>NC_143505.1:53167500-58167500 GCF_051622355.1 Phaseolus vulgaris
TAAAAAATAAACATATTCGGTCGCTAATTCGGTTGCAGATATATTTTTTCCAATTTATTCGAAACAATCACCACTTTAACGACCAACGGTTTTGTCACTTTCATGTTCGGTCACGGATTCATTCGCAAAACTAACTAACATGATTTTTCATGTTCGGTCGCGAATTCATTCGCAAAACTAACTAACATTATTTTTTATGTTCGGTCGCGAATTCATTCGCAAAACTAAACTAACTAGCATGATTAATAATTCAGTTAGTCGCCATTTCGAATTCGTTCGCAAAACTAACTAACATGATTAATCAGTCGCTATTTCGATCACAAATTTGTAAGTTATTTCGATCGCAAATTCGACACTATATTGTTCGCTAAATTCAGTAACTACAGTATAAAAAAAACACTCTTCTCCAAAAAATAATTCAAAACAAAGAAGATAGGACAATGTCAAGAATTCTCCAAAAAATAATTCAACACAAAGAAGATAGGACAATGTCAAGAAGATAGGACAATGTTGGACAATATCTTAAATGATATGATGAAGGGAGAAACACCCCTAATTTTTTAGTATCAGATTTAGCGTTTTACTATTGTTATTAAGTTTTATGCAAAAAAAAATTTAATCAAAATAACATAACTAAATCTTTCATAAATATTTTACCATTTAAAAAAAAAACAATTTTTTGAAACTGATGAAGTCATACATACTAAATACAATTTTAATACAATCTGATAGTACAAATATAATTCTGAAGTTGTAATGATTTCAATACGATATAATATCACTATCACTGAAGTTATAATGTCAAAATACAAATTCAATTATAGAAATCTTTTTAAAAAAATTGTTTTTATATTATACGAATTTAATTATTTCCTAATTAAAATCACATTTTACAACTATAATTTCTTTAGAAATTATTATCTACATAAAACTCGTATTTGACACATACGAGGATTTATCCAATTTTAAAACAAGAAACTAATCTGTCCATTTAGAAAAATTTGGACTAAAATTACACTAATTTTTGGAGAAAGAAACCGACTAAGTATTATAAATAAAACTGCCACATAAAAACATGACTTATAGCATTTTAGGACACCAATTTAAAGTCTCCAACTGAACATTAAGTTTCAAACTATTACACTTTTATTTAAGTTTAGAAAACATTTGTTGTCTAAAGACTTTTGGGTTTATATTGCAACATCACTCATAATTGGATAAAAGTACATTTATTCTTGAGAAGCAGAAGCAGGTGCAGTGCAGAGATGGATGATACTAAATGCATCATCCATGAACTTCATTCTGGAACTAAACTGGAGGTGGGTAGAGTTCAATAACCTTCTTCCATGATGGTCTACTGCTTATGTCATCCCACCAACCACTCACATGCTTCCTCTCTTTTATCAGATACCCTTTATTCATTTGGTTCACTATAAAATATGTAAATGGAAGATGACTTATATCAGCAAGACTGAAGAAATCCCCACCCAAATACTTGCTCTTTGACAGCCTCTCCTCATAAACATCCAACACCTTCAACAGCTTTGCTTCACTCTCCTCAATCACCTTTGGATCTGGAGTCATGCCAAATATTGGAGCAAACAACAGATGCACAGCCAAGTCATAGGCTGGTGGGTGAAAGTTATGTGCTTCAACTTCTAGCCATTGTTCCACAACACCCCTCTCTTCTGCTGTCCTCCCCACCAGCTCAACCCCCTGAGATCTGTATTTGTCTGCATAAAACCTCATTATAGCACGAGATTCTGCAGAAACAGATCAAACACAGACAACTTAAAAGGTGGTAGCAGTAAGATAAGAAAAAATAACTGAAGAAACAAAATATGAACAAAAAGGCAAAAGTATATAGAAGTTGAAAGTGTAACCATATAAGGTGTAGTCTCCATCTTGGATGACAGGAACAACTCCAAAGGGCTGCAGATATGATAAATAAAGAAGATGAATGAGAAGATAAAGAAAGACGTAATCTTGAAGAGTGATGAGTCTGAGGAAAAAAAGAAAATTGAACCTGTAACTTGAGAAACTCGGGAGCCTTGTGCTCTCCCTTAGTGAGATCAACTGGGACAACCTCAAATTCGACCTCCTTCTCAAGGAGACATACCAGCACCCTTTTAGTGGAAGCACAGTGAGGACCGTACACCTTCACTACCATGTTTTGATTCTCTTCAGAAACCCTTCAACAAGAGTGAAGTGAAAGAGCCAAACACAATTTCTACTTCCTAGCAACACTTCTTATAGTTGTAAATGGATTTGGAATGGATAGGATAGAATCAAACTCTTTACTTACTAATAGAAGATTTGGGGTTGCTAGAGTTTGTTTTTTCTAAATATACTTTGACAAGTGTAAAAATTGCTTTATTTGTGGGTTCAGATTTCAGAAAAAAAAAATTTCTTTTCTCAATTGTAACTTGGTGTAGGACTTTCAATATATCATCACTTAGTTGAGCAGTGATATGTTCACACTTTCTACTGACACACTCTCATTTAACACTTAATAATTTTTCAAAAGTTTACATTATATTTACCAAAACTTATTGGATACTCACTTTTAAAAACTCTCAATCAACACTGCTCTTTTAACAAATATATGATAAATGAGTTTGATGTGGTAAATGGTACTTTGATAAACATGATGTAAACTTTGAAAAATTACTTATTAATAGCAAATTGTTTCGTATAAGAAAATATAATCTTTTAATAAAATAAAATGTGAGTCTATTTGAAAAGATAAAGAAATGTTTAAATGATTACAAACAGATGCATTTAATGATGTGGGCATCCAAAGTAACATTTTTTTATTTTTTATTAAATTCATTTTAACTCTTCCCAGGTCATGTTAGGTTGAATCTGTATTGATTGGGGTACAGCTGGTTTAAAAAAAAATATAGGTGTTGATGGGGGGATCTGTTGTGCCGTGTTTGGAGAAACAGGAGATAATTTATTATATTTATTTATGTAATTTAAATGAAAGCATGTTGTGCAGGGTCAAAAGTTGGCAATAGAATAATAAAGTGATTCCAGAAATGGAGGGTGGTGGAAGAATCACTTCTTAATTTTTAATTGATTCAAGATCTTCAATCTCACTGGGGTAAATCCTTAATATATTTTGCTATTTTATTAGAAAATAATATTTAAACTTAATAAAATGAAATTTACATTTATTGGGTTGATAAAGATTATGATGTCCTTTTCCATTTAGAAGTTCTCTTCCGTCTTGGTTTTGGGAAAATCACTTACTTGCCGTCTTCAATAACAATGGCAGTTTAGCAATCCATGATTACCACTCTTGCTTCCTCTATTTCAAGATTTTCCCATTATAATGTTATTTCAAGATTTTGTTTCTTATATAAATTATGGAAAAAAAAAATAACTAAGCTATCTCATTTAAAAATGAAATTATATTTTTCATTGGGAAGTTTACTCACATGTGAAATAAATAAAGTTACACTTTTTAAGGATGGATATTCAAAATATTTTTTATTTTATTTCATTAAATTTTTTGAAAAACCAAGATGTATTTATTATAGGTTAGAAATGAAAAAAAATTATAAGTACATTGACACTTCTGATCTGTTAACTTGGAAGAAATAGAAATGTATAGAATTTTTCAAAGATTGGATCAAAGTCCAAAGACTTTTATTATTTCTCAATCACATCAGCAAACATCAGAAGAGGTCACCTTACTCACGCACCTGTCACTCTCAATAGAAACTGACGAAAAGGTACAACCAAATGTACCCAGACAAGATCAAATTCTTCCACCTTCCACCACCTCCATTCCTTCCGTATACTGAAATTATAACTTCATCATTTTTATTTACACTCCTATTTCTTGAATCTGAAATATATAATACAATTTTATATTCTAAATTTTAAAATTTAGAAGATATCTTTTGAATTTGAAAATATATTTTAAACTTTAAAATTTGAACTTGGAATATAAAATTGTATTTTGAATTTTACAAGGTCTATATTATACAATTTAAAAATCAATAAAAAAACAAAACATATACCTTTTGTCAAAGCATAATTTTGGAATTAAAATATTTATGAATAATTTTGAAATTAAAATATTTATGGAGGTGTAAGAAGAAACGGAGTGAAAGAAGAAATTGTCATTAAAGGGTAGGCAATTGCTTCCTGCACCCAATCAATTTTGACTCGCATCCAACGAAAATTTTAAAACTCCAATCTGTCCTTTTCACACATTTGTTTACAAATTTTAATTTTTGGAAGACATTTTTATACATTCTAGATTTCGAAATCCGAAAGGTTATTTTCATATTTCATTTAAGCTTCTAGATGATCATATCCAAAAGTGAGTTATGAGTTCCAAATTTTCATATCTAAAATGGTATGCTATAAATGGTGTTGAGAACTGAAATTCGAAACTCATTTATGTTTGCTTACAGATCTTGAGATCCAGATCATTTATATTGTTCAAATAAGTTTTCGGATGGTGAAATCCGGAAGTAACATTAGTTCTGCATTTGTAGATCCAGAACTTTGTAATTTAACTTGTGGATATAAATATTCAGACAAAAATTTAAAATCATTAAAGATAAAATGAACATTTCACGTGAGTCTGAATTGATATGATACAGGAAGAATCAGCCTAGAGGGTATGTGCAGTAATTGGCCCAACCCAGAATGGCCTAAAGAAAAACACAAAACGCAACCGGAAGGAAAGAAAACACAACCTGAGATACGAATGTACTTCATTAAAAGCTAAAAATGTGAAGTAATATAAAAAAAAATGAACATTGCAATAAAATAACTTATTCAGTCAATAAATCTGTGACTTTTTTAAAAATATACAGACACCTTATCGCCAAAAATCAACGGCAGCATTTCTAATCTACAACTAACAAGTATCATAAGAAATCCTGAAAATGTTATTAAAAGAAGCCTCCTACCGTTCTCATTCAAACATTTCAGTAGTTTTCTCACCTTCCTCCTGAGAATGAAGTATTTGTTAGTGCTTACGCAGGCATGAGATGAGACTATTGTCACAGACAGATAGATACTTCTACGCTACTGCAAATTTGTATAATAAACAGCGTATACAAACCAATTAGCATACTAAATGGTGTTTATTATTAGTAATTGGTTTCCAGAATATTGAATTAATTCCCTATGAAGAGATTACGATGGGATGAGACGGACATATACAGATACCAAAATGACACCACATAAAACATGAGTTTTGACTATAGCTGCTGTGATGATGCAGTATCATTTTCTTCAATGTCATCAAATTCCACCGGTTTCCCACGAACAAGCTTCCTGTAAATCAAATAAAAAATTAGGACATTTACACATACATATTTTAAGAATTAACGAGTTAAAAATATAAACAGAATACTGCTATTTCAAAATAAAAACAACAAATTCCTAATCAGAATGAAACAACTAATTGATTAAAACACAGTGAAGTAGTGGCAACAAAGACATGCCAAACAAATGGCTATTCTAATTCAATCATTAGGAATGAATTTTTATCCTTCAACTCGAGTGAAATTTCTATGGTCAACAAAAATGAACCATTACTAAGGAATGCATCTAGCATGCCCTTGATGAAATTGTCACTCTTCTTGTCATGTGGTTCACAAAAATTTTACAAGTTTAAAGATTCTCCCTTCTTTTGGTCCTTTAACCTTTTTAACTGGTAAGCAGATTACAATCAATTGTTAAGTAGAGAAACCTTTTTGATATAAAATTCTCAGACAGTGCCTTATCCAGCCTCTCTTCAAACGGGGTTGCGTGCCATTTTACTTTCTGGTCCTGTGGACAATTAGATAAAGTGCAGTGATCAGATGGAGTATACAGATTTAAAAACCATATAACACCAAATAATGACTGCAAGACATACCTCCTTGTACTTAGTTGTTGAATTCGGGATGCCATTGCCATACCACCACTTAAGAGAAATGGGGGAATTCTCCTCAATGACTGATAGAGGAGTTAATCTAGAAGACAAAATTGATTTCTCCTCATTTTCATATCCATTTGAAATTTTCTTCAACCCTTCTTCTGGGGTAGGAGTTCCATTTTGAGATTGGTCAACCAAATCACTCAGCTCACTTGAATCTTCTTCAGGGTTAGAATCTCCGTCCTCTAGTATTTTGCACCGGAAGATATTATCACTTGGGTTGTTTGTTGGATAGACAAACTGGCAACGAACCTGAGCCTTACCACTCTGTAACTGTTCTAATGATGCAGGATACACAGTTCCTGGTGTTTGCATCTCATCAAATAACTTCAACGGGGTAGGATAAGGAGATTGTCTATATGCACTTTGGTGGTTATTTGGTGATTTGTTTTCCTTCGTATGCCAATCGTCTGATGAGCTTCCATAGGATGCCAAGTCAGTTTCGTTTTCAAAACGAACAGACTTGTTCTTTCTCTGAGTATTGGCGGGTAGCAAAGGTGAAACTAAAGCTGCATTCCTTTCGGACCTATCTTCCCTATGAAGAATCCCTGCATAACTTTTTTCTATGCAGTCAACAGAGTCATCCTGAGTATCTTGTGCTTTGGAGATGCAACTGCAAAAGAAATGAAATGAAACTAACATCTGATCAGGTTCTAGTTCTCCCTCCCACTATTTTACACTATCAGTGGACAATTCTAACTTCCAACCAAAACATCATTTGAAATACAACCATTTGAAGGACATTTCTCTTAAAAACACAACAAATGATCTGATTCTTTATTCGATACAGTTTCTCTACCATGAGCTCTAACTGTTAGGAATGTTGTATCCACCGCTTACTATAATAAAAATTAAGTAAAAAACAGAAGATTCACCTGCCATGCATCAAATATCACTTGTTCAATTTCAATATCAGCATAAGAAAAAAATTCAAAATCACGAATAACCTGCTTGGCGTGTGCTCAAATGAATCCATACTATTTCCCCACTTTTGACAAAGTTTTATGGGAGTTGGTTGATCAAATGGTTGGACATCTGGTTGCAGTTTTTCCACAGACGTGTTAGGAAACCAAGTATGAAATCTTGAAGGGTCATCGGGAGATGGTGATGTTTTCAATTTCTCAGATGCTTTACAAATTTCAATAGGAGTTCCTGTTAAGGTCCCACAAGCTTTAAGAAACTTAGCCTGTAGTTTAAGTAATGAGACAATCAAAATTCAATTGACAAGATCGAATGTGAGAAGAAAAAATAATAAACAAATTGTAAAAGAAACTAAGTACTATTTAAAATTTGATATATACCATGGTTCGCATATACAGTTTTAGAAATTGAATACAAAAAAGTTATAACATGAATACGCTGTAGATGATACAGAGAGCAATGGATATGACTGACTTTTAACAAGCCAGATTGAAAAAATACTAATGGTTCTAATTGTTTCCACCATTCTTACACAAAGAGGTTTATAAAATCACCTTTTGTTCTTCACATTTTGCTTGTATACTACATTCAAGAAGCTTCTTATGTCAGTTTGCAGATTCATTTTATCCAGCTTGACGCGAACTCAAAAGATAAACTATTAATCTTATTTTACTCAATGCCCTAACTTGCTCAAACAAAAAATTATAACAACCAAAAACAACCAGATAAAAAATCATTTCAGACCAATATTAATAGCACAATAAAAATACCTCGTCCTTAAGGTCCTGGAAATCTCCCTGAAACCCCACCCCATCAATCCGTGCAGAATCATCTCTCTCTGCTAAAAAATGTTAGAAGACGGAATTAGTGAAACTACTAAAAAGAGAACAGAAAACATAAAAGTAGAAAGAAAGAAAGAAAACGAAAAGCACCTTCAAATAACAAAGAAGACGAACTATTCCGAGATATCACAACTCCCTGATTTAAACACAGAAAAAATCCTAATTATTACAAACAAACAAAAAGTAATTAAAAGAGAGAGAGATGCGAAATGTGAAATTTTACGTTGGAACGATTGGATGTGGGAATCAGTTGCGGTGTGGGCGTAGGGCGAGCGTCTCTGATCCGGAAGCAGGCGAAGAAACAGCCCATTACTTTGTTGAAGGATCGGAAGAAGAAACGGATAATGAAGCAGAACACTCTCCTCAGCATGTCATGCAAATTCTGACACCCTAATTTCGAATTCAGTTCAAAATCGAAAGGGCGTGAACGGTGCGTGTTGCGCAGAGACTGCAATTTGAATTTTGAAGTGGCTCAAAAGCGAGGGAAATTAAATTAGTTAATTATTTAATTATTAGGATAAAAATTGTTAACTCAATAATCATTTATGAGAATAAATTTTTTTATAACTGTTCTCTTATTCTACTCTTACATTAGACCGTTTTACCATACTTGTACCAATATATAAACAAATAATTGTTTTTAATTTCTACTCTTTAATTATAAAACGTTTTATATTTGACCAGTATAAAATAAATAGCTTTTACAATTTTATTATAGAAGTTTTGTATTTTAAATAGTTAATTGAATTTAAAAAATAGTTACAAAATTGAAATGGAAAAATAATAAAACAAATTATACTGATAAAAGTTAAATGGGTAAGGAATCCAATTTTTTTAATATCTTTAAAAATTTGTTGTGTTTTATAGATATTACATTATAAATTTATTATAATTGTAAATTTATTGGAATTAATATATAAGATAAATTTATGTTACAATTTTTAAAACATATTAATGTACATATATGTTCTAAAAAAGAAAACATTAATTTAAATTATCATTATTTTGTAAGTGAGAGATAAAACAAAAAATTAGTCTTTAGGATAACATTGTTAATAAATTTATTTATTAAATTATAACAATAATTGAGTATAAAACATAATTTATGTTTTAGTAGCCTTCTTACTTATTTTTATGTCATTCATAATATTTGAAGTTTTAAAAACTTTATAAAAACTAATGAAATGTATTTAGACATGTACTGGTAAGCTAAAACCGAGAGGTTCAGGCCGAGAACTACATATTGAACAACCAAGAGGTGTTAGACTAAAATCGAGAGGTTTAGACCGAAAGCGAAAAAGACATACATAAAAGAATAAAACAAAATATAAATATTATTATAAAAATAAAAGTCCAATTAAGATAAAACTTACATGAGGGGTGTGAAAATAATAAAAAGGTGTAGAAAGAAAGCCCAAAAGTAAAGGGGAAAGCCCATTAAAGAAACCCTATAAATAGGAGTTCAGAGTAAGAAAAAGGTAAGAGTGATTTTATCTGATGAACATTAAACTATTTCTGACTTTGGCATCGGAGCGACTTGCAGGTACCCCCCTGCCGTGAGGAGAAGCCGAGAGCACTTGCTGTGAGGAGAAGCCGAGAGCCCTTGCCGTGAGGAGAAGCCGAGAGCACTTGTTGTGAGGAGAAGCCGAGAGCCCTTGCCGTAAGGAGAAGCCGAGAACATCTGTCGTGAAGAGAAACCGAGTGTCCAGCCCAAGATTGAAGGATTTGCATAAAGAATTAATCTTGTTAATCCATTTCGAGTGTTCTTGGTCCCTGTTGTAAGAACATTTTGGCGGTCACCGTGGGGCCGAGAAGTAGTTGAAAAGGGTTAAAGACAAGATGGACCAAATAGAAGAACAAGGTGGAGAACAGGAAGACAATGTTAACATGCCAATGGCAATGTTGGTACAACTACAAAAAGAATTCGAGATGTTAAAAAAGAATAATGAAGAAGAACTAAGCATGTTGAGAGCCGAAAATGCACATATGAGGAGAAAACTGCAGGAAGAGACAGTTCTGAATTCGTCCTTTGAAACTGTTCAACCTAAAGCACAAATGAATGAAAGACTTCATCACAACGAAAGTTCCCAAACCAAAAGAAGATTGCTTGATACCTCTGGGGTTTTTTCAGGAGCATCCTCCATAAAGCATCCGTTTTATGATGTTATAGTTGATACTCCATTACCTGACAATTGGAAAAATTTGACAATTGGAAAAATTTGACAATTGACAAATACGATGGAAGTACAGACCCTGATGAACACATTGCAATATATACCACTCAGATAAGCTTGTATACGTGGAATGATGCTATTATGTGTAGAGTGTTCCCTACGACGCTGAAAGGAGCAGCTTTGAGTTGGTTCACGCGCCTCCCACCTTTGAGCATTGATTGTTTCGATACACTGGTAGGAAAGTTCGGTGCTCAATTTGCAACCAGTCGCCCTCATCATTTAACATCAATTGCTTTGGTGAACATAAGACAAGAGAAATGAGAGTCATTAAGAATGTTCATGGAACGCTTTGGAAAGGTTGCCTTAGGTATTCGAGATCTTAGCCCAGAGGTTACCATGCATCATATGATAATAGCATTGAAGCTGGGACCATTCGCCGATAGCCTCTGCAAAAAACCTGCAACCAATTTGGATGAACTAAGGCAGCGAGCCTCAAAATTTATGCAGATGGAAGAACTGAGAGAGTTCCGAAACCAAGTGAGGGTTGATGGAGGTGAGAAGAGGGTGATGGAAAGAGAAAGCGGACCTATGGTCAGAAGAGCCCGAGAAGAGTTCAGAAGTCGAAAATTCCAACAATATACACCTTTGAATACAAATAGAGCAAGAATTTTGCAAGAAGCCATGGCAGCAGAAATAATACCACCACCAAGAAAAGCAAGAACACCAGAAAGGGTAGATCATACCAAGCGGTGTGAGTATCATAAAAATCATGGCCATCATACAGAAGAGTGCATCGGGTTGAAAGATAGAATAGAAGAATTGATCCAAGCGGGACAGTTGAAACGCTTCATTCAAGGAGGAAATACGAAAACAAGATTAAGTCCTGAAAAAGTGTTGAAAGGGAGAGAGGTAGGACAAAGAAGAGTGGAAGGATTTGAAAGAAGAGAAGATAGAAGAGTTGAAAAAAGAGATGATAGGAGGGAGGGAAGGCCAGAACGAAGATGTGATAGGTTTTATCAAAACACCCAGTCGGTTAGGCGAAGTAGGGAACGAAGTCTGGGAAGGCCGGTCAGAGGATTTATAAATACAATTTCAGGTGGTTTCTCTGGCAAAGAATCTTCATCGGGAAGAAAACAACATTGGAGAAGTATCAGAACCATTAATCACATTTTTAAAAAAAGAACTTTGCCACCGATGCTTTTCACAGATGAAGACTTTCAAGAAATCGATCCCGATCATGATGATCCTATGGTGATAACAGTAGAAATAGCCGAGTATGCTGTCATGAAAACCTTGGTTGATCAGGGGAGCTCAGTTGATTTTTGTTTTGGGATACTTTCAAAAGGTTGCACTTGAGAGAAGAAAATATTGTACCTTTCCGAGAACAAATTATTGGCTTCTCGGGTGAAAGAGTTAGCACTAAAGGATATGTTGATTTAATGACAACATTCGGCAGAGGCAGTAAAACTAAAAAGATCAAAATCAGGTACTTGGTGGTGGACGCTTCCACATCATACAATGTGTTGCTAGGGCGATCTTCTTTGAATAAGTTGGGAGCAATAGTTTCAACACCGCATTTAGCCATGAAATTCCCAACAGAGAAGGGGGAGATAGCCACGATATATGTCAATCAAAAAGATACTCGGGAATGTTACGCAACAGGCTTAAAGATGAATTTGAAAACAAATAGAGATACTGAAAGAATGGTGGCGATGGCAGATTTGGACCCCAGGTTAAATGATGAGAGGTTAGAACCAAAAGAAGAGACAACAGTTGTAGTATTGGGACGGGACGAGAAGCAATGCACTTACATAAGTGGAAGTTTGCCCAAAGAATTGTTAAACAAACTTATCACATTGTTACGCAACAACAAAGACTTGTTTGCTTGGAAACCATCTTATATACCTGGAATCGATCCAGAGGTAATTTGTCACAAATTGTCGGTATGTCGAGAAGCGAAACCGATATCTCAAAAACGAAGAAAGTTGGGTGAAGAAAGACGAAAAGCAGCAATTGAAGAAACCGAGAAGTTAATGCAAGTTGGTTTCATTAAGGAAGCTCAGTACACAACATGGTTATCCAATGTGGTGCTAGTCAAAAAACCGAATGGAAAATGGAGAATGTGTACCGATTATACAGACTTGAATAAAGCTTGTTCGAAAGATACATATCCATTATCCAACATAGACCGATTGGTAGAAGGGGCGTCTGGACAAGAAATGATGAGCTTTCTCGATGCCTATTCAGGGTATGACCAAATACAAATGTATGAGCCGGATGTTCCAAAAACAGCTTTTACCACAGATACTGCCAATTATTGTTATAAAGTCATGCTTTTCGGCTTGAAGAATGTTGGAGCAATATATCAAAGACTCATGGATAAAGTGTTCAAAAATCAAATTGGGAAAAACATGGAAGTATATGTGGATGATATGGTTGTGAAATCGGAGGAGGTAGAGAAACATTTGGGAGACCTTGAGGAGGTGTTTGCACGCATAAGAGAATACAATATTCGTCTTAATCCGGAAAAATGTGTTTTTGGTGTGAAAGGTGGAAAATTTTTAGGCTTCATGTTAACCAACAGAGGTATCGAGGCAAATCCTGATAAATGTGAGGCAATAATGAAAATGGGAAGTCCAAAGAATTTGAAGGAGGTACAAAGACTGGTGGGGAAGCTGAACTCATTGTCAAGATTTCTACCAATATTAGCCGAGAGAACCAAGCCGATAGTTAACTTGTTGAAAAAATCTGAAACCTTTGAGTGGAATGACCGATGTGAGCAAGCCTTTACTCAGATCAAAAGCATAATAGCCGAACCACCAATCTTAGTTAAACCTGTGTCAACCCAACCTATCATAGTTTACCTAGCAACTTCAAATGAGGCCATAGGAGCAGCTTTAATACAAGAAAACCCATAGCAGAAACCGATATATTTTGTAAGTAGATCCCTTCAAAACGCCGAAACCAGATATCCCAAGGTTGAAAAAGTCGCCTTAACATTAGTGTATGCTGCAAGACGCCTTCGGCCATATGTTCAGAATCATCTGATAATTGTGAGAACAGATTATCCAATATCTAAAATTTTGAGAAAACCAGAACTTGTAGGTCGAATGGTGACGTGGTCGATGGAGCTTTCAGAATACGGAATCAAGTATGAACCAAGAGGACCGATCAAAGCCCAATCACTTGCAGATTTCATTATTCAGATGCCGACAGCAACACAACCGGAGCAATGGACATTATATGTAGACGGTGCGTCAAGCAAAAGAGGAAGCGGAACAGGGATTGTGCTTGAAGGACCAGATAACTTCCAAGTAGAAATGGTGTTAAGGTTTGAGTTCAGAACATCCAACAACCAAGCCGAATATGAAGCTCTTGTTGCAGGGTTACTACTGGCCAAAGACATGGGAGTCGGGAATGTCATTTGCAAAAGTGACTCTCAACTTTCGGTGGGACAGGTGCAAGGGGAATATCAGGTAAAAGATCCATTATTAATGAAATATTACCATAAAGTGTTAAATATTATGCAATGCTTTAATAAGGCTGAAATGAAATATATTCCGAGAGAATTAAACATGAAGGCAGATTCATTATCCAAATTAGCAAGCCAACAGAGACAAGGGCAACATAATTCAGTCATACAGCAAACCCTTAGTTAACCGACAGTGAGTTTAGAAGAATGCTTCAATATTGCAACCTTAAAAGATGAATGGATAAAAACGTACATAGAAGTAATAAAGAGCCAAGAACAAGGAGTTGAACCAGATGCAAAAACGGCAAAGAAAGTAGCTAGTTTTGTGTTAATCGGTGATGAACTTTACAAAAGAGGATATTTTATGCCTTTGTTAAAATGTCTGTCAAGAGAACAAGCCGAATATGTAATTAAAGAACTTCATGAAGGAATTTGTGGACTACACTGTGGAGCTCGAACAATGGCAACAAAGGTCTGTAGAGCTGGTTACTATTGGCCGACAATCAGAGAAGATTGTGAACTTTATGTTAAAGCATGTAAAAAATGTCAAGAGTTTGGAAGTTTAAACCACATACCGGCACAAGAGTTGCAAGGAATTGTTTCCCCTTGGCCATTTGCAAAATGGGGAATTGATATACTTGGCCCGTTCCCACTTGGACGAGGACAAACCAAGTTCATGATAGTAGTTGTGGACTACTTCACAAAATGGATAGAAGCAGAAGCGTTAACTAAGATAACAGCTCAACAAGTTCAAACGTTTGTATGGAAAAATATAATATGCCGATTTGAAATCCCACACACCATTATAACTGACAATGGCCGACAATTCATTGACAAAAAACTTATGGAATTTTATGTAGATTTGGGAATCAAGTCAACAAATACTTCAGTTGAACATCCGCAAACAAATGGACAAGTTGAAGCTGCAAACAAAGTTATTCTCGGACACTTAAAGAAGAGGTTAGGAAGCGCTAAAGGTTTATGGGCAGAGAAGTTACCAGAGATATTATGGGCATATAGGTGTACACCTCAAACGTCAACTGGAGAAACACCATTCAACCTCACGTATGGAACAAATGCAATGTTACCAGTAGAAGTTATTGAACCAACATTACGAAGGCAAATGGAAGATTGGAATGCCAACAACGAATGCTTAAGGACTGACCTTGATCTTATTGAAGAACTCAGAGAACGAGCAAAAATAAAGGAAGCAGCAGTGAAGAGAAGAGCAACGAAGAGGTTTAATGCAAAAGTAAAACTAAGAGATTTTAAGGAAGGGGATTTGGTTTGGAGAATGCGAACTGATGCTCGAAAAGATCCACGACATGGAAAGCTAGCATCCAATTGGGAAGGTCCTTTCAGGGTACTGGAAAATTTACAAAATGGGGCATATAGATTAGAAACTCTAGAAGAGAAAGTAATACCAAGAACATGGAATGCGAGTCATTTAAAGTTCTATTTTAGTTCAAATATATGTAAATAGAAGACTTTCGTGTACATACTTATCATCTAATCAAGAAGCATTACCAAGTAACAAAGTTCATCTTGTTAGCTTTCATACTTAATCTTCCACAACACATAAACATTCTTATTCGGTCTTGGATGATTTCACTCTAAGTGAAAACCCACCCGAAAAGGCACATATTTACAAAGCTTTCGGTCTTGGATAATTTCACTCTAAGTGAAAACCCACCTGAAAGAGCACGTATTTACAAAGCTTTCGGTCTTGGATGATTTCACTCTAAGTGAAAACCCACCCGAAAAAGCACATTTACAAAGTTTTCGATCTTGGATGATTTCACTCTAAGTGAAAACCCACCCGAAAAAGCACATATTTACAAAGTTTTCGGTCTTGGATGACTTCACCCTAAGTGAAAACCCACCCGAAAAGGCACATATTTACACAACTTTCGATCCTGGATGATTTCACTCTAAGTGAAAACCCACCCGAAAACATCTCATTCTATGCCGAAAACACAAATAGCGAATAATTGCCACATTAAATAAAGCATACTGTCATACTTCACAGCAGGGTAAACCGCATAAAAAACCTGAAAAGGTGAAATTAATTGCATAAGGTTGTCTAAATTTCATCCATCATTATCATACTTTACATAAACTTTATCTTATATGTTCGCCCAAAAACGCTTTCTCACGTCTTCTAAAAAGTTCCTTTTTAATAGTTACAAAATTCGTGCAGAATCCTCTATTTTGGAACACTTTCGCATACAAAACCGAAAGATACTTGTGCCTTAACATCGTAAATACCGAAAGATACTCAGTGCTTAAACCGAAAAGTAATCATTAAAAATACTGAAGTTAAGAAGTATAAGTTAAAAGCATTTAAAACATTTCAAACATTTTCAATTACCAGACTGAAAAATTAAGCATCTAATGGTAAAAGTCGAAAGGTCTATCACGACACTTAATCATACAACCGAGAGGTCACAACCACATTAAATAACAATCGATGAAGTAACAAATAAAAAGTATCCAACACAGCATAAGACAACTGATAAAAAGAAACTATTAAACTTTATACGTATTGAGGTTCCAAAAAAGAGATTACATTCAACATTCCACAAAACTCCATACATGGGTCAGCATTCCCAAGATACCCATACATAGATCAGCATACCAAAACAATTTCACTTTCAGCAAAGCAAACTTGTGCCCACCTAATCCTCAATATTAATATCTTCAACGTCATTGTCCGGAATCTCATTAACAGGAACTAATTCACCCTTATAAAAATCCTTCTTAACATCAAAGTTGCCTTCATCAATAGGAATCTTATAAAAATATTTAGCTTGTTGAAGGCCTTCTCAAAACCAAGGTTGTGTTGTTCAAAGATAAAGCTTTCAGCTTCAAAAACGTTAGTCTTCAGCTGATTTATCTCTTCATCCATAAGTTTGATCGTGTTCTTGTCAACTTCGTTTGCAGAGGATAATGTCGATACCTTCTCGCTCAAAAGTTGGTTTTCTTTAAGTAGTTGAGCATTCTCTTTACCAAATCTTGAGTTTTCACTCTTCAATTCAGCAATTTCCTTCCCAAGGCCTTCCTTTACAGCTTCTTCTTCATTTTTCTGTTTCTTCATCTCTTCTAATTGCCAAGACAAAGAGCTCATTTTTTCCTTATACTTGGCAAGATCAGTCTTCAATTTTTCAAACTCAGATAGAGACACACAGTTTCCATTTTTCTCTTTCATCATCTTTCCAAACAGCAGACCTCTACTTGACAATTCAATAATAGAATCTGACAACGAAGCAGCATCCATATTTTTTAACATGTTGTAAGATGGTTCATTAAAAGAAGTTTGAACAAACTTCGCATATTTTGTTGAAGCACTAAAAATTGTTTCAGAAAGAGGTTCAGATGAAACATTTTCAACATGGCGATGATGCCGAGACGACGAATGTGATCTCTTGTTGTTTCTGTCTCGTTTATTTGACTTCTTCGAGGGACCGGCAGCATCAACATTACGTGTAACTTCACCCACTTCAACATGTGCAACCGGTTCCACGAATTCTACTTCCACCACAGGATTCACCACATTCTCACGTCGCGGAGTTACATCGCCCACCTTGTTCAGTAGTTTTGAAAAGTAAGATCGAGCTTTCGGATTCGTGCTTGCCATCAGAGCTGAAAATCCATAAAAAACTTAGCAAAGTTAAAAAAACTCATCCTATAAAGCAGGAAAATGTGGAACAACCACGTACTAATAAGATCTTCTCGAGGACTTGATGAAGTGTACAATTGTAGCAAGGCGCGAGTGGGAACCTGGTACGAGAGACGACTAAAAACTTCAATAACATGACGATCGGCCGCACCCATTGAGTGAAACGATATTGAGTTAAACTTCACGGGATCCCTCGTCCAATACAGAGGAAACTTTGGAGAATCTCCATCAAAAAAATACTCTCTTCCTACTGGTTCTATTAAAATTTTGAAAAAACCTCCCTTAAAATCCTTATATGATGATGTAAAAGGTTTAAGGAAACAAACATTGGATTTGCTGATAAGGGATAACCACCCTGGCCGTTTCCCAGGCCGAGAGCTATAATAGTACAAGAAAGAAGCAAGACTGGGAGAAAGCGATAATAATTTACACAAAATGCTAAATGCTTGCATTGCAGCCCAACCATTGGGATGAAGCTAAGTAGGAGCAACATTAAGGAAGTTAAGAACGCCTATTTGAAAGTTGTTCAAAGGCAATCGAATATGAAGATCTCTAAAAAAGCAAGCATAAAAATAAAAAAATTCATAGCTATCACCCTCTCGGCCATGACAAACATTATCGACATCTCCAACACGCCGAAAAGAAATAATATCATTTTCAATATCAGAATAATAAATTTGAGAATGGGAAAGAAAACTACGAAGTTCAATAGCAGAACGATACTTCGAAAAAAACACTCGGACCTTAGGATTAACCCATTGATAACCTGGACGAAGATTTTTCCGAGGCAATACAATTCCGAATTCTTGAGGAGCATCAATAGTCGGAGCTCCATTTGAATCGTTCATACAAGAAGGAGTAGCAGATGAAGACTTCGAGTCTGGATGATCTTCTTCTCGAACCACTCGCCCAGTTGATTCACCACTCGCACTCGAAAAATCATCAGAAGCAGAAAAACTCGAAAGAGACATATTACCTTTGCAAGAATTGATTGAAGATTGAAAATGAGCTCCCTTTTTCAATAGCAACGAAACACACATTCATAAAGGTTTGAATGAAGAACCTATTTATAACCCAAAAATACACCCTAGAATTCGAAACGTTGCACCAATATGAAACCGTTCAAAAATATATAATATAACGGCTAAAACAGCAAATTCACGTCAAATAATTTAAATTCAGCAAACTAAAGCACGAAAACCAAGGCATTTAATATCAAATCAAATCAAATGTCAAAATTATTATATTATATTAAGACACAAATATTTTTGTTTAAACTTAAAGTATTTCTGTCTCGGGGGGCCAGTGTACTGGTAGGCTAAAACCGAGAGGTTCAGGCCGAGAACTACATATTGAACAACCAAGAGGTGTTAGGCTAAAACCAAGAGGTTTAGACCGAAAGCGAAAAAGACATACATAAAAGAATAAAACAAAATATAAATATTATTATAAAAATAAAAGCCCAATTAAGATAAAACTTACATGAGGGGTGTGAAAATAATAAAAAGGTGTAGAAAGAAAGCCCAAAAGTAAAGGGGAAAGCCCATTATAGAAACCCTATAAATAGAAGTTCAGAGTAAGAAAAAGGTAAGAGTGATTTTATCTGATGAACATTAAACTATTTCTGACTTTGGCATCGGAGCGACTTGCAGGTACCCCCCTGCCGTGAGGAGAAGCCGAGAGCCCTTGCCGTGAGGAGAAGCCGAGAGCCCTTGCCGTGAGGAGAAGCCGAGAGCACTTGCTGTGAGGAGAAGCCGAGAGCCCTTGCCGTAAGGAGAAGCCGAGAACATCTGTCGTGAAGAGAAACCGAGTGTCCAGCCCAAGATTGAAGGATTTGCATAAAGAATTAATCTTGTTAATCCATTTCGAGTGTTCTTGGTCCCTGTTGTAAGAACAAGACACATTAATAATATATAATCTATGATAAAAGATTTAATAAAAAATAACAATGGGTAGATTTTTTTTTCACAAAATTTGTTATTATAACTATTATTTATTATTGAATTTTCTCAGAGGAAAATTGGAATATATGTATTATTATATAAAAAAATTAGACAATTAAAAAGGTTAGAAAAATACATATATGTAGGTGTGTGTATTTATATGTGTCTCAAAAAAAAATTATTTTTATTACCCAATAAAATAAATTTACAAACGATAATCTTACAATGAAAAATATGATTTATATGAATATAAAAAAAGTTGTTAGACATCATTATAGAAAATCATCATACAAAAAATAATATTTAATTATCATATAAGGGTTTTTTGAAAATTTGAGAAGAACTTCTCAACAAAGCAACATATAGTTCATAATGACTAAAAACATAAAGGGAAAGACATTGGATATAATTTGTTTATGTGATTTATTCATGGTAATTACAAAACTTAACTTCATGGAAAATTATTTTCTAAAAATACATAGGACTAACATTTTCTATTATTTTATTTAATATTTAATTCTTAATAAGAAACAGGTATGATAATGTCTTTTTCTTTTACTTAGAGTGAAACATGCACTAATGATGTATTAAAGAAGCAAAATACATTTTTTATGGTAAAGGTTTAGAGTTTAGAGTTTTATAATGTAATAAAAAAACTATTAAAATTTAAATGAGTCATTTTTTTTTACGTGACAAATACCAAATAGATATGCTTTAAAAATCCTTTGCTATATTATTTGTTATCTTATATGACCACTTAAATCAATAATTCCTACCAAATAAATATAATGTATGAAAATTTTAAATTTCTAATTCCTAAATTACTCCTTGTAAGATCAAGTAAAATGAAAAAAATAGCTTATTTTATACCAGGAAATTTGACAACAAGAATAAATAAAATATCTAACCAGAAGAAATGGATTAATAGAAATAAATCTTTTGTGTTGATTGTGCGGAAGAACTCCATGAATGATGAAAAGAACCTGTGATGAGAAAGATGCAGAGATGAAGGGAAGATAAACCATAAAAGGGTTGAAAGAATCAGACCAGAGAGAAGGGAAAAACGTGAAATAGTATTGTGAAATTGAATTGGGAAAAAACTGAATTACAAAAGTTACCAAGTAAAAAGTAATACTAAGCCTAAGATACATGCTGAAAGAAATAAAAGAAGGCCCCAAATCCCAAACAATCCAAAATAATAATAAAAAAATATGCTAACTAACACCCCCCTCAAGCTGGGAATAGATATTTTGCATTCCCAGCTTGGACTTGAGAGCAGTAAAGGTGGAAGCAGCCAGTGGTTTAGTGAGGATGTCAGTAGTTTGCATGGAGAAAGTGATTGGAAGCAACTTGAGAAGACCAACATTAATTTTCTCTCGGAAAATATGACAGTCAATCTCTATGTGCTTCGTTCGTTCATGAAAAACCTGATTTGAGGCAATATGAATTGTTGACTGGTTGTCACAGTATAGAATTGCAGGTTCAATGTAGGGGATACCAAGATCCTTAAGAATGTAAGTCAGCCACTGAATTTCACAAGTGGTTGCTGCAAGAGCTCTATACTCGGCTTCCGAAGAACTTCTTGAGATAGTAGGTTGTTTCTTGGACTTCCATGACATAAGAGACTCACCCAAGAAAATGGTGAAGCCAGTAACAGATTTTCTGGTTTCAGAACATGTGGCCCAATCAGAATCACTGTAACCTCGAAGCTGGTTGTTACTATTCTTGTGGAGAAAAATTCTCGAGCCAAGATTACCCTTAAGGTACCTTAGGATGCGAAAAACAGCTTGTTGATGGTGCTTTGTAGGGGAAGAGACGAACTGACTTAAGTTGTTGACACTAAAGGCTATGTCAGGCCGTGTGTTGGTGAGATAGATCAGTCGTCCAATAAGTCGACGGTAGGTAGATGATGATTCTTCATTGAGTTGGACGCTGTCCGTGGAAGAAAGGCGAGAGGAATGGGACATGGGTGTAGGCATGGTGGCACAATCCAGCATTCCCGTTTCATGGAGAAGATCAAGTGTGTACTTTCTTTGACTGATATGTAAACCAGATTTGTTGCGAGCCACTTCCAGTCCCAAGAAATATGTGAGGTCCCTTAAATTTTTAATTCTGAATTGTTGATCCAGCAACTTAGTGATATGAGCGGTTTCCTCATCATCGTTTCCAGCAAGTACAATATCATCCACATATACAAGAAGAACAGTGAGTTTAGTATGAGTGCGTTTTAAAAAGAACGAATGATCAACAAATGACAATGTGTAATTATGTGAAAGTAAGAAATTAGATAATTTGGCATACCATTGTTGGCTAGCTTAACGAAGACCATAGAGAGATCTTTGGAGTTTGCAAACGTGGTTTGATGAGGGGAGAGTGAGACCGGGTGGTGGCTGTATATACACTTCCTCGAGGAGATCTCCATGTAAAAATGCGTTATTGGCATCGAGTTGTTTGAGAATCCAATCATTGGAAGCAACAGCAGCAAGTAGTAAACGCAATGTTGTCAATTTTGCAATAGGGGCAAAGGTATCTATGAATTCAAGGCCTTCTAACTGTGTGTACCCTTTGGCAATTAGGCGTGCCTTGTACCGGTCAATAGACCCGTCTGATTTGTGCTCTATCTTGTAAATCCAACGACAGCCAATAGCCGTCTTCCCAGGCAGAAGTGTGGTAATCTGCCAAGTGTGATTGGCATCAAGTGCAATCAACTCCTCTTGCATAGCTTGTTTCCAGCAAGCATGTTTTGAAGCTTGTGAAGCTCTGAATGGGAAGACATAGAAAGAATAGTGCATTTAAAAGCAGGAGATAAAGATTTATAAGAAACAAAATTATTAATGGGATATTTAGTACTTACACTATTTGTGATGGTCAAATCAGTTTGAAAATATGCAAGGTATGTTGGTGCCTTTCTTTGTCTATTTGATCTCTTCAGTGGTATGTTCAGATCATCAATTTGTGTATCATCCAAGGTCTCGCCATTTTGGTTAGGATCCATGTCCACATCAATTTGTGCAGTACCCATAGTCTCATGAGGATGACAATTATTTTGAAAAGTAATATCACACCTTGAATCATAATTGTGAGGAACAGGCAAAGAAAGGTTGTTGGAATTCACACAAGAATCCTTATTCAAATTATATGGAAAATGGTTTTCATAAAAGATAATATTCCTTGATACCTCAATACTATGATTTTTAAGATTTAGAAAAATATATCCCTTTGTGTTGGAGGACAAACCGAGAAAGATACCATGCACGGAACGATCATCAAGTTTCTTTCTGTGTGCAGTGAGAGTGCTAGAGTAACACAAATGTCCAAATACGCGTAAAGAAGAAAGATCATATGGTCTACCATTCAATTTTTCATAGGGTGCAATGTTGTGCAACAAAGGAGTGAGAGTGCAATTGATTAAGAAAACAACATGTTGTACAAAAAAATTCCAGAATAAAGGAGGTAAATTTGCTTGAAAAAACAAGGCACGGGTAACATTTAAAATGTGTTGATGTTTTCTTTCAACAATCCCATTTTGTTCAGGTGTTTCTACACATGTGGTTTGATGAACAATGCCTTTAGAAGAAAAGAATTTTTTCATGGCAAATTCAGCACCATTGTCAGTGCGAATAATTTTAACCGTAGTTTTAAATTGATTTTCAATGTAAGCAATAAAATTAACAATATGATTTCTAACTTCTGATTTTGTGTGTAAAGAAATAACCCAAGTAAAACGTGAAAAATCATCCACAATGGTTAAGAAATATCTAAAACTGTGCATGGAAATGACAGAACAAGGACCCCAAATGTCCATATGCAGTAATTCAAACATGTTAGCATTATGAGATCTACTTAAAGCAAAAGGGAGTTTCTTTTGTTTGGCACGAAGACATACATCACATACATGCGGTTTTTCAGCAGGAATATAAGAGTATTTAGTTCTCAAAACATTTAATCTTTCATCTGAAAGATGCCCCATTGTATAGTGCCACAGATTAATGTCTTTGACAGTACAATTGAAAGAAGGAGCAATAGTGTGTGTAGCAGTATTACGAAAAAAAGAAGATTCAAAAGCATACAAGCCAGCTTTGACACTAACTATATCAATCCTCTCTTTGGTTTGATTGTCCTGTATCACACAATTATTGGAGGAGAAAATTAAATTGCAGTTCAGATTTAAAGAAAGTTTAGAAGTAGAGACAAGAATAAAGGAAAGTTGAGGAACATATAAGACATCAATAAGGTAAAATTTGTGATTAAAAATCACAGTTCCAGAATATTTTGCAAACACATGACAACCATTAGGTAGACTAATAGGAATAGGTTTAATGTTTTTTGTACGAAGTAAACTCAGATAAAGAAGAACACACATGATCAGTTGCTCCTGAATCTAGAATCCAATAATTTATACCATGCTATAAATTATTTAAGGTAAGAATATTTCCAGTTGGAGACCTCTTTGCCATTTTATGATTGGTGTCTACAGTGAACGAGCCCACCTGATTTACTTGAATATTGGCTACAGTATTATTGCTGGTGCTTTGTCTAAACAAATATGACAAAACTAGATATTGTTGTGTTGTGAGGTGATATTCCCCTTTTTTCCTGTTCTTTTTGGCGAGGCTCAGAAAACACATCATCAGATATAACAACATTATTAACTTGATTGGTTTTACTACCATAAAACTTGTATCCAGGATGATACCCGTGTTTCTAATAGCAAGTTTCTATGGTGTGACCATTTATTCCATAGTGGGTACATATTTTCTTATTCCCATTATTTTTGAAAAACTTATTTTCTTGATTAGGAAACCCAACCTTATGAAAACAAGCGTTCTCTGAATGGCCATTTTTACCACAAAAAGTGCATATCACAAAAGAAGAGATGTGATTAGAATTAGCACTATTAATATTTGAGACAGAAAAGTTGATGGCCAGTTGACGTTCTTGTTGCACCACAAGAGAAATTTTTTCGTTATAGGTGGTATAGGCTCCATAAGAAGTACATGGTGAAAGAAATAAAAGAAGGACCAAGCCCCAAAGCCCAAACAGTCCAAAATAATAAAAAAAAATATGCTAACTAACATGGATCTATAAAAGTAGACTTTATATCTTAATATATCATTGTATATAAATATATATATATATATGTATATATATATATATATATATATATATTTATGTGTTAGGTAATATTTTCTTTTTGTCATGAAATTTTCTTAATAAAAACTAGTTTCGTGATATTGTAAGCATACTTAATTAGTTTTACGATTTTTTTTTTAATTTGAACATAAGTATTTTATTATACACTAGAAGAAGCTCATGTCCGCGTTTATGTGTCTGTCTATTTTAAATATTTTTTAAATTTTTTATGTATTTTCTTTGTTATAAATATTGCACTAATAGTTTAGAATTTTATTGAATTAATATATGATATAAATTTATAAATATTATTGCAATTTTACTATATACATATAAAAATGAAAACACTTATTTAAAGTCTTATAACCTTATAATTTTATAATAAATAATTATTTTTTAATATTATAAAATCAAACAAAAATTAGTATTTATAGTCTATTTGAATTTACTTACAATTTATTAATAATATTACTTATTAAATTATAATAACAACTTAATATAAATTTTTAATTTAAAATAAATAATTATTAAATTGATTATATTTTAATTATAACAGATAAGATTGGAAAACGATGTATGTAGTGTAGATAAAAGAATCCAGAATAGATTAATTGTCTTCAGAATATGTGAGTGTGATTGAACATTACACGTCAAGTAACACATGACTAGTTGTTATTGAACACATGATTACTTATGAAACATTATGAATACTTTTTTTTTTCTGACTAAGTTTCTATATTATTGTTGTTTGAGGGTGAGAATATGAAGTTCGGACATTTCTTGGTGTGTTGGTGTCGGATACTCATATCGGACACCAACACTCGTATGATATTTGTATGACACGTATTCGTGAAGTGTCCAATTTAAAAAGTATTTGTTGGATTTCTGACAATTCTAGTGTAGTTCTAACACAATTTTAAAAAAGAAAAATATACACTAATTTTCTAAAAACTCAAATTTATTGTATAAATTTTTATTATGATTATAAAAAATAAGAAACAAATCCTTGTGAACCAGTTATGAAAAACATGTTTCTGTTCCAAAAATAATCTGAAACATACTTGTACATATGAATCTTTATTATCAATTTATATAATTCATAATTCTATAATATATAGATTCGTGTTCTTATGGTTTACATTTTAAAAATTATACGTATCTTCGTATTCGTGTCATGTCGTATCAATGTCCGTGTATGTGTTTATACTATATTTAAGTGATAAGAGTTAAGTGATGCAGCATTATTTGGTTGTAAATGGTTATCGTGGTCTTTGGTAGATCACAGAGTTAGGGACAAAAGTTACGGACAGAGTTAGGTACCTAGTTGCCCTCATCACCACATACATTCAGCATAATCAATTTCTATAGAAAATGACAATTTTCAGATTCCAAAAGTGCAGGAAACCATATCCTTCACTTCAACCTTTCTCACCTTAAACAATGCTAAACTCCATTCCTCATAAATGCTTCAAAATACTTTTATATTATAACTCTCTACAAACTATGAACAAAGCTTAATAACATTTCGTAGTTCTGAGAGTGACAATCTCTCTTAAATTCACGGGCCAAATACTTCTCAAACACATTTTCACACTTAAATCGCTGATTAAACTAAAAGAATAGAAACCAAACTTGTTATTAATCTAATAGTAATCACCTTTTATTACATATCTCATGCATTATTCATCAAGAAAGACACGTACTAATTTTTTTAATTAAAGTTGCAATGAATAGTTAATTAAGGTTCACTATATTTATATTTGTTGCTTGATGAGTTTATGTTAATGTGACAAACTTCCAAACTTGTCACATTCCTCGCAGCATCTTTCATGGATCTGAATTGGCATCAAGGTTGGGTAGGAAAGAGTAGCATGATTGTTTTATTCATGTTGATAATTTCTTTGGAAAATTATATATATATATATATAATTTTTTTTTTAAATATTGTTTTATTCATGGTCTTAATGAATTACTTTATAATTGTTTTGGATAATTATATATATATATATATTTATTTATTTTTTGTTAAAAAATATTTATAATTTTAATAGAACCGTTATATGTTTTTTTTTAATAATATAGGATAATTTTATAAATTAATTATTGAAATGAGTATTTTTTTAAATTATTAAAATAGATAAGTCGTGATAATGTTTAAATAATATTGAACTTGTGTCAGACAACTTATTCTAATTATATTAAAGTTGTTGACACTAAATCCTAAACACAACTTCAATTCAAATATATTTATATTTCAAATATATTAAACTATTGTCACTTTCATCTGACTTCTTAATATTATAATTATGACAAATTAACACAATTTATTTATTTTGATAATTTTTTAAATTTTTATTATTTTGATAATTAATCTATAAAATCATCATATTTTGTATATGAAAAATTAAGTTATATATGTTTTAAATTTGTCTTAATGTTTTTACATACAAGTGAGACCACAAATCACATACTTCACATGGAATAAATAACTGAAAGAGAAAAAAATAGAAAGAGTTGTTTCTTTGCATAAGTTTATAGTAATAACTGATTGATTTCTTAATCAGATACTAACCAATTGTTTCAACTCGGATCAAGCCAGTTTTGTATGAAATTGGAGAGATTGAAAAATAAGATATTTATAGAAATAAATAGATATTATGAGTATTTATAGAAATAATTTTAAGCATCTTTTCTCACCACATAAGTTAGAGGATTTCGATTTGCCTAGCAAAATTCATTAGAATGTTATATGTGATATTTCTATATACATCAACACATCAACGTAAGTGCAAATCTTATTCTGATTTAACACTAAACCTACGTGTTAGATATACTTGCAAATTTGTTTGTTAATTGTCATTTTGATATTCATTATACGTGTACAATTTTACTTAAATATTGGTCAAGAAAAATACTTGAAAAAATCTTACCTGAATACATAATTGACACAACACCAACTTTTTATGTCAATTTTATTATTAAATCGAAAATCTAAATACACGTTGAGCTTCATATTCATGTTTCCAACTTGAAAACCAAAATGATTCAAAGTAATTTCAACTTAAATATAAATGTCCGAATATCTGATGTATCCATCAAATCTTTTTAGTGTTGATTTCAGTAGTTCTGTAACATTGGTTTGTCTTATTATATAATACTTTTCTTTTTTCAAGAAAAATAATTTATTCATCTTAATGATCTTATCATATTCTATTTTTTGAGTTAAATTTAAATTATATTTTTAATATAAAATTAGTTTATCTACATATTTTTATGGTTAAAGAGTAATGAAAAGTAAAAAAAAGTGAAATGTAATAAAAACGATAACATTTCATAAAAATCGATTAAGAAAAGGTTGCTTTGCTTTTCTTACGTTTTGTTATATATATAATTTCATATTTATTAGATCAATGAAAAATTCAATGATAAAAATGTAATGTTTTAAAATTTAAAAATAAAATGTGAATGAAGACATAATTCGAATGTGTGATGAATAGCGTACCGAAAATCTGTGGCTCTGAATGTGGTCAGAGTAATGCACAGGAAAAGAATTTGAAAGACATTTCAGCCATGAAATACAAAGCAAGGAAGCTAAAACATTGGACCACACACTGGGTCTTTAGATGGGATAATGATTTTATTTTTTTAAATTCATACAAAATTAATTTTTCCCTTTTTGATGGTTATTATTATAAAATATAATGCAGTAAAAGAAAATAAAATTCTGGCTTAAAAATAGAGGGTGAGAGAGATGAAGGTGTTGCACTAAAGACAAAGAAGTTGATCCCAAGTTGATCACGTTCAGGATTACAAGGCCACTGTCCATACATTTTGACATGTGTAGGCTATGGGATTCATGACAATCACAACTTCTTTTTCTATATCTTTGGTCAGCTTCTAAAATTAGTTACAACCTCAAAAAACAAACAACCTTACTCATTTTGCTAACCAAACTTCATTCACAAAGGTTTTTCATTTTCTTCCTTCGCTACTTCTCAAGCTGCACCCTAAGCAGTGGAAGGAAGTTTCCCTGCTCTTGAGATGTCTGGTGTTCTTGTTTGGGTGAATTGTGGACCCAAAGAGAACATCAACTCCTTGGTGAGCCTTGCAGGCAGGAGTAGCAGTGGTGAAAGGAACCAAAGGAGGTTCTCAGGACTCGGTTTTTCTAGTGGGGTTTCTGCTTTTTCTGGTGCAGTGGCAGCTGAAACTGCAAGATCCTCGGAGGAGAGGGTCTATGAAGTGGTGCTGAAGCAGGCAGCTCTTGTAAAAGAGAACAGAAGGGGTACAAACATTGCTCTAGATATGGACAAAGAGGTTGGAACTGATTTCGCCAATGGGGATCTGTTGAATGTAGCTTATGATCGGTGTGGTGAAGTCTGTGCTGAGTATGCCAAGACATTTTACTTAGGTGCTTGTTACTCTTTTAGCCTTCTTTCATCCCTTTTCTCTTCTTCAAATGAATTTTGGTTCTCGTTTTGTACGAAATTGTTGCATTACAAACTTTTAATGATAGTTGTTGATCAATGGATTTTAGAATTTTATTTGCTGCTGGTATATTTTATTGTTTAATTGACTTGTCTTCAAAACTGTAATTTTCTAGGCACACAATTGATGACTTCAGAGCGACGAAAAGCCATTTGGGCAATTTATGGTATCTGTCATAAGATTACATTACTTACTGCTACTTTCAGCTTCTTCAGTGAGATTTGTTTTGGATTGAGAATTCATTGTGCATTGCAGTGTGGTGCAGAAGAACTGATGAGCTAGTGGATGGGCCAAACTCTTCACACATCACCCCTGGGGCCTTGGACAGGTGGGAGCAACGATTAACTGATGTTTTTGAAGGTCGACCCTATGATATGTATGATGCTGCCCTCTCACATACTGTCTCAAAGTACCCAGTTGATATTCAGGTACTTTACATGCCGAATCAAAGATTGAGCTTTACATAATTGTTGGACTAAACTTACATAAAGTTTTTTAGCTACTTTTTGTGTTATTCTTCAGTCAAAGTTAGAGTTTTAGTTTGGTAATTTATAATGCAGACCTTTATTACTTAAGAGTACCCTGATGAAATTTCAATTCTGCATGGAACCCTTACTTAAACTCGAATGCAATTACATCTTAGTTTTATCCTTTAACATGTTCGGATTAGATACTAGAACGAAATTGGTCATCTTATATGAAATAGAGGAGTAATTGATTCTGACAAAACAAAATTGTGAAACTAATGTGCTAGAACTGATGATCCTAATGACATTGAACTGTGTCTTTGAAACAGCCCTTCAAGGACATGGTCGAAGGAATGAGGATGGACCTTAGGAAGTCAAGATACGATAACTTTGATGAGCTGTACCTTTACTGCTACTATGTTGCTGGGACAGTAGGCCTTATGAGTGTGCCAGTAATGGGGATAGCACCAGAGACAAAGGCTTCAACAGAGAGCATTTATAATGCTGCATTGGCTCTAGGCATCGCAAATCAACTTACCAACATACTCAGAGATGTCGGAGAAGAGTAGGTGTTTTTGAGACTTCCATGCCATGCAATTAAACAAAAAACAAAAAAGAAATTAAATTTAACATCTTGTCACTAAAGGGTATCTAACCATAACTTACCAAGATATGAAAAAAAATAGCAACATAACTAAAAAGCAAAATAAAACTAGGCCTATGCCACAGAACATTTAAATAATATATGCACCAATAGTGTAGAATTTTTCTGCATGATCTTGTCACAAATCTCATGTATAATAAGTTGACAATGTAAAAACTTTTACACTATGTATGCTAAACTCTAGTTTTAATTGTCCTTACCATTCAAATCATGTTGTCTAACTTGGTCCTGTTGTTGGTCATTGCAGTGCTAGAAGAGGAAGAGTATATCTTCCACAGGATGAATTGGCACAAGCTGGGCTTTCAGATGATGACATTTTCAGAGGTAAAGTTACAGAGAAATGGAGGAAATTCATGAAGGGACAGATAAAGAGGGCAAGGATGTTTTTTGATGAGGCAGAGAGAGGAGTTGCAGAACTAAACTCAGCTAGCAGGTGGCCAGTGTGGGCATCACTGCTGTTGTATAGGCAAATATTAGATTCTATTGAAGCCAATGATTATAATAACTTCACAAAAAGGGCATATGTAGGAAAAGCCAAGAAGCTCTTGTCACTGCCTGTTGCCTATGGTCTTTCATTTCTAGGCCCTCAGAAGAACTTCACCAAAATGGTTAAGAGATAATTAAAAACTGTCACAATTTGTGATACCTAGTTAGAATTCTATACATCTCAAGTTACCTACATGTATTCAAGAACAGTGGCAATCCATTCATTTAATCCATTCCTAATACATCATAAATATCAGAGATCATTCTTCAAAGTTTTCAATACAGTTATATATATACACATGTAATGTATGTATTCATCTTGAAAACTCACCAAAGTAATTTTGGGAATGAAGGAAGACATCATGCTCCTCTTCTTATAGTCTCTCTCTTCCTTCCCTCTCCACACACATAAATCACTTTATTTTAATATCAGTTTATATAATTTTTCTTTATATAATATGATCAAAATTATATATACAAATACATTGATGAAGAGACTAAAGTATAGTTTTTGAATAGAAATTACAGCTACTTTTCTCAGGAGATAATTTTGCATTATTATTTGCAATAAAACTTCTGACAGAAGATAATTTTAAAAAAAAATTAGTCAACACCCTTTTTTTCACTCTGAAAAGGGAACTTTATAATGTAAATTTTACATTGCATGAGATGTTTGATGAAATTTTTGAAGTGCTGGATCCCACATAATAGGTGTTTCTTCATGCACTCAACAAAGTTCTTCCCGCACCCCATTAAATGGGTAAAAAGTCAAAATGTTTCATTTAATCCGATTTTATTATGGAAAGCTCTTTCCAGAATGCATTCTAAGAAAATTATTTTGGAAAACACCTATTATATATGTTCCAAAAATCTTATTCTCAAAAATACTTTCCGAAATTTTCAAAAAAAGGTTTACTGGAACATACTTATAAATTTTGGAAAGGAGTATCCAGAAAGATTTTAGAAAGATTAATCCGGAAGTTATTTAAAAAAAAAGAGTAACATTGTATTTTCGGATATTGATGGGTGTAGGAAGAAACACCCTTCTATTATAGGACACACTTTTATTGGGCTTTCTACCAATTAGGCCCTGTTGGGCTTTCTACCAATTAGGCCCTGTTGGGCTTTCAGCCAACAACTTAACAATGGTTTTTGTTTCCTGCACCTCCATGATTGCTAACTGCACCGCCAACATCAAAGTTTATCACAATATTATAGTTCGAACCACCATGAAGAACAGCTGCAAAGTGACAAGACTCTCAACCAAGGAGGAACCATTTCGAATAAAATAGCAAGGATAACACGGGTATTTTAAAAGTTATGGTAAGTGCAGATATAAATTATGGATGTGCAACAAGTAAAAATCCTTCATTATTCTTCTCATTAGCCTATTAGCAATATGAATAATAAAAAGACATTTATTTAAAATAAATAAATAAATTGAGCCTTTTATTTTGGAAAAAGTTTGGAATGCAATCATTTTTATATTCTAGATCATTCATTTTTTTTAAAGGAAACTGAGACCATAATATAATAAAAATGGAGAAAGTGTTTGACCTTTTGAAATTTAGATCCTTTGACCCAGATGATTAAAATAAGGGGATTTTTTTTTAAAAAAAAGCTTGAGACATTCACTGCGAGTTTTGCTGGAATCCATTAATATATAATTAGTTTAGGAAGAATGTCTCTAACAACAATCATAACATAATCTCTTCTCACGTGTTCTTGACAACAAGAAGAAAAAAATATATAATTTGACATGTAACATCATATTTCTCTGTCAAGTCAATGTAAAAAAAAAAACATTTTCTAAGAAAAATCCATTACCTTGTTTTTTATATGCTTTTAGTAAATAAAGTTGCAAGATTTTTTTCTCTCCATACTAAATATAAGACAAGTATGTTTAATTCATATTTATTAAAAAATATTAATTTAATTACTAGCATTAAATTTATTTGTAATTATATGTTTTTTTTTCAAATTATATCTAAATATTTAATATGTGGCGAGAATAATAGCAGTAAAATTTTAGTTTATAAAATTAAACTCTTAAATTCTTCAATTTTCATGAGAAAGAGAAAATTCATAATATTTACAATTTCTGAATTGAAATAATTAAACATGTTTCGGTAAAAAAACAATTAAAAAATCTAATAGAAATAAAAAGTTTCAGGATAATAATCTTACAATTAAAAAAGATAATCAATAAAAATGAGATTAAACAGTTTTCTGTATAAGTTTTAAAATAATTACTGTACAAGTAAAATTTTCAAATTGCATGACAATCTCTAATTGGATATCAATGTAAGATTTTACAAGTACTTTTGATTTTTTGGAAAAGGTGAAATATACTACAAGCCAATAGTTGTTCCTTTTTTCTTCATCTGGTCCAACAACTATAAGAAATAAAATGAAGCTAGTAAAAATGTGCATGTTCATTGGCAAAACCCTCTAATTCAACAGAACATCTTATTTACTAAATATTCCACAGCTTCTTCTTATACTTGGAAGTTGCAACACTCTACTCTAGCAGAACATGGAGTTCATTTTTTCCTCACTCTGTGGTTAAGACTTTCCCTCCGAGTAGAAGATGATGAGGAGGACACTGAAGATGAAAAAGCTGTATGGTTATTTTCAGCCATATCTTTGTGAAATGCTTTCTGCACATCATCTTTAAGTTCCATGAACCGTGCTTTCTTCATTCTCTGCTCTTCTTCACTGCCCTTTTCTAGGAAGAACACATCTGGCATATCATCTTCCAGAAACTTATCAAGCACTTCAGAACAATGGGGAAAGAAGCGCCTACCATTCTCAACTGTACAAAATTGTGTGTTAGTTAGTTGCATTAAGTTCATTTTCATCTGGGTTACTTATGAAGTGCTACAATTGCACATTGAACTTCATCATAAGAACAAAAGAAAAATGAATTCTGCTTAACAACTTGTTTGTCACATTATGATATTGTCTGCTTGGATTATGAGATACAATATTCTGTTTCAGCATGTTCTTAAAAAAGTTCATGACCTTTGTTATCACAATTTGAGGGGTGAACATTGAAGAGATCTACACCAGTTGATGACAAACCAACACACAAGAAAAATGATATTACCTTCAACCCAACAACTTAAGATAATAAGATTGTGTATCTTTCTCACTTGTAGGTTTCTTAACTTTCCATTTCTACATAAACTAACTTGAAGTCCAGCACTTTCATGATTGATGTACTAATTAAAACTAGTCATGCTACAAGTGATGAACTGTTTTTATACTACATTCCTTCAGTTTAAGTTGTAACTTCTATTTATTTATTTTTGTTAGTATTACGTACTTGTGATAGTTTCAAAATTTTGGCAAGTTTCGACCAAGGCCATGCAAGCTTGAGTTGGTGTTAATAATAGAACAAGTGTTGTCCATATTCCACAATCATGCATAATCATTATAGGAAGCCATTTCAAAATTGTCTTAGGACATACCTGTTTTCATAAGGGCATGCAATCTTAACTGAAGTTTTCTGGTTCGAGCAGAGGGAGATTCATTTAGATCAACTTTTAGATTTCCATTTGCGCCCTCCAAAGCTGATGCGTTTGCGTGCAGTGATGACGAATCTGCCTCAGCATTCTCAATGGCTACCTTAGCCTCAGCAGGATACAACAACCGAGCAAATGTAACTGCAACATATGGAGCTTGTTAATTTCATGTTCTCATGCTTCCGAATTGAAAAGCATCGTGCAAATATTATTTTGCTGTGATTCTAATGCATGCATAGACCTAAAGTAAAAGTAAAATGTCAAATTATTAATGAAAATGTTCAGTGACAACTTAGGAACATGTTACTTCTCACCATTTTACAACTGTGACACTATTTTCAATAATTTTATTGATTTTTAATTGTAATTTGATGTATGATTGTGAACGTATCATTACTTAAAAACTTGTTGGCATAGCCATGTATTAGTAATCAAGTAGTTACTGTGATTAATGTAATTAGAAGGAATATTTTATTTGATTATGCACAGATCTTTATTCAAGGTCTTCATTTCCTTGTTTCTCCATAACTCCCTATTTGAGGTACTCTCATTAGAATCTATAACTCCCTATTTGTATACCAATATATGTATTTTTATGAACAGCAGAAAACAAATTCTGATTTTTATCCTTTCAAACTTCCAACTCACAGACCCAATATTGATGGAAACAAAGTGACCAAGAAAAGTGAAAGCCATACCTCTATTTTCAAGGTAATCCAGTCTTATGTGCAAATCATCAGCTGTTAACTGGGATGAAACAGACATACTCACAGTCATAGAACTTCTTCTCATCTCCCTCTCCAGGACATCAACACAGAGCCTGTCCTTGTTAGATTCCTTACACTTCACTGTTTTCTCATGATAATCCTTGCGTCTTGTCAACCTCTGACAAATTGAAAGAGCCGTTTGACCATCTGGAGTGGTATCTGTTGCACATGCCCCTTTATTCAGCAGTGCTACCAAAATGGATGGATCCTTTCGCCTTGCAGCCACATGAAGAACCGTGTATCCTCGAGAATTTCTACGAAGAATATCAGCCATACCTAGACCAAGAAGTTCTTGAATAACCTTAGAATCACTATAGGCACAGGCATAGTGCAGGGCATATGCATCATCTAGGGTGACCCTTGACTCATTTAGAAGAAGCTTCAGTAGCTCAACATCATCAGAGTCCAATGCTTTATGGATTCTCATGATACTCTTTTCACTCAAAGGCTCCACTTCCATTGCATCAGCTGCGGATTCTGGCTGAAATGAGAGACGGCACGATTTGATTTCAGTCACAACTTCATGAGGGAGCTCTTTTTCCAAAGATATGCTGTCAAAGTCAGAGCTTGCTACTTTGTGAATGCACCGAGAGAGAAGCTGCTCTAGTTGGCAGTTGAAAGCAGCCATAAGAATAGGAATCACATCTTCCACAAGAGCCTTATCAACAAAGTTTAGCAGTTGCCGCTGCATCAATGAAGAGACATTTACATTATATTTGTTAAGCAGAAGCCGAAGCTGACTTTTTCTTGTCAGTAAAAGAGAAATATACAACTAATAAAAAGTGTATAATATTTTAATAATTTGACACCATGAAACAGGAAAAACATTCATTTGACAATTTATTATAATAATACATATGATTAAAAAATAAAATTAAAATATTAAAATATTAATTTATTGAGTTGTTAAGTGGTTGATATAGGATCACTAAATATCTTCTTTAAGAAATGTGTGAGAACATAAAAGCTACAGCAGAAAAATAGGATAAAATGGAACTTGGAAGACATGTTATCATTGATACATTACTAAAATCAGAAAACCTTAGTGGACAAAAGTACTCAGAGGAGTCAAAAGTATGCATGTGGGCTAGGTGTAAATCTATTTCAAAATTTGTTCGCTGGGAAAATAGATAAAGTGTTGAACACATTCCTACAGATAAGAGTGTAAATTTGGAAACAATTTCCAAAACCTGCAAAAGCTATAATGTTTATCTGCTGTTTGTCTGATGAAATAGGTGAACTTTGGAGTACTTTATCTGGTTTTGAGTTTTTCAGCCCAGAATGATTAGTTGAATTGCTCCAAATATGTCACGTTTTTCATCTCATTTGTGGAAAAATTAGCAATGAAAAGGAAAAAGAACTAGAAATGAGGAAATACACAACCTAAAACACAATATACCTGAAAAAGTAAAACCAGCTCTTTCATCAGAAACGCGGCAGAAGCATACATCAGCTCCAACGCATAATCGATAGCAGGGCGACATGCATCATGGATACATGTTTCACCAACACATGTTGTCACTTCTGTTGGTGAATCTTTTAGCCTTCCAGTGTACAAATAGTACAAGAAAACTTGGAAAGCTTCATATCCAACTGCGCCATAAGGCACCAATTCTGACATGAGATACCTTGGTTTTCCTTCCTTCCCTGATCCATCCGTTCCTTTCTTAAAAAGTTCATGAAAAAAAGGACTACGCGAGGCCAATATACAGCGATGAACACCCACAGATATGTCTTCAACGACAATCTCAGCATCACTATAGTCATACTCAGCATCAATCAGTAACTTCTCAAGGCTTCCACTGAGCTTATTCAGAGTCAAAATTTCAATATTTGCCCCATGCTCATTGCTGGTAAAGGAAGACACGTTGTGATTACTAGAACCATGTGAAAGTTGAGATGATACAAAAGTCAAGGATGATGATGAATCATTTGAGTTGTCCATGACCCCAAATACCGTAGGTTCCAATTGAGTCAAACAACTGGTTTACTTAATTTAGAACCAAAAGAAGAAACCAAACCCCTTCAAGTACCCATCTCAATTGAAAAGCTAGCCAACATATTATATAGCTAAACAGACCAATCCCAAATAAGCAAAACTCCACAAAGGCACTGTTTCCCCAACCACAGCACCAAAGTCACTTGCAAGTCAAGCAACAAAACTGAGATTCCCAGAGAGCCTAAAGTGAGTTGATTTCTTCATCTGGGGACGACCCATCAAATAGATTGAGGCATGAGGACGAAAAAGTTTGTAATTTTAGCAGTTAACTTGTACGGAAAGAGCTATGAAGAGGCAAAGAAGAATAAATATTACAGAGGGTGACCCTTAGAGTTAATAGTGAAGATGAACTGAACAGCAGCTTGAGAGAATGAACCAGAATCAAAACCTTGTACAAGAGACTCTTGGAAGAGGATTCAAAACGCTGCAAAGAAACAAAAAAGTAAAGAACATGCCTAGTTTGACATGAAGAATACTGAAGGGTTTCAAAGTCCCTTGAACCTAAGAAGGGAAGACTTGGAAGGGAAAGAAAAAGTGAAGCAATGAACCAAAGGTTGACCAAGAAATGGAAAGAGAAGATAGGGAAAACAACAGAGAGATGCTCGGTAACCGAGAATCCCTGTTTTCCTATAAAGAGAAAGAAAACAGGAACTACCACGTTGTTAGATTTTTCTGTCTTTCAATTTTTCTTTTTCTTATTCTCTCTCCTCTTTTTTAACCCTGTAAATAAACACGTTTTATCAGCATAATTTTTAAATTATTATTTTATTATAATATAATATTTTATTTTTAAAAAAGTTATAGGAAGATTATTTTCTAAGCACACAGTGAATGACTTTGCCCTCTTGTTCCTTCTAAAAACGACAAAATTTAGATTTCATAACTATTTTAGTTCATATTTTCTATAAGTTTTGAAGTTTTATTTTAATAATTTATAGTGACATTTAGAAATATTTTATTAGACATATTATAGCTCTAACTCTAACAAAAAATATATTTCCTTCTAATATTTGGATGTTCTTATTCAATTCTACTAATTTGATTTTGATGTCTGTCACTTTTTATAGGATATTAAATAAGATTATAATTGAAAAAAAAGACTAATTAGACTTAAATTTTTAAAAATGTTTTGGGATAAAAAGAAAATATTAAAATATCAATAATTAAGGATTGGGAAGAACATTAACAGCATTTTATCTTTCTTTTTGTCTCTTCTGTGAATGATGCTCTTTGTCTGTATTCGTGTTCGGAGTGTGAAATTGTAGAAACAAAAGAAAAAGGTTTTTTTTTAAGTAATATGGTATAATTTTAAGGGTTTAAAAAATTATTTATATGGATAAACCATGCATGATATAATTTTATCATGAAAAAGTGTGTAAGTATAACACAACTTTAATACGACTTTAATTAGTTTTAATTCAAATTTTTTTATTTCAAATAAAGTTGTGTAAGTTTTTTTCTCATTTAAATAAAAAATTATTTATATGGATAAACCATGCATGATATAATTTTATATGAAAAAAATGTGTAAGTAAACACAACTTTAAATTTGTCAAAATTTGAATGTAGAAGGGGAAATTATATGAATCAAATACGACTTTAATTAGTTTTAATTCAATTTTTTTTTATTATAAATAAAGTTGTGTAAGATTTTTTCTTATGGAACATATTAGATTTGCAAATTAAATTAAAATTTTGTATTAAATAAAAATTAACATTATGTTAATGTTTTATTAAAAATATATATATAAATTTAGTTATGACTTATAATCTGAAACAGCTACATTATATTTCACTTAAAAAATAAGAAAATATAATATCACATTTGTTATTAAATGGTATGATATATATTATCTAAGAGGCTGTTCATCTAACATTTTCTTTCTTTTATTTACATTTCATCTTACAAAATTAATCTAATTATAAATTTTGGTTGTCAAAAAATATAATAATATGGATTCAAATTAGATTTTCTTAGATATTATACCTTCATGATTATTTTCCTTCTGCATCTTGTATCTCTTTTATCTGCAATTGCTACAAGATGTACAAGTTTCAATTTTCTTTTCAAGTTTTATTTATTTTTTATTTAAATATGTTCTTATCTTACCTTCAAAATTGAATTTGTTTTTCAAATTTTGTATCGATGGTTATTTCTATCTACATGTTTTTTAGATTTTGCATTTTGATGATTATTTTATAACTTTTTGTTCAGTAATGGTTCTGTTTCTACTTTGCCATCACTGTTTCTCTACTACACACTTAAAAACTTGTTCCTTGTAGATTATTATTATTATTATTATTATTATTATTATTATTATTATTATTATTATTATTATTATTATTTATTTCTAGAGTATTTTTAGACACATTTTAATAATTATTAATATCTGTTTTTCATGATAAGTTTTGATATAATTAAAGAAGATTAATTTTAATTTTTTATATTGTAATCCTTTCTTTTCACTTTCGTGAGCATGATTTTTAACAGATTTTTAAAAGTTATATAATATGTTAATAAGAAATAGATTAATTAATTTTTTGTTATTGTAATAAATTCAACCATATTCATGTGGAAACAACATTAATGATTGATATATAAGTTAATTGGTGTATAAGTTTGACACTAAGAATCTATTAACGATTGATGTCATATGGTCATTTATTAATATTTATATTTTATTGGCATCATTTATATATTACATATACCAAAATAACATGTAGTAAACCGTTTAATATATCTATCTATTATAATAAATGAAGATGAATATTCCTTGTCTGATACTTTAACGTAGCGTACGTAATCGCACGTAATCGTAACGAAGAAAGAGAGGTTTTGATGAATCTTAATTGTAGAGAAAAATAAATATAAAAGAAACTTTTATTCACTTGTATATTATTAGAGAGTAAAATACATGGTGTATATATAAGAAAAAGATTAAGACTTAGCTGAAACAGAAAAAGAAAAGTTGGGTCAAACAAACAAAGCCCAATAATTTAAAATAGAAAATTAAATATATTAACACCCCTCAAGCTGGGGAGTAGATATTTGTCAGGCCCAGCTTGGATTTGAGAGTAGAGAATTGTGCGGAAGCAAGGGGCTTGGTGAATATGTCAGCAACTTGCATTGCAGAAGTAATGGGTAGTAGTTTGAGGAGACCAGAGTTAAGTTTTTCACGAACTAGGTGGCAATCAATTTCGATATGCTTGGTTCGTTCATGAAAAACTTGATTGGAAGCTATTTGAAGGGCAGATTTGTTGTCGCAGTACAGGGTTGCAGGCTGGGAGAGAGGAAGATGTAAATCTTGAAGGAGGTAAGACAACCATTGTAACTCACATGTGGTGGTGGCAAGGGCTCTATACTCGGCTTCAGAGGAGCTGCGGGAGATAGTTGACTACTTCTTTGATTTCCATGATATTAGGGAGTCTCCTAAGTAGATGGGATATCCAGTGACAGATTTGCGTGTGGTAGGACATGTTGCCCAGTCAGAGTCACTAAAACCACAAAGGTGAAGTGAACTAGTGTGAGAAAAATATAGTCCTTCACCAGGGGTGCCCTTGAGGTAACGCAAAAGACGTGAGACAACTTGCTAATGATGAGTTGTGGGTGCAGATATGAATTGGCTTAAATTGTGGACAGCGAAGGCGATGTTTGGTCGCGTGTTGGTTAAGTAAATTAGACGTCCAAGGAGTCTTCTGTATTGAGAAGTGGCATCAACATCGAGAGGTGAGCCTTGGTCGGGAGAGAGACGGGAGGTGTGAGTCATAGGAGTGGCCACAGGTGCAGAGTCAAGCATGCCAGTTTCTTGAAGGAGATCAAGAGTATACTTGCGTTGACTTAAATGAAGACCAGTACTGTTGCGAGCAATTTCCAGTCCCAAAAAGTAAGTGAGATTACCTAAATTTTTTATCTTGAAGTGATGGTGAAGGGATGCAGTAATTGTATTGATTTCCTCCGTGTCATCACCAGTTAAGAGCAAGTCATCAACATAAACAAGAATAACAGTGAGTTTATCATTATTATATTTAAGAAAAAGAGAGTGATCAGCAACAGAAATAGAGTAATTATTTGATAAAAGAAAAGTTGAAAGTTTGGCGCACCATTGGCGACCAGCTTGACGAAGGCCATACAAAGACCGTTGAAGCTTGCAAACATGCTGGGGAGAAGGAAGAGAGAGGCCAGGTGGGGGGGTCATGTATATCTCTTCATGGAGATCACCATGAAGAAATGCATTATTGACATCAAGTTGTTTTAAAATCCAATTTTTGGTAGTGGCAATAGCAAGCAGAAGGCGGAGGGTAGTGAGTTTAGCAACAAGTGCAAAAGTGTCTAAGAAATCAAGTCCTTCAAGTTGGGTAAACCCTTTGACAACAACTCTAGCTTTGTGGCGCTCAACAGTGCCATCAGAATGGTATTTGATTTTATATACCCATTTACAACCAATAGTTTTCTTTCCTGGAGGGAGAGGGGTAAGTTGCCAAGTATTGTTAGCAGCAAGAGCTTGAAGCTCATCTTGCATGGCAGATTGCCAAGAAGCATGTTTGGAGGCTTCGTTATATGTCCGAGGTTCAGGATGACAATTGATAGAGGAAATAACATTTCTAAAATTGGAAGATAAGGAATTGTAAGACAAGTAATTATGAATAGGATATCTACTACTTACAGTGTTGGTTGCAGTGTGGAAATCTGCAAGATAGGCAGGTTGTCGGTGAGGACGAGCTGATCTTCTTGGAAATTGGGGTGAGATGCTTCCTGGAGATGCAGGCGGTGATAATTCTGATGGAGGTGCAATGTTGGATGCAGGAGCAGAGGCACTATTTGTTGGAAGATCATAGGATAATGAGGCTGGTGGAGGAACAGTATTGGGTGCAGGAGTAGAGGCACATGGCTCGACAGGAGGTGCAGTATCAGAAAAAAAATCAAAAGCAGAATTATATGCATTAGAAATAGGGAGAGATAAAGTGTTAGGGTCCTTAGGCAAGCCACTGTCCAATTTATATGGAAAGTGGTTTTCATGAAAGATTACATGTCTTGATATCTCTATGCTATGAAACTTTAAATTTAAGATAATATAACCTTTTGTATTTTGCGGGAAGCCAAGAAAAATACCTTTGATAGATCTATCATCTAATTTTTTCCTATGTGCAGTAATGGTACTAGCCTAACAAAGACAACCAAACACTTTTAGAAAGGAAATGTCATATGGTTTTCCAAACAACTTTTCATGAGGAGTGATGTTATCAAGTAATGGAGTAGGAATAGCATTTATTAAGAAAACAACATGATTTACAGCAAATTCCCAAAAAATAGGAGGAAGATTTTCTTGAAAAAGTAAAGCCCGGGTTACATTTAGTATGTGTTGATGTTTACGTTCTACAATGCCATTTTGTTGTGGTGTTTCAACACAAGATTTTTGATGTATAATTCCCTTTGAAGCATAAAAATTTGACATAGCAAACTCAACACCATTGTCAGTACGAATCGTTTTGATATTAGTTTTGAAATGATTTTGAACGAAAACAGTGAAGTTAATGATGTGCTGACGCACTTCAGAATTGTTATGCAACAGAATAACCCAAGTATAACGCGAGTAATCATCAACAATAGTCAAGAAATAACGAAAACCTTGCATAGAAATTATGGAACATGGTCCCCAAATATCAAAGTGTACAAGATCAAAAATAGCAGAGGTAACAGTATTACTTAAAGTGAAAGGAAGTTTTATCTGTTTTGCACGACTACAAGTGTCACATACATGATGAGTATCAACAGTAATAAAAGAGTATTGTTTGCTTAAGACATGTAATCTTTCATGTGAAGGGTGTCCTAGTCTATAATGCCATAGTGTTTTGTCTGTGATATTACAATTAATAAAAGGAGCAAAACAATGCGGTTTAGATTGACTAGAAGCAGGCAAGGTAGTGACAAGATACAAGCCAGCAGTGGCTTTAACTGTACCAATCCTCTCTTGAGTGAGATTGTCTTGTATAATGCAGTGGGTTGAAGTGAAAGTTAAAGTGCATTTAAGTTGGTGTGTGAGTTTAGAAACAAGTATTAAGTTTAATTGAAAATGAGGCACGTATAACACATCAGACAAATAAAACTGATCAGAAAAACGTACTAAACTAGAATATGTGGCATAAACAGTTTGGTCATTTGGAAGACTAATTAAGACAGGTTTAATTTTAGTATAAGTAGTAAAAACGTTCAAATTGTGACAAACATGATCAGTGGCACCAGAATCAATAATCCAAGATTCTTTTATAGAAGATAGTGAAGAGAGAAACTTACCTGTTGAAGAATGTTGCTCAGTATTGGGGATTTCATCCGTAGAGATGTTGCCGACTTGATTAATTTGAGTGTGAGAGGCAGGATCCTCAAGGTTTTGCTGACGCAAAATGTTGGTAAGGAATTGGCACTGTTGTGATGTAAGTTGAATCCCCTCTACATCCTATTCTTTAGGAAAAAGCTCAGAAAAAGTGTCAGTAGTAATCATATTATTGGCTTGGGATGTCCAATTGGTGAATTTGTAGCCAGGAGGGAACCCATGCTTTTAATGACGATTACAAAAAGTGCAGACTTTTCTAGTAAAAGAAAACTTTGAAGACTAGGGTTTTCATTAAACATTGCCTAAAAGATTTTTAAAACCAATCAAGATTTTGAAAGAGAACAGAAAAAAAAAAAAACAACCAAGAACAGCAAAGAGGGAAATAAAAATCAGAGAGAAGCGCAGCAGAACTCTTCATTCGAAGAGCTCTGATACCAGTAAATGAAGATGAATATTCCTTGTCTGATGTGATGCTTTAACGTAGCGTACGTAATCGTAGTGAAGAAAGAGAGGTTTTGATGAATCTAATTGTAGAGAAAAATAAATATAAAAGAAACTTTATTCACTTGTATATTAGAGAGTAAAATATATGGTGTATATATAAGAAAAAGATTAAGATCTAGCAGAAACATAAAAAGAAAAGTTGGACCAAACAAACAAAGCCCAATAATTTAAAATAGAAAATTAAATATATTAACAATCTCATGCTTTTGTTTAGTGATAAAAATTAATAACTTTCAAATTTTATTCACACAAAATTTATTTTTAATCTTCCATGACTTTAATGAAAAATTATTTATCGTTGCAATAAAATATAAGTTATACATATTTACTCTCTATATAACATTTAAAAACTATATTGAATAAATAAAATTCACTTAAAAAATATTGTTATTGAGAGAAGGGTTTAAAAATAACGCTGATATAACATTTACTTGAAAACAAGAAATAAATACTAACTATTTTATTTTTAAACTATCTAAACTATTGGTTCAAACAACTTTAATTTAATTGTTTATACGATTATGTAATTCAAAAATTTTAGATAGAAAAATAGTCCTAGAGTCAAGTGAAAAATAAAAAATAACATAAAAAAAAAATTAATACTCTTTAACTGTTACTTAATCGCTTCCCTAATAAATATATAAATACTTACCTTGAAAACATTTTTTAATAATTATTAAAATGTACCTACGATTCAAAGGGTAAAAACCGAAATATAATTACAAAGAAGATTGAAAAAAAAAACATTACCTTCACCCATTATCTTATTCGGTACTGACGTGAGAGGAAAAAAGGATGTGAGGCATGGCCTCCAAATAAGAGGATAAACCTGACCAAAATCTTTAAATTACTTTACTCTTATAGTTTTTTATTAGAAACATTTAATTTTTTATAATATATATTTTTTCCTTTTCTATTTTTCATAATCAAATAAGAAAACTTTATTTATCAAATAACATATAAAATAACACGCTCATAACTAAATAAATAAATATAGCCAAGTATATATATATATATATATATATATATATATATATATATATATATATATATATATATATATATATATATATATATATATATATATATATATATATATATATATATATATATAATGAAAAGAGGTTGAGTTAGACTTAAAGTTCACCTTGTAACAATTTTTTGAATATTCTCCTCTAGCGAGATTAGTCCAGCAGCACTTCGATTTCATCCTCCACCGCGAATCACCGTTGCGAATCGTCACCGTGACACGTCTTGCACCGCAACGTGACCTCCACCGCGACGTGACCTCCACCGCGACGCGACCTCCACCGCGACGCGACCTCCATTGCGACGTCGCAACCTCCACCGCGACGCGACCTCCACCGCGACGCGACCTCCACCGCCGTCACCGTTGCGAATCGTCACCGTGACACGTCTTGCACCGCAACGTGACCTCCACCGCGACGTGACCTCCACCGCGACGCGACCTCCACCGCCGTCTTCCTCAAGGAAAGAACGCTACGGTGAGGCGACAGCGAAGCAAGTACTGCGAAGACGCGACCTCCACTGCGACACGACCTCCACCGCGACGCGACCTCCACCGCCGTCTTCCTCAAGGAAAGAACGCTACGGTGAGGCGACAGCGAAGCAAGTACTGCGAGAAAGACGGCGACGAACCCAAATAGAAGCAGGTCCAGGTTACGTAAATTAACGAAACCGAAACCCTAAATTGAAGATTTGGGGGTTTTAGGGTTTCCTACTACAGGTCCGGACTTGTTAGCCTTTTAAAATGGCGGAGGGCTCTGCGGGTTTCCTCATTCCATGGACTTGTTTGATGGATCGAAAAGTATGTCCTGATAATAAAGTATATTCTATGTCCAGTCAAAGGAAGACTTTTGCTCAAGCTTTGGGAAATACATGTGACATTCCTTTATCCCAGCTACCTACCCCTTGTATTAAGGGTGACATGATTGTTGTCCGGATTGATGAGGCATATTACTTGGCTGGTCTTGAGGATTACAAAACCCATCTCCATGGTCGGGTTATTCTATCTAAGGGGGATAAACCTCTCACACACCTGGATTTAACTAAAAAGTTGCAGCCGGTGTGGAAAGCTCTTGGACCATGGAAAGCAATTCCTCTTGGAAAGGGTTTCTATGAGTTTGAGTTCGCTTCTATAGAAGACATGCGATGGGCCCTCGGGATGGGTTCCCTGAAGTTATCTCCTGGTTTATTGAGACTGTTTGCCTGGACAAAAGACTTTGTCCCAGCTACCATGAGGAGTACCAAAGCTCAAACTTGGGTTAGAATTTACCATTTGCCTTTGGAGTATTGGAAACCAAGGACAATATTTTTCATCGTCAGAGGCCTTGGTACTCTTTTGTCTTTGGATGAGCATACTATGAGAAAGAATAGGGGTATGTTTGCTAGAGTGCTGATGGATATTGATCTGTTGTCCCCTCTTCCTGATCACCTCTTGGTTGAACGTCCAGACTTTGCTTTTGTAGCTGGCGTGGAATATGAATGGCTCCCTCCATTTTGCTCTCATTGTAAGATGATTGGGCACGAGCTTGCTCAGTGCCGGGTGATCCATGACCAAGGTCGTGTTCCTGGGCCTCAACATAAACCTTCTCAGAAGACACCTTCTGATGAATAGGAACAAGGGAGGACCACGATTCCAACCCAACGTAAAGTATATCAGAAAAAAGATCTGCAGACGAAGCTCTTAGAAGGTCCCATGGATAATTTGAAAGTTGTTGCTACTAGTGGGGTTAATGTAGGGTCACCCTTGGGTCACCTTGCTGATAAAACAGATGGAGGGGAGGATGATTTTGCAGATATGCCTCCTCTTGAGGATGCTTCAGATCATGATAGGTCCTCACCCAAGCAGGAGTTGTCCACTCCCACTTTGGATTCACTTGTTGTTATTCAAGCTAAGGACTCAGAGTCACATTCAACGACTCTTATTGATGATCATCATGTGGAGGCCTCTGCTCCTGTGATTGTACCATCTCCGTTGCGTACTACCTCTCCTCGGAGGGCTAAATCACACGCAGATAATAATCCTAATGTGGAGGTCTCTGCTATTGTGATTGTACCATCTCAGTTGCCTCATACCTCCCCTCGGAAGGCTAAATATATTGGGGATGTTAAAGCAATATCGTTGGTCCTTCAAAAATCACTTTTCCTCTCTTGATGGTTTGGAAACTACAGATGTGGGAGGTGATTCTCATATTGGAGCGTCAAATATTCCGCCTACCATTGTTGGAATTAATTTTGATCATATTGAAAATCAGGTTGTTTCAAAATTTTGGGCTGACTCTAATGAGATGGAGGAGGACGACAATGATAATGAGGAAGAAACAATTCACACTAAAAGAAAACCATGGAGACCACCTAAGGGGACTAGTAAATCCAGGAAAACTCCTAAGGCAGTTCTCTCTACAACGTCGCAATGAAGGTCTCTTCATTTTTTTGGAATGTCAGAGGATTGGGAAACCACAAAACTGTGGAGATGTTGCTTAGTTTACTTAAACTACATAAACCTTTCCTGGTTTTTCTTGTTGAACCCATGATGCCGTACACTAATGCTTTCGACGTCCTTTTCAAATCTGTTAATATGCATTTGGTGGCTACGTCTCCTATTGTTAATAAAGTTGCTAAGCTTTGGTGTTTGTCGATTCCTAATCTTGTCCAAAATTTCTTGGTTAATGATCAATTTATCTCTGTAACTTGTCTCCTGCAGGATAAAAGTTTTAGCTTTGCAGGTGTTTATGGTGCTAACACATACTTGTCTAAACGATTTTTGTGAAGGGATCTTAGTTTCTTCACAAGGCCTTGGTGTATTCTGGGAGATTTTAATGTTGTGCTCTTGGCGGATGACTGTAAAGGGGGGGGGGGGGGGTGGCTCCTAATCAGGTTTCTTGTAATGAATTCCTGGACTGGATTAATACTAATGATCTTTCTTGTATGCCTTTTACTGGATCTTGTTATACTTGGTGTAACGGAAGGAGAGGGTTGCATAGAATTCACAGAAGACTGGATAGGGCTTTATGTAATGGAGTGTGTCTGGATGAATGGGATTCTTGTACTTATCAGGTTCTTGTTAAAAATTGTTCTGATCATTCCCCTATTTTTGCTAGTCTTGCTAGTAATTCTTTGCGGAAGGTTAGCAATTTTCGTTTCTTTTCTATGTGGCTTCAGGACACTTCGTGTATGAAGCTTATTCATGATTTTTGGGCTAATAAGGTTGTTGGTTGTCCTATGTTTATTTTGCAACATAAGTTAAAAAGGTTGAAACTTGAGCTCTGAGACTGGAATAAAAATTCTTTTGGTAATGTTCACAATGCAGTTCTTCTTAAGCAGGGTATCCTCCTTGGTATTCAAAAAAACTTAGAGACTGCTAGTTTGTCTGATAGTGATGGGCTTTGCTGTCAAGAAAAGATTGCTAAGGATGAGCTTGATCATGCTCTTCACTGTCAATATTTTTTTTGGAAAGAAAGGGCTAAGATGTTATGGTTCAAGGATGGAGATCGAAATACCGCTTTTTTCCATGCTGTGGTCAAAAGGAGAAATAATTCTAGTGGGATTCATCGTCTACGGATTGATAATGAGGTTACAGAGGATCCTAAAATCATTGAGGATCATATTTTGGACTTTTATAAAAATCTTTATGCTGAGTCTATTTCTAATGTTTTGGATGCTGATAATATGGAAGATTTTATTGGTACTTATATTCCCGCGATGGTTTACTCTTAGGAGAATATGATGTTGATTAAATGTCCTGATTTTTCTGAAATCAAGAATGTTGTTTTTAATCTTAACAGTAATAGTGCTCCGGGTCCTGATGGTTTTGGTGGTGTTTTTTATCATTCTTGCTGGGAAATTATTGGGACAGATGTTTGTAATGCTGTTCAACAATTTTTTAAACAAAATTGGGTTCTCCCTGGAATGAACAGTAATGTGGTATCTCTTATTCCTAAGATTCAGGGTGCTGATTCCATTAAAGATTACAGGCCAATTGCTGTTGCTAATTTCAAATTTAAAATTATTTCCAAGATACTGGCATATAGGCTTGCTCTTGTGGCTGCTAGAATCATTTCTCCTAATCAATATGGGTTTGTGCAGGGTAGACAGATTCAGAATTGCATTGGTATTGCTTCTGAAGCTATTAATATGCTTTCTAAAAAGGTTAGAGGAGGTAATATGGCTTACAAAGTTGATATTCATAAAGCTTTTGACACTTTGAGTTGGAAGTTCTTATTATTAGTTTTGAAACGCTTTGGTTTTCACCCCTCGTTTGTCAGTTGGATTAGTACAATTCTCCGTTCAGCTATGTTTTCTATCAGAATAAGTGGTAGTTTGGTGGGTTTTTTTCCTTGCAGTCGAGGTGTAAGACAAGGTGATCCATTTTCTCCTTTACTTTTTTGTCTTGCAGAGGAAGTTCTTAGTAGAGGTATCTCTAAGCTTGTGAATGATAAGAAGATTTTAAATATGGCTAGTCTGAAAGGTTATCTCACTCCCTCTCATATTTTGTATGCTGATAACATTTTTATTTTTTGTAGGGGGGATATTAAGTCTCTTCGAAATTTGAGTACTTTTCTTAAAACATATGGTGATTTTTCTGGTCAATATATTAATAACTTTAAAAGTAGTTTCTTCACCATGGATAATTCTCCAAGATTTGTCACCAAAATTCAAAATATTCTTTCTTATAGTCATGGTTGTTTGCCTTTCAATTATTTAGGAGTGCCTATCTTTGTTGGTGCTCCAAAGTGTCGATTTCTTCAACCTTTGACTGATAAAGTCAAATTGAAGCTAGCATCTTGGAAAGGTAAATCTCTTAGCATGATGGGTCGGATCTAGCTGGTCAATACAATGATTACTGGATTTCTAGCTTATAGTTTTAATATGTATAAATGGCATGTTTCACTTATTAAGCAAGTTGAGCAGTGGTGCCGGAATTTTATTTGAACTGATGATATTATGAAAAAAGGTATCGCTACCGTTAATTGGGCGAAAATTTGTTCACCTCTTGAGGATGGAGGCTTGAATATTATTAATCTTCATCATGAAAATAATGCATATCTTCTTAAGCTTGCTTGGAACTTTGCTTATAGCAACAAACCTTGGTCTTTACTCTTGAAAGCCAGAGTTCTTAAATCAAAATACGAGTTTAGAATGGTTTATAGATCCTCCTCTCTTTGGCTTGGAATTAAACAATTTTATTCTATCATACTTGATTATACTTCTTGGACTGTTGGTACAGGTTCTTTTATTAATTTCTGGAATGATAAATGATGTTCTACTACTTCTTTAGCAAATATTGCAGGATTATCTGATGGGGCTAGCATTCCGGATACAGTCTCTCAATTTTGGTCAAGTTATGATTGGAATATTCCCTTATCTTTACAGCAGATGCCGCATTTTTTTAATCATATCATGGTTAGAGAGGAACAAGATATTCCTAATTGGATTCTAGATGAGTCTGGTCGTTTCACTCTTAAATCGGCTAGGACTTTTTTCTTGGAACCAGGAGTTCCATGTGGTTGAGGTAAGTTCATTTGGTCTTCATCTATTCCGCCTTCCAAAACTCTAGTACTCTGGAAAAATTTTCATGGGCGACTTCCTACAGATCTGCATATTCAGAATAAGGGTTTGCATATATGTTCTATGTGTACGCTTTGTGAAAAGCATGAAGAATCTATTCAACATCTATTTTTTGAATGCTCTAATGCATTACATATTTGGAGTTGGGTTCGACAGATTTTTCTTACTTCTCATTTCTCTAATAAGGATGATCTTCTTTCTTTTATTAAGAGTGATGGTAGTCCTTTGGTTAAATTGATTAAGTTTGCTGTGACAACCTTTTCTATATGGATGATATGGCGTATGAGGAATTATGCTAGATTTCAAGATAAGATTGAGGTTTCAAAGGCTATTTCGGTAATTAAAGATTTAACTTGTCTAGTGGGAAATTCGTCTAAAGCTTCAATGAAGAATGATTTGTTGGATTTCAACGTGATTAAGTTTTTTGGTATTAAGACTCGTAATGGGAAAGTTCTTCGTCCTTTTCCTGTTAGATGGGAATTTCCTTCACCAGGCTGGGTTAAAATTAACACTGATGGGGGGTTGCTAGGGGGTATCCTGGTCTTGCTACTTGTGGAGGTATTTTTCGTGGGAGTATGAGAGAATTTATTGGTGCTTTTTCAGGGTTTCTTGAAGTTCAGACTGCTTTGGTTGCTGAGTTTTTTGGAGTTTTACATGCTATGGAGGAAGCTCAAAAGATGGGACTTACTAATGTTTGGCTTGAATGTGATTCTGTCTTGGTTTGTGCTGCGTTTACTGCTAGGACTAATGTTCCGTGGATGCTTCGTAATCGATGGAATACTAGTCTTAATTTCTGTAGGACAATCAGGTTTAGGGTTACTCATATTTTTCGTGAGGGAAATGCATGTGCTAATAAGTTGGCTAATTTAGGGTTCATTCATAGAGAATCATTTCATTGGTATAATAGACTTCCATCTAGTCTGTTCTTAGAATTCTTTATGAATAGGTATAGTCTACCTATGTATCGTTTTTGTTAACATGTGGGTTTTTGGTCTAGTCCCCCCATATTTTTGTATTTTCTTTCATTTTCCTTTTTTTTAATAATACTTTTTTCATGTGATGGCAGATGATTGTTGTTACTTGAGGTGTCAGCCTAGCTGAGATGTCAAGTTGCATAGTGATGCCTAACATGAAAACTTTTATAACAAAAAAAAATGATATACAATGAAAATAGTAATTATGGACTATGTAACATATATGACCGTATATAAAGTCTCTTTAAACAATTTTAATATCTTATTATTTAGATTTGTATTAAATATCTAAATAAATTAGACACTATTTAAATAATCTAATATATCATCATATAGACGGTTTAACACACGATAATGTATAAAGGCATTATGCGATCTTTAAAAAAATCTAATATATCATCAGTTAGATCGTCTAACACATATCAAAGTATGTAAAGACATGAGATCATCTTTAAACAACCTCAATTATCATCATTTAGATTATCCATCACATATCACCGTGCATAAATGTATTGAACGGTTTTTAAACAACTACAATATATCATCATTTAGACTGTCTATCACATATCACCGTATATAAATGGATTGGGCAATCTTTAAACAACACCAATATATCATCAGTTGTTGTTTAAAACATATGACAATGTATTAAGGCATTAAACAATTTTTAAACAGTCCCAATATATCTTTAGTTAGAATGTCTAACACATCTCACAATATATAAAGACATTACACAATCTTTAAATAACCCCAATATACCATCACTTAGATTGTCTATCATATATCACCGTGTATAAATGGATTAGACAGTCTTTAAACAACTCCAATATAGCATCATTTAGACTGTCTATCACATATCAAATGTGTAAATGGAGACAATATTTAAACAACCCCAATATATAATTAGTTACAATGTTTATCACATATAACAATGTGAAAAAGGATTATATAGTCTTTAAACAACTGATGATTCTTTTACGACAAGTATATCGAATCAAAAGGAATAATTTGTCTCTAAGGACGGATATTGAACCCAAAAGGAATAATTATTTAAAATCCTAATAGTAATATTTACTAAGCATAATAATATGTACAATAATTTGATTTGATATTGACAATAGTTTGCATGAAAATTAAATAAAAGCAAAGTAAAATGTTGTTGATTCAAGTGAGAAAATTGGGATTGGGGTTCATCCTTCTTACTATTTTGTATTTTAAAAAACATAGTAATATTCTATCATTTGATTGATATTGATGCCCATATAAAATTCATTTATATCGATTTCTCGCATATAAAATTATTAAAAGAGTCTCTTAAATATCGATTTCTCACATATTTATAAAAGTTCTTTATCAGTACGGTTAGATGTTGATGACAATTAACATTTCAAATTTATTCATAACATTCAAATATGTTAAGCATTATCATTTAGGTTAGAAACTTTAAAGTACTTTTCAGTCAAATATAAGGATCCAAATCATGGTAAACAAGTTTTACGAATAAAATGATAATACCAATCATCAATCAAGAACATAATATTATATTTAAATATCATTTCAATACATAAGAGTTTGAACGGATTACTCTCAATCCCAAAGAGTAGAATTAGTCACTCATGTTGGCCATTACAAGCATTAAAAGCAAGAAAAGAATATCCAGGATGTTTTCTTTAACGATTGTCTCTTCTAGGTTTTCTATCACCTCCTATTCTTCTCATGAATCTCTAGGGTTGTGCCTCATGCCTCATATTCAACCTAGTTGAGCTTGGGTTAAATGACTTATCGTCTTGGCGTGATTGAGCTCACTTGGGAAAGTTGGATAAAAACAGGTCCAACGTTTTACTGAGCTCGCTTGGAAGAGATCCTTTAGCAGTTTCTAGCTTAGGCGAATGTGGACGAGTGTTTGGAGTGTCCCAGCTTTCCCTTTTTTTTATCTTGTATATTCTCTTTTTACCTTTTCATCTCCATTTTATCCTAAAATCCTAAAATTAACACAAATTTGGGAATAAATCATTTTTATTTATATTATAATAACAAAATATGTAAAAATGTTTAAATTCCTAAATTAGGGGTTATATTGTAGCTATTTTATCAATAAATATTCATAAGTGTCTGTATTTTAATATAAAATATTACTGAAATATGACACTTATCAACTCCATCCCAACCTAAAATTTTGCCTGTCCTCTAGCAAGATAAATGAATATAAATAAATCATATTTGAATTTAAATGTAAAAACAACTTTATTCACTAAACAACATATTAAATTAGAAACTTATGTTGCTTCCAACTTCAAATATAGCAAAATATGGATACAATCAACTTTTAGGATCAAACAAAAACAATAAAATGACAATTCATCAAGGAATTTCTTCTCATACACTCACAAGTAAGTGTTTCTCTTTATTTTTACTGAATCCTAACAAATCCAGTTTGTTTTCATTTCATGTTCACATCATAATCATATTAGAAACATGAATCTTAAGGTCTTTTACTGGGTTGTAACGAGGCTAGGCTTCCAAAAAGTATTGATAATTTAGATAACAAAATGCACATTTTAAAGAAGAAAAACATAACTACAATCCAATTACAGTACATATGAGTTATCTAATCACCATTTTCTTTGACTTCACACTTTTTCTCATTTTATTCATGATTTCAACATGAATTTCTCCTTTTTTTCTTTTCTTTTTTCAATCAATAATATGAATAGATTATTCATATTTCCAACAACTAAATTATTTAAACTCTAAATCGCTAGAACCAACAATTCCATTTTATGTATATTGTATATTGCATCTATGTTCTCCTTCCTTAAATATGTCAATGGGTAAGAAAATATATCATTCAAGGTGTAGGGTGCAATAATAAAAAAAAATGGTTCAAAAAGGGTTATAAAAAAAATGAATTCTATTTATATAAAGGTTGACTATTTGGTCATGGGTTCCTTATTTGTTGGTTTTAAGTGGTTTTTTCTCTTTTAAAGTGTCTACATTTTTCTTTTAAAATTTCACAAAACCTTTGGCATTGTAGACCATGTGTTTGCTATTGAATTTCAAATGGAATTTGGTCTGCAATGATATTTGGCAAACCACAAAAGTAACACACATGTTATCACCTATAAGATGCAATGGACTTGTTGGTTGTTATATCAGTGCAAAGAGCCTGTAAGGAGCTGGTATGCTGGAATGGAAAGTGAATCTAAATGTGGTGTGATGTAATAGGTTATGCGTAAGCAATTGGCTAGTGGTTATGCTGCATTAATTCCCAATTTCTTGTGCTTGTCTAATGAGGTCCAGTGGTATGCTAGTCACATGCAACTCAATTTTATGCATAGGGTAGAGGGAGCATTTTTTATGTGGTTATAGCTTTTCTAAGCAATTTTGGTAGGAATGGTTTAATGTGCTTTTCCTTCCCTTTGGGTTTGTAAGGGGTGGAGGTATCTGAGAGTTTAAGTTTTTTTTACTGTGTTAAAATGTTGAGTTGTTGAACTCTTCTCCTAGAAGATATGTATAAGGGTTGGAACACTCCTTAAGTGTTTCATTTTATTTTATTAATTCATTGCCGAAAAAAAAAATCTATAACATGGATTTATTGAACCCAATGATTACGCATGATTACGCAAGGGTGGTCCGAATTTAGAAACTTCTATGTCTTTAAAGAGGTATGTTGACCACTGTTGCTTTCACATAATTGTTTTCAAGGAAGACTCCACGCCATTGTCAGTGAAAAAACATGTACCTATTTTTTATGTTCTTTTGATTTACTTCTCAATCACTCTAACCTATTATCAATGTCAAACAAGTCATTTAATGATATTTTTGTGTCATTTTTTGTTTAATACTTCTTTACTTTACTTTATATATTGTTTTTAATTATGTTAATATTAAAGCATTAATTATTTTACTTCTAACTCATTGGTACATGTTTTTCTGTAGGATTTGACTTGTGAATTGCAAAGACAAATTCAAATATGTCAACATTGATGTACATGACAAGGATGTTATGGGCAAAATCCTTATATGAAAAAGGGACGAAGAAATCCTAAACATTAGGGTGTGTTTGGATTAGGAAGAGGATGTGTGAGGATTTGAGAAAGTGGATGTGTGAGGAAAGTGAGGGTATTTGAATTTGGGTATGTTAGAGTAGATGTGTGAGGAAAATTTATTGAAATTTGTGAGTGATGCGATGGTTGTAAGAAAAATTTGATATTTTTTAAATGTATAAAATGTAAGTTTACAAATTTACCCTTATCTTTAAAAATATTTTGAATAATAAAATATGAAGTATTTTTGCACAAATTTGAGTTAATTAAAATTTTGTAATTATTTCCAATACCATTGAATAATTATTTAAAAAAAAACACGAATTTCTTATCATTAAACATGATTTTTTTTCATAAAAATAATAAATTTGTAAGTGACGTGATGAGTATGATTGAAATTTTAATTTTTTAATTAATGAAAATTAAGATTACAATTTTTTATATTTAAAAAAACTAATTTATTTATTTATATGAATAACTATATTTAATTTCATTATATTATAATTTTATTTATTATTAATAATAAACAATAATTATTAATAATATTATTAAATATTTTATAGAAATAGAATAAAATAAAATAAATTATTATTAATAATTTTATTATTTAATAATTTTATTTAATTTATATTTATTATCGTTATTTTAAAAATGTATTTTATTAATAATTTCAATAAATATTTATGTTGGTTAAATTTATGTAATAATTAATATTTATATTTAGATAATTTTAATATTATTTTATTTGTATTACATTATGTTATATATATTAACTATACAATAAAAAAAAGTAATATGCTACTTTTATGTAAAGATAAAAAATGAGGATAAAGTGGGAAAACACATCTACTTATGTGGTTTTATGCAAGGTTATTTGTAATATGAAAAGAAGTAATGAAAATACCGTTCATGTTGATCCCCTGTTCCTCTTCCACGCACATTAATAGATTCAAACAAGGAATATCACTGCAATTCTATTCTTTGAAGCAAACAAATCCTTAGAGAAAATAACATACTTTTGTTTAAGATACGAAAAGCATAACAAGAACATTGAGACTCTTTATCCCTTAATAAAGAATGTATGTTTTACAATTTATTTTTCTTACAACTTAGTTTTGAATCGCGTTTCTTTTGGTGGAAACTAAAAGCTTCATTTTTAGATTTAATTACTATTTTAATTCTTGTATTAAAGGTGAAAAATCAATTCCATCTCTCAAATTTTAAAAAGTTTAACATCGTTTCAATTTATTTAACAAATTCAATTTAATTTCAACCTTTTAAAAAAATTTAATGTTACCTACGTTTTAAAAACAGTTCAATGTATTAATTACAACATTCTTTTTAAACTATTCAATATAGTAACACATAATTCAATGTAGTGATTACAACCTTCTTTTTAAACTATTCAATATTCAATATAGTAACACATAAATCGATGTACTGTGACACATAATCACTAAATAAATATATTTTAATAAGAATAATATAATATAATAAACCATATTAAATTATTTTGAAGAAAATCTAAAATTATTTAAACTTTTTAAAAATCTTAAGACTGAATTGATTTTTATCCTTAATATAATATAAGTACTAAAAAAATAACTAAACATTATCTTTATTTATTCTATATGCATTACATTCTTATCCTCTATTATTGGTGCTATAAATAATTTTATAATAACAACAATGCTTTCAAACTAAAAAATATAATATATTATATTTTTTAAATAAGTCCCTTCCGTTGCAGAGGTAGAACACGGGTAAAAGTAGTATCACGGGTAGAAGTACTATTATATGTACACGAGTTAGGAAGAAAGAAGATGTTACTATGAGAATGATAACGAAATTGGAAAGCCACGTGGCTAGATCTCAATTGGCGCAGCAGCATGAGTGAAGATAAACTCCAGTGCAGTGGAGCAGATGTCTTCGAGAGGGACATTTGCGGTTGTATCCACGATGAGCCTCGCCACGTCACCCACGTCGTACTCCGTGCACCCTCCGTAGTCTTCCAGAAGCTTCTCCAGCTCCTCCCACGTCTTCGGCTTGTGTCCGCCTGCGCCGCCGCCGCGCGCCTCCAGTCTCCGGCGCCACTCGCGTTGGTCGGCGGGGCGGCACTCGATGACCAGCAGGCGGGCGGAGAGGGAGGCGGCGAGGCGGTGAAGGCGGTGGAGGTGAGCGCGGCGGGAGAGTGGGGAGTCGAGGAGGACGCTGAGGCCGAGGCGGAGCTGCGTGGAGGCGATCTGGCAGATGACGTCGTATGAGAGGTCGTTGAGGAGTGAGGCGGGTGAGGTTAGCAGCAAGGGTTGGGTGCAGTCTTTGACGTCGTCTTTGTCTAGCACAGGAATTCGGAGCGATGAGGCTATGGATTCCGCTAACGTGCTTTTCCCGCTTCCCGGGTGCCCTTTCATCGCAATAATCACTTTCGACTCCAATTTTGCCATTTTCTCCTTCCAAACCACACCCCTTCCATTCAATGCTCATCCTTTTATTTTCACCTTCGCTTTTTGTTATGACTAATATTTACACGTAGTTGTGTCAACACATTTTTTTTTTCTTTATAAAGTTAATTTACTTATGTGTGGTCTAAATGTTTATCCACTTTATACATAAGTTATTGGTAGTTTTCAAATTCTTTAAAATTCTTTCTTTTTTATTTGTGTGTTTTGTTCGTCGGTGGAGTACATACGATTGTATTCTGACGTTCAAATGAGTTCAAATGAGTGCTAATGTCTGATTTTGTTTTCTCAAGATATGAAAAATGTAATTATCCCTCTTTAAAAGTCTTATTTATAGGTTGATTTAGACCTTTACTTGCGTGGATCAGATAATCAATTTGCCAAAACGTGTGTAGTGGTTTTGCTTAATATCTCTACATGAGAGACATTTATATTAATAATGTACATTTTCTCCCCTCAGAAATTTCATTTATAGGTTGACTTGGACCTTCACAAATGTGGACTAGATAATCAGTTCGCCAAGATATATGTAATGGTCTTGTTTAATATTTTTATCTCTCACATAGGAGCATTTATATTGATAAAATAAAATAAAAGCAGAGCATATGTGAATAATTTTATATTTTAAATAGTTTTTAAGAAAATAACTATGAATGGAAGAATATTATTTTGTTTGAAATGGTTAGTTTTTTTAATGAAAACTTAATTAAATATATAAAAAAATAAGCATGTATAATTTTAAAATTATGTTGATTCATTCTTCTTGCACGTGTCATCATCACATTATACGTATATGTTACCGTGTTAATGGTAAAATAATAAAGTCGTACGCAATCTATCTATTTATTTCTATTAAGTCATTAAAAATGACAAGTTGCTATAAATTTGAGAATCACTTTATTCCTATTTTTTTGTAGTATTAGAACTATAAACAGACAGCATATATTAATCAGAAAATATACTTTCCAAATAAAAAAAAAACAAGGTTATAACTCAATAGCTAATATCAGATGTTGAAACAAACATGGAATAACTATAATAAGTGCTAAACTCTACGTAATTTAATTATTACCTAACTTTAGGTAAACATTTATTTGTATACACCAGAGATATAGTGTGAAAGCACGTTTAAGTATATACAAAACAGCTTATTTTTGTAGCCTAATATTTGATCAGATTCCATATAGAAATTATTAAATTTTGTCGTTGGTAAGTCACATTATAAGATAAGAAATAGCACATACATAGCTTGTGACGTTTTTCAGTTTAGTTTCACTCACACATATCTCACTTAATTTGAAAATATTTTAGAATTAGATTTAAATAATAAATGAATTTTAAATAAGAATATTTTATAAAATTCTTTTGGATAAGCATAATTAAATTTTATAAAAACATTTTAATTTATTGAAACCTAGAAAGAAACATTGGAACCCAAGACAATAAATGAGATTTAATTTAACAGGAAGCGACGAAGTATCGGCAGGTAATAATTGAAATGATTGATGAAAGGGATTGAATACTGGGTACTTACTAGTCAAAACTATTATTCTATTTTTTTGTTAATTTTTATTTTCTTAAAAAAAAATAAAATTGAGAAGTGTATAAAAGACGCGGGGTGCCAAGCCAACCATAATTTTTCTTCATATCTCTGCCATCTTCCTCCTCGGCCTCACCTCTTCCGATCCCAATCCAGTCCAAATCCAAATCCAATTCAACATGTTAGGGTTTTCAGTGTTCCAGATTTTCCCTTCCATTTCTCCAATCACCACTGCACACGCAACGTGATTCCACCACCTTCGTCACTCCAACCTCTACAAACGCCCGATCGCATTTCTCCCCTACGCGCAATTCACGTCTATTCCCCCTTCTGCGGTACTTTACTTCCTTCTCTCCTCTCTTCACTGCTGCTAAAACTTAAAACGATTCGGTTATTGTTATCGTTATCGTTATTTTCTTTTTTAAGTTCTTTAAGAGATTTTACTCGGAAGTTTTATGTAATCGTTTTTTGTTTCTGGCGTCGCTCCACTTACTAGTACTTGGTGCTTTCAAATCTCACTTGATCAAGTGGTTACAATTAATATGAACCGCTGGGTGCTGGTTTTTATGTGGAATTATAACCCTATCTAGTTCTTACATGATTAAGAGTTTTCACTTTTTTTTTTGTCAGTGTCTTCTGTCAGCTCTGCATTGATTTTAGTAGTTACGGACACTCAGAGAGCAGTAACTTATTTGATTTTCTTGCGAGTGATATTTACAGTGGTAACTGGTTGGGCTCGGTATTAATGAATAAACCGTTTATTACTGGTGTTTAGGTTGAAGAGTATTTGTACTTGGTATGTCATTTTTCTCCTACCCTCTCCGGATGGATGATTTATTTCCTGTAAATATTCATAATTGAATTTCACGCATGTTGGTTTGGTTGGTGGATCTGCGATAATGTTGTTGGTTGTTATTTACATTGCTGGATAGCAACATTTGGAAATTGGAACAGACCTTTGGGTGAAACTTGGGTATGTACGCGGGATATGAAGCATTTCTTGTCTTCATTGATTTCAGAGGTTTTGGATGGAGTAAAAGAAGAAAGAGTGTTGTGGCAATGTGTTTTATATGCAAACAAACTTCTTGCTGTCTTTGTTTGATTCTGAACGTTTGGATTTTCCATTGGATTTGCTTACCTTGTTAGAGTTGATATGGTATAAGATTGCTTTCACGGAAAGATATTAGCACACTTCTTTTTAGTTTTCGATGTGGACTATCCTTTTCTGCAAGGAGGATCCCATCCTCCAAATTCCTCCTGTTTCTTCTTTCCTAATTTGAATATATTCTGGCTTTGTCGATATGAAAGTTTTGATTAGCTATCTCTTTTGCACACAGTAAACAAATACTTAATTTGTTAAGTATCTTTACCTCAATTTGTATGACTTCTGTGATAGTTATCCTTAACACTCGAGTCATTTTCACAGGAAAAACAAATTAGGATTCATCATTGGCTTTTAAATTTTTTAACATCTTGTCTTCAAACCTGTATTTGTTCATAAAACAGGATACTGAAGTAAAGGCAGAAAGCTCATAAGATCTTCAAAAAAGTTCTCATTCAAGGGGAGTGTTGCAATGTTGGCTTCTAATGAAATGATGAAATTCAAATCTTACCAGAACCGGGCTAATTTGTTTGTGAAGGAATATTTGTTAGCAGACCCTTTGATTCCATACACTTCTATTATTGGTGGTATTTTCGCTTGCAAGATGGTATAGTGTATTAAATTATATTGTCATTCTATTTTCTAAAGTATTCCTCTTGACTTAAGAGATTTTATGGTTAGTTTTATTTATCTTTATTTTACATTTATCTTTAAATATTCCCTGTTTTTCAGGTCTATGATCTGACTCAGCTCTTTAGCATTGTTCACTTTAAGAGCTATTCCAGTCTCACTAGAATTCAACGCATTGAGTGGAATAATCGGTGAGTGGATGTTTCCATTTCATGGAATGTTCTTATTTAGTTTCTGACAAGATAATATGTTTATAATTTTTTTCCTATTATCTGTGCAGCTCTATGTCAACAATTCATGCTATTTTTGTAACAACTATTGCATTGTACTTCGTGTTTTGCTCCAATCTATATTCTGACGACCAGTTTTCTGAACTTGTTACATTTCGAAGCTCTTTATGGTCTACATTTGCTCTGGGGGTAAGAATGATGTGGACCCTGGCCAATTTTGTTTGCCTTTACTCTTCCTCTCTGCAATTTATATCTGCCCATCACCATTATCTATGATATACAATAATCACTTATAATTGTCTCACTTCACTGTTGAGGGCATGTCAGTAAATCTAGTTCACTTAATCAATAGGATAAAGGGATGGATCATGGAGTTCAACTGTATCATGTATGCCAACTAGGGTTACGTATTATGTCATCTTGTTTACTGGCCTTTTAGCATTATCTGATATTCACATGAATGGCATGATGTAGTGGAGTTCCAAAAGAAGTATGAGATAATATACTTTAGATGAGTCTGATACTAAACATACTGTAAGTTAAGTCTGAATCACTAGACATACTGGAAGTTAAATTTGGAGGAAACCCATGTGTTGTTACGAAAGCTAGACAGACTAGAGGAAAACATGGGCTGCCAGGGTAAAGCAAAATAGTATTTTAAGTAATTATATATGATAAGCAAGTAGATTTTTTTTTAATCAGCAATAATAAATTAAATAAATGGAGCCATTGGGGTGCTTCAACCCATAAACATGATGTACCATATTTACAACACATCCTATAAAGTATACCTTCAAACATGTATATCATGATAAAGAATAATGGACGCACATTACATTAAGATTCTAAGAATCCTACAGTACTTGCTGTATGGATCCTGCATAACCTCTTGATCCTCCACACCTAAACTACAACAACGTCTATCTTTGAATCTTTTTCTCTTTCGGGATTACGTATTTGTAGATCAACTTGACCGAAAACATAAATGTTCTGATTCTGAAACAGCCTTGTTATTGAGACTCTTCCTGCCTATCTTTGAATCTTTTTCTCCTTCGGCATTATTCATTTGTAGATCAACTTGACCGAAAGTACAAATGTTCTGATTTTGAAACAACTTGTTATTGAGACTCTTCCTGCATGTACATCTAATGCAGCCTCCATCTCATTGTGATTTCTGCAAAAGGCATATTGAGATCCAGCTGCATATGATAAGCAAGTAGATAATATTAACTTTCATGAAGTATAGGATTGTCTTTTGTAGTGCAAGAAATGATCATGCAATCCAGGCTCCAGCCTTGAGATTTAAGGTATTAGGAATGTTTCTTAGAAGAAGCCACTTTGTGAGGCTGGTTTTTTGTACAATGATCAAGTATCCAAAGACCCCAAGACTTAATCAGTAGGATACTATTGATGAAATGCTATTTGCCTTCAGCTGCATGTAACTTGCTGCTTGATTTTCATAGTTTATTTTTCTGCTGAAGAATGAAAAGCAAGATAATCCCATATGTTCTCTTAGTATGCATATGTTCTTCCAATTCCCTTTTACTAATGCTTATGTTGCTAGTGACAATTTACATCAAATGTGGACTTTTAATTGCATTGATTTTCCTGATACATCTAATGGTAACAAAGAAAATTATGTTTATAGATCGACTATGACCTGCAAGACATTTTTATTTCTATCTGGTTATGAAATTTGCATTTTGTTTTAATTTTAATGTAACAGGTTTCGGTTGGTTACTTCATCGCTGACCTTGGGATGATATTTTGGTTTTTTCCTTCTCTTGGTGGATATGAGTATGTAAGGATCATATCCTTTACCTTGCATGATTTAAACCAACGTGTTCATCTGAACTCTCTTATTCAATTTTAAGATATTCCACTTGATAGGAACGCAGCTGAAGATGATTATGGCTGGAGTTTGGTTTCCTTCCTTTTTCACCTTCTTTGGTTGTGGGTCTGGATTTAACATTACTTTATACTGACATTGATTCAGGTGATTCATCATTTGCTTTCTTTAGTAGCAGTAGCCTATTCAATGTTGAGTGGAGAGGGTCAGCTATACACATACATGGTCCTGATCTCTGAGACAACAACTCCTGGGATAAATTTGAGATGGTAATCTATCACTTAAATGTTGCAGTATATACATCATATAATTGATTTATTAATCCACATATTGTGTTTGTGAAGGTATCTTGATGCAGCCGGAATGAAGAAGTCGAAAGCTTATATCATCAATGGAGTTGTAATATTCATTGCTTGGCTGGTGGGTCAAGTAATTTCAGTTTAAAATATATTTATGTCACTCTTTTTGTGTATTTGTGGAATCATTGTGAATTGCATGTCAGGTTGAGTATATATAATCTCATCCTGGCCATCTTGGACATACTTACTGAAATGGTCTTTCTGCAGGTTGCCAGAATAGTTTTGTTCGTTTACATGTTTTACCATGTCTACTTGCACTTTGACCAGGTAATAACTACTGAAGTGATGAATTTCAGAAATTGTCTGGTATATGTGGTGCTTTGCAACAAGCAGATCTTAATATTGAATTTTTGGCCTTTTAAGATGGCTAATAATGTTTTGTTGCCCTACAAAATCACTTTCTGAACACGTATGTGTCTGTGGTTAATTGGGAGGGGGAGGCGAGTTTGTGGGTGCAAGGACCAGCATTTAGTGTGGTAGTCTCTGTCCATTTACACTAGTACGTACATACCATTACCTCGAGAAGATGGATTTGGTAGAACTTGTTCCAATAAATTTACAATTTGACTCCTCCTGTGGCAAGCCAATTTTTGTAGTAGTAGATCCATCATGTCAACTGCTTAGTCATGAAATGTTCTTCCCAGAAGATAGTTGGAAATACACGAACAAGTGATAGGGAATTAGGGAGTGGTTTGTTGTGAGATGAGAGGCCGAATCATGACTCTTGCATTTACATGCTTAGTTAAGACGAATGGGCAATCTTTCATTTTTTTAATAGGTGTCATAGTCTTGCTTGCATGGGAATCAGAAAAGTGGTTGTTTTTTCTTCTTCTAATTACTCGTCATGCAAAGTCTACTGTATAAAGCTTAGGATCTCACGTCATACAATTTTTGAAAACAGGTTGAGCAGATGCAGACGTTTGGACAAGTGTTAGTTATTGTTGTACCGCTGGTGCTATCAATTATGAACTTAGTTTGGTTTTCAAAAATTATCAAAGGATTGAGAAAGACTTTGGCGAAGAGACAGTGAAAGTTTGTGCTTAGTGATATTTTTAGGAAAATGAATACAGGTCAATGATGTGTAGTGAAAGATGTAAGAGAACAGAAACAGTTGAACGTGTTTGGGTCCCCTGTGGATCCGAACTTGTATAAATATGTTCATTCTGCCTTTTCCCCCCCTCCCCCATTCATGTACATTTATTGGTTTAATTTTAATTATATAGTTAAATGCAATGTATTTCGTTCCATTAATTTGGCAGTTATAGAACATATCGTGTTTCGGTCAATCTCAATATAAGTTTTATTAATGCTTTCGTGTTAAGTAAACAGTACGAGTAGTTGTGATAATCTTCAAAATCATAATTAGGATTTAGAAGCAATAAGACGTTAGGTTGATTTTCTTTGGATCAACAACATTTATTTCTTGTCTTTTTTGGTAACATGAACTTTACACTTGATTTTAAGAATTTGTTTTTGGTGAATTCCTGATTTCCTTCAATGTATCTTGACGAATGAATTTTTTCTTTTATGGACTGGATTTCGAAATCTATGCACTTGTTTAAACAATGATTTTCAAGAATGAATTGCATAGTTTTACTTTTTTTGGTTACATATTAAATTTAGGAAGGAGACAGTGTTATGTTACATGTCACAACGGTTATAGTTAGTTTCCATAAGCATGATTCTGTTTTACTCTGTTCAATCAACCTCTTGTGGAATTATTTTTTAAACCTATCCAGGGTTCCTTTCATGAAAATCTTGCTTTTTATTTTAAAAATGAATTTATTTCTATAAATTTTGCATTGGTATGATTGTTGAAGTTATTTCCAAAAACTATACTTTAATATATATATATATATATATATATATATATAATTATTTTTGTGTTGTGTTTAGGGTTTAGGTAAAGGTAATTGAGACTTTATGAAATTATCATTAATTTAAAATGTGTTATCAAGGATTGAAATTGACCACAGTGTGCGTGAGACAATTCCTAGAAAAGAATTATGAATAAGAAATGAGTGAATGTTAAAGAATAAAGAGGCATAATGTATGAGAATTTCATGGAAGTGAAGAAGAAAGTTGACCCAGCTCAACTTGATGAACCATACTATTAGATTTTTTTCGCTAATTAATAATCATGGTTTAAATTCTTGCACCATTATTATTATTATACAGAAGAAGAAAGAGAAGCTTTTTATTAAGGCTAACAAGCCTAGCTAACTTGTAACAAAGAATACAATAATTAACAAAGTATCTGCCTAAATTGTTAGCAGTAATTAAGTAGTGTTGTGCAGGTGTAATTAAGTAAATAAAACTAGAATTGATCACATATTCAGATTGTTAGGTCTAAGTTAATATAACTGTTTCCAAAGGTAATAGAATGATTAGCAGCAGCTGCAGTTGATGAGGGAAATTGCATCATGTCTTTGCTATTCTCATCACTTTGCATCATGGAAATTAGAGGTCTGCTAAAGGAGAATAATAGATTAGGAACATTTTCTTCTTCGCTTGACTGCCCTTCCTGCAAGGTTTTCAAAATCAACATCCACTTCCTTCTCTTCATCTTTTTCTTTTAATAAAAATGTTCATTTTTTAATATTCTCAATTCAAATGGTCTTTTATAAAATCATTTGGAACATAAAAAAAAAATCAAAAATGCATAATATAACTAGATAACGAAGTAAATTACTACTTAAGTTTAATTATACCTGAAATGAACTTAAAAAATAAATTTGTAAAAAAATAGTGTTTCTATCTTAAATTATAACTTAAATTTATGTACCAAGTAAAAAACACACTCCAGCATTCCTAGCTAAAAATGATTTTTAGTTTCTTACTTTTTTTTTTAATAGCAAAGAATAAAATAAATTAAAAAATATTCTAACCTATACAAAATGTAGTCAAAAACCTCAAAAGAAAACTTAATAACCAAAAACTTTCAGTCTAACAATAATGGATGAAACTTGCTATGCACCTATATATAAATATTCTATAACAGATCTTCCCAAAACAAAGAAACAATATCTCATATTATTAAACACTCATATCTTCAACTAGATTGAACTGCCATTAATCCCTAATTAACTAACAACAAGTCCAACTGATTAAGTTTTTTTTTTTTTTTGGTCTAGCAATTAAGTCTAACAATTGAATAGTGAATGAAAAGTCGCAAAATATCAGGGAGATGACAATTGATATAATACCTGGTTTAGATCATAATCAGTTTCTTCAGTGCTTTGTAAAAGCCCTTTTTTGTTGTCTAAGAGATGAAGTTCCCCCTTCAGAATTATCCTGTGCTTTCATATTTTGTAAAAGGACATGTAAAAGCTAAATTAAATTCATATATGATCAAAATAACTTTTTCATACAACTCCAAAAGCCATATATACATATATATATTAAATTGACTTAGTTGTAAACTTTTTCCCAAAAGGTAGTTTAAGGAACGAAGATAGCTTATGTTTTATAAAAACTATATTAACCATTTCAGTTAAATGTGACATATTTAAATTTAAACACGGTTCCTTGTGTAAAAAAAGTTATGATTTAACCCTTATTTATGATCCAATAATACATGTATTCATTTCTTTTTTTAATTTACGATAAAGAATTAATAACATTTGAATTTTATCATATATGTTTGTGAATTTTATCATATAGGAGGAGTGGATACTATGGGAGGATGAATATAAGGAATACATATTATATGATTTTTTTGTATTCTTATTATTTATTGGACACCAGGTAGCGTATGTATTTTTTTATAACAGTTGGAACATATGTTAAATGCTTTAGTTAATTTATTTATTTTTTATATAAAAAAAATTGTGATTTTTTTTTTTTAGTTTTTAAATGTTAGTGGATATTTTATTCATTTGTCAAATTTTTTATTCATGTATATGTTTATGGTTTAAGACACTACAGTTTCTTATTTCTCAATGTTAAGAAGATTGAGAAGTTATTAAGTAATTCGAATCATGGTGTTGAAAAATATTCAATTTTTTTAATTTAGGGAACAAATATAATAATACTCAATTACATGTTATGTAAAAGATATAATTGAATCATAATAATTTTGAATCGTCCGTTAATTTCTCTAAAAAATTAAAAAAAAGTTATATTACTAGATATTTAATAATGATCTCATAATAAGATTGAATATACATTTAATATCATAGTAGATATAAATTATATCTTATTTACTTCTAAAAGTTGACAAGAAGAAATTAAACTTCTCCAAATCTTAAATAAAATATTTTGAACATACCCTTTTTAATCCAAGTCATTAACCAAAAAAGTTTTGAAAATGAGTGATGGGAGGGTTATACCTTTGGGTTGGAGAAATGGAGCATAGTTTGAAATCGTTTGCATTTCCTTCCACCAACTCATCTGCAGAATTCTTGGCATAGTCTTTCATGTTTCTGTACATCTAACAAAACCCATTTCTCTTTATTCAATTACTATATATTATACTTAATATTCATAGATAATTTGGCATATCACACCATCAAAATTAACATGTTTTTAACTCATAGTTAACAAAATAATAATCATGGCCAGGATTACAAACTTTACTAATATTTTATCTACCTTTTGTAAATGTCCATTTTAAATATATAAAAAACTTATTTAACCAAGTGTGACTTCAATAATGGAACACACATTGTGCCTTTATACATTGTCATATGTTTTAAACAACAACTGATGATATATCTAAATTCTACGTATCATTGTGGTTTCCATAATGGGGAATTTCTGAGATCAACTCAGATATATTTAAAAATAGCTTAATATGATCATTTTGAAAGAAGGCTCTGTGAGCGTTTTGATTTTGTTTTTCAGCAATAATTGAAGCGACTTTGAAATATTTGGTCTAAGTTATTTAATGAATCATTTAATGTAAAAGGAAAAGAGATGTGACAGAGATTTGACCTAATTAATTAATGATTAGAAAAAGCCCTAGAACAATATAGCAAATTAATGCTTTTCATAATTCTCTTCACAGAACTATTTTGCTTTTAAGTGAAGAAACAAATTGCTACTGCATTAGCTACTATATATTAATACATATACATATATGTATGTATGTATATACCTGAAGATGGCTTTTGATGTGAGCGATACTCAGTCCTCTCACACGCATCTGCTGCAGAATTCTCTTTGGAGTTGCCTCTGCAAAATCATGTGGTTCAATTATTTTTATTTGCAGTTTAATTGAGCATCTCAATTTGCAGACAGCTACTTCCCACCTTAATTCGGTTTCATATTTCACAGAGATGAAACAAACTTCATCTATATATGTATAATATAATTTTCTGATATATATTTATAAGTGTGTGTGTGCCATGACGCAAATTACCTTCTCCCAGTAAGGATGATAAGAATCAGAAGAAAAAACCAGCAAAATAAAAGAAATCCAGAAATGAAACTCAGACATGCAGAAAAGTGAGTCAACAAAGCACAAAAGTTAAGCAGTCAAGGCAAGTTCCAAGGTTGCATCAGAAAAAAAATAAAAATTGATCGAAACCTTCAGTCATATGCTTTCATTAACAGGTTTTGGAAACCTTAATTAAACATATAATTTGGTATATATAAACCCTAGCTACCATATATATGATGGAAATTGAACTTAACTGTGTTTTCCACCTATACTTTGAATAGCTTGAACAAAGTGTTGATGGAGTTGAGGTGTCCAACGAAGGCGTGGAAGTTCAGATTTGTTGTACTGCCTCACACTTCTCTCACAATTTTTCATTTTTTTCTGTGTTTCAGCCTTTTTCATATGAAGCTATATCATAGCTTCTGAACCTCAAATCAAATAATAAGAACACTTCAATATGAATGCTGCAGGTACAAAAAGTCCATGGCCAATGACTTTTCATCAAACTGAATTAAATGGATTCCTAAAAGCTATAATATTGCACTCAAATTCTCTTTGTCTAATTTTCAAACAAAATAATCGCTTTTCTATCACTCCATATTCAAATTGACAAACACGAGAGAATGAAAACGTGTTTTGAGAATATGATATTTGTTACATTCCACCATCGAATTCACATTCCTTTTTAACACACAGTGTTCTAAATATTCTCAATCATTGATTCACAAATTAACAAGTGGATTTTTTTATAGGAAATATTAATTTAAATATAATGTACTAACAATCTAATATGAATTGTCGACTAATAAAAAAATTATTTACTTTCTTTTATAATAATTATTTAAAATTATATTTAAAATAGCTTTTAATTATAGAATACAAAATTAGTATGATGATTTATTTTAAATCTAAACTAAAAATGTGTTAACTATCCTTGTAGTCAATTTTAATGTAACTCTATCGTAATTTTTAATTAAATTTGTTTGTTCCTTAAGTTTAGTTTCACCAAAATATGAATTAATATGTTTATTTACATAGTATACATGAAATAAAAAGCATTTATTGCCCGAAAATAATAACATTTACCGACACATTTGAAGCTTTGACATTTCTTTATTATAGTTTTCAATGACTTGAAAAAAATTCAATTATGTAAAAGAACAAAATTAAGCACATGAATATCTTATTATATAAATATCCACATATATAGTATACTAGTTAAGACATTTTGCAATCAATCATAAGCAAAATAAATTATTGTTCATTAATAAGAATAATAGTTAAGTTTATTTAATATTATTGTTCTCATAAATGAAGAAATAATTTTTAAATTTTACTCAAATTATATCTATAGAGAATGCTTAAGTTTAAATATAACGGTATTTTAAAAATAACAACATTAAATAAAATTTAGGAAATTAAAGTTTGTTTTTATTTATGTCGACAATATCTTTTTTTCTTATACTATATATTTTACATTTATTTTTGTTTCTTGAATCCATTTTTTTAATGAACAGACCTCAAATAAAAAGGGACATCATTTTATTCCCCAAATGGAAACATGTGATGTTCGTGTAGGATATTTACAATGTTTTTCCTATGTATTGTCTCCATCAAAATTAATAATTAAAAGGAATGATATATACCAAAAAACACAAAAATTCCTTTTCCATTCATTTTTCTTTCTACTTTTAACGACAAACAAATCTAAGAAGAAAAACAACACAACAATTCGATATATTATAATCTTGAATAAATGAAGACCATCACAAATTTTCCACGTCAATAATGTTGTGCATGTGTTCAAACAAATAAGGCATACATGGCTGTCATTCCAAGGTTGTATCAAGTGTCACGAAAATACAATTACATGTAAAATCAAACTGTATTTTTTTTATTCATGATACTTGATAGTGTTTGATTTGTTTGCAAAACAAATAAATAAAAATAATTTCCATTGTGAAATAATATATAGTTGTTACATAATCACTAAAAACAAAATCATCAAATAGAAATCAATTTTAGAGATACAAAATAATTAGTTGTTATACTGATTAAATTAGAGACCATTTTAAATACTAAAAAAAAATTAGTTTCTAAATTGGTATTTATTAGATACCAAGTTTTAGCTACCAATTAACAATAATATAAACTACTTACTACTTTAGAAACCAATTTTTTTTAGTTTCTAAAATAATTTCTAATTTAATCACTATAACAACTAATTATTTTTTTCTTTAAAATTGATTTCTATTTCATGATTTTTTTTTAAAAATGGTTTCTATTTGATGATTTTTTTTTAAAAATGTAAATAAATTTTTAATAGTTTTTTGTTTTTGAAAAAGAAAAAGTATAAAAAGAAGTTATAGTTGTTAATAGAGGAAGAAAAAATGTGTTGAATATGTCCATGGGCAATCAATCAATTTGATGTAAGTTATTGACGGTGCCTACTTTTGGACCCATCTATTGCCTTCATTATGCCGTGCTCAACACTACTTTTCCCTCAAAATTCGAACATAATGGAATCAAAATCTAAAAAGTCTAAAATTGAGATTTAAAAAAAAAATTATGATAATTAAATAATTCCATATGGTCCTAGATTCCACTTAATTTTACTCTAGTATGTTTTAAATTTTATATCTACTTTAACTTAGAATATATAACCGAATGCAAGTAAATTCTATAATCTATAAACACTAAAACAAAAATTAATTTTAAAAACTAATTTATTAATTTCTAGGATAATATCAAACACTAATTTAGAATATACATCACTAAATAGTTAAAACTTTTGTAATTAATGTTATATACTCATTTGAAAAATATTTTATTAATAATAAAAATTCTTTAAATATCAATATTTTTTAATGTATTAAATAGTATTTAACTTAGTTAATATATGATTAATTATTTTTTATCTTTAAACTAATTGATATTTAATAATTCTATTTTAGTGAAAGTAAACTTAAACTTAAAAATATTTTTTATATAATTCAAAACTCATTTTAATAATGTAGTTATCAAATTATTTATAAATATCTCATCTCTTAAAATGTTTAAGATCATATATGGCCATCCACGTGGATATACATTTCCTTGATACCCTTTGTTTAATCTAAAGGTGATTCCAATTCAAGGATTCCATGCACGTAAATAGTAGAAAAAAATGCATATTTGGTTCTAAGATAGATCTGCATCAAGTTCCTAATGCAAACTTATGCAACAACCGTCACAGAACATTTTGAATGTTTTCGTTTTTATGTGATTGCTGTTTTTTGTTTTTTATAAGATTTAGGACCACCAGAAGTGTTCCTCTTAATTTAATTTAATTATTTATTGTTAAAAAAAATGCATGGGAAAAAATTAGGTTTTGATTTCTTCATTCCCACTACTTGTGTTGCGTATAATGTTTTAGGAACATTGGTTTATGGTTTTCTTGGATTCAGAAAGTAACATAAATAGTATGAACTTTGTTAAACGACCATGTTGATAATTTATGTGTTTTTCAACTTAGTCAAAATCGAATTTTAGTTCTTAAATTTGAAAAACTATTACTGAATTTTGTGTTTCCGCGTATGCATGTTATTCGTCCCCACATGAGCTACCATCAAACCATTTTTCAACTTCCTAATTCAATTCCATATTTCTTCAATACGATTCAACGAAAACTTAATCAACTTTACTAAATATAATCACTAATACATCGTTGAAAAGAAAATCAACTATCGATGATTATATATATATATATATATATATATATATATATAAATAAAATCATGTATGGTTAGAAATATTAAGGGTTGATTTTCATTAACAAATAAGATTATTTAGTTTATCATGATTATTCACTTTATTAGTAGAGTTAAACCTTTAAATATTGAAGAACATATTAGTAGAGTTAAACCTTTAAATATTGAAGAACATATTTATTAGAGTATAAAATAATTTATACAAAACTTGAAATGTTCAATAACAAAGACTACTTAAATTTTGTTATAAGCATGCATTTCAGTCTCAGTTTACTAACTTCGTATGTTTAATGGGACAAGCAACTTTATATAATTTAATTTATATATGTATTGTTAACATAAAACCTTTTTAGGCATATCTAATTATATAATTAATTATTAGACCTTGACTATAATTGTTATTTCTAAAAGATAATTTGTTTATATTCTCTACTTTATTATTTAAAAAATATACGAAATTTGTTAACATAATACTAGGAGAAATATATGCAATAATTAACTATACATTCTTATATAAATAAATAAGATTATTCTATTTTTGAAAAATTATATATTCATTATATTTTGACAAATTACAATATAAGATAGATATATTCAATATAAGATTGGTTAGATCACACGAGCAAAAATGAGTTATTCCCATTAATTTTCTCTAAGAATGTTTAGTTATGAGAAATAGGTAACTTACAGGTTTAGAAAAAAGAGAAATAATGGGTGATAGTGAATTAATGTGTTTGACATTATGTATGTATGAGTTAATTATTGCATATTGCAGATAACATATCTACCATCCATCGCTTTCAATACAGCAAGGTTAGCTAGAAAAAACTTGTGTATATGAATTCAAACTGATAGAAAAAAAAACACACGGAAATAACACATAATTATAAATTAACTGTAGAAAATAAATAATATAAAATTTAATGTAATTTGGTTGTTAATCTGTAATCTACGGTTAATTAATTTAGATTTGTATTTTTTTTTATAATTTTATTACAAATATAAAGATCTTTTAAATAGATATTATAGAGGGGACACACTAATTAATCTCACTCGCTAAAATATGATGTCTAGTCAATCCAATCCAATTGATATGGTTTTACACTCAATACAAAAACATACAAAATATTTAATATAATATTAATTAATTTATTGTTACTGATTAAAGGAAAACAAATCAAGTATGATCTCGTTCTTATAGGCTTCAAACTATTAACAACCAATTCACATAGTTTACTTGTAATTAATTAACTTTGATTGTAATTAATTGACTTGGTTAAGTATTTTTCAGTGCGGAATCTAGAGTGATTAGGTTGGTATTAGGTCCTTATGAATTACCTCTAATGAGATTGGTTCAGTTAGATTTATCATATTATAAAAAAAAATATTATGTTCCTAAACTTTATTTTAATTATTAATTATTAATATAAGATTTAATTTCATATTAATGTTTTGTAAAATATTTCCTATATTTTAATAACTGATGATTTATTTTACGCATTATTTCCTATAAATATATTATTAACTTCCTTAGTAAGTTATAATAAAAAAAATCACATAATATGTCGGGAAACTAAGACATTTGATGATATTGTATAAGATAAAAAAAATTAGAACAAATACAAATATTCAAAAATATTGGAGATCCCATATCGACTAGATATTAGAGTTTTTCATTGTATATAAGTGTGTGCAAACCTCAATCTCATGAACTGGTATTATGGGGTTGAGTTAGACTTAAAGTCCACTTCGTAATATGAATGTCGAAAATATTCTTACAAAACAATAAAAATGATCTTAAATAAAAAAAAAATATAGACAAAAAAATACTTGCATACCCTCATTTCCGGAATAAATTTTTAGATTTGAATTTTAAAAACATATTTTTAAGTTTAAATTTAAAAAAAAAAAATTGGTGCAGTAAGAGAGTAAAATCCCTATCTAACACCATTTAAACTTTTATTTCCCTATCTAGCACCCTTTTGTTTTTATTTCCCTATCTAACACCCTTTTATTTTTTATTTTCCTATCTAACACAATTTCAAAAATAAATAAATAAAATAATAAATTTAAATTTTTTTTGATAATTTTAATTTTGAATGCATTAAAAAATAAATATTTTTAATGTTTAAATTAGTTAGAAATATAATTAATGAATAAAGAAATGAGTTTTTACAAAATAAAAAAAAAGTAATAAACTTAAAATGTTTAGTTTAAATTTTTTTTTTAGAATGAAGAAAATAAAAAATTAAACTCTAAAACAACATAAAAGTTGAATCTATAAATATAAATTAGTATTTATTTTTATTATTATTGATGATGTAATCATGTTAATTTAAAGTAAAAAATACATGACATAATTATTAAAAAACCAAGTTGAATAAGGATTGATATGTACATAAGAGAACAACATGATCGAACAAAAAAATGTTCATATTGTCAAACACTAGGACACACATAAAGAACCTAAAAACCTGCCCAACATTATTGGATTGTGCACTTCTCGTCATTAATTATGTTTCATTTCACACAAACTATTTAATGTACCATTGAAGAAAATATTAAATGAATGATCATCTTTCATTTATTTTCCTTTTTATGATCAACATATACTTATTTAGTATCGCCTTATATCTCTTATATTTATCTTATTTGAATTTTTTTTATATCTTTTATCTTTATCTTATTTTGTTTTTGTTTTTATTTTATATCTTTTATGTTTTTAGTTATTATTTTCCTGTGATTCTTTATTTATTTTTTATTTTTGTTTTTATTTTATTGTTGCTGTTTTTATTTTCTAGACTTATTTATTTTTGCATTTTTTCTTCTCATTTTTAAGCATTAAGTGTAACATTTGCATTAATTTTTTTTAGGATTTTGCATTTAAGGTAGACACTTCAATATTATTTGTGTGTCCACTATTAATTAATACCAATTGACTTTGGTTTTTTTATAATTATGTCCTGTATTTTTTACTTGAAATTAACATGATTACATCATCAATAATAATAAAATTAAATACCAATTTATGTTTATAAATTCAACTTTTATGTTGTTGTAGGGTTTAATTTTTTATTTTCTTCATTCTTAAAAAATAATTTTAAACTAAACATTTTAAATTTATTACTTTTTATTTTTATTTTGTAAAAAATCATTTCTTTATTCATTAATTACATTTCTAACTATCTTAAACATTAAAAATATTTATTTTTTAAAGCATTCAAAATTAAAATTATCAAATTTTTTAATTTTTTATTTATTTTTGAAATGGTACTAAATAGGAAAATAAAAAATAAAAGGGTGCTAGATAGGGAAATAAAAACAAAAGGGTGCTAGATGGGGAAATAAAAGTGTAAATGGTGCTAGATAGGGAATTTACCCGTGTACCTCTGATAATTCAATCACCCAACCTATCATTCGTCCGGCTAAGTCGTGTTTAGTGAGAATCTTCATAATGGGGTAGTTAGTTTTAACTATGACCCGATGATTCTGGAAGTACATTCGCATCCGTTGTGCGGTGATGATTAACGCCAATGCGACTTTCTCGACCATTTGGTACCTGATTTTCGCGCCATGTAAGACTCGGCTAACAAAATATATCAGTCGTTCTTCTGCTTCTATTTCTTGCACAAGGACTAAACTTACCGCTTTGTTGGAAACAGCAAGATAAACTATGATGGGCTCTCGTGCGTTCAGTTTTTGGATAACTGGAGGAGATGTTAGAAATGCCTTTAGTTGAAGAAAATTTTGTTCGCATTCGGCCGTCCATTCAAACTTGGTTGTCTTCTTCAACAACTTTATAATGGGCCTTGTTCGTTCGACGAGCTTTGGTACGAATCGAGACAAAGAAGTGAGTCGACCGATTAACCGTTGGATTTCTTTGAGTCCACTAGGACTTCGCATTTCTGTAATAGCCTTACACTTCTCAGGATTTGCATCTATGCCCCGATGGGTAAGCATGAAACCTAAGAACTTTCCACCTTCTACGCCGAACGCACACTTTTCAGGGTTTAGACGCATGCGATATTTGCGCAAGGCTTGAAAAACTTCCTTCAAATCTGAAATATGTTGCTCACACGAGTCAGATTTAACAACAATATCATCAACATATACCTCCACGTTCTGCACGATCATGTCATGGAAAACGTAGTCCATCAAGCGTTGATAAGTAGCTCCAACATTTTTTAGGTTGAACGGCATGACCTCATAGAAAAAGTTGTCGGAGTCCCGTTCTAAATGCTATTTTCTCTCTGTCACGGTGATGCATCTGGATTTGATTATATCCCGAGTACGCATCGAGAAAACTTAAGATTTGATGGCCGGCTGCTCTGTCGAATAGTCGGTCGATGATGGGTAGAGGGTACGAATCCTTCGGGCATGCTTTGTTAAGGTATGTGTAATCTACACATATTCTCCATTTACCATTTGATTTTTTGACCATTACCACGTTAGCCAACCATGTTGTATAGTGGGCTTTCTGAATGAATCCAGCCTGCACCAATTTATCAGTTTCTTCTCGGGCGGCCTTACGCCGCTCTTCACCCAACTTCCTTTTCTTCTGGACGATCGACCTAGCCTCTTTAAACACGGATAGGCGATGAGTGATAACATCGGGTTTTACCCCAGGTATATCTACAGCAGTCCAAGCAAAAAGGTCAGCATTTTTTATTAGCGTCTTATCGATAGTCTCCCGGTCGTCCTGTTTAAGGGATGTCCCCATGTGTGTTTTGCGGCCCTTATCGCGAAGGAATATGGGTTGAAGGTCTTCTCCAGCCTCCATGCGAGGATCGTCCAACCGAGGATCTAGGTTGACGAGAGCAACCAAGTGTCTTCCAGAACCCCTTCCCCTGGAGCGCCTTTTTGGTGACCGGCTTCTTCTACTTGGGGATCGGTTGTTCGTAGTTATATACAATTGTCTGGTTGGTTCGACCTTCAGACTAGCGACATAGCATTCTCTCGTAGTTTTTTGGTCGACATGTACCGTAGCAATGTCTCCATTGACGGAGGGAAATTTCGTGGCCAAATGAGGAGTGGAAACGATAGCTTTCAACCTGTAATGGACGAACGACCGAGCAATATGTTGTAAGACGTGTTGGCATTGACCAGCAGGTATCAGACGTTGATAGTTTTACTGAGATAGTCGTCACCGAAAGTGGTGAATAAATTGATATACACTCGAGTATCTACTCGCTCCCCCGAAAATCCGACTATTTGTTCGTTGTAAGGTTGTATCTCTGCTTCTGAAATTTTCATCTTTTTAAAGGTTTCCCAGTATAGGATGTCGACCGAGCTACCTTGATCCACTAGGACTTTAGCAATCGAACTTATCTATCTCCACCGTAATGACCATGGGGTCGTCCTAAGCGGGGTCAATTGCGGTGAAGTCGTTGTCCTTGAACGTGATTGGTGGTATGTGCGGTCGTCGATGTGTAGAGGTTGAATGGACGAACTAAATTGCTTTGAGATGTTTTTTTCTGACGGAATTAGAGCATCCTCCACCTGAGAAACCGCCTGCGATATAATTAACCTCTTGAGGAGGTATGCCGAGCGACACTGGTCCGACAATGGTGTTGATAACCTCACAAACTCTTTGTTTGGTTCGACTTCTGCATTCAGGGGTTTCACTTCGAGGTCGCGTCTGTCTGACTGGACTCTCACTTTGTTTTCTACAACTCGTGCGGCGATGGTCGTCGCAGTTTTGGTCGTCTCTTCATCCAGAACGTTCTTTATCTTTGGAATAATCAATGTCGCGCTGGGGCGACCGCGGTGCAGACATGGTTGTTTTCACAAACTTGCAGAGGTGGCCGGCTTGAACAAGTTCTTCTATCTTGTCCCTCAACGCTTGACAACCCTCAGTCGTATGACCGTAGTTACGGTGATATTGGCAACGCTTAGCTGTATCCGCATTGGGCGGTGTTTGTGTTTGTTTTAATGCCGAGATCAACTCGGTTTGTAAGGCTTCGTCCAGAATCTTTCCTCTAGGTACCTTCAAAGGGGTGTAATTATGGAAGCGGGGACCTCTGTTAGAGCGATACCGATCTCGGTCGGCCATCACCATGGGAGGACGAGTCCCCTTATTTTTCTCTGTATTTTCAACCTGTGTCTTCCTGTGGTAGTCAACGTGTTCTTTTATTTGCATGAACTTAGTCGCCCTTGTTCTTAATTTGTCCATGCTATATGGTGGTCGTTTGATAAGACTTTCTGTGAATCGTCCCGGCAGTATGGCCGAGACCAAGTGGTGCATCGCTATGTCAGGATTTAGATTCTTGATTCCCATACATACCTTGTTGAACCTGTCCATAAAAGCTCTCAATGATTCTCCTCTTTCTTACTTAACATTAAGGAGAGACATGGAGGATGTACGATGGGGTCTAGTCGTAGCATATTGAGTGGTGAATTTCAATTCCAAAACATCAAAATTGGTTATGGAGTTTGGTGGAAGGTCGGTAAACCATCCAAGGGGTTCCTCTCTTAATGACGTGGGAAAAACCTTGCACCACACCGTTTGATCAACAGTATACAGGGTCATTTGTGTTCTGAAAATGTTTAAGTGCTCGTTCGGATCGGTGGAGCCATCATAAAGATTCATGGTTAGACCTCTCCACTTATTGGGAAGAGGTGTAACGATGATATCATCTGTGAAGGGATGACCTATTGGGTTTGCTACTTTGCCTGGAGCTACATACTTGATGCTTTGGTGGGTGTGGGGGGCAAGGGGGCAAGTGATGTGTGTTGTACGACCTAGGTTGGCACTTTTGTTCCAGATTGATGTGGAGGTGGCGTTCGTGCGCGAGAGTGTCCCTCTCGTTCGGATTGCTCAAGCCGTTCGAGTAGCCTTTTATTCTGCTCCTTTAGCTGAGCCATTTCCTCTTGTCGTTGTCGCTCTTCTTCCTGTTTATGTCGATCCTCCTCATGACGCAACTAGTTTGTAACTCCTTTCTAAAGCAATTCCTGCATCCGAGTCTGGAGGGTTTTGAGCATCATCATTTGTTCTTCTGTTGTGTTGTCATTGCTGGTGTTGTTCACTGCTGAAATCATTTTTGCTTGTTGAAATCCTTATGTCTGGGAAAAAGAGATTACTCGGTCCCCACGGTGGGCGCCAATTGTACCTATGTGGATGTTAGGACAGAGTAATATTGATCCACGTTGATACACAATTTGTTGTCGTGCGAGTAACTCCCTAATTCCTCAACTTCTTTCTCCTTCGCGCATGCGCTCGTCTGGTTGGCGGGGTACCTGCGATTACACTCCGACGCTCAAGTTAGTGTTAGTAATTGGTCTAGTCTCTTAGGATATCAAAAACATACATTTTCCCCCTTTCGGAAGTCCCTTTTATAGGTTGACTTGGGCCTTCACACTCGTGTGGGGACAGATAACCGGTTGCCAAGACATGTGTAGTGGTTTCTAGGTTGTGTATAGTGATTTCCGGATGTTATGAGAACGTGTTTCGACGTGTCTTTGACTTATTCAACATTAACCGTGTCTTTGACTCATTCAACATTAACTATAACTATTTTCTTGCCACATGTTTACTATCTTATATTATTAAATCATTCCCTCGGTCGTCCAGGATCCGACCGGTACCACCCGCATTAAGAATTTGCCTTCAAACTAATTTTCACAAACAATTTAACGATCCGACCCGTACCCGGTTTATTTCCGGGTTGCTGCGACCTTTAACGTGTCCGAAATTTGGCGTCCCGGTTTCTTTCTACAACGACCGCCGTGGAAGGAGGCGGAGGAACGTTATCGGATATTTACCAAAGCGCGAAAAAGCTATTGGTGAAGATACGCGACGGCTTGGAGCGCGTGTAGCGGTCGGAGCAGTCCTCCTCCGACCTCTCATTTGCCGTCTACATCGACATCACTAAGATCCAATCCCTCTGCGTCCAGATGGATCGTTTTTGCCGCAGCGTCGCTGCCAAAACCGAACGTGATCTCTGGATAAGGTTCATCAACTTCATCAAATTCACTCACATTTCCGTTTCTAAACACATTTGCTAATAATTTGCATGTCGTGATGCTGACGCACGCAAGTGATCAAAATTTTATAAACAAGATATTTTATGTATGAAATTTGTTGTCAAAATTGCAATGCATATAATCTGTAATGTATGTTTGGCAGTGAAATTGAGAAACTGTAACAACATCAAGCTGTTTCTGTTTGTACGATTTGTTTGTTTAGTTGCAAGATATTCAGTTTGTGACTCTCCTTGTTGTGCAGAAAAGTGGAACAGATAGCTGAAGAGGCTGATTCCTTGAGAGAATGTTTGGATAAATATTACTGAAGGAATCAGAAACGGATGTTGGAAGCTAAAGAGAGAGCGGAAGTTCTGGAACGAGCTGTGTGCAATTGCTGGGTGTGACATTCTGGAGTAGTGATTCAGCATTTCTTTAGCATTGTTACATAACTGATTTTGTTAATTTCCATGAGCTAGAATTGGGATTCCAGTCATGTTTTGAGAATTTTTGATGAGGAGGCACAAGCAATGTCCATCCATGGATGGCTCTGTTCGGGAGTTGGAAAAATGCTAGTTGGGGAAGCCATCCTCTCAGCAATATATGGACAAAGAGAACGATTGAAGGTAAATCTTCCTCATTTCCCTTAACTCATCAACACATGAGAATAGGCACAATAGCCTCCAAGATATGACACCAAACAGTACTAGGATACCTGATCAGGTTTAGCTATGATATTTTCTCTTTTCTGGGGTTTTCCTTTTTCAGAAATTTTACATGGTAGTAATTGCCTAACTACTATCTATGTTATGGTTGCTTTTTTTTTCTTCTATTTTTATATGTTCCAAAATATTGACATATTAACTATTTCCTTTCTGTAGTTTTCTTTAATTGAAACCAATTCTCACCACTACACTATTCATTCTCAAAATCTCAACCCAGTATTGCAGCTCTCACCCACCCTTCCAATTTTCATTTGTTAATTGCTTCATCTAGATTTAGTTGGTTTTGATACTTTTAGTGCAGCTTTTTTTGTTTTTGTGAAAAAAAAAAAGTTGTATTTTTTAATGTTATTCTCGGTAGTAAGATAAATTCAATAATTAATGTCCGGGCCTTTTTTAAAGATGCTAATTATAGTAATGATTAGTGGTGCATTGATATTAATATATTTTAAAATGTCAAAAATCAATATAACTTGGACTCATGATAGAAGCACAAAAAATACTAGTAGAAAATCCAAATTTTTGGTATTCTTTCACTTACGTTGCTGTGCATTGCGTTTGATTTATATTTTGGTGCAGAGTGCACACAAAAACATTGGATGTTTTCAACAGGGTGGGGATATCAAAATCTGTTTTGAGGCTAATTGAAAGACGTAACCATGTTGATGAATGGGTCAAATATGCAGGGATGCTCAACGTCATTTTCTTGTTTGCTTTAATTTTGTGGAGACATCAACACGGTCAGCTGTTGAAAAACAGACTTTATTTTCCTGACTTCCACTGTGGAAAGTATATAAATTTTAGATTTTAGTATGAGCAGCAAAGAAAACAAAGCCAATTCATACTACTACATGTAGAAAGAAGTTGTATATATTTGGGCTGGAATTGCCAATTCCTCATTTGATTTTGTAATAAATGGTTTCATTAGCTACTCTAAATTCTACTCATGTTAAACGTTTGCACTAGAATTTAACAAGTGTTGAGGATGGCTAGTATTTACAAAATTTGACTGATTATACAAAGCGAGGGAACTAGTGAACCACCAAACTTCAACTTTAAATGACCCCTCAACTGTGTCAGGAATCCAACACAAAAACATCTGCGAACCAAGATTTTTCGTTACGACACTTCATCGCATACCATTGTTTGCACAATGAACAAGAAGGATATCTTCTAACTGAAATTTTCACTGTCAAGATTTGTCCTCTATATAAGCTGAACGCAGTTTTAATTTTCACTGTTAGGATTTTGTATTCGATATAAGCTTCTTTCAACACTGAACATTCAATCAACTTGCCTTTGAACTGTTATTGTGAGAAAGTGGATCCCAGTTGTGTTCCTAGGCTTTAGAAGGCCCAGAGTTTTGGCGAGCATCATAATTCATAAGCTCTGCAAGGGATCCTTTTGGTCTCTTACCAAATCGCCTAGATGCTGGCTTGCCTAAGGTTGTTGCATTTACCATAGTGGTTAGTGTGTCCACGCCTTCTGAAATTGCTGGCATACCAATGCACCCATCACAAGACAAAATACAAGCTATGGCATGCAAAGAAGCCGCCATGATGGGAGGAAGATCATTCCTTGGATGTGTCACCTAAAGAATATAAATTAATGTGTCAAGAATGTTATTTGAACAGAAATGACATGAATAAATCACAAAAAGAGAAAAACAATTTGGTTATTTACTTTGTATAAAATTGCTGCTGATAATCGCTCTCTCAAGCAGTATAGCTGAGCAACATCGATTGCTGTTGAACGAAAATAAAGCCAACGGTCCATGATTACTTTAACCGTGTTACCAGGAGAAGACATCAACTTATCCTCACGGCCTCCGCCTCCACCTCCACCGGACTTAGCATCAACCTCCATCCCATCTTCACTTCCAACTTCATCTTCACTCCCTCCTGCATCATCCTGATCCCCATGGTCATTTTCTTCACCTGGAGCAACAGCAATCTCTGTTGAAAGCAGCAAAAGTGGAAGTGGTCCAACAACTGAGCAGTTCCTTATGTTCATACCCACATCACTACGAGTAATCTCATCGTACACAATTAAAGTGTGATCTAATTTTTTCTTGAATAACAACTTGAAATTTGTAGAATGATTGTGCAACCGAACTTTATCACCACTTGATGTTTCAACTATATACCCTTTTCCAATTTTATTTGGTATAAATCTCCCAACCATTGGATATAATCCTGCTGCCAAAACCGCATGGAGCACACCAGGGTCATGTGCATTCACACTGTAACTTGAAGCATCTTCATGGATAAACCCATTTCGAATTAGTTCCGCTTGAAGTTGCCTGCGCATGCCAGATAACATATGCATGGCACTTGAAGACACAAAATACTGAGAACAAAATCGTGCTTCTAGACCCATTTTCTTTGAATTATTCCAGCATTCAAATGCAGCCAATACAGCAAACTGATCACCACAACCCCCATATAGAGAAGCAAGCTCAGATTTGGCAGCTGCGGCTCTCTTTTTATCTTCAGGTAACATTGCAAGTGTAAATGGATCTCTATACTCAGATGCGCAGGCGAGGGTTAAAGCTGGATCGAGGCAGTTCATCAATATAGCGAAAAAAAGCATCCTGCAGATTGATGGGTGAACAGGAAGAGAACCAAGCTTCTCCCCTAGTTTGGTGAGTTTTTCATCATTTGAAAATGCCCCAATCTCTTGAAGAATTATAATGGCGTTGCGTATGGACTCAAAAACTGGAGGATCTAGCGTCTTGCCTAGAAATTCTTCTACTTTGCAATTTGGATCTAGCAACTTTACCTGTCACAATAGAGAGAAAGAAATCTAACGTGAGGGCAAAATTTTTGTCTGGTTTCATTTTCATATATGGCCATTGACACCTTGCTTGTGCAACAAAAGAAAAAAAAAAGCACATCCTTAGGAGGGTGTTTGTGTACTTTCAAAACTAATTTAAATTTCTACAAGATGAAACTGGTAACAAACCTATATAAAAATATACTTGTTCAAAACTAAATTCAGTCAGGTTTAAAACTTATTCAAATTGATTTTCAAATCAGAAATAATGAGTTGGAGTACCCCTTGACCTTCAGTAAATGAGTGTAACTGCTTCATCTAATCTAAAAAGTAACAACCAAATCACATATACAATGCGGCGTCAAAATCCTTCCAAAACTAGATACATATCTTTTCAACCTTAAGGTTAGGCACCAAATATCATAGACACCAATTTCATCAAACAATGCAACAAGACCCTCCACTATTTTCTCCTCCAAAAACCTTACAAATTTTGCACAAAAGAATTCCTTAAAAAAAACATGTTTGAATTAAGCATTACAGAGTTACTAAATTTTTCCATTTGCTAAATTTTCATGTTTACACTCTACGGGGGGGATACCAGAGAACTTTTTACCATTTTATCATTCAGTAACAAGCACCAAGATTATGAGTTACAAATCAGGAAAGATGGAATACCTGCAGACAAAGCTCCTCAATAGGTATTCTCCTAATTTCTGGATTCTGAAAATCTGGTAAGGAAGCTGCTCGAGTCCTTGAGTATAGATGATAGCTTATTCCAGGTTGACAGCGGCCAGCACGTCCCTCTCGCTGCTTAGCACTTGCTTTTGAAATCCAAGATGACTGAAGAGTTGACACATTGTTATAAGGATCATAACTTTTTTCCTTCATTCGTCCAGTGTCTATGACATACACTATATCATCAATGGTGATAGCTGTTTCAGCAATATTTGTTGATAGTACAATTTTGCGGCAACCATGGGGTGGGCGCCTAAAAACCTTCTTTTGTTCCATGCTTGGAACCATTGAATGTAGAGATATGAGCATAAACATTGAGGAATTCTTGAAAAAAGATGATGCAAACAATTTCTCACGTGTTCTTTTTATTTCATCCCAGCCCGGAAGAAAAACAAGGATCCCTCCATTTGTCGAATCAATGCATATTTTTCTTATCAGCTGCTCTATCAAAACAACATCAACAAGTTCTGGGTTGACTGTTGACAGGTATTTATCAAGTAGCTTATTCTCTTCTGTGGAGTTGGAAAAACCATTGTCTAAGTGCTTCTTCAATATTTGAGCTGCTTCTGGTTGGTTTTGCCTTTCAGCAATCTCCAGTGCAGTCATTCCATCCTGGGCCTTTAAATAGCAATTTGCCCCACAAGATAAGAGCATGCACATATCACCCACTCTACCCTTCCCAGCAAACACCATTAATGGAGTCATGCCAGTTAAAGAATGTTGGTAATTGAAGAGTTCTGGGGTTCCTTCAGAAGAAACCAACTCTAATAGTATGTCCCACTCATCATTAGACCAAGCCAAATTAATAGCTTCATCCATAGAAAGCTTCTCTTCTTCACTTAGCTGACTAGTGTTTATAGAAGTACTGCATGTGGTACTATCAAGATGATTATCATTCTTAGATTTTACGATAGAAAGTACGTCCTCCAAATAGAAAGTTTTGACCTGAAGAAAGATGGGGTAGAGATTGTAGTAAGTACAATGTAACAAAGTATTAGTTGATTACAATCTGCTACAATATAACTACCGGATAAGTGAATCCCGGGACACTTATGATTGGGCAGCCCCCAAAGTAATCAGAAAATCTCACAGAATCAATGGTGGCACTCATTAATATCTGTAATATCAAAGCAGCAGAAGGTTAAAAATATTGGTTAAAAATGGAAAATAACATTATTATAAACTAAATAAGCACTTCACCATAGGCAGAAAATAGAGACAAAAATATGTATAAATGTAATAAATTTGAACTGACCAGACGTAGGTGAGGATATGAAGGGAGCATGTCTCTGCATTTGGGTTAGCAAAAATCAGAGATATCAGTTCAAAAACAAGACAGACCTCTCAGGCAAGTAATCTTCTTTATTATCTTTTTTCTCTGAGAAGGGAAAATTAAACATAACATGGATGTTATTGTTGCCACATACCTTTTAGAAAAAGGCATTTTTGCTCGTTAAAGACTAACTCAACACTACCCAAAACAGCTTATGCTATTAGGTGCAAAATATCTCAAATAAGCTTAACCTACAGCCCAACTTTCCCCGCACTTATGCAACATGCATTTTATACATTTGTATTAACTACATCACACAAGAGATTAAAGGCCAAAAGGTTCTTTTTAATTGTATACCTGATGATTGCCAACATGAAGTCAGAGTATCGATCCCTTTCATGAATTTCGTCCTGAACAAAAATGAATGTCACCTCAGTTTGCAATGCCTACTTTGCAGGGGTATACACAGGATATGCTTTATATATTCCAAGGTATACTTTCCAGGTAAAGTATGTGCAGAACATGAATCACATGCCAAGATTTAGAAGAGATAATATATGAGACATTTCAATTCACTTCCGACTCTTCCAAAAGTCTTTGAGAATAACATGAAAGTTTCAAAGTTCATTTCCCCTGTATAACATCTATCACGGCCTTGTTGTGGATACCCATTGCTGAAAAATCATTTATTTTAAGTCTGATCTAGTTCATGTAGTTACAGTCACTATTTAGTAACTACTTTATAATTGTTCACATAAAACTTCTAACAATATGCAATAATTCAATCTGTGATAACTTTTCTAATTTTATAAGTACTTAAACAACTCACTTTTCTAGTTTTATAAGTACTTAAACAATATCAAGTTTTAATACTTTCATTTCACCCAATGTTATCATAAAAATGGGTTTGGGCAAGCTGCTAAAAATACAACTGGGAAATGGTGATATAACTGGACTATATTAATTATTGGATTGGAGATGTTATAGAATCAATGTGGCTTGGCTTGACTCGGGTGGTTTTTCAGGCTAAGAGGAAACTTGACCAATTGAACCAGTCCAAATTAACCAATGACCCTGAGGGTTTCTAAGAGAACCAGTGTGCTCATGCGTTTTTTTATTCTTTTTGTGATTTTTTAAAGTAGTAAGAAATTTTTACAATCTTTCAAAATAAGAAATCATAGGCTATAAATGCTTTCAAATTTTTGAAGTATATATTAGTTAATGTGATTATACCAGTGACCCAATGACTGAGCATTAACTAAGTCGATGGCCAGTTTAAGTCTAATAACATTGCTTTCACCATATAATGGCCAATCATGGTCACATCATCATTGATGAGCAGTGGGATCGTAACTTCACTCAAAGAAAAGGGAATTTCTTCAAAAGTTGAAGCCAATTTGCCATAAAATTACTAGGAAGCTTTGCAAATCAAGGGACTGTTGGTTTGAAAAAATATTTTTTGTTTTCACTTATAAGAACAAAAATGTCAAATAGTTTTATTTTTTCCATCAAAAGTTTTTATAGAAACATTGAAAACCATTTTTTATTATTTTCTGTTTTCTCGGTTTCCTATACAAAGTTCTGAAAGCAGAACACTAAGTGAAAACAATGTGACATTTTTCTAATTAAAAGCTAAAACAGAAAATCAAAACAAAACACATTTTCTCCAACCAAATAGCTCCTAATTTTACAACAATTTCAAAAACAATGTTTCAGATTCTAACAGATTTTCCCAGTTAGTTCAAAGTTTCAATTACACAATTTATCTTAGAACTTACCCGTCATACCTAATAACCAATTTTTTGACCATTCAAATAGTTCAATATATGAAAATGTGATATGGAAGAAATAAAAACGTGAAGTATTTACCAAAGATTAAGTACCACACGTTTATGCTCTTGCTGAAGATAGAAAGTAATTTACAAGTACCATAATTATGTGAGTGATTCCAGAAATGTCATCCTTCATGTGCCCTATCTTTGACGAACGGGAACCTTTGGAAACCAACACCCTTAATAGCACTCCAGTAGTACATAGCACAATTGATGATTGTCTTCCCCCTCTGCTTTCTAACCGTATCTGGATTTTTTGTTTAAAATGTAAGAGATAGAATTATGCGTTCATGAGATGTAAACTACTAGAAAAGCTAATAATGTTCGCTAAGAAGCAAGGCAACCAGTAGCTTCAAAAGGGATAGGCATAAACCAACACAGTATAATGAATGTTGAAGGGGGGAAAAGGCATAATTCTATGTAAGAAAGATAGAGATACGGGGAAACAAAAAAGATATCTGTTGATCGAGACAATAACAAGAACACTCATACTTCGCTACTGATGACATCTTGCATTTCCTTCTCAGTCCCGATAAAACAAGGTGCATTGTGAGAGTGTAACACACAAATGCAAAAAAATGGTTTTATTATGATAACAGAGATCAATGTTCACAGTACCATTACTAAACCAAAGAAACAAACATAAAATTACCTTATATCCCACATTTTCTCCAATAGTCTCTCCTCTCTCAGTGGAGATTCTCTCAGAAACTATACATAGAAACAGCAGAAGGAGACAAATCTCAATTGAGACTTAAAAATAAAGATTAAAAATTAGGTCCGAAATCCGAAAGAGTTGCACACCTGAAGTTGCAGAGATCCGCCGAGGCTGAGTACAAACTATTTTACATACCTCTCCCTTACCCCACATATGATCCAAAATAAACTGTGGAACCTGAATAATGTTTAATATAAAGTTAAAATAGGACAACAAAAAAGTAGAAAGATAAATGCATGGCATAGATTGTTAAAAGACCTTGGTCCATATACAAAGATGGAATTACCAGATGGGTGAAACCCAAAATCACAAAGCATCAAGTAATTATCAGTGTGTACAATTATCAAAGCATGAGCCAATTAGTTTAAATTGGGGATAAAAAAGCAAGTGCATTAATGTAAAAATGGAAATGTGGGTGCAAATTCGTATCACAATTCACAAGCATACTAAAAGGACCAATCATAAAAACATCAATACATGACCAAAAGATTATTATCTAGAAACAGTCGCAAACAAATTACATGTAAATGTAGCCGTATCACAATAAAGACAAGGCAAAGAGTTGGTAACCTGCGTAGTCTTTCCGCAACCAGTTTCACCAGATATGAGAACTACCTGCTTTGAAACACATGGAAGGAAATATTAAGACCAAAACACAAACAAAAATCTAATATGCAAATTAAATTTAATTGATGTGTAGAAATGCAGTAAAACTAAAATCTTTCTCAACCATGTTATTTGATGTATATAACATGTCAATGTGAATCATAAAGCTAAATCATAGTGCAATCAGCACCCAAGCTATACCAAGTAGATGCATATGCAAAGCAAAAATTACAAAGAAATTTTTTAAATTAACCTGGTGAGATTCAACAGTTGATGTAATTGCATCCTTGAAAGATGCAATTGGAAGCTTAGATCTATCTCCAGTGATCTGAAAAAACGGAAACCAAACAAATGAGTTGATAACAAGACTATTCCTTTGCTAAGGCTATACATACAGTGTAAGAGGAATAATAGAAAAACATCATTATGTTGTGTTGCAGGATTAATCAATGATTTTCTTCCACCCTTTGTCTAGAGGAAAAGGGGAGAAAATAGGTCAAGTACCTATTGGGAGAAAAGTTCAGACTTTATGTCATTCAAAAAGTCTTAAAGGGCAATAGGTGAACATATTTAAGTACAGGTAAATATTAAATCTTACTTAATATTATTATTACATTAAATTTTGTATTATGTATTGAAATCATATACTTATTTATTCACCACTTCAAATATCAAGCATGTTGACATACATAAAAGGTCAAGCCTATAAGTTTATTAAAGGATATATACTTATGCCTTATTTCAAGACCTTATTGCAAAATAGACTTTCAATAAGTTAGACTAGACTTTCTAATATCTCACCAGCCTATTTCAACCCTATCTGATCCCTCCAATATTAGTGGTAACTTGGCCACATGGAGAAGCAAAAAATCAAAATATTGTTGCAAGGTTGAGTGTGGAGGAAAAATTTCAACCTAAGTAAAAGGGTTTGAGAGCTATTATAGATGAAAATTGTACTTTTACAACTCAGGAAAAATTGAAACTCCTATAAAGCTATTTTGTGATAATAAATCAGCATTAATATGGCACACAACATAACCCTTAATGACAGGACACAACACGTACAGAGGACCAACACTTCATCAAGAAGAAGCTGGATTGTCTTGCAGCTATAGCATAAGCCCCTTTAGCGTTTCTATTGGTTGATCTATTAACCAAGATTTATCCCACAGAGCCATTTCAAGATCCTAGGTGTTCAGTTAGATCCTAAACCCAAATTTTAAGATGGTATAAAAAACTATCATATATCTATTGTTAGGCCACCTGCATTGCCAGGCTTCTTTTTCAATGTCTCAGAAAGGACTACCAACAATAGAGCTGACCCAAAATGACTGAATGAAGCATCATATCGTAGAGCTACCAAAACGTTGACTGTTAGAGGGTTAAAATCGGACATCAGCTACAGATAACACATAAGTAATGCTTGTAAGGCCCGGGTTGTTCTCACCTTACAATCCAATTTTGTAACACTAAGTTAGTCTCTAAGTCCAAATTCAAAGAATATGTAAACCCACTCACTCCTAGCTGTTGCACCATTTTATTACTAGTGAAATAATGTTCAGTTCTGTTAGCTCAAAGTCAACTTTCAAACAATAAAATTCATATAGGTTTTCCAACAAAACTCATACATCTATGTTTCTGAAGCTGAAAGGAGAGGGAGAAAAAATTAACCTGTTTCAAGTTAGAGACGTTGTTAATTCTAGAAGAAAGAGCTTCCACTCTCGTAGCAATTTCAGTTTTGGTCATCGAGGGCCTGCTGAAAATATCATCATGCTTCTGTTTTGGTTTTTCAGTGGTAGTGTCACTATTTTCTCCAACCATCTCCCACAAGTCTCCATCACCAGGAGGATAATGAGCAAATAAATCACCCAGCACCCACTTTGTCTCTTCAGAAAATGTGAAATGAGGAAGATTTTCAAACCCATTATCAGTGTCAGACTTCTTTTTTATTTTTTGAACAGACACTCTCCTGTCCTTCCCAAGCCTACACAAAAGTCCAATATCAACAACACAATATGCAAACAGCAAACATCCAATCAAAAGCATTTCATTACCAACTATTCCATTCAAGAATTGTGACCATAATTCTTACAGATTTAAAAGTGCAATTTAACATGAGTTTACTTTAACACTCACCCAGAACTTTTAGATCTAAACCCCATTTTCTGGGACATTTGATGCACCCAAGCACGCTCTTGGTTGGACAAACCAGCTTCAAACCTGTACACTGCAGAAAAACAAAACAAACCCGGATTTCATCAATGGATACATCCATGCAATCATCATCCTTCCAACAAAAATTTTAAGTGATTCACAAACTACCCAACTCAAACTCCACAACAACAAAAAAGTGCAAATATCCAATCCATACAAAAACACCCAATAACTCAGAAGCAACATTCGGGAAAGAGAAATGAACAACGACAACAGTGGTGTGCATTCTTGTGCATCAAAGGGTGAAACAGTTGCAGAAAAAAAAAAGGGGTGGATTGAATCTTGGAGCCTAACCTTCATCTTTGGAAGCTCGGAACTGTTCCAGAATCTGGGAAATGCGAATCCTGGTGACTTCATCAACTTGGGGGGTTTGGCGGCGAAATGCCTGTTCTTTCTTCTCTCTTTTGTTGGTCATCGTTTCCAATGAACGAATCCAAGTGGAGAAGTTGTCGCAAGCGAAGCTCCTATTGTATTTGTGTTTGGTGTTTCAGCTTCTGTTGCTCATTTTCTCAAAATTTAAATTCTTACACCTTAAATGTCTTCTTGCATGAGAGGGTTCCATTTCTAAACCTATGTGTATAAAATAAATAATGTTTACCAATTTTATTTTTAGGTCGTATAAATACAATACTCTATGTTGAGGGATATTAATCTGTTAAATATAAATTGTAATATTTGGATAGATTAATATTTTATTTTCAATTAAATAATGTGCCCGGTGCCCTAGATTCAAAATCTTAGCATTCTTTTTCTTTCCTTTTATTTACTGTTTCTGTAGGTAAATATATCTTTTGTATATTTGTTCCTTTTGCAAATATTTTATTTTTTATTGGAAATAGTCTAGTAAAATGTTGTAAATTGACACAACTATTATTATACTTTAGATTTTAATTTCAAAATTTGACAAAAAAATTATATTTTAAAGTTTTTTAACAATGTTATTGTATCCCTTAAGTTTCAAACAAAAATTCGTTTGGGTGGATTTGCATATGAAAATAAATCTCTTCTAATATTTATTTTTCATTTATAGTGAATGACCCAAACCTAAAATCCTTCAAAAAGAAAAATCAATCACCTTCTATTTTATATAAAAAAATTCTTGTTACTTTTGTATTACTATTGAATATTTTTCATTTATAGTGAATGACCCAAACCTAAAATCCTTCAAAAGAAAAATCAATCACCTTCTATTATATAAAAAAATTCTTGTTTGTATTACTATTGAAACATATCAATGTCTAATATTACTTTTTGGCATTTAGTTTTTACTTGTCTCAAAAAATAAGAAGCAAACCAACATGACCCTTGGACGCAAGTCTAATTACTTATTATTGATATAAAAATCCAGAATGCAACAAGTCAGATTGCAACTATGTTTTACGGTCTTGAAATCGTTCTTATGTGCCAAAACATCATCGTTTTATTCCCAAAACCATTATATAGACTTTTACATTTTTTGACATTTTTAGGGGTTCTGTTGTCCATAGTCTGTATTTAAGAAAGTAGTTGATTGTTCATGCAAGGAATGTTTTGCATTACAATTTTAAAAAAACAAAATGCTTTTGCGTAAAACTCTCGACTTGTGCATTGTTTGTTTCCAATGAAAACAGGAAGCAAAAAAGATCACCTCGGCAAGAAAGAAGAGAAAAAGAATAGCACGGATTCTTGGCTCCAAATGAGAATTTAGTAAACGCTGTAAAACTAAAAAAATAGTCTCACGATTCATGAATCTAATTAAAACTAAAAAAATAGTCTCACGATTCATGAATCTAATTAAATAGGGAATATTTGTTTGAAAGTTAATCTAATTAAATAGGGATTTATGAAACAGGAATTTATTATGAGATATATGAAAAGTAAGATGCATGTTTGACATGAATGGTCCACTTGAGGTAATGGTAATGGTATTTACAGAATTGCAATGATGAGAAAAAGAAAAGAGAAATGAATTGGAATGAGTTGGTGATCTAAGTTTCCCCATTGCAGTGATGGTGGATGCCATTGCTGGGAACATTTTGGTAGTTGTTGTGCAGACAATTTAGACCCCATATCCGAATTGTCCGGTCATCACTAGCTGAGGCTAACATGTGGGGGTTTGCTGGGTTCCAGCTTACACAATTTACAGATCCTGAATGACCAGGCAATGCTTCTATTAGCTCCCCTGAGCTTCTGTGCCATATGTAAACCTACAAACAGACACCCACCCAACTTCAACTTTAATAGTTCTCCAAAGTTATTCAATACAACTCAGTATCATAAGAGCTTGGGTAAATAGTAGTGTCAATAACATTGCAGGGATCCTACATGCTGCATAAAATTGTTTCACATCCAAAAGTAAGAAGTTTACTAGCTGCAAAATTTCTATCAATCTAACATACATCTTGTATATACAATTATTTATTCCTCATTGAAGATCTACTAAACACCACAACTAAACTAGTAAATATGGATTTTCTTTGGTGCTACATTGACAAACTGAAGGCCTGGAACAATACAAAGAGGAAGGCCAAGGCAGCAGTTTCTGACCATTACAATATTGTAGTTGAATTCATTCAACTAGTATTATAAAGCTGTCCAGTATATATCAATCAAATTAAAAACACCACTCCATGGGTCTTTTATGTCTATTTTAATGAGCCTTTTTAGGCACACCTTACCATTTATTTTCACAACTTTTTAGAGCACTTTTGAAAATTGTGATTATTTTCTAGAACTATGATTAGACTACACATGCACCAAATTTTTGTAATAAAACACAGATTTAAAAAATAGAAACGATTATTCTTTGATTATATAAGAAACATACAAGCCTTTCAATTTGCAAATACTTTTCCCATTTTGATCAATGATATTAAGGATTCATACCTGTGAATCCTCACTTCCACTTGCAATAAAAGCTTGCTTAAGGCCACCAAAGCAAGACCTGATAATAAATCGGGCACTTCTATGACCTTTGTACTTGCCAACAAGCCTAGGATCGCCTTCAATGTTCCATAGATGTATTTCTTGATTCAAAAGATTAACCAACAAGAATTTGTTATCCTTTGATAAGGAAAAAGCCGTTATTGATTCATACTCTTCAATAAATCTCTCATTATTTGTTTCTCTATTGAACAACAGTACGGCATTGGATTTACAAATACTTAGAATCTCTTTCCCGTTATCCATGATTTCCAAATCAGATATCTTAAGGGTTTTTTTTCCTTTCCAAGACTCCACTTCTTTCCCATCTAAATCCCACATGCAAATGCTCTTGTCACTGAAGCCACAAAGTATATATTTCCCACATGGGAACCACGTACAGGAAACTAGGCCAGTACCAGCTTTTTCATAAATTTGGATGCATTTGCCAGTGGAGACATCCCAACGCCTAATAGCCTCCTCCACTCCACATGTGAGGAGCTCTTGGTCATTAGGACTCCATGAAACTGAAGAAACAGGTTTCTGGTGACCAGTCAATCTATGCTTTACAGTCAGTCCACCACTTACTCCAACCTATTTAAAAAAATTTAAAAAGTGACACCTGATTTCATAGCATTAAGCCGTATTTTATGTGTTAGAATGCAATTTTTTTGTCTTGATCAACAGGGGGGTTCTGAGATATGACGGAAAACATTGTAACTGCGATTTGAATTTGCAGTATGATGACTAAATCAAACACAGGCAATGAAGAAAATTTTAGCGGCAAATTAAAACATGGAAGAGCAGAAAAGAGAAAATGTAAATTATGAGATCAATATCAAATATTACCTCCCAAATTATTGCAGTTCGATCATTTGATGCTGAAGCTAAATATTTCCCATTATGTGAAAATTGTACAAACCAGACTTCATCATCATGTGCCTCTAATATCTGTTGCAATATTACCAAGAAAAGAAAATAAGATTAGAATGTAGATACTATCCATGCAATATGCAAAGTGAAGACAAGATGGTCATTGTAAATAGACGGCAAAAGGATGAAACCAGAAGACAAAGTCTGTACCTTACCTTGTCTCATTTCTCCTCCCTGGTTTTGGGGATTTGCTTTTTAAAGAAATTAGATTATAAATATCAAACCTATGTAAAAAATTGGGGATTGGTTCTGAAATAAATTAGATTCTACATCCATCTCATTTACAAGAAATGAAGAGTATTTTAATAAGTAAAAAATAATGAAGGCATTTTAGGTAGAAATTGCAGTAGTAAGTAGTGTAATTGCATATATATAGAGAGACAAATGCATGACACCCATAGAAATGGTACCTTGCCCAGATATCTCTTACTACGTAAATCTGGTGAGTAAGTTCCTACTAGCTGTGCACCAGTTGTCAGGATATTTAAATTTAGATTTTCCAATATTATTAGAAGCACCAACCATGGACTTCCATATGAAGATAAAGGGCATGGGTTTACATCAAAAAGACATCCTACTTTATGGTTAATGTCTTCTAATTGGAAGCAACTAGGTACTCTCAAAGAGTAAGAAGCAGGCCTATTGACAGGTCAAGGGCAAAAGCAATAGTCACATCCATTTCCAAGATGCCACCATTTCGCATTCACATTTCACAAATCTAGTAAACATTTATTTATTATCATGAAAAAATACAGGCGAAAGAGAGAAAAACTAACAGAGTTCTACTAAACATATCATTTTCTAACCTGTAATGTACTGGAAGGAATCTGATCTTTTCCACAATGATGATCTGAATATAATGACATCTCCTTGTCCAATGAATTATGAAATGGGCATGCCTCTCGTTGTAAGATAAGGGCTTGTTCAACTAGATGCTCCAACCTCTTTTCAGGTATCATTACTGTAGGGGGAAGCAGTTTCTGCAATTCCTCTAGAAGCTTTGACCGAGACCTCACCCTTGCAAGTCTAGGAGAAGGTGAAACAATGCAGGAAGAAAGTTCTCGAATTTTACTACTATTAATGCAAAGTGGAGCAATCTCCGTCCTCAAGGTCTTCAATGCTTCCATGACATTTTCCCCATTTAGAAGCTCAAAGAATTTCTGCTCCAATATTAAAAATGAGGCTGACCTGACCATGCTTTCATCTGCAAGAGCAATTTTACGTAATGTGGCTACACTGTCATCCCAATTCCCATCAAGTATTTGCTGCATAAAGATATTCACCCCAGGAGAGTGTAAAGGTATTCCAGACTCCTCCTCTAAATGTGCCCCACTCTTTCCGTAACCGAGAGAATATAAAGCCTTTGCAATTATCCTGACAAATTCCTCTTTCTTTATAACCCCTTTGGAACCAACAACTTGTTCGTCCCCTTTGGACGGTAGAGGCCGCGCCATGAAGTCCCTGGACAAGCCTCCAACAGGCTCTTTAGAAGAAGAACCGTTAGACAAGGCAACTAATCCTTTAGAGGATAACTTCATTCGCTTTAAAGCTGGTTCTTCATCTTCCACACCTCCCATGAAAAGTGCCCCTCAGCCCATATATAATTTCAGCAGCGCGATGAAACAACACAAACAACCATACAGCAAAGAAAATGCCTCTGAAAAACCACAAGGAAAACAATGTCTGCATGGAAAACAGCATCGACGACAGTAAGTACAATAAAACCAAGTCCTGAAACAACAGAACCTAAACCAGTAAACAAATTCCTCAAATTGAAACTAGCAACCTAGCACAAATTTCGAAAATGCCCACATATAGAAACACAAACAACAACAGTAAGTACAATAGAACCGAGTCCAGAAAAAAAGCTAAAACAGCAAACATATTCCTCAAATTCAAACATCATCACCATCAACAACAACAACAAAAACAATAATGCAAGCATCCGAGATTAGTTACTTGAAAGCACAATGTTTCAACCAATTTCATTTTCATCTACCAAATCAATAAGACCCCGCGATGCCTAGCAAACTCAAACACCATCATCTCGAAAGCGAAACCGAACTCAAAAATTGCGCAATAAATAAATAATATATAATAAATAAACAAACTATAATATGCATTTTCCTAGGAAATAAACAGAGACACGTCGAGCAAATCTGAAGAGTAACAGAAACAGGATAAGGTAGAAGAATCCGCATCAAAAGTCGCAGATCCAATAACATGAGAAGAATATTACGACGGTGATGATCCACCGACTTACCGAACAAGCAAAGCAAGGATCGGAATCAAAGTCTCAGACGCGATCGTCAGTTGAAAACCGCCGATTCCTTCTTCTTCTGCTGCTTCTTCACACACTCTTCAGTTACCAAAACCACACACACGCTCAAAATCCCAAACCTTCTTTCTGCTTATGCCTGCAAAGAATGATAATATATATATATAATATTTTTAATTATAACTATGAATTTTTGTATTGCTAATTTATAAATTCTTTAATTTATAGTAAATTATCAAAAGGTGCAACTGAATTAAATTTCTTATATAGGTTTTCAATTTGAATCCTGAAATGAAAAATAACTTGATTAAATAAAAATTATATTAAAAACAATGAATTACTTTTGTCCATAGAATTAAATTTCATAAGAAATAAAATTTTACTTGCTATCTGTTTCTTTCTCTTTCTAGTATTTTCTTTTTCCCTGTGAAGTTGTTGTGAAATGACAATAAGCACCCTTAACTACAAACAAACACTTTCTTCGCTTTGGTATATGCCTTCCTTGTTTCTTAAACCATCACGCCATTGCTTTCATGTTTTCACACGAAACTTCACTGTATTATATAAATTATACACTTTTTTTATAATAATGTTTTTAATTATACCATTATTAAATAGAAATAAAAAATTTAATTTTAATTAAAATATTAACCAATAGTGGTGGTGCATATATGTGTGCACATTGGATAGAAAGATGAGAATCGTGGACATTTTATATTATTGAGTCATATTCGTCTCAGACACTTCCACTCACTTCAAATATAAGAAAATGGATAACAAATTATTCACTATTTTTTTATTTTTCAAAATAAATGTTTTAGGATTAGATAGTACATGTACCTACCGACATAGAGAAACTATAAAAAAAACAGTGAGTGTTTCGAGAACCAATATTATAATCATGTTTCAATTAAGTTGTGATTTCAACATTTTTTAAGATACATGTAAGATTTAAAGTTTATATGGTAACAATTATCCATTGTGGTCCTATGTAGGTTTTATATAGTGCTGGTGGGTTTGGAAAATTTGTACAAAAAGTTTAAACCTTATTCATGTAAGTACACTAAAAAAACCAATTTTGTCTTTATCAAAAAATATTTTATTCTATAATCACATTAAATTTAAAAAAATTATGATATAAATTTGATTTAGAACTCATTATTAAGAAGTAAATTATGTAATTTATTATAATTTGATATTATATTTTATTAATATAGAATATAGAATCTTTAACATTTATTAATGAGAATCTTGTTATAGTTGACATAAGGTTTATAATTTTTTACCACCAAAATGTGGTTGGAATTTGTTTTAAATTAATGAAAACACATAATTATCTTAGTTTGGGTGATTTATATAGTTTGATTAAACTATTCATTAAGATTTCCATGATAGGATAATAATTTGATTAAACTTTATGGAATAGAACTTAAAATGCTTAAGCAGAGAAAGAAAAGGGGTTGGTGGGGTGTCTTTACAAGGGGATTCAGATACTTAATCCAAACAAGTCCCTTAAATTATGAAACTTGTGGACAAAAGGGAGGTTAGAGAACTCAAAACATAGATAACATGCACTTAAGAGGTTGATTTACACATAGCATATATATAACCTGCTATTGAAGTTTTTAAGCAACACTGAAAGAACTTGTTGTGCTCTCCACAAATTTTCTTGCTCCCTTAAACCACCTCTTGTCTCCAGCTTGAGCCTTGCAAATGTACAGTTTTCCATCTTTTACAGTTGCTCTAATGAGTTGGTGCTTCCCACCTTCATCTCCATCAGCTGTTCTTGTCAACACAGTCAAAGAATAGTACGGCTTCCCATCAACCACAGTTGTTGAACTCTCTAAGATGTTAGCCGTGGCAACAGCATTTGGATCAAAACCACCCTGGCCAATTCATGTTCAAAACTCAGTTAGGACATGCAATGCTGGTATTCAGTGATGTTCTTTTTCATCATCAATCACTTACCTCAGCTTGAGTTTCGCCAAAGAAGGCCTGTTTTCCTAGTAAATAATCCACCTGCAATGAGGAAAAACAGACTTTGAATGTCAGCCAGCTAGTAGAAACTGGTGTCACTGCCTTCAAAAGTTCATAGACTATACCATTTTTATTTTTGGATATATACTACAAAAGTTCATCAAACTGATCATAGACTGCCATTTTATTTTATTGAAAAAACTAGGAAAGTTAGAATTAGCAAGGGAGAAACAACTTTTTATCACTAAGTTTGGTCACTGATTCATTGATTTTGTTGGAACATGAAACATGAAAGTGCATTAATGGGGCTATAAGTGTTACTCATAGTGAGAAAATAGAAAGAGGTAGCACTAGTTTACAGAACAGATTTACCTTAGAGAGAAATTCTTCGGGTGAACCATAGTCAGTGATGGACTTCTTATCAGTTGGAGTCACTGTGACAACGACATTGCTGGTTGTATCGAAATTATCCTCATATCTAAGAACCTGGCCTCTGTACTCAACCTCTTTGCTTGGGTTCCACTTTGAGGGAATAGATAATTTGAATCCATCTCCATTGTATGGCTGGAAATCTGTGTTTGTCTTTGGTTTTCCAAACACATTGGCTGCAAGCAAAACAATCAAGTTGCTCAAATCAATTATGTCCCTCATTATTAAAGTGATCAAATCCATTTATGTTCCCCACCCAACCACTTCAACTCATGAGACAAACTTCATGGCCAAATGGATAATTCACTGAAGAGTCTATAATCTTAGCCAACTCCATTCTTTCAACTACAATTTCTACACAAGGTTTGAGCAAGCTTTATTCATCACTAGCCTAACCATCTTAGTTGATTTGGTCATCAACATCCACCATCCAAGCCTACCCTTGGATTGTATCCTATATGATGATCACTAAACTTATTTCATCTTAAACTCCACCAAGTACAAAAAAGTGGACAATTGACAAAATATCACTAAATCAAAAGAAGATTATAGTAACACTAGTCTAGTCACTAAGCAAGCAATTGCAAGTATTCATTTGGGTGGTCCATAAGTTGAAATGGCACCAAATATAGCATGTTTTCCTAAAACATGACATGATTTTTTCTACGAGTGGACACTATGAAGGATCATGATCATGCAAATGAATTTCATATAAATTTCGGTAGACATACACCTTACATACAAGTTACAGCTTAACATTTTTGGTCTTATTCTCCAATCAACTTCAATTCTAGTAGAAACTAGCATAAAAAACACTTAAACAACTCTATCCAAGTGTTGTCCATTTTAGTGGCATCATGGATATTGTTGCATGATGAAAAAAAAGAGAAAGTGATATACCAGCTTCACCATAGGCTGCATCTGCAGGTTGTACTTTGGAGCCAACAGCAGCAGCACCAATGAGCACAGTTAGAGCTAACCGGCGAGAGATAGGAGTGACATCATCCTCTTGGGGTGTTGTCTGTTTCTGTGCCTTGCACACAAGCTGGTTGGGCTTGGTGCTAACCATGATGCGTTGTGATGGAGATCTAGCTGGGGTGGTAAGGGCATGGTGGTGCAAGAAACATTGGGTAGAAGCCATTGAATTGAACTCTGATCTTTCTCTCACTCTTCTTCTGCTCTGTGATGAGACAAACTATGGTAGTAGGAACTTGGAGTGGATTGAGTTTGAAATTTGGAGTGTGTTATTTGGTTTTGGATATTGGATATTGGATTTTGGAATATTGGATTAGATTCTCGATGTGGGATAAGGTAATAGAGGCTCTCATTGGTGCCACGTCATTCTCATTTATGCCTCGCGATATACTCATCACTATTTCATCTACTACTTTAATGTTTTTGATTAAAAACTAACATCCAAATGCTTCTTTGTTTTAGATTTTTTTTTCTCAAATACTATTATTTAAATTTAACTCATCTTCTTGATTTAATTAAAAGTTTGATTATCGATATCCTTGAATATCTGGATGAGATTCATTAGTAACATTGAGAAGACTTTTAATACAATGAATGAAATTTTTATACCTATAATTTTTTATTCCATTAATGGTATACAATTATTGATTGATGAGATCAAACAAGTTATTTTTCTCATTTCATATAAAAATTAAAAATTAAAATTTTAAATTAAAAAATAGGATTATAAATTAATATAAGTTGTCAATATATTTTTTTATTCATATTTTTTATCGAGTTGGTCACTATCGATTCTAATATTATCTATCGATAATAATTTATTAGAAAAATTTAACAACATATATAATTTTCAATTTACAATCTCACTTTATCATTTTAGTTAAAATAAAATATAAATTTATAGTTGAATTCCTAATATCGTCAAATCAAATTAAAAATTTGTTTAAATAAAATAAATTTTAAAAATTGTAATATTAGTAAATATCAATATGAATTCAATTTTTAAGGTTTAGTATTGATTTTTTATCCGAACAAGTTATTTTCATGATTCCTTCCTATTGTTTAAATGACTTGTCTTTGTAATTATTTCTATCATAATAACATAAAATATTGATTCTAAACCATTTTTTCTATCTTGTATGGAATGGTAAAAGAAATTAAAACCTTTTCTATAAAAAAAACTATTTTGGTCCATCATTAACTTAATCATTTGTTTCTTTTCTAAATGTTAGAATACCTAAATATTTAGGGTTAGTAGGAAAATATTTTCATATTTTAAACTAATGATGCATTTTATATTTTAAATTAGCAAACCAAACACCTTTGAACAAATATACATTCATGCGTGAGAAAGTTGTTTGTAAACAAATTTGTATTCTTTGTGTTTTCTCTTGTTATTAAATTACCAATATATGAATGACTTCTAAACATATTTTTTTATTATTTTTTAGTCAATTTCAACTTACCAAAACATTTTTTTTTCTTTTTTTTTAATTTTTTTTAATCTTTTATAATTTTTGTAATCTTTATTAGACTAAATAATATTCTTATAATTAAGTAATTTGATTATATTATATATTTTATAGTGTTAGATACTTTTAAATATGTTTTACATTCGGAATGAAATATAATCACGAAAAAAAAAATCACGAATAAAAAATTTTGTGCACATAACTTAACTTATGCACTTAAGCTATAAGATTAAAAAAAAAGTCTAAATCCTAATATTACGTTTTAAAACCATAAACCACTGTGTTTGCTTTGTTATTGAGTGGGTTAAAGTGTCATGGATTGATTAAAAATCATAAGAAACCATTTATATTTTCATAATAGAAAATAATGCTATTATAATTAAAATTAATAATTAATATAAATGACAGCACTAATTAATTCATAGTAAATGTCACAACAAAGGAAGTTAATTGCTAGTGCACATTGACACTACAAGAAAAATTGAAATTACATACAGCCAAAATCCGTATGTAAGGTCCAAAATCCGTATGTAAAACAGGTTTATATACGAATTATATACGGGCAAAAATCCGTATGTAAAACTGTGTAGGTAAGCGTTACATACGGATTTATCCGTATATAATGCAAAAAAAAAAAAATCTTTTTTATTATTTCCGATTATTATTATTAGAAACCTATTGAAAGCCATCTGCAGAGACCAAGAAAAACATCAACCACTAGACCAGACAAGTTTTTTGATCATATTACCATTTTTATTATACATATTATTATTAATATAATTTATACATATTATTATTAATATAATTTATACTTATTCTTATTAATATAACTTATACACATTATTATTATTAATATAATTTATACTTATTATATTAATATAATTTATACATATTATTAATATAATTTATATATATTATTATTAATATAATTTATACATATTATTATTAATATAATTTAAACTTATTATTACTAATATAATTTATACATATTATTATTAATATAATTTAAACTTATTATTATTAATTTAATTTATACATATTATTAATATAATTTATACAATTTATAATAATAATAATAATATAAATTATATTCATATTATTAATATTATATTCAATATTCATATTCTTCATATTATATTCATATTATTGACATTATTCATATTATTAATAATATTAATAATATTAATAATATTTTTAATGTTATTAATAATATTTTTAATGTTATTAATAATATTTTTAATGTTATTAATAATATTTTTAATGTTATTAATAATATTTTTAATGTTATTAATAATATTTTTAATGTTATTAATAATATTGTTAATATTATATTCATATTATTAATATTATTAATATTATATTCATTTTATTGATATTATTAATATTATATTCATATTATTAGTATTATTAATATTATTAGTATTATTAGTATTATTAATATTATTAGTATTATAAAATATTATTAATATTATAAAATATTATTAGTATTATTAATATTATTTTTATTATTAATATTATTTTTATTATTAATATTATTTTTATTATTAATATTATTTTTATTATAAAATATTTTTAGTATTATTAATCATAATAATATACTAGAAGTTGACTGTTGTAGTGGTTAAGTTTTCCTTATTTGTATGTAATGTTGATTTTAATCCGTATATAATTCGCGTTTTTCTTGTAGTGTGAGGACTGTTTATTGAGAATTAATTGGAAATTTTTTCAAGATTATGATGTAAATTTAGCTTATAAAAATGTGTACTTGTAATTTAAGAAGGAAGATATATAAATTTTGAAATAAAAGTAAGTTTTATATTTTTAAATACTTTACAATTTTTTGAGTAATAAAAACTATAATTTTGATTTTCTCATGTGAGGATAAATCTCATAATTTATTATTTACTTTTTCAACTTTATTAAGTGTGAGTGTGACATACAATGATCATGTTTCTTAGGAGTGACTTTTGATTTCTTTTCCTTTTCTATTTTCTTTTTAAAACTAGTTGTATTATTTATGGTGTTATTTAGGGAACTTTTATCCTTTTTTTCTCTCTTTCTTTTTCATCATTTATTGTTGAATTAAATATTATTCTTCTTTAAAAGTATTTTTTTCATCCAAGAAATCTCATATCTACTAAAAATAAGGACATTTAGTATATAAAATGAATGTAAACCTTATCTTAAGACTGAACTTATAAGGTTGAATTAGATTTAAAGTTCACTTTTTAACAAGTGTCTATTGTAGCAAGAGTTTGTTAAATTTATTAAATCACTCAGTGTTAGACTACTCTGTGTAAATGAGTGTAAATCTCACCTAATGTATCATCATGATATCCACTATCAATATATTAAGTTATAATTTTTTTTCTTATAATTTTTCTTTATAATGATAAAATAATATTTGTTTATTGTAAGTAAATTATTCCATATGTATTCTTCCACACTTATTTTGAATTTACATTTTATTTATATTAAATGTTTTAATGTAATGTTAGTAACGGTTATTACTAAACACATTTTAGTTCTTATACTTTTACAAAATAAAATAATTGGTAAAAATGCTTATCACTTATGATGTTTTTTTAAAGTGTGGTTTGGATAAAGTTCTTTATGATTATTGTTAGAAGAAAATTATATGGAATTTGTTAAAAACTAAAAATTTAACGTGAAAAATAACTTTTTAAGGAAATTGTATGAGTTTTTTAAAAATAAATTATATATAAGTTAATTTCAACTTATAGAGAGAACTATTTTCACTTTTTCTTCTTCTTTCAAAATGTTTATAGAAGAACTTTAAAGCTTTCTTATTTCTACGTTGATACTTGGAACCGCTAGTTGTTGTTTGTCTCCACCAATAGTAGTTTTTTTTATATATACACATATTTTATAAATTAGATTAAAAAATTATATTTTTAATTAATATTAGAATTGAATTTTTTTTAAAACTTTGTTGGTTTTGACCTTCTGTTATAGTCATCAATCATCGATCTTCAGTTATTGTTCTTGATCTTGATTCAAGATGTTGGGATAATTACAGAAAACACTTGGATGTTCAAGTTAAGATCAATAATCAATGGTTGAAATATTGATTATTGTAATAAATACATACTTTATTTCATTATTGGACATGTATTTACAAATGAAAAAACATTTTCGACTCAGTGTTATTGAAAAAAGTTTCAAAAGACTAAAAAATCATTACTAGTTGTCTTTATGATTATAACTTATATGCAATAATAGATAGAATACATTTTTCAAAGTATAAAGTTTTTGTTAACTACTTTTATTTTATTTTATTTATAGTGTTATTTTAACCTACCTTAATTAATACAGTATTTTTTTTTTATAAAAAAATTGTATTTTAGAGATGAGTAGTGTAAGACATATGAATTAGTGTGATACATCATTGTTTACGCCTGGCTCGGACTCCGATAATCCAAATGGAAATGACGTGGATTTTCACGTGTTTTTCGTTTTCATTTCCACTTTACTACTTCCTTCTCAATTATCACTGCTTATTTATTACTATTAAAATATCATACCAGTACATTTTTATCTTTTTGTATAAAAATAATCATTCATTCTTCAAGAAATAAATAAAAAACATTATTTTATTAATTAACATAAACTATTTAATAAATATCTTATCTTTATTCCTACTACCTGACACTCACTGATTTATTTATTATCATCTTCACTACTATTTTCTTTATTTTTTTCTCCTAACATCTCATTATTAATTAATTAATAAACGAAATTAAACTCTTTTCAAAATTCTTTATACGTTACTAACTTTTGCATAGCTTTGTCCTTTTTCTTTCTGCAATTCATTCATTAAGCATCTCTTTCTCTCTCTCTCTCTCACACACACACTTCTCACTCAGTTCGCTACTTGGTTTCTTCTACACTACATTTCTCTCTGGTTTGTGCGCAAAACCTTTTTTTTTTTTTTCTTTCTGTTTTGGATGATGCAATTATTTAATTCATGCTTCTTGCTTGTTGCTGCTGCCTCTTTTGCTTTTCTTGTGCTTTTTTTTTCCTACTGTTTTGTTCAATTCACCCTACAATTCTGTGGTTAGGGATTTGCACGTGTGCTTAAACTTTGAATTTCTTTGGATGTTCTTGGTATGCGTTGCTGTGTGTCAAAATGTGGGTCTTTTTTATGCTTTTGAATAGTTGAAAAAACCTGCTACTTCTTTTTCTTTTCTGCTTTCCCAGTTTATATTTTTTAAAGAAAAGTTGAATTTTAGAGATTTTTTTTTTCTTTTCTCTTTAATTAAGAATTAAAATAGTTCTGTCTTAGGTAGGTTTTTTCCTCCCAACCAAACATAGCATTATAGTGAATGGAGGTGTTAGTCTACGTTTAGTGTTACAATTAGTCAGCCTTGGTAGAAGAACGCATTTAGAGTGCATTCACTCGCAGTGCTATCCATTTCACTTTTGCATTTGATCCTTTTTCATTCCAAGAAACAAATAAACCCCCTGTTCAGGCCTGGGAATGTGTGATACTAATTGAAGAGAGCATAGAAAAATAGTTAAAAGGATTGAGAAAGCTTATAGCTCGCTGAAGACAAGTTAAAGCCAAATTTGTTGCAACAATTACAACAACATACAGTTAGAAGACTTAATGCTGTTGAAGTAGTAAACTTGATGAAGCTTAATTACAGACGGGCTAAGTTAATTACTTGCTAGAGATGTTTCTTTTGTGGTCTTAGACCAATAAGACTTATTTCATTTTAGATGAGACAACATTTTTGTCTTTTTGAATATGTGACTAGGTGTCGGTAGTATGTTCTTCTCTTTTGTTCATGATTCAGGAAAAAGAAAACTGTATCTTATATTCATTTCATGTGTGTTGGTTTCTTATAAACGGTGATTGTCTGATGCTGCAGTGGTGTTAGGCATGATAGCTATTTCATACAGCATTTTGTGATGTTCTTTTTTGTCCGCATAAAAGTGCAGGAACAATGTCTGAGAAAATGACAGCTGAAAACCTTTTAAACACCCTTGTGGAAACAATTGCTGAGAAGCAAAAATCTGGATCATTTTTTGAAGACGAGAAGTCAAGCTCAGTGAGCTCCCAACTCAATAGACTGTTTGGACGCCAGAAACCTGTGCACCATATTTTAGGGGGTGGAAAATGTATGGCAGTTCTAGTTAATTTGCTGTAAAATCTATCATGGTGACTTTGACTTTTGAATTTCTTTTTGGGTTTTCCATTGAATGATGTAGCTGCCGATGTCTTGTTATGGAGGAACAAGAAGATTTCTGCTAGCGTTTTATCTGCAGCAACAGCTATATGGGTGCTTTTTGAATGGCTTAATTACAATTTCCTAACTCTTTTATTCTTTGTTCTGGCTCTCGGCATGCTTGGACAGTTTCTTTGGACAAACGCTTCTAGCTTGTTTAGCAGGTTATCCAAGCATCCTTTCTTCCCTTCTTTTGATGTCTGACTTTGTGCAAAAGATATTATGCTATTTTACATCTTAACCTTTTTTTTCTATGTCGGGTGACAGGAAGCCGTCTAAAGTTCCGCGTTTTGCCCTGCCAGATGATTTCTTCGTGAATATTGCAACTGCAGTTGGTGCGGAGGTTAACCGTGGATTGAGGTTTCTCCAAGATGTTTCATGTGGAGGAAACCTAAAAAGATTTCTCATTGTATGTATACTCTTACCTTTACTTGCTTTGTAATTGTTATTTACAGTCCAGGTTCATGATTTATGAGACATAGTTTCCTGGTTAAACCGATATTCACTTTATGACATCAGTGTTTGCTTTAACACTTGTTATTCAATCAATTGATCGATTCCATTTATTTTTGTTTGCTGCAATATCTTCTGCTTGTGACATGCTATTGATATTTGTCATCAAAATTGTCAACTGTTTCTTTTTTCCACTCAAATTTCTGCTATGGATTCTATATTAAATTGATGGATAAGTTTCCTTTCGTGGTAGTTTGTCAAATCAACTTAGCTGTATGTGACAGTATCCTCTAAAGAGTGTTCCTTTTGTGTGATTATGCTTGATTTTTATTACTTTGTTGTTACTAAAGATTTCCTCATTACTGTGCAAGAGCGTGTGGAGTTGGTATGATATAATTGAATTGGGGAAACAAGGATTTTAAATTGTAAACTTCATGGGTCAATATAGGCTGCTTTACAAGTTTTGGAATAGTATTGTATGACAAAATAATCAATATGGATGGTTGTATTAAGTATCCTTAAATGCACAACCATTATGATGCACTTTCTACTTTGCCATCCATTATTTTATAACTTGCTTTTAACTATTTATATATGATAAATTGTATTTATTTTTATATTTTGGTGCAAAGGAAACATATATGCTTTTTGTGTGGAATTTGTGATAGTGGTTATTACATCCTCAGGCTGTATTAAGCTTATGGGCTGGTGCTGTGATTGGGAGCTGGTGCAATTTTTTGACTGTCATGTATATTGGTGAGACCTGCTTTCTTTCCATCTATTGATATAGATTAGAACATGTTCACAGAGTATCATCTTGAATTTAATATTTGTACAAAGTTTGAATTTTTTTTTCAAATTTCAACTAATCCAACAAATAACTGCTCTATAAAAGGTGAATATTTGAAAGTAGGCTTAAATAAGTTTAAGTCTCCAAAATACTTTTTTAGTACCTAATAAATAATTTTTCATAATTGAGTACAAAATTATAAAATTTTGGTTGAAATTCCTGGAAAAAAAATACTTATTTATATTTTGTCCTCCATATTATATTGTTTCTTTTAAATTATTCCTAAACTATATTCAAATTTCTTTTTTTATTCCGCAATTTTTTTTTTATCATAACAATGAATATGTATGATGACGTATGTTACCCGAACAGGTAATAGAAGTAACTTAATGGATAACATTCTTCAATACTTTGTATTATGAGATACATGTTTTAATTAAACTCAGGCAGAACAGTAAAATTGACGCAGGTAACGCAAGGAATTAAAATTAAAATGTTTAATTTATTAGGTACTCAATTTTTTTAAAAAAATATTGAGTTATTATCATATATTAAGAACATGAAACTTATTTAAGCTTTCAGATTATGAAAATTATGTTATATTATGTCGGTACTGTATATTGGATTTTACAGCAGTATTTATGTTATATTCAGTTTGGTTGTTAATTGGTCTCTTTAACCTCTTATCTTCTACTTGTTTCATTTTTTTAAGGCATAGCTTTTGAAACTCTTATCCAATTTTCAGAAATAAAGTTTGATGTATTTTTCCATTTTAATTTTCCTATCTTATTGTGAAAAAATTAATATGGTATTGGAGTTTATCTTTGAGATTGGCCACCTACAAATATCTAGTACACAAAATGTTCATGTCTCGGCATAAGAGGAGTATGTTGTAAATTTGAGATCAACTATAAAGATAAAATCAATCTACAATTTGACTATACAAACTGATCTTGTGACTATGTGTTATACTTAAACTCACCTCTTAATATTAACCTCTTAATATTAACTTCTTAATATTAAGGATGGTTAAAGCAAATCATATTAACCTAAAATCTTGTAATTTTCGCTTGCCATAACTGCTGATATGCTTTCTGTTAAGTGTTTTCGGATAATATGCTGCTTCAATTACCCAATCTTATGTGGAAGCAAATGTAATGTAAGTTTTTGCTGACGGATATTGTTTTGTCGGATGCTGGATCTTTTTCTTCTGGAAGTTTAAATGCATGATATGGTACCTATTAAAAATTATATTTTTTGACAAATAACTTATATATAACTTGTTCAATTTCTAAGGTTTTGCTAAAATTTCTATTATGTTATATATAAGGTTTTGTTGCTGCACATACACTCCCAGTTCTGTATGAAAGGTATGAGGATCAAATTGATATCTTCGTGTACAAGGTGTTTGATCAGATGCAAAATCACTATCAGAAGCTGGATTCTGGGTTGCTTAGCAAGATCCCCAAGGGAAAGCTCAAAGGAAAGAAGTATGAATAGACTGTTCTTATGTAAATGGTTTGATTTTCCATATCCTTTGGCACTTGTGATGGAATTGGAAAAGATTGAATAATGTAACTAGGGAAAAATTCTACGTAGGGGTCTTTAAATTTGTTGTACTCAATATTTGACCTGGGATGAAGACTTCATTAACGACTATTGGACAAGGCACTTACAAGGGGTTTCATATTAACCCAGTTTAAAACCAAATACAAAGAAAATAAATATAAGGATGTGAGAGAGAAAGAGAAAGATATGAAAAAGAGAATTATTCAGTGTATCAACAACGGATAGAATACAGAAAAAGAAAAGAGTATTTGTAGTGCTCAAGAGTCAAGACTGTATAATTATGCAGTTATAACTGAGATGTAACATCTCCATTAAATTAATGGTGGGATTTAGTAAAAATCATTCATTTACGTGAGAAACTACTAAACGTTGCCAGTTAAGCAGCTATTTGAAGCCCAACAGGAACACGAAGGTGTAATTGTTTTTGTTGAATAACATCTTGAACAAAATACAGGTCTAACTAAAAATGCCTGGTTTTAGGCTACATGATGGGATTGGAGGCAAGTAGAACTACATCGAGATTATCAGATCGAATTGTTGGAATGGTTGAAGGAAGATTAACTTCATATACCAGATTTTGAATCCACTTGAGTTCAGTTAAAGCGGTAACAATGTTGCAATATTCAGTTTCAGTAGAGCTACGTGAGATGACTTTTGGTTTCCTTGAGAGTCATGCAATAGATTGGATCCAAGATACACAACAAGTCCTAAGGTTGATTTTCTATCATATAGGCCAGAGCTCTAGTTAGCATCAACAAATGTGTTGAGGGAGAGATGTGAGGAACGACGAAGATGAATGTGAGCTCTAGTTAGCATCAACAAATGTGTTGAGGGAGAGATGTGAGGAACGACGAAGATGAATGTCATAACTAGTAGTTCCAACTAGATAATGTTAAATTCTCTTGACAACTTTTCAGTGGTGGTGTTGAGGATTGTGCATGAATTGAAAAACTCGATTAACACTGTAGGCGAGTTCTGGTAGAGAAATGAGGATATATTGAAGAGATCCAACCACAGATCGATATAGGGATGTATCATCTATAGCATTTGTGGCATCTTTTATCAAGCGGGAGGTTGAAAACATCAATGTTGGTTAAGGCTTTGAAGAGGCCATGCTGGTTTTCTGAAGAAGATCAATAATATATTTTGTTTGGGAGAGATGTAAACCTCCACCAGTTGTCTAATGAGCTTCTACTCGCATTAAATAACGAAGACCCCGAGGTTCTTTAAGCCAAAATGTTGACTAAGAGATTGGATGAGCAGTTGGATCGCATTATTTGAGTTCCCTATGATGAGAATATCATATGCCTAAATTAAAACAAATAGTATGATATTGTTTTTATAATGAAGAAATAATGAATGATCACTTTTGGTTGAACTAAAACCAAGAGAAATTAGAGTTGCAGTTAGCTTGTGAAACCATGATCTTGGTACCTACTTTAATCCGGAGAGAGCTTTGTTGAGCTTACAAACAATGTTAGAATCACCAATTTCAAACTCGGGAGGTTGAATCATGTAAACAGATTCCTCTAGATCCCCATACAAAAAAGCATTGTTTATATCTATTTGATTTACAATCCAATTGAAGTGTAAAGCAATGGTGAGAATTATACGTATCGTTTCAAGTTTTATAACAGGGTTGAATGTTTCAAAATAGTCAAAACCTGGTTTCTAATGAAAGCCTTTGGCAACAAGACAAGCTTTGTTCCTTTGGAAAGAACCAACAACATTGTATTTGATTTTAAAAGTCCATTTGCAACTTATGGGTTGAACTACAGTAGGAAGAGAGGTTAGAACCCACGTGTTATTGGTTTGTAATGCAACAATTTCTTCTTACATGGCTGATAACCATTGAAGATGATGTAAAGCATCTTTGGTTGACTTGCGTAAGACAAAAATATTATTAGCAGTGAAAGTTCATGGTTTAAAACTCCTACTTTGGCCCGTGTTATCATATGATGAATATTTTGAGACTCATCATTGTATGAGGTGTTAACGACCAAAGTTGTGTCAGGTGAAGAGGGTATGCTAACCAATGGGGAAGACCATGAAGAGGAAAATTCCACATGGTGTTGCTGAGTGTCCAAGGAAAGAGACAAACATTCATCATTGGTGTGCTGAATATCACAAGAGGACTAATGAATTTTTACAACAAGTGCACCGTGTTGTTAGAAGTAATAATTTCTCCCTAAGGACGAATATCGAACCCACAAGAAACAGTTGAATAATCAAGTAAAAGATTCACTAAATAGAAAACAGAATAATAAAGTTTGTTGGAGTTTGTTAAGATTGCAATGATTAATAAGAAAACAAGTCAAAGAGTTTGTTGCTTCAATTGGAAAAATAAGGATTAGTGTTTCTTCTTTCTCACTAAATTATATTTCGATTAACATGACAATATTGTATCATTTGATTGATATTGATGCCCGTATAAAAATCATTTATATTGATTTCTTGCATATAAAATTATTAAGATGTCTCCTAAATATCGATTGCTCGCATATTTATAAAAACTTATCAATAAGATCTGACTGATAGCAATTAACATTTCAAATTTATTCCTAGCATTAAAATATGTTAAGAATTATCATTTGAGTTAGAAACTTAGAAGTACTTTCCAATCAAATCTAAATTTCAAGATCAAGGCGAACAAGCATTACTAACAAAATGATAATACCAATCATCAATACAAAAAATATTATGTTTAGATATCATCTCAATGCATAAGAGTTCAAACAAATTACTCTCAATCCCAAAGGATAGAATTAGCCACACATGATGGCTGTTACAAACAGGGAGAGTAAGAAAAGAAGATCTAGGATGTTTATCCTTGACGAAAATCTGTTGGTACTGCTACATATACTGATCTCACTACAAATAATATGTTTTCTTTAAAGCATTTACTTCATGTTCCCACTATCTCAAAAAGTTTGTTAAGTGTTTCTAAGTTTGCAAGTGATAATAATGTACTTTTCGAGTTCCATGCTGGTACTTGTCTTGTAAAACGTTAGGGAACAACTGAGATCCTCATACAAGGCAAGCTTAAGCATGACCTTTATATCTTTCCCAATCTTGTTCATACTATTGATTGTTCTGCTTACACCTATGATATTACACCATGCTTATCTACATATCATATTTGGCACTCACGATTTGGTCATGCACAATCTAAAGTGATTCAACAAATTATGAAATAATTTAATATACCTTACACTGCTAAGCGTGAATTTTGTGAATCTTGCGTTGTTTGGAAAATCCCATCAACAACCCTTTATTGCTTCTCAAACTTTATATCCAAAACCTTTACAAAAATTGTTTTCATAGATATTTGGGGGCTCACATCTACACTTGTTATTGCTTGTTATTACATTGCTTTTGTGGATGCTTACACTAGATATGTTTGGTTCTACTTAATACAAAGCAAAATCACAATTTCTAATTGTTTTCAAATCCTTCAAGTTATACGCGAAAAACCAAACTGGTTTTCAACTTCTAAGCATTCAAACCGATAATGTCAAAAAGTTTGTATGTTTTAAATATTTTCTTTCCTCTCATGGTATAAACCATCGTTTAACATGCTCTCACACGCATGAACAAAATGGTTCAGTTGAGCGTAAACATATGCATATAGTTGATATAGGTTTAACCTTCCTTGCATGCTCTGCTTTACCCATGCATTTTTGGGGTTATGCCTTTAATACAATTGTGTCTATTATAAATGTTTTGCCTTTAATACAATTGTGTCTATTAAAGAATCACAGTCCTTATCATTTCTACAAAATTTTTGGATTGTATGTTATCCGCTTCTTAAACCTATAATCAACATAAAATGAGTTTTCGTTCATCCTTGTGTTTTTCTTGGCTATACTTCTAATCACAAAGGTTATCTTTGCCTATCACCTACTGTTCGTATGTACATCATTCGTCATGTTATTTTTGATGAAAATGTTTATCCATATGCTCTCTCTTCTAACTTCTTTTCCTCTATTTCATCTAAAACTACTAGCTCATCCACTTCTACCCTATCTTAACCATCTTTCAGAATTCGTCATTGATAAGTGCTAGATTTCAGTAATATTTCATATTAAAATACAGGCACTTATGGATATTAATTGATAACGTAACCATAAAATAATCCTTAATTTATGAATTTATACATTTTTACATATTTTTTTATTTTAATTTGAATAAGAACGATTTATTCCTAAATTTATGTTAATTTCAGGATTCTAGGGAAGAATGGAGATGATTGGGCAAAAGGAAAATATACAAAGCTAAAAAGGAAAAGCTGAAAAGCACCAACACTCACCAAAGCTCGCCCAAACTCGCCTAAGCCAAATGCCCCCATAGGATATCGCCCAAGCGAGCTCAATCTCGCCCAGACGAGATCACTCTAGTGACATTGGCCTTTTTTCGTGTAACTTGCCCAGGCGAGTCCAATAACGCCCAAGCGAGAAGTCACTTAACCCAATTAGGTTAAATATGAGGCTTGAGGCACAACCCTTGACACGAAAGATTGAGAGGAAAACACCATTGAATGAATTGTAATCCAATTGGTAAAATAGGAGGTGTTTGAAATTGATAGGTAACCTTGAACCATTACCTATAACAACATTTTCAGAACCTATGTAAGGTGTTTTGGTTGAAAGATTAGTGTTACGAGCAGTGAGGTGATGAGAAGCACCACTATCAAGGTACCCAAGTGGATCATGAAGACTAGACGGTGTCCCAAGAATCGATGGTTCATCATCACTAAGAGACAAAGCAAAATGAGTTGTGTTAGCAATAACTTGAGAGTGAGATGAGGTATCAAACTTATGCCGACAATGGAGAGTAGTGTGCCTAGTTTTTTCGCATATTTGAGATGACACACATGAAGAAAAGGTATTTGGTGGCATTTTTTTTATAGTTCTTGGAGTTGGAAAAACGTGGTTTGGAAGAGAAACGTTGTTTATCATTATCAGAGGTGTAGTTCGAAGAAAACGGCTTGGTGCGAGTATAATTTGTATTTGAAAATGAAGAGGGAACAAAAGAAACATTTGCCTGCAGAATCTGATCCACAAAATGCTTGGCTTTTTCGATATCTCCTTCTTGAGCAAGGAAAATAGATTCAATGTATTCCACCGTATAGGGGTCAAGACGTGAAGTTACTGACGTGATGAATGGATCTTATTCATTGGACAACCCATCTAGTATGGCTTCAATGATCCTCTGTAGAAATTGGGCACCCAACAACAGTTAAGTTGTCCATTGTTTTCTTGATTTCAAAAAGGAAAGTAGCTACAAAATGTTCTTTCTTGGGGGTGCATAGAAACTGATTGTGTTTCTTGATCTGATCTCTTGTTTATGATGCATAATAAGTATGAACTTGACGAGAAGAATCGAAGCCAACCATTTTTGTAAGAATACTAGAAGTCATTGAAGCCAATAGCCATGCAATGATTGATTGATCTTATCGATTGTAAGTGATATATTTGGGATTGATGGAAGAGGTAGAACTACCTTATAGAGTAATAAGGTGTGATGGGATACACAATCCTTCCAAGAATTGTAAAAGATTCATGCTGCGTAGAGTTGCGGTGACTTGTTGTCTCCAAACTAAGAAATTATCGGTGTCAAGATTCAAGGGTATGAGAGTATGAATGATATAAGGAATAAAGATTTTAGTTTTGGAAGAATTTTTTTTGGAACTGGTAGCAATGGTTGATGATGAAGTCATAGGATGCTTTGATACCATATAAGGATATGAGAGAAAAAAAAAAGATATGAAAAAGATAATTATTCAATGCATTAACAACGTATAAAATAAAATAAGGAGTATTTGTAGTACTCAAGACTACATAATTATGCAGTTACATGCTCCTATACGTAACAAGGAAATGATGGAACTGGATTTTTCAAATAATAACTCATTCAATTTCAATTCTTTAAACTAAAAAAAATTAAAATTGAATCAATATAAATGTGATATATATATATATATATATATTTATTTTGTGATGGTAGTGTTTATTTATGACAGATTTTGAAGTGTTTTGTGAAGATTTTTTTTTGTTAAACAAATATATTTTTAGTAGTGAGACGAGTATTATATCATGTTGAAATAATAAAGCTTTAGGTATAAAAAAGAAGAAACTAAAAAAATATAAACTATAATTAATATACTCTTGTAATGTTATAATTTGGTAATAACTTCATAAAACTTAGATTATCAAGTATTTTTATACTAATAATATATTTAAATAAACTGTGATAATAAATTGAATTTCAAGAAATAATATCAAGAAAAATATACTAAAAATAAGGATTAAATGTGTTTTTTATTTCTATTTTTTTACTTCAAAATTGATTAATTATATTTTTAAACTTTAAAAATAATATGTGAGTTATATCTTTCTACCAACTTTGTAATAATAAAAACATTAAATTTAAGTATAAAGAAGAACTAAAATCACATATCATATGAATTTAGTCTTTATATTAACTTTGTACCGATAAAAATAGTTACTAAGTATTAAATTTAAGTATAAAGGGCTAAATAATGTGTTAAAGAAATCTGAGAAATAAATTCATCAATTTGAAAATATAAGAATAAAAAACATATTAAAAAAATAAGAATAAAAAATATATTTTCCCCTAAAGCTAATGTTGGATATTTTAATAGATTCTAATAATTTTAACCCTATGAAATATAGGACCAATTTATTTTGTATTTACTTAAAAAATACTCATTTAATAGATTTATATCTTCTTGTGTCTTTATCTAATCCGCTTATTTTTTAAAATAAATAAATTATATTTATTTCAATAAATAAATTTATGTTAAATAAATTATCTATATTTAGATAAATAATTATTTAAAAAATTATGATTTCAAGCATACTTATTAACAAAGCTATCTATAATTGTTTTATTGAGACAGAGATGTGATGTATTTGAAAAGTGAGGAAGGAAAAATAATGAAGCAAAGATGTATGTGAAAAGTCCCAGTTTTGGCCAAAACCTATGTTGTAAAGGTTTTTAACCCTTTGCTGAGATGTTTTTGGCATATCCAAGTCATCCAAGAGCATGTGACCAAGAAGCTCAAGCGTGTGTGCAGCTCTTAACTCCACATGTTCATTGCGTTCTGCACCAAGATTCCATGAGCTTGCCTCATGTTTTGGGCCCTCACTGTCCACCATGGAAGTTTGTATGGTCAGAAGCTTCACCACCTCAGCCATTGCCCCTCTTCATCTCTTCAACAGTTGCATTCCAACAACAAAACAAAAACCAAAAGTGCCTCGTTGGTAGAACAGAAAGAACAAAGAAAGCAAACTTCTCTTTCAGAAAATCTGGCACAGAAAAAAATGCTATAATTCTCACACATTCTTTTCAAAACAACTCTTACCATTTAAGATAGAAAGACATTAATTAGTTTCAAATGACACCTAGCTAGTGATACAAGAAAGAAAAAGAGCCCTAAGTATAATATATTATAGATGGTAAAGAAAGATAAGAAAACTAAGAGACAGAAATGTTCATTAATTATTGCTTGACAGAAAAATATAAGAAAAACAAAAGTATATTACAAGGGGTGTTTTGAAAATGTGCTGTAAGTGTAGCACTGTCCATTTTGGAATATGTTAAAAGCCACCCCACATATTACTTTTGCTTTTTTATTTATTTTTTAAAATGCAATTTTCTAGTGTATAAATGTGAAGACTCATGAGCTCATTGAGTCAACAACCTAGTTCACAACCGAGGCATCTGTCATCTGTGTAACAACAATGATGTTCTTTGTTTGTAAGGAATATGGTCTGGTCTTGAGCAATGACTGGCCTGCAACTCATGACTTCCACAACTTTCATGAGGGTGATGATGATGATGATAATGGTGTCATCGATGTGGCTCCAGCTGCATAGAATTTGGCATCATATATATATATATATATATATATAATCAGTAGATGAGTAGGAGGCACTGAGGAATAATATAGATATAGTAGCCAGTGTAAGCTTCTTTAGTTGCTTAGTTTCATTTGTTTTTGCTGAAAATTTGTGTTGGAAGGTAGGGTTTATGCTTTGAGTCAACAAGGTGACATAATAATATATGTTTTATTTGTATTCAATTCCTCTCTCTTTCTCTCTCTTTTTGGTGTCTTTCACTTTATATATGATCATGAGTGAGTAAACACACACATACACATAATATTGTTGAAAGAAAGCAAGCATTTGTTTCTTTTAATGAACTTATTATGATTATATACATGAATTTTATATGTGTAGCTTCAAGTTCTCTGTTTTCAGTCTTATGGCTGGCAGAACCATATTTGGCAAACATAAATCAAAAGTTTTTGATGTGAAGAAGAAATTAAAAATATTACTCAGAGGTTTATGGCAATTGCTTTAGCCATCTTATCTCCAATGAGGGAAAACCATTGATCATTTTCAACCACAAAGGAGAAGCCAAGCACCTTTTTACACAGAAGATTTCAAATGTGGCTTATTGATAGTATATCCTCATCTTATATGCTTTTTTAATTGTATAAAAAATATGATTTTTTTCATTGTTTTCTGCTTTACTTCTCACCGCATACACCAAAAGGTGTTTATTGCTTAAAAAAGTCCAGATAAGAGAAAAAGTCAGGGAGACATTACAGATATATGTATAAAGCTTGCGTTTCAGAAAAGGATACAAACAATTATATATAGCAGAAGCAAAGTAGCCTACAAAAACATCAAAGTAACCAAGTTGCACTTCTATAAGGACATCTCCACCTTCATATTTTCATCCTCCACCCCCAATAAATATAACAAATCTCAATTTGGAAGATAATACATATTGTATAATTCATTGGAAGATAATACATATTGTATAATTCAGAAATCATTCTTTGTTAATATTTTTAACTTCTGGATAACACAATTTGAAAATAATTTTTTCTTTAAAAAAAACTTTTGAATTGAAGTATCCATAAGTCATTTTTACTTTCAGTTGTATAATTTTAGTTTTTGAATTATAAAATCTGAATAACTTTTTTATTATATAATCCGAAAGTGAAAAATAAATTCTAGATTGGACAATCTAAAATGGATAAAATATGAACTTTCATATTTAGTGGGGTGTAAAAATAAAATATGGAGTTGGAGGAAATTAACAAGAAAAAGTGTTTAAAAACCATACAATATGGACTCCCCTCTTCTTAAAAAGAAGACAAATTCTTCCATTGAAAATGACAAAAATATTTCTTTAAAATGATGAAAATAACCTTAAATAAAAAGAGGGTGTAAATAAAAATTACTTCTAAATTTTTTTATTCAGAAATATTCTGAATTTGGATATCCGAAACATATTTTTGAATTTCGGAAGTTTTTATCCAAAATGCATTTTTAATTTTGTGTTCTGAATTTTTTTATCTGGAATGTACTTTTTTATTTTTGAATTATATTTACTATTCCGGATTTTTAAATCCAGAATAAGGATAATTTTAGTTTTTTTTAAAATGATAGAGTGCAGGTTATAGTTGATATAATGCAGGAAGAAATTGCCTAAAAAGAAATAAATTCTAAACCAGCCCAATGTTTCCTCTCAATTCTGAGTTTGGGCCACTTGTCTACAGCAATTTCAGCTCAATTACTCACTTAAGCAAAAAAAAAAAAACAAGTTTTGAGATTTGAGTGAAGTTGGTCAATGATTTTACACAGAAGAGGTAATGGCTCAGTGGGTTGTTGGTAAATGATAAAGCATGCAAAATGAAAGACAAGGAAATTTAATTTTTAATAATGAACAAACTCATTGTCTTAATATATGGTGTTCAAAGAGTAAATACATAAAATCAACAACACATTATTACTGTACACTGAAGTGATGTTGGAGTTGGAAAGTTCTGTACACACAGTTCAATCTATTTAGTCAAATGTAATAAACAATACTTTATTTTTACACATTTATCTAAAAATGGAAAGCATTAATAGTTAATTTAAGTGTGAAGGAGAAGGGAGTGATTTGAAAGTATCAAGAAAAGGCACACAAAAAAACATTAAATGAGGCATTAAATTGGTATGTGATTTGCAAACATAAGTTGGTAATAGGTGGAGTGTGTGAATAGAAGAATTCAATATGGATTTGGTTAGGTAGAAGTTAGTTGGTGGACCTCAAGGTTTCACACACCATCCCTTCTTCCCATACCAATTTCAATTTAGGTTTTCAAACTTTATTACATATATATATATATATATATATTATTAAAATTTAAAACAAAACTTAATACTTAATCATCAACATTGTTTCAAGTCTCAAGATTTGACAAAATTCTTTAGAGATTACAAAATTATTTGGAACCAAATTATAAATCTTGATTATTTTTTATTCTCCCATTAAATTTAGCTAGATAAAATTGTTGAGGATTGAATCTCTTAAAAGACTTTCACGTTAGTTTGATAATTAGTAAACTCTACATTTTCCTATTAGAAAAATAAGTGGGGTAGTTTTCAAATTTAGTCTAATTGAGTATAATGGATATGCATTTTGTTCCTTCTCTTATATGGTACTTTATACAAGGAGAGTTAATTATTTAAAATGTTCAAAAACATACTTTTTTGGTAAAATGATATTTAAAATTTCTCCTTTTAGTAGTAATGAAAGATAAAACTTTGTAAGGTTCACATCACATAGTTTTCATGTATTGGGAGAACAAATATCCACATTAGCATCTTCTCTTTCCTTAGAAATTAGGTCTACTATCAGCTAACGCAACCAAGTGATAAATATAAAGATATATCATATATTATAAAAAAATATTTAATAAATGTCAAGATGGATAAAGTTGCATTGACACTCCAAAATGGCTAGCAAGTACATGAACAAATAAATAATATTAACATTATGTTTTGAAAGAGACAAAAACAAATGCATTGAGAATAACATTTGGAGGAAAGATTTAATATTATTTGATCTTTCTCACATAAACTAAATGTTATTAGGGTGCGGGTTGTTCTGTTTTGCATAGGTCGTCTCGTATTTGATCTGTCCTGCGTAATGAATACAAACTAATTTCTCTCCCGAATAAAAAAATTCAATAAAAATATTTGTAACTTTTTGCTACTGAAAAATTGAATATACAAATTCAATAATTATAAAAAAATTGAATATAAAGGAATTCAATATAAATATTTGTTATTTTTTTTGCATTGCTTACTGAAAAATTGAATATAAAATTCAATAAATATATTTTTTTTGAATACAAATTGATTACAATTGAATAAAAAAAATGAACTTATGTTTGATACTGATATAAAACATCAAACATCAATATTTTTTTCTTCCATTTCAAACAAAGTCAAACATCAATAATTCAATTAAGATAAAACATCAAACATGAATATTCTTCCATTTCAAAACATACCCAAACAACAAACAACTACACCACTACATTAAACATAACCAATTCAAAAACATCAATATTCTTCCATTTCAATAACATTGAATGCATCATTAGAAGAACTTTCATCCACTTTTTGATAATTATATTCTTCCGTGTCATTTAAACAATGACACTGAATTAATTAATTTAAAATAAAAATAGTACAATAAAAATAAGATCATTTAAAATAATTGAATTACCCTAAGAAAATACATGCTTCCAACTAGAAGTACAAATTATTGCTTCCACATTTTTGGGAAAAAGACGATTTCTATACTTATTAGGAATTTGAGAACCAATGCTAAATGCTATTCTGATGCAACTGTGTTTATAGGGATGCTCAACAAATCTCTTGCCATTAAAGCAAGATTGGAAAATAGTTGACTATTATTTTTCCACCATTCTAACTCATCCATCTGCTCTAAAAAGTCAAAATCCAAAGTTGGTTAATCCAAATAAGTGTTAAGTTATGTCCTTCTAGCTTTATTAACTACTTGAAGCTTGCACATTTTTAATTCCTATTATGATGTAATAAGTTAGTATCATGGATAATGGACCGCTGCAAAAAAATTAAAAAGGAATTGAACTGCATTATTAAAGTAAGTAACTTACATAAAAAAAAACTTGGTTTAGACATAGATGAAGATGGAGATTGTCCTTGCTTATGCTTTTGAATAGTTGATGATGTTGTCAAATATTTGGTAGAATATTCAGCAAAAAGTTTGTATAATTTTTCCTTGATCTTTTTCAATTTCAGCTCCCAAGTAAGTGAATCAAAATTTTCAAAGCAAAAACCCAATGTTTCTAACTTCATCCTTGGGTCTAAAATTGCACCAAATACAAGACAACACTATATTCATCCCATTATTTCTCAGATTTTACTATCATCAATTTCACCATGTTTTTAATTAGTACATCCTCATCATTCACATTTTCATTTAAGAAACACGTAAAACTGCCCAATGTTACTAAAGCAACTCGCTCAAGCGAGATTGAGCTCCCTTGAGCGAGATCCACTAGTGGCATCTTGGTTTTTTACGAGTTTGGGGTAGCTTTGGTGATGTTGGTGCATTCCAACTTTCCCTTTTTAGTTTTGTATATTCTCCTTTTGCCCAGTTATCTTCATTTTTTCCTAGAATCTTGAAATTAACACAAATTTGGGAATAAATCGTTCTTATTTAAATTAAAATCACAAAATATGTAAAAAGTATAAATTCTTAAATTAGGGGTTATATTATACTTATTTTATCAATTAATACCCATAAGTGTTTATATTTTAATATGAAATATTACTGAAATTTGACCCAATAACTTTGGACATTTTTACGTGAAACTCACCCAAGTGAGCCCATTAGTGCCGAGAACTCACTTAAGCCCAAACAAATTAGGTTAAATAGGGGGCTTGAGGCACAACCCTAGGCGTGCAAGATTGAGAGGAAAACACCATTGAGTGAATTGTAATCCAATTGAGAGAATAAAAGTTGTTAGAAAATCCTAGAGGAGGTAGTTGTCAAGGAGAAACATTCCGAAACTTCTTTTCCTGCTCTCCCTGCTTGTAACAACCATCATGTGTGACTAAGTTTACCCTTTGGGATTGAGAAGTCTATTCAAACTCTTATGCATTGAGGTGATATCTAAATATAATATTTTGTTCTTGATTGATGATTGGTATTATCATTTTGCTAGTAATGTTTGTTTGCCTTGATCTCGAAATTTAGATTTGATTGGAAAATACTTATAAGTTTCTGACCCAAATAATAATGCTTAACATATTTGAATGCTAGGAATAAATTTGAAATATTAATTGCTATCAACGTATGATCTTACTGATAAGTTATTTTTATAAATATGCGAGGAATCGATATTTAGGAAGCATCTTAATAATTTTATATGCAAGGAATCGATATAAATGATTTTTATACGAGCATCAATATCAATCAAGGACACAATATTGTCACGCTAATCAAAATACAAAAGAGTGAGAAAGATGAATCCCAATTTCTATTTTTTCAATTGAAGCAACAAACTCTTTTACTTGTTTTCTTATTAATCATTGTCATCATAACAAAGCTCAACAAACTTTTATTATTTATTATTCTGTTTTATAGTTAGTGAATCTTTTACTTAATTATTCAACCGTTCCTTGTGGGTTCGATATCCGTCATTAGGGACAAATTATTACTTCTAACAACGCAATGCACTTGTCGTAAAAAAGTCATCAATTACCATAATTGCGATGAAGACATTTCTAGGTACTTCGAGACAATAATTTTTTTGATGTGGATATATTTGTTGTTCCATTGCACATTTATCTACCAAATGTAGATATTTGTAAAAGTTCTTTGTTAAACATTTATGTGATATAACACGAATAATGTAAGTCATTTTTTATTTAGTTATGTTTTTTAATATTTAATAATATATTTTAAATGCATTTATTTCATTCATTTTGGTATATGGACAAATTGAATATTGAGCAAGGAAAAGTGAATTTATAAATATATTCAAAAGTCCAAGAACACCAAGGTGGAATAAATGCTTATAAACATGAATAAGGAACTTAAAAAGACATATATAAATAATGAGTTTTTTTGGTAATGTTAATTATATCTCAATTGGGTTTTCTTATTGTAAGCATGTCTCATTAGTAATTAATCACCTTTAGGCATAAGAAATATATTGTTGTGTGATTTTTTTTTATTGAATCGCACATGAAACGAAAAGCTTATTACAACAATAAATTTTAAGTTCTTTTCAATATGATTTTAAAATATATTATTGACCTATAATGATATTTCATTTAATTAGAGTTGTGATTGGTATTAAAATCTTAAGTGGAAGGGTCACAAGAAGACCAATGCAATATATTTTCTGTAAGGTAAGTGATCCATACTGATTTTTAATGCATACACTAACTAATTAGTTGATTTGGAAACTCTATAATAATTTGTGATTTTTTTTGTCTCATTTTAGTTTTAGTATAATAAGTAAGATAATTCATATTCATTGGTAGGATGATAAATGCCTAATTTCAGTAATATTTCATATTAAAATATAGACACTTATGAGGATTTATTGTTAATTTACATATAAAATCATCCCTAATTTATGAATTTATACCTTTTTACATTTTTATGAGTTTTATTTGAATAAGAGCATTTTATTCTCAAATTTGGTGTTAATTGCAGATTTTTAGGGAGGATTGAAGATTTGGAATAAAGGAAAATAATTTGAGCTAAAAAGAGAAAGTTGGAAGGTCCCAGAATGGAAAAAGATGCAAAGAAAGATTGGACCTTAAGTAGGATAAATAGAGGGCTAGAGGCTCAACCCTAGGGGGCGAGATTGAGAGGAAAACACCATTGAGTGAATTGTAACCCAATTGGGAGAATGAAAGGTGTTAGAAGTATGTGTGGCTAATTCTACCCCTTGAGATTGGTAGTAATCTGCTTGAACTCTTATGTATTGAGGTGATATCTTATATATTAATATTCAGTTATTGATTGATTATTGTTATTGTTGTTTTACTTTTAACTTTTTGTGACAAATTGAGAATCCTCAATATGACCGGGAGGTATTTTTAGGGTTTGGACCTAAACAACAATACTTAACATATTTGAGTGCTAGGAATAGACTTGAAATGTTAATTGTTATTAAACGTCTGAGCTTCGTTTTAAGTTGTTCTTATAATTATGATGTGAGAGATCGATGGTTAGGGGGCATTCTTAAGGATTTTATATGCGAGGAATCGATATAAATGGTTTTTATACGGGCATCAATATTTCAATCAAAGAACTTAATATTAACATGCTAATCAAAATACATGAGAGTGAGAGAGATGAAACCTAATTCCTATTTTTCCAATTGAAGCAACTAATTCTTTATTTGTTTTCTTATTGATCAGTGCCAACATCATCACTTCAAATTCTTTTTATTATTTTGTTGTTATATTTAGCGAATATTGTACTCGATAATTCATTGTTCCTAGTGGGATCGATATTCGTCCTTAGGGACAATTATTACTTCTGACAAACGCCGCGATTCACTTGCCGTAAAAAGTCATCATAGGAGTGATGATGCAAGGAAAAATCTAAAGTTTCATAAGGACATTATGTGACATTCAAAACCTTACTCAGTTTTCCAAATAAAAAGTTCTAAACAAAAACCAAAATATCCTCATGCTAAAGCCCCAACCACAACCACTAAACACTGCAGTGCTTTACGTTTTCTTCATCCTTCCACCTTTGAAATTCAACAAGGCTCCTTTCTTTCATAGTGAGTCTTCACTCCTAGGAGACCAATCCAAGAACTTTGATCCAGCATACACTGCACATCCTTTCCGCTCCAAAACATTTGACAATATTTTGCAAATTACAAACTCCCTCCAACCAACAAACCACAAACCAAAGTCCTCCCACATTCAACAACCTGCAAGAAGAAAAGGAAACCACAGTCTTGTCTACAACAAGTCAAAAAATACTATTACATAGAGCATTGCAGAAGAAAAATAACTCAATTACCTTTTCTAATATATCTCATACATTCTAGAGGTTCCAAACACCAATCTGAATAAAAAAAAAAATCAATTATATGTTTTTTTGCCAAGTATCCACAACCAAACTTCATTTGTGCAATAGTGAAAACTTTCACGTGATCGACTCTATCACTTTTAAATATACATCCATTCATTTGTTTCCAAATCTCCCCAATTATTGTTATAAAATTACTCCCCCAAATTATATTGCTCGTAGCATTAAAAAAATGAATTTTGTTATGCATAAAATGTGATTTCACATCATAATAATTAATTGTCGACACTCCAACCAATTATAACACATCTCCCATATAAGTCAAACAATTTTGCAATTAAAAAACATATGATTTATAGAATCTTCTTCCACACCACACAAAACACATAAATTATTTAGTAAAATAACACCACATTTAGACAAATTATCCCTTGTTGCTAATGTCATTTGTAACACTCTTCAAGGAGTTATCTGTGCAGATGGGATAAACTTTATCTTCCAAAATTGTTTAAAGATTAAACTATCTTCGCCTTGTATTTCTCTCATTAAAATTATATACGCAGACTTAGCCGTATATCTCCTAGAATCCCCCTCCCTCCAAATTCAATTATCAACTTTTTCAAATTCAGCATCTTCCTTGACCATTTTCTTATTGACCCATAGAGACAATAATTGATCTACTTGATCTGACTCCCAAACAAGCATGTTCCTTCTCCAGCCTAACTTACATCTCTAACTAACACCAGACCACTCCCCAACTTGATTCAACGTATTATCTTAATTTAAAGATAGACCATACAACCTTGGAAATCCGTTCCTTAACTTTACTCTCTCCAACCACTTATCTTCTCAAAATATTACAATTTTCCCCGTACCCAAATTCCACGTGCCATTGTCATCAAATTCATTTTTCATTCCTTTAACCTCCAATCCTTTTCATATCTCTCCACCACAGCAAATCCTTATTTCTAATTCTATTTACCTTTAGATCCTTGTGCTATTGTGGTGAAATCCACGACTAAGAACTGGGGTCTTAAACCTTTAAGGACTATCGATGCTTGGCACATGGAGAGAAGTTTTAAGTGAAAGATAAATGGATTTTGAATTTTGTAGAAGGAAATGACATAACGAAATTTAAAGGTAGGTTGAAAATGCTGAAGGGTGACCTAAAAGTATGGAACCACGAAATGTTTGGTCATATGGACTCGAACAATAAGAGGATTCTAAAGGAAATAAAGGTACTTGATTGGAAAGATGCTAATGGTGACCTGGTGGGAAGTGATAGGTTAAAAATAATGGAACTTGTAAGCCAATTAAGGGTGACTAATAAAAAGACATAATCTTTTATCAGTCAAAAGGCTAGAGCAAACTAGCTTAAACATGGGGAGTCCTATTCAAGATTCTATCATTATATTTTAAGATGGAGAAGACTAAAGAATGGGGTTAAAGGAGTTGAGGTTGGGGGTCGGTGGAGTGAAGAACCTGAAGTTGATAGAAAAGAAGCGAAAAAGTTATTTGAAGACATATTTGTGGCTACAAAAGACTTTAGGGTTAGACTTGGTGCACTAAATTTTAAATCTCTTTCCTTAGAAGATAACTTAGGCCTCATCTTCAACTTCTCTAAGGAAGAAGTACGAAAAGCGGTGTGGCAATGTGAGGGCTCAAAGAGCCTTGGCCCATATGGTTATAATTTTAACTTCATTGGGACATTCTAAAAAATAAGATTGTTGCAGCAGTGACACACTTCCATGAAACGGGTAGCATCTCGGAAGGTTGTAATGCATTTTTTATAGCCTTAGTACCTAAAGTGAGAGATTCGTCAAAGCTTGATCAATATAGACCTATTTCCTTAGTGGGTGCTTTATACAAAATCATTTCCAAGGTGTTGTCATGCAGGATTAAGAATGTTCTTCACTCGGTTATTGATGAAAGTCAATAAGCATTCGTGAAGGATAAAAGGATGCTAGATAATGTCCTTATGGCCAATGAAGTGGTAGATAATCTCAGGAGGTATGAGAGGAGTGGGTTGTGCTTGAAGGTGAACTATGAAAAGACGTATGACTCGGTAAGGTGAAAATTTCTATATCATATGTTGCAGAGGTTGGGCTTCCATAATAAATGGATTCAATGGATTAGATGGTGTGTAGAATCTGCATCGGTATCTGTTCTAGTAAATGGTAGCCTACGGAGGAATTTAAACCAATGAGAGGGTTGAGGCAGGGTGATCCTTTAGCTCCATTCCTTTTTATTGTGGTAGGAGAAGGCCTAGCCGGATTAGTAAGACAAACTTTAAAGGTCAAGGTGCTTTCAGGAGTGAAGGTTGGTATGAATGAGGTAGAGTTCTGCATGCTCCAATTTGTTGATGATACTCCTTTTCTATGTGAAGATTCATTTTGTAATGTGGTCACCATGAAGGTTATTCTTAGGGGATATGAACTCGCTTCAGGTCTGAAGATTAATTTCCATAAATCAAAGTTGGTTGGTATAAATGTTGAAAGGAATGCCCTAGTGTGCTACACAAAGACCCTAAATTGCACATAGATGAGGATACCATTTAAGTACTTGGGGTTAGAAGTGGGAGGTAACCCAAAGAAAAAATAGTTTTGGGAGCCAATGTTAAACAAATTAAGTGCTAGACTCAACGCGTAGAAAGTGAGATTTTTTTCGTTGGCAGGATGAATCTGTTTGATTAAGTCTGTCATCACAACTTTACTCCTCTTCTACATGTCCTTCTTCAAAGCACTAGAATCAGTTTGCAAAAGCATCATTAGTATCCAAAGGAGGTTTTTATGCGGGTGGGGAAAGGAGAACAGATCTATATCATGGATAAGTTGGGAGAATCTGTGTAAACCTAAAGACGAGGGTGGGCAGGGATTAAAAGATATTCGAAAGTTTAATTATGCTCTCTTGGGTAAGTGGAGATGGCGTCTTTTGACTGAAGAGAAAGGGAAATGCAGATATTTGCTAGTTTCAAAATATGGCACGGACGTAAACAACAATCGAACACCTATGAAGTTCCAATCTTGGTGGTGGAGAGACTTTTCTAAAGTATGTTGTGAGGGAGGAGGTGCAAGATGGTTTCAGAAAGCAATAGGTTGGAAAGTAGAAGCTTATGAATCAGTGTATGAATGCCTGCCTAGCCAATCACCCCAGAGGTCCTCATAATGACCTTATGACCTCTTCAAGTGCATGTGGACAGTTAAAGCATTACCCAACGTGTTGACTACGACATGGAGGATTCTGTTGGATAGAATCCCCACAAGAATGAGCTTGAGTAGGAGAAGGGTGACGGTAAACACATCCACATGTGCAATGTGTCAGGCTCTGGATGAATCAAGTCAACATCTATTTCTAGAATATGCAAATTTGCACAAAGTCTATGGTCTATGTGCTACAGGTGGATTGGCATAATGTTTGTTCAACACTATCACTGGTGGATTCGCATAATGTTTGTTCAACACTTTCACTTGAAGTGCCACTTTCAGAATTTTCATCTGGTACAAGTAGCAAACAAAACTTGGTATGGAAAAGTTTTTGGGCAACTATAGTCACAAGTATTTGGGAATAAAGAAACTGTGTTGTATTCAAGGAAGGATAGTAGATGCGGAAGAGATTTTCCAGATGACACAACTCAAATCTTGGTTATGATGAAACATACACTCATTTAATTCTTCCTTTGTGGATTGGGTTTTGAACCCCATCTATGAATTAGAAGTTACAGGTAAACGTGAAAGGTTTGAGGAAGCTGATTTGGGCGACAGACGTTGAAATAAGGGGATGCTATAGTAGATGAAGGCCCCTCTGCTGGCTGTTCTAATTGCTTCCAGGCAAAGGGTGTTATGGTTATGAGAAGGTGCTTTGAGGAGTAAGGGAGTCTAAAGGTAGGAGTTATGAATTTTTATATGAACCACAAATCTGCAGGCTGCTGTGTGTGGGAAGGGTCTGGTTTCATATGCATATCTAAATATTCATTGCTTGTGCCAAAGTGTGGAGAGCCTGAGCCAATACAATAGTTCTTTAATTGGTGTGTCATATTCCAGCACCTATTGTCAATGCCATGCGGGCCAAGGGACGTTAGATAAGGGTAAAATATAACTCCTCTGGAACAGAGAGGGACTTTTGACTAGAGGCAGCATGTGAAAACAACTCAAAGTTTCGTCTTGGAACAGCAGCAGCAATAACCCAGCTCTAAGTCTGCTGTGATTTTTCCACCAACTATAGCCATGTGTGCCAATGTTGGTTTAGGCTGCTCTATGGATGAATGCTTAGATGATGCTTCAGTTTTCACCCATGCAGCAGAAACAGATAAGCAGAATTGGTAGAGGGGCAGCAGATGAAGGTTACGTTCATTCTGCACATGAAGGTTCTTTCACTTTGCAGATGAAGGGTATGTTCATTCTGCAGGTGAAGGTTCTGCTTATTGGTTCTGCTAGGCGTAGTGTACCAGATTCAATGCAGCATCTGTTCAGTTTCGATTCTGCTGTGGTTCATTGGTTCTGTTAGGTGTGGTGTGCCAGATTCAATGCAGCATATGTTCTGTCTATTCAGATATGCTGAGACACTTCCCAGCAGTTTTAATAACTGCTTGACGTGCTATATTTGTGACTTTTCTGGCTGTGATTGATTCTGTTTTTTATTAACATGTAGCTGTAGCTTGCTGAAGTTGTTCTAGCTTTGCAGCAATAGTTAGGGGATTGCTGCTTATGATTAGAATTTTTGTTTTCTAGCATCACAGCTGCTTGTGCAGTTCCTGATGTAGTGTTGGTAGGTTCTGGTGTATGAGGAAGGTATGTATTAGAAGCCTTAGCTTTTAGGTGATGAGGGTTTCATGGTAATTGTATAAGGGTTCCCTTAAGTATCCCTTTTCATTCATTATATTCTTTGCTGAAAAAGTAATAAAAGAAATTGTGTTTACTTCCAGTATCTATCACCACATGAAGAGGCTTCTTATTATGATAACCAATAATTCGCATGGTCCTAAATTATAAACAAAGCATTCATGGAAATTTGTGGTTCCTTCATCTCAACATCTGTGGTATGCATATCACTATCACGTGATGGGATTTCCTCATCTTCATCATTATTTTCTAAAACATGTATCTGGAGTTTCTTGCGAGTCAAAGTGTGAGATTGACTAAAAGGCTGTCACAAAAGTAACAAAGACCCTTAGCTCTTCTTTCTAGCATATGAGACAGACTGATACCAATTGATATAGAAGAGATAGTTCTAGGAACTGTAAGAAACTCGAAGAACCAAAAGTACTAGGGAACCTTGAACAAGAAGAGATTCAGAAGAGGTTTTATTGAAGAGAGTAGCAGGGAAAAGTTTTTTACAACAGTTGAAAAACTATAAATCAGAGAATGGCAAGTTTTCCTTTTATACAGTCAACTAAACACGACCACTTAACTGTCAACTAACTATCCCATATCACAATACAATGTTATCCATGTGATTAACAGATTTATCAAGTGCTTGTTATGACAATAATTTTTAAGTTAGGACTCAGATTCTATGTTAACCTTTCACTCCTCTCAAGTGAAAAAAATGAAGTTAGAGAGAGGTGGTGGCTTTGATTAGTAGCTGTCAAGATGAGCATGAAACCAGTACCACATCTTTTTCCTTTCTTTTTGAGACAATGCAGAGCCTTATCAGTCTTCAATTATGTACACCTTGTCCCTGCCACGTGTCAACACCACAATCATCTCTCAGATAGCATCCACCGTGTGCATGGAGAATTGGATTTCCTTGTTTGCGTTTCACATATTCAACAGCCAGAAACCTTAACTTGCAGACCCCCTTTTGAACTGGTCCCGTCTCCATTCACTCCGCACCATTATTAAGTACCATTTTTCTCATGCCATATTTGCTTTCTCTCCTTGTACTTCGACATGTCACTGTCCCTCTTCTTGCTAAAACCGTGCTACAACCTCTGTCACCAAACTCCTTAAGCCCAAGAGGGAGTTTCATCACTTTCTAATTACCATCTATTTATAGCTTCCATTCAACCAATTATAGAAACCAGCTTTTTCCTTAACCAAAAGACAAAAACAAGTCTTTTTACCATAACTCAGGTGGGGTTCTTCCTTTTTCTTCATTTTACAATCAGTACTTCTTAGTTTTCTAGTTTGTGTCTCTTTGTTTACGTGTATGGGTTAGATAATCTAGTTCTATACTTGGAACATCTTTCTAACTGTCAGTCTCAATTTTTTCCCATTTTGGTTGATCACTGTTTGGTAATTTTTCTAGTTCTTGACTGTATTTTATAATTTCTTTTTCTTTTTCTGTTCTTGTGAGCGTGTGCTTTCAACTGTAATAGGAAAGTAATTTTCCATTCCAAGTCTCCTTTTGAACATTCGGTTTTGTGTTTTCTAAGGTTCCATTTCATTGGGTGTTTCTCCCCTTGGCGCATGTCAAGTTCAACACTTTGGCTTTCTTTCTTTTTAGTATTATTTTATTTTCTTTCACTTTGAAACTTGATTACTGAATTGGCTGAACTATGCAGATTATCTTATTTTACTTTGCTTGTAAAGTTTGTTTTCGAAGCCTAAAGTTCCCCCCTCTCTTGTTCAAGGTGACAACTGGTTGGTGAACAATGAACAACACTATTCCAGGTTGGGATTTTGAGAGTGATACATGTCTCACCAACCAGAGAAAGCCCACAGGGTGTGTTATCTATCTCTGTCAAAGCAAGATACTGTCCCTATTAACTTTTCCTTGATTATTATTCTCTATTTGGTCAATTTATTACAGGCTGGACCAAGAACACGTAGAACTCCTATGGCAAAATGGGCAAGTAGTTATGCACAGCCAACAAAATAGGAGGCTACTTGGGAATTCATCCAACATGAGACAGGTGCAGAAAACTGCTCAATCGACATTAAGGGCCAGTGGGCCGTATGAGAATTCAAACAACTTGGATCAAGAAGAGGCAGCCCCATGGATCCAATACCCTCTTGATGACCCTTTAGAACAAGAATTTTGTTCAAACCTTTTATCTGAGCTACCACCACCTTGTGAAGTTGAATCTTATTACATGCCAATCAGGCAATTGGAAGAGGAAAAGTTTGCCAATATTTTCTCCCCTAGTGGCCCCCATCATCCTCCTTCACCTTCACAACCACTACCATCTAACATGAAATCCTCCTGTGTTCAGGGACTCCAAGAGAATCCTATGCCTGCTTCAGGATTTCATGTTGCTGATTCATCTCAGAAAATCAATGACTTTGGTGCATCACGGAAGGTGCTAAATTTTCCTCACTTTTCAGCACATGTTTCTTCAACATCTCAAAAACCTAGAGCTAAGCTCTCACAAAGTGAGGGTAGAGAGCCCTCAGTGATCACGGTTGGTTCAAGTCACTGTGGCAGCAATCACATCCCTCAGGACCAAGATGTAAACTGGGTTTCAAGCAGTGGCGTTTGGACCACCACTAATAATATCACTTTATCTTCCGAGCCTGAAGCTGTAGATTGTATCCAGAGACCAATTCCTAGGAGTGAGAGAGGAAAATCAGAGATGATTGAACCAACTGTGACTTCATCTTCCGGTGGCTCAGGCAGTACTGGTATTGGAAGAACTTGTTCCCTATCAACAAGAGACCATGGCCAAAAGAGAAAAGTGACAGAAGAAGAAGCAGTAGAGGAGCAAAGTGAGGTCATACTCTTGCTCTTTCTCTCTCCATATTTACCTTCATAATGCATGCTTGCTTTTTTCCTTGAATTTTTTATTGAAGATTTACTGTGTTTGATTATCATCCACCCACACACATGCATATGAGAAGAAACCATTACTTGCTTTTACTAATCAGCATGTAAAACACTCACTTAGTCCATAATTGAACTAAATGACGTGTGTGATTCGTATAGCACTGACTGTATTACTCAAAGGAAACAAAACTTTGTTACAGTTTGACTGATGAGCTGTGTTGTGTCTCCATGTGCAATAGGCCACAGAACTTAAATCAGCAGATGGAAACAAGTTATCTCAGCGGACAAGGCCTTCCAGAAAGAACCGTGCAGCTGAAGTGCATAATCTATCCGAAAGGGTATTTTTCTTGTAATTTTCGAAGTTGAAACTTGTGTTGTGTCAACTTTACTCTTATTACCAGCGTTTATTTTTTTATACAGAGAAGAAGAGATAGGATCAACGAGAAGATGAGAGCATTGCAGCAACTTATACCTAACAGTAACAAGGTTCCTTATCATAATGCTTGTTGACTTGTCACTATTTTAACTTTTCTGTGGAGATGCATGCACCTCGTCGAGAAATGATACATGAACATTTATGTGCAACCAGACACCTTAAAACAAAGAAAATGTAATAAATAAAACAAGAAATACACTATATATATATATATATTTAACAGGTTTCATGTATTATTAGTTAGTAAGAAAGAGTGATAATATGTTGACAATCTTATCTATTATAAATTTAAAGTGAAACAATTTTTGTTGAATGTTTTGTTGAAATGAAGTAATTTTGAAATTTTCTCATATTTATCAGAGTAATTTGGTATTTTTGTTGTACTGATGGAACTTTCAGTAGCACAGTAGACACTATACACTTTCTTTGTTTGGAATAGTTCTACTTTTCATAAGATTCAATGATGGATGGTGTAACTACTAACGGTTGTACGTGCAGACAGACAAAGCATCAATGTTAGAAGAGGCAATCGAATACTTGAAATCACTTCAGTTTCAGCTGCAGGTACAATATGATAATACACTCTCACTCTACTGCTAGTAGAATATACATTAATGTGTAACAAAAGTTGTTGTTGTTGGTGACAGGTAATGTGCATGGGGGCTGGCATGACACCAGTTATGTTTCCAGGAATTCAGCACTATATGTCACAGATGGGAATGGGAATAGGTGGACCTTCTTTGCCTTCCATTCACAACCCAATGCAATTACCACATGCTCAACCCATGTCTCTCACTCACCCTCAGATGCCAAACCAGAATCTAATGTGCCAAAATCCAGTTTTGGGTGCCTTCAATTACCAAAATCAGATGCAAAACCCATGCCTTTCAGAACAATACGCACGTTACATGGGTTACCATCTCCTGCATAGTGCCTCTCAGGTGAACACTAAATTCCTTTTTTCACTTTCTTCTTACACATGTAAAAACTACCAACTCCTTTTTTAAGGCATGCATGTTACGTAAATTTAGTCAAAAAAATACAAATTCATAGTGTTTCTGGTAGAGAAATAACACCTAGAAAATTATTGAAGTTCACATTGAAGCCTTAGCAGTAAAACAAGCCATCACTCACACTTGAATTTTCTTTAAAGGAAACACTATTTTTTGAATTTTTTCTCTATTGTATTTCTTTCTGTGATGCATATTATAACTGAGAGAACATCTTATTTATAGGCTTTAAGAAGTTTTTCTAGAAAAATCTGCATTATGACCTTAAAATCCCACTAACAATATAATTAAAATTTCACTCATAACTTTTTGACCTTTCACATATCCAAACTCTCATTCTACTATTTTATAGTAACTTTTAATTTTAAAACTCACAAATTACATTAAAGTTTATTCAACATTAACAATCTGCCAAAAAAAAAAAGACGAAGTTTTTAATAGTTCTCTAGGCTATCTCCGAAACATTTTTGCTCATAATCTCATTGTGTGTTTAAATGAGTTGTAGTTAATTTTTTATGTTAGCATGTTGGTTTTTTGTTGCAGTCAATGAATAATGTATTGAGATATGGTTCCCAAGCAATGCAACATAGTGAAACAATGATTGCAGGAGGCAATAATAGCAGCGGACCCATGAGTGGAACAGCTAATGTTGATGATGCTGTTAGTGGCAAAACTGGTACGCCACTACATATACATATAACTTTTTTTCGATCTTTATACATTCATTCCCTTTTTTTAAAGGACAAGATTTAATAAATTCTTACAAAATTAAGTAATTTCATTTTTAAAAATAAAAAAAATAACGTGAAAGAGCTTCCTATATGTCTAAATAAGATTTAATGAATTCTCTTTCTTTCATTTAAAATTAAAAGGAAAAAAAAAGTCATTTTACATGGCTTATACTTCACTTTTGATATTTTATTTTAAACTTAAATTTTAAAATAGAAATTAAAAATTAATGGACTAAACGCATCTTTCAATTTGGCTTACGACAAATTAAGGATAAAAATAAAGAATAAAATATATTGTTTTAACATATATGTACAGGTAGTTAAATTTAACTTTAGTATTTTAAAAAAGTTTTATTCTTCGTAAATTTTAAAACCTTTAAACATAAAGAGAAAAAAAAGCTTTATTCTTCGTAAGTTATGATAATGTTATATCAAATATAATGTCATGTTACGTGACATCTCATAGTAGTCACTTGACATAATCAAATTACTACATGACATGACATGTCACTAGTGACAAAACATTTTTAAAATTCACGAAAACTAAAATTAAAAATTTACAACTAATACATAATTTAGTTATACTCAATTAGGTTGACTGAAACATGTTTAAATCAAATATCAATTATAAATCTCAGTTAGAATTTTTATCACCGGAGCAACTTATACACCTTATAACCACGGTTTTCACCTATTTTTTTTCAAATAAACACTAAAACTATTATACATCTTAACTTTTAAAAAGTTAAATAAAAAACTATAAAACTAAGTGCAAAGTTATTTTTTAATAATAGTAATTTTTAACTTATTTTATTTATTTTATAAATATTTATGCTAATTTAAACATATTCTTATTACATTTCATAATTAATTCAAAGTTGGTAATTGTGTTTGTGTTTTCTTCCCTTTCCATTCCTTATTACTTCATTTTTTTTATCACTTTCCAGGTTCTTCCACCTTTAACTGAATAGTGAAGAACAATACCTAAAAATTATCCAATTGGGGTAATTAGCTATTGGAGTACGTGAGCCCTAGAAGCATAATGTGCTCCCATTTTATGTAGTTTGGAGATGATGGAGCAATTTAAAGTTAATTAATTATGTTTAACTTCTGATAAATTAGATCAGTTTATTGTGGCTAGGTAGGTACGAAAAGAGCTCCTAGGGTAAGGATCCATCTGTAATCTTCTATTGTTTGTAGATTAAAGTTAAAGTTAATTAATCTAAATTAACACTAAAAATATCATGAAATAAAAACTAATCTTATAAAAAATATTTAGTTGTTATAGTGACTAAATTAAAGATGATTTTAGAAACTATTTTTTTCTAATTTCTAAATTAATTTTTATTATTGTTAAATAGTTTCTAAATTGGTATCTAATTAGCTACCAAGATTTTAACTACCAATTATTTATATTCTGAATTTGGTAGAAAAACTTTGGTAGCTAATTAAATAATAATTTAGAAACCATTTAACAATAATAGAAATTAATTTAGAAACAAAAAATATTTGTAGTCTCTAAAATGTCTCTAATTTAATCACTATAACAATTAATTATTTTTTGTCTCTAAAATTATTTTCTATTTTATGATTTTCTTATATTGTAACGTGTTAATACTTCTATATCAATTTACCTTTAATAGTTATTATACTTTATATCAATGTTATAGGTTATGAAAAAAAGAATGATGTTTTTTAACTTAAGAGGTTAGTTTAGATTATAAGAGAAACACTTGGTTTGTCTATAATGTATAGAGATAGAATAATAAAGATTATAGATTTCGAAATTTTAAAACTAAACTCTTCAATTTTTCAATTTTAGTAATAGAGAAAAGAGTTAGTAAAAAATATTTAATGTAAGAGACACTAAAAAATACTATAAAAAGACAGAATTTTCAAAGATTTTGAAAAGGGAGAATCATTAGATACTCATATATACTAATTAAAACCACTAATAAAGAAAGTAATTTTCATTGTTATTTTTTACATTTAAAATTTATTAATGAAAAAAAATCTATAACCCCTTACATATATATATATTCCTTTAATTTTTTGTACTCATTATAATTTCCATTCATATAAAAAAAATCCCAACTTGGAATCTTTGAGTTAGTGACATGACATTCCTTAACCTATGCAAAGCTAAAGTAAACATCGGCATAAGTTTCTTTTGAAACTAGAAATTCCACTGATTTTTTTAAAAATAAGAATATGTTCTGTAATTGTGAAAAAAAGTCATTTAATAATAAATTGTTATATATTTTCATAAATTTAGTAATTTTATACTAATTATTTTAAAAAATATAACAATAAAGTATGAGTAATAACATAAAATTATTTTACATTATTTTAAATTCTACCTATTTTTCCTTTGTCACAGTGTGTTGTACTTGAAATATAGAATGGCATCAAATCCCACTGTGATATGTTTTTATGATATTCTCCCTTTCATTCATTCCATTTTCACACCCATCACCATCTTCTTTCTCCACCAAAATCGTACACCCTCTAATTTTTTGCTCAAACAGTGACAAACTTTAGGATAAGATCAGCAATGAAAATCATGATATTTTTAAGCAACCAAATTGATTATTGGTCAAAATGTGTGAAACACAGACATTGAAAATGACAATGATAGAAGGCAAAGATGAGACCCACATAAGGGAAGTGTAATAACTAGAACACAAGAGATAGGTGAATGATTAATTTATTATCATGTCATTCAACTTGGTGCTTTGTACATTATTTTCTTCCTTTTGGGTTTTCCCACACACCCTTCTCTTTCTTCAAGTTTCATGTTGGAAAAAGATTGATATCAACTCACTACAACTACTTTTTCCCCATTATTTGCTGAAAATATTATTTTCATTGTGGTGTTTATAATAATTGTAGCCTAAAAATTGAACTTCGAAGTCAACCCATGGAATATTCATATTGTGACATGATAAAACTAAATTATCTAATTGTGATTAATAGTAATTGTGATTAATAACTGAAACTTCCGACTTTCAACTTATCTCAATGATAAAGTTGGAATCCAACCTATCTTGAATTCTTCTTTTTTTTATTAAATTTATTTATTTCGTTGAAATTATCACATCAACTAAAAAAATCATGATTTTCATAATATATAAGTTGAGATTATTTTATAAGATTAAATTTTAAAGCGTCTCGACACACCGATAATGAAAATATAATATAAAAATTAATCATAATTTAATAGTGTAATTAATTAATAAATAAAATGTGATAAATACCTTTCATAATATAATTATCAACACTTAGATGGTATTGGATCAACTTTAATCATAAGTCCAAAAATAACCACTATATATAAATATCCACCCTCTCAAAGGTAAATTTTAAAACTTGTACTTTTATCTGAAACTCTTACTAAACCTAAAAGATAAAAATTCAGAAAGATGAAAATAAGATAAAATAATCCTAAAAACCAAAGATCAATAAAAAAATGTGTAAGAAATATCCAACCTAGTAATAACTATGTTAAATATAGTTGAAGACGACAAAAAGACGTGTAAAAAGTATTGAACTTAATAATAACTATATTAGATATAGTTGAAGACTCTAATCATTGAGTTTCTTTTTCTCTGTTTATATAGTTTGCTCTTGTAGCAATACTGATGGATGAGTTTTTGATTCTTGCCATGAAATATACATGTTCATTACCTCTATAATTTTCTTAGGGTTGTTAAACCGTGTAAAAGTGTATGTTAGTTCTTTTGTGTAGTTTTGTCATTATCTACTAACTCAAAAATAAAAGGTGGAGTATTCATCTTAATTTGAACTAACATCTTTTTTTCATTTTATTTATTCATTTATTTTAGTTACCTCATTTTTTAAAACATCATTTATCTCTTTTAATTCTAATGAAATAAAGTATATATTGACAATCATAATCTTTATTCCCTTTGAATATGACGTTTTAGAAATTAATTTTTTAATTGAAATATTTAATGATAAAATATGGTTTTTATTGAGAATTTTAAAAATAATAGAAATTTATAAAAGCAATTTAATAATTTTAAATTTCACTTAAAAATTTTAAACTTTCTATATTTTTTTTCTCTCTCTTAAATTATCTTTCTATTCGTTTTCTTTCTTTAGTCCTCCTTCGCAAATTACCTTTAAATTCCCTAAGAAAATAATCATAACCAACATGTTACTAATGATTCCATTAAGGACACATTTTGAATATAATTAAAGTTTGTGTTAACACTCATTCAATGAAAGGGGTAACCTCAGGGCAATTAAATAACACATATCGATGTGCTTGAGTTCTTTGCATGTGTTATTGTCCTTCAACAACGCATCAAAGTTTGTATTTCCTTCACCATGCAACATATCATCTTGAGTACCCTCATCAATGTCATCATCGTAATGCCCCACAAACCCAAATGCATCGTTCGACATGTCTTTCATTGGATTACGAGATTCTATGAAATCTTCAATGACATGCGCATTTGTAACAACCACAAACTCATTTTCACTTAGTCCTTCACCGTGCATATACCAAGTTTGGTAGTTTTGAGGAAAAGTGCTACATGTTAAGTGTTCTTGAACTACATCCTGTTTGCCACTTATTGAAACCACACTTTGAACATGAACACTTTATGACAACACCATTAGCATGTCCAAAAGCAAATTCCAAAAATTCATTCAAATCATTTGCATATTCAATGGTGTTTCGTGGTTTAGAAATCCAACTTTTATCAACTGGCATGACTACAAAACAAAACACCATAACAAAAAATTACTTATATAAATGCGTTAACTATATGAAATAGTTAATCGGAACCTACATTTACCAAACTGACTTTTGGTAAATTTTATGAATCATACAAACAAAAATTTAATTTTGCAAGTACTTGAATCATACAAGCAATTAGTACCCTTGAAAATAGATCTGGATGTTTGAACATAAAATTAGATCAAAACCAATTTGCAAATTTCATAATTTCTGAATCATTCTATAAATAATCATTATCAAATAGAGAACATGTTGATCATGCAAACAGTTTTTCAAGATTTCAGCAACACTAACCACTGTAGCAATAGTTGGACAAAAAAAAACAAATAAAAAAAATTAGAGTAGAAAGTTAAACAAAGAGCAAACATTACAATAATAAAAGAACCATTACACCAATCAAGTTTTGTTGTCATGTTATGATTATTATCATACTTAATAATATGATTATTAATATTAATATAATTAATAATATAAAAATTATTAACATTATTCATATATTTAATATCATTAATATTATTATTCAAATTAATAACATTTTTAATTCTTATAATAATGTTATTAAATATTAATATTATTAAATATTATTAATATTAGTAATATCATTAATATTATTATTATTATTCAAATTAATAACATTATTAATTATTACAATAATTTATTAAATAACATTAAATATTAATATTATTAAATATTATTAAATATTAATATTATTAAATATTAATATTACTAAATATTATTAATATTATTAAATATTATTAATATTATTAATGTTATTAAATATTATTAATATTATTAAATATTATTAATATTATTAAATATTATTAATATTATTAATATTATTAAATATTATTAATATTATTAAATATGATTAATATTATTAAATATTATTAATATTATTAATATTCAAATTATTATTGTTATAATTATTATTAAATTTCATTAAGATTATTATTATTCAAATTAATAACATTATTAATTATTACAATAATTTTATTAAATATTATTAAATGTTCTTAATATTATTAATTTCATTAATATTATTAATTTCATTATTATTATTGTTATTATTATTATTATTATTATTATTATTATTATTATTATTATTATTATTATTATTATGATAATAGTTGGTAGGTAATAGAGATCTGTGGGTACTAGTATTAGTTCGTATGTAATAAAGATTCGTGGGTAATAGTTGGTAGATAATAAATATCTATGGGTAATAATTCGTAGGTAATAGAGATTTGTGGCTAATAGGTTGAAGGTAATAGAGATGTGTGGGTAATAACTGGTAGGTAATAAGATATGTGGGTAAAAGTTGGTAGGTAATAAAATCTGTGGGTAATAGTTGGTAAGTAATGCTGAATTTACCTACATATTCAGATATGTGGGTAATATTCGTAGGTAATGTTGCTCGTGGGTAATATTCGTAAGTAATGCTGAATTTACCTACAGATTTAGATCCGTGGGTAAAAATCCATAGGTAATACTGATTTTTTTTTTAATGGATTACAATGAGAGTGAAGGTGAGGGTTTACGAAATGGGGTTGAGAAGGGAACGATTACGGTGAGAGTGAGGGTTTAGAGGTTCAATGAATGAGGAATGTGAAGACTGAAAAAGGATGAGGGTGAGAGTGAGGGTTCAGAGGTTTAGTGAATGAGTAATGTGAAGACTGAAAGAGGTATATTTTCGAAGACTGAAAGATGGGAATATGAAAAAAAAATTGGAAAAAGATGAAGGTTACGGAGAGAATGAAATGCGGGAGAAATTTTATTTCGAAGGATAATTATGGCGATTCTTCATGTCACATTTCGAATGAACATTATGGTACCTACAAAGTTGTCGTATTATACAGTTAATTGTGGCGATTTTTAATATAAATTGAATATTGACCCTAAATGTACGGACAAAAAAGTAATTATACATTTTTTAAATATTTTAAGAGATTTTATTTTAAATTGAGTACTTAAATTAAGCATTTTAGTTTAAGTTTTCTTCTGAACTACACCAGTTCTATAAAACGTGTTTCTTAATTTTTTTTTTATATATCACCAAATTTTAAATATTGAACAATCTTCATTTCATTAATTATATTGATACTATATGAATCCAAAAGATAAAGATTCTCATAATAAAAAAACACAGAAAAATGAAAAATATAAAAAATTTCACAAAAAAAGTTCAATTATAGAAATGTGGTTCTCTTTGTATTGTTGTAAGAGACTCATTTATATAGAAAATTATATTTCAGGTTGGGTGATAGAGCTATAGATGAGTCCATATGGGTGTGAGATATATGTTCATAAAACATTGCAAAATAAAAATAAAAAAATCAACTATTAGTTTAGTCTACATGGATAAAAGAAACATATTTATGTAAAAAATTACACCAAATGTTATACAAAATGCTTGCATTTCTATCTACACGAGTGGGGAAAGAAGTTAATATAAAGAAATTAGACTAGACTACAAGAGTATGACAAAATTCACGTTGGTGTGAGAATTTCACTTATGAAAAAAATATTTTATATAAGATTCAACTATACAGTGTGCATTTTCATGGGTGTGATTCATATAAAAAAATTGCTCTTCTAATTAATAAAACTTCAATTTTTACCTTAATAAATGATTTACAAGAGTGTAGATGTTTTTTTTAGTGTTGTTGGGAGATATTTTGGGATGGATGCTAAATTCTTTGATTGTGTTTGGTGAAATACTTAAATGAAGTTATATTTTAGCTTTGTAAGTCTTAAGTGTGATTCCATTGAGGTGAGAAGATTTCTAATGAGTTAGGAGTGAGAAAAATAAAAGTACATTTATAGTTGGATCCAAACATAAATTAATATTAAAAAAATAATTACTATACATAAATTAATATTAAAAAAATAATGTTGGATATCTTATTATATAATTTTAAAAGTTCTCCTTTTTTATAATAAAAGATATAAATAATTAAACGTTTCTTCCTAGTTTTCGAAATAAAATATATTTAGGATCCTTAGTTTTAGACATAAAATATATTTAGGATTATTGCATGAAGGAATCAATAGTAAAAATATGTATAATTAAATATCCAGTGAGTGAAGTATACATAATGAAAATGTTATAAGATAAAAATAATTATGTGTATTAATTATTGCAGTTTTAATATGAATATAGAAGCTTAAGAATATTGAGATGTCAAGGTAAAAAGAGGGACACAAGCCATTTTAGTTACCAGAATATTGAAGCTAGTGAATGTGAAATGATACCATTCACCTAACTAATGGACGTGGGAGACCAAACAAGTTTTCTCCAAATGACATGAGTCAATTTGTAGAGTTACATAGTATTTGTAGAGTTATAAAAGCAAAATTTTATGTATGATACAAACAATGAAATCACAACAACAAAAGAATAATAAAGGTATAATTACTTTTTTTCCCCTTACATTTAGGATCAATATTCAATATACTACCGTGGTCATTAAAAAATTCAATTTGATCTTAATATTTTTAAAAATGTCTTTAAGTTGACCCCTTTTGTTAACTTTGGACTAACAACATTAGGTATTTTTGACATGGCATAGATAAATGCAAACATAGATTGTGATTTGTTGTACATGTAAGGCTTTCTCCTCCTCAACTATTCCTTCACCCCACCGTCTCCCATATGTGCTTCCTTTTTCAACTCGCCTCCATGCTTCGCTTCCTCACTTCCGTCGAGGCCGCACTGGTTGTTTATGGGGGCATTACAAAAAAAATGTGTATGTGGTAGCGATTATAATATGAAAGTTATTAAAAAATGCCACAATTATCTGTATAATACGACAGTTTCATAAATATCATAATTATTTTCTGAAATGTGACATTTAGAACCACCATAATTATTGTTCGAAATAAACACTCTACTGCAATTCATTCCTTCCATATAATTCCACATAATTCTCAAAATTTATTTCCTAAAACCTTTGAAATCTATCTTATCTTCGAAACCCTCTCTTCTTCTCTCTGCCACTCACTGTCTTTTCCCTGCCACTCTCTACTTTCTATCTGCCACATCCACCATCTTCTCTCCGCAATTCACTGTCGTCTCTCCGCCACTCACCATTTTCTCTCTGCCACATCCCTAACGTGGAACCCGTTTTCTCGCTCTTGTTTCACTCTCCACTCTCCATCATCTCTGCAAGTCCCCCATTCGCTTCCTACATTTCCCACACTTCCTCAAATTTTTAATTTCCTAAAACCCTATTCTCATATTCATTCCTTGATTCCCTAAAATTTCCGAAAATCCTTTGAAAACCTATTCCTAAAATCATTTGTTTCTTTGTCTTTCCCAATCTCCAATTCTTCGTCGTTTAACCTAGCCATCACTTGCACCTTCACCGCAACCCATTTTTCGTCAACCTCATCCGTACCATTCCTTTTTTTGCCAAAAATAAATATTTTTTAAAGAGGGACTAGCTTGGGCCTTAAAAGAGTAAACCCTAAATCTCATTTTCTTTTCTTATACACTCTCTCCATTGGCGTCACAGAAAGAAAAGAGAAGATAATGAAGTTCAAACCTAGGGTTTCCACTAATCGGCGCAAGAGTGGCAAGGCACATTTCACGACACCGTCAAAGACCCTGACACCCCCGATGACCTCAAATTGGTGCATTTGCATTTTCAATTTGTTTGATATTTTGGTGAAATCTCATTTTTGCGTTGAGATTTTTATGGAATTTCCTTCCCTCTCTATGAAGACTGAAGAAAAGTTTGTTTTCAAGCCCAATGATCTTACCTCCAACAACAAGCTCGATGTGGAGTTCAGATTTATAAAGAGTATTTTTTAACTTTTTGTTTTCATATTTTCTTTCCTTAAACCGGTTGTTTATATGAACTTTTTTTAAAATTTCTGGAAGTTATTGACCTCTGAAAGTTATTGAATTCACAATATCTCAGTAGTTTCATTGATACATCATATACATTACTTTTGATTGTCATTTTTTTGTTATGCTAGAAAAATATTTAGGTTATAAACACACTAAAGAGGGATCAGGCTTACCCTCAGGAGTAGGAAACATTTCATCACAAGAACAAGATGCATTTGTGCAACTTCTCATAACTCATGTGCCTGCATCATCTAGGATCAATTCCACGTATTCATTTACTTATTTCTATTTAAACTTCTTTTGTATTTTCACATTTTGTCCAATGACTTAACTCAACTGATTTTGAAAACAATTGTCTATATGTAACAAAATTTCAATGTATAGAATAATTGTACGTGGATAGTAATGATTAACCGCGCAAACCAAAGGTTCATATTATTATATTATAATCATGACTTGATGTTTAGTTAATTACCTAACTATGAGGACCACACTTATTTATGACTCTCACATGACTGGTTGGTTGTAGTTAGTTATGATTTTTTCCTTATATTAGAATGTATTGTTTAGATAATTCAAATGAATTATGCATAAGTTAGTACTTATAACTAATATGTCAATTCTTGCTTCCTATTATTTAAATATCTCAAAGTTTCATGAATTCTTAAAGTTAGAAAATGAAATTGGAAATATTATGACACAAGAAGCTGCAAGCATTGCGGACCAGTTTACATTTTGTCTATCATTATTCATGATCGTAAAAAAAGGACCAACTTTTGTTCTAAATAGCTGGATGTCTTAGTGCATGTATTTTACTTTATGAGCTTATCTTTCAAGAATTTGAGGAGAATTTAACTTGTGCATGTATTTCATATTTTATCCTTAGGGCTTCTTTAACTTTTTTTTGTTATTCTTGAGTTGCCACATCATGTAGCTTATCATGAAGGTGTGCCGAAACATTTTTCTAATTACTAGACGTGCCACAACGTTTTGCTTCATTTATTTTTAAAAAATTGGAAATTCATTTTGAACATATTTTTATTTATTCAGGCACCGAATGTTGGAAGTTGTGTTCTATCACCAAACCTGGATATTATGGGATCAAGTGGAGGCACCAAGATAAATTAGGACTATAGGACTTCACTTGTAATATGTTCACATATGAAACAATTGATACTTTGACAATTTAATTTACTTGTAGTTTGGATGAGTAGTTTAACATTATCAACTTTGTTCTTTCCATGAATGAATGAAGTCATCTTTTGATTATTATATTTATCAATTTTAATTATATTACTAAATTTAATTATATTATGTTTATGCTATGATTTAATTATATTATGAAATTTAATTGTGTATTAAAAGTTAATTATAATATGAAATTAAATTATATTATGAATTTAAATTATAAAAAATAATTGAATAAATGATTAAAAATTATAAAAATAAAAATAAATATTTAATACTTGAATTACGACAGTTGTAATAGTTATTATAAACATCATACTATACCGTATTAAGTGGGTTTTAAAACTGTTGTTATTTACACTGAAATTGATTTACCCAGTTTCAAAATTATGACATTTATAACTGACAAAAATTCCACGCTTAAATCGTCACTTTTTACAATGTACTATATGACGTCTGCTACTGTGGTTCGCAATTGACCGCCACATTATACTTTGTGGTGTTCAGATCGGTGGCGATTTGCGGTACCACCACACACGTATATTGTGACGGTTATAAACACCACTTTATACGAAAATAACCGCCACCACATATAAGTTTTTTTTGTAGTGGTGGAACACTATTGTTGGGCCTATCGTGGCAGCACCTTCGTTGTCATTATTTTTGGAGAAATTGTTTCTAGTCCTTTCCTAGATCCTTTTATCAAGGCACACATTTCAAAATTTATCTTCACAGAACCATGATTGTTTACTATTAACATTGCCTTTGATGCATTAACTACTAGCTATGCCTATATAGTAAGTATGCATTTTACTTAAAGTATATGTTTTCTAATTCTGGGCACAGGATATAACTTCCCTTCATCACCTAAGAATCTTGTTCTTGTTGTGGGGACACATGTGCAGATAGATAAATGGTCTTTTGATGGCAAACTAAGTAATCTTAGTTGTCGACAAAAAAATGGTCTTTTGTTGTTATCTGCACCATTTTTTCTCTCAACCCTTTTTCACCAATTATTTTACTTAATAAGAAATCAAGAAATGGGTTGCAAGATCTGAACATAAGAAAAAACAACTTTAACCATAAAAAAGGAGCAACTTTGTCCATTCGAAAAAGATAAATTTTGTCATAATTGAGGGAAAAAAATACTTACAAACTAAATTGATAGGATAAAATTCAATGAAATTTAAATTTATAGAACTTTATCCTAGACAAAAATATATTGTTGTAACTTTAAAATCTATTTTCAGACATCTGCATGAAGAATATAAGAAAAAAAATTAAGTCAGAATTGATGATACAAGAGTATGCTACTGGTTTTGGTTTAGTTTGTTTGAAACATTGATCATAATGAAAGAAATTATGTTTGTGTCAATTAACAAGAAAGAGAGTTGGAATTGTAGGCTTGAAAAAAAAAGGTTAGAAGTGACACATAAGCTTGAGGCCTTTGATTGTATGGTATCATACAACTCAAGGAAGTAGAAACCCTTTGTTCCATACCCTTTCTATTCTAGTGTTGTTGACCTTTCCACTAACAACAACATGCATGTTTTGCGTTGTGCCCTGAATGGCCAAACGAGGCACATGATCAACAGAGAAGTGATGGAGGCACTGGGAAAAGGAGGGGTTATTGTGAATGTGGCAAGATGGGCTGTGATAGATGAAAAACAATTGTTAAGGTGTTTGATGGAAGGGGAAATTGGAGGTGTTGGTTTGGATGTGTTTGAGAATGAGTCTCTTCTTTCTCAACTCTTCTTCATAAGAAATCAAGAAATGGGTTGCAAGATCTAACAAAAAGTTTATGAGATGGGAAAGGTAGAATGTAGGGAGCAGAGGCTTTGATGGTGAGGTGGGTGAGGTTCCTAAGGTGGGGGTAGACGACGGAGATGTTGCAGAGGCTCTTAACGAAGGTGAGGAAGCTAAGCATGGAGGTGAGTTGGGGAGGGAAGCACGCAGGGGAGATAGTGAGGTGAAGGAGGAGGAGACCTACATGTACAACAAATCACAATCCACGTTTGCACTTATTTGTGCTATATCAAAAACACTTAACGGTATTAGTCCAAAGTTAACATAATGGACTAACTTAAATACATTTTAAAAAATGTTAGGACCAAATTGAATTTTTGAATAACCATGGTAGTAAATTGAATATTGCCCTAAATGTAGGGACCAAAAAGGTAATTATATGAAGAATAAATATTGAAATAATTGTGTGGAAGCTTCATCTAAACAACTTTTTTTTTATGGTTCATTATCAATGTTACTTATTATTTAGACTTCTCAGTGTTGGTACAAAATATTCTTCAATACTCAAATCAGTATCCGATATTCGATGGTTAAGGACAATAAATGTTATTAATTGCTTACCTTGATTTGACATTGATAAGTTTATTTATGAAGATGTATTGAGTCCTCGTATCGGTGAGTTGAACCTTGATTATCACGAATATCTCAATTAATCCCTATATTAATTTGACATAAAAAACAATATATTATATATATTGTTGAAGAATATTTTCGAGTACCGCCACACACATATATTGCGATGGTTATAAACGCCACTTTATACGAAAATAACCGCCACCACATATAAGTTTTTTTGTAGTGGGGTGGAACACTGTTGTTGGCAGTGCACGTTATTCAAATTAATGTTATTATTGTGTGGGCTAATGCCACCATGGGGATCTCTTCTAGGGTGCATAGAAGAAGGAAAGTTCAAGCAAGCAAATTGTGTCGGCCGAAGGAGCGAATGGTTATGGGAGCGTAGATGCAGATGGGTATCATGGGTTGGTAGAAGAGAAACAATTTGTGTGATCCTCTCGTAAGGCCTAACCTTACTTGTGGGCCTATCGTATCCTAAGGTGGGAGAGGTAGACGACGAAGATGTTGCAGAGGCTCTTGACAGAGGTGAGGAAGCAAAGCATGGAGGCGAGTTGGGGAGGGAAACACGTGGGGGAGACAGTGGGGTGAAGGGGCAGTTGAGGAGGAGGAGACCTATGTGTACAAAAAGTCACAATCCATGTTTGCACTTATTTGTGCCATGTCAGAAGCACTTAACGCTGTCCAAAGTTAACAGAAGGGACCAACTTAAATACATTTAAAAAAACGTTAGGACCAAATTGAATTTTTTAATAACCATGGTGGTAAATTGAATATTGGCCCTAAATGTAGGGACCAAAAATATTATTATACGAATAATAAATATTGAAATAATTGTGTGGAAGCTTCATCTAAACAACTTTTTTTTGTGGTTCGTTATCAATGTTACTTGTTATTTAGACTTCTTGGTGTTGGTACAAAATATTCTTCAAGACTCAAATTAGTATCCGATATTCGATGGCTAAGGACAATAAATGTTATTAATTGCTTACCTTGATTTGACATTGATAAGTTTATTTATGGAGATGTATTGAGTCCTCGTATTGGTGAGTCGAGCCTGGATTATCAGAAATATATCAGTTAATCCCTATATTAATTTGACATCTCCTGTTAAATCCATGTTTAAGCGACCTCTCTCTTGCATGTATGAGATATTGTTGGTCATACCTAAACTATCTCCATTATATCCAAAAAAACAATATATTATATATATATATATATATATATATATATTCTTGAAGAATATTTTCTAGTACCCTTATTAGAAAAGACAAATTATAATTAGAATAAAGAAAGAATATATAATTATCCTTTTGTCCCTATATTAAGGGTTAATAGTCAATTTACTATAGTTTGATCCTAAGGTTTTTTAAAAAAAGTATATAATTTGGTCCCTTGTGTTAAATTTTAATCAAGGATGCTAACTGGTGATTACGTGACATGCAGAATCACAATTTTATGCATAATGTCTCCACATCTAATTTTTATGCATAATGTCTCCACATCTAATCCATAGTATATTCTAACATCCTTCTCCTTTCTCACTCCATTCTCCCCATTAGAACCCTAACCCTTCTCAATCTTCTTCCTCATACTTCTCTGTAGTGCTTCTTTTCCAACTGGTTCTCGTGCAAGACCACCTCCAAGTTCATATATGGTTTTCGAAATTGAACCACACAAAACATTTATTTACATTAAATATAATAAAAATAACAATAATAATCATGGCACTGTGATTTGACATTTGAACCAAATCCTATGTTAGCGAGGAAGAAGATATGGAAGTAGAAGAGTCACAAATGTTTGTTGCTCATGAGGTTGACTCTGATTATGAGTTTGAAGCAGTTCTTCTTCAATTTCAGTGTACAATAAATTCCTGCTCAAGCTTGCCAAGCCCAATTATGGTTTCAATCCACCGTCAACTACCCTCCATCCTGTCTGTTTAACCTTCTCTTTCTTTCTTTCTTTCATTCCTCTTCTTAGATGTCCGTTGTTCGCTAATAACTATTTTTTATTTATTTCAGCTTTTGTGGCAAAGCTAGTGGTGAGAGAGGACGAATCAGAGTGTTTGGAACGTGCAACCGTTTATGGTGCCAAGCCTAATAATGTTTCGTTGGAGATTGAATTTTTCCACACCTTTTTTAGGTTTATTCTCAACCAATGTGAGAGGTTTTAAGATGTTGAGGTCGATTATTTAGGATTTGGAGTCAAATTCAAAAATGGAGAATTGAATTTCAAGTTCGAAATTGTGAAATAAGAAAAGACAAATGTGTTCAAATACATTCTAACATGTGTGCATTAACGTCGTTCATGTCAATCTTAAAAAAAATATCAAATTACATATTTTTTTAACAAATTTAAGACAATTTTTTTTTTAAATCACATAAATTGTGGCTATTAATCCCTAATTGTGATTGGGTAGTTACAGCAGCAAGAGCCGTTGGAATTTTATATAAGGACAAAAAGGTTTAACCGTAAAAAAAAGAAAAAAGAAGGATGCACAAATGGCATATTGAGATTTGTTCTAAACTTGTTTTTCAAAACTTTGACACCAAGTTTGTGAGCAAGTTTTCCATGATAATTTTTTACTTAAAATGGAAAAAATCGACCGTTATATCATGATAAATGGTACGTTTGTAAATGACCTTCCAACTTAAATTGTAGAAATTCAGTGCCAATAAAAGATAAAGAGAGAGAAAATGGGTGGAAAAGGTAATTTTTGTGTGGAATTAATGAAATAGGAAAATTCATAATGTACCTATGTGAAAAAAAAGGAGTAGCGAGACACGTGGCATGGGCATGATGGTCATTAAATGAAATTATTATGATATAAACTTTCTTTTCCTTTTCTTTTTCTTTCTCTCCATTTTCTTCCAAACCAAACCCTCACGGTTCCTCTCCTCCTCCTTCTTCCTCCTGGCGATCCGATCCGGCTGAGAACGCTCCTTTGGCCTCTGCAAAATTAGCTGCATGAGCTGGTTTGGGAAGCTCCGTTTATTCGCCAATTTCAATTCCTTTCACTTCATCACTTCTCTTTTAATTTTTACCCTCCATTTTTCACCCCAATCCCCTTTTTCTCTGTTCAATTCCAACGCTAAAACCAATTTCCATCGTAATTTCCTCATACCGTCTCACTATGGACTCCCCATTCAAGAGTAATCATCAATTACGCAGAGGTTTCTTAATTCTTCATCATCATGCTGTTTTTTCAATTTTTTTAAATATATTTTTTGTGCTTTTGTTTGTTTATCGTGTCTGCAGTTCCAGTTTAATTTGATTTCGTTTTGTAGATATAACTGCATTTGCATGGAATTTGCTTTACAATACAGTAATAATGTGTTTTAACCAAATTCATGTTATAGAATGAAAGGGTAAATGTTAACGCGTGCATGCGGAGTTTGAACTTTCTAGTAGATCTAGGTTTAGGCTGGTATGGTTGGGTCTAGCAATTGAACATTCAAAATTTATCTTGTATTTTTTGGCGGAATAAGATTGAAATCTTAGGGTTGTAGATGACTAATATTTTTGGTGGGTTTTACTCTCAATTGCAAGGTTTTAGATTGTGGTTGTAGGCACGGTTTCGTCGCGTTCCTTGATGTTGTGGGAAGTTGCAGATAATACAGAAAACCGCTATTGTGCGGTGGAAATCTTGGTTGTGCACTGTTTTTCAGACAAAACCTGGCTTAAGTGCTTACAAATAAAGATTATGATCCTGATGGTGTTTTTAGTGCTGAATATTGAGTGCGATTGGGAAAGGGAAACAATGGGTTGGGTCTTCCCACCGAATTATAAACGCAGAAAGTCAAACTGAGCATTGCTTGTGTCAACCTTGTGCATCTGAGAATTATCTTTTTTTTTTCTTTCTGAAGTTTGCATCTATTTCTTTGTATATGCTAAAATGGACTTAGATCTCCCCTCCTTCCTTGTAGGCCTTTGCTGTGCAAATGTTGAAAAACAGCAGGGGAGGTCCCCTTCTGTTATTGTCATAGGAGGTGGCATGGCTGGGATTGCTGCTGCACGTGCACTTCATGATGCTTCATTTCAGGTATTCAGGCAAATAAAATATTTCACTATCTGGCATAAAAGTTTTAGTATGTTGGACTTGCTTGCTACTCTAATACTCAATTATTGATATGTTATCCAAGTCGTGCTTGTGGCTACCTGCATGATCCGTGTCTCTGATTTGCTGCATGGATTGCAACTAATAAAAATTAATTCTTCTGTGTGAACCTCGTTCTGCATCCCTCAGAAGTTTAAAGTTAATTGCAATCTATTTCATTGGAAAAATGTTAAACTGGTCTATCACTGTGTTATGTTGTGGCTCATTTTTGAGACGACATCTAGGTAAGGTTGCTTACATGAAAACTTTTTGTAATTCCTTGGAAACTATCCTGGTTACCAGGATACCGGGATAAATTCACTTGGATACGAATTGGATTTTTTTGTACATTGGTAAAAAAAAACCTGCAGAATTGTAGAAAATTAAAAATTCCAGAAAGTGACAAGAACAAGCAAGCATATATTTAGCAAATGAAGGGAGGCAACCTGTCCTTTTTTTTTTTTTTTTAATTTTTCCCTCTTGATCATACACACTTTTTTACTTGTTATACCTTTCTGTCAGGTTGTTCTTTTAGAATCTAGGGAAAGACTTGGTGGCCGAATTCACACTGATTACTCATTTGGCTTTCCTGTTGACCTGGGTGCATCATGGTAATGCTCACACTCATTGCTCTCCTTTTTCTTTTTGCACATTGACAAGAATGTGGCATTTCTCCCTTTACCAGTATTAAAAGTGGCAGACAATGATTCAGGTTGCATGGAGTTTGCAAGGAGAATCCACTTGCTCCATTGATTGGGAAGCTGGGACTACCTCTTTACCGTACAAGTGAGGATAATTCTGTCCTTTATGACCATGATTTGGAAAGGTAAAATTTTATCTTTTATATTTAAATGATAAACTATCCATTTCTGCTTTATTTCCATGATTAATTGACAACTGTAGAGTATGTTTCGATTTATCCTCTGCTTATACCGAATAGTAGACATTACGGAATACAATCAACTTCTTGCAGCTATGCACTTTTTGATATGGATGGCAATCAAGTTCCCCAGGAGTTGGTAGCAAAAATTGGTGAAACATTTGAAGTGATTTTAGAAGAGGCAAGTCAGTTTATCTGATATATTGAATTTTCATTATTGGAAAAACAAATTTTCTGGAATACATTGCTTTTCTGATTCATTCTATCAATGATTCCACTTATTAAGAGCATCAACTCTAAAGATTGACCCTGTTTAATGCAGACAAACAAAGTAAGAGATGAATTCAGTGAAGACATGTCCATACTTCGTGCACTTAAAATTGTTTTTGAAAGAAAACCGGAATTGAGGTCATTGTTGGCATATGCCATTCTTTAATTGCCATTTTTTTTATTTTCTTGAAGCACAAGTAATGTATAATTTAACTTTCTCTGTTTGATGCAGGTTGGAAGGGCTTTCCCACAAAGTGCTGCAGTGGTATTTGTGCAGATTGGAGGGCTGGTTTGCTGCAGATGCTGATGCCATATCACTGAAATGTTGGGATCAGGTAATTTGACAAAACCCAGTTCGAGATGTTTGGGTTCCGTTATCTATATGTTCATTTCATGGCTGATGCTATTGAAATTTGAATTGCACGACAAATCATTGATTGGTGGGGGGCTGAAGTGAAATGAGAAACTTTTTCCTTTTCAGCCGTCTATTGTAGTTATATATATATATATATATGCTTGTAGTTCTAGAATAAAATGTTGGTTGTAAAATTTAAAACCCAGAATTATGCCCTAAAGGTTTGAGTTTGAGGTTAAATTACAAGGTGTGCCATTTACACTTGTTTTGTAAAGTATATTAGATTAAAGGATGCATTACGAGATGGATAAGTGGCTTCATATGGTGATCCTAGTCACATGTTGCCAGTTAACTGTTAATTATCACACGCATCAAACTTTTTGGTCTGTAACTTGTTCTTCCCTTTTTATCTGCATACAGGAAGTATTGCTACCTGGTGGTCATGGTCTTATGGTCAGGGGTTACCAGCCTGTTATAAATACCCTAGCTAAGGGTCTTGACATTCGCCTTGGACACAGGTATATAATATTAGTTTGAAGTTAGGTTTTGGAAATCTGTGACCCCAGTTATGTTCCTTAACTAAATTTAATGCATTGATAATACATCTTCTCAGGGTAACAAAAATAGTTAGGCAACATAATGAAGTAAAGGTGACAGTGGAAAATGGGAAAACACTTGTTGCAGACGCCGCTATTGTTGCTGTGCCGCTTGGGGTGCTGAAGTCAAAGAGCATACATTTTGAGCCAAAGCTACCAGACTGGAAAGAAGCTGCCATTTCTGATATTGGAGTTGGGATTGAAAATAAAATAATTTTACACTTTAAAAATGTTTTTTGGCCAAATGTGGAATTTTTAGGAGTAGTTGCAGAGACATCATATGGATGCAGCTACTTTCTTAATCTGCACAAGGCCACGGGTCGTCCTGTCCTTGTTTACATGCCTGCTGGGCAGCTGGCCAAAGACATTGAGAAAATGTCTGATGAAGCAGCTGCTAACTTCGCTTTCATGCAGCTCAAAAAGATCCTTCCAGATGCTTCTTCACCGGTAACCTTGATAATTCTAATGTTTTATATTACGTTTTTACTGTGCAAGAAAAATAAAAGCTACATACAATCCATATTTATTTAGGTGGCGGACTCTTGAGTTTTATTCATTGTAGTTCCTAAACTAATATTCTGACAATTTTCAAATACGGTTAAATTGAATTCTTGACTACCGGTTGGTGTTTCTGAGATGTAATTTGTTTGAATTATGCAGATTCAGTATCTTGTGTCTCGATGGGGTACTGATATTAATACGTTAGGTTCCTATAGCTACGATGCAGTTGGAAAACCACATGATCTGTATGAGAGGCTACGGGTCCCTGTAGATAATTTATTCTTTGCGGGGGAAGCAACAAGTATGCTGTATACGGGGTCTGTGCATGGTGCATTCTCTACTGGAATGATGGCTGCTGAGGACTGCAGAATGCGTGTCCTGGAGCGATATGGGGAGCTAGATTTGTTCCAGCCGGTATTGGGAGAGGACGCTTCAGTCATACCACTCCAGATCTCGCGTTTGTAATCTCAGAAGGCATTATACACCCCCCTTCTGCGTGCCATCTGTTGTCAAATGCTGTGTTCAACTCTTGATGTATACCTGGGAGGTGCCGTGACTCCTAGAGTTTGATAAATCTCATGAATGCGCAGAAATGAATTATTAATTTGGAAAGACATGCGCCAACATATAGTTGTAGTCGTATGTATTGCTGACACATTGCAGCTTGCTTTGCTGTCTTAAAGCTCTATTCTTTTTAGGACTTATTTTATCGTAGTAGAATCTCACACAATCATTGAGTAGACCAGTAGGATATCCCATGATTATCAAACTTGCAAGTTAATTCGATAACTCTTCTGAGTTTAGGTTTTCACTCACCCTTTCCATGTTAACTTGGAAGCAAACTCGAGTTTGGAGCAAATTCGGTAGAATCAAAAGCAAACTCAGGTTTATAGAATCGGAAGCTAACTTGATGAACTTGCAAGTCTGCAGCTAAGTTGGCGAGTTCATAGGGTATTTTTTATAACCCAAAACGATTGATCTTATTGCTTGCGTAAGGGTTCACATTAAGGTTACGTTCATGGTTGCCAATCTCTGTTCGTTGTTGTCGTCTCTCTCTGTTCGTTGTCGTCAGTTTGTGTTTGTGGTTTCGTTCGTCTTTGTTCGTGGTTGTGTTAGTGGTCGTCAGTCTCAATCGTTTGCATTGCTGTCACCACTGAGTGGTCGTCTGTGTTTTGCGTGGTTAGAAAACACCACCAAGAAGGATACAAACGTTTCAAGCAAATAACCAATTAATATGGTTTTTTGATAGGGACTTTGTTCTTTCCTTCTGCAGATTTTCTTTTAATTGAAAATGGTTGGGGGAGGTCCGATTAACGCAGACAATTGCATACATATTTTGCATAGTAGGCAGAGATTTAGATTTTTTTTTTTAGTTTTATAATATTTCGTTTTTTAAATTCATGTCTTTTTTAAGGTATGTGTGGATCAAATTTAACTTTAAAAAACTTATGTTTTATAATATTTGTGTGAAATTATTTATTTGGGATAATTTTGAAGTTATATGATTCTCATTTATTATTAAATATAGTTATTTTAATATTATTGACTTATTTATTTTAATTAATTGTATTATTAAAATATTATTTATTAGAAGTAAACTTTTACGAGTTGAATTTATAGAGTTTCCACGGATTTACTTAAATTCTTGAGTTTAAGTTTAAGTTTTATTAGGTTCTCGTACTAGATTATGTATTGAAGTTTATTACTTATATAAATGTTATTTTTTTTTATTTAGATGTATTTGATCAAAGAATCTAAACATTAATTGTTTGTATATATATAATCATTTTTTTTTCAAACACTATGCCATCTAATATATTTTTATTATGACTGATCTACTTTTTTTTATCTCAATATTTTAATTAAATTATGACAAGTATTACTAAGTTATTGATTTACTTAAAAAAAAAATATTTTTTACTTAAAAAAAAATATTTTTTGAATTAAGACGATGTAGCATCTTTACACATAATAATTTTAATCAATGCATTTATTTATTAAATGACGCGAGATGTTTTTTTGTGTTAAAAAATATAATAATAATAGTAATTTATCCACATTTTCATGACTAGTAACTCTCCCAGTCTGATAAATTATAAAGTAAATGGTTGGTCTAAGGATATTTTTAATCGTCAGCTTTAAATTATACAAAAAAAGGTATCTCACATATTGGTAACGTTCAGGTGGTGGTCGCCTTTATAGCTCAATATAGGTCCCAGTAAAAGTAAAAATGATAAAATCAATTATTTTTACATTATATAAAAACAATTTATGCACATAATTAAATTTAGTAATCTATTTAGGAGCTTAACAAAACATCCTTCTAACCATAAGAAGTTGACAAAATTAATAACCAAGTTATATACGCAAGCAATTTTTCATACAGTAAAATACCACAAAGCGTTATTTTGGACAAAATATGCTGTATTTGCTAACTAAATATTCCCTTGCTCTTTAATTGATATATATGTTCAATATAAAGTTATATGTGCTACCATCAATTAATGAATTTTGGCTGAATTTAAACAAATATTTTCATAAGTATTTGCACGTGAATAAAAAATTAGTTAAATGTCTTCTATAATTTAAAGTCAATTTATACACTTTTTTATAAAGCTCTTTCATAAAAAAATTCCAAAATTTTAAATTGATATGCGTAAATTGATTTTAATTTATTAAAAACTTAAATTATATTATTTTTATCTTACATGTACTTATAAAAAAGAAGAAGGTAGTTAACTATAAGTGTGCATATTTTAGAGACACAAGCTGTAGTTTTTAATGTTCTAAACCTTTCGAAGACTAATTGAACGCACTAAACATGAAGGTGACGAAAAGCAAGAAAATAATTGAAAGAAATGGACAAAATAACATAGGCCTATGCTTTATTAATTCTTCAGTGGCATTATCAATTATTAGGATAGAGATGAAAAAAAAATTGGAATCTGAGAATGTGAAGCAATGGTTGGTACTCTACAATCATGCCCCACATGGCGTGTACACAAATATAAATAACTTTTGGTAACTAAAATTCCAAATTTTCCATTAACCAACCAAATTTTTTATCCAAACAAAAGTCAGGTTACTGCAAACTCATGTTTATTTAACATTGCTTTTATAAAATCTTGTTGATTCAAGATCAATTCTACAAACACATCTAAACACAAACTGTATCACATACTTGTGCTGACAGTGAAATTTGGGTTTCATTATTACATATTAGATTCTCAAAATTAGGAGAAGATTGATAGAGAGAACAAAGTCATCAACAACATCCTTTTGGTACCCCTACACCAGATTCCCATTCAAATGAGATGCATTCCTACCAAGCCATGAAGAAAAAAGATGAATGCCTATGAGTCAGTAACCAGTTCATCTAAGGTGTCATTTTCTGCTGCTCTCTTGATGCGAACAACAGCCTTTTCAACCTGAAAAGAATTAAGATTTGGTTCACATCTTTTCTCATGTGACAAGCAATAATGTAGTGTAACACATAAGATGTTACTAGTGTGAAGTTTTGATTACCTCTGCTTGCCAATTTGTTCTGGCAGTCAGAACTATTAGAGTTGCTGTCTGTATAAGAACTCCAAGGATCATTCCCCACCAAATACCCTATAAAAATTACAAATACATTGCATGAAATTTATTCTTCACAAACTTAAGAAGTGAGAGTTGGATGAATCAGTGACAGAAGTGTTCCAAACTTACATCAACTCCTAAAGAAGTTTTAAAGCCAAGAACACATCCAACAGTAAGACCAACAAAATAGTAAGAACCCAAGTTTACATAAGCCACTACTGCTTGCCATCCACTTCCAATTGCCACCCCTGAAATTTTCCAAGAAAAATTAACCATAGGAGGAATAAACCTAAGTTGGTGTCTATGCTTGTGTACCTTTTATGGCTTTATTACCTGAAAGTATTGGTTGAATGCCATTGAGGAAAACAGAAATGGCAAGCAAGGGAGTCAAGTGAGACACAGCCTCAATGACTTCAGAGTCAGAAGTGAAAAGTTTGCTCAAAACAACCCGGAATATCAAAATAATCGAACAGAAAATCACACTAATGAGTATGCTGGTTCCACTCACTACGAAGACAGAAAATTTTGCTATCCTTGGATGGGATGCTCCTAATTCATTGCTCACTCGGATACTGCAATCATGGATCATACCATTAGCAAACTTTTGACAGTTTTTGGAATGAAAAACACATTGTTTTGTTGCTAACCTGGCTGCTGTACTGAGGCCCAACATAAATTGCATGTCCCAGTTCAAGTAGTTCATACTGAAAGCACATTAAGATAGAGGTTATGGTTAGGCACAAAACCAGAAAAGATATTCCATGACTATCTATTAACATACCAAATTGAAATTGAGTCCAGTGAGATTGTGGGATTGGAGAGGAGTCCTGATATAAGCACCAGTCCCTGGCTGTACCATATCTCCAAACTACATTAAGATACCTTTTTTAGATTAGATTAGTAGAACAAATTTATGTAAATAATCATGTATCTATGCAGAGTAACACTATGTTGGGATAGAAGTTGAAAGGTATTTGGAGAATTTTAGTTATGTATAAAATAAAGAATGAAGATTTTAATGCTGAGAGTAAAAATACTTTAGTTTCTTTAACTGAAATCTACACATGTACTAGATAGTTCATACACTAACTTCTAAAGTGATTTTACTTATTTTAAAGCTACTTTCTCAATTTCTGTTAAAGTGTCCTTTAAGATTATTTTAGACAAACTAAAACATAATAAGTTTTCTTGAGTTTAATAAAATATTTATAAGATTTTTTTAATCTTTTTCATTTTTATATCACGATAAATATATAAATGAAAGTTAATTGAAAAGTAAGAGCATAAATGATAAAAAAAAGTAATCAGTATTGTTTTCAACTTTAAAAACCAGAGATATAGAGTTAAAAGTAATAGAAGGAGTACTTTAGAAGTTATGGCCACCTTAATTTTCATTTGGTCAACAATTGTAAATGGTGTATAGAAATTAAAACTCATTTATGTATAAAAGAATGTATGTAAAAGTTAAAACTAGGGAGAGATTGACATACAGTCATAGAATCATACCATAGCATGACAGCAGAAGAAACTGTGAGCTTGAAATAAGGCCACATTCCACTGAAGGCTTTTAAACTGAAGCCAGTCCAGGTTTCCTTGCATGTTGGGCTAAATATGATGTAGAGGCCAATCAAAAAGGCAAGAAGCCACCAAGAAAAACTGAGACTAAGGGCTGCCCCTAGAAGACCATAGTCCAAAACATAGACAACTATCCATGTGAGAAGAATGTGAAAAAGGAACACCCCAACTGACATATATGCAAGAGGATTCACAATGTTCTGCGCTTGGAGGAACCTCTGCATTGGACAGCTTATAGTAAATGCATAGAGTTGGGGAATAAGTCCCCGGGAAAACACTTGGCCTTTGTCTGCTATGCTATCTGACTGTCCTATGGCTTTCAGAAAATCCCCAGAAAACCAATACAGAAATGAAAGAATCACTGCTGCTCCAATGTGTAAGATCACTGCTCTTTGCAATATGATGCTCATTGCTCCAAGCTTTTTTGCCCCATATGCTTGCCCACACACAGTTTGCACTGCACTTGCCATCCCCAACTGTTTAAGCAAAATATATGCAATCATAAAAAATATGCATATAATTGAAAAGGCAATTAATAATAGTATCATACATACTCTTACTCTGCAATACACTTTATATAGTTTAAAACTACACAAACATGAGTGAAGTTTGTTAAATAAAAAGTAAGAAGAAAAAATGATGTTGTTCTATTGTTACGTCCAACTTCAATTCTGATCAGAGAATAATGTCAATAACAGTTATGAAATTGCATCTAATTTTGTACCAGTAAAAAAAATATGTTCACAAAAGTGTGTCAAGTAGTGCTCATACCATAATACCATAAGCAAGACCCTGAATACCAACACTGGCTAGAGATGCCCCAGCAAGCTCTAGAGACCCCAAATGCCCAGTGAACATCAAGGTCACAAAACTTAGCATATAATTGAAAATGGACACAACAATAGAAGACCCAGAGAGGAGCCAGAGGAGCCTTGACTCCCACAGAACAAGCTTTGACCACCATTTCAACGCAATAGGCCTATCTCCTAAGAATTCTTCAATGGCCTCAGATGACAAATTTTGAATCTGTGTGTTTGAGTCAAGCCTCACTAGTAACGGTTGGTGCTCCAAAGTGTCATTAAAGTCCACGGAGCCCATGGTTATTATGTGCACTACTGTACAAATCACAACTAGTTGGAGTGCATGGAGTGAGGCATTGCAAATAAGAAGTTATATATGCATGTGGAAAAGTGGAATATTTGTTCCACCAAAGATTATGCAGCTAACCTTCCACAGTGTTTTGTGTTGCAGTTGTATCCACGTGCTCTTTTACATGGACAAGTAGATAATGCTAGCATATGGTATCTCTATATTTGTACTTAAAAAGATGAATCTTTATATTGTCACCTTTGATAAATAATTAGATGGCTCTCTCGAGTGTACCAATAAAAAACAAATTTCTACCCTTTTGAAAGATAGGTAAGCTGGCACTTTATTAATATGTACACAATACAAAAAATGTGATCTTTTCAAAATGAGAAGAACTGACCTTCCGCCATGAAGCAGCTGAAAGTCTTCAATGGACTGTTAGAGTAAAAAGAAGTGAAAGGAAAGAGAGAGTGAAAAAGAAAAAAATGGTTAACAAAGTCATTCCATTTTCATCCATTTTTCTCTTCAAAATGGTATGAATTAAAGATACTTTTTTTACTTCCTTTTCACCTCATAATTAGATGGGATGCTATAAAGTTTTTGCTTACAGCATCATTGCATTATAAATATTATATATATATATATATATATTAAAGTTACTAACTTTTACAAGAAATATCTTAAGAAATTATATTTAATATTTTTTAATTTATTAATAGTATACAAACTTTCACTTTAATAATGTATATTTAATGTGGGTTGTTTTTGGAGGGGGGTTTTAAGGTCCTGTCTTTTTCCTTTAAAAGGAAAATTTGAGTGTATTGCAATAATGTTTGTATTGCCAACATGTAGATGCATGAATCATACATTATCTGAGTAATTGTTTGTGCATTTGTTGCCATTGTTATCAATAAAAATAAATATTGTGTTAACATTGGTGTAAGACATTTACAGAATTTATTATTTTAATTCATTAACTTACTTCCATCATTATGACACAGTAACAAAAAATATTTTAAAATTTTAATGTTTTTCTCAAGTATAAGAATTTTCCCTCATTCATTTTGGATAGAGAATTAAAATATATTTTTAGGGGTTTAATTTTTCATGTGTTGTTATTTGTAAGTGCTAAAAGTTTGTGCTATTAATGTCAATAAAACTTTTATACTATTAATCAATAACAATATTTTATACAAATTTGAAAATAATTGTTATAAAATTTCTAATATTTTTTTTATATAACAACACTTGATTAAATGATAATATATAAACTTTCATATTAGCAATATATCTTCATTATTTTTCTATTTAAGTTATTCGCAAAAAAAATTAAGAAATATTTTCTTACATAATTTGAAAGTAGTTTTAGCAGTAAAATTTATTAAATGTGAAATATAGTTTTCAAACATAATTATTAACAATACAATAATATATATTCTCTATATCCCAAAATTTATTTCTTCTCATTTTTAATAATATAAAAAACTTGTATTAAGGAAAAGGTAATTGTTATACGGATTAAATGTGCTTTTAATTTTATAAAAATGAGTAAATTTTAATTATGGTTCGTTTAATTTGTTTTAATAGTTTTCGTTCCTTCATAAATTATTATTTTTTATCCCTACTATTTTATAAGATTAGTTAACGTGTTAAATAAAAGGTTAAATGATTATTTCAAGTTATATGTACTAATTTTATGATATAATGTCAGCGTATAACACTTAAAAAAATTCTTAAAATCTGAAAAAATAAATATTAAGTATTAAAAATAGCTATTTGAAATTTTAGAGGAATGATAATCAACGACAAATATTTAAAATTCACATATTTTATAATAATTAAAAACATTAATTTTAAAATTTCTCGGAATGTAAAACAAAGAGAAAAATTTATAAAATCTAAAATTAAAACTTGTTAATTTTAAAGAAATTAAAAACATATTTCAACCTTGATATTATTGCAGCAATATTTTATAATAATTTTATTACTCAAATCTCTTGATCCATAAAAGTAGTAATTTTCTTGTTATATAATTATATTAACGTAAATCCAGCCAGAAATATTTTTTCAAAATCAAGTAAACTTGTTCCAATATGTTAAACTTGTCTGCAGACATCTAAAAATTTCTCGTGAGTGATTAATTTTTCTTTAACCATTTGTACATGTAAGATTACTTTACTTAATGATGGTCAATACTATATTTATAAACTAATTATTGTCCAACATATAAAATTGATTTTACTATTAAATATACAATTAGTTTTTTTATATTATCACATGATTCAACAATTGAATCTACAAATTGCACATTTCATATTCCAGGTAAATATAGAAAACTTATTCATGTAGTAAATATAGAAAATTTAATGATGTTTTTATACCAGCTTGAAGTTTTTTAAAACATTTCTAATATATGATTATGATTTATAATTATATAAATATTAACAATATAAGATTCAAAATATCTTAAAGTCATTAAGAACATCTGACACTTACATGATTATCTGCTCATGTATATAGTACAATCATCGTAATTCAAACACAACAAGAAAAGAAGGGTAAGCTAATGAAAATAAAATTTTATAGTATACACAATTAAATCAAAAGAGAAAACCAAATTAAATGGATCAATTTCTTAATTATTCAATTTTCTTCAAATTCCAACATAAAACAATCACATAGACCTCACATGGATCTACACATTCAGGATATTCTTAGTCTATGTGACTTAGATCACCAGTAAGCTCGGAGATCTGTGTTGCCACATATGCACCAATACTTAATACATAAACAAACACCAGTCCATACATTATCCCAAATATATGAATTTAATTTCATATCACTTTCATCATACAATATCATTCAAAATGCAATCCATAACATTCAAAAGTCCTATTTTAACAACATAAAGAAGCAACACTTAAATACTAAATTATCAAAATCTAAGATTTCTACAAGTTTAAACGGTATGTAAACAAAAACATCTCTGCAAAATAAATTGAATAATGGACCATGTCCTCTCCACATCCAAATCTTCTAGCTTAGGATACTATAAAAAAAGTAAAGTTAGTTTCTCTTACCTTAATTGTTTGTTTTCCAAGCAATCTCTAGAATTTTAGCCTCTTAGTCTCGATAAGCTTTAAAATATAAGGGTATAATGCAAGTTACCAAAACATAACAGAAATTCAGTATATAATAGAATAAGTTGAGATAATTACTTTTTTCAGCTGATCCCACTAAGATTGATGATTAAATCATAGAAAAAAAATAGAGAATAAAGAATCTTTAGGATAAAGAAAATAAAAAATCTTTAAAGACATTTTAGAGTAAAATAAACTTACTCTGTTTAAAAATCTGATTGGATAGAGATGTTGCTTAACTCGTGAAATCTTTATTTGGGATAAGAAAGTTTAAACATATCTTCCAATTCATAAAAAAATTTGGTATGTATCTTAAATTTTAGTATTAAACTTACTTATCGTTCTTAATTAAGTAAAACAACGGTTAAATCTATATATTACAAAAAAAGAACCTTAATTTTAAACCAAAATTTCAACATAAATCTATTTCAGCCATTAAAATAACATATGAAATAAGGATGGATTAAAATCAAACTAACTATAGCATATTTAGATAAAAAAAAATATAAAAGGCAATTAATTTTTAAAAAATAATTTATTGTACAATATGTTTTGAATAAAAAATTTCAAAAGAAAATGAAATTCTAACATTCCAGAAAAGTAAACATAATTACTTAAAATTGAAAATTGAAAATATATTCTAAAATAAAAAAATGATATTTTTATATTCATAAATTTTTTTATTAATGTTAATAAAGTTATTTTTATATTTAAATTATTAAAATTATTTTACTATTGTTATTACTGTTAATTATTATTATTTTCATTCAATATAAATAAAGTATTAGAAATATTTATTTTTCATAAATGTTAATTAGATTATTTTTATTAAAATTGTTTTAATAATGTCTTTAGTGACGTAAAACTCTTTTTTTTTTTCTTAATTATAAAGTTCAGTTCTTCTTTAATATAATCTTACACTTTCCCACACCTCAGAAAGGTAATAAAATGTATAATAAATTTCAATCAGTTTTAATATTTAAAAAATGACTTATTCTTAATTATACGAGCCACGAATACTTTATTAAAAAAATAAAATTTAATAAATTTATATTGTCTTGACTAAATAAAATATTTAAAATAAAATCATGTAAAATTTAAATATCTAACAAAATGTGAAATTTCCTATAAGATAAGAGAAATCCCTTCAGTTATATGTTCTATATGTTTAACATAAACATTCATGGTTGCTGCAAGAGGTCAACCAGCTTCACTATAAATATAATGACAAGAAATTTACAAGTTTACAGCTAAAAAAAGAAATTATGTACAAAATTTCGGAAACAAGAACATGGGCATACAAGCCAAGTTGAAGGCTCTCAAAAATATTGAATCAACGCCATATCTAATCTTCCATAACCGGTCCATCTACAAAACTTCTCCAAGAGCGTTGTCAATTACATCAATTGGCTCGGAAATCCTATTTTCAATCATGTTAAAACTACTGATAAATTTTTTACTTGTTATATACATCAGATAGCAATTTCTGTTGATCTTTACGCAGCCCAGAGAACCACTTCCTCAAAGTTTCAGCGTTGTCAGAAATAGATTTAGAATAAGCTGAAAGATTGATGTTGGTGTGAAAAAGGGATTCAAAATCAAGAGGTAGAAGGCCAAACAGAGCACTGGCAGTGGCAAATTGAAGAGAAAGGTCTGCTTTCACGGAAGAGGTGCGACAAAAATAAGTACACAAATAACATCTCAAGTTCCCAACACCTTGATCTTCAAATCCACCAACATCAACTCCAGTCCTGAAATTTACATTTATCACTGTTAGAACACAAACAATAATTATGTGAAAGAATCCTTCTTTGTTGAAACAAATACCATCAAATCATATCATATTTTAATGTCGAATATCAAGAGAAATCACTTATTTGTGTATCTTACGCCTAAGGGTGCTACCCCGAAATTGGGATTTAGTGTTCAGAAATAAAAAAAAATCATTATTTCCTTTAAGACAACTCTAAATGATCTTAATTGTAAGTAATAAGCCATGCATATATCCTCTCAATTTCTCACTCTCATGAAACATAAATATATCCTCTATTCGTACAAACATACGTTTCACATTATGCATGAGTGATTGGTAACAATAACAATATCAACGTGACCAATTTACCTTCCAAGCTGACCTAGAAGAACAATTATACGAATAGCAAAGTTCTCCTCTACACATGAGTCGAGTATATTCAGCAGCTGAGGAACAAGTTTCATACCAACCCAGTGCCAGCTCTGTATTAGGAAAAGAAAACATGAAATCAGGATTGATTATGATGAAATCACCTAAACAATGAGAAGTCGAGAACAGTATAGCTCTCAACCACGCAAAAACTCAGGCCTTGGCAAGAAGCCACTTATTTCAGCAAATGATAGTGAATAACACGAGTGACATCACATTCAAGAAACATTTTCATGGTCAATTTCACATTGTATAATTCTATTAATTTCAGTATGAGATCAATTCTAAAGAAAAGACTGTCACTAATTTTTGGAAGGTGAATTACTCCATAAATTTAGAACTTGATAAAAAAGAAATTATAGATCACGGTCAATAATGAGAATAATACCATTTTGTTTGCTACCAGTTCCACCAGAGACAGGACATTACTCAGGCAACAACAGTCGACAGTTTTAAGGGTGTCAGGTTGAGTTGCAGAAATCAGGCATTTTTTTGAACAGGGCACATCATAGTTCTTGTCAATTGCACATTGAACTTCCATGAACCCAGATTCTGACAAATCCACTCGTTTTATCTCTTCCAAGAGCAAGCATGCAACTGCATCAATGGATTCAGCACCTTCCAAGAATGGGCATTTAGCATTCATACACAATTCAGCATGCAGTTGATTTATTGAAGGAAGACAGACAGTAGCAACAGATAGTCTCCCATTCTCAAGAAACATAATTATAGACTTCAAAACAGTCACCGTTAAACCAAAATTATCCTTGTTAAAAAACTTCTCTCCACCCAGATAAGAAAAAATATGGAGAATAGTCAACACCATCAAAGAATCCAACTTGCATGATCGAAGAATATGATAAGAAGCATCACAGATAAATCCAACATAATCAGTTGCAGCACATACTGATGCTAATATAATACTTGCTGCCACCAATTGTTCACTTGAAGCTGCATCAGATGATATCTCATTAACACAATTCACAAAATCAGTGGCTCTCAAATCAGAAGACAGAGTTTCAGCATCTACTCTATTGTTTACTATAATTTTTCCCTGTATAAGAAAATCTTCAATGAGGCCAAGCAGCTCATGCAAAGAATAATTCTCTACAAACAGGATTCTTGTCTCTGCATCAGTCATAACTGAGGAAAAAGATGTGAACTTTCGTCAAATTAAATTCAAGTTCAATGAAGTGCAAATAACATAATATTATATAGAATCAAAAACATTATTTTAATGTTGAGCAAATGGAAGTTGATCATGAAATAGATTAGAAAACCTGTGCAGATATGTTCAGAATAAGATCGCACGCAGTGGAATGATTTCCCATCCCAGAGTCTCCCAAATGTCTCTGTTGTCGTCATGGAAAAATTGAACAGCATAAGTGTTAACAGCACTGAAACCCTCTCCCTGAGAAATTAAAAAAGTAATAATAATAAAATTAATATCAACACCACCATTAGTCTACCTGATTAGTTTGTTTCAACAAGGAAAGCAAAATACTGAAACAAAATGTATGGAAGGTGTTCAACAGCATTGACCTCATACTATCAAAAAGAGCATGAGACACTTACTTCTGTGTGAGCTTTTCTTCCATTTTAAGTGCAGTTAATATGTTATTAACCGCCCAGCCTCTTTGAGTAGCCAAATTGCACTGAGCTATACAACTTTTTGTAGCAGTAAATATCCTTGATATGATATTACTATCCTCAACATTTGAAAAGAGAACACAAAATTCAGGAAGTTTGTTGTTTAAAGATCTTATTCCATCCTCCACCGGAAAAGCACTCCTTGAATTTTCTGTAGTGTGCACAAGTGAATTACAAGAAACTCCACAATCATCATATTTTTGTGCACTAGAAATGAATTCAACATTAATTACATCAGAGGGAGGTGAAATGAACAGGTCTGCTCTTGAACTCAACACGTTGTCTGGGAGTGATTTATGTAGAGAGGGAATCGTCAAATTATCCTCTTCAAATATTTCATGAAACTCAATGTCAGGAAGAGATGGAGACAAGGGAAGATCCATTGCTTTTCTATAGCATTCCTCACTGAAAGCATTTTCTAATTCTAATAATTTCATATAACTTTCATCAGGCACTTTATCAAAATTAATTATGGAATCGAAACTATTTGCAACATCACATATTCTCTCCCCACATGCTTGAGTGGTTTCTAAAGTACGTGGAGCAGGGCAGGAAGTCTGTCTACAGACATTTGCATCATCATAGACCTCACTGTTGGTCTCTGTCGTTGCTTTCTTCTCATCCCTGTTAATCCAAGATATCATGTCCACTTTTTCCCTTCGAGATTTCTTTCTCTTCTTGTGGGCCCTTTTATTCTCTTCCTGTAAATTATTAGGATTATGAAGTGCCACTTTCCCTCCTAAGCATTTGCCAAGTTTTCTATACAACAAACCATGAAAATCAGAGAGTTTCTCAGAAGACAAATTTGCAATATATTCAACTGTATCATGCATTCTTTTCCTCTTCCTGTGCTGCACATCAACAGATTTATCAGATGGGTTGCACATGTTTTGTTTAGCATTAAAGATCTCCTGAGTCAATTGTGCTGAAGCAGTAACTGGAAAAATGCTTGCATCCTGTGAGCCCATCAACTGTCCATCAGAAAAAGATTCTGTACTGGAATTTATAGCAGAACTCTGTAACTTTGTTTGGTTGGATCCTCTAACCAGAGGCTCCAATTTAGAACCAATACCTGTGATAGATTCAGAGCAATTTCCACCAGGAGTGAGGTGTGGAGTGCTATTCTGCATGTTCTTCCTCAATGGATCACTTGCATCCATCATTGTGCAGCAAGGCTTCAGAACCTCATTGTCAAATTGGCTAAGAATCTCAGACAAATTTAGCTTGCCAATTTGTCTAATGACATTTAAATTCTGCATGTCTAGTATATTCTCATACTGCAAAAGATGAAAATAGTTACGTCGTGCGTATACAACAAAAACATGAAGTAAAAAGAGAGCCAACAAAAGAAATTTAAAACAAATCCCTAATTATATGAATTCAGACATGTAACCAAGTACCATCTAACTACTAAACAATTATTTCGTTCTGATATATAATATAACAACCCAAATAATTATGTATTGCTTTCAGGGATACTGAAAATTTCCCAAAGTTAACTAATCTTTTGGTGCTACTGTTATATGATCATAAAACCAAAGATTGCAATAATTCAGGGGACAACAACCAATAAGTTCATAACCAATTGTCCATAACATAAGTAGTCTCACTTTAATCTGCATATGAGAGTAATCCAGGACGAAATCATTGGCTTCAAAAGTGTGCATGATTTCAACCAGGAGATGAGATAAAAAATGGCAAAATAGAAAAAATACTCAAATATTATACATAACCGTAAACAATCTGTCCGTGAAACCAACCTTTGTTTGGTCATGCTTACTTCCAGCAACAGGTGAAAAGGATGCATCAAGCATATCAACGCGGTGTAGAAATTGAATGAAATCAACCTTTAGACGGCCTAATTCGTTCCGCAAAATGTCATACCGACTTGCTTCTAACTTATATTTTTGCCTTGTATGCTTTGCTCGTAGCTTTTCCAGCTTAAGTTTATTTTTCAAAAGCTTCATTTTTGTACTTTCAGCTTTAACCTTGTTGTCAGCAGCCATTTCAACAGGCTTTGTCAAGGATGAGAGTTCATGGATCTTCTGTTTGAAATCCTCAATTGTCTGCTTATCCTCTTCTAACTGCTGAGACATCTGAACAGCAAGGCATTTCTCTTTCATGAACTTGTTCCAGTTATCCTCAGCAAGTGCCTTCTGCTCCTCTAGTTTAACCATCTCAGCATCTGCACACCTTTTTTCCTTGTCAACCTTTTGTTTTTCTACCTCTAACTTTTCATTTGCTCTTGCCATTGCTGAATCAGCCTTTCTTTTTTCTGCTAATAGTTTGTTCTTATCAGCTTCAAACTTTTTGGTTGCCTCTTTAAACATAGATATCTCCGACACCAACTTTGTTTTTGCTTCATTAACCTGTTTCTCCAATTGACCAATTTGAATCCTATACTTCTCCCCCTCAACTCTGGCAATCTCCCCCTTTTCAGCAGCCTTCTTCTTCTCCTCTTCTAGTAACTTGCAAGCAGCAGAAGCTTTCTTCCTCTCAGAATCGGCCATTCTCTTCTTCTCCTCTAGAAGCTCCTTCAATCTACAGGTTTCTTTTTCCTTTTCAGCAACCTTATTTTTCTCTTCTCCAAGTAGCTTGCAAACTTCATTGTCTTTCTTCCTCTCAGAATCAGTCCTTCTTTTCTTCTCCTCTAGAAGCTCCCTCAATCTACCTATTTCCTTTTCCTTTTCAGCAACCTTATTCTTCTCTTCTACAAGTAACTTGCAAACTTCATTGTCTTTCTTCCTCTCAGAATCATCCCTTCTCTTCTCTGACTCTATAAGCTCCTTCAATCTGCTAATCTCCTTTTCCTTTTCAGCAACCTTCTTCTCCTCTTCTCCAAGTAACTTGCAAACTTCATTGTCTTTCTTCCTCTCAAAATCATCCCTTCTCTTCTCTGCCTCCATAAGCTCCTTCAATCTACTAATCTCCTTTTCCTTTTCAAAAACTTTATTCTTCTCTTCTTCAAGTAACTTGCAAACTTCATTGTCTTTCTTCCTCTCAGAATCATCCCTTCTCTTCTCTGCCTCAATAAACTCATTCAATCTACTAATTTCCTTTTCCTTTTCAGCAACCTTATTCTTCTCTTCTCCAAGTAACTTCCAAACTTCATTGTCTTTCTTCCTCTCAGAATCATCCCTTCTCTTCTCTGACTCTATAAGCTCCTTCAATCTACTAATCTCCTTTTCCTTTTCAGCAACCTTCTTCTTCTCTTCTCCAAGTAACTTGCAAACATCATTGTCTTTCTTCCTCTCAGAATCATCCCTTCTCTTCTCTGCCTCGATAAGCTCCTTCAATCTACTAATCTCCTTTTCCTTTTCAAAAACCTTATTCTTCTCTTCTCCAAGTAACTTCCGTACTTCAGCATCTTTATTCCTCTCAGAATCAGCGCTCCTCTTTTCTGTCTCTATAAGCTCCTTCAGTCTACTGATTTCATTTTCCTTTTCAGCAGCTTTCTTCTTCTCTTCTCCTACCAACTTGCACGCTTCAGCAGCTTTCTTACTCTCTGAATTAACCCTCCTCTTCTCCACATCTAAAAGCCCTTTCAACCTACCGATTTCCTTTTCCTTTTCAGCAGCCTTAGTCTTCTCATCTTCTAGCAATTTGCAAGCTTCGGCAGCTTTCTTCATCTCAGAATCAGCCCTTCCATTTTCCACCTCAAGCAGCTCCTTCAATCTACTAATTTCCTTTTCCCTATCAGCTTGTAAGGTCCCATTCTCATCCCCACGGCCGCTGCACCCCTGCTGTGTTTTGGGAGTATCAATCTGAGGCTCAAAGCTGGAACTTTCACTCCCTAAGGATACCCTAGCAGCAGTAAATTCCCCCAATTTATCCCCTCTTTCCACTTTGACCCCACATGCTGCAGAGAATAACATCACATACATTACTAGCATATTCAACATTCCCTCAAATAAACTAAACTGATAGCATATGCATACTCCGAACATAACCAGATAATGCCTTATACCCCAAATCTTAGAAATTTAACATATTACTTACCGTTGGTACTGCGGGACTGGATTTCGTTGATTTTGATTTCAAGAACCTTGACGGCTTGTCGCAGAGCATTGCGCGATTCCTGCACCTTCGAGTATTTCTTCTTCCACTGCGTATAAAGAGAAAAAAAAGATACATGGTTAAAATCGAAAGCGTAGCAAAATAAATGGAGGTGTGAAGGGAAGAGGTACTACGTGGTCACAACAGGGATTTTTGGAATCGGATTTCAGTGTCTGATCTCGATTCATAGACAATGTCATCTTCGCAATGCAGTAAAATGAAACGAACGACACTAAGAGCCGGTGACGGTGGTGACGGTGGTTGTGGCGGTGAAGTAAACCCTAAACCCCATAGCCGAGAGTTTGCACAGCTTCAATATTGAATCTGGAGAGTTTAATTCACCCTTATTAATGTGAATTCTTCGGTTGCAATTAAAAATACAAGAAAAAACAAATAATACAGAAATTCACATTTAAATCTTAATAAACAAGAAACAAAAATATTCATTCATTTTGGCCATTGGACAAAAAAGGAATAAAAAAATATTCTAGAAAATAAATTACAAAATCGAATCATTTTTATTCTTCTTTTCTATTAAAATAGGTCATACTATTTTGTAAGTCTAATAAAATATGCTTAATATGTCAATTTTAATTTATTTTGTAAAAATATTATCATAAGATGAATTTTTTTCATCCATAGAAACCAGCACACGTCTGATTATAAATGTATTTATAATAATAACTCACATTTTTTTTTCAATTAACTGAACTATTATCTAATTACTATATTAGCCATATTTTTTAAAATTTATTTGGTGAAATGGTTGTGACTAGATAAATATCATATATTAATTAATAATATAATGAGGAAATTGGATTGTTTGTTTGATATATGTATTGATTATAATGATTAAAATTTGTAAAAGTTGTACCAAATAAGATGCATTTGAATAAATGCTATTTGTGAAATAAAATGCATTCAGAAGAGTTTATATAATTAATTTACTAGGAGGGTGAAGCAATTCCAAAAAATATCTCCAAAAGTATTTATTCTTGGTTAAGTAAGTATTAATTGATCCATGATTAGCTAGTTTATGAATTATGTTTTTGGTAAAATTAAGTATTAGATAAGTTATTTCATGTAAATTGTAATTGAAATTGGTAAATGAAATTTTGATAATTTAATTTTATATTAATAAGTGAGTTTAAAAATAATTTATCCAAAAAAAAAGTTGAATGTTGAATCATAGAATACAGAGAGAAGGTTGAGAATGTGGAGACAACGTTGGCATTAGCATGCTTCTACGCTGTTGCTGTTGCTGCTTTCCATTGAAGACGAAGGTGTTGCTGTCACTGTCACTGTCACTGTCACCACTCTCCAACAACACTCGCCTCTTCTCTTCTGCGGCTTCTTCAACTGCAGCCATCACAATCACACCTTCAATCTTGAAACAATGCAACTCTCTAACCCAGGTAAAAGTGTGGCATCAGCAGAGCATCGTGCAGGGCCTTCTGCATTTGGTCACGGACCTAATCGGCGCATACATGGCCTGCAATTCAACTGCCACCGCCATTCTGCTTCTAGAGCGCCTCCCTCCATCGCCGTCTTCCGTTTTCTGGTGGAACCAACTCATAAGACGCGCCCTTCACCTCGGAACTCCTCGCAAAGTTTTCGCTCTCTTCCGGCGGATGAAGTCACTGGGGTGGACCCCTGACCACTATACCTACCCTTTTCTCTTCAAAGGTTGTTCCTTTCTTTCCCTCGGTGCTTCCCTCCATGCTACCGTCGCACGATCTGGCTTTGCTTCCAATGTGTTCGTTTGCAATGCGCTGGTCTCCATGTATGGGAAGTGTGGAGCCCTCAGCCACGCACACCAGGTGTTCGATGATTTGTGTCAGTGGGGTATTCAGGACTTGGTGTCGTGGAATTCTATTGTGTCTGCTTATATGGGGGCCTCCGATGCAAAGACTTCACTTTTATTGTTTCGTAAAATGACTAGACTGAATTTGATGTCCCCGGACGTGATCAGCCTCGTTAACATACTTCCTGCTTGTGCTTCCCTGGCTGCCTTGCTGCATGGCAGAGAGGTTCATGGGTTTGCTATCAGAAGTGGGTTGGTGGATGATGTTTTTGTGGGAAATGCTGTGGTTGATATGTATGCTAAGTGTGGGGAGGTGGAGGAGGCCAATAAGGTTTTCCAGAGGATGGTGTTTAAAGATGTTGTTTCTTGGAACGCCATGGTGACTGGCTATTCTCAAGCTGGCAGATTGGAACATGCTCTTTCTTTGTTTGAGAGGATGCGGGAGGAAGACATTGAGCTAGATGTTGTGACTTGGACAGCTGTTATCACAGGGTATGCGCAGCGAGGACAGGGTTGTGAAGCTTTGGATGTGTTTAGGCAGATGTGCAGTTGTGGTTCTCGTCCGAATGTGGTCACTCTCGTCTCGTTACTTTCAGCTTGTGCCTCTGTTGGGGCATTGCTCCATGGGAAAGAAACTCATTGCTATGCCATCAAATCTATTCTCAGCTTAGATGGACCTGATCCTGGGGATGATGATTTGAAGGTGATTAATGGTCTAATTGACATGTATGCTAAATGCCAAAGCACAGAGGTGGCTAGAAAAATGTTTGATTCAGTATCTTCAAAAGATAGAGACGTGGTTACCTGGACTGTGATGATTGGTGGGTATGCCCAACATGGTGATGCCAATCATGCTCTACAGCTTTTCTCCGAAATGTTTTATAAGTATATAAAGCCTAATGATTTCACTTTATCATGTGCCCTTGTGGCCTGTGCTCGTTTGTCAGCATTGAGGTTTGGAAGGCAAATCCATGCTTATGTGTTGCGCAATTGCTATGGGTCTGTTGTGCTGTTTGTGGCAAATTGTCTTATAGACATGTATTCCAAATGTGGAGATGTGGATACCGCTCAGATTGTTTTTGACAACATGCCACACAGAAATGCTGTCTCTTGGACGTCTTTAATGACTGGATACGGCATGCATGGACGTGGTGAAGATGCTGTCCAGGTTTTTGATGAGATGAGGAAAGTGTCTCTAGTGCCTGATGGCATAACCTTTCTTGTTTTGCTTTATGCTTGTAGTCATTCGGGAATGGTGGATCAGGGTACTGATTTCTTTAATAGAATGAGGAAGGAATTTGGGGTAGATCCTGGACCGGAGCATTATGCTTGCATGGTTGATCTCTGGGGTCGCGCTGGTCGGTTAGGAGAAGCTATGAAGCTCATTGATGAAATGCCTGTGGAACCAACCCCAGTAGTGTGGGTGGCCTTGCTCAGTGCTTGTCGGTTACATTCGAATGTGGAAGTTGGGGAACTTGCGGCAAAGCGTTTGTTAGAATTGGAATCAGGGAATGATGGGTCATACACTTTGCTTTCAAACATATACGCCAATGCCAGTCGCTGGAAAGACGTAGCTAGGATCAGATATATGATGAAACGTAGTGGAATCAAGAAAAGACCTGGTTGCAGCTGGGTGGAAGGAAGGAAAGGCGTTGCAACCTTTTTTGTTGGAGACAGATCTCACTCACAGTCTCAACAGATATATGAAACACTTGCAGACTTGATTCACCGCATTAAAGCCATTGGTTATGTTCCTCAGACAAGTTTTGCTCTCCATGATGTTGATGATGAAGAAAAGGGTGACCTGCTTTCTGAACATAGTGAGAAGTTGGCTCTTGCCTATGGCATTCTAACATTACCACCAGCTGCACCCATTCGAATCACCAAGAATTTACGCATCTGTGGTGATTGCCACTCTGCCATAACCTACATATCCAAGATTATTGAACATGAGATCATCCTGAGAGATTCAAGTCGCTTCCATCATTTCAGAAATGGATCCTGCTCATGTAAAGGCTACTGGTGACAAAGAAATCAACCCATTCCATTTAATTTATGACATTTTTGCTACGAGAGAGGTAATTTTATTATTTTACTATACTAATGAGAAATGTACAATGGTCCTTTATGTAATTAGAAGGAAACTATTAGAATCAACCTAACAGTAGAAAAATTTAGTAATTTATATGAATTCTTACATCCTAATTTTATGATTACACAGAAAAATCTTTGTATATATATATATATATATATCTTTTTTCTAAGATAATAACCGTAGCCTTTGTGATTGGGATTTATTGTTTAATAGAATATATCAGGGTTGTGTATTGCGATGGAAAATTTGATGTGAAGTGAAATATAAAAATATAAAAAAATCAAAGAAACTAATTTTGCTATAAGGAATATGAAATTCTAGAAAAATTCATATAAAGAGTTAAACTAAAATATATAAGAATAAATGGAGAAACACGAAATCATAACTGATTTCTGTAGTGTAAATGCAATGTGTAAGATTATTTTCATTCCAATAAACATTGGAACTCATTGTCTGGAATTGATAGTGCGTATATTAACGTGAAAATTATGGATTTTATAGGTTTTTAAGGGGACATTGCCTCTTAAAAGTGACCAGTCTATCATTGTAATATGTGTTGAAACAAATAAAGAACATTGAAGCACATGAAAAAGGGGAAAATATAAATACTCGAACTAAAAACTATGCGTGTAGTCTTTTTAAAGGAGAAACTATAATTACGTTAAAATCAACATTTTTAGAGAAGTATAGTAAATTATTGATTAACCTATGCCTGAAATGCAAAAATACTGCAATTTAAATTTGACAACTCCAAAAAAAATCATTTGAAATGTCCTTTAATACAATAAGAAATATTACTTAATAAATTATTTGTTCATAAGAAATATTCTATTAAAAGTTTGTTATTTTTACCTTTTAGAACTCAAGTTGACGAAAACTTGTTTGCCATACTCTCAAGAAAATGGAACAAGAACTAAACTCCCAAATTTCGATTGCAAGAACTAAATAACAGATAATAAATAATAATTTATATAAGCAACTTTTAGAATTTATTGAAATGCAGCCATGTGTTTAGTGGTGTATCTAGTTTCTAGATATGTTTTTTCCTATTCTCTTCCCTTTTAAAACATTGCACCACATATTTTAGTTTATCAACCCAGGAATCAAATTACTAGTGGTGAGTCCTCTTGAGCACGTTCTTCTCATTTATCACTAATACTACAACTATTGATCATGATGACTTGAGTGGACTCATCTACATTCACAAAAGTACTCACTTTACCGTAATCTTCATCTTATTTACCATTTTCTTAGCTACCACTAAGTTGTTTCCTTATTTTCCTTTATTTTTTTGTTTGTTTTTTATTATTCTTAAATGTGTGACAAAAGCACTTAATCATCTTTGGATAATGACAAACCATGATTACTAAAATGCAGTTTCTTGAGCATAACAAAATATATGAATTAGTTCCTCTTTCGCCCAGGAAGAAAACATTTGGTTATCTGTCATTAAAGTTGGACCTACAATGAAGTTGATAATCTCAAAACTCAATTGGTGGCTAAAAGATATACTTAAATATGTGTTTAACTACAGTTATACTCTTTTTTCGATGGCCAAAATGACTATTAACAGGCTTTTCCTTGCCATGGTTAACCATTGGCCCCTTCATCAGTAAGATATTAAAATGTTTTTCTTCGTGGAGATCTAAAAAAGGAAGTCTTCATAACCCAGGAGGAGTCTGGTTTAATTTGTAAGTTATACTATTTTTTAATGTTCTCAAGCAATCTCCACATTGTTCAATCTTTTAGTAAGGCAGATAATTTGTTTTCTATTGTCACATCTGTGTACTTAATAATGTATATTGATGATATAATCATTACAGAAAATGATGCTGCTAAAATATCTCAAGTTAAAAGAACACATACAATCATTTTCAGGCCAAGTATCATCAAAGTCTTACATATTTTTTTGGGAATAGAAATAGTTTTTTCAAAAGAAGGAGTTGTAATCTCTCAAATGAAGTATATGCTCTTAACATTCTAAAAGATATGGGTACAATTAATTGTAAACCAGTGGATTGTCCTATGAATTAGTATCAGAAATTAATGGCAAGAACAAGGAGAAACTTTCTTTGATCCAAAAAGTTATGGAAGATTAGTTGAAAAACTTATTTATCTTACCACTAGACAAGATGTGTCTTTTGTACTTTTTGTGGTGAGTAGACAAGATGTGTCTTTTGTACTTTTTGTGGTGAGTTAGTTTATGCATAATCCTTGTATTGATCATTGAAATGTTGTCATCATATTCTAAGATATCTCAAAAAGACTCCAAGATAATAATTATATTATGAAAATAAAGGAAATACCCAAATCTCTAAATATTATAATGTTGATTGGGTTGATTCTCCTATTCGCAAATGTTCTACTACAAGATATTGTATTTTCTTTGGAAAAAATATTATCTAGTGAAGTTAAGTATAGGATAATTTCTCTAGTCAGCTTATATGGGTAAAACATTTCCTTCAAAGAATTATTTTTTTTCTAAAATTCACCCGATGAAGATGTATTGTAACAAAAAAGTTCTTGTCCAAAGAAATCTGCAGAGATTGTCTGATCAAATGATAAACGTACATATATTCACAAAATTCTTGAGAGGACCTCGGATTGAATTTATTTGTTCTAAGTTTGGCATATATAATTTGTATGCTCTAGCTTGAAGGGGAATGTTCGAATAAGTTGTCTCAAGTAGAATTCATTGAAAAGTTGTTGTGTACTTTGTGCATATATACCTTTTCCTATTCTCTTCTCTTCTCTTCCTTTTCATATATTGTTTCTGATATCCCCAAAGTTATTGTAAAAGCTAATATAAATATGAGAATATAAGAGAGGGAAAATGACTCAATTCCTTATTCTTTTGTATTTTTCTCAAGTGCAACTAACCATTACATAAACAAGGTCACCTATCATAATTTACAGTCATTTGCTGTTGATCTGTATCAAGACTTAGCAAAATCACTACATCTCAACCATTAATGTGAAGTATAATAATGCTGGACCAATGTATACATAAGAAACTTGTAACAAAAAATGGTGCCACCACAAATTTTCAACTAACATTCCTTACATAGGAGAATGTCCTAGTGTAGTGAAAAGACCTCATTGATGCCATGCCATTTCTGGAACTTCTCGACTCTTGTTGACTAGCATAATTATCACAAGAGTTGCTAGAGGTAGAAAGTGTGTGACCTGGGCATAAGTAGAAGGACTAACACCGTTCCCAATTTGCTGCTCTTCTAGTGGAGAGTATTTTTATGTACCACACATTGTTCACAAGCCCCCTGCAAAATTATCAAATGTAAATGATTTTCGGTGCAGAATCAGGAATCAGCTAAATCTAAATTGAAGTACAAAACTTTTAGGCAGGAACCAGCTCATTAATTGATTAAATGTTGATCGAAGTGAAAACATAAAGTAACAATTTAAGCAATTTTCGTGAGCCAAATCATTCCTTGGTTTTGCTATAAACAACTGTCAAACGTGATATGGATAAGGATCTTCAGAAGTAGTGGAAGAGCTAGAGAGGATAATTTGTATATGATTAACAGCTATATACTCAACCTTTGTAATGATTCTTAACACAGTTTTCATATTATTCATGCAAAACAAAAAATTAGACCGACTAAGGTTGACTAAAATTTAAAAATTACAACAGTAATGCTACGTTGAAGACTTGAAACAAATTTGACCAAACAAGCAAAGAAGCCAAGCCAACCAAATAAGGATGTGACGGTATGCAACAAGACAGAAGTAGAAATAGCACAGCCAACTTATTCATGTTATAATGTAATTAAATTACTGCTTAGAAACCTATGCCCTGCTTCCAATGCTATTCCAACTAATGTTTTGCCTGATAAAATGAAAGATCACTGATTTGAGTATATCAAATATGCAAAGACCATCAGAGCTGTTATTCTTTACCAGTAATTATGTGCAGCAGCATAAAGTGGACAAAAAAATGTAGACACAGGGACCACAAATAAATTATATAAAAAAAATTCACTCAAACAAACCTTGAAATGTGAGCAAATTTCCATTCATTATCATGAACATCTCTGGCTATTAGTTCTCTAGGCAGGAGGCTGCCGTGTGTAATCCTGAGAAACAAATTAAAGAAACATATAACAGACAATATCACTATGTGAATATGACTTACAAGAGGAAGGGAAGACTTTTTTCAGCTGCTCTTCGAGGAAAAGAAAATCCTCCATGAGTACTGGTATTGCTTGCTGGGATTGCTCAATTCAGCAGGCAGAAGATACACCACCTTTTGCTCTTGCAGCAAAATAAATAATGTCAAGATGTGATACAAAAATTAAAAATAAAATAGAACAAGGTGGCAAATAATAGAAAAGTACAGGACTTAGTGGTTGCAGTCATTTGCACATGTGCTTCTCTTGCTTCAGCATCAAGATGCATGCTTTAAAGGTTCAAAATGCAAGCCCATAAATATGTTCCAGATGCAGATCTAAACTTAAGTTCTGAACTATTTTTTTATCCTTACGTGCATGGTCACATTGTGAAGCTAACAGATAAGTTGCCGTGGCAAGTTAGGGTAAATAGGAATATGTGCATCTACTTCCCTGTTGGTTGAAGTGGCAACCTGTAAAATCAATATCTACATTTGTCAAATTACTAAAAAAACAAATGTAAATGAAATACACAAGAAACAATCAATTATTTGGAAATTCTGATTGCAATAATAGTTTAGATAAAAATAACCATTAGGCTGGAATCCCCTTGGAAAAAAATATAAACTAAAATTAATCATGATGATACACCAAAGAGTTCTCTATTTGTCTGTCACTCTAACTTTTAGCATAGCAATTATTATTAGGCTCAGACACGCCTTTTAAATGGCGTGTCCGTGTCGGACACACGTATCGTATTGGTGAAGTGTCCAATTCAAAAAATATTTGTTAAATTTCTGACAATTTTAGCACGATTCTAACATAATTTTAAAAAGTAGAAATACATTAGTTTTCTAAAATATCAAACTTATTGTATAAATTTTTAATATGATTATAAAAATAATAAACAAATCTTTTTGAATCAGCCATGGAAAACATCTTTCCGTTAAAAAAAAAAAATCTGAAACATACTTGTACACATAAATCTTTATTGTCAATTTATATAATTCATAATTATATAATATATAGATTCGACAAGTCCGTATCCATGTCGTATCAGTGTCCGTGTCAATGTTTATGCTACATAGATTATACAAGAGATTCATACCATGATTATCAGGCTGACCAAGGTTCAGACTTTCTAGAGTTGAAACCATAATGTCAAATTCTATTTAAAATTCAAGAAAATGCTCCTCACTTCAAATCAAGCAATACCACATCCATTACAAGGGACTTCACTTATGTTTAGAGTGGTAGCAACAACAACATAAAGCATAAATCAAAGGATTAATGGAGCATATTTTATTTTTTCTTTACTTAATTAGCCCATCCTCTCTCCTTCCAGGCTCAACGACTTAAACATTAATCCATGAAGTCTGCTAACATGGAACTTACAGCTTACAGCCTCGCACACTCAGATTATAAGCATATACTAAATGAGGTACTAATTTTCTGTACTTGTGCTTTTCGTGAGCATAGCATCTGCCCCAAAATATCCTCAAAATGCTACAAAATTAAGGATAGTTCAATAAAATCCAACTTACAGATACAAGCAGCATTACTGACCTGCTCATTGTGACCTTGGGGAAGGTAGACTACTACACGACTTCTAACAGGAGGCAGAAAAAACCAGAGGGCCAGCACATACATGCCAAGGTTTCAGAATTCAAACAATTTTTTCTCTCCTAAAAATCATCTAATACACATGAAGTAAATTTCACACAAGTCAAGAGGGCCTATAGTCCAGTCTACAGGTGGCACATCAGTAATCAGCACATTAAATCCACAGTATATTTACCAATCAAAATAACATATCCTGATCCAAACTCCAACCACACAAACAAGCAGGCAAACAGAATAACCACAAATAAATAGAAAAACAACTCAACCTTAGTCACCTCAAACTTAAAATCATAAACAGGTAAACAGAATAACCACCCATAAATAGTTTTGACAAATGCTGGTTTACCATAATAAATGCATGTTTGCTTGTATATTGACTCATGTACTACTACATCATGAAATTAAAAGTTAGCCTGCAACATGAAAATGAAAAGTGAACATAAGGACATTAAATGTTATGCTTCCATATATAAAATTCTACACTACACACGGTACATCTCAATCAAAAGTTGAAAGGAGCTTACCTTTAGATATACAAGCATGACTTGTACTTTAATTTCCACGTTACAAATCAAAAGACAATGCTGTGAAAGTTGGCAGCTGTCTCTCTTGTTTGTCGAGGACTTGAGTATGTAGATGAGCATCATCACTTCTCATTATTCAAATGTACTTCTGAATGAAAAATTTGGCTTGAAGACTCAAGTGTGGTAGGTTAGCATTGTGAAATTCAGTATCATAACAATAGGTATCTACTGGAAGCTCAAATATCTTTGCAAGTTAGAACTAAGCAGAGGGTCATGAATGATCACTTTCCAAAGATATTATCTTCTAATCAACAGCTGGTAACCTGGTCCCTCGATGAAGAGAAGTCACAGTTGGGAGCCTTTTCTTGAGTATCTTTTTATCTCTAATACCATCATATAGTAGTTCGTAAGTGTGATAAGTTATGTGACCCTTTTTCAACAAAACTTCTACAAGTATCTTAGGCGCTGCTACCACCTTTTTATCAGCTTCAAAAATTGTATTTACAGTGTTTGGAACGATGCCCTTTCGTATCATACAGTGGATGATACTAACTGCTTCTGGAACCTTGTCCTTTGCACACAGACAATTTAAAACCCGTCCAAATGTTGTCAATGATGGTATAAACCCCTTTTCTATATTTTCCAAAAGAAACTTGAATCCTTGAGAAATATTTCCTATTTTGCAAAAGCCATCTATGAAAACCCGATAAGTGTAGTTGTCTGGGTCACAGCCATTGCCCTTCATCTTAGAAAAGAGTTTCATGGCCATATTCATATTGAGTTGTTCAGAAAATGCACTGATTATGATGTTATATGTTGCTGTTGTATGACAAACATCATATTGTTTTTCCATCCTTCTAAATAACCGGTAAGCACCATCAAGATCCCCAATCTTACAGAACCCAGTGATCAATGTGCCAAAACTAACAACATCAGATTTCAAACCCTTGCTTTTTATTTCCCCAAGCAAATCTACAGCTTCAATAACTTTCTTAGTTTTACAAAGGCTCTCTATAATAATGTTGTACGTAACTATATTTGGAGCACATCCCTTCTCCTCCATTGCCTTGAAAATCTCCATTACTTCTTCAGATTTTCCAGCCTTGCAAAGCCCATTCAGCAAAGTGTTGTATGTGATAACATCGGGAGTCATACCCAGACTCCACATTCTATTTACTACCACAGTTGCACTTTCTAACTTCATCTGTTTACAATAGCCATCAATCAAAGTATTATACGTAAACATGTCCGGTACGCACCCTTTGGCAATAGCATCATCTACAAGATGATTAGCATCAGACACACAACCCATTTTGCACAAGCCATTTATAACTAAATTATAAGTCCATATATTGGGTTGACAACCATTTTCAGCCATCTCATTCATCAATTGCAAAGCTGGCAAAATAAGACCCTGCTGAGACAACCCTTTAATCAAGGTATTGTATACAACAATGCTCGGCCTCAAACCTTTTCTGAGTCCATCCTTAAAGACCGCCATAGCTTGATCAGGGTCACCATCCCGGCAAAACCCATTAATTAAGGAACAATAAGTAAACTCATCAGGTTTAAAACCCTTAAAAATTGCATCCTTCAGTACCCTATTCGCACATTGCACCATCCCCTTCTTGCAGTATCCATCAATAATACTATTATAGGTAAAACCATCAGGCTCCAATCCATCATTCACCATTTTCCGCAAGTAATCCTCAGCCTCAACAACCCACGAATTCCTACACAGACCACATATCAATATATTATAAGTGACGACATCAAGACTCAATCCCTCCCGCAACACACTATCCAACAACCTAACAGCACCGTCAAGAGCACCTTCCCTACAAAGCCCTTGAACAAAAATATTAAAGGTGAACAAATTGGGACAAACCCCCCTCTTCAAAACCTTGCCGAGAAGCTTCTCACTTTCAGAAACAATACCCTTTTTGCACAGCACATGCACAAGCTTATTAAACGTGACAACATCGGGACACAAACACCGCGCAAGCATTTCATCAAACAGAACACGCGCATCTTCATGGTCACCAAAATCATACAGCCCAGCAACGACAGTGCAATAGGCGACAGGATTGGAATCACACCCAAGTTCAGGCATGTTACGAAGGAGTCTAAGAGCAGCATGAGGCCTGGAAGTTCTGCAGAAGGACTTGATCCTTACGGTATAGGTGTACACATCAGATTCCACCCTTCTGTCTCTCATCCTCATGTACACTTTGTGGGCTTGGTCATGGTAGCCGTACTCGACCAGAATGTTCATGATGGAGTTGTAGGAGTGAACGGAGGGGTCACAGCTGTAGAAGTCCATGCGTTCGAAGGTGTCAACAGCTTCCTGAACCTTCCCCTTCCTACCGTAGTGTTTCATGGCCTCGATGTACGCGCCTTCCAGAAGCGCATTGTTGACGTACTCTCTCATCTCCGAAAGCACCTTCTCCATCTCCTCGAACTCGCCGTGATGGCCCAGCTTCTGGACCATGCACTTGTATGTTAGCAGCGTGTGCTTGAAGCCCGACTCCTTTTTCGCCGATTTGAACATTTCCAGCGCTTTCAGAGGATCCTTTTGTGCTTTCACCACCGCAGCAACGTGCTTCGGAAGCAGTGCACGATTCATCTCAAAATCAACAACAACCAGAAGAAGAAGCGTGTCTCTGCTCACATGGGTTCGGGATTTCAATGTTTTCAATATCAATTGAGAGGGTTTGGTTTTACACCGTTACAATTAGCGGAAGTATTCACTTTTTCTATAACTAATAAGAGAATTATGCAGTTAGAAAAATTTATTTTTATTAAAGTATTGTTAATATATACATAAAATAGGTATGTTTATTAATTTGTATGATGTGAATCATTTTTTTACTGATTATTAAATCAATAAAATTAATTATATATATAAAGGTATAAAGGGGAAAAAAATTATACATAAGTAACAGCTCCAAAACCCAATCTGTTTATATGTCATTAGAGATTATAGATATAGATGATAAACATTGCTTAATGAAATTATTTGTTAATCATAATTTTTTAATCATTTAGAACTCTATGCGAGGCTTCAAAATTTCGATTTAAAAAACTAAATAAGAAATAAGAAGAAGAAAAAATAATGAAAAGTAAGATTATTTACACACAAAAAAGTGAAAATTAAAAGAAAATAAAAAAAAATATAATTGATTTGATCTGTGGCAAAATAAAAAAATCAATTAATTGAAAAATATAAAAGTTATCAAAATACTTTTATTAAATTTAGCATATATAAGTATGAATTAAAACTAAACCACGATTAATTATAAAGTAATCATTTTATAAAATTAAAAATAATATTAAAAAATTAAAATTTAATTTATTTAAATAATTAACCATAACCATATAAAACAAATTCACATACCAATTTTTAAAAAGTTAAAGTATAATAACAAATTTACAAAGATGGAAACTACATAGACCAATTTTAAAAACAATAATCCTTTTAATTAATTTTATTAAAAAATCATTAAATAATAATTAAATTTAGAGACAAAAATAATTAATTAATATATTAATTAAATTAGATTTTTTATAAACTAAAAAAATTTCGTATCTAAAATAACTTCTATTAATAAAAATTTATAAAATAATTTTTAAATTAGTATTTAATTATTAACTATCAAAAATTTAACTACTAATATTTTAAATTTTAAATTAATTTCTAAAAAATTTAATAAAAAATAATTTAAAATATAAAGTAGTAAGTAACTAAAATTTCAGTAACTAATTATTAGATGTTAATTTAAAAACTATTTTATAAATTTTTATTAATAATAAAAATTACTTTAGATATTAATAATTTTTTAATTTATAAAATGACTTTTAATTTAGTTAAATAATAACTAATTATTTTAGTTTTTAAAATTAATTTCTATTTAGTAATTCTTTTTAATATAAGTCAAATTATAGGTAATATTTAAAATTAATTTTAATTTTATCAAAAATAACTAAAATTAAATTGAATGACTATAATAAACATACTTAATTTTTTTGAATTGTAGATAATGTTTAAAATCAAGTAATTATATGTGCAATGTCACATGTTATTCCTATTTTTATCTACTCTTCTTACTTGAATGACTTTAATAAACATACTTTATTATTTTATAGATTGTTAAAATTGTTACATGTACATTAATTCTTTACTTATATTTAATTAAATATTATGTAGATTTATGCTTTTATTTCTAATAAAATTCAAGTTATTTTTAAATATATTCTTGAATTGACTTAAATGTATTCTTGTTTGAGTGTAAATTAATTAAAAAAATCTTTTATTTATTATGTCCATCTATTTAAGGTGTAGTTTCCATTTCCCGTTCGCAAATCTTTTCTATACTTAATTTTTTTTAACATTGGTAAGTGGAAAACAACGTGTACATGATTTGTAATTAATTATTTAAGTAAATTAAATTTTAATTTTTAAATATTTTTAAATATTATTTTTAATTTTATAAAACAATTACTTCATAGTTAATCATCTCTCAATTTTAAATCATTCTTATTCTTATTAAATTTTAACGAGTAATTTAATCGTATTATCCAGTTAATATAATTTTTTTATTCCATCACATTAATCAAATCTAACTACAATTTTTTTTCCTTTCACTTTTTATTCTCTTTCTTTTAAACTAATATCTTAATTTCTACTTTTTTTTTTCTTTGTTTTCTTTCCATTTTCAATTCAATATCTTTCCAATCTAAACAATACAGTAGTAGTATGTATAAAATGTTGGGTGAATTCATACATAAGAAATTCTGTCATCATAACTTTTCATGAAACATTCCTTACATAGGAGAATCTCCTACTGTTGAAAAAACATCGTTGATGACATGCCATTTCTGGAACTTCCCAACTCTTGTTGGCTCACAAAATTATCGCAAGAGTTGCCAGAACTACAAAGTTTGTGACCTTTGCCTATTTTCTGTACTTCTAGAGGAGATAGTATTTCTGTGTACCACATATTGCTCTTAAACTCCCTGTAAAATTGACAAATGTAAATGTTTCTGTGCAGAATCAGGAATCAGGAGTTCTAAAATGAAGTGCTTATATATTCAAATTTTAGTGAGCATCTTTGTTCTAGCCTTCTGCTATTTGGGAAGAGATGCATGTAATTAAATACTTTTGCATTGACTTCTGTTTCTGTAGTCTCAAAGCAATGAACATGTACTCAAAGTTAATGAGCAATACTGATTGAATCATGTGCGGTTAAATTTAAAGGGGTCCAACTAATACTTTCACTCTTAAATTTGGATGAAATTATATGCAGTTACCAACAATGCTGATTGGGAACTGCATGTGAATAGCAGCATATACGTTTCTTTACTCATACAACACAGAACACAGTACAACCCACAGTACTATGTAACATCACCACATTCATCTACAAATCACATAAGAAAAAGAACAAGAATGAAAATGGAAAAGTAAAATTAGAAGTCTACTTACTTTATTGGACTCTTTATACTGTTGAAAGAAGTCAGATATCCCCTAGAGTTTGAATTAGCAACTGGGTTGGGTCCTATAGTTTCAAAAAAAGAGTCCCTTAATCCAGCACTCTACCATAAGAGGGTTGTAGGGAACATTTAAAAATGAAACTAAAAAATTTCAAACTATCGGAGACCAGTTTGATTTGTTTTTTACCAAAAAGTACGAGGACCAAGAAGTAATTTAACCAACCCAACTATCACTCTAAGGCATAGGACAAAAGGTAAACAGTTTTTCACATGGGAGAAGGGAAATTTTAAGACAAGAAATACCTAGCGACGAACACTTGATTCTTATGTCTCAAACAGCATCCTAAATTGCATGCCAACAAAAACTGGTATAGATACACAGTTTTAACATACTTGGCCAAAGGAATGACAAATTCAGATGCCTCTTATTAAAATAAAAGGCAACACATGTTTTTTTATTGGTTACATGATCAATAAAAAAATTTAGCAACCAACTCTTATTTGTTGGTTGAATTGAATTTATTAGAAATTACAAAAATTGGAGGGACTCACTTCTTATTTAATGATTATCCCATGATTTTGTAATTTGAAATAACTTTCAACTAACAGTAGAGTGTGTGTTCGAAGGAATGTATTAGAAGCACATCTATATAAGTTGTCTTCTCCAGCATGGTGAACTTTAGCCCCCTAAGTCAACTTCTTGCATTACAAGAAAGAAAAGCCAAGAACAAGGAAAAAATGAGATATGAAAAGAATCAAGATATCAAGAAAGCTATCAATATTGATAATCCCGCGAACATGACATGCTTGTTAGGATAAAATTTATTTGTTAAACATGGCGTACTTGTTTATCAAGATAAAAAGCAATGAGTTTGTTTCAAAGAGAAACTGAGACACTGAAAGACAAAAGATAAGGAGATACAGAGGAACTCACAGAGTGGTCCTTCTGCCAAGCCCTCGTCGTGACTGGGTTCATAGCAACTTTTACTTCCTTAATGCCACGGTACCAACCTTCAACAGTATAAAATCAAACTAATTATTGATATAATGGTGTGATGTGTTGCATGGCACTCCGTGTACTGCATTGTGGGTTCTTGTCTTTGTTTCAATCAAAACACCTCACCTAACATCTGTTGGTGCTTCATTTCTCTAGAAAATCAAATCTCCCAATCTCAAACTTTTGGTGACAGATTACAAGATTTTTCAGCACTCTGGCCAAGATTACAAGATTACAAGTCAGTTGATTTCTTAAATGAAAGCTTAGTTGAAAATTTCATTTCTTTCAAACGTCCAAATTAGAAAAACTACTAGACACACTCACTGCCACTGTTTTCCCCTCAAATCCAAGCCCGCCTACACCAGTCATCACAGTCCCTTGCACCAACTAAGCACCTGTGACAGTTCCTTCTACCACGCCCGTTCCCTTATCCCTATAATTCAAGGTATTCCAGGGGAACAACCAACTACAAACCCTGTGAGTTCTTATCCACCCCCACCAGGAAGTGTTCCTACAACAAAAAACACCAATGCAAATGCTCAAACCAATTCACCACAACAACACCGACTAGCAATCCGAGAACAAAGCTAGAAACACAAAAAAAACAAAAGTAAACCCAAAACCACTGTTAAACCTAAAGCTAAGCTTCACAAATGTATCAATCCAACCAAGTAATCAGAGAAGGGATAAATAATTAAATTAGAATAATCGAAGGACAGACAACAAACACGTCTAGTTTTTTAAGCAAGAAAAATCATATCAATCAATTTAAGGGGAGACAGTTCAACATATGACAGGGAAACAATTAGATACTATTGAAAGGGTTGCTTGTAATTGTCTGTAGTGTGTACACAAGTGTATTTCTATTTACAATGAAAAATAAATACAATAATAAGAAATAAAATCAATAATTAATATTGAGAAATATTTGGCAAGATATTTTTTTATTAGATGTGATCAAATCATATCTTTAACATATACCTCTTAACCAGCAGTGGAACCAGCCAACTATCTTTCCTTCAAATGATACTACATAAAAGCGAATGTTTATGCTTCAGCTACAGAAAACTTCGATCAGCTTGATGAGATAACTCAAAGTAGTCTTTCCCCATTCTGCACTTGTGCAAACTCCAAAATTCAACCAGCAATACGACTCACAAATATTGAAGACATGTCACAGTAAAATGCTGGATGGACTCCCAATTTCCCATGAGCAGAAAATGGACCAAAATCCAGAGACATTAGCCCATAACCAGAATGCCAAAAGACAAAACAAATGAGATCAAGACTGGATAAAATATGCTGGCTTCAAGGAGAAGAAGCTCCGAATTCCACCATGTAATTCTTAGAAAATCTTTCTCCCCTTGGTATTTTTTTTACAAAATAGTTTATCAGTATTGACCAAGTGATTTCATTGGGAATGAACCCATTATCTACGCCCCTATATAAAAGCAGACAGGCATCATTAAACATCTCCTCATGACAGTGTCTACTGATCAGTGTGTTATATGTAATATCATCAGGACAAATTCCTTCACCTTGTAACCTGTTAAAAATGTTCAGTGCCTCTTGAATATGACCCATCTTGCAAAGACCATTGATCAGGCAGTTATAACTGACTATATTTGGTGTCAAACCACGATGAATCATATCCCGAAGAAATTTTAGAGCGTCATTTACTTTTCCAGTTCTACACAAGGCACTGATCAGAATATTGCAAGTTATAATGGTTGGAAAAATCCCTCTCCCAAGCATTTCTTCAAACAATCCCAATCCCTTTTCAACTGACCCAGTTTTACAGAGAACTTTAATAAGGCCATTATACGTAATACTGTCTAGAGGACACCCTCTAAATAACATTTCATCGACAAGCTTAAATGCTTGTTGAACTGAATCTCTCATAAGAAATGCACTAATCAGCGTATTGTACGTTACAGTGTTAGCAATGACACCCTCCAAGAACATGTCATGATACAAACTCAAGGCATGTTCCATCTTATCATTCCTGCACAGTCCATGTATTAAAGAATTAAATGTATAAATATCAGGTTTACATCCTTTGCTTGACATTTCGTGAAACAGTTGTAAAGCTTCTTCAATCTTCCCATCCTTGGACAGTGCACAGATCAAGCAATTGTACCCCACTGTAGTCAGACTCAGACCCTTGGCTGACATGCTATTTACAATTCCAGTCACTTCCTCTAATCTGCCTTGCTTGCAGAAACCATTTATCAATATGGTGTACGTGATCACATTGGGCTCAAAGCCTTTTGCTACCACATCAGATAAAAATCCAAGGGCAGAAACCAAATACCCTTGCTTGCAAAGTCCATCGATCATTATGTTAAACGTGTAGGCATCAGGTTCATAACCCGCAGTTACCATGCTATTGTATAGAAGACCCTTGGCTTCTTCGAACCTTCCACTAGAAACATATCCATTGATTAACGTATTATAGAGCACAGTATTGGGACTGGGAATTTTATTCAGTAAGCTCCTTGCTTCATCAACTTGCCCCATTCTGCACAACCCATGCATTAAATATCCATAAGTCCGAGCATCGGCACTGAAACCTCGAAGGAGCATTCGATCAAGCAACTTCGCTGCCTCATGAATCCGACCGGCCCTGCAGAGGCCATGGATGACATCATTGAAGGTCTGAACATCAGGCTCACAGCACATCAGAAACATGTCCTCCAAAAGCCGCATCGCCTCACTCACTCTATTGTTTTCACAAAGAGCATGAATCAGGGTCTGGTAAATGACCGAATTTGGAACACACCCGTGCTTGGCCATGTCCCTGAGAAGGGAGCAAGCCGAATCAACTTCATTAACCATACACAAGGCTTTCATGACCACAGCAAAGGTATGCACGGTAGGAGAAACACCTCTACTCAACATGTCATAGAAAACATTAGGTGCCACCCTGGGACAATTCCCATCAACCAGAATCTGCAACACAACATTGTAGGACTTAAAAGTGGGGTCACATGAATAAACACCCCACATGTCCAACAAAAGCCTAGTTGCCTGGCCAGGCAACCCTGCCTTCCCATAATACTTCATAATCAAAATAAAGAGTGATTCCTTAAACACTACTCCTTCATCTTTCATTTGCTTCAACAAGTTTTCAACAACTTTGAAGTCCCCAACAGCCCCAAGCTTATCAATTAAGAGATAGTAGGCATCAAAGGTGTGGCAATACCCCTTTTGGGCACCAGCCCTTTGAAACAGTTCCATTGAAGTGGGAATGTCAAGAGGAAGCACCAGCAATTTACAAAGCTGAAAAGGGCTAATTGGGGTCAGTGACCTTCTAAGCTGTTTGAGGTCAAAAGGTTTGAGCAATCTCTCCCACTCTGTCTCACTGTCACTACTCTCACATTCATTATCATTCAAATTGCTGCCCGGGGCAGCTGTGCAAAGTGGAAAAAAAGGGATTTTTAAGCGAAGTAACGTGACCCTACTCACATTGGAAGAGAATTTGAATGTTTCCAACATGAAGGTGAGAGATTGAAGGGGAGAGACTAACCCCAATGGAGCCACCGCGATGAATAACGATTCTGATGATGCAGCGTTTGTTACGAATCACGATGAGAGAGATACACTTCAACGTTTACACGCAGAAAACGTAACCCTCGCCATTTCAAAACTTTATTTTTATAAATTGTGTTTTAAATTTACAATCAACAATTTATATTATATTTTTAAGAAAAATTAAGATTAAATTTAGACATAAATTATAAAGTGTAAACTAAAAATATAAGTGATTAAGAAAATCAATTGCGTAGATAAAGATAAAAATATATTGATTTGGGATAGTTGACAAATAAATTTGTTGGACGAATTGTTAAATAAAATAATTCTAGAACTAAAATTTAAGTTACTTTATAAGAATAAAATTAAAATTAAATGATTATTTTATAAGATTGAGACAAAACATGTGATTAGATTAAAATATAAATATTCTAAATATGCATTTGTTCAATAATTATTCCAAAAAGCATTTTTATTTTTTAAATAATTGTTGAAAATATTTTTTTAAAATAAAAATTCACATTTTTACATAAAAATACTTCTTACCTATTTCATTCTTTTTAAGGGTTAATTTTTTTTTATCTCTAATGTAAACTTTACAGAAAATTATTAAAATAAATTCGTAGTGTTTTACACAATAAACGAATTGTCTATAAAATATTTAACATCTGAAAATTCGTTTGTGAAAAAAAAACTAAGAAGAACCTAGTCTACCCTGAAAGTTTATTTATCATGTAAAAGAAAATCTAACAAAAACTTAGTTTACACCAAAAATTTGCCATGTAAAAATAATCTGACAAAAAACTATTTCAATAATTCTCTTATTATAAGTATGCAGAATGTTAAAATATGGATTATCTAAAATATGGATTATGATCCAAAATAAATTCCGCATTTACATGGATAAATGGATAATAAAGAGTATATTTAACCCTTATTCCAAATATATCTTATTTATTTGTGGATAAGAATGAGAAGCTCAATTTTTTACTTGACTTTCTTTTGACCGTGATCCTCAAAAATCATATGCATAAAATCGAGTATCAGCCATTCACTGAAATAAATAGTATTGAATTTAAAATCTAGCTGAGTTAAAAAAATTATATTTTATGCCAAAAATAATCATAGGCAAAAGTTAGAATCTATTTTACTTTAAAAAAAAACAGTGAATAAATAGAGGGTATTAATACAATTGAACCATATTTAATTTTTTTTAAAGTACTTGTTGAAAGAAAATTAAAAAAATAAAACCTTACAAACTTAAAACTAAGCATAAGTTTTTTTTTCAAATAAAAAACATACTACAGTTAAAATCAACGAAGCTTGGCAAATTATTAATTACCCTAAGCTTCAAAATATATTGGACAACTCCAAAAAAATCATTTTAAATGTTCTTGATTGCAATAATAAATATTGCTTCAATGAAACTATTTGTTCATAAAAAATGCATCAGAAATTGTGCTCCGTTTTGTCGTATAGAAACTCACTTCACAAAAAGTTGTCAGAATGTAAAATATGAGGGGAAATGACACTGGAGCGGGGTGCATAAACAAGAGACAACGAAGCTCCCAAATTTGGATTGCAAGAACTGAATAAGAGATAATAATTAATACATGCTATAAGCAACTAACCATTACAGAAACAAGGTCCAACCTATTATAATTTACAGTCATTTGCTGTTTATCTATATAAAGACCTTGCAAAATCACTACATCTCAACCATTAATGTGAAGTATAAGAATGCTGGACCAATCCATACATAAGAAACTCTGTAACATAAAATTTTGCCACCACAATTTTTCAACTAACTCCTTACACGGGAGAATGTCCTAGTAGTGAAAAGACCCCATTGATGCCATACCATTTCTGGAACTTCTCAACTCTTGTTGATTCACATAATTATCACAAGAGTTGCCAGAGGTAGAAAGTTTGTGACCTGGGGCAGAAGTAGAAGGACTAACACCTTTGCCCATTTGCTGCACTTCCAGTGGAGATAGTATTTTTATGTACCACACATTGTTCACAAACTCCCTGCAAAATTATCAAATGTAAATGTTTCTGTGCAGAATCTGGAATCATATAAGTCTAAAAATGAAGTGCTTATACATTCAACTTTTAATCAACACACTTTTTTCTATCGTTCTGCTACTAGGGATTACATGCAATGCAAGTAATTAAACACTTCTGCATTGACCACGATTGCAGTAGTCTCAGAGCAGCGAACATGTCCTCAAAGTTAATGATAATAAAAAAATTACTAGAAGGAACAAGAAAAATTGTAGAAAAATATTATTCAGATCCACAAAAATTAGTTTTGCAAAACCTAAGCATGTTGAAGTGTGTTGACAAGAAACGTCACTAACTATACCTGTACCACCTACGGCATTAGCATCAATGAAGCACGTAGCAATTCATAAGATAATATACTATAACTTGAACATAAATAACTCGCATAAAGCAACTTACTGCCAAGGATCATCACCAAGAAGAAGAACATCATTCTCCCGGTCTACAAATACAAGCTGCCAGCCTGATCTCTGAGTCTTAGGGTCCTCTAGTTGGCCTTCAAGGCCAAACATGCGAGCAAGCTCACTACGCAGCTCATCATAGCTGCTGAACTTAGAAATGTCCAGTGACCTGCCAAAGGACCCTGACTTGTGAACCTGTACAAATTACACCGCATCCACAATAAATAAATTTAGAGTAATAGTAGTCCTAGACAGTTGACCACATCCCCGTACTAATTGTAGAAAATAGTAGTCTTAAAAAATCTTAAAAAACAAGAGGAAACAAAAAAAAAGAAAAAAAGAGCTGCTATATTTCCAGCAAAACCAATTTACTGTTTGCATAAATAGGGTCCCAATATCCCTGTACAGTAGATCCAATTCAACATTGAACATAAATACATTATATAAATATATTTAACTTGTATCTTGAACCAATCTTTAACTGATAAAGTGTTGCTTAATTTTGGTAAATTATATTAAGTGGCTGCACATAAAATCTATAATCGTAGGCATACCACCTTTAAACAAAAATACATTAGCTATTACCTTAACAAAGGTTCCAGTTGGTGTGTTTGCTTGGTCTACATTTTCAGAAGACTGCAAGAAGCCTGATTCATCCATACAACTCGATGTTGTCATGTTTGAACTTAAGGGGAAATCGGTGCCTGTAGCACCTCCACAATTTGAAGCAGAAAATGGCAATGATAATGAATCATTCACATTGCCCATATTTCTCAGGTTTGACATGCCATTTTGCAGCATAAGAGAAGAGGGATCAATGTTAATTCCAAATAACAGATTGCTCTGAGGATCAGCAGCACCATGATATGCAGAATGTTCTCTTCCAGGAAATGGAGGCAAAGCAGCAAGTTCAGACACATTTGATTGTGATGTTCCCAAGTTCTCCACCTGAGGCAACACGCATTGAGGAGCAGCAGACGGAAGCTGAGATTCAACTGTCATTTGCTTGGGTAGGATGGATGCAGAAGATATAATGGAATTGGATCCATTCAAGTTAAGTAACTGGGATGTTCCATCCTGGGAGAACGAACCTAGTAGACTCTGGATAGGGGAAACATCAGAACCAGAAATATGATTCCTGATAGGTTCAGGAAAACTCTGCTGCTGGCAATGTGTAGCAAGAGCTTGCATGGGAGGAGATTGAGACTGGGTACCTGATGCAAAATTAGACAAAGGAGAGATGATGTTTGGTAACTGCTGCTGAACAGGCAAATTTTTAAGTTGCTGCTGTTGCCGCTGATCACTATATGGGTGGTAACGATGCAACTGCTGTTGCAGAAGTTGTGACTGAGGAGGCACTTGGTTTTCTTGAAAATTTTGTAGAAGGGTGCTTTGAGGCTGAGACTGTGGTAATACTTGCCTATGTACCTCAGAGGTATGAGCACTGGGAACATTTGAAGTCTGCTGAAACTGCAACAGAGATTGGGAAGATTTTGAAGGATCCATTGTCCTCATTTCCTGGAATGCAGCAGAAGTCATTGCTTGGTATAACTCTGGTTGGAGACCTGGTATAGAAGAGTCAAGTTTAGGTTGCATCCACGGTGCAACACCCAGCCCCTGGAAGTTTAAAGATTGCATTCCTTGATCCCCAAGTCCACCTTGGAGCCACATGAATGGAGAACCAAGTCCCATGTCTCCATCCTTAAGACCTGACTTACACAAATGGAAGACAGAAATAAATTAAAATGAAGATGATGTGTACATCAGAAGACAATAAAATAAAGCATACTGTCAACAGATCCCAGAGAATGCCACGAGACATTTTATTAACAGAACCACCACATACCATACAAAGAAGGTAGGCCCGTTGGCCAAGGACGCCTCAGCCTTAAGGGGAATGGAGATGGATACATTGGGAATGTTGTCAAAGGTTCAATCTCCCACAAGGAAACTCTTGGCTGCCTCTCCCCTGCAGTGGACTCATCCCAGCCAACCTACACAAGTAAACAGTTAAGAAAACAAATTATACATCATCTGATTCATCTGTAAACACAATCTTAGATGTTTCTATAATAGTGCTAAATTATATCACGACAACAACATATAGTTGCTAGATAAATCAAACAATCATGACAAACCTTCACAGAACGCCAGTGTGAATTTGACCAGCGGACCGGATCTAAATCACTAATACCAGTTATGGTACCCATGTATCTGGACAAGAACATGTTACAGTAAGTATAGGTTCAAATGTTTAAGAAAAAACAAACTTAGAAAAGACTATTGTTCTGAAGAAAACCAAATATTGTTGTGGCTAATCAGTCAAAACTTTTATCTTTTGGAAGCATACATGCATATATTGGCATGGCTAATCCACTCAACAAAAACCTTGGCCTTGAAAAATATGGAAGCACATAATAAGGCGTCAACAGTCAGGAACAGGAGTGCAGCCCAGAGAGCAGCAAGCATCAAATGGCATACAGAAAACCATTAATGCAAGAATAATGTTCACAAATCAGTAGCATAAAAAGGCAAGATCCAAAACCAAAGAAAGTTACGGGGAAAAGAGGGCAGTGTTTAATAGGATCAAAAGTCCACAGCACATTTGCTACTGACACAATTGTTTAAGTCACAGTCCCACATAGATCTAAATTTAACGGGGGTCCAGCTAATAATTTCCTGTTAAAAAATAGGGTGGAATCATGTGCAGTTACCAGCAATGCTGATTGGGAAACTGCAGTGTTCTGTGAATAACAGTATATTTGCTTCTTTATTAATTACACAGGAGACTGCACACGTTCATTGATGAACCACAAAAAAAGAATATGTATAAATTGGGAAAGTAAAATTAAAGGTTAAATTACATGGAAGGTTAAAATAAATTATAGTTTCAAAAAAATAGTCCCATAATCCACCACCCTACCATTAGAGGGTTATAGAGACCATTTTAAAAATGAAACTTTAATTTTAAACTATCGAGAACATTTTGAATTTTCCTGAAAGTATGGGGACCTAAGAACTAATTTAACCAAATGAACTGTCTCTCTTATGTGGCAGAACAAAAACATAAAGTAAACACAATGTTTCGCATGGGAGAAGGGAAAATTTAAGACAAGAAAGACCTACCGACGAACACTTGATTCTTCTGTCTCAAACAGCATCCTAAATCGCATGCCAACAGAAACTCGTGTATGATACACTGCTTTAACATACTTGGCCAAAGGAATGACAAATTCAGATGGGCTTGCCCTATTCACCAAAAAAAGAAGCAAGTTTGGTATGATTTGTAGGGTAATAATTTTCATCATTTGCATTAAAGATACAAACCTTGGATTATAGAATATAGTAAAGCGACTGTTTGTAGCAGCTGCATGAGCTGCAGCAGCAAGAAGACCAATGTGCATGCTATCACTTGACAGAACTGATGATGGCATTATAGTCTGTGGACGATTTGCCCGCCTTATGCCCAAAAGTAATTGATTTTTTTCATTCCTGATAAAAAGAACAGGAAGAATGGTTACAACCATTTCTTAAAAGTTCCTTGTAATAGATTTTGGTCATGCACCCATGGTCTATATAGAAGCAACTACTGGTGATATATTGTTCTACAAGCAGGCTAACAAGATAAACTTATTTATCAGATCATAAAGCTCCCAAAGACGGATATTATTTTAAAATAATGAAGAAATAATACAAATAAGCATGACTTCTATATCTCTCTAATAATTGCCTTTCAGTTTACAATACATCTATAACTAAAACTGTGTACACAGATGGAGGGAGAGAAAACAAGTTGAATCTCCAATTGTATCAGTCATTTGAAATATCAGAATTATATGTACCAGATGAAAAGGACTGAATCACCGGCAACAAGCCTCTTGGCACTGACAAAGACACTCCAACCAGTAGTGAGAAGATGCCTTTTGGGCTGACCTGAAAGTGAAGATATAATGTAGTTAGACGTGAAAACATTTAAGAAACAATTTAAGTAATTTTTATGAGCTAATCATTCCTTGGTCCCAAATAAACAATTGTCAAATTTGATACGGAAAAGGTTCTTCAGGAGAAGAGGAAGAGCCAGAGAAGATAAGTTGAATATGATTAAGGACTATACACTCAACATTTATAATGATCCTTAACAAAGCTTTCATATTTTTCTTGCTAACCAAAAAATTAGACTGATCAAGGTTGAGTAAAATTTCAAAATTACAAAAGCAATGCTATTTTACAAGTAGTAATGCTAAGTTTAAGACAAGAAACAAATTGGACCAAACAAGCCAAGCACCCAACCAAATAAGGATGGAATGAGTATGCAATAAGACAGAAATAGAAATAGTACAGCTAATTTAGTCATATCATATGCAAATAAATTATTCCTTAGAAACCTATGTCCTACTTCCAATGCTACTCAATTTATGTTTTGCTTAATAAAAAGGAAGATCACAGATTTGAGTTGAATATGCAAGTACATCAGACTGTTTTTTACCAGTAATGGAACAGCATAAAGTGGACAAAAAAAAGTAGATGTGGAGACGACAAATAATTTTATACCAAAAGCTTAAAAAAAATAAACCTCGAAATATGTGTCTAAACTTCCATTCATTATCATGAAGATCTCTGGCAATTAGTTCTTGAGCAGGAGGTTGCTGTGAGTAATCCTGAGAAACAAATTAAAGAAAAATAGTGGTCAGATCAAGAACTGAGAAACTAACTACTGAGAATCAAATATATCACAAAGTCAATATGACTTACAAGAGGAGGGAAGACTTTTTCAGCTGCTCTTCGAGGAACAGAAAATCCTCCATGAGTGCTGGTATCACTTGCAGTTAATGTTTTGCAGAAGTAGTTGGTTGGTTGCTTGTTGGGAGAGCCCAATTCAGCAGGCATAAGATACACCTCCTTTTGCTCTTGCTACAAAGTAAATAATGTCAAGATATGCTATCAAAATAAAATAAAGTAAAACAAAACAAGGTAGCAAATAAGAGAAAAGTACTGGATTTAGAGGTTGCAGAGTGATTTGTGCATATACTTCATCTGTTTCAGCATCCGCCTGCAAGATGCATGCTTAAAAGGTTCAGAGTGCAAGCCCATAAAAGTGCATTCTGAATTATATTTAACCTGAAGTTCAGAACTATTAATTTTATCCTCACATGCATTGTTACATTGTGAAGCTGACAGATAAGTTGCGGTGGCAAGTTAGGGTAATTAGGAATATGTGCATCTACTTCCCTGTTGGTTGAAGCAGCAACCTGTAAAATGAACATCTATATTTATCAAATGACTATAAAGAAACATATATAAATGAAATACATGAACGGCAATCAGTTTTTTAGAAATTTTAAATGCAACAATAGTTTAGAAAAGACAACCTTTTGGCTGGAACCCCTTCCGCTCAGGAAAAAATATAAACTAATATTAATCATGATGATACACCAAAGAGTTTTCTATCTGTCAGTCACTCATTTTTAGCATAGCAATTATACAAGAGATTCATACCATAATATTCAGGATAACCAACGTTCAGACTAATCTAGAAATGAAACCATAAATTCAACAAAACGGTGCCCATTTAAAGCATAAAGAAATATCACATCTGTTACGAGGGACTTCACTTATGAGCTAGAGCGGTAGAAACAACAGAAAGCATAAAATCAAAAGTTTAATGGAGCATCTTTTATTTTCTCATCACTTAATTAGCCCATCCTCCCTCCTTCCAGGCACAATGACTTAAACACTAATTCGTGAAGTCAGCTAACATGTAACTCACAGCTTACAGCACTTCATATCATACTTTTACAGTCTTGCTGAAAAATTGTGAGTCTCCAGTGCTATCAGATCAAATACCAATTTTATCTTGTCTTCAAATTACAAGCTTGAACCGGCACAAGCATAACTGATTTCACTGCAGTCTACTCCACTGACTTTAGAAGATAGATCAAATATTAGAACTGCCCTGGGCACTGAGATCGTAAGGATATACTAAGTGAGGTTCTAATTTTCTATACAACCTTATGTGCTTTTCATGAGCTTAGCAGATTCACCAAATACTCACAAAACGTAAAAAAAAAATTAAGGATAGTTCAATAAATCCAACTTATAGATCAAGTAGCATTACTGACCTGCTCACTGTGACCTTGGGGAAAGTAGACTACACGACTTCCAACAGGAGGCAGAGAAACCAGAGGACCAGCACATGCATGCCAAAGCTCAGAATTCAAACATTTTTTCTCCCCTGCAAAATCAGGCTAACATGAGTACACATGAAGTAAATCATTTCACATGAGCCCAAAGGAGCTATAGTCCAGTCTACAAGTGGCATATCAGTAATCAGCACATTAAGTCCACTGCATATTTACCAATCAAAACAACATACCACAATCCAAACTCCAACCACACAAACAAACAGGCAAACAGAATAACCACACATAAATAGTAACACAACACAACCTTGTCACCTCAAACTTAAAATCATAAACTGCACACACCAGCAGACTAAGCACCACCGACACTTGAGAGTTGAAACAAATCAACACAAATCAAATCGACATGACACTAAAAAGTTGACCCTGACCTGTACATAAATATTAAAAACAAAAAACAGACCACTGCAACTTGCTCAACCTCACTCCATGCCATATAATAATGACAAACAAAACCTACAGCTACTGTACTTCTAGTGTATCCCTGTCCTCTCCTTCCAAACCCATGCAAAGACAAAAAGAACCACCAACACAAAAAACACATAATAAAGGTCAAGACAAGACACGAGAAAAAAGTGGGGGACAGGGCAGAACATCATACAAAGCAATTTGCACAAAACGAAAGAATCAAAGAAGCTACCACTACCTTCTTCCTCCCCCGGTTGATTAAATCCAGAAGAAGAAAGCTTCATTCTTGGAGCTATAACAACAGGTGAGGTTCCAAACTAGTAAAAACCGAAGCACCCCAAGTTGAACAAAAGCATCATTACAGTTGTTATTATTACGCACGCAAATTTTGCATGTCCCTTCGAATCAGAAATGGTCCTGAGTCATAGTCCACCCCCCCACCAAAAACTAACGGCACCCACAGAACCCCATCATCCAAAGCCACTTCCAATGCAACACCCGAACCTCCTGGTTATCATAACACTCCCAAATCCAACCCTAATTTGGAAGCTGAAGCTGAAACCCTAGCTTGGCAGATCTCACCGAAACGGAGGTGAACAGTGGAATTAGGTAGTGGAGGAGAGAGGCAAGTGAAGTGAGAGTAACATTCATGTGGATTTGAGTAGAAGAAGGAGAGAATGCGATGTGTGTGTTTCAGAGAGAGAGAGAAAATGGCTATGTTCTTACTCAACAACAATAATGCACAGTGACTGTAATAATTGATCCATGGCATGGTATGTGTTGTGCTACTATACGAAATGGTAACGACGACGGAAAATACGAAAAGTTTCTACGATACGTAGATAGATACTCATTGGATACTAACAACCCAGAACTTCCCAAATTTGGTTTTACTTCTATGTTTTACTACCAAAGTATGTTTGTTAATTTTTATATTGTTGAGTATTTTTATTTACTTTTTAAATTAATTAAAAGAAAAGAAAAAATATAGTAAATGTTGTTTTTATTGAAATATACGTCTGAAAGTATTTTTAATAACATTATAACAAACATAAGAATGATTTTTTTTTCTTTTAATATTCTAAAAAAAATGTAAGAGGGTTATTTGAAACATATGTTTCTTTATGTATATTTAAAATTTAGACTCGATATCATTTATTAAATTTAAAACAAAGCTCTTTAAAAAAACTATTGTTATCGAATAGTTGGAGTCTAGAAAATTATTGAGATCACTCTTCTTTTTTCTATATCAGTCAGTTGTATTGTACTTTAACTTTCCTTCTTGCTGGCTCCTTCTTTTCTACTCGTTTCACCTCTCAATCTTCTCGTAACCCAGACTCGGATGGTACCTGCAGAAGACACTTTGACGTTCAAGTCAATAATGATATTCGACACTAGGTAGTCAGAGCATTGTGTATGATAACGTACTTGGATCTTGGAATTTGTGTTATTTATATTATTTTAATGGCCTTTCTTATTGGGTCAAATTAGGGAGTTTGACCATGTTTAGGAATACATTGTCTAGCTCTTAATTACAGATTAGCTTGACTGACTCTGCTTAAGTGTAATTGGGTTCGTGTTGTCGGTCGGCTAATTTAAATGGACCATGGTATCGGTCGGCCCATTGATAAGGACCGAGACATGTGATCAGTCGTACGGCTCTCACCGGTACACTTGCCTCCCAAGCTCGAGGATGATTAATCTGAAGTGTCTTAGAGAGCGATGTGACGGTTGGATTTCTCGAGGTCTGACATAACGTTTGGCGGCGATTCAACTTGTGACGTGACGCACATTTGTAAGGGGTTTTTGGCACTAGACAACGAGGACCGTTGAATCGAGGGAGATCTAACGGTTGAGATGGTTGTGACGCTTCGTCTCCCGAGACTCCCAAGGGCTATAAATAGTGGTCCCAACAGTGCCGAGACAATGTGCTACTATTCTGATTTTCACTCCAACACCCGAACACTCCTCGTCTTTCTAAGCTGCTCTCTTTGTCCTCCAAAAGGTTAGTGATGTCTTCGTTGTCTTGTCCTACCTCTTCTTCTTCGGCTCCCCCTTCTCCCCTTCCTTTGCATCCTTCGTCTTTTTCCTCGTCTTCTTCGTCTCCTTCATCTTCTTCGTCCAATTCCTCCGTGACCGAGCCTTTGTTGGTCAGTGCAGTCCAAGTGTTGCACCTTGCGGAGGATGTGGCCAAGGGGAACGACTCGGAAGGTGCCACCGACCGGTCGGATTCCCTTGAGCAGTCATCTTCCTTTCTGGGACTTGACTGGATTGATCCTAAGGTGATCAAGATCACCTCTGCCTTTACGACCGAGTTGTTTCTAGTTTTTTGGGTAAGGTCCCGATTTTGAAGGCAGATGCTTGTTTTGACCTTCCCACCGTTGAGCCTTGCTTGCCAGGCGACACCATATGTTTGGGTCGGTCTCCTGCCAAGCATCCTTTTTTCTGTATGTATTCTCGTTTGTTCTCGGACTTACATGTCTCCCTACCTTTTGACAACTTCACGATGGGCGTCCTTCAGGCGCTCAACATAGCTTCTTCCCAGCTTCACCCAAACACTTGGGCGTCCCTTCAAGCCTTCCGCTTGATATGCGACGTTTTTTGTTTGTCTCCAACTCCTTCATCTTTTCTAAGTTATTATACCTCCTACCCGTCCGAGCTTGTTAGCTGTCATTCGCTTATCAGCTGGGTGGGTAATGTTTTGTTTAATTCTTTCACCACCTCTTACAAAAACTTCAAAGAGAAATTTTTCAAAGTTTTCATACAGGCGTATTTTTTTTATGAAGCTGGTCAGTCGAGGTTTCCTGTGTTTTGGACTTGGAATCCTTTAAAGTTTAAGGAGTGGCCTCGACCGACCCCGAGTCCTGAGGAGCGAGAGATTTTCTCTCTTTTTGAAAGCTCTTGAGAAAACTCCCTACACGGAGACTACTGACCATGTACGTGTCGTCTCACTATTATTGACAATATGATCAATGCCTTCAAGGAGAGGGTTGCGCAAAGGAAAGGTTGTCCGAGCATCGAGGCCTTGGTTGCCAGCAAGCAGTCGACCGCTCGTGTCAGTCCCTCCGGTAAGAGCAAGAAGAGGCCGAGAAAAAGGGTAACATAGCCACAGCTACCCGCTCCCCCGGCACAATGCCAACACCACCTCCTCCACGCCACTCCCCCATCAACGTCGACCGATGATTTTAACCTGTTCATCCCCCCTGTCGTCGTCGAGCCTGTTCTCGAGGTCTCGAGATCACCCCTATCGATGTTGGGGGGTGACTTACAATTTTCTAGGGGGGGTGAAGGTCAACCTGACCCCTTCCACCGAGGAGCTGATCTGAGCCGTCCCCAAGGATGACTTGCTCCAAGGCAGCATCGAGATGATCTACCGAGGGCTTGTCCTGGCCCGCCTAGGTGCTGACGTCCGAGGTCAGAGCGGGACCTCTCGAGGTGAACATTGCCTATGAGGAGAGGCTCGCTCGGGAGGTGGCCGAGCGGGAGATCGCTGAGACTCGAGTGGCTCGAGCGGAGGGACATGGAGAGGGTGGCTTAGAACGCCCAACTGAAGAAAGTTCTAGAGGAGGCTGGCCACATGATCTCGGTATTGGAGAACGAGAGGTATGAGTTGCAGGCCGAGAAGGAGTCGGTCGAGGCTGACCTAGACAAGAACATTGATGACACTTTGGCTATGCTGAGTTAAAGTTTCTTCCAGGCTGTCCGCCAAGCCCCCGTCCTCTACAACCGTCCACCCCTATCCGGCGACTTCGACCCCGACATGGACGTGTTTGAGGGTCAGATTCTACTAAGCCATGAGGTACAAGCCTTTTAGAGTGCAACTCAACCTGCTCTGACCAAGGGTGCTGAAGACAAAGACTAGTAAGTCTTAGGTTTTTAGCTTTTTGTTTCCTTCGGCCGGGATATGACCCTTTCTTCTTGTCCTTCAAGGTCGGGGTGTGGCCTCCTCCTTGCTTTCTTTAATGAATAAGTTGTTCCTTCATTTTTGTCTTCATAATTGAACAAAATAACTACTAGTTAAGAAATTGGTCGGACTAACTTAGTTGAACAAATTTCCCAAGTCAAGTAATCAATCGAAATAACTTAATTGAAAAATTGACAAGTTAAATAATCGGTCTGATTGCGTTTGTTGTGAATGATTTAAGGTTTCAGCAGGGTATGCCGGTTAGGGCTACATCATTAACTCAGCTGAGTCCTATAGGTGTCGGTAGGGTATGTCAGTTAAGGTTACATCCTTGATCGCACCAAGTCTTTAGGGTATCGACAGGGTATGTCGGTTAGGCTACGTCCTTGACCGAACCGAGTCTTCTAGGTGTCGGTAGGGGATGTCAATTAAGGCTATGTCCTTGACCTTACCAAGTCTTTAAGATATCGGCAGTGTATGCCGATTAAGGTTGCGTCCTTGACCAAACTAGGTCTTTTAGGTGTTGCTAGGGTATGTCGGTTAGGGTTACGTCCTTGACCGTACCAAGTGTTGAGAGATGCGTGGATTTGACTTTTTTAATTACAAAGAATTAAAGAGAAATACCTCGTTAAAATCTATCCGACCGAAAACCCTCCTTAGGAAAAAAAATGGTCGAGTAAGGAAAGAGTGTGTAAGTTTTATTGCTTGTTTAACTGTAATAGAACTTAAGGTGTCTGACATTCCACGTCCTCGGTACAACTTTTCCTTATAGCCATTCTAGGTACAACTTTTCCTGATAGCAACTCTCGGTACAATAGTCATGAGTGTGCACCTTTACTACTATATCAAGATTCTTTTCATTTTTAATACTTTCATCTTTATTCATAACAAGTGATTTGACTCAAGCACAAACAAAATTTCAAAAAAACAACTTTGTTAAACATCCTATAAGAAACTTTTAGCTAAGTCTTGAAGTTAAAATTAAACAAAAATCTACACGCAGGAGAAACACAATAAACCCACTACCCTTAGATTATCCTAAGGATGAACTGCTCTGATACCATTTAATGTAACACCTCAAAAAATAACATCTAACTATTACAATACAAGTTCTACAAATTTCTATACAAGCTTAGAGTTTTTCAAAACATTCCTAATACATGATTAGGACATATAGAAATACAAATACTTACAATATAGGTTTCAAAATTAACACCCTAAAGCTCTTTAGACCCTCTGACACATGTAAGATCATCTGCTCGTGTACGTAGTACAGTCATCGCAGTTCAAACACAACAAGAAAAGCAAGGGCAAGCTAGTGAAAATAGAATTTTATAATATACACAATTAAATTATTACATGATCAATTTCTCAAATTATTCAATCTTTTTCAAATCTCTACAATAAAACAATCACATAGATCTCACATGGATATACACATCCAGATAATTCAATAAACAACGTCATCAGAAAGACCCGTATTAAGTAAAATAAGAACATCTATGATAAGACTTTATATACCATGTTCTTGTTAGTATAGCAGGACACAACTATACACACAGGCAACAGAGATGGAGGGGGAGAGGGAGTGGCACACCGTGAGGAAGAGAGGGGTTGGGTCGAAGAAAGTTAAGTTCTTCTTCACAAATTTCCCTTTGGAATTTGAAGAGAAGGACATGTGGAGAGTGTTTCAGAGATGGGGAAGAGTTGCTGATGTGTTTATTTCTAGAAGACTGAATAACAAAAATCAGAGATTTGGATTTGTTCAGTTTCAAGATGTGATAGATGTGGTAGAGCTGGAAAGGAAATTGGATTATGTTTGGATCGATTACTGGAAAGTAAGGGTAAACAAACCGAAATACAATAGAGAGAAAGAGCCAAGACAGGGGAGGAATGTAGAACTCAAACCATTTTTTAACAAAGCTAGAGAACCAAGGAAGGAGTGGAACATCAAATCCAACACAGTTCGGAATGAAAATGTGTCGTATGCTTCTGTTGTGGGGAAAGGAGGTAAGGAGGAAAAGAAGAATGTTTTTCCAATAGCGTTCAAGGCAGAGGTGCAACATTTGGAGTGGCTAGATAACTGCTTCATAGGTAGCACTAAGGAACCAAGTAAGGCTAAGGATATGAAGAAAAGTTTTATATTGGGTGGATTTAAATTCATTCGTGTGCGTTTCTTGGGAGGTAACCACGTTCTACTGTCCGGAGAAGATGCAAGTTTTATCAAAAAGACGATAGATGAAAATAAAGAGTGGTTTGAAGCAATCTTTGATATTATCCCTTGGGAGAAGGATTTTATGGTGTCAGAAAAATATGTCTGGGCCCATATTAGAGGGTTGCCCCTGAATCTGTGGAGTAGGAAAAACTGGGAAAGCATAGTATCCATGGTCGGAAAGCTTGTAGAGATTGATAAATATACTTTGGAGATGGAAGAACTAGAATATGCCAGAGTCTTAATTAAACTGCCTATAACAATAGAGGTTCGGTGGACAAACTGTATGAAGATTAACGAGACTATGTGTCAAATAACTATTGAAGAAGAATCTGTAGTTAATTTTAAAAAGGATTATATTGGTGATTGGGAAAATCTTTCGGAGGATGATGATATTGGAAGTTTCGTAGGGAGGGAGTATGGTGCATCGGAAGATTCAGATTTTGGGAGGATTTTAACTCTTCATGGCGGCGTTGGGGAGGAGACGACGGTGGAAGAAGTCTGTAGGGAGCCACGAAGGCATTTCACGGAGAGAGAAGACAAGGTTGCTGACGTGGAGGAACAATTGATTAGTGGGCTACAGTATACCAAGCGCATTAATGAGGTAATTGATGATTTAGGTGACCAAGATAATGAGGCCGTTGTCGATTTAGAGGAGGCGTCTGGGCAATGTAACGCTGCACTTAATGAGGTAGGTGATCAGAGGCAAACCCTAATAGAGATAAAAAAAAGTCTATATGTTGATATTGGGCCTCTTGGTGACTGGGCCCAATTTCAAACATTAGAGAAAGGGGTGTGCTTAGCTGGAACAGGCCCAATTATTAGTGAATCTGAATTTTCTGGAGTTGGTAGTAGGGCTGACGTGGCCCTAGGACACACTTACTGCAGCCCCCCTACCCAACCGTTAGTGTCTGTCGGAGGTGGTGGCGCAACCGTGGCGACGTCTTTTGCGCAAAGCGGAACCAGGTCCAAGACACGAAAGGAGGTGGCCACGGTCGCACAAGGTACAACGTCGTCATCGTCCTCCGCCTGCGGGACTAGTTCGGTGGCTCTCGCAGTCGCACGTGACGTCGTCGTTGTCGTTCGATCGGAGGTCCCTCCTACGTCTTCACCTTCTCGCCGTCGAGACGCTGCGACGGCGTCGCCAACTCATCATCGCAATGCAGGTTCGTCATCTCCAACCTGTTGTCGCGATGCTACATCACCGTCTGCAGCTCGCCACCGCGCCGCGCTCAGTACGTACGTTGGAGATGATGGATTGGTGGTGGCGGAAACTCCTTCGGAACATGGAAGCGATTCATCATATTCTTTGGTGGTTCATAGGCCCTTGAGTGTCGCTGCAGTATATTCTGGGGACTTCTCCGCGAGCCATGTGCGCTCTCTTCGCCGTGCTGCGTCTCTATTCAGTGCTGAACAGAAGTTGCTGGAAGTTGGGGAGTGTAGCAGCAACAACTATTCACAAGAGGTGACATGTCTTGACGGGAGTAAAGAACTTGCTCACAAAACAGGTGTAAGGTTAGCCGATAATTCTACTGATATTACTAATAATGGTACTAATAATTGCATGGTCTGGTTAAATAATGAGAGTATAAAAGCAGGTAGAATTTGGAATACAGGGATGGAAGTGGGGTTCTCTCGTTATGGAAGTGAGGAAGATGTATTAAACGGTTTAAGAAGTCAGGAAGAAAAGGAATATAGGAAGGAAGGTTTAGGAAGGGGTGGTTTAAAGGTTGTTCATGATAAAACTGATTAGTATGAATATTAGGGGTATGGGAGGAAGGATAAAAAGGAAGTATATTAGTGATCTCATTAGAAAACAACAAGTTGGAGTTGTTTGTCTTCAGGAAACAAAATGTGAACAAATTGGTAAGGAAAGGTGCTATCAAATTTGGGGGTCAAATGAAATTGACTGGATTGAGATTGGGGCAATTAATAACGGTGGAGGGTTAATAACTATGTGGAAGAAAGATTGCTTTGAAATGAAAAGGTTTAGAAATGGCAATAACTTCTCAATTATTGAAGGAGTATGGAAGATAGGAACGCCAGTAGAAATAACGATAACAAATGTTTACTGTGGCGGTACCTTAAGAGAAAAGAGAATTATTTGGGATGAAATAAGGGAGGTAAGGAAGAATCACCCAATTAAAATATGGTGTGTAGTTGGTGATTTTAATTCTATTAGAAGTGTTGGAGAGAGAAGAGGCCAAAGTTTTAATGTTAATTATAGTAGTGAGATACGGAGTTTTAATAATTTTATTGAAGAATCTTGTTTGGTTGACATTCCATTGGTGGGTAGAAAGTTTACTTGGTATAAACCTAATGGGACCGTTAAAAGCAGAATAGATAGAGTTTTGGTTTCTCTTGAATGGTTGGAGAAGTGGCCGGGAAGTAAATTGTATGCGGAAGGAAGAACGGTTTCGGATCACTGTGCTTTAATTTTAAAGGATGTAAATATTGATTGGGGTCCAAAACCGTTTAGATGTCTTGATGTATGACAAAAAGATATTCGGTTTAAGGAGCTCGTAAGGACTAAGTGGCAAAGCTATGATATTAGGGGAAATGGTTTGTACGTTTTGAAAGAGAAATTGAAAAGGTTAAAATTCGACATAAGGAATTGGAAAAAATTTGTTTTTGGAGATGTTAATAAACAAAGAGTGGAGTTGGAAAAGAGGATCCAAGTCCTTGATGGAAAAGATGATGAAGGGGAGTTGAGTGTGGATGACAGGGAGGAAAGGAGACAACTTTTAGCTGATTTGGGGCAAGTCAGAGTTAAACAAGAAGCGATTCTACAACAAAAAGCAAGGGTGAGATGGGTAAGTCAGGGGGATTTGAATACAAAGTTTTATCACTCAAGTATTAAGTGGAGGAGGATACATAATGGGATTAATGGTCTCAAGGTCGGTGATCAATGGTGTGATGATCCGATTGAAGTAAAAGCTAGAGTGAAGGAATTCTTTGAGGGCAGATTCAGTGGGGGGGAAGACAACTAGTTAGATTGGATAATGTTCGGTTTAATGGTATCTCTAGGGAGGACAATGAAATGTTGGTTGGAGTCATCTATGAAGCTGAAGTTAAGGAGGCAGTGTGGAATTGTGACAGCTCCAAAAGTCCTGGACCGGATGGGTTTAATTTTGGCTTTATAAAATTTTGTTGGGATATTATAAAAGGGGACGTTATGAGTGCAGTAAAAAGCTTTGCAAAGGGTGGAAGTTGGCCAAAAGGTACGAATGCTTCCTTTATTACTCTTGTCCCAAAGGTGGTAAACCCACAACATCTGAATGACTTTAGACCGATTTCTTTGGTGGGATGCGTGTATAAAATTGTATCAAAAATCCTTTCTTCAAGGATGAAAAGGGTGTTGAATAAAGTCATTGATCTTAGGCAATCTGCTTTTTTGGAAGGAAGGAGTTTGTTGGATAGTGTGTTGGTAGCTAATGAGACCATTGAGGAGGTAAAAAGGAAAAAGAAAGAATGTGTGGTGTTTAAGGTTGATTATGAAAAGGCATATGACTCAGTGAGTTGGGAATTTATTTACTACATGCTAGGAAGATTGGGATTCTGTGGTAAATGGATCGAATGGATAAAAAACTGCTTAGAATCATCCTCGATTTCTGTGCTGGTAAATGGAAGTCCAACAACTAAGTTTAAACCATTGAAGGGCTTAAGACAAGGAGACCCTTTAACACCTTTCCTTTTTCTCATTGTGGCTGAAGGACTTGCAGGGGTAGTTAGACAATCGGAAGAAAAAATGTTAGTAGAAAGTATTGAGGTTGGGGAGAGACGAGTAAAGGTGAGTATGTTGCAATATGCAGATGACACCTTATTTTTGTGTAAAGCCTCAATTCAAAGTGTTTTGACATTAAAGGTTATTCTGAAGTGCTTTGAACTTGCCTCTGGTCTTAAGGTAAATTATTCTAAGAGTAAGGTTGGCGGGGTGGGCATGAACATTAATCAGACGTTGGTTTTTGCCTCTATTCTTAAGTGTGATATTATGAAGACGCCCTTCAGTTACTTGGGGATGACGGTAGGTGGGAATCATAAGAGGTGTGTCTTTTGGGAAGGGGTGCTCAATAAGATACGAAGTAGGTTGAGCTCTTGGAAAGGGAAGTCCCTCTCTTTGGCGGGCAGGGTATGTCTTATCAAATTGGTTCTTACATCCTTACCGCTTTTCTATGTATCCTTATTTTGTATGCCGACAACAGTGGTGAAGGAAGTAAAAAGGCTACAAAAGAATTTTCTGTGGGATTGGGGCTCAGAGAATAGAAAAATTGCTTGGGTGGCGTGGGATAAGGTTTGTGAGTCGAAGGACAAAGGAGGTTTAGGGGTTATCGATATAAGAAAATTTAATTTGGCCCTCCTGGGGAAATGGATTTGGAGACTTAAGTCTGAAAGAAGTGGTTTATGGAAAGATATTATAGACTCTAAGTATGGTGGGTGGAGAGAGTTAAGGTCCCAAGGGGAGAATTGTAAGGAATCGATTTGGTGGAAGGACATTAGGAAGGTTTGGAACTTAGAGGAGTGGGGTAATGACTTTGAAGACAGAGGTTGGTGGGAAGTAGGGGATGGAAAAGAAATTAGATTATGGGAAGATAAGTGGGTGGACAATGTGTCGTTATCACATAAATTCAAGAGACTGTTTTCGATATCTTTAGATACTGGTCGCACTCTTTCACAAGTTGGGGTTTGGATTAATAATAGTTGGTCATGGCAGTTGAGGTGGAGAAGGAATCTCTTTATGTGGGAATCTAGTTTGGCTGACAGTTTATTGCAGGTGTTGGATAACAAGAGGTTAACAAGAGAGGTTGAAAATAAGACCGACAAATGGCTCTGGAGGGATGCTGATTCTACGGACTTCTTTGTGAAGGCAGCCTATAGTTTTCTCATGGGGGGGAGCCTGCAATGGTTGAGAATTCCTTCGCGGAACTCTGGACATTAAAGACTATACCTTCGGCACAATTTACGGCTTGGAGGGTGTTATGTAATGCTATTGCCACTAAGGACAATCTTTTGAGACGTGGTATACCTTTGGCGTGCGTTCGGTGTCCCTTGTGTGATCTGGAAGAAGAATCCGTAAGACATTTATTCTTTGAGTGTAGGGTCTCTTGGAGAATTTGGGGTTTGTGTATTAAGTGGCTAGGGGCCTCTTTGGTGTTACATTGTGATGCTCAAAGGCATTTTAAGATGTTTAAACCAATAGGTTTGAAACATACCATTATTAGGTGTTGGGGGGCATTTGGGTAGGCATTGTAAGTGAAATCTGGAATCATAGGAATAAGGTTGTTTTTGAGAATGGACGGGTAGATGCAGTGGAGGTTTTCACTGTGGTACAAAGAAAGACTTGGTCTTGGATCACGGTAAAAAAAAAGCTTACTACTTTCTCTTACTCAGACTGGTGCTTGGAACCCCATTGTTGTATGAGGTATTTGAAAGATTGATTTGTTGTTCCTATCTAATGTTTATACCCAGGTTTGGAAGTTGTGGTATGTTTTGTGCAGGTTTTCTTGGCATGGATGGATTGATGTGAGTGTCTTAGGTTGCGATTGGAAGTTGCTTGTGTTTTGTGCAGGATTTTCTGGTTATGCTCTCTTTTGCAGGTTCGATTGTTGTATTTGACATTGAGTTTGATGTAGGTCAGAATGCTAGTAAAGATCTTCTTTAGCTGTTGGATTTTGTGCCTGTTTTGAGGGCGTGTTTCAACATAGGGTGGAGGGTTGGGGGATCTCTGTATCTGGTATTTTATACGTGTTTTGGGGTATTGTCATGTAAGGTCTGGTGGATACTTGCTGGTGCAAGGAAACTTGTTTTTGGTTTTTGTATAAGGGTTGGGGTACCCCTGAAGTACCTCATTTTATTTATTCTTTGCTGATAAAAAAAAAGAAGTAAGTTCTACCAGAGACTAACACCTAATCCAAAGATTACCAATGAATCCAACAGAAAGGATCAGGGTAAGTTCAATACAACCCAAGCCGTGCATCTCGTATGTCACGGTGTGCATGAACTCCCTCATCAGCTTCTCACCACCCGATATTTTAGTCTATGTGACTTAGATCATCAGTGAAGATCGAAGATCTCTGTTATCACATAAGCATCAATACTTAATACACATACAAACATAAGTCCATACATTATCCCAAATGTATGAATTCAATTCCACACATTTCATCATACAATATAATTCAAAACGTGATCCACAACATTCAAAAGTTTGTTTAACATAAAAAAAAACAACACTTAAATACTAAATCATCAAAACCTAATATTTTTACAAGTTTAAATAATATATAAACAAATAACACAATATATAAACACACAACATCCCTGCAAGAGAAATCGAATATTGGGACCACGTCCCTTCCGCATTCAGATCTTCTATCCTAGGGTGCTATTAAAAATTAAATTTAGCTTCCCTTACCTTAATTGCTTGCTTTCCAAGCAACTTTTGGAATTTTATTCCCCACAGTCTGTGTAAGCTTCAAGATTTACGGGTCTAATGCAAGTTATCCAAACAGAACAAAAATTCAGTATACAGTAGAATAAGTTGAGAGGATTAAACTTCTCAAATAACCCTACCAAGATTGATGACTAAATCCTAAGGAAAAATAGATAACAGAGGATCTTTAGAGCAAAAATGAACTTACTCTATTTGAAAATCTGATCGAGTAGAAATGTTCCTTAACTCGCCAGCTACAACGTGGTCCGATCAGATTCTAAAATAGATGAAGATTGAGAGAGAAAATTAGAAGGGAGAAAAGAGAATATCGAGAGAGAGAGAGAGAGAGAGAAAGAAAGAAGAAAATGGGAGGGGGTCTGTAGCTTTTTAAAAAAACGCGGTTACAAAATTAGATACTATATTTTAGAGAATAACAACAATATCGGTATATAAAGTAGTTCCTATTATTTATAAATAGTTTTGATTAATAGAAACTATTTATTAATAATAGAAATTACTTTAGATACCAATAATTTTTTTATTTTCTAAAATAGTATCTAACTTAGTTAATATAATGGCTAATTATTTTTTATCTCTAAAATTAGTCTTTATTTAATTATTTTCTTGTAGAGAATTTGTTGTTTTATATATATACTTGTAACACCACATCAACTATAAACTATATAATATAAACTATATAATCTCATCAATAAAAATATATCAACAAATATAAACTATAGTTGTGTATATATAAAAGAATATTCAATAAATGAAATATTGACTTATGTAAGCATCCAGAAAATAGTTTTAGAGTAGAAGTCATATATTTTAAATGACACCTAAATATTTTATTATTAAAGTGAAAAAGTATGTGGTGCAGATTAAATTATCCTTGAACTTTTGTAGGATTGAGGCTCTTAGTTGGCAACTGCTCAATTCAAGTAGGGGAAATGAGTTTTATTTTCAATAAAACCCTAGGTTAGAGGATCTACGTGTGGAGGTGGCGTGGTCACTAGTCTCAAATTTTCTTGCAGGGTTGTTTTTTTTAGTAAAGTAGTGTTTTAATTCAACTTAAACTATGAAATAGTTGATTTTGTATATGTTATTGTATGAGGGGCTGACCAATTGAATAATTGATTCCTTCTCTTTGGTCGTACTTCGCTTCTTCCTTCTTTTGCTCCTAACTCTTAAGTCTCGGCTTTCGGTTGTGAGTGCACTTGCAAAAGGTACTCCGACACTCAAGTAAGTGTTTGATATTCGAGTGCAATAATTGCTATAATAATAATATATCTTTGCCTTGGTTGTTGTGCCTAATAATAGTATATTAATGAGTCCTTTTACTGTTGGGCCTATATTAAAGTGTGTGTCATAATTGCCCTCATATTACCTGATTATTAAGGTGTATTAACTAATCATGATACCTTGAGTGATTTGATCTGTACTAGCTACTAACACATCTGGGGCCCCCTAGCGGTACAATATAGTTTGTATAGTATATGTTGTTTTTTTATGAGAATAAGTATCTGATGTGTTTTGTTTGGTATTAAAATTGTTGAATGTTAGTATGAGTGAATTGAATTGTATTATGATATAATTGATTTGCAAGAAATCCTAATTTTTAGTTGTTTGCTTGTGAATGATTTTGATTTAGAATGTTATATATAAGGTATTATGGATTTAAATAGTAACTATCCAATTCTAGAAAGGAATTGCTTCTTTGGTTTGATATGCTTGAATATATACTAGTTTGAATTACTTTTTTTAGATGAAAATGCATAATATATCAAAATTTGGAAACTGGTTTCTGCATATCTCGCTCAAGTGAGAATACAGTTAGAAATATGGTGCTCTCGGGTTCAATCTCACTCAAGTGAGAGGATATTTGCTTGGGAGAGACCCATTTTTGCTCAAGCGAGATAATTTTCGGTTAACCTAGAGTAAAAAAAAAAGTTTTTATTGTTGCTTTTGAGAGCCTAGATTATTATTGTTTATTATTTTTAAGTGAAAATTTTAAATTTTATTTAAAAATATGATTAAAAGTAATTATTTATGTATCTAAGTGAATTTTGTGATATATTTGAATTGTTTTAGAAAGTTCAAATGTGATGTGATTGAATGGTGTATTAATGTGTTATATGAAGCATGGAATGATGTGAAAGTGTGATCAGGACGTAGGATTTTTAGGAAGAAAAATACCATGTCAAGATTGTTATGAGGGTGTATTGATTATTGTGTGTCTTGTGAATGAGACTTGATATAATAGAATCACATAGATAAAGTTATTTAGTTGGTGAGAGTTGAAGGAGGTTCATATGATTGAGTCTGATGTTTGAAAGAACTGATTAGTGCATATCATATTTACCCTGCCATATGAGATGATGAGATATTGAAATGATTATGTGCATGACTGTGTGGATTATGTTGTATATGGCTTGAAACAAGAGAGGGGGTGAATTATTTTCTCAAAGTTTCCGCAAAGACTGGTGTTAATTAGATTGAAAAGATCAATTAAATCAATCAATTGATTTACCTCTTCAATTATTGGCTATTAAAAGATTAACAGTTTTATGAAAAAAAATTTAAGTTTGTTGTTTTTAGAAATCAACTTATTGTTTTATGCGCAGAACACACAAAACATAATATATCACACAAAGAAATTATATTGGTTCACTTTTAACTAAGAGCTACATTTAGTTCTCAATACACCACTGAGAATCCACTAATGCAATCAAAACCATATTACAAAAATACCCAAAAGTATTGATCTTGAACTCTTCAAGAACACACATTACTCTCAACAAAAACACAAATTTCAAAAACACTATCTGAAACTGTTTACAACACAATATAGTATAAAATAATGAATTTAGAATACACCTGAGTTTTACACAATTAAAGAATGGTAGAAGAAATAACCCAAAATCATATTTCACATAGTCGCAATAATGAATTTAGAATACACCTGGATTTTTCAAGTCTATTTTAAAGCTTCTATAGGAAAACTTTTTGTTGGGTTTCGGGTTTAGGAAAGTCTATTCCATTTTCTTTGTTTTTCTACATAGATTTTTGTTAGATGTGTGCTGGGAAGGTAAGATTTTTCTTTTTTTTTTTACTTAAAAGTCTCATTCTTTTAGGGTTGGAGTATTCTTAAAATACTCATTTTTATGTTATTTATTATTTTGCTGATAAAAAAAATATAATTTAATATATACTCGCATAATCGTTAAAATAAATATATTTTAATAAGATAACATAAAGAACTATATTAAATCATTTAAAAAATAAATAAAACTATATTAAACTTTTAAAATATGTCGAAACTAAATTATTTTTTTGACCTTAATACAGAAATAAAAAGAATAACCTAAAATAATATCACATATAAAAATAATAATAAAATTAATTTATCAAATTAAAAACATTAATTAATCAATTAAAAAGTATTTACAGAATGAAGTGTGTTTTCAAAATAATAAATTGAAAATAAATATATTAAAAAAAGTATTTTAATATATATATATATATATATATATTAAAATAAAAACAAGTCTTTTTAAAAATAAAAATTGACAATTATATGTAGCACAGATACGGATACAAACACTGACACGACACAGATAAGGACACGGAGATACGTATAATCTATAGAATGTAAGATACGGGGACACAAATCTATATATTATATAATTTTGAATTATATAAATTGAAAATAAATATTGATGTGCAAAAATATGTTTCAGATTCTTTTGGAAGCAGGAAGATATTTTTTTCATGACTGGTTCAAAAAAAATTGTTCCTTATTTTTATAATCATAATAAAAATTTATAAAATAAATTTGAGTTTTTAAAAAATTATTGTATTTATACCTTTTAAAATTGTGTTAGAACTGTGTTAGAATTTTTAAAAATCCAACAATTATTTTTTGAATTGAACACTTCATCGATAAGTGTGCTACGAGTGTCGTACGCCATTTAAGAGAAATGTCTGAGCTTCATCTACTTTCCATATCCTTGTTTTGCTTTTGTGATTATGAAACAGTTAGATTTTACGTTTGTTTTAAGCTTTTTCTGTAACAGCATACGTTAGTTTTAAACGTTGTGACATTAATTATTTTTTTTTCCAGTTTTCATCACATTAAATATATATACATACATTAAATTAATACATTAAATTATATAGCATAATTTTCTCAAAATTTTGAATATGTCTTATTACTGTACTCATCTATTCGTTTTAATATAATTAAGAATTGACTTCGCTTCGCTTGTACTTTTACTAATTAGTTTGCCCTAAGAAAATTAGAACTTTAATTAATTTTTTTAATAAATTATGTAATAAACAAAACCAGGTTTCATAAAATCATAGCTTATTTCGATTAAATTTATTTAGGATTAAGCTCAAGAACATTAATTAAACACAAATGATTCATCGTAATTCAATGTAAAATAAACTCTATGAAAAAAAGATGAATTGAAGATACGAAAGGCACATGAAAAACTATTCATTAATTATCGGTTTTAACATAACCTTTTCTTTCACGCAAGCTCAAAAACAATCTTATTTTCGACAAAAAAGATAACAACTTCGAAACATAATCCACCATTAATTAATGTCTCATCTCCTCCTCAGGGCTTGTCTTTTATAATTCTGAAAAAGAAGAAGAAGAAGAAAAAGAAAAGAAAGAAAAAATAATGTCAGAAAAATAAATGAATGAGTAGTATTAACATGGAGAATATACATAGAAAAAAAGAAATCTCACTTCTCGCAATCGAAATCCTTGGAGATGGGATAATCGACATTAATATTACAAACTTTAGGAAGTTTATTGGCTCTGTCAACATCTAGGTTAGGAATGTGAGAGGCTTCTTTCTTAAGGCACTTACATGCAGCACATTTTTCTTTTTTTGTAGGTGTTGAAGCTATCAATTTATTCAACCCTTGGCAGCAAGGAGTTGAAGGGGTACTTGTTTTCTTGGTGAGATAATCTAAGCATGGCGTCACTAAGGATTTTGTCTGCTCACAAGTCAGGGCCTTTGGTGGCTTTGTGGCTGCAACTGTGAGAGCTAACACAACTACCAAACTCAAAAATGGTACAAACACACTCTTCATTTTTGCTACAATGGTTTATCTCAATCACTCACTGGTGCTTTTGATTTTGGATGGATGAAACACTGTGAAAGTCTTACATTTATAGCCAATAGCCACATGCATGATACATTATGAGCTTTCATCATGTGACTATTAATTATGACTATTAATCACCTTTTGTTTTTTTTTTCTTTTTCTTGGAACATGGTCCATAAAATATGAAAAAAATTAATTTTTTTCAACGGTTTTGATGTGTTATTGCGAATATATAGTGACTTTTTTTTATCTCTTTCTTCACTACAAGAAAATCATTGAATAAAAACTAATCTTAGAGATTAAAATAATTAGTTTCTATTTCATTAAATTAGAAATTATTTTATAAACTAAAAATTAGTGGTATCTAAACTAGTCTATATTATTAATACAAATTTATAAAATACTTATAAATTGGTATCTAACCATTAATCATTAGCTACCAATGTTTTGACTACTTACTACTTTATATTTTAAATTAGTCTCTATTAATCTTTTAAGACTTATTTGTTTATATAGATGTATTGTTCACAACCAAAGATATGAGGGAGTATAAGTCATTTGGATCTAGGATTTTCTGGGGGGAAGAAAAGGAAAAAGTATAAGTGTGAATAATAAATATCCTATCCCTTCAAAATGAAGAGAAATAAAGGGAAAGTCACGTCAATATGAGGTTATTTTCGAATTTATCCTTATTAAATAAATTTAACTAAGATAAATATTTTAATTAAATGAAATAATAATTAATAATAAAATAACTTTTAAATACAAAAATATATACTTATTTATAATAAATAAATTATATAATTATTATTATAAATATAATAATACTATTTACATTTAATACAAAAGGATTTTCTAATTAATATTTTTAAATTTATGAATATTTAAATTATTTGTTTCTATATAACAATTAACAATTTTTAAATTATTTTTAATCAACCGACTCGTATTTTTTTTTCTGAAATTAATTATTGAACTATATCAAATTATACTACTAATAATTAATTCATCCAAATTTACACAAAAATACCTAATATTTAATTATTTTATTTTTTAAAGACAATGGTAAATTTGTAATCTTATATTTTACACCTTTAAAAAAAGATAGAAATACTCTTACAATCATCACATTACTTACAAACTTCAATAAACTTTCCTTACAAATCCACTCTAACATATTCCAATCCAAACACACTAACTTTTTTCACACTTTCCTCTCAAATCTTTAGACATTCATTTCCTCAAATCCTCACACTTCTACACCTCAATCCAAACACAACCTTAGAGACTAATTTAGAATCTAAAATATTAGTAGCTAATTTAGATACCAATTTAGAAATTATTTTATAATTTTTTATTAATAATGAAAACCACTCTAGAAACCAATAATTTTTTAGTCTTTAAAATAGATCTAATTAGTCAATATAGTAACTAATTATTTTGTCTCTAAACTTGATTGCTACTTAATGATTTTCTTGTAGTGGTTGGAATATGCTCTACACATTCCCACAAAACAAGATACAATATCATTGTATTTTGTTTGTATCTCATTTTTCTTTGTTGATTTTAAAATTTATGGTTGTTTTACAATACATCATTTTTTAATTTAAACAACATTGATTTATATTTTATATATATATATATATATATATAAATTGTTATCTAAACATAGAAAATACAATGATTTTACAAGTGTGCTTTAAGGACTTTCAAAGATCACATCTATAAAACATTGATTATTTATACCATATATTTTTAAGTTTTGTCTTTAAAATGTTTGAACTAATCAATAAAACCATAATCTAGAAGTGGTCACATATGTATAACTCTGATATACCACACTTTTTGGGTCATAGAGGTTTAAATCACAATTTTGTTACAACGACCTTTAAAAATAGAATTAACCACATTAATAAAGTGTGTCATAAAATAATAAAAATGTGGCTTTTAATTATAAAAAATAAATATAATTATATTATTATTTAAATTTAATATAAATATCTCTTTTAATTAATTTTTTTAAAATATAAATATATACTTTTTTTATCTAATAATTTTTATTATTCCGAAAATTTTATATAATTCATAATTTTTTATGTTATGATATATTTTATTGAGCTTATTTATTTTTATCTAATAATTTTAAACTTTTACATGTATTAATAATTTTGCATATAATTTTTTTTAATTATGAATATTAAAATATTTTTTTAATGCAAACACAATTATTTTTTTATAATTTTTTATTTTTTTGACAAATTTACATCTGTATTTTTTTCAAAATCAGTTTTTACATAGTTTTGAAAATAATTTACAAAATTTTAAACTCATATGTACCAAAAAATACCTCATATTATCATTGTTCAAAAAGTTTTAAACATAAGAGTAAATTTGAAAACTTACATTTTACACATTTTAGACAAATAAAAAAAACCACTCATAATCATCACATCACTCACAAACTTCAATAAATTTTTCTCACAAGTTCAGTTTAACATACTCCAATCAAAACATATTTTTTTCACATTTTTTTCTAAAATCTTTTCACATTCACCCCCTCAAATCCCCACACACTCACTGTCCAATCCAAACACAAGCTAAGTCTGTTTTTAAAATAATATATATACATATACATATATTAAAATAAATAAAAAATAGAAAAAAATTGACAACCAACCCCACCATACTTTTGTCCGACCACATGTGGGTCAAGAGGAACCCCACCCTTATTTCTTTCCATATCTTTGTTTTGCTTTTCTGAATCTGAAACCGTTAGAATTTACGTTTGTTTTAAGTGTTGAATGATAGTTTGATAATTAGTAATTAAAAATATATAGATTTAATTTACACTATCTTTTACTTTAGACAAATTTGTTTGTTGTTTTACAACTATTTTTTACTTTAGACAACATTTAATTAGGTGACAAATATATAATTGTTTTTTAAGCATAAAAAGACAATGATTTTACAAATGTGGTTTAAGGATTATCATATCACATGTCACATTTATAAAACCAATCGTTGATAATTTATATCATATTTATTAAGTGTTGTCTTTAGAATGTATGAGTTAAACAACAATATTGTGCTCCAAAAATATCACAGATATATAAATATGATAGACCACACTTATCGAGTCATAGATGTTTAAATCAATATTTTGTGACAATGATCTATAACAAAAATAATAAACCATATTAAAAAAGTGTGTCATAGAATAATAAAAATGTAATTTTTAATTATAGGCATTTTTAAATTATATTTAATTAAAATTACCTGTAATATAAGGAACGATTATTAAAATGTGGTTCTCACTGGACCCATGCTTATTAAATTGTGAATATTTTAAAATATATTTAATTAAACACTTGATAAAATTAAAAATAAATAAATAAAAATTTATGCTTTTACATTCTAAATGTACAGTATATTTTGCGTCCTTTTTCATGAACCGAAATCTAAATTACAAGTTTTCATTAATTTATAAATCGAAATTCAAATTAGACATTAATTTTAAAAGTGAAATCAAAATTAATAATAATAATTATTATTATTATAATATAACAACAAAATTTTATGCGCAAAACACACATAATATAATATATCACACATTATCAGAGTAAGGAAAAGAGAATTCACACAAAACATAATATATCACTCTTAACCAAGAGTTGCATCTAGTTCTGAGTACATCATTGAGAATTCACTAATGCAATCAAAACCACATTAAAAAATACCAAAAGAATTGATCTTGAACTCTTCAAGAACACACATTACTCTCAACAAAAACAAAAATTTCAAAAACATTATCTGAAACTATTTACAACACAATATAGTATAAAATAATGAATTTAGAATACACCTGAGCTTTACACAATTGAAGAATGGTAGAAGAAATAACCCAAAATCCTATTTCATATATTAGAAATAATGAATTTAGAAAACGCTTGAAGTCTATTTTAAAGCTTCTATACGAAAGTTTTTGGTTGGGGTGTGTCCCTTAGTTTATTTTTCTACATACATTTTTGTTATATGTGTGTTGGAAAGGTAAGATTTTTTTTTTTTACTTAAAATTCTCATTTTTTTTATAAGGGTTGGAATATTCATAAAATACTATTTTTATGTTATTTATTATTTTACTGATAAAAAAATATAATTTAATATATACTTGCATAATCGCTAAAATAAGTATATTTTAATCAGATAATCTAACATAAAAAAACTATATTAAATCATTTAAAAATATAAAACTATATTAAACTTTCAAAATATGTCGATACTAAATTAATTTTTTACCCTTAATACAGAAAAAAAAAGAATAACCTAAAATAATATCACATATAAAAATAATAATAAAATTAATTTATCAAATTAAAAACATTAATTAATCAATTAAAAAGTATTTACAGAATTAAGTATGTTTTCAAAATAATATATATATATATATATTAAAATAAAAACAATTATTTTTAAAAATAAAAAATGACAATTAGCCTCACCTCTACTTGTTTCCATATCCTTATTTTGCCTTTGTGATTATGAAACAATTAGATTTTACGTTTGTTTTAAGCTTTTTTTTTAACAGCATACGTTTGTTTTAAACGTTTGTTTTAAGTATTTAATGATAGTTTGATAATATAGTAATTAACAATATTTATTAAAAAATTATATTTTTAAAGTAGACATGCAATTAAGAAATATATAATAAAACGGTTGTGACATTAATTATTTTTTTAATTTTCAGTTTTCATCACATTAAATATATATACATACATTAAACTAATACATTAAATTATATATCATGATTTTCTTAATTTTTTTAATAAGTCTTATTACTACTGTACTCATCTATTCGTTTAAATATAATTGAGAATTGATTTCGTAATTAGTTTGTCCTAAGAAAATTAGAGCTTTAATTAAATTTTTCCTTAATAAATTATATAATAAACCAAACCAGCTTTCTTAATTAAACACAAACCATTCATTTTAATTAAATGTAAAAATAAACTCTATGATAAAAAAGGATGGGAGATACCAAAGACACATGAAAAACTATTCATTAATTATCGGTTTTAACATAATCTTTTTTTTGACGCAAGCTCAACAAACAATCTTATTTTCGACAAAAAAAATAACAACTTCGGAGCATAATCCACCATTTTTAATGACTCATCTCCTCCTCAGGGCTTGTTTTTTATAATTCTGAAAAAGAAAAGAAAGAAAAAATAATGTCAGAAAAGTAAATGAATGAGTAGTATTAACATGAATAATATACAAAGAAAAAAAGAAATCTCACTTCTCGCAATCGAAGTCCTTGGAAATGGGATAATCGACACTAATATTACAAACTTTAGGAAGTTTATTGGCTCTGTCAACATCTAGGTTAGGAATGTGAGAGGCTTCTTTCTTAAGGCACTTACATGCAGCACATTTTTCTTTTTTTGTAGGTGTTGAAGCTATAAATTTATTCAACCCTTGGCAGCAAGGAGTTGAAGGGGTACTTGTTTTCTTGGTGAGATAATCTAAGCATGGCGTCACTAAGGATTTTGTCTGCTCACAAGTCAGGGCCTTTGGTGGCTTTGTGGCTGCAACTGTGAGGCCTAACACAACTACCAAACTCAAAAATGGTACAAACACACTCTTCATTTTTGCTACAATGATTTATCTCAATCACTCACTGGTGCTTTTGATTTTGGATGGATGAAACACTGTGAAAGTCTTACATTTATAGCCAATAGCCACATGCATGGTGCATTCTGAGCTTTCATCATGTGACCATTAATTATGACTATTAATCACCTTTTGTTTTCTTTTTCTTTTTCTTGGAACATGGTCCAGAAAATATGAAAAAAATTAATTTTTTTCAACGGTTTTGATGTGTTATTGCGAATATATAGTGGATTTTTTTATCTCTTTTTTCACTACAAGAAAATCATTGAATAAAAACTAATCTTAGAGACTAAAAAAATTAGTTTCTATTTGATTAAATTATAAATTATTTTATAAACTAAAAATTAGTGGTAACTAAACTAGTCTATATTATTAATAAAAATTTATAAAATACTTATAAATTAGTATCCAACCATTAATCATTAGCTACCAATGTTTTAACTACTTACTACTTTATATTCTAAATTAGTCTCTATTAGTCTTTTAAGGATTTTTTTTGTTTATATAGATGTATTGTTCACAACCAAAGATATGAGGGAATATAAGTCATTTGGATCCAGGATTTTGTGGGAGAAGAAAATGAGAAGATATAAGTGTGAACGATAAGTATCCTATCCCCTTAAAATAAAGAGAAACAAAAGGAAAGTCATGTTAACATGAGGTTATTTTCGAATTTACCCTTATTAAATAAATTTAACTAACACCAATATTTTAATAAAATGAAATAATAATAATTAATAATAAAATTATATTTTAATAAAAAATATATACTTATTTATAATAAACAAATTATATAATAATAATAATTACAAATAGAATAATACTATTTACATTTAAAACAAAAGGTTTTTCTAATTAATACTTTTAAATTTAAGAATATTTAAATTATTTATTTCTATATAATAATTGACAATTTTTAAATTATTTTCATCAAGCAACTCATATTTTTTTTTTCAGAAATTAATTATTATACTATATCGAATTATACACCAATAATTTTAATTCATCCAAATTTACACAAAAATTCCTAATATTTAATTATTCAATTTTTTTTAAAGACAAAGTTAAATTTGTAATCGTATATTTTACGCCTTTAAAAAATGATAAAAATACTCTCACAGCCATCATATAACTCACAAACTTTAACAAACTTTCCTCACAAATCCACTAACATACCCCAATCCAAACACACTAATTTTTTCACCATTTCCTCTCAAATCTTAACACATTCACCCCTCAAATCCTCACACTTCCACTCCTCAATCCAAACACAACCTTAGAGACTAATTTAGAATCTAAAATATTAGTAGCTAATTTAGATACCAATTTAGAAATCATTTTATAAATTTTTATTAATATTGAAAACCACTTTAGATACCAATAATTTTTTAGTCTCTAAAATAGACCTAATTTAGTCAATATAGTGACCAATTATTATTTTTTATGTAAATTTGATTGTTATTTAATGATTTTCTTGTAGTGCTTGGAGTATGCTCTACACATTCCCACAAAAAAACAAGATAAAGTATCATTGTATTTTGTTTGTATCTCATTTTGTTTTTTTGTTTTTAAAATTTATTTTTGTTTTACTATACACCATATTTTACTTTAAAATACATTGATTTATGTTTTTTTTATATATATATATAATTGTTTTCTAAACATAAAAAATACAATGATTGTACAAGTTCGGTTTAAGGACTATCAAAGATCACATCTATAAAACTTGATTATTTATACCACATTTTTTAAGTTGTCTTTAAAATGTATGGACTAAACAATAAAACCATGATCTAAAAGTTGTCACATATGTATAACTCTGATAGAGCACACATTTTGGGTCATAGAGGTTTAAATCACAATTTTGTTACAACGAACTTTAAAAAACATAATAAATCACATTAAAAAAGTATGTCAGAAAATAATAAAAATTTGGTTTTTAATTATAAAAAATAAATATAATTATATTATTATTTAAATTTAATATAAATATGATTTTTAATTAATTTTTGAATATAAATATTAAATTTTGTTTTTTTATCTAATAATTTTTATTATTCCGAAACTTGTATATAAGTCATAATTTTTTATGTTATAATATTTTTTTTATTGAATTTATTTATTTTTATCTAATAATTTTAAATTTTAACACGTATTAATAGTTTTTTATATAATTTTTTTAAATTATAAATATTAAAATTTTATTTTGAATGCAAACAAAATTATTTTTTGATATTTTTTTTATTTTTTTGACAAATTTACATAATCTGTATTTTTTTCATGATTAGTTTTTACACAGTTCTGAAAATAATTTATAAAATTTTAATTAACTCATATCTACCAAAAAATACCTCATATATCATTGCTCAAAAAGTTTTAAAGATAAGAGTAAATTTGAATACTTACATTTTACAGATGTTGGAAAATAAAAAATCACTCATAACCATCACATCACTCACAAAATTCAATAAACTTTTCTCACAAATCCATTTTAACATACTCAAATCCAAACATTTTTTTTTTCACATTTTTCTCTAAAATTCTCGCACATCCTATTACGAAAGAGTGGACTTTAAGCCTAACTCAACCCCATAAAACCGGCTCATAGGGTTGAGGTCTGCACCCATTTATATATTATGAAATGTCCTTATCTCTAGTCGATGTGGGATCTCCAACACATCCACCCCTTTAAATCCTCACACACCCACTACCAAATCCAAACACAACCTAAGTCACTTTTTAAAATAATATATATATATATATATACACGTATATTAATATAAATAAAAAATAGAAAACAAATTTGCAACCTACCCCACCATAGTTTAGTCAAGAGGAACTCCACCCCTATTTCTTTCCATATCTTTGTTATGCTTTTCTTAATTTAAAATCGTTAGAATTTACGTTTGTTTTAAGTGTTTAATGATAGTTTGATAATTTCTAACTAAAAATATACATATAATTTACACTATCTTTTACTTTAGGCAAAATTTCTTGTTGTTTTATGTACACTATTTTTTTATTTATTTTAGATAACATTTAATTAGGTCACATATACATAATTGTTTCCTAAGTATAAAAAAGACAACGTTTTTACAAACGTGGTTTAAGGACTATCACATATCACATCTATAAAACCAATCGTTGATAATTTATATCATATTTATTAAGTGTTGTCTTTAGAATGTATGATAAACAATAAAATTGTGGTCCAAAAGTGACCACAAATATATAAATGTGATAGACCACACTAATCGGGTCATAGATGTTTAAATCACTATTTTGTGATAATGACCACTAACAAAAATAACACTACAAAAAAAAGTAATTTTAGCGATCACTAAAAGCACTATAGTTGGTCGCTAAACATATATGCGGTTGAAATAGTCACAAAATAAAGATGGAAGCAAAAATCCTAGTCGCAAAGCCTTTAACGACTGAATTATTAAGTGGTCGCTAATTTGCAACCAAAATTTAAATGGCTAAATCGGTCGTAGAAAATTTGGTCACAAAAATTCAGAAACCAAATTAGAAACCGAAATTTCAGTTGCTACGAAAATTTGGTAACCAAAATTGTTGTGGCTAAAGCGGTCGTAGAAAATTTGGTCACCAAAATTCAGAAACCAAATTAGCGACCAAACTTTTATAAAAAAATTGATGGCTGAAATAGAAGGTGATAGCAACCACCATTTTCGGTCGCTAATGGATTAAAATAATTAATTAAAAAAAAATTTGTGGCTAATTCGATGGCTAAATGAAGATCCCTATACCAACATATTTGATTTTAGTGGCTAAATAATTTTTTTTTAATTACAACGACCGATTCTATTTCGGTTTCTAAACAACAACTTTGTAGATATAACCATCAAATCAGTTTCGGTGGCTATTTTTATATGTATTATTAATACCTATTTAAAATGATATTTTGACCTTTCATAAAAAAATTCAAACCTGCTTATAAATACTCAAAGTTCAATCAAGCTAAATAGGAATAAACTTCAAATACATAGTTTAAGAAGGAGTTGAACTCAAATTAAAAGTAAATCGTTTTACACAATGAAAACTATTGAAAACTAGTTAAAAGAGACAAATCTATTATATAATTCAACATACTATTAATCTTCTTCTAAACAATCTTTTCTAATGTGGTCTCCTTTATGATGTCCACTGGTTGTAGGATTTTAAGAACCCTGATATGGGATTATTCATTTGAACGTGTTGTGTGATGAGTTGCATCTGTTCATTTTGTTTGCGCATCAGCTCCTCTTGTTTACGCATGTGTTCATTTTTGTCTTCATGAGTTTTCATCAATAACTTCATCTTTTCTTCAAGTGTCCGCTCCTTGACATGTTTTGTCATAAGTTCATCATTTAGCTTTTGAATAATCTCACACATTTCTTCTATTTGATGGACTACTGGAGCTTGACTTGTAGCATAGTGAACACTTGTTGAACTATTAAACCTTTTGCTCAATACACCAAGACCATAGATATTCCCTTTTTTATTTCAATCTCCAACTTGATTATATTAAGTAAACTCTGCTTTAATTTTTCATCTTCAATTTGATTTATCTTCTTTACCACTTTATAATTATTTGCATAATGTCTTGTCTTTCTGTACTTCCAGCACGTATTTTCTTTTTTTCTTGGATTTTTTATATTCAATTTTTCTTGTTGGCCTATCCTCTTGAAATTTGGTAGCCTGCCTATGCTGGTTATAAGGCTTTCTACAATTTTTCTTCCTATTTTATTTTTTTCTAAATTATTCTCTTTTTCTTAGAACTAGGCGCCCTAATTGGTTCCATCCCATATTGTTGGCAGAAAGTGCCAATTTCTCTTTTATTTATCATACTTTCTTTTTTAAGTTTATTCTATAATTAAAAATCTGTACAAATTCGAATTCCTGTCTCTATCATATATTGTGTATTTGTCCATAAGTTAATGAATCATAAGCTATTGGTTTACAGTAATGTCTTTCTAGATTCATTCTAACTTTTTTCGAAAAGAGTTGGTAATCCGGCTAGAAATTTTTCTTTTCAGAATCCCACAAATTTATCTTCTTAAGGTTATCTTAGATAAAAAGTTATCTTTGTACCATCTATAATCAAACATTGTTGGACAGTAAAGATTGGCTAATTGACTAGTTGATATTTCTTTAAATATATTTGGGTCTCCTACAAAATTTTAAATTATTGAATAAATTAAAGTGGACATTGCATCCTCTTGATTAGTTTCAGTTTTGACACTGTTGAGTATAACCATTTTATCATGTTTTGTACATAGATTATCCCACCAACCTTTCAATTGGCCAGTAAACCCTTGTAACTTAATTTCTTAGGATAATTTCCAGTAAACCCTAGGATAGAAATTTCTAAGTTTTGGATAATTTATTATTTTGTTAAGTTCTAATGTATTTATGGAAGTTTTATTTAGGTCTTCGAACTTCTTTTTAAGTTCCTCAATCTTTACGTCAGTATCACTTTTTAATCTTAATGAGTCAAATTCTTTTTGTGGGACATTAAATAATTTATATATAGGCTTTTCAGGTAACTTTGAACTACTTGGAATATGTGAACGTATCGTTTTATTTTCTATTCTTGTTAACTGTTTGGTCATTACCTCTAATACAGTATTTGAATAATTTAACTGAGAGTGTAATTTCTTAATATCTTTTAATTCTACATTTTTATTTTCGGGTTTGATATCTTTATATGGACTAGCTTCTATTTCTAAATCTTTGTTGGCTGTATAATAATACTTTGGTGTGGCAAATATTCTGACTCTATTAATTCATTATTTATTTTCATGTATTACTTGTTTTTTTCCAACAGACATATAGTTTTATTAAAGGATACTTTAAATTGTGGATATTACTATAATATGGGAGACAGTCAAAGAAGTAAAGATTTATCTCATGTTGGGTTAGATAGTTGTAAAATTCTATTCTTATTCTCTCTACTTGTTCTTTAGAATAGTGCTTAAAATATCGGCTTACTTTTTCTTTATTATGTTCAGCATTAAAATCTTCCCTAATCTATTTCTTATCTATATTAAAAGGTTCTTCTTTTATTAAAGTATTTAATACTTGTGAAGTTGTCGGAGAGTATCGTGGGAATTCTGATTTTCTCGATTCTTCATATATTGGTTTACTTACTTTTGGAGTAATTTTATTTAATCCTCACAGATCTAGGTTTATGGTAGATCCATCCACTGAATGTCTAGATGATTGACTTATCATTTGTGGTTCTCTTATTTTAAGCAATGATGACCTATTCATTCTTAACCTAATACATCTACTATCTTGAATTATTTCTCTTATTTGAGCATTGTAAATTTTTGGTTCTTCTATTATATCTTCTAGTACTCATTCTTCAGGAATATTCTTCTTTATGAGTTAATCTTTTAGGAATTTGAATTGGCAATTTTCTAAGGTTTGCCTCTACTAATATAGTTTCGTATCTTTCGTATCTTGGAGAGGATCTGAAAGCCTTATAATTATAATCTATCTTTGTAACATTATAATAAATTCTGTAAATTATTTGTATGGGGCTAGGTGTTTCATCTACTATCTCACTTGGAGTTTTAATATACAATTTTATCGCATTACTTGTTTTTTTTTCATTTTTATGTTCATAGAAAAGTTTAAATAGCAGTTAAAGAAGGTCGGGCCATCATGTAAATTACTTTCTAATATCGCAATTACCGAATCATTAAATTTTTTGAGTTTGATATCTCTTAACATTATTAATATTGGACTGTTTATTCATATTCTACAGTTGGGTTTTCCAACAACTTGAATAAGTCCTAAATGAATAAAATTATATTCATCCTTTATATGTTGATCTAAAAGAGATTCTTCTAAAACATTTAAAATCTTATTACTTTTTATTCCCGTGTAGCTGTATTCGACTATATGTATTTTGTAACAGCGTCTTCTTTTAAAACAACAAAACCCCCTCCCTTCTCACACATTTTTTTTCGTTGTTTCTTCCTTATCTCCATTTCTCTCTCTTAATTTCCCTCCCAATCTTCATCTATTTTAGAATCTGATCAGACCACGTTGTAGCTGTCGAGTTAAGGAACATTTCTACCCGATCAGATTTTCAAACAGAGTAAGTTCATTTTTGCTCTAAATATCATTTGTTCTCTGTTTTTCCTTAGGATTTAGTCATCAATCTTGGTAGGGTTAGTTGAGAAGATTAAGCCTCTCAACTTACTCTACTATATACTGGATTTTTGTTCTGTTTGGACAACTTGCATTAGGCACGTAAATCTTGAAGCTTATCTAGATTGTGGGGAATAAAATTCTAGAAGTTGCTTGGAAAGCATGAAATTAAGGTAAGGGAAGCTAAATTTAATTTTTAATAGCACCTTAAGCTAGAAGATCTGGATGTGGAGGGGACATGGTCCCAGAATTCAATTTCTCTTGCTGGGATGTTGTGTGTTTATATATTGTGTTGTTTGTTTATACGTTATTAAACTTGTAGAAATATTAGATTTTGATAGTTTAATATTTAAGTGTTGTTGTTCTTTTATGTTAAACAGACTTTTGAATGTTGTGGATCACGTTTTAAATGATATTGTATGATGAAATGTATGGAATTGAATTCATACATTTGGGATAATGTATGGACTGATGTTTGTATGTGTATTAAGTATTAATGCCTATGTGGTAACAAAGATCTTTGAGCTTCACTGATGATCTAAGTCACATAGACTAAGATATCAGGTGGTAAGAAGCTGATGGGGGAGTTCATGCACACCGTGACATATGAGATGCACGACTTGGGTTGTATTCAACTTACCCTGATCCTTTTTGTTGGATTCACTGGTAATCTTTGGATCAGGTGTTAGTCTCTGGTAGGACTTACTTAATACGGGACTTTCGGAAGGGGTTAAATGTTATTTTTTTTGTTGAATATCCTGGATGTGTAGATCCATGTGAGATCTATGTGATTGTTTTATTGTTGAGATTTTGAAGAAGATTGAATAATTTGAGAAATTGATAATGTAATTTAGTTTTCTCTTTTGATTTAATTGTATATATTATAAAATTCTATTTTCACCAGCTTACCCTTATTTTTCTTGTTGTGTTTGAACTGCGATAACTATACTATGTACACGAGTAGATGATCTTACAGGTGTCGGAGGGTCTGAAGAGCTTTAGGGTTTTGATTTTGAAATTTATATTGTAAATATTTGTATTTCTATATGTCCTAATCATGTATTAGGAATGTTTTGAAAAACTTTAAGCTTGTATAGAAATATGTAGAACCTGTATTGTAATAGTTAAATGTTATTTTCCGGGGTGTTATATTTAATGGTATCAGAGTGGTTCATCTTAGGATGACCTGAGGGTAGTGGGTTTATTATGTTTCTCTTGCATGTAGATTTTTGTTTAAGTTTAGCTTCAAGACTTAGTTAAAAATTTCTAATAGGATGTTTAACAAAGTTGTTTTCTTGAAATTTTGTTTGTGCTTGAGTCAAATTAGTTGTTATGAATAAAGATGAAAGTATTAAGAATGAAAAGAATATTGATAGAGTGGTGGTGGTGCACACTCACGATTGGACCAAGATTATTTTCTATCTTAATTTTAAGTAGCTAGAGTACATTTTAGAGATAAGTTTTGATTGGTTTTTACCTATTTCGTATGTTTATTCCTTTGAAGTTAATTTGTCTTAAAGATGTAATTGGAGATTTTTAGTAATTTCTAGTCCAATTCTTTATGTGCTTAGAAGATGACATGTAGACCACCTACTCCTCCTCCATCAGTAGATATGCCCAACTTAGCTTGGGCAATAGTGATGATGGCAACAACCTTGCAACAACAGAGTGCTACTATGGCACAACAGCGTCAAGTCGCCCTTCATCCATTAGAAACAACTAGATTAGAAGCAGAAGCATCTCATCTTCCTCAACAAGCCCATACCTTTAGTCTGGAGATTTTTCTGAGACACAATCCACCCAAATTTAATGGAAAGGTAAATCCAGATGAAGTAGATCAACGGGTGAGAGACATAAAAAGAATCTTTGAAGCTACTTAATGCCCTGAAGAGAGAAAGTTATCTTATGCCATCTATATGCTTATTGAAGAAGCTGAGTTTTGGTGGATAAGCATGAAACAAATGATGGAAGACAGAGGAGAAGATGCCACTTTGGAGAACTTCAAAGTAAGATTCCGGGAGGAGTATTTTCCTCATAGTGTCAGATATGCAAAAGAAATTGAATTCATGCAGCTGGAACAAGGAAATGTTTTAGTCACTGAATATGCTACTAGGGTCAAACACCTAGCTAGATTCTACACCCAGACCATGATTGAGGCGTGGAGATGTAGAAAATTTGAGTTTGGGTTGAAGCAAGAACTTAAAGAAGTGGTGATTCATATGTCCATTAGAGATTTCCCTGCTCTAGTGGAGAAAGCAAAAGTAGTGGAGATTTTGAAAAGTAGTAGCAGACTTGCTAAGCCTCAAGTGGGAGGACCTTCTAAAAGCATGCCTAAATATGAAGATAGAAAGAAACCTTATTTCGGACCTCAATCTTATACCAGTGGAAGATCCAGTTCTCAATCACCGCCTAGTTTGAAATGTGACATGTGATAGATGTCACAGGTATGGTCATACAACAAAAGACTGTTGTGTCCAATTGAGAGCTCCAAATTCTGGCAGAGTGCAGCAAGTACAACAAAATAGTAATCAAAAGCCCAAAGTAGCAGGCATAGTTTTTGCCATTAGTGGAATTGAGGCTTTACAATCTGATAACATTGTTAGAGATATTTGTTCTATCCTTGGAACACAGTTATATGTATTGTTTGATTTTGGGGTAACCCATTCTTTTATATCTTTTGATTGTGCTAAGAAACTTAGTAATGAATTTTCTATTTCTGCTATTTACAATTATTTTTCTTTATTATTTTGTTGATTAGAAGATGAAGCTTCTTGTTGTAGAGTTCTTATTACAATCTATTTATCTTTATTTTTTAACCCTAAATCACTGAAGGACCTAGAAAATTTGGTATTCTACTTCTTTCTCTAGTTTCCATGTTACGAGACCACCTCTGACCAACGGGTTTACTATCTTGCTAGGCTTTACTACCGAGACCAAGGTTGACCAACATATGGCTCTAATACCAAATACAATTCAGGATCATAGAGATCACAATAAAAGAAGTAATAGAAGAAGTAATCACGAAGCATGAAATAGAAGAACTTAAATTAATAAATGAATAAGAGACATTATGCAAACAATTGTAAAGTGCGGAAGGGCAGGAAATTTAATATTTAATAATATCAATAATAATTAATAATATATTTAATTATCCTTTTGGTCTCTACTTTTGGGTCAATATTCAATTCAATATAGTGGTTTCTTAGAAAATCAATTTGGTCCCAAAGATTTTAAAAAATGTTCAATTTGGTCCCTTACGTTAAGTTTTCACCAACACCGTTAACAATTGATGATGTGGCGCACACACTACACACGTGGAATGTCTCTTTCATCCTCTTTTTGCTTTTCTCTCTAATCAATGACTTTTCACTTCAATATTAATATAATAATTGAATTTATGTTACATTATTCACAATTCAATTCATAAATTAAAAATATTTATTAATAAGAATCCATTTTAATGAGTTTTAATATTGTTAATTAAAATCTAATTTTAATATTAAAAATATCGATATGATTTGTTTATTCATAAAAACTGAAGTTACACATTAATTTAAATTAAAATAATTTATATATATATATTTTTAATGAGAATCCATTTTAATATTAAAATAATAAAGTTTTAAAATTCGAAATATTTATATAAATTTTTTTAATCAGTACTGAAGTCATACATACATTAATTTAAATTACAAAAAATTAATATAATTATTTTTTTATTAATAAGAATTTATTTTAATATTAAAATTTTAAAATTATAAATATTTTTATGCTTTTTTTTATTAATCATAATTAAGTCATAAATACATTAATTTAAATTATAACATTTTTCGTGAAATAATATTATAATAATTGAACCTTTTGAATTTATTTTTTTACCAAATTGATTTTTTTTAAAATCATTATATTGAATTGAATATTAATTCCAAAAATAAGAAACAAAAAATAATTAAATCTTAATAATATTTAATAATATTAATAATTTTTAATGATATTTAATAATATTTATAAATATCTAATAATATTTAATAGTATTAATAATATTTGATAATATTTAATAGTATAAATACTATTTAGTAGTATTTAATAGTATTAATAATGTTTAATAGTATTAATAATATTTAATAATATTAATAATATTTAATAATATTTGATATGTATTCACATAGGTGAGGTTTATCAATTTTAATGAGAATCACTAATAAAATGAATTACATTAAATTATTTAAAAAAAATTAAAATATATTAATTTAAAAAAATTTAAAATTAAATTAAATTTGTATCCATAGTATAGAAAACATAACTAAAATAATTTAACATATTAAAATAATAAATTTAATTTATTAAATTTAAAACATTAATTAGTGAATTGAAAATTATCTACGTAATTAAATGTATTTTTAGAATAATATATATTAAAATAAAAACAATTTTGTTTTAAAAAAACCTAGCCACCCTATTTTTGTCTGACCACATTCGGGTCCAGAGGAAACTCACCCCCTACTTGCTTCAGTATTTAGTGAAAGTTTGAGAATATAGTAATTAAAAATATATATAGAAGAGTAATATTTCTTTAAAATAGATGTAATTAAGAAATATATAATAAAATGATTGTGACATTAATTATTTTTTTTTATTTTCAGTTTTCATCACATTAAATATATATATATATATATATATATTAAATTATTAAAATAATAGTATGATTTTCTAAAAGTTTTGAATATGTTTATTACTTTAAGACTTTATTCGTTTTTAACTAAACACAAACTATTCATCTTAATTAAATGTAAATGAACGGAGGATACCAACTAACACATGAAAAACTATTAATTAATTATCAGTTTTAACATAACTCTTTCTTTCATGCAAGCTAAACAAACAATCTTATTTTCAACAAAAAAAATGACAACTTTGAAGTATAATCCACCATCTCTATTGTCTCATCTCCTCCTCAGGACTAGTTTTTTATAAACTGAAAAGGAAGACGAAGAAAAGAAAGCAATGTCAGAAAAGTAAATGAAGGAGTAGTATTAACATGAATATATATATATATATATATATATATATATATATATATATATATATATAAAGAAAGAAATCTCACCTATCACAATCCAAGGTCTTAGAGAGATTACAAAGTTTAGGAAGACTTTTGGTCCTGCCAAGATCTAGGTTAGGAATTTGAGAGCGTTCTTCCTTAAGACACTTACATACAAAAAGTCTTTCTTCTTTTGTAGGTGAGAAAACTATCACTTCATTCAACCCTTGGCAGCAAGAAATTGAAGGGGCACTAGTTTTATCGGTGACAAAATCTAAGCATGCCTTCACTAAGAATTGTGTTTGCTCACAAGTCAGGGGCTTTGATGGCCCTATGGCTGAAACTGTGACGACTAACACAGCTACCAAACACAAAAATGATACAAACACACTCTTCATTCTTGTCACAATGGTTTATCTCAATCACTCACTGATGCTTTTGATCTTGGATGGATGGAACACTGTGAGAGTCTTATATTTATAGCCACATGCAAGTAAAGAGGAATCTCACCCCTATTTATTTCCATATCTTTGGGTTGTTTTTGTGCTATCATTTGTTTTAAGTATTTAATGATAGTTTGATAATATAGTAAATCAAAATATACATTTAATTTACACTAATTTTAACTTAAGACAATTTATTGTTATTTTACACATATCATTTTTTACTTATAGGCAATATTTAAGTAGGTTAGATATATATAATTGTTGGCTAATCATAAAAACAAGAACGATCTTATAAACGTGGTTTAAAGACTATCAAAGATCAGATTTATAAAACCAATAGTTGATTATTTATATCATCTTTATTTAGTGTTGTCTTTAGAATATATGAGCTAAACAATAAAATTGTGGACTAAAAGTGATCACAAATATATAAATGTCATAGACCATGCTTATCGGGTCATAGATGTTTAAATCACTATTTTGTGACAATGACCTCTAATAAAAAGAATAGAATATCCCACATTAAAAAAGTTGTGTCCTAGAATAATAAAAATATGATTTTTAATTGTAGGTATTTTAAACTATTAAAGGGATACGGATACCAGAGTTATAGTAGGAGGATTCTAATATTAACGGTGTATTTTTTAATTCTTTGTTGTTTTTTTTTCTTTATAGAGGTAAAAATAACCTTTATTTTGTCTTTGTCTGTTATGATTATAGTATTTATTGATTGATTTTCTCTCTCTCTTTAGTTAGACCAATTTGTTTTGATGTCAATGAAATAATTCTAGAGATATTTATTCTCATATCCTTTGTCTTCCCTCTTACTCTTATGTTTATCTCTGTCCTCCTTTGTTCATCTATATTCTATTTCATAATATAAACCATATTTAATTAAAAAAAGGTATGCTTTCAAATTCTAAATGTACAATCATTTTGAATTATTTTTAATATTCCCAAATCTAAATCTCATGCTTTCATTGGTTTATAAATCAAAATTCAAACCAAACATTCATTTTAAAATTAAAATCTAAATTAATAATAATAAAAATAATAATCAAAATATGACAAAAAAACTTTGTTTATTATAGTGGTTATATGTTTAGGGTTTAGTCATGAAACTTTTATTCAAATGCAATTGCCCTAATTAAATAACTGTGACATAAATGTAAATGACAATACTAAAAAAACTATATTTCTAAAAGTGTTAACTATTATTATATTTTAAACAATAATTGTATAGCCCACATAATTATGTAAAATCATGATTTTTGGTAGTGTTAATTACTTAACTTGACAAAATTTGCAAACAATAAGCATTTAAATTATTTTTTTTTATTTCTAAACGAATAAATTAACACGGTTTTTTTATAATCATGTTCTTAATATAAAAAAAAAGTGCAAAATACTATTTTTAAGTTTATTAGTTAGATCAAATTACATTATTTTTACAATCCTTTACAATCCAACATTGATAATGTAAAAAGTGATTAATTTTTATGTAGATTCAAGATATGACATAAACACAACCCTTTTACATCGTCAATGTGCTTAATTGATGGAAACAAATTCAAAGTATAATGGTTTTCTTTGGAGAGAAAATTATTTGCATTTTATTAAAAACAAATTATACAACAAATAATCATTAAATTAGAATGTAAAATTTATATTGAAAGTAAATTTTATTTTCTAATATTTAAAATATATGAGTATTATTACACAAATATATCAATATATATATATATATATATATATATATATATATATCAACGGATATTCAACAAGTGAAGTATTTACTTATGTTTTTCAAAAAAACTCCAAAGATTAATTTATGATACAAACAAGTACTTATATTTATAAGCAAACATATGAATAATGGATCAATGTAATTCATTATAACCCAAGTCGCATATATATGCTGAGTGTGTAAGAATTTCCCCTTAAGTGTCTTACCACCTGACATCTTGATCTACATGACTTAAACCATGAGTGAAGCAAGAGAATCTTTATTGTAACACAAATACTTTTACTTAATACACAACTCAAAGAATGGTTCACATATAATTCCAGATTTATGACCTCATATATATTCACACAACTTTTAATATTTGAAAAACCTTTTTTCATATAATATAAATCACGTAAATAAAATCCAATTCAATCAAATAAACAAATAAATACTTTATTTACTTTTATATTTAACATTCACATTCAATCAATTAAAGAGACAAAAAAAAGAAGTTAAAAAAAACTAGTTTCGGCAAAAATCTAGCCAAAAGAAAGTTGAATTTATGTTCTATTTTTATTTTTCACTTAAGTGAAAATATGGCCGAGGACAAGGTTTATTTTCTACTCTATTTTCACTCAAACGAAAATAGAACCAAGAGCAACTGTTGATATCATGCTATATTTGCTTATGCTTGAGTGAAAAATTATTGATTTTTAAAAATTCACCAAAAATCAATATAATAATTTACAACTTTTAGATAATTAAAAAGGCCTACAGAACTATAATTGACTCAAATATAACTTGCATTTTCATAAAGCTTACAAATCAATCCATGATAACTATAAGAAATTAACTTATTACAATAATAAATAATATTAAAAAACTCAATTTAAAATCTTCAAAATTTAACATGCAAATATATATTTAGCGTAACAATATCGCAATGATATTGAATTGAAAGTACTTAAACAATTCTCACTCAATTTCAAATATTTACATATTTTCAAACAAAACACAAATGTCTACATAGAAATAAATATATTGTGATCAAGACCAATTAGGTTGGGCAGACTAGACACCATGTTTAGTGAGTGGGCTTAATCATTGTACATAGTTGAAACGTAGGTGAACATTGTTCTGTGGCTTCAAGTGGGAGATTGTTGGGTATGAAGCCAGAACCAATTGGGTTGGGTTGACTAGACACATGTTTAGTGAATGAGCTTAATCATTGTGTCCCTTTTATAATCTTAATTTAAAGAGATCATTGTACTTGTAATTGGTGTGCAACAGGATAAAATGAAAACCTAATAGTTAACCGTGTGGATGTAGGTTGCAGATGGCGACCGAACCACGTTAAATCTTGTGTCGTTTATTTTTATGCAATTGATTCGTGATTGTTTGTGTTGCTTCCGCGTGCGTTTTTTCCCATCAAGTGGTATCAAGAGCCTTGGTCCGTTTACACACTAGAGATCCGATCAGCAGAAATTAATCAACTAGACGTGAAAATTGCGGCTGCAGCAGCGTCCCAAAGCTAGGGTTTCCCAGGGCTTGCAGTAGCGTCCCAAAGTTAGGGTTTCGCAGAGGCGACATAATCATCCTAAAGCTAGGGTTTCGCAGGGGCGACAACGACATCCCAAAGTTAGTGTTGCATGTGTGTTCTGCAGGTGTGCTGGTTTGAGACGGCACGGAGTGTAGTGCGACGGCGGTGACCAAAGACGGTGGTGGTGCAGAGCGCGAACAACGGCGGTGCTCGTCTTGGCAGCTGCAGTCCAGTGCGGCGGAGCGCCAATGCATTGGGGACTGCGACCAGGTCTGTTGGTGACTGATTTTGGGTGGTGCAATTTTTGTGATCTTGATTTAAAAAAAAAAAGGAATGCCAAGATTTGAAATTAGTTGTACCGAGTATCTCGTCTAGTCATTTGAGATGGCAGAAGAAGGGAGGTTCCGAATTGAAAATGCAAATTGAGGATTTGCTAGTTCAGTTACTGAGCACATCAATAAAACGAATTCGATCATAGCCAGACTTATGTCAGTGGGCATTAAGTTCGATGATGAAATTCAAGCTTTACTACTGCTATTATCTTTGCCTGACAGTTGGTCTGGAATGGTTACAATAGTTACCAGTTTAGCGGGATTCGATGGATTCACTTTTGAGAAGATTCGTGATCTCATTCTCAGCGAGGATGTCCGAAAAAGGAGTTTTGGGAATTATCTAGTGAATCACTATATGTCATCAGAGGTAAGAAAAATATCAGAGATAGTGGGAGCAAGAACAAAAGAAGGAGTCAGTCAAAGACTCGGGATTGCTCAAGTGTAACATGTTGGAACTGGAAGGAGGTGGAACATTTCAGGAATCAATGCCCAAATGATAAATAAGTTAACATTGCAGAAGACTTCGTGGACGAGGACCCTTTTAGTCTGTTGCGCGGATAGCAGTGTGGATTCCTGGGTCATGGATTCTGAAGCATTGCAGAATCTAGTTATTGGAGACTTTGGAAAGGTAAGACTAGCGGACAACAGAACTCTTGATGTTATGGGCATGGGTCACATAATGTTGAAGACACCAGTTGGTTTCTGAATTTTGATGGATGTCAGAGTTGTTCCAAGCTTGAGGAAAAGTTTGATTTCTGTTAGGCAGTTGGTCGGATAGGGACATGAAGTGAAGTTCGGAAATTAGTAGTGGAAGGTCGTCAAGGGAAATCTTGTCATGGCCTGTGGAAGAAAGAGAGGTTCGTTGTATATGGTCGGATTACCGTGTTTGAGGGAGTGACCATCCCAATTCAGAAGATAAACAAAGTCCGGTTCAAAGAATCTCGTGGACAGAAGAGGGTTGTCTTTACAAGAGAGAAGCCCAGAGCCACAGGTCAGATTCAGGATGAATGAGCATGGAAAGATTCAGGTAGACTAGTCCGAGGTACTTATGGCAATGGGAGCACGGGTTGTGCTTCAGCTGAGGTTCCTAGACGACAGAGGGTTAGGAGAACCTGTATTCCAGTGGTTGAAACTTCTTCAGAAAATTTCTTGCTGAGTATAGAGTATGTTTGTTCTCAGGTTATTCCAGGATCCGGTAGTTCCTGTAAGTGGGAGCTGATAGGAACAGAGAACGGATTAGTGACTGACGTGTTGAAAATCATGGGAGTTTTAACGAAGTCTTCAAAATGATTAAGAAGGCTGGTGGCAACTAGAGGTGGAACATTGAGTTCCGTCGACATATTACAGATGTACATGTACACAGTTGAAGCGCAGGTGAACATTGTTTCGTGACTTCAAGAGGGAGATTGTCGGGTATGAAGTCAAGACCAATTAGATTGGGCTGACTAGACACCATGTTTAGTGAGTGGGTTTAATCATTGTACATCGTTGAAGCGCAGGTGAACATTGTTCCGTGGCTTCAAGTGGGAGATTGTTGGGTATGAAGCCAGAACCAATTGGCTTGGGCTTTCTAGACACATTTTTAGTGAATGGGCTTAATCATTGTGTCCCTTTTATAATCTCTATTTAAAGAGATCATTGTACTTGTAATTGGTGTGCAATAGGATAAAATGAAAACCTAATAGTTGTCCGTGTGGATGTAGGTTGCAGTTGGCGACCGAACCACGTTAAATCTTGTGTCGCTTATTTTTCTGCAGTTGATTCGTGATTGTGTGTGTTGCTTCCGCGTGCGTTTTTTCCCATCATATATATATATATATATATTGATTATGATCAAGTCACCTTTACTTTCAGATAATCTAACCAAGATACTACCAAAATATAAATAGTTTCCTTTACTTCCTAAAGCTTTTTTTACTCTAAAACCAAACTTCTAACTTCTCTATAACATAAGAAAGATAAACTTGTACATAAAAGACACTATAAGAAAAAAAAAGGATTTCAACGGAGATTATTTAGCAGAGGTTAATATAACCCGAGTAATGAATTTAATTAACCAAGGTTTTTTTAACCTTCATTAAGTTCCAAAAGTTTATTCTAAAACCTCAGTAAAATAACATAGATTTTTTTAACCTTTGTTAAGTTCTAAATGTTTATTCTAAAACCTCAACAAAATGACGGAGGTCTTTTAACATTCGTTAAGTTTCAAACATTTGTTATAAAACATTAACAAAATAGTGGAGGTTTTTTTAGCATTCATTAAGTTTCAAATATTTATTTTAAAACATCAGCAAAATAACGAAAGGTTTTTTAACCTTCTTTAAGTTCCAAAGGTTTATTCTAAAACCACAGGAAAATAATGGAGGCTTTTAAAATTCGTTAAGTTTCAAATATTTATTGCAAAGCCTTAGCAAAATAACAGAAGTTTTTTTCACCTTCCTTAAGTTTCAAAGATTTATTCTAAAATCTCAGCAGAAGGATGAAAGTTTTTTAACATTCGTTAAGTTTCAAATATTTATTGTAAAACTTGAATAAAATGTTTTAGAATTTTTCAAATCTTAATAAATAAATAAAATAAATTTTTAATAAATAAATAATAAAAAATATATAATTTCAATATATTTTATTTTATTTTTAGTTTTCCATTTTTCTGTCATTTTTTCTTTTTCTCTAAACTCCTAACCCTCACTGTAAATAGTATGTACATAATATTGTGACATTTAACAAATAAATGTTATTTTAAATAACATTAAGTAAATATAAAGTATTATTTTTTAAGTGTTATTAAAAGATTTTTTTCTTTTAATTAAAAATATAAATAAATTAGAAAAAAGAAAATACAATTTGTTTGTATTTTTTAAGATTATTATTACAGAATGAGGGCCATTTAGTCCATACAAAAAGTGATATCTAACTTGCAATTGAAGACTTTTGTGTTTAGGTACCAAACCAAATAGTGGGGAGAGAGAGAAATGAAACAATTGTAGTAGTTCATCTTTTCTTTGTTCTTCTTCTATGCTTTGCGGACTAGTTTTCTCCAAGGATTGACTCAACAATTAGTGACGGTTGTACCTATTGAGGAAGCCATTGCTCCTCTATCCACATTCTTGCTCTGTTGACCATATTACCTAAGTTGGTTATTATTCACATTCTAACTGTGCCTTTATATTTTACATTTTTGTATTAGATTGTATTACTTTTGAATAGATTAGTTTTACTCTTTTCTCTCCATGTTTTCCACTCAATTTTTCTCCTTATTAACATGGTATCATGAGCCAGACTTTTTTTGACTCATGTCTTCATCTCCATCCTCTTCTTCCTCCTTTGTTGTAATTCTTTCCTCTTCTTTCACATTGACCTCTGTTCAACAATTTACAACTCTTACAAGCCTCAAACTTGATGAAGATAATTTCATTCCTTAGCGTCATTAGGTTCTTGCCACTATCCGTGGCCTTAAACTCTTGAAGTTTCTCAAAGGAAATCAAGTTCCTTGTCAGTCTCCTTCATCTTCTTCTTCGTATTCTACTTCTCAACCTTTAGATGCTTTTCTTCAATATCAACAACACAATCAACTTATCATAACTTGACTTCTTGCTTCAATGACTACACATATTCTTACAAAAGTTGTGGGGTTAGAAACTTCAGCGGAAATTTGGAAATTTCTTCAAGATCAATATGCATCTCATACTCGTGCTCAAATTCATAAGATGAAGTTGCTGCTAAAGACTCCCAAGAATGAAAAAACGGTTTGTTTTTATCTTCGTGATATTAAAAAGGTTTTCAACATGCTCGCTGCAATCAATGCCTCAGTGAGTATTGAAGATCACATTGAGAGTATTCTTGAAGGGTGACTAGAAGATTACAATGCCTTTATCATTGTTGTTACGTCCTGAACTGATCCTTACTCTATTAATGAATTTGAATCTCTTGTACTCGCTCAAGAAGAACGATTTTAGGCGTATAAACTTTCCCACTTGACCTTTTTTCAAGCAAATGCTACATTTGTTCACTGTTAGTATCATCAAACCCTACTTTTTTGTCCCTCTTTCAATCAATACTCTCATGGTGGTCATTTTCAACATGAATACTGAAGTTGATATTCTCGATCTAATGAACCACGTCCCTTTCAACATGATTCTTGGAACTCCCTACTTCTGCGTCATAGAAACCTAACCAAGTTCATTTTAACCTATGTTGCAAACCTGGTTATAATGCGCTTCAATGTTGGCACTAGACTAGTAGGCAACCTTCTCCGACGGTCACTGGCAACACATCTTAGTTTTCAACTCTCTCTCTTGATGATGGTGAACCATCAATTCTTGGCACACCCTCAATTATCGAATACCCTCTTTGCTATCCGGACAATGAGTCCTATCACCATATGACACATGACCAAACTCTTTTTACTGATAACCAAGCATATTAGGGTTTTGCAAATGTCAGACTTGAGTGCAGGTATGACTATCTCTCACATTAGCTATGCATCTTATGTTTCTCCTATCATTAACATTGTTCTTTCTTTACAAAATCTTTTGCATGTTCCTTTGATAAATAATTTTTTTTTAAGCCTTTCTAAATTTGCCCATGATAACAACTTTTTCTTTGAGTTTTACCATGATTCTTGTTCTGTTAAACATCATACAACTAAGCAGGTTCTGTTTCAATGCACCTTTTAAAATGGTCTATATGTTTTTCCTGCTGTAAGATCATCTCCTTACTTTGCTAATTACACTTCTTTTAAATTTGAAAAACTTGCTCTGCATTTGTGGCACAATAGACTTAGACATTGCAGTTTTCATGCAGTGAGAAACATCTTAAATCAATGTAGTATTACTTGTACTTCTAAACCTGGTTTCTGTGATGCGTGTGTTCAAAAGAAAGCTGTTAAACGTCCTTTTTCATCTTCTACACTTGTCTATACTTTTCCTTAAGAATTAATATACATTAATATATAGGGTCTTACATCTATGAATGCTACGAACGGTGGAAAATATTATATTTCGTTTTTAGATGCGTATTCCAAATTCCTTTGATTGTATTTGCTACACTCTAAATCAATAGTGCTTGTTGCCTTCAAAACCTTCAAACTATTAGCTGAGAATCAAATTGGTCTTAAAATTAAAACTATTTAAACATATAAAGCAAAGGAGTTTCACTATTTTAAATCTCTTATCAATGAATATGGTATGCAACACCATTTGACTTGCCCACACACACGAGCAGAATGGTGACATTGAATGAAAGCATCAACATATAGCTGATATGGGGTTGTCTATGCACTCTATAACTTTGCTCCCTATTAATGTTTGGGGTAACGCTTTTCTCACAGCTAGTCAAATTATCAATCTTCTTCTTTCTTCTATCATACAAGGTAAGGCTCCTCATGAACTTCTTTTTAACAAGAAACCTGATTATACTAAATTTAGAAGTTTTGGTTGTGCTTGTTATCCTCTCCTTCGTTCTTATAATCTTAACAAGTTAAATTTAAGGTCTTTTTGTTGTTTATTCTTTGGCTATAGTCTATGTAATAAAGGCTACATCTGTCGTTATTCTATTGGTAGAATATATGTCTCGACATGTAGTTTTAATGAAGATATTTTTCCATTCTTTTCGAAAATATTGGTTTTATCCAAATCTGATGATGCTCCTGTGTCTCAAATCGCTACTCCTATTTTTAATGTGCTCTCTCCTTCTACTCCTTCTATTATTATTTCTGATCATATTACTCTGCATACCTCATCTTTACACAATCACCCATCTTCACCTTCTGTCACCGCCACAAATTCTACGATTTCTTTATCTAGTCAAAACATTCATCCCATGACTACTCACGGTAAGTCGGTTATTTTAAAGCGAAAAATATATAATGCATCTATAGTCTCTGTTCCCTCTGAACATGTTAATCTAAAAAATGCTCTATAATCTTCTCAATGGAATCAAGCCATCCAAGATGAATATCGTGCTCTAATCAACAATAGAACTTGGACTTTGACTCCTTTATTGCCAAGAGCAAACATTGTTGGCTGCAAATGGATTTTTAAGAACAAGTATAGTGCAAATGGAACGTTTTAGTGTCACAAGGCATGTCTTGTGGCCACGGGGTATAGTCAAACTGAAGGGCTTGACTATTCAGAGATGTTTAATCCTGTAATAAAACATACTACCATAAGAGTGGTGCTTGCTCATGCAGTGTCTGCATAATGGAACATTCATCAAAACAATGTCAATAATGCATTTTTAAATGGTGAGTTGCATGAGGATGTATACACGAAACAACCACTAGGTTTTATTGATGGGAAAAAACGCACGCGAAAGCAACACACACAATCACGAATCAACTGAAGAAAAATAAACAACACAAGATTTAATGTGGTTCGGTCGCCAACTGCAACCTACATCCACACGGGCAACTATTAGGTTTTCATTATGTCTTGTTGCACCCCAATTACAAGTACAATAATATCTTTAAATAGAGATTATAAAAGGGGCATAATGATTAACACCACTCACTAAACATGTGTCTAGTCAGCCCAACCCAATTAATCTTGGTTTCATACCCAACAATCTCCCACTTAAAGCCACGAAACATTGTTCACCTGCGCTTCAACTGTGTACAATGATTAAGCCCACTCACTTAACATGGTGTATAGTCAGCCCAACCCAATTGGTTTTGACTTCATACCCAACAATCTCCCACTTGAAGTCACGGAACAATGTTCACCTGAGCTTCAACTGTGTACATGTACTTCAGTAATTTGTTGACGGAACTGAATGTTCCACCTCTAGTTGCCACCAGCCTTCTTAATCATTTTGAAGACTTCGTTAAAACTCCCATGAGTTTCAACATGTCAGTCACTAACCCGTTCTCTGTTCCTACCGGCTCCCACTTACAGGAACTGTTGGATCTTGGAATAACCTGAGAACAAACATAATCCATACTCAACAAGAATTTTTTTTGGAGATGTTTCAACAGCTGTAATACTGGTTCTCCTAACCCACTGTTGTCTAGGAACCTCAGCTGAAGCAGAACTCGTGCTCCCACTGCCACAAGTACCTATGACTGGTCTACCTGAACCTTTCCATGCTCGTTCATCCTGAATCTGACTTGTGGCTCTGGGTTTCTCTCTTGTAAAGACAACCCTCTTCTGCCCACGAGATTCTGTGAACCAGACTTTTTTTATCTTCTGAACTGGGATGGTCACTCCCTCAGACGCGGTAATCCGACCTTATACAACGAACCTCTCTTTCTTCCGCAGGCCATGACAAGATTTCCCTTGAGGACCTTCCACTGCTAATTTCCGAACTTCACTTCATGTCTCTGTTTCATCCAACTGCCTAACAGAAATCAAACTTTTCCTCAAGCTTGGAACAACTCTGACATCCTTCAAAGTCCACAAACCAACTGGTGTCTTCAACACTATGTCACCCATGCCCGTAATATCAAGAGTTCTGTTGTCCGCTAGTCTTACCTTTCCAAAGTCTCCAATAACTAGATTCTGCAATGCTTCAGAATCCATGACACTGGAATCCACACTACTATCCGTGCAACAGACTAAAAGGTCCTCGTCCGCGAAGTCTTCTACAATGTTGACTTATTTATCATTTGGGCATTGATTCTTGAAATGCCCACCTCCTTGCAGTTCCAACATGTTACACTTGAGCAATCATGAGTCTTTGATTGACTCCTTCTTTTTTCTTGCTCCCACTATCTCTGATATTTCTCTTACCTCTGATGACATATAGCGATTCACTAAATATTTCCCCAGAACTCCTTCTTCGGACATCCTTGCCAAGAATGAGATCATGGATCTTCTCAAAAGTGAATCCATCGGATCCTGCTGAACTGGTAACTGCGTAACCGTTCCGGACCAACTGTTAGGCAAAGACGATAACAGTAGTAAAGCTTGAACTTCAGCATCGAACTTAATGCCCACTGACATAAGTCTGGCTAAGATTGAATTCGTTTTATTGATGTGCTCAGTAACTGAACTCACAAATCCTCAATTTGCATTTTCCACGAACTGAAATTTGTACCATCAAATTTTTAATTTGAAACTTCCCGTCTTTAGCCATCTCAAACGACTAGTCGAGATACTCGGTACAACTAATTTCAGATCTTGGCAATCTATTTTTTTTTTAAATCAAGACCACAAAAATTGCACCACCCTAAATCACTCACCAACAGACCTGGTCGCAGTCCCCACTGCATTGGCGCTGGTCACCGCTGTTGTGAAGCAGATCTGGGAGCCTCCTCCTTGCACTGCTGTGAAACCGTAAGCTTTGGGATGCTGCTGCAGCCCTTGCGAAACCCTAGCTTTAGGATGCTACTACCGCCTCTGTGAAACCCTAACTTTGGGACACTGTTGCGGCCTATGCGAAACCCTAAGTTTAGGACGCCGCTGAAGCCTCTGCAAAACCCTAGCTTTGGGTCGCTGTTGCAGCCTCTGCGAAACCCTTACTTTGGTACACTACTGCAACCGCAATTTTCACGTCTCGTCGATTAATTTCTGCTGATCAGATCTTCAGTGTGTAAACGAACCAATGCTCTGATGCCACTTGATGGGAAAAACGCACGCGAAAGCAACACACAAAATCACAAATCAACTGCAGAAAAATAAACAACAGAAGATTTAACGTGGTTCGGTCGCCAACTGCAACCTACATCCACACGGGAAACTATTAGGTTTTCATTATATCCTGTTGCACCCCAATTACAACTACAATGATCTCTTTAAATAGAGATTATAAAAGAGACACAATAATTAAGCTCAGTCACTAAACATGTGTCTAGTCAGCCCAGCCCAATTAGTCCTGGCTTCATACCCAACAATCTCCCACTTGAAGTCACGGAACAATGTTCACCTACACTTCAACTGTGTACAATGATTAAGCCCACTCACTAAACATGGTGTCTAGTCAGCCCAACCCAATTGGTCTTAACTTCATACCCAACAATTATCTATACCTATCCTCAACTATTGTGTACGCTTAACAAAGTTATTTACAGCCTCAAACAAACACATCATTCCTCGTAATAAAATGTTTGTCTTTAAGATTTCTAAACATTTTTTTTTATAACTATAACTATATAGGTGTTACTTTCACCAAAGAAAACTAAATATAAAAAGTTAATAGCTAATAAAAAAAGAAATTATGAAACATGAAATGAAAGAAATTAACTTAATAACTTAATAAATGAAGAAGAGATATTATACAAATAATTGTAAAGTGCGGAAGGGCAGGATATTTAATATTTAATATTTAATAATATAATATAAATAATATTAATAATATTTAATAATATTAATAATATTTAATAATATTAATAATATTTAATAATATTAATAATATTTAATAATATTAATAATATTTAATAATATTAATAATATTTAATAATATTAATAATATTTAATAATATTAATAATATTTAATAATATTAATAATATTTAATAATATTAATAATATTTAATAATATTAATAATATTAATAATATTTAACTATATTAATAATATTTAATAATATAAATAATATTTAATGATGTTTGATAATATTTAATTTTTTTAATAACATTTAATAATAATAATAATAATATTTATAATATTAATAATATTTAAAAATATTAATATTATTTAATAATATTTAAAATATTAATAATATTTAATATTATTAATAATGTGTAACAATATTTAACAATATAATAATATATGTATTGACATAATCGGTGAGGTTTATCTGTTTTAATGAGAATCACTAATAAAATTAATTACATTAAATTCTTTAAAAAAAATTTAAAATATACTAAATTAAAAAAAAAATGAAATGAAATTAACTTTGTATCCGTAGTATAGAAACCATAACTAAAATAATTTAACATATTAAAATAATAATACATTTAATTTATCAAATTAAAAACATTAGTTATAAATTAAAAAATATCTACATAATTAAATTTAGAATAATATATATTAAAATAAAAACAACTTTTTCTTAAAAAAAACCTACAACACAGTCCCACCTTATTTTTGTTAGAACCCACCCCTACTTGGTTTCTTTTAGTATTTAGTGATAATTTGATTATAAAGTAATTAAAAATATATATGAAAAAATTATATTTCTTTAAAGTAGACATGTAATTAAGATATATATAATAAAATGATTGTGATATTAATTTTTTTTTCAGTTTTCATCACATTATATATATATATATTTAATATTTAAATTAATAAATTATATAGTATGATCTTTTTTATTTTCAGTCTTCATCACATTAAATATATATATATATATATATTAAATTATTAAATTATATATAGTATGACTTTCTTATATATATATATATATATTAAATTATTAAATTGTATTTCTTTAAAGTAGACATGTAAATAAGAAATATATAATGAAATGATTGTGACATTAATTATTTTTTTATTTTCAGTTTTCATCACATTAAAAATGTATATTTATATATATATATATATATATATATATTAAATTATATAGATTGATTATCAATAATATTTAATAATATTAATAATATGAATAATGATAAATAGTAATAATAATAATTAATAATATTTAATAATATTTAATAGCATTAATAATATTTAATAATATTTATTTTATAACTATAACTATCTAGGTGTTATTTCCACCAAAGAAAACTAAATATAAAAAGTTCATAATTAATAGAAGAAGTAATTATGATGCATGAAAGGAAAGAACTTAAATTAATAACTTAATAAATGAATAAGAGACATTATATAAATAATTGTAAAGTGCGAAAGGATAGGATATATGAATAATATTAATAATAATTAATAATATTTAATAATATTTAACGATGTTTAATAATATTTAATTTTTTTGAATCACATTTAATAATATTTAATAATATTAATAATATTTAATAATATTAATTAAAATTTAATAATATTTAATAATATTAATAATATTAATAATATTTAATAATATTAATAATATTTAATAATATTTAATAACATTAATAATATTTAATAACATTAATAATATTTAATAACATTAATAATATTTAATAACATTAATAATATTTAATAATATTAATAACATTTAATAATATTAATAATATTTAATTATATTAATATTATTTAATAATATTTAAAATATTAATAATATTTAATAGTATTAATAATATTTAATATTATAATAATGTTTAATATTATAATAATGTTTAATATTATAATAATGTTTAATATTATAATAATGTTTATTATTATAATAATATTTAATATTAGAATAATATTTAATAATATTTATCAATTTTAATAATATTTAATAATATATGTATTCACATAATCGGTGAGGTTTATTCGTTTTGATGAGAATCACTAATAAAATGAATTACATTAAATTCTTTTAAAAAAATTTAAAATATATTAAATTTATAAAAAATTGAAATAAAATTAAATTTTTTATCCTTAGTATTGAAACCATACCTAAAATAAGTTAACATAGTAAAATAATAATAAATTTAATTTATCAAAATTAAAAACATTAATTATGAATTAAAAATTATCTACATAATTAAATTTAGAATAATATATATTAAAATAAAAACAATTTTTCCTTAAAAAAAACCTACAACACAGTCCCACCTTATTTTTGTCAGACCCCACCCCTACTTGGTTTCTTTTAGTATTTAGTGATAGTATTTAGAGATAGTCTTTAGTGTTAGTTTGATAATATAGTAATTAAAAATATATATTAAAAAATTATATTTCTTTAAAGTAGACATGTAATTAAGATATATATAATAAAAATGATTGTGATATTAATTAATTTTTTTTCAGTTTTCATCACATTTTATATATATATATATATACATTTAATATTTAAATGAATAAATTATATAGTATGATTTTTTTTTATTCTCAGTCTTCATCACACTAAATATATATATATATATTAAATTATATATATATAGTATGACTTTCTAATATATATATATATATATATATATTTATTAAATTATATTTCTTTAAAGTAGACATGTAATTAAGAAATATATAATGAAATGATTGTGACATTAATTGTTTTTTTTTTATTTTCAGTTTTCATCACATTAAATATATATATATATATAAACATTAAATTATTAAATTATATAGCTTGATTTTTAATAATATTAATAATATGAATAATTATAAATTGTATTAATAATAATTAATAATATTTAGTAGTATTAAAAATATTTAATAGAATTAAAAATATTTAATAATATTTTATATGTATTGACAGGGTGAGATTTATCTGTTTTAATGAGAATAACTAATAACATGAATTACATTAAATTATTTAAAAAAAAATTAAAATATATTAAATTTTTAAAAAATATATCCTTATAATGGAAAACACAACTAAAATAATTTAACATATTAAAATAATAATTAACAATTCATCTTGATTAAATGTAAAAATAAACTCTATGCAAAAAAAATGAATGAAGGATACTAACTAACACATAAAAAATTATTCATTAATTATCAGTTTTAACATAACTCTTTCTTTCAAGCAAGCTAAACACACAATCTTATTTTCAACAAAAAATAATGACAACTTTGAAGTATAATCCACCATTTCTAATGTCTCATCTCCTCCTAACTGAAAAGGAAGAAGAAGAAAAGAAAGGAAAAACAATGTCAGAAAAGTAAATGAAGGAGTAGTATTAACATGAATAATATATATATATATATAAAAAAGAAATAAATCTCACCTATCGCAATCCAAGGTCTTAGAGAGATTACAAAGTTTAGGAAGGCTTTTGGTCCTACCAAGATCTAGGTTAGGAATTTGAGAGCCTTCTTCCTTAAGACACTTACATACAAAAAGTCTTTCTTCTTTTGTAGGTGAGAAAACTATCACTTCATTCAACCCTTGGCAACAAGAAATTGAAGGGGCAGTAGTTTTATCGGTGACAAAATCTAAGCATGCCTTCACTAAGAATTGTGTCTGCTCACAAGTCAGGGGCTTTGATGGCCCTATAGCTGAAACTGTGACGACTAACACAGCTACCAAACACAAAAATGGTACAAACACACTCTTCATTCTTGTCACAATGGTTTATCTCAATCACTCACTACTGCTTTTAATCTTGGATGGATGGAACATTGTGAGATTCTTATATTTATAGCTACATGGAGGTAAAGAGGAACCTCACCCCTATTTATTTCCATATCTTTGGGTTGCTTTTGTACTAACATTTGTTTTAAGTAATTAATGATTGTTTGATAATATAGTAAGTCAAAATATACATTTAATTAACACTAATTTTTACTTTAGACAATTTATTGTTGTTTTATACATACCATTTTTTACTTTAGGCAATATTTAATTAGGTTAGATATATATAATTGTTGACTAATCATAAAAAAACAACAATTTTATAAACGTGATTTAAAGATTATCAAAGATCAGATTTATAAAACCAATCCTTGATTATTTATATCATATTTATTTAGTGTTGTCTTTAGAATATATGAGCTAAACATTAAAATTGTGGACTAAAAGTGATCACAAATATATAAATGTCATAAACCATGCTTATCGAGTCATAGATGTTTAAATCACTATTTTGTGACAATGACCTCTAATAAAAAGAATAACCCACATTAAAATTTTTTTGTCCTAGAATAATAAAAATATGATTTTTAATTGTAGGTATTTTAAACTATTAAAGGGATACGGATACCAGATTTAATGGTGTATTTTTTAATTTCTTTGTTGTTTTTGTCTTTATAGAGGTAAATAATCTTTATTTTGTCTTTGTCTGTTATGATTATAGTATTTATTGATTGATTTTCTCTCTCTTTAGGTAGACCTATTTGTTTTGATGTCAATGAAATAATATTAGACATATTCATTCTCATATCCTTTGTCTTCCCTTTTACTCTTATGTTTATCTTTGTCCTCTTTTGTTCATCTCTATTCTATTTCTTAATATAAACCATATATTTAATTAAAAAAAGGTATGCTTTCAAATTCTAAATGTACATTCATTTTTCGTTATTTTTAATATTCCCAAATTTAAATCACAAGCTTTCACTGGTTTATAAATCAAAATTCAAATCAAACATTCATTTTAAAATCGAAATCTAAATTAATTAATTAATAATAATAATAATAATAATAATAATAATAATAATAATAATAATAATAATAATAATAATAATAATAATAATAATAATAATCAAAATATGACAATAAAATTATTATTTTATTATAGTGGTTATATGTTTAGGGTTTAATCATGAAACTTTTATTCAAATGCAATTCCCCTAATTAAATAACTGTGACATAAATGTAAATGACAATAGTTTAAAAAAAAGCTATATTCCTAAAAGTGTTAAGTATTATTATATTTTAAACAATAATTTTTAAAATCGTTTCTTATTGTATAGCCTACATAATTGTGTAAAATCATGATTTTTGGTAGTGTTAATTATTTAACTTGAGAAATTTGCAAACAATAATTATTTAAATTATTTGTTTTTATTTCTAAAAGAATAAATAAACACGTGTTTTTTAGAATCATGTTCTTAATATAAAAACAAGTGCAAAATACTATTTTTAAGTTTATTAGTTAGATCAAATTACATTATTTTTACAATCCACCATTGATAGAGAAATGTAAAAAGTGATTAATTTTTATGTAGATTCAAGATGTGACATAAAACAACTCTTTTTCGTGGTCAAGGTGCTTAATGGATGGAAACAAATTTATAGTATAATGATTTTCTTTGGGGAGAAAATTATTGTTTGCAATTTTTTAAAAACAAATTATATAACCAATAATCATTAAATTAGAATGTAAAATTTATATCGAAAGTAAATTTTATTTTCTAATATTTAAAATATATGTTTATTATTACACAAATATTTATAAAAGAAAAACAGAAACATCTCATCAATACAAATATATCAATAAATATAAATAATATATATATATATATATATATATATATATATATATATATATTCAACAAGTGAAGTATTTAATTATGTTTTTCAAAAAACTTATATTAAGTATGTCTACCAAAGATTAATTTATGATACAAACAAGTACTTATATTTATAAGCAAACATATGAATAGTGAATCAATGTAATTCATTATAATCCAAGTCGCATATATATGTTGAGTTTGTAAAAATTTCCCCTTAAGTGTCTTACCACCTGACATCTTGATCTACATGACATAAACCATGAGTGAAGTAAGGAAATATTTTATTGTAACACAAATACTTTTACTTAATACACAACTCAAAGAATGATTCACATATAATTCCAGATTTATGACCTCATATAAATTCACACAATTTTTAATATTTGAAAAACCTTTTTTCATATAATATAAATCACGTAAATAAAATCCAATTCAATCAAATAAACAAATCAATACTTTATTTACTTTTATATTTAACATTCACATTCAATCAATTGAAGAAAAAAAAAGTTAAAAAAAAACTAGTTTGGGCAGAAATCTAGTCAAAAGAAAGTTGAATTTATGTTCTATTTTTATTTTTCACTTAAGTGAAAATATGGCCGAGGACAAGGTTTATTTTTTACTCTATTTTCACTCAAACGAAAATAGAGCCAAAAGCAACTGTTAATATCATGCTATATTTGCTTATGCTTGAGTAAAAAATTATCACTTTTTAAAATTTCACCAAAAATCAATATAATAATTTACATCTTTTAGATAACTAAAAAGGCCAACATAATTATAATTGACTCAAATGTAACTTGCATTTTCATAAAGCTTATAAATCAATCCATGATAACTATAAGAAATTAACTTATTACAATAATAAATAATATTAAAAAACTAAATTTAAAATCTTCATCATTTAACATGCAAAGATATATTTAGCGTAACAATATCGCAATGATATTAAATTGAAAGTACTCAAACAATTCTCACTCAATTTCAAATATTTACATATTTTCAAATAAAACACAAATCTCTACATAGAAATAAATATATTGTGATCAAGTTCCAAAAGTTTATTCTAAAACCTCAATAAAATAACATAGATATTTTTAAACTTCATTAATTTCTAAAGGTTTATTCTAAAACCTCAAATGACAGAGGCCTTTTAACCCTTGTTAAGTTCCAAAAATTTGTTATAAAACCTTAATAAAGTAATGAAGGGTTTTTTTACCATTCATTAAGTTTCAAATATTTATTTTAAAACCTCAACAAAATAACGAAAGTTTTTTTAACCTTCATTGAGTTTCAAAGGTTTATTCTAAAAGCTCAGGAAAATAATGGAGGTTTCTAAAATTCGTTAAGTTTCAAATATTTATTGTAAAATCTCACCAAATAAAATAAGTTTTTTTTCACCTTCGTTAAGTTTCACAGATTTATTCTAAAAACTCAGTAAAATGATGGAATTTTTTTAACATTCGTTAAGTTTCAAATATTTATTGTAAAACTTAAGTAAAATATTTTAGAATTTTTCAAATCTAATAAATAAATAAAATTAATTTTTAATAAATAAATATTAAAAAAATATATAATTTCAATATATTTTATTTTATTTTTAGTTTTCATTTTTTCTGTCATTTTTCCTCCTTTTCTTTCTCTAAACTCCTAACCCTCATATGTACATAATATTGTGACATTTAATAAATAAATGTTATTGTAAATAAAACTAAGTAAATATAAAGTATTATTTTTTAAGTGTTATTAAAAGATTTTTTTTCTTTTAATTAATAAAAAATAAATAAATTAGAAAAGAGAAAATACAATTTGTTTGTAATTTTTAAAACTATTATTATAGAATGAGGGCCTTTTAGTCCATACAAAAAGTGATATCTAACTTGCTATTGAAGACTCTTGTGGTTATGTACCAAAGTGAATAGTGGGGAGAGAGAGAAAGGAAACAATTCTAGTGGTTCATCTTTTCTATGTTCTTCTTCTATGCTTTGTGCACTAGTTTTCTCCAAGGATTGACTTAGCAATTAATGAAGGTTGTACCTATTAAGGAAGCCATTGCTTCTCAATCCACATTCTTGCTCTGTTAACCGTATTACCTAAGTTGATTATTATTCACATTCTAACTCTGCCTTTATATTTTACGTTTCTATATTAGAATGTATTACTTTTGAATAGATTAGTTTTACTCTTTTCTCTCCATGATTTCCACTCATTCTCTCCTTATTAACATGGTATCATGAGCCAGACTTTTTTTACTCATGTCTTCGTCTCCATCCTCTTCTTCCTCCTTTGTTGTAATTCTTTCTTCTTCTTTCACATTGACCTCTGTTCAACAATTTACAACTCTTACAAGCCTCAAACTTGATGAAGATAATTTCATTCCTTAGCGTCATTAGGTTCTTGCCACTATCCGTGGCCTTAAACTCTTGAATACAATATATTTTTAGAATAATATATATTAAAATAGAAACAATTTTTTCTTAAAAAAAATCTACAATACAGTCCCACCTTATTTTTGTTAGACCCCACCCCTACTTGGTTTGTTTTAGTATTTAGTGATAGTTTGAGAATATAATAATAAAAAATATATATTTAAAAATTATATTTCTTTAGAGTAGACATTTAATTAAGAAATATATAATAAAATGCTTGTGACATTAATTATTTTTTTAATTTTTAGTTTTCATCACATTAAATAAATATATATAGTTATTAAATGCTATAGTATGATTTTCTAAAACTTTTGAATATGTCTTAATATTGTACTTGTCTATTCGTTTTTAACTAAACATAAACAATTCATCTTAATTAAATGTAAAATAAACTATATGGAAAAAATTAATGGAAATACCAACTAACACATGAAAAAACAATTCATTAATTATGAGTTTTAACATAACTCTTTCTTTCAAGCAATTTAAACAAACAATTTTATTTTCAACAAAAAAAATACAACTTTGAAGTATAATCCACCATTTCTAATATTTCATCTCCTCCTCAGAGCTAGGTTTTTATAAACTGAAAAGGAGAAGGAAGAAAAAAAAAAGGAAAAACAATGTCAGAAAAGTAGATGAAGGAGTATTAACATTTATAATACATATATATATAAAAGAAAGAAATCTCACCTATCGCAATCCAAGGTCTTAGAAAGATTACAAAGTTTAGGAAGACTTTTGGTTGATCTAGGTTAGGAATTTGAGAGCCTTCTTCCTTAAGGCACTTACATACAAAAAGTCTTTCTTCTTTTGTAGGTGATAAAACTATCACTTCATTCAACCCTTGGCAGCAAGAAATTGAAGGGGCAGTAGTTTTATCGGTGACAAAATCTAAGCATGCCTTCACTAAGAATTGTGTCTGCTCACAAGTCAGGGGCTTAGGTGGCCCTATGGCTGAAACTGTGACGAATAACACAGCTACCAAACACAAAAATGGTACAAACACACTCTTCATTCTTGTCACAATTGTTTATCTCAATCACTCACTAGTGCTTTTGATCTTGGATGGATGGAACAATGTGAGAGTCTTATATTTATAGCCATATGTAGGTCAAAAGGAACCCTACCCCTATTTCTTTCCATATCTTTGTGTTATTTTTGTGCTAACATTTGTTTGAAGTATTTAATGATAGTTTCATAATATAGTAAGTCAAAATATACATTTAATTTACAGTAATTTTTACTTTAGACCAAATTTATTGTTGTTTTACACGTACCATTTTTTACTTTAGGAAATATTTAATTAGGTTAGATATATATAATTGTTGGCTAATCATAAAAAAAAAACGATTTTATAAACGTGGTTTAAAGACTATCAAACATCGCATTTATAAAATCAATAATTGATTATTTTTATCATATTTATTTAGTGTTGTCTTTAGAATATATGAGCTAAATAATAAAACTGTGGGCTAAAAGTGATCACAAATATATAAATGTCATAGAACATGCTTATCGGGTCATAGATGTTTAAATCACTGTTTTGTGACAATGACCTTGAACAAAAAGAATAACCCACATTAAAAAAGTTGTATCCTAGAATAATAAAAATATTATTTTTAATTGTAAGTATTTTAAACTATTAAAAGATATGGATATCAAGAGTTATAGAAAGAGAATCCTAATATTAATTGTGTATTTTCTAATTCTTAGTAGTTGTTCCTCTTTATAGAGGTGAATAACATTTATTTTGTCTTTGTATGTTATGATTCTAGTATTTATTGATTATTTCTCTTTTTAGCTAGACCTAGTGTACGGTTTGTATATATCCAGAGTATTTGTTTTGATCTCAATGGAATAATATTATTAGAGATATTCATTCTCATATCCTTTGTCTCCCCCTTTTACTCTTTATCCTTTTTCTTCCCTTTTACTCTTTTGTTTATCTCTATCCTCTTTTTGTTCATCTTTTGTTCTATTTCATAATATAAACCATATTTAATTAAAAAAGGTATGCTTTCGAATTCTAAATGTACAATACATCTTGTGTTATTTTTTATATTCCCAAATCTAAATCACAAGCTTTCACTGGTTTATAAATCAAAATTCAAACCAGCCATTCATTTTAAAATGAAAATATAAATTAATAATAATAATAACAACAACAATAATCGTAATATGACAACAAAATTTGTTTATTGTAATGGTTATATGTTTAGGGTTTAGTCATGAAACTTTTCTCCAAATGTAATTGCCCTAATTAAATAATTGTGACATAAATGTATAAAGGTAAATGACAACACTTAAAAAGCTATAGTCCTAAAAGTGTTAACATTATATTTTAAAAAATAATTTTTAAAATCGTTTCTTATTGTATAACCTACATAGTTGTCTAAAATCATGATTTTTGGTAGTGTTAATTATTTAACTTGAGAAATTTGCAAACAATAAGCCTTTAAATTATTTGTTTTTATTTCTAAAAGAATAAATTAACACGGTTTCTTTTTTATAATCATGTTCTTAATATAAAAACAAGTGCAAAATAGTATTTTAAGTTTATTAGTTAGATCAAGTTACATTATTTTTACAATCCAATATTGATAGAGTAATGTAAAAAGTGATTAATTTTTATGTAGATTCAAGATGTAACATAAAACAACCGTTTTACATGGTCAAGGTGCTTAATTGATGGAATTTTTTTTTTAAAGTGTAATGATTTTCTTTGGAGAGAAAATTATTGTTTGCAATTTATTAAAAAGAAAATTATACCACAAGTAATCATTAAATTAGAATGCAAAATTTATATCCAAAGTAAATTTTATTTTCTTATATTTAAAATATATGTTTATTATTACACAAATTTTTATAAAAGAAAAACATAAACCAATTCAATAAAAAAAATCTCATTGATACAAATATATCAATAAATATAAATATAAACTATAGATCCATATATATATATGAACAGATATTCAACAAGTGAAGTATTTACTTATGCTTTTTAAAAACTCATACTAAGTATATCCACCAAAGATTAATTTATGATACAAACAAGTACTTATATTTTTTATAAGCAAACCTATGAATAATGGATCAATGTAAATTCATTATAACCCAAGTCGCTGAGTGTGTAAGTGTTTCCCCTTAGATTTCTTACCACCTGACATCTTGATTTACATGACTTCAACCATGAGTGAAACAAAAGAATCTTTATTGTAACACAAATATTTGTACTTAATACACAACTCAAAGAATGGTTTCATATATAATTCCAGATTTGTGACCTCATATATGTTCACACAACTTTTAACATTTGAAAAACCTTTTTTCATATAATATAAATCACATAAATAAAACCCAATTCAATCAAATAAACAAATCAATACTTTATTTACTTTTATATTAAACATTCACATTCAATCAATTAAAGAGAAAAAAAAAGAAATTAAAAAAAACTAGTTTGAGCAAAAATCTAGCCAAAAGAAGGTTGAATTTATGTTCTATTTTTATTTTTCACTTAAGTGAAAATATGGCCAAGGACAAGGTTTATTTTTTACTCTATTTTCACTCAAACGAAAATGGAACCAAGAGGAATTGTTGATATCATGCTTTAATTACTTATGCTTGAGTGAACATTTGTTGCTTTTTAAAATTTCACCAAAAATCAATATAATAATTTACAACTTTTAGATAACTAAAAGGCACACATAACTATAAATGACTCAAATATAACTTGCATTGTCATAAAACTTACAAATAAATCCATGATAATTATAAGAAATTAACTTATTCTCATAAAAAACAATATTCAAAAACACAATTTAAAATCTTCATAATTTAACTGGCAAAGATGTATTTAGGGTAAAAAATATCGTAATGATATTGAATTCAAAGTACTTAAACAATTCTCACTCAATTTCAAATATTTACTTATTTTCAAACAAAACATAAACCCCTACATAAAAATCAATATATTGTGATAAGCTTATCATCATATATATATATATGATAAAGTCATCTTTACTTTTAGATAATCTAATCAAGGTACTACCAAAATATAAATAGTTTCCTTTACTTCCTAAAGTTTTTTTACTCTAAAACCAAACTTCTAACTTCTCTATAACACAAGAAAGTTAAACTTGTACATAAAAGACACTACAAGAATTTAATTAACCAAGGTTTTTTTAACCTTCATTAAGTTCCAAAGGTTTATTCTAAAACCTCAATAAAATAATAGAGATTTTTTTAACCTTCGTTAAGTTCTAAAGGTTTATTCTAAAACCTCAGTAAAATGACGGAGGTCTTTTAACCATCGTTAAGTTCCAAAGATTTGTTATAAAACCTTAACAAAATAATGAAAGTTTTTTTTAGCATTCATTAAGTTTATAATATTTATTGTAAAACCTTAGAAAAATAACAATATTTTTTTTAACCTTCGTTAATTTCCAAAAGTTTATTATAAAACCTCAGCAAAATAATGGAGGTTTTTAACATTCGTTAAGTTTCAAATATTTATTGTAAAACCTCAGCAAAATAACAGAGGTTTTTTTTGTTCACCTTCGTTAAGTTTCAAAGATTTATTCTAAAAGCTTAGCAAAATAATGGAAGTTTTATAGCATTCGTTAAGTTTCAAATATTTATTGTAAAATTTGAATAAAATATTATAGATTTTTTCAAATCTTAATAAATAAATAAAATTATTTTTTAATAAATAAATATTAAAAATATATAATTTCAATATATATTATTTATTTTTAGTTTTCCTTTTTTTCGTTATTTTTCCTCTTTCTCTTTCTCTAAACTCCTAACCCTCACGGTAAATAGTATTATTTTTTAATAAATAAATATTAAAAATATATAATTTCAATATATATTATTTATTTTTAGTTTTCCTTTTTTCCGTTATTTTTCCTCTTTCTCATTCTCTAAACTCCTAACCCTCACTGTAAATAGTATGTACATAATATTGTGACATTTAATAAATAAATGTTATTGTAAATAACACTAAGTAAATATATAGTATTATTTTTTAAGTGTTATTAAATATTTTTTTCTTTTAATTAAAAAATAAATAAATTAGAAAAGAGAAAATACAATTTGTTTGTAGAGCCTTTTAGTCCACACAAAAAGTGATATCTAACTTGCAATTCAAGACTCTTGTGTTTATGTACCAAACCGAATAGTTGGAAGAGAAAGGAAACAATTGTAGTGGTTCATCTTTCCTTTGTTCTTCTTCTATGCTTTGTATACTAGTTTTCTTCAAGGATTGACTTAGCAATTACTGACGGTCGTACTTATTGAGGAAACCATTGCTCCTTTATCCACATTCTTGCTCTGTTAACCATATTACCTAAGTTGGTTATTATTCACATTCTAACTCTTCCTTAATATTTTACGTTTCTGTATTAGAATGTATTACTTTAGAATAAATTAGTTTTACTCTTTTCTCTCCATGCTTTCCACTCATTCTCTATCCATGCCTTCCACCCATTCTCTCCTTATTAACATGGTATCATGAGCCAGAATTTTTTGACTCATGTCTTCGTCTCCATCTTCTTCTTCCTCCTTTGCTGTAATTCTTTCCTCTTCTTTCACATTAACCTCTGTTTAGAAATTTACAAATCCCATAAGCCTCAAACTTTGACGTCATTAGGTTCTTGCCACTATCCGTGGCCTTAAACTCTTGAAGTTTCTTGAAGGAAATTAAGTTCCTTCTTAGTCTCTTCTCTTCTTCTTCTTCTACTTCTCAACCTTCATATGCTTTTCTTCAATATCAACAACAAAATCAACTTATCATAGCCTGAATTTTTACTTTAATGACTACACAGATTCTTACAAAAGTTGTGGGTTTAGAAACTTCAATGCATATTTGGAAGTTTCTTCAAGATCAATATGCATCTCATACTCGTGCTCAAATTCAGAAGATGAAGTTGCTGCAAAAGACTCCCAAGAATGACAAAACAGTCTCTGTTTATCTTCATGATATTATAAAGGTTGTCAACATGCTCGCTGCAATCGATGCCTTAGTGACTACTTAAGATCACATTGAGAGTATTCTTGAAGGGTGACCAGAAGAATACAATGCGTTTATTATTGTCGTCACGTCTTGAATTGATCCTTACTCTATCAATGAAATTGAATCTCTCTTACTCGCCCAAGAACAACGGTTTCAAACGTATAAGCTTTCTCACTCAAACTTGTTTCAAGCTAATGCTACATTTGTTCACTATTAGTATCATCAAACCCCAACTTTTTGTCCCTCTTTCAATCAATACTCTTGTGGTGATCATTTTCAACATGAACACTCAAGTTGATATTCTCGATCTAATGAACCACATCCCTTTCAACATCATTCTTGGAACTCCCTACTTTTGTGTCCTAGAAACCTAACCGGGTTCATTTTCAACTATGTTCCAAACCTGGTTAAAATGCGCTTCAATGTTAGCACTAGACTGGTAGGCAACCTTCTCCTACGGTCACTGCCAACACATCTCAGTTTTCTACTCTCTCTCTTGATGACGGTGAACCATCGATTCTTGGCACACCCTCAACTATCGAAGACCCTCTTTGGTATCCGGACAATGGGTCCTCTTACCATATGACACATGACCAAACTCTTTTTACTAATAACCAAGCATATTAAGGTTATGCAAATGTCAGGCTTGAGTGCAGGTATGACTATCTCTCACATTGGCTTTGCATCTTGTGTTTCTCCTATCATTAACATTGTTCTTTCCTTACAAAATCTTTTGCATGTTCCTATGATAAATAAAAATTTGTTAAGCGTTTCCTAATTTTCCCATGATAACAACTTTTTCTTTGAGTTTTACCCTGATTCTTGTTCTGTTTCAATGCACCTTTAAAAATAGTCTATATGTTTTTCCTGCTCTAAGATCATTTCCTTACTTTGCTAATTACACTTCTTTTAAGTTTGAAAAACCTGCTCTGTATTCGTGGCACAACAGACTTAGACATTGCAGTTTTCATGTAGTGAAAAACATCTTAAATCAATGTAGTATTATTTGTACTGCTAAACCTATTTTCTGTGATGCGTGTGTTTAAGAGAAAGCTCTTAAACTTCCTTTTTCGTCTTCTACAATTGTATATACTTTGCCTTTAGAATTAATATACATTAATATATAGGGTCTTACTTCTACAAATGCTACGAATGGTGGAAACTATTATATTTCGTTTTTATATGCTTATTCCAAATTCACTTGGTTGTAATTGCTACTCTATATCTCAAGTGAGTGTTGCCTTCAAAACCTTCAAAATTATTAGCTGAGAATCAAACTTGTCTTAAAATTAAAACTATTCAAACATATAATGCAAAGGAGTTTCACTATTTTAAATCTCTCATCAATGAATATGGTATGCAACACCATTTCACTTGCCTACACACACGAGCAAAATGGTGCCATTGAAAGAAAGCATCGACATATAGCTGATATGGGGTTGTCTGTGCACTCTATGTTCGCTCCCTATGAATGTTTGGGGTAACGCTTTTCTCACAGTTAGTCAAATTATCAATCTTCTTCCTTCTTTTATCATACAAGGTAAGACTCCTCATGAGCTTCTTTTTCATAAGAAACGTGATTATACTAAATTTAGATGTTTTGGTTGCGCTTGTTATCCTCTCCGTCGTTCTTATAATCTTAACAGGTTAAATTTCAGGATTCTTGTTTTATTATTTGGATATAGTCTATGTAATAAAGGTTACATCTGTCGTTCTTCTACTGGTAAAATATATATATCTCGACATGTAGTTTTAATGAAGATATTTTTTTGTATTCTTTTCGAAAATTTTGGTTTGTATCCAAATCTGATGATGTTCTTGTGTCTCCAATTGCTACTCCTATTTTAAATGTGCTCTCTCCTTCTACCCCTTCTATTCCTTCTATTACTATATATGATCATATTACTCTGCCTACCTCATCTTTACACAATCACACATCTTCACCACCACGGATTCTCCGGTTTCTTTATCTAGTCAAACATTCATCCCATGACTACTGCACTAAGTCTGTTATTTTCAAGCCAAAAGTATATACTGCATCTATAGTCTTTGTTCCCTCTGAACATGTTAATCTTAAAAATGCTCTTTAATCTTCTCAATGGAATCAAGCCATGCAGGATGATTATTGTGTTGTGATCAACAATATAACTTGGACTTTGACTCCTTTATTGCCAGGAGCAAACATTGTTGGCTGCAAATGGATTTTTAAGAACAAGTATAGTGCAAATGGAACGTTTTAGTGTCATAAGGCACGTCTTGTGGCCAAGGGGTATAGTCAAACTGAAGGGTTTGACTATTCAGTGATGTTTAATCCTGTAATCAAACATACTACCATCAGAGTGGTGCTTGCTCATGTAGTGTCTGCATAATAGAACATTCATCAAATCAATGTCAATAATGCATTTTTAAATGGTGATCTGCATGAGGATGTATACATGCAACCACCAGGTTTTATCTATGCCTATCCTCAACTAGTGTGTAAGCTTAACAAAGTTATTTACAGCCTCAAACAAGCACATCGTTCATGGTACCAAAAGCTAGGTATCACTCTTCACGTCTTGTAATTCCACAACTAGGGAATTGAAGGCAGTCAAATGGATCTTACGACATCTCAAAGGCACATTAGATCACAGTCTCATTATCAAACATAACAACAATACCACAATCCAGGGCTTCAAATTGGGCTTGTGATATAGATGAAAGAAAATCTACAACAAGCTATTGTATGGATTTTGGCTCCAATGTTGTCTCACTGTCCTCTCATAAACAAAAGGCAGTCTCCAAAAGCAGCACTGAAGCGGAGTATCGTGGGATTGTTGTTGTCTTGGTTGATATTAGATGACTTTGAGCTACGTATCTCATATACAGTGCTAACAAATTTCTCCGATAACCTTGAAGTTGTTCTGCTTCCGGCTAATCCTCACTCCAAGTCCAAGCACTTTGAGATAGATATTCACTTTGTTAGTGATCACATACAACAAAAGCATGTTTCTCTGACTCATATTGCTGTTTTCAACTTGTCGATGTGTTTACAAAATCTATTTCTTGTCCGTGTTTTACTTCTATTCACAATAAACTTGTGGTTTTGGAAAAACCTATCATAAGTTTAAGTGCGATGTTAACCTTAGCTAAGTTGGTTATTATTTACGTTCTAACTTGGTCTTTATATCTGTATCAAAATGTATTAGTTTTACTCTTTTCTCTTTCCACTCATTCTCTCTCTTATCAACAGGCTCGAGGTACTCTCTTCACCTACAACTCTCGCACCACAATTTCTTTCTCTATTTCAATCCAAACGCTGCGTGACAGCATGATTATAACTGTTCATGATTATAACTATCTCCACCTCCTTCATTCTCGCCAAACTCTGAATTGCATGACTTGCAGTAATTGCCCGCAATCTAGTGGGCTAGGGGTGCGAATTTGATGCTTTTAGTTGTTGTCATTTAATTTAACATTTATTTTTGTGGATGAAAATGTAATGATTTGATCCTTTTGTTGGTGTTTTTGTATGTACTCTACAGATTGTGCTGGATTTCTTTAACACTGCCGACTCATCCATTGTTGCGTTTATTTCCTGCACTGATCCAATATGTTCTTATGCGCTTCAAAAACTGCGATAACTAATCTTTGCAGCTACACTTTGGAAATTTTCATAAACTTAGGACCCTACAAGGCCTTGTGATAGTTGATTGACTATTTATTTGCCAGCTGCTTCACGCTTTCTTGAGAAATTTGGTCAAATGATTTAGTAGCTAGCTGCATCATGTTTCCTGCAGATATTTGATCTGCTGATTCAGTTGCCAATTGCTTCATGCTTTCAGCGGAAACTTGGTCGATAGGGACCTTGCTTTGGACATTCTTTGAGGTTTCTGGCATCGACAATGCACCCTCAAATGGTAAACCGGGAAAAAGACCAGTAATCTTTGTCATTGATTCTTGGCAAATTCAAGATTTTATCATGAGATATATGAAAGGTAGAAAATAGAAGACAAAACTTAGGACAAGCTCACAAAGCATCCACTTAGGGTTGATTAAGTAGGGTGTTTTTGAGGTATCTGTTCATTCTATCAATATTGGTCCTGCTTTAAAATTTCACAAATTTTGAAAAAATTTAGATAATTTCTAATGATTTTTTCTTAAAACTATCACTTAGGACCTGGAATTTTCCCTCATTACTTGATTTCCAAATTTTAATGGCAGTAGCATTATATATTTATGCATTGTGTTGATTTATTGTTTGTATTTATCTGAATTTATTGTTGTTATTGGGAACACTATCTAGAAAAAAAATATTAGTATAGTCAAAACCCACGCTAAATGTAATAAAATATTAACTTTCACTTTGTGTCCCTATTCCCGACACACTACCATTCTGCAACTTATTTATTTTTTCATTACATCTACTTTGTATTCTCATTGTAAACGATAACTTATTATTATTATTTTAATAATTTTTAATATAAACAACAATTATTTAAGTTACCGTAAACCATGCTTATTAAATTGTGAATATTTTAAAACATATTTAATTAATCCATTGATAAAATTAAAAAAAATAAAAAGATAAAATAGTATGCTTTTGAATTCTAAATGTACAATACATTTTACGTTATTTTGTTCCCAAATTTAAATCATAAGCTTTCACTGATTTATAAATCACAATTTAAACCAGACATTCATTCTAAAATTGAAATAGACAATTTCATCGCATTTCTAGTTTTTTCATTCTTGATTTTTATAGAAAAGTTTGGATAGCAATTAAAGAAGGTTGGGTCATCATCTAAATATACTTTCTAATATTGCAATTACGTAATCATTAAATTTTTTGAGTCTCATATCTCTTAACATTATTAATATTGGACATTTTGTTACTATTCTATAGTTGGGTTTTGCAGCTTGAATAAGTCCTAAATGAATAAAATTATATCCATCCATTCAAGTCCTAAATGAATAAAATTATATCCATCCTTTATATGTTGATCTAAAAGAGTTTGTTCTAAAATATTTAAAATCTTATTATTTTTTTTTCGTGGGTAGCTATTTTCGACTATATGTATTTTATCTTGATTTGCGGATAAAAATTTATGTTGTTTATATACTTCACATTTTTTAACTATCGATATTGACCAATTATGTAATCAATTTTCTATTTCTGTTATTTTGAATTCTTTTTTATTTTATTTTCTTGATTAGAAGATGAAGCTTCTTGTTGTCGAGTTCTTATTACAATCTGTTTATCTTTATTTTTTAACCCTAAATCACCTAAAGATTTAAGAAAATTTGGTATTTTACTTCTTTCTCTAGTCTCCATAATACGGGACCACCCATGACCAACGAATTTACTACCTTGCTGTGTTTTACTACCAGGATCAAGGCCAACCAGATATACCCTAAAACTTTAGAAAGAATGAAGAATAACAAAATGTTTATGTCCTCAAGATTTTTAAACACTTTTTTTTATAACTATAACTATCTGGGTGTTACTTCCTCCAAAGAAAACTAAATATAAATTTTTTTTAAACTCTTATGCCTCTCATACAAAATACAATTCACAATTCATATGAAAGAGATCATAATAAAGAAGTAATAGAAGAAATAAACATGAAACATGAAATTGAAGAAATTAACTTAATAAATGAATAAGAGACATTATGTAAATAATTGTAAAATGCGGGAAGGATATTTAATAATATTAATAATCTTTAAAACTATTAATAATCTTTAATAATATTTATTAGTGTTAATAATATTAATAATAATTAATGATATTTAATAATGTTTAATATTTTTAAACAATATTTAATAATATTTAATAATAATTAATAATATTTAATAATAATTAATAATAATAATAATAATAATTAATAATATTAATAATATTCAATAACATATAATAATATTAATAATATTCAATAACATCTAATAATATTTAATAATATTTAAAAATATTCATAATATTAAAAAATATTCATAATATTTAAAAATATTCATAATATTAAAAAATATTCATAATATTAAAAAATATTCATAATATTAAAAAATATTCATAATATTAAAAAATATTCATAATATTTAAAAATATTAATAATATTTAAAAATATTAATAATATTAATAATATTTAAAAATATTAATAATATTAATAATATTTAAAAATATTAATAATATTTAATAATATTAATGATGTTTAAAAATATTTAAAAATATTAATGAATATTTAAAAATATTAATGATATTTAAAAGTATTAATGATATTTAAAAATATTAATGATATTTAAAAGTATTAATGATATTTAAAAATATTAATGATATTTAAAAGTATTAATGATATTTAAAAATATTAATGATATTTAAAAATATTAATGATATTTAAAAGTATTAATGATATTTAAAAGTATTAATGATATTTAAAAGTATTAATGATATTTAAAAGTATTAATGATATTTAAAAGTATTAATGATATTTAAAAATATTAATGATATTTAAAAGTATTAATGATATTTAAAAATATTAATGATATTTAAAAATATTAATGATATTTAAAAATATTAATGATATTTAAAAATATTAATGATATTTAAAAATATTAATGATATTTAAAAATATTAATGATATTTAAAAATATTAATGATATTTAAAAATATTAATGATATTTAAAAATATTAATGATATTTAAAAATATTAATGATATTTAAAAATATTAATGATATTTAAAAATATTAATGATATTTAAAAATATTAATGATATTTAAAAATATTAATAAATATGAATAATATTTAAAATATGAATAATATTAAAAAATATGAATAATATTAAAAAATATTAATAATATTAAATAATATTAATAATATTTAAAATATTAATAATATTAAATAATATTAATAATATTAAATAATATTAATAATATTTAATAATATTAAATAATATTAATAATATTTAATAATATTAATAATATTAAAAAAATTAATAATATTAATAATATTTAATAATATTAATAATATTTAATAATATTAAAAATACTTAATAATATTTAATAATATTAAAAATATTTAAGAATATTTATATGTATTGACATAATCGGTGAGGTTTATCTGTTTTAATGAGAAAAACTAATAAAATGAATTACATTAAATTATTTTAAAAAGTTTAAAATATATTAAATTTTAAAAAATTTGAAATTAAATTGACTTTGATCCTTAGTATAAAAACCATAACTAAAATAATTTAACATATTAAAGTAATAATAAATTTAATTTATCAAATTAAAAACATTAATTAATGAATTTAAAATTATCTACATAATTAAATGTATTTTTAGAATAATATATATTAGAATAAAAACAATTTTTTCTTAAAAACAATCTATAACCAGTACACCCTATTTTTGTGTGACCACAATCTACTTAGTTTGTTTTAGTATTTAGTGATTGTTTAATAATATAGTAATTAAAAATATATATTTAACTATTATATTTCTTTAGAGTAGACATCTAATTAAGAAATATATAATAAAATGCTTGTGACATTAATTATTTTTTTTATTTTCAGTTTTCCTCACATTAAATATATATATATATATATATATAATTATTAAATTATATAGTATGATTTTCTAAAAGTTTTGAATATGTCTGAATACTATAATCGCTTATTCGTTTTTAACTAAACACAAACGATTCATCTTAATTAAATGTAAAAATAAACTCTAAGAAAAAAAGATGAATGGAGGATACCAACTAACACATGAAAAACTATTAATTAATTATTAGTTTTAATATAACTCTTTCTTTCACGCAAGCTAAACAAACAATCTTATTTTCAGCAAAAAATAAGACAACTGTGAAGTATAATCCACCATTTCTAATGTCTCATCTCCTCCTCAGGGCTAGTTTTTTATAAACTGAAAAGGAAGAGGAGAAAAGAAAGAAAAAACAATGCCAGAAAAGTAAATGAAGAAGGAGTAGTATTAACATGAAAAATACATATATAAAAAAGAAAGAAATATCACCTATCACAATCCAAGGTCTTAGAGAGATTACAAAGTTTAGGAAGACTTTTGGTCCTGACAAGATCTAGGTTAGGAATTTGAGAGCCTTCTTCCTTAAGGCACTTACATACAAAAAGTCATTCTTCTTTTGTAGGTGATAAAACTATCACTTCATTCAACCCTTGGTAGCAAGAAATTGAAGGGGCAATAGTTTTATCGGTGACAAAATCTAAGCATGACTTCACTAAGAATTTTTTCTACTCACAAGTCAGGGGCTTTGGTGACCCTATGGCTGAAACTGTGACGACTATAACACAGCTACCAAACACAAAAATGGTACAAACACACTCTTCATTCTTTTTCTTTTTTTATCAGCCAAGAATAAAGTAGATTAAAGAGGGACACTTTAGGGGTGTCCCAACCCTTATACAAAACCACCAAACATCTAGCCTAAAGAGCATGAAACCAAAAATAGATCAGCTGCGTGGGAAGCCCCTACAAGCAACTAACAAAGCCTAAGAGACTAGACGTATCAAAGATAAACCAGGTGCAATACCATACTCCAAAAGAGGAACCCAAGCACACTTTCTCATCACAACAGCTTAAAAACACCCCTTACAAACATTATGTTTATATTCACTGTTATGAGCACGAACCTAACATCCCACTTACCCTTGTTTGTTCCAACAGAATGTGCTCACCAAGTGCTCACCAGAATTACCCTTAGCTAAAACCAGAAATTTGTCAAACCAGTAGTTGTTTACAGTTCTTCAGAGACATCATCAAAACTATGCATCTTGGCTTTTCTAACACCAGTAGAGCTTCGTTATCCTCCATCTAGCCCACCAAACTTGCTGGAATTTTGCAATATAGAGCTCCACTCTCCTACGGGGTAGCATCTGTGGTCCACCACAATTATCGGACATAACAACTTCAAAACAAAGCACCTGCACACCACGAAATCTCCACCTCTGCTTCACCTCTGCTACTTTATAAAGCTTCATACATTCCTGCTACACTTTCTCTATCCTACTTCTATGCAGGCCTATGAAAGGAGGCAGTTTCACCCTGCCTAGCTCTTCCCTGCATTGAACCATCAGCCCATATGCTATTGCAACTCCATAGGACCACCCATCAGCCAACTCCCATTTAACAATATATTCCTTCAGCATAGCACGAAGAGAACTTGACCACCTACACCCTCTATATCAGCAGTTTTGCAAGCATAGGCCAAGATTGAGAATCCAATTCGAGAAGGCATAACCAAAGGGAGAGGCCCCATGTTTCAACCTTAACCACGCTAATAATTGAGCTGAGTGGAAGATTTCATCAGTATCGGCTACCCCTTGCTTAAAAATAGCCAAGTTTCTTTGATCCCATATACACGGACTATAGCGACCAGATTCCCTTCCAAACCTGGTTTTGTTTAGCTGTGAAGTGAGTTAAGTGAAAGCTCTCAAAGTGGACTATAATGTTCTTATGCTGGACAGGCAAGATGCCTATCCATCTAAGACATAGAAACCAGACACGCTGAGTATAAACACATTTCGTAAAAAGATGTTACGATGATTCTTTTGTTGCTTTACATAACGCACAAAGAGAAGAGGTGACAACCAAACCTCTCCGAATGAGATTATCGAAAGTTGGAAGTCTTCCAAGTAGGATCCTCCATGCAGTAAACATGGCTTTGGGCATCGCTTTAGCTTCCCATAGAAGAGAAAAAAACATCATTCGAGATGCCATTATATTGATTACACATATTCAGATAAGCAGATTTCATAGAAAAAAACACCATTACGATCCCCATGCCATACTAAAGCATCCTTGGTTTCCTTACACAAATTCTTCCTTGTAATGAGATTAAGCAGTTCTCCCTCCATAGTGCTTTCCCAGCTGAATCTAGGCCTTATCCACCTTAACCGCTAGTTCCAACCTAAAGCCTCCCAAGAACCTACCTCAACCACCGTCTTTCCTTGATCCAAAGAAAAGGAAAAAGGCCTGGGAAACAAGGTTTAAAGCTTTTTGTTCTCCACTCAGGCATCTTCCCTGAATTTGACTTTATCCCCGGAATCGACTTTCCAAGCAACATATTTTTGAAACCATCCCTCACCTTTTCCCTCCTTGCATGCCTTGGATAAATCTCCTGACTTCTTACTGCACCAGAACAATACTTGGATACTAAAATCTCTTTCCATTTCCCCTTTTCCTCACCCAACAACCTCCATTTCCACTTTGCCAACAAGGCGCAATTGAACATTCTAATATCCTTGACCCCCAGACCCCCTTCCTCCTTTGGTTTACACACGTTTTCCCATCTAACCCAAGATACATGTTTGTGATCATCACCCCCATGCCCATAGGAACCTCCTCTGAATGCTAGAGATTTTGTGACCAACTGAAATCGATGTTTTAAAGAAAGATAGATAAAACAGGGGTATGAAAGTTAAAACCGACTTAATCATACATACTCTACCTGCTAGGGATAGGCATTTCCCCTTCCAAGCACAAAGTCTAGTTTTAACTTTGTCCACGACTGGTTCCCATAATTGCATCTTGTGGGTTGCCACCAACTTGCAACCCCGGGTATTTAAAAGGAATCTGCATAACGCCACAATTAAGAGTTCTTGCATATATCTCTAAAGAATGCCTTTCTACCTTGATACCTGTCAGCTTTGACTTATGAAAGTTAACTTTGAGGCCTAAAGCCAGCTCAAAAACCCTGAGAATTGCTTTAATTGTGAAGATATTGGAGAAGGAGTCTTCACACATAAATAGGGTGTCATCGGCAAACTGTAACATACAACATTCAATCTCAGGTCTCCCCACCTTCACGCCTCTTAACATGTTCTCCTTTAGAGCATTGCATACTAGACCATTCAGACCTTCGACAACAATAAGGAATAGAAACAAAGCCAAAGGATCGCCTTGCCGCAAACCCTTGGATGGTCTAAACTCCTTTGTTGGACTACCATTAACCAAAACAAACACGGTTGCCGACTCCAAACAGCCTTTCACCCACTTGATCCACTTACTATGAAACTCCATCCTATGCAACATATCCAACAAAAAACTCCACCTAACCGAGTCATACGCCTTCTCAAAGTCCACCTTCAGACATACACCACTCCTACGACTTCTCCGTACCTCCTCAATCACCTCATTGGCCATCACTACACTTTCCAACATACCCCTTTCTTTCAGAAAAGCTAACTGATTTTCATCAATAACCAGAGGTAAAACATCCTTGATACGACACGACATCGCTTTAGTAATGATCTTATACAGGGCTCCCACGAGAGAGATACGTCTGAACTGATCAATCATAACAGAATCCTTCACTTTAGGAACAAGAGCAATATGAACGCATTGCAACCCTTCGGAAAGCTCCTTGATTCTTGAAAAGAGAGTACAACTTCCATAATGTCTTTCTTTAAGATCTTCTAGTTGCTCTTTATAAAGTTAAAATTGAAGCCATCAGGACCAGAACTCTTAGATCCCTCACACAGCCATACTGCCTCCCTTACTTCCACCTCCGAAAACACTTCAACCACACTCAAGCTAACCACCTCGGGAAGAGATTTAAAGTTCATGGCTCCAAGCCTAATACCAAGGTCAGGAGTGGCCATGAACCTTTGCTCAAACACTCGTTTTGCTTCCCTGCGGACAACTTCTGGTTCTTCACATCACTGGTTATCTAATTCGACGCCTTTAACTTCATTCCTAAGTCTTCTCCATCTGATAAGAGAGTGATAAAATTTGGAGTTAGAGTCCCCATGCTTAAACCAGTTTGATCTGGCGTTTTGCCTGTATAGGGATTCCAACTTTTTCTCTAACAAACCTTGTTGACTGAAAAACTCCATTCTTCTTAATTTTTCGTCCTCCAGCAAATCATAGTTAGTATCCTTGACGTCTAGCTTCTCAATCTCCTTCATAATCATCCGCTTGTTCTCCTCAAGATTCCCAAAGACATACTTATTCCACTCTTTAAGGTCACCCTTCAAGAGTTTGAGTTTGTCTTTGACTTTGGAAATGCCATTTCCTTGCACCTCATATGAGTTCCATTTACCCTTCACCAATTCCTTGAAGTCAGGTTCCAAGAGCCAAACATCTATTGATTTGAAAGGTTTTGGACCCCAATCTTTAACCCATGATTTCACCACAATAGAACAATGGTCTGAGACCTCCCTCGGTTGTACATATTGTTTGCTCATTGGCCAGACTTGGAGCCACTCTTCGGATACCGGGATTCTGTATAGTCTACTTTTTGTTAAAATATTTGGCCTTAAACAAGAAGGGGGTGAATTGTTTATAAGAGATTTTCTCAAACTTTGAAGGTATAATGAAATTCAATACTGAATTACATTTTAAAGAATCAAGGAAACAAATGCCCAAAACTGTTTTAAGAGGATATCAGAAAGACAATCGGTTGTTTTGTCAAAACAATCAGTTGTTTTTATCAGCAGTTAATAAAAACAACTTAAAACAAATATATGTGAGATCAGGGAAAGAGATAATCACACAAACAGATTTATACTAGTTCACTCTTACACCAAGAGCTACATCCAACGATTCCAAACTTTCCAAGAAGAGTTTTTGTAAATCATTTCCAAACTTTCAAAATCTGTTTTTGAATGGTTCAACTCTTCTTCCAAAGTCTTGACTCTATTTTCCAACGAGTTGTTTAAAACTTTCAACCGGTTATTTAAAAGGGCCAACCTATTAGCTTCCTTATGAGTTTCATTAAAGGCTTGAAGAAGTTGACTATAATTTTCAACATTTAAAGAAGTACAAGAACTTACACTACTTGCATCATCTTCTTCTTTGGCCATCAAACACAGATTGGCTTCTTTTTTATTTTGCTTTCTTTTCCTTCTTACTTGACTTAATCCAAATTCTTCTTTTGTCATAAGACAAACCTCCTTTCTGGATTCTGAAGAGAAAGATTCAGTAGAAGATTCTTCTTTGTCCATCAAGGCACTCCTTGGATTCTTGTGATACACTTCAAGGGTATTCCACATTTCTTTGGCAGAACTACATTCTGAAACCTTGAGCAATTCATTAGAATCAAGTGCAGATACAATGATGTTCATAGCTACACAATAAAGATGTTCTCTTTCAGAAGAAACATTTCCAGATATAGGCATGAGATAGCTATTTGTAATAACATTCCAGATTTTTCTATCTATAGATTCAACAAAGAATTTCATTCTAACCTTCAACAAAGGGTGACCTGTTAATTGAGGCACCCTCCCCAAAAGGTAGTTTTTCAGCCATAGAAAAAAGATTTAGGCTCGAAAACTTGAGTAACTACAAGAACTTAGCTCTTGATGCTAATTGTTAGAGTATTTGGCCTTAAACAAGAGGGGGTGAACTGTTTATAAGATATTTTCACAAACTTTGAAGGTATAATGAAATTCAATGCTGAATTACAGATAAAAGAATCAAGGAAACAAATACCCAAAACTGTTTTAAGAGGATATCAGAAAAACAATTGGTTGTTTTGTAGAAACAATCAGTTGTTTTTATCACCAGTTAATAAAAACAACTTAAAACAGATATATGTGAGATCAAGGAAAGAGAGAATCACACAAACAGATTTATACTGGTTCACTCTTACACCAAGAGCTACATCCAGTCCCCAGAAACCACTGGGTAATCCACTATGCAATCAAAACCAGATTACAAACATCACACACCAAATTAGTGACCTTAAACCCCTCAAGAAACACACTACCTTTGGCAAACCACACCAAGAGTGTTGATCTTGAACACCTCAAGAACACATAACACTCATTGGCAACACAAATACAAAAATACAGTAATCAAGGAAGAAAGGAATAGAATACACCTGGGTATTACTAAACTTAAAGTTCAAAGTTACAACCCAATCCTATTCCATACACTTAAGAATGATCCAAAGCTCTTTCAAATCTTGGAAAAATTGTTTTGATAAACTCTTTCTCTTACTTCAAGATTAGGAGCGTAAAATCACCTTTATATAGACCAACCAAGTGGTCAAAAGCATTTAATAAAGGAGTCAAATTAGTTAGGATCATTTAAAACATATTAAAACCACTTAACAGAATTCTGTTAAGGTTTACAGGATTGTTTTGTCAAAACAATCGGTTGAATTGACTTGACAGCAAAGTCAAGCTTTTCAAAACTCTTTTCAAAAACTGCGAAGGTAAAACAACCTGTTGTTTCAAAAAACAACCTGTTGAAATTTTAACAGCATTTTAGAAAACTCATCTTTTCAAAAGGTTAAAGATTCAAATGAACTTGGATCATCTTAAGGAGTGAATTAACTAATTCAAAACAACTAGACAACACACACACACACCTAGCAACAAGGTCTTCAAGCTTTCCTATTTGATTTGGAGACATCAAAGCATATTGTTCAACACTTTTTGCAGACCCATCTAATTTGTACCAAGTTTACTCCTTGCCTACAATAGGTAAATCCACCATCGAATTCTTTTCAATGAACTCATTGAAGCCTCTGATCTCCTTCTTTTGGCTAGCATTTCCTCTAACGCCTTTCCTTTCTTCTACACACCTAACAACATTAAAATCACCACAACAACACCATACCTTGTTTTGGTAAGAACTTGTAATAGTTGACAAAGCATCCCACAAAGCAACCTTATCACATAAGAAGCAAGCAGCATAAACATTAATGATGACACATAAACAATTCGATTTAACATTGTGACCCACAACATCTATGAATCATCTTCCTGTAACGTGAGAGATGTATAAGAACGCTTCTTTATGCCACATAGATAACGTACTCCCTGTCCTGTTTACGCCTTCATTAAGCACCCATCCTACGTTATTATCGCCCCAAAGAGCAAAGCACCTACTATTTGAGAACTCCGTAATTTTGGTTTCTTGCAAACATACAAACTTTGCAAACTCCTTAGTGATAATGTGCTTAAGGTATTTGCCTTTAACACCCCCTCCCCCCCAACCCTCTGATGTTTAAGTTGACAATAATCATTAGGCACCACTTCTAGTCCCCTCCTTAAACTTGCTCAACACTTGTCTGTCCCTATCCTTCAAACTCATCATTTCTTTAATCAGCATCCCTACATCCTCTGAGCAGGTCGTCCCCAGCCGTTTTCCTAGGTCCCAAATCCTGGAAGATTCAGTTTGAACAACTTCTCTTCTAAGACGATTATTGCACTCAACAATCTCAGAATCAGAAGTGGCATAACATTTTGAACTTAGCCTGGTCGCGTAGCTATTCCCATAGCGAAGAGATCTCAAACCCCCCTTAGAGCGCCATTGTCGTTGTACTGTGCGGGCACCCTACTCCTAAAGCGATCGGAGGTGACGATATCTTTCTGGTGTTTCACAAACGTCCTCCACTATGACTCTTTTCTTTCCGCTAACACAGTCTACCTGCTCCTTCCCTACATTTCCCCCACTACCTTCCACCGAATTGAAGCTCCGATGACTGTTTAGGTCTATTTGGTGACCCTCTAAACAATGTGGCGAGCTAGCATCAACTTTAGAACCATCAGTCAGAGGTTGCGCCACCCTCACGTTTTCCAGCAACGACGATAACCTGAGTTCAACCGCCGCGCCGTAGACTCCTCCCACTGCCCCTGATACGCGTATGCACCCATTACTCAATTGGGTCTGAGAACAACTTTCATTGAGTTGGGCCTCAATGTATTTGGGCCTGGGCCTAGAAGAACTAAAAGTCTTCACTACTTCTACTAAGTTTACAAAGAATTATGGATAGCATCACAAGCATCGCTGACATGTTGAGTAACAGACGCAGTTGTTCTCTCTGCTGATACACCCAACATTAAAATACCCTTCTAGTGAAAGGGGGTTCTCTTTTTTCCTGATAGATCTCATAACCTTCTAAACATTCCCTTTCTGGTGCCTTTTTTCTTTGGTTCGTTGACCATCCCCTCTCTTCCCCAACGGACTTCTCCGGTCGCCAACAACTTCATCCGTCGTTCCCACCCTTCTCATTACTTAGATTTACAGAAAAGATTGAATCTTCAACGAAGGATTCTATAGTTTATACACTGTCAGAGGAGCCATCATGATTACACGCACTTACATCTAGAATCTTCTTCGCCATAGTTAGCTACCTCCTCAACAATGGTAATATTGTAGATACTCTCATTAATCCGATAGTCCTTGGATAGCTCTGCCTTAGAAGACTTTAACAAACGCACCTGACAACGAGCATACTTTAGGAGGTCCCAGGATAGAGTAGCTTCGTCAATATCCACTAGCGTTGCTACTTCCCCCACGACTTTGGACAAAAACTCCTTACTCCAAAGATGAAAGGGTATCCCAAAACATCTAACCCATACTTGTTTATAACTTGCTACAACAATCTCAGACCATGGTTTGATATCTTCAAAGATGTAGTCAAACCACTCGTTATTAAGCTTAACGAAGTCTTCCATTCTTCCCTCTGCCTTAGGTGTCAATAGAACGAGGTTGTCGCCCATGTATTTCACCTTGAACATAGTCATCCCCCCCTTGAGACATTCTTCTTGCAGCATCTCGAAGTTAAACTCAGCCAGCAAATGACCAACCATACTCTGGGTCATCCATGGTAGAATAAGCGCCTTAGCCGTTACACTGGGACCTCTCCATAGATCTTGTGTTGGTCTTCTTACTACATCTGCATACGACTGCTTAGCGTTACCCTTTCTATTCCCATCCTTCCCTCCTTTTTCCCTCCACACCTCCTCGCTCTTCCTCTAGACATAAGGGTGACCACCACTTCTAGTATTTCTACCCGAAGGAGAAACACCGCCTTTACGTACGTACCCATCTCTCCTATACCTTGGTAGGTTAACGTGAAGCTTCATTTTACCAATATAACAATGATCTAGCTCCCTTTTCAGGCTAACGACATTTTCAACACCAAAGAATTTCACAAACCTGAATCTTCTCCTCGTCTATTTAAGCGCCTTGAGATGAACACTTCTTTGACCCTAGCCCACTTCTGGAACAACTTAAGCATTTCATACTCTCCATGACTATCTGGAAAATTTGAGAAGAAGATTGATGAAGCTTCTTCTCTACCAAGTCTTAGTGTGTGTTTGATGAAGAAAATAACTAGTTTGCTTTGAAGTTTGTAATATATTTTAGGTAATCTTGTTTTAGGTTAGTGTGTGTCTAAGTACATGACCTATCCTAGATGCCTAATCAAGGTGGTAAGATCAAGCACATGAAGTGATTAAATGTTTTCCAAAAAGATTTTTAAAGTTTTCTCAAGAATCAGATTACTGCACAAAAATAAATCTGTTTGGTTGAAAAACAATAGGTTTATTTTTGTTCTGCTGAAAGGATTTTCAAAATTCTGTTAGGGCACCAAAAGTGCAGTTCAGTCAGTTATTTCAGTTAAGCTGAGCTGGCAGTTTTCCTGAAAAATAATTTGTTAGTTTTAAATTTAATCTGTTGTTTTTATAATAGTTTTTTAACTGTTTTTTGAAAAGTTGTTAAAAACTGGTTTCTATATAATGAAAGGCTTTTCTCACATGAAAGGGTGTTAAGCAATCACGGTTTTTACAGAGATTAAAAGTTTTTTGTGTGAGAAGAAGGATTGGAATGATTTTTTTGAAAGGTTTTTCAAAAAGATCTTCAAGTGTGTTTGTTCCAAGAGAGCCTTGATCTTGGTGAAGGTGTTGGTGCGGTTCTGCTGCAATTGAACTACTGTTTTTGAGTTCTTGAATCTTATTTCAGGTGTTATCCTTCCTTATTCATTCTTGTAAAAGGTGTTAGTGTAAGTCACTCTTTGATAGGGTTTCTTGGAGTGCAAGGTGTGCTGAAATAGGGTTTTCGGTTTTGGTTGTATTGTTCTTGTAGAGTTCAAGAACTACTATGTGTTGTAATTGATTGCTACTGGTTTTTAGTGAATTCCAACTTTGAGTAAGGTGAAACTGGATGTAGCTCTTTATGAGTAAACCAGTATAAAGTGTGCTTGCATTATTCTTCTCATCCTTGCACTCGTTTCTGTCATTTTGGTTAATCTGTTAAGAAAGAATTTTGTTCATTTAAAATTGAACCTGTTATTTCAGGGCTTACTCAAATTGTTCTTCTTGATCTGAAAAAGTTTCTTAATCATAAACAAAGCCTTTTGGATTTGTGTTTTAATTGGTTTAAGGACAAACAATTTCTTCATTAAATTTTGGTTAAAGATTCATTTTCTTTGAAGATTTGTGTTGAAAGAACTTGGTTGATCTTTTGGTATAAATTGTGTTCTTCAAACTGTTTGAAAATTAACCAATTTGGTTCTATTAACTTTCTCTGTTTGATCTTAATCCTAATCTGAACAAGTTCTGATTTTGTTAAAGTGTATTGGAAAAATTAATCTTTTCCCTTTGAAATCAATATGTTCTTTTTCTTTTGATACATTGTAAACCAGTTTATGTTAGCGAAAATTTTATAACTCCAATTCACCCCTCCCCTCTTGAACTTAGACACTAATAGACCCAACAATAGATACCAGAGTTATAGAAGAAGGATCCTAGTATTAATTGTGTATTTTCTAATTCTTAGTTGTTATATGTTTCATGTTTAGTCATGAAATTTTTTAAAATGGTTTCTTATTGTATAGCCCACATAATCATCTAAAATCATGATTTTTGGTAGTGTTAATTATTTAACTTGAGAAATTTGCAAACAATAAGCATTTAAATTAATTTTTTTTATTTCTAAAAGAATAAATTAACACGTTTTTTTATAATCATGTTCTTAATATAAAAATAAGTGTAAAATAGTATTTTTTTAAGTTTATTAGTTAGATCAAATTACATTATTTTTACAATCCAATAGAGTAATGTAAAAAGTGATTAATTTTTATGTAGAGGTGACATAAAACAACCCTTTTACATGGTCAAGGTGCTTAAGTGATGGAAAAAAAATTAAAGTATAATGGTTTTCTTTGGAGAGAAAATTATTGTTTTCAATTTATTAAAAACAAATTATACCACAAATAATCATTAAATTAGAATGTAAAATTTATATCGAAATTAAATTTTTTTTTCTTATATTTAAAATAAATTTTTATTATTACGCAAATGTTTATAAAAGAAAAACAGAAACCAATTCAATATAAAAAAATCTCATCAATACCAATACAAATATATCAATAAATATAAATTTAAAATATCTATAGTTGGTCTTGCAACAACTTGAATAAGTCCTAAATGAATAAAATTATATTCATCCTTTATAGGTTGATCTAAAAGAGATTGTTCTAAAAAATTTAAAATCTTATTAATTTTTGTTCCTGGGTGATTCGACTATATGTATTTTATCTTGAATTGCGTACCAAAATTTATAAAAAGTTTTCATGTTAGGCATCACTATGCTACTTGAAATCTCAACTAGGTTGACACCTCAAGTAACAACAATCATTTGTCATCACATGAAAAAAATATTATCAAAAAAAAGAAAAAAAAAAGAAAATACAAAAATATGGGGGGACTAGACAAAATACCATATGTTAACGAAAACGATACATAGGTAGACTATACTTATTAATAAAGAATTCTAAGAACAGACTAGATGGAAGCCTATTATACCAATGAACGAATTCTCTATGAATAAATCCTAAATTAGCCAACTTATCAGCACACGCATTCCCTTCATGAAAATATGAGTAATCCTAAACCTTATTTTTCCACAGTAATTAAGACAAGTATTTCATCGATTACGAAGCATCAAAAGAATATGTGTCCTAGCAGTAAACGCAACACAAACCAAGGCAGAGTCACATTCCAGCAAGAAATTAGTAAGACCCAACTTTTGAGCTTCCTCCAAAGCATATATAACTCCATAAATTCAGCAACCAAAGCAGCCTGAATGTCAAGAAACACAAAGAAAGCTCTAATAAACTCCTCCATACTCCCACAGAAAATACATTCACAAGTGGCAAGACCTGGATAACCCCTAGTAGCCCCATCAGTGCAGATCAAAATTTATGTTGTTTATATACTTCACATTTTTTAACTATCGGTACTGACCAATTATGTAATGAATTTTCTATTTCTGCTATTTGCAAATTTATTTTATTTTTATTTTCTTGATTAGAAGATGAAGCTTCTTGTTGTGGAGTTCTTATTACAATTTGTTTATATTTACCCTAATCATTTAAGGACCTAAGAAAATTTGGTATTTTACTTCTTTCTCTAGTTTCCATGTCACGGGACCACCTATGACCAACGAATTTACTACCTTGTTAGGCTTTACTATCAGGACCAAGGGTGACCAGCGTATAAACACCTTTCAGTGCTACACTAAAACTTTTGAAAGAATGAAGAATAACAAAATTTTTATGTCCTCAAGATTTCTAAACACTTCTTTTTATAACTATAACTATCTCGGTGTTACTTCCCCCCAAAGAAAACTAAATATAAAAAATTGAGAGTTGTTATGGCTCTGATACCAAATACAATTTAGGATCATATAGATCATAATAAAAGAAGTAATAGAAGAAGTAATCATGAACCATGAAAATGAAAGAACTTAACTTAATAAACGAATAAGAGACATTATGCAAATAATTGTAAATTGCGGGAGGGCAGGACATTTAATATTTAATAATATCAATAATAATTAATAATAGATTTAATTACCTTTTTGGTCCCTACTTGGGTCAATATTCAATTCAATATAGTGGTTTTAAAAAAATCAATTTGGTCCCAAAATTTTTTAAAATGGTTGGTCCCTTCCGTTATGTTTTCACCAACAACGTTAATTATTGATGATGTGGCGCACACACTACACACGTGAATGTCTCTTTCATCCTCTTTTTGCTTTTCTCTCTCATCAATGGCTTTCATCTCTCTCCAATAATAATCGAATTTATGTTACATTATTCACAATTCATAAATTAAAAATATTTATTAATAAGAATCTATTTTAATGAGTTTTAATGTTGTTAATTAAAATTTATTTTAATATTAAAAAGTTTAAATTAAAAATATTGATATAATATTTTTATTCATAAAAATTGAAGTCACACATTAATTTAAATTAAAAGAATTTATATAATAATTATTATTTTTAATGAGAATCCATTTTAATATTAAAATTTTAAAATTAGAAATATTTATATGACATTTTTTAATCAGTACTAAGTCATACATACATTAATTTATATTAAAAATAATAATATAATTATTTTTTTATTAATAAGAATTTATTTTAATATTAAAATTTTAAGATTAATTTTTTTTAATGTTTTTTTATTAATCAAAACTAAGTCATGCATACATTAATTTAAATTACCAAAATTTATGTAATTATTGTTTTTTTATTAATAACAATCCACTTTAATATTCAAATTTTAAAATTTGAAATATTTATATGCTTTTTTAAAATTTTAAAATTTGAAATATTTGAATGACTTAATTCTGATTAATAAAAAAATGTAATTAATAATATTTGTATTTTTTAATAACATTAATATTATTTAATAATATTTAGTAATATTTAATAATATTAATCATATTTAATAATATTTAAATATATTAATAACATTTAATAATATTTAATAGTATTAATAATATTTAATAGTATTTAATGATATTTAATATTATAATAATATTTAATCGGTGAGGTTTATTTCTTTTCATGAGAATCACTAATAAAATGAATTACATTAAATTCTCTTAAATTTTTTTAAAATATCTTAAATTTTAAAAACATTTGAAATGAAATTAACATTGTATCCTTAGTATAGAAACCATAACTAAAATAATTTAACATATTAAAATAATAAATAAATTTAATTTATAAAACTAAAACATTAATTAATCAATTTAAAATTATCTACGTAATTCAATTTATTTTTAGAATAATATATATTAAAATAAACCAGTCTCACCCTATTTTTGTCTTATCACATTCGGTCCAGAGGAAACCCCACCCTCTACTTGGTTTGTTTTAGTATTTAGTGATAGTTTGATAATATAGTAATTAAAAATATATTAAAAAATTATATTTTTTTAACGTACATGTAATTAAGAAATATATAATAAAATGATTGTGACATTAATTTTTTTTTTTTCAGTTTTCAATCACATTAAATATATATATATATATATATATAATTATTAAGTATGATTTTCTAAAAGTTTTGAATAGGTCTTATTGTTACTGTAGTCGTTTATTCGTTTTTTAACGAAACACAAACTATTCATCTTATTTAAATGTAAAAATGTTAACATAACTCTATGAAAAAAAAAAAATAATACCAACTAACACATGAAAAACTATTCATTAATTATCAATTTTAATATAACTCTTTCTTTTATGCAAGCTAAACAAACAATCTTATTTTCAACAAAAAAATGACAACTTTGAAGTATAATCCACCATTTCTAATGTCTCATCTTCTTCTCGGGACTAGTTTTTTATAAACTGAAAAGGAAGAGGAAGAAAAGAAAGAAAAAACAATGTCAGAAAAGTAAATGAAGGAGCAGTATTAACATGAATAATAAATATATATAAAAAAAAAGAAATCTCACCTATCACAATCCAAGGTCTTAGAAAGATTACAAAGTTTAGGAAGGCTTTTGGTCCTGCCAAGATCTAGGTTAGGAATTTGAGAGCCTTCTTCCTTAAGGCACTTACATACAAAGAGTCTTTCATCTTTTGTAGGTGATAAAACTATCACTTCATTCAACCCTTGACAGCAAGAAATTGAAGGGGCAGTAGTTTTATCGGTGACAAAATCTAAGCATGGCTTCACTAAGAATTGTGTCTGCTCACAAGTCAGGGGCTTTGGTGGCCCTATGGCTGTGACGACTAACACAGCTACCAAACACAAAAATGGTACAAACACACTTTTCATTCTTGTCACAATGGTTTATCTCAATCTCTCACTGGTGTTTTTGATCTTGTATGGATGGAACACTGTGAGAGTCTTATATTTATAGCCACATGCATGGTGCGTTCTGAGCTTTCATCATGTGACCATTATTTTTTTATCAACAATAAATAAATAAAATAAAATAAGACACTTCAGGGATATCCCAATTCTTATACAAAAAAAAATCAACATTTGGCACAGGCCCGCTCGGCTCAGTATCGGCCTTGCCCCACTCAGCTCAACATCGGTCTGGGCCCAGACGAATCGACATCGGCCCGAGCCCGGGCGACTCGACATCGGCCCAGGCCCGGACGACTCGACATCGACCCGGGCTTGCTTGGCTCGACATCGGCCTGGGCGGCTCGGCTCGACATCCACCCGGGATTGCTCGACTCGACATTAGCCCGGGCCCGCTCAGCTCGACATCGGCCCGGAACTACTCGTTTCGACATCGGTCCGGACCTGCTTGGCTCGACATCGGTCCGAGCCTGCTTGGCTCGACATTGGCCCAGGCCCGCTCGGCTCAATATCGGCCTTGGCCCGCTTGGCTCGACATCGGCCTAGACCCGCTCGGCTTTATATCAGCACTGGCCCGGTCGTTTGGATATTGGTCTGGGCCCGCTCGACTCGATATCGGACCCGAAAGACTCAGCTCAACATGGACTTGAACCGGCTTGAATAGACATTGGCATGGGCCAACTCGACTTGATATGGGCCCTGATCGACTTAATATCGGCCACTCAGCTCGACTTAGCACAAAGTTGACTTGACTCGACTTTGACCCATACCGACTCAATTCGACTTGCTCGAACGACTCAGCTCGTCGTGGACTTGGGCCGACTTTGCTCAACCTGGGTCTGGATTGTCTTGGCTTAACCTGGACCAGACCAAGTCAAAATCCAACCCAAAATGTAATTTGGATAATAAAAAAATGTATCTAGATTGGATTTAAAATCCAAAAATATGAATTTAAATTTGAAATAAATCTATTTAAATATATTAAAATTAATATGGATTAAATAATTATGTATTGAATTTTGTAATTTATATTTTTTCCCCACCCTTACCTACTTGTTTCCGTATCTTTGTTTTGCTGTATTACGAAACAGTTAGAAGTTATGTTTGTTTTGAGTTTTTTTTTAACAACATAAGTTTTTTTCAGTATTTAAAGACAGTTTAATAATATAGTAATTAAATTTTTATATTAAAAAAATTATATGTCTTTAAAGTAGACATGCAATTAAGAAATATATAATAAAGCTGTTGTGAATTAATTATTTTTTCGTTTTCATTTTTTATCAGATTAAATATATACATATATTAAATTATATAGCATATTTTTTATTATTGAAAAAAAATTAGTCATTTTTTAATTTATATTTTTTTATACAAATTAGTTTAAATAACTTAATACTTTTATTTAACTTTTTTTAATAATTAAATATAAATAACATTAAACACATTTTTTTTAAATAAAAAGGATTCAACTTAAACACTATATGTTGGAGATCCCACATCGACTAGAGATTAGAGCCTTTCATTGTACATAAGTGGGTGCAAACCTCAACCCTATGAGCCGGTTTTATGGGGTTGAGTTAGGCTTAAAGTCCACTTCGTAATATGGTATCAGAGCCATCTTCGAGCCTATCCTAACGAGTGCCACTCGCTATCGGACCACCCATAATATATAGTCGGTTTTATGGGGTTGAGTTAGGCTTAAAGTCCACTTCTTAATACTATATTTTACAAATTTTATGTTTTTATAAAAAAATTATTTTTTAATATATATATTTTTTTATAATTGTTTTTTTCAGTCAATTTTTTATTTTAATAAAAAAAGACTAATATAAATTAGATGTTTTGTTCATTTTAATTTGTGTTTCAATTGAAAGGTATTTTGGACTTAATAGAAGAAGAAGGTATGAAGTTATAGGAAGAATTTGGATTCCTTTTTTTTTCTTTTTAGTGTGTCTTGGACACATTAAAAAAATGGGAAAGTTGTATATTTGTTTTTAGATAGAAAAAAAGGTATATTCGGTTTTGGTATATCATCTGGAAAATGCAAATTTAGTGATATGTGTAACTTAATTTATTAATACTTATAAATTAAAATTTAATTAATAACTATAATAAAATAAATAACTTAAATATGTTTTTTTATTTTTATATCAAGAATAAAAAATCAATTTTATTCTTTAAATTATAAAAATAAATCAAATCTCAATTTTTAAAAAAAAGTTTAATTTAATGTAGTCTCAACTTTAAAAAATAATTCATTGATTTTTTTTAAAATAATTAATACATATACCTTGATATATTGTGACATAATGGCTGAGATATATCTGTTTTAATGAGAATAATTTAATAAAATGAACTATATTAAATGGTTTAAAAAAAATTAAAACTATATTAAATTTTTAAAAATTCTCAGAATTAAATTGATTTTTTGACTCTTAATATAAAAATCATAATTCTTAATATAAAAACTAAAATGATAATCTAAAACAATTTAACATATAAAAATAATAATAAGTTTAATTTTCAAATTTAAAACATTAATTAATTAATTAAAAATTACCTACAAAATTAAATGTATTTTTAAAATAATATATATATATATATATATATATATATATTAAAATGAAAACATTTTATTTTAGAAAAACGACAACTTACCCACCATACTTTTCTCTGATATCTTTGTTTTGCCTGTTATTATGAAATAATTAGAATTTACGTTTAATTTTCTATATTAAAGGAGATATCTCAGGATATCCTAATTTTTTTTTATAAAATTTTTTTATGTTTGATAATTTTTTATACTAATTTTTATAAAAAAAGAAACCAATAACTCAATGCTTATAATTCATGCAGCAAAATAAAGCACAAAAAATTGCAAGAGTTCTACATTCATATTAATATAGTTTGTTTTAAGTTTGTTTTAAAAACTTTTTTTCTTTGAACAAGACATATTACACCGGTTGGATAGCGAACCTGTGTAATATGTGTCAAATATTTACAAAAATACCACCGCATTTTATTTATAGTTCTCATTTAACCTGCTTAATATGTCGTTGTAAAATACATAATTTGCACTAGTGATGTATGTCCTATTTTTCATTTTAATGACAATATGACCGAGGACAAGGTTGAATTTTTACTCTATTTTCACTCTAAGAAAAATGGAGTCAAGAGCAAATGTTGATTTCCTACTATATTTGCTTTGAAAATTATTACTTTCTAAAATTTCATCCAAAATCAATAAAGTTACAACTTTTAGATAACTCAAAAGCCCAACATAATCATAAATTATTCAAATACAACTTGCACTCTCATAAGCTCACATAACAATCCATGATAACTATAAGAAATTAATTTATTCTCACAAAAAGTTGTATTCAAATAGAATTTAAGATTCATAATTTAAGATACAAAAATCTATTCACTTAACAATATCTCAATGATATTGAATTCAAAGTACTCAAACAATAATTGTGACTCACTTTTAAATAGTTACATATTTTCAAAGAAAACAATAACCATTGCACAAAAATCAATATATAATCATCAAGTCAAATGATGAAAATGAAGACTGGCCCACCTTGAGTAGAACATGTGAATCGATTTTATGGGCCCGCCCCACATAAGGTTGAATCACATGCTTGCGTATTAGTCCGTATAAGAAATTTTTTAAAATTAATGAAAAATGAATTTTTAAATATAAATTTGGAAGAAATTTAATTATCTTTCCTATTTAGATCAATTAGGTAAATATTCTCATAATACATACGTAATAAGATATAAGTAAAAGTTCATAATGTATTTTTTCTTTAATTCTAGAATGTGTTTTTTCTTTAATTCTAAAATGTGAAATTTAAAATGTCAAGAATTAAAATTTCGAAATTAAAGAAATCGCAACCAGATCAATCGCTCGACTCGACATCGACTCAGGTGAGTTCGACTCGACATCGACATGGGCCTGTTCGGCTCAACACTGGCCTGGGTCCGCTCGGCTCGATATCGGCCTGGGCCCGCTCAGCTCAATATCGGCCTGGGCTCCCTCGGCCCGATATTGGCACATGCCCCCTCGGCTCAGTATCAGCGTTACCCCGCTCAGCTCGACATCGACCTCGTCCCGGATGAATTGACATCGGCCCGGGCCCGGGCCACTTGACATCGGTCCGGGCTCGAACGACTCAACATCAAAACGGGCTTCCGCGGCTCGACATCGACCTGGACGGCTAGGTTCAACATCGACTCGGGATTGCTAGGCTCGACATTCGACCGAGCTCGCTCAGCTCGACTTCGGACTAGGACTGCTCGGTTCGACATCGATCCGGACCCGCTTGGCTCGACATTGGCTCGGGCCTGCTTGGCTCAACATTGGCTCGGGCACGCTCAGCTCAATATCGGCCTTGGCCCGCTCGGCTCGACATTGGCCTGGGCCCGCTCGACTCTATATCAGCCTTGGCCTGGTTGTCTAGATATCGGCCCGGGCCCGCTCGACTCGATATCGAACTTGAAAGACTCAGATCGATATGGGCTTGGACCGGCTTGAATAGACATTGGGATGGGCCAACTCAGCTTGATATGGGCTCCGGTCGACTCGGGGCGACTTAATATCGGCCACTCAACTCGACTTGGCACATGGTTGACTCGGTTCGACTTTGGCCCATACCGACTCAATTCGACTTGGGCCCGAACGACTCAGCTCGTCATGGACTTGAGTCGACTTTGCTCAACCTGGATCTGAATTTTCAATTTTTCTTTTTTTATTAAAAAAAACTAATATAAATTAGATGTTTTGTTAATTTTAATTTATGTTTCAATTGAAAGGTATTTTTGGACTTAATAGAAAAAGAAGGTATGAAGTTATAGGAAGAATTTGTATTTTATAAACGTTGAATTCCTTTTTTTCTTTTTAGTGTGTCTTGGACACATTAAAAAAATGGGAAAGTTGTATATTTGTTTTTCGATAGAACAAAAGGTATATTCGGTTTTGGTATATCATCTGGAAAATGCAAATGTAGTGATATGTGTAACTTAATTTATTAATACTTATAAATTAAATTTTAATTAATAACTATAATAAAATAAATAACTTAAATATTTTTTTTATATCAAGAATAAAAAATCAATTTTATTCTTTAAATTTTTTTAAAAAATCTGATCTCAATTTTTTAAAAAAGTTTAATTTAATGTAGTCTCAACTTTACAAAATAATTCATTGATTTTTTTTAAAAATAATTAATACATATAATTTGATATATTGTGGCATAGATGCTGAGATATATCTGTTTTAATGAGAATAATTTAATAAAATGAACTACATTAAATGGTTTAAAAAAATTAAAACTATATTAAATTTATAAAATTTCTCAAAATTAAATTGATTTTTGACTCTTAATATAAAAAATAAAAATTCTTAATATAAAAACCAAAATGATAATCTAAAATAGTTTAACATATAAAAATAATAATAAGTTTAATTTTCAAATTTAAAACATTAATTAATTAATAAAAATTATCTACAAAATTAAATGTATTCTTAAAATAATATATATATTAAAATGAAAACATTTTTTTTTTAGAAAAACGACAACTGACCCACCATACTTTTGTCTGATATCTTTGTTTTGCCTGTGATTCCGAAATAATTAGAATTTCCGTTTAATTTTCTAAATTAAAGGAGATATCTCAGGCTATCCTAATTTTTATACTATTTTTTTTATATAATTTTTTTTGATTTAGATAGTTATTTATACTAATTTTAATTTTATAAAAAAGAAACCAATAACTCAACCATCGTGCTTATAATTCATGCTGCAAAATAAAGCACACAAATTTGCAAGAGTTCTACATTCATATTAATATAGTTTGTTTTAAGTTTGTTTTTTTATTAGCATATTAATTATATGTTTTTAAAATACACATGCAATTGATTTCGTACTTTTACCAATTGGTTTGCTCTAAGAAAATTAGAGCTATAATTAAAGTTTAACGTAATACATCAAATCAGGTGTCATAAAATGATATCTTTTTCCGAATTAAATTTATTTTAGATTAGGGTATCTGAAATGTAAAAACATAAACGATTCATTTTAGTTAAACATAAACGATTCATTAAATGTAAAAGTAAACTCTCTGAAAAACGATAAATGGAGGATACCAACAACATGAAAAGCTACTCATTAATTATGAGTTTTAACATAACACTTTCTTTCACCCAAGCTAAACAAACAATCTTATTTTTGAAAAAAAAAAAGATGACAACTTCAAAGCATAATCCACCATTTCTAACGTCTCATCTCCTTCTCAGGGCTAGTTTTTTATAATACTGAAAAGGAAGAGGAAGAAAAGAAAGTAAAAATAATGTCAGAAAAGTAAATGAAGGAGTAGAATTAACATGAATAATGAGATAAAAAAAAAAAGAAAGAAATCTCACTTCTCGCAATCGAAGTCCTTGGAAATGGAAAAATTCACATTAATATTACAAACTTTAGGAAGGTTATTGACCCTGCCAACATCAAAGTTAGGAATGTGAGAGGCTGCTTCCTTAAGGCACTTACATGCAGCAAGTTTTTCTTCTTTTGTGGGTGTTGAAACTATCAATTTATTCAACCCTTCGCAGCAAGGAGTTGGAGGAGTATTGGTTTTATCGGTGAGGAAATCTAAGCATGGCGTCACTAAGGATTTGGTTTCCTCACAAGTCAGGGCCTTTGGTGGTTCTGTGGCTGCAACTGTGAGGACTAACACAGCTACCAAACTCAAAAATGGTACATACAGACTCTTCATTTTTGCCACAATGGTTTATCTGTATCACTCACTGGTGCTTTTGATTTTGGATGGATGGAACACTGTGATAGTCTTACATTTATAGCCACATGCATGGTGCGTTCTGAGCTAAGTGGGGTTCCTATAGACTCTACAAAACAACGGCTAGAGTGACAAAGACTATTATTTATGATTATTAATCACTTCTTGTTCCTTTTCTTTTTCTTGTAGTATGGTCCATAAAATATGAAGAAATATAATTTCTTTCAACAGTTTTGATGTGTTATTGCGAATAGTTAGTGACTTTTTTTATCTCTTTCTTAGAGTATGCTCTACATACTCCTACAAAACAAGATTACAAATGATGTTTTGACAACCTGTGGAGTTGTATACAACTTTTGATGTGATGGATTTAGAATTAAATATATATAATAAAGGGTAAATTTGTAACTAAAAGATATGAAAAATATTAAAATAATAGTATTGGGAGTTGTAATGTGGTTGTATAAAAAATGTGTGTGGTCAATGTATCATTGTTTAACAATGTATACAAACAAGATAAAGAATCATTGTATTTTGTTTGTATCTCATTTTGCTTTATTGATTTTAGGATTTTAAAATTTATTGTTGTTTCTTTCTTTTCTCAACCCACGTTTTCTCTCTATATTCCTCTCTCTCCCAACTTCTCTTCTCTTCCTTCTCTCTTCATTTTCTTTCTCATACCTTATCTATTGAAAAATCTGATCACACCATGTTGCAGTAGAGAAGTCAGGATACATTTCTATCCGATTATATTTTAAATCAGAGTAAGTTAATTTTTACTCTAAAAATTATTTATTCTATGTTTTTCTCTATGATTTAGTCATCAATATTAGCGATGTCCATTGAGAAAAGTGTTTCTCTTAACTTGATTAAGCTCATACAAAAATTTGGTAATGTTTGGATAACTTTCTCTAGGTTCCTAAATTTTGGAGTGGTTCCCCCATTTGAGGTAGAATTTCCATCAGAATAAGGAATCTCAAGTAACGGAAGCAAACTTTAAATTTCAATAGTACCCAAGTTAGAAGATCTGAATGTGGAGGGGACGTGATTCCTAGTTTCAATTTCTATTGTAGGAATGTTATTTGATAAAATTGTTTGATTTTATGTTGTGTGAACATGTATAATTATTATATTTTGATAGTTTGGAAGTTAAATATTGTTTTTGATGTTGGAAAAGTTCTTGAATATTATGTGTTTGAATGATATGTATTATATATGAATGATGAAAATTGTATGAAATTGATGTAATACATTTGGGATAATGTATGAGTTATTGTTTGATGGTACATTAGGTATGAAAAACCTATATTTAACAGAGATCCTCTAGTTTCACTTATGATCTAATTCATATAGATTAAGATATCAATAGGTGAGAAACTGATTCTAGAGTTCATACACACTGAGTCCCGCTATAGACACTCGGTATTAAATGTTTGAACGTATCATGATCATTGATGTATGGATTAGATCTTAGTCTTTGTTAAAAGCATACTTAATGAGTTTTATAATTATAAATATTAAAAATTTTATGTTATGATATTAACTAATTAATTAAAAGTTATCTACATAAATGATTTTGTTTTTAAAATAATATATATATATATATATATATATATATTTACTTTTGTCCGACCCATGTGAGTAAGGAGAAACCCCACCCCCTACTTGTTACCATTTCAGTTTTGCTTTTGTGATTCTTAAACCTTTAGAATTTATATTAGTTTTTCAGTTTTTTATCAGTATACGTTTCTTTTAAGTATTTTAAGTATATAATGATAGTTTGATAATGTAGTAATTAAAAATATATATTAAAAAGTTATATTTCTTTAAAGCATACATGCAATTAAGAAATATATAATAAAACGGTTGTGACATTAATTATTTTTTTCATTTTCATTTTTCATCTCATTAAATATATATACATACATTTAAATTAATTAAATTTTTAAGGGAAAATAAAAGTATAATTATAAAAAGAATATAATTTACTACCAATTTGTGAATGTAAAAAGTGAATAGTTTTTATGTAGATTAAAGATGTGACAAAAAAAATGGAAAAAAATATTTTATTTTTACTTAAAGTATACAAGGTCACTTTTATGATTTATGTATTTTTCAACATAGAGTTTGCAAATATGAATTTTTTATTATGTGCAAATCTTGCTATTTATTCATGTTTACTTAATATTTTTGCATACAAAGCTTTAAACAGATATAAAGAGTTTTGTTAATTACATATTCAAACAACATTTATTCCAACAATTTCATTGTAACAACCCATAAATTACATTTAACTATTACAATACAAGTTCTATAGGTTTCTATAGAAGCTTAGAGTTTTTCAAAATATTCATATTAGAATATTATGACTTATACAAATATAAATTTTTACAATATAAGGTTCAAAACAACATCTTAAAGCCCTTCAGACCCTCTCAGCACGTGTATGATCATGTGTTCGTGTACGTGTTTCAGTCATAACAGTTCACAACACAACAAGAAAGTAAGGGTAAGCGGTTGTCAAATAAAATTTCAATATCAATTTCATCATTCATATATACCATACATGGATCTATTTTCAATAACAATCATTGGATTTCATTTCAATCCATATCACTTTGATTTCATTTCAATCACACTGACTACACTTGAATCCATCGTCTTCTGGAAAACTCCTTAAGTATGTCCCTACTAGAGACTAACATCTAATCCATACATAAAGGATTAGGATAAGTTCAAACATCTAATACCGAGTGTCTACCGCGGGACTGGGTGTGTATGAACTCTCTCATCAACTTCTCACCACCTGATATCTTAGTTTATATGACTTAGATCATCAGTGAAGCTAGAGACTCCCTGTTAAACATAGACTTTTCATACTTAATGTACCATCAAACAACAATTCATACATTATCCCAAATGTATGACATCAATTTCATAGAATTTTCATCATTCATATATAATACTTATCATTCAATCACATAATATTTCAAAATTCATAACATTCAAGAACCTTTCCAACATAAAAAAACAATATTTAATTTTCAAACTATCAAAATCTAATATTTATACATGTTCACACAACATAAAATCAAACAATTTTATCAAATAACATCCCTGCAAGAGAAATTGAAACTTGGGACCACTCCCCTTCCACATTCAGATCTTCTAGCTTAGGGGACTATTGAAAATTAAAGTTAGTTTCCCTTACCTTAATTGATCGCTTTCCAAGCAACATCTAGAATTTTTATCTCCTCAATTTGGATAAGCATCAAGATATAAGGGCGTAATGCAAGTTATCCAAACAAAACAAAAGTTCAATATATAGTAGAATAAGTTGAAAGGATTGCTCTTTTCAACTGACCCCACCAAGATTGATCACTAAATCATAGAGAAAAACAAAGAATAAAGGATCTTTAAAGTAAATATGAATTTACTCTGTTTGAAAATTTAACTCCTCAGTTATAGCATGACGTGATCAAATTTTGAAATAGATGAAGTATGAGAGAAATTGAAGAGAGAAGAAAGAGAGAAAGGATGAAAGGGTGAAAAGGAGGGGCGGCGATTCTGTTTCCTTTTTTTTTTTTTTTTTTTTTTACGGAGGGTTAGAATCTTCTTCAATGTTGTGTGTATTTATAACACCTTAATTATATTTGTTAAAATATAGATCATTGGTATAAAGAAAACAAATATAAGTTTGTTAAGATCATCATGCAAACATACAAACGTTTTTGTTTATATGAAGAATTAAATCAACAACTTATATTTTAACAAATAAAGAAAGGACAAAGTCAGATAAACTAAAATCTACTTAAGATTAAATTAAACACATAGATATGTTTATGTCTCAACATATCATTAAATTAGAATGTAAAATTTATGTTGAAACTAAATTTTATTTATTAATATGTTTAATATTTATGGACAGATTAATCATTATAAGAAAATTACTAAATAAATATTAATTTTGGAGACTAAAAATAATTAGTCACTATATTAACTAAATTAGTTAATAGTTTAGAAATTAAAGAAAATTATTGGTATTTGAAGTGATTTATATTATTAATAAATAGTTTCTAATCGGTATCTTATTTAGAAACTATTTATTAATAATAGGAACTACTTTATGTACTGATATTTTTGGACTCTCTAAAATAATATCTAATTTAGTTAATATAATAACTAATTATTTTTTGTCTATAAAATTAGTCTCTATTAAATTATTTTTTACTAATAATATTTTTGTTATATATATGCACACACTTGTAACACCCTTATCAGACATCAACCATAAACTATATAACATAAATTTTCATATAGCATTTACAAACCATAATATATTTAAAAAAAATACTTAAACATGAGAAAAGATATGAATAAGTATAATTTTTTTTTAAAAACATATAAACTAAATTTTTATTCTTTTTTAGATGTTACTCCTACACTCTATCTCCATATATTGTACAAATAACAAGTAAAAAAGTAAGCATGTTTATTATTGCACAAATGTTTATGTTTGACTGAAAATTTGTCGCTTTTTAAAATTTCACCAATAATTAATATAATAATTTACAACTTTTAGATAACTAAAAGGCCCACATAACTATAAATGACTCAAATATAACTTGCATTGTCATAAATCTTACAAATAATCCATGATATCTATAAGAAATTAACTTATTCTCATAAAAAATAATATTCAAAAACACAATTTAAAATCTTCATAATTTAGCACGCAAAGATATATTTAGAGTAACAATATCACAACGATATTGAATTCAAAGTACTCAAACAATTCTCACTCAATTTCAAATATTTACATATTTTCAAACAAAACATAAACTCCTACATAAAAATCAATATATTGTGATCAAGTTTATCATATATATATATATATATATATATATATATATATATATTACCGGATAAAATCATTATTAGACTTAATTAGACTTAATTACAGGAATATAATCACTATTAATGAGTCTGTAATTAAGACTAATTATGGACGGTTGTGTACGGTTCTAATGTTATGATTATATATATGTATCATTGCTATAGATGAAAGACAGATTGAATAAAACAGAAAATATTCTTTCAATATATACTATGATCAAGTCACCTTACTTTCAGATAATCTAACCAAGGTATTGCCAAAATATAAATAGTTTCTTTTACTTCCTAAAGTTTTTTTTACTCTAAAACCAAAGCTCTAACTTTCTTATAACACAAGAAAGTTAAACTTGTACATAAAAGACACTACAAGAAAAAAAGGGTTTCAACGGAGGTTCTTTAGCAGAGGTTAATATAACCCGAGTAATGAATTTAATTAACCAAGGTTTTTTTTAGCGTTCATTACGTTCCAAAGGTTTATTCTAAAACCTCAGTAAAATAACAGAATTTTTTTTAATCTTCGTTAAGTTCTAAAAGTTTATTCTAAAACCTCTGCAAGATGACGGAGGTCTTTAACCTTCGTTAAGTTCCAAAGATTTGTTATAAAACTTTAACAAAATAATGGAGGTTCTATTTTAGCATTCATTAAGTTTCAAATATTTATTGTAAAACCTCAGCAAAATAACGAAAGTTTTTTTTAACCTTAGTTAAGTTCCAAAAGTTTATTCTAAAACCTCAGCAAAATAATGAAGGTTTTTAACATTCGTTAAGTTTCAAATATTTATTGTAAAAACTCAGCAAAATAAGAGAGGTTTTTTTCACCTTCATTAACTTTCAAAGGTTTATTCTAAAAGCTTAAAAAAATAATGGAAGTTTTTTAACATTCGTTAAGTTTCAAATATTTATTGTAAAACTTGAGTAAAATATTTTAGATTTTTTAAAAAGCAGTGTAATATGTACCAAAATTTGAATACAATATTAAAAAATATGTGCCCCAAAAGACACATATAACACTGGTTGGGACTCACAACCGGTGTTATATGTGCTCCAGAGTCACATACTAAAACCCTAAACCCATTACCAAAACGTTCAACATATAAAAAATAAAACCACAATTCAAAAAGTAAAATATAATACATTATATTTCAAACATAATACACTATAAAACACAGTACACAATGTCGAGGATCGATCACCCCTAGACTCATTACCAAGATGTTCAACAAATAACAATTACCCAATTTAAAACATAATAATTATATTCCCAATACAATATAATAAAAATAATTATCTATATAAATAACTGTATACCAAATAATAATTAAAATTAAAATTAAAATATATAAAAATAAAAAACTAACCTAGAGCGTAACGTGAACGGAGTTGTGGTGGCAATGTGGCGGCGACAAAGGCAACAACAACGACGAAGAAAACTTAGAGTAGTGCGAATGGGACGTGAGAGCGCGAGCCAAGAAAATAGGATAAAAACATATGTTACACCATTTATGAGTAATAATCGGTGTAATATATCTTTTTATTTATTTATTTTGAAATGACATATAACACTGGTTGCGTAGCCCAACTGGTGTTATATGTAATTTTTAAAACTTTAAAAACATTTTTTAATCTAGAAATTACATATAACACCGGTTCCTCTTTCCAACCGATGTTACATGTAGTGCCCAAAGCTAAATTTTTTTAAACTCTAGGAATGACATATAACACTAGTTGTATAGAGAAATCGGTGTTATATGTCATTTTTAAAAACTTTTATTTTGTTTTTTAATTTTGGAATGACATATAACACCGATTCCTCTGTCTAATCGGAGTTATATGTAATCCAAAAAATAAAAAAAATTTAATTTTTTTTTTCTTTGAACAAGACATATTACACCGGTTGGATAGCGAACCTGTGTAATATGTGCCAAATATTTACAAAAATACCACCGCATTTTTATTTATAGTTCTCATTTAACCTGCCTAATATGTCGTTGTAAAATACATAATTTGCATTAGTGATTTATGTCCTTTAATGACAATATGACCGAGGACAAGGTTGATTTTTTACTCTATTTTCACTCTAACAAAAATGGAGTCAAAAGCAAATGTTGATTTCCTACTATATTTGCTTTGAAAATTATTACTTTCTAAAATTTCATCCAAAATCAATAAAGTTACAACTTTTAGATAACTCAAAAGCCCAACATAATTATAAATTACTCAAATACAACTTGCACCCTCATAAGCTCACATAACAATCCATGATAACTATAAGAAATTAATTTATTCTCACAAAAAGTTGTATTCACAATAGAATTTAAGATCTTCATAATTTAAGATACCAAAATCTATTCACCTAACAATATCTCAATGATATTAAATTTCAAAGAAAACAATAACCATTGTACAAAAATCAATATATAATGATCAAGTCAAATGGTGAAAATGAAGACTGGCCCATCCTGAGTAGAACATGTGAATCGATTTTATGGGATCGCCCCACTTAAGGTTGAATCACATGCTTGCAGATTAGTCTGTATAAGAAATTTTTTTAAATTAATGAAAAATGAATTTTTAGATATAAATTTGGAAGAAATTTAATTCTCTTTACTATTTAGATCAATTAGGTAAATATTCTCATAATACATACTTAATAAGATATAAGTAAAAGTTCATAATGTATTTTTTCTTGAATTTTAGAATGTGTTTATTCTTTAATTCTAAAATGTGAAATTTAAAATGTCTAGAATTAAAATTTAGAAATTAAAGAAATCGCAACCAGATCAACCACTCGGCTCGACATCGACCCGGGCGCGTTCGACTCGATATCGACATGGGCTTGTTCGGCTCGACACCGGCCAGGGTCCGCTCGGCTCGATATCGGGCCGGGTCCGTTCGGCTCAACACCGGCCCGGTTCCGCTCGGCTCGACATCCGCCCGGGCCCGCTTAGCTCAATATCACCTTGGGCTAGCTCGACTCGATATTGGCACAAGCCCCCTCGGCTCAGTATCAGCCTTACCCTGCTCAGCTCGACTTTGGCCTCGTCCTAGAAGAATCAACATCGGCCCGGGCCCGGTCCACTTGACATCAGTCCGGGCTCGGACGACTCAACATCAACCCGGGCTTCCTCGGCTCGACATCGGCCTGGACGGCTCGATTCAACATCAACTCGGGATTGCTTGGCTCGACATTGGACCGAGCCCGCTCAGCTCGACTTCGGCCCAGGACTACTCGATTCGACATCGATCCAAACCTGCTTGGCTCGACATCGGCTCGGGCTTGCTTGGCTCAACATTGGCTCGGGCCCGCTCAGCTCAATATCGGCCTTGGCCCACTCGGCTCGACATTGGCCTGGGCCCGCTCGGCTCTATATCAGCCCTGGCCTGGTTTTCTAAATATCCACCCGGGCCCGCTCGACTCGATATCAGACCTGAAAGACTCAGATCGATATGGGCTTGGACCGGCTTGAATAGACATTGGGATGGGCAAACTCAGCTTGATATGGGCTTCGGCCGACTCGGGGCAACTTAATATCGGCCACTCAGCTCGACTTGGCACAGGGTTAACTCGGCTCGACTTTGGCCCAAAATGATTTGGCTCGACTTTGGCCCATACCGACTCAATTCGACTTTGGCCCGGACTTTGCTCAACCTGGATCCGAATTTTCAATTTTTTTTTTATTAAAAAGAAACTAATATAAATTAGATGTTTTGTTAATTTTAATTTGTGTTTCAATTGAAAGGTATTTTTGGACTTAATAGAAAAAGAAGGTATGAAGTTATAGGAAGAATTTGTATTTTATAAACGTTGAATTCCTTTTTTTCTTTTTAGTGTGTCTTGGACACATTAAAAAAATGGGAAAGTTGTATATTTGTTTTTCGATAGAACAAAAGGTATATTTGGTTTTGGTATATCATCTGGAAAATGCAAATGTAGTAATATGTGTAACTTAATTTATTAATACTTATAAATTAAATTTTAATTAATAACTATAATAAAATAAATAACTTAAATATTTTTTTTAAATCAAGAATAAAAAATCAATTTTATTCTTTAAATTTTTTTAAAAAATCTGATCTCAATTTTTAAAAAAAGTTTAATTTAATGTAGTCTCAACTTTACAAAATAATTCATTGATTTTTTTTTAAAAATAATTAATACATATAATTTGATATATTGTGACATAATTGCTGAGATATATCTGTTTTAATGAGAATAATTTAATAAAATGAACTACAATAAATGGTTTAAAAAAAATTAAAACCATATTAAATTTTTAAAATTTTTCAGAATTAAATTGATTTTTGACTCTTAATATAAAAATCAAAATTCTTAATATAAAAACCAAAATGATAATCTAAAATACTTTAACATATAAAAATAATAATAAGTTTAATTTTCAAATTTAAAACATTAAATAATTAATAAAAATTATCTACAAAATTAAATGTATTTTTAAAATAATATATATATTAAAATGAAAACACTTTTTGTTTTAGAAAAACGACAACTGACCCCATACTTTTGTCTGATATCTTTGTTTTTCCTGTGATTCTGAAATAATTAGAATTTCCGTTTAATTTTCTAAATTAAAGGAGATATCTGAGGATATCCTAATTTTTATACTATTTTTATTATATAAATTTTTTTGATGTTAGATAGTTTTTTATACTAATTTTAATTTTATAAAAAAAAAACCAATAACTCAACCATCGTGCTTATAATTCATGCTGCAAAATAAAGCACACAAATTTGCAAGAGTTCTACATTTATATTAATATAGTTTGTTTTAAGTTTGTTTTTTTATTAGCATATTGTTTTTAAGTATTATTGATAGTTTAATAATATAATAATAAAAATATACATTAAAAATTATATGTCTTTAAAATACACATGCAATTAATAAATTTATATATAATAATTATATGTCTTTAAAATACACATGCAATTGATTTCGTACTTTTACCAATTGGTTTGCTCTAAGAAAATTAGAGCTATAATTAAAGTTTAACGTAATACATCAAATCAGGTGTCATAAAATGATATCTTTTTTCGAATTAAATTTATTTTGGATTAGGCTATCTGAAATGTAAAAACACAAACGATTCATCTTAGTTAAACATAAACGATTCATATTAATTAAATGTAAAGGTAAACTCTCTAAAAAACGATAAATGGAGGATACCAACAACATGAAAAGCTACTCATTAATTATGAGTTTTAACATAACACTTTCTTTCACGCAAGCTAGACAAACAATCTTATTTTTGAAAAAAAAAATGACAACTTCAAAGCATAATCCACCATTTCTAACGTCTCATCTCCTTCTCAGGGCTAGTTTTTTATAATACTGAAAAGGAAGAGGAAGAAAAGAAAGTAAAAATAATGTTAGAAAAGTAAATGAAGGAGTAAAATTAACATGAATAATGATATAAAAAAAGAAAGAAATCTCACTTCTCGCAATCGAAGTCCTTGGAGATGGGATAATTCACATTAATATTACAAACTTTAGGAAGGTTATTGACCCTGCCAAAATCAAAGTTAGGAATGTGAGAGGCTGCTTCCTTAAGGCACTTACATGCAGCAAGTTTTTCTTCTTTTGTGGGTGTTGAAACTATCAATTTATTCAACCCTTGGCAGCAAGGAGTTGGAGGAGTATTGGTTTTATCGGTGAGGAAATCTAAGCATGGTGTCACTAAGGATTTGGTTTCCTCACAAGTCAGGGCCTTTGGTGGCTCTGTGGCTGCAACTGTGAGGACTAACACAGCTACCAAACTCAAAAATGGTACATACACACTCTTCATTTTTGCCACAATGGTTTATCTGAATCACTCACTGGTGCTTTTGATTTTGGATGGATGGAACACTGTGATAATCTTACATTTATAGCCACATGCATGGTGCGTTCTGAGCTAAGTGGGGTTCCTATAGACTCTACAAAACAACGACTAGAGTGACAAAGCCTATTATTTATGATTATTAATCACTTCTTATTCCTTTTCTTTTTCTTGTAGTATGGTCCATAAAATATGAAGAAATATAATTTCTTTCGACAGTTTTGATGAGTTATTGCGAATAGTTAGTGACTTTTTTTATCTCTTTCTTGGAGTATGCTCTACATACTCCTACAAAACAAGATTACAAATGATGTTTTGACAACCTGTGGAGTTGTATACAACTTTTGATGTGATGGATTTAGAATTAAATATATATAATAAAGGGTAAATTTGTAACTAAAAGATATGAAAAATATTAAAATAATAGTATTGGGAGTTGTAATGTGGTTGTATAAAAAGTGTGTGTGGTCAATGTATCATTGTTTGACAATGTATACAAAAAAGATAAAGAATCATTGTATTTTGTTTGTATCTCATTTTGCTTTATTGATTTTAGGATTTTAAAATTTATTGTTGTTTCTTTCTTTTCTCAACCCACGTTTTCTCTCTATATTCCTCTCTCTCCCAACTTCTCTTCTCTTCCTTCTCTCTTTATTTTCTTTCTCATACCTCATCTATTGAAAAATCTGATCACACCATGTTGCAGTAGAGAAGTCAGGATACATTTCTATCCGATTATATTTTAAATCAGAGTAAGTTAATTTTTACTCTAAAGATTAATTATTCTATGTTTTTCTCTATGATTTAGTCATCAATCTTAGCGATGTCAATTGAGAAAAGTGTTTCTCTTAACTTGATTAAGCTCATACTAAAATTTTGTAATGTTTGGATAACTTTCTCTAGGTTCCTAAATTTTGGAGTGGTTCCCCCATTTGAGGTAGAATTTCCATCAGAATAAGGAATCTCAAGTAACGAAAGCAAACTTTAAATTTCAACAGTACCCAAGTTAGAAGATCTGAATGTGGAGGGGACGTGATTCCTAGTTTCAATTTCTATTACAGGATGTTATTTGATAAAATTGTTTGATTTTATGTTGTGTGAACATGTATAATTATTATATTTTGATAATTTGGAAGTTAAATATTATTTTTTATGTTGAAAAAGTTCTTGAATGTTATGTGTTTGAATGATATGTATTATATATGAATGATGAAAATTGTATGAAACTGATGTCATAGATTTGGGATAACGTTTGAGTTATTATTTGATGGTACATTAGGTATGAAAAACCTATATTTAACAGATATCCTCTAGTTTCACTTATGATCTAATTCAATTGGTGAGAAGCTGATGCTAGAGTTCATACAAATTGAGTCTCGCTATAGACACTCGGTATTAGATGTTTGAACGTATCATGATCCTTGATGTATGGATTAGATGTTAGTCTTTGTTAAGAGCATACTTAATGAGTTTTATAATTATAAATATTAAACTTTCATGTTATGATATTAACTAATTAATTAAAAATTATCTACATAAATGATTTTGTTTTTAAAATATATTAAAATAAAAACAAGTTTTTAAGAAAAAACTGACAACCAAGCCACCTTACTTTTGTCCGACCCCATGAGAGTAAGGGAAACCCCACCCTCTATTTGTTACCAATTCAGTTTTGCTTTTGTGATTCTTAAACATTTAGAATTTATATTAATTTTTCAGTTGTTTATCCGTATAAGTTTCTTTTAAGTATTTTAAGTATTTAATGATAGTTTGATAATGTAGTAATTTAAAATATATATTAAAAAGTTATATGTCTTTAAATCACACATGCAATTAAGAAATATATAATAAAATTGTTGTCACATTAATTATTTTTTCATTTTCATTTTTCATCACATTAAATATATATACATACATTTAAATTAATTAAATTTTTAAGGGAAAATAAAAGTATAATTAATAAAAGAATATAATTTACTATCAATTTGTGAATGTAAAAAGTGAATAGTTTTTATGTAGATTAAAAGATGTGACAAAAAAAAAATGGAAAAAAATATTTTATTTTTAGAGTTTGTAAATATGGATTTTTTATTATGCGCAAATCTTGCTATTTATTTATGTTTACTTAATATTTTTGCATACAAAGCTTTAAACACATGAAAGAGTTTTGTTAATTACAAATTCAAACAACATTTATTCCAACAATTTCATTGTAACATCCCAGAAATTGCATTTAACTATTACAATAAAAGTTCTATATGTTTCTATAGAAGCTTAGAGTTTTTCAAAATATTCATATTAGAATATTATGACTTATACAAATATAAATATTTACAATATAAGGTTCAAAACAACATCTTAAAGCCCTTCATACCCTCTCAACACGTGTATGATCATGTGTTCGTGTACGTATTTCAGTCATAATAGTTCACAACACAACAAAAAAGTGGGTAAGCTAATGAAAAGAAATTCCACAACATACTTAATCCACGCAAAAATAAAAACACAATTAGACAAATCAATTATAAACATTTCTTTAACTGTTGTCATATAAAATTTCAATATCAATTTCATCATTCATATATATCATACATGGATCTATTTTCAATCACAATCATTGGATTTCATTTCAATCCATATCACTTTGATTTCATTTCAATCACACTTACTACACATGAATCCATTGTCTTCTGGAAGACTCCTTAAGTATGTCCCTACCAGAGACTAACATCTAATCCATACATAAATGATTAGGATAAGTTCAAACATCTAATACCGAGTGTCTATCGTGGGACTGGGTGCGTATGAACTCTGTCATCAGCTTCTCACCATCTAATATCTTATTCTATATGACTTAGATCATCAGTGAAGCTAGAGACTCTCTGTTAAGCATAGACTTTTCATACTTAATGTACCATCAAACAACAATTCATATATTATCCAAAACGTATGACATCAATTTCATACAATTTTCATCATTCATATATAATACTTATCATTCAATCACACAATATTTCAAAATTCATAACATTCAATAACCTTTCCAACATAAAAAACAATATTTAACTTTCAAACTATCAAAATCTAATATTTATACATGTTCACACAACATAAAATCAAACAATTTTGTCAAACAACATCCCTGCAAGAGAAATTGAAACTTGGGACCACTTCCCCTCTACATTCAGATCTTCTAGCTTAGGGTACTATTGAAAATTAAAGTTAATTTCCCTTACCTTATTTGATCGCTTTCCAAGCAACGTCTAGAATTTTATCTCCTCAATCTGGATAAGCTTCAAGATATAAGGGCCTAATGCAAGTTATCCAAACAAAACAAAAATTCAATATATAGTAGAATAAATTGAAAGGATTACTCTTTTCAACTGACTCCATCAAGATTGATCACTAAATCATAGAGAAAAACAAATAATAAGGAATCTTTAGAGTAAAGATGAACTTACTCTGTTTGAAAATCTGACTCCTCAGTTATAGCATGACGTGATCAGATTTTGGAATAAATGAAGTATGAGAGAAATTGAAGAGAGAAGAAAGAGAAAAAGGATGAAAGGGTGAAAAGGAAGGGCGACGATTTTGTTTCCTTGTTCTTTTTTTTTTATGGAAGGTTAATGTTGTCTGTATTTATAGCACCTTAGTTATGTTTGTTAAAAGATAGATCATTGATATAAAGAAAACAAATATAAGTTTGTTAAGATCATCATGCAAACATACCAACGTTTTTGTTTATATGAAAAACTAAATCAACAACTTATATTTCAACAAATAAAGAAAGGACAAAGTTAGATAAACTGAAATCTACTTAAGATTAAATTAAACACATAGTTATGTTTATGCCTCAACAAATCATTAAATTAGAATGTAAAATTTATGTTGAAAGTAAATTTTATTTTTTTATATGTTTAAAATTTATGGACAGATTAATCACTACAAGAAAATTACAAAATAAATATTAATTTTAGAGACTAAAAATAATTAGTCACTATATTACCTAATTTGATACTATTTTATTATTAAAAAAATTATTGGTATTTGAAGTGATTTATATTATTAATAAATAGTTTCTAATTGGTATTTTATTTAGAAACTATTAATTAATAATAGGAACTACTTTATATACCGATATTTTTTTAGTCTCTAAAATAATATCTAATTTAGTTAATATAATGACTAATCATTTTTTGTCTCTAAAATTAGTTACTATTAAATTATTTTCTACTAATAATTTATTTTATATATATATATATATATATATATATATATATATATATATGTCAAAGGATATTCAACAAGTGAATTATGGTGACTAAATCTATATTAAGTTGCTTTGAGTTGGCTTCTGGGCTCAAAGTTAATTTTTCAAAGAATAGACTTGGAGGGGTGGGCATAAATCAATCTCAATTGCAACTATACTCGTCTCTTTTAAACTATGAAATAATGAAAGCTCATTTTAAGTATCTGGGATTGGAGGTGGCTAGTAATCATATAAGAGTGTGTTTTTGGGAAGATGTGATTGACAAGATCAGGAAGAGACTGGATAGGTAGAAGGGGAAGTTCTTATCTTTGGCTGCTAGAGTGTGTTTGTTTAGATTGGTTCTTTCTTCTATTCCTCTGTTCTATACGTCGTTTTTTAGAATACCATTGTTACTGGTTCTAAGTATAAAGAAAATTCAGAGAAAAGTCCTCTAGGGTTGGGGGAAGGAAGGGAAGAAAATAGCTTGGGTGGTTTGGGACAAAGTATGTGAGCCTAGAGAGGATGGTGGACTAGGTATAAAAGACATAAGGTTTTTTAATGATGCGTTGCTAGGCAAATGGATTTGGTGTCTACAATATGAAGAGGGTGGCTTATGGAAAGAGGTATTTGAATCAAAGTACAACAGTTGGAGGAAACTAAGAAGTGTTGGGAGTAATCCTAAGGATTCTATTTCGTGGAAGGATCTAAAGAAAGTTTGGGCGTCGGAGGAATGGGGGAATAACTTCGAGGATAACGTCACTTGGAGGCTTGGTGAGGGGAATCGAATTAAGTTTTGGAAAGATAACTAGCTAGGCAGCGAGGCCTTAGGCATAAAATTTCCGAGGTTGTTTTCTATTACCACTGATAATATTGCTACTGTGTCACAAGTAGGATTTTGTAATAATGACAATTGGCAATGAAAAGTGGCTTGGAGACGTATTTTGTTTGACTGGGAGGCAGAAGAAGAAAACCATCTTATGTATCTGTTAGATGACAAAGTCCCCTGTATTGGATCCGAGGACCTCTGGGTTTGGAAGGCAGGTGAAGATCAAACTTACACAGTTAGTTCGGCTTATAGATGTTTAAGGTTGAAAGAAGAGGGAGCCTTTAGATCATTCTATGAGGCTTTTTGGAGTTTTTAAGCGTTACCCTCAGGAATGACAACTTCCTAGAGAGTTGTAGTAGATAGGTTACCGACACTTGTTAACTTGAAGAAAAGAGGGGCAGTCTTGGAAAGCTTCACGTGTGTTATGTGCGGGGAGGAAGAGGAGACAAGGAACCATCTTTTTTTCAAATGTAATGTAGCTTGGAGGGTCTGATGCTTGTGTAGAAAGTGGGTTGGGGAGGACATAGTGTACCATTGGGATGCCAAATCCCATTTTCTTGTATAGGCATGACAGAAGACGCACAAATATTGGTGATGTTTGTGGATTGTTGTTGTTGGGAAAATTTGGAAACAAAGAAATCTCATCTTATTTAAGAATGGTAGAGTTGATTGCCCAGAGATATTTTCTTTAGCCCAACTCAAGGCATGGTCATGGCTTACAAGCAAGGTAAGTTTAACTTCTTTTACTTATGCCCAATGGTGCATAAACCCAAAGACTTGTTTAGTATCTATAAGATAGTAAGGGTGTTGTTGGGCAGTGTTTTTAGGAAGGTAAGGCTGTTTTTTTTTCTCTTTTGTATAGTTTTAGAAGTAGCATGGGACATGTATTTCTAACAATGGCCTTAGGTCAGTTTGGAGGGTTGTTTTTTGTTGTTTTTTGCAGGGCAGTATGTTAGAATATATGGCCTTAAACGAGAGGGGGGTGAATTGTTTAAGAGGGATTTTCGCAAACTTTGAAGGTATAATGAAAATCAATGCTGAATTACAGAGAAAAGAATCAAGAAAACAAATACCCAAAACTGTTTTAAGATGATATCAGAAAAACAATCGATTGTTTTGTCGAAATAATCGGTTGTTTTGTCGAAACAATCAGTTGTTTTGTCGAAACAATCGATTGTTTTTATCAGCAGTTAATAAAAACAACTTAAAACAAATATATGTGAGATCAGGAAAAGGAGAATCACACAAACAGATTTATATTGATTCACTCTTACACCAAGAGCTACATCCAGTCCCCAGAAACCACTGGGTAATCGACTATGCAATGAAAACCAGATTACACACATCACACACCAAAGTAGTGACCTTGAACCCCTCAAGAAAAACACTACCTTTGGCAAACCACACCAAGAATGTTGATCTTGAACACCTCAAGAACACACAACACTTCTTGGCAACACAACTACAAAAATACAGTAATCAAGGAAGAAGGGAATAGAATACACATGAGTATTACAAAGCTTAAAGTTCAGAATTACAACCCAATCATATTCCACACACTTAAGAATGATCCAAAGCTCTTTCAAATCTTGGAAAAACTATTTTGATAAACTCTTTCTCTTACATCAAGATTAGGAGCGTAAAAACCACCTTTATATAGACCAACTAAGTGGTCAAAAGCATTTAATAAAGGAGCCAAGTTAGTTAGGATCATTTAAAACATATTAAAATCACTTAACAGAATTTTGTTAAGGTTTTCAGGAACACAATCGATTGTTTTGTCGAAACAATCGATTGATTTGGTTTAACAGCAAAGTCAACCAAGTCAAACAGCTTTCAACCTTTTTAAAAAACTACTAAGGTAAAACAACCTATAATTTATAACACAAGCAATCATTAAATTAGAATGTAAATATTATATTGAAAGTAAATTTTATTTTCTTATATTTTAATATTTATATATAAGTATATATATATAAGGACATTCAAGAAGTGAAGTATCAATTTACACTTTTCAAAATACTCATATTGAGTATGTCCATCAAAGATTATTCTTTTATACAAATGAGTACATGCATATGTCGAGTGTGTAAGATATTCTCTCTAAGCTTCTCAAAATTGATGTCTTAATCTACATGACTCAAACTATGAGTGTAGCAAGGGAATCTCTGTTGTAACACAAATATCTTAACTTAATACATGACTCAAAGAATGGTTTAATATAATTCATATTTGTGGCCTCATATTCATACAACTTTTATCATTTCTGCAACATTTTTTCATATAATATAAATCATATAAATAAAACACAATTCAATCAAATAAACAAATCGATACTTTAGTTACTTTTATATTCAACATTCACATTCAATTAATTAAAGAGACAAAAGGAAAGAATGAAATAAATAAATAAACAGGTTTGAGCGAAATTCTAGTCAAAAGAAGGTTGAATTTATGTTCTATTTTTCACTTGAACGAAAATATGGACAATGACAATGTTGATTTTTTATTCTATTTTCATTCGAACGAAAATGGAACCAAAAGCAAATGTTGATTTTCTAATATATTTGCTTGAGTGAAATTTATCAGTTTTCAAAATTTCACCCCAAAATCAATAAAACAAGTTACAACTTTTAGATAACTCAAAAGGCCAACATAATTATAATATACTCGAATAGAACTTTCACTCTCGTAAAGCTCACAATTCAATCAATGATAACTATAAGAGATTAACTTATTCTCACAAAAAATCATATTCAAAACACAATTTAAAATCCTCGCAAAAATCTATTCACCATAACAATATCTCACTTATATTAAATTCAAAGTACTCAAACAATTCTCACTTAATTTCAAATATTTACATATTTTCAAACAAAAACACAAACCCCTACACAAAAATCAATATGTTATCAAGTATATGGAGGAAATTGTTGGATAGCTCGTCCCATCTTGCATATAAAATACGGGTTGATTTTATGAACCTGCTTCACATAAGACTTGGTCCACGGACATGTAAGTCATCTAACATAATTTTTTTAAAATTAATAAAAAATAAATTTTTAAATAATTTTGTTTTCGGTATTTAAATAAATTAGATAAATGATTTCACAATCTTATTCTTACAATATGTACAATAACATGTAGATATGGATATAGATAAAAATAAAAATAAAAATTCTTTAATTTCATATTGTAAAATTTAAAACTTTAAAGATTATAGAATTTGAAAGTTAGAATAACACGCAACTTTGTCCCATCACATGCGGGTCCAGAAGAAGCCCCCACCCCTACTTACTTCTATATCTTTGTTTTAACTTTGTGATTCTGAAACAGTTAAAATTTACGTTTCTTTTTGAGTTTTTTTTTTTTTTTATGAGCATAAGTTTGTTTTAAGTATTTAATGATAGTTTAGTAATTAAAAATATTCATTAAAAGATTACATGTCTTTAAAGTAAATGCAATTAAGAAATATATAATAAAACCGTTGTGACATTAATTATTTATTTTATTTCATTTTTCATCACATTAAATATATATACATACGTTTAAATTGATTAAATTTTAAGGGAAAATAAAAATATAATTAAAAAAATGAATATATTTCAGTACCAATTTGTGCAATTGAAAATTGTCACACCAAAATTATCCAAACACAATAGTTAAAGAATTAAAAATGGGATTTAGTTTCTTTTACTCATTGAAAGAATATTTGGACTGTATAGCATGATTTTCTCAAAGTTTTGGTTAACTTTTGAATATGTCTTCTTACTGCACTCGTCTATTTGTTTCAATATCGTTGAGAATTGATCTCCCTTCTACTTTTACTAATATTAGAGATTTAATTATTATTTTTAATACATTATGTAATAAACCAAACCAGGTTTTATAAAATGATAACTTATTTCGATTAAATTTATTTTGGATTAGGCTCGTGAACTTTAAACACAAGCGATTCATCTTAATTAAATGCAAAAATAAACTCTATGAAAAAAATATAAATGGAGGATACCAACACATGAAAAATTATTCATTTATTATCGGTTCTAACATAACTATTTCTTTCACGCAAGTTCAACAAACAATCTTATTTTGAACAAACAAAATGATAACTTCGAAGCATAATCCACCATTTCATCCGGGCTTGTTTTTTATAATTCTGAAAAAGAAAAAGCAATGTCAGAAAAATAAATGAATGAGTAGTATTAACATGAATGTAGAAAATAAAAATCTCACTTTTCGCAATCGAAGTCCTTGGAGATGGGATAATCGACATTAATTTTACAAACTTTAGGAAGGCTATTGGCTCTGTCAACATCTAGGTTAGGAATGTGAGAGGCTTCTCCCTTAAGGCACTTACATGCAGCGCATTTTTCTTCTTTTGTAGGTGTTGAAACTATCAATTTATTCAACCCTAGGCAGCAAGGAGTTGAAGGGGTACTAGTTTTCTTGGTGAGATAATCTAAGCATGGCGACATTAAGGATTTTGTTTGCTCACAATTCAGAGCCTTTGGTGGCTCTGTGGCTGCAAGTGTGAGGACTAACACAACTACCAAACTCAAAAATAGTACAAATGCACTCTTCATTTTTGCCACAATGGTTTATGTCAATCACTCACTGGTACTTTTGATTTTGGATGGATGGAACATTGTGAAAGTCTTACATTTATAGCCACATGCATGGTGCATTCAGAGCTTTCATCATGTGACCATTATTTATTACTATTAATCATTTTTTGTTTTTTTTTTGTTTTTCTTGGAGTGCGGTCCACGAAATATGAAGAAATATAATTTCTTTCAACGGTTTTGATGTGTTATTGCAAATATTTAGTGACTTTTTTATCTCTTTCTTCGTTACAAGAAAATCATTAAATAGAAACTAATTTTAGAAATCAAAATAATTAGTTAGTATTTGATTAAATTAGAAATTATTTTATAAACTAAAAATTTAGTGGTATCTAAAGGAGTTTATTTCATAAACAAAAAAAAATATCGACATCTAAAGTGGTTTTGTTATTAATAAAAATTTATAAAATAGTTTCTAAATTGGTATCTGAATTAACTACTAAGATTTTAAATTACTAATATTTTAGATTGAGAATTAGTCTCTGTAACGTCACTTTTTTTTTTTAAAATACAGAAAGAGCACCTGCACACATTCTTCTTCCTTATCTCCATCTCTCTCTCTCTCTCTCCATATTCTCTTCTCTCCTTCTCTCTTACTTTTCTCTCCCAATCTTCATCTATCTTAGAATTTTATCGGACCACGTTGTAGCTGGCGAGTTAAGGAACATTTCTACCCGATTAGATTTTCAAACAGAGTAAGTTTATTTTTGCTCTAAATATCCTTTGTTCTCTATTTTTCCTTAGGATTTAGTCATCAATCTTGGTGGGGTCAGTTGAGAAGTTTAATCCTCTCAACTTATTCTATTATATACTGAATTTTTGTTCTGTTTGGATAATTTGCATTAGGCCCGTAAATTTTTAAGTTTATCCAGACGGTGGGAAATAAAGTTCTAAAAGTTTCTTGGAAAGCAAACAATTGAGGTAAGGGAAGCTAAATTTAACTTTTAATAGCACCCTAGGATAGAAGATCTGAATGCGGAAGGGACGTGGTCCCAATATTCAATTTCTCTTGCAGGGATGTTGTGTGTTTATATATATTGGGTTTTTTGTTTATATATTATTTAAATTTGTGAAAATATTCGGTTTTGATGATTTAGTATTAAAATGTTATTTTTTTTACGTCAAATAGACTTTTGAATATTTTGGATCACTTTTTGAATGATATTGTATGATGAAATGGTATGGAATTGAATTCATACATTTGGGATAATGTATGGACTGATGTTTGTTGTGTATTAAGTATTGATGCCTATGTGGTAACAGAGATCTCTGAGCTTCACTGATGATCTAAGTCACATAGACTAAGATATCAGGTGGTGAGTAGCTGATGGGGGAGTTCATGCACACTGTGACATATGAGATGCACGGCTTGGGTTGTATTGAACTTACCCTGATCCTTTCTGTTGGATTCGCTGGTAATCTTTGGATCAGGTGTTAGTCTTTGGTAGGACTTACTTAATATGGATCTTCCGGAAGACGTTGTTTGTTGAGTATTCTGGATGTGTAGATCCATGTGAGATCTATGTGATTGTTTTATTGTTGAGATTTATGGAAAATTGAACAATTTGAGAAATTGATCATGTAATTTGGTTTTCTCTTTGGATTTAAGTGTGTATATTATAAAATTCTATTTTCACTAGCTTACCCTTGCTTTTCTTGCTGTGTTTGAACTGCGATGACTGTACTATGTACACGAGCAGATGACCATACAGGTGCAGGAGAGCCTTAGAGGTTTCAGAGTTTTATTTTGAGCTGTGGATATGTAAATATTTGTATTTCTATAAATCTCTAATCATGTATTAGGAATGTTTTGAAAAACTCCAAGTTTGTATTGAAATTGGTAGAACTTTTATTGTAATAGTTATATGTAAATTATGGGGTGTTACAGTCTTTAAAAGACTAATAGAGACTAATTTAGAATATAAAGTAGTTAGTAGCTAAAACCTTGGTAGCTAATGGTTAGATACTAATTTAGAAACTACTTTATAAATTTTTATTAATAAGAGAAATTACTTTAGATACCATTAATTGTTTTAGTTTATAAAATGATATCTAATTTAGTCAATATAGTAACTATTTATTTTAATATTTAGAATTAGTTTATATTCAATGATTTCTTGTAATGTATGCTCTGCACACTCTCACAAACACAAGATAAAGTATCATTATATTTTGTTTGTATCTCATTTTGCTTCCTTGATGTTAAAATTTATTGTTGTTTTATACTACATCATTTATTACTTTAGACAATATTGAATTAGATTACATATATATAATTGTTGTCTACACATTAAAAAAAAATATTTTACAAGTGTGGTTTAAGGATTACCAAAGATCACATTGATTATTTATACAACATTTTTTAAGTGTTGTCTTTAAAATATATGGATTAAACTATAAGACTATTTTCTAAAAGTGGTCACATATAATAAATATGATAGAGTACGTTTTTCAGGTCTTAGACATTTCAATCACAGTTTTCTGTTTTTAAAGGATAAACCACATTAAAAAGGTGTTTTAAAATAATAAAAAGGTGACTTTTAATTGTAGATATTTTAAACCATATATAATTAAGATTACCTTTAATATAAGTAACACTTCTAAAATGTGGTTACTTTTTTTTTATCGTCAAAAAAAGAATAATTAATGGAGGTATTTCAGGAATATCTCAACTCTTATCCAAGACACTACCAAAACACATACACACAAGTGATTCTAGACACCAATCTGAATAAGAGGAACAAGCTATTCTTACTATCGCTTTACCCATGATCAGATCCATTCCTAAAATGTGATTACTTTATCCCATATTTATGAAATTGTGAATATTTTAATGTACATTTAATTAATCCTTTGATAAAATTAAAAAAAAAAGTTATGCTTTTGAATTTGAAATATACAATACAGTTTACGTTATTTCGTATGTTCTAAATGTAAATCACAAGCTTTTTATTAGTCTACAAATCAAAATTAAATCTTGATTTTAAAATTAAAATCCAAATTAATAATAATAATTATTATAATAATAATAATCGTAATATGATAACAAGTTTTTTCTCATAATTATAAGTTTTATATTTACTCTTAATATATCCAAATACAATTGCCCAAATTAAATAATAAATAATTATCACATAAATATAAATTATAACACTTAAAAATTGTGGTCCTAACTATTATCATGTTTTAAACAATGGTTTTTAAATTTCTGTTAAAAATCATTACTTACTTTACAGCCTACATTATTAACTAAATCATGTTTTTGTTGTAGTGTTAATTATTTAACTTCTCTTACTTATTATTTGAGAAATTTGTAAACGTTAAGAATTTTCTTTTTTTTACTTCTAAAACAATAAAGTAACATGGTTTTTTTTATTATTAATATAAACGCAAGTTCAAAATATTATTTTTTATTAGTTAAATTAAATTACATTATTATTTTTACAATCCTTACAATCCAGCGTCCATATGAGTGTTGTAAAAAGTGATTAATTTTTATGTAGATTAAAGATGTGACATAAAACATGTATTTTATTTTTACTTTAAGTATACAAAATCACTTGTATAGCTCATGATTTATGTATTTTTCTACATAAAATTGCAAATATGGATTTCTTATTATGTTCAAATCTTCCTATTGATTCATGTTTATTTAATATTTTTTACACCTTTTGCATACAAAGCTCTTAATAGAGATAAAGAGGTTTTGTTCATTACAAATTTCAAACATTTATTCCAGCAATTCCATATTCATCAATGTTCTCTGTATTTATACTACATTGGATTGGTATAAAGAAAACAAATATGAGTTTTTGAAGTGAAGAACGTCATGCAAACATATAAAACGTTTTTTTTTATATGAAAAACTAAATCAACAAATTATATTTCAACAAATAAAGAAAGAAAAAGTAAGAGAAATTGAAATCTACTTAAGATTAAATTAAACACAGATATGTTTGTCTCAAAAAATTAGTATTCAAATTAATTTTTTTTATCTTCAAAATTAGTTTTTATTTAATAATTTTTTATTATATATTATTTATTTATTTGTAATAGTGTAACATTCTAAAAAGACATCTAACTATTATAATACAAGTTCTACATGTTTCTATACAAGTTTAGAGTTTTTCAAAACATTCATAATACATGATTAGAGCTTATAGAAATACAAATATTTACAATATAAGGTTCAAAACTACTAAAGCCCTTCTGACCCTCCGACACCTGTATGATCATCTGCTCGTGTACGTAGTACAGTCATTGCAGTTCAAACACAACAAGAAAAACAAGGATAAGCTAATGAAATGAAATTTCATAACATATTTAATTCATGCAAGAAAAACAAACAATCAAACTAACCATTTATAAACATTTTTTTAAATGTTGTCATAAAAAATTTCAATACAAATTCCATCATTCATATAGACCACACAAGGATCTATTTTCAATCACAATGATTGAATTTCATTTCAATCCATAAAACTTTGATTTCAATCACACTAGTTACACATTAATCCATCGTCTTCCAGAGGACTCATTGAGTATGCCCCTACCAGAGACTAACATATAATCTAATTCATGCATCAAGGATCAGAGTAAGTTACAGCGGGACCTGGTGTGTATGAACTCCCTCATCAGCTTCTCATCACTTAGGGGTGGCAAAGCGGGCTAGCCCGCCCCGCGCTTGGCCTGCTCCGCCAAGTTATTGCGGGTTAGAATTCCTGACCCGCCCCGCATAAGAGTTGACCCGCGGGTTTGCGGGTCAGACCGCGTTTTTTTTTTTAAAATTAAATATATTTTTTTTTACATTTTGTTCTTAAAAAATTGTCAAATTAAACCTATATATTTGTTACTATCAAACCCAAATTTTTTTTCTTCCTTTTCAAACATAGTTAAACATCAAACATTAAGATAAATATCAAATATCACTATTCTTCCACTTCCAAAATATTAAACATACCTAATTCCAAAACATTAAACATTAACATTAATTCAAAAACATTAAACATAAACATTATTGACATTCTTCCATTTCAATAACATTGGATGTCGCCTTAGAAGAACTTTCATCCATTTTTTCATAATTATAATCTTTCCCGTCATCTGCACACATTAAAACAATGACATTTTTTTTCTTGCGGGTTAGCGGGCCAGCCCGCCTCGCTGCTGGCCCGCGCGGGCCGCAGGCTAATGCAGGTTGAAAAGGTTAGCCCACCCCGCGGCCCGGCCCGCATGGCCTGCCCCGCTTTTCCATCCCTATCATCACCTGATATCTTAGTCTACATGACTTAGATCATCAGTGGAGCTAGAGGATCTTTGTTAAACATAGGCTTTTCATACTTAATGTATCATCAAATAATAACTCATACATTATCCCAAATGTATGACATCAATTTCATACAATTTTTATCATTCATATATAATACATATCATTCAATCAGATAACATTCAAGAATCTTTCCAACATCAAAAGCAATATTTAACTTCCAATCAAAATCTAATATTTATACATGTTCACACAACATAAAATCAAACAATTTTATCAAATAACATCCTTGCAAGAGAAAATGAAACTTGTGACCACGTCCCTTCTACATTCAAATCTTCTAGCCTAGGGTACTATTGAAAGTTAAAGCTAGCTTCTCTTACCTGAAATTCCTTATTGTGATGAAATTCTACCTCAAAGAGGGGAACCACTCCAAAATTTATGAACTCTGTTTCAAAATCTGATCGGGTAGAAATGTTCCCTGACTCCTCAGCTACATCATGGCGTAATCAAATTTTGGAATATATGAGATATGAGAGAAAAATTGAAGAGAGAAGGGAGAGGGAGAGAAATTGGATGCGAGAAAGAGATAAGCAGCGTATGTGGGGGGGGGGGGGGTCGGTGTTACAAATACCCTTATAAGACATCAACCATTTTTTTTATCAACAAATGAATAAATAAATATGGATACTTCAGGGGTGAACCAACTATTATACAACTCACAAAATACTGTCAGCCAACAAAATACTAACTAAACTACTCTAAAACAAGAAACCCAAAACCAGAAACCAGCAAGTTAAAAAGCAAATCTAAATTGAATATAGGCAAATCAAAGGTTCAAGACACCAATCTGAATAAGAAAAACAAACAGATAGAATTTTAGATGAAATCCAAGACCAAACCTTCAATTGAGCCAAAGAGAAAGTCTTTAAATGATCCATCACTCCACCTTTAAAGATGACATTGTTCCTAACACACCAAATCTCACTAACCCCTCAATCCAGACATTCTCCAAGACCAAATTAACAAAAATTAGGTGCATTACATAGGTTATACTGCAAGATATGCAAATGAGGGTTAAAAGAATCACCCGACTTCAACCCTAACCACGCATAACAAAGACTCTATACTAACCAAGCGAAACGACAACCAAAAAGCAAATGAAAAGAAGTCTCCTCTTTTTCCCGCACAAGCTACACATGATATTTTCAACCACAATCCCACGTCTGACCAAATTAGCTTTGGTTGCAATCTTGTTTTCCAATACCCTATAAGCAACAAAATGGTCTGAAGGCAAAGCTTTAATCCTCCAAAAGGCCTTAAATAATTGGAGATGTTCCTCTTTAGAATCGCCCTCTGATAACATACCCCACTTAAAATGGGGGCATCCAGGTGAGGAGGTAGCCACACATGGGAAAAGTGAATCGAAAAAACCTTCCAACAACTATTTGTTTTCTTCGATAAGCTTCTCAAGAGAGCCTGTTGTTTCACTTGACAAAAGAACGTATAGATCCCCTAGAGATATAACCCTCACAAAACTAAACCCTCCCAAAAAGAAACTCTCATTCACTGCCTGAAGATTACAAGCTTTAGACAACCTCCCAACATAGTAGTTCTCCAGCCACATAGGGGATTCCACCTTGACAATGAAAGAGGTTATGTTTTCATCTGAAACTGAAGCCTTCAAAGGGGAATTCTCACACTCTTTCTTGACCACCTGATGGAAACCAAGTAGAGGAGGCGTCTCAAGCCCAAGCCCAAGCCCAAAGGATCACTAGGAGAATGGCTGAGCATTGGGTGAAGAGCATCATTTGATGACTCTTCTTGTAATTTCACTTGTATAGTTTATGAGGTGTGGATATTAAATAAAGAGTGTGAATATACAAAATCACATTGTCCATGTGACATAGGGGAGGGTGTAGAAGCACTTTAGGAAGTGCCGAAAATAGGAAGTTGGTCACACTTTCCTCATGACTAGATAGGCGCTGAATTTCATTTGTATTTGGAGGGAAATTTTGAATTTGTTTAGCTTTTCATTTCAGCCTCTTCTACTATAAATAGAGAGGCTAAGCTCTTGTAAATTCAGAATTTGTAATTGATGAAAAGAAACTCTACTCAAATTGAGAGAGAGCTTTGTGAGATTTGATCTCCTTCCTAGTCTCATCTTGTGTGCTTTTTGGAGGGCTACAAGTGGCGGCAACCATACACTCATCTTGGAGCTTTCATCACCAAGTGGCATGTTCCTCTCCAACTCCATTCCAACCGATCTTCATCCAACTAAGTTCTTCTTCCTTTTATCTCCATTTCCGTTTCCAATCGGCAGCTTAGTTTCTTGTGTTTTGTTCTTCAATTTCTACCGTTTATTCTTGTCCTATGTGTTGTTCTTAAGTTTCTAATCGGTGCTCTTTGTTCCTTTGTTGATTTCAATCGGTAGAATTCATTCTTGGTTTAATTCTGTTCGGTTTAAGCCATTTACATGTATTAATTGTGTTTCTACTTGTGTTCTTGTGTTGTTCTTGCTTTCCTATTCAATTCCGCCTTATATTTGTGTTTAAGGACAAGACACTCATGATTCTTATGAGTTTGACTCTTCATTTGGATGGCATTGTCCTCCATTGAATTGTCCTTAAGCCTCCTTAATGTGTTGTTTCTTGTCTAGTGTCAATCCAACTCATATCATATGGTATCTAGAGCTTAGGCTGTGTGCAAAAAATTTTTTGAGTTGCTGGACACTTTAATTCTGTTTTTATGTTAGTTGATTGTGTTTTTGCTTTATTTGAGTACTTGTTGCTGTTTTAATTGTTCTTAATTCATTTTGCTTGAGTCATTTTAATTTTTGAATTCATACATGTTTTGTCAAGTCATGTTTCTCCTAATATGTCAACAATTCTATGTAGTACTTTTCTTGTAATTTTAGTTGCTTGATTTTGTTTTCTTATTTTGAGTACAGTTTTGTGATTCTGTTTTTTTATCTTTTGGTGCATTTTATTTTTAGTTTTGAGTTCATGCTTGTGTATTAGATCTATACAAGTTCTTAAACATCAATTCTATTGTGTCTTTTGAAGTTCTTAATTCTGTTTTTCATTCCAGAATAGGTTTTCTCTGTTTTTCTTACAAACGTGTTGACTGTTTGGTTTATCAAAATTTCTGTGGTTGCTGGAAAATTCTGAAAATCTGGATTTAAGTAGTTTGAAGTGTTACAAAATAGTGAAAAAAAGAAGTACATCAAAATTCAATATACAAAAAAAAAAATGATAAATGAAATAAGTACATAGTGTAGAATTCTGACGCTGAAAAAACGGTGATGCGGCAGTAATTTTAGAAAATTTATCACAATTAATTGGCTTACTTTTTTTGAGTGATTCCAGTGCCAATTTTTAGATAACATCTTGAATTTACATTGGTTTAATTTTCAGATTCCAGTTTGCATTATACAGTTCCAGTTAAATATTTTAAGTCACACACAGTTTTTATACAAATTCCAGTAGCACTGTTTTGGTTTTTCTCATCTATTCTAGTACTCTTCTTTAGGATTCTTTAGTGTGCTAGCCGTCATTGCGTGCCTTAATTTTCTTGCTTGTCTTTTATTTCATATTCTATTCCAGTTTTGTCATCTCTTTTAATTCTTTTTTGGTTTAGCTTATTTTGATTATACTTTTTCTTGCTTCCTCTAGTTTTGTGGTGAATTGTTCTTGAGTAAGTGTGGTTTGCTTTGGCATATTTCACTTGAAGCTCATCCAATCCACAAGAGAGGCTTGGTTAAGGACAAAAAAATTTCTTGGAGTGGTTTGAGTACATTCTTTTGGCCTTTTACAACAAGCTTTACTTTGCTTTATTTTTGCTAACAAGCTTCTTTAATTGTATGCTCTTTGTGTTTTGTGCTTTTTATTATCATGGCTAATCTTTCTAGTGGAGAATCACCTAAACCTCACTCACCTCAAAAGGCAGCTCTCATTGAAGACTTAAAGGATTCTAGACAATCAAATGCACAATATATTGAGGTGATAAGACAAATGGAGGCAAGGCTCCAAATCTTGGAGATGGCCCGTGAAGATGTTCATCAAAACCAAGAGAGAAGACATCATCATCATCATAGGCATTCTTCAAGGACTTCTCACAACTCTTATGGATATCATGAAGAAAACAGACGAAGGAGGCACCATAATCATGAAGAAAGGCGCCAACATGTGGCTACGCCTTATTTGTCTTATGTAAAATTACCTAGTTTTAGTGGTGAGGGAGATCCTAATGTATATTTGGGGTGGAAAGTCAAGGTTGATCAAATCTTTCATGTCCATGGGGTCTTAGATGAGCAAAGGGTTAGACTAGCTTCTTTAGAATTCTTAGACTATGCCATGCAATGGTGGCATCAAACTCTCATGGACATTGGGCTAAACAAGAGGCCGCCCGTGGTCTCTTGGAACGATTTAAAAGCTTGCTTGCGCGATAGATTTGTTCCTCCACACTTTAGGAAAGACCTATTGTTGAAACTCCAAAGGTTTCATCAAGGCACGCTTAGCGTGGATGATTATTTTAAAGAACTCGACACACTTTTAATTAAAGTTGATATGAATGAGAGTGAAGAAGCTAAAATGGCTAGATTTGTTAGTGGTCTTAGAAGGGACATCCAAGATGTGGTAGAGCTTCAATAATATTCTTCTTTACAAACTTTAGTTCACCTTGCTATCAAAGTCGAATCTCAAATTGCAAGGAAAAATGCTTTTAAAAATTCTTCTCATGATGGCTACTACCACTCTTCTTGAAAAAACAAAAATAAATCTTTTTCAAAGTTTCCTTCTAAAGACTCTACTTTCAAACCTAGAGATTCTAAGCCTTCTACTTCCACTTCCACGCCTAAATCACCAACTAAATAGTCTAGTAAGAAATGCTTTAAATGCTTAGGCTATGGCCATATTGCTTCTAATTGCCTTGCTAAATGAAATATGTATATGCATGATGGGGTGGTGGTTAGTGAGCATGATTCCGAAAACTCTAGACATTCCTCACCTTCTAGATCCCCAAGTGAGCAAGAGAGTGAAAGTCCACATGAAGGTGACCTATTAGTAGTAAGACGAATGGTTGGACAAGTTTTGAAACCCTTTGATGAAAGTCAAAGAGAAAATATTTTTCATACAAGATGTCTTATTAATGATAGGTTACATTCTTTAATTGTGGATGGGGAAAGTTGTGCTAATGTTGCAAGCACAAGAGTGGTAGATAAGCTTGGATTGTCTACTATTTTTCATGCAAAGCCCTACAAATTAAAATGGTTAAGTGAGGTAGGTGAGATCATAGTTAACAAACAAGTCCTTATTGCTTTTTCCATTGGTAAATATAAAGATGAGGTCTTGTGTGATGTTGTTCCAATGGAAGCCACACATATTCTTTTAGGTAGGCCATGGAAATTTGATAGAAAAGTTTTTCATGATGGCTTTACCAACAAAATTTCTTTTAACTTCCATGGACACAAGGTCATACTTAAGTCTCTCTCTCCAAAGGAAGTTCATGAGGACCAAGTTAAAATGAGAGAAAAGAGAGAGAAAGAACATGATAAAAAAAGTTCCAAGAGAAGCCTTCTTATGTCCACACAACAAGTCAAAAAGGTAATAGTTGCTCAAAAGCCTATCTTTTTAGCTATTCCTAGGATTATTGATTGTGAGTTGACTAAGGATAGTCCCACCTGTTTGGATAAATTGGTAAAGGAATATGAAGACGTGTTTCAAGATCCTCTTAAAGTTTTACCACCTCTAAGAGAGATTGAACGTCAAATCGACTTCATGTCGGGGTTTCTTTACCAAATCGTCCAGCATATAGGACCAATCCCAAAGAGGCCAAAGAGATTTAACAACAAGTTGAGGGTTTAATAGCTAAGGGGTGGGTACAAGATAGCATGAGCCCATGTGCTATGTCTGTCATACTTGTCCCTAAAAAAGATGGGACATGGAGGATGTGTACGGATTGTCGCGCTATAAATAATATTACCATCAAGTATAGGCATCCCATCCCTAGGTTAGACGACTTGTTGGATGAATTGTATGGGTCTATTAACTTTCTCTGTTTGATCTTAATCCTAATCTGAACAAGTTCTGGTTTTGTTAAAGTGCATTGGAAAAATGAATGTGTTCCCTTTGAAATCACATTGTTCTTTTTCTTCTCATACATTGTAAACCAGTTTATATTTGCAAAAATTTTATAACTTCAATTCATCCCTCCCTTCTTGAACTTAGACACTAATAGACCCAACAATGGATACTAGAGTTATAGAAGGAGGATCCTAATATTAATTGTGTATTTTTTAATTCTTAGTTGTTTCTCTTTATAAAGGTGAATAATCTTTATTTTGTCTTTATCTCTTATGATTCTAGTATTTATTGATTGATTCTTTCTCTCTTTAGCTAGACCTAACTGCTTGTATATATTTTAGAGTGTTTGTTTTGATCTAAATGGAATAATACTAGAGATATTCATATCATTTGTCTTCCCTTTTACTCTTTTGTTTATCTTGGTCCTCTTTTGTTCATTTTTATTCTATTTCATAATATAAACCATATTTAACTAAAAAAGGTATGCTTTCTAATTCAAAATGTAGAATACATTTTGCGTTATTTTTTATATTCCCAAATCTAAATCACAAGCTTTCATTGGTTTATAAATCAAAATTCAAACCAAACATTCATTTTAAAATCAAAATATAAATTAATAATAATAATAATAATAACAACAATAATAATATTAATAACAACAATAATTATAATATAAAAACAAAATTTATTTATTATAGTGGTTATATGTTTCATGTTTAGTCATGAAACCTTTATCCAAATGCAGTTGCCCTAATTAAATAATTGTGACATAAATGTAAATGACAACACTTAAAAAGCTATAATCCTAAAATGTGTTAACTATTATCATATTTTAAACAATAATTTTTAAAATGGTTTCTTATTGTATAGCCCACATAATTGTCTAAAATCATGATTTTTGGTAGTGTTAATTATTTAACTTGAGAAATTTGCAAACAATAAGCATTTAAATTATTTGTTTTTATTTCTAAAAGAATAAAAACAAGTGCAAAATAGTATTTTTAAGTTTATTAGTTAGATCAAGTGATTAATTTTTATGTAGAGGTGACATAAAACAACCCTTTTACATGGTCAAAGTGCTTAATTGATGGGGAAAAAAAATTAAAGTATAATGGTTTTCTTTGGAAAGAAAATTATTGTTTGCAATTTATTAAAAACAAATTATACCACAAATTCTCATTAAATTAGAATGTAAAATTTATATGGAAAGTAATTTTTTTTTCGTATATTTAAAATATATGTTTATTCTTACACAAATATTTATATAAGAAAAACAGAAACCAATTCAATAAAAAAAATCTCATTATTACAATATATCAATAAATATAAATATAAACTATAGATCCGTTTTATATATATATATATATATATATATATATATATATATATATATATATAAACGGATATTCAAAAGTGAAGTATTTACTTATGCTTTCTAAAAACTTATATTAAGTATGTCTAGCAAAGATTAATTGATACAAACAAATACTTATATTTATAAGCAAACCTATGAATATTGGATCTATGTAAATTCATTATAACCCAAGTAGCATACATATGCTGAGTGTGTAAGAATTTCTCCTTAAGTTTCTTACCACCTGCCATCTTGATCTACATGACTTAAACCATGAGTGAAGCAAGAAAATCTTTATTGTAACACAAATATTTTCACATATAATTCCAAATTTGTGACCTCATATATATTCACACATTTTTTAACATTTGAAAAACCTTTTTTCATATAATATAAATCACGTAAATAAAACTCAATTCAATCAAATAAACAAATTAATACTTTATTTACTTTTATATTTAACATTCACATTCAATCAATTAAATAGACAAAAAAAAAAGTTAAAAAAAAACTAATTTGGGCAAAAATCTAGCCAAAAGAAGGTTAAATTTATGTTTTTTTATTTTTCACTTAAGTGAAAATATGGTCGAGGACAAGGTTTATTTTTTACTCTATTTTCACTCAAACGAAAATGGAACCAAGAGTAATTGTTGATATCATGTTATATTTGCTTATGCTTGAGTGAAAATTTGTCGCTTTTTAAAATTTCACCAAAAATCAATATAATAATTTACAACTTTTAGATAACTAAAAATGCCTGCATAACTATAATTGACTCAAATACAACTTGCATTGTCATAAAGCTTACAAATCAATCCAATCCATAATAACTATAAGAAATTAACTTATTCCCATAAAAAATCATATTCAAAAACTCAATTTAAAATCTTCATAATTTAACATGCAAAGATATATTTAGCGTAACAATATCGCAATGATATTGAATTCAAAGTACTCCAACAGTTCTCACTCAATTTCAAATATTTACATATTTTCAAACAAAACATAAACCCCTACATAAAAATCAATATATTGTGATCATGCTTATCATATATATATATATATATATATATATATATATATATATATATATATATATTATGATCAAGTCACATTTACTTTCAGATAATCTAACCAAGGTACTACCAAAATATAAATAGTTTTCTTTACTTCCTAAAGTTTTTTTTACTCTAAAACCAAAGTTCTAACTTCTCTATAACACAGGAAAGTTAAACTTGTACATAAAAGATACTACAAGAAAAAAAAGGTTTTCAACCAAGGTTCTTTAGTGGAGGTTAATATAACCCAAGTAATGAATTTAATTAACCAAGGTTTTTTTAGCCTTCATTAAGTTCCAAAAGTTTATTCTAAAATCTCAATAAAATAATAGAGATTTTTTTAACCTTCGTTAAGTTTTAAAAGTTTATTCTAAAACCTCAGCAAAATAACGGAGGCCTTTTAACCTTCGTTAAGTTCCAAAGATTTGTTATAAAACTTTAACAAAATAATGGTGGTTCTATTTTAGCATTCATTAAGTTTCAAATATTTATTGTAAAACCTCAGCAAAATAACGAAAGCTTTTTTAACCTTCGTTAAGTTCCAAAAGTTTATTCTAAAACCTCAACAAAATAATGGAGGTTTTTAACATCGTTAAGTTTCAAATATTTATTGTAAAACCTCAACAAAATAACACAGAGGTTTTTTTCACCTTCATTAAGTTTCAAACGTTTATTCTAAAAGCTCAACAAAATAATGGAAGTTTTTTAACATTCGTTAATAAGTTTCAAATATTTATTGTAAAACTTGAGTAAAATATTTTAGATTTTTTAAAAACCAGTGTAATATGTACCAAAATTTGAATACAATATTAAAAAATATATGCTCCAAAAGGCACATATAACACTGGATGGGACTCACAACCGGTGTTATATGTGCTCCAAAGTCACATACTAAACTCTGAATCCTAAACCCAATACCAAAATCGTTCAACATATAAAAAATAAAACAACAATTCAAAAAGTAAATATCATACATTATATTTCAAACATAATACACTATAAAACACAATACACATTGTCGAGGGTCGATCACCCCTAGACTCAATACCAAGACGTTCAACAAATAACAATTACCCAATTTAAAACATAATAATTATATTCCCAATACAATATAATAAAGTAATTATCTATATAAATAATTGTATACCAAATAATAATTAAAATATATAAAAATAAAATACTAACCTAGAGCGTAACGTGAACGGAGTTGTGGCGGCAATGGAGGCAATGTGGCAGCGACAAAGGCAACGACAACGACGATAAGAGTGACAACAAAATAACAGAGAAGCGTGAACGGAAGAATCTCGTTCGATGTGGATGCTCTCATGACGAAGAGAAAAAAATAAGAGAGAAGCGGCAAGGGTAGCGATGGAGGCAACGACAGTGGCAGCAGCGTTGGAAGAAGCAAAAATGAACTTTTTGTTGGGTCTATTAATGTCTAAGTTCAAGAGGGGAGGGGTGAATTGAACATATAAAATTTTTGCAACCACAAACTGTTTTTAGTATATCAGGGGTAAAAGAACAGATTGATTTTAGAATGAACAGATTGATTTTTACAAAACAGTCTAACACAAACAGAACTGCACCAGATTGGGATTAAGATCAGATAGTGAAAAATAGCTAAATCAGATTGGTTCACTTTTAACAGTATTGAAGAACACACACTATGCCTAAAGAACAAACCAATTTATTCAACACAAAGCTTTATAGACAATGAATCTGTTACATGATTTTTATGAAGAAACCTGTTGGTTCTTAATTCAATTACAAACTTATATTCAGAAGCTTTGTTTATGATTAGAGATTTTTTTCCAGATTAAGAGGAACAGTTTTTATTAAATCCAGAATTAACAGATTTGATTTCAAATGAACAGATTTCGTTATTGACAGAATTAAGCAAAACCAGAAACAAATGCAGGGATGAGAAGAGAAAGACAAGAGAGTTTTTATACTGGTTCACTCATCAAGAGCTACGTCCAGTTCACCTTACTCCAAGGTGGAATCCACTAAAACAGATACAAACAATTACAGCATACACAGCAGGTCTTGAACCCTTCAAGAACTTCAACAAACACTGCTGAAAAACACTATTCCAGCATACCTTGCACTCCAAGAAACCCTATCTAGAGTGACTAACACTTATACCTATTACAAGAATGAGTAAGGGAAAGATTACACCTGAAATGGTGTTGCAAGAACATAAACCAGTTGTTCTATTTGCTCCAAGACAGTACCAACACCTTCATCCAGCACAAGGTTCTTCAAGAACAAGCTCACATGTATTTCTATTTTGCAAAACCTTTTCAATTCTCTTTGTCACACATGAAATGTTTTATCTCTGTCAAAACTGTGATTGTTCAGCATCCCTTCACGTGAGAAGGGCATTTTATTTTATAGAGAACAGTTTCTAACCACTTTTCAAAAAACAGTTTCAGAGCAGTTATAAGAACAACAGATTGATTCTAAAAACAACAGGTTAAATGTTAACAAAACTGCCAACTTAGCTTAACTGAAATAACAGACTGAGCTTTACCTTTGGTGCCCTAACAGAATTTCGAAAAGCCTTTAATAGAGCATAAATAAACTGATTGGTTCTCAATAAAACAGATTTACTTTTGTACTGAATCAAACCTTTTAAGAAAACTTTAAAAAGCTTTTTCAAAACCATTTAACCACATCATGAGCTTGATCTTACTACCTTGATTTGGCATCTAAGATGGGTCATGCAGCAAAAGGCAACCTTGAAAATACACAAACCTAAAATACAGAATTCATCTAAGACACATTGCAACCTTCAAAGCAAACTAGCTAAAGACTACATCAAACACACCAATGCAAGGTAGAAATGAGCTTCATCCATCTCCAACACTTTTGAGCAAGAAAACTTAGAGTAGCGCGAATGGAAAGTGAGGGCGCGAGCCAAGAAAATAGGGTAAAAACATATGTTATACCGTTTATGAGTTATAATCGGTGTAATATATATTTTTATTTACTTAAAATTTATTTATTTATTTTGATATGACTTATAACACTGGTTGTGTAGCCCAATTGGTGTTATATGTAATTTTTAAAACTTTAAAAACATTTTTTTAATATAGAAATTACATATAACACTGGTTCCTCTTTCCAACCGATGTTACATGTGTTTTCCAAAGCTAAATTTTTCAAAAAAAATTAAACTCTGGGAATGACATATTACACTGGTTGTATAGAGGAACCAGTGTTATATGTCATTTTTAAAATCTTCTATTTTTTTTTTAATTTGAAAATGACATATAACATTGATTCCTCTGTCTAATCGGGGTTATATGTAATCCCAAAGAAAAAAAATGTTAAAAACTTTTTTTTCTTTGAAGAGGACATATTACACCGGTTGGATAGCCGAACCTGTGTAATATGTGCCAAATATTTACAAAAATATCACCGTATTTTATTTATAGTTCTCATTTAACCTGCCTAATATGTCGTTGTAAAATACATAATTTGCACTAGTGATTTATGTTCTATTTTTCACTTTAGTGAAAATATGACCGAGGACAAGGTTGATTTTTTACTCTATTTTCACTCTAACAAAAATGGAGTCAAGAGGAAATGTTGATTTCCTACTATATTTGTTTTGAAAATTATTACTTTCTAAAATTTCACCCAAAATCAATAAAGTTACAATTTTTAGATAACTCAAAATGCCAACATAATTATAAATTACTCAAATACAACTTGTACTCTCATAAAGCTCACAAAACAATCCATGATAACTATGAGAAATTAATTTATTCTCACAAAAAATTGTATTCAAAATAGAATTTAAAATCTTTATAATTTAAGATACAAAAATCTATTCACCTAACAATATCCCAATGATATTGAATTCAAAGTACTCAAACAATTGTCACTTAAATTTAAATATTTACATATTTTCAAAGAAAACAATAACCACTGCACAAAAATCAATATATTATGATTGAGTCAAATGATGAAAATGAAGACTGGCCCACCATGAGTATAACATGTGAATCGATTTTATGGGCCCGCCCCACATAAGGGTTGGATCACATTCTTGCGGGTTAGTCCGTAGAAGAAATTTTTTAAAATTAATGAAAAATATTTTTTTAAATATAAATTTGGAAGAAATTTAATTCTTTTTCCTATTTAGATCAATTAGGTAAATATTCTCATAATATTATTCTCATGACAGATACGTCATAAGATAAAAGTTAAAAAAAAAAATTCTTTAATTCTAGAATGTGTTTTTTCTTTAATTCTAAAATGTGTTTTTTCTTTAATTCTAAAATGTGAAATTTAAAATTTCCAAAATTAAAATTTGGAAGTTAAAGAAATCGCAACTAGATCAACCGCTCGGATCCACATCGGCCCATGCCCGTTCGCTCGACATCGACCTGGGCTCGTTCGGCTCGAGATCGATCCGGAACCGTTCAACTCAACATCGGCCCACGTCCGCTCGGCTCAACATGGGTTCGGGTCCGCTCAGCTCGACATCGGCCCATGTCTGCTCAGCTCAATATCGGCTTGGGCTCGCTCGGCTCGATATTGGCACAGGCCCCCCGGCTCAGTATCAACCTTACCCTGCTCAGCTCGACATGAGCCTAGTTCTGGACGAATCGACATCGACCCGAGATCGGACGACTCAACATCAACCCGGGCTTGCTCGACTCGACATCGGCCCGGGCGGCTTGGCTCGATATAGACTCGGGATTGCTCGACTCAACATTGGACCGGGCCCACTCATCTCGACTTCGGCCCGAGCCTACTTGGTTTGACATTGGCTCAGGCCCGCTCGGCTCGAAAACAGCTTGGACCCGCTCGGCTCTATATCAGCCCTGGCCCGGTCGTCTGGATATCGGTCTGGGCCTGCTCGACTCGATATCGGACCTGAAAGACTCAACTCAACATGGACTTGAACTAGCTTGAATAGACATTGGCATGGGCCAACTCAGCTTGATATGGGACCCGACCGACTCGGGTGGACTTAATATCGGCCACTGATAAGGGCCTAATTTCAGTAATATTTCATATTAAAATATAGACACTATGAGGATTTATTGCTAATTTACATATAAAATAATCCATAATTTATGAATTTATACCTTTTTACATTTTTATGAGGTTTATTTGAATAAGAGCATTTTATTCCCAAATTTGATGTTAATTGCAGATTTCTTGGGAAGATTGAAGATTTGGAATAAAGGAGAATAATTTGAGCTAAAAAGATGAAGTCGGAAGATCCCAGAATGGAAAAAGATGCAAAGAAAGATTAGGCTTTTTTTTATGTTTTATCATTTAGCCCATTAGCGCGACACAAGAAGCAACCTAACCCTAGAAAACTAGGAAAAATAGAGGGCTAGAGGCTCAACCCTAGTGTGTCAGATTGAGAGGAAAACACCATAGAGTGAATTGTAACTCAATTGGGAGAATGGAATGTGCTAGAAGTATGCGTAGCTAATTCTACCCTTTGGGATTGAGAGTAATCTGCTCAAACTCTTATGTATTGAGGTGATATCTTATATATTAATATTCCGTTCTTGATTGATTATTGGTATTTTTGTTTTACTTTTAACTTTCCGTGACAAATTGAGAATCTTAAATCTAACCGAGAGGTATTTTTAGGGTTTGGACCTAAACATCAATACTTATCATATTTGAGTGCTAGGGATAGACTTGAAATGTTAATTGCCATTAACGTGTCTGAGTGTGATTCTAAGATGTTTTTATAAATATGCGAGGGATTGATATTTAGGAAACATTCTTAAGGATTTTATATGCGAGAGATCTATAAATGATTTTTTTACGAGCATCAATTTCAATCAAAGAACTCAATATTAACATGCTAAATGAGAGTGGGAGAGATGAAACCTAATCCCTATTTTTCCAATTGAAGCAACTAATTTTTTGTTTGTTTTCTTATTGATCAGTGCCAACGCAATCCGTTCTAAACTCTTTTTATTGTTATGTTGTTATATTTAGCGAATATTGTACTTTATAATTTAGTGTTCCTTAGGGGATCGATATCTGTCCTTAGGGACAATTATTACTTCTGACAAAAGCGGCGTACTTGCCGTAAAAAGTGATCAAGTTTTGGCGCCGTTGTCGGGGAACAGGTTTGATTTGTTGAGTATAATTTCCTAAATATTGTGAATATACTAACTATTTTTTTTTATGTGAATAAATTTTTTAGTTTTTTTTTTTTTAGATTTGAATATTTTTTGTAAAGATTTTGTTTTTTTTAATGTGAATATGTTTGTTTGTTTTTGTTTAAAACTGTTATTTTTATGTTAATATTTTTTCTTTTAAGTTTTTTTTTATTTGTTTACTTTATTTATTTTGTTTTGATTTTGTTTTTTTATATTTTATTTTATTCTTTACTTTTTTATTTTTATATTGTTTACGTAGTTTTTTTTACTGTAATTATTTTATTTCATTTTTGTTTTTATTCTTATTTTTATTTGGATTTTGTTTTATCATATTTTATTTTTGCGTTTATCTTAAGTTGTTTATTTAGAGTTTATGTAGTTTTTATTTATTTATTATTTATTACTATTAGTTTCTGTTTTATTTTTGTTTATTTTTATTTTATTTTATTTATTTTTCTTAATAGTTATTTATTTTATTTTATTTTATTTTTAGTTTTATTATTTTCTTTGATTACATTCTTAGTTTTTATTTTACGCAAGTTTTTTTTTCTATCTATATATTCTGTTTTAGTTTTCTTAGTTAGTTAATTATTTAATTTTTTTAATTTTCTTATTTTGTATTTTTTTTATTTTTTATATATTATTCTTGTTTTATTTATTTTATTTTTCTCTTTGTTAAAAATTATAGTTTTATTATTTTATTTAGTTTTTAGTTTTTATTTAAGTAAGTTTTTGTTTCTTTTATTTTATTTTATTTTCTGTTTTTCATTTACTATTTATTTCTCTTTCTTTTGTTATTTTAAATTTTCTGTTTTTCTTTATTTCATTTAAAAATAAATAAACTATTTGTTTGTTATACTAATCTTTGCTTGAGTTGTCTTATGATAATAAGACAACAAGTTTTTATAGATTGAGCAATTGAGAAGACAACCCGGAAGAATAGAAGTTAAAAATAAAGAAAAGAGAAACAAGGAGAAGTTAGAAAAGACTTAGAGATGATGATGATTGTACCTATCACCAGTTGAGAGATAACATATGGTTTTAAAAATAAAGTGGCTAGAAAATTCTGTCTAGCCAATCACTCCTATCAAATAAGCCAACCATGGAAAATTTCAAGGGAAACCCAACCTATGTTATGTATTTTGACCTGGGGACAGGTTCTATTATTTAGGGGGCAAATCCAGCAAATGAAGCAAGATTGTAGATAAAGATTTTCACAAAAAGCTGGATGACTTCTTGAGAAGAGAGGATTGAACAAAAATATGGTTTTATCTTTCTAATTCTAATTTTTTTTCAGTTATTTGAATTTTGTCTTATTTTATTTTTCGGTTATTTTGTTTTCTGTTTATTTGCTTATTTGTTTAGTTTGTTTTAATTGCTTATTTTGTATTTTGAATAAATTTGTTGTTTTTGTTAGTTGTTAGTTTTAGGTTTTGAATTATCTTTCTTGAATAAATTTCAATTTTAATTTGTTTATTTTCTAGTTTATTTTTTCAAATAAAAAAGAACTAGAATATTAATTTTGAATTGTGGAAAAAAGAATTTGTGTTTAAATATTAGATAGTGAGATGAATTAGGCACAGGTTAGAAAATAAAATATGATTGAATCCCTATTCAAATGTAGTTAAAATTATGATACACGAAAATTTAACGGGACGATTGATTAGGACAGATAATGACAAGACAAAAATGAATGAGACCAATTAAACCAAGTGTGTGTGAACCTTAAACAGTTTTGAGAATTTTACTGATGAATTGACAGTTGTGGTTGTTTAATTTTTATTTTTTGTTGCATCATAAAAGAGCATGAAGATGATTGAGGCATTTGTTTGTGTTAATTAGGAGCCAGGGCCAAAAAGCCAACATTTATATTAGAATTCCATTTTTTTTATATCCCTTTGGGCCAAGAAATTCTTGTTAATATTGCACCTTAACCTTTAATGATATATTTTCCTACCCTTTAGCATGTTTAAGGAAGGAGAACATAGATGCAATACATATAGAAAAGAGAATGGTTGGTCATGATTGTGAAAACTCAAAAAGTTGAAAATAGGAATAATATTTTCCTATTATTGAAAAAAAAAAGAAATAGAAGAAGAAAAAGAAATAGAAAAGAAAAAAAAAATCATCATGAAAATCATGAAAAGTCATAAAGAAAATGAGGAAAAAGGATATTGAAAGAAAGTGGTGATTAGATAACATATATGTTCTCTATAAGTGAATTGTAGGTATGTTCTTCTTCTTTAAGATGTGCATTTTGTTATCTAAGAAAAACCAATATTTTTTTGGAAGCCTAGCCTCATTACAACCCTGGAAAAGACCTCAAGATTCATGTTTATAATATGTTTGTGAGGCATACGAGAAGATACTCCTTGATGAATTGTCATTTCTTTGTTTTGATTTAATCTTGGAAGTTGATTGTGTCTGTATTTTTCTATATTTGAATTTGGAAGCATTATAAGTTTCTAATTTGATAAATTTGATCTGGTGTTTAGTGAATTAAGCTGTTTGATATTTAAATTCAAATATATTCATTTACTTTTGCATGAGGACAAGTAAGATTCTAAGTTGGGGAGAGTGATAAGTGCCTAATTTCAGTAATATTTCATATTAAAATATAGGCACTTATGAGGATTTATTGCTAATTTACATATAAAATAATCCCTAATTTATGAATTTATACCTTTTAACATTTTTATGAGCTTTATTTGAATAAGAGCATTTTATTCTCAAATTTGGTGTTGATTGCAAATTTCTAGGGAAGATTGAAGATTTGGAAAAAAGGAGAATAATTTGAGTTAAAAAGATAAAGCCGGAAGGTCCCGGAATGGAAAAAGATGCAAAGAAAGATTGAACCTTTTTTTATGTTTTATCATTTAGCCCATTAGCGCGACACAAGAAGCAACCTAACCCTAGAAAACTAGGATAAATAGAGGGCTAGAGGCTCAACCCTAGTGTGCCAGATTGAGAGGAAAACACCATAGAGTGAATTGTAACTCAATTGGGAGAATGGAAGGTGCTAGAAGTATGCGTAGCTAATTCTACCCTTTGGGATTGGGAGTAATCTGCTCAAACTCTTATGTATTGAGATGATATCTTATATATTAATATTCAATTCTTGATTGATTATTGGTATTGTTGTTTTACTTTTAACTTTCCGTGACAAATTGAGAATCTTAAATCTAACCGAGAGGTATTTTTAGGGTTTGGACCTAAACATCAATACTTATCATATTTGAGTGCTAGGGATAGACTTGAAATGTTAATTGTCATTAACGTGTCTGAGTGTGATTCTAAGATGTTTTTATAAATATGCGAGGGATTGATATTTAGGAAACATTCTTAAGGATTTTATATGCGAGAGATCTATAAATGAATTTTCTACGGGCATCAATTTCAATCAAAGAACTCAATATTAACATGCTAAATGAGAGTGGGAGAGATGAAACCTAATCCCTATTTTTCCAATTGAAGCAACTAATTCTTTGTTTGTTTTTTTTTATTGATCAGTACCAACGCAATCAGTTCTAAACTCTTTTTATTGTTATGTTGTTATATTTGGCGAATATTGTACTTGATAATTTAGTGTTCCTTGTGGGATCGATATTCGTCCTTAGGGACAATTATTACTTCTTACAAACGTGGTGTATTTGCTGTAAAAAGTCATCAGCCACTCAACTCGACTTACACAAAGTTGACTCGGCTCGACTTTGGCCCAAAATGACTTGGCTCGACTTTGGCCCATACCGACTCAATTCGACTTAGGCTCGGACGACTCGGCTCGTCGTGGACTTGGACCAACTTTGCTCAACCTGGGTCCGGATTGTCTTGGCTTAACCTGGATCGGACCAAGTCAAAATCAATCCCAAAATACAATTTGTATAATCACAAAATGTATCCAATCAAGATCTAATCTAATATATATATTTTTTTATAATTTTTTTTTCAGTCTATTTTTTTATTTTATTAAAAAAGACTAATATAAATTAGATGTTTTGTTAATTTTAATTTTTGTTTCAATTGAAAGGTATTTAGGACTTAATAGATTAAAAGAATGGGAAAGTTGTATATTTGTTTTTAGATAGAACAAAAGGTATATTCGGTTTTGGTATATCATCTGGAAAATGCAAATGTAGTGATATGTGTAACTTAATTTATTAATACTTATAAATTAAATTTTAATAAATAACTATAATAAAATAAATAACTTAAATATGTTTTTTTTATTTTTATATCAAGAATAAAAAATCAATTTTATTCTTTAAATTAAAAAAAAAATCTAATCTCAATTTTTTAAAAAAGTTTAATTTAATGTCGTCTCGACTTTAAAAAATAATTCATTGATTTTTTTTTAAATAATTAATACATATACCTTGATATATTGTGACATAATGGCTGAGATATATCTGTTTTAATGAAAATAATTTAATAAAATGAACTATATTAAATGGTTTAAAAAAAATTAAAACTATATTAAATTTTTAAAAATTCTCAGAATTAAATTGATTTTTTGACTCTTAATATAAAAATCAAAATTCTTAATATAAAAACCAAAATGATAATCTAAAAGAATTTAACATATAAAAATAATAATAAGTTTAATTTTCAAATTTAAAACATTTATTTATTAATTAAAAATTATCTACAAAATTAAATGTATTTTTAAAATAATATATATATTAAAATGAAAACATTTTGTTTTAGAAAAACGACAACTGACCCACCATACTTTTGTCTGATATCTTTATTTTGCATGTGATTCTGAAATAATTAAAATTTACGTTTAATTTTCTAAATTAAAGGAGATATCTCAGGATATCCTAATTTTTTTTATAAAATACTTTTATGTTAGATAATTTTTTATACTAATTTTTATAAAAAAGAAACCAACAACTCAATGCTTATAATTCATGCTGCAAAATAAAGCACAAAAATTTGCAAGAGTTCTACATTCATATTAATATAGTTTGTTTTAAGTTTGTTTTTTAATTAGCATATTGTTTTTAAGTATTATTGATAGTTTAATAGTAATAAAAATATACATTAAAAATTATATGTCTTTAAAATACACATGCAATTAGTAAATATATAATAAAACGGTTGTGATATTATTTTATTTTTATTTTCATTTTTCACACATTAAATATATATACATACATTAAATTAATACGTTAAATTACGTTAAATTATATAGCCTGATTTTCTCAAAATTTTGAATATGTCTTGTTACTGTACTCGTCTACTCGTTTTAATATAGTTGAGAATTGATTTCGTACTTTTACCAATTAGTTTGCTCTAAGAAAATTAGAGTTCTAATTAAGTTTAACGTAATACACTAAATCAGGTGTCATAAAATGATATCTTTTTTGAATTAAATTTATTTTGGATTAGGCTCGCTGAAATGTAAAAACACAAACGATTCATCTTACTTAAACACAAACGATTTATATTAATTAAATGTAAAAGTAAACTCTCTGAAAAACGATAAATGGAGATACCAACAACATAAAAAAAATACTCATTAATTATCAATTTTAACATAACTCTTTCTCTCACGCAAGCTAAACAAACAATCTTATTTTTGACAAAAAAAAGATGACAACTTCAAAGCATAATCCACCATTTCTAACGTCTCATCTCCTCCTCAAGGCTAGTTTTTTATAATACTGAAAAGGAAGAGGAAGAAAAGAAAGTAAAAATAATGTCAGAAAAGTAAATGAAGGAGTAGAATTAACATGCATAATGATATAAAAAAAAAAAAAAAAATCTCACTTATCGCAATCGAAGTCCTTGGAGATGGGATAATTCACATTAATATTACAAACTTTAGGAAGGTTATTGACCCTGCTAACATCAAAGTTAGGAATCTGAGAGGCTGCTTCCTTAAGGCACTTACATGCAGTAAGTTTTTCTTCTTTTGTGGGTGTTGAAACTATCAATTTATTCAACCCTTGGCAGCAAGGAGTTGGAGGGGTATTGGTTTTATCGGTGAGGAAATCTAAGCATGGCGTCACTAAGGATTTTGTTTCCTCACAAGTCAGGGCCTTTGGTGGCTCTGTGGCTGCAACTGTGAGGACTAACACAGCTACCAAACTCAAAAATGGTACATACACACTCTTCATTTTTACCACAATGGTTTTTCTGAATCACTCACTGGTGCTTTTGATTTTGGATGGATGGAACACTGTGAGAGTCTTACATTTATAGCCAGCCACATGCATGGTGCGTTTTGAGCTTTCATCATGTGACCATTATTTTTTTATCAACAATAAATAAATAAAATAAAATGAGGCACTTCAGGGATATCCCAAATCTTATACAAAAAAAAATCAAGACCAAATTTCATAACACCCAACTAACTGGGGTTCCAATAGACTCTACGAAACAACGACTAAAGTGACAAAGACTATTATTTATGATTATTAATCACTTTTTGTTCTTTTTCTTTTTCTTGTAGTATGGTCCATAAAATATGAAGAAATATAATTTCTTTCAACAGTTTTGATTGCGAATAGTTGGTGACTTTTTAATCTCTTTCTTGGAGTATGCTTTACATACTCCTACAAAACAAGATGACAAATGATGTTTTGACAACCTTTGGAGTTGTATACAACTTTTGATGTGATGGATTTAGAATGAAATATATATAATAAAGGATAAATTTGTAACTAAAAGATATGAAAAATATTAAAATAATAGTATTGGGAGTTGTAATGTGGTTGTATAAAAAAATGTGTGAGGTCAATGTATCATTGTTTGACAATGTATACAAACAAGATAAAGAATCATTGTATTTTGTTTGTATCTCATTTTGCTTTATTGATTTTAGGATTTTTAAATTTATTGTTGTTTCTTTCTTTTCTCAACCCACGATTTCTCTTTATATTCCTCTCTCTCCCAACTTCTCTTCTCTTCCTTCTCTCTTCATTTTCTTTCCCATAAAGTTCATTTTTACTCTAAAGATTAATTATTCTTTATTTTTCTCTATGATTTAGTCATCAATCTTAGAGATGTCAATTAAGAAAAGTGTTTCTCTCAACTTGATTAAGCTCATACTAAAATTTTGTAATGTTTGGATAACTTTCTCTAGATTCCTAAATTTTGGAGTGGTTCCCCCATTTGAGCTAGAATTTCCATAAGAATAAGGAATCTCAAGTAACGGAAGCTAACTTTAAATTTCAATAGTACCCAAGCTAGAAGATCTGAATGTGGAGGGGACGTGATTCCTAGTTTCAATTTCTATTGCAGGGATGTTATTTGATAAAATGGTTTGATTTTATGTTGTGTGAACATGTATAATTATTATATTTTGATAGTTTGGAAGTTAAATATTGTTTTTTAAGTTGGAAAAGTTATTGAATGTTAGTTGTTTGAATGATATGTATTATATATGAATGATGAAAATTGTATGAAATTGATGTCATACATTTGGGATAATGTATGAGTTATTGTTTGATGGTACATTAAGTATGAAAAACCTATATTTAACAGAGATCCTCTAGTTTCACTTATAATCTAATTCATATAGATTAAGATAACAGTGGGTGAGAAGCTGATGCTAGAGTTCATACACACTGAGTCCCGCTATAGAAACTCGGTATTAGATGTTTGAACGTATCATGATCCTTGATGTATGGATTAGATGTTAGTCTTTGTTAAGAGCATACTTAATGAGTTTTATAATTATCTACATAAATAATTTTATTTTTAAAATAATATATATATATATATATATTAAAATAAAAACAATTTTTTAAGAAAAAAGGGGCAACCAAGCCACCCTACTTTTGTTCGACCCATGAGAGTAAGGGGAAACCCCACCCCTACTTGTTACCATTTCAGTTTTGCTTTTGTGATTCTTAAACATTTAGAATTTATATTAGTTTTCAGTTTTTTTTATCAGTATACGTTTCTTTTAAGTATTTAATGATAGTTTGATAATGTAATAATTAAAAATATATATTAAAAAGTTATATGACTTTAAAGCATACATGCAATTAAGAAATATATAATAAAACGGTTGTGACATTAATTATTTTTTCATTTTCATTTTTCATCACATTAAATATATATACATACATTTAAATTAATTAAATTTTTAAGGGAAAATAAAAGAATAATTAATAATATAATTTACTACCAATTTGTGAATGTAAAAAGTGAATAGTTTTTATGTAGATTAAAGATGTGACAAAAAAATATGGAAAAAAATATTTTATTTTTACTTAAAGTATACAAGGTCACTTTTATGATTTATGTATTTTTCAACATAGAGTTTGCAAATATGGATTTTTTATTATCACTACAAATACGGATTTCAACATATATGTGAAAATCTTGCTATTTATTCATGTTTACTTAATATTTTTGCATACAAAGCTTTAAATAGTTATAAAGAGTTTTGTTAATTACAAATTCAAACAACATTTATTCCAACAATTTCATTGTAACACCTCAGAAATGACATTTAACTATTACAATACAAGTTCTATATGTTTGTTTCTATAGAAGCTTAGAGTTTTTCAAAATATTCCTATTAGAATATTATGACTTATACAGATATAAATATTTACAATATAAGGTTCAAAACAACATCTTAAAACCCTTCAGACCCTCTCAACATGTGTATGATCATGTGTTCATGTACGTATTTCAGTCATAATAGTTCACAACACAACAAGAAAGTAAGGGTAAGCTAATGAAAAGAAATTCCACACATACTTAATCCATGCAAAAAAAAAAAAACACAATCAAACAAATCAATTATAAACATTTCTTTAACTATTGTCATATAAAATTTCAATATCAATTTCATCATTCATATATACCATACATGAATCTATTTTCAATCACAATCATTGGATTTCATTTCAATCCATATCACTTTGATTTCATTTCAATCAGACTTACTACACATGAATCTTCGTCTTTTGGAAAACTCCTTAAGTATGCCCCTACCAGAGACTAACATATAATTCATACATAAAGGATTAGGATAAGTTCAAACATCTAATACCGAGTGTCTACCGCGGGATTGGGTGCGTATGAACTCTCTCATCAACTTCTCACCACCTGATATCTTAGTCTATATGACTTAGATTATCAGTGAAGCTAGAGACTCTTTGTTAAGCATAGACTTTCAATACTTAATGTACCATCAAACAACAATGCATACATTATCCCAAATGTATGACATCAATTTCATACAATTTTCATCATTCATATATAATACTTATCATTCAATCACACAATATTTCAAAATTCATAACATTTAAGAACCTTTCAAACATAAAAGATGAACTTTAGAGTAAAGATGAACTTACTCTGTTTGAAAATCTGACTCCTCAGCTATAGCATGACGTGATCAGATTTTGGAATAGATGAAGTATGAGAGAAATTGAAGAGAGAAGAAAGAGAGAAAGGATGAAAGGGTGAAAAGGAGGGGCGGCGATTCTGCTTCCTTGTTCTTTCTTTTTTTTTACGGAGGGTTAGAATTTTCATCAATGTTATCTGTATTTATAGCACCTTAGTTATGTTTGTTAAGAGATAGATCATTGATATAAAGAAAACGAATATAAGTTTTTTAAGATCATCATGCAAACATACAAACGTTTTTGTTTATATGAAAAACTAAATCAACAACTTATATTTCAATAAATAAAGAAAGGACAAAGTCAGATAAACTGAAATCTACTTAAGATTAAATTAAACACATAGATATGTTTATGCCTCAACAAATCATTAAATTAGAATGTAAAATTTATGTTGAAAGTAAATTTTATTTTGTTATATGTTTAATATTTATGGAAAATTAATCACTACAAGAAAATTACTAAATAAATATTAATTTTAGAGACTAAAAATAATTAGTCACTATATTAACTAAATTAGATACTATTTTATTATTAAAAAATTTATTGGTATTTGAAGTGATTTATATTATTAATAAATAGTTTCTAATTGGTATCTTATTTAAAAATTATTTATTAATAATAGGAACTACTTTATATACCGATTTTTTTTAGTCTATAAAATAATATCTAATTTAATTAATATAATGACTAATCATTTTTTGTCTCTAAAATTAGTTTCTATTAAATTATTTTCTACTAATAATTTTTTTGTTATATATATATATACACACACGTGTAACACCCTTATAAAACATCAATCATAAACTATATAACATAAATTTTCATATAGAATTTACAAACAATAATATATTTTAAAAAAAAATACTTAAACATGAGAAAAGATATCAATAAGTATAATTTTTTTTTGAAAAATGATAAAATAAATTTTTATTCTTTTTTAGATGTTACTCCTACACCTCTATCTCCATATATTGTATAAATAACAAGTAATAAGGTAAGCATGTTTATTATTACACAAATGTTTATAAAAGAAAAACACAAACCAATTCCATAAAAAAAAATCTCATCAATACAAATATATACATATATATATATATATAAAAGGATATTCAACAAGTGAATTATGGTGATGGTGACATATCTATATTAAGTTGCTTTGAGTTGGCTTCTGGGCTCAAAGTTATTTTTTCAAAGAACAAACTTGGAGGGATGGGCATAAATCAATCTCAATTGCAACTATACTCGTCTCTTCTAAACTGTGAAATAATGAAAGCTCATTTTAAGTATTTGGGATCGGAGGTGGCTAGTAATCATATAAGAGTGTGTTTTTAGGAAGATGTGATTGACAAGATCAGGAAGACACTGGATAGGTAGAAGGGGAAGTTTTTATCTTTAGCTGGTAGAGTGTGTTTGTTTAGATTGGTTCTTTCGTCTATTCCCCTGTTCTATACATCCTTTTTAGAATACCATTTTTACTGGTTCAAAGTATAAAGAAAATTTAGAGAAAAGTCCTTTGGGATTAGGGGAAGGAAGGGAAGAAAATAGCTTGGGTGGTCTAGGACAAAGTATGTGAGCCTAGAGAGAATGATGGACTAGGTATAAAAGGAATGACATCTTCCTAAAGAGTTGTAGTAGATAGGTTACCGACACTTGTTAACTTGAAAGAAAGAGGGGCAGTCTTGGAAAGCTTCATGTGTGTTATGTGCGGGGAGGAAGAGGAGACAAGGAACCATCTTTTTTTCAAATGTAATGTAGCTTGGAGGGTCTGATGCTTGTGTAGAAAGTGGGTTGGGGAGGACATAGTGTACCATTGGGATGCCAAATCCCATTTTCTTGTATGGGCATGACAGAAGACAAACAAATATTGGGGATGTTTGTGGATTGTTATGGTTGGGGAAATCTAGAAACAAAGGAATCTCATCTTATTTAAGAATGGTAGAGTTGATTGCTCGGAGATCTTTTCTTTAGCCCAACTCAAGGCATGGTCATGGCTTACGAGCAAGGTAAGTTTAGCTTCTTTTACTTATGTCCAATGGTGCATAGACCCAAAGACTTGTTTAATATCTATAAGATAGTAAGGGTGTTGTTGGGCAGTGTTTTTAGGAAGGTAAGACTGTGTTTTTTTTTCTCTTTTGTATAGTTTTAAAAGTAGCATGGGACAGGTATTTCTAACAATGGCCTTGGGTCAGTTTGGAGGGTTGTTTTTTGTAGGGCAGTAGAGGGTATATAGTTTGGAGCAGGAAAGAGGCACATCTTGGATTTTTCCTTAAACTAAGGGTGGTTTAAAGGACTTTGATATTTGTGTATGTTTGGACTGGTAAGGCATGTTACATTGAAGGATTGACTTTTTTTGTGATGTATGAATTTGATTGTATGGCTTGTTATCATTGGAGTATTTGTTCTATTAGCTAGATCGGTATTGTAGTGTTTTGGAGTTCGAAAGATACTATTTGAGTGGAGTTTTTGTTTTTTGTTCTATTGTCATTGGCCTTTATGTTTTTGGCCTAGAACAGATTGTATAAAGGTTGGATGTAAAGAGTGATTAGTTTTTATGTATGTGACATAACACAATCCTTTTTACATGATAAAGGTGTTTAATTGTGAAAAAAAATAAAGTATAATGTTTTTATTTGGAGACAAAACTATTGATTGCAATTTATAACACAAGCAATCATTAAATTAGAATGTAAATCTTATATTGAAAGTAAATTTTATTTTTTTATATTTTAATATATATATATATATATATATATATATATATATAAGGATATTCAAGAAGTGAAGTATCAATTTACGCTTTTCAAAATACTTATATTAAGTATGTCCATCAAAGATTATCTTTTTTTATACAAATTAGTATTTATATTTATAAGAAAACCTAAGAATAATGGATCAATGTAAATTTATTAGAATCCAAGTCACATACATATGTCGAGTGTGTAAACAATTGATGTCTTAATCTACATGACTCAAACTATGAGTGTAGCAAGGGAATCTCTATTGTAACACAAATATCTTTACTTAATACATGACTCAAAGAATGGTTTAATATAATTCATATTTGTGGCCTCATATTCATACAACTTTCATAATTTCTACAACATTTTTTCATATAATATAAATCATTTAAATAAAACACAATTCAATCAAATAAACAAATCGATACTTTATTTACTTTTATATTCAACATTCACATTCAATTAATTAAAGAGACAAAAGGAAATAATGAAATAAAAAAAAAACTAGTTTGAGCGAAATTCTAGTCAAAAAAAGGTTGAATTTAGGTTCTATTTTTCACTTGAGCGAAAATATGGACAATGACCAAGGTTGGTTTTTTATTCCATTTTCACTCGAACGAAAATGGAACCAAAAAACAAATGTTGATTTTCTAATATATTTCATTGAGTGAAATTTATCAGTTTTCAAAATTTCACCCCAAAATCAATAAAACAAGTTACAACTTTTAAATAACTCAAAAGGCCAACATAATTATAATGTATTCGAATAGAACTTTCACTCTCGTAAAGCTCACAATTCAATCAATGATAACTATAAGAGATTAACTTATTCTCACAAAAAATCATATTCAAAACACAATTTAAAATCCTCAACATGCAAAAATCTATTCACCATGATAATATCTCAATTATATTAAATTCAAAGTACTCAAACAATTCTCACTTAATTTTAAATATTTACATATTTTTAAACAAAAACACAAATCCCTGCACAAAAATCAATATGTCATCAAGTCTAGAGATGAAATTGTTGGATAGCTCGTCTCATCCTGCGTATAAAATACGGGTTGATTTTATGAACCTACTTCAATAAGAATTGGTCCACGGACATGTAAGTCATCTAACATAATTTTTTTAAAATTAATGAAAAATAAAATTTTAAATATAAATTTTAAATAATTAATTTTTTTTTCTTATTTAAATAAATTAAATAAATGAATTCACAATCTTATTCTTACAACAATAAGATATAGATATAGATAAAAATAAAAATAAAAATTCTTTAATTTCATAATGTGAGATTTAAAACTTTAAAGATTATAGAATTTGAAAGTTAGAATAAAACACTTTGTCCCATCACATGCGGGTCCAGAAGAAGCCCCCACCCCTACTTGCTTCTATATCTTTGTTTTAACTTTGTGATTCTGAAACAGTTAAAGTTTACGTTTCTTTTTGAGTTTTTTTTTATGAGCATAAGTTTGTTTAAAGTATTTAATGATAGTTTAGTAATTAAAAATATTCATTAAAAGATTAAATGTCTTTAAAGTAAATGCAATTAAGAAATGTATAAAAACGGTTGTCACATTAATTATTTATTTCATTTTCATTTTTCATCACATTAAATATATATACATACATTTAAATTGATTAAATTTTAAGGGAAAATAAAAATATAATCAATAAATGAATATATTTCAGTACCAATTTGTGCCATTGGAAATTGTCACACCAAAATTATCCAAACACAATAGTTAAAGAATTAAAAATGGGATTTAGTTTCTTTTACACATTGAAAGAATATTTGGACTGTATAGCATGATTTTCTCAAAGTTTTGGTTAACTTTTGAATATGTCACTCGTCTATTTGTTTCAATATCGTTGAGAATTGATTTCGCTTCTACTTTTACAAATTAGTTATCCCTAAGAAAATTAGAGATTTAATTATTATTTTTAATACATTATGTAATACACTACAAAAAAATATGTTTATTAGCATGGGTCAAAAAGGGACATTAGCTATAATAAATGGACGCAAAAAGTGTAGTTATCATTAAAATTTGGAAGCTATGCTCAACATAAAAATAGTGGCGGGTGTGTGGGACATAAATGGTGTGTTTTTTAAGTAGGCCTAGTCTACATGCTCCCCACACAAAATTATATTTTATATTGTTTATTTAAAGAAGCGTGGGCTTAGTCAACAGATTGGCCACCCAATTTTTAAACAAGCGTGGGCTTAACCTTCATAATTTTTTTACATATTTAAATTTAATTTAAATATATATATATATATATATATATATATATATATATTATGTTTGCGTGGCTTTAACCTACAAAATTTTAAATTTTTATTATTATTTATTATTTATAGTTTCAGTTGTGACCATTTAACCCAGACAATTTTTTTTTCTTTTTTTTAGTTTATGTCCATATAACCCACGCTTACCCACACTTTATTTTTTATTTTTTTTAATAATGAAGGCTTGTTGGACACTATTTAGAGTTCCTAACATCATCTTCATTTTCTTTTGCAGCTAATTTTACTTTTTGGTGTAGTGATAAACCAAACCAGGTTTCATAAAATGATAACTTATTTCGATTAAATATATTTTGGATTAGGCTCATGAACTTTAAATACAAGTGATTCATCTTAATTAAATGCAAAAATAAACTCTATGAAAAAAATATAAATGGAGGATACCAACACATGAAAAATTATTCATTTATTATCAGTTCTAACATAACTATTTCTTTCACGCAAGCTCAACAAACAATCTTATTTTGGACAAACAAAATGATAACTTCGAAGCATAATCCACCATTTCCTCAGGGCTTGTTTTTTATAATTCTGAAAAAGAAGAAGAAGAAGAAGAAAAGAAAGAAAAAGAAATGTCAGAAAAGTAAATGAATGAGTAGTATTAACATGAATGTAGAAAACAAAAATCTCACTTTTCGCAATCGAAGTCCTTGGAGATGGGATAATCGACATTAATTTTACAAACTTTAGGAAGGCCATTGGCTCTGTCAACATCTAGGTTAGGAATGTGAGAGGCTTCTCCCTTAAGGCACTTACATGCAGCACATTTTTCTTCTTTTGTAGGTGTTGAAACTATCAATTTATTCAACCCTTGGCAGCAAGGAGTTGAAGGGGTACTAGTTTTCTTGGTGAGATAATCTAAGCATGGGGACATTAAGGATTTTGTCTGCTCACAAGTCAGAGCCTTTGTGGCTCTGTGGCTGCAACTGTGAGGACTAACACAACTACCAAACTCAAAAATGGTACAAATGCACTCTTCATTTTTGTCACAATGGTTTATCTCAATCACTCACTGGTGCTTTTGATTTTGGATGGATGGAACATTGTGAAAGTCTTACATTTATAGCCACATGCATGGTGCATTTTGAGCTTTCATCATGTGACCATTATTTATGACTATTAATCATTTTTTGTTTTTTTTTGTTTTTCTTGGAGTGTGGTCCACGAAATATGAAGAAATATAATTTCTTTCAACGGTTTTGATGTGTTATTGCAAATATTTAGTGACTTTTTTATCTCTTTCTTCGTTACAAGAAAATCATTAAATAGAAACTAATTTTAGAAATCAAAATAATTAGTTAGTATTTGATTAAATTAGAAATTATTTTATAAACTAAAAATTTAGTGGTATCTAAAGGAGTTTATTTCATAAACAAAAAAATATCGACATCTAAAGTGGTTTTTTATTAATACAAATTTATAAAATAGTTTCTAAATTAGTATCTGAATTAACTACTAAGATTTAAAATTACTAATTTTTAGATTCAAAATTAGTCTCTAAAGGACTAATAGAGACTAATTTATAATATAAAGTAGTTAGTAGCTAAAACTTTGGTAGCTAATGGTTAGATACTAATTTAGAAACTACTTTATAAATTTTTATTAATAAGAGAAATTACTTTAGATACCATTAATTGTTTTAGTTTATAAAATTATCTCTAATTTAGTCAATATAGTAACTATTTATTTTGATATTTCGAGTTAGTTTATATTCAATGATTTCTTGTGATGTATGTTCTACGCACTCTCACAAACACAGATAAAGTGTATCATTATATTTTGTTTGTATCTCATTTTGCTCCGTTGATGTTAAAATTTATTGTTGTTTTATACTACATCATTTATTACTTTAGACAATATTGAATTAGATTACATATATATAATTGTTTTCTACACATAAAAAAAATGATTTTATAAATGTGGTTTAAGGACTATCAAAGATCACATTAATTATTTATACAACATTTTTTAAGTGTTGTCATTAAAATGTATGGATTAAACTATAAGACTATTGAGTAAAAGTGGTCACATATATTAATATATATGATAGATTACGTTTTTCATGTCTTAGACATTTCAGTGATCTTTAAGAAAAGGATAAACCACATTAAAAAGATGTTTTCAAATAATAAAAAAGTGACTTTCAATTGTAGATATTTTAAATCATATATAATTAAGATTATCTTTAATATAAGTAACACTTCTAAAACGTGATTACTTTTTTTTTATCGTAAAAAAAGAATAATTAAAGGAGGTATTTTAGGAATACCTAAACCCTTATACAAGACACCACACCAAAACACACTCATACTTCTAGTGTTTTCTCTTGTTAATAGACCTCATACAAACAAGTGGTTCTAGACATCAATCTGAGTAAGAGAAACAAACTACTCTTACTCTCGCTGTTACCTATGACCAGACCTTCATTTGTGTCATTGTGAAGATTTCTTGATGATATATTCTTCCATTCCTAAATATGGTTACTTTATCCCATATTTATGAAATCCTTTGATTAAATTAAAAAAAAAAGTTATGCTTTTGAATTCAAAATATACAATACAGTTTACGTTATTTAGTATGTTCTAAATCTAAATTACAAGCTTTTTATTCGTCTACAAATCAAAATTCAAATTAAACCTTGATTTTAAAATTAAAATCCAAATTAATAATAATAATAGTATGATAACAAAAATTTTCTAATATATAGTTATAAGTTTATGTTTACTCTTAATATATCCAAATACAATTGCCAAATTAAATAATAAATAATTATCACATAAATATAAATTATAACACTTAAAAATTGTGGTCCTACCTATTATCATGTTTTAAACAATGGTTTTTAAATTTCTGTTAAAAATTATTACCTTAGTCATGTTTTTAAAAGATTGGTATAAAGAAAACAAATGAGTTTTTGAAGTGAAGAACATCATGCAAATATATAAAACGTTTTTTTTTTATATATGAAAAACTAAACCAACAAATAAAGAAAGAAAAAGTCAGAGAAACTGAAATCTACTTAAAGATTAAATTAAACACAGATATGTTTATGTCTCAAAATATTAGTAATTAAATTATTATTTTTTTATCTTCAAAATTAGTTTTTATTTAATAATTTTTTATAGTAAATTTTTATTATATATATTTATTTATTTGTAATACTATAACATTCCAAAAATACATCTAACTATTATAATACAAGTTCTACGTGTTTCTATACAAGCTTAGAGTTTTTCAAAACATTCCTAATACATGATTAGAGAATAAAAATACAAATATTTACAATATAAGGTTCAAAACTACTAAAGTCCTTCTGACCCTCCGACACCTGTATGATCATTTGTTCGTGTACGTAGTACAGTCATTGTAGTTCAAACACAACAAGAAAAACAAGGATAAGCTAATGAAAAGAAATTTCATAACATATTTAATTCATGCAAAAAAAAATCAAACTAATCATTTATAAACATTTCTATAAATGTTGTCATAAAAAATTTCAATACCAATTTCCTCATTCATATATATTACACAAGGATCTATTTTCAATCACAATCATTGGATATCATTTCAATCCATAACACTTTAATTTCATTTCAATCACACTGGCTACACATGAATCTATCGTCTTCCGGAGGACTCATTAAGTATGCCCCTACCAGAGACTAACATCTAATCTAATTCATGCATCAAGGATCAGAGTAAGTTCAAGCATCCAATACCAAGTGTCTACAGCGGGACCCAGCGTGTATGAACTCCCTCATCTGCTTCTCATCACCTGATATCTTAGTCTTACATGACTTAGATCATCAATGAAGCTATAGGATCTCTGTTAAACATAGGCTTTTCATACTTAATGTATCATCAAACAATAACTCATACATTATCCCAAATGTGTGACATTAATTTCAAACAATTTTAATTATTCATATATAATACATATCATTTAATCACATAACATTCAAGAATCCTTCCAACATCAAAAACAATATTTAACTTCCAAACAATCAAAATCTAATATTTATACATGTTCACACAACATAAAATCAAACAATTTTATCAAATTACATCCCTGCAAGAGAAATTGAAACTTGGGATCACGTCCCCTCCATATTCAAATCTTCTAGCCTAGGGTACTATTGAAAGTTAAAGTTAGCTTTCCTTACCTGAAATTCCTTATTGTGATGGAAATTCTACCTCAAAGAGGGGAACCACTCCAAAATTTATGAACTCTGTTTGAAAATCTAATTGGGTAGAAATATTCCCTGACTCCTCAACTACATCTTGGCGTAATCAGATTTTGGAATATATGAGGTATGAGAGAGAAATTAAAGAGAGAAGGGAGATGAGAGAAATGGGAAGCGAGAAAGAGATAAGCACCGTATGTGGGGGGGGGTTCAGTGTTACAAATACCCTTACAAGACATCAACCATTTTTTTTATCAGCAATAATGAATAAATAAATGTGGATACTTCAGGGGTGAACTAACCCTTATACAACTCACGAAATACTCCAGCCAACAAAATACTAACTAAACTACTCTAAAACAAGAAACCCCAAAACCAAAAACCAGCAAGCTAAAAACCAAATCTAAATTGAATTTAGGCAAATCAAAGGTTCAAGACACCAATCTGAATAAGAAAAACAAACAAATGGAATTTTAGAGGAAATCCAAGACCAAACCTTCAATAGAGCCAAAGAGAAAGTCTCTAAATGATCCAACACTCCACCTTTAAAGATGACATTGTTCCTAACACACCAAAACTCACTAACCACCTCAATCCCTACATTCTCCAAGACCAAATTAACATAATTAGGTGCATTACACAGGTTAAACTACAAGATATGAAAATGAGGGTTAAAAGAATCAACCGACTTCAACCCTAACCATGCATAACAGAGACTCTATACTAACCAAGCGAAACGACAACCAAAAAATAGATGAAAAGAAGTCTCCTCTTTTTCCCCACACAAGCTACACATGATATTTCCAACCACAATCTCACTTTTGACCAAATTAGCTTTGGTTGCAATCTTGTTTTCCAATACCCTCCAAACAACAAAATGGCCCAAAGGCAAAACTTAAAAGGCCTTAAATAATTGTAAATGGTCCTGTTTAGAACCGCCCTCCGATAACATACCCCACTTAAAATGGGGGCATCCAGGTGAGGAGACAACCACACATACCTCTTCTTCTAAGGACACCTGACACAAAGTATCATTTATCCTTACGTTTTTAACTAAATTTGCCACCCTTCGCACTGGCATTCTGATACGTAACCTTGTAAACTTAACACCTCTGAAGCACTGGTTGCCTAGTCCACATCAATTAATGAACCAACCAGAGCCCCAATTGACTTAAAACATTGTCTATTTCAGAACATCAACAGGATACCTCTACAACGGACCTGGGCGAGCTTTTCAGTTACCACAAAAGATTAGGACCATGGGAAGAGTGAATCGACAAAACCTTCCAAGCACTATTTGTTTTCTTCGATAAGCTTCTCAAGAGAGCCTGTTGTTTCACTTGACAAAAGAACGTATAGCTCCCCTAGAGATCTAACCCTCACAAAACTAAACCCTCCCAAAAAGAAACTCGCATTCATTGCCTGAACATTACTAGCTTTAACAACCTCCCAACATAGTAGTTCTCCAGCCACATAGGGGATTCCACCTTGACACTGAAAGATGTCATGTTTTCATATGAAACCGAAGCCTTCAAAGGGGAACTCCCACACCCGCTCTTGACCACCTAAACGAAAGAACATTTTTATTCCTTCTGATTCCACATTTTCCAAGTTGTTGATGACCTCTCCTTAGGATTCCACTCTTTCTTTGGATATCACGCTTATTGAATTTCGATTTGTTAACCCACAACTTCCAATACCCAATCCAAATAGAGTCCAATTTTCTTTCCAACACATCCACACCCCTTACGCCCTGGAACCTTACAAACCCAAAGCGCTGATTTCTAGCATTTAACTTTATGATGATAAATACGTCTAAGACTCGTCCCCATGTTTGGAAAATTTTCCATAGATCCTTTTCAAAGTAACAGGTGGAAATTTTGTGAAGAAAAACAATGTATATGCCATAGACTTAATGTTCTTCCTCGCCGGAAAACACTCTACCTCACCTGAAAACACTTCGCGGACCTTTCTCTCTCTATCTCATCGAATAACACTCAACGAACCTTTCTCTCTCTACATATTTTCTCTCCTCAAGAAAAGTTAAGACTTAGAAAAAAAATGTTAAACTAAGCCTCAATTGTGAGTAAAAATCCTAAACCCTGAAAACATCAACCATAAACTATATAACATAAATTTTCATATATCATTTGCAAACCATAATATATTTTTAAAAAATTACTTAAATATGAGAAAATATATCAATAAGTATAAATATTTTAAGAAAAAATTAAAATAGATTTTTATTCTTTTTTAGATGTTACTCCTATTAATGAGACAAAAAGAAATAATGAAATAAAAAAAACTAATGTGAGCAATATGATCAAGCAACATGACTGATTTTTTACTTATTTTCACTCAACCAAAAATGGAGGCAAGAGGAAATGTTGATTTCCTAATATATTTGTTTGAGTGAAATTTATCACTTTTCAAAATTTCACCCAAAATTAATACAACAAGTTACAACTTTTAAATAACTCAATAGATCAATATAATTATAATTTACTCAAATATAATTTGTCCTCTCCTAAAGCTCACAAATCATACATGATAACTATAAGAAATTAACTAATTCAAACAAAAAATCATATTCAAAACAGAATTTAAAATGTTCGTAATTTAACATGCAAAAATCTATTCACCATAACAATATCTCAATTATATTGAATTCAAAGTAATTAAACAATTGTCATTCAATTTCCAAAGAAAACAATAACCCCCGCACAAAAATAAATATACTATGATTAAGTATAGGGATGGAAATTGAGCTGATGCACCTAGCGTATAACATGCGGGTTAATTTTATGGGGTTAATTTTATGGGTCCGTCCTGTATAAGGATTGGTCCACAGGCTTACGGGTCAGTCTTTATAAAAATTGTTTTAAAATTAATACAAAATAAATTTTTAAATATAAATTTGAAAGAAAATAATTTTTTTTATTTAGATTAGTTAAGTAAGTGATCTCATTATTAATGTGTTTTTTCTTTAATTCCAAATAAATTTAGAACTTCCAGAATTATAGAATTTAAAAGTTAAAAAACCTCGCGACGAGTCCCACCCCTACTTGTTTCCATATCTTTGTTTTGCCTTGATTCTGAAACAGACAGAAATTATGTTTGTTTTGAGTTTTTCTTAACAACATACGTTTCTTTTCAGTATTTAATGATAGTTTGATAAATAGTAATTAAAAATATACATTAAATAATTATATGTGTTTAAAGTAGACATGCAATATTAAGAAGTATACAATAAAACTGTTGACATTAATTATTTTTTCATTTTCATTTTTCATCACATTAAATATATATACATATATTAAATTATATAGTAATTAATCATTGTTAATTTTTATTTTTATGATACAAATTAATTCAAATAACTTAATACTTTTATTTAACTTTTGTTAACATTTAAAAATAAACAACATCAAATATATTTTTTAAAATAAAAAAGAATCAAATTAAACATAATATTTTACCAATTTTATGTTTTAATAAGAAACTTTATTTAAGATATCTTGAATTTTCAGTTTTTTTTATATTTTTATTAAAAGAAAGTTAATGTAGATTAAAAGTTTTGTTAATATTGATTTATGTTTTAATTGGAGGGTGTTTTGGATTTAAAAAATATATATTATGGAGATGCAGACACCATGGTGCAGGAAGAATTTACATTTTATAAAGCTCTGATTCCTTTTTTTCCTTTTTAGTATGTTTTGTACACATTAAAAAAATGGGAAAGTTGTATATATGTTTTTAGATAGAGGAAAAGGTATATTTGGTTTGGTATCATTTTATTTGGAAAATGCACATAGAATAATATGTGTAACTTAATTTATTAATACTTATAAATTAAATTTTAATTAATATTTATAATAAATGAATTATCTTTTTAGTCTATATTAAGGATTAAAAATTAATTTTATCTCTTACATTTTAAAAAGTTTAATGTGGTATAATTTTAAGAAAGAAAATCGTATCAACTCTTTCTAAAAAGTTTAATGTATTTGCATAATCTTAAGTAGATCTATTTTAACTATCATAATCTAGCATAATGAACTACATTAAATTGTTTGTTATAAAAATGAACTATATTAAACTTTTAGAAAATCTCAGAATTAAAATGATTTTTATCTTTGATATAGAAAAAAAAAAGATAATCTAAAATAATTTAACGTATAAAAATAAAAGTAAATTTAATTTATCAAATTAAAAACATTAATTATTCAATTAAAAATTATTTACATAATTAAGTGTGTTTTTAAAATATTATAAATATTAAAATAAAAACAAACTTTAATAAAAAAATGGCAACCACCCACCTACTTTTGCCCGAACAGCAGGTCCAGAGAAAACCCACCCCTTTTCTGTAACACCCCATAATTTGCATATAACTATTACAATAAAAGTTCTACCAGTTTCTAAACAAACTTGGAGTTTTTCAAAACATTCCTAATACATGATTAGGATTTATAGAAATACAAATATTTATATATCCATAGCTCAAAACAAAACTCTGAAACCTCTAAGGCTCTCCTGCATCTGTATGGTCATCTGCTCGTCGCAGTTCAAACACAGCAAAAAGAACCAATCAAATAAATCAGTTATAAATATTTCTTTAAATGTTGTCATATAAAATTTCAATATCAATTTCATGATTCATATAAACCACACATGGATCTATTTTCAACCACAATCATTGGATTTCATTTCAATCCCACTTCATCTTCCAGAAGACTCATTAAGTATGTCCCTACCAGATACTAACACCTGATCCAAAGATTACCATCGAATCCAATAGAAAGGATCAAGGTAAGTTCAAACATCCGATACCGAGTGTCTAGGTGGTACCCGGTGTGTATGAACTCCCTCTCAGCTTCTCACTACCTGATATCTTAGTGTACATGACTTAGATCATCAGTGAAGCCAGAGGATCTCCGTTAAACATAGGCTTTTCATACTTAATGTACCATCAAATGAAAACTCATACATTATCCCAAATGTATGACATCAATTTCATACAATTTTCATCATACAATATCATTCAAAACGCAATCCACAATATTCAAAATCCTATTTAACAGAAAAAAACAAAACTTAAATACTAAACCATCAAAATCTAATATTTTTACTAGTTTAAATAATATATAAACAAACAACATCCATGCAAGAGAAATTGAATATTGGGACCACGTCCCTTCCACATTCAGATATTCTATCATAGGGTGCTATTAAAAAAATTAAATTTAGTTTCCCTTACCTCAATTGCTTGCTTTCCAAGCAACTTCTAGAATTTTATTCCCCACAAGATAAGCTTTAAGATTTATGGGCCTAATGCAAGTTATCCAAACATAACAAAAATTCAGTATAAAGTAAAATAAGTTGAGAGGATTAAACTTCTCAACTAACCCCACCAAGATTGATGACTAAATCCTAAAGGAAAAACATAGAACAAATGATATTTAAAGTATGATCAGATTCTAAAATAGATGAGGTATGAAGTGAGAAATTAAGAGAGAAGATAAAAGGGAGAGATGGAGGGAGAAAAAAGAAAGGAAAAAATGGTGCGTGGGGACAAGGTTCTGGTTCTTTATTTTATTTTTTTTTACGCTGTTATATTTGCTTTTTTTCTAATTTTGAAACAGTTAGAATTTACGTTTGTTTTGATTTTTTTTAATTTTGAAACCGTTAGAATTTACGTTTGTTTTGATTTTTTTTTTTATCAACATACGTTTGTTTAAAGGTTTCTTTTAAGTATTCAATGATAGTTCTATAATATAGTAATTAAAAATATTCATTAAACAAGTTATATCTCAGACAAGCAATTAAGAAATATATAATAAAACGGTTAATAATTATTTTTTTCATTTTTATTTTTTATCACCTATTATATATATATATATATATATTAAATTATATAGCATGATTTTCTTAAAATTTTGAATATGTCTTATTACTGTACTCATCTATTCGTTTTAATATAGTTGAGAATTGATTTCGCATGTACTTTTACTGGTTTCTCCAAATTAAATTAGAACTTTAATTAAAAGTTTTCTTTAATACATTAGGTAATAAACCAAATCAGGTTTCATAAACTGATAGCTTACTTCGATTAAATTTATTTAGGATTTGGCTCACCAATATTAGTTAAACACAAACTATTCATCTTAATTAAATGTAAAAATAAATTCTATGAAAAAAATGAAGGGAAATACCAACAACATATAAAAAATTATTCATTAATTATCAGTTTTAATATAACTTTTTCTTTCAGGCAAACTAAAGAAATAATTTTATTTTTGAAAAAAAAAGATAACAACTTCAAAGCATAATCCACCATTTCTAACGTCACATCTCCTCCTCAAGGCTAGTTTTTTATAATACTGAAAAGGAAGAAAAGAAAGTAAAAACAATGTCAGAAAAGTGAATGAGAGGTATTAACATGAATAATACATATAAAAAAAGAAAGAAACTCACTTCTCGCAATCGAAATTCTTGGAGATGGGATAATCGACATTAATATTACAAACTTTAGGAAGATTATTGGCCTTGTCATCATCAAAATTAGGAATGTGAGAGACTGCTTCCTTAAGACACTTACATGCAACAAGTTTTTCTTCTTTTGAAGGTGTTGAAACTATCAATTTATTCAATCCTTGGCAGCAAGGACTTGAAGTGGCATTAGTTTTATTAGTGAGAAAATCTAAGCATGGCATCACTAAGGATTTTGTCTGCTCACAAGTCAGGGCCATTGGAGTCTCTGTGGCTGCAACTGTGAGGACTAACACAACTACCAAAGTAAAAAATGGTACAAACACACTCTTCATTTTTGCCACAATGGTTTATCTCAATCACTCACTGGTGTTTCTGATTTTGGATGGATGGAACACTATGAGAGTCTTGTATTTATAGCCACATGTGCCTTTTGAGGTTTCATAATGTGAACATTATTTTTTTTTATCAGCAAAGAATAAATAAAATAAAATGAGACTCCTTATAGATATTTTAACTCTTATACAAAAAGACCTAAGACCAAACTTCATAACACCCAACCAACTAGAATTCCAACGGACCCTACAAAACAACAACCAGAGTGACATAAATTATTATTTATGACTATTAATCACTTTTTTTTAGTATGGTCACATTGAATTAGGTTATATATATATATATAAATTGTTCTCTAAACATATGATTTTACGAGTGTGGTTTAAGAACTATCAAAGATCACATTCATAAAACCTTGATTATTTATACTATATTTTAAATTTTGTCTTTAAAATGAGTGGACTAAACAATAAAATTGGTCACATATGTGTAAATGTGATAGACCACACTTTTCGAATCATAGGTCTAAATCAAATTTTGTGACGACCTTTAAAAAAAATAAAAACGTGCGTAGTAGAATAATAAAAATGCTGTTTTTAATTGTAAAAAAAATATAATTATATTATTACTTAAATTTAATATAAATATGTTTTTTAATAAAATTTTTTATAATTATAAATATTAAAATTTTGTTTATTTTTATCTAATAATTTTTATTGTTTCGACAATTTTTAATTTTATCTTATGATATTTTTTATTGAAGTTATTTATTTTTATCTAATAATTTTAAATATTTACATATATTAATAATTTTTCATTAATTTTTTAAATTATGAATATTAAAATTTTATTTTCAATGCAAACACAAGTATTTTCTAATAATTTTTTATTTTCTGACAAATTTTCATAATTTGTATTATTTTTTTCAAAATCAGTTTTTATATAATTTTGAAAATAATTTACAAAATTTTAATTAATTCAAAACTATAAAAAAAATTACCTCATATAGCACTATTCAAAAAGTTTTAAAGATAAGAGTAAATCTGTAAACTTATATTTTACACATTTTAGACAAATAAAAATTCTCTCACAATTATCATCACAAATTTCAATAAATTTTCCTCACAAATTCACTCTAAGATACTCAAATTCAAACTCAATCACTTTATTCACACTTTCTTATTAAAATCTCACACATCCATTCTCTCAAATCCCCACACATCCTCTCATTAATCCAAACACCACCAAAATTTATTCTTAGAATAATATATATATATATATATATATATATATATATATATATTAAAATAAATATAAAAACAATTGGCAACCAGCCCCACCCTACTTTTGTCGGACCACATGCGGGTCAAGAGGAACCCCACTACTAATTTTTTTGTTTTGCTTTTGTGAATCTCAAACGGTTAGAATTTACGTTTGTTTTAAGTATTTAATGATAGTTTGAAAATATTGTAATTAAAAATATACATTCAAATTATCCAATTTTTTACTTTAAACAATATTTAATTATATATATATAAGCATAAAAAAAACAACAATTTTACAATTATGATTTAAAGACTATCAAATATCACATTTATTATTTATATCATATTTTTTAAATGTTATCTTTAGAAGGTATAAGTTAAATGTGGTCACATTTATCAGATGATAAATAATTAAATTATTATTTGGTGACAATGACTTCTAACAAAAAGAATAAACCACTTTAAAAAAATGTGTCAGAAAATAATAAAAATGTTACTTTTAATTGGTAAGTATTTTAAATTATATAATTAAAATTATCTTTAATATAGACCACTATTATTAAAATGTGGTTATTAAAAAACAAAGTCTTAGAAGTGGGTGACAGATTAAGAAAACTTGTAAAAAATCAAATAAAAATTTCATAACCCAATGAAGATAATTTTATATAGGTTGAATTCTTTTTTTCCTTTTTAGTGTGTCTTGGACACATTCAAAAATGGGAAAAGTTGTATATCGGTTTTAGAGAGAAAAAGGTATATTTGGTTTTGGTATCATCATATTATTTGAAAAATGAAAAATGGAGTGATATGTGTAAATTAATTTATTAATACTTATAAATTAAATTTTACTTGATAATTATAATAAAATAATAATTTAATTATCTTTTTAGTGTTATATTAAAGATAAAAATTATTTTTATCTTTCAAATTTTAAAAAGTTTAATGTGATATTAATTTTTAAGAAATTTTTAATTTAATATATATGGTCTCAACTTTTTAAAGATAATTTAATGTGATAATTATAATTTTTTTTAAATAATTCAATGTGCTAAAAATACATATAATTTAAGATATAGTCATATAATCGTTGAGAGAGATATATTTTATTGAAGATAATCTAACAAAATAATTATATTAAATCTTTAAAAAAAATTAAAACTATATAAAAAAAAATATCTTAACTTAATTGATTTTTCAATTTTAATATAAGAAAAATAACCTAAAATAATTTAATATATAAAAGTAATAATAAATTTAACTTATCAAATTAAAAATATAATTAATCAATTAAAAAGTATCTACATAATTAAACTGACAATTACCCACCTACTTTTGTCCCACCACTGATAATCGCCCTACTTGTTTTCATAGCTTTGTTTTGATTCTGAAACCGTTAGAATTTACGTTTTGATGATAGTTTGATAATATAAAAAAGAAATATGTATTTAAAGTAGACATTATGAACTATAATAAAACGGTTATGATATTAATTATTTTTTTCATTTTCATTTTTCATCACATTACATACATATACATACATTTAAATCGATTAAATTTTAAGGGGAAATAAAAATACAACTCATAAATGAATATAATCTACTACCAAATTGTGTAATTGAAAATTGTCATACCAAAATTATCCGAACACAATAGTTAAAGAATTAAAAATGGGATTAAGTTTATTTTACACATTGAAAGAATATTTGGATTGTTAGCATGATTTTCTCAAAGTTTTGAATATGTCCTTTTACTCGTCTTTTCGTTTTAATATCGTTGAAAATTGTTTTCGCTTGTACTTTTACTAGTTACTTTGCCCTAAGAAAATTAGAGCTTTAATTATAGTTTAATGTAATAAACCAAACCAGATTTCATAAGATGATAGCTTATTTGGATTAGGCTCATGAACATTAAACAAAAATTATTCATCTTAATTAAATATAAAAATAAACTCTTGAAAAAGATGAATAGAGCATGTCAACTAAAACTATTCATTAATTATCAGTCTAACATAATTGTTTCTTTACCCAAGCTCAACAAACAATCTTATTTTGGATAAACAAAATATAACTTCGAAGCATAATCCATCATTTCCTCAGGACTTGCTTTTTATAATTCTGAAAAAGAAGAAGAAAAGAAAGAAAAAACAATGTCAGAAAAGTAAATGAACGAGTAGTATTAACATGAATAATATATATAGAAAAAAAAGAAGTCTCACTTTTCGCAATCGAAGTCCTTGGAGATGGGATAATCGACACCAATTTTACAAATTTTGGGAAGGTTATTGGCTCTGTGAATATCTAGGTTAGGAATGTGGGAGACTCCTTTCTTAAGGCACTTACATGCAACACATTTTTCTTCTTTTGTAGGTGTTGAAGCTATCAATTTACTCAACCCTAGGCAACAAAGAAGTGTAGGGGAATTGGTTTTCTTGGTGAGAAAGTTTAAGCAAGGTATCATTAAGGATTCTGTCTGCTCACAAGTCAGGGCCTTTGATGGCTCTGTGGCAGCAATTGTGAGGACTAACACAGCCACCAAACTCAAAAATGGTACTAACACACTCTTCATTTTTGCTACAATGATTTATCTCAATCACTCATGGGTGCTTTTGATTTTGGATGGATGGAACACTCTGAGAGTCTTACATTTATAGCCACATGCATGATGCATTTTGAGCTTTTATCCCCTCACCATTATTTATGACTATTAATCACTTCTTGTTCTTTTTATTTTTCTTGGAGTTTAGTCCACAAATTATGAACACAGTATTCATGTCTTATTGCGAGTATTTAGTGACTTTCTTCTCTCTTTTTCTTTTCTCTCTCTCTATTAGAGTATGCTCTACACACTCTCACAAAATAAGATACAACACTACAATAAATCATTAAATGAAAACAAATTTTAGAGAACAAAAGTAATAGTCATTATATTAACCAAGTCAAATGTTATTTAGAGACTAAAACAATTATTGGTATCTAAAGTAGTTTTTATTACTAATAAAATTTATATAAATTGATATCTAATTAGTTACTAAGGTTTTAGATACCAATTGATTTAAATTATAAAGTTGGTATCTAAAACATTGGTAGTTAATTATATATCAATTTAGAAACTAGTTTATAAATTTTATTAATAATAGAAATTACTTTAGATACTAATAATTTTGTTAGTCTCTAAAATAATATATAATTTAATCAATATATTGACTAATTACTTTTGGTATCTAAAATTGGTTTCTAATTAATATTTTTCTTCTAATGATTATTGTTTTTTTTATCTCATTTTGTTTTGTTGTTTGTATCTTATTTTGCTTTTGTTGATGTATATTAAAATTTATTGTTGTTTTACACTATACCTTTTTTTTTTTTACTTTAGATAACATTATATATATATATAAAAGATAATAATTTTACAAATGTGATTTAGGATTATCAAAGATCACATTTATAAAACATTGATTATTTATATCACATTTTTTTAAGTGTTGTATTTAAAATGTATGGACTAAATAATAAAAGTGTAGTCTAAAAGTGGTCACATATATAAAAAATGAGATAGACCACGCTTTTCAGGTCATAGAAGTTTAAATCACAATTTTGTGACAACGACCTTTAAAAACAAAATAAACCACATTAAAAAAAGTGTCAGAATAGTAAAAAATGTGATTTTTAATTATAGGTATTTTAAACCATATTTCATTAAAGTTACCTTTAATATAAGCAATCATTATTAAAATGTAGTTACTTTAACCCATGCTTATTACATTGTGGACATTTTAAAACACATTTTTTAAGAACGTAAAAAAAAAAAAAAACCCCAACCCCCCCTCACCCCATCATGTGACTTTCCTTTCTCCCTCTATCTCTCCAACCTTCTTCCTTCTCTCTTCATTTCTCACTCCATGCATCATCTATTTTAGAATCTGATCACACCACACTATAGTTAAGCAGTTAAGGAATATTTCTATCCGATCAGATTTTTAAACAAAGTAAGTTCATTTTTGCTCTAAAGATCCTTTATTGTCTGTTTTTCCATAGGATTTAGTCATCAATCTTGGTGGGGTTAGTTAAAAAGAGTAATCCTTTCAACTTATTCTACTATATACTGAATTTCTATTCTGTTTGGATAACTTGCATTAGGTCCTTAAATCTCGAAGCTTATCCAAATTGAGAGGATAAAATTCTAAAGGTTGCTTGGAAAGCAAGCAATTAATGTAAGGGAAACTAACTTTAATTTTTAATAGAATCCTAGGTTAGAAGATCTGGATGTGGAGGAGATATGGTCCCATTATTCAGTTTATCTTGTAGGGATGTTGTTTTTTTATATACTGTTTAAACTTGTAAAAATATTATATTTTGATAATTTAGTATTTACGTGTTGTTAAATAGGACTTTTGAATGTTGTGGATTGCATTTTGAATGATATTGTATGATGAAAATGCTATGAAATTGAATTCATACATTTGGGATAATGTATGGACTGATGTTTGTTTGTGTATTAAGTATTGATGCCTATGTGATAACAAAGATCTCTGAGCTTCACTGATGATATAAGTCACATAGACTAAGATATCATGTGGTGAGAAGCTGGTGGGGGAGTTCATGCACACCATGACATATGAGATGCACGACTTGTGTTGTAATGAACTTACCCCAATCCTTTTTTTTAGATTTGCTGGTAATCTTTGGATCAAATATTAGTCTCTAGTAGGACTTACTTAATACGGGTCTTCTGAAAGGCGTTAGTTGTTATTTTGTTTGTTGAATATCCTAGATGTGTAGATCCATGTAAGATCTATGTGAGATCTATGTGATTTTTTATATTGGCATTTGAAGAAAATTGAATAATTGAGAAAATGATCAATGTAATTTGATTTTCTCTTTTGATTTAACTGTGTATATTATAAAACTTTATTTTCACTAGTTTACCCTTACTTTTCTTGTTGTGTTTGCGAAAACTGTACTATGTGCACGAGCGATCATACAGGTGTCAGAGGTTCTTGAGGGCTTATATTGTTAATATTTGTATTCCTATAAGTCATAATCTTGTAATAGAAATATTTTGAAAAACTCAAAGTTTATATAGAAATCGATAGAACTTGTATTGTAATAGTTAGATGTATTTTCTGGAGTGTTACATATTTAATTAATCCATTGATAAAATTAAAAATTAAAAATAAATAAAAATTTATGCTTTCAAATTCTAAATGTGCAATACATATTGGGTTATTTTTCAGGTCCCCAAATCTAAATCACAATCTTCCACTACTTTACAAATCAAAATTAAAACCACACTTTGATTCTAAAGTGAAAATTCAAATTAATAATAATATTCGTAATATGAGAACACAATTTGTATAGTATAGTGGTTATATGTTTTATATTTACTCATGCAACCTGTATCCCAATAAAATTTGTCTAATTAAATAATTGTGACATAAATGTAAATGATAACACTTAAAAAATTGTAGTTATAAAAGTGTGGACTTTTTATGATTTTTATTATACTTGTTATTATTAATATAAATATTATTAATATTAATAAATATTAATAATATTATTAGTATTATTAATATTAGTATTAATATTATTAATATTAGTATTAATAATATTATTATTAATATTATTAATATTATTATTAAATAATGTTAATATTATTAATAATATTATTAAATAATGTTAATATTATCAATAATATTATTAAATAATGTTAATATTGTTAATATTATTAATAATATTCTGTATGTAATACTTTATATACGGATATAATCCGTATGTAATTATTCTCGCTTCATGGCGTCAAAATTACATATTGATTAAATTTGTATGTAATTACTTTTGGCTTACATATGGAAAAATCCGTATGTAATTATTCTCGTTTTATGGCACCAAAATTACTTGCTGATTAAATTCGTATGTAATTATTTTTGGCTTACATACGAAAAAATCTGTATGTAACGTCTATTTACATACTGAATTAAATCCGTATGTAATGCTCACTTGTCCTCCCAAAATTTAACTATGTTCCCACATTCCACTTTACATTCCAATGCTTCTTGGATACATCTCTCCACCACCACGATTGGTATTCCAGAGGGGGTTGGCTACGACTTGAATCCACACCTTAGATACTAGGATATCTTTCCACATCCTTTGTTCTTCACCTAACCGGCGCCACTTCCATTTTATAAGGGCTCCATTAAACTTTCTAACATATTTAATTCCCAATCCATCTTCCTCCACTTGTTTGCATAGGTTCTCCCATCTTACCCAAGCGATTGATCTATCATCCCTTCCGCATGCCCATAGAAACCTTCTCTGGATACTTATGATTCTATTGTATATCGACTCCGGAGCTTTAAAAAGGGATAAGTAAAACAGGGGTATAACTGTAAATATCGATTTAATTAGGCATATTCTTCTCGCCAACGACAACAACCTCCCCATCCATGCACAAAGTCTTGCACTAATTTTGCTCAGAATTGACTCCCAAAACTGCTTCTTCTTAGGGTTACCTCCTCCTTCTAACCCCAAGTATTTAAAAGGAATCCCCATTAAAGAACATTTTAGAGTTTTTGTGTAGACTTCAAAATTTCTATCAACATTTATACCTGCCAACTTTAACTTATGAAAGTTAACCTTCAAACCAGACACCAACTCGAAACACCTTAGGATAGCTTTTAAAGAGAGCACATCAGAGAAGGAATCTTCACACATAAACAAGTTATCATCGGCAAATTGTAGCACACAAGCTTCCACCTCATTCCTCCCCACCTTCACGCCACCAGCAGATTGGTCTTGATTTCTTGTCTAACTAGACCTACCAAGCCTTCAACAACAACAATAAAGAGGAATGGGGTTAAGGGGTCTCCCTGCCTCAACCCTTTCGATCTAAATTCCTCCATAGGGCTTCCATTAACCAGAACTGACACGATCACATATTCCAAGCAACCTCTAGTCCATTTAATCCTTCTGTTGTGAAAACCCAACCTGTGTAACATATCAAGAAGGAAATTCCATCTTACCGAATCGTACGCCTTTTCATAATCCACCTTCAAGCACAATCCACTCTTCATATACCTCCTCAAATCCTCAACAACCTCATTAGCCACAAGGACGCTATCTAACATCCCTTTATTCTTCAAGAAGGTTGATTGGCTTTCATTAATAATTGCATAGAGCACCTTCTCAATTCGGCAGGATAACACCTTGGAAATGATTTTGTACAATGAGCCCACCAAAGAAATAGGTTTGTACTGGTCAAGTTTAGAGGGGTATCTAACTTTTGGGACCAGAGCTATGAAAGACACATTACAGCCTTTTGAAAGCACCCCTTTTTCTTGGAAGGAGTTAACAACCTCCACTATATCATGTTTTATAGTATCCCAACAATTCTTGATAAATTTGAAGTTGAACCCATCCGGGCCAGGGTTTTTTGACCCATCACATTGCCACACCGCTTCCTTAACTTTTTCCTCTGTAAAATTGGATTTCAAACCTGAGCTAACCTCTAGAGACAAGGACTTAAACTCTACATAACCAAGGCTAACCCCAAAATCATGTGTAGCCACAAATCTATTTTGAAACAATTTTTTATCTTCTCTTCGAACTACTTATGGATCATCACATCATTGATTTCCTACCTCAACCCCCTTTACCTCATTCCTAAGTCTTCTCCGTCTGATAACTGAGTGATAAAACTTGGTATTAGAATCATCGAACTAAAGCCAATTAGCTCTAGCTTTTTTCTAGACAGAGATTCTAGCTTTTTATCAATCACCCTTAACTGACAAATAAGGTCCATTGTTTTCAACTTAGCACTGATCACATAGAAATCATCTTTAGCATCTAAATATTCAATTTCCCTCACAATCCTCTTCTTGTTTGTATCCAAACATCAAAACACTTCACGGTTCCACACTTTGAGGTCAGCCTTCAGAATCTTGAGTTTGTCTTTGAGTTTGGTTATACTATTTCCCTGGACATAGTAGGATTTCCATTTTCATCCACCCACACCTTGAACCCAGGCTCCGCGAGCTAGGCATCAATGGTCCTAAAAGGCTTTGAACCCCAATCTTTGACCACTGATTTCACCACAATAGCACAATGATTTGAGACCTCTTTTGGTCAGACATATTGCTTACACATAGGCCAAACCTGAAGCCACTCATCAGACACTAGCATTTTATCCAATCTGCTCTTTGTTGATCCATTTTCCTTAAACCATGTGTATTTCTTTCCAACAATAGGTAGATCCACCAGAAAATTCCTTTCGATAAAGCTATTAAACCCACTAATTTCTTTCTTTTGGCTATCGCTCTCTCTTACACCTTTCCTTTCATTTGCACTTCTAATTGCATTAAAATCTCCACATACACTCCACATGAGATTTTGATGTGCCTTTTTCAGATTCGTTAAGTCCTCCCACAAGGCTACCTTATCATGTCAATTGCATGCTGCATACACATTGACTACAACACACTTAAGATTCGACTTTATGTGCTGCCCAAAGATAACAATGAAACCTCTGCCCACCACTTGAGATTCGTAATTGAACGCATCTTTATGCCACATAGATAATAAACTCCCAGCACCATTTATACATTCGTTAGGTTGTATGATAAACTCCCAGCACCATGTTCCCCAGTACAACTCCTTCACCACTCACCATTTTAGGTTGTATGATAACATCCCTCACTCCTTCAAGGTCTCCATTGCTAAAGATATTAAGTCTTGTTTGAGGACCCTCTATACCCGTTAGTGGCTCCTTAAGACCCAATGTCGCTTTGAGGTGCAGCTTTTTCTACCTCCTCCATCGTGAAGTTGATTGTTATCTCACTTTCTTCCCTTTTCTCATCGTCGTTTTCACTGCTACCTTTCTTTATGCAATCTCCGCAGTCACTTCCCCTCTCGATGCCTTGTTCTGGGCCCTCTACCACCGTCCCATAGCTCTCCACGCCAGATTTGGCTGCTCTGCTCCTCAATTGGGCCTCACTAACAATGGGCCTAGCTTGGTAATCCTTAGAAGCTTCAACGGGTAGTATTAGGTTAGCCAATGTTGTTTGAACAGGTAAGCTAAGGCACCCTTAATTGACTTTCCGTACATCAGAAAAGGTTGCCTCCCTTTCAAAAGAGCCATGTTTGCCCATTGCCTCATTAGCGTAACAAAGGCCTCTTTCCTCCTGCGATTACTTTCCATTCACTAGCCCATACTCCTTATTTTATACTCTTGTCGTTTTCGCATAACAGTTCTTTCCACCCCTGTAGTGCACCTCCAACTGTCGTGGCGTCCCTCCGTCGTGCCTGTTCCCATTTCCACTATTCGAGAAAATAGTTTTTGCAACGTAGGATTCCGACGACGATATGTTGTCTGAGGTTGCATAATGGTTGTAAGTGCACATGCATACACTTCCTTCTTGGGTGGAAAACTCCTCTTCAATGAAAATATTATATACTTGACCATTAATCCTCACACCCTTTGACAATCTTGCTGAATAAGACTTGAGAATGCGCACTTGGATTCTTGCATACTCAAGATTTTCCCATAATTCTGTAGCTTCGTCGATAGCCATCCATGAAGCCATTTGTCCAACGAATTTAGAGAAACAATCCTTGTTCCACAGAGATATGGGTAAGCCATAGCATCTAACCCATACTATCTTATGGACTGCTACATATGAATCTGACCAAGGATCAACAACCTCAAAGAAACTTTCAAACCAGTCTTTATTAAGCTTAATCAGGTCTGCCATCCGCTCCCCTTCCTTCAGAGTTAACAGTACCAGATTATCTCCCATGTACCTCACCCTTATCTTGTTCATCCCTCCCTTTATAAATTCTTCACGCAACTTACTAAAGTTAAGATCAAGGGACATATGGCCTACCATACTACTTTCCATCCACGGAAGAACTAGTTGCTTAGTCTCGACTATAGGTCCTTTCCATTTCTCTTGTGAACTTCTCCTCACAAAATTTGCATAAGACTGCTGCCCTTTACTTTCCCTCTGAACTTCCGCCCCTTGCTTTATCCTCTAAACCACCTTACTCTTGTACTTGACACGATCATCACCTTGTTGTTTTCTTGCCTCCCTGGCGCGTCCTCCCTCATGTTCATACTCAAGTCTTCTATACCTTGGAATATTAACGAAAAGTTTCATATTGCAAATATAGATTCAGTCCAGTTCCTTCCCAATCTACTCACATTATCCACCTCACAAAATCTCACAAATCCAAATCTCCTTCCCCACTTGTTGAGTCTGCGCGAAATGAACACCTCTTTTACCCTTGTCCATCTTTGAAAAATCTTAAACATATCATATTTGCGATGACTAGCCGATAAGTTTGAGAAGAAGAAAGTTGTGAAGTTGCATGATGATTATTGTGGCTTGTGCCCTTTTGGTCTCCTCCAACGCTCCTCCCTCATTTTTTCAAATTCTCTTAATGAATGAAAGTGAATAATCATTCAATCATACTCACTTGTATAACTAATTATTTATATGTATTTTTCTAGATAGAATTTGCAAGTATGGATTTCTTATTATGTTCAAATCTTGCTATTGATTCATGTTTATTTAATATTTTTTGTACACTTTTTTGCATACAAAGCTTTAAATAGAGATAGAATTGGTTAATTACAAAGTTCAAACAACATTTATTTCGAACAATTTCATCTTCATTGATGTTCTCTGTATTTATAACACCTTAGTTGTAAGAAAATTGTATATAAGAAGATTGTAAGAAAAATGGAGATTTCTTATTCTCTTGTGTGTATTTACACCACTCAATGTATTGGAAATATATACAAGTGTATGGAGACTTTCTTTCCAAATTAAAAGCTAATTATGTGGTGATCCACTAATCATGGAATTCTATCAATATCAAATTAATTGTGTATAATTGCGTACAATTGCATATAATTGCGTATAATTTGATAATCATTATTTCCTTAATATTTCCCCTCAAGTTGGTAGGTGAAGATCATGAACCCCAACTTGCATCGCAACCTCAAAAAATGTTCCTTACCCAGTGCTTTCGTAAAAATATATGCGAGTTGGTACTGTGTCGGTATATACAAAGCACCGATTATCCCGGTTTGTAATTTTTCTTGCACAATGTGGCAGACTATCTTAATGTGTTTTGTGCGTTCATGAAATATTGGGGTTGCAGCTATATCACTAGTGCACAAAGACGAAACGAATGCGGCTATTTTAAATTTATAAGGGTGGTTGTATAGCCGCATTTGATCAGCGCGCACTTGTAAATCGAAGAGATAAGAGTATTTCTTATAAGGGTGGTTGTATAGCCGTACTTGAAAATTCCTATTATAAGTGCGACTATTTCTTATAGCCGCACTTGTATATGCCAAAATATTAAAAAAAAAATTCAAAAAATTTAAAACGCCGTCAATCTTGTGTGAAAACGTTGATGAAGAGTGGCACGGGAGCGCTAGCAACGGCAACGGAAGCGGCGGCGAACAGGGAAGCAGCGACGAAGCAAACCAAAAAACCCACGAAGGCAATGAAAGAGTACTGAGCAATGCAAGAAACCAAACAATGTAAGAAAAACGAAAAAATTTATACATGAAGAGTGGCACGGGAGTGCCAGCAACGGCGGCGACGGATAGGGAAGCAGCGACGGAGCAACGAATGCCAGCCAATGAAATAGTGCTTCGAGACCACCAATGCAAGGAAAAAAAAACATATATAAAAAAAACGAAAATATCTATGCATATATTTGTGAAAATGAAGAGGAAGAAAGAGAGCTTAAGAAACTTACATTGGCACACATGGAATGCAGATGCAGCAGAAGGAGATGAACTTAGAGCGCAAACGCGAAACGAAAGCAAAGACGAGAAAGAAAATATGAAATTGTGTGTGGCGCGCTTCAAAATTTAGGGTAAAAAATGATTTACGAATGTGGCTAAAGGTAAAACCGCATTCGTAAATCAAAATATTTTGATTTACAAGTGCGACTATACAAAATAGCCGCATTCGTAAATCAAGTGCTTTGATTTACAAGTGCGGCTATACAAATAGCCGCATTCTTAAATCAAAGCTCTTTGATTTACAAGTGCTATAGCCACATTCGTAAATCAAAATAATTTAAAAAATGTCACTGCGTTTTTTATGAAAGTGGGTAGCGCAAAAGCCACATTAAATAAATAGTAACCTTTTCTTCTTTTTGCACTAGTGTATGCAAGGGTGCTTGATTGTCATAGAAAAGTCAAGTTGATAAGTTACATGGCACCTTTAAGTCTTGTAACAGGTATCGTAACCAAATTATCTTCAAACAAATATTAGTCATCGCGCAATATTCTGCTTCTGCGGATGATCTTGATACATTTGTCTGTTTTTTTACACTAAATTTTTTCCATATACCAAACGTTTTGATTTATGAAAAACTAAATCAACAAATTGTATTTCAACAATGGAGAAAGTTAGGAAACTGACATATACTTAAGATTAAATTAAACACAAAATTATGTTTATGTCTCAAAAAATTAGGACTCAAATTAACTTAATTTTTTTAAGAAAAGTCTTTAAAGATTGAAAGTTTGGTCATAAAAAGACCGAATATATTTGAGACTCGATCCTCAAGAAAACTTAAATCTTTAACGAATAACGAAAATTTAAGTTATGTTATAACAAAGACTACTTTTTAAAAAATTATTATTTTTATTTAAAAAATAAAGTATAATATTTTTCTTTAGAGACAAAATTATTTTTGCAATTTATCAAAAAAAAAATTACAAAACATTAAATTAGAATTTCTAATTTATATCAAAAGTAAATTTTATTTTCTTATATGTTTAATATTTATGGCCAGATAAAACTCGAAATTTTCTCTCTCTCTCTCTCTCCAATAAATTTTATTCACTACAAGAAAATAAAAGTAAAATATCCAAAACTAGAAATAAATAAATATATATATATATATATATATATATATATATATATATATTTGCTATCAATCAAATAAATGAATAAGTCAAGATCTTATAAAACACTCTTGCGTGAAAATTACAAAAAAGTTTTAGAAGTGGACGAGACATTAAAACTCATAAAAAATAAATTAAAAACTCTTAAAATGACTCATCCAATATGAAGATAATTTTATAAAGGTTGGAATTTTTTTATATATATATTTAGTGTGTCTTGGACACATTGAAAAAAATTGGAAAGTTGTATATTTGTTTTTAGGTAGAGCAAAGGTATATTTAGTTTTGGTATCATATTATTTGGAAAAGGCAAATGGACTAATATGTGTAACTTAATTAATTATTAATTACAAAAAAATTTAATTAATAATTATAATAAAATAATTACTTAATTATCTTTTTAGTCCTATATTATTAAAGGTTAAAAAGTAATGTTATCTACAGATTGAAAAAAATTTAATGTGGTCCCATTTTTAAAAAAAAATTAATTTGATCTCAGTTATTTTTAAAAAGTTTAATGTGATCTCATTTTTTTTTAATTTAATTTGATCTCAACTATTTTAAACTATTTGAATAAAAGTTTAATATAGTTTCAATTTTTTTGAAACAATTCAATATGGTAGTTTAATTTATTTTTGAAACAATAAAAAAATATATAATATAATTTAATGTATAGTAACATAAAAGAATCAGTTTGAAATTAAATTAAAGTGTTTTAAAAAAGTTTGAAATCATATTAAAAATTTTAAAAATCTCGAAACTAAATTAACTTTTAACCCTTAGCATAAAAACTAAAACGATGGCCTAAAATAATTTAACATATAAAAATAGTAATGATTTTAATTTATGAAATTAGAAAATTTAATTAATCGATTAAAAATTATCCATATAATTAAGTGTATTTTTAAAATAATATATTATCAGAGGAAACCTCACCCATACTATGCATAGAGTCATTCTACCCATGAAGCATAGGCTGCCAACAAAATATACATCCATCGTGATCCAGATTTGCATCATATTACCCATACATGACCTGTAACCAGGTTATGCATAGTATTTAATGATAATATTTAATTATACATATTAAGTATTTAATTATAGTTTGATAATATAGTAATTAAAAATATACATTAAAAAAATTATATGTCTTTAAAGTAATTAAGAAATATATATATAATAAAATGGTTCTGAAATTTATTATTTTTTTCATTTTTATTTTTCATCACATTAAATATATTTACATACATTCAAATCGATTAAATTTTAAGGGAAAGTAAAAATATAATTAATAAAAGAATATATATCATTTACTACCAATTTGTGGAATTGAAAATTGTCGTAGCAAAATTACCCAAACAAATAGTTAAAGAATTAAAAATGGGATTAAGTTTAATTTAAACATTGAAAGAATATTTGGATAATATGGCATAAAGTTTTGGTTAAGTTTTGAATATGTATTCTTCTGTACTCGTCTATTAGGTTTAATATAGTTGAGAATTGATTTCGCTTGTACTTTTACTAATTAGTTTTCCCTAAAAATTAGAGTTTTAATTAAAGTTTTCTTTAATACATGATGTAATAAACCCAACCAGGTTTCATAAAATGATTTTATAGCTTATTTTGGATTAGGCTCACGAATCTCGAACATTAAACACAAAAGATTAATCTTAATTAAATAAAAAAAATAAAGTCTATAAAATAAAAATAAAAATGGAGTATACCAGGAACATATGAAAAACTATATTAATTAATTATCACTGCTAACGTAAATGTTTCTTGCAGCAAGTTCAACAAACAATCATATCTTCTACAAAAACAGAAAAGACAACTTGAAAGCATAATCCACTTAACGTCTTATTTTTTTTTCAGGGCTTGTTGTTTATAATTCTGAAAAAGAAGAAAAGAAAGGGAAAACAATGTTAGTAAAATAAATGAAGAGTATGTATTAACATGAATAATATATACAGAGAAAACAAGAAATCTTACTTCTCGCAATCGAAGTCTTTGGAGATGAGATTATCCAGATCAAAATTACAAACTTTAGGAAGCTTATTGGCTTTGTCATTGTCTAGGTTAGGAATGTGGGAGGCTGCTTCCTTAAGACAATTACATGTAGCACGCTTTTCTTCTTTTGTAGGTGCTGAGAATATCACTTCATTGAACCCTTCGCAGCAAGGAGTTGAAGGGGTATTAGTTTTACTGGTGAGAAAATCTAAGCATGGCGTTACTAAGGATTTTGTCTGCTCACAAGTCAGGGCCTTTGGTGGCTCTATGGCTGCAACTGTGAGGACTAACACAACTACCAAACTCAAAAGTGGTACAAACACACTTTTCATTTTTGCCACAATGGTTTATCTCAATCACTCATAGGTGTTTTTGATTTTGGATGGATGGATTACTGTGGGAGTCTTACATTTATAGTCGCATGCATGGTGCATGGTGCATTCTCAGCTTTGACCATTATTTATGACTATTAATCACTTTTTTCTTTTTCTTTTTAGGGTTTAGAGTTTAGGATTTAGGATATTTTAGATCATTCAAAAATCACAGGTATTTTGACCAGCATAACAACCTCTTCTCTCGTCCTTGTATTTAGTTAATTTTGCTTTGTTGATGTTAGAATGTTTTACACCACAATTTTTTTTTTACTTTAGACAACACTGAATTAAACCATACATAGAAAAAAATGACGATTTTAAAAAAAATTAAGAACTACCAAAAATTATATTTGTAAAATCGTTCAATTATTTATACCATATTTTTAAATATTAATTTTAAAATATATGAGTTAAACAATAAAATTGTAACTTAAAAGTGGTCATAGATATATAAATGTGACTTATTAGTCACTATAGACTATGTTTTTCAGGTCATGAATATGTTTGCGACAATGACCAAAAGAAAGAATAAACCATATTAAAAAAGTGTCTCAAAATAATAAAAATATGATCTTTAATTATGAGTATTTTAAACTATATTTAATTAAAGTTTTTTTAAATATAAACAGTAATTATTCATTATTTTAGCCCATGTTTATGAGTTCATGATATTTTAAAACACGTTTAATTAATCCATTGATAAAATACATAAAAAAATGCTTTCAGATTCTAAATTTGCACTAAATTTTGGGTTATTTTTCATTCTACAACACATTCTAAAATCTAAATCACATCCTTCTACTAGTTTACAAATCAAATTCAAACCAGACCTTGATTCTAATATAGTGGTTATAAGTTTTATATTTACTCATGAAACTTATATCCAAAAGCAATTGTCCTATTAAATTATTGTGGCATAAATGTAAATAACAACACTTAAAAAATAGTAGTCCTAAAAGTGTTGACTATTGTCATATTTGAAGTAATCGTATTTAAGATTTTGCTGTCTAAATGAAAAAACTGTAACACCCTAAAATACCTCTAACTATTACAATATAATATAAGTTTTACATATACAAGCTTAGAGTTTTTCAAAACATTCCTAATACGTGATTAGATGTTATAGAAATACAAATATTTACAATATAGGTTTCAAATCAACACCCTAAAGCTCTCCAGACCCTCCGACACCTATATGGTCATTTGCTCGTGTACGTAGTATGGTCATCGCAGTTCAAACACAACAAGAAAAGCAAGGGTAAGCTAGTGAAAATAAAATTTTATAATATAAACAATTAAATCAAAAGAGAAAACCAAATTACATGATCAATTTCTCAATTATTCAATCTTCTTCAAATCCCAACATAAAACAATCACTTAGATCTCACATGGATCTACACATTCAGGATATTCAACAAACAACGTCTTCCAGAAGACCCGTATTAAGTAAGTCCTACCAGAGACTAACACCTGATCCAAAGATTACCAGGGAATCCAAGAGAAACGATCAGGGTAAATTTAATACAACCCAAGTCGTGCATCTCACATGTCACGGTGTGCATGAACTCCCCCATCAGCTTCTCACCACCTGATATCTTAGTCTGTGTGAAGCTCGTAGATCTCTGTTACCACATAGACATCAATACTTAATACACAACAAACATCAGTCCATACATGATCCTAAATATATGAATTCAATTCCATACCATTTTCATCATACAATATCATTCAAAATGTGATCCACAACATTCAAAAGTCTATTTAACATGAAAAAAACAACACTTAAATACTAAACCATTAAAATCTAATATTTCTACAGGTTTAAATAATATATAAACAAACAACACAATATATAAACACACAACATCCCTGCAAGAGAAATCGAATATTGGGACCACGTCCCTTCCGCATTCAGATCTTTTATCCTAGGGTGCTATTAAAAATTAAATTTAGCTTCCCTTACCTTAATTGCTTGCTTTCCAAGCAACTTTTAGAATTTTATTCCCCACAGTTTGGGTAAGCTTCAAGATTTACGGGTCTAATGCAAGTTATTTAAACATAATAGAAATTCAGTATATAGTAGAATAAGTTGATAGGATAACTTTTCTCAATTGATCTCACTAAGATTGATGACTAAAACATAGAGAAAAACAGAGAATAAGGGATCTTTAGAGTAAAAATGAACTTACTCTATTTGAAATTCTGATTGGGTAGAAATGTTTCCTCAGCTACAATGTGGTCCGATCAGATTCTAAAATAGATGAAAATTGGAAGAGGAAATTAAAAGAGAAGGAAGAGATTTGCACTAGTCTTTATTACACCTGCATATTTACCTTCTCAACCATAACTAAGACCGAGTGTACCATAAGTCAAATCATATGTGCATTGTGTAGATGTGTTATCTGTAACATTGTTTCTAATAGGGAGTTCACAACATTTTTAGATATATCTTTAGGCACAGTACCCAATCAAATGTTATGTGATACTCTACATTCAATAAACATGTGTTGCAGTTTCTGCTCCTCCTAACATAGTTCACACAGAGAATTAGGTAAATCTTCCCCCTATGGATAAGGTTAGACCTAGTGGGAATTCTATCTCTAAGCTCTCTCGAAACACCATATTGTGCTGCTGGAATGTTATTGTAACTTAGAGAGAGAAAAGTAAAGGTTATCATATTAACTGATGTGTATTACAATGTGTTGATAAAGAAGTAATTTATATACAGGGTAACACAGGGTACCCTTAATACCCCCCCTTAAACTCATGGTTGGATTAGCCATAATCATGAGTTTATCCCGTACATGCAGAAACAATATGCCAGAAACAGGTTTGGTAAGGGGATCAACAACTTGGAAGCGTGCTGGAAGATGAAGAAGTTGAATTTTTTTATTACGAACTTGACCACGAACAAAGTGGAGGTCCAGTTCAAAGTGTTTCGTTTTAGAGTGCATAACAGGATTTGCACTTAGCAGAACAGCTCCAAGATTATCAGAATACAGCTTTGGTTTTGAACCTTGAATGCGCAACTCAGAAAGAAGAGATTGAATCCACACAATTTCAGCAAGGGGAGTTGCAACTGCCCGGTATTCTGCTTCCGTACTACTTCTGGAAACCGTTTTCTGTCTGTGAGATGACCAGGAAACAAGATTAGACCCTATGTAAATACAATAGCCAGTGGTGGATTTGCGGTTGTCAACATTAGCACCCTAATCTGCATTCGCAAAACCAATAAGAAAGGTCGTCGAGTTGTGGCGAAGAAGCAATCCATGTGTAATGGTGCCAGCTAAATAACGAAGAATTCTCTTCACAGCTTGCCAATGGTGAAGTTTCGGATCATGCATAAAATGACAAACACGATTAACAGAGTAAGAGAGTTCAGGCCTAGTTATAAGAAGATATTGAAGTGTACCAACAACTGACCTATACAGGGCAGGATCATTAAATGATTCAGAAGAATTTTGTTGGAGACGGGAAGAGGATGTCATAGGCGTGGGTTGAGGTTTAGCATGGAGCATATTTGTTTTCTGTAACAGCTCACGTATGTACTGGTCCTGAGAGAGATGCATGTCACCAGTAGATGTACGAGAAACTTGAATTCCTAAAAAATGATGAAGACTACCTAAATCTTTTAATGTAAAGGAAGAACGCCAAGTGGTAATGAGGTTAGTAATTTCAGTAGGTGAAGATGCAGTGATGATTATATCATCAACATAAACCAGTACAAACATAGTATAAGATGAAGTGAATTTATTAAACACAGATGTATCACTTACTGTAGGATAAAAACCAAGATCACATAAAGTTGTGCTAAGTTTAGAAAACCAGGACCTGGGTGCTTGCTTGAGGCCATAGATAGCCTTGTGTAATTGACATACAAGAGTGGGATCATGGGAGATAAAACCTGGTGGTTGTTGCATATACACACGTTCGTTGAGATCACCATGGAGGAAAGCATTATCAATGTCCACTTGACGAATAACTCAGTTATTTGTAACAGCATGTGAAAGAACAATACGAATCGTTGTGGGTTTGACTACAGGACTGAAGGTCTCACTATAGTCAAGTCCCTCAGTTTGATTTAAGCCTTTAGCAACAAGGCGTGCCTTGCAACGTTGAAAAGAGCCATCTGCATGCAATTTGGTTTTAAAAATCCATTTACAACCTACCAGAGAGGCATTGGATGGGAGAGCAGTGAGAATCCACGTCTTGTTTTTTAGGAGAGCTTTATACTCATCAGTCATTGCTTGGGACCATACAAGAGATGCCATAGCAGTATAAATTTTGGGTTTAATGATGCCTACCTTGGCACGAGTGGTCATGGGATGAGTGTTAGTAGGAGGAGGAATAAAAGGAAGACAGTCAATATTACCAGTTGCAGAAGCACCAATGTCAGTAATAGAATTGCCAATGGTACCAGTTGCAGAAGCACCAATGTCAGTAGTAGAATTGCTATCAGAAACAACATGCTCATTAACAGAATTAGTATTTGTATGAACAACAGTCAAAGTGGGTGGAATATCATGTGTGTGCTGATGAGAAATAGTAGGCATAACAAAACTATTTGAGTCTTCATTATAAGGAAGAGTAGTTTCATCAAAACGACCATGACGAGAAACAATAGTCTTACCAGTTGGCAGGAGACATATATAGGCTCTATTAGTTGGACTGTATCCAAGAAACAGAGAACACTGTGATCTAAAATCAAACTTATTATTATTATAGGGGCGTAAATTTGGATAACAAGCACAACCAAACACTTTGAAAACATTATAATCAGGTTTGCGTTTAAACAACCTAGCATAAGGGTTATCACCATTCAACACAAGGGTGGGAAGAGCATTGATAATGTGGGTGGAAGTGATGAAGGCTTTTGCCCAGAAACGACGAGGCGATGAAGCAGTTGCAAGAAGCGTTAGGCCCATATCAACAATATGCCTGTGCTTTCGTTCAACAGAACCATTTTGTTCATGGGTGTAGGGACATGTAAGTCTATGGTGAATGCCATAATGTTCAAGGAAAGGTTTCAGACAAAGAAATTCTTTAGCATTATTAGTTTGAACAGAGCAAAGTTTAGAATTTGTTTGGTTTTCAGCAAAACTTTTGAATTTTTTAAACACAGAGGAAACCTGAGCTTTAGTATGAAGAACGTATATCCATGTATATTTGGTGTAAGCATCAAGAAAAGAGATGTAATACCTTGCACCATTGGAAGCAGGTATAGGAGCAGGACCCCAAACATCAGCAAACACAAGTTCCAATGGACGAGAGTAAATGGTAATAGAAGAAGTAAAAGGAAGCTGTTTATTTTTACCAAGCATACAAGCATAGCAAAATTTGATATCAGAAGAACAACGTATATTACAATGCTGTAAAATTTATTTTAATGTGCCAGAATGACAGTGACCAAAACGTTCATGCCAGATATTGGCTGTGAGTTTATTATCTACAAATGAAGTATGAAAAACAGAGGACATATGAGGAGTGTGCATGGTTGGAAAGGTGTAGAGACCATCCTTAAGAATGTCGCGAAGAAGAACTTTGTTCGTAGCCTGATCAACAACATAACAATGGTTAGCATGGAATTGAAAATACACATGATTGTCACGAGCAAACTGAGAAACACTAAGTAAGTTCTTGGTTATCAGCGGAACATGTAATAGATTGCGCAATAATAAGGGTTTATCCGTGAGAGAAGAACGAAAAACTGCAGACCCAGTATTAGCAATAAACAAACCTGAGCCATTACCCATTTTAACAGTTTCAGTGTCGTGGTAAGGTTGCTTGGTTGAGTAGACAGTGGGATCTTTCGTTACATGATGTGTAGCACCACTGTCGGGTACCTAAGTGGATCCTTAGTGGTGGAATGAATGCCCAGAAGAGACGCATCGCTGGGTTCAGGGTCTGAGATCGAAAACTGAGAAACATTAGCACGAGGAGATGGATTGGGTTTGTGGTCATACCATTGCCAGCACTGGAGAGCGGCATGACCATATTTGCCACAAACTTGACACGTTGGTGTGGAAGAGGTCCAAGAACCACGAGCTTGAGAACGGGAGAAGCGAGAACCACGTGCAAAATTTTGGGAGTGAGAAAACCCACGACCACCACGATTGCTATGGAACTTGAGATTGGCTTTGTCATTGTGGGATTCGAAGGCGTCCAAGTGGAGAGAGCGGCAGTGGCAGGAAAACTGAGAGGATCGAGTTGATGATGGCGTTCATGACGTTCTTCTTGTACCAGAAGCAGAGCTTCAATCTCTGCAACTTTGTAAGTATCAGTTCTAGACAGAATGGAAGCAACAAAGGGATCAAAATCAGGAGGAAGACCATCAAGAATGGTTTCGATGTGATCTTCAACAGATATTGGGGCACCAACGGCAGCCCAGCGCATCCACCGTGCGTTTGATATCCAAAACATATGCGGAGATAGAACGATCTTTCTTTGGATTCTTTAAAAAGAGTTTCAATTTCTTGATCTGGGCTCGAGTATGAGAAGAAAAATACGTGTTTAGCGTCTGCCAAATCTGTGCTGCAGAGGTAAGACCCACCATTTGGGTTAAAATCGGAGTGGTCATGGTCGCCAGAAGCCACACAACCAACAAATTATCTTGTTGCTTGTAAGAGATGAATGCAAGATTGGGGTTGAGGGTTCCATCGGCCGCAGAAAGACATCGTGGAGGAACGTTAGTTCCGTCAAGAAACGAGGAGAGCAGCAACCCATCAACAGTGGCCAGAACCTGTTGTTTCCACAACAGAAAATTTTCGTCATCCAGTTTGAGCGGAATAGGAGTGGTAAGGTGATGTAGGGAGACGGAGGAGAAACTCTTGTTGGGGAGAACCTGGGAGGACGAAGATGATGATGTAGAAGAAGAGGAAGAAGAAGGAGTGGAAGCCATGAAAGAAAAGCGGAAAAAAAAAACTCTCTAGCTCATGATACTGTGTTATTGTAACTCAGAGAGAGAAAAGTAAAGGTTATCATATTAACTGATGTGTATTACAATGTGTTGATAAAGAAGTAATTTATACACAGGGTAACACATGGGTACCCTTAACATGGAATTCTTTTTGATTCCTAGAGTAGGTTGCACCAGGTGTCACTATTCCTTCCCTCCTCTTGCCCATTTAAATATAAACATTTATAAGCTGAACTAACAAAATATTCTAAGTTTTTTTTCTCCCCCCCATTCCCACTCTTCTTTGTGTTCCTTATCAAAGACAATTGATTGAAGCTGCTACATCATTTCAGCTTCTTGTATAGCTTCCCATGCGAATTTGTCACATATCCATGGTATCATCCATTCCCATATGTGATCTTCCCACCCCACAAACTCTTCAACTATTTTATCTTTGTCCTTTGAGATTCCACATAGTATAGGGTAGACATCTTTGAGAGGTGCCTGTGTGATCCACAAGTCATCCCAAAATCTTTATTTGTTCCATCTTCCTAATTTGCACCTTACTTTCTTATCGAACCAATTATCTCCCTGGTTTTGGCTATTCACCTTCCTCAAATCTCTCCACCAAATTGATTTCTAACTTTCTCTAACCTCATCATCTATATTCCTCCACCAACCATACTTTGACTTTGGTTTTTAAAAAAGTTTAGTATTATCCTAATTCTTTCTAAAATGATTTAATTTGATCATTTTCATTATATTGTCTTCTTGTGTTAAATTATATGCGTTGTTATTCTATTGAATTATTTTAGTAAAATTTGAGATACTTATTTTGAAAACAAGATGATATTTGAACTTTTTGAAAAATGTTAGAAATCAAATTTTTAAAAATAAGTTAGAACAACATTAAATTTTTTAAAATAAAAAAATTGATTTTTAACTTTTAATATAGAACTAAAAAATTAATTCAGCCTAAAATATTTTGATCAATATTTTGAATTTCAAAATTTATTTTATGAATTCTAGACTTGATATACTTGATAAGTTCCTCAATAAACTTGTGGCGAACCACACTTCAAAAAAAGAAAAAAAAAGAAGCTAATTATATTTCCAATATGGTGGGGATTACTTTAGTTATTTTGTGAATATACTCTTCAACTAAAGAAACTTTAACTACTATACTAAACAAGTTTTTTGTTATATTATAATTTTTGTTATACTTATTATAAATATTAAAATTCATATGTAACGTCATTTTATATATGGATTCAAATCCGAATCCGTATGTAATGTTCCATTTATATACGGATTTAAATCCATATATATTAATTAGTATGTAAATAATAATTATTTTTTTTATATTTTGACAATGTCAATGGATTACAAAAATACTAAAACAAAATAAAATACGAACAAAATGCAACATACACTTTACCATAATTTATGGAAGACAGTTACTGCTGGATAATTAGGAAAATTTGGCGGACTAACACTATAATTCACCCTAATCCATTGATAGCCCGTGTTCCCGTGTATTAAATATTTAATGTCTTTATGATTTCAAAATCAAGTTGTACATGAGTAAACTCTTTTAAAGAAAATCTATTTTTTAACTTTTATTCAGTAGATTTTTCTTCTTGTAAATAAATAAAAAAGAAAACACAAAAATAAGCGTTATGTTATAAGCTTTAATTAAATATTTGTTTTAAACTTAATATATAATATAGATAATACAGGTTGATTTGACCTGCAACTATAAAAATTTTAAATATATTAATTTATATTTTTCTTCTAATCCATTATGAACATAAAATTTACTTAGAGAATGATTAAGTACTTGATAATTTAAATATAATATGTTAAATAATTAAGTAATAATAGCATAAAAACATGAAAAGACTAAGAAATAACTGGGAGTGGATTAATGTAACACCCCATAATTTACATATAACTATTACAATAAAAGTTCTACCAGTTTCTATACAAACTTGGAGTTTTTCAAAACATTCCTAATACATGATTAGGATTTATAGAAATACAAATATTTACATATCCACAACTCAAAATAAAACTCTGAAACCTCTAAGACTCTCCTGCACCTGTATGGTCATCTGCTCGTGTACATAGTACAGTCATCGCAATTCAAACATAGCAAGAAAAGCAAGGGTAAGCTACTGAAAATAGAATTTTATAATATACACACTTAAATCCAAAGAGAAAACCAAATTACATGATCAATTTATCAAATTATTCAATTTTCTTCAAATCTCAACAATAAAACAATCACATAGATCTCACATGGATCTACACATCCAGAATATTCAACAAACAACGTCTTCCGGAAGACCTGTATTAAGTAAGTCCTACCAGAGACTAACACCTGATCCAAATATTACCAGCAAATCCAACAAAACCTGAACTTCGTGCTGCATGTGACTGTGTTGTTGAAGGAGCCAGAGGCATTCCTAACCTAGACAAAGATAAAGCCATTCAACTTCCTATTATATGTATCTTAGATCTCGGTTTTCCCATCACCAAGGACTTCCATTGTGCCATGTAACATTTCTTTTTTTCTCTCCATATATTCTTCTTCATTTTATACTTTTTAATTCCCCTATTCATTCTTTTTCATCTTTTTCTTCTTCAGGATCTCTCCCTAAGCAACAGGTTCAGGAGGAAACATGACATTGGAAATGGTGGATTATATATGCTTCCAAGTTACTTTTTTTTTCTTGTAAAAATAAGATTGTTTGTTCAACTTGTAACTTGTGTGCGATAAGCATTTGTATTAAAAACTATATATGCTCTTCCTATCCATTCATAGAGTTTTTTTTTGCATTTATTTAACATGTATTTTTTGATGTTTGAGATTCATGACCCTAAACAAAATAATCAAAATTATGATAATAGAATTATGAAATGTATCATAATACAATTACATAAAACACAAAGTACTAGAGATAAAATTATGAAATGTGTCCCATGAAGTAGAATAACCACTTATGTGATCCATAAAAACTTATAAAAAATACAAAAAAATGTGAATAACTAAAATATTTAATATATAATAGAATTGTGAAATAATTAAACTTACAGTCTGGGATGCGCATCAAGAAAGAGTTAGTCATCATGTTCTGGAGCATACTAATGGTGAAATTGACTTGTACCAGTGGAAGCATCGCCACGTTGTTGCTACACTGTGACAAGTTGCTCATTTAAATGCTTCATTTCGTCCTGCAAGTATGCATACTTTTGATAATACATAATAATTTTTTCACGAAGTTGTTGATTTTTAGCCAATTGATCAGATTGAGAAGTGCCAGAACCAGAGCAAGAGGGTTGAGTGAGGAAAGAGACTCCTTGGCGGAAGTTCCTAGCCAAGTATATCGTACCATAAACTCGACCTCTACTCTTCCCTCCAGTAGTTTCGTTTCAAGCTCGAAGCTATGTTGTTGGATCTACTTGGTGGACATTAGAGGTTGAGCTTGAGAACTGTTTGCTTGAAAGATATTCAAGCGCTCATGATACTTTTCCTACACAATCATTAGGAGATAGAAATATTAGGAAATTGCATTAAAAATTTTAAAAAACTTAGAATAATAACTTACATCAGTTTCATGAGCACTAGTATGAACACAATCACTCTTTTTGTTTGTGAGAGTGATCATAAAGAGATCACCAGGTTCAAGGCGGTGACCATATTAACTCTTCCACGACCCCTACGATGTTCATCTCTTCTAAACAACATGGGTTTTGTTGTGACCGTAGATTCGACTGTGATAATGACTGCCCGTACATGCCTATAATGCGTCACTAGGGTGGAGCAATGAGTTAAGCCATAGAATCTTCTGCCTGGATCCATGGAATGAAGGGTCAGATTAAAAGAGTTTGAGAGCCAGAACCAGGAGCTTTCCAGGCAGAAAACTGATGTCAAGGCGGATCTCTCCTCTTCTAAGAAGAAACTTGAAGACTTGTAGTTTGGTCATCAAGTTTTCAAGGATAATTTGGAGAGTATTGAAATGGATCTCGAGGTCCTCTGCACGAAGCTGATCGGCACAAACGTGGCCAAGAAAGAGGTCGAGGAAAGCATTAGGCGCCTACAGGCCAAGGCGGGAGAGCTGAAGGTCCGAGAAGAAGATTTTAAGGCTGAAAATGCTAACATCGTGGAGTATTCTCTCCTTAGGTATAATAAATGTTTTAAGAAGGCTCTTCGTCAGGCCATTTGCTTTAGCCCCAACGTTAAACCTGAGGATTTTGATTTGGACAAAGATGTAATAGACGGTCATTTTGTTGATGACTGAATTTGGTTATATTATTTTTTATGCATCGTTCTACTTGATTCCGTTGCACTTTGCTTCTTTTTTGGGCTTTTTTCCGGGTGATATCTTTTCCTGAATATGCTTCATTCTATTTGGACCAAGTTTATGATTTCCTTTTATGGTCTTTGCTCATGGTCGAGCATGTTTTGGTTCTCGATTTATCCTTTACTCGTGATTGAGCATGCTTAGTTCTTTATTGAACTATCTTTTAGCTTTTACTCATTATTGAGCATGTTGTGTTCTTGATTGAACTATCTATTAGGTTTTACTTCTAATTGAGTGTGCTTTGGGATTGGATTTTGAGCTCCGCTCGTGGTTGAGCTTGTTTTAGAAGAGCTTGACAAGATTATCTTAAAAATCAAATATTTTATTTAACTAGGTTTCCCTCGTTAAAACCTTGCTCGATAAACTCTCCTTAGGGAGAAAACTGAGCTAATAAAAATGAGTGCATCACCTCGGCTTTCATCTATAATGCATTTTCATGTGGGTGATATTTCCTGTTCTTAGAATCAGTTCACACTTAGCTCTTGAAGCTTGTAAGCTTTGTTTTGTAGGGTATCTGCCACCCTGTATGGGCCATCCCAGTTGGGTGCGAGCTTCCCCTTTTCTCGGTAGCTTATCGTATCACCGACCTTTCTCCATATGAGGTCTCCTTTCTGGAGCGCTAGAGTTTAACACGAGAATCCTATCATTGGGTTGCCCTCCATTTGGTGACTTCTTCCCTTATCTAGGCCTCCAACCTGATCTTGTGAATGAGATCCAGATCAGCCCTCTAGTTATCTGGGTTGTGTTCTTCTTCGAAGCTTCCTCTTCGCCACGAGGTCTCTCCCAGCTCTTTCGGGATCATGGTGTCCGCCCCATTGGTGAGGTGAAAAGGTGTTTCCTCCATGGAGGACTAGGGTGTGCAATGGTATCCCAGAGGATACACAGGATTTCCTCTGTCCACAAACCCTTTTTCATCCCAAGCTTCTTTCTCATCTCCCTTAGGATGACCTTGTTGGTGACCTTTGCTTGAGCATTGGTCTGTGGGTGCTCAACCGATGATACATGGTGTTTTATCTCCATTTGAGCCAAGAAACTTTTGAATCCTCTGTTAGTGAATTGTTTTCCGTTGTCGCTCACCATTGAATACAGGAGGTCGTGTCTACATATGATGTTTTACCAAACGAAATGTTGGACTTGTTGACCGATGATCATTACTAAGGGTTCAATCTTGATCCATTTGGTAAAGTAGTCCATTGCCACGATCAGGAACTTGAACTATCTGTTCGCTTATGGGAAAGGGTCGAGTATGTCATTCCTCATGTAGCAAAGGGTCGAGAAGGAAGGATAGAGTGCTGCTCTTCTGATGGTAAGCTGGTTATGGGACCAAACTTTTGGCATTCCAAACATTTTTTCGTGAAATCCTTGGCATCCCTTCAAATTGTGGGCAAGTAGAACCTTGCTCTCAAGACTCGAGATGCCATGCTTCTAGCCCTCGAATGTACTCCGTAGATTCCTCCGTAAACTTGGCATGGACATATTTTTCTTGTTCCTCATCCAGGCACTTCAACAACATTGTCGAGAAGGGCCTTTGTTAAGGCTATCATTCTGCAGTGTATAGAATGACTCTTGCTTGTGGATCTTTCCAGCCTCCCTCTAGTCAACTGGGAGGATTCCGAGCTTGAGGTTGCTTGTAATCGGGGCCATCCACCCTGCAATCCCGACTCGTAATTGAAACACCTCATCAGAGTCCCAACTTGACGAGCTGAGGTTTCCTTTTTGAGGGTGGAGTGTTGCCCCGGCTAAAGGGAGAAGCTCTCAGCTGGTTCACGAAGCTCCTTCCCAACTCCATTGACAACTTCACGACACTGATGTCCAAGTTTGAGACGCATATCGCCACAAGTCGCTCGCTCCATCTGACCTCCATTGCCCTGGTCGATATCCGCTAGGAGAAGGGGAAGTCTTTGAGAACCTTTATCGACAAATTCGACAAGGTAGCGATGAGCATTCGAAACCTCAGTCCGGATGTGGCCATGCACCATATGTTGACGGCCTTACGTTCGGGACCGTTTGCTGACAGCCTCTGCATTCAGCCGACTGCAAGCTTGGATGAGCTTAGAAAGAAGGCTGCCAAGTACATGCAGTTGGAGGTACTTAGAGAGTTTCGCAACCAGGCCCGTACGGTGGCTAGCGGAGAGAAGGGCAAGGAGGAGAAGGAGCGTCAGGGTCGGTCGACCAATCAGGGAGATAGGAGAAGGGACAACCGAGGCAACCGATTCTCAAGATATACCCCCTGACGACCGAGAGAGGGAAGATCCTGGACGAGGCTCTCAGTGCCGAGTTGATCCCTCCACCCAAGAAGGCATCAAGCCTCGAAAATGCCGAACGCAGGAAACAATGTTGGTACAGCAAAACCAGCGGGCATTCCACTGAGGAATGCCAAGCCCTTAAGAATAAGATAGAGGAGCTTATCCAAGTTGGACACATGCAACATTTCGTCTAGGGTGCCCGAGGCACAAGATGGTCCTCAGGACAGACGAGCCTACGAAGCGGAGAATTTATTTGAATTGTAAGCCTAAAACATGAAGGGGGGTGAATTGTTTTTAAATTTTTTTCGCAAACTTTGAAGGTATGGAGAAAGTCAATGAAGAATCAAAGTCAAATAAATGAAAATGCTCAAGTTACAAAACGGTTTTAGTTGTTTCCAGAAAATCAACCAGTTGTTTTTGCGATTCAACTGGTTGTTTTTATCAGTAGTTTAAAAAAAAACTTAAAGCAGATATAATTGAGATTAGGGAAAGAGAGAATCAAACAAACAGATTTATATTGGTTCACTCTTACACCAAGAGCTACATCTACTCCCCAAAATCCACTAGGTATTCCACTATGTAATCAACCACACACACCAAAGAAGTGATCTTGAACCCCTCAAGAATACACACTTCCTTTGGCAATACAACACACCACAGATCAGAACAGCCTCTGACTTTGTGAATCACAGTTCTTTACAGAAATACAGATCAAGAGAGAATAAGGAATGATCACACCTGATACAGATTGAATCACAAAAAATTACACAATAGTCCTATTCAACTCTAACCAAGTTCAATCAAAGCTTGAAGTAAATCTTGAAGAAAAAGTGATTTCAAAAGATTAATCCCAGATCATTAATACCAGGAGTGTAAAAGAAACTATTTAAATTCCAAAAGGCAGTTAAAAACATTTAATGAAGGAGCCAAATCAGTTTTGAATCAATTAAAACAGATTTACCAAACTTAACAAATTTTGTTAAGTTTTTTCAAAAAACAATCGGTTGAATTATTGAAACAACTGATTGAATTGGCTTGACAGCAAAATCAACCAATTTAAGCTTTGTCAAACCTGTTTCAAAAACACTAAGTGTCAAACAACCGATTGAAATGATAAAACAACTGGTTGTTTTTCCACTTCTTTGTAAAACACTCTTTTTCAAAAGGATTTGATTTAAACCAACTTTGAAACCTAACTAATAGTGAATTTACAATTCAAACTACTCAAAATATACGCACACAAGCTACATCCAGCCTTCAAGCAATCCATAGAGATTTGGAGACACCAAAACCTTGTTCTACAAAAATTATTCCTCTCAAAGATCCAAGGACGATCGTCGACCAAAGCATCGGTCGAGGAGGGATGACAGTCCACGCAGGGAGGACCCCCCGGGAGAACGAAAGAAGATGTTGTTAGAATTAATGGCCTAAACAAGAGGGGGGTGAATTGTTACACAAAAGATTTTTGTAAAGATTGGCTAAGAATGAAGATTTATCAACAATCACGGAAAGAGCAATCAGGGAAGCCAAGAAATCAAAGCAATTAAAACTGTTTGAAGAAAAACAATTGGTTGAAATTTCATTTTAACCGGTTGTTCATAGCAGCAGAGACAAAAACCACATCAAAGAGTTTGTAATGAGTGAGTGAGAAAGAGAGAGAGAGAGAGAGAGAGATTACACAATCAATTTATACTGATTCACTCAACACCTGAGCTACATCCAGTCCCCAGAAAACCACTGGGTATTCCACTAGCAATCAATCAACAGATTACAAACACTCAACACCACAAAGAGGTGATCTTGACCACACAAGAACACTCCCCCTCTTTGCTTTTCACACAACCACTGTCAGAACAACCTCTTACCTTACAGATTTACAAACATACAAGTATAGAAAGGAAAAAATTACAAGAATCAAAAGGAACAGATTACACCTGGTATTCAGGAAATCACAGAGCTCCTAAGATCAATTCTTGAACCAATGCACAACCTTTAGGCAATCTTGCAAAACTTTGAATCAAATCTCTTCTTAAAAACGTTTTCAATCTCACTTTCTATGTGTCTTTTTGAATATGGAGGGTAATCATATTTACAACTCTCAAATCTATCCGTTTTAGGTAGGTAATCATGAGCCAAAACAATTTCAAATCGATTGAAAACAGATTTAACATGTTTTTGAAAAGCTGTTAAGAAATATGACAATCAACAAATTGAAAAGTCGTTTTAACCGGTTGAATTGGTTTTGATAGTTAGTCAACCAAGTCAAAATCAGTTTTGAAAACCCTTAATCAAGCTCGGTGTAAAACAACCGAATAAACCGTGAAATCAACTGGTTGTTTTTCACTTAGCTTAGAAAATCATTTTTCTTTTTCAAAACAAATTGATTTAGCTTGTGCATAGGATTAAGAATGAACTTTACAGAAATTCTAAACACCCTAGAACTAAGCTTCAATCAAAGCATTACAACATTAAGCTTTCATCGTTGCCGACGGTGGGAACTCTAACAACGCCTGAAAGAAGCACCTCAGAGCAGTGCATTACGTGAACGCGATGTCATTTTGACGAAGAGTGTCGCCCATCACCTTCATCGACGAAAATTTCAAAGGTGTCGATTATCGGCAAGACGACTCGATGGTGATATCGATCAATATCGATAAATTCACCATCATGAAATGTTGGTGGAACAAGGAAGTTCAATAGATATCCTCTACTGGAAGACCTTCAAAGCAATGAGGATACTTGAGGCGGAGATGGTGTCGTACGAAGACCATGTGGTCGACTTCACGGGTGAGAACATCGGTACTAAAGGCTACATTGAGCTTTATACCACCTTCAGCGAGGGGAAAAGCAGCAAAACCATCAAGATCAGATACTCGGTGATTGACGTTAACACCTCATACATCATCCTCCTCGAACGACCGTCCATCAACCGGCTGATGGCGATCATCTCAACTCCCCACCTAAAAATGAAGTTCCTTCATGATCGGGAGATATTCTCACGGTGCACGTTGATCAGAAGGTCGCACGAGAATGTTATGTCGATAGCCTTAGGGTGGAGTCGTTGCGCAACAACCGGTCGCCTAAGCGCAAATCCTCTCGAGTACAAAAATCTCCTCGTAGAGAAGACTCGCCTACGTCGATGGAGCATACAGTCACTATGGTGGATCTAGATCCATGGCCGACCGAAGATTGGTTGGAGGCCAAAGATAGGTAACTTGTAAAAGCGATTCCCAAGTCATGATCGGACAGGTCAAAGATGAATTTGAAGTTAAAGAACCTTTGCTCCAAAGGTATTATCACACAGTCTGCAACAACATGGCTTGGTTCTAGAGGGCAACGTTAGAGCACATCCGTCAACAAGAGAACAAGCATGTTGATACACTGCCTCGGCTATCAACAACAAAGAAGAAAATCCACCATAGGTCGGTGATGCAGGTCTGGATGAGACAACCTAGCGTGGCAAAGGCCGAATGCCTAACGGTCACCAACGAAAAGAACGAGACTTGGATGACGCCGATCGTCCAATACCTTGAACACGACACGTGCAAGTCAAAGGAGGAGAAAGCCATGAAGCAGCAGTGTTCAAGGTACACCCTGATCAACCAAGATCTGTACCGAAGGGGCTACTCGACGCCACTGTTGAAGTGCATCACTAAGGACCAGGTCGAGTATGTCCTCAAGGAAATCCACAAAGGGTATGTGAGAATCATTCGGGCGCTGAGGCGATGGCTGTTAAAGTCCTCAAGACTGGTTATTATTGGCCGACCCTCTAGGGAGGTTGCACAGAATATGTGAAGAAATGCGCCAAGTTTCATGAGTTCGATCTCCTACACCACCTGAAGCCATAAGTGCTACACATCATGACATCCCCATTGTCATTCTTCATCTGAGGGATGGACATCATCGGTCCCTTTGCCTCAAGTATGGGACAAACAAAATTCATCCTAGTCGGAGTCGACTATTTTACCAAATGGATTGAGGTCGAGCCACTCGCATTCATCTCCGCCAAAAACGTATGGCGAAGTATTGTTTGTTGGTTCGGAGTACCGCACACAATAATAACCGACAACGCCGGCAGTTCATCGACCAAGGGCTCAAATCTTTCTACGTTGATCTCGGCATCAAGTACATAACAGCCTCGGTCGAGCATCCCAGACCAACAGGCAAGCTAAAGCTGCTAAGAAGGTCATCTTAAACGAATTGAAGAGGCATCTCAGCAAAGCAAAAGGCTGATGGACTAAAGAACTACTAGAAGTCCTGTGGGCGTATCGTTGCACCCCCCAGACGTCCACCCAAGAGACACCGTACAACCTAACGTACGGGACCGAAGTAATGATCCCGGTCGAAGTAGGCAAGCCTACCATCTGAAGGCAGATGTTTGATCTGGCCCTGAATGAAGAAAGCCTCTCGGTCAACCTGGATTTAGTTAATGATTTCTGCGACAAGAGCAAGATTCGAGAGGCAGCATGCAAGCTTCGGGCAGTAAGGCGCTACAACACATAGGTCCGACCGAGGAGTTTTCAGAAAGTTGATCTCGTTTGGAGAATGAGGAGCGATACAAGGAAGATTGAAGACAAGTTCTCATCCAACTGGGAAGGACCCTTTCGGATCCGAGAAGTTGCAGCTGGGGGGTACCGACACCTGTGAGCGCATCGTTGATCGGGTGACCGAAATCGTTGGTGGGAGACGAGTCCACCTGGATGGAAGAGTTGCGCCGAGGTGGAGGTGTCGGCATAGACCTGAAGGGTCGTTGCAATGTTGCCCCATTCCTTTGGCCTTTTCTTGCTCTTTATGGTAGGGGTTGAGAGTCTCGTGTCAGAAGCCGGATGAATACCACCAATCGCCGTATCGATGTTGGGGCGACCCTTTTCCCGCTAAAGAGCCCTCTCGCGGAAGGCGTTGACAAGGGTCTTGGCCTGAGGCACCTCTCGGCTCATGGTTTCTGCAGCAACCAAAGAAAACACGTTAAAACTATTCAAGGGTATCCAATGCGAGAGAGACCATGACCGACCGAGACAAACAAATTGTCATACCCTCAAAGGCATCCCAGCGTTGGGGCGACATGTACACGACCACCAGCTTCCGTGTCGGAAGTTTTCGAGGGAGCTCGTCGAAAAGAGAGTAAATCTCTTGCTCGGAGGCGGACGAGGCCACTCCTTGAACTCGGTGGGTTTACTAGTCCAAAAAGAGGAAAACTTAGATCGATCGGCTTCATCAAAAAGTACTTCATTCCCTCAGAGCGACTGAAGACTTTAATTTTTTTTCCTTGAAATTCTTGTAAGAGGTGGCAAAGGAGTTGAAAAGCACATTGCCCGACCGACCAATTAGCGAATACCACAAAACCAATTTGGCTGGGTGGAAGGTATGATAGTTAAGAAAGGTTGAAGGGGTAGGAGACAGGCAAAAAACATCGCAAATGATGCGGAAGGCCTAGATAGACGACCAAGTATTTGGATGCAGTTGAGTAGGAGCCATGTTGAGCGCTCGAAGGACACCATCGTGAAGTAATCAAAAGGGAGAGAGACGTGAAGGTCAGAAAACAAACAAGAGTACATGTAAAAAAGGGACGCTCGGTGAGAGACCGAGTGGAACAAACTGTATCGGGGACCTCACATGGTTTGATACCTATGACATCTACACTGACATCAGGCTTCAAAACACCGACCCTGTCCAAAAAGTCAGCAACTGGGGCCCTTTTCACAAAGGCGGAGGTGATCCGAGTCACCTTCGGATCAATCCAGTCAAGCCCCTGTGGGAATGAATGCTCAGGGGAACCCGACCGATCAGAAGCATCGGTCGAGTCATCCCCCCTTACCATCGTTTCCACGAGGGGCAATGACTGAATTTCCCCAACCGAGAGGACCTCGGTCATGGAAGAATCAGACGAAGTTGAAGAAGAAGATGAAGACGAAGATGGAGGAGATGGGAGACGAGAAGGGGGAGCCGAAGAGGAGGATGTAGGACGAGACAAGGAATACATGACTAACCTTTAGGAAGACTTGGAACGCGTTTGGTAAGAAGAAAGATCGCGCGGGTTTCGGAGTAAAGAAGCATAGAAGAGCAATGCCTTGACATTATAACCCTAGGGGTCTCAGAAGGAGAAATGTCACATCCACCAACCGTTGGATCTTCCCATATCCAACGGTCCTCATCAATTGGCACCAAAAAACCCCTCATTAATGCAGGTTATGTCATGCGGATCACGTTAGACCCCGAGAAATTCTGCCATCAAGATGAACCTCAAAAAAATCAAAAAATCAATCGTTGCATAAGACTCTTCGAATTAATCATCCTCGAGCATGGGGGACAAGTGTACTGGTAAGGACCGGACGACCAATGACACTTCTCGATTCCATCATTTAACACGAAAACGTTCCCTAAAGATTATTAGTTAATTAATTTGATTGAAATGTTTTAATATATTTTATTTCAATAACATAATTAAAAGAACTAAATTATTTTTTATGAATAAATAAAGAAAGAAATGCTTGAGATTTACAAATGTTTCAAAAAAAAAATCTCAGAAATTAAATAATTAAAAACTATAATAAAGTCTAACATCATCCCACTCTAAAACCATTATAGCAAATTGAGAACCCATATAATATTTAATATTTCAAAAATTATCAATAAATGTTTTCTTAATTATCTTTTAATGTTTCATTCTTCTTATTTAAAAAAAAAATAGTATTTTTTATCAACAAAAAATTAATTAAATAAAAAAGGAATACTTTAATCCTTATAGAGAAGATGGAGAAACAACTAAACCTTATACAAAACTATAATAAAATAAGACAACTACATCAGCCAACCACCAACCACAATACCAGGACTCACCAAACTCACATAATCGCTTGCATTGCTTTTATAACATTAGACCAGAAAAACATCCTTATACCCTATTGCTAAGAACTAACAACTTCATTGCTCGTCTGCACAACTTAAAGAAATTCCTTTTCCATTCATGCTTGCTTTTAAGTAGTTTATAAAGCGCTTCCCTCCATCAGATTTAGGTTTGTAGCTGTTCCAACACTATTGTCATTCTTAGCATCTGTTTCCCGTAGCTTCAGTTTTCCATGTACAACTTGATCCATGCCCCAGTAGAGAACATTCTACAAAGTCCTTGTCCTGCACCCTGATCTGCACCCTGATCTACAAGCAGGCCACATTTTACATTGATATTGCACTAGTCTTTATTACACCTGCATATTTACCTTCTCAACCATAACTAAGACCGAGTGTACCATAAGTCAAATCATATGTGCATTGTGTAGATGTGTTATCTGTAACATTGTTTCTAATAGGGAGTTCACAACATTTTTAGATATATCTTTAGGCACAGTACCCAATCAAATGTTATGTGATACTCTACATTCAATAAACATGTGTTGCAGTTTCTGCTCCTCCTAACATAGTTCACACAGAGAATTAGGTAAATCTTCCCCCTATGGATAAGGTTAGACTTAGTGGAAATTCTATTTCTAAGCTCTCTCGAAACACCATATTGTGCTGTTAGAATTCTTTTTGATTCCTACAGTAGGTTGCACCAGGTGTCCCTATCCTTCCCTCCTCTTGCCCATTTAAATATAAACATTTATAAGCTGAACTAACAAAATATTCTAAGTTTTTTCTCTCCCCCATTCCCACTCATCTTTGTGTTCCTTATCAAAGATAATTGATCGAAGCTGCTACATCATTTCAGCTTTTTGTATAGCTTCCCATGCGAATTTGTCACATCTCCATGGTATCATCCATTCCCATATGCGATCTTCCCACCCCACAAACTCTTGAACTATTTTATCTTTGTCCTTTCAGATTCCATATAGCCTAGGGTAGACATCTTTGAGAGGTGCCTCTGTGATCCACAAGTCATCCCGAAATCTTTATTTCTTCCCTCTTCCTAATTTGCACCTTACTTTCTTATCAAACCAATTATCTCCCTAACTTTTGCCATGCACCTTCTTCAAATCTCTCCACCAAATTGATTCCTAACTTTCTCTAACCTCATCATCTATATTCCTCCACAAACCATACTTTGACTTTGTTTTTTAAAAAGTTTAGTATGATCCTAAATTTTTTTAAAATAATTTAATTTGATCCTTTCTATTAAATTATTTTCATTAAAATAGGTTTACCTCAACGATTTTTTCACAACACCTTAAATTATATGTGTTGTTATCATATTAAAAGTTGAGATCACTTATTTTGAAAACAAAATGTTATTTGAACTTTTTGAAAAATGTTAGAAATCAAATTTTTAAAAATAGCTTAGAACAACATTAAATTTTTTAAAATAAAAAAAAAAAAAATTGATTTTTAACTTTTAGTATAGAACTAAAAAATTAATTAAGCCTAATATTTTGAATTTTAAAATATATTTTATGAATTCTAAACTTGATATACTTATTAAATTCCTCAATAAACTTGTGGCGGACCAAAAGGAAAAGAAGCTAATTATATTCACAATATGGTGTTTGGAGAGAGCTTAGAGATAGAATCTATGGTGATTACTTTTCCTATAGCACCATTCGAGAGTGGTATGTTGTTGGTGATGAATGTCGCTCCCAGCCAACTTCACTCCAACAATTGAGTTTTCTAATAATTTCAGTTGTTGTGTGAATATCTGCATATATAGCCTACCGTAAATAAATTCATGTATTTCTATCAACTGAAGCATGGGTTCAAGGTTGGTTGGGTGTCATGAACGACATCCAACATGATTCCCTTTTCACCCTCTAATCATAATACTACTTCAAAGGCTTCAAGAACCATTTTTTTAAGGTTTCAACCATTAAGATTCCCGAAAGAGAATCTTTTACCTTATGGGTTCTTCCACCATGTTTCCTCTACATTGACAAGGGCCTGCAAAGTCAAGTCCAAGTTTGAGTATCTTCTCAATGAGGAGGAAAAGTTGGACATAACCGTGCTCAAGACCTTCCTGGACCTATTAACAGTCGGGCTCTTCTAAGAGTGCTCTTGGCCGATAACCCCACCACGACCTTTACAGGTGAGAGTCTAGTCTTAGGATTTTCTTCATCTTTTGTGCATATATAGCTATCTGATTTTTCCTTCTTTTGTGCATAATTGATGCGCAAAGATTCGATTACAAGGCCCTGTGGGGGCTAAAAAGGGCACTACAAAAAAAATCACTTTTAGTGACCACCAAATTCAATCGCTAAAAGTACTATAGTCGGTCGCTAAACATATTTGCGACCGAAACAATCACCAAATAAAAATGGAAACGAAAACCCTAGTCGCAAAACATTTAACGACCGAATTATAAAGTGCTCGCAAATTTGCAACCGAAATTTTGGTGGCTAAATCGGTCGCAGAAAATTTGGTCACCAAAATTCAGAAACCAAATTAGCAACCAAAATTTTAGTGACTAAATCGGTCGCAGAAAATTTGGTCACTAAAATTTAGAAACCAAATTTTTATAAAAAAATCGGTGGCTAAATCGGTAGCTGAATAGAAGGTGATAGCGACCATCATTTTCGGTCGCTATTAGATTAAAATAATTAATTAAAATAATTAATTAAAATAATTAATTAAAAAAAAACTTTTGGTAGCTAATTCAGTGGCTAAATGGAGACCGCTATAACGACAGATTAGATTTCGGTGGTTAAATAATTTTTTTTTTAATTACAACAACCAATTCTGTTTTGATCGCTAAACAATAACTTTCTAAATATAACCACCAAATTGATTTCGCTGACCATTTTTATATGTATTATTAATACCTATTTAAAATAATATTTTGATCATTTAATAAAAATTAAATCTACTTATAAATACTAAAAATTCAATCAGAAATAAATTTCAAATACAAAGTTTAAGGTGTTGCACACAAATTAAAAATAAATTGTAAAAGTAGTTATTCATGTAATGGGTAATTTGTATTATATATGAAAACCCATAAAGTTAACTCTAAGTACAGTATCGCAAGCTAGACTAGTCTCTAAATCAAAAAGTTATGAAAATTCCATTCATAAAAAATGCTTTTAAGTAATCTAATTAGTACAAGTTTACAATGCATAATAATAATAAGAAGAAGAAAGAGATACTCAATTATATACTAATTACAATGCATAATAAAAGAATAATACGATGAATATCTTGGAGCTTTCCAAAGTCATCTTTTGGACATGGAAGGGGGAAAAAGATAGCTCAAAGATATACTACTTACAATGCAAGATATGAAAGATAAAACGAGTATAGTAACATATTGTAAATAGGAAGGAGAAAAATGTTCCTGACTTCTTTCTAAGTGAAATGGTTATTTCAACGAATTAATGGTTATTTACTACTCCCTGATTGGTTCATCTTCCCTCTTTTCTTCATTGACAGTCTTGACAATTGTAAAGCTGAGTTGATTTGTTGAAGACAAAAGTCTAGCCCACATTCTATCAGTTATCATTGACAGTATTGTTTTGATGTTTGAGATTCATTAGCCTAAACAAAATAATCAAAATTGAACTACGCGTAATGAGCTTTTTTCATGGAGATGTCAGGCTCGATTACATTATTATATTAAAAAAATCTAAAAAGATTTAATTTTGTTAAGACAAATTAATTAGTAGAAATACAAGCCAAACAACATATATTTTCTCATAATTTTGTGGACCACACTCCATTTAAAAAAACTAAGAAGGCAATACTAATAAAAAACAAATCATTAATGTTAATTAAAAAAAATTCTACTTCAAGAAAAAAAATACTTCATACAGACACGAATATTGTCGGTGTGACCAACGTAAATGAGGACAAAATATTACTATTGATCATACTGTCACAAGTGTTATAAAAAACAAGTGTTATCAAAAACGCCAACATGTGTCGACCAAGTTGACTCAAACAAAATAATAAAAATAATTAAATCAGTATTTATGTCCGCCTGTCCAACACAAAATAAATAAATAAATAAAACGCTAGTGTGGGTCCGAGTCACCAAAAAAATGAAAGCTAGCAAATAAAATTAAAGATTAATAATGTTTTACACATAAGAGCTGGACAAAAAATTGCTATTTTTGTACACATTTTAACCTGTAAAAAGTTTTCAATTGATAATTTAATTTCACACAATAAAATTATCTAAATCATTCAAATATACAGATAACTCAAACTAAATTTTATAGCATAAAATAGAACTTAGCAATTTAAATGAATAATGTTACTAAAAAATAAAACATAAAATAAATTGTAAATTAAAAATCAACCAAGAGTATTAGAACTTGAAATGTATCATAATACAATTACATAAAAACAAAGTACTACAGATAAAAATATGAAACGTGTCCCCATGAAGTAGAATAACCACTGATCTGTTCCATAAAAACCTGTAAAAAATACAAACAATGTTAATAACTAAAATATTTAGTATATAATAGAATTGTGAAACAATTAAACTTACAGTCTGGGATGCACATCAAGGAAGGGGTTAATCATCATGTTTTGGAGCATACTAATGGTGAAATTGACTTGTATCAGTGGAAGCATCGTCACGTTGTTGCAACACCGTGACAAGTTGTTCCTTTACATGCTTCATTCCGTCCTCCAAGTTTGCATAATTTTGATTATACTTATTAATTTTTGCATGAAGTTGTTGATTTTCAGCCAACTAATCAAATTGAGAAGTGTCGGAACCAGAGCATGAGGGCTGAGTGAAGAAAAAGACTCTTTGACGGAAATTCCCAATCAAGTTTGTCGTACCATAAACTCGACCTCTACTCTTCCCTCTAGCAGCTTCCTTCCAAGCTTGAAGCTTTGTTGGATCTATTTGGGGGACATCAGAGGTTGAGCCTGAGAACTGTTTGCTTGAAAGATCTTCAAGCGCTCATGATACACAATCATTAGGAGATAGAAATTTTAGGAAATTACATTAAAAAAGTTTAAAAACTTAGAATAATAACTTACATAAGTTTCATGAGCACGAGTATGAACACAATCACTCTTTTTTTTGTGAGTGGTCATAAAGAGTTCATTAGGTTCAAAGGGGTGACCATATTAACTCCTTCCCCGATCCCTACGATGTCCATCTTCTAAATAGCGTGGGTCTTGTCGTGAGCGTGGATTCGGCTATGATAATGATTGCCAGTACATGGCTATCATGCATCACTAAGGTGGAGCAATGAGTTAAGCCACAAAATCTTCTGCCCGAATCCATGGCATGGAGGGTTAGATTAAAAGAGCCGGAGGGCCAAAACCAAGAGCTTTCCAGGCAGAAAACTGATGTCGAGGCGGATCTCTCCTCTACTAAGAAGAAATTAGAAGACTTGTAGGTTGGTCATCAAGTTGTCAAGGATAAGTTGGAGAGTATGGAAATGGATCTCGAGGTCCTCCACACGAAGCTGGTCGGTGCAAACGCAGCCAAGAAAGAGGTCGAGGAAAGCATTGGGCGGCTACAGGCCGAGGCGGGAGAGCTGAATGCTCAAGAACCAAAAAGCTCTTGGTTCACTTAAGGCTGAAAATGCTAACATCGTGGAGTATTCTCTTCTCGGGTATACTAAAGGTTTCAAGAAGGCTCTTCGTCATGCCATTTGCTTTAGCCCCAACGTTAAACCTGGGGATTTTGATTTGGAAAAGGATGTAATAGACGGTCATCTTGTTGATGACTGAAACAACTTTTGTTTATATTATTTTTTATGCATCGTTCTACTTGATTCCGTTGCACTTTGCTTCTTGTTTGGGCTTTTTTTGGGTGATGTCTTTTCCCGAATATGCTTCGTTTCTATTTAGACTGAGTTTATGATTTCCTTTTATGACATAAAAAAAATTATTTCTCCATTGATAACCAAAAATTTTAACTTACTTCACTTTGAAAGAGAAATATTTGATTGTGACCAATTATATATATTTCCTTAGTTACAATACACGAAGGACATAATGAATGTTGGTTAACGGAAAAGACAAAACAAGTTTATAAGCAATATAACTTATTCTCTTGAGAATCTAGTAAGGACCTATGAACTTTAGAGTAATCTTCTTAGATGTGATTTCTCTCCTTACACCAAGGAATGACGTAACTCTCATAAAATCATGATTACCGAAAAAAAAATTTAATGGTCTTCATTTATCAGCATCAGATGTCTGCCTGATCGAAGATGTCTTCAATCATCATAGTCCTCAAAATTTGGCTCCTAGTTGTTGATAACTGAAGTGATGAAAAATACGTTGAGTTTTTTTTTTCTTTTCGACTAACTCCTCCTTGTGCATATCAATGAATGCTTCGATGTCTTTTCCTTCCATCTCAAACAGACGATCTAGATAAACCCATGATCTTCGACTATTTCTGTTGAAAGGTTATTTTCAAATTGCTTAAGAAATTTTGATGTGACCAAACTCAATGATCCAAAACTTTGTTGTATTCTAACATGAACAAAGACATCTCACACCAACCTCTCTGCAAGCATATCTCTAATAACACTCATGTTATCCAATCCAAGCTTATACTAATATAGGCAACACCAAATTTCAAAGAAATGGAATCCACAAAAACTTGAGATAGGTATAACTAAATCAAAATGGATTCTTCCCATATTTATTGGGATAACCTCTTTTACTTTTTAATGGTCATATGTGGGTGTCAACATCACTAGCTCATTTTGTTTTTCAATTTCTAGCGATAATATTCTCATATTCAGAAGGACATGCAACATCAATTACTAGAGACTTGTGCTTAGAACTAAGAGTAAGATCTACCACCATCTCAGTCAACCTAATATCATATGCTAAAGGATTCATTCTCACCTTATGAAAAGGTAAGAATAACCTAGCCAAACACAAACTTCCTTAACCCAATGCCATCTCTTCACTACTTTTGTCAAACTAAGACCTCTTACCTCACCCAATTATTTACATTACCTCAAGCATATCATTATCTTCCATAGGTAGAACATGCATAGTCTTCATTAATCCATCTCATATTACTCATAAAGTCATTTTTCTTCATTGTATGTGACAAGTAGGTGATAAAATTGATGGAAATATTATTTCACTCTCATCCCGTGAGTGTCACTATGTTAACATATGTCCTAGTCATGGACCTTTGATTTTTTTAACAAGATAAACGCTTAGCTACATACTTGATTATGTCTTCCTTCATACCATGTCATCAAATAAACTTCCTTAAAGCTCGATACCCTTAGGTCATACTTAGATGTCATTGAACTTCCTTTCGTGACTCTTAAATAACCCATCTGCTTCAATTTTTCATCTTTGGCGTACATATTTTGTTTCTAAATCTCAATATACCATTTGTTTCCCATAGAGAACTCTTTAGTTTCATTAGTACATAATAGTCTTAGAATAATCTTCAAATTCAATTTCACCAATTTCCTTACTCTCACTTTTTTTCTAGAAACTCATTAGTTATAACAAATGTACTACAACTTCCAAATTTAAATTGCCGAAACTTCCACTCAACTCCAACGATATAATTATGTGTCTTTGTGACTTAACCATCTGCAACAACATTTCCTTTTCCAGGATAGTAATTCCACTAAAATTAATAATCTTTTAAAACTTCATCCATCTTCTCCAAAAGGAATTATGCATAGTTCATTACTCGGTCTACCACAATCCAGGTTCCATTATATCATTGTCGGTGGAAAATGAACCACACATATAACAACACAACTTTATTTCTACTTAGTCTCGTCTAATGGTTGTAACACTATCCCAAGTCTTTGATACTCTACTTCAATCTTTTATAGGTCAAATAAACAAGGACAAATGGAATCCCTTCCTTTTTATGTTGAACCATCACAAAACTTCTTCAAATATTATCTTAGTTATGCATTTTTTTATCAGCATCTTAGTTATGCGTGATGCACATTAAATCATTTTTATAACTATTATACTAGACTATGTTCTCTAACTTCTTGTTTGCAAATACAAACAACTTATCCTAAACTTCATAATTCCCCCTTTGCTTCCATAATGAAATTCTCAACCCATTTAGTTTTTAACTCTCCATTAATTTGAGTCTTTAACTATTACATCTGACACTTGAAATGTCTCCTTGCTCATGGCAGTTTCAACCAAATTTACCTTCCACAAATGAACACAAACTTGAAATCTTACTCCCTCAATAACTTCACTAATATCTTTTGTCCCGTGTCTAGTCTCTTCTGACCAAATAAGTACTTAAGATTCTTACAATATTGAATATAACTAATCAACCTCCTATAACAAACAATTAATCCACAAAACTTTATGTTTCCATGCTAGCCTTGTAACGACATTGTTACTCACCTTTACCGATTACATTTGAATTTATAGGTTGTCTTATACACATCTTCACTTTTTACTTATAGTTTTGGATACCTGAATCTCATGTCTACCTGGAAAACATTGATGTTTCATGCAACTTGATCCATCATATCATCATCCCTCAAAAATCTTGTTTATCTTTCAAAAATCAATACATAATTCTAGATTCCTCGTCCTTCTTCTTTATCAACAATATTGATAGTCCTTATGGTATCACACTCGACCCAACAATCTATTTTCTCCAAATAAATTTTTTCAACTTTACTACTCAAATGAAGCCATTTTATAAGGTGTCATTAACGCCAACCATGCTTAAGTACCAGACCAAAAAAAAATCCACTTTTATCTTTGAAGACAACCTTGACACTTACTCCGGAAAACTGTGTATAAAACTCCACTTTGCCGAAGTACTACTTATCTAATCTGAATTATTTATCTCTATTTGAAGTTGAATCCAAGATTACCATCGAATCCAATTGAAAGGATCAGGGTAAATTCAATACAACCCAAGTCGTGCATCTCATATGTCACGGTGTGTATGATCTCCCCCATCAGCTTCTCACCACCTGATATCTTATTCTATGTGACTTAGATCATCAGTGAAGCTCGGAGATCTTTGTTACCACATAGGCATCAATACTTAAAAAACAAACAAACATCAGTTCATACATTATCCCAAATGTATGAATTCAATTTCATACCATTTGTATCATACAGTATCATTCAAAACACGAACCACAACATTCAAAAGTCTATTTAACATAAAAAAAAGCAACACTTAAATATTAAACCATCAAAATCTAATATTTCTGCAAGTTTAAATAATATATAAACGAACAACAAAATATATACATCCCTGCAAGAGAAATTGAATATTGGAACCACGTCTCCTCCACATCCAGATCTTCTAACCTAGGATTTTATTAAAAATTAAAGTTAGTTTCGCTTACCTAAGATTCCAGTGATGAAAATTATACCTCAAATCGGGGAACTACTCCAAAATTTAGAAACTTATAGCAAGTTATCCAAATATTACCAAATTTTAGTATATGGTAAAACAAGTTGAGAGGAACACTTTTCTCAAATGTCCCTATCAAGATTGATGACTAAATCATAGAAAACAACAAATAATAAGAGATCTTTAGGATAAAAATGAACTTACATAGTTTAATTTTGAAGTTTAATTTTGATTATTTTGTTTAGACTCATGAATCTCAAAGATTAAAACAATACATTTTTAAATGCAAAGAAGCTCTATGAAGAAGATGAATGGATACCAACAACATATATATTCAATAATCATTACTTTCAATATAAATTCTTGTCCCAAATCTAAACAAACAATCTTATTTTTACATAAAAAAAAAGTAACTTCCAAGTACTTTTTTAGGCTTTAACCATTTCCACTGACCCATTTCCTCCTCAACCTCTTGCTTAAGGAGAGATCCTGAAAACAAAACATGAAAATAAATCAATGAGGACTATTAAAATGTATAAAATCGAGAACAATATATACACAGAAAAAAAGAGAATACTTACATGCTACAATTGAAGTCCTTGGTGAGGGGAAAACCCAGATCAACATTACATAGTTTAGGAAGTTGCAGGCCTTTTTCTCTGTCTAGGTTAGGAATCTGTGGCTGCTTTCATAAGACACTCACATGCAGTACGAAGTTCAGGTTTTGTGGGTGCTGAAGCTTTCACATCAACCACTGCATCGCAACAAGCAGTTGGAGGCTTATCAGTATTGTTGGAGAGAAAAGGTAAGCATGACAGCAATGAGAGTTTTGCCTCCAGACAGTTGAAGCCATTCACTGGCTTCATGGCTGCAACTGTGAGGACTAACACAATTGCCAAAGGAAAAACAGATGCAGACACACTCTTCATTTTGCCACACTACTTTTTCTCAATCACTCACTTCTCTTTTTCTTTTCGATGAATGGAAAACTATGGAGAGATGCTACATTTATAACACTGTCACCTTTCTTTATCTTTCCCCTGTAAATCTTTTTTTATAATATTTCCTGAGATAGTTTTTCTAAGGCGTTTCTTTAACTTTAAGAAAACAAAAAAATAATATTATTTTCTTTAATTTAAAACAACCCTTTTACACGGTCAAGGGGCTTAATTTACGTAAAAAACTATTATGATAAAGTAAAATGAAAATAATAATAAAAACAAATAATAATACTAAAAGAATAAAAAAAAATTATGTTTATATTATTTAATTTATTTCAGTTAAGCGCTGATTTTCTTTATTAATTTAATTTATATTTATATCATCATTTAATTTACTTCCAATAGTGATCTCTGATTTATATTTTTTTATTAATTTAATTTAGGTTGAGAATTATAATTATTTATTACTATTGTTATTAATAATAATGTAATTACTAATGTTACAACCTAATACGAATAATCCGATATATAAATCATACTCTTCTAGTTATTTAATAGTTTTTATATTATTACTACTTAATCATTTATTGATAATATATTGTCTTGTCTGTTCAATTTATTTATATTTTTATTATTTTATTTGTTTCCAGTAATTCTTTTATATGTTCTTTTATTTAAAATTATTTTTTATAATATATTGACGTATATGTCTAATTATTTCTTTAAAGCTCATGTTTTAAATTTTATTTTTAATTTTTTATTTCTATTATTTTAAACATTATCTTTTTTATAATTTGAAGAAATATTTATAAAATAATAATAATAATAATATAAGATAGAAGTAAAAGTAAATAATTTTTCTAATTCAATAAACTTCGATAAAAGTAAGTTATATATCTAAACTATTATTATTTTATATTTTTTAAATATTTTTTAATATATGTTTGGATTGTTTGTAGAAATTATCAATTAAGATAAAATATGATATATGTTAATAGTCATTAATTTTATTTTATGATCCTTGAAAATGTTTAAGAGTATATTAGTGGAATTGCAAAAAGAATCCTAGGTTTTTTCATAATAAGTCGATATAATACTAATACATGAGTGTTTGTGGAAGAAAAATTGGATTAAAGATAAAGATTATGGTGGGATATAAGAAAATACTTACCAAATAGGAGGTGAATATATGCATAGTTCAAAGAAGCACTACCAACTAGAATATTCATAGACCAAACGTGAAATTATTTTATACTTACACACCATCATCAAAATTGGATAGTGAATATATTTGGGTTGAAAATTGTTAATATTTTTTAGAAAAATAATTAGGATTGTACTAATCATTTTAGTGAGAAATTTTCAATTACATAATCACTTCCTAAGTAAATCTTCATGTTCAAAATAGATCATCTAAAATAAGAAGTGAATCAATATGTTTAATAAGATATATTAAGTCTTATAGTTGTAAATCAAATCATAAACCACTATTATTATTATAATAATGTGGGTTAAGTTATTTAAAAAAAATTATTTAAAACTTACAAAAACCTCCCTTATTTCCATATTTTTTTTATATGTGTTTGAAAACAAAAACTTACTCTATAAAAATTGTTTGAAAATTTTTATAAAGATTTTCTAAAACTGATTCATGGATAACCTTTTTTTATCAACAATAAATAAATTAAATTAAGAGAAATACTTTAGGATATCACAACACGTATACAATAATCACACAGATACACCTTCCTATGGCATAGAGCAAACAGCCATTATGTGACTTAAACAACATAAACACACCCAAAAAAAAAAGATGCACAAAACTACTTTGACAGCACCTATTCAAAAAAGCAGTACACACACTAGAAAGTGGATCAAAGAAATTAACTATAACCACTAGGAATAACATTCTAAAGGTGCACCATACGACAGGAGAGCTTAAGAGGGTTGTGGCAGCAACCGACCCAGCAACCATACCAGAAAATCTATTCTGCATCGCTTTGAATGCCAAACAGTCTACTACACCATCATTCAAACAGCAACCAAACCTTCAACTTGGCATCCATAATCCACAAAGCAAACTTAGACTTCCCCTGCATCCAACTACCTAACCGATCCATCATCCTCTTCTTCCTTCCTTTCTCCTTTATACCATAACTCCATCGTGTTTATACCTCCAACCTTCATTAACAGCTGCAATACTGTGCAAAAGCACCACACCAATATTAGTATGTGGGCTAACATGGATTAGTGTGAGTTATAGTGTTAGTCCGCTAATTTTGCTGAATTATCCAACACTAATTGTCTTCCACAGATTATATGGTAAAATATATGTTGCATTTTTTTCGTATTTTATTTTGTTTGTGTTTTTGAACTTCACTAAAATTGTAATATCCTTCAAAATATTACAACTAAATAACTAAATTGACAACACTAACGAGTGTGGTCAAAGTGTTATCGTTGGATTGGTATTTTGGGGCCCAAAATAGGGGTATTAAGAATCATGTGGAAAATTTCCACTTGATCCATCTGTCCAAAAAACAAAACCAGGTTTGGCTAGGACTGTGGGCGGCAATTGTCAGCTGCATTTGGAAACAGAGGAATCTGGTGGTGTTTAAGGAAGAGTCCCTGATGAGATTCTCCAGAATGCACAATTACAGTCCTGGCTATGGTTGAAACACAAGGTAGTTGATTTTTCGTATGCGTTCTCTTACTGGATTCTGAACCCGAACCAATGCCTCCTTGTTGTGGTATGAGTGCTCTGGCGCACCTAGTGTAATATGGTTAGGGCACTAGGTTCGGGAGTGGCGTTAGTAGGGTGGAGCAAAAATGGTTTATGGGTTGTAGCTGGGTTTTTTTTTTGGGCGGTCAGGGGTTTTTGCTACTGGTTTTTGCTGGAGTAACGCTAACCCAAGTTGTTGGTATTGTTCTGTTTCAGTTTTGTGTTGCCAACTGATTGATGATAGGAGGATGAAGGCTGCCATTTAAGGAGAGGATGGAACCGTAAGCAGGACGTCTGGAATGGCTGCAGGTGGTCGCGGGTACGGTATTGGGTTCTGTTTGCTCAGTCGCAAGTACATTTCTCCCAGGTGTTTTAGTTGTGCCCATACAATTGGTTTGGACGGGAGATGGTTGTGGCTCATAAATGCAACATAGCTTGTTTGGGGCCTTTGAGTGTGGAGGCTCTGTTTCTGTTATGGAGAGCTTCGAAGGACTCTGGTTTAAACGTGTTTTTGGTCTCAACCTAAACAAACTTGTGCAGCCCATACATATGTTATGGTGGCTGTGGCAGTGGTTTAATCAGTATAGAATCCAGGATCCAGACTTCCAGGCTGAAGTCTACATAACATAGAGACAACAGTCTCGGAAGTTTTGGCCTAGGTTACTGTTTTAACTTTTCCCTTCACACCCTTTTATAACATCAGAATTGATGTCACATACAAAACACGTGAAATGATAAGACAGAAGGAGCTGGTTCAAGGGCTGCCATAAGGATGTTTGGGTGAGTGAGGTGGTTTGCACGAAATGCTGGTGCCGTGAACACTGCTAGAAGCCGTGCGGAGGTATATCAGTTTGGATCAAGGGGCTTAAAAGAAAGTGGTGTTGGGGGTAGTATATGAAGACACGTAATAGAAGAGACCAGTGGTCAAGATATGCTTTTCTTGAAAATATGGTTAAGTAGGTGGATGAGGGGTAGTGTGGAGCAAATGGAAAAGTCTTGTTAAGCTAGAATATGTTTGTTCTGTTTTTATTAAAATGTATACTTGTCTTTGTCTTGTGCTATTTCGTCTCTTCTATATGGGTTGGGTACTCCTGAAGTACCCCTTTTATTCTATTAAATTCTTTGCTGATAAAAAAAAAATAACTATATCATACATACAATATCTAATTAATATATATATATATATATATAATTCATATCTCAAATATTATTTTTTATAGGAATTTTAATATTTACATAATATTTAAAATAAAACATTTCAAAAAAAAAATAAACAGATCATTTTGCTCTTGTGGAACTCCCTCATTTGCAGTATTATCTACTCTCGTGTCAATACATGATCATCACAGACAAAGAAAACAAAACACAACAACCAATAAGGTAAGCTAGCTATAAAAAATCTATATAATTTCAATTTAAATTAAGAAACATAAAATTATCAAATCTCATAATTTACACAAAATCATCAAATTTTTATAAACACTTATCACACTACTCACTGTGAATTCACATTCAATAACTCATTCACTTCAAGATTAACTTACACTATATCAACTGCAAATCAACCAATTTTTTAGATTCAAACTAAAACAACTATTCACATTTACCCTACATTACTCGAAACAATCAATTCTGAAAACAAGATGTGGGGATGATCATGTCACCCCCACATTTAGATCTACTAACCGAGGGTTCTATTTGAAATTAAAACTAACTTCCCTTATCTTAATTTGAGCAAATGCTCATTAATAGCTCCAAATCCTAAAAATGTTTAAGGGTTGTTTAACCTGCATCGTAGAGTTCTGAACTATATCACTCGAACCTTGAGCTAACAAAGACTAATTTTGAAGATAAAGCATCACATGCAAGTCTAACCTAACACTACAAAATAATCAGATTTACATATTGATTATTACCCACGGATCTGAATTCTAAGGTCAATTCAGTATTACCTATGAATATTACCCGCGGATCTAAATCCGTAGGTAAATTCAACATTATCTATGAAATTTTATTCACAAATCTGAATCCGTAGATAAATTTTACATTATCCACAAACTTTACTCACGAATCTATATCCGTAAGTAAATTCAATATTATTATTAATATAAACATTTTTATTTATTAATAATATTAATATTTATATTTATATTATTGATATATTAAAAATATTACTAATATTGATAATATTAATATATTAAAAATATAAATAATATGAATAATATTAATCCTAATAATTATAAATGTAATATTAATAATATTATTATAATTATAAATAATAATCATAACTAATATTCATAAATAATAATAGTAAATAATAATTATAAATAGAAAGACAAGAGAAAAAGAATAATAAAAAAATATTAAAGAAATATGCAAGATTATTTCCGAATTTAACCATGAACTAGAGTTGGTAGGTATTATGATAGGCTCTTGAATGGATTGTAGAATTTCTTCTAAGTCTTTGGTTTGGGGTTTAGAAGGAGGCATTGGGAAGGTCAATGAAAGCACCAATTGATAGGCTCTTTCTACGGCTACACTAAGATAATTGAAACTAGGGTAACATCAAAATTCTCCCCCTTTCATTACTGTTAAAAACTGACCTAAATAGAAGTTGTATGGGCCCAACTGGCCTTACATTGTTCCCTAAACTTTCTAATAACACCTAATTAATTACATAATGTAGTCTTCCATCCATTTGGGCTTAACAATCTGACGTTTGGGCCTATTATTGTTGGGCCCTGTTGTATCATATTACCTACGAACTCAGGTTGATGGGTATTACCTACGGACCCTAATTGGTAGGTAATACCTAAGGACTAAAGTTCGTGGATATTATTTACAAATTAGAGTTAGTAGGTATGCATACTATTAACATTAAAAAATTAATAATATTAATATTGTGATATTAATATTAATAATATTAGTATTATAAATACTATTATTAATTACTATAATAATTAATATAGTTATTAATTTGAATAATATTAATGATATTAATAATATTTATATTATTAATAATACTAATATTAATAATCATAATATTTATAATAATAATAATAATAATAAGACAATAAAATTTGTCTGGTGTAGTTAAAATTTCTTTTGGTCACTCAGACTGTAACACCCCATAATTTACATATAACTATTACAATAAAAGTTATACCCGTTTCTATACAAACTTGGAGTTTTTTAAAACATTTTTAATACATGATTAGAATTTATAGAAATACAAATATTTATATATCCATAGCTCAAAATAAAACTCTGAAACCTCTAAGGCTCTCCTGCACCTGTATGGTCATTTGCTCGTGTACATAGTACAGTCATAGCAGTTCAAACACAACACGAAAAGCAAGGATAGGCTAGTGCAAAGAAAATCCATAACATAATTCATGGAAATATAACCAATTTAGACTAATAATTTATAAACATTTCTTTAAATAATTTCATGTAAAATTTCAATACCAATTTCATCATTCATATAGACCACACATGGATCTATTTTCAATCATAATCATTGGATTTCATTTCAATCCCACTTCGTCTTCCGGAAGACTCATTAAGTATGCCCCTACCAGAGACTAACACTTGATCCAAAGATTACCAGTGAATCCAATAGAAATGATCAGGGTAAGTTCAAACATCCAATACCAAGTGTCTACAGTAGGACCCGGTGTGTATGAACTCCATCTCAGCTTCTCACCACCTAATATCTTAGTCTACATGACTTAGATCATTAGTGAAGTCAGAGTATCTCTATTAAACATAGGCTTTTCATACTTAACGTACCATCAAACAACAACTCATACATTATCCCAAATGTATGACATCAATTTCATACAATTTACATCATTCGTATATAGTACATATCATTCAGAAATTTTCCAACATCAAAAACAATATTTAATTGTCAAACTATCAAAATATAATATTTATAAAGTTTAAATAATATATAAACAAACACACAATATATAAACAAATAACACCCCTGCAAGAGAAATTTAATATTGGGACCACGTCCCTTCCGCATTTAGATCTCCTATCCTAGGGTGCTATTAAAAATTAAATTTAGCTTCCCTTACCTCAATTGCTTGCTTTCCAAGCAACTTCTAGAATTTTATTCCCCACAGTCTGGATAAACTTCAAGATTTACGGGCCTAAAGCAAGTTATCCAAACAAAACAAAAATTTAGTATATAGTAGAATAAGTTAAGAGGATTAAACTTCTCAACTGACTCCACCAAGATTGATGACTAAATCCTAAGGAAAAATAGAGAACAAAGGAACTTTAGAGCAAAAATGAACTTACTCTGTTTGAAAATCTGATCGGGTAGAAATGTTCCTTAACTCCTCAGCACAGCGCGGTACGATCAGATTCAAAAATAGATGAGGTATAGAGTGAAAGAGAGAAGATAGAAGGGAGATATGGAGGGAGAAAGAAGAAAGAAAGAGAATGGTGTGTAACGGTGGGGGCAAATGCTTCTTTATCCTTTTTCTTTTTTTTTTTACGCTGTTACATAGACTTGACAAATTTATTTATAAAATTAATAATAGTTAGAAATAAAAAATAAAAAAAAATGTACAACATTATCTACGAATTTACATAATAAATAACTGAATTTTTTATTTATACTATTTTCATTCTAATAATAAAATATTCATATATCATTTAAAATACAATCCTTATATTCCTCTAACAATTATTTTCTAAATCCTTTAAGAAATTGTGAATATTAATTGTCTTCTCTTTCTTCTCTTGAAGTGTGGTCCACCACAAGTTCAGAATTAATAAAATAAATTTTAAAATTCAAAATATTGAACAGACTAAGTTATAAAATATTTTAATGTTAATTTTTGAAAAATTAAATATTATATCAATTTGCTTTAATGATGTTAAAGTATGAATGACAATGTGGGCTGGTCCGCTTCACATAGACTTATTCCGCACTTGGTCCGCAAAAAGTGGTCGGGTTGGCCCGTCCCGCATAGAATTTGCAGACTGATTTTTTTAACCCGTTCTGCATAAGGGTTGGCCCGCGGGCTTGTGGGTTAGCTCGCATAAGAAATATTTTTTTTAAAAAAATATTTTAAATAAAAAATTTGAATTTTTTTTATTTAGATGCATTAGATAAATGGTCTCATAATATTATTTTCATGAGACATGCACATTATGATGTTATTAAAAAATTTGGAATGTAAAATATGAGGCTACATGAAGAAAATATGAGGTGCAAAAAAAATATTATACATTTTAAAGTTATGTGAGTTATGCGAGTCAACCGGTCCCACGCTTGGCCCGCGCGGGCTGCGAGTTATGTGAGGCGGGCCTAAGCGGGTCTACGATTGAAATAAGCAACTCGTCCCACGTTTTTTTTCAGAGGGCTGTGGGCCCATACGACCCGCCCCACTTTGTCACCCCTATTTTAAAGTGTAATGATCTTAGAAATTATTATAGTTTTTAATTATTTAATTTCTCATTATTTTTCGAAACATTTGTAAATCTCAAACATTTATTTATTTATTCATAAAAAAATATACTTCTTATAATTATATTATTGATATAAAATATATTAAGTTTTTTCCGATCAAATTAACTGCTAATTTTTAGGGAACGTTTTCTTATTAACATTAATGATTTATTTTTGAACATTAATGCATTCTTAGTTTGTTATTGGAGTGTGGTCCACTAATTATGATAAAATATATGTTGTCTGGCCTGTATTTCTACTCATTAATTTCTCATAACAAAATTAAATCTTTTTAAGGTTTCTTTAATTTAATTAAGCCTCTTCATGAAATGAAAGCTCTCAATTCACATAGTTTAACTCTGATTATTTTGTTTAGGCTCAATTAATCTCAAACATTAAAACAATACATCTTAATGAAATGCAAAGAAACTCCATGAAGAAGATGAATATGGATACCAAGAACATATATATATATATATATATATATATATATATATATTAAAAACTCATTACTTTTAATATAGATGCTTCTCCCACACAAGTTCAACAAACGATCTTATTTTTACATGAAAAAGAAAGTAACTTGGAAGCATAATCCACCATTTCCAATGTTCCGTTTCCTCCTGAACCTCTTGCTTAAGGAGAGATCCTGCAGAAAAAACATGAAAAATGAATCAATAGGGCTATTAAAATGAAGAAGAATATATGCAGAGAAAAAAGAATTCTTACGCGCTGCAATTGAAGTCCTTGGTGATGGGAAAACCGACATCAACGTTACATAGTTTAGGAATTTGCGTGCCTCTATCTTTGTCTAGGCCAGGAATGTCTGAGGCTCCTTGCACAAGACACTCACATGCCTCACGAAGTTCAGGTTTTGTGGGTGCTGAAGCTTTCACATCACTCACCGCACTGCAACAATCAGTTGAAGGGGCATCAGCACCGTCGGTGAGAAAAGGTAAGCATGACACCAATGAGAGTTTTGCCTTCAGACAGCTGAAGCCATTCACTGGCTTCATGGCTGCAACTGTCAGGACCAACACAACTGCCAGAGGAAGAACAGAAGCAGACACTCTCTTCATCTTGTGTTTTATGAATGGAAAAAACTATGGAGAGATGCCACATTTATAGCACTTCTCAGCTTTGTTTACGTTACCATTTTACCCAATAATTTTTTTTATAATATTTCCTGGGTAGTCTGTCTGAGGGGTTTCTTTAACCTAAAAAGAGTCAAACTTTCTATACTTCGTTATCTTTTAGTTCATATATTAAAATTCAAAAATTATTTTTTTTCAAAATTTTAAAACGTTTAATCACTCCAAGAAAATCATGAAATAAAAACTAATTTTTAAAGACCAAAATAATTAGTTGCAATAGTAACTAAATTAGAGACCATTTTACAAATTAAAAAAAATATTTCTAAATTAGTTTCTATGATTAGCAACCAAGGTTTTAACCATCAATTATTTAATTTCTAAATTTGGTAGCAAAAATTTTGGTGGTTAATTATATACCAATTTAGAAATTATTTAACAATATAAACTAATTTAGAAATCAATTTTTTTTTTAGTTTCTAAAATTGTCTCTAATTTAGTTACTATTGCAACTAATTATTTTGGTATCTAAAAAGTGGTTTTTATTTCATGATTTTCTTTTTTTGTAATGAATGTATCCAAGTTTTTTAAAGGTTGGTTCAAATTTTCTTTAAAAATTCAATGTGCTTCTAATTTTTTTTTAAATAATTGAATATGGTGGTTCCAACCTTTTTTTAGAATATAGTTCAATGTGGAGGCAACAGCACATAATACATTGACAATATCGTAAGGTAAATGTTTTAATGAGGACAATTTAATTGTTTTAAAAGAAAATTGATAATATATTAAGTTTTTAAAAAATATCAAGATTAAATTAACTTTTGCTCATAGAGACTAAAATGGATAATTAAGCCAAAATTTCATTATCTTATACTTTAATTAAATGAAAGTGGGAGTAGGAAGTAGGAAGTAGGAAGAAAAGGAAAGGTATGTAGAGACTAAAAAGGATAATTAAGCAAAATTTCATTATTTTATACTTTAATTAAATGAAAGTGGGTGTAGGAAGTATGAAGAGAAGGAAAGGTGTAAAAAGTAAAATTATTCTATGTATTAAAAGGGAATAAATTTAAGTGGAAAGATAAGTTTGTTGTAGATGTGACCAATGTAATTGAAAAAAAAATATTAATTTTATTTTAATAATATTAAGTTCATTATTTATTTTATTAATTATTTCATATTTATATTTTAATTATTTATTTTATTATAATATAGTAAAATATATTTATAAATATTTAATTATTCTTTATATTTATATATAATTGCTTATGTTTAATTTTTTCGTAAATCTTCGTAACGAAGGAAGTTTAGGAACATATTTTTTTCTCGAGTTTTGTATTGTTTAATTTCCAATGTATTGATTTCTGCACTTTTTCTCCTCTTTACATATGCATTTACCGTAATTTCATGGATCCAAACAAACAAACTCTCATAGATCTTAACTGAAAGACCAAGTTTTTTTTTAATCTAAGACAAATCTCCTTTAAAATAAAAACACAAATATTTAGGTAAAGTTAAATCAATTTCTAAATGATTACTCATATTTTTTTTTAAAAAAAATGTATGTAATGATAAGTTGGCTAATTTAGAATTTATTCATATATAACCATTTTATTGGTATAATAAGTTTCTATTTAGTTTTTTTTTGAATTTTTTATGAATAGGTATAGTCTATTTTTGTATTGTTTTTGTTAACATATGAATTTTGGTCTAGTTTTCTCATATTTATATATATATATATATATTAATAATATTTTTTTTTCATGTGATAGCAGATGATTGTTGTTGTTTGAGGTATCAGTTTAACTGAGATGTTACATAGTAATGTCTAACCTATAAAAAAAACTATAAAAAAAAGACTGTTTTTAAATAAAATTAATAAGTATGATTTTTTTTAAAATTATTTACTAATAAGATTGGGTATACTATAAATTGGGACACACAAAAATGGTATAAAAACTCTTAATAAAGAATCCCAGTTGAATACGCCTTTAGAGGTTACTTAAAGTAACGTTTTCAATATGATGTGTTTTCACGTGACACTCTAAAGTTGTTTAATTTTGTTTTTTTTTTAGTTATTTTTTGAGAAATTAATTAAACTTAGAAAATGAAAACATTATTTAGCTTATTGAAACAATGTACTTTATTATGAATAATAATCAAATATAAATTAAAAGATATGACTTTTTGAATTGTATGAAATTACTTTCCTAATAATATGTACAATAAGAATCATATATGTTATCACTAACCCGTTGGAGAATAATATATTATATTTTTTTAATATAAGAAACAAGCATTAGATTAGGGGTGCCTTTATCATTTTTATTAGAGTGTGACCCACAAATTACGTTAAAATAAGTTACATTATGTTATGATTTTGTGAATTGTTTCAATAGTTTTGATTTGTAACCTTATTATGAATATTAACTACCCTTTTCTTTTTACTCCTAAACATGGTCTTGAAACCCCCACAAATTATGATATAGTGGCCCTTTTATTTAATTTTTTAATTCTTTGTCTATGAAAAAAATATGATAAAGTAAACGCTGTTTGTATATGATTTTGATTTATTGTTTTGAATTATGTTGATGTTAGAATTTATGGTTGTTTTAATTATTTATTTTTTATATTTATTGTTTGAGAAATTTGTAAATGTAATGCATTTAATTTTCATTTATTAAGATAAAAAAAATACTCAAAAATATATTTTTAAAACAATAAAAGTCCAATAAGTTATAATATATATTGAATAATCGTTATCAAAAAAATAAAATAATCAGCACTCCCACAAAATACAAATGACGTATAAGGTGTTTTCATGTCATATGTATGAGGTGCATTTTGTTGGTATCTCAGTTTGTTTTGATGGTTTTGAAGTGTGATGATGTTAGAATTTATTGGTGCTTTAATTATTTAATTGTTCCTATTTAGTGTTGATAAAAGTGTGATGATGTTAGAATTTATATCTTTTTTAATTATTAATTGCTCTATTTAGTGTTGAGAAAACTATGATGATGCTACTTAGTGTTGATAACTTGGTAAATGTTACGTGTATATATATAAATGTTAAATCCTAAAAATAATGGATGATGATAAGTTTCACTACAACCCAAGTTGCAAATTTGCACATTTCATAGAATGAAATAATTCCTCCCTCAACTTTTTTCATCTCCCTATAAAGTAAGCACGTTTATTTTTTAATTTCATCATTTAATTATATGTCAAGTTGTATATATGTGTTTTACTTTTATTGGGACACCAAAAGTTAGTATATTAGTGATGTAAATTCTTGAGTTTAAATCACAACACCATTTTTTACTTTAGGTCACAGTGACATGTCAACGGTTTAAAAAGTGTTGCCTAAAATATGGATAAGCAATAGTTTTAAATTGTTGACTAAATAATAAGATTTACTTGTCTCTGACTCAAAGTATATGAGAAAAATATTGTCTAATTATTTCAAGCAACAAGTTATATTGTAGGAACTAATTGAAAGAAATATAAGAGAAGGCAAAAAGTTGTAGCAACTGATTGAACGTAATTGCACAAAATTGTAAAATTGATAACCAACATCCTCCCTTAATTCTGATTTGGAACAACCTTCCCAATTTAAGTCATGATATTGTTTTTCTCAATCGCCATCAATTCTTCATTCATAGTCTTTTGCCGCCATTTGGGGTGTTGAATGGCATCGGCAAGTCTCACAGGTTCTGATTCTACAAGAAAAGCAAAGTGAATCAAATCTCCATTGTCATCAACTTCATCATCAAGATTTACTTCGCAATCTTGAAGATGTACAGGTTGTCGTTGCTGCCTTCTTGGTCGCTCCATCATAGTTGCAATTGGAGTTGCAACTTCAAGTTGAATTACAACTTCAGGTTGAACTACAACTTCAGGTTGAACTGTAGGTGCTTCAAGAGTGACTCCATCTTCCACATCATCGTTCAAAATGTAAATATATCGTTTTTTCGAATCCATTTCAGTTGCTGCATTCCATTGCCATTCCTCATCTTCGGAAAATGTAACATCACGACTGATAATCACCTTCTTTGTCATTGGATTGTACAGTTTGTATCCCTCATGCTTATATCCAATGAAAATGGTCTTCACTGCCTTATCATCCAACTTCGATCTTGCTGCCTTGGGAACATGAGCATAAGTAATTGACTCAAATACCTTCAAGTGTTGCACATTAGGTTTGAATTCACTCCATGCCTCAATCGGAGTTGTGTTAGGAACACTCCGAGTGGGTGATCTGTTTATCAAATATACCGCACATGTTACGACCTCAGCCCAAAAATAATTTGGCATACCTTTTGCTTTAAGCATGCTTCTCACCATGTCCATGATTGTTCTATTCTTTCTCTCAGCAACTCCGTTGTGTTGAGGTGTGTAGGGACAGGTTATGTTATGTTGCAACCCAAGTTCTTCACAATGCCTCTTGAACTCATTAAACTTGTACTCACCCCCTCCATCACTACGCACCATCTTAATTTGTCTGTCACTCTGTCTTTCAACAAATGCTTTAAATATTTTAAAGCAGTGGAATACCTCATCCTTGCTTTTCAATACATAAATTAAGGTTTCCCTTGAAAAATCATCAATAAAGGTTAAAAAATACTTATTACCTTCAACTGATGATATGTTCATTGGGCCACAAACATCTGTATGAACAAGCTTCAAAGGAAATTTTGCACGCCAAGACTCCTTAACAAATGGTATCCTGTGATTCTTTCCAAAAATGCAAGCCTCACACAATTGATCAGGATGATGAATATGGGGTAAACCATTTACTAAATTGTGTTTGGAGAGATTTTCCAAACTCTAGAAATTTAAGTGCCCAGAGCGAAAATGTCATAACCATGATTCATTATTCACTATTGCATTCAAGCACTTGAAATCACCCATATGAATATCTACTAGAAACATGCGGTTTTTTGATAAAAAGGATTTAAGAATCAAACTACTTTTTTTTTATCAAAAATTGATAATTTATTTTCAACTATGTGCATCACATAACCCTTCTTGGCCAGCTGTCCCATACTCAACAAATTACTTTTCATATCAGGTACATAGAAAACATCATAGATGTACCTGTGATCACCATTCTTCAATGTAATAAGAATTCACCCTTTTCCAGTCACCGGAATGAACCTGCCATCACCGAATTTCACTTTTGTGCAAAATGAGTCATCCAAATCTGTAAACAACTCCTTCTTACCACACATGTGATTTGTGCAACCTGTATCTAAATACCAAGTCTGATTGTTTGGAGTTTCATTTGATGTGGCTGCCATTAGTACTGCATGATCCTCTTCATCTTGTTCGTTATTACTGTCTTCTTGAGCACAATTGATAGCATGATTATCACCTTTTGATCTGCACTCATTTGCATAATGGCCATGTTTATGGCAATTATAACACTCAACATTTGATTTATTATAAATGTCTCCTCGTCCTCCGCGATCACGTTCCCGCGCCAAGCGCCTCCATGATTCTGGCCACCACGACCTTTGCTGAAATAGCTACCATGTTTATGATAGGAGCTACCAATTGAGGCTTGTGCTTGTAAAGTCTGTTCAATTGGTTTTTCAATCTTATTGTCATTCATCCGCTGTTCATGCGCTCGTAAAGAACCAGAAAATAACCTTACTGTCATTTTTGAAATGTCATTGGCCTCTTCAATTGCGGCAGCAACATGTTCAAATATGGGATTTAAAGATCTCAAAATCTTCTCCACCTTTGCCTGCTCCGAATATGTTTCACCATTGGTCTTCATCAGATTTGTCAAGGCAAGAACTTTATTTATATAGACATCAATAGAGTCTGTGGTTTCCATGTACTACAATTCATATTGGCGTCTTAGGGTTTGAAGACGCACCCTTTTGATCTTATCATCACCTTTATAATTGGTTGACAAAATGATCCATGCCTCACTGGCAGTTGTTGCTCCTTCTATCTGCTCAAAAGTCTCGTCATTCATGCCTTGATGGATGAGATACAAAGCCTTATTGTCTTTCTTCTTCTGATCACGATGCGCTACTCGTTGCGCCTCAGTTGCATTATCACCTAATGCAGACACTCCACTCTCAACGACATCCCATAAGTCATGATAATCAAACAAAACTCTCATTTGCACACACCACCGATTGTAATTTTTTCCATCAAGGATAGGGACTAATAATTGGGTAGAGTTCATGATAACAGACTAGCTCTTGATACCAGTTGTAGGAACTAATTGAAAGAAATAAGAGAAGGCAAAAGGTTGTAGCAACTGATTGAACGTAATTGCACAAAATTGTAAAATTGATCTTATTCATTTTGATTTACTCAATCATATATATAATAAGATTACAATTACTGAAAGCAATAAAATAGCTCAATCATATATATAATAAAATTACAATTACTGTAAGCTATAAAATAGGAATACTAACAGGCCTGTAAACTGACCATTAATGCAATATAACGGTAAAATACTTTAAGGGTAATAAAATCAAAATTAATAATAATAAAATATGAATTAATAATCAACATATACAACATAGAATACTATAGACAACACTTTTTTAAATGTGGATACTTTAGACAATGCTTTTAAAATGTGGGTGTTTTAAACAACATTTTAGGCCAAATTTTTAAAATTGTGGGTAATTTAGACAATAATTATTATTTGTTGGCTTTAATATACCATATACTAGACACGAAAACGTGATCACACTGAACTAGTCACACTTATATAAATATTGCTTAAACATATAAAGACTACGATTTTACAAATGTAGTCTAAGGACGGGAAAAAATCACGTTTGTAAAACGGTTGTTTATTTAAACCACATTTTTTTAAGTACTGCCTTTAGAATATGTCAACTACATAATAAAATTATGGCCAAAAAGTGGTCACTGTAACGACACTATTTAAAAAAAAAAGCAGAAACAGCATGCCCACACTATCACTTTCTTCTTCATTCTTCCAAATCACTTTCTCTCTCTACCAACTTCTCTCGTCTCCCTTCTCTCTTAATTTCTCACTTCATACCTCATCTATTTTAGAATCTGATCATACCACGCTGTAGTAGAGGAGTTAAGGAACATTTCTACCCGATCAGATTTTCAAACAGAGTAAGTTCATTTTTACTCTAAATATCCTTTGTTCTCTGTTTTTCCTTAGGATTTAGTCATCAATCTTGGTGGGGTCAGTTGAGAAGTTTAATCCTCTCAACTTATTCTATTATATACTGAAATTTTGTTCTGTTTGGATAATTTGCATTAGGCCCGTAAATCTTGAAGCTTATCCAAACGGTGGGGAATAAAATTCTAAAAGTTGCTTGGAAAGCAAGCAATTGAGGTAAGGGAAGCTAAATTTAATTTTTAATAGCACCCTAGGATAGAAGATCTGAATGCGGAAGGGACGTGGTCCCAATATTCAATTTCTCTTGGAGGAATGTTGTGTGTTTATATATTGGGTTGTTTGTTTGTATATTATTTAAATTAGTAAAAATATTATATTTTGATGATTTAGTATTAAAGTGTTATTTTTTTCATGTCAAATAGACTTTTGAATATTGTGGATCAACTTTTGAATGATATTGTATGATGAAATGGTGTGGAATTGAATTCATACATTTGGGATAATGTAGGGACTGATGTTTGATGTGTATTAAGTATTGATGCCTATGTGGTAACAGAGATCTCCGAGCTTCACTGATGATCTAAGTCACATAGACTAAGATATCAGGTGGTGAGAAGCTGATGGGGGAGTTCATGCACACCGTGACATATGAGATGCACGGCTTGGGTTGTATTGAACTTACCCAGATCCTTTCTGTTAGATTCGCTGGTAATCTTTGGATCAAGTGTTAGTCTCTGGTAGGACTTACTTAATACGGGTCTTCCGGAAGACGTTGTTTGTTGAATATCTTGGATCTGTAGATCCATGTGAGATCTATGTGATTGTTTTAATGTTGGGATTTGAAGAAGATTGTATAATTTGAGAAATTGATCATGTAACTTTGTTTTCTCTTTTGATTTAATTGCGTATATTATAAAATTCTATTTTCACTAGCTTACCCTTGCTTTTCTTGTTGTGTTTGAACTACGATGACTGTACTACGTACACGAGCAGATGATCTTACATGTGTCTGAGGATCAGAAGAGTTTTAAGGCGTTGATTTTGAAACTTATATTGTAAATATTTGTATTTCTATATGTCCTAATCACGTATTAGGAATGTTTTGAAAAACTGTAAGCTTGTATAGAAATATTTAGAACCGGTATTGTAATAGTTATATGTAAATTATGGGGTGTTACATTTAATGGTATCAGAGCGGTTCATCCTTAGGATAACCTGAGGGTAGTGGGTTTATTTTGTTTCTCTTGCGTGTAGATTTTTGTCTAAGTCTAGCCTCAAGACTTAGTTAAAAGTTTCTAATAAGATGTTTGACAAAGTTGTTTTTCTTGAAATCTTGTTTGTGTTCGAGTCAAGTTAATTGTTATGAATAAAGATGAAAGTATTAAGAATGAAAAGAATCTTGATAGAGTGGTGAGGGTGCACACTCATGACTAGATCGAGATTGTTTTCTATCTTAATTCTAAGTAGCTAGAGTACATTTTAGAGATAAGTTTTGATTGGTTTTTACCTGTTTCGTATGATTATTTCTTTGAAGTTAATTTGTCTTAAAGATGTAGTTGGAAATTTTAGTAATTTCTAACCCAATTCTTTACGTGCTTAGTAGATGGCACGTAGACCACCTACTCCTCCTCCACCAGTAGATATGCCCAACTTAGCTCAGGCAATAGAGATGATGGCAACAACCTTGCAACAACAGAGTGCTACTATGGCAAAACAGCATCAGGATGCCCTTCATCAATTAGAAACAGCTATATTAGCAGCAGAAGCATCTCAGCTTCATCAACAACCCCATACTTTTAGTCTGGAGGATTTTCTGAGACACCATCCACCCAAATTTAATGGCAAGGTAAATCCAGATGGAGCAGACCAGTGGGTGAGAGACATAGAAAAAATCTTTGAAGCTACTCAATGTCCTGAAGAGAGAAAGTTATCCTATGCCATTTATGTACTAACTGAAGAAGCTGAATTCTGGTGGATAGGCATGAAGCAAATGATGGAAGACAAAGGAGAAGATGCCACTTGGGAGAACTTCAAAGTAAGATTCCTGGAGTAGTATTTTCCTGATAGTGTCAGGTATGCAAAAGAAATCGAATTCATGCAGCTGGAACAAGGAAATCTTTCAGTCACTGAGTATGCTACTAGGTTCAAACACCTAGCTAGATTCTACACCCAGACCATGACTGAGGCTTGGAGATGTAGAAAATTTGAGTTTGGGTTGAAGCAAGAACTTAAAGAAGTGGTGATTCCTATGTCCATTAGAGATTTCCCTGCTCTAGTGGAGAAAGCAAAAGTAGTGGAGAGATTGAAAAGTAGTGGAGAGTTTGAAAAGTAGTAGCAGACTTGCTAAGCCTCAAGTGGGAGGACCTTCTAAAAGCATACCTAAATATGAAGATAGAAAGAAACCTTATTTCAAACCTCAATCTTATAGTAGTGGAAGACTCAGTTCTCAATCACCACCTAGTTTCAGATGTTTTCGATGTGGTGGGCCACATGTTGTTAGATTTTGCCCTCATCTAGTGTCAAATGTGACATGTGATAGATGTCACAGGTATGGTCATGCAACAAAAGACTGTCGTTTCCAATTGGGAGCTCCAAATTTTGGCGGAGTGCAGCAAGTACAACAAAATAGTAATCAAAAACCCAAAGTTGTTGGTAGAGTTTTTGCTATTAGTGGAGCTGAAGCTTCACACTCTGATAGCCTTGTTAGAGGTATTTGTTCTATCCTTGGAACACAGTTATCTGTATTGTTTGATTATGGGGCGACCCATTCTTTTATATCTTTTGATTGTGCTAAGAAACTTAAGTTGCCAGTCCGAGAATTAGAATTTGAGTTCGTGGTATCTACACCAACAGAAGGTATTATAGTAACTTCTTCCATGTGTGCTGAGTGTCCAGTAATTATAGATGGGCAGAGATACAAGATCAACATGATTTGTATACCTCTAAAAGATTTGGAGGTTATATTGGGAATGGATTGGTTGTCTGTTAATCATATCCTTATAGATTGTGGTCGGAAGAAGTTAATTTTCCCTAAATTAGAAGGAATGCAGGTTATCTCAGCTCATAAGTTTGAGAGAGAGATACGAGAAGGTGCAGAATGTTTTATGCTCTTGGCTTGTTCTATAGTTATTGATAAAGTACAAAAAGATATGTTTGTAGTTCAGGAGTTTATGGATGTATTTCCTGATGAGATTCCTGGACTTCCACCTAAAAGAGAGATAGAGTTTGCAATAGACTTGATTCCCGGAGCAGGCCCTGTGTCAATTTCTCCATATCGGATGGCACCAACGGAGTTAGCTGAATTGAAGAAACAACTAGAAGACTTATTGGAAAAGCAATTCATTCAACCTAGTGTTTCTCCATGGGGAGCTCCAGTGCTATTAGTGAAGAAGAAAGATGGTTCGTCACGTCTATGCATAAATTACAGACAATTAAAGAAGTTGACAATAAAGAATAAATATCCTCTTCCTAGAATTGATGACTTGATGGATCAGTTGCATGGGGCAGTTGTCTTTTCTAAGATAGATCTGCGCTCAGGTTATCACCAAATTTCAGTGAAAGCGGAAGATGTTCAGAAGACTGCTTTTAGATCAAGGTATGGTCACTATGAATTTCTAGTTATGCCATTTGGGGTGACTAATGCTCCAGCTATTTTCATGGATTATGTGAATCGGATATTCAGACCTTTTCTTGATAAGTTTGTGGTAGTGTTCATAGATGATATCTTGATATATTCTCGTACAAGGGAAGAACATGCAGAACATCTTAGAATCGTCCTGAACATTTTGAGAGAAAAACAGTTATATGCTAAACTTTCAAAATGTGACTTCTGGATGTCAGAAATACAATTTTTAGGACATGTCATCTCTGCACATGGAATATCAGTAGATCCTTCTAAAGTGGAGGTTGTACTTCAGTGGGAACGTCCTAAAACAGTTACAGAAATTAGAAGCTTTGTCGGGTTAGCAGGATATTACAGGAGATTTATAGAAGGCTTTTCTAAAATAGTGGCTCCTTTGACCCAATTGACTAGAAAGGATCATCCTTTTGCATGGACTGAACAATGTGAGAAAAGCTTTGAAGAGTTGAAAAGAAGGTTGACTAATGCTCCTGTATTGACAATCTCTGATACCAATCAGTCTTTTGAAGTTTTCTGTGATGCTTCCTATCAGGGATTGGGTTGTGTTCTGATGCAGAATAAGAAAGTTGTTGCCTACGCTTCTCGTCAGTTAAAGGTGCATGAAAGAAATTATCCAACTCATGATCTAGAATTGGCAGCAGTTGTCTTTGCTTTAAAAATATGGAGACATTTTCTTTACGGAGTTAGTTTTAATATGTTTAGTGATCATAAAAGCTTGAAGTATTTGTTTGATCAGAAGGAGTTGAATATGAGGCAGAGGAGATGGATTGAATTTTTAAAAGACTATGATTTCCAGCTAATATATCATCCTGGGAAGGCAAATGTTGTTGCAGATGCATAGAGTCGTAAAAAGATACAAATGTCTTCGCTTATGATTAGAGAGTTAACATTGATTGAATATTTCAGGGGTATGAATTTGGAGGTTTCCATGTCTTCAAATTGCATTAGTTGTAATACCCTTGTTATAACTAATGAATTTCTGGAGAAGGTGAAGGAGAAGCAGTTGGAAGATTCAAAATTGAAGAACTTTATGGGCTTATTAAATACTAACAAAGCTAAAGACTTATCTTTAGGAGTGGATGGTATTTTGATATTCAAAAATAGAATATGCATACCAGAGGATAATGAACTAAAGCAAACAATGTTATTTGAAGGTCATAAAAGCAAACTCAGTTTACATCTAGGAATGACCAAGATGTATCAAGATCTCAAGAAGTCTTATTGGTGGCATGGCCTGAAGAATGATGGAGCTAAGTTTGTAGTTGCTTGCTTGACTTGTCAGAAATCAAAGATTGAACATCAACGGCATGGAGGCATGTTAACTCAGTTAGACATTCCAGTGTGGAAGTGGGACAATATCTCAATGGATTTTGTTACCCACTTACCACGTACTTTGCGGAAGTTGGCCCAGATTTACATAGATGAAATAGTCAAATTGCATGGTGTACCCTCCAACATAGTTTCAGATAGAGATCCTAGATTCACCTCCAGATTCTGGCAAACACTTCAAGAAGCTTTGGGGACTAAACTCAGACTTAGTTCAGCATACCATCCTCAGACTGATGGAGAATCAGAGAGAACCATCCAGTCCTTAGAGAATTTGCTTAGGGTTTAGGGTTTAGGGTTTCAAAGAAATCAAAGATTGAACATCAACGACCTGGAGGCATGTTAACTCAGTTAGACATTCCAGTGTGGAAGTGGGGTAGTATCTCAATGGATTTTGTTACCCACTTACCACGTACTTTGAGGAAGCATGACTCTGTTTTGGTCATAGTGGACAGGTTGACAAAGACGACACACTTCCTACCTATAGACTTGAGAATCTCTATGCGGAAGTTGGCCCAGATTTACATAGATGAAATAGTCAGATTGCATGGTGTACCCTCCAGCATAGTTTCAGATAGAGATCCCAGATTCACCTCCAGATTCTGGCAAACGCTTCAAGAAGCTTTGGGGAATAAACTCAGACTTAGTTCAGCATATCATCCTCAGACTGATGGACAATCAGCGAGAACTTTCCAGTCGTTAGAGGATTTGCTTAGGACTTGTGTGTTAGATCATTTGGGCAGTTGGGATGAAATTCTACCTTTGGTAGAGTTCACTTACAATAACAGTTACCAAGCTAGCATAGGAATGGCTCCTTTCGAGGCATTGTATGGAAGAAAGTGCAGGAAACCTCTGTGCTGGTTTCGGGATGGTGAAAGTGTGTTAATTGGACCAGAATTAATACAACAAACCAATAAGAAAGTCAAAATGATTCAAGAAAGATTGAAAACATCTCTCAGCAGACAAAAATCTTATGCAGATCAAAGAAGAAGACCTTTAGAATTCTCTGCGGGTGAACATGTCTTTTTAAGAGTTACACCATTCACTGGTGTAGGAAGAGCACTAAAATCCAAGAAATTGACTCCTAAGTTCATAGGACCTTATCAAATTCTCAGGAGAATAGGCCCTGTGGCTTATGAAATTGCTTTGCCTCCTTCTTTAGCTAACATTCACAATATTTTCCATGTATCCCAGCTAAGAAAGTATGTACTTGATCCTAGCCACATTCTAGAGTCTGATTCCATCCAGGTCAAAGAAAATTTGTCGTTTGAAGTGAAGTCAATCAGAATTTTAGATTCACAAGTGAAACAACTTCGTGGAAGAAGTATTCCCATGGTGAAAGTATTGTGGGATCTCACCTCTAGAGATTCCACTTGGGAAATTGAAGAGGTGATACGAGCATCATACCCTAATCTCTTTCTTGGTAAGTTCATTTTCGAGGACGAACATTTTTGTAGTTGGAGATAATGTAACGACACTTTTTTTAAAAAAAAGCAGAAACAGCGTGCCCACACTATCACTTTCTTCTTCATTCTTCCAAATCACTTTCTCTCTCTACCAACTTCTCTCGTCTCCCTTCTCTCTTAATTTCTCACTTCATACCTCATCTATTTTAGAATCTGATCATACCACGCTGTAGCAGAGGAGTTAAGGAACATTTCTACCCGATCAGATTTTCAAACAGAGTAAGTTTATTTTTACTCTAAATATCCTTTGTTCTCTGTTTTTCCTTAGGATTTAGTCATCAATCTTGGTAGGGTCAGTTGAGAAGTTTAATCCTCTCAACTTATTCTATTATATACTGAAATTTTGTTCTGTTTGGATAATTTGCATTAGGCCCGTAAATCTTGAAGCTTATCCAAACGGTGGGGAATAAAATTCTAAAAGTTGCTTGGAAAGCAAGCAATTGAGGTAAGGGAAGCTAAATTTAATTTTTAATAGCACCCTAGGATAGAAGATCTGAATGCGGAAGGGACGTGGTCCCAATATTCAATTTCTCTTGCAAGAATGTTGTGTGTTTATATATTAGGTTGTTTGTTTGTATATTATTTAAATTTGTAAAAATATTATATTTTGATGATTTAGTATTAAAGTGTTATTTTTTTCATGTCAAATAGACTTTTGAATATTGTGGATCAATTTTTGAATGATATTGTATGATGAAATGGTGTGGAATTGAATTCATACATTTGGGATAATGTATGGATTGATGTTTGATGTGTATTAAGTATTGATGCCTATGTGGTAACAGAGATCTCCGAGCTTCACTGATGATCTAAGTCACATAGACTAAGATATCAGGTGGTGAGAAGCTGATGGGGGAGTTCATGCACACCGTGACATATGAGATGCACGACTTGGGTTGTATTGAACTTATCCAGATCCTTTCTATTGGATTCGCTGGTAATCTTTGGATCAGGTGTTAGTCTCTGGTAGGACTTACTTAATACGGGTCTTCCGGAAGACGTTGTTTGTTGAATATTTTGGATCTGTAGATCCATGTGATTGTTTTAATGTTGGGATTTGAAGAAGATTGTATAATTTGAGAAATTGATCATGTAACTTGGTTTTCTCTTTTGATTTAATTGCGTATATTATAAAATTCTATTTTCACTAGCTTACCCTTGCTTTTCTTGTTGTGTTTGAACTGCGATGACTGTACTACGTACACGAGCAGATGATCTTACAGGTGTCTGAGGATCAGAAGAGTTTTAAGGCGTTGATTTTGAAACTTATATTGTAAATATTTGTATTTCTATATGTCTTAATCACGTATTAGGAATGTTTTGAAAAACTGTAAGCTTGTATAGAAATATGTAGAACCGGTATTGTAATAGTTATATGTAAATTATGGGGTGTTACAGTCACGAACATATAATTGTGGCATAAAAGTGAAGAAGACAACATTTTTACAAATGTGACTTATGAATATAATAACAATAGTAATATTAATAATAATAAAAATATTATTATTATTATTATTGTCAATAAAAACAATAACAATAATAATAATCAAAATAAGAATAATAATAATTTTAATAAGAGTAATAATAATCATAATTTGACAACAAATTTTGTATGATGGTGTAGTGGTTACAAGTTATATGTTTACTCATGGGACCTAAGTTTGATTCCGTATAACAAACCGTAATGTAAATGCAACACTTAAAAAATCTTTTCCTAAAACATTAACACAAAAGTATTGTCTATTATACCAATATAAGACAACTATTTTGAAAGCAGGTTTGGTCATAGGAAAAAAATAGTTGCATATGACCTAACTCTACAACTACAAACTTCACAATTGAAAAACCATTATAATTTTTTTCCCTAAAATTAAGATAACGATTTTTTTTACTTTAAACAACATTTTTTTAGTTTTTGTCTAAAATTCATGTAGTGAAGAAAAACATTATTCGATCTAGTTCCATGACACCTTTCACGATTGTTCAAACTAATGTATTTTTAATTTGAAATGTTTTAAAAGATTCAGTTATAGGTTTCAAAAAATATAACTCTAAACATAAAATAAAAATATAAAAACAATAAAAAATAGATTAAAATCATAAAGAACACACTAAAAAGCTTAGCCACAATGGTATACAAAACATATATAAAATACGATAAATATAAAATATAAATATGGTATATGAACAGTAATAATAAATGAATAATATTTTTCTACAATAAATTTCAAACATCCTTATTAAAATAGTAATGTAGATTAAGGTACATAAAATATTTTAAAAATTATATATTATTTGTAACTCAAATGCTTATTTCATATATCTTTTCAAATAACTATTTTATTTTTTATAAAAGAAATTAACTTTCAAACATCATTATTTACTACATATATTATCTCATTTGTTGAGTTATTTTAGTGGTCCTGAAGTTGTAATTTATTCTTTTGGAAGACCTGATGCTCCAATTGTTGACTTTGGAGGTCCTGAAGCTTTTGGTCCTAGAATTTCATAAGTTGCTTTTGGTGGACCTGAAGTTGTAATTTTTGCTTTTGGTGGACATGATCCTTTAATTGTTGACCTTGGAGGTCTTGGAATTCTATCTGTTTCTGAACCTAACATTGTATTTGATGTCTTTGGAGGTCCTAAAGCCCTTGGTCCTAGACTTTCATGAGTTGCTTTTGGTGGTCTTGAAGTTGTAATCTGTGCTTTTTGGTGGACATGATGCTTTAATTGTTGACCTTGGAGGTCTTGGAATTCTATCTGTTTCTGAACCTAAAATTGTATTTGATGTCTTTGGAGGTCCTGAAGCCCTTGGTCCTAGAATTTCATGAGTTGCTTTTGGTGATCCTAAAGTTGTAATATGTACTTTTGGTGGACATGATGTCTTAATTGTTGACTTCGGGGACCTGAAGTTGCATGAGATGATGGTTGTGGACCTAAAGTTACATAAGAGGATCTTGGAGGACCTGAAATTGCATGAGATGGTGTTGGTGGACCTGATGTTCTTGTTGATTTTGGAGGCCCTGAGGTTCTACCTCTGAAGCTGCAACTGCAACTACCAGAACAATTAACAAAGTTACAAAAGTTACAAACATATTCTTCATTTTCTAGAATACATGTGTTTTGATTATGATAAATGGAAGAAAGGTATTAAGTATATATAGGGATAGGTGTGCACCATTGTCAACCTTTGATGAAATGAGTTGTAGTTAACAAAACTTTGCTATGCTGCCAAAAAAAATGGCAAAAGCCTTGATTTTGTTCGGTTCATTTTGTCATTTTCCTTCAACACCTTTCAATGGTTTTTTTTCATGCATTCATAGTTCACGTTTGTTTCATGAAGACGAATTTAATTTTTCTGATATTAGAGGATTAAGAAAAATAATAATCATGAATTAAAAACATAGTTATTGAAATTATGAAGAATTATAATATCATTTATCGGAAAATAGGATACACTTCATAGCAAATTCCAAAGACATTATTTGCATTTACCTTTATTCAATAAATATTATTGAAAACCTCAAATAATTAACATAACAAGATATAATCTACCTATTATGCTAATGAAATTCAGTACACAAATGATCGAACTGTGAAATTTCCACTATCTTTATTTTCTTTATCTATTTACACAGATTTATTGGGTGTGTGTTTAATTATTATTTTTTCAGTTATCAAAATTAAAATATTAATTAATAAAATATTTTTCATAAAAAAATAGATATCATGTGAAAGTAAAGAAATATATATATATATATATATATCATAAAAAAATTATAAAAAATTGTATATTTTATATATCAGAATGACTGGAGTGTGGTCTAAATATTCGGCATTATTTAGGAATATTAATTTAGTTCTTAGTGGTATTATTTTTTTTAAGTTTCATTGAAAATGGTGAAGTATAGGTTGTAAATATTTATTGTTCATATCCCTGTTTTGTTTCAAAATCTTTGAATTGTGATGACGCAGGAATTTATTAGAATTTATGTTTGTTTACACTATTTAATTTCTCATATTTATTGTGCGAAACATGCAGATGTCATGCATTTGATTTTTATTTTTACTTTTAAAATTTAAAAAATAATGTTTTTTTAATTATGCTAGTGATATGAAAGATTTATTGAATTTTGTTAGCATTGATGGGATTGTAATTGGCCTTAAGTAATATAAGTTTTAGTTATTTAATAAATTAAATATATTTTAATAATATTAAATTTTGAAGGAAAAAGTAGTGACGAGAACGAGACATGGTAAATATGTATATACTTATCATTATTTTATAATTAATTTAAAAGGTATTTCTCATATCCAGAGTGGTACACGATTAATACAAATATTTTCTACCAAAATTATGATGAATTCTTAAAATACACCTCAAAATGAGTTCATTTGTCACTCATACGTGATTGACTATAAATAAAAATTATTTTAATATAAATCCTACACAATAAATTACTTAAATTTAGAAAAAAAAATTTATAAATCATTTTCTTTTATAGATTTAATTATTTTTTATTTATAAATTAGTTTTTATTTTTAACCAATTTATATATCATCTATATTAAAAGAATATTTTACTTTTAAGCAACTCTTATATTTAAAAAAAAAAAAGGTTTTACACTATTAAGAGAAGAATCAATTATTATTTTTAAAACTTTAATAAACCTCATAAATTTTTGTTGTAATTCTCAAACAACTAATTATAAAAATGGAAAGTAAATGCTCAATTAAAAAAATAATAAAAGAGTTTTAATGGAGTTTATTTAGCGGGAGTTAATACAATTCTAGGAATTAATTTAATTAACGGAAGTTTTTTTTTACATTCGTTACCTTCCAAAGTTTTTTTACCTTCGTTAAATTTCGAAAGTTTATTTTAAAACCTCAGCAAAATAATTGAGGTTTTTTTAACCTTCGTTACATTTCAAAGATTTTTTAATATAAAACCTCAATAAAACACTTCAAATTTTTCAAACTTCAATAAATATAGTTAAATTTATTTATAAATAAATAATTAAAAATTATATAGTTTTAATAATTTTATAATTAAATTTTCTAAGGTTTTGAACACTATTATTAGTGTCTCCAAATCCTACATAATTGAGACACAAAATTAAATATTAATTAAATAGTGTGGACAAAGAGGTTTTAAATAGACACTAAAATCATAAAAAAAAAATAGTTGTGTTCCCCATAGTCCCCACTAATTCATTAACAACCTTTGAATTAGTGTCAACTTAATTGGACACTAAACTCACTCTAAGTATCAATTTAGTGTCTCCCTTTTACTGTTATTGTGTGGATTCTTTTGGAGAGGCTAATATTATTATTTCTTGTAGTGTATATATTATACAACTTTGTTTTTAAAATAATTTAAAATATATCTTTAATATCTTTTAGAACTTTTTATATATATATATATATATATATATAATATTCAAATTAGCAATATATTCCATCAAACACAAAACCATAAATACCATATATATATATATATATATATATATATAAAGATATTCAACAAATGAAACAACAATTGATACTTTCTACAAAACTCATCATGAGTATATATCATTGAGATTAACATTTGATTCAAACCAATGTTTTTGTTTACAAACGAACCTAAAAATAGTGAATGATGGTAAGTTTCATTACAACCCAAATCGCAAAATTGCACATTTCATAGAGTGAAAGAATTCCTCCTTGAGCTTCTCATCACCTTATATAGCAAGGCCGTTTGTTTTTTAATTTCAAGTTGTATATATGTGTTTTACTTTCACTGGGACACCAAAAAGTTAGAATATTTTTTTATGCAAATTCTTTAGACTTTAAACCATTACACTATTTTTTACTTCAGGTCACGCTGACATGTTAATGGTTTAAAAAGTGTTGCCTAAAATACGAATAAGTAATAGTTTTTAATTGTTGGCTACATAATAAGATTTATTTGACTTTGACTCAAAGTATACGGGGAAAATGTTGTCTCTTTATTTCAAGCAACGGGTTAATAAAATTTGTACAATTATAGACAACACCTTTTAAAATGTGGGTGTTGTAAACAACATTTTAGGCCCAATTTTCTAAATTATGGGTAATTTAGACAATACTTATTATTTGTTTGGATTTAATAAATCATATGCATAGACGCAAGAACGTAGTCACACTGAACTAGGTCAGACTTATATAATTGTTCCTTAAACATAGAAAAGACAATGATTTTACAAATGTAGTGTGAGAACTAGCAAAGACCATGTTTGTAAAATTGTTAATTATTTAAACTACAATTTTTTAAGTATTTTCTTTAGAATATGTAAGCTAAACAATAAAATTCTCGCAAAAAAGTGGTCACATCCATTTAATTGTGGCATAAAAGTGGAAAAGACAACATTTTTACAAATGTGGCTTATGAATCACTATATAACAATATTATTATTAATAGTAATAAAAATATTAAAAATAGTAATAATATTATTATTATCAATAACAACAATAATAATAATCAAAATAAGAAGAATAATAATAATCATAATAAGAGTAATAATAATCATAATTTGACAACAAATTTTGTTTGGTGTAGTAGTTATAGGTTTTATGTTTACTCATAAGACCTAGGTTTGATTCCCTATAACAAATAGTAATGTAAATGCAACACTTAAAAAATCATTTCCTAAACATTAACATAAAAGTGTTGTCTATTCTACCAGTATAAGACAACGATTTTGAAAGCGGTCACAAGAAAAAAAGGTTGCTTATAACCTAAGTCCACAACTGAAAACCCATTATCAAATTGTTTTTCCTAAAACTAAGACAACATTTTTTTTCCTTTAGACAATATTTTTAATTTTTTTGTCTAAACTTAGTGTAGTGAAGAAAGACATTATTCGATCTAGTCTAATGACACCATTCACCATTGTTCAAACTAATGTGCTTTTTAATTTGAAATGTTTTAAAAGATTCAGTGGTAGGTTTCAAAAATTATAACTCTAAACATTAAACTAAAAAAATATATAAAAAAATAGATAAAAATCATAAAGAGCATACTAAAAAGCTTAGCCACAATGGTATACAAAACATATATAAAATATGATAAATATGAAATATAAATATAGTATATGCGCAGTAATAATAAATGAATAATATCTTTATACAATAAATTTCAAATTCTGTTAAGGTCATGAAGTGTGCTTAGGGACCCTTGTATGTGGTATATTTGTATTATCTGTTTTATCTGTGAAGTTGCATTTACACATGCAAGATTTTAACCCTTAAGAAGCATATGCAATGATTGATGCTTATCTGGTTATAATAATTCAGTTACACGTGTAAATGCTAGTTAAATGGGAGGTATGTATATAAGGGTGGGGACACTCCTGAAGTGTCCCATTTTCAATTTAATTTATTTTTTGTTGATAAAAAAACAATAAATTTCAAACATCATTATTAAAATGAGTAATGTAACACAATAAATAATTATTTGTCTTTCACAGAGACCATAAGTTAGAATGTTACTGATATATTATAACTTCAAATTTAGTTTTTTTTTTAATTTATTATACTTATTATCATTTATTGGTTTACATTTGATTGTCTCACAAGTGAACTAATGAGAGAATTAGACACGTTAAATATGGTTAGAGAAGAAACTCATACTCATTCATTTTGGTGGTTCTCTATGATGAAAGTTAAGTGAAAAAAATAATTGTATAATGCTTATTTTCTCATGTTGAGAAAAGGCAAAGTTAATTTTTGGTGTGTATTATTCTATTATTATAGCTTCTTCTTCATTACATACAATTAATCTATGTGACAAAGATGTAGGTCAAGGCACATAAAATATTTAAAAAGTTATATATTATTTGTAACTCAAATGTTCATTTCATATATATTTTCAAACAACTATTTTATTTTTTAAAGAAACTAACTTTCGAACGTCGTTATTTACTACATATTATTATCTTCTTTGCTTTGAGTTGCTTTTGGTGGTCCTAAAGTTGTAATTTAAGCTTTTGGTGGTCCTGAAGCTATAATAACTATTTTTTGTGCACTTGATGCCTTAATTGTTGACTTTGGAGGTCCTGAAGCCCTTGGTCCTGAAATTTCATGAATTGCTTTTGGTGGTCCTGAAGCTATAATAACTGTTTTTGATCCACTTGATGCCTTAATTGTTGACTTCGGAGGTCCGGAAGCCCTTGGTCCTGAAATTTCATGAATTGATTTTGGTGGTCCTGAAGCTATAATAACTGTTTTTGATCCACTTGATGCCTTAATTGTTGACTTCGGAGGTCCTGAAGCCCTTGGTCCTGAAATTTCATGAATTGATTTTGGTGGTCCTGAAGCTATAATAACTGTTTTTGATCCACTTGATGCCTTAATTGTTGACTTCGGAGGTCCTGAAACCCTTGGTCCTGAAATTTCATGAATTGCTTTTGGTGGTCCTAAAGCTATAATAACTGTTTTTGATCCACTTGATGCCTTAATTGTTGACTTCGGAGGTCCTGAAGCCCTTGGTCCTGAAATTTCATGAATTGATTTTGGTGGTCCTGAAGCTATAATAACTGTTTTTGATCCACTTGATTCCTTAATTGTTGACTTCGGAGGTCCTGAAGCCCTTGGTCCTGAAATTTCATGAATTGATTTTGGTGGTCCTGAAGCTATAATAACTGTTTTTTGTGCACAAGATGGTGGTTTTGGACCTGCAGTTGCATGAGATGGTGGTTTTGGACCTGCAGTTACATCAGAAGATCTTGGAGGCCCTGAGGTTGTGACCTCTACCTCTGAAGCTGCAACTGCAACTACCAGAACAATTAGCAAAGCTAAAAAAGCTACAAACACGTTCTTCATTTTCAAGAATTGATGTGTTTTGATTATGATAAATGGAAGAAAGGTATTAGGTATATATAGGGATAGGTGTGCACCATTGTCAACCTTTGATGACATGAGTTGTAGTTTTTGCTAGCTGCCAAAAAAAAATGGCAAAAGCATTGGTTTTGTTCGGTTCATTTTGTCATTTTCCTTCAATCAATACCTTTCAACTCTTGCTACTTTCATGCACTCATAGTTCACGTTTATTTCATGAACATGAATTTTTTTTTATATTAGAAGATTAAATAAAATAATAATCATGAATTAAAAAATTAGATATTGAAATTATGAAGAATTATAATTTCATTTATCCGAAAATATGATACACTTCATAGCAAATTCCGAAGACATTATTTGTATTTACCTTTTTTTTTCATTAAATATTATTGAAAACCTCAAATAATTAAATGTGTGAATATATTATAACAAGATATAATCTACCTATTATGCTAATGAAATTTAGTACACAAATGATCGAACCGTGAAATTTCCACTATCTTTATTTTCTTTATCTATTCACCAGTGAAAACACAGATTTATTTGGTGTGTGTTTAATTATTATTTTTCAGTTATCAAAATAAAAATATTAATTAATAAAATAGCTTTTACAAAAAAATAAATAGATATGGTGTGAAAGTAAAAAAATCATAAAAAAGTTATAAAAAATTGTATATTATATATATATATATATATTTATTTGTGTGTCTGTATGGGATCTAAATATTTAGCATTATTTAGGAATTTTAATTTAGTTCTTAGAGGTATTATTTTTTTTAAGTTTCACCGAAAATGGTGAAGTATATAGGTTGTAAATATTTATTATTCATATCCCTGTTTTGTTTCAATGTCTTTTGTGATGACGCTGGAATTTATTAGAATTTATGGTTGTTTTCAGCATTTAATTTCTCATATTTATTGTGCGAAACATGCAGATGTCATGCATTTGATTTTTATTTTTACTTTTAAAATTTTAAAAATAATATGTTTTTTTAATTATGCTAGTGATATGAAAGATTTATTGAATTTTGTTAGCATTTATGGGATTGTAATTGGCCTTAAATATAAGTTTTAGTTATTTAATAAATTAAATATATTTTAATAATGTTAAATTTTGAAGGAAAAAGTAGTGACGAGAACGAGACATGGTAAATATGTATATACTTATCATTATTTTATAATTAATTTAAAAGAAATACAAATATTTACGATATAAGTTTCAAAATCCGTAGACACCTGAGAGATCATCTCAGACACCTGAGAGATCATCTCAGACACCTGAGAGATCATCTCAGACACCTGAGAGATCATCTCAGACACATGTAAGATCATCTCAGACACCTGTAAGATCATCCGCTTGTGTACGTAGTACAGTCATTGCAGTTCAAACACAGCAAGAAAAGCAAGGGTAAGCTAGTGAAAATAGAATTTTATAATATACACAATTAAATCAAAAGAGAAAACCAATGATCAATTTCTCAAATTATACAATCTCAATCACATAGATCTCACATGGATCTACACATCCAAGATATTCAACAAACAACTTCTTCCGGAAGACCCGTATTAAGTAAGTCATACCAGAAACTAACACCTGATCTAAAGATTACCAGCGAATCCAACAGAAAGGATCAGGGTAAGTTCAATACAACCCAAGCCGTGCATCTCATATGTCACGGTGTGCATGAACTCCCCCATCAGCTTCTCACCACCTGATATCTTAGTCTGTTACCACATAGGCATCAATACTTAATACACAACAAACATCAGTTCATACATTATCCCAAATGTATGAATTCAATTCCATACCATTCTGTCATACAATATCATTCAAAAAGTTATCCACAATATTCAAAAGTTTATTTGACATAAAAAAAATAACACTTTAATACTAAATCATCAAAACCCAATATTTCCACAAATTTAAATAATATATAAACAAACAACCCAATATAAATAAACACACAACATCCCTTCAAGAGAAATTGAATATTGGGACCACGTCCCTTCCACATTCAGATCTTCTATCCTAGGGTGCTATTAAAAATTAAATTTAGCTTCCCTTACCTCAATTGCTTTTTTTCCAAGCAACTTTTAGAATTTTATTCCCCAGTTTGGGCAAGCTTCAACTGAGCCCACCAAGATTGATGACTAAATCCTAGAAAAAACAGAGAACAAAGGATATTTAGAGTAAAAATGAACTTATATGATCAGATTCTAGAATAGATGAAGTTTGGGAGAGAAAATTAGGAGGGAGGGAGAGAAAAAAATATGGAGGGAGAGAGAAAGAAAAAGAATGGTACTGTGGTGGGAAGAATTTTTATTGTAATTGTCAAACAACTAATTATAAAAATGGAAAGTAAATGCGCAATTAAAAAAATAATAAAAGAGTTTTAAAGGAGTTTTAATGGAGTTTATTTAGCGGCAGTTAATATAATTCTAGAAATTAATTTAATTAACGGAAGTTTTTTTAACATTCGTTAACTTTCAAAGTTTATTCTAAAACCTCATTAAAATAATGGAAGTTTTTGTACGTTCGTTAAATTTCAAAAGTTTATTTTAAAACCCAGTAAAATAATTGAGATTTTTTTAACCTTCGTTAAATTCCAACAAAATTTTAATATAGAACCTCAATAAAACACTTCAAATTTTTCAAACTTCAATAAATAAATATAGTTAAATTTATTTATAAATAAATAATTAAAAATTATATAGTTTTAATATATTTTATAACTAAATTTTATAAGATTTTGAAAGTGTAACTTTACATTCCAAATAAGTTTTCTAAAGTTTCAAAAATTTATTTTAAAAGTAAAATAACTTTGAATAATAAGTATTTCAACTACTAATCTTGGATAATAAGTATTTCAACAGTATTTGCATATTTCTTATGATTTTCATATTTCTTATGATTGATGATAGTCGATTTATATAATTTCTAGTCTTTTTTTACAAGCTCATTTTTCAAAAAACCTAACTTACGTTTTTTAGATTTTGATGTATGTATATTTTATGTGCAATTTTAGTTTTAATTATAATTGTTAAAATTTAATTCTCATAATTTTGAAATATATTAAATCAAGGCTTTTATTTTAAAATGCATCCAATAATTAATTTACTGTGAAAGTGAGAAGTAATAAGCTAATTTATCCTCGAAATATGTTCTTGCAATCTTTGAAGCCCTTGTATCCAATAACACATATGGCTTTGAAGCCCACTGTTAATATATTTAATTTTCTATTTTAAATTATTGGGCTTTGTTTGTTTGACCCAACTTTCCTTTTTCTGTTTCAGCTAGGTCTTAATCTTTTTCTTATATATACACCATGTATTTTACTCTCTAATAGACAAGTGAATAAAAGTTTCTTTTATATTTAAAAATAAAAAAATAAAATTGGAGATCCCACATCGACTAGAGATTAGAGTCTTTCATTGTATATAAGTGGGTGCAAACCTCAACCCTATGAGCCGGTTTTATGGGGTTGAGTTAGGCTTAAAGTCCACTCTTTCCTAATATGGTATCAGAGCCATTTCGAGCCTATCCTAGCGAGTGTTTCTGTTGGGCCTATCGTGCCACCCGCTATCGGGCCGCTATCGGACCACCCAAAATATATAGTCTCACGCACGAGTTGGCAGTCTCGGCGTGAGGGGGGTGTGTTGGAGATCCCACATCGACTAGAGATTAGAGCCTTTCATTGTATATAAGTGGGTGCAAACCTCAACCTTATGAGCCGGTTTTATGGGGTTGAGTTAGGCTTAAAGTCCACTTTCGTAATACCCACATCTAATAGATAATACAATTATTTAGGATATATAAAGTTGGGAAAGTAAGGTGATGGAAGAAGCAATATTGGAATAAGAAGAATTGACATTGGTTTGATATATTAATTTTGATTTTGATTATTTTCTTTTATACTTTAGCGACTGAAATATAATATTATTATTGATGTAAAACCTTTTTATTTTATTTCACTAAATAATTTTTATAGTATCTTGATTTTAGTTCTTATTTCAATGTTAATGTAATTAAAATAACATTACAATAACATCTTTTAAATTTATCAATAATCTTAACATTTTTTTTATTTGACTAAGAATGATTACATGAAGGAGTAATACGTTATTTTAGTCATTAAAATTTCCTTTTAAACTACAATGTCATATAAATTTTTGTTATTAAATAAAAATTATTGCAAAATTAATTTTAGGAGTATAGTCACATTTAAAGAAAATTTTAGTGAAATACAAAAAATATTGATTATGTAAAAAATAATATTTTATTTCACTCACTAAAATATCCAAACAAATAATAAATTAAAAAACAAATTTTACTAGAAGAAAACATTTAATACAAAATGATAAAGTTAAAATTGCTAATTAGTTATTAAATATATTACCTAAATTAGATAATATTTTAGAGAATAAAAAAATTATTAGTATCTAATTAGACATCAAGGATCTAGTTACCAACTTTAGAATATAAAGTAATTTATAGCTATAATATAACACTCCAAAAATACTTTTAACTATTACTTTACAAGTTCTACGGGTTTCTCTACAAATTTGGAATTCTTTCAAAATATTCTTATTAGAAGATTATGACTTATAGAAATACAAATATTTACAATCTAAGGTTCAAAACAACATTCTAAAGTCCTTCAAACTCTTCGACACCTATATGATCATCTACTCGTGTACGTAGTACCGTCATAGCAGTTTATAACACCCCATAATTTACATATAACTATTATAATAAAAGTTCTCCCAGTTTCTATACAAACTTGGAGTTTTTCAAAACATTCCTAATACATGATTAGGATTTATAGAAATATAAATATTTACTATACAGGTTTCAAAATCAACACCCTAAAGCTCTTTAAACCCTCCGACACCTGTAAGATCATCTGCTCGTGTACGTAGTACAGTCATCGCAGTTCAAACACAACAAGAAAAGCAAGGGTAAGCTAATGCAAAGAAAATCCATAACATAATTCATGGAAATAGAACCAATTTAGACTAATAATTTATAAACATTTCTTTAGTAATTGCATGTAAAATTCCAATACCAATTCCATCATTCATATAGATCACACATGGATCTATTTTCAATCACAATCATTGGATTTCATTTCAATCCCACTTCGTCTTCCGGAAGACTCATTAAGTATGCCCCTACCAGAGACTAACACCTGACCCAAAGATTACCAGCGAATCCAATAGAAAGGATCAGGGTAAGTTCAAACATCCAATACCGAGTGTCTACAGTGGGACCCGGTGTGTATGAACTCCCTCTCAGCTTCTCACCACCTAATATCTTAGTCTACATGACTTAGATCATTAGTGAAGCTAGAGGATCTCCGTTAAACATAGGCTTTTCATACTTAACGTACCATCAAACAACAACTCATACATTATCCCAAATGTATGACATCAATTTCATACAATTTACATCATTCGTATATAATACATATCATTCAATCACATAACATTTAAAAATTCATATCATTCCAGAACTTTTCCAACGTCAGAAACAATATTTAACTCTCAAACTCTCAAAATATAATATTTATAAATTTTAAATAATATATAAACAAACACACAATATATAAACAAATAACACCCCTGCAAGAGAAATTCAATATTGGGACCACGCCCCTTCCGCATTCAGATCTTCTATCCTAGGGTGCTATAAAAAATTAAATTTAGCTTCCCTTACCTCAATTGTTTGCTTTCCAAGCAACTTCAAGAATTTTGTTCCCCACAGTCTGGATAAACTTCAAAATTTACGGGTCTAATGCAAGTTATCCAAACAGAAAAAAAAATTCAGTATATAGTAGAATACGTTGAGAGGATTAAACTTCTCAATTGACCCCACCAAGATTGATGACTAAATCCTAAGGAAAAACAGAGAACAAAGGATCTTTAGAGTAAAAATGAACTTACTCTGTTTGAAAATTTGATCGGGTAGAAATGTTCCTTAACTCCTCAGCTACAGCGTGGTACGATCATATTCTAAAATAGATGAGGTATGGAGTGAGAAATTAAGAGAGAAGGTGGAAGGGAGAGATGGAGGGAGAAAGAAGAAAGAAAAGAATGGTCTGTGACAGTGGGGGCAAAGTTCTGCTTCTTTATCCTCTCTTTCTTTTTTATACGTTGTTACATTATCTCCAACTACAAAAATTTTCGTCCTCGAAAATGAACTTACAAATAAAGAGACTAGGGTATGATGCTCGTATCTCTTCTTCAATTTCCCAAGTGGAGTCTCTAGAGATGTGATCCCACAAAACTTTAACCATGGGGATATTTCTTCCACGAAGTTGTTTCACTTGTGAATCTAAAATTCTGATTGGCTTCACTTCAAATGAGAAATTTTCTTTCACCTGGATTGAATCAGACTCTAGAATATGGCTAGGATCATGTACATACTTTCTTAGTTGGGATACATGGAAAATATCGTGAATATTAGCTAAAGGAGGAGGCAAAGCAATTTCATATGCGACAGGGCCTATTCTCCTAAGAATTTGATAAGGTCCTATGAACTTAGGAGTCAATTTCTTGGATTTGAGTGCTCTTCCTACACCAGTGAACGGTGTAACTCTCAAAACGACATGCTCGTCCGCAGAGAATTCTAAAGGTCTTCTTCTTTGATCTGCATAAGACTTTTGCCTGCTGAGAGATGTTTTCAATCTCTCTTGAATCATTTTGACTTTCTCATTGGTTTGTTGTATTAATTCTAGTCCAACTAACACACTTTCACCATCCTGAAACCAGCACAAAGGTGTCCTACACTTTCTTCCATACAATGCCTCGAAAGGAGCCATTCCTATGCTAGCTTGGTAACTGTTATTGTAAGTGAACTCTACCAATGGTAGAATTTCATCCCAACTGCCCAAATAATCTAACACACAAGTCCTAAGCAAATTCTCTAAGGACTGGATGGTTCTCTCTGATTCTCCATCAGTCTGAGGATGGTATGCTGAACTAAGTCTGAGTTTAGTCCCCAAAGCTTCTTGAAGTGTTTGCCAGAATCTGGAGGTGAATCTAGGATCTCTATCTGAAACTATGTTGGAGGGTACACCATGCAATTTGACTATTTCATCTATGTAAATCTGGGCCAACTTCCGCAAAGTACGTGGTAAGTGGGTAACAAAATCCATTGAGATACTGTCCCACTTCCACACTAGAATGTCTAACTGAGTTAACATGCCTCCAGGCCGTTGATGTTCAATCTTTGATTTCTGACAAGTCAAATAAGTAGCTACAAACTTAGCTACATCATTCTTCATGCCATGCCACCAATAAGACTTCTTGAGATCTTGATACATCTTGGTCATTCCTGGATGTAAACTGAGTTTGCTTTTATGACCTTCAGATAACACTGTTTGCTTTAGTTCATTATCTTCTGGTATACATATTCTATTTTTGAATCTCAAAATACCATCCACTCCTAAAGAGAAGTCTTTAGCTTTGTCAGTATTTAATAAGCCCATGAAGTTCTTCAATTTTGAATCTTACAACTGCTTCTCCTTTACCTTCTCTAGAAATTCATTAGTTATAACAATTGTATTACAACTAATGCAATTTGAAGACATGGAAACCTCCAAATTCATACTCCTGAAATCTTCAATCAATTCTAGCTCTCTAATCATAAGTGACGAAATTTGTAACTTTTTACGACTCAACGCATCTGCAACAACATTTGCCTTCCCAAGATGGTATATTAGCTGGAAATCATAGTCCTTTAAAAATTCAATCCACCTCCTCTGCCTCATATTAAGTTCCTTCTGATCAAACAAATACCTCAAGCTTTTATGATCACTGAACACGTTAAAACTAACTCCGTAAAGAAAATGTCTCCATATTTTAAAAGCAAAGACAACTGCCCCATGCAACTGATCCATCAAGTCATCAATTCTAGGAAGAGGATATTTATTCTTTATTGTTAACTTGTTTAATTGTCTGTAATCTATGCATAGACGTGACAAACCATCTTTCTTCTTCACTAATAGCACTGGAGCTCCCCATGGAGAAACACTAGGTCGAATGAATTGCTTCTCCAATAAGTCTGCTAGTTGTTTCTTCAATTCCGCTAATTTCGATGGTGCCATTCGGTATGGAGAAATTGACATAGGACCTGCTTCAGGAATCAAGTCTATTGCAAACTCTATCTCTCTTTTAGGTGGAAGTCCAGGAATCTCATCAGGAAATACATCCATAAACTCCTGAACTACAAACATATCTTTTTGTACTTTATCAGTAACTATAGAACAAGTCAAGAGCATAAAACATTCTGCACCTTCTTGTATCTCTCTCTCAAACTCATGAGCTGAGATAACCTGCATTCCTTTTAATTTAGGGAAAATTAACTTCTTCCGACCACAATCTATAAGGATATGATTAGCAGACAACCAATTCATTTCCAATATAACCTCTAAATCTTTTAGAGGTATACAAATCGTGTTGATCTTGTATCTCTGCCCTTCTATAATTACTGGACACTCAACACACATGGAAGAAGTTACTATAATACCTTCTGTTGGTGTAGATACCACCAACTCAAATTCTAATTCTCGGACTGGCAACTTAAGTTTCTTAGCATAATCAAAAGATATAAAAGAATGGGTTGCCCCAGAATCAAACAATACAGATAACTGTGTTCCAAGGATAGAACAAATACCTCTAACAAGGTTATCAGACTGTGAAGCTTCAGCTCCACTAATAACAAAAACTCTGCCAGCAGCTTTGGGTTTTTGATTATTATTTTGCTGCACTCCAGTAATATTTGGGATTGGAAGTCTGCTAGGACAGTCCTTCATAGCATGACCATATCTATGGCATCTACCACATGTAACGTTTGGCACTGGATGAGGACAAAATCTAACAACATGTGGCCCACCGCATCTAAAACATCTGAAACTAGGTGGTGATTGAGAACTAGGTCTTCCACTGCTATAAGATTGAGGTCTGAAATAAGGTTTCTTTCTATCTTCATATTTAGGCATGCTTTTAGAAGGTCCTCCCTCTTGAGGCAGAGCAAGTCTGCTACTATTTTTCAAACTCTCCACTACTTTTGCTTTCTCCACTAGTGCAGGGAAATCTCTAATAGACATAGGAATCACCACTTCTTTAAGTTCTTGCTTCAACCCAAACTCAAATTTTGTACATCTCCAAGCCTCAGTCATGGTCTGGGTGTAGAATCTAGCTAGGTGTTTGAACCTAGTAGCATATTCAGTGACTGAAAGATTTACTTGTTCCAGCTGCATGAATTCAATTTCTTTTGCATATCTGACACTATCAGGAAAATACTCCTCTAGGAATCTTACTTTGAAGTTCTCCCAAGTGACATCTTCTCCTTTGTCTTCCGTCATTTGCTTCATGCCTATCCACCAAAATTCAGCTTCTTCAGTTAGTACATAAATGGCATAGGATAACTTTCTCTCTTCAGGGCATTGATTAGCTTCAAAGATTCTTTCTATGTCTCTCACCCACTGGTCTGCTTCATCTAGATTTACCTTCCCATTAAACTTGGGTGGATTGTGAATCAGAAAATCCTCCAGACTAAAGGTATGGGGTTGTTGATGAAGCTGAGATGCTTCAGCTTCTAATCTAGTAGTTTCTAATTGATGAAGGGCGGCCTGATGCTGTTGTGCCATAGTAGCACTCTGTTGTTGCAAGGTTGTTGCCATCATCTCTACTGCCCAAGCTAAGTTGGGCATATCTACTGGTGGAGGAGGAGTAGGTGGTCTACGTGCCATCTACTAAGCACATAAAGAATTGGGTTAGAAATTACTAAAATTTCCAACTACATCTTTAAGACAATTCAACTTAAAAGAAATAATCACACAAAATAGATACAAAACCAATCAAAACTTATCTCTAAAATGTATTCTAGCTACTTAGAATTAAGATAGAAAATAATCTTGATCTAGTCATGAGTGTGCACCCTCACCACTCTATCAAGATTCTTTTCATTCTTAATACTTTCATCTTTATTCATAACAATTAACTTGACTCAAACACAAACAAGATTTCAAAAAAACAACTTTGTCAAACATCTTTTTAGAAACTTTTAACTAAGTCTTAAGGCTAGACTAAAACAAAAATCTACACGCAGGAGAAACAAAATAAACCCACTACCCTCAGGTTATCCTAAGGATGAACCGCTCTGATACCATTAAATGTAACACCCCATAATTTACATATAACTATTACAATCAAAGTTCTCCCAGTTTCTATACAAACTTGGAGTTTTTCAAAACATTCCTAATACATGATTAGGATTTATAGAAATATAAATATTTACTATACAGGTTTCAAAATCAACACCCTAAAGTTCTTCAGACCCTCCGACACTTGTAAGACCATCTGCTCGTGTACGTAGTACAGTCATCGCAGTTCAAACACAGCAAGAAAAGCAAGGGTAAGCTAATGCAAAGAAAATCCATAACATAATTCATGGAAATAGAACCAATTTAGACTAATAATTTATAAACATTTCTTTAGTAATTGCATGTAAAATTCCAATACCAATTCCATCATTCATATAGACCACACATGGATCTATTTTCAATCACAATCATTGAATTTCATTTCAATCCCACTTCGTCTTCCGGAAGACTCATTAAGTATGCCCCTACCAGAGACTAACACCTGACCCAAAGATTACCAGCGAATCCAATAGAAAGGATCAAGGTAAGTTCAAACATCCAATACCGAGTGTCTACAGTGGGACTCGGTGTGTATGAACTCCCTCTTAGCTTCTCACCAACTAATATCTTAGTCTACATGACTTAGATCATTGGTGAAGCAAGAGGATCTCCGTTAAACATAGGCTTTTCATACTTAACGTACCATCAAACAACAACTCATACATTATCCCCAAATGTATGACATCAATTTCATACAATTTACATCATTCGTATATAATACATATCATTCAATCACATAACATTTAAAAATTCATATCATTCCAGAACTTTTCCAACGTCAGAAAAAATATTTAACTCTCAAACTATCAAAATATAATATTTATAAATTTTAAATAATATATAAGCAAACACACAATATATAAACAAATAACACCCCTGCAAGAGAAATTCAATATTGGGACCACGCCCCTTCCGCATTCAGATCTTCTATCCTAGGGTGCTATAAAAAATTAAATTTAGGTTCCCTTACCTCAATTGCTTGCTTTCCAAGCAACTTCAAGAATTTTGTTCCCCACAGTCTGGATAAACTCCAAAATTTACGGGCCTATTGCAAGTTATCCAAACAGAATAAATATTCAGTATATAGTAGAATAAGTTGAGAGGATTAAGCTTCTCAACTGACCCCACCAAGATTGATGACTAAATCCTAAGGAAAAACAGAGAACAAAGGATCTTTAGAGTAAAAATGAACTTACTCTGTTTGAAAATCTGATCGGGTAGAAATGTTCCTTAACTCCTCAGCTACAGCGTGGTACAATCAGATTCTAAAATAGATGAGGTATGGAGTGAGAAATTAAGAGAGAAGGTAGAAGGGAGAGATGGAGGGAGAAAGAAGAAAGAAAAGAATGGTTTGTGACAGTGGGGGCAAAGTTCTGCTTCTTTATCCTCTCTTTTTTCTTACGTTGTTACACAGTTCAAAACACAACAATAAAAGCAAGGGTAAGCTAATGAAAACAAGTTCCATAACATTCTTAATTCATCCAAAAAGAACCATTCAGACTAATCATTTATAAATATTTCTCTAAATGATGTCATATAAAATTTCAATATCAATTTCATCAATCATATACACCACACATAGATCTATTTTCAGTCACAATCATTGAATTTCATTTCAATCCATAATATTTGATTTCGTTTCAATCACACTAACTACACATGAATCAATTGTCTTACGTGAGACTAACATCTAATCCATACATCAAGGATTAGGATAAATTCAAACATTTAATATCGAGTCTCATCACCTTATATCTTAGTCTATATTTCTTAGATATCATTAAGCCTAGAGGATCTCTGTTAAACATAGGTTTTTCATATTTAATGTATAATGAAATAATAACTCCTTTGCTGATAAAAAATTATAATAATAATAACTCATACATTATCTCAAATTTATGACATCAATTTCATACAATTTTCATCATTCATATATAATACATATCATTCAATCACATAACATTTAAAAATTCATAACATTCATGAACTTTTTCAACATCAAAAACAATATTTAACTTCAAAAATATCAAAATCTAATATTTATACATGTTCACACTACACAAAATCAAACAATTTTATCAAATAACATCCTTGTAAGAGAAATTGAAACTTGGGACCATGTCCCCTCCACATTCAGATCTTCTAGCCTAGGGTACCATTGAAAGTTAAAGTTAATTTCCCTTACCTTAATTGCTTACTTTCCAAGCAACCTCTACCCTCAGTCTGGATAAGTTTCAAGATATAAGGGCTTAATGCAAGTTATGCAAACAAAACAAAAATTCAGTATATAGTAGAATAAGTTGAGAGGATTACTCTTCTCAACTGGTCCCACCAAGATTGATGACTAAATCCCAAGTGAACACAGATAATAAAGGATCTTTAGAGCAAAAATGAACTTACTTTGTTTGAAAATCTGATTGAGTAGAATTGTTCTTTAACTCCTTAGCTACAGCATGGTGTGATCAGAGAAAATTAAGAGAGAAAGAAAAAAAAAAGTTGAGAGAAAGAAAAAAATGACTTTTTTTCATGTTCTTACAACTAAAATTTTTATAACTAATTAGATACTCATTTAGAAACTAGTTTATAAATTATTAATAATAAAAACTAATTTAGATACTAATAATTTTAAGTATCTAAAATAATATTTAATCTAGTTAATATAATGACTAATTATTTTTTATCTCTAAAATTATTTTTTATTTAATATTTTTTTTACGTATATTGAATAATCATTATTAAAAAAATACAATTATCAACACTCACTAAATACAATGACGTATAGGGTGTTTTCATATCACATGTCACTATAAGGTGCATTTTGTTAGTATCTCAGTTTGCTTTGATGGTTTTGAAGTGTGATGATGTTAGAATTTATTGGTGCTTTAATTGTTTAATTGCTCCTATTTAATGTTGATACATATATTTATTTTTGTTTTATTTTTAGAGAGAAAAAAAACTAACATATTTTTTTATAGTCATGCAATTTGTCAACTTTATCGAAATCTTCCTTGTTAATAATATTGAGGATGGTAATATTATTTATGAATATTTATTAATTTTTAACTTTTTATTAGAGTGTTTTCCACAAATTAAGGTAAATTATAATTGCATTATATTCATTTTATTTTGTTTCAATATTTTTGAACTCTAATTAATTGCCTTTTTTAATGTGGTCTAAACACTCCTATTAAATATAAAATATAGGGAGTGTTATATTATATCTCACCTTATTTAAATTATTGAGTTTATGTTGTTTTTTTTGCAATATTATTTATTGAGTTTATGTGATGTTAAAATTTATATTTTTTTCAAGTATTTATTTATTGTATATAGTTTTTTTTAAAAATTACGTATTCTTGTGTGTGGAGCGATTTTTATAAATTATATTTTCTTATTTTTATATGATTAGCTTATTACAATTTGTTCCTAAGATTTCTAACGGTTGCAGTGGAATGTCTTCTAATGGTTATGACTCTCAATTTTTTTATGTATATATACACAATAAATTATATTTTGTCTTTTTAAAATTGTATTTTAAGCTTTTTATTCTCCCAAAATTATTTTTCATAAAACTTTGTTTAACACCATAAAAAAAACTACATCTTTAATGTAAACTCAATAAATGAACTTAAAAAGCATTTAATATTTCAATATAGAACTTAAACATAACAAAATTATCACTACAAGAAAAGTTGTAATTAGCTGCCAAAAAAAGTGAGAGCCAAGTAAGGGACATTATTTGATTCAAACCAATGTTTTTGTTTACAAACGAACCTAAAAATAATGAATGATGGTAAGTTTCATTATAACCCAAATCACAAAATTGCACATTTCATAGAGTGAAAGAATTCGTCCCTGAGTTTCTCATCACCTTATATAGCAAGGCCGTTTGTTTTTTAATTTCAAGTTGTATATATGTGTTTTACTTTTACTGGGACACCAAAAAGTTTGAATATTTTTTTACTTTAGACTTTAAACCACTACACTATTTTTTACTTCAGGTCACGCTGACATGTTAATGATTTAAAAAGTGTTGCCTAAAATACGAATAAGTAATAGTTTTTAATTGTTGGCTACATAATAAGATTTATTTGACTTTGACTCAAAGTATAAGGGAAAAATGTTGTCTCTTTATTTCAAGCAACGAGTTAATAAAATTTGTACAATTATATGTTGAAGATGGTTGCTGCCCCTTCAAGACATGTGTTTGATGAAGCCATTTGTCTACATTTTGTGGAACCAAGTGGTGTTCAATGTTTTGAAGAATCTAAATCCTTTGAAGGATGTTGAAGCCTCTGCTTTGCTTGGTGTTGCTGTGTTGGTTTAAGCTTTGTTATGGGGTAGTTTAATGTTGTAATCCACCCTTAGATTAAATCTCAAGCAATTAGCATCTCAATCTTTATCAAAGTAAAATGTTTTTCAAACTAAGTTGAAACAACCGATTGTTTTGTCAAAACAACCGATTGTTTACACTTAGGTGTTTTGAGAAAGGTTGAAAACTGTTTTTGAATTGTGAAAACTGTTAAGTAACAAAACAACCGATTGATTCGAGGAAACAATCGATTGTTTGTTTTGGAATCATAACAGAAAAACTATTTTCTTTGACTGAGCTTTAAATGCTTTAAACTGAATACACTACAATCATTAAATACTTTGACCAATCTATTTTAAATGCAATTAAGAGTTTGTTAAGATTTGATAACAAACTATATCTTTGAATATATTTCAGAAAAACAGAATTAAGAAATTAAGAATCTTGAGACAAAGTTTTTCACTAAGAGTTTTTCAAAGAGTTCTGAGATTGCTTAAGAGTTGAGAGATTGATCAAGGTGCTGAATAGGATTCTGCTTGTATTGATTTCAGATATTCATCTGTAACAAGTGTAATCTTTGTAAACTGTTGAACAATTCGTTTGTGTGTTTTGCTGAGATTGGTTGTGTGTTCTTGAGGTGTTCAAGATCAGCAATCTTAGTGTTGGCCAAGGAGAGTGTGTTTCTTGAGGTTTTCAAGGTCATTCTCTTGGTTGTGGTGTAAGTGATCAAGTGGTGATTGCTTAGTGGATATCCTCAAGGTTTTTGAGAAGAATGGATGTAGCTCTAGTTTGGAGTGAACCAGTATAAACTGTTGAACCATGTGGTGTTCAATGTTTTGAAGAATCCAAATCCTTTGAAGGATGATGGAGCCTCTGCTTTGCTTGATGCTGCTGTGCTGGTTTAAGCCTTGTTCTGGGGTAGTTCAATGTTGTAATCAACCCTTAGATTAAATCTCAAAGCAATTAGCATCTCAATTTTATCAAAGCAAAATGTTTTTCAAACTAAGTTGAAACAACCAATTGTTTACACTTAGGTGTTTTGAGAAAGTTTGAAAACTGTTTTTGAATGGTGAATTTTGTTAAGTAACAAAACAACCGATTGATTCGAGGAAACAATCGATTGTTTGTTTTAAAACCATAACAGAAAAACTGTTTTCTTTGACTGAGCTTTAAATGCTTTAACTGAATACGCTCCAGTCATTAAATGCTTTGACCAATCTGTTTTAAATGCAATTAAGAGTTTGTTAAGATTTGATAACAAACTATATTCTTAGATATATTCTAAAAAACTGTTTTTATGTTTTAAGAATCTTGAAACAAAGTTATCATCAAAGATTTTTTCAAAGAGTTCTGAGATTGCTTAAGAGTTGAGAGATTGATCAAGGTGCTGAATAGGATTCTGCTTGTATTGATTTCAGATATTCATCTGTAACAAGTGTAATCTTTGTAAACTGTTGAACAATTCGTTTGTGTGTTTTTGCTGAGATTGGCTGTGTGTTCTTGAGGTGTTCAAGATCAGCAATCTTAGTGTTGGCCAATGAGAGTGTGTTTCTTGAGGTGTTCAAGGTCATTTTCTTAGTTATGGTGTAAGTGATCAAGTGGTGATTGCTTAGTGGATATCCTCAGGGTTTCTGAGAAGACTGGATGTAGCTCTAGTTTGGAATGAACCAGTATAAACAACTGTGTACAATCTCTCTATCCTTAACTCTTTAAATTCATTTTGTTTGTTGTTTGCTGGTATAAACAACCGATTGTTTCGAAGAAACAACCGATTGTTTTTTTCTAGTATTACAGTTTTGCTTGCTGTTTTGGCTAACTGAATTGCTGAATCAATTGGTTTTGGAAATAAGTTCATTCTAGCTTTGAAAAGTTTGCGAAAACCCCTTTAAACAATTCACCCCCCTCTAGTTTAAAGCCATCTTTTCTAACAATTGGCATCAAGAGCTTGGTTCTTGAAAGTCATTCAAGTTGATCCTAAAATCTTTCAAAATGGCTGATAGACTACCGTTTGGGGAAGGTGCCTCAATAAACAGTCCACCCTTGTTTTGTGGTTTGAATTACCAGTTTTGGAAAGTTAGAATGAAAATATTTATGGAATCTCTTGACAAAGGAATTTGGGATGCAATTGAAAATGGCCCTTTTATCCCAACGTTTGAAAAAGATGGTTTTGTCATTGAGAAGCCATGGTCTCAATGGACTGATGCAGAAAGTAAAAAGGCCAAATTCGATTGCATTGCCAAAAATATTATAACCTCTGCTTTAAATTCTGATGAGTTTTTCAGGGTCTCACAATGCAAATCATCAAAAGAAATGTGGGATACTTTGGAAATCACTCATGAAGGAACAAATGAGGTGAAAAGAGCTAGAAAGAATACTCTCATCCAAGAGTATGAGATGTTTAGAATGCTTAAAGGTGAAACCATAGCTGAAGTGCAGAAAAGGTTTACACACATCATCAATCACCTTATAAGCCTTGACAAGACGTTTGATAAAGAGGAGCTGAACATCAAGATCTTAAAATGTCTTGGTAGAGCATGGCAACCAAAGGTAACTGCTATTTCTGAATCTAAAGATCTAACATCATTAAGTGTTGCCTCTTTGTTTGGAAAGCTTAGGGAACATGAGCTAGAGATGAATAGACTCAATGTTCAAGAGAGTGAAGATAAGCACACAAGAAGCATAGCCTTGAAAGCATCCAAACATAAGGGAAAGCAAGATTCAAGTGATGATAGTGATGAGGAAAATCTTAGTTTGCTGTCAAGAAAATTCCGCAAATTCCTAAAAAGAAACCGCAACAAAGACAACAACAAGGATAGGTATGGAAACAAGAAACCCAATGAATTTAATTCAAATAACTATACTTGTTTTGGTTGTGGTGAGCAAGGTCACATAAAGGCAGATTGTCCCAACAAGAGCAAAGAGAAAAAGACAAGCTACACGGAGAAGAAAGGCAAGACAAAAAGAGACTACATTGCTTGGGATGAAAATGAAGGATCATCATCAAGTTCTTCATCAAGTGAAGATGAAAAAGCCAACATATGCTTAGTTGCTGAGGATGATGATAATGATTCTTGCAGTTCAAGTGAGGTTAGTTCATGTGTTTCCTTAAATGAACAAAACTATAGTGAATTGCTTGAAGCTTTTCAAGAAACACATGATGAAGCTAATAGATTGGTTCTTTCAAACAACCGATTGAAAGATCTTACAATGGGCTTGAAAAGAAAGTTAAATCACTTGAAGAGGAACTAAGAAAAGCAAAAAGTGATTTTGAAAATTTGGAAAATCTTTTGAAAAATGCCTCTTGCAAATGTGATACTCTCAATTGCACTAATTGTGAAAATCTTGAGAAAAAGGTTCACTATCTTGTTGAAACTGTGGACAAGCTTTCAAAAGGAAAGTCAAACTTTGAGAATGTCCTAGCATCTCAAAGCTGTGTTTTTGGAAAAGCTGGTTTAGGCTTCAATCCACAGAACAAGCAAGATAGGTTTTCAAAAAGCTTTTTGAGAAAATCAGAAAAACAACCGATTGTTAAGACGAAACAACCGGTTGTTACATGCTTTTACTGCATGAAGAAAGGCCACTCTGTTAGATTCTGCAAAATTAGAAAATATTATGTTCCTAAAGGTTTTATGAAATGGATTCCTAAGGGATGTGATGTTTCTAACAGCAAAGAAAAGCCAAATGGACCCAAATTTGTAAGGGGACCAAATCTTGCAACTTGAATTTGTTTATGCAGGAAAATGAAGAGAAAAGGAAGAATTGAGCCTTCTAATCAAGCTGTTGAAGAAAAAGGCAGTCATTGAAGCTGAATCGATGCTATGCAAAAGGTCAAAACAGTGAAAAGAAGTTTTCTTGATCAGCAAGCAATTGGCTCATTGAAGAAACAACACAAGGATAAGACCTTCCTTTTATTTGTTCTCAATTTCTGTTTCAAAATTCTTTCCTATTTTTAATTGTCTTTTTAATCAATGTCATGTACTTTAATCTGTTTCTGTTTATGGTTAAAAATTACAAAATCAAGTTTTTAACTGCTGCAGAAAAACAACCGATTGTTTTGAGTTTGACAGCACTGTGTAGTAATTGTTTTAACTGCTTTTTGAATTTCTAGCCGTTGCAGATATTTTTCAAAGGGAGAATCTTGGTCAAAGGATCTGTGTTGAAAGTTGATCACGTTCAGAAAGGATTTACAACAGTCATAAAGGAATATATTCCAAAATCTTGGAAATTCAAGAGCCTTAATGTCTAGTCAAAGATCACATGTGAAGACCATGTGATTTTCAGCTTTTTCTGACATTTTCAGTGCAGAACAGAGTCAAGTCCTCTCTCTGAAAAATCAGGTACCCATTGAATGAAATTAAATTCAAATTGATTCTCTTTCTACTATAAAATCAGGTGCAGATTTCTTTCATCAAGAACAGGCAATTGCAACATCTCTTGCACCATCTCTTGCAAATTTCTGTGAAATGAGTTTTCGTCTCTGCTGTCATGGAATCAACCCCTCCCACCTCTAAAAGAGTCAAAACCAGAGCTGTAAGGTCTGAAGGAAGGCTTGAAAGCTGGTTTTCTGGTGACACCGATCTCATTGAGAAGTATAGATATGAAACTAGTGTCAAGAAGATAAACAACCCCAAGGTTGTGTGCTTTGACTGGCTGAAAAGTCAAAAGCTTGACAATGTGAGGAGGCTTCTCAAGGACCAATCACTCAGAAAGTTTTTGGAGCTCAAAGGGAATATATATCCAGATTTGGTGAGAGTTTTCTACACCAACTTGAAGTTTGAGGGAAACAACTTAGTCTCTCATGTGAAAGGCGTGGAGATGGAGATAACCCATGAGGTTTGGGTAGCTGTTGCTAGGCTTAAGTTCTCTGGATTAAGAATCAATAAAGGAAACCTTGGTGTGGTGGAAGATTTCAACAAAATCCAGTTTTACAAAAGTTGCATGAAGAACAATCAATCTCAAGTTAGCACATGCTCGGTTGGATGTTTGAAGCTTGATGAGAGGTTGCTTGCTCTCATTGTAACTTGGATTCTAACTCCAAGGGGGAGTAACCACTCTGTGTTGACTGAAGAAGATCTGGTTTACATCTTCTGCATCTCCAAGAAAGTGAAGATCAATTGGATTCACATAATCAAAGAACATATGCAAAAAGCCATGAGGTTAGGCGATTACCACTATCCCTATGCTGTTTTAATATCTAAGTTTCTACACTATTTTGAAGTTAATCTTGAAGATGAAACTTCTGAGCTGGTCAAGTCAACTCAAGAGTTGAACACTGGATCACTCAGCAAGATGGGCTTTACAAAAATAGGTGGAAAGTGGATAAGTAAGGATGGTGATCATGGTGCATCTTCTAGTGGTGCTGCTCATCTTGAACAAGATGAACCTGCTGACATGGATGTTCAACATGAAGATCCAGCTGAAAATTTTCAAGATGCAGGTCCTAGTGTTGATGCTGAACATCAAGGAGAAAGAATGCAAACCATGTCTCCTTTTGAATGACTCATGGTGAATAGGCTAGATACCTTTGTTGAAAATCAAAGGAGCCTTCATGATCTATGTGTTAGTAACTTTCAGAGGATTGACACAAGGTTTGACAACATGGATGCAAGGTTTATGACTCTGGACGAACAAATTGAACCTGTTCAGAATCAAATCTTTGATCTTCAGTTTGTTGACGAAGAAGATTGAAAGAAAAACAACCGATTGGTCATCAAAACAATCAATTGTTTTTTACTGTTCTCTTTTCTGGTTTTAAAATTTCTTTCCTTCTGCTGTTGCTGTTTTATTTTTGATGTAATGGGAACAATGTTTTATTTTATCTCTTATCTTTGTCTATTTGTGAAGACAAATAGGGGGAGATATATGTTGTGTTTCCAATTTGTTTTAAGTTTCTATTTTTCAAGTTGTTAAAAACAGTTTGAGTGATGTTATTTGGTTTTGATATTAGATGTTTAAGCTTTAATTGTTAATCTGTATACTAACAGAATATCAGAAGTTCAATGTATTGCTCAAAGTTCTTTTGCAGGAATTGCTTCAGATTTAATCAAAGAACAACTCAAGCATCAGGGATTTGTCTTTATCAAATAAGGGGAGATTGTTGAACCATGTGGTGTTCAATGTTTTGAAGAATCCAAATCCTTTGAAGGATGATGAAGCCTCTGCTTTGCTTGATGCTGTTGTGCTGGTTTAAGCCTTTTTCTGGGGTAGTTCAATGTTGTAATCAACCCTTAGATTAAATCTCAAAGCAATTAGCATCTCAATTTTATCAAAGCAAAATGTTTTTCAAACTAAGTTGAAACAACCGATTGTTTACACTTAGGTGTTTTGAGAAAGTTTGAAAACTGTTTTTGAATGGTGAATTTTGTTAAGTAACAAAACAACCGATTGATTCGAGGAAACAATCGATTGTTTGTTTTAAAACCATAACAGAAAAACTGTTTTCTTTGACTGAGCTTTAAATGCTTTAACTGAATACGCTCCAGTCATTAAATGCTTTGACCAATCTGTTTTAAATGCAATTAAGAGTTTGTTAAGATTTGATAACAAACTATATTCTTAGATATATTCTAAAAAACTGTTTTTATGTTTTAAGAATCTTGAAACAAAGTTATCATCAAAGAGTTTTTCAAAGAGTTCTGAGATTGCTTAAGAGTTGAGAGATTGATCAAGGTGCTGAATAGGATTCTGCTTGTATTGATTTCAGATATTCATCTGTAACAAGTGTAATCTTTGTAAACTGCTGAACAATTCGTTTGTGTGTTTTTGCTGAGATTGGCTGTGTGTTCTTGAGGTGTTCAAGATCAACAATCTTAGTGTTGGCCAATGAGAGTGTGTTTCTTGAGGTGTTCAAGGTCATTCTCTTGGTTGTGGTGTAAGTGATCAAGTGGTGATTGCTTAGTGGATATCCTCAGGGTTTCTGAGAAGATTGGATGTAGCTCTAGTTTGGAGTGAATCAGTATAAACAACTGTGTACAATCTCTCTATCCTTAACTCTTTAAATTCAATTTGTTTGTTGTTTGCTGGTATAAACAACCGATTGTTTCGAAGAAACAACCGATTGTTTTTTTCTAGTATTACAGTTTTGCTTGCTGTTTTGGCTAACTGAATTGCTGAATCAATTGGTTTCTGAAATAAGTTCATTCTAGCTTTGAAAAGTTTGCGAAAACCCCTTTAAACAATTCACCCCCCTCTAGTTTAAAGCCATCTTTTCTAACATAAACAACTGTGTACAATCTCTCTATCTCTAACTCTTTAATTTCAGTTTGTTTGTTGTTTGTTGGTATAAACAACCGATTGTTTCGAAGAAACAACCGATTGTTTTTTCTAGTACTACAGTTTTGCTTGCTATTTTGGCTAACTGAATTGCTGAATCAATTGGTTTTTGAAATAAATTCATTCTAGCTTTGAAAAGTTTGCGAAAACCCCTTTAAACAATTCAGCCCCCCTCTAGTTTAAAGCTATCTTTTCTAACATTTGGCATCAAAAGCTTGGTTCTTGAAAGTCATTCAAGTTGATCCTAAAATCTTTTTAAATGGCTTATAGACTACCGTTTGGGGAAGGTGCCTCAATAAACAGATCACCCTTGTTTTGTGGTTTGAATTACCAGTTTTGGAAAGTTAGAATGAAAATATTCATGGAATCTCTTGACAAAGGAATTTGGGATGCAATTGAAAATGGTCCTTTTATCCCAAAGTTTGAAAAAGATGGTTTTGTCATTGAGAAGCCATGGTCTCAATGGACTGATGCAGAAAGTAAAAAGGCCAAATTCGATTGCATTGCCAAAAATATTATAACCTCTGCTTTAAATTCTGATGAGTTTTTCAGGGTCTCACAATGCAAATCATCAAAAGAAATGTGGGATACTTTGGAAGTCACTCATGAAAGAACAAATGAGGTGAAAAGAGCTAGAAAGCATGCTCTCATCCAAGAGTATGAGATGTTTAGAATGCTTAAAGGTGAAACAATAGCTGAGGTGCAGAAGGTTTACACACATCATCAATCACCTTATGAGCCTAGACAAGACGTTTGACAAAGAAGAGCTAAACATAAAGATCTTGAAATGTCTTGATAGAGCATGGCAACCAAAGGTAACTGCTATATCCGAATCTAAAGATCTAACATCATTAGGTGTTGCTTCTTTGTTTGGAAAGCTTAGGGAACATTAGCTAGAGATGAATAGACTCAATGTTCAAAAGAGTGAAGATAAGCACACAAGGAGCATAGCCTTGAAAGCATCCAAACATAAGGGAAAGCAAGATTCAAGTGATGATAGTGATGAGGAAAATCTTAGTTTGCTGTCAAGAAAATTCAGCAAATTTCTAAAGAGAAACCGCAACAAAGACAACAACAAGTATAGGTATGGAAACAAGAAACCAAATGAATTTAATTCAAATAACTATACTTGTTTTGGTTGTGGTGAGCAAGGTCACATAAAGGCAGATTGTCCCAACAAAAGCAAAGAGAAAAAGACAAGCTACAAGGAGAAGAAAGGCAAGACAAAAAGAGCCTACATTGCTTGGGATGAAAATGAGGTGTCATCATCAAGTTCTTCATCAAGTGAAGATGAAAAAGCCAACATATGCTTAGTAGCTGAGGACGATGATGATTCTTGCAGTTCAAGTGAGGTAAGTTCATGTGCTTCCTTAAATGAACAAAATTATAATGAATTGCTTGAAGCTTTTCAAGAAACACATGATGAAGCTAATAGATTGGTTCTTTCAAACAACCGATTGAAAGATCTTAACAATGGGATTGAAAAGAAAGTTAAATTACTTGAAGAGGATTTGAGAAATGCAAAAATTGATTTTGAAAATCGGGAAAATCATTTCAAAAATGCCTCTTGCAAGTGTGATACTCTCAATTGCACAAATTGTGAAAATCTTGAGAAAAAGGTTCACTATCTTGTTGAAACTGTGGACAAGCTTTCAAAGGGGAAGTCAAACTTTGAGAATGTCTTGGCATCTCAAAGCTGTGTTTTTGGAAAGGCTGGTTTAGGCTTCAATCCACAGAACAAGCAAGATAGGTTTTCAAAAAGTTTTTTAAGAAACTCAGAAAAACAACTGATTGTTAAGACGAAACAACCGGTTGTTACATGCTTTTAATGCATGAAGAAAGGCCACTCTGTTAGATTCTGTAAAATTAGAAAATATTATGTTCCTAAAGGTCTTATGAAATGGATTCCTAAGGGATGTGATGTTTCTAACACCAAAGAAAAGCCAAATGGACCCAAATTTGTAAGGGGACCAAATCTTGCAACTTGAATTTGTTTATGCAGGAAAAATGAAGAGAAAAAGAAGAACTGAGCCATCTGATCAAGCTGTTGAAGAAAAAGGCAGTCATTGAAGCTGAATCAATGCTATGCAAAAGGTCAAAACAGTGAAAAGAAGTTTTCTTGATCAACAAGCAATTGGCTCATTGAAGAAGCAACACAAGGATAAGACCTTCCTTTATTTGTTCTCAATTTCTGTTTCAAGGTTCTTTCTTGTGATTAAATTTCCTTTTAATCAATGTCATGTGCTTTAATTTGTTTGTTTATGGTTAAAAATTTCAAAATCAAGTTTTTAACTGCTGCAGAAAAACAACCGATTGTTTCATAGAAACAACCGATTGTTTTGAGTCTGACAGCACTATGAAGAAATTGATTTGATTGCTTTTTGAAATTCTATCCGTTGCAGATCAATTTCAAAGGGAGAATCTTGGTCAAAAGATCTATGTTGAAAGCTGAGCATGATCAGAAAGAAGTCACAACAGTCATAAAGGAATATATTCCAAAATCTTGGAAATTCAAGAGCCTTAATGACTAGTCAAAGATCACATGTGAAGACCATGTGATTCATTTTCTGTGCAGAACAGAGTCAAGTCCTCTCTCTGAAAATCAGGTACCCATTGAATGAAATTAAATTAAATTTGATTCTCTTACTGTTATAAAATCAGGTGCAGATTTCTACCAACAAGAACAACCAATTGCAACATCTCTTGCAATATCTCTTGCACCATCTCTTGCAAAAATTCTGTGAAGTGTGTTTTCGTCTCTGCTGTCATGGAATCAACCCCTCCCACCTCTAAAAGAGTCAAAACCAGAGCAGTAAGGTCTGGAGGAAGGCTTGAAAGCTGGTTTTCTGGTGACACCGATCTCATTGAGAAGTATAGGTATGAAACAAGTGTCAAGAAGATAAACAACCCCAAGGTTGTGTGGTTTGACTGGCTGAAAAGTCAAAAGCTTGACAATGTGAGGAGGCTTCTCAAGGACCAATCACTCAGAAAATTTCTGGAGCTAAAAGGAAACATCTATCCAAATTTGGTGAGGGTATTCTACACCAACTTGAAGTTTGAGGGAAACAATCTAGTTTCTCATGTGAAAGGTGTGGAAATGGAGATAACTCATGAGGTTTGGGCTGCTGTTGCTGGGCTTAAGTTCTCTGGTCTAAGAATCAACAAGGGAAACCTTGGTGTGGTGGAAGATTTCAACCAAAATCCAGTTCTACAAAAGTTGCTTGAAGAACAATCAATCTCAAGTTAGCACATGCTCTGTTGGAGGTTTGAAGCTTGATGAGAGGTTGCTTGCTCTAATTGAAACTTGGATTCAAACTCCAAGGGGGAGTAATCACTCTGTGTTGACTGAAGAAGATCTGGTTTACATCTTCTGCATCACCAAGAAAGTGAAGATCAATTGGATTCACATAATCAAAGAACATATGCAAAAAGCCATGAGGTTAGGCGATTACCATTATCCCTATCCTGTTTTAATATCTAAGTTTCTACATTTTTTTGAAGTTAATCTTGATGATGAAACTTCTGAGTTGGTCAAGTCAACTCAAGAGTTGAACAATGGATCACTCAGCAAGATGGGCTTTACAAAAGTAGGTGGAAAATGGATAAGTAAGGATGGTGATCATGGTGCCTCATCAAGTGGTGCTGCTCATCTTGAACAAGATGAACCTGCTGATATGGATGTTCAACATGAAGATCCAGCTGAAGATTTTCAAGATGAAGGGCCTAGTGCTGCTAATGGATATCAAAGAGAAAGAATGTCAACCATGTCATATTTTGAAAGACAAATGATGGATAGGTTTGATAGCTTTGCTGAAAATCAAAGGAGCCTCCATGATCTCTGTGTTAGTAATTTCCAGAGGATTGACACGAGGTTTGACAACATGGATGCAAGGTTTATGACTCTGGATAAACAGATTGAAGCTATCCATAATCAAATCTTTGATCTTCAGTTTGCTGATGAAGAAGAATGAAGGAAAAACAACCGATTGGTCATTGAAACAATCGATTGTTTTTGGTTGTTCTTTTCTGGTTTTAAAATTTCTTTCCTTCAGCTGTTGCTGTTTTAATTCTGATGTAATGGAAACAATATCTTGTTTTATCTCTTATCTTTGTCTATTTATCAAGACAAATAGGGGGAGATTATGCTGTGTTTCCAGTTTATTTAAGTTTCTGTTTTTCAAGTTGTTAAAAACAGTTTGGGTAATATGTATTTTGTCTCTGATATTAACTGTTTTAAGCTTTAAATGTTTTTCTGTATGCTAACAGAATATCAGAAGTTCAATGTATTGGTCAAAGTTCTATTGCAGGAATTGCTTCAGATTTAATCACGTACAACACAAGCATCAGGGATTTGTCTTCGTCAAAGAGGGGGAGATTGTTGAACCAAGTGGTGTTCAATGTTTTGAAGAATCCAAATCCTTTGAAGGATGTTGAAGCCTCTGCTTTGCTTGGTGTTGATGTGCTGGTTTAAGCTTTGTTCTGGGGTAGTTTAATGTTGTAATCCACCCTTAGATTAAATCTCAAGCAATTAACATCTCAATCTTTATCAAAGTAAAATGTTTTTCAAACTAAGTTGAAACAACCGATTGTTTTGTCGAAACAACCGATTGTTTACACCTAGGTGTTTTGAGAAAGGTTGAAAACTGTTTTTGAATTGTGAAAACTGTTAAGTAACAAAACAACCGATTGATTAGAGGAAACAATCGATTGTTTGTTTTGGAATCATAACAGAAAAACTATTTTCTTTGACTGAGCTTTAAATGCTCTAAACTGAATACGCTCCAGTCATTAAATACTTTGACCAATCTATTTTAAATGCAATTAAGAGTTTGTTAAGATTTGATAACAAACTATATCTTTGAATATATTTCAGAAAAACAGAATTAAGAAATTAAGAATCTTGAGACAAAGTTTTTCACTAAAAGTTTTTCAAAGAGTTCTGAGATTGCTTAAGAGTTGAGAGATTGATCAAAGTGCTGGAATAGGATTCTACTTGTATTGATTTCAGATTTTCATCTATAACAAGTGTAATCTTTGTAAACTGCTGAACAATTCGTTTGTGTGTTTTTGCTGAGATTGGCTCTGTGTTCTTGAGGTGTTCAAGATCAGCAATCTTAGTGTTGGCCAAGGAGAGTGTGTTTCTTGAGGTGTTCAAGGTCATTCTCTTGGTTGTGGTGTAAGTGATCAAGTGGTGATTACTTAGTGGATATTCTCAGGGTTTCTGAGAAGACTGGATGTAGCCCTAGTTTGGAGTGAACCAGTATAAACAACTGTGTACAATCTCTCTATCTCTAACTCTTTAATTTCAGTTTGTTTGTTGTTTGCTGGTATAAACAACTGATTGTTTCGAAGAAACAACCGATTGTTTTTTCTAGTACTACAGTTTTGCTTGCTGTTTTGGCTAACTGAATTGTTGAATCAATTGGTTTCTGAAATAAATTCATTCTAACTTTGAAAAGTTTGCGAAAACCCCTTTCAACAATTCACCCCTCCTCTAGTTTAAAGCCATCTTTTCTAACACATTTCATGTATAATTGTATTTCCTTTAAGAATGTCTTAGGTATAGGTTAGAGGTTGTTTAAGAGTAGGCTTTTTGCTGAGTACCTCACCTCTTAACCCCTGACCATGTGATAAGAGCAAACACAAATTTTCTGAAACTGTTTTTCACATGTTTTGCAAAAACACCTTTACTGCATAAAAATAAATTTGTTCTTTTCTAAATAAACAGATTCTTTTTTAAACTGATGCATTGACTAAGGCTTTTGAAAATCAGGTTTTGTGCATCAAGTATTTTGACTAAGTCTTCTCTTTTTCAAAACGGCTGTGTTTCAATAGTTAAGTCTTTTCTGTTATCGTTTTGAAAAATAAATTTGTTCATCTATAAATGAATATATTCCTTTTAGTTTGGTGATATGTTTATCTTAAACGGTTTTTTCGTTTTGTCCCTGCACCAGAATGGTTGACTGAGTCTCCTTCACATAACAAATTTTCTAACTGCTTTTGAAAATAAATATGTTCATTTTATTTTCAATCTGTTCTTTTTATAACAGCTTTAATTGTTTTTTTGAAAATCTGTTATAAGTTGTTTTTCTATAAAAAGAAAACTTGTTCCTGCGTTTAGATAAGAATCATACATTTGAGAAAACAAGTTTTACATCAGAGAATCAAGGATTTACAGAGAATTAGCATGTGTTCTTGAAAGATTTCAAAAATCAAAAGTGTGTTTGTTCTTGTTTGGTTCTAAAGCTTGGTGAGAGGTGCTGCTACTGTTTGAGTAATCTGTTCTACTGGTTTAAGGCAGATTTCTGCATCATCTACCAGGTGTATTCGTTTCATATTTCTTTTCTTATAAAAGTGTGATTGAAAACTCTTCTTGATAGGGTTTCTTGAAGAGTGTGAGTGCTGAAATAGTGTTTTTCAACAAGTGTGTCAAGTTTCTTGTAGGGTTCAAGAACAGTGGCCGTGTAACTGTGTTTGGTACATTTTGTTTAGTGGATTTCACCTTGGATTAGGTGAGACTGGATGTAGCTCAGTTGAGTGAACCAGCATAACTGTTGTGTGTTCATCTCTCTTCATCCCTGCACTCGAATTCTTGCGTTTCTCCTAAACTGCCAAAAATTGAATCAGTTCAATTGAAAATAAATCTGTTCTTTCTGAGCTGGTTCATACAGTTCTTATTTTCTGGAAAATCAGTTTGGTTTTGTTTAGAAGATATATGATCTGTTAAATACAACTGGAACAGGTTGATTGTGATAGGTTACCCAATTGATTGTCAAGCCAATAATTGAACCTTAATGATGTGATTCCAATAGCACAATATGAATGATTCTTGACATTCTTAGGAATCAACTTGAGTTGGAGATAGCTTAGGCACTTTTAATAGAATTGGATCAAGGTTCTATAATCAAGAACTCACCAAAACTTGCACCAAACACCAAACTCACATGGAAGACCCATTTCTTGCCAATTGAACCGATTAAAAGATGTAAAAATGCAAATGAACCGATTAAAATGCATAACAAATGAAATGAACCGATTAAAATGCTTCAAAACTGAAATGCACCAAACAAATCCAAGGAGAAAGAAGATGAACCGATTGAAACATGAAAATAAGCAAGAACACCGAATAGAAAGCAAGAAAGGAACCTAAGACATGTTTAGGAATTCAAATAGGCACGAAAATGGAATGAGAAGATGGAGAAGAAAGAGGACTTATGTGGTTGTAGTTCTTGGTTGATGAACACGCCACTTGAAGTGTGAAGGCTCCAAGATAAGTGTGCAATGCCGCCACTTGAGAGAACCAAGGCACTCAAGATGAGACTAGGAAGAGGAGAAGACAAGTTCTCACTACACTCAATCACCAATTTGGGAGAGTTTTGATACTACAAATTCCAAATCTGCATTATGAAGGACCTAAGCCCTCCTTTTATAGGAGCAAGGGCTGGTCATGAAGCTTACAAAACAAGCTAACCAAAAGTCCCTTGCATGCTACTCACTTCTAGCACCTAAAGTGAAGCATGAAGAGTCACCTTCTAGAAAATTCTAAACTAATGCCTAAAGATGCTTTTACAAAAGAGGTATCTAAGGTTTCCCTCTAAGCACCTTTCCTAAAAACTATGTATTTAAACATTCTATATTATTTACAAATTTATAAAAGAAACTATAAAGAGAGATATTTAAATGAAGCCTATTCTTGAAAGCTTGTAGACTTCTTTGGCTTTATAGCTTGATCCTCTCTTTATTTTATGTCTTCTTTTTAATTTTGAAAAGACTAGAAGGAAGAACTTCAAATGTGTAGGTGAATGACCTCTCCCTTCATTAATAAAAGCCTCATTTATTTGATTCTCATCATACTCCTCGAGTTGGAGAGAATTCGTCCACGAATTCTGAATCCCTGCATATAACAAAGTCAGTTTAGTTTTACAATTAAAAGTGGAAGAAAAAGGCAAACATGACTTAGCTTTTGTAAACAATGGGATTTCAGAAAAGGAGGTTCTATAAATCGACCAAGTTGGAAAAATTTGTTTGGGAATGATGATATCTTTTGGAAAAAGGCCTCTTAAATGGTGAAAACCATGAGGAGGTATGAAATCATCCCTAACACTTTTTAACCAAGATGGTGTTGAAATAGAAACCTTGGGTAATGAAAAAGATAAGGAAGGAAAACACCTTGGAGGTGAAAGGATAAGACTCATGTCAACTTGGCTTTCTTTGTCTTTTTCATTTTTACGTGAGGGAGGTGGGTGAGGTAGGTCTTGTTTTACCTTGTTTGTCATTAAGGTTTTTTGTGGACAATGAAGAGCTATGTGCCCAAAACCTAAACATTTAAAACATTTTATATTGGAAGTTTTGGTAGGTGACTTAGGAGTAGAAGAATTTGTAGTAGAAACTTGTTTTGTAGACGTGGTTTTCAAAAGATATAATTCCATCTTGATGGCTATGCGAAGCACTTGCTTCAAAGAAGAGTACTCATTTAATTCTATAAATTCTCTAATATCTCTTCTTAAACCACGGACAAACCATTTTATCTTTGACTTTTCATTAGCATGCATATTCGTTTTAGTCAAAGTGGTTTCAAAATCTTTAAAGTATTCATCTACCATCCTATGTCCTTGAGGAAGCCTTTGGAACTTCAACAAGTGTTCCTTCCTAGAATGAGGAACAAACCTCGCGCGCATATACTCTTTCAAAGTATTCCAAGAAACCACGGGAGGTTTCTTGCGATACATAATGTCCATTACAATTGTACGCCACCATTCTTTGGCATAATTACTAAATTCTAAGGTGGCTAGCTTATATTTGTGCTCATCAAGGATCTTATGGGTCTCAAATATTTGTTCACACTTAGCCTCCCAATCTAAATATACATTAGGATCACTAGAGCCATTGAAACAAGGAAGTTGGACCGAAGGTAGCCTAGCCTTTGCATTTCGGTAGTAGCCATCTTCACGTTTATCTTCATGAGCATGAGATGGTCTAAATCCATGAAAGTTGGGTTGAGGTCTCCTTCTTCTATGATCTTCTTCACGTCCATAATCATTGGAAGAGCCTCTTGATGAAGGTCTATGATGATGATGCTCTCCATGAATAGAATGAGAGGACCTAGCTTGCTTCATTTCAAGTCTTTGTAATCTTTCCTCCAACTTTCTTATAGCTTCATCATTGAGATTAATGGTTCGTTTTGCCTTTTTTAATTCATCAAGAGCAGCAGCTTTGCTAGAAGAATGCTGTTTGGAAGAACCACTGCTGTAATATGAAGCCATGTATAAAAGAAAACAGCAAACAACAAAACAGCAAACAAAGTTAAGAAAACAAAGTTAGCAAAAAGTAATTTGGTAGCAAACTGCCAAAGTGAATTTGGCTTGACAAGAAGTCACTCTCAAAGAAATAATGTCCCTGCACCAATCTGATCTTGAGGTCTTGGAATCCTCAAATGAAAGATGTCAAAGCAAGGCACACCAATCTCAAAGCCAACCACAACAAAACCAATGAAGCAATAAAGACAAACAAGAAAAGGTATAAGCAATGAAAGGCTATAACAAAAGGAAAACTAGATGTATGACAAACTCAAAGATTAATGAATAAAAGACAAGCAAGAAAATAAGGAACTCAATGAAGAAGTAGGCACACAAAAGAATACCTAAAGAAAAGCACTAGAGTAGATGAAGAAAACAAAAACAAGCTACTGGAAAATATTTTTTATGCAAACTGTGCTTGATATTCACTGATTTAACTGGAATGATATAGAGCGAACTGGATTATGAAATTTAAACCACAGAAACTTCAAGATGTTAACTCAATAATGGCACTGAAATTACTTAAAAACAGTAAGCCAATTAATTGAGATAAATTTTTCAAAATCGCTGCCAGATTACCGTATTTTTTTCGGCAGAATTGTACACTTTTTGTATTTTATTTATCATTTTTTGTGTACTTTGAATTTTTTAGTACTTCTTTTTTCTATGCTTTTATAACACTTTGAAGAACACAAATCCAGAATTTCAGAATTTTCCAATGAGTAAATCAATTGCAATAAGGAAAAACAGTAAGCACGTTTTCAGAAAACAGAGGAATCCTAACAGAAATGAAAAACAGAATTAAGAACTAGCAAAGACATAATGGAAAATGATGTATAGGAACTTGTATAGGTCTAAAATACAAGTATGAACTCAATTCTAAAACAGAAAATGCACAAAGGATCAAGATACAAATGCAGAAAACTGTATTACACCAAAGCAAGAAACAAAAAATGCAATAAATGTACTACAAGAAGTGATGACATTCTTGGAAAAACATGACTATGACAAAACTTGTATGGATTCAAAAAGGAAAAAACACAAACACTTGGTAGGCACAATTAAGAAAACAGCAAGAATACTCAAATATAATCCTAAAAACAGAAAAGAAACAACAAAAAGATAGAGCTCTTGAATTAAAAGTGCAACACAACTCAAAATTAAACAAAACAAACCTAAGACTCATGATACCACATGATGTGATTCCAATAGCACAATATGAATGATTCTTGACATTCTTAGGAATCAACTTGAGTTGGAGATAGCTTAGGCACTTTTAATAGAATTGGATCAAGGTTCTATAATCAAGAACTCACCAAAACTTGCACCAAACACCAAACTCACATGGAAGACCCATTTCTTGCCAATTGAACCGATTAAAAGATGTAAAAATGCAAATGAACCGATTAAAATGCATAACAAATGAAATGAACCGATTAAAATGCTTCAAAACTGAAATGCACCAAACAAATCCAAGGAGAAAGAAGATGAACCGATTGAAACATGAAAATAAGCAAGAACACCGAATAGAAAGCAAGAAAGGAACCTAAGACATGTTTAGGAATTCAAATAGGCACGAAAATGGAATGAGAAGATGGAGAAGAAAGAGGACTTATGTGGTTGTAGTTCTTGGTTGATGAACACGCCACTTGAAGTGTGAAGGCTCCAAGATAAGTGTGCAATGCCGCCACTTGAGAGAACCAAGGCACTCAAGATGAGACTAGGAAGAGGAGAAGACAAGTTCTCACTACACTCAATCACCAATTTGGGAGAGTTTTGATACTACAAATTCCAAATCTGCATTATGAAGGACCTAAGCCCTCCTTTTATAGGAGCAAGGGCTGGTCATGAAGCTTACAAAACAAGCTAACCAAAAGTCCCTTGCATGCTACTCACTTCTAGCACCTAAAGTGAAGCATGAAGAGTCACCTTCTAGAAAATTCTAAACTAATGCCTAAAGATGCTTTTACAAAAGAGGTATCTAAGGTTTCCCTCTAAGCACCTTTCCTAAAAACTATGTATTTAAACATTCTATATTATTTACAAATTTATAAAAAAAACTATAAAGAGAGATATTTAAATGAAGCCTATTCTTGAAAGCTTGTAGACTTCTTTGGCTTTATGGCTTGATCCTCTCTTTATTTTATGTCTTCTTTTTAATTTTGAAAAGACTAGAAGGAAGAACTTCAAATGTGTAGGTGAATGACCTCTCCCTTCATTAATAAAAGCCTCATTTATTTGATTCTCATCACTTAATCACTTGCTTAAAATTGAAGATTACTGTTTTTGTTGTTCACTGTTTTCTCTGTAATATCAATGTGTGTGGCTTGCAAATTAATCTGCATAATCTCAAAAATAACTTGGTTGATATAAACGTTTTCAAACATAAACAGTGTCAAAATAAATCTGTTCATTTTCAAATTAAATCGATTTATTTTCTGTGTACTGTGATAGAATCTGATTCTGCGCAAAACTATTAAAAGGTCAATTCACCCCCCCTCTTGAACTTTGACACTATTGAACCCAACATTATAGACAACACTTATTAAAATGTGGGTGTTGTAAACAATATTTTAGGCAAAATTTTCTAAATTGTGGGTAATTTAGACAATACTTATTATTTGTTTGGATTTAATAAATCATATGCGTAGAAGCAAAAACGTAGTCACACTGAACTAGGTCAGACTTATATAATTGTTCCTTAAACATAGAAAAGACAATTATTTTACAAATGTAGTGTGAGAACTAGCAAAGACCACGTTTGTAAAATTTTTAATTATTTAAACTACAATTTTTTAAGTATTTTCTTTAGAATATCTAAGCTAAACAATAAAATTCTCGCAAAAAAGTGGTCACATGCATTTAATTGTGGCATAAAAGTGGAAAAGACAACATTTTTACAAATGTGGCTTATGAATCACTATATAACAATATTATTATTAATAGTAATAAAAATATTAAAAATAGTAATAATATTATTATTATCAATAACAACAATAATAATAATCAAAATAAGAATAATAATAATAATCATAATAAGAGTAATAATAATCATAATTTGACAACAAATTTTGTTTGGTGTAGTAGTTATAGGTTTTATGTTTACTCATAAGACCTAGGTTTGATTCCCTATAATAAATAGTAATGTAAATACAACACTTAAAAAATCATTTCCTAAGCATTAACATAAAAGTGTTGTCTATTCTACCAGTATAAGACAACGATTTTTGAAAGCGGTCACAAGAAAAAAGGTTGCTTATAACCTAAGTCCACAAATGAAAAACCATTATCAAATTGTTTTTCCTGAAACTAAGACAACATTTTTTTCCTTTAGACAATATTTTTAAATTTTTTGTTTAAACTTGGTGTAGTGAAGAAAGACATTATTCGATCTAGTCTAATGACACCATTCACCATTGTTCAAACTAATGTACTTTTTAATTTGAAATGTATTAAAAGATTCAGTGGTAGGTTTCAAAAATTATAACTCTAAACATTAAACTAAAAAAATATAAAAAAAAATAGATAAAAATCATAAAGAGCACACTAAAAAGCTTAGCCACAATGGTATACAAAACATATATAAAATATGAAATATAAATACAGTACATGCAGTAATAATAAATGAATAATATCTTTATACAATAAATTTCAAATTCTGTTAAGGTCATGAAGTGTGCTTAGGGACCCTTGTATCTGGTATATTTCTATTATCTGTTTTATCTGTGAAGTTGCATTTACACATGCAAGATTTTAACCCTTAAGAAACATATGCAATGATTGATGCTTATCTGGTTTTAATAATTCAGTTACACGTGTAAATGCTAGTTAAATGGGAGGTATGTATATAAGGGTGGGGACACTCCTGAAGTGTCCCATTTTCAATTTAATTTATTTTTTGTTGATAAAAAAACTATAAATTTCAAACATCATTATTAAAATGAGTAATGTAACACAATAAATAATTATTTGTCTTTCACAGAGACCATAAGTTAGAATGTTACTGATATATTATAACTTCAAATTTAGTTTTTTTTTTTAATTTATCATACTTATTATCATTTATTGGTTTACATTTGATTGTCTCACAAGTGAACTAATGAGACAATTAGACACGTTAAATATGGTTAGAGAAGAAACTCATACTCATTCATTTTGGTGGTTCTCTATGATGAAAGTTAAGTGAAAAAAATAATTGTATAATGCTTATTTTCTCATGTTGAGAAAAGGCAAAGTTAATTTTTGGTGTGTATTATTCAATTATTATAGCTTCTTCTTCATTACATACAATTAATCTATGTGACAAAGATGTAGGTCAAGGCACATAAAATATTTAGAAAGTTATATATTATTTGTAACTCAAATGTTCATTTCATATATATTTTCAAACAACTATTTTATTTTTTAAAGAAACTAACTTTCGAACGTCGTTATTTACTACATATTATTATCTTCTTTGCTTTGAGTTGCTTTTGGTGGTCCTAAAGTTGTAATTTAAACTTTTGGTGGTCCTGAAGCTATAATAACTGTTTTTTGTGCACTTAATGCCTTAATTGTTGACTTTGGAGGTCCTGAAGCCCTTGGTCCTGAAATTTCATGAATTGCTTTTGGTGGTCCTGAAGCTATAATAACTGTTTTTGATCCACTTGATGCCGTAATTGTTGACTTTGGAGGTCCTGAAGCCCTTGGTCCTGAAATTTCATGAATTGCTTTTGGTGGTCCTGAAGCTATAATAACTGTTTTTGATCCACTTGATGCCTTAATTGTTGACTTCGGAGGTCCTGAAGCCCTTGGTCCTGAAATTTCATGAATTGATTTTGGTGGTCCTGAAGCTATAATAACTGTTTTTGATCCACTTGATGCCTTAATTGTTGACTTCGGAGGTCCTGAAACCCTTGGTCCTGAAATTTCATGAATTGCTTTTGGTGGTCCTAAAGCTATAATAACTGTTTTTGATCCACTTGATGCCTTAATTGTTGACTTCGGAGGTCCTGAAGCCCTTGGTCCTGAAATTTCATGAATTGATTTTGGTGGTCCTGAAGCTATAATAACTGTTTTTGATCCACTTGATTCCTTAATTGTTGACTTCGGAGGTCCTGAAGCCCTTGGTCCTGAAATTTCATGAATTGATTTTGGTGGTCCTGAAGCTATAATAACTGTTTTTTGTGCACAAGATGGTGGTTTTGGACCTGCAGTTGCATGAGATGGTGGTTTTGGACCTGCAGTTACATCAGAAGATCTTGGAGGCCCTGAGGTTGTGACCTCTACCTCTGAAGCTGCAACTGCAACTACCAGAACAATTAGCAAAGCTAAAAAAGCTACAAACACGTTCTTCATTTTCAAGAATTGATGTGTTTTGATTATGATAAATGGAAGAAAGGTATTAGGTATATATAGGGATAGGTGTGCACCATTGTCAACCTTTGATGACATGAGTTGTAGTTTTTGCTAGCTGCCAAAAAAAAATGGCAAAAGCATTGGTTTTGTTCGGTTCATTTTGTCATTTTCCTTCAATCAATACCTTTCAACTCTTGCTACTTTCATGCACTCATAGTTCACGTTTATTTCATGAACATGAATTTTTTTTTATATTAGAAGATTAAATAAAATAATAATCATGAATTAAAAAATTAGATATTGAAATTATGAAGAATTATAATTTCATTTATCCGAAAATATGATACACTTCATAGCAAATTCCGAAGACATTATTTGTATTTACCTTTTTTTTTCATTAAATATTATTGAAAACCTCAAATAATTAAATGTGTGAATATATTATAACAAGATATAATCTACCTATTATGCTAATGAAATTTAGTACACAAATGATCGAACCGTGAAATTTCCACTATCTTTATTTTCTTTATCTATTTACCAGTGAAAACACAGATTTATTTGGTGTGTGTTTAATTATTATTTTTCAGTTATCAAAATAAAAATAATAATTAATAAAATAGCTTTTACAAAAAAAAAATAGATATGGTGTGAAAGTAAAAAAATCATAAAAAAGTTATAAAAAATGGTATATTATATGTATATATATATATATATATATATTTATTTATTTATTTATTTGTATGTCTGTATGGGATCTAAATATTTAGCATTATTTAGGAATTTTAATTTAGTTCTTAGAGGTATTATTTTTTTAAGTTTCACCGAAAATGGTGAAGTATATAGGTTGTAAATATTTATTATTCATATCCCTGTTTTATTTCAATGTCTTTTGTGATGACGCTGGAATTTATTAGAATTTATGGTTGTTTTCAGCATTTAATTTCTCATATTTATTGTGCGAAACATGCAGATGTCATGCATTTGATTTTTATTTTTACTTTTAAAATTTTAAAAATAATATGTTTTTTTAATTATGCTAGTGATATGAAAGATTTATTGAATTTTGTTAGCATTTATGGGATTGTAATTGGCCTTAAATATAAGTTTTAGTTATTTAATAAATTAAATATATTTTAATAATGTTAAATTTTGAAGGAAAAAGTAGTGACGAGAACGAGACATGGTAAATATGTATATACTTATCATTATTTTATAATTAATTTAAAAGGTATTTTGTCATATTCAGAGTGGTACACGATTAATACAAATATTATTAAGAGAAGAATCAATTATTATTTTTAAAACTTTAATACACCTCATAAATTTTTATTGTAATTCTCAAACAACTGATTATAAAAATGGAAAGTAAATGCGCAATTAAAAAAATAATAAAAGAGTTTTAATGGAGTTTATTTAGCGGAGTAAATATAATTCTAGAAATTAATTTAATTAATGGAAGTTTTTTTTAACATTCGTTAACTTCCAAAGTTTATTCTAAAATCTCTTTAAAATAACGAAAGCATTTTTACCTTCGTTAAATTTCAAAAGTTTATTTTAAAACTTCAACAAAATAATTGAGGTTTTTTTAACCTTCGTTAAATTTCAAAGACGGTTTAATATAGAACCTCAATAAAACACTTCAAATTTTTCAAATTTCAATAAATAAATATAGTTAAATTTATTTATAAATAAATAATTAAAAATTATATAGTTTTAATATATTTTATAACTAAATTTTCTAAGATTTTGAAAGTGTAACTTTACATTCCAAATAAGTTTTCTAAAGTTTTAAAAATTTATTTTAAAAGTAAAATAACTTTGGATAATAAGTATTTCTACAACTAACTTTGGATAATAAGTATTTCAACAGTATTTGCATATTTCTTATGATTTTCATATTTTTTATGATTGATGGTAGTCGATTTATATAATTCCTAGTCTTTTTTTACAAGCTCATATTTCCAAAAACCTAACTTATGTTTTTTAGATTTTGATGTACGTATATTTTATGTGCAATTTTAGTTTTATTTATAATTGTTAAAATTTAATTCTCATAATTTTGAAATATATTAAATTAAGGCTTTTATTTTAAAATGCATCCAATAATTAATTCACTGTGAAAGTGAGAAGTAATAAGCTAATTTATCCTCGAAATATGCTCTTGCAATCTTTGAAGCCCTTGTATCCAAGAACGCACATGGCTTTGAATCCCACATCTAATAGATAATACAATTATTTAGGATATATAAAGTTGGGATAGTAAAGTGATGGAAGAAGCAATATTGGAGTAAGAAGAAGGTAGTGTTTTATCTAGTGTTTCTTCTCCTTAGATATAATAAACATAATTGTGGTTGGCTGTGATTCCTTGCTAGGACTGCTATTGGCGGCCATTGAACTTGTGTCGGTGAATAATGTGTCTATGGTGGAAGAGAGAAGTCAAGAGGATCATTAGAGATGGTGGAAAATGGGGTTAAAGGTTTATTTCAAAAGATAATTCATTTTAGGAAAATTTTTAAACTTGTGGTACTTTATGGAAATTTTTAAACTCATGATATTTTATGAAAGTTTTTAAACCCATGGTATTTTACGGAGATTTTGAAACTCATGGTATTTGACGGATGGTTTAGCGGGGGAAACTACAACCCTGGATAGACGACTTAATAGAGGTTTTAACCCTGGATAATGTAGAAATAAACCCGTTAACACCATTTTTTCTTGTAGTGTAAAAAAATAAAAAAGAGTTAAAAAAGTTAACATATATTGGTTTGATTGTATTAAACATCAAACATCAATCATTATAATTTTAATAAGATTGTTCTACTATTTTAAATAATAATTATAGTTATTTTTTTTTATTTTTGTATATGCCGATTAAAAAAATTAGTTGTAATTATAAAAAACAAAATTAAAAACCTATCGATAATACTACAATACTAAAAAAAATATATTGCCTGAACATAACAAATTTTGGTGCAATAAAATTTAAAAGAAATATCACTTGGAGTGACGAATATTTCAAAAAAAATTGAATAATGTACAATATTTTTCAACAAATATATTTAAATAAAAGTTTTTAATTTTTTTTATCAAAAGTAATCTGACTATAAGAAATTTTGATTTTGATTATTTTCTTTTATACTTTAGCGACTGAAATATAATATTATTATTGATGTAAAACCTTTTTATTTTATTTCACTAAATAATTTTTATAGTATCTTGATTTTAGTTCTTATTTCAATGTTAATGTAATTAAAATAACATTACAATAACATCTTTTAAATTTATCAATAATCTTAACATTTTTTTTATTTGACTAAGAATGATTACATGAAGGAGTAATACGTTATTTTAGTCATTAAAGTTTCCTTTTAAACTACAATGTCATATAAATTTTTGTTATTAAATAAAAATTATAGCAAAATTAATTTTAGGAGTATAGTCACATTTAAAGAAAATTTTAGTGAAATACAAAAAATATTGATTATGTAAAAAATAATATTTTATTTCACTCACTAAAATATCCAAACAAATAATAAATTAAAAAACAAATTTTACTAGAAGAAAACATTTAATACAAAATGATAAAGATAAAATTGATAATTAGTTATTATATTAATTAAATTAGATAATATTTTAGAGAATAAAAAAATTATTAGTATCTAATTAGACATCAAGGATCTAGTTACCAAATTTAGAATATAAAGTAATTTATAGCTATAATGTAACACTCCAAAAATACTTTTAACTATTACATTACAAGTTCTACGGGTTTCTCTACAAACTTGGAATTCTTTCAAAATATTCTTATTAGAAGATTATGACTTATAGAAATACAAATATTTAAAATCTAAGGTTCAAAACAACATTCTAAAGTCCTTCAAACTCTTCGACACCTATATGATCATCTGCTCGTGTACGTAGTACCGTCATAGCAGTTCACAACACAACAAGAAAAGCAAGGGTAAGCTAATGAAAAAAAGTTCCATAACATACTTAATTCATCCAAAGAGAACCATTCAAACTAATCATTTATAAACATTTCTCTAAATGATGTCATATAAAATTTCAATATCAATTTCATCAATCATATAGACCACACATAGATCTATTTTTAGTCACAATCATTGAATTTCATTTCAATCCATAATATTTGATTTCGTTTCAATCACACTAACTACACATGAATCAATTGTTTTACGTAAGACTCATTAAGTATGCCCTTACCAGAGACTAACATCTAATCCATACATCAAGGATTAGGATAAATTCAAACATTTAATATCGAGTCTCATCACCTGATATCTTAGTCTATATTTCTTAGATATCATTGAAGCTAGAGGATCTCTGTTAAACATAGGTTTTTCATAGTTAATGTATAATGAAATAATAACTCCTTTGCTGATAAATAATAATAATAATAATAATAATAATAATAATAATAACTCATACATTATCTCAAATTTATGACATCAATTTCATACAATTTTCATCATTCATATATAATACATATCATTCAATCACATAACATTTAAAAATTCATAACATTCATGAACCTTTTCAACATCAAAAACAATATTTAACTTCGAAAATATCAAAATCTAATATTTATACAAGTTCACACTACACAAAATCAAACAATTTTATCAAATAACATCCTTGCAAGAGAAATTGAAACTTGGGACCACGTTCCCTCCACATTCAGATCTTATAGCCTAGGGTACCATTGAATGTTAAAGTTAGTTTCCCTTACCTTAATTGCTTACTTTCCAAGCAACCTCTACCCTCAGTCTGATGCAAGTTATGCAAACAAAACAAAAATTAAGTATATAGTATAATAAGTTGAGAGGATTACTCTTCTCAACTGATCCCACCAAGATTCATGACTAAATCCCAAGTGAAAACAGATAATAAAGGATCTTTAGAGCAAAAATGAACTTACTTTGTTTGAAAATCTGATTGAGTATAATTGTTCTTTAACTCCTTAGTTACAACATGGTGCGATCAGAGAAAATTAAGAGAGAAAGAAAAAAAAAAGTTGAGAGAAAGAAAAAAAATGACTTTTTTTCATGTTCTTACAACTAAAATCTTTATAACTAATTAGATACTCATTTAGAAACTAGTTTATAAATTATTAATAATAAAAACTAATTTAGATACTAATAATTTTAAGTATCTAAAATATTATTTAATCTAATGACTAATTATTTTTTATCTCTAAAATTATTTTTTATTTAATATTTTTTTTACGTATATTGAATAATCATTATTAAAAAAATACAATTATCAACACTCACTAAATACAATGACGTATAGGGTGTTTTCATATCACATGTCACTATAAGGTGCATTTTGTTGGTATCTCAGTTTGCTTTGATGGTTTTGAAGTGTGATGATGTTAGAATTTATTGGTGCTTTAATTGTTTAATTGCTCCTATTTAATGTTGATACATATATTTATTTTTGTTTTATTTTTAGAGAGAAAAAAACTAACATATTTTTTTATAGTCATGCAATTTGTCAACTTTATCGGAATCTTCCTTGTTAATAATATTGAGGATGGTAATATTATTTATGAATATTTATTAATTTTTAACTTTTTATTAGAGTGTTTTCCACAAATTAAGGTAAATTATAATTGCATTATATTCATTTTATTTTGTTTCAATATTTTTGAACTCTAATGAATTGCCTTTTTTAATGTGGTCTAAACACTCCTATTAAATATAAAATATAGGGAGTGTTATATTATATCTCACCTTATTTAAATTATTGAGTTTATGTTTTTTTTTTTTTGCAATATTATTTATTGAGTTTATGTGATGTTAAAACTTATATTTTTTTCAAGTATTTATTTATTGTATATAGTTTTTTAAAAAAATTACGTACTTTTTGGTGTGGAGCGATTTTTATAAATTATATTTTCTTATTTTTATATGATTAGCTTATTACAATTTGTTCCTAAGATTTCTAACGGTTGCAGTGGAATGTCTTCTAATGGTTATTATGACTCTCAATTTTTTTATGTATATATACACAATAAATTATATTTTGTCTTTTTAAAATTGTATTTTAAGCTTTTTATTCTCCCAAAATTATTTTTCATAAAACTTTGTTTAACACCATAAAAAACACTACATCTTTAATGTAAACTCAAAAAATGAACTTAAAAAGCATTTAATATTTCAATATGAAACTTAAACATAACAAAATTATCACTACAAGAAAAGTTGTAATAGCTGCCAAAAAAAGTGAGAGTCAAGTAAGGGACATTATTTGATTCAAACCAATGTTTTTGTTTACAAACGAACCTAAAAATAATGAATGATGGTAAGTTTCACATGTGATAAGAGTAAACACAAATTTTCTGGAACTGTTTTTCACATGTTTTGCAAAAACACCTTTACTGCATAAAAATAAATCTGTTCTTTTCTAAATAAACAGATTCTTTTTTAAACTGATGCATTGACTAAGGCTTTTGAAAATCAGGTTTTGTTCATCAAGTATTTTGACTAAATCTTCACTTTTTCAAAACGGTTGTGTTTCAATAGTTAAGTCTTTTCTGTTATCGTTTTGAAAAATAAATTTGTTCATAAATAGATTCTTTTTAGTCTGGTACTATGTTTATCTTAAACGGTTTTTTCGTTTTGTCCCTACACCAGAATGGTTGACTAAGTCTCCTTCACATAACAAATTCTCTAACTGCTTTTGAAAATAAATCTGTTCATTTTATTTTCAATCTGTTCTTTTTATAACAACTTTAACTGTTTTTTTGAAAATCTGTTATAAGTTGTTTTTCTATAAAAAGAAAACTTGTTCCTGCGTTTAGATAAGAATCATACATTTGAGAAAACAAGTTTTACATCAGAGAATTAAGGATTTACAGAGAATTAGCATGTGTTCTTGAAAGATTTCAAAAATCAAAAGTGTGCTTGTTCTTGTCTGGTTCTAAAGCTTGGTGAGAGGTGTTGCTACTGTTTGAGCAATCTGTTCTACTGGTTTAAGGCAGATTTCTGCATCATCTATCAAGTGTATTCGTTTCATATTTCTTTTCTTATAAAAGTGTGATTGTAAACTCTTCTTGATAGGGTTTCTTGAAGAGTGTGTGTGCTGAAATAGTGTTTTTGAACAAGTGTGTCAAGTTTCTTGTAGGTTCAAGAACAGTGGCCGTGTAACTGTGTTTGGTACATTTTGTTTAGTGGATTTCACCTTGGATTAGGTGAGACTGGATGTAGCTCAGTTGAGTGAACCAGCATAACTGTTGTGTGTTCATCTCTCTTCATCCCTGCACTCGAATTCTTGCATTTCTCCTAAACTGCCAGAAATTGAATCTTTTCAATTGAAAATAAATCTGTTCTTTCTAGGTTGGTTCATACAGTTTGGTTCTGTGAAGAAGATATATGATCTGTTAAATACAACTGGAACAGGTTGATTGTGATAGGTTACCCAATTGATTGTCAAGCCAATAATTGAACCTTAATCACTTGCTTAAAATTGAAGATTATTGTTTTTGTTGTTCATGGTTTTCTCCGTAATATTAGTGTGTGGCTTGCAAATTAATCTGCATAATTTCAAAAATAACTTGGATATAAATGTTTTCAAACATAAACAGTGTCAAAATAAATCTGTTCATTTCCAAATTAAATCGATTTATTTTCTGTGTACTGTGATAGAATCTGATTCTGCGCAAAACTATTAAAAGGTCAATTCACCCCCCATCTTTAACTTTGACACTATTGAACCCAACATTATAGACAACACTTATTAAAATGTGGGTGTTGTAAACAACATTTTAGGCCAAATTTTATAAATTGTGGGTAATTTAGACAATACTTATTATTTGTTTGGATTTAATAAATCATATGCGTAGAAGCAAAAACCTAGTCACACTGAACTAGGTCAGACTTATATAATTGTTCCTTAAACATAGAAAAGACAATGATTTTAAAAATGTAGTGTGAGAACTAGCAAAGACCACGTTTGTAAAATTGTTAGTTATTTACAAGTACAATTTTTTAAGTATTTTCTTTAGAATATGTAAGCTAAACAATAAAATTCTCGCAAAAAAGTGGTCACATCCATTTAATTGTGGCATAAAAGTGGAAAAGACAACATTTTTACAAATGTGGCTTATGAATCACTATATAACAATATTATTATTAATAGTAATAAAAATATTAAAAATAGTAATAATATTATTATTATCAATAACAACAATAATAATAATCAAAATAAGAATAATAATAATAAGAGTAGTTATAGGTTTTATGTTTACTCATAAGACCTAGGTTTGATTCCCTATAACAAATAGTAATGTAAATGCAACACTTAAAAAATCATTTCCTAAACATTAACATAAAAGTGTTGTCTATTCTACCAGTATAAGACAACGATTTTGAAAGCGGTCACAAGAAAAAAAGGTTGCTTATAACCTAAGTCCACAACTGAAAAACCATTATCAAATTGTTTTTCCTAAAACTAAGACAACATTTTTTTTTCCTTTAGACAATATTTTTAAATTTTTTGTCTAAACTTTGTGTAGTGAAGAAAGACATTATTCGATCTAGTCTAATGACACCATTCACCATTGTTCAAACTAATGTACTTTTTAATTTGAAATGTTTTAAAAGATTCAGTGGTAGGTTTCAAAAATTATAACTCTAAACATTAAACTAAAAAAATATAAAAGAAAAACAAAAATAGATAAAAATCATAAAGAGCACACTAAAAAGCTTAGCCACAATGGTATACAAAGCATATATAAAATATGATAAATATGAAATATAAATATAGTATATGCGCAGTAATAATAAATGAATAATATCTTTATACAATAAATTTCAAATTTTGTTAAGGTCATGAAGTGTGCTTAGGGACCCTTGTATCTGGTATATTTGTATTATCTGTTTTATCTGTGAAGTTGCATTTACACATGCAAGATTTTAACCCTTAAGAAACATATGCAATGATTGATGCTTATCTGGTTTTAATAATTCAGTTACACGTGTAAATGCTAGCTAAATGGGAGGTATGTATATAAGGATGGGGACACTCTGATGTGTCCCATTTTCAATTTAATTTATTTTTTGTTGATAAAAAAGCAATAAATTTCAAACATCATTATTAAAATGAGTAATGTAACATAATAAATAATTATTTGTCTTTCACAGAGACCATAAGTTATAATGTTACTGATATATTATAACTTCAAATTTAGTTTTTTCTAATTTATTATACTTATTATCATTTATTGGTTTACATTTGATTGTCTCACAAGTGAACTAATGAGACAATTAGACACGTTAAATATGGTTAGAGAATAAACTCATACTCATTCATTTTGGTGGTTCTCTATGATGAAAGTTAAGTGAAAAAAATAATTGTATAATGCTTATTTTCTCATGTTGAGAAAAGGCTAAGTTAATTTTTGGTGTGTATTATTCTATTATTATAGCTTCTTCTTCATTACACACAATTAATCTATGTGACAAAGATGTAGATCAAGGCACATAAAATATTTAAAAAGTTATATATTATTTGTAACTCAAATGTTCATTTCATATATATTTTCAAACAACTATTTTATTTTTTAAGAAACTAACTTTCGAACGTCGTTATTTACAATATATTATTATCTTCTTTGCTTTTAGTTGCTTTTGGTGGTCCTAAAGTTGTAATTTAAGCTTTTGGTGGTCCTGAAGCTATAATAACTGTTTTTTGTGCACTTGATGCCTTAATTGTTGACTTTGGAGGTCCTGAAGCCCTTGGTCCTGAAATTTCATGATTTGTTTTTGGTGGTCCTGAAGCTATAATAACTGTTTTTGATCCACTTGATGCCTTAATTGTTGACTCCGGAGGTCCTGAAGCCCTTGGTCCTGAAATTTCATGAATTGTTTTTTGTGGTCCTGAAGCTATAATAACTGTTTTTGATCCACTTGATGCCTTAATTGTTGACTTCGGAGGTCCTGAAGCCCTTGGTCCTGAAATTTCATGAATTATTTTTGGTGGTCCTGAAGCTATAATAACTGTTTTTGATCCACTTGATGCCTTAATTGTTGACTTCGGAGGTCCTGAAGCCCTTGGTCCTGAAATTTCATGAATTGTTTTTGGTGGTCCTGAAGCTATAATAACTGTTTTTGATCCACTTGATGCCTTAAGTGTTGACTTCGGAGGTCCTGAAGCCCTTGGTCCTGAAATTTCATGAATTGTTTTTGGTGGTCCTGAAGCTATAATAACTGTTTTTTGTGCACAAGATGGTGGTTTTGGACCTGCACTTACATGAGATGGTGGTTTGGGACCTAAAGTTACATCAGAAGATCTTGGAGGCCCTGAGGTTGTGACCTCTACTTCTGAAGCTGCAACTGCAACTACCAGAACAATTAGCAAAGCTAAAAAAGCTACAAACACGTTCTTCATTTTCAAGAATTGATGTGTTTTGATTATGATAAATGGAAGAAAGGTATTAGGTATATATAGGGATAGGTGTGCACCATTGTCAACCTTTGATGACATGAGTTGTAGTTTTTGCTAGCTGCCAAAAAAAAATGGCAAAAGCATTGGTTTTGTTCGGTTCATTTTGTCATTTTCCTTCAATCAATACCTTTCAACTCTTGCTACTTTCATGCACTCATAGTTCACGTTTATTTCATGAACATGAATTTTTTTTTATATTAGAAGATTAAATAAAATAATAATCATGAATTAAAAAATTAGATATTGAAATTATGAAGGACTATAATTTCATTTATCCGAAAATATGATACATTTCATAGCAAATTCCGAAGACTTTATTTGTATTTACCTTTTTTTCATTAAATATTATTGAAAACTATTAAGAAGTGGACTTTAAGCCTAACCCAACCCCATAAAACCGGCTCATAGGGTTGAGGTTTGCACCCACTTATATACAATGAAAGGCTATAATCTCTAGTCGATGTGGGATCTCCAACACACCCCTCACGCCGAGAGTGATAGATAGAAGCTCGTGCGTGGGACTATATATTATGGGTGGGACTATATATTATGGGTGGTCCGATAGCGGGTGGCACGATAAGCCCAACACAAACACTCGCTAGGATAGGCTCGAATTGGCTCTGATACCATATTACGAAGTGGACTTTAAGCCTAACTCAACCCCATAAAACCGGCTCATAGGGTTGAGGTTTGCACCCACTTATATACAATAAAAGGTTATAATCTCTAGTATCTCCAACAAAAACCTCAAATAATTAAATGTGTGAATATATTATAACAAGATATAATCTACCTATTATGCTAATGAAATTTAGTACACAAATGATCGAACCGTGAAATTTCCACTATCTTTATTTTCTTTATCTATTTACCAGTAAAAACACAGATTTATTTGGTGTGTGTTTAATTATTATTACTCAGTTATCAAAATAAAAATATTAATTAATAAAATAGCTTTTAAAAAAAATAGATATCGTGTGAAAGTAAAAAAATCATAAAAAAGTTATAAAAAATTGTATATTATATATATATATATATATATATATTTTTGTGTGTCTGTATGGGATCTAAATATTTAGCATTAATTAGGAATTTTAATTTAGTTCTTAGAGGTATTATTTTTTTTAAGTTTCACCGAAAATGGTGAAGTATATAGGTTGTAAATATTTATCATTTATATCCCTGTTTTGTTTCAATGTCTTTTGTGATGACGCTGGAATTTATTAGAATTTATGGTTGTTTTCAGCATTTAATTTCTCATATTTATTGTGTGAAACATGCAGATGTCATGGATTTGATTTTTATTTTTACTTTTAATATTTTAAAAATAATATGTTTTTTTAATTATGCTAGTGATATGAAAGATTTATTGAATTTTGTTAGCATTTATGGGATTGTAATTGGCCAATATAAGTTTTAGTTATTTAATAAATTAAATATATTTTAATAATGTTAAATTTTGAAGGAAAAAGTAGTGACGAGAACGAGACATGGTAAATATGTATATACTTATCATTATTTTATAATTAATGTAAAAGGTATTTCTCATATCCAGAGTGGTACACGATTAATACAAATATTTTCTACCAAAATATCTTTTAAAACCAACAATAACATTCTTTTCACCACAGTACCATTCTTCTTCTTTCTCTCTCTCTCCATATTCTCTTCACTCCCTCTCTCCTAATTTTCTCTCCTAAACTTCATCTATTTTAGAATCTGATCATACCACGCTGTAGCAGAAGAGTTAAGGAACATTTCTACCCGATCAGATTTTCAAACAGAGTAAGTTCATTTTTTACTCTAAATATCCTTTGTTCTCTATTTTTCCTTAGGATTTAGTCATCAATCTTGGTGGGGTCAGTTGAGAAGTTTAATCCTCTCAACTAATTCTACTATATACTGAATTTTTGTTTTGTTTGGATAATTTGCATTAGGTCCGTAAATATTGAAGCTTATCCAAACGGTGGGGAATAAAATTCTAAAAGTTGCTTGGAAAGCAAGCAATTGAGGTAAGGGAAGCTAAATTTAATTTTTAATAGCACCCTAGGATAGAAGATCTGAATGCGGAAGCGACGTGGTCCCAATATTCAATTTCTCTTGCAGGGATGTTGTGTGTTTATTTATATTGGGTTGTTTGTTTATATATTTTTTAAATTTGTGGAAATATTGGGTTTTGATGATTTAGTATTAAAGTGTTATTTTTTTATGTCAAATAAACTTTTGAATATTGTGGATAACTTTTTGAATGATATTGTATGACGAAATGGTATGGAATTGAATTCATACATTTGGGATAATGTATGGACTGATGTTCGTTGTGTATTAAGTATTGATGTCAGGATAATGTATGGACTCATGTTTGCTGTGTATTAAGTATTGATGCCTATGTGGTAACAGAGATCTCCGAGCTTCACTGATGATCTAAGTCACATAGACTAAGATATCAAGTGGTGAGAAGCTGATGGGGGAGTTCATGCACACTGTGACATATGAGATGCACGGCTTGGGTTGTATTGAACTTACCCTGATCCTTTCTGTTGGATTCGCTGGTAATCTTTGGATCAGGTGTTAGTCTCTGGTAGGACTTACTTAATACGGGTCTTCCAGAAGACGTTGTTTGTTGAATATTCTGGATATGTAGATCCATGTGAGATCTATGTGATTGTTTATTGTTGAGATTTGAAGAAAATTGAATAATTTGAGAAATTGATCATGTAATTTGGTTTCCTCTTTTGATTTAATTGTGTATATTATAAAATTCTATTTTCACAAGCTTACCCTTGCTTTTCTTGCCGTGTTTAAACTGCGATGACTGTACTATGTACACGAGCAGATGACCATACAGGTGCAGGAGAGCCTTAGAGGTTTCAGAGTTTTATTTTGAGTTGTGGATATGTAAATATTTGTATTTCTATAAATCCTAATCATGTATTAGGAATGTTTTGAAAAACTCCAAGTTTGTATAGAAACTGGTAGAAATTTTATTGTAATAGTTATATGTAAATTATAGGGTATTACAAAAATCATGATGATTTCTTATAATACACCTCAAAATGAGTTCATTTGTCACTCATACGTGATTGACTATAAATAAAAATTATTTTAATATAAATCCTACACAATAAATTACTTAAATTTAGAAAAAAATCTTTATAAATCATTTTCTTTTATAGATTTAATTATTTTTTATTTATAAATTAGTTTTTATTTTTAACCAATTTATATATCATCTATATTAAAAGAATATTTTACTTTTAAGCAACTCTTATATTTAAAAAAAAATAGGTTTTACACTATTAAGAGAAGAATCAATTATTATTTTTAAAACTTTAATACACCTCATAAATTTTTATTGTAATTCTCAAACAACTAATTATAAAAATGGAAAGTAAATGCGCAATTAAAAAAATAATAAAAGAGTTTTAAAAGAGTTTTAATGAAGTTTATTTAGCGGAGTTAATATAATTCTAGAAATTAATTTAATTAACGGAAGTTTTTTTTAACATTCGTTAACTTCCAAAGTTTATTCTAAAACCTCATTAAAATAACGGAAGCATTTTTACCTTAGTTAAATTTCAAAAGTTTATTTTAAAACCCCAACAAAATAATTGAAGTTTTTTTAACCTTCGTTAAATTCCAAAGATTTTTTAATATAGAACCTCAATAAAACACTTCAAATTTTTCAAATTTCAATAAATAAATATAGTTAAATTTATTTATAAATAAATAATTAAAAATTATATAGTTTTAATATATTTTATAACTAAATTTTCTAAGATTTTGACAGTGTAACTTTACATTCCAAATAAGTTTTCTAAAGTTTCAAAAATTTATTTTAAAAGTAAAATAACTTTGGATAATAAGTATTTCAATAACTAATTTTGGATAATAAGTATTTCAACAATATTTGTAACACCCCATAATTTATATATAACTATTACAATATCGGTTCTACATATTTCTATACAAGCTTACAATTTTTCAAAACATTCTTAATACGTGATTAGGACGTATAGAAATACAAATATTTACAATATAAGTTTCAAAATCAACGCCTTAAAACTCTTCTGATCCTCAGACACCTGTAAGATCATCTGCTCGTGTACGTAGTACAGTCATCGCAGTTCAAACACAACAAGAAAAGCAAGGGTAAGCTAGTGAAAATAGAATTTTATAATATACACAATTAAATCAAAAGAGAAAACCAAGTTACATGATCAATTTCTCAAATTATTCAATTTTCTTCAAATCTCAACAATAAACAATCACATAGATCTCACATGGATCTACACATCCAGAATATTCAACAAACAACGTCTTCCGGAAGACCCGTATTAAGTAAGTCCTACCAGAGACTAACACCTGATCCAAAGATTACCAGCGAATCCAACAGAAAGGATCAGGGTAAGTTCAATACAACCCAAGCCGTGCATCTCATATGTCACGGTGTGCATGAACTCCCCCATCAGCTTCTCACCACCTGATATCTTAGTCTATGTGACTTAGATCATCAGTGAAGCTCGGAGATCTCTGTTACCACATAGGCATCAATACTTAATACACAGCAAACATCAGTCCATACATTATCCCGACATCAATACTTAATACACAGCGAACATCAGTCCATACATTATCCCAAATGTATGAATTCAATTCCACATTATTTCATCATACAATATCATTCCAAACACGATCCACAACATTCAAAAGCGTAATTAACATAAGAAAACAACACCTTAAATATTAAACCATCAAAATCTAATATTTTTACAAATTTAAATAATATATAAACAAACAACATCCTTGCAAGAGAAATTGAATATTGGGACCACGTCCCTTCCGCATTCAGATCTTCTATCCTAGGGTGCTATTAAATATTAAATTTAGCTTCCCTTACCTTAATTTCTTACTTTCCAAGCAACTTTCTAGAATTTTATTTCCCACAGTCTGGATAAGCTTCAAGATTTACGGACCTAATGCAAATTATCCAAACAGAACAAAAATTCAGTATATAATAGAATAAGTTGAGAGGATTAAACTTCTCAACTGACCCCACCAAGATTGATGACTAAATCCTAAGAAAAAACAGAGAACAAAGGATATTTAGAGTAAAAATGAACTTACTCTGTTTGAAAATCTGATCGGGTAGAAATGTTCCTTAACTTGCCAGCTACAACGTGATCCGATCAGATTCTAAAATAGATGAAGACTGGGAGGGGAAAATTAAGAGAGAAGGGAAAGATTTATAAAGAGAAAGAGAAAAAGAAAGAGAAAGAGAAAGAGAAAGAGAAAGAAATAAAAGAGGTACTGTGGTGCAGGGGGATAAGGTTCATGTTGGTGTTTTTAAAAAAAAACACGCTGTTACATTATCTCCAACTACAAAAATTTTCGTCCTCGAAAATGAACTTACCAAGAAAGAGATTAGGGTATGATGCTCGTATCTCTTCTTCAATTTCCCAGGTGGAGTCTCTAGAGATGTGATCCCACAAAACTTTAACCATGGGGATACTTCTTCCACGAAGTTGTTTCACTTGTGAATCTAAAATTCTGATTGGCTTCACTTCAAATGACAGATTTTCTTTCACCTGTATTGAATCAGACTCTAGAATGTGACTGAGATCAGGTACATACTTTCTTAGCTGAGATACATGAAAAATATTGTGAAGGTTAGCTAAAGAAGGAGGTAAAGCAATTTCATAAGCCACAGAGCCTATTTTCCTGAGAATTTGATAAGGTCCTATGAACTTAGGAGTCAATTTCTTGGATTTGAGTGCTCTTCCTACATCAGTGAACGGTGTAACTCTCAAAAAGATATGCTCACCCGCAGAGAATTCTAAAGGTCTTCTTCTTTGATCTGCATAAGATTTTTTCCTGCTGAGAGATATTTTCAATATTTCCTTAATCATTTTGACTTTCTCATTGGTTTGTTGTATTAATTCTTGTCCAAATTAACACACTCTCACCATCCTGAAACCAACACAGAGGTGTCTTGCACTTTCTTCCGTACAATGCCTCAAAAGGAGCCATTCCTATGCTAGCTTGGTAACTATTATTGTAAGTGAACTCTACCAGTGGTAGAATTTCATCCCAACTGCCCAAATGATCTAACACACAAGTCTTAAGCAAATCCTCTAAGGACTGGATAGTTCTCTCTGATTGTCCATCAGTCTGAGGATGGTATGCTGAACTAAGTATGAGTTTAGTCCCCAAAGCTTCTTGAAGTGTTTGCCAGAATCTCGAGGTGAATCTAGGATCTCTATCTGAAACTATGCTGGAGGGTACACCATGCAACCTGACTATTTCATCTATGTAAATCTGGGCCAACTTTCGTATAGAGATTCTCAAGTCTATAGGTAGGAAGTGTGCCGTCTTTGTCAACCTATCCATTATGACCCAAAGAGAGTCATGCTTCCTCAAAGTACGTGGTAAGTGGGTAACAAAATCCATTGAGATATTGTCCCACTTCCACACTGGAATGACTAACTAAGTTAACATGCCTCCAGGTCATTAATGTTCAATCTTTAATTTCTGACAAGTCAAGCAAGCAGCTACAAACTTAGCTACATCATTCTTCATGCCATGCCACCAATAAGACTTCTTGAGATCTTGATACATCTTGGTCATTCCTGGATGTAAACTGAGCTTGCTTTTATGACCTTCAGATAACACTCTTTGCTTTAGTTCATTATCTTCTGGTATACATATTCTATTTTTGAATCTCAAAATACCATCCACTCCTAAAGAGAAGTCTTTAGCTTTGTCAGTATTAAATAAGCCCATGAAGTTCTTCAATTTTGAATCTTCCAACTGCTTCTCCTTCACCTTCTCCAGAAATTCATTAGTTATAACAAGTGTATTACAACTAATGCAATTTGAAGACATGGAAACATCCAAATTCATACTTCTGAAATCTTCAATCAATGCTAGCTCTCTAATCCTAAGCGATGACATTTGTATCTTTTTACGACTCAATGCATCTGCAACAACATTTGCCTTCCCAGGATGGTATATCAGCTAGAAATCATAGTCTTTTAAAAATTCAATCCATCTCCTCTGCCTCGTATTTAACTCTTTCTGATCAAACAAATACTTCAAGCTTTTATGATCACTGAACACATTAAAACTAACTCCATAAAGAAAATGTCTCCATATTTTAAAAGCAAAGACAACTGCGGCCAATTCTAGATCATGAGTTGGATAGTTTCTTTCATGCACCTTTAACTGACGAGAAGCGTAGGCAACAACTTTCTTATTCTGCATCAAAACACAACCCAATCCCGGATAGGAAGCATCACATAAAACTTCAAAAGACTGATTGGTATCAGAGATTGTCAACACAGGAGCATTAGTCAACCTTCTTTTCAACTCTTCAAAGCTTCTCTCACTTTGTTCAGTCCATGCAAAAGGATGATCCTTTCTAGTCAATTGGGTCAAAGAAGACACTATTTAGAAAAGCCTTCTATAAATCTCATGTAATATCCTACTAAGCCAACAAAGCTTCTAATTTCTGTAACTGTTTTAGGACGTTGCCACTGAAGTACAACTTCCACTTTAGAAGGATCTACTGATATTCCCTGTACAGATTTGACATGTCCTAAAAATTGTATTTCTGACATCCAGAAGTCACATTTTGAAAGTTTAGCATATAACTGTTTTTCTCTCAAAATGTTCAGGACGGTTCTAAGATGTTCTGCATGTTCTTCCCTTGTACGAGAATAGATCAAGATATCATCTATGAACACTACCACAAACTTATCAAGAAAAGGTCTGAATATCCGATTCATATAATCCATGAAAATAGCTGGAGCATTAGTCACACCAAATGGCATGACCAAAAATTCATAGTGACCATACCTTGATCTAAAAGCAGTCTTCTGAACATCTTCCGCTTTCACTAAAATTTGACGATAACCTGAGCGCAGACCTATCTTAGAAAACACAACTGCTCCATGCAACTGATCCATCAGGTCATCAATTCTAGGAAGAGGATATTTATTCTTTATTGTTAACTTGTTTAATTTTCTATAATCTATGCATAAACGTGACGAACCATCTTTCTTCTTCACTAATAGCACTGGAGCTCCCCATGGAGAAACACTAGGTCGAATGAATTGCTTCTCCAATAAGTCTTCTACTTGTTTCTTCAATTCAGCTAACTCTGCTCGTGCCATTTGGTATGGAGAAATTGACATTGGGCCTGCTCCAGGAATCAAGTCTATTGCAAACTCTATCTCTCTTTTAGGTGGAAGTTCAGGAATCTCATCAGGAAATACATCCATAAACTCTTGAACTACAAACATATCTTTTTTTACTTTATCAGTAACTATAGAACAAGCCAATAGCATAAAACATTCTGCACCTTCTTGTATCTCTCTCTCAAACTAATGAGCTGAGATAACCTGCATTCCTTCTAACTTAGGGAAAATTAACTTCTTCTGACCATAATCTATAAAGATATGATTGGCAGACAACCAATCCATTCTTGTATCTCTGCCCATCTATAATTACTGGACACTCAGCACACATGGAAGAAGTTACTATAATACCTTCTGTTGGTGTAGATACCACCAACTCAATTTCTAACTCTCGGACTAGCAACTTAAGTTTCTTAGTACAATTAAAAGATATAAAAGAATGGGTTGCCCCAGAATCAAACAATACAGATAACTGTGTTCCAAGGATAGAACAAATACCTCTAACAAGGCTATCAGATTGTGAAGCTTCAGCTCCACTAATAGCAAAAACTCTGCCAGCAGCTTTGGGTTTTTTTTTTTACTATTTTGTTGTACTTGCTGCACTCCGCCATAATTTGGAGCTTCCAATTGGACACGACAGTCTTTTGTTGCATGACCATACTTGTGACATCTATCACATGTCACATTTGACACTGAATGAGGGCAAAATCTAACAACATGTGGCCCACCGCATCTAAAACATCTGAAACTAGGTGATGATTGAGAATTGGGTCTTCCATTGCTATAAGATTGAGGTCTGAAATAAGGTTTCTTTATATCTTCATATTTAGGCATGCTTTTAGAAGGTCCTCCCACTTGAGGCTTAGCAAGTCTGCTACTATTTTTCAAACTCTCCACTACTTTTGTTTTCTCCCCTAGTGCAGGGAAATCTCTAATGGACATAGGAATCACCACTTCTTTAAGTTCTTGCTTCAACCCAAACTCAAATTTTTTACATCTCCAAGCCTCAGTCATGGTCTGGGGTATAGAATCTAGCTAGGTGTTTGAACCTAGTAGCATATTCAGTGACTTAAAGATTTCCTTGTTCCAACTGCATGAATTCAATTTCTTTTGCATACTTGACACTATCAGGAAAGTACTCCTCCAGGAATCTTACTTTAAAGTTCTCCCAAGTGGCATCTTCTCCTTTGTCTTCCATCATTTGCTTCATGCCTATCCACCAGAACTCAGCTTCTTCAATAAGCATATAGATGGCATAAGATAACTTTCCTTCTTCAGGGCATTGAGTACCTTCAAAGATTCTTTCTATGTCTCTCACCCACTGGTCTACTCCATCTGGATTTATCTTCCCATTAAACTTGGGTGGATTGTGTCTCAGAAAATCCTCCAGACTAAAGGTATGGGGTTTTTGATGAAGCTGAGACGCTTCAACTGCTAATCTAGTTGTTTCTAATTGATGAATGGCAGCCTGATGTTGTTGTGCCATAATAGCACTCTGTTGTTGCAAGGTTGTTGTCATCATCTCTATTGCCCGAGCTAAGTTGGGCATATCTACTGGTGGAGGAGGAGTAGGTAGTATACGTGCCATTTACTAAGAACATAAAGAATTGGGTTAAAAATTACTAAAAATTTCCAGCTACATCTTTAAGACAAATTCACTTAAAAGAAATAATCATACGAAACAGGAAGGGACGTGGTCCTAATATTCAAATTTCTCTTGCAGGGATGTTATGTGTTGATATATTTTGAGTTGTTTGTTTATATATTATTTAAATTTGTGAAAATATTGGGTTTTGATGATTTAGTATTAAAGTGCTATTTTTTTATGTCAAATAGACTTTTGAATATTGTGGATCACTTTTTGAATGATATTGTATGACGGAATGGTATGGAATTGAATTCATACATTTGGGATAATGTATGGACTGATGTTTGTTGTGTATTAAGTATTGATGCCTATGTGGTAACAGAGATCTCCAAGCTTCACAGATGATCTAAGTCACATAGACTAAGATATCAGGTGGTGAGAAGCTGATGGAGGAGTTCATGCACACCGTGACATATGAGATGCACGGCTTGGGTTGTATTGAACTTACCCTGATCCTTTCTGTTGGATTCGCTGGTAATCTTTGGATCAGGTGTTAGTCTCTGGTAGGACTTACTTAATACGGGTCTTCCAGAAGACGTTGTTTGTTGAATATTCTGGATATGTAGATCCATGTGAGATCTATGTGATTGTTTATTGTTGAGATTTGAAGAAAATTGAATAATTTGAGAAATTGGCCATGTAATTTGATTTTCTATTTTAATTTAATTTTGTATATTATAAAATTTTATTTTCACTAGCTTACCCTTGCTTTTTGTGTTGTGTTTAAACTGCGATGACTGTACTATGTACACGAGCAGATGATCATACAGGTGCAGGAAAGCCTTAGAGGTTTCAGAGTTTTATTTTGAGTTATGGATATGTAAATATTTGTATTTCTATAAATCCTAATCATGTATTAGGAATGTTTTGAAAAACTCCAAGTTTGTATAGAAATACGTAGAACTTGTATTGTAATAGTTAGATGTTATTTTCTGGGGTGTTACAGTATTTGCATATTTCTTATGATTTTCATATTTCTTATGATTGATGGTAGTCGATTTATATAATTCCTAGTCTTTTTTTACAAACTCATATTTCAAAAAACCTAACTTATGTTTTTTAGATTTTGATGTACGTATATTTTATGTGCAATTTTAGTTTTAATTATAATTGTTAAAATTTAATTCTCATAATTTTGAAATATATTAAATTAAGGCTTTTATTTTAAAATGCATCCAATAATTAATTCACTGTGAAAGTGAGAAGTAATAAGCTAATTTATCCTCGAAATATGCTTTTGCAATCTTTGAAGACCTTGTATCCAAGAACACACATGGCTTTGAATCCCACATCTAATAGATAATACAATTATTTAGGATATATAAAGTTGGGATAGTAAGGTGATGGAAGAAGCAATATTGGAGTAAGAAGAAGATAGTGTTTTATCTAGTGTTTCTTCTCCTTAGATATAATAGACATAAGTGTGGTTGGTTGTGATTCCTTGTTAGGACTGCTATTGGCGGCCATTGAACTTCTGCCGGTGAATAATGTGTCTATGGTGGAAGAGAGAAGTCAAGAGGATCATTAGATATGGTGGAAAATGGGGTTAAAGGTTTATTTCAAAAGATAAGTCATTTTAGGAAAAATTTTAAACTCGTGGTATTTTATGGAAATTTTTAAACTCATGATATTTTATGAAAGTTTTTAAACCTATGGTATTTTACGGAGATTTTGAAACTCATGGTATTTGACGAATGTTCTTAAACCCATGTATTTAAGAGGGATTCGGAAAGACTTTTCCTAAGGTTTAAAAAAATCTCGAGAAACACGTTCCCATGGATGGTTTAGCGGGGAAAACTACAACCCTGGATAGATGACTTAATAGGGGTTTTAACCCTGGATAATGTAGAAATAAACCCGTTAACACCATTTTTTCTTGTAGTGTAAAAAAATAAAAAAGAGTTAAAAAAGTTAAGATATATTGGTTTGATTGTATTAAACATCAAACATCAATCATTATAATTTTAATAAGATTGTTCTACTATTTTCAATAATAATTATATTTATTTTGTTTATTTTTTTATATGCCGATTAAAAAAATTAGTTGTAATTATAAAAAAAAAATTAAAAACCTATCGATAATACTACAATACTAAAAAAAAAATATTGCCTGAACATAACAAATTTTGGTGCAATAAAATTTAAAAGAAATATCACTTGGAGTGACGAATATTTCAAAAAAAATTGAATAATGTACAATATTTTTCAAGAAATATATTTAAATAAAAGTTTTTAATTTTTTTTATCAAAAGTAATCTGACTATAAGAAATTTTGATTTTGATTATTTTCTTTTATACTTTAGCGACTGAAATATAATATTATTATTGATGTAAAACCTTTTTATTTTATTTCACTAAATAATTCTAAAGTCCTTCAAACTCTTCGACACCTATATGATCATCTGCTCGTGTACGTAGTACCGTCATAGCAGTTCACAACACAACAAGAAAAGCAAGGGTAAGCTAATGAAAAAAAGTTCCATAACATACTTAATTCATCCAAAGAGAACCATTCAGACTAATCATTTATAAACATTTCTCTAAATGATGTCATATAAAATTTCAATATCAATTTCATCAATCATATAGACCACACATAGATCTATTTTTAGTCACAATCATTGAATTTCATTTCAATCCATAATATTTGATTTCTTTTCAATCACAATAACTACACATGAATCAATTGTTTTACGTAAGACTCATTAAGTATGCCCTTACCAGAGACTAACATCTAATCCATACATCAAGGATTAGGATAAATTCAAACATTTAATATCGAGTCTCATCACCTGATATCTTAGTCTATATTTCTTAGATATCATTGAAGCTAGAGGATCTCTGTTAAACATAGGTTTTTCATAGTTAATGTATAATGAAATAATAACTCCTTTGCTGATAAATAATAATAATAATAATAATAATAATAATAATAATAACTCACACATTATCTCAAATTTATGACATCAATTTCATACAATTTTCATCATTCATATATAATACATATCATTCAATCACATAACATTTAAAAATTCATAACATTCATGAACCTTTTCAACATCAAAAACAATATTTAACTTCGAAAATATCAAAATCTAATATTTATACAAGTTCACACTACACAAAATCAAACAATTTTATCAAATAACATCCTTGCAAGAGAAATTGAAACTTGGGACCACGTTCCCTCCACATTCAGATCTTATAGCCTAGGGTACCATTGAATGTTAAAGTTAGTTTCCCTTACCTTAATTGCTTACTTTCCAAGCAACCTCTACCCTCAGTCTGATGCAAGTTATGCAAACAAAACAAAAATTAAGTATATAGTATAATAAGTTGAGAGGATTACTCTTCTCAACTGATCCCACCAAGATTCATGACTAAATCCCAAGTGAAAAAAAATAATAAAGGATCTTTAGAGCAAAAATGAACTTACTTTGTTTGAAAATCTGATTGAGTATAATTGTTCTTTAACTCCTTAGTTACAGCATGGTGCGATAAGAGAAAATTAAGAGAGAAAGAAAAAAAAAAAGTTGAGAGAAAGAAAAAAAATGACTTTTTTTCATGTTCTTACAACTAAAATCTTTATAACTAATTAGATACTCATTTAGAAACTAGTTTATAAATTATTAATAATAAAAACTAATTTAGATACTAATAATTTTAAGTATCTAAAATATTATTTAATCTAATGACTAATTATTTTTTATCTCTAAAATTATTTTTTATTTAATATTTTTTTTTACGTATATTGAATAATCATTATTAAAAAAATACAATTATCAACACTCACTAAATACAATGACGTATAGGGTGTTTTCATATCACATGTCACTATAAGGTGCATTTTGTTGGTATCTCAGTTTGCTTTGATGGTTTTGAAGTGTGATGATGTTAGAATTTATTGGTGCTTTAATTGTTTAATTGCTCCTATTTAATGTTGATACATATATTTATTTTTGTTTTATTTTTAGAGAGAAAAAAACTAACATATTTTTTTATAGTCATGCAATTTGTCAACTTTATCGGAATCTTCCTTGTTAATAATATTGAGGATGGTAATATTATTTATGAATATTTATTAATTTTTAACTTTTTATTAGAGTGTTTTCCTCAAATTAAGGTAAATTATAATTGCATTATATTCATTTTATTTTGTTTCAATATTTTTGAACTCTAATTAATTGCCTTTTTTAATGTGGTCTAAACACTCCTATTAAATATAAAATATAGGGAGTGTTATATTATATCTCACCTTATTTATATTATTGAGTTTATGTTTTTTTTTTGCAATATTATTTATTGAGTTTATGTGATGTTAAAACTTATATTTTTTTCAAGTATTTATTTATTGTATATAGTTTTTTAAAAAAATTACGTATTTTTGTGTGTGGAGCGATTTTTATAAATTATATTTTCTTATTTTTATATGATTAGCTTATTACAACTTGTTCCTAAGATTTCTAACGGTTGCAGTGGAATGTCTTCTAATGGTTATGACTCTCAATTTTTTTATGTATATATACACAATAAATTATATTTTGTCTTTTTAAAATTGTATTTTAAGCTTTTTATTCTCCCAAAATTATTTTTCATAAAACTTTGTTTAACACCATAAAAAACACTACATCTTTAATGTAAACTCAATAAATGAACTTAAAAAGCATTTAATATTTCAATATAAAACTTAAACATAACAAAATTATCACTACAAGAAAAGTTGTAATAGCTGAAAAAAAAGTGAGAGCCAAGTAAGGGACATTATTTGATTCAAACCAATGTTTTTGTTTACAAACGAACCTAAAAATAATGAATGATGGTAAGTTTCATTATAACCCAAATCGCAAAATTGCACATTTCATAGAGTGAAAGAATTCGTCCCTGAGTTTCTCATCACCTTATATAGCAAGGCCGTTTGTTTTTTAATTTCAAGTTGTATATATGTGTTTTACTTTTACTGGGACACCAAAAAGTTAGAATATTTTTTTATGCAAATTCTTTAGACTTTAAACCACTACACTATTTTTTACTTCAGGTCACGCTGACATGTTAATGATTTAAAAAGTGTTGCCTAAAATACGAATAAGTAATAGTTTTTAATTGTTGGCTACATAATAAGATTTATTTGACTTTGACTCAAAGTATACGAGGAAAATATTGTCTCTTTATTTCAAGCAACGAGTTAATAAAATTTGTACAATTATATGTTGAAGATGGTTGTTGCCCCTTCAAGACATGTGTTTGATGAAGCCATTTGTGTACATTTCATGTATAGTTGTATTTGCTTTAAGAATGTCTTAGGTATAGGTTAGAGGTTGTTTAAGAGTAGGCTTTTTGTTGAGTAACTCACCTCTTAACCCCTGACCATGTGATAAGAGCAAACACAAATTTTCTGAAACTGTTTTTCACATGTTTTGCAAAAACACTTTTACTGCATAAAAATAAATCTGTTCTTTTCTAAATAAACAGATTCTTTTTTAAACTGATGCATTGACTAAGGCTTTTGAAAATCAGGTTTTGTGCATCATCTATAAGGTTGTGTTTCAATAGTTAAGTCTTTTCTGTTATCGTTTTGAAAAATAAATTTGTTCATCTATAAATGAATAGATTCTTTTTAGTCTGGTACTATGTTTATCTTAAACGGTTTTTTCATTTTGTCCCTGCACCAGAATGGTTGACTAAGTCTCCTTCACATAACAAATTCTCTAACTGCTTTTGAAAATAAATCTGTTCATTTTATTTTCAATATGTTCTTTTTATAACAGCTTTAACTGTGTTTTTGAAAATCTGTTATAAGTTGTTTTTCTATAAAAAGAAAACTTGTTCCTGCGTTTAGATAAGAATCATACATTTGAGAAAACAAGTTTTACATCAGAGAATTAAGGATTTACAGAGAATTAGCATGTGTTATTTCAAAAATCAAAAGTGTGCTTGTTCTTGTTTGGTTCTAAAGCTTGGTGAGAAGTGTTGCTACTGTTTGAGCAATCTGTTCTACTGGTTTAAGGCAGATTTATGCATCATCTATCAGGTGTATTCGTTTCATATTTCGTTTCTTATAAAAGTGTGATTGTAAACTCTTCTTGATAGGGTTTCTTGAGGAGTGTGTGTGCTGAAATAGTGTTTTTCAACAAGTGTGTCAAGTTTCTTGTAGGGTTCAAGAATAGTGGCCGTGTAAGTGTGTTTGGTACATTTTGTTTAGTGGATTTCACCTTGGATTAGGTGAGACTGGATGTAGCTCAGTTGGGTGAACCAGCATAACTGTTGTGTGTTCATCTCTCTTCATCCCTGCACTCGAATTCTTGCATTTCTCCTAAACTGCCAGAAATTGAATCTGTTCAATTGAAAATAAATCTGTTCTTTCTGGGTTGGTTCATACCGTTCTTATTTTCTGGAAAATCAGTTTGGTTCTGTGAAGAAGATATATGATCTGTTAAATACAACTGGAACAGGTTGATTGTGATAGGTTACCCAATTGATTGTCAAGCCAATAATTGAACCTTAATCACTTGCTTAAAATTGAAGATTACTGTTTTTGTTGTTCACTGTTTTCTCTGTAATATCAGTGTGTGTGGCTTGCAAATTAATCTGCATAATCTCAAAAATAACTTGGTTGATATAAACGTTTTCAAACATAAACAGTAATATGTTCATTTCCAAATTAAATCGATTTATTTTTTGTGTACTGTGATAGAATCTGATTCTGCGCAAAACTATTAAAAGGTCAATTCACCCCCCTCTTGAACTTTGACACTATTGAACCCAACATTATAGACAACACTTATTAATATCTTTATACAATAAATTTCAAATTTTGTTAAGGTCATGAAGTGTGCTTAGGGACCCTTGTATTTGGTATATTTGTATTATCTGTTTTATCTGTGAAGTTGCATTTACACATGCAAGATTTTAACCCTTAAGAAACATATGCAATGATTGATGCTTATCTGGTTTTAATAATTCAGTTACACGTGTAAATGCTAACTAAATGGGAGGTATGTATATAAGGGTGGGGACACTCCTGAAGTGACCCATTTTCAATTTAATTTATTTTTTGTTGATAAAAAAACAATAAATTTCAAACATCATTATTAAAATGAGTAATGTAACACAATAAATAATTATTTGTCTTTCACAGAGACCATAAGTTATAATGTTACTGATATATTATAACTTCAAATTTAGTTTTTTTTTTTAATTTATTATACTTATTATCATTTATTGGTTTACATTTGATTGTCTCACAAGTGAACTAATGAGACAATTAGACACGTTAAATATGGTTAGAGAAGAAACTCATACTCATTCATTTTGGTGGTTCTCTATGATGAAAGTTAAGTGAAAAATATAATTGTATAATGCTTATTTTCTCATGTTGAGAAAAGGGAAGTTAATTTTTGGTGTGTATTATTCTATTATTATAGCTTCTTCTTCATTACACACAATTAATCTATGAGACAAAGATGTAGATCAAGGCACATAAAATATTTAAAAAGTTATATATTATTTGTAACTCAAATGTTCATTTCATATATATTTTCAAACAACTATTTTATTTTTTAAAGAAACTAACTTTCGAACGTCGTTATTTACAACATATTATTATCTTCTTTGCTTTGAGTTGCCTTTGGTGGTCCTAAAGTTGTAATTTAAGCTTTTGGTGGTCCTGAAGCTATAATAACTGTTTTTTGTGCACTTGATGCCTTAATTGTTGACTTTAGAGGTCCTGAAGCCCTTGGTCCTGAAATTTCATGAATTGGTTTTGGTGGTCCTGAAGCTATAATAACTGTTTTTTATCCACTTGATGCCTTCATTGTTGACTTCGGAGGTCTTGAAGCCCTTGGTCCTGAAATTTCATGAATTGTTTTTGGTGGTCCTGAAGCTATAATAACTGTTTTTGATCCACTTGATGCCTTAATTGTTGACTTCGGAGGTCCTGAAGCCCTTGGTCCTGAAATTTCATGAATTGATTTTGGTGGTCCTGAAGCTATAATAACTGTTTTTGATCCACTTGATGCCTTAATTGTTGACTTCGGAGGTCCTGAAACCCTTGGTCCTGAAATTTCATGAATTGATTTTGGTGGTCCTGAAGCTATAATAACTGTTTTTGATCCACTTGATGCCTTAATTGTTGACTTCGGAGGTCCTGAAATTTCATGAATTGTTTTTGGTGGTCCTGAAGCTATAATAACTGTTTTTGATCCACTTGATCCTTAATTGTTGACTTCGGAGGTCCTGAAACCCTTGGTCCTGAAATTTCATGAATTGTTTTTGGTGGTCCTGAAGCTATAATAACTGTTTTTGATCCACTTGATGCCTTAATTGTTGACTTCGGAGGTCCTGAAACCCTTGGTCCTGAAATTTCATGAATTGTTTTTGGTGGTCCTGAAGCTATAATAACTGTTTTTGATCCACTTGATGCCTTCATTGTTGACTTCGGAGGTCCTGAAGCCCTTGGTCCTGAAATTTCATGAATTGATTTTGGTGGTCCTGAAGCTATAATAACTGTTTTTTGTGCACAAGATGGTGGTTTTGGACCTGCACTTACATGAGATGGTGGTTTGGGACCTAAAGTTACATCAGAAGATCTTGGAGGCCCTGAGGTTGTGACCTCTACTTCTGAAGCTGCAACTGCAACTACCAGAACAATTAGCAAAGCTAAAAAAGCTACAAACACGTTCTTCATTTTCAAGAATTGATGTGTTTTGATTATGATAAATGGAAGAAAGGTATTAGGTATATATAGGGATAGGTGTGCACCATTGTCAACCTTTGATGACATGAGTTGTAGTTTTTGCTAGCTGCCAAAAAAAAATGGCAAAAGCATTGGTTTTGTTCGGTTCATTTTGTCATTTTCCTTCAATCAATACCTTTCAACTCTTGCTACTTTCATGCACTCATAGTTCACGTTTATTTCATGAACATGAATTTTTTTTTATATTAGAAGATTAAATAAAATAATAATCATGAATTAAAAAATTAGATATTGAAATTATGAAGAATTATAATTTCATTTATCCGAAAATATGATACACTTCATAGCAAATTCCGAAGACATTATTTGTATTTACCTTTTTTTTCATTAAATATTATTGAAAACCTCAAATAATTAAATGTGTGAATATATTATAACAAGATATAATCTACCTATTATGCTAATGAAATTTAGTACACAAATGATCGAACCGTGAAATTTCCACTATCTTTGTTTTCTTTATCTATTTACCAGTGAAAACACAGATTTATTTGGTGTGTGTTTAATTATTATTTTTCATTTATCAAAATAAAAATATTAATTAATAAAATAGCTTTTACAAAAAAAAAAATAGATATCTTGTGAAAGTAAAAAAATCATAAAAAAGTTATAAAAAATTGTATATTATATATATATATATATATATATATATATATATTTGTGTGTCTGTATGGGATCTAAATATTTAGCATTATTTAGGAATTTTAATTTAGTTCTTAGAGATATTATTTTTTTTAAGTTTCACCGAAAATGGTGAAGTATATAGGTTGTAAATATTTATTATTCATATCCCTGTTTTGTTTCGATGTCTTTTGTGATGACGCTGGAATTTATTAGAATTTATGGTTGTTTTCAGCATTTAATTTCTCATATTTATTGTGGGAAACATGCAGATGTCATGCATTTGATTTTTATTTTTACTTTTAAAATTTTAAAAATAATATGTTTTTTTAATTATGCTAATGATATTAAAGATTTATTGAATTTTGTTAGCATTTATGGGATTGTAATTGGCCTTAAGTAATATAAGTTTTAGTTATTTAATAAATTAAATATATTTTAATAATGTTAAATTTTGAAGGAAAAAATAGTGACGAGAACGATACATGGTAAATATGTATATACTTATCATTATTTTATAATTAATTTAAAAGGTATTTCTATATCCAGGGTGGTACACAATTAATACAAATATTTTCTACCAAAATCATGATGAATTCTTATAATACACCTCAAAATGAGTTCATTTGTCACTCATACGTGATTGACTATAAATAAAAATTATTTTAATATAAATCCTACACAATAAATTACTTAAATTTAGAAAAAAAATCTTTATAAATTGTAACACCCCATAATTTACATATAACTATTACAATAAAAGTTCTCCCAGTTTCTATACAAACTTGGAATTTTTCAAAACATTCCTAATACACGATTAGGATTTATAGAAATATAAATATTTACAATACAGGTTTCAAAATCAACACCCTAAAGCTCTTCAGACCCTCCGACACCTGTAAGATAATCTGCTACGGTCATCGCAGTTCAAACACAACAAGAAAAGCAAGGGTAAGCTAATGCAAAGAAAATTCATAACATAATTCATGGAAATAGAACCAATTTAGACTAATAATTTATAAACATTTCTTTAGTAATTTCATGTAAAATTCCAATACTAATTCCATCATTCATATAGACCACACATGGATCTACTTTCAATCACAATCATTGGATTTCATTTCAATCCCACTTCGTCTTCCGGAAGACTCATTAAGTATGTCCCTAGAGACTAACACCTGACCCAAAGATTACCAGCGAATCCAATAGAAAGGATCAGGATAAGTTCAAACATCCAATACCGAGTGTCTACAGTGAGACCCGGTGTGTATGAACTCTCTCTCAGCTTCTCACCACCTAATATCTTAGTCTACATGACTTAGATCATTAGTGAAGCCAGAGGATCTCCGTTAAACATAGGCTTTTCATACTTAACGTACCATCAAACAACAACTCATACATTATCCCAAATGTACGACATCAATTTCATACAATTTACATCATTCGTATATAATACATATCATTCAATCACATAACATTTAAAAATTCATATCATTCCAGAAATTTTCCAACGTCAAAAATAATATTTAACTCTCAAACTATCAAAATATAATATTTATAAAGTTTAAATAATATATAAAAAACACACAATATATAACACAAATAACACCCCTGCAAGAGAAATCCAATATTGGGACCACGTCCCTTCCGCATTCAGATCTTCTATCCTAGGGTGCTATTAAAAAATTAAATTAGTTTCCCTTACCTCAATTGCTTGCTTTCCAAGCAACTTCTAGAATTTTATTCCCCACAGTCTGGATAAGCTTCAAGATTTACGGGCCTAATGCAAGTTATCCAAACAGAACAAAAATTCAGTATATAATAGAATAAGTTGAGAGGATTAAACTTCTCAACTGACCCCACAAAGATTGATGACTAAATCCTAAGGAAAAACAGAGGACAAAGGATATTTAGAGTAAAAATGAACTTACTCTGTTTGAAAATCTGATCGGGTAGAAATGTTCCTTAACTCCTCTGCTACAGCGTGGTATGATCAGATTCTAAAATAGATGAGGTATGAAGTGAGAAATTAAAAGAAAAGGGAGAGGAGAGAAGTTGGTAGAGAGAGAAAGTGATTTGGAAGAAAGAAGATCAAAGAAAAGAATGGTGGGGTGGGAGGGGGTCTGCTGCTTTGAAAAAAAAAAAGCGCCGTTACATAAATCATTTTCCTTTATAGATTTAATTATTTTTTATTTATAAATTAGTTTTTATTTTTAACCAATTTATATATCATCAATATTAAAAGAATATTTTACTTTTAAGCAACTCTTATATTTAAAAAAAAATAGGTTTTACAATATTAAGAGAAGAATCAATTATTATTTTTAAAACTTTAATACACCTCATAAATATTTATTGAATTTGTTAGCATGCCTATGAGGGTTTAATTGTATTTTTATTTTTAAAGTAAAAATTCATCTTCTCATATTCAAGGTGAATCTTGTTTTCATATCAAATCTAAAAATATTATTCATACTCATATTCGCGTTTAATCAAATTTAATCAATGGATGCATAGATTTTCTATCAATACAGTGATGGATTCATATAATAACCATGTGAACATGGTTCATGAATTAGTTATAAATAATATATATATATATATATATATATATAATTTTTAATTTATAAATTAATTTTTTTAAATAATTTATATGTATCATATATATTAAAATAATATTTTACTTTTAAACAACTCTTATATTTATAAAAAAAATATACCCCATTCAGAGAAGAAAAAATTATTATTTTTAAAGCTTTAATAAACCTCGTAGATTTTTATTGTAATTTTTAAACAACTAACTATAAAAATAGAAATAAATGCGCAATTAGAACAAAATAATATAAAGAACTAGAAAAATAAACGAACGTTAAAATGATTGACATATTGATTTGATTTTATTGAATTTACACAAACTTCAATCATTATAGATTTTATAAGATTGTTCTACTATTTTAAATATTTAATTGTAGTTATATTATTTACTTGTTATATATGCCGATCAAAAAATATTTGTAATTATAAAAACAAAATTAAAAACCTATCGATAATACTAATACTAAAAAAAATCTATTACCTAAACATAACAAATTTTGGTGTAATAAAATTTAATAGAAATATTAAAACAAATATCACTTGGACTGACGAATATTTCAAAAGATTAAGAATAAGGGAATTTACAATATTTTTCAACAAACATCTTTAAATCAAACATTTTAAATTTTTTTAATCAAAAGTAATATGGCTATAAGAAATTTTGATCTTATTATTTTCTTTTATCCTTTAGCGACTGAAATATAATATTATTATTATGTAAAACCTTTTTATTTTATTTAACTTAATACTTTTTATAGTATCTTGAATTTTAGTTTTTATTTCAATGTTCATGTAATTAAAATAACATCCCAATAATATATTTTAAATTTATCAATAACCTTAACAATTTTTTTATTTGACTAAAAATGATTACATAAATAAGAATTAATATGTTAATTGAGTCATTAAAATTATCCTTTAAATTTCAATATCATATAATTTTGTAGTATTAAATAAAAAAGATTGTAAAATTAATTTTAGGAGTATAATCGCATTTAAAGATATGCAAAAGAAAAATCTGAATAATTCTGCCTAATTCCATCATTTAGAGTCAAACAAAAACAAATTCAACAACTCATTCACTTCAAGAATAACTTACACTATATCAACTATACAAAACAACCAAATTTTACAATTCAAACAAAAAATCCTCCATAAATCATCCATATTAAAATGAACATATTAACATTATATTTCAAACAGTACTCTGCATTGCTCATAAAATAATCATAACCAATCCTGCAAACCAAAGTTGAAACTGGTGACCACGCCACCCGCACATTCAAATCTTCTAGCCTATGATTCTATTATAAATATAAAACTCTAGTTTCCCCTACTTGAATTTGAGCAAATGCTCACTAAGAGCTCCAAATCCTATAATTCTTCCAGGATAATTTAACATGCACCACAAAGCCCTGATAAAAAAATCTAATTATATCAGTACGACCTTGAGCTAAGAGAGACTAATTCTGAAGATAAAAGCATCACATGCAAGTTTAAACTAAAGACAAACCTAACCAAATCAAAACTAACTCAAAGGATGAACTTACTCTATTTGAAATTGTGATCAGGCAATCTTGTAGAGTTCACTAAATTTCTATTTGTATAGTCTTTTCATTTTAATAATAAAATATTCAAAAGTGTCATTTTAATTGTATCACTTCTACTCTAAGACTAGTTTTCTCATTCCTTACATAAATTACTTTTAAGTACTAATAATTTTTTTAGTCTCTCAAATAGTATCTAATGTAGTCAATATTGTAATTAATTATTTTTTTATCTCTAAAATTAGTTTCTATTTAATAATTTTTTATAGAAATTTATTATGTTAGAACTATTTATGAATATTATTTTAAAAAAATTTAAACGTGTTATAAAAACTACCCTAAAATATGGTAAAGTATAACCTGCATTTTGTTCATATCTCTTCATTTGAATATGGGGTTGATTGTTCAATACTACGTTGTATTTATTAGAATTTATGACTATTCCAAGTATTTAATTTCTCACATTTATTATGACAAACATTTTGCAGATATCACGAAACTATTATTTTTTTTTAAAACAGACAAAAAAAATCACATGTTTTTTATAACTTTAATGTTGATATCAAAATCTATCAAATTTATTGATAATACAAAAATGAAGAGAAATTAGACAAATGATAAGTTTATTTATTAATTTTTTACTATTAATATATAAGTTATTCAAACTAAGTAATCAAAATTTTAAATTTGTTCATCAATTAAAATATACAATTTTTATTACCATTTATTAATTTTATAATTAAGTTATACAATATAATATTTTATTTTTATATAACTGTCTACAAAACGAGTTAAAGGTGCATAAATAATAACTAAAGTTTAGACTAATAACTAAATATATTTCATGACGGGGGACGGGTCTTACAATTATTCCCAATAATAAAAAATTTCGTCCTCAAAAATTAGCTTACCAAGAAATATTAGGATATTACTCTCTTATCTTCTCTTTTATTTTTCAAGTGGAATCACATCATAATCCAAAATTTTAACTGACTTCCCTTTAAAAGAGATATCTTCTATTTAACTATATCAGAACTAGAAGAAAATTGTGATCAATTAATCTATTTCCTTAGTTACAATACACGAAGAACATAATGAATGTTGGTTAACGGAAGAGATAAACAATTTATAAGCAATAAAACTTATTCAATTAAGAATCTAGTAAGAACCTATGAATTTTGGAGTCATTTTTTTTTATATGATTGCTCTCCTTACACCAAGGAATGATGTACACTCAAAAAATCATGATTACCCATAGAGAAACTTAAAGGTCTTCTTCATTTATCTGCATCAGATGTTTGCATGATCGAAGATGTCTTCAATAATCATAGTTCTCAAAATTTTGCTCACTGTTGCTGATAACTGAAGTGATGAAAAATACGTTGATTTTTTTTTCTTGACTAACTTCCTTCTGGTGCATATCAATGAATGATGACTTTTTCCTCCTTCTCAAACAGACGATCTATGTCAACCCCATGACATTCGAGCATTTCACAATATTTATGCTGAAAGGTTCTAATCAAATTGCCTAAGAGATTTTGACATGACCTAACTCAAAGATCCACAACTTTGTTGTATTCTAACATGAACATAAACATTTCACACCAACCTCTCCGCAAACATATCTCTAATAACAATCATGTTATCCAATTCAATCTTATACGAATATAAGCAACACCAAGTTCCAAAGAAATGGAATCTATAGAACCTTGAGATAGGTATAACTAAATCAAAATGGATTCTTCTCATATTTATTAGGAGAACCTCTTTTACTTTCTAATGGTCATATGTGGTGTCAACATCAACTCATTTTGTTCTTCAACTTTGAGCAAAAATATTATCATATTCAGAAGGACATGTAACATGAGTTACTAAAGACCTCTGCTTATAACTAAAAGTAAGATCTACCACCATCTCACTCCACCCAATAATTCATTCTCTCCCTTATGAAAATATAAAGAATAACCTCACCAAACAAAAACTTCCTTGACATTAGTTACAGTACTCAATGTCACCTCTTCTCCACTTTTGTCAATTTGAGACCTCTTATCTCACCCATTTATTTGCATTACCTTAAGCATATAATTCCCTTCCCTAGGTAGAACATGTGAGTCTTCATTAATCTGTCCCATATTACTCGTAGATTCATTTGTCTTCACTGTATATGGAAAGTAGGTATAAAATTCATGAAAATATTATTACACTTCCATCCTGAGAACATCAAACTATGTTAACATACTTCCTAGTCATTGAACTTTGATTTTTGTTCGACCTTTGATTTTTTTTATTTTTTTTTACAGATAAACAAGTAACTACATACTTGACTTTATCTTCCTTCATACCATGTCACCAAATAAACTTCCTGAAATCTTGATACCCTTGGATAATACTTAGATGTCATTGAACTTGCTTTCGTGACTCTTAGATGACCCATCTTCAATTTGCATCCTTGGCGCACATGTTTTGTTTCTAAATCTTAATATACCATTCGTTCCCCACGGAGAACTCTTTAGTTTCATCAGAACATAATATTCTTCAAATTAAATTTCACCAATTTCTTTACTCTCACTTTTTCTAGAAACTCGTTAGTAATAACAAATGTACTACAACTTCCAAATTTAAATTATTGAAACTTCCACTCAACTCCAACCATATAATCTTAAGTATTAATACTTATGTCTCCTCCTGACTTTAACCATCTGCAGTGACATTTCCTTTTTCCAGAATAGTATTTCCAATAAAACTAATAATCTTTCAAAACTCCATCCTTTTTCTCCAAAAGGAATTATGCATCGTTCATTACTCAGTCTATCATAATCCATATTCCATTATGTATTCTCACTGTCTGTGGGAAAAGAACCACACATATAACAACACAACTTTATTTCTACTTAGTCACGTCCAATGGTTGTAACATTATCCCAGGTCTTTGATACTCCACTTCAATCTTTTATAGGTCAGACAAACAAGGACCTATGGAGTCACTTCCTCTTTATGTTGAACCATCACAAAACTTCTTCAAATATTATCTTAGTTATGCGTGATGCACATTAGATCATCATTCTTTTTCTTTATACCTATTACACTAGACTATGTTCTCTAACTTCTTTTTTTCAAATACAAACAACTTATCCTAAACCTCATAATTCCCCTTTTACTTCCATAATGAAATTCTTAGTTCACTTAGTTCTTAGCATTCCATTAATTTGAATCTTTAACCATTACATCTAATACTTGAAACGTCTCCTTGCTCATGGTAGTTTTTGTTGGGTTTAATAGTGCCAAAGTTCAAGAGGGGGGGGGGGGGGGGGTGAATTGACCTTTTAAAACTTTCTCGCAGAAACAATGTTTAACACAGTTTTACAGAAAATAAATCAATTTATGTGAAAATGAACATATTTATTTCAGCACTGTTTTTGTTTGAAAAGCTTTTAATTCAGCAAGGTTAATCACAAGCTTATGCAGTGAGAATTTCCAGCAGCACACACACAAATATCAGATTTAAAAAAAACAGTGAAACACAAAACAGCAAGCTTTAATTTCAAGCAAGTGATTAAGGTTCAATTGATAGCATGCTAGTTAATTGAGTGACCTTTGCAAACAACCTGTTCCAATGGCTTTTAACAGACTATGAGTGTTCTTCTTGATGTCAAGCAATTTTCAAGAAATTAAGAACAATGAATCACAGAATAGCAAGCTTTAACTTTAAGCAATTGTTTAAGGTTCAATTACTAGCATTGACAGTTTCTTGTGCAACCTATCACAGTCAATCTGTTCCAATGGCTTTTAGCAGATTTTATATGTTCTTATCAGATGAAAAACAACTTTTTCAGAAATCAAGAACAGTATGCACAGTGCCCAGAAAGAACAAATTTATTTTCAATTAAACAGATTTATTTCTTTGCTGTTTTATCAATTATGCAGAAACGAAATTGCAGAGAGTGAGAGAGAATGAACACAAGCAATTATACTGGTTCACTCAACCTGAGCTACATCCAGTCTTCACCAACAACAGGTGGAAATCACTAACACACAGTACAACCAAGTACACTTCCCACTGTTCTTGAAACCTACAAGAACTTAGGTACTCTTGCTGAAAAAACCTATTTCAGCATACACACACACCCACTCTTCAAGAACACCTATCAAGAAGAGTGTTCAACCAAACTATTACAAGAAAGAGATGTGAAACGACTACACCTGATTGAGGATACACAGATCTGCCTTAAACCAGTAGGCAAGATTGCTAGAACAGTAGCTGCACCTCACACCAAGCTTTTGGAACCAAACCAAGAACAAGCACTTTGTGATTTTTGAAATCTTTGAAGAACAAATGCTGATCCTTTGAAAACACTTAACTCTCTGCTGTCAAAACTTGTTTTTTGCAAATGTATGAACTGTTTGAATCGTTGTTAAACTCAGAAAACAAGTTTGCATTTTATAGAAAGCCAGCTTATAACAGAATTTTGAAAAACAGTTAAAGCTGTTATAAAATGAACAGATTGAAAATAAAATAAACTGATTTATTTTCAAAAGCAGTTAGACAATCTGTTAAGTGAGGAGACTTAGTCAACCATTCTGGTGCTGAGATAAAATTGAAAAACGTTTAAGCTTGACATGGCACCAGAGGCAAAAAGAATCTATTCATTTACAGATGAACAGATTTATTTTTCAAAACGAAAACAGAGAAGTTTAACTATTTGAAACTCAGTCGTTTTGAAAAGGAGAAGACTTAGTCAAAATACCTGATGCACAAAATCTAATTTTTACAAGACTTTAGCCAAGGCATCAGTGAAAAAATGAATCTGTTTATTTAGAAAAGAACAGATTTATTTTTATGCAATAAACGTGTTTTTTGTGTGAAACATGTGAAAAACAGTTTAAGAAAACTTATACTTGTTCTTAACACATGGCCAGTGGTTATGAGGTGAGTTACCCAGCAAAAAGCTCACTCTTAGACAACCTCTAAGCACTAGCTAAGACACACTTAAAGCAAAGCAAAAATACATGAAAAGTACATACAAGTCTTCATCAAACACTACATATAAGTCTTCATCAAACACAATCTTGAAGGAGCAGCAACCATCTTCAACAGTTTTAACCAAATCTTCCTTCCCCAGATGATACACAAACTTGGAATCTTACTCCCTTAATAACATTACCAATCTCTTTTGTCTCGTGTTTAGTCTCTTCTGATCAAACAAGTGCTTAAGATTCTTACAATATTGGATGTAACTAATCAACCTCTTGTAACAATAAATTAAATCCACATAACTTTTTGTTTCCATGCTAGCCTTGTAACGACATCGTTACTCATTCTTTTACCGATCATATTTGGATCTATTGATTTTCTTATACACATATTCACTTTTACTTAAAGTTTTGGATACCTGAATCTCTTGCCTACATGAAAAAAATTGATGTTTCGTGCAACTTGATTCACCATACCATCACCCTTCAACAATCTCATTTATCTTTTGACAATCCACACATAATCTAGATTCCTCATCCTTCTTCTTTACCAACAACCTTGATATTCCACAGGATAGCATACTTGACCCAACAATCTATTTTTTCCAATTTAATTTTTTTTCAACTTTACTACTCAGATGAAGCCATTTTATAATGTGTCATTAACGCCAACCCTACTCAAGCACCAAACCAAAGAAAATTCCACTTTTTTTTTCTTTGAAGACAACCTTGACACTTACTCAGGAAAAATGCGTATACAGCTTCACTCTGCTGAAGTACTAATTATCTAACATTTATTATTTATCTCTATTTGACGTCAAATTATGAAACAAGTTACCCTAATTCGTGACTCATTCCATACTCGTTGTGCAACTACTAATTCCATATTATTTCAATTTGGAGATGTCACATTTCTATTCATCACAATTAAAAAAAAAAGTGATGGACATAAAGTCAATTCATCTCGAAAGATTATATCTAGGTCCTCCAAAGACAGACGTTTCAAACTCACTTAGAATTTGAGTCCATCGATAATAACAACCACCTACCATGTATATATAAAAAAAAAAATACTACGATGAAACAAATGTTGGTGTAAAACTATTAGCTGAAAAGACCGCTTTAAAACTTGCAACCAAACACTTACCGTGATTAGATTTATTTCCCTAAAATAAACTTGTGTTCAATATCAACTACACTTAATGTAGAAATAACCATCCCAAAATATATATAAAAAGTATACTCTACTTTCAGAATTGAGATAGAAAGTCATCTTGATTTAGTCATGAGTGTGCACCCTCACCACTTTATCAAGATTCTTTTCATTCTTAATATTTTCATATTTATTCATAACAACTAGTTTGACTCAAACACAAACAAGATTTCAAGAAAAAAACTTTGTCAAACACCTTATTAGAAACTTTTAACTAAATCTTAAAGTTAGACTTCAAAAAAATCTACACGCAAGAGAAACACAATAAACCCACTACCTTCAGGTCATCCTAAGATGAACCGCTCTGATACCATTAAATGTAACATCCAAAAAATACCTCTAACTATTATAATACAAGTTCTATAGGTTTCTATACAAGCTTAGAATTTTCCAAAACATTCCTAATGCTTGATTAGTACTTATAGAAATAAAAATATTACAATTCATAGCTCAAAACAAACTCTAAAATCTTCCAGGCTCTTCTGCACCTGTACGATTATCTGCTCGTGTACATAGTACAGTCATCGCAGTTTACAACACAACAAGAAAAGCAAGGGTAAGCTAGTAAATATAAAATTTTATAATATACATAATTAAATCAAAAGAGAAAACCAAATTACACAGATCAATTTCTCAATTATTCAATCTTCTTTGAATTCCAACATAAAAATCACATAGATCTCACATGGGTCTACACTTCCAAGATATTCAACAAACATAATAACAACGGACACCTTCCGGAAGACTCGTATTAAATAAGTCCTACCAGAGACTAACACCTGATCCACAAATTACCAGCGAATCCAACAAAAAGGATCAGGGTAAGTTCAATACAGCCCAAGTCGTGCATCTCATATATCACGATGTGTATGAAATACCCCATTAGCTTCTCACCACCTGATATCAATCTGTGTGACTTAGCCATCAGTGAGGCTCGAAGATCTTTGTTACCACATAGGCATCAATACTTAATACACAAATAAACATCAATCCATACATTATCCGAAATGTATGAATTCAATTCCATACAACTTTCATCATACAATATCATTCAAAATGCAATTCACAATATTTAAAATCTTATTTAACATCAAAATATAACACTTAAATACTAAACCATCAAAATCTAATATTTTTTACAGGTTTAAAAAATATGTAAACAAACAACGCAATATATAAACAAACAACATCCCTGCAAGATAAATTGAATATTGGGACCACGTCCCCTCCACATCCAGATCTTCTAGCCTAGGGTACTATTAAAAAATAAGTTAGCTTCCCTTACCTGAAACTCCACTAATGGATATTCTACCTCAAACAGGGAAATCTCTCCAAAAATTAGGAACCTATAGCAAGTTATACAAATATTACCAAATTTTAGTATATGGTAAAACAAGTTGAGAGGAAAACTTTTCTCAACTATCCCCATCAAGATTGATGACTAAATCATAGAGAAAAATAGAGAATAAGGGATATTTAGGGTAAAAATGAACTTACTTTGTTTGAAAATTTGATTGGGTAGAAATGTACCCTTACTCCTTAGCTATAGCATGACATGATCAGATTTTGAAATAGATAAGTTGTAGGAGATAAATTGAAGAGAGAAGGGAGAGATAAAATTTACAAAAAGAGAAAGCAATGTGAGAAAAAACAAAAAACAAAAGAAGGGGGAGGGGGGGCGGATAGGTGATGGGTTTTAATTTTTAGATAATTTATATTAAAAATATAGATAAAATAAAATAAAAATACTGAATGCATATTCAATATTGTTATAGATTTTTTTTAGTTTTAAAATTTAGTTAAGATTAAAATATAAAATATTTACACCAAAAAAAAATCCTTTATATACTGTTATAATTATAAATTATGAATAGGTAACAATACAATAAGGATGTACCTTCTACATATGTTAGTAATACTCATAACATGACATGACATGGTTAAGTATCCTTGTGTTGATATGATATTTACAAACATATTTTTTATTTCTTTTAAAATAGATATTATATTGGTCGGAACCGAATGAGCCACGTCACTCAGCATTGTTGACCGGCCGACCGGGTGATCAACCACATTAAAGAACAAATTGACAATAAACGAAAAGTAAGAAAACATCCCATAAGGTCATACTCCACCAAACTCGAATGATACCCCAAGAAATCAGCTAACACTGATTTATTGAAGATATGTGGCAAATATACCTCCTTATAAATCCGGGTGGCACTCCAAGAAATCAGCTAACACTGATTTATTGAAGATATGCGCCATATATGGCCCATGAATCAAATATTTAATTACCAAACATTGTAAATAAGCCTTCTACAAAAGAATAAAATATGTTTTTATCATTTTTACATCATACACTCTCAATACAGAGTACTTACTTGATCGTCGAAAAACCTTCTATAGGCTTAGTCCCGATCGAGCGCTAGGAAGCTAAGGAGTTGAAGTGTTGAAGCCTGAAGGAGTGGAAGAGTTGAAGAACTAGAATACAATGGAGCATAACTGAGGACACGATTATTGAGCGATCGACACCAACAACAATTGTTACAGTCAATCTCAACTACTATCTAGGCCCACTTTGTGTAACCCCCCGGAACCAGACCCCCTCCCCTCCTCTACCCTTTCTCTCTCCCTTCTATCTTTATCTTCCTTCTCTCTTCAATTTCTCTCTCATACCTTATCTATTCCAAAATTTGATCATGCCATGTTGTAGCTGAGAAGTCGGGGTACATTTCTACCCGATTAGATCTTCAAATAGAGTAAGTTCATTTTTACTCTAAAGATCCCTTATTCTCTGTTTTTTCTTATGATTTAGTCATCAATCTTGGTGGGGTCAGTTGAGAAAAGTAATCCTCTCAACCTATTCTACTATATACTGAATTATGTTTTGTTTGGAAAAGTTGCATTAGACCCTTATATTTTGAAGCTTATCTAGACTGGGAGGCTAAAATTCTAGAGGTTGCTTGGAAAGCAAGCAATTAAGGTAAGGGAAACTAATTTTAATTTTTAATACTACCTGTTCCTACTAGGGAGATGGGACCTAGAGAACTATTGAAGTCTTCTTCTCCTTCCTTTGGTCGGTCAGGTAGCTGGGTGATGAGCTGGGATTCTTCTCGTCCTCCTGCTTCTCCTTCGGCACTCGGTCTCGGGTGAACACCGGATGGTGGGGGTACCTGCGAAGGCACACCGACGCTCAAGTCAGTAAAGCGGGTGGTCAGCTCTCAGGTAGGTGAATAGTAATAAATGACATACCTTACTCCTTGGGATGCGTGCTATTTATATTATTCTAATGGGCCTACCTTGTTGGGCTCGTTTATCGAGGTGGATACCGCTTAAGGTTGCATTACCTAATTTTTTATGATGGATTAACTTCACTGATCTCGGTTTGAGCGTTAATTGTAATAGTGATCGGCCGTCGGCCAAGTTCCCATGGTATGGGTCGGCCATCGGCCAAATTCCCGTGGTCTCGGTCGTCTCGGCCAAGTGGGTAGTCGGCCTCGTCATCTCGGCCAAATCTCTTAAGGCTCGACTAGGTTCCCCAGGTCTCGGTCAGGTAGACTCGGTCTCGGGCAGCCAGATGGGTCTCGGCCTCGCCCATACCAGTACACTACCCTAGGCTAGAAGATCTGAATGTGGAGGGGACGTGGTCCTCATATTCAATTTCTCTTGCAGAGATGTTGTTTATATATATTGTTTAAACTTGTAAAAATATTATATTTTGATGGTTTAGTATTTAAGTGTTCTTTTTTTAATATTAAATAGGATTTTGAATGTTGTGGATTGCATTTTGAATGATATTGTATGATGAAAATGGTATGACATTGAATTCATACATTTGGGATAATGTATGGACTGATGTTTGTTTGTATATTAAGTATTGATGCCTATGTGGTAACATAGATCTCCGAGCTTTATTGATGATCACCTATGTGGTAACAGAAATCTTCGAGCTTCACTGATGATCTAAGTCACATAGACTAACATATCAGGTGGTGAGAAGCTGATGGGGGAGTTCATGCACACCGTGACATATGAGATGCACGACTTAGGTTGTATTGAACTTACCCTGATCAGACTCTAGAATGTGGCTAGGATCAGGTACATACTTTCCTAGCTGGGATACGTGGAAAATATTGTGAATGTTAGCTAAAGGAGGAAGCAAAGCAATGTCATAAGCCATAGGGCCTATTCTCCTGATAATTTGATAAGGTCCTATGAACTTAAGAGTTAATTTCTTGGATTTGGGTGCTCTTCCTACACCAGTGAACAGTACTCTCAAAAAGACATGTTCACCGCGGAGAATTCTAAAGGTCTTCTTCTTTTATCTGCAAAAGATTTTTGCTTTCTGAGAGATGTTTTCAATCTTTCTTAAATCATCTTGACTTTCTCATTGGTTTGTTGTATTAATTATGGTCTAATTAACACGCTCTCACCATCCTGAAACTAGCATAGAGGTGTCATGCACTTTCTTCCATACAATGCCTCAAAAGGGGTCATTCCTATGCTAGTTAGGTAACTATTATTGTAAGTGAACTCTACCAACGGTAGAATTTCATCTCAACTACCCAAATGATCTAACACACAGTCCTGAGCAAATCCTCTAAGGACTGGATAGTTCTCTCTTATTGTCCATCAGTCTGAGGATAATATGCTAAGCTAAGTTTGAGTTTAGTCCCTAAAGCTTCTTGAAGTGTTTGCCAAAATCTAAAGGTGAATCTGGGATCTCTATCTGAAACTATGTTGGAGGGCACACCATGCAATCTAACTATCTCATCTATATAAAGCTGAGCCAATATTTTGCATAAAGATTCTCAAATCTACAGGTAGAAAGTGTGTCATCTTTGTCAACCTATCAACTATGACCCAAACAGAGTCATGCTTCCTCAAAGTACGTGGTAAGTGGGAAATAAAATCCATTGAGATATTATCCCACTTCCACACTGGAATGTCTAACTGAGTTAACATGCCTTCAGGTCATTGATGTTCTATCTTTGATTTTTTACAAGTCAAGCAAGAAGCTACAAACTTGGCTACATCATTCTTCATGTCATGCCACCAATAAGACTTCTTAAGATCTTGACACATCTTGGTCATTCCTGGATGTAAACTGATTTTGCTTTTATGACCTTCAGATAACACTATTTGTTTTAGTTCATTAACCTTTGGAATGAATATTCTATTTTTGAATCTCAAATTACCATCCACTCCTAAAAAGAAGTCTTTAGTTTTTTTTTCAGTATTTAATAAACCCATTAAGTTCTTCAATTTTTGAATCTTCCAACTGCTTTTCCTCCACCTTCTCCATAAATTCATTAGTTATAACAAGTGTATTACAACTAATGCAATTTGAAGACATGGAAACCCTCAAATTCATACTCTTGAAATTTTCAATCAATGTTAGCTCTCTGATCATAAGCGACGATATTTGTATCTTTTTACGACTCAACAAACAACGTTTTCCTTCCCAAGATGGTATATTAGCTGGAAATCATAATCTTTCAAAAATTCAATCCACTTCCTCTGCCTCGTATTAAGCTCCTTCTGATCAAACAAATACCTCAATCTTTTATGAACACTGAACACATTAAAACTAACTCCATAAAGAAAATGTTTTCATATTTTTAAAGTTAAGACAACTGTTGTCAATTCTAAATCATGAGTTGGATAGTTTCTTTCATGCACCTTTAACTGACGAGAAGCATAGGCAACAACTTTTTTATTCTGCATCAGAACACAACTCAATCCCTGATAGGAAGCATCACAGAAAACTTCAAAAGACTTATTGGTATCAAGGATTATCAATATAGAAGCGTTACTCAACATTCTTTTCAACTCTTCAAAGCTTCTCTCACATTGTTCAACCTATGCAAAATGATGATCCTTTCTAGTCAATTGGGTCAAAGGAGCCACTATTTTAGAAAATCCTTGTATGAATCTCTTGTGATGTCCTTTTAACCCCACAAAGCTTATAATTTATGTAATAGTTTTAGGACTTTCTGATGAGCATATATTTATTCACACACAATTGCCTTAGTCATAGATTATTGGACTATAATAATAAATAAATCCATTGTTTTAATTAATATTCTTATAATTGGGTTTATTTGGGCCTTAACTATTATTATTGTTAATATTGTGTTTTTAGGGTAAATGATCTGAAGCATCTACCTTTGTGAATGAGCCAAATATGCAAAAGTCCAAGTTGCTTCTTTGAATCAAAACAGAAAACAAATTCTGAGGAGAAGAAAGAGAAAATAAAATCTACAATATCTCAGAAACAGAATTGGAAGCAAATCTTCTGCAAAATACAAGAATTATGGAAAGATGGAGACTTGGAAACTGTTTACAAAATCTAAACTGCAATATTTTCCCAAGATCCTTGGAGCAGAAAAGTCTATAAAAGGACACAAGCATCAAGGAGAAAAGGGAGAGCTTCATGGAGTTTTCTTAGTTTATTTTCTTCTTAGTAATTATTTTGTTTTGCCTCCGCATGGAAGGCTAAACCTTTTTGGTTGATTCCTTTGTAATTTCCCATTGAGTTCAGGGGTTTTGTTCAATAAAAGTTTCGATTTTTAAGTCTCTATAGCAGTTGTTTTTATTGTCTAATCTCCTGGAAACCTAGTTTTTGTGAGAGGTTGTACTTGAACGCATGATTGAGAGTCTTCCTTGTCTTAAACTTTGGTTTCTTAGTTAGTTCGCATCGTTCTAATTAATTTCTTGGGCGCATGATTCAAGAGATAGGAGATAAGCATTCCCATGGAGTATACGCATGGAACAAAGTGGATATTGATTAAACTAGTAGATGCATGCTTTATTGGTGAGTTTCAGTTGAATCAGATCGGCGCATGTTCAACCTGGTTTAGCTCTGTTGGAGGATTGAGAAAAGATTAATCTTTAGAGAACCTGTGAAGAATTCAATGGTGGAAGAACTTGGGATCAACCGCTTTTTATTTGTTATTTTAATCTCTTTTATATTTTCTGCACAACTATCTCAAACCCCCCTTTTTATCTTTATTGTTATTGCTAACTTTTATTGCTTGCAGATAGATTTTAAACCCTGATCAACTGATTTTACTATTGGATTCGTTGGGAGACGACTTGGAGAAATTTGTCCACAATTATACTATCATCTCTCTAGTGTTAGACAAGTCTACGTTAGAATCATATTAATTTGACAACAAAACGACAGTTATCACTTTCCCACTAAAGTACAACCTCCACTCTAGAAGGATCTACTAATATTCCTTGTGCAGAGATAACATGTACTAAAAATTGTATTTCTGACATCCAAAAGTCACATTTTGAAAGTTTAGCATATAAATGTTTTTCTCTCAAAATATTCAAGACAATTCAAAATTTATGTGTCTTTTGTCTTACAATATTGAATGTAACTAATCAACCTTCTCTAACAATAAATTAATTCCACATAATTTTTCATTTCCATGCTAGTCTTGTAAGGACATCGTTACTCACTCTTACCAATCATATTTAGATCTATAGGTCGTCTTATACACATCTTCACTTTTTACTTAAAGTATTTAGATACCCGAATCTCATGTCTACTTGGAAAACATTGATGTTTCATGCACCTTGATCCATCATACCATCATCCCTCAACAATCTCGTTTATTTTTCAAAAATCCACACATAATTTAGATTCCTCACCCTTCTTCTTTACCAACAATATTGATATTCCTCATGGTAGCATACTCGACACAACAATTTATTTTCTCCAATTTAATTTTTTAACCTTACTACTTAGATGAAGCCATTTTATAAGGTGACATTAACGCTAACCTTGCTCAAGCACCAGACCAAAGAAAATTCCACTTTTATCTTTGAAAACAACCTTGACACTTACTCTGGAAAACTGTGTATGAAACTACATTCTACCGAAGTACTACTTATTTAAACTGTATTATTTATCTCTATTTGAAGTCGAATTATGAAACAAGTTACTCTAAATCGTAACTCGTTCCATACCCATTTCAATTACTCATTCCATACTATTTCAATTGAGAGATGTCACATTTATATTCATCATAATTAAAAAGAAAGTGATTGACATAAAGTCAATTCATCCCCAAAGATTATATCTATGTCCTCCAAAGAAGAAGTCTCAAACTCACTTATAATTTGAGTCCACTAATAATAACAATCACCTACCGTGTATATATAAAAAAAAACTACCCTAAAACAAATGTTGGTGTAAAACTATTAGCTGAAAAGATCGCTTTAAAACTTACAACCAAACACTTACATTCATTAAATTTATTTCCCTAAAATAAACTTCTTTTCAATATCAACTTCAGATAATATAAAAATAACCATCCCAAAACATATGTAAAAAAATATACTCTACTTTTAGAATTAAGATAGAAAATCATCTTGATTTAGTCATGAATGTGCACCCTCACCACTTTATCAAGATTCCTTTCATTCTTAATACTTTCATCTTTATTCATAACAATCACTTTAATTCAACCACAAACAAGACTTCAAAAAACAACCTTGATAAACATCCTATTAGAAACTTTTAACTAAGTTTTGAAGCTAGACTTAAACAAAAATCTACACACAAGAGAAACACAATAAACCTACTACCCCCCAGGTCATCCTAAGATGACGCTCTGATACCATTAAATGTAACACTCCAAAAATACATCTAACTATTACAATACAAGTTCTACATATTTCTATACAAGCTTAGAGTTTTTCAAATATTTCTAATACATTATTAGAACTTATTAGCAATACAAATATTTACAATATAAGTTTCAAAAACAATATCCTAAACCCTTCCAGACCCTCTGACACTTATATGATTATTTGTTTGTGTACATAGTACAACCATCACAATTCACAATACAACAAGAAAAGCAAGGTTAAGCTAGTGAAAGTAAAATTTTATAATATACATAATTAAATCAAAAGAGAAAACCAAATTACATGGATCAATTTCTCAATTATTCAATCTTCTTTAAATCCCAACATAAAAATCACATAGATCTCACATGGATCTACACATCCAGGATATTCAAAAAACAAAATAACAACTGACGCGTTCCAGAAGACCCGTATTAAGTAAGTCCTACCAGAGACTAACACATGATCCAAAGATTACCAGCAAATCCAACATAAAGGATCAGGGTAAGTTCAATACAACCCAAGTCGTGCATCACATATGTCACGATGTGCATGAACTCCCCCATCAACTTCTCACCACCGGATATCTTAGTCTATGTGACTTACACCATCAGTGAAGCTCGGAGATCTCTGTTACCACATAGGCAATAATACTTAATACACCAACAAATATCAGTCCATACATTATCCCAAATGTATGAATTCAATTCCATACAATTTTCATCATATAATATCATTCAAAACCCAATCGATAATATTTAAAATCTTATTTAACATAAAAATAACACTTAAATATTAAACCTTCAAAATCTAATACTTTTACAAGTTTAAACAATATATAAACAAACATCACAATTTATAAACAAATAACATCCCTGCAAAATAAATTAAATATTGGGACCACGTCCCCTCCACATCCAGATCTTCTAGCCTAGGGTACTATTAAAAATTAAGTTAGTTTCCCTTACCTGAAATTTCGTATTCTGACGAAAATTCTACCTCAAACAGGGGAATCACTCTAAAATTTAGGAACCTAAAGCAAATTATCCCAACATTGCCAAATTTTAGTATGAAAGTTGAGAGAAACACTTTTCTCAACTGGTCTCACTAAGATTGATGACTAAATAATAGAGAAAAACAGAGAATAAGGGATATTTAGAGTAAAAATGAACTTACTCTGTTTAAAAATCTGATCGGGTAGAAATGTTCTTTAACTCTTCAGCTACAATGTGATCTGATTAGATTCTAAAATAGATAATAGATGAAATGAGAAATAAAGAGAGAAGGGAGAGAGTTAGAGAAAAAAATAAAGAAAAAGAATACTCCGGTGGTGGTGAGGAGCAGGGGTCTATGCGTTTTTGTTTTTTTTATCTTTCCGTTGTTACACTAAGTAAGGGGTTCATTATCTGGGTCTATTATTTTGTATTAATTAGATATGTGGCATGAATTATTGAGTTGAGATTAAAGAGGAGATATTAAAGTTAAAGTATAATTGTATACAAGGATGTTGTATTATTGTAGGAAGCATTTTAATTTAGTTACAAGTATGATGGATATTTAATGTTTTAAATGATTAAAACATGATGTAAATAGTATAATATGATTGAAATCACAATTAAAATTTATAATGTTATTTTCTTTACTAATAACTAATATCGTTTAAATTACATTTATTTGATAAATATTCATTATATGCATTGTTAATTGTTGTTGATATAGTATGTCACTCTAAGTTATTACTTTTGGCTCTAACCAGAGATATCTCAAACAATTTTCTCTTATTAGAGACACTATAAATGCTCAAGAAAAAATTAAAATCACTCAGCATTCAGCATTGAGATGTAAAGGTAGTGCATAGTGTTTTTGGAACTTGTTACATATTATATGCTAATGTGACGCAAATTTTTCAATGATATTTATCAAATTATATCCAATTTGAACATCTTAGACGCAATTTTTTCAATGATATCTATCAAATTATATCCAATTTGAACATGTTACAAACAAAGTCACATGTTTTTCAACTAACTAAAAAAAGTTAAAAGTTAACTAAAATAATGTATCAAAAGTCCTAATAATACAATTTATACATATGACAAATTTAAGTTGGTTTTAAGGATAATCAATGTTGAAAGTTCATTCTTAACTTAATCTTTACTATTTTTCTTCTTTCTTTTAAAATAATAGTATATCGAATTTTTTTTAGAGGTAGGCTCTTCACTTTGTGCTTCTTTTTATATCAATGATATATAATATGCAATCGATGTGGGATTTATCATATACAATTATACATTATAAGCGTAACAAATTAAGCATAAATGAAAATCAACTCGAAATTTATATTGTTTGGATTAAGGTTAGTGGAGAGTGAAGAGAATTAAAGAAAAAATTTATGAAAGTTTGTAAGTGATGTGATGGATACGATTGAATCTTTCTTTTTAATTGATAAAAAAAAAATTCCAAAAAAAATAATTTTTCCTCGTGTTTAAAAATAATTGGAAAAGAAATATGATTTATTTATTTGTGCATTTTAGTTGTTTATAATTAAAACATTATTTTCGATACGGTCCAATAAATGACTTTGGAAAAAATACTAAATATGTAACACTATTAATATGCAAAATTTTCAATGTTAAACAAATTACAGTATAATTCATTGTATGAATAGAAAAAAATTGATATTATCATAATGTCCAAAAAAAATAACAATCATACAATGAAATATGTATTGTTCAAAAGAGTCACAAAAGTCATTAATTTGATGTTACAAGTCGTCAATTTTTTCATGGATTCTATCGAAATGTGTGTTGATATTGAGATTCATAGTCTCACGATACCATCAAGTTCAATGTGTTCATTTAACAAAGTTGTACAAAAATCTTACTGGGTCACCATACACTATAAGAAAATCATTAAATAAAAATAAATTTTATATAGAAACTACTTTAAATATTAATTATTTTTTATCTCTAAAATTGGGTTATATTTAATAATTTTCGAAGTGACATACATAACACATGGGTCACTATTTAATATCAACATAGGCCCATAATTGATTATCAACTAAGGATAATTGGTTATATGATAAAAAACCCACCTATAATCGATTATGGCACAAGGATAACTGATTATCCTTTCAAAAAAATACAATATGTTCATTCAACAAAGTTGCACAAAAACTCTTATTGGGTCACCACTTACATAAACACGCATCACCATTTAATATTAATAGAGAACCAGAATCGAATATGGCACTGAATAATTGATTATGAACAAAAAAAATACATAATCAATTATGATCAACATATAATTGATAAGTGTCAATGTGTAGTTTTTATGATTGAGAAAATTGAACACTTTGGAACTTAATTGTTGCTTAATGTAAGAAAATTACCCTAATCTGAGAATTATTGAATCTGATTATATATTTTGAACCAAGAAACAAATGAAGAAATTTAATCTCAATTTTTGTGTAAATTGCAGATGAATATGAAGCATTGAAAGAATTATTCAAGCTGGCATTGAAAGAAAGAAAGTAAAAACTTAATTGGATCACAAGAAGATTTAGCTCAAGCTAGAGGATTTAGCTCAAGTTAAAATTGTCCAGAGTTGATTAAAGGTGCAGTACAAATCTAGCCCAGGCTAGAATTGCTAGCTCAAGCTAAAACTGTCCAGAGTTGATTAAAGGTGCAATACTGATCTAGCTCAAGCTAGAATCGCTAGCTCAAGCTAAAATGCACCGCCGAAAGATCTAGCTTAAGCTAAATTGGGTAGCTTGAGCTAAAGTTGATTATATAAATTTTGAAACACAGCTCAAAACCAGGGGTGGAAAAAGATTGGATTTTTATAGAGAGAGATTAGTGAGAGAAGGAGAAGAAAACCATTGTTCTTAGGAGAAGAACTTGCTCAGATCAGCTCTTCTTATGCAATCAATATCAAGAATGAAGATTGGAGGAGTTGTCATGAGTGGCTAAGTCCTTTCTAACTTGGGATTGAATGTAATTTACCTTGATCAAATGTATTCTTGGTGATATATATATATATATATATATATATATATATATATTATTCTCTTTTTCTACTTGTTCTTGGTATTTTCGTTTTATGCTTATTGCTTGATTCTCTCTGATCAATAGAGTCTTGATTTTGATCCTTAAATTTAACTGGAAAGTACCTTTAAGAATTTGAAATAGACGAAAATACTTGATAACTTGTAATGCTAGGAATAGATTCCAAGTTATTGATTGCATCATAATTCTGCTCCTAAAGCTGGATGATTTGTTAAATATCTGAGGAATCAGTGTTTGAGAAATTATCTTATGAATTTCATCTATGAGGAATCAAGGTGAATGACTTTAAATTAAGCATCAAGAATAAGTAGTTTTGAGTATTATATATTGTATTATTCCAAAATACAGATGATTGAGATAAACGCAATTCAATCTCAAGTATCTTTCTTTATATTTGATAAGTTAGTTTTGGTTTTGCTTGAATAAAACCCTAGACCTTTGAGTTACTTGTGAAATCTTTAATTTGTTCATGAAAAAGTTCTCAAAATAATTTTTTATACTTAATGAGTTTTATAACAGAACATCTTAATTAGAATTGTTCTCTGTGGGTTCGACATTTGTACTTTAAAGAGTATTATATTACAATTGATTCGGTACACTTGTCGAAAAAAATAACAACAATAATCAATGTTCAATTCAAAAAATATCTCATAATCAATTATGGAATTCTACAAAGACATTGAATAATTGATTATCAATTAGAAAAAAAAAACATAATGTTGATTATTTTAATCATATAATCGATTATCCTTCCAACACATTTTCTATACTAAAATAAACTCCGTCTGGATCATGTGTTCCATCACTCCTTACTTCAGTGCTACACCACCAATAGGCCAATGAAGTTCCACAAAACCATCAAAGTGAAGGGCACCATGATCAATTAATAGTTGTCACTAATCTGGCTTTTCCATGATTTCTCACATCTTGCTCACATTTCACTATATAAACAATGTCACCCACATTTCCATTTGTATGACCAGTCGAACAGTGAAACAAACGTAGTGTCAAAGCTTTTTAAAAAATCTAAACTAAACCAATAAAAGTCATGTTTCGGCAGCTCAATACACTAAGTAGTTATATTGTTCTATTCTAGAATCTATTGGCAAAAGTTGGAGTAATGGTACCTCACAATAAAAATATGAATTTGAAACTTCAAAAATACAAATAAAACAAATAGGAATAATGTTTTCTTAAAAGAGATATTTCTTTCCAAACTAAATACTCTTATGACTCATATGTTAATAGATGTGCTTATTTACAACTCAACATAAAAAAATTGATTCAGAAGTTAGAGTTTACACCCTAATATATATATATCCTAACTAATACAAAATTTCTAAATATTTTAATTTAACAAACTAACTTTAAAAACATATTATATTACGAAATAAATTTTAAATCTAACTAAAACCAGTTTATCCATCAAATTTTCACTCATAATATATTAATCTCTACTAGTGTCATCTCCTAGAGTCTTTTTGAACTCTTCTGCATCTCAGTGTAGGACATAACAGAACCAAAACATTACTACCACTTTAATGCTTTCACCAACCACCACATAGCAGAACCCACTGCCCTTAACTTCAGAGAGAGCCCTTTTCGTATCGCTCCTTCTTCGTTTCTCCCAATCTGATCCACCAAAAATGCGCCTCCGCTGCTTCACGCTGCTGTGTCTGTGTTGTTGTTGGTTTGTCTCGGGAGAGGCCGAAACTGTGTCGTGTTCCAACATAGTGCCGTTGGGGTTCCGCACCCAAAACATCTCCATAACTGAATTCGGCGGCGTCGGTGATGGCCGCACCCTCAACACCAGGGCCTTCAGAGAGGCCATATACAGGGTTCAGCACTTGCCACGTGTAGGAGGCACTCTCCTTTACGTCCCTCCCGGGGTCTACTTAACAGAACCCTTCAACCTCACCAGCCACATGACGCTCTTCCTCGCTGCCGGCGCCGTTATCATGGCCACACAGGTACACTACACTACACTACACAATCAACTTCAAAATCATTTTTAATTTCTTTCTCCGTGTGTTAATTTTAATTATTAAGTATTAATTTTCTCATTAACATGTTGTTCACCGTTTTACTTTCGTCGATTGCAATGTACATTTTACATGAATTGTTGGTTTTCTGTTAATTTAGACATTTTAAATTTTGCATAAACACTACTGTTTTTGGGCGATACAATCCACCGACTACTCGAGGAGGAACGTGAAATTGTACATTCGATGTGACAATTTAAAAACATTTCACGTGCTTAGAAAAAAGACGTTACTAATGAATAGGGTTATGATGGATTCAGTCCACAAATGTTGTTGTTTATCTGTATGGTTGGTGGTATGAGTATGGACTGTAGATGATCGAAATGGATGGTGGGAAACATACCATCTCCATGATCAATGGTGGGTCCCACGTTGGTGTCGTCTTCATCAATGCATATGTCACTTTGTGCATCAGATTGTAGCTTTAGCAGCTTGGATTACAGACAATTACTCTCTCTTCTTTCCTAATCAAGTGGTGGTGGGGTAGACACTTATTCTGCTGCTGCTGCTGCCACATGCTAGTGTTATTCCTCTGTTTTAATTAAACATGAATCTGAGATGGTGATTAGTGTATCTATCTGTCTATGCTAATTTCATCTGTTTTGAAAGCACCCTGATCTAGCTACATACAAAATTATAATAAACATCTTTCATCATTCCTTCCTTTTCTTACACACTATGGTCTTTAAGAGAAAAAAACAAATAGATCAAAAGTTGATCAGATGAACTAGGACTCAATTTCTAATAATGCCTTTCATTTGCTTGATTCCTTAGGATTCATCAAATTGGCCTTTGATTGCACCCTTGCCTTCTTATGGAAGAGGAAGGGAGCTGCCTGGAGGAAGGTATATGAGTTTCGGACATGGAGATGGAGTTCAAGATGTGGTAATCACTGGTGGGTATCTAATATTAACTGTTTTTTAGGATGCATATGTACCAGACCAGTAGATAAAATCTAAATAGTACTTATAGAATATAATTATTCTTCGATTATGAAAATTTTCTTTCGCTTTTTAAATTAATAAGAAATAATTATATATGTAATTTTAAAGTAATCATTATAAAAATTATAATTATATTGGTTAAAGATGGAAAAAAAAACTAGCTACTCAATACTAAAGTCTTCTGTGAGATAGCTTATAGAATCCACTTTTGTACTAAAGTCTTTATGAGAGAGCTTATAGATTCCACTTGCATTAATTAATACCCATCCATGGAAACTAATTATCTATGTAAATATTTTACTCCACTTAACCATTTTAGTTTTAAAGTATACTTGACCTCTCTAAAAACCATCATGTTAATGTGTATTTGGATAGAGAATTTTCAGAATAATTTTTTTTTATAGAAAATTTAAAATATATTTATAATAAAACATGTTCTCTGGGTAAGAAATTAAAATTTTAGAATTTTATGAAAGTAATTAGATTATTTAAAATTGTAGAATTTTAACTTTTAACTATAAAAGGTAAGAATTTAAAATTATTTATATTCTTAAATTAATGTATGTCCTCTTTAATTTTATCTTAAAGGTCGTTGATTTGACTATGATCATTACATTTAGGAGAACTATTTTTCAAACTATAGGATCTTTTTATCAATGATGATATGAGTTATTTTTTTATTTACAATTTATATAGACTACTATTTAGTTAGAGTTTTTTCCACTAATTTTTAGAGCCTACTTTTCTTTTTGCTGATGTGAACTAAATATTTTTTATTGATTTATATCTTGGTATATTATTTTTGTTAGTGTGTGGTGATTATTTCTTTTTATCATTCATAGCAATATTATTTGTCATTAAATTGTTGGGACTTAAATTTTACTAAACATTGACTAGGATTTTATTTTATTTTTGTCGATATCATTTTTAGCCGACATAAGACATAAATCAAACATTCCAAAATTCAACATAAATAATTGTGAACTACATTAACTTAAAACAATATCCGTAAGAGTTAATTGAAAAAACATTGTGTCAATAATAGTTGAATTTTTTTTATGAACTTTGATCTAGAAATAATATCAACAAAAATTAACTAAAAAATCATCAACCTTAATATTTTCTAATTATTAATAATTGTTTGATATTTAAATAAACTTTTTTTTTGCATTCAATAGTAATTGAATTACTTATTCATATGAAAAAAAATTAATAAATTTGAATTGTTCTTATCTAAATCAAATATTTAAAAAATAAAACAATTTAAAAATAGATAAATTCAAATTTAATATATATTAATATTTTAAAATTATATTTTCTGTCCAATATCAACTTTATAATGCATACCCATAATTGAGTGCTGGGAGAGTTTTTTTTATCAAGACTGGAGGGTTTAGTGCCCAAACTACACCCTCCATCTCTCACACATTCATGTTTTTTCACAGGTGAAAATGGCACAATTGATGGGCAAGGAGATGCTTGGTGGAATAAGTGGAGGCAGGGATCTCTTCAGTTTACTAGACCAAACCTTGTTGAATTTGTGAATTCTAGAGATATTATTATTTCAAATGTAGTCTTCAAGAATTCTCCTTTCTGGAACATACACCCGGTTTACAGCAGGTATAGGTTGATAGAGGTCATCACTCATGAGAATTTAAGGATTGGTCAGATAGCATTCTTCATGTCACTTCTTTAATTTATTATATGGTACCAGCATACCATGATGTTTGGGGAAAAATATTAATAGTCATATTTGTATGAATTCTTTATAAGCTTGTTACTTTTGTCTCTAGAAACTAACCAGCTCTTATCATTAAATCTGATTCCTAGTTGTTTGACTTCTTTGCAGCAATGTTGTTGTTAGATTTGTCACCATTTTGGCCCCACGTGATTCTCCAAATACTGATGGCATTGATCCAGGTATGTAGTGATTGCTTTCTAAATAGAGATTAGGAAAGAATAAGTGCTACAGAGTACAACTTGTGTACATAGTGAAAGTAATACAACAAATAGCCTGCACATACTATGCTAGGTTACTAACTGGTTTTTGGAATTCTGTTCTTATAAAACAATTATGATACTGGTGACAAGATGCACTCAGATGTAGTCAGTGGCTTGAGATTTGACAAGTATCCTCTCAAGTTTTGTATTCATGTTTGTTTTCATCCAAGTTAACCAACACTACAATGCAGTAGTTAATGGCAAAATCCAGGGATTATCTGTGGTGGTTGTAATATTATGGAACCATTAGGTTGGTAGGACTAGTAAAAAAAACCCTTGCATATATCCATTCATACAAGTAATCCATTGATGCAGATTCAAGTTCAAATGTGTGCATAGAGGATTCATACATATCTACTGGAGATGATCTTGTGGCTGTGAAGAGTGGATGGGATGAATATGGGATTGCTTATGGCCTTCCTAGCTCTAACATTACCATCAGGCGAGTAAGTGGATCATCTCCATTTGCTGGAATTGCTATTGGCAGTGAAACCTCTGGTGGGGTGGAGAATGTACTTGCTGAACACATCAACCTTTACAAAATGGGAATTGGTATCCACATTAAGACCAACAGTGGCAGGGGTGGATTTATAAAGAATATTACAGTGTCTCATGTGTATATGGAGGATGCACGGAAGGGAATAAGGATCTCAGGTGATGTTGGGGACCACCCTGATGACAAATTTGATCCGAATGCTCTCCCCATTGTGAAGGGTGTCACGATGAAGAATGTTTGGGGTGTGAAGGTTTTGCAGGCTGGCTTGATACAAGGGGTGAAAAATTCACCTTTCTCTGATATTTGCCTTTATGATATCAACCTTGGTGGAGTGACAGGACCTAGAACTCCTCCTTGGAAGTGTTCTGATGTGTCTGGATTTGCTCATCAGGTTAGCCCTTGGCCATGTTCTGAGCTTAGCAGCAACCATCAAGGATCATGTGCCAATTACTCCTGAGATAATGGGAATATTTCCACCTTTCAAGCACTGAGAGGACCAAACCATTGGCTTCTTTTGTTGATTTATCTTAGTGAAAGGCCAAATGCAAAAAAAGAAGGCTTGTTTGTTTAAAATTTAGTAGAATTGATTTTGACAAATAATTTTAAATTATTAAATGTAATTGAGATGTATGTCTAAGTTAATTTCAATGATAAAAATCATATTAAAACATGTGCCGATTAAATGAATTTATTTTGGGTTTAAACAAACATGCTCTAATTTTTTTGTTAAGAAATGGGTTTTAAGCCTAACTCAACCCCATAAAATCAGCTCAATGAGGTGAGGTTTGCGTCCATTTATATACAATGAAATGTCCTTATCTCTAGTCGACGTGGGATCTCCAACACACTCCCCATGCCGAGGCTACCAACTCGTGCGTGGAGATATATGTTATGGGTGGTCCGATAACGGTTTGATAGCGGGTGACTTGATAAACCCAACAAATACTCGTTAGAATAGGCTCGAAATAGCTCTGATACCATATTACGAAGTGGACTTTAAGCCTAACTCAACCTTAACATATAACGAGTGTTAGGGAAAGTAAAAAAAAAAGTATTATAAAATTTGATGCATTATAGGGAAAAACACATAAATCTAAATAAAATTTATATTTCAAAATTAGATATTACTCTTTTAAAACATATACTTCATTTACAATAAAAGAGAGACATTTCAGCTATTAGAAAACCAAGGGAATACATTTAAAAAATTTATGCTTTCCTTATAAGTATCCCTGTGTTCTTAAAGATGATTATTTTTCTCTTTTTTTTTTCTTTTAAAACAAGAGTAGGTATTGGAAAAGTTAAAATAGAAGCACGATACTTGGACAACCAAATTCTATCTTCAATCATTTCTGTATCATTCATACGGAATAATTTTAGAATCGAATATTCTTTGGAGATAAGAACTCAGCATGCATCATACATAAATTTAGAAACAAGACAAATTTATGATTTTGGAGCCAAGCCCACTTTAATTAACTCCGTGCATACAAATCTTTCACAGTAAAAATTAATTGACAAAACAAATTATCACGAAATATATGAATATTAAAATTATTTTATTTTTTAATATGTGCAAAAGTAATTGAAAATAAAACTAATAACCATGGCGGCTAGGGAAACAAAAGGGAAAAAGTTGATGGAAATGTGGCTTACGAGGTAAAAGTAGGGAAAGTAAATCCGCTGTAGCCAGTTTTATATTCAGTTAAATCACAACCGTTGATCATCCATCATACAGAGATTAAGCAAAATGACGAGTGGTCCAGATTTTATCTTCAAGGAAGATGGAGCTGCAGCGGCAGTAGAGGATCGAAGAAGTTGGAGTGAGGTTAGTGTTCACTGGAGAAGCAGAAGTAAAAGCCTGCCTTTGAGTTTCACTGCAGAACAGAATCACACACCATCGTCATGTTTGTTAGTTAGCGCTTTCACTGTCACATAAAAAGCGAGTTTCCCTCTCTTCTCAAATCGTCGTTGTCTTCCATGGCTATTCGACCTCCTGCTTCTTCCTCACTTTCCTCACCTTCTGGTAAGTATTTCGAACTCTTCTTTCTACGCTATTCAATTTCCGAATTACTATTACTCCTTCAAATAGACAATCCGTTAATTCGTTTCACAGTAAAATGATTGATCCTCGTGCTCATGCATGCATGTTTAACTCTAGTTAGATGAAAATGTTCTCAAGTTATTAGGCTCAATCGAGTTTTTAAGTAGGAGAATGCTTCATTTGCTTTTACAATAATAGAACTGTGGAGTTCGCCGGAGCAAAATAAATCAATTAAATGATCTTACGGTCTTCAGATTGTGAAGAAGTCTACAAGTTTTGGGGCTAAATGCAGATTTTAGGAATTTGATAACGAGAATGAGCGCAAAATTTCGATCGAGACTATACTTTTGTTATGGAGTGATCGAACTTATATGATTTTTGTTAGTTTATACATTTTGAGATTTTCTTTTGTTTTATGTGATTTGAGATACTACTTACTTACCTACATTACACATGCTAGGAATTTGATTGAGAGTGAGTGAGTGCAGAATTTTTACGGAGACGGAATTTTTTGTCTCAAGCGGTAGAACTTCTTGATTGTTAATTTTTTTTGCACATTTTGATATTTTCGTTTCTTCTATGTGTTTTGAGATACTTGCCCACAGTACACCCGTTGACGTCTTTGACTTGAGGATTTATGTTATTTCAACTGCTCTTTCTTCTGGATACTGTTTTCATCTTTGTTCAACACTGTGTCTTGTAGAAGGGATATGTTACACTGCGTCATATGGAATAACAAGCAATTCAATCAAACTTCCTATTGATGGCCGAAGATGGCATGACCTTGCCAGCACAAGGTGCTTATACATTGCATGATTGATGATTATTTACCCTTATTCAGAAAATAGAGTGTCTGTTTGAAAGTGGATTCACCTTTCTCTTGCTTATAGAATTGTAATACTACTACATGTGGAATTATTCAATTTGTCTCTAATTAGAGACAAGGAAATTAGGGAAAGATATTTTAGATTTATTTGCATCCATATTCCATATCAGTATGACACTCAACTACTATGATTGACTTCTTTTCTTTCTTTCTTTTTTTATGATCCATATTGGCTTTGATACCATTGTTGGGTTCTTTCAAGGGGGATACACAAGGAAGATTTGACACCAATGAGTTATAAGCAAACTTATATTAGAGACTATAACACCACTTTCAACTCAAAACCTTAAAACAATAAGTTTATTGGTCTTTTTCCTTATATTTTGCTCAACTTTCTCATTCTATTCAATGTAAGATTCAAATTCACACTTGAAGTTTCTATTCAACCTTATTCATTTCTATTCAACCTTATTCATTTCTATTCATTATTCTTCTTGCAAGATCTAAAATGCTTTGTTTTCTGAAATAGTTTTGGTTATCTTTAGGTACAAAAGTTCATTTTTTGGATTGCCACACCTGCTTTGGCTATCCACAGGGCATGATCAGTGCCTTTCAAAGGTTAATGTTGCTGCAGATTATTCAGATTCTATACCCGATTCTTCTGATCACATGGATGAACAAGGTTATCATCCTCTTGAACAACTGAAAGGTTCCAATGATACAAAGCCAGCAAGACTCTCTCCTCCTGAAATGGCAAAAACAGCTGTAGAGGTTTGTTCCTAAATGCATTTGTGCATGTGAAAGGAGTTAATTTGCAATATCTAGAGCTGGGGGCTTAGCACACATAATATGATTTTTCTATTTTGCTTAACGTATTTTGGTAGTATCCATATCCTTTTATCATCATGCCCTGTTTGTTGCCATTAGGCTAATAAAAGCGCCTTGCTAGCATTTCCTGCAATGGTACACTGTGAACCACATGAGCAGATTTCATGGGCTGAGTTTGAATATCATATTGATGATTTTGGAGGTTTGTTTTCTTTCTGTTATGTATATATTTTGTTTATGATGTGAGAATCATCTATTACCTTATCGAATTCTAATTTAGTATTAAACATTGAGAATTTTAACTTATTGCTTTTTATTTGTTTTTTTTTTCTGTAGATATATATTTTGAAATCTTTGATGATGCAAACCTTTTGGCAGATCGTGGAGCTAACAATCCTGTGGTAGGAATTTAGTAGTTGTTTACAAAGGGATTTCATTGTTAGTCCTGCAAATAGTTGATCAACTATGCTTAGCTGTTGAGATTTCCCTTTTTCTTTTCTTCTCTAAGGAAGGATTATTTGCCACCTTTTTTCCTTTTACTTCTTTTGTCTCCCCACCTAATGCAAATTATTTTAAGAAAAATATATTTTCTCTTTTTAAATTTGAAGTAGATGAAAGTTGCAGATATGTGTTAGGGAACCATGTCAAACCTGTGTATAGTATTTCTAGTTATAAGGTCCAGGTTTCCAATCTCTTCACCTACTTCTCTCATGTTTCTTTTTTTTTTCTTTTTTTCTTTTGACTGATGTATTTGGGACTCCTTGTTATTTCATGTTTTCCCTCAAAATAAAAAGCCACTTTCATAGATGATATACTTATTTTAAATCATATGAAGTTATTAATTCAGATCATGAGATTATGTAGTCATCCTAAAAGTATTATTTTTTTTAAGTGATTCAACTCTGTTTTTGTGCAACAGCTTGAAGAGCTATATTTGTTGTTTGGACGGTAAAGTGAAGTAGTTTTTGGCATGGTCTTCTTGTGTTCCATCCTTATCTTTAACATAGAAGTTGTTAAATTGATATTCAGGGTCTGTGTTTCTTCAGAATGTTTTCATTGGAATGGACATCCCAATATATGATAATAATAGAAGGACTGCTAGCGAGTATGACATTTTCAATAATGGCAAGGGTGATGAATTATTCACATTTGTTGATCAAGATGATGATGTTGAGGTTTGCATTTTCAGATGTTTAAATTATGGAATTTCGAAAGTTGTTTTAGTTACCAATAGTTTCTTTTTATGCATGTGAGAAATTTAAATCTCAAGTATATTCTTCTGCAAACAGGTCTCAGAAATGGAGGACTTTAACATTTCAGTGAATTGGGGACGTCCGGACGCTACAAACTCTGTTCATCCAATCTATTTCTCAAAGTGTTTAACAAAGGTCCTCCATCCCCTGAAAAAGAACACAACAAGAACTGATAGATAGCTAATATCTCAAGTTTCAACATGAGAATGATTTAACAGATTCATAGGTTCTGGAAGAAATAACATTGATCCTTTATGATTTTTCTTCTAGGCTGTCAACAACGTGGAATATATTAAAAGAATGAACCATCCTTCAAATGGTGTTTCTATTATAGGGTTCCTTAGACCCATTTACGATGAAGAAAGGTCTTATCTAAGATGGACGTATCACACTGAAGATGGTGCTGTATACATCTCTGGCTCGAGAGGTATAGTTAACTTCAAGATTGATATCTATGATATGCAGATTTCATCTTAACTCGTTTAGCATAAAAACATTGAGTTTTTCGAAGAGCACCACCTAATGGATAACTATAGAAATTCCTAAAATTAAATTTTGTAGAGCATAGATTTTTATTGAAAGGGGGATGTAAAGGTGTTGGAAGTTAGAGTTAAGGATACACATTTACACCAATCCAGTTTTAACTTTTATGTCACTTTCATGTTTTTATTTATGTGTAGAGCAATTAGTTTATTAATTTGTTGGCTAACTTATTGTGCATTTTATGTAATACATTCTTGTCATGGCACATTTATGAAGAAGCGTGTTAAAGGGCTGTGAACTTCCTTACAATTTTGTATTGTAGAAGGATCTTGTTTAGTTGACTAAAGGTGTGCTACTTTTTTGAAAACTCAAATTTGGTGTTAGCTGTTTGGGTTCACTACTACTATTGCTTGTTGGTTCTTGTCTTGGAATGTCTATCTAGTATTTCAATATAACAACAAAGCTTGAAGTTTGTCATTGCAGTTCTCTAAGCATATTGCATTTATGTAACCTGCAGAGGCAAAGGCTCTTCTTTATCAGTGACACGAAATCTTAGTTTTTGACAAAATAAACTGTAGATTCATTGGTAATTTGTTTTTTAACTTCGTTCCTTTTCAATCATTGTATGGCGAAGATTCTTACTCAAATAGTATTGATGACCAAGGAAACACTAATTTGACACTATATCGGTTGGAGATCCTGAAAATCAAGCTCCACTCCATGTATGGATATCAGGCATGTGTCTCAAAACCGGTTCTTTCTTTCTTTCTTTCTTTATCTATCTATCTATATAAAAACACCTGCTTGTTATTTAGAAAGAGTGCGTTCATAACTTATGACTTTATTTTTTGAAAAATACACCTAAAGGTGAAGCCTGCTAAAATACCCCTAGAAAGCAAATGGGGGTGCGTTACTAAATACCCAATATTTTTCTGTACTTTGAAGGATCATTAAGTTTGTTGAGATTTATATTCTAAATTACAAATTATGAATGTTCCACATGTCCACAAAAATTGCAGTCTGAAATTAGTGTGCTAGAGTTTCAAGACGCTGAACCTGATATTCTTGCACACTCTTCTTCGGAAATTCTGGAACGCTTCAACAGATTCTGTGATGATGATCTTAAAGCACTTTGCAAGAAGAAAGGTCTTGAAGCTGAGGTAATCCAATTTTTTCCCCACTTTATCCACTATCCAGATCTTTCAAATTAATCAATTTAACTGGATAAAAGGTTATAAAATAATTTGACATTTATTTACATCTCCATTCTTTTCGTTTATGACATCAAATAAATGAAGGAAAGCCTCCCTTATTTTCCATTGGATGATACGAAACAAGGAAATTGTTGATTCTTTACATCTCTCCTTTTCTTGTCTATCTTACTTCCTTCCCTCCATGATGCCAAGAAAATACGCTGTCGTAGGAAAAAACTATTATTTGTTTCATTATCTGATTATTCTTTGATTTTGTGTCTACTGTTAACAGTTGGTTTAAGCCGACTGTTTATTTCACTGATATTATTACTTGACTTCAGGGAGCTTACCTGGTTGGGGTTGACAGCCTTGGCGTGGATGTTAGAGTCTTTTCAGGTGCAGAAGTAAAAACTCATCGCTTTCCATTCAAAATCCAGGTAAGGATTGTGGGTTTCAACAGAATGTACATTATTCCAGATTGATTCTGTCATGGACCCTCGCCTGAACATCCTGGTCAGAACATGTGTATTAGTTATTAAAACAATCTAGTTGCTATCAACCTCTTATGGATAAGATAATCTGAGGGTTGATTGTGTAAGCTTATGATTCTTATGCTATCCAGTGTTTGATACGGGACATTTACATGATAATGTTAAAATAAGTCCAATGGAACCAGGAAAACCATATTTATATGATACCCCATAAAACATTTTATTGGCATTATTTTATACTATATAACTTGAGCAGTATTATTTGATGAATTTGTTTTTATAATATTTTTTGTCTTTCTGAGGCTCCTGAATTATCAATAATATTTGAAATAAACGTACAAGTCTGAGGTTCTAAGTCAACCAGTGTGTCACGCACATATAACATGTTTGCGTGGCACATGGGAAGAAGATTTGAACTGGATTCTCCAGAAATGTATTTTTTGGTAGAATTTGGGAAGTGGGCTTCTTAATTAACAAAGTAAGGTAAACAAACCTTTGGCTGGTGTAAGGTGGTGAACATTTGTGATCAGAGAGTAGGGAACACTGTTAAGTGTTTGTGATTGACCTCGTGTGAAAGAAGCCTTTACGGTCCACAACCCTTCATTTAAGGCGTTTTAATCTAATGGTTAGCAAGAGCCTACAACATAGGCCATTTTACTCAATGGACTTGGCTTGTATAATAAGCATTTGTAACTGATATAAACTTGCTTAAAGAAGAAATCTTCAGCCTGGCATGTTTTTGAATTAATTAATGGATTTTTCTTCTTCAATTTGTAGGCTGCCACAATAAACGCTGCTGCAAAACAGATTTGGCAACTCTTGTTTCCTCGATCTCGACGTAAGAAGAATATGAAGAAGTGGCGGACTACCACCATGATTTGAGCATCCCTCGGAGATTGGTCCTTATTATTTGTCCTTCTCAAACTGTCCCCAGAGTCTGTTCCGGAGCTATTGATGTCTTTATGTATGAATAGTTCTATAATATGTACATTTTTTCTGGGTAAATCCTATACAGCATTTTTTGGGTACATCTTCAAAATTTAGGAAAAGAGGAGGTAAGGGTTGTGTCACTCTTCGAAGGAGTATTAGTGGCTGCAAATATTAAACCCAAGTTTACTTAGGCTGATTTTACCAATGCACAAAAAGGGTGTTTCTTCCTGCACCCTATCAAAATTCTTCCTGCAGCCATGAATTTTTAAAAAGACTGTTTTACCTTTTTTTTAATGACTTCTGGATTATCTTTTTTTGAAGTTTTTTCCGGGATATACTTTTTGAAATTCATGAAATGTATTTTGAAAAATATTTTTCAGAATTTTCAGAAAATATTTTTCCAAACAAAATTTCAGGAATAAACTTTTCAGAATGTATTTTTCAGAATAATGTTTCTGGAGTATATTCTGAAAAGAACTTTTTAGAACGAGGGTGAATTAGATAAGGTATTTGGTCATTTCATCTAAGTGTTGGGGTTTCAGGAAGAATTTTGATGGGGTGCAGGGTGAAACATCCTCCACAAAATTGAGAAGCAATTACTTGTGTGTTAGGATTGCAGCTTGAACCTTGCCAAACGCTATTTTTAAGCAAAAGCTGTTTGGTATTTTTCACTTTTTCTTACCTTAGAAGCTACTTTTAATCTAAAAGTTGCTTGACATAAATGCTCTTCGATTTTAGAAATATCGTTTAGAATACGTAACTGCAAACTTACATTTAAACAATATAATATTAGAAATTCATACCATTTAAACTTATTTTTTAAGCTATTTTTTCTAGATTTAGAAACACGTTTAAAAATGTGCTATTTCAATTGATTGGAGTTCAGTTAAGTGCCTAAAGAAGTTACAACAATCAGGCCATGAACATCTTTGATACATCATAATATCAGCCAACCATTGAAAAAAGACGTTCAGTGACCTTTTTTGCTCTAAACTAAATAATATATGTGGTCTTCTACTCTAGGATAGTGCTCTACATAAATAACATAAATGCTCTTCTTTTGGAATATTATGAATTATTATTATCAATATATATGACGACAGGTATATGACATTTCAATGAGCATCGTATGCTGTTTCTAAAAAACTCTGACACTTGCAAGGAAATCATTTTCTACTTCTGCCAAATGGCAACTCTTATTTTGACCTACCATGGGATTATGACTCCTATGTTGTTAGGTTCATTCATTTATGGTTATTTATTGTAGTTTTCCGGTTTCTCTGTTAAAAAATTAATAATAATTGTCCTTAGAGATGCTTTTAAAACAATTATATATATTTATATATCATATCATAAAAGTTTGATTACGTACCTTGTAAGACAAACTAGTCAAGTTGTATAGTATACCATGACTTAACATGAGTATATTTTTTAAGATTTGTGAGCCTAACGATAATAGGATATGTTAAAAGAGTGTTGAAAATCATAAACATTATCCCTTAAAAGTCAATATTATTATGAGCGTTTATATTTTATAGTGGATTGTAAAACGTGGCTTATATTGTAACAAATAATTGGTTGGTAGGTATATACTGAAACTCATTTGTGTAAGTGTCGCAGTTTTATCAACTCTAATTAAGAAAATAAATAAAAAACGAAAACAAGTATCATGAAAATAAGTTAAATAATGATACAAAAATATGAATATATATATATATATATATATATATATATATATCATTCACATTTTTATTTATGTGACTTTATTTATTTTCAATGAAGTTTAAATAACTTTTATAGTGTCTAAGGTTTATTAAAATTAAAAATATTATATAATATTATTCCATTTTTTCAAATTTTATTCATTTAAAACTCCAATATTAAACCTCTAGCTATAATTTAATAAGTATGAAGATCTTTGTTTACAAATTCAAATAAATTATAAAGTTAATTTCTTATTTTATTATATATATATATATTACTATATAAAACGTACACATATAAATTTTTATTTATTTATATATGTATATAATATTTTTTTATTTATCAAATAAAATATATCTATAATTCATAATTAATTTATAATATATATATATATATATATAAATATTTAAAAATATTACGCATTTAAAGATGATACACTAAACATCTCCTCATAATTTGACGCTCTTTTCTGATTTTTACATTCAACTCCCGTCTCAAAAAATTATTACAATATTAAAATATAATAATATTTTATTAATAAAAACAAATGTGAGATAATTATAGTATTAAAATATAATATTTTAATTTTAAATATTATTGTATTGTGTGAAATTTACGTGTTTTAGTATATAATATTTTAATTTAAAATATCTCTCCTAGAATTATTGTTTTTGTTCTATATACGAGATTAAAGATGTTTCTCGTGTGATGGATTGAGGAGTGGTGTGATAAGACTACAGATTCTTGAAATTTTGTCGGACCATCCTCCTTTACTTTCTTGAGCCTCCTGCGCAACAATACTTTGTTGGTTGATTCAGCCTAGCATTGGTTTGAGGATGCTCTATGGACACGAAGATTTGCTTGATCCCCAATTCGAAATACAACTCCTTCATTTGCCTACTGACGAACTGAGTTCCATTGTCTGAGATGATTTGCCTTGGGATGCATGTTCTGACTAGGTTACAAATCAGAAAACCTTACCAAATAATGATTCTCTCTTCCTTTCTTGACTTCTCTCCTTTGTAGTCTTTTTGCTCTCCTTTTCCAGAAAAAAAATTGATCCCCTCCTTTCTCTTTCAGTTTCCCTTTTATAGTTCTTCTCACCCGTGTTTTTTAGGTTTAGTTGTTCATTATTTTTCTTCCACGTTCTTTCTCACGTTGTGTAATTCGTTTTCATCTACTCCACTGCCTAGAGAGTCTCTACCTTTTCAATAATACCTTTTTTTTTTGTTAGGGGCATCTTCTTAACGAATCTTATATTTAAACATGGTCTAACTAGACTGGACAACTCAGCATGGACTGTCAAATCGTCATTCTGAATTGATTAATCCCTCCGTTGACTATCAGATCGATTATCCAACGAAACTTATATCCTCTCCAAATAGCACAATAGTATTAAAATATAATATTTTAATTTAAAATATTATTAAGAAAATAATAATTATCAAATTATATGCAATTATTGTATGTAATATTGTATGTACCCAATTATATGCAATTAATTTAATAATTATAGAATCAAGGCATCACTAACGAGTCCGATAGAAAACCTCGTACAAGGCTTCAGTGCCGAGCAAATTTAACAATTGGCAAAGGCTATTTACTCGCTCAACAATAACGGTAAAAGTGACACATTTGTTAGCTTGATCTTACTACCTTGATTTGGCATCTAGGATGGGTCATGTAGCAAAAGGCAACCTTGAATACACACAAACCTAAAGTACAAGATCATCTAAGACACATTGCAACCTTCAAAGCAAACTAGCTAAAATCTACATCAAACACACTAAGGCTAGGTAGAGATGAGTTTCATCCATCTTCAACATGCCCAAGACCGGCCGAATGGAACCAAGTATCCTATGCATCATTTTCTTTCTAATTCACGATTTTCTTCTACACATAATGCATATCTTGCTAACATCACAGCCACCAAAGAACCTCACACTTATGCTCAAGCTATCCTTGATCCAAATTGGCAAAAAGCAATGGACGAAGAGCTTTCCGCCTTGCAGCTAAATCAAACGTGGACCTTAACACCGTTACCCGCTGGGCAGAAACTCATCGGATGCAAATGGGTCTATAAAATAAAGTACAACTTAGATGATAGCGTCGACAGATATAAGGTGCGCCTTGTCGCAAAGGGGTACACTCAGATTGAAGGTGTCGACTATTCTGAAACTTTTTCACCAACAGCAAAATTAACAACTTTGAGGTGTCTCCTCACCATTGCAGCAGCCAGAAATTGGTTTACTCACCAGCTAGATGTGCAAAATGCCTTCACATTGCATGAAATTATTTACATGGACTTGTCACCCGGCATCATCGACAGGGGAGAACATTGTATGTCGACTCAACAAATTCCTTTATGGTCTCAAACAAGCATCTCGAACATGGTTTTCAACATTTTCTCATGTGATTAAATTTGTAGGATTTCAACCGTCTAAGATAGATTACTCTATTCACAAGACATAATAACTCATCATTTACTGCCCTTTTGATTTATGTGGATGATATTCTTTTGACAGAAAATTATTTGACAGAAATTCAGCGTCAACAATTTCGCAGAAGCAGAATACTGCACGATGGCCAATACTTGTCAACTTAACTTTTATATTACATATAGCAGCAAACTCAGTATTTCATGAACGCACAAAAAACATTGACATAGACGGTCACATTGTGCGAGAAAAATTACAAGTTGGATAATCAGTCCTCGCAGATATCGCTACGACACAAGTTGGAGGTTCATGATCTTCACCTATCAGATTGCAGTATTAAAGAAATAATAATTATCAAATTATATGCAATATTGTACCCAATTATATGCAATTAATTTAATAATTATAGAATCTCATGATTAGTATCCTAACTAATTAGATTGTAATTTAGAGAAAGAAACTCTCTATATATTTCTCCTGAAGTGATCATCTCTTCTTCTTACCATTTTTTATCATTTTCTTATAGATATTATTGTGTTGTTATAAATGATTTTTTATCATTTTCTTATAAATATTATTGTGTTGTTATAAATGAGTGTGAAGTTGATGTGTTATAGTATTTTGGTCTTAAACAAATATTTTCCTTTATGTAATGATTGCATGAGTTGTAAATCAATTTTTTTTTTGTGTTTTTAACTTCATTTTACAATGTGACTTGGAATTGGATATATGGTTTGTTATCGATAGGTCAGGAGGGGATTAGCCCTATATTAAATACACAATTTTAATTATTTACATTTTCTTATATTACAAATATAACTAAACAATACAACAAAAGATTAATAAATGTTTTAAATATCATTCATAATTTTATATTTATATTTACTTTTAAACAATCATTTTATATCAGAATCTGGTTTCTAGCTGATTTATGGTTCATAACCGGAAAATAACACGGCAAAAATTTGATTACTTGTGTAATTTTCTTTGAGAATGCTATTTGGAAGAAAAAAAATGTTAAACGCGTGAAAAATTCAAAAAAAGGCTCTCTTTTTTTTCTGATTTGTTTTTTCGAATAGAAAAAAGATATCAACGCTCTGTCTTCTCTCTCTTCTGGGTTTGTTTGGCAGCAGAAAAAGAAATCTGAGAAACGACAAGGTGCGAGAAATCAGTTATTGCAGTGGCCGTCCAAGGTGGAAATTTTGTCGTATTTAAATGAGACCCCATCATTAAAAATTCAGTCTTCGATAGTCATCTTCTCCTTGTTCTCATTCTCCCATCATTGTCTGTTATCTTCCGTCAACGTTGCTTTCTCTCTCCTCGAGTTTTGAAATAGTGAATGATGAGGCCGGAGAAGGAGAAAGAGAAGGAGAAAGAGAAGGAGAAGGAACAGGATCAGGTGGTGGTTGATGCAGGGATGAAGAGGTACAGGAATGGAGAAATCTGGGAGTTTGAGGATGACATTGGTGTCTCAGATGGTGACAGTGGTGTCTTGTTGGGTTTGGACGGTGGAACTACATCCACTGTCTGCATTTGTATGCCCATGATTCCCTTTTCTCACTCTCAGCTCCATTCCCTTCCCACCCTTGCAAGGGCTGTTGCTGGATGCTCCAATCACAATAGTGTTGGAGGTAATTCATAATCCCCTCTCTTGTACACTTGGTGTGCTTGATGATTTCCCTTTGGAGTTTGTTTCGAAACTTAATTTTTTTTATGGGTTGTTTGTTAGTTTGTTTTGTTGGAATATTTGTTGTGTGTTTGGGCATTTTGATTGATTTGGTTTACATTAACACCCTGTTTAGTTCAGTGTGTGCCTTGTTGGGTTGGGAACTATGGGGAGGATGAGAGGGACCTCTTAGTTTAGATATACATTTGTTTTTGCATACCTTAGTAAGATGCTGGTTAAGTGGTTATTGCTTAAGCAACTTGGTTATCAGAAACATTTTGTACTGGAGAAAGGGGCTGTTTGGTTATGAAGCTAAATGGCGCGTTGATCTAAGGTAGTCACAAGCAAGTTTGGTCTACAACTAAGCTGTTGGAGATTGATCATTTAAGAAAACCTGCAATCTTATGGTACATTCCTTGGTTTGAGTTGTTAAAGTCTATTAAAGATTACATTCTTGTAATCGGATTTTATATTTGGCATTCTAAAGAAGCTTTGGCAACAGTGTTTTTGTCTTTAGATGTGCCTGTTTTTAATCTTCACTTTGTGCTCTCTCCCTTATTTTGCAATGATGAAGTTCTTATTTTAACCATCCCATTCTCATCCCAAAACAAAATAGTGATAACTTATGTTTGCTGGCCAAGTACACATGTAGCATCTCCATTGGCTCGTTTTTGTGTGTTAAGTTTGTGTACCAACAATAGACAAAGTTTCATGTATTGAACAGTTTTAAAGAATTATACCTGTCATAATAAAATGAAGATCCCATTCCAAGGGAAGTCTTACTTTAGCTGTTACCATTAATCACTTCTTCTACAGAAATTGCTGCAAGGGAAACAATAGAGAAGGTTATGGCACATGCTCTTTCAAAGTGTGGTTCAAAACGATCTTCAGTCCGAGCTGTTTGTTTGGCTGTATCTGGTGTTAACCATCCAACAGATCAAGAAAGAATTCTCAATTGGCTCAGGTAGATAAGCTTTATTTAAGCGTATCTTCCATTTTTTGTGTTGATAAAAGGCATATCAAGCTATTTTTACTCTTGATATTAGAAGAAACTAACAAAGTTATTTATTTTATTTATCTGTTAGCTTTTTGTGATTTTATATCTAATGACATAGATGATCTGTATGTTACTTTTTGTAATATATTAAATTGTGAAAGGATGCAACTGACTTTTAAGTTGTTTATCATAATATTATGAAAGAGAATTGTCTTCCTAAATATAGAATAGAGACCATAAATAAAATTAGTTAATCCTATCATGAATAACAATGTTATTATTGAACTCAACCTTTATAATGGAAAGTGATAACATAACATCTGCTATTTTATGTTTACCTATATAACAAGTCTACTGCATTATACCAATTTTATTTAAGATTGAATGATACTGACTTTCTTCATTGTTTTTAATTTGCTATAGCAGTATTTGTAAAATAACTAAAGCCAGGACCACAATACAAGTAGGGGACTTATCTATAAAGAATTGAAATTTATTTAAACTGTAGCTTATTTGTACATTCTGCTGGTTCAGTTCTTTAACTATGATGTGTCATTTAATATCCATTATAGTTTATCTGTCATTTTAAAGACTGAATTATGCTGTGGCCTTTTGTAAACAGGGATATATTCCCAAGCCATGTGAAGTTATATGTTCTGAATGATGCTTTAGCTGCTCTGTCAAGTGGAACAATGGGTAAACTCCATGGCTGTGTACTAATTGCTGGCACAGGGAGCATTACATATGGATTTACTGAAGATGGAAAAGAAGCAAGAGCAGCAGGTGGTGGACCTGTCCTAGGTGACTGGGGCAGGTAATGTAACCACTATTTCTTTGTTCATGAGGATCGCCCACCCCCACCTTCTCTTTAACTTGCCTCGTTTCTTCTGTAACACCCCCTCTATACTTTTTAACCTTGAAAATTAGCTTTTAGTAAAAAGTGTTAATATAGAGACAGATAATTTCATTAACCGGAAAAGGGTTTTAAGTTTGTAAATTGATCCAACCTTAGTTTTCTTAAAAGCTCTTTCTGTATCATATATATTGACATCACCCATGATATGAGTACAGAAGCTATAAAAAGAGCCACGGGAAACGTCTTTCTCTTGGTGTCCATCTTGATTCCATCTATTGCTTGTTTGAAAGTTTGCTTTATTAATTGCAGTGCATATGGAATAGCTGCACAGGCGTTAACTGCAGTGATAAGAGCTTATGATGGTCGTGGTCCAAGTACAATGCTTACAAGTAGTATTTTTCAAAGGCATGGTCTTTCTTCTGCAGAAGAAATAATTGGGTATATATTCTAGTTCTATAATTGTTCATTTATTTGCATTTGTGAAGCAAATAGCTAGTATTTGGAAATTTTTCTGTTAGAAATGCAAGAAGAGAACCATCCATGTGTCTTTATGTAAGGGCTAAAGCTTTTGGGATTATTGGTTCATGAAATGTAATATAGCCTCTATTGACAAGTAGTATACAGTTTAATCCTTGCTGCCCTCGTAGTTATTGTAATAAAGAAGAGAATTTTAGTACCGGGTAAGGATGAGGGTAAGTGCGTCTGCATTATCCATGTTCCAAGTGCAAAGGGCTCTTGCATGCAGTGTTGACAAAATCAGGATTCTAACTAGGATAGGGAAGGGGGTAGATGATTAAAAATAACTGGATTATAATACAGATTATAATTTACTCTGATCATGCCAATTTACAATCATCATTAAGCCTGGAGAGCCGTCCAAAAACACGTAACAATATCTTTTTTATTTTGACAACGTTGCATGTGGGAGGGGGCTTTTGGAATTGTTGAGTCATGACTGTTGCACTTTAAACCAATTTCGGTGCACTGTATAGAGAAAAAGGGGACAGGGTTGTCATGGGTTAGTCATTTAGTCCCTTGCCTATCCACACTACAAAAGGAAACTAAGTTGACTTGTATATTTTTCAAAAATGAGAATTTTTAAGTTGGAAGTAATTTTGTCAAGGCAATCATATCATCATGTTATGTTCAGATGGACCTATGCAGATCCCGCCTGGGCCCGCATTGCAGCACTTGTTCCAAATGTAGTGATCTGTGCAGAGGCTGGGGATGAGGTTGCACATAAAATCTTACTAGAAGCTGTCCAAGAGCTAGTTTCAAGTGTCAAAGCAGTTGTAAACAGACTTGGATTGTGTGGTCAAGGTTAGGGTTATTTAAATTAATGTCATTTTTAGTGCATAACATTTATAGTCAGTTTGGATGAGCTTCTCCATAATCTCCTTTAAAGAGGAAAAAATGAGCTTATGCATAAGCTAACTTGTAAAAGTTCTCTCGTAATTTCTCTAAAACAAAAATTAACTTGTGCATAAGCTAATTTTAGCTTTTGGAGAAATTCATCCAAACAAATCATAATACTCGTCATGAATAGATAGATATCCATTAAAAAAATACAAGTGAGTTCTGTTGTGTAGTGTAGAATTTCATATTAAAGTAGTATGCTGGAAATATTAGTAAAACCTTAACGCAATACACTTTTATGTAATGTTTAGAAAGGCCAGGATTGTCTGTGCCTTGTAGAATTTGCATTTTCTAACTTTATGCTTGATGTCTGGGATGCATGTTAGTATCTATAGACTTACCGAATTTGTCAAACTCTAGATATGGACATTTTCTCTAGCATTTTGTGTTCATGTCTTCTTGACAATAAAACATCATACATAATCCCTGGATGTTGCAATTTCAAGTGGATCTCAGTGTGGTTCCAAGTCTCACTGATTTGTCACTTGCACATCTAAGGCTAACTTGTATTGAAATTGAAACTATGATTAAAATCTGAACTAATTGAGTTGGCCTCCAGAACATTCTTGCAAAATATAACAGTGTTCTTTGGCATGAATCTTTGGATCATTAACATGAATTCTTGATCTTTTCTCCTTCTCTAATGAATATTGTGCAATAATGACTTGTAGTCTGTAATTTTGGCAGATGGACAGAGTAGCTTTCCCCTCGTGATGGTTGGTGGTGTTCTGGAAGCACATAGGGGCAGTTGGGATATAGGAAAAGAAGTAATAAAGTGTATTACCAAATGCTTTCCTGGGGTAATTCCCATTAGACCTAAGGTCAGTGTATTTTGGAGATAGTCTTTTATATTTCTTCTACAGCCATTCCTTGGATGTTGGAAATCATTTTTGAAAACAATTGCATAGAAGATCAAATCTCATTTCTTTAGTACTTAGAAGATGTTACAAAAGAGAAGGTTAACAAGTACTATTTAACAATACTTTCTGTTGAACATCCATTAAATAACACTTTTTAAGTAGGAATCAAAATTATGTCCCCAGATATCAAGAATCAATATTCAAATGTTTTTAACATCTTTGTTTTATTGCACAACAGGTGGAGCCTGCTGTTGGTGCGGCATGGTTAGCATGGAATTTTTTCATGAAAGAAAAAGAAAAGCAACAACTTCCAATTCTTGAAGATTAAAAGTGTGAATACCAATGTTATGTCATGTGGTTTATGTGTCATCCAATATCTCTGCTATTATTACTGTTTTGGTTCATATCACATTGGCTTAGTTCCTTGAGTCCTGATTACCTTAGTTAAGGTAATAACTATGATTGTGTGTATAACTTTTAGTGGCATAAACATGATAGAGAATTGTCTGTGTTGTCCTGTAGAGAATGAACACTAGCATTTGGCACAGCCAATGAAACGTGGGTTTATCTCAATGTTATCTTTACATGCCTGCTGTTTATAAGGACGCAAGACTGGGATGGTTTAACAATTTCAAGATTTATTAACTATGTAAAATAGATCAAAATTGCTAAAGATTGTTTAAAACCAAGTTAAACTCAAATTTAGTTTAGTTAAATATTCTTGGGACTAGTTTCTATCTTATTTGTATGCATTACTTATTTTTATTAAAATGGACTTGTACTGAACTGGTTATTAAAAGGTGGTTCTCGGAATGATTTTACTGATATCAATTTTTTTGTTGATCCTTGAGTAATACAGTGGAGTATGAAAAATAAGATATTGTAATTAAAAAGCAAACTCGTGAACAACCTTACAAAAACCTATTGTTTAAAGCTGTATTTTTTATATAAAAAAAGATAGCTCGAGATATTTAGCTTAAGAAATTTCTTAGCTTATGTTTTTCGGTATCCATATTTAAGATTTAATATTATGATTAAAATAATCATGTCAGGTTTTCGATAATTTTAATTTAACTTTTTTGTCAGGGATGCTATTAGAAACGCTAAACAGTGTGATTAAATCGGGAAATGTTTAAACAATAAATTAATCTACACTAAACTTTTCTTTTATCAGTCTAAGCGAAATGAAGCCCGTCAAATCAGAGCTAATTAGGTTAAACCATCATTTTCACCAAACAAAAACTTCAACATTTTCAGAATTCACTTTCCTCTTACCAAAATTTTTTCTCCATGCTCCTTCCTAATTTTCAGAAAACAAAACAAACTTCTAAATGTCTATAATTCCTCCATCCTAAAATTCTAAATTATAGTTATTCCTGTCACCGTTTTTTGTTTAATTTTTATAAACATTATTACTTCCTAGCCTCACTTGGATCAATGGAGCCTAGCAGCTGTTTTATGCCAAAAATAAAAACCAGAAAAGGCAGGATCTAATACACATGATTCTCAAACTATTTATCAAACCCCAGAAGTAACCGGGGTGAAGGGACAAAAAACAAATTGCTTTTAGGTCAAATTACATACTATATGAGGAGTTTCTCATAATAACTAAGTATAAAATAGAACATAACTCCACGATTATCCAAAGCACTTTACCTGCCACTAACTACTTTAAGCAACATAAATCCACATAAATCACCACTTCATACAGCTGCCTCTTGAAAACTGTTCATGCATGCATATACGTGGGTACACATTTTCAGGATCATTATGAGATTCGGTGTCCATAGGGGTGGAACCCGCGGAATACAGCCTCCCTTTTCTCCTTTTTTATAGATGTTTTAAAAAAATAACAGGGCTAAGCCTGAGCCAAAAGTCCCAGAAAAGAAAATTCCTATGGTCGTTGAACTTTTGATTCTATGACCTTCCCCAATTCTTACTGATTAATACAAGGACTAGCCAAGAAGCTGCCTTTAAGTTTTAGAGAAAGTGACAGAAGCAAACTCTACAAGAACTAAACCACCAAGAAATAAGGGTAGCGCAATTTATTTATATTTTATAAGGTTAAAAAGGTCTTCTATTGTTCTGATTACTACCACGAGAATCACCAAAGCCACTAGATTGGCCTGAGCCAAGTTCTCCAAAACCACCCGAACGATCTGAACCACCAAATCCCCCAAAATCATCTGAACGACTAAACCTAGACCCACTAGATGATCGACCAGATCTACTTCCTGATTGACCAGAGCCAAAGCCACCAGATGAGCCAAACCTACCAGAGTTTGATCCACTATATCTACTCATTTCACCAGATGAACTACCAGAAAAGCCCCCTCCTGATTGACTGGAACCAGAGCCACCAAAACGATTATAACTCTGTCCACCAAACCTTTCACCAGAATCTCCAAAGCTAGGGCGGCCAAATCCACTATTGTAGCCACCAGAACGGCCAGATCCAGGACCACGGCCAAAACCTGTATCACCATATCGACGATCCCTTATACCTCCAGAAGAGCCGAATCGCCCACCGCCCATGCCAATCGCGTCCATAGATGCACTATCAACAGCAATCCTTGGTAGCTGATAAATAGGAATACAGGAACAGAAAGCAATCAATAAATAATATAAATAAAAAATACCAACCTTTAGTGTAATTAGCATATTAGGGAGAGCACTGGAAAAAGAAAACGGTAATAATAACTAAAGGATTGTAGGTCACTAGCCGCTTAGATATATTGATTGGAGTACTAGAGAAAATTCAGATTGAGTAACTCAAATTTTATCAGTTTACAGGGCAACCTGATGCCCAAACTAATCATAAACAGGTTCAGATCCCATTATGCATAGGCAGGATGGGATTTAGGCAGTAGGAATATATGCTATCTTAATAGTGTTGCCTCAATTTCAATGACCAGAAGATTAGTAATTAACAGGAAGGAACAACTTCCAGTCCAAAAGACAGCAAAGGAAATCACCTCTGTAAATTTACAGCCCACATCACGCTCAATAAGCCTCACAGCCCTTGATTGATCTTCTGTATACACAAGAATAGCAGTTCCTTTCTTACCAGCACGACCTGTTCGTCCAGATCTATGAACAAATATCTCTGAAGAATTGGGAAGTTCATAATGTATTACCTATAAGAGGAAAGCAAGTTAAAATTCATATCTAAAAAAAGAATAACACGATAACAATATCTAAAAAATGAATAACACGATAACAATATCTAAAAAATGAATAACACGATAACAATATCTAAAAAATGAATAACACGATATCAATATTGTCCATACTATATCAGTATTTACATATGCACATGACATTAAACATTAAAGAACTGTACATTGACAAAGACTAAAACACAGAACAATAAAAAATCAAACAGAAAATCTATGCGAGGTCCAAAATCTACAGAACCATGAACAGCACAGGCTGATGACAGAACAGAATACACCTAGAGTGTTGCATGAAATATATCAAATATATTGACAGGAAAAAGCAATAACTAATAGGCAAGGAGAAATATATCAGCTACAAAATTATAGCTTGTTTACAAATTCGATCAACTATAAGAAAATTTCCATTAGAAAAAAGAAACCAGTAAACAGAACTCACAAGATCAACATTAGGTATATCAAGCCCACGTGAGGCAACATCAGTTGCCACCAAAACACTAAAATGGCCATTTCTGAAGCCAGCAAGAGTCTTTTCCCTCTGAGCTTGTGATATGTCTCCATGCAAAGCCTCGCATTGAACACTTTTTCCCATGGTAAATGATAATCGGTCTGCATCACGTTTTGTTTGAGTGAAAACAATACACTTTCCTCCTTTTGCATGTTCCTAACAAAGGATATATCATTAGGAAAAAGAGAGAAAAACAAATCCACAAACAAGTTTCCTCAACTGGTTTTTCTAATTAAAATATATAAAAGGTATTGCCCCAGGCTAGTGGGGTCTAAGGACAGTAGGTGTACACAGCATTACCACCACAAGCAAGGGGCTGTTTCTAGGATTTGCACCTGTTACCTCCGGGTCACAACGAACCAACCTTACCCTTGCACCGAGCCTCACCCTCTAGTTAAATAGCTATATATATTCAACGCACCAGGTTTGGAGTGAAAGGTTCCTCAACCTCTACAAGCTTTATTTAATTTTATATCATATCACTAGTTGATGTGAGACTAATCACCACCCGAGGTTGCCGTTGAGGCAGCCCCCTCCTAACGCAATGCAACTAAGGCAGGCAAGGGTTGAATACTATTAAGGCAGTTTTCAAACAGACTAACAATCACTAATCAGAACTAGCAATGAAGTCATCGATAAGTGATGGTTTTGGAAGTCATACTGTTATTAGCTGTGCAAGAATTCCCGCTTTAACATACGAGTCAGATGCAATGGAGTACAGTGAAATTCCATCTGCTAACTTCTGATCAGAATCTCCAACCTACAGCACCGATAAGTTTCCAGTCAAAATGATAACATGTAATCCCACACATGCACACAACACATCCAATATATAGACATTAAAATATGATAAACTTATCATTCAAAGAAATTCATGCGCCCTACAACTTAATCTACTACATTTATTTTGTACATTATAGTCTGCAAGAGGAAGTACATTCAAGTCAAACTAAATGATATCTCATAATTGCAACAGGTTACAGGCATTCTCCTAGTGCCTAAAATGGAACTTCATGCTTACTAGATCAATGGTCAGGGGATCATTCAGGTAATTGCGTGAAATCTGTTTTATCCAAGATGGCATTGTTGCAGAGAACATAAGAGTCTGACGTTTGAGGGGCAATCTTTCCAAGATCTTCTCCACTTCCTCCTGAAAGCCAACTTGAAGCATCTGATCAGCTTCATCAAGAACAACAAATTGAACTTCCTTCAGATTTAGAGCACCTCTGTTGAGAAGGTCAATAATCCGACCAGGTGTTCCCACAGCAATATCAACCCCGTAATCGAGCTGCCTCATTTGCTTAGAGATTGGCGTACCCCCATAAACACAAATTGTATCCAAGTTAGGTGCCGACTCATAGAACTCCTTCTCAACCTGCTTAGCAAGCTCTCTCGTTGGAGCCAGAACTAAAGCCAAAGGATCCCTACCCCGCCTGCCACATCAATCACACACAAAAACTGTAAAGTTAGAGACACAAATAACATTTCTATGATTCTATCCACACCAACATCAATTACAAAATCCAACTCTAGCAGAGAAACAAGTGCAAAATTTAGGTAATAACGAAACATAAGTATCACGATAACATAAAAAAGCAAATAGAACCAACCCATGCTTAGCATTAAACTGAATGATCTTATCCATGATGGGTATCCCAAAAGCAAGAGTCTTCCCAGTTCCAGTCCTAGCTCGACCAATCATATCACGACCTTGCATAGCAGGTTCCAGCACAGCCCTCTACAATTCAAAAAGCCAAATAATTTATTAAAAAAAGTTAACAAAAACATCTAAACTGCACATCGCTAATCATTATAAACCACAAATCATGCTTTGCATCAAAGAATAAACAAACCCTCAGAAGCAAAGCAAACCTGAATGGGGAAGAGCTTGGTGATGCCTTTCTTGGCCAAAGCTGAGACAATATCCTGAGAGATTCCGAGCTTCGCGATTTCGAGGCCTTCGTCGGCGTTCCCTTTAGAGCCTTCTTCGTAAGGGAAATCGTCAACAGCATATTCCGCACGATGATATAAAGAAGAACGGAAATTCAACGGACCGGGTTTGGAGTGGAAGGTTCTGGAAATGAAGGGGGCGGAGAGTGGCCGGAAGTCGTTGCTGGCGGAGATTATGACGGCGGGGAAAGCGCGCCTTGAGAGGGTGGAACAAGTTCTTCTGAGGATTGCGGTTAGCATGGTGTAGTGTTGGTGGTGACAAAAATGGCAAATGGAGAACGAAAACCCTAATTCAGGGTTTAGGGTTTTATGACAATAGAAAATTGAAAATGGAGAAGAAGATATTTCAGTTCAGTCCAGTACAGAGGACCCGATCTTCTGTGTCACTCTTCTTACTGCTCCCGTGCGCCCTATAACTCTGTTAATTTTTTTACTTTCATGGAATTTTTTATTTTATTCCAAACCATAGGTTATGAAAATTAATAAACTTTCTTTCTGAAATTAAGAAACCCTAGTCCTTGAATTTAATGTAATAATAAAATATAATATATTGAATACATGTTTTTTAATTAGTTAAAACTTATCAAAAATTTATTTTTTAAGTCTTATTTTTATTTAACAAACCATTTTATTTTGTGTTTTTAATGAGTTTTGACTAATACTAATAGAATGTGTGTTTAAAGAAGTGTTAGAAAATTGCATGCTTAATTTTACTGTGAGTCTCACCTTTTGTTTAATAAATTTTAATCATAATTTTGTAATTTTTAACGTGTATATTTTTTTCATTGCACCATTTACGGTATTATATACCTTTTCTCTCTTAGTAGACTTGATTTTTTCAATGTATTACAAAATGTGATATGAATCTTTGTACAAACATTGGGATATAATTAAGAACAATAATGCAACATACTTCAACTAATGTATAATAGATAGAGAAAAAAAAGCAATAACACATGTTTTAAGTGAAAAATAAGGTGTAATTAACAAAATTGAAAACGAAGGGGTGAATATGGGAAATAAATTAAAACATGGTGGAATTAACAATAAATTTCATGTAAACGACTAAATTAATAGATGGAGTGCATTTCGCGATAAAAAAATAATTGATTATTTCTATTTTATTTCAATTTTGATTTATCTCAAATTTTTAATTACCATGTATATTTGTTTTACTACAACAATATATAATAATAATAAATATAAATATAAGTAATAGGATTCTCTAATTTGATAGATCAATTGACCAACACAACCTGTCAAACACTTATATTCCCTCTTTACTATCTCAACCTCACTTTTCTGTCTTTCTCACTTTTTGTCCAAAAAATTCCCTTTCTCAAATCTCTTCCTTTCCTTTTTATAATCTTGTATTGGCAACCTCTTATCGTCTTACCCACACGTCTTCTTATCCCTTGTCTGCCTCGTTCTTCTTTATTCCACGATTTCGATCCCATTCTTTTTTAAGTGTCCCATTTTCGTCGGAGGAGGGGTATACCGTTCTGTTCGGACACATCAGCATGACATGTCAGACTACTACTCCTCTTCGACTGACTATTTTCCCTAACTTACAGGTCAGTCAACTGACTAATTAGTTTGACCTCCCGGACGGCATACAGCCCCCTAGCCTCAAGCCGAGCCGAGCTAGGCTAAAAGGCTTATGCATGGTTGACAAGTTAACCTGTATCAAAACGAGTTGCATGCTCCCCAAGTCATCAAGCAATAAATGCTTTGGCACACGAGTCTCACGAGGGTTGGTTCATTTGAAAAATCGTTTCCGCTTCCCAAAAGGGGTAGAACCCTTTCAACAAGACGTTTCTTTCGCATAGGGTCGCTCGATTATGTTGTAAGAGCTACACACGTGTCGATCGTTTGATGACTCCTGATTTGATGTTTCAACTTCCATTCCAAGTTTTATCACACTTCTTTATTTCCCTTTCATTCACATTTTTGTTGCCTCACTTGCATCACTCTAAGTTTCAACTGTCGTTTCACTCCATCCTCCGCCGTGAATCCCCTTTTAGCCACCATTTCCTAGGTACATTCTCATCATTGTCGCCTTTATATATCCCTATTTAGTGGTGGTTATGTTGTTTTTTGTGTGCCCAGTTTCACTGCATAGATTAGTTTCATTGCATAGATTTATTTCCTATGTAGCCTATTTTAGCTTGCTTGTTCTTCATTCAAATATGGATTATGTTGTTGCTTATCCCTTGGCAAAGAAAGATTTGCTTAAAGAAATCTCTATTTATACTTCCCACGAGAAGATTAGGAATTTTCGTGAGTCATGTTGAGTAAGAGTGACGAGAACTTGGTTAGGGTCGACGCCTGCGAGCCCGATGAGCCAGTTTGTAAGGATGAGTCCTGTGACTCTTCTGGTCTGTATGCTTTTTTTATGATACCGTGTTTATAAAACTGCATCTTTACTTGCCTTTTATTTGTTTTCGAGAAAGAGATTCTAATCGAGCTAAACATCTCTTAGGTCCAACTGCACCTGAACAATTGGTTTTTTATCCTAGCCTTTGTGATTCTTTGCTCCCAGTTCGGAATATCTTCGACTTTAAACATCTTATATTTTTTCGAATTCAAAAGCTCCAACAAACAATTGTGGTCTTCCCTCAATAGTTCTAGAGGAAGAAGTTTGTTTTCCCTTTTTCAATCTTCATACAATAATTTTAAAGGATGCTTTGTAAAAGTTTGACCTTCACATAAGAGTCCAACTATCTTGGACGGGTTTCCCTTGTATTGGTCCCGCAAACCCCGTTTTCAAAGTGTTCGCCAACTTAACAAACTCGATCTAATAGAGTGAGGTGTTTGTGAGTTTTTGGAAAAGTTAGTTTCAACATCTCAATTTGAAAAGTTAGTTTCAACACCTCCACCATCTTTAAGCGGGAATGTCAAACTCAATTGCTAAAATCTTACATCGATATATTGTCAACCTTGCATGAAATTTTATTACATTTCTTGTGTGTCGTTTTTTTATTTTAAAATATTAAGGATCAAATAAAAATATAAAAACATAAAAAAAGAGATAATTGTTTTTATATATTATATATTGTTATAGACAGTGGTCTATTTTAATTTATTTTAAAAACAATTTTTCTAAAAACTAATAATACATATATTTATTGGATTTTAATTTATATTAATGAATTAATTTTAATTTATAAATAATATTACTTAGCATCTAAATTACGATACAGGTATATATCTCAGTAAATAGTTTTTATATTTTTTAAATATATTTGTTATTTAAAAAGATTTATCATTTGATAAGTTTGCTCATCCATCCAAATTAGACTAAGCTTATATAAAACTTTATAATATTTTTTAATCCAACGTATTTCATTGTAAACTTTTTATATCCATTCATTTTAACGTCTTTAATTCTATTATTAAAAAAATTTGCTAATCTAAATTATTTTAGCACCGCGTATTTTCTATTTAGCCTTCAACAATTCTCGATGGTTCTAAATAATCTATATAACGTCAAATTAGTGAAATAACTAACTTATAAGATTTTACTAAATACTGTATTTCCATAAATAATTAATATTTTAATTGGAAGTAGTTAAACTAGTTTATTAAATTAAAAAATTACATTGTAACGTGAGTAATAAAAAGATATATAACCTAGTATGGTTTTTTTAAGTTAATTTTGAAAGGATGTTTCTTCATGCACCTCTACACTTTTCTTCCTGCACCCATACATTCTTAAAAATATCAAAATTACCCTTTACAGTTTTAAGTGTTTCTGAAATAATGATTCCGTAAGTAAAGAATATTTCTGAAATAGAAAATCCAAAAAATAAAAAATCATTTTGGAACATCTTTTCTTGAACACATTTTTTATTTATTTCGGATTTATATATCCACAATTCATAAAACATGTTCTGGAAAAAACGTTTTGGAAATATCTCGGAAAGAAAAATTTGGTAGTCATTTTTTAAAGGGGGCAAAACAGTCTTTTTAAGAAAGTGAGGGGGTGCAGGAAGAAATTTGTAGAGGTGTAGGAAGAAGTTGCCATTTTGAAATCATGTCCTTTATATAAATATAAACAGTGTAACAATTCATACAAATGTTAAAACATTAAGTGTTTCAAGGCCTTTTTTCTTCCTGCACCTTGAAAATTTCATATTGCACCCAACAAGTGTTTTTAAGAGTTTTTCAAACTTTGCTGCATCACCACAAAAGGTTTATCCTTTCCATAAATAGCATTATGGAAGCAATTTAATACTCTTACAAAAGACAGCCACTAACACTTATGGATTGATCTTTTCGAAACAATTTAAAGTGCATTTTAAATTTTCATTTCTGAAATTATTTCAATAAAAAAATTGAATTTTCCATAATTCCTATTATTATATTAGTGATAAACACTCAATTTGAGCTAATGTTATGAATTTATTGCTCATCAGACAATTATTAAAGCAAAAATTATTGCAAAATATATTAATTATTTTGTGAAAAAAATTAGGTGGGTGAAGCCAGAATGATAAAGAAAACTAAATAAATTAAGTCACACTGAAATTAACTATCAAATTCTTAATTAATAGGAGTTTTATGTCAACTATTAATTATTAAAGTATAACTGTTTTAATGATAAATTCTCCATGCAAAAATAATCTTATTATGAATCATAATCCTAATTGAATACATGTTCACAGTAGCTTGCATTTATATCGTTTTGAATATGGTGAGTCTTTGATTTGGTCATTCACAGTCAAAACCAACAATAGTAGAGTTTTGTGGTTACACTTTTAAATTTTCAAAAAGCACTTATGGAAACAACACGTTTTATTTTAACAAAATTATCAGAAATAATAATTATAATAAGTCATTCTATTAATATCAATATGAAATGAATTTTAATATGTCATCTTTTTATTTTTATTGTGATTAATATTATTATTATTGGAAATATAAGGAAGTTTACGTTTGTGTATCCATATTCTATTTTTTACTTAATTTTTATATGATGATAGAAATATAATATATATATATATATAAAATAATTTTGGATAAGTCGAAATTAAAAAACAAAAAATAAAGTGTAGAGAGGAATCGAAGAAAAATGTTATTTTATTTTATAGGTAAAATTTTGTATAGAAATATGTGAGACTATGCTTTTTTTTATCTTAAAATAAGAAATTAAGGGAAGAGTGAAAGAGTTATATAAAAATGATACATTAATATTAATTTAAAAAAATTAAAAAAAAAATATTTTTTAAGTATGAAATGATAAAATACTTCATTTTATTAATAAAATAAAATATATTAAATAAGGGTAGAATAAAAAAACGGAAATCATGATATAATTATATTCTTTAGATTTTTTTTATAATGGTATTAGATTACTTTTGAGATGATTTTCCGTAGAAGCATTAAAATAATTTTAAAATGGTCTTCGCGAAAAAATATAAAATTTGTGTGGGTCAGAGAGAAGTGTGAAAAACGTTTAAATTTCATGATTTCACATTTGTTGGGTGGGGAAAAAAATTCTCTCTTCAATCACATGATGATGCCATCGTGACATATATCTTATTAGCACTATCAGTATGCTATTAAAAAATCACACGTTTTCTTAAATTGCATTTTGATGAAAATATTTATACAGCAATGACACAAGATTCTTTTTGGAGAAAAATAAATTTCTTTATTATTATAAGGACAAAATATTTTCAACATATATATAATAAAAACATAATGACTTTTCATTTTTTTTTATCACAAACCTCTCTTTCCAGCTAAATTTATTTGTGGAACTAATTTTACTAGTGAGAGAGAGAAAATAATTTTAATTAATTATGATTTGTTTTAAAATATATTTTTTTCTCTAAAATATACTTATTTTGTTTCTTTTTAGTTCTATGTAGGAATGATTTGGAGTTTGATAAAAACAAATATTTTTAATGGAAGTTATATTTAATATTGTTAGTGTTAGATGTGGAATATATTATTGGTCAAGTGTAGAATTAATCAAAAGATGATGTTCTACTTGTAAGTAATGATTATAATAACATTATTGTGATAATTAGCAAGATACTCTTTGTATGAATGGTAATGTTTTCTCTTAGGATAAATTTGGAGTGATATTTCAAAATACCAATAATAAAATAAATTAAATATATAAAAGTATTATGTGATGAGAATCGATAAAGTTTACAACATCAAATTGATGATCAATAATACTTAATAAGACATGTAACAATTTACTTTGTTTGTTATATGTAATATTCCAGAAAATACATTTTAACCATTACGATATAAATTTTACTAATTTCTATAAAAACTTGGAGTTTTATAAAATATTTCTATTACAAGATTATGACTTATAGAAATACAAATATTAACAATATAAGATTCGAAACTACATCTCAAAACCCTCCGTATCCTTTGACACCTGAATGATTATTTGTTCGTGTACGTAGTACAATCATTGTAGTTTAAAACATAATAAGAAAAGTAAGGATAAACAAATGAAAATAAATTTCATAACATATTTAATTCATGCAGAAAGAACCAATCAAACTAATCATTTATTAACATTTTTTAAATGTTGTTATATAAAATTTTAATACCATTTTCATCATTCATATAAACCACACATGGATCTATTTTCAATCACAATCATTGGAGTTCATTTCAATCTCACTGACTACACATGAATTCATCGTCTTCCGGAAGACTCATTAAGTATGCCCTTATCATAGACTAACATCTGATCCAAAGATTACTAGTGAATCCAAGAGAAAAGATCATGTTGTGGCAAAATGATAAATAATTCTAGTGGGATTCATCGTCTACGGATTGATAATGAGGTTACTGAGGGTCCTAAACTCATTGAGGATCATATTTTGGACTTTTATAAAAATATTTATGTTGAGTCTATTTCTAATGTTTAGGATGCAAGTAATATGGAAGATTTTATTGGTTCTTATATTCCTGAGCTAGTTACCTTTAAGGAGAATATGATGTTGATTAAATGTCATGATTTTTTGGAAATCAAAACTGTTGTTTTTAATCTTAATGGTAATAGTGTTCTTGGTCCTGATGGTTTTGGTGGTGTTTTCTATCATTCTTGTTGGGACATTATTGGGACAGATGTTTGCAATGTTGTTTAACAACTTTTTAAACAAAACTGGGTTCTCCCTGAAATGAACAGTAATGTGATATCTCTTATTCCTAAGATTCAGGGTGTTGACTCCATTAAAGATTATAGGCCAATCTAGATGTTGGAACCTGGCAGCACAAAACTCATAGTGGTTCCTTTTATCACTTGCCATGTTGTCCAAGCGGTTGATCACCAATTTTTTAAACTATGACATAGGAATCCCACGATCTATGGGTGGCTCATAGCCCACAAGTGCATTCATAGCATATTCATCTGCATTTCCAGCACTTGGTCCAGTTCCATAGGTTGCATCTGCAACTTGCTCAGTTGAATTTCCAGTGCCTTGATAATCTTGTTCATGTTCAAATTGATTCCCAACATTTGGTGTAGATTGGTGTCCATCATTTGTTCCAATTTGATCTTCTTGAGAAGGACCCACCCCTTCTTCCTCTTTGCTAACCCATTTATCACCAATTTTAATGAATCGCATCTTGTTAAATGACCCATTATTAATTTCATGAGATGGTTTTACCACCTCTAACAATTCTTCATCAATATCAACTTCAAAATATTGAAGAAATTTATATATAGAACAACATAAATGAAATGATAACCACTTTACCTCATAGATTTTTGCATACGCTCCTTGAAGACATAGATCCAATTGACTTTGATGTTCTTCATTATGCAGTAGATTAGGACAAGGTCTTCTTCAGCAAGAAAAACATGATTACTTCCCCTAGAAGTTAGCATCTATGTGACAATGAAAACAATGATAATCTCATTCAATTTTAAAGCACCTGCAGAAAATCCCTTCACTCTTAAGGGAGGATTTTTTAGATAACTCACATAGAATTGGATGTTGTTGAAGTCCTCCACCACACCTATGTTCCCTTTGTTGATCTTTATCCTTGGATATTTTAGTCCAGTAAAGGCAATCCACACAACATGAGTGATCTCCATATCTACCCTTTTGACACGTGAATACATGTTCTCACCATCAATAAGTAGATTTGTGTAGAATACCTTCACAAGATCTGGATGAGTAATTCTAGACATCTTAAGAAACCTTTTTAGCTTCTGATCTTTCGAGGCCTTCCTCACCTCCTTGAGATTCTTCTCCTTTAGCCAGTTGAAGGATATCAACTTTGGGTTATTGATGACTTTTCTACTTTACTCATGCAAAAAAAATTCAATTTTCTCATTGTCACCCAAAAACAAATTTTCTACATGTCAAGCCCTTTTGACAACACGTGATTTCTTTCTCTTTGGCGAGGGGGATGAAGAGGTCATGATGCAAAATTGAATGTATGAAGATGTAGTCGAAACTAGTTTCAAGTGAAGGTGTAAAAATAAAGGTTGTTTATATGAAATATTAAGTTGAAATCACACACATATATAAGCATAAAAAGTTGGCCAAGATAATTTGGCTTTTAGTGAGTTGTTTTTCCAAAGAAATAGAATCTTCAGCAGTGGGAAAGAGGCAGTGTGTCAGTCCAACAAAAAAAGTTTTGACTGAATTTTTATCATGCTTGACCATTTATAAGAAAACGTGAATTTCAAATAAAGCAATAAAATATATCCCCTTATGATCAGATTCTGAGGTACATTTATTACATATTTGACCAACAATCGGTTTTGAAAAGCAGAAACCATGTGTAAGCAGTCATGGAAGCTGTATTCAAAGGTGCCAAAGGAAAAACAACAGGTTGTTCAAACTTTCAACCGATTGTTTTACTGTGACGGTAAAGAGAATATTTTCCATAACCAAATATTCACCTTTTAAAGTAAAAAAAACAAAACGCAGTATGTAATTTGTTCATACCTTTGCAAGGAGAATCTCAATAGATTCAACCAAAAGAATACTTTGAGATGTTCATATGGTCACAAGGGACACTTAAATAAGTTGGGAAATGAAAACACACATACTCTCTTTATTCTTGAAGTTTCTCTTTTGAGCAACCACTATGCATGTGCCAAGGATGTCTCTTGACTTTCAAAGGACTCTACAAGGCATATACAATTGAAAAGTGCAGACTTAACCAATTTCTTGGATGTTTTTCCTTTGAGTCTTCACTCTTTAATCTCAAGATGATACTTGGTTGCCAAGGATACCTACAAGAAAAGTTCAAGAAGCAAGATTTTTTCCCCTTATGAATGTGGGTCCATAGACATTAATTGCGACATTAAAAGTCTTAGAAATCTTAGGAACCCATTTCAAAAGACCTTTAGGAACAAAAAACCTTATAACTCTACAAAATTTAATAGTAGGACCCTTTTTCATGCAGTAAAAACACATTTGAACTGGTTGTTTCGATAAAACAACAAGTTGTTTCGATAAAACAACAGGTTGCTTTTCAAAGAAACTTGAGAAAGGTTTTGAAAAAGGTTTGTTCTTGCTGTTTGGATTAAATCCCAGTCCAGCCTTGCCAAAAACACAATTTTGAGAAGCAAAAACAGTTTCAAGATTGGATTGGTCTTTGGAAAACTTGTCCATAGTTTTTAAAAGATAGTGAACCTTCTTTTGAAGGGAATCATAATTTTCACAAAAGCTTGAGTCAACACACTTACAAAAAGAGTTTTGGTAAATCATTTCTAGGTTTTCAAAACTAGTTTTTGAATTGCTTAACTCTTCTTTTAAGGTATTGACTCTATTTTCCAACCAGTTGTTTAACCATTTCAACCGGTTATTCAATAGGGTCAGCCTGTTAGCTTCCTCATGAGTTTTTTTGCAGGCATCAAGAAGTCGACTATAGTTTTCAAAATTCACCAAAGTGTTAGAATTACACTGCTGGTTTCTGAATCTTCTTTTGCCATCAAACACATATTGACTTCTTCATCTTCCTTTGATGATGAACTTGAGGATGAGTCATCATTATCTTGGCAAGCTATGTAGGCTATTCTTGCTTTGCCTCTTTTTTCAAACTTCTTGTTAGCCCATTTCTCTTTACTCTCATTTTTTGTGACCCAGTTTACCAGATCCAAAATAAGTATAGTTTGTAGAATTAAATTCATTGACTTTCTTACTAGTGTACCTATTTGATGGCTAATTTTTGTTCCTGTTGTTCTTTCTCAAGAACTTGTCAAACTTCCTTGTGAGCAAGTTGAAAGTCTCATTATCACTACACTCATTTGAGTCTTGATCACTCTTTTGACTAATAGCTCTTAAAGAAATGCTTTTCTTCATTTTCTTGGTCATAAGTGGTTCATATCAAGCTCATGCTCTCTTAGCTATCCAAACAAAGAGGCAATGGTCAATGTAGTCAAATCCTTGGATTATAAAATAGCACTGACCTTTGGTTGCTAAGATTTACCCAGGCATTTGAGAATCTTGATGTTCAACTCCTTTCTTTCAAAGTTTTTTCTAAGACCAATGAGGTGATTTACTATGTGAGTAAATCTCTTATGCACATCCAAGATGGTTTCTCCTTTAAGCATCCTAAACATTTCATACTCTTGGATCAAGGCATGCTTCCTTGCTTTCTTCACATTTGTTGTACCTTCATGGGTTACTTTAAAGATTTTCCACATCTCCTTTGCAGATGCACATTGAGAGACCCTGAAAAATTCATTTGAATTCAAAGCACAAGTAATAGTGTTCTTGGAAATGCAATCATATTGAGTTTTATTTATTTATTTTCAATCTCAGTCCATTGGGACAATGGTTTTTCAACAAAAACATCATCCTTTTCGAGCTTAGGTATAAAGGGGCCATTTGTGATAACATCCCAAATTCCTCTGTCAATTGATTCAACAAAAATTTTCATTCTTACTTTCCAAAATTGATAGTTCAATCTACAAAACAAAGGTGGTCTGTTTATAGAAGCACCCTCCCCAAAGGGTAGTTTTTCAATCATTTTCAAAAAAGGTTTTAGGATTGAAACTTGAGTAACTTTCAAGAACTCAACTCCTAATGTCAATTGTTAGAATTAGTGGCCTAAACAAGAGGGAGGTGAATTGTTTTCACAAGATTTTTGTAAAGTTTGGAAGTAAAGTGAAAAGTTTTGAAAAATCAACCAATTGATTTTTTGTTCAACTTGATAAAAGTTTAGTTTTAATGTTCTTTAAAAAAATTCAACTGGTTGTTTTCTCGAAACAACATGTTGTTTATACCAACAGAGAAATAACAATGATTAAAACAGTGTAAAAGATAAGGGATAGAGAGATTCACACAAAGAAGTTTATACTGGTTCACTTTTAACCAATAGTTACATCAAGTCCTCAGCTAATCACTAAGAATTCACTATGTAATCAAACCTAAATTACAAAACACACACCAAAAGTGATGATCTTGAATTCACTATGTAATCAAACCTATGTAACGTTTTTCACACTATGTAATCAAGTCCTTGGCAACACCACAATTTTCAGAAGCTCTTTTCTGAAACTGCCTTACACCAAATACACAAAATTACAGTGTTCAAAGTGAAAGAAATAAAATAGACACACTAGTGATGATCCAAAGCTCTTGAACTCTTGAAAAACGTTTATAATAATCTTTCTTTCTTAAGTTCTTAAATAGAATATCAAACAACCTTTATATAAACTTAAACAAGTGGTTAAAACTGTTAGATCATAAATCAAAAGCAGTTGGAATAATTTAAAAACAGTTTCAAACTCTTAACCGAATTCGGTTATAAAAACAACAAATTGTTTTGCAAAGCAACAAATTGAAATAATTTTTCTGTTAAGGATTTCATAAAAACAACTAGTTGTTTTATCGAAATATCTGTTTGTTTCAGCTTGACAGCAAAGACAAAACAAAACAAAGTTTTTCCAAATCATTTTTTAAAACCATTAAGTGTCAAACAACGTTGTTTCGACAATTTTAATAAGTTGAAAAACTTGCCTTAGCCTCAACCCCTTCGAGTAATAGCTTTTTCAATTGCTTGATTTGAAAAACAACCGACTCAAATTTTCCAGCTTTTAAGAAAACATTTATTTTTAAACGAGATTAAGAGTTAAGTGAGTTTGGATCAATACAAGGTGGGAATTAACAAGTCAAAAACTATTAAACAACACAAACACATAACAACAAGGTCTTCAAGCTTTCCACACAGATTTGGAGACATCAAAACATTTTGTTCAACATAAACCATGTTGGCATAAGATTTGAGCAATTAATTTGAACCAATATGTTTTCATTTGGTTTGTACCCATACTAATATTGGAGCAACAACCTTAATTTTTAAATAAAAGATTTCATGTTAGGTATCACTATGCAACTTGACATCTCAGCTATGCTGACACATCGGGTAACAACAATCATCGCATGAAAAAAATATTATTAAAAAATAAAAAATAAATAAAGAAAATACAAAAATACAAAAATACGGGGGGACTATACCAAAGCTCATATATTAACAAAAATGATACATAGGTAAACTATACCTATTCATAAAGAATTTTAGGAATAAACTAGGTGGTAGCCTATTATATCAATGAAAAGATTCTCTATGAAAAAAATCCTAAATTAGCCAACTTATCAGCACACACATTCCCTTCACGAAAAATATGAGTAACCCTAAACTTGATTTTCCCACAGTAATTAAGACAAGTATTCCATCGATTACAAAGCATCCAAGAAACATTGGTCCTAGTAGTAAACGCAACACAAACCAAAGCAGAATCACATTCCATCCAGACATTAGTAAGCCCCATCTTTTGAACTTCAAGAAACACAAAGAAAACTCCAATAAATTCCCACATACTCCCATGAAAAATACCTCCACAAGTAGCAAGACTAGGATATCCCTTCACAACCCCATCAATGTTAATTTTAACATAGCCTAGTGAAGGAAACTCCCATCTAACAGGAAGAGGACGAAAAACTTTACTAGTACGAGTATTAATACCAAAAAACTTGATCACATTGAAATCCAACATATCATTCTTCATTGAAGCTTTAGACTAATTACCCACTAGACGAGTTAAATTTTTAATAACTGAAATTGTTGTAAAAACCTCAATCTTATCCTGAAAGCGAGCATAATTCCTCATACACCTTATCATCCAAATATAAAATGTTATCACAACAAGCTTAATCAATTTAATCAAATGACTACCACCACTCTTAATAAAATAAAGAAGATCATCCTTATTAGAGAAATGAGAAGTAGGAAAAATTTGCCGAACCCAACTCCAAATACGCAAAGCATTAGAACATTCAAAAATAAATGCTGAATAGATTCATCGTGCTCTTCACAAAGCGTACACATAGAACAAATATGCATACCTTTATTTTGATTATGCTGATATGTAGGAAGTCACCCATGAACAACTTTCCAAAGGACCAAAGTTTTGGAAGACGGAAGATATGAAGACCAAATAAATTTACCCCAACCACATGGAACTCCTGGATCCAATAAAAAAGTCATAGCTGATTTAAGAGTAAAACGACCAGACTCATCTATAATCCAATTAGGAATATCATGTTCCGTCCTAACCATGATATGACTAAAAAGATGAGGCATCTACTGTAAAGACAATGTAATATTCCAATCACCACCTACAAAAAACTAAGAGACTGTATCTAGAATGATAACAACATAAGATAATCCTACAATATTTGTTAAAGAAGTAGTACCACACCTTTTATCATTTCATAAATTAATAAGAGAACTTGTACCAACAGTCCAAGAAGTATAATCAAGTAGAATAAAACTGCTTAATTCCAGGCCAAAGAGATGAAAATCTATAAACCATTCAAAACTCGTATTTTGATTTAAGAACCATGACTTTCAAGAGCAAAGACCAAGGCCTGTTGCTATAAGCAAAATTCCAAGCAAACTTAAGAAGATATGCATTATTTTCATGGTAAAGATTAATAATCTTCAAATCTCCATTCTCAAGGAGAGAGTAGCTATACCTTTTTTTAGAATATCACCAGGAGCAACAACCTTAATTGACCCTTCACAAAATGTTCACTAAATATTCCATTTTTCAAAATGATTAATAATTAGTTATGATTTTTTTTTAACTTTTTAATGTAATTATATTTTATTTATAGTTAAGTTATCTTTCACATATTTAAATTGACATAGACATAAATAAATTTAAGCTTTACTCAAATCCACACTTAAAACTAATAAATTAAATTTTCAAGTTGAAAATACTATACTTTTTGAGAAAATGAAGAAGAAGAGAGTTTATTAAAAAAACTTTAAAAGACTCATTTCGGAAGATATTATATATGTTTCAAAAAGCTCGTTGCATAATATATTTTACATGTCGTGGAAATTGTTACATAAAACTTGTTCTTAAAGGTATCATGTGTATTCTATAAAAGTTGTTCTATCTTTCCGAAAGTTCATTCTAAAATTTATTCCATATTTTAAAATATATTCCATGTATTACACAAATTATGTTTTAAAAAAAATCTCGAAATTATTTTTATAAATAATAAAATATCATTTTAAAAATTATTAGGGTTAAAAATCACGGGGTGCAAGGAAGAATAAAAATCCATGTCTTGTTAATTTAATTAACAATCAAATGTTCGTTATCATTACATAGACTCTTTTAAATTTTGAAGTGTTTCAGTCTGTAATTTGACCCTACAATAAGTAAGACCTAATATTGTGAAATAGTTAAGAAATTTACTTGCATTTGATTCAAATGTTTGACTATTTTGCATTTGAATTTGAACTTAAATATTCCTTGTTTTTTTTTATACTTAAAATCATTTAAAAATAATAAAATTAAGTTTTTAATAACTAAAAATGATGACTATATATGGTCTTCAAAATTTTGTTATTAAAAATGTTGATAGAATATCAATAGAAAGTAGTTATAATATTTTATTATTTCGAGTATGTAAAATTTGTTGGATTTAACAAAGACATATTACTTTTTTTATGAGAGTAAATACTTAACAATAATACCAAATATATTATACATTAATTATTCCACCAATAATCTCAAAACTGCTTTCTCTTAAATCATCAAATCGATTGTTGATTTTGTGTGAAATCTCCCTATAAATTTTTTCCCTCTAATTTAGAGTTAATATATATCTTTTAATAATTATTGTGTGTGATACTTTAGAAAGAAAAATATTAAATGAAAAATTATTGTAAATTTAAAAAATTGCATTTACTATAAATGTTAGTATTTTAGCTTGCAAGATATACACTCTAAATGTTTATTTTTATACAGCCAAGTGTTACAATAAATAGTCTAAATTATACTATAATTAATTTGTATAAACATAAATTATATTTGATATCTATAACAATAATTTTATAATCATATAATGCTATTTTTATCTATTGATACATTGTTTTAAATAGTATTAAAATTTAATTTAAAAAATATGAAAACGATAAATAAAAAAACTACATAATTTTTAAAAATAAAATAAGAAGAAAAACCAGTACCAAGTAAAAAAATATAGTGGTTTCTAATGATTACAAAATATATTTTTAGATTGATTTTCTCAAGATTGTTGTTGGAGAATGAATTATAATTGTCGATATTAGATAAACCGATTATGTTACCATAATAATATATATTGCGAATTTATTTATGTATTTAGTAATCTTTTTGAGTTGGTTAATATTAGCTAAAAATAAATTAAAAATAAAAAGAATATAAAATATTTTTCATGACATTATGTCTTCACATAATAAAAATGATACCGATTCTTAGAAACTGTTTAATTTTAACTTAAAATATTCTTATTAAAAATAAGAATAATGGTTAGAATATTTAATGATTTTATAAATAAAAATAAAAAGGAACAATTACGGGAATAAGAAAGTGTAAATATTAATTTTAAGTAATTAGTATATGGTGATTTACGGTTCCATTCAATCACTAAGCAATGTCATTGACAGATGGAGTAATCTGATTGGCCGAATGCCATGATGTCAAATTAAAAATAAAAAAATAAATAAATAATAAAACGTTTTACAATTTCCCCCCTCACATTATTATTAATATATCCTTTTCTTTTCTCCGTGTGTCTCTCTCGTAGAGGAAAAAAAAGGGCTAACAAAAAGACTCTCTCTCTCTCCTTTCATCTGCACACCATCGTCGTTTAATCCCAATCGGTTTGTCGTTTTACTCTCTAAATCGGAAGTTACCACCCGCCGCCGAAGCCGCCCCCGGGGAATCTCTCCGCCGCCGCTCCATCATTCGAATCTCGCTCTGCCGCGATTCCTCCAACACCAACCGATTGTCTTGTTCTTTTTCGTTTGTTTCTTTTCCTTTGATATTCGAAGCCGGCGATTCCGTTTCCGGCGAGTCCTTGTCGGAGGAGAAGTGCGCACGATTATTAACCAGCGCACCGTCGCTCGTCGCGGTTCCTTCCGCTCGAACCAAATTGCCGGAACTCCCTCCCGCTCTACAACGAGGAAAGGTGAAAGTCGCTTGCTCTTGCTTGCATCATCGACGCATGGATTTGCTCATTGCGTAGTGATTGGGTTTCGGAATAAGGGTTCCGATTTCGGATTTAGGTCGTTTTTTTGTTTGCGAGGTCGTGTTCTCCAAGCCTTAAGGGTTTTAGCGACGAGCTTCGTCGAGTTTGCTTCTCGATCCGTTGCTTTCTCCCTTTCGATTCGGTTATGCCCTTGCTTTTCGGAGATTAACTTGTTTTTGATTCGGTGATGATCATTTTGTGCATTGAACGGTGTTGAAATTCGATTTTGGTGAAACAGGAGTCTTAACGGTATTCTGTTTTGACCGTTACACTAGACACTTGTTTTGAAGCAGTGCTTTCACTCCTTGATCAATGTGGTTCGTCTGCGAACTTAGTATAATGCATATAGGACTGTTTTTAACCTAAAACTTGAAGTATAAATCGAATTTACCTCACCTGGGTCAAGTTCCACTTGAATTCAACCTGAAACGAGCTTTTCTTTTTTCATTTCAATTTGCCCATTACTTGATTGCTAGGGAATGTGTGGAAACTATTAACATGTGAAATTTAACTCACTAATTAACCAGTGGTCTGTGAAGGAATTGCAACTCTATGGAGTTACCACTGGTTGAACGCCTGAACCTGCTTACTTGACTACTGAGAGCTAAGCATGCTTGGTGGTTATATCAGTATGTATTTGTAAAAGTCTTGCAGAAGATGTAAACTGGTGCTATTATTTTCCTCTACGTCCTTTTTATCTGGATTGTTGTAATACGGGTTTTCTATTTTGTTATTTAATTTAACTTACATTATCAACGTGTGATAAGTGGCATACGCCGACCATCATTAGGATCCTTCTGACCATAAATTACTCTCTCTGTTGTTCAGGTTTTGAGGAGTCAGAAGATAACTGAAGGAGCACGTGATATTTTTTTATTATGATTAATCACACTTACAGTGTGGAGACTGGAGTAAAGATAATTGTAGGTTAGTCATATGTTATAGGATGGCTTTCTTCAGGAACTTTTCAAATGATACAGTATCACATGGCGTCATGGAAGATAAAAGCCAAGGACAGAATGCAAATAGAACTCATAGATCAGTAGGTAATGAATGTACTGATGCAACTTCTAGCGAGAAAGAATTTGATATGAACATGGAGGCACAGTATGAGAGTGATGGCGAACCAGTTGGTTCTGGTAGACTGCAAACTGAGGCAACAGCCGATGATGGAGATGCTGTGAAAGAATCAACCTTGCAGACTGCTGGTAATAAAACAGCTAGGATGGGAAGGTGGGGTTCAAGTTTTTGGAAGGACTGCGGGCAAATGGGCCCTCAAAATGGTTCTGAATCTGGGCAGGAGTCAAAAAGTGGATCAGATTATAGAAATGCAGATGGGTCTGAAGATAATTCATTGGATGGAAGAGCAGGAAGATTAGACTCGGATGATGATGATGGGCAAAAGGAGGAAGGAAAAGGTCCAAGAGGTCTCTCTGATGTTCCCGCTGAAGAAATGTTGTCGGATGAGTATTATGAGCAGGATGGGGAAGAGCAAAGTGATTCAATACATTACGGTGGTATAAAAAAGCCTTCTGAATCGAATTCATGGCCACAAAGGATGTCAACCACCGCAAATAGAACTTTGCACAGGAATTCGAGGTTTTCAGATGATGCCGAAGAAGATGACGACGACGGAGATAATGATAATGATGGTGATGATGCTGATTATGAAGAAGAGGATGAAGCAGATGGTATGTTAAACCTTCTCTTCAGTGTGGAATATCGTTTTTAGATTAGCCAATTTCTGGCCCTTGTTATCTAGGTATAATTATTGATGAACTTCTGTGATTTTCTAATGTTATAAACATCGTGCAGAAGATGATCCTGATGATGCAGACTTTGAGCCTGCCACAACTGGTCATGCTGGAAATAAGGTAATTATGTGTGCTTGTGTTGCAATTTAAATAGTAAGGGGTTGCATAAGTCCGTTAGAAGCTAACTCTTTCTTTACTGTTAGTTTTGAAGTAAATATTCTGGTGGATGTTTTTGAAAATCAAATTGATTAACTGTTGTTACAGGATAAAGATTGGGAAGGTGAAGGCTCTGATGAAGATGATGACAGTGATGAAAATATAGTTGTCTCAGATGATGATGAAACTTTCTATGCTAAACGGCCTAAAGGAAGGCAACGAGGTAAGATTGGACAAAACATGAAATCTACCAGAGATCGCAAAGTGTATGCTGCATCTGGTCGGCAAAGAAGAGTTAAATCATCTTTTGAGGACAATGAGTCAACAACGGAGGATTCTGACAATGACAGTGATGAGGATTTCAAAAGCTCAAAAAAGCGAAGTGTTCATGTTCGCAAAAATAATGGTCGTTCTTCTTCGGCTATAGGTTTTTCTATGCGCAGCAATGAAGTTCGCACTTCTAGTAGGACTGTTAGGAAGGTATCATATGTGGAAAGTGAAGAAAGTGAAGAAGTTGATGAAGGAAAAAAGAAGAAGTCCCAAAAGGTACAACCTTAACTATACACAACTGAGCATGATTTCTACCTCCTTCTCTTTGGGTGTCTGTAGTTCGGTGTAAATGTCTTGGGGTTTATTTATCTACTAGAATTCCGTAGATGTTGAATGTTGATTCTCACATATGTAAGACTCAAAATAATCATGTCACTTCAAATAATGTGGATTCCAAAGGCTGTTTTACTTGCATAGTAAATGACTACTGATTAGACACATCTTTTCTTATTTGAGTAAATAATTTTGGCAGCATATTCTTAGGAAGTTGTGGATTTGTCTAACAAGGATATGTTTTAAATGTATTTGATGACAAAAGTAGATTTATTGGAAAAAAGACATGGAAGTCATAGCTCCATTGAAACAACCATTGGTAGATCTGAGTAATCTATAGAGGAGCCAAAAACATAATCCTAAATGAAATTAAGCTGCAAAGTAGTGAAACACCACTAAAGTTGCAAGTGTACAGCTGTACATGAATGGGTTGCATATCCTGTACAGTGCTGCAGAATTTTTTCCTACTTTTAACCTTCCTCATTTTGAACCTAACCAAATAAAACTTTTCCAAATTAGGAAAGATCAACAACAAAGCCTCATTCACTAGGTGAGGTTGGCTCCAAAAGGATACATAAACGACTATGACAAAGTTATCCCAATAATTTTCATATCTGTAATTGGTATCTTGCCATGCTAAGATGTTTGTTTTATCATTTTTGGGGGCGGGTGGATGTGGCATTGCATGATTTCTAGTTCAGATTAATATGTTTTCTAGGAAGTTGAAGGTCTAACTGAATGCCCTTGAAATCAGAAATATTGTATTTGTATTCCTCTGTTTCAGTTTCAGTGTGATGTAGAAAAAGTTACAAGATGGAATTATATGGTGTGATGAACTGATATTATGAATATATCTGTTATTTTTTTGTTTCTTTTAATTTTCATTATTTTTAGCATAAAATATTGTGCATAAGTGGTAGGATTATTAAATTTGTAGGGTGTTTTACTAAGGAGAATTGGTGCAAAAGCAAGGCTTGTTTTAATTTGTCATTCAGAATAATTGAGAATTTTAAGGATAGAGGTAAGGAAGTGATATTTCTAAGTGGGGAATCAGAGAATGGATACTGGCTTGAAGAAAGCTTATGAATTTGGATATTTTGTTTAAACAGAGTGGTATACAACTACTTACTTGCTGGAAGATCATTGGTGTATGTTTGTAATTTGTGTCAGCTGTATTACTCTTTACATTTGGTGTGGTGGTGGTGGAGAGACCTCAAGTATGAGGTTTGCTGATTGCTTGACAGAGTTTATTCCCAAGAGACAAGATGGTAACTTCAGTGGCATTTGTTTTGATATTTTTGAGATTTCTCCAACCTATCCTCTGCAAGGATAATAGTTTTGTTTGAGTACAGAATAGAAATATCTTGGATCAGTGTGATTTAATCTAGAAATGAGGATTTCATAATCTAATAAAATTTATATTTATACTGGAAAGGCTTACTTTTGGGGAGTATGAGATTTTATTTAGTTTTGTTATTATGATACCTCCTATTGGCTTAACATGTGCTTAAAGTATTTTTACTGATGTCATTCTTTGTGTTCTTCAGGAAGAAATTGACGAGGATGATAGTGACTCCATTGAAAAGGTGCTTTGGCATCAACCAAAGGGCACAGCTGAAGATGCGGAAAGGAATAATCGTTCAACAGAGCCTGTTTTAATGAGTCACTTGTTTGATTCAGAAATTGATTGGAATGAGATGGAATTTTTGATAAAATGGAAAGGGCAATCACATTTGCACTGTCAGTGGAAGTCTTTTGCTGAGCTGCAAAACGTATGATATTTATTCTTATTGTTTATTATGAATTATAAGAGTTATGCTGTCATTATTGTCTTTTTGTATGTCTGTTTTTTTATCATAACAATCCTGCTTCCTATTGTTTGGTTATTTTAATCTTCCACATGGTTTTGACTTTTTTTTTAATTTCTATCTGGCTGAAATGTAATACATTCTGTCTATGTGAGATTGCAGCTCAGTGGTTTTAAGAAGGTTTTGAATTATACAAAGAAAATAATGGAAGACATGAGGTACAGAAGGACAATTTCAAGAGAGGAGGTAAATATTTTAGTTCAGCAAGTCAATTTAGATGTGCTGAATCATTTAATAGGCTGCAGGATATAAATACTGCAGAACTGGAAATTTATTTTGGAGGAAATGATTTATCTGCTAAGGACAATTGATATTATTTTTGTTTATTAATAATTTCTTGTCCCTTTATGCAGATTGAGGTCAATGATGTTAGTAAGGAGATGGATTTAGATATTATCAAACAGAACAGTCAGGTTTGCTTTCATGCATTCCAATATTTTCATTACTTTGTTCTTGGCTGTATGTTGTATTGTTAATTGGATTGTTATCGTATTTTTAGGTGGAAAGGATAATTGCAGATAGAATCAGCAAAGATAATTCTAGCAATGTTATTCCAGAATACTTGGTCAAGTGGCAAGGACTATCTTATGCTGAAGCGACTTGGTACATTACTCTAAAAAATTATGGTTTACTTTATTTTTTATTGATTTCTATGAATTGTTTGGCTTCATGTTAGAAGCAGGGTGGAATGATCTCTATGAATTGTTGTACACTCTTTTAAACTCTTAGATCCTTATTTGACAAGTATGACATTAGTTTTCACTGTTATTAGACTCCTATTCATTTATTGATACTATGTAAATTGTCACTCTTAATGTACTAGGGAAAAGGACATTGATATTGCTTTTGCCCAACATGCTATTGACGAGTATAAGGTAGGTCTCTTTTTTACTCTATTCTCGTTATCATTTCAGTTTTGAAAAATTTCATTTTTTGGGTTTAGTCATTCTTCTTGTAGAAGTTATTATGCAACTATCTGTCTTGTTTTTGGGCTTGTGCAAATTAAGATGGCGTGGCCAAAGAGAGAGAGAGAGATTTTGTTAAACGTGAGTATGACTGTATAAGTATGATACAAAGTGGATCCTAGAACATGATTGATTTACAAAAATAGGATATACTTGAGTTTTAAACTTGTAGCCTTGGGATTTTTCCATCTGTACCCACTAGAAATAGGTCTAGGCTTCGTTGTTGTATTTATGTTTATTAGTGGTGGGCAATGCATGCACGTGAATAATAAGATTTATATACATTACTATATATGATAATTTGGATACTATTTGTTTCTCTTACTATAAACTTTTTGTTCTGGCATATTTGAACAGGCTCGTGAGGCTGCTATGGCGGCAGTTCAAGGAAAGATGGTAGATTCTCAGCGTAAGAAAAGTAAAGGTTGGTGGATTCAATAGAACCAAAAATATTTTACAAATTCTGTTTATGCACTTGACATGGTTGCTGGTGTGGTAGATTTATGTTATTGTCATTTATCCACCATTATTTTCTAAGTTCTAGGCATATATAATTTAAATTGCAAAACAAAAGACCTACAGAATTTGGAACAATTTTACCAATTGTGTCGTATATAATTTGTCCACTGATTTACAGTTTTTGTCATATCTAACACTAGGTACTTCTCAGTCTTGGTTTATACTCAATTCTGTTTGATAGCACGTCTTCTCTATTAAACATAGGAGTACGCTGGGACATGGTTAATTATTACTTTATTGCTTTTTTTTACTTATACGATTATTAACATAATTTTAAATATGCAAAACCTCATTTTTTACTTGGTTACGTTAAGATAAACTGTTTAGTCAGGAAAACCTTTAACATATAGGTCTAATTTTTTTTACTTTTTTGTGTCACCATTTGTTTTACATATATTCAATATGTAATTTTAACATTGTGTATTATATTTGCTTAGGGGATTTAATTTTAATTTTTTTTTTCATTTTTTTTTTCTGTTTCTGGGCAAAACTAATATGGTGTGTCTATTTTTTAATAATATGTCAGAAGATTATTTACAATTAACTTTGACATGTCTTTCTAATGTTGCACTTTATCACTACTTAGGCTTAAATCTGAGAAAGTTGATTAAAGGGGGTTTTTTGTTTGTATTTCCTGACTTCTGAGGCCTATTTCCTTTTATTCGTTCTTTGATTATTTCAATACCATGTATGAATTTTTGTTCATTATTTCATTTACAGAATATCATATGCTATATTATGTACGCAAATTCTGATTTTAGTATTTGGTTGTGATGCTTAGCAAGTTTGCGAAAGCTTGAGGAACAACCTGAGTGGTTGAAGGGTGGAAAGCTTCGTGATTATCAACTTGAGGGTCTGAATTTTCTTGTTAACAGGTATGCATGCTTGTATATGGTTGTGAGGATTTTGTTTTTAAATTTTTGATGTTCTAAATCTGTGTCTTGCATTTTGCAGTTGGAGAAATGATACAAATGTCATTTTAGCTGATGAAATGGGCCTCGGGAAAACTGTTCAGTCAGTATCAATGCTTGGTTTTTTACAGGTGTTGTATCAGTTGTATATTTGATTACAATTGCCTTTGCAATTTAATAATACATGTTTTTTTGTTCCTTACACAGAATGCCCAGCAAATCCATGGTCCTTTTCTTGTAGTTGTTCCACTCTCCACTTTATCAAATTGGGCCAAAGAATTCAGGAAGTGGCTTCCTGATATGAATATTATCATATATGTTGGTACTCGTGCTAGTCGAGAGGTGAGGCACATTGGTTCATTTGAAAATGAAGTTATAGAATCTGTCTGATATGTGGTACATTTTCAGCAGCTTGTCTTACTAGATTGCAGATATGTATGCTGAGTGAGATAAATGCAGGATGTAGTCCCTAATTAGTTACTACATCAATACTTAAGATGTTAACTCAACTTGTATATCCAACATATCTATGGTTTTTTTCTGCTTATGGTAGCATGGTTCTTCACTATTTTTCAAGGTCATGTATTTTACAATAAAATTAGGTGAATAAATGAATTAGTAAAGCATGTAGGGGGGTTAGTTTTGCTTGGGTTTGTACTGTGGAAAGCTTTAACTGAAATTTATTTGTTCTATGTTATTTGCTTGTTTTGCTGTGATGCTTTTATAGTGGTAGAGTGTGTGACTAGTTCTAGTTTGAAACATAGTTATAATTCCTGGTAATGGAGTGAGTGGCCTACCCTGTAAGTGGGATAGCGGGATGACTGCTGTTCTAATATTTTTTAGTTAATAACTCAACACATGTGCTAGTCACCATTAATAATAATAACTCAGTACTTGAACAGATATAAAGTGTAATGACACGGAAACAAAGATTTTGTGGAGCCATGATTCTGCTAGGCATAATATAAAAGCGCAAAATAAAAAATTAATATTGTGGCAGCAAATGATGAAGGAGAAAAGGGAGGAAGGAAACAGAATAGGGCAAACGATCAAAGAAAGTGGAATATAAAGTATAAGCTATAAAGGGTCAGACTTCATTTTCAGAATAAAGGAGAAGTGAAGGATCAGAACAAGATAAGAAAAAAATGTGAATTGGGCTGGTTGCTGGAAAATGAAGATCATGGTGAAGAAGGGAACAAGGTGGAATTGTTGGTTGGGCAGTTAGGGCAGAAGAGAAGTTGTGATTGTGTTGTGTGGGGAGAGAGCCTCACAAGCTAATTAAAACCAAAATATAAAAACTGTAAAATCCAAAATTACCCTCACTAACAATTAAATAGCAAGGGAATTTTTGGGGTTTCCACCAAATTGCAGATTGTGAACCCTAAACCCTTCCAGAAGTGTGATTGTGCCACTCCACTATGCTAATGGGAGACCATGGCCATGATTTCAAAGTGACTCAATGATGTCTCTGCCTTGCTATATTGTCACTATGATCACTATTGACTGCCTAGGTTTGGAAGATGGACATTATTTCATGGTTGCCTGCCCTTGCCCTTTTGTCCATCTTTTGTTATTGTGATCATTATGAGTTGCTGGCAACTGTGATCGTGACTCTATTTCTTTGTTTTTCATTCATATAACTGTTTTTTTTATGTTAAACCACCTTTCCTCTTGATGGATCTAAAAGTTTTTCCCATGCTCCTTTTCATTTTTTTAGGTACATGTTCACTGTTAACTTTGTTCAGGAGATGCAATTTTTTTAATTTTTGTTAGGCACATTATATTCTGTCTTGCATATATTGAAATCACAACTTGTTTCTTTAAGAATAGGATCTTTAAGTTTAATCATGAGCAATTAATGGTTGTGATTTTCCTAAAGCTGTCAAATGTTTTTAATTACTTCTTTATGATTTATGAATTTTGTTAAGTCTTCCATGATTCAATTTTTTTCATCCCAACATTTAATCACTTTTTTTTTTGCTTTATTATGGATGTTCACTTGTCTTTTGTTTTGCTCGGTTGTTTCTTGCTAAGCTGAATGCTTAGTGGGTGTGGTTTTGATAGTTTTCTTTCAATTTAAATTACCTGTTTTAAAAAGCCTAGACTCAAATAGTTCTGTATGGTAAACTACCTGTAAGCTTTTAATTTTATTTCTTTATTTTACATATGATTTTTTTCCCGTTTTACATTTTTTGACAGGTTTGTCAACAGTATGAATTTTATAATGAAAAAAGACCAGGGAAGCCATTAAAATTCAATGCACTTTTGACGACATATGAAGTAGTTTTGAAGGATAAGGCTTTTCTGTCCAAGATCAAATGGAGTTACCTGATGGTGGATGAGGCTCATAGGCTAAAAAATAGTGAGGCACAGTTGTATACGACACTTTCAGTATGTAACATTTCTCTTAATTTATTTTTTGTGCAATTATTTATGATAGAGTTTTAATTTTTATGGTTTGTTTTTGTGCTAATCTTTTAGGAATTTAGCACCAAGAACAAGTTGCTTATCACTGGTACTCCTCTACAGAACAGTGTGGAAGAACTATGGTATCATTAACATTTTCCTTTCATATTTGACTTGTCAAAACGTAAACTTACATCTTTTGTGGATATGTTGAATTTCTTAATATTATTGCATGGACAAGTATTAATAAATTGTATCGTTGAAGATTCCTCTTATCTATTGGTGAAGGTGCCCAGTAAATTCTTATAAGGATATACTTAACCTGCTCGATGCATGACCTAGTAAATGATATGTATATACCATTTAAAAGCACACAACATGACATTCCTCCTGTGTTAATGGTGCTTCTTGTCTTGTTTTTTGTCAATCATTAACGGATAATTAGTTTGTATATGCATTCTCACAAATACATATTTTTTTTGGGAGACTCCCCTGATTGATTGTTTCTTATCACATGTTGATAGAATTCCTTGATCTCTGCATCACATGTCCACTAAATTGATTTCTATTTAAGTTATGTGTGTTGTCTGTTATTTTGTTTGCTTTGATTTTCCTGGTTTGTTTGACAATTCCCCCTACCCCATCCCCCCTTGTTTTGTAGGGCCTTGCTTCATTTCCTTGACCCTGACAAGTTCAGGAGCAAGGATGAATTTGTTCAAAATTATAAGAATCTGAGTTCTTTTAATGAAAATGAGGTATAAGTTGTCATTGGTACCCTCTACTTTTTTCTCTGCTAATTGATTTTCCTTTTTACCGAACTGTAAGTTGAAGTGCATAAATTATTTTTTGTTAGCTTGCAAATCTTCATACAGAATTGAGACCTCACATACTTCGAAGAGTTATCAAAGATGTGGAGAAATCATTGCCCCCTAAAATTGAGCGTATACTTCGGGTTGAAATGTCTCCTCTTCAGAAACAGTAAGTGCAATTTTAAGTTCTGAAATATGTTTGTTTTGAAAAAATGCTGTTATTGTAAGTTCACTTTCTTAATTCCTGTTGATGTATTCCATCATGTAGGTATTATAAGTGGATTTTGGAACGTAATTTTCACAATTTGAACAAAGGAGTTCGGGGGAATCAGGTTAAGTTTCTATTCTGTTTTCCTAACAATCATTTTTCATAAATAAATGGATTGCAAGCTTTCTTCATCATGATTATTTAAATAAGAAATGCCAATACTTGGCTATGATGCATGGTTTCTTCCAACCATGCAAACTTCTTTGTTTGTTAAAATTAAGCTAGAGATAGTGTGGTTTGTTGTAGGTATTTAAGATTTAATTATTTTTTATTTAAAAGAAAAATACATTATATGGTAAATTTATGTGCATGTCATGAAGCTGAGCTACATTTCTTTTCAATTTGGCGTGTTCTTAAATTAGAGGGAGAATATATTAATAGATGTTGCATCTGTTTAATATTGCTTGGACTGACAATTTTGTGAAGTTTGATTTCATAATGTATATTTCTATATCCTTTTCAATTTTATTTTAAAAGATGATCACTAATTTTTTGTGTGCAAAATTTCAGGTTTCTCTTCTAAATATTGTGGTGGAATTAAAGAAGTGCTGCAACCATCCGTTCTTGTTTGAAAGTGCTGATCATGGCTATGGTGGGGACTCAGGGAGTAGTGATAACAGTAAACTAGAGAGAATTGTTTTTAGCAGCGGCAAGCTTGTCATACTTGATAAGCTTCTTGTTCGATTGCATGAAACCAAGCATCGTGTATTGATTTTCTCTCAGGTTTGTGGTTGAAAAGTAAAATTGATTTACTGGATGTGCTTCTTAGTATAGTTGGAGGCTTTTAGCTCAACAAAATTTTATCATACTTTTCTTGAGTAGTGTTTCTTGTTTTGACTTGTCCTTCTACATGTTTCTGTTTAGGGTTACCTGTAGCCTTTAAAAATTGAAGTTTACTTTTTGGTTGGTTTAAATATTATTCACCTAAACGTGATATGTTCTTTAGTTATTTTAAATATTATTCACTTAAATTTATGAAATTTAGTAGACTAGACTAGATCATGTTAAACTCAGTTTTTGGCATGCTCATTTAGCTGGTATTGTTATCATAGACATATTTCAATTTTCAACAACCCCAACTCCCCAACTTATTAAAAAGAAGTAATAATACATTTTATGATTCTTCCCAGTCACCAGATACGCATTAAATATGGTCAGGCTTGGCTTGAACATGTGTAGGATTTTCTTATTGTTTAATAAAGTATGGATTCTTTGAAATGAAGATTGATTAGAAGTACGGAAAACATTCTGAAACAGCCCAGTAATTTTTTATAATAATTAAAGAAAACAGGAAAAACATTTGATCAATATTTCCCTTTTAAGACCTCAAATCCCTCAAGAATCTATGAACTGAAACCAAAAATTCATTTAATTGATTAGGATAGATTCACTGCTCATGAAAATGCAGATTGATCTTTACTGATTTCTGGTGAACAAAGATGATTGCTGATCTGTTTGAAGTCTTAAATCTTTCACTATTGATTTAGGACTGTGCTTGTTGTACAAAGTTCATAAACAGGTGGATATTAAGATCATAAATAGCTTCTAACTATTGATGTTGCATGTGTAAGCATCCTAGTGGTTTTTTTTTTTGATAAAATGTAATATGTTTTATGGATTAGTTTATGATATACTAACTTATCAGAGGTGTATTGCAGATGGTTAGAATGTTGGATATACTGGGAGAATATATGTCACTTCGAGGATTTCAATTTCAGAGGCTTGATGGCAGTACAAAAGCTGAGCTGCGACAGCAGGCAATGGATCATTTCAATGCACCTGGTAGTGATGATTTTTGCTTCCTTCTTTCAACACGGGCAGGAGGTTTGGGTATAAACCTTGCCACAGCAGACACTGTTATAATATTTGATTCTGATTGGAATCCTCAAAATGACCTGCAGGTATTCAGCTGATTTAATTTTATTATTAATCAACAAAATATTTGGTACTTACTGTTACTTCTATTCTATGTTTTCTAGGCAATGAGTAGAGCTCATAGAATTGGGCAACAAGAAGTTGTTAACATATATAGATTTGTGACAAGTAAAAGTGTTGAGGAAGATATTCTGGAACGTGCTAAGAAGAAAATGGTATGTTAAAAGTCACTGGATTTCCAGTGGCTGTTTTTATGTATGTTATATGTGTATATATTATATAATGTTCCTAATAGACATTTAATTGCTTCTTGACTTGGCTTGAGGCCAATAATTTTATGTCATTTTTCATGTGAATGTGTTCCATAGGTTCTGGATCACTTGGTGATTCAAAAATTAAATGCAGAGGGTAGACTGGAGAAGAAAGAAGCCAAAAAAGGAGGAAGTTATTTTGACAAAGTAAGGATGTTTTGTAAAAGTGTATACTCATTAGTTTACTTCATCGCACTATATCATGTATTTGTAGATACTAAAACACCAATCTACTGAGGTGATGTCTTCTATTTTGTATTTTGTGGACTGTGTTGAATCAATTAATGTTCCGCAGACTTGACTATTTTTATTTAATTACACAATTACTATACCAATAATTTGCTTCTGAAATGACAGAATGAGCTGTCTGCAATCTTACGATTTGGAGCTGAGGAGCTTTTTAAGGAAGAAAGAAATGATGAAGAGAGCAAGAAACGACTCTTAAGTATGGATATAGATGAAATTCTTGAAAGAGCAGAGAAGGTGGAAGAGAAAGAACCTGATGGGGAACAGGGAAATGAGTTATTAAGTGCCTTTAAGGTAAGATTGTGCACATTACCATTAATTTTGTTGTTTCCGTTTTTAATCCATTTTTGATAATGTTATTTTTATTTGTTTGGTTGGGAAGGATATATTGTTTTGGATTTGATGAGGGACTGCTAAGTATTTTCTCTTTACCTTTCAAACTGTAGGTTGCCAATTTTTGCAATGATGAAGATGATGGGAGTTTCTGGAGCCGATGGATAAAGCCGGATTCTGTGTTCCAAGCAGAGGTTTGAACCTGTACTTTTGTAGACACATTCTTAAATAATTTTCTCTATTGTTTTTGGGTTTCTAAGAATTATGTTTATGTGATGTCTGTTTTAGTTGGTGCTTTACCTGTTTTATTTTGGTTCTTTCAGGAAGCTCTTGCTCCTCGTTCTGCTAGAAATATTAAAAGCTATGCAGAAGTTGATCCATCCGAAAGAACTAATAAAAGAAAAAAGAAGGAACCTGAACCACCTGAACGAGTTCAGAAACGGCGGAAAGCAGAGTATTCTGCTCCTGCTGTACCAATGATTGAAGGAGCATGTGTTCAAGTGAGAAATTGGTCATATGGGAATTTATCTAAAAGAGACGCACTTCGTTTTTCGCGTTCAGTAAGATTCTATTATTACTTTTGATGATTTTCAATGTTATCTTTCTATACCGGAAACTTTCTAAGCATTCCTTCATATAGTACTTAGCCTATTGGATAGGCTAAATTTTTTGCTTATACATGTACTAATGAAGCTATGAGCTTGAGGTGACACCGAATTTATAACTGATTCTATTAGTTTGTTTTGTTACCAATTACAATTACAATTTAATATCAAATTATAATTTGTTTCCACGTGACTCAAGCAATTAATATTTTGCATTCTTCACTATTGTGTAAATATCTTGACTATGAACTAAAGCTTGCTCAAAATGGATATTATGCAGCGTGGAAAGTGTTTGCTTTATGGAATTTTGCTTTTTGTTTCATAAATGACATGTTTTTATGTTTTTTTATTTTATTTTGTGTTGAAGTAGGGAGTAATCTACTCCTTGTCAGCATCTAAGATTTCTTCCCTGCTCCTTTTGTTGGATAAAGTTAATTTTTGTACTTCACTGTGGGTCAGTTCATAGTAAATGGGTGTGTAGACCTCTCTTTTGAGTTCATGTATAACTTATTTTTTATATTTGTTCTTTGGGCTTTTCTAGCATTATGCCTTGTCAGTTTGTGTTTTCTATTTGTGCAATGTGTCTTGTATATGCTTCATTTTGTTATTTTATTTGGTAGTAAACAATTTTCTTTACCAGGTTATGAAATATGGCAATGAGAGCCAAATTGACTTAATTGCTGCCGAGGTGGGTGGTGCTGTTGGTGCAGCTCCAACTGGAGCACAGATTGAACTATTCAATGCTCTTATTGATGGCTGTACAGAGGCAGTGGAACTTGGAAATTTAGATGTGAAGGTTGGTATAACATTAAGTTCCCTAGAATATGGCTTGCAATGGTTATATTAGTTGTCTTGTTTCCTTAGAAGCTTTTAAAAGCTTTTAACATGTAATATTGCATCTAGGGGCCTCTGCTGGATTTTTTTGGTGTCCCTGTGAAGGCGAGTGATCTAGTTACCCGTGTCCAACAACTTCAACTTCTGGCAAAGCGCATTGATCGATACGAAGATCCTATTGCACAATTTCGTGTTCTGTCATATCTCAAACCATCAAACTGGTCCAAAGGTTGTGGATGGAATCAAAGTAAGTTTATCCTCTTATATAGTATGTGTTATATATTCCTTTTACTTAATTGCTGCTTTGCTAATTCTATTTTACTTGTTTACAGTTGATGATGCTAGATTGCTTATTGGAATATATTTCCATGGGTTTGGTAATTGGGAAAAGATAAGATTAGATGAAAGACTTGGCCTCACGAAAAAAATTGCACCTGTAGAACTTCAACACCATGAAACTTTCTTACCACGAGCTCCAAATTTAAAAGATCGTGCTAATGCCCTTTTGGAGCAAGTATGCAATTACTTAAATTCTAATTTCATTATGCCCTTCTGTTCTGTATTTACAATTTACAAGTCTACTATGGGATCTCCCTTCCTTTTATTTAGCTTCTTTTTCCATTGTTTTTTTTTTATGTTTTTAAATGCTACCTATTCTTCTATACTTTGTTAATTACCCTTCATGACTTTGGTATTTAATTTCACACTTATTATATCCCCAATTACCAAGGTATTTACTAGCAAGAAGAGAATAAGAGTTGGAGAAGTTACAGTAGTAGTTGGGTGGTCATAATTAGAACTGAGGGTAACATACAAGCTACTTTGTAGCATAAGATATTGAGTTGACAGAAGGTTATGGGAGAAGGTAAAGTGACTGAACAATTGTGTAATCTCAGACTGTTGTGAATAGTATATTTATGACTTTGTTGGCTGTATTTGTTATTTTTCCTAAATTCCTATGGGACTTCGAGTTCCACACTAATGATTGTCCTTCACTGCTCTGATTTTTGTTTTAGACTTACCTTCATGGTGTCCATATTTCTGTGGCATGTTCCGAGATGTATGTTGGCATCTTTTTTAACATTGATCGTGTATTCCAGTGATTGAAGATTATTTTGAATTTTGATGTAATGCCCCCATCCTTTTCTTGCGCATGCTAAAATCCCCCTACAGCAATTTGATATCTGCTTCGTACTAAACCTTTTTTAATTCTGGGACCCTTCATTTGTTGAATTTATTCTCACTATTTGTCACTTACAATGGTTACTTGATTTTTCTTGTATAGGAACTTGCGGTTCTTGGTGTGAAAAATGCCAATAGCAAAGTTGGACGGAAGCCTTCAAAGAAAGATAGAGATAATATCATTTCATTGGTACGTGGGCAGGAGAAAAAGAAAAAATCAGGTTCTGTTAATGTCCAAATAAGAAAGGATAGATTTCAAAAACCCCAGAAGGTTGAATCTATAGTAAAGGAAGAGGGTGAAATGTCTGACAACGAGGAAGTGTATGAGCAGTTCAAGGAGGTGAAATGGATGGAATGGTGTCAAGATGTAATGGTTGAAGAAATGAAAACTTTGAAACGTCTTCACAGGTTGCAGCAAACTAGTGCCAATCTTCCCAAGGAAAAGGTATGTCTTTTGGCTTCTTTCCTTGTAATTTGTCTTTTCTCTTTCATGGGTTACACTGTTTATATTCCCCCCTGCTCAGGTGCTTTCAAAAATACGCAACTATTTGCAACTTCTTGGGCGAAGGATAGATCAAATTGTGTTGGAACATGAAGAGGAACCCTATAAGCAAGATAGTAAGTTTTCATTCCACTTGGGAAGGTTTCTGCTTTGTTTATTTGTATGGAATTCTTTTGTTTTTGTTGTAGGGCTCTCAATTTCTTAAGAGGATATGTCAACATTTATTTTGGTTAATCACTTTCAGTATTCTCTAGTCTCTACTTCATATTGATTTATTTTGTTTGCTTATTTACAGGAATGACTGTGCGACTGTGGAAATATGTCTCCACTTTTTCCCATCTTTCAGGGGAAAGGCTTCATCAAATATATTCCAAACTTAGACAGGAGCAAGATGAGGCAGGGGTTGGCCCCTCTCACGGCAATGGGTCGGTATCTGTTTCATTTACCAGAAATGGAAATCCATTCCGTGTCCACATGGAGAGGCAAAGAGGATTAAAAAATATGAGTACCTATCAAATGCCAGAAGCAGTTGATAATAGTGGGAAATCTGAGGCATGGAAACGAAGAAGAAGAGCTGAAAGTGATAATCAATTCCAGGGTCAGCCGCCACCTCAAAGGACCGCAAGTAATGGACTCAGGATTACTGATCCTAACTCACTCGGGATCCTTGGTGCTGGGCCATCAGATAAACGCTTTGCTAATGAGAAACCTTATAGGACACAACCTGGTGGGTTTCCTTCAAGACAGGGCTTCTCCTCAGGTATAAAGTAACCAGCTTGGTGGGATTAGAGTGGCTGATTATAAGTGTTGGTGGACGGATTTCACTTCAGCTATTGTACATTCTGTGGAATTTTTTTCTTCCACCCATGGGAATAAGATCTTGCGGATCCCTTTTTGGTGTCTTTTGGCGGATATGAGAAATATCCCTGCACTGGGATTCACATCCTTGAACAAAATGGCTGAAGCCGAAAAGATCTATAATGCAAGATGAAAAGTTAGTCTTGCCAATTTTTTCCTTTTCCCTTTTGATTTCTTCCCCTTTCTTTGAAGATGACCAAGCAAAGTGACATGGCGAAAATCTTGAAAAGCGAAGAGTTTTACCCACTTGCTATAGACATACTTAGGAAAGTGTACATTGTCAATTCTGCAATTTAATTGGATTTTACTGCTCACTCCATAAAGTATGTTAGCTGATGTAGACAAAATTGTATTTGATTTTTTGTGGTAATTATAGCTATAATTTCCAAGATTTTGTAGCTCGTTCAACTGAGTTTCATTAGTGAATAGTGAATGGAAAGCGATTTCTCGGCTTCTTGCCCAAAGTTTCTTGCATTTGGATATTCATAGAATGTATGTACTTTATATTTTAATTACAACTTTTAATGCGTTTCCAGTGATGCATTCATTACAAGGATTCTAGTGATTCATGTATGGCTTCTGTTATTGCAGCCAGTTAGTTAACTGCAAGTTTGGGACTTTTTCTTCTTAAAGTTATTATTATTATGTTACTTTTTTCCTAGTCCTGCTTCTATATGAATGCTATTGAGCCTTCTTTAATATATTCTCCATTTTCCGTCCACTCTTCTGTTGGAAAATACAATTTTAAAGTGATTGAATTGAGTTTAGTTTAATTTGGTTAAATTTTAAGATTCAATGAGGTACACTTAAAATAGGTTGAATTTTTCGATTTTAATTGAGTTAGTTGCGGGTGAAGTAATACTAAAAGTTATAAAAGAGAAAAAGAAAGAGGGGAGAAGATGAAGGGAAAAGAGAAGTGTGGAGGAACACAGGAAGTGTAAAATAACTTCTAGAACTTAAAATCCTTTTATTTTCAAATTGATTTAAAATGGTTTGAAATTCATTTCACAACTATTGCAACTCCACTTTATTTAAACAAATTTTGTTTTCAAATTTAAATCGATAATGTTTCTTTCTACATTAAAATTCACTTTCCCTTAATTTTAAAAACAGTTCCTTAGTTGTTGCCGACATGGTGCCACGTTAGACGGTGTCATGTGTTTAGAACCCCCACAAGGTATGTGATATCTACGCTGTAGAAATCATCGCCCACCACCCAAAACCAGACACGTGTCCCAAGTATTCAAAATGTTGACCCTACGTTACACTTGGATTCATTCATATAATCAACCTTCTCTATTGACCAGCTCAGAACGCAACACGTGTACCCTCCTTTCAATTCCATGCACCACTCCACACCGGAGCTTCATGTGCCCACCTATTGCCGCCTACTATTTTTATTTTTTAACTCTTCTTTCTATAAATAAATGCCACAACATTCATTTTTTAAAGGATAATATTAGGGAGTTTTATTTTGATGATGTCAACACAACCACAAACAAACTTGTACCAGGTTGTAAGGCCCCACTTGTTTTTCAACCATTTTCACTACTATTAATTATTGGAGTTAACTTTTATTTAACTGAAAATACCTAAGCCTACACAAACCATTATTACTAAAACAATTTCATCACTTTCACAAGTTAACTAATGAAAAATCCCGTACAAAACTAAATGATAAATGTCAATTAATGTTTGTTGAAAACATTAAAAATGAGTATTTAAATTAAAGATTAAAGATTAAAAATGAATGCCTTTTACTACCTTAATTATTATTATATTAACATCTATTTTAAATAAAATTTTGGAAATAGGTAATATGGTTAAAAGACTTGAATTGACGGAGAATTGAAAGTGAGAGTTTGTAAGCATCATTGTCCGCAATAAATGCGTAAATAGAGAAAAGGGTTAAAAATAACAAGTGGGGTCCTCAAAGGTGGTGTAGGATAATAAGGTTGTGGTGGTTCACACTCTATCTTTTCCTGCTTTCCATGCCACAATCATGAAACAGGTAATGATGACGACCTGAGCAGCCGTGTTTTTCTCGTGTCTCATCCATGAAGAGAAGACGAAGACGAAGAAGAGATCCAAAATCTGAAGAAAGAAACGATTTTTCGTGATGGGTCTGTCCAAGGAGAATTTGAAAGGCCTCATACTGGCTTTGGTGTCAAGTGGGTTCATTGGGGCAAGTTTCATCATTAAGAAGCAAGGTCTCAGAAGAGCTGCAGCAGCTTCCGGTGTCAGGGCTGGTGAAGGAATTTCTCATTTTTTCTATGAGAATTATAATTTCTATTTGGAAGCTTGTATTTGGTTATGCATGATTTTGTTTTCTTTGTCATTTTGTAGGTGTTGGTGGGTATTATTATCTCTTGGAGCCACTCTGGTGGGTGGGAATGATCACAAGTAAGCTTTCAGTGTTGTTTTAATTTTGTTTAAATGCATTTACTTTTGTCAAATCTCTGTTTATTATTAGCGGGGGGATGCTAGAATCTAGATTTTCGTGTACCTTAATGGGTTTTGTCTTGTATTAATAATTGGTTTTGATTTTATCAATTAATAGTATGGAGTTAATTGGATTTTATTTTCAATAAATTTTTTGAATCTGGTAAGTTAGGATGAACTAATTCGTTTTACACTGTAAGGTGGAATCTGGATTTCATGTTTTAGATGCTTTATTATTAGCCATATCAGTTGTAGTAATGTTGGAAATTGATTAGGACATGCAAATTTTAGTTTACCATGGTCATTTTTTCTATATCAGATTAATTGCCATCAGATTATGGAGTCTAGATTTTCTCGTACCTTATTGGGTTTTGATTTTATCCATTCATTGTACGGAATTAATTGGATTTTATTTTTAATAAACTTTTAGAAGGATGAACTAATTCCATTTTGCATTGTATAGTGGAACCTGAATTTGATCTTCAGATGCTTTATTATTAGCTTGATGCAAATTTTTTCTTTGTCATGGTCATTTTTTATTTATCTGATTTCTTGCAGAATCTGTTTCTGTATGGTTTATTGTACAGTGATTGTAGGAGAGGTGGCAAACTTTGTTGCATATGCGTTTGCCCCAGCAGTTCTAGTTACCCCTCTTGGCGCATTAAGTATTATTGTGAGGTATTCCCTTTTGTTTTCTTGCTCAATTGGGAGTTAAGGCGATATTAGCCTCTAACATTGCAACATGGTTGCTTCTTCAATGATCTTTTCATGGTATTCTATAGTGCTGTGTTGGCTGACTTTATTCTGAAAGAGAAGCTACACAATCTTGGGATATTGGGCTGTGTAATGTGCATTGCTGGTAGTATCATTATTGTTATTCATGCTCCTAAGGAACAACCCATTAAGTCTGTTCTGGAAATATGGAATATGGCTACTCAACCAGGTTAGAATGCACTTTCTTTTCATAATAATGCATAGATATTCGTTGTAGTTCCTTGATTACGTAGATATTCTTCGTGCTTGCAGCTTTTCTGGCGTATGTGGGCTCAGTAATAGTATTGGTTTTCATTCTGGTCTTCCATTTTGCACCAAGATGTGGGCATACAAATGTGCTAGTTTTTACTGGCATTTGTTCATTGATGGGTTCCCTCTCTGTAAGTAAATTAAATGTTATCTCTCCTGCTAAGTCTTATGTTTGATGATTGATCTACACTTCATAGTATACAATCCGAGGAACATGATCTCATGTTGAAAGTGTCTTTACTATTCATTACAGTGTTCTAATAATGAATTTCATAGATAGACTTTTAGCTTCCATATGATTTTTATATATTTTTTACTTGCATAATCATTTCTATAACCGCGGTTGAAGATATTTACTGAAAAATATTTGCGTTGTATACAATAATACGGAGGCTGATCTAAATTGCTATAATTTTACAGGTGATGAGTGTTAAGGCCCTCGGAACTTCTTTGAAGTTAACTTTTGAAGGGAAAAATCAGTTAATCTACCCAGAGACATGGTTTTTCATGTTAGTTGTGGCTATATGTGTCATCATGCAAATGAATTATCTTAATAAGGTTTGTTACTTAATGTATCGATATTGTCATGCTGGCCTTGTCATTCACACATTTTCATCAAGGACCTGTTGGTGGTAGTTCCAAGCTTTGACAAATTCTTAAGTTTAAATATAATACATTCTCCTTGTAATCTGTTAATATCTAAGGAAAAATTATCTCTTCTCTATTTTTGTGTTGCATCTATGATATCTTGATCCATATATTCCACGGAGGGGGTGGGTAAAAGAAAGACTTATTAAGTGTTACATATATTATTTGAAAATACGAAACATATTAAAGATTGATTTTTACTTTGAGAAACACAGAGGCATGTTCAGAAAATATTTAGTTTCAACATGGTATCATAGGCTAAGAAGAAGAGAAGTCAAATTCGTCCTTTCCCTGTTATAGGAGTAAATTTTGTACAAATTGTGTACGTTTTCCAGATTTTGTTTTATTTTTCTTGATTTTGTTACCACTGGATAAACTGTTCTCCGCCACCATCACTATTCATTGTCAATATTATTGTTCATCGGCACTACTGAATTTCTTTTCTCCATCGAGTTTTTTTCATCTGGCCCCCAACATTTTTCTGCGAGCTTTCTATTTCTTTATGCTCTCTAACAGTCATTGTGTCTTCTGAGCATTTTTGCTTGCCAGCAGTGACTGCATTCTTTGAGCATTTTTGTGCTTTCCGGAAGATGTTGTGTTCCCTGAGCACTTTTGTTTTCCGAAAACCGTTGTGTTCTGTGAGCAATGAGCATTTTACTTTCCAGCAGCCACCATGTTCTCAAGCAGTTTTACTATCCGACAGTTTCTATGACCTCTGGTCATTTTTAATAAGCTTGACTTATATCATACACATGTTTCAACTTGAGTGGAGTGTTAAACGTATTATTTAAAAGGACGAAGAATATTGAAGATTTAAAGAGAAAGGCATGTCTGGGAAATATATGCTATCTTTGTCATTATTTACGTTGTTAGCTTCAGCAATCAACTGACCGACATGCTTAAATGCTTACAAGTCTTTCAAGGACTCTTGTGTTGATGACATTAATAACAAGCTTGTCTCATATGACATATATTCAGAGGGAGTGTGAGAGAAATGATTTGATTACATTAAATAAAGAGATATGAAATAGCTTTTTAGGGAAATGTTTTACCAAATATTTTCCATTATTGGTATGTATTTTGTTCCTTATTACAGAAATGAAAAATGCCGCAAAGTTGTCTGTTCTTTGTATATATGAAGGACATAGGGTTTATGGTAGTGGCAAGGATGTGAAATTAGGCTCATGAACAAGGGTCCGAGAGATTATGGAAGAAGAAATAAACATGTTGCACAGGAAGCAGAAGAGGGGAGGAGTGAAACATGGGGATGTGGTTGAAGGAGAGAGAGAGAGAATAACAGAAAATTTCAAATGGCAAGAGGATAGAGGGAGGAGAGTGAGAAGGATTATATGACAGGTGTTGTAATTGATTCGGGGGAATGAAAAATCAGTATCAGTATCAATATTGGCTAGTCTGGGTGAATAAGCTGGTTCTTCCTCAGGAAAGGGGTTCACTAATTTCTGCTATTTGCTTGTTTTCTATTGTTCATCTTGTAAGGAGGTAGTTCCAGCCATTACCCTAGTTTTCTTTTTCATTCTTAGGTTAGGTTTATATATCTGATATAGCAGTAATTGAGTATCAATATTAGTTTATACCTAGTGTTTTTGAAAGAAAGTTGGATTGTTGGAGTGAGAACTACAAGTTGGCTGAATGAATCAAAAGGCAGCACAATAAACCATTGTAAATATTGATTCATGTCTATGGACAAATCATTGACCTATAAATCATTTTATTGGTTTCACATGTAGTAGTATAGTTTTCTTGGTGTCTTGCGATTAAGGATAATGTTGGTTTGCTCTTGTGTCATGAGACTAATCGAAGATCCAAAGTGAAAATGGTATCATGAAGGTGGTCTAAGGTCGTAAAAATACTTAAGAGAAGTGTACTAAAAACCAATAAAAAAATTATTCTTCTAAAAGATAGTACTGAAAAACTTAGTTTTTAATAGAGCCTATAGCCGTTGATTGATTCATGTAAATGTCCTAATGGAATTTTCTGCCGTTTTAGGCATCAATTCCTATACACACGAGGTTTCAGATTTTAGAAAAGGTCAGGAAAATAAATTGCTTTATAGGACTTTAGGCATATTATAATACAGCTAAATTAGGAATCAAGCAAAACAAAGAAGCTCAGATTTGAGGTTTCTGGTTTGGTGTGCTCATATTTGAGAATTCTATTTTACCCCTTTATAGTATTTGGTGTTTTCAGGAAATTAAGGTGGTCTTGTTGCCAGACCTCTTTGAATTGGTATGCTACAACTTTGTACACAATTGAAGACAAATGAATATAAAACAATGAAAAATCTTAGGAACTGAAATTCTGTCATGCTACTTTTTAAAAGATCTAGAATTTTTTCCGTGCATCTTTTCAAGATTTCTTTAGATAATCTTAACAGTAAGAGGGGAATTGCATTCCGTAGGGGAGGACTCTTTCTGATAAGGTTATCAATAATTCCTCCTATTATTTTACTAGTTTCATGTTAAAACCTCAATTCAAAATACAATATTACAACATGCAAATTCCTATGGAACGAAAATTCAACATTGAACAAACCTCAGAACTAAGAGATTAGATAATAAAACAAAAGTGAAATCAAGAAACAACAGAAGTAAATGGTTTTTCACCATGTAAGAATTAAAGGTTTAGTATTTGGTACCCTATCATTGCTTAGTGATAATCTTATCAGAAAGAGTCCTCTATCATTGCTTACAAATCCTCCAGACACCATGCAACGTGATTTTACTTCTATTTTATCATGTCATGTGATCTCTTCTGAGTTCTGAGGTTTTTGTGTTGTGTATTTTATGATTTATTATACAACAGAGATTGGCATATTAATAGCATACACGAGAACATTTATGGCGGCTACTTTTGTGTATCTTTACTTTTGTTAGCTTCTTAATCCGTTTGACTGTGCTGTTCCTTGATGTAATGATACGATCTTTTAGAAGTTAGAAATGAAAGAAATATTAAATTGTTGAAAATGCCAGCATTCACATTGCTAAATTACTGGTATTGAGAACTCCTTCCAGTGACTGATCAATTATATTTTTTACGTTTTCTATTACTATTTCTTCGTTAAATTTATTTCAAAATGATGTCCAAGTTAAATTCAATTGAAAAAGAAAGCAATTACATATAATTCAGATTTGCTCTATGCATTGTATGTGAAGTTCTTATATTTGAAAATATGAATCAACTATTCATCACTAACATGATTGTAATGTTCCAGGCTCTTGACACCTTCAACACAGCAATAGTATCTCCTATATACTACGTCATGTTCACAACACTTACAATACTAGCCAGTGTAATAATGTTTAAGGTATAATCACCTAGTTTTGGGATTTAATGCAGAATGCAGTTTAAGATGTTTCTGGTGTTTATGAACTGTACAAGAACCTATTTACATTTAAAAGTAATGCTTACAGGATTGGGATGGCCAAAGTGGTGGAACTATAGTATCAGAAATTTGTGGCTTCGTCGTTGTGCTCTCTGGAACAGTTATGTTACATGCAACCAAGGACTTTGAGAGAGGCCATTCTTTCAGAGGTATGTGGTAAATTTGATCATACAGCTGAATTCTGCTGCCACTGACTAGCCAGATAAATTGATAATCTTTCACATTTGCATTTGTGTTGAAACAATTGCAGGCACTGGCCCTTCCTCTCCTACGCTCTCCACCCGGCTTTATACTGGAAATGGGGACTTTTTAGCTAAGCAAGATGAGGAAAGTGGATCTCCTGACAGTAGTGTATGCTCAAGAAGGCAAGAATCCTATTAGATGGTTAAAGATCTTAATTCATTTAGCTGTAGGGGGAAGGGTATGTTCCCTGGAGAATCTGAATGAGAAGCACATCGGTTTATACTATATCAGGCAGCTGCAGGTACCTATGAAACCATAGAATGATGGGGGATTTGTGAAGCCATTCTTTTATCCTCATAGATTTTAGTTTTGTGAAGCCTTGCAGAGTACATAATGTACAGATCGTCCACAGTTCTTATGTCATGAATGGTTGGTTTGTTCAGTTTTTCACTAATCTGCCACAACTAGTCATTAGATTCATGTCAGTAGTTTGTGTGAGGCACTCTTTTACACGAACCAAGAAAGTGAGTGGGGATAGAGATAATTATTTTTGTCTTTGTGGAACCATATGCATGGTGATTTTTTGTTTTTTTTTTAATTATTTATTTTCCACGACAATTTGGCTCAGCACTCAGGATTATTTGTTGTTTGTAAGTAATGAAAATGTAGAGGAAGCTAAGCAATTTCCTTCAGAATTATAGTTTGTTATGAACATGAAATATGATATCATTCTTAAATGGTCAAATACAATATGTTTTTGTAAGCTCTCAACCTTACTTGCATATGTGGAGTGGTAACAACAACACACTCAAGTTTTTGGTCATTTCCAAATTTTCAATGAATGAAAGAACTTGGAGGAAAATGTGTTGCCAAGATTTGTGTTAAGGTTAAAGTTGTTGGAAGAAGCCAAGAAGTGAAGGTGACCTAAAAAAGTGTGTTGTACTGTTAACAAGGTACCTTGCAATTTCCCAAGCAGACTCTTTAGTCCTTGTCTTGAGAGCAATCTTTAGAAACACGTTTTTGCATTTCTACTATGTAAAAGAAAAATCTAGATCAATAATAATAATATTATTAGATGAAGTAATGACAAATTGGCAAATAAAAAAAATGTGTTGAAAATTTTAGCAAGAGGGTAGTTTTGTGACCCCACCAGACATGTCTATAATATTATGCAGACTTAATTCTTAAGTTTTCAAAACGCGACAATAAAAATACATTATTGTAGCATGTACAACAATTGGTTTAATTAATTAAAAAGGAAAAAAATAACAACTATAATAATAATTATTATTATAATTGTTATTATATTATAATATATTTATGAGAGGAACGTAGTACTAGAAAGGAGGCGGTGTTCGCGTGATATCCAAATGTTCTGAGTTTATCTGAAGAGGGAGCGAGTTTTTGAAGTCAAATACTGAGTTGAATTCGATTGAACTCGGTGGGTGTTGAATTCAATGGCGAAGATTGAAGCGAAGCTAGGGATGATAATGGATTCGGTGGGTCAGTTCTTCTCCGGCAAAGACCATCTTCCCTATTGTGACTCTGATATCGTCGCTGTATGTATTTTGAGTATTCATATCTTCTTCTCTCCTAGGGTTTCAATTCCCAATCTCAGAATTCCTCAGTTCAATCAATTTGTCACCAATCACACACACACATATAGTGTTTTCTAAGTGTTTGAGATTGCACTTGCAGGGGTGTGAAAAGGAGGTGCTGGAGGCAGAGAAAGTATCTTCTGATGAGTATATGCAAGATTGTCTGTTGCGTTTATCATGGGCTCTTGTGCACTCTAAACATCCCCAAGATGTGCACCGTGGGATAGCCATGCTTGAAGGTCTCTCTCTCTTTTACTCTTTCATTTTGCAATGAAATTATAAATCTATGGATGTACGTATGTTCTGGGTTGATGGATAGTAAAATGACTTGTATGTATGTATGTATGTATGTATGTATGTATGTATGCACATGGAAACGGCAGCATCTTTGCCTTCTACAAAGGACCCACTGCAGCAAAGGGAGAAGCTTTATCTTCTGGCTGTTGGATACTTTAGAAATGCTGACTATTCAAGGAGTAGGGATCTTGTCGACAGGTGCCTCACGGTATGTGTTCATCCATCTATCTATGTTTGTCTGTTTGTTATTTCGGATTTGGCTTCTCTAAAGCAAGTATTGAGAAAATAAGGGGTCTCAATATTTGACATTTTCATCTCCTCTGTGATTTCTTTTGCATGAGCTTGAAATATTGACCGATGTTTTTCTTTAGCAACTTATATTACTCTATCTTTGCACATTTTAGAGGAGTCAAATCCTAATTATACAGCATAATGATTTAACCTTTTTTTTTGTGTGGGGAACAAACATCACTGCCCTGCGTTTTCTGCTATTGATTTCCCTTGATCAGTGTGGGAGAGAGGTTGTGTGTTGTTTTACACCTGAAGGAGGTTGTACTTGGCTTGTGTCCCTAGCATAAATAACACCTAACTATGTTTTCTAATATTTTTTAGTTGATTTTCGATGTGTAAATATTGGCACTTATATCTTGCATTCTACAATGTAACATCATGTATTGGAAAAGAATGTGACTTCTGTGAATGGATTCTCTGTATTCTCTACATATTTTACTGTAACAATGCATTGACTGACAGAAAGGAATGAAACGAGTTTAGTGGGTTTTATGTCTGTTAGAGCTTTCCTTACCTGATTTCTCAACATAATTTAAAATTGAGTCAATCCCCCGTGAATTGATGCCAGTTCGTGGCTTATCACAACAGTCGTGTGCATGTTTACTTCTTATCTCCCTTTTCATTTGCTTAGGTCTTTGAGCCCTGTTTCATTGATACAGAGAAACAGGTTAAATTCAATATCTCCATAAGTTTTGGGTGTTTTGTAATATCCCCCTCCAAAGCCAACTACAAATTCCAAGCAAGGACAAAGCATATCATCAATTTTTTATATATGTGACTAATGCAGCATGCCAACATCTATATAGTTTAATGTGACATCGTGATGATGTTTTCTGTTTTTCCTTAGATTGCACCCGACTGGAGGCAGGCAGTGGCACTCAAGAAGGCAATCGAGGATAAGATCACAAAAGGTTACCACCAATCGTTCTTGATCTACTTAATATTTTTTGTGCTGCATTTTTCTCTCAATGCAGGAGGAAAGCGGGTTGATCTTGACTCTGATAAAACAATGACACTGTTGTTTTTTCCACTGTAGATGGTGTAATTGGCTTAGGCATTGCTGCAACTGCTGTAGGACTTATAGCAGGTGGAATTGCAGCAGCTGTATCTAGAAAAAAGTGACAGAATACTTTCTATCAAACACATGATCTGATATGTAAGAGGCAAACATATATCGTACTGGGAATTTGCTGCATCTTACTGCTTTTATGAAAAAAAACGTGTGAACAATAATGTGTAGAAAGCGGTGGAGATGATATGTAAGTGGTAGATGAGATGAGTTCATGAGAGAGATTGAAAAAATAAATATTGTCATTGTTATAGTTTACTCCGTTTTTTTTTTATGTTTTCGTATCTGTCCATACCTCCCTGATAATGCAGTCCTGCAATGTAATTACGTTGAATCACTCTTTAGATAATGTATCCATAATTTGATGTTCAGTCTAATCGTTGTTGAAGACTTCACTCATTCAACAAGATAAAGAATGACAAGAATGAAAGCTAGTCATGTGAGGATTGAGTGTAGGTTTTTGGATTTACAGCTAAGAGTGACTCAGTATTTTTAGTTCTAAAGCCACCAGATTGTATCAATTTTGGGAGAAATATAGTAGTACAATAATTCGACTTTTATTTTGGCTAAACAGGACACTTTGCTAAAATTGGAGTTATCTAAGTCAACATTTGTGAATACTTTGCTAAAATTGATCATAAATTGCTCTTGCACGATTCTTACGGTGGGTTTTACCATCTTTTCACTCTTTTTCTACATATTTATTGTTATTAAAGTATTGTTGTATTTTATTTTTTTGTCACTAAAAAACTTTGTTTTACTTGTCTTCTTTGTAAAACTAATTTTTATGGTTTTAATCTGTTTTTTTAGTCTATAAAACATTCAAGACATTTTTTATTTTATTTTTTGTAACGTTATGTTTATTTAGAATTAGTTCTCCAAAAAAATAATTGACAGGTCTAAAAGCAAAGTTTTACGAATTTTTAGAACAAAAACAAAATAGATATTTTATAAGGACAGATAAAATAATAAAAATCAAAATATGAAAGTTATAAAAACCAAAATGCACAAATATTTTGTAGATCAAAAGTAAAACATAACTATATTTCAAAGATAAAAAAACATACTTTAATTTTCCAAAAAAAATTAAAAATAATTTCATAATTTTGTTACAATTTTTTTAAACAATTAACAATAAATTTATCATGTAAAGTCTATTTAAAGTTTCGAATATTGCTTTTATAGAGGCAAGTATTTTGAAATGCAAAACCTAAAAGTATCTAGAAAAAATATTTTCATTTTCTTCTGAATTAATCATGTTTTAGCTTTCGTTTTATTATATTATTAATTATTCCCTCGGTTCTTATTTAAGAGCAAAAAAAAATATTTTTTTCTTTGATTTGATCATCTATTTCATTCCATTATTTTAAAGTTAATTTCAACATTATCCTATTATTTTTAAAAATCTTAATAAGGTTTAACTTTTTAAAAGCGAAATAATTTCGTCACTTTCATCGAATAAAAAACATGATTAAAAGGGTGAAAATATAGCAAATGTATTGTTGACATGCCATTCTATGTTGGTGATGTGTCACATAATTTGTAAAATATAAAAAAGATACTTGATACATTAGACTAGATTATTGTATTTTAAAAAAAGTTATTTAATTCAGAAATTTTTAAAAATATATAGTATTAAGTATTAAATATAAACAAGTTTAACTATCGTTCTCTTCTAAATTTTTTCTTAAATATTTTGATTTTTATTAATGTGATTTTTCGTTGCATCATGAACATTTTTGGAATAATACTACAAGATTTATTAAAATTTGATGCAGCTAATTTTCTCACTATATGTTAAGGTACCTATTTTGCTTATAATAATGAAAACGGAAGTAAGATAGTTATTGCACCACCTTTTACTGGAAGGACATAATTCAATACTGTTTCCAGAAAAACTTTTAACTAAAAAACAAAATAAAAACCCTTAATCTTTCCCGATTTATCTAATTGTTGGAGGTGTCATTAATGAAGGAAACTTCTGCTCATCTTCCTATCCCCGACAAGAGTAATTAAATGAAGGAAACTTCAGTGCAACTTCCTCCTCACTGTCAAGAGTACAAACAAGCAGGAAACAATTATTTCATATTTGGTTGTGTTTAGATATAAATGGTTTGATTCTTAAGTCAAATAATAAATACAAAAAAGCATTAGTTTATGTTTCTTATTTAATTTTGATCGGTCATAGCATTCTTTTTTTCTATTGAGCACCAAAATCACGTAACTAGTATAGGATTTAGACTAAGACTATGTCAGCTATCTTTATGTAATTGGAGATGGTAGTGCTAAGGTTGACCCTTCCTTGCTTTTTTCTCACTTGTGGAACAAAACTTCTTAAACTTTTCTGCCAAAATGTTGAGAGAAAGAATCCAAAAAATGAGGTTTAAACGGTGGGTTCCGTTTGTTCTATTACATGGCATGGCAGAAGAAATATTAGGTCATACTTTGACATCAGTTTCTTCCTTCAGAACAAATTCAAATGCTTTATTTTGCCATGCAAGGGGTGAGGGTGGAGAGTCCCGAGGTAATGGAGATGATGGAGGAGAGCTCCACTGCATTGAATAGTCCAACCAATCAGAAAAAATGGACATTGGCAGTTCTACTGGTTCCGGGCATCGAGGGGATTCTGGAACCTAAAGCCAAATAGAAAAACAGAAGATCACGAAAATGTTAGAAAAGGGAAAGGAAACAGAAAACTGTAATCAAACAAATGCGTAAATTTAAATAAACTTCTAGTGATAGATTACTAACTGCTGTGTGTGTTCAGTGAAGTAGTTCTCAAAGTATCATTTCAGCTAATGTAACCAAAACAAACCTAAAAGTAAAATGGGTGTAAGAAAGATAGTAATACCTTTATCTGCTCTAGAATAGATATGGAATCTGCAGACAGAAAATGCGGTTAGGAATTTTATCAACATAATCTGATAATAATAACCATCAACATGATAGACAGGGAGGGGCATCCAAATTTAATTCACCAAAAGTTTGAGTAGGAATCTATTCGGATATATCTTAAGTGAGCTCAATTTACAAGAAATATTTTGTCAAAAGTTCCTCGTGTCAACCCTATCTTCATTGTAAATTTCCCATCATGTTATCGATTGAAAATTGCAGAAAATGGAAAAAAAGCCAATAATTTGCTATATCATACATTAGATAGTAGACATACCGTGGAGATCAGATAATGGTTGAAATATTATGTATAAAAAATTACGTTGTTATGCAAATAAAATACATAAAAATGATGAGAAGAGGATGCAAAACATGCCGCAACTACAATAATGGTAGTGGTCACAATAGCCGAAGGAATGGCAGATCTGAGAAGTTCTGCTATTTAGTGCGTGGTCATTCAACTACTCTGGTATTCTCTAATACAAGAGAGCTAGAAATTATTTACTCCACTTGAGAACGTACTCACATGCCAATATACCGCACATACAATCCCATCCGAAAACTCAAGACAACAGCTTACTTGTAACTGTAAAGTTAAAACCTAAGACATTGATTTAGTTGATATAAATTAGAAGGTAACTGTAAGTAAAAAAAATAAAAATGAATTGCAAACCACAACATACATTCACACATTGAATGCTGAAGTAAAATCAAGGTAGGAAGGATTACCATCTTTTGGAAGAACTGTCTCAAGATCGAAATTTCTCATTGCAGCGTTTTGGGCCTCAATGCACTTCTTGTGATCATGCAAAAACACTTCCTCCTTTACATTAATGTCTTCCTTGGGTAAATTCTGTTTTTTAATTGAGGTTTCAGGATGAAATGATGCTTTGTTTGTTATATCATTTAAAGCTTTTCGAATTGCAATCCCTGAACCACCTTTCTTTCCATCTGTCTTAGAATTCTTCGACTTGACAATCTCTACCCAAGCAAACAAAGGATAAATAAAACCAATATAGTAAGAGAAGAGTGTAGTATATAATAAATGTTTCACCAATAATGTTACAGAATGCAAAGACAAATTCTAAACTGGTTGATTCGTTGAAACCTTTTTCACCAGTAATCAAGTAATAATGACATTCCATAGAATCCACTCTAGTTGTTGGGAATTGGTGTTACAAACATAAAAGGCTTACTTTTGGAATGAAGATCCAAGTTTTCATCTTTGATCATCAAGTGGCCAGGAGCAACAAATTTAGCCATTATCCCGATTCACCCTTTGTAGATAGCAAAAACTGTTACTGGACTCTGCAACACAAACTTAAAAAATAAAGTTTACGAAGTATGAACATCATGAGAGTGAACAATGCAATATCGAACATAAGGAGTAAAGGATGAGCAAAAGGAATCTAAAAAGAATCTAAAAGGAATGAGTCATGAAAATTCTTTTTATTTTAATAGGGTGTGAAAGTCCTTTGACTCAAGCAAGCACTGACTAGTTAGATCGATGTCACCAACATCAAATTTGATTTTTTTTTCAAATGAACTAGGGATAAGATATTAGTAGAAGTAGCAGATATTTGCATGACGTAGGAAGATTGCACTAATGGTTACAGATTGACCTAGATACAAATTTCAAATTCAAATAATTGCAGGAGTTCTTTGTCGAAATGAGAACAAAACAAGAATTTGAAAAAAAAAATACTGTTGAAACGACCAACTCAACTCAATCCAGCCCAAGCCCAACCCTAACCCTAGGCCATATAGGTTAAGGCCAAAACCTGCAAAAATGTCTCTTTATAAATTGGCTAGTCACAACACAAAGCCATAACAATGTACCGAAACGAAACTACACAATATAAGTTGACTTATCATAAAATATCTCTTGAACACAGATGTATTGATAGAAAAGCGAACCAAATTAGATATTTACCTTCAAAATTGACTGGGAAATCAAGTACGAAAGAACATTTTTCACCCAGCTTGAGTAACAGGAATTTGAGAGGGCGTTTAGTAAAAGTAAAGTGATTAGTGTCTCAGGAATATGAGGTTGAATAAGCATGCTCACCTTTAAAAAAATAACATTCCCAGGAAACCATATTTCCTGAGAATGACTTTTAGTCAAATTTCCCACAAAAACATTCCAATGGAGGAGATAGAAAATTGACTCTTCTGAGTTAAAAAAAAAATCATATTACTCTTATTAAATAATTTAATGTGGTGAAAAAAAAAAGATTTTAGTAAAAATAATACATCACTCTCAAGGAAAATAATACCTCTACCACTGCTAATACTTTCTTTCCCATAGGCAACACCATGAGGTTTCTAGGTTTACTTGCATGATTTCAAATTCCAAGTATGAATAAAGTACACTAACTCAAGGAACAAAAATCCAAATTCCGAATCATTAAAGAAATCAAATTCAAAATTTAGACAAGGAAAGCCGAAGACCTAAAGCCAGAAATGAAAAGCAACGAACGCGATGATGCAATCGAAAGTGAAAAACGGAGTAATGAAAAGTTATCAATATTTGGAATTGGGTTTACTGATTATAAAGTTAAATGAAGCAAACAAAAATGTAAGAGAAGGGTACCTGAGAAAGGAGGAGGGAAAGAAGAAGAGAGACGACACCGTTGGTTTTGAAAAGTTGGAGCCCGCTACGGCCATATATATACATCACCCTCTATCCAATTTTAAAATTAAAAAAAATGATAAATAGATTGTTTGGCCTCAATATTTGTTTGATTTTTCCAATTAAAATATTTTAAAATTCTCAATTCGTTTTTATTTTAATTAAAGTGAGTCAATATGGTTTTGTTTGTTGTCACCGCTAATGTGGCATTTTTGTTTTTTTTATAAATATTTGAGCTTTGTTTGCTTTTATGAATGTACTGTTAACAAGGAAAAAAGTAAGAGGATACTGGTAGATTCTTCCTGTGCGTCAGATCATTCTGGACTGCACCCAATATATACACAAAAAAAGACCAAAATATCTTTAATGAAATGAAAATTAGGGTTTAGGTAAAATGTACATCCAACCCACCCAGCCACCTTGCACCATTCATTTTTTTGTGGTCACTGTGAAGCAGCGCGGAAACTTGAACAAAGAGCAACCCAAGCACCTCCATTCTTGTTATTGTCGTGATTGTGGCAGCAACGGAACTCGAAAGCAGCATTGAGGCACCGCGACGACAGCAAATGAAGCCACCGGAGAAGGAGACGAATCGCAGAAGGTGAGTTTTGAGGTTGCAAATGCGTTTCGCATTTTTTTTATCTTGAAAGTGTAAAAAGAGAAGAATGTCACGACGATAAGCTTTACTAATTTAATTTTATGTATCTGAAACATCAAATACTATTCTAGGATATGCATAATGGAATTTTTTAGTGGTTTGTATTCGGTGAGTTTGGTACTATTTTCATTTGGCATGCAAAATGAAATTGGGAGTTTGTTCTTCCTCTTTTACACTCTGGCCCTTTCTCTCTATTATGTTGAATGTATAGTTGAGTATTATGTTTCAGGATCACAACTGTTTTTTTTTTTCTGCACTTATTACCCTTTAACTTATAAGGAGAAGACGAATTCACTATCTAAGGTTAGATAAGTTAGTTTTCTAATGTTTTTGTATGATTTCATATTTTTATCTTAAATCAATAAATAAAACATTTTGCTAGAAGGGAATCGCTCATTTGATCTCATGAATTTGGTAGGACGAGTCATCTTCACAACACCTTTTGTTTTGACTTTATCACGTGGTGCGTAAATAGATGTCTTCTCTGGGATGTGTACGGCCTTGGTCTTTCCTCTATCTCTTGAGGGATAGACAATGGTTCGAATTTGTATACGACACTCCTTGCACAGTATAAGTAGTATAAATTTCTTTGAACTCCTCCATTGAATGGATACACTCTTTCTGGAATTCCCTTCACTTAATTGGATGTGTTTATCATAGATATCCCCAAAACATGGTTGGCAAGTGAAAAAGATTTCCAAAATAAGAGTTCAACCATTTAACACCAACATAGATATGTTGTTGCTGATAATTGAACCCAACAAAAGAATCACATTCTAGCAAAATGTTTTATTTATTGATTTAAAGTAAAAATATGAAATCATACAAAAACATTAGAAAACAAACTTATTTAACCTTAAATAGTGAATATGTCTTCCCCTTACAAGTTTAAAGGTAGTCTGATTTGTTAAGATTAGATAACGGCAGAAAAGACAAAAATAACTATCACTCTGAAACAGAATACTCGACTATACATTCAACATAATGGAAAGAAAGGGTCTGAGTGTAAAAGAGGAAGAACAAGTTCCATATTTCATTTTACATATAATTATATTGGCAAAACAGAGCTACTAAGATTAGATTATATGCCAAATGAAAATAGTACCAATTCACTGAATACAAACCACTAAGAAATTCCATTATGCATACCCTAGAATAGTATTTGATGTTTCATATTCATAAAATTAAATCAGTAAAGCTTATTGTCGTGACATTCTTCTCTTTTTACACTTTCAAGATAAAAAAATATCGGAACGCACTGGCAACCTCAAAACTCACCTTCTACAATTCGTCTCCTTCTTCAGTGGCTTCAATCCTTCTTTGGTGGCTTCATTTGTTGTCATCGCGGTGCCTCAATGCTACTTTCGAGTTACGTTGCTGCCATAGTCACGACAAGAACAATAATGGAGGTGTTTGGGTTGCTCTTTATTTAAGTTTCCAAGCTTTCGTGCGCTGACCACAGAAAAATGAAGGGTGGAAGGCTGCTGGGTGAGTTGGGTGCACATTTTACCTAAATCCTAATTTTCATTTCATTAAGGATATTTTTGTCCTTTTCTTTGTGTATATTGGGTGCAGTCCAAAATGATGTGGTGCAGGAAGAATCTGCCGAGGATATTAGTTGTTGGATTCAGGGTTTTGCAGGGAAGAGGAAGACATGATATATCTGTGAACAATAAATATCATCTCCCCTCAAAATAAGGAGATGTAGGGGAAAGCCACATCAGCATGTGTTATTTTCGAATTTACCCTCATTCATCTACAAAGATTTTTAATATTAAATTTTTTATTTATTTATATAAGATGTGATTTATTGTCTAATTTTATATATATTTAATATTTTAAGAAATTATTTAAAGTTCTCTTTTTATGTAATTTGTTGTTACGTTTATATGAATATATATCTTTTATGATTATTATGTTTATGAGTTAGTAATTTATTTGATAATAGTTTTTTATGAAATTATTTTCTATTGTTAATTATGTTATATTTTTTAGTATTTTTATTTTATTTTTCATTACTATAAGGTTTTTAATAATAAAAAATATTATTTTTCATTTATATAAGATTTGATTTATTTTTTAATTTTATAATACATGTTTAATATTTTAAGAAATTATTTGAATTTTTGTTTTTATTTAATATGTTGAATACATTTTTTTTCTAATTATAATTTTTAAATTATATATATTTATATTTAATATATATTTAGTTTCTAATTTTAATTTTTAAATCTATGAAATATGTGAAAAAGTTGTTTGTTTTTAAACAAAAATAACTCATTTCATTATTAAAATTTTTTAATAAGTAAGGATAAGTTTGTAAAGTAATATTTAACAATTTAAAAAAAAAAACTCTCTCACAACTATCACATCACTCACAAACTCTCATACACTTTTTTCACACATCCCCTCTAATATATCTCAATCCAAACATTCTCACTTTCTTCATAATTTCCTCTCACATCTCCACACATTCACTCCCTCAAATCCCCACATATTTCCTTCCCAATCCAAACACACCTTGAGTATTGTGGTTGAGTTGTTTTGGGTTTGTGCAATTTTTTGATTTGCCATTTGTTTTCTAAGGTCAAAGATTATGGGATTAAAATATTATTTTGATTGGGTTCTTTTTGTTTTAAGTATTATGTATCTTTTTATTTTGATTGCATATCTTAAAAGAGATAAATTCTATTGTCGTGCCTGATTACTCTACTTCAAATTAGTATATAATTATCCTTCTATATTTATTTTATTATATTATTATTATTATTAATTTATTTGGTTATTTTGTAATTTCAAAAATTAACAAAAATCGTTCTTTTTATACTTTTAATTTTTATTTATTGTCACTTAGTGGTTGTTAAATGTGGATGGAGGGATTGATACATTACTGATTTAAATTGATTTTATTCTCTATTTTTAAAATTAAAGATATCTATTATGTTCCCCTTCACTATTTTTATAAAATTAAACACTTCTAAATGTATAACAATTTATTATTTATTATTGAATTTCATTATATCTTATTTTTAATGTTATTTATATTTCAATTAATATTAAGTATCTATCTTATGTTTGCTACTTCAAATTAGTATATAAATATCCTTTATATTTATTTTATTATATTATTATTAATTTATTTTGATTATTTTGTAATTTCAAAAGTTAACAAAAATATTTTTTTTTATTTATGGTCATATAATGGTTGCTAGATGTGGAAAGAGTGGAGAGAGGAAGGGATAAATTTATCTTGACCGAGGAAGAGTAATAATAATGTTTATAATGCTACAGCGACATGTATAGTAAAAAAATAATACGAAAAAAAAAATGAGGATACGAAATCACTATAGTAGATACATTGGATGAGCATGAAGTAATTGATATTATACCTGCAGGACTAGAACTTCTTGTTTCATAAGGTGAATCTACCAAACTTTATCAGCAATTAACAAATAATCTTAATGTTGGTCGATTTGGTCAAGGGATGTGGAAATAGTACTACAAGATCCATTACGTGTCCAAGTTCTTTTGTTCATCCTGGCATCTATTATTTTAGCACAAATCTTTTTAAGAAGAAACAATTTGAGAAGGTTCAATTGTTCGAAATGAATTTTTAGTTTCACGTGTTACTTCTTTTATTTAAACTGATTTTATTTTCTATTTTTAAAATTAAAGATATCTATTGTGCCCTCCTTTACTAGGTTTTATTTTGTCCAAACAATCTCCAATACAATAGCAAGATTCAGATGTGCAACAACACCGCCAATAACAACCTTCGTCAATACTCAAAGTGTGTCTCCGTAACCACCTTCGTCAAAGCGTTTGTTTCCGCTGCTGTCGCTAATCTCGGTTCGGTTTTGACTTCCTAGGTTGCTCACTGTTGATGAAATAAGTCCGCTCCTGTCATTCTTTTTTCTGTAGATGGTCGAACCCACAAAAAATCTTTGGTAAGAAACCTCGAAACAAATCAAAATCATTTGATGAGAATCAAGGATTGAAACACCACCACTACATTGTTGTATTAAAATGTTATATTGTTTGGGATATTAAAAAAACTATTCAAACTATATCAATCCAAGTTTTGCACAGAGAAAGACAACTTACATCTGGAAGATCGTCCCCATCCGCATCATCTTCCTGGTAGATAAATTATTTCACTCATTGATTTTTGTTCTTTTGTGTTTAGTGACATCGGAATTCGAAATTTGTTATTGTTTGATTTTTAGTTATAGGTGGTGAATATTGTATTGAGAGGTGCATTTTCATGTAAAGTGTTTTACTTTATTTTTGCCAAATATCTCTATAGTAATACTAAACTACTCTTATAATTATATGGTTGATATGCCAGTCCTACCAACATTAGATGTTCCAATATGTAGCAAATTAGAAAGGTAAGTTTTACTGTTGTTTATCCCAAACCACCTTTTTTTACTCATCTGATGCCATCAAACCATAACAAATATGGGTTATACCATAGTAATTTATTTGCTTGAAATGTTTAATGTAGAGTTGAAAGGAAAAAATTAAAATTATTTAATATTCATATTTTAAAAGAAAATTCTTAAAATTTATTTATAGATATAAAAAACATAAATTAAAAGAAGATAATGAATAATAGAATGATTATAGATTATTTTTGTTTTCTATTTTTCTTTTAGAAAACAAAGATCTTATAATTTTTAAGTTTATATTTTTTAAACTGTATGATTATTTTGTTTTTATATGGTAGATAAAATTACAAAAACAAAAAAATAAACATTTATTAACAAAATTGCATAATAAAATTACAAGTTTTTTTAATCATATTTTGTCAAAATAAATTTTGTATTTAGAAATAGTTTCATACAAAAGACTCGAAATCCTTATGAGTATATTTGTTAACTATAAATTCTTATTATAATATTTTAATTCTTCATGTTTAGATTTATCAAATTTAGAATCTCTTTAAGAAAAATATTAAAAAATGTACCATTTAAAATATGTTATTTTTTTATATAAATTTCTTTGAATAAAAGAATAATGTATTACTTTTTACTAAGTTTTTCATTTTCTACCGTGCTAAACACAAATTTAAATACTAAATATTGGAAATAGAAAGGAGAAATAAATATATGAAGAATAACTTATAAAAAAAAGATAAAAAAACCTATTTATATGATAAATATTGTTTTAAAAATAAAATTGATATCTATTTGACATTGATTCAATCAATAAAAAACTCAATCAATAAAAAACATATATAATAATAATAATAATAATAAAATATCTAAATAATTAATAATAAAAGTAAAAAAATGTTAGTATGTATAATTGGAAAACCAAACAATAATTATATTTCTAAATGTTGAATTTAGCATTGATTTTAATTGTTTTGTAATAAATCATTCTATAGTTAAATATCTAGTGTTATTTTATTGGCAAAATAAAATACAGTTTTAAAAACTCTATTTTTTTCTAATTTTAATAATTTCATGTTAATATGGGTAAAAAAATGCTTTATTTTCATATTGGATAATGAAGTATGAATTATGAGATTTATAAAATAAAAGAAATCACCAAATTTTAGTTAACACTATGAAGGGCACTGAGGTAGTTTCACTTACCAAAAAAACCCTTCTTCGTTCCTCGAATGTTGAACAGGCGGAGAGAAAGACAGAAAAATGTTGAGAAGCTTCTCTTCTACACTGCGGGGATGTTCCAGAAGGTTCCGAACCCCACTCTCTTGCCACCAGAAGCTGTACACGAACGGAGGAGAGGGTGCACGTGTGAGGCCTCCGAAGCTTCTGGTGGTTCAGCCACGCGTGCGGCCGGATAAGCTGTTGCAGGCGAAGCTGAACGAAGCTCTGTGCCTCGCCAACTCCCTCGAGGACCAGCGCGATGGCTATTTCCTCACCGATTTCTTCGACAAGCCGTTGCCACCTCACGTGCTCGTCCAGAACCGCGTCCCACGAGCCGACTCCTATTTCGGCCACGGAACCGTCGATAACATCAAGTGCCACGTGAATGCTGCTGAGGAGTCTAAGGTTGCCTTGTCTTCTTAATGTGACTGTTATTATGTCTGAAAGTATTGTTAAGGGTGTAACTCGTGTGTTTCAGGAAGAGGTGGATGCAGTTTTTGTTAACGCCACACTGTCTGGGATTCAGCAGCGGAATCTTGAGGTAAGTGTGATGTGATTTTTGTGTCATTTTTGTTTCATGAAAGTGGGAATTGAGGTTTATGTACATGGCAGAGGGCTTGGGGGAAACCCGTGTTGGACCGTGTGGGACTTATCATTGAGATTTTCAATGCCCATGCGTTTACCAAGGAAGCGAAACTTCAGGTTGGTGATCTTTGAAGTGCCCTTCTTCTCGAAATGAAATGTTGTGTTGCACTGTTACTATATATTGTTTGGCATCTGGGAGTGCAGGCTGAACTCGCAGCTCTGTCCTACAAGAAGACCAGACTTGTTCGTGCTCGCGGCCCTGATGGTCGCTACACGTTTGGTGCTTCTGGGGAAGCTGAAGTTGTTAGCGCCCGAGGGTGAGTTTATTTCCAATTTTTCTACTGAGGGAGTGCTACCAATGCTCTCTAACACAATTTATTAAGAACTACAAAATGGTGAGAGTGCTTATTAACTAAGAGATGAGACCTACGCAATCTTGTGCGTTTCAACGAATTTCAACCAATTTTAGAGAGTCTGCTAAAAAGAACGTGTTACAGATATGCTGCTAGGATTTCTCTATATGCTCTTTGATAACGATGATGGTCTTTGAATTGGACCACTTTTTTTTCTTTATACATAAGCGATTATAGAGATTTGGGGCGTGACAGAATTTTGCCATATTTGATAAGTGTGATGTTGGCTATGGACAACACTTCCTCAAATTGGGCGAGTTTGTTTGTGATCCCTTCAGAGAGGGTTAGCCAACTAGAATAATCAGGCACAGGCACAGGCACATAGTATTTCAGTTAAACAAGCCTCATTCTTGCATATTGCATGATGACTTGACTTTTCTAATACCTAAATTTTTCACAGGAATCTATCTTTTTCTATTTTACATGTTTAGAACTCCAATTTTTTCCAGTCATGCCTATTTAATTTTTGGTTTACCTTTCTGTTACGAAGTATGGACATGGTTGAAACTGAATGTAGTTTTTCTTTCCACTAATCCCTACTCTTAATGAACATATACCAGTATGCACGTGTTGTTCTCTGAATTTGTGTATCCTTTAGCCTAGTCTATTGTATTGCTGTACTGAACTGATAGTTAGAGAGTAACATTTCTAGATTCAATACCTGTCAATTTCAGGAGAGGAAGTGGGGGACAAGGTTTTATGAGTGGTGCTGGAGAAACTGAACTTCAGCTTCAGCGACGAAGGTATGACTGTCATATCATATTGAACTTTTTTCATACAATATTCTCAAGTGGTATATTTCTTGTTTTCCTAGTAAATCTCATGGTTTCCTTATAAACCTGTGTTATTTTCATTGTTGATTTTTCACTTTCTCATTGCATCATACCATTGAAATTGTCGCTGTAATTTTTTTAATCCAAATAATATTTCAAAGGGGTGAATTATCTAGCTTTAATCTGCACTGAATTAAAATTCAATCCTGCCGAGCACAGTTCTCACCGAGTGTCATTAGATACATGAATCACAAGTTGTACTAGTAGAAGTTATGGGGTTCTTTTAAACTATAACGCATGCTCAGTAGTCCAGTGTACGGACTATGATCTATTTGTTGACGTGAAATCTAACAGTTTATATAATGATTTTATACTATGCATAATTGAATCACTAAAGTGCAAAATACCTTTAGAATCATAGAGAGGAGACTTTATTTATTATCTCAAATTGAAGAGGTTCGCCGCACCCGGGCTTTGCAGCGTGCTGGTCGCAGGAGACGTGGAGGTTCACCCGGACAAGGCTTACCCACTGTTGCTGTTGTTGGGTATACAAATGCTGTAAGTGGTCTAAATATGCGTATTTGATATTTATTTTAATCAGAAGCATAACTGCTATATCTTTCAACATGTTTTTATCAGGGAAAATCTACATTAGTAAGTAGATTATCGGACAGTGATCTGTATAGCGACTGTAGGTAAAAGTCACCTTCAATGCTACCCTTGTGCACTTACATCGTCTAATTCTAATATAATTTTTAGTGCTGGTATTTTCACTTTAGATACTTAATGGCATTACATGAATTGTAGATTGTTTGCCACAGTTGATCCTAGAGTGAGAAGTGCTGTTCTTCCTTCGGGGTAATTTGACCTGCAATTTATCATTTCTTTCTAATCTTAGCAGCAGTACCCTCCATTTTGTACATTGGTTGGTAGTGTTGAATATATATGCTTCACTATCCTGAATTCTTAATTTCTTTTTTCAGAAAGAAAGTGCTTTTCAGTGACACAGTGGGATTCATATCTGACTTGCCCGTACAGGTAATGTTGAAACATGAGCAAATTGTTGTGTCAGCGTGACTGTTCCCTGATTATTTTTTATCAAAATATTCTTCAACCATTCTTTTATGACAATTATCTAATCTAACCTTTTTTTTTATCTTAATTTGTGTAGCTGGTGGAAGCATTTCATGCAACTCTAGAAGAAGTGGTGGAAGCAGATCTGCTTGTGGTATGATTTTTCAATTTCTTTCAGTTTCTGGGGAACAGAAGTGGTAATTTAGCGTCTTTTGCATCTTGTCTGATTTATTTCTGATACCAGTCTCAATTTCACAAATCTCTTTTTTTTTTCCCTTAACTAAAAACAAATAGGAGAAAAAGAAAAAGGAAACATTAAAAGTGAATGGTGATAAATAAGATGACGATTGCATTGAAGATTTTCAAATTAGGACTTTCTTTTTCTACAAATATCCTTGATATGGTCGATTTATGCTTGTAATACAGATTGTATTTGGTTCTTCATACTTCTGGTTGCTCTTTATTTTTGGTGGACTGTTACTTTCTGTACAGTATGAATGAGACTTATTTTTTTGTTTTTATAGTAGCTATTGCTCCGAAACTTACAGGAGTCAATTATTTAGAATTTAATCTTTTATTTAGTAACTGACAAGTCAACTGTTAAATTTATTTTTCTTGTAGCATGTGGTCGATTCAAGTGCTCCCAATCTTGATGAGCATCGCACAACAGTCTTACTAGTTCTTCGACAAATAGGAGTGTCAGAAGAGAAGCTTCAGAATATGATTGAAGTTTGGAACAAGGTGATACAACTTACAAGTATATAACTCATCTACCCATTTACCAAATTGCAAGAACAACTGTTGATCTGTTCACTCAATCTCTGAAAATGTTTAGATTGATATCGAAGAAGAATGCGACGATGGTGATGAATATCTTGATGATGAAGATGAAGATGGCTTCAAGGTAGAAGATGATGTGAAATCTGAGTTATTAGCAGAAAATGAAGGCATGAAGGAGGTTGATTGCGAGGCCATGGAAGAGAAAGACTATTCTGATGGTTGGTTATATGCTAATGATTTGGTCGATGAAGCTGACCAACTAAATGAGTCCTTTGAACAGCACGATGGTCTGGAAAAAGATAGTTCAATTGATCAATCTGGTCCACATGTGAAAGCATCTGCTATCACAGGAGTTGGGTTGCAAGAATTGCTCGAATTGATAGATAATAAACTGTGTGTTCAAAACAAGAAGGGTGCACAAGTGGTTGAAAGAAGCATCTATGATCGTAAATGGAGGCCCCCCCACAATCAGGAGGAGTCTGGCATAGCAGTTGAACAGTAGATAGGAAAGTGTCTTTCCTTGCTTCCTTGTTATGTCCAAGTTTGATCATCAAAAAGTTGTGGGCCATTCTGTAATGTGATCATGGGACAAAACATTGCCTCTACAATCCAGATGAAGTAACTTCGAAGCAGCTCATGTGCTCAGGTTAATTGTCCTTCTGCTGTCGGAATCTGCCATTTATAAGCTTTCCATGGATGATAATTTAGTACTTAAAGATTGAATAAAGTTGGTGTGTAGAGTTGCAGTGGTTATACACTTCCTGCCAAACAAAAAAAAAAAGGTCCATCGATGTATAATTGAAGTAATAATAGCAGAATAGTGGTACACAAATAACTACATATTAAATATGTATTCGTTCGTTTTCAAAATAGATTGTAGTATAACATTTTTTCTGTATATACACAACAGATTTCACCTATAGTCATCGCTTATCACCGTTTAATTAGCTTGGTATCCACCTCTGCTTAAAAATCAATTATAGATATGTTTGAAGAAATAATGGCGGAATAACAACACAAGAAGAAAACAGTGACATCATTCAAGATATTTTTTCACGAATTTAGGTGTAATAAATTCCTGAATATGAAGAGGGATTAACATTGTAAAACACAATCAAAAGTTAATAAAAAAGTTCCGTCGCCGGGAATCGAACCCGGGTCTCCTGGGTGAAAGCCAGATATCCTAACCGCTGGACGACAACGGATTTATTGATAAAGATGCGTTACCAATATTATTTGACTATATAATTACTCAGGCTGCGAATATTTGACAGATGAATTGCGTAAAGTAATAAACTTCTTTCATTAAATTATTTGACGATAAACATAACCCATTATTAGAAAAAATTCTACAGTTCTCGCAATTTTATGCATAAAATTTGACACCTCGAACATGAAACTGAAGGACAAAAGGCAACATACAATTTACCTCAAGTTTTAATTTATCAAGGTAAAATGCCTATTTAGCAAATTCAAAATCCAAAGTAAATTAACTTAGACATGTTTGAAGAAGGAAAATCCAAAGCATAACAAACATATTTTTCGTATGCAAAAGGGTTACAACACAAACCATACTAGAAAAATATGTAAAAGATGACAACGGACATAAGAATAACAAAAATTACTTATATTCATTGTAAACCTGTTATTATTAAAATGTATAAATATAATAACAAATAAAAGATGACAAAACTATTAGAATATACCAATTATTTTGAAAAATTGAAATTTTGGAACTATAATGGAAGGGGCCGCGCGAACGCAGGCCCCCACTGCCACAAATTATGACGTAGGCTCTGCCACTTGGACAGACCTTAGGCAAGCACCCTTCCTAAGTGCAATGGAAGTCACATGCCTAGGCCATAGACCTTGCTGATCATCCATTGACCCCGTCCAGGTAAGTATGTTTCTCAATCCCATATGCCTAACCTTTATAGCCTATCAGATCCACTACTATACACATACTTTTCGATGTGGGACAAAATATTTCGCTTAAAATGAAACACAACAAAGACTGAGTATCCTATATCGACAGTCATAGCCAGAATGAGGTTTTACCTCCATAACCTCTACTTTACCGTGCACTAAGAAGATTTGAAGTAAAATTATATGAATTTATCAAGAGCTACTTGTCTAGTTTTTCAACAACAGAAGAGAAAAAAAAAAGTTCTACGAAACACACTAAGAAACACCAATGACATTACTATGAAAGTGTTATGCTTTCGCAATTTTATTACCAGCCAAAATGAAACAGCGTTTTAGCAATCTTATCAAAATAGTTGAACTTTTCGTTTTACATCTTATGCATAAAATAGTTTTCATCCAGCATAAATAACATGAAGAATACGTACTCAATTCAAGATTACTATTGAAGCCCGAGAGAGACTGAGAGAAACAAGTTGGGAGGAGTTAAAGCACTAATCATCAGTGCATAATTATAGTGTAATTCATTATGTTGGTAAGTAGTTATTTCCTTTTCCTCTTTCAAACTTTTATGCTCTGTAATAAATAGCTGTGTAAAGTATTGGGTGATAAGGGCAGTGAGATCAACTCAGAAAGTGCTTCTGCAGATAAGATGAAGAGGCAAGGGGGGAGAATTTGACCCTGACATGATCCTCTATGTGGAGTAAATAAATTCTTTACACAGTTGACAGTTCCAAAATATAGAAAAAGAGACTGTAATGAAACACATTATTAAACGAATCCACATATCTGAGAAGCCAATGTGTCAAAATAACCAGTAGGAATGATCATTACACTGTCATGTGCCTTTAACTTGTCTAATTTTTGTTATGAGGAACGTGTCTAAGTTGATGGCCATAGAACCTAGCCTACCCTTAATTCCTCTGCATGCATTGCCATATGGGATTAATTGATTGAGGGTTTTGTTAATAGGGCTTGGATCACCTTTTTCATTCAAAATTTGATCACCATTTGAATAACCTCTACTACTGTTTCCGGAGCCTCTGTGGGATGCATTTGCCTCCTCTCTTCAAAAATTATTTTTATGAAAAGTAGAAGAGATGCTAGGACATCCTATTTCATTTTGTATTTTAATATTTTGTATCAGAAGATGTGCGAAAAGTCGAGAAATAACTTGTGAGTACAGAAGCTATGGCCTCCTCCAGATCATCTTGGATTCAGAAAATTATCTTCCTTTGGTTTCTGACACCTTTTCCTATGGAAAATTTTGGTGTTATGATCCCCGTACTGTACCTAGCCAACCCATTACCTTTTGTGTCTGGAATATTTCTTTCTGTCTCACTATTCCTGAGTCTCATTTATGCATATTGTTTATTTACATAAATGAATAACAAGCTTTGACATTGATTAAGATATTTCGTATTACATACAGTGAGTGAGGGAGAGAGGAATCAAGTTACAGGACATACTTCATAACTTCTTCCTGAAGTGATAGAAGTTCTTATTAAATAAATCAACTCTCTGAACTTTGATATACTATAGAAATCAAACAATGCTACATGGCACTTCTTTGGTTTAACATGTCATATGAAATTAAAAAGGTAAACAAATTTGTAATATGGGATTGCATGTCTGCAAAAACCTGGATTATTCAATTTCTTATATTCATCGAGAGATTTTGATAATTAAATTTATAAAAATGAATAGTAGAATTTGATACCTGATAATATATAGACACATATATGATAAAAGAAAACTGATGAATAAAAAGGTGGTGCAAGTGTTCCCTGTTAAAAGTAGGCAATTGGCAGGGCCATGTAAATATATTTAGCTGATTAGTGCCGTTGTTCCCATGGCTTAAGGAATTTATATCCCGTGTAGAAGAAAAATTTGCAAATGCATTCGCTTATGAAATTTACACTGCAGCTCCTTTCAACCAGAGCCTGCAACCTACTAAGAATTTACATTTCTCACCCTCAACCCCCACACAAGGTACATATAGGGAAAAAATGGAAAGTGAAATCAAAGAGGAAAAGATGAAGAAGAAAACGAGGAGGAATTACAAATCACAATCAATCCCTATTCTCTCTCCTACTATGCCAAACCCCAGCTTCCCTCGTGGTTTTATATTAGATGGAAGCCAAATGAAATTGATCAGTGCGGTCTTGCTCTAATCCCAGCCAAAATGATGAAAAACATCTCATTTACAGGTTGTCATGTCAATGAGCCAGGTCTTCACTCCCAACACCGACAGTAGACTTGTCAATCATGAGCACATTGTACTGTTCATATACTCTTGCACGATTCTCAGCCCACCATTGCTCTGCTTGCTTCTCACTGAACCTCTTCCGACTACATTCACCAATGTTAAAGGATAAAACTCAGGTTATAAAATTGCTAATCGTTAAATGCCGTACAGTTATCTGGTTTGTCCTACCAATACCAAACTACAAACATTACAGTGGGAAGCAAAAAAGAGAAAATATGTAATTGGTCACAACATGAATAATGCAACTAAATTTCCATTAGAATTAAAATGTCACTGACGTATGAATAATGCTCGTCAAGGCTTTTAACACCATGTATATTTTATCCTACTTTTTCTTCCATAAAAGTAGGATACAATATTTTACATTAACAAATTTAGCATGTGAAGTTATGTAAGATGTAAAATGTAAAATGGCGGAAAAAATATGTCCGTAAAATACTGCATACCTGAAGCGAACTCTCTTAAGCTCTATTTTACCTCCTGGAAGGGAGGTGAGCGTAATATAAACACCAGGTTCATCTTGCTCAACCCATTCACTTTCACTACGGGATTCACAGTCTTTTGTTCTGCTCCCATTTCTATTTGTTGAATCAGACTGGCCCTGTTTATTGTGACCTGCACTTCGGTTACTAACTGTGCTTGATCCATTTGAGAGTAACTGGTTGTTTGATGCAGTTAAATCTGCCTCTGGACTTGATGTTTGAATATTTAATCGGTCAATGGAAGCATAGTTAACATCATTGGAACAAGGATTGGAACCAAAAGAAGCAATAGACGGTGATTTCACATTCCTAGCAGGTACTACAGGTAGCCTCTCAGCCATGTCCTTCAACTGCTCAGGACAGAAAACAAATAAACTTTGGATCAATTAGCCTTGCAATGATACATCCAGTACAAATCTAGAACAGAGCTATACAAGCTTAAAGATTTTAAAAGTCCACTGTGTTGGGCATGAAATTGAATCAGGATTGACTGTAACTCTGTAAATGTCACATTTCATGGCTTTACAATTTGATTTTAGGGTCAATTAGAGTTAATTCGGACAATCTGCAATATATTGCCTGGCTAATAAAAAAATCCTGGACATAACCGCTGATTTGTTTCAAAAAGAAAAATAAAAGGCTCCCACCCATTAAATGTACAGAATTATTTTTTGCTTTCTTCATTGACTAAGTTATTGGCTGTAATAGTTTAATTAGTAATTTAAGAGATTAAAGCTTCAACCTGAGCAGTGAGTGACTTTATTACTTCCTTTGCTGCTTTGCATTTGGCAGTTTCTTCCCCGGCAATTGCTATTGCATCTTTTAGCTGTTTAGTTGTTCTTTCCAGCTCAACTTCTTGAAGTTGGGCCTTCCGAGTCAGGTTTTCCACCTACAAGGGAAAAAAATTAAACATCTTTGTTGAAAGTTTAGAAAAATAAAGGGGAGAAAGGAAGGTGGAAAGAATCAGTTCAACGAAAGTGTGTTATAGAGATCAGGCATTCTCTATGTCAAATAGTAAACCACTTATGAAAGAATAATAGAAGATAGGTGATAAGAAGTTCTCTAATTGATTCATTGAACCCTCAAAAACAAAAAATGGGAAAGAAAAAATCCACTGTAAAAAAATCTACTGACTGTTAACCTTTTATGAGATAGAAGTATAAATCACAAACCCTGACTACCTTCAACAGTAGATTATTATAATAAAATACAGCAAGTAATTGAGCAACTCACTGACTTGCAATGAATATGCATATTGCTACATGCGCCCAGGCATAAACTATATAATATCATAATAGCATATAACTTCCTTCTTGTCTTCATTCTCACACGGTGTCTAGCTCATTTCATCAGACAAATTCCCAAAAATTAGCATCATAACAAATGACCAGTTGTAATACAAATACAGAGCCATTTGAATCCATTTTTGTTAAAATTCTATTACAATTAATTACAGCAAGAAAGCAAATACTGACATTGAGTACATAAAGCAAGATACCTGTGATCTTAATTTAATAACCTCCTGACTGAGGCTATCGTTAGTCCTCTTAGCATCATCCACAACTATCTTTGGTGATGTAAGACCTCCTAGCGTTGGGGTTGGTGTAGTTGAACGAGGTGGACTAGGTCGTCTAGATATTGGGGATGTTGCTCGGGAAACAATTCTAGATCCAGGTACAGAAGCTGAGAAAAATTTCTTTGATGATCCAAAAACAGGATTAAAAGATTTAGAAATATTCAATGCTCCCCATTGTGAACCCCCATTTGGAACAGGTGAGACACGGCTACTGTTGAATTCCAATTTCTTGTTTTTCTTTGAAGATCTGCTTTCCACTTGTTTGAAGGATTCAATTGAAGAAAACCTGGCAAGTTGATTACGAGATCTGGAATCTAATTTATCATCCTTATCAATTAACTCCAGCGACCCACGATTGACACTTCCTCTTCTGCTCACAGAAGAATGAGATGAAGAATCAGTTTCTACTGTTTTCCTAAGTTTATTAAAACAATTATCACAGACACGATAAGGTTTGTTGGGGTTTGGTGCCATTGAAGCCTTAAGAGACTTCTTACTGCTACATGAATGGCAAAAAACAAGTCCGCAATTATAACAATTGTGGCGTTTTCTTTTGAAATTAAATGGCATACGACAGCCTGTACACATAGACTGGTCAACACCGGAAACCCACTTATGCAGACATATAGCTGCAGTGAAATTAGTTCCGCAAGCAATACTCTTGACATCTTTGTCCTTCAGAGCTTCAACCAATGTTGGGGAATTTCTATCATCTGTATCCCCATGGCCTAAACGACCATTTGCACCCTTTCCCCAAGTGTAAACTTCAGTCCTTGAAGTTAAAACTGCAACATGATACGCACCACATGCTATCTCCTCCACGAAACTTTTTGACGAAAGTTTCCCTTCAACACGAATTGGTAGCCTCCCATCAGCCTGAGGATTGCCTAATTGGCCATAGACAGGACTACCCATTGTATAGACATGGCCAGAGGTGGTAAGTGCAACAGTGAGGCTATGTCCACAAGCAACTTGACAAAAATTGGGTTCAATGAGGGCAACACACGTAGGAACAAGTTTTTCTTCCTTACTACCATGCCCAAGTCGACCTTTGTCTCCATCACCCCAAGTAAACAGCTTCCCTGAAGAGCAGTTGCTGGAACTTGAATTTCCAACCATGACTTCTACGACTGCAGCCGAATGCCAAACCCCACACGCAGCCCGCACAGTACGAAGACCCTTGAGGGACTCTACTTCCCTCGGCAATGAAACACTTTTTCGGTCTCCATGACCCAAAGCACCAAATGTACCATCACCAAAAGTAAATAATTGACCAGCAGATGTCACAACAGCAGTGTGCCATGGTCCACAAGAAATATATGAAACATGTATGCCTTCCAAGGGGCCATTTACTCTCTTTGGTACCCAGTGGCTCACTTGATTTCCGTGTCCTAGAAGTCCATAATTGTATGTACCATTACCCCACGTATAGAGATCACCAGAAAGTGTCACAGCACATGTGTGATATTCCCCACAAGCTACAAGTTCAATATTTGTATTACTTAGAGCATCTATAAGCTTTGGATGGAGAACATCAGAGTCAACACCGTGTCCGAGTCTGCCACCTGATTCCTCCCCCCAGGAGAAAATTTCACCTTGTTTGGTCACTAGGGCTGCATGTCGTCCACCACAAGCAATATTCTGAACATCAAGAACTACTGCAGATTCCAAGGCTTTGGGAAATAGAGAATCCATTTTCACACCCAAACCACTCCCAACTCGGTGATTCCCACCACCCAGAACACCATCACCTGTGCCTTCCCCCCAAATGAAAACATCCCCTAGAGCATCACCATCATCATGACCAGAACCTTGGCTAGATGTGCTAACAGCACTTGATAGACTCACTCTAAAAGCATCCATACCCATTGTTTTCATGTGACCATGCATACTGTCTGATCCTCCCGACGACACAGAATGTACTGAAGCACTGGCAGAATCTGGAGGAAAGAAAGACTTTTGAGGGACAGCATATAAAACCACATCCAATGCTTTATCCAAACCATTCTTAGGGGGGCTCTCATATGGGCTATGAAGGCGAAGGTGATCCCCGCTATCCTGAATAGAACAAACAAATATTCTCTAAATAAACATTTTCAACTTCAATTGAGAGAGAGTGAGAAATTCGAACGGACATAAGCAATATGTTAATACCTTTTTCAGGCTTTCATTACTGCCAAAGGGAGAATTTAACGGAGAACTTCTTCTAGTGTAGGTTCGAGGACTATTAGCCTCAGATGGAATACCTTCACTTCTTGACTCTGTTCTCCACTTCCGATGATGGCTACGGGAAATCAATGCTTTCAAACCACTGAACCAGACTTCAGCTTCATCTTTGTCCTTGCATATCTAGTAGAAAATAATCAAACCATCAGACTGTGTTATATAAAATTTATTGATCCTGTTCACAAAATCAATAACATCCGTACAAGTAAAGCAACAGGACTACTGCAGCAAAAAAATCCAAAGGGGAGAGGAATGAAGAAATTCATACCAAGTCCAGTGACCTATCATTGTAGATAAGAGAGAATGACTGGTATTCTTTCTCAGGTCGTGGATATCTTTGAAAGATAGGCTGAAAAGAGTAGGGCCATTTTTTATCAATCATAACAGAGAACCTTATCACTTAAAGAATTCATGGTAGATGCCGAAAGTCAAAAAGGCATGAGTAATGTCTTTGAAGATAAATGCCAACTTATTAGAATAGGACACTGAAAGAGCAAACATTATGTTCCTCAAAGCAAAACACAATCTAATAGTTACCACAAGCAGGTATATTGTAAACTATTCATAATACTAAAGAAACAAGGCCTTTTACTGTAGATGGATAATGAAATATATCATATTCAGAAATCTTGACTTCCAGCACATGGTGGTCACACTCACATCACAAGTGCATATAGAGATAGGGGACAAACTGTATAAGTCATACAAACATCAAATTCAACAGAACTATCTTATAACTGGTTATCTCAACATGGTAAGGCACTGTTGGCTAAATCTAAAGAAGCAAACAATATAATGACTTTACATGTCAATTTAAAAACTTACTGTGCGTTGTCCAGATATAATTCTGGAGACATGACTCAGTTTAAGGTGTTTCTCTTCTTTCCCTGAGAACCATATCAAAACAGATTCATCCTGAAAAAATAATAGAGAAATCAAATTTTAACTTTTGGTTACTGGAAAACATCTAAAAACAAACTTTAATGTAATAAAAACAAAATAAATTATGAAAATAATATGTGTAAACCACAAACAAGATTATTTCAAACCATGAAATGGCATGAAAGTAATTCCGTAAAGGGTATGCATAACCACCAAATACAAGAGTTTGATATGGCATGGTGGTCAATAAGGTACCATGAATGCTCACGTCCAAACTCTAGATATGTGGACTAGAGTGTTTGCTTTAACAAGATTTGGCATGTTTTTTGAAGGCCAGCTTCCCATTTTACAATATTGGCACAATGGGTGTCTTAACCAGATATAATCCTTCTAATGTGGGCCAGAAGTTGTATCCCACCATACACTACTAAATTTTCCCAGTAAACTAAGCAGGGCTGCCCACTTCCAATGGTTATACTAAAAGAAACATCAAGTTATCATATTTTCAATATGTTGCTGAAAATTCATGTTAAGCTCAATACATAATCATTGTGACTTTATCAAAATTTCGTAATGTTGTTACTGCAAACACTTTGAAACCTAATCTTAAGCTAAACTAATTGATGGTGAGAAATTGATTAATCTTTCTTTAATATTTGTAATTTTTCTAGTAGAGCATTAAGCATTCAAATCTAATAATTTTCACAATCTAATCTGTTTCAAGGTTCCCTACTATCACTTAGAATAAATATTTTCACCACTATTTAAGAATAAATAAATACAAAATAAAATGTAGAAAGATCAAGGATTTTATTAAAGCCAAATACAATTCTTTGAAGAAAAAAATTGTGAACACACTTCAACAAGGATCATTTTAATTTACAGATTAAGAGTACAAACTCACATTGGAAAGACGAAAGGGGCAAAACTTGGGTTTTCCCCTTCTCCCATACTTGAGCAAGCAGGCCCCTTTCTTTAAAGCAGTAATGGCCTGTCAATAAGATCAATAAAGGATTCAGCCAGCATGTACAGCACATCTGAAGATAGAAGAAGACTTAAAGCATAGAGAAATCACTGAATAAGCATAGCACATGGATAACATTACTGAAAAGCACGAAGATCAGCCTGCTAAAGTCCAAAACTCAACATAACAGAGCAACAACTGACTGAACGCTATTGAAAAATTTACTACAACCAGGCCATATAAAAGAACATATCCAACTCTTTTGTCATTCAGTCAATATAATAGTCAAGCAGCATATTTTAGAGCCATACAAAATAGCATTTAACTTGTCTTCCTGTGGCAGAACACGGTAACTAACACCCAAATAATTCATAAAAGTGAAAAATAATTAATTAGAAAGGCCCATAAATGATAAAATTAGTGAAACATAAATTCAAAAAATAATTAATCTAATATTCACATAGTCAAATATCTAATTATTTAGCCCGCAAAAGAAGTAAACAAAACTTTGAACACACACTTAACTACATATCAACACACACTACTCAAATTTGAATTAAAAGAAGAAAACTTAAAGTAACAGGTCAAAACAACCAAGATTTTTCACTGCCAACTACAAACTAGCTTGACCTGATGTTACAATCCTAGCGGCAGTCAAACTAGCGAATCATAGACATTCATCAACATATCCATAATTTTAAGTTCCTAGCGAAATTAAGCCAATAACCTAATCCCTCCCTCGTCCCAAATTTACAATGCCCCCACAAACAGAAAATAAGAACATTGCCAACACTGTACAACGCACGCACAGCACACAGATTAACAAAATCTAAAAGCAAACAGTACTACAAAATAAAATTCAAAGCACAACGCTACAGAGAAAAGTTTCCAAAGAAATGGACAAATTATATATATAATATAATATACCTGCTCAATGTCTCTTTCCACAGGGCCGGTTCTGCTAAGATCCGAAGCCATTCTACCAGTCCGCGACATCACGCAAAACAAAACCAAAAAAAAAACGCAAAAGAAAAAAAAAACACAAACAGCACTAATTAGAAACTTTCACTTTCTCCTCAAATCTAAACACTAATCTTTTACATTCACCAGTTCTCGTACCCGAACCCCTCCATTCATCAATTCACCCACTCAAACCCTCGCTCCAACAGCTCCAAGCCTCCTCCAGCACGCGAATCCACCATAATTACAGCTCCATCTCGCACTCACCGAATCGAAGCTTTGCTCCGTAGCTTCATGCGGCGCAGGAACCACTCTAGCGTGCTCCGACGAGGCGATTGGCACCGCGGCAAGGCGCTAGGTTGCGGCGGAAGAAGGCGATCGAGGAACGACGGCGACGCTCGGCGGATTCCGGTGATGGAGAGGTCAGCGAGCTCGCGGCGAGGAAGTGCGCCGAAACGGAATGGGAGAATCTAGGGAAGTATGATCTGCAAAATCAGTTGCAGATGAGAGAGAGAGAAGGGAGAGGGAGCTAGAGAGAGAGAAGGTGAGGTTTTAGAGAGAGAAAGCGAAGGGGAATTATAAAAAGCATAGAAAAAGAAACACAGTGTACGTCTATGGCTGAGGAATGAGTGAGTGTGTGTGTGTGTGAGAGAGAGAGAGAGAGAGAGAGAGAGAGCGAGCTCAAAACAGAAGCAAGCTACATTCATTTTTTTAAAAATTGAAAAAATTAAAAAGTTAAAGCGATCGAAAATCACCCTAAATTTCGCCATAATTTACGACCTTGCCATTACGCTACGCTTTTTCTTTTTGGTTTTTTACGAAATTATTACAAAATTAAAAATACTTTGTTTGGTTCATTACAATGTGAAAAATATATCGACATAAAAAAAAAAGAAATAAATAATATTTTAAAATAAAGAAATAAAGAAAGAAAGAAAAAAGGTAGCTTAGGAAGGTGATTTTAATACTATACATGTGAATATAATTGCAGTGCCGAAAATACCGGAATGGCTTTGTGCCGTTTGGATGGAGTTAGGATTAATTTTTTAAGATTATTATTCTTTTATTTTATTATGTATTTGAAGCACACTCACTGAAATGCTGTATTTTTATTTAGTGTGTTTTTATATTTAATAGTTAATGTGACACCACAATAACTTTTTAATTAAATGAATTTTAAAATATGAAATAAATTAAAATTATATATATTCTTATAATTTTATAGGTTATTGGGCACTCATCAAGTCTTATATTTCTTCATCAATTGGTAAGGATATTTATTGATTCTTCAGTCTCATACATTTATTTATATTATTTGGTTTATCAATAAAGTTTCCATTTCAATATCTTATATGGGATAGGATATTTCATAGTTCAATATTTATAGTATACTTAACATAGGTTATGCTATTCTTGTAATAATCATCTCTCACGTAATTACATCACTAATTTCATCACATACAAGTATAAATGTTAATTTATCCATACTAAATAAAGAATCATTTCATCTAATGAGATAGAGACAATACAATTTACAGTCAAAATTATGTTAAAAAAATCACAATTCTATTATATTACATTGGAAACCTAATCATTAACTAAATTTGTTTCAATCAATCTTACTCTTAGTTATAAAATTGTGGGCCTATAATAACAACACAAAATTTACTTGTATTTTCATATTCACTTAATACTTATTCATTAACCATCCATCAAATACTAACTAAGATTTAAAATTTAGTAAAAAATGACAATATTGATTTGGTTATTCAATTAAGGAAAATTCACTCAAAGTCAAATTTCAAAAATAATCCAATTTAAAATTTACAACCAAATCAACTTCTTTTACTTTTATTTTTCTTGCACTATAAGAAAATCAAATATTAAATAAAAGGATGTGACAAAAGTATACCATCACTGATTACCTCACCGATTAAAACCCTAATTTTTTTTTAATTTTATGTTACTTTTCATGCATGAGACACACATTGTTTAACATGAGTTTTAATAATAATAATAATAAAATAAGAAACTCAAAATCAAAATTCTTTCTCATACAATAAATTTACCTAAGATAGATGTTTTATATTAATGTTCTACTTATATATTTTATTGTACTGGTATGGACCGAACGGTCAATACCATAACTGGGTCTTCATAACCGAGCCCAACATGTCCGTGCGGGCCGACCGACACATCCAGCCCATTAACGCTCAAATTAAGGTCAGCAAAGTTAAACCACCTTTAAAAACTATGCAATACGACCCTAAGCACGATCCACTTCATTAATCCGGCCCAATAAGGTAAGCCCATTAAAATAATATAAATAGCGCACATTCCAAGAACAAGGTACGTCATTGTTGAATATACTCTGACAACCGACTGTCGAGTATCATTTGCTGACTTTAGCATTGGAATGCCTTCTGCAGGTACTCCCCCCCCCCCCTCCCCCCCCCCCCCCCTCTCCTCATTCGACATTCACCTAAGATAGAGTGACCGAGACCTGAAGGAGTAGCGTCAGGGCGAGAAGGAGTAAGCTAAAGTTCTAGCAGTCTGCCCGACAGGAAGGAGGGGAATGAAGCTAGTCAACAGTTCTCTATGTCTCATCTCTCTAGCATGAATACTTATATATCTTAGTTTGTAAGTTGAATTTCACAAAGAGAACAACATAATACGAATTTTTTAAGAGAGAGAAAAGGAATCAAAAGAAGGATAAACGGATAAGAAAATAAAATGAGAAGAGATATCTAAAATAGTAAAATAACATGTTAAAACAACATTCAATTGATTAAAAAATTAAATCAGAGAGAAAATAATCAATTAAAATGATTTTCAATCAATTAAAATTTTACTGCAAACAACTATTTAAACAAATTATGCCTAATTCATTCCTTAGGAAATTGAATCTATCTCTTGCAAGTGGTTTAGTGAAAAGATCAACTAATTGTAATTCAATTCCAATAAATTTTGATTTCACAATTACCATTTGCAATGTGCTCACGGAGGAAATGATGTCTTATCTCTATATGCTTAGTTCTTGAATGCATGATAGGATTCTTAGTCAAATTAGTTGCACTTGTATTATCATACAATCCAGGGATATTACTCAAGATAATTCCAAACTTACTTAGTTGTTGTTTTAACCACAGTGTTTGAGCACAATAGCTCCCTACAACTATGTACTCGGCCTCGACTGTGGATAGTGCCACACATGCTTGCTTTTTGCAATGCCATGAAATCAAGTTGGATCCTAGCATGTGACACGTTCCACTAGTGCTTTTCCTGACAATTTTACACCTTGCAAAGTTTGAGTCAGAATAACCAATTAAATTCAAATTAACATTGCAAGGATAGCACAATCTTGTTGAATCAAGTGTGTTCAAGCTTTGAAGAATCCAAATCCTTTGAGTTTGATGGAAGGCTGGATGTGCTTGCTATTGTTGAGGTGCTTTAGAATAGGATTTGGGGTAGATTATATTTGTAATCCACTCTTTGTTGAATCTAAAGCTTAAGTGTTTTCAAAACTTTTAAGATTAAAGTGTTTTTCAAACTAAGTGAAAAATAACCTATTGTTTTATCGAAACAACTAATTATTTTATACTTAAGTGTTTTTGAAAAAGTTTGAAAACTGTTTTGGATGGTTGACTTGTTGTCAAACCCAAACAACCGATTGATTCGCTATTTCAACCGATTGTTTGTTTGGAATCCTAACAGAAAACAATTTTGTTTGTTAAAAGAGCTTTAATTGATTTCATAATTGAATACGCTCCTGCTTTCATTTCTTGTGATGATGCCTTGCTCATCTATTTTATTTTTGTATACCCACTTAATGCCTATCACATTCATCTCAAATGTTCTAGGAACCAGATAACATACTTCATTTCTTGTAAACTAATTCAGTTCTTCTTGCATAGCCAAAATCCAATTACTATCTTGTAAGACTTCATCAAGATCCTTTGGCTCTACTTGAGATACAAAAGTCATCATCTCACACAAGTTATTTAGATAATTTAACTGATACTCTTTTCTCAATGTTGCCAATCACATTATCAAAAGTCAAATCACATTATCAAAAGTCAAGTCCCTAGGAGTTCTCCATTCTCTAGGTAGTTTTGCAGTAACAACAGGTTCTTTGGCATTTGAACCAATTAATTAATCCTTTGAATCACAATTCTAAAATCACCTTATTCAAGTTCATCTTCTATGGGATTGAGCAAGTAGTTGTTAAATTCATCAAAATTTACATGAATAGATTCCTCAACAATTAACAATCTTCTATTATAATTTCTATAAGCATGACCATTCACAACATAACCAACATGAATACCTTCATCAGATTTTGAATCAAACTTACTTGGATTATCTTTGCCATTGTTCAATACAAAACACTTACATCCAAATACCCTAAGATGACTCATGTTAGGTTTTCTTCCCTTGTATAGTTCATATGGAGTTTTCTTTAAGATAGACCTAATTAAGGTTTTATTCAAGACATAAGAAGCAATATAGACAACATCAGCCTAGAAGTATTTAGGCAGGTTAGATTCATTTAACATAGTCCTAGCAAGTTCTTCTAGGGATCTATTCTTTCTCTCAACCACTCCATTCTGTTGAGGGGTCATAGGAGCTGAAAAATTATGTGTAATTCCATATTTTTCACAAAACTTATTGAATCTATCATTTTGAAACTCACCCTCATGATCACTTTTAATTGATTTTATACTGCAACTATTTTCTTTTTGTAGAACCTTAGCCAGTTTCTTAAAAGCATCATTAGCATAATTTTTAGCAACAATGAATAAAGTTCATGTATATCTAGAAAAGTCATCAACAATCACCAAAGCATAGAAATTTCCAGCTAGACTAGCAGTCCTAGATGGTCCAAACATATTCATATGTAGAATATATAAAGGTTTCTTATAAGAGATTATATATTTACTTTTTAAAAAAGATCTTGTTTGTTTACCTTTGACACATGCATCACATATTTTGTTATTATGAAATTTCATGTTAGGTAAACCAAAAACTAGTTCTTTAGCATTCAATCTATTTAGATTATCAATGTGAATATGAGTTATTCTTATATGTCATAGCCAAGATTTGTCCTCTTTAGAGATGAGACATTCATTCACAGTATTGTTATGCTGGATATCAAAAAGATAAATATTGTTGAACCTCTTACTAGTGAAGATCACCTTACCCCTAACTTCATTAGAGATTTTACACTTATTAGATTCAAAATTTACTTTGTAACCTTTGTCACAAAGCTAAGTAATGCTGAGAAGACTGAAGACTATGTTTCAATCCCTCAACATATAGAACATTCTCTATCACAGTTGATCCTTTTATTCCAATGTCTCATCTTCCAAGGATCATTCCACTATTATTATCTCCATAGGTTACATAACCTTCTGACTTTAGCTTTAATGCAACAAATTGAGATATGTCTCCAGTCATATGCTTTGAACATTCAGTGTCTAGGTACCATTGATTTGTTCCTCTTCCCTTTTTAGCTTTCTGCAAAACAGATATAGACCAATATATATGGTACCCTTAGTCTTGGGTCCAAACAGATTATTACCTTTCCTTAGGTAGCCACTTGACTAAGCCTATTGGAACAAGATAATTTATAAACTTGCAAGTTCTAGATGTATGACCATTCTTCATGCAATAAAAACAAGAAACCGAACCACTGGTTTATTATTAAAATAAGAATATTTCGTTTTAGCAGGAACAAAGAAGCTTGATAATCTTTTAACATTATTCTTCTTTCTATAGTTATATCCTATTCCATTTTTATTAAAGATGGCATTTTGAGAACCTAGAATAGTTTCAAGATTATCTTTACCCATGGTGAACTTAGATAAGGTTTTCAAAAGATATTTTACTTTCTTTTCTAAACCTTTGCAGTTTTCACAGGTTTTAATTGAAGCATGCAAACACATAAATTCAAGATTGATTAATTATATTTTAGCATCATGCAACTCTTTTTCTAAAGATTTAACCTTAGGTTCAAGAAGATTATTAGAACTTTTTAGCTTGTTGAATATGACAACAAGTCCATTAACTTCATCATGTGTTTCCTTAAATGCAATTGATAATTGATCATAGCTTTCAGAATTAGGTGAGCATATACTTACAAAATCTCAGCTTGACTCTTCATTGTTGACCATAAAGCAGAGATTTGCTTCTTCATTCTCTTGCCTCTACTCCTTTCGGTTTTCTTGCTCACTTGCCTATCTTTATTTTGATTGCTTGGACAATCAATCTCTATATGTCCTGGCTTACCACAAAAAAAAAAGTGTAATTAGTGGAGTTGGATTCATTCAGTTTAGAAATATACCTTCTCTTGGATTGAGATCTTTCCCTATTCTTTTTCTTCAAGAATCTGTTGAATTTCTTAGTGAGAAGATTTAAAGTTTCACCTTGATCTGAGTTTCCTTCTTCTTCACTCAATTCTTTCTGCAACACACTGGTTTTGAGAGCAATACTTTTTACTTTCTTTTCAGATGACTCTTGCTCCCTCAATCTATTGAGTTCCATCTCATGTTCTCTGAGTTTTCCAAAAAGAGCAGCAGTTGAAAGCTTTGACAGATCTTTGGATTTAGAGATTGTTGTCACCTTGGGCTGTCAGCTTCTATCTAGTCATTTTAAAACTTTAATATTCAATTATTCTTTAGCAAACACCTTGCGTAAACCAGTTAGATGATTTACAATGTGAGTGGATCTTTTTTGAACATCAACTATCTTTTCCTCTTGTTTCATTATGAAAAGTTCATATTCTTGAATGAGAGCATGCTTTCTTGCATTTTTCACATCATTTGTTCCTTCACGGGTTACCTCCAAGATTTCCCACATTTCTTTAGTCGAACCACATTGTGACACCCTGGAAAATTCATCCATGTTTAATGTAGAAGTGATGATATTTTTAGCCAAAGAGGAGAACAAATTGTATCCCAATTCACGGTGACTATGCCTTTTTTTCATAATATCACTAGTCCAAATAAAATTTTGACACCACTACTCAACTTGGTTAAGAATTGAAATAGGTCATTTATACATATTAAAGGTATAAGCTAGAAATCCAGTAATCACCGTATTGATCAACTGAATCCGACTCATCATGCTAAGAGATTTACCTTTCCAAAATGCTAGCTTCAATTTGACTTTATCGACCAAAGATTTAAAAAATCGACACTTTGGAACACCAACAAAGATAAACACTCATAAATAATTGAAAGCCAAACAGTCATGACAAAAAAAATACGTTAAATTTTGATGACAAATTTCGCAAAATGAAAAAACTACTTTTAAGATTATTAAAAGAAATATGTTAGTAATTAATAAATTTGTACATTTTCAATTAGTTAGAAATCACCATACGCATGTTTTTAAAAATAATTATAAAAACTAATAACTATAAAATATAATAATTTATTATTAGATGACTATGCGAAAATCATTTATATAATAATCAACACCTTTTAATTAAATTCCCATGTAATTTTACTTGAGATTAAAAATCCGTATAATTAAAAAAAAACTAATAATTTGTTAAATTATTTAAATTTTAAAATTCATAAAATGCATAAATATTTGTTAATTTATTTACAACTTAAAACTTGACACTATTAATCCATTATAAATATAAGTAAATTATTATTTGTGTTCATCTTCCCTTTACCATCTTCTGGAAAATATTTTTTGTTCTCTCCAAAAATGTGTGAAGAAGCATATGAATGTACAATGAATCAGTAACACATTAAGACTTGAAACATCATCGTCTCAGATGCAACTATCAATTCCAAATCCCATGTCTCACTTTTGGTGTGACAAACCAAAAATATTACTAAAATTAATGAATTTTTAATATTTGAAAAATTTAAGGTTGTTTTATTTTAATATTTTTCATCCTTATCGTGACAGTCCTCTAAAGTTTCTGTTATTATTTAAATAAATAAGTGGAACCAATTTTGTCCACATCTTCTCTATTAAAGGTAGGGAAATTATTGTCAAGTTTTTTTTTTTTTACTAAATTTTATCCTACGAAAATAAAAACTAAAAAAATTAGTAATTTATTCATATAATTTGTTTTGAGTTCGGATTAAATATGTTTTTATTAGATGAAATTAGTTTTTATTTATAATCCAAACTTATATTTTTAGTAAGATAACTATTAAAATTGTCAAATGTTTAGTGTGAAATAAAATATTAAAATATTTTATTGTTGACTTATTATAACTAATGTAGATATTATAATATATTTAATATTAAAAATTTTGTTTGTTATGTAAAAGAAATACTGATTTAAACAATATCTAAAATTTTGACTAAAAATGCAAATAAATTTCGTATTATAATACAGAAAAAAAACATATTTAATTCAATTTTTTTTTTTATAAATTAAAGCTCTAATCTTTCTACATTTATATTTAAGTAAGAGCTTTGATTTTCATCTGCTTGTAGAATACATATATACTCGTATTTATTGATTATTCACGTTTTACTTACACGTAAAACTAATAATTTAATAAAGTGATATTAATTATAACGTTATCACTAAATTAAAAAATTATTCTTCAAAACAAAATGTTGAGTAATGTTATTGAAACATAATATAAATTATTCAAACATAAGTCAAACAAATAACATTAAAAACTTAATAATTTTACAAAATAATTCTAAGAAGTAACGTTTAATATTTAACTTTTTAACGACGACAAATTTAGAATAGTTGCATGTTTTGTACAATCAGTATACGGACATGTCTGCATATACGTACAAAGGGTAATTTTATGGTCACTCAAAATTGACATTTGTATATAATACAAATATAGTAAATAATATAATATTTTAAAACAACTTTTCAAAGCACAAATATTTTATTATAAATTGAAACCATGTCCACGTGAACTTAACATCTCGCTCTCATGTTTTTTTTAATATTTAATAAAAATATAAACCATAAACCATATATATAATGACAAGTTAGATAATTCAATAAATTTACACATTAATCTCATGAACTTAAGTGATTAACATGTTTTTTATATATTAAAAATTAAATTTAAAACTTAAAATTTGTATTATTTAAATGTTTTAAGTGCTCTTGAGAAAATAAAGAATATATTTATTATCGATTATGTTATAATCAATTATTGCGTAAGTTTGTTTAAAAAATTTGGATGGGAGAAATAAATGTTTGCATAACGAAAAAGAATATAGATAGTGGAAAAGAAATAAAATTGATTAACAAAGTTATAAATTTTTAAATTTGAAAAAAACAACTAAGATTTTTTTTACAACTTTAAGTTATTGTTTTGAAAATAAAAACTTATTTTACAAGCGCTTATTCTTTCATTTTTTTCTCTCTAATTATTCTATATCTTAATTAAAGTTGTCAAATATTTTTCTGTGAATCATTTAATAAGATTTGATTCACATTTTAAATAGGTTACAATTTTTTTTGTCCAGGCCATATGTAAGTTATTTTGATTCGTTTTAAGAATTAAGAATTAAATAAAATATTAAAAACAAAATATGTATATTTAAATTTAAGTCATATTAGTTAAGTTAACTTTAATTTTAAATATAATAATTTAATATATAAATTATTATACATGTATATTTTTAATAAAGTAACATTATATATATTACTTGTATACAGTATAATTATTATTTCACAAAATGAACCTGTTCATAGTCTTACATATGAGTCCAATCTAATCATTTAGCTTGTATTCTAAATGACTGGGTATAAAATGTTCTAAAATTCACTTTAGATCACAATTTTGTATATCTAATTTGATTTGTTTTGTGAACTAATAACTTAATGGATAATTAAATCCATAAGCTTAAGACGCAATAAAAACATTTTTATTAGAACATTGATATTACATGAAATTTAATAATGTAGATTTGAAATAAGAATTTCGGTCATAAATATTAGAATTTTTTAAATTTTAAATAAATTTTGTTGAAGTTCGAGTTTTTTTATAATTGTATAGTTCGATCTTTCGACTTGACGTGTGGTCGAGAGCACTCTCCACTTGGTCAACCAGTGAGCACGACTAACCAGTTTACAAAATTGTTGTTCATCTCGAAAAACTTGTATTGATATCACAATGTATTTAATAAGTATTACCATTTATGAATATAATTTAAAATGTTATACTGTATGGGTCAAATAAAATATCAAATCCATAAAAAGTTCAACATTATTCACATCCCACCACCAAACCCATCAGAAACATGTATAAATAGGGATTCAATGAGCATGAATGAGGTAAGTAAATCTAAAACATGTATAAATAGGGATTCAATGAGCATGAATGAGGTAAGTAAATCTAAACACTAATAACTTGTTTAAACACCATAAATAACTTAGTTGGACGTTAGAATATATTTTTGCAAGTACTTATACGGCCTCATATCCCAAAAAAACCGAAACAAGAAAATCAAGCGACAAGATCAAGAACGTTCCTAAATGGAGACGAAACGCGAAAAATAGTACACAGTGATATTAGATTTTAACCGATCTTGGTAAGAAGAATAATTATTTTATTAAAAATAAAAAATAGTATAAAATAAAATAAAAGATAATGTGATATGATGAAAGTAACCTAAAGAAAGTGTGAGCTTAAAGCTTAAAGAGTGAAAGCACATTGAGGGGTTGTTATCATAAACCTCACATTGGTCCCATTATTTTTTTGAAGTAATGAAGTTTGGGTTGCTTTCACCTTATTGTGTTCATGAGATGAGGGTGATGTGTGAGAAGTTATTAAACTCCACACACAACAGAAGCAAAGCAACTAAAGTGATGAAAGAAAATATATATATGAAAATTGAGCAATGTGGGACATGGAAAAAACCAGCATTGGGTTTGGATGAATGAATGAGTGAGTGAGTGAGTGAAAAATTGATGCATGTGCACTATGGCTGGACTTCACAAACACCCATGATACCCTTGCTAATGCCACTTGTCCCTCCAACCCTTCTTAGTGATTGAGACCAACACCACTGTCCACTCTTCTGTTACACTTTTTTGGAAAAGTTGCCCTTAGCCACAACTCACAAAATTCATGGTCCCCTTAAGTGGTCCTAATTGCCCTACACTTTTCTATCTTCTTTCTCTTCACACTCTACCCCTCTTATATATCACTTCTTCATCCCTTCATATTCTCCTATTCATACCTTTAACCTAATTTAATCTATGCAAACAAAATATATAAATATTTATAAAACAAAACAAGAAAAATAAAATGAAACCAGCTATTCTTTTTACATCTTCAAAATCTTACTTTAATTTATATGTAATTTTTTTAATGAATTACTATACAAAATTAATTACATGTTTTAATGCTTAAATCTAGAGGAAAAGATCTGTTACTTTTGAAATAAGAATACTTTTTATTTTTTTTTCTCAACTTTAAAAAAATTACAAGAGTGTTGGACCATCTTTCCCTTACCACATGATCAAAAAGGCTTGGTCACTAAAACATAGGGATAGAATAGTAATTTTGCATAGAATCTAGAATGTTTTAAATAGTATATAAAATCAAATGTTATAATTTGAAATTTATCTTTAAATTGGCTGTAATTTCTAAAATAAAAAATTAGTTGGTTGAGTTTCTTTTAAAATCTATAGTATCTGTAAACCTAAACCCTAATTTTATATCCATAATCTGCTACCTATGCCATTAATTTGACATGGTTAATAATTTTGGTTCCAACATTCACAAGCTAAGTCACTATCACTTATTGGTTATTAAGAAACGAATTAGTAGTGTTGAAAACCAAATCAATGTAAATAATTAAAAATGTTAAAAAGTTGAAAATAAATTAGAATTGTTTTTTTAAAATATTTTTTATATCTATTTTTTTTTCTTCTAAATTGTACTATTTGAATTTACTTTTAAATTAAAAATCAAAGACTGGACTACTAATTATATTTAAGTGCAATACTTAAAATTTAAAATTAACTGGCAACTGATAAATATGTTTTGTAAAAGCTTTTGTGTGATTTACAATATATTTATATTTATTAAAATAAGATAATAAATTCATATTGTGATTTTTAATTAATTATTATAATATTGAGTACTCATATATACATTTCCAAAATTAGAGTACTACCACAGCTGTAAAAGAATACATGTATGACCTGTTGAAGAGATTTGGAAATTATTAATTTATTATAATTTAATTATATATGCATGTAATGATTAATGAAACATAAAATGAATCATGTTATTACTTTTTTAAACTTAGAACTTTACACATTATATATTTTGCAAATAGATTCAACCCATTTTAACCTAACATTAATATTAAACAAACAATTATTACCTGAATGTATTTGGTCGTAATTAAGGGTACGTACATAAGTTATTGTTTCAATTTTAAGTTTGGAGATATTGTATGCTTTACAGATTGGTGCTGGATCAGAATTTTATTCTTAAAAAACGTTTCAGTGAATTGGAAGAGGAAAAAATATATAAACTGTCATTGACCTTGGCTCTTTAGCAAATATGAAACTATATTGAATATATCGAAGCATTATCGTATATAAAACTATTCACTAATATTTTTATACACTTTTTCTTGTATAATGAAGAATATGTTTTACAAGAAAAAATAAAGATAAAACAAAAACTATTTAACACTCAATATTTGTTTGTTAATCGAAGTTCACATGAAATAAAAAGTTAAAAAAAATAAACAATAATAAAAATTACTAGCATATATATAAGTTAAGTTATATTTAAAAATTACTAGCATATATATAAGTTAAGTTATATTTACATTGAAATATGAGGTAATGTAGAGATATTGTTGAAATTGAAGTAATGTTTGAGTTTACAATTATTTTGTGATGTGGACCAAAGCTTTAAAAAAGGTTATTTGTCAATTTTGACCTATATGGGAGAGAGAACCTAACATTGATAGAATGTTTGAATTATATATATAGTGCTCTTCTTTTAAGCACAAGTATTATAAGGGGTTATTTGCATGCCTAACTGTGGTCCTTCACACCAATTATTAAAGAGAAACTATCTTTTGGTGTAGTTTCATGTTCTACACTCACATTCATAGTATGTTCTTATGCATAATAATAATAATAATAATAAATAATAATAATAATAATAATAATAATCTTCAATTCTCTCTATAGATATGTTATATAATTATTTTAATTTAAGAAAAAAAGAATTTATTATATTTATTAAAAGTCACACCATAAACTCAATCAATTTTAGTGTAATAAAATTTTGTATTATTTTAAAAAAATAAACTTAATTCAACCTTATTAAACTTAGAAATTAAAATTTAAACTTAATTCAATCTAATTAAACTAGTTTATAAAGTAAATTTTTTATTCCTTTATATATTATAGTATCATCATGTATATTTTTTTGGTCGAGATAAAATTTTTAGCATTAGATTTTTGAAATCATTAAGTTGGATATTAATTTTATAAAAAAATATTCTATTTAAAAATCTGTTAGATTTACTAATTGTTGGGTAATTTTATAATTAAGACAATAACGATTTTTTTTAAACATAAACTAATATTTGTTCATTATATATATTTAAAAAAAATTGTGTACACATAAATAAAATTAATAAAAAATTTAGCTATCAAAACAATTAAATAGATTATTCGTCAATTCATCAAATTACATGAAAATATAAAAAAAAAAACATTTCCTTATAAGGTTATATGTCTATTGACGAAATTGGATCATTGTTCATATTATTATTATTATTATTATCAATTATATTAATAAATATTATAATTTAACAATTTTCATTGAGACATATTGCTACATCATATATAGATTTTAGGTACTCCAGCAAATTTATAAACTTCATAATTTTTGACACATTAAAAATGATCTAAATATGCATGTTTTATTTATGAACCTAATTTAACAAATTAGACTAAAGAAAGTGTAATAATACTGCACACGAAACATTTCTGCAAACATCATGGAAAAGAAAACATAGGTTTGTTAAGATTGAAGAAAAGTTTGTTCACATGCAACCTTTCTTACGTGTTCAATTGTGCAGCCATTAATGAATTGGGTGATCTTCTTGGTGTCTTGATGGCTAAATTAAAAAACATGCAAGTACAGTACTTAAAACATACATCATTAAATTGTTTCTTAGTCATGTATCCATGGTACTAGGATTTGGTGATTGGTGCAAAGAAAATCCAAAGGGTAACAACCATTTCACACAAAACAACATACACATTTGCACATTTTACTTAATAACACAACTATTTGCCCTTTCAATTTTCTTAATTCAATATGCAATGAGGGTCATTTTTTGAAGTTGCAATTGTTTTTCATTGTAATTCTAATTCTAACTTTGTCATTCTAATTTTCATTGTTTTTCTCACTTTTTAGTTTTTTTTATACCCTAACCTTATTAAAAAAAATAAAAAAAATATGCACAAAAGCAAAGGAAAATTAGGTTTACAGTTACTCATATTTTTCGTGAAGGAAATGTGTGTGCTGGTAAGTTGGCTAATTTAGGATTTTTTCATAGAGAATCTTTTCTTTGGTATAATAGGCTTCCACCTTGTCTGTTCTTAGAATTCTTTATGAATAGATATAGTTTACCTATGTATCGTTTTTGTTAACATATGGGTTTTGGTCTAGTCCCCCGTATTTTTGTATTTTTTTTCTTTTTTCTTTTGTTTAATAATACTTTTTTCATGTGATGATAAATGATTATTGTTACTTGAGGTCTCAGCCTAGCTGAGATCTTAAGTGGCATAGTGATGCCTAACATGAAAGCTTTTATTTAAAAAAAAAAGATCAACAAAAATTTATTGTAACAATTATAAAAAAACCTTCAACAACACCATTTACTTCAGACAATTTAACCATTTACTTCAGACAATTTAACTAGTAAAGTTGTATGATTTTCCATAACAAAAACTGTGATTGAGCATAATTCTACTCATTAACTCTTAATTTTTAAATCATAGAGAATTTGATCGCACCTGCAATAATGAGCTTTCCCTTACCCTTTCCGTCTATCTCTCTCTAGTACTAAACACACACAATCAATAAATGACACAAATATATCTAAGTTTTATTCATCATTATTTTCTTGTAAGAGATTTGATATTTGATTTAAAACTTTTATAATATATGTTTGTTCTTATGAATAATTTCTAAGGTTAACTGTTGTTGATCATTCTAAAATGTTAGTGAAAATTAGAAAAAATATATTACGTATTGAATGATTTTTTTTATCAAAAATAAAAAATAAATTAATACGAATAACTTTAGGGATGATCCAATCCTTACATATCAAACAATTCTTAAATATGAAACTAAACCTTTAACATCTCCCTCTTATCTAAATCCGGAATTAAGTATTCAATGATACATTTACTTCTAAAATTAATTTTGATTTTGTCCATGTAAACCTCAAATATTTTTAAAAGATATTTCACTTAAATGAATTTTATAAAAATAAAATAAAATGCAAATCGGAAACGAGATTAATGGTTTATAATTGTTTGGTTACATAGAGATTTTTTTTATAATATTAATAATAAAAAATCATACAGTATTTTTAAAATGCAAAAAATATGTATTGAGTAATTGTAATTTATTAAACTTAGGCATTTGAAATTGCTGTAATATTAAGTATTTTCTAAAAAATTTACATGTTTTTTTTTAAAATGTTATAGTTTTTTTTATCGGCAAATGTTATAGTGCTTCACTATAATAATTTTTTGGATCCTTCACTAATTTTATCCAAAATTTATAAGGGAGTGTCTCTTTCATTATAAAATGATTAATTCAAACATAAATAAAAAATACATTTGAATTAATTTTTATGATAAAAAATATGTAAATTAATTTTTATAGAGTGCAGGAAGAAAATAATATTTGAGATGGAATGGTTTCTCTGAATTAGCCACGGATAAAAGGTAATTTCGAGTAAAAAGGAAAATAAAAATTATTTACAAGTAAAAAAAATGAATAAAAGTATCTAGGAAACACAAATAATTTATTTGTTTATAAAAATGTACAACAAACTTTATAATATATGATAGAGATGGAGAGAAAAAGTATTACATTAGAAATTAGATATGAATTGTGGTTTAAATAACACAATTTATTTACGAACCACTTACTAGTTTAATTAGGATTAAACTATTGAATAATAATGAAATAAACACTTATCATATATTATATAATAAATTAATGCAAAATTATAAAGTAAATTAAAATTAATATACAAATGCATATTACAAGTCTTATTTTTGGAAAAATATAGTCAAAGTGATAAACTAACTTAAAGAAGATATTATACTCAAAGTGGATATGGGTCAATCCAATTTTTTAACTTGATATAGATGAATTATGTTATAAAGTTTGATATGTGCATATGGCAGTATAAATGATGATCAATAAAAATAAAACTTTGTGAACTTTATATGTAATTAATATATATCTTCAATATCATCAATCATATTAATATCCTAGGATATCCTTTAAGAACAATGTTGAGGTTTAGAAAAGAAATCTCTAATATATTTATACAATAATAAGTTTAGGTAGTTTCTTTCTGCACCCCACAATGTTGTACAATGACAAAAACATCCCTATATAAAAATTGTATATTTTTTTTTATTTCATATTACAAAATTCGGTAAATTTTTGGATTGACGTTTTCGGTAAAATTTTGGATTGACACATCCAGTAATATTCTAAATTGGTGTTTTCGGTAGTACATGCATGATAGTATTAATCTAAACTAAAAAATGCAGAACGTCCATAATTAAAAAACCATTTTGAATCCGCCAATCCGTAATTCAAAATATACATTCTGGATTCATAAATCCATAATTAAAAAAAATCCACAAATCCATAATTCAAAATATACATTCCGAATTCAGAATCCATAATTAAAAAAAAATTATTCAAGATCCACAAATCCATAAGTCATTTTCTCCTTTCTTTCTCCTCTCACCTTTTTTTTTCCTTTTTCTTCTCTAGTTCTTTCTTCATTTTTTCACACACCTCTATCTCTTCAATCTCCCTCTTTCTTCTTTCTTAATTTTATGAAAAAATTCTACTAGTTAGAAGACACTTGAATAAAGAACATTTCTATCCAATCATAATTCAATTTATGTTATTTCTCACCTTTTTATGAAAAAATTCTACTAGAAGACACTTGAATAAAGAATATTTCTATAAGATCATAATTCAATTTATGAGTAAGTTTACTTTTGTTCTAAAATCTTTTTATTATTAATTCGTTGGTTTTGATTGGATAATTCAACTTATGAGTAAGTTTATTTTTGCTCCAAAATCTTTTTATTATTATTTCATTGACTCTGTCGAATGTTGTAAGAGTTTGCGAGCTTTGTCAATTGAGAAATTATATCCTTTCAATTCATATTTCAAAAGTGTTTTGTTTGATTTATGGTGTTCCCTAACTTCTAAAAAGTTTGGTGTGATTCCAATTTTCATTTTCTATTGTTTGGGAAGTAAACAATTTTCAGATGAAGAAAACTATTTAAAACTAAAAGTAAATTTGATTTTGATAAGGGAATATGCCTGATATTGAAATGACTAATATTGTGTTTGTAATAATTTTGAAATTGGATGTTGGTATTGAAATTGTCATGTTGGTGACTTAGAATGTTTGATTTTAGTTGAGTACTATTGTGTTTTTATTTGGTTTTGAGTAAGATAATTGGTTGAAATGGTCAATTTAAGTTGTACTTGCTAATGAAAATAATACATGGATTCAAGTAGTAGTAAATTGGATTAAAAACCTCTATAGAATATACAAAGTGGTTTTTAGAAAGCAACTAAGTTGACTTCCTTGTGGTGAATCTTTGACTTATTTTTTAGGGTTGAATGCTCATATCTTGTTCTAAAGGGTATACACACAAATTTGATTGATAAATAATATGATTTTGTTGTTTACAATTTGATAGGAGAATTTAATTTTATGGTTTTTATATTAGGACATGAACATGATAAAAAATCAACATACAATTAATATTAGGACATTCTTACATCTCCTTGTATCAAAATAAATAATGACAAAGTCTTTTAAGTCATACTTAATGAGAATGTGAAGATATAAGAAATATCCAGAAGAACAAGTATTAGTCATATTAGGCCTCTGAGATACTGTCAAATCCATGAAATCACTTACTTGTGCCATCACAAAGAAACCATTCACAATATTCATAATACATTAATATGTTAATATCAAGCTTATTCACACATATATTAACATTATTGGTATTATCTAATTGTTTTAAGAACTAAATCTTTATTAGTTTCTGATAGAATAGTCAGGTCTGTTTTAATCTCAAAATGTGTTAATAAAAGCATCACAAATTATTATTTTTCTAACTATTTAAAGTCATCATAGACTAACTCAAGACCCAATTAATTACAAAGAACTTACAGAATCAATAACTAAATTACATCTTTTTAAACTAATACAGAACTAATGAAACAACTTTTTAAGGCAAAAAGTAGAAGTTGGCACTTAAACTACCAATCAATGGAGCAAATTAGCATATCAAATGCACTACCATCATAATTAAACCAGTAAAAGACAAATAACAAGTATATAAAAGCTGGCACTTAACCAACCACAATGAGATTCAGAAAATGAGATTTTACATAAAAAAATAACATGGGGGGCATAATTCATTTTTTCATTTTTTTTACAAAAGGCAAAATAGGCTACCACAATGAACAGTAAATGGAGTCACTGCTATTGCTGTCAGAAACAGTGGTTTCCATGTTAAAGGGAAAACGTATATGTCGTTTTAGAATGTACATACCCAATGGCTTCAGACAAAACCCTCACACTTGTTACCATCTATCAACAGCATTTAATAATCTAGCGAGGAACTGGTTTCAGCAGTTTCATCCTCACTAAAGCTAGAAGGCATCATCTCTGCAGCAGATCTGTATGATCATACATAATGGCATTAGAAAAAAAGGCTACTTTTATGTTTAAAAGCTTTTTTACAAAGTTATTTTTGGCCTAACTTTTTAAAAGAGAAGAGAAACCCAACAAAGGTTTAAGCCAAACACTACCTAAATAAACATGCACATGATCTAAAAAAATTATTGAGGACCTGAGTGATCATATATTGTCATGAGAGACAATAGCAAGCATATTGAAACACCCACCTCTGAATTTTCCTTTGCTCCATCTCAGCAACAGGTGACGGTTTCACATGGTATTGTTGAAGCATGTCAACTTTAGCTCGCTTTGCAAGCTATACACAGTAAAGCAAAACATCATATACATGTGTGGAAGGAGGGGAGTGAGCTCCTTAAAATCAAATAATCACATTCCAGAAGGACAATTTAGCCATCTAAAACTAACCATGATTTCATTTGAAAGCCTCCCTGCTCCATCTACATCGCGGTACGTATTTTTTGCTTTCTGGTCCACCTTAAACATCTCTTGCTGCACAAAATATAAGCATTTTAAACCATCAGTAAGCAGAATAAATTGATCATTACAAATATAACACAGAAAGTGAAAATATATTAACGAACCTTTCCCATCCTAGCAGATAATCCCCTTTCTTCAGTATCCATGTGAACACGGGAATTACGAATTGAACTAGAAGGTTTAGATTTTACATGTCCACTCCTTTGTATTCTCTTTGTATTGATCTTATCATAACCATGCAGCATCAAGTCTTTTGGCTTAACCGCAAGCTTCTCTTCAAAGTGATCACTATGGTTAGAAGCAGAATCAGATCGCATCCCCTCAACCCCATGCTTATAGCTCATTCTATGATTCTTAGCACTGTTATAGCCAGATGCTTCTCCAGTAGAGTCTTCATACAAATCTGGGAAAGGGGTCCTTCCAGAAACATGAGTGGTATAACCGTAAAAAGGTTGCCTGTGTTTTATATTCTTAAGGGCTTTCTTTTCTTGTTTATCCTGGAAATCAGATTCATGCAAGGAGCCAAAGTCAGCTCCCATATGCAAATCTTGGGAATTAAATTTAGTATAATGCGAATCATATCTCTGCAAACGCACAGGTAAAAGAACAGTAAGAAAGCAGGGATCTGTATCACATAATCAATGCTATTTTTAAATCCAAGATTATTTTTGTTAATAAGCTATTCTATTAGTTCCATTTTGGTCTCACACTGCAACAAACACCAACTATCTAGTTAACTAGTAAAGGTAATAATAACCACTCCAATCCATTTCTTTATCATTACCACTAATCTAGGAAGCACCGGCACCTCCGAAAAATAGTACATTGTCGGGTTAAACACTTTTTTGGACACGACACTTGTTTGACAACCTCCAACACGTGTTTGACACTCCTCAACTGAGTCATAATTTTAAAAAAAATTCAAATCGAATGCCTCTTCGATTTGGGGTTTGAGTGTAAGTAAAGAAAGTGAGCAGACACCCATTATTGAACAACACTTCCTAAACACTACTATAACAAAAAGGTTAAAAAAGATTAAAAGAAAATAATTCATTATAAATAATGCATCATTCATTTTTTAGGTTTGTTTCCGTCAGATTGAACTTGTTATTGTAACTATTAAGATGTGTTTCCTATTTTGAATTCTATTGTGAAGGGTTATTGCAGGGAAACTGTAACAAATATGTTTTATAGTGTGAATTATATAAAACTAAATTCTCAATTGAGATTTTTGTCACGTTGATTACATATATCAGTGGTATCGCTGTATCCTATATTTTGGACATTACTTGTGTTCTGGTGATCGTGTCCATGTTGAAGCCCCTAAAGCCTAAGCCATTCCATTTTCCAAGCCACTTTTGAAGAAATCCAAAACGTAAAAATGAGAGATTAAACAGAAAATTCTGGTCAGGGGTGGGAGACAGGATGCTAGACTTGGCAACAAGAGGTACTTACAGGTATCAAATATGGGTATGAATACAATTGTAAACAATTGTTTCAAAGAGAAATGGTTTGAATAAATGACATAAATTTCAATAGTCAAAAAGTCAGAACCCATAAATATTTATGTCAGTGTCTAATCTTTCAAGAGTATGATTTAAAGAAAAAGTATTAATTACTAAACTCATAATATAAATGCATTAGAAAGGTCACTTACAGAGCTAAGATTGGGTTTTTTTGCAGCAGAGATTTCTGGAGAATTCAGAAGCGGAGGATTTGCTACACAGAATGGTTCTGCCATAGCACCAATAGATTATAAGGTAGGAATCAATCTGTTCTTAAAATGACTCTCAATGCATTTAGAAAACGGTCATGAGTTAACGAGAGAAAACAGAACCTCACACCGTAGCTAAGATGCAATATTTCTATTAAAGCATTCAAAGGAGCAAACATAAATTATCTTGACCTAAACAAGCAAATAGCACATTGCACACATATTAACATACAAAGGCCCTGTGTTATGAATATTGAAAGGCAGCATCATTCTTTAGGAATAAGCTTTCCAATTTTCAAATTATTTCCTGTTCTAGAAAAATTCATCCCCTATCAGATCAAAGTCTATCTTCAAAGTGACAAAATAAAAATGCTTCATGCTTCATTTTTTTTCACAATTTGATGTTTAACAGACAACAACACATTCCTTTAGCCCAAAATGGAAAATTACATTGTTTCAGTTTCAACACTAAACAACATTCAATCTTACAAAATAAATTGAATGAGACATCATTTAAGAAAAGGGAGAATACAATATGGTGCAACCTACCATTAGCTGGATCTTCAGTTTGGCACTCAAAGGCCCCAGGAGGAAGCTGATCAAATTCTATACCAAGAAGTGGACCATCTTCCTCGTAATGCCTTCCTAATTGCTTCTTAACAGCAGTTATAGCGGCATGTTCTATCTCACCCTTCACTTTCAAATATCCTGATGGCTTGTATCCCATGTTAACTGCACCTTTGGGATTTAGGGGTGGAAGAGCTCCGTTAGGAGTAAGATGTCTAGAAGGTTCCATATCATATGGATCCTGACCTTGAGCAAACGCCCTTCCTTGCAAAAAGGAGCTGCTCTCAGATGATGTGTCATCCACTCCACTAACATTTTCAGGATAACGGTTCCTACGTCTCTGGGTCATGTCAGCAACGGATATTTCGTGATTGTAGAAGCCATGGCTCTCAACCTCCTTAGGATCCAGATATCTGTAATCAGCATGTTTACTGCTTCCACAAGAATCTTGCCCAAGTCCACTGCCGCGATCCTGGATGACACCACTTGAACGATCTTGTCGTCCATTAGCCACAGCTTCGTCTTTCATCAATCTTTTATCCTTTAGCCTTCTGTGGCAGAACCATCCAGATATTTGCTTTTCTGTCAGTCCTAACTCCTCAGCAAGTTCTAATTTCATTTCCTCTGTGGGGTACTTGTGCTCTGGAAACAAAAGTAAAAAAAGAAAATTCCTCAAAAATTACAACTTTGCAAAATGCATTAACGTATACATATGTATATGACAAAAAAGTATTCTTACCATTATAAAATTTCTCCAAGGCCGTAAGCTGGGCTGGTGTTTTCAGCTTTCTTTTCTTATTTTTCTCATTGGAGACTTTATTTTCTTCTGATTGCAGTTCACTTGATTCTAAACACCAATAAGAAATTCGGGAAGTTTAGTACATGTGTTGTGTTAATATATGCCAAACAAAACAATCAAGAAGCATCTTATGTCATATTAACAGCTCAAATTGATTCACAAATGCAATGGAAGAATTAAAACATACAACTACATACTGAAGTGCCGAACAGTTATGACAATATGGAAAAGAATGTATACAGTGGAATTAAAGTCAAGTTACTCGTGTGAGGTGTTGATAAGATTATAAGAACCAAAAAGTTTCTTTCCTTAAATATTGATTGAATCAAGAAGTGACTCAAAACCACTAGCATAATACCGTTTGTCAGATGATACATGTTTCACACAGCCAGCTTATTTCTTAAAATGGCCAGTCACCTTCTCCTCATTTTTTTAAAGTTTTCTAAACTTTAATAATATTAATCAAATTTATAATCTCGCAGGTCTTTCACAGAGAACCCATTATATGTGCCAATCAAGACCAAGTACAAGTGAAGAAGAAAAAGAAGAGCAACAACAACAACAACCAAGCCTAATTCCACACATTCCACACGGAAAGTAGATCCAACCGAAGACACCGATTCATGGTCATTGAAAGAGCAAAATAAAACTTCTCCAATCCATGCAAAAAGAAAACATGGAAGAGAATAATGTACGAAGACATCAAGTACTAGATTTCAATCATGATCAAAATCAATCAAACCCCATTTGAACCCTTCAGTTTGACTCACTTTTCCAGACCCCAAATACCCCAAATTGAAGAGCTTGGAGGCACACCCACCATTACAACAACCGAATGCAAACAACCCAAGTTCCGTGTCCCAACAATCAATTTCAAAAGCATGAAAATTGAAGTAATCTGAGAAAAAACGAAGCACAAAATCGAAGACCCAAATCTGTGATAAGGCCAGAGTAGAACAGAAACACAATACCTTCCATTGGGGGTGAGGAATTTCGGTTAAGAAGGATCCTCTGTTAAAGTTTTGGGGCGATTTTTGTTGAGTGGCTTGTGTGAAAAGCGAGGACCCGTTTGCGGGAAAGGAAAAGAGAATGCAAGGACATTAACAAAAACAAAAACAAAAACAAAAACGTATGTTGTCTGTAACTGGATACGTTTTCAATTTGACCCCCTAACTCCGCTTAGGAACAGAGAAAGGAGCTTCTGGTGAAGGTGGAGAGACAAAGCGAGAAGAAACAAATTCAATTCGTCTTATGTCGGATTTTCTTTTGCTTGCTTGTTCCAATCAATCTTTGCATTCCTTCCAAATAAATAAACAAATTAATAAATAAATCAGATTTACCTCTACTAAATAAAGTAAAATCCCTTGCAAACAATAATAAAACATGTTCTTTTTTTAATCATATGAACAATTAAAATTACATATATTTTTGTTATTCTTGCTTGTAAATATAGATTTCACAACAAAGTTAATTAAAAAAAAAGTAAAGATACTTGTTTATTTAGATCAATTCCATCAATGTGGAAATAAAAAAAATTATATTAGCTTAGATTTTTAACTTAATGAGATTATATAACTTAATGAGATTATATGTGATGATTATGAACTATCTGTGATTTATAAACTTAATTAACAGACCCAATTCAGTGATATATTCTTCTTCTTATTATTTTTTTATATGAAATTTTATGATATGGTCATATATTTTTATCATTTTTGTTGTTATTTAGTTTATGTAAGTCAATCAAACTATAAAATTGTTTTTTAATATTGAAATTATATGTGGATTTGTAGGATAAATTGTGTACTTGTTTATGAATTTGTAATATGTATACATAATTGGATCAAATAGTTTTAATCGAATTAATTTGTTCATAGATTTAATTTGAATTTTGAATTTTTCTTATTTTTGCCTTTTCAAATTAATTAAAACTGATGAAAATTTTCTCTTAGTTTTAATTTAAATAAACTGGTGAACCCATTTCATGGAGGAAGATTAATAGAATCAATTGTATTTAAATTTGAATTTATGGGAAATATAATTAAATTTTCGTCTTTTCAATATTTATACTTGTCACTGTTTTTGCCTTTTTATATTTTTTTTTTATTTTGATCTGGATTTCCTTAATTTTTTTAACTAAGTTTTACTACAATTTCATTTATGTATTTAGATTTTGAGTTGAATTTTGTTTGAAAAACTCTAAAAAAAACCACAATGCATTAAGTTCAACATTGATATCTAAGTTACAATAAAGATTGTGAAGTCGTTGAACTCTTTGGTAACTATCTTTATTAATGGTTTTGAGAGTGACACTTTCTCTTCAAATAAAAATGTAAATGTCAGGTAAAAGTTATGTCTTTCATTCAATTAATATGAATTGTCATTGTTAATGTTGTACCAAATCTAGTTTTTTTTTTTATAACAAACCATTCTTTTTATCAAATGCAGTTAAAGTGAGAAATTTTGACAATGGTAAATAAACTATTGCAACCTATTTACAACATAAATTGTTATTAAAATACACCCAAACATAATACAATGTAGCTTAATTTACAATCTTTGGAAGCAAATAATGAAGAGTAAGGCAAATGAAACTTTTGGTCTCAACCAACTCATAAAATGAAAATTAGTAGGAATAGAAGTAGATGTTACATCCAACCACCATCATTTAATTTGTACCAACCTAAAAAAATAAGGCAAAAACACAACATTAAAATCAAACTATAAAACTTGTTGCACCCCACAACAACCTAGTCCTTTTTTGTTCAAATTTCACCACCTTAAAAATTGTATCCAACATAGCATCAATCAACACACATAGCATAATTGCATGTAGAATAAAATATTACCAAAAGTAATAAAAATGCAAAAGTTCGAATATTAAATATAAAATATATTATAATATATAAATAAGGAGAAATTTTATTCTATAGTTAATTTTATAATATGTTATTAAAGTATTTTAAAATTTAAATTATTTAAAATTTATTAATTTTTATCATATACTGATACTTATATTATGATATTATTAAAATTTTATTATCAAATTATACGTAATTATATTAGTTACAGTAATTTGTTGATTTTATGCTAGTTAGTATCTAACCTTCTTATACCACTCATAAAATATATAGTCCTTTGAGTTGAAATTCATTTGAAATTCCATTTGAATGACATTTCAAAACTTTAAATTTGTTGAAGTAACATTGTCCTTTGAAGTGTTGGTGTGTGCGTTGTTGTTCTTTCCATTTGCATCAATGGCAAAGACAGTGTTGGCACAGAAGGTACTCGCGCGCATTCTGAGACCTTCAGTGTTGGTAGTTCTTCAATGTCATCGCAACTTCATCCACGCGGGTACCAATCCCACGTTCCACGACCTCGTTCGCACCCGGAACCTTCCAGAAGCTCAGGCTCTGCTCCTCCGAATGATCAGAAAAAGCGGCGTTTCACGACCCCAGCTCATCGATTCCCTTCTGCCCCCTTCTTCTTCCTCTCACACAAACGCCATCGTTTTCGATTTACTCATAAGGACCTACGTCCAGGCACGGAAGCTTCGAGAAGGTTCCGAAGCCTTCCGCTTACTGAGGCAGCGCGGCTTCGCCGTCTCCATCAACGCCTCCAACGCTCTACTGGGCGCGTTGGTCAAAGTGGGATGGGTCGATTTGGCGTGGACGGTGTACGAGGATGTTGTCGCAAGTGGCACAACGGTTAATGCCTTCACTCTCAACATCATGGTCAATGCTTTTTGTAAAGAGGGTAGGTTCGACGAGGTTAAGGTTTTCTTGTCCCAAATGGAGGGTAAAGGTGTTTTCTCTGATGTTGTCACGTATAATACTCTCATCAACGCGCATTGTCGTCAGGGGAATGTGTTTGAGGCTTTCGAGTTGTTGAACTCAATGCGGGGTGTGGGGTTGAAGCCTGGGGTTTTTACTTATAATGCTATTATCAATGGTTTGTGTAAGAAAGGGGATTATGAGAGAGCGAGGAGTGTTTTGGATGAGATGTTGGGGTCGAGGTTGAGTCCTGATGCTGCCACGTATAATCCCTTGCTTGTGGAAAGTTGTAGGAAGGATGATATTAGCGAGGCTGAGAAGGTATTTGATGAAATGTTGAGGTGTGGGGTTGTTCCTGATTTGATTAGTTTTGGTTCTGTGATTGGGGTGTTCTCTAGAAATGGGTGTTTTGATAAGGCTTTGGAGTACTTTAGGAAGATGAAGGATGCTGGGTTGGTTGCTGATACTGTGATTTATACTATTCTTATTGATGGATATTGCAGAAATGGCAATGTGGCTGAGGCGTTGAACGTGCGGAACGAGATGGTTGCGCGGGGTTGTGCGATGGATGTGGTTACTTATAATACTCTGTTGAATGGGTTGTGCAAGGGGAAGATGGTCGGTGATGCTGATGAGTTGTTTAAGGAGATGGTGGAGAGGGGAGTTTTTCCGGATTACTACACTCTCACCACTCTCATTCATGGATATTGTAAGGATGGGAACATGAGTAGGGCGCTTGATTTGTTTGAGACGATGACTCAAAGGAGCCTTAAGCCGGATGTTGTGACCTATAATACGTTGATGGATGGTTTTTGCAAGATTGGTGAAATGGAGAGGGCTAAGGAGTTGTGGTGTGATATGGTGAGTAGGGGGATATTGCCCAACCATGTGTCGTTTAGCATTTTGATAAATGGGTTTTGCAGTTTAGGAATTATGAGTGAGGCATTCAGGGTGTGGGATGAAATGATAGAAAAAGGTATTAAGCCCACTCTGGTTACTTGCAACACTGTTATTAAGGGTTATTTGCGAACTGGCAATATGTCAAAGGCGAATGATTTCTTCAACAATATGATTTTAGAAGGAGTTTCTCCTGATTGCATTACATATAATACTCTTATAAATGGTTTTGTAAAGGAAGAGAGCTTTGACAGAGCTTTTGTCTTGCTTAATAACATGGAAGAACATGGGCTACTACCTGATGTTATCACATATAATGCAATTCTTAGTGGATATTGTAGGCAAGGCAGAATGCGGGAGGCTGAGATGGTATTACGCAAGATGATTGACAGTGGTATAAGTCCCGATAGATCAACTTACACATCATTGATAAATGGGCATGTGTCTCTAGACAATCTGAAAGAGGCATTCCGTTTCCACGATGAAATGCTGCAAAGGGGTTTTGTGCCAGATGACAAATTCTAAGACTTTTACCGTTGCAGCTCTTATTATCTAAAGGTTGGACTTTCTACAGTTAGAAAATTTTGCCTCATTCTGTTGTAAGCATTGATTTTGTGGACCATGCTTATTGCTTTCTTTGCTCCTGGTTCTGCATATCACAGGAAGCGCAACCCTGGTGGATGTCTTGTGTGCTCTAACATATAACATTAGCGTTCGCACCCTGGTTTGTAACAGAGAAAAGAGTCTTTTACTATTGATAGGTGTCAATTTTAATTAAATTTGAATGAGTTTTGACACTTATTTGCATTAAAAGGATTTAATTTCTCTCAGAATATAGATATAAATATCACTTCTGATGTTATATTTCTTAAACGTTTCTGTGTGTGCAGAAAATAAGAGAAGAAAATAAAAGAATTGAAAAATAAGAAAAGTCTTCGCTCCAGCGAGAAAAACCAAGCTTAAGCGAAGAGAAGCCAGGTGTCTCTACATGTTGGTCATTCAAATAGTTAGTGCTTGAGCGATGCACACCAGCACTTTGAGCCATGAATAACAAATTTAAACATGTTTTGGAGCGAGTAAGCACACCTGAGCCACAACATAATGTGTAAGAGAGGAACCAAATTTAAATTCAAATTATAGTGACAACTCTCTTCACCCAAAACAACGCTCAAATGAGGAAAGTTACCTTCAAAGGCCAGCAAGAAGGTTGCTTGGCCACCCTCAAGTGACATCGTTGTTCTTCATGGAGAAGCAATCACCTCACTTAAGCACCCAACCTATGCTTAAGGAGGAGTGGCTGCCGGAAAACTTTGTTTTAGAGATATACACGTTTTAGAATAGAATTAGGAATATAATCTCTCTCTCTCTTGTTAAATTAGTATTAGGTAGTGCACGTGTTAAGTTTGTGCTGCATGGATATCAAAGGAAGGAAGTAGCAGACGCCTTCAGAAACTACTCTTCTACTTATCCTGGTGATTTTTTATTTTACCATGCTTCTTATTTTGGGATTGAATAGTCTTTTTTCTTGGTTTATTATTAATGTAATCTTATATTTGATGTTGATGATTTATATTTGATGTTGATGATTTATATTTGATGTTGATGATTTAATCTGGCTGGTCTCTGTTTGCTATGGATCCATAATTCTTGATCTCAAATTTCTAAGGAAAAGAAATATGGAAAGTAATTTTTAGAATTGGATTTAATGAAGATTATTTCAGTATATTAGCTTGGTAGGAATGAACTTTAATATATTGATTTGTTTTGTTCATAATGCTTGAATTATGAGAAGAGTCCATACAGCATGACTTTAAATCCTAAGTAGAGTTCTGAAAAATGATTCTTAGGATTAGATTTGATTAATTTCACTCAACATGTTATGATACTTGGAGTAAATTTTGATATATGAATTGCTTGTAACATGACTGCATAATGCAGAAATATTTATGTAATATACAAGAAATCAATATTTGATAAATATTCTTAGACCTTATAAGCAATGAATTGTTATCAGAAAACTTAAGAATCATGTTGCAAGAATATTATTAGAAGATACATACATTAGATGAAACCATAGATTATTTAGATTAAGTTATTTTCAATCCCATATTGGTAAACTAATATTTTTCTTTTGCTTCAAGCACAGTCTATTAACACAACATCTCTACTATTAAATTGGAAGCTTACAATTAATAGAATTTGACCAATAATTCCCTCTGTATATGATATACTCTTTTACTTATTCTTTTGTTACACTTGCCTAGTAAAACGGTTATTTATACCAAAATTTCGTCAATTACTACAGTTATGTGCTGCTAGTTCCATGCCTATGAATGCTTTGCAAAATAATAGTTATTAGGTTATTAAAGAATCCTTATAGTCTGGATGCTTGGAAATGCAACCTATCCATGTTTCTAACTTCTAAGCATGGTTAGCAGGAGCCGGGAGGGGGACTTTCCCATCTTTCACGAACTTCAGGTTAGCCCATTAGAAAAGCAAGCAGCAAATTATAGAATTTATTTGTTATTTTTGAAGATGTTTCATATAAAATTGTTTCCCCAGTTTGAACTCTTTCTGATGTATCCACTGGTTAAGAGGGATGTAACTCTTTGAACTCATTAGTTGCATCTGCATTGTGGCCTGAAGGTCACATATTATAATCATAAAAACAGTTTATTAAGATCCAATTACAAGGCATGATACTCGAGTCTCATATTCGAAGTATGAGATTCTAGTGTGGAATTTATAAGTCCTAGAGCTCTCCAAGTGCAACAGCTAGCTTTTGTGGTGCAGTGCTCCCAAAGTTTTTATCAATTGGTATTACAGCATTTCACTATGTCTCCTTGCTGCTAAAGACTGACAGAAGTGGTGACACGGGAACTGTAGTTTGTTCAGGACTAGTAAAAGGAGCCAGGTCACAGCCAACCCACGCGAATGCAGGGGCTTTGGAGCTTGATTGATTACAAGTTACGACACTTGAGTCTCATTGTAAGTATAGAATTCTAGAACAAGGTTTATAAGGGCTCTTGTGCTCTACAACTACAATGGATTGCTTTTGTGGTGTGCTAACAACACACACACGCACACCATCACATTTGATGTTATCAACATTGGAATGCTGTTTAAAGTCCACACTTAACATGTCATCTTTACATAAGCAGATCAACTAGCACTTTCCCTAACACATTTGCATGGTTACACATGTTAGCAGTAGATAGTATGTTGTCTATGAAACTTTTGACACTGGCATAACAACAGCATGCTGCAGAGTTCTAATGAGCTACCAAGAGCTGTCTTGGATAGTTGGATTTAATTCCTCTGAAACAAAGTTGTACACTCTGTAATCATGGGCAAGATTATGATAAAATGCTCATACTATGTAATAAACTACGAAAGAAGTTAAAATTTCAGCAGTTAATATTTTAACCAACGAGTATAGTTGCATTTGTCTCTCAAATTAGATTTTAAACACTTTAGAAGAGTTAAACTATACTCTATTAATCTTTGAGTGCTTAGTATCTGTGTGTGTCTAACTAAGTTCTTTTGTATTTCGGTCTCTATTTCTCTCATCTATCCATGATGGAAACTCAGCAGATTTTTTTTTAAAGGAAATTCATCTAAAACTGTTTGAAATTAACAGTTTTATATGATATAATACCATTTTCTTATGGGATTCCAGTAAATATTAAATAATAATATTTTCTTTATTTTTACTTCGATTTTTTTGGAATTCTCTCCAAAAGAAAACGTGTAAAGGTTTTTCAATTGAGACTTATCTTTATGGCTATCATAATAATGGTAATAATTATATATATATATATATATATATATATATATATATATATATAATAGAATTGGACTGACTTGATAAATGTAGTAAAAATAGTTTGGGCTTGAATTGTGGGCTGAAGTAGAAATAAATGCATGAAATGGATTAGTAAGAGTAAGGCTGCAAATAGAAAGTAGAAGAACTTCATTATTCTTTCCTTATCTTCAACTCTTCCCCGGCACATTCTCCCTGCACCCAACACATTCTAATTGGCACCCAATCACTTAATAGTAAAAGACGAATATACCCTTAATGAAATCCTGAAAACTATAATTGTGATATGCACCCAATCACCTGCACCAACCCTATTCTTCTGTTCTTCCATTCCATTGTGCCTGCCGCAGCCACCGAGCCACCGTAAGCCACCATGTTGTGCAGCCACCGTGAGCAAGCTTGTTGTCCAACCACTGTGAGCGACGTTCTTCTCCATTCTTCTGCACCCCCGTGACCTCCATTATCGCAGGCAGAGCACCAGATTCGAAGGTACGTCATGCTTCCGGATATTTTTTTCCATAAGTGAGTGAGAGTTGCGGATATTTTTATCCACAAGTGACTTTTGAGAGGTGCAGATATTTTTATCCGTAAGGGAGTTTGGGGTCCGGATATTTTTATCCGTAAGTTTGTTTTAACTTACGGATATTTTTATCCGGAATATAGTTGGGTCCGGATATTTTTATCCGTAGGCAAAACTGTGGCTGGCTTCCGGATATTTTTATCCGTAGGCACAACTGTGGCTTCCGGATATTTTTATCCGTAAGCAACGATCAGTTTCGGATATTTTTATCCGTAAGCAACGAGCAGTTCTGGATATTTTTATCCGTAAATGAAGAAGACAAGGGCATTTTAGGATTTTTAAAAGTGTGTCGGGTGCCAGTCACAATTGATCGGGTGCAGGAAGCAATTGCCCTCTTCCCCCTCCTTCTCCTCAAACCCAAAATCAATATATTTTCTCCATCCCTTAGTAATTTTTAGTCTACAAGCTAATTAAAATATTGATCTTAAATATATAAAATATATTAAATTGATTATTAATTTTTAAAATTACATATAATTTATAAAAAAATAGAGTAAAAATATACTATCATTTTAATATACCTTCAAAATAGACTGATTTTAATATTTTAAAATGTATTGCATTTTTTTAATATATCAAAATTAATATATATGAAAGACATATTAGAACAACAACACCAAAAACCAATAAAATATCTGGAGTCATTAAAATGTTATCCTATTTGACACAACATAACGCAGACAAGAAAACCAACTTTGTTTTATTAATGAAATTAAGAAAGGGAGATGAATGTGAGGTTTTCATCATTATGTCCCTTTGAAAGGTGAGATTGGTAAACAAATGATGCTCCTGAATGTACATAAATGGACCTGCAGTTTATTTAGTGGGATGATATCATGATCATTGAACTCTTCAAAAGCCTTCAAATTAGAAGAAACCACAATACCAAAATGGTTTATGACCAAATAATTATGTGCCCATATGATCCATTCAGCTTAATGTGCTTACTTTTGGATGGTATAAGCATTTTTAAATATTTAATTGTATTTTTTGTATTGCTTAAAAATATTTACTTAAAGCTATATATATATATATATATATATGTATGTATGTATATGTATGTATATGACTTGTTTAAGATTTAAAATAATGAATATTTTGATAAGATTGCTTTGTACATCCTAACCCTAGCTCTATGGTTTATCTATTCTGATAGATATATAATATTGATTAAGAATATGTTGATTACATATAAATTAAATATCATAAGTATGATCGTATGATAAAATTTTCTTGGTAAAAAATAAATAAAGCTAACCATATTATAAATCAACTATAACATATTATAACTCAAAGCATTATGCTAATCAAACCCAAAATATAAATGAAATGAAAATTTCAAAACACAAGCCACCACGAGAAAATGGTTTATCTGGGAAGAAGATCCTCCATTATCATCAAGAAGGTGCTAAGAACAATCCACAATTTGGTTACTGGAATTTTAATCCAAAGACATAATCATTGCAATGTCTAAAAAGGGTATACTAAATCAAGAAAATTGTTTCTAATTGACTTGTATTAGACATTGAAAACATTGAATGGGGACCAATTAAGAATCTTAATCCACCAAATTGCTTAATAAGACAAATTCAATTTTGCCCAAGTGAAAAGTTTAATCATATAATATTCTATTCACAAGCCACTTATTTTTTTTTCTTCCATTATAAGAGAAAGATAATTTGCGGCTACATGATGTTCATTATAGATGAACATTAAATATTTTCAACTTCTTCAATTAATGGGGAAAATGTCAATAGCTTGATGATGGTGAAGAAGTAGTACAAGTATAGATTTATATATACACTGTGGAAATGGATAGACATGTATCTAGTCACACTAAGTATATGCTTACATAATATCTTATTTTTAATTTGATCATTAATTTCCCTTTCTTTGACTCAACATTTATCTATACAAGTTGATCATATAAAAAGTTAAAAACCACTAAAAAAACCCTAACAAAACAGTGTGCAGAATATACATATACATATGTTTTACCATTCTTGGTAATTAAAAATAAATATTTGTATTAACAATTATTGTGGCTTGGACAACTACTTGCATTGAATTTTGTTCATATTATGTGTTTTGACCATTGCTTTTAGCAAATAATTGTAAACAAAGAAGTTGAAAAAGTGATAACTGCTACATTTGACAACAAAAACCAGACAGCATGAGAAATGCCTTGTTGTTGATAGTTCTATATAAGAATGAAGATTGTTTATAGTCCCTGCTTCTTTCAAACTGGGAATTTTCAATGCATAACCAAATTTCCAAAAACAAAGTATATTAATATACGAAGAGGATGTAGTTGATTTAGATAATAAAATCTCTAAGATTTGGTAAAAGATAAAATACAATATATTGTAATATATAAACTAAAATTGAATTCAAAATGGAAGTTAAAATCAACCGTAATCATTAACTAAAAATCAAGATTATAATTATATATGAACTTGTTTTCATCATAGTTTTTAATCACTCATTTTTTTAGTAACGATTATTATGAATTTATTTTTTAAATATATCTCCTAAAAGGGTCAAATTATATATATATATATATATATATATATATATAATTTTTTAGTTCTTGAAAAAGAAAAACATAAATCTACCATAATTGTTGCAGATCACTAGAGATTATGAAATTTCATAATATATAAGTAGATGCAAACCTAACTTTATCACTACAAAGCAAAACATGAAATATAAACCAATTTTAGAGATAAAAAATAATTATCTGCTATAGTGACTAAATTAAAAATCATTTTTGATACTGAATATTTTTTTGGTTTCTAAATTAGTTTTTATTATTGTTAAATAGTTTTTAGATTGGTATCTTATTAGTTACCAACGTTTTTGTTACCAATTTTTTGTTTGTTTTTAAAATGGTCTCTAATTTAGTCATTATACTAACTAATAATAATAATTTTTGTCTTTAAAATTGGTTTCTATTTCATGATTTTCTTGCCGTGTATAAACAAAGATTTTATGATGTTGAGTTAGACTTAAAATTCACTTCTTAATCTGATATTAGAGTCATTTCGAGTATATCTATCTAGTATTCGTTGAATTTATCAAGTGTTACGATTTAAACTCTATTTCTTAATAATAATTAAGTAATTTTTATTAAAGTTTGATGGGTTTAGTGGGCACAGTGGTTGAGAGCAGTGTATGGGCTTTCATGTCAGCTCAACAATTTTTTTGTTTGGTTTTGTTTGGGAATTTGTTGTCTTTTGAGTTTTGATGACAAATCTTATGCATACAATCTTATGAAGATTAGTTAGTTTTTTGTTTGAAGTTACGTCACTGATTTGATTTGACTAATTCCACCGACAGAAGAAGAAATTAAGAAGCATCACAATCAACAATAGTTGAGGAAATTGCGCAAACCAAATTTGTCAATACTTTTTTCAAGACCAAAATCTATGTTCTTCTTCTTCATCTTCAATTTTTGGTTCATTCAATATTAAAAAACACTTTGTTTTTCTATAAATGGTTGATTATCTTCGTTGCTTATCAAATGCTAGAGGTCACAATTAGGGTTTTCTTTCTCTCTATTATTTTCTTAATCATGGTGACATGATGAGTAACTATCATAGTTTGGAGAAAAACAATATTAATAACATTTTCTTTCAAAGAAATTTTTTATTGCAACTAGTTGAGAAATCTAGAAACAAAAGAAGCTTTAAACAGCTATGAAAAGCCAATTCACTTTGATTACTTTTTTTAGAAGAAATCTTCAAGAGAAACTCACTTCATATGTGTTCTCTTTTTCAAAACTTGTTAGAATTTATTATCCCTTTATGGTCAAAGGTTTTAAGCTACATAGATCCAGTGGTGTTCAAGTTTTGTAACTGTTGATCAACCAATTGATTTTTTTCACAAACTAAAGTTACACATTTATAAATTTTTTAAAATTTTTTAATCATTAATCTTTATTAAAAAAACATGATTAGTCACTTCTAATACATCTGTTTTTATCTTAATCATGTATTTTTACTGAATAAACTCTCATCCAAAATTTTATATTAATTGTTTCGAAGTCTTTTCTACTGAGGTTATCAACTATCATAATCACACAACACAACTATAATTTTATGCATGCTTGGATCCTATAGTACTTATTTTATTTTAAATAAACTCTTCGTGTATGGAACTATCATTCGGAGCTTGACTGGTTCATTTGGGTAATTGTTTAATATCAAATTGTATGAAATTGTAGAATTCACATTCCTTATTGTAAGAAAGATACAAGCAAAAAGAAAAAAAAAGTTTCTATTATTAAAAAATATATAATCATGATTAAGAAAGAGCATCATAAAACATCATACACTACAAGAAAATCATGAAATAAAAACCAATTTTTAGAGACAAAAAATAATTAGTTGCTATAATAACTAAATTAGAGATTATTTTAGAAACTAAAAAATTTTTGATTTCTAAATTAGTTTCTATTATTGTTAATTGGTTTCTAGATTGATATAATTAAGTTAATTATTCCTTTATTGTGTTATCAATGGTTTCTTATGCTGCCATGTAGAAGAATTGTTTCAAGAATTTCTCAGTGAGGTTTTGATGTTATTGAATTGTTGATTCTAACTTGAAGAGTTATTTTGTAATTATATTTAGTGCCTTTGTGATAAGATTGAGAAATCCTAAACCATGTAAGATAGATAGAAGTAAGAAGAAAGGAATGTGTTCCTATTGTTAAAAACAATCTAAATATAATTATAAAAATGTGACAGAAAACATTATATTAGAAAAAGGATTAGAAGACCATATTAATTTATATAACTAATGTAATTATTCTTTCAATATGTTAATATGTTATCACGGCTAAGTATTATTAAATGAATGTTGAAAAACTTTTAGAATAACATATTTATTATTTAGTCACAATTTTTCTTGATGATATATAGGTTATTTTGTTAAACTAATATCTCGAGAAAATGATCAAATGCATGTTTAAATTGAAATTAAAATAAACTTTACAATATATTCATTTTTAATGGTAATTATAATATTAGGAAGAACATCGTCAGTGAAATATCTTGTCGAAACATCTTAGACTTTTAAGAATTTGATGAGATGTACCCTTAATAGTGACAAATACTTGTTATAAAATTAGAAAATTAATAGCAGTAAAATAAGTGTGTTGAATATATGTAGAAAAATTTTAAGAGTTACGGATAAAAAAAAAATGGTGAAAGTCATGTTGGTAATTATAATTACTTTGATGATATATATAAGATATTTTGTCAAACTAATATCCCATAAAATTATCAAATGCATGTTCAAATTGAAATTAAAATAGATTTTACATTATATTTACTTTTACATTAACAGGTTCTTGTTCTTTTATTTCTGTATCAAAATTCACAATTATGTATTAGAATTAGTAAAAGTATTTTTCAAACTATAATCGAAAACTTTGCCTTGACACACTCATTTATGATGTTTAAAACATATGCAAATTTGTTTTATTGTTTGGTGAAAAGTACAGTGAGAAATTTAAAATCTGTGAGGTGTATTGAATTTATAAAATAATCCATCTATGAAGTTTATGTTGAATTAAGATTTCAAAATAAAAATAAATTACATTGAAATTTCCTAAAGTTTTTTCAAATTACTAATTTTTTTTATAATTACAATGTTCTTCTTTAAAAAGGTGCAGTGGTAAAAGAAAAATGAAATAATGTAATGTTTTTAAAACAGAAGATCTACCTCTGTGGAATTTTAAAAATATCTGTAATGTCAGTATAATTTGAAAAAATCACAGGAGATTTATGTAATTTAAATAAAATAAATTATTTTAGCATAGATTAATTGTATAGATTTTAAAAGAATATATGCATGAATGTGATGACTCATAATTTTTAAATACTTTTATGAGTAATATTTTATAATTTTAATGTTAATAAATTTTAATCATACAAGTTTAAAAAAATTAAAAATAATTTTGTACATTTATAAGATTTGAAATAATTGTAAGATTTTTTTAAAGTATTTAAAATTAGAAAACTGAAAAATATACAGGATTTGAATAAATAAAAGTAATATATCTTTTACAATATTTCAATAACTAATTGATTTTAATGTTCACATATAAAAATGTGATAGAAAAAATTAAATATAGTAATCAGAAGAGTTGCACTTAAATCAAGAATTTGTTGCTTAATTTATTTAATGTATATGGGCCATACTTTTTTTCACTTATCTCCTCTTTAATGAATTAAATTAGAAAGTTATAATGTTAATATGTGTTTTGATTTTAGTTGCAAAATTAAATTAAGTTGAAATTTGGAAGCATATTTTCAATGGAGGAGTGACAGATGTGTTAGAAGTTTTTGCCTCGACGCAAGTAAATGTGTGGTCTTGGATTGCTGCAAAATCCCGCGAAGTTTATTTTTCCTACTTCTGTTGGGTTCTGAATCCTTTGATTTGTATACGACTGATTCAGTAAAGTTAGTTAGCGCTTGGTTTAGTTGGTCCTTTATCCGACGGTTTTGCATGTCAAGTTAGGAGTTGGATTCTATGTGTTCTTGTAAAAGAGTTGGATCACTCCAGAATTGGTTTCCATTTATTTATTTGTTATTACTTATAAAAAAAACTACGTTAGGGTTTGAGAAAATGTTTTAATTAGGTATATGATATCATATTTCTTAAACAACTAAAACCGATTAATATGATATAAAAAAAATGTGAATGTAATAAATTCCTTTAACAATTTAAAAACGAATAGTAATCTTTATTTAAAAGCAATTAAAAAGATTGGGTACACGCCATTATTTATGGATACAGATTTGAATTGTCTATTTGTACACGAAGATGGCTAAAAATAAACTAACTTGCTAAAGTGTGAATCATACGACACTCAACTCGAATGTTCATACATTTATATTATTCCCATTCTAATATACCCGTGCTCAATTTTATTAAAATAAAAATAAAAAACCTATCTTACGACAAGTATAATTAGAATGATGTTTTAAATTTATTTAAAAATCCAAAGACACAACCAACTATATTCGAATTATGTTTAAAATATATTTGTCTTTTTAGGTAACTTACAAAAATGTTGTTAGCATTACTTTTGATTTTCCATATAACTGATTATGACAAGAATAGTTATTACAAAATGGTGCAAGCAAGTAATTATAACCTCATATTTGTCATGCAATCTTATAATATTAAAATGGAAAATTCTTGGAGATATAGATATACATAGATATATTATATATTATATTCTTATTCATCATACACAACAAGCTAAAAAAAACTAAAAACTGGAAAAGGGAGTCAAAGGATTTGTCCTGAAAAACGGTTTTGAACTTTGATGGAATATTCAACAATTTAAGAACAATGATTAATGCTAAAAAAAAAATAAAGTATCATGTGTCGAAATCATGATTTGAAAAATAAATAAAAAAAGTGGTTCTGAAATTTATATTGCAAAAGAAAAGTCTACGACTACTGCAACTAGTCTACACTACTCACCTGTCTTAATAAAATAATAAAGTTTCCAACTGCCACATTGTTAGTAATCTGCAAGAGACCACACTATCATTGCAACTTTTCTACAACTTATTACAAACATTTTCTACAACTTATTACAAACATTTTTCACAATTACTACAACTTTTTTAATCCATAGTCGTAAAACAAAAAATATTCACTTTTGATCTATACAAGTACACAGTCTTATTTTTTAAATCACTTTCTAAATTTTTCATTTTTCTCTTTTTAAAGGATGGTAAATCTTTTATATATTCTCAGTTTTTTTTTATATGTATATCTATATTTTATTTGGCTTTCGAGCTCTTTTCGTTTATCTTTCTCTTATGCTATTTTATTTGGATTTATAAAAATAAAGAGGCATCGGTCCTAGTGATAATTATGGGTATGAATTGTCTCAATTAGTTTATTTTTACCTTGATTCTTCCCTGTGAAAATCTCAACAAATCAAAACTTCGTATATCTTTTATATATTTAAATTAAGCAAATTTTTATTTTAGGTTTAATTGCTTGTTTGTCCATAGATATATGTAATTATATTTTGTTTTTATTTGTCTTCTATCCTAAACCTAATAACAAAAATGTTATTGCTGTAAAAATAATTTTGAAGTGTTTTGGACTTGCATTTGATCTTAAAGTTAACTGTGCGAAAAATAGAATTAGTGGAGTAGGGGTTGGTAATAGTATGCTGGAGAGTTATGTATCTGTTCTTAACTGTGACATAATGAGAATATAGTTTACTTATCTTGGAATAACTATTGAGGGAAATCACAAAAGGTGTGACTTCTGGGAGGTAATGCTAGAAAAGGTAAGGAGATGGTTAGGTAAGTGGAAAGGTAAAATTTTGTCTATGACAGACATAATTTGTTTACTCAAGTTTGTACTTACGTCCATACCGTTATTTTACTTGTCTTTATATTACATGCATGTGATGGTGATGGGAAATCTAAAATAGATTCAATGAAAGTTCTTATGGGGCTGAGATTCATATAGTAGGAGAATTCATGGCCATCATGGGAAAATGTGTGAAAGTCAAGAGAGCAAGGTGGGTTAGGTGTTATTGACATTAGATTGTTCAATTGTGCTCTAGTAGGAAAATGAATTTGACGTATCAAAACGAAGAGGAGTGGGCTATGGAAGGAGATAATGAATTCTAAATACGGGGGTGGAGGAATTTGAAGAATTAACATATAAAAAGAAGGGATTCTCTTTGGAGGAGGGATTTGAAGAGAAACTGGAAATTGGAGGAATGGTGCCATGACTTTGAAGGTAATGGCACATGGAGGTTAGGTAATTGGATGAGTGTAAGGTGTTGGGATGATAAGTGGGTGGAGAAGGAAGAATTAAAGGTTAAATTCCCAAGACTTTTCTCCTTATCCATAAACAAATATGATAATATTAAGCAAGTTGGATGTTGGATTAATGGTAGGTGAGTATGGAGGAGAAATTTGTTTGTTTGGAAAATGAGGCAGGTTGCACAATTGATGCAAATGTTAGATAGTAAAGGGGGCTTGAGGAGGGCAAGGGCAAAGAATATATATGGATATGGGAAGTGGGGGATTTAGTGGGATATATGGTTAAAACATCATATAGTATATTAAGGAATGAGACCTAGGGTGAGAATGTACTCTTGTTTAAAGACTTGTGGAAGAAAAACACCCGCCCCCCAACACAGATAACAGCTTGGAGATCCATGCAAAATAGGCTACCCACAAGGGATAATTTGAGAAGGTGTGGTATAGTCATGACAAGTAATTTATATCCCCTGTGTGGTGAGGAAGACGAGACAATGAATCACTTGTTCTTTAATTGTAGGGTAGCCTAACTAGTATGAGGTTTGTGTTACACCTAGCTGGGAGTGTTAACAGATAATTTTTGTGAAGCAAAACAACATTTTATGCATTTTAGAATGTCAGGTAGGAGTGGAGCGATTAATAGAGTTTGGGGGGAATATGGATTTCAGTAGTTTGTGAGATTTGGAAACATAGGAATAAGTGTATTTTTAAAAATGGTAAAGTACACTATATGGAATCCCATGACATGTATGAGTTATATAAAAAAATCATAACTTCTTTGTTGTGGTGTCCTAAAAATCTGTCCAATCCTAGATAAGGGGAAAGTTTGGTGTGTGTTGCAAGTGGCGGCCAAAAGTGGGGAGAATTTGTGGTGTGGGGAGTTGAAGATGTAGTAAGACTCGTGGCACACGTGGAAGGAGGGCACAATTAGGGTTTATAGTAGTAGTTTTTTTGCAGGGAATATGTGAATGTGTACAACTGTTGATGGAGGAAGACCTTTTTTAGCGAGTGGGTTTGTGGTGGGTGCAATAGTGACTTAAAGGTGCAAATGAAACATTGGATAATTAAAGGGTGGAGAAGGTTTAACGGCGGGAGACCGTCAGTCAAGATTAGCAAGGTAGGTGTTGAGAGAGGAAATTAAAGAAAGGACTACATAACGAAGTAGATTGGAATATAATTGTGTAGCTGGGAAAAAAAGTACAACATAAACATTGTTTATTACTATGATGTTGAAGCTAGTGAGGGAATGCATGTGGAGTATTAATGTTACTACATAGGCTAAGCCTTTAGTATATTGGACTAGGAATTGGCTTTTTTGGTGTTTTATTTGTTTTTTTGAGTTATAATGTGTCATGGGAGCCTCCGTGAGGAAGGTAGGAATTTGAAAAGATAATTAATATAGGGTTCAAACTTTATTTGGGAGGGTTTTAAGTTTGTGTTGGTACTAAGTTGTCCTGTATAAGGGTTGGAGCACCCCTCAAATGTTTATTTCTATTCAATTTATTCATTGTTGATAAAAAAAAATTTCATTAAATTTCTTAAAGTCACATTGAATATTGATGTGATAAGTAATGTGCACACTAACCTATATAACATTTTTTATTCCTTCATTATACTTAATAATCAATACATCAATATATATGTCAAACAATGTAAAAAGACAAAAAAAAAATTAAGGGTTTGTTAGTCTCCTTTGTTCAACATATTTAACCTAAAAGCATACAACACAAGAAAAATTCCTCCCTATGTATTGTGCTTAAAGAAGGGGTATTGTTCTTAAAAGGGGGACAACATTTTCCTCCCTATGTAAAGAAGGGACAACCTGCAGAGTTTTACATTGCACATGATTGTATAAACACTACGTGCATAACATAGTTTTATTATTATATCATTTTTTTTAATATGTCATCTTACACTATTAAAAAAAACATTAAATAAAATTTTAGAAAAAAAAATAATTAGTTACTATATTAATTAAATTAGACATTATTTTAGAGATTAAAAAATATTGGTATATACTAAATAGTTTTTAAATTACTATATAATTAACTATCAATTATTTAGATTCTAAAGTTGATAGTTAATTAAATATCAATTTAAAAATTATTTATTAATAAAATAAACTAATTTAGATACCAATATTTTTTAATCTTAAATATCTAATTTAGTAAATATAGTAACTTCTTGTTTTTGTCTTTAAAATTAATTTTATTTAATGATTTTTTTAATCTATTTTTTTAAATTGTTAATAAAAATTTGATGAAAAGGCCTAAAATCATAGCATTTTCTTGAGTATCTCAATTTGTATAATTGAAACTTGAGAGGTTAAAATACACCGTTACAATATTTGCAAAACCAAAATGTAACAAAGCATTTAACATTATTTTATTATCTTGGCTAAATTTGTGAATGTATTTTTCTCATATGACGAATAGCTAATCAAGATTATTTTAGTCTCTTTATCTAATAGCTAGTGGTACTCCTTTGTATCTTTTCTCTTCTTCAACATGGAGTTTTTTTCTTCTCCCCTGAATCTTACAAGTTACATAGTCAATGAAGAAAGAACGTGAGATACATGAATGTGTTAGTGAGAACACTATTTCTTCCTTAAAAACATATATGTAACCATTGTTTTTCAGATGTTCCATTGACAATGTAAAAGTCAGCTCTTTATAGAGCCCTCAAGATAACCTAATTTTACTCAGATGCAACTTTTGAACATTTCTCCTTATTAACTTTTCCCATTTTAGTTTTCATTACTTCAAACAACACAACTATTTCAATATTCACTATCACATCCACATTATATTTTCCCCTTTCTTCAATAAACAAGGCATTTATTAATAGTTATATAATTTTAAAAATAAAATTATATCTTTAATCACAAGATGAGACATTCTGATTTTACACTTTGTTTAAAATGTTTCAAGGAAAAATTGTTTATTACAAAGTAGACTTCTAACACTGTTAAACTTTTAAGATTATGTTTTTTTTTAACAGATTATAGTATTAGATTTATAGAAGACACATAAGATTGGTACACGAATGATGAATAATATTTGACTTTGAATGTAATAAAAAAAAAGCAGCAAATTGACACGTGAAAGTCACAAGAATGGTCATAAACCGACATCGTGGTTTGGGATTTAATATCAACCTATGACGAAGGGAACTTGTGGCTTTGAGTGACTTACACTGTTTCCCAGAACAAGAAAAACCAAACCAATTTGAAATATTAGTCACTCCTTAAAATTATGAATATTAAATGAATTAGTTGGGTTAATACATCAAATCAATACATTTTTAATACGATACAATCAAACAATTCAAACTTAGGTTCCTCGTGGATCATTTCGATTCCGTTCGTTCATATATTCGGTGACGTTGCCACAAATCAAACAGATTAGGTGCTTAATTTTATACAAATTAAAATAATTGCTTACTTGGTCGTTGGATAATCATTAAATTTCTCTATCAAAAATCAACATGTTACGTGTTACTTTAGTTTTAAGTAGTGAGATGAAGAAGAAAATGCAGGTTTGATTCTTGGATTAAACTGCTTTAGTTATCAACTACTATTTTAATTACTCTGTGAACTGCAAAAGATCAATATTAATTTTTGTAATAAAAATATAATTTAACTTTATTTTATATTAAAGTGAACATAAACAGAGAATTCGCTAATTTGCTAAGTTGTATATGATTTTTTTTGACAAAATCAATACACGTTATTTAACAATGCACCAGGCTGTCAAACAAAGACACACTTCAATCACTTTTGCCCTACACAATTCAATACGAAAGGGAATTAAATATGTTGCGGTGTTATAAAATATATGGAAGCAAAGTAATATAGTCATTTTTTAGAATGACAAAATTTATGCATAATAGAATTTTGGAGATCAATGATTACAATATTTAATAGTTTATAAATAACCTCACTTTTACAAGTTGATTTTATAAATTTGAATTAGTTTTAAAATTTACTTTTAATATGATATTAAGCTCTTAGAAAGGAACCATATTCATTTTTATCGACAAAAAATTAATTAAATTAAAATAACATTTGAGCGGTGCTCAAACTTTTATAAAAAAAAAATGAAACTTTTAACTTCGAGTCACATTCACAAAACCTGCAAAACAACACTTAAACATAGTATCAATTGATATGGTTTGACATGAACAAAATTAACTAATTTTCTAAAAACAAAAAATACGACACCACCATTCTCGCAATGAAGAACAAGGCTTCTTCTTCTAGCTGATGTTTGGTCAGATAGCTAGTTAATATTGATCTTGTCATAATTATTACTCATGGAATGATATTCTAAGTTCTCACATGAATTTAGAAATGTAATAATAAAGGAAAGATAGGGTGCTAGTCTAATATTCCACCCATAAACATAATTGAGTTGAAATATCTCAAAAATATCCATGTTATTAATTTTGTTCTTTACTATTAAAAAAGAACAATTACGATCTTTTATCCATTATTTTTTAAGTTGTAAAAAGTATAGTTAAATATTTTTTTTTCTGATTCATTATTTTATGATTGATATGAATGTTATTATATTATAATATAATACACATTGTATATTCATTGTTATAAAAGAAATATTTAAAGATCAATTCAATAGTTTTCTTATTATAAATATCTAGAAAATAAAAAATTGAAATTAAATATAAAAAAATTAATTTTGTATTATCATATATGAAAAAAAAAGATATTTCACCAAACAAATTACCAGTCTTTGAATGTGTAAAGTACTCTGGCCCCAAGCTGGACCGTAAGTACACAATATTCAAATGCATTTATTCACATAAAAGCAAGATTTTTCAACGTTTTTCTATTTATTTCTTTTAGGTCTTTATTAGGAGATTTGTCAGCCTTACTAAACCATATTCTCTATAAGTATCTATACCCCACATAATAAATAATTTCCGTAAATTATAAATATTGTTTGAAACTATAGTATGCAAATAATAGTTTGCACATAAAAAAATGTAAATAATAGTTTAGTTTTTATCACCCAGTATTTTTTTATTTTTTTTGTGACAAGACTAAAAATATCAGAGTACGTGACCTACTCTTTACGCCAGAAGGGGTAAAACCATGTTATGATATTGATGGGTGAAGAAAAAGGTAAACAACTTTTTAGGTTTGAATCTAATAGTACTACAAACAAGGAACACGATCTGAGGTTAATTAAGGTTGTGAAGTTGCTATGTAAGGGCCATTTAGGATAGATGGGCACTAATACAAAACGGACACGGATATAAAGATATCTAAAACAAAACGAATACAGATATAAAGATATGTAAAATTTTTAAAATGTAGGATATGGGACACGGATCTATATATTATATAATTATAAATTATATAAATTGACAATAAAGATTTATGTGTACAAGTATGTTCCAGATTATTTTTTGTAGTGGAAATATGTTTTTTATGACTGGTTAAGAATGATTTGTTTCTTAGTTTTATAATCATAATAAAATTTATACAATAAAATTTGAATTTTGAGAAAATTAATATATTTTTCCTTTTTAAAATTGTGGTAGAACCATACTAGAATTGTCATAAATCTAACAAATATTTTTTGAATTGAATACTTTACGAATACATATCCTACAGGTGTCATATGAGTGTCGGTATCCGACACGAGTATCAAACACCGACACACCATTTAAAAGGAGTGTCCGAGCCAATAGCGTAAGGGTTGGAACACAAGAGTGTGTGTTCCGAAAGCGCCCCACATCGATCACGCTGGAAAGTGAATTTTTCAACGCCGGCATCGCTGACCAGACCATCGACCCCATCAAACTTTGTAGTTCTTCCAAAAACATTAAAGTATATTAAAGAAAGGACCACGTTATTTTATCCAAAGTCAACATTATCAATTTCTCTATATATATCCTTCTTCTCTCAAAACCCAACCACTCTCTTTCTCTGTGTTCAAATGGGAAATGTAATGAAGACTCCATGCTTTCACCGCAGCAACAACTGTTCATCAAAAAAGTCTGTGAAACTCGTATTCTGGGAAGGAGGCACATCAAGATCCCTGAAGGGGAAACACATAGCTGGTGAGATCATGTTCGAGTTTCCTGAAATGATGGTGTGCCATGCAGACTCTTTCTTCATTGGACACCCTATCCCTGCTCTCTCCATAGACGATCAACTCATGCCAGGCCAAACCTACTTCGTTCTCCCCATCGATCGTTTTGCATGCAACACCCTCTCAGTGGCCTCCATATCAGCCTTTGGATCTTGCCCTAACAAATCCCCGATCAAGTTTGGGGCGTGCCCTTTTCAGTACTTGAAGGATTCTGATGGAAGAATGGTTATCAAGGTCACGCCCGAGTTCATCACTCGCCTCATTAATGGTGGAGACAAAGAGAATATTGGTAGCCCCTCCAGCTTCCTCTGCAGCACTCCTGAGCTGCAAAAGCACTATGAACAGCTTGTGAAGTCTAAGGATCAGGTCTGGTCTCCTAAGCTTGAAACCATTTCCGAATACAGGATTAGGTTTTCGCCATGCAGATTCATTGAGTGGAAAGAAAAAGAAAAGCCTGCTGAATTTTTTACTAGATAGTTCATTCTTGATTATTAACACCAGATTGTACACTCATTTATAGACCATATACAGATTAATTATATTTCTGGCCATAACTTTTCCTCATTCATTTTACAATTTTGAGAAATGGGTGTTTCTTTTTCACTTTTTCTAGACCTGTGTTAAGTACTTTTCTTACAAAGCCGAGAAGCTTCAACTTATGGACTAAACTTGCAATAATTGCTCCGTGATTCTGAGTCGTGTTTAAATATTTTATACACTGTGTACTATACTAACTACATATTCATTTGTATTATAGGTACTGCAAGTTGAATTTTTTTTGCTGCAGATTAGTTTAAAAAATTGAGATTAAAGATTACAAATTCTTTATCTTCTTTCCTCTATCATATTATTACATTTCACTCTATTTTTCTCCTGTCTCTTCTTATTTATTGTAAATATAAACTAATTATGGATTTTATTATGTCATCTATTTCGTCTATTTTATCCAATTTTTATGTAGCTATATGTTACATACAGATCAGCATATACTGGTGTGAGTGGAAGCAACAAGGTAAGACATGAATGTGCCTAATGTCTGTGTATATATATGTACACACACCTTCATATACAATAGTAATTATCAGCAAAAATAAATAAATTAAAAAAAGATATTTCATGATTTACCTCAATCCTTATATAATACAATCCAAGAAGCATAACAAAACAACAAACTTATCTGAACCTAGGCTTCAATAGCACACTTTTCATGACAAATTATGCAGCAAATTCTACATAATTTAATTACTTCACCAAAAACCTTTACAATTCCTTACACACATAAGTTCCAAAATTCCCTTTCCAAAATATATAGATTCTAAAAATATTCCAGCACTACACCCCCCTAGACTTAAGTAGCAAAGTAGCAGTTTACCTTAGTATAGAGGGTCCAAAATAATAAATATCTGAAAGGAACTTAACAACTGAAGAATTTTTCAAGTCCCCTTTAGAAGCATAGGCTTTGTTAGATGGTTATACAGGGACTTATCATGCAGTTTTTATCTGGCTTGTACTTTATTGTTACATGCTCATTAGGTTAGCTAATTATTGGTTTTATATAAGGGGTATCTCCTTTAATTTTCTTAATATTTTGCAGACAAAAAAACTGAAGAATTTTTAGTTATTTCCCTTTAATTGGCCATTGTTAAAGGCTAACAGAAATGTATGTAAAAGGGCCTCCTAGTTTAGTCCTTAATTAACACTGTTATCTTCTTCATTTTGGCCGCAGCTACTAATCCTCAATAATATCTTCCTTTAATTATAATAAAACAAAGAAAACACAAAACCTATTTATCGTCCATGACATAACCTTAATTTTGACCCCAATTGTTACTGGTTACTGGCTATAATAACAAATGGGTGGACTTTGAGACTTGTTTCGATTATTTTTCCTAAACAAACATATAATTGATTAAGTGTAGAGTTATACAATTTTCCATAGTTCAATACTTACAGCTCACAATACCCTTAATTTTGACTTAAATTGATTATTTTTTATTAAATAGTCATCTTAATTATAATTCTAATTAAACTAAATGAATGTTTTAGTTTAATTTGGATAGTTTTTACGATTTTTTATAATAAAATTGTTATTTTAAACAAATTTTCTTACAAAACTTTATTGAACATTTAATAATGAAAATTTGTGAAATAGAAAATAGAGAAATATGTTGCAAATTATTGTCATTATATTCATAATTTTTTTTTATATTTGTAAATAAATTGTATAACTTTTTTATGGTTTAACATTATAATACAAATTTACTACTTTTTTAATTTTCAATATAATAAAATTAGTGTAAATAAAATAAAACCATAAAACAACTTTAGAAGACATAGTTAGGTAGGTTTGTTAGTTGTTAATTATAATTAACTTTAAATATACACTACTATATATTATCCTGTTAAAAATGGGATAATGGGATGAGACGAACTAACTTGACACACTAGAAATTTTGACACTATATATATAACCACGTTTAATTACCTTATATTGAGTTATATACTTGATATTACTAAATTAGAAGTGATTATTTTATTATATAAAAAATCCGATATTTTATTCCTCATAAAATTAATTTTGCATTATCCTACTAATTATTTTGTAATTTCCACATTTTTTATTGTGTATATAAATTATTGTGTTTTGTATATAAAAGTCTTAAACCTTTTTTAAAAAACTGAGAAGTGGGACAGTGAAATGAAGTAAAAGAAATTATGAGCCAGAATCAAATTATTCAACATTAAAAAAAAATTATTAAATACAAAATAATTTTAAAAATTAAAATAATTAATTATTATATTAATTAAATTAGAGATTATTTTATAAATTAAAAAAATTATTAGTATCTAAAATATTTTTTATTGTTAATAAAAATTTATAAAGTAACTTTTAAATTGATATGCAATCATTAGCTAACAAGTTTATCTATTAACTACTTTATATTCAGTATTTTTAAAAATATTTTATAATCTAAAATATTAGTAGATAAAAGTTTGGTAACTAATTTATAAACTATTTTATAAATGTTTATTAGTAATAGAAATTACTTTAGATACCAATAATTTTTTAGTCTATGAAATAGTATCTAATTTAAGACTAATTATTTTTGTTTCTAAATTTAATTATTATTTAATGATTTTCTTGTAGTGAAAGTTTTGATAGCCCATTTATCATGTGAAAAAACCATTTTTCCTTAAAAAATATATTTGAGATTCCAAAAATGTATTATTTTCTATTTACACCTCTCCAATTGTAGAATCTTAAAATTCTTTTTGGATAGAAAAATATCTTTCAAATTTTATAATCCAAAATATATATTTTTCTTTAAAAAAAATACATTCTCAAATATAAATCGGAAAGTACCTTTTTGAATTCTTCAATTCGGATTTTTTTTTCTTTAAAAAAATAATTTTTTGGATTACAAAATTAGTAAAGTATTTTACCTTTCACATTTTATAAGCTCTCGGATTCCATAATCTGAAATATATTTTTTTTTAAAGAAACACACTCTAAAATATAGAATTCAAAAGGGACTTACAATCCAAAAATATCTTTTGAATTCTATTATTTGAATTTGTTCAATCACTCCTTCCAAAAAGGAAAACATCAATAAAATAAAGGGTATTTTTTATATTTTAAAAGGATGGGGTGCAAGAGAAATTATGGAGGTGCAGGAAGAAACAATCCATTTGATATACAAATTGGACTAAAAGAAGTGGTTGAAGGGCCCAATTTGTTAACTGTTGACGAAAGCAACTAAATTTAATCAAAGCCCAGTTGAGTGTTTGAGTCTCAATGTAATAATGAAAACATGGAAGTTTGTATGGAGGAAAATGAAGGAGTTTGAGCAACTCAACCATAGATGTACTTTTTTTAGGTCAGTGTTGGAGTCCCCCATCACCAACACATCCAAAACAATTGAAGTACAAGTGCCACTGTCAATTCTACCATCATCAAACTCAGAACCATAACACAACAATTTTTTACTATTTTTCACAATTTCAGATGAGACAACCTTTTTCCTTGTCTTTTTTTAGTTTTAGAGAAATAAGCTTCAAATGTTGCATGATAAAAAATGACCAAGACATAAAAGAATCATTAAAATGCAAGATTAGGTTAAACTCATTAAGCATGGTTAGATGAGACCTAGTTTAGGGTTAAGTTTGAGAAGATTTGAAGAATGATAAGAGAGAAGAGAGAGAAGGTGTGTGTGGGGGTCTGCACTGAGTCAAGCAAACAAGCTCAGCCTTTTTGTCTGCAACAATTATGTAAACTAGACTTTATAGAGTAGAACAGAGTAGAGTGTTTAGGTGATTAATGCATAACAATTCTGCCCTTTTTTCATTGTCTTCTCTTGCCTTATTCATGGACCCAACTTTAGCCCAACCACATGTTCTGCTTCCCCAACAAAACAACCTTATCTCAATGTAGAATAATGTAATTGTACATACAAATTCTTTATTGTTTCAGTACAAATCCACTTACAATTCTATTCTTTCTATGCTTTTTCATTGGTTTGGTTTAAGATATAAAACTCATTGCACTCAATTAAATACAACCTTTCTTCATGTCTTTCCTCTACCTTTTTAAATACTATCATGCATTTCTATAAATGTTGATAACAGGATGAAGTTCAATTATATTGGTAACTTCAAATTTTTTTTATTTTATCGAGTAGATAAATACTAACAGATCAAAATTTTAATTATAATAAATGTAGTTGTACATCTATCATATGTAGTTCTACATGACATATTTTTTAATAATACGTTTGTCCACACAAAAACACATTTATGTATATCTATTGTACTATTTATTACAACTTGAATGTATATTTTCTAAAGGAATTAATTCAATGGTATATTATAAAATGGTTTAACATAGGTCGCATGGTGAATGTAATTATAAAATAGTATTTGTTCCATCTAAAATGGGAAATTGTATTGGTTACATCTGAAACGTGAAAAGTGAAGATATATACATTAAAAAAAATCACTAAATAGAAACTAATTTTAGAAATAAAAAATAATTAATTATTATAATGAATAAATTAAAAATCATTTTAAAGACTAAAAAAATTATTATTATAATGAATAAATTAAAAATTATTTTAAAGACTAAAAAAATTATTGGTTTATAAATTAGTTTATATTATTGATAAATAGTTTTTAAATTTGTATCTAATTAACTATCAAGATTTAACTACCATTTATTTAGATTCTAAATTTGGTAGCAAAAATCTTGGTAGCTAATTAGATACGAATTTAAAAATTATTTATCAATAATAAAAACTAATTTAGAAAAAAAATAGTCTCTAATTTAGTAAATATAGCAACTAATTATTATTATTTTTTCTAAAATTGGTTTCTATTCAAGAATTTTCTTACAGTGATATATGACATTAATTATGGTAGAGGATTAAGGATCATGTAAATAAATTTCATAATAGAAAGATAATCTATTGTTCTTACACATATATCATTTGATGTGTTAAAAGTTTAAATTAACTTTGCACCGGCTAGTTAAGATAAAAGAGTTTTACCAACAAATATCAGCTTATTCTATCTTGATGAAATATTACTTATTTAAATTTTCGAGATTAAACCTCTAAGTACGTATAATTAAACCTACATATTTCAAAGCAACGAAGTTAGAAAACACTTTATTGTCACACACATATAATAGATGTAACCTTTATTTGAATATTAGAGTTTTGTCATTGTCACTCCAATGTCTCTTTCTTTTGTTTATCTGTTTGTTTTCTTTTCTTTTCTTTTGCTTATAGCAAAAGTTAACACGAATGCATTTATTTCGATTTAAACTCTAATTCTTGTAATTTGATTCCAACGAATTGGAAGTTTTGATGGTCATTTTTCATGAGATATGTATGTTGAAAGGATAATCCCTCAAGGTGATTTGTAAAAACATTAATTTTGTAAATTACATTTAGAAGTTCGCTAATGGAGTATAATAAAAAGAACTTAATCAAGTTTATCTTAAATTTTGTAAGAAAAAGGACTTGAGTTTATGGGTTGTGATATACAGATTATACAAATTAATTTGTTGACACCTCAACGATATAATATTAATTTAGTTGGTCTAAAGTTCATAGTGATTTTCTTTAAACACTTAGATGAGTGAAACATGTTTTACTTGTGATTATTTTAACATGTGCTTTATGCAAACTTAATATTTCTATAGTTCATCTAATTGTGTTATGAAGCTCTCCATGCAAACTTTATTTTCTAAAACTCGGATTGTTTGACCATATTAGAAAACTCTCCACTTCGTTAGATGAAGTTGTTTTGCACAGTTTTTTAAAAAAAATGAATTAGACATAGCCTTGGGTTCGTTTTTTCTTTAAAATCCATTAAACAAAGCATTAAACGAAGTCTTCCTTTATCTATACTTTTGTAGTTCGTTGCACAACGAGTTAGATACTACATCTCAAAATGAAGTATCTTTTATCATCAAACATATATTACTAACTTAAATTCAAAACATGTATAATAGAATATTAAATAATATAATAATACAAATGTGATTTAAAACATCATATTGAAAAGAAAGTATTCTTTTACTTGTTTAATAAGAACGACTACTATTTAGTATGTTATAAATGAATGAAGTGAATGTTTCATTTCAAGAAACAATAATATTTTGAGTACATTGATGAATATATGTTAATTTTATTTTATTTTGTCTCAATTCAGTTAACAATTTGATTTTGTAATTATGTCTTTCAAGTGATGATGACATGGTTTGAGGGATTTGTATGTGGTAGGAATTTAAAAGTTAGGTTAGAACTTTAACATTTTATTTGGTATTCACACTATAGAATTCCTCACTCGAACCATGATGAATAGTTTTAAATAGAAAAACATTAGATTCAGCACTCAAATATTTTTTTTAAAACTCAATTGAGTAAGAAACCAAATTAATCTTATCTTCTCTAAAAGTTTTGGTTCTTCAAAGTTCCTTGAAACACTTAGCAAACTAAATCATTTTTTTTTCCTCTAATAAAATATCATTCAAGTATTGATTTTTGTAGCTTTTACAAAAAAAAAAGTTAATGTTTATTATCTCCTTTCTTAAATGATTAATATGTTAGTTTAAGATAACAATGAAAGAATGATGTGTTGTAGTAATATTGTTGTATTAATTGGGATTACATCGTATGAGTATAAATTGAGTAATATGTTGATAGATTTAGATAAGAAATATTTGATACATAGGATGATATTTTAGGCAAGTTGTATTTTTTTTATTAGCAAGAAACAACTAAAATAAATTGGTCCACTTAAGAAGTGTCCAACCCTCATATAGAGTAAGAATGAACAAAAGTATATTTTCAACTACACAATTAAAATCATAAAGAGTTTATCTCCTACTGCCTTCCCCAACACTACCAACTAAAGAAGAATCATTAAATTGAATACATACATAATGATTCTAAACATCACTCAGAGAACGAAAAATTCACTAAGGGTATCTTTGAAACGATTCAAGACCAAACATTAACCTGTAATAGGAAAAAACTTCATAAAACAAGTTGTATTTTATGATACTAAATTTTAGATTCTATTAATAATTTTTAGTCAAATAATAACTAATTAATTTTTGTTCGTATGTATTAAGATATTAAGCGATAATAAATTTTTGCAATTTGTAGAGGTGAAATGTGAATATGAAAGAGTTTATGAATGTATTAAAAAATTTAGAATATTTAATTAAATAATGTGTGTATGCATAATTATGAGTTATGATTCATTGAATTACTTTTAAATTTGTTTTATGATTAACCATTTTTATAATCCTTCTTAATTAACATCTCCATGTTTATTATGTGTATGTATATCTACAGTAAAAAACAAGTTACAATAATTAGTAATATGATATTTCAGACTTCTAACGAACCACTAATAAATTAGTCTTCTAGATGCAACTAAATATTTTCTTAAACAAACCATATTATAAATACAAGTTGTGTCTGAATAAAAAAAAAATAACAAGAGTAGAGTTTTATCTGTGTTGTTAACGTAAAGAAATACAAAACAAAACCTGCACATACCTGGTCGTTACATATTCCAACAACAAGGGTAAAAACCTGCAAATCGATCCACACAAAGCATCCTTACTTTCAATTTGTCACATGAACACATCTTAGAATGATTCCAAACAAAATTAAAACTCTTGCAAGATCAAAACTCTGCACTGATCCACTGTTTGAGAGAAAGGTATCCAAAGTTATGAAGACTCAGAAAATATATTTGTTTTTTTCCTAACTGATCACTCAGATCTCAAGGAGAATGTAGTAGAATGGTAGATGAAGAGTTGAATCCCAAGAGTTAAACAATATTCTCAGATCTTCATCTTGAAGGAAGGAAAAAAAAAAAAAAAAAAGATTGGTTGGTTGGTTGCATCTGCTGCATGCATTCCATGGAAGAAGAGACCAATGGACAAGGAAAGAGACAGGCGTTTGAGTTGCCCAAGTTTTCTAGCAAGTGCATGTGTATTATTATACCAGGAGTGGTATAAAAATTATTATAATAGAATATTATAATAATAAAAAATAAAAAGAAAATTGATGAATGTTGGAAAGAGGAGGAGCATAAGGGAGAGAAGATAAAGAACACGCGCCGGGTGGATGTATGCATGGGGTGAGTGAGTGAATGAGGAGTGGGACCCGCAGGGAATGAAAAGGAGAAAGAGAAGCGCGTGAGTAGATGAAAAACACGACAAGAAGAAGAACAGGAAGAGGAACATAGAACAAGAAGTACCCAGATTGAGATTTGGATTGAATTGTGAGTAGTGTGACCTTTGCAGGGCTCGAGGCAGCCTAGTGTTAGTGTACCTCGTCATCTGTGTTACCTTTCCTTTTCTTTTCTCCACAACAACCACTCAACATTTATTTATTTATTTATTAAATATCTATTCTGCTCACTACTGTTGAACCTACTCTATCCTACTCTATCCTACCCTACCTACCCTACTCTTCTTTCCCTTAGCTTAGGTGGTTTCCACTACACACCCCACACCATTACCATAACTAACTCATCATTCTATTATTACTTTTAAACCTAACTATAAAATAAATCATTTTCTCATTTTTCTAATAATTATTTTTCTTTTCACTATCTTCTCTAACTTTATATTCAATTGGATATGTGCACATTTATACAAAAATATTTTTTTATTTTTTATTTTCTTTCATTTTTAATATCTTTGAACTGAACCAGCGGAGAAAGAAGTAATTAATATAAAAAATAGTAAGTTTGGATGAGATGATTTAGCAATGGGAATGAATGAGTCTCGGCAAACTTGAATACCTTTTCATTCACAGATTATGTGAATTTAAATATGTTGATTTGAATGAATAGGTAAGGAAAAAAGTTGAAAGTTGATTGTATTGTATAAATATATATCAATTAATTACATTTCATGATTTGATGTATTAGTCTAGGAGAAAGAAGTGGTTAAAGTATAATTGTTTGTGTACTTCTTTAACAATAATACTTGCCTATGCAACTGTGGAAACAAGTTTGATGAAAATAAATGGAATTAAAAGGTAAAGAATTTGTACTTTATAAATATATTTTAATTTAAAATATTAAACAATAATTTTTTATATTATTAGCAGTTCAATTGTTTCATAATTTTTGTTTTGAATTAATTTAAAAAAACTAGTTTATATTTCCTTTGAATTTAAAAATATCATAAAATTAATATAAAAATTAAATATAATAAAAAATTATGAAACATAAAACTGTCTTGGCACCATGCTTATAATAATAATATATATATATATATTAAGAAAATAAAGTTAATAAATTTTTTAAATAAAATTATTCACAAACATATTAATCACTATATTTTTATTATCTAAAATCATTTTTCACAAATAGTCAAGTGTCTAACATTATCTCAATTTCCATATCACTCATTCCAAAAATTTCATTAACATCAAAGCATAGACATTTGATTATATTTCCAGAAGACTATTGTATTAAAATTATAAATCAAAAACCTGTAACGACTATGAATCCACAAGCCATGCACACAATAATGTCAAATTCAACCTCCTCCTATGACAAAATTAATTCATGACCTGAAAGACTATGTTTTATTTCACATCTCAAACATAATCATATGAACCTTTTTCAACTCTCAACACCTAGTACTTTTCATTTATATAATTCCACGATACTAGTAGAGTCCTTTTTTCATAGCACATCACAAATCAATACACTCTCCTAACAATCTAAACATGGTATTTCTTTTCTTGAAAAGTCTCGATCTTATATTCACATAATTACATGCTTCACATCTCATGATTTAACATCATACCATTTAATCACACCAAATCTTAGAAAGGAAACAAACCAAAATTTTATCCAAATTTTAAATAAACACATAAAACTACAAAAATTTTAATTAAATATATAATTAAAATTTACATATAAATTAATTAAAAACAATAAACAATAATGAACCATAGACACAAGCAAATCTTACAAATTTATTTATTTTTAAAATTTTATTTTAACTTGAACGAAAATGGGTCTCGCTTGAACCAAAATCACTTGAGAACACTCTCAACCTCATTTTCGATTGAGCAAAAATGGACCTAAGAGTACCATATTTTATCATATTTTTGTTTGAGCGATAATTTTCTCGCTTGAGCGAAGATAGAACTACAACTCACTATCTCAAGCCAGCTTGAGCAAGAAAGGTCTCCCCTCGCTTGAGTGAGATATGCATAAAGTTTTGCACAAAAACTGATTTATACATGTTATTACTACAACTTTTACATTATAACTTGTATTTTATAAAATCTATCATATCAAAATAGCAATTCATTTTGCTCAGAGTTGTACAAGTGCTATCACTAAGCTATTCTATCAACAAATATATTCACTATTTTTAAACCACTTTCAATAATCCATATTCAAACAACCAACATTTATAACTCTTTACACTTCAAATAAATCACAATACAATCTATAATACTTATTCTAATAAAAAAAACAACAACATATATTATACCCAATATACAAAATCAATCATTTCATAGTTTAATTTCAATCAAAACACTACTTTACTCAAAATCAAACACTCTTGCAAGAAAATTTGATATTGATGACTAGGTCACCCCACATATGTATCTTATAACCTAAGGTTCTATTGGAAATAAAACTAGTTTCCCTTATCCAAGAAGTAGATGTGTTCACAAAAAGTCTCAATCCTACAAAGCCCAATGGTAGTTTAACTTGTACCAGAAAGTCCTCATAAAAGATTTAACTATATCACCAGAACTCTAAACCAACCGAAACTAACCCTGAAGCTAAAAACATCAAATTGCAAAACATTTACCAAAAACAAACCTAAAAAGTTCAAAATAGACTAAAAAAGAATAAAATGAACTTACTTTAACCAAGATTATGATCGAACAGTTTTATAGTATTTGCTATCAAGAGTAATGACAAGTCAGTATGATGACAAATGAGTTAAGAAAGTTAGAGAAAAGACTGAGAAAAAAAATTTAGATAAATAATAATTTTTTAAAAATAAATCTTGAACAAACAAATATTTTTATTTATATATAATTTTTTTAATATTAAAATATCCTAATATCATTTAAAACCTATCGCTTTTATTCTAAAATTATTTTTTAGTCCTTCCAATAACAGTTATTAAAAGTTCAGTACTGAACTGAAGATAGTAGATTACTCTATCATTCAGAAAACGTACGTTGCTTTTAGGTAGAAAGTATAAATACTTACTCACTCTTTTCATTTAGTATTTAGTATTTTATCATCTATTATTTTCAACCGCAGTCCAACTCGTTCTGAAACTTGAAACTAATATTACTAATTAAAATATCTTTATTATAAGAGTCCTATCATTAACTTAAGATCTAGTATTATAAAATAAAATATTTTATTGAAAGACTTTGGGTTATAAAAAAAATTAAAATGTAAATTTTATAACACCTTTATATTTAAATAAAAAGTTATAAAAATGTTTTAAAAATAATGTATCACAATAAAAAAAAATAGATTAACACTTTATAGAATAATTTTTCATTAAAAAAAACATTAAATATAAACTAATTTTAAAGACAAAAAAAATTAATTATTATATTAAATAAATTAATTTTTATTTTAGAAATTACTTTTTTTTCTAAAATAGTTTATATTATTAATAAATAATTTTTAAATTGGTATTTAATTAACTATCAAGTTTTAGTTATATGGAATCTTAAAATTAGAATTAATAAAACTGCTAAATAGTTTACGTTAAAAATATAATAACCTAAAAAAAATATGATGTGGTGATTAAATTATAGTTTATATTTCTAAAGTATTAAATACTTATAATGTTTTGTTTAATATATGTGTTTCCTTTATACATATCTTAAGAACATATTAAGAAAAAATATTGGAGGAAGGGAAAGCAAAATCGTATAATGGTGTAGAAATATATTTTAGTTTAATAATATTACAAAAAAATTGTGCTATATATATGTTTCAACTATTTCCCCACGAGTTATTAAGAAACTAGGCTTGCCAAACTAACTGGGCCCATATTTTCCAATTAGTAAACGGGCCGAAGCCCGTTTGGCTCATACTTAAAAAACCTTAGTAATCTAATATCTTTAATTTTTTTTCTGATCATACTTCATAGTTTTTTGTTAAATTATAAATTAGTGATTAATTTAGAATTTAAATTAATTAATAATTAAAATAATATTAAATATAAATTTTTTAAAATTATTTTATAAACTTTTATTAATAATAGAAATTATTTTAGATTCTATTTTTTTTTAATTTATAAAGTAGTATCTAACCTAATTAATATAATAATTAATTACTTTTTATTTCTAAATTATTTTTTATTTAATACAAAATTATAATAATAAAAATGTAGCTATTACATTGAAATAAATAAATAACAGTCAATTTGAACAATTATAAAAAAACTTAAACAGCAAATAATGTGAAATACAATACAAAATTATGTATAATATGATAATCTATTTATTTCAAACCAAAATATCTTAAATATAAATATATACACAATTCCTTTTACTTAAGATTTTTCAATCATCAAATGTACGTTCATATGATCAATTACATTTAGAAACTTCGTAATATTGTCTTTAATATCACTTTTACCCACATCTCTATTTGCTTACATATACAATTACAAAATATTATAAACAAAAATTGGAAGCCAACAATTTAAAACACTTGATATCGATTAATTAACAATGATAATCAAATACATAGATTTCCTATCAAATAAATAATTATTAATTAAATACTTAAAATTTAGGTAATTTGTAGATGTTTATATTAAGTTGGAACTCAAAAATTGACATATATTATATTTATTTGGTTTACTAGAAGAATTATATTTCCAAAATATTAATTTTATATGACAATTCTTGTATAATAGGATATTTAGTCACACATCTATTAAGCGATGTGACTTATTATTTTAATGATTTTAAGCTAATTGAGTAATTTTTTTCACAATAAAAGATAAGTTATATGACTTCATCCTCACTCAAACTATAATCATACTTTAAGAGAAGAAACACATAGTTTGAACGATATTTGTATGCTTGAAAAGAAAAAGAACATAATTCAATTTTTGTTAACACTATATTCTTTGAGTGATATATGGAGATATCAATGCATCAATAAATAGTTTCAAATGATAAAAAAACTTAATTTTTTTCATTTCCAACTATTTTGATATCAATTTTACACAAAATCAAACCTATATTAATCCAATTTATTTTCAGATCTCAAAATGATTTAAAGGAACTCCCATTTTCATATGATAAAATTGTTAATATCATCTGCTTACAATGATATCTTTTATAACTTTCTAAAATGCAAGAAATCCAATTACGCATAGAAGTTCAAAAACTAAAAACATATTCAACATTATCTTATATTGAAGTATTTATATAATTTATCGTTATAAAAAGTATATTTAATAAAAGTAATTAACTATATCTCGAATTTAAAAATAACATGCAAATCAATATAGTCTTAAAAAAAATAGCTTCTCACATTATAACATTCAATCAATGTATAACATGATAATCTTAAATGTCATTTTGAACAGTTTTCTATTGTTCATTCTAATCACAAACAAAATTTGGTATGGAACATGTTATATATAATAGTAATTTGGGGTAGTTGGAATCACATGAATAGAACCATTTTTAAACAAGAGAAGGTGGATGCGAAATAAGTTATTTATTCGATCAAACTAAAGACTTAAACTTGGTTGCCAGTTAAAATACCCTCTTTCAATTATTCTTATTCTTATTACTAGTTAAACCCTTACATTTTCTTAACAACGTTAAAGTAATTCTGTCGAGCCTTTGCTTACCCAAACTTACTAGGTCATATTTGTGAACGTGAAATACTATGATATGTTCTTTACTTGTTCTAGATCCAAAGGAGTTTTTAACCAAATAATTTTGTCTACGCTGGTGGTTGGAAACAACGTATTTTTTGAAGTTGCACGGACACGATAAACTTTGCACCTTTTGGTTTCTTTCAACAACTATATACATCTTTGGGGTTACTGGTTTTTTGAAGGTTCAAAACAACTATTCTAGTTAAATCATGATACACTTATTTGAAGTTGTTTTTTTATTTCTTGTGTTTTGTTGTTTTAGTTTAGTTGAGTGTATGCATGGCAAGTGAGGCCATGCCAATATTTTTTTGTAAATGTGGAGAGGATCAGTGTAAGTAGTAACTTTGTGATAGCTAAAGGTCAAGTTTTGATGTATATAGGGTTTAACATAACTTGTTTATATGTAATCCATAAAATGTCTCTTATTTATTTCACTATTTATTTGTTGATAAAAAAATTATAATTTTTAAAATCATTAAAAAAATTCAAATTGTTCTCTAAAATAAAGAAAATAATCTCTAAAAGAATCATTAGTCTATAAATTATTAATTGTATTTTCAGTTATACCAATGTAACTCTTCAATATTTATAAAGTTGTTAAATTACGAGAGTGAAGACTCAAGAAACAAAAAGTTGCAATTAAACATTCAATTTATTAACAATTGAGCTAATAATTAAAAGCTTAAAAATAAATATATTATAATAAAAAGTTTTAGCACCATTTTGCTATTTTATTTATTTCAATATTAATTTAACAATCTACACAATTCTACACACAATAAAAACATGGTTGGATCACTCCTAAAGTGATTTTTTTTTTTACTATTTTATTATTTCTGCATCCCTTTTCATGAATCATTATAATTTTAAAAATTAAATAGACACTGATTAAAGAATTTAAAGAAAATATTTCATAAAATTTGATTGATGTACATACCTCACTATATATAACTTCTCTCTAATTTTTAATGAAAGAAAATTAGTAATTTTTTTTTATCTATGCTTTAAAGTACTAGTTAGGAGAGGTCCACTAGTATATAATAGAAGTAGGGTAGTTTTGTTTTGAAGTGGCATATGATATGAATGGGTACAAATCATGAATAATAATTGACATTGAGCCTTAAGAAGTGCAAGTTGCATAAAGTTTCATCTTTTTCTTTACTTTGAGATTTGGCATGAATAATATAATCGATTTTCTAAATCTTCACATGCATCAGAGTCATACATTTTCATTATTACTACGTTCTTTAAGAATCTTCTTGAGCTCATAACCATGTCGATATCATGTTCCATTTTCGAACACATCAAAACCACATTCCGCCGTTCAAATACTCTTTTTTAATCCATTTTCCCACTTAATTAATACATCACTAACATTATTTTCTGCTTTCTACCTTTTTAATCTATAAAATAATCATTCAAAAAAGTCATAATCAAGATTTCCTATTATTATTTTTACTACTACTATTGCATTACAACTTAGCCTATAGTACTTGCTCAAGTCTATTCAACACAAACTATAGTACTCATAAATAATATAATAACAAATTTATTGTATAGGTTTACAATAACAAAAATGATTATATTAGGGCCCTGATATTTACTTTAATATTTTGAGACTGAATATTTTTAATTTATTTTCAGATCTGAGAACAAACCTTTTATACAAGTTTGTTAGTTTCACTTGGATGAAGGTTTTACGTATATATTTAGATGTTTAAGAATAATATACATAAATTAATAAATATTTAAGGAAGTAATTAAAATGATCTAGTTTATAAACCATATATGAGTGATTTATTAAATATGGTTTTCATTTCTAATCTAAATTATAGAGTATTTGTAATAAAAAAAACTATTAGACTATATCATTATTATTATTTTTTATGTGACAAAGACATTTTCAAGATTAAGTAGGACATTAAAATATTTATGTTGATTCATCATTAACGTATATATTATAATATAATTCAAGCTGAAAATTCGTTTATCATATAACAAAAATCGTAAGACTCATTTTAATAGTTTTATTAATATAAGTACTTAGACAATCTAAAATTTGGACTAGAGACAAAAACACCAATTTCGCATTACAGTACAGAGATAAAAATAAACCCACATAAGTTAAAAATGGAGTTATACATGTATTATGCCAACAATTTTTAATTTTTTTTTCCTTCATATTATGAATATAAATACATATTTTTTCTTACTAAAGTTGTAGCACTTCTACATTTTATTTTGTAAGGTTAAAAGTATGAGAGTTTGTGAAAGTGATCTTATGAAATAAAGTATATGTTTAGTATTTGATATTATTATTATTCTCTCAATTCAAAGTCACCCCCACAATATAGGCAAAGGCAAAGCATTACTTTGTGACGAAAATCAAATCATATGAAGTAAGGTTTTAATTGAAAGTTTGTCGTGACCTTGACTTTTAAAATATGAGGACGAAAAGCATTGATCAAAACATTGACATCAAGTTGTTATTGTCTATGTAGTTTGGTAATGAAGACAAAAAGTCATATTAATGCACAATACAAACGTGGATGAGAGGACATATATATATAATTAGGAATAGAGAAAGAAAGTTAGGGCATGCACGCTAGGGAATTATAAAGGGATCAAAATCAATGATTTTTAAATGAGAATGCGTGGACACAATTCTTTAATTTAGGGTTAATTCGATCCCATGTGATTGAGTTGACAATACTCACTCAATTTATTGCAAAAAATAATTGTGTTTAACTCTTCATATATCATGTTCAAATTTGAGAAGGATTTTTTTTTTTTTAAAGTGTATCTCAATTTTAAATTAAATATTAGTCTCTTCTACAAGCTTGTGAGAATCTCACGGGTCTCATTAAAAAAAAAATCCAAAACCCTAATTCCAGTGATTTAAGAGAGGATTAAAAATTGTTAAAATTTTTTTAAAAAATAAGTTTTCTTCCTTATATCTAATAGAGAGAGATAGAGTACACATTTTACATTTTAGGAGTCAAACAAAAAATTTCCTTCTCCATTAATAGGAGGTGAAGATTTTGTTTTTCTTAATTTCTTTGGAATTACATATTTTAATATAAAAGTAAAGAAATGATAAATAGTTTTAAGTTGAAATAAAAACAATAAAGTAACACATTTAAATTTAATATGGTTTCAAATACAATATGTTTATTTTCATTAATTGTTTTAGAGTATTCTAAAATTATTAAATTTCAATCAAATTTAGAGATAAAAAATATTCAATATATTAACTAAATTAGATATTATTTTAAAAACTAAAATGAGTATTTAAAGTAGATTTTATTATTAAAAAAATTATAAAATAATTTCTAAATTAGTTACAAGTTTTAATTATTAATATTTTAGATTTTAAATTAGTTTCTAAAAGAGTAATATAAACTAATTTAAAATATAAAGTAATAAATAACTAAAATATTGGTAGCTAATAATTTAAAAATTATTTTATAATTTTTATTAATAAAAAAAATCATTATAGATATTAATAAACTTTATTTAATTTATAAAATATTATTGTATTTAGTAATTAATTATTTTAATATATAAATTAATTTTTATTTAATAATTTTTTTATAGTGTTACTTGTTTAATAAGTAGAAATTCTTTTTCTATTTCTTTTTGTTTATAGTTCTTTTGTTTCCTATCCAAACATCTAGATCATGTTTTCTTTATATATAAATTAGAGTATTTTGACAACACAGCAACTACAGTGACAGCAAATTAAACAAGTGAAGATTCAATCTACATATCTAGAACTCTACAATTAATTGGACTTTTGAATGAGATATATTGATGGTAGCCATATTAATTAATAATAAATTTTATCATAAAAAAATATCTTAGAAGGACAAAAAATCTAGAGTTTTCAAATATAACAACAAAAAAATACAAATATAAAGATTGTGAAGTTTAATTTTTTGCTATTTTATAAAATAAAAGAGAAACAGTGAACTTAGTGAAATGACAAGTCCCATGTAACTTTTAGGGTTAGTTGGGAAGGTTGGAGAACTACATGCCCCTACCAAATTACAAGGTATAGTCAAACTAGGGAGGATTCTGTATAACAGTCAAATTTTGCACACAGAGATGAGTTTGTACTTTGCAGGAGAACTATCAAGAACATACCTAAATTTGAGGCTTGTTTCTGATAATTAAGCAGTGATAAAGAGGTGGAAGTTTCCTTTTTACAGATATATATATAGATATAAATATATGATAGCATAGCATGCATGCATGGATTCCAATAAAGTCAGTGCCACATGTTTATCTTTAAGCAAAAGTGTTTTAAAACTAATTGAAAAAGTTATGGATATGATCTTCTCGAAAGCCACAAAAACTGCATGGCAGAGGAAATGCAAAATGATCTACACCACATGTGTTCAGAATAACAATAAACCTATCATAGGTAGCTGGATTCTTTGAGCTGTATCATCCAAATAGACCATGACATGCTGGTTAGGTGGAGACAGACCTACAAAGGGAGGGCCAAGAAATATTATCCATCCATTCAAATTAATATGGCCACCCAAAAGCATTCTCCTACTAATATATAAACTTATATGAACTCACCATATTAATGAAATTAGTAGATTTTATTAAACATATTGAAGTTGTACTTGGACTAATTAACAATTTAGTTTGTTTAGAAATTTACAAACTTATATATAATATAATGTAATTTCTTCTTTATTTTTTAAATTAACTTTTTTTTATCAGCAAGAAAAAATAAATAAATATGGATCACTTAAAGAGTGATTCAACCCTTATATGTCTTAAACACTTAACATTCAATTCAACATAACAAAGACGACATCCCCTCACAAATAACAAAACAAACACCTGAACAATTTAAAACAAATCATATGTTTTTAATTGAAAACATGCAAACTAGGAGATCAAGACACCAATTTGAAAAGGAAAAACAAGTTGAAGGAACTTTGGAGGTAACTCAAGACCAAACCTTCAATTGATCCATGGAGAAGATTTCAGAATAATCGATCACACCTCCCTTAAAAATGTGCTTATTCCGATGTCGCCAAATCTCACTTACCAAAACAATCCAGACATTTTCAAAAACTAAATTATCAGATGTAGGAGCACCAAACAAATTAAATTGCAAGAAATGTGAGGCAGAAACAAAATGGTCAATCGAGTTCAACCCTAACCAAGCATAACAAAGATTCCAAACTAGCCAAACAATTATGCATTCAAATAACGAATGACTTGTTGTCTCCTCTTTCACCCCGCAAAAGCAACAAAAAATGTTATCAACCACGACCCCTTGTTTTGCCAAGTTGACTTTGGTAGCAATCTTGTTTTTCAGAACCCTCTAAGTAGTGACATGGGCTGAGGACAAAGCCTTAATCTTCCAAAAAGAGTTATACAGACTCAAGGGATCCCCATCTACCTTACCCCTTAAAAAACCATATGTAGAATTAACTAAATACTCAATGCAATCGTCATCCTTCCACACCCATCTATCCCCATTTTCTAGAGAGAGACTTGAAATGTGCACTACCTCAAGAAGCTGACTAACCTGGTCCTTTTCCTAATCGAAAAGTCACATTTTCCATGAAAATTCCCACACCCAAACGTTATTAACCCAATCCCCACAACGAAAAAGCTTAACATCTTTGGTTACTTACAGTGAGAAAAGCCTTGGGAATCTACTTTTCAGAGTGCCAGAACCCAACCAATTATCATCCCAAAAAGATATATCTTTCCTGTTACCAACCTCCCACCTTAAGCGGTCTTCAAAAGATCTTCCTCAAACCTCCAGCTTCCAAACCTCCTTTAGATCTCTTCATCAGAGAGAGACAAAGTTAGGTAATCTTTGCTCTTTTAAACTTCTCCAACCACCACATCTAGACTCTAGAATTTCCTTCCAAAGCCCTCCCTTGATAAGATTCAGACGCCAAATCCATTTCCCTAACAAGGCTATATTAAAGAGCCTAATATTAAGTATGTCGAGACTGCCTGCTTCCTGAGGCTCGCACACCTTGTCCCAAGATGCCCAGGCAATTTTCCTCCCTTCAGACCCCCAACCTCATAAAAAACCTTTGTATAGACACGATTTTCTTCAACACAGTAGAAGGCATTTTGAACAAAGATAAGTAAAACAACGGTATAGTCAAAATGATAGAGTTGATCAAACAAATTTTGCTCTTCGAGAAATTCACCTCAAGACAAAAGCTAGCTCAAATCCATATAGAATAACCTTTAAGTTGAACACGCTTTTAATGTTAGCTTTATAAAAGAACAAAGTGTCGTCCGCAAACTGAAGCATATTGATTTTAACCTTATTGGGCCCAACCTTTAGGCTCTCAAACAAGTTCTTCTCAATAGCTTTCTTTAAAAACCCGACTTGGCCTTCGACCACAATAAGAAACAATAAGAAACAAGTTTTAAAGGAGGTCACCACTTTCTTTTTTATTTTTTATGTATATATTTGTTTTCAAATTTCTTTGTCCGTTTGTCTCTTTCTTTATTTGTGAACCAGTTGTCATTTTTTTATATAATTTTTTTTATGAACTTTCTCAAAATGATCATCCACTCTATCATGGAATATATGAATCATCAATTTTTCAATTGACTTTTGATATGATTTTACATCATCAAGTCCTTCGTGACTATCTTGTTACGATGGTCCAATTTCCTAACAATCTCAACAAAATCTCTATAACATTCACTAGATTCTATTTTTTTTTTTCTAGTGAATTCCCTTTGATTCAAGATAAACACTTTACTAAAAGAAAATCATCAAATTGAAACTAATTTTAGAGACTAAAATAATTAGTTACTATTAAACTAAACTAGAAACCATTTTAGAGACTAAAAAAATTATTAGTATCTAAAGTAGTTTTTATTATTAATAAAAATTTATAAAGTGGTTTTTAAATTGGTATCTAACCGTTAGCTACCAAGGTTTTAGCTACTAATATTTTAGATTTTAAATTAGTCTCTAAAAGACTAACTAAGACCAATTTAGAATCTAAAATATCAGTAGCTAAAATCCTGATAGCTAATTTAGATACCAATTTAGAAACCATTCTATAAATTTCTATTAATAATAGAAACCACTTTAGATACAAATAATTTTTAGTCTCTAAAATAGTATCTAATTTAATTAATATAGTGACTAATTATTTTTTATCTCTAATTTTGGTTGATATTTATTGAATTTCTTGTACTGCTCGTAACAAATCACTTCCATCATAAAATGTTTTTGACAAAGTATTCCAAATATCGAGGATAACAGGTAAAATATCGAGGGTAACAGGTAAAGAAAAAAATACATGTTATGATTTATGGCTTCATGAATATTAGCAACCATCTTTTCACTTTGTTTCTTCAGAATACCAATTTTAATATCTCTCATCTTCTTCTGCTGAAGGTTTCACCTCCCCCACGGATGTAAGACAACTTTTTTCTCTATAAGAATGTATCTCCATTAGTTGTAACCTTACGTTATAGTTGGATCATTTAGGATGATACATATGTTAAAGACACATTCAAATTGAACTACCAATGAAATTAGTTTCTTTATCATTTCTCAAGCTAAGATCTCTAAGTTCAGAAAAAAATTATCAAACTATCACTAGTACAAAATATAAAAACAACGACCATTTTTTTAATACGTTTTTACGGTCTGACACATTTAAAACGTGGTGACATTTTTTTAAATTAACTTCATTTAAAAATGCAACTATTTGCAATAGCCACATTCTTAAATAAAGAGTTTTATTTAAGAATGTGGCTTTACCTAATAGTCGCATTCTTAAATCAAAGCGCTTTGTTTAAGAATGCGACTTTATGTAATAACTACATTCTTAAAAAAAAAATACCCTAACACTAAAGCGCGTCACTTACGCTTTTATACTTGCTTTCTTCTTTGATGTTTCATTTTCTCTTCTGTTTCTGCTATCGTGTTTTCTCTCGTCTTTTGCGAGCCTTCATTGTCTTCTTGGTGCCATTGTAAGTTCGTTTCGAGCTCTCTTTCTTCTTCACCGTTGGTTTATATATTTTTTCCATTTATCTTATTTGTTTGTTTTCTTCCATTGGTGAAGGTTACCATTGTTTAATTGCCTGTTGTTTGGGATTTTGTTGTGTTGTATTTGCTCCATCATTGCTGTCGCGGTTGTCGTCGTTGCTGCCTTCACGCACAAGGTTGGTGGTGTTTTAAATTTTTAATTTTTTTTAATGTTTAGGTTTAGGATTTAAAGTTTTATTTAAAAATAATTATAAATAAGAATGTGGTTATTTACCATAGCCGCCATTATAAATCTGCATTTAAGAAAACGACTATTTACCATAGTCGCCCTTATAATCTGCATTTAAGAATGCGGCTAAATAGCTGTCATCTTCCCTGTTGAACATAAAACTACATATACATTAAATGCGGCTAGAAAGCGGTCATTTTAAAATGAAAATAGCCGTCGTCTATTAACATTTCTGCACCACCAGTGTAAGATACAAAATTGAAAAATAGAATTTACTATACAATTTTTATTTGTATGTTTTTTTTTGTATATAAATACATTGTTGCTATAATATTTTACTCCTAGAAATCAAGAGGGAAACAAATAAGTGTACAAATTAAAACTAAATTTAAAAAGTTCTAATTATACATTAATTTTTGTGAAACTATACAAACCTATAATTTAACTAATCAAATATCTTTTCCCATGATTTAGCTAATCAAATATATTCATCTTAATCTTAATGTAATTCCTTACACATTCTAGAAAATGAACCAAATCTATGAAAAAAGTTGAGGCATACAAATATTGAACTAGGTATCCTTGTGTGGGGAACAACACACAAAATGAGGATGGGAGTTGATATAAAGAAGTGGAGGTTGTATATTCACTATTACAGTATTCTTGTATTGAAGAAGGCTCTATCATTGGCTCTACAATGATCAACATTATGTTGAACACTGAGCCCACACTGTGACCTTGCTCTCATCTTCTCAGACATCAAAATCTCCATCAAAATTCATTTACAACGTTAAGACAAAAACCTAGATTCTGCAACTTTCTTAGAACAATCCATCAAAATATTGATTTATTATAACAAAGTTTTAGTCGACAAGGATTAATAATACTCCTATTTTACAAGAATACGAGTTCAGATTTCACTATCCACCTGAAAATTTAGTTAAACATTATCTGTAGATACTTTATAAATCTTAGTTGTGTTTTGAGATGTGTCTTAATTTCAGTAAATTTCAAAACTCAACTTAGTTAAACTTTTTGTGAATATCTCACATGGACTAGTATTCATGTTAAAAACAATTTAAAAATCTCACTTCAATTAATATAAAATCATGAGATCATATAATAAAAGTAAACTTTAAATTTAATTATTTTATAAAATTAATTTATAAAATATTTGTATCTCTATAATATTTATAAATTTTGAATTTTTGAGATAAAAAAGAACACATTAAAAAAACGAAATAAGTAAGAAAACAATTTTTTTGATTTGACTCGGGACAATGTGTCCTTCAGTTCCAGGATTTTAGGTCAATTTGTCCTTGCATAAGTTTTGTTAATTGAAATTTGTTGAATGGTTTTAATATATTGTTGGAGTTGTACTGCCACTATTACTTTTTTGTTCATTGATTCGTAATTTGTGGGACACTGTTTAGGGGTCAACGGTGCGTAAAGGGGATTGGACGGTGATGCGACTTTTGTTGACATTTTTGGACTTTACATTTGATGTGACTCACTTATCTGTCTTCCATTCTTTCATTTTCTTCTAAAAACTTGTTTTTTTTATATTTTAGTTTTTGAATAATCACTTTTAATTTCAAAACATAAAATAACAAAATCACATGTGAAAGGAATAAATTTCAAACGTGTAAAACATATGAAAGTACATTATTAAATCAAATTTGATCGGAAATATAAGAATCAAACCACATTTTTTCAGTACTTAATCATTGCCAATTTTTCATTGTTGTAATTATTAAGGATGTGTTTGAAAATCAAATGATGATTTTTTTTTCCAGTTGCTTGAAAACCGAGAATTCTCCATTTAAGGTGTAATCTGAATGCGTTTCTAAACCTACACTAATTAGACTAAATTCATTTTATTAGTTAAGAATTTTATAGGATTTTTTTTTATGTGTGGTTTGAACTTTTTATGATGTTATTTATATTTTTTTTTTAAAATTTTGTTGCAATTTGGTAGAATCATTTAGATATATAGATAAGTTGAAAATTAAATATAATTTATAATTTAAAAATTATTTTATAAAATTTTATTACTCATAAAAATTATTTTAAATATTAATAACTTTTTAGTTTATATAATAGTATCTAATTTAATAAATATAATAATTAATTATTTTTTTATAAATTAGTTGTTATTTAATTATTTTCTTGTAGTGTTTTTATTTGGTTTTGATTAAGTACTCAAACATATAAATCACAAAAGTGATTTGTCTAATAGACATAAGCCTTTTATGAGCATGAGATTATGACAAATACAAATATTTTGTCTAGTAATCAGTCGTAAATATAACATGTGTACTTCTTTATTTCGTCTAATAAGCAAGAGCTTCAATGAGACACTATGAACACAATTTTAAAGCTAACTAAACATGTTCTTTATGCTTGTTTTGTGGTTGCAGAAGAAGTCTTTGTAACATCCCTATATTTTTTCACATCTAATAACCAAAATCATACAATGTTTCAAATTATATATCCCTCTTCATAGGGATTTTAAATATTTACATAAGATTATATCAAAATATCCAAATTAAAATAAACATTTTCATCCTCCAACTTCTCACTCTGGAGTTCTATCACTTATAACATCATCTGCTCCCGTAGAGATATCCTATTTTGGTCAGACAATTGGGTAGCCTCTGGAGTTTTGAAAAATAAATTTTCGAGATTATATTCTTTGTCTTTTCTTAAGGAGGCAAGTCTATGTGATTGTGGAAGTTGGGTTAACGGGGTCTGGGAATGGAACTTAAGGTGGAGAAGGAGTTTTTTTTGCTTGGGAGGAGGATCAAGTAAGCCAACTTCTTGAGATAATTTCTAACAAGAAGCTCGAGCTGGAGTCAAAGGACAGTTGGGTTTGGAAGGATAGTGAGTCAGCAACGTTTTCAGTCAAGTTAGCTTATAGATATTTAAGGAGAGAGGGAGGAGAGGAAGTTTCGAGACTGTACAATTTTTTCTGGAGGATTAAGGCACTTCCTTCAGCCCATGTTACAGCCTGGAGGGTGATTGAAAACAAGGTTGCATCCAAGGTAAATCTAGAGAGACGAGGGATAGGGATCGAGAGCAATCTTTGTTGCTTTTGCAGGCAATTTGAAGAGTCAACAAATCATTTATTCTTTGGATGTAGAGTTACTTGGCAGATTTGGAATCTTTGTTATGATTGGTTAGGACCGAGTTCGGTTGATCATAACATCCCGGGTCACATTTTGAACATTTCAAAATCTTAGATGCATCTACTTCAGCTAATCTTATTATGGGTAATGTTTGGATAACATTGGTTAGTGAAATTTGGAGACACAGGAATAATTGTTTATTTAAAGGCGGTGTGGTTGATCATTCTGAAGTTTTTTCCCTAGCACAGCTTAAGGTTTGGTCCTGGATTGTTTCAAAGATACTGGCAGTGAATTTTTCGTTCTTTGACTGGTGTCTAAAACCCTTAGTATGTATGTATTCGATTTAATGTTCTTACTTTTGCTAGTAAGGTAGGGGAAGACAGTAGGAGATTCTTTATGTTGTAGGTGTGTAGATGGAAATGTACTTTTGTTCATTCTTACTCTGTATGAGGGTTGGACCACCCCTTAAGTGGGCCATTTTAATTTAGTTGTTTCTTGTTGATAAAAAAAAAATCATCGACTCTCACCAACTGAATAATTTCATCTATGTGATTTCATTATATCAGTAGAGTCAAGATGTCTCACTACGGGCCTGACAAATCAATACACCCTAATAACAATCTCAACACGGTATTTTCTTTCCTGAAAATACTATGTCTTAATCACACTTTCACATTATTCCATATCTTATGTAACACATCAATGTACCATTCAATCACATCATATTATAAGTTTTTCTAAACAAACCAAATATATCTCAAAATTCACTGAAACACATAATATAAAGTTCCTTTAATCATATTTTTAAATAAAATTTATATTTTTCACTTAAAAACAATATGCAATAATAAACTAGGCTTTCAAAAGCAAAAAATAAAAAAAAAATAAGCTTTTTTAACAGAGAGTCTAGCTTGAGCGAGAATGGGTCTTACCCAAGCGAAAAACCTCTCACTTGACCGAGAGCAACCTCAGAAATTACCCCCATTTTCGTCTGAGCGAGATTCCTTCTCACTTGGGCGAAAATGGACCCGAGAGTACCCCATCTTTCCATTTTATTCTCGCTTGAGCGAGAATTAACTCGCCTGAGCGAGATATATAGAGAAATTTGCATAATTATGCCTAATTCCATCCTTCATAGTCAAACAAAAACAATTTCAACAACACATTTCACTTCAAAAGTAACTTACACTATATCAACTAGATAAATCAACCAATTTTTCAGATTCAAACAAAAGCATCTACCATGAATCATCCATATCAAAATCAACATATTCACATTTTATTTCAAACAATATTCTGCATTTCTCATAAACAATCATTCATGCAAACAAAATTTGAAATTGGTGACCACATCACCCACACATCCAAATCTTCTAGCCTATGGTTCTATTGAAAATTTAAACTAGCTTCTCTTACTTGAACTTGAGAAGATGCTCACTAAGAGCTCCAAACCTACCAAAATCCCAAGGGTAGCTTAACCTGCACCACAAAGTCTTGATAAAAAGTCTAACTATATCATTAAGACCCTCAGCTAACAAAGATTAACTCTGAAGCTTAAAGGGTCACATGAAAAGTGATATGAGTTGATGGCTTGGATTGTATCACAAAGCCTATGCAAAGACAAACCTTAGAAGTTCAAAATTAGTCTCAAAGAGAAGAGCAAAAATGAACTTAGTTTATTAAAGATTCTGATCGAACAATCTTATAGTATTCACTGCTAGGAGTCTGATAACGGACTTTGATCGTCAAACTAATGAGCGAGGATATCAGAATCTTAGAGAGAAGGCAAATGAAAGGAAAAAATGAGTTTTTAGAGAGATGATGGTTCTTTTGAAATGAAACCCGAATAACTAAATTTCTGTTTATATACTCTTTTAACTTTAATAATAAAATATTCAGGTGTCATTTTAATTGTACCACTTCTACTATAAGACTATTCTTCTCAATCCTTACAGTCTTCGTCGCTAAAAAGATATTGAGAACACATGTCTACATCAAAGATATCTTTGAAAACATGCTAAAATTGCTCCATAGAATTAACTCTCTTGCACGAGTTGAAGTCATATCTGGAAAGGCTATCAACCTTGTATGTCCCATGCTCTTGTCCAGTTTGGAAAAAGCTAACTCACCAATGCTTGTTTATCCTTATCAACTTTTGGGATATTGCTTGAAGAGGAGAACCACATTTAAAGATGAATTTCTTTCCTTTAATGCTTCTCCAAGCTTAAACGTGGGCAGACGCCAAAAGAAGAAGGGTTTTATGAAGACCTTCATAACAACTACAACATATATTCTTCTCAAGTTCTATATATAAAAGATCTTTTTAAAGAAGGAAGGTCGATAATGATGAAAGTTTTGCTACAATAACGTGCACAAGATCTTAAGTCTCCAGGCCTTATAGTTATGAGGAAAAAACTCTGCTCATGTTCATTAGCAATGTAGAAGAGTGTTTAAATTATGTATACATCGTAAGAAGTTACCCCTATGTCTAGTGAGCTAATATGTGGTTTTTAAGAACACATTCTTTGTAAACTTGATGTCTTATCTAGGAGTGAACATTGTCCAAACAATACTCGATCATAGCCCGAATTGTTTGCATTCCAATAGGAGTAACTATGTTCTCAATAGTACTTGATCTTAGCCAGGATAAAGGGAAGATAAATATATTATGAATATTTTGTTAGCAATATGATAATCAAATAAATAATTAAATAAAAAACAAACATTTAAATAGTAAATAAAATAAAACAATTTAAATTTTAAGAATTTATAAAGTAATTTATTCTAATATATTATTATTTTAAAATATACACATTTTTTTTTAAAAAAAATTTACTTAAAAATTATTTCTTAAATATATTAATATAAAAATTATTTTATTACATCAATCAAATCTATTACTATTTTTCCACTTATTTATTTAAATTTATACTTTTTTTTCCTTCGGTGAAAACAATCACACACATCTAAATAATAATAACGAGAATATTTTTTTTTATTACAAATTTGCTTTAATATTTATTTATAACTTCTTAAAGGAAAGATGAGCTACAAAACAAAGAAAAAATTCCATTAATTTAAAAATGTAAACTAATCTAAACATTTTCTCAAAGACTAAGCAATAATCTACAATCTTTAAAATCTTTCTCTTTCATTCCTTAAAAGACTTTATCTTGCAAGTAAATATATATATATATATATATATATTAATTATGTATATATTATTCACATCATTATTAAATAATATTAAAAAAAATATATCTTTTCATAGAGATTTTACCATATATACATATATTAAAAGAAAAAAATAAACTCTATTTGCTGATTGTGAAGTTCTTTCACATGTAACATTTTTTTTTATCTTACTCTCATGTAAGACACGATCATTACAAACCTTAAAAATAGGATAAGTTAGATGTTTTTAAAACTTTCAATATAACTTTAAATTTCAAGAAGGAGAGTCACAAACACATGAATCATCACAGTGCATCAATAACACTATGTTAAAAATTCAAGTGTATACAAATAACTCATATTCAATACCACTGATGCCCGAAATTCACTGACATGTAGACACCTGACTTTACTTTCGAAAGACTTGTGCGTTGAATTTGACTCAAAAACATTTATCATATTATCCTCGTCGTAATAACTCTCCACACAACTACATGTACATATAATCAAGTCTCCTCATATGACAAGGTTAAACCATATGACATGTCACACTAGTTATTTTTCAAACGATATGATCAATCATATGAATCTCTTTCGACTTTCGTCATCTGATAATTTTCATATATATGATCACAATATACTAGTAGAGTTAGGATATCTCTTTCTAAAAAATATTTAATTCGATGCACATCATAAACAGTCCTAACACAATATTTTCTTTCTTGAAAATACTATTACTTGATCATATTTCCACATGATTCACAATTCATATTGCACATCATCATAACATTCAATCACAAAGAAGTTTATATTTTTAAAACAATTAGAAAACGTCAAAATTTCACACAAACAAATAAAATCAATATTTCATATACATGTTAAATTTAAAAATTTTCATATAATTCAATTAAAGCAATAAATCGTTATCAAACAACCCCCTTTCAAAAATACAAACTAATTTTTTTAGCTAGAGCTAAAATAGACTCAGGACAAGGGTTCAGTTCCAATACTATTTTCACTTGAGAGAAAATTCATTTTCACTTGAGCGAAAAATTGGACCGAAAAGAGAGACAATTTCTATACAATTTCACTTGAGCGGGAACCTTTTACTTGGGTGAAAATGGACCCAAGAATAAGATTAGTTTTCTATTAAATTTTCACTTGAGCGAAAATATGACGCTTGAACAAAAATATCAAAAGTTTAAGTAATATAACTAACTTAATTTCAAATATTCACCAAAAATCAAAAGTCAATTTGTATTTTATAACTTACAAGAATATAATATAATATTACCTTACTCAGAATTTGTCTTGTGCTCTCATTGAACTCATATGTCAACATATATATTTTTATATTTAAGATTTTTAAACATGATTCAACTTTCATTATTTTTAAAACTTCAAACAATTCATAACACAACTCAACAACATTCAAGAACATTTTCAACGTCAACATCAACATTTAAATATCAAACTATCAAAATCTAACATCTATATACTTTTAAAAGATATATATTCAAACATATTTTTATCAAATAATTCTTATACAAGAGAAATTTGAAACTTGTGAGCTTATGACCTTCACATTCAATTTCTCTAACCTAGAATTTTGATTGAAAGACAAAACTAGCTTCTCTTACTTGATTTGATAATGAAGTACCCAAAAGAACTCCAACACCTAAAGACACAAAAAGGATCTAACTTGCACTACGAAGTGTTGATCAAATGATTTGAACACATAAGACCCTAAACTAACAAAGACTAGTCATATAGTCAAATACCTCACATGTAGGACACATGTATCGAAGTACACTCGAAAATTCTAAAGTGACTCAAAGAAAAGAGAAACAAAATTGAACTTACTCTAAAAAAAAATGATGAAATAGTTTTGCTTTATTTCCTAACAGGAACTCAAAAGGTGGTATTCGATTATGAACCAGAAAAATAGTTATTATTTAACATAAAAATTAAATAATTAATTTTTTTACCTATATAAAATTTTCACTTTAGTAATAAAATATTTTAATATTATTTAATTATACCATTTTTCTAGTTATTTTACAATCCTTAGAACCCTTATTCTTAATGGAGTAATTACAAAAAAATGTTTTAGTACTATTTCACAATTTAAAACAAACTTTATGTTTTATATATTCATTAATTTTGTGTGAGTTAGGCAAAGCCTTCTATGCCATGCATAGAATCTAGTGAAGCTTTACACAATGTTTTTCAATTCCCAACGTACATATTCCTCTCATCAATGTTCATTCATTTTTTTCCTTTCTCACTTATATCCATAAATTTTTACTTCATGTGAAATTTCTTCACTCGCAAATATCATTTAAACAGGGAAGAGTTATTTTTCTTTAGGGAATTATGACAAATTATACCAATAAATACTTTATGACAGGTTCAAATTAAACTCTATAATTGCAATTGTGCAATTCACAATTCGATATTGCACAGTTGAATGATGACAATTATGATGAAAATGACAATGATTAATGGTTGAAATCGTATCACGAATCATGGGAATGGTGCGATGTAGCTTGGGATAGCAGAAAACTTACTTTAATGATCTATATTACTATATACTATGTCCTATGTGGGGAATAAACTAGGAGATGTTGGAAATAAAACAGATTATAGTACAGTTTTAAGTACTAATCTATTTTCTAATTTTTAATTTAATGCTATTTTTTGTGTTCATTTATTGAGGAATAATTTTTTTTCATAAATTATTAATGATGAGTTTTTAGTTCGTTTTCTTTATTACATAAAAAAAAATCTGTAAAAGAAAATTGTGAAATAAAAATTAATTTTAAAAATCAAAATAATTAATTATTATATTAATTAAATTAAAAAATATTTTAATAACTAAAAAAGTTATTGATATATAGAATAATTTTTATTATTAATAAAAATTTATAAAATATTTTCTAAATTTGTACATAATCATTATTAACTAAGATGTTATCTATTAATTACTTATATTCTAAATTAGTCTCAGTTTTTTATACACCAATTTAAAATATAAAATATTAGTAATTAAAATTTTGGTAACAAATTTAAATACTAATTTAAAAATTATTTTATAAATTTTTATTGATAATAGAAACTATTTTAATATCAATAATTTTTTAATTTTTAGATTAAAATCTAATTTAGTTAATATAATGACTGATTATTTTTAGTTGTTATTTAATAATTTTTTTTATAGTGATAATATGTTTTACTTCGTCATATAGGATATATAGATACTAAACCAAATTTGATTGAACAAAAGGTTTTGTAATTGCTTTCTTAAGAGGATTATGTAACGAATATTTTAATAATTCGCTTTTAATTCACATTTATAATTTGATTTTATCTTACATATTAAATTGTTGTACAAAGTATAACTTTATAATGAAATTTTAATTTTCTTTGGTATCATATTATTTTTAATATTTCAATGAAATTTTATGTTTTAAGACCAGTAGTTGTATATAATAAGTTAGTTTGTAAACTTAAAAGCTTATAATCTAATAAATTACGAGTTAAAAAGCTAATATATGAACATTGAATTCAAGTTATGGTGTGAGAGAAAGGTTAAGAATATAAGGAAATTTTGTTAACGTGAAATGAAAAGCAAAGTTGTAGAAGAAACCATAAAGAGCCCATAGAGTGAATTATGAGCATGCATGGAGGGGAAAAGAGCTTTGCTTTGGTGGTGATGCTTTTGCCTTTTTAATTTTGCGTGGGTTGGAGTTAAGTGCATGTATGTACCTTAAAGAATTTTGGTCGGTGGAAATTAAAGGTATGCTACTCATTAACACATTTACGATTATAATAGCATGCACTTTTCCCCTTTCTCATTAAACCATAACACAAAATGCTTCTTATCTTGATTATGGAGAATCATGAAATCCACTTCTTAAATCAATACTTTCTCATGCCATCCATGCTTCTCCAAACATAATTAATGTTTTTAAACCATCTAATTATAATTATAATGCATTTAACACCGAGCCCACAAAAGAAAAATAAAGGTCATGGGGATTAAAATGCTCGAGAAATCATGCTCTTAAATAAATTATACACTTATTGAATAGTTAATGTAAAAGATAGTTCATAAAGTGGGAAGTTACATTATTTTATATTAGAGTTAAATATGTGAAATTGATTTTCATTATGTATTTGTATAGAGTGTAGATAATACTTGTTACTCATTGAACAATTGTTATTCGTCACTTAATTGTTCATTTTTTTGCTTTTTCCTCGTACTTGTTCTTTTGTAGTTGCTTGAAAGTAGTTTTGTAAAAGATTATTCGATGATCAATTAAGTGTTATGTATAAAGTGAATGATATATTAATAAAAACATCTTGTATAATCATGATTATTTATAGTACTTATAATGAGTTATTTCGTTTGAGTCGTACTTAATGTATATATTTGCTAAAACAACATTATCAAATTTATTCCATGTTATTGGATTTGTAGCGCGTATCTCTTTGTCTTATTTTGGTGTATTAATTAATTCTATTCAGTCAAATAACTTCCGATAACGAGTGATGTGGTTCACTCGGTCCTAACCGGTACAGTTTCTAATCGAAAATTTAGATAGTTTGAATATTAGTAGTAAGAAATTATTAGAATTTTTAAAAAGTAGGTACATTTGGAGAAAAAAAAAATCTCATTCACATATACATGGTATTCCCTATCAAAGTACTTGAAGGTAAAAAAAATAATTTTGATGGGAAAAGAGCAATGTGATTGAGGTGGGAGATGTGATGTGATGAGTAATGCAAAGAAGTGAGAGAGAAAGAATGAAGAGTAATGCAAAGAAGGGCAACATAAATATTACTAATTAAAGAGTTTTAAGCAGAGTTGGAGAGTGGAAAAGAAAAGATGGGAGAGGAGTGATTGCTTTTGAAGTGCATCATTAACACACTTTGTATGAGAGAGAAGAAGAGAATAGATCCTACAAATATAATGCTTTCAAAAAAGAGGGTACTTTCACACACACGCTTACAACTTACAAGATGTGTCTTTAAGAACATACAAAGAGATAAAGAGATGAACAATGAACCTTGAGAGAAGTGAGTGAGTGATGTGAATATTGAAGTGCAAATTTAACTCCTGGACCACAACACCCATTTTTTTTCTTTTCTTTCTCTCATTCACCTTTTCTTATCACTTATATGAATCTATATGAAACTATTCTAATTATGTTCAGATCAAAAAAATAATAGGTTTCAAATCAAATAAACTCAAACTAAATATTATATTGTTATTTATTAAGAAATTGAGGTTGAAGTCTATCTCAATTTTGTGAAGTTGGTTCATAAAATAACTTTACATTCATTTATATATATTATAAAATATTTTTTATGTGAAATTTTCAATATATATTTTTTATATAGAGAAATTTCAATTCGTAGATAAATGAACTTTAAATCTAATTCAATTTTATAAAATCAATACACTCACATTTTTTATTAACAAAGAATAAATAAAATAGAATGAAACACTTCAGAGGTGTCTTTCCAACCCTTATACAGAAAATGGCCAAAGACCAATTTACCAAACACTCAATCAATAAAGATTTCGTTAGACTTTATAAATCACTAAATCAAACAAAAGAAACACATCCAAGAAAGATAAAGAAAAAGCCACAATACAACCCATTAAAACATCTTCTCCTTCCAAGATAGCATAACAAATACAAGATAAAAGAAAAACCCCTTAAAACAATCACTATTGATCTAGATAAAACATATATATTTTCTCATGATAACAATATCAAAAATCTTCTCTTTTTTAAGATAAAAATCTATTAAATATTTTTATCTCTAATCGAATTAGATGTGTAAAATTTCTGATTTAACAATTCTTGCATTGCTTTTGATCTTCTTGGGGCCATTCTTCATTAATCATCTTCTATTAGCCAAAAGTTTGAGAGCTAATTTGAATGGAGCTTTAGACAGGAGCTTAGACAAAAGGCAAAGAAGGGAAAGCTTTTTCACATTCTGTGTTTTGATTTTTCGTTTTCGTGTTTCTTTCTTTCTTTGTTGTTCTTCTCACGTCAAAGTTTATGGCTAGTTACTCACAGCCACCATGCATCGTCTCACACGCGCCAGAGCACTCATGGAACTTTTTCATTGGGGCTTGTAATTAACTCGCTAGTTTTAAAAAGTATCAATTTTACTATTCATAGACACGTTTTACGTATAAAGTTTAAGTCACCATACTTTTATAAAGTACACATTTGCATTATATTTTTATTTCCATACATCAATATAATAATATATTAATCTTACTTCATTCGATATTTTTTAAATAAAATCAAATACAATGACCACATACACAAGTGTTTCGGTTGCTAACACATGTGTTTGTTGGGTTCTTATATTTTGTACTGGGATTATGTTTTGTTGGATCATTAGTTAGTAGAGTACTAGGAAACTTGTATTTGAAATTTTGTATAAGATTTGAGACACCCTGAAGTGTCTCATTTTATTTTATTTATTCTTTGCTGATAAAGAAAAAAAAGCTTAATTATATATATATATTCCTAAGTTGTGACTGCATTGTTTGATCTTGATCAGCTGGAAAAGCTTGTTGTTATAACATGATTGGTTTCTGTATTATAAATGTGATGAACAAAATTTACTGTCATCACTCGTTTATGCAATGGATTTGCTAATGGTAGTGGAGAATTTTGTCTTGTTGCTTTTCATCTTTCACTTTCATGAGTCTATGAACTTTGTACAAAGGGTGTTTATAGTAGCAGAAAAAAAAAATACAATTCTGGAGATGTTTATGAGAGTATCCCAAGTTAGTGATCTATCCAAAAAAATCTGACAAGATTCACAACATTTTTTACTTTTCATTCTAAAAATAACAGATTTTTAACTGTAATTATGATTTTAAAATTCTATAATTACAGTTAAAAAGACAAGTGTTTTTTTTTCCTAGTTAGCACTGTTAATTAATATTAATTAAGAAATTAATATTTTTTGTTACTCTAAGTTTGTATTAGTGTGTTTGTTTATTATTTTTTGGCTTTTTAGATGCAACATTGAGAATCATTATAATTATTGGATTTGATTGAATCGTAATTATAATTAGTAGAATAATCTAAGAATACATTTCTAAAATTTTTTTGTGCAGTTTGTGTGGGAAGGAAGAAGAGTTTTCAAGTCATCTGTTCTCCGTTTGCAGTATTGCTTGGCGTGTTTGGAGTATGTGCTTTGAGTGGCTTGGAGTGTCGTTCGTAATTCACAAGGACCCTATGTCAAATTTCTAACCATTCAAGATGTGTCAGGCTTCAGATTCGGTTAATAATGTTCGGGGTGCAATTTGGGTTGACGTTGTGAGTGAAATCTAAAAACATAGGAATAGTGTCATTTTCAATAGGGGAGTGGTAGATACGTCTGAAGTGTTCGCATTGACACAAGTAAAGGTTTGGTCTTGGCTCTATGCAAAGTCCTGGTATATTTCTTTTTCTTATTCTGATTGGGTTTTGAATCCTTTGGCTTGTATGAGGTTAGCTCTTTAACGCCCTGTGATGTTTTTTTTATGGTTATATCTGGGTCATTCTGGTAGTTGTTCCTAGTTAGGAGAATGTTAAGGTGTTTTTTTTTATAAGGATTGAACCACCCCTGAAGTGGTTCCCATTTATTTATTTTTTATTGCTGATAAATTTTTTTTTTGAGATAATGCTAACTAGGTTATGAAGTGTAGTTGAACTAGTTTATGATTGAATGTTTATATGAAGTTGATGCATGTTCTCTGAATATTAGAAATGAAAAAGTTATGGTATAATTAGTAATAAAAAGAAATGTTAGAATTTTTTTTTGGACTATTTACCTATAATAAGAAATGATAAATATGTTTTTAAATTGAAGTAGTTATGTGTTATTAATATAAGTATATTACTTAAATGATACGGAAGTCATGATAATTTAATTATAAGTGATTTCTTATTAAAACACTCATATTTATCATTCAAGTAAGAGTGTTCAAGAATATTAGTGATTTCATCAATAAATAGATAAACTAGTTAGTTTTTTCCTTGTGGAGTAATTTTGCTTTAAGTGAGTAATAACAACCTAAACATTAAAAAAAAAATCAATTATCTATTTCTTTTGAGAGTGCAACACTCAAGAGAAAAGTTTTATCACTCAAATAATAAAGGGAAAATATCAAAATTCTCTCCCTTTAATAATATTGTTCTGGCTAGAGAATATCTTGTTCAAATTTCTTTATATTTTAAAACTTAATTGTTTTTGTTAAATGTCTTTAAAGGTGTAATGATTTTGATTGTAGACATACCTTATAATTTCAAAGGTATCATGATTATATAATTTGATTGTAATCATACGATACAATGTAAGAAGAGTAATGACTATTGCATTAAATGATTTTGTTGGCATATGTTTTTAGTGATTTGATTAATATGATTATGTGAAAGACAATTAATCGGATAGAATTTGATCTTGATCGGTTAATGTGAAAAATGAATTATGTAACCATGTAACCATTATCAGAATGAGAATGAGATATCAAAATTTTCATTGATTACTTTTAATGTATAAGTGAGAATAAGTTCATGAACCAGTTTGAAAACAATACTTTAATTCTTTAGTTAAAACTTTTTAAAAATTAAAAAAAAAAATACATTCCACTTTATATTGAATGAATTTGACTGGTTTGAATAAGTTCACATTTTTCAAGTGACATAAACATGTGAAAGAAAAGATTTGACAGTGAAGACCAATAACATTCTATGATATGCATGCACAGTCACGGAGGATTTGAAAGGGTCTTTTTCCCCATATTTTTGTTTTATGTATTGTCGTTCTTGTATAAGAACAGTAGAAGACAACACCATATGAAATGTAAAGCAGCAAACACATTAATTTCATCTTGTATAAAGGGAAAAGAAGAAACTTTTGCGACCAATAAGTACTTTGGAGGATTCCTAGAAGTACACAATATATGTACATGTGAATACAAGAATATGTAGTCTATAGTTGAGGTTCAGAGACTGTTCTAAACCACAAGAAAAAGATTGTTTCTTAGTGCACTTTAAAATTTCATTTATTTATATAGGTTCATTATTTTTCTTCATTAACACCACATATGCAGGATTATAATTCCATATAAGTTAAATACATAATTTTTAAAAATATATAATTATTAAAAAATAACACATAAGCTGATCAAGTAAAGGTTCAACAGTCAAAATTTATATCTATAGCCTTTTTATTGATTTTTTATAATTAACTTAAAAATCATCCTAACATAATATGTGATTAATTAAACATATAAATTGTTTTGTATTAACAGTAAAAGAATCCCTTTTGCAAATAGAATTGATTTATATTATGAATTCACATCTGAGCATGTTCAGAAAAAAATGGTGATATTGTTTTGTCCCCTCAGGTAGTCTCATCTGAATTACATCCTAACTTATGATATATTCCTTTTGTCTGTGTAAAAATAAAATTATTTCTCAAATTTGTTAGATGCATTTTATTTCAAGCAGAAGAGTTTTAACTGTTCTATATTTGTACTTTTATCTTTCTATTTTAGTAAATATAAATATTAATTTTATGTCTCATGCAAATTTTATAAAGAGACAACTAACTTTGGAACTGCTTATTAGGTTTAAGAAAAAACTAAATCAAACTAGCAAAATTAACCAGTAAAAGTTTTGATGTTGTCACAACAAATGTGATGATTTTACTTTAAAGTAACTCAAACAATTTATTTACTCTCTTGAAGGAAGATGAATTCAGATTCCAATATGTTTTAGCTTCTCTTTTATAGATAAATCATTAGAAATAAATTAAGCTATGATAAACAAATATATATGATATCTTAAAAGATGCATTGTTACTAAAAAAAATGATTTCTTATATTATATCAAATAAAATAGTTTTTAGGTAATATTAAAAATATAATAATACAAAATTCATTGCTGGAGTTTGTTTAATTTTCTCTATTACATCTGAGAAAAAGAAAAATGTTTTTTAATCTTTGATTAAAGTTGTTACTTCAAGCATATCAAGGTATACAATTTATAGTGTTATATTTATTCACTTAGATACACTTGGTAACAAATGAGAATTGTGATTGAATGATTTGAATTGATATTTAAGAAGATTGAATTATAAAGTAATTTAAAGTGACACTTAATTAATATTTTTGAACTTGTCTTCCATAATTTTTTTAAACTAGTTTGTAAAACATTGTATGTTTTCATTGATTTTAGAAACTCACTTCAATTGCATTGTATGCACAAATTTTACCTTTTAAATAGAAAATTCCAATATTTGAGCTATATTCCTCCACTAAAACAAACATATGTTATATATTGAGTATCACTGGTGACAGTATATTATTATGTAGCAGAATAAATTAAATTTACATTAAATAACAACTACTGTGATAAACATATCACAATATTCTATACTTATAAATATATATCTTTTAATAATATAGATATAGATGTATATGTTGTCTGTGTGCTCATGTAACTAGTTCTTTTTGAATTATATTTATGATGAAATATTTCATTAGGACTTTGTATTTAAGAGAACTTTATCAGTTTTAATACTGATAAACTATTTTTTAATTTAAGAGAACTTGATCAGTTTACCTGTGAAAACCAATATGTGTGGTGTGTTTTAATAATTATTTATTTAGAAGAAAAACAACAGAAGAAATTCTTTAAAGTGCACAGTTTTGTACAATTATAGTCCAATCCTGTCTGGCATTATAATGTGTCATTATAGTGTTTCTTGATATTAATGTATGTATGAAATAAAAACTATAATTCTTTCATAGAATTCAAAACATTAATTTTCAGTAAGAACCTTCATACAAGCTACACACAAGAAGACTACATCTGATAGAAGCCTTGTCAAATTTCAGCTACAAGTTACTGTCTAGTAATAATAATATGAGATACTCAACAACCAGCACCAAAATCATTCAGTATATTTAGTATCATGGTGATTATTATTTAGTTGAACATTTGCTGCATAGTTAGTTTGATATACATAGAAGGATTAAGAAATGGTTGGATGATGCAGAGAGAAAAAGAAAAAGAGTGTTGAAAATGTAATTTAATCTAGGTATGCATAAACTGAACACTAACAGTGTAGTGTTGAAGCATTTTTGACAGAAGGAGGAGAAAACATGAGCATAGTGAATAATGGAAAACTTAATAAGATTGAGTGTGATGTGAGGATATGCAGATAAATGGGTGAGAAAGAAAAGAGAAAGTTTTGTTAGTTTAAAGAGAGTGTGAATAAATTGAGATCTGACAGAGATGATCTATAGAAAAGAATTCATAGATATGGGTTTGAAGGACTATCTTAGGAAAAAAGGAAAAGATATGGATGACACCTTAGATTATAGACTACAGTATATAGCTGAGTGCTACTCAACAACATGGTTTAATTTTATTCTCAAAAATAAATAACATCCAGAGCGAGGTTGCGTGCACGCGCCGATCTGTGGGATTGTGGGATTGAGACATGAGTGGTGCAGTGTAGGCATTGTGGGGTGAGAATTACACTACACGCGAGAGTGAGTGCCACGCGCCAGAGCCCACAAATAATGAGTGGCGACATGTGAGTTCTTAGAGGTTCCATAAAATTACAAAAACAAGAGAACAAAAGTCTTTATGCTCTCTTTCTTCTCTTCCTCTCTCTTTCTACTACTTATTATCAGAGCTGATTATTGGAGAGAGAGAAGGAGAAAGGAAGCAATTTCACTTTCACTTTCCATAACAAGCCAAAGCCATAGCCAAGAGAAACAAAGGAAGACAAAGGTGTTTATAGGAAGAAGATCAAATTACAAACTATAAGGTTTGTGGAGGGAGGAAGAAGAAGAAGATGATGATCAAGAAGAGAGAAAAGAAAGGTCGGCAACAATAACAAAGGAAAAGAGAGAAAAATAAAAAAAAAGATAGAAGATAGAAGATAGGAAGAGAGACACAGTAAGTAAGAAGTCGTTATTGCATTTTCTCATTCACTGCTCACTCTGCACTCTGCTGGACCCTTCAGAAACTGATTTTCTTTCTTTCTTACTCAGAAACCAAAACTTTTTCTTCCTGTGAAAAAAGCCAAAGTGACAGTAGTAGTAACCACAATAGCAGCAGAAGCAGAAACAGAAGAAGCAGAGAAGTTGTTCTTTTTCCCTTCCTTTTCATTGAGAGAGAAAAATCTAAGTTTACTCAACTCTCACCCCCCAACAAACAACAAGATCTCTCATCTCATCTCACCAACAAACTCCATCAAAAGAGAACTTCTCTTTTCCTCCACCAACAAATTCTTTCCCTGCCACAGACACAGACCCCACACCGAGAAGAATAACACCCACATTAGATACACCCTCATATATAAACCATTAATAATATATATAAATATATACTCTCACACACACAACACCACATAGTTATTAGAAGATCTATGCTTCATCTTCTTCTTCAATAGTTCTGTGCTTCCCACACACTATACATCCTACCTTCATCAACAGCATAAGGAAACTGTATATTATTTATTTTTGTCTTTGATCTGAGAAATCAAGCACTTTCAGTTGTGGCTACTACAAGGAGGTTACCTTCAGATTCTGGTGCCTTTGCGGACTGGACAGCGACTACTTCCTCAGGTGCTGGTGGTGGCCGAGCTGTCCCCGTCGACGACCTCTCCCTCGGCTTCAATGCGGGTCCTGCCGCCCCAGCAGCCGCAACCGGACCCACCGCCGGAATGTGGCCCGGCACCAATAGGTCTATCAATTACCCCGAAATGGGAATGTTCGTGGTGGCGCCAGCCTCATCGTTCCACCACCATCACCACCACCAGCAACCGCCCCCACACGACCCTGTCATGGCGGATTCCCTCAACCCCGCCACTGCACTCGGTGTCGGCGTCATCCCCCTGCTCGCCACCACGCCGTGTCTGGAACCCGACAACTTCCTAGGAAATAGGACACGCGGTGGGGGAATTCAGTTTTGGCAAGATCAAACGCCCCATCAGAGCCATTACATGAAGAAGCAGCAGCAACAGGGGCTTCTAGACCAAAGCAACACGAGTTCTGGAAATTTGGTTCAAAACAGTGGCGGTCTAACTGCTTCGGGTACTAGTAGTGGGGGAACAACGTGCCAAGATTGCGGAAACCAGGCCAAGAAAGATTGTACCAATAGAAGGTGTAGGACTTGTTGCAAAAGTCGAGGTTTCGATTGCCCTACCCATGTTAAGAGCACATGGGTTCCAGCGGCACGCCGGAGAGAGCGCCAGCTCATGACCACGGCTACTGTGGCTGTTGCTGGTTCCAGTGGCTCCACCTCCGGGACTAAAAAACCTAGACTCATTGCTTCACAAACCACTACAACATCTCACACTTCCACTTCTAACACCACCCCTCCTAGAAGCTTTGACACTAGCTCTAGCCATCAAGGTTTGTACTTTCCTTTCACAATAACTTTTTCTTTCTTTCTTTTGGTTTCCCATGCGCTCCATAGTCAGTCCTGTTCTTGTTGAGACACAGTGGTAGATGCTAAAGCTGCAGATTTTCTTGATAAGTTTGCATGATTACACACAAACAAAACTCATGCATTGTAGTTTCTTTTGTGTTGATGCTTTGACTAGGAGTTTGGAGGTTGTTTAACTGGTTGAATTGTGTGCAGATGCGGGTTTCAAGGAGTCTTTACCTGGGCAAGTACGTGCACCAGCGGTTTTCAAGTGTGTTAGAGTGACGGCGGTGGAGGATGGAGAAGATGAGTATGCGTATCAGGCTGTGGTAAAGATTGGTGGTCACGTGTTCAAAGGGTTTCTCTATGATCAAGGGGTGGAGAATAGGGATGTGTATCCAAACCTATCTGAGTTGCATTTGGGTGGTGGAAGTGGGAGTGGAGGCAGCGGTGGGATGGGGAGAAATGGGGTTTCTTCTTCTCCAATGATGGATCCTTCTGATGTTTATGCAGCTTCTGGTGGAGGGTTACTTGGGGGTTCTTCTGCTTATGGTAATCCAATGAATTGAACTCAAAGGGTCTTTCCAAGTGCAAGATATTAGTACATGGGCTTGGAGTGGCTGACGTAGGTTGTGGTTCAAAATCTATAATTTTCTTCTAGGATTTTGTATCTTTATTGCATATGTTACTCTTTCTTTCTGCCATTTTTCAACTTGATTTTAGTTCTATTCTTTCTCGCCCAATTTGGCCACTGTCATTGCATGAGATCATCATGGAATGTCAAGCCACCCTCACTATCTAACTGTTAAACAAATAGTTTCTTTATGTACTAAATTAACTCAAAATGGAAACAAAAGGTGGATAAAACTTGTTTTACTTGGTTCACTATTTTAATTTTAGTTATACCATTATTGATTGCCAGTTTGCAAAGATTATCTCTACTTTTCTTTTGAACCTAATGACTTTTGTTTTGCATTTTACTCCCCTTTATTTTCATTATTATAGATTTTAATTGGTGAAAGGTGAAATCTACAGTATTATTATACCCACAATCAAAAGCTTCAGCATAAAGCACATCATAAAGATAAATCTAAATATGTTAATGTCTTGTGATAATTGTTATTGATGTGCGTTCAGTCCTTTGCGTGCCAGATGTGTTTCCAGCATGATTTATCTCCATTTTGGATTGCTTCCATTTTTCTGAATAGATATAATATAATATTAAATTTCATAAAATTGTCATTTTGTAATTGCTCTCAGTTGGTTCAAATTTAGCAGAAAAAATAAATGTTGATTTCACAAGTAGATGCTGCTTTAGACTCGAGCAATAGAAGTTGTTGTAATGTCACCATCATTGTATGCTGTCCTTTTCATCCAAGTTTATTGGCCATCTCTGATGTGTAAGAAACCTGCCAAGTTTCTGCATTCATGAAGACTTGATGTACTCCTATTTCCTTTTGTTCTTGGTTTGGAATTTGGAGTTCGGGCAATCCCTATTACCTCATTTTTCATCTTCTAATAACCCTTGACACTTAGTTTTGCATTGTCTCCAACCCAAATTAGGGCTATTTAATTCTTCTGTTGCTCGACTTTGGTGCACCATGCTGCTAAACTTCAATTACCAATATGTGCACCTGATTCTTTTCCTTTAAGTTGATGTTACATTTATTTCATTTGCAATTTAAATCCATTCAAGATTTAAAATACCATTCCTTTCTATTTTAATAGTAATATTTGCAATATTATAGTAAATGATGTTGATATCCTAGAAGTTGCCTGGTATGTTACTTCTCAACAAGATAAATTGATGTTGGGGTTGAATACTCAGCTTTTATATACTTTATTGAGGGGATACTGCAGTTATATATGTAACACTTATTTTTTTGTGGCTAGATTCTTAGTTACTGATTCCGACCATGATAAACAAATGAATGATTGTCTCTATTCATTGCATATTTAGATTATCTTTCCTGCACATGCTTCCCCCTTTTAGCTGTCTGAACATATTTTACATATAGGACGATTATGTCATGTGGATTGCAATACATTTATATATATATATATATATATATATATATATGTTGTGTTTGCTACTCCTGAAAAGTCCATGAAGCATAGGATTGTTGTGGCATGGTATGATAGTTATTTAATAGACTAAAATATGAAGAATGCAATAACATTTTTGTACCAGACCTTTTTCTTTTAGCCTTGTGAGATTTCTTGAATCATAAGGCTGACATGTCCACCACTCCTATCATGTCAATAAAAAAAGTGATCATGGCTATACTTTTCACTGATGTAGAATCAATTACCCTGTCTTTAGTTAAGACCATTTAAGGGTTGTGTTGGAATTTTGAACAAGTTGTTTGTGCCCTAGAGCAGGCATTTCTTATCTTGATATTAGTGGTGTTCTGTCTTCTTTTGGGGCTGGCTTGTTTTTCCTTTATTGGATTTGGGAGCATATGAAGATATGTGATCCTTATAGCATACTATGGTTTGTTTTCTCTCCATTGTAAATGATTGAGTAACTACTCTTCCCATTATCTGTTAGAAGCTACCATTTTGACACATGCTTGGTGCAAAAGTGTAGGTACATTTAGGTACATGTCTGCACTGGTGAGTACATTATTCTTGAGTTTCTCACATTTAAGTGCCTTAGTCTTGTTCTGGGAACAATTTGGTTATGCCCCCTTTGCTTTGGTGCTGCTGTGATCAGTCATCATTTCTGCATTATGTCATGTTCTGATACATTATTTTTTTTAAAAAACCTAACCACATGGTTATTTTGTTTTTGTGAACAACAACACTCTCTGTTGTTATATATATGCATTTTCATTTTGATTCATGTTTTGCCCTATTTGTGCTTTGTTAGTTAAACTTGTAGATACAAGATCTTTGCAGTGCCAAAACTTTGCTCCTTTTATTTTTTCTTTTGTTATTTCACAGTGCCTATGTGCAATGAATTATTTCTCCAAACATCATGGCTCTGCCAGAGTCTAAAAGTTTCTCTTGTATTCCTAAGACTCTTTATTAGGCACAGTCTTGTTTCTAGGAAAATGATTGTTTCTGTAAGGTGATTTCTGTTACATATTCTTTTCAGTTATTTTACATTCTCTTGGGTTTTTCAGTGTGTAAAACTCTACAATCATATTCTTCAAAGTCAGTGATTCTTTGGGGAACTTTTGATTATTCTGGCCACAAGATAATTTTTATTCTGTAAGAAACAATAGGATTTTTTTAGGTGAATAAATATACTAACTTAAATGGTGAATGTTGTAGTGCTTAATTGATTGCTTGATTCCACCATCTACACTTAAAATATATACTAAGTGAGCATAATTTACTTCATCTTATTCTTGCAGGGACAAACTTTTGTATCCTTATGAATTACTTAGGTCATTTTAGGGGCAAAGTTCCATTATTATAAGGAATCCAGTTTACTAATTCATCTAAAAACAAACATTATTGTTATTCTATTTGTTTGTGGTTATTGCAGGTCTATGTTATGGATTTTGCTAAACACTCTCATGTTTATTATTATTATTTTTTGTCTGATAAACTATATTTACCTTTAATTTCGATGTTGTAGGGTTTTAAACATGAATTCTTGCTTTTTTTTCATAACATACAATTGTAGTTTTAATTAATCGTGATTAACTTTAATTTTAAATTTTAACTTGCTTTAGTTTTTTATTTTATTTTAAGTTCTTATTGTACAATATTTATCATTATTTGGTAATTTTCTAATTTTTGGTCGTACTAACTTTGGATTTTTATTTCTAGGTTTGCTCTAGTTTATTATAATTCAGATTGAAATTATGCTTAGGAAGAATTGTTAAGGTTAAAATTATGTCGTACATTACAAATAAATGGCCTTTTGTTTCATAGTTAATCTTTTAAGTTATTTTAATGTAATGGGGAATCTTTAAGTTTTATATAATTTTTATGAGTACTTAAAGTAATTTTTTATTTGATATATCAATTTTCTTCTCTCTCTCTCTCTCTCTCTCTATATATATATATATATTATTTAAGTGTTGGCTTATTTGAATTTGTACGCATATTTATGATCTCAGTGGTCTTTATTATAGTAAGTAGTTTTTTTAATAATTTGATTTTGGTGTATTCATATACAATGATCTTATTATGCTCTAACATTCTAAATAATTTTTAGGCTGCGATTCAATTGCAAATGATAAGATATAACATGAATGATAAGATTTTTTTAATTAACAATTAGTTGTTTGAAATACTTTAGATTTATTCAAGTTTAGATCTTTTATGGATATTCTTTTTTGAGTATGGACATGCTATCCTTCACTAGATATCTAAAATAAAATTACCTTCAATAAAAACTATCAACAAATTCTTATCCAAAAAAATAATCAAAAACAATATCCATGATATCAAACTCCAAAATACAAACATAAATAACTCAAAAAATATAGCCAAACTCCAAACATAAATAGCTCAAGAAACATAGTCTTTCCTATAAAATAGCACAAAAAGTTATATAATATTTACATGTTTCTTTTCTAATTTCCTATAAAATAACACGACATCTTAACAAACCACGAAAAAAAAAACAAAAAGTTACATAATATTTACATGGCATTTCCTTTTATTATTCTTTTCTCCTCTTCCTAATATTTCTTTCAGATATAAAAATTCACAAAATTTCAGTTTATTTGTCTTAAAAAAATTCAGAAAAAATGCCTAATTATAGTATATAATACTTAATAATATAACATCTTTATATTACACATATATATTCATTGGTTAGAAAATTAACATTATAATAAGTACGCTTTTAAATAGTTAAAAGTAAAATAAAGTTGTAGTTTTCATGAGCACAAAAATAAAAGTCTGCATGTTGCTGAGAACATTTTTGTTGATATATTGTATTGTGAAGAAAACTTCTTTGATTTCCTAGGCAAAAGTTTGCAGGGTGCCCTCATGATTGTGGTGATTTGGTCCGTTTGAAAACATGGTTCGAAATGAAATTGGAAAATGGATGAATTCCAATGCAAAATTTGCTTTAAATAGGCAAGTTGTATCACTCATGGATCTATGAGCAAGAGCTCCATTTATGGTGTGAAGGACACTAAAAAATCTGCAGAAAAATATAAATTTCACTCTATCATATCCCAATTCCAAGCTTCTTCTGCCATTTCGTACCAAAATAAACAACTTCAAACAACAAGATAACAGAGTTATCATAATGATAATATCAATAAATAAACCTCTTCACCAATGTTAATGGGAGACAAACTAACTTTCACGTCAAATTATATAAACATCTCCTCTGATTTATTCTTTACAAAAATATTATCCAGAAAGAGAAAGGAAAAAATTCCAAAAAAGTTATTGTACTGTGTGTGAACATCAAATAATTAGTTGTTAATGAAAGTGGTAGGGTACGAAACTATTTTTGTTGCGGAAAGTAGAATGATAGAGGCCACTGTGGAACTGTGTTTTGTCGCATGATTCAAAGTATTAGGGTTTCAAAAACCACTTATAGAATATGAAAACAAATATATATATTTATTTTTGTAAAAGTAGAATCTTACTTAGCCTGCACAATAATATATTATATTACTAGTACTGTAACATAAATATCTTCATTTTCTAGGCATAGAACAAATTATATTCTTGGTCTCTTTAAATTTTTCTTAGTTTTATGATAGTATTTGACAGTTGTTATAAAAAAATCATTAAATAAAAATTAAGTTTTAGAAATAAAATAATTATTTATTAGATATTATTTTGAAAATTACAATATAAAATAACTTTTATTATTAATAAAATTTATAAACTAATTTTTAAATTAGTCTCTAATTATTTATCAAGATTTTAATTATTAAAATTTTAACTACCAACTTTAAAATTTTATTAAAATCCAAATTTAACTCTAATTAAAAGTGATTTTTTTTGGAAAAAGTAAAATAATCTGAATTTATAAATAGTTTTTTTTATCAGAAAAAGGATTGAATAACAAGAACCACTTAGGGTGGTTCAACCCTTATACATACCTAAAAAAATATGAGACAATTTCTCTGGTCTCCCAAACCAACAAATAGAGAGAGACAAACAAATCTATCACTAAAAATTCGTACACTTTCAAGACTAACCCGTATATAAATTGAAGAAATTTAATAAAATTTTTAATTATGAATAATTCAAATAAAAAAACTCAGTTTTAATTAGGGTTAGGTTTAGGTTTGGGTTTAAATTCTCCTTTTGAAAAAGCTGAAAGTAGTTTACCTTTGACCATGTAAATATAATTTACATTAGATTTATGTAATTGAACTAAGAGAAAGTTGAGGTGAACTCATTCTATTGTGATCCATATGCTTGGGTTTTAATAAGTCTCCCAAAAAGTGCTTTCTACATTGCATCGACATTGTTGAAGGAATTTTGTTTTTTTAGGTTGATTCATAGTGGAGGCACAACTCTACTTAATTCTTTAGGGTCATGTCGTTTCCATTTTGGTCTCTAAACTAGAGATTCCAATCAACCCATTCATTGGATGCCTCCTTCTTTAAATGGTCTCCATGAGTGCTTCTATGAAAACCATGTCAAAAGTAAAAGGGAATCTATTAATAGACCTCCTATGTTTGGTGGTGTTAACTATGCTTTCTGGAAAATCAGGATGAAGATCTTTATGGAATCTATTGACATGGGAATCTGGGATGCAGTGGTCAGTGGACCTTTTATACCTATGCAGGTTGTCAAAGATGAAACAATAAAGAAGCCTTGGTCTGAATGGAGTGAAACCGAGAAGAAGAAGGCCCAATATGACTCCTTAGCCAAGAATATCATCACCTCTGCACTAAATATGGATGAGTTCTTTAGAGTCTCTCAATGTAACTCAGCAAAGGAGATGTTGGATGTACTAGAGGTGACTCATGAAGGAACTGATGATGTGAAACGGGCAAGGAAGCATTCACTCATTCAGGAGTATGAGCTGTTCAGAATGCAATCTGAAGAAAGTATTGCAGATGTGCAGAAACGATTTACACACATTGTAAATCACCTCACTGGCCTTGGTAAAGTCTTTGACAAGGAAGAGCTTAACATTAAGGTATTAAAATGTCTTGATAGGAGCTGGCAGCCTAAGGTAACAGCAATCTCAGAATCCAGAGATTTATCCAAGATGTCTACTGCTGCACTTTTTGGAAAGCTGATAGAACATGAAATTGAGCTGAAAAGATTGAAAGAACAAGAAACAGTGGAAAAGAAGGCCAAAGGAATTGCTCTGAAAACTACCATAGAACATGATACAAGTGAAGAAGAAGGTGATCCAGAACATGATGAGACTGTGAGTCTGCTCACCAGGAAATTCAGCAGATTTCTTAGAAAGAAAAACCGTGACAGAACTCAGCAAAGAAAGAGGTATTCCAAACAACCTATTGATTCAAATTCTTCCAATTACACGTGCTTTGGATGTGGTAAACCAGGTCATATAAAAGCTGATTGTCCAAACAATCAAAGTAAAGAAAAATCAGCAAGCAAGAGGAGTGACAAAGGGAAAGGTAGAAGAGCATATATCTCATGGGAAGAAAATGATGTATCCTCATCTAGTGATTCTTCAACTGAAAGTGAAAAAGCAAATCTTTGCTTCATGGTGAATGATGAGGGATCCAACTCTGACTCAGTAAGTAATTTCTCCACTGATTCTGAAAACTATGATCAACTGCTATTAGCCTTTAAGGAAACACATGATGAAGCAAACAAGTTGGCTATAATGTGCAACAGATTGAATAGAGTAAATAGGGTACTTGAACCAAAGGTTAAAGTTCTTGAAGAAGAACTGCACAAAGCTAAAACTGAATTAATTAGTCTTGAATTGACATGTTTGCATGCATCAATTAAAACTTGTGATAATTGCAAAAAGCTGGAAAAACAGGTTGAGTATTTGTTAAAAACACTTTCAAATTTCACTAAGGGAAGAGAAAATCTTGAAACCTTATTAGGTTCACAGAATGCTGTTTTCAATAAAAATGGTTTAGGATATAATCCTGGAATGAAAGGTAATGTGAAAAAGCTGTCCAGTTTCTTTGTTCCTTCCAAAACAGGTTTTTCCTCCTTTAGTAATTCAAAAACAATGCATACTGCAACATGTTTTTATTGTATGAAATCTGGTCATGTATCTAGAACATGTAAGGCTAGGAGATATCTTGTTCCTAAAGGATTGGCCAAATGGCTTCCTAAGGAAAGGTGTTAATCATGTTAGACCCTAGACTAAAAGGGTACCATATATGCTAAATCTGTTTTGTTGCAGAAAAACAGCAGGAGAAACCAGTGGTACCTAGACAGTGGCTGCTCAAAGCACATGACTGGTGATGTGACTCAGTTTATAAATCTGAAACTCAAAGCTGAAGGGCATGTCACATATGGAGATAACAATAGAGGAAAAATTCTTGGAAGAGGAGATGTTGGTACTAAAGACTCAACTACTATTGAGAATGTCCTATATGTTGAAGGGCTAAAACATAGTCTTCTAAGCATTAGCCAGCTGTGTGACAAGGGATACAAGGTCAATTTCGAAACCAATACTTGTACAATTTCAAATGAAATTTCTGGTAAGGTGTTGTTCACTGGAAAAAGGGTAAACAACATTTATCTCCTAGACATTATAAAGAGTTGTTCTGAAAATGAGTGTTTGCTATCTAAAAATGATGAGTCATGGTTGTGGCATAGGAGACTAGCTCACATTCACACAAATCACTTGAACAAGCTAAAATCTAAGGAACTTGTTTCTGGTTTACCAAACATAAAGTTTCAAAATAACAGATTGTGTGATGCCTGTGTAAAGGGAAAACAGATTAGAACTTCTTTTAAGTCAAAAGATATGGTTTCTTCAAATAAAGCTTTGGATGTTTTGCATATGGATTTGTTTGGACCATCTAGGACTGCTAGCTTAGCTGGAAATTACTATGCTTTGGTGATTGTTGATGACTTTTCAAGATATACATGGACTTTGTTTCTTGCTTCTAAAAATGATGCATATAAAGCCTTTAAGAAACTTGCTAAGGTTCTGCATAATGAGAATGAAAATAGGATAAAACAGATTCGTAGTGATCATGGGGGAGAATTTCAAAATGCAAAGTTTGATAAATATTGTGAAAAACATGGGATCATACATAGTTATTCTGCTCCTAGAACACCCCAACAAAATGGTGTTGTTGAAAGAAAGAATAGATCACTAGAAGAGTTAGCTAGGACTATGCTAAATGAATCTGGTTTACCTAAATATTTTTGGGCTGATGCTGTATATATTGCTTCTTATGTGCTTAACAGAACATTGATTAGACCAATTCTTAAGAAAACTCCCTATGAATTGTATAAAGGTAGGAAGCCTAGCATTAGTCATCTTAGAGTGTTTGGCTGCAAATGTTTTGTTTTAAATAATGGTAAAGATAATCTGGGGAAGTTTGATCCTAAATCAGATGAAGGAATACATATTGGTTATGCTATAAATGGTCATGCTTATAGAGTATATAACAAAAGATTGCTTGCTGTTGAAGAATCTATACATGTTGTGTTTGATGAAACAGATTTTTCTGTGCCCAAATCTGTTATGGATGAACCTAGTATGGATGATTTAAGAACAGTTATACAACAGAATCAATCCAGTGAGCTTGATGCTACTAATCCAAATTCTGTCAAAGAATCTACTGTGAATGCAGGACTGCCTAAAGAATGGAAAACTCCAAGGGATCTCACTCTTGACAATGTAATTGGTAAAATTGAGAAAGGAGTCTCAACAAGGAATTCACTCAACAACTTCTGCAGAACAGTAGCTTTTGTGTCACAGATTGAGCCTAAAAGCCTGGAAGAAGCACTGCAAGACAGCAATTGGATAACAGCAATGCAGGAAGAGCTGAACCAGTTTGAATACAATGAAGTGTGGACTTTGGTTCCAAGGAAGCATGAGATGAACATCATAGGAACCAAGTGGGTGTACAGGAACAAGATGGATGAACATGGAGCTATCACTAGAAATAAAGCAAGACTGGTTGCTAAAGGGTATAACCAAGAAGAAGGTATTGATTTTGGTGAAACCTATGCACCAGTAGCACGTCTTGAAGCTGTCAGACTTCTTCTAGCATTTTCCAGCATACAAGGTTTCAAGCTGTTTCAAATGGATGTCAAGAGTGCATTTCTAAATGGCTACATCAATGAAGAGGTGTTTGTATCTCATCCTCCAGGGTTTGAAGATCACAAGAATCCAGAACATGTGTTCATGCTCAAGAAAGCCTTATATGGATTAAAGCAAGCACCTAGGCAATGGTATGAAAGGCTAAGTGAATTTCTGCTGTCTCAAGGTTATAGCCGTGGCAATTCAGATAAAACTCTCTTTCTAAAGAAGAAAAGTGAAGATATCATACTTGTGCAAGTCTATGTAGATGATATTATCTTTGGATCCACAAATGAAGAGATGTGTGAAGACTTTGTGAAAACCATGAAAAGTGAGTTTGAGATGTCAATGTTAGGAGAAATGAATTTCTTTCTTGGTCTACAAGTTAAGCAACTCAAGGATGGGATTTTCATAAGTCAAGAAAAATACTGCAAGGAACTGCTCAAGAAGTTTGATATGAATCAATGCAAAGCAATCAACACTCCTATTTCAACAAGTTGTCAGTTGGATCAAGATTCTGCAGGAAAATCAGTGGATCAAACGAAGTATAGGGGTTTAATTGGTTCTTTATTATATCTAATTGCCAGCAGGCCTGACATTATGTTTGCTGTATGTCTATGTGCTAGATATCAATCTGATCCAAAGGAATCACACTACAATGCAGCAAAGAGAATTCTGAAATATTTGCAAGGATCTAAGGATGTTGGATTGTGGTATCCTAACAAGGTATCTCTGAATTTGATTGGTTTTTCAGATTCTGATTTTGCAGGTTGCAAAGTTGATAGGAAGAGCACAAGTGGGACTTGTCACATGCTTGGATCAAGTCTAATCTCTTGGCATTGCAAGAAGCAAGCTTGTGTTGCTCTCTCCACAGCAGAAGCAGAATACATAGCTGCTGGAAGTTGTTGTGCTCAAACCTTATGGCTAAGGCAGCAGCTAAGTGATTTTGGTATTCTGTTAAATAACATACCTATAAATTGTGATAATACAAGTGCCATAAATCTGTCTAAGAATCCTGTCATGCACTCAAGAACTAAGCACATTGAAATTAGACATCACTTTCTAAGAGAACATATAGCTAATGGAACATGTGATATACAATTCATTGGTACTGAATTTCAACTAGCTGATCTGTTCACTAAACCACTTGCTAAAGACAGGTTTCACTTTCTTTTAAATGCATTGGGTATTATTAGCTTGAATTGTCCTCTGCAGTGAAAATTTCAATCTGTTGTTTTATGTTTTAACATGTTTCGTTCTCTGTTTCAGAAATCACAGCTGTGACTAGGAAAGAGAAAGATTTATTTTTCTCTCTCTCACTTTATTATTGACTGCTTTTACGGTTATTGACCAGCAGATCCATGCAAATTAGTGTGTGGGTATCCTAACTAATTGGATTTTGTGTAGATGCAACAGATTTGATGTACCAAAATCAAGTTCCAAGATATTCCTACGTGAATCCACACCTGAACCTGCTGCACCATTGGAATAAAATCTGCAGCATATCTGTGGGATTTGATTTTTCTTCAAAATTCATTATTTCCAAAATCTGATTACATTGCCCTGAATTAAAATTTGTGCTTTTCAATTTTTGGTTTAACAATCCTATATAAACCTAGCACAATTTAGCTCGTCTCTCACACCATCTCACTTGCACTATAAGCTGTCGAGGTGCACATTGCTTCACCACAGGTTTTGTTTCTGCTTTTGAATAATAATCTGTAATATTGTTTCTTCTAGAATTGTATGGTAATATATTGATGCAGGGAAAAACAGATTAAGCATGGCATCCGCCTCACATAGAAAGAAGAAATCCAAGGAGCAATCTCAAAGCAGCCAAGGTATCTTGGAAAACTGGTTTGCTGGAGACTCAGAGGCAATGACAAGGTTCATACATGAGACTGGCAGGAAGCAAATCAATGTACCCAAGCTGCTTGAGTTCTCATGGCTGAGAGAGGAGAATCTGATAGAAGCCAAAGACTTGCTCAAGCATCAAAAGCTGAAAGGATTTCTGGAGATGAATGGAAATGTTTATCCAGACCTTGTGAAGGTGTTCTACTGCAACCTTGAACAAGAGGGTAAAAATCTGGTTTCCCATGTAAAAGGAGTGAAGCTGAAGATCACTAGGGAAATCTGGAGCAGTGTGGGTGGAATCAAATATTCAGGACTGAAAGTGAGCAAAGGAAACACTGCTGGAATTCAAGGATTCAACAAATTGAAATTTTATAGAAGCTGTGTGAGGAATCCCACTGAACCAGTAGCTAGGTATCATGCAGGTAGCCTAACTCTAATTCCTAGACTCTTAGCTCATATAATTGCTTGGCAGCTTACCCCTAGAGGAAGTAATCATGCTGTACTTCATGAGGAAGACTTGATACTGCTGTATTGCATCATGAACCAGCTTAAGGTAAATTGGGTAAGTACTATGGTTGAACATATGCTGAAATCTGCAAGACTACCTGATTATCGTCTTCCCTATGCAATATTTGTGTCAAAACTAATTGATCACTTTAAAGTGGACACTACCAATGAGAGGAATGACTCTATTAAGGCTGCAAGTGAAATAGATAACTCCACACTCATGAAAATGGGATTCTACAAGGATGAAGATGGCTGGGTTTTTAGATGGAATGCTGGACAAAGGGCTGAGTAAGAAGCTGCTCCTCAAGGAAATGAAGAAGAAAATGCTGATGGTGTGCAACACATGGACGAATCACCAGTACATTCTGCTGAACATGAAGATGTTGCTACCACTAGTCAGAATGCAATAGTTGCATATGAGGCACCTGAGTACAGAGGTGAACCTCTGTCTATGTTTGAAAGACAGGTGCTAAGCAGGCTGGACACACTCACAGATGAGCAGAAGGCACATTATGAGATGACTTATGCCAGGTTTCAACACTTGGATGATCAACTTGAAGGAATTCAAGTGCAGCTAGCTGAGCTCTATTACAACAACAAGTGATCCTATCTCTAAGCCTTTATCTTTTATATGTTGTTGAACAATTTGGGATTAATCTGTACTGTTTTTTTTTCTGCACTGGTTTTTAGTTGTTTTGTGGTTTGTAATGAACCTCTATGGTTTATTGGTTTTATTTGAACTGTTATGTATGGCTATTATTTTTCTGTGGTATTTTGTGCTCCCATTCTGTTTGATGAATCCAAAGGGGGAGAAGAATAGCCTGGTACAGAACAGCCTAAGAATAGCCTGGTACAGATTCTGCAGATGATATTCACAGTGGCTGCTGATATGATTCAGATGTTAAATCTGCAGGTATATCATTTCTAAATCTGTTGTTCTGCTTTAACACCTGTTTTCTTTGTATACAGTTCTGTACAGATTTGGTCATGATCCTTCTTCAAAGCTGTGCAAAGCAAAGGGAATTTGTCTCCATCAAACAGGGGGAGATTGTTGAAGCTGGAGGAAGCTTCTTCCCTACCAAGTCTTGATGTGTGTTTGATGAAGAAAATGGCTTGAGTGCTTTGAAGATTGTAATAGGTTTTTAGATTCATTTGTAATTAGGCTTGTAAGTGTGTATGATTGCCTTTTGCTGTGTAACCTATCCTAGATGCCTAACCAAGTCTAGATCAAGCACATGATGTGGTTAAATGGTTTTTGAAAAGCCTTTTGAAATGTTTTTAACAGTTTTAAAACAGTACACAAATAAATCTGTTTTATGGAGAAAGAATCTGTTTATTTCTTCTCTATTAAAAAGGCTTTCGTTAAATAGTTTTTGAAAAGCTTTTTAAAATGGTTTTAACAGTTTTAAAATAGTACACAAATAAATCTGTTTTATGGAGAAAGAATATGTTTATTTCTTCTCTGTTAAAAGGCTTTTCTAAATTTCTGTTAAGGCACCAAGGGAAAGCTCAGTTCGTTATTTCAGTTAAGCTGAGCTGGCCTATATGCTATACTTTAATCTGTTTTACTGTGAAAGAACAGGTTTATTCTTTGGTCTGCTGAAAGGTTTTTCACAAGTTAGTTAGGGCACCAAAGGTACCACTCAGACAGTTATTTCTGTTAAGCTGAGTTGACAGTTTTTACAAAATAAATCTGTTAAGTTCAAAACTGAATCTGTTGTTTTCTTAACTGCTTTTCAACTGTTTTTTGAAAAGAAGTTAGAAACTGTTTTCTATATAAACAATAACTCTCTCACATGAATAAGTGCTGAGGAATTACGCTTTTGACAGAGATCAATCAATTTCCATGTGAGAAGAAGGATTGAAAGAGTTTTTGAAAGGTTTTCCAAAGAGATTTTCAAGTGTGCTTGTTCTAGGAAACCTTTGAATCTTGGTGAAGGTGCTGGTGCAGTTCTGCAGCAAATTGAACTACTGGTTTTGAGTTCTTGCATCTTCTTTTCAGGTGTAATCTTTCCTTTATTCTGTTGTGTAAAGGTGTAAGTGTTAGTCACTCCTTGATAGGGTTTCTTGGAGTGCAAGGTGTGCTGAAATAGGGTTTTTCAGCATTGTGTGTATTGTTCTTGTAGTGTTCAAGAACTGCTGGTTTTGTAAGTGATTGATACTGTTTTTAGTGAATTCCACCTTGGGGTAAGGTGAGACTGGATGTAGCTCTGTATGAGTGAACCAGTATAAAAACGTGTGTATCTTGTATTCTCATCCCTGCACTCTTTTCTGGTTTTTGCTTAATTCTGTCAAGAACTAAATCTGTTCTTTTTAAATTGAATCTGTTAATTATGGGTTAAGTGAAAACTGTTCTTCCTGATTTGTTGAAGTTTTCTGATCATATACAAGGTTGCTGCATATAATGTTTTAAGTGAATTGTGAACAAACTGATCATTCATTAAAACCTAAGAAATGATCATACTTCCTGAAATCTTGTGTTGTGTAACTTTTGATTGATTCCTAAGCATAGCTGTATCCCTCATCCTCACAATATTAAGCTGATCTGGTTCTGTTATAATTCTTTGTTGAACACAATTTTACATTGAACAAAATTCAAATTGTGCCAAGACTGCTCTGAAGAATCAATCTGTTTCATGTAAAAACAATCTGTTCTTTTTGCCTCTGGAATACTGAAAAATTGTGTGTTCTTGCGAAAATTTTATAAGCTCAATTCACCCCTCCCCTCTTGAACTTAGACACTAATAGACCCAACACGCTTTACTTCTTGATAATAGTATGTTGGCTCTGCAAAATCCTTTTTCATCCCTTGTTGGTTTAGAAATTGCATATTGTTGATTTACATCATAATGCACATATAACTGTCGAAAATCAGGTGGCATCTAAATTTTAGGCTGATCATAGTGAGGCTGAGGAGAATGCTAGTGATAATAGGGAGGATATTGTACGCACCACTAGAAAACCAGGGAGGCCGCCTAAAGAGGCTGGTAAATCCAAAAAACCTACTGAGGCAATTCCATCCAAAAAGTTGCAATGAAGGTTTCTTGTGTTTTTAGGAATGCCGGAGGCTTGACAAACTAAAAAACTGCGGAAATGTTGTTTAGTTTACTTAAATAACATAAACCTCTTCTCATTTTTATTGCTGAGTCCAAGATACCTTAACCTGATGCTTTGGATGTTCTTTTCAAAACTGTTAATTTGCATTTGGTTGCTAATTCTTCTATCGTTAATAAAGTTGCTAAGTTTTAGTATTTGGCAGTCCTAATAAATCTTGTAAAAAATTCTGTGATTAATTCTCAGTTTATTTCTGTAAATTTCCTTTTGCATGATAAATGCTTTATCTTTGTAAGGGTTTATGGAGCTAACACATACTAAGTTAGAAGACTTTTGTGGAGGGATCTTAGCTACTGCACTTGTCCTTGGTGCATTTTGAGAGATTTCAATATTGTTCTCTCGGTTGTTGATTGCAAAGGTAGGGTTGCTCCTAATTAGGTTTCTTGTAATGAATTTCTTGTTATACTTGGAGTAATGGGAGCAAAGGGTTACAGAGAGTTGATAGAGTTCTTGATATAACTTTATGTAATGAAAAGTGTCTGGATGAATAAGACTCTTGTATTTATCAAGTTCTTGTTAAAAATTGTTCTGATCACTCACCTGTTCTTGCTACTATTTCTTGTAATTGTTTACATAAGGTTAGCGCTTTTCGATTCTTGAATATATGGCTTCAGGATAGATCGTATATGAAGCTTATTCATGACTCTTGGAAAAATACTGTTGTTGGTTGTCGTATGCTTATTTTGCAACATAAATTGAAAATGTTGAAAATTGAGCTCAGAAGTTGGAATATATATTCTTTTGGTAATGTTCAGAATGAAGTGATTATTAAGCAGACTTCCCTACTTGTTATTCAACAAAGTTTAGAGACGACTAGTTCGCCAATTCTTGATACGCTTATTTGTCAAGAAAAGATTGCTAAAGAGAAGCTTGATCATGCATTTCATTGTTAATACTTGTTTTGGAAAGAGAAGGCCAAGATGCTCTAGTTTAAGATGGGGATAGAAATATTGCTTTTTTCATGTTGTGGTAAAAACAAAAGAAATAATTCTAGTGGGATTCATAGATTACGGATTGATAATGTTGTTATTGAGGATCCTAAGCTCATTGAGGATCATATTTTGTATTTTTATAGAAATCTCTATGATGATTATAATCCTAATACTCAAACTACTGGTAATATGGAAGATTTTATTGGTACATATATTCCTGCCATGGTTTCCTTTAAGAAGAATATTATGTTAATTAAATGTCCTGGTTATTTAGAAATCAAGAATGTTGTTTTTAATCTTAATGGTAACAATGCTTCTGGTCCTGATGGTTTTGGTGGTGTTTTCTATCATTCGTGTTGGGAGATTATTTAGGCAGATGTTTGCAAAGTTGTTCAACAATTTTTTAAACAAAATTGGATTCCTCCTAGGATGAATAGTAATGTGGTTTCTCTCATTCCTAAGATTCAAGGTGTTGATTCCATTAAAGATTTCAGACCCATTGCGGTTGCCAATTTTAAAGTTAAGATCATTTCCAAAATACTGACGGATAGGCTGACTATGATGACTTCTAGAATTATTTATCTTAATCAATATGGGATTGTGCATATATATATATATATATATATATATATATATGCATTTTCTATTTTTTTTAAATTATTTAAATTTATATATAATATATATATGTTCTAATTTATTGTTTTCCATTACTAAGATACAATATAAATAAGTAATCATATTTCATTTTATATTAATTTCAACCAATGGAAAAATTATAATCTTACAATTTTATTAATTAAAAAATATTATCAATCACACTTATTACATCACTCCAACTTTTATAAACTTTCTTTTTATTTTTTTTTACTTCCAAGTTTCTTTCCCTTAATTCAAACAACCACATTTTCCAATCTTTCCCCCTCAAATCCATCATTTTCCTCTTACCTTTTAATATTTTGAAAATAATTTTAGAAATCACAGTAAACAAAAATTGCTTAGAATTATAAAAACGTTTATGATGAAAGTGCATGCCTATTAAAGTTCTCTTTCTATTATATGACTCTAGACCTAGGTTACTAGTTTGTTCTCTTTTTCATTCTAGAAGCTTATAAATAAACTAATTATTAGTACTATTACTTTTATTAATATACTTTTTTTTATAGATGGAAAACGAATAAGAAAGAATTGGAAAGGAATAAAGTTTTTTGCCGTCAAAATGGGGAAAAAGTGGATTGTGGAAAAGTCTCAATTATTAATATGTTAATTGGATGAACTAAGTAACAATTATTTATAGAGACATTCTAAATGCACATTATTATTATTGGTGCATGGAACATTATTAAAATGGTTGGTTTTGTGGGTTGATGAAAGCTTTAATTTATAGAATACAATAAGAATATATTGCATAGAGAATTCGTAGTCTTTGAGCATCTTGATAATTGCTTTATAAATCAATCGTTGAGAATCAAAATAAAGTTTTGGTTGGAATGTGCACCAATAAGTGCTACTCACTTTTAAATCAAATTTCATGCTTTGATTAGAATTACTCTAAAAGTTTCTTTTTGTCATGTTAGTTTAGTGATTGACCTTCTAATTAATTGCACACCATTAAAGTTGCTTCACTCTCATAGTCATCTCCAAAATCCCAAATTCTTTCCAACCAGGCTTAGCCTTTAGAATATTAATTACAAAGTTTTCTCAAATACTATTTCAATTTTTTCAAATAATTCTATTGATTTATGTTTTTACAACGTCAAATTCATCGGTGAGTGATTCTTTCTCTATTTTTTTTTTCAGCTTCTCGATTTCATAGTTTTTTAGTTTTTTTATCCTTCCACTGCAGATCGTTAGTGATTGAATGAGATACATACAAAGATACTCTGACACCAAAATTAGTTTGAATACGATTTGTAAGAGTTAGAGTTGATTGATATTTTACCTTTGTCTATTGAATGTCTCTTTCCTTTTATAGTTGAACTTTTACTAATATAGACTTTTACGTTGGAAAAAAAAACTCAATTATATTTTAATCATGTTTTATAAATAATTTGATATATTATTAATTAAATTAGCCTATTACCAATTAATAGTATTTTAGACCACTAATTAATTACCAATATTCATCCTCATGCTAATAGATAACAAAGAAGCAAAAGTCCTCAAACGTGGTGGCTAGGTAATTTCCAAAAGATAATAATTTACAATTATAAAATAATTAAAAATATATATTAGTTGTGCTACATCTTTATGGTGACATACAACAGCATCCCAATACATTGGTAATTATATAGGTTGCTATATTAACATAAAAATAATAATTTGAAAATTTTAAAGTTTATGCAGCTCAAAGTTAACATTTAAAAATTAAATATAATCATGGCAGAATCTATATTAATTAGTGGTCTTGGAGCCGAGGAAGTGCTTTATGTTCTTAACATCAAAACATTTACAAGGATTCTTATATTTTAGTCCTTTCGATTTAGATTTTTACCGTTTTTTTTCGTTAGGGTTTTTTAAGAAATGATTCTTGATCGTGTTTAAAATTTATCGAAAAAATAAAATATAAAATTCTTAATGATTTTTTTTATCGAATGACATTAATATTATTTATTTTGCCTTTACCTATACATAGCAATAAACCCATCCATGTCCCACTGGTGGAGAGATGTTAAATGGGCCATTCATAAGTTTTAAAATGGCCCTTATAGAAAAATGAAAGAGGCAATTGTTTCTTGCACCCACGTCTTATGTGAAATGACAAAAATGCAACTTTTAGTTTTTAAATAAGAGGGACTGTGGATTAAAATACATTCTAGATATTTTAGAATACACTTCTAGATTTGAATTTCTAAAACCTTTTTCTAAATTCTGGAATAAGTTTTTGAAATTATTTTCTGGAATATTAAATAATTTTCCCAAAATATGTTTGTGGATTTTGTTTTCTTGCATTTTTTGTATTTTAGGATTTTTTTCATAATGAAATTTTGGTTTTTCAATTTTATTTATTAATTTCATTTTCAGAATACAAAAATATATTGTAGATTTTATTTTCCAGAATGTATTTTTTAATTTTGGATTTTGAATTCTAGAATGAAAAATAATTTTGGAAATTCGAAAGTTGATTGGGTGAGGTCAAAATTCATTGGGTGCAGGAAGTAATTTGCAATGAAAGATGGCCCATAACTATACCTTAAAGATACTGGACTTTGTTGTAGTCGATAGTCTGGGCCATTGTGTTATTGGTCTTGATTATATTTTGGTAGTTTCTTCCTGCACCCCTACATTTTTCTTCCTGCACCCCTACTAGATTGCGCAAAGACAAAACTGTCCCTATATAAATTGTACATTTTTTTTTTGTATTCCAGATTATGAAATCTGGAAAATTTTCGGATTGGTGCTTTCGGTAAATTTTTGGATTGGCGCATCCTGTAATCTCTCGGATTGATGCTTCTGGTAGTACATGAATAATAGTGTTAATCCAAATAAAAAAATGCAAAACGTCCATAATTGAAAAAACCATTCCGGATCTGCCAATCTGTAATTCAAAATATGCATTATGGATTCAGAAATCCATAATTAAAAAAAATCATTCCAGATCCACCAATCCGTAATAGAAATTGGGCTTCCGGATTCAGCAATCCAAAAATCAATATTTATGCAAACTTTGCTTCCAGAACACCCCCTCATCCGGAATGCAACATGATTCACTTCTGGATTGATGAATCCGTAGCACACTCCGAGATCCCAAAATTGTGGGGGTCAGTTTCGAAATTTACAAAATTATGGAGGTGCAGGAAGAAAAATGTAGGGGTACAGGAAGAAACTGCCTTATATTTTTCACTTGCTTTTCTAGTTGTGCCAGATACATATGCATTCTTAACCTAGATTTTTTAGGTCTAATCGTTTTTTAGCTTCTACTATTATGATTAATTTTCAATTTTATTTTATTATTTTATATAGATTTTAAGAAACAGATAAATTATATATATATATATATATATATATATTTCAACATCGAAATAATACATATCTTATTTTCGTTGTTATCAAATATTAAATAAGATTTTTGTATAAATCTTAAATCAAATAATAATTTTCTAAATGTCAAGTAATTGTAAAATATAGTAAAAAATTATACATAATTAAAATTCTATAACAATTGCAATACCTATTACTTTTACAAATTTTGAGAGAGAAAGTAGATCCATGTGAACTTGATGAATGAAATGAAAAATCAGCAAAATTAGATTCATGTGAACTTGATGAATGAAATAAAAAGTATGAGCACGTAGATCCATTGATAGAAAATGAAAATTTATGTAACGAAAGAAATTTTCTTAAAATAAAATGAAACTAAGAACTAAAGATAAAAATATATATATTTTTTTATATTATTTAATAAACTAAATACTTACGTAATTTAACACTAAAAATTTAAAGTCAAATATTGTCATGACACTAAAAATATACATCATAAAAAGCCAACAATTTATTTTAAAAAAATTCTTATAATAAATACCGAAAAAATATTTTATATAGAGACATTATTTATTAATTATAATGATATAATATAAGACTTTATGTAATAAATATCATATTTAATATAAGACTTTGAGATTTTAAATGGATAAAGTATGAAAAATTTATAAATATGTTGACGTTAATATTTTATTTAATTAAAATTTTATCTCACTACATTTTTTTTTTTAATTATTATCTAAGTTTAGAGAATAATTAAAAAATTCTGTTTATGATATCAAAATATAGTTTTTAGGATGTGGCAACTTATGATATCAAGATTTACAACAACTTAGATGTTACTCTTTTTATTAGAAAATATTAAAGTACATCTATAACTTAATTAATATTAATTATTAATTAAAATAATTAGTCATTGTTCTATACTTTTCACCGTTTTTTTAATTTAAACAATTTGACTTTTCATTTACTTTATTCCACTCTCAGTCCCTACTTTTAAAATATAGATTATATTTATTAAATACGATAAATACACTATATATATTATATTCACAAAATCATGAATTAAAAATTAATTTTAGATAAAAAAAATAATTAATTGTTATAATGATTAAATTAAAGATTATTTTAGAAACTAAAAATATTTTTTGGTTTCTAAATTAGTTTATATTATTATTAAATAGTTTTTAAATTGGTATCTAATTAGAAATCAAAGTTTTTCTACCAAATTTAGAATCTAAATAATTTATAATTAAAACCTTGATAGCCAATTAGATATTAATTTAAAAATTATTTAACAATAATATAAATTAATTTAAAAACAATTTTTTTTTAATTTTTAAAATGTCTCTAATTTAGTCACTATAATAACTAATTATTTTTCGTCTCTAAATTATAATTTTTTTTTAATGATTGCATATAACATATTTAATATATTGTAGGTAAGTTTGACTGAGCGAAAAATATTAAATACTGTATTTGTTAAATATAAATTATTAAGTATAATATTTGATACGTTCTAACATATTCTAGTTATTGAGTAATTTAGTTTTGTTTTAAAGTTATAGCAGTTTTACAAATCAAAGATAATATTATAAATAGATATATTTTAGTTTATAAATGTTATAACTAGTTTTTTTAATGATTTTACATTAAGCTAAGATAACTATAGTTTTTATATTACTTGTAACATTATTTTTAGTAATAAACATTGAAATATACTAATATTTTTTGTGTTAAAACTGTACTAGTTAGTTTGTATGAAAATTATATTCATTTAATTAGAAACATGATATTTAATATTTCATATGTTAATTACTGAAAGTAACATTAATAAATTTAGTAGTATTATATATATGAGTATTTATTAAATATAATAAATATAGTGTATGCTATCAAATGTAATAAATGTCATATTTAATACTTTATAGATATATTTAACCGATAATTTTAAATATTATATTTATTAAATATTCTGCTTTGTTAAATTATTGGTGGATACTAATGTGAGTTCTATATATAATACATGATATATGAATTAACTCGGTTATATGAGATTATTTGGTATTGAGATTATTATATGTATAGTTGTTTGTATTTTTCATTAGATGCACAAGTCTTTCAAAAGTAGAGATATCTATATATATTGGTCATTGAAGTTTTGACATAAAAAATATTGATTATGAATTATTTATAAACACTTAAACTGCATTGTTAAAATGTAATGTATAGGAACACTACCAGAAAATCATTGAATAGAAACTATAAATAATGAGTTGCTATAGTGATTAAATTAGATACTGTTTTTTTTTGTTTTTAAATTAGTTTCTATTATTGTTAAATAGTTTCTAAATTGATATCTAGTTAGCTACCAAAGTTTTAACTACCAAATAAATAATTGGTAGTTAAAACCTTGGTAGCTAATTAGATACCAATTTAAAAACTATTTAACAATAATAGAAACTAATTTAGAAACCAACAATTATTTTAATCTTTAAAATGGTCTCTAATTTAGTCACTATAACAACTAATTATTTTTTCTTTCTAAAATTAATTTCTATTCAATAATTTTCTTGTAGTGAAAGTGATAAATTACATGTGATTGAAAGTTATACTTATATTGAAAATTTTGAAAAACTAATTCATCCTTATTTTATTATTTATTTAAAAATTTGTAATGATGATGTACACGAGAGATATTACCTATGATACAACTTCATATGTTAATATTGAACATATGAAATATATTATATATATATATATATATATTTTTTAAATTCTCTATGAAAAAATATATTTTATAATACTTGGTAGATAATATGTATATATATATATATATTTAATTAAATAATATGATCTAAGATGTTACATATATATATATAATATTATTTTATTGAACATAAAGTTCTAAAAATATACATACATAAATAAAACATCATATCATAATTACAAGCTTCACTAATAACATACGTAACATTAATTCTGTACACGATAATTTTATAATATATATGAGTGAATTTCATGTCTTTAATTTCATACATCAAGCACATAATTAATATATATATATATATATATATAATTATTTTATTAAAATTCTTAATTAGTTGATAAAATCTTGCAATACGACAACATATATTTATGTATATATTTGTATAAGTATTACATTAGTAATTTTTAAAATCTAGTTTTCTTATAGTTATTTATCAATATTTATATTATGTCAATAGATTTGTTTTTTTTTTATATTGTAACGAGTTTATAAATTATTTTTATAAAATATTAACTCTCATACCATATAAAAAAAAAGATAAATATTGGTTCATATTTAAATTGATATCTTTAATTTTTTTTCAATATTTTTATATCCTATTTTTAATAAACATGTAAATTTAATTTTGAAAATAATCTATTACTCTTTAATTATTCACATTGACATAGGAACATCTTATTGAGATATTTGTATATATATTATTACATCACACTCACAAAATTAACATATCAACAAGATTAATTCAAAAGTACATAATAATTATCAGAACTAAACTAACTTTCATATATACAATATTAATATAGAAACACTATTTTTTTTAAATACCAATTTTATAACTACTACAGACTTATTTAAAATTTACTTATAAACACAAACCACTGTCTAGGTAAAATATAAATTACATACTTCAATGTTCTTTCTCAAAACACGTTAATATTAAATAATATATAAGAAAAACAAGCACAGGCTCATATAAATATTAAATACTGTGAGAAAAAAATAAATTATATATATAGATATATATTTGTAAAAAAATTACATTAGTATATATCATTGACTACTAGGTTAATATTTGTTTTCGATTTTAATTTCTCTTTTTTCGAGTAGATGTTTTTCTGTCATTTGCATCAACTTAGTTTTCCACAACACAAAATTGAAGCAAATTTTAATCTCGAAAATAGATTTAGAGACGTTCCATTGATTAAATTATAAAGATGAAAAATGGTAAAAAAATCTATTATTTTATGTAAAATATAGATTATATTTATTAATAAGATTTTCACAAAATTCATGAAAAATATATTCAATACAAAGAAAATCATGAAATAGAAATTAATTTAAAAAAAAAAATAGTTAATTGCTATAGTGACTAAATTAGAGACCATTTTATATACTAAAAGAAATTTTGGTTTATAAATTAGTTTCTATAATTGTTAAATAGTTTTTAAATTGATATCTAATTAGCTATCAAAGTTTTAACTACCAATTATTTAGATTCTAAATTTGGTAGAAAAATCTTGGTAGCTAATTTGATACCAATTTAGAAATCATCTAACAATAATAAAAACGAATTTTGAGATCAAAAGTTTTTTTTAATTTCTAAAATTGTCTCTAATTTAATCACTATAACAATTAAATATTTTTGATTTAGGGTTTAGGGTTTATAATAATCTTTTGTTATACTTAATTAAGTGATTGATGAATAATACATCAAAATGATATAACCCATTAGTTGGAATGAATGCTTTCAATACACTTCAGTAGAATTGACAACTCAGTATGAATGGTCCTAACAAGAAGCAACATAACATTTTTGTTGTACATTTTTTATGTTACAAAGAAGCATCATGTAATGACATTGCCATATTCCATTTTTCAATTCTGACTTATTTTAACTTTAGCATTCTCAAGAAAACTTCTTATTTCTGGAAAATTATTCCCATAATAGTACTACATTTTTCAAATGTTCTTTACCTAATCTTCACATTTATCCTACAAGCTACCTTTAATTTATTTAATCTAACGTCAAAAGCTATTTGACTTTTTATGACTTTGAAGTGAGGGAAAAGTGCTTCTAGGCTCTAGCTCACAATTTAGGAAAATGCTAGCCACACATGACACTAATTAACCTAATAAATTATTGCAATTTTCTGCCAAAAGAAACTCATTGCAATTTTGACCGTATATATATACTAAGAGAAAAACTCTGAAGTGGGGCAGGACAATAGTGTTCATGATTTCAATCCATCTTTACACAACACCTATCTAAATTTTCATTCTTTTTAGATAATAACATTTGATTATATATATATATATAATTAGTGTAATCATGATATATTGACAATATAATACGGTTCTCGAACGGGTTTGGGACCTAGGTCGGTCTGTCACTCTCCAAACTCCTCGATACGCTCAAGCTCTCTAATGTACCTCGCTCCTCTCGGTCGTCCTGCTCCACAGGCGCGAGTGGTATCTGCAGAACGCATTCCAACGCTCAAGTCAGTAGGGGTGTCGGCGTTTAAGTGTCAGAGTACTGTAGATAATGACGTACATTTTTCCTTGAAATGCGTGTTATTTATATTACCTTGATGAGCCTTCATTGTTGGGCCAGATTAAGAGAGTTGGTTTAGGGTTGCGTTAAGCCACTTTTAACCATAGATTAGCCTTACTAACCTGGTCAACCTTTGACTTGAACGTTATGGGTCGATCAACCACATGTAGTGACACGACCGTCTCTTTATTACTTAGGTGGCGGCATGAGTCGAGTGTTGGCCGACTCACTGAGTCGTCCGGTCGTGCTAGTACAAATACTAAATTGCTCCATATTATAAGTGTTAAAAATAGAAAGAGAAATATTTTTTTACAAATGAAAAATAGAAAAATTTTAAAAAATTTTAAATTGGTGCATTTGATATAAAGTACTCAAAGTAACATTCTTCATATTGAATATATAATATAGAAGGACTTGATACCTTGACATTGCATACAATAAAAGAACATTCTCTTAACAAACAAATAAATTAGTATTTTAACTATTTTAATTTTAATTTTTAATTAAAATATTATAATATTTTTATAAAGGGTGGTTGAATAATGTTATTTAGTGTGTGCAGTGTAAACAAAACCTTTTCCACTATAGAATAAGGAAAATATTTCTTTGAGACTCTCTATATTCACCTACATTCACTTAAAAACTGTTGATAGAATAATGTGTTCACAGCTACCTAATAAAAGGACCAAAAGTCTTACATGGATGTTGTTGTTTGGTTGTGGCTTATATAAGTCACAACTTAGTTTGGAAGGAATAAAATGATAACAGTTGTGTTCCACTGAGAATTCGAATACCCAATTAGTTAATAAATTATGGGGAAGTCTATGTCATCACGTCTCATCTTGCTATGCATGCATGGGGTATGAGCAATTTGACAGTGATGTGAAGTTTTTTCCCCCCTAATTCTAGTGTTTCTCTCTTTATCTTTTCCCTGGTATCTTTTCCTTGGTGTCTTTTTTAGCATGTAGTGTATATGTATGTGCATGTGGTGAAGGTGATTACCAATGGCTACGAGTAGGAGAAAGAAGCAGTCAAAGGTTATGATTTGTGATGTTACCTCCATTGCATATATGCCACATCTTTAGGACTTCCAACATAAACTTTTTGCTTAATCATCATTCAAATTAACAAAGTGAAATGAATTTTCCAACAACTCCCAGTCTTTGCTCACTTTCCTTTCGATAAGAAAAGTTTGGTGTACAGAAAGCTTCCTTGTCAAAGTTAAGTTTATTTAAATAAAATAGTTCATTCATATCTTCCAACTTCTTCTATGTGATCACAGACTCAATCTTTAGTTCTTGACTTGAAGTCAAGGATATCAGAATCCACACAAAAAGAAAGTTCAAAAACAAAAAGCCACTTCCATTTGATAACTATTCATATATTTAAACTTCAGGAGTAGTCCAAAATGAAAGAAAAACACACACACACAGACAACATTTTGATTTTGTTGAAGTCACCCAAGTTGATGTTATTTCATAATATTTGATTGTGAGAGACAGGGTAATTTATGTTGTCTGAATGGTGAGGGTAGCATGAAGTGAAGAGAAGGGTGAGTGATAATGAAGATGGTGGGAAGTGGGTCCTCCAATAGCATTAGTGTGAGTGGAGGAAGTTGTGCACTAGAAATATATGGAAGCTGCATTGTCAAGCAAAGCAAACCCCCCCCCTTCCCCCACCCAACACCAAAAGAAAAGTGGCATCCAAACAAACATGTATGTACATCATAATACTCTTCTCTGTTCATTTCCATGCTTCATCCTTCATTTTTCACCTACTACCACAAATTCTTTAAACCCCACTTCCATTCAATAAAGCAAGCCACTTCATTCAACTCCAAGTTTCTCTCTATCCCTCTCTCTCTTTATCCATGCTTGTTCCTTAATTCATGGACTGATTTGACAAATGCCTTCAACTACAAGATACTCTCTCCAACGTACTTAGGAACCAGGTTATCTAGCTTTCTGTTGCCATTCATTCTTCTAGGTGAGAAAACCCTCTTCTTCTGCTGTTTAATCCTTTAGAAACTTCATCTTTTTGCTACTTTCAACTGATTTGTAACTTGCTCTATAATCAAGTTTCTTTTTATTTTGCTTTGGTCTTTTATGTATCTGAAAGGTGATCATTGATGATCCAAATATCTACACCTACTTTATTTCTCTTGTGTTTCCTAATTTTGGAAACTTTTTGGCTGGTTGCAAAGAAAAATTCCAAGGCATAACAGGGGTTGGAATGGATTCATTCAATCAGAATTGTCAGAATACCAGCTTTAGGTACAGTCCAAATTTGAACAATGGGACACATGCTGATGAAGAAGCTGAATTCTCGGGGATTCTTGATATCTTTGTCCATCATGCCAGGAATATTCATAACATATGCATCTATGACAACCAGGATGTGTATGCTAAGTTCTCTCTAACTTACAACCCTGATGAGACCCTCTCTACTAGAATCATCAATGGAGGCGGCCAAAACCCAACATTCAATGAAAACATGAGGATGAAGATCACCCAAATAGACGCTGTTCTGAAATGTGAAATTTGGATGTTTAGTAGGGCAAGGATTCACATGGAAGACCAGCTATTGGGATTTGCTTTGGTTCCAATTTCAAAAGTTATTGGCAAAGGAAAGGTAACTGAAGATTACAGCCTTTCCTCCACTGATCTTTTCCACTCTCCTGCTGGAACAGTCCAATTAACACTGTCTTTAGACCCCTCTCTGGCACTCAATTCCTCAGTGAATTTGATACCTGAATCAGCAAAGACTTCATCCATATCATCAGAAGTTATTTTGCTTGATAGAAAGATCTCAGAAGTTATGTTGGACCCAGTTGAGTATGCAAGAATTGAATTTCCTGACATCAGTGTGGTGAAGGAGAACCAGCAAATGGTGTCTGAGTACTTCAATTTGGCAGCTCATGGTATTACTTCCGCTCCTTCAAGGTCCAAAATTGGAAGGCCACTACCATTTCTCCACCTTGGTGCATCTCCTCAACTAGATGATTATGAGATGACTATGAGTTCACCAGATGAGAATCATGTAGGGTCCCTTTCTCCAAATGAGAGCATTCAGAATTCATGCTTTCTAGGCTCCACTATCACAACCTTGAGTGATGATAGAAACTCAGCGGATTCAGTTGAGAAAAAAAACCATTTGAGTTCTGGTGAATCGTCCAATTCTGTCACTGTGTCAATCACTGTGGAAGGTAGTCAAAACTGTTGTGCTTGTCCAGATACCCCAACTTCCAAGAAAGAAGGTGAGGCCAGAGATGACAAAGAGGCCTTCTCAAGCAAAGAAAAGGAAATCAAAACCAATAATAAGAACACAGAAGCTTCAAATTTTGGTAAAGTTTTTTCAGCTCCACTGGGGAACATCAATCTTGAGGCTGAGCAAGCTGCTATGCAAAAACAAATAGTGGACATGTATATGAGGAGCATGCAGCAGTTCACTGAGTCCTTGGCAAAAATGAAGCTCCCAATGGACCTTGACAAGCCTGAAAAAGTGGATCATGGCGATGGTGATGTGATTCAGAATCATGAAAACAACAAATTAGAAACTGATAAGAAGAAAAAGGATGGATCTCGTGTGTTTTATGGTAGTAGAGCATTCTTCTAATCACCTCTAAGTGCTGAAAATAGCAAGAATGAGATTGTGAGAAATTAATTATTATAACATCAGGTACCTACCTCAATTTCCTCAGTGATAGTTATTAATATTTTAGTTAGTCCTGCTTTGTTTGACCTCCACATTAGGTGATGACAATAATCTTCTGTTTTAGATATCTTGTTGATTGTTTAACTCATGGCTGTGTAACCCAAACATACCTCCATGAGTATGCATAAGTTTTCATAGTGTAATCAAGGCAAGCCTTTTGTCAATTTACTATGCTATTAAAATCAGTGTGCCTTTTAAAGAATGTTTACTTACTAAAAAAATGGCAACTCTTTAAAGAAGCCTAGAGTAAAGGCTGTTTTTGAGAATTATTGTGGCTTAGTTGATATGCAGAGTAAAAGCTGTTTTCACCATTCTACTTCAATGTGATACAAGTTTTCCATTCAAAAGTAGTGTCATGATCAAGGCCAAGAAATCTGAGCCAAACTTTGTTAATTATTGTAATTCTGGTGCATGGTGGGGCAGATTCACCAATTTTGTCAACACAATATAGAGTTGATGGTGAAAACAGTGCAAGAAATACACTTCATGAGAGGAGACAAGGAAATCTAATATAATCCACATCCATATTGATCTTGCTATTGCTTAGTGCACAATCAAAATTGCAAAATGAGTCACAATTGTCAACTTAACTGCAACTAAAGTGAAAAATAGTTAGTGAGGTTTAGGCAAGAAACCATAATCAAGCGTAGGTACGTCATCAATAATACATGATTTTGGTTAGAGATAATGGTTAGTACTAGTAGTGTTGCTTAAGGAAGAAACAATCTATTTTTTGTGTTTAGGACAAAATAATGGACACACCCCAATTTGTTTGATCAAGCAAACAAAGTGAATTGATTGGCCTAGGAACTGGTCCATACGAAGTTGTTGATGTTGACAATGAATTGGTTGCTTTAATGATACATCTTATCCAGTTAATTAGGACCATTTTTCAATGGTTTGCTTTGAAATATTGATAACCTAGCTATCATGATCATGGAATGGGACTAAATATCTCACTTTCTCATCAGCTATGGAAATTGCATGGGACAATGCTGCCTCAGAAATTTCTCATCTTCTGCAAAATTATTATATACTTTTTGTTTTTTTAAAAGATTTGAAAAAGTTTTCTTCCAAGGAAAATAAAATTTTTAATTGGTGATATTTTAAATTTAAGACTTTTTTAATAATTATTACCATATGTTTATGACAAATTCACGTTTTTTTTTCTTCTTTATTTTCTTAATTTGGAATTTAAAGGAATTCAGAGGTTATCTATGGAATAACCCAAAGTGTACCAATAGAACCAAAACATCAATTGTCACTAGTTTTAAAATTGAATTGGATTAACAATCCGTGTCCATATTTTTTTTTTTTTAAATATGGATTTTCTTAAAACCAATTTCAAGATTAATCTGGTTTCTGTATTGATTTTAAACCTAAAACGGGTTTTAGGTTGTCACCCATTTGTAAATCAAAATATTTTAAAATCGATAATTTAACTATAAGCTGGTTTTTCAAAAAGCAGTTTTAAACTAAAAATATCAGTTTGTTTGTCAGGGAAATCCTTATATTTGAAATAATTAAATTTGATGTGTTCTAAAACCAATTTGAATATCAACAAGTTGTTCCATAGTACTATTGCACTACGTGTCATTAAACTATATCTTGAATTTCAACCTTATAAATGAAAAGGAATCATTTTAAATAAAAAATTAAATTTAGAATTAAAAAATATTGAACCAGTTGGTTATGGTAGTACTCGTAATTGGGTCATTTTGATTAAATCATTAAAAAAATCACCATTTATAGAGGTAATGGATGGGAGAGATTGAGGTGGTAACAAACTCACCGAGCTTATATTTGTAGCATTCTTTTGAAGTGTGCCCTTATTTTGATGAGAGCTACACTTTTTGGTTGGGTAAACAAGCGAAGGAGAAGGTGTAGGTTGAGGTAGCCGAACTAGTTCAAGATTAAATGCTTCTTGGAAGATGATATACCGACTAGTATTGAAAGGAGTGTAATTTTCATATTTACTGACGCACATTTTCTTGAAAGTTTATGTACTAAGAGAAGCAGTTATGGATGGAGCCTTTCTAGCATCAGAGTTCTCTTCAATACTAATATACTTGGCTACACGAGAACATAATGCATCTATATTAGTGGGTGGTCGACAAACCAAAAGTCTAGGAAATTCCCTGGACGAAGTCCAACTAAAAGAGCATGCATGGTTGTCACCAGATACAAATAGAAATATTAGTGGATGCTTTTGGCAAACCGAATCATATATTGTCACAACAACTCAACTCTCCTTGAGTGATGTGCTAAAGTGGGGTTGAAGTTAAACCCATTGTTTTGCAGTCGGCAAACTAAGCTAAGAACCTCGCACAGAATATGTTGAATAAGTCAATGGAATTCCGAGCAAAATAGTAATATTATTGCAAGGTTGGTCCCTTGAGTGTAGTGAAAAATAATTGACAATGTACTTCAAAAAGAGATTGGTCCGGGTGAGATAGGCCTTATCATGTTCCTCTAGGTTTGAGGAGTCGTTGTACTTTTCAAGACATAACCACTTCCATTTTTAGGAAGTTGAGCATTCATGACTTCGGCGTGAAGGATTGAAAACCAGTCAAATTGGCTCTCATCTCTGCATTCAATGGGGAGTTGATACAACTTTAAAGGACATATACTGATCACATACTTGTGACTCCTTATGTTTGGTGGAAGTTTGAATCTGGCCTATAAGTTGACAATTTTGCCAACAACTTGGGACTGACTTCTGGTCTAAATTCGTTATGTGCGTGAGTCCATATATACTCGTTGTGGTAGGTACCATGTGTCAATCAATATGTGTCCTCAATATGATTACTGAGAATAACAAGACGAGATTCCCATTGATTTGTGCTTGCAAATTCTAGTGGTATGATCTTAATGTATTATAGTGAGTTGCTCTTGAGAAGTTTTCAACTTGTTATGGTGTTGAATCTATAGAAATTCCCGATCTATATCAAACTTATTTTTTATGCTATGATAAAATTCTAAATATTTTCTTCATTATTCTGAAAAATAGACTACATAATTATTCTGAAAAATAGACTACATATAGTCTTTTAAGACATCAAGATTAAAGTACTCAATTTATTAAAAATTATTAAAGAAGTACTCAGCTTATTATAAGATTAAATATAATATTGTAAATAAAATGAATTGATGGAAATGTTGAAATTTGACAGTAAAATATTTTTCCCTCAAGTTCTATCACTTTCACCTATCTTTAATTTACAGTATAAGATTAAATATATTTTAAATAAAATAAATTGATTGAAATGTTGAAATTTGAAATAAAATATTTTCCCCTCAAGTTCTATCACTTTCATCTATCTTTAATTTACAGTGTAGAAGATAAAAACTCAATGTCTATCACGTATGTAGAAAATAATAAAAGTTTAAAAAACTATTTTGTCCCTCTATTTTTAAGTTCTCAATTTTTTATTTTTTTAAAATGGGTAAATAATTACAAAACTCTTTTTCGTCTCTACTTTAACCACATTAACTTATTTTATTATATATATAAAAGATAAAGATGCGTGAATGGCACTCAATATATTATATATGATTAAATATAATATTTTGTTAGTTAAACTCCAGTTGTTATATATAATCAAATATAATATATTTGTATTTGAGTGAATGTGATTGAAATGTTAGAATTTTACAATGAAATATTTCTTCTTCCATGTCAATGGCATCCCTAAAAATAATCTTTAATTTATAACGTACATGATAAAGGGGTTTAACCATTTATTTTGTGTTCTCAGTTAAATCTTTAAATGAAATCAATGAATTGCAATTACTCTTTCTCATTCTTATTTTAACCAAAAATTTATTTGTGTTAGAAAGGTGATGTGATGCAGAATATGTTTGTGGTCATCACTCCTTTATTTTGAGATTTTTTTATGTGAGTTGGAACGCTTCAAAGTGTTCTAAATTTATTTTATTTTATTTATTTATTGTTGAGAAAAAAAAATCTCACTTTAATCACATTAATATTTAATATACACACGATAAAAAAAATAGGTTAAAGTTATTAATTTATTAAAAAATACGTTAAATTACTTAATATATTATGTATGATTAAATATAATATTTTTATTTGTTAATTGTAAGGATCAAGAAAAAAAAAATCTTACAGGAAAAGTGGTACAATTAAAATAAAACTTAAATATTTTATTATTAAAGTTAGAAGAGAATATAAATAGAAATTCAATTATTTAGGTTTCATTTTAAAAAGAATCATCATCTCTCTAAATTTTTCCTTCCCTCTACCATCAGTTTGATGATCCTAAAGGCATTTTGCACTGGATAGGACTTTGGTCATATTATCATTTTTATTATACTTATACATATTAATATAATTTATACATATTAATATTCTTTATACATATTAATATAATTTATACATATTAATATAATTTATACATATTAATATAATTTATAATAATAATAATAAAATAAATTATATTTATATTATTAATATTTATTAATATTATTCATATTATTAATGTTTATTAATATTATTAATATTTATTAATGTTATAATTAATATTATTATTAACATTATATTCATATTATTAATATTTATTAATATTATTATTAATATTATTATTAACATTATTATTAATATTATTATTAACATTATTATTAATATTATTAGTATTAATATTCATATTATTATTAATATTATTAGTATTAATATTCATATTATTAATATTATATTCATATTATCAATATTATATTCATATTATTAATATTAATTTTGATATAAATATACATTTAGATATTTATTGTGTCTGTATAGTAGTTTTATTTGACTTGAGTAATATTACTTTTATCCGGATATAGATAGATAGAGAGAAAAATGAAGAAATTATATAATCACTTTGTCATTATGATATATATTGATACATTATGATATTGATATATTTAAATTATATATTATGATATTATAAATTATAATATAGTTTAAACTATAATGATATGCTAACTAGTAATCTGTATTAGAGATTTAATTAATAGTTAATGTAAAAGTCATCATTTTATGTTAAAAGATAATATTGTTTGTTGACAATATTCTTTACTATAACACACAAGTAAAACCAACTACCTATAATGAACTTAATTAAGTCAATATGATCGTAAAATAATAATTAATATGATAGTTGATTTTAATGTAATAGGTAATATGATGACTATGAGTATGATATATATTAAATTTGATTCATACTAATAGATAATATAATAAATTATGTTTAGATTCAAGTAGATTATAGATAAATTAAATGTGATTCATATGTTAATATTGTTAGTATCATTAATATTGTTAGTATTATTATAATTGTTAGTATTATTATTATTGTTAGTATTATTAATATTATTCATATTATTAATATTGTTAGTATTATTAATATTATTAATATTGTTAATATTGTTAATATTGTTAATATTGTTAATATTGTTAGTATTGTTAATATTGTTAGTATTGTTAATATTGTTAGTATTGTTAATATTGTTAGTATTGTTAATATTGTTAGTATTGTTAATATTGTTAGTATTGTTAATATTGTTAATATTGTTAGTATTATTAATATTGTTAATATTGTTAATATTGTTAATATTGTTAGTATTATTAATATTGTTAATATTGTTAGTATTATTAATATTGTTAATATTGTTAGTATTATTAATATTGTTAATATTGTTAGTATTATTAATATTGTTAATATTGTTAGTATTATTAATATTGTTAATATTGTTAGTATTATTAATAATAATAAGTATAATAAAAATCATAATAAAATTAAAGAATTTGCTTGGTGTAGTGGTTAAATTTTACTTGGTTGCTGAAGGATTGCTGAAGGAACCTGGCTTCAAATCCCTTTCACGGCTAATTTTATGTAATTCGCGTTTTTCTTGTAGTGGCAGGTTAGGCTACCCTTGAGCTTTTGGTAGTTTGGAGCTCTTGGAGAGCATCTGCTCAAGTTTAGTTGCAATAGAAACTAATTTAGAAACCAATTTTTTTTAGTTTCTAAAAAGGTGTAGTGCTAGAAGATCTAGATGTGGGGTGACGTGATCACCAGTTCTAAATTTGGTTTGCAGGATCTATTGTTTATGAGTAATGTAGTATTATTTGAAATAAAATGTGGAAAATGTTGATTTTGATATAGATGTTTTATGGTAGAAGATTTTATTTGAATATGAAGATTTAGTTGATTTGTTTAGTTGATTAATACAAGTTACATTTAGCTCGAGCGAGGCCCATTCTCGCTCAAACTATAATCTTTGTAAATTATTATTGCATATTGTTTTTAAGTGAAAATTTTATATCTTATTGAAAAATACGACTAAGGGAACTTAATTATATGTTTAAGTAAATTTTGAGATATTTATATTGTTTAGAAAAGTTTAAAATAGGATGTGATTGAATGATGCATTGATGTGTTACATGAAATGTGGGATGGTGTGAAAGTGTGATCAAGACATAGTATTTTCAGGAAAGGAAATAACGTGTTGATATTGTTATTAGGGTGCATTTATCTGTGAGTATCATGTGAATGAGACGATCCTAACTCTATTGATATAATGGATGGAATCACATAGATGAAGTTATTCAGTTGGTGAGAGTCGAAAGAGGTCCATTGGCTGAGTCTGAGGTTTGAAAGAACTGATCAGAGTAGATCAAATGGATTCACCCGGTCATATGAGATGATGAGACATTGAGATGAGTATGCGCATGGTTGTGTGGATTTTACAGCGAGTAGTATGATAGATGCAAGTCTCTGAATGCTAAGTTCAATACACGAGTCTTCCAGAAATAGAGTCAAGTGTCTATGTGTTTTGTTTTGTGGTTGTTTTCTTTAATTTGTGATGATCGTGTATTTACACGGGAGCAAATGATGTTATAGGTGATAGAGCTCCTCAGTGAGAAGTTGGATGATGAAAATATTGTATTTTCTTTTGAAAATTTATTTTAATTTTATGTAAATACTTAAAGTCTTATGAAGAGAGAGATATTTTGAAACATTTTATGAAAGAGTTGTAAACATTTGTATTATATTTATATATTAAATTTTATATTTCATACAGATTATGGTTATTAGATATGGAAAAGTATAGGGATGTTACATTTGGTATCAGAGCAGTTCATCCTTAGGATAACCTGAGGGTAGTGGATTCATTGTGTTTCTTCTACTTATAGATAATTATTTGAGTCTAAATTAAAAATAAAGAAAATTTTTGAGATTGTTTTTTTAAAGGTTTTTTTTTAAATCTTATGTGTCTTTTAAATGAAATTTTTAGTATTAAAAATGAAAGGATCTTGATAAAGTGGTGAGGGTGCACACTCATAACTGAATCAAGATGATTTTCTATCTTAGTTCTAAAAGTTTGATGTTGAGCATGTAATTAATTCTTGTGTAGTATATTTTATTTTATTAAGTGTGTATTTATTTAATTGAAAGTTGTCTTTAGATTAACAGTTTTACATCAATATTTGTTTTGGTGAAATACTTATATTATAAGTGGTATGATTTTGTTGATAAACTCAAATTATAGATGAATTTGAGACGTTTGCCTTTGAAAGATTCGGATGTTATCTTTTGAATGAATTGATTCCTTATCGATTTCATTCTTATAGTTGTAGTAATAGAAGACAATAGTTTCAAAATCTCTAGAAAATAAAATGGATAGTTACTCTATAAGTGTAGAGCAAATGCAAGTTAGATTTAGTAGTGTCATGGTTTAGTTTCAGATAGATATAAGTTATGAAGAGTAAATAAGTAGTATGTTGAAGGTTTAAAGATTTAAGCATGTGTTTCTATAGAGAGTACCAAAGTTAAGTTCCAAGATGAAAGTAGGAATTTTCTTTGATGTGAAGCTTGGAAGATGTCAGTGTTGCTAACACAACATCAGATGGCTCTAGAAGAAGAACAAAGCTTAAAAGGATAATGAAAATATTATATTTTCTTTTGAAAAATTGTTCTAATTTTATGTAAATACTTAAAGTCTTATGAAGAAAGATATTTTGAAACATTATATGAAAGAGTTGTAAACATTTGTATTATGTTTATATATTAAATTTGATATTTCATACACGGATATTAGATGTAGAAAAGTACGATGTTACATTAATTATACGTAATTTATTATACGATTAAATATAATTTTTTTAATAGAATGAATGTGAATGAAATGTTAAAATTTGACAATAAAATATTTTTTCCCTCAAATTCTACCGCTATCAATTATCTTTAATTTATAGTATAGATGATAAAAAAGTTAAGATTCTATTTTGTCCCACTATTTTTAAGTTCCCAATTAAAATTATAAATAAAATAGGTAAATAATTACAAAATTCTTTTTTATCTTTATTTTAGCCACAATAATTTATAATACTTATACCTATATATTAAAGAGATTCTTCTTTATAATTGTTTTTGGTGTACATAATTTTTTTCTATTTTATCCTTATCAATATTTTATTTTATTGATTTATTTTGGTTATTTTGTCTATTGTTATCTTGGACACTCCTGTCTTTTTCTTTTTTTTATATTCACTTTTATTTTATTTTATTATCTAAAAACCAAATATAACTTCCTTCAAAACTTCTCACTCCCCTCCTTAATCCCCATTATCTTTCTCCAGTCTTCTAATAATCAATTACACTGTTAATTAACCAAAATAAATCACTCACAATATATTGTTGCATTCATTTTTCTTATATTATTAGGAAAGTTCCTACAGAACCTATGATATGCATCCAAATTTAAAAATAAAATTACCATTGATTTTATTAAAATAGTACATTTAAAAAAACAAATTCAAAATAGAATTAAAAAATGATAAAAATAAATTATATATTATGCATTATAGTTCTTTTTAATAAACAGAATTACACATATAGTAGTGATAAAAATAAAAAATATGGATATACAATAATGATAAAAATAAAAAAAATGCAAATACACATGTTAATATTTAAAAAATAAAAATACTCATAAGTTTACGATGAATTAAAATATTACAATATGAATTTATAGTTAATTTAATAAATACAAATACACATATGATAACGATAAAACTAAAAATTGCAGATATATAGTTTGATATTTAAAAATACATAAATTTATGATGAATTAGAATGTTTGAGTATGAATTTTTATAGTTTATTTTAATTAATACAAATACATAAATAATAATGGTAAAACTAAAAAATATGGATGCATAATAATGATAAAAATAAAAAATATAGATAATAATAATAAATAAATAAAGATACACATTAATAAAAAATACAGATACACAATAATGGTAGAAATAAAAAATTAGATACATAATATTAATGAACAAATACAAATACACATTAATATTGAAAATAAAAAATGTGGATACACAAATGCAAGAACATCTGTGTTCCCCTTAGTATATATATATATAATGTAGATGATAAAAAAAGCTTTAACGGTTTATTTTATTTAAATATTTTCAAAATTCTCACTAAGAACTCTTATTTTTTTCTTTAATCACCTTAATATTTAATATACACAAGATAAAAATAAGTTAAATCACTCATTTTTTTTTATAAAAATACGTTAAAGTACTCTATCTAATATTTATAGTTAAATATAATATTTTTGTTAATTGTACCAATTTATTATATTATTAGATTTTTTTTAATAAATGAAGGTGATTGATATTTTGAAATTGGACAATTAAAAAGAAAATTAACGGACAGATCGACAGTTTATTCATACTCAGTCTTGTCTGTCAGAACGGATCAAATTAACTTTTTTATTTTATTATTTCAAAAAAGTTTGTTTATATTTATTTTTTCATATTTTATACATATTAATGGAAATATAGGTGTTATTGCGTTTGTGTATCTATATTTTTTAAATATCTTTAAATGAATGTGATTGATATTTTGAAATTGGACAATTAAAAAGAAAATTAACGGACAGATCGACAGTTTATTCATACTCAGTCTTGTCTGTCAGAACGGATCAAATTAACTTTTTTATATTATTATTTCAAAAAAGTTTGTTTATATTTATTTTTTCATATTATATACATATTAACGGAAATATAGGTGTTATTGCGTTTGTGTATCTATATTTTTTAAATATCTTTAAAGTATAATCACTACAAGAAAATCATTAAATAGAGATTGATTTTAGAGACAAAAAATAATTAGTTACTATTTTAATTAAATATTATTTTAGAGATTTAAAACATATTGGTATATAAAGTAGTTTTTATTATTAATAAATAATATTTAAACTTGTATCTATTTAGCTACCAAAGTTTTAGTTAGCACCCGGTTTTCTTGTAATAAATTACCTTTTCTGTCTTAACATTTGGGACTTTATACAATTCAATTCCCACATTTAAAAATATCAAAATAGTCCTAAAATTAGGTTTTAGTACTATCTTTTGAAAAAAAAAATGTGGAGATTAAATTGAAAAAAAAGTCTCAAATGTTATGACAAAAAATATAATTATGTTTATCTTTAAAAGTTTGTTGTGTGTTCTTCTTATCATATATATTGCATTATAAGTTTATGTTTATCTTTAAAAGTTTGTTGTGTGTTCTTCTTATCATATATATTGCATTATAAGTTTAAAATGATTGTAATTTTATTGAATTAATATATGATGTAAATTTATAAATGTATATTTACAAATTTCACTATATGTATAAAATGAAAATACTAATTTAGGTATGATAATTTTATAATATTGTAACAATAAATTATTCTTAACTAAGAGACCAAACCAATGTTCATGGATTTATTTCAACTTACATATCATTTATAAGAAGTAAATTTTTTGTTAATGAATTTATTTATTAACTTATAATAACAATTGAGTATATAATTTAAAGGATAAATTATATGTATTAAAAGATAAATTATAATATATATAACCATTACTTATAAAAAAGATAAGTTATTTAGATAGTTTGAAATAAAAACAAGTTAGTTAAATACTTATATTATAAGTGATATGATTTTGTTGATAAACTCAAATTATAGATGAATTTGAAGCCCTGGCCTTTGAAATATTCTGATGTTATCTTCTAAATGAAATGATTCCTTATCGATTTCATTCTTATAGTTGTAGGAATAGAAAATAGTAGAGCAAGTGCAAATTAGATTTAGTACTGTCATGATTTAGTTTTTAGATAAATATAAGTTAGGAAGAGTGAATAATATTAATGAAAAAATGCAGATACACATTAATAATAATAAAAAAATTTGGATAAACAGACGCAGAACATCGGTGTTCCGCTAGTATACATATAATGTAACATGATAAAAAAGCTTTAACCGTTTATTTTGTTTAAATATTTTCTAAATTCTCACTAAGAACTCTTATTCTTTCTTTAATTACCTTAGTATTTAAAATATACACAAGATAAAAATAAGTTAAATCACTCAATTTGTTTTTTTATAAAAATACGTTAAATTACTCTATTTAATATTTACAGTTAAATATAATATTTTTGTTAATTGTACCAATTTATTATATTATTAAATATATTTTTTTAATAAATAAACGTGATTGATATTTTGAAATTGGACAATTAAAAAAATAATAACGGACAAATCGACAGTTTATTCATACTCAGTCTTGTCTGTCAGAACGGATCAAATTAACTTTTTATTTTATTATTTCAGAAAATTTTGTTTTATATTTATTTTTTCATATTATATTTATTAACGGAGATATAGGTGTTATCGCGCTTGTGTACCTGTATTTTTTAAATATGTTTAAGGCATATTCACTACAAAAAAATTATTAAATAAAGATTAATTTTAGAGACAAAAAATAATTAGTTACTATATTTATTAAATTAAATATTATTTTAGAGACTACAAAAATATTGGTATATAAAGTAGTTTTTATTATTAATAAATAATATTTCAATTTGCATCTATTTAGCTACCAAAGTTTTTGTTACCACGTGATTTTCTTATAATGAATTACTTTTTCTGTCCTAACATTTAATTCTCACATTTAAAAAAATCAAAATAGTCCTAAAATTAAGTTTTAGTACTGTCTTTTGAAAAAATGTGGAGATTAAATTGAAAAAAAGTCTCACAACACAAAAAAACATAATTATGTCTATCTTTAAAAGTTTGTTGTGTTCTTCTTATTATAGATATTGCATTATAAGTTTAAAATAATTGTAATTTTATTGAATTAATATATGATGTAAATTTATAAATGTATTTTTACAAATTTTATTATATATATATATATAAAATGAAAATACTAATTTAGGTATGATAATTTTATAATATTGTAACAATAAATTATTCCTTAACTAAGAGACCAAACCAAAATTAGTGTTCATCGATCTATTTCAACTTACATATCATTGATCTATTTCAACTTACATATCATTTATAAGAAGTAATTTTTTTTTTAATGAATTTATTGATTAAATTATAATAACAATTGAGTATATAATTTAAAGGATAAATTATATGTATTAAAAGATAAATTATAATATATATATATAACCCTTATTTATTAAAAAGATAAGTTATTTAGATAGTTTGAAATAAAACCAAGTTAGTTAAATACTTTAATTATATGTGGTATGATTTTGTTGATAAACTCAAATTATATTGAATTTGAGACGCTGTGAAAGATTGTATTATTGATTTCATTCTTATAGTTGTAGAAATAGAAAATAATAGTTTTAAAATCTCTAGAAAATAAATTGGAGAGTTATCCAATAAGTGTAGAGCAAGTGCAAGTTAGATTTAATATTGTCATAGTTTAGCTTCAGATAGATATAAGTTATAAAGAGTGAATAATATTAATGAAAAATACAGATACACATTAATAATAAAAATAAAAAAAATATGGATAAACCGACGCACGAACATCTGTATTCCCACTAGTATACATATAATGTAACATGATAAAAAAAAACTTTAACCATTTATTTTGTTTAAATATTTTATAAATTCTCACTAAGAACTCTTACTCTTACTTTAATCACCTTAATATTTAATACACAAGATAAAAATAAGTTAAATCACTCAATTTTTTTCTATAAAAATACGTTAAAGTAGTTTATTTAATATTTACAGTTAAATATAATATTTTTGTTAATTTACCCAATTTATTATATTATTAAATATATTTTTTTAATAAATGAATGTGATTGATATTTTGAAATTGGACAATTAAAAAGAAAATTAACGGACAAATCGATCGTTTATTGATACTCAGTCTTGTCTGTCAGAACGAATCAAATTAACTTTTTATTTTATTATTTCAATAAAGTTTGTTTATATTATTTTTTTTCATATTATATATGGAGATAAAGTTTAATAAATTTTGTGTATCTCTATTTTTTTAAATATCTTTAAGGCATAATCACATCACTACAAAAAAATCATTAAATAGAAACTGATTTTAAACACAAAATATAATTAGTTACTATATTAATTAAATTAAATATTATTTTAGAAATTAAAAATTATTGATATGTAAAGTAATTTTTATTATTAATAAATAATTTTTAAATTTGCATCTATTTAACTATCAAAGTTTTAGTTACCACATGATTTTCTTGTAATGAATTACTTGTTTTCTTAACATTTGGGGGCATTATACAATTTAATTTCCACATTTAAAAAAAATCAAAGTTGTCCTAAAATTAGGGTTTAGTACTATCTTTTAAAAAAATGTGAAGATTAAATTGAACAAATCTCAGATGTTAGGACAAAAAATATAATTATATCTATCTTTAAAAATTTGTTGTGTTCTCCTTATTATAGATGTAATTTTATTGAATTAATATATGATTTAAAATTATAAATGTATATTTACAAATTTTACTATATATATGTATATAAATGAAAATACTAAATTTAGGTATGATAATTTTATAATATTGTAACTAAATTATTCCTTAACTAAGAGACCAAACCAAAATTAGTGTTCATGGATCAATTTCAACTTACATATCATTTATAAGAAGTAATTTTTTTAATAATTTTTTTTATTAAATTATAATAACAATTGAGTATATAATTTAAAGGATAAATTATATATATTAAAAGATAAATTATTATATATAACCGTTATTTATAAAAAGATAAGTTATTTTGATAGTTTGAAATAAAACCAAGTTATTGAATTATTTATTTAATTAAATAAATAAATTATGTTTTCATAAAAGACAAATAATTTAAATACTGTACACTTTTTTCTTTTGAATTTTTTTTATTATTATAATAACTATTGAAATAAAAATATATTATTAAATTTTAAAAATATTTTTATTAGTAATTATAAAAATAAATAAATTTTTTAATTTTATTGTATGTAATTTTTTTTATTGTGTAAGTAGTTTTTTATTGGAAATAATTGTTTGAATTAAAAAAATGTAGTTATTTAAAGGGTAAAATTATAAAATCTTGGGTTCTTTATTTTTTTTTCAAATTCAAACTTTTATAAATTTGTTTTAAATTCAAATTTTAAGATTAAAATAAATAATTGTTAAATTTATTATATTTTAATATTATAAAGGATAAAATTTGAAAATAAAATGTGTACACCAAACAAGAGGATCTCTTTATATATTACTAGTGGAAACATAGACATTGTCATGTATGTACATTTAGTGTTAGTTATAAAATAAATTTACAAATTTCTCTTATGCTTGACTTACATGTTGCTAGAAATTGAACAGGAAACACGTTACACAAATCTTTATTATATATAAATCAGTTTCTATTATTGATAAATAATTTTTAAATTAATATAAATTAAGTTACCAATATTTTAATTATCAACTTTAGTTACTAAATAAATGGTAACTGATGACATACAAATTTAGAAACTATTTATGAATAATAGAAACTAATATAGATATCAATAATCTGTGTAGTCTTTAAGTTAGTATTTAATTAATATAATAACTAATTATAGATGAATTTGAGACGCTGGCCTTTGAAAGATTCAGATGTTATCTTCTGAATGAATTGATTCCTTATCGATTTCATTCCTACAATTGTAGGAATAGAAAATAATAATTTTAAAATTTCTAGAAAATAAAATGGATAGTTATTTGTCATAGTTTACTTTCATATAGATATAAATTATGAAGAGTGAATAATATTAATAAAAAAATACAGATACACATTAATAATAAAAATAAAAAATATGGATAAACCGACGCAGAACATATGTGTTCCTACTAGTATACATATAATGTAACATGAAAAAAACAAACTTTAACAGTTTATTTTTTAAAATATTTTCTATATTTTAACTAAGAACTCTTATTCTTACTTTAATCACCTTAATATTTAATATACACAAGATAAAAATAAGTTAAATCACTCAATTTTTTTTCTATAAAAATACGTTAAAGTAGTCTATTCAATATTTACAGTTAAATATAATATTTTTGTTAATTGTACCCAATTTACTATATTATTAAATATATCTTTTTAATAAATGAATGTGATTGATATTGGACAATTAAAAAGAAATTAACGGACAAATCGACCGTTTATTCATACTCATTCTTATCTTTAAGAACAGATCAAATTAACTATTTTATTATTTCAATAAAGTTTGTTTATATTTTTTTTCCATATATATATATATATATATATATATATATATATATATATAAACGGAAATATAGGTGTTATCGCGTTTGTGTATCTATATTTTTTTAAATATCTTTAAGGCATAATCACAACACTACAAAAAAATCATTAAATAGAAACTGATTTTAGACACAAAATATAATTAGTTACTATATTAATTAAATTAAATATTATTTTAGAAATTAAAAAATTATTGGTATGTAAAGTAGTTTTTATTATTAATAAATAATTTTTAAATTTGCATCTATTTAACTATCAAAGTTTTAGTTACCACATGATTTTCTTGTAATGAATTACTTGTTTGCTTAACATTTTTGTACAATTTAATTTCCACATTTAAAAAAAATAAAAGTAGTCCTAAAATTAGGGTTTAGTACTATCTTTTAAAAAAATGTGGAGATTAAATTGAACAAAGTCTCAAATGTTAGGACAAAAAACATACACTACAAGAAATAATAATATTAGCCTCCCAAAAAAATCCACACAAAAAGTAAAAGGAAGACACTAAATGATACTTAGAGTGAGTTTAGTATCCCATTAAGTTGACACTAATCCAAAGATTGTTAATGAAGTAGTGAGGACTATGGGGGACACACAAATTTTTATGTTGCTAGAAATTGAACGTTACACAAATCTTTATTATATATAAATCAGTTTCTATTATTGGTAAATAGTTTCTAAATTAATATATATTGAGTTACCAATATTTTAGTTATCAACTTTAGTTACTAAATAAATGGTAGCTGATGACATAAATTTAGTAACTATTTATGAATAATAGAAACTAATATAGATATCAATAATCTGTGTAGTCTTTAAGTTAGTATTTAATTTAACTAATATAACAACTAATTATTTTTTATTTTTAAGATTAGTTTTTATTTTAAAAAAATTATATATATTATTTGGTAAATAATAAAGGCAAAAAACATAAAATAAAAATATTAAAATATATTATAAGTTAGAATAAAAAATAACCACATTGCATAAAAAAAAAAACTCATTGATGCTAAACTTGTGTGTTTAAAAAATTACAAAACGTCACTATTAATTGCTAAAAAAATTCATTGAAATCAATCCTTCTATTATTGAAATCATCATATTGAAAAAAAAAAAAAGATAGATGTACATCTAAAATGAATTCAAACAGGTAGTAGACCCACATCATTCCATCTTCAAAATTGTTCTATAAATAACAAGACCGAGTTCTCACAAATTGCATCTTGCTCATTGTAACCTCACCTCTCTAAACTCTTTCTCTCATAATCATGGGAAACAATGTTGGTGATGAATCCTTGGGTTTTCCACCATCCCCAAAGCCATCACCTACCATTGGTGAGAGAAATCCTTCTTCCAAAGAACCAAAACCTACCATGGTTGAAACTGGTAAAAGTTCTGAGGAGAATGAACCTAATCCAACCATCAGTGATGAGTTAGAAGAAGGTGGGGAGTTTCCAAAACCCATAATCATGATTGTTCCTGCTGGCGAGGACATTGTCAAGACCATTCTTGACTATGCTCGTGACAGAGATGTGAGCATCTTGGTGCTTCATGCTTCAGGTCCCATATCTGAAGTTCACATAACTAACCCTTTGCCTCCTTTCCATGATTGTACTTTTCATGGAAACTTGTACATGTTTTTTCTGACTGGTGTTTACACCAAATGCCTTTCACCCTTCCCACCCAAGAGCATTCCCTTTTCCTACTTCAACATTCAATTCTCCAAGGATGATGCTCCTGAAGTCTATGGAGGCCTTGTTGGAAACACTCTCATTGCTGCACAACCTCTGCAAGTCACAGCTTCTCTCTTTAAGGACCATGAGTACTATGAGTCTCCTATCACTGCTACAAATCGTCACTCTTCCATTCTGAGTATTCCTAATGTCACCGCTGTCGCCGCCGCTGTCGCCACCACCAACAACACAGTCCATCACCATGATTTCTTCGGTGGAGGTTCAACCCCATCTCCTCCTATAGATTTCACCAAGGTTTATCGAAACAACCCAACCAATCCAGGAGATAATCGCTAGATATAGATCACAAAGCTTCATATGCAACTTTGTGTGGCCTGAATAATACTATAATAGACTTGTTTCCTATGTACCCATGTGCCTTTAGGCAAGGAGTAATGATAATAATATTTTCTATGGTATTTAATCGCATTGTTCTTAATTTTGCATTAAATTGGGAAGTTCTCTTGTTCTTCATATGTATTCGGTGTTCGATGAAATATCGGAGAGTTCTGTAAAAATTTTCCGATGTTCAAGTTACTATCCGATTTTAGATATTAAATGTAATAAATGGTTACATTAACATGATGTTGGTCAACATATCTATAAATATGAGTTGTGCTTTTGTGTTTATAAACCTATATTAACACAATTTTCTTTGTTGATATATTGATACTATGTATCAATTTTATCTTTAATTTACTTTCAATTTTTTTTCGATTTATGAAGGTATCTCTTTTAATTAATTATTTATTCTTTGTTGATAAAAATAAATTATTTGTGAGAGAGGAAACCACCGAGTAAGACTCTATCAGAGTAAAAGATTATTTGTGTTTTTCTTTAACTAGTTTACTTTATTGGTAAGTTGTGCATATTTTTCAACATTGATGTTTTTGTTTGTTCTTGAATCAAATTCCACACTACAATCTTAGAATATTTACTTGTGCTTTCCCTAAAGTTTCGGTAATACATTAAGATAATCTCTTAAATCGCAAGGATTAATTAATTAAAAGTCTTAAAATTTAAGAAATATTTGCATTTTGTCAAAAGGTATTAAGTGATAAATATTTTAGTGGCTATCGTTACACAATAATACTGAATTTTAACTTGAAGTTACAAAGTTATTAATCAATTAATCGTTACAGTTAAGGTAACGAAGAAATTGATGAAAATAGTAGTTTGTATTGAAAATGATGATTGGAATATATTAATAATATTAAGTTTTGTTTTTTTAGTAAATCATTTTAATTCATTTTATCTCCAAAATTTGAATTTAGTATCTCTAATACATTTTCGGTGTTCTTTATACTTAATACTTAATATATAGTCGTTTGCCATTAGGATATAATATAACACGATAATGTAGAAAACCAAGACAAAGATGTGATACATAAAAATAATCTAAGCATTAATCATGTTTGGTTTGTAGCACGGTGTTGATGGTAGTGAAAATAATAATAATAATAATAATAATAAGAAGAAGAAGAATAAGAAGATAAGATAATATGCTAATAATAATAAAAGTGATGATAATTTTAAAAAAGTGAACTTTAATTTTAACTCAATCTTATAAAATCGATTTATAAGATGAGATTTATACTCACTTGTATACTATGAATTGACTCTTTAATTGATGTGTGATCTCCAACTCAACTTTACAAAATCAACTTGTAAAACTATGAATTGACTTTATTTTTAGTTGATGTAGGATCTCCAACACATCTTTCTCACATTGAGGTTGTCAACTTGTGCGTGAGACTGAATATTTATGGGTGGTCTGATAGTGACCCAATAACGGGTGACACAATAGGTCCAATAAACTCTCGCTACGATAAGCTCTAAATGATGACTCTGATACCATTTTAAGAAATAGATTTTAAGTATAACTCAATCTTACAAAATCAGCTTGTAAGATGAGACTTACATTCATTTATATATTATGTCCTTATTTTTAGTTGATGTGATATCTCCAACAATAATGATAGATACAATAACAATAACAGTGATAATGATGAAAAAAAATTGTGGTGAGAGTAATAAGAACAATGGCAAAAGTAGTAATGATTGTTATGATAGTAATAGAACTTGATTGAAAATTTTATGAGAGAAAAAAGTTTGAAATAATTTTGGAGAAGTTATGCCCTCCTTTGATATCTTACAATATCCATTTTGATCATATGGGTGATATTGGCAATAATAATGAAAGTAGTGAAACTGCTTATAAATTTTATTGATAATAGAAACTATTTAGTATATCAATAATTTTTTTATACATTAAAATAATATCTAATTTAATCAATATAATATTTTTTTTTAAATTGGTTTCTATTTAATGATTTCTTTTAGTGAAAAATTACAAAACTCTTTCTCGTCTTTATTTTAATCACATTAATATATATATATATAAATATATATATATATATATATATATATATATATATATAAAGATACACAAATAACATTCAGTCTATTATATATGGTTAAATACAAATATTTGGTTAATTATTCTCCATTTGTTACCTTTGTAAAATTGGTTTATAAGGTGAGGTTTGCACCCACTTATATACTATGGAATGTTTTAATCTCAAGTCGATGTGAGAACTCTAACAATAATATTTGTAACAATAATATTTGTATTTGAATGAATGTGACTGAAATTTTAAAATTTCACAGTGAAATATTTCTTTCACATTAATCTCATCTCTATTAATTATATATTATCTTTAACGTAATTTTTATAAACAATAAATAATTAATAAATAAAATAAAACAACAGTATTTCAATTTTTTTTAAAAATTATCATTAATGTATAATGTATTAAATATATATTTTCTTTAACACATTTTTTTATCAATAATAAAGAATTAATAAATAAAAGGAAACAACGGTATTTCAATCCTTAAAAAATATCTATTTTTAACATATAATACATTAATTATATATTATTTTTAACGTATTTTTTATCAACAATAAAAAATTATTAATAAATAAAAGAAAATAACGGTGTTTCAATCCTTTAAAAAAACATTTATTTTTTACATATAATGTATTAACTATATATTATTTTTAACGTATTTTTTTATCAACAATAAAAAATTAATAAATAAAAAAACAACGGTATTTTAATCCTTTAAAAATTATACATAGTAAGAAGGTTTAACCATATCTTTTGTTTAACTATTTTTAAAGTTTTATCTTAAATCTTTAATTATAATAATTGGATTGACCATATCCTTTCATTCTTACTTTATACTTTTTATACGGTTAGAGAATCATCGAATAAAAATTAATTTTATAGATAAAAAATTAATTAGTTGCTATATTGATTAATATATATTATTTTAGAGACTAAAAAATCATTGGTATCTAAATTAGTTTTTGATAAATAATGTCTAAATTGGTATCTAATTAACTGTCAAGGTTTTAGCTACAAATTATTTAGATACTAAAATTTGTAGTTAAAACCTCGTAGATAATTAGATACCAATTTATAAAGTATTTATCAATAATAGAAACTAATTTAGATACTAATAATTTTTTTAATCTCTACACTAGTGCAAAAGGGTTTAAAGACGACAGCTATTTTCAATTTATAACGGTGGCTATATAGTCGCGTTTGATCTACACTAAGTCTTAAATCCAACACATAAGAAGGCGGCTATTTAGCCACATTCGTAATTGAGATTTATAAATGCGGCTATGGTAAACCGTCACATTCTTATATGCTTCCTAATGATCTTTTAAGAGGGAGGAGTAATGCATTTACGAATGCGGCTATTTACCATTGCCGCATTTATAAATCATATTTACGAATGTGAATGCGGCTATGGTAATAGCCGCATTTATAAATCTTTACGCTGGATTTAAGAAAGTGACTATGGTAAATAGTCATCGTTGTATATGTTTTTTTAATACAATCTGTTTAATGTTTATACCCATCTAAATTGACCTGTTCAATTACAATCCAGCCAAACAAATACATAAATTCAGATAATCAATTTTTATATATTGATAAAAATGTATTACAAACACTAATAATATATTTTTATCAATCTAATTCCTACACTATTCATCAGCTAACCTAGAGTTATAAAAATTTAGAAAATATATGGACCAAGAATGTCTCACATGATATGGCTTCCGAAGACATTGGTTGCTCATCCGTGAAGAACTGCATTTCAATACCAACACGATAATTCTATTATAAACTAACAACTAACATAATATAAATTAATAATAAATGCAAATTATAATAAATACTAAATACACAAACTAAAAATCATTAAATTAATTATAAATATTAAATAATATAAACCTATCTACCATCTAATAATTTAATAATTCTATTCTAACCTAAAAACAAAAATAATATAAATTTTTAAAAAAAATTATAATAAAAAAAACAAATTAATAACATAAAAAATGTAAAAAATTTAAAACACCACCAACCTTGTGCGTGAAGGAAATGATGGTGGTGAAGAGCGGTGCGGGATAGGCAACAATGGCGGTAGCAGAGTCAACAGCGACAATGCAAGGCGGCAACAATGATGAGGAAGGCACAGTAGAAAGCAAACAAAAACCTTCTCAATGAAACAATGATCTTAGCAATGACATAAGACAAAACATAAGAGAAACGGAAAACATACAAAATTCAATGGTGGAAGAATAAGAGAGGAAGAAAATGCTTATCAATGGCACGAAGACAATGCAAACAAGAGAGGAAGAAAAGAGAGGAAGCACAAATATACGACGCACAAAAGAGCAAGGAAGAGCGAGAGAAAGGAGAGTTTGAAAACGTAAGTGGCGCGCTTCTAAGATAAGGTAAAAATGGATTTACGAATGCGTCTATTTGTAAAAGTCGCATTCTTAAATCAAGCGCTTTGATTAAGAATGCGGCTATTTGTAATAGTCGCGTTCTTAAATAAAGCACTTGATTTAAGAATGCAACTACTACAAATAGCCGCATTTGTAAATCAAAGCACTTGATTTAATAATGCAGCTATTACAAATAGCTGCATTCTTAAATCAAGTTAATTTCAACAATGTCACCGTGTTTTGAAAGACAACGTTTGACCGTAGAAACGCATTAAATAATGGGTTGTTGTTTTAACATTTTGTACTAGTGCTAACATAGTATCTAATTTAGTCAATATAACAACTAATTAATTTTGGTCTCTAAAATTGATTTTTGTTTAATGATTCTTTTGTAGTGTTAACCAAGTTAATATTTAATTTACATAAGATAGAAATAGGATAAAACATTCAATTCATTATGTATGGTTAAATATAATAGTTTTGTTAATTGTAATCAATTTATGATACGATTAAATATAATTTTTTTTTATAGAACGAATGTGATTGAAATCCTGAAATTTGATAATAAAATATTTTTTCACTCAAATTTTATCACTCTCAATTATCTTTAATGCATACTTTATATGATTAAAAGGTTTAAGAGTATATTTTATCTATTTAATCTTAATTATTTTTTTAAATAAAATGGATAAAATGTGTTGAATGTGTATGTATGACAATAAAGTGAGAAATATGAAGAAGATTGATTTGAAAGATGATGAATTATGAAAACAAGTAGATCATATAAGGTGTAATTGCTTCACCCAATAAGTGATACAACACCTTGTAGGTTTTACTTCATTTAATAAGATTTGATAAGTAAAACATTCAATGAAACCATAACTACAGATAGACTTTAAGTTTACATTTTACCTGATGAAAACATTCTTTAAATTTATTATTGTGTTGTAGTGAATGTTTTCATCTTTTATCTGCCTAGATGATTCGTGCAAAGCACAAGTTTACATCAAGATCACTTGTGTATGTCACAAGACGCTAACACTCTAGTGAATAAACTCTTGTGATCACATATTTATACAAACTTTTGTTTATCCAAATGTGATTGTATTATAAAAAAATACTCAGTGTCTTAGATAAGAGTGACTGTTATCCAAAAAATATTATATATTAGTCAAGAGTGGTTGCGGTCCAAACCAATAGTCAATGGGATCTAAGAGTGATTAATCCAAATAAAACCTAATTTTTAGCTAAGAGTGGTTGCATTTCGAAGGAGTGACTATGTTCCAAATAATACTTGTCTTAGTTAGGATAGTTGTGTTCTAAAGAATACTCATCTTAGTCAAGAGTACTTTGCATTTCAAAGAATACTCATCTTAGCTATAAATGACTATGTTTATAAGAATACTTGCACTAGCCAAGAATGACTAGGTTGCAAAGAATACTTGTCTTAATCAATAGTGATTGCATTCCAAATAATACTCATTTTGGTCTTTAGAATGGAAAAGGTCGTTTTTCGAATGGGAGAAGCCTTTGGAGAGTCGTCTTCTTCAGATTTTACTTGGGACGAGTTTGGTTTTGGGAGAGAAGGACATGTGGTTGTGGGAGGAAGGAGAGTTTCAAAATTATTCGTTTAGGTCCACCTATGTATTGCTACGACGGGATCGTGAGAAGGTCTTGACTGCAGTGTATAGTAGGATGTGGACTGCTACTCTCACCGCTTGGAGGGTGTTGGAGAATAGGATTGCAACTATTTGGAAAGACGAGGAATCGTGGTTGACAATCCGGTGTGCTGCTTGTGTGGGTTGGAGGAGGAATCTCATTGCCATTTGTTTTTCGTTTGTAGATTTGCTTGGCTAGTCTGGTGTCTTTGTTTTGAGTGGCTTGGTGTGACGTTCATGATTCACTCTGATCCTGTCCTTAATTTTATTCAGTTCGGGATGTGTAATGCTTCAGGTAAAATTAATGAGTTTTGGGAAGTAATTTGGGTTGGAGTCGTGAGTGAAATTTGGAAACATAGGAACAATGTCATTTTTAACAGGGGAAAGGTCGATGTGTTAGAAGTTTTTGCTTTGGCTCAAGTCAAGGTGTGGGCTTGGCTTGATTCTAAATCCCGTTTTAGCATGTTCTTCTTTGCTAATTGGTGTTTGGACCCCATGGTTTGTTTGAGGTTGGCTATTTGATATTTTGTTAAGTTTGTTGGTTGTATGTTAGTCTTGTGGTTGTGTTTCTTTGGTAGGCTGCTCTTGAGTGGGTGGAGGTGTTGAGTTGCTTTCTTGTATAAGGGTTGAGCCACCCTTTAAGTGGATCACATTTATTAATTATTGTTGCTGATAAAAAAAATATTTGTAGTCTGCCTAATAAAACTATATGTTCATTAAGAACTGGATGTAGGCTTCATTAATAGATGAATTGATATAAAAACATTGTGTAAAACCTTCTTATCTTTTATATTTTTAAAGTGCATAGTATTTAATTATAATTAATCATAGAAGAAGAGTTTAAAAAAATAAACTTTGAAAAACAATTTAATTATCAAACTTTGAAGTTGCCTTTAACTTTCCTAATCAGAGATAATCTCTTAAGATAAATCACTTGAGTATGTCTCTATTAAGCAAAACCATGGTCTCACTACACATCATCAAATAATATATTGTGAAAATTACAAAAAAAAAAATCTTAAAAATATAATTTAATTCAGTTTTTTTTTTTTTTTTGTATTTTGACCTATTTTTTTACAATATATAAGATAAAATTGCATGAATAATACTAATTCTATTATATATGATTAAATATAATATTTTATTAATAATTATACTCCATTTGTTATAAAATAAAATAAAATATTTTTAATTGAATTAAATGTCATTGAAATATTGAAATTTTACAATAAAGTATTTGTGTCATTTTGTTCCAGTATTTCTAACGTTCTCTATACTTTTAAATAAAACGAATAATCATATTATCAGCAATTATATTTTTTATTATTCTTACACTACAAGAAAATCATTAAATAGAAACTAATTTTAGAGATCAAAATAATTAATTGTTATAGTGACTAAATTAAATACCATTTTAGAGACTAAAAAAAATATTAGTTTCTAATATTGATAAATAGTTTCTAAATTGATATCTAATTATCTATCAAAGTTTTAACTACTAATTATTTATATTCTAATTATCTATCAATTTAGAAACTATTTATCAATAATAAAAATTAATTTAAAAACTAATAATTTTTTTAATTTCTAAAACCGTCTCTAATTTAGTAACTATAGTAATTAATTATTTTTTTATCTAGAATTGGTTTCTATATTTTCTTGGAGTGTTAGTTTAATGAAGTTAATGTTTAATATACTCAATTTATTATGGTTAAATATAATATTTGTAATCGAATAAATGTGTTTGAAATGTTAAAATTTGAATGTTGAAATTTGGTAATAAATATTTCTTTGACTCTAATTCTATAAGTACAAATCATCTTTAATGTATAAGGTAGTTGATAAAAAAAAGTTTAACAACCTATTTTTTCCTATTACTTTTAAAGTTCTTAATTCAATTTTTAAATAAAATGGTATTTACTAACCCTATTTGTGGAGATCTTTTTCGATCCGTACTTTTAACCACATTAATATTTAATATATATAAAATAAAATATATTAAATAAATTAAATTATTATATATGATTAAATATGATATTTTCGTTAATAATAATAATAATAATTTATTATATAATTAAATTTTCAATAATACTTAATTTATTATATATAATTAAATATAATATTTGTAATTAAATTAATATGATTCAAATATTAAAAATTGATATTAAAATATTTCTTTCATACTAATTCCATCACCGTCAATCACATTAACTTTAACTAATTATAGATTATAGGAAGAGTTAACAGTGTATTTGGCCCACTTTTTTTTTTAAGTTTTTCTTTCAAACATTGAAATATAACGAGTTCCACTATATTGAAAAAGACGTTGTTTAAGAATATTCTGATGTAAGAGATGTCTCCTTCATGTATCTTGGTGTGACACAAAAGCAACATATCAACAACATATTTTTTATATTCTTATATTCTTTACAAAGTTTAAGACTTTATTAAAAATTAAATTTTAAAATAGTAAGAGATATTAAATTCTTTTACATACTTTTTTTAATTTATATATAAGTTAGTTTTTACTGATAATTTTTTTATGGAGGTAGTTAAACTAGTACGTGAGTTACTACACTACAAGAAAATCATCAAATAGAAACTAATTTTTAGAGACCAAAATAATTAGTTGTCATAGTAACTAAATTATATATCATTTTAGAAACTAAACAAAAAAATTGGTTTCTAAATTAGTTTTTATTATTGTTATATAGTTTCTAAATTGGTATCTAATTAGCAACCAAGGTTTGAACTACTTATTTAGAAACCATCTAACAATAATATAAACTAATTTAGAAACCAAAAATTTATTTAGTTCCTAAAATGATCTCTAATTTAGTCATTATAACAACTAATTATTTTTTGCTTATAAAATTAATTTTTATTTCATGATTTTCTTGTAGTGGTAAAACTAATTAAGATGATCTCGAACACTATTTCATTAATTATTTTCATATTTATTTTAATAAAAGTCTATTTAACTTAGTTTTAATTAGAATTTTTAACTCCGGTCTCAAAATAAGCCATTTACAGACGAACTGATAATTAAAACAAACAATTTTGTATAGGTTCACCTTTAATTCTTTAAAATCAAACAAATTTAAAAATTTAGTACTAGAAGATTAGTTCAAGTAAAATTAAAATATTATTACACTGAATTTTATTTTGTTATTTTGTTATGTGAATTTGGTTTATTTAGTGCACCAAACATGGTTTATCATATCCACATCCAAATAATAAAGTGTGGTTTGGCTGCAAAAATATGTGGTGATTTTTGTGCTGCAAAAATAACCAAACAGCCATAATATATTGCATTATCCTTAGAAATTATTTAAAACAGAAATTTAGAGTTTATTTATTCCCTCATCACTAATTATAATGGTGCAATATTTTTATAAAATGTATACATCATAATTTAACATTATATTTTTTAGGGCACATATGAAGCCAATTGTGATAGATATTACCTCAAAATTAACAATTGAAATCAAAACTACATCCAGCTTCAACAGTCAACAGATCTTAAAATGTATATTATATACCCAAAAGCGATGTGAGTGAGTGATTAAATTATCTCAAAAGTACTTTTATTTATTAAACAATAAAATTGTTTTTTCTTGATTATGTATTTTGAAATTTACAAATACACAATACAATTCATACACATATATATTATTATGAAGAGAGTTACCATATATGAAGTGTATGGAGACATTTTTTTTAGAAAAAGAAAAGCTTCAGATCCAAACATCTAGCTTCCACACATGTATTTTAAAAAGAGAAGTGCTGCTCCTTCTAACATAATTTGGTATAGATATTTTTGAGTGAGAATCATAGTTATAATTTATAATAATTTTAATCATAATAAATATAGAATGTATAAAAAAAAAGAAAAGCATATACCTTGGAAGATGAGAATATAAAACCTATTTCTAAATCCAAAATATTCTTCAAAGAACCTTCCAATAGAAAGAGGCACATCAAGATTCATAACAAAACCTCATATTCAAAGTTCTAACAAAAAAGGAAGTTTAAAGAAGAAGAAGAAGAAGAAGACCATGTTACAATGCCTTGAGCTTTTTCTCCGCTGACATCTTAACAATTATTTCAAACCAAAAAAAAAAGAAAAGAAAATGACAGACATAAAATGCAGCAGGAGAACCCTCATGATGCACACGGCGGTTCAAGCCGACTTGGGTGGCGGCGCCGGCTTTTTCTTGGTCGGGGAAACGGCGGCGAGAGGGGAATCTTTGATCTCTTGGTGGGTCGAAATGCGTGAGACTTGGGAAAGGGAGGCGGCGGCGCTGGCGGCCGCTCCGGCTTGCTCCGAGACGTTGTGTGTGAAGTCAAAGGGCTTAGTGATGTCTTCGCCGGCGAAAATTTCCGGCGGAAGGGCTTGGGAGGGTTGGCGTCGATGACGGGACATGGCTACTCTGAAACGAGAGATAGAGAGAGAAAGAGCTAGAGAGAGAGAGAGAGAGAAAATATGAGAATGGATATGAATATGAATGTGTTTGGGATTTTATGGGGTTGTTTGGTTTGGTTTAGTTTGGTTCGGACACAGAACTATACTCACGCGCTCTTCTCTTTCGTGGTTTTTCAAACTTTTTTTTTTTGGTTTGGTTGAAGGTTTTGTAGAAAGGAGAAAAAAACAAAAGGAAACTAGTTTTGCAAGAAAGACAAGTTGTCTACCTTCATGGTTCCATGTTACCCGACGTGCTTCTACAATTTTAGTTTTTTCTTAAATATTCTTTTCTAAGAGATAATTTAATCAACTTAATTCTAATATTTAATCGATGCAATTCAGAATTCTTCACCTATAAGCTTCTATGTTATGTTCCTTCACATCATTTCTTTAATACAAGTGCATCCCATTGTAAAGTATTCAACTTGCATTATTACCATTAGTCACTTCTTTGTTTTAATTTTATATTCAACATAGGATGAATCGACAAAGCCTAACTAAAATTATTTAATATTTTATGTTGCTCAAAATTCCTCATCAACTTTTTTTTGTCATGACTACGCTGTGTGTGTTGATTTTATTGACTTGGGTAACTTTTTTTTAACTATTCATTTCCCTTCTCTCTCAATCTAGTTCTTTGAACTTTGACATTCCACAATCATGAAAGTGGATCTATCAAATTAGTAATGATTTGTTATCGATAATAAAGGATTTTAATAAATGAGAGTATTACAAGGATTACAATCAACATATAAAAAACTTATTTTTTTTAACCAAAATCTGTACAATATCTAAATTATACAAAAAAAACATTTTTACCATATTATTACAATAATAAAAGTCTCACTCTTGTAAAGTGAGATTTGCATTCACTTATATACAATAAAATGTTAAAATGTTTTAATTTCTATTTGACGTTAGATTTTCTAACACTTTTCATCTAAGTTTTTTTTTTCTCACAATATGAATTTTAACTAAACAATTATTATTGTAAGAGTTGGACCTATTTTTATTAGTGAAGATTGTTCAATCCTGCCAATTATATGTTATAGACAAACTTTAATTTGAATATTGTAAATTATTAGAAGTTGCCGAAACCCTACATGTTGGGTACATGGAAGAAATCCATCGTGCAATGAGAGGCTGAACAACGATATATGGACACTGTAATGCCCAAATAATTAAGGTTCAGGTAAATGTCTGTGAGTTATCAATCAAAATTATAGTACATGAATGATGTTTTGAATAAGGTATACCAAAGAATGAATCTTGGTTCAAAAGGGTCGTCGTTAATTTCGATTATATATTGGATTTTATAAATTATACCAGTATATTTTGAGAATAAATTTAAGTTGTGTTTACCATCAAAACTTTTTTTAATGGCCCATTATAAAATCTACTATTTTTTGAGTTTATGATTATAAATTACAAACACAAACATGCTTCTATTTTCCCCCTAAACTAATAATCATTAAACTATTTATCAGAATCACTTTTTAAAATTTATAACAAACTGACCCTTGATAGATACTACGATATTTTATATAACGTGATATTGATTCTATTTATAATATTATTATTTATTTCAAATATATGATAGTGTATATCTTAATACAAATTCTATACTTTTAAAAAGTGACACTATATATGCGAGTTACAAGTAGCATATATGTGAAGTTAAACAATATGCTATGGATGATATTTAATTATAAAGGAGATGAGATTTTATTTTTGCTCTGCTGAGTCATTCTTTGTTTTTGTTGTGTCAGTCACATAGATCTGTGTGACTTTATTTTTATCATGTAGGTTTATGATATTTTGAATGAACATTTGTGGTGTCATTTATCTACAATTGACTATTTGTTGATGGGTTAGATACTCCAAGTACCCTTTTATCTATTTATATATTTGTTTGTTGATAAAAAAATAAATTTTTATATACTTCTTTAGTTTATAATTTAATTTAACACAATTTAAGATAAATGTTTATCACGTCAATATCACAAATTAACATGATTTTGTCTCCTATTATCCTTTAAAAAATTCTGATTAATTCAGATTTTGGTGGAATCATAAAGAGACTTAAGTCATTACTTAAGCCTAAGAAATGTTTGGTATTAATATTTACACAGATTCTGTTGTTTTGTAGATACAGCGTAATGACGAGTAATAAAACGGTAAATTATTTAGTTATTAATTTCAATTAAAAAGTTTGTCTCTTAATATATTAATTAGATATCACTTATTTTATCTCATAGATAGTAATAAAAAAACACTTTTTTAATAAAATATTATTATCAGTATTTAGTATAAATATTACTAGTAATTTTAAAAACCTAAAAAAATTTCACTTTAAGCATAAAATATATTATAATGATCCTGAAAAACACAATCTCACCCTGCTATTCTTACTCATCCTCAAAACTATGCAGTGGCCATGGTTATGGAAGTTATGGCAAACGTGGGCCACAAGCTACCTAGTGATGCTATGAGTAGGAATAAAATCCTAAAAAAAACACGATGCAGGTACGAGAATATGATACGAATGTGGAAGACCTCGTATCCAATTTCTATATGCATGCATGTATGAACCGTACGTGTTCATACTTTGTATGTAGAATGAAGATGTTTGGGAAACATTATTCTATTTTGTTCAAGTCATAAAAAAAAGAGTGTAAATATAATTAAAACATGCATAATTAAGATTTTTTATATTTTTATTTACTATATATAGAGACATTTATTGCATAATTCAATGTGTCCACTACCTCTATAAAACTCTTGTTATATAAGGTTTTATATGCTAATTTTTTTTTAAAAAAAAACTTATTAAAATTATCAAAAATAACTAATGAGATTCATGTTTTTTTATCGGCACTAATTAGATTCATGTAATAATTTATAAATTCCTAGATAGGGGTACGTGGTTTTTTTTTCTATTTTATTTAAGGTTTAGCTCACCTTTTTAAGTAATTCATATTTATTTATATTTTTTTCTGATAAAAAATAATAATTGATAAGTACACAATTATTAATTGTAAAAATGAATAGTATTTTTTATCAATAAAGAATGAATTGAGTAAAAAATATATTTAAGGATACTCATCACTTTATAAAAATGAATAGTTAATTATAAATATTAGTTAGATTTTTTTTTTATAAAGTTTTGAATTTGAAAAAATGTTAAATTTTCAACATCATTTTGTATTATCCAATATCTAAATAATAGGAATTTATAATATATAATTGTTAATGAATAAAAATCGTTAAAACAATTATGACAATTTACTTTACAACTCGACAGTAACTACTCATGTTACTCACGGTTCGATCTTAACTACCAAGTAACTGTCAAGTTACCTTAATAATAGGGCACACGTAAAAACGTGACCTAAATAGTTATGATTATATTGTCATTTTATTAGGCTTCTACTTAAGTCTGTAAGCATATAAATACCTCAATTCTCTCAGGAAGTAAATCTATGTTATATTTTATTATTCATTTACTTATATACAAAATCATCTACATTACTGACTTGAATGTCAAAATTTTTTTTGCAAGTGCATCACTACTCAATAACGTGATTTGAAGATTCTTATTTACCTCAATTCTCTCAGGAAGTAAATCTATGTTATATTTTATTATTCATTTACTTATATACAAAATCATGTAGAATCATCTACATGACTGACTTTAATGTCGAAAAATCTTTTGTAGGTGCATCACTACTCAATAACTGATTCGGAGATTCTTATTTTACATGCACCTTGAAAAAAAAAGACAACTCATTCTCAATAATAATAATAATAATAATAATAATAATAATAATAATAATAATAATAATAATAATAATAATAATAATAATAATAATAATAATAATAATAATAATAATAGCTATGTTGAAGAAAAAAGTGGAAGAAAAATAAGAGATTGAAAAAATAAAAATTAGAAAATGAAATTGGCTAAAGTATCAAAATCAAAGATAGGACATGATGACATGTGGTGCATTCTTAATCAAAAACATTAATCAGTAGTTTGTTCCGCGTTTGTCCAAGAATAATAATTGCATATTCTGTAGGGATCTTATGATTTGGTTGGATATGATGTTCCTTCAATAGGCTTTTATTTTCTATAAATATTCCAAGTCTGAGTTTAGAGGTGAAAATCTGAAAGATAAAAAAACAACGTAGTTCAGGAATGTTTACAGATCATCGGAGTGAAAAAGCTAGTTGTCTCTTATGATTTTAGATTATTCAACCATCACCATATCAACTCTGGAAAAACAATGGTAAAAGAAGAATATATAGATAAAAAAAATAGACAAAAATTATTTAATTTAAAATATATATAAAGTTAAATTTATTTTTTTTAAATTGATTATTTTTATTCTAATATTTTATTTAGTGGTATTATGATTAAAGACACAAAAAGAAAAAATTATGAAATAATCTACTATGGTTATCATAGTCAATTACGGCAGTTCAAAATCAGTAGCATTAATTAGTTTTTTTTTTTAAAAGGAACATATACATAATTTATTATTCAGCTCCATACGCTTTTAATGTTTTTTTTCATTATTTTGTATGAAAAATCTGTAGTTGTAAGATCTACTATTTTTTGTTTTCAATTTTTCAAACCATTTATTTTTACTCTTTTCCTTTTTCTCTTCTTATTTCCATTCGACTAATTAAACTACCTGATAGAGATGATGATGATGGGTCCAATTGGAAGGGACATTGGGCTAATGAGTCTCTATATACTTCAACCAAAATCTAGAACAATAACTTGTACTTTATATTCAAAATTCCAATTATTATTTTTTTTGGACAAAGTTCAATAGATGATTAGTTTTAAGACTTTTCATGACTTTGATTTGCTTGTTTATTCGAATATCCAAATTTAGTAGCAATATTATCTTGGAATACGTGTTATCTTTAGATAGGATATATGTGGTCAGAAAAAAAACACTCATAATATTCATTTCTATAAAATCATTAAATACACATCAAGTTTAAAGACACATTAATTAATTAGTTATTTGATTAAATTAAATATTATTTTAAATATTAAAAAATATTAATTTTTAAATTTATTAACTAGTTTCTAAATTGGTATCTAATTAGCTAATTGGTATTTGCTTAACTATCTAGGTTTTAGTTATCAATTGTAGAATCTAAAGTACATGGTAGCTAAAATCTTAATAGCTAATTAGATACTAATTTAAAAACTAGTTTATAAATTTTACTAAAAATAAAAATTAATTTAGATATCAATTTTTTTAGTCTTTAAAATACTATCTAATTTAATCAATATATTGACTAATTATTTTTTATTTTTAAAATTAATTTATATTTAATAATTTTCTTGCAGTAATTATGTGCATCCATTACTTTGTGTGAATAACTTGACTAAAGCAAGTTATATATTTTTTATAAATAAGAAAAAATTTTATTAATCATAATAGAAGAAGTATTATAACTAAACTAAAAAGAAAGTTATAAGACGAATATACCAATAAGAAAAAAAATATTAAAATTATTTGTGTTGTTCTTTTTTAATTGATAATAATTTTTTTAATAAATTAGGGGTACTCTCCTAATACTCATTACAAGAAAATCATGAAATATAAACCAATTTATAGAGACCAAAATAATTAGTTGCAATAGTAACTAAGTTAAAGACCATTCTAGAAACTAAATAATTGGTAATTAAAACTTTGGTTGCTAATTAGATACCAATTTAGAAACTATTTAACAATAATAGAAACTAATTTAGAAACCAATTTTTTATTTAGTTTCTAAAATGGTTTCGAATTTAGTTACTATTGTAACTAATTATTTTGGTCTCTAAAAATTGGTTTCTATTTCATGATTTTCTTGTAGTGACTCTAATCCATATATAAAAAAACTTACTCCCTTACTTACTTGAGAGCAAAAGGCTTAAATTGTACAAAAGTATTTTCATCGGATGCTATTGCAAAAAAAAAAGTGTCATTAAGAGTACATCCCTCCATATCATACCACAAACCAACATATGTGCCTACACCAAACCACATATCATACAAAACTTGGTCAACATATCAGCTTGCAGGGTCGTTCTTAAAATGCAAGTGTAGAAAAGATCCATTTGTTTGCTATAATCGTGTGAGGAGTATTTTCCATAATGATTTATCATATGGAATATGTTTTGGACAACTATGAGCAATTGCATCAATCCAAAATAGATTAAAAAACTAGCCTTATATGAAAACTCAATAAACTTGTTCTCAATCATATGAAACTTTGTTGTAGTCGATGTTATCATAATTTTTTTCCGGTAAAAATTGAAAAAATTAATTGAAATATTTAAGGGATACTTCAACCCTTATACAAATAATAAAGGACAAATGTCTTTACAAACTAAACCTAGCACCTATGTTATACATCAACTACCAAAAAGCACAAAGTGAATGTATAGAGTAATTAGTTCATCTATTACTAATAGAAGATACAACCATATAGGTAAAATGAAAACCACAACCCATACCATAATGAGACCATGCAACCAGATTACCAACATCGAGCATAGAATAAACAAATCTAAAGAGCAAAAACAAGACCTCCCAAATGCACATAATGTAATTTGTTAAAAAGTGTTTTCCACCTCATAAGCAAGAACAAAGGCCTTGAATAACTCAGCCTGCTCTGCACTTTGTTCTGCTACTAAAACTTCTCTGATGTGGATTTAGGTCCTTTACATCCTTTGGCCTCTCCATTTTCTGATTAAATTATCACATCTTCCATGACTGTAAAAATGCTTCCATTCCACCTACATCAACTTGAGGTTGCCCTCCTCCTAAACACTTATCTTTGTTTTACATATTTTCTCAACCAATAAATCTACTTCAAGGTATATTATAAACGGAACAACCATTTACTAATCTAAACGTGACCCATCAAAACAAACATAATCACTAAGAAACTTGACCTGCAAAGATTAATATCTTGACAAAGTTGTTTGATTGAAAGTTATGATACAAAATACTCTTGACATGTGTAGTTGTACACATCCTAGAGGCAATGCAAGTCATAAGAATTAAAAATAACTACACATACAGATTAGAAGTACCTCGCAAAAAAACCAAGATATGGTAACAAATGAAAAAAAAAAACATTTACTTCGTTGTCAATTTTGTGCATTCTATAAGGCATTGTAACCAATCAAAGTATGAAAAAATTGCATGAGGAATCTTTTCTTTCTTCCAAGCCCAAATCTATAATTGTGCTAAAGTTAGAATTTTATCTGCATCAACCTTACCCTGATTAAAGATAATCTTGTTTATCTGCTTCCTTATACACCAGATGATATAAACTCACATACTTTTCCATTCCCCTCCTTGTTAAAGCATATACAATAGAATCAATTAAAATGTTTCATTAGGAACTTTTGATGGACCGAATAAATTCCAAGCCAAGAGTTGCACAGTTTTACTATCCAATTGAAATATTCAAAGGAAGTCACAATTTTTTTCCTCCATTAGTGCTAGTATCTCTAAGTTTTAGTTTTCCTTTCCTTCTAAAGTCAGAAAAAGACCAAAATTTATAAAAGAGCTTTCACTGTCATGACAACTTTTGTACCATGAAGATCTTGTCCGCAACATTATAACGTTTGCATAGTCCGTTGATCAACTTTTCCTTGTATCACCTAATCATGGTACTTATAAGACACTTCCATTGGATGCTTCTTCAGCGAACCATGTTTTGATATATCAGGTTTGCCCTTGAAGCATGTTTATGATCTAATATTTATCAAGTCCAAAATACTAAAAGAAAAATTAGAAAAAAAGTATATTGCAAGACAATATTGTATACATTATCCAAATAAATAATACAACTATCATTACAAGAAAAAATGATTTTAACGGAAGTTTATTTTTACATTACTCGGGGTTAAAACTTCTATTAAGTTATTTACCCAGGGTTGCAGTTTCCCCTGCTAAACCATTCCTCTTCTCCGGGGTTTTTTTAACCTCAGGAAAAATCTTTCAAAACCTTCATAAAATACCATGGGTTTCAAAACCTCTGTTAAATACCATGGATTTCAAAACCTCTGTAAAATGACTTGCCGATTGAAATAATTTTCAACCCCATTTTCCACCATCTCTAACGATCCTCCTGACTTATCTCTTCCACTGTAGACACACTTCTCTCCAGTATAGGCTCAATGGCTACCAACGACAGTCCTAGTAAGGAATCACAATTCAGTCACACTTATGTCTATTATATCTAAGGAGAAGAAATACTAAATAAGAGATTATCTTCTTCTTACTCCAATATTGTTTCTTCCATCACCTTACTGCCCCAACTTGTATCACAAGCTACTGTTACCTAGTTCGACAAAAATTGGTGTTTACCACTGCTTTATATATCCTAAACAATTGCATTATCTATCAGATGTGAGCTTCAAAGTCATGTGTGTTCTTGGCTAAAGATTTCAAGCAAATATTGCAAGGACAAATTAACTTTATTACTTCTCTCACTTTCACAATGAACTAATTATTAGATCGCATTTTAAAATAAAGGTCGTAGTTTAAAATCTTTCAAAAATTATGAGAATTAAATATTAACAATTATAACTAAAATTAAAATTGCACATAAAATATACGTACATCAAAAGCTAAAACAAAATAAGTTAGGATTTTTGAAGTATGAGTTCGTAACAAAAAAAAAACTAGGAATTATATAAACCAACTACCATCAATCATAAGAAATATGCAAATACCGTTGAAATACTAATTATCCAAGATTAGTTGTTGAAATACTTATTATCCAAAATTATTTTGCTGAGTTTTTAAAATAAATTTTTGAATATTTAGAAAATTTGTTTGTAATGTAAAGTTACACTTTAAAATTTTAGAGAATTAAGTTACAAAATATATTAAAATTATATAGTTTAATTGTTTATTTATAAATATATTTAATTATATTTATTTATTGAAGTTTGAAAAATCTGGAGTGTTTTATTGAAGTTCTACAATAAAACTTTGAAGTTTACTGAAAGTTTAAAATAAAAAATTATTTTGATGAGGTTTTAAAGTAAAGATTTGAAATTTAACAAAGATTAAAAGAATTTATGTTATTTTACTGAAGTTTTAAAATAATAATTAGAATTTAATAAAGGTTAAAAATCATCTCTTATTTTAGTAAGATTTTAAAATAAACCTTTACAATTTAATTATATTTTATTGAGATTTTATAATAACTTTAAAATTCAACGGAAGTTAAAAAAATCTCATTTAATTAAATCAATTTTTAAGTTTATATTAACCTATGTTAACCATTTTTTTTTTAAGTGAGTGTGAAAAAAATAATTATTAGTAAAACTTCTGAAAAACCAAATCACACATCAATTACATTTCAAATCTGGTTTCAATAGACACAATTAAAAAATAAGTGTCAGATTTTTACACGAAGAAGTACAACACATAATAAATGTCTTGAATAAACATTATCGTTCTCTTGTACAGATTAGTTTGAGTTGACACTAAAATGACCAAAAAAAACACTTAAGAAAAATCCAAAATAACTTAAAATGGAGTAATGTTAAGAACTGAAGATCCCAACAAAAGTTAAGATTATATAAAAGGTATTCACTAATTTGATTAAAATAAAACTATAAAAAAGGGTCTTCCTTCCATGTCCATCTCTGCAAACCTTCAGTATATAAGTATTAACAAAGCTCAAGACGCTACTCATATTTGTCATTTAATTATGATTGGTTAGTATTCTAAGTGCATTTGCATAATGATATTTTCATTCACTTTATATACCACAATAGTTTTTTTCATCAGCAAATAAAAAATAAATAAATAATTTTTTTAAAAATATTTCAACTCTTATACGAGAAAACTACTTAATATAGTTCATAAAAATATATATCTTACTACATATATCTCCTATACTAACTTTTATAATTCCAAAAAATAACATATTCAATAAAATTAATATAAGCAAACATAATACCAATTAAAACTAAAAAAAATGCATTCGTTAAGCCAAAAAAGTTAACATACATGATGATGAGTCAGTAGCTATTTGTGTATTGATTTGGTGATACACTTTGTTAAAAGGCAAGGTATATATATGCATATTTTTTTATTTAGGTTATTATTCTGTCAATTGATTATTTTTTATTTACGCAATTAAAGAAAAAGAAAAAGAAAATAGTTTTTTATACACACCAACAATCCAAAGTTAATCTCAAGAAATTTGTATTATTTTTTTCCTTTGATTTATCAGAAGGGATGTGTGGTTGGGACAGTTGAAGAATGATGGTGGGAGTTTTGTTAAATTTTGTAGATTGGAAAGAATAGCATAAAGAAAGACAGTGTTCCTTGTAAGAAGGTGAAAAGAATGGAGATATAGAGACAGCGGCAACGTTGTTGGGTTGCAAAATGGAGAGTGTGCGTGAAACATGATGGTTGTGGAAGCAGTGGCACATGCAAAAACACGTTGTGTATAGTAAGGAACCAGTGGTTGATGATGATGGTGTTGGGGGAAAGAAGGTGCAAAAACAAAATCTGCTGAATCTTCATTTGTAACAGGGGTGGTGCTGGTGTTCTCCATTATTTTTACGTGCGCAATTAGGGAAAAGAAGAAGACAAAGAAGGTGGGGTGACGCGCGCGCGTGGTGTTGGATATGATGGAAGATTGAAATTGAGATGAAGTGAAAAGGACGCGTGGCAATAGAAGAGCCTCTTGTTGAAATCTATTATCTCTGCGGTGTGGGTCTAAATTCTATATGTAGTTCAACTAACCAAATCTAAAAGCATACATGTGCCACAAAAATAATTGCCACCAAATCACACACACTTTCCTATTTTAATCTCTTCGTTTAAGCAGTATCATTATCAATTCAAATTTACTTTATTATTTCATAGTAGGTGACAAGTATATATATTAAGAAATTTAATAAAAATCTGATTTAAACCTATTAATACGTGATCTTCAACGCACATATTTCTCATGTTAAAATTGTAATTCTGATATTATTTTAAAAAATAACTTTAAACTTAATTTAATTTAACCTTATAGATGAAGTCTGTATCTATCGAAATTTGCACTCATTTATATATTATAATTAATATATTGAAGAGTATTACGAATATGGAATTTCCAACACATCCCCTCATGCTGAGAGTGCAGGCTCGTGCGTGGGACAAAATATTATGGGTGGTCCGATAATGGTCCGATAGTGGGTGGTACGTCCAACAAACACTTGCTAGGATAGGCTTTAAATGAGTCTGATACTATAATACGAAGTGAACTTTAAGCCTAATTCAACCTCAAAAAATCAATTCATGATGTGAGGTTTGCACCCACTTATATATATATTAAAATATTTTTATCTTTAATCGACGTGAATCTCCAACGGAGTTAATTGAAGTTGAAATGAAAATCCGAGATATTTTTGAATTTAAATAAAATGGAAAAGGCATGGGTTTGATAGGTTGTTATGGATAGGTGTAAAGAAAGTTGGTGCATATATTAGTTAATAAATAGGTTGTTGATGAAGAGAAGGAGAGAGAGAATGTGTAATCCGAGAGTGTTGGGAGGATCCATAAATGATGGAAAGGAAGAACAATAATTGATGTACGATGGAGGAAGGAGGAAGCAGTAGGAAGAGGGTATGATATAATAATGAATTGAGTTCATGACAATTGCCAAAAATAAATGAGGGGACACGTACTACTGCACCTGTGCAACAAACACACTCATCTCTGGACACTGCTTTTGTCTTCATCCCCATTTATTCTTCAACAAACCACAACCATGCCAAAATATCCTTCAACATTATCCATACATTTAACAACACCATTTCTATATTCTAATCTTCCATTCATATTTTACTGCATTATTATCCATCCATTCTGCATTCACTACTCTTTCGTCTATCATTTATGCTTTCTACACGTGGGATGTCTCAATTTTACATTTCTTCCTTTTTTTTTTAAATCTTATCGTTCATCAAATCTTTTTTTTAAACAACCCTCATTCCAACGGATGAAAAAATGGATTCACATCAGATGTATTGTATTGTTTTGGATAAAGAAAATAGGAATATAAGAAGATAAAAGCTTTGGAGTGAGAGAATTACATAAATACTAGTGCATATAATACATTTTACATCGATTTTATGAGACTTATTACATCGGTTCCATTATCGATGCAGATGTTAACGATGTAGGGAATTGATAAGTGGCATAATTTAGTAATATTTCATTCAAAAAGATAGACACTTATGAACTTTAATTATTAATAAAATCACTAGTACAAAATATCAATACGATGACTCTATATAAAGACAGTTTTTACACAACCATCATTAAAAAAGCGTGATGCCAAACTTGTAATTATTTTGTGTTTGCAGGCCAAAACAACGACGATTCCAACATGAACTGTCTTTCTTCTTCCTCTCTTCATCGCCGCTCTGCCGCACCACCGCAAAGTACTCACTCATCGTGCTGCTACACCTTGTCATAAAGCCACCGCGCTGCTACACCTAGCGACAAAGTCACCGTGCCATTGCTCCTTGTGATCGCGCCGCTCCGCTTCTCCCATAATGGCGTCGCTCTACTTCTCGCCATGACCGCGTCGTGTCACCAGCGACCTTTGATACAAACCAAGACAACAAGAAGATGACCAAGGATGCACACTATGAAAGGTCATCTCAACATTCAGCTGAAGACCTAACCAGAGGGAGAAATGGACAAAGACCAGAGCATCTCAAGTTCTTCTTGTTGGTCTTCTTAAGAATAAAACAAGTTGTAAATAAATTGGGCTCAATTTGGGGGTCCAAATAGCAAATATAGGCTAGAATAAGGTACATTTAGCATAATATGGGGTGTGGGTAGCGTTTTAGTTTGTTCCTAGTCCTTTTGGAAGGCATTTTAACCTAGTTTCTAGAAGAACAAACCTAGGATGCGGGGTTGACTTAGTCAAACCCTAAGGTTGCCCATTTTTTCCCTTTTCCCATCCTTCCCCTTTAACTTGTTCTCTGAGGCTCCTCCACCTATAAATAGGAGGTCTACCTAGTGTATTTTTCAAGTTGAAATTAGTAGAAGAAGAGTTACTCTGCACAAATATTGTGTGAGCTTGAGTGAGTGTTATCTCCTCTCCCTTGATCTTATCTTGATGAGAATGAAGCTCTCAAGTGGCGGTCTTCCACTACACTTGATGGTTACCACCCATCAAGTGGAGTGAACATCATTCTCATTTTCCACAAGTTTCCTTCTTCCATTCTCCTTCATTTTCGCCTTCCATTTTATGTTCATTGTCTTTCTTTCCTTCATTGTATTGCTCTTGGTTTTGTCTTTATCAATTGAGTTTTGCATCCATTCTCACCATATCTTGTCTTTTGATCTTTGCCTTTGTGAAATTAACCTTCACATCTACTTAACCACTTGGTTAAGTTAATGTTCAGTGAGGATTTTCCTAAGGTTTTCACTCTTAAATTTCTAAAATCTCAATCTAAGCAAAGTGTCACTCCATAAAATGAACAATCTTAAAAATCAACTCACATCATGTGGTTATCAGAGCTTTGGTTCTTGAGCTTATTTTGCTTTGAGTTGATTAGCACTTTACATTCTTTACATTCAAGCACCTTTAATTACTTGTCTTTAAATTCAAGTACCTTTAATTTCTTGTCTTTAAATTCAAGTACCTTTAGATTCTTGTCCTTACGTTCTTGCAATTTAATTTTCAGCCCTTTATTTTCCTTGCAATTTCCATTTGGCCATTTTATTTTCCATAGCTTTGATTCGCTTTTGGATTGTTATTTGTGTGTCTTATTGTGTTCTTGCCTTTTTGCTTTGAGTAATATGTTCATTGGTGTTCTAGGAGTCCTTACTTTGATTGTACTTACTTTGCTTTTAATTTTGAAAGTTTGAGAAGTAATTAGAAACTTGTTTTAGTAGAAGTAGATTTAAAGTTCCAAACAAAAAGATTTCAAGTGTTCAATTATATTGAATCCCAAAAAAATTTTGTGGAAATTGGAGTTATTGAAAATTATGCATGATTAAAACTATGGACATTTCATTTCCATAATTCAAAAACTAGTATAAAAAAAGAGTGAAAACGCACATTTGTGGCATCAATTACTAAAGAAAACCATTTTCTAAATTTGGATTCAACTTGATTGGCAAATTGATTTCAACCATTGTGGAATTTTTTATCCTTTTGCTTTACCAATTTCTATAAAAAAAAGTTTCATTGTTAAAAGTTTAGTAAGTATCTTTGAGTCCTTTTTGTGTGCCTTTTTCTTGTTTGTCTTCATTTTCTAGTTTTGTCATAATCTCTTTCTCAAATTTGGTTTAGCTTTTCTTGTTTGTCTTTTCTTTCTTTTCCTTAAGTTTTGTGGTGGTTTCCTTTAAGATCAAGTGTTGAAGGTTTTGGCCTTTTTCATTTGAGAGTATATCAACCTCAAGAAAGACTTTTGTGAAGTGGAAGAATTTCTTTGAAGTGCTTTGAGTGTTCTCTTCTTGAATTTCACCAAAGGTGAGGCAAACGTGAGGAGTGTTTAAATTTTTTCACTAATTGTTTGTTCCTTTGTGCAAAAATTATGGGTCATTTGTCTTTAGGTGAATCTTCAAAATCGCAATCATATTACAAAGCCCACCTTTTGGGAGAACTTGTGGAGGTCAAGAAGAGACTTGTCCACAAAACTGTCAAAATAAAGGTCATCAAAAAGTCCATTAGATTTTACATCGGTTCTACAACTAATGTAATAAGGGTCCTTTTTGTTTCATTTATTGACTTTTGTAGGACATTTACATAGATTTTTGTTTGCAACCGATGTGGTATGTCCCTTTTTACATTGGTTAAAACTTTAACCAATATGTCCCTTTTTACATTGGTTAAAATTTTAATCGATTTAATATATAACATTTTTTTAAGATTTTTTATTTATTTATTTTCCTAACTTGTAATTTTAAAAAACATATTGATATGAATAACAATAACAAATTAGAAAAAAAAAATATTAATAAAAACATAATATCAATAAAAGTAAATTTTGATTCCAATATTCATCTCAAATATATATGTTCAAAAAAGCAAAAATGTTATCAAAAATCAAATACAAATTCTCTCAATTTAAACTTCTTAAATACCTAATATATTTATTTTAATCTAAATAGTATTTTTAAAATTGAAACATAACAAAAAATAATCTTAAAAACTAACATATTTAAATTTAAATTACAAATATTTTAGACATATACATTATCATCCAAATTATTAGCTATTAATATAACATAAATAATTAGAGTAAAAACATATAAAACATTTACCCGGGATTGAAGCAACCCAAATGCATATCAGTGGAGACAACAAAAAATAAAGAATCAACCCAACTCGTTATAGACACCAAAACACCTTTACAAGCGACACCGGAACCAAACCAGTAACACAATACAACACCAAAGATCTCTACGATCTAAAAAGGAAAACACACAACCTGAAAATAGCAATGGAGAGAGTACTTAACAACGACAAAACAAAAACAATGCAAGTTCCCGCTCAGTCTAAAAAACCCAACCCAACAAACAAAAAATACAACGCGACAATATAGACTATAACACGATGCGGTGAGAGAGAATACTGGAAGAAGAAGATTAAACCCCAACCAACGATGAAGAAAATCTCGCGTCGCCCACCACCACAACCAACGTCACCGGTACTCCAAAGAACCCAACCCCAAAAATGAAAATGAAAAATGCAACAACTGTGAATTGTACACGGCACAACAAGGGAGAAGAAGCGGTGAATGTCTCACACCACCCATTACCATGGCCAACGTCAATAGAGATCCAAAGAACCAAACCAAAAAGGGAAATGCAAAGAATCGTGAGTATGCAACGCAATGAGGAATAAGAGAACGCACACAAACGCAAGAGAGGAAAGTGAACGTCAAAACGTGAAACCTAAAATTTTAAAACAACACATATAACATCAGTTTCTTCATGCAACCGATGTTATATGTGCTTATTACATCGATTGTGAGTATAACCGATGTAATATTTATGTTAGAAATTGCAAAAATGCAACTACGTTATGTTTTACATCGGTTTTCATTTAAGCAATTTAATAGTTTGTTATAATATTGTATTTTGCAATATTGGGGAGTTTTTTGTTTTAATTTGTAAAAGTGTTTTTCAACACAATTTTAAATGTGACAAATTATATTTTAAAAAAAACTCTAGAAGAAATATTCCTTTTGAGGGGAAAAGAAATTTAATCTATTTATTTTTATGAATTAAGATGACAAGGATGAAGGTGATGATAGTTTTATTTGATACTAAATGAGGAATGATTGTTACTTTGGACATGGATATTTGCTTCTTGTACCCCTTTATTTACTACATGCATCCCCAAAAATCTTGAAATATCTATTTTGCCCTTTGACATTTTATTTTGACCGTTTTCCTTCTCCAGTGTTATTCCGACTGTTGATTTACTTCTTGAAGCTTGAAAGCATATTCTGAGTACTCGTTGTTGATTGTTGTATAGGAGAACAATGCTTACAATTTGATACTTCTATTATAGAATATCAGTGGTAATTACAGAAGTAGAGAAAAAAAAAACTTTGATGATTCTGAAAGAAGCAGAGAAGAAAAAGAACACCTGTGTGTAGGGATGGCAAAGCCCGCATGTAAAAAACGCGGGGCGGGCTGACCTTTTCAACCCGCTAACCCGCATTAGCCCGCCCCACATTAGCCCGCAACCCGCGCGGGCCAGTAGCGGGGCGGGGCGGGCTGGCCCGCAAACCCGCAAGAAAAAAAAATTGGCACTTAGTAACAGCAGGACAACGTAATTAGGTTTTCACAAAATTTTAAAGAAAGAAACACAACACAATCGCGCTCACATCTCACAGGGCTCAGTTGCTGCTCCCAAATTGTCATTGTTTTAATATATGCAGATGACGGGGAAAATTATAATTATGAAAAAAATGGATGAAAGTTCTTCTAAGGTGGCATCCAATGTTATTGAAATGGAAGAATGTCAATAATGTTGATGTTTAATGTTTTTGAATTAATGTTTATGTTTAATGTTTTGGAATTAGGTATTTTTAATGTTTTGGAAGTGGAAGAATAATGATATTTGATATTTATCTTAATGTTTAATGTTTTGATGTTTGACTATATTTGAAAAGGAAGAAAAAAAAATAAGTTTGATAATAACAAATATATAGGTTTAATTTGACAATTTTTTAAAAACAAAATGTAAAAAAAAAATATTTAATTTAAAAAAAAAAGAACACGGGCTGGCCCGCAAATCTGCGGGCCAGCTCTTATGCGGGGCGGGTCGGGAATTCTAGCCCGCAATAACTTTGCAGGGAGGGCCAACCCGTCCTGCATTTTTGCGGGCCAAGCGCGGAGCGGGCCAATGCGGGACGGGCTGGCCCGCTTTGCCATCCCTACCTGTGTGAAAACTGAATATTATTTAATGAGTATCAAGAAATAGTAAAGCAGTGTCTTATATACATGGAGGTACAAATAGAAAAGCAAAACTAACTTATGAGCCGAAACTAATTCTATACCCAAAATAAAAGATAACAGACCCAACAAAATAATAAAAGAAAAAGAGAATATTTTATCAACTTCAAATACTAAGTACACTCACTTAATAAATTAATATTTTAATTATATTTATTTTACGTTTTAATTTAAAATATTATTATATTATTAAAAGAGTTGTCAAATAAATATTAATTAATGTTTTCTAGGATTTCAAACAATTTTTTTCAAACAATCTTTTCCCATTTGAGAATGGTTTTAAACTTTCAAGAAAGCACGTCCTGAAATGTAGTTGGAAAAAAAAAAATATTTCAGAATGAGCGTTTGTAAAAGCTGTTCTGCAACTGAAAGGAGAAGCAGTGAAGGGATAAAAAGTAGGTTTAATGTAAATAACCCATAAGGCCATTTTCGACTTTATGCGAAATAACAATGGTAGTGCAAGTACAAAATAAGGGGGTTAAGAAAGCAAACTCCTTGGACGTGGGGGGTTGCAATGTGGCCTACAGTTTCAGACTCGTAAACCTATGGTCATAATTTCTTCCTGCACCTTCATAGTTTGTTTTTGTACCTCCATAATGTAATTCCAAAATACCCTTCTGAAATCACTTTTGAATTGTAAAAATTGAAATACTTATAATTAGTAAGTCATTTTAGAATTCGGAAAAAATATTAAAATTATTTATTCTAAGTTCTATAATTTAGAATAGAATTTTTTTTTTAATTGTACACCTTAAAATACAAAATTTATATGTTAGAAATAACAATTCAAAATACAAATTAATCACAAATTTTATAATCTAACAAGTTTCTAGATGTCGTATTTTAAAATTAAAAAAATTAATAAAAAATATATAAAATAATTTTGATTTTTTTGAAATGAAGTCCAGGAAAAAAAAAACTTTTGGAAGTGCAAAAAAATCCCCTGATTGAACAAAAAAAATTAAAGTAATTTTGATTCGATTCAAATTATTTATACCTCTCCTGAGAACAAAACAATCATCTTAAAAGTTATAATAGAATCAACTTATCCCTTTGATCTTGCACCATAGAAGGGTGAGAAAAATCCAAATATTCAAATTCATTTCAAAGTTATACGTTATTTAAATCATTTTAAGTTTATTATAGATTTGTTTCAAATCCAATTTTTTTTTAAATTTCAATTTAATTAATTAAATTTGGATTGAATATAAATAAAACATTTGTTCGGATTTAAAACTAATACTCATCTAATGCAAAGATTGCGACATGAGGTCTTGGGTATAGGTTTTATTATGAAACAATTTATTTTCTTGCAACTCCTAAAGAACAATCTCCCTAAAAGAGTTATACTTTAATATTTTTTTTCTTTTCACATAAACTTTTTAAAACTTAGAAAATTGATTTAATTATTATATTTAAATATTATTTTCATGTTACTTTGATTACATAAAACTAATATTATAATTAAATAAATGATATTATGATATTAATGAATTAAATTTTAATTTATAAATATTGAAAGTAATGAATAATAATTATACAAAAGGAAAAATATAATTGTAAAAATTCACACAATTCATTTATGATAACAAAAATACTAGGAAAAATATTTCTTTAAACTTGTAGGTAGAAGAAATGCTTTTGAAACAAAATAAAAATTGATATGATCCTACATTAGATATGTGTAACTTACTTTCTATCTTTTCTTCTTTCTCTATATATAAAAGTTATGATTCCATTAAAACATCTGCAAAAGTGAGACACATTACATCTTCAATCACTTTTTTAAAAATGAAAATTTGATAAATCCAACCATTAGGAAAAATAATTAACATTTTCCCTCTTCATAATTTTTTGTTTCGTGTGTTTATTTATTCTAAAATATTCAAATTTCAAGAAGTAAAAATGTTTTCTCAAGTGTAAATTATGCTGTGTGATAATTAAATATAATATTTATTCATTACACATGTTATTGAATTTTTTTGTCAAAGTCGATAATATTACAAGATATTTATAATTTTATAGAAGTAAAAATATAATATATTCATGTTCAATCTTTAATTATCTTTTACTTGTATAGACAAAGTGAGTCTAGATATTACCTGGAACTGGTTGTATAATTGTTGATGTATTAGTCGTTTGGTCACTCACTTGCTCTTTGATACTCTAAGACTCCTTCCTTAATTTACATGCACTCGGTTGGGGTTGACCTGCAAAAGGTATTCTGAAGATTAAGTATGTACTCAATATTTGGAGTGTATATTAAGAATTCATAAAAAATGTACATTACTCCTCTGTAGAAGGTTTATTTATAGTATTGAGTCATAGGTCATCTGAGTGATGGGTCGAATCTAACATATACCAGCATTAACTGATTTTTAGGGTGGTTAACCTGTTTTCTCAGGACATTACCCGGATTTTGTGGGATATGATCCTGATTCTCAAAGAGTCTTTGCAACTACCTTAATTGCTATTTATTATAATTGTTTTAAATGTGTTCTAACCCGGTCGGTCGCCGAGACTGAGTGACATGGCTCGTCCGGTCCCGACAGGTACACTTGGCTCTGAGGCTCGAGGAATGTTTACTTTAGAATAGCTGAGATGTGACTGTTGAGTATCCTAAGGTGAGAGTGACATGGACGCATTAAATTTTTACGTCAGAAACGTGACATGCATCCTTTCAGTGTGTCGTTCGAGCTTTCACTTTTGATCAAAGAGATATAATGTTTGTGAAGTTGTGTCGTTTCAAACGTCGAGCACGGTGCACCCTTTGATAGAGTTGAATCTAATGGTGCCGAAGGGGACGATGTTTCGTTCCTCCTCTTTGTGAATCTATAAATAGAGGGATGGGTTGAATTGTTTTACGTTTGCTTCTGCGTTCATTGCTTCTGAGTCATAAATAGTTGTTCGAGTGTCGAGTGCTTTTCCACTTCCTTCCATTTCTTCATTTGTTCTTCAAATGGCTAGTAATGACTTCCTCTTTTGGGTTTTCTAGTTTTACTTCATGTTCTTCTTCTTTTGAGCTTATACATTCGAAACCTAATGAGGTGAGGGATGTATGGTGCTCTAACCAGGCGGTCGACCTTGCTAGCCGACCGTCTTGTTATCTAAATTATGAGTGAGTTGATCCATGTGTCCTTGATATCCCTACTTGTTTTAGGAGTTCATCTGTTTTAGATGGCTTTCTATCTAAAGTTTCTATATTAAAACCAGACTCCCCATCGGATGTGGTTGCAACTAATAGTTGTAATCATACCGACCAGGTATGTCACGATCGAGAAAATGGTCCTCAAGACTTTTTCTTTGTATATACATGTCTTTTTAATGACTTGCACATAATCCTGCCCTTCGACGAGTTCATCATGGGGGTTCTTAGGATCCTCAATGTGGCTCTGACCCAACTTCACCCCAATTCCTAGGCGGTCCCCCAAGCCTTTAGGCTTATTTGTATGCCTTTAGGTTGCATTCGTCCCCTTACTCATTTCTTTTCAATTATAATTCCAGTCGACTCAGTCTGTGGGTTGGTTATCTTTGACGTTCCTTGTCTATAGTGTAGAGCATTTGTGTTTTGTATACATTCATGTGTTCGTTCACATATGTGGAACCACCATAGAGCTTGATGTTGAGTCCCTTCCACTTAGGGGGAGTTGTGCCTCTATGATGGGCCTAATCTAACATATACCAGCATTAGCTGATTTCTAGGATGATTAACATGTTTTCTCAAAACATTACCTGAATTTGGTGGGATGTGATCTAATTCTTAGAGTCTTTACAATTACCTTATCTATTATTTATTATAATTATTTTAAATATATTTTAACCCGGTCGATCAATCATTAAAATTGAGTAACATGATTTTTGTCCAAGTTACTACTGGTACAATTTTCATTATATACACTGAATAATGTAAAGAAAAATCAATATAAATTAAAATACAAGAAAATGCCCGTATTAAGATTAAGTGCACAAATGCAAAGATTGAAACGCGTACACTATTACCATATAAGTAGTAAAGCATACAATTCAAACACTTTAATATCTTCAATGACATTAAATATATAATATAACCCTAAGGTAACATTTATTTATTTATTTATTTATTTATGTTGTAATCTAACACATTATTTTAAAGAATTTTTTTTATATTTTTCGTTTTACTAAAAGAGTTTCATAAAACTCACATTTTAGTCAATATTTTATTTAATTATTGATTAAAAAAACTATATTTTAAAAATATTTTTTTTATAATTGCAGATTTCATTTAAGATTAAGATGGTATTCAAAATCTAAATTTGGAAATAGCATACTATGTCAACCTATTCCAATCAAATAAGGAAGTTCTATAAAATATTGTGTATGAGCTGAGATACTCTTAAATGTAAGAATTAAATTGGTATTTTTTGAACTGAATATTATGCATGCACAAAAAGAAAAACAACATTTGTAATAATAAGAAAAGAAAAAAAGTAACACAGAAAAAGACAGTGCTTCTGGTTTTGAATATTCATGGGATGGAGACAAATTGGAATGTGTCTGTAACCGGGATTTGCGTCCATTCCTTCCAATGACCAGAGACTTTCTTAAACTTTCTTCACTTTTCTTCTTTTCTTTTCATGTTGGTGTTCACTGTTGTGTTCTGCACTGCTTTCTCACCACATTCATCTCTTTCTCTCTCATTTCCTTATTTATTCATTTTTCTTAATTTGATTCCAATTTTGGAGTCACACTCCGATTCACCATCTCAGTCTCTTCAACCTTCAAACCTCCGCGTTTTCTAGTGCCTGTCTAGTTGCACAACTCGTTGAAAAGTCAACCCCCCAGAAATCCCTTTTTTCCACCCTACCCCTTCTTCATTTCCTTCCTTCAACACATTCCCTGCCCTTCTCTTTTCTCCTCCAAAGTTTCAATCTTTTGCGTCTTTTCTCTTTCAAGGTTGGATTTCCCTCCATTGGGGTGCTCTGAATATATTGCAAGTTCAGATCTGTTTACGTGAGTCATCGTGCACGTTCTAGCATCCATTTGTCCCCTTTTTTGGGTTTCAGATTCCTGGGTTTTATGTAGTAGTTTTTTTTTATTGGGTTTGGTTTGTTTCAATTGCATTGGAGGCAGTGACATGGCATATTAACCACTTTATGTTGTGATGCAGATTTTTCTTGTGGAGCGAAAGACTGAAGGATTGTGTTTATCTCTATTGACTGTGGTTATGCATTAAAGCTGTGATTTTGAAGGACTGTAGTGGTGTCAGTGATTTCAAATTTTAATTTAAACTGTAAGGGTTGGTTTCGGAAATTTATATTGGAATAGGAGAAGATTTTGAAAATGATTGTAAGGAAAGGCATGGGACGGGCCAAGTCACTGCTTGCGCTGCTTATGGTGCTTCTGTTTTCCTTTGCCACTTACAATTTGATAGCTATGATCATGGAGCATAAGGCAGATGGGTTAGAACTTTCAAATAGAAAATTGATGAGGTCTAATTCAAAGTTTCATGTTGCCGTTACTGCAACCGATGCTGCTTACAATCAATGGCAATGCCGGATTATGTACTATTGGTATAAGAAAGTGAAGGACATGCCTGGATCAGAAATGGGGAAGTTCACCCGTATACTTCATTCTGGTAGGGCAGACCAGTTAATGGATGAGATTCCTACTTTTGTGGTTGATCCACTTCCTGATGGCTTAGACAAGGTAAATATTTTTCTGTTTCCCCAGTAGAATTGTATATTTTTTTTGGCTCTACTAAACTTGTCTCCATTTGGTGAATTTCTGACCTAATAGCAAATTTACTAATCATGACATACGGAATAAGCCTATTCCTTTCACAACTTTGGGGTGAGGGGAGCAATGGGAGGGAAAAGGGTGATGGTTGTCTTGCTAAAGTAATATGTTTTAATTTGTTGCTTTTTAATTCTGAAATAAGCTGTCTAAAAGAATTAAGAGAATGGTCGTTGTTCGGTACCTTGTTGAATGTTCTCCTGATCATACATAAAAGAGTTTATTTTTAAAGACGGAACTTGATAAAATGCAATGAGATGTGTTTAGAGTAAAATTGGACTGTGGCATGGTTTTGTTTGAATATCTTGCATTTTCCTTGTACAGTTATGGGCCTGATTTTTTCTGGCATTTAATTTGCCTTATAATGTAGTAGTAATAATGATTGTTGCTAGTTTTGGGATATGAAAGGTCATTTCCATTTTCGACTTCTTGTCACTAAATTAATCTCATAATTACTGATGGTGATTGATACCCAACTTGTTATATATCTAAGTATGTTGCTGCTACTGTTCAAGTTCTGATGCAAAAAAATTTATTGTATAATGAGGGCAACAGAAGCTGATCTGCAGAAATATAATATCATAATATGCTACTATTTTTTTTTTTTTGAAGTTTATGATCACATGTCTGTAGTGAAATATTGTAAGATAAATATATAGCTTTTCTTAATGTGCATTTACAAAAGAGTGATTATTTTGTGTAACCATATGTAATTATATGTACCTTGGTGGGCTCTTACATGTCATTATCCTTGCATATTGAATTGTTTCTGTCAAATAGTGAAGGCTTTTGCACATGGAGAAAAAAGGGGAATAGAGATGAGAGTTGCTAATAACTGTTGCAGTTATTTTGCTTCCTTTTTTCTGAAAGAATTTGTTTCCATCCTTGAGTAAACCAGACAATAACTTAGTGATTTTAATTTCTTATTATCTTTTCCTTGGAGACATATGAGTGTATTTTCCCACTTTACTGTGCATCTTACTGTGTGTTTATTCCAAATTGTCAAATATGTACTGGTAGTATTTATTGATGTTTTTCAGCTGAGGAACCCTCTTTAGCTTATATTAGTTTTTAAATTCACAAGTTACAATAAGTGTAGGTGCCCAAATAAGCTGCTTTTGAGCAATGAGTTTAGGTAACCTAGATTTAGGCTCATATTTGATTGCAGTCATGACTGTCTAGTGGCAATTATGTTGACTTAACATGTTCCAAGCCATTGATAATTATCAACTGTATCATGAATGGCATTTTTGTGATCTTTATATATTGTGCTGTCATCAAAATTTACATCCTTTTATTTTTGGTGCAGGGTTATATTGTCCTAAATAGACCATGGGCTTTTGTTCAGTGGCTGGAGAAAGCAGATATTCAGGAAGAGTAAGTGTCTTAATTTTGGTTTTCTACAATTTTTTTTCTCTCTCCAATAATGAAATCTAAGTAGCAGTGTTTTATGATTGGTGCAGATATATTCTGATGGCAGAACCTGACCACATATTTGTAAATCCTTTGCCTAATTTGGCTTATGAATCCCAGCCCGCTGCTTATCCATTTTTCTATATAAAACCAGCTCAAAATGAAAAAATAATTAGGAAATTCTATCCTGAGGAAAAGGGTCCTGTGACTAATATTGATCCAATTGGCAATTCTCCTGTAATCATTAAGAAGGTGAAGTCTGAATTAATAGTTTGCATACAGTGCTTGATCGATATTAGTTATTACTCTGTTACCCTTATAGCTGTTATGGTTCCTGTTATAACTATTATCAAATTTTCTTGATTTCCCATAAGCGACCTATTCTTTCATTTAAGGCATTGAATTTTCTTATCACCAGTCTTTGATGGAGGAAATAGCTCCCACATGGGTAAATGTTTCATTGATAATGAAAGATGATCCAGATACTGATAAAGCTTTTGGATGGGTGCTTGAAATGTGAGTAATACTAGAGGACTTCAAGATTTAGGGGCTTTATTTTCTTTTAGTTATCATTTACTTATATTCTTTTCATTTTATTAATTTTCCTGGATCCTGCTCTGTACTAATTGGTCTAACATTCTGCTCCTTTGATTCTCTGTTGAGTAAAGGTATGCTTATGCTGTGGCATCTGCATTGCATGGTGTAAAGCATAATCTGCGAAAAGACTTCATGCTGCAGGTTTGAAGTGCTTGTGTTGTCTTGTATTTGTTACTTGAGTAAGTCATACATAAGTCCATGACATGAATTGTTGGAATGTTTCAGCCACCTTGGGATTTAAATGTTGAGGATAGATTCATCATCCATTATACGTATGGATGTGACTATAATTTGAAGGTGAGTTATTTTCTCCTTACTGCAGTATGATGTGAAAGTAAGATAGATAAACTATATTTCTATGGTTAGTATTCCTTTGTGTTATGTCTGTCCATGTTTGAAAAATATTAGTCTTGCACTTAGTTGTTTTATCTATAAGTTTTATTACTTCATCCAGGGGGTGCTGACATATGGGAAGATTGGAGAGTGGCGTTTTGACAAGAGATCTTATCTTATGGGTCCTCCACCCAAAAACCTCCCCTTACCACCTCCAGGAGTTCCTGAAAGTGTGGTAAGTCCACGCTTCAAAATTTCTGGGTGTTTTGCTTTGAAATTACTAATCATAGACATTTAATGAGGAGTTGATGTTGGAAAGTTGCTACAGTCTAAATTGTTATGCTCTTTCTTGATCTTAATGTTTTTGAAGTAGGTAACATCACCTAAAGAAAGCAGTGCAAAGTTGTTAAGTTTGAGATTCCACTTAAGATGGGGAGAAGGATGATAACCTGTAACTCAGGGACCATAAGATCCTACTTATTTAAAATGAAAAATCATATATGTGTTGTGTGTGTGTGTGTTCATAGAAAATTAAAACAAACTCTAAAGTACATTAAGAATTGATAAGAAAATGATCATATTAATATATTCATTTTTGAAAGACAAGTGATTGATAACCACAAATATTGATGTCTATGTAATCCTTAAAAAATGTATTAATACTGATTGAGCCATCCTCTTTTCTCGTATAATTTTGTGTTTCTAAATGGTCCAAAAGGAGGGTTTTTGAGATACTATGTACTTATCTTGCACACCTGCCTTTCAATTTCAACTTCCATCTATTAACCCATAATAGATCAGAATTTCTTCTCGTTATATCTGAAGTTAAATTTTAGAATGTTGATTTTGCGTGTAAAACTAGTTAGAAGGAATTTTATGGTGGTTCTGCTTTCTAACAGATGGCTATATATAAGAAAAAAAGTTTATTATCTGTAGATTGAGTTTGTGGTTGTGAAGGTAGGAAAACCAAATATGTTTTGATGTGCATACCCCCTGCTTCAACATTATTCTAACTTTTGCATGCAAAGTGATTCAAAGAATTAAATTTACTTCACAAAATTACCATTCCAAAACCTAATCAAATGTTAATCATGTCCATCTAAAGGAAATTATTTTGGGTAGGAGTCATTGTTAATTGAGCATTGAGTCTGTGTAGAAAAAAAAAAACATTGGAGGAGAGTTTTCTCTCCTATTCATTGTTCTTTTCATCATATTTTCATGTTAGTTATGTAGGAAGTCATATATTGGTGTTAAGCCATTGGTACAAGGCAAAAATTAGCCTTGTTTATGTTGCATCTGTTATAGCATTTAGTGGACCACTTGACCTCAATGGCTTACTCCAATGAAAAATAAATTGAATGGAAAAGGTTGGTTGTATGTGTTTGATGGAGTTCTGATGTGATTTTATTTTACAGTATTTGCTAATCCTTCATACTACAGTTGTTTCAACTGCAGCTTCATTAGTGTCATTTCCTGCTTCTTCAATGATTGCTAATTTTTGTCAACTAATAGTTACTGCAATGATCATTTTCAGGTGCGGCTTGTAAAAATGGTGAATGAGGCTACGGCAAACATACCTGAATGGGAGTCAATAAACAGAAGTTGATGGAAAGATCACAAACCTTATTGTCTTGCACTCTTGATGCCAGTGAGTTGAAGATGAGGACTATAAATACTTGTCAAAATAGATTAGTTTAAGCAAATAGGAATGGTGATGAATACAAATGATGTTTTGGGTTTTCTCTGAAATTATAGTTTTTTTTTTCAATAGCTAGTTAATTCTTTTGCACTCAAACGTATACAAGACATTTACAATCTATTGCACTACTGTAATTTTGCCAACCCAATGTTGTCACAGTGCAACCAATGGAGGAATTGCATCTTATCTCTTCTTTTCCTTCCTTTTGGGCTATGAACCAAGGATAGATTTCATAATCTAAGTTTATGTATTAATTTGTTAAAATTATGTAAAACATAATTCATAATTACCACTTCTAAAAATTATATTCTTGGGATTGTTCTGTCATCATACAAAAACAATACCTACAATGATGGGATTCGTTCTACAAGAATAACTTGTTCTGGAAGATCTGTTATGAATGGGAACAAAAATAGTACGCAAAATAACACAAATCAAAATAGTAGAGATAAATAATTTTTTTAATGTGCTTTATTAATGTTAAAAATGCATACATTTTATGCAGATGAGTTAAGCTTTAGAAACCACGAGTTTAAATCATATTTTAAAAAAAAATAACATTATATTGATAAACATAAATATTTGTTAATTTTTTTTATTCCCGCCGTAATTGTTACAATTACTTTTATTAAATAAATATATTTAAAATTAATAGGATAAATTGCTTATTTATATTCATAACATTTTTATCATTCATTCCTAGCTATTTTACTAAATATATATTTCGTTACATATTAGAAATAAAATCAAATTTGAAGTTTAAATATGTTTTTTAATTTATTTATTGAATTCATTTTAACTTATAACATTGGATTCAGTTTTTATGAAATTTAAATTTCAAAACATTTTAAGGTAAAAAAAATACTATGTTTCTAATTAAACCCGTAGATCGCAAAATTTTACAACTAGTTGTTATATAATGTGAGAACTTTATAATATAGAAAATGGTATAAATTATAAAGTACGTGCTTATATAGTTTTTGCAAGTTCTTAAAACACTACTCAGGTCAAGTCCCCTGCATCCTAGTCACCAAGATCTATTACTTTTGTCCATCAAAACAAATTTTCATTAATAATTTTCACTTGTGATTTTTTAAATTTTAAATAAAAAGAATTCATTTAATATTTTTATTAACACACCTAAAATAAGTCAGTGCGTTGAAAAAACAATAAGTATACAAGTCAAGTTCTTGTTATCGCTTCGTAAATTGTTTCAAATTCGCCCCACGTTTTTTAATTATTTAAAGAGAAAATTTGAGTCAAACACAGAAAAGCTTGAAAAGAAATTTGACTTCCGGCTTCCCCACTATTTCTCAACTATTTCAACTCTTACTTTTAATTAATCTTTTAAGCTAAAAATTAAATTCTAATAATCAATTAATTCTTATTTTAAACTTTGACTTTAAATAATTTTACACAAAAAAAAAAACTGCATAACTGAAGGAAAAAAATCTTATTAAAAAGTACTAAGCTTTAATGTCATAAATATATTCCACTTGTAACTGTTATTTTTTTATAGCACAAAGAAGTTGCATACAAGAAACTGCTCCAGGGTACCTCTGAAGAACAAAAGCAATTGAACGCACCAGCAGGAAATAAAAAGAGACAATCGAATTTTTAATTCAGATAATAGACCAAGACATCCATAATCCAAAATCCAAAATCCAACAGAGATTATTTATTTATAAGTTCGAGTAAAGCCCGACTAGGTAAAAGGAAGAAAGTAATATGTAAAAACAAAAAAAGCTTAACAAAGATGCAACCACTTACTCAAGCATATGCTTCACAGTGTCATTATCACATTCCATTATCCAGCTTAGAGGAGCGCTTCATACCTACCAATCTTTCCAACTAGTCTGAAGCTTTTACGAGTAAGAAATAAAATGTATCACCCGCAGCAAGTCTTACAGGTGTATGGCGCACTATTATGACACTTCCACCAGAGAAGTGAACAAACCATCGTAACATATACCACCAATCCCACAAGATACACAAGCTCCAAGATGACTTTACTTTATCTATCCACCCTAAAGATGCATGTTTATCTTCATTCACCCGGACTTCAGAGCTCAGCAAATTCTACAATAATTTACAAGCAAATTATGCTAGAGTAGATTCGGCAGTTAACACACAACACAATGACCAATCAACAGTTAAGATACAATACAAGCCTTGATTCCTAAACTTCCCAACACTGTTTACGAAGATAGTAATAGAGGCCAAGCTAAATCAGAAGCAAGACAACTAGACACATAAGATGGGAATTTGAAAAATCAGACGAAGGGGGATATGTAGCACACAAATTATCCAAATTTCAATTGTGGTTTTTAAACATAATGAATAAAAGAATAAGTTGATTCCCCCACCTTTTGTAGTAGCAACCTCCTGCAACATGTCTAGGCCAGATAAACTCCACCAAAATTCAACGACAAGGCAGTAGAACTGGAGTTTGATGGGGTAGCAAAGGCATGCAGCACATTTGTAATAATCCTTCAAGGACCTATTTATGTTAGCAAACCAAATATTAAACAAAAAGAAAAACACCCTTCAAACAAACAGCAATAACTATAGAACTTCACATATCTGATCGATTTCAAAGAGAAAAATCATCCAATCCGATGACTTCGGTTTCCATCATTTATCATTTGGCTTGATTTAAAATTTAAATTCAATCCAAGTCAGTCTAAATCAGTTTGGAAAGAATAAGTTTTCGTTTTTTAAACAGAAATGCATATAATAAGCATAAAAAATAAATTTAAAATATAAAACATCTCGGCTATAAATCAATATATAGTAGAACAACTCTTTAAATATATATTATTAAAAATAAATTTACACAAATTATTAATTATATTTATATACCTTTACTCATAGTAACTAAAAATTATCTTTGATCAGATATATTTTCATAAATAAGTATCAAGTTATGTGATCATTTTACAAATATATAAGCAAAAAAGTTGTAAACATGAGTGGTATCATAGATATAAAAGAAAAAATATATGCATAAGCTGTTTAAATTAGGTTTGAATTGAATCAGTTTTCAAAATCTAATCTGAAATCTAATCCATATCAATAAAAAAGTTCGGTTCAGTTCTTTTTTGTTTGGTTTAGCTGTTTCCAACTTTTGGGGTTGTTTTATAAATAAACCCTAGCAATAAATACAAACGGGAAGCATACCATCAATATTCTTGTACCGTGGAGCGACATCACACGAAGTATTGACCTGTCCATATTGATTGTCCTTGGAATTGCTCAGGCAGTGGAGTAAAATGGTGATTTCCATTTGTGAGAACCTGTGGCTGCAACTGCTGATTTTGGTGTGTTTTTAAAAGCTCAAAAGTCTGCTGATCTTGCCAGCCATTCTGTTTCTCCACTTGCAGAGACGGAATTTGTTTTCCAGTATAGGAAAAACTGACTGGCCCACTCAAACCATTGTTACCAACTTGATGAGAATTTGACTGAGACCAAGTAAGAGGACCATTTGGACCTAAACCTTTGGTTGATACAGGCAACTGATATCCATCCAACCAACTGTAATCATCCATAATTGAATTCCCACTAATTGAATCTGAACCAGTGGGTTCAATACCTTGTTTAAGAGGAACATGACTGAATCCAGGAGGAGGTCCAAGGTGCCTAGAAGGTCGACTGACAGGAGATTTTTTCACACCAGCTTGCAAGGTGGATGACATTTTCACAACAGAGTTATCAGTAAATGTTCCAGTAGACGCATTGGCATCAACTTTGAATGAATTTGCAAAGTCGTCAGCTTTTGAGAGATCATGACCATAAAAGATACTAGTACCAGTACTTACAGATTGCTGAGTAGGAACTGCACGTGCAGGAGGGTCAGAGATTGCGACAGCTTCTTTAAATGGTAGGCCAGGTTTCATCATGTGCCCATTCTCCATGAATCTAAGACCTTTCAAACTGTTCGCAAGAGATATTTCCTCCTCTAACCACCTCAAAGAATGTGGTTGAACTGGTGGGTGCTGAGGAACCATAGCATTGACAGAAGCAGGTAAAGAAATTTGATGATTTGCATCATTGAGAGGTTTAGAAGTAGAATTTTCATTAAATTTCATATCCCCTACAGATGCTGTTGGAACCGATTCTAAGCCTTCAGGGGGTGCCCATGATGAGGCGACCACCATATCAGCTCCTTTCTCAGCTACTAAGGGCTTGAAAACAATAACCTCATCGTCGTCCTCTCCTTCAATATACTGATGGTAGTCTGCACCAGGTGTACTTGAAAAGGAGGAAATAACAAAATCATCTGAGATTTGAGGCTTAACACCTACTACAAATTTCTTTCCCTTTGAGTCAAAATATATCATTTGCTGATCAACCGTAACAACATTTGCTAAAGCCTTTCCTGCAGCTAAAATCCTTTTGACCCGAGCTTTTCTTTCCTTTTCACTGTCACTCCCAAGGGAATTCTTCCTTGAAAAATCCAAGATGGTTTGCGCAGGGAGAAGTGGAACAAATCCTCTTAACTCAAAATCCTCCCACAAAGCAAGCCGATTTTCAGTTTCCCCTTCTTCATACCTGCTCATATTATTAAAGCAGGTTTCCTCTTCATCTTCTGACATGGGCAAAAGTGAAAGTAATCTGTTCAAGAAGGATAGACAATGATTCCAAAATTTTGATCTAATAGGTGCCTGATTATCTTCGTCCTTGCCTGCAGCAATATCTGGATAACATGCCAACCACTCAACAAAAACCAAAATGCCTGGTAAGAGATAACTGCAAGAAGGATCCCGCAGCAGCATACATTTCTCTACGACTAAACTCATCAATTCAAAAGCTGCAGTGAATGCATTCTTAAGTAGAGCAGCACGCTGTAGAATTTCTGCATACGTTTGACCTTCAGAATCCTTTTTCACATTGTAAACTGTAAATATGATCATGGAAACAATTCTGACAATGGCCAGTTTGTTCTCAAGAGTATCTATGCCGAAATTCAGCTCTTCATCTTGCCCTGATGATAGAAGCTCATGCAGGCCAGCACAAACAAGAGATAGAACTTCAGCAAAGGTCTCAAGGCTATCATTATGACATGAGAAAAAGAGAAAAGTCAGTATAATATTTCTCAATGGTTTTGTGCACAGAATGGTCAGATAGATTGTGTGCGTTAATAATATGTACCTTGTTCGAGTGAATAAGATTCCATTAAGACGGACAAGGCGTGTGCAGAAGGATTTGTAAGTGTCCTGTATATTGGATGCTCCTTCCTTTCTGGGACAGGTTTCTACACCAGTATCCCTGGTCACAAGTTTCGCTTCCCCTTTTCCCATTCCATTGACTGCATGAGCTTTAAGGTCACCACCAGAGAGCTTAGAGTAACTTTGGCGATTCTATCACGGTATTGTAAAACAGATAGTTAGAATGCCAACAGCACTCTCAAAGCATGAAAATAAACAAAGGATCAAGCTCAAGCTAATTCTCCACCCCCAATCATGGCAAATAAACAGAACTCCTTTATGAGAAAAGGTATGTGGTGCTGCAGTTTTCAATTCATGTCTGAACTGAATAAACAAAAATCAATGTTTGAACAACTTGCAAACCATGTGAATTTAGGGCTATAAAAAAATGAACTGAACTAAACTGAATTGAACAGTAATAAAAAAAACTGAACTGGTTTTTAGTTTACTTTTTAAAAACTAAACAACACTTAAACTGAATTATTCAAACTGAACTGCAACTCCTGAAATTGAAAAATATGCTTCAAAATAAGATGTATGCTCAAAATAGTTCAAACAGGTCAGAGTATATTTGTTAAGTTTAGTTAGTCTTAACCGTTACACAGTTCAGTGCAATTCAATTGAATAGTTATATAGTTCAGTTTAGTTGAACCACTTTTATAGTTTAATTCAGTTCTTCAATAATGTTGTTCAGCATTTTCATTTTGCTCATCCCTAGTGAAATTTACAACTTGTACTTTCAATGCATTCCACTTTGAGTACTGAGCAGTATAAGTAGTAGAAAAGACTGAACTTGAAACATCATAATTGTACTTCAGTTTGCAAGTAAACAAAAACACACCAAAGTTTAACACATCAAGATCAAAGAACAAGACACATACTGTTCAAAAAGTTGAGACTTCTAGACAAAAAAATCCAAGAATTTCAAAACCAACCCCATCGTCATATTACCTTCTCAAATGCAAGTATCAAATTATCCCTGGCAGTTGAAAATGGACTATCCACAGCCAAACTCCGAAAATAACAATAAACAGTAGTCAGCTCATCCTCATTATATGAAGCCAACAAAGCAAGCTGAAAATAACAGACATGTCAAAATGGAATACAATGGCTATGGACCATGACTCAACAAGAGATGTGAAGTTGTGAACAACCAAAAGCAAAACACAACAGAGACAGGAATGCCAAAAACCTGATGATAGGGGTTTCCACTTGAAGGCCATGTAGTTGCAGCTTGTAGATAGTAACTAGAAGCTGCTGCATATTCACGCTTTTTTGAGTCACCTCCACCATATAAGCCTTTGTATCGAGCAAGATCACCCAAGTATATCAAACAACGGTGACAAGATATTAAACCTTTCTTCATCTCAGAAGATTTCTTTCCATCCTTCCCCACAATAATTTTATTTTCTGCGTCCTCAAAATAACCAAGAGGAAGCCCATACTTGGCTCTAATGTTCATTATAAGATCATGGTAAAATCCAGTTGCTTCTGAAAGGAAAGTCTTAAACTGCAGCCTTATTTTAGTTATCCGGTCAGGTCGAACAGGACCTTTCCCTCCCATAGATGATTTTGAGCTTACAGAAGTATGAGCAGCATTAAAGTATGCCCTCAATTCCTCAATCCGCTTATAGTGCAATTGCCACAGAGCATACTCAATATTATGCTTCTCAGAAAAGGCATGATCCTCAAGAATTATTGCTTCATAATTCTCACGTATCTGCTGCCAAGCATTTGGATCTGATGGAACCTGTGCCTGAGCTGATCTCCTTTGCTTATTCTCCAATTCAAGGTTCTAAGTGAGAAAACAATGAACTTAAGAAAAACAGATTTGGACTCATACTGTATCACAGAAAAAAGTAAGCCTTGGAAAGAAAAATGATCAGGGGTTATGCATTCTACATGGTTTGCTATGACAGGAAACAAGAACTTCTGGGTTGATTTGAGTTCTTAATTTTATTCAGTTACTTAACCTTCGAGAACCAGACAAGTGGTTACTAACCAGTGTAATACGTGATGACAATTGCAAAAGGCCACCTTAAATAAAAGGACCAAAACACAATGCAACAGTTCTTGACAATATTATACACTATAGCATACTGATAACAAGGTCTACATTAATTCCAAAATAAAGTCAAACTAAAGAAATCAAACCAACCCTGCAAAGTGGGGTAATCTTTCCTATTAGAGGAAGAAGAATAACATCAATTAATGAAACCCAAACCTACAACATCTAAATGGCTCAATCAACACTGGACACATCCTCCAAAACTGTAACTTCTATATGCAGATACATTATTAAAGATTTACACAGATGATCCCTTGTTCAGTTGATAGAGAGAGAAAGGAGTACCTTCTCATAAAGGCGATGAGCACGCTCCCATGATGAAGGAGCAAAAGCTTTATCCATCTCTACTGTATTGACTAAACTCAAGCTACATAAAACCTACAGATAAAAAATCAAATTAATAACTCAGTTCAAAGAATCAGGAACTTCATGTCACTGAGACAAGAAAAGAAAAGAAAAAAGTTACAAGGTTTTTGTGGCACTAAATTGATGACCAACCAAATAACTATAGTCTCCACAATATACAAAAGTACGCATTAAAAGTGCTATAATTCAATAAAAAAAAAGTAATACAAAATTCAGTCGTCCAGGATTATTCCCGTCAACAACAAGCGATAATAATTTCAAAACAAAGCTTGGTTCAGTTTATCACAACTCAGTGAAAGCTCTACTTCTTCAAACACAAATTCCATACATCAAATTATAAAGCATGAATTCTAAAATCAGGTTTCTTGTAGCTCCTACAGCCAGTGTACTTGCAGAAATCAGTTACAGGAAGGTGAAAATATGAACAAACATAGGCAATGCGAGAGATGCACAAGAACGCACAAGAACGATGCTAACAGTGAGAAACAAAACCAGATCCACGAAATTCAATTCAACAATGATACAATACCTAAAGGCGAATAAGCTAATATCAACAAACGAGATTGATGAGAAGACGAAAGAGGAAGCTTCGAAAACAGAATCAAAATCAAAGAATTAGAAACAGTAAGAGTCACCTGCGGAAGAGGATCCAATAATCGATCAAAAGGAAGGTATCGGTGTTTGGTAGTTGTGAGTTGTGTTGTGTGCGTGAGAAGGGAGAGAGATAGAAGGAGGCGTGGTGGAAGTGGTTGTTGTGTTGGAGGGCCCTATAAGGGATAACGCGTATCTCTTCACCTCTTATGGATTTTAGTTTTCAATGCAACTGGCGAATCTCTAACGACGCCGTTTAGACCAATCACAAGGCTTTGACCTCAACTCGTTCCGCATTCTTCATAATTCTTTTCTCTCCATACAATTCAATGTGCATTTTACATCACAACTATATCAGATTGTGTTTAATTCTATTTTTATTTTGGTTTAATACATTAGTAAGTTGTTAATGTTTTTTAAAAAAAAATGATTTTTAAGGTATTAATAATATATTGACACTTTTTTAAAAAAATATAACCACTTAATAATTTTTTATTAATATATAATAATAATAAATTTAAAATTATTATTATATTAATAAAAACAAATTGTTAAATGGTTATATTATAAAAGCAGATGCCAAAATATATTTTTCTTTTTAGAATACAAATGGAGTTTTGAATTTTTTTTGAAAAAAAAAATAGTTGAGTTCTTGAGTTAAAAAAAAAATTACAATGACATTTCTTATTATCTTTTTAATTATTAAAGATATGAGTAGAAATAGGTATGTTGTTGGTAGGATCAACTTAACATATGATAAAAGATAAATATGATAAAAGATAAACCAACTTAACATATGTATGATAAAAGATCTTGTCTCAATAAGAAAAAGAAAAACAGTTTTAATTTTTCTAATCCCAATAACAGATAAACCAACTTTATAGATGTATGATAAAAAAATATTGTCACAATAAGAAAAAAAATTTAAAATTTTCTAATCTTAATGCTTCTAACTCCACTTTCAAGGCAAAGTAAGCTTAGTTATGTTTATAAAAAGTAAAGTTATCATGTAAATAAAAACAAACTATATAAAGGGAAAAACAATAATCATGTTAAGGTTCCTTTTGGTCAAACTAAAAAAAATATATAGTGATTGTTTTTCAAACAATATATTATGATCAAATTTAAGTGCATATTTGTGCAAAAAAAAAAAGTGTTTCACTCCTATACTACGAGGATGGAGAATAACACTTACATTCTGGTAATTTTTAAATTATTATAGTTATAAGAGAATGAAAGACTACTTTGAAACTAACAACTTAAAAGTGACCTATTATGTGTCTATAATTAGAATTAATCTAATTTTATTTTTGTAATATTGTTATAAAAATTGTGAATGTGTCATTTTAATCTAACAAGATTGTTATGACAACAAAAATAATGCTTTTATATAAAGGGGATAATTCTAATTAAAGTTTGACTGTACCTAATTTATTTTTTAGAGTTTTTAATGATCATGCATATACGCTCTTTCATTTGATTATTATGATGTGTGACATGTTAGATTGCAAGATATGAAATTCACATATGTTATAAAATTATAACAATTGGTACTAATTAACTTGTATTGACAAACAAAATAAAAAATGTGATATATGTCTAAAATTTAAAAATATACTCACACAATTAAGACATAATTTGATAAAACAATTGTCAAAATTTAAAACAAATTTCATTGAACATGTTAAGTTAGAAGAATATTTGGTAGATTATTTAACAAAACTCTCAAGTAAGTAATATTATTTTAGAATATAATGGGAGAATGAAACTTAAGTTCTCCAGCTATTGTATTAACTTCTCGTCTGGGATTCCCGAGTGATACTGTCCCAACTATAGTATTAATTATCTTTTGGACCTTGCGTCTGATCCGATTGTTCCTCTCAGGATTATCACTTCGTGGTTGAGTCCTTCTTATTGGGCTTTCACTGCTTGTTCTTGTTGATTGTAGTGTTCTTTTTGACCTCTAGATGGGTATCGATCCCTCTGCGGAGATCAGTAAGAGCTTGTGTCAGTTTTAATGAATTTGTGGAAATGACCAGTTTGAATAAATTCTTTTATCTTGTCTTTCAATGCTTGACAGCCTTCACTTGTATGGTCATAACCCTAAACCCTAAACTCAATTGTTATGATATTGACAGTGTTTAGATGTATCCATGTTTCTCGGACTTTGTGACTGCTTTAGGGCCATGATTAACTCTGCTTGCAATGCTTCGTCCAGAATTCATCCTCTTGGAACAATTATTGGGGTGTAATTATGAAACCAAGGTCTCTGGTTTTCTCTGAAATGGTCAGACCGACCTGACATAGGTCGATTTCCTTTATTTTTGTCCTCCCCTTATCTGCACCGTTGGACTGGATGCTCATGTGATAGTCAGTATGTTCTTCTATCTGCATGAACTTGGTTGTACGATTCCTCAATTCATCCATGTTTTTAGCTGGTCTGTTGATTAAGCTTTCAATAAATGGGTCAGGTCGGATCGCCGAGACAAGGTCATGCATGACTGTTTTTGGCATCAAATTTCTAATACCCATGCAAAATTTGTTAAATCTGTCAATAAATGCTCGCAAGGATTCTCCCTTTTCTTGTTTCATGTTAAGGAGAGACATGGATAAGGTGTGGTGCGGTTGACTCATTGCATATTGCGTAGTGAACTTTGTTGTTAGGACTTTAATCCCATGTTTGTTTTCATGGATGTACTGTTCAAGAGGAAAGATGTGAGTGGATATCCATGGTTTGGATCAAGGGATGTGCAGGAAAGTGAAGGAGAGGATATACCTGTGAACAGTAAATATTCTCTCCCTCAAAATGAAGAGATGTAGAAGGAAAGCCATGTCAGCATCCCTTATTTCCAAATTTACCCTCACTTGAATGTATCACAATGTTTCATTTGAATGTATTAGTATTTTAAAAATTTTATTGTACAATGTTTAAAATATATATATATATATATATATATATATATAATGAAGAAACAAATCATAATAAATTTTAAGGAAGTTTTAAGTTTGTTTATTATTTTATAAAATATTATAAATCAGTGTAAAAAAAATATAGTTAAATAAAATCTTCCATTTATATATTAGTTATTAGAGTAGATCAGGTGATACCTATTTTTCAAGTTCTAATAAGATGTTTTATTAAATGTGGTTGGATTTATTTTTTTTTAAAGAAAATAATATACTATATCTAATTAAAATTGAAAATATTATCTGGGTTGGATCATGGTCATCACTAAAAGGTTATACTAAACATTTTTCATTTTATTTTATACTAAATATTTAATTTATTTAATACAAAAAAATTCCTAAAAACAATCCATCACTTAAAATAATTTTATTCTAACTTAAATTATTCATTAGAAACTGAAAATATAATTAATATATTAAAATATGTATTTATGTATTATGTTATATTTTTGTTACTGTTGTATTTTTTAGATTGCTTTATAGTGAGGTTTTTTAATATTAAAAAATAGTAATTTTTTATTTATATAAGATGTGATTTATTTTTAATTTTATAGTATATGTTTAATATTTAAAGAAATTATTTGAAATTCTTTTTTTATTTTTATTTTTTGTTATGTTTATATTAAAATATTTCTATATATAGTTATTATGTTTATGAATTATAATTTATTTTATTATAATTTTTTATGAAATTTTTGTCTATTGTTCATTACGTTATATTTTTGTTGTTGTAGTATTTTTTATTTTTCCTTTCTAGAGGGTTTTTAATATTAAAAGATAATATCTTTTTATTTATATAAGATTTGATTTATTTTTCAATTTTATTACTTGAAGTTCTGTTTTTATTTAATTTGTTGAATACATATTTTTTTCTAATTATAGTTTTTATATTATACATATTTACATTTAACATATATCTTTTTAATTATAATTTTTAAATCTACGAAATGTGTGAAAGTTTTTCATTTTTAAACAAAAACAACTCATTTTATTATTAATTTTTTAATAGGCAAGGGTTAATCTGTAAAGTAACATTTCACACCTTTAAAAAAAATTAAAATTCCCTCATAACCATTACATCACTCACAAACTCCCATAAACTTTCCTCACACATCCATCCTAACATACCCCAATCCAAACACCCTCACTTTCTTCACACTTTCCTCACACATCCACTCCCTCAAATCCTCACACATCCCCTCCCTAATCCAAACAGAGCCTAATGGCCTGTTTACTTCAAGGGATGTACGGTTCACAAGGATGGAAGTGCAGTGATATCCCTTGCTTGGATCTGCTGATGTGCGCGGAAGAGGAAGAGAGGATCACTGTGAACAATACTTCCCTTACTTTTCCTCATATTGCAAAGAACCTTGAAGAAAGCCACATAAGCAAGTGTGTTTTTCCCATTTTAGCCTATTTTTTTGTCTTTGCATAAAAGTAGAAGATTACTTAATATATAACATAATATAATACAAATAAAATAATATTAAAATTATCTAAATATAAATATTAATTATTACAATAAATTTAACCAACACAAATATTTAATGATATTATTAATAAAATATATTTTTAAAATAATGATGATAAATATAAATTAAATAAAATTATTAAATAATAGTAATATTAATAATTATTTTTATATCAAATATTTAATAATTATTATTTATTATTAATAATAAATAAAATTATAATATAATAAAATTAAATATAGTTATTTATATAAATAAATAAATTAGTTTTTTTAAATATAAAAAAAGTTGTAATTTTAAGTTTTCATTAATTAAAAAAATTAAAATTTCAATCATACTCATCATGTTACTTACAAATTTATTATTTTTATGAAAAAATTTCATGTGTTAATGATAAGAAATTCGTGTTTTTGTTTAAATAATTATTCAATGGTATTGGAAATAATTACAAAATTTTAATTAACTCAAATTTACGCAAAAACTACTTCATATTTTATTATTCAAATATTTTTAAATATAAGGGTAAATTTGTAAACTTACATTTTACACATTTAAAAAAACTCAAAATTTCCTCACAACCATCCCATCACTCACAAATCCCAATAAACTTTCCTCACACATCCACTTTAACATACCTCAATCCAAGCAACCTCACTTTCTTAACACTTTCTTCTCACATCCTCACACATCCACTCCCTAATCCAAACACACCCTAAAGCTTCCCATAGAGTTAGGAGGGAATTGGGTGAACCAGTGGAGTGGTTCCTCTTGGAGGGAGGTGGGGAAGACCTTACATCATACTGCCTTGTTGGTTGTGTAAAGGGTCATTTGGGTCTTGAAGACGTTTAGGTGCTCGTCCAGATCAGTAGAACCATCATAGAGTTTAATGGTTAGTCCTTTCCACTTAGGAGGAAATTGTGCGTCAATTATCTCATCCATAAATGGATGTCCTCTCGAGTCCTCCTCGTTGTCGGGAGGAGGAGTATTTCTGGAACTTTAGTGAGATTTGATGAGTTTGTGCTCAAAATTGCTCTTCTCGTTCACGCCCATCAAGTTGTTGTTGTAGATTTTTATTTTGCTCTTTTAGAAGGAGCATCTCATCCTCATACCGACACTTATCCTCTTCATTCCGTAATTGATCCGCGATGCTTTTTGTCGTAACTCCTCCATTTGTGCTTGGAGGGTCTGGATCATAGCAATTTGTTCATCCTCCATGCGATCATTGTTAGTGTTATTCCTCGTCTACCTCGACCCCACGGTGGCGCCAATTGTACTTATGTAGGCGGTTGGAGGGCTTAGATAGTACCTGTGACTGGACGTACAATTGCTGACGTGTTGGTGATCTCCTTGTTGCTTCAAGTCACCTTCCTCAAATGTTGATATGCTCGGTCGATCGGGGGTTACCTGTAAAAGGCACTCTGACACTCAAGTAAGTACTCTAGTTTAAAGGTGTGTTATGGTAAAATCGGAAAAGCGTACCTTATTCCTCCACAAAGGGTTCTATTTATAGCCTTGGTTTATGGGCCCTGACCATAATGGGTCGGACATCAGTTTTTAACTGACATGCATTGTGGTCCCTTATTACTAGGGATGTGTATCTTTCTGTTAATCCGTTTTAGTTGGTTTGTTGAAGACATTTTCGTATATTTTGAGATACACCTTGATTTATTCAACACTACTGTAACTTACCATTATTTATTGCATGCCTTGAGATATTCTTTGACTTGGGTGATCGATCACCGACACTGAAACTGGTCCGTCTGATACCAACCGGTACAATTTGAATTAAGCAACTCAAGTGCAAGAGATTCACATTAAAAATTAATGTTTTTTTTATCACAAAGTAACTATTATAGGCAACTCTTACTCAAAATGCTCTTAAGATTCTAAAATATTAAAATTGAAGCACCTTAGCACAATTTTTACCCATTAACCTATGTAATGTCATATACAAAACCATAACAAATTTTTTTGCTCAAGTTGTTTAAACCAATGCGACGTTCTCTAAGTAGATAAGTTAGTAAGAATGGCATCATAATTTAAAATAATTTAAGAGGTAATTCATTTGATATATTTGTGGATGGAGTGAGGTGAGATATCATAATAAAGAAAAAGGAGTGAAAATGTGTAGAAAATAAAATTGTTTAAATTATGTTAAAGAAAATAAGAGAAATGCAAGATGATTTTAATGAAATTATTATTTATTGTTATAGTATTATAATCATATATTTTTTATATAATTTTTCATATTTTTTTCACAAAAAATTCTACGTCTCTTTTTTGCTTTCCTTACTTCCCTTCTTTTCACAAATGGAAGCAAAAATGATGAGAAGTTAGAAAGGAAAAAAAAATTAAATGATATTGATATTTTGTAATTCACACACTAATGATTTGTTTGGATTAGGGAGTGAAATTGAGAGAGTGGATTTTAGATTATTTGAAGAGAAAATATGAAAAACGTTAGGGTTTTTGAATTAAGGTAAATAAAATGAAAAGTGTAGGGAACATACGAAAGTTTGTAAGTAAGGTGACGAGTGTTATTGAAATTGTATTTTATTTAATTGATAAAAATATAAGTTTAATCATTTGCCCTTATATTTAAAAATTGTTGAAAAAATAATTTGATTGATTATTTGTGAATTATAATTGTTTTGAATTAAAATATTATTTTCGGTAATTGAAATATTATTTTCAGCATATTAAAATATTACTTTCGATAATTAAAATATTATTTCTGTATGGAATATTAATATTGTTGAATGACATGATTTATTTGAAAAGGCAAAGGGTAACATTGTAACAATTTTTAATAACTATCAGATCACTCACAAATTTTAATAAAACATCCTCACATATTCACTCAATCATCCCTCAATCTAAACAACCTCACACATCCTCTCTAATCCACTCCCTCCTCACAAATTCCCACCTCAATCCAAACAAAGTATTAGTAATAATTTTCAAAACCTAATTTATGCCTCTAAAACAACTAATTCACTTATCAAAATTGAAAATGAACAATTATTAAAGCAAATAGACTGTGAAATGAGGTTTGAAGGATAAAGGTCTACTAATGAGGAGGTGCAAATAGCTAATGGAAATCAATCATAGGGAGTCTAAATAGTAATTGTACAAAATAAATACCAACATGGTTTGTATAGTTGGGCTCACTTTTTAGACTTTTAAGGTGATTTCTTTCTGCACATCCATAGTATAAAAAATTATAAAAATATTCATTTCGGATTTAGAATGCAAATTTATATTTTGATATTTTAGGATGTATAATTCAGAATACAAAATTTGTATTTCAAATTTTATAAGAATATATTATGAATTGTAAAAAAATAAAAAAATTTAACTTCTGAATTATATAATTCAAGAAGTCTTCAAATTTTACATTTTGGACTTAATTGTTTTTTTTAAAAAAAATATCAAAGGATAATTTAGATATTTTATAACTTAGGGGTGTTGGAAGAAAGACATGAAGGTGTAGGAAGAAATCATCCTTTTTAAAACCAATACATGGTTAGGGCCCACGGTTAGATTTCAAAGCATTTTTTTCTGACACTATTTTGATTTTGGATTTTGAGAATCTTTCTTGTTCAACACTACCACCACTTCCGGCGACCATTTCCTCCTATTTCCGTCGAAGCCACGGTTCCGTCGCCGGTAACCTCACTTTCTCTCGCTGTATCTGCATCTTAATTTTTCCTCTTTATGCTTTTGGATCGATTTCTTTCCGTTACTGAAACCAAATATGTGAGATCCCACTGCTTCCGTTATCTTCACTTTGGTTTCACTTTTCAACAATCTCATTTTTCGAATCCCGTTTTTTTTCTCGGAGTCTCTCGCTTCAATTTCGCATTCAATTTTGAAGGATTTCCTTCACCTGCTTTCATAGCAGTAGCATGGACTACGTAACTACGTTTTCATCAGTGTTGTCTTTGAAACAGAAACGTGGAATATTGTCCGAGTTCATTATTAAAATGCTTAACTACCGTGGAGGAAAATTATCGATTGCACTGCAATTCCTGACGTCTGGTTGCTGCGAGTGTTCTCAGTCGTTATTCTACTAAAATTTATTATTTTGAAATTTGAAAACGCTAGAAAATATTCCTGTTCAACGAAAAAGGGCTATTTGACGTATTTCTACAAATCTTTTATCCTTTGGTAATTTCAGTTTTTTTTTTTATCAGATTAATAGAATTTAAAAGAAACACTCTAGGTGTTCCAACCCTTATACATAAGAACTCTTAATTAAACATTCAACAATTAGATCAAAGTTAAGCAACACACCACTTAACTCAAAAACTTAAACTAGTTAAAGATACTCAGTCCCAAAACCTGAATCTGCATAACACCAGCACAAAACAAAACAAAAGCCTGGTGACGAGGGAAAACTGCTAGGGAAAACATGCTAACAGCTAGGTGTGACCAGCACAACATAATTGTTTGTTTGTTTTTTTATTTGCTTCTGTATTTAGCGAATATTATATTCTACAATTTGAAATGGTTCGATAGATATACTGCTTAGTAGTGTGCTAGTTTTTGTCGAGACTTCAATTCTAATTCCTAGGTCATGAGTTTTGATTATGTAAGTCTTGTTGGGGTGGGTTAAGGTGTGGTGTGATGTGAGTAAAGGGAGTAACCCACCCCAACAAGACTTATCATACTTGATATGTGTGCAAACAAAATTTATGTTTTGGTTTTATTTCTCTCTTAAATACAGTGAGGTTCCAAAATTTGGAAAAATTCAACTACTCTAGTTTATTGATTAGAGAAGAATATAGTGGTATGCATTGTTCAAGTTGATTAACTGATGTGGCCTTTCAGTTTAAGAATGACTAGAATTTGGGTTGTACGGTTTTAAATCAAATGCACGAGTCTTCTAATACGTGGATCATTGTAGTTTTCCCTTCTCTTATACAATTATACTTGTATTGCTGAACATATTGGGTTTCTTTGCTACTTTAAACTTTTGTTGCTTGTATGGTTGCCTGTACCTTTTCTATGGACACAGGAAGTCTTATATTTGTGATTTATTTCGTTTGAAAGTTTTGATATTTTAGTGGCTGGGTAATTTGAGCCTAATATTATAATTCGTCTTGTTTTGTTCAATGGGTACTTTTAGCAGTTGGTTGTATCCTAGCATCATTTTTTGGATTAAAATTTTCTATGGTTGTAATGCTGCAGTATGCTCTTTAAATAAATATGTCCATGTAGAATATGATTTGAGTTTCACACATTTATTAACAGAGTTTGGTTATTTATTGCGTGTTTCAGCGAAGGCAAGGTGCTTGATCTTCTGAGTTGTTGGTAAAATGGTTTCCTTTGAGATGAATGATCGAAAGAGTAAGTGGAATATGATATTTTCATTCTTATATCAAGAATAATGATATCCTACTAATTATGAAGTGAATTGGTATCTTTAATGCTTATGTGTAAGAATATTATGTTCAAAGGTGCAATTCAAGACTCCCACGATATACTGCGCACTCAGGGTCTGGGGAAGGGTTGTTTCCCTGCATTTACAAGTGCTTAATTCCACAGTTCAAACGTGTGACCTCTAGATCACATGGTGACAGCTCCAAACATTACACCAAAGCTTAGGGGGTGTATGTCTCAGTTTAAATAGAAGCAACAAGAAATAAGGAAATTATAACATAATTTCTAACTGAATTCGTTGACCAAGAAGCTAGACATATAAGATATGATAGCCATTTTGTAATTTAATGGTGATTACCAATTCTCTTGTCAAAAGTAATAGTCACAACTGTCTAATTTTATTGAAATATTGTTTTTCTTATAACTGGTTATTTCAAAGCAATGGCATCACCTAATGAAGTTAATTGAGATTGACCAATAATGGCATTGTGTTTAACATTGTTAATAATGGTATTCCACTACATCATACATGTTTTCTTCTAGTTCTTAACAAGAAGACATTTTTAGGATTATGTTATTAGTTTTCCCTTGTATAACTAATAACATTATACAGTTTTCAATAAATATATTAGTGTCTTTATGTTGTTGTATCATAGTGGCTGGCATAAGGATTCATTTGACAAAACTGTGCATGAGTTATTTTTCTATATTACATATTTAATATCTACTACTGTCCTATTTCTTAACTTATTTACAGTTTTGTGATCTTACTATATTTAATACATGTGATTGGCACATGATACAGAGATTGGATTAGGGTTAACTGGCTTTGGTGTATTTTTCACATTCCTTGGGATTATCTTCTTCTTTGACAAGGGATTGCTAGCCATGGGAAATGTACGATTCATTTACAAATTACTTGTTTAAGAAGTTACTTCTCATTAGAATTTGCTTAATTACATATTTTTTGAGGCCTTGTTACCTGTATTGATGCTCAAATCAGATCCTGTTTGTTTCTGGAGTGTCCGTGACCATTGGGCTAAAATCCACTATGCAATTCTTCATGAAACGAAGTAATTTCAAGGTAAACTTGTTACATTTTCTCTGTCTTTTCACTTGGTGCCTCTTACTTTTGTCATGGTAAATTTTCCCTGCTCACGTTCTACTCTTATTCAAGGGAACAATCTCATTTGGTGTCGGGTTCTTCATTCTTATAATGGGGTGGCCTATTTTGGGCATGATTATTGAGGCATACGGATTCATTCTACTATTCAGGTTTAGTGCAAATTTGAAAGAATTCTGTTATGTTTGAGTATTTTACATGCTTAAAGCTAATTATGGATTATACTACGCAGTGGATTCTGGCCTACACTGGCTGTTTTCTTACAGAAGATTCCTGTTCTTGGTTGGTTGGTTCAACAACCATATATTCGATCGGTATGTTTTTGTGATGAATTTACCTGTCATCTAAGTCTTCACAAAAGTATTTACTCAATCACCAGTCTGGGTTCTACATGTCAATAATTAGTGATCAAGAAATCTTTAGTCACTTTGATTGATTGATCAATCTTGTTTTTCATCATAGGTGTGAATGTTGATAACGACATAGGGTAAAGAGGAAAGTTGACTATATGATGAGAAATCTAACATTAATTGTTGGTTCTATATATCTGTCTAGTAGAGATTATTGAGTGATGCTTCTTCTGTTTCTTTTTATCAATCCAATTAGAGGGATAACACCCAGTTTAAGAAATATAATTAAGATTATCTCCCTATTATTTCTGTCATTTATGATATGTGTGAAAGTATTTCAGAATTAGGTAGAGATAACGTCATTGATAATGTTCTGTTCTTCTAGATAAACAGATACAAAAAACGAAGGGAATATGAAGTGCCACACTTTCTAGATATTGAAGCCCTTTGCTTTTATTTGCACATTATGCTGAAATTTTCAAACTGATCCTGCTAATTTTTTGTGCATTTGCAGTTGTTTGATCGCTATAGAGGCAAGCGAGTGCCTGTTTGACACAGGAATCTAGGACAGCATAATATAACTGCTAGCAAGTGCATTTGTAAGTCAATGTAAAGAAAATACTCTAGTATGGATCTCTAACTGAATTGAGTTCGCTTTTTGATGTTAGAAAATGATTATCATTTTATCATGATAGTCATTCAATGGAAAGGAAAATTGCAAAGGGAAAAGGTTTCAGTTTTCACTTTACTACTTGTTTGGCTCCTATTGATTCTAATGCTTGGTGGAAAATCAATTGATATGGGGAGTGGTGGTCAGTTCCATTTACGTTACTATTCCAATCAGAAACCTTTGGAGGTTTCCACGCCAAGTATCATCCTTTGGCTTTTGTTCACACTCGTAAAAGGAATATTATGGTTTTAGATGATGTCATTGCAGCAATATAGAACGATTTTCATTCTTCCTTCTTTTTTTTTTCCCGTTTTTAGGCTGCCAATGTGAGATGGAATTGGTGGAAGTTTGCAGTGTAGTTTACTCTAAACATTTCACCTTTGACTACCCTGTCATCTATTTTATTTCTTTAGAATTGGTGGTTTTCTTTTTTTTCTTTTTCTTTTTAGGCTGAGTTGTGTTAGTTATGTTACAACTCATACATTTTATACAATATTGTGTTTATTTTTTGTATTATATTTCTTTTCTCCTTTAGATGTATAAATTGTTTTATCCCTTATTGCACAAATAATAACATTCTTTTTTTAGGTTTAGTTACATTTTTAGTTTCAATTCTATTTTGAAGTAATTTTTGTATTTCATATTTTTTTAATATAACTTGAACATTTTGTTTTTACTTTTCAATTTTCTATTTAAAATCCTCAATATTTTTTTAATTATTCATGCTGAATTTGGGATATGCAATAATTTTGAAAGTTGAAAAGTTAAAATATTTGATAAAATTTGAATTTAGTATAATGTGAGATTAGTCTTTGAAGGGGAGGGGGAGGATAGGTATCTTTTTACTTTAAGTGAAATTTAATATTTATATTCGAGTTGAGTTAAAGTTGTAAGATAGTTTAATTAATTTAATTTATGATTTTTTTAGTTGAAATAAGAACTTGATGAATTATTGAAGATCTTAATTATATTAAGTTAGATATTGAATATACTTAAAGTTTATATTACATATTGCATATTTACTGTTAACTCGTAATATTTTTTAAATTAAGTGTATGAGTATGGATAATTCTCATTTTTCAAGGAATTTTGTTGTTCTGAATTAAACCCAAACTGAAATGTTAATAAACGAACTTTATTGTAATGATTGTTAATTATTAGGAGGGGTGAGTAACCTATGACTAACTTTTTTTTTTTGTATAATTAAAATTATTTTGCAAGTTCAATACGCTAAACCTGCGAACCTTGCGGGTTTGATATGTAGATTTAGAGATCAGACGATAGACTTGAAATTGGGACATTTTAAATAGAAGTTACATAAGTAACAAATTAAAAAAGATTTTTTTTATAATTTGGTAGATTTTTGTTTGTTGAAGTTAATATAGTAATTTTTTATATATAATTCAAAAGTAATTAAGATATCATAATTACTTTCATCAACACTAATTGTTTGTTGAAGTTAATATAGTAATATTTTATATATAATTCAAAAATAATTAAGATATCATAGTTACTTTCATCAACACTGAGGGTTAGGATCATTAAAGAAATAAATCATTGAGAAAAAATTCAGACTGTCAATAGAAAATCCATTGTTAATACAAAGTTTTCTTCATTTTCTTTAGCAGAATACATAAGAGTAAGGAGTAACAATGTGAGCGTTATAGTGAAGAAATGATTTAGTAGCACCACAAGCAACTTTCTAGATACACAACAATCATTCCAAATAGGTGACATAAACTGGCAATTGCATGTACAAAGAATTTGCCAAAACAGTTATTAAAATTTCCTCACTTAGGATGTTTGTTCAACAACAAAATTCCCCATCTATTGACATATAATATAATTACACCAAATTCCACCCCCTCCCCTAAAGAAACAAAAGAACTCAAATGTTATTAAAAAGGAGAAACCTGAGGACCAAAAGGAAAGCCTTTCATTTCAACTCCAATGAACTTCACTACCAAAACAAGAGAAAAAATTAAATAGGAGCCAAGAGAATAATGAAGCAGTACACAGACCATAAGAGATACAAATATATGCAACAAGTCATAGACTCAAAGGATATACAACATGTCAGCCAAAATTCTTCCACACAGATTTTATGAAGCACCTATTTGGCCACTCAACTCCATGACGGCGATGACGGTTTATAGACAAAGTCTTGGGAAGTTGTAGAACCATAATTCAAGTCAAGGTTATGCAGTTGTTCCATCAGCTGGAACCGCCGTTCCTTGAAAAAATCGAGACGAGTAGTTAACTCTACTAACGTTGAAGATGCTACAGATGGATGTCTTGCATATTCACCCACCTGAAACCAGTTCAACTAGGTCAGTTCCTAACCATCTGGATCCACCAAGCAGACAAAGATTATGCCAAAATGTGTCAACAAAAAGTACTGTCGGATATCTTTAGAGTATATAAATGAGTACCAACCTTATTTTAGAAACCAAATTTGTAAAGTTAAATTAAGTTTAAAGTCTCCTTTCTAAAAAGTAAAGTACTTATGACACTTGTGTATGACAAAACTAATAGAATGAATGATGTTACTAGAATTTTGCACAAGAACCACTTTTGGAAGACATTTCTTTATCTAATTGCTTACCTCTGCTGCCCTTGAGGTGGAGGGCACCGAGGCAGAGTCGGGACCAAGATCATCTACAGACATGCTTGTTGATGCCTCAGTACTTTTTGAATCACTAGGACTTGACTCTATAAATTGCTTTCGAGAAGGCTGCCTACTACCATTACCAGATGCCAATACTTGTCCTTTGATATTTCTCCAATCAGTGCCCACCAAATTTTCCTGCACAAATGAAAAGGCAAATTTTACTGTTGTTTGAGTGCTCCAATCAATAGACTATATCATCCAAAAGTAATGAACTAGTTTTATCATAAAAAAAAATAAAAAAATAGACAGGCTATGAAATTAGAGAAAAAAGTGCTTCAGTCAGTGACAGGATTTTGGATCAGGAGGAGCATTTCAGATTCTAATACACCAAATGAAATGAATCCTCAGTAAAATAAATTTCCGATTTATGCAACCATCCAATACCATTTTCCATGGTAATAATGAGTACGAAATGAAAAAGAAAAGAACAAGATTTTTTTTTTTTCCATTATTGGCGTTGATTAAGGAACTAACTTTCGTAATCATGTAACAAGGATCAACTCAAGTAAAGGAAGGAGTTGAAAAGGTTAGATTAAGGACATAGAGAAGATCTCCCGGGCTGTTTTTCCTTTAAATTTTGATTGAGAAGTAGACTGTAAAACATACCTCAGTCCTTTGTTTCCTTTCATGATTACAGAAGGCCAGGGTTGAATCAAAATCTTGCTGAAGAAATCTCCTGCATGAGTAAAAAAAGTTAAAAAAATAAACAGCTACAAAAGAAAGAAAGAAGTTAATATGGATTTCAATTAAAAGGCAGTTCCCAAAAAAATTTAAAGAAATACATCAAGAAACTAGAATTTGGCTAGGATATGAACAAGACCACGGGGCAGATGATACAATTATACAAAGAATCATTTAAAAGGAAACCAAGAAAAAGAAAAGATTACAACATTTCATCTCCATGTTTTAAGAAACTTTCCTAAACCCAATACTTTTGAGTATCAACTCAAGTTGGGTACTTGGTCTTTTGAAGTTGGTATATGCCAGTACATTTAAATTAAATTTGGTGTCAAATTCAAGTGGAACTGCACCAATTTTGAATTTTGAAGAACATCAAAAGCTTTTGTACATAAATTTCCTATGTAGTAGATTCTTCCCCTTGCTATTAGAAATAACATAGGTCTGCATACTCACTGTTGAGGAAGATTTTGGGTATGTTGGTATCGATCACCCACATCAGTAAGTGACCCATAGTGATGCTGCCGTTGCTGATTAAGTTGATGATGGAGTTCTGCAACCTTCTGCTTCAACCTGGCAACGTCTGCCTCAGCAAGTGCGATCTCTTCCAGTTCAGCCTTTGTCTGTACATTAGCATATTTAGTACAGAGGTTACTGAGAAAGAATCCAAAAGGGAAAAAGAATGGTAAACATTACAAGAATATTAAAGCACCTTGGAATCCATGCCACGTGAATTGGAGAGCTGTCCTGAAGACATACTCAAACCTACTTCCAATGCAGCTCTAAGATCCCTCTCAGCTAGCAACTGTTCTTGCAATCTTGAAACCTGTATATTAAAAAATCAGTTGCAACTTATTAAGGGGTCAAAATAAAAAAAATACAAAATATGACAGAAATATACCCATGAATTTTATCTTTGTTGTACTGCAACCCTGGCTAGAACCATGATTTCTAATTAGCTAAGTTTGATGTATTATTGTTCAATGGGGAATGGAGTCTTACAAATGTTTTTACTTGATCATTTTGTTTTTATATCTCTAGCTATTTTGTGTTTCTCTTTTACTGTCGTTCTGTCATTTTTTTTTTCAAAATGGATGGATATACCACTAAAAGAGAGATATGGTATAACTTTTGACATAGCAATTATAAATCCTGAGCTTCAGTCAATAGAAATACATCTCCAAATGTAGAATTCTAAAGAAAAAAAATCCCAATGAAGAAAACTCTTTCACCATGTAACAATTTAAATTATAACTTTTTTACAAGCCTCCATCAGTAGTGTGTGTAGAATGCATTTTATCCGTATCATAAATCATTGTAAAGTGGTTAGCAACCAATAAAAAGTCATTAGAAACCACCTTTGGTGTTTTTTAAAGAATATTTTACAAAATGTGAATTCAAGAGGGTACAATAACTCTAAAGAAAAAATCAGAGCAAGTTATTTCAAGAATGCCAAACCCAAAGAACGTCCAGAAATCACATGCAACATTAAAAACAAGCAGCAGACCACAGGGAAAACCAGCAAATCAAATTTAAACTGTCAGAATTCATAATGGAGGGAGAAATATCAACAGTAAGTACATCTTGCTCAAGTGCCAAGCGCCGCTCATGCAAAGCCTGCTTCCTTCTCTCTAAGCTTGCTTGTAAAATTGCATTGCCTCTAGCCTATAATGAAAACAGAACCAATTCCATTAAAAAAAATCTCATTATATGATTTGGCATAAAATAAGTAAGCATAGGAAATCTACCTCCTTTGCAATTCTGTGTTGCAAATCATTTTTCGCAATCTCTAGCCTCTGAATAGCAAGCCTACATACATAAAAAGTATTAAAGTTATTTTCTTTCGAGGAATAAAATTGAAATCACATAATGCAAGGAACAAACAAAATAAGGCTGTTAAAGCTAATGAAAAGCCAACCCATTGTCTAATACATCATTTCCAAAAAATCTATGAAAAGGCATCAAAGAATAACTCCAAATTCTAACAAGAATCATAATCCAAGAGCACTATAAAACCAAAAAAAAAGGCACAAAGCTAAGTATCTTACTCCTCTTCTCCAGAAGAATCAACTGATTCCACTGACGGTGTCTTCCTTGGCTGCTTAAATCAGAACAAATTATCAGATGCCAAATATTTACCTTAAAAATTAAAAATCTACAAAAACTGGGAAGAAAATTTCCCCTCATAACAAAATTAAAGTACATTCACTGCTAACATATTAAGTATGCACATTTTAATTGCTAGCTTATTGCAAGAATATTTTGTCACATAAATGTCTCATTGTCCTACAAATGGTTGTTAGTGTAATTGTGATTCCTGTAATAAACTCACATTATATACTCACTTAGACCTCTGACAAAGTTGTCAGGCAGTAAATGGTAAAAAAAATAAAAACTCACATTGCTCCTTCCCCAGAATGTTGACCGCTTAGAACTGAAACTAGCACTACTCGCTTTACTAGTTTGCTTCCCAGAACCTGATTCAACCACAGGAATAGGTAAATGGTTGCCAGGGTCCATAGAAGATAAAATCTCACCCATAGATCGATAAGATTCAGTTGAAGGCAACAAATTCGAAGGATCATTATCATCAACTGGGTTTTCACTGCCCTTTCTTTGCTTGTTTTGATCCTCAGACAGTGAGGTATCTGGAACAGCATTCAGATTAGCATTTTCAGTCTTAGCATGGTTACTGCTGGATGATCCAACATCAGAATCATCACCTCCAAATGCCTGCAGGATCACAAAGAAGAATTTAAGAGGATAGAGGGAAAAGAAAACATGGTTAATCACAGCAGATTATTCAACATAAAGTCTCTATTCCTAGCCCGATAAAATTTCCATATAAAGGAACAGCAACAACACAAGTAGCTTTATCTCTCACTAGGTGAAGCTAGTTACATGGACCACACAATGCCATTGAACTCGGTTAAAAACTAAATTCTCATATATTATTCCCCATGAGACCTCTTTTAATAATTTCCTTCAATATCTTTCTTGGTCTTCTTCTAGCCCTTTTCACCAGGCTGAAAAATATGCCATCTAATCCCCTCACCAGTGGCATCCAATGAACTTCGTTGTCCATGCACGAACCACCAATTTCTCCTAATACACAATCATTCCATATCATATCTTTTGTGGAGTTGAAGATTAAATTAATCATAACATGCTCATCTATGTTATTTCTACCATTTTCTCTAGTCCTATTATAGCCTAACCTTCAATACCATAAAGTATAGCAAATCGTATTAAAAGATAAAAATTCTCAGAGTTTGACAGATACTTTGGCAATAATAAATTACCCTTGATGATTTTCTTCATTTAGTATCAGGCATATGACATCTATATTAATTTCGCCACTGTTCTGGTTCAAAGTTTAAATGGCTTCAAACCAAAGCATTCAAGTTGAGTCCCTTTGTTCACAGTGAGAGATGTATTTTATAAACCCTAGTCAGTTATCTGTTATCCTCTAAATCTTAACTAATATTATCTAATATTTAAAGTTTGTATCTTTCTCGACTGATTTCAAGTACCACAAGTAGGCATCCCTTTGTTTTTGGTTAAGATTATGGATAGTTTTATTGAATCTTTTTGTTAATGATTAATAGGCCCTATAACCGACTTTAAACAAGTTAAATAAGTTAAATTCCCCCTCAATAGGAGATCAGACTAACTACCGGTACATCCACTATTTTGAAATATTAGTCTTACGTACTTAAACCGATGGTATGCATATTATCCATATTATTTTGAACTCAATCATTTTCGTCTCATTTCTTACTAAAATTGCAATACATATATTTTGTGTTACTCCGGCTCAAGTGAAAACCCTTTGATTCCAATGACTTTCCATCTACAAAGGCCAATTTTAGAGTTAACCTCCTCCCTCAAAATATCAAACTATATCATTCAAAAAAAACATGCATATAGGAACAATCTTATTATATATATATATAAAGCACATCTAAGACTATATTAACAAATTAAGATTGAAGCCATAAAAATCTATCCTTACTGGAAAGTTCTTGATCTCACCTTCTGGAGTTCTCAAAACTATCAGTTATCCTATTATACATGCCTTATATAACTTGGATACTAATCACATGAGTATCTTTCTTTTTTGAAGCCACATAACACTTCTCTTGGCACTTGATTATTTGCATTTTCCAAGTCAATAAAAACTACCTAAGTCTCTTTTTTTGCCTCAGTACCTTGCCACTAAGCCCTATAGAAGAAAAATAGATTTTGTTGGAAACCTTTCTGACATGAATCCAATTAATTGTCCACAATCCCAGTCCTTTCTCTTAGTCAATCAATGCTCAAACACCTTTTCCAATAATGTCATAATACGAATAGTAAATGACCTCCCTTGTATAGGAAACAAAGTGTTTCTCCTCCACTCTCATGAATGTAGTAAGGCAAATGGTACCCTGTTCTCCATCATCTTTAGTGCTTCTTGTAAGCAATAATATGCTTTTTTGTTCTTTCCTCTAACTTTCCTAGTCTACCAAAGGTATAAATCTGGTAATATCTAACTTCAGTGCTTTCTCTTCAACCCATATATGGCTTAATGAACACCCACAATGTTAATCCTTTTTCAAATCATGGTGCCCACCACCACCAAAGACTTACCTAATAAGAAACCAATATTCCAAGGGGCAAAACTAATCAAGAACTCCTAAAATAGCTTCCATAAGTCCAGAAAAATGTGAGGACACTTCGCTCATTTTAACACCACTTTTGAGGGTCAATGTAGTGGCTCTAGCTCATTTAAAAGTGTACTTTAGTCATACGAAACATTACTTCAAGGAAACAACTTAAGTAGCAAGGATATCCCATTGAGTGATTCACGTTTGAGGTTTCAACAAGTTTAATTAAGAACCAAACAACCATTCTCCTTCACTCAATCTTGGGACTGACTATATTCCCTTTCATGTACCAAAATGCAACAACTAAATCCAAAGCTGTCAGGCTCAACATATTTATTAACTTGCCCATTGTCTAATAAATATTTGTGGTAAAATGTCATTCCCATCCTAGTCTACTCTAAAGAGTAATATTGGGGAAAATATAAGAATACACTCATGGTAGATTAATCTTCAACTCAAACAGTATGCAACAGAATCAAATTTAAGCTCGAGTGAAGGAAAAGCTGTTCTTTCCCTCTTACCAAAACAGAAGGCTGAACAAGGGCATGAATGACACTTGACCACAAAACTTCCACGATCTAACTATTATGTGATGCTAACGAATCTGTTGGGTTCACAAAGTCACGAAGTCTATACAGGTTTTCTTACTCAGATAGATTTATGTAGCAAAGAGTATTTCATTTCAGGTTGATAAAAAAAAACATCAGACACAAATGACAGGATCAGAAGAAGAGAGGAAATAACCTTGTAATCATAAAGATCACTGCCAGCATAACCACTACTTTCACTCAATTTTCCACTCTGAACACGATCAGCATCTTCATCTGTCTCTTGATCAACTTCATTCTCTGCATCATGGTAACCATTTTCTTTCACATCTATATTGTCATCATCAGTTGAATCTTCACTACCACTGTTTTCAACCCGAGAATCCGCAGACATGGAACATCTCTGTATATTTTCTTCCTGAAAACAGCCGACAAAAATTAGGTTGCAGAGTTCAATCATGGAATGAAAAATAAACACTTTTAGACATTTAATGTTAGCTACATTATAGGAACAGACTATACCACAAGAGATCACAACTTTTTAGCTGAGTATACAATCAAAAGATAAAAATTATACAAACAGTTAACTTGATTGACCAGTCCCACAGCAAAACCTTATAGTAAGTTTGCATGTTTGATACAGACAAAAGAAGCCCACATAACAACAAAAAGAGAAGCTGAGCTCGCCAAGTAATTAGGATACCTCAAGGCTAAACAAAACATATATGGAGTCATTCAAAGTTTCTGTTCCTAATTGGTAGCATATACAAACCAGAAAACAATTATTCAAAAGTATACAGGTTGATTGAGAGTTTCTTACATCAAATATATTTTCATACTCCTCCAACAAAGTGGTGATAATGGCTTGAGCATTATTAGCAGCATTAGCGGCGGCAAGAAGCTGGGCTGAACTATCGCCACTGACATCAAATTCATCCTCCAGCTCACATTCTCCAGCTAGCAGAGGTCGTAAGAGCAAGGGTGCCATGCAAGCAGCAACAGCAGATTGAGTCATCCTATTCTCTTGAGAATGAGAGCCAATTGTGTGCATCATTTTCAGAATTCTGCAAAGGTAGAGATGACAATTAAATTGTTGTTAAGTAATTAAGGTATTTGCTTTTGTTTGTGCAATAATGTATAATGGACATTGTACATTATACAAATGCAAATTCTCAGGTTAAGTCAGGCTAAAAATTTAAACTATTATCTACTGCATATCGACATAATAACTTTAACAGGCTATTCTTCATCACCGAATATTATCATAGATAACTAAAATTTCACAAAAAATGAGGTGAGCTTGAGTTTAGTTTATAGGATAAAGATAGTGAAAGAAAAGTTTCAAAAACTTCATTTTATTGTATCTATAAGAGGCTTTTTGCTAAGGCCACATAAACCTGAACAACAAAATAAAGAATTTCCCGAAACAAACAGATTCTTTTGACATATAAAAGCAAACTAAATTGCAAAAGAAAACCCAGTTAACATTTTCAAGTGTAATTTTTAATTATTCTACAATAACTATTCCAGTGAATACTCATTCAAGGATGACATACAGTGAATGAAGGAAAGAGTGTGTGGGTGTGAACATGAGTAGACTGTACAGTGGCCCACGTAAGAGGAAAAGAGAGAGAGAGAGAGAGAGAGAGCACCTTTGTAACAAACGGCGATTTGGCTCAGGAAAAGTCTCCAATATAGCGCATCGCATTGCATTAATCCTAGCTTCCTTACGATCAATTTCTTGCAAAATGAAAACAGTAACAATTAACTTAAGCATAGACTGCATCCAAAGAACCAGCGAAAAGAAACAAAATAACTGAACGATGTTCATGAAGGAAAATAGCAAAAGCATTAGACATGACATAGGCAATTTGGCTTATCACATATATGATGCGTGTAAAGACAGAAGGAGGGAAAAATAGGTAAGATTCAAATAGGACTTTTATGAATAGTAACTGCACCAAACATTCATTTGGTCTTGGTGTTTTTACCGAAACCTTTATAGCAAAAACTACAAGGGCTACCTTTTGCTCATTTTATGGTGCTTCAACGATAAAAAAATCTTCTATTTCACTCACAAAACACTACAGAAATTGCACTAAAAAGATTTCATCTACATACACATCTCTATTTCACCAAAAATCTTTAACAATGACAGTTTTTCTAAATCGATATATTTTCAAAGTTCAAACATATTCCATACGAAAAAAGCAGCACAAAATAATGTAAATTCATTCACCTATAATAGGAATTTATGCAGGAATAACATAAAATATTATAAGTATCAATGAGGATAGTTTTTGCTGAGTTATTTACCTCTAAAACACATTAAAAATATGTCCAGTCGTTCAATAATGTTTAGAATATAACCAAATCTAGATTATCTGAATATAAGATTCTTTATTAAAATCTAATTCAATTAAAAAAATCAAGAAACAAAGCAAAAAGTATATAGAGCAATATGCATCATTTCAAAATAACACAAACCACCTACTGTAAGAAGCATATGGTTATAAGGAAAATAAACATAGAGCTCCACTCACTATAAGCCTCCAACAAAGCAGTGCAGCATGAGGCAGGAACTGGAGAGGAGGGCAGCTCCCTCAAAACATGCTGTAAATACACCCAGTGGACTGTCATTAAATAAAATGCATAATCCAACATTCCAACAGAACATTTTAAAAACCCAGGATCCATATTAATTAGATTGATTGTACCAAAAGTACAGCTGTTTCCAAATAGGGCTTCTATTAATCTCTTTGGCAGATGAAAGAATGCATGATTGATTTTATGGCCTTTAGGTCTTAATTGTAAGCACTGGGAAACTATGAAAAAAGCTGGAGTTCCTGTATTAATTAATTTTACAAAGTAAGCCACATTTAGTATGTAGACTAGTATCTAATAGGTGATGAGTCGATAAATGGAAGTTTTTTTAATAAAAATGAAATGAGTGCTAAGGCATCACAATAATGAATTAGAATTCACTAACTCCACTCAAGTTATTCAGGCATATTTGGTTTACTAATTGCTGACGCAGTTCTTTTAGTTAGAAGCACACAACAGCACTATAGGTGCAGCATTTCCTATTAGTGTGCTCTTTAATAGCTGTTAAACAATAAAATCAGAGACAAGTCATGTGGAAACGGTATGTCTGAATGACAACCATGCGACTAGTTTATTTACATAGAGTGATTGTATTAATTGTACATTATTTGATAAGTTTCCTGTAAACTGGATATCAAATCCTGTCATATCACAATACTTTAAATACATATTTATTCCTGATTCTCAACACTCGGTATTATGATATCCATTATGTAAGTAGAGTGGTTTTTCTAAGACTAGTTGAAAGACATTACAGTCTCGTACTAGAAACCTTATAAAAATTGAACTCATTTTTATGCCTTTTCTTCCCTGTTCAGCCTACAGTCTCTTTCCAAGTTTTTAGTCAGTAGACATGCAGAGGGACTGCAATCTTTTACACTTGTCACTAATCTCATTGTCAATTTTGCTTTAATTGTTTTGTTCTGCACTCAATTGCTGCTATGTTTAAGGAGGATTCTTATCTTACTCCATGTGAAAACTTGTTTCTACGTCTAGATGGTAAGATTAACAGGGAGAAGTTTATGGAATGCTTAAAACTTCCTCGACATAATTGAGGTCCATAATTTTATTTCCCACAGTTGAATGATATGTGGGTTAGATAGCATCACCTTTCCTAATGTTTGCAGGCAAGTTTAATATTCCATGATCTAGTATGTGTGTTCCACATATTGTTTGTTTGCTTGTCTTTTCAAACATGTATATTCATTAATAACAAACTATAAAAAAACTAGTATAAATACCTTAACACAGTCACCAACAACATGGGCATCCTCCTCAGGACTAAATTCAGTCTTGCCTGGAAAAATCAATTAAAAATAGGGCATTCACAAGTCTCATCCATCAGAACGTAAATCCATATATTAAACTGAGTGTTTAAGCCTGAGTCATTAACTGTCTTTCACCAGCAGAAGGGTAACTAAGAAAACAGTCATAATATCAGTTCCACATCAACGGTAGCTGATACTAAAAATGACTCCATACTTACTAAGTTATAGCATTTAAAATTGGATGTCAAGGGAAACTACTTCAGAACAAACAAAGTAACTTGAAGAGGTGCCTTATGATTGGTTAAAATCACTTTTACGCCTCTGTAAGTGCATTTTGGATAATCAGGATATATGAAAGTTAGGTTTCATTTCCTCCAAATTTCATCTCTGCTAGCTGTTTCTTTGAAAATAATGCTATCTGTACCAACAACCCACTATCTTCAAATGCACAGAATGCCAGGGTGTTTAAGAAAATTGTGCATACCTTGTTCGTACTCTTGAACTCTCCTATCTACTTCCTCAACATCTGCGGACTGCCGCAGTATTCCTTCAACTTTAGTTCCTGCAAATTAAAAAAAGAAAAATCATCAGAAACTCTTTACCAAAGAATAAGGTAGAACATGTTTCATGCACTCAACATTTTTTTTTCCATTACACATTCAGAAGAAGCGTGGGAGGACAAAAGTGAAATGAAAGAGAGATGCATTACATATGTAATAGAAGACCATAACTTACCATACTTCTCTAGAAACCGAAGAGCTTTTTCAAGGAAAGATGGGCCTCCATCAATATCTTCTAAAGCTAGCAGAATTGGTCTTCCAACAACCAGAGACTTAATTGGACGCTTGTCCCTCCCTGGAAACACCACAAAAAATATAGTGAAAATGAGGACAGATTTTTTTCAATGAGATGAAAAAAAAACATGGATGACAGAAATCTGTACAATCCTATAAATGAAATCTTGAAAAATTAAATAAAAAAACAAACATAATCATACAGAAACAACAGCAGAATTGACATATAGATAATAAACATAAAATAAACAAATAATATTAATAAATAATGAGCACATACATTGATGGAAAGACCCTTCAATAGAATCACTAGCATCACTCCGAAAAATCCCATTGTGTCCCATAACAAGGGCAGCACTTGGTGCCTGTGCAAGGGCTTGTTCAAGCGCTGTCTTCCATTCAAACAGGTCTTCTGATGTCTCAGCCTAATATTCGAGAAAACAAAGTTTGTATTGCACAATAATTAATAACACATTTAGAAATTCGTACGAGTGAATTCTGTTCTCATTTTCTTAAAAATATAATAAATAAAACACCTTAAGGGTGAATGCTCGCCCATCACGTCCATCTGGAAATAATACTGTAAGAAGTTTTTTGTCTTCTCTAACAACAACACTGGAAAATAAAATTCACAACTTTTAGACAGATTGAACATCCAAAATTGACAACTACAAAACATCAATTTGTCAAACGTACCTCCCTGAATTGTTTAAGTCTATACCCCCCAATGTCAGGTTTACTTCACCCCCTCTCTGTGGAAGGGCACTCTACACGACCAATCAAAGTAAAGACAATTATAAATAATGACAACAAAAGTAACTCTGATATATTTGAGTAAAAGAAATCAGCACCAAAAGATAAGGACTTTTCTAGTATTATCCTCTTCTCTGTTGTCTAAGTCACATCTTACTCTCCATTCTCCAATAAGAATTGTACAGTAAATATAATGCCATTTTTACAAAAAAAAAATAATCAAATCAGCACAAAGTATATCCACAAAAATGTTCATTAGTTCATCGATCAAGAAAGCTTAATCAATCACAATATTAATTTTTGTCACGATCTGTAACCATATCTGCTTAATTGAGAGTTGAATCACACAGAACAACAGAGAAAAAGAACACAAAAAGATACCAAAAGAAGAATGAGAAAGATTTCAGAGAAACTGACAGGATCATTTTTGAAGAAAACCAACGACGTGCGTGTGAGTATAAACCACCGCTTCTTCCAAGACTTCCAGCCTATTCCTACAGTTTATCAAAATCGGATAACATTGATAAATTCCAAAATCATTGATTTATTCAGAAATAACAAATGCAAAACCACAGAGAACAGAGGCATCAGGTACTTCCCATTAGTAGTTAGCAACATTAGGTTAGTAGTTACCTATCTGTTAGTTATTTCAGTGAGTGAATTGGGTAATGTGAGATGCCTTGGTAAAGTTATTTTCCCTAAAAATAAGAAGGGGTGTTTTGAGGGGATATACTGTCACTTTGTATGAGGAATGGGGCCAATGGACATTGGAAGGTGCAGAGCCTCGAAGTTCTACAAGTTTAATCAGTTTTCTTTCTGCAACTCCTTAGTTCTTACAAGAAGCTACCAAAAAAACTAATTTATACTCTTGAGAAAATAAGAAAATAAATGAAGAAAATGTACAATGTGGGGAGACATAGACTACCAACCTTTTGAAGATATGAAAAGTGGCCCACTTTTAAAAACCTGCCAAATAGTAACATCAGTTAGGAACCACAAGGTATGTTCTGACTAACCTAATTGAAATAAAACAAGTTTGACCAAAATGCATAACACCCCACCTCCAAATCCAACTCAATACTTTGGGAAATACCAATATCATCATATTTAGGAACAGGATATATCGAGACTATAGTTAACTAGTGGAAATACAGGCATATTAGCTCGCGTGTCCACCTTTTCTTTACCTACTAAAACCACTTACCAAAATAAAATAATACCAGCAGTTTATATAAAAAAACAGTTATAAAAATGTTGAGTAAGGGTAAAATTGTACAAGAACTCTGTACAACGAAAACAGTTACAAAAATTAGTACCCATTTATATATTAGTATTAGTATAGATTAAGAACAGTATAGCTTTTCTTCAAATTTGTCAACTACCATATACTGTTTCACTGCTATTTCTTCATTTTGACAATGTAGTTCAGCAAAAATGTGAGTCAATCGGTTTTGATTACTGGTCTAAAATGCTCAATTGGTTATTTACATTTTTCTCGCGCGTCAATCTGTTTGGTATATACTATCATCCTCCAGACTGTTAAACCCCTTCTTTAGATTAACAAAAGAATAAACAGATAAATACGAAATATGAGGTTTAGCCTCCAACATGTCCGCATTTATCAATCACATTGCCCACATAAATCCCTTTCGTTGCCACAAAAATTATAAACACAAAAATCTCATAAACTAAACTAACTTACAATGATTTTTCTGAATAAAAATTCAAACGAAACTAAAAGAAAACCAATTATATTGAGCAAATTTCAATTAAAGTAACCTAATAGTCCCTGCTATGAAATCAAAAGTCCTAGTTTTAACAGGGACCAAACAAAAATACACTCTGCACACATTTCCTCGTCAAAACAAGCAAAACAAACCACCAAGGCCAAATCCCACTTCCAGCACCAACATTGTCAAAGGAAACTAAGACAAACAAGGGCCAAACCAAACGTGTCCCAGTTCAGTCAACAAATCAGGACCTTTATCTCAAACTCAATTTTTCATTACCTACAGACTGCATTGGACTCAAAATTGAAATTTGCAACAAAAAATCAAAATAATCTCTGCCCCTCCAAAACAAAGCATACCGTATTAGAAGCACCAGGTCTCGGACGCTCAAAAGCCGCTAAAGAAGCAGACATTTCCACACAAACGCAGTATCACCGAACAACCAGCATTGCCACTCACTTCAAACCCCCAAACACCCCATCAACCCCAAAAATAAAATCAAACTAAGACCTCAATCTCTCAACATTTGAAAACCCCCACAAAAGCAATCACAGTTCCCTGTTGAGTCAACCCATCAGAGAGATCCCCCAGCGAGTTCCAACCCCAACAGCAAACCCACCAAAATCTCTGAGATCTGACCGGAAAGCCTCAACCTTTCAGCGCCTAGGGTTAAAAATTTCCAACTCGATTCTATCCCCACATGAACCACAGAAGGGACAAGACCTCTCCCCTTCTGGGACTCAATTTTCCGTCCCTTTGTCGGCGATTTTCTCGCACTTTCCGAGGAGATTAGGTGGGAAGAGGAAGCAACAGAGGTTGTGTGATAATGTGAAAAATCTTAAGAGAAGAAGGGTTCCTTGCTTTTCACCTACTTCTGGTGTCTGAGTGTGCTTGGGAAGGTAGAGAGAGAAAGAAGGGTAGAGAGAGAAAGTGAGGGAGAGAGGGTAAGGGCATTGGGTCCGATATAGTCAAGTTTAAGTCTTGTCAGGTAACCTCCAATCAAAATTCGCCACGTCAGCAACATACCAGAGTGAGTGCTTGTAAATTATGAATGTTACCTAAACATATATAAATAATGGTCTCATATGAAAAATGGTTGGATTCTAATTCAAATTTCACTAACCTCCTTAAATTTTGTTTGTACCACTTTCTAGGAATTAAAAACTTTCACATAAATGTTTTTCAGTTTTAACAGATACATCTGGGTAAAAAAAAAATTGTCATTTTTAAATTTTACTATAGAGCTTCTTTCATAACTAAATTTCATATCCTTTATTTGGAATATTTTAACTCTTCTAATTAAAGTCTCCCAGGTTTAGATTTTAATTTGAATATAGTGTTTTGATTAAGATTAATTAAATATCAACTAAAAGTCTCAAACATTGTCTAATCATAAAAGAAATTTTTGTTACTCCATGTTTGGATTATTTATGAAAAAAAAATTGTTTAAATAGAAATTACTCCCTCTATTTTTGTCACTTTTTCTTTCTTTCTAATTTTGACACAATTTTCCTCACATGCATATGTTACTAACAACACTTGAAACCTACACAGAAAGAGATTGTTCTATTTATGTAAACTTAACTAGTTCAATTGCTAAGACCACATTCAGAAACTGGTTTCACTTCTGAAAATGGTTATAAATTGCACTTTTTTTTACTCTATGCAATAATTTGTTTAATCAGTGTTTTACCTGATAATATTGAACCTAATTTCAGTTTTATGACTTTTTACTCTGACAATTTTAACTATGTCATATCACATATTGACTTTAATGTTAATTTTTTAGATAAATAAATCATGATAATTTGACTTTTATAATAGTTTGTTTCAGAAGTTAAACCAGTAACAATTTTTTTTATTGACTGACAGTTTACACTGTCAAATCAAAACCTCTATTCAGATTAAAATAATAACATAAAATTCATAAACAAATTCAAATATGATTTTAAAAAATCAACTCAATCAAATATATTTGTGCAGAATTTGTAACTGTGGTAAGTTTCATTAATTAGAATGCAATTCATTTGATTTTCCCAGTAAGTGGAAAATAGTTTGCCTCTTCTGTTGAGCACATGAACCTCTAACCCCTATCATGAAACACCTATATAACACATGCTTTTCTATTTTCTGAGTTTTGTTTAAAAGTGGGAAAATTAGGTTTATGATGAAATGGACTTGTACTTGGTAATTCAATACATGTTCAACATCTATGCTTATGATCAATTAATGCAATAAAGGGCATGGTTGGAGTCAACTCACAATAAAATAATTGCTTATTGTAAAATTAGGAAGTTTTCAAACCAAATATTATTATGACAACCACAATTTTTTCATCACCAACAATAGTTTGGAGACATAGAGATCACCTAACATTGATTACAACATTAAGGCTCAAGCATATCATGATTAAGGGTCTCATCTCAATTTAAATTTCAAAAGCCACATTAAAGTTGCAGGAAAATACAATAACAAAACTGTTTAAATGTTTGCACGTGATGTCTCTTTGTTTTTTCTTCAGAAAACATACATTAATAGCATCAAAATTCAACTTGAAAAGTGTGAGAATGCCATATGATGATAACAAGTTTAATATATATAATTTCAGCTTTTTTTTTATAGAAAATACAAATGGATACTCTCTTTCTTAACCACCATGACAGTAAGGCATTAATCAAAAAGCAGCTGCATAATTTTTTTTATCAGAAAGAAAAAAAAAGGCAAAAAGGGGTGAAAAAGAAAGAACACATAGTCATAATTATGGCTTTGTATTAGAGGCATCTACACTTCTTTATTTGTATTTTGTGGTCTTTTTCATTATGAAATATGACAGAGGTTGTCAAAGTTAAAATGGTCTATTTATTGAACCTTAGCTTACACTGCAACAAACAAAACCATTGCACATATTCACATACTATATACTTATTTTATTGTTACATAAACTAAACAAATATTGTGAGTGATGAGAGGATTTGATTTGTGTTTGTTTGTGTGATTGAAAAGAACAGAGTTGTTGAGAGGTGACTGGTTGTGCAGGTAGCAGGTGGATTGGTGTTCTGGACAATTTGTCTGCTTCGGTTAGAACAATGAAATGATGAAAGAATGAGTGAATGAAAGAGGTTAGACTTGGTAGGCTTTGTCTTTTGGGTACCTTTTTTGGTGTCACATTCCTACACCATCATCTCTCCCTCATGGTGGTCCAAAATCCTAATCTAAACATGTTCTATGAAGTTGTAAGAGAAAAATGGTTAAAAAACTATGAACTATAAATTTTCATATGCATGCAACCAACTTGCTTTTATAGAAAATGATTTTTACTAAATTTCAACTAATATTTGGACATGTAGCTTACTTTAAAACCACATTTTTTTATTAAATCAAAGAGAAAAAAAAGTCTCCCAAACATCTGAAGTCACTAGGAAGGGCAGATAAAGTAGTGACACATTTTTGTGCTAAAGTAAAGGAAGCATGAAGGAAGTGGTAGTCCTTATAATAAGTGACTTCTTTGGCCAAACTTAGCAATGACATAAATTAGGGAGGGAGAGGCTATAAAGGTTAAAAAGTACAAAAAAACAAAAAGTTAAAATGAGGGGAAACATGTTATAAAAAAGTTATCTTGTTAAATATTTGATAAAAAAAATTATAAGAAATATTACTTAGGGGCTTTGAATGGAATATCTTTGAATTGATTATGTATGGTGGCAAAACTTGATAATTTTTTATATATAAATTTTTTTTGATGAGTTAAGTTCTGTAAACTCATAAAAAGTGTTTACAAAAGTACTCACAGATTGTCCATCAACAAAACCTAGGATAGCAAGACATAAATTGGTGTGTTGTTGTGAGTCCAATCTTTATCAACTAAGTCAAATTTTGTTGGCTGAATCATGATTCTTTGTGCACAGAGTACAAGAAGAATAGTTTCCACTAGAGAGATAACTGGGAGGTTGGAACTATCCTCTTTCCCTCCCCTCTTGTTTGATGTCTTTCATCCTACACCTTCTCAATGTCAAACACTTAGCCATACAAAATTGGTAATTAGAACCAATTAACTTGCTTTTTCTCTTCTCATAATTCCCAATTATATTGACTTTTAATCACTAAAGTTTTTGCATTTAGTATATATCAGGTAAACTATTCTTTTTAGTAGGCCTATGAATCTATGCAGAGAAAATAATATATATATATATATTTTGTTTTTACAAAGGCTTAGAAACAATTTTATTTTTTATAAGATTGTTGATATCTCGGTCTTCTTTCTCAGTGCAAGTTTTCGGTTTGGGTTTTTGGCTTGGAGTTGGATATGAGTTATAGACTCTCACTTCTCTAGACTAGGTCAACTTAATCTCTCGGTTCTTGGTCTCAGTCTCCTTTCATGGATGGGTGTACCTGAAATATGTTTCGATGCCAAAGTCAAGATTAGTACTAGTTAATTATCAGATAAATTCACCCTACTTATCTCTTGAGTTGATCACCTATTTATAACACTTTCTTATTAGGTTTAAAACTCAGTTGAACTTTCTTTGTACATGATCTTCTTTATACACATTCTTTATGTTTTGGGTCCTTTAGATGGACTTTATCAAAATAACTATTTATTTATTTTTATTTATTTTTTTTATCTTTCGATCAACCTCTCGATCGTAAACATTACATATATATATCTTAAAATTTTGATTCCTTGGACGACCATTGTCCCAAAACAATAATGCCACTTAAAACTTACGCCACATGTGACCCATTTTGAAAGAAACCTTTTTCATAAAAAAAGGGTGATTGAGGCAACACCAACATTATTCAGTCTGAAAATTCCAAATGAAGAGGAGTAAACATTATTTCAAGCATGAGTTGCTATATCTGAAAAGCCAAAATATCGAGTACTCCATCTTTGTTACTATATGTTTACTCAATTTTTCACATACTTGCATCGAAATGTCTATCTTCAAATAAACTTAAGGATTCAAAGATTTGTTATGGTTTCCTATTTTAGCATTCGTTGGTACTTTCAACTGCTTCTCACCATCATTGCTTGGAACCATCATGGTGGTGTTACATGAATGTGCATATGAAAGTTTTCATGAAGATGGTAGATTCTTTGCTTCTTCCTCTCATTACCCTTATCAAAGAACTTCATATCATTACTCACAAAACAAAAAAGAACATTCTTCTTCAAGCTTAATCTTCACATTGTTTATTATTGTTTCCCTTTTAGAGGTTGCCAAAAACTAATGCCATGTATCTTATTTCTCTTCACTTTAAAAAACAAGAGTTTTGTGATAATATAATAGTAATATAAAAATTGATAAACTAAGTGTATGTGTGAACTACATTCCCGAATGTAACGTTTCTGCTATGTATTGCATTCCACCTTTATACGTATAATTTAAGTTTTCTCTGTTGCACATGTTTATGTTCTGATTAATTTGATGCATGAGAAATAAGTACCAGCAAACTTGTTTCTCACTGACCCAACAGTATCTCAGTCATATGTGTACTAATATCCATTCCACGTGAATTGATTTGTGATTGATCAGGTACATTTCAAACTAGTAGTTGTAATTGTGTTGGATATTTTGGATATTCCTAGCTAACTGTGTTTTACAATTTTATTTTCCAATCTTGGTGTAAGAACAGGCAGAGACATGTACTTTAAGGGAGGGCCAAACCAAAATTCAATCACATTTCTTGTCTGAAGAGGAAGCATGGTTTTTGCTCCAGAATGTGGATGAATGGAAGACAACATTAAACAGATTAAGGGGTTTAAGAGCCACACTAAAGAGGAGTGAAAGTATGATTATTTTAGTTAACTCATAATGTTAATATTATTCAGAAGTGAACTTTAATAAGGTTTGCATCCATTACCTTGCATATTATAAAATGTTTTTATCTGTAGTCGACGTGGAAATGTTTTTATCTGTAGTCGACGTGGAATTTCCAACCAATGTAGTTTATTTCTTAACATCAGAAAATCAGTAGGGAAGATTATGCAGTGGGGTTGGTGTTATGTGGGGGTGGTGGTGTCAATGGTCAAGTCATTGGACATAGGAAGGAGCTATATATGTGAATGTGGGGATAAAGAAGCTAATAGAATCTTGTCATGTAATGCAATGAGAGAAAGGACAATACCATGTGAAGATGCATAATGTGGTCCGTGATGAGGTGTGCTATAACTAATCAAGGTAAATGTGGCAAAAAACCTAGAAGCAAAAAGGGAAGTTTTATATCTGCATCATATAAGGGACAAAATCAACTTCCTTATCAGTATATAATATTGATACATATTGAAAGTGCATTTCTATTATCAAATGTACCTTTTGAAGGTGCATGAAGTTATGTGTGTAATTTCTACAAATTATGGAGAAGTACTTTTGCCATCACTGACACAATCATGAACTCTTTTACTAAGAGCATAGGAAACACATCATTTGAAAATTTTCAAGCCATAGGAATCATGGATGAGTTAACTGTTCTGTCTAAGCCATTTGTTGAGAGATTGAAGCTTCACCAATACAACTGCTGATTGATTACAGTGTTACAATTGGGTCATGCCTCATTCAAGTATGATTGTGAGATTGGCAATTTCATTCCAAAGGAACCAGTAATTGAAACAAAATCCTCTGTCACTTGCTCAAGATTTTTTGAACTAGCATGATGAAGATTCAATGTATATATGTAACCACATAGGAAAAAAAACAAGTACTCTAAGAAGGTAAGTGGTTTAGTTGTAGTTGTCTTCTGTAGGAAACCTATTCACATGTGAAGAGGAGAAAATGTCCCCTCTTTCATTTCAAGAAAAATTACAAACAAGTATTGTAAGTTTTAATATTTGTCTCTTATTGATGCAATTTTTCATGCACTGAATCCAAACTTAACTACATTTGAGTTTTACTTAAATCCCACTATTTATAAACTTCAAATTTTTTTATTGACAGAAAAAAAACTTAAAAAAATGTTCCTACTATATTTAAACTATATATATATATATATATAATCAAATTATTTTCAAAAATATCTTTTGAAAAACTACTCCCTATCATTTTCTTCATTTTATTGTAAACTAATGGTCAACTATGAAATGACTTTTTAGAATCATTTTTAATAAAACAAAATAATTGACCTTATCTGTGCAGCCTAAATAACAATGATTTAATGGAGGATTGGTGAGTAGAGCCAAAGTCTTGGAGAAAATAACAAATGCAAATGATTTCAATGGTGTAATATTAACAACTGCATGGTTCTTCGATTTAATGCTAGACTAATTGAATAGTTTTTGTTTTTCATTGAGACTATACTTTTATTTTTCATCAATCTTGTATTTGGGTGCTTTGGAATATTCAACCATGATTAAGCGTATAATGTGCATTTTCCATTCTAAACCTTTGTTCATTTTCTTTTTTATTTTAGTTAAAAACATATATTTGGTTTCATGTAAAAAAATATGAATCGAAGTAACTTAATTTTTTAATTTGGTTTGGATTGGCTTTATGGTTTTGTGGTATTTTTTTCTATTTCCTAATCTTATCTTTTTTATATATGGACATAATATTATATGATGATACTCTGCTTCACTGGAAAAAAAATCTAAATCAATTTAAAAAGTTTGATTTTTAATTTATTATTAGTTTTTCATATCAGTTTTTGACCCTTTTTTTTTTTTAAATCAGTTTGATTTTTAACCTAGTTGATGGTAGTAATTTGTACAACCACCTAATTCAAATTCCTTGGTCATTCGCATAACTTTTCAGAAGAGGAAAATAAGAAACTTGAAAGCGATGATTTTTTACCATACCTCCATGCATTTATTCATGCATCCTCCTAATTTAAAAAATACTTTTTATTCTAAAATGTAAAATCCGGAAAATTCAAAGATTATATTTTTTTTATCCTAGAAGGTAAAATCGAGAGCCTTCAAATGTATATTCTGGTTACAATATACTAATTGTATTTTGGATTTCTATTTTGAATTATACATTTTATAATATTAATTTGTATTTTAAATTAGACATTTTTATAATACAAATGTACTTTTATTTATAGACTATAAGATAAATATTTTTAAATTTTTTAAAAGTAAGAAGGTGTTGGAAGAAATCTCCCTTCAAAAAACATATATGAATCTAGTAGTGAGTCGTTAAGTTGTAGCCAATAAAAGATTGGCTTCTTCTTCTTGTACCCCTCAATTTTAAAAATCTTAAAATTGACATTGACCTATTATTTGAAAAGGGGAATCGTGTTAGAGTTTCTTTGCCATTGTTCATCTTCTTCATTCAATATCAACCGTTAGTGAAGGGTTTTTTTGTAGTTTTGCGGAGCAAGGTGGAGGAGTAAGCTATGTTGCTGAAATGTTGCTTGGGTTTTAAGATAAGAATTAAGTTTTTTTTAAGAGCATTGGTGGTTATGGAGATTTCGTGGTTACCAGATATCGGAATCCGATAATGTGCTACGGATTCATCAATCCAGAATTGAATAATTTTTTTTCTTGGATGAGGGGGTGTTTTTGGAAGCAAATTTTTCATAAATTGTTGATTTCCGGATTGCTGAAACTGGAAGCCTAATTTCTGTTACGGATTGTGGATTCATAATGTTTTTTTGTATTACGAATTTCTGAATTCATAATGCACAGGTTTCTGGATCCAGAATGCATATTTTGAATTACGAATTTCTGGATCCTAAATTGTTTTTTTGAATTATGGATTGCTGGATTCGGAATGAATTGTTTGAATTATGGATTCATGGATCCGGAATGCAATGATTTAGTTTTATTATTTTAATTTGTAGAAGTATGGATAATAATGAAGAATTTGAACAAGAACTATATGATGGAGTTGATGAGTGGGACGGTCTACATGATGATAATATTGAGAAGTCATTATCTAACAAAGCAATAAACAATATACCAAAGGGATATGAATGTACAAATGTGTTTATTACAAAGAAGGTAAAGTTAAGTTTGTAAAGTATGTTTAGGTTGTTTGTTAATTGGTAAATAAAATAATTTGTTATGATAACTTTTGTAGGTATTTTGTATTCGAGATGAGTAGGGGTGGAAAAGCGGGTCAGCCCGTCCCGCATTGGCCCGTCCCGCACTTGGCCCGCAAAAATACGGGTCGGGTTGGCCCGCCCCGCAAAGTTATTGCGAGCTAGAATTCCCGACTCGCCCCGCATAAGAGTTGACCCGCGGGTTTGCGGGCCAGCCCGCGTTCTTTTTTTTTTTTTACATTTTGTTCTTAAAAAATTGTTAAATTAAACCTATATATTTGTTTCTATCAAACCTATATTAATTTTTCTTCCTTTTCAAACATAGTCAAACATCAAAACATTAAACATTAAGATAAATATCAAATATCACTATTCTTCCACTTCCAAAACATTAAAAATACCTAATTCCAAAACATTAAACATAAACATAAACATTAATTCAAAAAACATTAAACATAAACATTATTGACATTCTTCCATTTCAATAACATTGGATGCCGCCTTAGAAGAACTTTCATCCATTTTTTTTTCTTGCGGGTTAGCGGGTCAACCTGCCCCGCTGCTGACCCGCGCGGACCGCGGGCTAATGCGGGTTGAAAAGGTCAGCCCACCCCGCGTTTTTTACCAGCGGGCCGCGGGACGGTCCGCACGGCCCGCCCCGCTTTGCCATCCCTAGATATGAGTTCTTGATGTGGGTTAGAAAAGTTGCGTTTCACTTTGGTTTTGTTAATGATATTAAGATCGGATACTTTAACTAGCCAACGATGAAGGAAGACATTTGTATTATTAGGTTGTGAGATAAGCGGTAAATACAGACGATATGAGAAGGATTTACTAGTTACTGAGAGTGGAACTAGGAAATGTGATTGTCCTTTTAGATTACTAGGGTATCCAGTAAACAATGGTGAATGATGGATATTGAAATTAATTTGTGGGTCTCATAATTTTGAGTTGGAAAATACATTGGTTGGTCATGCATATGCTGGTAGGTTCACATATAGCGAGAAGTTAATGTTTATGGATATGACAGACAGTGCAGTGAAGCCCATAAATATTTTGCTAATAATGAAAAAGCACATTGAGAAGAATGTGACCACAATAAAGCAAGCTTACAATGCAGGATATTTGTACAGAAAATCAGAACGAGGTGATAAAACTAAAATGAAACAATTGATGATGTTACTTTAGCGAGATATGTATGTCCATTGGTCTAGGTTTGAGGAAGAGACGAATGTTGTGCAAGATTTATTTTCAACACACCCTGATTCAATGAAGCTATTGAATGTCTTTAACATTATATCGATGATGGACAATACATACAAAACTAATAGGTATAGGATGCCCTTGTATGAAGTTGTTGGTGTTACCTCAATGGGAATAACCTTCAGTGTTGCATTTATATTACTCGCATCAGAACGTCATCATAATTTTGTATGGACACTTGAGAAGCTGAGAGGTTTATTTTTTAGAGTTGATTCATACCTAAAGGTTGTGGTTAGTGATAATGAATGCAAATAGAATGGAGTTTTGGCGTTTTGGAATTGCGGATGTGAAAGAAGAACATGATGGGGAGAGTTTTTTAGGGTTTTTAGGTATACATTTTGTTAGGGGCCTTTTTGAAAATTTAAAAAATAATAAGGACAATTTAGTCTTTACAAATATTATGGGAGTGCAAGAAGAAAAAATAGGGGTGCATGAAGAAACTGTCTAAAAAATTTGATTCACTTTAACTGGACGATTCAGATGGATTGATCATACCATACATAATACATTTAGGGATATTTCTTCTTACAACCTTACATTTTTTTGCCAACACCTCTACATTAATGTGTAATTACAAAAATATGTTTGGTACTTCTTAAAAACCCAAAACAGTATACCACGATGACTCTTTCTTTCTTCCTTATTTGTAATCGTTGTCTACGTGGTAAATAAAGTGCAAGGAGTTGCGGTGCATTGAGTGTTATTAGTGGTTTTGTGGAGGTGATTTGTTTTCCAGCGACTTGGTGGTGGTTAGGTAGTGTCTGCGACGACTCTACGTTCGAAGAATAAGGTAAGTACTAATTTTTTGTTTACAAATTGGGTGTTCCATTTTTTCAACGGATTTGGAATTTCGCAATATAACTTTTAAGATTATGGACAAGGCATTCTGTAATAAGTAAAACAAAATGCATTGTGGATCCACCAATCCATAAGTCAAAAAATGCTTCCAGAACACCTCCTTCATCCGAAATATAAAACTCTACTTACAAATTAACCATTTTGTACTTAATTTTTGCACTTGTGGATTACTTGATCCGTAATATAGTTGTGGAATCCGATTTCCTGGAACCTCTAAACCCCATAACCTTTCAACCATCTTCAAGAAAACTCAGTTCTTACATCCATAAACCAATCAGCACTTTAAAACGACAATCTCACCTCCACCTTTACTCTGCACAGCTTAAATCACCCTCTATCAGCACCAACAATCAACCAACAAAGACAAAGTCGGGCATGGAAATCATCAATGGTACCTTTTCAAATAAAAATAGCAAAGCTAATTTTGGAAAAATTTTAAATGTAGGGGTGCAGAAGAAAAATGTGGGGTTGGAGAAAGAAACACCCTACATTTGGTTAAAAGAAACAACAAAATGAAAAGTGGGAAGTTTTCTCTATGTGCTAGTTATCTCTCAAGAGTTTGAAGACGGATCCCAATGAAAAGAAGAAGAATTTAACCGTGCATAATTTAATAATTTTCCTCTCTCATTAAAATTTATTCTCCTCATTTTTAATTAAATTTTTGAAAATATTTTTTACTCAAAAAAAGTTTTTAAAAATAATTTTATTTTATATTTTTTTTTCTTCTTTTACATTCACTCTCGACAAAGTAAAATTAAATATCAGAAATTAGATTTCAGAATCATATTTTTCCGAAATTATATTTCGATGACCCACGGAGGAAGACAAAATTAAATGAGAATTCAATAAAAAATTAAATTAAATTCTGAAGACATTTTTTTTAAAATAAAAAATAAAAATGAGAATTCAATCTCCTGATAACCAAATTATCATGAACAAAAATAATGATATTCCAAAAAATTAAATATTCCATGGTCCACCTTTACATACCCTTTTTTTCAAAATTAAGACGACTTGATTTATAGAAGCCTGTGGAATTAGCAAGGTTAAAAACAGAGGAAGACGAATAAATTGGGTTATTTTATAACAGAAAGGTGATCTATAACCCATATACAAACATAAACATTTTATTTATAAAATAACAATTAATACACAATTTTAATTCATTTAAAAAATAATTAAATAATTAATAATATATATTAATATTTATGATTTAAAAAAATGTAAAAAAATAATAATTACACTAAAATGATGGCATTGTGATACAAATTCAATTAACAAAAAATAATTAAACTTTTAATTTTCGTGTCATCTTTACACGACTAATTCTTAATTCATAATTTCCAGAAAATGCACCCCCACTTTGGTAATTTCGTAAAACTTTTGCAACAGTAGTAAAAAAACCAAGAAATTAAACAATATACATTAAGCTGATGCAGTTCACGTGCATCAATTTGACAAAAGAACAAGGGCTGAGAGAGAAGTTTGAGAATACCGCTTCACTGAGCTATGAAGGAACAAATGGAATTTAAGACTTACCCTTCCCCAACTTGAACAAGACAACATTCATGACACATTGACACCCTCAAGCTGCAACACTATACATCAATTAAAATCTTTGGGCTGGTATGAGAATACAATAAATGACATGCTACAATAAGTTTTTTGCCCTCAAACCTCATGAAAAACAAAAACAAAAACACTTCAATATATGGCAAGATATTCACTAGCACGAAAGTGGACAACCCAGCAATATAAGTTGAAGAAATGGAATCTGCAAATCAAAAGCAGATGATAAACAAGTGACCTCTGCAAGTTGAAGACGACAAGGAAGCACACATAGAATTCACTTGCCAATCTTTCACTAAAAGCAAGATGGTAGAGCAGGCCCATGGCAAACAAAAGCCAGCACAACATAAACTATCACAAGTAGGATGACAATAAGTGCAACCCTGCAACATGCAACTGTTTAGTCAGTAAGACCCAAAAACAGAGCATTGTAAAACTATAGTTAAAGATTGAGTAATGGTGTTAGGATGAGGTTGTACTACAAATGAAACAGTTTGTTGCCTACTGTTGGAAATTATCCTAAAACTAGTTGAGGTAAATTCAAATTTTACTTAATGGAACTCTCACCACACAAGAACTTAACATTTATTATATTTAAAAAAAAATTGCACTCTCAATAATATAAAAATCAATCAAATGTAGGGGGATTTGTCATGCAAATATAGCTTGGCAATTATAATTTTATATCATATGGGAACCTTGATGATAACACTACTTTTGGGTTTCTTGGAAACCTTGATCATAACACTATTTCTGGGTTTCTTGGAAACCTTGATGATAGCACTATTTTTGGTTTCTTGGAAACCTTATATGTTGCAAGTTAGACACCGTCACATGGCCCTTCCCTGTCTTCAACCAAGGGCCCATTTGTTATAAAGTTGCCTAGAATTGATTTTGATAAAATTAATTTTGAACCATTGAAATAATTAGAACATGTCCAAATTAATAACCATAGGGTTATATGGTACTCGTGTTTTTATTAGAAAGTGCGATTTTCAAACACCAAAGAAGCTAGATCTAAGTTTGAAGTCTGCCACACTTATTTCTCCTTCACTCGGGTGTACAATAGTTTTTGGAATGAACTTTTAGATAATTTTGGTGAGGCATGGGTGACTTCTAGTTCTATGTGGATCAATTTTTATACATTCACTTTGAAAGGTTTGGTAAGAAGAAGGAACATAAAAATGTTGTGGCAATGCACTTGTGTATGCAAATTTGGAGGTTCGATTGGAAAATACACATCTTCAAGGGAGTATCCTCCCCTCTACATTTGTTATGAGTTAAAAACATTTTCACCTCTTCAAGTGTATCAGTATGCAAGCGCAAGCAGACTACACAACTCTCCTGCTTTAACTAGTTTTTAGGAGCTTCCATTTGTCTCTGTTTTTTTCTACTCTGTTGTCATTGTTGAGGATTTCTTATCCTCCTACCTTTTTTAATTCTACCTCTTCCTTTCTCTAATACTTTTTCTTCTTTTATACTTAAAAGAAAATTTTTACAAGTGAAATTATTTCTAACAAGAATTATTTTTAGCGCATTTACAAGTTTTTACCAACACTTCAAGTTTCAACCTAAACCTCTACCTCAATCCCCCAGTTCCCAACATAATCAATAACCTAAGTTTAAGCCGAGGTGGTTTCCATCAGAGTCCTCTGAAATTCTACTGAATATATATATTGCAAGAATATATACTGCATTTAGGAAAATTCAGTTGATCATGCAGGAATGGAGATGAGGTTTCAGATTCATTCAAAAGACAGTAGTTTTTTGTTGTAAGTTCAGCTAATAAGACTGAGGTTCAGATTGAGAACATACGTAAGCTTGACATTTCTCCACCAGACAGTGCTTCTGAAACGGCGAGCTTGCTTCCTGAAGCGAAATGTATTTCCTTGCATATTAGCAGTTTTATCCACTAGTAACTCCAACCGATCACCTCTATCTAAAACTTTGTCAATATTTTCTATCATGACATTTCGTACCTGTTAAAGAACACGGAAGAAAAGAAACACAAAAATGAGAGCAAAACAACCAAGTGAAAAAAAAAATAAGCCTCAGTTCAGATAAACTTCTCAACAAACACATAGGGGAAAGGAAAATAAAGTGGTAAATAAATCCAGCTTCTCTCATAAATTATAAAGGTAAAATTAACTTTAGTCTTATACACCTTCACTTTTTCGGAATCTCTCTTATCAAAACTTCTCCAAAAGCTAAAGTGCGTAACAGGATTTTAACTTAATAGCAGAAGTTTGATTAATTTTATTTCCCAGTTTATTCTCTTATAAGTGTTTCCATAGAAGCTTATCCAAACTAGACCTAAGTATAAAATGTAAAGTCAAAGTGCAGTGCAGTGTAGCACTCTCTTAGAACATATATCAAACAGAAATGCTGCTCACTAATCATTATTAGATGTATCTGTTCCATTAATTATAAATTTAATGTTCCACTATCAAGTTCATTTAACTTGGACAGTGTTGAATTATTGAACAAGGATGAAATGGAGTGGAATTGATGCAAAATGTAATTACACCAGCTATTAACTCACTAATTACCATTGTTAGGGTTGTTTAGCCACACACTAGCCGAACAATTAGTTCCAAAATTTCAATTACTCAAAAAACCGCAGAGAAAAAAACACCACACCTGAGACATTTCACCTTTGAGCCGATTGATCCTGTCGGCGTTAGGATCACTGGAGTAGTACTCCATCTGCTGATTCAAAACCCTAGAGAACTCGTCGTTCATTCCGTAAGGCTGCGCGGAGTGAACGGCTCGTCCGTAAGTCCGCACGAACTTCTGATGAATATCCTCGAGAAACGCGAAAGGAAGTCTCCCTGCAACAATGAATTAAAAGCATTAAAAGCGAATAAGTGATGGATTCAGGATTAAAAGAAGGAGAAGTGAACAGATCGGAAAACGCACTGCCGGCAGTGTCGTCGGCCATGCAGAGAACGGTGAGTCCATCGGTGCGTTTAACGTGGAAGATGTAGCGATCCTGAGAGTAGGAAACGTGTGTGTCGTTGTTCCCTGGGATCTTCTCGAGAATCTGCCGCGCGATTGCGCTGGCGTTGGTGGTGGTGCTGCTGAACTCCGCCAGCACCACCGATCCGCGACCTACCAGCGCGTACAGAATCCCCATTCGGTTCCGATCGGTGAATCAATTGAAAAGCGCCAACACACACAACACAACACAACACCAAACCCTCTTCTCTTCTCTTCTTCTTCTTCTTCTTCCACTTCTGTTCATTAAGTGTCTCTTTCTTCTTGACTTTTTGCTTTTACCATCATCACTACCTTCTGCTTTCTGATTGGAATTTAATTATTGCCTTTCAATTTTAAAATTCCCATCAAATTTTGTTTCCCCCTATTACAGAATTTACTTTTTATGATATTTAAACTAATTCTTTTAATATTTCTATAATTGAAGGTCTTTTTTTTCTAATTTTTTTGGACTTTTTTTAATCATATTATTGACGACGCAAAGATTATATTTTAAGCTGAATAATATTTCATTTCTCAGCCACGTCTTATATCCAGCTGTTGCCACGTCTTATATTCAGCTGTTGCCACGTCACTCTTTTAATAATATTTCTTCCAAAAAATATGTTATAAACTAGGGATGGCAAAGCGGGTGGGCATGTGGACCGGCCTGTGATCCGTGGTAAAAAATGGTGATGTGTTGATCTTTTCAACCCGCTAACCTGCATTAATCCGCGGTCCGCTAACCCGCAAGAAAAAAAAATTGTCATTGTTTTAATGTGTGCAGATGACGAGAAAGATTGTCATTATGAAAAAATGAATGAAAGTTCTTCTAAGACGGGATTCAATGTTATTGAGATAGAAGAATGTCAATAATGTTTATGTTTAATGTATTTAAATTAATGTTTAATGTTTTAGAATTAGGTATTTTTAATATTTTGAAAGTGGAAGAATAATGATATTTGATATTTATCTCAATGTTTAATGTTTTGATGTTTGACTATGTTTGAAAAGGAAGAAAAAAATAATTTAGGTTTGATTGTAACAAATATATAAGTTTAATTGACAATTTTTTAAGAACAAAATGTAAAAAAAAAAAATTTAAAAAAAGTAAAAAGAACGCGGGCTGGCCCGCAGACCAGCTCTTATGCGAGACGGGTCGAGAATTCTAGTCCACAATAACTTTGTGGGTCAATGCGGGGCGGGCTGACCCGCTTTGCCACCCCTACTATAAACTATTATCTTTCTAATAAATTAATATTAATTAGTTTTCTAAATTATGTAAAGTGGATATTCAAATAAAAATTAAATAAAAACATGTTTGAATAAATAAGGATGGTAAAAGGTGTGGGTGGGGAGCAGTGGTTACCTGTCCACGAAAAGAACACTCATTCATATATATATATATATATATGTTTTGACAACTATATATGGAATTTAAAAGAAAAATAATATTTGATACTTTCTGAAAAGTTACACCCATCTTATAACTTATTTAAGTAATGTAATAATATAAATTAAAATATTATTATTCATATCACCACTCATTTAAACTTTTTTCATTTTAATCTATATAAAGTAAATCTAAATGAGAATTGTCACCTTAAAACACTCAAAACATAAGTAAAAGAAAATATACGAGTAGACTACACAAGTAATACGAAATTAGAAAAATTTTAATTGGTATTTTCACTTTAATGATCTCCATTGATCACTTTTAATTTTAAAGAGGCTAAAAGAATAACTTCAGTAATTTTTTTTTATGAATATAATATTTTAATTTCAATAATTAATTTAATTATTTCAATACTATACATTTATATAATTTTATAGACAATGTGTGGCTATGAGTATCCTAATTTTCCTTAGTCATAATTAGAGAGTTTGTGTTCACATGTACATAAGAGTAATCAATATTTAAAGCTTGTTTAAAAGGTTTTTATTTTATTTTGTTTTAGTCATATAAGATTAATTGATTTTTGAATAACAATATTGATTTGAAACAATTTTTTTTTTTTTTTAAAGAATTCGTCTTTTTCTCACAATATTATAGGGAGAAAAACAATTTTAGAAATCATAACCTGAAGAACAAATAGTGTCGTATGTTTAATGTCCAAGTTTAGTTTTTATACAATTTTTGTTACATATTTAGTCTTTCACATTTTTTTAAAATTAAATATTTTTGTCCACTCTTAATATATATTCCAACTATTAATAGAAAATAACATATATTCTTTAATGATAATAATATTATTTAATTAATGTAAGATATGAATAATATAGTTTGAAATTGATTCTCAAATGTACATTAATATATTTTGTTAGTAATTAAATAATATATTAACTAAAGAATCAAAAGTGAAATTAAAATTTTATACAGACTAATAATACACACTCTGAAACTATATCATAAGTTGATTTAAACATGGTTTTTATGTTTTTTTTTTATAATTTGTTGATAAGAATCTCAGTTTAGCCCTAGTAATAGTTTCTCTTATTTGGACTAAAAGAAACATTGTTACTTGTAAGATGAAATGGTGGTGAATTGTTTATCCTTCATCAACTTTATCCAAATAAAAACAATAAAAAAAAGAGATGGGCTTCAATACTGTAAAAAAAAAAAATTAAGATTTAGAACTTGCATTTACTTTCTACATTTCCATAATTTTCTTCTCTACCTTCAATATTTGATATATCCGTTATTTATATGTATTTGAAGCTTTCAAAATTCAATTTTTATGTGTTTTTATACTGGTTAGCTTTTTTATATTGGTCAATTACTACTCTAAACATTAAAGTGGTTTTGATACTCTAAGCATTGAAAATCACAATTTTATACAGATTGTAACTTATTCGATAAGCATTAAATGCATTTTTTAATGTTTTTAACTAATCACGAGTTTATCTCGATTTATTTTTCTTTTAAATGATTTAATTTAAAATATAAATTCGTATTTCAAATTACATAATTTAAAATACATTTTATATATTCAACAATCCATTCAAATTAAACCATATTTGTGTAATATATGTAGTAAATTAGGCTTTAAAAATAACAAAATTGGTTTTCCAAGGTGTGAGTAATCAATGCCTGTAAGGATTTATCCGCGGTGTATTGCATAAGTTCCCAGGATATAACAAGAACTTCTCAGTAATTTTCAATCATCAAAATTAGCAAGTTACTCTTAATAGAGTAAAAACCTAGTGTACTAAGAAAAATAAATATAATAAAGTAAAATAATCAATGAAGAGAGAGAAAGAGAAAATTGTGAAAAAGTAGGAGGAAGAAGAAAAGTTGCACGTTGAGTTGTGGAAGATGAGAGACAAAGAAGGTGTGTTTCTGGAAGAGGGAAACCCTTGTTTATATAGGAGAAAAAATAACAGTCACAAAACTGCCACAACCCACGTTTCAGCCATTGATGGCACTACTCCAGGTCCCAGCTACACAATCTCCCAAGAAAAACAAAGTCTTCGAAGGTCCGAGTCTCACGCTTTGGCCTTGCACAGATCGTGAGTGAAGAGAAATGGATCACTTGCACGAGGGTTTCCACAATTCGTGCAACAAGAAAACTGAACCCTAAGAATCAGATTTGTGAATCAAAACCGCATTAGGTTCGTGAATCAAAAGTGTATTAGGTTCATGAATCAAAGCACATTTTTTTTTTAAAAAACGCACTCTTTTTTTGGTTCGTTTGGAAATATATACAGTTTTACAACAGTATAAACTAAATGTCTTTCATATATTATTGTCACAAATAAGAAGGTTTTGTTGGGGCAAATACTCACCACACACAAAAAAACTTGTCTTCATTTGATTTGTTGTGGTCATTGTGTAGTGGCACTTATCACGTGCTCATACATTAATATAGCTTCGTATACACGTTGTGATAGGGTCACAAAATTAAATACTCATTCCTTACTTCACTACAAAAAAACAAATTCATGGTGGCTAACAAGTTACAATCACGATACCCTATAATAGGAACAAATACTCAAATAGTAAAAATCATTGGAGTGGTAAATACGTAAGAAGGGACACTGTATCTTGATTAACACCAAAAAAAAAAACTTAATGTTTGAAATTAGATAAAATGTTTAGTTAATTTATATACTTTACTTTCTCTTACTAACTCTAACATTCTTCTTAATCACATTTAAATACTACATCATGCATTGTATTATTAAATTAAATATTCACATATTGTAAAACAAAACATTAAATACTTCATTTTCACTCAAAGTGAAATTAAACATCATTTGCTCCACTATAAAAATACTAAAAAAAAAATACAACATAAACAACAAATATTTAACATAGTATGTATATCAAAGAAAAAATTGATTAAAATATGTTGTTTTTGTTAAAATAATATGTTCTTAAAAAATAGAATAAAATATTCATATTTATTTATTTTCAGAAGTAGAAATTGTAGTTGATTACGCATAGTATTTTATGTTTAATTTAAGATAAATTGGGTAAAAAAATGGTTACTGTGTCTTATAGGACAGGAGAAGATAAACTTTTTTGGAAAAGATAAAAAAAGTGTCAGCAAAGTGCGAAAATGCATGCATAATAAAAAAAAGAAGTCAGACTAACACGCAAAGTCAAATTAGAACAATAATAGGATTAAAAATGTACAGGTAGCACCAGACGAACACACATAGTCGACCGACCGAATGCATAATAAATATAAGGGCATTTGTGTGACAAGCTAAGGTGGTTAAGACACACCTCCGAAAAATAGGGAATACGTGTTTAAAGAAGATATGTTCCCCGGGTATTCCGGAGCACGACTGACAAGACCTATCCATAACCACCCTGAGCCCGATAGAAAGCCCATTAGGCAATCCTATAAGTACTGTGCTCAAGCCAGAAAAAGGTACGTTTTCATTCACTTACTGAATCACACTTAGAATCTCATACTTACTTGAGCGTCGGAGTGCCTTCGCAGGTACCCTCCCCCGCCCGACCAAAGGAGACACCAAGAAGGAACGACCGACCGAAGGAGAAGAAGATCGACACGTCAGCAATTATACTACGTCAACCGATCGTGCCTGGGCCCCATCTCTCCACTCAGGTACAATTGGCGCCCACCGTGGGGTCGAGGCAAGATTTCAATTTTTAAGCTATAATGGTTGCAACAAGAAACAACAACGACGCTATGGCAGAACAGATGACTATGATTCAAACCCTCCAAACTCAGATGGAGGAATTGCGGCAAAAGGGGATGGAAGACCGTCGTCAACAAGAAGAGGATAGATGCCGTCAAGAGGAAGAAATCGCCTTATTGAGAGAGCAGAATGCACAACTCCAGCGACAGGTTGATAATCCCAAACGAGAAGGTCAATCCCATATGGCCGACCGAACCGCCTCTCGCATACCTACACCAGCCGACACCAATCTTGCTTCTAGAACTGAAATAGTCGAAAGAAAGTTAAGTAAAAGGGGTCATCCTTTTACAGATGAAATCATCACCACACCACTTCCGGACAAATGGAGAGGCCTCGCCATTAAACTCTATGACGGCTCGACCGACCCAGACGAACATTTAAATGTTTACAAGACGCAAATGACTTTGTATACCACAAATAATAATGTGTGGTGTAAAGTATTCCCCACGTCGCTTCAGGGAGAACCTCTTACCTGGTTTACAGAGCTGCCTCCGAATTCCATTGACGACTTCGACGTCTTAGCCGCAAAATTCTCTACTCAATATGCCACCAGCCGACCGCATCACATGTCCTTCATGTCTCTCCTAGCAGTACAACAAGAAAAAGGTGAATCTCTCAGAACCTTTTTAGATAGGTTCAACAAAGCATGTATGAATATTCGAGGGCTCAAACAGGAAGTTGCATTACACCATTTAGTTTCGGCCATCCGGCCGAGCCGTTTTACCGAAAGTCTCATCAAGAAGCCGCCTCAGGACATGGAAGACCTTCGAACTCGAGCAACGAAATTCATGCAAATCGAGGAACACATTGACTATCACCAACGGTTCAAAGCCGTCGGATCCGGAGTCCTCAAAGATCAAACCCCGAGCAAAGAAAGAGAAGTCGAGACCGAACGGACTGTCCGAACCACTCCAAGGTCCGACCGGAACAGAGGAGGCCGAATCCCCAGGTTTAACAGTTACACCCCTTTAACTGTTCCGAGGGGACGAGCCCTAGATGAAGCACTACAAACGGATTTAATTCCGACACTAAAACAATATCAAACACCACCGAATGCAGATACTGCTAAGCATTGTCAGTACCATCGTAATTTCGGCCACACGACCGAGGGATGTCAAGCGTTGAAGGACAAAATCGAAGAGCTCATCCAGGCTGGCCATTTGCGGCAGTTCGTCAAGAAGATAAGGAATTCAAGATGCCCACCACAAAGTACCGATCGTCCATCCCGTGGTGACGACCGGTCATACCGTAATGATTACAAACGCCGAACTGACCATAGTCAGGCTTCGCGAAAACGCAGTGAAAGCCCCATTCGGCGTACACGTGCCCGTAGCACAAGTCCCGACCGAAACGCCCGCCCTCGTCAACGAGTCCGCGAAGTCATCAATATGATTGTTGGACCCGTTACCTTGGGCGAACCAAACCACGAAGCAAATTACATAGCTGGAGGCTTTGTCGGTGGCGGGTGCTCAAATTCTGCCCGAAAGAAACATCTCCAGGACATTCAGTCCGCTCATGCTACTACGAGAAGGCGCCCACACAAGTTCGCAATTGCCAAGACTTTGGTAGACCAGGGTAGCTCGGTCGATATATTATACTGGGAAATCTTCAAGAAAATGTGCATCTCAGAAGCAGATATTCAACTTTATAACGAACAAATTGTAGGGTTCTCAGGTGAACGGGTCGACACTAAGGGGTATATAGACTTGTATACAACCTTTGGTGAGGAAGACGGTCTCCATAAAACAATAAACGTACGATATCTTCTGGTTAACGCCCAAACTTCCTACAACATCCTGCTCGGCCGTCCGTCGATCAACAGATTAAAAGCCATTGTTTCCACCCCACACTTAGCCATGAAGTTCCCTTCGGCAAATGATGACATTGCAACAATCCATGTCGATCAAAAAACCGCTAGAGAATGTTATGTCGCGAGTTTGAAAAGTGAGCCAACTCGACGGCTCTACATGACCAATCCGGACGACCGACTCCCGCAAAAACGAGGACGATCCCCGTATGGAAGCAGGAAAAGACTTGCATCCATTCCCACTCCGTGATGATCGCCACACTACACATATTGGCACCTCACTAAAGCCGGACGACCGAAATGACATGACACTTGCGAAAAATGCTGATCTTTTCGCATGGACGGCCGCTGACATGCCTGGCATAGACCCGAAAGTCATTACTCACCGATTATCACTGTATAAAGAAACTAGGCCAATAGCTCAGAAGAAAAGACATCTAGGAGAGGAACGACGCCAAGCCGCACGTGACGAAGCCGATAAATTGTTACAAGCTGGATTCATTCGAAAAGCCCATTACATTACATGGCTAGCCAACGTAGTTATGGTAAAGAAAACGAATGGGAAATGGCGAATGTGCGTTGATTATACGGACCTCAATAAGGCATGCCCAAAAGACTCTTATCCTTTACCTACCATTGATCGTCTAGTAGATGGGGCGACCGGGCATCACATCCTCAGCTTCCTCGATGCCTATTCAGGTTACAATAAAATTCAAATGCACCCGGCCGATCGAAAGAAGACGTCCTTCATGACCGACTCCGACAATTTCTACTATGAAGTTATGCCCTTCGGACTCAAGAACGCCGGGGCCACTTATCAAAGGTTAATGGATCATGTGTTCCACGACATGATCGGCCGGAATGTTGAAGTCTACGTCGATGACATTGTCGTCAAATCTGACTCATGTAAGCAACATGTTGCTGACCTAAAAGAGGTTTTTCAAGCTCTCCGACAACACCGGATGCGACTCAATCCTGACAAATGTGCGTTTGGCGTCGAAGGAGGAAAGTTCTTAGGTTTTATGCTTACTCACCGTGGCATAGAAGCTAACCCAGAAAAATGTCAAGCCATTTCCGAAATGAGGAGCCCCAACTCCATTAAAGAAATTTAGAGACTCATCGGTCGGCTCACCGCCTTGTCCAGATTTGTCCCCAAGCTTGCAGAAAAAACAAGACCTATAGCCCAATTATTAAAGAAAGCATCTTTCTTCGACTGGACGACCGAATGTGAAGAAATCTTCCTTCAATTAAAAACCCTTTTATCCTCCCCACCAGTCATCCAGAAACCGGACGCCCGAGAGCCAATTATAGTCTACCTAGCTGTTTCAAACGAAGCTGTTAGTTCGGTCTTGGTCTAAGAGATTAATTCCGAAGAACGTCTAGTTTATTTCGTCAGCCGTGCCCTCCATGGCGCCGAGGTTCGATACCAGACGATTGAAAAGGTGGCCATGGCTCTCATCATTACCGCCCGACGGATGTGTATGTATTTTCAAAATCATCGTATTATTGTTCGGACGAATTACCCTATTGTAAAAATCCTCACTAAACCAGATTTAGCCGGACATATGATTGGATGGACAATAGAATTATCAGAATTCCATATTCAGTACCAACCACAAGGAGCTATCAAGTCGCAAGCCCTTGCTGATTTTGCAGCCGAACTCACTCCTTCCTCGTCCGGGATTGCATTCCCATCGTGGATTTTATACGTGGACGGCTCCTTCAATGAGCGGTCGTGCGGCGCTGGAATCGTTTTGGAAGGACCCGACGAGATTGTTCTCGAGCAAGCCTAAAAATTTGAATTCAAAACATCGAACAATCAGGTCGAATATAAGGCCATTATAACCGGTTTACGCCTCGCGCAAGAATTGGAATTTGCTAAGTTAATTTGTAAAAGCGATTCCAGGCTCGTCATTGATCAGCTTAATGACGAGTATGAAGTCCGAGAAAGCTTTCTGCAGCGATACTATCACTTAGTCAAACAACTGATGAGCACATTTTCAGAAATATCCATGCAACACGTTCGACGCGATCACAATACTCGCGCGGACGCCCTGTCCCGGCTGGCAACCACAAAATGTAAAGGAATACACCGATCGGTCATCCATGTCACGCTTGCACGCCCAAGTATCGACCTACAGGAATGTCTAACGACTGACTCTGAATCTACTTGGATTACCCCAATTAAGCAATATTTACTTGACGGTACATGTAATCCTCAAGGTGAAAAAATCATGAAGCAGCAGGCTGCCCAGTTCGTCCTAATTGGTGACGATCTTTATCGTCGTGGTTATACCCGACCACTCCTTAAATGTTTGACACCCGATCAAGCTTCCTATGTCGTCCAAGAATTGCACGAAGGAATTTGCGGCACTCACTCAGGCGCACGAACAATGACCGCCAAAGTATTCCGAGCCGGATACTATTGGCCGACCGTCCAAGGCGACTGCACTAGTTTCGTCCAGAAATGCCTTAAATGTCAAGAGTTTGGTACTTTGTCCCACCAAAAACCTGAGGAACTTCATTTTATGTTATCACCTTGGCCGTTCGTCCAATGGGGTATGGACATTATTGGCCCTTTCGCCCCCGGTAAAGGCCAATGTAAATTCTTACTGGTCGTCATTGATTACTTTACCTAATGGATTGAAGCTGAGCCTCTAACCACGATCACCGCTCGCAATGTCCAAAATTTCGTATGGAAAAATATTATTTGTCGTTTCGGCCTTCCACAGATCATCATCACGGATAACGGTCGGCAATTTACCGACCGGACATTAGCTGAATTTTACGAGAAACTCCACATAAAACACATCACCAGTTCGGTCGAACATCCGCAAACAAACGACCAAGCAGAAGCTGCAAACAAGGTCATCCTGAACGAGCTGAAGAAACGTCTCGGCCCAGCCAAGGGTAATTGGACTGAAGAACTCTTAGAAGTCTTATGGGCATATCGCTGCACCCCTCAGACGACTACACAAGAAACGCCATACAGCCTAACATATGGCACTGAAGCCATGATCCCCGTCGAAATTGGAGAACCTTCTCTCCGCCGCCAAACCCTTGATCTTGATCTGAACAAGGAAAGTCTCTCAGTCGGCCTAGATCTCATCAACAAACTTCGGGACAAGTGTAGAATTCGTGAGGAGGCATGCAAAATCCGGGCAGCCAGACGGTACAATTCCAAGGTCAAACCGCGACTGTTCCATAAAGGTGACTTAGTATGGCGCATGCGAAGTGACGCTCGGAAGGAAGGCGGCAAGTTCTCTAGCAATTGGGAAAGACCATTCTGTATAGCAGATATGACAACCGGTGGAGCCTATTAGTTAGAACATTTATCTAGGAAAGACATACCGAGAACGTGGAATGTCACGCATCTTAAATTTTATTACAGTTGAATTGATAAGTGTACTCTTTCCTCGCTCGGTCGGTGTTTCCCCAAGGAGGGTTTACGACCGAGAAGGTTTTAACAAGGCACTATAAATCATAATCCTCGTCTCTCCCACTTTCTTTCATATACTAATTATTTATGTCTCGTTCGGCATCCGAATTAACTTATTACTTTAACGTAATCAGAATCATCTATGTCTCGTTCGGCATCCAAATTAACTTATTACTTTAACGTAATCAGAATTATTTATGCCTCGTTTGGCATCCGAATTATCATTACTTTAACGTGATCAGAATTATTTATGCCTCGTTCGGCATCCGAATTAACTTATTACTTTAATGTAATCGAAATTATTTATGTCTCGTTCGGCATCCGCATTACCTTATTATTTTGAAACAATCGAAATTACCTATGCCTCGTTCGGCATCCGAATTCATAAATCATTACTTATATAAACCAAACCATGTTTAGAACCTATAACCCGTTCGGCCTACGCACTATACATACTAGCTGAAATTATAAATATTCAAAATGGAAGTGTATATTGCCCACATGCCAGGTCCAGCAATTTTCTATGGAACATTGTTCATTAATTCTTCAAATGAAGCGTCCGGCCTCCTCATTAGAGTTGTCATCAGGGTTGGCTGGTACCAGATTTCCATCCACCACTATTTTTTCTATGTCGTATCGGTCGTCCTCCAGTGGTGCCCCATGCAAACAGGCCGCTTGTTGGATGCCTAATCGGAAATACTCTTCGCTAATGCGAAGCATGAAGTCATGGCACTTAGCCACTTCCGCCTTCAGAGCCTCCTCCCGGTCGGCTCCTTCCTTTAGTTGCGCCTTGAGGTTCTTCGTCAGTCCCTCTTGCGCTTTCATGGCCGCCCGCTTCTCCTCCACTTGGGCCTTCAACTTCTCTGCCATCTCGGTCGCCGCCTTCGTGGCTTGAGTGGCCTCGGTCACATCTTTTTTCAACCGAGGAACGGTGACGGTCGTCACTCTCTCGAGCTCCTCTTCTTGGCAGCCCCCGCAGCCGAAGCACCCCCAGCAGGTACAGTGGTGGCCGGCTGAACTGCTAATGCCCCACTCGCTTCGACCGAACCCACCTGCCGATTCCTTTGTCGACGTAAGTCGTTCATATTCACGCTAAGGGATGCATCCGTCCGAGTCATTATCTCTGCAAAACATACAGGAATTATACACTATTAATGAAACAATTCGACCAACCCAAATTGCAAAGTAACATACCAACAAAATCCGCCCAAGGGTCGGACGACATATATAAGGAAATTATCTCCCTCGTGGGCAACTTGTGAGGGAACTGGCCGAACACCGCCATTTCAGCCTTGCCCAACACCGACACGGCCGTTCGGGAATTAGTAGTAAGAGTTGTTGGATTCTGCGTCCAATGAAAGGGAAATTTGGTGCCGCCCTCGGCCAGATAAAAATGTTCTCGACCGTCCGGCTCTACAAACACTTTAAAATACCTTTCCTTGAAATTCTTGTATGACGTGGTGAAGGTCGCAAAACGAACACACCCCGGACGACTCACCAACGAAACCCAACTTACTGGGTTGGTCGGATACGTGTTATAATAGAATAAGAAAACCTTCGCTCTAGGCGTCAGGTCAAAAAGTTGACACACCATTCGGTAGGCCTGTAAGCACGCCCATGAGTTCGGATGAAGCTGAGTCGGCGCTAGGTTGAGAAACCTTAGCACATCAGTCGTAAACTCATCGAACGGCAAGGTCACTCTTAAATCGACAAACAAAGTATTATAAACAAAGAAAAAATCTACCAGGGCATTTTCCCTCCCTTGACACACACGGTCGGTATACCCACATATCTCGGCAACTACAATGTCTGACGGTAGACCCGAACGCACAAGGGGAGCCTTTGCTATCACCTTATCTAGGTCATCAGGTTTCCTAAGCGTCGTAGCGGTATTTCTAACGGCAATCTCAACCCAATCATAAGTTGGACCCAACGACCCACTAGTACTCTCGCTACTACCGGACGATGACTGCCCACTCTCGCTCGACTCTCTACTAACTATTCTATTTGAAGAAAGTTGGGACGACATAACTAACATTTTGTTCACGAATCAAAGCTCGGTCGGCAATTACAGATCGTACAACAACACAACTCGCAATATGGACTCGGCGATCGGAGCGATTCGGATGCCGAACTCAAGAAAACGTGGTCCCTCTGCAAATGCAAGCACTATTTATAGCATTTCCCCCTCACCCTCATCCGTTAGATGCCCACTCATCCTACGGCCTCTATCAGCCGGTAGTTGAATCGTCACTCAACCTACACCGTTGGATCCATCTCCTCCGCCTTCGACAAAAAGAAAACGTCCCATCATGCCGTTATCATTAATTTATGACACCTCGGAAACTCCAACAATCATTACGACTCTTCGGCCTTTATTCGCCTCGAGCCTGGGGGCAAGTGTACTGGTAGGCACCGGCCGAACACATGTGGCCGACCGACGGAATGCATAATAAATATAAGGGCATTTATGTGACAAGCTAAGGTGGTTAAGACACACCTCCGAAGAATAGGGAATACGCGTTTAAAGAAGATATGTTCCCGGGTATTCCGGAGCACGACTGGCAAGACCTATCCATAACCACCCTGAGCCCAAGGGATAGAAAGCCCATTAGGCAATCCTATAAATACCGTGCTCAAGCCAGAGAAAGGTACATTTCCATTCACTTACTGAATCACACTTAGAATCTCATACTTACTTGAACGTCGGAGTGCCTTTGCAGGTACCCTCCCCGCTCGACCGAAGGAGACAGGAACGACCGACCGAAGAAGAAGAAGAAGATCGACACGTCAGCAATTATACTACGTCAACCGACCGTGCCTGGGCCCATCTCTCCACTCAGGTAAAAAAAACATTTTTCCTCTGTATTTATATTATTAGTTTTCATTAAGATATTTTCAAATTTTTTTTTACCGATTGAGAGTTAGATGGTTTTGGAATGATACTAATTGATATGTTTGAATGTATTAAAGTAAACAAATATTAATAAAGTTAAATCATATAAAAAAATTAAGTAATATATCATTACATGTTAATTTTGAGTTGAGTTACGTAACAAGACTATCATCATAATTGTATAAATAAACGTTTTATAACGTATTTATTAAGAAAAATCAAATAATATCTTTTATAAATGTTATTTCAATTCGAAGCCGAAGATAAAAAAAAAACTAGGAACAAAGTGTTTATGAAGTTTGCAAATTATATAAAATTATTTGTTTAATGAAAAAAGGTGAATTTATACGTGTTTATTTAAAAAACTTATCCAATAAAATAAGTAGATGTTGTGCGTGTTAGTATAATCTGTATATTTTAAAAATAAGCAGTTTCTTTGTCTATTTTAATTAAAAAGTTATTGACAAGTTTGTTTCAACTTAAAATAAATATTTTTAAAAGAAACAATTCTTGAAACAAGAAAGCAGAGTTTACTTATTTAAATAGTTATAAAACAGCTTATTTATAAAATAAGTACAAATTTTATTTTTTAAAAAATAAGTAAAAAGCTATTTATTTCTAAAATAAACGAATTAGACAGATCAAAGGATGTGTTTGTTTGTACTACAATAATTGATAAAAATGATTTTTTATATAATATAAATTGGTATGTGTTTGTTCATAACAATAAAAAAATTATTTTTTCTTTTATTTTTTAAATAAATATATGAATAATTTATGATTTTAAGAAGAAAAACACTTATCTTAAAATAAATAAATAAATATATATATATATATATATATATATATATATATATATATTAATGAAAAGAAAAAAAAGGATGGTAAGTCATTTCAAAATGGCAGTTCATGATAACCATTCCTTTGGAATAATTCAAAGGATCATATTTCTTTTTGAAAGAGTTCATTCATTCATTCTCCCACTCAAGAAGAAGAACTCAAGAAGAATAACTCAAGAAGAAGAAGAAGCCAGTTTCAAATTGGAATCCATTCTGAATAAAAAAAAGGTATAAAAAGTAAAATAAAATGATTTCAAAAGAATATGGCATTAATTTATATAGAATTCTCACTAACACTTATTCACCAAATCTCCACAGTAATAAGATAATCGTGCTATGATTACAAATATCTTCCCACTTTCTCCTCCACAATAAAGTCTTCAACTTCATCACGACACTCAATGCCCAAGAACCATCTTTTATAAAACAATTATTATTTTATTCTGTTCTAAAAAATAATTATGAAAATTCAATAATCTATTTAATTAATACGAGTTAAGATTTTAGTTGGAAAATTAAATTAAGTTGAACTAGTCATATAAATTTTGATTCTAATTGGATTTGACAACAATTATTATAATATTTTATGAAACTAAAAATTGATTTAAATATTTCATCTGAAATTTAAGTGCATCCTCAACATTATATTGACATTAGTTATGATAATGTGAATGCAATTTATTTAATATTTGTTGAAAGATCAATTAAAAAACTAAAATTATAATAAAGATGGAAAAGTAGAATAGCATTTGTGGTGGCTATTACAGGAAGACCAACATTGATGTGACGTAGCAATAATGGTTAAATCAAAGCAAGGTCGTGATGTGGCATACACAACTTCAAAAATTCGTTAGTATCAGTTAAAAACGAGGTTGTTCTATTGATTCCTCAATTTCTCAGACCCAAACTAAATTTCCTGTTTTGATCGCTTTATTACATTCAATTCTCAATTGTTTTGCAACACAAACATTCGTTATAATCATGGCTTCATTATGCCGGCGGTTATCCGCCGCCGGCGCCGCCGCATCGGTCGGTCAGGCTCAGTTACGGCGCCCCGCCGGGATAAGCGGGGTGCGTTACAGTTACTGCGTCAGGAGGCCAATGCGGTTGGTGGCGGCGGGAGCCGCCGTGGGAGGCGGCGCGTGGTTGACATTTGCCGCCGGGGGGAGGGAGGAGAAGGCGGGGCCTTGCTCCTACGCGGTGGAGGATCGGAAGGTGGCGGCAGATGGAGGAAGTGAAGCGGTGGAGGGGAGTGGTAAGAAGGCGGCGGAAGTGGCGGCGGCGGCAGCGATGACGGTGGTTCTGGGTGTGGGAAACAGGGTTTTGTATAAGCTGGCTTTGGTTCCTTTGAAGCAGTACCCTTTCTTCCTTGCTCAACTTGCCACTTTCGGGTACTTTACCTCTAAAATAAAATAAAACAAAACAAAACAAATTAATTGAAATATATTACTAATAAGATAGAAATATTTTTGTTTATAATTAATAGAAAAAATTTATCCAGTAATGACGATTAACGATAAATAGACACTTATAAAATAAATCAAACATTTCAAATCTCATTTTTTTTTCTTGGAATGGTTCCCAACTAGTTCAAAGGGAAAAACAACTCTGAGAGTATTCAAAGTAAAATTCAAACATTATTAGTTTTTAAATAAGTGGAATTAACTTTATGAAGTTTATTTTTCATAATATTATTCAATTAAAAATTCCAGTAAGTAAAAAGTAAAAGTAATATAATTTTGTTTAAGATGGAATTGATTTGGAAACATGACTAAAAAGTTACATTGTTTATGTCAGATATGTAATAGTGTACTTTGGAATTTTGTGTATTCGACACCATGCGGGCATTGTTACTGATGAAATGTTAGATGCGCCAAAGGCTCCATTTGTTGTTGTTGGTCTATTGGAGGCTCTTGCTGCTGTCACTGGAATGGCTGCAGGAGGTAACTTTGCACTCTTTCTCTGTTTCTGAATCACATTTTCAACTCTCTTTTTTCACTAGAGTTATCAACTTTGTTTTGTCACAACACTAATACCAATTTGCTTTCATTATTTGCTGTGCTCTTTCTTGTATCAGCAATTCTATCTGGAGCATCAATTCCAATTTTGTCTCAGGTAAAAAGAATCAGCAGCACTCAATTACTATTGCATCTGCATGATTGTTTTTGAGCAAAGCCAATCTTTAACTCAAATCTTCTAAAATAACCCTTTTCATTGTATCTAAATGCAAAATATGAATTTCAAAATTATCTTCAAACTTTAGATATGAATCAAAATGAACTTAAAATCTCCTCATAAGTAATCCCAGATTGGTGCTATATCTGAGATAATATTGTCTATTCTCTTGCAGACTTTTCTCGTGTGGCAAATACTCCTGTCAATTATTTTTCTCGGAAGAAGATATAAAGTCAACCAACTACTTGGATGTTTTCTTGTATCCATTGGTGTAGTTGTTACTGTAGCAAGGTCAGTGAGTACTTGTGATTTTATCAAGGATCTTAGACCATGCGTATCAACAAAAACAATGCATGGTCATTAGTCAATAAACTAACTCTGAAAGTCTTTTAGCAACTTTAACACAATTATTATTAGTTGTCTTAATGATATTAACCTATTAGGTTTCTCTTTAACCTGTGAATTCTAAGAGTTTTCTGGTAAAAAAGCTATATGACATTTTTGCTTATTTTTAATGGCTTCTTAGTTGAACCCTTGTTTACTATTTTAGTGGAGCTGGTGCTGAGAATTCATTGAAGGAAGGTGGAATGTTTTGGAGTCTTTTGATGATAATTTCATTTTTTCTACAAGCAGCTGGTACCGTGCTGAAGGTTATCATGGTTTATAATTGCTGCATTTTCCCAACTTTCAAACTATTTCTCTGTAGTTACATTGTCCTTTTCATATTTTTGCAGGAGACAATCTTTTTGGATTCAACCCAAAAACTGAAGGTATGTACAGTAGTGAATTGATTTAATCCCTGTTTCTGCTAATTATGGCTTTTCAAGGGTCTAATAGTGTGTTCTAATTAATTTCATGGTGAGAAATAATGAATTGTTTTTTCATGGTAAAGATAAAGAAACAAACAGTATTATTTTATTGGACCATTGTATGATCGGAATCATGCAACTCCACTTCAGCTGCACTCTCAACAAGCACATCTGCCTCACTTTAATGCAGAAACAATATTACAAAATTGTAGCAAAGCTTTAACTTGGGTTACACATGATGGACTCATTTCAATACTCAACCTAAAAGATGCATTACTCTATTGTGCGACACTTTTCAGATGCATGATGCTAAACTACTTCCATTTAAACCTGAAATTCTTTTGACTAAGATGGAATACACTGATCAGTATTGAATATTATCTGAAGCAGGGAGGTTCTATGGACTTGTTTGTTGTCAATTCGTACGGATCTGCTTTCCAAGTAAGTATTCTGCAATCTTTCATGAAATATTCATCTTTTGGATTTTCAATATAAATGCAAATAGATGCCTAAATGCAAGAATACATGCTTAATGTAGGCACTATTCATATGCCTTCTTCTCCCCTTCTTGTCAAAATTATGGGGCATCCCCTTCAGTCAACTACCAAACTACCTTAAAGATGGTGCAGCCTGCTTCCTAAATGTTGGTACATTATCAAGTGGTAAGCTGTTTTTGCTTTTCATATGATCATATATATCTTCTAATGCTCAGTTTTATGTCCACTTAAAAATGAGGGTGAAAATTTCAGGATGAGTGATGAAAAATTTCATGAAAACTCATCCCTAAATATTTCACTCCCAATTTTAAGCACGTGACACATACTGGTTTGCTGGAAAGATTACCATGCATGAATGAACATCTCTAGCAGAATTTCAAATTATCTGTTTGATGAGCTGACTTTAAAATTCTTGTTATTTTTGTGATGATTGTGATGAAAGAAAGGGTTTTCTGGTTCCAGGATGTGATGGTGCTCCTTTGCTGCCTCTGGTGTTTATTATTGTAAACATAGGTTTCAATGTTGCACTGCTTCATCTCCTCAAAATCTCTTCAGCTGTTGTATCTTCTCTTGCTTCCACATTTTCAGGTATGCAGCTGTTTCCCCAAGCATGGCTACATTGAAGCTTGTATTGGTAAAATCATTACACATCCATTGTCTTGACTATGCAACTCACAGTCAAAACTTTCAATTTTCAAGAAAGAATTAAAAGAACATGGCTATATACGGGAGACTGACTGAAATCATAAATGTGTTTGTGATTTCCACCATTTTTCCATGACAGCTAAAATTTTCAATTTACAAATACATGCTAATGTGAAGTTATGAACATACCCAATTGATACAATGTGGCCTTGTTGTGGCAGTTCCAATATCAATCTATGTGTTCACCATGCCATTGCCATACCTTGGTGTTGCCTCCTCTCTTCCAACAGGTTTTATGGCAGGGGCCATCATTCTCATTTTAGGCTTACTCATTTATGCATGGACCCCTTCAAATGGTTCCTCAGATGCTTCCTTCTCAGCTTCCACCTAGATAGGCTAGAATGAGTTGACATGTCATTGAAGACAGTAAAACACCAGAAGGAACTGATTCAGGTTCACTTGTCAGTGATGGCTATAACAAGGAACAATAATGTGTTGTTCTTTTAGTTGCTGGAAAGCATTTTTTATGACCTAAGCTCAAGTGAGAAAGAAAGAGTCTAGACTAAAGATAGAATAAATGAGGTCGCAAGTTCAGTTTTTTTTGTGTAAGCTAAGAAAAAAAGTAATAGAGAATAAAAGTGTAGACTCTAATTGGACAATTTGGATGTGCCAAGAAAAAAATCCAATGTGTTCTTGATCACTAAGTACATAAGTGATTATGTATATACCATTTGGTAAAAGGCATTGACATTTCTCTCTCTCAAGAACTTTTGGTAAAACTTACCTTTTCAGGAATAACTAATGGAACTTAATTACCTTGAGATAAATTTTAAATAATTAAGGACAGTTACATAAAAAAATATAAACTGATCAATGAGGGAGTTTATAAACAATTCTGATGTGATTGTTTGAATAAAATAAATTTAATAAAAAATAAATTTGTAATTAAATAATAGGAAAAATAATTAAAATAATAGTATTAAGAGTTTTATTTATGTAACATCATTCAAATATTATATCACTTTTAGATGATAAAATAATTTTATAAATGTCCAAAAGTAAAAATTTAAAAAGGAAAATGAAAATATTATATAATTATATCAATTAGTGGAAAGGAGATACTCAGTACCTCAATATTTTTAAGAAATAAAATAACTAATAATAATTGTATAAAAAATAATAAGTGGTTTGTAGTGTATTGTAATGTTGAAATATGTGTATATAATTGTTTTTAAATTAAGATAGTTTTCTTTTAATTTTAAAATATAATTAAGAGTAAAATAAAAATATAAAATGTATACAGTAGAAAAGATAACCCCAAATTATATTATTACATATTATCCGTGTTTAATTTTATTTAAACCAGAGTTTTCCTTTCAAGTTGATATAATAAGTTGATTTATCAAATCTTAAACTACAACGGTTTTTAAGGAATTTTCTTCTTACATTCCATACCTTTTTTTTTCTTCACCTAAAATATATATACGATGGATACAAATTATCCTTTGAATCATGGGCAGTTTTTGAGAAATGTTATTCGAAAAATATTAAAATACTTTTTTAAGTATTCATTCCTGAGGGTGCATGTATGCATAATTAGAATTATGTAAAATAATTATGATATATAAGAAACTCATAATTCTAAATTTATTAAATTGAATCACATAATCACACACGATCCTTTAGTTCTTTGTGTCGGACACACGTACATATACATATGAGTCAAACATGGATCAACATTATTAGGGTATCAATAAAAATCTACAAACATCTAAACATTCTTCATCAGATATTTAACACTTGATTCATTTTAACACCTCATATATGCAACATCGATTACATGGATCAGGGTGTGTTTAAAGTATATTTTTATTCAAAACTCAACATGTGTTATGATTTACTTGCTCATACTCCAACATGTAATATAATGATACGATAAATTCCTCTCTACATTCTCACCACTAGATGTCTTACTCTATGTGACTTGGATCATCAATGAAATTAAAGAATCTTTGCTATAATATAAATCTTTGCTTAATACCCACGAACAACCATGATTCACATGTCATCCCATATTTGTGTCTTTAAAATCACACATCATAAATGTATATAGATAATCAAACACTCATGCATAAACACACATGCATATACAACAAATACAATGAAAATGGTCAAGTAAATATCACTTAAATAGAGAAATCAAAAGACATTTCCACTTGAGTAAAAATAGTTTCGCTTGACGAGAGTGTCAAATTAAACTTTCAATAGAATAACTCATAAGATATTTCGCTTAAGCACATTTTGTAAGAAACTATGTAAATTAATTTCTATAAAGTGACTCACATGACTTAGAGTTTGGGCTTTGGGCCCAAATATGATTTAATAATAATAATAATAATAATAATAGAATAAAGGGCTCATTGGTTAACGTGAGAAATATATATCTGATGATATACCTAATGAAAACACACATCTGATGGAGATTGGGAACTAAAGGATATAGGATTCTGTCTCTGCAAATAATAGTTGTCTCACTGATAACCATCACGAGGGTGTGTGACAAGAACGAAATTGTTAAGAGATAGATTGGGACAAAGGAGATAAAGTAACTGCTCAATTAGGATCACTCATGGATCAAGGTAAGTGCCTATTCCTTCTTGATTGTATGATTGTGTGAGAATCATGATATGATATGATAAGATCTATATGTGAACATTATTGTATGAGTTCATAATTGTATAATTGTACGTTTATTCATGTTTTAATTACATGTGGTATCAGAGCCTCATTGCTCATGTTGTGATTCTCCATTAATGTTTTTCCAAAATCAAAAGAATCCTAATTTTAAAATATTCTCAATTTAAGAACTATAATTTTAAAATTAGGATTTATAGATTAAGGTTTCCATTCCTCTATAATAGATCTCTAATTGTCCTAAACCATCCAAATCAAAGAACCCTAATTTTAAAATAATCCCAATTGAAGAACCCTAATTTTAAAATTAGGGTTTATGGATTAAGGTTTCCATTAACATAACCCTAATCTTCCTACACCCAACGCCATTAACGATGTTAAAAACCCTATGAACCTATTAGTGGGACCGCAAGCCTTCGCCGCTTCCGTAAACCTTGTTTGTACGGTGGTAGTGCTGTGATGGTGGCAGAAGCCTTTCAGAAAGAAAGGCGTAAGGAAGATGATGATGTGGATTCAATTTTTGATTATGGAATTATAATATAATATATATTATAATATAAATTAATGAAAAGCATGAATTGTTTATTTCTGCACTTTAGATTAAATTATAATATAATGTTGAATTCAATAACAATGAATTCATTCCTGCACCTTATGTCATTCATTCATCTTATGATATTTTATTCTTAATTCAATTACTGAAACTTACGAATTAATTTCCTTACCTCATTTATTTTATTAATGATTTCAATTAAAATATTAATTAAAGTAAGGAATCGAAAATTCTTTTTTCCACTTTATGTATTAATTTTTAATGTAATTTAATTTGCATAAAATTAAAGTTTTAATGAAATTTTATTATGTTATAATGTAATTAAATTTGCATTAAATTAAAGTTTAATTAATTGATTGAAAGTGAGGAATGGAAAATTATTTTTCCGCTTTATGTATTTTTTTTTTTTAAATTATGATTTTGGAATTATTGTATGATAGATTTGTAATCACCAAAGTGATCAAATCTTTATATTTTATTTAATTTCAAATTATGGATGAATTTTATTTTAATTAATGATATGATTTTGAAATTATTGGTATGATAGATTTGTGATCACCAAAGTGATCAAATCTTTATGTTTTATTTAATTTCAAATTATGGATGAATTTTATTTAAATTAATGATATATATTTTTTTGAAATTATTTGTATGATAGATTTGTAATCACCAAAGTGATCAAATCTTTATGTTTTATTTAATTTCAAATTATGGATGAATTTTATTTAAATTAATGATATTTTTTTTTTGGAATTATTTGTATGATAGATTTGTAATCACCAAAGTGATCAAATCTTTATGTTTTATTTAATTTCAAATTATGGATGAATTTTATTTCAATTAATGATATAATTTTTGGAATTATTTGTATGATAGATTTGTAATCACCAAAGTGATCAAATCTTTATGTTTTATTTAATTCTAAATTATGGATGAATTTTATTTCAATTAATGATATAATTTCTGGAGTTATTTGTATGATAGATTTGTAATCACCAAAGTGATCAAATCTTTAAGTTTTATTTAATTTCAGATTACTGATAAATTTTATTTCAATTACCTATAGAATGGATGCTAAATTATTTATATATGGGTAAATGAAAATTCATTATTATAAGATATTTTTGGATCACCCAAAGGTTGATTAGTTGTCCTTATAATTAATGGATATGATTGTTGGTAGTGAGTATGTGTTATTAGTTTTGCTTGTATATCCAAAGATAACAAGTGTTTCTAGTTAATGCATATATCTTGCCAAATAAAGTTAATACTATTAACATCATTATGTTTTGTGTATTAATGAAACTCCCAAAGGAGAACATTAGTATACATAGAATGTTTTCTGAATTTGTATTGTATGTCTAGTTTACGACTCGAAGTATTAATGTTAAGCATGTGTGATTGCAATATTTGTTCTTGTAGCCTTACATTCGCAAGCTACGTCTGTTCCAGTCTTTAATGGTCTAAATTTTCTGACTGAGTGAAAAAGTCCAATTTCACTTAGGTGTATTGGATCTTGATTTGGCCATTCGAATCGAGAAACTTGTTGCTATTACTGATGATAGTAGCAATGAGGAGAAAGCTTATTATAAGGCTTGGGAAAAGTCAAACAGACTTAGCCTGATGTTTATGCGAATGAGCATTACAAACAATATTTAGTATCACTAGTGCAGAAACATAAAACAAATGCGGTTGTTTTGAATTTATAAATGCGGCTTTATAACCGCATTTGATCAACACGCACTTGTAAATCAAGAAATATAAATGCGGCTATATAGCCGCATTTATAAATACCATTTATAAGTGCGGTTATTTGCTTTAACCGCACTTGTATATGCCGAATCATTAAAAAAAATTAAAAATTTTAAAACATCGTCAATCTTGTGTGAAACCAAGATTGATGAAGAGTCACGGGAGCGAACAACGGTGGCGGCAGCAGAAGCGACGACGGACAGGGAAGCAGCAACGGAGCAAGCCAAAAAATCCACAAGAAACCACGAAGACAATGAAAGAGTGCTTCGAGACCACCAATGCAAGGAAAAAAACATATATAAGAAAAACGAAAAACATTTATGCATATATTTGTGAAGATGAAGAGGAAAAAAGAGAGTTCAAGAAACTTACATTGCACAAATGGAATGCAGATGCAGTAGAAGGAGACGAACTCAGAGTGCGAACGCGAAACGAAGGCAAAGACGAGAAATAAAGTTTGAAATTGTGTGTGGCGCGTTTCAAAATTTAGGGTAAAAAAGGATTTACGAATGCGGTTAAAGGTAAAACCGCATTCGTAAATCAAAGAATTTTGATTTACGAATGCGGTTATTCAAATAACCGCATTCGTAAATCAAGCGCTTTGATTTACAAGTGCGGTTATACAAATAACCGCATTCGTAAATCAAGTGCTTTGATTTACGAATGCGGTTATTCAAATAACCGCATTCGTAAATCAAAATAATTTCAAAAATGCCACCGCGTTTTTTTCGAAAGCGGGTAGCGCAAAAGCCGCACTAAATAAAGCGTATCCTTTTCTTCTTTTTGCACTAGTGTATGCTCTTCCCAAAACCGAGAATGCAAAAGAATTTATGAAATTTGTGGAAGAGCGCTCCCAAAGAGATGATAAGTCTCTTGCTGAGACAATAATGAGTACATCAACCACCATGAATGTTTATTATGTATGTTTTGAATCAAACTTAACTGAAGTTCCACATAATTCTTGGTGGATTGATTCTGGATGCACAACTCATGTTTCTAACATAATGCAAGGATTCCTTTCAACCCGAACCATAAAGCCAAATGAAAAGTTTGTCTTCATGGAGAATAGAGAGAAGGTTCCAGTGGAAGCAGTCGGGACTTATCGTTTAATCCTCAACACTAGATTTTATTTAGACTTAATGGATACTTTTTATGTACCTAGTATATCTAGGAATTTAGTTTCATTGTCTAAACTTGATGTTGCCGGATACTCTTTTAAATTTGGGAATGGTTGTTTCAGTTTATATCGGCTTACCTATTTGATTGGATCTGGTGCTCTTTATGATGGAATATATAGATTGAATCTTGATAATTTATATGTTGAAATTCTTATGATCTCGCATCATAATGTTGGCACTAAACGTAGTTTAGTGAATGAATGTTATGCTTTCTTGTGACACAAACGTTTGGGACATATTTCCAAAGAAAGGATGGAGAGATTGGTAAAGAATGAAATACTTCCAAGTTTGGATTTTACTGATCTGAATGTATGTGTGAATTATATTAAAGGCAAACAAACAAAACACACAAAGAAGAGAGTCACAAGAAGTACTCAGCTTCTTGAAATTATACACACTGATATATGTGGACCTTTTGATGTAAATTCTTTCAATAAAGAAAAATATTTTATCACCTTTATTGATGATTTTTCGCGTTATGGTTATGTCTATTTACTGCATGAAAAATCGCAAGCGGTGAATGCCTTGGAAGTTTATATAAATGAAGTGGAAAGACAATTAGACAAAAAGGTGAAAACTGTCAAGTCAGATAAAGGTGGTAAATATTATGGAAAGTATGATGAAAGTGGACAACACCCTGGTCCATTTGCTAAGTTCCTTGAGAGGCGTGGTATTTGTGCTCAATACACAATTCCAGGTACACCACAACAAAATGGTGTTTCAGAAAGGCGTAATCGAACCCCTAATGGATATGGTTAGGAGCATGTTAAGTAAGTCAACTGTTCCTATTTCATTGTGGATGTATGCTCTAAAAACTGCCATGTATCTGTTGAACAGGGTTCCTAGTAAGGCAGTTCAAAAGACACATTTTGAATTGTGGACAGGAAGGAAGCCTAGTTTGAGACACCTGCATGTTTGGGGATGTCAGGCAGAAGTCAGAATATACAATCCGCAAGAAAAGAAATTGGATGCAAGAACAACCAGTGGATGTTTCATTGGTTATCCAACAAAGTCAAAAGGGTATATGTTTTACTGTCCTACCCATAGCACAAGAATTGTTGAATCTGGAAATGCACGGTTCATTGAAAATGGTGAAACCAGTGGGAGTGATACTTCACAAAATGTGGAGATTAAGAAAGTTAGAGTACAAGTTCCTTTAACTAGTACCTCTACTTCAAGTATTGTTGTTCCTAATGTAGTTGAATCACTCAACGATGAAGAAGAACAACAAATTAATGATCATGAAGTTAACAATGAACCTGTAGTAGAACAACCACAAGAAATAGTATTAAGAAGATCTCAAAGAGAAAGAAAGTTTGCTATTTCAAATGATTATGTGGTTTATCTACAAGAGTCAGAAAATGAATTAGGTATTGATAATGATCCAGTTTCATTTTCAGACGCCATCAATGATAATAATTCTGATAAGTGGTTAGATGCCATGAAAGATGAGCTTAAATCAATGACACAAAATGATGTATGGGACCTTATAGAATTGCCAGAAGGATGCAAGAGAGTCGGGTGTAAATGGGTCTTTAAGACTAAACATGACTCTCATGGCAATATCGAACGTTACAAGGCCCGACTTGTTGCCAAAGGTTTTACTCAAAAGGATGGCATTGATTATAAGGAAACATTTTCACCTGTTTCTAAGAAAGAATCCTTTAGAATTATCATGGCATTAGTAGCTCATTATGATCTTAAGTTGCATCAAATGGATGTCAAAACTGCATTTCTGAATGGGGATTTAGAAGAGCATGTTTATGTGGACCAACCAGTGGGTTCATTGAAGAAGGAAAGGAACACATGGTGTGTAAACTTAAGAAATCAATATACGGGCTTAAACAGGCTTCTAGGCAATGGTATCTTAAGTTCAATGATACTATTGTGTCCTTTGGGTTTAAAGAAAACATCATTGATCGGTGTATATACCTGAAGGTCAGTGGGAGCAAGTTTATATTCTTGATTCTGTATGTTGATGATATCTTGCTTGCAACTAATGATCTTGGTCTATTCAGTGAGACTAAGAAGTTTCTCTCTAATAACTTTGAGATGAAAGACATGGGTGAGGCATACTATGTGATAGGAATAGAAATATTCTGTGATAGATCACAAGGACTGTTAGGTTTGTCTCAGAAAGCATATATTAATAAAGTTTTAGAGAGATTCAGAATGGATAAATGTTCAACATCTCCTGTTCCAATAATGAAAGGAGACAAATTTAGTCTCATGCAATGTCCAAAGAATGATTTGGAACGGAAACAGATGGAGAATATACCTTATGCATCTATTGTTGGGAGTTTAATGTATGCTCAAACTTGTACACGACCAGATATTAGTTTTACAGTTGGTATGCTTGGTAGATACCAGAGTAATCCAGGATTGGATAATTGGAAAGCTGCAAAGAAAGTTTTAAGATACTTGCAAGGATCGAAGGATCACATGCTTACTTATAAAAGATCTGATCATTTTGAGATGATTGGATATACAGATTCAGATTTTGTTGGTTGTGTGGATACACGAAAAATCTACATTTGGTTATGTGTATCTTTTAGCCGGAGAAGCGATTTCATTGAAAAGTGCGAAGCAAACAGTCATTGATGCATCCACCATGGAGGCTGAATTTGTGGCATGCTTTGAGGCCACAGTTCAAGCTAATTGGTTGCGAAATTTTGTTTCAGGACTTGGAATTGTTGACAGTATGCCAAGTCGCTGAGAATTTATAGTGATAACTCCGCAACTGTCTTTTGTTTTTTAAAAACGACAAGTATTCCAAAGGTGCTAAACATATGGAATTGAAATACTTTTCCGTTAAAGAAGAAGTTCAGAAACATAGAGTGTCAATAGAACATATTAGCACTGATCTTATGATTGCTGACCCTTTAACAAAAGGTTACCAGGTTACTGCCTAAAACATTTACTGGTCATGTTGTAAGTATGGGCATTATGTCTACTAGTGAATGATGAATGTTGTTATTAATGCTTATTTGAACTCCGAGTTCATTGAATAAATAAAGTTTCTGAAATTTATGTTTTCTATTTTTGTGTATATGCATGTGAATTATGTTGTGGAAAACAAATTATGTTGTTATTGATGAAAATGACATTATGTTTGAACCTATTATGGATCTCTCACTATAAAGTCATATTAAGGAGAAAGAATGATATACTAGTACATGGAAGGAAATGTGTTGATTGAAATGACATGTAACCGTCATGACTCTTTTTATTTTTGTATCCTTGATCTTGATTAATGATAGAACCAATTTACGTAAGGCCTTTAAATGCGCATTTATGTAATTATTAAATCATGAAAGTATTATAACTCATATGAGTCAAGTGAGAGAATGTAAGAAATTATGTAAATTAATTTCTATAAAGTGACTCACATGACTTAGAGTTTGGGCTTTGGGTCCAAATATGATTTAATAATAATAATAATAGAATAAAGGGTTCATTGGTTAACGTGAAAAATATATATCTGATGATATACCTAATGAAAACACACATCTGATGGAGATTGGGAACTAAAGGATATAAGATTCTGTCTCTGCAAATAATATTTGTCTCACTGATAACCATCACGAGAGTGTGTGACAAAAACGAAATTGCTAAGAGATAGATTGGGACAAAGGAGATAAAGTAACTGCTCAATTAGGATCACTCATGGATCAAGGTAAGTGCCTATTCCTTCTTGATTGTATGATTGTGTGAGAATCATGATATGATAAAATCTATATGTGAACATTATTGTATGCGTTCATAATTGTATAATTGTACGTCTATTCATGTTTTAATTACACATTTGTCTTCACTGGAGTGAGGACATCAAACAATATTCTAACCAAAACGAATCAAATGAAAATTGTAGTATTACATTAGAACTTAAACGTAACAATTTTCTTTTTGTAAAAACACACTCTTATCTTAAATTATTTTATTGTTTTTTTCAAAGCTCAATTGATCTTATATGCGTCTCAAGACTCAATGAAGATTCAAATAAAAATAAATTCTAATTCTACATATAAGAATAAAAATGTTATGAAATTTATATGAGAAGTACGATATGCACACAATTGACATTACTCAAATTTTACATATTTAGATGCACATGTAAAAACAAGTTATTTAGTTCTACATGCAACTAGAAATGCAACCATTATTATTTTATCAAACTTATAAGATGATACATTTTTAAAAATAACCAACTTATTAGTAGGTTCCATCTAAGAAATTATCTAGAGGTTTTATTATTAGATTAATATACTTGGATTAGAAGTTGATACTACAAATTACTTGAATGAATTTTTAATTCGTACCTTCTAATTTATTTTATTTTATTAATATTTTTAATATTTTAAACATTTTTTATTTTTTAAAATATATTATTTGAAGTAGCATTTTATGATAATAATAGAGTTGGACCGATAAGTTTAGATGTTCCAATTAGTTTACAAGTACAACAAATTATTATTAATGGATAAGAATTCATTCGTTTTGAATGAACAAAGAAAAAGATGAATTATGTGTATGCAGTTATTAAGGGTGTTCATGAGTACCCTTAATAAATACATTAATATTTTATGTAGTAATTAAAAAATATATTAATGATGGGGAAATCATTTAATTTTTATTAACTAGAAACAAATATGCAATCCAAATTTAAAAAAAAAATAGAACTGTGCATTCTACAAGAAGTAAAAGTGGATTTAGCTAAATTATATATTATATTTAATAAATATAATAAATAGTATTATTGTGTGTTAAATACATATGTGATATTCATTATATCACATTTAATGTTTATAATGAATAACACTTATTTAATAATTTAATACATTAGTTGGTGTGTGATCTTGAAAATAATTAAATTTTATTAATAATAATAATAATAATTTGTGAATATATAAATTTACTTGAGAAGTGATATATATATATATATATATATATATATATATATATATATATATATATATTTGATAAATTAGATTGTGTTCATAAGAAGTTGTGTGTGAAGGAGAAGGGTGAATATCCATAACCACATTGTCAATGTTGAGAGCAATTTGTGGGGTGAGAGTGGGAGTGGCAACTCCAAAACATTGCCTTCTTCCCTCAATAATCTCATCATCCCTCAACATTCATACCCTCACACGTACCACTTTTTCCAGAACCTTCCGTTTCCACCCACCTTCAATTCCTCTTCCTCCCTTTCTGTCCCTCTTGCCTCCCAAAGCAGCAGGTACTCATTTTCTGCAACCCCTTAACGTTTTTCCCCTTAATTTTGTTTCTGATAACATTTGGGTTGGTGTCAACATTTCTTGTAATGTGGTAAAAAAGTTTTCTTAAAAAAATGCATTTTTTCATGAAAAAATCGAATTTTTAATGAAAAAATATAATTTTTCAGCTTCTTATGGCACTGGGAGTAGTGGTGCTGAAGGTGGTAGGCCAAGGGAACTATTGGTGCAACATTTGTTGGTCAAAGAAGATGACCAGAAGCTTCTGTTGGATCTTCAGCAAAAAATCTCTTCAGGTTAGTGACACTGAGGGAATTCAGTTATTTTCTCCTACCAATGTTAGGATTTGGAAGGTGTTTATTTCTAGTCCACGGCTTAGTTTTCGTGTGTTGTTTGTGTGTTCAGGGGAAGATTTGAGTGATCTTGCTGTGGAACATTCAGTTTGCCCATCCAAAGAAGAAGGAGGAATGCTTGGATGGGTAAAAAAGGGTCAAATGGTATGCTTTTGAGATTAGATTAAACCTTAGTTTTAGGGTTTCCCTGAATTTCCAACTTTTTTGTGCTTTGTTGGGAAGCGGTTTCAGTTGATTTCACCAGTGCCTTGTGTAATAGGATACGGATATAATTACCATAAAGTTTCTTTGGGTAGGTGATAAAGGGGGTGAATTAAATATGTTTTGGCCATATGGTTCTGGAAAGGAAGCAGATGGGGTAGCACTAATTTTACTTCAATAGTACAATTATGTGATTTCAAATTTGTGTGATGGTGAAAATGTGATAGGTTCCTGAATTTGAGGAAGCTGCGTTCAGTGCACCTTTACACAAAGTTGTAAGGTGTAAAACCAAATTTGGATGGCACCTGCTGCAGGTTTTATCTGAAAGGTATTAACAGGTTTATGCTTCTAAATTGGATGATTACATGTTTTTAATTTCTATAATTTTTTTAAAAGGATTTGACTTTGATGTCTGATGATGCAATTAGCCAGCAACAATCACTGGGGTCATGCTTGGAGGTGGTTGCTGTTAATTACATTGAGTGTTCTTATGCCTTGTAAATTTTCTTTTAACTGACAGGGAAGAATCAATTCTTCAAGACATTCAACCTCTTGAGCTGCATGGGAAAATTCAAGATCCCAGTTTTTTGGAGGAGGCACAGTTAATTGATGTTCGAGAGCCTGAAGAAGTGTATGCTTTGATTTTGTTCAAGTTTAATTAATTTTGAAATCCTTTAAATTAATATTGAGACCAAGTGGGTGGGTGGGTGGTTATAAATTGCTATGGCAATAAGCTTGAAAAAAAGAGAAAATATAGTGATATATAACTTCTTCAATTGAAAGTTTTGATAGCATTTCAACATTAATACCCTTTTTGACATCTCAAAGGGAACGAGAGGGTATACTTTTTGTTTGACTTCATGGATATCATTTAGTGTCCCTTACACTTGTTTGCATTTATTTTTCCTTTGTGCTGTAGTTTTGGGAATCATCCACCTTTCCTGCTTGTCTCTACTCTAGTTGCTGGTTTGGTTTTTTCTTCATTTAAATGACATTCTCATCATGCACAGGGCCAAAGCATCTTTGCCAGGATTTACTGTTCTTCCCCTCCAACAATTTGGAAGCTGGGGGCCTGAAATAACTACAAAATTTGACTCTCAAAAGGATATATACGTTATGGTAAGTGCAAATTTTCTTCCAAAAGATTAGAGGACCTTTGATCCTAATTATTACTGTTTTCTTACATGGCTTGATTATTGTTCTTCCCTGAATGATCTGTTCTTGTTGTGTATCCTCCTGTTCCTCCTTAATTGGTTTGGAGGTTGTAAGTTGATAAGAAATTGAAACTGCAATTTTTTTAATACGTTCCTGCTTTTGCAGTCTAAGTTTGATTATTAGAGGTCTTTCATTGGAGATTAACTTTGTTCAGTTAACATGTTGCTACAATGCACAAGAGGATTAACTTTGGATCTGATTTAGCATTGCTCTTTTCTTTGTGTTGATTTGTTCAATAACTTGACTTCTTCTGAACGCAGTGTCATCATGGCATGCGGTCATTACAGGTTGCCAAGTGGTTGCTGTCACAGGTAAAATAATTTTTTTCCTTTTCGCCATGCTTGTATGTTTGATTTGCTTCATCATCTGTTTATTTGTTGATATCACAGTGTAACTCACAATCCATGCACGAAATTAGTTCTATACTGTATGATTTTAGACATGCAATCTCCATCTGGTGCTTGCTGGATAGAGACTGCTTTAGACTGTTTACAACTGATGGAATAAAAAATTTCAACTTGATCAAAGGTGAAGGAAATATGAGGATGATTTGTGTACCATTTACTCACCTATATACGAATCTGAAAGTGGATTTAACTCATTTAGGAGTTGATTCTCATCTTCACAAGTGGCAATGAAGTTGTTTTGTACTACACATTTTCTGATACACTCATTTAAACTCACTCTACCACTGGATGAAATTCACCAAAAACTACTAAATTTTGAGTCTCTTTTCTTATTTAATGAATCTCACTCATGATTTTGTACTTTTTGATAAATTTAACCAACAATAAAGAGTGAGTTATGAGTGCATTAAAGATTGTGTTATTACCACTCCTCTATAGATTAATGAGCAAGATGTTAACATTATATGATAATGATAATGATTGTGATTTTCAATCTTTTTTCATTTCATTTAAATATAAGAAATGTATGAAGGAATTGTGAACTTTTCAGGGTTTTAGGAAAGTATACAATCTTTCTGGGGGAATCCATGCCTATGCTGTTCAGGTTGATCCATCAGTCCCCACATACTGATCACATTACCTTTAGGAATTGGAACTCTCTTAATATAGTCATGTAGTCATTTTGGATCAACACTTAGAGACTCCTTGTTTTCAATATTTAAGGTTACATATTTTGGATCAAGAGGTAGAGACTCTTTGTTTTCAATATTTAAGGTTACAATATCTAAGCAACTTTTTGAAATTTGTCATGACCAAATTTTCAAAGCACAACAAAATGGTTGATAAAAACTTTTTCTCTCATCATTAAAATTCTGGATGTTATTTGTGGTTAACCTTTTTCTTTCAAATAATTATAAATAATTTTTGTCCATTTTGTGTGTGCTTTAGTGTAACAAAGATTCAGATAGTTTAAACAAAACAAATTATTCTTAAACCATTATTCACCTAATAAATCTGTATAAAAAATGCATTAATTAATTAATTATAATAAAAGGATTAACAATAAACAACGGGTTGAGATGGTTTTAAAGAGAAAATTCAAAATGAGAGCGAGATTTAAGAGATGAGTTTATCTCTGTCTGGAGAATCCTATAAAAGTATATTAATAACCTTTTTTTTAACTGTTAAAATTAATGTATATAAGTTAAAAATAAATTTTTAAGAATTTAAAAATATGAAATAAATTTTATAAACTAATCAATAAATAAGTTAATTTTTTAAAATGTTTTGTTTTAAATTGAGTTAAAACACAAGAAAACTTATATGTAAACTACTCTGTCAAATCATTGAAACATGGAATCCACCTTGAAAAGTATAAATAGGAACTAAAGAGGTTACGATAGAATAATAGTCAGCCTTTTTAAATCTATTAAGAAGAATAGTATTTACATTTTTTTTAGTATGAAAACTACTTTTGATAAATATAAATGAAGAAATAAAATACAAATTAATGTTTTAATGAGTGATTGTTGTGCTTTTCAATTAAGGTTTTTTTTTTTATATCTTTTATACTAATTAGACTACAAATGATTAATAGAATAAAAAATTAAAAGAAAAACAAAGATAATTATGTTTGATCAGTTTCAGTCTCTAAGTGAGTATTTAGAAAAAAAAAATCTATTTCAATCAATTTTATTACTTCCAAAAAGAAATCTTTAACTTTCATAAAGAAGTGCCCAAATTAATCTAGAAAGACCCATTTGACTTAAGTTGGTCAAGATTTAGTATTTAATATAATTTAGAGATGCCTAAAAGTTTGAGTAAAAAATAATTGCAAATAATACACATGCCCACTTGGACAAAAATCTAGAAAAGTTATATAATGTAATGTATTTTTTATGACACTGATCATGAGTTTTACTTTGTTTTATGGTAAGATTAAATGAATGAGAGTGGTAAGAAAATGAGTTGGATTATTGTGAGTCGAGTCATAAACACATAATTTTGTGTATTTTTTAGGGTGACATAATTTATCTGTAAAAAGTGTAAAAATGGAAGTAAAAACAGAATGAGTAGTGTGATGAGGTGCATTTAGGTGGGTAAGTTATTGAGAGTGAAAGAGTTGTAAGGACTAAAACTGAAAAGAGACTTGTTTAGACTTGGAAAAGGGAAAGTATTAACTGAGTTGGTTGTGCCAGATGTTTTGACCTGTGTAACAGACCAAAATTCATTTTTATTCCCTCTTCCTAAAACTCCTCACAACCATTGTCTGAATAAAAACCTCACCCTTCCAAGGCAAAAGACACGCCAAAGACTCTTAATTTCCTGCCTCTAATTCTCTTCACCAACACCACCTTTTAACACCCTTTCAAATTTCCCCATATCTTTTTTTTAGACAATTTTTTTTTTCTCTTTCCCAACAAACAGACACTTCCCCTCATGCTAACACCTTCTCTCCAGAAAACAATCACAACATTATTTTTGAGCCCTCAAATCACACCACCTTGACCTATATCTACAAGTCATTTCCTTTCATTTCCCTCCACCCCTTTTGTTCCTGTTCTCCCTTCCATTCCACCATGGGCAACTGTTGCTCAGGTGGCACCAATGATTGTGACAACAAGGGAGAAACCAACCAAAACAACAACAATGATGAAGGGGGAACTGCAACCACCCCACCACAATCTAAGCCTAACCATCCTCCATCCAAGCAATCCAAGCCGGCCGCCATCGGCCCTGTGCTTGGAAAGCCAATGGAGGATGTGAGAAGTACTTACAGCATGGGGAAAGAGCTAGGGAGAGGCCAGTTTGGTGTCACACATCTGTGCACACACAAGAGCACAGGAAAGCAATATGCATGCAAAACCATTGCCAAGAGAAAGCTGGTTAACAAGGAGGACATAGAGGATGTGAAGAGGGAGGTGCAAATCATGCACCATCTCTCAGGGCAGCCCAACATTGTGGAGCTTGTCAATGTGTTTGAGGATAAACAATCTGTCCATTTGGTGATGGAGTTGTGTGCTGGGGGTGAGCTCTTTGATCGCATCATTGCCAAGGGACATTACACTGAACGTGCAGCAGCTTCCCTGTTGAGAACCATAGTGCAGATCGTCCACACGTGCCATTCCATGGGGGTCATTCATAGAGATCTTAAGCCTGAGAATTTCCTTCTCTTGAACAAGGATGAAAATGCACCTCTCAAGGCCACCGATTTCGGTCTCTCAGTTTTTTACAAGCAAGGTGAATAAGATCTCACCCTTCTCTCTTCTGGTTTTCATTCAATGTTTGTTTTGTTATTAGGTTTGATTTAATATAAGGAGAGATAATTTAATTTCTCTGGAAGAACATATGCATGGCCTGTTTTGTTTTAGGTTCATGAAAAAATTGGCTCTTCTGTTAGTTTTAAAATTCAACATGCATGTGACCTCTGTAACAATTGTTTCTGGGATATCTGAGATTACATCAGTCACATTTATTAGTAATTTCATGTAATATTAAGAATAGTGATAAAACCATAATTATGACTGTAATTTAAAACCTTTGTAACAATTGTGGATAAGAACTAGTACCAGCAGTGCCTCATTTTAATGGAACTTCTCTTTGGAAAGTTTTTTGCTAAACAATCACAATCTTGGAATTCAAAAGCAGCATAGTTTAACATGGAATTCATCCCTTTTTTTACAGGAGAGATGTTTAAGGACCTTGTTGGAAGCGCATATTACATTGCACCTGAGGTCTTGAAGAGGAAATATGGTCCAGAAGTTGACATTTGGAGTATTGGTGTCATGCTATACATTCTTCTATCTGGTGTTCCTCCATTTTGGGCAGGTTATAATTCGTTCAGCAAAATCTTAAAGCTACCTCTAGATAACAAAGAAATCTTTTCCTTCCTATAAATTTGACATTGAAACCAAAACATGCTTTTGACAGAAACCGAAAATGGAATATTCCATGCAATCCTACGAGCTCATATTGACTTCACAAGTGATCCATGGCCATCAATTTCGCCGGCAGCAAAAGATCTCGTCAGGAAAATGTTGAATGCGGATCCCAGACAGAGGCTGACAGCGTACGAGGTTTTGAGTAAGTGAAACACCAAACTTGAATTTCACGACAAATTAATTGTTTACAAATTAATTTTACTCAAGCCTCAACAGATTAGTTCAATGCAATTCTGATACAGCATTTCTAATGTGAAAAACAGATCACCCATGGATCAAGGAGGATGGAGAAGCACCAGATACACCACTTGACAACGCAGTACTGAATAGGCTCAAGCAGTTCAGAGCAATGAACGAATTCAAGAAAGTTGCTCTAAGGGTAATTCTATTTTGTTAGTAAATCAATCAATGATTTAGTTAGAGATGGCAAAAACAAACTACTTGGCATGGCCTGTAAATTCAACTGATTCGCATATGAATATGAATTATAGGTCATCGCGGGCTGCCTATCAGAGGAAGAAATCATGGGGTTGAAGCAGATGTTCAAGGGGATGGACACTGACAACAGCGGCACCATTACAATTGAAGAGCTCAAACAAGGGCTTGCAAAACAAGGGACCAAGCTAACAGAACAGGAAGTGAAGCAATTAATGGAAGCTGTAAGTTCTCTCTCCTCTTCTAAGTACTGCATCAGAAAAATGTTTCCCAGCAGTCATTTCTCTAATGCCATTACTTGTGTTTTTCTTCTGCATATTACAGGCAGATGCCGATGGCAATGGAACCATTGATTACGATGAATTCATCACAGCAACAATGCACATGAACCGAATGAACAAAGAAGATCATCTTTATACTGCTTTCCAATACTTCGACAAAGATAACAGCGGGTAAAGACAAAAAAATATCAACTGGACTTGAATATGTATCAGTCATCACCCCTTCAGAAATTGATTGGTATTAAACGTTCTAATCTCCTTTCTTTGTCATAATCAGGTACATTACCATCGAAGAACTAGAACAGGCTCTCCATGAGTTTAACATGCACGATGGTAGGGACATCAAGGATATCATTTCAGAAGTTGATGCAGATAATGTAAGTCCTTTACTCAATGAATTAAATATACTAATAAATATAACTTTAAATGAAAACTCAGACACAATTATGTGGTTTCTAATAAATTTCAATCTATAATAGTGACTTCTAGAGAATGTTACTAGCACTTCTATAGTTCCAATTCAAATAACTTTCTATCACATATGTGGTTAACAAGATCCGAATCATGATTAAGAAATTTATGAAAAACTTGTCATTGTAGGATGGCCGGATTAACTATGATGAATTTGCTGCAATGATGAACAAAGGAAACCTAGAAGTTAACACCAAGAAGAGGCGTGATTCAACCTTATATTAGTTGGGATTAAACAAATATTTGACATCAAGGTCACTTCAAGCCATGTGTCATTGGCTGGTGGTGTTATAAGTGAAATATCAAGGAGAGTGTTGTTGTGCATGATTGGTGTTTGGTTGGGACTAGGGATATACGTGGGGAATGGGACAAGGTGGAAAACAAACAAAATTTGAGGGGGAAAAGAAGTTGAATCAACCATTGAGAAATGTGAATATATATATAATGTGTGTCCTCGGGCGCCCAGGGGTTGATTGGTTTTCTCTTTCAGTGAAAAATTGTAACAAATCTTGTATTGCTTCTCACTTAGGAATCAAATAAAAAAGGATTTTAAATTATGTATTGATTCCTTTTCAACACTAGTTCAAATACATTCTTTGGAAAGATTCTACATTTGAATACCCTTTCAATCAAACAGATAGAAACATTATAAGGTTTCCACTCTAGAAATTAATGCTGAATTCAACTATCTTTTGAGATTCAGATTTATATAAAAGAAATTAACAGTAATCTATAATACATTATAGAGTTCAACACACAAAATGACTCTTACACAAACACACGATCACACTATAAGTGAGTTTGAATTAAGATAGAGCAATTCAAGGCACCATTAACTTCAGCAATTTTCAAGTCCACAGTCCTTATGGAACGGCATAATAATTTCGGAGACATGACTTTTAAGAATAAATCAGAGATAAATAACAAGACACAATAAGGTAAATAAGAACCATTACATTGAATCCAAGGTTTGAAGATTTTCATTTGATTAACTGGTCAATTTAAAACCCATCCGTTTCCAATAAATGCTAGAAAACAAGGTAATATGACAGCACAAAACAAAAATTAGACGTTTTCATGAAGGTACAAAAGTTGCACTCGTAAGAAAAATCTTCTATTAAAAACACTATTCCTTCACAATAAAGGGACACAATCTGATTAAAAAATTTGGACAAAATGCACCAAATCATAAATAAATTAAGATGAAATAAAAAATGCAGGACCATGAAAAATCGTTAGGACATTTTTGGCAAACATATAATGTGCAGAATCAAGGATTAACAAAATAGGTACATGAAAGATCTCCAGATGCCAACTTCAAACCAAATGAATTCAATTCAGATTGGGAAAGACAGAAGGAAACCCTCAAGGAACCTCATACAGTTGACTTGCAAAAACAAATTTCATTTATTCTAATTCAATACACAGAAGGCACAAACACAGAAAATATCCTAAATTTACCAAAGAAAAAGAAGGCCTTCAAAAAACAGGGAGCAACGATCTTCACGTCCCCCACTTCAAACTTTCAAAAGTACAAAAGAAATAAACCTTTCATGCCCTCTTTCTAGGTAACTCTATCACTCTGACAGAAAGAATAAAGCATTACCTAAGCTTTCCACTCGTGAAACTAATGCTGCACCCAGCTGCACACCGAGAATCAGGAGTAAAACAAAGGAAATTAACGCCAATTCAACTCACTACAATACGGCGCAACGAGAAATTCACTCAACGTCCGAATCACGCTTGAAAGAACACTATCGCGATTAAATTTAACCATTCATACTATTCAATAACAACTTAAGCATCCACAATTACTCGAACAACGACACAATTACACTATAGATGCATATACAGAGAGCTTTCCTCAAAAACCCTAACTGTTAAACAACCAGAAGATTTCCGATGAATTTATATTTCGTTTCTTTCATTCCAACAGTAACACTCATTTCATCGTAAACATTAACAATCACTCATACTTACTCCAATAACAATACATTAAACCGCCAACACAGTCTCGAAAACCCTAACTAGCAAACCCTGGGATTTAGCGAGAACGAGCTATTTACTTATCTTTGGTGGAGACGCCGTACTTTTCCTGCATACGCGCAATCTCGTCCTCCTTCTTCTTCTGATCGAACTTCTTGCTCATCTTCGCTTGCTGATAATACAGCACGATAAGGTAGCGATTCGCCACATTGAAGCCGGAGAGGTGATCGACAGCGGTTTTGGCATCGTAGATGTCCTCGTAGACGACGAAGGCCGTTCCGCGCGTGTCCTTGTTAGTGCCAATGCGGATCTGGCGAATCGCGCCGTATTTGCCGAAGATATCGTACATCTCCTCGCTCGTTATGTTGAAGGGAAGGTTGCGCACGTACAGGACGCGGTTTACCTCCGGCGGCAGCCGCGTGTTTCCCTTCCGGAGACTGATCGCCGCCATCGACGCTCTTTGGAAGCAAGGAAAAAGTGAGGAGAAATTTAGAGAGCGAAGAAGAGAAAGAGAAAGAAGAAGAAAGATAGATACCTATTGCTCGTGGGTCTTTTACTTTCTTTTCACAAGAGATTTATTTACTCCGCTTTGTTTCAGTTTTATTGTTAATATTATAATAATAAAAAATTGAAGAAAGAGATAATAAATACGATTTTATGAATAAAATTAAAAATCGTATTTCTGCATATTATTTTAAATTTATATTAATAATAAAAATTAAATAATATTATCTATAATTATAATAATACTATAATATTTTAAACATTGCTATAATAAGAATATTATTAATAATGATATTATTATTTTTTACAATAATAATTTTTTAATATTATTATTATTATTACCATAAACTAATTATTATCATGATATTATTATAATTAAATATTCTTCTTCTTATTATTATTATAAAATTGAAGTAGTATAAGATGTAGTCTGTAAACTTTATTAATAAAATTGAAGTCGCAATTTTATTTATACAAAATATAACTTCACTTTAATGAGATATAATTTCTTTACAAATATTTGTATTAGTTTTAATTCTTTTAATTTCTCCCATCATTAATATTTTTATTCTTAAATTTGTATGGGCTATACAAGCAAATAGTTACAGTAAGGTTCCAATGATCTTTATATACAAAATTAGATTTTTCAAAAGTCTAAGTCATTAATGAATTATAATTTCTATTTATTGAATTAAAAAATGACTCAATGGTATTTTTGTAAGGAGACTAATTTATGAAAAATATATTTTACATTAGTTTTTATATAAAAAAGATACCGACTCAAACGTGTAGTTTGATTCTTAAAAAAACTAGCACAAGCATGTGGTTACATGCTAAATTAAATGGAGTAATTTTTATATTCCAATGTTTCTTACAATACATTATTAATAACTAAAAAAAACCTTCTGTCATAATTATTTATTAGGGATCTACAATATATTTATATACGTACAATATTTCTTATTTATTATGAATTTAAAATATAAGACAATTTATATATTCAAAACATTTATTTATTAAGTAGAAAGCACAAGAAAAAACATTTACATACTTTTTTTAAGACAAACTAAAACATTTATATACTTATTAAAAGCTGAGGACATAGCAAAAGTTATCTTTGCAAGTTTGCTATTTCTTTTTTAATTTACATATTTTTTTTTGAAAAATGTGTAAAAATAACTTTCTTCACACAAAATAGTCTAAATTTAGATAATATGATGTTCTAATTTTCAAAATGTAATAACATAAAAAAAATAATAAGTGGACAACCACGCTTTTTTGTCCTACTTTAACTCTGATTACAACACATTATATCAACAAACACTCAAATTTTCTTAACCCTTTTTTTAAACTTTATATTTTGAGTAATAAGTGTAACAAAATGTCTATTTTATCATAGTTTTTTTATAGTTAAATACCCCACAAGAAGATCATTTAGACATTTTCCAGTTATACTTTGTAAAAGTATTAATTACTGAAAATTTATTTTGTACAATAGTGGTAGCCCTATATTCTTAGGGCCCCTCACCTCTCCACTCGGCCATGGAACGAAATGAGGTAGTTTTAACCTTAAAACATGCGCAAATTCTTCAATCATGGTAGAACTTAAGCATCAAATATATGGTATAGAAAAAGAATTTGTGATTTTGTGTGTAATTAAACTATGTAGTTCCATTTATCAGTTTAGTACTTGTAAAAAAGTTAGATGTTCATGGTAATTAATAAATGATTAATCACATTATGAGCATTGATCAAAGTGTTAACTAATTGATACAGGTTTAAAATGAAATCTTGAATTGTTTTTCTAAGTAAATTTTACTCGAGTGTATGTCATAAAATGAGGAACAATAACAATGACGGATACAATTTATGCAGAAAAATGTTGCTATGATATCTGTGCCTAAGTTTGGAGGGTGGGACCAAGAAGCACCAGGAGCTACTAACTATTCAATGGTGTTCACCCAAGTTCGTCAAAACAAAAAACATAAAAAAACCAGCTTGTCTAAAATTAAACGTAAAAGTCTTGGAAATGAAAGGGAGATTGTTAATGCCAAAAATGGTCAAGCTCCTTTTCATAATGCTTATGCCCATGAAGATTTTCTGGTGAGTTACAAAATTGTATTTCTTCAAATTTCATGCTAGGAGTTTCAACTTATTACAACAAAGTAACTTTGTTTGAGTCATTTATTTCCTTTATCGAATACACATAAATCAATGATTGTGAAAAGCGACATGCATAGTAATTTATGTTTGATACGTATGATGTATATTGAAATTGTACAATTTCTAATTGGTTTGTGTTGATTATGATAATGCAGAGGAAAAAAAGGATCATCACCTACATAAATTGTTGTATTAGGCCTACAATAGCCATTCCTTGAGGTTCAAATCAATGGCACTTTATTAAAGCATTAGAGATCCAGACTTGTAAATTAAGTATGTAGATGAGAAGAGTTAAATGAAAATTTCAAACTTTCACAATCTCCCTTTGTTAAATATTGTAAATATTTTATTAAAGTAATTTTATGTTTTATTGTGAGAGTTTTAGAGAATAAACAATGTACATTACATGAATGAAAAATATGCATTGTCTTTTTCAATAAATATATTATTTTTACTAGAAATAGATTAGGAGAGTTCTGAGGTGGAAAAGAAAAGAATTCTCTATGAATCGAGTTTTGTGGTGTTGACGGATCACAATGAGAGAGAGAGAAAGAGGTTGACGTGCAAAAGATTTTTTGACCCCCAAGTCACTAAGAATATAAAATATTTGTTAATATAAGAGAATACATAGAGTTCAATATATAATTCCTAATAGAGTCAATCACCTATTTATAGGTCTTCTTGAACTTAGACCATTAAGAATCATTAAATAGTATTACAAGATAATTTTTTTATGATAATAACCTATAACCGCTGCAATATGATTTATGTATCTTAAATATAATATTAAATGAGTAGTTATTGGTTTGAATGTATCTAATTATAATTGGGGGCATATACATAAGTTTCCCAACTCGAAATCCGAGAAGATTTGCAGGTGGATCAATTTAAAGTATGAATGAGTTTGATTTGGACTCGTTTGGGTTTAGCGTATGTCAATCATTGATTTTGATTTTGAATAATGTTTGTTAATTATTTTGAATGATTGTTTGAACTTGGACAACAAAGAACTTGACTAATTGAAGTTTAAGAATTTTTTTCAATGTTTGCTTGAATTCGGGTATGCATTTGTTTGATATAACCTTGTCGATGTTTGTGTTTGAATTTGTATATGTACTTCATTGTGCAATTTTGATACTTTTTTTTATTGATGTTCGTTTTTGAACTTGGGTATGTACTTGATTGTACAAGTTTGGTATAACTTTGACGATGTTTGTGTTTAAACTCAGATATGTACTTGATCCTACAAGTTTGATACTTATTTGTTAATGTTCGTGTTTGAACTCAGATATGTACTTGATTGTACAAGTGTGGTATAAATTTTTCGATGTTCGTGATTGAACTTGGATATGTACTTGATTGTACAATTTTGATATTTCTTTATTGATGTTTGTGTTTGAACTTGGGTATGTACTTGATTGTACAAGTTTGATATAATTTTTTCGATGTTCGTGTTTGAACTTGGATATGTAGTTGATTGTACAAGTTTGATACTTCGTTATTGAAGTTTGTGTTTGAACTTGTGTATGTACTTGATTGTACAAGTTTGAAATAACTTGATAAAGAGCACAATGTAGAAAGTGACAATTTATTTCTAGAATATGCCTCGTTAAAACCTTACTTGAAAAAACCCTCCATAAAAAAAACTCAAGTTAAGGAAAAAAAGTACATTATTTTGTTCAACTATAATACATCTTTAGGTGGGTTGCATTCCATATCCTTGGTATCATTTTCTCATACAGTTCTTCAAGTTTGCATGCTTCATTTTGTAGTGAGTCGATGACTCGGTATGCTCTGTCCCAGTTTGGTGCTAATTTGCCTTTTATCTCTTTGGGTCTCGCCTAGTTTTCGCAAAACCATATTTCCTCTATGAAATAGGAGTTCTCTGACACGCATATAATAACATCAAGTCGTTTTGTTTTTCGCAAATTCTTCTCTTATTTGGGTTTTTACTCTTATTTCATGTATAAAGTCTAGGTAGACACTCAAACTATTCTCGTTGTGATCTTTTTCAAATATTTTTCATCGCCATGATGTTTCGCAAAGTTCTACAAGTATCATGGACGATTGGGGGTACAATGATATCCCCACGATATGCCAAGTATTTCTTTTGTCCATAAACCTTTGGCATTGTTGAGCTTCTTTTTCAATTCTCAAACATAATAATTTTAGCTACTTTTCCTTCACCATTTGTTTGTGGATGTTCGACCGAAGACACTAAGTGTTTTACTCCAAGTTGTTGTAAGAATTTCTCAAACCCCTGTAAATCAATTGTCTCTCATTATCAATGATGATCGAGCTCGGCAAACCATGTCTGCATATGACATTTTTTCATAAGAGCACTTGTTGGAATGTAATTGTTGCTAAGGGTTTAACTTCTATTCACTTAGTGAAGTAATTTATAACCACACTGAGGAACTTTACCTGTCCTTTTGCTAGTGGAAATTGGTAGAGTATATAATTCCCCATGTTACGAAGGGCCACAAAGATGAAATTACATGCATTTCTTTAGGTGGTAAGGTTTTGATAGGACCATACAAAAAAATTACAAAAAAGTTTAACAGTAAAAAGAAGAGTCAACCCTCCCATGACGAGACGAGTTACTATTTCCAGCCCGCCTCGCTTTTGGCGAGCCAATGGTGGGTCGGGATGACCTGTTTTGCCACCCTTAACTTTTTGCATTTGTGACATTTTTATACAAAAAGGCGAGCATATTTTCAAAATGTTGGTCAATAGTAACATGCTCTCAGCACTTGGTGGGCCAGACTATGAGCTCCCAAATTCATTACAAATATGCCTCTATGTAGCTCAACTAAGATGTATGATGCTTGGCTATAATCCATAAATTAAGTAGAGGTGATGAAAATCTTCTTTGAAAAGCTCACCATTGTGGATGACATAAAAAGTTGATTGCCTTTGTATTTTCTTTGTGTCTAATACGTCATTGGGTAAGATATCATGCTCGAGGTAATTAATAATGGGTGTCATCCAATTTGTCTTGCTTGGTTGTATTTGTAGGACATCCTCATGATCCCAACTCGAGGTATTAAGGGTCGCTTGTATGAGTGTCCGATGTTGCCCAACTTTCCTTGTACTTGCAAGTTTAGAAATGACACATGCTTAGTCATTTTGCTCTCTTGGTATATGATCAATCTCAAACTTATCAAATATTTGTATGAGATTTTTGGCTATGTGGTAATATTTCTACAATAATGGTTCAGTGACCTAGTATTCCCTTTTTATTTGACACGTGATTAGTTGGGAATCCCTCTTGCACTTTAATTATTTGACCTTGAACTCTTTGGCGAGTTTTAGTCTTGCAATCAATGCTTCATATTCTACTTGGTTATTGGATGTTTCAAAAGTGAATCGAACTGCTTGTTCGAGGACCATGTCCTTGAGTCCTTCCAAAATGACTTCAGTCTCGCTACTTTTTTGTTTCACGAACCATCTATACTGAGTAGCCACTAGTCATGTTTATCCCTAAGTCATGGTAACTTGACCAGGAAATCAATCAAGAACTATGATTTCATGGCTCATCGACTTTCGAATTTTATTAGAAATTGAAATAACTCAATTGATCACACAGTCACCTAACCTGCTAGCTCGAGTTTTTGAAGGATTTGTTTAATGGGGTAGTCCATTTTGATGGTGACATCAGAGCTTCGAAAATAATGTCTTAGTCGCCGAGTTGAGAAAAGGAGGGTCAGTATGAGCTTTTTTATTACTTGATATTGGTTTTGGGTAGGTTGGAGTGTTTAAATTGTGAACTATACATGGTTTTGTTTGTTCTATTCTTCATGTACAAGGACCAAACTTAAGGTCGTTTTATATATAGATGAGTACATGAAAATAGTGGCATGTGGGAATGGACTTGCAAGTACTGGTAAGGAGGATATAACTTTTTTCATATCATAGAATATATTCTCACATTTTTTTGCTCCACTCAAACTTCTGTTTTACTTTAAGGAGTTTGAAAAAGGGTCTTTCTTTTTCAGCTAGTTTGTGAATGAATCTTGATAGTGCCACCAATTTGTCGTTAAGGCGTTGGACTTCTTTTATAATGCTTGGAATCCTCAAACTTAGTATGACCTCACACTTATTAGGGTTAACTTCTATTTCTCTTTGGATGATCATGAACCCAAGGAACTTATCACCTTCCATGACAAAAAAACATTTCTCTGGGTTCAGATGCATGTTATTCTCCCTAACCATTTTGATTTTGATGAGTTATTTAACTGTTTGGTATGAGTTTGCAAAAAATTCGAAAAAGACATTACCCGAAATTAAAATCAAAGGTGGCATGTTCATAGTAATTTTAATTTTCATTTTAATATAACGTATGTCTTATGTCAATATTTCTACTTACAAAGATATACATAGTTGTAAATATCAGGTAATAAACACAATATCATATAAATGTTATCACATATAACACAATGCAATTGTTATTTTCATGCACTTTTCTTCATTGATAAAAAACTTTTGTCATATTTTATTAAGTTTAAATGGGATTGCCTAATAAATGTCCAAACACGTTTAGTGTGCCATAAGCTTATTCAAGTTAAAACAATATTCGAATAAAGTTATCCATGAATATGAAACATAGTTAAAAATTCAAATTATCACACATTCATTCAACAAAACAAAGTTTGATAGATGACAAATATGCAATTTTGTGAGATATTTTAGTTGTTTGGTATTTACATGCACATGCTAAATACATAAATGTTGGTTCAGACTTCAATTAGAATTCCTTCCAAGTGAAAACATGTGAAGTTAGCAATAAACACTATTGACCCATTTTGGAATAAAAGGTAGATCAACTTTATAAATTTTGTATGGATGAGAAGAAAGTCATTTCTTAACTTGAGTAAGGGAAGAAGTTTTCAATTTTGTTGATAACCATTTAAAAGATATTAAGCCTTTTTTGTCAAAATCATGGCCGTCAACAAAATAAATTATACAAGTGGTTTCTCCTTCTTATCTTGCCAAAAAAACTTTATAAAAAAAAATAGGCGCTTCACACTTTAAAATTATTTTGTCAATGAAACCAGGAATAATGGACAAATAGAAAAATAGATATATAGATAATTATTGAGAGGAAGAGAGAGAAGTAATGACACATAACTGATTATGAATAAAACATATCAATCATTCAATGTTTGTTGTTGAGGATGATGTGATGGATTGACTACTCGTCAAACTATAAATCCTTTGGTATGAGAGAAGTTTTACTCGAGTCGTACAATTAGAGCCAAATATTCTTACAAAAAATGGATTTGGAGAGTTTTAAGGTGGAAAAGTAAAAACTTCTTTGTGGACCGAGCTTTGTGGTGTTGACTAGTCATAAAAATAGATAGAAGATGTCCACTTGCAAAATACTCTTTAACGCTCAAGCTAGTCAAGATTTAGAACATTTGTGAGTATATGAGAGTATGAAGAGTTAGATGTGTATTTCATAATATAGTTATAATCTATTTATAGGTTTTCTTAGACTCAAACCACTAAAAGACCTCAAATAGTTATTATGATACATAAATAGTTTTTTTAATAATAACTTATAATTTCTATAACTGATTTATGTGTGTTAAAAAAAATAGTGATTATAAAAAAGTATTTAAAACGAATTCTCTTAAAATCAATCATTTCTTATTTTTTTTTAAGAATAATTTCTCTGTTAAGATAATCACTAAATTATTTTATACTAAAACATTTTTTTAATACAAAACAAAGGAATCCATATCTATCAAATCTCATTTTATAATATATCACTTGTACGTTGTACCTAACCATGTATGAACATTTGATTAAAGAAAACAATCTTTGAACATTGACACATAATGCTAGTGAAAAAATAATTAAGAAAAACCCTTTATATATATATTTTAATTAACTCCATAGTTAAATCTTAATTAAGTTTGCTGATAATAATGGAGAAATAAAATATAGAATTAAGTTGTTTTTTTTTATTGAGATAGTTAAATTAATTTTTAAGATTTTTAATGCGTTTTTATATAGAAAATCACTTTTCTTCACCGAAGTGTTCCAAAGCACAAACTGCATTTTCCAGCAGCTATCCAAACAGGCTCCTCGGTGTCTGGTCGGAACAATGAGAAGACAGAGTATGCGATTCGTCACATCACAATTCCTTCACATTTTCTCTCTTACCTTCTTCACTGTCATTACCTCTTCACTTTCACAGTCCAACCAGGTTCACTTCTCTATCTTACTTTTTTTTTCTTCATATTTTGATTTTCGGCTTTCTCTTTTGCGTTGACCAAAGAGTTAGAACTTCGATTCTCAAGTGTTTCATCTTTCTATGATCATCAGTAAGAGCTTAGATTCTCGTTTCCACTAGTTTGTCTGCTGAATTCGGTTTTTGTCTTTTTCGAATGATTCGGTTTTGTGATGCTGGAACTGAATTTCCATCGTCTAAGTTGTTGGTCAAAGGAGGGACGGTTGTGAACGCTCATCACCAACAGATTGCTGATGTTTACGTGGAAGATGGTGTCATTGTTTCAGTTAATCCTAACATCAAGGTATTTGATGAAACTCCCTAGCAGTAGTCATGCTTAATTTGCTTTGTAACAGCTGTTTTTTTTTTGCTATTTTCTAATGACTGATTCGGTTTCATTCCTAGGTTGGAGATGACGTCACTGTCATAGATGCCCTCGGCAAATATGTCATGCCAGGTTTCAACCTATTCAACTATAATCATCTCCTATTATTGTTAGATCAAGGACATGTTTGGATGCAATGCAAGTTAACACGTTTTTGAAAGTTTCTAAATAGGAAATATAATTTTTTTTTCTGCTAGAGAATCTCTAAAAAACTCTTCTAGCTTGTACCCAAACAGAATAAAAATTAGAATTCATGGACAGTCTCTATGAATACTCTTTTTGTTAATTGACCAGGGGGCATTGATCCTCATACCCATCTAGAATTCGATGTTGGTTTTACTGCAACGGTTGATGACTTCTTCAGTGGTCAGGCTGCAGCATTGGCTGGTGGGACAACAATGCACATTGACTTCGTAATACCACTGAATGGAAGTTTGATAGCTGGTTTTGAGGACTATGAAAAGAAGGCAAAGAAGTCTTGCATGGATTATGGTTTTCATATGGTTATTACCAAATGGGACGAAAATGTTTCAAGAGAAATGGAGCTCATGGTCAAGGAGAAAGGTTGTGATCTATTATTTCCTTGCACCATTTTGATAATTTGGTTGATTAGGGATTAGTAGTAATCCTCTGGGTGAGGGGTGAAGAATTTATTCCCAGAAGTACATATTTGTTCTTTAATTTCAGGTATCAACTCTTTCAAGTTTTTCATGGCATACAAAGGAATTCTTATGATCAATGACGAGCTGCTTCTGGAAGGATTTAAAAAATGCAAGTCTCTAGGTGCCTTAGCCATGGTCCACGCGGAAAATGGAGATGCTGTGTATGAAGGACAAGAGAAAATGATAGAACTTGGAATAACTGGTCCGGAAGGGCATGCTCTTTCAAGGCCTCCAGTGGTAAATTCTCAGATTTGTTCTTTCATGATGAATAATGAATTTACTGAGTAATGGAATGCTAAAATTGGCATGCCTTGTTTCATTTTATCTTCTTCATTGTCTTACCAAACTATAACATACAATTTTCAAGCTGGTGTCAAAATTTGGCATACTTATGATAACCACCGCAGTTTGGCATTTGTTGTTTTCCGTTCTTATCTGTTTTGATCAACCACATATAGTTGGTATTTGATTATATTGATTACTTGTTTTCTTTTCCTATATTTCTCATATTTATCACACAGTACATTCCCCATTGGACTTTGTTGAACTGTATAGGTGGAAGGAGAGGCAACTTCTCGTGCCATTCGGTTAGCAGATTTTGTAAATACTCCTCTATATGTGGTTCATGTAATGAGCATTGATGCAATGGAAGAAATTGCGAAAGCCCGGAAATCAGGTTCTTCAATCCTTAGTGCTGGTTTCAATTTTTATTCATGTATGCATTCGTTAGGAGAGTAGTAGATTATTATTTTGGGGAGAAATGCAAAAAAAAGACATTTAACTTCCATAATTTGGCTAACTTGAGAACCATTTATAGTTCCACTATTGTATTTTACTGTTATCTCCACTCTATCATAAAATGTAGAAACTCATGACAACTCAACTCAGGACAACTCAAATCACTTGAACTTAATTGAGAGTCTAGACTTAATTCTGATTGTTGTGTTGTGTGATTGAGGGGGAATATTGTCTTCCTGCTTTTTACCCCTATCTCTTTGTTCTGTACTTTTCTGATTTGGAGGAGTACTTATCAGGTGTAGTTTCTCTCTCTTCATTCAATCCTGAAAAAAGAGTTTTCTGATGAATGGTCACAAATGAAGATGAACAAAAGGATCTTTATATGTCTATGCATGACATTTTAAGTTTTATTGTTCCCCGATAACTTGTTTTTTCGTAATAGTAAGGTCAACTATTTGTTTTTGTGCTGAAGGACAAAAGGTAATTGGAGAACCTATTGCCTCTGGGTTAGCCCTTGATGAGTCTTGGCTTTGGCATCCTGACTTTGACATTGCAGCAAAGCAAGTGCCTTCACTTGTTTCAATGTTTTTTTCACTGTCTTATATTGCTTTGAATTGTAAGAACATAAGCCTTATTCGTGCTCACGTTTCAGGTATGTAATGAGTCCCCCAATTAGGAAAAGAGGACATGATAGGGCCCTTCAAGCTGCCCTTTCAACAGGAGTTTTGCAGGTTTCATATAATGATTCAGGCTTAAGTTCAATAAGCATTTAAAGATTTGAGGAAATAATTAGGGCAGTATCGGCTACAAAATGCATCCTAGCATATTCATTATTCCTGATCTATGTATTATATATGCCCTGAACTCAGTTATATACTCTTTTACTAAGATTCTTTTTGACCAAGGTTACCTTTTACAAATTTGCAGCTGGTAGGAACTGATCATTGTGCCTTTAATTCCACTCAAAAAGCTCGTGGAATTGATGACTTCAGGAAAATTCCTAATGGTGTCAATGGTAATCACAAGAAAGTCCTGGATGTTTGTGGCCTAAATACATTCTTGTTCATTTGAAATGTTTCCTTACTAATATACATTGCAAATTTGCAACCAAAATCTGTAGGTATTGAAGAAAGAATGCATTTGGTATGGGACATCATGGTGGTAAGACATCAATTACACCACCTTAGCATCCACTTTTTTTTAGGTTGGAGTAAAATGGTGGCGAGGATAAGCTCTTAACTTGAACTTATGGTTTGTGCATCTCACAGGAGTCTGGCCAAATAACCCCCTCTGATTATGTCCGGTTAACAAGCACAGAATGGTATATTTTCAGTTAATCAAAGTGAATATTAGCTTCCAGTTCTTGGAAGCAGTTTGGTAAAGTTGCCAAAAGCTAAAAGAATTACTGATTTTTTTTTGTATGATCATTCAAGTGCTCGAATCTTCAATATATATCCAAAGAAAGGAGCTATTCTCCCAGGATCTGATGCAGATATTATCATTCTGAATCCAAATTCAAGCTTTGAGATAAGTGCAAAGTCCCACCACTCTAGACTGGACACAAATGTGTACGAGGGAAGGAGAGGAAAGGTACATGTTTAACTATAAACTGGTCCATATAAGAGTTAAATCTAGTGAATTGAGTGCAACATCAATCCTTTTTGCCAGGGAAAAATTGAAGTGACTATTGCAGGAGGAAGAGTTGTTTGGGAAAATGATAAATTAAAGCTTTCTCCTGGTACTGGGAGATACATCCAAATGCCACCTTTTAGTTATCTGTTTGATGGACTGGATAAGAAGGATGCCATTTATCTGAATTCCCTTCAAGCTCCAGTAAAGCGAGCCAAAACAAGTAGCTAGAAAACATCTCAGATATTTTTCTAGTCAAATTACAACATTTTATCCTGTGAAATTGTTGCTAATCTTCTACTGTTTAATGTGATACTTAAATCTTAAGATTCTCCTAAAGAGTTAGTATTTAGTTTTGTGTGGAAATAAAGAAAAAATATGTATGTTGTAATAAATGTATTTCACATTACCCTTTTCACTTATGTAATGTAAAATTGCAGATATTGTGTCAAAAGCTGATCGGAGAAAATAGAGACAATAGCTTTAGTCACCACAATACAAATGGAGAGTCTAAAAGGAAAACTTATTAATAATTTATTCTTTCAGGACACGTGTTTCTTTGCATTATATATTTTTATTTGATGACTAAGATAATTATATTAAAATTGTGGTTGTTCTCTTCAAAGATATTTAGTGAAATCTAAAACTTATTATGAATGATTCTTTTTATGATAACTACAGAGAAAGACAAGTGTTCTTCTGTGTGTCTAAATCTTTTAAATATTCTTTTTATAATTTTATTACACTGAAAATTTATAATAATTATATATTTTTTTACTTAATATATGACATGTTTACAAATGTCATTACAAATTGAAACATATATTTATATGTTCTAAAAAGTAAAACATTACTTTGTAATATCATGATTTTTCAATAATGAATTATTTTTTAAATGATACAAGATACTTTGTTTCAACTTTTCATTGATAAGTATAAATTATATCAATTTTTATTATTGAAGTAGAAAACTACACCTATCTTTGAAGGAACATTCTTAATTATCTATAAAATACATCACTCATAATTTATTTAAAATTGAGTTTTTCCTTAAAGAAGACTTACAATATATGTATTATTTGAGTCTTTTTGAAGTACTTGAAAAAAATGTCCTCTTTATATAATCATTTTGAAATTTATTCAATCTTTTGTACATAATCAACATTTTTATTAGGTATCTCTATTGATAACTCTTCTTTTATAATTATTGGTACTGAATTATTTTCAAATACATCTAATATTAATGATGATAAATCAAAATCTTATTCTACCATAATGAATAAGGAAGTAATTTAAATTCCTTAATAAAATATTAGTGAAGTGGACGCTTATTCAAGTATAATCTTTTGTCATAAATATATAAAACCAATTATAGAATAGAAAAAAAAAATATTTTGGAAGTATTTATTCCATAACTATTCTCTAGTTGAATACTTTGAATAATATTTTGTTATAATTTTTTAGAATTTTTAGAATTTAATTTAATATAAGTAATTATCAAATTTATTATACTTTAATATTATAAAAGATAAAATTGGAAAAAAAAAATACAAAAATAATTAAAATCAACAATTTAAATTAAAATAATTCATAATATATAATTTTAAAAATAATCAAAATGAAAGTTAACAATATATATATATATATATATATATATATATGAGAGAGAGAAAATAATAATTAAAATTATTTATTTTATAAATGTGTTTTTACAACACTTTATTTGATGTATAACTATGTGGATATAATATATTGTATAAATATTAAAGACCATAATATCCTTGGAGAATATTAGGATTGAAAAGAAGAGGGAAATAACAGCACTGCAAGTGTGACTAAGGCAGCGGTGCTTCATACTTCGCCGCCACCTCTGAGATGGATCCGCCATTGTTATTAGGGTTCGAAGAAGTAGCCAACGTGGTTGCGGAATCGTCGTCGTCATCAGGCGCACGAAGATTGGTCCCTTGGTTGAATTGGGACGAGTGGCTCTTTGTCAAACGCGCGCTCTTCTCTAATTCGCCTCACTCTGTTTCCTCTGCTCTCAAACGAGTAAGTTTCTCAATTCTTTCTCATAAGACACTGCAACTTCAAATCTAACCACGTTTTGTTTCTGCGTTTCAGATATCCACATGGCGAAGTCGAGGTTCGTTGCCGGTTTTCATCGAAGTCACTGCTTCCATCATCGAAATTCAACTCAAAGACTCCTATTTCAGGTAACCCTAATTCCTCTCCTCTTGTACCTCTTATTAACATTTTCTATTTCAAATTAGAAAATAATATATATGCAAAATACATTAGGTATCTGATAAACTTTAAACAAGTTTGTTTGATTTAATTGTAGGCAGGATCATTTGAATGAAGCTTCTCTTTCGGAGGAGATGCTTGCTATGCTGTATTGCATGGCTATCATGAGGTTTGTTTACTCTGCCTTTCTTTTTTATGCTTCTTTTTGCCATCAATAGTGGCTTTTTGAATTTTTTTTCTTGCAAAGTATAATTGTTTTGCCTTTTGAAGGCTTGTGAATGGTGCTGTTGAGAAGACGCGCAAGAAAGAAGTGGCATCGATTGCAGTGGCAGCTGATGCTATTGGTATTCCGCGCATGCTGATTGATATTCGACACGGTGAACAAGTCTCCTCCTACTTTTTTTAATTATTGTTTTTGTTGTGTCATAGAATGGGACATGATCTTCATAGTGGTCAAATGTCGTAGAACTTCACATGATTGTTTCTTTCATTTCATTATGTTTAGAGGGTCATGCCTTTTTTCTTATTTATTGCTGTAATTGCAGAGGGATCACATCGTGAGCTTCCATCACTTAAGATTGTTCGCAGTGCTTCTGTCAAGGTATGTAAAGTTCATTTCAGTTTGATTGATTATCTGTCTCAACCATCTATAGGCTATGTTGTGATTAAATTCTTAGCATGTGGGTGCAGTCAATGATGGGGTTAGATTGTTTGCATTCAGGAAGCAATTGTACCGAATTTTCTTTCTCAATGTCCATAGGTAACTGTAACATAATAGTTTTGAATATATGAAAGAAAAACTTGTTGTTCTTTTAATGGTATCAAAAGACAGAGTACATGCATATTTAGTCAGTGAAATATATGCTATATTAGCAATTGATTAAGTTATTTTCTGTTTTTAATAACTGCTTGATTGCTTTCAGACATTAATTTTTCCCTCCTCTGTGCATCTTTCTACATTGTTTATTGTTTAATTATTTAGCACTATAATGATGCAGTTCAAATGATATCTCGAACCATTAAATATGCAAGTTATACTCTAAACTCAGTCAATGTCACAAGACCTTGGTAAAATGTACTTTTAGACTTCACAGGAATGTAAGAAACAAGGTGATTGTTTATCACTTTCGATGTGCCAGCTTGACATTATCATGTCAGAAAGTGATCTTTGAAATCTACTATGTGGTTTGGAGTTATCATCATCCTCAGAATAATGCATACTGTTTTTTTATATTTTAATAGTTCCATAATTGAATAATTCTCTTTTAATTAGGAATTTGAACCTTGAACTACAGGATGTTCTTTTTTGGAGTAATTGGACTGATTTATCATTTAACACACAGAAAATAGGAATATTTATGCAAATGGCTTTTGATAATTTTCACATGAGCACTCAATATTGATGAGATTTCAGCTTGTTAAAATGTAACTGGAAAGAAAAATGGAAAGCATCCTGGTTTTCTCTTGTGGATTTAGCTATTTCAATATGGACAATTTCTTCCCATAACATGTATGGTTATTCCCAAACTCATCTAATGTTGGTAATAATTACAGGCACTTGATTGGTTAAAATCTTATTATTGGGAACCTCAGAGCAAAGCAATTCCTTTTCAAGGTGAAGGAATAACAAAAGTCAAGAAAGAAATTGAGTCAAAGATTCGTGAACTAGCTATCTTCTTGAAAGTCAACGGGAGTGTCCAGTCTAGTTCTTCACAGCTAAAGGGAAAACGTCTGTAAGCTTTGTTCATTTTCATCATATTTTGACTTTAGTCATTGTCTTGCACTAGCTTATTTGAAGTAAAATATCTTCCATTCTATGTAGAATGGAAGGTATTTAGTGTTGAAACTTGTGTCTATGGGAAAGTATGTGATTTAATTTTGAAAGCCCAATTTGAAAATTTGATGGTTAAATGTCTTTTGCCCCATTATTTTGTGATCATGTATTTTTTTCTTTAGGATGCATAATATTGGTCTTTTGGATCTAGTTTTTTTTTTCCCTTTCGTGATAAACTAGTTTTCTTCCATCCTAATCTCCAATATACTATTCCAATTCCTATCCGATCAGAAATAAGAAATATTGTAAAAGTAATTGAAGAAACAATGATGTCCTTGCTGCTTTCTGTTTATTTTAAGAATGTGATGTACTCTCCATGTAGTTTGTGATTGAGTTGTACTTTTTGTTTGTTTGTTATATAACCTCATTTATCTAACACCATTCCTTGTGTGAAAAAAATAAAAATTGAAACACCTGTATGCCAACTTAGTTTTCTGCTCATGGCTTGTTTTGTCCTCTCCCATTCACTCACCTTAACTTCAGCTCCATACTTCATTTAAATATAAGGATGAATTTTTGTAGTATATGGTAAGGGTAACACATGTCAAGGAATTTTTGAATATATGGATGTGGAGTTGATGGTGTAGTATTGGTTTTAGATTGCATTGTAAGTCTAGACAGATAGATTATTTTGTTGATAAGATGATATTCAACTGCATATTTTTCCTGCAGTTCAAGGTTTTATTTAAAGAAAAAGTTATATCTTTTGAAGAGCTACTCCTGTTTTAACTTTTTTACAATTTTTTAGAATAGAAAATTTGTTGCTTTAGAAAATTCTGATGTGTTGTGTCTTTTCTCTTTTAAAGGAGTCAAGCATGGTGAATTGCTTTTTGGGCGTAATAAGCTTTTTTCTCTTATGGTTGGCAAGAGTCAAACATCACGAACTGGAGGTATTATATGTTCATATCTCTTAATACAATAAAACTTATTTGTTGTCTTTGTTTGCCTTTGTGTGTGTGTAGAAGGGCGAGGGTGTGTGGAAGGATATGGGACAAGACATTCTTTAAAATTGTCTAAAGTCCGTGTAGCAAAAAAATAAAGTGGAAAAGAAGGATGCAACGCCATTTGTGTCTACTTAACCTCTTTTACAGGAAACTGTTATTTTTTGACCTCTTTCTGGGGTTTAAATCACAAATTCTTTGAGAGTTCCTTGCTTTATTATGCAAAGAGATTGATTTACCTGTTTTTGAATTGGTGTTCTTTTCTTCTTTATCGTGGTTGTTCTGCATTAGGAGGATTCTTGACCATCTCATATATTTTTTTTCTTAAGAAATTCAAGTGTTGGGTTTCCTTATAATAGTTGATCGACCGAATAATTGAGAGTCTTTTGAGATTTTGGGTATTTTTATCTTGCTCTGAAAAATAAGTGCAATTCTTATGAGATATTGTGGAGTAGCTTCAGTTTTCATTATTGTTTCATGGTATTCGTGTACTAATTACATGTGAATTGCAATACTTTCAGGATCTAAGAAACAGATAACGAAGATCTTGAAATGTGTTCTTCGGTTATATTCCTCCTTTTCTTCAGAGATTGTATCTGTGTTGTTGGAGTATCTTTTGAAAGCTTTAAGTTCCTCAGAGTTGGAAGAGAATGCAAATGATGCTTCAATTGGTCTAACCACAGAGAATGTTTTGGCTGATTGGAAGCTTGTCATACTCAAATTGTGCAATAAGGAACCAGAATTAGTTCTGAATCTTCTTAAGGAAGTCCTTGATATGATTGAGACTCGGGAAGGTATGAAGCATAAAGAAGGTTGGTAGCAATTTTTTTCCTTATACAGCATCCCTTTTCATTATGTAGAGTTTCTTGTTGAAGTTTAATTTCTGTTTGTTTTGGGGTACTTGGGATGTATCTTTCTTGTGTGCTTTTCTTCTTTGATGCCCTGTTCATTTTCTTATTAAATGACATACTTTCTAGGGCTTTTGTGAAGTACTACATAAAGGATATGTTTTTTTTTTTTGGGTTCCGTTAAGTATAGCTTCTGCCTTAAGCCCACATGAAGTCAGATATCGAGTCTTAATTTTTTTGTCCTTCGTTTTGGTTTGGGTGTCTGTTTTTTTTTCTTTCATAGCACATGATTTTACTTGCTTAATTTCTTCGTTATTAACCTCAAACGTGCTTCTTTTTTTTTAAATTTTTGGTAGATAACCCAAATATGGGGATTTCACAATCGAGGACAGAGTTTCGGCTTTCTTCTTTGTTTGCATGGCTTGTTGGAATTCTCGGTAAAGTTCCTTCTGCAGCAGCAAATATGCCAAAAGGTGTTATGCTTGAACTTGTTCGTAGATGTCTTCTAATATCACAACTTATGAACAAGCAGCTCATGGATTCAGCACTTCAGCTTATAGAACTGATGGATGACCGCTACTTGATGGAGAAAGTTCAAAAGCTCTCTCACATTAGTTTGTCGAATTTAGAGCATGCAGATGATCAAAGCTCTTTATTAACTTCAAATAACATTATCCAATTTGAGGAATCTATACATGAAACAGCTAAAAAGCTAGAGTTAATTAAACATCAGGTTATGAAAAAGAAAAAACCAATGACGATGGATTGTGACATTAAAAAACCACAGACATGGACTTTAGCAAAATCATGGAACCCATGTCCAATTGGAATGTTGCCCCGTGCTGTTGGGTCATCCGGCTGTCTTCCCGTTCTTGACATTATCAACAATGAAAAACAGAATCAAGAATCGTCTAGTTGTTTTCCCGTTGTTGACGTTATTGACGATGAAGAACAAGATCAAGTATGGGAAAAGAAAGAGAATTGGAAATTGGCCCCACATGGTGCCAAGAGAGATGCCACAATAGACCCTCTGCAACTTGATAATTCAACTGTTAAGAAGATGAGGGAGAGCAAAGAATCTGGTGAATTAAACAGTGAATTGCCACTGCAAGGGGACAAAGGATGTCTCATAGTAGGCGGAGTTTGGAAGAAACTTACAGAAGAAGAGCTCCTAGTAATTGAGTCTTCTGTAAGGATTTTAGTTTAATTTATAGTTACTGCTTAGTTCTTAGCAAGATTGAATTCATTATATGTTGATTATTTGTATCCTCATTTGCTTGTTTTTATTTTAAAACGTATGATACCTATAAGGTGCGTAGCCTGAAATATGCAATTTCATGAACATAAGAGAATCATCATGTAGCTTAATTACCTGAACCACATTCTTGCATACAATAGGAATTTCATTCTACATTATTTTGCCCTTGCTCCATTTTCATCCTCAGTCGGTTGCAGTTGGACGGCAATGCTGTATCGTGGTAGAGAAAAGTCCAGCAGGGGCGACCTGAGAACACATGAGCTGAGCATTCTCATACAAGGCCACAAGCAAATAAAATATGCATTCTCATGTGGTCTCGGGACGACCCTGTAGAACCCCTCTACCTCAACATATTTGGGAAATGTCTTTACCTTAAAGGGCGACATTAAACTTTGATTAATGGTTTTCTCAATGTAATGGGTTTATCCAATTTCATTCAATGGAATATATAGCCTTAAGCTAGTACTTCTAGGCTTGAATGTACTACACCGAAGTACTTATCGTAAAAATGAAGGGCTTGTGTTAGAGTACAACTTTGTACTACTCGTTCACACATAGCTCAAACGGGATGTAGTACTACAACTTCCCGTTGCCCACACGTCAAAGCCAATTACTAATATAAGTTTTTTCTTACATAGGTTTGACAAAAGATATTAAACCCAACGCCTAGAATCCCATCAATTTGGATGTGATCAACTGCACAACAATATAATTTTACTTTTAATAAAGTAAGGATTTGTATTAGTAGGGACCCACAAGTATATCATATTATATTATACAGATATTCTAAATGTTGATAAATCCTAAAACTTATAACTTCAATTATATTTTTTTAAACAAAAATATTTAAAATATAAATCATATATAAAAAGTTGAATTCGGGTAGAATTTAAGAAACTATACCAAAGGAAAACAATAATTAAACTTGTAACAAAAAGAATAATTAATTTCCAAGAAGAAAAACTAATAACATGCGTCGTGTTTTCAGAAGATAATAGATTAAAATTGAGTCATTTTTAAGATAATGCAATCTAATTTATTGTAAAAGAGGGCATCAGTTAATCTGAGAACAATAGTTAAAAATTGGGGAAAGGAAAAAAAATTTAATGTAAAAAGGAGACTTAAATATAATTATTTAAGTGGATAAGTAAATGAGATTTAAAAAGAAAAAAAATGTTGAAAATAATTAATAATTTAGGAATTTAAAAAAGTATATAAAAAATGATGGTATGATATATCTAAGAGTATTTTAAATAAGAGTCCTTATACATGAATTCTTATCAATTACCCATGAACCAACAACACCATGAGAATGAGAGATTTCAATACAAAAACTTATACAAGAAACATTTTTCCAATTACAATTCTATACATGAGAATGCATTTTATATGGCTTAGAGAGTCATATTAACTACAAAAAAATGAAGATGTTGAAAAACTTAATAACATAATTATCGATTATTTTTTCAGGAGAACAACATAATTTATTATCATTTGATGAAGTTGAAGGAGACACATAATTTATACCAACAAGAGTACTTGCACTTCATTGCTCCCGCTAGCTTGCCACCCCATATTTTAAAGCTTAAAAAAGGTGCACCATTAATGTTGTTGCTAAACATAGACCCTAAATCGGGGTTATGTAATGAGATGAGATTATTTTGTCGTGGGTTCTACTTGAATATATTGGATGTTGAAATCTTGATCGGTCATCATGTTGGAAAAAGATCTTTCTTATCAAGAATTAAATATAAAACAACAAAAAGTGCAAGTATCCCATTTGTGTTTATTAGGAAACAATTTCTTGTGAAATTAAGTTTTTCCATTACTATAAATAAATCACAGGGACAAAACTATACCCAATGTTGGAATTTACCTTTCACGACACGTTTTTAGTCATGGTCAATTATATGTTGTATTTTCAAGAGGTGTTTCTCAAGCTTCAATAAAAATTCTTTTTAAAGAAGGACACCTTGAAGGAGAAGATGAAAATTTTACCAAGAATGTTGTTTATAAAAAGATATTTTGTTATCTCAAAATCAGATATTGTTCGTTTTATTTATGTGTGACACATAAACATAAGTATATGTTAATATTCTACTTACACTATTTGTTATTATATATTAAAGGTAACATAATATACAAGGTGTTCTTAGAGTTCAATGAAGATATCAATACAAAGCATTTACACATTTATCAAACAGGTAATTATCAATATATGTATATTATATATATATATATATATATATGTGTGTGTGAGTGTATGTGTATTTTGTAATTTATTCATAAATGATATTTTTTTCCGTAGGAAACAAAATTTGTAAAACAATGAAATAGTTAGAAGGATAATCAATCACTCACATTGGTTAAGCTATTTAATACCAAAGTATAAAGATTTTACATAATGATGATGATAATGACATTTTTTATTCATATGGATCACATTCTTCATTATTTAGGTTCATCGTTTGCAAACTTATGGATGACGTATTCTATACATTTACTCGATTATTGTTATAGCAATTTGGTGTCTTAGATTTTATTACTGTAAAACCATGACATTATAAATGATTGTTTTCTTCTTTAGAATATATATATATATATATATATATATATATTTACGATATATAACTACTATGTTGACTATGTTTCTTTCAAAATGTATCAATAAGTAGGTGTAGTTAGATAATTTATGTGTCTTCTTATATGTATTCATATTTATTAAAATGAATTTATATTATTAATATAAGTGTGCGAATAATGACATTGTTTATTTGTATTTTAATATTAAATATAAATATATGTAAATGATAAAAATAAAAAAAATGTGGATACAAATGTTTTCGTTAGTATAAAGAATGATGGTATGATATATCTAAGAAATATTTTAAATAAGAGTAGTTACATGAATTCTTATCAATTAAAATAATATTTTAATGCAGATCTTAAGAATTTCTTAAAATTGGAAAGAAAAAACTCTTTTCAAAACAAATAAATTTATGTATGTGGAATTCAATTAAAATATCATTTAAAAAAGATTAAAACATTGATAGATTACCTTATATTAATCGTGAGGATGTTATGTTAGCTAGTACATAAGGGTGGATACGAAGAACATAAAAAAAAATGTTGTAACAAAAGGATCTTAAAATTTAATCAAAATACTTACCACTCATTTCGATTAATTGTGATCACTTTTGTCTTGAACATGTTTGGAAAAGTTAGGGGAAAAAAAGGAAAAAGAAAAGGAGTCAAATGTTTTATGTGTACTCTCCAAATGGCGTAGCCCAAAAGAAGAAAAATAAAAAGCTAAATTCGAAAATCGATAATCACGAGGAATTGAAATGGCATGCAGTGCAAAAATGCATTACTGCACTACTTTGACTGTTAGGAGGAAGAAACAAAAAATAAAAGGGCAATTGGTAAAGATCACAGAGCAAAATGTATGCATGCAGACCTGGAAGAGAGTGAAAGGTTGGAAAAGCCTATGAAATTGCCCTTTCCATTTACTTTTAAATACACGACTATGCCTCCATTTTTCCAATGCTTTGCTCTCTGCACACTGCTTCACCTAAATTGTTCTCTTTCCTAGGTACAAACAACACCATCTTCCTCTCTCTCTCTCTCCACTAACCATCACTTTTTCACCTTTTCTATGCCCTCTCTACATAACAAAGTTCTTCAGAGAAAAAAGAGAAAGGAAAACTAAAACTTGCTGGTGTGGGGATCACTGCTTCTGACAACTCCTTGCTCATATTCTAAAACAAAACAACTTTCAATAAACAACAATAGTTCCTTAAAAACTTACGTTAATCTTAGTTCCATCTTGTTTGTCTCACATTATCACAAATATGTTTAGGTGAAGATAGTGCAACTAAGAAGTGAAAAGAAAGTTTTATATGACTGGAATGGTATTTTATGTATATGGGACCCTTGGTAATGAGAAAGAGAGAGGTATATAGTGTAAACGTAACCACACTTGCGAGACAAATGCATGAGGGGTAATGATGCAAAATTCCAAGTAATAGGAACTATTACTTTACTTATTAATGGTTGATAGACTAAAGCTTGCTCGCATTGTCCTCCGCATGTGAATTTTCATCATTTGGCTGAGATGTGGAGGTGAATTCTTCATCCACTGATGAGCCACTCCATAGAAGGAAGCACATATGATTCATATGACTTTATTAAGGTAGAAACATCAACTCAGAAACCCTCCCACTAAGATTTTCTTTTCAAAATAGTTCCACTATCAGTATAACATGATATAATCATTTTTCATTCTATATTCTATTATCTGCACTTCTCAGAGAATGTTTACCTCAGTAACTTCACCAGATAAAGAAAATGAAATTTTGATAGGTTGATTCATCGACTAATTAGAATATTTTATAGTATATAAATATAGATGATGATATTTCATAATATATAAGTATTTGTAAACTTTTCCTTATTATAAGTCTTATTGAGTTGGATATAAAATTTATTTTGATATCAAATTATTTAGAGCATAGTTTTTTTATTGAAGATTTGAAATATATGCATGTGTTTACAAATACCAGTAATGCAAACAGATGAACAAAAACATATCTTGGGGCTAATAAGGTTTTGTATGCATTAAGTTGATGCTTATAGCTAGCTTCCACTTTTTCTTTGTGAGGGTTGTTTGTTCCCTCCATTAAAGGTACAATTGTGGCTGCAATCTTCACGAAAGAATTAGTTTTTAACTTTTGGTTTAGAGATATTTTCAGTGTAAAAGCAGAAAAAAAAGTTTTGTGGTTGGTTTTCAAAAACTCTTCAACTTCCAAAGAACTCTCTCTCACTCACTCACACACACACATAAAATAAAGAGCCACAGTTTCTGTTCTTCAAATTTCAAGAGCAAAATCATGTGGAATTTAATTAACCAGGGTGTGAGCTTTTACAAAACCTCTAAGCTTTCAAAGCTTCCCTTTTTGTTAATTAATCCAATAATAGTCACTTTTGGAGGCATCTTCTGTATATTAATTTAGTTGCAACATGCTGATCTTCACATGTTATGCATTTAGATTTGTGCATGATACATAAAAGACAAAACTCTCTCTCTTTCCCTTTAAAAAGGCATGCAGTGGGTCACATGGATGGAGATGGATCATGTGATGCAACAACATATATTGCCCATTTCTACTGGAAACTGTAGGTGTACGTTGGTAACATTAACTTTGTAATATTATTAGAATCTTCTCCTTATTGAAATATTATTTGAACCTTTCAGATTCTTAGCAGTGATGCAGGGTATTTTAGAGGTTTCCTAACTACACATTGACCCCCAAACAGTATCCAAAAATTCAAGACTCAAAAAAGATGCATGCTAGGAGCCACAGTACTTAATTTCAACACATACATTTTCAAAGTAATAAAAGTGAGAAAGAAGAGAAGAATGTGGAAAGAAAGAAAGAAACTAGAAAGAGAGTGATGAATGTGACCTCTCCAACAATGGAATCTAGAGCTAGAAGGTTGTGCACAAGATCATTTTCCTCCTTCTCTCATGCATATATGTAATTAGAGGCAGAGCATTGAAAATTGAAATATATGTATATACCTTATCTAGTCAAATGACAGAAGATTCACTTATAATAATTGTGCAGTGTATATATAAATACATTATTCCATGATTGATGACTAGAAGGAGCTACTTCTTCTATATGTTTAGGTCACGGGTGTGCTTTGGATTGTACAAAAATGAATAAAGGTCAGAATGTTCTACCTTGAAAACTAGGTACAAAGAGCTTTGAGAGTTACAATTATATAATAACCTCATTTTCTATTATGTTCTATAGTTCAGTACAGGAGGCAAACTTTGACGTATAGCTGTAGTGGGAAAAGATTTAAAATGGTGATCCTCGTGATCACAACCCAACAGTGATCCCCACAAATATCCCTATGAAATAAGAAAAGGTATTTCTTCAGAAAATAAAGGGTGGTATTGGATATGATAGCTGAAAAAAAAGGAAAATTACAACCGCATAATTCTTCAACAGTGTTTATCTTTTCTGGTTTCTGAGACACTTTTCTCATGCTGGAAATCAAAAGGTCATGATTTGGGTGATCTAAGAAAGTTTCTATCCCATCAATCCTTATTGGTACTTTATTTGAATGAGATTGTTGAAGCATATGGATGAGATTAAGTGGTCATCACTTATGTGTAAATGATAATCTTGATTTCTTCATATGGATAAGAATATTTGATGATGGAAAATAAAGAATAGTGCTATATATGCATAAAGACAGTTCATTTAACTTTTAGTATTTGAAGTTGAATTTATCCTTGATGTGTTCCAAAATTCAAGTATTAGTTATTCAAAAACAAAAAGGTATCATTCAAGGGAACTTATCTGATTAAAATTTAATGCAGAACAAACCAGTCCAATTAACAAATGAATTCTCTATTACACATTCAAAAAGCTTGAGAAGAGTTGAGAATATCTCCTCTTTTATTGGACAAAAAAATATGTAGCACAGCAGGCTTTGGTTCTAGTTTCCAAGCAAAGACGAAGGTGGAGGAGAGGGAGGGACCAACAAATTGAACAACTTCTGACATTGATATAATAGTGGGCCAATGAATATACACAAAAGTAAGTATATTTTCTTTTTAATTTGGAGGACTATCACAACCTTCCAAGTTTCAGTTCCACACAATAGTGTGTGTGATACAGACAAAAATACTTAAAATATCAACTTCCAATTTTAATTATTACTCTAGGAATTTGCGGAGGACATGAGATCTTTGTATCCACAGAAAAAAGATCACTGTATTATGCAGCCTTCAAACTTTTTTAACTTCAAACTCAAATGAAATGATCCCATCTCAGTACATTTTAAGTTTTGATTAATATGCCCTCATGCACCTTCTCTCCAAATGTATAAAAATATATATCCCACTGGCATCACTCCAAAATAAAAATAGAAAGTAGCTCACATCTCTAGAGGCATCACAACCCACCACCCTGCATCACAGAGAACAATCAATAGCTAATTAATAGCTCATTGGATCTTATTATAGCTTATCCTACAAAAATACATTGTTTCTACTGACATGGTTATATGCTTCTTAAAGTTAGTAAACTAACTACACACACATGATAGAGGGGGTCGGACAAAGAATAGTTATTTAAGTAAATGTGTCATATGTTTCTGTTTCATAAAGTTGTAAAATTATGAGTAATGATACTTTGCATATATGTGCATAGAATACTCTTAGTTAACGTTTTTGTTTTTTAATTTCTGTTTCTTATCACATCATATTGTTTATTATATTTGTTTCTATATCTGCTAATTTCTCTTTATGGTCTAATAGCATAGCACATAAGTATATGCATGCATCATTTTTCAAAATATAATGTGAGAGAGAGTGAATGAGGTTGTTTAAAAACTTGGTGGTGTGCTAAAAGTGAATGAAGAGGAGAGCTCCAAAGCATAGTATTGGAAGTAGCATTCTTTGGTTCAGCGATGGCTTTCACACTAGACAGGTGTGAAGATAGCATGGTGTTCACCATGGAGTCTCAGAAGTCAGTGCCTGCTCCCTTCCTGACAAAAACATACCAACTTGTTGATGACCCTTGCACAGACCACATTGTGTCTTGGGGTGATGATGAAACCACATTTGTTGTGAGGAGGCCCCCAGAGTTTGCTAGAGATCTTCTTCCCAACTATTTCAAGCACAACAACTTCTCGAGCTTTGTTAGGCAGCTAAATACTTATGTGAGAATAATGTCTTGTATATGTGCACAACTTCTTTGTTCTCTATATATCCTTCATCATTGCTTTTTGTGCTAATCTTATGATAAATTAAGATTTCCTGTAAGACAATATTTCACCCCTATTGAGTTAGATTTCTCCATCTACTTTTCTTGACAAAGTTAGCCTAATCATATTACTAATTCAGAAGATTTGGGAAATGGAATCTTCTGTAGTGTAAAATCTTAAAAGTACTATGGTCTTGTCTCCATAGTTTTCCTTCACTATTGAACTAGCAAGCTACACAAGTTTCATGATTGACTTATGTTTGTGAAATTGCACATATATTTTCTCATTTTGCAGGGTTTCAAGAAGGTAGCTGCTGATAGGTGGGAGTTTGCAAATGAATACTTCAGAAAAGGATCTAAGCACCTTCTATGTGAAATCCACAGGAGGAAAACCCCTCACCTCTATCAACAACATTACCATATGCATGACCAACCATCACAGCTTCTTCAGCCAGATGAGAATCTGTGTTGGATTGATACTCCTCCACTACCATCTCCACCAGGCAATGATATCTTAGCAGCTCTTTCTGAGGACAACCAAAGACTGAGGAGAAAGAACTTCATGCTCTTATCAGAACTCACTCACATGAAGAATCTATACAATGACATCATATACTTCATCCAAAACCATATAAGTCCTGCTTCCTATGAACAAAGAAGCAGCAGTGCTATTCTGAAGCTGGTAGAATTGGAATCATCACCTCAAGCTCCAAATTTTATCAGACCAGCTAAGAGCCATATCATGGAGAAGTCTTTGGTAAGTTCTAGTGATGAGCCTAATAGTTCTGTGAAGCTCTTTGGGGTTCCTCTTTGTGGCAAAAAGAGATTGCACCCAGGTAACCTTCATCAATAAGAATAGTATATGTACTTCTTACTCAGAACTTCTTCACATTATGATTATCAGCTTTTATTGGACAAATCTCACTGATTTTGTTGCATTTGAAGAGAGGCATGTATAGAAGAGGCTTGTGTTCAGATTAGCTAGATTTGTTTCTTTAGAACTTTCTTCTAGATTATATGTTTCTGAAAGAAAAAAAAAAAAACAGTTGTTTGCATATTTTATAGTCCAAAAATAAAATAGCTTGTTAGTTAATTACTTTTTTTTATCATCAATTTATTTCATTAGTTCCTTAGTTTTATATATAACACACTTTTTAGCTAAGAACCAATTCCAAGAATTCCTCAGAGAAAGGATCCAAAGTAGTGATTACAAAATGACAACTATTCCTGTCAATACTTCAGTGCTCATTTTATAGTACACTCTCTTCTTATAGAAAAGAAGTTTGAACTGGGAATATTATTAAAATGAACAACAAAATATTTTTAACTGTTTTTTCAAAATATATATATATATATATATATATATATATATATATATATTGTCACAAATCTTCTACAATATATAAGAAAAGAGGACAGCAAAAAAAGAAAAGAATCGTGAAATAAAATATATTTTATGATAAAAAAAGGTAAAAAATTGAGTTGTGAAGAATATTATCAGAATACCCTTTACTTTTATTGAAAATTTAGGATGAGGATAGACTTTATCTAAGAATATTATCAGAATACCCTTCACTATCAGTATAAGACTCTATATTACGTTTGCCAAAAATGATAAAACTTAGATAAAGTTTAATGACGTATATATTTAATCGTATAAAATATGAATCCATTCTTTGTTATGTTCATTAATATGTTCCTAAAGTTTATTCAGACTTTTAAATAAATTTGAATGATTTAATGAAGGTTAAAGATATAAAGATTTGTTTAAATTCTATAAAGTAATAAGTTATATAATAATTTAACAAACAAAAAAACTCCTAATCAACGAACTTCATTTATCCTCATTTGTCCCTCTGATCTGGTTTTTACACGAACTTAATTTTAGGGAGTTCAGATTCAAAAAATACATTTATCCTATAAGAATAAATTTTGGGTTGTCTAAATTTGGTAAAAAAAAATTAAACATATCTATATTTAAATATGTTTTTTAAATTAAATAATTAGATATTAATAGTATAATTTATTGATTTGATTAACAGTATTTTACATCATATGATCATGTATTTATATTGATATTATTGAAATAAAAAAATATAATATAATAATAACTATTATTTTGACCTTTTACACCTAATAAGCATGGGTAAACTACAATTTTAGTTTTTGAAAGTATAAGTTATTATCATATTAATATCTATTTTTTTTAAATAAACTTGAATATTGTGACTTTAGTTCTTAAAAACTTAATTATCTTATTATTATTTTAATCCTTAAAAGCATATGGATATATTATCATTTAAATCACACTCCTTTTTTAATCTTAATGAACTCAAGCTGCATGAATAATCCTTATTTCTTATGCATCTCCATAGCTTCTCACTACCTACTTGGTCAGGGAAAAAAAATTATCCTTTAAAAAATACATTCTTAATTTTATAATTTAATAAAAATATATTTTTTGGATTTTATAAATTAAAATATATTTTTTTAAAGATACATTATAGAATTCGGAATGTATTTCTTAATCATCCATTCTCAAATAAAAAACATCAATAGAATAAAAAGTATTTTAAAAAGTATTTTTGGTATTGTATGTGATGCCACAAAAAATTATACAAGTGCAGGAAGAAACCATCATAATCCTTTTGGATTTTCAAACTACCAGTTCAAGCCCAATTCCAACACAGTCCAAACTCCTGCATTACTGAATTATATTTTCTAAAAGTTTGGGTCTTTTTCTTTTTAGACCTCCCTAATGTTTAATACACCCCTATAATTTTCAAAATGATATTTTATCTTTTGTAGAAGCGACTTTCAAATTACCTGTTCCTCCTCAGCAGCGTAAAAGTGGTCATAATTGTCTTTTTCCTCTACAGAGTTCTTCTCTTGCAGCAGCGAAGACGGTAGTGATAGTGTGGTCCAGTGAATGAGGGTGTTTCAGTCTTTTCAACTAATAGAGAGGTGCAGTTAGTAATGATGGGGTGCAAGAAGCAGAATTCAAAATTGGACCTAGGAAGAGATCAATTGGACACTCATTTGAAAAGAAGAAAAAAAATGAGAGAGAGGTACTAAAAGTGACAATAGCAATCATCTAGAAATGAATGTGACTGTTTTAGCATCTGGTTCATTATAGTTCACATTGGTAGATAGAGAGGGAAAGAGATAATTTTATAAGGACAAATATGTGGGGTAGGTGCCTTCAAAGGTGGTGGGGCTTTGATGGATCACATGTTCAAACTTTAGGGAACAACTACCAAAAGATTGTTTGCCTTAGTGCAAATATCAATCTAATAACACAATATGCTTAAATTATATATACTTTCTATCTCACTCCTCATCATCATCAATAAATGAAGAATAAAATAAAATAAAATTGTTAATCTCATTTACTTCACAGTGAAAAACAATACAAGAAAAAACCAGCACAAAACAACTTTTTCAAACACTATTATGTGAGTTATGAATTTGGCCTTTTGTAATGTGCATTTAGATAAGATTTTGCACTTTCTTTTATGTTGCAATGATAACTTCATCCAAAAGATTAATTCTTTTAGTAAATTCAAAAAAATCCAATGTTATGTGATGGCAAATACTATTATTACTTTTTACTTGAGGTGTCAATCTATCTGAGATGTCAAGTAGCAAAGTAATACATAAATCTTAAATCCTAAATTCCTTTTGCAATGTGCATTTAGATAAGATTTTGCACTTTCTTTATGCTGCAATGATAACTTAACCCAAAAGATTAATCCCTTTAGTAAATCTAAAAAACCCAGGATCATGTGATGACAAATAACTATTATTATTTGTTACTTGAAGTGTCAACTTAACTTAGATGTCAAGTAGTAGAGTAATACATAAATCTTAAACCCTAAATCCTAATACATAACATGAAAATTTTTTATAAAAAAAATCAAAATAAACTCCATAGATCTTGAAAGGTGCAATTCAACATTACTATTTGTGGTGTCACAAGCCACTGAAAATTGGCACCAAAAAGTGATATCTATTAACTTTTTTGTAGTACAATTCATTCCCTAATGTGTCAAGTGATTGCATTGCAGGGGCAATTTTCTAGGAATGGTTTCCTTGAGCCACGTTGCCCACTTCACAGACCTAAGAAAAAAAGGTTACTTTTTGAATGTGTCAATCTTGTAAGGTGGCCTTATCCACCATTGCCATTCAATTCCTCAGAAAAAGACTTCACTCTCACTCCAATCCCCATTGTTGACCTTACCACACTCACTACTTTCTTTCATTGCTTTCTAAGCTTTTTCTTTGTCACAAACCAAAATGAACCAAACACAACAAACTCACTTCTGTTTAAGTGTTTGACATTTGTGGAATTGCTTAAATTAATAATGCTTCCTCACTGTACTTTTTCTCTATAATCTACTACATCATTGTACTATCAAAAGAGTGTGATGCTTGTGTTGCTACAACTTTGTACCAATTCCACCATTTCATTTTCCATCCTTACAATATTCTGATCACTATCATTATTAGCACCAAGTCATTGATTAGTCTAATCAATAGACTTTTTAAGTTATTATAACTTCTTCTTAATCACGCCATACAATAAAATTATTAAATAAAAATTAATTTTAAAAATAAAAAATAATTAGTTATTATAGTGATTAAATTAAATATTATTGTGGAAAGTAAAAAAATTATTAATTTTGAAATTAATTTTATTATTGATAAATAGTTTTTAAATTGGTATCTAATTAACTACCAAAGTTTTAGCTATCAATTATTTAAATTTTAAATTTAATAACAAAAATCTTTGTAGTTAATTAAATACCAATTTAGAATTTATTTATCAATAATAAAAATTAATTTAGAAACCAATAATTTTTGCAATATCTAAAATAATCTCTAATTTAATCATTTTCTGTGTCTAAAAATATTTTTTATTTAATAATTTTCGTGTAGTGGACTATTTTTTATTTATTTCTTTAGTTAGAGAATTAAGAACACTCTTAAAGGAAAAACCAAAATATTACTCATAACCTTTTCACTAACAAATAGGTTAAGGCTTAAGATGTTAATGAAGGATTATCAACGTCTATTATAGCATATAGAAATAAATTTGATAATAAATTTAAAGAATCATCCTAAATAATTATCATTAAAAATAATTGTGTGTATAATATGGATTATTTATCAATTTGTATTGATGTTTAATTTCTAGACGAAATTTTAGTTGATATTTCCAATCAACCCGATAAGATTGTTTATGTAAAAATTGTAATGTCCTTTTCATTTTGGTAATCATTTGATTGCCAATCATCTACAGTTGTTAATTTATTTATGTTATTACTTTATCTTTATTTTCAAAAGAAAAATAAAATTTAACTTTCTTAAATTATATTAAAGAACACTCGCCTCTTTTTTAATTTTAAAATAAACACACATATTTAATATTATTAATAAAATAATATTCACATTTTTTAACATTTAAATAGATATAATCATCTTTTGTTTTAATAAATACAAATTATTTTTCTATTTTTTTAAAGTGACACTCTCATTTCTTATTTATTTAAAAATATAAAATTGATTAAATTTTAAATAAAAATATTTTTTAAATTGAATACTTTAATTATAAAGAAACTGTCCTCATATTTTAATAATTTTTTAATAATATTTTACAAATAATTCATTTTTTTATAAAAAAATATATTTTTAAATATAAAGAGATGAAGAATTTTTGTTTGTTATACTATAAATGTAAGAGAGGTGAATAAATATTTAAATATTGAAGGAATATAAGTGCCATTTTATTAAAAATACAATAAAGGTATTTGTTTATTTTAGAATGAGAGTGGATGTGAATTATTTGACATATAAAATAAGTATGCTTTCTTTTTATTTAAAAAAAAAATGTCATTCTTAATACCATGATATGGTGAATAAGATATGGCAAAAAAAGTGGTTGTCTCATTCTAAATCTTGTTTTATTAGTGATTAGGCTTTTAATTAAAGTACCAAAAGAAATAAGTTGGATGATGAAGAGGTGATATTCTTAAGTAAATTATTGAAATTGTTGAAGGTATAATTTTGAGAGGTAGTGGAAGATGCAGAAGCCATGGAATATTGAAAGGCAAAGAAAAACCCTAATGAATGATCTCCACCATGGACCAGAAAGAAAGTAGTGAGTGATGTTTAGAATCATAGCTATGGCTAAACCTAAACCTAAACCTAAGCCTATATATCCATACCTATATAGTCTACCTAAATTATTACACTTTGTGTTATTAAATTCAAGGGAACTTCTGCATTTTCTTCCCAATGATAACGATTGTTCAAGGACCAATATCATACATACATCTCAATCCTTTCATATCTCATGCATCCTATACCAATCACATGATCACAATATTTTATAGTGAAAAATTAATACCTCAATAATATTGTATACAAAAATGATAGTTTCACACAATTTAAACTAAAATATTCCTATTTTACATCCATATAATAATATATTAATACTTTTTGTGAAACTATAAAAAATATTATTAAAATAATAATATATTAAGTTTCTAAGAAAAAATATTTTTTTAATAATGTCAACTTATTACACTACAAGAAAATCATGAACTAGAAGAACTAAATTAGAGACCATTTTAGAAACTAAAAAACAAATTGGTTTCTAAATTAGTTTCTATTATTGTTAAATAGTTTCTAAATTGGTATCTAATTAACAACTAATGTTTTTGTTACTAAATTTATAATTTAAATAATTGGTAGTTAAAATCTTGGTAGCTAATTAAATACCAATTTAAAAACTATTTAACAATAATAGAAACTAATTTAGAAACCCATTTTTGTTTTAGTTTATAAAATGATCTCTAATTTAGTCACTATAATAACTTATTTTTAGTTTTTAAAATTGATTTCTATTCCATGATTTTCTTAGTGTTAATTTTATAAAATTGATGAAGTTTGTATTTATTTATATATTATGAAATATTGTAAATCTTTAACAAATATTTCTCTTAGAATTTTATATATAAATAAATCTTAATTTTTATTAAATAATTGTGTTAATATAATTGATATTTATGTATCTATAAAGTTGATGTAATGGTTAAAAATTTTATGCTCGTGAATATGTTTCTACTTTCTCAAAAACCAAATGATAATAACTAATATAATATACATTCAATTTATACTTACTAAATAGTTGGCATTTATTTTAAATTCAGTTAAAAATGAAATTTTATATCAAATTTGTGTTCACTTAAATTTTATAATATATTAAAAGTAGTTAAAGATAGTATCTTAATCCCTTATAAAAAAAATCATAGTTAGTGGAACTCAACATTATTTGATTTGGGTTAAGGTTAATTTAACTTAGTGTTTTAAGTAAAATGTAAAGATGGGTGTCGTTTTCAGCATAAAGGAAAGTGGATATTGAGATAGGTTGCATTTATTGCATTTGCATTGCATCATCTTCACTGTGAGAAGAGAAGCTCAGTAATAATGCATTCTTTTCTCTCTCTCTCTCTGCAAAAAAAATTGAAAGAATTGTGCTATGGGATATGGTGAGGTGATGGACCACCCAAAACATCAATCACAATATCAATATCACCAAACTTTGAGAGTGAGAGCACCAATAATTGAATATTCCCTCACATTCTTCTTTTTATAATCATATTTAATTTTTAATTTAAAATATATAACCATGCTTTTCACAACACAAGTAATTAAATCCTAGGGAAAGGAGATACACACTCCTTCATCTTCCAATATTTTTTTTAAAATTAAATAAATAATTTAAAAAAATTAAATGTATTTCCTCAAGTAATAAATTGTTTAAAACATGTGAGACATTGATGCATTAAATTGACTTGCTAATTTTGAACTGATCTCAAACAAGTTTGTTTTTTTTTTAAATTTGAATTTGACTTGGTATTAACGTAATGTTAGTGCATATGAGTTTATTAAGTTGATTTAGTCTTTAGGGTGTGTTTGTTAAGTTGCGTTTAAAAAAGTAAAAGTGACAAAGATAAGAGTAATTAAGCAAAGGAAGCAAATATTTTAATTCCAGAAATGAAAGGTGAGATGATGTTTGTTACAGTGGAGGCGGGTGCAGAGGATCAGAATCCTTGGCTCCAACTTTAACCTTAACGAATCTGGTCCTATATACGTTATCCAAGGTAGTTGCCTTTTGTAGTGAGACACGTTTCCCTCCAAGTAGAACTTGGAACAACAAAAACAAATTGGAGAAGATTTTGCAGAGATAAATAAAAATAAAAAGTACTATTGTTAGAGGGAATGGGAATGGGAATGGGAAAGGAACTAAAAATAGTTTTAAATTGATGGTTTTAATTATGATATGTTTTGTGGAAATCCGTGGATGATTGCATGATGAAGGAATAGCCACAGGTTAAGAGTAGAAATGGGTTTTGGCATCCATAAATTTCTAACGTAATCTCAGCCTCCCATTTCATTATTTTGCGAAATTACTCTGCCTTTTTCTTTCACTGTCCACCAGTTGTTCTCTATATTGTCCCACACAAACAACAAGAACAACAAGGAGAAATAAAAGAGAGAGAGAGAATTGTGTGATTGTATTTGCAGAGGAGAGGATAATAATTGAGGTGTGGTGAAGAATTTGGTGGAGTGAGGGAGGCCCTACCACCCTCACCTTCATTATCCTCTTCATCAGAGTCTCTTTTTAATCCTCTTCTGTGTCTATCTGTCCATCAATCTTTCCCACCACCCCAGGGATTGTCCTTTGCCTTGCTTCCATTGTTTTTGTGGATCTTGCGGCTGCTCTGTGGGCTCTTTCTGCATAATTTCCAACTAGCTAGATCTATTTTATTCTAGCTACACACCAATTATATTCCCAGAAGATTTATTCACTTACCAATAAGATTTTTAGATTCTGAGATATACATATAAAAACATTTGTTGCATAGACTCATCTCCCATCTTTTTTCAATTCCATTTCTAGGCGTTGTAAAACTGCTATCAGATCTTGGTGCCCCCACCTCCATTTCTTGCTGTGTCGATGTTCCCATCTTCTGAGGACCACTGTATACAGATTCTTCATTGAATGACAGCTGTTTAGGTTGACTACACGGTTGTGTTGTTCTCTCCTCTTTATTGGAAGCCAATAAGAGAGAGAGTTAGTATTAAGCTACTGTGAGTTTATTTCCATGGTTCATTCGTGTGGTTGTCTACCTAATTTATTCTGATCTAACTTTGGCCTAGGAGGCCCACCATTGGGTTTTGGTGGGCTTTAATTGAACCAATAAAACCCTCATCTTTAAAAGGTGTTTTCTTTTGAAGGTTCCAATTTGCTTCTTGTGTTTCTTTCCAACAAGGAAGGGAGGGTGTGTCAATAATTTGTGTCAAGTAGTGAGGCCATTTTGGTTTTCTTTCCTCTTGATAGCCATTGACGTTGAACAATTTGCATTAAGGTTGTGTTATCACATATGCCAAACTCGAACTTGACCTGTGAAAGACATCTTACGTGCTAATGCTACTTTACTTTATCACCTGCATCTCCTTCTTTCTGTTTTTAAAGCCTATCCTCTCTCTCAAACCACTCCCATCATGGGCTGGTGAGGTGAGATTGATCTCCCCCTTTTTTTACAAAGACTTGTTAGTGAAGTCCATCTCTAAGCTGTTTAGGGGCCACTTTTGGCTTGGTTTTCCTTGTCCAATTCCCACAAGAATGTCTCTAGTGAAGAAGACTCTTACTTCCAAGGTGGAGAGTGTTGAAGACTCCCAAAACATGTCAGTGTTGGACTTGCCAGACCTGGTGTTAGAATGCATTCTTGAAAAGCTCCCTCCAGCTCCACTTTGTCAAATGGCTAGCGTTTGCCGGTCCTTGAGGGAGAGGTGTGTGAGTGATCACCTCTGGGAGAGGCACATGAAACAGAAATGGGGTAGAGTTATTGGTGAAGCTGCTTATAGGGAGTGGAAATGGCATGTTGCTTCTAAAGGGAATGTTGGAACTCTTAGACATGGCAAGCAAAGGAGCTTGATGAGTCTTGTGTCCCTTCATTGGCCCTTTTCATGGATGAGAACCAAGGTGGATACAAATAATACTGGCAAGCAGTCAAGTTATTTGCCTCCTGATTCATTCATGACATGGTATCTTGCTCTTGAGACTGGCAACTTCTGGTTTCCTGCTCAGGTCTATAACCGTGAGGTATCTACGATTGTGAACCCTTTGTGCCTTTTCCTATTGAAAACTTGTATTCTCTCATGCTACCCTCAACAGTGAATCAAGTTCTTTTTTTATGTTAACTGGAATAGAAAATTATTGTGTTTTCTCAGAACTTACATTTTTTCCTTTTTACCTGCAGAATGGCCATGTCGGATTTATGTTATCTTGCTATGATGCTGAACTTAGCTATGATCCTCAAACTGACACCTTCCAAGCCAGGTAATTGGACATGATTCTTGGTGGTTCTAAGTTTTGAAGAGTTTCTACAAGGAAAATAAAGGATTAAAAAGGGAAGAAAAAGAGGATAGATCTAGTGGCCTAATTATTGATTAATTATCCATTACAGGTATCCACCACATGGAAGAAGGGCAATTGCAGTAGAACATGGCATTCCATGGGAAAGGCTAAGAGCACCACCTGTTGATACTTCTCCACATGATCTTCATGTCTCCGATTGTCTACATGATTTGCATCCGGGCGATCACGTAGAGATTCAATGGAGAAGAAACAAAGAATTTCCTTATGGTTTGCTCCATTACTCAACATGTTCTTCTACTTTTACTGTTATTATAGTCTTTAGATTGTCAACGGCTAGGTGCCATATCAGCCAAAGAGCTATTTAAGCAAACACTAAACCAGAATGACCATGGACAGAAAAATCATAACTTGGATGAATACAAACTGTGGGGCGGGGGAATCCAATGTTGAATCCTTCATAAGAATTATTGACTAATTTTAATTATGGATTATCCTTTACATTTAGTTACCCTTTCTTCGAATAGTAGCGTGATGAAATGCACCTTTATGGCAGGTTGGTGGTATGGTGTTGTAGGCCACTTGGAGTTATGCGATGGGAACGAAAGTTACTGCCGTTGTCATAGTGGTGGTGAGTTAATGAATTTTCCTTTTGAATGAATGTGTTTCATCATTCGTTATAATTTCTTTGCTGTAGATTTTACGTTTTACATTCACTTAATAAATGTTCTGTTCCTCCCTTCAAGTTCAACTATTTTCTGAGTAAAATTGAGTAGTGGATAAAAAATAAGGAGGATATGATTTAGGGACTGATTGAAAGGATGATGTAGAATTTAGAAGAATTGTGTTTTCTTCGATTCAACTAAACAATGTTTAAATATGCAAAAATGGAGAGAGATAAAGGTAACCCCTGCAGAATTTTGAAGAAAAAGGAATTAAGTGAAGGCTGAAGTATATTGGTTTATGGATTAAATATTTTGAAGTTTTGCTATTTACCATTATTGTGTTTCATTGTGGAGATTAAATGGTGAAAGAAAAATGGCATAAATGTAGAGATCAGTTTGGCAGACCATACCACAATTTGGGCTAGGTTCCTTTCCTGATAATATATCAAAATTTGGACCACCAGCTACGATATATGATTGGTCCCCTAGACATATCATGGTCCTCATGTCATAATTCCACCAACACATTGATAACTTATGTCTCAGTGGATACATTCATGGCCAACTATGTTAAAATAAGCAAAATTAAATTAGTTTCTCTTGTAGGTTTTGTTTTCCTTTTATGTAATGTGGGGATACCACAGTCACTATAAGTTTCAAAACTTTACTTCCATTATTTGATACGACCAGAATAATCCACAGCCTCTACTTAGCTACCCGATTTGATGATTCATTTAACACTTCCTTAACCATAGATAACAATAGCAACAGAGAATAATAATGCAAAACACTAATCTGTGCCTCGGTGTATATAAATCAAGTGTGTAATGTATAGCTTCCTGGCCATGATTACACATGACTTTTAGCTGTTATCTTTCTGTTCTGACAGGAAACTTTTTTGTGATAAACTCTGTTGTCATATTCTTTCATCACTTTATGTAAGCATGATGACAGATTTTACACATGTTCCTGTCTGTTTTTATTATGGGGTTTTGGGGTGGACTATGTGATGCTGTGGACCACACAGTCATACCATCAAAAGCTTTTCTCCACGAATATTGAAAAATTATAAATTCGGCCAAAATGAAAACTGCACATGCCAATTTTTTGAGTCATGGAATAAGGCTTTGTATATTTACATTTCTTTTCTTAGGATTCAAATATGGTTTATTTGACACTGCATTGTGTGTTGGTTGCAGACATGGTGGTGCTAGAGTTCAATCAATACACTCCTGACTCGCGTTGGAGGAAAACAACTATCAGTAGAAAAGATCATAGAGAAGAAGGAAATGAAGCAGATGGCTTTTATGGGGGAATCAGAAAGCTTAAGAGTGAGGCTGAGATTTCCCTTTGGAAAAGCATTTGGCCTTCTGAAATCTTGGATTAATCAGATTAGTTTTCCACATAGCATTATGTCAAGACTAGTATTCTTATTAAGCATTGGCAGGGCAGGTTCTTCTGCATTAGAGAAAATGGAGTATAGGATTCTCATTCAGCCAAATGAGTGTTTGAGTCTATCCTATCCTATTTACTTCACTCCTTTTTATTAATACATTTTTTTCATGGTTAAGTTTAGCCTGTGATTTCAATCAATGTAAATTACTCATTTATGCACTAATGCTGTAGAATATTCTTTCACAATATATAGAAGATTAAAACCTATCTGAATTTCTCAAATTAGTAAGCGCTGAAATCAGATAGCAATATGCCTAAACACGCGCTAATTGGCTTTTCTTTTGGCTATAATTTATGATTGAGATGTCTAGCTTCATTGAGATGGAGCTGGATCCAATCTCCATTCAGAGTTTTCATTTCCCAAAACTATGAATGTACATTCAAGATTCCTTAGATTGAAGAAGAAAAAAGGGCTATAAAGGGAGTAAAAAGATTGCTATGTATGCAAATTCACGTGGGAAAAATTCTGGACAAAAATAGATATAAATAAACAATTCTAAATAGCATTGCTACCATAGGATTTTACTTAGTAATAAATGGTGAAGTAGAGACAACATCACATAACAAAGCTATTACACAAAGAGAACGAAGTTTAAACTTTAATTTTCCTCATTCATTTCAGCTAACTTCTATGTTCTACTGAGACGTTGTATGATTCAATCACTTCACTTTTCGTCCTCATAACCCAAGCAGAGAAAAAATCTTGGATTTTGGTTTCTCCCGTGCTTCCATTTTGTCTTCTAACTTGTTATGAGCATTGGCTTTTCCCTTGTTACGAGTCCGAAACAAAAACTTCTTTATGTATTCCCTCTTCTTATTCCTTGTCCAAAACCCACCTCTTTTCCCCTCATCTTTCTTTGTTTCCGTAGCAAGTTTTGAAATTGATGCCTTCTCCAAGGTGGTATCTTTTCTAGCTAGTCTCATCTGTCTTGCAAACACCAACCCTTTGGACTCAGATAGCACATTTATTCTTCCTGATACTTCCTTCCATGGGCTTTTCTCAAGCTCACATACTAGTTGGGCTGTGTCACTACAGTGTGGCTCAAGTTGACATGACTTTGTTACTCCCACATATTTGTTAAACTTTTGGCTGAAACTTCTGAATGGAGAAAGTGATCTACTCCTCCTGAAAACGTGTCTTGCATTTGGTTTCCTTCTCTTTTCTCCTCTCACCTTCTCCAAAGCCACCATGAAAGGATCAAAGTCATCGTTCCACAAACTATGCGGTGAAAACCGAAGTCTAAACACCGATCCCGGGGACCTTGATGACGCCAGTTTTGATCTGTGAATGCTACTAACTCCAATTTTATGAAGCCTTGGAGGAAGTTTGAGAGGTGGCATCAGTGGCAAGACTTTACCATCACAGAAGAGCTCATCAGCAAATGCCATAGTCTGCAATGAATCACCAAAAGGGTTCTCATAATCCTTTGAATCTGTCTCAGAGTCCAAGTCACCGACACTAGCATTGAACCTGCAACTGGTTTCAAATTCAAACTCATCCACAGTGGAGTTTGCATCCTCATATGCTGTTTCCCTTGGTGTTGTGGGGCCTGTTTGAGAATCAAAGGGTGTTCTCAGTTTGAGCCTGCTAGTAGGACTAGTTGGTGCACTGTAGAAACACGTCTCTGGGCTGAAACTACATGCACTCATGTAGCAGAACTCGTTAGAAAAAGAGATGTCCGTCATGTTTGAGACACAACACAAACCTTGAGAGACTTATAAGGAAATGACACAAGGTGTGTGTTTTGTCAGAAGACAAGACAATGATAGGGGAGCTTGGGAAAATTGTGTAGAGTAGTGATTGTTGTTCCTGAAATGAAGGGATTTGGATTATATATATTTGAGGAACTTTGTTGTCATCTCTCAAAGTAATCTTCAAAGTTCAAAGTTCAAAGGTGTACCTGAATTAAATGGATCGGTTTTGGTGGAGTTTTTCTGCTCTTGTGTCCCTTTCTGTGTTGGCCTTATTAATGCTGCATTTCATAAATGTCAAGCAAGTTAAGGTTTATTCTAAGCAACTTAATTCACGATCTTTGCATTTTATTCTGACCCTATTGTTGTCTTCTTATGATTTCTTAATAACAAACTTGCATAACGCACCAAGCCTATAATTTATCTTCATATTCTCTCCCTTGTAGAAATCATAGAATGTACCACAATAAAAAATTCAACATTCAAGCAAACAAGTATCTTTTCTAAAACCAACTTTTGGTTCATCGAGTTATTTGGTACAAATAAAACAATTCCATGACAATAGATGTTGCTAATGCATGTTTGGTCAAGGTCCTCTTACCTGTGACATAGGACACTCCTATGTTGTCACAGGCCACAAGGAAAACAAATATATCAAAATTAATGAATCTTATGCATCAAGGACTATTTAATAAACTACCATCTCAGTTAAAAAAACTATTTTCAAATTTTAAATATATAAACTTGAATGTTGATTTTGGATGGTAGAAAATAATAAATATATTTTACACAGGATAAACCAAAATTCAAAGGATTGGCAATTTTTCTTACTAAAGGGGAGAGGGAAACCAAAATTTACACACAATGAAGACGAAAAAGTCAAGGAACGAGTCGTATACATCTATAGTTTTAGAAAAATATTAAAATAACACAACAACTAAATTAAAGGATGAAAACAATATATAACTGATTTAGCTTTCTAACATTGGATGGAAGGCTGTTCTTCCTTACCTCCATAACTTCTTCCAACACCTTCATAAGGCAGTCAAAAAAACTATTTTGTCCTTAAAAAATTTATTTCAAATTTTACAATTTGATTTTTTTTTTCTAAATCTAAAATTACAGAATATTTTTTTTTTCTTTAAAAAAATATATTGTGGAATAAAGAATTCAGAAAGTATTCTCAAATCCAAAAATACTTTTCAACTTTTTTAATCTAGAAATATTTTATAAATTTTATAATCCAGAATATTTTTTAATGAAAGGTATTTCTAATATGGAAATACAGATTTTATAATTCAGATAATTCATTTTGAAATGAAAAACATCAATAAAATAAAGAATTTTTTAATATTTTAAGAAATATGGTATGTCACAATAAACTATGGAGGTGGAGATAAAGAAAGAAATAGTCTTGATGGAAAAGCAAATTGAACCGATTGAAAGAGTAAAAATTATTAAATTGTTCTTACCCAAAAGTAAAATGTCTTTGACTGAGTAGTAAACAAGGCAAAAGCTCCAAACTTGATGAATTGAGATGCCAATATGAGAAATTATCTCACCTCCAATGAAGAATATGTAAAAACCAAATTGCAAGTTATGAGAGGAAGGAAGAGATGGGGGTGATTATATAGTTTTTGAACCTTATCATGTAACACAAAATTTGTATTCTTAAATATAATCTTATCTGATCTTAGAGATAATAGAAATTATCTTCTAAGAAATTATGTGTTATTATATCATAACCGTTTTAGAAATAAAAAAAATTGCGAAATCTTATCTCTTATTTATTAACTAATTGGTTGTGTTAATAATAACTTATCTAAACAAGATAAAATTTAAGTATATTGACTTTGCAATATATAGATGTGTTTTTCGAAACATTTATAATAAAAAATAAGATAAAATCTGAGTATCTCCATCTATAATATTTTAGTTTCAACTACTTGCATTTAATCTTTCTAATATGTAAAGTATTATTTATTTTATAAGTCACACACATCTTTTAGTGGAAAGAATATGTTCGAGTGGAGTAGAAACATTTTCAGAGATAAGAGGAAACAGTGTCTTTAACACGAATTCAAAAATAAGTTATATATATATGAATTTTCTCTAATTTTAAATAAACCGTTTTAATTAATTTTTTATATTAATAATATCATGTTATTATAAAATAATAGTTCAAATATGATGTTGAAAATAATCAGATTTCATAGATTTTATCTCTTATTTGTTATCTAACTGTTAGTAGTATTTAATTTGAAGTATAAGATAAAAGTAAAGTATTTTAATGTGAGCACTCTGAATTTTAAGTGCGATTAGGATCTCAATTATGTTAATATATAAATAATTTATTCAAATTAATATTTTATTATGAATTAAAAAGTTTCAACTAACTTATTCATAATTTTTTTATTAATACAACATGATGTAATGTTTAAAAGTTAAAAATAACATAACCCGATAAAGTAAATTGTATAATTTATTAAAGTGTTTTGGAAAGTGTTCCTATTGAATAAGATACAATTCAATTATATAAAATTCTAATTTTTTAGTATCAATTACCTACCATTAATCTTTCTAATTTCTTAACTTTTAGATACATAAAGTAATATTATATTTGAATTTATTAATTCAGTAGAACAAGTAATAAATATTTGAATTTTATCCAATTTCAAATCAATATTTTTAATTGAAATTTAGTATTGGTAATATATATATATATATATATATATATATATATATATATATATATTAAATTTATTTTTCAAATTCAAAAAGGTTAAAAATAAGTTTCTGAAAAGGAACACATCCATTTAAAATTTCACAAAAAATAATATTCCTCTAACATATTTAGACTAAACAAAATTTGTTGGTGCTAATAATATAAAAGCTTATTTTAACAATCGTTTTAATAAATTAAAAAAAATACAAAATAAATGAAATAATCATAATAAATAAATTTTTATTACTATTTTGAGATAATAAAATTTGAAATAAATGAAATAAGTTGTTCTATTTTATTTATAAAAAATATATAAATGATCTCATAATTCTATTAATAAATTTAGGTTACATTATCATTACATTTATAATAGTGCATTTGGTTAATTTCTTATGTTAAAATTTTGCTTCAAGTCTTCGGTGCATAATTTATTTTTATCAAAATTAAATACTTTTTTTATTTAATGGAAATATAAAACCTTATTTTATTAATTATTGTAATAAATTAATAAAAGTACAAAAATAAATAAAATAATTATAAGAAAAATAAATAAATTTTTATTTTTCTTTTGCGATAATAAAATTTAAAATAAAAGTACAAACTAAATAAAATAATTATAATAAAAAATAAATACTTTGTGTTATTGTTTTGTGATAATAAAATTTGAAATACATTGATAATTCTCAATATTAATTTTTATTATTTATTTGTAAACAATATATAAATGATTTCGTAATTCTATTAACAAATTTAGATACATTACCATTGCTTCTGCAGTAACACACCTAGTTAATTTCTTATGATGAAATTCAGGTTCAATTCTACGTGGAATTTACTTTTATCAAAATTAAATACAATGGAAATATGAAAGGTTATTTTATTAATCATTGTAATAATTTAATAAAAGTACAAAATAAATCAAATAATAATAATAAAAAATAAATACCTTTTGTTATTGTTTTGTGATAATAAAATTTGAAATACATTGTTAATTCTTTACACTGTTTTTTATTATATTCTTTATAAACAATACATAAATGATCATGTAAATCTATTAACAAAATTAGGGTACACTACCATTGTTTCCGAGGTAGCACACCTGGTTAATTTTTTTTGTTGAAATTCAGATTCAACTCCCGACTGCAGAATTTACTTTTTAATAAAAATTAAATACTTTTTCTAATTCAATGGAAATATGAAATGTTATTTTAGTAATCATTGTAATAATTTAATAAAAGTACAAAATAAATCAATTAATTATAATAAAAAAGAAATACTTTTTGCTATTGTTTTGTTATAATAAAATTTGAAATACATTGTTGATTATGAATATTGATTTTTTTTTTATAAACAATATATAAAGGATTCTATAATTTTATTAACGGTACATTACAATTGCATATGCAGTAGCACACCTGGTTAATTTCTTATGTTGAAATTTAGGTTCAACTTCCAACTGCGGAATTTATTTTTATCAAAATTAAATACTTTTTTTTAATTCATTGAAAATATGAAAGGTTATTTTACTAGTCCTTGTAATAATTTAATAAAAATACATAATAAATCAAATAATTATAATAAAAAATAAATACTTTTTCTTATTGTTTTGTTTGTTGATTCTTTATATTGATTTTTATTTTATTTTTTTATAAACAATATATAAACGATATATAAACGATTCTATAATTCTATTCACGGTTTTGCGATACAATACCATTGCTTCCGCAGTAGCACATCTCGTTAATTTCTTATGTTGAAATTCCGGTTCAACTTCCGATTGTGGAATTTACCTTTTTATCAAAATTAAATACTTTTTCTAATTCAATGGAAATATGAAAGGTTATTTTATTAATCATTGTAATATTTTAATAAAAGTAAAAAATAAATCAAATAATTATAATAAAAAATAAATACTTTTTGTTATTGTTTTGTGATAATAAAATTTGAAATACATTGTTAATTTTTAATATTGATTTTTTTGTATTTTATTCATAAACTATATATAAACGATCCGTTAATTCTATTAAAGATTTCAGGGTTAACTACCATTGTTTTTGCAGTAGCACACCTGGTTAATTTCTTATGTTGAAATTTGGGTTCAACTCTTGACTGCGGAATTTATTTTTATCAAAATTAAATACTTTTTTTTATTCATTGAAAATTTGAAATACATTGTTGATTCTTAATATTGATTTTTATTATTTTTTTTATAAAATATATATAAACGATTCTTTAATTCTATTCATGGTTTTAAAGCACATTACCATTGCTTTTAAACTAACACACTTGGTTAATTTCTTATGTTGAAATTCGGGTTCAACTCCCGACTGTGGAATTTACTTTTTTATCAAAATTAATTACTTTTTCTAATTCAATGGAAATATGAAAGGTTATTTTATTAATCATTGTAATAATTTAATAAAAGTAAAAAATAAATCAAATAATTATAATAAAAAAAAATACTCTTTGTTATTATTTTGTGATAATAACATTTGAAATACATTGTTTATTCTTAATATTGATTTTTATTATTTTTTTATAAATCATATATAAACGATTCCTTAATTATCTTCACGGTTTTACGGCACACTACCGTTACTTCTGCAGTAGCACACCTGGTGAATTTCTTATGTTGAAATTTGGGTTAAACTCCCGACTGCGGAATTTATTTTTATCAAAATTAAATACTTATTTAATTCATTGAAAATATGAAAGGTTATTTTACTAATCGTTGTAATAATTTAATAAAAATATAGAATAAATCAAATAATTATAATAAAAAATAAATACTTTTTGTTATTGTTTTGTGATAATAAAATTTGCAATACATTGTTAATTCTTAATATTGATTTTTTGTATTTTATTCATAAACTATATATAAATGATTATGTAATTCTATTAACTATTTTATGGTACACTACCACTGTTTCCGCAGTAGCACACCTAGTTAATTTCTTATGTTGAAAGTTGGGATCAACTTCTCACTGGGAAATTTAATTTTATGAAAATTAAAAACTTTTTTTAATACATTAGAAATATAAAAGGTTATTTTACTAATCGTTGTAATAATTTAATAAAAGTACAAAATCAATCAAATAATTATAATAAAAAATAAATACTTTTTGTTATTGTTTTGTTATAATAAAATTTAAAATACATTGTGATTCTTAATATTGATTTTTATTATTTTTTTTATAAAAAATATATAAACGATTCTATAATTCTATTCACGGTTTTACGGTACATTACCATGGCTTCCGCAGTAGAACTCATGGTTAGTTTCTTATGTTGAATTTTGGGTTCAACTCCCGACTGCGGAATTTATTTTTATCAAAATTTAATATTTTTTTTAATTCATTGAAAATATGAAAGGTTATTTTACTAATTGTTGTAATAATTTAATAAAAGTACAAAATAAATCAAATAATTATAATAAAAATTAAACATTTTTTGTTACTGTTTTGTTATAATAAAGTTTGAAATACATTGTGAATTCTTAATATTGATTTTTATTATTTTTTATAAATAATATATAAACGATTTGATAATCATTGTTTCTACAGTAGCACACCTGGTTAAGTTCTTATGTTGAAATTTGGGTTCAACTCTTGACTGTGGAATTTATTTTTATCAAAATTAAATACATTTTTTAATTCATTGAAAATATGAAAGGTTATCTTACTAATCACTGTAATAATTTAATAAAAGTAAAAAATAAATCAATGAATTATAATAAAAAAGAAATATTTTTTGTTATTGTTTTGTGATAATAAAATTTGAAATACATTGTTATTTCTTAAAATTGATTTTTATTATTTTTTTATAAACAATATATAAACGATCTGGTCATTCTATCAAGAATTTTAGGGCTAACTACCATTGTTTTTGCAGTAGCATACCTTGTTAATTTCTTATGTTGAAATTCAGATTCAACTCCCGACTGCGGAATTTATTTTTATCTAAATTAAATAATTTTTTTAATTCATTAGAAATATGAAATGTTATTTTACTAATCGTTGTAATAATTTAATAAAAGTACAAAATAAATCAAATAATTATAATAAATAATAAAATACTTTTTGTTATTGTTTTGTTTTAATAAAATTTGAAATACATTGTTAATTCTTAATATTGATTTTTTTTATAAACAATATATAACGATTCCGTAATTCTAATTCACGATTTTACAGTACACTACCATTGTTTCCGCAGTAGCACACCTGGTTAATTTCTTTTGTTGAAATTTGGGTTCAACTCCCGACTGCAGAATTTATTTTTATCAAAATTAAATACTTTTTTTAATTTATTTGAAATATGAAAGGTTATTTTACTAATCATTGTAATAATTTAATAAAAGTACAAAATAAATCAAATAATTATAATAAAAAATAAATACCTTTTGTTATGTTTTTGTGATAATAAAATTCGAAATACATTGTTAATTCTTAATACTGATTTTTATTATTTTTTTATAAACAATATATAAACGATGTAACAACGTAACTTTTCTTAAAAACAAAAACAGAAGCTGCAACCCCTCACAGTGTCATTTTCTTCTTTCTCTCTCTCTCTCCGTATTCTTTTCTCTCCATCTCTCTTAATTTTCTCTCCCAATCTTCATCTATTTTAGAATCTGATCGGACCACGTTGTAGTTGGCGAGTTAAGGAACATTTCTACCCGATCAAATTTTTAAACAGAGTAAGTTCATTTTTGCTCTAAAGTTCCTTTGTTCTCTATTTTTCCTTAGGATTTAGTTATCAATCTTGGTGGGGTCAGTTGAGAAGTTTAATCCTCTCAACTTATTCTACTATATACTGAATTTTTGTTCTGTTTGGATAACTTGCATTAGGCGCGTAAATCTTGAAGCTTATCGAGACTGTGGGGAATAAGATTCTAAAAGTTGCGTGGAAAACAAGCAATTGAGGTAAGGGAAGCTAAATTTAATTTTTAATAGAACCCTAGGCTAGAAGATCGGGATGTGGAAGGGACGTGGTCCCAATATTCAATTTCTCTTGCAGGGATGTTGTTTGTTTATATATTATTTAAATTTGTAAAAATATTAAATTTTGATGGTTTAATATTTAAGGTGTTGTTTTCTTATGTTAATTACGCTTTTGAATGTTGTGGATCGTGTTTGGAATGATATTGTTTGATGAAATGATGTGGAATTAAATTCATACATTTGGGATAATGTATGGACTGATGTTCGTTGTATATTAAGTATTGATGTCGGGATAATGTATGGACTGATGTTTGTGGTGTATTAAGTATTGATGCCTATGTGGTAACAGAGATCTCCGAGCTTCATTGATGATCTAAGTCACATAGACTAAGATATCAGGTGGTGAGAAGGTGATGGGGGAGTTCATGCACACCGTGACATATGAGATGCACAACTTGGGTTGTATTGAACTTACCCTGATCCTTTCTGTTGGATTCGCTGGTAATCTTTGGATCAGGTGTTAGTCTCTGGTAGAACTTACTTAATACGGGTCTTCCAGAAGACGTTGTTTGTTGAATATTATGGATGTGTATATCCATGTGAGATCTATGTGATTGTTTATTGTTGAGATTTGAAGAAAATTGAATAATTTGAGAAATTGATCATGTAATTTGATTTTATCTTTTGATTTGATTGTGTATATTGTAAAATTCTATTTTCATTAGCTTATCCTTGCTTTTCTTGTTGTGTTTAAATTGCGATGATTGTATTATGTACACGAGCAGATGACCATACAGGTGCATGAGAGCCTTAGAGGTTTCAGAGTTTTATTTTGAGCTGTGGATATGTATATATTTGTATTTCTATAGATCATAATCATGTATTAGGAATGTTTTGAAAAACTCCAAGTTTGTATAGAAATTGGTAGAACTTTTATTGTAATAGTTATATGTAAATTATGGGGTGTTACATTTAATGGTATCAGCGCGGTTCATCCTTTGGATAACCTAAGGGTAGTGGGTTTATTTTGTTTCTCCTGTGTGTAGAATTTTGTTTATGTCTAGCCTCAAGACTTAGTTAAAAGTTTTTAATGAGATGTTTGACAAAGTTGCTTTTCTTGAAATTTTGTTTGTGTTTGAGTCATGTTGTTATGAATAAAGATGAAAGTATTAAGAATGAAAAAAATCTTGATAGAGTGGTGAGGCTGCACACTCATGACTAGATCAAAATTATTTTCTATCTTAATTCTAAATAGCTAAAGTACATTTTAGAGATAATTCATATGATTATTTCTTTGAAGTTAATTTGTCTTAAAGATGTAGTTGGAAATTTTTAGTAATTTCTAATCCAATTCTTTATGTGCTTAGTAGATGGCACGTAGACCACCTACTCCTCCTCCACCAGTAGATATGCCCAACTTAGCTCGGGCAATAGAGATGATGGCAACAGCCTTGCAACAACAAAGTGCTACTATGGCACAACAACATCAGGCCGCCCTTCATCAATTAGAAACAACTAGATTAGCAACAGAAGCATCTCAGCTTCATCATCAACCCCATACCTTTAGTCTGGAGGATTTTATGAGACACAATCCACCCATATTTAATGGCAAGGCAAATCCAGATGGAGCAGACCAGTGGGTGAGAGACATAGAAAGAATCTTTGAAGCTACTCAATGCCCTGAAGAGAGAAAGTTATCATATGCCATTTATGTACTAACTGAAGAAGCTGAATTCTGGTGGATATGCATGAAACAAATGATGGAAGACAAAGGAGAAGATGCCACCTGGGAGAACTTTAAAGTAAGATTCCTGGAGGAGTATTTTCTTGATAGTGTCAGGTATGCAAAAGAAATTGAATTCATGCAGCTGGAACAAGGAAATCTTTTAGTCACTGAATATGCTACTAGGTTCAAACACCTAGCTAGATTCTACACCCAGACCATGACTGAGGCTTGGAGATGTAGAAAATTTGAGTTTGGGTTGAAGCAAAAGCTTAAAGAAGTGGTGATTCCTATGCCCATTAGAGATTTCCCTGCTCTAGTGGAGAAAGCAAAAGTAGTGGAAAGTTTGAAAAATAGTAGCAAACTTGCTAAGCCTCAAGTGGGAGGACCTTCTAAAAGCATGCCTAAATATGAAGATAGAAAGAAACCTTATTTCAAACCTCAATCTTATAGCAGTGGAAGACCTAGTTCTCAATCACCACCTAGTTTCAGATGTTTTAGATGCGGTGGGCCACATGTTGTTAGATTTTGCCCTCATTCAGTGTCAAATGTGACATGTGATAGATGTCACAAGTATGGTCATGCAACAAAAGACTGTCGTGTCCAATTGGGAGCTCCAAATTCTGGCGGAGTGCAACAAGTACAACAAAATAGTAATCAAAAACCCAAAGCTGTTGGCAGAGTTTTTTCTATTAGTGGAGCTGAAGCTTCACAGTCTGATAGCCTTGTTAGAGGTACTTGTTCTATCCTTGGAACACAGTTATCTGTATTGTTTGATTCTGGGGCAACCCATTCTTTTATATCTTTTGATTGTGCTAAGAAACTTAAGTTGCCAGTCCGAGAATTAGAATTTGAGTTGGTGGTATCTACACCAACAGAAGGTATTATAATAACTTCTTCCACGTGTGTTGAGTGTCCAGTAATTATAGATGGGCAGAGATACAAGATCAACATGATTTGTATACCTCTAAAAGATTTGGAGGTTATATTGGGAATGGATTTGTTGTCTGCTAATCATATCCTTATAGATTGTGGTCGGAAGAAGTTAATTTTCCCTAAATTAGAAGGAATGCAGGTTATCTCAGTTCATCAGTTTGAGAGAGAGATACAAGAAGGTGTAGAATGTTTTATGCTCTTGACTTGTTCTATAGTTACTAATAAAGTACAAAAAGATATATTTGTAGTTCAGGAGTTTATGGATGTATTTCCTGATGAGATTCCTGGACTTCCACCTAAAAGAGAGATAGAGTTTGCAATATACTTGATTCCTAGAGCAGGCCCGGTGTCAATTTCTCCATACCGAATGGCACCAGCAGAGTTAGCTAAATTGAGGAAACAGAAGACTTATTGGAGAAGCAATTTATTCGACCTAGTGTTTCTCCATGGGGAGCTTCAGTGCTATTAGTGAAGAAGAAGGATGGTTCGTCACGTCTATGCATAGATTATAGACAATTAAACAAGTTAACAATAAAGAATAAATATCCTCTTCCTAGAATTGATGACCTGATGGATCAGTTGCATGGGGCAATTGTCTTTTCTAAGATAGATCTGCGCTCAGGTTATCACCAAATTTTAGTGAAAGCGGAAGATATTCAGAAGACTGCTTTTAGAACAAGGTATGGTCACTATGAATTCCTGGTCATGCCATTTGGTGTGACCAATGCTCCAGCTATTTTCATGGATTATATGAATCGGATATTCAGACCTTTTCTTGATAAGTTTGTGGTAGTGTTCATAGATGATATCTTGATCTATTCTCGTACAAGGGAACAACATGCAGAACATCTTAGAACTATCCTGAACATTTTGAGAGAAAAACAATTATATGCTAAACTTTCAAAATGTGATTTCTGGATGTCAGAAATACAATTTTTAGGACATGTCATCTTTGCACAGGGAATATCAGTAGATCCTTCTAAAGTGGAGGTTGTACTTCAGTGGGAACGTCCTAAAATAGTTACTGAAATTAGAAGCTTTGTCGGGTTAGTAGGATATTACAGGAGATTTATAGAAGGTTTTTCTAAAATAGTGGCTCCTTTGACCCAATTGACTAGAAAGGATCATCCTTTTGCATGGACTGAACAATGTGAGAGAAGTTTTGAAGAGTTGAAAAGAAGGTTGATTAATGCTCTTGTATTGACAATCCCTGATACCAATAAGTCTTTTGAAGTTTTCTGTGATGCTTCCTATCAGGGATTGAGTTATGTTCTGATGCAGAATAAGAAAGTTGTTGCCTACGCTTCTCGTCAGTTAAAGGTGCATGAAAGAAATTATCCAACTCATGATCTAGAATTGGCAGCAGTTGTCTTTGCTTTAAAAATATGGAGACATTTTCTTTACGGAGTTAGTTTTAATGTGTTCAGTGATCATAAAAGCTTGAAGTATTTGTTTGATAAGAAGGAGTTAAATATGAGGCAGATGAGATGGATTGAATTTTTAAAAGACTATGATTTCCAGCTAATATATCATCCTGGGAAGGCAAATGTTGTTGCAGATGCGTTGAGTCGTAAAAAAATACAAATGTCGTCGCTTATGATTAGAGAGCTAGCATTGATTGAAGATTTTAGGAGTATGAATTTGGAGGTTTCCATGTCTTCAAATTGTATTAGTTGTAATACACTTGTTATAACTAATGAATTTCTGGAGAAGGTGAAGGAGAAACAGTTGGAAGATTCAAAATTGAAGAACATCATGAGCTTATTAAATACTGACAAAGCTAAAGACTTCTCTTTAGGAGTGGATGGTATTTTGAGATTCAAAAATAGAATATGCATACCGGAGGTTAATGAACTAAAGCAAACAGTGTTATCAGAAGGTCATAAAAGCAAACTCAGTTTACATCCAGGAATGACCAAGATGTATCAAGATCTCAAGAAGTCTTATTGGTGGCATGGCATTCAGAATGATGTAGTTATGTTTGTAGCTGCTTGCTTGACTTGTCAGAAATCAAAGATTGAACATCAACGACCTGGAGGCATGTTAACTCAGTTAGACATTCCACTGTGGAAGTGGGATAGTATCTCAATGGATTTTGTTACCCACTTACCACGTACTTTGAGGAAGCATGACTCTGTTTGGGTCATAGTGGACAGGTTGACAAAGACGACACACTTCCTACCTATAGACTTGAGAATCTCTATGCGGAAGTTGGCCCAGATTTACATAGATAAAATAGTCAGATTGCATGGTGTACCCTCCAGCATAGTTTCAGATAGAGATCCCAGATTCACCTCCAGATTCTGGCAAACACTTCAAGAAGCTTTGGGGACTAAACTCAGACTTAGTTCAGCATATCATCCTTAGACTGATGGACAATCAGAGAGAACTATCCAGTCCTTAGAGGATTTGCTTAGGACTTGTGTGTTAGATCATTTGGGCAGTTGGGATGAAATTCTACCTTTGGTGGAGTTCACTTACAATAACAGTTACCAAGCTAGCATAGGAATGGCTCCTTTCGAGGCATTATATGGAAGAAAGTGCAGGACACCTCTGTGCTGGTTTCAGGATGGTGAGAGTGTGTTAATTGGACCAGAATTAATACAACAAACCAATGAGAAAGTCAAAATGATTCAAGAAAGATTGAAAACATCTCTCAGCAGGCAAAAATCTTATGCAGATCAAAGAAGAAGACCTTTAGAATTCTCTGCGGGTGAGCATGTCTTTTTGAGAGTTACACCATTCACTGGTGTGAGAAGAGCACTAAAATCCCAGAAATTGACTCCTAAGTTCATAGGACCTTATCAAATTCTCAGGAGAATAGGTCCTGTGGCTTATGAAATTGCTTTTGTTAGAATATATGGCTTTAAACTAGAGGGGGGCTGAATTGTTTAAAGAGAGTTTCGCACACTTTTCAGCCTTGAATGAAATTACTTCAAGAAAACCTTGATTAAGAAATCAGTTTTTCAAAACATAAAGCAAAAAGCACAACACTAGTAAAAACAATCGGTTGTTTTACCGAAACAATCAGTTGTTTATACCAGTTAACAAATATCAAAATTGAATTTAAAGAGTTAGGGATAAAGAGAATGCACACAAATGTTTATACTGGTTCACTCCAAATCCAGAGCTACATCCAGTCTTCTTAGAAACCCTCTGAGGAAATCTACTAAGCAATCACAACTTGATCACTTACACCACAACCAAGAAAGTGACATTGAACACCTCAAGACACACACTTTTCTTGGCCAACACACCAACACTAAGATTGCTGATCTTGATCCCCTCAAGAACACACAACCAATCTCAGCAAACACAGAAACGAAAACTTGTTTCACAGAGTACAAGGATTACACTTGTTACAGAAGATAATCTGAAATCAATACAAGCAGAATCCTATTCCACACACTTTGATCAATCACAAACTCTAAGCAATCTCAGCTCTTTGAACAACTCAAAAACTCTTTTCAAAATCTTGTTAAAGATTGTTACTCAAATCTGTTTTTCTGAATTTATTCAAAGATGTTGTTTGTTATCAAATCTTAACAAACTCTTAAATTGCATTAAAATATTGGTCAAAGCATTTAATGATTGGAGCGTAAGCAGTTAAATCATTTAAAGCTCAGTCAAAGATAAAACAGTTTTTCTGTTATGGTCCCAAAACAAACAATCGGTTGTTTCCTCGAAGCAATCGGTTGTTTTGGTTCTTAACAGTTCAACCATTTGAAAAACAGTTTTCAATCTTTTCTAAGAACTTCTAAGTATAAACAATCGGTTGTTTTGACAAAACAATCGGTTGTTTTAACTTAGTTTGAAAAACATTTTACTCTGAAAAAGATTGAGAATGCCTATGCTTTAGATTCGATCAAAGGGTGGATTACAACACTCAAACTACCCCAGAACTAAACTAAACCAGCACAACAACAGCAAGCACATCCAAGGCTTCAACATCCTTCAAAGGGTTTGGATTTTTCAAAGCTTGAACACCACTTGGTTCAACAGCTTTGCCTCATCCTTTAGCTAACATTCACAATATTTTCCATGTATCCCAGCTAAGAAAGTATGTACCTGATTCTAGCCACATTCTAGAGTCTGATTCCATCAAGGTGAAAGAAAATCTGTCATTTGAAGTGAAGCCAATCAAAATTTTAGATTCACAAGTGAAACAACTTCGTGGAAGAAGTATTCCCATGGTGAAAGTATTGTGGGATCACATTTTAGGAGATTCCACTTGAGAAATTGAAGAGGAAATACGATCATCATACCCTAACCTCTTTCTTGGTAAGTTCATTTTCGAGGACGAAAATTTTTGTAGATGGAGATAATGTAACAACGTAACTTTACTTAAAAATAAAAACAGAAGTTGCACCCCCTCACAGTGCCATTCTCTTCTTTCTCTCTCTCTCTCTCTCTCTCTCTCCATATTCTTTTCTCTCCCTCTCTCTTAATTTTCTCTCCCAATCTTCATCTATTTTAGAATCTGATCGGACCACGTTGTAGCTGGCGAGTTAAGGAACATTTCTACCCGATCAGATTTTTAAACAGAGTAAGTTCATTTTTGCTCTAAAGTTCATTTGTTCTCTATCTTTCCTTAGGATTTAGTTATCAATCTTGGTGGGGTCAGTTGAGAAGTTTAATCCTCTCAACTTATTCTACTATATACTGAATTTTTGTTCTGTTTGGATAACTTGCATTAGGCTCGTAAATCTTGAAGCTTATCCAGACTGTGGGGAATAAAATTCTAAAAGTTTCTTGGAAAGCAAGCAATTGAGGTAAGGAAAACTAAATTTAATTTTTAATAGAACCCTAGGCTAGAAGATCTGGATGTGGAAGGGACGTGGTCTCAATATTCAATTTCTCTTGCAGGGATTTTGTTTGTTTATATATTATTTAAATTTGTAAAAATATTAGATTTTGATGGTTTAATATTTAAGGTGTTGTTTTCTTATGTTAATTACGCTTTTGAATGTTGTGGATCGTGTTTGGAATGATATTGTTTGATGAAATGATGTGGAATTGAATTCATACATTTGGGATAATGTATGGACTGATGTTCGTTGTGTATTAAGTATTGATGTCGGGATAATGTATGGACTGATGTTTGCGATGTATTAAGTAATGATGCCTATGTGGTAACAGAGATCTCTGAGCTTCACTGATGATCTAAGATATCAGGTGGTGAAAAGCTGATGGGGGAGTTCATGCACACCGTGACATATGAGATGCACGACTTGGGTTGTATTGAACTTACCCTGATCCTTTTTGTTGGATTCGCTGGTAATCTTTGGATCAGGTGTTAGTCTTTGGTAGGACTTACTTAATATGGGTCTTCCGGAAGACGTTGTTTGTTGAATATTATGGATGTGTAGATCCATGTGAGATCTATGTGATTGTTTATTGTTGAGATTTGAAGAAAATTGAATAATTTGAGAAATTAATCATGTAATTTGATTTTCTCTTTTGATTTAATTATGTATATTATAAAATTCTATTTTCACTAGCATACCCTTGCTTTTCTTGTTGCGTTTAAACTACGATGTTTTTATTATTTTTTTTATAAACAATATATCAACGATCTCGTACTTTTATTAACAAATTTAATGTACACTATCATTGCTTCTGCAGTAACACACCTGGTTAATTTCTGATGTTGAAATTCGAGTTCAACTCCCGACTGCAGAATTTATTTTTATCAAAATTAAATACTTTTTTTAATTCATTCGAAATATGAAAGGTTATTTTACTAATCGTTGTAATAATTCAATAAAAGTAAAAAATAAATCAATGAATTATAATAAAAAAGAAATATTTTTTGTTATTGTTTTGTGATAATAAAATTTGAAATACATTGTTATTTCGTAATATTGATTTTTATTATTTTTTATAAACTATATATAAACGATCCGTTAATTCTATTAACAATTTCAGGGTTAACTACCATTGTTTTCGTAGTAGCACACCTGGTTTATTTCTTATTTCTTATGTTGAAATGTAGATTCAACTCCCGATTGTGTAATTTATTTTTATCAAAATTAAAAACTTTTTTTAATTCATTGGAAATATGAAAGGTTATTTTACTAATCGTTGTAATAATTTAATAAAAGTACGAAATAAATCAATTAATTATAATAAAAAATAAATACTTTTTGTTATTGTTTTGTGATAATAAAATTTGAAATATATTGTTAATTCTTAATATTGATTTTTTTGTATTTTATTCATAAACTATATATAAACGATCTATTAATTCTATTAACAACTTTGGGGTTAACTATATATAAACGATTCGTTAATTTCTTATGTTGAAAATTCGGGTTCAACTCCCGAATGTGGAATTTATTTTTATCAAAATTAAATATTTTTTTTAATTCATTGAAAATATGAAAGGTTATTTTACTAATCGTTGTAATAATTTAATAAAAATACAGAATAAATCAAATAATCTATACCTATATATAATGGAGATTCCCCATAACTGCTTTTGATATATATCTATACCTTCATAACTGTTTTTGATATATATAATTGTTTTTTATCTATACCTATATATAATTGGGATTCTCCATAACTGTTTTTGATATATATAACTGTTATATATATATATATATACATAGTTAATTTTATTTTTAGTTATTTTGTAATTTTGTAAATATTAAAACAGTTATCAGAATGGAGTTTTTGAAGGTAAAACAATTTTGAATTTAGTTTTTTTAAATATATCTTTATTTCTTCAGTTTTCACTTGCAGTTTTTTTTTAAATTTGAATTTATATTTGGAATTTTTATTATCGTTTTTCTCTCCTCCTTTTTCTCACTTTATATCTTCCTGTTCATATCACTTCCATTAGATAAAAAGATTAAGAAAAACACACATCCCTCCCACTTTAGTCTCTCTGTAAGTGAGTTTTCTTTTCTTGGTTGTTTAATTGTTAATGTTACTCATTTGTATCATATTTAGTGTCGGTAAAACGCCTGTGTTTCGGCTAGTCTATACCTATATATAAATGGGATTCCCCTATTAAATGCTCTTAATTTTGTTTCCTATTTTATCCTTATATTAATATTTAATTTTATTATTGTATTATAGTCATTGTGTCATTTCTTATTCCCTCTTAACTGTTCTTAATTTTTTTTTCATTTTATCCTTATATTAATATTTAATTTTATTATTATATTATGGTCATTGTGTCATTTCTTATTTTTTCGACAATATTTTGTATACGTAGTGGGGCGGTTTTGAATTGAAAGAGAGGTGGAAAAGCGGTTTTGTATTATGGTCATTGTGTCATTTCTTATTCCCCTCTTAACTGTTCTTAATTTTTTTCCCATTTTATCCTTATATTAATATTTAATTTTATAATTGTATTATGGTCATTGTGTCATTTCTTATTTTTTCTACAATATTTGACATATGTAGTGGGGCGGTTTTGAATTGAAAGAGATGTGAAGGAACAATTATGAATTGAAAGAGAGGTGGAGGAGCGGTTATGAATTGAAAGAGAGGTGGAGAAGCGGTTATGAATTGAAAGAGAGGTGAAGGAGAGGTTATGAATTGAAAAAGATGATTTATTTTCAAAATCAGTTACATAAAGAAAGGTAGTTTATTTTCAAAATCAGAGTTTATTTTCAAAATCAGTTGCTTAAATAAAGGGAGTAACTATTCAAATTCGGATAGAAAAAAAAATTAGAGAAAATAACAAAGAAGATAAGAAGGAAGTGTTAAAAAAAAGAATAATAATAATATATATATATATATATATATATATATATATATATACTATATATAAAGGGATTCCCCTTTTAACTGTTCTCAAAATTTTGAATTGAAAGAAATAATTTATTTTGAAAATTAATTGCATAATGAGAGGAAGTGTCCGTTTTATGAGAGAGAAATAAATATTAGGAAACGTGAGTAGTGGCCAAATGTGAACAATTTTATTATTACTGAGCGGTTACCAATTTCTTCAGTAGTTTTCATCGTTTACATCTACATCTACTTTTTACGAAAGAGTAGTCACCCGTTACATCCACTTCCTTATAAGGAGTAGCTTTCACCTTGAACCCTCTTCCTTCACGCTCCATGTTCTTCTCCTACTCTCACCCGTCTTAGTCCCTCTTCAATTACCACTGTACAACAACAACCACCATTGCTTTCTCCTTCTCACACTTCCCGTTCCAAGCAAAGACGCGTTTCATTGTTATAGGATTTGAACATTTTGTTTCTATTGCTTTCTTTTTTTTTTATATATATTTTTGTATGAATCCTAAGCCCAGCTTTGCGGGCAAAAATTTTATGTCTACTGATGCTTTGATCTATTAGATATTACATAAGTTGGAAGTTTGGTAATTTGTATTTAGTTTATTATTTTATTTTTTTCAACTTCTTTGTCATGGAAGACGTGGATTCAATTGATATGGTGATAGATTCTACAACTTCCAACATACAATCCTTGCATGATGAACAAGAAAGTTACTACTCTAAACTTGAAATGGGTAATCTTGAATAACATTACCATTTGCATTATGTTTTGTTTGACATTGTTTGTTGCTCCATTGTTTTTAAACTTTAATTTTAATCTTGATAACCTTACAAAGTTCAACATTACACCCAAGTTAAATCAAAATTTAATATTAAAAACAATAAAATGAAAATATAAAAAAATTTAATGTAAAATCATAATAAAACTATTATCAATGGTGCATTTAGATAAATTAATGTAAAACAAATAAAATGCAGATACACAGGCACGTGAGTGCCTGTGTTCCCGCTAGTTATAATAAAAAATAAATACTTTTTGTTATTGTTTTGTGATAATAAAATTTGAAATACATTGTTAATTCTTAATATTGATTTTTTGTATTTTATTCATAAACTATATATAAACGATCCGTTAATTCTATTAACCATTTCAGAGTTAATTACCATTGTTTCCGTAGTAGCACACCTGTTTAATTTCTTATGTTGAAATTCGGGTTCAACTCCCGACTACGGATTTTATTTGTATAAAAAATTAAATACTTTTTAAAATTCATTGGAAATATGAATGATTATTTTACTAATAGTTGTAATAATTTAATAAAAGTAAAAAATAAATCAAATAATTATAATAAAAAATAAATACTTTTTGTTATTATTTTGCAATAATAAAAATTGAAATACATTGTTGATTCTTACTATTGATTTTTTGTATTTTATTCATAAACTATATATAAATGATCCCTTAATTCTATTAACAATTTCAGGGTTAACTATCATTGTTTCCGTAGTAGCACACCTGGTTAATTTCTTACGTTGAAATTTGGATTCAACTCTTGACTACGAAATTTATTTTTATCAAAATTAAATAATTTTTTTAATTCATTAGAAATATGAAAGGTTCTTTTACTTATCGTTGTAATAATTTAATAAAAGTACAGAATAAATAAATAAATTATAATAAAAAATAAATACTTTTTGTTATAGTTTTGTGATAATAAAATTTGAAATACATTGTTAATTCTTTATATTGATTTTTAGTATTTTATTCATAATCTATATATAAATGATTATGTAATTCTATTAACTATTTTATGGTACATTATCATTGCTTCCGTAATAGCACACATGGTTAATTTTTTATGTTGAAATTCGAGTTCAACTCCCGACTGCGGAATTTATTTTTATCAAAATTAAATACTTTTTTTTAATTCATTGAAAATATGAAAGGTTATTTTACTAATCGTTGTAATAATTTAATAAAAGTACAGAATAAATCAACTAATTATAATAAAAAATAAATACTTTTTGTTATTGTTTTGTGATAATAAAATTTGCAATACATTGTTAATTCTTAATATTGATTTTTTGTATTTTATTCATAAACTATATATAAATGATTATGTAATTCTATTAACTATTTAATGGTACACTACCATTGCTTCTGCAGTAGCACACCTGGTTAATTTCTTATGTTGAAATTCGAGTTCAACTCCTGACTGCGGAATTTATTTTTATCAAAATTAAATACATTTTTTAATTCATTGGAAATATGAAAGGTTATTTTACTAAACGTTGTAATAATTAAATAAAAGTACAGAATAAATCAATTAATTATAATAAAAAATAAATTCCTTTTTGTTATTGTTTTGTGATAATAAAATTTGCAATACATTGTTAATTCTTAATATTGATTTTTTTGTATTTTATTCATAAACTATATATAAATGATTATATAATTCTATTAACTAATTTATGGTACACTACCATTGCTTCCTCAGTAGCACACTTGGTTAATTTCTTATTTTGAAATTCGGGTTCAACTCCCGACTGCGAAATTATTTTTATCAAAATTAAATACTTTTTTTTAATTCATTTGAAATTTGAAAGGTTATTTTACTAATCGTTGCAATAATTTAATAAAAATACAGAATAAATCAAATAATTATAATAAAAAATAAATACATTTTGTTATTGTTTTGTGATAATAAAATTTGAAATACATTGTTAATTCTTAATATTGATTTTTTGTATTTTATTCATAAACTATATATAAACGATCCGTTAATTCTATTAAAGACTTCAGGGTTAACTACCATTGTTTTCGTAGTAGAACACCTGGTTAATTTCTTATGTTAAAATTTGGGTTCAACTCCCGACTGCGGAATTTATTTTTTTCAAAATTAAATACTTTTTTTTAATTCATTGGAAATATGAAATGTTATTTTACTAATCGTTGTAATAATTTAATAAAAGTATAGAATAAATCAATTAATTATAATAAAAAATAAATACTTTTTGTTATTGTTTTGTGATAATAAAATTTGACATACATTGTTGATTATTAATATTAATTTTTTTGAATTTTATTCATAAACTATATGTAAATGATTATGTAATTCTATTAACTATTTTATGGTACACTACCATTGCTTTTGCAGTAGCACACCTGGTTAATTTCTTATGTATAAATTCGGGTTTAACTCCCGATTGCGGAATTTATTTTTATCAAAATTAAATATATTTTTTTAATTCATTCGAAATATGAAAGGTTATTTTACTAATCGTTGTAATAATTTAATAAAAAGACAGAATAAATCAAATAATTATAATAATAAATAAATACTTTTTGTTGTTGCTTTGGAATAATAAAATGTGCAATACATTGTTAATTCTTAATATTGATTTTTTTATTTTATTCATAAACTATATATACGATCCGTTAGTTGTATTAAAGATTTCAGGATTAATTATCATTGTTTTTGTAGTAGTACACCTGGTTAACTTCTTATGTTAAAATTTGGGTTCAACTCCCGACTGTGGGTGGAATTTATTTTTATCAAAATTAAATACTTTTTTTTAATTCATTCGAAATATGAAAGGTTATTTTACTAATCGTTGTAATAATTTAATAAAAGTAGAGAATAAATCAATTAGTTAAACTAAAAAATAAAATTTTTTGTCATTGTTTTGTGATAATAAAATTTGGAATACATTCTTAATTCTTAATATTAATTTTTTGTATTTTTTTCATAAACTATATATAAATGATTATGTAATTCTATTAACTCTTTTATGGTACACTACCATTGTTTCCGCAGTAGCACACCTGGTTAATTTCTTATGTTGAAATTCGGGTTTAACTCCCGACTGCGGAATTTATTTTTATCAAAATTATTATTTTTTTTAATTCATTGGAAATATGAAAGTTTATTTTACTAATCATTGTAATAAATTAATAAAAATACAGAATAAATCAAATAATTATAATAAAAAATAAATACTTTTTGTTATTGTTTTGTGATAATAAAATTTGAAATACATTGTTAATTATTGATATTAATTTTTTTTATTTTATTCATAAACTATATATAAATGATCCATTAATTGTATTAACAATTCCAGGGTTAACTACCATTGTATCCGCAGTAGCACACCTAGTTAATTTCTTATGTTGAAATTTGGGTTCAACTCCCGACTCCGGAATTTATTTTTATCAAAATTAAATACTTTTTTTAATTCATTCGAAATATGAAAGGTTATTTTACTAATATTGGTAAATATTTAATAAAAATACAAAATAAATGAAATAATAATAATAAAAAATAAATACTTTTTGTTATTGTTTTGGGATAATAAAATTTGAAATACTTTGTTAATTTTTAATATTGATTTTTTGTATTTTACTCATAAACTATGTATAAACGATCGGTTAATTCTATTAAAAATTTTAGGGTTAACTACCATTGTTTCCGCAGTAGCACACCTGGTTAATTTCTTATGTTGAAATTCGTGTTCAACTCCCGATTGCGAAATTTATTTTTATCAAAATTGAATACTATTTTTAATTCATTGGAAATATGAAAGGTTATTTTACTAATCATTGTAATAATTTAATAAAATTAGAGAATAAATCAATTAGTTATAATAAAAAATAAATACTTTTTGTTATTGTTTTGTGATAATAAAAATTGGAATACATTGTTAATTCTTAATATTGATTTTTTGTATTTTATTTATAAACTATATATAAATAAATATGTAATTCTATTAACTATTTTATGGTACATTACCATTGCTTCCGTAGTAGCAAACCTGGTTAATTTCTTATGTTTAAATTCGGGTTAAACTCCCGTCTGCGAAATTTATTTTTATCAAAATTAAATACTTTTTTTAATTCATTGGATATATGAACGATTATTTTACTAATCGTTGTAATAATTTAATAAAAGTACAGAATAAATCAATTAATTATAATAAAAAATAAATACTTTTTGTTATTGTTTTGTGATAATAAAATTTGAAATACATTGGTAATTCTTAATATTGATTTTTTGTATTTTATTCCTAAACTATATATAAATGATTATATAATTCTATTAACTATTTTATGGTACACTACTATTGTTTCCGCAGTAGCACACTTTGTTAATTTCTTATGTTGAAATTCGGGTTCAACTTCCGATTGCGGAATTTATTTTTATCAAATTTAAGTACTTTTTTTAATTCATTTGAAATAAGAAAGGTTATTTTACTAATCGTTGTAATAATTTAATAAAAATACATAATAAATCAAATAATTATAATAAAAAATAAATACTTTTTGTTATTGATTTGTGATAATAAAATTTGAAATACATTTTTAATTCTTAATATTGTTTTTTTTTATTTTATTCATAAACTATATATAAACGATCCGTTAATTTTATTAACAATTTCAGGGTTAACTACCATTGGTTCCGTAGTAGCACACCTGGTTAATTTCTTATGTTGAAATTCGGTTTCAACTCCCGACTGCAGAATTTATATTTATCAACATTAAATACTTTTTTTTAATTAATTCATTTGAAATATGAAAGGTTATTTTACTAATTGTTGTAATAATTTAATAAAAGGGCTCAATTCCCTATCTAGCACCATTTACACTTTTATTTCCTTAACTAGCACCTTTTTCCTTTTATTTCCCTATCTAGCATCCATTTGTTTTTGTTTTCCTATCTAACACCCTTTTATTTTTTATTTCCCTATATAGCACCATTTCAAAAATAAATAAATAAATAAATAATAAATTATTATTTTTTTATAATTTTAATTTTGAATGCATTAAAAAATAAGTATTTTTAATGTTTAAAATAGTTAGAAATATAATTAATAAATAAAGAAATGAGTTTTTACAAAATAAAAAATAAAAATTAATAAATTAAAAATGTTTAATTTAAAATTATTTTTTTAAGAATGAAGAAAATAAGAAATTAAACCCTACAACAACATAAAAGTTGAATCTATAAACATAAATTAGTATTTATTTTTATTATTTTGATGATGTAATCATGTTAATTTCAAGTAAAAAATACAGGACATAATTATAAAAAAACCAAAGTCAAATAGTATTAATTAATAGTGGTCACACAAATAATATTGAAGCGTCTACCCTAAATGCAAAATCCTAAAAAAAAACTAATGCAAATGCTACACTTAATGCTTAAAAATGAGAAGAAAAAAATGCAAAAATAAATAAGTATAGAAAATAAAAACAACAATTATAAAATAAAAACAAAAATAAATAAACAATGGCAGAAAAAAATAATAACTAAAACATATAAGATATAAAATAAAGGAAAAACAAAATAAGATAAATATACAAGATATAAAAAAAAATCCAAACAAGATAAAGATAAGAGATATAAGACAATACTAAATAAATAGATGCTGATCATAAAAAGAAAAATAAATGAAAGATGATCATTCATTTGATATTTTTTTCAATAGTACATTAAATAGTTTGTAGTTTGTGCGAAATAAAACATAATTAATGATGAGAAATGCACAATTCAATAATGTTGGAACATGTTCTTTTTGTGTGTCCTAATGTTTGACAATATGAACATTTTTTTTTCAATTATGTTGTTCTCTTATGTCCATATCAGTCCTTATTCGACTTGACTTAGGTCTCTCCTTTGAGGTTATTTTTATGTTGGGACTTGGACATAGTATTTGACCAATGTATGCAAACCAATACTTTTCATTTATGAGTTCCATCAAATAGTCTTTCGTAACATGAAAGATCTGATGCAATGTTGTTGTTTTATTTTCTATATTTATTTATTTTTACATTTTTCTTCTCATTTTTAAGCATTAAGTGTAGCAATTGCATTAGCTTTTTTTTTAAGATTTTGCATTTAGGGTAGATAGACACTTCAATATTATTTGTGCGTTCAATATTAATTAATACTAATTGACTTTGATTTTTTTATAATTATATCCTGTATTTTTTACTTAAAATTAACATGATTACATCATCAATAATAATAAAAATAAATACTAATTTATGTTTATAGATGTTGTTGTAGAGTTTAATTTTTTATTTTCTTCATTCTTAAAAAAAATTTAAACTAAACATTTTTAATTTATTACTTTTTTATTTTTATTTTGTAAAAAACTCATTTCTTTATTCATTAATTATATTTCTAACTATTTTAAACATTAAAAATACTTATTTTTTAATATATTCAAAATTAAAATTATAAAAAAATAATAATTTATTATTATTTTATTTATTTTTGAAATGGTGCTAGATAGGGAAATAAAAAATAAAAGGGTGCTAGATAGGGAAATAAAAACAAAAGAGTGCTACATAGGGAAATAAAAGCAAAAGGGTGCTAGTTAGGGAAATAAAAGTGTAAATGGTGCTAGATAGGGAATTTACCCTAATAAAAGTACAGAATAAATCAAATAATTATAATAAAAAATAAATACTTTTTGTTATTGTTTTGTGAAAATAAATTTTGAAATACATTGTTAATTCTTAATATTGATTTTTTTTATTTTATTCATAAACTATATATAAATGATCCATTAATTCTATTAACAATTTCAGGGTTAACTACCATTGGTTTCGTAGTAGCACACCTGGTTAATTTCTTATGTTTAAATTCGGGTTAAACTCCCGTCTGCGAAATTTATTTTTATCAAAATTAAATACTTTTTTTAATTCATTGAATATATGAAAGATTATTTTACTAATCGTTGTAATAATTTAATAAAAGTACAGAATAAATCAATCAATTATAATAAAAAATAAATACTTTTTCTTATTGTTTTGTGATAATAAAATTTGAAATACATTGGTAATTCTTAATATTGATTTTTTGTATTTTATTCAAAAATTATATATAAATGATTATGTAATTCTATTAACTATGTTATGGTACACTACCATTGCTTCCGCAATAGCACACCTGGTTAATTTCTTATGTTGAAATTCGTGTTGAACTTCTGACTGCGGAATTTATTTTTATCAAAATTAAGTACTTTTTTTAATTCATTTGAAATATGAAAGGTTATTTTACTAATTGTTATAATAATTTAATAAAAATACAGAATAAATCAAATAATTATAATAAAAAATAAATACTTTTTGTTATTGTTTTGTGATAATAAAATTTGAAATACATTGTTAATTTTTAATATTGATTTTTTGTATTTTATTCATAAACTATATATAAACGATCCGTTTATTCTATTAACAATTTCAGGGTTAACTACCATTGTTTCCGTAGTAGCACACCTGGTTGATGATATCTTGCTTGCAACTAATGATCTTGGTCTATTAAGTGAGACTAAGAAGTTTCTCTCTAATAACTTTGAGATGAAAGATATGGGTGAGGCATACTATGTGATAGGAATAGAAATATTCCGTGATAGATCACAAAGACTGTTAGGTTTGTCTCAGAAAGCTTATATTAATAAAGTTTTAGAGAGATTCAGAATGGATAAATGTTCAACATCTTCTGTTCCAATACAGAAAGGAAACAAATTTAGTCTCATGCAATGTCCAAAGAATGATTTGGAACGGAAACAGATGGAGAATATACCTTATGCATCTATTGTTGGGAGTTTAATGTATACTCAAACTTGTTCATGACCAGATATTAGTTTTGCAGTTGGTATGCTTGGTAGATACCAGAGTAATCCAGGATTGGATCATTGGAAAGCTGCAAAGAAAGTTTTAAGATACTTGCAAGGAACGAAGGATCACATGCTTACTTATAAAAGATATGATCATCTTGAGGTGATTGGATATACAGATTCAGATTTTACTAGTTGCGTGGATACACGAAAGTCTACATTTGGTTATGTGTATCTTTTAGCCGGATGAGCGATTTCATGGAAAAGTGCGAAGCAGACAGTCATTGCTGCATCCACCATGGAGGCTGAATTTGTGGCATGCTTTGAGGCCACAGTTCAGGCTAATTGGTTGCGGAATTTTGTTTCAGGACTTGGAATTGTTGACAGTATTGCCAAGCCGCTGAGAATTTATTGTGATAACTCCGCAACTGTCTTCTTTTCTAAAAACGACAAGTATTCCAAAGGTGCTAAACATATGGAATTGAAATACTTTGCCGTTAAAGAAGAAGTTCAGAAACATAGATTGTCAATAGAACATATTAACACTGATCTTATGATTGCTGACCCTTTAACAAAACGGTCCAAAACATTTACTGGTCATGTTGTAAATATGGACATTATGTCTACTAGTGAATGATGAATGTTGTTATTAATGCTTATTTGACACTCTGAGCTCATTGATAAATAAAGTTTATGAAATTTATGTTTTCTATTTTATGTATATGCATGTAAATTATGTTGTGGAAAACAAATTATGTTGTTATTGATGAAAATGACATTATGTTTGAACCTATTATGGATTTCTCACTATAAAGTCATATTAAGGAGAAAGAATGATATAGTAGTACATGGAAGGAAATGTGTGTTGATTGAAATGACATGTAACCGCCATGACTTTTATTATTTCTGTATCCTTGATTTTGATTAATGATAGAACCAATTTATGTAAGGTCTTTTAAATGCGTATTTATGTAATTATTAAATCATGACATTATTATAACTCATATGAGTCAAGTGGGAGAAGGTAAGAAATTATGTAAATTAATTTCTATAAAGTAACTCACATGACTTAGAGTTTGGGCTTTGGACCCAAATATGATTTAATAATAATAATAGAATAAAGGGCCCATTGGTTAACGTGAGAAATATATATCTGATGATATACCTAATGAAAACCCACATCTGATGGACATTGGGAATTAAAGACTATAGGGTTCTGTCTCTGCAAATAATAGTTGTCTCACTGTTAACCATCACGAAGTGTGTGACAAGAACGAAATTGCTAAGAGATAGATTGGGACAAAAGAGATAAAGTAATTGCTAAAGTAGGATCACTCATGGATCAAGGTAAGTGCTCATTCCTTATTGATTGTATGGATATATGTGAGAATCATGATCTAATAAGATCTGAATGTGAACATTATTGTATGTGATGGAGGAGGACCCAAGCTCACCACACGATGAAAGCCAAGCCTCCAAGACTAGACGGTCTAGCCTATGATGAGGAGCGTCTAGACTCAAAAAGGAGTGTCTAGCCCATGAAGAGGAGCGTCTAGGCCATGATGAGGAGCGGCTACATAAGGAGCGTCTAGGCCATGATGAGGATTCCTTCTAGACCGTCTAGCTTCACATACACATGGGTCAAAGCTACGGTTTTGGGAAGAGAAGACCTTTGTAATTTTTACATAAAGGCCCATTACGGGTGCTTAGTAATTAGAGTAGTGTAGAAAGCATATTTGTGTGAACATTCTAGAAAGACCATGGAGGGGGGGGGGGGGGTGAGCATAAAAACTAGACACACCCCTCCCCATGTGCTCATTTGTGCACCCATGTGCTCATTTGTGCACCCATGTGCCATGTGCACCCATGTGCTTCACATTTACATTTCATTTGGCTAGCATTAGGGTTGCATTATGGTCCTCCTTAGCCTATAAAAGGAGGAGCCTACACCTTGTATTTTCAAGTTTATTGTGAGTAAAGTTATGCTGCCCATTTGTGCTCAACTTTGCTTCTCCCTAGAATCCTAGGCTCTAAACTTCAATTCCTTCATCTTTTCCCTTGAGCTGGCCGAACCACTCAATACCCATACTCTACATTGATTCAAGAAGAACTTCATGAAAATGCCATCATTTGGTATCATGAGCTTTGGTTCTTCAAGATGAGTAGCTCCTTGTCTTTTAAATTTTAGTTCTTCTTTATTTCATATTGTCATTTACTTTCCTTACTTGTCTTGCTGTTTTTTACATTTTAATTTGTTCTTGGTGTGCTTTGTGGAAGATCCAACCGAAGCACTCTTGTTCATTTGATCTTGAACAAGTTCTTGTGCAATTTGTGATAGGATTTCATACACCTTTGTGTTGCTATTTTCTTTTAGGCTTTGAGTCTTTATTGCTTTCCTTATTTGGTTCATATTATGCTTTGAGTCTTTAATTTTCTGAATCTATACATGTTTTGTCAAGTCATGTTCATCCATATTGTCAACAATTCATAGTAGTCCTTTTATTTGGCTTAATTGTTTCTTGATTTTGGGTCTCTTTATTTGCTTGAATCTGTTGTTCTTTGCTCCTTTGGTGCCTTTTTAATTTTTAGTTTGAGTTCATATTGTGTTTAGATCATACACAATTCTATTTCACAAATTTCCATTGTGTCTAAACTTTGGTATCTTGCTGTTTTTGTTTCCAGTTTTCAGATTCCCCTGTTTTCACCTTCTCTGTTTTGGCTGTTTTAACCCAGAAAAATATTTCCACCCATAGGAAAATTTTGATTCTCTGGAAAATGCAAGTTTAAAGTGTTATAGAAAGGACAAAAAAAGAATTAGGTCAAAAGAAGCAACAGAAAAAAAATGATAAATCTTTTAAGATCAGAGTGCAAATCTGAAGCGCTCCAGCTGGCATAACCGAACACCAATTTTGCAAAATTTATTAAAAAAAAATGGTGCATCTGTTTTGAGTGATTCCAAAGCCAGATTTTAGATAAGATCCTGAATATCTTGCATAACAAATTTCAGAGCCAAATTCTAAAAATACAGCTCAGCATAAATCGGGGAACAAACACGTTTTTTGGCCCACAACATTTTCCAGTGGTGCTGTTTTTTTTTATTTGGTCATCTAATCTAGTGTTTTTCTTTAGGAATTCTTTTGTGTGCCAACCTTTAATTGAGTACCTTTATTTGTTTGCTTTACTTAATTGACTCTCTTTCTAGTTGTCACAATCTAAATCCTTTTGGTGGTACTGTTTTATTCAATTAAATTTGTTTCTTGCTTTTGTTCTTTGACCTCTAATTTGGGTGCTGGAATTTAATTCTTCTTTGGTGCTTATGTGAATGGGAACTTGATTTGGTTAAGGTTTAGCCCTTTGCTAGGTGCTGGAAATTGGAGAATTAAAGACCATCATTCTAAGGAGAAGACAAGGCCAAAGCCGAAACAAGCATTTTTGTAAACACTACAAACACTAGGAAGATCAACAAGCAAAGACAACAAAGAAGTGCACTAACCAAAAAGAGGATCAACAAAGGGAGTTCTCTTATTTCCTTTGCAACTTGGTTTATTGTTAATTACCTTGTTAATTACGTTTAGACGGTGAGTGTGTCTTCAAGGGCTCAAAGTGTCCAAGAAGCCTCACCTAGGGCCGAATAGTATAGCATTCTTGATTAATAATTGTTACTTGTTTGTAATTGCTTTTCTTTTGCTTTCATAGCTACGTTTTGCATGTTTAATTTTGTTAATTGTTGGTGATTGTCTTTCTTTTTGCTTAGTAGTAACGCTTTGCATGCTTATTTTGTGTTAAACCGACTAGCTTTGTTAAATTAGTTAGCATACATTGTTTTCTTGCATTGAAAAAAAAAATTGATTTCTCAACTTATTTGTGTTCTAAGTGTTTCACTAAGAGAAAGTCTTGTGTGAAGATATTGAAGGATAGTTTTTGGCAAGGAAAAGGCTTGGTATTTAAGTAGTCCTTTGTGACTCACCTCCCTTACCTGGAAAACTACCTTCTTTAACTTTCCTAAACTTTCTCAAAGTAAAACACCTATATACACAAAGCTTTAGCCATGTCTTCTTCTTCTCATTCTACAAAGTCTATTGGAAGTGAATTAAAATCTTTAAAAACTCTTTTGAAAGAAGTTTCACAAACTGTGCAATCAATTGCATATAGACAATTGGAGAGTGAGACTAAACTTAATGTTTTGACTAAAGCAAAGGATGAGAAGTCTCACATTCTAAAAAAATTACCTTCTCATGCATATATCTCTAAAGATCATGATTCTTTTGGGGAGGGAAGCATTAGAGTAAATGATTATTATCAAGCACCCCCTAGAAGACATAAAGGAGATAGAAAAGAACAAGAAAACCCAAGAGAGGTTAGGGTAGACCAACCCCATTTCCATGGAAAAGAAAATATAGAAGCTTGCCTAGATTGGGAAATGAGGGTAGAAAAATTGTTTGCTTCCCATAAAGAAAGAAAGGAAAGAAAAATACAAAAGAAGAGAGGGGAAGTCGAAAGGGAAGCTAAAGAAAAAGAAGAAAAAGAAAAGCATGAGAAGACCCTTGAAGAACAAAAGGCGTGGGAGAAGAGTGTTCCTTCCCACAAGGTCATTCAACAAGACCAAAGATTTAAAAATACCTTTGAAAATATGTGTCTTGTTGAACAACCTCAAAGCCTTACCTTTTGTAAATGAACACTTGCAAGCCTAAGTGAAAAAGAAGAGTCTTTAAAAGAAGCTTGCATAGATAAAAATGAAATAGATTATTTCTCATATGTGCTAGGATATTACCAAGTGAATGTCAAGTTTTTTATAAGCATCTACAAAAACAATTTTTTATGTGAAGTAGTGCCTAAAGAAACTTGTCATGTCTTATTGAGACAACCATTGCAAAGTGTACAAATCCTTATAAACAATGGTTGTCACAACGAGACTATCCTTACACATAAGAGAAAAAGTCTTCATGAAGGAGAACTCATGGGACAAATTAGAGTTGATAAAACTCTAGAGCTTTTAAAAGGAAAACTTTTGTCCCCCATGAGAAAAGAAGTTCAAAGACATTACCTTAGGTACAATTCTTGTTTTCAAAATACGCCCAAGGCAATGTCTCATAAACTCTATACTCCTTCACCTTTTGCAAATGATCCTTGGGAAGATATAAATTTCCTATTAAAACTCCCTAGGACAACAAAAGGTTGTGATTCAATCTTCATGGTTATGGATAAACTCTTCTCTAGAGAAGTGATACATCTTCATGGTTTATCTTCAAGCATAGTGTTGAATAGAGTTCCAAATTTCGCAAACCATGATTTGAGGATTTCCTCTGGAAAACTTGTAACTAAATTGCACACTTTAAATTCTTATCATCCTCAAACGCATGGTCAAAATATATTTGAAAATCTAGCTCTTTCTACTATGCCTAGAATAATCATGAAGTGCACACAACTCTAGAGGTGAGCAAACATACCATAAAGTAGTTCACAAAACTACTTATATTTCTACTTTTAAAGTTATGTGTGGGTTCAATCATCTTTCTCCTTTTAAGTTGTTACCATCTTCTATAGGATTTATGCCTAAAGAGAAAGTAACCACAAATGAACCTTTTAAAATACATAAGATGATTAGAGACCACACACAACCATTAAAAGAGAAACTTTGTCCAAGGTTGCCAAAACCAAAAGAAAAGCAAAAATGGCAACCTAGTAAAATTAATTTGCAAACTAACACCTATGCCTTATTTGATTATTTCTATAGGTGGACGTTTGATCCAGGAGGACAAGCTTTGGCGAAGCAAAAGGTTGCTATCCGAGATCAAGTCTGTAGATCTGAGGATAGATCTTTTCCCGAAGGAGGAGATGATGGACACCATCCAGCCACAACCATCCCCCTAGTTGAAGAAAAAGCTTTGGATTTGAGGACAAATCGTTTTCAAGAGGGAGGGGATGATGGAGGAGGACCCAAGCTCACCACACGATGAAAGCCAAGCCTCCAAGACTAGACGGTCTAGCCTATGATGAGGAGCGTCTAGACTCAAAAAGGAGTGTCTAGCCCATGAAGAGGAGCGTCTAGGCCATGATGAGGAGCGGCTACATAAGGAGCGTCTAGGCCATGATGAGGATTCCTTCTAGACCGTCTAGCTTCACATACACATGGGTCAAAACTACGGTTTTGGGAAGAGAAGACCTTTGTAATTGTTACATAAAGGCCCATTACGGGTGTTTAGTAATTAGAGTAGTGTAGAAAGCATATTTGTGTGAACATTCTAGAAAGACCATGGAGGGGGGGGGGGTGAGCATAAAAACTAGACACACCCCTCCCCATGTGCTCATTTGTGCACCCATGTGCTTCACATTTACATTTCATTTGGCTAGCATTAGGGTTGCATTATGGTCCTCCTTAGCCTATAAAAGGAGGAGCCTACACCTTGTATTTTCAAGTTTATTGTGAGTAAAGTTATGCTGCCCATTTGTGCTCAACTTTGCTTCTCCCTAGAATCCTAGGCTCTAAACTTCAATTCCTTCATCTTTTCCCTTGAGCTGGCCGAACCACTCAATACCCATACCTATCATGCACCTACAAGATCAACACCACTCTTAGGAGGATCTTGCTCACCTTCATTCATTGCTTCCGCCCCATTACTCTACATTGATTCAAGAAGAACTTCATGAAAATGCCATCAGTATGTGTTCAATTGTACGTTAATTCATGTTTTAATTTACAAAACAAACATCCACAGAAAGAAAAAGAAATGAACTTAAAAAGAAACAAACTTTGGCAATAAAAACTTATTCTTATCATATTATGGCATCTTCTTCTTCTTCTTCTTCTTCATGCTCTTTGTCAATGAAAACTTATTCTTATCATATGGCTTCTTCTTCTTCTTCTTCTTCTTCTTCTCCATGCTCTTCTCCATGCCCTTCTCTTCATGCTCTTCATGCTCTTCATCAAAATCAAAATCATGATCATAACATTCATCATAATCTGAATCATGCTGAGGAGATCCTAGAACCTCATCCTCTGATGAATTATCAAAAGGCAGAATGTCTCTAAAAGATGACCAACCATCAACTATGGGCTTCACAACATCCACAAGAGTGTTATATGTAGTATCATCTGGGGTGTAATTCATCAATACATAGTTTTCTCCCTTGAAAAGATAAGCTTGATTCTTCTTATGAGAAGCGAAACACGCATCAATTCCATTTTCAAAGATGGTACCTTTCAAAATAGGAAATCCATGAGTGATGTTTGAATTGAGCCAATAAGTTGCTTGGAATCATAAGCTATGCGACAATACTTATTGTCCTTGAATAAGTAAACTTCTTTTCCTTTACTTGACCTGAATGCAGAGTCTATACCATCTTCAAACACCGTGTGTTTGAGGACGGGAAACATACTACGAATACTCTGACGTGATAGTAACTTGTTATTAGCATAGTCTATGACGCCACAAAGGTAAGTATAGAAGATATATGCTTCGTTGTCGTCAGTGTCGAAGGAACAATCTATTCCATATGATCCAAATAGCGTACCCCTAATTGATGGAAAGTCATTTTCGATATGACTCAAACCTGTCAAAACCCGATCATCTGGCTGACTCTGTCCAGGAGTGTAATACAACCGCATATAATAACGGTATAAGAAGAAATAAACTTCATTTGTTTTTTATGAACGAAATGCAGAATTTATATACTTTGATTTCCAATATATCATCGTTCTACCTCCTACGTATCAAACCTGAATTCAAACATGGATCGAATGTCAAACAGATTAAATTTCTTTATTATGACTTCCACCATAAAAACATATTTAAAAAAAAATCTTTAAACATTAAACCTTAATAACAGTAAAATGAGTCATTGTTCCATGGGTATGACGTCAAATTTATCATCTAAACCAACCAACTCAACAAGCATGCGATGCTTCACAACATCATACATCACTAGCCAAATGGAAAACATTAGGATCATAAATAGCAATCCAAATCCAAATGTTAGGGCAAAAACCACAAAATAAGACGTAAATCAAATTCAAAACGATCACCAGAAGCAGAATCACAATCATTAAATAAAGAGAAACAAAGATGGAATTCGAGTTCGAGGAAAATCAAGATGAAAGAAATAACAGGGCAATTACCACCAGAAAATATCAACCTTTTATAATTCAGATTTCTACGAACAAAACAAAAGTTGAATTCAATGCAGAATTTGCGGCTGCCACACCCTAGCCTCTTCCCCTTTCTTAATATGAATGGGTCTTATTGGAAAAGCCATATTCAATTTTAAATATTTTTACAACATGTTTCCTAATATGAAATATTTATCAATTTTATTCATAATTGATTTTGTTAAAAAATTTAAAATTATTTAATTAATTTTTATTGTTTAAATTTTATGTTTTAAATTTTTATAATCATATTACAATGTTTTTCACATACTTTATTAATATATATTTTTTAAGAAGTTAGTTTTTAAATATAACTCTGTTTAAAAAATATTCGTATTTTGGTATTAACTCCTTTCGCAACTAATTTTACGAGTTGTTATTTTCAGTTTAATTTTTTAATTAAATAAAAATAACTAACTTAAAGCATTAAATTTTATTTTTTAAAAGATGTAAATATATAATAATATAGTACATAATAAATATTTATAAATTAAATTTGATTATAGTAATTAATACTACGGGAACATAGGCGCGAAAAGCGCCTGTATATATATTTTTTATTTTTTATTATTGTAACATATGATGAAGTAGAAAGAAATGGAGAAATAACTTGATTAAATTTTACAACTAAAAAAATAATTTTAATTTAAATATTTTATTACTTTATTTATCTTAATTAGTATGTTAAATTAAAAGAAACTTAGGTAATTAATATATTTTTTTAATAATTATAATAATATTTAACTTTTTTAAATCAAATATATAGACAAAATATATATATATATATATATTTTGTAAGATTTATGTCATAAAAATATTTTTTTAAATGTATATTGATTGAAAATGATCAAAACTCATTAAATCTAACCAAAATCCAATTTAGATAATAAAAAATATATCCAATTTATATCTAAACCATATCCAATTAAATGGAAATCCAAAAATATAAACTTAGATTTGTAATAAATCCATTTATATATATTAAAACTAATATAAATTTAGATAAATTAAATTTTATAATTTAGATTTTTTTTCCACCACCCTTACGAGTTAACATTTACCAGAAAAATACACACACTATATTACCAAAAGTGCATATCTTAGAAAAAAAAGTTGTCGATATTGCAAAATACATGTGGAGAATAACTATGACACCACATGCACGTGGAAAGGAGTTACATCATATAATTGATTTCATATCCAGGAAAAGAGAGAATGGGAAAAAAAGGTGATGCTTGCTGATCTAGTGATTTAGCAAAATTAGAAGATGAGTTATGGGCAATGAGTTAACAAACGTGTCATTTTTATCGTTATTGTTGATCGAGTAAATAATCTTTGTCAATTGCTGAATTTGCCCGACAATAAAGCCTTGTACAAGTTTCCTATCAGACTCGTTAGTGATGTCTTCTTTGTCATACATGATCTTTTATGTAGGGGATAAAAATGGAGAGGCTATCATGGCTCCAAAATCGTGCTCATATAAGAAAATGATAAAAAATGGTAAGGAGAAGAGATGTTTATTATTCTTTTATGTGTATGGTTACATCACTTCATGTATAAGAAATATATAGGGAATTTCTCTGTCCAAATTACAATCTAATTAGCTAGCAATACTAATCATGAGATTCTATCATTATTAAATTAATTGCATATAATTGGATACAACATCGTACAATATTACATACATACAATAATTGTATATAATTTGATAATTATTATTTCCTTGATGTAGATGATTAAAAATTAAGATTACGAGAAAAGTTAAAAAGTCACATTGATAAGACTCATTAATTTTTAGGATGATTTATCCAATGAAAATACGAACTCCATGAAAAAATAGTATTGTAAACCAAATTAGCTTACAGAAAAAATCTGTGAACATTAATGCAAATCACTTAGGAATTACATACAGAAAAAATACTTTATTTTTTTATCAAGGTTCTTACTAAGCCCATATTTCTTCAGTTTTGACATGAGACATGATGAATCTAAAAACACCTTGATAATCTTTCAAATGATAATAAAAAAAATGTGTGATTAATAGATACCTGAAACTTCACTCCAAGACAGGTGGAAAAGTTTCTTCAGGTAAACGTGCCTTTTTATTCTTATTCTCTTCATTTTTATATTGGAACACGTATTTTTGAACTTTAACTTTATGTAGGGAATTAAAGTTGTGATTCATTATAAGAATATGTTTTCTGTTTCTATCTAGATACCTGCATAATATAATAAATTAGTTAATAATTAATTATATAAAATGATTATGATAAAAGTAATGTAATATGAAAAGTTAACCTAACCTTTTCTTTGTTTGTGTCTGCAATGTTGTCACTATAACACAACAACGGATATATTTGCTGGCTATGCCATTTGGAAAACATATCTCTTCTTGTTTCTTTTGCTTATACTTTTTTTTCAAAAGACTTATTCACTGACATGTTAGTTGCAAGAATTGCCATGTGAATAGGTGGATTCCGAGTTGATTGTAGTTACAAAGACCCTAGATGTTTTTTATTCTCTTATGTCTTATGTGTATGGTTACCTTACTTCATATATATAGGGAGATTCACTTACCAAATTACAATCTAATTAGGTAGAAATACTATTTATGAGATTCTATCATTATTAAATTAATTGCATATAATTGGGTCAATATCGTACAAACAATATTACATACAATAATTGCATATAATTTGATAATTATAACACAGCAACGGATATATCTGCTGGCTATGCCATTTGGAAAACATATCTGTTCTTGTTTCTTGTGCTTATACTTTTTTTTTCAAAAGTCTTATTCACTGAGATATCCCTGGCGCATGAATTTCATATTTATAATATTGTAGTTGAGTGTCAGTTGGAAGAATTGCCATGGGAATAGGTGGATCCCGAGTTGATTACAAGTTGTACTTACAAAGACCCTAGATGTTTTTTATTATGGTTACATCATTTTATGTATAAGAAATATATAGGGAGTTTCTCTTACCAAATTACAATCTAATTAGGTAGGAATACTAATGATGAGATTCTATCATTATTAAATTAATTACATATAATTGGGTCAATATCGTACAATACCGTACAATATTACATACAATAATTGCATATAATTTGATAATTAAAACACAACGAATATATATCTATTGGCTATGCCATTTGGAAAACATATCTCTTCTTGTTTCTTGTGCTTATACTTTTTTTCAAAAGTCTTATTCACTGAGAGATGTGTCATGGCGCATGAATTTCCTATTTATAATATTGTAGCTGAGTGTCAGTTGGAAGAATTGCCATGGGAATAGGTGGATCCCAGAGTTGATTACAACTTGCACTTATTCTCTTATGTGTATTGTTACATCACTTCATGTATAAGAATATATTAGGAGTTTCTATTTCCAAATTACAATCTAATTAGCTAGAAATATTAATCATGAGTTTCTATCATTATTAAATTAATTGCATATGAATAGGTACAATATCGTACAATATTACATACAATAATTGCATATAATTTCAAAATTATTATTTCCTTAATAATTAACTTGTATATTTCCATAGGTAGATGATTAAAAATTAAGACGATGAGAAAAGTTAAAAAGTCACCGACACTCATTAATTTTTAGGATGATTTATCTAATGAAAATACGAACTCCATGAACAAATAGTAATGTAAACCAAGTTAGCTTATAGAAAAAATCTGTGAACATTAATGCAAATCACTTAGGAATTACAAGAAAAAAAATACTTAATTTTTTCATCAACCACATTGGTTCTTACTAAGCCCATATTTCTTCAGTTTTGACATGATAAATCTACAAACACCTTGATAATCTTTCAAATGATAATGAAAAAAAATGTGTGATTAATAGATACCTGAAAAGAGTCACCAATTTCTCTTAACCGTATCTTCACTCCAAGACAGGTGGAAAAGTTTCTTCAGGTAAACGTGCCTTTTTATTCTTATCCTCTTCATTTTAATATTGGAAAAAATATTTTTGAACTTTAACTTTACGTAGGGAATTAAAGTTGCGATTCATTATAAGAATATATTCTATGTTTCTATTTGGATACCAGCATAATATAATAAATTAGTTAATAATTAATTATATAAAATGATTATGATAAAAGTAATGTAATATGAAAAGTTAACCTAACCTTTTCTTTATTTGTGTCCGCATTGTTGTCACTATAACACAGCAACGGATATATTTGCTGGCTATGCCATTTGGAAAACATATCTCTTCTTGTTTCTTGTGCTTATATTTTTTTTCAAAAGTCTTATTCACTGTGATCTCCCTGACGCATGAATTTCATATTTATAATATTGTAGTTGAGTGTCAGTTGGAAGAATTGTCATAGGAATAGGTGGATCCCGAGTTGATTACAAGTTGTACTTACAAAGACCCTAGATGTTTTTTATTCTCTTATGTGTACGGTTACATCATAAGAAATATATAGGGAGTTTCTCTTACCAAATTACAATCTAATTAGAAAGGAATACTAATCATGAGATGTACCGCCCTGGTAGTCGGAAGTGATGACGTGGCATCCAGCTACAGTATAGGCGTGTTGACAAGGCGCCAGGTTGGCGGAAGGGAAGGAAGTCGGGGGGCTCGTGAAGTCGCCAGTTATTAAGTTGGCGTGTTCCGATCTCCAGCATACCAGAATCGGCGATCACCGGGTTAAAGATGAAGTCGCCAGATGTAAACTCAGGCGACCTAGTGATTGGAGATCGCCAGAGCAAGCACATCGTCAGAGATGAAGGTGGGACAGATTATGAAGGCGGCCGGCGAGACCACAGGGAAGGTGTACGAAGGCACCCTAACTCGCCAGTTCCAGTAGAGATCGCGCTCCCAAGTTAGCTATGCACTGGGCAGTACCATGCATAAGTAACTTAGCAAAATGAGAGTAGAAGCAGCGCCCAAGTCAAGGAGGCTCCAGATGAAGGCACGTGTACGACTAGATGCGGGCCACGTGTCCAAGTCTGTAACTGCCAGGAGAGAGAAAGTAGCCAGGTATATAAGAGTTCTCAACGAACTTTATGAGGTACGCACGTTCAGATCACATTCTTTACGCTTGCGAGTTATAGAGCTTACTGTGAGAGAGAATTTGCACGGTTCCTGTTCTCTTAGTATTTGGTGATTTGGTCACTGACTTGGGCGTTGGAGTGCGATCGGCCGCAGCGGCGCCGTTCTGTTCCTTTGCAGGTTCTTGAGGTGGATCTCGAAGAAGAACGGAAGTTTGAAGCGGTGCGCACGTCGATCCTTTGATGAGGCAGTTTCCAGCGTTCCGGTCAACCGGCAGGATCATGATATTCTATCATTATTAAATTAATTGTATATAATTGGGTCAATATCGTACAATACCGTACAATATTACATACAATAATTCCATATAATTTGACCATTATTACACAGCAACGGATATATCTGTTGGCTATGCCATTTGGAAAACATATCTCTTCTTGTTTCTTGTGCTTATACTTTTTTTCAAAAGTCTTATTCACTGAGATGTGCCCTGGCGCATGAATTTCATATTTATAATATTTTAGCTGAGTGTCAGTTGGAAGAATTGCCATGGGAATAGGTGGATCCCAGAGTTGATTACAACTTGCACTTACAAATTCATGTATAAGAAATATATTAGGAGTTTCTCTTTCCAAATTACAATCTAATTAGCTAGAAATACTAATCATGAGTTTCTATCATTATTAAATTAATTGCATATAATTGGGTACAATATTGCATACAATAATTGCATATAATTTGATAATTATTATTTCCTTAATAATTAACTTGTATATTTCCATAGGTAGATGATTAAAAATTAAGATGATGAGAAAAGTTAAAAAGTCACCGACACTCATTAATTTTTAGGATGATTTATCTAATGAAAATACGAACTCCATGAACAAATAGTAATGTAAACCAAATTAGCTTATAGAAAAAATCTGTGAACATTAATGCAAATCAGTTAAGAATTACAAGAAAAAAAATACTTAATTTTTTCATCAACCACATTGGTTCTTACTAAGCCCATATTTCTTCAGTTTTGACATGATAAATCTACAAACACCTTCATAATCTTTCAAATGATAATGAAAAAAAATGTGTGATTAATAGATACCTGAAAAGAGTCACCAATTTCTCTGAACCGTATCTTCACTCCAAGACAGGTGGAAAAGTTTCTTCAGGTAAACGTGCCTTTTTATTCTTATCCTCTTCATTTTAATATTGGAAAAAGTATTTTTAAACTTTAACTTTACGTAGGGAATTAAAGTTGCGATTCATTATAAGAATATGTTCTATGTTTCTATTTGGATACCAGCATAATATAATAAATTAGTTAATAATTAATTATATAAAATGATTATGATAAAAGTAATGTAATATGAAAAGTTAACCTAACCTTTTCTTTATTTGTGTCCGCATTCTTGTCACTATAACACAACAACGGATATATTTGCTGGCTATGCCATTTGGAAAACATATCTCTTCTTGTTTCTTGTGTTTATACTTTTTTTCAAAAGTCTTATTCACTGAGATCTCCCTGACGCATGAATTTCATATTTATAATATTGTAGTTGAGTGTCAGTTGGAAGAATTGTCATGGGAATAGGTGGATCCCGAGTTGATTACAAGTTGTACTTACAAAGACCCTAGATGTTTTTTATTCTCTTATGTGTACGGTTACATCATAAGAAATATATATAGGGAGTTTCTCTTACCAAATTACAATCTAATTAGAAAGGAATACTAATCATGAGATTCTATCATTATTAAATTAATTTTATATAATTGGGTCAATATCGTACAATACCGCACAATATTACATACAATAATTTCATATAATTTGATAATTATAACACAGCAACGGATATATCTGTTGGCTATGCCATTTGGAAAACATATCTCTTCTTGTTCTTGTGCTTATACTTTTTTTCAAAAGTCTTATTCACTGAGATGTGCCCTGGCGCATGAATTTCATATTTATAATATTGTAGCTGAGATTCAGTTGGAAGAATTGCCATGGGAATAGGTGGATCCCAAAGTTGATTACAACTTGCACCAACAAAGATTCTAGATGTTTTTTATTCTCTTATGTGTACGATTACATCACTTCATGTATAACAAATATATAGGAGTTTCTCTTTCCAAATTACAATATAATTAGCTAGGTATATTAATCATGAGATTCTATCATTATTAAATTAATTGTATATAATTTGGTACAATATCGTACAATATTACATATAATAATTGCATATAATTTGATAATTATTATTTCCTTAATAATTAACTTGTATATTTCCAGATGATAAAAAATTAAGATTATGAAAAAAGTTAAAAAAGTCACATTGATCGAGACTCATTAATTTTTATGATGATTTATCTAATGAAAATTCGAACTCCATGAACAAATAGTAATGTAAACCAAATTAGCTTATAGAAAAAATTTGTGAACATTAATGCAAATCACTTAGGAATTACAGAAAAAAAAATACTTAATTTTTTCATCAACCACATTGGTTCTTACTAAGCCTATATTTCTTTAGTTTTGACATGATGAATCTACAAACACCTTCATAATCTTTCAAATTATAATAAAAAAAATGTGTAATTAATAGATACCTGAAAAGAGTCACCAATTTCTCTTAACCGTATCTTCACTCCAAGACAGGTGGAAAAGTTTCTTCAGGTAAACGTGCCTTTTTATTCTTATTCTCTTCATTTTTATATTGGAACAAGTATTTTTGAATTTTAACTTTAGGGAATTAATGTTGCGATTCATTATAAGAATATGTTCTCTGCTTCTATCTGGATACCTACATAATATATAAATTAGTTAATAATTAATTATATAAAATGATTATGATAAAAGTAATGTAATATGAAAAGTTAACCCAACCTTTTCTTTGTTTGTGTCCGTATTGTTGTCACTATAACACAGCAACGGATATATCTGATGGCTATGTCATTTGGAAAACATATTTCTTGTTTCTTTTGCTTATACTTTTTTTTTCCAAAAGTCTTATTCCTCTGGCGCATGAATTTCATATTTATAATATTGTAGTTGAGTGTCAGTTGAAAGAATTCCGAGTTGATTACAAGTTGTACTTGCAAAGACCCTAGATGTGTTTTTTATTCTCTTTTGTGTATGGTTACATCACTTCATGTAAGAAATATATAGGGAATTTCTCTTACCAATTTACAATCTAATTAGCTAGGAATACTAATCATGAGATTCTATCATTATTAAATTAATTGCATATAATTGGGTCAATATCGTACAAGATCGTACAATATTACATACAATAATTGCATATAATTTGATAATTATAACACAACAACGGATATATCTGTTGGCTATGCCATTTGGAAAACATACCCTAGATGTTTCTTATTCTGTTATGTGTATGGTTACATCACTTCATGTATAAGAAATATATATGAATATATATGGAGTTTCTTTCCAAATTACAATCTAATTAGCTAGGAATACTAATCATGAGATTCTATCATTATTAAATTAATTTTGCATATAATTGGGTACAATATCGTACAATATTACAATAATTGCATATAATTTGATAATTATAACACAACAACGGATATATTTGTTGGCTATGCCATTTGGAAAACATCCCCTAGATGTTTCTTATTCACTTATGTGTATGGTTACATCACTTTATGTATAAGAAATATATATGAATATATATGGAGTTTTTTTCCAAATTACAATCTAATTAGCTAGGAATACTAATCATGAGATTCTATCATTATTAAATTAATTTTGCATATAATTGGGTACAATATCGTACAATATTACAATAATTGCATATAATTTGATAATTATTATTTCCTTAATAATTAACTTGTATACTTCCATAGGTAGATGATTAAAAATTAAGATTACGAGAAAAGTTAAAAAAGTCACATTGATCGAGACTCATTAATATTTAGGATGATTTATCTAATGAAAATACAAAATCCATGAACAAATAGTATTGTAAACCAAATTTGCTTATAGAAAAAATCTGTGAACATTAATGCAAATTACTAAGGAATTACATTCAGAAAAAAATACTTTATTTTTTCATCAAGGTTCTTACTAAGTCCATATTTCTTCAGTTTTGACATGATGAATCTACAAACACCTTGATAATCTTTCAAATGATAATGAAAAAAAATGTGTGATTAATAGATACCTGAAACTTCACTCCAAGACAGGTGAAAAAGTTTCTTCAGATAAACGTGTCTTTTTATTCTTATTCTCTTCATTTTTTATATTAGAACAAGTATTTTTGAACTTTAACTTTACGTAGGGAATTAAAGTTGTGATTCATTATAAGAATATGTTTTCTGTTTATATCTGGATACCTGCATAATATAATAAATTAGATAATAATTAATGATATAAAATGATTGTGATAAAAGTAATGTAATATGAAAGGTTAATCTAACTTTTTTTTTATCCGCAGTGTTGTCACTATAACACAACAACAGATATATTTGTTGGTTATGCCATTTGGAAAACATATCTCTTCTGATTTTTTGTGTTTATACTTCTTTTATTTCAAAAGTCTTATTCACTGAAATGTCCCCTGGTGCATGAATTTCATATTACAAGTTGTACTTACAAAGACCCTAAATATTTCTTATTATCTTATGTGTATTACATCACTTCATGTATAAGAAATATAGAGAGAGTTTTCTTTCTAAATTACAATCTAATTAGCTCGAAATACTAATCCTGAGATTGTATCATTATTAAATTAATTACATATAATTGGATAAAATATTGTATAATATTATATACAATAATTATATATAATTTGATAATTATTATTTCCTTAATAATTAACTTGTATATTTCGATCATCAAATCAAATGCTATTAACTTGTATATTTCCATTTGTTATTTAGAGAGGATCGTTACCTCAGTGGAGAGAAGCAGTGCGGTCAAAGCAGGTCCAAACGTCGTCAAGGGTTTATGGAAGAGATAAACAGAGAAAAACAAGAAAGGTTTAGTGTTAGAAGAGAAATAGATCTTTGATTTTAGAGGTTTTAGGAATCAGGTTTTATTATATTCACCCAAATAATTATTCATATAATCTTATTCATCTTATGCATATTTTTAAATCAGTATAAAAAAATTAAATCAGATACTTCTTTATTTTAAATTCATTGTTTTTTTTATAAAAGGAACATTTTTAGTTTTATGGGAATATAAAGTTTGAAAAATAATTTTCTCACTTCTAATTTATCTTTAAAAAATAACAGGAAATTAAGTTTCCTAGTTTATAATATGAAAATATAAACCCTGATAAATATCTCTATTTCTAAATATAAGTGTGGTAGATTTCACTAAAGTATTCTTAACTTTAAAAAAATAATAAATTATTTATAAAAAATGAATATAGAGATTCTTAAAAATTAAATAGTGTAATGAAAGTTGTGAATAAGATTAAAAGTGATAAACTTCAGCCAAATCCACTAAGCATGTTCATTTGTAAATAACTTTCAACCCACTCCAATGACCTCTTTAATTTAAAAATAATAATAATCATTTATCCTTTTCAAAATTGTTTTTTTCACAAATATTCTAACATAAAATTACGGGTGATAAAAACAATACCACTTATATTTGAAAGAAAAAATAATAATTAAAAAATGCGAATATCTGTATTTAAATTTATAATAATTAAATGTCTTTAAAAAATGCGAGTATCTGTATTTTCTGAAGTTTAATTTATCTTTAAAAAATAAGAGGAAATCAAGTTTTATAATTTCAAAATATAATAATTAATATATATATATATATATATATAAATTACTTGATTTATAAATATTAATGAATAAACAATGTTTTTTCAAGAATTTACATAATTATAAAATTACAAGTGGTAAATAGAATGAGTTTTACTAATCAAATTTATTAAATACTTTTTTTCTGTCACGTACAAGTATAATTCATGTTCTTTCTCACGTAATATTAAGAAATCTCTTTTAATATTTAAATACTCAAGTATTATTTGATATTAAATTACTTCTAATTTTAAAAAACACTAAGTTAAATAATACAATAATTAACAATTGAATATTATGTACACATATTGTGATTCAATGAGTGAATTTAAACTTTGTTATTGCCTTTATTTTACATCTATTTCTTCTCTAGTATTTCTCAATATTTTTATTTGTGTAGGATTGATATGTATTTTATAATTTTATGTGTTATGTGATGAGGAGAGAGATTACAATAAAAATACACAAAAATTCCCTTCATCGTTTTTTTAATAGAAAATAAACAGGAATATACAATAATAATTTCAAGAAAATATTTATTTATTTTGTATTTTTAGGACTTAAAATTTGTTGAAATTATTTTATTTTATTTTAAGTTTGAGATTAATTGTATTTATAAATAACATAAAATTTGGCTACACTTACAAAATTATTAAAACCTAACTCTTTGAGTCAAAGAAAAGAAAAAAAAGGAAGGTTTTCCTTTCATATAGCCATTGAATTTTTTGTTAATAAAATTATATATATTTATCACCCTTAAATTTTAAAATATATAAAAATTGAAGAGTTATTCTAGAGCATCATTTCTTGGTGAGAGTTATTCTCATTACTTAGGATCTTATTTTGAAATATTAAGATTCAAGTGGTGACTCTTTATGACATTTAACTTGAAACGATGAATAAACTTCAAGTGACATGCAATGCTTCCATCTCATAATTCTTCTTCACCTTTTACATTTGATTTCTTCTATTATGTGTTCTTGTGTTGTTGTTATTATGCTCTTATATTTTGCATGTTTCATTATTTCCTTATTTATTTGTTTTGTTCTTTATTAATATTAATATATGTTGTTCTCGTGTTAATGGAATAATTAGCTGAAGCCTCTAATGAATTCAATTCATAATAAAGGCAAAGATGAGATTCTAATTATGATATATAAACTTCTTACTATTATATGCTTCTATATTACTTAAGCTTCTAATTTAAAGAAGTATTCTATCACTAAGTCATTTATTTTCTAAAAAATATTAAGGGGTTCCAATTACAGAATTTAAAAACAAATATATATTTTTAAGTTAACATATTTTAAATTATGTAATTTGGAATATGTTTCATAATCTAAAATATGTTCTTAGATTATATAATTTAAAATATATTTTTATATCTAGAATTATATCTAGATTATACTATATAGAATATATATCGTGCTAACTTAAAACATTTATTGGCACGTGCAATTCATAATTTTCCATTCAATGAAGAATTTAGACTTTTCCACACCTACAATATACAAGAAAAAATTAACATAAAACTTTAAAAGTGTACGCATCTTATCATCTACTTTTAAAATTCAGCCTATTTTACCTTTTAGTTCTATTATATGTCTAATATTAGGATAAATTAAAAATAAACTAATTGTAATTGGCAATTGTACAAAATGCAAGAAAATTGAAAATTCTAACGATAAAATGATCGAAAATCAAACTTAAATTATAAAATTTGTAAAACGTTATAATTGAGTAGTAAAATATGTCATTTAACCTATATTTTTCCCCCTTGAGGTAAGAATTCAAACCCCATTTGTTATTCTTTTAACTCAAAAGATTTTATGAATAATCAATAAGATATTTTTATAAACACATCTAAACAATATAAATTCTTAGAGAATAAGGCAAATTAGAATAAGCTAGATTGATAAGCTCTCCACATGAGGCCTTGTTTTATTTATCACTTATTATTCAATACTTTAATAATTCATTATGCTGTATTCAGTGTGAACCTATTACTACTACAATTATTTTTTGCAGAAAAGCAAACAATGGACTAAGCAGCCAACTGTGAATTAAATGTTTGTAAATTGTTCATTAAACTTGAGTATATAAAAAGTACATGAACAAAAGTTAAACGTAAAAGCATCTGAGATTGTTTAAGAAAACTGAAGAATCTTCTTGATGAAGTAAATAAAAAGTTTGAAAAGGGACCAATTCATTTAACATCTCGGGATACTTCAAATTTTCAAAAAGCAATGATGAAGTGGTGTATATCGGTGAGGTAGCTATACAGAAAACTCTGAATCCTTACAAGCTTCGTTATTCTTAAAAGTAAAAGCTAAAAACATACGCACTCAATTGCTAAGGTAGCTGCATATAAAACTATGGATCCTTAAAAATCTCTGCTATTCTTTAAAGTAATAGCGTAAGTACCAAATGCCAAGTCAAAACTTTTTTTCCTCTAACAAACAACGCTATTGTCTTCATAAATCAAGACAGCATTGAGCACACTCCTTTTCCTGCCTCCTGACCTACTTCTTATTTATAGTCACATTAAATTAATTTCTGCAGTTAAAAACCCTGTACATTAATTACTAGTAAGAGAACAATGAAGACAATGAAATTAAAAGAAACTTGATGAAAGTCTCATGTTTGATAGCTTCTGCTCTTATTTTGTTCTTTCTAAATGTCTATTTGATAGGCTCACCACTGAAGATTTCCCTCTAAAGAGTCTTGGCATTGTAGGAGCAGGTGAACTCTAAGGCAGCATTTGGTTCATGATTTATTCTCCATCCCCGAAAATCATTGATTAGAAACCAATTTTAGAGACTAAAAGTAATTAGTTACTATAGTGACAAAATTAGAGATATTTTAGATAGAGACTAAAAAAAATTGATTTCTAAATTAGTTTATATTATTGTTAAATGGTTTCTAAATTTGTATTTAATTAACTACCAAGGTTTTTTTACCAAATTTAGAAACAAAATAATTAGTAATTAAAACTTGGTAGCTAATTAGATTCCATCTAAAAACTACTTAACAGTAATATAAACTAATTTAGAAAAAAAAAATTGTTAATCTCCAAAATGGTATGCAATTTGATCAATATAACAACTAATTATTTTTTATCTCTCAAATTAATTTTTATTTAATAATTTATGCACAAAATCTTATAGTGGATGACACATTTGCAAATTTAGAATAAGATATGAAAAATTGCCAATAAAAGACTTATTGACAGAGGTATTTTATAAATTAGGATTCCCACAATCATTTCCACTAGAGAAAGGGGACGAGATCATTCCCATTCTGTCATGGGAATAGTTCTAAATTGTTAGAAATTGAGGAATAGTTCCACTTGGCACCCCATCATTCAGTATACCATCAACCAATAATTGAGTTGAAGCATTGGAAGGGAGAGATTATTAGTTCTTGGGTTTTCAGGTTTTCTGAGAATTTGAGATGGGATCTATTTTGGGAAAATGATGAAGTTTTCAAGAAAATTTATTTGAGATTGCAGAACAGAATGAAGGTGAGATTTTTCATTTTGGCTTTCGTTAATGTATATCAATGCAAATCTTGTTACATCATACTTGTTATCGTAAGGATATTATTAGTTCTGTTTAGCAAAGTTGAATTTGACACTCGAAGATTCTAAATACCCACTAGCACTGGGAAGGAGGTGAAAATTAGAGATCATACCATACCACAAGTATAGGTATCCATGATATATCATGATTTTGTAAAAGGTAATGGAGAAATAGAGAGAGATATAAATCATTCAAGCTGGATGAAAGAAATTAAAGAATGCATCAGATGTTATTTGTCATAGAAAGGTCTCTCTTAAGCTTAAAGGAAACTTTACTACAACCACAAATCAGTGGCTATTTATGTTCGAAAACAGCCTTTCCTGCAACCTCATGGATGGTATTTAGTTCCACATTGACTATGATACGATTGAAATGAAGTATATAACAGAGATGTAAACCTTATCTTATACATCAATTTTGTGGGGCTGAGAGGAGTGTAATTTAGTCTCATTGACTAGTGATATGGCTAAAACAAAGTATATAAGTACAAACCCCATCTTATAGGTTGGTTTTGAAGGGTTGAGTTAGGTCTAAATCCCATTTCTAAGACTTTTAATATTTATAGTACTGAAGGTCGCAACAAGGGCCAACAAGAGCATCGTAAGTTGGAAGAGTGTTCATACAAGATATGATTGAGAGTGGATATTAGAGAGAAAGTTGAAGTGTAATAGAATTAGAGAATAGTTGAAAGAAGTATTTCTACTCAAAAGTGAAAAATATTCTTGAACCCAACTGAATCAGAGATACAAGAAGTTTTTATACACTAAATCAGTTAGAGCTTAAGCACTCAACTCAACTCACTAGATAGATATTACATCATTCAAATATAGAGTTCTACAGGACTACAGCTGTAGAAAGAACACACGAAAAAAGAGAGTAAAACCACTCTAATAAAATGATACCTACCAGGAAAAGATGGTAAAATTGTTTTGAGCCTAAGATAGTTTAGACACATGTAAAAACGACCAATGACAGCACTAGTTAAGAGAGCTAATCTAATTGAAGATAGCCCAAAAATTGTAGATGTTGAGTTAAACCATTGGTTTTGAAAAAATACATTGCCATCTTTTGATCCATGTAACTGACTCCACAACATCACACAAAATATTCATACCATAAGAAACAAAAGAAAATGCATCCTTAAGAAAATATTGTTGCCAAAAGTATTTAAAACTCCCTTCACCAAATATGGTAGAACTCCTTAGCAGCCCAACTACTCAGATATTAATAATCACATATGGTAGGGAAAGTTTAAGAACTTACCATTGCATTTCTTGTTTACGGTATCTCATGGAGTATCTAGAACTAGAAGTACTATGTTTTTCACATTCAATTTCAGACATTTCCTCTTTTCCAGTATTATGTGCACAAACTGGCTCTATTGCTCCATCAATATCTTGCTGTTTTGTCATTTCTTGAGGAGTTTCATATCCAGCAATGCTTTTACTAGTACATGTGTCAACATCATGTCCCATCTACATGGTCAGTTGGCACTTTATTTTCTTCAACTCTTACACCAGTTATGTTCTTTGCATTTCGCATTTCACCAATTTTCTCTTCTCTTAAAATTTCAACTGATCCATCATTGCTTACATTTTCCTTTTCTCTGCATGATGAATTTTGTTGCTGACTTCTTCCAAACGGAAGATTATTGGCTTCATTTGCATCCTCACCAACATGATCTTCTCTATTGTCTCTTCACACCTTGTCAACTGATCATCTTTGTTGTTTTTTACATGAATATGTTCACACTCACTACTCTTTCTTGAAAAACAATGTTCTTGCGTACGAAATTCATAAAGAAGACTGTCAGCAGCTTGACTCATTTTACCTTTACTAATAAAGATGGCTAATTCCTTCCTTGCCAAGGAAGCTTTTTCCTTAGCTTCAACATATTCTGAAATAGTGCGAGAATATGCACAAAATGGGAAAAAAAGTTGCCCTTTGCATCCAATTGTGCAGATGCACCTAGACAGTCTTCATGCACCATCAATGGACAAGTAGTTGTTTTACAAGCCAGTAATTGACCACCTTGATTACACTTCATGCAAAGATTTTGTTTATTAGTTCATTCATTTCTGAGAAATCTTGATCAACTGTGAAGTGGGAGCACAGGAATTCATGCTTTTTTGCTTCAAGACATTTTTTTTCGTTGTGATATCCATCACTATCACTTGATAACTCTGCTCCACAACCAATAACTGCACCAACTATATTTTATCACAAACAACTGGCTCCTGGGAGAGATTTAAAGCTGCGATATCTGGTTCTGTCTGTTTGGGTTGCTGTAGATTAATTATTTGCTGATTTTTTTCTGCCTTAGCATCATTTGTTGGAATGGTAGTTGTCGTACCAAGACAACATTCAGTAACCACTGGTTGGATGACATTTACATCAGAAATTGGTAATTGATCACTTTCATTACACTTCAAACAAAGATTTTGTTCTGCCTGCTTTTCCATTTCAAGGCTAATTTTTTCACCTTGATACACAATATCACCTGATTTATCTACCCCACAACCATTCCCAGTATGATCTGGAGCTTTAACACCAGCAATTTGCTGCTGTGGGTCATTTGGATCTTTGAGTTGTAAATCTTTTTCGTGTTTAGACCTAGGTTTACCTCCGGAAATCTCAAGCTGGATTCCATCTGCGAGTGCAACATGTGGAATTGACTCAACCTGCAGTTGCTGAGAATTTTCAGCACCAAATGTAGGTTGAAGCATCAAAGCATCATTAAAAGGAGTATTTGATTCATCACGGGGAACTTCAATATGGCTGCTAGGTTGGCACAATTTTGAAACAGTGCATTCATTGGGTATATCCTCTGAGGACCCACCACCCAGAGTTTCTTTGTTATTATTTTCTACATGATGCTCTCCTCGTTCAGAAACTAGAAGAATTCTTTCAGTTAAATGTTCTGACACTTCCTGTCTGAGTTGAGAAACTGGCTTCTCTTTCTTAGACTCAAAACTTGTAGATGCAGAAAATTTAACCCTCTTTGAAGTTCTACAGAAATCATCACATTCATTTAGACAGACTTGCTTTCCACCAAAGTGTTCTGTAAGATAATCATCAGCTGAGTAAACCCTACTCCTCATGGAGGGTGAAGAATTATTATCAAGAAAGTGTTCTTCGGAAGTTTCATTCCCATTCTCTAAAGTTAAGGACACTGAGATATCTTTTCCTACCATATTTTCAGTATTGGTGGAGTTCCCAACTTCCTTAGCTGAATGATCATCACGTTTGACATCATTTACAATAACTGAATAACCATTATTCTGAGGAAATAATCCACTCCTTTCTTTCAAGTAATCAGTATGAGGACGAGTACCTTCCAAGATTGTTTGTCTCAGCTATTCAGGATTAGGAAAAGAAACAGATCATAGAAAATTGGGATGAAAATGTACAAATCTCATACAGGAGAGTTCTCAAAGGACACTTCCATTAGGGAATCCCTTAATTGATCTACCGGTTCTGATCAGACTCCGCCGCAACTTGACATTGGGACCATACAAAAGAAAGGGGCACTTTGTACAATCAAAGTTTGGGTTTCAACTGCAAGAAAATGAAACATCATAATATTCCCAGTTAATATAATACATGAAAAACCAAGGATCTTATGTACTCTATGTTACTGTTGTTTATTCCTATATATGTTGCTGATATTGTTTATTATATTATATGCAGTGCTTGTCTGATGGTTTAGGCTCAAATATCCTCACATGGCCATTGGTGTTCTGGCCTCATCAACTCTGATCCTCTACTTTGATGATATTACAGCACAAGATGTTTACTACTCTATTGTTTCAAGAGATTTTTAGAGTAATTTATCATATTTTGGTTTTTTTTTTATTTGTTTAATCTACCATCAAATATATGACAAAATAATGTGACTTGATGATCAGTTGGTATATGCAGGAAGCCAGTGAAACATTCTACCAGACTATATTGAAGCCAGTGAAATTGACAAAATAGCTTCTCAGCCAAAGGGTTTTTCCCTTCTTAGCTAGAGATAGTCTGTATAAGCATCGTTGCTTGAACCTTATTCCAGGTAAGAGGTCTTGGTTTAGAGTTTCTCATTATGGTAATAGATCAACCCTTATTTGTTCTTTATTTGCATGATAACATAGGTTTGAATATTACTTTGCATGCTTTTGTGGTGCAGTATACTGGAATGATGTTACTTGAGGAAATTACCTCAATTTTCCTCATCACTCCATACGGATAAGCCAATTCAGCAGAAATCAAAGTCATCATGATGTTGGGAGAGGACAATTTAGCCCTGGAGATTACTGATACAAGCATTCTTCATCAAGGCGTAGTGGCATAAATGAATATAACATGTATATTATGAAAAACATATAGTTTTAGGAATTAATGGATGAATGGTCAAGTGATGAAATAAATGCAATGGTCAAGTTCGAGCAAATTCTTTTGCTAATTTAATTTCTGAGGTTTATTGAATTATACAAATCTTATTTTCATTTTTAGTTACTACTGTTGTAAGTATATTGAAGCTAAGCACGAGTAATGTTAGTTCTATTTTTTATGAGAATAAATTTTGAAATAAATTATTTAGTCTTAATAGTGAGTTTTTGTATTTTATTTATAAACAATATATAAATTATACCATAATTTTATTAACAAATTTAGGTACACTACTATTATTTTTGCCACACTTGATTAATATCTCATCATAAAATTCGGATTCAACTTTCGGCGGTGAAATTTATTTTATCAAAATTAAATTCTTTTTTTAATTTTGCTCATGTTATGTTACGTCATATCATGATAGTGAAGTATGGGAAAACCTTGTTATTTCTAACGCCGACACTATTAAACATCTTTAAAAAAATAGATTCATTTTAGAATATTATTAACATTTAAGAAATCTATAATCAAATGTAACGTAAAAAAAAAAGGAAGACATGACTTTATTGAAATTACTAAAATAAAACTAAACGGAGAATATGGATTAGTTATATACATAATGAGAAAAATCAATCATATCTAAAATAATTTATTAATGAAGAAGGATTTTTTTAAAGAGGGTGACATAATTTTTTCACTCAATATATGCATATGGTTGTGAAAATATAAACAAAGTATGTTTAGATAATTTTCTCAAAAAAAAAAATTTAAAGAGAAAAAAAATTAAACTTTGGTGTAAATTTGTTGTAGTTTAGCAAAGTAGTTCCACTTTTAAGTTTCAAGTGTGTATAAAGTTTTCTCATTCATAAGAATTGTATTGAAGTGAAGGAAGATTGTGACCTATGAAGTATATTTGTGTTTTGTAAAAGAAAAAAAATAAGTTTTCAAAGCAATTATTTGTAGCACATAGACACCTTTGATTATTTTAAAATCTTAGTAACCTAACTTAACAAGTGACCTAACTACCAACTGAAAACTACTTCCACTTTCTCTCTCTTCATTGAATTCAAAATTAAACAAAAAGTCAATGTCAATTTACCTTTGTTCCTACTCTTCTTCTTCATCTACCTCCTCACCTCCTCTTCCTACCCTTCATAGTTTTTCTTCTTTCCATTCTCCCCAATTTCTTGGCTTTCCTCTCTACCCTTTTTCAGGTCTGTCTGCTTCCCATTTTCTATTTTCTTGCCTCTCATATGAACTTGCCAAACAAACCCTCAAATTAGAAGAAAAAACATAAATTTGTCTTCTTCTGGACTATTCATTGATCATGGTTGTTTTCCATTGAATGCCTTCTTTCAAAGTTTAGTTATTTATTTACTTTTTGTGGAATTGGGTTTCAAGTTTCTGCTGAGTTCTTGCTCTAGTTTTTTTAGTCAACTGTGATCAGCAGCAATTTAAATTCCTAAATGCATAGTTTATCTTCATGATCTTAGAAGGGATGCATTTTCTCATTCATACTCTGTTTCCATTTAAAAAGGTTTTGATTTGATGTTGTGATACTAAGAACAGAACAAGCAAATTTTTTATAACCTTAAGGCTGATGATTATTGATGACCTTTTTTGTGACAATGGATATCCTTGTTTGAATTGGTGGAAAATGGGCAATGCAAATCACTTCTGCAAAATGCGGAAAGGTTGTAAGTGGAAAGCAACTCCTTTACATTCCAACCACAAATCCTGTTTCTTATTATTGCACCAAAGCAAGTTGGAAGTGATTTTTTGCCCACTACAAAGAAATAGAGTTGAGGATTGAAAATTTAAGCATTTCTTCATTTATTTGTTGGAACAGTATTACTTGCCATTGACTCATTGTGTGAAGATAAATAGAAGCATGATATGCAAATGAAAATATGTCTCTCCTTTCTACCTAGAGATAGTGATAGCTAAGTTGGGTTTGAATAGGTTCTTCATACTCAGTACTTACTCTCTCATATCTTTTGCTAGCTCTCTTTTACCCATCCACTTCACCATGTCAAGTTTGGAGGAACCCCTTGGTCTTGACAAGTTGCCAAGCATGAACACCGTTGATAGGATTCAGAGGTTCTCATCTGGAGGTTGCCGTCCCAGAGTAGATAACTTGGGCATGGGAAACTGCTGGATTGAAGGACGAATTTGCAGCACATCTAACAGCTGCAAGTGAGTCATATACTGCAACTCATATTAGAGACTTGATACATTTTATTGCTCTATCATTCAACCTTTATCACTTTCATTGTATAGTATTTGATTTTTACCGGCCTACTATATCATAATACCTTGTATCTTTATGTAGTGAAGATGATGAAAAGTATACAGCAGAGACATTCCCATGGAAAAGACAAACAAGAGATTTGTGCCAAGATAACTGCTTCAGTCAGAATACTGTGACCAAAGGGAGAAAATCAATGAAATTTGGAATGACTGATGATTCATTCTCTGATAGCCAAAGCAGTCCAAAATGCCATACCAAAGATTTGCAAGGTTTGGCATATAAGGTAATTCAGTGGCCTTTTTTCTGCGTTCCAGTATTCTTTGTTCAACTTTTCAGCTACTAACTTTTGCCTCTTTGTGTTTCCAATTATGTAATATATTCTAAACACTCTGTTGTCAGTGTTTTATTACATTTCTTTTTCTGGTAATTAGGATATTTTCAATTTTAATTGGTTAATGGCATGATGCAGTTTCTGAACTGCATACCAAAGTTTGTAAAGATAGTAGAAGTTGGTCCAAGGGATGGATTACAAAATGAGAAGAACATTGTACCTACAGCTGTAAAGATTGAATTGATTCATAGACTAGCTTCTACTGGGTTATCTGTTATTGAGGCTACAAGTTTTGTGTCTCCCAAATGGGTCCCACAGGTACAACCGCTTTACCTTATTTGCTGTAAATTGATATTGATTTTTAAGAGTGTTGGGTGGAGTAAATTGGTTCCAAAGTGCCTGTATCTGAAATTAGTTCTCAATCTCATGGATCAACTGGTGTTTCCTATGGAAGCTTTTGAATGTCTTCTGTTGGATAAAAGCCATTCAATTGTACAATTTTTTAATATCTTTCATTGAGCAAAAGCTAGTTCAATTATAGAATTCTGAATGACTTCACAGTAGTTATCATTTTGCATTCCATCTGATTTTAAATCATTGTGTTTATTTATCTTATAGTTGGCTGATGCAAAGGATGTAATGCAAGCAGTACATAACTTAGGAAGCATCAGAATGCCAGTTCTGACCCCTAATTTAAAGGTACAAATATCTTGATAAACCATAAATCATATGATCTATATTCAGATCTCTGACCTGTTACATTTGTAGGGTTTTGAAGCTGCAATAGCTGCTGGTGCTAGAGAAGTTGCTGTTTTTGCATCAGCTTCTGAATCATTTTCAAAATCCAACATTAATTGTAGTATTGAAGAAAGCCTTTCTCGTTACCAAGCTGTTATTCGTGCTGCTAAACAACTCTCAATTCCTGTTCGAGGGTATGCCTTCTATTTTCTTCTATTATTCTAAGATTACATCATATTACTGTCTGCTGCTTCAATATCTGTATTGGGCAAAACAAAACCTTTCAAAAGGTGGCAAGATCAAGGTCTAGTAGCTGGATGATGAAAGTGACATATTGGTTGATATTTTAGATTTTTCTGACACAACATTCTTTTTCTTTTCTCTTATTCCATATGTCAATCAGTTTCTTTATATTGAAATGTGATAGGTATGTATCATGTGTTGTTGGATGCCCGGTAGAAGGACTAATCCATCCCTCAAAAGTGGCATATGTTGCTAAAGAACTATATGATATGGGTTGCTTTGAAATCTCCCTCGGTGACACAATTGGAGTTGGCACACCAGGTAACAAGTTAGATGAGTTCTGATCTTTGGAAGTTTAAGCCATCTATGTTTGATAGACAAGATTATCTATTATTGTAGACCTTTCTAAGTATGAACTTGATTAGGTTGATGAATGTAAAAACTAAGTGTCTTTTTTTTTTGTATTTTACTGAGAAATTGTTATTGGTTTGTGGTATATTATCCTGTACTTATATTGTGTCATATTCATTGTGTTGTGTTCAGGAAGTGTAGTTCCTATGCTTTTGGCTGTGATGGCTGTTGTTCCAATAGAGAAACTAGCTGTCCACTTCCATGACACTTATGGGCAATCCCTTCCAAATATACTTGTGTCCCTCCAAGTAAGTCATCAACTAAATTGCTTGGTAGGACCTTTGACTTGCTAGTCCTTGGTGTGTAAAACTTGCCATTTTAACTGTTTGAGAAAGAATAAATAATATATAACTAAAAATGATGTAAGCAAAATGAATACTATTGGAGATCGATTAGAGATAAAGACATTTATAATATATAAGTGAGTGCAAATTAGGGGTGGCAAAGTGGAGCGGGCCGTGCAGGCCCGCCCTCGGCCCGCTGAAAAAAACGCGGGGTGGGTTGCTTATTTCAACCCGCTGGCCCGCTTAGGCCCACCCCGCATAACCCGCAGCCTGCGCGGGCCAAGTGCGGGGCGGGGCGGATTGACCTACATAACCCGCATAACTTTAAAATGTATAATTTTTTTTTCTACACCCCCATATTTTCTTAATGTAGCCTCATATTTTACATTTCGAAATTTTTAATAACATCTTATTACGCATGTTTCATGAAAATAATATTATGAGACCATTTACCTAATGCATCTAAATAAAAAAAAATATATTTAAAAAATTAATTTTTTAATAAATATGTCTTATGCGGGCTGGGCCGCAAGCTCGCGGGCCAACCTTTATGCGAGGCGGGTCAGAAAAATCAGCCCGCAAATTTTATGCGGGGCGGGCCAACCCGCATTGCCACCCCTAGTGCAAACCTCATCTTATCAACCGAATTGATAAGGTTGAGGTAGGTTTAAAGTCTACTTCTTAATATAGTATTAGAGTCATTTAGAATCTATCATAATGAGAGTTTGTTGGGTTTATTATCGGACCACTCATAAATATATAGTCGTACGCACGAGTTAGAGAATCTCAACGTAAGCGGATGTATTGAAAATCTCACATCGACAAGAAGTTTAAAGTCCACTTTTTAATAAATACAAAGTAAATGCATGACAATTATAACAAACTAATGTTAGTCCAATGGTACATGGACCTCAACCTCATTACATACGTAACATGTTGGGTTATGATTGAACTATAGTGTAAAAAAGTTATTTATCTTGTTGTCATAAATAAATTTTTTTTCACATGCAACAATAGCATCCAAACATATCCAAAAAATGAATTCATTTTTTTTACACTCTGAACAAAAGGGATATTAATTTGTATCTGAGCAGATGGGGATTAGCATAGTGGATTCCTCAGTTGCTGGCCTTGGTGGGTGTCCATATGCTAAAGGAGCTTCAGGAAATGTTGCCACTGAAGATGTTGTGTACATGTTGAATGGAGTTGGTGTGAAAACCAATGTGGATCTTGGAAAACTTCTCTTGGCAGGTGACTTTATCAGCAGCCATTTGGGAAGGCCTTCAACTTCAAAAACTGCCATTGCCTTGAACCGAGTCACTAGTGATGCCTCCAAGATATCATGATTCATGCTCTTAAGTTTACCATGAAAAGGAATTTGCATTATCATGCTTCAAGTAGTGACACATGATCACTGCATACATGTTATGTTTCTTTGTTCTTCTGCATGCTACTTATGAGAGGAATAACATGTTCACTCTGTAATGACCCAACATATTTCTATTCTTAAAATGCAAAGTAAATAATTAAATTAGTCTTTGAAATTATATTTTAGGCTCTAAAATTAAAGAAAAGTAAAAACAAATATTTTTAAAAAAATTTAAATATATAATAAAAACGAAAATACAAACCAAACCATAGTATATATAAATAATAATTATCAACACAACTCATTTTTGTGGTTGATCAGTTCTAGAACACGAAATGGAAAGACTTGGCATAAGTAATTAAAATAATTAAATAAAAAAAGTATTATTTTAGGGTTGAGTTTAGAATATAAAATAGAAGGAATTGTCAAAAGCAATTAAAAGATTGAAAAAAGCACCTTTCTGCAGCCGGAAATTCAACTTCAGAAATTTCCAGAAAGTGCTACTGCGGATGTTGTGTCATGGTTTTGCAAAAAAAAATTATATTTACTACTTTATTTTTAAATAATAAAATTGAAAATAAATAAGTTTTTAATATACAATTAAAATCCTAAAGGCATCTTTGGATATATTGAGTATGGTTTAATTAATTCCACTTTTAATATCATAAATGGGTAATTTTATTCTGTATAAAAATTTAACTGCATATTTATTTTTCATTTTTAAAATGAAAAAAATCTAAGTCACTGGTAATAAGCTATCAGATTCTAATAAATATGTTAAGGTATTCATATTAGTATTTATTCATGTAGGAGATTACTAATAATGTTTACTAATAAGTTTTAGCACTATTATATCATTTGAAAATATGTTTGTACTAAATTATATATTAATATTGGATAAAAAGGATTTAGTTTTAAGAAGCTAAAAGAACAAATGAGTTTTTTTAGATTTTATTTTTTTACTCGTTTTTATTCAATGTACATCTTCAGCTCACACTTTCCAACACATTAGAAGTTGCATTCTTCTACAATAATGCAAACCCCAAAATAAAAATGTCCATGGCATTGACATGTTCAACACCCCAATTTCCATCATGAACTAAAATGTCTCCCTCACAATTAAGATATTATTATTTAGTCACTTTTTCAAGAACTGATATGATTAAATCGAGTTTGGTAATTTTGCTTTTGACCAAACAATTTTCTGTTGCTGCTTTCTTCAATTCTTCTGCATATAGGCCATGTTTTTTTAAGAAAAATATTTGATTTTTAAAGTTTTGTGGTAATTATTTAGGGAAATTGAAGCTAGGGTTCTTTAAGTTAAAGTTTTAGAAAAGCAGCAGAAACATATTTACCTCCTTTGTGAGCATGCTGATAAAGAAAATTTAACCTTTGACAGTGTTGGTCTTTTGGAAATACGAAACTGTAGTTTGTGTCATTGTGTGATGATGTGCTTGGTAGCTCGTGACAACATGAATCTGACAACACTCATAGGATGATGCATCCTCCTACGTATCATGCCAATCCTAAAATAATAATACAAAAACTGCATGCCCATGCCATCATGCTTCAACAACTCTGCAAAATTTACCATGCAAATTCAAATTATCTGTATAACACTCACAAAGCTTAATTATGACATTATCAAAGACAAAGCTAACTCGTGATGATGATGATGATGAGGGACACCACCACTCTCAAAGTTCAACTTAACAAAATCATCATCTTCTGATCCTGTTAAGTGCCTTTGAGTCTTCACTCACAAGAGACACATTTTCTTCTTCTACTATTGTGTGTTTTTTCTTCTCTGAAAAGATTAAAAAAAACATGCAATTTTGTTGAGTACATGAGGCTATGATTAAGGCAAGGAAATAAATTGGTGCACAAGCAAAATGAAATAATGAAGGCCTCCTTTTTACTTTTCTTTTGGTTCCCTTTTTTACCAGTCAAAGCCATGGCTCCCCTCTACCATAATTGGAATCTCAAATGCTTCTACTTAGAACAAATGACATGATTTCTTCATTGGTCATAGCTCCTACCATGCATGGGGCCTTTTCTGCTGTTTTTGTTGGTTCCATTCCACACTAGCAGTGATTCAATACTAATTCTACTTATTTCAATTTCTGCACCATCTGTTGCTGTAGCTGTATCCAAGTTCAACTTCCATCACATTTGAATCACAGATATCATTCACTCACACTTGTTTGACTATAAATATACATTTTACTTTCTTTTCTTCCCCTTTTTTACACTCTATTTTCTTTTTTTTTATTTTCATATGTCATTACTCTTTATTTTTATAATTTTTAGAATTATTTATTTATAAATTATCATTGGTTTCACTTTTAAAAAAATTATGCAAAAGTTTATGATATAAAGAAAAAAACTCATGATCGATAAATTTTAGATTATCTCTAAAAAAATAATTAAATAAAAATAAAAAATAATTAATTGTTATATTAAGTAAATTGAATATTATTTTAGAGACTAAAAAAATTATTGATATATAAAATTATTGATAGCTAATTAGATATCAATTTAAAAATTATTTATTAATAATAAAAACTAATTTAGATATCAATAAATTTTTACTATATAAAATAATATATAATTTAGTAAATATGATAATTAATTATTTTTAATTTTAAGATTAGTTTTTATTTAACAATTATCTACAAATAATGTATGTTTTCCTTTTTTACGTAATTTTTTGTTTTCAAATCGTTGAACATTACTAGATAATCACATTTAAAATATTATTTAATTTGACGTTAAGATCATAATTTTGTTCTCATAAAATTGTTCTCTATAGGTTAATAAATATTATGTTTTTAAATCACACATAATCTTTACTAATAAAGGTATCATTGAATTTAGTTTGAAGCTGTGCCGAGAATGTTTAACAAACTACAAATAATTATGGCTTTCTTATTTTATTTTTTTAGACAGTTTAAAATGTTTTATAGTGAAATATATTGTTTAAATAAATAAAAACTGAAATTTTAGAAATTTATAGAATTAATTTAATTTCTTTTGAAACTATATAATTCAAAACTCTATTTAATAATTAAGAATTTGAAGTTATCTATACTCTCTTTTTTCATATTTATATGTTTTTTCTCTTCATGATTTTTCCCCTTAATTTGGCATTGGTTGATAGATTTTTAGCTCAACTGAAATTAATTAATTAATCAAAACAATTGTAACTGAAATTAGTCCAAATTAAGTTTTACTGATACCTATTAAAATTGTCAACCTTAATTTTTATTTTTATTTTGACAAACCTTATAAAAAAATAGTGTTGATCAACCATATTACAAAACATCACTTACTTATATTTTTTAAATCATTAAATATTGTCTAATATTATTAAAATTAAAAAAAAAATGACGGTGATTGAAACGCTTTATTTAAAAAATTCAATAAAATTTCAACTGAAATATTTAGAAAATAAATCAATTTGAGTTTATATAACAATTTAAATTCAATGTATTTTATTTCCTTAAAATTGTTTAATTGTGAATTCAAATCCATGATAATAGTTTTACCCGTCAATTAATAACATGTAGAAAATCCTATAAGGATAACTTAGATATTTCCACTACTATCCTATTATGTTAAGAATAAAATAGAATCATAATGTTATATACTAAATTCTAAATAATAATAGTATCCTCAATGAGTTCCTTTTAAAAAAAATATTATTTATTATGAATTTCACAAATATAATCCTGGAAATTGAAGAAAAAAAAAACTATATTTAATTCTAAAAACTCATATTTATGAGAGTTGAATTGAATTATCATTTTTTTGCAAGTAACCCATGAGAATATCTCCATGTGAAAACTCTAGATATGTATATGTTTCATTCTAATGGCATGTGTCTCTGCCATGTTCATGAATTCCCATTTTCCAATAGAGATTACAGAAATTCATGTTATTAGATCCTAGTGAATTATATACTACTTGTTATAAAAACCATGGCATCACATTCAACTAAAATAAAAAAGGCAAAAGCTTGTAATCTACAAAAGTAGATTTTTCAACAAATTTGTGTCAAGTTTTTCTTGTCTTAAAGCCAAGGGGGCCATTCACCAAAGGGAGTAAAACAAATATAAAAATGTCCACAACCAAAAGCCATGAATTTTTCCACTTTTCTAAAGTGAGTAAAGACAACATCATTCTTTGTAAGAAAAAGATTCATGTGCTAGTTATTAACATTTTCATGGCTTATTTGTCAAACCCCCCACCAGTTTGACCAAATTATTATTTTTCTACTGTTCAATCTGAAAAAAACAATTAAAGTAAATGTACACAGAAATCTTGTGACCTATATGAATTGAAATAATATGCTGGAATGAGACTAAATAGCATGATCAAACAATTGTGAAATTGGAAGAGCCAAAATTAACTGTTGTGTTCATAGATTATTTCTTCCTTGCAAAAGATCATTTCAGAACCTAAGATAGATCTAGTGTAGCATTTGATCATGCTTCTAATATGCTCAAGTACTGCAGAATCTTTTGGAATTTTGTAGGCCTCCTATGGAATTATGAACTTAGCTAATTGCTTTTTGTTTAATGGTTAAAATCCTATTTCTTCTGTACTTTTGAGTGGATTCCACCCCACTTATTGAAATTTACACTTGATAGATTACTCAAAGTATATGGAGCCAAAAGGTACATCAGAGACAGTTAATCAAAATGAAAGCAACTTGAGAATACAAAATTCATAGACATTGAAAAAAAAGAATAAATTTGCTGTTTGTTAGAGATAGAATATGAAAGGAGTTTTTATAAGTAAGCAGCAATTTTCATCTTAGAAACCAAAAAGTAGTACTGGAACATATATTTTCTTAATAGGATTTGTGGTTTGGTTATAGTGTTAAATATTGGACATGAAGTTAAAATATGAACAGAATTTAGGTGATTAATGATGGTAGATAAGAAAATGAAGAGTCAAATTTGAGTTTCTGCATAATTGTGATCACAGAAGATAAAAGAAAAGCACTCTAGTGATGATTTATTTAATAAACTGAGATAGATATGCTATGATATTAAAGTTCAAAACTCTCTCTCTCACATTGATGCAGTGAAAATATGGATACATGAGCCATAATAAGTGATCACAGGAAGATCACCTAAGCTCCAACAAAAGTATCAAAGGCTCTCTCTCTCTCTCTCTGGTCCATAGTTGTTTCCCAAGTAAAAAGCATCCAAACACACTCTGCACCATATTTATTTATTTGCGTTTAGGCACCAACCCCTATGCTATGGCTATGCACATTCATTGACTCACACCTCTCATTGACTATCCTCATTTTCAGAGCTCTCACTTCAAGGTTCCTCACACCATACACACAACACATGTTTGCTAACATCACACTGTCAACAAAAAGGGCCACCCTCCTTCAAACCTCAACTTTACTTCCCTTCCCTTCTTCTAAACCTTTATTTTTTTTTTCTTTCTAAGTGTTTCTAGGGACACCCTTTTGAATCTGATCCAAAAAGAAGCTGATTTTGTTTCTTTCTTCACCGGGTTTTGAGCCAATTATAAGCTTTCCATGCACCATCTGTGCCTAAGTGGGAGCATGAGGCTGATGAGTCTACAACCTTGTTTCTCAATCCTACTGTTGATTCTGTTCTTGTTCAAATTCTCATCCTCTGCTGCAGAAGGGTATGCAAAATCTCAAAGCCTTGCAAATCAACCTTTGCCAAATCTTAGTCACCTTCATGATAAAGGAGGTTCAAGACAGAATACAGGTGAAGCTGTTCTTGGTGAAGAGAAAAGGATAATCTACACTGGTCCTAATCCTTTGCATAACAGATAAGTGCAGATTTTTAGTTCTAAAGGCTCCTTTTTTTTTCCTTGTTTATTTTAAGTCCTCTTTGTGCTTTGTATATATACATATATAATTTTTTTTCTTTTTTTCTTACTTCTTTTCTTGTTCTTTCTGCCTTTTCTTTTCTTGTGAGAGTCTGTGACTTATTTTTCATAGACCAGTTTCTTCTGGTGTATTGTCAATAACCATGTCTAAGAATGCTATGTTACCACTCATTATCAAAGAAAAGAATATTGGCTAATGGTTTCTAATTCCATAATTCTTTCAGATTAAAGTTTAATTTCTATGTATAGTAAGTTTTCAACAATTATGGTAAAAAGGTTAACTAATTATAAAAAATGGCAATTCCTAATTAACTGAGAGTATGCAAAAATGTGTAAGTTCATGTATTATTTTTTTCTCTTGGAATAAATGCGAAAACAAAAAAGATAGAAGATGCAATGTTTGCATCATGGATATTTGGGTTGCATTAATGGAACTGTTTAATTGCTTACGTTAACTGTTGGAAAATTATCACATTGACAGTTTTTTTATTAATCTATTATAAAAAATATATTAAACTACGTATATTTATAAAAAAATATTATAAATATTAAAATTATAAGTGTCTGTCTAATTAATTACTTGTAATGTATGGTTAAATAGTTTGAATATAATGTCATTTTTAGTCGATTTTTAATTTGGCATTTTTCTTTTTCTAAACTTCGTTTTTAACTTTTAATTTTGAAAACCAATTGAAAGAAAATAAATTATTAAAAAGACATTCTTAATATAAGTTTATAATTAAAAAGAATAATTTAAAATCATAGAAAATTCAAATCAAATAAGGAAAAAAAAAAGAATTCCGCAGGATTTGAACTCAAGGGAGAGAAATTAACCATATGTGCTACTGCACATCACATAATAATTCTAGTCATGCACATCTATTTATTTATACATTTTGCTTAGAACATTATAAAACTAGGTTTCCAAGTGATGCCGATAACTTAATTGTGAAATCATACAAACTGGTTAAAAACATTTTTTTTTCTTATAATGGTTTTAATCCACTCAAATATATTATTTATACTAAAATATGGACGTGGTTTATAAAAAAAATATGAAAACAATATTTCTTTAGATGCCTAATAATTTAGAATGCAAGTAGTTGAAACTAAATATTATAGTTGGAGATACTCAAATTTTATGGTATATTTTATTATAACTTAGTCTTAAAGTTATAAAATTAAGATATTTAAATTTTATGTTATAGTTAGACCAGTTATAATTAATAAAATAAGTTAAATAAAAATAAAATTTAACAAATTCTATTATCTTTATATGATACCATATAATTATAGTATTAAGTGGATGCAAACCTGATCTCTGATTTTATAAAGTTGAGTTACGCTTAAATTTGACTTCTTAAGATGGTATCAGAGCCTAGTGTGAGTAAGGTAAATGTTCAATCAATCTTCTATATTTACCTAGATCCAAAAGTAAAACATCTTCACTTTCAGATATAGGAGGGGATGGTTCCATGTGAGAAGTGACAGGTTTGCAAGCCAATAAAACACTATTAGAAAGAAGATCTAGACAATATTTTCGTTGATTGAGAACAATACCAAAAGGTGAACAACTCATTTCAAATGTCAATAAATAGAAAAGAGTACCAAGGTCGATGAAGATGAATTTTAACATGTTGGATTTTCTGAAGATTATTACTAGTGAATATAATGTTATCAAAATCAACATATATCAACAAAGATGTGAAATAATGATTGTGTATGCGAAAAATAAAAAAAATATCAAATTCACTTTGAGCGTAATCAAGTTGTATTAGAGTCTAAGTTAGTTTTGAGTTTCATTGTTTACTCATTTGTTTTAGTTTATATAAATATGTTCTAAGTTTACAAATTTGCATTGGATGAGAAATATTAAGGTCCATGGGAGGAGTGACGTAAATTTTTTCATCAAGATTGCTACGAAGAGAGACGTTATTCAAATCTAGTTGATGAAGAATTCATTCCTTAGCACTTGTTAAAGATAAAATAAATCGAATGATAGTAATTTTAACTACTGAAGAGAAAGTCTTCAAATACTCAATATCTTTAGTCTAAGTATATCTCTTAGCAACCAAACGAATCTTGTACCTTTCAATGGTGTCATTTGATTTATGTTTAGCTTTAAAAACCCATTTACACACAATTAGACTCAAGAGCATGAAATTTCATGTTGCATAACTTCTTTCTAACAATCATGTTTTATCGCATTTTTAAATGATTTAGGTTCTTGGATGAAAGAAATATTATAATAAAAAGAATAATATGTAGAATAACAATTATGATAAGAGAGGTGTTTTTGAATATGATATTTAGTGCCTAAAGAAGGATTGTAACATCTTTTGAAGAGATGAAAGTAGTGTGATAGTCCTTCAAGCATCAAGTTATTGTTTGAGAATAGTAGAAACTCGGATAGATGGAGGTTATGGATTATCACTACAAGATAAATGCGAATTACATACGGAATATTACATACGGATCAAAATCCGTATGTAAAATCAACATTACATACGGATTTTACATACGGATTTTTTTCCGTATGTAAACAGATATTACATACGGATTTTTCCGTATGTAATTACATACGGATTTTTCCGTATGTAACTTTTGGCGCCATGGAGCGGGAAGGGGGTTCCTTCAGATAACTCAAAGAAAATTTAACCACTACACCAAGCAAATGCTTTAGTATGATTATGATTTTTATTATACTTATTATTATTAACAATATAATGGGGCTTGGGTTCGAGTCCTATGACGTGGGTTCGAGTCCCATCCAGTGCAGAACGCTTCCAACATTAATAAAAAATATAAATAGGTATAAATAATAATTAGTAAAAATAAAAAAATTAAAAATAAATTTTTGAACATTACATACGGAAAAATCCGTATGTAATTACATATAACGCTTACCTACGACAGTTTTATATACGGATTTTTGTCCGTATGTAATCCGTATGTAAACCTGTTTTACATACGGATTTCGGCTGTATGTAATTCAAATTTTTCTTGTAGTGTATAATGTTGGTGTTGTAAGACATCAATATCAGTTAGATGTACTGAAAGAACAATATCACTAACATGTGTAGGGACAACAATATCATTATAAAAATAAAAGGAAGCAAATGCTTAAACGAACCAGGTTTGTCCAAATTGGTATCAATTTTAACATCGAATAGCGCCTCACAAGTTGAAGCATATATATCTTATGTTTAGCTTGAATAAGTTATCACGAAATAATCAAGGAAGCATATGTTTGGTCAACATATCTTAAGAAGTGAACCTTAAACATAACTCAACCATACAAATGTAGTTTGTAAGGTGAAATTTGCTCACTTATATAATTTGTCATTTTCTCCAGTCGACATAGGATCTCTAATACCCCTCACGCCTCCTATGACTTTCTTAGATTTATTCTAGTACTATTTCTTCCTATTTTTACATAATCATATTAATATTTTCTGTATTAATATCTTTATTTGAAAATTATTAATCTACATGTATTTACAAAAGAAACATTATAAATACTAAGATTATAAATGTTAGTCTAATTAATTACTCTATAATACATGATTAGTAAGTTTCAAGAAACATTATAATACGTTAAACAGATCATTAATACTAGAAAATTATTCTTCAATGTAAGAAATTAAAGATCAAACTCAATTGTAGTCGATTTTTAAATTGGTATTTTCTTTTTTTAAAACCTCTACTTTTAGTTTTTAATTTTGAAAAAAAAAATCTATTAAAAATCTATTTATATAAATTTATAATTAAAAAATTTATTTAAAATAAAAGAAAATTCAAATTAAATATATATCTCAAATAATTTATTAATGTATTGTATATGCTAATATATATCAAGACAAGTAAATATAGGACCACATGATCGTATGCGTCTCAACCCCTAAAAGGACGTTTAACTAACTATCAATCTTAACTCAACGCAATTAATTTAACATGTCAAACTAATAGGAATAATTAATAGTGGTATTCGTACTAATTGTACCTAACATCCTATAGGTTCAATTTGACTTTATAGATAAGTTGACCACCACGTTCAAGTCAAAGTTTGCATTCTAATATCATTTATTACTTCAATTACCAAATATCGAAGACTAATTTAAACGTCGGAGGACCTTTTGCAAATGCATGCGCCTATGCAAGTTGATTGTACTCGTATAGACTAAAAGAGGCCTAGATAGTAAATTGGAACTGGCAGTAACAATTGTCATTGATGTCTCGGTCGTTCCTCCTTACTTTTCTCGTACTCGTTCTCTGGTACTCGGTTGCTCCTCCTTACTCTTCTCGTACTCGCTCTCTGGTACTCTATTGGAAGTTAACCAATAGAAGATTCTCCGACGATCAAGTAAATACTATTTATTAAGAGTGTATCATGTAATTGATAAAAGCGTACATTACTCCTTTGTAGATGGTTTATTTTGTATTTGGTCATGGGCCCTCTATTATGATGAACCGAATCTATCAAATACCATTGTTAACTTATTTCTACGGAGGTTCCCTAATTTCCCAGGACGTTACCCGAATTTGGTGGGATGTGCCTTTGATTCTCTACAACTGCTTTAATTGCTATTTATTATATCTGCTTTAAATATATTCTAACCCAGTTGGTCGGTCACCGAGGTCAAATAACATAGCTTGTTTGATACTGACTGGCACACTAACTACCAAGATCAATCCAAGAATAGATCGAGAAAACACATATAAACGTAAGAAGACCTTCTAATCTATATAAGAACAAAATAAAACTAATTTTGAACACAATTGAATTTTCATTATAGCTAAGTATTCTAAAATTAATATTAAGCTCTAAAATTATTATTAAGCTTGAGAGTGTTATGAAGGTTTATAATTTAATTCAAATAAGATAAGTGGTGAAGGTGAGAAGGTTTTGAATTTCTATGTTGTAACATTATAATTTATGTAGCAAAATCTTATACTTAATGAGAATTAGAAAGATACATGTATATTTTTTCAAATAATAATAAAAATATAATTATATAAAATTTCCAAATAAAAAAAATTATAATTACATAAGTTTTAAAATAGAATGTCAAATACATTAAGAATATTTTAATATTTTAAATTGAAGATAAATATAAAGTAGAATAACAAATATATGAACATATACATCTTCTAAGTATCCAACTTAAAAAGTTACATATTATTAATATATCCATACAACGTACAGCTAATATCTTTAAATAAAATTATGGAATATAATAAAAATGATGTATAACTCATTGTTACTCTCTTTTTGTCATTCTCTTTTATATGAACAAATATCTTATTTAAACTTATTGGATCTATTAATGTCTAAGTGTAAGAGGGGAGGGGTGAATTGAAATTATAAAACCTTCGCAAACACAAATTGATTTACAGTATTTCAGAAGAAGAAAAAAACAGATTGATTTTAAAAGAAACAGATTTATTTTTCAATACACCTTAACAAAACTAACACTTGTTCATATTGGTATTGAGATCAAACAGAGAAATTTCCAGAACAATTGAGTTACTTTCACAAAAGTTATAATAACAATATTTGCACCAATAGATCAATCACAAGTTCTTTTGATTTAATTCTTTTTAAAGAAAATGAATATTTAACAAAGATTTTATGAAGAAATTGTTTGTCCTTAAACCAGTCAATACACAGGTTCAGAAAACTTTGTTTATGATTAAAAGAATTTTCCAGATCAATAAGAACTGTTTGAGTAAGCCCAAAAATAACAGATTCAATTTTAAATGAACAGATTTATTTCATGACAGATTATTCAATTAATCAGAGTGGAGGAATGAGAAGAACAATGCAAGCACAATTTATATTGGTTCACTCATAATGAGCTACATCCAGTTTAACGTGAAATTCACTAAAAACCGTTCCAATCAATTACAACACACAACAGTTCTTGAAACCTACAAGAACAATACAACTAAAGCTGAAAAACCCTATTTCAACACTACTTGCACTTCACGAAACCCTATCAAGAAGTGACTAACACAAACACCTTTTACAAGAATGAATAAAGGAAGGATAACACCTGAAGGAAGATGCAAGAACTAAAAAACCAGTAGCTCAATTGCAGCAGAATCGCACCAACACCTTCACCAAGATCAAGGCTCACTTAGAACAAGCACTCTTGAAGATCTTTTTGAAAATCTTTCAAAAACCCATTCAAATCCTTCTTCCCTCACAAAAAATTGTTTCCAAACAAACAGATTTATTTTTGTACAGTAACCTTATTTTTTAGAAAACTTTAAAGAGCTTTTTGGAAAACATTGAATCACTTCTTGTGCTTGATCTTACCACCTTGATTAGGTAACTAGGATAGGTCATGAAGCAAAAGGCAACCTTAAACTCACTCTAATCTATATACAAGATCACCTAAAACACATTACAACCTTCAAAACAAACTAGTTATTTTCTTCATCAAACACACACTAAGACTTGACAAAGAAGAAGCTTCATCCATCTTTAACAAAACTTGTTAATTCTAATTGTAATAATTATAATTTTTTCTTATAGATAACATATCGTATTTTAATCTATTTAAATATAAATAAAACATAATATTAATGATTAATTATGATAAACCTTCCAGCAGACACATTTTTCTATTATTAAACTTTAGGCCCGGTTATAAAATAAGAAATATTCATCATTAAATGTTTAAGTGTATAAAATTTTAAATATTTTCCTATTTCTTATATTTGACAAAATGGTATGGTTTTAGTTCTTTACTAACAACTTAAAAGCATGTATATATAATGGATAATTAAAATGACATACTTTTAGATATGAAGGTTATAAATTAATGGAGAATTATATATCTATATCTCTCTATATATATACTTGTTCAGATAAGGATGTAAGAAATTAGACACACGTTTCATTTTTAGTTGATTTTTAATTTGATATTTTTCATTTTTTAAACCTCGTTTAAAAACATTATTAAAAATATGTTGTTAATATAAATTTATAATTAAAAAGAATAATTTAAAATCATAAAAAACTCAAAATCAAATATATTATTGAATTGATTAAGATTAATTTTGTGTCAAGTCTTATGAAGTTACACAATTTTATAAGGATTTATTATTGCAATTCAAATAAGAGAAAACAAATGGAGAAGGTGGAATGCCTTCGAATTTATTTTTGTCGTACAATTTATTTTTATTGAAGTAAAGTTTAATATTAGAGAATAATGATTCGTATCATCGTCTCTCAAATATAAAAGTTTATAGTCACTTTTGTTTCAAAAATCTTAAACTAAATTAAAATTATATTTAATTAATTCGTTTTGTATTTTTGATAATTTATTAGGATAAGTAATAAAATGAGTTTTACATTTTCATTGAATGTTTTTCTAATATTCCGCTGGGATTCAAACCCAGATTTCAACTCATGAAATTAACCAGGTGTGCTACTGCGAATCACATATTAATAATGTTCATGAAAATATATTTACTTATGTCTATTTTTACTTAGAACTTTATAAAATTAATTTAAAGATTACCCTTTGAAGTTTTGCAGTGATGCAGATAACTTAACTATGAATCATACAAAGTGGTTAAAAATAATATATTTTGTTATAGTAAAAGATCTCTTCCTCTTTTGCTGATGGCTTCTTCTCCTCATTTATCTATATTGTTCTCTCGTTGCAGATCAAGCTTAACGTAATTAATTTGACATGTTAAACTAATACGAATACTTAATAGTGGTATTTGTTTTAATTATGTCCAATACTCTATAGTTTCAATTTGACTCTATAAATAAGTTGACCACAACCAAGCCAAAGTACACATTCTAATAACATTTATTACTCCAACTTTACCAAATATTAAAGACTGACTAAAGCGTTGAATGACTTTTTGTAGGTACCCTCCATGCAAGTCGACTATCGAGACCAAACCAAGACCAGACTAAGAAAACGCAAGCAGACAAACAAGACATTCCCGGTCTATACAAAAACAATTAAAAATAATTTTGAACTCAAATGATTTTTCATTAGTGATAAGTCTTATAAAATTATTAAGCAGGAGAGTGTTATGAAGATTTATAATTTAATTCAAATAAGATAAGTGGTGAAGGTGGGAAGGTTTGAATTTCATGTTCTAATATAATAATTTATGTAGTAAAATCTTATATTTGATAAGAATTCAATGTTAGAAACATAATTTTTTTTTTCAAATAATAATGCAACTAATTTTGTAGGATTGGGTTAGACTTAAAGTTTACTTTTTAAGATGATATCAGATCCTAGTGCGAGTAAGGTATAACAAACGCCCAATCAGTCTTCTATATTTGTCTTGATTCAAAAGTAACCAACCTTCACTTTTAGAGAGAAGACATGATGGTTCCATGGAAGAAGTGGTAGGTTTGCAAGCCAATAAACCTATATATATCTAGACAATATTTTTGTTGGTTGAGAATAATACCAAAAGGTGGAAAACTTATTTCAAATCCCAAGAAATAGTGAAGAGTACCAAGTTCTTTGATACTAAATGAGTTATGAAGATACACGTTGGATTTCCTATAGATTATTACTAGCCAACATAATGGTATCAACATATATCCACATAGTTATGAAAGAATGATTGTGTGTGCGAAGAAATAAAAAATTATCAGTTGCACTTTCAACATAACCAAGTTGTATTACAGTTTGAGTTAGTATTGAGTTCCATTGCCTATTTGTCTACTTTAGTCTATATAAAGATTTATAAGTTTACAAAGTTGCGTTGGATGGAAAATATTAAGACCTGTGGGAGGAGTCATGTAAAATTCTTCATCAAGATTGTTATGAAGAAAGATGTTATTCAAATCTAGTTGATGAAGAATCCATCTTAGCACTTGCTAAAGATTTAATAAACCGAATGGTGATAATTTTAACCACTGAAGAGAAAATCTCAAAATACTTATGTTTAGCTTTAAAAACCCATTTACACCTAATATGATGCTTTCCAGGAGGCAAATGCACCAACTATCAAGTTTCGTTAGACTCAAGAGCATAAAGTTCATGTTGCATAACTTCTTTCCAACAATCATGTTTTATTGTCTCTTTAAAAGATTTAGGTTCTTGGATGAAAAGAAGAATATGTAGATGAAAAATTATAATAAGAAAGATATTTTTTAATAGGATATTTAGTACCTTTAATAGGATATTTAAGTACCCGAAGAATGACTGGTAGCATTTTGAAGAGAATAAAGTAGTGTGATAGGCCTTTAAGTATCTAGGTTGTTGTTTCAGACGAGTAAAAACTCAAACAAATGGAGGTTGTGGAATGTTGGTGTTGTAAGACATCAATATCAGTTAAATGTAGGGGATTAGAAGAATCAATAGAAAGGGTATTGGATGGCAATGCACTTTCAGAAACTGTGAAGGAACAATATCACTAAAAAGTGTAGGCACAACAATATCATTATCATAAATAAAAGGAAACAAATCCTTAAATGGATATGTTTTTCCAAATTGGTATCAATTTTATCATCTAGGTGTAGGCACAACAACATCATTATAAGAAATAGAAAGAAGAAAATGCTAAGACGGACCATGTTTGTCCAAATTGATATCAATTTTATTATCAAGTAGCACCTCACAAGTTGAAGCATGTATATATTTCATGTTTAGCTTATATTAGTTGTCACAAAATAACTGAGGATATAGAGGTTTGGTTAACATATATCTTAAAAGTAGACTTTAAATCTAACTCAATTTAAAAATTTGGCTTGTAAGGTGAAATTTGCATCCACTTATATATTACGAATTATCTTTATCTCAAGTCGGTGTGAGATATTTAACACCCCTTTACGTCTCTTATGACTTTCTTAGATTTATTTTAGTACTATTTCTTTCTATTTTTACATAACTAATTGAAAAAAATCATAATAATATTTTTTGTATTAATATCTTTATTTAAAAAGTATCAATGTACATATATTTACAAAAGAAACATTATAAATATTAAGATTGTAAATGTTAGTTTAATTAATTACTTTGTACATCATTAGTAAGTTTAAAATATATATATATATATATATAATATCATTAATACTAAAAAGAAATATTTTTCAGTGTAAGAAATTAAAGATCAATCTCAATTTTAGTTGATTTTTAAATTGGTATTTTTTTTAAAAAAAACCTCTACTTTTTAGTTTTTAATTTTGAAAAAAAAAATATATTAATATACATTTATAATTAAAAATTTGATTTAAAATAAGACAAAATTCAAACTTGTCTCGATCAATTTATTAATGTATTGTATATACCGAGATATATCACACGTAGAGATACGATCACATTACTGAACACGTCTCGATCCCTAAAATTACATCTAACTAATTATCAAGCTTAACGTAAATAATTTGACATGTCATACTAATACGAATATTTAATAAAGGTTTTCATACTAACTAGCCCAACACGTTAAGAGACAAATTTGACTATATAAATAAATTGATCATATCCAAGTTAAAATAAATATTCTAATTGCATTTATTACTTCAACTATTAAATATCAAAGATTAACTTGAGAGTGTCAGTTCACCTTTTTGCAAGTACCTCCATGCAAGCATATTACCAAGATCAATATGAAACCATATTGAGAATGTAACTAGACATTCTCAATATGTACCAAAACAATTAAAATTAATTTTGAACAAGTCATTTTTTTTTTGTGATAAACCTTATAAAGCTATTAAGTTGGAGAGTGTTACGAAGGTTTATAATCTAATTTAAATAAGATAGATAAACTGTTGAAGGTGGGAAGGTTTTCAATTTCATGTTATAATAATATAATTTATGTACTAAAATCTTATACTTACTAAGAATGAAAAAAAAAATAATTATATGAATTTTAAAATAGAATGTCAAGAATGTTTTAATAATTTAAATTGAAGACAAATATAAAATAAAATAGCAAATATATGAACATATACATCTTCTAAGTATCAAATTTAAAAAAGTTACATATTATTAATATATCCATACAACTTACAACTAATATCTTTAAATAAAATTATGGAATATAATAAAAATGATGTATAACTAACTGTCACTCTCTTTTTGAATAAATCATTCTCTTTTATCTGCACAAATATCTTACTTAAACTTATTATTTCTAATTGTATATTTTAATCTATTTAAATATAAATAAAATTAATATTAATGATTAATTACGATTAACCTTCTTGAAGACCCATTTTCTATTTTTAAACTTTTAGGCTGGGTTATAAAATAAGATATATTCATCGTTAAAATGGTATGGTTTTAGTTCTTTACTAAGAACTTAAAAACATGTATATATAATGGAGAATTAAAATGAAATACTTTTAGATATGAAGGTTATAAATTAATGACAGTTTTATAAGAATTAAACAAATACGTGATTGATTTTTAAGGATTGATATTTAAATATTTAAATTGATTAGATAAATAAAAATGATAACCTTTATTAAGGACTTTTTGGGAGGCTTGTACCATTTTTAAAAGCAAGAAAAATATAATGATGAGGAAGAGATGAAGAATTTTGAACCCAGTCTTAGAAGTTTATGAAGCTACACAATGTTATAAAGATCTATTATTGCAATTCAAATAAGAGAAAAAAAATGGTGAAGGTGAAATGCCTTAAAGTTTAATATTAGAGATTAGTGATTCGTAACATCGTCTTTTCAAAAAAAAAAAAAAGAATTCCGCAGCCGGGATTTGAACCCGGATTTCAACGCAATGAAATTTAACCAAGTGTCCTACTGCGGATTATGTAGCAACAATGTACATGTAAATATACTTACCATCTCCTATTTTCACTTAAAACTTTATAAAACAAAGTTAAAGATTACCCTTTGAATTGGCATGAACTTTAATCAAATGATCCGCAATAGCACACCTGATAAATTTTGATTTTGAAATTCGGGTTCAACTCATTTTTATCAAAATGAAATACTTTTTTAAATTCAATGGAAATATAAAAGTTTATTTTATTAAACATTGTAATAAATTAATAAATCAAATATTTATAATAAAAAATAAATAATTTTTTTAATTGATTTTTTATAATAAAACTTGGAATAGATTTTTAGTCTTAAATCTTTTTTATTACACAGATAATAATGAACATTTTTAATTCCATAAGAATTAAGCAAAAGATCTATCAACAAACTCAACTTGAAAAATAAAATGGGTCCTCTATTATGATAATGATGAACCGAAACTATCAAATACCAGAATTATCTTATTTTTAGGGAGGTTTCCTGATTTCCTTACTCGAATTTGATGAAATGTGTTGATTCTCTACAACTGCTTTAATTACTATTTATTATATCTGCTTTAAATATGTTCTAACCCAATTGGCAGTCACCGAGGACCAAGTGACATGACTTGTTTGATAGCGACCGGTACACTAAGAACAAATAAAACACATTTTTAGTCGATTTTTAATTTGATATTTTCCATTTTTTAAACCTCGTTTAAAAAAAATTATTAAAAAGATGTTATTAATATAAATTTATAATTAAAAAGAATAATTTAAAATCATAAAAAAATTAAAATCAAATATATTATTGAATTTATTAAAATTAATTTTGTACCAAGTCTCATGAAGTTACACAATTTTATAAAGATTTATTATTGCAATTCAAATAAGAGAAAACAAATAGTGAAGGTGGAATGGCTTCGAATTTATTTTTGTCGTACAATTTTTTTTTATTGAAGTAAAGTTTAATATTAGATATTAATGATTCGTATCATCGTCTCTCAAATATAAAAGTTTATATTCACTTTTGCTTTCAAAAATTTTAAACTAGATTAAAATTATATGTAATTAATTCGTTTTGTATTTTTGTTAATTTATTAGGATAAGTAATAAAATGAGTTTTACATTTTCATTGAATGCTTTTAGAAATTACTATAAAAGATATTTATTCAAAAAGGGAATTCCGCAGCCGGGATTTGAACCCGGATTTCTCAACAGAAATTAACCATGTGTGCTACTGTGGATTAAATGATAATAACGGTCATGCAAATTTATTTAAATAAAACATTTGGGAGAGAAAGGGTTATTTAAAGAAAGATTTTGTGGTAAGAGGAAATGTGGGAGAGAAGTAACATTAACTTATTATCGCTTGCCGTAAACCCAAAATACAAGTCAGATACAGTGGACATGACATAGACACGTTTGAATAAGAATTTTTATTTTTTATAAATTAAAATAAAATAATCATAAACTTAAAAAATAGATAATTTCCTTCATAAATATTTCTAAAAGGAAAAAAAGTGAAAAACTATTTCTTAGAATTTTATGTTTTAACAGTCCATTTTAAATGTAATGTCAAATTTCACTCTTCTTGTAAACATGACACAGGCACTGTAGTGTCAGTTTACTAGTAGAATATCTCATTTCACAAAAGATATTCAATTTAAAATCTAAATATTATAAATAAAATGTTGAATATTGCTTATATAAATATTAAAGATTTCAAAATTAAGAATAAAATCTTATAGAAAATTCCCGAATCTTAAAAATAGAAAATAACATTTTATTAAATAAATATTTTTAAGGCGTAAAAAATTATAATACAAATAAAAACAATATAAAACAAAACTTTATAAGACTCCAGCATTGAAACAAAATACTTAAAAGTGATATTACAGAATCTTAGTTACGCAAATCTATCTGGTTCTTACTCGTCACTTTGCATGATACAACCCTTCTGTTCTTGATTTAAAAGAAACTATTCAGATCTGTTTGCAAACATTACAATCACTTTCAAAAACAACTATTTTTTATGAAATTTATTCAAAACAATTTATGATTTAATCAGATTTTACCGGAAGAGATATTTCTCTTTTGTGATGTATCAGTTTTGTTGGATATACTTTTCTTTTCTGTTTGCAGTTACACATAAAAACGAAGTTCAAACAATTGAAATGAAGAAAAAAGAGGCGGGGGAGAATATTAGTTCTTAATATTACAAAAGAAATAAATAACTACAGATAAAAATAAAAATGTCAAAGATATGAAGTTTATAAAATATTTTGATACAGTACAAAAGAATTACAATGGCGGATTGTTGAATCACAAGAAAAAGTCGAAAGCATGGACAATTGTTTGGAACTCTAGGATGATTTTAAGAAGCTTCGTGCAGCATCTAAACTCAACTCTTCATTCACCTAAAAAATAAAATATAATGGAAAACGTAAAAATCAAACAACAATTTTTTTCATCAAATGCAATACTACTAAGGAAACCCAGTTTCTATTTATTGAATTAGAAGCAACATTTTAAGTTTCTTTCCCCTTTTTTCATTTTCTGTAATTTCAGGGAGAAAATCTATGGTTTTTTACTGTCAACTTGTATAAAATATATCTTTCGTAGTATTTTTCATGGAACAATGAGCTAAATGAAACATAATTGGAACATACTAGTTTCTTATGGACTTGTCGGAATGCCTTGCAAAATCTCTCTGCTTCTTCTGCACCCATCTGTTGGAACATTAAATCAATGAGTTGAGTCTCATTCAAAGCATATGATGGATTCTGAATAACGTCACCAACAAATTTCAGACTTAAAGCAGAAATACTATGACATAACTCCCTTCTCTCTTGAAATAGTTTAAGAGTTATAGTTTCTCTAAAACAGGTTTACGAAAAAGAGAAGTCGCCGGAGAGTAACAGAAATAATAATATGAATGTTTCTTTCCTATAACCAAAAAGTCAAAATCCCATTACATTGGAATGCTTCTATTCTATCCTTATCTTTACAAAGTAAAGTACCCAAAAAAATTCTTGACAAAATAAAGGTTCATTATTAAATGAAAATTTCAACTGGGCAAATCAAGTAAACTAGGTTAGTGTTGCCACAAGGGAAGGAGGCAATGATGCAAAACAACTGATTTATTGACATACCATATGGGACTACAAATAATAATAATAATAATATTATGGAAAATGGAAATTTTGGGTTTAATCAAGAAAATGATAAGCAACTGACACAAATAAAGACCAATGCATCCCTTCATATGTCAAACTCCTCTTATGGAAGGGTAGGTTAAACTATGTATACATCTAAGACATGCCATTACTTCCTATTAAAACTTCACTATTCACATATTCCAGCTTCAAACTTTTTAAGAATTTAGGGTGCAAACAAATTTCTGATTATGTGCTATGATGCTAATTCTGAAACAAATTTCTATGCATATAATAACAGGTGAATTTTAGTGTACCTTCCTAGTAGCCTCCGTCTTCAGCTTGCTCCAAAAATCTGTAGATTTGAAGAATTCACGCAAGAATAACATGCATTAATATTTAAAAATCATAATTCTGTTTCCTACAAGTTATAACCAAAATAAATAATTCTATTGCCCTGTAACTCATGGATGTTGATGTGCTTTCTAGAAAACTGAAGTTGATAAAAACGTCCCAAAGATAGTGGTACCATGTTGATTAATTCCTTGCTTCTCAGAATCCTTATTTCCCCTTTCATCCCATGCATCTTGCCATTGCTTTAGCTACAGATACAAATTTGTTAGCTAACATGCATGACGTATATGCAAACATAAATGCATATAAACAGGTTCAGCATTACCACCTCATCCTGTGGTAGCCCAGATCGAATTTGTCTGGATGACGCTGCTTCTACCTGAAATTTATCTGTTATCAATTTGGTACTTGAATGCATTCACAGATATAATTCGTAAATTATTTAAGCTAAGAAACAAAAATTTTGAAATTTGGATCATATATAGTTTGAGAGTACGCTGAATCAGTATCTCAATTTCAGAAAATAATGCCATTCAAAGGGATAAAGGCATTTAAGGTAGAGAAAACCAATTGATTCATATAAAATAAAACGTCAGCATTGTGCACACTACATATGTAAGTGGACAAAAATGGGAAATTATTCCAATCTTGTATCAAATAAAAAATAAGAATAAGATGAGATAACATTAATTGATATTGACAACTTCCTGGGAAAATCCTAGCAACTGTAAGGCAATCTTCATAATTCAAACATCGCACAAAGGAGGCACAGATATAGAAGGAGAAAGGTCAAGGTTTTGTCTCTAAAATAGGCCAACTAGCATGTGCGTTAACATCATCCTAGCATTTCCCATTCATCAACCAACACAGAACAAAATAAGTAAATTTAACTGAACCTTCAAACCGTAACAAGCAAGAGAAGACTTTAGTTTTTCAGTGTGTTCAAATTGTTTCGATGAAGTTCAAATTGTTTCTGTAAAACAAGTATCATAAAATGAAAAAGAGAAAGAACACAAAAAGGAAGGAGGATGAGCTATCCTCCTAAAAGACTAAATAATAACAATAGAAAAAAAGAACACAACAATGAAACTTGAAAGTATTTAGAACAGATGATTCCTTAAAAAAACATGAGAAGGGACACAGGTAGAATCCATGAATTGAATATAGCCTAGTCCCACGAAAACTCCAAGGAGATGAAAATATCCTTAAACATAAAATCAATCCATTTCAATGAAATGCACCATAGATCTGCAAAAAATCGATAGTCTTACGCTCATTGCTCGCACCTCCTACCAATGCCTCTGGCTTCAACCCCAAGGTAAAACTGACTACATCTTCCCTAAAAATTTATTTCAACTCAATTAGAATATAATTAAATTACCGAATTTCACCACTACAACTGAAACCACATATTTCTTACTTATAAAATCCACCCAATTCATTCCTGAACCTTATCAAGATCTCATACTAAACCCTTCTCATAACTTATGGTATTGGTAACCTAAACCTTTCACCTTAAATTTCCTCAAGAATTGAGACACTACAATACATCAATCTGCACTACCACCTTAAACCAACGTCAAAGCCAAAAAGGATTTGATTGTATTAGAGGGAAGCATTACGTGAATTGCGAAAATCACAACATGGGTCTCTGAAAGATCGAAACTTTAACCCGCAGAGAAGCCAGATTGTTAATGCAGAGTAATAGAGATAAAACAAAAAAAATCAAGGAGAAGGCATAAAATTGTAAACCCTAAACAGAGAGAGGGTGAGAGAGGGAGAAAGGTACAGAGTAATCGCGAGAACGAACAACGGGGAAGAGTTGGAGAAGGCGTTGAAATTCAGCTTCATCCATGCTTGCACTGCAAACCCTTCTTTCTTGTTATTCTTCGTCTTCTTCTTGAAGGTGAAGACTTCACTGAGAACGGAGAAACGCAACCTCACTCACTATGATTATTGCTTTTTAATTTCTAATCATTTCAGTTGTTTAAAAAGGTGTCTATATAATTTTTGGTATAATGATTTTAATAAATTACTTAGTCTTAATTTCAAGAAAAAAATTACTTAAAATAATTTCATTTATGTTTAGCTATGAATGAATTTCACAAAGAAAATGTATACTTATTTATTTTAATATTTAAAATTTATCATAATTAAATTTATTATTCATAAATTTAAATATATTTATTCTTATATCTTAAATTAAAATACACAATTTAAAAAGATAATTTTTTTCTCTCTCTTAACTTTCTTACATAAGATTATACTTTTGATTATTAGGCTTTCTTGTCCTTCCCTTCTCCATACAATCAAACAAATAAAAATACTAATGATAAAAAATATTTATTTTATCAATCTAAACAACATAAAATAATATTAAAAGTTATTTAATTTTTTTCCACTTTTTTTTCTTCTTCTCAATTTCATTTTATTTCCTTTATTTATCCATACAATCAAACAAATAAAAAAAAACTAATCATAAAAAAACAAAAATATGTATTTTTTATTTTATCAATCTAAGCAACAGTAAAAAAAATTCCCATCCTTTTTCTCTTAATTTCATTTCTTATCCAAGCCAAATATTTGTTGTTAACTTTTTTCCGTCATTTTCCTCTCAATTTCATTTCTTATCCGAACCAAATGTTGAAAATGTCCCTCATATAATAAACTACTGTAAACAAAATAATATAAACTACTAAAAGCTAAAAAACTAAAGAAGAAAAACTATATCAAAAAAAAAATTCCAATATAAAAGTATTTGGTGAAATGTTAATATTTAGTTAAGAGAAAATTTTATTAAATTTTATTAAAATGATGTAAGTTTGCACTGATTTTACGATAATCGAGAGATTTGAAAAATATTAAGAAATAGGTAAGTTGTGTGAAGAATATGAGAATGAGAGATTTTAAAATATTAAGAAATAAGTAAATCGTGTTACACTGTATCACTTTCAATTGTTTGAAAAGATTATATTAACGAATTTCGTTTTAAAAAATTGTATGAGAAAATCATGTTCATTAAACACTATTTTGATTAAGGTAAGTATGTTGTTAAGTTTGTTTTTTTTAAAAAAGATAAAGTCTTTAGAGATACGACAACTTTAATATAAAAAATATATACATAAGTCATACATGACTATAATGATTTATTTGCGTTTTTTTTCCACAGAAGTTAGAACATGTGACTACTTCAATTCAACTTTTTATATTTTTTTCATAAAATTAATTTTTTAGTTTTAAAACAAAAAAATTGTGTTAGCATAAATTATAAATATTATGTTGTTTTACATATTTAAATGTGTCATAAAAAAATTGTAGGTTGTGTAAAATAAAATACATACTACACAAACATTATTGTCCTCAAGTTAGTCCAATTTCACCTGTTTAAAATGGGAATTATTGGTATAGTTATGTAACATCAAATTTCATACTTGATTTCCATATGGAATCCATTTAGATAATAAAATATTGTTTTGTAATATTTATTTAATAACATTATCTTTATCTTTTTATTATATCATCTTTATTTTAATGAACTAAATTTAATATATGTTTTTGCAGTAAAAAAATGTTTGTGCGGTATGCATTTTATGTTTTAATTTAGAATATTTTTATTTTAGAACCTACATTTTATTTTTTTATGCCACGTTTAAATATGTAAAACAACACAATATATATATATATATATAATCTATGTCATCACAAATTTATTACACATTTTTTTTGCTTTAAAATAAAAAAGTATAACTTTATGAAAATTAAAAAAAAAAACTGAAATCGTCACTGACTTCAGTGTAAAACAAAATACACAGAAGTCAACATAACCAAACACAACTTATGTGTTTTTTTAAACAACTTTTTGTCCCAAGAGACTTTGATTAAATTTAATCCCACATTAAAAAAAATAAAATTCCTAAAGTTATTTGAAGTGATGCAATTCGTTGAGTTGCCTCCAACTACGTTAAATGGTGAGATGTGACATATCAAAACTTTATCTTTTTTCTAACTGAAACAAAACTCTCTTAACCCAACTTCTCAAAAACCTAAACGCTCTTCTCTCCACATGTCCAAAAACCCACACCTCAAAAATCCATTACCGGTGAAATCATGTGCAGTAATTGTAATACTCTGAGTTGTTGTTAGACTTTGCTGCAACAGTTACTAAAACTAGGATTACCAAATTTTTCTCTCCCTTTTTAACTGATAGTCCCTTTTAAAAAGGTATAAGTGAGTTGTGTGGCTTTACAAACTTGAAAGAAAACATCGCATGGCAGTAAACATTAATAAAATAAAACATAACAGAACATACCAATAAAATTGTCTTTGGACTTATCCTACTACAAAGTCCTTCATCCAATTAGGTTCTCTTTTGTGTCTTGTGCTAGTGTTGAACCAGGGTATAATAGTCGCCTTGCAAGTGATTTGTGGTCGTGGAAGATTCAAGATTTTGACATATTTTTAAGGGTTTTGTCATTTTGCCTTGCAACGATTTCATTGATTCCATTGCAGTAAGGAAAGAGAACGATTGGAGAATAATTTTTAGAAAGTTTATTTAGTATTGTTTTGATTTTAAGTTGCCAATTGAGGAAAGAGGATATGAAACTTTCGGTCCAATCTCTTGAAAGAAGAGTTCAGGTTTGTCAATTGCTTTCGCACATTATTCCAGTGAAAAAGACGAAACTGTCTTAAAAAAAATTTTCAAAATATGTTTTGAATTTTTTTTTGAACGAAATTTTATATTATGGATTTTTTTATCCAGAATGGGTTTTCATTTTTTTTCTGGATTTTCATTTCCGAAACATAATAATTTATTTTCTGGTTTTTTTTCCAGAATGTATTATTTTTTAATTCTGAATTTTTTTGTCCGAAATAGAATTGTAATTTTTGTTTTCGGATTTTTATTTCCAAAACTAAATAATCACTTTCAGATTTATTTTTTTGGAATATATTATTTTCAATTTCAGATTTTTATTTCTAGAATTAAGGGCATTTTTTAAAATTAAAAAAATATGTTGGATGCAGGTTAAAAATGATTGGGTGTAGAAAGCATTTGCCTTCTGTTTTTTGTAAAATTGGGTTAAGAGGATTGAGCATTGCGTTTTGCTATTGTCAAGAAGATGAGGTTTTTTTTTCTAAACACTGGAGGACTATTTTAATTTTTAAAAAAATATGAGGACTAAATTGCACAAATGTTATAATTGGTTGTTTACCAGAAAACATTTTATGAATTCCGAATTTATCATTCCAAAAGTCAAAAAGATATTTGATAATAATTTTATCTTTTAAATTTCAACACCTTAACACCCTATTCCAAACGTACCCAAAACCGTTAAGGATGATTTTGGTATTTCAAAATATAAGGGTGCAGGAAGAAAAATTGTAAGAGTGCTCATAATTCAGGATGTTTACGTACCGCGTTAAGATTTTCTTATCAATGTTTTATTTTTATCACCATAATGTTCTTTTAAATTGTCAAAAAGAAATCTTACCATTAATAGTGGGACAACTGTGCATAATATTATAAGTACCATCTTATTTTTAGTTAAAATCACAAATTTATTTTAATAACTTGTATATTAAAGCTAGACACAAGTTACCAAATTACACTCAATTTGTTTTAGAGATCAATAGACAAAACAATATATGTTCTTCTCCTCATCTTATATGTTGCTTTAAGAGTTTTAATTTATCTGCCTTAAAAAAATGTTTTAATTTATCTAGAAACTATAATCATAATACTATGTTACTAACATCCTTCTTATTAACATTTTCCCCAAATACATAATCGAGTAAACTCTTTTTAATTGAAAACCTATTGTCATAATAATTTGTATAAAAATAATTTTCTTAAAAAATTGTAAATCCTTAAGACTAAATAGAAGTATAAAAGTACTAATTCACTACACCAAACAATGAAGAGGAAGCAGGATCATCTGAAAAGATTGTAAAGAAGGATTAAGGCCATAGCTCGTACAATTTATTGTTTCCAGTCTTGAAGAATGTTGACACATTTTCTTAATATTGACTTTGCACCTTCGTTCTTCTCTATCTCGTACTGATGAAGCAGCTCATCCTTGAATCCTTCATTGACGTCGCCAGCTAACGGGACGTCCATGGAAAGTTTCATGATTTCCAGAAGACATTCTGAAGCTGAAATATGAACCTGATTTTGGGCACAAGAATCTCCATTCAGCAAACACACAAAAAGTTACAAATCTAGTCCCTAAATTTCGGGTATTCTGTCAGTTTTGTTCGTTAGATTTTTAAATTCAAAATATTTCCTAATAAAATAATTTTGGCATCATTTCTATTTCCGAGTCTACTTTTGCCGAATATATAAGGCAACCAAATGTAAAGTATGCTGCAGTAAATTTCTCAACACATCGTATCTGTTGCGTTTAGTTAGTATTAAAGATTGGGGTGAAAATAAAATATATCACTGGGCTTTATTCACATCTCTGGTGCACAACCACCTTTTAAGTTGTACTACACGGGAACTGACGCATGTTACAGAGTCATGAGCAATTTTACCCCTCAACCCTCCCAAAAAAATGTTTTGAATACAACTGAGACTCTAAGGCCTATTTCTATAGCGTCTACAGGCTATATATACTCTGTAAACCTTCACTGGTTAATACACTGTTCATTTAACTCACTTTATCATATAATTGGTCTATTAATCAAATAGATGTAAAAAAATCGTTTATTTATGGTGATCTTCAAGAAAATGTCTTCATGATTCAATTCAACCACCTGGCTTTGAAGATGCCAATCCTCATCTGGTTTGAAATTTAATAAAGCAATCTATGGTTTAAACAAGCTCCACGTTCGTGGTGGTTCCAGAAGCTAAGTACAACTCCTTTATCTTTTGGTTTTTCTTCCACTATATCTGATACATCATTATTCATTAAATTTCAAGATAATATTACTTTATTTGTTCTCATTTATGTTAATGATATAACTATCACAGGAAGCTCCTCTGTAGCTATCACATCTCTCATTCAATATCTATAGCAACATTTTCGTTTGAAGGATCTCGGCAAGCTCCACTATTTTCTTGGTGTTGAAGCTTCGTGGACACCTGATGGTTCTCTGCATTTATCTCGACATAAATACATCACAGATCTTTTAACCAAATCTGAAATGCTACACTCGAAGTCTCAACCAAAACCAATGCTTCCGTCCACTCACTTAACTCATGATGGTATGACTGCGGTTGATGATGCTTCCCTATATCGCTCCATTGTTGAATCTCTTTAGTATATTCTCATCACACATCTGGAATTGTCATACAGCGTTAACAAGGTTTGTCAATTCATGCTTTCACACAACATCACTAGAAAGTTGTCAAGAGGATCCTCCAATACGTTGCAGGAACTCAAACTCATGGCTTTCTTCTTCGAAAGTCCTCTCAACTCAATATCACTGCATTTGCAGATGCAGACTAGGGTTCTGATCCTGGTGATAGAAAGTCTACCACAGGTTATACTATTTTTCTTGGAAAAAATCCTATTGCTTGGGCATCCAACAAATAGAAAGTAGTCTCTCGTAGCACAATTGAAGCTGAATACCAAAGTGGGCATGTAATCTTCTTCATGAGTTAAGTATAAAGGTGCAAATTCCACCCTTATATTTTGATAATCTTGGCCATGTGCTTCTTGCTGCGAATCCAATCATTTACTCCAAGACCAAACACTTTGATTTGGATCTTCACTTTGTTCGCGATTCAATACAGTAACGCCAGCTTCGTCTTATTCACGTTCCAAGCACCATAAAAAACGCAGACATTCTAACCAAGCCTTTATCAGCTTCTTGTTTTCACTCTTTTCAGGATAAACTAATGGTAGTTTCAAATCCAACCATTAGTTTAAGGAGGGCTATCAGTTTGTCTGTTTAGCATCTAATGCTTATTTCTATAGCGTCTACAGGCTGTCAGTTTGTCTGTTTAGCGTCTAATGCTTATTTCTATAGTGTCTACAGGCTAAAGTAAACCTTCGTTCACTGGATAAGCAATAAGACACTGTTCATCCGCATATTCTCTTTCCTTTTCTCTTCTATGCTACCTTTCTTTTCTCTCTCAGTTTCTTTACACAATATTTTGGAACTGGTTTCAGTAAACATTTCATAAATTATGTTCATCAAATGTTTAAAGGAATGCAATGAAAATATTCATGATTTCCAATTTAAATTGCACCTGCAACTCATGTCATTATAATTAATTGTGTTGTCTATTGAAAATTACTTCCAAAAAAATGCTGATTACCCCCAGGGATTTTTAGTTTATAGGGCAGGAGAATCTAACTCATGAACAATGTTCAACCAAATAAGACAGTGACGTACCTGTGCAATTTTTATTGTGCTTATGCAATGTAATATTTTTGGTGACAGAGAGTGAAATATCTGAAAAAGAATAAAGTTGATTTTAGATCATTCAAGAATTGAAGTTACTACAAGTCCAACTGAGAGTAAGCCTCAATTACCTCCTGGACAAAAGAAGTTGCACCAGCAAGTTCGTGATTTCCCTGGGAGTCTATTACAGCACTGTGGAGTCTTGAGCAAAGTTCTTTGATGGATAAAAAGGCTGTAGTTTTGACTGCACAACGATGACTTTCTTAATAAAGATTAATAGAAAAATGGAAGGGACTTTGAAAAATGAAAAAAAAGTATAAAGAATACCACTCCATTTATGTTCAGGCAACAGTAATGAGGTATACATGTGCATTAAGCTCTTTTGCTTCTCAAGAATATCATTTATATGTGCCACATGGATACAAGAGGTTAAACAGTCAACAATTTTGTTATATGGAATAGAAATCTCTTCAACACTGTCCAACTCTGAAAAAAAAAGGTTAAAATGGTTGCAGTCAGTAGCACTAAGAAAATTGTAACAACGAAAACTCAAATGATTTAAGTGGCTGGTCATTTGAATAACCATTGAACAGTAACAGTAACAAGGAGAATCGTCCATTTCATCAAGTTTCTAAATAGGGTGAAGTTATAAAACGTTTTCTATTTTCACTTTGTTTCCTATTTTCAGAAGGCTGTATAGGAAAGAGTGAAAGCAAAAATGGAAATAAAAATATTTTCGCTATTTCCTACACAAACTTTTGAAAGTTAAAAACAATGAGACCAAATGACCCCTAAATGAAGAATCTCGGAAAAAAAATCAATTCAATATCTACAAGAAACAACACTCTTAACTATTTGTTTGATCAGCATCAAACTAAACCAACTTGGCATGAGAAACTTAACCTCAAGAACTGCATTAAATGATTCATTGATGGTCATACACAGTCTCCTATAAGGAACAAAATCTGTTGCAAGATATAAATGAAGATCCAGAATTTGTCATAACCTGATTCAGCAGGATTACTGACCAAAGGTGCTTGCCCAGACTTCAGGGGCTCTGAATTGCATAGATCAAACAACAAGGGAAAGACCATATTAAAGAACTCTGGATCGCCGAAGGCTTTTATAACCTGGAAGCATACAAAAAATAAAGCAACTAAATATGAAAAATTGCTGAATTTACTATTGTTCTTATCACCAGTCAAGGAAACATGTAATGTCAATTTTATGAGCTAATAAAAAGAGGTACACTTAAAATAGATATCCTAAGAGCTTTACTAGAAATTTTCTTATCTGGTCTGTTGTTGCCCTATACTTATAATTTAATCAAACTAGAAGTGAATAATAGATCCTCAGATTACCTACTATGTTATGCTTAAACTGTTGAGTAAAAGGTTCATATATATGATTTCAACTTTATAGGAACTTGGTTATTGTGGGAGTCTAAGCCTCACATCAAGTAGTATAAGACGCTTGATGAAGTATTCAAGTGTTAGGTTTTCCCCCCTTAACATCTAGCTTTTAGGGGGTGAGTTTGTGAAGTACTTAGGTGCTTATCGTTGGTCTCAATTGATTATCAGCACCTCGAAAAGGACTACCTATAAAGGGTTATGACTGGTGAAAGGCTAAGTCTCAAATTGAATAGTATGGGATACTTGATGGAATATCAAGTGCTTGGTATCTCCCTTTAACAGCTAGCTTTTAAGGGGATGGGTTCCCCAAGTGCTTGGGGATTAATGTTATGTCTCAGAAGTTCCATTACTCCTTGTATAGATAGAAGCAGTGTCAAAAGAGGCCAGGCAGGCCTACAGGTCACTCACTCCATTTGACCTGAAAAAGTAAATGGGCTAGGACCCTTGAAATCAAAGTTCTGCTTCATCTCATCCAAAGACTTTTCAGAAAATAAAAATGAATGAGAACAGGATAAAATTCTAGAGCATATTTTGGTCATTAATCAACATTTTAGTACGCACTTTATGATGTTATTTTCAGTGTGTTATTATATGAAACGTGGTGCTTCACTCAATCTGTAGTGCTTTTAATGGCATTTTGCTATTTTTTTTAATTACTTTGGGATTTTTATGAATCATTGGGGGGAAAATAAGCCAGTCTAAGGAAGGCCCATGAACCCATTAGAACCAGGCTGCGACTCTAATTTTCTCATCCAATGACTACAAATTAAAATAAGACTGGCACAGCCAAATATATTTTGCTCTCAGTTATTTCTTTTAATTTTTATCTTTCTAATTAATTCTCAATAGTAATTAGAGATAATCAGGGGACAGAAAAACTAAGTGATCCAGAGCAGATGGCTTTGTGTTTTGATGGTTTCATGGGTGCCGTTTAATTTCAATATTTTAAATGTGGAATACAAAAGCATGGTAGCATAACAAGACGATTTGAGATTCTGTAGACTTTACCTAAAGCTTGACTTCTCAATTTCTGCCATCAAACTCATTACTACAATTTGGAGTGTCACCATTCTGTATGCTTTTAGAATTTAGTAGTTCCTAACACGTTTGGTTCGTAACTTATTGTGCATTGAGTTGTGACTTTTATCCATTTTTTTATTATAATTTATATTTTTCTTGAATATTTGATATTGCTTATATTGCTTTGTTGGTTCTTAATTCAATATTTACCCCAAGGAAGAAAACTTTCCCAAAATTAGTAACCAGCACCCACTATAAATAAATTACTAACCTGTTCAAGAGAGGAAAGTGCTGCTTCACGATACTTTTTCCCCTTTCTGGTGCATGCAGATGATACCAAATTCAGAATGGCAATGGAAGAGGAGGAACCTTCAGCTAAAATTGCTTTATGGCAGGATGTACATAGAGCACCTACTGCTAGCAGTAGCACGTCTTTACCCTGCCATATGTAGTAAGAAAAACAAGCCATTAAACTTGAGGCAATCGTCCATGATTGATATTTGATAATAAGTTTTTCTGCCAAATATATAAACTTAAAAAAGTGGCAGTCTTCATTATTTTACCTCCCATAGGCGACCAGGAATTTCCTTCACGAGAGACTGAAGCAAATCCTTATGGTGAGAAGAAAGAGATTCACCCAAAACTTCACTAAGCCTACATATAGCCAGTGCAGACTGCAGGTGACAGCAGGATAAAAAAGTGAACATCTATACACAAATCATAAAATCACCAAGCTGAATGAGGTTATATGAGAATAATAGAAAAGGAAGAAAACAAAGCAAGACTAACTTTTCTTTTACTTGCCCATGACGATGATGACATGCCCTCACAAATAAGTGAAACAATTTCTGTTAAGTATAAGTGGAGAGTGATTCGTTCCCCACTTGTATATTCTTCCCATAGTTCCTCAAATAGACCAGAGACATTTTTATCATCTTCAAATCTGCATGACAATTTTTAGTCCATGTGAAATGAGAATACTTTTATTTTTCAATATGAAGTTCTTAGTTTGTTATACGAGGTTCATACAATAAACACAATTTGCCTCAACTACCTTTAAAATTCAGAATCAAATGCCTACAACAATATATACATGATTTTCGAGAGTTAAATATAAAATCCATAATCAACCACAACGTAAGAGCTTAAGCTTTTAGCAAGTATGAATCCTTACGAGGCTGATGGGAACATACTCCAAAATTAAATTATAATTGGAGACAAGATCTGCTTTGCCAGTGCTTTGAGCTATGTCAGATATATAAAATTATTCCCAGCCTTCCACCAAACTTGTAACTTTAGGAGAGTTGGCCCTTCACAATAACTGAATGAACTTTGTCTTGGTGTTCCCATAATAATAATTTACTAACATAAACGACACTACAACCATAATAAACGACCTCGACACAGTATTCCAACTTCTATAGTAACCTACAGTTTGCTATTTTCAAAATACATTCTCAAGATTCTCTTTTCCAATGGAACATGCAATAATTTCTGAAATTGATGAGAATGCAACAGCATAGAGCATATTGCATCCTTTGAAATTAGTACAAGAGAAATTATAGTAAAAATAAAAGGACAAAACCAATCCTACAAATTCCACAATATAACAGACAAATGAAGTTGTTATATACATAAGCATCATGATTCATAATGACTCCTAGAAGACCAATTTACAAGGAAACACCCAACGCTCACCAAGAACAACAAACAAAAATTCTAAAGGACAGTGGCTGGCAGCCAATGACAAGCTTCTGCTTAAATTTATGATTCTGGATTTGTTATAATGTTGGTTTTTTTATAAAATATCAAAATAAAAAACCACGAGAAAAAAAGAGAATGTTCATAACCTTGAAAAGAAAACAACTGGAATAATAACTGCATGATATCCACCAACAACATCTGCTGCGACAGATGAATAGCTCTTTAAGAGAAATGCACATGCAATTTGAGAATTCTTGTCAACAGCATGCAAAGCCACAGTTTCTTCAATAAGCTTTTGTGCTTGTGAGGCTGGTGTGTACTTTAAGATTTTCGCACAGGCACTTGCAAAGGCACGTTTTGCAGCAGTACTTCTTTCCTCCTTAACAACTGGAAACAACAATCTCACCAGCATATTTGCATATGGCTTGATGTCAACACCAACACTTTCAAGCAACAACGTAATAAAATTGGCAACACCAACCCTGCACAAGCACAGAAAGCATAACTAAGAATGAAAAATAAATTATGAATATTACAAAAGTGCATCTATCAGAGCCAAATTTTAAATATAGATTCATTCCATTTATAAGAATCATATAATTATCAGCACTGCTACAATTGTGCTAAACATTATGTGATTGCAAGGAGAGAAGTAAAAATTACTCAGGCATCTTGAACCATGTATACATGATTGGTTGACACTCCCAAATATCAGAGTATTACAGAAGTTTGCTGTACAAGCTGGTACTAGTGTGTTTGGTTTGCCATTTGGAACCTTAAAACCATTATTTGAACCAAAGTTACAAGCTTTGAACCTCCGCCATCCCAGCAAAGGTTCCGCACTGTTTACTGCCAAGGTTATTCTGGCGAGTACCATCCTCAGACAACTTTTCTAGCTACTGTTGTTTACCTTTGATGTTTTCTGGCAAGTATTGTTTACTGCTGATTTTTTTTGACAGAGTATTGTTAATCACCATGCCCTCTAACATTTCTTAACAAACTTGACTCATATATGTTCCGACTTGAGGACGAGTGTTGAAGATATAATTTGAAAAGGTGATTCACATTGAAGATTGATTGTCACTTTGGCATAGAGAAGTCATGTCCAGGAAATATCTACCGACATTGATTACTTTGACAACTTCAGCAACCAACTGAATTACATGTTTACTAAGTCACTAAGGGGGTCTTGTATTGATGACATTTAAAACCAACTTTTCTCATATGATACATATGCTCAAACTTGAGAGGGAGAATTAGATATATGATTCGATTACATTAAATAAGAAGATATAATATGATTTCATAGAGAAATATCTTACTAAATATTTCCCATTATTGAATATTTATTGTGTTCCTTATTATTGTATATTTTCTTCATAATAAACAATAATACTCTGTGTACACAAGAAAAAAATCAATATATTCCTTCTTGATTTCTCTCTTCTCAACATGGTACTAAAGTGGCACCATCCTCTTTTACCTGTTTTAGCACTAATCCTTTCAACAATACCAATGCTAGGGAGTAAGGATACCTATGGCCATGCACGATATCAAATTTAGAGAATAATAACAAGAATGCTCCCTCTAAAAAATAATAAAGTTCGAATTCATTTGTTCTATTTTTTCCTTGTTTATAATAAAACAAAATTTCAGTAGTAAAGAAAGACAACTGTGCCTCATTGTAGGGCAGAATATTCCCAACAAGAAGGAAGAGGAAAAGCAAAGGAATATAAAAAATCACTAAAACAAGAAAGCTCGAGCATCAGCATCATAAGGGTGACAATATATTAATGCATAACACACAGTGGACATCAGCCAACTACTGATTGTCACTAATCCTACATGCTTTTTCTACTAAACCCACCCTCCTTGAATCAACATAAGCTCCATAAATTTTCAAACGGAAATATAATAACGAAATGACTCAAGGCAAACAATGCAAAAGAAAATACATTAGATGTTATAATAAGATAATAACAAACCTAGTATTGAGGCCCACTCCAGATCGCACTAAATGAGCAAGCCGTGGGATCAATGTGTTCAATGATTCTGCATCAACAACTTTTATGCATGAATCTAAAGTCTCCCACATAGGAGAGCCTTTGGCTATGGAAATTCTCAAACTTTCAAGCTTTTCGGACTGTATTCCTACATTTGCTGCATGAAGCTAATAAAACAAAAAACATAAAAAGTTAACATATAAATAAACAAAAGTTAAAAGTGAACTCATGCAAGAATTGAAAATACCATTCAATCTAACCTCGACATAATTGAGTGATTGATCTTCTAGGCTTGATAAACTTTCAAGCATGCAGCACACTAAATCAGACATATGTGGACGAATTGCAGTTCCAGCATGCTAAAATAAGACAATAATATAAGACGCTTATATTTAACAGCAGCATAACTTAATGGAATAATAGCACTATGTTATCCTTCCATAATAATCAATCATTATTCTTCTTACACAATCACAACACTCAGATAAACAAAGTCAAAGGAAAACCAGAAACTTCACAAAGTATAAACTAAAATCTAACACCAAAATAGACAATAAAAATATCCAAAATTGTGAATGAAACTAGCAACATATTATATGTGCTGGTTGGCACCAATCAAGCTTACTGGGAAATGAATTCTACAACAGTTGGTATTCTATTTAGTTATGTTTTTTGCAAAAGAAATTTGAAAATATAAGTACAAGAAAATAGGATAAGTTATACTCCTGAAACAAATAAACCTGGAAAGTAGTACCAAAAAAACAAAACATCGGTAAGATTATTAGTATTGTCATTGGAATAATGAACAAAGCAGAAAAAAGGAACAACCAACATCATATCTGATGAGAATAAAATAATGTCTAAATAGTCTTGTGGTATATTCCACTATACACACTAGAGCAAGTAAACATATACAATCCTACTAAGTTTGAATTTTTTTGAAGAAACAACTGATGTGAATATACAAAATTTACAATCGGGTGGAAGAAAGTTAAAAAAACAAAAAAGCAAAGTGATTGTATGAAGTAAGTTGTAAAGCTAAGGCAAAGCAAGACATTCCTAACCTTTGTAAGCTTCATAACGACTCCAATCGATGCTTTGCGGACACTGTCAACTTTACTTAGTATACCTTCTGCGAGCAAAAAGGGTAAAACAATATCCATTGCTTTGTGCGCATCTGACTTGTCAGTTAGAGAAACATCACAGAGCCTTGTTGTCAAGGAAGTTACAGCACGGCATAACTTTTCTCCAGAATTTCTGACAGTTTCCTTTATGTCATCCATTGCACGAAATGCTCCAGACCATAATCTCTTTAAATGCTTCCCAACCTGTGGGAGGTGAAGGATGAAAGAAAAGCACAAGGGAAAGAATGAAGACCTGTTGATATGCTTTAGAAATACCAAAATCAACCAGTGCTCAAACTGTAGATAGCGATGATAAAATTAATGGATTAGATAAATTTATCAAATGAAACATGGATGAATTAGATTTTTTAAATAATTTTTTAACGGATCAAAATGGATGGATATCCAATGGATCCAAAATTATTACCTCAGGTCCTATATATAAGAAACAAATATATAATTCATGAAGAATAAAAAAGTAGTTAAATTGGTTAGTTTTCATTAATAATGCCAAAAAAATTATTTTATTTAAGTGAAAGTTATATTTAATGACCCAACTCATAATTCAATGAATCACTTTTCAACTAATAAAAATTACTTATTTTAGTAAATACCCAATAAAGGCATTCATCTATAACAATATCAAATGAGGAATCTCCGCTTTGATGCACACATTTCATATTCCTATTTTATCCTTAATTATATTTTAAAATTGAAAAAATGGCAATAAACTACCCACACACACTTTATAAAGCACAACACAATATACTACAGATCACCCACTATTTTTAAATCTAACCACCATAATTAATTTTATTTTCTTAATCTATGATGACATATAAAGGGGATTCTCCTCTTTGGTGTACACATTTCATATTTCCATTTTATCTTTAATTATATTTTAAAATTAAAAAAAATGGAAGTAAATTACCCAAATGCTAAAAGTATACTCACACACTTCAACAGCCCAACACGTTATAAATCACTCACATCTTTCAACAGCACAATACACTACAAATCACCCACTAGTTTTCATGAAAGGGAATAGCACACCAAATATAAATAGCTCTCTTATCTCTTCAAATAAAAAATACTTAAACTTATTAACCATATTTTGACACCAGAGTAAAGCCAAGTAAACAACACAACAAAAGTAGGAAGGAAAAACAGAAGACCAGAATAACTAGTACTATTCTCCATTGACAAACATCACAAAACCCACAATGGCAAAATTTGCCCTGCTTTTTCCAGATGATGACTCACCATAACAGTAGTTACTTAGGTTTTTGTTGCCAAGTATTAGAGGAGAGAGAGAGAGAGAGAGTGAGAGAGAAGAGGATCTCAAAAGGCAACTTTTGTATTGATAAAATGTACAAACGAAAACAAGGATTCTCTTTATATACAGAATGAAAAGAAACAGTGTTAGAATTGATCAATGACAACTCTAAGCACACTTTTAAACTCAAGAAAAATATAAATAATCTTAATGACCTCATAAAATTTTCGTCCTTGAATAATGTCTGTAAGGGCAAGACATGATGCCTCGCGCGACCGCCAAAGCCTGGATCCACATTGTTCCAGTAAATCTCCAATTATAATATCTAAATTTTCATCAATGGTTTTCTTTGAATCATCCACAAGTGACTTCCATATATGTACCATTGCATCCTGGACAGAAAAAAATGCAAAAGCCAAATCGAATAAGTGCCTGAAAATAAGAATTCGTATACTCATTGGATATCATGCATAACATTGCATTCTAAGGAAAAATGAGTTTTTTTTACTGAAAAAGGTTGGAAAAGCTGCACAAAAAAAGGAAAAATTTTACAAGTAACACAATAGAGAACCAAACCGAAAATTTTAGAGGGTAAAACTACATTGAAGTTTGACAATGACATTAATTATATAATAGCCCTATAATGTTCTATCATAGATTAAAACTAGGTAAAGAACTTTTCTGGATTCAACTGGAAATCTCTTGGTAAGGATTAGATTGAATACCACGCTTACCAGATTATAAATGGAACTTACCTGCACATTTTTGTCAGGATCATATTGGTAGCGTACAAGCCTTGGAATTAAAGAACGTAAATATGGCTTAAGAATATCCCCTGATTGTTTTGCTATTTTAGAAAAGCCAAAAGCAGCACCCCTCTTTGAATTCAGAGAAGCTTGATAATTTGCTAAATCCATGAACTTATATATCAAGTCCGGTTGTCCCATCTCATTTGCTAAGTTACACAACTCCTTATAAGTGCTCAGTTTTCCTCCACTAGCACTTTCACCGAGAGTTCCATCCATAAATACTTCAGTATCTTCAACAAGCTGCACAAAAAAACTTCAGGAATGTAATTCAAACAAAAAATTAAAGGGAGCAAAAAACAATAAATTACCAAGCCTTATTCCACATAAGACAATTTTTAAAAAATACTAGATTACTACCAACTTACTTTGACAGCTCTTTTCCGTTTCCCTGACCCAGTCAATGTAATCACAAGTGCATTCACCAAATTCTTTTTCATTGATTCATCACCAATGTCATACACAATACTCATGCCTTGAGAAGCCAACTCTTGTGTGAGTTCATTTTGCTCACCAAGAAGGTGAGAAAAAGCCTCCTGCATATTTACATTATAATTGTAAATCCAACATCACAAGTTACAGGATTCTGCTAAAAAAATAGACACAGCCAAGAACAAAATAAATGGGTTAATGGTGTTTCTAGTCCCTGAAAAATGAACCATCTTTTTAGTGCCTGACTTTTAAGACTTTTTTTCTGCAAAGTAATAAATACAAAGACGAAAACTCGTGGATTTAAAAGTTGGAAATTAAACCAAAGGTAACCCATTTTTCTCAGACTAAACAAACCATTAACCAAAACAAATTGTAGGAATATCATGTTACAAGATAAGTCGTGGTTTCACAACAAGAAAAGCTCCATCGTAACAATTACAACAATTTATTAGAATGCTAACATGGAAGAACCTCAGCCCAGCATACAATTATATAAGCATATTCTCTGTTAGCTTTATTAAAACAGACATCATGTCCTATAGAATTATGCCCTGCATTTCACTTTTGGAAACCTAGGTCAGAACCTAATTATTACAAAGCTTCTAATTGAGGAATAAATGTAGGTAAGAACTAGTTAAAGTCATTTTGCAAACTGCACATAGTTCTGTCAGTTGCCTGGCTGGACAAACATAAAGTTTGACCAGTTATAACTTTGATTTATTAGGTCCACAGGATAGAGGACGGTTAACTGTTTCTAAACCCAATACACTGACCAAAACAAGCATGTGAGCTCCAAAAATATAAGCTGTATAACAAACCTTTCCATGTTCAAACCACCACACTAACAATGAAAACTTCAGGGGAATAGCAGTTTAATCTGCAGTATTCACATGCAAACCTTCATTTGTATCATAGGAGATCCCGTTCTCATGAGTCATGACAGCATCCATCAACAACCACATTAACTCATTTCCTTACATTACACCCCTATGATCTCGATATTAGGAGTTAGGCTTTTCCTCCAAAATGAGAGAAAGAGCCACAGATCCACTTCAGGTAACCAAAAGTTTGTCTTAAGAAGAACAACTGGCCTAATAAAAAACCACTTCCAATTGAAATTAAAAACACCCAATATCAACTATCAAACTACTCCAGTTGTGATAAATGGGATGCATTTAATATCTGACACAGGGAAGCACTTCCAAATTAAAAACTATTAGCACCCAAAGAATAGGCAAACTGAAGGAATTTCAGTAATGATATTATGTTAGACCATGACTCCTCCTTGGGTATGAAAGGTTATAAACTGGAGTCCAGAAAAAATTCTGAAAGAACTCATAGGACATAACAATATTCAACAAGTTTGAACAAAACAAAAATAAAATTACAACAACGAAGGGCTGTCTTCCAATCCATATATCACACTAACTGCTTTCTGGAATTTCCCTTTTCCTTTTTAAATATACACAGGAAACCCAAATATGGGGAGAACTATATAACTGTAACCATCAGAGATATCTTTAAATTGAAGAAAAACAAATCTCTATTTATATCTCTCCCCATATAACCATCGAAAACAATACAATATTATAAGTGAAGTTTCACAGGTTACTATAGAGATAGGAAGAAAAAAAATAGAAAATTTGTTTTGTTAATGAAAAACCTGAATTTCTGGAAGCATTTGCTGAATAGTAGGATGATGGCTGCAGTACTTTATAAGTGAAACAAGCCAAACAGTTCCAGCACATCTCTCTTCTTTCCTGCTACTATACAAAAGAACATCAAAGAGCTTTTTGGTAATTGCATCTCTCACATTAGCATGATAATCTCCACTATATTCACTTTGTTCATTAGAATTCTGCTTAGCCACAGAAGTCAAATCTCCCATCAAAAAATTTGAAGCCATTGACAGTGAAGTATAGTTTGTCTGAAGAATAATATCAGCATTGAAAGGAACACCACCCCACAAAAAAGAAAGGGCCTCCCCTGCAGCAAAGAGAATATCCTCAACCTGAAAATTTAGTTAAACCAATGTAACACTTTTTAACGGCTGCAACTTATAATGGACAAAATACTATTAGTGTTCCTTTTAGCTCAAAAAGAAAAAGAAGAAAATAACATCAAACTGTTTGCAATCAAGATTAAGGCATCCCAGAAACCAAAATCTAACTTTTCCACAACATAAAAGGAAAAAAACAATAGAGCAAAAATTAGAGAAAGAAAACAAAAAAAGGAGCATCAAAGTAACATCAATCCAACACGAGTCGCCCAAAATAAGCACATCATATAAAAAAACAAGGGGAAAAAATGTAATACCTTAGATCGACAGAGACTGAAAATCAAATTTAGTGCCATATCAAGCTGAGTAGATGATGTTTCTTTTACACATATATGTCCAATAGATATAACAATCTTCTGTATTGCTTTCATATCATGATCCAAGAGAAGCTTGTTCAATTTATCAGATAACATAATTAGAATTCCATCTGCAGAGTTAACCAGACACCCTTATGATAGCTCAACAAATAAAATCAAAACAAGTTCATCAGATTTTTAAACTTGAATTTACCTGAATTAGAATGAAGTGGGGGTAATGAAATACGTAGTCCTATATGACCCAGTGCTTGCATTGCAGTTGCAGCTAGTGCAGAAGTTTCTGAATTAACCACGTTAACCAGACATCTAAGTGTATCCTGGAGAAGTATTTCTGGCATCTGCCAAGATTATGCATGTACAATAAGTATAAACATATTTATAACCAAAGCAATGACGTTATGTGCAACAATTATGATTTCAGTTTCAGTGGATAATAGTAAATTTTAGAACAGGCAACTTTGAGCATGTTGATCAAGATCAAATCACAATTGCACATACTCATACTCATAAAACTAGCATTCTAAGAAACTGTGTTAAATCATTAGTATAAAATCTTAAAGAGGTGTATTCAATTGGGATTTCAAGACTTTTTCACATAAAAAAAGTCCAGTAGAATTTAAAAGATTTGGTAAGAATGTAATGATTTTTTAAGGAAAATTGACAATTATATCAACAGTTTATGAAAAAATGAACACTAGCATGTCACCATTTCCTTCTTGTTTGTTGCTTTCCATAGAATTCTTAATAGCTATATTTTCAACTCGTTGACCATAAACAAGTGGACCATGTTGCTGAAAAACAATCATGGTTAAAGGAAAATGTTTAAAAATTCAGTGAACAAAAGAACAACATCACATATAAAAGCCAAATCAGAAAACAGAAAACCCTTGTTTTCATTGATTGAACAATCATACATAATAATAATAGCAATAACCCATAACATTTGCAGAAAACAATTACTTGGACCAAAAAACATTAAAAATTAGAAGAGATTACTCTACTCATCACTATTGATATTGAGAAAAGTTTGAAATGAAGTAGAAAAGTCTTACATATTTGGATGAGATTGTTTCATGAGAACCATATTTATAAATACAATTAAAAAATCACAGAAAATCCATATAAATCCAGTCAACAAAATAATCCATTGAAATTGTATAATTTTAAATACAAGATGATTCTTTTTTAGTCTTGTAAATCTCAATTGAATACATCCCCCAAACATTGTTAGTAATTAAAAATGTGAAGTAAAATTATACTTACAGGTGTTCTAGATAAATAATTCGCAGTTACATATCCTATTGCACAAAGAGCGCCATGCTGAGTTTCAAACCTGTCAATAAATTAATTCAGCGTGAGCATATATCAAACAGGGAAAAAGCAGCAATTCTGAGAAAGTGAGCTAAAATAATTTAGTTCCACCAGTAAACAAACCTTGACTTGAGTGTTTGGCTGAATAAGGAAGTCAATTCAGAAATAACATCAGGGATTGAAAGAGCAGAAGACACAATACCAAGTATACGTGCAATGGATTCACGAGTCTCTAAATCCACATGACTTAGTAGTTTCTTAAGCCACGAAACCTTTTGGGCAAAATGTGAGGCTAACACCTATAACAATAAATATGTCAGATGGAACACAATGAAGAAAGCAATCAAAATACTTTAATAATAACTGACCTCTGGCATATGTGATCCAATTATAAGCAATGCCTTGGAAGCATTGACATGCAACTCAACAGAGCCTTCAAATGACATAGAATGCTCCAGGATTGAACAGAATGTCTTCACTGATGACATAATTTCGGATGATCCTTCTAAGTATTTGTTCTGCTCCAACTCTGACTCGAAGCACTTCAACAAAAATTTAATCATGACCACATATGTATTTGAAGGAAAAACAAGGTTTTGTTCTCTAGTTTCACTGGACTCCAACAACTTTGGCTGTTGTCGAAGAATGTAATCCAGCATCATGCCCAACTTGGGATACATAAGACCAGAAATTTGACTTTCGCTTTTAAGACAAAGACCTTCATGTGCCATTTCTCTGTTTCAAACCACAAAACAAAAACCTAATTTGAAGTCAATGATGCCAAATATAAGACTTCAAATTCTAAAAAACATCAACACTTAATTACCATGGAACCTAAATAAAGTTATAATTACAACTCAAGTTTTTCATATTATACAAAAAATAAAGTTTCAAAATCATCAGTTTGGAATAAAAGTAACTGTTTACAGCAAGAAGCATTACGAGAATCATAGTCTCTGATTTTAAAAAAAAGCAGTGCAATCTAAGAACATAACATGTTCAAGATAGATGGTTATTAAAATTGAACACATGCATTTGTCCTTTTCTCTTTACAGAGTTATGGAAAAAAAAAATACTACCAGACAAAGCAATCTTTTACATCTAGAATATAAAAGTCATGCTTGGAACATACATTTTCATGTGCATATTATAATGTTGTATACATGCTTTATAAAAATTATGACATTTGACAAGAGGCACAAACAATCACTTCAAACAATATCAAAATAAACATGTAATTAAGTGTTCATTTTGTAATTGCACCTCCTTTTTTAAACAAATATGCACAATAACAGGCTTAGAGGGTTTTTTCCTATTTTACTGATGAAAGAAGAAAATCCGTTCGGAGGATATCTCCAATGTAAAAGGAAAACAAAACAAAAAATGCAAAGCTAAACATTCCCTCGAAATATTTGTAGTAGAAATCCCCTTTTTAGAAGAATACATACTTTATAGCATGTCAGATCATCACTAAAGGAATTTGTAATTACCTGATGTCTAATTTAGCATCTGCTGCTCCAAGCATACAAATAAATCGACTTGGACAATGTTGAAGATCAAACAAAGATGTTGCCCATCTAACAGCACAAAAACGCACTTCACTTTCCTCCTGACATCACCAAGCAGCATGTTACGGTTCAAACCATGTGTCTGCTGAGTTTTTAATTAGATAGGATATTATAATAGCACTAATTTCAGAGGATTTGATTAAAGTAAAGATGCCAAAAAGCTACATAGTGTTCTCTGGCGGCAGTGTATTTGGTTGAATGAAAGAATCTTCTCAGGAAAGAAATTTTGTATTCAGTTCATTTGCCATCTAGTATTTTTTCTAGCTCCATTATGATGTTCTGCTCCTGGTCTTTGAGGGGTGTCCCCTTTGTTAGATCTCCACAGAGATTGGTATTTTTGTGATTGTTACTTAACTTGTTTCCTTTTGTTGTATCATCTTTAGTTCTTGAAGATTCCTTATCCTCTTTCTGTATCTTCCTTCTCTATCTTAATAAAATCTTTCCTTAAAAAAAATATAATAATAAAATTAAAAGTTCTATGTTCTTCTGATTGCCTCATGAAATGAGCCCTGTAAGAAGCCGTACAAAGTTCACCAAAGAGAAGCTATTGAAACAACCTCTTTCAAAAGAGTGAACTCTCACTCCAACCAAATACAGCATAGGTTAGAATGCCATATAAAGTATCAAAAAGTCCATTCCATCGTAACTAATGTTGACCAATGTAAAAAAAAAAAACACCATTCAGTTGTCTCCTTACAATAACAAAAATATCAAGTACCAAATTTGTGTAGGTCTTATTAAAATGTAATGGTTCATGCTCACAGGTCCAAATGGTAGCAATGAATGGGTCAGTGCCACTTTGAAACCTCTTCCCAAATATTGTCATATTAAAAGAATTTTATATGGGACAATAAATGAGAAAATACACAAGACAAAAAAGTTTTTGCTAAGGTAAGATACTTTGGAGAAAAAATAGAATAAAAGAAAACCATAAAACTTATAAAATGGATAATGTGTAAGACAGAGACCATACCCAAAACTCCAAATGGAGGCCATTAGACCTCTAACATCTAAAAAATTATATTTCATTATTTCGAGAGAAAATCATTTACAATTGACTTCTTTTACAGGGAGCAGATCAACCATCTCAATTTTTATAACAAGAACAACAATTCTTGATCACACAACTTTACATGGATGGCAGGATTTGTTTTACTGAATTCAGTCTAAACCATCCATGTACCGTATCATTGTATGATCTCTCTCTCAAAGTGTATGCATGTCTGTGTTTTGAACTGTAAATATCATTATTAGGAAAGTCAACCCACAATCCCTTAGATCAAGGGATTTATTCCGGGAGCTAATTTCACAATTACCTACTTTATTAGGATGGATTCTGTTTCACTTTTTATCTACATAGATCATATTATAAACTTTTGACGAACTACTAGTCTGTCATTCCAATTTCTTAATATTTGAAGAAGGAACTCAAGATTTTAAGGACTTAATATTTTAGGAGAATATTTGACTAAAATTGCAGGATTGAAAGTTGGAACACACTCAGCCTAGGGACATATGAGCAAAATAATACACAGGAAAATAATAAAAGCAATTTACAATAAAAATAATCTTACTCAATTCCCGAAGTTACAATAACCTAGGCAGCTAGTAAAGTGGAGTATGTTTATTATCATGTAATTTCCAACATAACAGAAACAAATAATATATATATATATATAACATCCTAGATAAGGGGAAAAGTCAGTATGTTTTGTCATACCACTTGAGAATTTTTTAGCAGAAGTGTCTCCAAATCTTGTAACACAGCTAATGGGGCTCCCTGATACACAAGAGATAAAAAGTACAGCGAATAAAAAGTAAGAGCATAAGAGATATACCAAAAAAAGTCCAAAAGTAAGAGCATGATAAGAGGTTTGAAAAAAGAGTCCACAATTATATTTTTATACCAAAACCTAAAGTCTTGTTGGTAAAAAAGTTCAACAATATAGCCCATAAAACAGAGTCCAGGAAAATTGAGTTTCTACTCTAATTTTATGAAATAAAAGAATTCAGTACAACAAAATCACACGAATGCAACCATTAATTAACTGTATAGCTTTACTAGTTTAATAAGTTACAATTTTTCGAAGTAATATGCTTCATACATCCTTGAAGAACTAGTACAAGAAACAATACAGAAATATCAGTAAATTGAGATGATTGTTGTTAACATTATTTAATTATAGTTGTGTAAAAAAGATTCTAACGAAAATGTTATAAAGGACAAGGAAACCATTCAGATCAAAACTAAAAGCAAACAATACCTAAAAATAAGGGTGAACATGGGTCAGTTTGGGCTCAAACCATACAGAACAGTTACGAAGATTGAGTCAAGTCAGTTTGGCTAGTTGCCTTTTTCAGTCACAGCCCAAATTGACTCAACTCGGTTACATTGGGTCAAGCCAAATTTGGTCTTTGGTTATCCATCATCAGAAAAATGGGGAAATGAGAGAGAGGATCAAACAGATTCACAGAACAGAGACAAAATGGAAATTGATAAAAAAATTAGCAGCATCTGTATTGTATTCTAATAAACAGCGTCAAGGAATTTCCATGGATGGATCATGGAATCAATTGACAACTGGTATTGAAAGAAACTATGAAAGAAAAGAAATTAACAATGGCACATTGAATCTGAAAATGGAAGCCCCATCAAGTCTTTGAACTATGTAGCCTTCAAACTTGTTGACCTTCTAATTCTCAACATTAATGGTGGTGATAGTGGATTTGTTGGGGAGTAAGGGGCACTATGTGCAGTGGCTTTGGAAATTGAAGTGTGGTTTGGTCATTGTCAATTGTCTGGAGCTGATTATGGTCAGAGAAGAAAACACCTAGGTTTGCTTCCAGTGTTAGGCATGCTAAGAACTGAAACAAAACACGATAGCACTCATTCACTACTGTTTCATACTGAATAAAATATGTACTTGAATAAGTTGGGGGTCATTGCTCTGGTTTGCAAACAAAAAATAAACTTATTACCCGACTTGATTTGTTCAGTTTCTTCTTTTGAAATTCAAACGAGTTTGGTCAAACCAACTTATTAAGATTCAGATCGAGTCAGGTTGATAATCCATGTTCACCCCTACCTAAAACAAAAGTTCATTGGTTCATCATAACTCTCCAATCTCTTGTATTATTTCTAAATTAACATATAATGATCAAAAGGAATCATGGAATATTTTCCTCTAAAAGAGATTAATTATGTTGAATATAAAGGCAGCTAAGCTTTGGCTCAACTTTGGACGTCCAATGGCTTATAATAATTTTCTTATAGCATAGACTTATGAAGGTACGAATAGCAATTGTACACTAAGCAATGCATTTGTTCAATTGTATAATTTTTTCAAAATTTCTAAAGAGACAAGCCACAATATGATGCATCCTGTATCATATATGCAAGTGAGGTAAGCATTAGCTGTGTGACTATACTTGACAAACTAGTTTAACTTTCACATCAGCTGTAATACAATTTATGTGACTGAGAAGAACATTCATACAAAAATAGATTCACCTAAATAGCAGAAAGATACATACTTTGTATGCTGAAGCAAGAGATATAGTTGCCTCTTGAACAACAAATCGAAGAGACTGAGATTCATCTTTCAAGGCGTGAAAAAGACGAGCAGCCATATCAATCTTTTCCCTGGCAGAACAGGGAGCAGCTTAGTAACTAAGTAGACATCACAGATGACCTAGCTCAAGGCAATTCTCTTTTTAGAAAAGAATTATTTGTTACCTTAAAAAAGAGAAATACATAAAAAAATTTTAAAAAAAAAAAGCAATAGCAAACCATCATAAAACCGTGCAAATTTAAAAGGTTAATAAAGAAAGAATTAACTGCAGAGCTATCCAATCCCAGTCCAAAGGATAGAAAGAAGAAAACTCTATCCCATAATGTAATACACACATAAGAAGAAAGAGCCTTTTGATGCCTACAACTCTACAACAATGAGAATTAGTAATTCTATTGTGTCTCACACAAACAAAAGACAGTCCCACCATATCACACATCCAAGATATAGCACAGGTAATATTAAGCTGAGAACTCCCCTGACGTGCAGTCCTTTCCTTGACCCGCCCGAGTGCTCTATTGCCTCAAGTATACCTATAACTATATGGTCTTGACCCATGGCCATTGAACTTTTTTCCCTTGTAATGCCTTTTAGGCCTCTCTCAGGTGACCTGAGCATTTGGTACTTAGATATTTTTTAAGTTGGTGCCAGCCAATGTTGCCAAATTTTTTATACTCACAAACTCATAATCCAGCAAGAAAGGGAGACGGCAGCAAGCTTGCACGCATGGGCTACCAAAATGAAATTGGCAGATTGTGCACCATGTCAATTCGTCTGTGCAGCCTGGGGTTCTAGTTACACAACTCATGCAGTTGGCCTTTTTTAAGTCAGGTTTATGATGACCTAATTTAAAAAAAAAATGGTCCTTTCTCGAGGGTTCCCAATCACAAATAAGAACCAAACAACTCTACTCGACTGCACTCATCATTGACAGCACTACCATTACCATGGGCGCACAACACTCACATTGTAGTTGCCAACGCTTGCTTCCTCATCAACAAGGTTCACTTCACCATCTTTGACTCTTGCATCAACATCGTCCGTGGTGCCATCATAGTTGTTGATCATTCCCTTCTTCTCCCACTCTATTGTGTTCTGTAAGTTTTCTTCTTAATATTTCCTTTCTTCTTGCTATCATTTAGATAGTGTTTTGTTCTGCTTGGAATTTGTAGGACAATAATGGCATCAAATAAAGGTGGTTCAAGTTATGTTGCTAGAAGAGGAAGTGGTATTGGAACAAGGACTGATTCAAGTGATGGGAAAGAAAGAATGTGAAGTGTAAATACTGAGAAAGTATTACGATATATGAACCTATTTTTACTTGTTATGAATTGGATTGTAATATTTATGATTTATTGAGTTATTTTTCTTGTCTTTATTATTTTTAATGCATGCAAAAGTCTGTAAATATAATCATTTATATATTCATTGCTATTACGAGTCAAGTTACAATCTTTCATCTCCCTTTCAATCCTCCTACGACCCTCAAGTTTGACAACATTGGTGTCAGGTAAATAAGGATCACATAAATTGTAGAAAAAAAAATCTGATGATAAGTTAGATTTTGAAACATATTAAAAGAATGAAATAATAAATTATGGAGGAACTAAGTTACCAACTGGATGAATTACTTCACTCGAAAGCACCCAAAGCCATTATTATCTTGCTATTATGCATAACTTTAAGCATTTAATCCCCGCTTTTGATAAAAAATCCAATGAGCTAACAGTGAGAAGTTGCTTTCATATCCCACTCATTTTTACTCTACGTCAAATTCCAACTCACTTTCTCTACAAAGCTTTCTCTTTCTTCATTTTCTTTCCATCCGAAAAGCTTTCCCTACAATACCCAACCTCTTCACTTACACTTTAAATTGCTTTCATTTTTCTCAATTTTAGATGCTTTTCTCATCTTTTGTAAAGTAATATGGATATTGTCTTCAGTTCTTCATAACAGCATTAATCCATAGAACCAAGAAAGGCAATATTGCAAGCAAACTCATGGAATCGCATGATTCCACAAATTAGCCATCCACAACCATGTCATGTGAAATCATGAAACATTAGAATCAACGGGATCAGCAGATAGATCATAAAAGTGGTGGAATCATGCAAGAATTGTCAGCACATAAAAATATCCAGGCTTTATATATTAAAAATGGGTTTTGAGCAAAACTCAAGCCCAATAATGGTTATAAAAAACCTAATCAAATGAAAAGACATGCTTGTTCTACAGTTTCTTAAACGACCCATGGATGATGTCATTTTTGCACAAAAAGTTCTTCTCCCTAGACTCCTCAAGACTTCAACTGCTCAAGAGCATTAGCTTCTCTTCTGTGCTAAGCAAACAGCACAGACAACACACATTTTTCTGCTCAGCAAACATTTTGAACCTCCCTCAACCTCAGGTGTGTGCTTTACCAGTCTTCTCTGCTCTCACACGACCCCTCTGTTTCACTCATCTCTTTTGACTCAAACACTCCGTTTTCACTCATCACTTTTACCTCTGTTTTCTGTGTTCTCAGGTCTCCATTTTCGTTTCCACCCCCTCATAATTTATACTTTGTTGCATCATCAACACAACTTCTAATCCACCTTCAGCCAAATTCATTCTACAGCTGTCAGTGCTCATGGTGATACTAGGAAATTTCAAAAGCAAATACTGTGAAAAGGTCTTAACTGGAGGGGTTTATCGCTTGAAGCACCACATGGCTTAGAACTCAAGGATGTAGTAGGTGCTTGCAAAAGTGTGACTGACTGAAGAAGTGAAAAAAAAAAGATGTTTGAAATTGTTGAAGGTCTGCAACAGAGATTAATGAACACAAGCTTTGATGTTGAGGATGATGATGCACAAACAGAAAAAGAAAGAGAACTTAAAGGGAGGATATGGGCAGCACTCAAAAATATTTTTAAGAAGATGGGAATTAGCTCATATGCCACAATTAATCAATTATTTAAGAAGGATCATAGAGAAACTGCTTTTAAAGACGTTCCACAGTTTTTCTATGAAAATGAAATGCCTTTTAAAGTGGTAAGTAGCAAAGCATTAGGAGAATGCTTGATTCAGATTTAAAACATGGCCCAGGATTTAACCAACCTTCATACCATGAGATCAGAGTAAACTATTTGAAGGAAGAGGTTCAGGCAAAGGGCTGAACTTATTGTCATGATTTATTTTAGTATGTTACATGGACACGATTAAGTGGCACAACCATCAATCTCTTCTGGAGGCATGAGTGAGAGCTACAGTCTACATGATTAACCTTCCTAAAAATATATTATATATTGTCCATTACTATATTTAAAGTGTCCTCCACCATTCTACTCTACCCATAGAAAAGGAATAGTAAATATGATAAAATGGCAAAAATTATGAACACAAGAAAGAGGTTGGAACCTAAATAGGTGAGGCATGCGCTGTGCAAGCAATCCAATTGATTGAAAAGCATAAGTTTTGACCTCCCGTGCAGTGGCATCTGAGTCGGTACTCAAAATTGAATTCAAAACAAAATAAATGTTATTCAAATAACATTAAAAAGAACTTTGAAGTCTCAAGCAAACCTGCTTCAGAACTTGGATAATTGTCAAGGGACTTCATAATTCCACTCAAAATAACAGGACCCATTAACTTAAGCTGGTCAATTTTTGCCTGCACCAGTTACAGATATTAGAGATGCTGAGGAAACAAAAGAACAATAAAGTTATAATGAAGTACAACCACTTTCCGAAAAGGTAATCAAAATATAGAAATACAACCAACACAGTAAAATTCATTTCAAACTGCAGATTCATGGCTTATTTTGAGCTTCAACTTAACCATTTCTAAAAAAATGTCTCGGAGGGCATTTAAAATGAATTCAACTGAATCATTTAAAAAAAAACACAAACGCTTCAAAATTGTATTAATGTTAATATGTAGTCAGAAAATATTTTTACAAATTTTTTTCTTTTATTTTCAAACTTTCATACCAATAAAGATGAAAACATCATGGTAACTAGATAAATGTAGCATTTTATTACATCTACGATGACTTTTGCAATTATGCATGCTCATTTTTAAAACATCAATTCTCTTTCTTGATAAAAACATCTTGGGTTGTTTAATGCTAATTTTGCATTAAGTTTATACTCTGCATTATTATAATCATAGCATATCCTATAGTTTTGAAATTTGGCATATCCCTGTGCTAGTGCAATATCATATCCATGTCCCATGTTGCATCCATACTTTCTACTTTCTAAACATTTATTAGGCAGAGAGACTTTTATTAACCAAAAGCCAAGTAACATTGCACTTACATGCTTAAATACCCATACAGTAAATTCCATCCCCCATTGCTTCAACCTTGATGTTGTACCATTCCCTATTAAATTCGGGAATATTAAATACTAAAGATAAAGATTAAAAAACAAAAAGACAAAAACAGAAGAAAAAAGATAGAGCAAACGAAAATCAGCACAGAAAACTCAATTATTGAGCCACACATTCTTGTGTGTCTGTCTTATTTTGATGATGAAAGAACTCTGTTTAAAACAAAGGAAAGTTGGAATTTTTAAATGATATAAAAGAGGACAAACTTCGTTAATATGAAAGAAGCTTTATTTGTAATTAAAAAAAATGTCCATTTGTTATTAAAATTTACCAAGAAAGAGTATAGTGTGTACAATTAAGTACAAAGTTATACTCCATTTTCCCCCACTAGCATTCTGTCCATGATTTAGTTAAGGGTATAACACTTGAAGATAAGAGAAATTGGGGCTATTGTTGGCATGATCCATGTTTACACGGTATCATTGAATATATTGTTTGATCAAAGAAAAATATTATCACCAAAGAAATAATATTTCAACACTTTTTATTTCCATCCTTAAGGATTTGCCCATTTTCATTTTCTATATCCCCTCCTTTTTTGTAAAGAAGAAAAAAATCAAACAACCTCAAAAGTGAGACAAATTCTAAGATAATATATTCATATGTACAATAATCATACAAACAACATACGAGAAATTGGGGCTTTTGTTGGCATGATCCATGTTTACATGGTATCATTGATAAATTGTTTGATCAGAGAAAAATATTATCACAAAAGAAATGTTATTTCAACACTTTTTTACTTCAATCCTTAAGGATTTGCCCATTTGCATTTTCTATATCCTCTCCCTTTTTGTAACAGAATATAGAAGAAAAAATCAAACAACCTCAAAGAAAAGTCAGACAAACTCTAAGATAATATATTCATATGTATAATAAACATACAAACAATATACGAAGCAATAAAGCTATCAATAGAAGTGCACAAGTATCATTACTATAGTTCATGTGTCATGGATGATAAAATCTTAATTACATTTGCCAATTCTTAAGCAATCAACTTTGCAACAAAAGAGCTACAAGTTTTGAAAACAACAAAAAAACATTAATTAGCAAATATAAGCTCAAAATCATTAAATAAAAGGATATTCTAGTACCATAAATGCAACCAAAAATGCACTGCAAGGTGGATGGGAAATTGTTTGCTGCTGCAATAGACCTGCAGAATATAGACATTAATTTTGCCTTTAAAGCGTGACTCCCAGGACTAACTCTTGATTCTGAATCACCATTTTCAACTCCAACAGTACCTACATTCAACAGCAATAATAAGAGCAAACAAAAAGAAATATATAAAATCCAAATTTGGTTTTAGATATAATAGTGCAGAAACTGAATTCACTTTCAAGATACAAGAGTTCTCTCTGAAAATAGAAAATGAAAGTAAAGCAAATGGCGAACAATTAATGTCTAGTATTACCAACAAAGTCATATAAACACCACAAAAGGCTATGATCTGGAAGAAGAAAACCACTAATATGATCAAAAATCACAATACTTGTACCATTTAGGTTTTCTATTTTTAGAGTAAATTAAAAAATTAGAAAACAAATGTAGGAGTACAATCTTGAGTCTATTAATGTTTTAAAAAATTCATAGCATGGAACAAAAGCAGTTACTTGTTGTCTAATTTTTTCTCTAACATTTTCAGATAGACTTGTTAGTATACAAAAAAACTTGCATATTTAATTGATAATTTTATTTTAACTACAAATTTATTTATTTTTTTAATAAAAATAGTCTGGGTATACTTGTGATGTTGTTCTAACTAACTCAAAGGACTGGGTTCACCCAGTTCAGAGGCCAGGTTGATGACACCACCCCAGGTTAAATGCCTTCCCGATCTAAACAGAGATTGGACCAGTTACAGGTCAGTTCCCAGGACAATAACCAATCAGGCTGGTCCACCAAATCTACTTATAGAATAAGTTGTTAGGCAGACAACTAAGGTCTTATATTTATTACAGCTTCAAGCAAGAGCATAAACAATAGATAGGCCATTTATCCGGTGTTAAATTGCACTTAATTATGAAAAATGGGTGCAGCCATTGCTGATAAAAAAAAGTAATAAAGCATTGAAGATCACCGACAGGGCACACAGTTCAAACATGAAGGATGTGCACAAAATGTTTACCAGAAGACACATGATATTAATTAATTGAAATGTAAAAAATAATAGGAAATTAGGAACAACCTTATTAGAATCAATTATACTCTCAAGCATACATATTTAATTTATGTATGGATCACGCAGGATCAAATTTTAAATTCAGGGGAAACTTAAAAATATTCGCATTTGATCATAAACAAATTGAAGAAAAAATAATTGACCAAAACATATTTCAGAATATGTTAACAAAATCTTTAATAGCATACCATTGAATAGCAAAAATAATCTGTTGATCAGATTTAAATCATCTAAATTAGCACCATAGGCCTTCTTCTTTAGAAGCTCCTCGCCTCTCTTAATAACAGGCTCTTCACTTGAGTTAATTGATCAAAAAACAGATGTGATTGTAATCATCCACAAATGAAACACCAAAAGATATAAAGTCAGAAATTTATAAGAAAGTGCTATAAATAAATTTGAGTAATATGGGAACTACAACATACCAATCTACAGAGGCAGCAACATATAAGGGATAAACAAGTTCAGGAGCAAGGTCCATAACTTGAACGACATTCAAAATACCCAACTGCACCAACAAAGACCAAGATAAGACATGTTGCAGTAGCTTTCTCAGTAAATGCAAGATTGGACATGTTTGTATGCGTTCAAACATACTGACATGTTATGTTAACCAGTGCATTTAAATGAAAATTTGAAGAGGTAATATATGTCAGAATAATATAGTTATTATCTAGTTGCTATCAGTTGCAGTAATTAATGGTTGGTTGGTTATAAAGCCAGCTCTACTAGCCCAGAATGTCAATTATTAAAGTTAGCTCCAGCTGTCACTTGTTAGTATTACAACCATCTATTATGACTTGTATATAAATATCACATAATTAGTATGGTCAGAACAACACAATAATATAATTTCTGATTCTCTCTAATTTTCTCTGAATATTTTCTTTCTCTTCCTACATTTCCTCTCAATCTTCAAATTATAAGGTTAAAAAATAATCTTATCATATTGAGTGATGGATTCTTCAATTACGTTTCTTCTGGCAAGAGCATAAATGTGAAGGATGATGATATATAGCAGTTGAGTGAGTTATCAGTTTTTAGTACTAAGTAACAACATCAACAACATATGCTATTTGACCTTCACATCACAAGACAATATTAAAACAATTGCATGATTATCTTACCTTTCTTTGTAAAATTTCATTACTTTGCCACTGTTGTTTCCCTGTAACACGATTGACTTGCACTACTGAAAGCCCAGGAGGGAGTCCACCACTGCAACAGAACAAAATCTAAAAAGAGTTCTAGAGAGAGAAAGTCTGCCAATCTTTATGCAAATAAAACTAAGTTTTCACTTTTCTATTCTTAGATTCAGATTCTGAGTATTCTGATTCTTATGCATACATTATTTTACTTTGTTCAACTAACTTCTAACTTACTGACAGTTACAGCAATTACCAACTAACATTCTAACAGATGACTTGACTTAGGACATTTTAGAATACAATTTACAATGAACAGTAAAGGAAAATGCACATAAAAAGAGGCACACATTATATACTCTACCAAATTGTCATTCAATTGAAATAAGAAGGAAACAGATTAATTCATGTCAGAACAAATTTAAATACCATTAGCTTCTTTTAGCAGAAGCCAGTTCCATACCTTTGAGAGACCCGCTGGTACAATATTGTATGAAGACAAAACTCAATAAACAACTCCCTATCCTGAGAGTTGTTCACTTTATTATACTTTGCAGCAACTTCCTCACCAATTTGACCAGAGTGGCATTCACCAATTACCTAAAAGAAGCAGAAATCCATTGGTAGTCCAAAGATAATAAAAAGAAAAATAAAAAAGCAACTAAGATAGCAAAAAAAAGAAAAGAAAAAAAGCAACTAAGATATATAAATAATGAAAATACACCAAGAAAGTTTCTTTTAAAAAAGGATGCTGGAAAGAAGCCCATGGATCCAAGAAATCCAAGTGCTCTTAATGGCAGTAATGGACTCTTCTTCCCACCAAAAAATCCCTTTATTTGAATTCCCAAGCTTAGAATTTCCATCAATTTTTCCTTATATATCCCTTCCAATTTCTTAGAAAGTCATATCTGAAAAACTGAAGCATTTCCAAGATAGAATAAGGAGAAAAGGGTCCCCCAATGCACTGAATAGTTATAATGACACCAACTCAAATACTGTGTACAATGCTGAAAAAAATCAATGAAAAACTCTTCCACAACTGTAATTACAAGCTACAACCATCACCATTAAGATTTGAGAAAAGTCCAATAGTGCATGCTGATACCTTAACAATGATTCTAAGGATGATTTCCTGATGTTGAAGTGGAAGTTTTGAGATGTTCACCAAGAGATCAGGAGCCAGATCTTCCTTTTCCTATTTGAAATGCGTGGGGCATCAGATAGTCTCCACAGTAAGCATTCAATAGCACAAAACAAATTATTTAAGAGTTCCAAACCAATCAATTTGTCTATTTATCCAATAATGAAACATTATTTACTTCCGAAAATTCAACAAGGTGTCAAAAAAGGAATTATCAGCATGAAAAATCACATTAAATCCACAAAATAATAACAACAAACAGGCACTAAGATATAAAGAACAAGAGACCTTTGCATTAACACGCTGAAAAGCCATCTCTATATACACAATGCAAAAATTCCTTATGATAGGGACAGCACTAGAACCCGAATACAACTTCCACAGGTCAGACAAAGGTAAACCAATTTGAGGCTGGAGCTTAACTCTCTTGTTCACGTGACTTAAAATCTCAAGCACCTGTCAGAAACACAAGTCAACCATTGTAAAAACATTTACCAAATCGCTTCACGAAATTATATCAAAGAGGACAAAATACACCGTGCAAAGCAAAAAGTGCAAAATGTGATCTCACTATGCCAAAAGCAAAAAGTATTCTTAGTAAACAGCAATAGCTTCTTCTGCTGATTCATACAGCAGAGAAGAGATATTTCATCTAGCCGATAATGTTCGCATAGCCAAAACACAATATACTTCATAAATTTACATCAAAAGAGAACAAAATAGACCGTGCAAAATCGATGTTCACGTAGGCAAACTCTTTGCTGTCCTTACAAGTAAGTTTCACTCGTACTATAAGCAAAAATCATTCTCGGTATATCGGTTAACTCAGAACTAGCAACAACTGAGAAGAAACATTTTCAATTTCCATCTAGAAGATAGCGTTTGCAGAGTCAAAACACAATCAATTTCCGCATTCGCGATTTTATTTGGAAACCCAAGGTAAGCTACAAACAGCGAGGTACATGTACGTAAACTGTTCCTTATTCTTAAAAGTGCAATACAGTCTTACTACCCTAAAGCAAAACTACTCTCACTGAACAGCAATAAGTTTCTATCCGCAGACTCAGAGCAATTCCGACAACAGAGAATAGATGTTTCAATTTTCAATTTACGCATTCATAGTTTGATTCAGAAATAGCGGAATTGAAATTGGGCGGTGGAGAACCTTGTTGCGAACAGCGAGGGATTGCGAGGAGAGGGAGGAGATGCAGAGAGGGAGAAGCTTCACAAGCAACGGTTCAAGCTTGGAATCGTCGCACAGAGCCAAACGAGTGAGCATTCGATCCAGCATTTCCTCTACCTCCGCGTCGGACTTCGGTGACAACGAAGACGACGATGATGATTGCGCCATTTTTTCCCTCTTTCTTCGATTCGTTTCTTCACCAACAAACTCAAACTCTTCTTTGTGCGCAGCGCAAGTTAATAAATATGAATTGGGAAATGAGGCTACTTGCGCTCTACGACTGCTTTGACTCTTCGTTCGAGATGGTCTCTCTCTGCCTATTACTTCCTGCACCCATCCCTTTTCTAAGTACACCTTCACATGATTTGAAATGGCAACATTGCCCTTCCCAGTTTTATCTGATGTTGGGGTTGTATTTGCCTTGTCTATTGTTGAACTTTTTGGTGAGATGTTGGTGCTGGATTACAGGTGCAATGCTGATTATGTTACCCTTATGATTGTTTTTCAATGTTTTGTAAATACTTGCTGCAAATGGTAGGAACTCTGTTCAAAATTTCTTTTAGAATATGCAACGTGGAAGGATATTGTCGGGAAAGTTAAAATTGTAATAAGTGGGGAATTTTTATATCATGGATCATGAATTTCGGAACATCAAATTCAGAAGTTCATTAGTAATCGTTCTGAAAGTTTATGAACAAACTTCCAAAATAAGTATCTCTCGAGATGGTGAGTGTTAGTTGCTTTTGTTGTTGGAGGAGTTGATTTTGTTTGTGAGTTTTGTACACTAAGTGTATATATCAAAATGGTGACGACTATGGAGAGGCAGTTTACAATGTGACTTTTATATTTAATATTTATGTAACACTAATATGATAAGTATAATCTTTTAAAATGTAGGATATGAAATATAGATTTATATATTATATAATTATGAATTATATAATTTGACAATGAATATTTAAGTATATAAGTATTTTTAAATTTTATTTTAGCAAAACAAAATATTTTTCATGACTGGTTAAAAGGATTTGTTCTTTATTTTTATAATCATAATAAAAATTTATACAATAAGTTTGAGTTTTTAAAAAATTAATGTATTTTTATTTTTTAAAATTGTGTTAGAACCGTGTTATAATTGTCATAAACTCAAGAAATATTTTTGAATTTGATATTTTACTGATACGTGTCTTACGAGTGTCGGTGTCCGATACATGTGTCCGACAATGACATATCATTTAAGTGGAGTGTCTGAGTTTCATAGATCATCTTAAAAAAATACATTTTTTACTTTTAAAAGTTAACCAACACTTCAAAACCTCAATTACACCTCCATTTTTGTTCCACAACTTAAATCATTATCTGTCATTGCAAACAATCAACCAACAAAATAAGTGTAATCATAAAAACCATTAAGATGTCTTTATAAATAAATGTTCCTACTAGGGAGATGGGACCTAAAGAACTATTGAAGTCTTCTTTCCTACTAGGGAGATGGGACCTAGAGAACTATTGAAGTCTTCTTCTCCTTCCTTCGGTCGGTCAATTGGTTGGGTGATGAGCTAGGATTCTTCTCTCGTCCTCCTGCTTCTCCTTCGGCACTCGGTCTCGGTTGAACACCGGATAGTGGGGTACCTGTGAAGGCACTCCGACACTCAAGTCAGTAAAGCGGATGTTCAACTTTCAGTAGGTGAACAGTAATAAATGACATACCTTACTTATTGGGATGCATGCTATTTATATTATTCTAATGGGCCTACCTTATTGGGCTCGTATATCGAAGTGGATACCGCTTAGGGTTGTATTACCTAATTCTTAATGATGGATTAACTTCACTGATCTTGGTTTGAGCGTTAACGGTAATAGGGGTCAGCCGTCGGGCCAGTTTCCCTGGTATGGTCGGCCATCGGCCAAATTCCCATGGTCTCGGTCGTCTCGACCAAGTCTTCTAAGGTATTGGCCAAGTGAGTCATCGGCCTCGTCATCTCGGCCAAATCTCTCAAGTCTTCGCCAGGTTCCCCTAGTCTCGGCCAGGTAGACACAGCCTCGGGCAGCCAGGTGGGTATCGGCCTCGCCCATACTGGTACAATAAAAATGATAAAACTAATTTTAGTATTTTAAAAAAATGTAAAGATGTAAGAAGAAACACCCAAATTTATTCTTTTATGATAAGTTAACAAAAATTCATACAATGGTAATGGAACATAAGTATTAGAATAAGTTTAAAATGGAATGGACGTACTTTTGTATATGATATGGATGTAGTTATTTTTTATTCAACAATGAATAAAATAATACAAAGGGTTGTAGTGATATTTTTCACGGTAGATAATGTAAATTATAGTTTTCTTGGAATTGTTTTCATGATTCAAAATGTCATTATATAGTTATGATGTAATATATTTTTAAGGATTTTGGCACGTGATGGTGACTTCTTGAGATGGGTCCAAAGAATTTTTTTATATTTAGCTTTTTAATTTTAATTACTAAAAAAAAAAAGTTTTAATGGAGGTTAATATAACCCTATGAATTGATTTAATTAATGGAGGTTTTTTTCTAAAACCTCAACAAAATAAGGGAGGTTTTTTAACCTTAGTTAATTTTCAAAGGTTTATTCTAAAACCTCAGTAAAATAATGAAAGTTTTTATAACCTTTGTTAATTTTCAAAGGTTTATTTTAAAATCTCGACAAAATAACGAAGGTTTTTTTAACATTCATTAATTTTTAAAGGTTTATTTTAAAATCTCCGTAAAATAACGGAGTCTTTTTTAACCTTAGTTAATTTCCAAATATTTATTTTAAAACCTCTACAAAATAGCAGAACTTTTTTTTAATTTTAGTTAATTTTCAAAGGTTTATTTTAAAACCTATACAAAATAGTGTAGATTTTTTTAACTTTCGATAAGTTTCAAAGGATTATTCTAAAACCTCATCAAAATAATGATTTTTTAAAATTTTTGTTAAGTTTGACATGTTTATGGTAAAAAATCAATAAAATATTTTAAATTTTCTCACATCTCAATAAATAAATGTAATTAAAGTTTTTTTATAAACAAATAATTAAAAATATAATTTTAATATATTTGATAACTAAATCGTTTTGAAAGTGTAAATTTAAATATGTTAACGTTTTTTACAATTAATCTGAAATATTTATTTAATAAAAAATTATTAAATTTTTTTGTTTATTTTATGTAATTTTTTTATTAAAAACTATCATAAACTAAAAATACTATTAATTATATTTTTAATATGTTTATAGAGAAATATTATATTAAAAGAAATTTATTTATCAATGTTTAATATAACTTTCAAAATAAATTTAATTAAGAAAAACTTTTTTAAACTCCATTAAATATCAAAGATCTATTTAACGAGATTTATTCGAAAACAAATAGTAGAAATAGTAGAGGTTTATTGAAAACCTCCCCTAAATGGCAGAGGTTTATTTGAAAACCTCTGGTAAATGGCAGAGTTTATTTTAAAACCTTTGGTAAATAGCAGAGGTTAATTTGAAAACCTATGCTAAATGGTAGAGGTTTATTTTAAAACCTTGGTAAACTATTCTAATTTTATTTCAAATTCTTTTTTTTTTCTTTTTTTTTTCCTTTCCTCTTCACTTCCGGTAGACCTAAACCCACCTTTCATTTCCATCTTCTCTTTTCTTCACTCTCATTTTTGTCCAACTCGCACCTCACTCCCATCGCACACCACTGGACCTTTGCTTCTACTGCTTCAACACGAAACGTGCTTCTACTATTCCAGCACGAAACATGGTTCTGCTACTCCACCATGGAACTTGCTTCAATCTTCGCTCCACCACAGAACCGCTTGTCTACAAAACGCAAGTATGTTCCGCGATTAGTGATGTGATATCTGTTATTTATTTGACGATCTTGGAACCCTAATTTGAAGAAGGTCGAACAAAGGTAATAATTAGTTTCTTCTTCTTCTTCTTCTGTTTCTATGAGTTTAATGTTAATTAATTTTGTATATGTATAGCTTAATCAAGAGTTTGATTATGATTTTGTTGATAGGTATCGATTCTATTCATTGGTACCATTTCCTCACAGGCTTCTTCTTCTCGTTCTCCCTTCAATCGATGAGTTCTTCTCTACCTTTTCTCTCTCTCCAATTTGATTTCTTTCTCTTACAGCACTGAACGATGTGTTTCGACTTAGATTCTTCAATTGCTATGTGTTTTTTATATCGTGTCAGATCTCTGTTTCTCCGTAATTTTTTTCAATTATAATTTTGCTCACTGTTAAAATAAATTACCTATTTAAGGTTTTAAAAAATACATAATCTGTCAAATGTTTGCTTTAAGAGAATTAAAGTAATCTATTTTATGTATGCAAATTCATCTTTTCTTTTCTACTTCTCTTCTGCGCAATTGGTAACTGACTATGATTGACATTTTTATATATTTTTGTTTAATAGCTACCTTTTAAGAATTTTTTTATATCTCCATAGTACTTTTACCTACTTTAAATATTTAATATAATATTCATATATGATAATGCTATAAAGAAAAGCTAAGGATGTTTTTGGCCATGGTAAATAGTTAATGTGTTGCAGAACAAAAGAAAATCTACTTAGCTTTCATTTGAAATTTGTTATATTATAAATTGTTAGTTAATTATGATAAATAAATAAATTTCCAATTATAAAGAAATTGTTTTATTTTTCAGATTATACATTTTTAATTATGATACATGCTTATATTGTAGGTTTCTCTGGACATCAAGAGGAGCATAGTTGAAGAATATAGTATAATGTAGAAATGATTTTTCCTATTTTGTATTTTGTAAACAATATGATAGGTTTTCATTTGTAGTACTTCATATAGATATTATTCTTGTATTGCTTTTTTCCTAGTTCTTTTAACTCATATTTTGTGTTTGAGTTTCAATTTCAGCGTGTATACTTGATATACTTTTATATAAATTATTAAATTTAGTTATATATGCATAACTTTTTAATTGATGCATATTATATCCATTTATTTGTTTTGTTTATTGAAAAGGTACTTTACATATAAATAAATACAATAGATGTCAATAATTGTGGTTGAAAAAGCACATGAATGCTTAAATGATAAATGAGTAAAAAAGAAAATGTTCTTAGTTCCAAAACCTATAGTATTTTATGGGTGTTTTGAAAGTCACAGTATTTTACAAAGGTTTCAAAAACCTATGGTATTTTATGTTTGAAACCTGTGGTATTTTACGGAAGTTTCGAAACCTATATTATTTTATGGAGGTTTTGAAACCCGAGATATTTTATGAGGGTTCTAAAACCCATGGTATTTTACGGAGGTTTTTAAACCCACGATATTTAAGGAAGGTTTGAAAGACTTTTCCTGGAGTTTAAAAAATTCCCGGGTAACACATTCCCCAGGGATGGTTTAGCGGAGGAAACTGCAACCTTGGATAAATGACTTAACGAAGGTTTTAACCCTTAGTAATGTAAAAATAAACCCTTGCTAAAACCATTTTTTCTTGTAGTGAATATTGGAATTTGATATATAAAATAATAAATAAGAATAAGAAAGAAATACGTTATAACATTGTGGAAAAAGAATATAAGTATAGAAGATAGAAGAAGGATTTAGAGTAAATAATAGTAAAATTAGAAAATATAATTATTTTGTATACTATATAGGATGAATAATGGTAAGTGGTGGATTGTGAGTTAGTTTGTGAAAATAATAATCACGACTTTATATATATATATATATATATATATATATATATATATATATATATATATATGTACCGGTATGGGCGAGGTCGAGTCCCACCTGGATGCCCGAGGTCGAGTCTACTTGGCCGAGACCAGGGGAACCTGGTTGAGACTTAAGAAGTTTGGCCGGATGACGAGGTCGACGACCCACTTGGCCGAGACCTCAGAAAACTTGGCCGAGGCGACAAAGACCACAAGGATTTGGTCGATGGCCGACCCATACCACGGGAACTTGACCGGCGGTCGAACCCTATTACAACTAACGCTCAAACCGAGATCAGTGAAGCTAATCCATCATCAAGAATTAGGTAATGCAACCCTAAGCGGTATCCACCTCGATAAACGGGCCCAACAAGGTAGGTCCATTACAATAATATAAATAGCGTGCATCCCAAGGAGCAAGGTATGTCATTTATTACTGTTCACCTACCTGAGAGCTGACCACCCGCTTTACTGACTTGAGCGTCGGAGTGCCTTCGCAGGTACCCCACCATCCGGTGATTTGCCCGAAGACCGAGTGCCGAGTATCGAAGGATAAGCAGGAGGACGAGAAGAATCACAGTTCATCACCCAGTCATCTGCCAGATCGAAAGAAGAAGAAAAAGACTTCAACAGTTCTCTAGGTCCATCTCCCTAGTAGGAACAATATATATATAGGTTATCCATATTGTTGAACAATTAATATCTAATAAGAAATTTCATGTTGGTTGATATGATATTGAAGTCTATAAGTATTTTATTGATATTAAAAAAATACAATAAAAGATAGAACGAAGAGGTTTACAAAGTAAAATTGAAAGAAGTCATATAATAAAAAGTGTTTTTTTCTGCACAATTTGCCACCACATTTTTTTCATAACAATTTTCGTAGACATAATATTTTTATGAAAAAAAAATTTAGCATAATGTGAAAAGAAAAATCTGCATTAGTGTTTACTATTGTTACTATAACCTTGCATTTTTTTTAATAATTAGATTATATATATATATATATATATATATATATATATTTCCGGTGAACTGAAAAAGGATTAACTTAAGATATGTAATTTTTTTACATTATGAATTTAACCCTTAAAAAATTATTTTAGAAATATTACCTTATAAATCTAACAATTTCATGTTTACCGGGACACGTAGTTTAGTTTGTTTTGATAAAATAATTATAATATTATTCACTTATTTTTTTATCAGAAAAAATAAAATTAATAAAAAAAATGTTTGTCTCAACCATTCAGGCTGTTAGGTGCAGGAAGAAACATTCACTTCATTTTTATTCTTACGGAAAAGTTGTATTCCGTAATGCAAATCATTTTTAAATTTTAAATATTGTTTTATTTTAATAGTTTTAAATTAAAAATAAAATTTAAAACACATTTTTTAAATTCCTCCAAATAATATTTACGAAAATATGATTTCTGAAAATAAAATATCATACATTAGAATAAACTTATGCACGAGAGTGAAAATCATAAAACCATCAATTTTTAATCTGCATTGTCAATGCTCCATTCATATAACTCAAACTGTAATATCAACTTAAATAAACAAGAAAAATGCATAAATTGTGTATATAATATTTAAAAGTAGATAAAAATAACAGATTAACTTTAGTGAACTTTTAAACTATTAATCAAAAATTAAAACCAAAAAACGGAACTAGAAAATTAATATATTTAACAATATAAGTATTCAAGTAAGCCCCCATACCATTAGTTATTAAGGAAAAAGGAAAACCTAGTGTCTATTTACATTTTAAAAATAATAATATATACTAAATAGTAGCAATGAGTAATAAGTAGTTTAAATAATGTAATTATAAAAATAAATTAAAACACACAAATTGTATAAGAAAGCTCCATATTTTTAATAAATAGTTATAGATATTTACTTAGAACAGTTTTTTAGTAGTAATCATAAACCTGACATAATAATTAAGTAACACAACCAATGTATATATATGATCTACATGGCAATTCATATATAGCAATGTAAGTAATTGTAACATTATTTTAGTTTACAAATAATATATGGTATATCCTACCTGGCAAACCCTATTATTTCACTCACCCAATGAATAAAAAAAGATAAAATAATAACATATACCTATAATTAAAAAATATCAGTATAAAAAAAATATTGACTCATCAAAAGAAGAAAAGTAGTGTCCCTAATAGGACAATGTGAAGTTGTGCAGACAGTGAGACTGAGAGAGAAGTAGAGTTTTGTTTGTCACTAGCTTTGTCATCATCATCTTCTTCTTCTTTGGGGTGGTTGAAGTTGGAAGGGACAATGGTGTCTGGTGCTGAATCATCATCTCCAGCAACACCACCAGCAGGAGATGGGGCATCTTCTTCTGGGCTTTTGAGACTTTTGGGCAACCCTTCTCCATAGGTCACATTTATCTTGAAGTGTTGTCCACTCCTGCACTGATCACCATCATAATCACCAGAGAAAAAGTACGTTGGGCCCTCCTTCATCAAAGGAATTGCCACTGTCACAGGATGTGTTTGGGTGTTGGATGGATCAGATGCTGACCACTGGGTTGTGTCTTTGTCTTGTGCATCATCGTAATCACATTCTTTGTATGTTGTAAAGTTGTATGTCTGAACCACAGAGTGGTTGGTGTCTGTGTTGAAAACTGCAAGAACAACACCCACAAGTCAAAAAAGTGTTTAGCAGTTAGGTAAGGATAGAATAAAGTGTTTTTTGCAATGGTAATCATTCAGAAATATGATAATTTTGTCAACCTTTATCATATTTAACATAACTTTTTGATTGATTAAGAATGTAAAACTCTTCACATGAGTGCATTGTTTGCAAGAAAAGTCCAACCTAATTTCAATGCATGTTATTGTGAGGTGAGATTAGGCTATCATAAATATTCATACCAAACTGCCAACACCTCCATGTTCAAAGAATTCAGTAGGCTATGAATTGAAAATTCAATTGTCGGCAACTGTAAAAAAGTTGGCATGGTCTGTTGTTCAAAGCACGACCTACTTTTCAGACCAACTGATTGCTGTGGAAATGGCTTATTCTGTGTTTGCCACAATTCTATATATGTTTTATAAAAACGTATGGCTCTTTTGAATGATAGCTCAATCATAGCCAATTACAAGTGTAGTGGTTAGCCTTAATTTGACTATTAGCTTAAAAGCAAGTCTCTTTCCTCTCAGAATATCAGTGTTAAATGTTTACACTAAAGAAAAATTAATCAAGTAAGAGTGGCCACTCAATAAGAGTATCAGAAGAGAATGTTTGTACCAAAAGAAAAGAATAAGAAAAAGTGATTGTCAACTAGTCATTTTGGGTATCAGATTTTCCTTTTTTCCCATTTTTACCTCAAAACAGACAAATGGTAACTGACAGTAATATTGGTTTACTATTTTGGCAAATTGAAGAGTGAATGAATACTTGATTTGTGACTAACGGTTGTGGATCCTGACAGACTCCATAAAACTACCACCAAAAGTGCTTCCAATTAAACCCTATAACTTTTCTAAATTTACTAACATTAATATATTAATATATGCCACAACGTACCCCAAAACCAGCTGATATGCTGCGGAGGAAACACACAATAATTGAAGTCAATCTAATTTCTGTGCCACTCAGAGATATATAATAAGATAACTATACAGCATATTCCGAAATCACAGTAAATCTGATTAGATATCATGGTAGTAAAGGATGTTAGTCAAAATTCAGAGATCAGGTAAAAGAATTGAAATCAAAATCAGAACATACACACATATATAATATCATGAACCACTTTTGTGAAATAGAAGAAGAAAACATGTTGCAAGCAGAAAAAGAAGATGAAACAGTGTGAGTGAGAGAGTTACTGAGAAAATCTCCTAAGGTAAATTCTTTAGTGTCAGCCCACTTCTGGTAATTGACATTGGAGTTCTCAGTGTTGTCAAACCAGCCTAAAGAGTCTCCCACTGTGTAATTCTTGTAAGCATGAGCAGATCCTGAGAGGCAGAAGAAAAGGAGAAGAGAAGAGAGAATTGATGACATAGGATGAAAAGAGCTTCTTCCTCTTCCCTGTTTCATTCTTCTTGGGGTCTGTGAAGGTGTTGGAAGCATAGAAAAACTGGCTTTTTATTACTGGGTGGCTTGAGAGAAAGGGAATGTGGGATTCTTGTGCTGCCAGCTATGGACTCACTATGAACCTCTCCCTTTCTGCTTAATTACTAAAATAGTCACTGCTGCATGTTGTTACCAATAATTTCTGTCAGACAAGTTTATTTCTTTTCTTTACACTTTCTTTTTCAGTTACATTATCTGCTTTAACGTCACAAACTATTATTTTAAATATATGAATTAATTCAATTTAATATTTTCACCATGAATAATCATAAGATTGATTTGTGATAAAAAAAAAATAGCATAGTTTAAGTATATATAATAAGTTTCGTTATTTTATAATAATTATTTTAAGAATAATTTCAAACATGATTTGTGATTAATTAAACATATACAATATAATTAAACTTATTTTGATTCCAACTCCAAGTCAAAGAGGATCCCATCCAGAGGGGAAAGTGCGATGGTAGTTTTAGTTTCATCATCATGACCCAGTTGCATAAGATATTCCTAAGAAACATAGCCATGTGATGGTTGACACGTGGAATGAGCGAAGACGGTGGGTGGGTGAAACATCTTGGTTACGTGTGTCTCCTTCCTTTTAAACATGGATTTTATAGTGTTTTTAGAATACCAAGGAATAAAGGGAAACCCTACTTACTGCAACTCCTCATCGTTCATATCTTATCTTCTTCCTAACACAATTCTATTTTAATTAGTTAACCCATTTATAATTAATTTTAAGAGTTGGCAGAGAAACAAATAATCTTTGAATATAAAAACATTCAAAACAAACTACAATTAATATTCTATTGTTTTCTTATTAATCACTTCATTGTTGCATTCACCTTTCTATTCTCTTTATGGTCCTTTGCTATTTTAGTTAAGACATTTGAAGTACATAGACAATGATAGATGAAATTTTATAAGTTATGAATCTTGTGAGAAATCTCTAATGAAATATATAGTAGTGGGTGATTATTATGAATTCATATCCTTTTATGTATAAAAATGCCTTAACCACTCCATTGGGTGTACCCTTTGTTCTTTAGTGCAGTGTATGAAGTTTACTCAATTATTTGAGTATAGCAATAAAACGGTGCTAACTACTTCAGTTTGACCTTCGGCATTTAGCAAGTACATATTAGTTGGTTCTGAAAGTGATATCCAAACCCTAGTGTGATGTCATTTTTTTGGGTTATTATTTGACTAGAGAGTTAAATTGGTTTTCACAACCCAGCAAAAAGAAAAGAACATGTGCTGTGTAAAAAGCACATTATTTTTTTAAGTAGGTAACTATGTAACACTCATATTGATACGAATACTTAAAAACGGACACGAATACGGAGATACGTATAATATCTAAAATGTAAGATACGGGAATACAAATATATATATTATATAATTATAAATTATATAAATTGAAAATAAATATTTATGTGCATAAGTATGTTATAAGTTTGTTTTTGGAACAGAAAGATGGTTTTCATGACTGGTTCAAAAAGATTTGTTTCTTATTTTTATAATCATAATAAAAATGTATACAATTAATGTATTTTTCTTTTTTAAAATTGTGTTAAAATCATACTATAATTGTTAAAAATTCAACAAATATTGTTTGAATTTGACACTTCACGGATACGTGTCCTACAAATATAATACGAGTGTCGATGTCCGATACGAGTATCTGACATTGACACGCTATTTAAGAGAAGTGTCTAAACTTCATAATTACGTAATTAAATGTATAAAAACTATTTCACACGTATAATATGATGTGAAGATTGGATATCACAAAAGAAAAAAAAATCTCATATCCTTAGTTTTTATATACTAATACCCTCTTGAGTATTTTTCGAAACGGTGTTTTTTTTCTTTCAAAATTATGTAATTACATTTGTTATTTTTATAATGGATTTTTTTTTTCATTGGACAAGTCGTATTGCATATGTACAAAATAATTGAACAAAAATATTTTTTGAGCTAACGACTTCTAATGATCAGAAAAGAATTTCAAAAATATCATGCAGACAACACACAACTTCATTGTTAATAACAATCACGTGATTTTAATTAAAATTGAATAAGACATCAATAAATTAATTTAGGTTGTAGTGAATGAGATTTAGAATTTTATAACCATTATTAATTTTTATACATTTTTTCAATCAAAATAACACAACTCAATTTTCCTTAATTTATTCTATCATTTAAAAAAATACCTAAAAAAATATAAAAAAAATAGTACAATTGAAGTTGTGCATGATAAGTACAACTTAAGTGTACTTTGATATATCATTAGTCTCGAACACGACTTCAATTTACAACATTACACTTAAATTTTACTTACCATACACAACTTTAGTTATACAAATCTATTATGCGCTTCATTCAATCTTAATTAAAATCTTTTGTCTCAATCACGATTTCTGCACATTGATGTGCAATTGTTATTTACCTTGAAGTCGTGTCTTCTCTACACAATTTTTTGGAATTTTTTCTGGCTATCAGAAGTCCTTAACTCGGAAAACGAGTTTTGTTCAATTATTTCGTGCATGTCAAACAATTATTCATAGAGAATCATTTCATTAATATAATATACTTTCATCTAGTTTGTTCTTATAATTCTTTATGAATAGGTATAGTTTACCTATGTATCGGTTTTGTTAATATGTGTTAATGTTCTTTTCTTTTATTATTGGGTTTGGCCCATTTTGTATGTTAGTTCTACTTCTAGGCGCTTTTCTATATATGTATTGTAGCTTTTACTAAATAATAATAATAAGCTTTTACTTTTTCTTTACTTAGTTCTCGATCTTTATCCTTCACTTTGTCTCTCTTTTTGCTTTTTGCATTCATTGTGCACAGGGTTTGCCACTAGCAAATCTTGCACACATATTGTTCTTTACCTCTGTTTTCCTGCTATGCACCTTCAATATGGTATAAGAGCTCTTCGTATGAAGAGCTTTGTTGCGCTACTCTATTATCTCCCTTTCTCTTTCGTTTTATCTCATGTTTTCAATTTTTTGGATTTCTTTTATCGTTTCTTTTCCTGTTATTCTTGAGCGTTTTAATTTTCTCTATTTCTTGCACAAATTAATGGCTGACGAGGAGGTTACGTCGCCCATTCAATCGGAACAACCGACTAATAATTTCTTGTATTTGCACCCAAGTGAAAACCACGCAACCTCTCTGGTCTCGCCAGTTCTTGACTCCACCAACTACCATTCTTGGAGTCGTTCGATTATTATCGCCCTAAGCGCTAAGAACAAGGTTGAGTTCATCCTCGGTGATCACCCTCGTCCTTCAAAAGATGACCCAAATTTTTTTGCGTGGTCACAATGCAATAACATGGTGGTTTCCTGGTTAGTTCATTCTATTTCACTCCCAATTAGGCAGAGTATAATCTGGATGGATGTTGCTATTGAAATTTGAAACGATTTGAAAACTTGCTATTCTCAGGGTGACTTATCCCGTATTTATGATTTACAATTACAAGTTGTCTCTCTAAGTCAAGACAATCTTTTTGTCACTGACTACTTTACCAAACTACGTATTATTTAGGATGAGTTAGAAAATTTTCGCCCTAACTCTCTATGCACCTGTTGTTCGTGTTTTGTTCAAACTGTGATAAACCAAAGAAAATGTGAAGATCGTGCTATGCAATTCCTTAGGGGTTTGAATGATGAATACAGTAACATTCATTCACATGTTTTGCTCTTGGATCCTATACCTCCCATTCCAAAAAAAAATTCTGTAGTTGTTCAACAAGAACGTCAATTATTTGTTGTTCTGCCTATGCATAGTACTAATGCTAGTTGTATTGCTTCATCCAATCCTTTGTTGTGTGGTTTTTGTGGTAATCTGGGCCATAATGAGATTGTTTGCTTTAGGAAAGTCGAGTTTCCTACTCCAGACACTAGAAACAATACAAACCAATATGGTAGAAAAGTCTGCACCTATTGCAATAAAACTGGTCACACCATTGACATATGTTACAAGAAACATGGTTTCCCTTGTGGATATAAAACCTAGAATTTTCGACCTGCACAGATTCATAATCTGATTACTACTGATGATCTTTCTGTTGATGATACTTCTAAAGAACAGGATATTAAAGATTTTCGACTTACTTTTCAACAATGTCAATTCTTGAGTGATCTCCTGCGTCAGAATATAACTGCTGCCACTTCTACTCAGGCGCAAATGAACCAGGTTGGCACTTTCTTGGTTGATACTAACAACAACAACCACCAGTCTCCAATAGGTAATTTCTCTTCTTTCACACCTATCATTTATAATTCATGGATAATTGATTATGATGTCACTGATCATGTTTGCACCAATCTTTCTGCTTTTACACACTCCACAAAAATTACTCATGTTCTAATTAATCTTCCTAATGGTCAAAATTTGTTTGCACACTATTCAGGATTAGTGAAATTTTATGATAATTTTTATCTTATCGATGTGCTATATGTTCCACAATTTAAATTGAACCTTATTTCAGCATCTAAATTGTCTTTACAAGTTAAATGCACTTTAACATTTAATTCTACTCACGGCATAATACAGGACAATCGGTCACACAAGAAGATTGGTATAGTTAAGGTCATTGTTGGACTATACCTTTTTAATGTTTTTTTTGTACCATCACACACCACACCACAAATTAACATTCTTTCTATTAATTGTAATATTAAGGATAAACATTTGTGGCACTATAGAATGGGTCACCCTTCTCATGAAAGATTAACTATCTTGAGTGCTAAATATCCCTTCATTACTGTTAACAAACTTGATTTGTGTGATACTTGTAATCGTGTCAAACAAAAGAAACTGCCTTTTTCTTTGAGTACTACCGGTACTGCTGCTATCTTTGACATTGTACATTTTGATATATGGGATCCTTGTTCCATTACTTCTATCCAAGGTTTTAAATACTTTTTGACTGTTGTAGATGATTTCTTGCGCTATACATGGGTTATCATGCTTCGTAATAAATCTGAAGTTCGTAGTAATATCATAAACTTTACTCATTATGTAGAAACTCAATTTCATAAGAAAATAAAATTCATATGTACCGATAATGGACCAGAATTTAATATGCATGCTTTCTTCGCTTCTAAAGGCATAATGCATCAAACTACTTGTGTTGAAACACCTCAACAAAATGGTATTGTTGAACGTAAACACTAACACCTTTTAAATATTACTTGTGCCTTACTTTTTCAAGCTAATTTACCTTCTTTATTTTGGAATTTGCTGTTAATCAAGCTGCTTTTTTAATTAACTGCACCCCCACCCCTATCCTCTCTAATCTTGCTCCCCATGAAAACTTTATGGCACAAAATGTGATTTATCCTTTCTAAAAATCTTTGGTTGCCTTTGCTATTCTAGTACTCTAACTGCAAAGAGATTTTTTTTTTATGATAGAGTTGTTAAGGCTGTTTTTCTCTGTTTTCCTTCCAATACTAGGGGATATATTGTTTTGAATTTGAAATATCATCGCATTGAAATCTCAAGACATGTTATCGTTGGGTCTATTAGTGTCTAAGTTCAAGAGGGGAGGGGTGAATTGAGCTTATAAAACTTTCGCAAGAACACACAATTTTTCAGTATTCCAGAGGCAAAAAGAACAGATTGTTTTTACATGAAACAGATTGATTCTTCAGAGCAGTCTTGGCACAATTTGAATTTTGTTCAATGTAAAATTGTGATCAACAGAGAATTATGACATAACCAGATCAGCTTAATATAGTGAGGATGAAGGATACAACTATGCTTAGAAATCAACCAAAAATTACACAACACAAGATTTCAAGAAGTATGATCCTTTCTTAGGTTTTAATGAATGATCAGTTTGTTCACAATCCACTTAAACCATTATATGCAACAACCTTGTTTATGATCAGAAAACTTTAACAAATCAGGAAGAACAGTTTTCACTTAACCCAGAATTAACAGATTCAATTTCAAAAGAACAGATTTAGTTCTTGACAGAATTAAGCAAAAAACCAGAAAAGAGTGCAGGGATGAGAATACAAGATACACACGTTTTTATACTGGTTCACTCATACAGAGCTACATCCAGTCTCACCTTACCCCAAGGTGGAATTCACTAAAAACAGTACCAATCACTTACAAAACCAGCAGTTCTTGAACACTACAAGAACACCACACACAATGCTGAAAAACCCTATTTCAGCACACCTTGCACTCCAAGAAACCCTATCAAGGAGTGACTAACACCTACACCTTTACAAAACAGAATAAAGGAAATATTACACCTGAAAAGAAGATGCAAGAACTCAAAACCAGTAGTTCAATTTGCTGCAGAACTGCACCAGCACCTTCACCAAGATTCAAGGTTTCCTAGAACAAGCACACTTGAAAATCTCTTTGGAAAACCTTTCAAAACCTCTTTCAATCCTTCTTCTCACATGGAAATTGTTTGATCTCTGTCAAAAGCGTAATTCCTCAGCACTTATTCATGTGAGATAGACTTTTCTTTATATAGAAAACAGTTTCTAACTTCTTTTCAAAAAACAGTTGAAAAGCAGTTAAGAAAACAACAGATTCATTTTTGAACTTAACAGATTTATTTTGTGAAAACTGCCAACTCAGCTTAACAGAAATAACTGTCTGAGTGGTACCTTTGGAGCCCTAACTAACTTGTGAAAAATCTTTCAACTCACCAAGGAATAAACCTGTTCTTTCTTAGTGAAACAGATTAAAATATAGCACACAGGCCAGCTCAGCTTTAACTGAAATAATTGTCTAAGCTTTACCTGTGGTGCCCTAACTGAATTTTAGAAAAGCCTTTTAACAGAGAAGAAATAAACAGATTCTTTCTCCATAAAACAGATTTATTTGTGTACTGTTTTAAAACTGTTAAAACCATTTTAAAAAGCTTTTCAAAAACCATTTAACCACATCATGTGCTTGATCTAGACTTGGTTAGGCATCTAGGATAGGTTACACAACAAAAGGCAATCATACACACTTACAAGCCTAATTACAAATGAATCTAAAAACCTATTACAATCTTCAAAGCACTCAAGCCACTTTCTTCATCAAACACACATCAAGCCTTGGTAGGGAAGAAGCTTCCTCCAGCTTCAACAGTTATCTTTCATGAAACTCATTTTCCATACAAATTGGATGATGATCTTGATAGGGGACCCAACATTCTGTCTTTACCTGTTCCTACTAACTATAACTTTGATTATGATTTTTTTTGTTGAACCTACACCTCTCCCTAATCCTGCACCTACTAGTTCCATTCCTCCCGCTTCTCCACCAACACGACGCTCCCAAATAACATGCAGACCACCTTCTTATCTTGCTAATTACGCCACAGCATCTGCAATTACCACCAGGTATCCAATTACTAATTACATCTCTTATGCAGCTTTATCTTCTTCCTTCAAACATGTTATTTTTGCAATAAATTCCAACAATGAACCTCGCTCTTACAATGAGGCCTCCAATTATCCTTGCTGGCAAAGAGCCATGCAAGATGAGCTCTCTGCTCTTGCTTCCAATAACACTTGGCAACTCACCATTCTTCCCCTCGAGAAGAAACCTATTGGTTATAGTTGGGTTTACAAGATTAAACATAACTCTAATGGTACTCTAGAACGCCACAAAGCCCATCTAGTTGCTAAAGGTTTCACTCAGGTTGAGGGTCTTGATTTTCTTGATACTTTTGCTCATGTCGCTAAATTAACTACTTTATGCTTATTACTTGTTGTTGCTACTTCCCAAAACTGGTTTCTAAAGCAACTAGATGTAAATAATGTTTTCCTCCATGGTGACCTTAATGAGGAGATTTACATGACTCCTCCCCCCGGTCTCCCTATCTCTTCACCTCACCATGTTTGTAAATTACAGCGTTCTCTTTATGGGCTCCGTCAAGCAAGTATAAAATGGTATTCTAAACTCTCTCAATTTCTTTTAGATAACCATTTTGTTTTATCTTCTACAAATCACTCATTATTTATTAAACATTGATCTTCATATTACTGCAATACTAGTTTATGTTTATGACTTGATATTAACGGGTAACAATGCTGAGGAAATCCACTCTATCACCACCACTCTTGACCATAACTTCAAAAATAAAAATTTGGCCAATCTCACCTATTTTCTTGGGTTTGAGGTTGCCAGAAATAGCACTGACTTGCACCTCAGCCAGCGAAAATATACACTTGATCTTTTGCAGGAAACAGGCATACTCAATTCGACACCAGTCTCAACTCCAATGGCTTAGTCTTCAAAACTCACGTCTTTAGATGACACACTCCTATCACCTGAAGACACCTCCGCATACCGACGACTCATTGGCCGCCTCATTTACCTCACCAACACTCGTCCAGACATCGCTTTCACTGTCAACACTCTTAGTCAGTTCATCTTGGCCCCAACAACATTACACAAACAAGCCACTTCCCGACTTCTACGCTATTTAAAGGCCAACCCTGGTGATGGTCTTTTTTTGCCAAGCACAAGTTCTCTTCATCTTCGTGGGTTCAGCGATTCCGACTGGGCCACCTGTTCGGACATTCGCAAGTCCACAACTGGCTACTCCATCTTCCTTGGCAATTCTTTAATCTCTTGGAAGTCCAAGAAACAACAAACCATCTCCCGTAGGTTCTTCTGAGGCTATATAGAGTTCTTGCAACCACAACTTGTGAGCTCCAATGGTTAACTTATCTCCTCACGGACCTCTGCATCACTTTCGACCAGCAGCCACTCTACACTGTGACAACCAATCCGTCATGCAGATTGCATCTAACCAAGTCTTTCACAAACGGACAAAACACCTAGAAATTGATTGTCACCTTGTTCGTGAAAAGCTGAATGTTGGTCTCCTCAAGTTACTTCCCATCACTCCCGCCACACAGATTGCAGACATTCTCACCAAACCTCTTTAAAATCCAAGTTGGGAATGTGCAACATCTACTCCCAGCTTGAGGGGGGTGTTAATGGCATTTTCTTTTATTATTGGGCTTGGCCCATTTTGTATGTTAGTTCTACTTCTAGGCTTTTCTATATATGTACTGTAGTTTTTACTAAATAATAATAATAAGCTTTTACGTTTTCTTTACTTAGTTCTCGATCTTTCTCCTTCACTCTATCTCTCTTTCTGTTATTCGCGCATTCACTGTGCACAAGGTTTGCCACTAGTCAATCTTGCACACACACGGTTCTTTACCTTTGTTTTCCTACTCTGCACCTTCAATAATATGGGTTTTGGTTTAGTCTTCCATATTTTTTTTTTAAATTATTCCTTTTTTCATGTGAAATTATTGTTGTTACTTGAGGTGTCAGCCTATCTGAGATGTCAAGTTGCATATTGATACCTAGCATAAAAGCTTTTATTAAAAAAAGAATATTAATATGATTTTTTTTCTTAAATTCTCAAAAAAAAATTTAATAACCAAAATCTCATATAATAGAAAATTTGTGCACATTACATGCTTGAGTCATGATTTTTTGGAATGATATTAGATATCATTGCTTCAATATTTCTTGAGTGACGAACACATATATTCCCTTCAAGCACAAAAACATAGTTTTTTTTTTCAAATTGAACACAAACTTAGTATTTTACATTTCAATTGTTTTTTATCAACTCATACGTCAAAAATTACCTACTTTGATTCAAATTGATTTTTCAATACTCAAGTTTTTTCAATAAAAAAATCACCAATTCGAAAAAACAAGTTTACAAGTTATTAACAACCATCACATAATTAAGAGCTATAACTATTTCCATTTTCACAATCACTTAAACAATATCCAAAATTCACAAGTAACCATTCAGCTAAATATACACAACATTAAATCCATCAACTTTTATCTGAAATCAAATCAAATAAAACTATCATTACATTGGAGAAATCTATAATTTGATTTATATATTTCAATATATTTTCTTTTAAAATATAAATTCATCAAAATAAACATCTCAGAGTTAATTTTTTCTATCTTAAAATTTATATTTTAAACAAATATTCTAAAGAGAATAAGTCAGAGATACTGTAACTTTTTCTTATAAAACTCATATCAACATCAAAGTTCACGTGACATCTTCTAAAAAGAAGAAATGACAATAACCTAACAAAAGTTTAGAAGAAAATAAAATTATACACATATTTAATTATTTAGAATAATGAAATATTTATTATTCACTTTTCCTCTCCCTCTATTTTTACTCATAAAAAAATACATTCTTACACTAGAAGAGACCATTTACAATCAATATCAATCTTTATAGAATTCAACTCTAATAAACTTTTCGATGGAAGTTAAATTGTACTGATCATTTGTGTTGAATGTTATTAAAAATATATTAAGTTTACAAGATTTCATGCAATTTAAAATTAATTAATATTATCCCCCACTATTTTATTTTAATAACGTGCATTTAAAATGTATTAGAATTTAGAATATTATTAAAAAAAATTGAGATATACTTTTGTAAATAAAATACTGTACACCATAAAAAATTGCATTATTTTACTACTAAGAAGATAATTTGTAAAATATATTTTAAATTTTAAAAGTTAAATGAATATTATATAGACATGTTGAGATTTTAAATGAAAAAATTAAAGATAGTGAATACAGTATTTTTTTTATGTGTTGAGATGTTTATCATAACTCAATCCAATTAAGAGTTGGATCCTTTGGCAAAAATATTGTATTTGAAACTAATAGAAAAATAAAATGATGCAGTTTTTAATAGAAGACAACAAGAGGGAGAACATTTTATATATATATATATATAATATAAATTTTTTTAGAGATTAAATAATTAGTTATTGTATTGACAAAATTAGAAATATTTTAAAAGATTAAACAAATTTTAATTTCTAAATTAATTTATATTATTATTAAATATTTTTTATATTTACTAAGTAACAATTGTACTTTCTGAAATTGATTTTTATTTGGTGTTGATGTTGCAATCCGGGTAAATTCCCTATCTAGCACCATTTAGACTTTTATTTCCCTAACTAGCACCCTTTTGTTTTTATTTCCCTATCTAGCACCCTTTTATTTTTTATTTCCCTATCTAGCACCCTTTTATTTTTTATTTCCCTATCTAGCACCATTTCAAAAATAAATAAATAAATAATAATTTATTTATTTATTGATAATTTTAATTTTGAATGCATTAAAAAATAAATATTTTTAATGTTTAAAATAGTTAGAAATATAATTAATGAATAAAGAAATGAGTTTTTATAAAATAAAATAAAATAAAATAAATTAAAATGTTTAGTTTAAATTATTTTTTTTAAGAATGAAGAAAATAAAAAATTAAACCCTACAACAACATAAAAGTTGAATCTATAAACATAAATTACTATTTATTTTTAATTATTATTGATGATGTAATCATGTTAATTTCAAGTAAAAAATACATGACATAATTACAAAAAAAAACAACAAAGTCAATTAGTATTAATTAATAGTGGATGCACAAGTAATATTGAAGTGTCTATCCTAAATGCAAAATCCTAAAAAAAAAATTAATGCAAATGTTACACTTAATGCTTAAAAATGAGAAGCAAAAAATGAAAAAAGAAATAAGTCTAGAAAATAAAAACAGCAACAATAAAAAAAAATGGTAGAAAAAAAATAATAACTAAAAACATAAAAGATATAAAATAAAGGCAAAACAAATTAAGATAAAGATAAAAGATATAAAAATAAATCCAAATAAGATAAATATAAGAAATATAAGGCGATACTAAATAAGTATATGTTGATCATAAAAATGAAAATAAATGCAAGATGATAATTCATTTAATATTTTCTCAATGGTACATTAAATAGTTTGTGCGAAATGAAACATAATTAATGACGAGAAATGCACAATCCAGTAACGTTGAGACATATTCTTTATGTGTGTCTTCATGTTTGACAATATGAACATTTTTTTTTCGATCATGTTGTTCTTTTATATCCATATCAGTCCTTATTTAACTTTGTTTTTTTATAATTATGTCGTGTAATTTTTCCTTGAAATTAACATAATTACATCATCAATAATAATAAAAATAAATACTAATTTATGTTTATATATTCAACTTTTATGTTATTGTAAAGTTTAATTTTGTATTTTATTCATTCTTAAAAAAATAATTTTTAAACTAAACATTTTAAATTTATTACTTTTTTATTTTTATTTTGTAAAAACACATTTCTTTATTCATTAATTATATTTCTAACTATTTTAAACATTAAAAATATTTATTTTTTAATGCATTCAAAATTAAAATTATAAAAATAATAATAATTTATTATTTTTTAATTTATTTTTTGAAATGGTACTAGATAGAGAAATAAAAAATAAAAGGGTGCTAGATAGGGAAATAAAAACAAAAGAGTGCTAGATAGGGAAATAAAAACAAAAGGGTGCTAGTTAGGGAAATAAAAATGTAAATGGTGCAAGATAAGGAATTTACCCTTACAATCCTTCTTAATTAACTTGTGCAATTTGAAGGTCGGATTTACAACATAATAAATATGAAACCATCTTCCCAAACCTTTTTCACAAACCTCTTAAAAAAAAATTAGATTGTGAAATGAGACTAGTCAAAGTGAAATAATTGCTTCAAACCGTTTAAAAGAATTTTTCATTTTAGATGCTCTTAGATTTTGAAACTAGTTGTGAAATTGTAATATATATATATATATATATATATATATATATAAACAAAATTTGATTTCCAAAGCTAAAACTTTAACTTATTCCAAAATTAATTATACGCTAAATATTAATTATATATATAAAAAATATTTAGATATCGATAATTTTTTAATTTTAAAATAATATTTAATTTAGTTAATATAATGATTAATTATTTTTTTCTAAAATTAATTTTTATTATAGTAATTATTAAGATTGTTTTGGTTGATTGATAATTTGGTCTATAGTTAAAATCTATACATGAAAAAGTAAAATGTCTAAAATTTCTTGAAAATGTTTGAATGAGTTTTTTGGCAAACAGTTTTAAGATATTAATTTTAGTTAGTATAAGTCTTATCGGAATAAAATAAGATTTTTAAGAAAAGACTTATACTAACTAAAATTACTTTATTTAAAAAATATGTCAAATTTTTTTACTTATTAATTTATGTATAAGTTGATTTTATGTGATGAAAAATTTATTTTATTTTACTTTATTGGTATACCTTAATGGTTTATTTATTTCCTGTACATAAAACAAAAGATAGAAAAGAGTAAAAGAAAATTTTAAAAATAAGACAAACTTTGATGTATAACTTTCTAAAAAAATTTAAGATTAATTATATTACAAATATTAATAAAATATCTAAAATATAATTTATTATATTTAAAAATATAATCGCTTATAGATTTTATTAACATTTACATTTATAATTAACTAGACGATAAATATAACTAATTAAGTTTAAATATAAAATAATAAAATATTTTTTTATTTATTATATAATTAATAATTAATAATTAAAATAAAAATAAATTAAATGAAATAATTTAAGTTTTGAGATTTTGTGAAGTAAATTATTTTCATATTCAAAAATTAGTTTTATAAGAATTACAAATTCATTTCAAATAATTTTTTTATATTTTAATTTTTAAATTGATATATAAAGAAAGTTTTATTATTAATTTTTAAATTAATTTTGATTTCATAAAATAATTAGTACATAACTAATTATCCTTCACTTTTTTTATTCTTTTTTATTAAATTTTCATTAAGAATATTTTGACAATTCATTACATTATTTAATTTATTTATTTTATCACTTTACTTAAACTTTTCACTTATATTTTATTTTTCAAATATTTTTTCTTCTTCTATTTGCTTTTGACTCCCTCTAGAATCAAAGCAAAACCTACGTAATGGGCAAAATAGATATATTACTGTAACGGGATGGAGGGAATCATTCATAGGAGCGTGTCTTAGAAAAAGCACTTATCCACCAATTCTCACATGCATGCACGTGCCTCCTTTTCCTTACAACATGTCTTCTAATATAAAAAAAAAAAGTGATTATTTCCTTTTAAAATTTATGTTTTCAAGAAGTTTATCCATCAAGTATAAATATTTTTAAATAAAATGTCTTCACATTTAGCCCCTTGTAAAATTAATTATTCTTTATTGTCAATTTAATAAACATTTATTAATGCTGTATAAAATATTATCTAAAACATTGAATTACACTTCTAAAAGATATTAAAAATATAATGCTTAAGGTTTTACATTTAAGGCGTTAATTAGTAAAACCTTTACAATTTTCATCACTTAATATATCTTGTAATTGACAAAATTATAGTCACCGTTAGTTATTACTACTGGAGGGAAAAAACCTGAACTATGAGGATTAGTTTAAATTTATTGTCTTGGGGGAAATTCTATTATAAAAGGGTTTAGAAAAATAAATTCAAAAGGGAAGGTTATGTTTAACTTTAATTGCATTTCTTTTATGTTGGTACTTTAGTGATTGTACACATTTTTGTCTCAACTTTTTTGCTCTTTTAATTTATTTATTAATTTAACGTGGAATATTTAATGAAAACATTAATGTGACAATGATATACTGTTGTGTTCGCGTATTTACGCTAAATATTAATGTTCTACTGTATTGCATTGTCATAATCAACATTTCTATTTAACGTTACAATTAAATTAATAGATGAACTATACTTATAAATTATTAAATTACTAAAAAAATAGGAGACTATATTTATTGTGAAGTTTCATTTTTATCTTTTTATTCTCTTATTTACCTTCATTCTTTAAATCTTCTTTATGTTGAGAGTTTTCTGGTTTAAGTCAAAAGTTTTTCAATAGTGAATAATTTGAGGTAAAGGAAATTAATTTAGATGATTCTAGTGGATGGATTTAAACTATAGTCTTTTTGTTATGAAAAATTTTAGGAGGAAAAATTTTCTAGTACAAGTTTGAAGTTCATTTGTTGTAAAATAAAATGGGGATATTCACCACTTTTGAGGCATGAGTTGTCCATATAAGAGATAAGATACCATATTCAATAGAAAAGTTAAAGACTTAGTGTTTGTGGATCTTTTTTCTTTATATGTCACTCAACATTATCATTTATATTTAATGTGAGATTTTCAATTCATACTTTGATTCCTAATAGTCTCCCTCTTAAGTGTGAGTTGAATTTTCTCATGAGTTTCCACCACAACAGACTCTCAAGTGTGAATAGGATTTTACCATAGGTTTCTACCACAACAGTATCACAATAGACGTAGTTGTCTCTGTTTGAGTCTGACACCAAGCTAACCATTGGATCTAATACCATTATTAGGATTTGTTAGGAAAATAGACCAAGGAGATTCACCACTTCTGACATATATGAGTTGCCCATATAAGAGACCCGACATCACCTTCAACACAAAACCTCAAGACTTAGTGTTTATGAGTCTTTTTTATCTATATGTCACTCAACATTCTCATTTCTATTCAATATGAGACTTTGAACTCATAATTAGATTCCTAACAACTAGAATTCATAACTACTCAAGTGGATGTTTTGTTTAAGTCACTTTGAGTGTTTATTATGATACCCTCGGAAAATTCTAAAATGTTTTAGCAAAAGTTTCTTTTGAGTTACTTCAATGAGTGTTTCATATGATACATTACTTGACAAATTTAAAGCGAATGTTTTATTTGAGTCACTCTAGTGAGTGTTTCATTTGATATTCTCACTTAGCAAATTTTGAAGCACTTTAATGAAAGTTTTGTTTAAGTCACTTTAGTGAGTGTTTTGTTGATATCCTTGCTTAGTGAATTCTTAAGTGCTTTGATGAAAGTTCATTTAATACCCTTGTTAAGCGAAAGTATTTTTGCTCTAGCAAATATATTTCTGATGTCCACATCTTATTAGTTTTTCTTAGCTTTTCAAATATGAATATTATGTAAATATATGTTATATGCAAAAATCATTGAATTGTATGTTGGAACAATTTACCGCTTTAATTAAATTGAAGTGTAATATATACATGTAATGTGAATGTAAATAACATGTTTATGTATGACATGCAAGAGATGCGAGGTCACAAGTTTGAGACAATTTTGCGAACCATAAATGAATGTATGTATTAAGCAACTATATTGTAATAGAGATCTCTAATAATTTTGCTAATAGTCTAAGTCATACAAATTAAAATATCAGGTAGTGAAAAAAGTAAATGAGAGTATTATACATTTAAAAATGTCATGAGTTTTTTAATTTTTGGATATCTTAAATTTATCCTAACTCATGTAGTAAAATAAATTAGATGTTAGCCATTAGTAGAAAAATACTTAATACCAATATTTTGAAAAACATCACTATTCTATTATTAAGATGAAAAAAGTTATAATTGTAATGTCTTGATAATTTTTGTTGATAGCTTACTTTTATATTTATTATTTATATGATCATATGCTTTTAAATATATTATGTACAAGATTAAATTTATATACAAACTCTAAAGTTACATATAAAATGGACTAGAACTTAAGTTAACATTGTTTTTTTTAATCATGCAGATGAATATATAAATAAGTTCATTATTTTGAATGTTTTAACTTTATTCTTTAGGTTGGATGTTAGATTTTTGATAAAAAAAGTTTGATTGTTACAATAAAAAAATTAAAAAATATTGACTTTGTGATTTATTTTAACTACACATTGATCCGATTTACCGTTTTCTTTTTCAAGTAATCTTTATGGTACAATTTTAAAACTGAGGTTTTGAAAATCTAGCTAAACACATCCCTTCATCAATAACTGTATATCTCTGCTCATGTTATTTTAAAAAAATAGTAAATGTCATTAATGCTTTCAAATACTATTTAAAGTATTTAAATAATATTAAATATGTATAATATTAGATATAGAAAGTATTTACTGTAGTACATATATAAAATAGTTATAATATTAAATATAGAAATATTTAATACTTACATGATTTAGAAGCAATTTGTAATATTTAATAAAAATGTTTAGGTTTTACCTTTGAGGTATATGAATGGAAGCCTTACAAATTTTATGACTAAATACTATTTGACAAGGTTGATTTTTTTTAATAAAGATGGACATCAAATAGCTTATTTTATAATTTTTTTACTTATAACCTAAAAACTACTTTAGTAAGCTTTTATTTTTTAATTAATTTATTTATTTTCATTATTATATTTATATTTTAATGTATTTTTTATTATATTTATTTCTTTTACCTATTATTAATTAAAGAAAAAAACATATTCAATTTAAATAAGTGAAAGGCCACAACGTGTTGTGTTAATTGAAAAATGAATCGAAGTGGCAAAGGCGGAATCACACTTTTAATTTCATTAAAAAATAAATCAAAGACACTTGTATGTGACACTGAATTCAAATATTTGAAGTAAAATATCAAATTTAAAATTTAGAAATAAAAATTAATTAAAAAATAGATTTATTAAATGTGATTGATGTTGTGTATGGTGAAAATGGAAGAAGCTCTTTCAATTTTGTTAATAAATAATTTGTAAGAGTCATATTAGAAACAAATAAAAAAGGAAAGGAGCGGTTAAATTTGGGAATGAGAAATGAGGGTAACGGCTATAAGATTAGTAGCCGTTGATGCGAGAGAAAATCTGACGGTTGAGGTTGAAGATAGAATTGACCGTTGGAAGAGAGTGTGTGTTGTATAAATAAAACATAGTCGTTGAACAAAGGTTTATTTCACAAAGGAACAAAGAAACATACCAACACACTGTTTCATACGTTCGTCGTAGAAGAAAAAGAGAGAAAGTTGCTACAGAGACAGTGCTTGAATCCGCGGTGGCGCTAACTGACGTAGAAGCCGGAGGAGAGGTGCGGAACGGTGGTCTTCAGGGGTTTCTGTCGTCGCTGCTCTCCACTCTCGGCGGTGTTTTTGGCTCAACTTTTCAAGAAACGCAACAAAACGTTGTTATGGCTTCCATAGCGGAACAACCCATCAATGGTTTTTTTTTGTCCTTTTGTTCTTTTTGTTCTTTTCTTGCTGCCAACATGATATACGTTTGAATGTTTCTTTGTTTTTTTTCTTGCACTTGGGGTCTTTTTTAAGATTTGTTGGGATAAAGTTTGGATATGTATTCTGCGCTTTATTTTCTGTCTCTTTCGTTTCTGAAATTGTAGTTTTTGTGTGTGGTTTAAGGTGAGGTTCGCGAGAACAAGCAGAAGAATATGGGTGGTGAAGGAAGAAACAGAAGGGTTCTTCAGGATATTGGGAATCTTGTGGCCAAACAAGGCCATGGTGGTATTAATGTGTCTAAACCTGTTACAAGGTATTTTCCTTACAATTTTTTTGATAAATCAATCTTTTTAATATAGTGTGTATTTTGTTTCCCAGTCTAAATCTGCTCATTTTTAACTAGGAACTTTCGTTCTCAATTGTTGGCCAACGCACAAGAGAAGAACAAGGTTGCACTTCTCTTTCCGTTGTTTTTCTTTGACTTTTTAGTTTTTACCTTTCTGAATAAACAGAAATCAGTTAAGAATTTTTTTCTTATATAATGGATGCGTCTCTAAATCTGTGAGTGAATCTTGTATAGAAGTCAAGCACTGAAGTGGAGAATGCTGCGGTGGTAGTAAAGGCGAAGGCAGCTCAGAAGCCTAAAGAGGAACCTGAAGTGATAGTGATTAGCGATGATGATGAATCGGAGGAACAGGATAAGCAATATGTTGTTAAGGGAAACAAGACAAGGGACAAAGATGCCAAGGCTTTTAGTTCAGTCCTCTCTGCTCGAAGCAAGGTGGTCTCCTTGTTCCTTTATCTTTCTTTCACTTTTTGGAATGTGGTTTGTTCCTTTTCACTGTTGTCTGTGTTCTAACAACACAACGTGTCAACCTCAGGCTGCTTGTGGACTTCCAAGGGAATTGGTAGTGAACATTGATGCAACTGACACGGACAATGAATTGGCAGCAGCGGAGTATATTGATGATATCTATGAATTTTACAAAAATACTGAGGTAATGTTTTATGGTTTTTCTTTGTTTATCTCCCCATCTTCCCTCATGTGTTGTTATAACAATATATCTGATTCTGATGAAGCAGAAAGATGGCTGTGTGCATGACTATATGGATTCACAACCAGATATTAACGCCAAGATGAGATCAATCCTTGTGGACTGGTTGATAGAAGTGCATAGAAAATTTGAGCTCATGCCAGAAACTCTCTATTTGACCCTGAACATCATTGATCGGTTCATGTCTGTGAAGGCCGTGGCTAGAAGGGAACTTCAGCTTGTTGGCATCAGCTCTATGCTGCTGGCCTCAAAATATGAGGAGTTATGGGCACCAGAGGTGGATTTCTATACCCTTGTATGATCATGGATCATGTTTTGAGAAAAAAATGTGGTTACTTATGGTGTGTTTCCGATGTATGCATGCAGGTTAATGACTTTGTGTGCATATCAGACAATGCTTATGTAAGTGAACAAGTGCTGTTGATGGAGAAAACAATCCTTAGGAAGCTTGAGTGGTACTTAACAGTTCCCACACCCTATGTCTTCTTGGTTAGGTACATCAAAGCCTCCACTCCATCTGATAAAGAGGTATATTCCTTCGTAGTTGGATGTTGTTAAACTCATTATTTAATTTTAGAATGCCGAAATGAATGTGCCTAATTTTCATCAATGTAGATGGAATGTATGGTGTTTTTCCTTGCTGAACTTGGTATGATGCACTATCCTACGGTAGTCTCGCACTGCCCTTCTTTGATTGCTGCTTCTGCTGTACTTGTGGCTCGATACACTCTTCAAAGGACTCCTTTCTGGACAAGCACCTTGAAGCACTACACAGGCTACTCTGAGGAGCAACTAAGGTTAGTATTTGGATCACCAAATCTAATATTTGGACATATTTAAACATGCAACTGGGTATTTTTTTAACAGTACTGAAGTGACTTCTGTTTATTTTTGGTGCCAGGGATTGCGCCAAAAACCTAGTCAACCTGCATGCCACTGCTCCAGAAAGTAAGCTTAGGGCAGTTTACAAGAAATTCAGTAGCTCAGATTGCTGCTCTGTTGCCCTTCGTTCTCCAGCAAAGCACTTGACAACACTGTCTTAACATTCTAGTTATATATAGAGGGTTCTTTAGTGGGTTTGGGAGATCATGGCTGTTATGATCATAGCTTTATTCATTGATATTTTTTTAGTGTCATATTGGTTTATATGTTTTAAAGTGAGACAAAAGTTTGCTTTTGAGTGCTAGGAAATTGGTTAAGGCCTCGAGCAAAGTTTGATGATGTTTTGTATAGCAGACTTTTGCTGCTACTATAATGAATATATGGAGTGAGTTTTGTCAATTAAACTCTCATTTTCATTGATGCGCATGCCCCATAAATGTGTATTTGAATAAGATAACAGGTGTTCAGAAATGAAATGATAGCATGATTAATTCAGAATATTATTTCATCTCGCATCCATCATTAGTTTTAATAAGTATTCAGAATATACATATAATGCAGCTACTGTTGCTAAAAATATTCAACAAGTGAAACAAATTCTCAGATAATATGCAAATTCTCAGAGTCATATAAAAAAGTTTGGTCCATTTAGTTTCTTCCTTTTTTTTTATTTTTTTTATTTTTTTTTTGAGTCTCTCCTCCCTTCATTTGCTGCTGCTGCAAGACTTTCTCTTTCAGTGATTATTAGCACGATAAAATTTTATATTCGATTTAGAATATTGCTTGATAAAACTAAAAATGATTTTGCCTAAAATTATTAAGTGAATAATATTTTATTTAATAGCAAACATTAGTGTGTAAAAGATGTTATTATTTATTACATATTTTATTCAAGTACATAATAAATATTAGGTAATTTAGTAAATATAATTTTCTAAATGATATTAAAATGACTTGTGTGATTAAAAATGGTGTTCATCTCTTGATTTACTTATTAGCCAAAACACTCTCAGATTAAACTAGTAAGGTAAGAAAACAAAAACATAGTAGGATGAATATTCTCGAGTATAATTACAAACATTTTTAACGTTTATATTATTTTTTACACTTTAGGATTTCTCATAAACCCTGAACAAATAAATTAAAGTATGTGCTAAGTATTTTGTTCCTGCCATTTTCTTTTTATGTTAGATATTAGGTATATGTACACATATTTTAATATGTTAGAAACTAAGCTTTTTTCATTGTTTCATATAAATATTTCAAAACAAAATAATAAAATCAAAAGCATATACATAATAATAATTATTAAACGTACATTCTGTTAATTGCTATTTATTTTATCATTTTAGAATAAATAATAACTATTAACGTACATTCTGTTAATTGCTATTTTTTTTTATCATTTTAGAAGACATCATATTATTTAGTGTCTCTACTAAAGACCAAAGACAAAAATACAAAAAAAAAGAAAAGAATGTTATCTGCATTGTACCTCAAATAATTTATTGATCACGTCACCATTTTCTCGAAATCCTCACTTTTTTGCCATTTCCTTTTGTTTTGTGAATTTCAGTTCACTCCTTTTGTCACTACACGCTTCCCCGTTGACCATTTTTTCTCACTCACTTAAAACCATTTTCATCATCGGATACCATCCCCCTCAGTTCCTCTTCCATTTCCATCTTCTTACCCTATCAGAATAAGCATGGCTCCAAGCCAACAACTATAGAGAGCTGAGGCCAACACTGAGTTCACGGGAACTTCTGACCACAACAAGGAGCTGTTTTGATACCAATTTGTTTCAATGTCAGAATCCAGTGGACTTTACAAAAGACTAAATTGAACAAGCTACAAAATTTATGGTTTTTGTTAACTACAACAGGAGTAAAACAATTTCGTGTAAGCTAGAGTAAATTTGTTAATCATAAATGGCATATGGGACTTGAATTAATCCTTTTGGGATTTGGGTAGGGGAAATGATACTCTTTGATGGAGTTCCTGTTGTTGCATGTCTATCTTCTCTTCCTGAGAGGGGTTGGGAATAGTAGTTTCTTCATCCTCTGTTTCTTCAGGTTCAGACCCTTGACTTGGAATTCCAAACATGTAGTTCGGACTGATTAACGTGTCCTGATCAGGTGGAAGCGGGATACCAGGTCCAGCTACAGTCTTTGGCAATGGTATCTTGTTGCGGTTTTGAGCCAACTCCAGAAGCACCTGCCAGCTCGAAGTAAAAAAACAGATGATCAAGCGACAAATACTTCACGACACCGTAACTTTATAGATAATTTTGATTTATGCAATAAATCCTGTCCCACTGAAAGGCAATCTCAGAGCCATAATTCCCAAACAACTGTGACTTCTGCAAGCTAGTAATGAAACTGCAATATATGTGATTTCTTTCGTAGTCCAGTATGATTATTTAAAAAACAAATTAATTGTTTACAATTGTGCAGCAGAGGTCATAGTACCATGTTTTTTTCTGATGAATGTAGTACCATGTTTTTTTCTGATGAATGTAGTACCATCATTGTCACACCTGCAAATGAACTCTTAAATCCATCCTCCAAATAATACTCTCTGCCCCATTCAGGATGTTCAGTTTGAAAGAGGTTCCTCCATGAAACATATCTCCTAATATTAGAAATTTAATACTAGAAACTAACAGAATAGAACAACTTTCTCCTTATGGGTTTTACTTAAGTTGAAGTAAATAAACATGCCAACAGCTCTCATATTAGCGTGACACTTGCAATACATTTTTGGTTTTTAACTACAAATAAGGCAGAAAATAGAAGCATTGGGGAGAAGGAGTGCCAGCATTTTCTATCAGAAAAATCACAACCAGCCTAATTCAACAATAAAAAATATAATGTGTAATTTTTCCTTCTGTATTGGACGTGAAATATATAAAATGTAACCATTGGATAAGGACATTGAAAAATAAAAAGTAACTAATATTACCTCGCGAGGAGGTGGTTGTGAGAAACTGAAGTTAAGCTTGGATTGAATAGCAAGCTTAACATCATCACAGTCAATTTCGGACTTGCCTGCATGCTCTGAATACACTTGGGCATCCGTTAACACATCAACTATATAGCGATACCATAACTCAAGAATCGTGTGTATAACAGGAGGTTCGTAGTCCCCCACGCCCATTGATTTCAACAAAGACTTCACAATCTTTGCATCCCTTGGCATAGCCGACTCTTCATCTTTATCTGCCATGCCTGTCCACTGCACCCAAAAACAACATTTTTTTATTATTTTAAACAAAATGGGTAATTGTATCTTACGTTAATAAATTTCAACGGTGTTGAAAAATCCAATCTCTGATACAGAGGTTTAGTAGATAGAGAAAAATGTAAAAAAAATGGCATAGTGGTGAATCGGGCTAAACTTGATTGATGATCCTAATTACAAAGCTTTAACTCACCTGTTTACCTATCACAGGCTCTGTATTGTTAAGGTTTGGCCTAACTAACTTGTCTATGGTCACTAAGTTTATCAGCCCAAGTAGGCCAAATAAGCATAAGTACACCAAGGCCTATCATCAAAAGGCCAGCAAGCCTAACAACCTAAATGAGAAATTATTAGGTGGCTTAGGATATCTAACTAATTTTTACACTACGCATAATTGATTGTTATTACTTCTTTCGACATTCTTAGGACAACTTCACTGGAAGCAACTAACACTATATAATGTAAAATATGATGCCACATTATTTTTAAGCAACTCATACTCAAATTTGCTCTAATTGAAGAAATTTTTAAGAAACTCTAACTCATTATTTTATAGTTTTTAATCTCTCCCACTCCTTATTTTATACTCTCTTTATTTGCTCTCCCTTTCTCTTGGCCAAAATATTATTTCCTTATTGATAAGCAACAATTTCTTAATGAAATAACTGCAAACTATCTTTATGCAACTTGAGTGTCAACACATATTCCTCCAACGGAAAGTTACTTCAAACAACTAGTACTTTATTCAAACAACTACATAATGCTTCAAGTAACTGGTACTTTACTCAAACACCTGAGTAAACATCTGATGGAGATGCTTGTACAAGTTCTTCTTTTACTTTAAGTAGGTCCTCTTCATCATTTTTAAAACTTTCTTACAAGTTTTGATCCAATCCAAATGTCTTATAAAACCTACATACACTTTATAACTTTTTATTTACAATTCAGTTTTTTAAAACTTAAAAACTAATTTAATCATTAGGTTCGCATTGAAAGTGTTTTTGAGATCCCAAATCATAAATTTAAAATCATTTTCATGTTATATCGTTGTGTTTCAATGGAGATTTACTCAAATTTAAGATCCAATAATGCTCTAATAATTTCTTCAATCCAACTATATCTTCCTACATTATATTAACCTAATTCACAAGCAAAAAACAACTACATTGCAACTTTAGTGCGATTTAATCATGAAAGGAATGACATAATCTGGCTAATTACATCAAATATAATAATTGCAAAGCAGATTCCGGGTCTGAATGTGAATAATCAATCGCCATGAAAATTTCTCATATATCATTCATTAGGAGACAATATATGTGCATATAATATAGCCAAGACCAGGACAGAACAAGTAGTGAAAATTCATGGTTTGCATTGATAAAGATATTCACAAATAAAAATGGAATTATACACACTCATGAAATTCTCAACACTTTCACAGCGGAGAAAAGGAAAGGGATAAGGAACTCACCGAGAAGCTGCAATGCCGCTCGCCGTGCCGGAATCGGAAGCTTCTCTGCTCAAAAGTGAAAAACTGACGTTAGATATATTTCTGAACTCTGAATATAGGGTTTGCATCTAAAAATTAAATGATTAAAGAGAATGAAATGTTTTTTTTTTATTATTAACAATAAATATTTTATTACACTAATAAATAAATATAATAAATTAGACTTTTCAAGATTAAGTAAATTAAAGAGAGAAGAGCACTTAATCATCCTAAATATTATTCCTTTTATAATTGTAAACTTTAAATTTTCATTGATTTTTAATCTTCATGATATTTATTAAAAGATACCTTAAATTTTAATTTTGTTCCAATAATATATTTTTTAAATAAACACCGAGAATTTCATTTAAATTAAACTAAATTCAAACTTTTGAATTTGAATATTATTGATACTTATATTAATTTAAAATATTAATCATAATAAAAGAACATTTTTAGGTTTCTGTTTATAAAAATAATGAAATTTGAATATTAATTGACGTAAAATTAAATTTTAAGATATCTATTTCTAAATGTGATGAAATTTGACAATCAATTAAAATAAAATTAAAGTTTAAAGGGTTTATTTCTATTTGTTTTAAGAAGATAACTACTGTGTTTCTTAAAAGAAATTAATGATGAAACGAACTATTTATATTAATACTGTGCATCTAAATATGAACGTATTTTAATTTTTTTATTTGCAAAAAAGCAGAATATCTTTTATAATTATTCTTTTGAAATTTGATAATTGATAATGATAATTATATAATCAGTTTATTAATATAACTATTTTGATTTTTATTATCATTTTAACTTTTTTATTTTTATGATATAATTATTGTGATTATAATACGAAAAAAATTTTAGCAATAAAAAATATATTTCATTATTCTTATTAAATTTAAAAGAAAGTAACGATAAGGACAATTTAAATAGTTAATTTTGAGTCGGTATATCTCTCTTAAAATAAAGATAGTTTTGTCTAAATTTAAAGTTGAATTTAAATTAAGTTTATATGACATGACATACAGAAATAAATATAAAAAGAATTAAAAAGGAGTTGTAATCATTGAATTTCTATTCAATACTGAAATTTAAAATATTTCAAATAGTGACACACCTTGCATTTCTATTTTTTTAAATGAAATTTCAGAACATAATGAAAGCAACGTGATTGAGATGGGACCTAGAAGCCCCTTTCCACGTGCTTTATCTTCTACACATATTTTATATTTCATTTTTCTAATTATTGTAATTTAAGTTGTCGTAAAAAATAGATAAAGTGTAAATTTAAATTATAAATCACAAAGACTAATAATCTTTGATCCAATTTTTTTTAATAAATTTTAATTACTAAAAAAATATTATAAAGTGAATCCTACATAAATTTCTTAAAATAAAGAAAATTAATTTAAAAAAACTGTAATCAATTTAAGTAATTTATATTTGTAGAATCTATATTAAAATATTTTTATTAATACAAAGTTCATTTGAAAATGCTATAAAAAGACATTTCCATAGCATATAAAATGTAATAACCTTTGTTAGATGCAAAAGTCTATTGAAATTTATTTTATTAGAGATCTTATTATTACTTCATGTTATCACTAAATAATTTATACAATATTCATGTAAGGTTATAAAATCCATATTTTTATAGATCACAAATATTTTCTATTAAATATAAATTTATTCAATTCAGATTTAGTTTTAATAAATGATAATTTTCTTCTTCAAATATTTAATATAATTGTGTGTTCAGAATTCTAATTTGAAATTATTACTAATTGAATCAATGTTTTCATATTGCTTTGTATAATGTAAAAATATTGGCATAATATTTTAGGTACCTTCCATAGAAAAACATGATATTATGTGAAAGTATTGCCTATCTTCCTCTATCAATTAATGTTTATGAAAAATATTTTTATATTATATATATATATATTTTTTTATTGTATTTGTAAGGTTTTGTCTAATGAGACTTATTCATATAGATCTTCTTAGTCTTATTTTACATATGTCTTGACATTTAACACGTGAAAAGTAAATTTGTAAAAAATATTTCAACATTCAAGTTGAGTAATAAGTATTTATATATAATAAATACTATTTGTTAAATACATATTTTGTCTTAATTATGATTAACTTGTTTTTAGAGTTAGGTTAGACTTAAAAGATATTATATCCGATTAATACGAATATCACTATTAAATTTTTGGAGAGTATTTTTTAGGGTTGATATATATTCTATCATGCAATTAAGATTGTGGCATACCACATTTTGATCATGTAATACACAAATCATATAAGTAATTAAATGTAAAGAGGCATAGGTATGAGAAAAATGTAACAATAATACATAAATCTATGGGTATGAGAAAAATGTAACAGTAAAACACAAATCATATAAGTAATTAAATGCATAGAGGCATAGGTATGAGAAAAATGTAACAATAAAGCCATTAATAAATTAGCAACTAGTTATTCCTCTAATATATGACCTAATGGTAATAAGCAATTAATTGTGATTGATTGTGAATTAGGTTTATAAGGAAAGAAAAAAATCGATTTCAAAATGTCAACTATCCACAATCTGCCCTAATTCATTCGGGCACACATAATGGAAGAATAATATGATATGATCTTGCATTATTGTAACAATGATTCCCCAAATTACTTGGTAATATTTTTTTTTTATCTATTTATTAAAAATGTGTTTTTTTCACAGTGTTTTATTTTGAGATTTTTTTTTCTCAGGGATTCATTTTCTGTAAAACACGAATCAGGAGATTTAATATGTGTATTTGTGTGTTCAATGACCAAATTCATTTTCTATAAGAATTAGGAGATTATTGATTTAATTTTTTTTCTGAGGTGTCTATGATGTTTAAAAAAATTATAATTTGGAATGTTTTCCTTGACTTCACAACGCACACCGAAACCAAAACCCAGTCAAACAACTAACACCGAAAGCTATCTCAAAGTCATTGAAAGTGAATAATATAATTGCAGATCAAATAATAGAAAAAAGAGAATGAGAATGAAAGTGTGAGTGAAGTGAAGGGTGAAGGGGACCCTGAAAATGGAAGAAATTGAAGTTGAAAGCATAAGCATGGTGACAAAGTATTGCAATGGTTATGTTAGTAATAGCAACAAACAAACACCATTGTTGTATGTAACATCTTGAAGACAATGATCCAAGTAGCTTAGTTCCATTCAAAGCTGTTTTGTTGTGTGTGGCAAAGGATGACACAAAGACAACACAACACAAAACGTTGACAATAAAGTCCCGTAAGAGGGGGGCCACTTCACACACGGGCGGCACAACACAACCTATTTTTTTTTTCCTCTTTTCAAAAAGCAAGCTTTCATCTTTCTCATTCTCTCTATCCATATGCTATGTGCTTATTCTTTCTCTCCCTCTATCTCTCTAAAACCATTGATCTGACTACTGCTTGTGTGTATAACCAAATTGGAGCAACCCCCTTTGCATCTGATCCTAGAATCACAAGCATATCTACCTATTTTCTATCTTCTCATCACCCGTAAAGCTTTCATTTTGTCCTTTTCTTGTTAGCCTTTTCACCGCTGCTTTAAGTTCAGATAAAAGAAAAACAAAATAAGAAAAGGAGGGAGAAGAAGGAAGATTAAGGGGGTTTAGTTTCCTTGTGAAAATGCTTTGACTTCAATAAGCTTAATGGATTATGGACTTGGGGTATCTCTGTTTATTAGTTTCTCATTTTTTGTATGTTTTGTTTGTAAAGTACTTCTGCTTTTGTTCTTTACGTCCCCTTTTTTTGTATTATTGTAAGCTGTAATTTGTTGAATTTCCTTTGCTAAAAGGTTTGATTTTCTGATTGGCAGAGGTAATTGAGTGTGAAAAATGACAAGGGTGGCTCGTGATTTTGGTGATACAATGCAAAAAGAGGCCGTGCCTGCGGTGTCTTCTGATGTTGTGTTTGCTTCTAGTCGGTTTCCTAATTACAGAATTGGAGCTAACAATCAGATAATGGAGACAAAGGATGACCCTAAAGTGCTGTCTATGAAGGAAGTTGTGGCACGTGAGACTGCTCAACTGTTGGAGCAGCATAATCGTCTCTCGGTTCGTGACCTTGCCAGTAAATTCGAGAAGGGTTTGGCAGCCGCGGCTAAGTTGTCTGAAGAGGTTACCCTTTGTTCTGGTTTAAAATCAATTATTTTTTACATTGGAATACAGTTTTTCCTTTTGAAGGGTTTTGCAACCTGAGATTGTTATTTTGTAATGCTTGCAATTGAAATAACCAATGGTCATATTCATAACTTTTGAAGAAAGGGATGCTCCTTTTTTAAACTAAGTTTTTCATGTGCTGGTGAAATCAGGCTAGACTTAGAGAGGCTGCATCTTTGGAGAAACATGTTCTTTTGAAGAAACTTAGAGATGCACTTGAGTCCTTAAAAGGGCGTGTGGCAGGAAGAAACAAGGATGATGTGGAAGAAGCTATTTCTATGGTTAGTTCTTTTTTATTTTTTGTAAAAGGAAGATTTCTACTTCAAATTTGTTCTACAAAATAATCAGGTTTTCATATTTATCCTGTTATGTGCTTTTCCATATGAAGCTGCCTCTATAATATAAAGTCTTGTGTATTTCTAGAGAAGTCAATTTGGGAGAGTGTATGTTAATGGAAGCGCTTTGAGAATGAACTTGGGAATACTTCTCTTAAATTTTGTATATACTTGCAGAAGTACATTTTCTTATCTAGAAATGCTTTCATTGCTCCATGAATAAAAATGAATTATTAATTTTTTAATTTTTTTAATGTAATGTTCATCGTAGTGCCAGTTTATTTGTGCATTCAGTCTTCTAAGAGATGCAATCGTGCAACTGTAATTTATTCTGCGCATTCTCCAGGTTGAAGCTCTAGCAGTTCAGTTGACTCAGAGGGAAGGAGAACTAATACAAGAGAAGGCAGAAGTGAAGAAGCTTGCAAATTTTCTTAAGCAGGTGAGTTGTCCTGTTTTACATGGCGACGAAAGAAGTTTCATTAGAAATAGGAAGAGAAAAGAAGATCAAACATTATAAGATATCCTCTTTATAAACATTAAAAGTAAACACAATGAGACCAACAATTGCATCAAAGAGGACCCCAGTCCCTTACAATCGTTACTAAAGACATTCCCTGACAAAATTTTATGCTGAGCTCCACAGAGATGTCACAAATCCTATTTTATCCCATCACAAGTTTGGGCAAAAAGATTTACAAGCACTCTGCCTCAACCATGGAATCGGAAAGCACGGATTGTGCACTTACATGAATTGAGCAACTCATTACTTCTTTAATTCTGATATGTTGCATATTAATAATATAGCTTCACAAATAATGATATATTTTTTCTTTAGCTTATGTCTTCTTGACATGGCTGCATAAAGAAATTCCTCTTCCAATATTGATAGTTCAATTAATTTCTAGGCTTCTGAAGATGCTAAGAAACTTGTTGATGAAGAAAGAGCTTTTGCTCGTGCTGAAATAGAGGATGCTCGAGCAGCAGTTCAAAGAGTGGAAGAGGCACTTCAAGAACACGAGAGAATGTCTCAAGCCTCTGAGAAACAAGTTTGTATTATTTTATTGTCATTTGCCACTTTTTATTTGTAGGGAGTTGGTAATAAGTGCTTGTTGAAAGGTTTATCCTAATAGGCTCAGTATATATTTGCAAGTAGTTATCTTGACACAAGGACAAGGGAAAGTGGAAGATGGGTATTTTGCTCAATATTTTTACTTGTTTGTTTAAAATTATGCTTCAAGCTTTCTTGCACCTATCTTTCCCTCGCTTCTAGGTTTTCATTTTCCCTGAAAGCCTGAACTAAACATTTGACTCTTTTGATTATTGTTTTAATGTGATACCCTTCAGCAGTTGAGCTACTGCTTCCCTTTCTATGCATTGTTTGTCACTCCCACTCAAGTGTTTTTGCTTTCTCTTTTCTTATACGAGAAAACAAATACCGTTGGTCTGTCTTAATTTAGTAATAATCATTTGAACAAAATTTGGTTCTATGGTTTAGGACATGGAACAATTAATGAAGGAGGTTCAAGAGGCTCGAAGAATCAAAATGCTGCATCAGCCAAGCAAGGTATATATGAGCACTTACACATGTATCTATTTTTTCTCTCATCTAAATGCTATTTCTAGTTTCCATTTTTCTTAGGTGTGCAGTCTCTTGATTGTTCTGCTTTGTTGAATTACATTTCTTTCCTTTATTTACTTGGACTTATTTTTTCCATATTGTCAACATTTTTATTAAGTTATTTAAGATATATGATTACATTGATTGTTGATTGAATTTTAGGTCATGGACATGGAACATGAACTTCGAGCATTGCGGGCTCAACTTGCAGAGAAGACTAGACAGTATCTTCGACTTCAAAAGGAGGTATGCCTGTCATATGAACCATCAACGGTCAATTCTATGATATACTCTCAGCATTATGTGGAAGACTTTTAGACAGTTGTTGGGTTTTTAAGCAGCATGTTATGATGAATCACGGTTTGTAACTTGAATTTGGTTTTGAAGTCTGGTTTTTGGTTGAAAATCTGTGTTTAACATGGTTTTGCATCATGCATGGATTATGAGGACAACATGCCTCGACAATTGCTGTGTATCATGACCATTGGAGGATATCTATGATAGGGACTTGAATATTATGGAGTGTGTACGTTTCACATTGAATAGTAATATGAGATGATTGCTGGAATCCTAAAGTGTTTGGTTTCCCCCTCTTATCAACTAGTGTTTGTCACCTCTGCTTTGTGTCATGCAGTATTTACCTTCATACTGTCAAATTCTCTGGCAATACTGAAAACCTGGTCCTATAATTCTTTCACAATTGCTTTATTTTTCTGATGATTCATATTAAAAAGAAATGATTTTAAAATACTATATGAAAAACACGTGAATATTTAATATTCCATATTCTTTCGCTGAGGCAGTATGATCTTTAGATAGACTTGGGAGAATCTTCTGATTCTTACATGGTGTGAACGAACATTCCATGATTTTATACATTTGGACTAGTGTTTGTTGAACAATGTTTTTTTCTTAAGTGAAGGGGGAATTTCTTTGCTTAGATGGAGGAGTTAAGTGATTGTCTTCCACTAATCATTGTAAGCTTCTTTTATTGATTATCTTTCATAATACTTTTCAGCTAACTAGAACAAAGAAAGGTGGGGAGAATATTTCTCATTTTTATGAACTTGAAGGGAATGAAACCTTAGGTTCTTACTTGCAAATTCAGCCTTGCTCTGATAATGCACCTGAAGTTTCGGAATGTTCAATTCAGTGGTATCGTGTATCATCTGATGGTGCCAAAAAAGAACTTATCTCAGGTAATTTTTCTGTTTTTTTAACTTTCCAGTCATCCGACTCTTGATTTATGCATTTTTTCTACTGATTGTATTGCATTTTCTATTATTGGTCATTTTTCTGGAGAGCGAATAATAGTTATGATGATGACAATTCTATCTTTTAGTATTTATAGAAATTTATAAATGACACCCAAACCCTCACCTACCTATCATCTGCTTAACATTTTTCATCATAGATGAATGTTCAGTATAACTACTTGTGTTGTGCAAATACTAATGATTAATTTAGTTAAACTTAAAACTATTTTGTAAGATGGTATCCAGACCTATTCTAGTGAGGTTTATTGATTCTATCATGTCACTCACTATTCGGTCACAACCACAAGAGGTATATGATATGACCATATTTTAGTATATAAGTGGGTATAAACTTCATCTTACAAGCTTATTTTGTAGGATTGAGTTACGCCTAAATCACTTTTTAAGAACTTTATTCATAGCTTGTTACTTGCTTTTTGTGGCTATTATACATTTAAGGTTGCCAAACGTAACTGTCAGTGGTGCTTATTATCTAAGCTGTGCTGTTGAAGATGCTGGAAGACTGGTTGTTGTTAAATATGTTATCCAGTAGTTCCTCGTTTTTATCTTTCCTTATCATGTGTCAACACCCGATTTTCTCCTCGTAAATAAATTTTGTTTTTAAAGAAAATAAAAAAAGGTAGAAAAAAGAAGAATAATTTAAATATAAAAAGAAAAAAAAGGAAAAAAATATTTTTCTAAAATAAAGATAAATAAATAATAAAACATTTCTTTTTTTGCTTTTTGCACCCCTGCACCCCTTTTTTCTCACCTTCGTTTTTTACTTTCCTTTTTACCCCCTAGCCCATCTGCACTGCTTTCACCAAATAAACCTGGGTCCATTCTGCTGGCACTAGTTCTGCTGTTCGTCACCTATGCTATTATTATCTGACCACCTTAACCAAATAAGTCTGCGCCCATTCAGCTGGCCTAGCACTCGTGCTATCTGCCACCCCCTTCCCATCAGCTCTCATAAAAAGCTGATGGGTTTGTGTGAAATAAGAAAAGGGGTGTGGAAAGGAAGAGAGTGCGATGGGCTAGGGGGTAAAAAGAAAAAGTGGCAGGGGTGCAAAAGAATTTTTTTATTATTTATTTTGTTTATTTTCTTCCTTTTTTATTTTATTTATTTAAAATATTTTTCTGCTTTTTTCCTTTTTTTTATTTTCTTTAAAAACAAATTTTATTTATCCGGAAGAAATGACAATATGATATAATTTTCTCAGGAGCAAGCAAATCAATTTACGCCCCTGAGCCTTTTGATGTTGGACGTGTATTGCAAGTTGATGTTATTTCAGAAAGTGAGCATGTCACACTTTCCACTGCTGGTCCAATAGACCCAGGTCTGGTTTCATTTTTACTTATCCTTATTTCCATTAGTACTTATTTCCATTAGTAGTAGTCACTAACAGCCAATTTAAATATAAACTTTTCTTATCTGTTTTTTTAAGACATGTTCTGCTGTGCAGCCATGTTTAGCTCACATTTCTTGTGTACTCTCATGCAGCTGCTGGTTTGGGAACCTATGTAGAGGCGCTTGTGCGCAAACATGACACTGAATTTAACGTATGTTGTTCTGTACATGCGTGCCTTGTTAAGTTCAGCTGTTTTTTTTAATCTAAATGTGTATGGTTTCGTACGTTGTTGTTGCTGAGTCATTTAATCAAATTGTTTAGTTTTGACAAACTGCTGTTATTTTGTGCTTTGTTCTTCACTTTTCAAAAGAAATTTCAGAAGTGTAGTTGGATTACATGACAATAATATTGTAGTTGCATTTAATACTTTTCAGGTAGTTGTAACTCAAGTGAATGGTTCTCCTCCAACTGAATCTATTCATGTGCTTCATGTTGGAAAGATGAGGATAAAACTCTGCAAAGGAAAGACCACAATTGCCAAAGAGTACTATTCTAGTTCTATGCAGGTATTTAAAACTGTTGATACCATCTATATTTTGATTGTGAAAACCAAAACAATGCTCTAACCTCCTTCTTGCACTTATTCTCTATATGATTGTTAATCACTGTGTTCATTCATATGCATACCTTGTGCATTGAATTATTCGATGCCATCTGGGTGTATGAAAATGCATTTGTTTTTGTACTCTTGTCTTCATTTTTTCCCCTTGTCACATGATAAACTGGAATTTGGTTAACCATACTGCTTTGATCTTGTTTTCTTTAGCTTTGTGGAGTTAGAGGAGGTGGAAATGCAGCAGCACAGGGACTTTTTTGGCAGCCAAAGCAAGGGCATTCTTTTGTATTAGCTTTTGAATCAGAGAGAGAAAGGAATGCTGCCATCATGCTTGCAAGGAGATTTGCATTTGACTGTAATGTATGTCCTTCTGAAACTTGAAACATTGGTTAGAATTTGAGAATTCATCTTTTCTCTCTCTCTTTTTGGCCACCATTGCTAAGTTGGAAATGCAAATATAATGACAGATCATGCTTGCTGGACCAGATGACAGAGCTCCTCTAGGGACATGATGAGTCTCCTCCTTACATCTTTTTCCCCCACCTTGTAATTATGAGTTTTTCTACCTTGTATCATTATCATAAGTGTTTTTGAAACACGTAAAATCTTCCTTATAATTTGTTTTAGCTTGTAGTGATTCATACCTTGTGGTCTGAATCATTTGTATAATTTTGTTTCATCAGTCCAAGGCATTTTTTTTTTATTTGCCTGTGAGATTAGGTTACACTGTTATAGAATCCATGGCTTCCATGTCAAGTGTTTGAGATGCTAATTGGTTGTATTTGATGGACAGACAATTACTGAGAACTCTGATTGATATTGTCCATGGACACTGACCTTGTGAACAGGACAATATGTGAATCTTCTTCTCTAATTTGTAATGTAAAAGAATCCAATGTTTATATCACTAGATTTACCTCAAGAATCCAATGTATTGTGTAGATAGATAAATAGATACTGCATGGATTATATTCATCAATAAATTAAGGATTTGCAGCAATAATAAAAAATAAAAACAAAAGCTAAAACATAAAAAGGAGCTCATTTTGATATTTAAAGTATTAATAATCACACATCAAAATTTGAAGAGATTCATTTAATAATAAACCCTTTAAAATTTTGATATGGTAATGATTTAAATCATGAAAAAAAGAATGTGAGATGTTTGATAAAGTAAAAATATGGAAGAACAAAACAAGATATACAGCACAAACCTGTTTATTTTTTCATGAAGTTGCAAAAAAGAAATACTCAAGGAATGTTTAACATTTTGTAACAGTTCAGTTGTGGTGAATTTGTCAAAAATTGACATTTCATGTTTTAGTGTTTTTTTATCAGATCAAAAGGGCTGGAAACATATATTACAAAAGAAATTAATATTAAAAATAATATTTTTCATTTTATTTTTCTATGTACTTATTTTCTGTTTTTAACTATTAAATTCCAAAAAGTTACTTCATTTGTTATTGTTTATTTTCATTCATCTTATTTTTCTCTTTTCTATTTTTTTTGTGTGCTTTACTTCTTTTTATACTATTTTCCCTACCAAAATACATGTATAAGATATAGTAGATTTGCTTGAATGCTATTATTTATTAATTAATTTTTCAAAATTTACTATTTTTCATTAAATACAGTAATAAATAGTAGATTGTATTAAAATATTTAATACTATCAACTCAATGATTAATAAATTATATATATTTTATTGGTCGGTGTTGAGTCTTGAATACTAATCTAGTTAAAAAGTATTTTTACTTTCTGTAAAATGAATAAATTTTAATTTTAATCCTTGTAAATTTTTAGTTTTAGTCTTTTAAAAATTGAAAATTTACCATTTTTTTATCTTTAATATTGTATGTTACGAGTTAATTACTTATGTGTTAAATAAAAATTTAAATAATCATTCTAGTTAAGTAAAAAATAGTAATGTGATAATATAAGGGGGTGCCATCTAAATAACTTTTAAAATCTGAAAAATAAATGTTATTAATATATTTTAAAATAAGCATTAGATATTAAAAGGAAGGATTTAAAGTTCTAAAAGATGAACATTTTTAAATATTTTTTTTATAAAAACTAAAACAAAAATTTACGCATTTGAAAAAAAAGATAAAAAAGTTATTTCAAATTTTATGAAGATGAAAAATAAACCATAATAATTTTATAAAATATTTGATAATATGAACTCGATATTTAATAAACAAAAAAGATCACTTAATCAAATTTATACTTTTTTTTGAACTTTGTAGTTGGCGTTCTTAAAAGTTGAAATTTTTATTTAGGCATTCCGTGTGGACCATGCTTTACAGAGTTGAATGCTTGGTTTTGAGGTCAAACCAACTCAAACTTCAATCAACGGCTACCATTCATCTTCTCTTCGTGCCAAATATCTGACCCTTCATGTAATCTCAGTTTTTTTTTTCAGTTTTTTTTTTGTATTTTTTTATTGTCCCCTACAAAATCTTGATCTCTATGCTGTTGTGTGGTGTTGTTGTGTTGTGTTAATCTGATTCACAGTTACACACTCTCTCTCTCTGTCACTTGGATCACTCATCTCGCCTCAATTCTCAGGTACTTCTCTGCACTCTTTCTCATGTTTCTGCTTCATTCCCACCTAGTATCTTCCATTTTTATGATCCCCTTTAAGGCCAATTTGACCAAGCTTCCTCATTTTGGATATTTGCGAGGGTGGTATCTTGTATTCAACTCAAATGATCAAGCGTTGACCATCTTATGATTCCTGGGAAATCCATTGACAAAATGTACTTACATAAATAAATGCAAATAATTTTTTTTTCTAGTATCATCACCCTGATATGGAATGACAAGTTTTGTTGCCTTTTTGGAGCATGGAGATCTAAAGTATGTATTTTGAATCGTGTGTTTGTAACTAGCTAATGCTGATGCAAGTGATCCAGCATGTTGCAGTGTTTTCCTTTGCAAATAATTGATCAGAGCGTTAACTTGTGACTTTGGTTGACTTTGATTTGCTGTGTGATTGGATTGGATTTGGATCTTGATCAAGCTAACTTATGTGAAAATTTGCTATCTGTAATTTAGATATGTCGACATCTGATGAGCCAGAAGTGGTGGAAAGGGGTAGCAAGGATGAAAAGCACAAGGAAGATGATAAAGAGGAAGGGAAGGGTGGATTCATTGAGAAGGTGAAGGATTTCATTCACGACATTGGTGAGAAGATTGAGGAAGCTATTGGGTTTGGGAAGCCTACTGCTGATGTTTCTGCGATACACATTCCATCAATTAATCTTCACAAGGCAGATCTTGTTGTTGATGTGCTCATAAAGAACCCAAATCCGGTGCCGATCCCTCTGATTGACATAGACTACTTGGTTGAGAGTGATGGAAGGAAGCTAGTTTCTGGATTGATACCAGATGCAGGCACTGTCCATGCACACGGAGAACAGACTGTCAAAATTCCTCTTACTTTGATTTATGATGACATCAAGCAAACATATGCTGATATTAAACCAGGAAGCATCATTCCTTATAGGGTGAAGGTGAGTCTCATTTTTGATGTTCCCATCTTGGGAAGGCTAACTCTACCTTTGGAGAAAACTGGAGAAATCCCCATACCTTATAAGCCTGATATTGATCTTGAGAAGATTCATTTTGAAAGGTTCTCTTTTGAAGAGACAATTGCAACTCTTCATTTGAAGTTGGAAAACATGAATGATTTTGACCTTGGCCTCAATGCTCTTGATTATGAGGTCTGGCTTGGTGATGTTAGCATCGGTGGTGCCGAACTCACCAAATCTGCTAAAATTGAGAAAAATGGGTTTAGCTATATTGATATTCCAATTTCCTTCAGGCCTAAGGATTTTGGCTCTGCCCTCTGGGATATGATTAGAGGAAGGGGAACTGGTTACACCATGAAAGGACATATTGATGTTGACACTCCCTTTGGAGCAATGAAATTGCCCATCAACAAAGAGGGTGGTACAACCCAACTTAAGAAAAAGAAGGAAGATCGTGATTATGATGATGATGATGAAGATGAGGTTTGTTAAACTTCTTTTAATTATGTTTCTTGATTCCTTTCTATGTTTTCAAAGTTCTCTAGAAAATGATAAGGTATTGGCATGCAACTATACATATCATCAAACAGGATATAGCTTTCAATTCACATATGCAGCCCTTGTCTTGCATATTTTCAATATAGTAGAAATGCTTCAGAATCTAGTATTGAAAAAGAACTTTACCTGTGCTTAGTTGGAAAGATGACAAATAGATTTAGTGAACAATTTTTCGTCTTTCATTGATGAGAAATTTTTATCTGAAACAAGGATGCTTCCCAATAAGTTGTTCCATCTCTTGGTAATGTCTTTATCTTGTATAAGTTGTTCCATAACTTTTGTCTATAATCCTTTTCTTTGCAGGATTGAAGAAGAGTTGTAGCAGGTTATTTACTGGTTATTAATAAAAACGGACTTGAACTTTAAGGCATTACTTTATGAGTTCTGATGGCATTGATATGTATTTTTAGAGATCAAGTTGACATTCAAATTATGAGATAATATCAGAATTTTAGTGAAAATATGCTGCTGCAGTTTGGCTTGTTTTCTTTCTTTTGAACCGTGCTTTTGTTGTACTTATTGATTATCATGACAATCTAATGCTGTCTTAATGTGAGATAAAAGATCATTTGCCTTGGAATTGTATATGGTCAGTTTTCTTTGTCATTCTGGAATTGAGAATTGGTCATGTTATGGCTTCCTTTCAGGGTTGTGTGTGGTCTCCACTTTAAATCAAACAGTTCTATTATTAGTTTGAATCAAAGTGTGCTTGTACCAAACAACATGAAAACACTCCAAAGTTTTATGCCTGTTCTCGTCTAAGTATTAAACAAAAAATGCATCTTCCTCGTAATTGCTAAACATTGGCTACTAAATTCGACCATAAAGAGAAGTTTCTTCTTAGGCTCACATTTGTTGTGCCAAAATATTAGTAATGCTTGATTCAAATGATGAGTATAGCTGTAAGGACAAAACTTAGATACTGTGTGAACTATTTCCCAATCAAAATTGGAGTATTACCTCAATAATCTATTGAATCTTTTAATAATACAGTATTTATTATATAAAAGTTATACTAATATTGTCACATATAAACAACTTTTTGCACACTTATATTGAATATAAACATTGGTTAAATTAAATTTGAAAAACAAACCATTTCAATGCATCAATTAAAAAACTTGTAAACCAGTCTGATTATAAAAACTTATAAACCGATCAAATTATTTTAGTTTGATGGTATATCAAATGCATTGAATAACTTGAACTCGATATGGTAATACATTCTCTTTATTAGTAATAAGGAAAAATATGTCAATATTCATATTTTAGAATTGTTAAATATGATATTTTTTGATTAATTTTTTAGTAATTAAATATTTTAAATGATCTAATACTTGTTTTTATAAATTTTTTTTAAATATTTTAATTTATCTTTTCATTCTTAAACTATATATATACAATATGGGTCAACTAGGCGTCAATAGTATGAGATGGAAAGAATCATGGTAAGCATTGTGGTTTGGAAGAAAAATACCCATTGAATTATGAAAAAAAATCATTTTTCAAAAAAATTGAATTATCATTTGAAATAATTATATTATATGGTTTTAATAAGTTTCTTAAATTTTGTAATAGTTATCTTAAAAGTATACCAATAATAATTTTTTATTAGTTTTTTTAATAAATTTTAATTAGTTGATACTATAACATTTTATACTTAAAATGCTTAGAGATGAAACTCTAACTGCTTATTCATACATAAAATTGTTACTCTTAATCATTATGTCATCGTAGTAAGTGTTTAACATGGAATGATAATATCTATGAAATCAGAAATAGAAATCAATGTTGGTTCAAGTCTTTTTATTGTTAATGGTTACATTTGGTTGTGACAGATAGTTTCTTGCATGGAACATTGTCATAACAAATCATAAATAATAACGAGTTTTTCATTTCTTTGTTTTTTCTGTCAAGAGAAAAAATAGCTAAATAATGTTAGTAGACTATTTCTTTCCAATTTTCTTTTCATAGGGAAGCATAATATAGGGATACATTATTCATTAGTTGTGTTTCTATGTTGTATATATCAATTTATGTAGCGTGACTACTATATAAAGATACTAGTCATACAAAAAGAATAATTACGTAGCACAAATGAATAATGATTAATTATTAAAAGTTAATTCGCTGCTATATTTTATATATGTATTTAAACATGGCATAAGAATCCTTTTCGATTTCCCACCGAAGACTTACAAAAAAAATGAAAACTTTAAAAAACACTTGCAAGACAATGAAATATAGTTACTTATCATCCCTTCAAAATATGATTTGTATTCAATTGTTAAAATTGGTCAAAATCTTTGATCACACTATGGCGATAAAATGTCACCATGCATGAGGAAGATATGCGTACATCCAAAACAAAATTGGATTTGAAAGTAGCTAGAAAATCATGATTAGAAGAGTTAAGAAAAAAATAGTATACTAAAATATGCTACCGGCGGTTCTGACTTGGAAGCAAGCAGTCATATGTAACCATGTGTGATATCACAGAGAGCTTGTCTGAAGTTTGCAGTCCAGGGGCTGCCAAATCTATTATATCCTCACGCAAACTGTTCATGATATAATTGATTTAGCAATTTTAACAATCATAAAATTCACACCCTTTTCTTGTATTTAAACAGTTAGAGGATATAAATATAAATCCGATAAATAGGAAGTGAGTGAACAATTATAGCTGAGACAAAAAGAGTGCAACTAACCTCTCCCACTCTCCAGAAGCTTCTGCGTGCCCTTTGATAGAATGATATAGGCGATTCAGGCTATAGAGTGCCAATCCAAACATACATTGTGCATCTCTCTCCTGTAGATAACATCTAACATTAACTTCCCATCTTTCTTCCATCCATCTCCTTCAAATTAACTAAGGATTTCTTTGTTTTAAAGTTAAATAGAATTGATTTTAAACCATTAAAAATAATTGGAACATATTCCCAAATTAATGTCATAAATTTCACGTTAGAACACGTGTCATGGTGGGAGAAATATTGGTGAACCCCACTCCCACAGTGAAGAACATTTTTCATATACTCTATCATGATTATTCTAGACCAACTCGGCCTAGGTGAATTGTCTCCATAATATGTGTGTGTGAGCGACGAGAGTTGAAACTTCATTTTGGGAGGGCTAAATAAAATCAAGCGTCATATATGTATGCACAAATGACGTGACTTTATAGACGTGAAACTTCAATGCAGGAAGAACTGTAGTCACATGTATGTAAAAGAATCAGGAAAGCTTCTTACCAGCCCTTGGTCAACATAATTTTGGTACCGCACAATCCTTTTCTTAACCTCAGCAACAAGTAACCTCCTCTGAATGCGAGCAACTCTACCTCTTCCCTCAGCTTTGGTATCCTAATTTATACAAACTTTTTTTATCAATGCTAGTGAATAAAAAAATTCTTTTTAAGAGAAAAGATAATGAAGGCAATACTGAAACAAGTTGACAAATCTGACACTAGGGGTCAAAGAAACGAAAGCAAAACCAGAAAGTAACGAAAAACAGAGCTTCGGAAATTTTATTCTTCCCAAACCAAAAAGAAGGCAAGGGATGAATATATATACAGCCGAATCAAAGAAGATCAAACTTTAAGCAAAACAAGAAAAATAACAGCAAAACAGACTAATCTTTAAGATGGTCTAACCAACCTGAAAGCAAACTACACGGTCTGAGTTGTGTACACAGACGGTCTAGTAAGAACAAAAAGGCTAGATGATCAAAGACTAGGCTGTCTACAAGAACAAACAAACTAGACAATTTGAAATGGAGATCATCTACACACAACACACTAGACGGTCTACACACAACAATACACTAGACGGATATCGTCTACACACAACAATACAGACAGTCGAGCGAGAGACTGTCTATGACCATACCACGACTAGACAGCCTAAGGGAAAACCATCTACACGACCAAAGACACATTAGACGATCTCCTCGTAAACAAAGATGACAAAACAAAGGTTTATCAAAATCACTGGAAATTATATAACTAAATTATAATGAGTGAAAATTCAAGGACAACCAAAAATAAGTAACTTCATAACACTGTAGAGCATCCTCCAATCAATGAGGCAGTAACAAAATTCTTAAAAGTTGGAGGGCAGTTAAGTATAACAAATAAAGGATGAAATTGAGCAGGTTTGATACAAAATAGAACACCTTTTTGACCTAATCAAGTGATATTAGGATACATATGTCGACTAGAAACAGGTACTGTAATATCTACCCCATAAGTTATAAACCAATTTGCTTAAAACCACTTTAGTGCTCATAATTTCATGTATGTATATTTTTGATATGAAACTTTAATTGCACATTTGGTCTTCCAGTTTTTCAAAAAGTAAGCAATTTAGTTCACCATTAATATATATCATTCAATTTTTAATAGCAAATGTTAATATATCGATAAAGATAGTGTTAAAACTTGTTAAACCTTGCAATTAATATTTTATGTGAATATTTGACACTATAATTACTGATAGACATGTAATACTTTTTATTAGTAATTGGATAACATCAACAGTAGACCAAAATGCTTAATTTTGGAAAAATGAATGACCAAATGCGCAATTAAGTTTTAATAGAGACCAAAATTGCATATCTTAAAATTGCATGGCATAGAAATTGCACAATGTGTAATTTAAATTTTTATAGGGACTAAAATTCTAACAATATCCAACCATACACAAAAAATGTGTCACTCCAAACAAGATCCACACTCCAACTCATTCATACAAGTTTTCTTATGTAAGAACTGCAGTATGATATTTGGATTCCTATCAGCATTATGATCATAATTTTTTGCAAACTAAACAAGGGAAATTACCTTTTTGAACCATGCACGTACTACCATGATGAGTAAAAGAGAGAGAAAGAATGCAGGTAAAGCAGTCAGAACGGCAAAGTTGATTTCATTTGCCCGTAGAATCTGGTTCAGCTCTAGCATTGCCCTGACCAAAATATTATATTGAGGAATAAAAACAATGTGAATATTTATTTAAAATTTTATATTCAAATAAACTCACGTCTCAGTATCCAGCTTGAGCTTCTGAACCTGGAATATTGAAGAATTATGTTAAAAACTTAAACAGATGTAACATATAACATATGAATTACATTACCTGAATAAGTATAGCGCGAACCAGCTCTCCATTGAGAAGGTTTTGAATAGGATGCATGAGTTCCTTCTCATACCTGCATTTATACTTGAGAGAATTAGATCTTAGCACATGATAAACACCAATGTTACAAGAAATGGAGTGATACTAAGAATTTACTAATAAGGTTTCTAAATTCAAAATTTCTTCCTATTACATTATATCGAGAGGACTACAATATATAAAATTCACTTTCTGTATGTAATTGTCCTTTGATTCCATCAAAATCCAAGTTTTAATTTTAATTTTAAAATATATTCAATCAATATAAATTGAAAATATTTTGTATGAACATCCCAGTAGGCATAATATCATAAAAAATTGCTTACAGGTAAATCTATGTATCTACTTCAAATTCAATTACAGAAGCAACTTACTACCATTGGACCAGTATAACTAGAGATATTCCAACTCACCTATCCATGACTATCTCAAGCATTTCCTGGTCTGAAGCATTCGCTGGGATATTCTGACCCCTTGCTTGCTCACTGAATGCCAACAACATCCTGCACAGAATTTTTTTAGAAATAGTTACTAAGAAAGCAATATCCAATCATCCATGCAACCACCATGCTTTCAATATCGAGTAGATTACTATTGCAAGTCAAATTTAATATCAATGAATATGACCAAATGCAATTCCAGGTAGTCCTAAAAAAATGAAATAATTGATAGCCCAAAGGCTAGTTAACTCTAATAGATCCTTACTGTTGAACATGTTTTTATCTCGTTTCTTATAAATCCATATTCTTCAGATAGAGATTTAGGTGGTATAAGAGGATTACATTTCTATCTATGGTACAAAAGGATGCTAGAGAACATAGTAAAATATCATGGTAGATAACCGGACTACAGTGAATCGTGAAGATTACACAAAAATAGCATCGTACATCTGTTGCATAAATTTCATTAATTGATGATTTTTATCTCTAATCAAATTAAATCTTCTACGGATAGAATCAGCCCTAATTCAAGCCACAGAAGATACTCAACGCAGCTCATTAAAATTTGCTAGGTCCCAATAGTTTCACAAACAGTTACACCACCCATAATCCTTCAAACAGTCCTTCACAGGCATCACACACACCTAAGGCTGGAAAAATGTACATGAATTGAACTAAACTATTCTAAAACTGAATTAAACTTTAGAAAGAACTAAACTTTATTGTATAATGGTTTGAAAGAATTGAATTGAAGTGCCTCATGTTAGTGAACTGAACCAAATTGAACTACCCTAAATTGCTTTTGAATTGGTTGAACTATTCGAATTGTTTGAATTATTACCAATTAATATCTTATTTTAGAGTTATATTTTCCAATCTCACAAGTCATAGTCCAGTTTAGTTCAAACAATTCTATTTAGGAACAATTCAGTTCGGTTTTCTTTTAAACAATTTAGTATTTTTTTAACATCTCCATTTTGAACAAACAACCCTACACGTACCCAACACTGTTCACTAACTTGCATACATGCATATTCTATTATGAATGAATAAGACCAAGCACATGCGTAATTACATATAAACCAGAAGCAAAGTTCAATGACTCACACGAAGCTTTTCCATACTAATCTATACTGTCTAATAAGTTAATAACAATTAATTGAATAGTGGGTTATTGAAAGGAAGGGTTCTTCTGAATCTTCAAAAGTTTTAAAATTACTTAACATATATTGTTGTTTATTTGATATTTTATTTAGAAAAATAAATTTAAAATAAGAATAATATGATTTCGTTTTCTTTGTAAAACAAAAGGTCCTAATGGGTTGAGAGTTTTTACTTCAACTGGAAGAAACATCAACAATTTATATCGAAAGAGAATTATAGAAACAAAATTATTAAGGTACCTAAGTAATAGCATACAATGCAAAACTATAAACAATTATGTTAAAATAAGCATCCAAAGCACATAGATTCTATACAGGTTTAGTATTAAAGAAAAAGGAGAACAACATATTTAAAAACCAAACCTGTGTAATGAGTTTGAAGTTAACTGCACCTCTTCGAGGTCCATAATACCTTGATGTCTCTTTCTGAATGTCTCAAAAAGTTCGTCCCTAATGGATAAAATCTAAAAATTGATTGCTTCAGCATATATACAAAGATGTGGGACACAGTGACAAACAAGAGGGCTCAAATCTCAAACAGTAATTTTTATAGGGATTATTTTAAAGGATTTTATGTGGTTTCAACTGGTGGATTTAACCCAACCAAAGTACAATGAGTACTCATGGGATATTAAATAAAATTCTAGGGCCAGGCTTAATTTAAACATAAGAAACAAAACACTCCTTCTAGCTTTATAATATTCTAAGGGCTTCCATATTTTTATGCTGGAATCCACCTCGCCTGCATAATACACTTTAGATCAGCTACTAGACAATATTAAACCTTATTTCATCCTTCCATCCTACATCAATCACAATCACAATCACAATCACAATCAGTTTGGTTAACTTTTCAACAGATATCAAGATGGGAATGAAGAGGGAAAAGACTCAAGGAAAAGAATTTTGTCCATTGCTTGCTGAAAATGGACTTTTAGGAAGGCTACATAGTTAATTCTAATTATCAAATAGATTGAGATTTGGAGGGGAAATGCAGCTAAGCAAATTTTACAATGCTTACTACAGCTCCTATCTCATAAGGATATTTTAAGTCCAACTCTCCTTTATTGAGGATGAAAAAAATGAAAGAATAATGAAAACCCTGGTAAATCATTGAGAAATTTACCGGTTGCTCTACGTGATTCTTAAGAAAGCTAATTGTTGAGTTCCTAGCTTCCTGAACCCAATTATCAAGATCAGAACTTCCCACCAATCTACTATGTCGTAAGAGCCAAATCGAGCATACTGACAGACCAACTGCACCACATGTATAGCGGATCCAATATTGAGTAATTTTCTTGGGCTTTCTATGTTTGATGACCTGAAACATATCACAACCATTAAATTGCAATTTAAAACTTTATTCATGTTACTGAACGGTCCAATCAACATAAACCAACTGAAACTAGAAAAGAATAAGTATTATCAACAAAGTTTATTACTTGTTCAATTTCAAAACCTCCATAGATGACTAAATCCAATATAAATGGTAAGAAAATAGAAGCCCTTGTAATTGACACCAGTCAAGATAAATTTGTCCACTTCTAATTGGCATTGAAGGATTGACGAAGTCCCATGGATTTTTAGAATATAGAAAATAACCGAGTAGAAAATAACTAAGAGACACCTTGAAATGTTTAAGATATAATAAGGAATATTAAATTGATAAGTATTAATGCACTTGGGGAACCAACCCTCAAAAGCTAGCTATTAAGGGGGAAGAACCAAGTGTGTTACTTAGGTACCCCATAATACCCAAGTATCTATTGTAGCACCGCTCCTAGGATGGACTTTCATTCTACAACACTTCACTCAACTCCATCATTGGTCAGAACTCTCGCCGTACATAGCCTTTTTCAAGACACCAACAACCAGCTCTTATACTAACTAATTGATAAGCACCCAAGTACTTGAGGAACACACTTTCAAAAGCTAGTTATTAAGAGGGAAGAATCAAACACTTAAATTCTCCACCTAACATCTCATACTACTTGATGTGGGACTTAGACATCCTATAATACCCAAGTCTCTATCATAGAGTCAGGCCAACTGTTGTCTAACGGAGGGGTTTACTGTTCCATTACCAGTCGAAGCAAAGGGGAGCAAAGTACAACATAACGAGAAAGCTAGGTAAGCAATTAATTTTAACATCCCAATGATGGTATGGCTACTATTCACTTCTCTGATTTTCATATAAAAATGGCTTGCTAACTGAATAGAGTAACACACATGCCCCATGAATCAACATATCTTATGGGTGTGAAACTAATCCCCTTAGGCAAGGAGCATTATAGCTGCCAATTCATTTAATCATGAAGGAACTATTGCCTAATAGCAAACAGAAATGACTCTTCAAATACATAATACCAAACAAAGTTAATATCATGATTGTGGTCGAAACCTTATTTTCAGGAAGGTTGGAAAATATTTCTGTTTAATATCTCATTTTTCAAGTTACTTTTTAGACCTAAAAGGATAAGTAATATTAAGTAAAATATTCAGTTTGTGAAATAAAGCGTATCTATTTAATTATTAAAATTCTGAACAAACAAACAAAAGTCATCTCTTTGAAGTGAGACTTTGCTGATAGAAGTATATAAATTCAAAAGTATTAACAAGAATATTTTTTATACAAAACTTCGTAATTTTTAGTTAGAAAATAAAAAAAATGCTGAACAGTAAGGCACATAAGCAGTACTCCGTTACTGCTCACCAAAAAATCAAAAGAAAATGCTAATTTGCTAATGCTAATAGAGTGAGCTGCCGGAAGTTGCACGATTAACATAGAAGATCTTACAAGAAAAGATATGTATGCGTCCAGCTTGTCTAAATTTTGATAAATTGAATTGATAGCATCTCTTATTTCACAGTCTGTCCACTGAGATCCGTCCTGATTTATTTCTGGCACCTTCTCAAATATCAGAGGGAATGAATAGCTCCCGTCAACAGAAGAATCACTCTGAATAAGCACAAAAGGTCAATTCTAGAAACAATGTTAAGCTGCAAACATGCTCCAGTTTTATTTTGAAAAATCACGGCTCACAGTATTAAGGGTTAAGTTAACGTACATAAATGAAAACAGAGGGAAAAAAGGCAAAAATGAACAACTTTATATATATATACCTCACGCATTGCATGTAGATGCCCAATTGAAGCTTCTAATGTTGAAAACAAATCACTCATTTTAACTAACAAAGTTGGAAGCTCTGTCTCTGGATCTGCCACTAAATCCTCTCCGATTTTATCAACTTCCATATAAACCTGAGCATGACATTTCAAATTTGAAGTAATATCAGAGAATCGATTGATAGAGCAATTCTTCCATATTTATAATTTTCTATTTCCACAGGTGCGTTCAAAAGTGTTTTACAGGTATGCCAGAAGAACTATCCTCATAAAATAAACTCCCCTAAAGACATGAATAAGAGTGCCACAGCCAGGAAAGAGGGGGGGGGGGGGGGGGGGGGGGGGGGAAGTAACCAAAAACCAAGCTAGGGCAATTTGGTAAAAAGCAGCAGCTGCTACAAAAACATGTAAGATACAGCATCACCTTCAAAATCATTCGTCATTCCAAATTTTCTCTTCTACAAATATAAAGATTAATAACTCCAATTTGACAGAATCATGCAACAACAAAACATTATTCACCGTTAAGCGAGCTTGACAACAAGGGACAGGCAAATTATATTCATTCTAATTATGAAAGGCTATTGTAATTTAAACATTAGGAGACAATGAATCAGACAAAGCAAACCTGAGCCAAAAATGTGGCAAGTGAATATCTTAAGCTACTCAAAACAGCTACTCTCTCGTCGATAAAACCAGACGCAGATTGGCACAGACTCTGTGTGGACGAACCCTGGGCAGTGAGTCCACGCAACAACTTAACTGTTTCATCAATAAAAGCCCTTGGACCCCTCTCAAAAATCATGAAACGTGCCTTCTGGGAATCTGACCTCTGAAATTTTAAACAAATAAGCAGTGTAACTATTTCCAGAATAGACATAGTATGAACTAAAAGACATGAAAGATAAAAATAAGAAAGAAAACACAAACTGTTTTATTACAAGTTAAAGTTAGTTTATAGGAAAGCTTATTTTTAATCTATGCATTAGTTAAAATTGGCTTATGCAGTAACTCAGTTAGATTATTTTTTCTTCTTAATTCTTTTTGGAAATATTTATAATACAAAGATAACAAAACAAAATGACAAGATATTTAAAAACAGAACCTTAGCTCTGAACTGCCAGAAGTGGAGATTCTTTTGAATGCTATGCAAATTTATCAAAATACGCTCCAATATGCCCTCCACAATACCATGCACTCTGGATCTTTTGGTAATGAGCCTGCAAGGGAACACAACACCAAACATAAAAAACCCTAACATTCATTCGTTCCATCCATGAAGAAATAGAAAGAGAGCTGAGAATAAAATGAAAATGAAATTTAAACACGAACGAATATTCATCAATTTAGGGTTGATTTTGAAGAAGTGAATAGGAAAATGAGCGTACACAGGAGAGTCGAGCGAAGAGGAGGGTAACGGAAGAGGAAGACATTCCCGACGCGGTGTTGATCTGAAGCGGATTGCGAAATTGGAGATAAAGTTTTTAGGGTAGAAAGGATAGAGAGCGTGGATTCGATTTCGAATATAATGAGAATAAAATTGTGAAAGAAAAGTTGTGTTTTCGGTGGATTCGGTTTCCGATAGTGGAACCGCCATGAGAACCACTGCTCCAAGCTTCGCGCCGCTCAAACAAACTTTTCTTACACTTTTTGACTGTGTGTAGTAGTTTTTTTTTTCTCTTTTAAAATTAAATTATTTTGATTTAGTTTCGCCCAACCTTTTCACATATTCACAGTCAAAAAGCCTAACCCTTGTATTCTAACATCACCTAAATCACAGACAAAGTGAAATAAAGCCATTCAACTATTTATGAAAATTTAAAACATTTCAAGTGAGATATTAGCTAAAATATTTAAAAAATAATAATTATAAAAATATAAAAGTAAGATGGTTGTGAAGATGATTTTTTTAGCAAACTAGTGCAATTTAATATGTTAATGATCGAATTGAGTAAAATTTTAAAAAATTATAAAAATAGCCAAGTCTTGACAAGGTAACATGATTTTTATTTTCTAAAAGTAAAGTTGTGTGAATGTTGCATGATTTCAGTATTATCAGCATGATTTTTGTGTAATTAATATTGTTAGTTAAATTTAATTATATTAAAAACATGTTTACACTCTAGCACGACTTCCATTCAAATAAACTGAATCGTGTTATCTTAACATGATTTCACTTTCAGGAAGTTAGGTTTAACATGACTTTTTCACAATAAAGTTGTATCAATGATAAATACAATTTTTTTTCACACTTATTAACTTTAATCATAAATTGTTGGAATGTAATAATAAATAAATTTATTATTTTAAATAAGATTTATATAATTAGATTTATTTTGACCTTATTTATTTTGTGGTTTTTAGATTATACCGTGTATATGGAGTGTTTCTCTTTGTAAATGGACCGTCTCAAAATTATATTTTTTATTCTAAATGGTTAGAATTTTATTTAGTCTTTAAAAAAAATTATGAATTCAACAAAAGATTCATATTGTATCTTTAGTTTTCCCAAATAAATTACTACAATTGTAAAATATTGTATTTATTAAAAAAATGATATTATTGTAATTAAATTTATTTTAGCAAGTAATATATTTATTGTGTTAATTTACATTTACTTTGGCACGAAAAGAGTATTTCTTTTTTAGAAAATGTTCCCAACATTATAACGAAAACTTACAAAAACTTAAAACTCATTATCTATAACTAGCGAACACAGGCACTAACGTGTCTGTGTATCCGATTTTTTTATTTCTTTAGTATTTTTTTTATTTTTCAAAAATAAGTTAAAGAGTAGTGGAGAGAGAAAATGGAAAGTAGGTACCTATATAGGAGAGAAAGTGGAAAGTAGGATATGTGGGTTATGTGTAGTGGAGAATCATAAAATCTGTTTCTTAAATCAATTTTAATAAAAATAAATATGAGTTTAAATCAGAAAAGTAACGTACCAAATCTCCACTCTCCTGCTGGTCCACAAAATATTACAAATATCTTTAATTTTTTATTTAATAGGGAATAAGATCTTTAAAACAGAAAAGTAACTAATCAATCTCTCCACTCTCTCCATCCTCCCCACTCTCCAGTTAAATAATAACAAATAAAATAAATTTTAAAATTAAAAAATATTTTATTAATTTTTGAAATTATAAAATGTCCAAATAACCAAAATAAATTAATACAATAAATTATTAAGTAAGGATAAAATGGAAAAAAAAATTAAGAGCAGTTAAGAGGAGAATAAGAAATGACACAATGACCATAATACAATAATAAAATTAAATATTAATATAAGGATAAAATAGGAAAAAAAGATTAAGAGCAGTTAAGAGGGGAATCCCCTTTATATATAGGTATAGATATATAAATATATATGTATATGTTTATTGGATTGTTTAAATAATTCTTTAACGGATCTAGATTCTTTTTCGAGCTTAAACTTTTTTATTACTTTTCTCCAATAACAAACATTAAATGGGTCTTGAGATAATTTTTTTATCGTTTAAAATTACTTAAACAAATATGACATATAAAATAAGCAAAAGATTTAACATCAATAAATAATAAATAAATATATTTAACTCAAAATCTTAAGACAATAAATAAATCTATAAATTATGCAGAAGTACACAGAAGCTGAAGTTTGCAAGCTTTCTAACAAGAGGGTCTAGGGGATGTACTTGTAGTCTGTGTGTTGTAATGGCTTCTAGGCAGAATTCCATCTACATGTGCTATAAAACTCTCACCTACTGTGACAATTATGCAGTAAAACAATAACGCAGAGTCAAGAAATCTGCCTTTTGAAGCTTTGTAGGCCACCAAAATTATAATGTACTCCTGTTATAGAAGTCATGGGTGCAGCAGAGGAACCCTGCTGTTAGCATAAGCAGGGTAGGGATGCAGATTTCATTGGCTTTGGATGGATAATTTTCAATGCTTGTACTAAGTTTTTAATTCAAGAAAGTTGTTTCTTTACCTAGTTTTTCTCATAATACTTGTTAAATAAATAGAATGAAGCAGATGCTTAAATCCTTATACAAAATGCACAAAATCTTACAATATTAAATAAAGTTCCTTCTAGCTAGGCTATATGCTTTTCAGCCAAAGCCATGAATAAAAAATCGTAAAACACTTAAGAGGAATGTTTTAAAGCACAGCAAAACCAGAAAAGGAGAAAAAAAATCTGCTAGAAAAAGCAAAGGCACTGTCTTTATGTGGATCAGTTGCTGGCTGAAATTAACTTAGCAGCCAGTAATAAAGCATGCTATCTTAATGGACAACTTTACCTCACTATTCCTCTTTCACTTATCTTCTAACAGATTCTCCTACTCTCCATCATGCCCCTTAACCATAATCTTCTGCATAAACCAGAATTTCTGTTCCACTAAAAGCATATCTTTGCTGCATGCAACCCTGTTTGATACTACTTGCTTTAAAGCTTTAGTCTTTGATTTCCACTGACAGTAGATGATGTTCCAATGTGTCTTCCTAACAAACCAAGCCATTCCTCTTCTCTTTATTAACTGCTGAGCTTCTGCTACCCATTCATTCTTCTCATTTCCTTCTCAATTCCTTCAACCGCAGCAAAGATACTTCATTCATCTCACGTGCATCAAGACTCACAGAACAGCATCTGATAGCATGTATCAGAAAAACTTGAAAGAAGACATATCCTAACTGTTAGGATCCTTGTAGTAACAGCTACTGGTTTTCTTTGGGCTTGTAATTGACCCTTATTGTACTTTTGTGGTTGTTACCTCCCACCAGCGTCTAGATATGGAAATAGATGAATTTAAGAATTTGGAGAGAATGGTGAACCTTTTACATTTGGAACCCACCTCTCCTTCTCTTTTACTTTAGGAATCTAGCAGTCCTTCGGTTTTAATTTTGGAATACGATTCTCTTGCTTTTCCCTCGTTACTTTTGGTTCCAATAAATAAGAAAAAAATAATATTATAGGTCCTTTGGTATCAGAAAAAACAAATTATACATTAACCAATCAATTATTATTATTTTACATTTTATTTTTATTTTTTTTACTTTACCATTAAATTTCCAACTTCCATTTATATTATCACTATTTTTTCCGTACATTTAACCATCCAAAGTTTCAGTTTTCATATATTTTAAAAAAATAATTTTATTTACAGAAAAGAATCCTAAGGCCAAAACAAAATACATAAAAAAAAATTAAAAATTATGCAATAGTAAAAGGCCATGCAGGAGCAATGTTTAAACAGCAAGAGGAAGTTTGAAGAACAGAAAAGAATAGAATAGTGGTAGAAAGAGGAGTCTCTTGCACTACTGCAACAATAATATTTGATTCTCCATCAACACACATCTATCTTCTTTCAAGGATCACCACTGGTAAACTTCTCATCACTTTCACTTCTTCTTTATTCTCTCTACTCTTTAGGTTCTACTATTACCTGTGCTATTCTCTGATGTAAATTAAAGTTTGAGTCTTTCATTTTGGTTAGAAAATGATGAATCCTGATGTGGAAGTTTCGGATGAGTCCAACATAAAGATTACAATATCACGAGATTATCTGAGCCATGACCAAACTCTTCCCCCTGTTGCTGTCACACCATCATCAGGTTTTTTCATACAATAATATCGGAAGATAGATTTAAGTTCCAAAGAAGATGATATATATATATATATATATATATATATATATAGAGTGATTAAAATTACAGTGACTAAAATTAAGTTTGAAAGGATTGCAGAAATGTTATGGTGTGCATTTTCGGGTGACTGGAGTAAAATGGAAGACATTGTTAAAAATGATCCAAGTAGTGTACGCATTCAATTCATTGGATCAGGCAACACAGCTCTTCATATAGCAGCAGGTGCAGGGAACACTAGTTTTGTTGAAGAGTTGACTAAGCTTATGAAGCCAGAAGACCAGCTAATACCAAACTTCCAAGGGATGCTTCCAGTTCACTTGGCTGCTTTATCTGGCCACGGCAGAATAGTGAAAGATTTATGCTCTCAGCAGCGTCTGCTTGACAAAATGGCTTACAAGGATATTCGAAAACTCTTTTTCATCACCATTAGCAACAACATGTTTGGTAAGTGCATCTACAACAATTAAACATCCTTGTTTACCATTTCTTCTTATCTAATTATCTTTTACTACTTCTTATATTATCATGTTTATCAACTCAACCAATCAACTGATATGATTCTATATCATTCAGTTTAATTCAGTAGAACACAAGAACAAATTTAATGATCAGTTCAAATTATTTTGATCGAAACTCTGATCAGATTCAATATATAATTTTGAATTTAGTTGGACTCTGATCAGATTCAGAAAATAGAGAGGAGACTAGAGAAAATTAAAAATGATACTCTTTCTCATTCATTAGGTAACGAAGTAAAGTATCTCACAAAGTAAAATACCCTTAATGCATACTAACTCATCTTTTCATTTTCTCGCAACCATCATTTTGTAATTACTATTTCTGACAGCCTTGTACATGTTCATCATCTCTATATAATTTGTGCATTTGACAGATGTGGCCATCACAATATTTAAAAAATGTCCCCTTGAATTGAGCACTGCAAGAGATGAAGAGCAGCTAACAGCAATGCATATGCTGGCGCGAAAGCCGTCAACAGTATTACGTAAGCTTCATTTCCATTTTGGTTCTTAATTAACTTAGAAATTTATGCATACAAAAGCAAGAATTACTCCTTAATTGTCGATATTCAGTGTTATAATGGTAATGATTAGATATTTATTAAATTATTAGTCTCATAATTACAAACGTATAGCAACTGATGAGCAACTATATTTGCACTTTTAATTTTAAGTCAGGAGTAAAATATAGAACTTTCTAAATAGCAAATATATTAACTTTTTTCTTATTTTAGGCATGGAATTAGAGGACGACAAAGATGATAAAGGATCGGGTATTATATTGCTGAGAGGGATATGGGCTGAAGTTGGAAAGTTGAAAATAGAAGAGACTTTTGCGTTGATTACTCAACCTTCGGTAGTGTTGTTTGATGCAATACAATCAGTAAGCCACAAGGAAGTAATAAACATGTTTTTGAAGTGTATTGAAATACTCAGCACAGTAAAGGACCCTAATGGACGGAACCTACTGCACTTACTTTTTCTACATCGACGTGATGATATCTTTAATACGCTTGTAAATCATAGGAAAGAGCAGTTAGTACGAGCAGTGGACAATGAAGGTAACAACGTTCTACACTTGGCTGCGCTTTTTCCAATTCAATTCCAATCATTCTCAGGTTCAAGTGCATACATTCAAATGCAAAGAGAGCTCAAATGGTTCAAGGTGAATTCATTCATTTCCATATTCTTATTCAGTCATTCTTTATTAGTATTGTATTGTAAGATATCAGTTCCACAAATCTTTACATACTTTTTGTTGATAAATAGAAAGCTCAGGAAAGCGTTCCTAGTGAATTAAAGAGTGTGATAAACAAGAAGGGGAAGAGACCAATTGATGTATTTTATGATGAACACAATCAGTTATCTAAAGATATCAAAGAAGCAGCCAAAGGAATAGCAGATTCTGGAATGATTGTAGCAACGCTTGTTGCTACCGTAGCATTTGCAGCTGCTCTCACTGTTCCAGGTGACAAGAACAATAACTGGTTCATTGTCTTCATCTTCACGAACGCAGTCGCATTATTCACTTCTTCTGCGTCCATACTCTCTTTCTTGTCAAATTTCACTTCTTCAAGATTTGCACAAAGTGAATTTGTGGTATCACTACATCCCAGCTTGACTTTTGGACCTGTGTTACTAATCATCTCCGTTGCTTCTATGGTTCTGGCTTTCATTGCAGCAACCTTTCTCATATTTGCTCACACAACCAAGTGGGTTTCTTATACAGTGGCTCCAATGGGCGTTTTCGCATTACTTTTGTTTCTTCTCTTTCAATCTAAGTTCTGCGACCAACTCTTTTGGTCCAGCTACTATCGTCCCAAACTTGAGTAACTTATTACTTACGCACCTACATTACCATCATTAAGTGTTTTTTATCCAATTTTCCTGTGTTTTAATTACTCCATGGTTGCTGTCTCCACCTCATTGTATCATTTGTTTATGAAACAATAAAGTTTGTGTTTGAATTTGATGAGATTATTAAAAATGCAGCACAACTCATAGGGTGGAGGGAGAATGGCGTGAAGGGAAGAAACACTATAAGGACACTGATGAAAATTTGTGTACTGTTAACTATCAGAAGATGTATGAGTAGGTTCTAAGTGTGGTGCTCAACATGGTTATTTGTAAATTTTTGATATAATTCTCAGCCAAGGACACAAAAGGGTTTGTTTCTTGCTGGAGGAAAAGGAAGCAGAATTTGACAGTCAAGGTAGTGAGCAGGAAATCAGGAAGGATGGAGGAGACAAAGGGTATGCTAGTCTGATTCATGGTTCTTTCCAGCACCAAAAATACCCTTCGGGGAAGTAGAATAATGCTGCATAATTTAGAATGACATTCCGAAAGCAAATTTCATTGTAGGCACCCCATTGCCATTTCAACGGCATTTCCTCTGTCACCCAACAAATCTGTGTAGGAAGGACGTCTTGACATGAAAGGTGAGTGAAGTGTTAAAGTCTAAGAAATATTGCTACTGATTTGGAAGGTTTGGGTTTGTAATTGTAGAGACTGTATTGGTTTCTTGAGCTGCTATGTTGGTTAGAGTCTTTTGCAATAGATGTTCTAGTATTAGTTATGATAAAGCAGGGGAGGGAGTGCTAAAGAGGCTAGGCATTAATTTGCTTGTTGTTAAAATATAGGAGGTGAGTGTGATTTTTTATAAGAGTTGAATTATCCCTTTTAAGTCCCCAGTTAAAAAATCTTTCGCTACAAATTTAACCTGCAGATAATTTTTTTTAATAATTTACTTGTAAGCAAAACCATTGTTGCATCAACTTCAATGCTCGTAACATGGAGGAAACAAATAGTGAGGATCATGTAAACTGGTGGAACAGAATCATTCCAACATTTGATGCATGCTTCAAAACACGAATTTTTTTACACTATAGCATTGGAACAGACTCATTTCTATATTTCTCTTTTATAATTCGTAAGTGTAAAATTGTCTTTTTTTAAGGAAAAATAACATTACAGATCAACTTAGGCTGTCTTGAAGCAACAAAGTCTGGAGAGGAGGCAAATTATATTCTTTCTAATTATGAAAGACTTGTGATTCAAACATTAGGATACAATATCGAATCAGACAACAAAAACCTGAGCAGAAAATGAGGCAAGTGAATATCTTAAGGAACTCAAGTATCAGATTGGTACAGATGTCAGGAACCCTGGGCATTGAGTTCTCGCAACAACTTAATGGTTTGATCTCAAAATTCATGAAAAGTTCTTTTTATCAAGCAACAAATATTTTATTTATATATATAGAACACTTGATGTTTCAACCAATATGATACCTACTTCTATATAAGAAATGGTTATTTTGTATTTATGTATGAAGAATTATAAATATTTCATTACTACTACGTCACCACAAAAGACCTTATCATTTTCCACAATATATACTAAAGGGTCAGAAGAGATTATATTAAGCCACTTTTATACACACTACAAGAAAATCATGAAATAAAAACCAATTTTTAGACACCAAAATAATTAGTTACAATAGTAACTAAATTAGAGACCATTTTAAAAACTAAATAAAAAATTGGTTTCTAAATTAGTTTCTATTATTGATAAATAGTTTCTAAATTGGTATCTAATTAGCAACCAAGATTTTAACTATCAATTATTTAGTTTTTAAATTTGGTTTCTAAAACCTTGGTTGCTAACTAGATACCAATTTAGAAACTATTTAACAATAATAGAAACTAATTTAGAAACCAATTTTTTTTGTAGTTTTTAGAATGGTCTCTAATTTAGTTACTATTGCAACTAATTATTTTGGTCTCTAAAAATTAGTTTCTATTTCATGATTTTCTTGTAGTGACATAGGATTCCAACTCTTTCCTCAAATTCCTATAATACACCTTTGTACAAAAGTAACTCAAAATGCTTCAAGACATCTTCATACAAAAGTTAGTGTATAATGTACACTGAATGTTTAAGCTTTATTTCACTTCTCTATTTACTTCTGCAGTTTACCAAAACATTATGCAGAAGGCTTCAGCTTGCATCGTTGTTGGGAGGGGGACGATCTTTTGTTTCCATGAATTTATGTATATGTTATTTGTGTCAGGGTCCACATTATGTGTCTCCTCTTCCGTCTACTTATTTGCTTTTTTTTTTTATCACTCTCCCTTAGCCCCGGTTTGGATTAGGGGTGGCACTGTAGCCGCAGACGGATGTGGGGTGCCACCCTCGTTTGGATCCGGCCATGGTGGAGGGTATGGGTGAGGGTGAGGGGAAAGTTGGGCCAAATGAGAGAGCATTCAGAAGTGAAGAGAAAGGAGATGGTGAGGGAGTGAGTGCCAAGTAGGATGAGTGAAATATCATTTGTGCCCTCACTAGATTTTTGGACGTATGTGGACATTGGACGTGAAACATGCATGCGCATATGTGAAGAGAAGCTTTTCAGCAGCAAGCACATGAGATTCCTGGCCATTGTTCAGGAATCTGTTTGACCAAGTTCAAAGTTCAATGAATGCATAGGCAAGTTGGTGAGAGGGTGGATGAGCGTAATAAAGAGGTGCAACAATATATATGTGGTTCCCAAGCTCACAAAGCAGAGGCAATTCGGTTCTTCACAAAACACATACCTAGAGAGCTTGGAGAGGGTCGTGAGTGCGTTTGGTTCTTCGTTTGTGACCTCAGGTGAGCTGTGTGAGTTTAGTTTCATTCTTAATCGATTATCACTGAAAATGAACGTATGCCATAATCGATTATGTGGAAAAAAATTGTTGATAATCAATTATGTTCATGACATAATCGATTATCTGTACAAATTTCCGTGAGATAATCGATTATGATCGTTTTTGCACTGGAAGCCTAATTGATTATGTGTCATAAACATTTGGATAATCGATTATGTGCTATTTTACACTCGGGTGATAATCGATTATGGTTCTAATTTTCCAGATTTAAAATATTGTTATTAAAAAGATTATAAAAATGGTTGCAGTAATTTAAAAACAGAAAAACCAAATATACAGAAGATTTTTTTAACATTTTACAATGTTAATAAATAAATTTATGAATGTATAGATAGTAATTTTTTTTTAACTTTGAAGATGTTAATAAATACATTTTTTGATTTAAATTTACAGAATAGACTATTTTTTAGAAATTATTATTTTTACAGAATGTAAATATAATTTTTTAATGTTATTTTTTAAAACAAATATTGTATTAATTAAAAAAACAGAAAAAGATTATATAATAAATTAGAATTTTTAATAATATATGTACATAGTTACATAAATTCTTAATGTTATTATCAAAAAATTAAAACAAAATATTGTAGTAATTAAAAAGAACAGAAAAAAGATTACATAATAAATTCGATTTTTTAATAATATGTGTAGATAGTTAATATTTTTTTAACATTTAATGTTTTATAAAAAAAATATTTATTTATTTGAAATGATTATTTTTATAGAATGGAAATACAAATTTTGAATGTTATATTTATAATTTTTTTTTTCATTTTATAATGTTATGAAAATATATATAATTTATTTTTCATAATTTACATATAAAAAACAGAAAAAGATTACATAATAAATTAAATGTTTTACTAATATGTCACTAGTGATTTTACAAACTAAATTTTTGGTTTCTAAAAGGATAAAATTAGTCACTAACTTAATTCGAGACTAATTTAGAAACTAATAATCTTAAGTGGCTAAAATCATGGTCGCTAATTTTAGATACCAATTTAGATTCTAATTTAGAAATCAATTTAGTTACCATTAAATAAAAACCAATTTAGTGACCAAATATATAGAAACTAATTTAGTGACCAATTATATAGAAACCAAATTAACAACCAATTTAGTAACCAAAATATATAAAAACTTATTTAGTGACCAAATATATAAATACAAAAAAGTCACTATATTAGTTTCTAAATAATATAATTTATTATAAAATATTTATTATTATTATTATTATTATTATTATTATTTGTTTTTTATATTTATTATTTATATTTATATTTATATTTATATTTATATTTATATTTATATTTATATTTATATTTATATTTATATTTATATTTATATTTATATTTATATTTATATTTATATTTATATTTATATTTATATTTATATTTATATTTATATTTATATTTATATTTATATTTATATTTATATTTATATTTATATTTATATTTATATTTATATTTATATTTATATTTATATTTATATTTATATTTATATTTATATTTATATTTATATTTATATTTATATTTATATTTATATTTATATTTATATTTATTTTTATTTATTTATTTTTTTTTATTTTTTTTATTTTTTATTTTTTATCAAGTGTAAATCTTAGCCAAAAAGACTTCAATACAGCTTGAACTGCTTTGCTAGTTGCCCTGCAAACTGCGAAAATTAGTCATTTAGTGTAGTCTATTCATAAGAAAAATGCGGGATATACTAAGATGATCACTTACATATTGAACTTTCTTTTGTTGTTCATTGCTAAGTTCCAAAGCTTTTGCAACTGAGCAAGAGCATTTAAAATCTTCAATATTTGTACCTATCTGGTCCCATAGATAACTAGAATGAGATTATAGAGAAATTGATGTTTCTAGTATCCATTAATTGTCCAGGATGCTCACCTTTCCAATTGTTTCAGGATCCCCAAAACAATCCAAATAATCATATGCTCACCTTTCCAATTGTTTCAGATCCCCAAAGCAATCCAAATAATCATCCTAAAATTAGAGGGGGGAAAGTCAAGGGAAAAGATAGGTTAAAGTACAGTTTTTATAAAATATTTTAAGCTGATACATAGTGAAAGTATAAGGTAGACACAGACACACATCATTCTAGAGTCTAAATGGCCTTAAGAGAAGAGGTCAAATATACCAGCAAAGATATTACCTATACTTGAAAATATATTCCCATCTCAACAAGAATGTTCTTTACATCAACATGGTTATCCAGATTCTCACCCACCATGAGCAATGCACATGCAACCTGAGTAAGAAGCAGATATATACATGGATAAATAACATATCATATATTCGAGTGGCCTACAGAACTGATGGAAATTAATCACATAGATAATAGAAAGACATCTTCTTTTAAGTGACACTCATTAAAAACATATCAAACTTTATATTCAGTTGTATGATAGCTTATAGAACCATTTTAAATGAATCAAATAGATAATAATAAAAAAAATAAAACTTCTTTTAAGTAATAACTCTTTAGAAACATATCGAACTGAATAACATCATATGCATTTCATTATCTGTTTCCTAGTTTAATTAGAAAAACATTAAAGATTCTAGCAGTGTAAACTATTGGGCGACTGATAGTTATTTAACATTAGTATTTATAAGAAACGAACAAGGAGGAAACCAAAAATTGTGAGGTTATACCAAAAAGGGATAATAATACTTAATGGGAGGTAAAACGACTTGTAATGAACAATACACCGATGCCTGCAGAAGATGATATCCATATGTTATTATTAGTATTGATTTCTCAAGACAGAAAAGAATAATGGACAAGCAACTGAAGAGAAAATACATAGATTGCATTGAAAACATAGCACATTGCTAGCTAGTAATAAGAGAAGGAACCAGTAACAAGCAAATTTCACATCATATTCTTCACCATGCCCAGCCAAAAAAGAACTGCATTATTAGTTTTGGCAAATACAATTCTATATAATATTCTGTGTTTCAAGGTTGATGATATTAGAAACAACACAACTCACTATTTCAAAATCTATATGTAAAGCTTTCCGAATCTAATAAAGAACACGTTTAAACAGGGGACAAAATTTCATTCAGAATAAAACTCAATGTGAACTAAAGAAAACAAATAGCAAAAGACTCAGTGTAAACTGATCTTCAAAACAGAAAATTTGCTTTCTGTTGTTAGGACACTGCAAGTGACAACAAATAACAATAGAATAATTAATTAATCAACAAAAGAAAAATATATTTGTGAAGTTTTTGACATATTTCTTATTTATTCATTGAATCATTCACCAATCATCCACAAACTGAAAGTGTTTCAATTGGCAAGTTATAATTTCTCAAATTTTAATCACATTGAAAACAAATGGCAAATCGGCTAACATAACAAGCACAACAATTTGAATGCATTTTAGTTGCAGTTGTGCTTCATTCAGAGCCAACAGTAACCGTGAAAATGTTTCTATAACTTTTAAATGTTTACATTATAATAACTCATTAAAACTTAAACTACTAAATGTTGCTCATGTGCGTGGTGTATCAATTTGTATCTTCAATCAAATCTGATTTCTCCTTAAGAATTAAAAGATACATGAGTTCTCCTTAAGAACTAACTCTCCGTGAGTATTTTTAGGAAATACAACAAACATGATAACCGAAATTAGGGTTTTAACCGAATTTAGGGTTTTAAGATGGGGAAGATACAATGAGTAAAGTTGTGAAGCTTCGATGAGCAAGAAAAAAATTAAAGACAAAGATCGAAAATGGAGCATGAAATAATGGAGCGAGAATGAAACTTACGATGATAAGCAGAGTGCGTTGCCGTTGGGTGCGTTGCCGTCGCGGGTGCGTTACGGTTGCGGGTGCGTTGCCGTCGCGAGTGTGTTTCCGTCGCAGGGTGACGTAGCAGGGTGTCGTCGTAGGGTGCGGTGCGCGGTTCCACTCGCAGGGTGCGCAGTTCCAGTTGCAGAGTTGTTGAGAGTGAGAGATGAGAAGAAAAGTTAGAGAGATAAAATTTTGAAATTAAAAATCCTGCAGAATATTTGCTCTCAAATTTAAAAAAATTAAATTGATATCAATTATTTTAATATTATACTAAAATTAATAAATTAGTAAATTTATTTATATTAATTTAAAATATTTTATAAATTAATAATTAATTTTATAAAATTTAATTATTCCAAAATTAGTATATAAATTTAAATAATAGTAACTAAAAATTTAAGTATTTAATATATGATGATTAGAAACTACAAAATTAGTTTCTAATTTTATTATTTTTAAAAAACAAAAAATTAGTTTCTAAAATAGATTAAAAGTGACTAAAAAATGTTTCTAATTACATTTTAATAAGAGACTAAAAAATTGGTTTCTATAAATATATTTTTATTATTAGTTACCAAAAATATAGTATCTAATTATATTATATTTTTTATTAATAATAGATACCATTTTAGTAATAAATTTTTTTTAGTTTATAAGATGGTATCTAAATTAGTTACCATAGAAACTATTTTTTTAGTTTCTAAATTAGTCACCATTCAATCATTTTCTTGTAGTGTGTTAATATTTTTGGAACATCAAATTGTTTATAAAAAATAGATTTATTTATTTGAAATTATTATTTTTACAGAATAGAAATAGAAATAGAATTTTGGAATTTTATTTTTTATATTTTTTAAAATTAAATTATTTATAAATAATACATTTATTTATTTATTTATAGTTAATATTTTTGACATAATGCATTAATACAAATTTGACATGTTATAAATAATAAATGCTAACAGAAGTTTTTATAGAAATTAATAATGTTATAGAAAGTTTTATTGTTACATACGTAATTAAAAATAATAATAATAATAATGTTATACAATTTTTTATTTTTTATTGTTACAGAATGTAAATGTAATTTAAAATAGTATTGTACTAAAACCCTAAAACAAAAAAAGTTAAGAGAAAATATATTTATTTCTTGATTGATGAAATTATAATTTTGTTAGTTTATATTTATTTTGTTATATTAGATAAATTAAATGATAAAGTCATTTCTAATAAAATGTTTATTATAATTATTTAAAATTAGATATTAGGGTAAGTGTATTGGTATAATTTTACACCGAAACAGTAACCGTATTCGGTATGTTGTATTGACATTTATCCATAATCATGGCTCTGGATCAAAGTTCTACCTTTCGTGGATAACATTATGAATTCGGGTAACCAATACGACGAGCCAGAGATGGTACATTTTGGTGTGAGTGTTTTATACAAATCCGAAGATCACACCTCTTGGTGAACTTGTCATTGAAATTTGTGGCAAGCGGATACACATCAATGAAATGGATTGGATGAATATTACTCATCTGTGGTATGACGGTGTTAAGTTAACACCTGAGACGATCCCGGAAGAATGTAATTTTGATCGAGTCTTAGCATTATATCTTTAGTTTAATATTGTATCTTTAGTTTTCCCAAATAAATTACAAAAATTATATTACCACAGATAAAATATTGTATTTATTAAGATAATGATATTATTGTAATTAAATGTATTTTAACAAGTGATATATATATATATATATATATATATATATATATTTTGTTAATTTACATTTACTTTGACACGAAAAGAGTATTTCTTATTTAGAAAATGTTCACAACATTACAACGAAAACTTACAAAAACATAAAACTCATTATCTAGAATATATATGTATGCTGTTTAAATAATTCTTTAATGGATCTAGATTTTTTTTCGAGCTTAAACTTTTTTATTACTTCTCTCCAATAACAAACATTAAATGGGTCTTGAGATAATCTTTTTATCGTTTAAAATTACTTAAACAAATATGATATATAAAAAAGCAAAATATTTAACATCAATAAATAATAAATAAATATTTTTAACTCAAAATCGTAAGACAATAAATAAATCTATAATTTTTTTTTACTTATATATTATTAATCTTACTTATCTTTATCCGTTACAAAATTTCTACAACTAATTATGATTAGTGCATATAAAATGCATTAGAATGGAATACTAGTTTACTTTGCAAAACTAAATTCCAAAATCCACTTACCTGAGTCCAACATACACATCATTGATGAAATAGAAATCCAAATATAGATATAGTTTGATGAGATAGAAACACATGTACAATTAATGTTACAACCTCAAACAAATTATATATCAAACAATTATAACAAGCTTTTTAGGTTAACTTGGCCATCATCATAATGTAAAACTTTGGCAATGAGCTTGGATGAATAATTTTCAATGCTTGTAGTAAGTTTTTAATTCAAGAAAGTTGTTTTTTTTTATCTAGTTTTTCTAAGATGCTTGTAATTGACCCTTGTTGTTATTACCTTCCACGAGCTTCTAGATATGGAAATAGATGAATTTAAGAATTTGGAGAGAATGGTGTACCTTTACATTTGGAACCACCTCTCCCTCTCCTTTACTTTAGGAATTTAATAGTCCTTCGGTTTTAATTTTGGAATACCATTCTCTTGCTTTTCCCTTGTTACTTTTGGTTCCAATAAATGAGAAAAAAAAATATTATAGGTCCTTTGATATCGAAAAAACAATTTATACATTATTAACCAATCGATTATTATTATTATACATTTTATTTATTTATTTTTTACTTTATCATTAAATTTCCAACTTCCATTCATATTATCAATAATTTTTCCGTACATTTAACAATTCAAATTTTCAGTTTTCATATATATAAAAAAAATACTTTTATTACAGAAAAGAATCCTAAGGCCTAACAAAATTCATAAAAAAAAATCAATTTTGTGTAACTATAAAAGGGCATGCAGGAACAATGTTTAAACAGCAAGAGGAAGTTTGAAGAACAGAAAAGAATAAATAGTGGTAGAAAGAGGGGTCTCTTGCACTGCAACAATAATATTTCATTCACCATCAACACACCTTCCTTCTACAAGATCACCACTCGTAAACTTCTCATCACTTTCACTTCTTCTTCTTTATTCTCTCTACTCTTTAGCTTCTACTATTACTTGTGCTATTCTCTTAGGTAAATTAAAGTTTGAGCCTTTCATTTTGGTTAGAAAATGATGAATCCTGATGTGGAAGCTTGGGACGAGTCCAACATTGAGATTACTAAAGCACGAGATTATCTGAGCCATCACCAAACTCATCCCCCTGTTGCTACTTCACATGCTGTCACACCATCAGGTTTTTTCATACAATAATATTGGTAGATTGATTTGAGTTCTAAAGAAGATGAGATATACATATATATATATATATATATAGTGATTAAAATTACAGTGACTAAAATTAAGTTTGAAAGGATTGCAGATATGTACTGGCATGCATACATGGGTGAGTGGGGTGAAATGGAAGCCATTGTTAAAAATGATCGAAATAGTGTACGCATTGGATTGACTGGATCTGGCGACACAGCTCTTCATGTAGCAGCAGGTGCAGGGAACACTACTTTTGTTCAAGAGTTGATTAAGTTTATGAAGATAGAAGAGCAGCTAATACCAAACTCCGAAGAGATGCTTGCAGTTCACTTGGCTGCTTTATCTCGCCACCACAGAATAGTGAAACATTTATGCTCTCAGCAACATCTTCTTGACAAAATGGCTTACAAGGATATTGAAAAACTCTTTTTCATGACCATTAGCAACAACATGTTTGGTAAGTGCATCTACAACTAATCAAACATCCTTGTTTACTCCCTTTCTTATCTAATTATTATCTTTTACTACTTGTTATATTATCATGTTTACCAACTCAACCAATTGAATTTTATAGTGCTGTGTTTATGTGATTTTAGGGTGATGCATAGTGCGTGGTGACTAGTGCTGTCCTGTGTATGTACTGCTGTTGCATATGGGTCTTCTTAGCTGTAGATATTTGTTTTGTTTTTAACATTAGTGCAGGGTTGTATTAGAGACATAGAAGGTTAGAAGATCAATGTTTATTTTGTGGATTTTGTTTAAAGGATTGGGACACCTTCTGTGTCCCCTTTAAATTTATATGTTATCTATCATTCGGTTTAATTCACTAGAACTCAAAAATTTAATGATCAGTTCAAATTATTTTGATCGAAACTCTGATCAGATTCAATGTATAAATTTGAATTTAGTTGGACTTTTTGCTTTCCTTTATTAGAAAAATAGAGAGGAGAATAGAGAAAATTAAAAATGATACATTTTGTTCTACCTTCGAATACTTGAATAAAAGTAATACTCATGCATATTAACTTATTTTTTATGATACATTTTGTAATTACTATTTCTGACAGCCTTGTACATGTTCATCATCGCTATTTAATTTGTGCATTTGACAGATGTGGCCATCATAATATTTGAAAAATGTCCCATTAAATTGAGCACTGCAAGAGATGAAAAGCAGCTAACAGCATTGCATATGCTGGCGCGGAAGCCTGCAACAGTTCTAAGTAAGCTTCATTTCCATTTTGGTTGTTAATTAATTTAGAAATTTATGCATACAAAAGGCAAGAATTACTCCTTAATTGTCGATATTCAGTGTTATAATGGTAATGGATTATTAGTCTCATAAATACAAACCTATAGCAACTGATGAGCAAATATTTGAACCTTAAACTTTGAAGTGAGGAGTAAAATATAGAACTTTCTAAATAGAAATTAAAAAAAATGGTTTTTAATTTAACTTTTTCCTTTCTTTAGGCATGGAATTAGAGGACAACAAGGATACTGAAGTCGCACATGTTACAGGTAAGCTTCATTTCCATTTTGGTTCTTAATTAATTTAGAAATTTATGCATAAAAAAAAAAGCAAGAACTATTCCTTAATTGTCGATAAACAGTTGTTATAATGGTAATGGATTAGATATTTATTAAATTATTAGTCTCATAAATACAAACGTATAGCAGCTGATGAGCAAATATTTGCAGTTTTAATTTGAAGTGAGGAGTAAAATATATAACTTTCTAAATAGAAATATATATAAAAAAAAAGTGGTGCTTAATACAAGATCAATTTTTAATTTAACTTTTTTCTTTCTTTATACATGGAATTAGAGGACGACGAGGATAATGACTTAATCGAAAATGTTTCAGGTAAGCTTCATTTCCATTTTGTTTCTTAATTAATTTTATTATATTATTAGTCTCATATATAGCAAAGCAAATATTTGCAGTTTTAATTTGAAGTGAGGAGTAAAATATAGAACTTTCTAAAAGGAAATAAAACAAAAAAAAAAGGTTTTTAATTTAAATTTTTCTTTCTTTAGACATGAAATTGGAGGAGGAGAAAGATAGTGGAGGAACTGGTATTGTATTGCTGAAAAGGATATGGGCTGAAGTTAAAAAATTGAGAAGGGAAGAGATTTTTGCGTTGATTACTGAACCCTCGGTAGCGTTGTTTGATGCAATAAAATCAGAAAGCCATGATCAAGTAATAGACACTTTTTTAGATTATATTACAATACTCACGACCGTAAAGGACCCTGAAGGACGGAACCTACTGCACTTGCTTTGTCTACATCGACGTCGTGCATTCTCTGATAAGCGTGTAAATAATCGGAAAGAGCAGTTAGTAGGAGCAGTGGACAATGAAGGTAACAACGTTCTACACATGGCTGCGCTTTTTTCAGTTCAATTCCAATCATTCTCAGGTTTAAATCCATACCTTCAAATGCAAAAAGCTCTCAAATGGTTCAAGGTGAATTAATTCATTTCCCTATTCTTATTCAATCATTCTTTATTACTATTCTATTGTATTTGAAGACATCAGTTCCACAAATCTTCACATACTTTTTGTTGATAAACAGAAAGTGAAGAGTCACGTTCCTCGTGAATTAAGGAGTGCAAGAAACAAGAAGGGGAAGAGACCAGTTGAGGTATTTTGTGATGAACACAAACAGTTATCAAATGATATCAAAGAAGTAGCGAAAGGAATAGCGGATTCTGGGATGATTGTGTCAACGCTTGTTGCTACAGTAGCATTTGGAGCTGCTCTCACTGTTCCAGGTGACAAGAACAATAGCTGGTTCATCGTCTTCATCGTCACAAACGCATTCGCATTATTCAGTTCTTGTACGTCCACCATCTGTTTCTTGTCAAATTTCACTTCTTCAAGATTTGCACGTAGTGAATTTGCCGTATCACTAAATCTCACCTTGGCATATGGAAGTTCGCTCCTAATCATCTCCGTTGCTGCTATGGTTGTGGCTTTCATTGCAACATCCTATCTCATATTTGCTCACGCAACCAAGTGGGTTTCTTATTTAGTGACTTCAATGGGGGGTTTCACATTAATTTGTTTTATTATTTTTGGATTGAAAAAATATAACAAGAGATGGGAACGCCGGTTTCTCCGACATAAAAAATGGGCTAGCCGACTTCAAAAATTTTCATGACAATTTTTTTAAATAGAAACCAGTCTTTAAGTGTTTTTTATCCTAATTTTCTGTGTTTTAATTACTCCACATGATTGTGTATCATTTGTTTGTGAAACAATAAAGTTTGTGTTTGAGTTTGATGAGATTATTAAAAATAAGATCCATTTTGAATCCTATTTAAGGGATTTCTTCTTTCGGGATTGAAGATGCAATGTTCAAGAGTTTTATTTATATATATAGAACACTTAATGTTCAAACCTATATGCCTAGTTTTGTTGTATGTTAGATTTCTTGAATCTGTCTTTCATGTTTTTTCAAGTTACAGAACATTGTATGTTCTTAGCTTGGCCATAAGATTCTCCATATGTATTCAATATGTGGTTGTTTTTCAAAAGGGGTGTGCATGTTAAGGAATCCTATTTCAGCATAACCATTACAAATAAATGTTACCATGAAATTTGTAATTGATTTCTTTTATCAATAAAAAGAATTAAATAAATGGAAGTGTTAAAAGTACTCTAACCCTTTTAAAAAAAAACTTAACAAAATTCTACCACTAGTTAGTTCAAATGTGGACCTCCTCCAGATAGTAATTTTAAGAGCAAAAAAAGTCATCTAAAACAAAAGCATTACATAAAAAAGCCTCACAATATAACATCAGTCGAGTTAGTACACCGACCATCAAGATATTTTGTAAAACATGTTAATGAACCACATTCTATATGTACCATATAAAAAAAAAAAACTTATATGAGTTCCTTGTGAAAATGTTACATTATTTACAACTCCACTTAGAGAGGCTTTAGACTTGTCGTGCGCGGTATTTGGCATCAACTCCATCAGAGCAACTGTCTCATTAAAGTGTTGTCCTTTCCTTGACTTCTTTCAGAATGCTTTGTCCCACTATGCAGTCAAATAACATTTTGTCTAACAAATGTACCGAAATCAAGTGAGAGTTGTCATGTAAATAGAGAAAAAGCTATGGCAAATTGGGCATCCTACCTCTACAATTTTTAACATATTTTAAAAAAGTTACTTATCAATGCACCATTTAGTATAAAAGAAACTGACCATTTTATTTTTATATGTTATCCATGACCAAACTTTTAGTTGGATCAGTGTAAAGATTTCAATGAGATCAAGAGATATCTTAAAAACTACAATTGATTATGCGTGTGTTCTATATGAAGTATTATATCAGTACAAGAAAAAGTGCTTTTAAAAACTAAATTTTTGGTTTGTAAAATGATAAAATTAGTCACTAAATTAATTAGAAACTAATAGTCTTAAGTAGCTAAAATCATGGTCGCTAATTTTAGATACCAATTTAGATTCTAATTTAGAAACCAATTTAGTGACCATTAAATAAAAACCAATTTAGTGACCAAATATGTAGAAACTAATTTAGTGACCAAATATGTAGAAACTAATTTAGTGACCAAATATATAGAAACTAATTTAGTGACCAATTATATAAAAACCAAATTAACAACCAATTTTATTTAAACCAATTTAGTGACCAAAATATATAGAAACTCATTTAGTGACCAAATATATAAATATAAAAAAATAGTCACTATATTGGTCTCTAAATAATATAATTTATTATAAATATTATTTTATTATTTTTATTATTTTTATTATTATTTATTATTTTTTTATTATATATTTATTTATTTATCAAGTATAAAAATCAATGCATTTGACGTATCAAGTATTAAAATTTACACAGCTGCACCTACTATCATACTCACTCTTACTTGATCTACCCTACCAACTATGGTTTTAGTTCCTAGCAGTGAAGCAAAAAAGATTGGCATAGTTGGGATAAAACTGCATAAAAAACAGAATAAAAGGACTTCAAAGCTCATGAGAGTGACACATATTATAATTCTGCAGCACCAGCTATGTTGTCATTGACAACTTATAACAACTATTTCTCTTGTTAGAAGTAATTCTATGCAATGTAGAAGCTAAAAGTTGCTGCCAATCATTACAAATGATTCAAACAAGGCACTTGAAAATTTATTCCATGAAGAGCCTCTATATAATCATCTACCTGTCAAAAAATATAAAATAAAATTTATTAGCAAGATAGAAATTTAAAAATATATATAAAATAGTGTAACAAAATTACCTTGATAAGGACTGAGTGGTTGTGTTTCATCCTCATCTTGAGTTTCCTCAAAACTTGGTGGCATTGATTGACGATTAATGCTATTCATTCATTGTCGAATCATTGCATTGTTTTTCTCAAAAAGTTGCTCAATATTTAAAATTTTGATTCGAAGCTCATCTCTTTCTTTCTTTCTTAACTAATTCCATATCTCTTTTAAGTTCATCAAGTTCTTGACTTTGTATCCACCCATTTGAGGAAGAAGATGAGCCAAGGTAGTAAGGCCTACCTCTAATAACAGTAGATTCCATTCCAAGACCATATATCCTCCCATTCTTGGTTCCAGCTACATCACACCAGACATCTAACTCATTTGGGGGGGGGGGGGGGGGAATTCCTTGTGCAAATGCACTTTGTGTTAAGTCTTCAAATTTACGTGTAAATTCTGCCTATTAACATCAATAGAATATTGATAAAGAAAACAAACATATATTATTTTGTATGACGTGGAATATACAAATCTGTATGATGTAGACAATCCTTCAATGACTGATCAATTTGATATGAATATGCAAAATGTGTATCATGTAAAGAATCCTTCTATGACTGATCATTTTGATACTATTTTGTAGATGAACTCAGAAGAAAAAAAATTCCAGGACCAAATGAGTTTGTGAAATTGCAGTAGGCAATGCAAGAAAAAGCAAAAAAGACTTGTGAAGAATCTGCCGAAAAAGAGGACAAGTAATTGTTCATAGAGCCTAATTGTTTACAATTCCAAGCATGTTTCAAAATGTGTTTCTTTATTATCATTCTTTTCCTATATATATATATACATATTTCCCAGAAGTCCTAGGACAAGGAGATTATGTAGTTAGATTCTGAGAGAGAGAAAATAATAAAAATTAGAAAATGAACTTACGCAGCTCATGGACAAGTACACTTCCAACCAGTCACAAGAGAACCACTTATCTAAAATGAATGGCTGCTAAGTAACATTATTAATGAATACCAGTATAGAAAAGTGTCTAAGGCCAGAATCATTCACATTTTTCTAACCCTTGCTTTCATTTGAAAGTTGAAAAATGAGAGCTGACATTTGACAAACCTCACTGACATCAGAACTTTGATCTCATTTTACTCTTAAATGTAGTTTTTATTCTTATTATATATTAGATTGGATATTGGACAAGGAACGTATGCATGCAACAAGAAACTATAGCATGTTTTTTTTGATTTGGTGAGTGTTGCAGGAGGACACATAAACCCGGCTGTGACTTTTGGGTGTTCTGTTTTGTTACACAATGTGTATAAACGCCAGCTAGACTATTGCATATTGTATTTAAAAGATAATCTTAACATTGAAAAAGATCTACAATTTGTATTTAAACACACAACAATAATAAACTAACAATAACCTTAACATTGAAAATGAAAAAATAAAAAATATAACAGAACAACTAAAATAAAAGGTAAATAATGCATTCTTTTAACATGAACCTCGTATTTGAAAACGTGGTTTGTGACAAAATCTACATTCTTTTAACTTCATTTCTTCATCAGTGTAAAATAGCATACAACCATCAACACAACAATCAATTTTTTTTTGCAGTTAAACCAAGTTTTGAGACTAGTTTTTTGGTCCTATAGAAATCTTTAGGAATAAGATTACCAATAGGATGTGTCTCTTTCATAAGGGCTAATGTTTGATCACAAGATCTTTGAGACATGTTCCCCTCTGATTTAATTGTCAAAAATCTAACAGCAAAAGATAATTCAGTGTGATTATTACATTCGGGCCATAATGGTTTTTGGGCTGCATCTAATAGTTCATAAAACTTTTGGGCTTCTATGTTTGGAGCAAGGTAGTCAAAATCGAGATCTTACTTAGGATCGGATAGATAAACATGAATCGTAAATCGGAAGATCGTAACACGGATCGTAAGATCCTACAAATTTTATGAAATTCATAATTGAACCTCATAATATATATAAGAATACATAATTAGGTGTAAGGAAAGGGGAGAGAAGAGTAGGAGTCATGACTGCAATGGGGAAGTTGAAAGGGAAGGAGAAGTTGATAGGGAAGGGGGCAGGAGAACAGGATTCATGACTGCGCTGGATTAAAAAAATTAATTCTGTGGGAGAAGTTGTAACATTTCAGTAAAAAATTAAATTTGCAGTAAGTAGTTTCTTTCACTGTGCAGTAAGTGGATTCTTTTCACTTATTTGGGCTTTTTATCTTATTGAGCCCATAGGCTACTGCTGCAGCCTCCTCCATCTTAAACAGAAACCCTAATATCAACTATCCCATTTGTTGCTTCCACACCACAGCCACCTCGCCGTCGCGTCGCGACACTGTAAATGTTGTCGCGCCACCGCGCCACCGCAACCATGTAACAAGCGCTGCATGTGGCAATTTCCAACATCACAAAACTCGACGATCCCACGCGAGTTGCGATTTGCAACGCCGATCCCACGCGATCCGCCGGAATCGTATTATTCTGGTGATCGCAGATCAGCACCATGAGTATATATCGTAAAATCGTACGATCTTACGATGCAACTCGCGATTTTGACTACCATGGTTTGGAGTCTCATTCATACTTGGAGAGTCATCCATTTCTTGATCATGATCTATTTCATACTCTAGACCAGCAACATCATAAACCATGCTCTCAAATCTATTGAGGTGTCCTTCCTGTGTACTGAAAATCTCAAGACTGGTATCTATCCATATGTTTGGAATCCTTTCTTATAAAGATGAACTTTAACTTCTTCAAAATAGATGAACTTTAGATTTTTGCACTTAGAACAAGGACACCTTATTTTTTCCATTTGACAAATTTGTTTCTTCACATGCATAGGACACAAATTCATCTACTCCTTTTAAAAATGCATCTTTATATCCACTTCTATTAGACATAAATCTATCATACATCCAACTTCGATTTTGACGAATATCCATAATCTGTCGTATAACACAATACATCATTCAACTATAAAAGAAAGTCTTATAATCTGTCATTGTTTAATTTATTTGAGAACAATAAAATATTCCCTAAACTATGAACATACAATGACTAAAATAAAAAAATGTCTAACCTTATTTCGCTTGAAGAAAACTTGCAGCCCCACAGGTGTGCCTTGGACTAAAAGAAAAAGATGTCTATCATCAAGGTAGAAAAAAACTTGTACTAATGTAGAAAAAAAAATACTAAGGACAAACTTGTATTGATTCTATGATGTCTATCATCAAGGTAGTTCTCAAACAAAACAAAGCTCATTGCATCAGCTGTTGACAGAAAACTGCCTTGCTTATAATTTGCTAGAACAAGACAACATAGATGTATCTAGGGAAATTTTATCAAAAAGCTTATGGGAAACTTAAAGGGAGGTATAGAACAGTAACAATAATACATCAAAACCAATTGACCACAAAAACAGAATTTAGAAAAACTAATCATTGAAGGGCATGCAGATTGAAGTACAACAAATTATTTATTAAAACATGTGCATTCATGCTGAATTGCATCATCTGTGTTAAAACTTAAAAATACAAAGATAATACTATGATTGGAATTTAATAAAATTAATTTTTGTTTAATAACAAGGAACAGGATAAAATATATACATGATTGTCTTAAAATAGTGAATAACTTAAGCTGCTTAAGGGCTAGTTAAATATATTGACTCATACGAAAATAGTACCGTGAGCATAAAGATTTACCACCAAACAAAAACTCAGAGGAAACAAACAAAGTACTTATTCTCTGATTTTTTTACTTCAAGGGTCTTCATTCAATATTATATGTAATAGTCATATAGGTCTGGAACTAGACCACATTTGATCTCATGAATTAAATAATGCTAGAAGATACTCACTATGTGGCGTCAAAGATTGCAATAGAAACATCATATGTATTGTTTATAGAATCAAAAAGTGTGTGCAAGATTATAAGGCCAATTTCATACAAATATATCTTATTAATGTGTTTAGGATGCATAAATTTAAGTGATGGAGAATTTTGTGAATAAATTAATGGAATGATTTGGATTTTATACCACACAGGAAATACTCTATTCCAAAAAACTAACACTATTATCTTATAAGGAATTTATACATAAATTAAAAGAATTATCAGTTGATAGTTGAGATAAGGAAAAACATCCTACTCTGCTGCAATGAAACAAAGTTTAGCCAGGTTCCTAAAATTTATAAAGAATATGTTCATTGTAATGAAAAAACATTGAAAATAAAAGATTCAAAATCAAATATAATATCTCCTTAAAATTAAAAAATACAGAGCGAGAATGGAGCACAAATTGAAACTTACAATAGAGCGAGAATAGAGTCTCCTTCAGAGCAGAGAAGCGTCGTTTTCGCAGAGCGTGTTACCGTCGCAAGGTGTGCTGCCGTTGCGCGTTCCCGTCGTGTCGCAGGGTTGCCGTCGCGCATTCTCGTCGTGTCGCAAGGTTGTCGTCACGCGTTCCCGTTGGGAACGTTGCCCGTTGCAGGGTACAATTTCGATTGCAGAATGTGTTACTGTGAGAGTGAGAGATGAACGGAAAATGTAGAAAATGTTAAAGAGAAAGAAAGAGTTTGAAATTCAAACCCTACAGCCCTACAACCTATTTTCTCAAATTTTAAAAAAATTAAATTAAATTAATAATTAATTTTATAAAATTTAATTTAAATATTAATTTAATTTTATATTTAAATAAAATTAAAATATTATTTTAAATGTAATTTCTAAATTGATATTAATTATTTTAATATTAAACTAAAATTAATAAATTAGTAAATTTATTCATATCAATTTAAAATATTTTATAAATTAATAATTAATAATTAATTTTATAAAATTTAATTAGTTAAAAATTAGTATTTAAATTTAAATAATAGTGACTAAAAATTTAAGTATCTAATTATATGATGATTAGAAACTAAAAAATTAGTTTCTAATTTTATTATTTTTAGAGAGTAAAAATTAGTTTCTAAAATAGATTAAAAGTGACTAAAAAAATGGTTTTCATTTACACTTTAGCAAGAGACTAAAAAATTGGTTTTTATAAATTTTTTATTTTATTTTTATTTCTAGCTACCATTATAATTTTTATTGATAATAGATACTATTTTAGTAACCAATAATTTTTAGTTTATAAAATGATATCTAAATTAGTTACTATAGAAACTAATTTTTTTTTTCTAAATTAGTTACCATTCAATCATTTTCTTGTAGTATATACTTCCAAGTTTGTTCCTAAAAAATAATAACGTTGTTATGAGAATTATTTAATTACTGATTATGTTACGTATGTGTGTTTTATATAAAATAATTATATTTAAGATATATATATATATATATATATTAAAAATAAAAAAATATGTTATTTATTAAAATAACCTCATTCTCTCGAGTATATAAACCTAAGATTTTTAATCCATTTCAAAATAAGGAAAATGTTTTTAATTTATAATTATAAGTTGTCATTTCAATTTTCTAGATGACTTTTTCTTTTTTCATTTTAATTGAACAATTGATTGCTTATAAACCAACCCTTGCCAATAATTTCATATATTTGTCATAGTTTTTATTGTTAAAAATATTTTAAACAATTCAAATAATACATCAAAACATATAACTAATTCCCTACAGTCAGTCGTTAAAACAATATATTTTCAAAATACATATCTGTGATCCTTTGTATAAAACCTGATCAACTAATCATTAAGATTAAAAAATGAGTTTGAATGAAAGAATTAGAAAAAAAAGTGGATGAAGGAGATGTGTGTGAATGAATGTGTTATGGGTGAAGGTGATGAGTGTGAATGAAAGAGATGATTGTAAATGAATAATAGACAAAAGAAAACAATGACGGGAAGAAAAGCACGCACATCTCAGAGGCACGGTGGCCATGGTTTTGACCGTAAACCACATAAACCTGCAATTGATTTTACAACTTTCTTCTTCTCAAACTTTCCAAATGGCTATGGTGAACCAGACACGTTTAAGGTCTTCCAAAAATGGGGTAGGGTGAAAGAAGTATTTATTTCACGCAGGCTAACTAAACAAATGGGGGAGAAGATTCGACTTTGTGAGATTCTTTGATGTTGGAAATGCGGGGCGGTTGGAGAGGGAGTTAGACCAAATCTATATAGGAAATATGAAGCTTTACATGAATATTTCGAGATACTGGAGGCATGAGTTGGAACCCAATAGGGAGCAGAGAAGGGACAACAAGAGCCTACACATGGAGATACCAAGGGAATCCACGAAGCGGTGTTGAATCAGTAGTAGAATCCCGTCTCCTTAAATGAAAGGAGCGATCTCTCCCTCAAAGTAGAACGAGCATAATCGAAGACAGATGGTAGCGTATTCTAAGTAGTTGATCTCACGTGCTATCCGAAAGTATTCTTAGTCTTCGTCCGCTCTTAATGCCCGGAACAGGCTCTGAATGAAATAGAAATCCCGTCAGTGAAGTCACTCTCGGAGTTGAAAACGACTAAGCTTTTTGCCTGGCGACTTGCCTCTCTCACTCAAGATAAGGTAAGGTGATCCCTTTATGTCTCCTTCTCAGATAGGTCCAAGAAGTCCCTTCCCTTTCTCCGATCAATAAGCCCCCTAATCCCTTTCTTTGTCTTTCATCCTCCCTGAACAGAATAAGTAAGGCCCCGTTTTTTTCTAATAAAAAAAGAAAGGGCGAAGTGCCCGTTTGAAGTGGCGAAGGCCTATGATATCTATACCTATATATAATGAGGATTCTCTCTTTGATATATAATTGTTTTTTATATATATAAAAAAGTTAATTTTATTTTTAGTTATTTTGTAATTTTGTAAATATTAAAACAATTATCAATGGAGTTTTTGAACGTAAAACAGTTTTGAATTTAGATTTTTGAAATATATCTTTATTTTTTCAGTTTTCACTCATAGTTTCTTTTCAATTTGAATTTATATTTGGAATTTTTATTATCGTTTTTCTCTCATATCACTTCCATTAGATAAAAAGATTCATTCTTCAAGATAAGAGTAAGAAGAAAAACACGCATCTATGTTAGTCTCCGTAAGTGAGTTTTCTTGGTTGTTTAATTGTTAATATTAAGAAAGTGGACTTTAAGCCTAACTCAACCCCATAAAACCGGCTCAATGGGGTGAGGTTTGCACCCACTTATATACTATGAAAGGCTCTAATCTCTAGTCGATGTGGGATCTCCAACACACCCCCCTCACGCCGAGAGTGATAGATATAAGCTCGTAAGTGGGATAACATATTATGGGTGGTCCGATAGCGGCCCGATAGCGGGTGGCCTGATAAGCCCAACAAATACTCGCTAGGATAGGCTTGAAATGGCTCTGATACCATATTACGAAGTGGACTTTAAGCCTAACTCAACCCCATAAAACCGGCTCGTGGGGTGAGGTTTGCACCCACTTATATACAATGAAAGGCTCTAATCTCTAATCGATGTGGGATCTCCAACACACCCCCTGACGCCGAGACTGCCAACTCGTGCCGTGAGACTATATATTTTGGGTGGTCCGATAGCGGGTGGCACGATAGGCCCAACACAAACACTCGCTAGGATAGGCTCGAACTGGCTCTGATACCATATTAAGAAAGTGGACTTTAAGCCTAACTCAACCCCATAAAACCGGCTCAATGGGGTGAGGTTTTCACCCACTTATATACTATGAAAGGCTCTAATCTCTAGTCGATGTGGGATCTCCAACAGTTAATGTTACTCATTTTTATCAATTTCTTTTTACTCTAATTTTCATTTTCGTAAACCGAAGGCGGAATACAGAGCATTCATATTGCACAGGTACAGAGTTATCTTGACATCATTGTTGATGTGGACATCGACGGGAGGATGAATGCGTTCTAAATATGACATTTTTGCGGAGGAAAGGGGTTAGAAAATAAATATTTTCTTAAGGTTTGTTATGGGTTTGTTATGGAGTTTCTCATCTTTTTTTCTTTTCATTGTTATATTTCTCTTTTTTAGTTTTATGTTAGTAACAACAAATCAAAATTAGCGATTCACAAGAATGATGGCGTAATTTCTTTAAGGTACAAAGTTAACTTGACATCATTGTTGATGTGGGTATCGACGAGAAGGATGAATGCATTCTGAACATTCTTGCGGAGAAGAGGAAAGAGATTGGAAAATAAATATTTTCTTAAGGTTTGTTACAAAGTTTCTTATCTTATTATTTTTTTTTTCTTTTCATTATTATATTTCTCTTTTTTAGTTTTATGTTAGTAACAACAAATCAAAATTAGTGATTCACCATAATGATGACGCAATTGCTATAAGGTACAGAGTTATCTTGACATCATTGTTGATGTGGGCATCTACGGAGAGGATGAATGTGTTTTGAATACGACATTCTTACTGAGAAGGAAAAGGAATTAAAAAATAAATATTTTCTTAAGGTTTGTTACGGAGTTTCTTATCTTATTCTTTTTTCTTTTCATTATTATATTTCTCTTTTTTAGTTTTATGTTAGTAACAACAAATTAAATTTGGTTATGTTTATTGTGTTATAAATTTAAATTTGTTTCATATATTTTTTACTGCAACTTAATTATTAAAATAGTAGGTTGAAACTCATAAATGATGAGAGAAAATGTTTCTATATTATTTTTACCTAGTAATATTTGATATTTAAAAGATATGAATACACATAATAATATACAATATAGTAATAATAAAAAAATTGGATAAAGTGTATGTGTTTCCCGTATGTAAACGACAAATAATTACATATGTAACTTTGGCACCATGAAGCGGAAAGTAAAATAAAATCTATAATGAATGGGATTCGAAACTAGGTTCCTTTAGTGACGAAAAAAATCTTTAACCATTACATCGAACAAATTCTTTAATATTATTATGATTTTTATTATACTTATTATTATTAATAATATGAATATTATGAATAATATTAATAATGTGAATAATATGAATAATATGAATCATACGAATAATATTAATAATTTAATAATATGAATAACATTAATAATATTAATAATATTAATAATATTAATAATATGAATAATATTAATAATATGAATAATATTAATAACATGAATAATATTAATAACATTAATAATATTAATAAAATAAATAACATTAATAATATAAATATAATATTAATAATATCAATATAATATTAATAATATCAATATAATATTTATAATATGAATATAATATTAAGAATATGAATATAATTTATATTATTATTAATATAATTTATATTATTATTATTATTAATATAATTTATATTATTATTATCATTAATATAATTCTTATTATTATTATCATTAATATAATTATTGTTAATAGTAATAAGTATAAATTATATTAATAATAAGTATAATAAAAATCATAATATGATCAAAGAACTTGTGATCTAGTGGTTAATGCTTCTTTGGTTACTAAAAGAGCTGCAGATGTTTCCTAAATATCATCTCTTTAGTTTAAATTATTCTCCTTTATTAAGAAACCTACCTTTTGACAACCTTACTAATAGAAAGGGGAAAGCTCAAGCATGCGAAGAGTATAGAAAGGTTTGTAAAAAGGGGCTTCTTCTAATATCCCAACAATCCATAAAGTAGGGGCTTCAAAGCTAGCTTGTAGTTTAGGACAGGTTTGTAACCCTAAACTACAAGCTAGCGTGCAAAGGCTTTCTAGGGGCTCGCATCAAAAAGTGGAACTTGCTTTCTACTAAACGAGCCTTCACTGCCCGCCCGACCCCTATCTTTAATCTTAAGTAAAGTGAAGTCAAATCAATGAAGTGAACAACCCAACCTCTTTATTTGAAGCTTTGCTTCCCCTAATTCTAAAATACAATAAATATACTTGCTACTACTATAGTTATAGTCTGGGAAAAAGCTTCTCTTTGATAGCGATCATAGGGGGTCAATAAAGAATCTGATCGTAGATATAGACTAAAACCTAGGGGTAGGGGCGAATGTATCCAAGTGGATCAAGGCATTGGATTGTGAATCCACCACGCGCGGGTTCAATCCCCGTCGTTCGCCCATCAATAAATGGACCATCAGAGACACAAGACAAACCTAGAAATCATTTTTTCTTCAAGGAATCTCGATTCAAACGCATCCAAGCAATTGGTACCCGATTGAAACATAGAAACCATAGATTCGCGTCGCCTACTTGCTGAAAGAACAAATGGAATGGCTGATCATTCATTGTATGAAGTTTTTAAGACCTCACTAATCAGCCTTACACCTTTTTTTTTTAGTTCATAATGAATGAAATGAACCCCGGATGAAGAGACATTATCCCTTCCCTATTACTAAACCATGGGGAGCCCCGACTAGTTTACCGGGCAAATTGAGTTGTCGTGACAATACCTTTCTTAGTGGAAGATCGGAAAAGACTTCTTAACGCACGAGACTGATCGGATCCGCCGTAGACAACCGAGAGACCTCCACAAGGTAGGCTAAAAGAGTAAGAGGACAACAAGCAAAGAGTTACGCTTTCTTTTATCTTCCCTTGAACTTGAACTTGAACCTGGTATTCTCGCAAATATCGAATTGAACTGGGTCTGGCTAAGCCCTTTTGTCCATCCGTACGAAGAACCAATTCTTGATTCCTCGATTTCATTTCCCTAATCGTTTGGTAAAGGCTAGGAAAAGGAGGAAGGAAGTGTTTTGGGATGGGGTGTTCGATAGAATAAAGAACAGATTGGGAAGGTGGATGGGTAGGAGTATCTCGATCGCCGGGAGGATTTGTCTTGTCAAGTCTGTTTTGTCTGCTATTTCGTTGTTTTACCTCTCTTTGTTTAAAATTCCTTCTATGGTGGTGAAGAAGATTGTGAAATTGCAAAGGGATTTCTTGTGGGGTTGGGGGTCCGAAGGGAGAAAAATTGCGTGGGCCTCCTGGAAAAATGTGTGTGAACCACGAGATGTTGGAGGTCTTGGGGTTATTAATATTAAGCTCCTCAATGTTGCACTTTTGGGAAAATGAATTTGGAGGATGGGCTCTTCCGAGGAAGGTTTATGGAAGGAAGTTTTAGAGTCTAAGTATGGAGGCTGGAGAAGTCTGAAAGTGTCCAACCCAAACAGATTTGGGTCCCTCTGGTGGAAAGATTTGAAGGAGGTGTGGGCGTCGAAGGATTGGAGAGACAAGTTCGAAGATCGTGTTAAGTGGGAACTTGACAATGGGAAGAGTATATTGTTTTGGGAAGACGTTTGGATGGGTAATATTGCATTGAAAGGTATATTTCCGAGACTGTTTTCCCTGAGCTTGAACAAAGAGTCTCTATTGGAAGATTGCGGGAATTGGTCTAACGGTGTGTGGAAGTGGAATCTTGAGTGGCGAAGAAGTTTGTTTGAATGGGAGAAGACCCATGTTTGTCAGCTGTATGAGGAGGTCTCTGGGTTGGGTCTTGAGTTGGGTTCTGTTGATTGGTGGTCCTGGAAAGGTTGTATGCCCCCTGTTTACTCGGTGAAATCTGCTTATAGTTTTGTAAGGGGAGAAGGAAAAGGGGAGTTATTGTATCTTTATAACCTGTTCTGGGATTGTAAGGTTTTTCCTGCTGCTCAAGTTTTGGCTTGGAGGGTGTTGGAAAACAAGATTGCTACTAAAGTTAACTTGGTTAGGTGAGGGGTGGGGGTGGACAATATTATTTGTTGCTTGTGTGGGGCACATGAGGAATCTACGAATCATTTGTTCTTTGATTGCAGAATTGTCTGGCTAGTTTGGAACCATTGTCTCTCGTGGTTAGGTTTGGTGTCGGCTGCTCCAATTGACCCTTTCTCAAATTTTTTGCAGCTCTCTTTAGGTAAGGCTTCTGCTTCCGTCAACTATGTTTTGGGAAGTGTGTGGATTGCTGTGGTGTGGGAGATCTGGATCCATAGGAATAAGATTATTTTCAACGGTGGTGTGGTGGATCACCTTGAAATATTTTCTATGGCCCAACTGAAGGTTTGAACTTGGGTTACCTCTAAAGTTGTTGTTGCTCATTTCTCCTTCTCTGATTGGTGTTTGGCTCCTATGACTTGTCTCAATTTGTTATAATTGTTGTTATTGTCTCTTTTGTAGGTTGGCAGTGGAAAATACAATCGTGGTGGTGGAGAGATTTAAAGAAAGTGTGTGGTGAGGGAGAAGGAGGATGGTTCCGGCAAGCTCTATCTTGAAAAATTGGACTTGGGGACAAAATCAGATTCTGGAAGGATGCCTGGGTAGAGAATGTGAACCTAAGAACTTTATACTCTAGATTGTTTTCCTTGTCTTTGGATAAGGGTCTAACGGTAGCTGAGGTTGGTGAGTGGGGACAGGAAGGGTGGCAATGGCAGCTTAAGTAGAGAAGGGGTAAGTTTGATTGGGAAGCTGTGTTGGTGGAAGATTTGTTGAGATATGTGGCAAAGGAGAGTTTGAACAAGGAAGCTAATGATTGTATCCAGTGAAGAGGAGATTCATCTGGGGACTTTTCGGTGAAGTCGGCCTACACTTGGGTGAATGTGGTGGGAAGACTACATAAGGACACCTAAGAAGGTTGCAGAGGTTGTTGATTTTGGCTTAATCCCAAGTCCCACATCGGTGGGTTCATTGTTTGGGAAGGAGGTTTGAGGGTTATAAATTAAACTCTTCTCCTTCACTGTTATATATCCCAATTTGTAATATCTTCTCTCATAATAATAAAAGGGAGTTGTTTTTGCTGTGCTCGGAGATTAGGCTAAACAGGCCGAACTCCGTTAACAATTTTCGGGTGTGTTCTTTCCTCTTTATCTCTTTTATTATTCTGCTTTATTTATTCAATATTATTTGTCGGGTAGCTCTGTTAGGGTTTTGTTTTAGTGGGAAAATTACCCGTTTTTCCCAACAAGTGGTATCAGAGCCGAAGGTTCGCCTTGGGTTGTTTGAAATTATTTGTAATATTGAATATTATATTTTGAGTTTGTAATGGCAAATCAAGAAGAAGAAGCCAAGGATGTATCCAGAGTGTCGGGCTCCTCTTCATCATGGTCGAGGTTCCCGGTGTCCACCTTGAAATTGGCGGTGGAAATATTTGATGGCACTGGACATTTTGGCATGTGGCAAGGAGAGGTCTTGGACTCTCTTTTTCAGCAAGGTCTTGATATTGCTATTGAAGGAGAGAAACCAAAAGAGGTAGAGGAGAAAGATTGGAGCATCATCAACCGGTTGGCATGCGGAACTATTCGATCCTGCCTGTCCAGAGAGCAGAAGTACGCTGTAAAAAACGAGACTTCTGCACACAAACTGTGGAAGGCATTGGAGGACAAGTTTCTGAAGAAGAGTGGTCAGAACAAGCTCCTGATGAAGAAAAGGTTGTTCCGATTTGACTACCAACAAGGTACTACTATGAATGCACACATCACTATGTTTAATCAATTAGTAGCAGACCTGTTGAATTTAGATGTGAAGTTTGAGGATGAGGATTTGGCTTTGATGTTGTTATCATCTCTTCCTGATGAATTTGAACATTTGGAGACTACGCTCCTTCACGGGAAGGAGAATGTGTCGTTAGATGCTGTTTGTTCTGCTTTATATAGTCATGAATTAAGAAAGCAGGATAAGATGAGAACCAAATCAACGACATCAGAAGAAGCATTGGTGGCAAGAGGTCGTCAGCAAAGCCAAACAAAGGAGAGAAGAGGGATGTCTAAGTCTAAAGGTCGAGTCGTTGCCAAAGATGAGTGTGCTTTCTGTCATGAGAAAGGACACTGGAAGAAAGACTGTCCAAAACTGCAGAAGAAAGGGAAGACTCCACAAGATGCAAATGTTGCAGAATGCAAAAGTGACGTGGAATCAGATATCTCTTTAATTGTCTCGCTTTCAACATCATCGTATCCAGATGAGTGGATATTGGATTCAGGTTGTACTTATCATATGTGTCCCATTCGGGAATGGTTCTTTGATTTTCAAGAACTCGATGGCGGGGTTGTTTACATGGGTAATGATAATCCATGTAAGACAGTCGGGATAGGTTCAACCAAGCTGCGGAATCATGATGGATCCACCAGAATTTTGCGGGATGTACGGTACGTGCCAAAGTTGAAGAAGAATCTCATCTCATTGGGGGCTTTAGAATCTAAAGGCCTAGTTGTTACGATGCGAGATGGAATTCTTAAAGCAACTTCGGGAGCACTGGTGATGTTGAAAGGCGTGATAAAGAACAATTTGTATTACTATCAAGGTAGTACAGTGGTGGGGACAGTAGCGGCAGAAACTTCTAGCTCTAAGAAGGATGCTGAGGCAACGAAATTGTGGCATATGAGGTTGGGACATGCTGGAGAGAAATCCTTGCAAATTCTTACCAAGCAGGGATTGTTGAAAGGTACGAAGGCTTGCAAACTTGAATTTTGTGAGCATTGTGTTCTGGGAAAACAACGAAGAGTGAAGTTTGGCACTGCAATTCACAATACCAAGGGTATTCTGGATTATGTGCATTCAGATGTGTGGGGACCTGCCAAGACTCCGTCAATCGGAGGTAGGCATTATTTTGTCACTTTTCTGGATGATTTTTCCAGGAGAGTTTGGGTGTTTACTATGAAGAACAAAAATGATGTGCTTGAAATTTTCCTTAAGTGGAAAGCTGAAGTTGAAAACCAGACAGGAAGGAAGATTAAGGTTCTCCGAACAGACAATGGAGGAGAATACAAGAGTGATCCGTTCCTGAAGGTATGTCAAGATTGTGGCATAGTTCGGCACTTCACTGTTAGAAAAACACCACAGCAGAATGGGGTGTCGGAGCGTATGAACAAGATACTTGTGGAGAAAGTTCGTTGTATGTTGTCTAATGCTGAGTTAGGCAGAGAGTTTTGGGCTGAGGCTGTGACATACGCTCAACATCTCGTCAATCGTTTGCCATCATCTGCTATAGATGGAAAAACCCCGTTAGAGGTATGGTCTGGAAAACCTGCAACTGATTATGATTCTTTGCATGTTTTTGGTTCTATTGCATATTATCATGTGATTGAATCAAAGTTGGATCCACGGGCAAAGAAGGCTCTTTTCATGGGCTTTAGTCCTGGAGTGAAGGGATACCGTTTGTGGTGTCTAGAGGCAAAGAAGACGATTATCAGCAGGGATGTTACCTTTGATGAATCTGCCATGTTAAAGAAGGTAAATCCAGAAGGAGCTGATAGTACTCCACAACAGGTGGAGTGTGTTCGGAAGCAGGTGGAGTTTGAGCCGACAGTGGTGATCCCAACACGAAATACCACAAGTGACTCTCCTATGGCAGAAGAAGAGTCAGATGAGGAAGAGGTTCCTACCCAAGAATCTCAACAACAATCAGCGCCAATTGCAGTTAGAAGACAGAGACGAGATATTCAGAAGCCTGCTCGTTTCATGGATATGGTTGCCTATGCACTTCCAGTTGTTGATGACATTCCATCCACTTACCCAAAAGCCATTCTGAGTTCAGAGAGTGGTAATTGGGCGGGTGCGATGGAAGAGGAGATGCAGTCTTTGAAGAAGAACAAGACGTGGAAGTTGGCACAATTACCAAAAGGTAAGAAGGCAATTGGGTGCAAATGGGTATTTGCAAAGAAAGAAGAATTTTCTAATAAAGAAGATGTTCGCTACAAGGCAAGGTGGTTACAAGGGCCAAGTTTGAATATTGTTTAGACTTGGTTAATATTTTGCACATTTGAAGTTGGCGCCCGGAGGCGCAAATTTGAAGCACTGTAAAGTTTGTTTTTTGTTATGTTGTGAGAAGATTTGTTTTAGGTGGGACTTGAAATTAAGCCAAGGTGGAGATTTGTTGATTTTGGCTTAATCCCAAGTCCCACATCGGTGGGTTCATTGTTTGGGAAGGAGGTTTGAGGGTTATAAATTAAACTCTTCTCCTTCACTGTTATATATCCCAATTTGTAATATCTTCTCACATAATAATAAAAGGGAGTTGTTTTTGCTGTGCTCGGAGATTAGGCTAAATAGGCCGAACTCCGTTAACAATTTTCGGGTGTGTTCTTTCCTCTTTATCTCTTTTATTATTCCGCTTTATTTATTCAATATTATTTGTCGGGTAGCTCTATTAGGGTTTTGTTTTAGTAGGAAAATTACCCGTTTTTCCCAACAGAGGTTACAAGAAGGTGCTGGGAGGGTGCATGCATAAAGATGGAGCGCTGGAGGTGTAACGTGTCAATCTACGTCAATCTACGTGTATTAGCTAAGTTTTTGATTTAGCTAAAGAGCTGGAACACAATTGCAATGCATGTGCTCTCGTTTACATGAAGATTTAAAAAGAATGATCCTGAAGCTGAGGTAATTCCTAGTTGGGTGACAAGGACAACAAAAGGTTTCAGGCAATGGTAGTTGGGCCAAGGTTTTTGGAGCAGGCTCTGGCAGGTGTATTTGGGGTTAGCTGTTGTGGTGCCCGTTGTAATGTTTGTTATTTCCTATGGTCTGGTAGGTACGATCCACATCTGCTTATAGCAAAGACGTGGTGTGTAAAGGGTTGGTATTTCTGAAATATCCTGTTTTAATTCAATTTTTTCATTGTGGATAAATATATATATATATATATATTAAAAATAATAATATGTTATTTATTAAAATAACCTCATTCTATCGAGTTTATAAACCTAAGATTTTTAATCCATTTACTTTTTCTTTTGTCATTTTAATTGAACAATTGATTGCTTATAAACCAAGCCCTTGCCAATAATTTCATACATTTGTCATATTTTTTTATTGTTAAAAAATATTTTAAACAATTCAAATAATACATCAAAACATATAACTAAATTCCTACAGTTAGTCAGTCGTTAAAACAATATATTTTCAAAGTACACATCTGTGATCCCTTATTATAAAACCTGATCAACTAATCATTAAGATTAAAAAAAACGGTTATTTCAGTTGGTAACATTCTAAATTATTAATATTTTCTCAAAATTATATTTTCTCTATTCTAAATTATTAGAATTTTATTTAGTCTTTAAAAAAATTGATGTATTCAACAAAAGTTTAATATTGTATCTTTCCCAAATAAATTACAACAATTGTATTACTTGTTACCACAGATAAAATATTGTATTTATCTATACTTATATAAAAAGATATTTTTCAATTTTAACTATTCTAAATTATTTTTCTATTTTATCCTTACTTAATATTTTATTTTATTAATTATTTTGATTATTTGAATATTTTATAATTTTAAAAGTTAATAAAATAGTTTTTTAATTTTAAAATTTTATTTTATTTGTTCTTATTTAATTGATTAGAGTGGAGAGATTAGTAATTGATTATTTGAATATTTTATAATTTTAAAAGTTAATAAAACAGTTTTTTAATTTTAAAATTTTATTTTATTTGTTCTTATTTAATTGATTAGAGTGGAGAGATTAGTAAGTTATTTTTTATTTTGTAACCGTTTTTAATATATATATATTTTTAATTTTATCTTTATATTAAAAGAGTTATCAAAATATTTTGATTATTTTGTAATTTTGTAAATATTAAGAAAATGATAGTATTGTAATTAAATTTATTTTAACAATTGATATATTTATTGTGTTAATTTACATTTACTTTGGCACGAAAAGAGTATTTATTTTTTAGAAAATGTTCCCAACATTACAACGACAACTTAAAAAAACTCAAAACTCATTATCTAGAATATATATTGTTTATTAATTGGGTTGTTTAAATAATTCTTTAATGGATCTAGATTCTTTGTCGAACTTAAATTTTTTTTATTACTTTTCTCCAATAACAAACGTTAAATGGGTCTTGCGATAATTTTTTTTATTGTTTAAAATTACTCAAACAAATATGATTTTAAAACAGCAAAAGATTTAACATCAATAAATAATAAATAAATATGTTTTACTCAAAATCTTAAGACAATTATTTATACTCAAAATCTTAAGACAATAAATTCAGATGCTTAAATCCTTATATAAAATCCAGACAAAGATGTTACTATATCAAATAAAGTTTTCCTGCTAGCTAGGCTATATGCTTTTCAGCGCAAGCCATGAACAAAAAATATTAAAATACTTAAAGAGGAATGTTTTAAAGCCTAGCAAAACCAGAAAAATAGAAACAAAAATCTGCAAGAAAAAGCAAAGGCAATGTCTTTATGTGGATCAGTTGCTGGCTGAAATTAACTTAGCAGGCAGTAATAACTATTCCTCCTTCACTCCATCATGCCCCTTAACCATAATCTTCTGCATAAACCAGAATTTCTGTTCCACTAAAAACATATCTTTTGCTGCATGCACACTACTTGCTTTAGGCTTTAGTCTTTATTGGGTTTCACTGACAGTAGATGATGTTCCAATGGGTCTTCCTAACAAACCAAACCAAGCCATTCCTCTTCTCTTATCCTGTCACCACTGTAGCGTTCCTCTTTATTAACTGCCGAGATCCTGCTACCCATTCATCCTTCTCATTTCCTTTTCAATTCCTTCAACCGCAGCAAAGATACTTCATCTCTCTTGCATCAAGACTCACAGAACAGCATCTGATAACATGTAACCAGAAAAACTTGAAAGAAGACATATCCTAACTGTCAGGATCCTTATAATTGAACACAGCTGAAGTGGCTAGGCTTAAAAGTAGCTCTTGCTATACCAGATTTGGGAGCCAGCATCTGCATAATTGATCCTCAGATGTTTGTGACTGACCCTTGTTGTACTTTTGTTGTTGTTACCTCCCACCAGCGTCTAGATATGGAAATAGATGAATCTAAGAATTCGAGAGAATGGTGAACCTTTTACATTTGGAACCCACCTCTCCTTCTCTTTTATTTAGGAATCTACCAGTCCTTTGGTTTTAAATTTGGAATACGATTCTCTTGCTTTTCCCTAGTTACTTTTGGTTTCAATAAATAAGAAAAAAAATAATATTATAGGTCCTTTGATATCAGAAAAGAAATTTATACATTTACCAATCAATTATTATTATTTTACATTTTATTTTTTTACTTTACCATTAAATTTCCAACTTCCATTTATATTATCACTATTTTTTTCCGTACATTTGACCATCCAAAATTTCAGTTTTCATATATTTAAAAAAAAAATACTTTTATTTACAGAAAAGAATCCTAAGGCCAAACAAAATACATAAAAAAAACTAATTTTGTGCAAGAGTAAAAGGCCATGCAGGAGCAATGTTTAAACAGCAACAGGAAGTTTGAAGAACAGAAAAAGAATAGAATAGTGGTAGAAAGGTGTCTCTTGCAGTGCAACAATAATATTTCATTCACCATCAACACACCTCTATCTTCCTTCAACGATCACTACTCGTTAACTTCTCATCACTTTCACTTCTTCTTTATTCTCTATACTCTTTAGCTTCTATTACTTGTGCTATTCTCTGATATAAATTAAAGTTTGAGCCTTTCATTTTGGTTAGAAAATGATGAATCCTAATGTGGAAGTTTCAGATGAGTCCAACATTGAGATTACAATATCAAGAGATTATCTGAGCCATGATCAAACCCATCCCCCTCTTGCTACTTCACATGCTGTCACACCATCAGGTTTTTTCATTTTCAATAATATTGGTACATAGATTTGAATTCTAAAGAAGATGATATATATATATATATATATATTTATTGATTAAAATTACAGTAACTAAAATTAAGTTTGAAAGGATTGCAGAAATGTTATGGTGTGCATTTTCGGGTGACTGGAGTAAAATGGAAGACATTGTTAAAAATGATCCAAATAGTGTACGCATTCAATTCATTGGATCAGGCGACACAGCTCTTCATGTAGCAGCAGGTGCAGGGAACACTAGTTTTGTTGAAGAGTTGAGTAAATTTTTTATTTTTTTTATCACCAATGAATAAAATAATTAAGGGTTCAGGGGTTCTAACCCTTATACAGAATTCACCTTGCAAAAATAAATACAAGCACAATGGCCTAGATCTTTGGCACTTGCTTTTTCAACACCAAAGAGACTTAAACTAAATCTTACAGGAAGCACATTACAGCAAGTTGTTTCATAAGAAATAGTCAAAGCTTTAAAACATTAAACCAATCAGCAAAAAACAAAGGTGCACCAGATCTGCAAAATTTTCAGGTTATGCAGCATAGAAAGCTAGTGGCTGCCATGATACCTGTGACTCCAACAACTCCATTATCCTTCATCAATAAAGCACCGAGCCTACAATTGTTGTAACCTTCAAAACCCCTAGCCCATACATGGCAACAAAAAACCAGCATCTCCATGATTAAGACTACAACACTCCAGACTTGTTTCCTAGCACATTTGAGCCATGTTGTTGTTCTTAATTGCCTCTTACTAGAAGCACCATCCCTCTTCATCACAATAACAGTATCTGCTTTGATTAGAGTTAGCATTTGGAATGCAACCAAAGCTTATACCAACTAAGACAGATTTTCTGGCCCCAATTTTCTCATACAGTTCCTTAGCTTTGTCACTCCAAGTTTCATACCAAAAGACGAACATATGGCACTGTGGTTTTACATATGTGCTCTCACAATTCAGAGCTAAAACCAGCTGGTCCAATTGCAGATGATGTGGTACAAACCTCAAAACCCAGATGTTGAGCAAAACTCCCTCCAAAACCATTTCGCAGAACTGCCTCACTTAGTCTTACAACGAGCCAAAGTGTAACCGACCTGTTTTCACCTTCCAACCGCATCTGCCCATTGCACCATTGAGAGCTCCAGATAAAAGGTCAGCACTGCAAGTACTTGATATAGTTATCAAGTCAGAATTAGCATCTGTTTTACAAGTTTACAAGCCCCTAGAACACCCCCAAGTTTGCACCCTGCATCTTTCGATTTAATTCCAGCAAGCTGCTCACCCAAGCACCAGCCAGCATTTCCTTCTTCCAATCCAAATCTGCCTTATCAGTTCTTGTAACAGCAGAAACCAGACTATCAGTGTATGTGAACTAAGACAGCCCTGCCTTCACCGTACTAAACCTGAAAATACCCCTCTCACTAGCATTTACTCCTTCCTCTCCTTTGGACTCTTCCTCAGCTCTGGCACAATTTTTGCTGGACCAGCCTTAGGCAGACCCAAAACAAGTCCAACTGTGTCTACAGGTTTGTGACCTCTGCATCTCAGCCCTGCACTCCGAGCCCCTCTTACCCTTATACTGGTTCACTACAGTCCCTTTGAATCTCACCTGCCCATCTAGCGCTCACTCCTTCTTACTTAATATTATTTATACAAATCACCGGATTAAGAATCCAATCTGCAAAAGCGTAATCAAGAGCACTTGACCTATATTTTAGCCATAACCACACTTTAAGTTGGGTCATCTGGAAAATTTCATTTGCATCTGCTACTCCTTGATTAAACAAGATAGAGTTTCTCTGGTCCAGATACTCCTTACAATAGCTGCCCATATACCTTTCCACACCAAATTTTGCTTACTACTAGCCTGAGCACAATGAAAACTCACAAAATGGGTTTTTAGCTCATTGTGTTGTACAAGCTCGAATCCCAACCACTTAAGACAAAGAGACCATACGAGTTGAGCATATTTGCAATCTATAAACAGATGTTGACACGAATTCTCCTTGATCTTACACAACACACATATTGTTTTATCCATCAGCGCACCTCTTCTACTTAGTCCCTCTAGTTGGCAGTCTATCTATAAGAATTCTCCAAGCTGTTGTCAACACATTAGGGAATGCTTTAGCTTTCCAAACAAGCTCCAAAGCAGCCTACTGCGTACCTCTCGTTTGTTTAGCTAAGCATTCGTATGCTGAATTTACTGTGTACTTCTCGGCAGCCTCAACCCCCCACACTTGGATATCAATTGTTTCTCTCTTCAAAAGAGCCTTTTCTATGCATTCCATAAGATTTTCTTCCATTCAGCTTCCCACTCAAATCTATCCCTCCTCCATTGAAGCCTCCACCTCCAATCTATACCTTCCCACTCACCAACTTCTTCCACCTTTTGCTCTTGTATAAGAAAATGATAAAAAATGGTAAGAAGAAAATATGTTTCTTATTCTCTTATGTGTATATTACATCAGTCATGTATAGGAAATATATAAGGAGTTTCTCTCCCCCAAATTACAATCTAATTAGGTAGGATACTAATCATGAGATTCTATAATTATTAAATTAATTGCATATAATTGGGTACAATATCGTCAAATATTGCATACAATAATTGCATATAATTTTATAATTATTATTTCCTTAATACTCCCCCTCAAGTTGGTAGGAGAAGATCAAGAACCCCCAACTTGTGTCGTAGTGTCAAAAACCCAATGCCTTCGTAAAACTGCGAGCTCATACTGTGTCGGTACATATGAAGGACTGATTATCCCAGCTTGTAATTTTTCTCGCAAAATGTGACAGTCTATCTCAATGTGTTTTGTGCGTTCATGAAATACTGGGTTTGCTGCTATATGTAATGCCGCTTGATTGTCACACAAAAGTTGAGCTGGCAAGTTGCATGGCACCTTTAAATCATGCAACAAATATCGCAACCAAACTATCTCCAAACAAGTATTGGCCATTGCGCGGTATCCTGCTTCCGCTGATGATCTTGATATGTTTGTCTGTTTTTTTGACTTCCATGAGATAATAGATGAACCAAGAAAAATGCAATATCCAGATACTGATTTCCGAGTTGTCTGACAACCTCCCCAGTCTGAGTCGCAATAAGCTGTCAATGTCAGATTGTTTTCGGATGGCAATAACAATCCTTGTCCTGGTGATCCTTTGATGTACTTTAGGACTCGAATTGCGGCATCCCAATGAGGTTTCCGTGGATCCTGTATATATTGACTTAGGGTCCGAACCGAAAATGCTATGTCAGGCCGAGTAACCGTGAGGTATATCAGTCGTCCCACGAGTTGCCTGTATTTGACTGGATCCTTTAATAACTCTCCATCGTCTGGTGTGAGTTTTAGGTATTGTTCCATTGGAAATTTGTCTGGACGAGCACCTGTGAGTCCCGTATCCTGCAAAATATCAAGCGCATATTTTCTTTGGGACATGTAAATACCAGCTTTGGAACGGGAAAATTCAATCCCTAGAAAATATTTTAGGTCTCCAAGATCTTTAATGCGAAATTGTTGTAATAAACAATAACACGCTGAATTTCTGTCAAATCATTTCCTGTCAGAAGAATATCATCCACATAAATCAAAAGGGCAGTAAATGATGAGTTATTCTGTCTTGTGAATAGAGAGTAATCTGTCTTGGACTGTTGAAATCCTACAGATTTAATCACACGAGAAAATGTTGAAAACCATGTTCGAGATGCTTGTTTGAGACCATAAAGGGATTTGTTGAGTCGACATACAATGTTCTCCCCCTGTCGATGATGTCCGGGTGGCAAGTCCATGTAAATAATTTCATGCAATGTGCCATGTAAGAAGGCATTTTGCACATCTAGCTGGTGAGTAAACCAATTTCTGGATGCTGCAATGGTGAGGAGACACCTCAAAGTTGTTAATTTTGCTGTTGGTGAAAAAGTTTCAGAATAGTCGACACCTTCAATTTGAGTGTACCCCTTTGCGACAAGGCGCGCCTTATATCTGTCGATGCTACCATCTGAGTTGTACTTTATTTTATAGACCCATTTGCATCCGATGGGTTTCTGTACAGCGGGTAACGATGTCAAGGTCCACGTTTGATTTAGCTGCAAGGCGGAAAGCTCTTCGTCCATTGCTTTTTGCCAATTTGGATCAAGGATAGCTTGAGCATAAGTGTGAGGTTCTTTGGTGGTTGTGATGTTAGCAAGATATGCACTATGTGTAGAAGAAAATCGTGAATTAGAAAAAAAATGATGCATAGGATACCTGGTTCCATTCGGTCGGTCTTGGGTAGTGGTCGAATGATTGGCTTGGGATCCCGTTACGTAGTCTTGAAGCCAGGAAGGTTGGGTTGATGTGCGACTGGATCGTCGAACAGGAAGGTCGGTTGGAGAAGGTTTGGTAATGGGTGCTAAACTTCTTGGCATGGGAGAAGAAGGTTGGTCTACTGGAGGTTCAGGTGTATTATGACGAGTAGGAGAAGAAGGTTGGTTTGATGGAGGTTCAGGTGCATTGTGACGAGTAGGAGAAGAGGGTTGGTTTGATGGAGGTTCAGGTGTATTGTGACGAGTAGGAGAAAAAGGTTGGTTTGATGGAGGTTCAGGTGCATTGTGATGAGTAAGAGAAGAAGGTTGATCGAGTGAATGTTGGACAGGAGTGGGTAAGTCAATGTCAATAGTGGGCAAAATACCTTGTAATGGAGGTGAGGATTGTGTCTGTAACTGTTGGCAGAATGGGAAAACACTTTCATGGAAGATGACATCCCGACTTGTAAAAAAAGTGTCTGCATCTATATCAAATAATTTGTATGCTTTTTGACTGTGAGGATAACCAATGAAGATGCATTGTCGGGCACGCGGATCAAATTTTTGCTTAGGTGAAACAACAGTTGCGTAACAAAGGCAACCAAAAGTTTTTAGGTGAGAAAGTGAAGGTGGTTGATTATATAGTAGCTCAAAAGGTGATTTATTTTTTAGTAAAGGTGATGGCAAGCGATTAATGATATATGTGGTGGTTAAAACGCATTCTCCCCAAAATTCTAATGGTAAATTGGACTGAAATAGGAGGGCTCGTGCTGTGTTTAAAACATGTCTATGTTTGCGTTCTACTACCCCATTTTGTTGAGGAGTGTAAACGCAAGTGCGTTGACATTCAATACCTTTTTTGAGAAAAAAATCATACATTGAAATAAATTCCAGTCCGTTGTCAACGCGGATGGTTTTAATAGATGCCTGAAATTGATTTTGTGCAAATGTAATGAATGACTCTAAGAGATGTTGGGTTTCAGATTTTTGATTCATAAGAAATAGCCAAGTACATCTAGTATAGTCATCGACTATAGTGAGAAAAAAACGTTTTCCAAAATGAGTTGGGGTTTTATGAGGACCCCAAATGTCACAATGCAATAGATTAAATGGAGAATGAGATTTTATTGTGCTTAAAGGAAAGGGTAGCCTTGTTTGTTTAGCTTTGGGACAAATACTACAATGATTATGAATGAGAATGAGAATTTTACTGATAGGGATAGGTAGTAGGGAAGATACAAGTTGTAGACACGCAGGAGAAGGATGTCCAAGGCGCTTATGCCATAAATCAGGATCGGTCGATATTTGAGATGCGTGGGCTTGGTTTGGAAGAGGGGACATAAGCCTGCGTGTTGTTTACCCGAGCCAATCATCCTCCCCGTAGCCAAGTCCTGTAAAACGCAACCATGTGGAGTAAAAACGACACAACAATTTAGTGAACTGGTTATCTTACTAATGGACATGAGATTTAAATTAAAAGAAGGAACACAAAGAACATCTTTGAGAGTGATTTTGTCATTGAATTTAATTGTGCCTGTAGATGAGATGGGCGCAATTGAGCCTGTGGGCAGATTAACATTTGAAATAAATGATGATGAACTGTGTGTGAAAAATTGTGAATCAGATGCAATGTGATGGGTTGCTCCGCTATCCAAAATCCATGGTTTCGTAAAAGCAGAATTAGAAGAGGAGTTATGGGCAAGCAGACCTGCAGAGCTAACAAACGTGTCACTTTTACCGTTATTGTTGAGCGAGTAAATAGCCCTTGCCAATTGCTGAATTTGTTCGGCACTGAAGTGTTGTACGAGGTTTCTATCGGACTCGTTACTGGTGCCTTCTTTGCCAGACATGATTTTTTATTTAGGGGATAAAAATAGAGAGGCTGTCAGGGCACCAAGATCGGTGCTCTGATACCATATAAGAAAATGATAGAAAATGGTAAGAAGATAATGAATTTTCTTCTTACCATTTTTTATCATTTTCTTATATCTTGGTTGACCGATAATGAAAATAACCTCTGGAATGATGTTTTGAGATTTGACTCACCAACCCACACATCTTTCCAGAATCTCACCTTATCTCCCTTCCCTAATTTTATGAAGCCAGAAGACGAGCTAATACCAAACTTCCAAGGGATGCTTCCAGTTCACTTGGCTACTTTATCTGACCACCGCAGAATAGTGAAAGATTTATGCTCTCAGCAGCGTCTGCTTGACAAAATGGCTTACAAGGATATTCAAAAACTCTTTTTCGTCACCATTAGCATCAACATGTTTGGTAAGTGCATCTACAACAATTAAACATCCTTGTTTACCCCTTCTTCTTATCTAATTATCTTTTACTACTTGTTATATTATCATGTTTATCAACTCCACCAATTCAATTGATATGATTCTATATCATTCAGTTTAATTCAGTAGAACACAAGAACAAATTTAATGATCAGTTCAAATTATTTTGATCGAAACCTTGATCAGATTCAATATATAATTTTGAATTTAGTTGGACTTTTGCTTTCCTTTATTAGAAAAATAGAGAGGAGACTAGAAAAAATTAAAAATGATATATACATTTTGTTCTTTTAGATTTGAATCCATCAACTTTTATGTATGAGACAACTTTACCACAAAAGGATACCATTAAGTAATTTAGTAATTCATAGAGAATTTTCATTTATCAAATTAAATAATCATAATATATTATAAAATAGAACAAAGATGAACAATGAACAAAAGAGTAAAAGAAGACAAAGGATATGAGAATGAATATTTCTTAAATTGAAATTAGAAAAAATAGTCTGAATATATACAAGTTGTACACTCATTCTAGATCTAGCCAAAAAGAAAAATAATCAATCAATAAATACTAGAATCATAACAGACAAAGACAAAATAAAGGTTATTCACCTCTATAAAGAAAAATAACACAGAATTAGAAAGGACATAATTAATATTAACATTTTTAACATTTTTTCTATAACGCTTGTACCCATATCCTTTAATACCCCTCAAGCTGGGGAGCAAATATTGATGAGACCCAGCTTGGAACAAATACTCTTAAAAGATTGAGGACTTAAAATTTAGGTATAAATGTCAGTCAGTTGCTCTGTGGTGAAAATGGGAAGTAAATGGATGAGACCCTTCTTTAAATTTTCCTTAACAACATGACAATCTATTTCTATATGTTTCGTACGCTCGTGAAACACTAGATTTGCTGCAATGTATCTTGCAGAGTCATTGTCACAATATAAAAGAGATGGTTGCTCAAAAGGAACTTTGAAATCTTGAAGAAGATAAGTTAGCCATTGAATTTCACATGTATTTAGCTTCACAAAAACTCTTTAATATCGTGTCTTACTTCTTTGATTTTCAGGATATGAGAGAATTCTCAATATACACACTAAAATCAATCACTGATTGTCTCAAATCTCACTACAGGTGCCCCAATCACTGTCACAAAAGGCTTTTAGATTAGCAGAAGTGTTGGAAGAGAAAAATAAACCAAGACTTAGAACTCCTTTAATAGACCTGAGAATTCTAATCGCTGCAGTATAGTGAGCAATTGTTGAAAAAGTTGTTGCACAAAAAATGTTATGTCAGGTCGGGTATTAGTGAGATACATAAGCCTTCCAATCAATCTTTTGTAGGCTTGAATATCTGTGAAATGAACACCTACAGTAAAAAAGAATTTTTCATGATTATCAATAGGAGTGGGTGCAGGTTTGCAAGCTAAAAGACCTACATCTGTTAACAATTTCAATGCATATTTTCTTTGATTCACCATTATTCCTTTCTTACCTCTTGTTACTTCTAGACCAAGAAAATATCTTAAATCCCGAAGATCCTTAATCTTGAATGTCTGATTCAAGGCTTGCTGAATTCGAGCAATCTCTTCTTTATCATTTTCTGTCAATATTATATCATCCACATACACCAATAATGTTGTAAAAGATCCTTCAGAAGAATTAATGAACAAGGAATGATCATTCATAGATTGAGTATATCCCATAGAAAGCAAAAAGGATGGCAATTTGGCAAATCACTCTCTCTTAGCTTGCTTAAGGCCATATACATCCTTTTTTAGTTTACAAACTTTTCCTGGTGGAATAGAAGTCAATCCAGGAGGAGCAACCATGTATACATCTTCTTTCAAATCTCCATGTAAAAAGGCATTGTTTATGTCTAATTGTTTCAATTTTCAATTATAGATAGAAGCTAGAGAAAGAAGCAACCTTATGGTGGTCATCTTTGCTACTGGAGAGAAAGTATCAAGGTAGTCAATGCCTTCTATTTGTGTGTATCCCTTTGTCACTAACCTTGTTTTATGCCTTTCAATTGTCCCATCAACCTTATATTTTATTTTGAATACCCATTTGCAACCTATGGCAGCTTTGTCCTTAGGCAAAAGAGCAGTCTCCCAAGTTTGATTTGACTAGCAAATATCTCACATTGTATAACTTTTCTCCAACAGTCGTGTTTCACAACTTCAGAATAAGTGTTTGGCTCAACATGTGAAGAAAGAGACATAACAAAAGATTTGTAAGAAAGTGATATATTGTTATAAGACAAAACAAAATTCAAAGGATATTTAACTTCTAAAGATGTATTGGAAACATTAAGATTACAATGATAATCCTTTAAATACTCAGGTGGTCTTTTTATTCTTGTCGCATTCAAACAGATTGATATGATTCAGAATTTTGTTTTATATCATGATCTTCATTGAGGTTTTGGTCTATATGGAAACAAACTTCTTCTGGAACCTCAACGTGTGACTCACAATTATTATTACTGTAATTTTCAGCATTATCACAAGGTGCAAGAATGACTTGTGATACCTGACTCAAAACAGTTTGACCTTCAGTAAGAAAATTTTGATCATAAATGTTAGGACCATTAGTTTCATTGCTAGTATCTTGAACCATTTGATATGGAAAAACATGTTCATAAAAGACAACATCCCTAGACACACAATTTTTTCTTGATTGAACATTCAACAAAATATATCATTTTGATGCCCTTGGATCAAATTTTCTTCTATTTGTTGACAAAGTGCTAGTATAACATAAAGAATCAAACACATTTATTTCATTAAAATTTGCGTAAGTTTTGTAAAGTATTTCATGAGGAGAAGAATAGTTTAAAACAAGTATAAAAGCATGTCTATAATATGCGCAACATGTATCATAGAATATGACCAATAAATTTTGGGTAAATGAGATTGTATCATAAGAGCTCTTGCTACATCTAATAAATGACCATGTTTCCTTTCAACTATACTATTTTGTTGTAGAGTATTGACACATGATGTTTGATGTACTATTCCTTTATTGATAAAAAAATTAGTCATGAAAATTCCAGTCTCATTATCACTCCTTATTATTTTTATTGCTATCTCAAATTGTGTTTGAACAAAAACAACAAATTTTTTTGAAGCCTTGACAACTTCAGATTTTTGTTTTAAAAGAAAAATTCATGTGTACCTCGAATAGTCATCAACTATGGTCAAGAAATATTTATGACCATGAATTGATGGTATTGAGTTCCTCAAACATCTACATGAATCAAATCAAAACATTTTTTTGATTTATATGTACTAATAGAAAATGAAAGTATGTTTTGCTTTGCAAAATAACAAACATCACAAACAAAAGATTTGTTATCTTTAACAAAAAGAAATTTATTCTTAACAACATCAATACATTTATTTGAAATATGACCTAATCGAAAATGCCAAAGGGTTTCTAGATCACTAGCACTAACATTAATAGTATTGATGGTGTGTGTAGATTTGATGGGTTTGATTTGAAGTTTCTGGTAAGAATGAATCTTGAGTATATAAAGTCTATCTTGCATCTTAACGGATCCAATCATCTCCAATGATTCCTTGTCCTGAATGTGACAACCATTAGAGTCAAAGGTAAGAACGCAAGATAGTTTATCAATCAATTTTGCTACTGAAAGAAGATTAAAATTGAAGTAAGGAATGTACAAAACATTGTCTATGACATGATTTTGATTGAGAAAAACACTTACAGAATAATTGGCAATGACTTGATTTCCATTTGGTAATTTGACATAAATAGGATTAGTTTGATAATATGAAGTGAAATAAGTTAAGGATGAACAAATGTGAGCGGTAGCACCACTATCAATAACCAAGAACTGAAGGAAGAAATAAAATTATTACCAGTTTGTGTTGTCATGTTGGAAGGAATAACATAGACTTGATTAGAAACATTGCCACTAGATTTGGTTCTGTTGTAAAAAAACTAACAATATTTGATACTGTTCGGGAGTAAAACCAATTTGTTGAGAATCCAATTCTGACTTTGATCCTTCATGATCTGTTTATTATTATTAAAATCCGTATTCTAAAAAAACTGCATCATCAATGGTTCTGATTTTTAAACTTGAAATGGGGTGGAAAGCCATGCTTTTTATAGCATGTATCAATGGTATGCCCTATCTTTCCACAATGACTGCAAATTTTGGAAGTATATCCTCTTCCATAGCTTCCTCTTTAGTATCCAACACCTCTGCCATAGGTTGTAGCATTGTTTTTATAACCTCCTTTGCTAATAGCAATCATTGTCTTGGATTGATCACCAAAAAATTGCCTCTTTTGTTGTGTAACAAGAGAGTAAACTCTATTCAAGGATGGCAAAGGGTCCATCAATAGAATTTGAGTTCTCATAGTTGAATAATTATCATTTAGCCCCCATATAAATTTGATAATCTAGTCTTGTGCTTTATATTTAGAAACATTCACAAGAGCATGCAGATGCATTTAGAGGCACATGAACAAGTAGATAACGGGCGGAAAAGATCAAGCTCATCCCAAAGAATTTTTAACTAAGTGAAATAGTTTGTAACAGTCAACTAACCTTGTTTAAAAGAAGAAATCGTCTCCTAGATATCAAAAGTACAAATCATATCTCCTTGTTAGAACCTTTTCTTTACATCATTCCATATGTCAAAGGCATTGTCCATACAGAGATGATGCTCTATGCGGTGGATTGAGAAACAACCTTGAGAATTCAAGAAACAACCAGCATAGTTCCACCAATGAAACCTATTTTGTTCTTTGAAATTAGGTTCATTTGAAATGAACGAGACCAATGATGATAATTTGGAATAATAGGGACAATAAGAAAGGAAAGATTATCTGATGAACTAACACAGTAAGGTGAACTAAGATCTTGTGAGGATCAACAACTTTACCAATGGATAAATGTCTATAAAGATAAACAACTAAGAATTAGAAAGAACACAAATTAATATTAACATTTTTTTATATTGTTTGTATCCATATATTTTAATATAATAGGCATGTCTTCAAATACTTCAATAAAAGTAATACTCATGCATCATATTAACTTACTTATTTTTTTTATTTTTTTATTATTTATAAATTCTCTCCCTAATCAAAAAATTCTCAAACAAAGCCTACATGTCTTACTCTCAATCTTCTAAATTCTTCAAATTTAAAGGATTAGTGAAAACATTTTGCAACTTGTGTGCGAACATAAATTTAGCTCCACGTCTTGTCATGACAGTTTTAGAAAGCTTCATTATTTGATTCACAATGATTATGACTCCACTGTCAAATCTAAAATTGACTCGTTATCCGTATCACACAAGATTCAAACTCTTAACAAACTTTTTTACCTTGTTATTTCCTTTATGGGTGTTCTTCAAAATCTCCTAAACTTGTTTGGAGGTGGATGCATTCAATACTATCTCAAACATAACTCATCTAAATCTTAATGGATATAGGTAGTCGTTATTGAGGCTTCTTCATTTTTAGTAAACTCTCTTTCTCATTCATTAGGTAACAAAGTAAAGTATCTCACAGAGTAAAATACCCTTAATGCATACAAACTCATCTTTTCATTTTCTCGCAACCATCATTTTGTAATTACTATTTCTGACAGCCTTGTACATGTTCATCACCGCTATATAATTTGTGCATTTGACAGATGTGGCCATCACAATATTTGAAAAATGTCCTCTTGAATTGAGCACGCAAGAGATGAAGAGCAGCTAACAGCATTGCATATGCTGGCGAGAAAGCCTTCAAAAGTTCTAAGTAAGCTTCATTTCCATTTTGGTTCTAAGTAAGCTTCAAAAGTTCTAAGTAAGTTCTAAGACACCAATTGATGTATTTTATGATTAACACTATCAGTTATCTAAAGATATCAAAGAAACAGCCAAAGGAATAGCAGATTATGGGATGATTGTGGCAACGCTTGTTGCTACCGTAGCATTTGCAGCAGCAGCTCTCACTGTTCCAGGTGACAAGAACAATAACTGGTTCATTGTCTTCATCTTCACAAACGCAGTCGCATTATTCACTTCTTCTGAGTCCATACTCTCTTTCTTGTCAAATTTCACTTCTTCAAGGTTCGCAGAAAGTGAATTTGTCATATCACTACATTCCAGCAGCTTGACTTTTGGACCTGTGTTACTAATCATCTCCGTTTGCTGCTATGGTTCTGGCTTTTACTGCAGCATACTTTCTGATATTTGCTCACTCAACCAAGTGAGTTTCTTATACAGTGGCTCCAATGGGAGTTTTCGCATTACTTTTGTTTCTTCTCTTTCAACCTAAGTTCTGCGACGCTTTTGGTCCAGATACTATAAATTTGAGTAACTTATTACTTACGCACCTACGTTACCATCATTAAGTGTTTTTTATCCAATTTTTCTGTGTTTTAATTACTCCATGGTTACTGTCTCCACCTCATTGTATCATTTGTTTGTGAAAGAATAAAGTCTGTGTTTGAATTTGAGGAGATTATTAAAAATGCATCACAACTCTCATATAGGATGGAGGGAGACCTACGTGAAGGGAAGAAGCACTATGAGGATAGTGGTGAAAATTTGTGTACTGTTAATTATCGGATTATTAATAGTGTGGTGCTCAACATGGTTATTTGTAAATTTTTGAAATAATTCTCAACCAAGGACGCGAAAGGGTTTGTTTCTTGCTCCAGGAAAAGGAAGCAGAATTTGGCAGTCAAGACACTGAGCAGAAAATCAGAAAGGATGGAAGAGGCCAAGGGCATGCTGGTCTGGTTCAGGGAAGTAGAGTAATGCTGCATAATTCAGAATGGCATTCCGAAAGCAAATTTCATTGTAAGCCGCTCATTGCCATTTCAGCTGCATTTCCTGTCACCCAACAAATCTGTGTAGGAAGGAGTTGTCTTGTCATGAAAGGTGAGTGAAGTGTTAAATCACAGTGTCTAAGAAACCTTGCTGCTGATTTGAAAGTTTGGGTTTGTAATTGTAGAGACTGTATTGGTTTTTTGAGCTGCTATGTTGGTTAGATTCTTTTGCAATAGCTGTTCTAGTGTTAGTTATGAGAAAGCAGGGGAGGGAGTGCTAAAGAATCTAGGCCTTATTTTGGTTGTTGTTGTTGAAATATAGGAGGTAAACTTCAACTTTTTTTAAAAGAGTTGAGACATCTCTAAATTATCCCTTTTAAGTCCCAACTCTGTTAATATGGCAATATTTTGCTTCAAATTTAACCTGCAGATGTATTTTTTTATATCATTTATTTGTAAGCAAAACCATTTTTGCATCAACTTCAATGCTAGTAACATGGAGGAAACAAATAGTGAGGATCAAGTAAACTGGTGGAACAGAATCATTCCAACATTTGATGCATGCATGATAAGTATCAATGTGTAGTTTTTATGATTGAGAAAATTGAACACTTTGGAACTTAATGGTTGCTTAATGTAAGAAAATTACCCTAATCTAAGAATTATTGAATTTGATTATATATTTTTTGAACCAAGAAACAAATGAAGAAATTTAATCTCAATTTTTGTGTAAATTGCAGATGAATACGAAGCATTGAAAGAATGTATTCAAGCTGGCATTGAAAGAGAAAAAAAAAGTAAAAACTTAATTGGATCACAAGAAGATTTAGCTCAAGCTAGAGGATTTAGCTCAAACTAAAACTGTCCAGAATTGATTAAAGGTGCAGTACAATTATAGCCCAAGCTAGAATTGCTAGCTCGAGCTAAAATTGTCCAGAGTTGATTAAAGGTGCAGTACTGATCTAGCTCAGGCTAGAATCGCTAGCTCAAGCTAAAGTTGATTATATAAATTCTGAAACATAACTCAAAACAGGGTGGAAAAACATATTAGGTTTTTTAGAGAGAGAGACTAGTGAGAGAAAGGGAAGAAACCTCTGTTCTTAGGAGAAGAACTTGCTCTGATCAGCCCTTCTTATGCAATCCAGATCAAGAATGAAGATTGAAGGAGCTATCATGAGTGGCTAAGTTCTTTCTAACTTGGGATTGAATGTAATTTATCTTGATCAAATGTATTCTTGGTGATATATATATATATATATATATATATATATATATATATATATAAAATTCTCTTTTCTACTTGTTCTTGGTATTTTCGTTTTATGCTTATTGCTTGATTCTGTCTGATCAATAGAGTCTTGATTTTGATCCTTAAATTTAACTGGAAAGTACCTTTAAGGATCTGAAATAGACGAAAATGCTTGATAACTTGTAATGCTAGGAATAGATTCCAGGTTATTGATTGCATGATAATTCTGTTCCTAAAGCTGGATGATTTGTTAAATGTGAGGAAATCAATGTTTAAGAAATTATCTTATGAATTTCATCTGTGAGAAATCAAGATGAATGACTTTAAATTAAGCATCAAGAATAAGTAGTTTTGAGTATTATATATTGTATTATTCAAAATACAGATGATTTGAGATAAACGCAATTCAATCCCAAGTATCTTTCTCTATATTTGATAAGTTGGTTTTGTTACGCCCTGAATCAAACCCTAATCTCTGAGTTATTTGTGAAATCTTTAATTTGGTTATGAACAAAGTCTCAAAATTATTTTCTATACTTAATGAGTTTTAAAAAAGAACATCTTAATTAGAATTGTTCCCTGTGGATTCGACATTCGTACTTTAAAGAGTACTATATTACAGTTGATTCGGTACACTTGCCGAGAAATATCAACAATGCATGCTTCAAAACAGGCATTTTTTCACACTATAGCATTGGAACAGACTCATTTTTCTATATTTCTCTATTATAATTAGTAAGAGTAAAATTGTGTTTTTTTAAAGGAAAAATAACATTACTGATCAACTAAGGCTGTCTTGAAGCAACAAAGTCTGGAGAGGAGGCAAATTATATTCTTTCTAATTATGAAAGACTGTTGTGATTCAAACATTAGGATACAATAACGAATCAGACAACAAAAACCTGAGCAGAAAATGAGGCAAGTGAATATCTTAAGGAACTCAAATATCAGATTGGTACAGATCTGTGAAGGAACCTTGGGCATTGAGTTCTCCCAAGTTCGCAACAACTTAACCGTTTCATCTCAAAATCCATGAAAAGTTCATTTTATCAAGAAAAAAGTATTTTATTTATATGTATAAAACACTTGATGTTCCAACCTATATGATACCTACTTCTATATAAGAAATGGTTATTTTGTATTTATGTATGAAGAATTATAAATATTTCATTACTACTACATCACCACAAAAAAACCTTATCATATCCCACAATCTATACTAAAGGGTCAGAGATTATATTAAGGCACTTTTACACGTAGGATTCCAACTCTTTCCTCAAATTCCTACAATACACTTTTGCACAAAAGTAACTCAGAATACTTCTAGGCATCTTCATACAAAAGTTAGTTTATAATATACACTGAATTTAAGCTTTACTTCAGTTCTCTATTTACTTCTGCAGTTTACCAAAACATTATGCAGAAGGCTTCAGCTTACATCGTTGTTGGGAGGGTGACGATCTTTTGTTTCCATGAATTTATGTATATGTTATTTGTGTCAGGGTCCACATTATGTGTCTCCTCCTCCATCTACTTATTTGCTTGTTTTTTATCACTCTCCCTTAGTCTTGGTTCTAACTTGCACTTTTCTGCAAAACACAAACTCCTTTCCCTGCATAAAGGTTTTTAGGCCTCTGTTCAATAAAGAAGAAAAGGATAAAGAAAATGAAAAAAGAAAAAAAAAATTGGAAAACACCACAAAAAAGATTATTTGATTGAAAAGAAATAAATAAAAAATAATAGTTTAATTAAAAAATAAAATGAAATGGTAGCTATTTATTATTAATATTATTATTGTTATTATGAAAGAAAAAAAATACTGTAAGAAAAACTATATATCCTTTTATAGTCATAATCAATTAAACATTTTAAAATCCACTTGGAAACTTGTAAAGGTTGTAATAAACTAAAACTTTCTGTGTTAAGTTTTTCTACAGTCAGCCTTTCCACTTTCTCTTCTCTTATATATAACTACTAATCATCTTTCACCGTGACCAACTTACGCAATAATTTTAAAAAAAATAATGCTATAACTAAAAAAATGATTATTCATGGCATAATACAAGGTATGATTCAAAATTCTTGTCGGTATAAGAATACCTCCAAAAATAAAATCTCGCACCAAGACATGAAAACGAGATACATACATTCATTTTGTTATTTTTTTGCATCTCAGCTCATTTAGTTTGTATTATTTCTCTACCACTCAAAATTCATTGAAAACAAGAAAAGTTTGATATATTTTTGTGCATAAAGAGTGATAGAAGAGAGGGTGAAGAGAAGAGAAATGGCAACACTGCTTGGAGAGTAATACTCACGGCCGTAAAAGACCCTAATGGACGGAACCCACTGTACTTGCTTTTTTTACATCGGCGTTATGATAACTTTTCTTGGGCTGAAAATAATTGGGAAGAGCAGTTACGAGCAGTGGACAATGAAGGTAACAACGTTCTACACTTACCTGCGCATCTGCCACCTCAACGCCAATCATTCTCCGGTTTAACAGCAAGCATTCAAATGCAAAGAGAGCTATTATGGTTTGAGGTGAATTCATTCATTTCCCTATTCTTATTCAATCATTTTTTATTAGTATCGTATTGTAAGACATCTGTTCCAGAAATCTTCACATACTTCTAGGTAAGCTTATTTTTAATCTATGCATTAGTTAAAATTGGCTTTTGTAGTAACTCAGTTAGATTATTTTTTCTTCTTAATTCTTTTTGGAAATTTTTATAATACAGAGATAACAAAACAAGATTCATCAATTTAGGGTTGATTTTGAAGAAGTGAATAGGAAAATGAGCGTACACGGGAGAGTCGAGCGAAGAGGAGGGTAAAGGAAGAGGAAGACATGTAAGAAATTATGTAAATTAATTTGTATAAAGTGACTCACATGACTTAGAGTTTGGGCTTTAGGCCCAAATATGATTTAATAGTAATAATAGAATAAATGGTCCATTGGTTAACGTGAGAAATATATATATATATATATATATATATATATATATATATGATAATATACCTAATGAAAAACCTACATCTGATGGAGATTGAGAACTAAAGGTTATAGGGTTATGTCTCTGCAAATAATAGTTGTCTCACTGTTAACCATAAAGAAAAGTGTGTGACAAGTACAGAATTGGAGATAGATTGGGACAAATGAGATAAAGTAACTGTTCAATTAGGATCACTCACGGATCAAGGTAGGTGTCTATTCCTTCTTGATTGTATGATTGTGTGAGAATCATGATATGATAAGATCTATATGTGAACATAATTGTATGTGTTCAATTTACGTTCATTCATGTTACATGTGGTATCAGAGCCTCGTTGCTTATTTTTGTGATTCTCCATTAATGTTTTTCCAAAAATTGAAGAACCCTAATTTTAAAATATTCCCAATTTTAAGAACCCTAATTTAAAAAAAATAAATTAGGATTTATAGATTAAGATTTTCATTCCTCTATAATAGATCCCTAATTGTCTTAAACCATCAAAACCAAAGAACCCTAATTTTAAAATAATCTCAATTGAAAAACCCTAATTTTAAAATTAGGATTTATGTATTAAGGTTTACATCAACTACCGTTTGGTGCCTGGGTTCGCTGAGTTTTTGTGTAAGGGATGAAACTGCACGTGTGAATTTCGTTCCTGCACCTATTGAATTCACAATAATAGTTGACCCGTATGGAATGGCCCATTATTCATCAAAATTTAATTCAAGTGTTTGTTATATTCTTCCCTGCACCTTACGTCCCTTTTGGATGCACCTATTATTGTGAATAGTATCAACTAATTTGGTTGCATTTGTGTTATGGGAAAATAAAATAGTATCATGTATGATTTTTTATTTATTATGTTTTAATGTAATTTTATTTGCATTAAATTAAAGTTTAATTGATTAATTGAAAGTGAGGAATGGAAAATCATTTTTTTTCTGCTTTATGTATTAATTTTTTAAAATTAAAATTTTGGAATTATTTGTATGATAGATTTGTAATCACCAATGATCAAATCTTTATGTTTTATTTAATTCCAAATTATGGATGAAATTTTATTTCAATTAATGATATTATTTATGGAATTATTTGTATGATAGATTTGTAATCACCAAAGTGATCAAATCTTTAAGTTTTATTTAATTCCAGATTATTGATAAATTTTATTTCAATTACCTATAGAATGGATGCTAAAAATTATTTAAATATGGGTAAATGAAAATTTGTTATTATAAGACATTTTTGGATCGCCCAAAGGTTGATTAATTGTCCTTATAATTAATGGATATGATTGTTGGTAGTGAGTATGTGTTATTAGTTTTGCTTGTATATCCAAAGATAACAAGTGTTTCTAGTTGATGCATATATCTTGCCAAATAAAGTTAATACTATTAGCATCATTATGTTTTGTGTATTAATGAATCTCCCAAAGGAGAACATTAGTATACATAGGATGTTTCTGAATCTGTATTGTATGTTTAGTTTATGACTCGAAGTATTAATGTTAAGCATGTGTGATTGCAGTATCTGTTCCAGTCTTTAATGGTCTAAATTTTTCTGACTGGAGTGAAAAAGTCCAATTTCACTTAGGTGTATTGGATCTTGATTTGGCCATTCGAATCGAGAAACCTGCTGCTATTACTGATGAAAGTTGTAATGAGGAGAAAACTCATTATAGGGATTGGGAAAAGTCAAACAGACTTAGCTTGGTGTTTATGCGGATGAGCATAGCAAACAATATTAAGTCTGCTCTTCCCGAAACTGAGAATGCAAAAGAATTCATGAAGTTTGTGGAAGAGCGCTCTCAAACAGCTGATAAGTCTCTTGCTGGGACATTAATGAGTACGTTAATCACCATGAAATTTGATGGTTCTCGTACTATGCACGAACATGTCATTGAAATGACTAATATTGCGGCAAGACTTAAGTCTCTGGGAATGGCAGTGGATGATAATGTTCTCGTACAATTCATTTTGAACTCTTTACCGTCTGAGTATGGTCCTTTCCAGATGAACTATAACACTATGAAAGATAAGTGGAATATGCATGAATTGCATAGCATGCTAGTTCAGGAAGAGACTAGATTGAAGAATCGAGGAAACCACTCCATACATTATGTGAACAATCAGGGAGCTGGAAAGAAAGTCTTCAAGAAACATGGAAAGGGTAAAGGACCACTAAAGATAAATGAGTCCTCTACTAAGCTCCAGAAGAAGAATGACAAATGTCATTTCTGCAAGAAAGCTGGACATTTCCAAAAGGATTGTCTGAAATGTAAGGCTTGGTTTGAAAAGAAGGGTAAGCATAATATTTATTATGTATGTTTTGAATCAAACTTAACTGAAGTTCCACATAATTCTTGGTGGATTGATTCTGGATGCACAACTCATGTTTTGAATATGATGCAGGGATTCCTTTCAACCTGAACCATAAAGCCAAATGAAAAGTTTGTCTTCATGGGAAATAGAGAGAAGGTTCCAGTGGAAGCAGTCGGGACTTATCGTTTAATCCTCGACACTGGATTTTATTTAGACTTAATGGATACTTTTTACGTACCTAGTATATCTAGGAATTTAGTTTCATTGTCTAAACTTGATGTTGTCGGATACTCTTTTAAATTTGGGAATGGTTGTTTCAGTTTATATCAGCATGCCAATTTGATTGGATCTGGTACTCTTTATGATGGATTATATAGATTGAATCTTGATAATTTATATGCTGAAACTCTTATGACCTCGCATCATAATGTTGGCATTAAACGTAGTTTGGTGAATGAATGTTCTGCTTTCTTGTGGCACAAACGTTTGGGACATATTTCCAAAGAAAGGATGGAGAGATTGGTAAAGAATGAAATACTTCTAAGATTGGATTTTACTGATCTGAATGTATTTGTGGATTGTATTAAAGGTAAACAAACCAAACACACAAAGAAGGGAGCCACAAGAAGTACTCAACTTCTTGAAATTATACACATTGATATATGTGGACCTTTTGATGCAAGTTCTTTCAATAAAGAAAGGTATTTTATCACCTTTATTGATGATTTTTCACGTTATGGTTATGTCTATTTACTGCATGAAAATTCGCAAGCGGTGAATGCCTTGGAAGTTTATATAAATGAAGTGGAAAGGCAATTAGACAGAAAGGTGAAAATTGTCAGGTCAGATAGAGGTGGTGAATATTATGGAAAGTATGATGAAAGTGGACAACACCCTGGTCTGTTTGCTAAGTTCCTTGAGAGATGTGGTATTTGTGCTCAATACACAAATGCCAGGTACACCACAACAAAATGGTGTTTCAGAAAGGCGTAATCGAACCTTAATGGATATGGTTAGGAGCATGTTAAGTAAGTCAACTGTACCTGTTTCATTGTGGATGTATGCTTTAAAAACTGCCATGTATCTGTTGAACAGGATGCCTAGTAAGGCAGTTCAAAAGACACCTTTTGAATTGTGGACAGGAAGGAAACCCAGTTTGAGACACCTGCATGTTTGGGGATGTCAGACAAAAGTTAGAATATACAATCCGCAAGAGAAGAAATTGGATGCAAGAACAATCAGTGGATACTTCATTGGTTATCCAGCAAAGTCAAAAGGGTATATGTTTTACTGTCCTACCCACAGCACAAGAATTGTTGAATCTGGAAATGCACGGTTCATTGAAAATGGTGAAACCAGTGGGAGTGATACTTCACAAAATGTGGAGATTAAGGAAGTTAGAGTACAAGTTCCTTTAACTAGTACCTTTACTTCAAGTATTGTTGTTCCTAATGTAGTTGAGTCACTCAACAATGAAGAAGAAGAACAAATTAATGATCATGAAGTTAACAATGAACCTGTAGTAGAACAACCACAAGAAATAGTATTAAGAAGATCTCAAAGAGAAAGATAGTCTGTTATTTCGAATGATTATGTGGTTTATCTACAAGAGTCATAAAATGACTTAGGTATTGATAATGATCCAGTTTCATTTTCAGACGCCATCAATGATGATAATTCTGATAAGTGGTTAGATGCCATGAAAGATGAGCTTAAATCAATGGCACAGAATGATGTATGGGACCTTATAGAATTGCCAGAAGGATGTAAGAGAGTCGAGTGTAAATGGGTTTTTAAGACTAAACGTGACTCTCGTGGCAATATCGAACGTTACAAGACCCGACTAGTTGCCAAAGGTTTTACTCAAAAGGATGGCATTGATTATAAGGAAACATTTTCACCTGTTTCTAAGAAAGATTCCTTTAGAATTATCATGGCATTAGTAGCTCATTATGATCTTGAGTTGCATCAGATGGATGTCAAAACTGCCTTTCTGAATGGGGATTTAGAAGAGGATGTTTATATGGACCAACCAGTGGGGTTCATTGAAGAAGGAAAGGAACACATGGTGTGTAAACTTAAGAAATCAATATACGGGCTTAAACAGGCTTCTAGGCAATGGTATCTTAAGTTCAATGATACTATTGTGTCCTTTGGGTTTAAGGAAAACATCGTTGATCGGTGTATATACCTGAAGGTCAGTGGGAGCAAGTTTATATTCTTGATTTTGTATGTTGATGATATCTTGCTTGCAACTAATGATCTTGGTCTATTAAGTGAGACTAAGAAGTTTCTCTCTAATAACTTTGAGATGAAAGATATGGGCGAGGCATACTATGTGATAGGAATTGAAATATTCTGTGACAGATCACAAGGACGGTTAGGTTTGTCTTAGAAAATATATATTAATAAAGTTTTAGAGAGATTCAGAATGGATAAATGTTCGACATCTCCTATTCTAATACAGAAAGGAGACAAATTTAGTCTCATTCAGAGTAATCCAGGATTGGATCATTGGAAAGCTGCAAAGAAAGTTTTAAGATACTTGCAAGGAACGAAGGATCACATGCTTACGTATAAAAGATCTGATCATCTTGAGGTGATTGGATATATAGATTCAGATTTTGCTGGCTGTGTGGATACACGAAAGTCTACTTTTGGTTATGTGTATCTTTTAGCCGGAGGAGCGATTTCATTGAAAAGTGCGAAGCAGACAGTCATTGTTGCATCCACCATGGAGGCTGAATTTGTGGCATGCTTTGAAGCCACAGTTCAGGCTAATTGGTTGCGGAATTTTGTTTCAGGACTTGGAATAGTTGACAGTATTGCCAAGCCGCTGAGAATTTATTGTGATAACTCCGCAGCTGTCTTCTTTTCTAAAAATGACAAGTATTCCAAAGGTGCTAAACATATGGAATTGAAATATTTTTCCGTTAAAGAAGAAGTTCAGAAACATAGAGTGTCAATAGAACATATTAGCACTGATCTTATGATTGTTGACCCTTTAACAAAAGGGTTACCGCCCAAAAAATTTACTGGTCATGTTGTAAATATGGGCATTATGTCTACTAGTGAATGATTAATGTTGTTATTAATGCTTATTTGACACTCTGAGCTCATTGAATAAATAAAGTTTCTGAAATTTATGTTTTCTACTTTATGTATATGCATGTAAATTATGTTGTGGAAAACAAATTATGTTGTTATTGATGAAAATGACATTATGTTTGAACCTATTATGGATTTCTCATTATAAAGTCATATTAAGGAGAAAGGATGATATAGTAGTACATGGAAGGAAATGTGTTGATTAAAATGACATGTAACCGCCATGACTCTTATTATTTCTGTATCCTTGATTTTGATTAATGATACAACCAATTTATGTAAGGCCTTTTAAATGTGCATTTATGTAATTATTAAATCATGAAAGTATTATAACTCATATGAGTCAAGTGGGAGAATGTAAGAAATTATGTAAATTAATTTCTATAAAGTGACTCACATGACTTAGAGTTTGGGCTTTGGGCCCAAATATGATTTAATAATAATAATAGAATAACGGGCCCATTGGTTAACGTGAGAAATATATATATATGACAATATACCTAATGAAAACTTACATCTGATGGAGATTGGGAACTAAAGGTTATAGGGTTCTGTCTCTACAAATAATAGTTGTCTCACGGTTAACCATCAAGAAAGTGTGTGACAAGTACGGATCACTCTCATGGATTAAGGTAAGTATTTATTCCTTCTTGATTGTATGATTGTGTGAGAATCATAATATAATAAGATCTATATGTGAACATAATTGTATGTGTTCAATTTACGTTCATTCATGTTTAAATTTACAAGACATTCCCGACGCGGTGTTGATCTGAAGCGGATTGCGAAATTAGAGATAAAGTTTTTAGGGAAGAAAGGATAGAGAGAGTGCATTCGATTTCGAATATAATGAGAATAAAACTGTGAAAGAAAAGTTGTGTTTTCGGTGGATTCGGTTTCCGATAGTGGAACCGCCATGAGAACCACTGCTCCAAGCTTCGCGCTGCTCCAACAAACTTTTCTTACACCTTTTGACTGTGTCTAGTAGTTTTTTCTTTTTCTTTTTTAAAAATAAATTATTTTGATTTAGTTTCGCCCAACCTTTTCACATATTCACAATCAAAATCCTAACCCTTCTATTCTAACATCACACAGTGAAACAAAGCCATTCAACTATTTATGAAAATTTAAAACATTTCAAGTGTGTTATAAGCTAAAATATTTTAAAAAAAATTATAAAATTATAAAAGTAAATTGGTTTTAGAAATTTCATAAAACACATGGTGTACTGATTGAGCGGAAAGGTCCAACAACAAGACCGAAAGCTTAACCCAAAGGTTGAGCCATGAGATCGAACCAAAAAGGTAAGTCGAAGGAATTAAATAAAAAAGAAAAGAAAAGGCCCATGAAACAAAGCTCAAATGTAGAGGTGTGTGTAGAAAATATCAAGTGCAAAGGACCCAATAAAAGAGTAGTATAAATAGAAGGTCGACTTAAGAGGTAAGTATAGTAAATTTATCTGATAATTAACCGATACTAAATTTGACTTTGACATCGGAGCATCATGTAAGTACACACACCCAATCGAGAGAGGAGACCGAGACCATATACCGTGAAATCCAATTGATCAAACTTACAGGGAGTTCACAAACCAAGTCCAAGTAAAGGAATAGCAGTCCAAAAGCTTAAGTTGAGAAGGAAGTCCGAAAGTGAAGACCTAGAAGTTAACGAGTTCCAAGTAAGAAAGAAGTTTGTTTCTAGACCCTTGTAAAAACACATGGTGTTGATAGAAAGAAATAAATTATCATATGAAAAATAATATAATCTAAAACCATTTTTAAATTTTCGTTTATAATGTTATATTAGTTTGAATTCGTATACGTAGACATTTTGTTTCCCATCAAAGAATATCACTTTCCATTAAGTTTTTTCTCACCAAACAATATTTCTTTCATAGTTTCTTCCGATCTTTTTCTTTCACCCTCAGTTTCTTTCATCTTTAACATACTCAGACACTCCTCTCAAATGTTGTGTCCGTGTTGGACACTCGTATCAGACACCGATACTCGTAAGACAATCGTATGACACGTATCGGTTAAGTGTCCAATTCAAAAAATATTTATTAAATTTATGATAATTCTAGCACGGTTCTAACACAATTTTAAAAAGGAGAAATACACTAATTTTCTAAAAATTCAAATTTATTATATAATTTTTTATTATGATTATAGAAATAAGGAACAAATCCTTTTGAACTAGCCATGAAAAAATATCTTTTTGCTTCAAAAAAAAATGTAAAACATACTTGTGCACATAAATTTTTATTGTCAATTTATATAATTCATAATTATATAATATATAGATTCGTATCCCCGTATCCTACATTTTAAAGATTATATGTATTTTTGTGTCTATATCCGTGTCGTATAAGTGTGCATTTGAGTGTTTATGCTACATAGTAACTATTGAATAATTTGGTAATTTCATTGGAACAAAATATAGATCTTATGAATTAATATTGGTCAACGAAATAGTAAAAATACGTTTATTGCATCTTAAATTTTATAAGTACTTATATGTTGAGAATTTTACACCAAATAAAAATAATATTTTGTTAAAATATGAATTTAAAAGAGAAATAGTATTTTGTTAAAATGTGAACCTATGTAAATAGATGAAATAATTTTGAAATTGCGTGACCTGTACACTAATGTATTTCACTGTGTTGTCGGATTAACATTTTTCAAACTTGTATATATTAAAGTTGTCTAATTTGATTGGTCGTACAAACTGTAACGGTTCAAAAGATTATTTAATAAATTTTTTTTCACAACCAGTTGAAAACTCTATTTAATAGTAAAATGTTAAAGTAAGATATTTAATTAAAATATAACATCAATTATAAAATAGTTGTATAAAATAAGATAGTTGTGAAGATAATTTTTTTATTACACTAGTACAACAACTACTATTTTACTAAATTGTTTTGGTGGATTATACATCACAAAAATGGATTAATTTCTTGATTTCAAATATTATAAGCCTTTTTATATATGCCTAGTTTTATTGTATGTTAGATTTCTTGGATATGTTTTTCATGTTTTTTCAGGTTACAGAACATTGTATGTTCTTAGCTTGGCCACAAGATTGTCCATATGTATTCAATATGTGATTGTTTTTCAAAAGGGTGTGGAGGTTAATGAATCCTATTTCAGCATAACTATTACATATAATTGTAATTGATTGTTTTTATGGGTAAGAAAAATTAAATAAATTAGAGTGTTAAGGACACTCTAACCCTTTTAAAAAAAATTAATAAAATTCTACTACCTAGTTTAAATGTGGACCTCCTCCACATATCAACTTTAAGAGTCAAAAAGTTCATCTAAAACAAAATCATTACATCAGAAAGGCTCATAATAACCTTAGTCGAGCTAGTACATTGACCATTAATATATTTTTGTAAAATATGTTAATGAAACACATTCTATATGCACATGAATAAATAGAAACTTATATGAGGTCTTTGTAAAAATGTTACATTATTGTTTACGATTCCATTCGGAGAAGCTTTAAACTTGTTATCTGATATTTGACATCAACTCCATCCGAACAACTATCTCATTAAAGTGTTGTCCTCTTTTTGGCTTCATTCAAAACGTTCTGTCCCACTATGCAGTCAAATAACACCTTATATAAAAAAATGCATCAAAATTAAGTGAGAATTGTCATGTAAATATTATAAAAAAAAAACATTGTGGATTGGGCATCCTACATCTATAATTTTTAACAAATTTTAAACAAGTTACTGGATCAATACATCATTCGATATAAGAGAAATTGATATTTTGATTTTACATGTTATCCATAACTAAATTGTGTCAAGTGTAAAGATTTCAACTGGATAAAAAAGAGGTGTCATTAAAAACTATGTAATTAATTGTGTATTTGCATGTGTTCTATATGAAATATTATATAATTAAAAGTTTGTTCCTACAAGAACAATAACGTTATCATAACGTTATCATGAGAATAATTTAATTTCTCATTATGTATGTGTGTTTTGTATAAAATAATTATAATTTAAGATGTATATTAAAAATACATATATTATTTATTAAAATAACCTCCTTCTGTCGAGTATATAAATCTAAGTAAGTTGTAAGAGATTTTTAATTAATTTTAACTCTAAACCTTAATCCTAACACCTGATCAACTAATTATTAAAATAAAAAAAACGGTTATTTTCAGTTGGTAACGTTAAATATGTCTCAAAATTATATTTTCTCTATTCTAAATTATTAGAATTGTATTTAGTCTTTAAAAAAATTGATGTATTCAAAACAAAAGATTAATATTGTATGTTAGTTATTCCAAATAATAATTTCAACACAGATAAAATATTGTATTTATTAAGATAATGATATTATTGTAAATAAATTTATTTTTATTTTAACAAGTGATATATTTATTGTGTTAATTTACATTTACTTTGGCAAAAAAAGTACTTCTTTCATATATATATATATATATATATATATATATATATATATTCTTTTCGAGCTTAAATTTTTTTTATTTCTTTTCTCCAATAACAAATATTAAATGGGTCTTGAGATATTTTTATTTATTTTTTCAATAAAAATTTTCATGTTAGGTATTATTATGCAACTTGGTATTTTTTTAGATAATTTTTTTATCGTTTAAAATTACTTAAACAAATATGATATATAAAAAAGCAAAAGATTTAACATCAATAAATAATAAATAAATATTTTTAACTCAAAATCTTAAGATAATAAATAAATTTAAATTTTTTTTACTTGAATATTATTTTTTTATCGACAAAAAACAAATAAATTAAATTGAGGTATTTCAAAGATATCTCAACCCTTATACAAAACCAACCAGAACCAATCTTAAAAAATCCTTACACATACTAAAACGCATGAAACAGAGGATCATAGCTGACAAACGTAAACAACCCCACAATTCAACATAAACCCCTACCATTTTCTAAGAGATCTCATGCATACCAAAAGTTCAAGACATCAGTCAGAATACGAAAAACTTACCTCCCAGGCTTTGGAATTCACCCACGACCATACATTCACTTGCACCATGGTAAAAATTTCAATATGATTTATCCTACCGCTTTTAAAAATCTTCTTATTCCTATGTTTCCACAACTTAGCTACCACCGCTACCCACACGCAACCCCAAATCTGATTAATGCTTTTATTCATCCCACTAATCTTAAAACTCAAAAAATGCACTTTTGACTCGCAATGCTCTGTCAATGCTCGTGATTAACACTACTTATATCTTATTAATCTTCCTTATCTTTATCTTTTACAAAATTTCCACCCTATCTTAAATTTCTACAACTAATTATGACTAGTCCATACAAAATGCATTAGAATGGAACTTAGGGCATAAAGATAAGTTTACTTTGCACAACTTCAAAAATCCACTTATCAGAGTCCTTTTTTTTATCAGCAATAATAAATAAATAAATATGGATCACTTCAGGGGTAAACCAACCCTTATACAACACACCAAATACAACCAACCAACAAAATACTAACTATACTACTCTAACACCAACCAAACTACTCTAAAGAAAGAATCCCTAAAACCAGAAAACCAACAAGCTTGAACCAAATCTAAATCGAATTTAGGCAAACCAAAGGTTCAAGACATTAATCTGAATAAGAAAAACAAGTAGATGAAATTTTAGAGAAAATCCAAGACCACCTTCAATTGAATCAAGGAGAAAGTCTCTGAAAGATGACCTTGTTCCTAACACACCAAAACTCAGTAGCCACCGCAATCCTGACATTCCCCTAGACCAAATTAACATAATAAGGTGCATTACACAGGTTAAACTGCAATGGGAATTAAGGTTAAAAGAATCAACTGATTTCAACCCTAGCCATGCATAACAGAGACTCCACATTAACCAAACGAATCGAAAACCAAAAAACAGATGAAAAGAAGTCTCCCATTTTTTCCCGCACAAGCTACACATAATATTTTCAACCACAATCCCTCGTCAGACCAATTAACTTTGGATGCGATCTTGTCTTCCAATACCCTTCAAGCAACAAAATGGGCTGAAGGCAGAGCTTTAATCCTCCAAAAAGCCTTAAATAATTGCAGATGTTCTCCTTAAGATACTTCTTTTAAAACAACATAGGCAGACTTAACTGAAAACTCTAAACTTGTGACATCTTTTCAAGCCCAGATATCAACTTTTTCCAAATCAAGCAAAGAGTCTTGCACCACCTCCAAGACTTGATTGACCTGATTCTTCTCCCAGACAAAAAGGCTCATTCTCCAAACCAAATCTCACTCCCACCCACTATTAACCCAGGTTTCGCAACAATCCAACGAAGCTTCTTTAGAAACACTAAGAGAGAAAAGTCTTCGGAATTTATTCTTTAGGTCTTCATTACCCACTCATATGTCCTCCCAAAACTTAATAGACTTCCCATTACCAACTTCCCAAACAAAGCGGTCTTCGAAACTCCTACCCCATCCCTCCAACTTCCAGATCACCTTCAAATCTCTCCATCAAAGGGAGTCTTTGTTGTTTAACCCAACCTTTTTCAAGCTTCTCCACCTTCCGTATTTAGACTCTAATATCTCCTTCCACAAACCACTTTTGTTAGAACCCAACCGCCAAATCCATTCACTTAACAAGGCCAAATTAAAAAGTTTGATGCTAATAATACCAACCCTGCTTCCCGAGGCTCATACACCTTGTCCCAAGAGACCCACACGATCTTTCTCCCTTCCGAACCCCAACCCCATAAGAAATTCCTCTAAAGATTCGCAATCTTTTTCAACACATCATTGATGTAATAGAAATCCAAATATACATATAGTTTGATGAGATAGAAATACATGTACAATTAATGTTACAACCTCAAACAAATTATAACAAGCTTTTTAGGCTAACGAATTACCTGGTCATTATCATAATGTAAAAGTTTGGCAACGAGCTTGGATGGATAATTTTCAATGTTTGGGTTTATGATTAAGAGTTTAGGATTTAAGGTTTAGTCCTACATACATATCATTGATGAAATAGAAATCCAAATATAGATATAGTTTGATGAGATAGAAATACATGTACAATTAATATTACAACCTCAAATAAATTATATCAAAGAATTACAACAAGTTTTTTAGGCTAACGATTTACTTGCATTACAAGAAAACAACCATTTTGCGTGAGCCAAAAACGGACGCTTATGCGTCGGAGTATCGTCCGTTCCGCATCCGACGAAAAAAGCATGGAAGCAAATACAAATTAGCGTGGGCCAGAAAATTGGACGCATCTTGCGTGGACCAAGCCCAGGCAAAACGAACGCAACATGCCACATGTGGCAGCTTTTGCGTGGGCCTATCCGACGCATAATTATCAAATTTTGTGGATTACTCGAACTCAAGTCCTTCCCGTGACCAGGAAAGCATTAACCACTAGACCAGACAAGTTCTTTGGTCATATTATCATTTTTATTATACTTATTATTATTAATATAATTTATACATATTAATATAATTATTATTAATAATAATAATAAAATAAATTATACTAATATTATTAATAATATTATTATTAATATTATTATTAACGTTATAATTAACATTATAATTAACGTTATAATTAACATTATAATTAACGTTATAATTAACATTATAATTAACGTTATAATTAACATTATAATTAATATTATAATTAATATTATAATTAACATTATTATTAATATTATAATTAATATTATATTCATATTATTAAAATTAATATTGTTAATATTATTAGTATTGTTAATAATAATAAGTATAATTAGAATCATAATAATACTAAAGAATTTGTAGTGGTTAAATCTAATTTATAATCCCCTCTAACTTATAATCCAAAATTTAATAATCAACTATATTCCATGATTCTAACTTAATTCTATAACTATCACGAAATGACGAATTAGCTTCAGTGACCTTAGTTTCAGCGTTAACGGTAGTATGGGTCGGCCAACCGTGATGATTCCACTCGTCTCGGCCAACCTTCCATGGTCTCGACCAAGTCTCTTAGGTCTCGGTTGCCTCAGTCAAGTCTCTCAGGTCTCAGCCAGGTTCCCCTTGGTCTCGGTCAGGTACACCAGGTCTCGGACAGCCAGGTGGGTCTCGGTCAAGGAGACCAAGTGTCGGTCTTGCCCATACCGGCACATAACTTATAATCCAAAATGTAATCATAAACTCTATTCCATGATTTAAAGTTCATTTTATATCACACCCAATCGAAACTTACTTATTTATGTTACATTTATTAAAAACTAAGTCTACTAAATTTACTATGTCAAAGACCTATTATTTAGTATGTTGGGAAACTATATTAACACACTTATAAGGAATATTGCATATGTATCATCTTGTTACTTACTACATTATTATGTGCTTCAGTTGGAAAACATTAATTTCTTTTCGAAATCATACTCAATAACTATAACAATGACATTTATAGAGCATATAGTCAACTTTGGAACACTTTGGATATTGTATCAATCTAACAATTAAGAATAAGTTACTTACTCACGCACTTAATCTTAATATGTTTGTATCATATACATTTTCGCTAATTCATTAAGACGATCTTATGATTCATTTATGAGAAATAACATCTTCAAAACTATAATGGATATCAAAACAAAAATCCTAATTCATTCATCCATTGCACACATATAACATTTAAATTTATTTAAGTTACTAATCAAAAGTTTTATCTAACTTTTTTTTTCTTAAACTAAATAAAACATTTTTAGATCAAATTTATTCTCTATTTTTAAATACATCCATTACCATTTTGCATTAATTAATTACTTCATCTTGAATTTATATTCTTTAAGTTTATGTATATTTTATATAATATTTACAAAATTTAAATAAGCATTTTATTTTTATTTTTTTTACTAATTTTTAATTAATTATTATTTTTCTACATGTTTTCAAATCTTTATAAACTTTTTAAGATAACTTCTTTTAAATAATTTTAAAATTAAACACTTCATCAATTTAATAAATGTAATTTAACTAATTTATATCATAATTTCAAAAATAAAATAGTTATAACAATATATAAATAAAATAAATTTAAAATAAATAATTTTTGAAATAATAAAATATTTTATATAACATTTACATAATTTAAATATATATTTTCTTTTACTCAATTAATTTTAAATCAAACACTTATTTAATTTAATAAATTTAATTTAACTAATTTATATTCAAAATTGATAAATTAAATAATTTATTATAATATTAAAGAAATAATTTTAAAATAAATATAATAAAGAATTAAATATTAAAATATTTATTAGACATTAAATAAATTTAAATTTTAAAATCCTAAAAATGCGTGGGCCATTGCGGACGCATATGCGTGGGCTTTTGGCCGACGCATATGCGTGGGCCGCGGCCGACGCAAACTGATTTTTTCTTAAAAAAAATAAATTAAATCCATTTGTGCATCCCTTTTGCGTCCAAGGTCATTCTTGCGTGGGCTTTTAGTCATTTTGGTCGACAAGAGTAGCGTCTGCAAGTGGCCCACGCAAGAATTTGGAAGCTAATTCTTCATTATGCGTCCAATGTGATTCTTGTGTGGGCTTTTACCCATTTTGACCGACGAGAGTAGCGTCCGCTATTGACCCACGCAAGATTTTGGAAGCTAATTGTTACTTTTCTCGTAGTGTTGGCCATCATCATAATGTAAAAGTTTGGCGATGAGCTTGGATGCATAATTTTCAATGTTTGTAGTAAATTTTTAATTCAAGAAAGTTGTTTTTTTTTCCCTAGTTTTTCTCATATGCTTGTAATTGACCCTTGTTACCTTCCACGAGCTTCTAGATATGGAAATAGATGAATTTAAGAATTTGGAGAGAATGGTGTACCTTTACATTTGGAACCACCTCTCCCTCTCCTTTACTTTAGGAATTTAATAGTCCTTCGGTTTTAATTTTGGAATACCATTCTCTTGCTTTTCCCTTGTTACTTTTGGTTCCAATAAATGAGAAAAAAAAAATATTATAGGTCCTTTGATATCAGAAAAAGAATTTATACATTATTAACCAATCAATTATTATTATTTTACATTTTTTTAATTTTTTTTTACTTTACCATTAAATTTCCAACTTCCATTTTTATTATCACTAATTTTTTCCGTACATTTAACAATTCAAATTTTCAGTTTTCATATATTTAAAAAAAATTACTTTTATTACAGAAAAGAATCCTAAGGCCTAACAAAATACATAAAGAAAACCAATTTTGTGCAACAATAAAAGGGCATGCGGAGCAAGGTTTAAACAGCAAGAGGAAGTTTGAAGAACAGAAAAAAAATAGAATAGTGGTAGAAATGTTTTGTGAGTAGAAATAGTTCTCTCTGTCTCTCTTGCACTCCATCAATAATATTTCATTCTCCATCAACACTCATCTATCTTCCTTCAACGATCACCACTTTCACTTCATATTCTTTAACTCTTTAGGTTCTACTATTACTTGTGGTATTCTCTGATGTAAATTAAAGTTTGAGTCTTTCATTTTGGTTAGAAATGATGAATCCTGATGTGGAAGTTTCGGATGATTCTAACATTGAGATTATAATATCACGAGATTATCTGAGCTATGAACAAACTGATCCCCCTGTTGCTACTTCACATGCTGTCACACCAATATCAGGTTTTTTCATACAATAATATGGGTAGATAGATTTGAGTTCTAAAGAAGATGATATATATATAGTGATTAAAATTAGAGTGACTAAAATTAAGTTTGAAAGGATTGCAGATATCTACTGGTGTGCATTATGGGGTGACTGAAGAAGATGCTTGCAGTTCACTTGGCTGCTTTATCTGGCCACCACAGAATAGTCAAACATTTCTGCTCTCAGCAACATCTGCTTGACATTATACATTATTATACATTATTAACCAATCAATTATTATTATTTTACATTTCTAACTTCCATTTATATTATCACTAATTTTTTCGGTACATTTAACCATTCAAATATTCAGTTTTCATATATTTAAAAAAAAGTTACTTTTATTTACAGAAAAGAATCTAAGGCCAAACAAAATACATAAAAAAAAACAATTTTGTGCAACAGGAAGTTTGAAGAGCAGAACATAAAAGAATAGAATGTGGTAGAAATGTTTTGTGAGTAGAAAGAGGTCTCTCTTGCACTTCAACAATAATATTTGATTCTCCATCAACACACATCCACATCTATTTTCCTTCCAGGATCACCACTCGTAAACTTCTCATCACTTTCACTTCATCTTCTTTATTCTCTCTACTCTTTAGCTTCTACTATTACTTGTGCTATTCTCTTAGGTAAATTAAAGTTTGAGCCTTTCATTTTGGTTAGAAAATGATGAATCCTGATGTGGAAGCTAGGGATGAGTCTAACATTGAGATTATAATACCACGAGATGATCTGAGCCATGACCAAACTCATCCCCCTGTTGCTACTTCACATGCTGTCACACCATCATCAGGTTTTTTCATACAATAATATTTGAAGATATATATACATATATAGAGAGTGATTAAAATTAAGTTTGAAAGGATTGCAGATATCTACCGGTGTGCATTACGGGGTGACTGGAGTGAAATGGAAGCCATTGTTAGAAATGATCCAGATAGTGTACGCATTAAATTGACTGAAACAGGGGACACAGCTCTTCATGTAGCAGCAGGTGCAGGGAACACTAATTTTGTTAAAGAGTTGACTAATCTTATGAAGACAGAAGAGCAGCTAATACCAAACTCCGAAGGGATGCTTGCAGTTCACTTGGCTGCTTTATCTCGCCACCACACAATAGTCAAACATTTCTGCTCATATCGTCTGCTTCACGGAATGGCTTACAAGGATGTTGAAAAACTCTTTTTCATGACCATTGACAACGACATGTTTGGTAAGTGCATCTACAACTAATTAAACATCCTTGTTTACCCCTTCTTCTTATCTAATTATCTTTTACTTGTTAAACTTAACCAATTCAGCTATTCGGTTTAATTAACTAGAACACAATAACAAATTTAATGATCAGTTCAAATTATTTTGATCGAAACCCTGATCATATTCAATATATAATTTTGAATTTAGTTAGACTTTTGCTTTCCTTTATTAGAAAAATAGAGAGGAGACTAGAGAAAATTAAAAATGATACATTTTGTTCTAGATTTGAAGTCATAAACTTCTATTTACGAGACAACTTTACCACAAAAGGATACCATTAAGTAATTTAGTAATTCATAGAGATTTTTCAGTTATCAAATTAAATAAATGTCTTCAAATACTTGAATAAAAGTAATACTCATGCATATTAACTTATTTGTTTTTAATTATGATTTATAACTTCTCTCCCTAATTAGAAAATTCTCAAACAAATTTGCATGTCTTACTCTCAATCTTCTACATTCTTCAAATTTTAAGGATTAGTGAAAACATTTTGCAACTTCTGTGTGTACATAAATAACTATTTCTGACAGACAGCCTTGTAATTTGACAGATTTGGCCTCTGAAATTATTGGAGAATATCCCAGGTTGAGCACTGCAAGAAATGAAGAGGAGCTAACAGCATTGCATATGCTGGCGCGGAAGCCTTCAGAAGTTCTAAGTAAGCTTCATTTCCATTTTGGTTCTTAATTCATTTAGAAATTTATCCATACCATAAGCAAGAATTTTACATTTTTTTTATCAGTAAGGAATAAAATTAAATTAAGAATCATTCACCACATGTAGCTATAAGCACATGTATATGAAGGCAACCAAACCAGAAAATGGAAAACAGCAATTACTTCTTAATTGTCGATATTCAGTGTTATAGTGATAATGGATTAGATATTTATTAAATTGTTAGTCTCATAAATACAAACGTATAGCAACTGACGAGCAAATATTTGCGCTTTTAATTTTAACTCAAGAGTAAAATATAGAACTTTCTAAATAGAAATAAAAAAAATGGTTTTTAATTTAAATTTTTTTCTTTTAGGGGTGAACAAGGGTAGGGGTATTGCATTGCTGGAAAGGATATGGAGTGAAGTTGAAAGATTAGAAATAGAAGATCTTTTTGCGTTTATTACTCGACCCTCGGTATTGTTGTCTGATGCAATAAAATCAGAAAGCTATCACCACGAAGTAATAAACACTTTTTTGGAGATGGTCATGAACATAGATCCCCGTGATGCATGGATTCCCTATGGACCGAAGCTTAAAGAACGGAGCCCTAATGGACGGAACCTACTGCACTTGCTTTTTCTACATCGACGTTATCAAATCTTTAATGAAATCTTTATTAAGTTTCTAAGTAATAGGATAGAGAACTTACTACTAGTAGGGGACGATGAAGGTAACAACGTTCTACACTTGGCTGCGCTTTTTCCAATTCAATTCCAATCATTCTCAGGTTTAAGTCCATACATCCAAATGCAAAGAGAGGTCGCCTGGTTCAAGGTGAGTTCATTCATTTCCCTATTATTATTCAATCATTCTTTATTACTATTGTATTCTAAGACATCAGTTCCACCACTCTTCACATACTTTTTGTTCATAAATAGAAAGCTCAGGAAAGCGTTCCTCGTGAATTAAGGAGTGTGAAAAACGAGAAGGGGATGACACCCATTGATGTATTTTATGATGAACACAATCAGTTATCTAAAGATATCAAAGAAACAGCCAAAGGAATAGCGGATTCTGGGATGATTGTGGCAACGCTTGTTGCTACCGTAGCATTTGCAGCTGCTCTCACTGTTCCTGGTGACAAGAACAATACCTGGTTCATTGTCTTCATCTTCACAAACGCAGTCGCATTATTCACTTCTTCCGCGTCCATACTCTCTTTCTTGTCAAATTTCACTTCTTCAAGATTCGCACAAAGTGAATTTGTCATATCATTACATCCCAGCTTGACTTTTGGACGTGTGTTACTAATCATCTCCGTTGCTGCTATGGTTCTGGCTTTCATTGCAGCATCCTTTCTCGTATTTGCTCACACAACCAAGTGGGTTTCTTATATAGTGGCTCCACTGGGGGTTTTCGCATTACTTTTGTTTCTTCTCTTTCAATCTAAGTTCTGTGACGACCACTTTTGGTCCAGATACTATCGTCCCAAACTTGAGTAACTTGTTACTTACGCACCTACATTTTTTATCCAATTTTTCTGTGTTTTAATTACTCCATGTAGCTGTCACCACCTCATTGTATCATTTGTTTGTGAAACAGTAAAGTTTGTGTTTGAATTTGAAGAGATTATTAAAAATGCATCACAACACAACTCAAATCCGTTAATATCGCAATCTTTCGCTACAAATTTAACCTGCAGATGTATTTTTTTTAGACCATTTACTTGTAATCAAAATTATTGTTGCATCATCCTCAATGATCGTAACATGGAGGAAATAGACAGTGAGGATCAAGTAAACTGGTGGAACAGAATCATTCCAACATTTGATACATACTTCAAGACATTCATTTTTTCACACTATAGCATTGGAACGGACTCATTTCTATATTTCTCTTTTATAACTGGTAAGAGTAAAATTGTCTTTTTTTTAAGAAAAAATAACATTACTGTCTTGAAGCAAAATATATTCTTTCTAATTTAGGATCTAAATAATTGGTAGTTAAAACCTTAGTAGCTAATTAGATACTAATTTAGAAACTATTTAACAATAATATAAACTAATTTAGAAACCTTTCTTTTTAGTTTTTAAAATGATATCTAATTTAGTAACTATAACAATTATTATTTTTTGTCTTTAAAATTAGTTTCTATTTCTTGGTTTACTTGTAGTAACACATTTTCCTTTATTACTTGTCTAGCTAGCCTCATCAAACCTTTAGCCACTATATAAGTACCAAGGGATTCCTTTGTCTTAACCCTCTAGATGTTCTAACTTTCAATGCTAGGCTTCAATTTACTAATATAGGCAAGATTTCAAAACCTTAATTATCCAATTAATCTATCTCTCCTTAAACCCGAGTCTATTATCATATGATACAAGAACTCCCAACTTACTAACTTACTGAATCATAGACTTTCTCATAATCAATCTTAATGTATTTTTTTCCTCCTGACATCCTCAACCACCTCATTAACAATCAACACACTATCTAAGAGGCCTCTTCCCTTTATAAAGAAATCAGATTATGCAAAATCAATAACAGAAGACAATACTAACTTTAATTTTAGAGATTATCTTATATATTGTACCCACGAGAGAAATTGGCACGTATTATTCCGGTTTTATTAGGTCCCTAACTTTGGGAACTAAGACTATAAAGGATGTGTTACAGACCAAAGGAATTTTTCTTGTTGCCTCAAAACAGAACAGAATCTATAAAACCTCTTCCTTTAGATCTTCCGGTTATTCTTAATAAAGCTAAAATTAAGCCCACCTGGTCCTGGGCTCCTTGACCCTCACACTGCCATACAACATTTTTAACTTCTTGCTCATTGATTTTACTGGATAACTTAAGTTATCATACATCATTATTGCTTTGAATTCTACATTCCCATGTCTGACCCCATAGTCTACTGTTGATGTAAATCTCCTTTGAAATACCGCATTTGCCTATTTCCTAACTAGCTCTGGCTCCTCAATCCAATTTTCATTAATTGTAACCCCTTTAACCTCATTCCTCAACTTCCTCCATCTTATGACAGAGTGATAACACTTGGAATTTTTATCTCCTAACATTGTCTAATTCACCCTCACTTTTTGTCTTTAACATTGAGTCTAGTTTTCTATTGAGAACTTTTAGCTGGCTTAGTAATTCTATTCTATTCATTCTCAAATTGTCTTTTATGTCCCTATCATCATCTTTATTATACAGCTTTTCTAACTCTATTTTTATTTCCAATTTCGCAGTATTCATACGCCCAAAGACTTTTATTCCAAACTTTAATGTCTATTTTTCAGATTTTTCATTTTCCTTGTAAACCTTACCAAACCATTCCCACTTACATTATACGAATCCCATCACCTTTTAATCATATCCTTAAAATCAACACTAACCCAATCTATTCTACTTTTCGCTTTACCATTCGGTCTATACTATGTGAACATTCTTCCTACAATTGAAATATCTAACAGATTATTATTTTCAATAAACTCATTAAACCCTCTAATCTCTTGAGTCTCCTTTTGTTGTCACTTACTTCTGTTACCGCATTAAAATCTCCAATAATTGCACCACTTAGTGATTTTGTCTCTTTTACTGTTCTAATTTTCCTCCATATTTCTATTTTTTCTCCTAATTCACATGATGAGTAAACATTAACCACAACTACATGAATATTTAACTTTGTATATTGTCCAAAGATCACAATAAAACCTTTTTCTTGTGTATACCTTTCATAGTTGAAGACTTGTTGTGCCACATAAATAGAACCCGTCCCCTTCCATTTTCGGTTTCATTATGAATCCATCCTATTTGATTATCCCCCAAAAGGAAAATCATTTAGACTAAGACAATTCCTTAGTTTTCATGTCCTGGATACACATTATATTTGCATCCTCTCTACTTATGAACCCTTTCAGGTATCTCATTTTAGTATCCCCTAAACCTCTAATGTTAATACTTATAATTCTAAATTAATTAAAACTTGTATCTCCCTCCCCACACTCTTGTTCTTTAGCTCATGGTCCCTTTATTCCATATACCCTAATACCCTAGCACAGTTTCTCATTGGGGAGGAGTCATGGTTTAGACAATCACTAAGTTGAGATGTGCAGTAGCAGTCTCAGTTGGTGTAAGAAATGCTGGTGTTCAAGGAACCTGAGCGAGAAGATGCAGGGTAAGCAAGGAATCTGTTTAGCTGATGTAATCTGTGTCTTGTGGATTAGTATTTATGCACAACCTATAGCTGGTAAGTCTACTGCAGCAGGCATGGAGGGGGGTGATGCTAATTGGACTGATGTGTCCGTAAGGCTTTGTGGTGTCTTGGCTCTCTAGTCTATGAGATGATGGTGGCAAATCCAAGTCTTCTGATTGAAGATGTGAGTGACCCATATTATTGAGCACACACAGGACTCTAGTATTGGCAGAGGAAATCTCAAGAATTGCAAATGCAGAGCAATTTGTAAGTGGTGAGTTGGGGAATATGTTGGTTCTGGATATGTTGCAGAATTCTTGCCTAGTCAATGAATTTTTGAAGCCGCAGATGTTGTTGCAAATTCACAAAGGGTTTTGGATTATGTGCTTAGTTAGACTCAGTGATGAATCCATCTTTTTGAGTTCCAAGTGCAGCTCCTTATTTGCTCAATTGACCTTACCATTCCAGTGTCTTTTATGCCTATGTTTGGTGCAACACAGGTCATGATTGTGCCATTTCTGGGTGCTTATGGAAGCTAGAGCATGTTGTAGCATACTGTAGGTGGTGTACTACCGGGAGGCCGAAAGGTCGAATAGTCGATAAAACCGAACGATCGTGAAAACAGATGATAAACCGCGATTAACCATAATTAAGTCAGTTTAATCATAAACCAAGATTAAAACACAAATAGACCTTCGCCTGAGCTAAAAAAGAAGGCCCATAAGAGCTGAAGCCCAACACAAGGCTATAAATATCATAAGGGACCTTGTGCCAAAGGTAATCTTCTAATCCCTAGCATACCCACATATTATACCCGGACTGACTTGAGCATCGAAGCACCTTCGCAGGTACCCCAACCCGCCGTTTTGGAAGGACTTGTCAGACGGAGATGCCGAATACAGGAGTTGCAAAGAGAAGACGAAAGCTACATGAGTCATTCTGAGAGGTACCCGACCTTGTAAGAACAGGTGGTCTTTCAAGGTAACTATGCTGCATAATAGTTGCCGAGCCACTGCAAAACTGATGCGGCATATTTACAAAGGGCGTTGCAGTTTTGGTGAGGAGCAGCAGGTGTGGGAGTTGTTGTTATATAGCTTATGGAGCTCCAATAATGGAATCATGGTTTTGGCTTCTGTGCCGAGTCAGAGTCATTCACTACAAGAAAAATTATGAAATAGAAACTAATTTGTTAGTGACAAAAAATAATTAGTTGTTATAGTGACTAAATTAGAGACCATTTTAGAAACTATTTTTTTTGTTTCTAAATTAGTTTCTATTATTGTTAAATGATTTCTAAATTGACATCTAATTAGCAACCAAAGTTTTTACTACCAAATTTAAAAACTAAATAATTGGTAGTTAAAACATTGGTTCCTAATTAGATACCAATTTAGAAACTATTTAACAATAATAGAAACTAATTTAGAAACTAATTTTTTTTAGTTTCTAAAATGGTCTCTAATTTAATTACTATAACAACTAATTTTTTTTTCTTCTAAAATTGGTTTCTATTTCATGTTTTTCTTGTAGTGATTGTAGAATTTTGAGTTAATCCTTCAATGTTATGCAGATAATTGCTTCTCTATGTGGGCCAATTCAATGCTTTTGCTGCCATTTTTTTATGCAGCACAGGCCAATTTTGTGTGCTAATGTGAAGTAGTATTTATAGCATGGTGTAGTTGGTTCTGAAATGTAGCAATGGTAAGGGGGGATGTGGATTATGGATAGAATTACAAGGAAGGGAGCTAGGAGTGTAATACTGTGAAGCTGGTCCGTCATCAACTTCATCACTTGTTCTAAGACATGGTATGATTTATGGTTGCACAATTTCTTAGCAATAGCCTCTACGAAAACTTTTCAGCACTAACACCCTTTTATGAGTCCACATAACACATGTAAGTCATGTGCCTTTCGATAAAAACTTGCATTAGCAAAACAAAAATACCACCTTCTCCAGCCATCATGATATAACATATAATTATAGTCCTATCAAGATAAGAAACCTCTACATCCTGCATAACATTCCTCCTTTGCACCAACACTAAATATGCAAAAGTGTCATATGTTGTGGCTCATAAACTATTCCAAAGTTTTAACATAAAGGATGGGATTGAAGCACCAATCTGAATATTGTTAGTGTTCTGGTGGCAAATGAGACAATTGATGAGGTAAAAAGTAAGGGTAAGAAGTGCATCATTGTGAAGGTTGACTTCGAAAAGGCTTATGACATGGTGAGATGAGATTTTTTGGAATATATGATGTCTAGACTTGGTTTCTATAGTACTTGGATAAGGTGGATGATAAGTTGCCTTAAATCTGCATCTATCTCGGTTTTAGTCAATGGTAGTCCAACTAAGGAGTTTAAACCACAAAAAGGTCTGACAAGGTGATCCCCTGACACCTTTTTTGTTTCTTATAATTAGAGAAGGTCTGGCTAGGGTTGTTAGGCAAGCTATGGAAAATGATATCATTAAAGGTATTGAAGTTGGGTTTTCATCAAATGGCACGTTGTTCATTTATGGGGTGTGTTGTTGCAATAAAAAACATTCTAAGATGCTTACAACTTATGTCAGGGTTGAAGTGAATTTTAGGAAAAGTAGAATTGGTGGTATTGGGGTGCAGAATTTTGAGCTTAATAGTTACTCTAGGATGCTTAATTGTGCATCCATGATCTTACTCTTTAAGTATTTGGGTGTTTAGGTAGGGGGAAATCAATATAGATATGCTTTTTGAGAATTTGTGATTAATAAGATTAAGATTAAGTTAGATGTATGGAGAGGAAAATTCCTATCTTTTGCTGGCAGGGTATGTCTGATTAAGTCTTTTCTATCTGTTATACCCCTCAATTATTTGTCCTTCTAGGAAAATACAATTGAAATTCCTTTGGGATTGGGCTTCTGAAAGTAGGAAAATATATTAGGTAAAGTGGTCAGATATATGTTAGAAAAAGAATTTAGGGGGGTTGGGTGATAAAGATTTGAAAATGTTTAATCTAGCTTTGTTAGCTAAATGGATATGGTGTTTGAGGTTAGAATCTTTGAAAAGTAGAAAGATATTTTAGAATCTAAATACGAGAGTTGGAGGAATGTAGTGGATTATAAATCTAGTAAGGAATCTAGATGATGGAAAGACATTAAAGTGATAGGAACATCTACGTATGGGATTCTGTTTTGGGATAATTTATATTGGGAAGTTGGAAATGAGATTGCTTTTCCAAATGAATGGATCAACAATGGAATATGGGTGTGGAGGCTAGAATGCAGAAGACTTTGGTTTGAGTGGGAAAAACCAAAAAATTTGTAAATGGAAAAATGCAGAAGGGTTTTATCATGAATTCATTGATTTTCTATAATTGATTATCAACCCTTTTGAGGCTTGATCGAGGATAGTTTTTTTCCTTCACAAAAAGACATGCTGGATTTTGCACCTATATACATACATACGGATCGAAAACTAAACCAATAGATTCACATAGAATACCTTTCCTATGGATAGATAATAGAAAGAGTATCAATTCATATGCTCATGGTCTATTCAGTGCAATAATATATATATATATATATATATATATATATATATATATATTAGATATGGTAGAAAATGTTATAAGCTTTATTGAATTAGCTAAAATCCTTAATCATAAGGATGATAATTGGAAATGGTGTAAATATGAGGATTATAATTTTACTGTCAAATCTGCTTATGAAATCATAAAAGAGAAGGGGTTGGAAGAATGGGAGGGATGTTACTCACAAATATGGGGTGTTAAAAGCTTTACCGTCTACAAAGTTATTTGTTTGGCTCCTCTTTAAACAAAAGTTGCAACTAAGGTGAGTTTAGAAAGTAATTAATGATGTCTCGTGACTCATGTGCACGTTTGTAACATCTTTTTTTTCCTATGCAAGGTTGCTAAAAAGTTTGACACTTGTGTGAAAATTGGACTGGTATGTGAAATGTTATACACAATAATCAATTATCAACTTCAATCTTTTTGGTTTATCTAAGAAAAACAATCTCGTTTGGAAAGGGTATGGTTTGCGTTATGCAAACAAAGAAATGTTGTAGTTTTCAATAATGCTAATCTGGATACAACATATATATATATATATTTTTTATACCGCTCAAAGAAACATTTGGACATGGATGACGCAATTCTATCCCAAATCTATTTTCACCATCTCATCAAATACATAATGTATATAACTACAATTAGAATAATACCCTTAATGCATACAAACTCGTCTTTTCATTTTCTCGCAACCATCATTTTGTAATTACTATTTCTGACAACCTTGTACATGTTCACCATCGCTATTTGCCTTGCCTTCTACATATGCAGTTCATCATCGCTATATAATTTGTGCATTTGACAGATGTGGCCATGCAAATATTTGAAAAACATCCCCGTGAATTCAGCACTGCAAGAGATGAACAGAACCTAACAGCATTGCATATGCTGGCGCGAAAGCCTTCAGAAGTTCTACGTAAGCTTCATTTCCATTTTGGTTCTTAATTAATTTAGAAATTTATGCATCTATATCTTTATACAAAAAGCAAGAATTACTCCTCAATTGTCGATATTCACTGTTATAAAAATGATGAGCAAATATTTACACTTTTAATATTAAGTCAGGAGTAAAATATAGAACTTTCTAAATAGGAAAAAAAATGGTGCTTAATACAAGATCAATTTTTAATTTAACTTTTTTTTTCTTTTTTTTTATCAACAAAGAATATAATCAATTAAGAGAGACATTTCAAAGATGTCTCAACCCTTATCCAAGATCCACATGTAAGTCAAGGTAGCCAGTCAAGGTAGCCAAACCAGAAAAATAAAGAAGACAACTGAAAGAAACCCTACATGAATGAATGGGGTGCCAATAAAGGATGCTTCATTTTGATGTGAGTGGAACATCAAAGCACTAACTAATGGTGTACCTTTTACATTTGGAACCCGACTCTCATTCTATTTTACTTTAGCAATTTAACAAGTCCTTCGGTTTTAATTTTTGGAATACTATTCTCTTGCTTTTCCCTCGTTACTTTTCGATCCAATAAATAAGAAAAAAATGATATTATAGGTCCTTTGATATCAATTTTTTTTTATACATTACTAACCAATCAATTATTATTATTTTACATTTTTTAATTTTTTATTTACTTTACCATTAAATTTCCAACTTCCATTTATATTATCACTAATTTTTTCCCTACATTTAACCATTCAAATTTTGAGTTTTCATATATTTAAAAAAAATTACTTTTATTTACAGAAAAGAATCTAAGGCCAAACAAAATACATAAAAAAAAACAATTTTGTGCACCAATAAAAGGGCATGTGGAGCAAAGTTTAAACAGCAAGAGGAAGTTTGAAGAAAAGAAAAGAATAGAATAGTGGTAGAAATGTTTTGTGAGTAGAAATAGTTTTCTCTCTCTCTTGCAGTGCAACACTAATATTTCATTCTCCATCAACACACATCTATCTTCCTTCAAAGATCACCACTCGTAAACTTCTCATCACTTCTTTATTCTCTCTACTCTTTACCTTCTACTATTACTTGTGCCATTCTCTGATGTAAATTAAAGTTTGACCCTTTCATTTTGGTTAGAAAATGATGAATCCTGGTGTGGAAATTTCGGATGAGTCCAACATTGAGATTACAATACCAGGAGACGAAATTCCAATATCAGGAGACGAAATTCCAATATCAGGTTTTTTCATACAATAATATTGGTAGATAGATTTGAGTTCTGAAGAAGATGATATATATATAGTGATTAAAATTAGAGTGACTAAAATTAAGTTTGAAAGGATTGCAGATATCTACTGGTGTGCATTATGGGGTGACTGAAGAAGATGCTTGCAGTTCACTTGGCTGCTTTATCTGGCCACCACAGAATAGTCAAACATTTCTGCTCTCAGCAACATCTGCTTGACAAAATGGCTTACAAGGATATTCAAAAACTCTTTTTCATGACCATTGGCAACGACATGTTTGGTAAGTGCATCTACAACTCATTAAACATCCTTCTTTACCCCTTCTTCTTATCTAATTATCTTTTACTACTTAATTCAACTGATATGATTCTATATCATTTGGTTTAACATTAAATGTTATAGTAATTCATAGAGACTTTTCATTTATCAAATTAAATAGTCATAATAGGTATGTCTTCAAATACTTGAATAAAAGTAATACTCATGCATATTGACTTACTTATTTTTTTTATTTATGATTTATAACTTCTCTCCCTAATCAGAAAATTCTCAAACAAATTTTGCATGTCTTACTCTCAATCTTCTACATTCTTCAAATTTAAAGGATTAGTGAAAACATTTTGCAACTTGTGTGTCAACATAAATTTCCACATTTTTTCATGACAATTTTAGAAAGCTTCATTATTTGATTCACAATGATTATTACTCCACTGTCAATCTAAAATTGACTCGTAATCCATAGCACACAAGATTCAAAGTCTTCACAAACTTTTTTACCTTCTTAATTCCTTTAAGGGTGTTCTTCAAAATCTCCCAAACTTGTTTGGAGGTGGATGCATTCAACACTATCTCAAACATAACTCATCTAATCTTAATGGTTATAAGTAGTGGTTATTAAGGCTTCTTCATTTTTGGTAAACTCTCTTTCTCATTCATTAGGTAACAAAGTAAAGTTTCTCACAAAGTAAAATACCCTTAATGCATTCAAACTCATCATTCTTGTACATGTTCATCATCACTATTTAATTTGTGCATTTGACAGATGTGGCCCTTTGTGTATTTAAAGCATGTCCCCTTGAATTGAGAACTGCAAGAGATGAAGAACAGCTAACAGCATTGCATATGCTGGCGCGGAAGCCTTCAACAGTTCTAAGTAAGCTTCATTTCCATTTTGGTTGTTAATTAATTTAGAAATTTATGCATAAAAAAAGCAAGAATGACTCCTTAATTGTCGATATTGAGTGTTATAATGGTAATGGATTAGGTATTTATTAAATTATTAGTCTCATAAATACAAACGTATAGCAACTGATGAGAAAATATTTGCCCTTAGGCATGGAATTAGAGGACGACAAAGTTAGTGGAGGATCGGGTATTGTATTGCTGAGAGAGATATGGGCTGAAGTTGGAAAATTGAGAAGGGAAGAGATTTCTACGTTGATTACTGAACCCTCGGTAGCGTTGTTTGATGCAATAAATTCAGAAAACGATAACCAAGTAATAAACACTTTTTTGGAGCGTATTGGTATATTCACGACCGTAAAGGACCCTAAAGGACGAAACCCACTGCACTTGCTTTTTCTACATCGACGTTATGAAATCTTTAAGTGGCATGAAAATGAATGGAAAGAGCAGTTACGAGCAGTAGACAGTGGAGGTAACAATGTTCTACACTTGGCTGCGCATCTGCCACCTCAACTCCAATCATTCTCCGGTTTAAAAGCAAGCAACCAAATGCTGATTGAGGTCAAATGGTTCAAGGTCAATTCATTCATTTTCCTATATTCTTATTCACTCATTCTTTATCAGTATTGTATTGTAAGACATCAGTTCCACAAATCTTCACATACTTTTTGTTCATAAACAGAATGTGGAGAGAAACATTCCTGTTGAATTCAGGAGTTCCAGAAACAAGGAGGGGAAGAGACCAGTTGATGTATTTTATGATGAACACAATCAGTTATCTAAAGATATCAAAGAAACAGCCAAAGGAATAGCGGATTCTGGAATGATTGTGGCAACGCTTGTTGCTACCGTAGCATTTGCAGCTGCTCTCACTGTTCCTGGTGACAAGAACAATACCTGGTTCATTGTCTTCATTTTCACAAACGCTGTCGCATTATTCACTTCTTCTGCGTCCATACTCTCTTTCTTGTCAAATTTCACTTCTTCAAGATTCGCACAAAGTGAATTTGTCGTATCACTACATCCCAGCTTGACTTTTGGACCTGTGTTACTAATCATCTCCGTTGCTGCTATGGTTCTGGCTTTCATTGCAGCATCCTTTCTGATATTTGCTCACAAAACCAAGTGGGTTTCTTATACAGTGGCTCCAATGGGGGTTTTCGCATTACTTTTGTTTCTTCTCTTTCAATCTAAGTTCTGCGACGACCTCTTTTGGTCCAGATACTATCGTCCCAAACTTGAGTAACTTATTACTTAGGCACCTACATTACCTTCATTAAGTGTTTTTTATCCGTGTTTTAATTACTCCATGGCTGCTGTATCCACCTCATTGTATCATTTGTTTGTGAAACAATAAAGTTTGTGGTTGAATTTGATGAGATTATTAAAAATGCATCACAACACAACTCAAATCTGTTAATATCGCAATCTTTCGCTTCAAATTTAACCTGCATCAACTTCAATGATCGTAACATGGATGAAACAAATAGTGAGCATCAAGTAAGCTGGTGGAACAGAATCATTCCAACATTTGATGCATGCTTCAAAATACGCATTTTTTCACACGATAGCATTGGAACAGACTCATTTCTATATTTCTCTTTTATAATTCATAAGAGTAAAATTTTCTTTATTTTAAGGAACCCTGGGCATTGAGTTCTCGCAACAACTTAACTGTTTCATCTCACAATTCATGAAAAGTTCTTTTTATGAAGCAAAAAGTCTTTTATTTATATATATAGAACACTTGATGTTCCAACCTATATGATACCTACTTCTATGTAAGAAATGCTTATTTTTTGTATTTATATATGAAGAAATATTAATATTTAATTAGTACATCACCACAAAAAACCTTGACCTATCCACTTTTACCACAAATAACATATACATAAATTCATGGAAACAAAAGATCGTCACCCTCCCAATAACCAGTAAAAAAAAACGGATTTACTTATGGACAAAATCCTTATTTTCTTTCTTTTTAAAACTAAATATAAATAATTGATCATAATGTTGTTTGCTTTGGTTATTTTTTTTTCTAAAAAAAAAAAGAATTAATTGGGATGTCTACCCTTAAAAAAAGCAGAACCTAATCCTAACAATTTATTACAAAAGTTCCATACATGATTCACCATCATACATTCATAGAATAAATATTGTACTGATTCTTCAGCTGTATCACACAAGTGCTTGGTATTTGTATTTCACTCTAAGTTTTAGGTTATCCTTTGTGGCCACTGCATTCATCCCCATTATATATACAAACTGCAGTGCATTTGGAAATTCTTTTACTTTCTAAATTGAACCAAAAAATTCATTATGTTCCGTACTATTGTTACCTTGTATAACATAATCTGCAGACTTTATAGTAAACAGGTTAGATATATCTCCTTTTCACTCCCAGAAATCTAGTCCCTCATGCTTTGGTGTGTGTTTTGATATTAAGAATGTTGTGATCATAGGTATTTCCGCTCAAAACATTCTCTCCTCCATTTCATTTGTCATTCTCAATTATTATTATTCCAAATACCCATCTCTGGTGACAGAATCTGTTAACCTCGAGTGACCTTGGTGTTTAGCTTTTGTAATAGATGTTGTATGTGAAGCTTTCAAGAACTATTCTTGTTGTTTATCATTGTTACTCCTACTTGTTCCAGTTTTCTTCTCTTGAATATAATGTGTGGGTCTAGAGTTGTTTTGATCAACACCATTAGGTTCTCAGCAATTTGTTGTATGAAGTGGTATCGGTCCCCTCTTTGTTGTTTTACCCGCTTCGATTCAACTTTGTGTGATAATCCACATAAATTCCTTCATAAATTGACAAATCACAAACAGATGGTGATAAACGTTGGGAAAATTGTGTCCACGCCATTGAAAAAGTGTGAAGCTTCAACTTTATATATTCTCCCATCCAACACTAACTTACCAAATCGAGCTCATCAAGTAAGGTGCTTTGGAATCTAATTCTCCTTCGTTTTTCTTCCCCTTACTATTGATTCCAATCAATGACAAAATCAACACAGGTCCTTTCATATTAGAAAAATAAAAATAGTAATTACACATTTACAGTTAAATTTTCAACTTTAATTAAGGCTTAGCAAAATACAGAAAAAAGTATTTGTGCAAAAATAGAAAGGAAAGCAAAAGTTGGAAAGGAACAGAAGTTTTGTGAGTAGAAAGAGATCTGTAAATAGAATAGAATATAAGAGTGGTGTTCACTCTTCATTCTCCATCATATCAGAATTGAAGCGTTCTACCACGTAGGGTTCCCTTATTACCTTGTTCATTCTATATAAATTTTTATGCCTCATCTTATAAGTCTCTGTCATCGCCTACAATACAACAGTCACCATACTCTACTTGCCACTTCATTTTCCCAGGTAAATTCAATTATTCACTTTCTTCTCTATATATTTTTTAGCTTCAACTATGCTTCCTGTTTAAACCCTCCATGCCTTTGCCTAAATTATACATTTCCAAATAATTTCGCCTAAATTTTCTTTTATGCTTATCAAAATTACAAAACTATGATGTCTCTAAGTAAATAAGATGTGATGAAAGTGATTTGGAGAAAACACAAAAATTTAAAACATATCATGCTTATTACCTAAAACATCTTCTGTATTAAACTTAAAATTATAAAAATAGATTGATTTTAATTTTTTCCACCATTTTTTAATCCTTTAGCATATTATTTTATTTATTTTAGTCCATACACATATGACTTTTAATTATTTTTTTGACCTTACTATATAATTAAATGAATATATCTATGAAGTTTACACATTAAAAAGTAAAATTCCACTACAGGAAATAGTGGTGTTATCCTTCCTAAAAATTTCACACAAAAATTAAAGGAAGACACTAAATGATAATTAATATTAGCGTGAATTTAGTGTCCCATTAGAAATTGACTCTAATTTAAAGGTGGTTAATGCATTAGGGAGGACTATGAGGGGACATAATTATTTGTAACTTAGTGTCCCTTAAGCCTACATAAAGTAAAATAAATTATTTATTATTTAAACTATAGTGTGAGTTTAGCCAACATAAAGTAGACACAAAATTAAAAATAATAAAGTTAGTGTCAATTTGTTAACACTATAATAAATATAAAATTAAATTATTAAATTTAGTGTCGCATATGGGAACACTATATGAACGGAATAATGAAAAAGTAAACATTTAAAGGCAACTTAACCCACACATATATTAAAGTAATAAATAAAATGACCATCTTTGTAGCGTTTTCTTTCTCTTCAAAATATGGTCACACATTGATAAACCCACAGCTAGCATCTATATTTTTGTAGACAAATATTTTATTATTTAATTTAATATTATTAAAGTCATATCACCTAGATTGAAATTATAATTAAATTTATAAAATCACTAGGTAAGAATTATACTACTTGTAAATTGTTTTAAAGTTACATTCCACTTTTTAATTAAAAAACATTTTCAATTTAAAATAGGTGATTTCAATTACAAAACATGCAATATTTTTCAACAGTCAATTAAAATCTCAATTTCAAATTTTTTTCAACCTCCAATCCAAATTTCAATTATAACACTTCAATTTATTTTGAACAGTCAATCCAAATATCAATTTGCAATTAAACTAGAATTTTAAGTATAACACCTGCAATGTTTTTAATAGGAAATCCAAATTTAAATTTACAAGTTACAAATCAAAATGAATAAGAATTGATTTTCAATGTACTTGCAAAATTGATTTTTATATTGTCCTGTTCCGAACAGACCGACCCATTAGATGGCCCGATGACAGCATTATCATATAACGCGCTGATGCAAAAGCTCTGCTCGGATCAGTACCAACCGAGCAAGCCCAATCAAGAAGAGATGGGTTTAGGCAATATTTCCAATATTATCCAAGGAAAAGAAAGAATCTGGAAAATTAAATGTCCTACATGTCATACATTAAAAAAGACACTTAACGCCTTACTAAAGATAATATAGAATTAATCTTATTAATGCACGTGATTTTGATATACAATATCTCGATCTTTTTTAATGTTCTGATTTACTTGCGTAATATCCCTTATTATATTATAAAAATGTTTTGATTATATGACAGAATACCCCGATTTATATATAGGATATTCTGATTTTATGAAAGAATACTACGATATGTCACATTAAAACTAGAGAAACCAACGTAAAAAAATCCAAACCCATGAGGAGTAATCTCAACTCGAATTTTGACCCTATATTCACTATATACACATAATTTAATGCTCTTACTAACTTGAGAGTTTGAGTATTTTCTGCAGGTGAAGCCCCCTCATTCCTTGGGAGCTGAATCACTAGAGTTTGAAGGGAGACCACTCGAAGCCCATCCGGATTTCAACCGACCTCTTCTCGGTGAGAACAATTTCCTAAGACCTGCAATGCTTTTTAATAGGTAGTCCAAGTTTAAATTTGCAATCAATATGAAAGTTTAATTATAACACCTGCAATTGGTTTCAAGTTCCAAATAAAAAACAATTGAATTTCAATGTACTTGCACAATTGATTTCCTAACACTTGCAATGCTTTTTAATAGGAAATCCAAATTTAAATTTGCAATCAATATGGAAGTTCAATTATAACACCTGCAATTGGTTTCAAGTTCCAAATCAAAGGAAAATGTCATCTCAAACTGGAATGTAATAGGAAATGTAATGTAAGTGGACATAAAGATAATATGACCTAAAATGGTTGCTACAAAGATGACAGTGGATTGTAAAATAGAAAAATCTATGAAAATGAATTGAGTATTGGTATGGGATTAATGAATAGAATAATACCTATACCAAAAGTATACTAAAATTGAAACATAAAATTTTGAATTAGTCAATTAAATTGAAGACATGCATATTAGTTAATTTTAATTACAAAATGATGAACTCAAGGCAGGAGTTGATCACCAAAGTTCTGAGCATAGTGAGGGTGAACATGAGTCGTGTCTATTGAGGTGTCACCCTGTTGCCACTCCATCATCATAACTAATTTTTGCTCCATGGACTTTATTTTATCTTCCAACATTGCATACTTTTGATTTGCTTGATCAGCTATTTGATTTGCTTGATTTGCTCTTTCATTTGCTTGATCAACTCTTTCATTTGCTTGCAGTACTTGTTGATGAAGTTGTTCATTATGAGATAAGTAATCACTGGAAGGAGCCCATAATGAAGGTTGAGTCAGGAAGACACTCCAGGGCGAATGTTGGTAGCCAAATCTGCAGTGCCATAACATCGACCTCTACTCTTGCCTCCGACAACATCCTTCTAGCATTGAAGTTTTGTTGTTGGATTGATCTCTTGGAGGTTAGAAATTGATCCTTTAGAGTTGTCAAATTGGAGGGATTTCAACCGCTCATGGTAGGTTTCCTAGTGCATTGTGGAAATTCTAAGTGGGACAATACTAAATTAGAAATATAAATCGTGTACACAAAATTAGAACAATAGCTTACATAAGTCTGTCGGGCACGACTATCTACCCAAAGTCCATCATTCTTAGTGTGTGGCCATGGATAACTCATCGGGTTCAACCGGTCGACCAAATTTACGTTCCTAAAATAAATGGAAAAGTTATCAACATTAGATTTACTGAATTCAGGCTTATGTACCGAAATATAGATACTTACTAGGCCCAATGCAATGTCAAGGTGTGATTTATGGCCAGTAGAGTGCAATGTCCCACCTCGAGTCGATGACCTATTCAATTTATTTTGGACTGATTTCTCTTTGAACTTTTTAGAATCTCAATAGTTTAAGAGACTAATCCATGCTTTTTCTTATAATGTTCATTCGATTATAAGGATTGAGTAAGTAGTTTAACCTATGTTAACACCATTTTTTTGTGAATTTTTTTTATGAAAACATATTAAATTGGAATAAACTATTTTATTACTTTAAGACAAGGAAAAGGTACCCATTATATACCATTTATTACTCCAACAATTCAATATTGAATCCTAACTTAAGTGTTAGATACAAGTACCATCCACTTTGACCAAGGCCGAAGATCGAGACCTGGGAGAGACCGAAGACTGAGACCTAGGAGAGACGATCGAAGACCAAATTCATATAGGAGAAACGCATAAGAGAATATTCGCACCGTAGCAAAAAGACCTTCCCAACCCATACAAGATCAATTTCATAGTTGCAGACCTATAACTACTCTATTTTGAATCTCACCGTTATGCGTACAAGCTCACTCCCCACCACCCGGAACCTTTATTGTCACAACACTCATACTTGCAATTGTCCTATCACATATGAGTTTGTGAAGCTCGACTTTGGAAACATATTTCTCAACCATGTCCAAACTTTTATTTGTTCTATACTATTGACTTTCTCCGTAAGCATGAATAGTCCAGAGGCTCAAGGAAAAAGAAGATGTGGCAGATAGACTGTGCTATGGGTATAAATGAAGGACACATAGTAAGATAAAATAATTTGTGTGTATTATTGTAACGTAACATAACAACCTTTTAAGGATACATGATGTGTGGAAAGAAAAAAAACTATTGGGTTGAACTAAAACTTAACCAAATAAACTCAAGCCCAACCAACCCAAAACATCAACCCCCCCCTTCAAGCTGGTGGATGTATATTCAGAACACCAAGCTTGGTAACAAGTTTATGAAAAATTGCATAGTTGACGGACTTTGTAAGAATGTTTGCTGGTTGTTCTTGAGACCTTATGGGAAGAAGATGAAAGAGCCCACGCTGCAATTTCTCTCTTACAACATTGCAGTCAATGTCAAGATGCTTGATTCTCTCATGAAATTCGTTGTTGTGAGCTATATGTCTTGCTGATTAACTATCACAAAAGAGGCTTGTAGCATTGTTGACTTTGATGCAGAGGTCTTTGAGTAGATATACAAGCCATTGTATTTCACAACATGTAGTGGCTAGAGCACAGTATTCAACTTCGGGGGATGATCTAGAAATGGTGCTTTGCTTCTTGGTTTTCCATGATATCAAAGAGTCTCCAAGGAAGATGCAAAAACCAGTGTGTTGAGCGATGTGTGGTTATACAAGAAGCCTAATCAGAGTCACTAAAAGCTTTAAGTTGAATATCAGTATTTTTAGGAAAGAATATACCTTAAGCTGGAGAGAATTTGATGTATCTTAAAATTCTCTGAATGGCTTGATGGTGAAACTTTGATGGGGCCTGGACAAACTAGCTGAGGAATTGAACAGAAAAGCTAATATCTGGTCTGGTGTTCACAAGATATAATAATCTTCCAATGATTCTTTGATATAGAGTTATGTTGTGTACTGGCAAACTTTGATAAAAAAGCTTGTCATTCTTTTCTGTCATAGGAGTGTTTGCAGGTTTTGCACCAAGCATACTTGCATTAGTCAAAATATCGAGAGCATATTTCCTTTGGCATATATGTATACCCTTACGTGTTTTAGAGATTTCCAGACCCAAGAAAAACTTGAGATGACCCAAGTCTTTTATTTTGAAAACAAAATTTAAAGAATTTTTGACAATATCTATATCTTTTATATCATTTCCAGCAATCAATATATCATCCACATATATAAGTAAAGCAATAAAGGAAGTCTTAGATTTTCTGATGAAAAGAGAATTATCAGCTTTGGATTGAACAAAATTAATGCTGTAAAGAAAAGAACTTAACTTATCATACCATTGTTTGTTGGCCTGTTTCAGACCATACAAAGCTTTGGTTAACTTGCAAACCTGATTACTTCTCACTGTGGTGATACCAGGAGGCAAGCTCATATAAACTTCCTCTTATAGATCTCCATGCAGAAAGGCATTGTTCACATCCAGTTGTTCCAAGTGCCAATCCATAACAGCAACTACAACCAAGATGGTGCGTATAATTGTGAGTCTTGCTACGGGTGAGTAAGTGTCCATGTAGTCAATGCCTTCACGTTGTGTGTAGCCTTTTGCTACAAGTCTTGCTTTGTATCGTTCGATTTGACCATATGCTTTGTGTTTGGTCTTATACACCCATTTCCAGCCAATGGGAATCTTGTTGTGAGGAAGGTCTACAATATCCCATGTTTTATTTGCTTCAAGTGCTTCTATTTCAGCTCTCATAGCCTCCATCCATTCAGGGTAGAATTTTGCCTCCTCATAACATTTTGGCTCAGTTTTGGAGGAGATAGACAAAGTATACTTTAGTTATTTTTCAGATAATCTTTTATAGGACATAACCAAATCAAGAGGATAACGTACCTTGTCTTTCGATTTTTCTTCACATGGTGATATCATGAGCTGATGATGATAGTCTTCAAGAAATGTTGGAGTTCTCCTGGTTCTGGTGGACCTCAGTTGTTCTTGTTATGTGAAATTTTCAGCTTCATTTTGTATAGAGAGATCATCATGTATCATGGTTTTCGTTTGTTCAGTCCGATTTTCTGTCTCCCTTTGTATATGAGTATCATCATATACAATTCCTGTGAAGTCATCATTTTCTTGTATGACAGCTTGATCAATTTCATTATGAGGCTTGCAAAAAGAGGATTCATAGAAAATAACATTTCTAGATATAAAAACTTTTCTAGTTTGAATATCCATAACAACATAACCCTTTGTACCTTGTTTAAAACCAAGAAAAATACACTTACGTGCCTTAGGATCAAGCTTATGTCTATTTTGTTCAAGAGTGGATGCAAAGCAGAGACAACCAAAAACTTTAATATCAGAAAGACAAGGTGCAGTACTATATAAGAGCCCATAAGGAGATTTGTTATGAATAACAGGGGAAGGAAGTCGATTAATAAAAAAAACATAATGCAAAACAGCATAACACCAAAAAACTTTGGGCAATCTGGACTGAAATATAAGGCACCGAGTGATATTAAGAATATGTTGATGTTTCCTTTCAACAATGGAGTTTTGTTGAGGGGTTTCATTACAAGAGGTTTGATGAATTATGTCATGCTTTTCATAAAAATCTTTCCAATAGAACTCTTTACCATTGTTAGTTCTAATAATTTTCACATTCTTGCAAAACTGATTTTAATATAAACAATAAAACTTTGTAAAAGGTCTCTAGTTTCACTTTTATTTTTCATCAGATGAACCCAAGTATGTCTGCTAAAATCATTCACAATAGTTAAAAAATATTTATGACCGTGCAAAGAAGGAATACCTAGAGGTCCCCATATGTCTATATGAATAAGATAAAAAAACGTTTTGGCTATTGGTTTTGCTAAGAGGAAAAGGCAATTTATGTTGTTTTGCAAGATGACAGGGAGCACAAATATTCTTATTATTGTAATGTCTATCAGAATATTGTGTAGCTAAACAATCTAATATTCTATTTGAAGGATGACCCATCCTACAATGCCAAATATCCAGATTGTGTACAGTATCAAAAGAGTCAACATGTAAAGTGTAAACATAATTATTTTCTTCATCAGCATACAAATGATAGAGTCCATTTTGAATTTCATCTTGACCAATCATCCTCAAGGAATTCTTCTCCTGAATTTGACAAATATTGTGAGTAAAGACAAGTTGACATTTTAAAGAATATATAAGGCGTTGAACAGATATGATATTTAGAGTAAAATCTGGAATATACAGGACATTATACAAGTAATGTTTTTGGAAAGAAAAACAGTTCCAGCATGAGTAACACACACATACTAATTGTTAGGTAGCTTGACCCTTACTGATTTTATTTTGTGATAGCTTATGAAAAGAGAAATAGAACAAGCTACGTGATCAGTGGCACCCGTGTCAAGAATCCAAAAACACTTACCCTCTTTACTTGGATTTCATTTTGAAGTTTCACCCATTGTATTGTTTACTGCCCTTTCTTTGAATTTTGAATTTTGGATCATGTCAACGAGCTGTTGCAGTTGCTCAGGACCGAGGGATTCAAAGATTTTCTCATTGTGGGTCTTACCTTGTGAAGGCTCTTCATTCTCACCATCACAATCCTTGTTTCTCTCAATGGCATTCGCAGTGTAGTTAGTTTTCTGCTTCATCCATGGTGGAAAACCGTGTTTCAGCGGTGTGGTTCATCTTGTTACAGAAAGAGCATTGCTTCCCATAGTTCTTTCCTCTTCCTCTTCCTTGGTTCCACCATCCATGGTTAACCTTGTTGTTCGTTCTTTGGCTCTGATGGTTAACTCTATTGAGCAAGATCTTTGTATCCATGCCTATATTCTCATTCAGATCCGTTTCTTGTTGCATAACAAGTGAGAAGACGCAATTGATATTTGTAGGGGTTCCATGAGAAGGACTTGTATTTTGACAGTGTTATAATTTTCTCCCAATCCTTTCAAGAAACACATAACCCGCTCCGAGTCTCTGTAGCTTGCCATTGCCTTCATCACATCGCAACTTCATTTAACTTTGCAAGTGCAAACAGGTAATGGTCACAAAGAATCCAATTCTTCCTATAAAATCTTCGAGTCTGTGAAGTAATCTGTGATGTTCCTCTCACCCTGCTTAACAAAATTGATTTCTTGTAAGAGATCTAAGGCACGAAAATGATTTCTTTTTGAGAATCGTTCTTTAAGATCTTCCCACAACTCCTTTGCATTATCAATATACACGGTGCTTTGCACTATCTGAGTTGTCAGTGTGTGTGTGTGTGATCCATGAAACCACCATGACGTTGCATCTTTCCCAGGCTTCATAATTTTCATCATCACGGGTTGGTTCCGAGATATCACCATTGACGAACTTGTACTTGTTCTTTGAAAGCAAGGCTCGTTTCATAGACCGACTCCAGGAGTGATAATTGGATCCGTCAAGCTGTGGCGTAACAAGAACCACACCTGGGTTTTCTCCTGGATGAAGGTAGTAGGCACTGATAGGGTTTTGTTGATCATTTTGTTGGGTCGCGGATTGATCTTTCTGTTGGGTCGCAACCATGAAAAGGGGCAAGGAAAATCAAGAAACAAAATAGGAAAATTAAAGGAATGAAGGGGAAGAAGAGAACCAGTGGCAGCGGAGCAGAGCGGGTTAGACCCGCTCTGATACCATATTGACTTTCTCCATAAGCATGAACAGTCCAGAGGCTCAAGGAAGAAGAAGATGTGGCAGAGAGACTGTGTTGTGGGTATGAATGAAGGACATATAGTAAGAGAAAACAATTTGTGTGTATTATTGTAACGTAGCATAACAACCTTATAAGGATACATGATGTGTGGAAAGAAAAAAACTATTGTACTAAACTAAAACTTAACCAAATAAACTCAAGCCCAACCAACCCAAAACATCAAAATATACAAAAAAAATAAATAAATATCTTTTGTATCTACCCTCCCACTCTTAAAGAGAACACTATTTATGTGGTTCCATATGTTCTTAACTATTGTTATCCGCATGCACTTTCATGCTCAGTTTTCTTTGGTATTCATTTCCATTAGACTAACTTGTTGGAAGTTCAACTTAGCTTAATGTGAAGAGCAAAGCTTGTCTCTGACCATTTATTACAGACATTTCACACGAGTTCTACTATTTTACAACTAAAAAACATTGACCCTCTATGCAAAATGTTGTGTTGAAGGTAACGCCTTCCCTTTTCAAAACAAATTATATATCTCTAAATATTCCCCTCTATGCTCTCATTATTTTTTTTTATCAAATAAATAAATAAATAAAAATTAAAAGGGGGAGCTTATACAGGTGATTCTACAGGAATAATTTACAATGCTTACATACCTCTCCTAATGAAACTACAACTTACAAAGGTATATGTATTGTAGAGATGACTCCAGGACTAGTATAGAAACCTTCAAAACTAAAAAGCTCCCAAATGAACCAAACACCAATACCAAAAAATATCAAAAAATATATTTTTACATGACCTTTCGTAGCAGTTAGTCAACTTATGGCTTTAGAAGTGAATATAACAGTGATCAACATCAGCAACAAGAAGTTAGCTGCAACAAGAAGTTAGCTGCAACAAGACACATTATGCCCTCTATATCCTACCCTCCAAGTCCTATTCTCCTCAAACGCCCTCCTTATCTCTCCCGCATACCATACGTACATCCTTCCACCACCATGATTAACGTTTTTCATATATATATATATATATGAGTTATGAAGATTTCATTAATAGTTATAATCAAAACCTATTACTTATTCTAACACGTTAGATGAATAAAACTATACATGGTCGAAGGGCCTTTTCTAAACTATAACTTTCTCTAATCATTATTAGATCGTTTAAATCACAGATAAAACATATCGTTCATAGCACAAATATAACATTCATTCTAAATTGAGTTATGTAATCAATAAGTCTTATCATATCGCCTATCATGAACAATTCTATCAAATTGTCTGTCATGAACAAAAAGTTGTAGTTGCTTAGAGTGTTTACTACTTACTGCAGTTGTACAAAGCATCACTAGATCACTACTAACATAAATAACTAATGAAGATATATAATAGACGCTTAAACCGTTTATCAAGAACTTATGTTGTAGATATTGTCACCGTAGAAACATTGTTTATATCTTTCAAATATACAAGTAAGTCATTCAAACAAATTTTGTTATCATCAAACATAAAGACATGAACTCATAGGTCGTCTAGTGTTTATCAGATCATCTATAAAGTTTTAGACCGTCCAAGGTTTCAACAAATGCAATACATGTTATCTGGACTAGATTTAACTTTTTTGTTAGTTTATGTTTCATAAAAATATAAGAACATAAACTTCACATGTGTAAGGTTTAAATAAGTGGCTTGTATGTTTTCAATTAAGTGAGCTTTTGTAAGGTTTACTCCTTTAGTTGTGAGGGTTAGGTTGTTTGGAAGGGGTGTGGGGATTTATTGTGTTATGATTTATATAATGGTTGAACCACTCCTAAAGTGATTTTCATATATTTATTTATTTTTGCCGATAAAAAAAACTTAACAGAACGGTGTAGATAAATCGTTTAGATTGTTCATGATCTCAACAATCTCCCTATTTTTAATGGTTAAAAAAAATACTTGTTCAAACAGTAGAATACCAAAAATAATGATTTCAAGCATTAACCTTAAGAACTTAAACGCTGCTATTTCTCTTGTCCCACTTGATAGTGAAATATTAGTTTTATAGTATAGTATTCCTTATATCATGCTCTTTTGTACTAAAATTCATGAAATCTTAATTGTTATGATTTTTTTATAACTAGTTTTTAACGGACTTATCTACCATATATTTATCTTTTAATAATTATGTCTCTAAATATTCCAAGATCTCATAGTTCAACGTTGTTTGATATATGGATATGGATATATGGCAACCAGAGTAGTTACTTTGTTGAAGCAATTGGGATTTCATAATGTGAAGCAAATTCTATCCTTGAACGTTTTAGTTTATCAATAGTTTTAAAAATTAACGAAAATGTATTCACATATCCAATGAGGTCTATCCTTTACCCATACTTTGGTTATAAAGACATTTTTTTAACTTTTGCTTGCTACCCCTTTTTTAATTTATGACTGTGAAGAGGTGTCCAAATATTTGAAGTCTCCAAAATAAAGAAAATGAAAATTTATTTCATTATAATGATATATATTGATTGACCTTAAAATATGTCTATTTGGCACACAAATTCTACAACATAAGTTTTACTTTTATTGGGGAGTTATTTATATGTACAATATATCTTAATTCTTAGATATATTATGCTATTAGGAAGCACTTGGAGTGACCAGAAAGCTCTATAATTTTATATCAAAATCTTATTTTGTATCAGTCCATATTAAAAAGCAGGGTAAATATTAAATTGGGTAACGGCCAAATGTAAATGGAACTGAACAAATTTTTTTTTAAATAGATTGGAGAAACCTTCTATTTTATTAATTTTTTTCTGGTAAAAAAACAGGTTAAAAAGAAGTACTGTTATGATTGTTTAGGTTTAATTAAAATGATTCATTTATTTAAAAAAATTAAACTAAAACACGAGCACTCCTAAATAATAAAAGAATAATTTGATCGGTCAGAGGAGTAATACATCAAAGTGCTATAATTTTTATCCAAATTTATAGTAAATTTTTTTAAAAGAATTAAACAAATAATAGATTGTAGTTGAAAGTTTCACTTTACTAAAAAAAAGTCACAATACTAAACATGATCTTCTTGAAAAGTATATGGAAAAAACGTGTTCCAAGTGCTTAAAAAGCATTTAGCATGATTTATTTATATTTTTTATTATTATTTTTTGTTTAATTAGAAGTCAAGGTCACTAAGTAAAGGTCCCCCAACCCTGTAAATATATAACTTTGATTTGTTCTGTTTGTCCTTGGAATTAAAAATGAATGAGAAGTCATGGCCGCCACCTACACAAAGTACGAGATTGGTTGTGAAAATAATGTTAAGATGTTGTTACAAGTAAGCACATTTACTAAGTTATTAATACGACATATGGAACTGAACCAATCAACAATCATATTTATTTGCATTCAAACTGTCTGTCTCTTACACTTTTATTTTTTTTCTTATCAACAATGAATTAATGAATAAAAAACGGAATATTTAAGAATATACATATAACTAAAAAGCATAGAGAAACTTTCAATTACTCAACCAAAGACAAAAGATTTGTTCCTAAGACAATACAACATGAAAAGAGATAAATTCCTCCTCTTGATTATGCACCAGCAGCAGGATTTTCCAGGATTGCTCTTCTCCAATTCTGAGTCTTCGTGGGTGATGCTCCTCCCTATTACAAGTCCTAGGCTCCAGCGCCTTTGCATCCCTTAGCGAAACCGTCTCTAAGGTACCCCAACCTTTCAGCCTACAGTCTTGCAGCCTTTCATTTATTTTGTACTACTCATTACACGTTTTACACATTATTTGGTATGAAGAGTGATAAGAGAGAGAATGAGGAAGAGAAGATAAACAAAGGAATGCCAGCAACAACTGTCGGTGTTGACCTTATTAGAAGGGTGAAGATAAGTGGAATAAGTGAGAGATACTGAGAAAGTTTTTCAATTAGGACATGATTAGATTATGAAGTGAACTAAGAAAAAAAAAAGTCAGAAATGATGTGATTTAAATTTAAAAGAAAAAAGTTTGAAATTTTTATTGAACAATTTGATTGATATAATAAATAAAATAAAAAGTTATATATTTATAAAATTATTAAATTATTTTTAGTATTATTATTTATATTTTATATTGCAAAATATAGAGAAATAATGTATCTTTGATTTCATGAATGAAACTAATCAATCAATCCAGAAAGTATTTTGTATGATGTCCTCAGGGAAAGCAGAAGTGTTTATCGTTTGAATCGTTCTTCTGAATGTTTATATGATACACTCGCTAGATAAAATTATATTCGTCCAAGTAGAAATATCGTTTGATGTACATATTCAAATGAATTTTCTAGTTTTCTTTTGGATATTTAGACTATTTATATGTATGTTTATATGTAAAAAAATTTGAATTTTATGCTTGAATGGTTTATTCTTTTAATTAAATTAAATTGTGATGTATACATATCTTGGGAAAGATTTGTGAATTGTGAATTGTGATATGATATGATATTGTTTATTAAGTATCACAATTTATGAAAGAGATCATTAACTTCATTGATGGTCTAAATCATATAATCTAAGACATTAGGTGGTGAGAAGTGTAAGAACTAATGGAGGGAAATAAAAGAAGATAAAAGTTTGTGACAACTGATTGAACGTAATTGCACAAAATTGCAAAACTGATCTTAAGAATAGGAATAAAATAGGAATACTAACGGGCTGTAATAATAACGGTAAAATAATTTAAGGGTAATAAAATCAGAATTAATAATAATAAAATATGAATTAATAACCAACATCATCCCTTAATTATGATTTGGAACAACCTTCCCAATTTGAGTCATGATATTGTTTTTCTCAATCATGAATTCTTCGTTCATAGCCTTTTGCCATTTAGGGTGTTGAATGACATCGGCAAGTCTCACAGGTTCTAATTCTGCAAGAAAAGCATAGTGAACCAAATCTCCATTGTCATCAACTTCATCATCAAGATTTACTTCGCAATCTTGAAGATGTACAGGTTGTCGTTGTTGCCTTCTTGGTCGCTCCATCATAGTTACAATTGGAGTTGCAACTTTAGGTTGAATTACAACTTCAGGTTGAACTGTAGGTGCTTCAAAAGTGACTCAATCTTCCGCATCATCGTTCAAAATGTAAATATATCGTTTTTTTGAATCCATTTCAACTGTTGCATTTCATTGTCATTCCTCATCTTCGACAAATGTAACATCACGACTAACAATCACCTTCTTTGTCATTGGATTGTACAGTTTGTATCCCTCGTGCTTATATCCAATGCAAATGGTCTTCACTGCCTTATCATCCAACTTCGATCTTGCTGCCTTGGGAACATGAGCATAAGTAATTGACCCAAATACCTTCAAGTGTTGCACATTGTGTTTGAATCCACTCCATGCCTCAATCGGAGTTGTGTTAGGAACACTCCGAGTGGGTGATCTGTTTATCAAATATACCGCACATGTTACGGCCTCAGCCCAAAAATAATTTGGCATACCTTTCTCTTTAAGCATGTTCCTCACCATGTCCATGATTGTTCTATTCTTTCTCTCAGCAACTCCGTTGTGTTGAGGTGTGTAGGGGCAAGTTATGTTATGTTCACCCAAGTTCTTCACAGTGCCTCTTGAATTGATTAGACTTGTACTCACGTCCTCCATCACTACGCACCATCTTAATTTGTTTGTCACTCTCTCTTTCAACAAATGCTTTAAATATTTTAAAACAGTGGAATACCTCATCCTAGCTTTCCAATACATAAATCCACATAAATCCAGGTTTTCCTTGAAAAATCATCAATAAAGGTTAAAAAATACTTATTACCTCCAACTGATGATATGTTCATCGGGCTACAAACATCTGTATGAACAAGCTCCAAAGGAAATTTTGCACGCCAAGGCTCCTTAACAAATGATATCCTATGATTCTTTCAAAAAAATGCAAGTCTCACACAATTGATCAGGGTGATGAATATGGGTAAACAATTCACTAAATTTCTTTTGGAAAGATTTTCCAAACTCTGAAAATTTAAGTGCCCAAAGCGTAAATGCCATAACCACGATTCATTATTCACTATTGCATTCAAGCACTTGAAATCACCTATATGAGTATCTACTGGAAACAAAACATGCGGTTTTTTGATAAAAAGGTTTTAAGAATCAAATTACTTTTTTTATCAAAAAGTGAGAATTTATTTTCAACTATGTGCATCAAGTACATAGAAAATATCATAGATGTACCTGTGATCATCATTCTTCAATGTGATAAGAATTCGCCATTTCCCAGTCACCAGAACGAACCTGCCATCACCGGAATGGACACTTGAGGCGGCTTCCTCACCGGAAAAGTCTGCTTAACTTCTTCAGGTGATGACACATGCTCCATGCTTTCATTGCTTTGAGTCTGCTTTTCATTTTGCTTCAATGCATCAGAAGAATCTTCCTCACACTTGGCATGTGAACTCATCTCTTGATCTACATTTCTAATTCCACGGCCACGACCCCTACCTCTGCCCCTGGTATGTCCAGGCTCTGCCTGCTCAAATCATGAAAAAAAAATCATTATTCAGATAACATTTAACATCAAACAGCTGTTCTTTAGAATGCTGCGTCTCTTAGCTAGAACTTCCACATAAGGTGCTAGCGCCAATTCTATAGTTTGCACAATTACAACAACACTTTTCACCATAACTTTCCAGATGGTTTTAAAGACTAAATGTAGTTGCATTCATAAGCCACTAGTAAACTTCCCTAATGACTTAAAGTAAAGAGAAACAGCAAAATTAAAAATTTGTAAAGAGAAATAGCAAAATTGAAAAAACAGAATCATCAGTTAAAACAGAAACTAAATAAAAGAAGATAAGATATGATTAATCAAAAAACGATTAAATAAGATAAAGAAATGAAATAAAATAGGATATGATAATATTATATATTTTTTGGAATTCTGTTTTTTTCAAATTTATAAAACTAAAAACAGAATTCAAACTAAAACCGAAATTAATTTTATTTTTTTATTTTTTTTCAAATTCAAAATTTGTATTTCTTGTAAGAATGAATATTTTTGAATTAAATAATTTTTTTATTTTAGTATAAAATAAAATTAAAACTAAAAGAAAAATAGGGAAGAACTTGAACAATTATACGTGTGACTATTTGATTTCTAATGTACTAGGTGAAAAAATATGAGATTTTTCTAAATTTCACACTATCTAAGTCGATTTTTAGACAAGACATGATAGATTGAGTTGAATATTTATAGCATCTTCAAATATTGGATTGAATGTATAGAGTGAAATAGAAATTAAAGGTTAAGGGATTTAAAACCACAAAACATAGTAAAAATAAATAAATATCAAAACAAAAAATTAGGATATTAAAAAAAAATCAATTCCCGTATTCAACAATCAAACAATCCAAAAATATAATTATCTAAAGATTATATTCAAATTTAAATAGTTAACCGATTCAATTAATCAACAAAACTCATTTATACAAATTAAATATTAATATCATTTAATTTAATCTGTATTTAATTATTAAATTAAAATTCAATCGATTTTTAATTTAAATTATAATTTAATTCATATTAAAAATAAAACCAAAATTAGAGAAGAAAAAAAATTTAACAAACTATCAATACAATACTCAATCTGTATTGCTTGATGTTGATTCAATAACATGATCGTTGGATATTTAATTTTCTATTAAAAAATAACATAAATTATTATAGGAAAAAATGATTTTAACGGAATTTATTTTTAGATTATTTAGGATTAAAATTTCTATTAAGTCATTTATTCAGGGTTGTAGTTTTTCCCGCTAAACCATTTTTGGGGTTTTCAGGAAAAGTCTTTCAGAACCCCTGTTAAATATCATGGGTTTAAAAACCTCTGGAAAATACCATGAGTTTCAAAATAACCTTCAACCCGATTATTAACTTCCGTATAATACATTCTCTCATTAAGAGTAGACACATTGTTCTCCGGCACAGGCTCAATAGCCGCCGACGACAGTCCTAGCAAGAAATCGCAATTCAGCCACACTTATGTCTATTATATCTAGAGAGAAGAAACACTAAATATGACATTATCTTCTTCTTACTTGCTTCTTTTATCACCTTACTGCCCCAACTTGGGTCACAAACCACTCTTACCTAACTCAACAACAACTAGTGTTTATCACTGCTTTATATATCCTAAATAATTGTATTATCTCTTAGATGTGGGCTTCAATTGTTCTTGGCTAAAGATTGGAAGAACATATTGCGAGGAGAAATTAACTTTATCACTTCTCACTTTCACAGTGAATTAATTATTAGATGTATTTTAAAATAAATATCTTAATTTAAAATATTTCAAAATTATGAGAATTAAATATTAACAATTATAACTAAAATTGCACATAAAATATACGTACATGTTAAAACAAAATAAGTCAAGTTTTTTTTTAAGTATGAGCTCATAACAAAAAAACTAGGAATTATATAAACCAACTACCATCAATCATAAAAAAATACGCAAATATTGTTGAAATACTTATTATCCAAGATTAGTTGTTGAAATACTTATTATCCAAGGTTATTTTGCTGAGTTTTTAAAATAAATTTTTGAAACTTTAGAAAACTTATTTGTAATATAAAGTTATACTTTTAAAATTTTAGAGAATTTAGTTATAAAATATATTAAATTGTTTAGTTTTTAGTTATTTATTTATAAATAGATTTAATTATATTTATTTATTGAAGTTTAAAAAATTTGGAGTGTTTTATTGAGGTTCTACCATAAATCTTTGGAATTTAACAAACTTTAAAAAAACTCTGTTATTTTGTTGATCTTTTAGAAAAAAGAAAAAAACCTTTGAAATTTAATGAAGGTTAAAAAAACATCCATTATTTTGATAAGATTTTATAATAAACCTTTGAAATTTAACGAAGGTTAAAAAAACTCTGTTATTTTGCTGAGGTTTTACGATAAATCTTCGTAATTTAACGAAAGTTAAAAATCCTCCGTTATTTTGCTGAGATTTTTAAATAAACCTTTGAATTTAACGAAGGTTAAAAACATCTCCGCTATTTTGTTGAAGTTTTTGAATAACCTTTGGAACTTAACGAAGGTTAAAAAAACCTTCATTAATTAAATCAATTCTTAGAGTTACATCAACATCCGTTAAATAACCTCCGTTAAAACTTATTTTTCTTGTAGTGCATAATAGAAGAATAAAAAAATAGAAAAAAATAAAAATAGATTAAAAAATAAGAGAAACTAAAATACTAAAAAGTTGTGAAATGATTTTTTTTCCTTATTTTCAACCGAATTAGACCTTATATTTAAATAGGCTTTAAACTTAAACTCTAATTTTACAAATTTTGAAGAAATTATGAATACAATTATTGCACCCTAAACCTTAACTAATATATTTTCCTACCTGTTGGTATGTTTAAGGAAGGAGAACATAAATTCAATTTATACATAGAAAAAAGGAATGGTTGATTTGAGTTGTTTGAATAAATTAAGTTTAAATAATTTATTTAGTTGGAAATAGGAAAAATCTATTTCTTTTATTTTTTATTGAAAAAGAAAGAAGAGAAGAAAAGAAAATAAAAAAGTTCATGTTGAAATCATGAATAAGTGAAAAAAATTGGCGATTAGATAGCACATATGTATTGTATTTCGATTGTAGGTATGTTTTTCTTCTTTTAAGTGTGCATTTTGTTATCTGAAAAACCAATATTTTTTTTGGAGACTTAACCTCATTATAAACCTGAAAAAGACCTTAAGATTCATGTTTCTAATGTGATTGATATGAAGGTGAAATGAAAATGAACTATGAGTTGTTAGGATTCAATGGAAATTGAGAAAAACACTTACCTATGAGAGTGTGCGAAGATATTACTTGATAAATTATCATTTCTTTGTCTCGGTTGTTATTCTGGAAATGGGTTGTATCTATATCTTGTTGTATTTGAAGTTGAAAGCACCATAATTTTCTAATTTTATTTTATTTTTAGATTCTATGTTGGGGGAGTTGATGTCATAATCAAGTAACATTTCATGAAAAAAGGATAGGCATGTTGGAGATTCCACATCGACTAGAGATTAGAGCCTTTCATTGTATATAAGTGGGTGCAAACCTCGTCTCATAAGCCGGTTTTATGGAGTTGAGTTAGGCTTAAAGTTCACTTTGTAACAAGACACTTTCTTTTTATCAGCAAAGAATAAAGGATAGGCACTTATGGGCTTTAATTTTTAATAAAGTTATAATTCAACCTCTAATTTATGAATTTGAAATTTTTTACATATTTTTGGATTATGAGATGAATAAGAACGATTAGATTCTAGGTTGAGGGAGTTGATAAGTTTCATAATTCAGTAACATTTCATTAAAATATGATAGGCACTTATGGACTTTAATTTTTAATAAAGTTATAATTCAACCCCTAATTTAGGAATTTGAACATTTTTACATATTTTTGGATTAAGAGATGAATAAAAACAATTTATTCTCAAATTTGTGTTAATTTCATAAATTTAGGGAAAGATGGAGATAAAAGGGTTAAAGGAGAATATACAAGTTAAAGACAAGATGAAAAGACAAAATTGGAGCATTGAAAGCTCACCCAACCTCGTCCAAGCAAGATCACTCCATAAAAACTTGTCCAAGGCTTGTTTAAGCGAGTTCACTCTAGTAAAGTTGAGTGTTTTTTAAATTAAATTTATAATACATCAGAAAGTTACATACGAATTTTTCCGTATATAATACACCAGAAAGTTACATACAGATTTTGACAGTATGTAATTCCAGATATTATTGATGCATAAACTATTTGCTACATAAAGGAAGCATAATTGTGGTGCCTAGGCATTGGAGTTTGGGTTCAGAGTGTTGGGATCAGTTAGATGGCTGAGTTGGTAAGAAGTTTGAATCGGTAAAAAGCCCAGTGAAGAAAATGTACAAGCGGGAGGGAGCAAACCAAGGAAAAAGAACAATTCTGATGATGCTGGGAAGGTATAGAGCAGATACTGGCATGGTATTATGCAGAATAACCAATGCAGAAATCTTAATTAAGTGGCTGGTGCTGATGTATGAGAAGGGTTAAGCATCTAGTGTAGTGTAGCAACTGCTTAGTTGAGTTTTATAAGGTGTGGTGGTGAGGTACCTCTGCAGAGTTCATGCTTGATTTGTTGTAATATTTTGATGGGAAGCCTAGGCTTTTTTCTCTATATTAGTCCTAGAGGAATGTAAGTTAGGTGGACGTTTCTAAATTAGGGTTAGGTGGACGTTGTATTTGTATAAGGGTTGAAAAATGTTTCCTTTTGGTTTTATTATTTTTTTTGATAAAAAAAATAAATTTTAGTTGTGTCACTGTAAAGATTTTAACCGGATTAAGAGAGGTATTCTAAAAAGTATTGTATATTTGCATGCGTTTTATATGAAGTATTATATACTTCAAAGTTTGTTCCTACAAAAATAATAATGTGATCATGAGAATTATTTAATTATTGATTATTTACGTGTGTTTTATATAAAATAATGATAGTTTAATATATATATATATATATATATATATATATATGTTATTTATTAAAACAACCTCATTCTCACTAGTATATAAACTTAAGTAAGTTGTAAAAGATTTTGAATCCATTTCAAAATAAGGAAAATGTTTTTAATTTATAATTATAGGTTGGCATTTCATTTTTCTAGATGACTTTTTCTTTGTCATTTTAATTGAATATAAACCAACCCTTACCAATAATTTCATATATTTGTTATAGTTTTTATTGTTAAAAATATTTAAACAATTCAAATAATACATCAAAACATAAAACTATAATTTCCTAGAGTCAGTCGTTAAAACAATATATTTTCAAAATACTCATCTGCGATCCCTTTTATAAAACCTGATCAACTAATCATTAAGATTTTTTAAAAAAACGGTTATTTCAGTTGGTAACGTTAAATATGTCTCAAAATTATATTTTCCCTATTCTAAATTATTAGAATTTTATTTAGTCTTTAAAAAAATTGATGTATTCAACAAAAGATTAATATCTTTAGTTTTCCCAAATATATTACAACAATTGTATTACCACAGATAAAATATTGTATTTATTAAGATAATGATATGATTGTAATTAAATTTATTTTAACAAGTGATATATATTTATTGTGTTAATTTAAGAAAGTTGTTTCTTTCTCAAATGCTTGTAATTGACCCTTGTTGTACTTTTGTTGTTGTTACCTTCCAGCAGCTTCTAGATATGGAAATAGATGAATTTAAGAATTTTGAGAGAATTGTGTACCTTTACATTTGGAACTACCTCTCCCTCTCCTTTACTTTAGGAATTTAACAGTCCTTCGGTTTTAATTTTGGAATACCATTCTCTTGCTTTTCCCTTGTTACTTTTGGTTCCAATAAATGAGAAAAAATATATATAATATTATAGGTCCTTTGATATCAGAAAAAAAGTTTATACATTATTAATTAACCAATCAATTATTATTATTTTACATTTTTTTATTTTTTTACTTCACCATTAAATTTCTAACTTCCATTTATATTATCACTAATTTTTTCGGTACATTTAACCATTCAAAATTTCAGTTTTAATATATTTCAAAAAAAAAAAACTTTTTTACTTACAGAAAAGAAAAGAATCCTAAGGCCAAACAAAATACATAAAAATAACCAATTTTGTGCAACAATAAAAGAGCATGCAGGAGCAATGTTTAAACAGCAAGAGGAAGTTTGAAGAACAGAAAAGAATAGAATAGTGGTAGAAAGAGGGGTCTCTTGCACTGCAACAATAATATTTTCTTCTCCATCAACACACATCTATCTTCCTTCAACGATCACCACTCGTATACTTCTCATCACTTTCCCTTCATCTTCTTTATTCTCTCTACTCTTTAGCTTCTACTATTACTTGTGCTATTCTCTGATGTAAATTAAAGTTTGAGTCTTTCTTTTGGGTTAGAAAATGATGAATCCTGATGTGAAAGTTTCTGATGAGTCGAACATTGAGATTATGATATCACGAGATTATCTGAGCCATGACCAAACTCATCCCCCTGTTGCTACTTCACATGATTTCACACGACCAGGTTTTTTCATACAATAATATTTGTATATATATATATATATATATATATATATATATATATATATATATATATACATATATATAGAGTGATTAAAATTACAATGACTAAAATTAAGTTTGAAAGGATTGCAGATATCTACCGGTGTGCACTACGGGGTGACTGGAGCGAAATGGAAGCCATTGTTAGAAATAATCCAGATAGTGTACGCTTTACAGTGGCTGAAACAGGCGATACAGCTCTTCATGTAGCAGCACGTGCAGGGAATACTAGTTTTGTTGAAGAGTTGACTAAGCTTATGAAGCCAGAAGACCAGCTAATACGAAACTTCCAAGGGATGCTTCCAGTTCACTTGGCTGCTTTATCTGACCACCACAGAATAGTGTAACATTTCTGCTCTCAGCAGCATCTGCTTAAGAAAATGAATTCCGATATTCTTGACAAACTCTTTTACATGACCATTGGCAACGACATGTTTGGTAAACTCTCTTTCTCATTCATTAGGTAACAAAGTAAAGTATCTCACAAAGTAAAATACCCTTGATCTCATCTTTTCATTTTCTCGTAACCATCATTTTGTAATTACTATTTCTGACATGACAGCCTTTTACATGTTCATCATCGCTATTAAATTTGTGCATTTGACAGATGCGGCCATGAAAATATTTGAAACCCGTCCCAGTGACTTCTGCTTTTCAAGAAATGAAGAGAAGCTAACAGCATTGCATATGCTGGCGCGGAAGCCTTCAACAGTTCTACTACGTAAGCTTCATTTCCATTTTGGTTCTTAATTCATTTAGAAATTTATGCATAAAGAAGCAAGAATTACTCCTTAATTGTCGATATTCAGTGTTATAATGGTAATGGATTAGATATTTATTAAATTATTAGTCTCATAAATACAAACGTATAGCAACTTATGAGCAAATATTTACACTTTTAATTTGAAGTGAGGAGTAAAATATAGAAGTTTCCAAATAGAAATACAAAAAAATGGTTTTTAATTTAACTTTTTTCTTTCTTTAGGCATCGAATCAGAGGACGACAAAGATAGTAGAGGATCGGGTATTGTATTGCTGAGAAGGATATGGGCTGAACTTCGAAAATTGTCAACACTACTTTTGATTAAAATGACTACTGAACCCTCGGTAGCGTTGTTTGATGCAATAAATTCAGAAAGCGATAAGGAAGTAATAAACACTTTCTTGGAGTGTACTGAAATACTCACGACCGTAAAGGACCCTAATGGACGGAACGCACTGCACTTGCTTTTTCTACATCGACGTTATCAAATCTTTATTACGCTTGTACGTAATAGTAAAGAGCAGTTACTACGAGCAGTGGACAATGAAGGTAACAACGTTCTACACTTTGCTGCGCTTTTTCCAAATCAATTCCAATCATTCTCAGGTTTAAGTCCATACATTCAAATGCAAAGAGAGCTCAAATGGTTCAAGGTCAATTCATTCATTTCCCTATTCTTATTCAATCATTCTTTATTACTATTGTATTCTAAGACATCAGTTCCACAAATCTTCACAATACTTTTTGTTGATAAATAGAAAGCTGAGGAAAGCGTTCCTCGTGAATTAAGGAGTGTGAGAAACAAGAAGGGGATGAGACCAATTGATGTATTTTATGATGCACACAATCAGTTATCTAAAGATATCAAAGAAGCAGCCAAAGGAATAGCCGATTCTGGGATGATTGTGGCAACGCTTGTTGCTACCGTAGCATTTGCAGCTGCTCTCACTGTTCCTGGTGACAAGAACAATAACTGGTTCATTGTCTTCATCTTCACAAACGCAGTCGCATTATTCACTTCTTCGGCGTCCATACTCTCTTTCTTGTCAAATTTCACTTCTTCAAGATTCGCACAAAGTGAATTTGTCATATCACTACATCCCAGCTTGACTTTTGGACCTGTGTTACTCATCATTTCCGTTGCTGCTATGGTTCTGTCTTTCATTGCAGCATCCTTTCTGATATTTGCTCACACAACCAAGTGGGTTTCTTATACAGTGGCTCCAATGGGGGTTTTCGCATTACTTTTGTTTATTCTCTTTCAATCTAAGTTCTGCGACGACTTCTTTTGGTCCAGATACTATCGTCCCAAACTTGACTAACTTGTTACTTAGGCACCTACGTTACTTCTTTAATAAATTGTTTGAATTAAGATACGTTAAAGGGATGGAAGTGTTTGGAAAATTTATTTAAATGTGAAGATTATAAATATATTTTTAATTATTTTTAATGATATAAATTGTTAAATTATAAATTTATCTTTGTATATAAAAAATATAAAAATAAAATATTAATTAATTTTATGCACATTTTAATGAATTAGAATAATGTAAACTTACAATTATAAATAAAAATAATAATGTAAAATTTAAATAAATAAATTAAATATTTAAATATGATTATATTATTATTTATTTTATTTTATTTTATTAAGAATGATATAATTAATTTAAAATTAAAATGGATACTCATTAATAAAACAAAAAAATAATAATTACATTAATAAAATAATTATATTATTATTTCTATTTTTAGAATTTAAATATTCAAATGAATTTTTTATTCTTATTAATAAATAAAAAATATGAATTACTACAATATATCAATTAAATTTTATTATTTATATTTTTAGAATTTAAATATTTAAATAAATTCTCTAGTTTCGTTAATAAATTAAATTTAAATTAATACATTAATATATCAATTGAATTTTATTATTTACATTTTTAGAATTTAAATATTTAAATGGATTTTCTATTCTCATTAATAAATATAAATCTAAATTACTATAATATATCAATTGAATTTGGAATAATATAATATAATTAAAATTACTAAAATAATAGTCTATAATTTCAAATAATGTATTTTATTAATTCTTATTAATAAGAAAAAAAATTATATTTCTAAAAATAAATACAAATAAAATATTAAATTACGACATAAAAAAACACAAAAAAAACACGTGAAAAACCAAAGAAAATATCATAAAAAATAAAAATGGAAAATTTGTAAAAAAAAATATGAACATAACCGATTATCCATTGTTTTTAGGACCCTAATCAAATTATGTCTTCACTTAAAAAATAAACCTAATCAATTATGTAGAATATCTAAATAGCATAATCAATTAGGTTAGTTTTAACACACACCACATAATTGATTACCCTCCTAAAATAGAAGCTAATCGATTGTGTTGTATGCTTAATCGATTATCAACGGTTTTTAGGACATAATCGATTAAGTCCTATGTGTTTTTGGTTAGAATTGATTCATCAATTCTAACATTTTTTCATGCATAATCGATTAGGCACTGTGAAAAAATTTGAAAATGTCTAACCTGGGCGTGAATGAGTGTATTTATTGATGTATTTATGATATTAACGTAATAGTCAATGCATTCAACACACATTCAGTCAACGAGATTCTCTGAAAAATAAGGAATCTCTCCATGCATGAATAAAGAAGGTTTGTAGTTATGCATGGCAATGACATTGGCATTGACTAGGACTGAGTGATCAATTCACGAAAAGAAATGCATATACTGAAAGGGAACCTAAGTAAAATCACATATCCTACGTGGTTTTCTCTTTGTTTATGTTTCTCTGCAATGGTGTAAGGCAAAGAAAATGAGGTTTGTTTCTCTTTCCGCGCGCCCCCACTCTTAAGCATCAGTTGTATAAGGTATTTGTGAAATTGATGTTTGGTGATTCATGTTTAACATTTTGTCCACGTTGGAAATTATGGTGTGTTTCTGTTGGAGATCTCACATCGACTAGAGATGAGAATATTTCATTGTATATAAGTGAGTGCATATCTCACCCCATGAGTCGGTTTTATGGGGTTGAGTTAGGCTTAAAGTCCACTTCGTAATATGGTATCAAAGCCAGGTTAAAGCCTGTCCTAGAGAGTGTTTGTCGGGTATATCGTGTCACCCGCTATCGGGTCGTTATCGGACCACCCATAATATGTTGTCCCACGCACGAGTTGTCACTCTCGGCATGAGGGGGGTGTTTTGGGGATCTCACATCGACTAGAGATGATAATATTTCATTGTATATAAGTGGGTGCAAACCTCACCCCATGAGCCGGTTTTATGGGGTTGAGTTAGGTTTAAAGTCCACTTCGTAATAGTTTCTGTGCAGGTTTCATAGTCTTCATATCTCTCTCATGGTTTGATGTTTATGACTTTTGGGTGTTTGGCTTACTTCTACTTGCTGACAAAGAACCTATTTAGTTGTTGAAATATTTTGTCTTCTTTCGTGAGAATTTGATTCCTCTGGAGGGTATTTGTATTATGTTGTGTTCATGTCTCTTGCTTGGTCGATGTCAATCTAGTTGATGGGTTGTAGTGTTTGTTGGATTTTCAACTGGTTGGGTGTTAAGAAGTTGATCTGGGTTTTTCTGTATAAGGGTTGGGACACTCTTGAAGTGTCTCATTTTATTTTATTTATTTTGTGTTGATAAAAACAAACAAACAAACAGGTAGTGCACTCTCACATCCGTCTGCGTGAACAGTGCACCCCTAGATCCAAATAGGATAAAGTGTTTTTTATCCTATTTTTCTATGTTTTAATTACTTCATGGTTGTTGTCTCTACCTCATTTTTGTTTGTGAAACTATTTTTTGTTTTAGAAATTAAAATTATAAAATATAAAAAAATATTCTAAAAAAAATATATCTTTTTAATTTTCTAACATAATAATTATGTTTTTTTTTCATAGATCAAAATTAAAATGAATAATTTAAAGTGTAGACATTAAAAATTAAGATTGGTTTCGAGAGTACAGGTACTAAATGAGCAATTTAACATATAAGCATTAAATTTCATAGAATATATTATAATCAATCACATGCTTTTTAAAATAATCCAAAAACATAAAATACAAAAAATGGTATGTATGCTAAAAATGTTATTTTCTATGAAAACAACTCTAAAAATATAGTAAATTGTTTTATATTAAGTATAATTATTTTTATCGCCATTCTAAATAAAGTATACCAAAAAAATGTGTTCCTCGTATAAATAAACTTTTTTTATTCTCCCCTCAAAATTAAAGCTTCACCTTAATAATATATGTAAGAAAGAAATCTGTTAAATTATATTAGACTCAATGTAAAATATAATAAGAAAGCAACGTGATGAAACTTACGGTTCTTTACTAAGTTGTATCCTTCATATGTTTTATGTATAACTAATTGGTTGATTTTGGTTAAAAGATGAGGGAAGGAAGACTCTTCATATATAACTATTTTCTCAAATACTACTATTTCTATTTCTATTTTTACATTATTCGATAATGAACTCCGAATAAGAAGACGGCAAGTTGTAAATTCTAAAATAATTATTAAATAGTAACTAATTTTAAAAATTAAAAAATAATTAATTATTATATTAATTAAATTATATATTAATTTATAGATTGAAAAATTATTAATATTTAAATTAATTTTTAATTAATTAATTAATATCTAATTAACTATAATTTTAAAATTTAAAATAGTTGGTAGTTAATTAGATACCAATTTAGAAATTAGTTTATACATTTTTATTAATAATAGAAAATATTTTAAAGATATCAATAATTATTTTAATCTATAAAATAATATCTAATTTAATCAATATAATAATTAATTACATTTTATTTTTAAAATTAATTTTTATTTAATAATTTTTTTTATGTTAGGTTAAGATTTTGAGAAAATGGTATTTCATAAATGGGTTATTTGGTAATGGTGAGAATTAATTAACTGGCCAACACAAAATGGTGCATGATTTCACCTCTCAGATTCAGCTTGACAACATGGATTACCAGGATATTGAAAAATTCTTCTTTGCCACCATTCGCAACAACATGTTTGGTAACATCATCTACAACCAATTAAACAACCTTGTTATTTGTTCCTTTTCTTAATCTACTTCTCTTTCATTACTTGTTATATTATCATCTTTTACAAACTAATTCAACCATTCTAATGATTTTCAAACTACTTGCATTTTAAGATATTAGTGATATATATGTTGTTGTTGGAGTCTTCTACTCTTCTTTTATCATGTACAAGCACTCTCACACACACCCGCAAACACTCACTCATTCAGTTTTTTTATTGTTAACTCTTATTTTTAAAAGCTTGAGTCAAAGTGTTCTTTCTTCCTCATCTTCAGTAAAAGCCTTTTAAAAATAGTTATGGAAATGTTATAATTAAAGTTATCAAGTTTTCTTGAATGTATTGGACTGTCCATTTAAAATCCTTTTAACGAGGATTTTACTATGAATTGTCATCATAAGTGGACTCAATAACAACAAACATAGACAAGTTGTCGTCAATATTTATAAAAAAAAATCATGAAACAACAACAATTGCTAATAAGAACTGTCACTAAAAACCTAAAAATACAACGGTTGGTATAAATAAACATCATTAAAATGGAAAATGATGATGATTTGGACAAACCATCGTCATATGTGTTTTTATTTAAACTTATTTTTTTATGCATAATAAACAAACATGCACATGATACAATCTCATACATTGGAACAAAAACTTAAGTATTTCGTTGTTGTAATAGATTAATTAATCAAGAAGTACAAGTGTATATAAAATATACTTACTAAATTTGAACAAAGTTTCAAAAAAACAAAAAGTTTAGTAAAAATCTAATGTACAAAAGTCTATAGTAGTATCTTATCTACCTAAGTGTTATATATGCTAACAAAATACTTGGTCCACGTTTTTATGACATATTTCATTCTTTCTTAGTCTAATGATTATGTGCAACATTTGAAATCTAGTTAACATAAGTCCATAATTAATAATACAATTTATCAGTGTATTGGTGAGTTATAGCATATTACATAATCTCAACCTCTATCAATTTACATTTTCTAGTATATCACATATTTCATATAAATGTAAGGATATTAGTGCAGAGATATACTAAAGGCTTTGATGTAAGTCTAACGAGATGTCTAGGCTAGGCAATGAAGGTCCGTAGTGTATGTGCTACAATAACAACCTCTGATATTGGCACATAAACTGCAACATCACCATAACCTTCTCCACCAAAACCTTTACCATATGAGAGGGGAAAGGCACAATGGGTAAGATGGTGGCCCCTTCATAGCACCTCCCGAGAGTCATCAATCGAAGGGAAGAATCACAATCGGTGTACAACCCATGTTGGATAGTTGAGCCAACGTCATCCTTCAATGGATTTATAACTGCATAACTCTCTTTAGTGTTGATTTTGAGAACGAGATTCAAGTCATGTTGTATTATAGAAGTTGGTTGTTGCGAGAGTTGTAAGGTCTCCAATTGCTTGTCAAACTCCTGCATTAAGTTTTGTGTAAGCTCTTGAGTTATACCTCCTTTATTTGTTGCCTTAGTTGATATAGATACTCCTGACTAAGTGTAGCGAAGGAATGGGAATTGTGTTAAGATGAGACTTCAAAAATTGAACAAATGTTCACATTATATCCAATAGTACAAACACGTCCAAGGTGTCCAAATTATCCAATATTAGCAACAATCTCAACCACACAATGTAAATAATCCTAAGTTCTCTAGTGAACAAGAGAATCCTAAAACAAATCAAAAGAGAGTATGAAACTTTATATTAATATAAATTAAAAATAATACTAATACTAATAAAACATATTTATTTACAATTTCCTCAATCATTATGGTAGCAACAAGAGAGACCACTACCACTACTATTATTGTCATTGCGAGTTTCAACATTGCTTATTGTCACAATCAGTTACTAATATTGTTGTATTTTTTTATTGTCACAATCATACAAAACATATATTAAACTAATTTTTAACAGATGGAAATTTTTAAACTAATTTATTTTTAAACTTAAAGTTTAGTACATGAACCTCCATTAATTAAAAAAAACTTCAATTAATTAAATCAATTCATCAATCTCCAGCTAAATAACTTTCCTTAAAATTTATTTTTCTTGTATTGCATAATAGAAGAATAAAAAAAAATAAAAATAAATTAAAAAAAAGATAAACTAAAAGTTGTGAAATGATCTTTGGCCTTATTTTCAACCGAATTAGACCTTATATTTAAATAGGCTTTAAACTTAAACTCTAATTTTACAATTTTCAAAGAAATTATGAATATAATATGACTTTAATGAGACCTAGAAACCCAATTAAAAACATATAAGTTAAAGATGAAAGTGAGTATTTGTAATTTCTATCAACATTCTTCCTTTCTCGGCTTATATTCTCCTTTTAATCCATAATATCAAAGTTGAATCAAAATCTTTAACTCTTATGCAGAAAAATATTCAGAAATTATATAATTGTTTCCAAGTAAAACAACATATACCCTTCCTCTATACATAAAAAAAACGCCTCACTCGATACATACATTTGTTTTAGTCATTACATCAAGTTGAAGTCATCTCTACAAGAACAAATAACAAGAGGTTTATTTAATGAGATTTAACAAAACCTTTTTTCAAGAAGATTACGGTAGCATTGTAAATCTTATTTTATGAACAATAAATAAAGAAATACACTTTTTTTTGAGTCTCCCAACCCTTATATAAAATGTTGCAAATAAATAATCAACTTTCATTAATTCACACCCACATGAGAAATAGATGGTCATAAACGTTGGGAAAGTTCCAGTTCATTATGTTCTTTGGAATCTAATTCTCCTTCGCTTTTCTTCCCTTTACTTTTGAATCACAAAAATTAACACAGCACCTTTCATATCAGAAAAATAAAAATATAAAGGAATTAACACATACAGTTAAATTTCCTACTTGTTTTACCACTCATTTTCTTTTCCAAACATCTTATTATTAATTTTTCAACTTTGATATATTTTGAAAAGATCATTTTTATTCCAGAAAATAACCCTATGGCCCACCAAAATACAGAAAAAAAAGTATTTGTGCAAAAATAGAAAGAAAGGCAAAAGTTGAAACAAGAACAGAAGTTTTGTGAGTAGAAAGAGATCTCTAAATAGAAGAGAATATAAGAGTGGTGTTCACTCTTCATTCTCCATCATATCAGAACTGAAGCATCAATAAGTTGCTACCATAATCACCATTGGCTTCCCACAGTTATCTTCTTGATTCTATATATATTTTTAGCTTCAACTGCGTTATTAGCTTCTGTCATCGCCTACAACAGTCACCACACTCTACTTGCCACTTCATTTTCCCAGGTAAATTCAATTCTCACTTTCTTCTCTATATATTTTTTAGCTTCTGCTATGCCTTCTGTTTAAACCCTCTATGCCTTTCCCTTATAACAGTGGTAGAAAAGTTTTGTGAGTAGAAAGAGGTCTCTCTTATCAACAGTACACATCTATCTTCCTTCAAGGATCACCACTCGTAAACTTCTCATCACTTTCACTTCTTCTTCTTTATTCTCTCTACTCTTTACCTTCTACTATTATGCCTCCTCTTATAGGCCTCTGTCATCACCTTCCCCCTACAAACTTTAAAACATTTCATGTTTATTAACTAAACTATTTTTTGTTTTAGAAATTAAAATTATAAAATATTAAAAAAATGATTTAAAAAAAATCTATCTTTTTAATTTTCTAACATAATAATTATGTTTTTTGTCCATAAATCAAAATTAAAATGAATAATTTAAAGTGTAGACATTAGAAATTACACTAAAAGAAAATTATTAAATAGAACCAATTGTATAGACAAAAAATAATTAGTTGTTAGAAATCATTTTAGAAACTAAAAAAAATTGGTTTCTAAATTAGTTTCTTTTATTCTTAAATAGTTTCTAAATTGGAATCTAATTATCAAAGTTTTAATTACCAATTATGTGACTTTAAATTTAGTAGTGAAAATCTTGATAGCTAATTAGATATCAATTTAAAAATTAATTAAAAAATTAAAAATTCTTTTAGTCTCTAAAATAGTCAATTAACTAATTATTTTTTTTCTCTAAAATTATTTATATTTAATGTTTTTTTTTTAGTGTTAAGATTGGTTTTGAGATTACAAGAACTAAATGAGCAATTTAACATATAAGCATTAAATTTCATAGAATATATTATAATTAATCACATGCTTTTTAAAATAATCCAAAAACATACAAAAAAAAAATGCTCTCCATGTTAAAAATGTTATTTTTTATGAAAAGAACTCTAAAAATATAGTAAATTGTTTTACATTAAGTATAATTATTTTGATGGGCATTCTAAATAAAATATAGCAAAAAAATGTGTTCCTCGTAGAAATAAGTTTTTTTATTCTCCCGTCAAAATTAAAGCTTCACCTTAATAATATATGTAAGAAAGAAATCTGTTAAATTATATTAGACTGAATGTAAATATATATAATAAGAAAGCAACGTGAAGAAACTTATGGTTCTTTACTAAGTTGTGTCCTTAATATGTTGTATGTGTAATTAATTGGGTGATTTTGGTTAGAAGATGAGCGATGGCGATGTGGAAGATTCTTCACATGAGTATACCGTTACGATACCAGATGACTTGATGAACTCCGGAGAGGAAGATGACGGTAAGTTACAAATCTTGATGGGTTATTTGGTAATGGTGAGAATTAATTAGAATGATTAAATTAAGTTTGAAAGGATTGCAGATTATTTCCAAATGTGTGCACGCGCGGATTGGTGGGTCTCGGACAAGTTTCAAAGTGATCTTAATATTGTACGCAAGCCATTGACTGATAGAGGCGACACACTTCTTCATATAGCAGTAGTTTCAAGGAGCACTACTTTTGTGGAAAAATGTGTTCAGCTTTTGAGCCCACAAGACCAGCTAATAAGAAAATCAGATGGGATGCTCCCAGTTCACTTGGCTGCTTTAACTGGCCAACACAAAATGGTGCATGATTTCACCTCTCAGATTCAGCTTGACAACATGGATTACCAGGATATTCAAAAACTCTTCTTTACCACCGTTAGCAACAACATGTTTGGTAACATCATCTACTTCTCTTTCATTACTTGTTATGTTATCATCTTTTACAAACTAATTCAACCAATCTAATGATTTTCAAAATGCTTCTATTTTTAGATATTACTGATATATATGTTGTTGTTGGAGTCTTCTACTCTTCTTTGTACATATGTCTTGTTCACCATCGCTATTTGACTTGTGCATTTCAGATGTGGCCATGAAATTATTTAAAAAATATCCCCTTCAATTGACCACTGCTAGAGATGAAGAGAAGCTAACAGCATTGCATATGCTGGCGCGAAAGCCTTCAGAAATTCTACGTAAGCTTTCAAGGGTTCAGCTTCTTCTTCTTTTTTTGTTAAACGAGTTTTTATCTTTATATCTGATAGCATATCCTTTGGATTCTTATTTGGAAATTTATGCATCTATATTTTCACATCGTGTTAGACAATTAGGATACTGTAACGTATATTTGTTATATATATGCATAACACTCTGTAAATGCAGGCAGTTTTAATACATGAATTAGTTTCTCTCTCATGTTTCCACATCTCTTCTTTCTCTCTCTCCTCTGCGTTTAACATGGTATCAGAGCCAATTTTTTTTTCTATCTCTCATGGCCTCGAGTGCCTCCTCTTCTTCTTCATCCTCATCCTCTACCATTGTCCCGTCATTGCTTCAACTCCATCATTTCCACACTCCCATATCATTGAAGCTCGACGATGACAATTTTCTTGTTTGGAAACACCAAGTGCTCGCTATGCTACGCGGTCTGAACTTCATGCATTTCTTAACAGGTGAGTCTGTCCCTTCTCGATATCTTCTCAATGCGGAACAAAAACAGATTCCCAACCCCGCTTATCTCCATCATCAACAACAAGATCAACTTGTGGTTTCCTGGCTTCTCGCTTCGATGTCTGCAACTCTTCGATGTCAAAAAAAGATCGCTCCGTTTCTAAATACATTCTTGATATCAAAAAGACGGTGGACTCATTAGCAGCTGTTGGTGCACCTGTATCTACCACAGAACATGTGGATGCTATTCTTGATGGCCTTCTTGAAGATTATGATGGGTTCATTACCTCTATTATTTCCCGCAATGATCCTTACAATGTGGATGAGATTGAAGCTCTTCTCCTTGCCCAAGAAGAACGTTTCGACAAACATCGGCTAGCTCTATCCTTGATTGTCTAAGCCAATCACACTGTCACTACGTGGTCTCCCAATAAGTCTTTCAAACAAAAGCCCACTCATGCAGTCATCCGTGGTGGTCGTTCTCATCATCGGTTTGCAGGATCTCGCACATTTGCGCGTCCTGTTTCATCTCAATCTGGTTCTTGGCAATCGCAAAAACAGCATTGTCAAATCTGTCATAAATCTGGCCATACAGCAGATATGTGTTGGCACAGGTATGAACCTTCTTCCTCAAGCTCTTTCAATGCCAATATCACTGCATATACACCTCCGATTCATTCCGATCCTGCTCCTTCCATTCTTGGAGCTCCCTCCACTCTTGAAGATCCATTATGGTACCCTGACAGTGGTGCCACGCACCACGTCACGCATGATTCCAACCTTTTCACAACCAAACAAAGCCATCATGGACCTGAAACTCTCAAACTAGGTAATAATCAAGGTATGAAAATTATGCATACAGGTTCTGCACATTATATTGTTCCTCACACAAATACCATGTTTGTTCTCGCAATCTCCTGCATGTTCCCCATATAACTAAAAACCTTATCAGTGTAGCTCAATTCGCAAAAGATAACAATGTCTATTTTGAATTTTCTGCTAATGCTTGCTATGTTAAACACCAGGACACATATCAGACTTTACTCCAAGGCACTGTTAAGGAAGGTCTCTATGTGTTCCCTCCCTCACATGACACTCACGCTTATACTGTTAATCATGCTGCTTATAAACCTACGCTTCCTACTTTGCAACTCTGGCACAATAGATTAGGTCACTGCAATTTTGATGTTGTTAAACATATCTTACGAACATGTAATGTTGCTTATAAACCTCAAACACAGTTTTGTAATGCTTGCATGTGTGGTAAAGCTCATCAACTGCCTTTTTCTAAATCTACCACTCCCTACACTGTACCTCTTGCTCTTGTATACATTGATATTTGGGGTCCTTCCCCAGTGTGTGCATAAAATGGTACAAGGTACTACATATCTTTTATGGATGCATATACCAAATATACTTGGCTTTTTCTTCTACATCATAAGTCTCAAGCTCTTACTGCTTTTACACGGTTTAAAAACTTTGCTGAAACACAAACTGGTCACACACTCAAAGCCATCCAAACTGATAATGCCAAAGAATTCCTCTGTTTTAAGAACATCACACATACTCTTGGTATTCATCACCGTCTCATTTGTCCACACACACACATGAACAAAATGGAACCATTGAACGAAAACATCGTCATATCACTGAAATGGGTTTAACTTTACTTGCGGCTGCTACTCTTCCAATTCAGTTTTGGGGAGAAGCTTTTACTACTGCCATGCACATTATCAATGCCCTCCCCTCTTATGTTCTTTCAAACAAATCACCACATGAAATGCTTTTTTAAAAATAAACCTGATTATTCTTTTCTTAAAATGTTTGGTTGTGCTTGCTTCCCTCTTCTTCGCCCGTACCATAAGCATAAACTTGATTTTCGATCTGAATGCTGCTTATTCCTTGGATACAGCTTACACAATAAAGGTTATTTGTGTCTTTCATCAAATGGTAAGACTTACGTATCTCGACATGTTATTTTTAATGAACAATTGTTTCCTTACACTCTTTCTGAGTACAATTTCACTACCCTTGCTATAACCCATCCTACGAATACCACCTCTAATACCCCTGCGCTAACCATTCTTCAACCATCTGCACCCTCTCTTGTTCATCCACCTCACACCTTACCTACTTCTGATATAACTCATTCTCCAAATACTACCCCTAATACCCCTTCGCCAACCATTTTTCAGCCACCTGCACCCTCTCCTGTTCATCCACCTCACACCTTACCTACTTTTCCTTTGTCCCCTACCCATCCTTCTTCTCCTTCTACTTTTTCACCTACTTCTCCTTCTACCCCTGCCACCAATCCCATCAATAATCATCCTATGGTAACTAGATCTAAAGCTGGCATATTCAAACCAAAACTTTTTCACACTAATATTCATTCCTCCATTCCTACCACTGTTCATGAGGCCCTCTCTTCCCCCCCTTGGTTACAAGCCATGCATGATGAATATAATGTCCTCTTACGCAATAAAACTTGGACCCTCACATCTCTTCCTCCTGATGCCAAACCAGTTGGATGCAAATGCCTTTTTAAGAATAAATACAATGCTGATGGCTCTCTACAACGTCATAAAGCACGTCTGGTTGCACAAGGTTTTACTCAAATTGCAGGGTATGATTATAATGAAACATACAGTCCCGTTGTCAAGCCATCCACTATCCGGGTTGTTCTCTCACATGCTGTCACCTTTGCTTGGCCCATTCATCAAATAGATGTGAATAATGCATTTCTAAGTGGTGATCTTCAAGAAGATGTCTACATGAAGCAACCACCAGGTTTTGAGTCCGCATCTCCTAACCTTGTGTGCGCAAACTTCAAAAAGCTCTTTATGGGTTAAAGCAAGCTCCACGATCCTGGTTCCAAAAGCTAAGTTCCACTCTCCAATCTTTGGATTTTCATGCAACCAAAAGTGATACATCTTTATTTGTCAAATTTATGCCTTCATATACAATATATGTTTTAATCTATGTTGACGATATCATCATCACAGGATCATCAAAACACGAAGTCACCACCCTCATCTCCCAACTCAGTGAATGCTTTGCGTTGAAGGACCTCGGCCCTATCCACTACTTTCTGGGCATTGAAGTAACTCGCTCCCAAAATGGAGATCTATTGTTGTGTCAAAGCAAATACATTATTGACCTTCTTCGGCGTACAAATATGCTCTCGGCTAATCCTCTTCCAACACCCATGCAGTCCACTCTTCAGCTTCAACAGGACGCGTCCTCTGCAATGACTGACCCAACCTTATACCGCTCCGTTGTCGGCACTCTGCAATACATCCTTATCACTCGTCCCGAACTTGCATTCGCCGTCAACGAAGTCTGCCAGTTCATGCACAATCCTCAAGACCACCATTGGAAAGCTGTGAAACGAATACTCAGATATCTTGCGGGAATATCCTCGCATGGGCTCCTCATTAAACACAACTCTTCTTCCACCATCCTTGCGTTTAGTGATGCTGATTGGGGAAGTGATATGGATGATCGGAAATCTACCACAGGATATTGTGTATATCTTGGCTCCAACCTGGTTGCTTGGTCCTCTCATAAGCAACATGTAGTTTCTCGAAGCAGTACGGAAGCCGAATATAGAAGCATTGCTGATGTGCTTACTGAGGTTCTCTGGTTACAATCCTTACTCCATGAACTCCACATACCCTATACTAAACCCCAGCTCTTTTCAGATAATCTCGGTGTTGTCCTGCTCAATGCAAATCCTGTTATGCACTCACGCACAAAGCATTTTGAACTTGATCTCCACTTTGTCAGGGATCATGTTCAACAGCAGCACGTTAGTCTCGTTCATCTACCGGCACGGTTTCAAGTAGCTGATATTCTGACAAAACTCATCTCCAAATCTTCGTTCACTGCTTTCAGAACTAAACTTATGGTTAGATCTCCACCTCCATAAGTTTAAAGGGGGATGTTAGACAGTTAGGATACTATTACGTATATTTGCATGTTTCCACATCTCTTCTTTCTCTCTCTCCTCTGCGTTTAACACATCGTTAATATTAGTGTTATAATTAGATGTTGTTTTCATAAGTTATCAGTTTTTAATTGAACTTTTTTCTTTCTTTTCGTGTGGATAATTTCTTGGAACATGAAATTAGGGAGCGACCTTTATACTGGAGGATCAACATCAGTGAGTCAGGAATTGTTAAAGAAGCTGTGGTTTGAACTTAATCCAGAATTGAAAATAGAGGGCGAAAATGATGCAGGAGGATCAATATCAATGGGTATGGAATTGTTGAAGAAGCTATGGCTTGAAGTTAGAAAATTGAAAAACGACAAGTTTGTGAAGTTGATTACTGAACCCTCGGCAGTGTTGTTTGATTCAATAAAATCAGGAAACGTTAAGGGTACGAAATACCTTCTTGATAAGAGTCGTGAACCTGTCATGACCATAAAGGAACCCAAAACTGGACGGAATCTACTGCATTTGCTTGTTCTATATAGACATTTTGATAGCTTTCTTCACTGTTTAAATTGTGGGAAAGAGCATTTGGTAAGAGCAGTGGACAATGAAGCTAACAACGTTCTACACATGGCTGCTCATCACCCACCTCAATTCCGATCATTCTCTGGTTTAAGAGCAAACTTGCAAATGCAAAGAGAGCTTGCATGGTTCAAGGTGAATTCTTTGTCATCACTCTCTGCGCCCTACCTCTTTATCACTATATAAATATGTAGTATTGTATGACATCAGTTGAGAAATCTTTACACCTACTTTTTGTTGATAAACAGAAAGTGGAGAGAAACGTTCCTCGTGAATTAAGGAGTGTGAGAAACAAGGAGGGGAAGAGACCAATTGATGTATTTTATGATGAACACAAGCAGTTATCTGAAGAGATTAAAGGTGAAGCCAAAGATATGGCGAACTATGGGATGCTTGTGGCAATACTTGTTGCTACCGTAGCATTTGCTGCTGTTCTCACTGTTCCAGGTGACAAGAACAATGCCTGGTTCATTGTCTTCATCTTAACAAATGCAGTCGCATTATTCACTTCTTCAGCGTCCATACTCTCTTTCTTGTCAAATTTCACTTCTTCAAGATTCTCACAAAGTGAATTTGTCATATCAATACATCCCAGCTTGACTTTGGGACGTGTGTTACTAATCATCTCCGTTGCTGCTATGGTTGTAGCTTTTACTGCAGCATCCTTTCTGATTTTTCATCAAAAAACCAAGTGGGTTTCTTATGTAGTGGCTTCAATGGGGGTTTTCCCATTACTTTTGTTTCTTCTCTTTCAATTTAGCGTCTTCGACTTCATTTGGTCTAGATACTATCGTGTCAAACTGGAGTAACTTATTACTTATGCACCTACCATTTGGTGTGTTTTCCTATTTTTGTCTGTCTTAATTATTGGATGGTGGTTGTCTCCACCACATTGTATAATACATTTGTGAAAAAATAAAGTTTGTGTTTAAAATTGAGATTATTAAAAATGCTTATCTTACCTCAAAGCTTTGCCGGTTTGTTTGCTACAAAACTGCAGATTCAAGTCCTTTAGGATCACAGACTTCCCATTCAAATTGAAATGTGCACGATGCATCTCCATGTATTTTGTAGGACCATTTACTTGTAAGCAAAACCATTATTGCATCAACTCCACTTTTCTCGTGTTTCGCAGGTTCTAATTATATTCAAGTAATTACAACACTACGTTACAGAAATGTCACCGTTTTCCATCAACAAGTCACTCCCCGATTATGTTCTTATGTACATAATAATAACTCTTTATAGATCCTTGACTTATGCTACGATGAGATTAAGAGAACAAAATCATAAAAAATAAAATACTTTAAGAAGGCACTGCCTAAGAGAGGCACTCCTTATTATAAGCCGTGATACATCAAAAATCTTAATGTGGTGCCTACCACAGGCAATACCTACACTAGATTAAAATTTCTCAAATTACAATACCTTGACTATTTCTAATTGTAAGAATCTATATCTCCACTTTTGGTCTAAACAAAGATTGTATGGAGAGTAATCAATGCCCTATCATCCCTCCTAATCTTCCTAACTACTAAGTATCTGCCTAACACTACTTCTAAAAAATCTACTCTAGTTACCCATTAGAGCTTTCTAGTGACTGGCCTATATGAGAAATCATCATTAAACCAATACAGGAGTATTTACAATTCTTCATCATAATCCTCTTCATCTTCATCATAATCCTCTTCATCTTCATCAATCCTTCCATTTATGTTAGCTAGTTGAATGGGATCAATGGTCATTTTTTCCATATCAGACAAGGACCACCCAGGGTATTCATCATGCTTCTCTTCTGATATTGATTTTGCAGATGAACTAGATGGGACAGGAGTTGGTGATGCTACCAAATCCATATTCTCATCTGGGTCCATGTTTAAGTCAAAATTTCGAATGGACACTTGAGCCGGCTTGCTCACCGGAAGAGTCTGCTTAACTTCTTCAGGTGATGACACATGCTCCATGCTTTCATTGCTTTGAGTCTGCTTTTCATTTTGCTTCAATGCATCAGAATCTTCCTCACACTTGGCATGTGAACTCATCTCTTGATCTACATTTCTAATTCCACGGCCACGACCCCTACCTCTGCCCCTTCCCCTTCCTCTGCCACCGGTATGTCCAGGCTCTGCCTGCTCAAATCATGAAAAAAAATCATTATTCAGATAACATTTAACATCAAACAGCTGTTCTTTAGAATGCTGCGTCTCTTAGCTAGAACTTCCACATAAGGTGCTAGCGCCAATTCTATAGTTTGCAGAATTACAACAACACTTTTCACCATAACTTTCCAAATAGTTTTAAAGACTAAAGGTAGTAGCATAATTCATTCATAATTGCATTCAAAAGCCACTAGTAAACTTGCCTAATTAGTAAATTCTTTTGTAACCAGCAAAAGGTTCACAGTATGAGGAACAATATATAATTACTCAGCAAAAACTAATCACCCAAGAAAAATTTATGCTAACATCTGATGAAGTAATAGAATACAGTTGATTGATATATTACCCTGTTACTTCTCTTGGGCTCCTCGTGGCTATCATTATCATCTTCAGCAACTTTCCTAATATAAAATAGAAAAAATTCAGCATACTGAAACTAGTTCCAACTAACAAGAGTATTGACCAGAGCACACCTCCTCTTGACAGTATGATCATCACCATTTGCAACAGAACCACCTAAATCAGGAACCTTACTGACAATATCTTTCAGAAAGTCAAAGACATTAAAAGTCTGCACACACTGTTTTCTGCAAAGGCAAAGGATGCAAGTAACTTGACCTTTTAAAAAACAGAAAGAGAAGGTCAACACTACACTCACGGCTTCCAAAAGCAAGACCATCCCAAAATTTTCTTCAGCAAATGTCATTAATATGCCTAATTATCTTAGACAGAAGAAAGGAATTTAAGGTCAAACATAATGGAATATGAAATACGTAGAAGAATCCTAAGAAATAATAATGAGACAGAGCATATTATCATTATTATTGTAGATATGATGTGATGTTCTTATAAGTACATCAACCCTCCCACACCCTCCTTCCAAATCAAAGAAACGTGCAGGCTTGAATAAAAGGTGTAACTACTTAGTAAAGAAATGACAAAGACAAATTTAAACAAATAAAGACGAAATAGGAATTTCACTTACAAATGAAAAGCATTCATAGTCTTTGCTCCCCTCCTCAAAGTTATCTCATATGTTCGATCACATAAATCTTGTAGAAATAACTCTAGTGCTTTAGCTGCAACGCATAAACATGAATCATCATAAATCAGAGATTATTCATTAAAAACTCCCAAAAGCACGAAAATAAATCATGATTGAGGGAGACAAAAAAAATAGAATATGCATGAAAAAATCCTTACAAACTAAAAGTGGCACAGCCATTGCAATCTTCCCTACATCCTCATCAGCTTGCATAATTTTCTTAATCCTGGCCTGTCAAATACCAATTCTATAAGATAACACAGTTATTACTAAAATGACTGGAAGATAGAAGAGAATTCAGTTTAATACAATTAAGGAAATTCCACCACTACGAATGAAGAGCAAAATTTTCAACTAAAAGAAATTAAATAAATAAGTTGTTTAACGGAAAAAAAAAAACTGTTTGTCCTACCCCACCAGAAGTAACCAATGCTCAAATTCCACCACTACCTTCCTAAAAGAAGAAAAGAGTAATAGTACAAAAGTTAAGCAAGTATTGCATATAATTGATCAGTCAAAAATACGTACAACGGGGTCAAAAGTAGTGTAAGAACACAAGGTGGGCCACAGAAGACCCTCGTGTCTGTCTCCCACATGAATAAGGTTTAGGTATGTGTGAAGCAAAGCTATAGAATCGAAATAAATAAAGCACATAAGATGGAGGGTAGTCCCATAGGTGGAAAAAGGGAGAGATCAAGAAACACTATATTTGTATTTAAATGATTTAATATGGACATGACGACTTATAATAGGACATTGTAGCTATGTTTGATTCATATATTCCACCACAACTAGTGGGAAAAGCCTTCTGTTGTTATTGATGACGATGTTGTCTGTTTAAGAATGTGTGATACTGATATGTGATATTTATGCAATCCTCAAAATTTATAGTGGTATGGAGAATACTTAGAAGCAGTGATTTTAACAAAGGAATAAACAATCCCTTCAAAAAAATACCATTGCTTGAGGGGGACCAAATTCAGGGAATTTTTCTAAATCGACATAATACCAAATTTGGAAATAGGTTAGAAGGGAATAAGTACTACTGCCAACATTCTGTCCTAGTTTCCAATACACAAAATATGACCTAAAGCAGTGCCAAAATAAAGATAAAGTTTTACATCCCAAAATCGGTAAACGATATTCCACAACCAAATCATGTTTTACAAGGGCAACAACCATTTCCAAAGTAGGTAGCCAATAAAACGAAAAAGAAACTACACCAGGAAATCTCAGTTAAGACAGTAATAATAAAGAAGAATTAAGATGTGCAGCAATCACACCTTCAAAGCAATTTTTTCTTTCTCATTGAATACATTGCACTACATCAAAATTCACCAAATAGTTGCCTCTAGTAGAACTAGGCTTGGATTCCTTAAGATGTCTCGGAATCGAGACTTTCAGATAGAAAAAATATGGTTGAAAGGACAAACTTGCACGATAGGTGCTTGTGTTTATCTGTCTTTCGGTCAGAAAACTTATTTCATCCAAAATAACTAACGTCCAATGGGCACAGTTCCTAAAACAATATTCACCAGCAAAACATTCTCTTTAAAAAATAATTCATTAACATAATAACAATTCAAGGCCAAAACAATTCCAAAGCCTGCGTGACAATACAAAACATGTAGCCACATCAAAACATAAACCACAGAACATCAAAACCAAGAGAAACACATCTCCCATGTTACCCAAAAACCAACCACAACAAAACCAGCCTAAAGACAACATAAAAATAGCAAACATAAAATGAAAACAACTTTTCAAAATGGAGAAACAAAGGGAAAGAGATAACTCACCGCAGGGAAACGAGTGTCCAGTTTCTTCCTCATGTTGTGAAAAAAAAAAAACGGTTGGAGAAAAAGACCAAACCCCACTTTACATTTTACAAAGTGGAAGGAAAACAAAATTAACGTTGAAGAAGACGAAGAAACAAAGTGGGAAAAACACTATATTTTTATTGTTGTTTTGTCGTATGTTTGTGTTTGGAGTGTTCCCCCCTCCCACGAAGCGCTAATTGAGGAGTCTTCTACGGTTCACACTGTTTCAAACTTCTAATATTCACCGTTCCTTTCTATTCTAAAAAACTAATTTTATTTTCTTTCTAATCTCAACCTTTACCTAACTTTCTATAGATTTAAATTAGAATACTTATCTTAATATTTTTTAATGTATTTTTAATATTTATTTTAAACAGATGTTTTCTCACACAGAACGTTTTTATTGGTCTTTTTTAAATCTACTATTTCCTTTTTTATTCCTAAACAGAATTATAATATCTTTTATAAATTATCAAGAATTTCAAATAACTTCGCTTTACAATGTAAAATATTTATTATAATTTTAAACTATAATTTTAATTAAATCTTGAAAAGATCACGTTATAGTATTTTAAAAATTGAAAATTTCCAGTAAACTGTTTATTAGTAGAGAGAAAAAATTGAATAAAATAATTAAATAATGGGAAAAAATAACCAATTAGATTTTTATTATAATATAATTTATATTAAAAAATGTTTAGTACCCTTTACATGCATTTTTTATGTTAGATATGGGAATATTAAGCCAATAATTAATATTTTCCAGTAAATAGCATAATAACATGCATAATTAGATTTTTATTTATTTATTTTTCTCATATTACTGTTAAATTTTTTTGATTTGTTTATATTAAAATTTATGTCTGTAAAATACCGTGACCTTTTTTGTTAAGGATTGACTTTCTTGCAATCCTTTTTCTTTTTACATTGTCAATGATTTGCAAATAAATTCTGTCATGGACCTTTCAATTTAATTCGCTAATTTTTATTTTATCATTTTTTTTTTAGATTAAAATGTCTTTGGCTCTTCAAATTCCCGCTTGATCTAGATACTTTATAACGCTATACTATTTAAGTTTATTAAATTTTAAATAATGACCAAATATTTATTTTAATTAGGCTTGAAAATAATGACTATTAAGCTCTTGACTCATTTTGCATTGATCTTTTAAATATGAGTCCCACTGCAAAACTTGCCCATAAAATAATTAAAAAATTTAAAAAAAAATCTTAAAATATTTTATAATTTTTTAATACTAAATTTAAATATTTTATAAAAAAATTGATAGATGTAACAATTAAAAAAATTAAAGACTAATAATTTATTATTTATTAAAAAATATACTAAAATATACCTATAGTAATGCAAAGTATTAAATAGAATTTAAAGTTGTAGTTGTAAACATATAATATTAGTAAAATAATAAATAAAAATATTTAAACATATTTAACAATTCATAGGTCTGTCACATTTTTTATTCATATGGACTATGTGAATTGATCAATTTAAATGATCAACTTGCTTCACACTTTTTCACATAAAATTAGGAGTTTTACATGTAATTTCATATGATCTATAATTTTAACCTTTAAAATTAATCTATAATAAATTATAAAAAAGATGTTTTAAACCTCTTAAAGTTGGGTGGAAGAGAAAATATGTAAGATACATTTTTTTTACTTTTATAAATTAAACAGAATATATTAAAAAAAGTTACAATAATTCACATAATATTTTTAAATAAGTGGATCTTTGACAATATTTTTTTAAAATAAAAGTTTTCATCTTAGGTATCATTATACAACTTAACATTTGATCTAGGCTGATACTTCAAGTAACAACATACTTATTCATAAAGAATTCTAAAAACATACCAGATAGAAGCCTATTATACTCCATTTATATACTCTTTGAAAAATTTGTATACTCCATTTATATGATTTATTAGATGATGAAATGTTTCAAAAGACAAAGAGTAAGGAAAATTTGATTTCTAGAAAGGCATAAATTCATCAAAAGCCTCACCTTTATATAAGTGGATGATATATGTTCCCAAACCAATATCCATTCCCATTTCTTGCACAAAGTATAAGTCATATTCCTTTTCATGTCAATCTTGATTGGCATCAAATTCCCATTTCTTTTCATATCAATATAATGTAGTTAATATTTCTTCTATTGACTAAAAACTTGTCTTGGTAGAGGCTAATATAAAGTGTTTTTTTTATCACCAAATGTTTTACATGACACATAGTAACCAATCATCATGATTTTTTCATATAAAGGATTGATTCCACCTTATATATTAGTGAGAGATGAGGGTGTTATTTTTAAAATTTCTCATTCTAAAAGCAATTTGCATAATTCTTCATTAAAAAAATTGGAAAAAAAGTGTAAGGAATTGTTTAGGTTAGGAAGAAACCCACATAGGCCAAAAAGGTGGAAAAAACTTTTATTAGTTAAAAAGTCCATCTAATACTAAGTCATAAAAATTCTCTAACTTATGTTAATCTCAAACTAATCTCCAATTTGTTTCTCTTTGAAGACTTCTCATGTATTAACTTATTCTATAGAGAACCTCTCATGCATTGACTTCACCTACCAAACATAGTTGGGTAAAACACAACATTGGAATTTAACATTAGTTATTATTGTTTATGTTAAAATTTTAGTATTTAAATTGCAAAATCACTTATTAATATTTATATGAATATTTTATATTTATATTTTATCCTTAAATCATTTTAAATTTTTAATTCCTTAAAATTATTATTTTGTTTTCATTCGTTGTACATATAAAACATATTACTTTACAACAATAAAGAAATAATATATATATAAAAATAAATTGTAAAAATAAAATAATATTATACAAAAATAAATACACGCAACCTTATTACATGCGTGTTTCGCAATTTCTCAATAAATAAATAAATAAAATAACTAACTTATTTAGTTTATTGTGTAAGTATTTTAAAAAAATATTATTACTAATGATTTGGTTTTTTTAGTTAAAAGACATTAAGGGTAATAAAATTAATAATACTTTTATAATTAATCTTGTGAGCAAAAATTTCTGTCCAATCATTATTATATGGTTATTGTGTCGAAAAATATTTAATTACTTAAATTCTAATATACAATTTTTTAATTTGTCTTTTTTCAATAGAATAAATAGAGTAAACTACTAAGTCTTGTATAGGTTAAGTTAGAGTTTGAATTTAAAAATAAATAAATAAGTGTCTAAATTCAACTTGTCAAACTTGTTACAAGGTAGTTAAGAGATCTATTATTACAAGGAGTTAAAAAATGTAGAATTTAGGTAATAATTATAAATACAGTTCATGTTTATTTATTTTATTCCCCTCTTATTTAGTTTTTTTAAAATAATTTTGTTCGTTTTATCAATTTTCAGATCTCTGTTTCTTCAAAACCCTAATTCTGCCAAATTCAGTTTGAGCCTCGAAAAACCTATCTCCCTTTTCTCTGTCTCCATCCTCTCTCTAACCATTTCGCCATTCAACGTTGATCTTCCATCTTCCTCGTCGTTATCGTTACCATTAACAGCAACGCTCTCACCTCCGAAACCCTAGGTTGGTTCTTCTTTCTCTTCGTATACTTTTTTTTTTCTTCACTTTTCTCTCTTTCAATATCGAACTGCAGCTGCGATCCTCTGCTGCCTTGTTTGTCGTGGGCGAGTAGCCGCGTTTTAGTTTCGAGCTTCGTGCAATCACGGAATTGGGTAATTCAGATTCCGCATTTTTGCGTCCGCGGGATTTGGGAATTTCTCGTCTGTTTGGATTGTGAAGTGTGGATACAGTGGATCCTCGAAAGGGAATAGCGTGAGACTCATGCTGATACTTGTTCGTTTGACCTTGGTTGCAGTTTTTTTTATTTTGAGTTTGCTGTGATTATACGTTTCTTCGTGTTGAGTGCCCAACTCTTGGCAACATGTTTGGTTTTGCCAGGAAATGGAAATTTTTTGGTGTTTGGATAGGTATTACATATCAGTTTAATAGGGAATTGTAGGGTCATGGTTGCTTCTCCGAATTTGAATTCTTGTTAGGGGTGGGATGATCTGTGGAAATTTAGGAGAGTCTTGAGGGTTTTGTTTCAGTTAGACTACAAGCTTTGGTGTGTACTTGCGTCTGAGTGTATTCTTAGAAGATTTTTTTTGTTTGCTGTGTTGATTAATGCTGAAATGGAAGACAGGAGAACATAGAATTGTGGTGTTTTGCCTTACAGTTAATTGTTTAAAATTTTGGGCGTGATTGAATGGCTGAACTCTGGGGAAAATGATACATGGCTGTGTAGTCTCGGTATTGTCTTTCCAATACATGTGTGAAAAACTAGTAATGCCTGTGCAGAGAGATCTAGCTGTTTTCTCAGAGGTGTAATGTATAAATTTCTGTTGGTGTACTCACATAGATGAAGTTAGGAACAGTTGGTGAAAGAAACTATTGTTGATTATATTCTGTTCACAAAATACATATTTTACGAACAGGAAATCCTTCCCCGCCCTCTCTCCATATTCCTTAAAGTTTTTTTTCTAAAACATGCCCTTATTGTTTTGGCTTCTTCACTTTCTCTTTTTGCCTCTGTTCATATGTTTTGTTTTCCCCTTAGTAGTGTCTAGTGTTTTACTTGTAAGTGGCTACTCATTTGTCAAAGGATCTATACACAAGATGTGCCTTATATGAAGAGATTTTTAGTTTGGGGGGGAATGAGAGTTTTTGTTTGTCTTTGTTGGTGCATGTTATCCTGTATTGATTTGGTAGTCAGTTGTAAAGCAATGCACAATAACTTTTTCTTAAATGTTACAGGGCTATTGTCTCACAACGATGTCTCCTGCATCTCGATCCAAGTCTAAAGACAAAAAAGCTAGCAAGGAAGCCCAGAAAGCTGCTGCAAAGCCTACAGGATCTGGTAATGCAGTGGCTGGTGTTCCAGCCAGTGCATATAACCCCTTATTGGGAACATTCCATACACTGGACATTTCACCAACACCTACCTCACCTATACATGCTAATGGTCGTTTTCGGAACATAGATGAGACAGATGAGCATCCTGTCAACTCAGTGGTTGCTGGTGCCGAGTATGATTCTGTTTCTAACAATGGTAGTTGGTCTGGTGAGTCCGAAGAACATAAAGAGAAAAGTTCTAATGCCCCTGCTCGATCAGAATCATCAGTACCAGGAGCTGACAATGACAAGCGAGAGAAAATCCGCCAGAAAAATGAGAGGAAGCATCAGCGGCAGAAAGAAAGGAGAGCACAGGAATTGCATGAGCGGTGTACTGGTTATCTTATGTCGAGGAAACTTGAGGCACTTTCTCAGCAGCTTGTTGCTATGGGCTTTTCTCATGAAAGAGCAACAATGGCACTGATATTGAACGAAGGTAGGGTTGAGGAATCAGTAGCATGGCTGTTTGAAGGTGGTGAAGAAGCAGATGGTAACAAGGATACAAACATATATAGGAGCAATTTGAAAATTGACATATCAGATGAGCTGGTTCAGATTACAGACATGGTAACCAGGTATGATTGCTCGAAACAGGAGGTTGAAAGAGCAGTTGTTAACTGTGACGGTGATCTTGATAAGGCTGCTGAAACCTTGAGAGAGTTGAAACTTGATCCACCACCAAAGCCTGAGGAAACAGGTGATCCTCCTATCAATAACAATGCTAAGCAGTCAGGAGTTGCAAATCAGAGCTCAAGGCCACAAACAAAACCTGTACCTTTACCAAATCAACCCAAAAAAGATGATAAGGAATTTAACTATACAAAGGCTGCAATAACGATTGGAGTACCTTCAGATTCCAGTAATAGAAATATGCAACCTCTAAAGAGAATCCAACCAAAGTCGGAATGGGCAAAGCCCCAACAGGCTACTGTATCAGCTGATAAAAAGTGGTCAAGTTCAGGATCTAATTCTTCTGTTTCTTATTCCCTGGCATCACCGTTGCAAATGTTAGCCCCACCTGCTAAGTCTGAAGCACGATATGTGCCTGTTGGAGGTGAGTTTAAGAACCTTCAACCTGTAGCATCTAGGGAACCGTTAATCATGATGCAGCGGCCCCAAACTGTAAATGCAAAGCAAGTCCCAGCCACAAGTATGAGTTCATCGCCTCCTGGAATAGCTGCTAGTTGGTATCCAACTAACGGTCCAGATGCTGTGAGATCTAATGGTTTTTTATCTCATGCTCCGAACACTAGAAGCCCCAGTCCAAACTACCTCAGTTCTAATCAAAGGTACCACCAACTTCAGTATCAACCTCAACAACAGTTTGTGGGTGGCAGTAGCAATTCAGTAGATCACCAAGCAACCTGCCAAGGGAATAGCAATTGGAATAGAGCAGGTGCAGCTCCAACTCTTGCTGCTGCTACTTCTCTAGGCCTCTTTTCCAGACTAGGATCAGCCGGCCAATCAGGGGAAACCTCTCCAGTTGACTGGAGCACTGGAGGGTCAATGCAGTTTGATTATACTAACATAGACTGGTCCTTGGATAGAAGTTTAGCTTCACCAAGGTCAAACGGTTTATGGCTAGGATTTTCACCATTTTCAAAGAGTAATTCTCAGATGTATGACTCAAATGCTTCAGGAGTCGTTGCTCAATCATCATCGAGACCCGTTCCCTCAAATAGGAGTATTGTTCCCATGCCTGGACTGCAAGATGGTGGAGTAGCTTCTGCTGAGACATCTACTGGTTCCCGGGACTGGGGTTCTCCCTTTGAAGGGAAAGATCTTTTTAGTTTACCGAGACAGTTTGTTTCTTCTCCTACTCTGTAAAATGAGGGGAGAAAGTTTAATGAATAAAAAGAAAAAAAAAAAGACCCAAAAATGTGTGATTTGATGTTGGCTCTTATGATTCTACAGTTGACGATTGTTGATGGTAAGCTTTCAGTGGGTGAACATCCAAGAATATTTTGCATGCTTTTGCGCTCACATGCCAATTACACCTTCTAAACCACAAATTCAGTCACAAAAACATTACCAAGCTGACAATAATGGAGAAAAATTAGTGGTCATGAATAATATTTAAAGCTAACCAAATATCTAAACTGGAGACCGTTTTAAGTTAACCAAATGTGACAACCGTACTAGTAGTTGATTAAAACTTACATCAATTTCGTTAAAAAGGGTTGAAATTATTACCACTTGCTTATTCTTAACTGTGAAAAATCACGATCCCAGAGTGGAATTGGATACACAATTACAAGAGATTGGCACAGGTTCTGAACTCGAGTTGAATCTTTCTGACGCTGTTTCTAAATTTATTTTTTAATGAAAGTAATATTTAGTTAGATTTTATTTACTTTTCGACCAAACTAGATTAATTAAAGATGAAATTTTGAGATAGTGATGAATTATTATGAAATTTTGAGACTGATGAATTATTTCTATGGGAAAAAAAGACAATGAATTCATGTTTCTAACCAAAAGATTCATGTCAACTTTCTTACAGAAATTGTTTTGGCACGAATTACGGACAGTTTCCAACCATTCGGAACAATGGTTTTTCTTATTGTGAAAATCTTTTCTCCCATCATTACTAAATTATCTAAATGGATTCAATTGAAGCTTTTCAACGGTTATTTGTTTTTATCTATAATCTTTAACTATAATAATAACATTTGCTATATCTTCTTTTAATATTCACTTTTTAATCATTTTCTAAGTTGCCCACTATTTTACTCTTTAACTATTCTTTAAATTACTCCTTATTTTACTCTCTAATTACTTTCTAAACACACATCGCATTTTTTTAATCAAACTCTCAAATCAAATCACATTAAATTTAACAAGTATTAAAAAATCAAATTTAATTGTGCCTGTTATGATCCTTATTAATATAACATTTAAAGAATCATAGTTTCTACAATACAAGTTTGTTTTCGTTTCAATTCTCCTATTTCCTTTTCTACTTTGTACTTATAATTTATTTTCTATTCATTTTACTCTCCCTCCGTTTTAGCATTATCATCAATTTTCTTTAGAGTAAAATTCCCATTACGCAATTTCAATTACTAATTTGAAGCTTATCTGCAATGGCTATTACTTGTTGAGAAAATAATCCAAATTTGCAAATATTAAGATTACTTAACATGAATATCTTATTTTACTTTGGGGTCATCAATGCCCTGTTTCATTTAAGTAATTCATTTTTTCTCTAATGGTTAAACAATTCAAACGTAATCATATTTTTATATTTTTAAATTTTCATTTAATTTGATATGAAATTAAAATAGTAATTCAATCATTTTAATTAATTCATATAAATTAGACTCTTTTAATGTTTTATAAAAATAAGTTAAAAATATGACAAACTTACAATATTATATCATAAAAGGAGTGGAAATACATGACATAATATTAAAATAAAACAATTACATAATGTTGATAAATATATTACTTTAAATAGAATATAGTTTTAATTATTGTTGAGGTCAAATGCTTGATCAAATATGTCTGAAGTTGAGAGTGAATTTGTCTACTATGAAAACTTCTTTGTAAGTAAAATGAAATAAAATATGGGATGATGATCATTAAATACTTCGAATATTGAGTTATCATCATCTTCATATTATTAATAATTATCATTATACGTGTCTTACATCTTCAGTAATCATACTATATATGTAAGATGATGCATGCATATTAGGATATTCAAATCAAATAGTACAAACGACTACAATTTGGACAGTCAAATTGAAAAATTTCTTTAATTTTCATATCACAAACAAAATTTTCAATTTGTTTAGAACAGTAGTGTTTTTATAACGGTCAAATTAAACAGCAGCAGTTTTCTTTAGCATTTAAATGCTTTTAGTTATTATGTAAGTTCTTTTATCAAATTCTTGCATAAACACTTCTAAGAAAGATTTTTTTTTTTCTAAATTAAAATTATTTTTTTAAAAAAAATAAAATTAAAACAGCCATGTGGGAAGAAACTTTGGGACAAAGCTTGTCTGCATGGATGTTAGCTCATTTATTATACAACAATTTATAAATATTTTATACAATATCATTTTCTATGTTTATTTATTTCTATTGTATTGTTTATTATATAATATCTTTTTTTTCTCTTGTTTTCTTTTTAATTAAAATTTTATTGAAGGAGTTGCTGTGAAAAGATAATCTGTCATCACTTTTACCTTATCTGTAAGCACCAAATAAGTGGGATCAAAATCTTTCTGTCACTTCCTAATTTCCCATCCATTAGCACTTTTTCACTGCCAAAATCAAGATTTTAGTTTGAAATTCCACCATAGTATAGATGCCATAAATGGTGGTAGTGAGTCTGCTGCTAGCTGTCAAATTGATTAGAGATCAAACACTAAAAAGGAAAAGGAAGAACATAGCAATAATAATAATAATGAATGAATGAAGACACAAATTAATGTGACAAGATATTTTGGTTTTTCTATATGCATTTTGCGGCTAGGTGTTGGTTTCATTGATAACTACTCACAAAGTTTTGTCCAAGTTGGCAGCATCACAGTTGGCTCTATTTTGTTTGCAAGGTGAATTCTTCAACCATTTTCTCTATTTTCCATTATTAAAGCATACAAGAATGTGTAGAGATTGTGAACTGTCCATTTTCCTTTCAATAATTTTGCAAAGCCAAAAGTGCTACAAATATCTCATACAATAAAAAAGTAGTGGTTTGATGGAGCCTCCATATCCTTCTTCTGTTTAGTCTGCCACAGCTTCATTCTATGACAGTATAAGAATACCTACTTTATTCAATGGCTAGTTCAAAAACTAATATCAAGATCACATATAACTTTCACAGTAAACTCTGCAGTATATATAGTAATCTATGTTTTGTTCAGATTTTTCATTTAAAAGAGAGAAAAAGAACTGTTTTGTGGAGTTAAAGGGATATTGGTGACCAATTTGGATTCATATTTTTAGTATAAAAATTGAGTGTAGTTTGCAGATTTGGTTTTGAAATGTGAGTCTTGATGTTTTGTTTGTATATTTTTTGACAGATAGAGCATAGAAAGGTGTGGAGGGAGAGAATGATGGTGTTTGTGACTCCTAGGCATAGTAATTAATGTATGCATACAAACACAGTCCCACCTTTTTGTCTTTCTGTGTACATCACCAAATCACAAAACCATAGTTTAATCATTTCTAAAAGAGTGATAGTGTTCCTAAACCAAAAAATGAAGTTGATTAGAGTGAAAAAAAAAAGTAGGACAAATACTAATTGAGAAATAAATGGTGTGATAAAAATTAAAGTGGAAATGAAATGAAGAAAGAAAGTTTGAAGATGCTTATAATTTTGTTTACTTTATTTATGCTTACTTTGGCTAAACTTTTGCTTTTATTTTATTTGAGTTCTAAACAAATAAATACTATTTTTAATACCTTTTAAAATTTATTTAAGCTTGCTTACTTCCTCTGTTCATTTCATGAATAGTAACAGTGGACTAAAACCTAAAAATATACATTTGGCTTTTGTTTTTATTAAATAAATAATTTCTATTTTTATGAAACTGTTTGAATTATGTGAACCATTTTAATTAACGTGTATTTTAACAGTGATTGTGGATAACAGTGATTTTAACTTGTATTTGAAACTTGAAAGAAAAGGTAAAGTAAAACAAAATTTATTAAAGATAAAGATAAACATATATGAATAAGCATCACAAAGTTCCAAACCCCTTTAGAAGTTGGTCCCCACTATGTGATATGTGTTCTTTTTCTTTATCTATGTGATAATGTTTCATACAGTGACTCAGTATAGTGACTTATCCTCATTTTCATATAGCAAAGCTAAATGAAATTTCAATGCAGTACATATTACATTTTTCTACATGGAAGGAGAATTCGAATTACAGATACTTAGAGTGAAAATTTTAGCACATGTAAAAGTAATCAGTTTTTACCTTTAACCTTTTCAAAATTTAACAAAATCACTTAATAACAATGTTATAGTTTCAATTCCTAAACTAAAAAACTATGCCCTCTTACATTTTCCTTAATTTTTTCATTAATTTAAGCTTTGAAAGTGTCAAGGGTTTTGAATCTCTTCATGCTGCTAAGTTTGACCCAAAAGATGGTAGCAAAATTTGTTGATATCCTACATTCGAATTTTGCAACCTATTTAGGCTGTTGATGGGTGGGTTAGCAAACTAAGACTCTAACAAAGAACAATTAAGTGTTTGTTTGTGTTCTTTGAGTCATTGTGAGACGCATTCTAATGTAAATCTCTTACTGACTGATTTGGATTTACATCAGAATCATGTCAATGGATGCAATGTTTGCTTACTTTTTTCTCAACCATTATTTGACACGAAACAACAATAAACCAAACAGAAACCAATTCATCATGGCATGCTGCAAGCAAGGACTAACACATTCATTGACATGTAAAAATTGTAGGCAGAATTCCAACAAATTTCCCATACTATTTTGGCTATAACTCAAACCAAACTTATCAAAATACCACGCTTTTTTGCCAACTAAACCAAATTATTTCCTAAGGGCTTCTTCCATTGTTAGACCACACAAGCGAGTTTTGCAAGAACCATGCTTGACAACATTCTCAAGAGTGCACTTCATAAACTTGATGATGCAGACATTTCATGAAGGAAACCTGATGTGGCTAAAAGTTTCATCTGAAAAACAAATTATCTTTGGCATTTTGTGCTTGCTGCCTAGACCCTAAAGAAACCAAACAAACCAACTAAGCAGCAAGAAACAATCAAATTGAATAATGACAGGTGAAACGTTGAAGTTGCAAAGAGATTCAACTGACAAGGCAATTTCATGTACAAAGATTTTAAGAAGCCTCTAACTGATCTTCCTTACATGAGCTTAAGTTTGAAATACAATCTAAATAAACTCTTGGCATTTTAAATTACAAGCATTATTAGACAGGAAAATATACTTATCAAGGAGAAGAAATGGTACATTTAGTGATCAAAAGGCCAACCACTATAACTTGTTCCATTATTCTGGTCAGGAGTGGTGGAAGAACTGCTTCCCCCAGTCTCAGAATAATGATTATTGTTTGAGCTAGAGGAGGAGCGGAATGGCCACAAAAATGATAATGGATTTCTCCTTCCATGGTTCTGAGGGCTGTTGTTCTCCCTGCCCCTGGAGCTACTATCATTTCCGCCACTGCTGCTGGTGCCGGCATTCCTTCCTCCCAAACTTGTACTGCGGGAATTAGTCTGTCCTTGAGGTGGCAACTCAACACGGCAAACAGGACATGAGTTATGCTGAACCAACCAAGGAACAATACAGTCAGAATGGTAAATATGGTTGCATGGCATCTCTCTGGCTTCAGTGCCCAGTTCAAATTTATCTTTACAAACTGGACAGTGTGAATCTAAGCGAATATGTGCCTGTGTTATCCTAATAGTAGGCATAGCATCGATCAAAGATCGTGCGGCTGGCGGTGGGCCTCGGCGATCATTCATAGTGAGTTGCTCAATAAGTTCTTCCAGTCCAGGACCCATAAAGTAATCACCAAAATCAACACGCCTAGGACCACCTCTAGGGCTGCCAGTTGCCAAGGTGAATCCAGGAACTTGACCATGAAATATTAAATAAGGACCAGAACTAAAAACACCCCAACTCTGTTCAGGAGCTGGGAAAGACCCTGACCTCCCTCTAACATCAAAATTTGAGTTCCTTCCAGCCATTCTATGCCTCATGAAATTATCAACAGCATCCATAAGCCCGAATCTCTGGTCAGAACCTCTCTGCCCCATAAAAGCACGTATAGCATCAACAAGGTCAGGCATTTGATTAAACTCTCCCGACTGTGATGAATATGTATGATGGGGTGCAGCTCCTCGCAACTCATCAAGTTCTTCTATAAATCCTCCATCACAGTAAGGGCATAGAGTGTCTCCCCCATCAAGCACAATTGGTTGTCTGCATGCATGACACCAGTGCGTTGCTCCACTTGACATCTTTCTTTCTAACAGGATTTTTTAATTTATAAAATCTGCACCAAAATTCAACGTTCTGTGTGAAAGACACCCACTTATTCAGAAATGATTAACAATTGATTAATCAAAACAATAATTATAAAGTTGAAATCAATACATAAGATTCAATAAGCCAATCTACAATGCTAGTATTAATATGTAGGTCTAAACAGAATAACTTAGTAACTCAAATGAACAAGGTAGTCAAGGGCAAATCAACCATACAGTACATAAAAGCACAGTAAACCACCCTGTCACTAAAACTTGATCCAAGGACAAGTCAAGAGTCAAAAGTCAAGAGTCAAGACTACTATGAACAAAGAAGCTGTTGATCCAGAGTTATATCTTCGGATCTATGAAACAAAAGAACAAATTTGATGACAGAAAAGCTAACTACATATTCTTTTATTGTTTTTGTAATCAACTGAAATTTAATGGGCTCAAGAAAGGATGCTTGTCACACCTTTTTAATGACTTTCTCTCATAATGTGGAGATTTTCAATAAATTTTAACCGTAAGTATATAATGTAACAGAAATTGCGTTGCAAGTGCACCTAAATTTCAAAACAATTTACAAATCACAAAGTACAATCATCAAAAGCAGATGTTAGATATCAGTGTAAATTACACAAAACAACAATTGCAACAACAATCTGTTCTCATACAGAAGCCAAATTTCCATACATCAACACAACAAAGAAAGGTCCAACAGTAACAAAAAGGGGGAAATGCTTGCATATCCATCATAATAGAAAAATTGAAATGAAATCAAGTTTTTCCTAAAAGGATTTACAAATTTATTAAATATGAATAAAGGAATAACAAAACTCATCCATGATGCAAAGAACACTTATCCTGAATCATACATAACCTTGGAGCAGCAACAGTGGAAAGAAAGCATACCTAAACCCCAAGTTAAAATTAAGAAGACAGCAACAAACTTGTCAATAAAGAAGAGGTTTTTTTCAAATGGGGATTCAATTTATCAATACCCAGTTACTCCAATGGCCAAAATAAGCTCAAAATCATGCACAATCAACCGCAAAAAAAAGGGCTATAAACTCAAAAAAAATTGCATCTGCTAAGAAAGGTTCAGGATTCATCAGAGTGAACTTATCAAAGGAAAAAAGAAGAAGTAAGAACTCAAAGGTTAGTACCTCAAGATTCTGAGTTTGAGAAAAGAAAGAGAAAGTAGAGCGAGAGGAGAGAGAAGAAGACCTTTTCTGCTTCTGAATTGTTCCACTGATTAAAAAGTCTTGTTTTTACCACTTCAGAATTTTTGTTGTGACTCTTTCCTTTATGCAATAAATAAAAGTAAAATTCTTAGTGGGAGAAAAGAAAACAGTGTGAAATTTCCAACACAATCTATAAGCAGTTTCCATTGAATAACTAACGAAACACAGCCATTTTTTTTACCGTGTTTGTTGCAGAATTGCGGTTACTTGAGTTAACTTCTAAAACTGTTTGAATCAAATTTAAACAGAACACGGAGTTATTATTTTGTGTGTTTTGGTGTGATTTTGTTATGAATTTATTAACTTTTTTTATTGTTAATATAATTTTGGAACATTAATTAATCAATTGCATTGTAAGTTCATTCTGTGATTCTATCCTAAATTGAGGGAAATATGTTAGTTATCTTAGATATAACTAACATAATTGTAAATCCTATATTTAAATATGAAAATATTAGTTACCTTATAATAATTTTACATTAATTTCTTTTGTATTATATGGTGAGTGAGTTGAATTAAAACCTTTAAAAATAAGTTTATATAAATGTACAACTATAATCATCATTATTGTGTCTTTTTTTATCTTCTATAAATATATTTTATTAAATATAATTTATTTTAGTTTACCTGTTTTACAAAATTATATTTTGGTAAAATATATAGAATTTGTAACAATTTTTTTTAACATTCTATATAATATTTTTAATATATATAATCAACTTAAATATATAAATATGGTCTTGTTTAGTTTTAATCTCTAGAAAGCTTTTTTAGTTTTGAATACCTGTTATCTTCTTAAAATATTTTTAGTTTCTATCCTCAATGATAGTTAATTTAACATTAAAAAAATATTAATTAAAAAAATAATTAGATTGTTTTAGTATTCATAATTCAACTAAATAATGTTTTTATTGTTTATGTAGATTAAATAATTATAATTAAATATAAAATAAATTTAAATTAATTATTTTATTTAAATAATATTTTATAAAAATTGATAAATTAATCCAATCTTTTTTTTATAATATATTTAAATTTTAGAAAATTAAAATTTGTGTAATTATCTTATTTATAGAAATAATATAATATAATTATTTTTTATTTAACTTCTTTATTTTAATTAATATTTTCTTTTGAATACTGATTATAGAGTAAGGATTAACAAGAAACATTAAGAAAAAATATTGTGCTAACAAAATTTAATTTGTTTTAGAAACTATAATAAAATAGAATAGCATAAATTAAAATATATTTAAGTTTATACAATATAATATGATATGGTTTAATTTCTTACAAAATTATATATTTTCAACCCAGTTTCTTTTTAAATAAGTTTCAAATCTCTAATATATATGACAATAATAGAGCATAAACCAATTTAAGTTCCTAATATTTTTTTCTTTCAAGATTTGGTGGTTAATAAATTAAATATTTGACCTAAGTTCTTTCTATTACATGCACACAATCTTACTATTCTCGTGTCAATCAAAACATGTGTTAATAATATACATTATAGAAAACAAATGTAGAAACCTATAGAGAATTTTAAAATATTTTAAGGATTGATTAAAAGAGAGCATATTATTTGTCTTAAACTCAACAATTTATTTTATTAAAAAATTTGCAAAAAGTTATGTAGGAGAGACAGATAATACAATACAGAAGTGACCTACATCAATTATGAATGGATCCAACAACTAATGAAGGACCATGAGTATATATATATATATATATATATATATATATATATATATATATATATATATATATATATATATATATATATATATATATATAGACAAGGTGATGGTGGCTAATTAATGCATTAACCCCATTTGTTTAAGCATTATGTCACTCATAATTGAATATTTAAGTATGCATTTTCTGGTGGTAGTAGATAATGTATATAATAGAATATTTAAGAAATGAAAGTTAACTTTAACTTGAATTTACAAAATGAACAATGTAGATTTTTTAACATACCACTTCACTCTAATATTATCTTAAAAGAACGTAAAATTTAGGTCTAAATTTAAATATTATATATAACTGTTGTTGATATTACATTTATATTAAACATTATTGTAAAGAAGAAAAAATAGTTCATTTGTTATTTAAAAAATAATGTATTATTTTCTTTTTTAAGTTTGCCTCCACTAAATGGAATGAGAATATAAGTAAAAGGTGGTTTTAGTCAAGTAACATCATGTTTCTAAAAAGTTATGGGGTGTCAATATCATCTTACACCTTTTCAAAATTTCAGTTATTAAATACTACAAATAAACTTCTAAAAAAAGTGATAAAGAGAGTTTAGTATGATCAGTTTATAATACTTGTAGAAATTATGTGAATGTGTCCATATGCCCAAATGGATTTGAACAGATAAACTAATGGCTCCAGGCTAAGATGATATAAAAGTTGAAATGAAAAAAAAAAAGTCTTAAACAAAATTTGAGTTGTTTATAAAAGGGGTCATTGTAGTAGAATTAATTATGATATCATATTCTTTCATGTCACTCTTTCAAATATATATTACCTTCAAAAATTTGAGGGTCAACACATTAGCTTCTTTTGAAAGTCAACTTTAACACTTCTTCACAAACTATAGAAGAAAAGTTTTTTTTTGTATTTTCCAACCAAAAGCATAGAAAATGATAGTAAAGGGTAAAAACTAAAGAATAATACTTAAGTATGGTGTTTTTTAAAAATATACTAGTGTGTAATATAGAAGAATGAAATCACAAATTTTATATAAGGGGTTTTGTTGCAGTAGCTGTGGTGGCAGTAATGATTGATGGGTGATGTTGATAAAGCCAAGGTCAGCAAATTTGGCTTTGGTGAAGAATATTCTTGGTTGGTTCCAAGAACGACTAAGCACCGATAAACAGCTTGAAAAGAATATAGATATAATTGTTACAACGAGTCAGGAACCAAAATTGTTTATGCAACACACCCTTGAAGCACATTCAATGAAATTAGAGTTGAGAACCTATAAACAATTAAATGCAAGAATATCATTCATTTATAACTAAATTAAGAAGTAATATTCAAAGTTACATGATAACATGGATACTTGATATATCTATGTCTCTTTTCCTTCTCACAATTCTTGCAACAAAACCACTACTGAAACAGACCAAACATGAAGGATGAAAGGGAGGGAGTATCAATCAGACTCACAGACTGATCAGCCGCTTGAAAATGGCCAAACTCAAAGTCCAACAAGAAAATTTAAATTTTGTTGAATGCAACAATGTCACAACTTTGGATATACTCGTTGCGTGGCTCAACTGTCAGTTGTTCCTCGACAAGGGTGTCCACAGAAACAAGGTCATCCACAATTGTCATCATGATCTGCAACTTCTTGATTCCATATCCCACTGGCACCAGTTTGGCTGTATCAATTAGAACAAACCATTTTAGATACACTTACCATGATGTCATGCAGCCACAAACTACTATGTATAGTAGCTGTTTTGGACTTAATTGTCTTAAAAATCATGTTAACACTGATTTCTGACTGATTGACTGATAGGATAACAAAATTTACAGACAATGCATAGCCATTATAGTGAATGCATCAAATTTGCAGGAGAAAAGTTTATGAAAATTTGAACATACATGCTCCCCACAATAAACCAGGCATCTCAATACTGCGGACAGCCTCTTCCAGCTTCTTCATGTCGGTCTCATCATCCCAAGGCTTAACATCGAGTAGGACAGAAGACTTGCCACCTATATACAACGTCATTTAGTGACAGTTTCAAACAATTTCAGCAAGAAAGTAAAATCTAGAGATAAGAAAAGGTCTCTGTATGTGAGAAGTCATCATAAATTTCAACATATTATTCTACCATATAACAACATGCCTAGTACCTACCTTCCCCAAATAGAAAAGCAAGTTTACGTGAATTAAACAAAGTCAAGGACAGCTTCTATCAATATTGTATTTATGGGAAATGTTTCGTGGACCACAAATTACTGTCGCAATGCTCTTAAGAAGGCTTACTCTCTTTTTTCTTGGTAGACTTTTTAGCAGCCTCCCTTTCCTCTGCTACCTTCTTATCCTCCTCTGTCTCATCACCAAAGAGATCTAGATCATCATCATCTTCTTCAGCAGTAGCAGCCTGACAAATTCAAATAAATCCCAATGGTTAAATCAGTTGAATAAGTTCACTTAGCAGCTTCAGAACAACTACAATAATATCTAACACTTCACAATAAGTATCTGTATACTATAAAAGCCAAAAGTTTATATTCTACAATACGTGTACTGCTCTAATATTTGTTATACTAGATAACGAGTTCACTTAGTAAACATATCTTGATGAATCCAATCAGAGAGTGTGTTGAAGATCTTATATCGAATTAGAATATGGCCAAATTATAACATATAAGTATATATAAACCTTTCCTTTATTAAATAATTTTGTGAAGTTAAATTAGACTTAATCCACTTTCTAAGAAATAGTAAATTATAATACTGTTCAACTCTACAATGTGCCTCCAACGTTGCTATCTTAGCTAATAACTATCTCATTCAGGATTAAACATTTCACTTAGTATGGTTAAAAAAATCAAACTCTGCTCTTTTCACATTAGTATGGCTAATAACTATCTTTTTAAAGTAATTTCATCCAGGTGTTTACCTGAATGGAAGTATATTCTTTAAAAGAAAATAATAATACAATTGCTGTCATCTATTTTAAGCACTTATCTAAGATTTCCACAATAATTTTTAAAATAATCACTTTCCATTAAAAAGATAGTTTTAAATTTGAGATGCTACAAGGTTAAAATATTGAAAGGTAAAGCTGGCGAGTAAGAAATTTTAAAACAAAAAAAAACGTTTGGGATGGATAAAAAATGGCAGAATGTTTTGCATGCATTAAGTCAATATCTTCATAGTTCATTATGAATAAGCAAAGAAGTGGTATAGTTGGTCAGATAATCTTCTGTGCACGCACGCATATTACAATTTACAATTGATTGACGAGAAAACAAATCATATAGAGAGAGAGTGAAAGTCGAATCTTTACTGTTTATGTTGTTTTCCAAATTTCACAAAGTAAAATGAAGTTATGAAAAAATGAATTGTGGGATCAGTGTTATAAAAACTGTGTTGAACATCTAATTGAAGTTGTCCATCCTGCATTTCCACCGTGCCTCTCATTCTCATACCTCCCTCATCAAACATATTCCACAAAACAACTATAAAAATTAGAATCATAACATACGACAATATGCATGGCAATCAACAACCCTCACGCTCTTATTTACATAAGGCTTTCCCATTAATTTCCTATCAACAACAAAATTCACGATTTAAGACAAAATTATTCATACATTTTCAATATAAAAACGATTTTTTAAAAGAAAATAACACAAGACAACAAATGTACAATTAAAGAAAACACATACCGCTTTGGCAGGTGCAGCTGGAGCAGCTACGGCACTGAATCTAACCCCTTCAGCCTTCCCAGGGAAGCTACTCAAACAAAATTTGATATTAACAAAAAATGGCAAAATCTTACGAAGAAAAAAAAAACAAAATTTGCAGCATAGATAAGAGGAAAAGAAATGAGAGAGGAACAAACCTTGAGGCAACATGAGAAGAGACAACATCGTACCACTTGGAAGCATTGGGGAAAGAGTCCCCAGGCTTTTCCACAACAGCTGCATACACCTTGATATCATCCTTTGTAAATAGATCCCTGAACTCAAACAAAAAACAAGCCACATACAGATTCAATCACCCAAACATCAGAAACAGTGAAAGATTGAATTTTTAATAGAAATTGAGTGAATGGTATAATTATTACCCAGAAATATAGGTTTTCCCAGAAAGGAATTGATCGAGGGATTTGATACCCTCTTCGGTGTGTAGATCTGAGAAGGTGACAGCCATTGGTGTGATTGAATTGAAGAGTGGCAGTGCAGAGTGAAGAAGAGTGAGGAGAATAGTAAAAGCCTCTGTCTGCGTTCAATAATTGATATTTATAGTCTGCATACTCACAAACCCTAATCCGTCCCAACCTTATACTTCTGAACTGAAATTCACCTAAAAACCTTATTTTAATTACTTGTTTAATCCTTTTTAATTCTTGTAATTATCATTTCTAAATTTTTAAGTCTTTAAAAAAGGCACTAAATTAGATGTTTTTTAAAGATAAATTTTATAAACAAAAATTAGTTATTTTCAAATAAATATCTCTCTTGTTAAAATGAAAATTCAAAAGCAACTCATAAAGTTGTTTCATTTCACTTCAATAGTATTATATGCCATTTCAAAAAATTAATTTTTTTCACCCAAAAGGATATTTGTTATAGACTTTGTTGTGCGTGTTCTTCAATAAAATAGGTCGAATCAAGTTGAAAAACATAGTTATGTAAATTTAAATAAATCAATTTTAGTTTTGTTAAATAAAACCAATTTCTAAGTTTATGAACTAATATATTTAAATATATATATATATATATATTATTTTATCAAACATATACACTTATTAAAGTTTATATGTCAAGTTACTGCATCTCAAAATTAAGATTAGTTTTACTTGTGTGGCTTAATTTTAAAAAATAAGTATTTTCTTTTAAATTTAATATTGTTTTTTTTTGTTTTATTTTATTTTAAATGGAATCAAAATAATATTTTGATGTCTTGATTTATCAAACATTACCAAAATCTTTTAATTTATTTAAAATAGACAAAACTTACTTAACTTGTACTTTCAGATTAAGTTGTAGATAATGATTTGGAAGAAGTTGTGCTTCATCAACATAATTTTAATTTTCTTTTATTTTTTTATAATATCAGTCATTGTGTTTGACGTATAAGATTTTGTTTCGTACAAATTTTATTTTATTTTATTAAAATTATGTTTGATAAGTGTGACTTTTATTTTTTTTTACTCTAAGATCGTGCTTATCAAGTACGATTCTTATTTTTTTCTTTTAATATTTTTTCTATTAAAGTTGTATTTACCAAATATAATTTTAGTAAAAAAATTATATGAAGTCAAATTGTGTATATAAAACACAATTTCTTTGTTCAAAAAAATTCTCAAAGATAAAGTCGTGGATCATGATTTTTTTTTTTTTTACTAATTCTACCTTTAAGATAATAATATTTTGATTTTACTAATTCTAGCTCCTTTTTAAGTTTATGTGTGGTTTTTTAAGTTTATGCGTGGTTGTGGTTTGGGAGAGTACACGTGGGAATTTGAGGAAATGAATGTATGAATATTTAGGAACATGTTTGTATTTTGATTTTGTAAAAAAAAATTATTGAAGTTGGTAAACTATACAATGATTGTGACAAATATTTTAATATTTTTAAAAGGTGTAAAATGTAAATTTATAAATTTATCTTTATATTTAATAATATTTAAATAATAATATGAGATTTTTTTTAATTAATTAAAATATTGTAAATTATTTTTGGTACTGAATAAGTTATTTTGATAACTTTAAATAATAATTATTATTATTATCTACATATATACAAATTTATTTACCGTTATATTTATTTATACATTTTGAAAGTTTTTTTTATCCTTTGAATTATATTGTATGTAAATGCATAACCATATAGATATTTTAGAGGACATTTTATAATAAAAATGTTATATGTAGAGTGAATTGCACAACAAATTTATTTATAAAGAAAAAAATATATATAAAATAAAATATATGAAATATTAAACAAGGCTTCAATCTTTGCATCTGAGGAGGAGGAAAGAAAAATCAATACTCACACGAATATATTTTCTCCCTTTCTTATACACCCTTTTGATCCAAACCATTTACATTCAACACTCCTTGAAGCATACAAAGTCTAAAATTGACATTTTTGTTGTGCATAATACATGAATTAAGTTTGAACAAACACACCCTTTGTATTTTTTTAAAAAACATTAATACACTAGTTTCCTTATAAAAAAAATACATAAATTTGTCCATTATTTTTAAAAAATTATTGTTTTCTTTTTTAGTACCTTCTTAAGTTTTCAAAGCTTACACATATCTAATGGTGAAAAAACTATAAAATATAAGTGTAATAATTTAAGAAAATATCATGATTTTCTGGATAATTTACTCAATAAGTATTCATTTATTTTTATTGAGATGTTAATTAATATAATAATGAAAATCCTGTGAATGAAATTAAAACAAGAGGAATGATATATAACTTGCTCTACTATATAATCTTTAATTGATGATATTAAAAAATGAACCTTTTTTATTTTATATAAAAATTGAATTTTTAAGCAAAGAAAAAGGTTGTATTCTGAAGCAAGATTGTCAATATATATTTTTTCTTAAAACAATGAATTAATGCGATTGTGTTGGACTAGAGTTGCAAGTTGAAATGCATGAACTAGTTTATATTTAACATTTTAACCTTATATTAAAGCTCTAATATAAATATTTTTACCGCATAGTTAATATAAATCATCCTTAGTAATAAACAATATCCCTAGCTATGCTGCTGGCTCTAGAATCAAATTTTGCTGAATCCAATCAGATGCCCCAAATTTAAGTCAAGTTTTGGTTCTACCCTCTTTACGATTCCCCACATAACATGTACGGCAAAGACACAAATCTGTACTTTATAGATACAACTTACTTTTACTTTGTTGTTATTAACGTATTCAAAATAGTTATATGCTGAAAACCTGCATCATAGAACAATTTTCATAATCATAAACTGGTATTTTTTCCTGAAAATAACATGAAAATTCTACAAGTGCAGAGCATTAGGCATGCAGAAGGATGAGAGGCTTGGTAATTTCGTTACCTCACAAAGAAACCATTCGTTCTCATCGAAAGTTTGGTCAAATATCTTGTCCTACTAATGTGGCAATCCTTGAGGGACAATGATTAGGGGAATTGGCTTAGGTTTTACCAAAGCTGAGCCATTAAGGCCAATAATGAATAATAATTAACTTTTAAGGGGTTACTTAGGATACTGGATAAGAACAAGAAATGCTATCTTAAGATATTATCACTTTGGACACAAGCTGTCTCCAACACCTAGTCCTTTATTAAGTTGCTGCTAGTCTTGGCCCCTTAGGACTTACTGTGCTATACAACAACACTTATTCTGCAATAAAAATTACAAAAGGTGGAGTTCCCCTATAAGGGTAGGGCTATGGAAGGGCAAAGTGTAGTAGTGATCCATGATGCATCTAGAGAAATCAATGGCAGAATTTTGGAATGGTCTCTAAGAAGCTTGTCACTTGTGCCAGGAGATATGCTCACACTGATTGTAGTCATGCATCAAGTTATGACTCCTAGTGAGTAATCATTCCACAGATTGCAGGGTGCTTCTTATGATATTGTTTTATTCACCCCTTAAAGTAGTTTTTGGAAGAAAGAAAATGGAAAATCAAAGACAGTAATTTATAAATGTTGTGTTGAGTAATCTGACTATCTTTTCCAAAGCATGTTAATCGTTTTTATTGATTCTCTTTGCATCAATTTTTTGGTAGTGGGGTACAAAAGCAGTGTGGATAGCAGGTTAATGTTTGGAGCAAACCAGAAGATGGTAGAGGAACAAGCTGCCAGAAAGAAGGAAGAGTATATGAAGAATAAAAACATTGCTCAAACTTTTCAGCTATACAAATCAGAAAAGGTCATATAATTTATAAACACTAGTAAACAACATCTTTCTCTATTTTGTTTTCCTTCTGAATTTCACCAGGTTTTGTGACCATTAGCTTCTTCTAAATTCAAAACATGACCAATATTCCTTTTAACACTATTCAATAAACAGAACAAATGACAAAGATCATTCTATGATTTCATCTGTTCTTTTAGTACTCATCTATACACATGATTATGTTGAGACGAGATTATCAAGAGTTAACTAGAGAACAAAACTATAAACCCACTAGCTTTTAATCTTGTTAACTTTGCACACCATATTTTCAGGTTGGATTTAAGATAGAAATGGCTATAGGATCATCATTAAAGGCTGTTGCACTCAAATCAGCCCTGAAGTTAAAGGCAACTTGGCTTATACTAGACAGGTAAGATGAATTTAAATTAACTATCAGAATTATCCAATTCTCATGAGCTATATGTGAAATTATACATTGATTATCTGTTATCAAATCCATTAAAGCATAATTTCTGCAAATCATACCTTCCTACCAAATGAACACATAGATTTGAGCATCACTTAGAAATTAATCACCCTTTACAAGTTCAAGTATTCTGTTTCTAACAACAAAATCACAACATAATTCTGATATATAGTTTGTATAATCTAATCTTTCTTTAGTGAATCATCTTACTACAACCTGGTCACAGGAAGATGAAGAATGAAGAGGAGTTTTTCCTTCAGAAGCTTTCGTGTGGTATATTAAGAGTAAGGCGTTTCAATAAAATTATACGTTTAAGAGGACCACTACACCTCCCCCATGAATCACGCCCCAGCACTAGCAGCACCCATGAAACATACACTGACAGCATACCACTACCAGACATTTCAGCAGACCATCTTCTTTACCTCTTCAGCACTGAGACTTCTCCCAACAGTAAATACTCCAACACTTCAAGATTTCATCTCGTTGCATTAATTGTGATCCTTATCAGCTTCTACACATTTCATTTCTGCAATTCACATGAGGGTTAACATTAGCAAATGTTTTCCTAGCAACTAACAAAGTTATTATAGTTTACATATTCTAACTATCTGTGCAGGTACAGTAACAGATTATTCAATGAACCACAAACAACAACAGGAACAAAAGAGCCACCATGATGAAGTATGGAACTCAACTCCTGATCAACTGAGCACAGAAAAAAAGAACAGTAAGCAAATGGTTAATCAAACACAAGGAGGCCAACACCGGAAGGATGGAGAACAAAATGCAAGCAGAAACCATGGTAATAAGGAGAAGGACCTAGAATCTGAACACAAGTTAAAAGAAGAAAATTACAACATAACTTGTGGTGGTAGCAACAAGGAAAACTCATACACCATGTATCAGAAAGAAGAAAGTTGGCAACCTCTTGGTGGAGCTAAAAACTTCTTTCTTGGAAGCTCTGAAGAGTACACAGTGAGTGAACAATATTTTAGTCTGAGTAATTTTCATGTAAGAAACTAGTTTCAAATTTATGCCTATAATATGCATCATACATTTGTGTCAACGTATCTTATTCTTCTCTAGTGACCTCTAAAATGTGATTGTTAGATTAACCAATTTGTAACGAATTTGTATCTGTCATAGTATGATTTCCTCATATTATGGAATTGTTTTTAAATATATAATCCTCCTATTATTACTACCAATATACATCTGTAATAAAGAATAGTTACTAGCAAGGTACATGACTAATGCAGAGAATAATTACAAGCAAGATATTTTTGAACTATGATTATATCTTCCTTAGTCAATCCTTATATTTTTTTAATCAATTTTATTTATTTATTTTAATTTTTTAATTTTTATAAAACTTGTTTTAACCTTTTTAATAGTAGGTCTTATAATATTTTTAAAAAAGAAAAAATATTTAACTAATTCAGAAATAATATAATTTCACATTATATTTGAAAAATATTGATACATTTTTAGTTGTTACATAATTTTTATTAGTATTCTTCTTCAATACCTTTACTTATATAATTTTTTACCCTATCATTAGAAATGTCTTCAATGATCAAACAAAACACAATTTGTGTAAGCCTTTTCAAAAAAGGAAATAAAAAAACACTTTCTATAAATTATAATCAATATATATTAAAATTCATTTAAAAAACTAATTAATACAGACTCGTACAAATTAACTTTTATATACATTAATTTTAGTTTAATTATAAAAAAAATTCATATTCAATTTCTTCAAAGTACTTGTCTAATGACAAAATTTTGTTGGGATAAGGGCACATGTCTTAGAATGACACATGGAGAAGTAAGAGATAAGTCTTTCTCAAGTAGCATTTAAATCAAATAGGCCCTTTATTTGGCACAAATGGAAAAACATGTCAATAATTTTAGTTTTTTACATTATTTTTGTCATTGCATATGGCAAATTTATTATTTACCAAAAAAATATAATTAGTATAGATGAGATATGAGATTGAAATAAGAAGTGAAAAATAAAGTAACCAGTGGTTTATTAAAGTGGTAATATTCCATAACTTCTAATAAACTACTTATTTATAGATCTTTATATATATATATATATATATATATATATATATATATATTCACTAGTGAGTCTTTGCTGATAAAAAAATAATTAATGAGTAATAAACTTAATTTTTTTTGTATTTATTATTAGTTTGAAAATGTTTTTTATTAATAAAATATTTAATTAAGGCTGTTTTCATAAACATGTAGAAGAAAACTATAATGTCAAAACCCAATTTTGGTTTAGCAACCATTGCGAAAGGTCTAAAAAATAATAACATGAACACATGTTTAAAATCACTATAAAAATATTACAATCAAGGTTTATTTAATTTATATATTATAAATTATATATTGGCCCCTTGAATTTCTTTTTCATCACTTAAAAAAATCTCAATAGACTCTACTACCTTATATGACCCATCTAAATTTGTTTAATTGGTCCGTCTCATTTCATGAAAAAAAAGGGTAGCTATTTCTTTCTGCACCCTCTCAAAGTTCTTCCCGCACCCCCATTAAATAAATAAAATATTAAAAATGCGCTATCTAATTTCATCTCATTCTAAAAGACTCTTTCGAAAATTCATTTAAGAAAAAAATATTCTAGAAAACACATTCCGAAATGTATTATACATTTTGAAAATTTTATTCTCGAAATTTTTTCCAAAAACTACTTTCCAAAAATTTCAAAATATATTTATAAATTTTTAAAAGAAAGATCCAAGAAAATCCCAAAAATAATAATTCAGAAGTCATTTAAAAAAAAAGTAAAATCGTCTTTCCATTGTGCAGGAAGAACTTTGATGGATGAAAAAGAAACATCCCAAATTACTTGCCGATCAAAAAAAAAAAAGGGCAATATTACAACTTAATATTAATCACTATAAAAACTAACTAATTTAACATAAATTAATTAAATATAACTATTCTATATTTCTATAAGAGAAATAAAAATAAAATGTTGATGCTTAGTTCGAATAATATTGCCTACATGAAGTGATGATAAACAAAAATAAAAGAAAAGAATGAAACAACTTGAAACAAAATAATAAGAACATATATTTAAACTAAACTAATAAAAAATATGTAGAAGAAAAATATGTAATCACACAAGAAAATAAAATCTATAAAATTTACATAAATAGGTGGTTTTTGATAAAATAAAATATGTGAAAGAAGAATACATGTATAAGCATATAAAATAAAATTTGTAAAAGAAGACTAATTTTCAACGTGGCAAAAAGGACAGATAATGCTGTATAAAGTATCCTTAATTGGATCACTACCATCTTTCTCTACTCAAATAAAGTCACTTAAAATATCTTATTTTCATGTTTTCTCTCTTCAGAATAATTTTCTCTATTTCCCGCATTTAACTCTTCTTGCATGTTTGAGTAATTCTCTGGTTTTTGAGAAACCTTTGGTGGATAAAATATGGACTCCAAATATCCATTGCTGCGTGGAGAACGTGGTCTATAGTGCTGGTTAGTCTCAGCCTCAGGAACCTGCCTCACTACCACCATTGACTCATCAAATGGTAATGCATCACGTGGTGATGGCAATGGAGGCATCTCTGATATCGAAGAAGGGCCACCTAAATATTCATAGTCACCACCATACATGAAGTCTTCTAAGAACTCATCACTGCATTTATTGATCAGTTATTAAAACTATGTTATTTTGAGATGAAGGAATGAATCTGATGCAAGAAGGTAACAAAGAATTGCAATTCTAGTAAGGAAATATTACAACTTACTACTCTTGAAGTAGCATCTCCTCAGGTACCTCAGACAGTTGCATCATCTCTTGAGGTACCTCGAGTTGCATCATCTCTCCAGGTACCTCAGAGAGTTGCATGTCTATAGGTACCTCAGAAATTGGTGGTACAAAGAGTGGTTGATTTGGAGTGTTGAAATTGTTGAAGACCTCACGTGGTACACAAGATGATGTGCCTACTCCCGAGTCATTGGCACAATGAGTGTAAGTAAGTAGATTAGTTTCTGAGTTGTGAGCATTAAACACATGTTTTATGTCATCTGGGTAGATTCCAGAGCCAACTCGTTTCATTTTCTTGAGTCTATTGTTCCAAAAGTTCTTTATTTCATTATCTGTTCGTCCAGGCAACTAAACCAACACAAGGAAAAAAAAGTATTGATGAAAATAAGTGCATGATCTAGTTGTTTTGATAGAAAAAATGAGAAGTAAAAGAAGAAGATATTGAGACCTCCTGTGCCATTTTAGCCCATTTATTTCCCATCAAAGCATGTAACTCAATCACTTTGCATTGTTCTTCATTGCTGAATGCACCTCTTCTCAAATCTGGTCTTAGATAATTTGTCCACCTGAAACGACAGCTTTTCCCACAACGAGCTAGTCCAGTGTTTTTCTGCACTACGTTCCAATTTCCTGTTCCATGTCTTCTCACATATGCTGCCAATATATCATCTTCTGCTGCTGTCCATGGCCCTTTCTTTAGATTATTTTCATCATTACTTTTATCCTCACCTGATAACGAGGACAAAGTAACTATAAAATAGAGAAATAAAACTTAGTCAGTAATACGTTAATTTTTTGTTTTCATTTTACAACCATTTTAATAATAAAATATTATATTTTCTTAATAAAAATTAATATAAACAAAATTTTAAAATAAAATAATAATACCATGTATCATAATTAATTTATATAAAAAACTAGTGTCAAATATTTTTTTTTATAAATGATTAGAAAAATATTAATTTGAGAACTAAACATAAAAACACATCATAATTATGATTTGATCACTACAATTTTAAAATTATTTGTTCTATTTTTTTTTCTAATTATAACATGATGGGAGTTCTCAACATCAATCCTCCCTTGAATCACTAATATGAGGCTAAAACTTGACCTAATTAGGATATTAGAAAAAACTTTTACTTTTTTATTTTATATTATTCATATCTATATTAATACTATTATAACAATTAAAATATTAAAAAAATACTATTTCAATAATATTATAATTAATATTTTGGGCTATTATTGAATTCGTAATTCTTCATATTATTCTAATTTTATTATAATATTAATTAATACTATTAGTAATAAATAAATAAATGAAAAAAATAAAGAAAAAATATAATTCAACAATTAGTTACCATTGACAACTTCATAATAAAAATGTATCACAATGGATTGTGAGTGTAAAAAAAAAATAATACAAATCAAAACATTGTAAAATAGTTTTGAAGTTCGATACCAAAAATAATATAAGGAGACAAAAGAAACTCAAAAATAGTACGCAATAGAATAAAGTTTGTTTATAAAATTAATCCTTCTACAACCAATTTTTTTTAAAATAAAATATTATAATAAAATAATAATTTATTTAAATAACATATAATTGATTTATAGTAATAATACACAATAAGTACTAATTTGTATCTCCAAATGCAACATTATATTTTATTTACAAAATATATGAAACTATAGTCTAATCAATAAGTTTTGGAATTTTTTAAAAGTTTTGGGTGAAAAAAAAAAGTTTTAGAAAAAGTTTTCATAAATAATTGTGACGACATTTTGAAAAATAATTGTGGTGGTTAGTCGGATGACGTATTATTAAAATTTGTTAATAATCGTTATATTAAAACAATATTTTTTCCACGATTTTTTTTATCAACTGTTAGATTAAGAAAACTAACCCAGATAAACACTAATGCAATCTTAGAAAAAAATAAGATATTTGATGTGAAAAAAAACTGATTTTCTCATTAATCCTCTCTTGTGTGTGCATGCACACTGCACACTAGTTCTACAATGTATTCTCATAAAGTAGTTCAACCTATATGATCACTCACACTGGTTTTTGAATACTGTTTGAAATTCTACAGTCTTGAACAATAACAAAACCTGTTCAGTACATTCCAAAACTCACAGCTTCTTAAAGATATCATAGCAACCTTCAAGAACTACTACATTTGCATGGTGGTGCATGATGAAACTTTGAATCAGACTCATGTTTACATGTAACAACAAAAAGAACTAACATAATATTAAGTCTTTATTCTTTATACACTAATCACATAGATATCTTATAAACAGTTTCAACAGGAACATGTGTATAGAACTGACCTAGTTATAAATGAAGAAAGAATAAATGAAGTTAAGAAAGAAAACCTAACCATTAATTACGTACCTCTGAAGAAGGAGGGCAAGGTTACTGCCATCACAATAACAATAATGCAAATCATCTTTATAGATTCGTTTTTACTCTTCAGATTTATTGTGGGAAGAACTGGTGGTAGATGTTACATTTAAAAGACTTCTAAATTTGAAATGTATTTGTTATCAATCAATATTATAATAGCGAGAATAACTGTTTATATCTATAGATATTTTCAATATCAGTATTATAATAAAATAATAAGTTAATATGATAATGAAGTTTAAGTATAATAATACAGAAAGATTTAAAATTTAAAATTTTAAAATAGTTATATTTGAAATGGTGTAACATATAATGTATAGAAACTTTTATATTTTTTTCCAAAAAATTAATGAAAAATATAAAACTAAATTATTGATTTTTTTAATATTTTAAAATAAATAATGATATCATTATGTTTCGTGATTTAATATATTTTTAAAATAAAACTACCTAAATGTATGGAATTGTAGGTTAGTTAGTTTACTAAAAAACTGTAAAGATTTATTGATAAATTTTTCTCAACAGAATATTCAAATTATTGGTTGTTAAGATATGTTATATTATTCAATTTCTTTAAAGGAGGATCTAACTCGTTGTGTATCACATTTTTAGTTTATATAATACAATATTTTTTTAAAAATATAAGTTTAAAAATTATTTTAAAAAATGTATATTAAGTGAGGAAGTTAGAAAATATATTAGGGGGAGAAATTAGTGTCCTGTTTTAATCATCAAATTTTTCATTAAAGTGAAAACAAAAAAAAATTTCATGTTCATTCGTTCATCATAATACTTATTTGTTTGAAAGTGAGATTTAGAGATATTTGGTACTAATAAAATTGTAAGTTTTCTTTTCTAATAAATCATTAAACCTTTTATTTCTACCCAATTTAAAACCCAAACTCACACTTAAATTTTTAATAAATATCAAAGCATATAAACAAAACAAGAAAGTGTAGTATAACTACATTTAAACTAACAAAAAAGGAAGTTATGGAAACATAAGAAATTTTTTTCAATTGTTCACTATCCAAGGTGTGAAAAATTTACTTCTTCGCCAAAATATATTTTTTAGAATATATTTATAAATTATGGAAGGGAATGTCCAATAAGATTCCAAAACTGATATTCTGAAAGTTATTTTAAAAAAAAGAGTAAAATCGTCTTTTCATATATTGATGGGTGCATGAAGAACTTTGATGGGTGCAGAAAAAAACACTCAAACAAATTAACTATTAACTAGTGCAATATTACAACTCAATATTAATCACTGTAAAAACTAACTATTTAAAATAAATTAATCAAATATAACTATTCTATATTTCTATAAGAGAAATAAAAATAAAAATGTTGATGCTTAGTTCGAATAATATTGCCTACATGAAGTGATGATAAACAAAAATAAAATAAAAGAATTAAACAACTTGAAACAAAATAATAAGAACATATATTTAAACTAAACTAATATAAAATACGTAGAAAAATATATAATCATACAAAAGAAAATAAAATCTATAAAATTTACATAAAAGGTGGCTTTTTGTAGTATAAAATATGTAAAAGAAGAATAGATATATAAGTATATAAAATAAAATTTGTTAAAGAAGACTAATTTTTAACGTGGGAAAAAAGGATGGATAATGCTGTATAAAGTATCCTTGATTGGATCACTACCATTTTTTTCCACCCAAATAAAATCACTTCAAATATCTTCATTTTCATGTTTTCTTTGCTAAGAAATTTTTTCTCTATTTTGGGCATTTAACTCCCCTTGCATATTCGAGTAATTCTTTGGTTCTTGAGAAACGTTTGGTGGATAAAATATGGACTCCAAATATCCATTGCTGCGTGGAGAACGTGGCCTATAATGTTGGTTAGTCCCAACCTCATGAACCTGCCTCACTACTACCATTGGCTCATCAAATTGTAATGCATCACATGATGATGGCAATGGAGGCATCTTTGATGATATCGAAGAAGGGCCACCTGAACATTCATAGTTACCACCATTCATGAAATCTTCCAAGAACTCAACACTGCATTTATTGATCAGTTATAAGAACTATGTTATTTTGAGACGAAGGAGTGAATCTGATGCAAGAAGGTAACCAGAAAAATGATACATTGACAATCTTGCTACGATATACAACTCTCTTTCTTTTTCTAAAATTTCAAGTTTTGTATGAAATGACAAAAATATCATTTTTTTATATCATCAATTAAAGATTGTATGGTGAAGCAAGTTGTCAATATAGAGGTAAGAGATTGCAATTCTAGTAAGAAAATATTACAACTTACTACTCTTGAAGTAGGAACTCCTTAGGTATATGGAACAATTGCATCATCTCCTCAGGTACCTCTAGTTGCATCATCTCTTTAGGTACCTCAAACAGTTGCATGTCTACAGGTACCTCAGAAATTGGTGGTACAAGGAGTGGTTGATTTGGAGTGCTGAAATTGTTGAACACCTCACGTGGTACACATGATGATGAGCCTACTCCCGAGTCATTGACATAGTGAGTGTAAGTAGGTAGAGTAGTTTCTGAGTTGTGAGCATTAAACACATGTTTTATATCATCTGGGTAGATTCCTAAGCCATTTCGTTTCCTTTTTTTGAGTCTAGTGTTCCAAAAGTTCTTTATTTCATTATCTGTTCGTCCAGGCAACTAAACCAACACACGAAAAAGTAAGTATTGATGAAAATAAGTGCATGCAGTTGTTATGCCAAAAAATGAGAAGTAAGAGAAGAAGATATTGAGACCTCCTGTGCCATTTTAGCCCATTTATTTCCCATCAAAGCATGTAACTCAATCACTTTGCGTTGTTCTTCGTTGCTGAATGCACCTGTTTTCAAGTCTGGTCTTAGATGATTTGTCCACCTTAAACGACAACTTTTCCCACAACGAGCTAGTCCAGTATTTTTCTGCACTACGTTCCAATTTCCCGATCCATGTCTTCTGACATATGCTGCCAATATATCATCTTCTGCTGTTGTCCATGGCCCCTTCTTTAGATTATTTTTATCACTACTTTTATCCTCACCTGAGAATGAGGACATAATAGTTATAAAGTAGGGATATAAAACTTAGTCAATACTACATGGTAAGATATAAATAAACAATGATACATGGTATTATTATTTTAAAATTTTGTTTATATTAATTTTTATTAAGAAAATATAATATTTTATTATTAAAAGGGTTGTAAAATGGAAACGAGAAAAAAAAACTAGTGTCTGAGAAACCTTTTTTCATATAAATAATTGGTAAATGTTATTTTTTACAAGTACACTTAAAAAATATCACTTTAGAATTGTAATTTAATCGGTGCAATTTCAAAATTATTCATTTCAAAAAAATATTAAGGATGGAGAGTTCTCAACATATAATCCCTCGAATCACTATTATTAGGCTAATCCTTGACCTGTGTTAGGATATTAGAAAAGGCTTTTACTTTTTTATTTTATAATATTCACATCTATAATAATACTATTATAATAAAATGAGAATGCTATAAAAAAACTATTTTAATAATATTATAATTAATTTTTGAGCTATTATTGAATTCGTAATTCTTCATATTATTCCACTTTTATTATTATAATAATAATTAATAGTATTAGTAATAAATAAATTAAAAAAGAACAAAAAAACAAAGAAAAAATATATTTCAACAATTAGGTACCATTGGCAACTAGTGAGAGATTATTTCCATGATAAAAGTGTATCACAATGGATTGTGAGTGAAAAAAAGCAATACAAATTAAAACATTGTAAAATAGTTTTGAAGTTCGATACCAAAAATAATATAAGGAACTCAAACATACATATATAGTAATATATATAATATGTAATAGAATAAAGTTTGTTCATAAATATAATCAGTCTACAATAACTTTTTAAAATAAAATATTATATTATAATAAAATAATAGATTATTTAAGTGTTTAACAACTGATTCATTTATAGTAACAATGCAGTAGTAATTTGTATCTCCAAATACAACATTATATTTTATTTTCAAGATATATGAAACTATAGTCTAATCAATATCAACATTTACATTCCAGAACTCACAGCTTTTTAAAGATATCATAGCAACCTTCAAGAACTGCATTTGCATGGTGGTGCATGATGTGACTTTTATGTTTACACGTAAGAACAGAAAGAACTAGCATAATATTAAGTCTTTATTATTCTTAATAGTAATCACATAAATCTTATTTTATGATCAGTTTCAATAGGAATTTGTATATAAACTGACTTAGTTCCTATAAATGAAGAAAGAATAAATGAAGTTAAGGAAGAAAACCTAACCATTAATTACGTACCTCTGAGGAAGAAGGGCAATGTCGCTGCCATTATAATTGCAATAATGAAGATCGTCTTTATAGATTCGTTTTCACTCTTTCAATCTATTATGTGGAGAACTTCTATTGTGTGGAGAACTCGTAGATGTTGTATTTAAAGGAGTAATATCACTTCTAAATTTGTAATATATATTATCTCTTATCTTATCTTTATCTTTTATTTTTATCTTGTTTAAATTGGTTTTTTTTTTTTTTTTTAATTTTTTATCTTTATTTTATTTTGTTTGGTTTTTATCTTATATCTTTTCTGTTTTTATTTTTATTTTTATTGCTGTTGTTTTTATTTTCTATATTTATTTATTTTACATTTATTTTCTTATTTTTAAGCATTAAGTGTAACATTTGCATTAGTTCAGGGTAGATACTTCAATATTATTTGTGTGTCCACTACTAATTAATACTAATTGACTTTGTTTTTTTATAATTATATTCTATATGTTTTACTTGAAATTAACATGATACATCATCAATAATAATAAAAATAAATACTAATTTATGTTTATAGATTCAACTTTTATGTTGTTGGAGGGTTTAATTTTTTATTTTCTTCATTCTTAAAACAAAATCAAACTAAACATTTTTAATTTATTATTATTTTTTTATTTTGTAAAAAATCATTTCTTTTTTCATTAATAACTATTTTAAACATTAAAAATATTTTTTTAATGCATTCAAAATTAAAATTATTAATATTATCTGTGTGTCTACTACTAATTAATACTAATTGACTTTGTTTTTTTATAATTATATCCTATATGTTTCACTTGAAATTAACATGATTACATCATCAATATAGTAATAAAAATAAATACTAATTTATGTTTATAGATTCAACTTTTATGTTGTTATAGGGTTTAATTTTTTATTTTCTTCATTCTTAAAACAAAATTAAACTAAACATTTTTATTTTGAAAAAATCATTTCTTTTTTCATTAATAACTATTTTAAACATTAAAAATATTTTTTTAATGCATTCAAAATTAAATTTATTTATTTTTATTTTTTTTTACTTTTAAAATGGTGTTAGATAGAAAAATAAAAATAAAAAGGTAAAAAAAGTGATAGATAAAAAAATAAAAGTATAAGTAATACTATACGAAAGATTGAGTCGTATAGCTACATTTAAATCAATAAAAAAAGAAGTTAAAAGTCATGGAACATAAGAAAAATATCTAGTTTAAGGAGATTTGAAATGGTGTAGCAAGAAACTTCTATATCTTTTTCAAAAAATTTAATGAAAAATATAAAACTAATTTTTTTTTTTAATATTTTAAAATAAATAATGATATATTATTATGTTTCGTGATTTAATATATATTTAAAATAAAAACTAACTAAATATGTGGAGTTTTGGGTTAGTTAGTTTACTAAAAAAAACTATAAAGATTGATTTATTGATAAAATTTTCTCGAGAGAATATTCAAATTATTGGTGGTTAAGATCTGTTATATTATTCAAATTCTTTAAAGGAGGGATCTAACTCGTTGTGTATACACAATTTTTTAGTTTGAATAATACAATGATTAAAATAAAAATATGTTTAAAATATATTTAAAAAAAAATGTATATTAAGTGAGGAAGTTAGAAAATATATTAGATGGAGAAATTAGTGTCCTGTTTTAATCATCAAATTTTTCATAAAAAAAATATTAATTTTTTTAAGTGAAAACAATCAATTTTTTCATGTTCATTCGTTCATCATATATAACAGTTGTTTGTTTGAAAGTGAGATTCATTTGAGGTATTTGATACTAATAAAATTGTAAGTCTTTTTCTAATAAGTAGTTCATCCTGTGATTGAAACCTGTCATTCAGCAATTACAAGTAAAAAGGGCTAAGACTTGTTTTCTTGGGATTGATTATCGCCCTGATACATGACGTAGAAGGCCATGATATATAAGTAAAAGAAGAATAACATATATATAAAGTATATAAAATAAAATTTGTAAAAGAAGTCTAATTTTTAACTTTGGAAAAAAGGATGGATAATGCTGTATAAAGTATCCTTCATTGCATCACTACCATTTTCCTCTACCCAAATAAAGTCACTTGAAATATCTTCATTTTCATGCTTTATTTGCTCAGAAGGATTTTCTCTATTTCCCGCATTTAAGTCCCCTTGCATGTTGGAGTAATTCTCTGGTTCTTGAGAAACCTTTGGTGGATAAAATATGGACTCCAAATATCCATTGCTGCGTGGAGATTGTGGTATATAGTGTTGGTTAGTCACAGCCTCAGGAACCTGCCTCACTACTACCATTGGCTCATCAAATTGTAAAGCATCAAGTGATGATGGCAATGGAGGCAGCTCTGATATCGAAGAAGGGTCACCTGAATATTCATAGTTACCACCATTCACGAAATCCTCCAAGAACTCATCACTGCATTTATTGATCAATTATTAAAACTATGTTATTTTGAGATGAAGGAGTGAGTCTAATGCAAGAAGGTAACAAAGAGATTGCAATTCTAGTAAAAAAATATTACAACTTACTACTCTTGAAGTAGAATCTCCTCAGGTACCTCGGACATTTGCATCATCTCCTCAGGTACCCTAGACAATTGAATCATCTCTTGAGGTACCTCGAGTTGCATCATCTCTTCGGGTACCTCGAGTTGCATCATCTCTTCGGGTACCTCAGGCAGTTGCATGTCTGCAGGTACCTCAGAAATTGGTGGTACAGAGAGTGGTTGATTTGGAGTGTTGAAATTGTTGAAGACCTCTTGTGGTACACAAGATGATGCGCCTACTTCCGAGTCATTGACACAGTGAGCATTAAACACAGGTTTTATGTTATCTGGGTAGATTCCTAAGCCAATTCGCTTCCTTTTCTTGAGTCTAGTGTTCCAAAAGTTCTTTATTTCATTGTCGGTTCGTCCAGGCAACTAAACCAACACATGAAAGGGTAAGTACTGTTGAAAATAAGTGTATATAGTTGTTTTGATAGAAAATGTGAGAAGTAAAAGAAGAAGAAATTGAGACCTCCTGTGCCATTTTAGCCCATTTATTTCCCATCAAAGCATGTAACTCAACGACTTTGCGTTGTTCTTCATCGGTGAATGCACCCCTTTTCAAATCTGGTCTTAGATGATTTGTCCACCTTAAACGACAACTTTTCCCACAACGAGCTAGTCCAGTGTTTTTATGCACTACGTTCCAATTTCCTGATCCATGTCTCCTCACATATGCTGCCAATATATCATCTTCTGCTGCTGTCCATGGCCCCTTCTTTAGATTATTTTCATCACTACTTCTATCCTCACCTGATAACGACAGAGTAACTATAAAGTAGAGATATAAAACTTAGTCAGTAATAAATTGTAAGATATAAATTAACAATGATATGGTACATGCTATTATTATTTGATACATGGTATTATTATTATAAAATTTTGCTTATATTAATTTTTATTAAGAAAATAGAATATTTTATTATTAAAAGGGTTGTAAAATGGTAAATGAAAGAAAAAAAACTAGTGTGAAATAAACTTTTTTTTCATATAAATATTTAGAAAATGTTATTTTGAAAATTACAAATTGGAAAACATTATTTTATAATTATAATTTGACTGATGTAATTTTAAAATTAATTCATTTAAAAAAATATTTTTCTTTTCAATTATAATATGATGAGAGTTCTCAACGTATCAATTCTTCCTCAAATCACTATTATTCGGCTAATACTTGACCTAATGTGTTAGGATATTAGAAAACCTTTTACTTTTTTATCTTATAATATTCATATTTATAATAACTATCATAATAAAGTCAAAATATTATAAAAAAAACTATTTCAATAATATTACAATTAATATTTTGAGCTATTATTGAACTCGTAATTCTTCATATTATTTCAATTTTATTATAATAATAATTAATATTCTTTAGAAATAAAATAAATAAATGAAAAAACAAAAAAAAACAAAAAAAAAAAACAAAAAAAATAAATATATATATATATATATATATATATATATATTTCAACAATTAGGTACCATTGACAACTAGTGAGAGACTATTTTCATAATAAAAATGTATCACAATGGATTGTGAGTGGAAAAAAAAATACAAATTAAACTCAAACATACATATATACTAATATATATAGTGCGCAATAGAATAAAGTTTGCTTATAAAATTAATCAGTCTACAACCACTTTTAAAAACAAAATATCATATTATAATAAAACAGTAACTTATTTAAGTGTTTAGCAGTTAATTTATAGTAATAATTCAGTAGTAATTTGTTTACATCATAAACATATATATGAAACTATAGTCTAATCAATATCAACTTTTAGATTAAAAAAAATTAACCAAGATAAACCCTAATGCATTTTAAGAAAAATTTAAGAGATTTGGTTTGAAAAAACACTTTTCTTCTTAATCATCTCTCTTGTGTGTGCATGCACACTGCACACTAGTTCTGCAATGTATTCTCATCAAGTAGTTCATCACTCACACTGGTTTTTGAATACTGTTTGAAATCCTACAGTCTTAGACAGTAACAGAAACCTGTTCAGTACATTCCAGAACTCACAGCTTTTTAAAGAAATCATAGCAACCTTCAAGAACTACATTTGCATGGCGGTGCATGATGAAACTTTGAATCAGACTCATGTTTACATGCAACAACAAAAAGAACTAACATAATATTAAGTCTTTATTCTTTATACTAATCACATAGATATCTTATGAACAGTTTCAACAGGAACATGTATATAACAGACATAGTTATAAATCAAGAAAGAATAAATGAAGTCAAGAAAGAAATATAACCATTAATTACGTACCTCTGAGGAAGAAGGGCAAAGTTGCTGCCATCATAATAAGAATAATGAAGATCATCTTTGTAGATTCGTTTTCACTCTTTCAGAACTGTGTGGAGAACTTCTATTGTGTGGAGAACTGGTAGATGTTGTATTTAAAGGAGTAATATCACTTCAAGATTCGTAATATAACTGTTATCTATAATAATATAATATAATAATAAGTGAATATGATAATTAAGTTTAAGTATAATAGAGAAAAAAATTAAATTTTAAACTTTAAACTAGTTATATTTTGAAATGGTTGTAACATAATGTATAAAAACTTTTATATCTTTTTCAAAAAATTTAATGAAAAATATGAAACTAAATAATTGAATTTTTTAATATTTTAAAATAAATAATGATATATCATTATGTTTCGTGGTTTAATATATCTTTAAAATAAAAACTACCTAATGGACTTGTGGGTTAGGTTAGTTAGTTTACTAAAAAACTGTAAAGATTTATTATAAAATTTTGGCAAGAGAATATTCAAATTATTGGTTGTTAAGATCTGTTATATTCTTCAAGTTCTTTAAAGGAGGATCTAACTCTTTTTTATCCACAGTTTTAGTTTAAATAATACAATGTTAAAAAAAATGTAAGTTTTAAAAAATGTATATTAAGTGAGGAAGTTAGAAAATATATTAGGCGGAGAAATTATAGTGTCCTGTTTTAATCATCAATTTTTTCATAAAAAAACATTTAATTTTTTAAATGAAAACAATCAATTTTTTTCGTGTTCATTCATCATAATACTTGTTTGTTTAAAAGTGAGATTCATTTGAGGTACTTGGTACTAATAAAATTGTAAGTCTTTTTCAAATAAGTAGTTGAATATTTTTATTTCTACTTAATTTAAAACTCAAACTCACACTTAAATTTTTATAGATATAAAGCATATAAGCAAAACATGAAAATGGTAAATGATTGTTGTTACTTGAGGTGTCAGCCTAGCTGAGATCTTAAGTGGCATAGTGATACCTAACATGAAAGCTTTTATTTAAAAAAAACAAAACATGAAAATTTTATTATTGCCTTTTATCTCTTATCATCTTGTTTAGATTTGTTTTTATTTTTTTTATATTTTTTATCTTTATCTTATTTTGTTTTGTTTTTATTTTATATCTTTTCTGTGTTTAGTTATTATTATTTTTTCTGTTATTTTTTATTTATTTATGTTTCTGTTTTTATTTTTATTGTTGTTGTTTTTATTATTTATATTTATTTATTTTTACATTTTTTTCTTCTCATTTTTAAGCATCAAGTGTAACTAACATTTGCATTAATTTTTTTTTAGGATTTTGTATTTAGGGTAGACACTTCAATATTATCTATGTGTTCACTACTAATTAATATTAATTGATTTTGACTTTTTTTATAATTATATTCTGCACTTTTTACTTTAAATTAACATGATTACATCATCAATAATAATAAATATATATATTAATTTATGTTTATAGGTTCAATTTTGATGTTCTTGTAGGATTTAATTTTTTTTTCTTCATTCTTAAAAAAAATTAAACTAAACATTTTTAATCTATTACTTTTTTATTTTTATTTTTATTTTGTAAAAACTCATTTTTTATTTTAAATATTAAAAATATTTTTTTAATACATTTAAAATTAATTTTATTTTATTTTTTTACTTTTAAAATGATGCTAGATAAAAAAATAAAAATAAAATAATGCTAAATAGAAAAATAAAAGTAAGTTAGAAGTGATGGAAGCATAAGAAAAATATCCAGATGAAGGAGTCATGGAAACATAAGACAAATTTTCCAACAGTTCACCATCCAAGGTGTGAAAAACTTACTTCTCCAAAATATAGGTTTGAATCTCTCGTGCACAAACTCAACTCGATGGTTCCTAAACTTATTTGCAAAATAGTTTATTAAAGTCACATAAGATCTCCCAAACTCAACTCAATATTCCTAAAATTATTTGTAAAATAGTTTATTCAAGTCACATAAGATCTCTCATATAGGATCAGGATTTGTTAATTAGATAATTGTAACATGGCCACATGTTTTCTTGCTGAATGCTCTAAGTAATGAAGCAAAAAGAATGCACCCTTGCGTCACGCATACATGATAACTATTAACTGACAAATAGTTCATAAAGAGATATCACATAATCCGCAGCAAAGTGAGGCGAGGGTAACACTGAAGTTAGAAAAAACAGGAAACCTTAAGCACATGACATAACTGATACATACATACTTCATCAAAATATGAAATGCAATATTCACAATTTGTCTTCTAAGATGAAAACAGTCTTGAAAACAAGTAACCATGGCAACCCTGCACAGTATCTAGCAGAGGCATTGTTTGGCATGCTTCTTCAGCCGCACGATTCATCCATTTTTCTAATATTACTTCCGCAATAGAAGCAACCTGATGCTGCAACAGTGCTGCACCAAGGGGTCCTATCAAATTTAGTCGGGTGGCAGCAGATATCACATCTCTAATTGTGATGAACATGTAAGCTCTCTGAGAACTAGCACTATCAAATCCCAGTGCTCCGCATACAAGTCCAAAGACAGGAGCATGATGAAAAGACACGGTACCTAAACCCAAAGAAGCATCTCTCATGGTTTTGAGGGAGGGTGCCTCAGAAAACACAGATGAAGCCACCCTCATTAGTGCGGATCCTTGCGAGATTGATGCCTTCCGACCCACTTCATTGGTTAGGGTAGCATCCAATATTTTGTCAAGCTTATGCCAGTTTTCCAAATTAGGCAACATGGAAGCTGAGTACACAAAAGGAAGCAGTAAGCTTCCTGTATTCTCCAATATATGGATAACATATGTCTTAAGATCATTGGAATCAGAAACTAAGTGGGTCTGAACGGCTGCTTCAAGGCCAAGCGAATGAGCAAATCCACCAGTAGGTAGAAGAGAATCAAGCAACTGCCATTGACTCCACTGTGAAAATGAGTCTGCAGAGCAAGATTTGTTGTGTCCTTCATTTATTTGCATTGCTAATCATATGATTCCAGCGCTGACCACAATTGTCTGATTACTACAAATGCCCAGAGCAATAAACCAGGTTTATGCATTCAATCTTGTAAAAGAATCTAAAAATATTTCATTATTAGATATTTTGAAAACAAACCATATTCGTAAGAGATAAACCTTTTGGGAAATTCAATCTGACCAAAATTGAATTTCCAAAAGGGTTCATGAACTTATCACTACCAAATGCAATAAGCTCACAGAAGATAGATGATATGCATCAGTATATTTCTACTGAAGATGCAGTCTGCAGATCTAGTATGACAACAACCTTGTGAAAGAAAAAAATTAAGATGTGACTTTGTCAAAAAAAATACTTCTATTATTTCAAAACCCAGACAACTCTCAGGGGAACCATAAAAACATGCCAAAGTTAAGATGAAAGAAGCTTCAATTCTATAATAACCAAAATCAAAGAAACGTATTTAATAGAGGACAGAAACTTCTCTCAACAAAATTTGAAGAAATAGCGAAAATTGACAAGTTCTTAACTTGCCTGGCAGGTCAATATCTCCACCAAACACAGTAGTACACTGGTTACCTTAGTAGGTTGAATTAAATGGTAGGAACATCCTAAATTTTGAAGATGCATATTAAATCCATTTTTAGTTACTCGATAGTACACAAATAAAAAGTAGGATAGGAGAAGTAACAGTAGCATTAAATGTGGACTAAGGTTAGAGACATCCTTGAAAGCTCTCCTGAAACTTAGAAGCAAGAAGAAAATACTTTAAATGATATTATTACCTACTCAGGTTACAACAGACAAACCTGCAAGTCAAGATCAAATTGCACTGGGATGTGAGACTTGGAACAATCTATATATTAAGTTTTTTCATACTGTGATTGAAACTAGTCATTCAGCAATTACAAGTAAAGCTGCTGCACCTAGACATTCTCTAATACCATCAACCGAGACAAAAAAAAAGGCTAAGACTTGTTTTCTTGGGATTGATTATCGCCCTGATACATGACCTGGAAGCCCATGATATACCTGTACTCTCCAGTCCCAAGGCAGCGGGAGCAGTAACCAAGACCGCTTCCACCACAAGTCCTACACCATACTGGCCATTCACCTTTCGGGAGCATTTCCAAATGAGTCTGGTTTGTCCTCCCCCTTCCACAACACTGGTGGCAATCAACTCTTCCACTCCCCTCACATACCACACAATGCGGATCCGGCTTCTTCCTCCTTTTCCTCTGAACATTCGACTCTGTTCTCACAACCCAACATGGCTTTGTGAGTGATAGATGAGGCAGCGGCTTGGACGACCGAGATGGGGGCAAACCATTGAAATTCGTGGCCTCAAATCGGACAACCGTAGATAAACTCAGTGTCCCAAAACCCATCAATGCCAGCAAAATTCCAGTGCCTACTCACTCCACTTTCACCAATGAAATCTGAAACAAACGAGGGTACCTACTTACTGTGGACTTCCAACAAACACAGTGATCCCTGATCAGTAATTCATGAACAAGATTAGGACAATTGCCTCTGAGCACTGTGACATTTAAGCATGCCGCCTCTTCCAATATAATATACTGAATGTTTCCATTACTCTTATTAACTCACCAAAATGGAGCATCATCCATTACCAAACACTGAAACCCTAATGAAAATTATCCTAATTACAGGGAAAACAAATGCCACCTATTGGTGAAAAATCGATGTTAACAGACCCAGGCCCGCTTAAATTTACAAAATTTAAACTTTTATGCTAACAAGGCAAAAAACTTATTCGTAGTTGTTCCTATCCCTCAATTCATGCCTTGCAAAATTCAAGATAACAGTTATTTGATCAAAGATTGCGAAGAAGGGATAAGGGAACGAAACCTCTGATGGGTACAACCCAGATGAGGATAAACATGACTGAGCTACAAAACCCAGAAAGGAATACGAACATATTGAAGAAAAAAAATACAAAAATTTGGAAATGAAAAAGTAGGGTATGCGAATTTTACCAGGTGAAGTCCAAAAACGAGAGAAATGGAAATGGGTTTCGATTTGAGATGTTCCTGCCAACACAGCATAGTGGATGTATAATATGAACGAAAAAAAATGAATAAATTTAAACAATCTTTTTCTTTTCTATAAATACAACTTTATTCTTTCATATTTAAAAAATTAAGCTATGTACTTGTGCATACTTTATGAGCATTATCAACCAAAATTTCTTAGTTAAGTAGTCATAAAAGAATCCATGATAATAATAACACTTTATTTATAAAACAAATATAATTATAACTTGAAAAAATTAAATTAGTTTTCATTGTATTACTTTAAATATGAAATAAATTAGACTAAAATTACAATATAAGTTCATTATTATAATAAATTAATAATTTCAAAAGATAATAACAACATAAGATCAAAGGTGTTATGAGCTTCTACTTAATCTTAGTCTCATTGTTTTAAAATTTATGGGCTTGATTTTTTTTTTATCAAAAGCATATTTAACCGTAAAAAAATATATTGTATAAGATAAAAATAATTCATAATGGGTGGTTAATTAATAACAAAAATATTAACATCTTGCATATGATTTTTTTTTACTTAATAATATTTGCTAAAGTCAACAGATTTAATCTCCTTAGGACTAATTTGTTCCGCCAATATTAGGGACTGTTCAAATTCGAAACCAATATTGGAATGTGGAGTGAGTGAAAAGAAGAGTGAGGAAATTCTAAAAGTTTGGTGAGTTAATTTTGTTTACTGAGAGAAGGTGAAACCCCCACTAAACCCAGAACTAGGAAGTGGAGGTTTTTTGTGTTAGGGGAGTGTCACAGAGACATATACACAAACACTTGGAGTGCAATGGAATCCTGAGAGAAGAAGAAGAAGAATCAAACTCCATTGATCCATGTCCACGATGCTACCAATCAAACATGTAACCAAACACCGTCTCAGATCCAAATCCTTCGTCTCCTCCATTATCAATCCTTGCACTTTCCATACTGCATGCGCTTCTCTCGCATCATCACCTTCTCCATCAACGCCATCAACCTCAAACTCCTCTCTGCTAACGCAAAACGACGTTGCATCCTCCTTCAAGACGTGGTTCGCGACGCGGAAGTTCCAGCTGGACCCCTTCGTCAACCGCATCTACCAAATCCTCACCGCCTCCGGGACCGACGACGACTTATCGGCCGCGCTCTCCGCGTTGTCCCTACCGCTCTCCGAGTGCCTCGTCCTCCGCGTCCTCAGCTACACCGCCGCCCACCGCGCCATCCTCCCTTGCCTCAAGTTCTTCGACTGGGCCGGCCGCCAACCAAACTTCCACCACACGCGCGCCACCTTCGTCTCCATCTTCCATATCCTCGTACGCGCCGACCACAAACCCCTCGTCCTCGAGTTCCTCGAGGACTTCCGCCGCCGCATCTTCCTCCACCACGTCCGTTTCCACGACATCCTCGTCGTCGGCTACGCGATCGCCGGGAAGCCCCAAAATGCGCTCCGCGCGTACGCCAGAATGCGCTTCATCGGCTTGGACCTCGACTCCTTCGCTTATCACGTCCTTTTAGACTCCCTCGTTGAGAAAAACTACTTCAACGCTTTTGACATCATTTTGAGGCAAATTCGTGCCAGGGGTTTCGAGAGTCACACCACCAATATCATTGTTGTTAAGCATTTGTGCAAAGAGAGAAGATTGGAGGAGGCTGAGGGTTTTCTCAACGGTTTGATGTGTCGTGGGGAGGGGTTAAAAGGGCCTGAAGTGAGTTTTTTGGTTGATGCTTTGTGTGAGAGTTTTAGGTTTGAGCGTGCGGTTGAGTTGGTTCAGCAATTTGGGAGCTCGGGGTTGGTTCCATTGGATCATGCTTATGGGGCTTGGGTAAAAGGTCTTGTTAAAGGTGGTAGGGTGGATGAGGCATTGGAGTTTTTCTCTCAGAAGAAGGGTTCTGAAGGGTATTCTCCGTCCACTGTTAGGTATAATATATTGATTTATAGGCTTTTGCGGCAGAATCGGCTACGCCAGGTTTATGATTTGTTGGTGGATATGAATGAGAGTTGCGTTCCCCCTGATGTTTTTACCATGAATGCTGTTTTGTGCTTTTTTTGCAAAGTGGGGATGGCTGATGTTGCGCGGGAGTTGTACAATTCACGGTCTGAGTTTGGTTTGTCTCTCAATCACTTGGCTTGCAAGTATTTGATACTTACTTTGTGCTGGGATGGGGGTGTTGTGGAGGCGTATAACGTTGTCAGAAGCTTGGTTGACCAGAGTTATTTTCCTGATGGGCGGACATTTTACACGCTTGCAAGTGCATTGTGTAGGGAGTGCAAGATTGATGAGATGAAAGAGTTGATACATCTTTCTGTGGGGCGGAATATTGTGCCTCCTGCCTCAGTGTATAACCAGTTCATATCTGCTCTGTGCCAGGCTGGGAGAGTGGAAGATGGCTATTTGGTACATGGGGAACTTCAGACTGTTGCTGCCAGGGCTTCGTATGTTACTATGATTAAGGGTTTTGTTAAGTCGGGTAGGGGAGATATTGCTGCTCGGCTTCTTGTTGAAATGAAAATGAAGGGAAATAAGCTGACCAATCCATTATGTAGAAGTGTAATTTGCTGCTTACTTGAAATGGATAATTCAAGAGGGCGCTTTTACAATTTACTTGAGATGCTCACTCGTTGTGAACATTCATGTCTCACTTATAACTTTTTCATCGATGGAGCTGGACATGCTCAGAAGCCTGAGTTGGGCAGGGAAGTATTTGAATTGATGCAAAGAAGTGGTGTTGAGCCCAATTTGCTTTCTCGTATTTTTGTGTTGCGAGGTTATTTGTTCAGTGGGAGAATTGCTGATGCTCTGAATTTTTTTAATGTTGTCCGCAACCAGGGTTTGGCACGCAAGGCGTTATATACTACCTTGGTTTCTGGTCTTTGCAAGTCCAATAGGATAGACATGTCACTTGAATTCTTTTTCACCATGTTCAGAGTTGGATTGTATCCAGGTCTTGAATGCTTTGAGCTTCTTGTGCAGAAGCTTTGCTCATTGCGAAGATATCATGAAGCAATCCATATTGTTAACGCATATGAGAAAATGGGACGCCCAGTAAGTTCTTTTATTGGCAACGTACTTCTTTATCATTCTTTGATTTCACCACAACTCTACAATACATGTGTTCATTTAAAAGGAGTGGAAGAGGGGGGATTTTCTGGTAATTCAGCACTTAGCTTGGTGATTGGTGCATTTTCCGGTTGTCTCAGAGTGAGCCATTATATTTCGGACTTGGAACAATTAATAGAGAAGTGCTTTCCACCTGATATTTTCACCTACAATCTGTTGCTGAAAGAATTATCCAAGAGTGATATGGACAAAGCTCGTTTGTTGTTTGCTCGGATATGTCAAAAGGGTTATAAACCTGATGATTGGACATATGATATCATGGTACGTGGTTTCTCAAACCATGGGAGGAAAGATGAGGCTAAGCAATGGCTTGAAGAAATGCTCCGAAAAGGATTTTATGGATTTGATCATAGAAAGCAATAGATATTCATTTAAGGACAATTGGTCAGTGTCCAATCAATGTGTTGAAGATGTAACATGGTTTACCCAATTTTGGTAAGGATATTATGATTTTTAACCATTTATTGGAAAATGAGCTACATTGGTTTTAGTTTTTCTGTTAAATTGTTATTCTTAAACAATCCTTGTATCTTTTATTCCCCTCCCCCTTTTTTCTTGTGGAAGCATTGGAAAATAAAATATGTTTCCACCTTGTATTATTTATCACACTTGGATTGACATTGGCTATGATATTTTACATAGCTTTAATACATCATCTTATTCTCCATACTTTATTGATGAAGTTAGACTGTTGATTCTTACCCTCTTTTACCGCTAGTTTATCACCACACATTGAAAAATAAAATCATAATTCTTGATTCAGGACACAAATTTTGCTAATTCTGAGTCTCAATAAAGTAGTTGTGGTTATTATCACTAATTACTGATTTCCATGAGGGCCTGTGGGTTTCATGCCGGTACCATATTGACCTTGGGAATTAGTCATTGCAACAAACAGTACAGCTATCGGGATTTGAAGAGATTGAATTTGCTACATACATCTACCTACCAATTTGCCCTGTGAGCTATCTCCTACGCATTCTTTCTTGTAAAAGGTATTATTTGTTGTGGTTTCTTTTGCCAATATTTTTTTTGTACTATTATTTTCTTCTGAAAAAATATCAATTGGTGCCTTTTGCTTTGATTTTTTAACTCGCATTGTGCTTGACTCCTTGTTCAAAACTTGCACTTGACGTTATGTTTTTTTGTACCTTTTTTGTACCTTCCGTGCCATCATCCATAGTCTCATGTTCTGTTATATATTATGTCAGATTCTTCAAAATTAAGATACCAGATTTGTTTATCCCAGACTTTTTTTAATTATTTATATGCTTTCTAGTTTCAACCTAGTAATAGTTAGGATAGCTCGGGTTTCTATTATTTTTGAAGCATGATATACACACGATGCATTATTTGACTTCTAGTCAAACGTTTTCTAGCCCCATTAATGATCCCTCCATTCACAAGTTAGGTTGAAAAATTGTATGTCATTGGTGAGGTATTGATTGGATTTGCATAGCAATGGTACTTCGTCCCGGTGTAAGCTCTTGTCTTAGCTGGCAGAATCTAGTGGAAAGCTGAAATGGAAAACTGGTCTTGTAGAAAGAAACAAAGGAGAGGAAAAAGGCTATGCAAAAAAGAGAGGAAGAAGACAATCAAAGAACTGATGTGGTTAAGAAAGCCATTAGGCCATTACGTGAGGAGAGGTCTGAAGAACTCAAGCTGTGATTAAGTAAAAGAACGATCTTTTTTCGAGTAAGTGTCAGAGTGGAGAGGATGAAACTAGCAGTGAAGCATGGCTTAACCTGGAAAGCGCATCAAATTTAAATTCTAGTTGTACCATAAGGGTCTAAAGAGTTGCATTTTTTATAACTTCCTTTTGGCAACAATTCCTGGTTTGGAATGTCTATGCATCATAGATTAGAGGTATTAATTGAGATGTTTGGATCTTGTGAATATGAAGAAAGCTGACAGGTACCACTAGGTATCTTATTACAGGAAATTGTACAAGACCCTCCCAAGAATCAGAATCACAGGTTAACTACTCTCAAACTGTAGAACACAGATCATGACGTATGCCACAAAATCTGAGAATACTCCAAACAGATTGATTAAATTTTAAATTTCAGAGAGATAGATTTCAAAATTGTATGAGATCAATACAGAATCTTGGAAATGTATATTGGTACGGAAATGTACTAATCCAAATCTACCAAAATGTACTGGTTTGAACTGTGATTGTGTAATTTTGCCATCAAATTGAGATCAAACAATAACTTAGTTTTTCACTTAAAATATTTTAATTTTTTTTTTCTAATCAGTTTCAAGACTTTACCAAAGATAAAGTTACTGAAATTTGATTTTAACTTTATTTTTTTATGTGCAATAAATATATTAAACTATTCTATATTTTACATTCTCTTTTATCTTGATAATATGACTTGATTTCTATTTGTTTTTTGTTTGGTTTCATCCTTGTTTTTTCTTTTAATTTTGTTGTCAAATTCTCTTTGTTAATTCTATCGTGCAAAATGGAAAACTCTAATGTTAGTATATAATGTCACTTTTTATTAAAATAAAAAGGTGATATATTTATAAAGACAAAAAATGTTATTAGCTGAACTTAAATGATTTGTTTTTTACAAAATGCGTAAACAATAAAAAAGTAACATTTATAAAGAAAAACAAAAAATAGCGTATTTATGAAAGAGTAGAATAAAAAGTTATATATTTAAAAATCATATTTAAGTGTTATATTGATATTGAGTAATTATAAATTCTGGTTTTTAAAATTTTAAAAACATATAAAAAAATCATAAATTTTAAAAAATGACTCAGTTTTAGTTATTTAATATTATAATTTACATATATTAGTATCTAACTTAGTTTATTTTATTATAATTTAATTGTGTTATGTATATTTTTATCATGATAAAAAATAAATAATTTAAATATATTATCGTAAATAAGTTATGTCAAGATTCATTCAGTTTGAATTTATAAATTTAAAATATATAAGTAAAAACTAACCACTAAGAGGTTAATAATAATTTTAAATTCTGCATACTTTATTTATTTATTTTAAATACATGAATTAAAATAATAATTTCAATTTAGTTATAAAAATATCATAAGCAAAATTAAATTTAAAAATTTATATAACTCTATAATATTCTTAAAAGAAAAATAGCCTTCTATGTGAGATAACATAACCATTAATTTTTCACTCAGTCATAGTGAAACTTCTTATTATATGCATGACACATGGAACAGAAATAAAAACAAATAAGGTTTATGTTAACCAATGGACTTTATAAGAATTTCAATCATTTGAAAATTTAAAAAATTAAACCAATTAAGGTCGGTACTCAGTTATTACAGATAATCAGTAAGTACCAACTAAGTACATCAATAAATTTATTTATTTTTATTTAGATTTATATTTATTCCTCATAATTTCTAGATGAATGGATGAAGAAGGAAATAGAAAACATAATTTTTTATTTTTTATTTTACTTTGGTATATTTATATATTATTTGTGTTTTTTATGCAACCGAGAGAAAGAAAAAGGAGAAATATCTAATTTATAGGTCTAGTTTTTATTTAATTTTTTTTATCTGAGATTATAGTCTCAATTTTTTTCTGGATTTTAGTAGTCACTTTCTAAAAAATGTGTAATTTTTAGTCTAATTTACATTTTTTAATATATTTATTTATATTTGAATTATTTAAATTATTTATCAACGGTACCGTAAATACATATAGTAGATATAGAGTTCAATTGGATTAAAAAAAAAAAAAAATCATATATAAAATTAAGGATTTGATTAAAATTGTAGATTATTTTAAAATGTTGATATTAAAATCTTAAAATAAATAGGAAAAATAAAATTAAGGATTTAGTTCTCTAAAATATAAATAAAAAAACTATTTTTTTAAAATGAAAAATATAAAATAACTCAATGCTTTCATAAGAAAAAATCATATAAAAAAGTTAACCACGGTAAAGAGTACTATAAACCGTGACAATAAAATGACTTTTCTTTCTTAATTTAAAAGGTAAACAAAATATATGAAATTTATCAGTGTAAATTTAATTACGTTTCAAAATTAAATTAAATTCTATTTATATTTATTTTTTAAATGTTAGATATGTTTTTTCAACCTTTCTAATATTTGTAGTAAATAAATTATTAAATTGAATCCATATTAAAAATTTATTTGTCCTATAATTAACAATAATTTATTTTAAATTATTACAAATAATCAGAAAGTACAAAGTTTAAATTAAAAACAAAAATAAATTTTACGTTAATGGACTGTTTAAATTAGAAAAAAAAAATCAATTTTATGTTAATCGTTAATCGGACAATAATTTATTTCAAATTATTGCAAATAATCAGTATAAATTTCAAATTAAAAACGAAAATCAATTTCACGGAAAAATATATTTAACCCTTAAAAAAAATTAATAACTTTCTTTAGTAACTATTTTAAAATCACAAGTAACTAGTTTTAATTGTTAATAGTATAAAATATATAATATAGTGCGACATAGATATATAATTCCAAAATGCAGTTTGACATGAAATTAAAATTAAGACAAAAGATGAGAAGGAAAAAAACCATAATGGTTGACTATTTTTCATTGTGTGGCACTTAATGTAAACAAGAAAATTACCAACCCATCTCATCTTCCTCTTTTTCTCTATTGCTTCATTTTTCTCTAACCTCATTATTGGCCAAACTATTAACAAGTATTGATGGAAAATATAAGTGGCCAAAATTGTTTGGGTAATACATCTTCTTCTTCTTTTGCTATGATGAACATATGCCACAAATACAAATTTTAATTTGAATAACTCATGAGAGGAAAGAGTAAAGACCACAAAACCAAGTCCAGCAAAGCTTCTACTATTAATGGTGAATATGTAAAATCAAAGTCCTTCATCACTTCATAGTAGTCATTACCACTCATTACCAACAAAGTGGAGATCAACAATGTGACTATGTAGATATGTGTGTCAACAAATCATAGTGCTTTTCATAACTATTCAAAAACGTGGGAGACCTTTGCAAATGTGCCTTAGCTTGCATTATAGGATAATCTATCAATGTTCAATTCAATGTAAGACTTCTTTTATGCATTCTTTTTTTAATATGTATTTTAACCTTAATTATATTTAAAAAAAGTCAATTGTTTAATAATAAACATGTTGAAGATCTCATATCAACTAAAAAAAAAAAAACTTCATATTATATAAGTGGGTACAAACCTACCTTATAAGTCCATTTTACAAGATCATTTTACAAGATTGAGTTAGGTTTAAAGTCTATATCCTAATATGATATAAGAGTCATTTAGAGTCTATCCCAGTGATAGTTTGTCTGGCTCATCGTGTCATTGGACCAACAACTAATTCATATTATATAAGTGGATGTAAACCTCACCTTATAAGACAGTCTTATAAGATTGAGTTAGACTTAAAGTTCATTTCCTAATATGGTATAAGATATATTTAGAGCCTAGCTTAGTGATAATTTGTTTGATTTATCAGGCCATCTGACCGACTAGACATAAGAACAATTCATATGATATAAATGACGACAAACTTTACTCTATAAGTTAGTTTTATAAGATTAAATTGAGTTTAAAATGCACTTCTTAATATATAACATGCGGTTACTTTCTAAGATATTGATGATAAGAATATATATTTTTCAAACAAAAATAGTTTCATAAGGAAAAATTTCAATAAAACCCTAAAATTACATGGTTAAGAAACTTGAATCCTACCCCCATTTTTTATAAAGCAAATGTAGTCTTCACTGGTTAAGTATGATCAAGACAACACGATTAATATATTTAGAATTTTAAACTTAATATTAGTGATTAAACTAAAGTATCCTACATATTTGTTTAGTAATGTCTATTCAAGTAACTAAATCAACAACATGGATTTTCATTGTCTTGCATTAATTAGTGAGTCGCATGTGGACAATTACAAAAATACATTGTACACTAAGAATTTTTGTTTCTTGAAAATTCAGTAAAAAGTGCAATCTTGCACTATTGAAAATAAAGGTACACCTAGTTTGAACTTAGGTAGTTTCAATAGTGGAGAAATGAGTAGATCACACGTTTTTTAAATGAGAATGAAAAATGTCACATACACATATAACATGACAAGGAAAATAAATTTTTTTATCATATAATAAAAATATATGGTAAAAAATAGATTTAAGAAAACTTGTTTTCAAATTTAGTGTATAGTTATACAATTAACGATTAGTTTCTTTAGCATGAGAAGTTTTAATATTAAATTTATCTAGCAGGGCACCTCGAAAAAATTAGAAGAACACTAATTTTAGTTTTTAGTTTTCTGCTGGTATTGGTGTTACACCAGTTCATCACCTGATAAATAGTGAAAGACTTAAATGTTTAAAGTTGGATGGAGTAGGTGTATCTTTTGTTATGATAATAGTCTCAATCTCAATGTTAGGTTAGTTATATGATTTTGGAAGTGATCTTTTGATTTTATGTTGTTTTTGGGTATGGTATACACTAAAAAGAATTATTAAATAAAATTTAATTTTAAAAATTAAAATAATTATTAAAACATAAAATAATTAGTTATTATTTGACTAAATTAGATACTAAAAAATTATTGGATTCTAAAATAGGTTTTATTATTAAAATAATTTTATAAAATAGTTTCTAAATTAATATTTAAAAAGATATAATTATTTTGTATTTTAAGTTAGTTTTTATTAATATTTTAGAAACTAATTTATAATATAAAATATTAATAATTAATTTAAATATAATTTAATTATTTTATAAATTTTAATAATAACACTTTGAATATTTTTTTCATGATAAGAGGTATCGTGTAAGGTTTGGTTAATGTTCTCTTCTAGATTTTTTTTTGTTGATTTTTTGTATCAACGTCGAACATTAGTTTAGATTCTCAAATATATTTAAATAATTTATTGTCAATAAAAAATTAAATTTTAAACGTGTCTTTCTATGAATTATTATTATTATTATTATTCTATATCATATTATTATTATTCTATATGTTGCTTCTTGCACCGCCTCACTATCACCATCACTTAAACAAAATGATAATTTTTTTGTGTAATATATTATTGCAATTATAAGTTATCCCATTAAAAGTAAGACTAATTAAATATGAGACGAGCTCTAAAAACAATGTGATTTTCAATTAATTTGAAACAATAATAAAAAAAATACTTTGAAAATGAATATGTTAAAAAATGTGCCCTAATATTTCTTTTTTTGTTTTATTTTTTTGGAAGAGATATGCTTTGTTGGTGGAAATTAAAGAAAGAAAAAATTTCTATTATTGCTTGAAATTTGCTGTAATCATAAAATTATATAGTTTCACTCCTTATTCAATAAATCCCATTCATATTTTTCATCTTTAATAAATTTTAATTAATTAACAAGAATATTAGAAAGTAGTTTTAATACTGTTCAGAGAATTGTGTAGAATTTGGCAGAAGAGAAAATAGTTTGGGAACAAATAGGTTTGCTAAAGTACAATACATTATGTGTAAGAATAAGCCATTGGAATCAGATTAAAGCTAAGTCTAAATGTCAGAGAGGATCTTTAACTTCTGCTTATTCGTAATTAAAATGGTGAATGGCACCAAAAAAACAGTGAAACTAGTTAATCAAAGTGAAAACTAAGAAATTTTGCTTTTTATATTCTTTTTCTTTAAGGCATCCCTTGAGACTTATCCTCAACCTGACATCATTGTACCAGACAAAACTCTCACAGTTCCACTTTTCATAATTATCTTCATCAAATCAAATGCTAAAATTATAATACCAGCATATGTATGTAAACTGCTGCTTAGATCTTAGGAGCTTTGCTTTAACAACAAAGAACAGTGACCAAATTAACTATACAAACTGTCTTTTGTGCTTTTTTTTACATCAACATTTGGTCATGACCAAAAGGAAAAAGGCATCAACTGTATTTCAATAGTTTCTGTTTCTTTGCAGGACATGAACCTAGTCCTATGTTCTATGCTGACAAAATATGTTTCTTGTTCTTATTTTAAGCATATGTGTGCTCTAATTAAGAGAGACAGAAAAATAAAAATGGAGAAAAGGTATCAACTGTTTACAGAGCCATATATGTACATCTGTTTATTAGCAATGGGAAAATGGTGAAACACAAATAAAACATTGATCAACACCAAAAAGTAGGTCATAATAACTCTGGCTGGTCCATTAAATCACCTAGTGTGTTACATATATGATCCAAACTGTGAACAGAAAAGAGAAAAGAAAAATGATGACAGAAGAGGGAGGGAGGTGTGTGATGTTGTCCTTGGAAAGCAGGAGCAACAATTGGTATTCACAATATTTACTACATCAAAATTGCATATCTCATGCTGTCACTTACCATGAGATGGTTCATTTCAGAGACCTGTGAGAATTCCCCAGTTACCCAAACCCCATCAGAGCCATTAACCTGAGGGTGAGAAACACATGAGAGTATTGATATGGGGGCTTGAAGAATGCTGCACACAAGCCCCCAACCATGTTGCCTTCTGCCCCTGTCATCTCCAAATAGCTCAACACCGTTTCCTGCTTCAAACATGCTCTCATCTGCCACCTTGGAACTCTTTCTTGTGTTCTGAAAGTTTCTTCTCACTGCAGCTAGAAGACGCCACATCTTCTGTTTTCTGCTGTTTACTTGAGCTACCTAGTGCACAGATTTAGTATTGTATATGTATATATATAGTTCTGAAATGGTTGGAGTAAGACAGAATATTGGGGACTATGAACCCTGCAGAGAAAAACAAAGAGTAGTTGGAAGGCCCAACTCTTGTACAAGACTTTTAATAATGGTATTTAGGTGGTGCTGTTACCTAGTGCTTGTGTCTATCATAAAAGTGCCATTGCTGTGAAATGATTGGTAGATAATTTTATCTCCTAAACCTGCAGTGAGAACTTCAAATTCTCTGCTCTCTCTATATATACACAGAAAAAAAATGTCTATTCAAACAATTTATTCATTCATTTCATTTCTCAAAAATACTTAAAACACCCAATTCATCCAAAATGTTTATTTGAAAAAGTTTATCCAAAAAAAATACCATATTAAGTACCATTTATCTCCCATTAATCAAAGGTGGGGTCTTTTGCCCAACTTGCAGACAAAGCTGCCTAATTTACAAAAAGTCTCTTGAAGAGTCTTTTTACCATCAAACTTTGGGTTTACTTTTTGCTTAGTTGTCCTTGTGCATGCACCAGTTACACATTACAGGTTTTACCAAAATACAAAGAAGGAATTTTTAGGGTATAGCTTTTACACTTTACAGTTCATTTGTCTACAATATGAAGGGTCCCTAACACTAACACACACATGAAGCTTTGGACAGAACTGGTAGGGTGGTATCAATCATTGGGTTAGAAACCTCAGCAGAGAATCTTAACCATCCATGGCTCATCTTTGTACAAGGATTAGAACAGCAATTGATCAGAATAATGCAAAGTTTTTGGGTTCCCCACAAATCAAGAGTCAATATACCGGTGCCAAAATGTGATGCAGACCCATGTGGGGGGGTATGTCAATCAGTACTATACCTCCACTAAAGAAGACTCATCAACTCCTGGAAAAACCACTGTGAAGATAAATTTGCACACTTGATTAACCTTCATCACAGATCAATTAGCAATTGGATTTGGATTATGATTAAGCAAAATAATTATCATGCCTTCTTAGTTATCTAGTGTTTGAAACTTGACTCATTTGAAGTAATGCTGTGTGAGTCATGAGAGTTTGACTACTGCAAACAAGAGGTATTTAGTCCAAGATACGATAAGTACTGTGCAAAAACTAAATCATGAACATCTAATCAAGCTGTTCATTCTTATTTCCTCATACTTTATTTGTTGAATCAATAGTTGGATTTGTAAAAAAATGTGGACTTGCATGATCCACGACCATCTACAACAAGTCAACTCATCACAGCCATAAGGGTAGTACATGATTATACTAAAAACGCAGTCCAGCTAAAGTTGACACTGCCACCAACCTTCCATTTATTTGTAGTGATGTTAATTACTCCCTCTCTCACTTTCATTCCTCTTAGCTTATTCCATTGACTTAATTTCCTTCAACTCCTTCATCATGGACCAACCCTCATTGCCTAACAGGACCACACTCCACATTCACCTAAACCTCCCACTATTACTGCATTTCGAGTTTCTAATTCCCAAAGAAGAAAGTTTTTCTTTTACAAAGGAGAATCTTTTTTTCTTCAAGGTTTTAATAAAAACTCAATTCCTTTTACTCTCTCAATTATCCTTTAGTTAACAGTGTATTTCTTTGGCTTGATACATGAATTTGAAATGTAAGAATTTTTTTAAATTGGTTTTATTTTTAGGGTTTAGTTGAAGTAATATCTCTAAACTACATAGTTATCTCGTGTGTGAATCTATTATGAAATTAACTCAATCTTGTAGAATTGATTTATAAGATGAGGTTTGCACCTACTTATAAACTATAAATCTATAGACTCTAATGTAATTTAGATATTTATAGTTGATTTAATTGTAAATTAAAACATGATTATAAACGCAAACATTCATGTTCACATTCAGATCTTATCACATCATGATTCTCACACATATTCATACAATCAAGAAGGAATAAACACTTACATTAATCCATGAGTGATCCTACTTGAGAGTGATCCTACTTGAACAGTTACTTTATCTCCTTTGTCTCAATCTATCTCTTCGCAATTACGTTATTGTTACACACTTTTTTGATGACTAATCATGCGACAACGTTGATTTGCAGAGACAAAACCCTATTGCTCTTAATTCCCAATCTCCACCAGATATGGATTTTCATGAAGTATCATCAGGTATATATTCTCATGACAAATCTTTAATTCTATTATTATTATTAAATTATATTCGAGTTTAAAGTCTAAACTTTATGTCATATAAATCATTTTATACAAATTAATTTACATAATTTCTTACAAATAGTAATGTAAATTTATTAAACTTTGCTAGAATATACTCATATACCATCTTAAAAATATTTAAAAACATGGAGTTTGAGTCCTCAAGTGAAGGTTAAACTTATTTATAATTCATGATATATAAATATAAAGAGAAATATTTAGATGCATGCATGCAATGCATATCTTTTACGATGAAGCAAATCCAACGAGTTGCAATTTTTCGTTCTTGTTTATAATGCAACGTCATTTTTACTGCTTTAGGAATAAGTTAAAAATTTAGAAGTTGGTCACGGAAGAACAACTGAAGAAGGAAGTGCTTTTAGCAGCAAGTTTATCGCATTGGGGAGCAAGTAAGGATATTGCCATGTCATAGCACTGGTTCCTTGGATAAGCACCAGTTTCTATTTTTGTTTTTTTTTTATTCTTACAAAATTTCCTATTTCATTTTTGTGGGTCTCGTTTATGTGTGTTCCATCATCCATGGTTTTGGATAAAACTTTGAGATGACACCTTTTCTATGTGTTGCCAATTTTTTTTAATTAAAATTGAAGTTTTAACTCGATAAGTAACTTGATTATTAATGCGATTTTTTTTTGGAAATTACCACACATTTTAATCAAAGAAAAACATGATAAATGCTTAAATTTTGATGCTATGTTGTATGGTAAGAAATAAATTATTGGATCAAAATTCTTGAAAATGTTCCAATGTCTTAAAATCTTTTAACTCAAACAAAGGGATTTTCCTTTTTTTTTTTGCATTCCATGTATAATTCCTTTGAACCAGATATTTGTATATAGGAATTCCATTTGCAATGTCAAACCAATACATGGGTTGAATTTTTAATCATAACAATTAGCCATGAAATTTTAGTGGATGGAATTGATCCAATCAACAATCCCAAAAGTTAGTTAATTCCAAATTAAAAAACAAAATTATAACTAAAAAATATCATTATCTAAGATAATGTGAGATTTTGAAAAAAAATGGTGATCATACAAATTGTTAAACAAGGTATGTTCTTTGTGAATCATGATTGAATGTTTTGAATGACTCAATTATAGGGGATTAACACAAAAGCTAACTGTTTTTGGATAAGAATCAAAACAACTATGATGAACATTATAATCATTTACGAGAGAAAGAAGATTGCACTAAAATATTATTCTCAAAAGTTAAACACTAGAATTCAAAAGTTTTTAGGGTGCTAATAAAACAAGCTGTCACAACAAATAAAAATGACAATTCGAGAATAATGTCATAAACAATTCACGTCTCATCTTTTTTGCAAGTGAATGGAAGCTACAAATTTTAACCCACAAAATAATTATGAAAGGTATTCTTAAATTAAATGTTCTTTAAAATATTGATTTCCTAACTTTGAGTTATTTCTCTGTGCCTTATCTAAAAGAGTATTCAACTATAGTTTTCGTGGCAACAGAAATTACCAACAATACGAAATGAACCCTCGTTAATATCTTCTCATCAATCCACTTTCATTTGCCTTGATTTTTTAAAATTGTTTATTATTCGAGAATGATCAACAAATAAAATGATAGCTTTTATAAAAGAGTCATTATATATTTAATATTCTTTTAATTATTATTTAAGAGATCAAAATATACATTTTCTTTTAATTTTTTTAAACAACTTTTAAAGATAAAACTGTAATAAAGTTCTAAGTTTTAAAATGAATAGTATATGAGATACAACAATTGACTTATATGTAACGATGTTATCTTAATAAACTTAAAGTCAAAACATTATATTTATATTCATGATTATTTTTATACCTCGGTTAGTAGATTTATTTAAGTATACTCAAGAATCTTATATTTAAAGATGACAAAGTGAGTATATGTACAGACACGACCCATTAATTTATCATCATTTAGGTGGAGTAAGTCAACCTTTTGAACCGACCAACCCATATTGACCTGATCTGTCTAACTTCGCTTTTGACAGACCAGTTATAAATTGGGTTAAAATAGGTTGTACTGACCTGTTTTGCTACCCTTTTTGTATTTCTTGAAATCAAGATTAAATACAATTTAAATACAACTTATTTTCTTAATTTGAAACATGTAACATATAAGATATATAATAATTGATTCATTGATGTTAAAATAAACCTAACAATAAGCTATATTATTCTAGATGAATTGAGAAGAGAAAAGTGGTTGACCGAAGGTGATGGATTATACAATAGTGATTAAATTAAAATATATTTTGTGGCAACATTATCACCACAAGTGAGGGAAATACCTTAGTTTTTGTAGGCAAGAAAGTGAAATGACTTTATAATGGCAATGAAATAAAATATTGAACATTTATCTACATTATCTTCTTTCTTCCACTGGCCCATGTGACTTTATAGGATTGCACTCAATTCATAGTGCCTCAAGAAACTACATCACCATTATTTTAGTCTTTCAACTTTTTCAATTATGTTTTACTTTAAACTCATCAATAGAGACAACAATGATGGCTTTTCTTCCATTATCTTTCTATGCAAATTAGATTAGTGGTATATATAATCACCTTAAAACAAATGGGAATTCAGTTTCAAGAGTCAAAGTCAATTATCTTCACTAAACACCACATTTTGAGTGAGTATCATCAATATTGGTGGGGCTTAGATTAAAACAAATCATCGTACAAAAATGGGAGGTAAAAAAAATATCAAAATATTGTTTTTCTAAATGGAAAATCTTGAGAACCAAACCTCCTCTCAACACAAGTGTTTGTCGGAAAAGGGGTTCAAAAGTACTTTATCGTATTTGAGTTTTGTAATACTATTGAAAATTTTATATCTTGAATTATTTTCACTCCAGAGAGAAACTTTTTTTAATGAAGCAATTTTAGACTTTGTAATTAAATATTATCAGAATTTTTATTTCATTTTTCATTTATAATAATTTATTATGTACAAAGATTAACTTTTATAATAATTTTATTTATTTATTATAACTTTGTTATAAACAATAGGATAAAATGTGTTTTGCATCTCTTTAAAATTTCAAGAATACTAAAAACTAAATATGTCCTTAAAAATATTCATAATGTCTTTACCTCCCCAAACTTAAATACACTTTTAGGTTTTCTAGTAATAACCACGTAGATAAAATTGATGTTAATCACAACTTTAATTCGTGAAATGTATAATTAAAAGTTATATTAATTATATGCATAATTAACATTGCGTTAATATGGTTATTCTTATAAGTTTTTGAAATCCAATTTTATTGTTATGTATTGTTTTTTTATACATCATAGTTATATTAACAACTTTGATAATCATCTATAGTATATCTTCGTATAAGATAGTTTGAGTTATTGTAATCGTCTTTCAAAAATTCGGATAAAATTACTACAACTCGAAATAACATGAAAACTGATTTCATTACAAAACACTAGTCCTTGTAACAACATATATTTAAGATCTATAAATATAACTTGATTATTGAGGAAATAATTACTCAATCTTTTTTACTTAGTTACTAAATATATTTAAATTATTTCTCTAGCTTTTACCAACTTAAGCGTTGAAGAATCTTCTGCAAGTGGAACTCCACTCGGTGTTTCATCAACAAAGCTCGTCAACCATTTTAAAGAGGATTCAACTTGTTCACGACGTTTGGTACAAGCAAAACATATCGAACGTTGACAGTTTGATATATTTTACTTGAAGTTGACACCTCTTAGAATGCCCTTATTGGTTGTCGAACAATCAATCAACTCATAGTCATTATTTCTACGCCAGATATAGCTATGAAATTCCCTATCGAGGGTGGTACAATCATTACAGTAAAAGTCGACCTTAGGGAAACCATTGAGTGTTATGCTCAAAGTTCAAAAGTAATCCCATATTTGATCAAAGCTCCTTTGATCGACAATACCACTTAGACAGACCAAGTATTAGAGTTGCATGAAGAACATGACTCAACTTAACAATGTCATAATATCAAAGAAGTACTCCCAAATTTCTCCATGGAAGAGGAAGTGGACTTTTACCTCAAAGTCAAGTTCGAAGAAAACAAACCTTTTTTTGATGAGCTCGCGATAAAAGTCTAACTTGGCTCTTAACGCACTCAATTCACCAGGGTGGGCAAACACAATCAACCAATTGTTGATAAACGAAGTAGAATGAGGTTTTGTTCTCGACATGGAGCCTGGTGGACATGTCGGATATCACTAGCCTATTGTTCTCGAGGTAAAAGAATAGTCTCTTGCTAGGATTGTCAGAGAAATACTTCAACTAAAAGAATTCGCTTTTAAAGCTTTTAAAGCTTTTAAAGGAGGAAATGTAAATAGATAAAAGATTAACACTAGTCAAAGATACCCAACTGACCTCTAAATCGTGTTACAACTGATAAAAGTACATGAATATATTTATGGTCGGAACAATTTGGAGATAGGAAATTTTTTTGAAAAGCTTTGAGGAAAAATCAACTATTTAGGTGAAGCTAACTAGGTTTTGAAAAGCTTTTGAGAAAAATTTTCCTTCATTTTCTTTTTGGGCACATTTGGCTCAGAACCTTGAGAGGAAGCTTTCTTTTGCCCACTCTCGAGGGTTTGACTATAACCATGGTGACCGACGACATAATGGGGATCGTCGACTGGAGGATGGAAGAGAAATAATCTCTTATTCAGTATTTACCTCCAGTGAGAAAGAGTTAGTACGAGTCATAGACGATTCATCCCTTGTGAGAGCAAATTTTTTACTAACTAAAGGTCTATTTTTGTTAGAAGTATCAGAAAACGAAGAAGAAGAAGCCATTGAAAATGTACCTAAAAGGTGACGCAAATAGAAATATAGATGACTACGAAATGGAGGAAAGGTCTAAAGAAGGCAACACAACAAGGGGAAGATGAAGCAATGAAGGCAAGTACAACCAAATATTAAACATATTAAGCATTTCAAATGTTTCATATTCCACACAAAACATAAAGACACTCAAATGTCACGTCCTAGGACCACATGGCATGAAAAAGTGAAACTATAGTGGTCCAAGTGACATAATATTTCGTAAAATGCAATAATTGATCTTATGAACAAAAATCCCTCATAAACATGCATGGGGAACAACCCTACCATTAATACTTGTTAATATGTCGTACACCTCAGTTAAAAGGAAAACCTCGGTCCTGGTTAAGGTTGCAAAGTTTTAACCTTTAAGGTTGTGAAAATGAAACCTTGAAAGTTTTCACTTAAATCAAGCTCAATGAATATTAAAGCTCATTCACCTATCACATTGAGTCACTTGCATCTCATTCGTAGATTCTGAGGTTAGGGGACTTATGTACCACCCTACTCCAAGATATTCGAAGATACGACTACCAACTTTCAAGAATCGTGAATAAAACCACTGGTAAATCCTAAACTTGGAATAACAAAAACTAATTTCATTACAACAAACTGAATCATCTGAAACCTAGTAACGACTTATATTTGGATATTTACCTAAGCCTAAATGCTTATAAATATAGTTTGACTCTCCTAGGAGTACTCAATTTCTTGTACTTACTTACTAACTAAGAATCTTCTACCGATGAACTTCCACTAAGTGTTTCATTGACAAACCTCAACAGTCATTCTAAAGAGAATTCAACTTGGCCAAAGCTCAACTTCCTCAAAGCTTTTCCCAATCCATATCAAACGGTTCCAACTCATTTCCAAAAAAAAAAAAAACAATCATGTTTATTCTTTTAAGTTGAGATGTCACCGTTTATTTTAGTTTACAAATAATAATTATACTAATTAAATAATTATTAGTATGTTTTGATTAAATGTTGTATATATTTTTATATTATATAATACTATAATTATTTTATATAAGAAAATAATAAAAAATGGTAAGAAGAAGAGATGTTTCTTATTCTCTTATGTGTATGTTACATCACTTCATGTATAGAAAATATATAGGGAGTTTCTCTCCCAAAATTACAATCTAATTAGGTAGGATACTATTCATGAGATTCTATCATTATTAAATTAATTGCATATAATTGGGTACAATATCGTACAATATTTCATATAATTTGATAATTATTATTTCCTTAATACTCCCTTCAAGTTGGTAGCTGAAGATCATGAACCCCAACTTGTGTCGTAGCGTCAAAAAACGTTCCTTGCCCAGTGCCTTCGTAAAAATATCTGTGAGATGATACTATGTCGGTACATATGAAGGACTGATTATCCCATGTGGCAGTCTATCTCAATGTGTTTTGTGAGTTCATGAAATACTGGGTTTGCTGCTATATGTAATGTCGCTTGATTGTCACAGAAAAGTTGAGCTGGCAAGTTGCATGGCACCTTTAAATCCTGCAACAGATATCGCAACCAAACTATCTCCAAACAAGTATTGGTCATCGCGCGGTATGCTAATGATCTTGATACGTTTGTCTATTTTTTTGATGAGATAATAGAAGAACCAAGAAAAATGCAATACCCAGATATTGATCTACGAGTTGTCTGACAACCTCCCTAGTCTGAGTCGCAATAAGCTGTCAATGTCAGATTTTTTCGAATGGCAATAGCAATCCTTGTCTTGGTGATCCTTTGATGTACTTTAGGACTCGAATTGCGACATCCCAATGAGGTTTTCGTGGATCCTGTATATATTGACTTAAGGTCCAAACTGAAAATGTAATGTCAGTCCGAGTAACCGTGAGGTATATCAGTCGTCCCACGAGTCGTCTGTATTTGATTGGATCCTTTAATAACTCTCCATCGTCTGGTGTGAGTTTTAGGTGTTGTTCTATTGGAAATAAATTTGTCTGGACGAGCACCTGTGAGTCTCGTATCCTGCAAAATATCAAGCGCATATTTTATTTGGGACATGTAAATACCAGCTTTGGAACAGGAAAATTCAATCCCTATAAAATATTTTAGGTCTCCAAGATCTTTAATGCGAAATTGTTGTAATAGACAATCTTTAACACACTGAATTTCTGTCAAATCATTTCCTGTCAAAAGAATATCATCCACATAAATCAAAAGGACAGTAAATAATGAGTTATTCTGTCTTGTGAATAGAGAGTAATCTGTCTTGGACTGTTGAAATCCTACAGATTTAATCACATGAGAAAATGTTGAAAACCATGTCCGAGATGCTTGTTTGAGACCATAAAGGGATTGTTTGAGTCGACATACAATGTTCTCCCCTGTCGATGATGCCCGGGTGGCAAGTCCATGTAAATAATTTCATGCAATGTGCCATGTAAGAAGGCATTTTGCACATCTAGTTGGTGAGTAAACCAATTGTTGGTTGCTGCAATGGTGAGGAGACACCTCAAAGTTGTTAATTTTGTTGTTGGTGAAAAAGTTTAAGAATAGTTGACACCTTCAATCTGAGTGTACCCTTTGCGACAAGGCGCGCCTTATATCTGTCGACGCTACCATCTGAGTTATACTTTATTTTATAGACTCATTTGCATCCAATGGGTTTCTGCCCAGCGGGTAACGATGTCAAGGTCCACGTTTGATTTAGCTGCAAGGTGGAAAGCTCTTCGTCCATTGCTTTTTTCCAATTTGGATCAAGGATAGCTTGAACATAAGTGTGAGGTTCTTTGGTGGCTGTTATGTTAGCAAGATATGCACTATGTGTAGAAGAAAATCGTGAATTAGAAAGAAAATGATGCATAGGATATCTGGTTCCATTCGGTCGGTCTTTGGCAGTGATCAAATGATTGACTTGGGATCCCGTTACGTAGTCTTGAAGCCAGGAAGGTGGGGTGATGTGTGACTAGATCGTCGAACAGTAAGGTTGGTTGGAGAAGGTTTGGTAATGGGTGCTAGACTTATTGGCATGGGAGAAGAAGGTTGGTCTACTGGGGTCCAGGTGTATTATGACGAGTAGGAGAATAAGGTTGGTTTGATGGAGGTTCAGGTGCATTGTGACAAGTAGGAGAAGAGGGTTGGTTTGATGGAGGTTCAGGTGTATTGTGACGACTAGGAGAAGAAGGTTGGTTTGATGGAGGTTCAGGTGCATTGTGATGAGTAAGAGAAGAAGGTTGATCGAGTGAATGTTGGACAGGAGTGGGTAAGTCAATGTCAATAGTGGGCAAAATACCTTGTAATGAAGGTGAGGAAAAGTGTCTGCATCTATATCAAATAATTTGTATGTTTTTTTTACTGTGAGGATAACCAATGAAGATGCATTTTCGGGCGCACGAATCAAATTTCTGCTTAGGTGAAAAAACAGTTGCGTAACAGAGACAACCAAAAGTTTTCAGGTGAGAAAGTGAAGGTGGTTGATTATATAGTAGTTCAAGAGGTGATTTATTTTTAGTAAAGGTGATGACAAGCGATTAATGATATATGTGACGGTTAAAACACATTTTCCCCAAAATTATAATGGTAAATTGGACTGAAATAGGAGGGCTCGTGTTGTGTTTAAAACGTGTCTATGTTTGCGTTCTACTACTCCATTTTGTTGAGGAGTGTAGACGCAAGTGCGTTGACATTCAATACTTTTTTGAGAAAAAAATCATACATTAAAATAAATTCCAGTCCATTGTCAACGCGGATGGTTTTAATAGATGCCTGAAATTGATTTTGTGCAAATGTAATGAATGACTCTAAGAGATGCTGGGTTTCAGATTTGTGATTCATAAGAAATAGCTAAGTACATCTAGTATAGTCATCAACTATAGTGAGAAAAAAATGTTTTCCAAAATGAGTTGGGGTTTTATGAGGACCCCAAATGTCACAATGCAATAGATTAAATGAAGAATGAGATTTTATTGTGCTTAAAGGAAAGGGTAGCCTTGTTTGTTTAGCTTTGGGACAAATACTACAATTATTATGAATGGGAAAGAGATTTTTACTGATAGGAATAGGTAGTAAGAAAGATACAAGTTGTAGACACGCCGGATAAGGATGTCCGAGGCGTTTGTGTCATAAATCAGGGTCCATCGATATTTGAGATGTGTGGGCTTGGTTTGGGAGAGGGGACATGTAGTATAAGCCTGGATCCGTAGTCAAGTCCTACAAAACGCAACCATGTGGAGTAAAAATGACACAACAATTTAGTGAACTGATTATCTTACTAACGGACATAAGATTTAAATTAAAAGAAGGAACACAAAGAACATCTTTGAGAGTGATTTTGTCATTAAATTTAATTGTGCCCGTAGATGAGATGAGCGCAGTTGAGCATGTGGGCAGATTAACATTTGGAATAAATGATGATGAAGTGTGTGTGAAAAATTGTGAATTAGATGCAATGTGATCGGTTGCTCCTCTATCCAAAATCCATGGTTTCGTAAAAGCAGAATTAGAAGAGGAGTTATGGGCAAGCATAGAGCTAACAAACATGTCACTTTTATCGTTATTGTTGAGCGTGTAAATAGCCTTTGCCAATTATTGAATTTGCTCGGCACTAAACCTTGTACGAGGTTTCTATCGAACTCGTTACTGATATCTTCTTTGCCAAACATGATTTTTTATTTAGGGATAAAAATGGAGAGGCTGTCAGGCACCAAGATCGATAATTTTTGTAATTAAAAGTATAATTTATAAAATTCTTAATGCATTATTATATGAAGTTTCATTCTTAATAAATAAAAATGCATAATTATATTAATTAAGGTAATTATGATTAGTATGTTTTTATATTAACTCTCAAATTGTTTTAATATATATATATATATATAATTAGCAAATTTATTCAAAATAATAAACTTTCATAATATAAATATAAAAAGGATACAATTGGTAGTTTAAAAAACGTTTATATAGAGGTAGTATATAGTACATTGACATAATTTTATTCATTGTCCCTTCAAGTGGACATTGCTTTGTGTATCATACATGAACTTATAATTGATAAAAGAAAAGTTTGTAGTGGGTTGGTGGGTGATGATGAAATTTGTGGTAGTGATGAAGAAGGTGGTCAAATCAATAGAAAAATAACTTTGAGAAATGGAGAAGAAGATGAAAAATGTGTAACTAAAACTTTAATATAGATGATAAAAAATAAAAGTGTGTATCTTATATTAATCCAAGAATTCTTAATATAATGCATGTTAGACCAAATGAAGTCATTCTCTTCTACAATTTGTTTAAATGTAGGCATATAAGAGTAGCTTTAGGTGCTACTCCATTATTAGAATGAGATCTATTAAGAACAAATTAGATTGTCTCACAACTACTTTTACCATTAAAATCCAACCATGTCACAATTATTTATCAACAATTAAATTATTACAAATAGTAATCCTCCATTATGTTGTTATTAAGTGATTTGAGTATATTTAGGGGTTTATAAGTTTCTTTTTTTCTATTTTGTAATTTTGGTGCACTAAAAATAATATATATTTATATTTGAAAAATTTATTTAAACTTAATCATAAAATGATAAGTAAAATGAAGTTCAATTAAAATTTTAATTGCATGATATCATTCAATAAAATATTTTGATAATTAAAGTATATGGACTAATAGATGGAAAAAATATTTGAGATATTATTTCTCAAAAAAGGGAAATAACATCCAAAATTTGAGTAGTATTAAAAAAATTCACTTTTTCAATTGCTTTAAAAAAAATACTTGCTCCTTACAAATAAGAGCATATCGTAATGTTAATTTTATGTTCAAAATTGTATATAAAAAAACATATGAATAATTTAGCACAGTAACATTTGTAGTAAATTGAAATTGATCTAAATTTCTTAACAGCATTATCAATATTTCAATCTTTAATTTGATCTTATGATTACAAAGACCAAATATTCTCATCAAGTTTAAGAAATTTACTTATAAGTTATTTAAATGTTTGATTATCAATTGTTTTATACTTATTAGCGGAATCTAATCTCAAATATTTCATATTTTATCCTAAACCATTTAAAAATAATAAAATTAAGTTTTTAACAACTAAAAAAATATATTTAGTTTTGATATTAAAATTTTGTTAATGAAATAATTGAAATTAAAGATAAAATATAATTATTAATTTGATTATTAGTATCAATCAAAAGTATTTTTTTAATGTGCTGCATCAAATTTAAATATGTACTACACGTTAACGATATCTCATCCATCTAGGTAACTAAATAGTTGAATAAATACATTTCGACATCCAAAAATAAATTAAGAGAAAAATTATAAGAATTCATATATAATAATATCATACTAATATGAGAATTAATCATGAAAAAGTATTAATATAATATTAATTTAAAATTTAACTTAAAATTTGTTCCTATAAATAGATTCACTAGTATCATGTCAATATATGTATTTTGATTCTAACTTTAATGTCAAAATATCTTTTGTATGAAACTCATCCTTAATCGAGACCAAGAACTTTGAATCTGTTAATAATAGATAATAAAAGACAAAAACAACTTTTTTATGATCTTGGTGTCCACCGTAATAACAAGAAAAACGATAGAAACTTAAAAGTTTGATGTTAAATTTTTATATGAAAGATTGATATTTTGGTATTAATTTCATTTATGAAATATCAAGAAAAGCATAAGCCTTTGATTTTAATATTTTTATCATTAAATTCTTTTTTAAATAAATGGTAAAATGCAATTAAATGGTAAAATAATGATATATTATCCTCTTTCAAAAAAATTATAATATTTTTCAACATTCATGTCATTTAATTTTATTACTTTAAACATTTAAACATCATGTTGTTATTTTATTTTTTTCAAAAGATTTTCCTTGCTTTAATAAAATAACAGAATAATTTAGGGATTATATTTTTGAAAATAAAAACTAGAAATTAATTTATGTTCGTCAACAATCATAATATATCTTCTTTTAAAAGAAATAACTATTGACAAAATATTTAAAATAATATCTTATTTTGGAAAAAAATTGAAACAAATTTTCAGAAGTTCGTTTAAGAATGATTAAGTTTCAAAAGGAAGTGACTTGGGGAAATTGCAGCTAAAGATATTTTTGTTCTCATTTTTACCTTTCTAATCAAATTTCATTACTTTAATAAAATAATGTTAACCAGTATAGGAATTATTCTTTAGAAATTAATGAATATAACTTAATTTATGCTTCTTTACCGTCGTAAAATATATATTTTTTAAAATAACTAAAAATTGAAACAAGTAGATTTTTTAAATTATAATATTAACTAGTTTAGAGAATATTTTAAAATTTAAAAAACAAAAAATTAATGTATATTATTTACCATCCTAAAATGTCTTCTATCCTATTTTTTTATATAAAAAAAATCTCATCCTACTTATTTAAATGCATATCAATGCTATTTGACTAGAAATTAATGTATGCTACTTTATTAAATGAACATAAATTAGTTTCTAAAGGATAATTTTTATAATTAAATTACATACTATTTATAATAATTTAATAAATACGTATAATTAATCCTAAAATATTTTTTTCTAATCAAATATTATACTATTGATATAAAATAATACATATGCATATATATATATATATATATATTCCATTATAATTAAAAGACATAGATTAATTTATAAATAAATAAAAAATTTACAATCAAATGTTATACTATTTTTAAAATTTGATGAATATGTATAATGGGTAATAAAATTGTATTGATATGTTTTTCTTATCGAATCTCAGTGTGCATATTATTAATATATTGATATTGATATAAAAAAAAGACTAAAATACATAAAAAAAATACATGTATTAAATATTACAATTATATTTTTTGCTAGTCTAAAAATGTATATATGCTATAATCAAACTAATAGTAATTAGTAAAGTCATACTAATATATAGTGTTTGATTTTGTTATTAAATGAAAAATAGAGTAGAAAAATAAAATCAAAATTACAGATATCACATTCTTTTGAATATTTGTTTTATCTTCACAACTCTTAAATAAGAATTTTCTGTTTAAAGGCTTTATTATTTGATTTGTGGGATATTTTCAGGAAATTTTTGCGCGCGAGAAACCCTAAGCGTAACCCTGATTCGTTCGATTCGCTGTTGGATTCGAATTTGGAACTCGGAAGATTAGGGAGCAATGGCTATTGCAGCTCCAGGGCAATTGAACGTGAATGAATCGCCCACTTGTGGATCTAGAAGTGTTGATTGCTTCGAGAAATTGGAGCAAATTGGCGAAGGCACATATGGGTTTGTTTCAATTTGTGTACTGCTTAAGCTTTACATTTTTTTGGGTTGTCTGTTTGAACATGGAAGTTGAAAATGTATGTTCTCAATTATAACAATGCGTGTTTACTATGCAACACTGTATTCGAATAATCCGATAGATTCTGTTGAGCTGGGCTGAAATTGAAAGCAACTTAAACCTTTAAACTTTAGAGGTCTTGAACCTGAGCGCGTAGCTCTTATCAATCAGAAGATTTTAGAGTGAAGAAATCGTTATAGTTATTTATTTTTTTGTGCTTTAAGGTTTAATTGTTATATATCCTGTTTTTTTTTTAAGTTTATTTATTGGTTCCATGGTTTAAAATTGTGATCACCGTTACAGTTTTGTTGGCAATCCTTGATGTTGTGGGAAATTAAAAATGTGGCTGATGGGGGCGCATTGCAGTTGCAATGTGGTTGCAAGGGCCCAAGAACCTTGATGCTGTGACTACGATCACGGTTTCAGAAGTTTTTGATAAAACCTCGATCTGTTGTCTATGGTTTAGTTGGCTGTTACGCTTGTGCAATTTCTTGTCTTATGTTCCCTGCCCTCTTTTCTGCTTCTGAAGTAGTGCTTTTTGCCACATTGGTTTTAGCTTCCAACTTCATCCCACATAAAACGTTATCTAGTTCTAGCTTTGTTCATATCAATGTCATCCGCCTCATTTCTGATGCATTCTGAAGTGAACTGATCTATACCTTCATATATTTATGCTTGCAGTCAGGTTTACATGGCTAAAGAGATCAAAACTGGTGAAATTGTTGCTCTGAAGAAAATACGTATGGACAATGAGAGAGAGGGGGTATATCTTTGATTAAAAAAATTCATAATTTATCACATTAAGGGTGCAAGTGTATTTTATTTGTATTTGTCTCCTCTGTTTTTACAACTTTTTTCAATTGTACATTCTATTCAGTGGACCTAAATCAGAAGTTACAGTCACATTCTGTTGCTACAATATTTCCCCTGAACTGTATTGTTAATTTTTCCTTTGCAGTTTCCTATAACTGCTATACGAGAAATCAAAATTCTTAAGAAACTACATCATGAAAATGTGATCAAGCTGAAAGAAATTGTGACTTCTCCAGGTACCCCTTTTCGAGATCTAAATTAGCTTTGTTATTGAATCAAAATGAATTTAAAAATTTGTTTTATTTATATGCATAAAATTTATGTTTTTTTCTTTCAGGTCCTGAGAAAGATGAACAGGGGAGGCCAGGCAAGTTATTCATTCTTGTTTTATTAGTGCAACTTCTGGACAGTAGCACACAATATGCGTTATAATTCCAGTGGTGTGAATATTTCCATCAATTTTCTTTGGGGTTAGCATACTAAACCTAGTTTGTTTGCTTTTCATACTTGTTTTGGGGATTGCAGATGGTAACAAATATAAAGGTGGCATCTATATGGTCTTTGAATACATGGACCACGATTTAACAGGTCTTGCTGACCGACCTGGGATGAGATTTACAGTTCCCCAAATAAAGGTATTACTGTTAATACCGAGTTTTATTTCATATATTAATAGCTTTTTGTTTTATTGTTGTCTGAATTGTGTTTCCCTTACTTTCTTAAGTGTTACATGAGACAACTTTTGACGGGGCTTCACTATTGTCATGTAAATCAAGTACTTCATCGTGATATCAAAGGTCTGTTATATTGAGAAGGTTTTGTTTTAGATTAGAATATAGAATCTATTATTCTTATTTTATGTATTTTGTTCTGTTGCAGGCTCCAATCTTCTTATAGACAATGAGGGAAATCTTAAGCTTGCAGATTTTGGACTGGCACGATCATTTTCTAATGACCAAAATGCTAATCTTACAAATCGTGTCATTACATTATGGTACAGGTAATTACTGTCATTGTTTGTCATGAGTTGTGAGATTGGCCAATGCACATATTGAATATTTTTGTTATATATGTAGACCACCTGAGTTGCTGCTCGGGACAACAAAGTATGGGCCTGCTGTTGATATGTGGTCAGTTGGGTGCATTTTTGCTGAGCTTCTTCAGGGGAAGCCTATCTTTCCTGGAAAAGATGAGGTTAGTAATATTCTATGTATGATAGTTGAGAGAAATTAGAGCTAAATTGATGATTTGTTGATTTGATATTGAGTACAACGGACTAGTTATGGTTTGACTTGTATGTTATTAATCAACAAGCTTATGCATAAATGGCATCAAGAAGAGATTCTTTACATTCTAGCTCATCATATTCATTGTCTTAACACTTGCCACGAGCATAACCACCTTTCTGTTTTTATTAAAATAGACACTGATTTATTTCTTTTATAAGCATTTCTCTGTAAGTTAATTATAGGTTAAATTAAAAATTTTGTCCTCACCTGTGTGACACAGTCCCTGTATGTAAAAACTCAACATTTTGTTCCACATTCCATACATTAATTGGTCTCTGCAGTTTGCTAAAGTTAATACAAGTGTTAGACATTTGCTTTTTGGGGGACAACAACATAAAATGGTCTCTGTCGGGTGTAGATATCAATACTTAGATTTTTTTTTTCTCTTATAGGTACCAAAACAAAGTGTATTTTTTGTATAAGAATTAAAAGAAATAATGTATCTAGTACAGATTACAAATTTAATGTATCAGGATTCATTTGTAAACATTTTTCAAGTAGGGACCAAAATGTAGAGTTTTCCGCGCAGAAACTAAAATGGACAAGTGTTAGGACTAGAGTTTAAATTTTTATTTTAAACGTAATTTATATTTTGATCGTCAAGAAAAGATGAATGCTAATGATGATGTTTAGGTACATTACTGGAACTAGCCTGCTCAATACTTTTTGGAAATGTAGTCATTACATTCACTCCTGATCTTTCTTTTAAGATACATGATATTACTCTCTATATACTTTTACAGCATAAATGTAATGCTGGCTTTGTTTGTAACCATTGTAGCCAGAACAATTAAATAAAATATATGAGCTGTGTGGAGCACCAACTGAAATCAACTGGCCTGGGGTTTCTAAGATACCTTATTATAATAAATTTATGCCAACAAGGCCAATGAAAAGACGTTTGAGGGAAGTTTTCCGGCAGTAAGTATCAGAAAGTATACAGGCTTTTTTATCCACCAGAAATGCAAACACGTGTTTCATTTTCTAGGATTTTTTATATCTAAATAGCTTGTTTCCCTATGACTTACAGTTTTGATCATCATGCTCTGGAGTTGTTGGAGAAGATGTTGACACTTGATCCATCACAGGTATTAACTGTTAACTGATCTTGAATTTCTATCTTAAGGGGTTCAAATACCTGTTTTTTCCAGTCTTATTCACTAAATCTATTTTATTTTGACATGGTTAACTGTATCTACAATTGCTGTTTTGTTATTATATTATATCATGTACGTTGACAAAAATCTCAATAACCTTTAGAGAAAAGCGCTATACATCCTTTTTTCCTTTGTGAAAAACAAAAAAGCATTGATGGCATAGTGCTTGCTAGTTGAGACGAATTTTGTAAATTAATTATCTATGTGCTGTAATTTATGAATATGAAGATGTGTTTTTCTTGGCGTAATCTGAAAATTTATCGTAAGATGTAAGCAAAATAATTTTTGCCACCTGTTTACGTGATTTTATGACAATGAATTTTGTTCGTTGTGATCCGTATCCTAAAATTTGTTTGTCAATTTGATTTCTACAGAGAATTACTGCGAAAGATGCACTTGATGCTGAGTATTTCTGGACAGATCCATTACCATGTGACCCCAAGAGGTAAGACCTTCCATGTACTTTATTTACTTATTTATTTTCAGAATGCTACTTTTCCGTGAAACTGTCATCTTAATAGGAATAAATATCTTTCTCATTTCACTCCCTTCCTTTTCCTTTTTGCTTTATTGTTTCTACTCGACTAATCGTTTTCTGGTCGATACTTTCTAATTTCCTACTCCTCTGTATGGCTTAGTTTACCCAAGTACGAGTCATCACATGAGTTTCAGACAAAGAAAAAGCGCCAACAACAACGGCAAAATGAAGAAATGGCTAAGCGTCAGAAAATGCAGCACCCACAGCAGCACACTCGTCTTCCCCCCATTCAGCAGCCTGGACAACATTCCCAAATGCGGTCAGGATCAAATCAACAAATTCATGGCTCTCAACCCCCAGTTGCTGCAGGACCTACTCATCATTATGGGAAGCCTCGAGGTCCATCTGGTGGACCAGGAAGATATCCTCCCAATGGGAACCAAGGTGGAGGATACAATCACCCAAATCGAGGAGGTCAAGGTGGTGGTGGTTATGGTACTGGACCTTATCCTCCTCAAGGGCGGGGGGCACCTTATGGGTCCAATAGCATGCCTGGTGGTGGTCCTCGTGGTGGTGGTGGTGGTGGTGGCAGCGGCTATGGAGTTGGAGCTCCGAATTATCCCCAACAAGGTGGTCCATATGGGGGTTCAGCAGCTGGTCGTGGCTCAAACATGATGGGTGGAAACCGCAATCAACAACAGTATGGTTGGCAGCAGTAAATATACTTTCTTACGATGATCAGTATTAGCACTATGATTTGGCTATACCCTGATAAATTTGAGAAAGATCGGACTATTAATGGATCAAGTTATTTAGAAGAAGATATGAGATCTGACCTCTATGGTTTGTATACTATTGAGATATACTATTCTCATTACTTGAAGTACCTGGAAACCTTTGTGATGCATGCATGCACCTTCGGTAATGTTTGGTGCTCCTAATCATAAGGCACCACAAAAGAAGAGTGAACCTCCGATTTTGTACTTTTCTTTTCTCTATACTCATTGAATCCTGTGCATTATGTATGGATAATAGCAGCATACTTCAAAATGTGTTACAATACAAACAGCTGCTTACTGATATTATTTTCAGGATACTTCCTTGTACAACTTTTTTTCGTTAGTTTTATACTCTACTATGACAGGCACAATATGTAGTAACAAATAAATAGGCTCAATATGGATGGTTATGGCAGTGGTAGGGTAGTGAACTGAAATTAATGAATTACGAGAGATTGTGGAAGAAGAAATAAACAAATTTCAAAGGAGGCAGAAGTGGGGAAGAGTGAAACATGTGGATGTGGCTGAAGTAGAGAGAAAATTACAGAAAAATGACAGGTGGCGAAGGGAGAGAGAGGATCATATGATGAGTGTGGTAAGAAATTAATTCTCTAATTTCTGTCATTTGTTTTCTATTGTTCATCTTGTAAGGAGAGCTATTTTCTACTTTCTAATTGTTGCCATTATTTTATTTTATTTTCTTGAATTGCAGCATTGTAATCGAGATTTACACCTCTGATATAATTCTAATCCAGTATCAATGTTACTCGGCATAGTACATTCTGCTTTATAACTTATATACCATTTCATGTCTGAGTGAATTTAAAACATTAGAACAATTGATTTTTTTTTCAAAACTCACTTATAAAAGTGAACCAATTATAATTGATTTTTTTTTCAAATAATTATAATACACTTAGTTCACTCCACCCACCCACCCACTCGAGAATGCACTAAGTTCAAACGTTGTATTTTGCTTTGTTTCATAAACAATAAAGAAACCTTTGGTTTAACTGAAACTATCGATTAAGACATGTTTTATCTTATTTTTAATCATGGATAGTTGGAATTCACAGTGTCACACGTTTTGCTTTCTATAATATAAGCGTAGTGTATCAACTATTGCTCCAACCTAAAGTTATTGTTGTTACTTATAAAGCATCCATATACTAAATTTTGTCTTTTATATTAACCTTGCATTAGTTGATTATTTCCAATGCGGAACAAACTAATACAAAGAAATTCAAAAAGTATTTCTTTTCTCTTCGTTACTATAAGCGTAAAATCATTTTTAAATAACATATCTAAGCGTAAAACTCATTATATATAATTGATTATATCAACAATGATAGATATTGCAGTGTCTAAATCAAATTAGAGATTCTTTCAAGCATAAAAATCATATTACACTGTTGATATAATACTTTTTTTCACATTTATTCAAGGTAAATGATAGATATTACTTATTCAAGGGGGAAAAATAGTATGATATGTTTCAAACACTGTAATATGATTTTCAATACATCTCTAATATTTATTTATAGAATTTTTTTACTCATTAACCACTATCCTAAGGACATTAATTAGGAAGTTTCTTCCTGCACCTCCATAGCTTTTTTTTTAACATTCTGAATTTTATAATCTGAAAATGTTTTTTTTTTCTATTTACACCTTTTGGATTTGGAAAGGTATTTTCAAATCCATAAATACCTTTCAAATTCTATAATATGAAAATACTTTCAGGATTTCATAATTTTAAATATGTTTTTTTTAAAGAAACCTATTCTAGATTATAAACTCTAGAGTTTTTCTAGATCACTCGTTCCAAAATGAAAAACATCAATAAAATAAAAGATATTTTTAGTATTTAAAAAAAGTATGAAGTGTCACTAAACTACATAAGAAATAAAGACTCAAAATTCAAAAAGGCAGCTTACATACTATCAAACTTATTGCATGTAAACTATGCGATTATAGAGTTTTTCTGGTCACTTCAATTCTTTTTAAAATTAGGAGACTAATAAATCTAAAAGAATACGTGAATTAAGAAATCATTCTTTTAATTTTGAGATATGTTATTTACTTTAACAAAATGTTTTGCCAAGACTTTTAAAGAGATTATGCGTTTCTACATAGATAAAGTTAAGGAATATACAAAACCGAGCAAAGGTTCCAACTTTTGTTTTTTCTAACTGTATACCCTTTTAAACTCTTCAATTTTTTTTCTGAAACAATTTTATGATCATTATATGGCTGCTTAAGCTTGGTAATGCTTTCCAATAAACATGTTGGGATGAATTTATGGGAAATTAAATAATAATAATAATTTTTTCACAAAATAAAACTAACTTATGCATAAACAAAGTTGTAAAAAACATTTTATATTAATTTTTTTCCTTTATACATTTTTTTCTCATAGTGTTTCTAACAAATTCTATTTAAACACACAATTACCACCAAAATTTGAAAGAACAAAACATTTTTTGGGATGCAGAAGCATTATTAACACATACAGAGAAAGACAGATCATAGTCTGTTATTATTTGTAGCTGATTTTTGGGAATGACTAGAATGCTTTGGTGTATGATTCTCTGTTCCAGATTTTGGGGTCCTTGGGAATGAATTTGAGGAATTTAGTGCTTCCAATGCAGCTAGAACATTTACCATAGTTGGTCTGCATTTGGGATCTGTATTTAGACATTGCAGTGCAAGTGTTGCTGCTGCTTGTGCTCCTTTCTTGGAGTATTGACCACCTAACCTTGTGTCCATGATTCTCAAAATTCTTCTGATATCACTCAGGAATGGCCTTGCCCAATCCACCAGTGTTTCTTCTGAAAATCCACTTCTCTCATCTTCAACTACACGCCTTCCTGTTAGTAACTCTAACAACACAACTCCAAAGCTGTATACATCACTGCTTGGGGTCAAATGACCTGTTTGTTTAGTCAGAAGGCCAACTTATTATAATTAGCAGAAGATAGGCTCATCAACTTTACAAATCATGAACATAATAACATCACAGTAAATGGAACACTAATAAAGGCTCTCTAGAGTTTTTAAGAAATATTATAAACTGTTTTGCCTTATTTTTTTATTATGTGTAATGGCATCTATTTTAGCCAAATTTGCTTCTTCATTTTGAGCTGTGATCGTGTAGGAAGAAGTGACAGACAAATTACCTAGGCTAGGTACTTGGTCTCTTTCTTGTACCAAGTACCAACACACATTAGTGTAGTAAACTGGTATAGTATGCATTCAAATTGGTATCACTTTTTTAATAAAAGAAAGTCTCAAGTGTTCCTTGATAGTATAATATAACAGTGTACTATTGCATCTTTTTGTGTCTCAATTATGTCCTTGTTTTTTTTTTCTTTTTTCATTTTGGTATTGTCAATCTCAACATCCAAAAGCCAAGAACCTAGCACTTTTGAGAAAAGGGTATAGAAAAATGGAAAGGCAAATTTACCTGTAGCTACATACTCTGGTGCAGCATAACCATGAGATCCAATAACTCTGGTAGAAACATGGGTGTTGTCTCCTGTAGGACCATCTCTTGCCAAGCCAAAATCCGAAAGCTTTGGGTTGAAATCCTGCATATATCACAGTGCTACTCTTTCAGAATGGAGACTTACATGCAAACAACAGGTGTTGTTTTCTTCACAAATTCATAAGCCAGACTTTCAGTGTTAAATACCGAATCAAGTAGGATGTTGGCTGCCTTTAAATCACGATAAATAACATTTGCATCTAGGGTATGTAAAAATGTTAATCCTCTTGCAACAGCAACTGCAATGTTTATCCGGATAGTCCAGGGAATAGGCTGAACACCTTCTGCAGAAATAGAAAACAAAATTTAAGGTATTATGAATCAAGAGAAAATTATGGTTCAGTTCAAAAACAAAATGTTGCACATAACATAAGGGTGTAAATACTAAATAGTTCAGAAGTTTTATTCGGGCCTTAGAGCTGAACTGTTTATTAAAAATCAAGGTTTAGACTTTTTAAAAAACTTGTTTATGTAGAAAGACTAAGTTTCTTAAGACTTCAAAAAATGTCTATTAGACTTGATCGGTTGGTCTGGTTATATATATGTATGATATGATATTATATTATTGCATTATATAAATAATATAGGATATATACATGCAACAATATACTAATATTAAAAATAATAACCAACAGAAGGCCTATCAAGACTTACAGGCCTTCTATAAAACAGGTCATGTAAGTAGGTTTTGAGGCCTAATCTCTTTCTAACCCCTTTGCAGGTCAGTACTCAACGGATTAATGAAGACTAAATAATATATTAAGGAGTGAATGTACTACTTCTGAATAAATGATTTTCCAAACTTGCTTTCAGCATAAACTCAAACTAGAACAGGCTAGGTTCTGGACTACCATCAAAGCTGAGTCTTGCCTATTTGCTACCCCTTCTTTGTACATTGTTACGGATGGATCATTTGAGACTAAATATGTTGAAGAGTAAATGTAGTACTTACTTCTGAATAAATGATTTTCCAAACTTCCTTTATGCATAAACTCATAAACTAGAAGCCTGTTTTTACCATCTGAGCAGTAACCAATAAGTTTCACCAGATTTTCATGGTGAAGCTGGCTTAGATAATTGACTTCTGCCTGCAAACATAATGGGCAGAAAATCAGTCAAGGCCTAGCAACACCAAGCAGTTATAAACCAGTTTAAGAGTTTGTGTAGGACTTGGACATACCAACCATTCTCTGTGACCTTGAAAACTTTCTGGTTTAAGTTTCTTGATTGCCACTACAATTCCAGTCCCTGGTCTTGTGGGAGCATAAGTGTTCTTATCTATCCATCCCTTGTACACAAACCCAAACCCTCCTTCTCCAATTAAGTTTTCTTGCCTGAAGTTCTTAGTCGCCTCTTTTAGTTCATTGAAGGTGAAGGACTTAAGGTTGTTGGAGATGGGTTTGTCAACATTTGATGCTGAAGCTCTTAAAGGAGCTTTTCCTTTAGTAGAATTTGAGTTCTGTTTTGTCTTACTTCGAGACTTTGAGCTTCCTGAGAGTAGATGAAATGCAAGTTATAATCAGCCACTAGAGTAACTTCTATAATCTTGTCCAGAAGATTGCACTATTATGAGTTACAGCTAGAAGTTGATTACTAGTTATGAGGTGCCAAAGAGAGAGGATTCATTTCAGTATAATAGTCAAATTCAAGAAATATTTTATATCAATGAAAGACAAAGCCATATTAGAATATACACATGGAAAGCCTCATACTCTCCATCATTTTCATACCAATACCAACACAATCTGGAGGCTTATATTTTAGTTAACAGAAATACAAAAATTCCATCCAATTCTAGGAAACCAAGGATTTGAGAACACTAAAAAACAAGAGAACAAAAGAAGGTTAATTCAAAAATAGCTAGATCCTATAATCTTCCAGGTTACGGCCTATGAACTATTGTTTTAACTCACCCTTTGGAAACCATGGCCTTCTTCTCCTCACCGTGGAAACCGAAGACACAAAAATGGAACCATCCACCATGACAAACAAATATTAAAATTCAAAGCATCATCATGCATCATCCTAGTGACACGACTAGTGCCAAGTGATGATAACATCAAAGCTGAAGAAAAATAACTCAAGGCTTATTTATATTTTGTAATAAAGAAAAGTGAGGGCAAACACATATACAAACGATTAAAACAACCAAATTAAAACCTACCAAAGAAACTCGTGGAAGACACATGAGCCACTGGTTTTCTGCAGCAGTTTCCCATGTTGAAAGTTTTTGTTCCTTTTGTTTCTGAGGAGAGAACAACAACACCAAAGGTGAACAGGGTGTGAATGAAAAGATCTCCAAGTTGGGTGGGGGGCAAGAAGAAGTAAGAAGAAAATGTGCACTGTATGGGCTTAGATAAAGAAGTGGAAGCAAAGGGTACCTGAGGAAACAGCGTAGTCAATGAGAGGAAATATGTTAATCGTTGAACCGATGTAAACATAACTTGTTTGCTCATTTTGACTCTTCAAAGATTGAAGTGTGGTAAGGGCTAAGCACGCGAAAACAGGCTCTACACCTCACCTGTTTTTTAATAATTAAAGCCAACATTTGACTCTTATGTTCATGCAGACGACAGCTTCCTTAAAAATCTAAATTGCCAAGGTGACATCAAAGTTGAAAAAAGGATGTCAACTGTTACATTTCAGAGCAATAATGGTATAGTCTTAATCTCTACACACCTTAAATGTCTTCTATGTTACATTTCAGAGCAACATAGTTTAATAATTTATAGTTTGATAAATCTCTGCTTACAATTTTATAGTTTCTGAATAAAAAATTGTTGAAAAGAACATGACAAGATTGATTGTAGGGACTCTATTTAATTACCATCTTCCCAACGACCTGACCTGCCAAAGCACTGTTATTATTATTGCTGAAAACTTCAAAGGCTTTACTTCTTGTCTTACCAACACACTGTATATTCAACTTTTGCCTATAGTACCAGGTTATTTTATTCTGTTAAAACAAAAACTAGTATGTTTTTGCCTATTTTTTCATATTCTGTGACTTTCATTTTTTATATTTTGTTTGATAACCATTTCAAATCATCTAAATAAACCTTATCATGTAGTGTTTCATCCATATTTCTCTGTTTCTGCACAGACATGTGTGCGTGTGTGTGTATATATATATATATATATATATATATATATATATATATATATATATAATATGTGTATGTGTGTGCTTTCTAGTCGTGATTTTGTTTATTGATCAAATATGTCTCAATTCGTTATTGTACTGTGTCTTTTGGTGACCATAACATGTGATGATCATGTGCCATCTAACATGGATGAAGGATTTCACATGTAGTTTTTCCAGTTTCAAAGTGTCATAAAGCCATATTAACTAGTTGCATATTCAAAGCATTTTATTCTAACAAAAAGAACGAACGTGCAAGTTGGTGAATTTCAAGATTGCATGCATTTTCATAGCAGTAACTTTTTGTCTCTGTACGTTGTTCATTCAATGAAGAAACAATTTTTACAACTTTCATAACTTATATTCAAAATAAATTATGAACACAATTCACTGATAATCTTATGCATTAAAAATGTGTTTAGAAAACATACTAAAAAGAATCTATGAAGAAGAACCAATTCCTTAAATAGATTTTAATATTTGAAAAAGAATTGTTCTTAATCATCAACACCAAGGGGAAAAAGAAGACAAAAAATGCATGAACAGTTTATGTAATGCCTAATGTGATAACCTAAAGATGTTGAAAATGGTAAAAAGGGTAGCTTTGAAGACTCTGTCATACTTTGACTTCAACTCTATCTGAATAGAAGCTTATACAAAACGATAAATGTGCCAAACCAACCCTTTTAGGTTTCTCATTTAAGAATTGAAAAAGAAAGTGTTTGCTAGGTTGAACTAGTCTACAAATTGAAAATAAACATTAAATTATGTAAACAAACTTCATTAATATTAGTCCTAAGAGAGAGAAAAATACATGAAAAAATTAACTTTTTCGTTAAGTTAAAAATAAGAACTTAAACAAAATTAGATGAGAGTGCTTCTCTTTACTATAATTGATTTTGGACTTTTTCATACACAGTTGGAGAGTAAAGAAGGTATTATTTTTATGCTAGAGTCACTACTAGTATAGTTTTTTTTAAGTGAAAGTTATCATGTAAAACATTACTATGAAAATTGCATATTTTTAAAAAAATTATTTTAAAAAGTTTAAAATTTATCTAGAACCAAGCATGATCTGAGAGAGACGTAATTATATAATAAGAGTGAAGGAATACTATTGGTAGATAGTTAATTTTGTTTCTGATCAAGTCAAATTTATTTTAAATAATTATATTATTCGCACTATTCGAGATATAGATCAAAATTCAAATGTGAAACTATATATATAAATGTTAAATATTTTTTACTTCAATAAAAATTTGTGTCTTTTTAAACTAAAGATATTCTTACTTTTGGTTTTATTAACTTTTTTATTGGTCTCAAAAATATTTTATTATCGTTAATTTTCTCCAATTAAGTATAACAATCATAATATTATCATAGCATTGTCCTGTATAATTTTATAAAAATAAACAAATAACTGATATCTCGACACATTATTATACAGCGTCGTGAAAAACTAAAAAATAAAAGTGAAATACTTAAAAGAATTAAAATTAAAATAATAGTATTTTGTAGAGATTAAAAAAATATACAGTTGTATAGATTTAAAGAACTACAATAAAAAAAAATAGCATACTTATAAAACTAAAAAAAAAATAACATACTTTTGAAAATTAAAGAAAAAAGTGACATTTAAATATCCTGTGACAAATATTTAACTACTGAAAAAATATTTGCTTTTAGTACTTACACATGACTTTGCAAAAGACAAAAAACCCTTGTTAAATTTGATAATATTTTAATTTTAACTTAGTATCTTTGAAAAATATTTGGTAGGGACTAAAAAGCAAATAATCTTCCTGCTATAAAGCCAAGAGAAAAAAATTTGAATAATTTGAAAGGACTAAATTTAAAAACACGGTCCATTAATTCTTTTAGATTCACACGTTATAGGAAATTGTTTCCAATGATTTAGACATATACCCACTCAACTTCAAAAATACTCCTTATTTCAGAATTGAAAATTTGAAATTAAAAAATATATTTTGGAAAAAAAATCTGAAATAAAATTTGTGCATGGGAAAAAGAAATTTAATATTGAAAAACCAAAATTTTATTCTGAAAAAGCAATTCCAGAATAAAAAATATATATTTAAAAAAATTAAAAAACAAAATACACAGACATTTTTCATAAAGGGAATTTTAGAACAATGTTCTAAAAATTCAAATTCAAAAATTATTCTAGAAACTTAAATTCATAATACATTTTGAGATATTTTGATCTGTCAGTAATTTAGTGCAGGTATAAATTTATTGGATGCAGAAATCAATTGCACACTTTATATATCATTAATCTTAAGAGGACAAAAAATATTATACTATTGTTAAAGTTTCTATAAATGACAATTTAATGATAAAAGAAGATGGATATAAGAAATAAATGTAGTTGTAGTATTAGAAAAGGGTTTAAAAAGGAAAATAATATATAATATATTGCTGGCTATATTTGTTTTACCTAATCAACAACACTTATCTGTTCTTGACCAATCCATTAATTTCCTCATAGAAAAATTCAAGTTAATTTCCTCTTAGAAAAAATAAAGGCCAACAAGCACCTACCCTTCAAATACGTCAATAACAACGCTTTGGAACACAATAATATATTTTTTAATTTAAATAATATAATAAAACTAATTTAAATTTAAATATAATGTGTGTGTATATATAATTTTTAAATGAATTATTTTTTTCATACTTTTATTTTATTTTAAATATAATTATTATTTTATAAAATGAAAAGGTCTTACATAAATTCACTTAGGCCTCACCCTAAATAAACCAGGCAAAAACTTACCTAATTTAATTTAGGCCATATATTTTTTCATCTGTCTGACTGCTTTGCATACTTTTCTGATCTATTAGATTAAAGGCAGCTCTTTCTTACACAGTACATTTTTCTTCCTGGATCCCCGTAATATTATAAATTCTGAAATTGACTTTCACCTTTTATTTTGAAATCGGGGGGTCTGGAAGTGTGCTACGAATTTATCAATCTAAAAGTTAATTATATAGTTTTTTGGAAGGGGTATTTCGAAGTAAAGTTTGCATAAATTGTTGATTTTCAGATTGCTGAATCTGGAAGCCTAATTTCTATTACGGATTGGTGGATTTCGAATGATTTTTTCAATTATGCATTTCTGAATCTGGAATGCACATTTTGAATTACGGATTTAGGGATTTGGAATGGTTTTTTAATTATAGATGTTCTACATTTTTTTTAATTTTAGATTAACACTGTTATTCATGTACTACCGGAAGTACCAATCTGAAAAGTTACCGGACGTGTCAATCCAAAATTTTACCAGAAGCGTCAATCTGAAAATTTACTGGATTTTGTATTCCAAAATGAAAAAAAATAAATGTACGGTTTTTATATATGGATGATTTTATCTTTGTACAACATTGTGAGTGGGGTGCAGGAAGAAACTGCCTAGATTAAATTCATTTTCTGCTACTTTGGAGTGTGAATTTTTCTTAAAAGGATTTTGGATATTTAGAACATGTATGGCCTATATTAGCGTATGGATATATTTTTTCATAATATATTTCATGAATTCTAGAAAGTATGTTAAGGACAAAACTTCCAAAAAGAATAATCCGAAAATCATTGAAAAAAAGGTAAAATCAATCTTTTTGAAAATTATGGTTGCATGAAGAATATTGATAGGGTAGGAAGAAACACCGTTTTTTTATCAGCACTATGGGCCTTATATGAAGTGCTATGTTTGGGCCTTATCACTAATCTATCATTAAGTTATATAATAAAAATTGCAATATTATTTTTTTAATTTGAAAATTAAGTATAATTGATTGTTTTTGCAATGATTAAATGCTCAGTAATTTACACATCCACGAATCAAAATGCTCACTTATTTAATTTTTAAGTAAGAAAAAAAGTGGAAGACATAGTATAATGTAAAAGGAGTATAGAAAAAAAAAAATTGTGAGAGCATGTTGACAAATCAATACACAAAACTTGAATAGTAAAATTTTCAAGGCATGTTCAAATTAATTTGCACACCTCAATGCAGAAATTTGAATGTGAATGAATATTACTGATTATCATTTAATTTAATGATTTTTATTTTATAAACAACTAATTAAAAATAGTAAATATACTATAGATGCCAATGTATATTTTTTCCTAATTTATTAAAAAATATAGACACTAAAGTCAGGGAGAAAAAGTAAGGAAAATAAACTAGTAAATCAAGAACTAACAAAAAAATATATAATTTATTAAAAAAAACAAAATATAAAATATTCAATTAATTAATACAAGCTAACTGTGTTAATTAGTTATTAACCTAGTTTATACAAGAATCTATGGAGGTACTGAATTTGTGCCATAGGAGTTACAAATATTTGAAAATTGAATTGTTTTTGTTTATTGTCAGGAGGTAGAGAATATGCTTGGGAAAAAGAATATTCTCAAAGTATAAAAAATTGGTTTTAATAATAATATTATAAAAACAATTCAAAATGAAATTCCCTTTCATGAAGAAACAGATAATGGTTGAAGAAAAATGTAGGAACATTGTTTTTGTTTTTAGTTATGCATGCACATCTTTTTAATCAGCAATGGTCCCACTGAAGTAATGATGTAGTGGTCCAATCAAATAAAATATTATTTTACACAAACCATTTAATTAAGATTGTATTAGTTTCCCTAATAGAATCGAGTTAATTGATTAAAATATTATTGTATTCCAAAAGTTTGGAAAAGATTTCACGTCGAGCATGAGTTGGTTTTATAGAGTTGAGTTAGGCTTAAAGTCCACTTCTTAATATGATATCAAGTCATTTCGAGTCTATCCTAGTAAGTGTTTGTGTTGCACCTGTTGAATTAGGTTTAAAGTGCATTTAAAAAAAACAAATCTCATATAGAAATGTAAATAAAAGTGGACAAGCTAAACTTAGAATAAAAATAATCATATATCAATCATTATAATATAATTTTACAACAGTAAAAAAATGTATTATCATTGAACAATTTAGAAATTCTTATTTAAATTGTATTTTATAAAATTTATTATCCTTTTAATTTATTATACAATATAATGATATTTTATATTATATATTTTGATTAAATTTATAGTAATGTGTGTAAGTTCTTATGAAAAAAATCTTAAAATAGTATATATGTATATATTATAGATAGTATATTAGTATTTGGAGTGTTACCTTGTATAACTAAAATGTTTATTAGTTAGTATTTTAAATCGTATTAAACTTGCAAAATATGTAATGATTTTTTTAAAATACGTATATCTGTAATGGAATTTTAATACATGATAATACCGATGAGTTTGATTTTAATTGTCAAACCTAATTAAGATTTTAGTTATATATAGTGTTTATAGAAAAATGATATTCTGAATATTTAAATTATATTTGTTCTTACATGCGTAATATCAATCTTTCAGTATGACATACAAAGATTAGAGTATACGCACGAATTTTCTCATACTTAAAATAGTTTTGATTTTTAAATGTTTAATAATTATTTAATTACTCAACTAAATACATTGTTATTTATACTAACCATATTAAGGGACCCAATAAACTCACTACCTTATATTCACTTCAAAATATATCCATTAATTAACTTTTATAATTTTAATTTTAATAAATGATTAATATTTTTTTACTATATTTACGTGTTATTATTCTAATAAACATTCCTTCATCCTTTTCTGTCTCGCACTCTTTTTACTATTCAGCACAGTTCTCGATTCTCTTAAAGTCAAATAAAGATTATGATAAATTAATCACGGATCTAATTGGAATAAAATATGTTTTTTATTCTTTTAAAATTTAAAATTCGGTGTTTAGTTTTTTTTAAAGCAGGTTTATTTTGTCGTCGGTTTAGTTTTGAATTGTACAAATTTTTAGTATTTCAAGTGACATGTAAACATATTTATTTATTTGTAAAGTATTATTTTGAGATTATTTTATTGATATAATAAATTTTTATATAGTCTATTTTTAGAGTTATTTATTTATTTATATATATTTTTGTTAATATATAAGTTTTAGTCTATTATTTCATATTTTTTGTATTTTTTTAATAATAATTTTTATGAGATGAGATGATTATTGTTATTTGACTTATCAACCTAATTGAGATATCAAATTGCACAATAAAAAACGATGTATTTTAAATTTTGAATAAAAATAAAAAACATGTTTACCTCTAAACTTTATCATTTCTAACTATGAAAATACAAAGATGATTGAAAACTATTTAAATAGTTTTTTTAGAGTCTTAATTTTCTAAGTTGGTGGGTTAGAAATTAAATCTCGTACAGTGAAAGTGACTCATTGTGGTCTAGTTTCTTTTGTTGTTTTGTTTTGCTTTATGTTTTGGATGCGAAAAAAAATATGAATAATATAACCCTAATAATTGAGATTAATTAATTAATATATGCGCAAGACATTGGATACACCTTAACTAGTTAAATATAAGAATGATTAAGTTAAATAATGTTTTCTTAATCTGTCTCTATAAACAGTTGAAGATGCAGAATAATTCTGTAGAACAATTATTTTCCTAAACTTGATCCATAAGTAATCAGCCATGTAAAGGACCAATTCACCCATAACATACCATCACCTACGTATCAAGTTATTGAATATGTTTTTTACTTCATGTTCTTTTATCTGGTTTTAGTTCCTGTATTTTAAAAATTTATTAATTAGTTTTCAAACTTTAAAAAAATATGAATCTTTTATTAAATTTCTTGAAAGTAAAAAATTGTGACTAATATTATATGAGTTTAATTCTCCTGTCAACTTTGTCAGTGTAAAAACCACTCCTAAATATCAAATTTATGTATAAAAATTAATTAAATTTACATATTTTATAAGTTGGTGAAATGAATTCACCGATTTAAAATTACAAAGATTAAAGAAAAAAATTGAAAAAAAGATTACAAAGACAAAAAAGAGAGAGACAGTTATCCTTTAAAATATGCCTATTTACGCTTTTCATCTATTATATTTAAATTTACAATTTTAGCATATTTAAATTTTATTTTAATTGATAAAATCATTTAAGTTTGGTTCTTTCTTTTATCGAAAACTACTGGCACTCTTTTTCTTTTTCAATAATTTTTCATCTTTAATTTACTTAGGAACTTATTATCTAAGTGTGTTTAATAAAAAGGAATTTAAATTAATTTTCTTTAATTATGTAGAATGTGTTTATTTATCTTTTTCATTTATTTTCTGTTCTGGACGATTTTGGGAGGGTTTCGATCAAACTTGTTAACCGATTACTCCTTAGACATGGTCTTGAAATGTATTTCTTAACCTAAAGATTAACTTAATTGTTGTATGGAAACTCACCTAGAATCCAAAGGTTAATATGAAAATCTACCTTAATCTCGGCCCAATGTCAGAGGTTCATCACAATCCTATAAATAGACACACTAATCAAGATAATTGTATGCATTAAACAATATTTATTACACTCAAATATCTTAAACCGAATACTAACTTAGATATCAAAGTACCTTTTGCAGGTACACTACCTACACCGACCAAAGATCACACGATATTTTTAATTGGAATCAGCGTCACTTCATATAGTTTATAAAGGGAGGACCCAAAACTTTCCAACCTTTTTGTAAGTACATATTTATTTTTAAGTTTCCTTTAATTGATAAAAGTATTTAAGATATTTCTTTTATTTAATGAAAACTTATTGATTCTAATATGCACATTCACAACATTATATATAGTGAATGTCTAGAAAGTGTTGTTATATCTTATATTATATAAATAAGAGGTGTCTCTTACAAATTTGGAATATCATTTACAAATTTCTGAAACAAAAACATTTATGCATAATTTTTTTCTTACATTGTCTTCACATGTTTTATATGTTATTTTGTATGGGTCAAGCCCTATTGGATCTTCATGGTGTATTTATCATGTACTCTTTCTAATATATTACACACTTAATTTGATAGAAATATATTTTGATTAAAATATGAGTTTATCTTCTCTTTGACCTTTGTTACCGTTCTCTGTTTCTGTCTTCATCCCTTGATACCGCACATCATTTTCCACAAGCCAGTAACATGTATAAGCTTCAAAAACTAAAGGTGGTATCAGAGCGAGTTATACCCGCTCTACTCTCCGCTGCCAACAATTTTGTTTCCCTTTCCTTGCTTATCTTTCTTTTCTTTTTCTCTTCTTTTTTCTTGCATCTATTTCCATGGTTGAAACCCAAAAAAGTTCTTCCAAGAATGAACAACAAAATCCAGCTAGCGCGTATTATCTACATTTGGGAGAAAACTCAGGGACGGTTTTGGTCACGCCACAATTGGATGGTTTAAATTACCTCTCCTTGAGCAGAGTGGTGAAGAGGGCTTTGCTCTCGAAGATTAAATTCAAGTTTGTCAATGGAGATCTACCAGAGCCATTACGTAGTGACAACCAATATGAAGCGTGGGAGAGATGCAACGTCATGGTCATCTCTTGGATCACACGAAGCATCACGATGGAAATCGCATAAAACACAGTGTATATAGACAATGCAAGAGAGCTATGGGACGATCTCAAAGAAAGATTTTCAAAAAGCAACCACTTTCGTGTTCCAGATCTTCTACAAGAAGTAAATTCTATTAAACAAGGGGGGAGAAGCATTACGGAATATTATACTGACTCTAAGACGCTGTGGGAAGAACTTGACGCGTTGTGGCCTTTGCCTACTTGTATTTGTAAAGAAAAGTGCAATTGTAACATGATGTAAACCATATCCAGCTACAGGGACTCTGAACGGGTAATGTACTTCTTGAAAGGATTGGGAGAAATGTATAATGTTGTTAAAACACAAATTCTTTTGACAAAACCTCTATCAGGAATCGACCATGTCTTCTCTTTGGTTCTTCAACAAGAAAGACACTTGAATGAAGGCATGGGGATGGATACAAAGATAATGATCAACAGTGCTAATCAAAGAATCAACAACAAGACCAACAACATCAGTCAAGGTTGGTGTAGTTATGGAAGAGGAAGAGGAAAAAATTATGGAAAGCAATGCTCTTACTGCCACAAGATAAATCACATTGCTGACGAATGTTATTTAAAACACAGGTTTCCACCTTGGATGAAGCAGAAAATGAATTACACTACTAAGGGTGGGCAAAAAATCCAAATTACAAAATCCAATCCATAATGATCCAAATCCATATTAGTTTTAATCCATTTAAATGGATTTATCTTAAATCCAAATCCATATTTTTGGATTTTAAATCCAATCCATTTAATTGGATATGGATTCGATATGGATTGGATACATTTTTGGATTATCCAAATTGTATTTTTGGTGGGGTTTTGACTTGGCACAATCCAAGTTGAGCCAAGACAATTCATGCTGATGTCGAGCAGAGCAGGCCCGAACCGATGTCGAGTCGTTCGGGCCGAGGCCGATTTCGAGCTGAGCGAGCCAAGGCCGATATTGAGCCGAGTGGGCCCAGGCTGATCTCGAGTCAAGTGGGGTTGGGTCGTTGTCGAGTCCAGCGGGCTCAGGCCGTTGTCACGGACCCAGACTGATGTTAAGCCGAGCGGGCCCGGGCCGATGTCGAGTCGTACGGGCCCGGGCCGATGATCTCGAGTTAAGTGGGGTTGGGTCGTTGTCGAGTCCAGCGGGCTCAGGTCGTTGTCACGGACCCAGACTGATGTTAAGCCGAGCGGGCCCGGGCCGATGTCGAGTCGTACGGGCCCGGGCCGATGTCGAGTCGTACGCGCCCGGGCCGATGTCGAGTCGTACGGGCCCGGGCCGATGTCGAGTCTTACGGGCCCCGAGCTGAAGTCGAGTCGTAGGGGCCTGAGCCGATGTCGAGTCGTACGGGCCCAGACCGATGTCGAGTCGTACGGGCCCGAGCCGATGTCGAGTCGTACGGGTCAGGGCCGATGTCGAGTCGTACGGGCCCTGATCGATGTCGAGTCGTACGGGCCCGGGTCGATGTCGAGTCGTACGGGCCCGGGTCGATGTCGAGTCGTACGGGCCCGGACCGATGTCGAGTCGTACGGGCCCGGGCTGAGGTCGAGTCGTACGGGCAGGGGCCGATGTCGAGTCGTACGGGCCCGGGCCGAGGTCGAGTCGTACGGGCCCGGGCCGATGTCGAGTCGTACGGGCCCGGGCTGATTTCGAGTTGACGGGCCCAGGACGATGTTAAGTTGTACGAGCCTGTACCGATGTTGAGTCGTACGGGCCCGGACTGATGTCGAATTGTTCGGTCCCGAGCCAAGTTAGTTTGTGTCCATATCAAAATGGATTTAATGTATTTGACAAAGTGGATTTAATCTAATTAAGAAAGTGGATTTAATCTAGATTGAATTCACTTTAAATGGATTTTCAAAATATCCAAATAAATTTGATTTAGTTAAAATGGATATGGATTTTAAATCCAAACCATTTATTTGGATTTGAATTGGATCTAGATTGGATTTTGAAAAATCCAATCCATGACCACCCCCTATACACTACAAATGCTCTTAAGAAGGAAGGAGACTTGGTGACTGAGATGGAAAAATCAACACACAATGAAACTCTCAATGAGCATATTTTTAAAAAATTTGGACCTGAGCAACTTCAACAACTAATAAACATGATTCAAGATTCAAATAACAAAGATAAGGTGATAAATAAGGGAGATTCGTTTGCTATCAATAACAATACAAGTAAGAAAGGTATGCACTCTTGGATTCTTGACACTAGAGCTACAAATCACGTAGCTTGCTTCCTCTCTTCTTTCATAAGCTATTACAAAATTAAACCTGTAAAAGTTGGGCTTCCAAATAATCGAAATGTTATTGTTGCATGTGTTGAAACTGTTATCTTGGCTAAAAATATAATTTTATATAACGTTCTATATATACCAGAATTTATGTTAAACATTATCTTTATTCAACGACTGACAAATTCTTTAAGATGTCAACTTGTTTTCTCTCAAAATGCTTGTCAGATACAGGAAAATACTACCTTAAAGATGATTGGTTGAGCTGAGATCAAGAATGGTCTTTATTAACTATGTGCAAATAAGGAAGATAGTCTTGTCTTTTCTTTCATAATGATAATACTTTTAAAGCTGTTGAAAACTTGGACGTTTGGCATTGCAGAATGGGCCACCCATTGATTAAAGTTTTAGAAAATTTAGCCAAGAATCATGCTAGCATACATGTTAATGATATAATTTTTTGTACTCCTTGTCATCTTGCAAAACAACGTAAGCTTCCTTTTCCTTTTAGCGAAATTGATAGTCAATGTGTTCTTTATCTTGTGCACATGGTCATATGGGGTCCTCTAGGTGTTTCCTCCATACACAATAGATACTTCTTAACTATAGTAGATGATTTTAGCAGATATATGTGGATACAGCTAATGAAAAATAAAAGTAAAACTAGAGAACACGTGCAACACTTTGTCATTTATGCTAAAAATTAATTTAATAAAGATATTAAAACTATACTGATAACGGAAAAGAATTTTGCTGGAAGGATTTCTATGACAAGCATGCGATAATGCATCAACCTTCATGTAATGAAACACTGCAACAAAAGTCTACTGTTGAAAGAAAACACCAACATGTTCTTAATGTTACTCGTTGCTTCTACATAATTGTATGCCTAATCTTTCTGATATTAAAGTGTTTGGGTTGTTTGTGTTTTGTTTCAACTTAAAAAAAACAGAAGTAAACTTGATCCTAGAGCATGGAAGTGCATCTTTCTCGGTTACAAATAAGGAACAAAAGGTTATATTGTCATGAATGTGCATTCTAGAGAAACCTTTATATCCAGAAATTTGATTTTTTTTATGAGACTTACTTTTATGATTTAAAAGAAAAGGATGAGCAGATCATTGAACGAGATAGCAATGATCCAATGAGGTATAACTGTGATGTTCTTGAGCAAATTGCAATCGAATAGAACTTAGTAGAACAAGAAGAATAGAGACAAAGCCAAGAACAAGCTGAACATGAGATTTTGAGACAATCTATGGGAGAAAGAAAAAAACATGCATATTTAGAAGATTACCATCATTAAATCATGGCATCATCATGCAATGAGACTCTCAATAACAAGGTACTTTAGCCAATTCTGTTATTTCTTATAAAAAAACTGTTAGAAAGGTAACTAAAGTATACTTTATCTATTTCAACACAAACTGAGTCACGATGCTATGAAGAAGCTAAAGAATTCCCTGAATGGATGAAAGTTATGGAGATGGGAATTAAGGCTCTAGAAGTCAACAAGACCTAAGAAATAATGGATCTTCCTCCTAATAAAATGCCCATCGCTTGCAAGTGGGTATATAAAATCAAACGAAGAGCTAATGGAGACATCAAGAGATACAAGGCAAGGTTTGTAGCAAAAGGATATACGCAACATGAAGGTACTGATTATATGGAAACATACTCACCTGTAGCTAGACTTACTACCATAAGAAGTATTTTAGCTCTTTCATCTATCATGGATTGGCATCTAGAACAATTGTATGTAAAAAATGCCTTCTTACACAGTGATCTAAAAGAAGAAGTATATATAGAATTACCTTTTGGAGTCATCATTGAGAAATCTCATCAGGTTTGTCGGCTAACCAAGTCTTTATATGGCTTGAAATAAGCTAGTAAACAGTGGTACGATAAACTCACTTCCTTTCTTCTTACCATTAATTTTGTTCATTCAAAAGTTGATAGTTCAATGTTTATAAAAAAAATTGAAACCTCCTTTATGGCTCTGTTCATATATGTTAATGATATTCTTATTGCTAGAAATCGTATGAATGAGATCAATAAAGTGAAAAGTTCTCTAAATGCTTCTTTTGAAATCAAGGATTTTTGTAATCTTAAGTTCTTCTTAGGATTAGAAGTAACGAGGACTAAGAAAGGTATCGATATATGTCAAAGGAAATATGCACTTGATATTTTGGCAGATGCAAGTATGTTAAATGTTAAGCCAGCAACAACACCTATGGTTAAAAAGAATGAAAAGCTCTTCGAACAGAACTCCTCTGTGCAAGACATTACTGCATATTGAAGAATTATCGAAAGGTTGTTGTATTTGGTGAACATTCGACCAGACATCGGTTTCTCTGTGCATTTCCTCAACCAATTCATTCAAGCACCAATAAAGCTACATCATCAAGCTGCTTAGAGAATTATAATATATGTGAAATCTTCTCCAACACAAGGTATATTCTATCCCAAAGATACAAACATTTAGTGATTCTGATTGGGCCTCTTGTGTTTCTACTCAATAGTCAACTACGGGATACTGCATCTTTCTTGGAGAATCTCTTGTATAATTGAAAACGAAGAAGCAGAGCATTATATCAGTGTCTTCCTTCGAAGCACAATATCGAGCGCTAGCGTCTAGATGTGAAATTCAATGGCTTAAATATTTGCTTAAAGACCTAGATATCAACACCAACAAAACAACGAGCTTCTACTGAGATAATCAATATGCGAGGTGCATTGCACATAATAGCAATTTTCATGAGAGGACAAAACACCTAGATATTGACTATCATGTGATGAGGGAGAAGTTGCAAAACAAGGTTTATTTCACTTGCTTCATATAAGCACCAAAAGCCATCCTGCAAATCTTCTCACAAAACCGCTTCATAGTGAAGTTTTTCATAAACTTCTTAGCAAACTTGGTGTGCAGAACATTCACCCACTAACTTTAGGAGGGTGTTATCTTCAGCCTTTTATATTTTATATGGGCCAAGTTCAATTATATCTTAATGATGTATTTATCATGTACCCTTCTAATGTATTACACACTCAATTTGATAGAAAAATATTTTGATTAAAATCTGAGCTTATCTTTTCTCTACCCTTTGCCAGTGTTCTCTGGTTTCGTCTTGATCCCTTGTCCGTGCACATTATTTTCCAGAAGCCAGTAACATGTATAAGCTTCAAAAACTCAATATTTTTTGAACCAAAAACTCAATATTTGAACTTAAAAAATAAACCCTAATCTTAGAGGTTTCCATGTATTTTGTAAGGCAGTGATGTTTTTCTCCAACATATAAACAACGTAAATTATTTGGTTTTGTTGTTAAATTTTGGTGCAATATTGGTGTTGTGTTCACGTGTGTGGGGTCCATCCACTAGAGGGAACAATTAAGTGTGGACCATAAAAACATGACCAAATAGGTAACATGAATTTGCCTTTTATTTTTTCTGATATGCCAACGTGGTGTTTTCTTAAGCATATAAAATGACATCACTGCTACCTTGGTGCCTATATTCTTCCATGGGAATTAATAAATTCACATTTAAATTGTAAAAAAAATAATATATATATAAACTGAACAATCATATTAATTTAACTTTTAAAATTTATAATAGTTTGAACTACAGTTTATAAAATCAAACAAAAAATTCAATTGATTTATTTTTCCTTCCTCAATCTCTCTTAGTTAATTTAAAATATATGTTTAATTTTGTATTCAAATCTTATACATGTGTTAAATTTTTAAATTTTTTACCAATTATAATAATCATAACTTACTTGAATTAGATTCTATTCTATAAAAAATGCCTGGCTATAAATAAATAAAAAAATGAGAACGATTGGTAGATATTTTGTTGATGAGGAATTCTTTTGTTCACATGTTTGAAGCTCTGAAAGAGGATAATTAATTAGATGTTCTTTTCACCAGGTCAGCTTTTAATATTTTGATGATAATGCCATTTTGTTAGAACAAACAAATCATTTTCTAATTAATGATATTATGATTAAAGACAAAGATGTTTACTGCTTTATTTTGTCCAAAAAAATTGATTATTGAAAATGAAAAATCAAGATAAAAAAAGTAATTATTGAGCTTCTTAATCATATATACATATATATATATATACACGAAAATAATGAACAATATAATATAACAGTTAGTGTATTTTGATGGAGACAAACAAGTAAGTTTACGTGTTCCTAACTAGATGTGCAATGATCATTGTTTTTAAATAAAAAACAATTAGTTTCATGCCTTTGCCTTTGTAAAAAGAATACAATTTATTATAATTCAAAATGACGTTATTTTCTCAATATCAATAATATGGTTCATAATCAATAATATGCATGTGACCCTTATTTAATATATTAGTGTTAGCAAAAATAAAATAAAATTGTGCATTGTCATTTGTCCACACAAGTCTCAGTCATTGGAAGAAATCAATATAATGAGTGTTAGTGGGTAATGGTGTGAAAAGTACAAGTTAGGTTTCCATCAACAAATGTTCAACAAGCCACAATAATTTAAATATAATAGCTTTTAAGTACTCATCCACGTCCTTTTACTACTTTATTTTTATTTTTATGATAAATATTAAATACATCTTACATTTAATACTATATTAATTAGTGCAAATATTTTCTTATAAGTCAGGTTTTTGAATTAGGTTTAAAGTTAACTACTTAATATGATATTAGAATCATTTAGAATTTATTATATTGAGAGTTTGTTGACATTATCGAGTCACCTGCTATCAAACCAGTCATAATACAGTCTCATGCACAAGTTGATATCTCGGTGTGAGGATATGTGTTGGAGATACCATATCAATAAGAACATTTTATAATATATAAGTGAATATAAACATCACCTTATAAACTGATCTTTTAAAATTTAGTTAAGCTTAAAGTTTACTACTTAATAATATTTTTAAATATTAAAATGATTTAATTTTCATAAAAGAACAAGAATTTTTTTGTAAGAACTCTTGAAGTATTTTTTATTTTATTTTTTTCCTCTTAATTTATTTGATATGAAAAAATCATCAATTTGTAACTAATTTTACATACCAAGATAATTAGTTATTATTGGACTAAATTAGATACCATCTTAAAGCCTACAAAATTATTAGTATCTAAAATAATTTCTATTATTAATAAAAATTTATAAAAATATTTTTAAATTGGTATCTAACCATTAACTACCAGGATTTTGGCTACTAATATTTTAGATTCTAAATTAATCTTTTAGAAACCATTTTATAAATTTTTATTAATAATAGAAACCACTTTAAATACAAATAATTTTTAATCTCTAAAATAATATCTAATTTAACTAATATATTGATTAATTATTTTTTATTTTTTATTTTAATTACTATTTAATGAATTTCTTCTAGGTATATTTATAAATTCACGATTTCTTCTCAAAAAAATATTTATATTAAAAATTTTATATAAAATTAATTAAAGTCATCACAAAGTTATTTTTCTCATATAATTGTAGAATAAAGTATTTATGCAATAGCACGCAATAACCACACCGGCTTAATCCTTTATACATGAAAACCATGAAGAAAAGTTTTAAGCAAAAAATAATAATAATAATGATGGAAACGGTGGTCACAATTATTTTTTCTATTGACCACACGAGTAATTTATAAAATTCTTGAAGTGTGATATTACATGGATTCAATAGTTAGTCATATATAGTGTTTAATTAATCATAATATATTTTGTTGTATTCTATTACAAATTATTTTGCATGTGAAATTAATTATATTATAGAAGTTTCCATCAAAACATTAGAGTTGAGATGAAAATGACACAAAATACTCTTCTAATATTCTCCATCAATATTCAACATAGATTGGTTGAGATAAACGTGGAATTATTAAACTTAAAAAATAATGATAGTAGGTTCTAATTGTGTCTCTTCTAATAGTTTATTATAATAACAATTATTTTTTTAACATTGCTTGCATTAATAAACTTGTGTGGTTTAACGTGGGCTTGAGTATTGCATTTTTTAACTAGTATTAAATGGGGTGGATATAAGATGAATAAATATTATACAATATAAATATAAATTAAAAGTGAATAGCAATAATATTTAAACCATATCTATTTATAACCCATAGTTATCATGAATTATAGCTACACAGTTTAGGAGTTATTTCTTATACATAGTTCTGACAAGTCAGAATTTGACACGTCAATTTTAAAAAAAGTTTATTTTTTCACAAATTATTTAAAATTTAAACGCATCTTTAATCAATTTAACTTAAAAAATGTTTTAATAAAAAATTGTTGTATAAACCATTTTTTCAAAATGGCATCATGTGACGACAACAATAATAAAATATTTACATTTTTAAGTTTTAAACTACACTTCCGTATAATTGATATTATTTTAAATTTTAAATTATACATTATGTATTGGTAGGGTTCGTACGATTGAGATGATGTCTTGAAACTCAGCCACTACACCAATCGATATCATAAAGACCATTATGCTTAAGCAGATCAATGAGACTAATTAACAATCAAGAGTTAGGTAATACACTTTTAAACATGACCCAACTTCATAATCTGGTTCAATAAGAAAAGACTCATAATAACCATATAAATATACACAAAACCGAAGAACAATGTACATCATTAAATAGTGCTAAGAATAACGAAGACTCAATTATAACTTGAGCATCGAAATGACTTTTGCGGTTACCATCCGAGTCTGGAGACCGAGAGACAGATTGAAAGAAGGAGCGTAAGGAGATTGCTTTAAGAGAAATAGAAATACCGATCGAAGAGATAGATGAGTAGTCTGAATCGTTCTTTTGGTTTCAAATCCCGTTCAAGAACACATTAATTCTAAAAATTAATTTGTATAAAATTTATAATTATAACTAATTTGTGATAAATTGATTAAGAATCACGTTTAAGTTATTGATTAAAAGATAATGTAACTTTTGGCCTACCAATCACATTATTATTTGACTGAGATCAATAATTTACTCCTTCTAGTTGGAGGCATATACACAATAGTTTGATTCTGTGGTTAAAATTTTATTGGTAAAATACTTGATATAAGGTTATTTTTATCTACATTTTGAGTTTGGGTTATTTTTCTTGCCTTTAAATGGTTTTCTAATATCCTTTTCTATTTGATGCATTTTGGTGAGAGTACAAGAGCAGGGCCACCGTCCAAATTCTCCAATAGGGACACAAATATATATATTTTTTCTTTGTTTTTATGCACTTTTTTGAATAATTTGTTCGGATACGTTATCTTGAACTGTATTTTACATTTGTGACAGATCTTGCAAATTTCCTGGACTAATTTCTTTTCACTAGTTATGACTTGAGTTCAATTTCCATAGTCCCTATTTTAATTTTTTCCAAAGCAGTGTAGAGTGCTGAATATTCATATCAATAAAAAATAATATTATTTTATATTATATAAATAAAAAAATCTTATTTTATAAATTATAAGTCGAATTAAATTTAAATTTAATTTTTAATATGTCAGAATTATTTATAATATTAAATGTAAAAGCATATCTTAGGTTTACTTTAGGAAGGTAGATTCGAATTTGCCTTTCTCTACTGATTGGTGTGTCTATCAATCCTTAGAAGAAAGAAACAAAAGCTGACTTAACTTATCACCAAATGACCCCACCATCTTAAAGTTTAATTTTTTGTCACAACCTCTTTTTCAGCTAAAATTTCTACACTTATTCTTCATTCAAGCTAATTTTATTTTAATTCAATACAATTAGTATAAAAGTAAAAATATTTCTTTCCAATATATAATAATCACATATTTGTCTAAAATAACATAATTTTATTAAAATATATTATTTTTAATATTTAATTTGTCTCTAATGGTTGGATTAGAAGTGAGACAAAGGAGAAAAAACAATCATCTTGTTTAAATTAATAAAGTAGAAATTGAATTATTAAGAAAGCATGAGAAATCTTAAAATTATAGTCAGAATTATTAGGCTTGCCTGCTGGCAATTAATATGACGGTGCAGGTTAAAATTTTAGGGTAGGTATTCTTACTTTATCAATTTATTTTAGAGTATTTTATATTATATAGATATAAATATAAATATTATTATAATTTAAATTATTGATATTTACAAATTAAATTTTAGTTAATTTTTTTAATTTAATTAAAATAAAATCAAATCAAACATATGATTTTCATATCACATCAATTTTTATAATAAATGTCCATTACACATATAATCATATAATTACAAATCTATCTATATATATATATATTATTTTCAATGTCATTTAATACTAATAAAAATGGACTAAATTACAACTAGACTTTATAACTTAAAATGAACATGTATTAATGGTTCAATAAAATCATATTCACATCATATTCAATAAAATCAAACACAACACATTGAACTTATAAATATTATAAATATAGTTAATAATACCATTATACACATTTATATAAATTCATCCACAAATGAAATGAAGTATTTAAATATTTTGAAACTTCACTAAACCAAAGGGGAATAATATTGTTGGAGAGTGCTCTTTTCACTTTGATGTGACTCAAAATCAAATCATCCACAATAAATTCCTATTATAAAATACTTTATCAACTCAAAATCAAATCATCCACAGTAATAATCATCATGACTAACCTAGAATTTATTTGCTAATAAAAAAAACCTAGATTTATTTTAAAGATAAAACTTCAACAATGTTTTAAATTATTCTTAGGAAATTTTATTCAAAAACTAAACACATAACTATAAACTTACTTTAACGAAGACTCATATTTGTACATTTAATCGCACATGCGACAATAAAATATCATTCATGCAACTAAAGCGAAAACAAAAGACTTGAAATAAATAAAAAAATCTTATTCATAAAAAAAATGGTTGAATAAAATTGATCTAAACTTTATTGTCTTATAAATGATGATTTTTTTAATAAAGAAAGAAAAAATAATTGAGTAAAAACTTAATAAAAAAATATTTTAATATTTTATAAGGTTGATGCTTGTTTAAACCATTATATATATATATATATGAGGTGGATTCATATACACCTCTTCTTGTAATGTCCCATGAAGGAATGCATTGTGCACATCAAGTTGATGGTATACCATTTGCGGGAAGCAACACCATTTAATAAACAACAAAGAGTGGTGAGCTTGGTAGTAGGAGAAAAAGTTTCCTTATAGTCTATACCTTCAACCTGGGTGAAGCCCTTGGCGACCAAATGAGCTTTATATCATTCAATGGTTCCATCATAATTATACTTGATTTTATATACCCAACGACAACTGATTGGTTTGTGCCCTAGTGGAAGGGAAACCATATGCCATGTGTTGTTGTGTTCTAGAGCTTGAAGTTCAACAGACATGGCTTGGCGCCAAAGTGGATTGTGGCCAGCTTGCTCGAAGAAAGATGGTTTTTTTTTGTGTTCTTAAGAAGGCTAAAAAGGCACAGTGATGTGGAGAAAAACGAAAAACAAACAAATAAGAAGAAAGGGGATACCTTGTACCTTTAAGAGAACTTGATTGTGTCGAAGAATGATTAATATGGGAAGACAAGTCATAGTCTTTTTTCCATGCAGGAGGTTGAATATGATGAGTGGAACAACAGAGAGGAGGTTCATCGGGGGTCGAAATTGGTGACAGATTGGAGGGTTCTGACGTCACAAAAGATTGAGAAGACGGAGTAGGCAATGAAGAATGAGATGAAGATGGTATGGTTGTTTCTGGGGTTAAGGATTCTGGAATAACGACATCAGAGGAATGTGTAGTTGATTCGGGATTGTGATCAAGTAAAGGAAGCGTGAAATTGGAAGAAAAATCAAGAGAGGATATTAGTTGAATTCAGGATTGTGATAATGGAGATTTTTGGATAACAATGGTGTTGGAATTCGATTTATGAGGTAAATTGTAATTAAGACACATTCCTCCCAAAATTCAAGTGGGACATTTGATTGAAACATGAGAGAACGATCAACATTCAAAATATGATGATGTTTTCGTTCAACAACTCCATTTTGTTGTGGGGTGTAAATGCAAGAATTTTGGAGCTCAATTCCTTTATTTTGAAGAAAACTACAAAGAGGAATAAATTATGTGTCATTATCCACTCTTATTGTTTGAACATTTGTTTGAAATTAAGTTTTGAGGAATTGTATGAAATTAGTTAATAAAGTTATGTTCTAATTTATGATGCATGAGAAAAATCCATGTGCAACGAGAAAAATCGACAAAAATTGTAAGCAAGTAACGCAAACCAGTGTGTGTAGGAATTTTATGATGACCCCAGACATCACAATGCAAAAGTGAAAAAGAAAATTTTGTGGTTATTGAGCTCTTGGGAAAAGGCAGACGTGTCTGCTTAGCCTTTGGACAAATTGTACAATTATTTCCAAGTTCTTTAGGATGATTAGGGAGTAAATGTGACATTAATTTAAAATGATAAAAAAATGGATTACCCAGACGTAAATGCCATAAGTCGAACGACTGAGAGACATGGAAAATAGTTGATTTATTCTTTGATGAATGCATGTAGTATAGACCACCACACTTTCTACCCAAGCCATGTTTGTTGTGAGTTGATAGTTGATGCCATTTGATTTGATAGGAACCAAGACATGGTTTGGTTGATCTGAATGATGAATATAGAACTAGCGTGAGATATACCATGTCAAGAATAAAAAGATTGATTTCAAAATAGGAAAAATTCTCATGGAAGGAGTGTGGTATATATACAAACAAAATTGTAACTACTGAAAAGAAATATAAAACCTAATTATGTTTATTCAATCAACTAATTATGTCACGTAATAACTAATTATACTAATATGATAACTGATATTGAGTCATGTTTAAAGTTTAATTCTCAATATGACATAATCATTTTGAATCATTCATAACAATAATTGTTGGATTTTCGTACCACTCAAATTATCCACAAATATTTAATTTCACATATTGACAGTCTTAGTGTAAAAGATATGTTAAAAATTCTACCTTAGCTAAAGATAAAATAAATTCATATAAACATTTTTTTATCGATCACTTTAATCAGAATTATGAATAAAGTCAAACCATATACATATATAATTGTTTGAAAAATTAAAAGAAAAAAAATTAGAACTCCGACGTGTTTGACTAAGGAAATGTTAAGGTGCACTTATGATTTCTCTACATTCATATCCTTGTTTGTTATTCACGTGAACATAACAATTTTCTGAATAAGAAAAGTGAAGATATAATGTGTTTCTCAAACTTTGTTTCATAATAAAATAAGGAAGATATTTGGATAAGAATCAAAGAAACTTAAGGAAAAGGAGAAATATTACTACAAATACTTTCTTGTACGTAAAATAAAACAAATTTAAAATCATAGACTATGTCAACTTATCTAATATGAAATTTGACGCGCAACATAAAATATTATGCATGAAAAAATTATGGCAAGATGAACTGAAAAGTTGTTTACATGATTTATTTGTTGTTTAACGTAAATATAAAAATAATAAACATAATTTTATATATCATACATGAATTACATTTTTAAATTATAATAATATATAAAAACATTTTATGTTAATTATTTTGAATAATTACATAGATATTTTCAATATAAAAATGAATGAAGAAGTTTCAATATAAGTTAATAACTAATGTATAAAACGAATTTGTTGATTGTATAAACTATGTTATTTTTGTTAGTATTTTTTTAAAATATCTAGAGTCTCTTTCCTTTTGAGATATAAAATGAGTTAAAAATATATTAAAAATTTTAAAGTAATATTTTTTTAAATAAAATTAAAACAAATTAAAAATATATGGATTAAAATTAATTTCATATTCTTTAAATTTTATTATTTTTTCCATGTTAGTTTTATATATGTATTCTGTTTTTATCATGTCCATATTTTTACAACTCTACTCATAAACTCATTTGTTTAACATTTGATGCTTGAATAATCATTAACATGCAATTCATTTGTTCTTAACAAAATAACATAATTTTTTTACAGAAAATAATATAATACTAAAAATAAAAGATAACACCTTTTATAATTTTTTAACGTTGAAAATGCGTAGTAAAAATCAAGTCAAACATGTTGAAAATACCCCAGACTGTTTTTTAATAAAAAATTATACTAAGATTTAAAAAAAAAAAAATTCAGTTTTTACTGAACTTTACAAAATTTAGAAATTTCTGAGTCCTTTGTGATTTTTCTGAATTTCAAAGCAATTATATACAGTACGAACATACCTTGCATCATCATTCACCAGTTATAGACACAGTATGTTTTGAAAACAATGCTTTCTAAAATTCGTTTCAGGAGAATGGTTAAAATAGAAATTATATAACAAATTTTTTTGTAATACTCCTAAGAAGAAGAAACTTGTCTTTTTCACAGTGGAATAATTATTATTATATTTCCTTAACTGGCTGGTAGACGCCAATTACTGCCCACTCTGTCGTGTTCTTAGTGTTTCTCTAAAAAATCATTAAATTTCTCACTAAATCTAACTTAATAAATATCAAATTTATTGTGGGGGCAAATGAAGCTGTTCATTTCAATGCATCACTGTTATTTCTGCAAATTGAAATTTTGGCAGTGGAAATGTGGCAAACCAAGTGGCACTGTGATTTGTGACCACATCAAATAAATACTGTGTGCTTGTGGTTCAGACCAATCAACCCCAGAAGTATTCTCTCTCTTCTCTTCATTTTCCTCAAATATTTTATTATCATTACTAGACATACATTCCATGGAAACAGATAAACATTGATGAGTAACTGTTTGAAGTTGTTGCTCCCAGCATAAATAGCAGAAAATGCAAAACTAGACACTTTCTCCAGTTCTGTCCGATTGCATAACATTGGTTGGTAGTTGTTACAAAAATCTCTTGCCCTTTGGCCATAATCAAAAGCCAAGCAACTGTTCATCAAGCTACACAATCATCAAGCCAACCTTGCTTGGTTCCGCTGCAAAATTTCAGTTATTCTTATCTTCGTACGTTGGATTGAAGTATTTCTTCTCCTCTCTCTCTCTCTATATATATTTCTATCTCTCCACTTTCCACGTTTTTTTGTCTTTTGTCTTTTTTTTTTTCCATCTTCATGTCTATCTTCTTCTGGTATGAGCCTCAAGGTGTCGTATATATAACATACTGCCTTGTTCAGCTTTTGTGGCACTTGAATTTTGAAAACTTGATCTGCCTTTGCTTTGTTATTTCATTATCAGCATCCCTTTGGGTCATATACTGGTTACCTCAACTGTCTTTTGTTCATCTTTCCATAATTGTTTTAAAGTTCTTTTTTTTGTTACTTCTGTCTTTTCATTCCTTTTTAAAATCTCTTCATTTCTTTTGAAAGTAAAATTCTGGGTTTTTTTTTTTAATTTCAATTGAGGTCACAGAAATTAAAGAACTGGTTGAAATTTCCATTTGTGTTGCTGGGTCTTGAGATTTGAAGCTTTTTGGTGGGTGGATCCTAAGTTCATGAATGCCCCCTTTTCTTCTACCAAATTTTTTTGCTGCTGAATAAATTAACCCTTTCTGGCTAAGGTTTTTGAGTCTGTAGTGCTGGATAATTGATCTTTGTATATTGTTTTAACTTAGGACCTTCAGTTTTACCTTTTCATCATTGGTGGTTTTCTCACAAATCTAGTCTCCAAAGTTAGGGATTTCAAAGAGGTGTGCGGTGTTAAATTTCCTGTTTGTTTCATATTCAAGCTCAATTCTGGTTGAGGGTTTATCTTTTACTCGAAGACAGACTTTGAGGTTATCTTTCATCCCAACAATTGTTCTCTTCTCTGCAACTTAAATCCAGTATCAATGGATTTTAAATTTCTCGAAGTTCCCTCTAGTTTACTTCATTACTAGATAAAAGTGGGATCTCTGGGTTAAATCATCTATGATTGATTATTCATGTTAGAATAGGGACCGTTAATTTTTAGGATGTATGCTGAACATGAATTGAGAACTGTTTCCTAGTTTTCATCTTCGACATTGAAACTATTGCTTTGTTGTAAGATTTGTTTTTTATGCACTGTCATTTTACATTTACACTTTACACTGTTAATCAATCAAAACCCCATCATCTGTAATTGGACTCCAATGTAAAAAGTCTTTAACAATGTACACACTATTTTCTCTTGTTTTAATCCATAAAAATAGCAGCATTTCCTAAACATTAAGATTTGGATTAACTTTGTTTGTTGTTCTATGGCTTAAGTTGTGGATAAAATTTTGTTAGGAACTAAATTCTGATTTGCATTTCAGGTAGACTCCTCCTAAGTGTGCATAAGTTCATTTGTGAAGAATGAGTCAGCCTAAGATCAAGCGCCGAGTTGGTAAATACGAGGTGGGGAGGACAATTGGTGAAGGTACATTTGCAAAGGTGAAATTTGCAAGGAACTCTGAGACAGGAGAACCTGTGGCTCTTAAAATTCTTGACAAGGAGAAGGTGCTCAAGCACAAGATGGCTGAGCAGGTTGAATACCTGAGGAACTTCACTTGGGATCTCACTCTGTCCTTAATTTTATTACTTCATTTATTACTTCGTTTAATTAGGAAACAAACAGTTTAATGACATAATGCCTCCTCTCATTTTCCAAAACCTTTCAATATGTTGAGAAAGTCTAGTTTTTGGTCATATACTAGTATTTTATACTGGTAGATTCTCCACAGACTCTGACAAAATTAAGTCAAGTTTCTTAGATGTTTTTAATGTATTTTTTGCAGATCAGGAGAGAGGTAGCTACAATGAAATTAATCAAGCATCCACATGTTGTTCAATTGCATGAGGTCTCTCGCTCTCTCTCTCTCTTGCTGGACCACATATGCAAGGATTTGCCATTCCCTTTTTTAAATAACTTTTTTCTTTATTTTATTCTTGCTTGAAGTTTTGCTATTTTTAAAAGCAGCGTATGGTAGTGGTTGAGTATAGAACGTTCTTGTTTGTTTCACTAAGAACTCTGCCTAATGCCTACCATTCCAGAAATGGTTTAGAAAGTGTCTTGGTAAATAGTTAGTCATTAGATGATTTGAAATATTATATTTTTTAAAAAGCCAATAACTTTGTTCACCTAATTCTGTTATGTTTGGATAAACAGAAAAGAAAATACAGATAACATTCTTTTCTCTAGTTGAAGAGAAAGTGCAGAGTAATTGGAGAAAAAGTTGATTTCTAGAAATAAACATTCAAACCTTTTACTTCTATCTCTTCTCCAATTCAAATTTTAAACTTTTGTCTTCGCTCTCATTTTCTTCCCACCCTGCCAAACGTAGGGAAAGTTCTAAATATGTTGAATGCTTAAATCATCATTATGAAAAGAACTTTCCAATCCTCTGTTGCCACTGGCTTGATACATTCTTCCATCATGAATTGTCCACGTGAAGAAATTTTTTATATATGCAAAAAAAAAGTTATTAGTTAGAATACGTGTGAAATACATTTCTCTTTCAATGTTATTTCATCTCTTTAACTCACCATTCTCAGTGTGTCAGATAATTTGCTGATGGTGCTGTTTTGTGTGTTTATCTTATCATCAAGACTAAACAGAAATGATTTTCTTAGGAAGTAGTATACATGCAACTGGAAATCAAATTAATTATGAACACAGTTTACTTTGTTGCGTAACTCTATTTCTAATTTAACATTTTTGTTGGCAGGTCATGGGAAGCAAGACAAAGATATATATTGTTTTGGAGTTTGTGACTGGTGGGGAGCTCTTTGACAAAATTGTAAGTGTATAATTTTGTTGGTTTCCTTTAATTTTCAATTTATTCTACAATTTTGGAGAAAAAAAAGAACACATAGTATCTTTTTAACATATATTTGCAGTCAACCAATCCTATTTAGCTTATGAAACTAGGAAAGTGTTGGATCATGAGAATATGATCCTTATCCATTCATTCAACACATCATCATCATTCATTGTGTTGTTGTGTATAGGATTGTCTTAGAATTAGATCATAGTACATTACATGCTCTCCATCTTTATTACACCGAAAAGTTGTTGCATATGTTCCAATGGACTTTTTGTTGTGAAGGTAAACCATGGACGGATGAGTGAAAATGAAGCACGTAGATATTTCCAACAGCTTATAAATGCTGTTGATTATTGCCACAGCAGGGGTGTCTACCACAGAGACCTGAAGGTAAGGCTCCTTTACCTCACACACACACATGTGCAGGTGTCACAATTATTTTTGAGTTTGATTTTATAAGATATAACCTCTTACAATTAATACCTATTCACATGCTTTCTGCAGCCAGAGAATTTGCTCTTAGATACTTTAGGGAACCTTAAAGTTTCCGATTTTGGATTGAGTGCCCTCTCGCAGCAAGTTAGGGTAATAATGAATTTCATTGACTTCTGACTTTCACTTTTGTTTCGTGTTAATCTTTGTTCAGTAAATTATCTTGCTTTTTGAAGTAAAACTATGGCCCAATTAGTGATGTCGTAGAAGAACATAAAACAATTAGAAAGTATGAACACGTGTGTGAGAAATGGGGAGAATGCTATCTTATTCAGGTGATAGTAAAGTATATGTTCAGCAATTGCAGAAGGGAGATCTATGAAACACAGGAAGATACAACTTCCAACAACCTTTTAACCTTTTTATCAGTGATAGGTGATTTATTTTAACCAGAAACATGATTTGATTTGTCTTGAATCAGGAGCTTATGCAAGTAATTAGTTAAGATTTAGGAAGAGAAAGAATAATAGCATTATGAGTGTGACATTATTGAAGTTGGAACAAAGAAGAGTCAACAGCATCGAAAAATTATATTAGGATCATTCACTCATCATCCATAAAAATATTTAAATCCTTTTACTCACATTCATAATAGAATAGGACACAATTTTATTCGTGTGGAATATGTAAACTTGAAACTTTTGAATTTAAGAAGACAAGAAGATATGGTTATCAAGATTATTACGTTTTATTGTAATTAATATGCCAAAATTAGAGTTAGTTTTACTTAATGAAAACTAAGCTGGATCCTGTCTAAGACACTGCTCTCTCTTCCCCGCATGTCAATTGTTATAAATTTGAACTTATTCTATAATGTTAATGAAAAGTTGACAAAGTTTTCTTGCATTTGAAGAGATTTTATTTATTTAATCTTTATAGGATGATGGGCTTCTCCATACTACATGTGGGACACCAAATTATGTTGCTCCAGAGGTACAGACAAATGTCATGCTATTTTTGTGAGTTGTGTACCAAAATTCATACATTTTTAGTCACTCTTCTAACTGTATACTCTTGTTATATATAGGTCCTTAATGATAGAGGATATGATGGGGCAACTGCAGACTTGTGGTCATGTGGGGTGATTCTCTTTGTATTGGTTGCAGGTTACTTACCTTTTGACGACCCTAATCTTATGAACCTGTATAAGAAAGTGAGCACAATTCAAACTTTATTGCACTATTTTAGTCTTGCCTTTGTTTTCTCTCCATTACTTTTTATTTCTTGATCCACAGATCTCAGCTGCTGAATTTACTTGCCCCCCGTGGCTTTCTTTCACTGCCAGGAAATTGATTACACGAATCTTGGATCCCGATCCCACAACTGTAAGTTGCAACATTTGATATGTGCTTACTTATTATCATATAAAATTGCATGTTTGTTTTGTTCTGAATGTAAAAGGACACTTTTACTTATAACCAACTTGTAACTTTCTACTCATCCTTGGTGACTTCCAATAATCAATAATGACCAAGCTATATCAGTTTGATTTCATAATTAAAAAAATCAGGATAATAGTCCTTCCAGTTGCAGAATCACATTTAGCTAGTTCCCTGCACCACAATAAAATTGATGGAGAAAAGATAACTGATCCTCAATATACAGTATTATGGTTATTTTTTCTGTATTAGTTAAATTTTGCTCTTGATTTTTGATTCACCCTGACTGTATCGCAGCGTATCACTATACCTGAGATTTTGGATGATGAATGGTTTAAGAAAGATTATAAGCCTCCAGTTTTCGAGGAGAATGGGGAAACCAACCTAGATGATGTTGAGGCTGTCTTTAAAGATTCTGAAGTAAGTTGAAGATTACTAGATATGATTTTGGTATTGATTTTCTATGAGTTCTGGAATCTTCTCTCATAAAGGATTTTGCTTGCATAATCAGGAGCACCATGTGACAGAGAAGAAAGAAGAGCAGCCAACGGCCATGAATGCGTTTGAGTTAATTTCCATGTCCAAAGGGCTGAACCTTGAAAACTTGTTTGATACAGAGCAGGTTCACAGCTTCACATGATAAGATGCTTTTATTTAAAATTATTTCATGTAAAATTCAAATACAGGGAAATCATGCAAGTTACTATAATTTTGGCTTAAACTAATTTATTTATTTTATAAAACCTAGTTATTAATGTTGAAACTTGAACTTAATTTGGGAGAGAGCTTTCTTTTAAAGTCAAATTTGTGCAAATTATGAGATACCTTACTAAATTTACCATGTTTTCTTTATTCTTATGTCATTATTGACCGCAGGGGTTCAAAAGGGAAACAAGATTCACATCAAAATCACCTGCAGATGAGATAATCAACAAGATTGAGGAAGCAGCAAAACCTCTTGGCTTTGATGTGCAGAAGAAAAATTACAAGGCAAGCTATTTTTGTCCAACTTATAATGAGCTTCTCTACTACTCAGATAGCTTTATATGAAATGGTAGTTTGTGAAATTAATAAACCATCACCTGCAGATGAGGCTTGCAAATGTGAAAGCTGGAAGGAAGGGAAACCTTAATGTTGCCACTGAGGTATTGTTATTTGGTGATATGGAACACTATTTGTCACATTATTGTACCTGAAACTGAAACTTAAAAGTGCTAATCATAAACAGATATTTCAAGTGGCACCTTCTCTTCACATGGTTGAGGTACGGAAGGCAAAAGGAGATACATTGGAGTTCCATAAGGTTTGTCTCTGTCCCCTTCTTTGCTTAATTGCTTTACAAAGTATCTGCTTGCCACTTCATAAATAACTGTTCTATGGTTTATATACTTTTAAAGTTCTCTACAAGGGAATAATTTTCCCTGGAAGAATACATCAGCAGTTAGATGGGAATGGAGCATCAGAATTATTCATTTGTCAATATCAAATATTTTTCTTTTTTTTATGCTTGTACCATTAAGAATTTGTTTCTGCCTAGCTTATACTTCATATCTGTGTGGTACACAATTACATATTTCTGAAGAAAAAAGAACTTAATTCAAGTTTCTGATATCCTCATCATGAGGTTGTTGTTGAATTAAGAAAGGGATGTAGATCTTCTGTTGTTCTTGAATAACAAGGTCAGGCCCTGCTGGAAACAGAATCTAATTGAAATTGTTTGTTTGATCTTCTGCAGTTCTACAAAACGCTTTCAACAAGTCTGAATGATGTTGTTTGGAAAACAGAAGATGATATGCAAATGAGAGAAACAAATTGATATTGATATTTTTATTGCTATCATCATCATCATATTATCAAGTGTAATTTTCTTCATTTCTGAAGTAATACTATTTTCCAATTTCTTCATTCTTATTTCCTCTTAGGTTCCTTCCTGTAGGTTTGTTTCGACATTCTCATAATATATTTTGTACCATGCTATTATTTTTGGAAAGCATGCGGAGTTTGTGCAAGAATTTTACTCATCAACACTTCCAGTTATGTTTATGAAACAAAAATTGTAAGAAAATTTGGATATTGTATATACCTATCTATTTATCCATCTTTTCTTTTGCTGTCACTTTCTTTCTCATCCCTGTCCAGCAACATGGTAAAAGCCCATTGCAGCAACTGGAAACTAAAAACAAAAGATTGAAGAAAAAAAAAATATTTTGACAAAAAAAAATCAACCCATGTTGGAATTGATGGTTGAGAATGAAATGAGATAAATTGGAATATAATAGTAAATTGGGTTGAAATCAAAGTGTAACTCTATTGTTTGAATATTTTATAATGGAATAGAACAAAAGTTACAATTTCATCTTTAACAAAAACGGATGATCTTTTTTACAATATCATATGACCTTTATTTTTTTAAAAAAATAAAAGCTCTCGTGTTATACATTATTATGTAACTTGACATTTCAGCTAAACTGACACTTCAAGCAACAACAATCATCTGCTGTCACATGAAAAAACAATATTATTAAAAAAAAGAAGAAGAAAGAAAATACAATAATACAAGGACTAGACCAAAACCAATATGCTAACAAAAATAATACATAGGTAGACTATATTTATTCATAAAAAATTCTAAGAATAAACTAGTTGGAAGCCTATTATAATAATGAAAAGATTATCTATGAATATTATTATTATTATTATTACTATTATTATTATTATTATTATTTATTATTATTATTGTTGCTATTATTATTATTATTATTTATTATTATTATTACTACGGTTACTATTATTCTTCTTATTATTATTTTCTTATTGTTATTATTATTATTATTCTTATTATTATTAAAAATATTATTATTATTATTATTATTATTATTATTAGTACTATTAATAAGAATAAGAATAATAGTAATGCTAATAATAATAATAATAACAATAATAATAGTAATAATATCATTAATATTTGTCACTCTCTCACATAAACTCTCTTTTTGTCACATAAACACTCTCTCCCACATCAGTAATACTTGACGTCGTTAGGTGGGAAAATAACAAATTTGAATACATTTTAAGGAATATAGGGACTAAATTGATTTTTTTTAAAATTAGTGTACTAAATTAACTATTGACCCAAAATGTAAGGACGAAAAAGATAATTAAACTTATAATTTATAATAAAATCAATCAAAATAATAATACAAAACTTTTACCAAAGTTATAAAAAATTGTGTATATAAAAAATATTTTAAATATTTTTATAATGTTATAATGGAAGAAATTATAATTTATGTATTAAAATAAAAGATAAAATTATAGTTAAATTTTTAAAAATAGTTATAAATATTTTAGTGTTTATTAATTATTATAATATAAAATTAAAACACTTGAAGTTTTTTTTTAGATAAAGAAAAATAGAAAAAAAATGTTTAATGAATATAAAAGATAAAGATATTGAAGAAGGTAAAAAATTGTGTCTAGAGTTTTTTTTAAAAATAAAATATAGTCATTACTTATTTAAATTTTGATGTTATAAATTTATTTTACATATTTTCAAACTTATTAATCTATTGACTCTTGTAGATATAAAATAGATTCACAAGAATAAGGATGTTTTTATAAGAAAATAAAAATGTAAGAAGAAGAGATGTTTCTTATTATCTTATGAGTATCACTCCCTATATAGAAAATATATATGAAGTTATTCTATCATTATTAAATTAATTGCATAGTAAATATATAGAGAGTTATTCTATCATTATTAAATTAATGGCAAACAATATCGTACAATATTGCATACAATAATTATATATAATTTGATAATTATTATTTGCTTAATAGCTTTAACATGAAATGATATTTAGATATTATGACTTCATCAAAATTTAGTATTTTTAAAATTGCTTATATTTAAAAATATAAAATAATTATTAATTTGATATTTAAAATTTTAATATTTAATTGATATTTATTAAGATTATATACAACATTAAAATCTAATTGTTATTTAGATAATAAATATTCGCTATAAAAAAATTCATCTATATAAAAAAAATATTTAAATTTTAAATTAGAATTCAAACTCAATAGAAATAAGTATCAAAATTATATTAAATGCTTAATATATAAAAGCTTTACCTAATTAAAATATTTCCGAAGGATAGTAGTCAAATTTGGGTGACAGTAAGACTGAATAAAGTCTATAGTTAATACCTTTTAGTTTGGTTCTTTTGTTGTTCTTGAGTTTCCAATCGGTTTATTGTGTTCTTTGGATGATTTTAATCGGTAGATATGTTTCCTCTTTCAATTCTGTCCAGTTTTAGTTAATTACATATTTCAATTGTGTTTCTATTTGTGTTCTTGATTTGTTCTTGCTTTCCTTTCAATTCCGCAAGTGTTTGTGAAAAGGACATGGCACTCATTGTTCAATGAGTTTGGCTTCTCTCTTGGATGACATTATCCTCCATTGAGATGACCTTAAGCCTCCTTAAAGTGTTGTTTCTTGTTAAGTGTCTATCCAGCTCATATAATGTGGTATCTAGAGTTATGGTTGTGTGCAAATTTTTTTTTTTTTTTGAATTGCTGGACACTTTGATTCTGTTTTTGTGATTAGTGATTCTGTTTTTGTGTTTTTTGAGTATTTCTTGCTGTTTTAATTGTTGTTAATTCATTGTGCTTGAGTCATTTTAATTTTTGAATCCCTACTTGTTTTGTCCAGTCATGTTTTTTTCTATAATGTCATCAAGTCCTTGTAGTACTTTTCTTGCTATCTTTGGTTGATTGCTTTTATTTGAGTACAAATTTTGGTTTCTGTTTTTTCTTGATCCTTTGGTGCATTTTTTTTTAGTTTTGAGTTCATGTTTGTGTATTAGATCTATACAAGTTTTTAAACATCAATTCTATTGTGTCTTTTGAAGTTTCTCCATTCTGTTTTTCATTCCAGTATAGGTTCCTATGTTTTTCTTAAAAGCGTGCTAACTGTTTGGTTTATCAAAATTTCTGTGATTACTAGAAAATTCTGAAATTCTGGATTTAAGTAGTTTGAGGTGTTATAAAAGAGTGAAAAAAAGAAATACATCAAAATTCAATATAAAAAAAATGATAAATGAAATATGTACAGTGTGGCTTACTGTTTTTGAGTGATTTCAGTGCCAATTTTTAGATAACATCTTGCATTTCCAGTGGTTAAAATTTCACATTCCAGTTCGCTTTCTACCGTTACAGTTAAATCTTTAAAGTCACGCACAGTTTTAACCAAAAATTCCAGTAGCATTGTTTTTGTTTTCTTCGATCTATTCTAGTACTATTCTTTAGGACTCCTTTGTGTGCTATCCTTTCATTGTGTGCCTTACTTTTCTTGCTTGTCTTTTAATTCATATTCTTTTCCAGTTTTGTCATATATTGCATTCTGTTTTGGTTTAGCTTTTCTTGCTTATATCTTTTCTTGCTTGTCTTCTTGTTTCCTCTAAGTTTTATGGTGACTTGTTCAAGTGAGTGTGGTTTGCTTTGACATTTTTCATTTGAAGCTCATCCAATCCACAAGAGAGGCTTGACTAAGGAAAGAACACTTTTCTTGGAGTGGTTGAGTACATTCTTTTGGTCTTTTCCAGCAAGCTACATTTTGCTTTATTCTGCTAACAAGTTTCCTTAATTGTTTGTTTCTTTTTTTGTGCCTTTTATTATCATGGATAATTTTTCTAGTGGAGAATCCTCCAAACCTTGCTCACCTCAAAAGGCAGCTCTCTTTGAAGATTTAAAGAATGCTAGACAATCAAATGCACAATATCTTGACATGATAAGACAAATGGAGGCAAGGCTCCAAAGCTTGGAGATCGCCCGTGAAGATGTTCATCAAAACCGGGAGAGAAGACATCATCATCATAGGCATTCTTCAAGGACTTCTCACTCTTCTCATGGATATCATGAAGGCAATGAACGGCGAAGGCACCATCATCATGAAGAGAGGCGTCAACATGTGGCTGGCCCTTATTCACCTATTGTAAAACTACCTATCTTTAGTGAGAGTGATCCTAATGTGTACTTAAGGTGAGAAGCCGAGAATAAAATATTGTGTCTAGAGTTTTTTTTAAAAAAAAAATATAGCCATTACTTATTTAAATTTTGATGTTATAATTTATTTTGCACATTTTCAAATTTATTAATCTATTGACTCTTGTAGATATAAATTAGATTCACAAGGATACTTTTATAAAAAAATATAAAGAATGGTAAGAAGAAGAGACGTTTATTATTCTATGTAGGTTACATCACTTCATATATAGAAAATATATAGGGAGATATTCTATCATTATTAAATTAATTACATATAATTAGGTACAATATCGTACAATATTGTATACAATAATTGCATATAATTTGATAATTATTATTTTCTTAATAACTTTAACTTGAAATAATATTTAAATATTATGACTTCATCAAAATTTAGTCATAAAACTGTGTTCAGTACAACATTTTAAAATCACTTATATTTAAAAATATAAAATAATTATTAATTTGATATTTTAAAATTATAATTTTTAATTGATATTTATTAAGATTATATACAACATTAAAATCTAATTTTTATTTAGATAATAAATATTCGCTATAAAAAAATTCATCTATATTAAAAGGAAATATTTAAATTTTAAATTAGAATTCAAACTCAATAGAATTAAGTATCAAAATTATATTAAATGCTTAATATATAAAAGCTTTACTTAATTAAAAATATATATGGGCCCTCCAAGCATCAGATAATCTCACGTGCGAAAAGAGTTGTCTTTTCACTTTCCGGTGTCACTGCAATATAAAAGGAGGAGTGTTAAAGAGTATTAATGTCGGTCAACTTCCCGGCGCTTACATTCATTTTTTGTGAGTGAAGAACAACTTCTTTAGCGCATTTAACGTTTCTTGCTCGATTCTTCTTCTGCTAATTTCACTTTCTTTGTTTTATTCATTTGCATTTTATGTTTCTTGCCCGATTCTTCTGCTAATTTCACTTTCTTTGTTTTATTCATCGTTTTTTGTGTTTATATGATTTTTTTAAAGTTTTATATTGGACAATTCATCGTTGTTCTCGTTCTCGTGTAAAAAGAAGAGAGGTTTTTTATTCTCTTATGTCTATGGTTACATCACTTTATATATAAGAAATATATAGAGAGTTATTCTATCATTATTAAATTAATTGCATATAATTGAGTACAATATCGTACAATACCGTACAATATTGCATAAAATAATTGCATATAATTTGATAATTATTATTTCCTTAATAGCTTTAACATAAAATAATATTTAGATATTAGGATTTCATCAAAATTTAGTCATAAAACTATGTTTAGTACAACATTTTAAAATCACTTATATTTAAAATAATTATTAATTTGATATTTAAAATTTTAATGTTTAATTGATATTTATTAAGACTGTATACAACATTAAAATCTAATTTTTATTTAGATAATAAATATTCGCTATAAAAAAAATTCATCTGTATCAAAAGGAAATATTTAAATTTTAAATTAGAATTCAAACTCAATAGAACTAAGTGTCAAAATTAAATTAAACTCAAATATAATTAAGTTTCAAAAATATATTAAATGCTTAATATATAAAAACTTTACTTAATTAAAAATATATTTGGGCCCTCCATGCATCAGATAATCTGACGTGCGAGAAGAGTTCTCTTTTCACTTTCCGGTACCACTGCAATATAGAAGGAGGAGTGTTAAAGAGTATTAAGGTCTGTCTAACTCTCCAGTGCTTACACTCATTTTTGGGGAATGAAGAACAACTTCTGTAGCGCATTTTACGTTTCTTGCCCGATTCTTCTTCTGCTAATTTCACCTTCTTTGTTTTATTCATTTGCACTTTATGTTTCTTGCCCGATTCTTCTGCTAATTTCACTTTCTTTGTTTTATTCATCGTTGTTTTTGTGTTTATATGATTTTTCTAAGGTTTTATATTGGACAATTCATCGTTGTTCTCGTGTTTATATAATTTTTTTTAAGGTTTTATATTGGACAATTCATCGTTTAGATCAAAGGATGTGAGTGGATATCCATGGTTTAGATCAAGGGATGTGCAGGGAAGTGAAGGAGAGAATATACCTGTGAACAGTAAATATCCTCCCTCAAAATGAAGAGATGTAGAGGGAAAGTCATGTCAGCATCCCTTATTTCCAAATTTACCCTCATTTGAATGTATCACAATGCTTCATTTGAATGTATTAGTATTTTAAAAAATTTATTGTACAATGTTTAAAATATATATATATATATATATATATATATATAATATTTAAAATGAAGAAACAAATCATAATAAATTTTAAAAAAATTTTAAGTTTGTTTATTATTTTATAAAATATTATAAATCAATGTAAAAAAAATATAGTTAAATAAAATCTTCCATTTATATATTAGTTATTATAGTAGATGAGGTGATACCTATTTTTCAAGTTCTAATCAGATATTTTATTAAATGTGGTTGGATTTTGTTTTTTTTTTAAGAAAAAAATATACTATATCTAATTAAAATTGAAAATATTACCTGGGTTGGATCATGATCATCACCAAAAGATTATACTAAACATTTTTCATTTTTTATACTAAATATTTAATTTATTTAATACAAAAAAATCCCTAAAAACAATCCATCACTTAAAATTATTTTATTCTAACATAAATTATTCATTAGAAACTGAAAATATAATTAATATATTTTCACGTATTTTTACATAATTTATTAATAAAAACTACACTTTATTATAAATATTAGCTATTAAATAAATTTAACTAACACAAATATTTAATAAAACAAAATAATAATAATTAATTATTGAACTATATCGGATTATACTACTAATACGTTTTTATCCTTATTTTTTATTATAATTTTTTATGGAATCCTTTTCTATGGTTAATTAAGTTATATTTTTGTCACTATTGTATTTTTTAGATTGCTTTATTGTGAAGTTTTTTAATATTAAAAAATAGTAATTTTTTATTTATATAAGATGTGATTTATTTTTTTAATTTTATAGTATATGTTTAATATTTAAAGAAATTATTTGAAATTCTGTTTTTATTTTTTATTTTTGTTATGTTTATATTAATATATTTCTATATATAGTTATTATGTTTATGAATTATAATTTATTTTATTATAATTTTTTATGAAATTTTTTTCTATTGTTAATTACGTTATATTTTTGTTGTTGTGGTATTTTTTATTTTTCATTTCTAGAGGGTTTTTAATATTAAAAAATAATATCTTTTTATTTATATAAGATTTGATTTATTTTTCAATTTTATTACTTGAAGTTATGTTTTTATTTAATTTGTTGAATACATATTTTTTTTTTCTAATTATAGTTTTTATATTATACATTATACATATTTACATTTAACATATATTTTTTAATTATAATTTTTAAATCTACGAAATGTGTGAAAGTTTTTCATTTTTAAACAAAAACAACTCATTTTATTATTAATTTTTTTAATAGGCAAGGGTTAATCTGTAAAGTAACACATTTAAAAAAAATTAAAATTTTCTCATAACCATCACATCACTCACAAACTCCCATAAACTTTCTTCACACATCCACCCTAACGTACCTCAATCCAAACACACTCACTTTTTTCACACTTTCCTCACACATCCACTCCCTCAAATCCTCACACATCCCCTCCCTAATCCAAACAGAGCCTTTATGTTTCTTGCTCGATTCTTCTGCTAATTTCACTTTCTTTGTTTTATTCATCGTTGTTTTCGTGTTTATATGATTTTTCTAAGGTTTTATATTGGACAATTCATCGTTGTTCTCGTGTTTATATGATTTTTCTAAGGTTTTATATTGAACAATTCATCATTATTCTCGTGTTTATATGATTTTTCTAAGGTTTTATATTGGATAATTCATCGTTGTTCTCGTGTTTATATGATTTTTCTAAGGTTTTATATTGGACAAATGGTTGGTTCCTTTAGTTTTTATGTGTCGCATGTGTATGAACTTCTATCATTATTTTTCTGTGTTTATTGCATTTAGTTGATTACTTGTTTTTGTTTTTTCACTCTCTTTTCTTATTTTGCTTAAGTTTCCGCAGTTTTTCTTAAGTTTTCAGAGGTGTTGTGATCGCAATTTTTCTTAAGTTTTCAGAGGTGTTGTGAGTCTAATAAATTGAATGTTTAGAGTATTGAGTCTATTCCACACTTTTCCGTTTCAGAGGTGTCACATGTGTATGAACTTCTATCATTATTAAATTTTTAATTGATTAAGATTATATACAACATTAAAATCTAATTTTTATTTAGATAATAAATATTCGCTATAAAAAAATTCATCTATGTAAGAAATATTTAAAAATTCATGTATGTCAAAAGGAAATATCTGAGCCCTCCATGTCATTCCATTAGATGATCTGACGTGCGAGAAAATTCCGTCTTTTCACTTCCCTTCATAGTTTAAAGGAAATAAACAGGTGTTAACAATCTCTAAGGGCTTGTTTGCTTCCAGGGGTGGTACTGTTGTCGACGACGGAAGTCACAACACCACCCCATTTGGATCCATGTATTGTTGCGGGTGAGGGTGGAAGGAAAGAGAAAGGGGAGTGAATTTCGGTTCTCCCCAAAGATGAAGAGAAAGTAGAGGAGAGCGAGTGCCACGTCATTCATAGGAAGTTACGTTGGTGCCCTAACTTTTGTGCTGAACAGTGCCCTTGCATGCAAGCCACATGAAAGCATTAGATTACTGACTTGGCTCAGGAATCGTTTGACCGTGTGAAAGTTGAATGAATGCAGTGGGTGAGGTAGGTGTGGAATGAAGCTAGTTAAATGCTATATAAAACGATGCATGAAGCTGGTTCCTCCATTCACAGATAAGCAAAGAAAGCGAAGCCATTAGAGTGTGTAGTGTAGTGTGGTTGGAGAGATTCGTAAGCCATCATAGTGTGTGGTAGGGGCTTGAGTTACGTATAGGTTGTTCATCTCACGTGTTGGGTTCATCTCTGGGTTCATCAGAGGTGAGAGCATGTATTTGAATGGTGCTTAATCGATTATGGCTGAAAATGAGCGTATATCATCACATAATCGATTATCTGTAAAAAAAAATCGTGAGATAATCGATTATGGTCGTTTTTGCACTTGAAGCATAATCGATTATGTGCCATAAAGATTTGGATAATCGATTATGTCGTATTTTGCACTGGGTTGATAATCGATTATGCTTATAATTTTCCAAATTTATGATTTTATGTTTTTTGAACTAATTTTTCAATGATTTTTTTTTTCAGGCACAGTTTGATCAATCTTAGACTTGCATTGTGTTGTGGTTTTGTTCTGCTCTCTTGTACTAATACAAATATTTTCAATTAATAAAATTATAAACGAAGAATTTATATTTCATTTCTATATTCTATTTTTTTAATTCATTTCAATTTTATATTATTTTTTAAGTTATAATTGAAACTTACAATTATTTTAATTATGAAAATTATGTACAAAAATAATAATAATTTTATTATTATTTTTTTACACACATGGACAAAAGTATACTTTATTATTATATATAATGTAATAGAAATTAAATAATATAATACTAATTATTTTAATTAACTTAAATATCTTTAAACTAATTAATATTTCATTTTCCTATTTATTTATATACAAGGGTAAATTTGTAATCTTACAATTTACACTATTCAAAATATATTAAAATACTCTCACAATTATCACATCATTCACACTTTTCAATAAACTTTATTCACACATCCACTCTAACATATCTCAATCCAAACACCCGCAACTTTCTCCACACTTCCGCTCACTCACACTCTCAACTTTCCACTCCCCCACACCCTCTAATCCAAACACACCCTAAGGAGATTCCATTCCAGTTTTAGAATCTGTAAATTTTTTATTTTATTAATACAATATTTTATCCTTATTTTTAACCATGCAATATTTGACTTCCTTAATTTATTTAGCCAGTAATTTTTAATTGTATAAATATTTATTCAGTAATAATAATTTCATGCATTTTACAATGTAAAGCACAAACTACTTCCAAACTAAAATTAATCTTAATTACTAAAATCGCATAGTTTGTAATATCTAATAACTTAATTGTAGCAATTAAAATTTGAAGATTAAAATCTCTCAATTAATAACTAAACTATTTTTAGGTATAATACAATGTCAAGTGAAAAATAAACAAGTCAAAATTATTTGGTCATCATGAAGCACTAACATAATCATGAGAAAAACAAGAATGTGATGAATTATTGCGAATAAAGTAGAGTAATAAACTATTATTATTTTAAACAAATTAAGTGTAATCTCTTTATTCTCAAACCAATAAAAAAATATCATTGATAAGATGAAGTAATAGAAAATTAACTATATAACATATTAAACGATTATTTGGCACACAAAAAAAGCTGCATAGTTTTTAATAAAATATTTATAAGAATTTACTGAAGTGAAAACTGAAATGGCTCATCTTCGATTCTGTCTATGATTATTAATGCAACATAGGTTTTTTTCTCATCCATTCCCAAACTATATTATGTTTATGTCTCTTCTCTCTGCAATGTCTCTTGCTTTTCGATGACGCCAGCAGTGTCATTGTTCTCTAAACCAAAACTAGTATTTTGCATTCCTGACATTACTCACATTTTTCAATTTCACCAATGAGTTTTTTTATTGGGTATTTAATTCATCTGAAAAGTTTTCATTTTTCTTGCTTGTTAGGTGCAAAATGGTATCTTTTTTTGGAGCTGAATATAATTGAAAACACTTTTATGTGTTCCCCGGAATTTCATTTTGTTTGGGATTATGGTGTAACCAAGAAAAACCCAATATCATGCTACCCTCGAATGACTAACTTTCCATTTCTGCAATAATATTGACATTATGGAATGGAAAAGTCTAAAGATTTTGTTTTGTGTTTGTGTTTTAATCCTACGTTTAATATAACTATTTCTTGGATTCGGTTCTGTATACCTCACTCTCTGTAATTGTGCCTTTTGGGTTTCTATTTTGTTTTTCATTTTATTTGCTCACGTAATTTTTTTGGAAGTGTTGATTAGATTCATGTGATTTTGATTCTAGTTTAGTGAGATTGTTGTAGGTCAAAATTTTTAGCTTAGTGTGTGTGGATGATAGAACTTCGGGGCTAAGAGGTTGTTTAGAAGATGGTTGGGAGCATTGCAATCCGTGTTTCATCATTGCCAACTTCTTCTTCTTCATGTCTGATTACCCTACCAAGAAATTCTCCAACTTTTAAGCCTTTCCCAATTAGACACCACCAAATACACATCAACAGAACAAGAGCTACATCTGCTGCTGATGCAGGTCATGACCAAAGGTCATCATCTATTGCGGATGCAAAAGATCCAGCTGCAGCTTTGTTGAACATTCCACACACTGTTTGGAGGCAGACATTGAAGCCATTAAGTGATTTTGGTTTCAGCGATAGAAGCATCTGGGAAGGTGGGGTTGGACTGTTTTTAGTGTCTGGTACTGTCCTATTTGTTCTTAGTTTGGCCTGGTTGAGGGGCTTCCAAATAAGATCCAAATTCAGCAAGTACACAATGGTGATTCTGTTTGCTCAAGCTTGTGGCATAAGAAAAGGAACACCTGTGAGAATCAGAGGGGCCACTGTTGGCAATGTCATTGGTGTTAATCCTTCTTTGAAGAGTATTGAAGCAGTTGTTGAGGTCTCTTTCAATACTCTCGTATATTAAAAGTTTGATAATCTTTGATTAAGGTCTTGTATGGATGATTTCTTCTATAGGTTAAAATGAACTTATGTACCAAACTTTTACAGAATTTCTTTCACCTAATTTCTCAAAAAGTTGAAGAACATAATGTACTAGAAACTCGATTTATTTTATCTTATATTCTTTTCTTATAAATGTTTACTGAGAAATTTCTTTGAAGAGAACCTTAATTGTTGAATTATATTAAACCACGAGTTTTCAATTTGCAGGTTGATGATGTTAAAACAATTATACCACGGAATTCACTGATTGAGGTAAACCAGTCAGGTCTTTTGATGGAAACAAAAATTGACATCACTCCTCGTGATCCAATTCCAACACCTTCTGTTGGTCCTCTTGACCAAGACTGTGCTAAGGAAGGTCTTATTGTGTGTGATCGTGAAAAGATCAATGGCCAGCAAGGAACAAGTTTGGATACATTGGTTCGGATATGCACTCGCCTTGGGCGTGCTTTAGAGGAAATTGGTATCAGCAATAGCTATTCATTGGTAGAAAGAGCACTTTCCATCATTGAAGAAGCAAAACCTCTTCTCACACAGGTATGGGGCTCTTGAATGGACTGTTGGATCAGACAATTTTCTTGGCAAAAGAAAAATTGATGAGTGTATGATGATGATGATGATGAATGAAATTTTAGTTTCTTCCATCTCCAAAAACATAATAAAATAATAGTGGTGAATAAGCATTTGTTGAACATTTATGTCATTCATTTATCATATGCAGTAGGTGTTTCTTTCTTTCTTTTTTGTTGTTCAATTATTCTGTCATGCATTCTCATGCCTATGTTTTCACTTTGATGTAGTAATGCCTCAGATCAAAGCCATGGCTGAAGATGTTCATCCTTTGTTAGCTGAAGTCCGCGATAGTGGTCTGTTGAAGGAACTCGAGAATTTAACCCAAAACCTTACCCAAGCTTCTGAGGATTTGAGGTTAATTGTCTAAACTTCTAGAGCTCTAGTCTATCACCAATTCTCATGCTGCCCATATTCAGATACCCATGCCTATCCAGAATGTGCTTCTTTGCCCATTATGACTGGACAAAATTGGACTGATTCCACAGTTCTTTCTATTCTTTAATTTTACACTCCAAACATTATCCAAGTATAATGTCTAACACAAATCATGCTTTGTGTACGCAGAAGGGTACATTCATCCATTATGACCCCTGAGAACACTGAACTGGTTCATAAGTCCATAAACACACTTAGTTTTACCTTGAAGAACATCGAGGTAAGACGCTAATGTGCAAAATCCAATTATTATGAATAGTATTTGCCTATCTAATTATTTGATTTTTGGCTGTATCACTACAGTATATTAGCAAGGATATTGTGGGTTTTACTGGGGACGAGACTACTAAAAAGAATTTGAAATTGCTTATCAAGAATCTCAGCAGGCAGTTGTGAAGTCAAAATATGGAGATAGGTAATAGTATTGTGAACAATGTTTAGATCTACTGCAACATTGGAGAAGAAAAATACACTTTCATCTATTTTAGCTATTTCTTAGGTCCCTATGTTTCTTGCATTCTGGTGTCATAAAAGTTGTCTTTCCTTGTCACAACGAATGCAGGTGGTACTGACCAGTTTGGAATTGATTTCTATGTGAATTACCTTGTTTTCATGAAATAGTTTCCACTCATTTGTGTTGCAAGGACTAATTTTAATGGTTGAAACTCTAAGCCTTCAGAAGGAAAAAAGTTACTGGTTACAGGCTCATGGCACATTCAAAGCGGTTATACGAACGGAGTTTTCTGTATCCATTGTGATTTCCAACACTATAATTTGTGTCCTAGTTACCTTTAACATCACATGCACGTTCAGTTTGTTACCTTGAACTTGATATTCATGCTCATTTAATCTTTACAAAAAATTTAAACGCATTGTTTTCAATCAGAAAAATATTAATTTTATTACAGATAAAAACAATATAATTATCAAAAGAGTATGGCTATGTTATTAAATTATTTTAACATATGATATGTTTATTGACACTTTTAATCCGTGTAAAGAACTAAACTTGTTTTATATTTCTTTGGGCATGGTATTCGACAATCAAAGTTTTTTGTAAGAGTTGTGGAAAACATCAAGGTTTCCGACAAAGATTTAAATGCGATTTTGCAGTAACTGCCAAAAGTACAATCTATCCAAGATCACAAGCCATACCAATGACATTTACACATGAACTGGAAACCCATAACCATTCACACGCTGGTTCTCTGCAACCCGATCACTTTCTGGACTTAGGCTTAAAAATATTTTCCTTGTAGTATCTAAGTTCCTCGATGCTTTCTCTAATGTCATCCATGGCTCTGTGTCTGTTTTCTTTTGAAGGTGCGTTCTTCAGATCTGCATAAATGACAAACCTTTTATAATTTGCAAGCTGGCGTATCCTAAATTCTTTCTCAGCTCTCACTGATTTATTAATAATTAGTCAACAACATCGCTTACGAAACAGGAAATGACATAATTGTTATGATCAATAAGTAACAGAAATCCCAGAACGCAGGTATTCATTGTTTCTCATCTATCGAAATTGTGAAACTAATAACCATGCAAGATAAAACTGGTGGCAAAGAATAGTCAAAACTAAAACAAAGTAACTAACTACGATCAAATCATACCCAAAAGCAAAAGGGATGGCTGGTGAGATTCCAAACTTCAAAGTTAAAGCATCAAAAAAATATCTATAAGCACCTACGTTAGTTACCTTGCCAAGTTTCTAAGCATCTTTACGCTATCACATAATAATATCTCTAAAGTCGTTGCACTTAAAAAACCAATTTTTTCCCTCTATTTGTTCGTTAGTTGAATTTTTTGCTGGGGAGAGGGGTAGCAAGTTTTAAATTATCCCTTCGGTTGGTAGCTTTCCGGATTTCCACATTCTCAACTTTCTTTTACCCACAGGGTGTTGAGGGAAGGTCAGAATAAAACACAGTAAGGTAAAAATGTGAAAATCTCTGATTCATGAGCAATTAAATTTGTCCAACAAATATGCCTTGCATAAAATGGGAAAACAATACCAGGAAGTCAAATCAGAATTTTGACACAAAGGACCAACAGACAAAAGGAATTCTTTATATTTTAGTCTGAAAAGGGTAATACTTAATTCATAATCTTTTTTATGGAAATGAGATGTTTCATCATTTACTTACCAGTTCAACCAAATAGAAGAATAATATTCACGTAACAGATCCAGTAATGCAGTGATATGCACTGAAACGGCCAACAATATCAAGCCCAAGCAATTCCTTAGTTTTATGGGGGATAATTCAAAACAAATACAAAAAACTATGGTATGATTTAATGCACTAACACCAAATAAAATTTCATTACATACTAATTGTGTAATTTCTCACCTTTGGGAAACCAGCGAATGCAGAGAGCTTTAACACTACTAACATCAACAAGTACATGAGAGAATAGACTCGCCAATGTTGGCATGTATTTCTGCAAAAGTTGATCGAGTTATGACAGTTAACGGAATATTTCAAAGAGGAAAAATAGGATATATGGACATACTAAATAAAAACAGCAATATATGCTTTCAATAAGGCTTGATAAGGTTATGCATAAGGGAAGAGGAATTGGTTTAAAATTATAGACATTATATATATTCAGATGACAAATTTTCATGCGGCATCTCAACTTGATCTTTTACCAGATGTGCAAACTTCATAAATGCTGTGATGTATTATTTTGATCAACATTATTAATTACCATGACTTGGCAAGCATGACATAAACAATGCCCAATAATATTGTGGCATTGTAATATTTTGTTATTTAAAAAGTTTAAATTTGATGGTGTGTAGGACTGATAATTTATACCAGAAATTTACAAAATAAATCCAATGTATACGGAATACGTCAGAATCTTTAAAGAAAAACAATATTATGATAATTAGAATTTGGAAATTAATGATACTTCAGCAAAGCCACGATCCTCAAGTTATAATGGCAGAACCAATACCTTCAGAAATTGAAAATCAACATATATCGAATTTCCTGCCAAGAGAGGTGTGTGTGAATCAACATTAAGATGTCTCTGTACAAATTCAATAACCTGCAGTTTTGCAAGATATTACAAAATTTCATCATAACATAAAACAATGAATGAAACAAATAAAGGAAGAGATTTAGTCATTGCACATGCACTCCAGTCAAGACCAAATGTAGTACTTCAATTTGTCACAGATAAAGTGCCAACATAAAGAAAAAAAAAAGGATATCAGTTTACAGACACTTCCAACAAAACAAGCAAATGTCACATGGGGGATCCATGAATACTCCCATATGACTGGAACTGATAGCATCGGCTTGATGCAGGAGTAGGATGCCAAATGCCAACTGGTTTTTTCTCCAGCATACTTATTGGCTTTCGGCTTGCTAGGATCCAATTGTAAGGTGTGGGACTTGAATCCCACATTGGAAGTATAGGATTTGTAGGGCATTGGGCTTTTCAACTACAATAGCTAGATTTTGTAGTATGGTTCTCCCAAGGCTCTTAAAAGGGTAAGCACAGGATAGGCCATTCCGTAGAGAAAAGAATTATCTCTTCCTAATTTTAGCCTAAATTTGACCTATAATATTAGATGCATCATTGCATGGATAATACAACAAAAGAAACCATTAGTGCAATATTTATCATCAGTACAGGATAGGTCATTCTGTAGATAAAAGAATTATATCTTCTGAAGTTTAGCCTAGATTTGTCCTATAATATTAGATACATCACTGCATGGACAACACAACAAAAGAAACCATTAGCGCAATATTTATCATCAGCCTAGAAGAATGGCAACAGCAGCACTCTCCGGATTACTGTATAGCCCTATAAGTTATAACTACTTAAATAAATCATACACATTACTTAATGACTAGATCACAGACTACTTATGAATGCATTTATTTCAACTATTCATGTCAATATCAAGAATCATCAGAGAATAGATAATAGGTTTTCTGGTAGGGAGTCTGCCAAAAAATTTCCAGCCTGGACTAAATGTACTTTTAATGAAATTTAAGGATAATGAGAAATTTAATTTCCTTTTGCACACTAAAACTCTGATAAAACTGGGATTGGATTTGGATCTAGAAAAACTAGAGAAACAAGAATGCCTTTATTGATCTTAAGGAACTACTCACTCAGAAACAGTTCTCAATTGAATTAGTCTCAAGTATTTTGAGGAACCTGAACCCTCCAACGCAACTATACAATTTTTCTGCCAACTACTACTAACAAACTTCCCTTATTAATAGTCTCAGCTTAAATAACTGACAGCTGACCCAACTGACTATTACACATTTTAATATTTCTTATTCTTTATCTCATAGACATATTTAATAGAAGGTTGTCTATTCTATCACTTTAATACCTGATAGACAAGTTTAACTATTTCATCTGTCAATACGAAAAGGATAACATTTTTTCTACTTCATTGAATATGTATTAAAAAACAGTATCCATTTAATGTGATAGTAGATTGAAAGTAAAATCCTACAAAAAGAGAGCTTGCCACATAGTATAATTACTACAAACCTGCTTTTCAGCTTCTCCTTCACTAATGGTACTCTGTTGCACCTTTTTTGTTAATCCTAAATTCATTGAAAATGGTTAGTCAATGCCCTTTAAAATCTTATTCAACAGAAATAAAAGACCATGTTAAGAAAAAGCAACCAATCAACAATTCATGAATAATACAGTATTAAAGTCTCAAATTTCTTCATATTCAATAAAATATTGAATTATTTTATCTATCTTATACTCCTCATGGCCATCTTCCCAATATTTTTTTTCTATGAATAAAAGTATAGTATCAAAACATAGCATTCACCACTTACCACTAGATCCATGATGATTCTGACACCATTCTCCCATCCTGCCAAGGCACTCCTCAGTTTGATGGATGACCAAATCAGGACCCTAAAATAGCAGAATCAGATACTTTCTTTCATACACACACAGAAGGGATCATACATACTGCATTACTATACTTGTAATATACACAACATTTCATCCTTTGCCAAAAAAGAGTAGGCGAAAAACAAATGATTTTTTTGGCAGAGACAGTGTAAGGAATTATGCTTCCATAAAATAGTGTTGGAATTCCTCTCTTAATTCCAAAAAAATAGATAAAATAGCACTTTTCCCTCCTTTCAGTAAAAAAGGGTGGGAGCTAAGATCGTAAGTTAAAATTTGAATTTGAATTAAAAAGTGCCATCTGCATAAAAAATGAAAAGCCACCAAGGTACCCACTGCAATAGTTGATGTAAACAACAGAGAATGAAAAGAAAGCACAGGAAAGCTAAGGATCATTAAATGCCGTAAACTCTATTAACACTTTGGTTTAACTTATTTTGAAAGAACCGTCATCACCCACTCCTTGGGATAGCATTCCAAGAGAAAATGAATTATTTCCTTGAAAAAAGTTATACCAAACATGTGCTAGTCTATGGAATAAGCTAGTTTTTCCTTACAGATAAGCAGAGATGAAGAAGAAAGAAAAGTAGAAAAGACAAATGTCATTTCATTAGGTAGAGAATGTAGAAACTCACTCAAAATATAGTGTTGCATGGAAACAACCACAAAACAAAGAAAAAAAAAATAACATGAAAATTGCAACAATGAATTAAGTACCTCCACTGTTTTGGTCAAATATCCATCTGTAATAATACAAGCAATCTCTAGTATTCTGTCCACTTCAATATTTAAACCTGCACAAACACAGTTCATTCATATGTTGTCGTTATTGTTATTATTGATAAGTAAAACAACAATAAAAAAATTATCTGGTACTAAACAATTCATATGTTATCCAAAGAGCCTACTTGGTGAGCACCATTAAATACCACAAAACAATGTATAATCAAATGTAAGAGGCAAGTGCATTGTATTGTACCCGATAAAATCTACAACATGGAGAAATGGTATCAAATTTGATGAGAAACAAATTAAGAGGATGAAAATGATGAAATTTAAATAACATTCAGATCATAGGCTGACAATCATTCAAACAAGAAAGGACATGTTTTTAGAAGGTAAAAGGAGTCCAGTTAATAAATCCAACAAAAGTAAATGTTACATGGATAGACATGAAGTAAGTATATTATAAGGTTTGTCCACACACCATAGGCTCATATAGAAGCATAAATAAGATAGGGACTACTATCTGGAAAAGCAGTTTCTTAAAGAAAATAATCCTCAGAAAGATAGAATACTAAACAAATATTCACCTTCGGTAAGCACATGTTTACAAAATATAAAGCTTATCTAAATTGCTAGGATGAAGGCTCACTTGAGTTTAGTTACTCTGATTCTACTTTAGATTTACAGCCATGTTAAAGGGAAACATCTTAACTAGTCTATGACAGGTATTTATTAAGATTATGGATACCGTATAAAAAGTGTATGAGCTTTGTTGCTGAAAGATTTGGAGGATTCTGAACAATACAGATCAAACATAAAAAAAAAAAAAACACAATGAAAAATACTTTCTAAATTAATTTTGCAATTGCAATCACAAACAAGTAAAGCACCCTCCTTGTTATTCTACAAGCTTACCAGTCATTTCCAAGTCAATCCAGACAAGAGGTAACTTGTATTCACAAGGAGTCACTGGATCTTCTTGATATTGTTTCTTTTTTTTTACTGGTATAATGCCAATGTCTGGATTAACTCCCTTGTCACCATTACTACCTGCACCATGAAAGTATATAATAGTTGTTGGTTCACTCACAAAGTAATCAACATAATGTTTCCACTAGAAAACATCCATCCAAGAAATTTATGTAACCAAGAAGTAAATATAAAATAGAGAGCAACAAGATCACTAGGGAAGATATAAGCATTAGGTAACATCTCAGCGAGTACAAAGTACCAATCTGACCTCCAAAGTAAACAATAAAGACAACAACCTTATCCCACTAAGAGAGATTAGCTACATGAATAGTTTGAGTCGTGTATGAGAGAGGTTGACAAAATGTATCATCTTGGTCCTTCAGCCCTATCTAAACCATTTTTTTTATTTCCTATAAAAAGAGTTGTCTAAAGCACTTGGGGGACCAAATGTGGTACATTTCAAAATTAAAGGGACCAAAAATGGACAAAAGAAAATAGAAGGACTAAAACTAAAGTTTAGATATGTTAGAGAGGCCAAAAGCATATTTTTCTCAAACTTAAAAACAAAAAAAAAAAAGAATCAATTCTAATCTAAATGGTCTCTTCGTGCCGAATTCTTCATCTTCTCCAAACAACCTTGAATGCTGCTCACGGGAACTCCCGCTTAATCTCACTATGACAAAAACTCCAAATCTACTGATTACAAGCAACTGTGCTTGAAGTTGTGGTTGGCACCACACAAAACATGGGTTGAATCTTTTTCATGGAGCCACACCCACAACCTCTTCCTCATTAGTGTGGAGTCACGTGTTTAGATTGAAGATCCAAAATCATTTTGGATAGATGCATACAAAATTTAATGGAAAGAACTCTGAAACTACTACCGGAAAAAGAAAGACAAAATTGAGAATTATAAATTTCCATAATCCCCCAAGATTTGTGAAATTCAACTGATTTTTTTTTATTTTTTTTTTTTTGGTCATTTGCAATTACGCATGTATCTTCAAATGCATGAAATGGACAAACTCCTTTTTCATGTTTTAAATAATTAATGTGTTTTAATGTTGTTGCAGCAGCACTCTAGTCAAGAAATGAAGAACTATAAAATAGAACTGAATCTTGCAGCAGCACTCCAGTCAAGTAATGAAGAACTATAAATTAGAACTGAATCTTACTCCAGCATTGGAACAGTGCACTAAACAGCCAACATGCAAGGAAAACACTTCAACACGAAAATTGAACAAAAATAATTTCCATAAATTCTCAAAGTTCTGAAAGAAACACTGGATTCTCTCAGAGATGCGCAGATCAACAAGAACATGTGAAACCCTAACCCAAAGTTCATCAACTGCGCTTCAAAATAAATAAAAAATAATAATCTAAAAAGTGGAAATTGAACGGAAGAAAGAAAAGAGAAAAGAAATACCCGCAGTGGTGGGAACGTGACTATCTTCGGCGTCGAGTCCTAACACTGAAAACGAATTTGCGAGTTTCTCCATTTTTTCTTTGCTTCTTCTTTCTTTGTTTCTTTGCTTCTGTGCTTCAAACTCTTTAACTTTGGCGCTGTTCGAAATAAATGAAGAGAGAAGAAAGTTTCATGTTCAAATTTAACTACATAATTTCATTAAAATTTTGGAGCAGACAGAAAAAAAAAAACATACAAAGTTTATATATATTTTGGACATAATCAATTAAAAAAATCTAATAATAATAATAAATAAAAATCTAATAGTAATAATAACCAAATCTCTGGACCTGTTAAAATTCATATTGATTTTTATGTAAATAAAATTCATATTCATTTTTAGTAAATAAAATTCATATTCATTTTTAGTAAATAAAATTCATATTGATTTTAATGTAAAGATATAATCCTATCTTTGTTGCTCTTGGAAAGAGACAGCATTAAAATAATATACTTATACTGTGAGAAAGTAACTTGCATTTAAAGATTATTAATTTTAATTTTATATTACTTTCATTTTAAATATTTTATAATTTTTTATTTATTATGATTTCTAATTAGTTAATGATTTAAAATTAAATTTTATAAAAAATCTACTTTCTAAACTAATCACTATTAAAAATTAATATATATTTATTGATAATACAAATATTTTTTACACTGCCATGTAATAAAAAAGGTCATATATGATAAAATTATCATAATTAAAGTTTTAAATCATATATATATATATAACATATTTTTCATATTATTTTAATATTATGAATAAATATTGCAAATAAATATAATTACACCTACTGACACAAACTTCTTCCAAATTTAACCATGTAGAGTAATTATAAGTGATCAAAATTAAAACTGAATAAAATCAATATTATCCATGCATGATTAAAAACCTGCAAGTCACATAATTAAAGACACTGATATATATAGATTTAGAATTAAAAATAATTTTTTAGAAAAATGAATTAAATCATAGAAAACAGATCCAAACCATGTTTGCATGGAGGAAAAAACTTATTAAATCTGCCTTCAACTTCCCATTACTGCATTTCCATCTTCTGAAAATTTTCAAGCATCTTAATCTTGCTACTCATTCTTTCCATACCCTTTGGGACTATTCTTTTTCAGCTATGCCTCCAAAGAATAAAGGCAAAGCCATTGCAGTGAATGATTCACCACAGAGGTGAGGTTCATCCATTCTTTTGACCCTTTTTCTTACTTTGTTTTTTATCCTTATTCTTGTTTTTATCTGCATTTTGTCTTACAGAAAAACATAGTTCTTGCATGAATTCATTTTCCATCTCTATCCTGCTGTTACGTACTGTTTATTTTTCTCCTGTTCACATACATTGTAATCTTGAAGCTCACTGTTGATTCTTGTTTTCATTTTCTGATCTTTCTTGTTCTTCTTTTTGGGTTTCACCAGTTCTCCAAAGAAGGTGACTGAACCCGAACACTCTCCCAATAAACGCCAAAAGATTTCAATGATTTCAAAGGAGGGTGCACCACCACCACAATCCTCACCGAGGTGATGACTCATCATCATAGTAAAAATAGTTCGACACTGAAATCACACACAGCACAAATGGTGCAAAACCAGTTTTCTAATGAAGTGATTATTTTCTACATGTGACTGTTCCTAACTATTTTCATTCATGTGATTGATTCTCTTCACCCTTTTCATTGCTGCATGGTTATTGATCTTGACCCTTACATGATGTTCACATTTTTTTCCATGAAGGATCATACAACAGCAACCAATGGATCCATTTGATGTGTATAATCGATCTCGTCATAATGAATACTTGGAGCATGCGATAATGCTTTTCAAAAAACCAGAGCTTAAAGAACCAATGATTAAAGTACCAGTGATTAAAGAACCAGAGATCCCTGATGTTCCTCTGCCACCACCAGTGCATGAGGAACCTCCACGTAGAACTGGGCTTTTGGAAGATATTGTGGAGTCAGCAAAGCTAATCTGCAGGAAAAAAGATTAAATGTACAATATTTGTTTGTGTTGTGTACATTGAAAGTGTAAGCAAACACTCCTTCAACATAGGATGTGAATAAGAACACAGTTTGTCTTTATTCTGTGTGCAATGAATAAATGTGTGAGCACCTTTTGAAGCCACATCCCCATTTGCATATTCTTGTAAATTATGGTGCTAGAGTGTTAGGGCTTCATGGTTAAAATATTTGTTTGTGTAAAAAAATACAATTTTGATGGAATTTGTATATGATTGATGAGAAATATAAAGAAAATTATAGTTTGAGAACCCCAAAAACTAAGCAAAACCAAAAAACATTACAAACACCTATAAATGTTTAAACTGACCCAAAATCACTATAACACGCATAGAAAACCCTTATACAAATTTTGACCGAAAATAACTTTCACAATAAAGTTTATCTAACACACAATGTACCATTACTCTTCTTTGGTCTTGATCTTTATTAGCATTCACACACATTTCTGATTTTTTGTACAAAAAACACAATAATATACCGATTCTTCAGGGACATTGTTGTAAAAAACAGAGTTTAATTTTTGACATTGGAGAAATCTGAAACATATCCTGACCCAAATGGGTGTGTAAATGTGTAGGCATGACGAAATGATTCAAAATGAGATTGCCCATGCTATTTGTTCTTAACATCACTTACCAAGTACTACATCCAAAAGGTTTTGTGGTTTTTTGCCTTCATATTTGAAACTACTTTGCAAAATGTTTTCCAAACTATAGAAAAGAAACAAAGACAACATTCATACTCACACTTAATATTTTTGTTGTTGTAAATTTGCTTTGCGGATTTTTACAGTTTCTTCCAAACTCCACAAAATACATCTAGATCCATTATATACAAATTGAAAAGGATCTAGTTGTTGTTATTTTTTTTTTATCAACAAAAAAAAATATGAACTATTTCGGGATGATCTAACTTTTTTATCTAACAACTCTTAACAAAAGAGATACCTCATAACTTGTCAAAAGTTGTCAACTCAAAACCAACAAAGGCTACTTAAAAAAATATCATAAATCAACCTACTCAAATGTTCTTGATCATAAACAAACAAGTCCACGCATCAAGACACCAATCAGAAAAACAAAACCAAAAAAAAAAATTCTCAGAATAATTGAAAAGGATCTGGTTGTTGTTCATGAAAAGGGCTTGGACATGACAAAAGACCAAATAAGAAAATATAGAAAAAAGGAAAAGGGTTGAAAAACTATTATATCAATAATTAACAAGATTAAAATGAATGAAAAAATATCAATAATTGTATATGAGTTTAGTGTTAAACATTATTTTTTAAAAGTAATTATATATATTCTTATAAGATCAAGATACTTTTCTTAAGTTTAGTGACTAAAGAATAATTTTCCACTTCAGTTACTAAAAGAAGAGATGAGTTAAAAAGACACTTTAGACTTCTCAAGTTAACAAGGTAATATACATAATTAAAAATGTTTCATATTTGCAAAGTATTATTTTAAATAAATATTTATATATTCTAAGATACTTTATAATATTTAACTCTAAACTTACCATGTATTATATATATTTATTTCTAAATTCATCAAAATAATTGTCAAACTATATTTTTCTTAATATTTCTCATCAATCATATACGAACCCCGTCAAAACTGTATTTTTTTTACAGAAACAATAGATATTTTAACCATGAATTAGCCCTAACACTCTAGCATCATATCTTACAAGAATATGCAAATGGGGATGTGGCTTCAAAAAGTGCTTACGCTTTCATTCAATGTACACAGAATAAAGACAAAAACCGTGTTATTATTCACATCCTATGTTGAAGGAGTGTTTGCCTGCACATTCAATGTACACAACACAAACAAATATTCACATTTAACCTTTTTTCCTGCAGATTAGCTTTGCTGACTCCACAATATCTTCCAAAAGCCCAGTTTTACGTGGAGGTTCCTCATACACTAGTGGTGGCAGAGGAACATCAGGGATCTCTGGTTCTTTAATCACTGGTTCTTTGAGCACTGGTTCTTTGAGCACTGGTTCTTTGAGCTCTGGTTTTTTCAAAAACATTATCGCATGCTTCTCACAAAAATGGCCAATTGCAGTAAAGGAGCAATAAAAGAGAGAGCCAAAAGCAAGAACTGTGAATACAGAGAAGCTTAGAGGAAGAGTGAAGAGAAGCTTTGAGAGAGAGAAAGAAGGTTTCATTAATTGATTAATGAAAAAGTGTACAGTACAAGGGTTATACAGAAAAGAAAACAATATAGGCACACGTAAGAGCCCAAAGACCCACAAGGGCCCAAAAACAGAAAACCAGCAAAAAAGAAATGGTTGCAGTAACAGAAATAAACTCTAAAACAAATACAATAACAGAAAGATATTTTAACATCCCCCCTCAAGCTGGGAATAGATATTCTTCATTCCCAGCTTGGAATATAAGGTCTTGAACATCTTAGGTGGTAGAGGTTTCGTGAAAAAATCTGCAGTTTGCATGGAGGAGGAGACAGGAAGCAACTTGATCAGTCCTTGATTGAGTTTTTCTCGGACTACATGGCAGTCAATCTCTATATGCTTTGTTCGTTCGTGGAAAACTTGATTGTGAGCAATCTGGATTGCTGACTGACTATCACAGTATAAAAGAGCAGGTTGAATGAAGGGAATTCGAAGATCTTGTAAAAGGTAGACCAGCCATTGAATTTCGCATGTGGTAGCAGCTAATGCTCTGTATTCTGCTTCAGAGGAGCTTCTTGAAATCGTTTGCTGTTTCTTTGATTTCCAGGAGATCAAAGTCTCACCCAAATATACACAGAAGCCCGTGATGGATTTTCTGGTCTCGGGGCAAGTAGCCCAATCTGAATCGCTGTACGCTTTGATCTGCACAGGAGTATTGTTATGGAGAAAGATACCAGCACCAGGTGAGGCCTTTAAATATTTGAGAACATGAAAAGCTGCTTGAGAATGAATGTTGGTAGGTGCAGATACAAAATGACTGAGGTGGTTGACAGCATAGGCAATATCTGGGCGTGTATTGGTAAGGTAAATGAGGCGTCCTACCAGTCTTCTATAGGATGTAGCTTCTTCTTCATTGAGTCTTTCTCCTTTATCAGCAGTGAGGCGAAGAGTGTGTGCCATGGGTGTGAGAGAAGGAGCACAAGCAAGCATACCAGTTTCTGTAAGGAGATCTAAGGTGTATTTTCGTTGACTAAGGTGGATACCAGTGCTGTTCCTTGCAATTTCGAGGCCTAGAAAGTATGTAAGATCCCCTAAATTCTTGATGCAGAAATGCTGATGAAGCAAGGTTGTGATTTGATTAATTTCAGCAAGGTTGTTCCCAGTTAAGACTATGTCATCCACATAGACAAGAAGTGCAGTTATTTTCTCTCCATCATGTTTCAAGAAAAGAGAGTGGTCAGCAGTGGAGATATTATAGTTATGAGATTTGAGAAAATTGGAAAGTTTGGCATACCATTGGCGTCCGGCTTGCTTGAGGCCATACAGAGACCTTTGAAGTTTGCACACTTTATTCCTATTTGCTACTGGAAAACCAGGGGGAAGCTTCATGTAAACTTCTTCATTTAAGTCTCCATGAAGGAAAGCGTTGTTCACATCCAATTGCTTAAGATCCCAATCTTTTGCTGCAGCAAGAGCCAGGAGAAGCCTTAAAGTGGTTAACTTTGCTACTGGTGCAAACGTATCTAAGAAGTCTAGACCCTCCATTTAATTGTAGCCTTTCGCTACTAGCCTGGCTTTATATCTTTCTATAGTACCATTTGAGTGATATTTGATCTTGTAAACCCATCTACAACCAATGGCAGATTTTCCAGGGGGAAGATCTGTAATACTCCAGGTCTTATTAGCTGCAAGGGCTGCTAACTCATTCTGCATTGCTTGGACCCAAAGAGGATTCTGAATGGCTGCCTCATAGTTTTGAGGCTCATCATGAGAAGAGATAGACATTATGGTATATCTAAAATTAGAGGATAGGGAATTAAAATTAATGTAAGTTTGTATGGGATACTTGGTACTAACCTGATTATTGCTAGTCTGGAAGTCTTGCAAATAGATTGGTATCCTTCTATTACGGTCAGATCTTCTGAGTGTAACAGCATGCACGTCATTGTTATCAACACAAAGATCATCATCATTTTTATCAGGAGAGCTATGGTCATTATGCAGATTTATGTCATCATAAGTTTGAGCATAGTGTTGTGGTATGGGAAGCGAAAGACTGTTAGGATCTTTTTCATTTTTCAAAGAATATGGAAAACAATTTTCATAAAAAACAACATTTCTGGAAACTTCAATTTTGTGATTTTTTAAATTTAGAAAGACAAAACCTTTGGTGTGTGGTTTAAAACCAAGAAAGACACCAGGAACAGCGCGGTTGTCCAGCTTCTTTCTATGGGCAACAAGAGTAGAGGAATAGCACAAACAACCAAAGATACGCAAGTCAGAAATGTCACACAACTTTCCATGCAATTTTTCATATGGTGTTTCATTTTTGAGCAAAGTAGTAGGAATACAATTAATTAAGAAAACAGCATGTTGGACAGCAAAATTCCAGAAATTAGCAGGGAGTTTTGAATGAAAAAGGAGAGATCTTGTAACGTTTAAAATATGTTGATGCTTTCGTTCAACAACACCATTTTGCTCGGGTGTTTCTATGCATGAAGTTTGATGTAAAATGCCCTTTGAAGCAAAAAAATCTTTCATCACAAATTCAACACCATTATCAGTACGAATAGATTTGACTTTTGTTTGAAAATGATTTTCAACGTAAGAGACAAAACTCACAACATTAGCTCTAACTTCAGACTTATTTTGCATAGAGAAAATCCAAGTAAAGCGGGAAAAATCATCAACAACAGTGAGAAAATATCTATGGCCGTGCATAGAGATAACAGAACAAGGACCCCATACATCCATGTGAATTAAATCAAATATATGTGCATAATGAGTAGTGCTAAGAGAAAAGGACAGTTTCTTTTGTTTAGCTTGATGACAAGCATCACAAAAATAAGGTTTTTCAACAGATATATCAGGATAGTAGGTTTGTAAAGTCTTTAGTCTCTCATCAGAAGGATGACCTAATCTTTGATGCCAAAGACCAACAGTTTTAGTTATACAATTCAAGAGAGGAGGAACATGCTGTGAAATGGATCTATCTAAACAATATAAGCCACCAATCAAATCAGCTGAACCAATCCTGTCTCTGGTTCTGCTGTCCTGTATGATACACTTGTTAGAGCAGAAAGTTAAATGACATTGAAGGCAAGAAGTAAGTTTTGATATAGAGATTAGATTGAAAGAAAAAGCTGGAACATATAGAACATTTGTGAGGCTAATTTTGTAATTGAGATTAACAGTTCCTGAATAATTGGAAGTAACATAGTGGCCATTGGGTAATTTTATGAGAATCGGATTGATACGATGATAGGAGGAAAAATCAGATAAAGTAAAACAAACATGATCTGTTGCTCCAGAATCTAAAATCCAAGTATATTTATTTAATGAAGGAATCTTTAAGGCATGTGTGTTACCTGCAGAACTAGAGTCCCGGTCTTGTTGACTTGTATCAGCAGCAAAAGACCCAACCTGATTCACTTGAACTTGTCCAGCAGAGGTGTTTGCTTGTTTGAGCAGGTTGGTTAAGATTTGATATTGCTGATGAGTAAAATGAGTATCACCATTCTCATTGTTATTGGAATCATACTCCTCTTGGGTGGCAATGTTGTTGACAGAATAATTTTTACCATTTTGGAATTTGTAACCGGGTGGGTAACCATGCTTCTTATAGCATGTATCAACAGTGTGGCCAGTTCTGTTGCAGTGTGTGCAGACCTTCCTATTACTATTGTGACTGACCTTTTTCTCATTCTGATTGGGAAAACCATGTTTCTTAAAACACACACTATCATTGTGACCATTCTTACCACAAAAGGAACAAACAACATAAGACTGTACATTACTCTTGTTAACCATGGGTTGAACATTCTTTATATTAGCAATCAAAGCATGACTACTCAATTGTCGCTCTTGTTGAGCTACTAAAGAAAAGATTTTTGATATAGGTGGGACGGGTTCCATTAAAAGGAAAGGACATGGGATTTAACGTTGCTATACTGATCATTTAGACCTCTCAAAAATTGCATGGCTTGGTCTTCTCTTTTTCGTTGAGAAACAATAGAGGAAATATTGCAAGTACAGTTCTTGCAGATGCAAACAGATTTGGGTCTGAAATTCTCCAAATCACCCTTAACTTTGTAAAATAGTCGGTTATTGAGAGCTCACCTTGGTTTAAGGAGGATGCCTCCATTTGGAGGTCAGAAATGCGTGAGAGGTCACCTTGAGAATATCTTGTCTTGAGATCGTTCCAAATTTCTACAGCTTTGTCCATCCAGACGATGCTTTGACGAATGGGGACGGAAACAGAGTGGACCAGCCACGAGACCACCATGTTATTGCACCGATTCCATGCCGAAAAGGTGGAATCTGTCTTTGCTGGTTGTGTAGCGGTTCCATCGACGAACTCGAGTTTATCCTTAGCGCTTAACGCCGTGAGCATCGACCGACTCCATGGATGATAGTTGCTAGGGTCCAACACCGGGGAGACAAGAGGAGTCGCTGGATTCTCGCTTGGATGAAGATACAGATAACTTGGGGCTGATTTCTCCTCTTCCTTCTTCATCCCGAGAGGTAAATCTGTTCAAAGGAAACCAAATCAAGGATTAAGATTAGAAGAAAAGGAAAAAAAAAAAAACAGAACAAGGAAAAAAAAAACAAGAAATCAAAGAAAATAGAGGAGAGGCGGAAGAGTGAAAGAGAAGGGAAAGAAAGATCGGTGAGACAGGATCAATGAAGAATCAGAGATGAAACGCAGCAGAGAAGAGCTCTGATACCATATTACGAAATGGACTTTAAGCCTAACTCAACCCCATAAAACCGACTCAATGGGGTGAGGTTTGCACCCACTTATATACTATGAAAGGCTCTCATCTCTAGTCGATGTGGGATCTCCAACACACCCCCCTCACGCCGAGACTGCCAACTCGTGCGTGGGACTATATATTTTGGGTGGTCCGATAGCGGCCCGATAGCGGGTGGCACGATAGGCCCAACAAATACTCGCTAGGATAGGCTCGAAAATGGCTCTGATACCATCACAAAAATGGCCAATTGCAGTAAAGGAGCAATAAAAGAGAGAGCCAAAAGCAAGAACCGTGAATACAGAGAAGCTTAGAGGAAGAGTGAAGAGAAGCTTTGAGAGAGAGAAAGAAGGTTTCATTAATTGATTAATGAAAAAGTGTACAATACAAGGGTTATACAGAAAAGAAAACAATATAGGCACACGTAAGAGTCCAAAGACCCACAAGGGCCCAAAAACAGAAAACCAACAAAAAAGAAATGGTTGCAGTAACAGAAATAAACTCTAAAACAAATACAATAACAGAAAGATATTTTAACAGCTTCAAGTATTCATTATGACGAGATCGATTATATACATCAAATGGATCCATTGGTTGCTGTTGTATGATCCTTCATGGAAAAAAAATGTGAACAACATGTAAGGGTCAAAGATCAATAACCATGCAGCAATGAAAAGGGTGAAGAGAATCAATCACATGAATGAAAATAGTTAGGAACAGTCACATGTAGAAAATAATCACTTTATTAGAAAACTGGTTTTGCAACATTTGTGTTGGGTATGATTTCAGTGTAGAACATTATTTTTACTATGATGATGAATCATCAGCCTTCTTTGAAATCTTTTGGCGTTTATTGGGAGAATGGTGGGGTCCGGTCACTGTCTTTGGAGCACTTGTGAAACCAAAAAAGAAGAACAAGAACGACCAAAAAAGAAGAACAAGAACGATCAAAAAATGAAAAAAGAATCAACAATGAGTTTCAAGATTACAATGTATGTGAACAGGAGAAAAATAAACAGTACGGTAACAGTAAGATAGAGATGGAAAATTTATAGAGAAAAGAGAGGAGAAATGGGGTTTGAAGGAAAAAGTTTTGTTGAATAAGTGAAAAGAGGATTGACTTAATTATGTTTACAATTATTTTATAATTCAAAATTTAAAATTTAAAATTCAAAATATAAAATTCAAAATTCAATATTCAAAATTCTATATTCAAAATTTAGTTTTTAAAAATAAAGAAGTCACAAAATGATAAATATCTTCTCTCATATATTTTTAAAATAATAAAATAAAATATAAGGATAAGGATAAAATTGGAATAAAATAAAATAAAAGTTAAAAGGGAAATTCCATTTATATATAAGTATAGATAGATATAGATAATATGTATATTATTATTATATGTGTATTCTATCTTTTAAATATCAAATATCATTAAGTAAAAATAAGATAGAAACATTTTCTTGCATCATCTATGAGTTTCAACATACAATTTTAATAATTAAATTACATTAAAAAATATGTTAAACAAATTTAAATAATAATATTAAAACAATTACGTCATATGTTTTATTCTTAAGACTGGTAAATTACTAATTTTGATTTGTTGTTACTAATATAAAACTAAAAAAGAGGAATATAAAAATAAAAAATAAGATGAGAAACTTCGACGACAAACCCTAAGAAAATATTTATTTTCTAATTTTTTTTCTCTTCTTTGCGAGAATCTCGTCGAACACATACGCATCCATCTCCTCCAACGAAGCTCGCATCAATAATGACATCAAGATAACTCTATACCTATTTAAAAATCTGAATGTTCTATATTCAAGTAACAATTTTGGATATTATGTTGCCCACATCAATAATGACATCAAGATAACTCTGTACCTATTTAAAAATCTGAATGTTCTATATTCAAGTAACAATTTGGGATATTATGTTTCTCTATCTTCTTCCTCTGCATGAAAATGAGTAAAAGAAATAAAAACGATGAGCATTAACAGTTAAACAATCAAAAAAATAAAACTTACTTACATAGACTAACGTGAGTGCTCTTCTTTTGGGTTTTATCTTGAAGAATGAATTTTTTTTATCTCATGGAAGTGAGATAAACAAAGGGGTGGAAAGATAATAAAAATGGGCAGAGAGAAAAACAAGAAAGTGAGTTATAAGGAGTGTGTTGTGCTTAGAAGTGTATGTTGGGATGGAGAAAGAAATGTGTGGAATGAAAGAGTATGTGAGATATAGAGAGCATGAGAGTCATGTTATTGGGTTTCAAGAGATTTGAGGAATAAGAGAGATAAAGTGAGAAAGAGAAAATCCCAAAAATTCAAATTGAAAAGCATTTGTCAGTAAAAATTGAGGAAATGGATTATTTCAAAAAATTAAAATCAAAACTTACTCTACATTCAAAACTGCCCTATGATAACGGTTTTAATATTTACAAAATTACAAAAATAACTAAAACAAAATCTATACCTATATAAAGGGGATTCTTCTCTTTAACTGCCATTTATTTTATTCCAATTTTATCTTTATATTTATATTTTATTTTATTATTTTAAAAATATATGAGAGGAGATATTTGTAATTTTGTGAACAGTTTTAATTTTATATCTCAAAAGGATAACAAAAGAGATAACACTATTTTTAAATACAAAATTAAACATTTGCAAAGTGAGGTTTGCTGAGGAGCATTGATCAATTGCATCTTTTTCTCCCGTTCATCTTCACTTTCATCCCATCAAAACATCTTTTTTCGTTTTTTATTTTCATATTCAAAATTCATCAAAATATGAGAAGTCGTAGTTTCCTTCCAGAACCGCAAAACCAATCAGTAAGTGTTGTTTTTTAATTATAAAGTAGAAGATGAAAATGCAATGTCTGAATTTACTTTTCTTTTTTATTCATTTATGCATGTCTTTGGCTTTGTATGATGACAATATTGTTATTATTGTACTGACACAAATAACATCATCAAATACACCAAGAGAACAATTTAATCAAACTTATAACAAAACTATTAAAGAAAACAACAACAAAAAAAGAATAGTAGGATTTTGTTCACTAAATAAAAAATTGAAAGGAAAAAAAGTACCAAATAAAAGTGCGTTGGTGGGAGTGAGAGGGGTTAGTCTATGAGAAAGAAAGGGGTTAGGGAGAAAAGGGGAGGCGCGTTAATTTATGAGCGAAAGGAGTGAGAAAATGGATCAGGAGAGGGGAGAACAAACAAGCAAAACGCTAATATTTTTGTGATTTGATTGGGAGGGTTAAGAATAAAGGGGTGGTGGTGATGGAGGACATGGAGGGGAAGTGGTTGACAGTGGTGGTAAATGATAAGAACGATTTGTCTAAGTCCGAGTCCAAGGCAAAGAAAAGATAAACATATTTCATTATATTTTCTTCTTTTGTATATAATATTTTTCATGATTAATGTTGATTGGATGAATTTTTGGTTTATTGCTTAATGTTGTCACATGTGTTGTAATGATAAAAATAAAAAATATTAATACACAGGCGTTTTCCTGTTAGTATTGATATAAAGATAAAATTAAAAAAAAAATTGAAACCGGAAGGAATTTTATGTATTTTTTAATTTAATTTTGGAATAATTAAAAAAAAATCATAATGTAATGTTGTGTTAAAATTTCAAACACAGTGACAACAATTTCTAAATGGAATCCCTCATATTGAAAACCAACTACCGCTGCATCACCGCTCTGCAACAGTTCTACACCGGTGGCCCATTCGTCGTCAAACTCCTTCATCGCCTATGCCTACGGGGAGTCAATAAAAATCGTCGACTCCATCACCACCGCCATCCGTTCCACCCTTGATGCTGACTCCGAGTTCGTCACCGCCATGGCACTCAGCCTTCACAACTGCACCCCTTTCGAAATTTTATTAAATGAACAAAATTTTACGATTTTTTTTTCTTTAATAGTTTTGTTATAAGTTTGATTAAATTATTATCTTCATGTGTTTTATCGCGTTATTTGTGTCAGCACAATAATAACAATATTATCATCATATATGCGCATAAATGAATAAAAAAGAAAAGTAAATTTAGGCATTGCATTTTCATCTTCTACTTTATAATTGAAAAAAGTACTTACTGGTTGGTTTCGTGGTTATGGAACGAAACTACGACTTCTCATATTTTGAATTTTGAATATGAAAATAGAAAATGAAAAAGACGGAAGAAAAAGATGCAATTGTGCAATGTTTAGTTTTAAATTTAAAAATAGTGTTATCTCTTCAGATATAAAATTAAAATTGCTCACAAAATGACAAATATTTCCTCTCATATATAAAATATAAATATAAATATAAGGATAAAATTTGAATAAAATAAAATGACAGTTAAGAGAGGGATCTCCTTTATATATATATAGGTACTAAGATTTCTGAGTTTTATGGATATACCTAGTGAAAGTATTGAGACAATTTAATTATAAACATTTATAAGTAATTCAAAAAATGAGAAAGAAATTGTCTTAGAAACATGTGAGATAACTTAACTAGTATGCAAGGACTAGCATACCAACATAGGGGAACCTTTTTGCTATTTTTATGACCATTGTTAGTAAATCTAGGATTATGACTCTTCTTTTACCCCTTGAGATTTTATTAATGTTGAACGTAGCTCCCTTATAACTACACCTTGATAGTTGGACATTTGTCTGAGCATTTCACCTACTTTGTACAAATTATGAGATAATCTTGACTACAAATATGTTTTTCCACTTCTTCATCCTCAATGTGAGATGCAACTGTAAATTGAACTTTTTTCATGTGTTTAGTTAGTCTCTAGATCAAAGATTCACCAAAAGGACCTATTGATAATCCTTTCAAGAAGGTATCTACAAACATCATCTTATTTGGTCGGTTGATAACTACTATAAAAAGGTGTTTATACTATGGTTTTTAAAGTTGTTAGATGACAATTCTAAAACTATAATCTATGCATATGTCCTTTAAAGTAATTCAGTATAGACAACAACTCAAGTTGTCGTCTATATTTTCCATATAGGCGACGATTATTGTCTAAACTATCATCTATTTATACCTCATAGGTGATTGTTCCTTAACCAATTATCGCCTAACTAATAATTTAAGTAACAACTTAACTAATAATGTAACTAATACTTTAAATAATAATCTAACTAATTAATCAAAGAACTTTTTTTATAATTAAACTACAAATCTAACAAATAATTTTTATTTTTATTTTTTTATAAAAGTTTTAATAATTTAAATAATCACCTAACTAATAATCTACATAATAATGTAAATAATAATCTAACTAATTAATAATTATATTATTTACAATTAAACTACTCATCTGACTACTAAATTCATTACAAGTAATAATTACAAATAAGAATAATTTATAAAAATCCTAAAACTAATAACTTGGTAAGGGAGGTGTAAGGGTTGTGGAGGAACTACAAATAAGTTTTAAAGAGCTTCAAAGGTGACTTAGGGTTGTGGAGGCGAGGACCATAGACCTTAGAAATAGGATCTACTTGTTCTATCACTGAAAATGGAGAAAACTGAATGAACAAACCATATTAAGCATAAAAACTTACAGCAACACAACAATGAGCAAACATAAGTACGAATGAGAGCAATACGGAGGACAGTGAAATGCAAAAGAAGAAAACAATAACCATTACAAGAAAATCATTAAATATTAAATACAAACCAATTTATTGACTAATTATTTTTTGTCTCTAAGATTAATTTATATTTAATAATTTTCTTGTAGTGAACGAAAAAAAAATGTAAAGGAGAATATTGTTGCAAATTGCAAATAAATAAGCATATAAAACAGTAATTATTAGGTTATAATTTGTCGTCTATACTCACCTATTGGGAATATTCAAGTATAGGCCAGATTCTCTCTAACCTATTTACATAGAATAAACTACAATTATTTAATACAACTGTTGTCTATACCTTCCCTTTTCAAATATGTGGTGATTGTCATCTATTTATTATCTTTATTCACAAAATTGTCATTATATTTTATTAGACGACGGACTCATCTCAATTGGCATTTATGTATGTCGTCATACACATTTTCTGCACTAGTGGATCTTTGTAGTGACAAGAAAAAAACTTTCTCAAGTATTTCTTCACTGACTTCAAACTCCATCATTTGACATGAAAATTGTCACGAAACTTAGACAACTTAAACATGTTACTCCAAACAACATGGAGTAGTCATCAAAAAGACCTCACTGCTTCATCTAGTAGACTGTTCATCATGTTGGAAATTCATTCTCGATACTCATAAAAAAATGTCATTGGTTCCACAAAAAGATTCTTGAATTTTGCATGAGGACCAATGCTTAATGATAATCCAAATAAGTAATAACATGACTCTTCCCATTACTAAATATATGGTTAGTCATACTTGATAACTAAAGAGATCAAATGGCACATTAATTAAATACCTAAGTTTTAAAATTAATAACTTAATCGCAAAATCGATAAATTAATATAGTATTATTCAAATAAATTATATAACCAATTGTGAGAGAAATAAAATAAAAACCCAGTTAAAATTTTGAAAAATTCAACTAAAAATCCAATAAAAAAAACCACGAAGGACTAGTAAAATAATATTAAAATCTTACGAAGTGATATTCTATTCTTATTTTTTAATCTAAAAAAATTATGTGTTTGAAAATGATTTTATGTAGTAGTTAATTAATATTTTTATTTTATTAACGAGATTTAATTACAATTCAATTATAATAGAACTTTTGAATCTTAAATGATCACGTATATATTAACTGGTATATTTTCAAATATATAGATAGAGTGTTTCTGAAATTTGAGGAAGAAAATAATTTTATTTTCAACATTTCCATAAAAGAGTTAGCTAAATCTGTTTGAGTAAGAACAAGACAATTAGATCAAAGCATAAACTTACAGCTATTAATATGTCATTTTCTTTGTCCAATTTCTCTTCTATAAAAATAAAATTATGTATTCGGTTTATCCAAAAAAAATTTGAAATTGGAATTAGATATAAGGTGAAAACACAATTAAAAGAAAAAGATGATTTATTTTTTGATATAATTGAGGAAGTAGAATGATTGATGATGTTTGAATTAAGGAATTAAGTACCACAAAAAGAAAGAGAAGCCCTCATTCGTTGGTGTTTGTAAGAGCATATAAATACCATACTCCTCTTCTCTCCTTTTCCACATCACATACACAACGCCCACAGATCCATCATTTCATCCTCTCTTCTCTTCAATCCAATGGCCGATCAACTCACCGACGAGCAGATCTCCGAGTTCAAGGAAGCCTTCAGCCTCTTCGACAAGGACGGCGATGGTCTCTTTTCGCAGATCCCTGTTTTTTTTCTCTCGCTTAGATTAGATCTCATTTCAATCTCTCTTTTTTTTCTAACCCTTTTAATTCTTTTCATAAATTTCTAGTTTTTCCCTCTCTGGGTTGCTTCCCCTTTGGTTTTTCGCAGCTTGATTTATGTGGGTGTGGGAGTGAATTGGATTTGCGTTCTCGTTGAAATTTCCCCCCTTTTTCCCGTTTTGTCCTTTGCTAATATTGCATGTGATGTGATTGATTGTCTTTGGTGTTCTGAGATTTTGGGGTTGGTTGGAAGGGATGTTTTCGGTCGTGTTTGACTTGAGATTTGGTTTCTGGGTGTTTGATTTCTCTGAAGGAATTGCTTGTGTAGATGTGACATTTGGTGCCGCATGTTTGGATTTGTAAATAAAACAACATAGGATGGGAAAAAGTTAACATCCACCCCCATTTTAGGTGGATTTATAGGATATTGTAAGAGATAGAGAAGGAAAGTGATTGGTGTGATGAGTGATCTAACAAGAAAGAAAGATATGTGAGAATGTGTGTTTATAATTGTTCATTCAGGATTGACCCCTTTATTATTAATTTTAGTTAATTTCGGTCACTTTTATTTGATTTTGAACATGTATCCGAGAATCAAATAGCAATTGGGTGGTACGTGGATCTCTGATAAAGGATTGGAAACTGGGATTTAGGATTGATTAAGTGTCGACGCTCTTCTTGATTACTATTGTTGAGTTGTGTGTGGTTATAATGGAAGGAATGGATCCTTTTACCCCCCCCATTGTACTTGTTTTGTGATAAATTGACCTGGACAATTATGACCTACACCCTCCAAGTGCACATTCTTGCCACGAGTGTTGATGTGTGTTTTGAAACTTTTGAACAAAACTGGGGATTGTAATTTGAGCCTAAAGGCAAAATTTTCGATCTGAGTGTTCATCATATAGCATGTTTGGTTGCACATTGTTGATGTGTTTTTCCATGTTCAACCAGAAAGGTAATTGTTATAGTTGTACTGCCTTTGGGCTAAATTAACGAGATTTATTTCTTTGTGATGAGTTTCTGAACATGCACTGAATTCTTTGTGTTTAACGTTGGGATAACGCAGTAGTTTGTTGTGAGGCTGAATCTGTTGTTTGTGTTCAACTTTTTCCTGTTCAAATGATTCAGGTTGTATTACAACCAAGGAACTTGGAACCGTGATGAGGTCACTTGGGCAAAACCCAACTGAGGCTGAGCTCCAGGACATGATAAACGAGGTTGATGCTGATGGGAATGGTACCATTGATTTCCCAGAATTCCTGAACCTCATGGCGCGCAAGATGAAAGACACTGATTCGGAGGAGGAGCTGAAGGAGGCCTTCCGCGTGTTTGACAAGGATCAGAACGGTTTCATCTCTGCTGCAGAGCTCCGCCATGTGATGACCAATCTCGGCGAGAAGCTGACCGACGAGGAGGTTGACGAGATGATTCGCGAGGCAGATGTTGACGGTGACGGGCAGATCAACTATGAGGAGTTTGTCAAAGTCATGATGGCCAAGTGAGGACCAACCAACCATAACAAAAAAATTTGAAAAGCACATGAACAGAAAAAGGACAGGGCAGATAAGTTTTGATGAGAATTCTATTTTCATTAGGACAATCTTCATTTGGGGTCATTAGTTTTTGTTGGTCGGGTTTGTTTGCTCTTATTTAATTGGTATTGCTCATTAGTATTTCTACTTCTACTTGTGTGCTATGTCCCTTGTTTTAGTAGCTTCACCATGCATTTGTACTTCACTTGTCATCTTTTTTTGGGTTACTACTATGAACCTCGAACAATTGGTTGCAATTTGTGCTTTTACATGTGAGTGACTTATACTGTTAATACCATCCTTATGCTACATGATTGTCTGTGATATAATTTTGCATTTCTCGACTTTACTCCAACAATGATGCAATGCAAAGCTAGTGAAGAAACACTTTTTTTCATACATATTCTCATGTGAAAAATATCATGTTTCGCCCCTTTTCTTTCTCCCAAGCTCATAATGCAGACGTCAAACTAATGTACACATAAAATACAAACGTCAAACAGATACTCGTTCCTAGGAACCCAAACAGATGACAAAAATCTTGCGTAATTTGCTCTATATTATAACTGAATTCAAGCTCACAAAACCCAAAAATGTTTCCTTAGCAAAACAATAATAAGAAAGTTAAGACAATGGAAGATTATTACATTATTTGTTGTTGGATTAAATGGTTGTTGGTGGGACATTGGTGCCGCGCAGTTGAACCTGAGGAGGAAAGATTTTCCCTTACTGATGGCAAGAGATTATTAATTTATTTCAGAATGAGGCATTCTCTTCGCAGAAGAAAATCCAAATCCAAATCCAAACCCAAATTCGTTGTGAAAGCACAAGCAAAGTCAAAATCCTTGCGCCAAATGTTAACTTCCTGTGGCGGGAACTGCTGCTTTTGAAGACACAAACCACCATGCTGCTTTTGCAAAAGACTGGTTTGGTTCATGCCTTGGGTAGAGACTCAAGGAAGTAAGAGATGAATCTCAAACGATTGTGATGTGATAAAGAAAAACAAAAGCAAAAAGAGATATATATGTACATGGGTGAAACCACAGTTTTGTGTGATTAATCAATCACACTACTCATTTACATATATACATATAAACTTCTCTTAGCACAAATTACTCATTGTTAGTATTTTTCCTAATTCAGGAAGATTCATCACTGATGACATCCTTAAAAAATAAAAACAATGTTTACTACATATCATAAATACTACCATCACACCATGTGTTGTGGCCTCTTCATTTTTTTCATCTTCTCTGTTTCAATTTTGCTTCTTTCACGCCATGCACTGTCTTTTAGGCCAACTTTCAAATACAGCAATAATGTCTTCAAGTTAATCACCAAAATAGAACAATAATTTCTTCAAATCTTTCTATTATTCAGGACCAACCCATAGAAAGTTAAAGGTATCCAATAACCCACTTTAGATAACTTGTGCATCCAAAATATATATATATATATATATATATATTTATATAGATTTTGTACCTTTTTTAGAATAAAAATATATCAACTTAAATCAATTTTACAAATATTATATAAGTAGTTGTGAATAGTGTCATTGAGTGGAACCACTGTTGAGAAATAAAAAATAAGAAGGGTGATATTTGTTTAAGTTTTAAGCGAACTGTTCAACTTTTCTCCTCTTCTTCACATATTTTCTAGCACGTTTTTTTTTTTATATTTTTCTTATTGTTGAAATGTATTAAAATTACAATGGTGTTCATTAAATGATTAATGAGATCTATTGATAAATTATAATTAATAATAAAAAATTATATTCGATATTTTAATCCATTATTAAATGTTCTAACACACCCTTAAAAAACACTTCTTTAAAGAACTTGTTAGCAGTTATCCTTAAGTTCATGTCTAATAATAAGAATAACAGAGGTTATAAATTCATGGGAGTAAATTTTAAATAAAGATTATATGTTTGATTTTAAAATAAAAAAATGGAGAATCTTATGAAGAGTTTAATAAATATACCCTCAAACTGTAACAATCAATCAAAATCTATATTTATTTGAAATTTTAAGATTATTACGAGAAAACTCAACAATCTTGTAATATTATATAATAATTGGGGATTGAATAAGAGTGTAAAAATATTTTATTAATAATGCATATAATATATTTTTTATTTTTTTATTATTTCAAGTAGAGATGACAAAATTGATTTAACACATTCATCTATTTGACTGGCTCAGTGCTTCTCCTTCCCTCAGTCAAAATTAACTATTTCTTTCTGCACCCCCATCATTCTTCTTACTGCAGTTGTCAAAAATGTGAAATGATGAAAATGATCCTGAGAGTTTTTTCTCTCTTTGGGAATGCCTATTCCAAGAAACAATTTTACATTACACAACAGACTCTTTCTTCCTGCACCTCTATATGTTCTTTTCTCACTTCCATAAATTTTCGTATTTTTAAAAACATCCTTTTGTAATATTTTGGATTATATAGTTTGAAAACCTTTTTTCAAATTCCTAATTAGCTTCCAAATTATATAATCCATTAATTTTTTTTAGATGCATAATTAATTTTTTGATTATATAATTTGGAAGTTTTTTTTAAATGCGTATCTAGATTACATAATCTAAAAGATACTTTGAAAGTAACAAAAAAAGAATAAAAAGGTATTTTCACATTTTGTATGGGTATGGGGTGGCTGTAAAAAACAGTCTTGCATATCACCATTCTAGAATGGAATTTTTGTCATTCCACAAAACAACTTTTCATTTTGGAACCCTATTTCAGAATGTGTTTTTTACTTACGAATTTTTAATTTAGAATTCATTTTATCTTTCCAAAATACCAATTCCATAACCCAAATTTTGAAAGCACTCACATCACCATAATCTGTGTTTTAAAATAAAATGTGAAGAATAATTTTGGGATTTAAAAAACGATGGGGTGCAGGAAGAAGAAGGATGGGTGCAAAAAGAAACACCCTCAAAATTATCGTGGCAATCAATTTCCAATGCGGCATGGCTCCATCAGTAATTACTTTCTTTCACCCTTTGGTTTCTTCCCTATCTTATATGAGCTGTTAAAAAGTATAAAATGTTCGTATTTTAAATTTTTAAGTAATAAATTTAAAAATATATTCATAAATTATACAATCTCAAATATATTTTTAACTCAGAAACGGATTTTAAATTACGTAATTTAAAAATTTATTATGAATTTATAATCCAAAATAACGTTTTCAAAATTTCATAATGTAGTCGAAATCTTTAAATTAAATTATGTAATTCAAAATATATTTTTAGATTATATAATCTATAATATATTTTTAAACTATGTAATTTATGATTAATTTTTAAATTATACCATTCATAATATATTTTTCATTTTTATAATCTGAAAATACATTTTAGATTATATTATATAATTTTTAATATATTTATACATTTTTAGATTACATAATTTAAAAATATATTTTTGTATTACGTATGCTAAAAATATATTTCAAATTCTGCAGTCCAATTATTTTAAAAATTATATAATATAAACTATATTTTTTAATTCATAAATGTATTTTTAATTATACAATTTATAATATATTTTTTAATTTATAATATACTTTTTAAATTATATAGTCTATAGTATTTTAACAATTTGGATTTTTGCAACATTTATGGAAAATAAGATATCCCGCTCCATTTGACCTCTCTCCACCCATTGCTATCCTTGTTTCAATTCGAGAGAGTAATGACATCTGTTTCAAGTTTTATTTTGGGTAACTTCTTCCTACACCTAATATTTTTAACCTGACACCCTATATAATTATTTTTATTCCGAAAATGCCTTTCATTCTGAAAATAAAAATCCAGAACTGAAAATAATACATTTTGGAAAAAATATATCCAGAATTCAAAATTCAAAATCTCATTCTGGATAAAAAAATCTGTAATACATAAAATTTGTTCCAGAAAAAAAAATCTGGAAACATTCAGGAAAAAAATATCAGTAATGTATAATCTATTTATTTAAGGATATTTTCGTTTTTTTAGCTGAAAATGGGTGCATTAATATGGTGCAGCAAGTAATTGCCTTTATTTTGTCACAAGAGATCACCTAAAGCCCAATTACAAACAAGTTCTATTTTATCGCATTCTACATCCCCATGATTTGAAGTGGCATCCCAGTAAAGATGGATATATATCCAAAAATAAGGGTTGCAAGTTATGTGATTAGACACCGTTACAGTTAGATAGTGTTATTCATATTAGGGTAATTTTGACAATTATCCTAGTAAGTCATTTGAGACAATATCATTGTTTTCAAGATACATCTGGTTTAGGATCTATTCACATCGTTATTGTCAAAACGTATTTTGCGACAGTTTGGGTAAGAACATATGATTCCTCAACCTCTCTTGCAATTTGAAGGAAGTGCAATTAATGATTGTTATTGGTACTCAATGATTGCACTTTGTTGACCACCTCAACATGTATAATCAAATACATGCACTATCAACATGTACAATCAGATACATACACTAGTTCATACCAATTTCACACCCATATATATTTTGTGTGATTGTATGTATAGACAGATCTTCAGTCATATAATCAAGATGATGATGAAACATAACATACATAACAAGAAGAGCTTGCTTGTTTATTAAGTAATTTATCTTTTATATATATTGTTATTTTCTTATAATTTTTTTTTAATATTTTAAGCATTTAATGTTATTTCAATAAATGCTAGATAGATTAAAAAGGATTGTTAACATCCTACAATGCATAATTGACTGCATAATTATAATTGGGTCTGAAATTACTCTAGCATGGACAAAAACCTAGAATGACAAAAACCTAGAATGCACTGCAATTAGTATGTGAACTCGAAAATAAGAAAATAAGAGGACAGTCTGCACTAAATGTTCACGTGTTGTAAAATATTGGCAACATGGACATAATGCTTAAATAGTTTTGTTATGCACTTAAAGGTTTGCATTTTTAAGTTACATTTTTAAGTTAAAACATATATTGTACATGAACTTTTAAACATTGATATATAACACTCTAATTGTTTATGACAATCGTGTTCTATCTACTTAATTTATAAGAATATTGGTATTATTGTAATAAAAATAATTTTGTATTAGATTACTTACAAAAAAAAATCACAAAAATGTAGATTGTATTATCAATCCAAAATACAAATTTTAAAAAGATACAATAAAATTTCAATTTATATGGAATGCCTGTTCAAATAATGAAATAATGAGGGTGTAGAATGCAATGGCCAGATCACCTAAAGCCTAGTTCAAACCAAAAACCAACGCTATTTCATAAGCGGAACGGAAGTTCATTCTCACTACCGGTACTCTGATCCCCGTAGGTGCAATGAAACAATATAAACTATACTTTAAAAGTAGAATTATTAAAAATATAAATAAATGTATTCAATGACAATTTTATATTTAAAGAACTTAAAACTTACTTTAGCAAATAAATGTGAGAAAATAAGATATAAAAATACAAAGAAAAAAAAAAGAAATAGGAAATCAAAACCTCGAAATATTATGGATTTATAGTCTTAAAAACATAAAAAATTACTAGTTTTGAAAACATTCCAATAGTGTTATCTTCTTATCATACAATTTTCAGCGTGGTCTTTCAAAAAAATAAAAGATTTTCTTAAGCAAGAGTTGAACATATATGGTTAATGCATTGGACCTGAAGTGGAATCATTTAGACAGGACCTATATTCAATCCATCAAATCATTTTTTCTCCTTTTTGACTTTTTTCTTTAACCATCCACATTTTATCTTCCTGTTTTTTTCTTTCCTCTTCCTATTTTTGTTGACTACAATGCAAACGAAAAATTATAGCAATACTCTCTAAAGAATACAAGTTGCATGCAACATAACCAACTCTAACTCACGTTTAACGAGGCCAATTTCACGACTTACTGGTGCGGAACGAAGCTTCTATAAATCACATGCACTACCACACTACACCATAATTTCAGCTATTCTTTTGCTTGTGTACAAATAGTTCGTATATTATAATGCAGAAAACATGACCAGCAACCTACCTACTTGAGTAGCTCTACTAGCATCATGTTTAAGGCACATCCCAGTGTTGTTTCAATAATTCTAGAAGGAAAATAAGAAAAAAGTGATTGAAAAATCATGAAGGTTAAATTTATCAATTCGAACAGAAGTCTCGAGCATATCTATATACCGCCTGTCAGGACTATTATTTAAATTTTTCATCTTTACAGACTGAGGCTACCAAAAAAAACAAAAAGTTTTATATAATTGACAAGCGTCACATATTTACCTCTTGAGTGGTTTGTAAAGGACAACTGTCACGTATTTGGACTGGAATCTGTGAGTCAGTCCCAGGGCAACAACAGACTTTGAGGCCAAATTTTTCTCGATGAAGACGTGATTTAGCACAACATGTTGGGGCTTGGAAGAGGAACCTACGTCAGAGTTCTCCATACCTAGGACAGTAAGATGCAGTTGCGAAGGAACAGACATCGGCTCTTTTGCAAAATCCTCGTCAGCTGGAAATGCTTGACCATAACTAGATTCGGGGGAGGGTGGCGCTTCAAACTCAGAGACCCCACCAGGGTTTTCTGGCACATAATCCTGCAGAAAAACAATAACATTCAAAACAATTTCTGGTAGAGAAATTCCCCAAATGGGATAGGGAAATATTTGTAAAGTTGAATTTTCTTTTCATATTGATAGTCGTCAAGTCAATTTCAAAGTAATGCAAAGCAAAATCAAGAAACAATTTGCAAAATTTGATTCCTCAATTTCCATTTAACACTCCTATTAAATCCCAACCCCTACTAAAGCACAAAATCACATGAAAACTAGCTTTACAAAACTTAAAAGTTGTTCCCTGAACCAATAGTATTGTGCAGAAACCAGTGTTTCCCCTGTCTATGTTCGACCTTTATCTCCATATGTGGCATGCAGACATGACAAAATAATATAGTATGTGTTACTCTTTCCCTGGCCCACCCACCTTGGCTACATGTCCTGTTCACCCTCATCGTCGAACACAAAACAAAGACCTAGAAGAGCACAAGGAAAAACTTTGGCATCTTTGTATGCCATGTTCATCTTAAAACCCAAGTGAAGCAATCACCTCACACGGAAGAAAAGGACTCCAATGCAGGCATACAATTAAATTTAAAATATACAGGAGAATGAATTTCAAGATGAAAATACGTTCAGAAAATAATATTTTCATCAAGAGAGGAACAAGTAAGGACGATACATACATTAACATCAAGAAGATTGCAGACATGTCCCATCTCATCAGTTACATTAGGAAGGTCTGGAATAAATCTCTCTTCACCATCGACAATGAACCTATAATGATATATGCCTGGTGGAAGGACTAATAAGATTGAGTGATCCTTGCCAGCTCGCTGCAGTGCCTTCCTGCAAATAATAAATTTACTGGTACTGATCTAATTGTAGAACGTATACAGTTATGATAACCTTTTTTGTTCAAATACAATCAATCTGCTTGTCACTGACTGACAAAAGAGTGGTTAAATCTCACCTAGAGGTCCAGTTATCCCAAGATCCCTCCACAACCACGATGTTACCACCATAGTTCCATGTAATCATAACAGGGATCCCTTGCTCAGGAGGTTGATTGACAATACCGTGAGGCTCATTCTGCCACATTTGATTGAGAAAAGGAGGGCCGTTTCCTCTTTGTAATGGAGGTAAAGGAACCTGAAAACAAAGAAAGTTAATATTTATTTTTTAAGTAATGCCAATTTGCCACTGACGAAACTTACATACTAATTTCCTAACCCAAAAAACAAATTCTTAACTAAGAAAGAAAATGAAATTTCAGTGAGGCATATAGCAATGGTGCAAGTTACTTCATGAACAACTTTAAAAAGTGTTACGTGTCATCCTCACCCTTTATTTTCTTATAGTTTAATGGTTGAAGTGGAGCTACATATCTGAGCACAACAGTAAAAAAATATATAAAACAAAGCATAGACGCCTCTCTGACGTGAACAAGAACCACTGCCGAAGGATGTCAACTGAGACCACAGAAAGGTGTGCCAGAGTTTTAGAGGGTGGGTTGTCCGGGAAACGCAGCTGAGAGCTCTGGGTCAAATGATCAGTGTCTAAGAGAATACAGCTACATCAATGAGACTTCAGAAGAGGCGAGACTGGGAAAAGGGTCTAATGAAATAAAAGAGGGGGAAAATCCCAAGATTCACCCCCACCAAACGATGCCACTCCACGGAACAAAAATAGAGGGGTTTTAGCCTCATGCAAAAGTGGTTATGACTGCAAATGGCATCAATTAATGCTGCTCTAGACACATCGGGGTTTCACATAGATTCGTTAGTGATGTTAGTAAGGGCAAATAGCTATGGTACATAAAGTGCCATCAATCACTCTGGATTTTGCGTACAAGATATTATATAAAACCAAACTAGTTTGAGAGAGTAATCATCTTGCTTCCAGATATGCAAGTAGTGGTTATTAATTGATATGAATCATGCAGAAGTAAATGAATTTAAATGTCATAATCTGGGCATTGCCAAAGTTGTTTGAAAATACAGAACAGTATGAACAAGAATAAATTTATACCGAGAAAGTTACAAGGTCTTTTTTCTACATATAACAGGTTCTTTTTAGTGACTATAAATGATTTACCACTGATCACACCCCATAAACCAGAAAATGTGCAGAGTGCAAATATTTTCACAACATTTTACATTAGGAGTGAAAATCTTTAGACACAAAATAATTCAACATATATACATGAGGGTAAAAGATAGATTCAGATATTTGTATTAAATTAAATTATACATATCCATTCACCTTAAAAGAACTAGAGGGCAACTGAAAGATCAGGTAAAAAAAAATATAAATTTTGAATCATTGGAAAAGAAAACATTAAAATTACTAAAATGTGTTTGGAAACATGTTTCCCACCGATATACAACCGCTCTCCTGTAAAGCAAGACAAAGCTGCTTCTGCGCCCCTTTTACTAAATTGACACGAAAGAATCAACTTATACACGTCTGAACCCATACCGAACATAATATAAGCATGCAAAATATGACAACCAAAATTCATAAATAGTGAATGGACAGTAATTCATACAAATTAAACTAAACCATCAGTCTTGTTTTTTTAGCTTGGATGGAAGTACATATAAACTGCACAAGATAGAGGTGCCTTCAGAATAGAAGTTTTCTTCTCCAGGTTATCCGCAAATCAAAAACCACAAAAAAGGACACTCAGAACATTGATAGGTATAAAGGAGACACTGGGCAAATATTTACCAAACCCAGGGATCAATAGAACATTGGATAGGAGGGAATAAATGCACAGAAAAATATTGATCGCACATTATATACCAGACTTATAATCTTGTGTGGCACTTTTGAAACTACATCCTCAACTGTTATTAGAATATAATAATCACAAAGTATATTATTGTCTCGCCTGCAAAATTCTTTTAAATTACATACTAATGCCTTAATAACGGTATCCAAAATTATTGCAGCACCATTTGTCTGCATTGCAATATTTCACGTGCTGTTCCTCAAATGGAGAAATGTCGAGGAAAGACCCAGGACATATGTCACATAAATTGATATAAAAAACCCCATATCGTTATAACAATAAAATTGATTCTGTGAAAAATTAAAATTGGTCGGATTCCAAACGGCTTTCACAGACGAATTTAACTGGTTGAGCCCAGCAGACAAGAACTATCCAAGCGCATTTCCAAATGGTGTAATAATCCAGTCACAAGTCACAACCATCCACAATGTGCTTGTTTAACCAGAGAACCATTAGGTGGGACAAGTTAAACTTATATGGAGTCATTGTGTAGCAGTTGTATGAACTGTGAAGTTGAGACTATCGTTAGTCCAGCAAAGTTTTCAACCCTCACTGCACAGAAAAGAGATTGCAGCATTGCACAGAATCTACAAAATAGTGAGGTAACTCTCCTAAACAAACAGATGTGAGTACGTCAGAATTCTGAAAAGAAAAAAACAGTTTACAGCAGTACTCTCCAAGATCCACACTACCCGCCTCTCAACATTCAAAAGAATTAAACCATAGCTAGACAATCAAAAATAGCAATATTCAGGTAGGTCACTGTCATGTTTATTGCCTGTTTGGTCAGGTAAGTTGGACATTTATTTCTCCACCAATGAAGAAGCAGTGAATTGCAGCTTCCAATTTGTTTCCATATATCCAAACACACTGTTGTTCAATCTGAACCCATGCTCGTGACGATCCACGCACGAAAGAACCAGTTCATCAACAACAAAATTACCAGATCCGTTCGACGACATTTTATTTTTTTCAACTTCGAACGTGTGAAGATAAACTCAGTAAATAATCCACGGTTTCAACAAAAGTAACCCTACCTACACTGCCTCCTAATCTCCCGCTCTCTGTCTCTCACGCACCAGACATTAGTTAGTACCAAAACTCACCAACCGAACACAGAAAGCAAAATCAACGAATAACCTAGTTGACCGAACAAAACCGAAATTCCACCAAAATCAATTCAACACCAACGCATAAGCGTGGCGACACCAAAATGTAGAAAAATCGAAGCAGAAGTAAGAGAGGATGCTGCGGGTAGAACCTGAGGACCGAAGAGGATCGGCGATCTAGAGCGGCGAGGACTTTGAGGCGGGCTATTGGCCATTGAATCGGAGGAGAAGGCGCGAACAGGAGGACGAGAATCCGGCGCGTGAGCTACACCTACGACAGGTTCCACGACGGAGGGATCTGAGGTGGCTGGAATGGATCCGTCTTCTCTGCCGTTAGCGTTTCCCATGCGATATGCTATTTGCAGAAGCAAACGATAGAAAGTTAAGGGAAAACGAACCAGTGCGTGATGGCGTCGCCGTCGTTTAGAGAGAGAGAGAGCAATGCAATGCAATGCGCGCGAGAGGTAAACGACGGAACGAGGATTGAGATTGCGAGTGAGAGTGGAGAGAGAGAGAGAGAAGAAGAATGAGGAGAAGAAAATAGAAACGGTTTCGTTGTTGTTTGTTCTTATCAACTTCTCCTGTCCCAGTTGTGTTCTGTTTGGACTTTGCAGAAGGAGAAATACAAATTAATTGAGAAAAAGAAAACAAAAAAAGGAGAGTAAAAATATAACCCTTTATTTTATTTTCACTATTTTCTTTTCCACGCTCCTTCACGCACTGGTATTAAATTTAAAATGTAATTTATATATTTAAAAATATTTATTTATCGTTAATTAAAACTTATTTATGTCAGTGATGATTAACATTAGAATGTTTAAATTAGCTATTATATTAACTGATGGTCATAAATCACTAATATACTATATATTATAAGAATATATGTGTTAATTTCAAAACATTAAAAACTTAAAATACCAAAACAAAACCTTTAAAAGAACAAAAGAGGAAACAGAATATTAAAAAGGGGTGAAGGACATAAAAGTATTTTAATTATTTTTGTTTATTCCAACCATTGTTATAATAAGTTGGATCTTGAAGCATGGCTATGGTTAACTTAATTTGATAATATTATCAATTTGTCAGAATCACAAGTGGGGTATCTCATAATCAATATTTTTTATTCAAGATCTATTTTATAATCAAATATTAAAATGATTATTAGCTGACAAAATGTCAGATTTGCATGCACAATAGCTTACAAATCACAGAACCAGGATTTGCTCAAACAAATATGCACTTTCACTCTCTCTCCCACACATGTAAAAGAAGAGGGTTTTTTTTCTGTATGGTAAAAAATCTTATAATAAAAATATTGTATTTGTTAATTTAATAAACATAATAATTTACATTATATAATAATTTGAAAATGTTTGGAAAAACCCATAATAGAACCAAAAAAGCTAAACTAAAGATAATTCCAAATGGATCAGCATCACAGATTGGACAATTTAAGTTTGGCAGTGAGAGAGACCCTTGTGCTAAAATTGACTCCTTACCAAATTGTCTTTATTAAAAATAAACAAAAACTCTAAGAAAAAAGTATTCACATTTAATTTCAATCACAACCTGCACTGCATTCAGAGGGATGAAGACACATTTCTGAGACCTTTTAACCTATTTTGTCTGCACTTCAAAGGATCCATTGGAACACAAAAAAAGGTTTGAATGATTAACAACACACACAACACTGAAATAAAATAAGATGATTTTTTTTTTTTTAATTTATTGTTATACATTGGGTACTGGATAAGTTATATCATTTGGTCTCTGTGACTAACCAACCAAATTAGAATACGCAGTTATGATAAATAGTAGTTAAGAAAGTTGCAGAAACTTTCAAAAAATCAACTGGATAAGGTTATGGAAAATCAGAGAACCTCTCTATAAATAAGTTAACACTGGTATTTGATATATTCGACTCATCATAACAGATGGTTCATAACCAAATACTATAAATAAACCCTCTACAAATGAGTAACATATGTTTTTATCAGTTCTATTATACAATCTTTTAACACAAAGTACTTACTTGATCGGCGTCAAAGTACCTTTTACAGATCAATTCCAACTGAGTGAAGAAAAGAATAAGAAGAAACGGTCGATACATCATCAATAATTGTTACTATCACTTCCAAGTACTATATAGACCATTTCTAAATTATACAAGTACAATTGGTATCTACCGTAAAGTTGAAACCCGCAACCATAAGATTGTATTAAAGAAATGGGTCTCCAAGAAAAAAAAGTAAATCTACTATTATTTTTCATATCAATCCAATTTTTTCTTTCATTTTAAGAGGGTTATGAAAAGTCACTTAATTAATTGTTTGGCTATGGTTAGTAAATACATGCGTAGGCTTTTATGTGCAATTTTGTATGATAATAAAAATGAAAATATATATAATTAAATCATTGTAATAAATATATATAAGACAATAAAGAGAAGGTATATGCAGCCAGTGCAGAAGCATCTTCAATTGGTGAACACCAACACCATTCTCAACACTACCAATCCACTTCATTGGTCTCTAACCACCATTTGGGGTTTTACCAATATCTGCTTCTTCAGTTTTTGGACCACTATTACACATTCACCAACACAATTTCATTCCACAGTAAATAAATTATGCACTATCTGCTTCACTTACAAATGCCATTCTCAACTTATTTATTTATGCAGGTTTTTGTGAAACTTTAAGCAGTGACAAAAATAGAAAAACAAATGTGAAATTGATGTTTTGGAACCAAGAGAAGGAGACGCGCATGAGTGAGCGCGTGAGATAAGCGTGTCAACGAGGACACACGTGTAAGGGGCCACCCCATGTTTGATTTTGTCCAAAGTGCCATGATTGTCACGTGACGTACAAGGGATTCAGATAAGATTCTCTCTTTTTGTGGCAAATAAAAGAAAAATAATAAAACTAATGCTTTGCTCCCCAATTACAAAGCTGCACTCACTACAATATAAATTATTTGGATAATCTTATTGAAGAGAATAAGGATATGTTTCTTTTGGAAAAGAGCTATTTTGCATTCTATTACTGGCTCTAGCCCACCATTAAAGAAAAAAAAAATGTTTTCTGTTTTTAGTTGAACTATGGTACTTTATTACAAAGCTGGTTAAATATGTGGAAAAAAATAAAAGCTTCAATTTAACTTTAATTAATTTCTTACACAAATAGATTGGTTTGTTAATTTTGCATCTATAAAAATAACTTTTTGTTAATTATATATATAACATGTAACATTTTGACTTATTAAGAAAAATGAACATTTAGATAATATTTTCTCTGTACTATAAAGTTTTTTTTCAAAATAAACTTCTCTTTTTATAGAATATATATATATATATATATATATTATATAAATTTAAAAAAAAAACAAAAAAATTGTAATTTTATTCATGTATATATTTTAAACAGAAACACATAAAAAAAGACAAGTCACTCTCTTCAAATCTCATATGTATCTATGTGTTAAAATTATGTGTTTTTATAATTTATATAAGTAATGCATTATTAAGGGATAATTTAATTAAGTATAAATCATAATCAAATGTTTAACTGTTAACCCAATTGGCTACTCGTATAATAAATAACATATATCAATATCATAAATATTTCATTATATTTAAAAAAACACGTGGATTGAATTTGATTCAAAGATCTTCACTATTACACTATACTTTGACCAAGTTGTTTTACACATCAAAGTTACATAATAAAAAATAATTCACAGGATAAATTCATATTATCTACTAGACACAACTTTTTCACATTGTACATTGAGTAACAAAAACTTTCTTTCACTCTCGATGTCTATTTTTTTTTTATATGAGTTCAATATGAGTAGAGTAAAAATATCTCAAACTGAATATCAAATTAGAAAAAAAATCATCTTTACAATATATCACTTAAAATTAATCACATAATATTAATATATATATATATATATATTATTTTTTACACAATTGTCTACACTTTACATGTAATTATTTACAAATTATCCGCACACTTGTGTTCGTATATAGTAAAACATTTTTAAAAAATAGTAGGACAAACTAACATTTTTAACCCGTCTTACCTTAATTTTTCTTATTTTTAACGGACTAAATAAAAAACATGTTGAATTAACTGTTTTGTCACTTTTATTAAAATTTTAATAAATATCTTAATTGCAAGAATCATTCAGTAAAATTGTAATTTAATTTTTGGGAATTTTTTGGTATCATATATTTTTAAAACTTTTTGTAATTTCTATTCTTGGTTTTATGAGAACCACACTCTCATTAATGTTTTATTTGATTGTGGCAAAAATATATATTTCTCAGATAGAAAAATCAATGGATGTCTTATTTTTGTATGAGTCTTATTTTTTTATGTTATGTTAGCATATTTCAATGGATGTCTTATAAGACCCAAATTTTAATCTTATTTTTCAGCATATGACCCTTGCAGAGAATAAGCCACAAGTTAATTATGTAGAACCAACAACTCTGGAAAATTCTTCAGAATTTATTCCTAAAACAAAAATCAACATCTACATATCTATGAGTTTAAAATGTATAAAGAACACTTATATTACAATAATTTTATGATTCATAAATGTTGGAAATCAAGATGATCATTCAGAACTCAATGTACCATTTAAGAGATTCAAGCATTATTCCAAACATAACTCAATTCAGAAACAATAAATATAATTATCCTCCCAAATTCCAAAATTCCAACTTAAAATAATATTATATTTTAATATACACACTTTCTCATTATTCAACACTCCAATGTCATCAAATCCCTAAAATTATACATAAGTAAACTTAACCATCTACTTTCTATCTCTGTTCAACTTACCAACATAGTTAATCATTTCCAATAATTCATTAAGGATAACTTATATATCCTGCATTAAAGTATATGCACTCCAAGTAATGGTTAGAGAGGGTTTAAATGCACTAAAATTCGATACACCTAAAACAACATAATCAAGTTATACTGGTAGACTAAAACTGAGAAGTCAGACCAAGAAACAACATCGAAATAATCAAAAGGTTATGTCAATAAATATATAAAAGAATAAAAATAAAACATATATATTATTATTATAACAAGGCCTAAATTAGATAATAAAAAAAAACCTGCGTTAGGGGTGCGTAAATAATAAAACTGTGCATAAAGAAAGTTCAAAGGTAAAGTGAAAGCTCATTAAGAAAACTGTATAAATAGGAGGTCAACATAAGAGGTAAGCAAGAGTGATTTTTGTCTTATGAATATAAAACTATTTTTGACTTTGACATCGAAACGCCTTGCAGGTACACCCACCCATCTGAGTGGAGGAGAAGCCGAGAGCATCCAACCTGAGGAGAAGCCGAGAGAGTCCAGCCCAAGAAAAGACCAAGAGAGCTCAACTTGAGGAGTAACTTAGAGAAATCCAAGATTGGAAGATCCTTGAAAGAAGTTAGTCTTGTCAATCTGTTCGAGTGTTCTTGGTCTTTGTTGTAAGAACACAAGTAATTTTAAAATTCAAACAATAATTAAAATAATTTAAGATAATTTATTTCAAATAACTGACCTAACCAATAACAAGTTCAAGTAAATAATATTTTTTATATTATTTAATTCTAAATTTTTGTAAATAAATAAAGGATATATTTAAATTAAAAGTTGTTGGGTGAAAGTAATTATGACAGCATAACTACTACGATATCTATTTTTGAGAAATATTGGAAATATAATCAAAATTAAAAAAAGGAGTTGGTTAACAATATAGAGAGGCGTGAAAAATAAGAAAAAAAAAGAAAAAGAATAAAGATAGATTTGGAAACAAAGATTTTATTTTCAACGGGTGTAATTTTTTCTCTTATAGATTTTAATCATACTAGTTGAAAATTTATGGATAATTTAAGTTAATTTTAAGATTGATATTTAAGAGTTATGATATGTTGATAATTCGTCAATAAATTATCTCAGATTATAAATGTTAAAAGTGAAAGAATATATTTTTTTTCTTAAAATATAAAAATGTGAGAGGATTAGGAATTTAGAAAGAGATTATAAACTAGTGTTTTGGACTATATTGTTATGAAAATAATATTTTTTGATATTTAATCAAAGGTCATGTCTTATATTGTGGCAAGAGAAGGATCCGCGAAGAGCTTTGTCCACATTACATGGTTAAAAATGAAATCAAACTAATTTTCATACTACAAATTCATTTTTGTATAAATGTTCAAAATTAATTACGAATACATGATAAATGGAGAAATTAAAAAAAGTTTACTAAAGTAATAACATGTTAGAATAAATATTTTAAATCAAATTCAAATACACAATAAATGAAAAACAAATAAAACATCTCACAGATTATGGGACTAATTACAATATTATAACAATTAACAGTAAAAAAAATAGAGTTGGAACAATAATAGGTCAGAATATGTAAAAAAAAATATAAATACAATATAAAGAGAACAAATTTAATTATTTAGCACTTTTTATGACAAAATACAATAATATGAGATATTTAGTAAAAGTCAACTAGCAAATAATTGCTATGAGAACGATAATAGATAATGTGTGTACTGTAACATTTAAATAAAAACAAAAGATAGATATAGCAAATGTTACATCACTAAAATATAAAGGTTTAAGATAGTAATAATAATAATAATAATAATAATAATAATAATAATAATAATAATAAAATATTATAACGGGGACAATAAAAGATTAAAATAAACATTGAAATTCAAATACATAATAAAGTGAATATAAACTCCTAGTTGACGAAATTACTTAACAAGACACTTAATAAGACAAATGTTCAGATTTAAATTCAAATATTATATTTACTTTAAAGGTTAATTAAAAATATATGTGAATTGATAAGTTAATTAAAAATTTGAAATGATTATATAATCCTTACTTAAAATAGAATAAAATATCAATTAACATCTATGTTTATAAATTTTTGTAGTTAACTTGAATATGAGTGAAAAATAAAAAAGGGATAAAGGAGAAGTTTACTATTTTAGCCTTATTATAAAGGAAATCTTTTAATTGCTGTGAGTACTCCCCCGCTTACTAAGTTAACTTCAATATCTACTGACACTTCTGCTTCGAAAGTCTCTTTGTTTTTAGACTACTTCTTCTTACACCTCCATAATAAACTTGATTTTACTATTATGCTTTTTAAGTAAATAATATTAAATAATTAAAATTAAACTTAACTTTTATTTAACCTATGTTTTCACTTTCACTCTTTTAACACTTTCTAATTCACTCCCAGCAACAACACCGGCGGTGCCTACCCCCCAATTTCAATGCTAGACTGCTTCTTCTTACACCTCCATTTCTTCTTCAGCCACCCCATAATAAACTTGATTTTACCATTATGCTTTTTAGTAAATAATATTAAATAATTAAAACTAAACTTAACTTTTATTTAACCTATGTTTTCACTTTCACTTTTTTAACACTTTCTAATTCACTCCCAGCAACAACATCGGCGGTGCCTACCCTCCAATTTCAAGGCACCCCCACCCACCCACCTTCAAAGCACCAACAACGGCACCCATTCCCACTTCAAATCTCTTTTCTAATCACGCTTCAACCATTGACCTTCTTCATCTAGCACAAAGACTCAAAGAGGTTAGTAAGTCTTGATTCTTCAATTGTAACTCTTTGGTGGTGGAAGTGTTTTAAAGCATTACATATTTCTCTTCGTTTAGTTAGTTATGGATCATGTAACCCGTGGTTAGTTTTGGTAGTTGTCATTTTGTTGTCAAATTAAGATGATTATAGCGTAAATTTGTTTAACGCTAAAGAGATGATAGTATAAAAGCGATCAGATGACCACAAGTCGTCTTCCAACGAATCCAATAGTGAAATCAGTAAATAAGTGTCGCATAACTCCCCATTTTGGGTTAATTCTCTACATATGTGCTCTTAAAGTACAACAGAGTTGCGACAATTTTAAGTGAGTTACTAGGGGTGGAGGAGACTCGTGGGAAGGTTGAGATGAGGCAGTGTCGAGGAGTCAACGTACGATTGAGCTGGCTCCGAGATATATACGAGGGATGTTGCGCTTAGGAGGCTTGGGAGTGTGCTGCCAGGACTTACTTGTTACATCTGGTTGGATGCACTATTTTTGCAGATAAAAGTGTCACCTATGTATTTGTTTCGTACTTATTGTTATTAAAAAATCTACATATGTGCGGTGTATACGCATGGGGAGCAACAACACTTACACATCTATATGAGCAATTGGTGGATGCATGCTATTTTAACACGAAACAGTTGGGCGGTTATGCAACACTAGTTCATGTATGAAACCATACAAATAATTAGCAATCACATGTTACATTCCATAAAATTTTATATTAAATATTTTATAATTAATATGATCGAATTACGCATGCATGGATATATGAGCACTTTTCGGCATGGGAAGAAGGGATATTAATTCCCCATATAACGAGGTACACCCGCGTGCAACACAATACATTGTTGCTTATCAGATTGGTGTTGTTGGTGATGTGCCAGTGCAGTTGGATGGACTCACACACGATGACCTCATCTGGACTCCGTATGAGGACCACAAATTGAGCAGGCCATTTGAGACCATTTATTTATTCTCGAGTCACCTGTGATTGGGCAGCTTATCACAAAGACATATGTCTGAGCGTGTGTTGCACCAATTTAGCTATCAGCAGAGCGTTCCACCATCACTGATGTCGGTTGAGGTCCTGGTTCACATGTCATTGACCAAAGGTGGTTGCAGTTTGATAACCACTTGGTGACAAGTTTGACAGTTGTTTATAGTCCATCTGCATGTGTTCCTGAGTACATCTCTTGGTTTAGGATGTTGTCACACTCATACATTCCTATATGTGAGCTTGGAGATCAACTCACTGTTGTACCACGTCGTCGCCTTCGTAGTCCAGATGCTGAGCAGGCAAGTCCCTCGTCTCAAGATGAGCGTGCACATTCGGTAAGATTTTTTTTATTTTTATGTGATTAGATAATATATTTGACAAGTTTAATTTATTTGAAGTTGGTGCATGGCATATTTAGGCACATTGTCAGTATCCTCTAGCACATGATAGATTCTCGTTAGGTCACTGAAGGCACTGACGCATACGAGGGTACGGAGGTAGCGTTGCAGTTAGTTTGGAGTGTGACCAACGACCTTTTGATATCTTTTACCCGTTGATGACCACCTAACAATGTCGCGTATTTTTCATGCCACTGATATATTTCTTTGAATAAATCCATTTTGGTGAGTGACCATGACTCTTCACACATCCCCAACAATGAGGCAATTGCACGAAACCCACAATGTTCATCAACTTTGACATTTATTACATCCAAAATATAAGGGTGACATTTCGAATGAAATTGATCAAGCATGAGAATTGCATTGGTGTTGGTCACCACCTTAACCTTTCCCTAAGGGGTCTTAAAAGAATATGAGCTATCGTTTACAAAATGGATGCGATCAACATGCTCAATATGAAGGGGTGCGTTTTGTAAACCTCTAAAATTTGTTTGCTTGACTCTTTTGGGATCCTTTTGTCTTAATTGCATCTAGTGGTGCACATAATGTTGTAATGTCCGGGTAGGCAAATTCAGGCAACTTGTTTTTAATTGTCACTTTGCAACAAATATCAACATGTTTGAACCGGGATAGAATGACATCTCATTCTTGTTGAATTGAAAACTCAAATGATAAATCACATTTAAATAAATATGAAAAATCTAGTCTCGTCTACATAACATGAACTTCATCAAGTGGAGTGATGACACCCATAACATATTTGGCTAACTGACAAACACATGGTAATATGTAAGTCCGTCTAAGTACACATCCACAACGTTCACTATCAAAACCCACATCGTTGTCCCATTCAAACTCTTCAGCAATGAGAATCAAATCATGTTTAGATACAAAGTCAACCAACATTTTATACAACTGCACATTGAATGTGTGTCCTATGACATGTAGACTCATCTGAAAGGATGCCTTGATTTTGTTATGTTGAAGTACAATAATATTCTTGATAGTATTCCAACACGAGCACAAGTCTCCCATACTATCTTGTAATACTCGTTTCAAATATGAATGAGTTGATTCAACTTTGTATAAGTATAAAACATAAAAGAATTAGACATTATACATGTTCTAAACAAAGTAAAGACATATTTTGATATGCATGTTTGATGTTGTATTTCCCAAATGCATTAACGAATTTTTCCAACACTTCATAAACTTTTCTTTATGCGGAATAATCCATGTGTTCTTCACATATTCAAAAAGTAATGGCCACGGTAAACAAATAGTTTCAAAAATTTTAACAAACCCATCAAATTTAGCAATATATGTACAGTCAATGATAGCGGTCCATGAATCCATCACAACTTATCAAGGCTCAACGAAATCTACCAACATTTTACACTTTGCTTTAACATTCTTATTAATGTGAAACCGACAAAGAGAATTTGTTGCTTTAGGAAACATAATATTGATGTCATTCATCAAAGCGAGATCTCTATCACAAACAATGACTTTAGGCCCCATATGCGATGTCAAAAGTGACCCTCTAAATTTTTGTAGTGCCCGTATGAAGTTCTTTTCTTTCTCGCCAGATAAGAACGCAAAACCAACAGAAAAGGACAAACCTGTACAAGTCACACCAACAATCTCAAGCAAAGGCAGACGATATTTGTTTATTTTGTAAGTCGTATCCATCAAGAATGCAATGTTAAATGGATTCAAAAGTTTCACAGCATCAGGATGAGTCCAAAAAATATCACTAACAGTATTGAAAGACTCATGAAACGTACTCCATTGAAGATAATTGTCAGGTGTAACAACATCATTAACTGTTGTAATTTCGTTCTTGGTCCTCTAACTGATCTCTTGTACGAGTATCTTACATTGTATACTTGCTTTATTGTTATCATACTATCCTCATTCTTCTTCTTCAAAGTACGTAGTATGATACCCGACTTAACCATGTTTTTAGCCATATCAACAAGCATGGAATGTTCATTAACTTTTAGGCTTTGTTTGGATTGGGGAGTGGAAATGAGGGAGTGGATTTAAGATGATTTGAAGAGAAAGTGTAAAGAAAGTTAGGATGTTTGGATTAAGGTAAATAGAGTGGAAAATGTAGGGAAAGTTTATAAAAGTTTGTGAGTGATGTGATGAGTGTGATTGAAATTGTATTTTTTTTTAATTGATAAAAATGTAACTTTACACATTTGCCCTTACATTTAAAAATTGATACAAAATTATTTTGATTGATTATTTGTGAATTATAATTGTTTTTAAAATAAAATTATTTATTCAGAAATTGAAACATTATTTTCGATAACGTGTTCAAGCTAACTTCGAAAAAATATAAATTATATAAATTTTTTGGATCATATTTATGATTCATAAATTTTATTGAGAACAAGGTTGTAATTGTGAATTATTTATTTTTCAATTATAGTTGTATGCAATTAAAAGATTATTTCCGGTATGGAACAAATTATTTCTGATAATGTGTTGGAGTTATAATTCGATAAAGGATTTTTTTTATGAAATAAATATTAATGTGTATTAATGCAATATTTTAGTTTATTAAAGCAAAATTCATTGATAAATTTTGTGCATAATAATAATAATAATGTTTCAGAAAATTATATGAATGATACATTGAAATATGTATCATTCAAAATAGTCATGGAAGTCCTTAATTTGTTTAGAGATTCGTGTCATAAATAAGATTACAGATTCGAAAAGAAAAACACATATGCATAATAAAATACAACCAAATTTTTACGTAGTTTAGGGATTTATAGTCATTATCTTGACTAGCTTTCTCATTCTTCGCTCGAGAGGCAGGCCAAAGAGTTGTTTTACCGCATTAGGATGACCACACAAGAAGTCGTAACAGTTATCCAACAAATCTTCATCCTGTATGTTCATCTCCACTAACATTTCCCAGATATCAAATTCAGAGTACTCGATGTACGACGGAGTGTGCACGTGTGTTCACGAAATATGGAGTTTCGTTCTTCTTCTGCAACAACATGGCGTCTGTTATATTGCAAATTTTCTTCCGTAGCATTAGCCACTTGCTGTGCTGACAAAGCGACAATCTCAGATGAAATGGCTTGTCGCTTAGCAATATGACATAACCTATCTGACTGATCACTACCCCTCCCAAGGATATCAGTTAATCCTTCAAACCTTGTGTTAGGTCTTTCCAGTTGCAGATCAATGACATCCACCATGGGGGCTTTTCTTTTTGAGCCTCTTGAAGAAGAAGTACCACCTGATGGCTGGGATGGCTGTGATGGCACCAATGGGGGTGTCATATTAGGGCCAGGGCTGTATGAATCAACATTAGGATGAACTGAGCGAGGAGTTTCACATTGAGTAGCATTCAATCCTGGCTCCTCTAGGATGTCCTCCATATTGTGATCATTAAGATCTACATTAAAATGATGAGATTGAGTTCGACTTGATGACTACAATGTTGTTCTCCCACCTTGGCCGGTAGCACGATCAAGCCCCCATAAGTCTTCCATCAACTTGTAGTGCCTGATGGGATTAACACGCCACTTTGCGGCCGAGGGCTTTGCCTGTTCATTACTGAAAATAAATACACTCATAATCATAATTAGTGGTTAATGTATGCGATAAGTGAACATCAAGTTGAATACATTACCTTTATCAACATATCCCACACTTCATCCTCGGCCTCGAAAATTTTCGTGGTTGGATTCCAAGCGAAACCACTCAGTCCACTAAATAGATCATGGATCTCACACCATTTGTCCTTAAGGCTTTTCTGCCTGTTCTTCACATTATTTTTTGCAATCCCTACCAATCCACTATGATATAAGGATTTAACGATGTTTGTGTAACCCTGCGTCGTCCAACTACCATCAATGCGGTTACCCATAGATGCCTCATCGATCATGGCATTCAACAGTCGAAAATCCATGTCGGTAGTCCATTTCTTGTGTTCACAGACATCTGCAGATGACTCTGAAGCAATACCCTTCCCGTGATCCATGATAAAACCTAATAAAAAAGGTTAAAATTTTGCAATAACATAAATAGTTTCATACGTAAATATTAATAAAGGTGGAATGTCAACATTAAACCATGAAATTGTTCTTACAACAATATAAATATAAGTTCATGGATGTTACATAAAATTAATTATTACAATAACCTGTCCACATTTCAGTCGCTATAGTATCCCTAATTTGTGACCCGAGCCTGTAGTCATCCTCACGAGTTTGTGAGTGTGACACATCTATATCTCCTTGCATCAACTCACGGTCAACTTCTTCCAACAAAGAGTTATCATCATTATCCACCTCGCGAAGAAAGTTATGAAGAATACAACATGCTAAAACAATATCGGTCATAGTGTCCACAGAATAATGAGGCTCTGTTCCGCTAGCGATAATTGGAAATCGCTTTTTGAGGACACCAAATGTTCTTTCGATAACATTTCTTAGTGAGGAATGACGATGATTAAACAACTCACGGGCATTTTGTGGACTTCTTTGGGAATACTCTTTTAGATGGTATCGAACTTCGCGATATGGAGTTATAACTTGGGCTTTGAGCATAAAACCCGCATCTCCAAGGTAGTATTTGCCTACAACCATCCATTAATAATTGTTAATTATAAGTCATATGACCAAATGAATTTTTATTGCACTTGAAAACACACTCAACTAACCTTCTGGAATGACCAATGGATCCTCTCGTACAAACGCATCCTTCAATATCCTGGAATCAGAGGCCGTTCCTTCCCACCCGGCAAGAACATATGTGAATTTCATGTCAAAATCACAAGTAGCAAATACGTTTTGTGTTGGCCAGTCTTTTCTTCCACGAAAACAAGGAGCATCAACTCGGGGGACTTTAACACGAACATGAGTGCCATCTATGACACCCAAATAATCCTAATACACAACAACTTCACATTTATAAATAACTTGCATTGCATACAACATTAATTAAATATTTAACTATTATTTTTCATATTCATACCTTAAAGTATGGAAAAAATCGATTGTTGTTTAAGATATGAGGTTCAACCTCAGTCCCAGCTGGTTGAATTAAGAACTCTCCATGCAACATCAATATTGCCTTCAAAACATTATGAAAGTGAATAGACACTGTTTCCCCAGACTGATGAAAGAAGAACGAAACACTTCGATTCTTGATGTTGTGTAAAGAATTAGCCACTTGTTCTTCAACTGTAGATCGAAATGCATCTTTAACCATCCCCGTTCCTCTTATTCGTTGACATAAATTAATAAATGCTTCCGGACTCATGCGAATAATGTCACGACATCTTTCAGTATGGATCAAGTACGACATCAATTCTTGCCGACGACGCTCTTTTTGTGGAATAAACTTCGGTATAGCATTATTTGTCTCGGTTAACACATGCAACACATTCAATCCATATCCAATCATGCAAAGAATTGTCATTGCTGCTACTTGTGTCCGCAAATTGATTTGCTCTTGTATTTGTGAAATTAGTGTGAAATCAACACCAAGTACATCGGGATTCATGTCATTCGTGCTAGACATCTCGATATTTTCGAAATACATAGACCAATGGTTATCGTTATCCATGGTCACAAATCCTAGACAATCATTAGGTCTAAAGAACCATATTTTACAGAAATAATAGTACTCAATTTTTTTTGCTTTTATAAATAAAATAAAATATTATATAAACTCTGTAAACTGGTATAGTCATAATTGTATTACAAATTCAAAATAATATTTATAAGGTTTTTTTTACTTAATTTTAGAAAAAAATAAATATTATACGTAGACGGTCGTAGTATTTTAAAATATTTAATATTTTGTATAGTTATAATTATTTTATAAATTAAAAATAATGTTTATAAAATTCTTTTACTTGACTTTAGAAAAAATAAAATATTATATGTAGACTACGTATTTTGAAATATTTAAATATTCTGTAAACTTATAATTATTTTATAAATTCAGAATAATATTTATAAAATTTACTTGATTTTAGAAAAAATAAAATCTTATATGTAGACTATCTATAAAGTAATATTTTAAAATATTTAAATACTTGTAATTATTTTATAAATTCAAAATAAAATTTATAAAGTCTTTTAGTTGATTTAGGAAAAAAATAAATATTATACGTAAACTATCTATAATTATTTTAAACCATGTTCAAAATAATATTTATGAATTTTTTTTACTTGATTTTAGAAAAAATTAAATATTTAAATATTTTGTATACTTATAATTATTTTATAAATTTAAACTAATATTTATAAATTTTTTTACTTTGTTTTTAGAAAATAAAATAAAATTTTATACATAAACTCTATGTATTTTCAAATACAAGAAAAAAATTAAATATTAATAAAAAAATTTAACTAGCAGAAAACTCATTCAAAATTTCATTAATACTCATTAATATACTCATCGATGTGATTAAACTTGAAAAATCAAAAGGCAGCAACATACATCTATTAACATAAATAAAATAAATAACTAAACATTACAAATTTCTTCTTCTCAACATTTCATTCTCAAATTTTATTCTCCAAATTCTAAATCTATCTAAAATTTACCTCCAGAAACTCCAGAAGGTAGACAACAAAGATGCAGAACCACCAACAACCACTGTGAATCAACCGTCCACCGAGCACCACCAGCGAAACCACCACCCACCACCAGCAGCGAAACCGTCCAACGACCACCAACAACCGCGCATATCCACCATGCACAGCACCTCCGACCGCTGCTAAGTACTCCCTCAACTCAAAACAAATAACTTACCTCTACTTCTCTTCCATATTTATAATCCCTCTCATTTATTCATCACCCACACACTTGAATTTATCCACCAAACAATGTACGAATCCCTGTTTGTGCTGTCTGTGTTTATGCAGGGAATCTCATGCGTGAGAATCTCGTGGAGGGAATATTGGAGCTGCATGGCACGGGCATAGGCAGCTATGGCACATAGGTTAGGTGAACGGATGGGTAATATGGTAAAATGAAAAAGTTTCTCTCCAAATCTTCTCATCTCACCAGGGAGGCCTTTTTCCCTTTCTTCGCTTTTCTTCTCCCCCTTATCCCCGCTAACTCCCAGATACAAACATCGGGTGAACAGTAATCACCCGGATACAAACACAGCATTAGGCCTTGTTTGTTTCCAACGATGGAACCATATGAAGCAATGAAAGGAGAAGAAAGCTCGAAAAACGAGAAGGATAATTGTGAAAAACGAGAAAAAGTTTCTCTTCAAAATTTCCCTTCTCAATTGCGAGAAAAGTTAAATTTTGATAATTTGTTACTTTATTATTATTAAATAAAATGTATAAATATTATATTTTATTTTAAAATGTATATTAATTAAATTTATAATTAAATAAAATATAAAATAATTAATAAAAAAATAAATTTAATATTTCCTTAATATATGTTTTATGTTAAATAAATAAAATAAAAATATTAATTTTAATTATTAATACGCACTTTTATTTTAAATTATTTTAATTCTAATATATATTTTAAAATTATTTTATAATAAATTCTTTAATAATTTTTTAAAAATTTATTATTTATCAAATTTGTAAACTTACATTTTATACATTTTAAAAAATTAAAAAAATCTTTTCCAATATCACATTAATTACAAACTTGAATAATCTTTTCTCATAAATCTATTGTAATATACCTCAATCCAAACAACCTCACTTTCCTCTTAAATCATTCCAAATCCTCTCCCTCAAATCCGCTCCCCAATCCAAACACACAATTAATCTGTTTGCATATGGAAGATCAACTAATGTATATCACAAATCATAATTACGAGTACCACATATTACCTTAAGTACCCAACATTGACCATTTCCAATAGGTTTACCTCACAATTTAAAGGGACATTTAATACCAATTACAATAATCGCCAAACCATCATTGTACTTTTTGTAACTCCCCCCCCCTCCCCTTTTCACAGTCTAACAATACATATGTCTTTCTCCCTTGCTTTTCATTTGCTATGTCAGACCAGTCATGACAATAACAAAATCAAGTCCATAATCAACCTTATGGACCCATTCAAGTAAGTCTTATCGCGAAGGAAACACCTACACAAAGTTATTCTAACAATATTACAAAATCACTTCTTCAAATTATAATTCAATAAACATTAATGAAATACAATTTTATTCACCTCATTTATTCTAAGATGGGTACTATAATCTCCTTCAGCCAATTCACGTTGATGCACATAATTCATTAATTATTCCATACTACATATCATTTCCACTTCATCAGATCTTTTTGTAATCAATTCAACCTCCATGTCCATACTTACACCTTCATTCATAAAACATAAATTTCCATTTTATTTTATTTTCATAAATTCACACAAGTATGCAAAATAAAAACAACATTCAATTTCCCTTTCGGATTGTGTAATCCATAACTCATTTAATAACTATAAAAATACATTCCAAATTGGGTAATTCGTAAAACATTTGCCAACTTAAAAATGACTTCCACATTGTGTAATCCATATATTAAGAAAGTGAACTTTAAGCCTAACTCAACCCCATAAAACCGGCTCATGAGGTTGAGGATTGCACCCACTTATATACAATGAAAGGCTCTAATCTTTAGTCGATGTGGGATCTCCAATACACCCCCTCACGTCGAGACTACCAACTCGTGCATGGGACTATATATTATGGGTGGTCCGATAGCGTCCCGATAGCGGGTGGCACGATAGGCCCAACACAAACACTTGCTAGGATAGGCTCGAAATGGCTCTGATACCATATTAAGAAGTGGACTTTAAGCCTAACTCAACCCCATAAAACCGGCTCATAGGGTTGAGGTTTGCACCCACTTATATACTATGAAAGGCTCTCATCTCTAGTCGATGTGGGATCTCCAACACCCCCCCTCACGCCGAGACTACCAACTCGTGCGTGGGACTATATATTTTGGGTGGTCCGATAGCGGCCCGATAGCGGGTGGCACGATAGGCCCAACACAAACACTCGCTAGGATAGACTCGAAATGACTTTGATACCATATTACGAAAGTGGACTTTAAGCATAACTCAACCCCATAAAACCAACTCATGAGGTTGAAGTTTGCACCCACTTATATACAATGAAAGGCTCTAATCTCTAGTCGATGTGGGATCTCCAACACACCCCATCACGCCGAGACTACCAACTCGTGCGTGGGACTACCCAAAATATATAGTCCCACGCACGAGTTGGCAGTCTCGGCGTGAGGGGGGTGTGTTGGAGATCCCACATCGACTAGAGATTAGAGTCTTTCATTGTATATAAGTGGGTGCAAACCTCAACCCTATGAGCCGGTTTTATGGGGTTGAGTTAGGCTTAAAGTCCACTTCGTAACACCATAAGTCAAATTTTAGCAGCAAAATGTATTCCAGATTAGGTAATCCGTAAGGCATGTTTGAAGTTGTAAAATGACTTTCAGATTGCGTAATCCATAGTTCATTTAGTACCGGATTACACAATCTGAAAGTGAGTTTGGTTCATTCCGGATCAAGTATACGTATGAATTAACTAATCCGAAACACTTTAATTTTGTGTTTGTCTTCCGGTTTACATAATACGGAACTTAGTTTTGTATATGGAATTTTTTTTTTATAATCTTTTTACTAAAGAATAATTTTGGGATTTTTTAAAATTTATGGAAATGACGAAAGAAGTGATAAGTTACAGGAAAAATTAGTCTTGTTTTTAAGCTTAAGGTTAAAGATCAAAGTGTCATGGTTTATTTTTAACGTGTCCCCAAATTCTACTTTTGGGGTTTTATTCCAACACCTCCATGCGTTTCCTTTTCAATATCTCATACTTCAAAAAAATATTTAAATTATTTTTTTATATATATTTTATTAAATATTTTTACTTTTATTTTAGAATATAAAATCAAGAGATTTTTTTGAATTATATAATCTATTTTTTTTATAAATTATACAATTTAAATACAAAAGCTATATTTTAAAATTTACAATCTGATTTATATTTTAAAATATATAATCTGTCATCCAAATTTGTATTTTAAATTCTACATTCTAAAATATAAATTTTATATTTTAAATTATAAAATTTAAAATTAATATTTTCAGTATTTTTAAAAATATGTGGAAGAAGAAATCAAAGGATGAAGAAATAAATCTCCTTCCACTCTTACTCCATACACGTTTAAGCATAAAATTGAAGTCCAATAATATTTAAAATAATTCATATAAATCACAAAAAGGAATCTTAAACCTATCATTGAATAATAATGAATTAATAAATAAATATTATAAATAATATGATAGTTGAAATAAAACTGTAATATAAAAAGAAAGAAATCAAATAATAAAAAGCTTAGCTATTTAATAATAATAACAAAAATAAAATAAAATAATAAATACACTTAACGTTATACAAAATATTGTGCATGTCTTGTTATTTGAAAAAAAAGCTCATCTTATTTAATAATAATAAAAATAAAATAAAATAATAAATACACTTAATGTTTTATAAAATATTATGTATGTCTCGTTATTTGAGAAAACTAGTTACCTATAGTAATATACTACCTAGAGTGTTAGTGTCTTTATATTAACCCAATAAGACAATTAAATCAAATTAATTAAATTGATTTGAATTTCTAGTATAATTTAATTCATTTTTAAATCTAATTAATCTAATCGATCCAAACCAAAATAAAAAATTACTTTATATTATTAATCATTATTCTTAGAATTTTAAGATATAATTGTACATAATTAATATTTTAAGTTGATGTAATGAAACTGAATCACAATAAAAATATACTGTTTTCATCTTGTAGTAAAAGATCAAGTATGAATTATTTTACAAAATTATTTATTTTCCCCCTTCAATCATAAATTATGACTGTACATTTTTGTAGACCATTAAATTTTGATTGAATTTATCTAGTTTAGATTGTGTAGAAAGAACTGATAAATTTGAATCTATCTAAATTAATAGTAATAAATTATTATTATAGTTATATGATACTTATAACCTAAGTATGATATTTTGAGTTTATGTTGGAATTTAATTTGATTTACACCAAGCTATAATCTATTACTAGATCATTATCATTCTCAATTAAAAAACATTTTTAGATGAATCAATATGGTGAGAGTAACTTCCACAGTATGTGTTTTTGAAACCTTTTCCTTACTCATATATATCTAATAACATAAATATCATGGCATAAAAAAAGTGAAGGATATTTTTTTTTTGTGTTAAAATTTTATATTAAATTTTGTTTTTTGATTTTAGTATTAAACAACAATTGAGAAGAGAAAAAGGACAGACTAAGATAGAACAACTGTTATTATTATTTTATAATTTTAATTGACATATTTTTTTACATTTCTACAAATAATATATAAATAAACTGAGACTTTATTTCATATTTTAAAAAAGTTAAACAAGTAGTTATTTTTTAGCTAATTTATTTAGAAGTAAACAAGTTTAAAGACATACTAAATACAAAGTTTTTTTACAATTCAATTAATATTAAAGTTTAGCCAAATTCCATTTTTTAAAAGAAATTCAGTCTAAAATTATAAAAAAAATCGTATGGTCTATTTGCATGATATAAAAAAATATATAAAGGTTATTATTGTGACTTGCATACTATCTAGTTTTAAATTTTGAAAATAGTTCTTTATTTTAGAAATGAAAATTCAGAATGTAAAGAAATATATTCTGAAAAATTAAATTTAAAATAGAATTTTCTGTTTGAAAAATGAAATTTTAGAATAGGATTATAAAATCAAAATCTTATTTAAAAAATAGTTTGAGAATAAAAAAATACAATTCAGAAAAGAAATTATGGAAAATAAAATCTGAAGAATTATTCTAGAAAATATATAGAAAATAAAAATTATGTAAAAAATGTTATAGAAATCCAAAACTATTATTACAGAAAAGGGATTATGAAATATATTTTGATCCTCACCCTTTTTTATGTAAGAGTATTGTTATCATTTCACTTATATTGATTACAGGTCAACATTAACTGGGTGCAGGAAGTAAGTTCCAAATATGAATTTGGACAATAATAGATCCGGTCCGGCCCGGCCCATAAACACACTGGTGTATAAATATTCCGCCAGTGGAAGTGAAAGAGATTACTCTACATCCAACTGAGGGCGCAATCGAACCGCAGAATTCTGTCTTCAGACAAAAAAGAACAAAAACGAAATAACCTCAAATCTTGATTTCCCAAACCCTAACCCTACCTCTTCCACCGCCATGGCCAAGAAACGAAAGCTTCGATCCTCAGACCCTGAACCGGCCAAACCCATGGAGCCACAACAACAAGACCAAGAGTCAGGGGAACAACTCGACCAGCAACAACAACCCAACCCCGAACCAACCCTAGAAGACCCCAACACCATGGCCATCGACGAACCAACAGAGGAACAACAGCAGGAACAGCCAATCGCCGAAGGCGAAGAAGTGGAAGAGGAATCAGAGGAGCAACAGGAGCCAGAGACAGAAACCCTAGAAGAGCAACCGGAGCCGGAAGCCCTAGAAGCGGCGAACCTCGCCGAAGCCAACGGTGCTGATGAAGAAGGGAACACCGACGAGGAGGATGAGGATCTCAGTCTCGAAGATGAACCCGTGGAGAAACTTCTCGAACCCTTCACGAAGGAGCAGCTGCACGCTCTTGTGAAGCAGGCCGTTGAGAGGTTCCCTGAATTCGTCGACAGCGTCCGCCAGCTCGCCGATGTGGACCCTGCCCACCGGAAAATCTTCGTCCACGGCCTCGGCTGGGATGCCACCGCTGAAACCCTAACCTCCGTGTTCGGGAAATACGGCGAGATCGAGGACTGCAAGGCCGTCACCGACAAAGTCTCCGGCAAATCGAAGGGTTACGCTTTCATCCTTTTCAAGCACAAGGATGATGCTAGAAAGGCGCTGAAAAATCCCCAGAAGAAGATTGGAAACCGGACCACTTCTTGTCAGCTGGCCTCTGCTGGCCCTGTTCCGGCGCCCCCGCCGAATGCCAACCCGGTTTCTGAATACACGCAGAGGAAGATATTTGTGAGCAACGTGAGTGCTGAGATTGATCCCCAGAAACTTCTTGAATTCTTCAAGCAATTTGGGGAGGTTGAGGATGGTCCTCTTGGGCTCGACAAGAACACTGGGAAACCTAAGGGTTTTGCCTTGTTTGTTTATAAGTCTGTGGAGAGTTCCAAGAAGGCTTTGGAAGAACCTCATAAGAATTTTGAGGGCCATACTCTGTATTGTCAGAAGGCTGTCGATGGTCCCAAGGGGAACAAGGGGTATCATCAGTATCACCATCAGCAGCATTCTCATCATCACCACCATCACCATCATCAGCCTCATTATCAGAGAAAGGAGAAGAACAAGTATTCCTCTGGTGGTGGTGGGCCGTCCCATGGCAGTGGTCATCTGATGGCTCCCTCGGCGTCTGCTGTGGGGGGTTTCAACCCCGGAGTGCCGGCTCAAGGGTTGAATCCTGCTCTTGGACAGGCGCTGACCGCTTTGCTTACTAACCAGGGAGCTGGTTTGGGTCTTGGAAATCTGCTTGGAGGGCTTGGTGGTGCCCCCGTTAACCAGACTGGGCCACCTGCCCCTTATGGGAATCAGCCTGCAATGGGATATGGGAACCAGCCAGCAATGCAGCAGGGATACCAGAATCCTCAAATGGGTCAGATCAGTGGTGTCAGACCCCACCCTGGTGCTGGCGCTCCTTATATGGGTCATTAGGTGAGTGCATCCTTTTGCTTATTGATAAGGCTTTTGTTGTCTACTTTATTGTTGAATTTGAAGGCTACTTGTTAGAAACTAGGAAATGAAAGTTTTGGCGGTATTAAAATTAGTTAACTCTTAAATTCAGGATGACATGAAAGAATAACCCTGATTCAACCAGGCTTCTTTCATTCATGGATGAGAACAAGTGTCACTCCAATTGTGTTTGGTTGCATTGCACGTGCTTTCCTTATATTTTGTTTTGCATCCCGATGTCAATATCTAGGTTGACGAACTGTTTTTGACATGTATTTTTTTTATTGTTTCATGAATGCTCAGCCTTAGCTGTTTTATACATTGGGACTGCATACTCACTCTTGTTAAACTGTTCTGAATTAATTGTCATTTTTTATGTTGTGATAGAAAATGAACATGAAATTTGTAATTCATAACTATTTATTCTGAGCTCCATTTCTATGAAATTTCTTGATCTGTTCATCTTCTTTGAGTGAACATTCTCAGGTTTGCATATAACTCTTCTATTGTCTGCTCTGCCCATTTTCTTTTTATTGCAAAAATAATGACTTTGATTTTGACTTTTTTAAATTTGAATAAAATATAACTTTGAAAAATCAATTTTTCAGTACAAGAGGTATGGCCTTTGATTATTTCATGTTTGTTCGTGTTTCCTGTAGAGATATTTGGTTTGAAATTAGTTATTTTACTCATTGTATTCAATGTGCAGATACCCTCTTAAGATGCATCAATCATTTAGTTTTGGACTCCGCCGATTCTTCTGAAGTACCAGGCACTATTCAAATGCATCTTTTAATTTGTAATTTTAGTTACTATTTGATTACTAAAGAATCAGATTCTGAAACCTGTATTTTTTTACTTCTTATCTTAGTAGATTTCCCCCTGACGTGTTTTTAAAATCTTATTATACCTCAGATTCCTTTATTGGAGTATTGAGGAACGGTGAATTTTGGGGCAGAGAAAACTGTTATAATAATTTTTAAGTGTGTTGTGGACCTTTTTTATTTACCTTTGTGAAGCATAACTGGCACGAGTTCAACTAACATGTTTTAATTGTCTTGTGGCATTCAGCCCTGATTTTTTAGGACCTCTGCATTCTTTTTAACAAGTTTAAGGTTCCTATGGGGATTTGATTGTACTTTCGTTGTCATTTTTAATGGTTATATTGAGATTACTTATTAATTATTGTGTATCACTTGAATCTTTATTCCTTCTGGATTTTTTTCCCAAACTATTTTTTCTTTCATAGGATTTTTAAGGGCTTGAAAGTGAACACACTATGATGAGAATAACATTAAACAAGGTGTTGATTTTCAAGGATCGTCTTTTAAACACCCTTCCCCTCGACTTGTTCTCTCTATGCAATTTTCTATATTCAAAGGTCTTATTGTGAAAACAATTGTTATTTCCCCTTCCCCAATGAAGGATTGAACAGTTGAAGTGAATTGTTGTCCTTCGTCCTTCCGTCATCTTTTTACCTCGTTTCTGCTGGAAATAAGTCCTCAGCTTTTTTGGTATTAAATAGTTTGTTTTCTACATCTAATATATTATTATTCCAAGTGGAGATTTTTTTTGTTTAATTTTGTTTGAGAACTGATCTAGACTTGTCATACCATACAATATTTGCTTGAGGGTTGGCTTGCTGACATATAGGTCCTTGCCACAAACAAATGCCTGAATCTGTTTCTAACTTGAGTCATCTGCATCCACTAATGGAGCTTGGATCCTTCCATTCACTTCTTTGGCAAGAAATGGCCACACTTGGTGGGTGGGTTGGCTCTCACTGTATACAAGTGTACCGTGGTTTGGAGTGAATGTCAGAGAAGATCAGATGGGTGCGATGGTGTTATCATTTGCAGTTATCCATGGGTATGATCTTTTCTTTTGCTATAGATTGCCTAGGAAAGTTAAGTTCGGAAACCTACCTTCTTTTTTATTTACGGAAGCTTTAAATTGATTTCTGAAGAGATTCGTCTAATATTTCCAAGTTGGGCTTCTAGATTTCGCTTGGGATTTTCAAATTATTGTTTTTACGTACAGCCTTCTTGGTGAAAGACCCACTTTGATATCGTCTTTGGCGAAGGTTAATAATATCTTGTGAAGTTGCAAAAGATAAGTATTTCATAAATTTTAAAACCAATCAATAAGTTTTGCAAAAATGTATTTTGAAAATGATGTCATAAGATGTATTTACTTTGGTGCGAAGCTTAAGCGCTAAATTCAATACCAAACTGGGCAAAAGCTTACCATGAAGTAATATATTTGCTTTCTGTTTCTATTTGCGCGAGAATGAAAACAATTTTCTCCTAAATAACAAATTTTGTGGATGCTACTTAACCTTCTGGATGTTATAATGAAAGCATATTGATATTGATCACACAGCTTGACAAGGCAGTTGGCACAAGCGAGAACTGCACATCTGACTCAATCAACCGGAGGTATTATATTGGCATGAGGTTACAGTAATCAAGAAGATTAGTGATAATATTTGAAAAAAATACTTAATTTGTGTTGTTACAGTTTGTTAGACCTTCAATAAATTTGGGGTAGCCCCATCTTGGACGAGGTGTAACATTTATTTTATTTGGAAATATTAGGATTCCTCCATCACTTGGTCTAACCACTATCCTAAATTAGGTATTAAGATACTTAACTCCTGAATGATCGACAACAAATTTCAGATTGAAAAGCATTTTTGTAGGGCTAAAATTTGCTTATTATCACAACGTTTATATACTTATAACAAATGTTTGCATTATTGGGTGAAAGCCCAGCAGATGTAGGGGAGTGTTTGAAAAATACTTTACTGGGTTAGCAGGTAATAGCCATTTATGCTGATGTGTGTTAACTGTTACAAATAGATTCTTATATTATATCCCTCCTTTTAATTTTAAACAGGGAAATTGGGGTAGTAGTTTGTACATCAGAGGACATGTCTTTTACTGAACACTAGCTGCATCTTCAGTCACATGTTTCTGAAAATTATGAAATTAATCTCACGACAAACTAAATTATACTCAACGTAATTCTTATACTTAGTATTTTTTTAAAATATTTCCCTAGTCAGTAATTGAATCTTGTGTTAATCATTTGTGTATCATCAGTAATTTAATCATCCAATTTTTATAAATATTTGAAATTCAACCTCAAAATTGGTATTCTCTTTCCAGTATTCACACTTAATTGTGAGGATGCTAATCAATTTATTGTGTTGAGAAATAAGTGAAATTGAGAAGATAAAGTTGTTTATTTTCTTATAATATGAAATATAAAATATATTTTTTCTAATGTTTAATTTTTGTTACCTAAAATAAAATAAAAGTATAAAATATAATATGCAAATTTATCTAAATATATGGATTTACAAAATCGTATATATAAAAGATTCCAAGTTTCAGCGACAGCACAAAAATTCACTAATCAAAATATAAATCCCAATATACACTCAATTATAATAGTACCAAGGACAACACAAATTCTACGATTATTCATCTATAACTTAACTAAGAACAATATAGAAAAGGAATTTTTTTTTACACATTTCGTTTTCCAATTCTATTGTTTACAATATTATAAAACTATTATATTTTAAAGTCGATTTCTCTTTAACTTAATATGGAAACATAAAATGAAGAGTAAGAGAAACTATTCGAAATCATACATTGTTTGTACGATTATTTGGATTTTTAAGAATGATGATAAAATATACGAATAAAAATAGTAAATAATCAATTTAGTTTTAAAGTTTTTGCTTTCATGATATTTCAATATCTTTAAGTACCTATACTTTCATTTTTAAGATCACGACAAAAGATTTGTTATTCAGTTTTTTGTTTGTTTTTGTTATCTTAACTGTGTTTTTTATTCTGATTAATTTTTGTATCATTTTTTATTTATTTTTAATCTTGAAAATCAAACTTTTATTTATTACAAAAATTAGACACAAACAAAAAATCTAAAGTGAGTCACACACAACTCCACCGATTAGTTAGACTTCCCTCACTTTGAAAAACACAATCTTATTACATTTGACACAACTATATCTTTGAATTAATTTTAAAAAATAATTTCAAAATGAGTGGTCATCTTAAAACTTAAGATACGAAAAGAAAATACTATTTTTTAAAAAATAAAATCAGTTTTAATTTTTAAATATTTTGAAACTAATTACCAAAAATACTCACAGCAACCATGATTTTAGAAAAGGAGTAATGAAGAGTAGATGATATTTTATTTTAAATTAAAAGCTTTGGTTAAAGAACCCACAATGAAAAACTGCAAAAATAAATGAGTATATTTCTTTTGTATGCATAAAATATTTCTGTTTTAGTATTATCATTTACCTAAAAGGAAATTATGACTACATTTTCAAAAGAAAAAAAATATTGTGTGAAAGCTATTATCACATTAATTAGTGATAGAGATTTATTTAAGATTTGAGAGGGGCACTTATGTCATGGGTGCTTCCAAAAGGAGGAAAATAAACCAATTGGAATGTTTAGTGATGTATGTGATTGATAAGGGCACTCCCCTATATATATAGACACAAACAGAAGACACTCTAAAACGGTGTCCCTCACTCGCCTTTTCATGGGTTACCCTCGCAACTTTGTTGGCGTCTGTTAACATTGTGCTGCTGTCTCCAAACACACTCACAACACATAACAAACTCATTCCATCACTTCACTGTCCAAAACCCTAATATTTCACTGTTCTCCTGCTGTCACACTGACCCAACTCTTTTTTCATTTAAACTTCACGAAAGGAACCCTTTTTACCACACCCACGTGAAATTATCGTCCATTCAGCTCTGGGTTCGTCTGCTCAATATCACTGATTCATTTGGCAAGTAAAGGTTCAATCTTTTTGTGGTGTCTTTGCGTTTTTGGTGAATCTCTTAGCACCCATCAGGTTGATAGTTTAGAGTGTTGTGTGTTTTGGCGAGTGGGGTTTAGAAGGGGAAATCTTGGGAGTTGGGGGGATTGGTGAGAGAAAAAAGCAGTTATGGTGACTGCTGAGACTGAGATTGGTGAGGATCACAAGGGGGTTGCTGCTCCTAAGTCTCCTTGGAAGACTCCTGCTGTTGATGGTAAGGGAGCTGATGTGTCTGTGATGATGGGCACTGAGTCTTGGCCAGCTCTCTCTGATGCCCAAAGACCACCCAAAAATGTTGAGATTGCTGCTGCTTCTGTGGCAAATGTTGGTGAGATTGCTCCTAGACCTCCTTCTATGCAGGTTAGTATGCTCTTTGTAGTGCATATATTCTTTGAAATGTATTATGGTATTGAATTTGTATCTTTCTTTTTTGTTGTCTTATATTGCTATAGCATTGACTTGAGTTTGTGATTATGACATCGAAAATGTAATATGTTATTGAGTTTGTATGTATACTTTTGCTGTCTTGTATTGATATAGAATTTACTTGAGAATGTGACATGACATGGAAATTGTAATTCATAGATTCATATTAATGTGATATGTTATTGAGTTTGTAGATATACTTTTGCTGTATTGTATTGTAACAGAATTTACTTGAGTTTGGGACTATGGCTTGGAAACTGTGATGCATAGATTCATAAAATTGTAACATGTTATTGAGTTTGTATTTATACTTTTATTGACTTGTATTTTTACTTGAGTATGTGATTATGGCTTGGAAATTGTGATGCATAGATTAATAAAATTGTAATATCTTATTGAGTTTGTATATATACTTTTGCTGTCTTGTATTTTTACAAAATTTATTTGTTTAGGATAGACATTGGTGTCTTATTATAATTTTCTCGATTTGTGGAAATTTCGCTAGCGTGACAACTGTTGTTATTAACATTGAATGGTACGTAGCTAAAAAGTAAATTTCGTTGTGTTCCTATGGTTTAACAAAGATCATAGGTGCTTATGGTTTTTTAGCCATTAATGCTTCAGTTGTCATGATATAAATAAAACTTGTATGCTTAATGCGACAAAAGTCTTGTTTTTGGAATGTAATATATTTCTTTTGTTTGTATGCATGTTTCTTTGTTTAATAGAAGGTGAATGGTTCCGGAAATGCTAACCCAGTACATAAGCTGCCATCATCCCGTCATCCAAAGCCGGGTGCTAAGCGGAACTCAAGTGGTGCGCCTCCCTTTCCGGGTCCACTGCCTTATCTTCAGCCAGTTCCTCCATATTTTTATCCTATGGTACCGCCTCCGCATATTGCTGTTCCTGGTTATGCTTTTCCACCTGGTCCAGGACCTTTTCCGGCTGTAGAAAATCCATTGGGGAAGCCTGTATCTCAGCCACCAGGACAAGCTTTTGCTCCACCTGCTCATGCTGTTGATGCCAAAAGTGTTCAGCCGCCAGTCCAAGGGGATCCAAATGCTTATGCTGCTAATTTTTCTAATGGAAGACCAAATATCCAAGAACAAGGTGACCATCTAAATCATGCATGGCATCATCAAAGGCCTTTTCCTTCCAGAGCAAACATTCCCATGCAACATGGTTTGGGCCCAAGGCCATTTATACGGCCTCCATTTTATGGTCCTCCTCCAGGGTACATGGTTGGTCCAAGCTTCCCAGGTAAAAATTAAATACACAGTCCTCTATTTGTGCACATGGTTCTATTGTTACACAGACACACATATACTTCCTTTTGTGCGCAGGCACTTCTGGATTTCTCAACTTGAATGCTATTTGAGGAATTTTCTCAGATGTTTTTTTCTGTTTAATTACTCCATTCTCAATCAATTAGTTCTTTAATCTAATTTTAATTTTCTGGATAGGATCTGCACCATATTGGGGTGTCACCATGGTACCTCCTGGCTCCATTAGAGGACCCCATCCTCGGCAATTTGTTCCATTTCATGTCAACCCCACCCCTCAGCCACCGCCTCCAGACGCTGTACCTTTGAGGACTAGTATTGTTAAACAGATAGACTATTATTTTAGGTAAGTACCTTCATCGTTGAGGATGACTTCTATATTATATTTGGTGTTAATTGTTGGCCAGTTAAATATACGTCTTAAAGACCTAATGTGATAAACTTTTTTGTGGATGTTCTTTTTATCCCCACATTTGCTCATCTGAATGATGCGAATGATGTTTCTGACTTTCAATTGTTCTGTTATGTTTTGATTGTGAAAGTGCTCTACTTGTAGATTAATAGATGCCAAGCCTTTAGATTTCAACAATTGCATTAGATGGTATAGTTGGAGAATTATTGTCAGAGATGACAAAAGGGAACTGATTTTTAGTGTTTGAACTTTGAGAGCTAGCTAATGAACATTAGAAATTTCTTTGGAAATCCTGTAATAATACCTGTTGATTCCATTTTTTTTTCAAGTGAATGTGTAAATCATATGATAAAGATAGTTTATTGAGCAAACTGCTGACTCTGAAGCCATCTTTTGGCAGTGATGAAAATCTGCAGCATGACCTTTACCTTATTTCCTTGATGGATGACCAAGGATGGGTTCCCATATCCACTATTGCTGAATTTAAAAGGGTATGTCCCAAGCAAATTTTACCTCCCAAATCTACTATAGTGTAGGGATGTATGTTTTCTGCTGGCGAGTTCCATGTTATTTCCTCTTTCTCTCTTGTCTTTAATGATTTTAATTATCTTGGGTTAGGTCAAGAGGATGAGCACTGACATACCTTTTATCCTTGATGCACTTCAGAGCTCCAATACTGTGGAAATTCAGGTTATTTTGCTACTATGGTTTACTTTTTTACTGCGTAAGCTTTTTATTAACTGCAGAATCTAGTTTGTTGTTTTAATTACTTTTGCTCATAAGCAGATTTCTGTGATTGTACTCTATTTTTGTTCTTTATCTCTGATATTAATCTTGGGAGTTGGTAGTTTCAAATGTTTATGTACATAGATTTCTTAAGGAACATTTTAAAAGTAATGAGACGCAGTTCCATGTTTGTTGGGAGTTTCAAATTCTACATCTTTTTCAAGTCATGATATTTTTTTCCCACATTGGCATGGACCTTAAATCAGCTCATTCCTGTTTCCCTTTTAATTTGGTCAATTTATTATTTATATAATATTGATGATTTTTGAAAAATAAGTCATAGACATCTTTTAAAATTCAGATTATAATGTTCTTTGTATTTAAGATAGTATCGATTATGATTTCAGACTATTCAGTCTTTATTTTCATATTTATCTTCCCCAATTTCACTGGAAGTAGTTTATTATAGGGCAGATCTGGTACAGAAGGTTCCTACCTGGTAGGGTTGTGGACAATAGAGTTATGCAGCTTTATCCCTGCAAACAACGAGGCTGATTTTAGTATTCAAACTTGTGACCTATAGATCCCAAGCCAATATTAACCTTGCATTGTGCCAACACTCGTCCTCCAACAGAGATATTTTATTGTTTCACTATATTTCAGAAGGAATTCAGTTTTGAAATATTACATACATTTAAGTCATATATTAGTCAATTGGACAATAGAGTGGGACAGTGGAGTGGTTTTTTCAAAGTTGCCGAGTGCAATAGTGGCTTTTCATGGTCTAAAATGGTGCTACCATGATGTAGGATTTAAAACCTCCTTTTTACCCCTGAAACATCAATGTTTAAGTTATTTTTGGATAAAAAATTTCACAAAAAAGTTATCCCTCATTATAAAACTTTTTTTATCGTGTATTCCATTTTTCTTCTTTTGACTTCGTTTATCACATTCTACTATTTTATCTAATTTTTTTATTTTGTTATCTATTAATTTCACCCCAGTCATTTTTTGACTTCATTAATATGCTCTCATTGCTCCTAAATTGATGTGATTGTGTGTACACCAAGAGTTGTTATTTTCCATGAATATCGGTAATTTTGGATTTTATTTTATGTAGTATAAATTATTTAGCTTTTATTGCAAAGTTAGCTGCTATTCACTGTCCTGCTACACAATAATTCTCGAGTCCAATGCATTTGTAACATCTATAGTATATATGTGTTGAGTTTTTGAGAATTGCTAGGTGCTAGTTGGTTATTCAAGAGGACTTCTTTGTTTGGGCTCTATAAAGTTTAAACTAGATTTTGAAATGCCTGAAGTATATATGATTTATGCTTGTTGATGATGGTTTCTTAGCCTCTAGATATTGTTAGAAGTTCCTGTTTCCATATTTAGATTCTACATTTTATATTAGAATAACACCTTTAGTTCTACTAGAGCCAGGTTTAAGTTGCATTTTATTGTGTATGAAATTTTAAAGATACCTTACTGTTAATTGATTATTTTTTAACTTGTAATTTGTGTTATTTTTATAGGGTGACAAAATAAGGAAATGTGATAATTGGTCAAAATGGATTCGAGTTTCCTCAGGAAATTCAGGATCATCTACAGCTCAGATTCAACAGAGCCAACTTGTAGATGGTGCTGTCAATTCCCTTGAGAATAGTGATGCTGCTGGAGATAACACAAGAGAGACTTCTGAAGCAAATCCTAAAGATGCTGTTCATAATTCAATTTTGGCGGAGCGTAATCAGCTCAATGAAGATAAGTTGCATGTTTCACATGCAAATCAAGGAAACAATACGAAGAGCCATTATTCCAATGGTAAACCGCTTGTGGTAACTGGTGAAAGCGTCAAATTGTGTGATTTTGACACGAGTAGTAATAATTTATGTGATCTACAAGAAACTGAGCCCAAAATATTTGACCATAATGAGACTGGAAACATGGATGTATTGAATGATATGGATGTCCAAGACCTTACAAATGATTTTGGCAATACTTTTATGCTCGATGAAGAGATAGAACTTGAGCAGAAGATGCTAAAGAAGGGTGAACTTTCTTCTAGTAGAAGGTACTTCATAGTTCTGTTTGATCTTATTGACATATAGTGGAATATGCAACAAGTGTTTTTCATAGATTCTGAAACTTAATTTGCTTGTTTCCTTTGAAGGTAATTAAAGACGATTTTCTTTATTCCTTTGTAATATGAAATTCAAAGATTCCTCTCTTTCCCCCCTTGACAAAACATGTGTTTATATTCTGTTTGAGATGTTAAAATACTTCTCTTATCTGATGTGGAATAGTATTAGGAGATTTTTGTGCCGTGTCATTTTTTGCATTTCCTCTCTTTTTTGTTTAAAACATTCATCTGATGATTTTTTTTTTGCATAAAAGGATTGACGATGAAGATGATGAGATGGCTGTTATTGAACAGGATGTTCAGAGACTAGTAATTGTCACTCAGGTATTGGTATTGCTAATTTAATTAAAAATAAGTTCAAATGTTTATTCTTTTCTCTAAAATGGGTTATCATTCAAATAAGGTTTCAATTTTATATTTTTGATTGCCCAAATAGCCATGCTGATGATTTTTTTTTTTAAAGTTGAGGGTCTTTTTTATTTGATTGCTGTCAGAGGCTGGAACCACATATCTGTAATGCACTGCACACTGCTTAATTATAAATTATTACTAAAAGGACTACGTACTGTCTATTTTTTGGTTGGAATGAACAAGTTGAAAACTGATTTAAACATATTATGTTGGAATGTTTATTACTGTTAACTCATTATTTGATAATTTTCTATTTTAATGTACAGAATGGTGATCCTAAACAAGGATATAGAGGTGGTGGCAAAGAATCAAAATCCATTTCCAATGAGCTTGCTTCTGCAATAAATGATGGGCTTTACTTCTATGAGCAGGTAGAGTCACCATTGTTTTACGTTACCAATTGTCAGTTATTTTTGAGATTATCATCATCTTTAATAAATTTTGTTGGTTGCCTTGCCTGATTATCAACAGGAGCTGAAACATAGGCGGTCTAATCGTAGCAGAAAGAATAACTCAGATAGTAGAGATCGGAATATTAAATCTCCAAGCCATAATTCAGGTGTTTCAATTTTAAAGGCAGCTGAGAATATTGGCGCAAACAGTGTTGAAGAGTCTGGAAGCAATACTTCTCGAAGGAAACATAAAGTATTTCCCAAGCAACCAACTTCCCTTAAGCAGCGGTTTTTCTCGAGTAATTTTAGAAATCATGGAACAGGTTGTAATTCTCATGGAATCATATCTGAAAGTCCACCTAGTAATTCGGTTGGGTTTTTCTTTGCTTCTACGCCTCCTGAAAATCACAGGTCAGTTCAAAATTATTGTTCCCGGTGCTAATTTCTTTTATATAGTTTTTCTTAGCCTTTTTTCACTTTTGTTCTTTACTAGAAGAAAATCAAGTAAATATTTATTAAATGGTATAAAGTAATAGATGTTTCAGTGAGCAACTATTTCACTAATTATCTTAATTTTGCAGTTTCAAGCCTTCCAAATTGAGTAGTTCACCTCATGGGGGCCTTTCTGGTAGTCCGCATGGGGGGTTTTCGGGCAGTCCACATGGGGGGTTCTCTGGTAGTCCACCTGTGGGTTCCATGCCTAAGTCTTTTCCACTGTTTCAGCATCCAAGTCACCAGCTCTTGGAAGAAAACGGTTTCAAACAGCAGAAGTAAGTGATAATGCTTAATACTGTTTCTGTGCGCAAGCAGTAGTAAGATATAGTTCCTATAGTTTGCATTTTCAAAATTCCTCATGTGATTGTTCTTCATGCAGGTACTTGAAGTATCATAAACGGTGTTTGAATGATAGAAAGAAACTTGGAATTGGTTGCAGTGAGGTGAACATCATTTTTTAATTTCTACGAAAAATAATATTTGGAAAGATTGAATGTTTGGTTGCTCCACATTGGTAGTACAAAGACTGAACTCATTCTCAAATACTAATGCTTCATTATGTTCACTTCTATTATGCAGTTTTTACCTATTGTTTGATCTATTTCTCACCTTTTTATTACTTAATTGTATGAATTATATTGTATAGATGTCTGGTGGAGTGAAAATTTGGCAGAGTTAGTACTTTTGGCATTTTTTATATTAATTTGCAGTACTCAACTATTTCTCTTTACTTAAATTAAATGCCATCATTAGCAAAAGCTGTCCATCAAAATGAGATGGGCTGCAGTTCTATGATCTTCACTTATACTACATTTTTTTTTCCAATCATGCTCTTGCTTATTCTGGTAAAAATTTCTTCCATCTCTTGTATGTGTATGCAGGAAATGAATACATTATACAGGTTCTGGTCCTATTTTCTTCGGGACATGTTTGTGCCTTCTATGTATAATGAATTTAAGAAATTAGCTAAGGAAGATGCCGCCGCTAATTATAATTATGGTATAGAGTGCCTTTTCAGATTCTACAGGTATCCGTTTCAAAATTTTGTTGGGTGTTGTAATACGCTAATTTTCAAGTGTTCTGATTTTTCATATACTGTTTCTTTGAAGAGGCTGATAAAAAAATTGCTTTATTTTCCTTATGAGACATTCACGCTCAGTTCTTTTGATCTTTGAATAATTTCTTGTTCAGTTATGGTTTGGAGAAGGAATTTAGAGATGATCTTTACAAGGATTTTGAACATCTCACTCTGGATTTCTACCATAAGGGCAACCTGTATGGCCTGGAAAAATATTGGTAAAACTGATTTACTCTTGTTATTTTTATTTTCACAGCTCGCTTTCTATTTTCTAGTTTCATTCAATCATTTCCCAGATCATGCAAGATTGATGATAGTGAAAGAAGTAAATCATATTGATTGGTTAGATCTGTTGAACTGTTCTGAATGTACATGCTATAACACTAGCTAGAGGGGCTGTAACAATGCTACCCTGTTTTTAAATAGTACTGCTCTTCTATAATTTAGGAAGTGGAGCACAATCCAAAAGTTGATTCACTAAGTGCAGTTTCTTGTATTTGCACTCTTCTTCACATCATTATCACACTCCAGTCTTGGACTTATGCTTTGTTCTTATATATGGCATTGGCAGGGCATTTCACCATTACCGCAAGATCCGCGACCACAAAGCACCTTTGAATAAACACCCTGATCTGGAGAGGTTGCTCCGGGAAGAGTATCGGAGTTTGGAGGATTTCCGGGCAAGAGAAAAGACTGTAGTGAAAGAGGATTTGAACTAAGTTTTGAATGTGGTGATATGCCTGGTAAATACACATGGCATAGAGTTTTGATGGCATCCCCAATTTTGATGAGAAGTCTTGACAACATAAGAATATGAGTTGTTGTGAAGTAACCGGCCTGCATTTTGGTTTGACTGGAAAGAGGAAGATTGTTTGTTTGTTCTCTATATTTGGTGAGAAATGATGATGCCTCATGAAGAGGATTTGGTGATTGCTTAGTGTTTTGAGGTTTCTTTGATGATGATTCTATATGGTTGGTATACACCACTGCATCCTTTCTTTGGTGGATCTTGCAGACTTTGGGAGACACATTTTCTTGTCTCCAAATGATGTTGTACATACATAAGATGATAGACTAGAAAGGATAAGAAAAAGAGGTTCTTGTTTTTATTTTTGGTGGGATCAAAAGAGGGGAAAGGGTTGTATTTATTATATATCTTGCCCAAACTTTAACAATAAGAGTGAGAATCTTCTTACTGTAACATGCCATTTATCTCATTTCATTTATCTCACACTTCTCTCACCAAATTCGGATGCTTTCAAAATAAAGACTTTTTTGCTACAAATAAAATGGAACAGCTTCTTTCCTATGATTTTGGGAGTTACTTTTTTTAATCTTTTGTCTATGAAGATAGATGTAATGGCAAAAAATCTAAATTTTTTGTTTATACACATTTAATTGTTTCAAAAGCATTTATTATAATTTTTTTTTGTTATATTAACATGGTTTAATTGTGAAAGAAGAAACATCAGAAACAAAGTTATCCATTGAGAGAATGTTATTAGATTATTAAATTATTATAATAGTTCAAATTTTATATGATTTATAGTCATTTAATAAGTACGTGTAATTAGTTTCTAAAACGTAGTATCTAGACTATTTAATATTATAATTTACAAATGAAATCATTTTTAAGTTTTTTTACGATAAAATTAGTAGTTTCTATTTAAAAAACTATGATGGTAAAAAAATCAATTCCTTTTATAATTTATAAAAAATAATACCTGGATTATTTAGAGCTATTTAATTAAAGCAAGAAAATTGGATTGGGGAGATAAAATGAGAACAAAAATTACCGGTAGTTATAAGTTTTTTTTAAATAACTTTCTTTCTAAAATTATTAATTTTTAAATAAGTTTTTACATTTTTTTAATATAGGAGATTATTTTGAATGATTTTTGTCATAAATTTAGTTGTTTTTTGTCATAATTTTAGATTATTTTCAAAAATTTATTTTTCATTTCTTAAAATATTTCCAGGAATACTTTAATATTATTTAATTAATGTTTTGATTGGAAAGATAAAATAACAAAAATGTATAATGAAAAAGTAACAACAGTCACCTCATTAATAGTGAAAAATAGTATGTTATATATCGTTTCAATCGTAATTTATTAGTTGTGAATGTTAAGTCTTAACACTCAAAATAACTTAACTTCACAAGGAAGAGATGTTGTAGAGAGTGCTGCTCCAACAACACCTTCACCAGAATATGATTATGTTTTAAAAAATTACAATGAGTAAACTCTAAGGGTGATTTTAAAATGAAGAATAATTGTATTTTTGAAAGCTTTTTTGTGAAATCATTATATAAAGCACATTTGTGTTTAGAAAAAAATATTGTTTTAAATTTTGAAATCCTTAAGATAGAATTGTCTTCTAGATTTTCTATGTAGTTTATTCAACAGATACTTAAGGTGATACTACAACCAGTGTGTGAATTTATAGTTGCATGTCATCATTCATCTTCATCATTATTTATGTTATCGAATGTTTATGGAGTCATTCTTGATCAATAACAATATTATAAATATATAGGTGTTGTGGTAGAAGTGACAAAGATAACTATGAATACCTTCTATCACATAAATGTTTTAGTTGTTATCATTCAAATTTTATTATTATTTCAATTTATTTTATTTCAATAAATATTTTATTATTCCATTTATTATTATTGTTTAAATCTTCTTATGATATGAATAAACAAAAAAGTACAAGCCATTTAAAAAAAATCAAATAAATAAAATTGAAAAAACACACCCAAATATAAAAGAATGTTTTTAAAACACAGAATTTTACAAAAAATAGAGAAGTCTAGAAATAAAAGCAAAAACAACTTAAAAACTAAGAAACTAAACCTAAAACGTGCAACTGAGCACGGTTTCTAAATATAAAAATTTAAAAACAATCAAAACGTGCACATGTGCCCAGCTTTAAAAGATTTTCTAAAAAAAAATCGTTCGTTTTTGAAAAATATAAAAGACTTTCGTAGTAGGAAAGAGAAAATAAATTCAAACCAAAAAGCGTATTTGGAAGAACAATTTTTTGTATTTTTAAAGTTTTTGAACTCAGTTCTTTTTTTTTTAAAAAAAAATTGCCCATTGAATTGGACCAGTATTTATCTGTGTGTTGGTATAGTGTATCTCTTCAAAGGCAGGTTCTTCGTGCATCTTTACATACTCCACAAGGTTACGCAAAGATAAAACTGTTCCTATATAAAATTGTATATTTTTTTTTTATATTTCAGATTATGAAATCTGGTAAATTTTTGGATTGACGCTTCCAGTAAAATTTTGAATTGACGCATCTGGTAATATTTCAGATTGGTGCTTCCGATAGTACATGAATGATAGTGTTAATAAAAAAATAAAAAAATACAAAACATCCATAATTGAAAAAATCATTCCGGATCCGCCAATCCGTAATTCAAAATATGCATTATGGATTCAGAAATCCATAATTTAAAAAAATCATTTCGGATCCACCAATCCGTAATAGAAATTAGGCTTCTGGATTCAGCAATCCAAAAATCAACAATTTATGCAAACTTTGCTTCTGGAACACCCCTTTTATCCAGAATGCAACATGATTCACTTTCGGATTGATGAATCTGTAGCACACTTCCAGATCCCAAATTCAAATAACAGGTGAAGGTCATTTAAAATTTACAAAATTGTTGGATGTAAGAAGAAAAATGTAGAGATGGAGGAAGAAACTACCTCTTCAAATAGAACATCAAACACTATAAAAGTGCATTACCATTACTATCAACTCTAATTCTTATTATCATTTTATTTTGTAGTGATAAGCTGAACTGTGGAATTGAAGTGGTTTGCATTTTTGAGGAGTTTGGGTACTTTCCATTATATTTTAGATTAAAAGTTTATTGTTATTATATACATAAAAACTTTATAGATTTACATTCAAATATTATTATTTATCACTCAAGAAAAGAAGAAGAGGGGGTTAGTTTATAATGAAATAATTTTAATGTTTTTTTAAAACAAAACAATAATTTTGGATGAAGTATTTTCACTATTTTTTTTTTAAAACACCAATTTATCCATTAGGTCTATATAAATAACTGCTGCAAATGTATATTAAAATGAATCCTATAAAAGAGGATACACAAACAGAGAGAAACCATGTTGGTGCGAAACTTATCAAATCTTATTTGTTAATACCATAAACATTTGCTTCAAAATCACTAGTAATAGAAGGTTGAAAAGGCAAGAATATCAATAAGTATATCTCTTTGTGCCATTTTGACTTGGAACAGCGACGTGCATTGTGAAATATGATAAAAAAGACACTCACCAAAAAATAAGAATGAGTGTTTTCATCAGCAACAACAGAATAACAAAGAACAATTTTCTTATTGCCTTTTTGTTCAGGATAGGGGATCACAATTTAGAACCCACTATCTATGACTACAAGTCTCTATTAAAACACAAAAACAACAATTGTATCACTTGTAAGTGAAACATTCCCTTGGTTTAAGGCTCCTACTGTTGCTTTTGCTCCGCCGTCAAGGTTGGTAACAAAGCCACAGCCTCACCATCAATGACAAGTTCACCATTCTTGAAGCACCTTGTCTTAAATTTTGCACTGAAAATCGATAAACATTCATTTAGAAACAAAATTAGTCTTTGCTTAAAAAAGAATGCATAAAAATACCAACACAACTAAACTTACAGATATCGATTTCTATTTTCTCTAAGATTAGTAGCTTGCACTTCACCAATAATCTCATCTCCAATATAGACCGGGAACTTAAAATTCAAGTTTTGAGATACATACACAGCTCCAGGCTGCAATTATCCATGATATTAGAAAAGTGAAGGGGCCAGGGAAGGAGAGGAGTTTAAGAAAGTTATCACAAAGAATGAGAATGACTCAATATTATGGTCTTAATTCACATCATTTGTCAAGCACTTTATAATAAAGTCTAACACTCAAGTTGACCCAATCTAATGACAAGTATCAATGTTCAGACTGGTAAAGAATTTAGTTTGTTGAAATGAGTGAGTTAAATGCCAATCTCTTGGATTTCCATAGGAAGCAATAAAAGTTTGAAGAGGGGAATAGATTTAAACTTACAAAATGTGTTGAGATGATATGAGGAAAGAGAGAAGCCACAAGCATCCCATGTACCACTGGACCTTGAAATCCGACATCTTTGGCAGCAGCAGACTCAATGTGCAAAGGATTAGAATCAAAACTCACCTTGGAGTACTGGAGAACGTCTTCCTCAGTAAAAGCCCTTGCTTTTCTCAAGACATCCCCAGGTTTAAGTACTTGTTGAGGAGTTACAGTTATAAAGCCCCTTAGGCTCAGACACTGAAATTTGCTACAATGTAAACTCCTGATCAGCATTCTGGCAAGCATATTTCTATTCAACAAAACAAACTCCCCGACGTCCTCCAGTGACTGTAAATCAAGTAAAGTGCACCTTAGTATTCCCACAACTAAAGACCAACAATTTTTTTAAGGTAAAGTAAACAAGACAAGAAAAGTTCATCAACTATTATGACACCCTTTTTCATTTGTTTGATGTAGCAACTACAGTTTTAAAAGAGAGCCAAACAAATTATAAACTGCAAAAAGAAAACACAAAAGAAATAGGTAATTTTTCTTTTGGATTATTGCTTGAAACATTTTAACAAACAGCTACGCTGCAGCCACTAGTTGAAGATATGTCACAACAATTTAATGTAGTATAGATGCCAAGCCTTCAGATTTTTACAATTGCATCTTTTGGCCAAGTGCTGACTCTGAAGCCATCTTTTGGCAGTGATGAAAATCTGCAGCATGACCTTTACCTTTATTTCCTTGATGGATGACTAAGAATGGGTCCCATATTCACTGTTGCAAATGTTTATGTACATAGATTTTCTTAAGAAACATTTTAAAAGTAATGAAACGCAGTTTCATGTTTGTCGGAAGTTTCAAATTCTACATTTTTTTCAAGTAATGATTTTTTTTTTCCACATTGACATGGACCTTAAATCAGCCCATTCCTGTTTCTCTTTTAATTTGGTCAACTCATTATTTATATAATATTGATGATTTTTCAAAAACAAGTCATACACATCTTTTAAAACCCTAAATATAATATTCAGTCTATATTTTCTTATTTATCTTCCCTAAACTAAATAATCTCTAGAATTTCACTGGTACAGAAGGCTCCTACCTGGTGAGGTTGCAGATGATAGAGTTACGCAGCCTTATCCCTGCAAACAATGAGGCCGATTTTAGGTTTCAATTACAAGCCAAAATAACCTTGAATTCAAAAAATTTGAAACGCAAGAGCATCAATTTCACTTCTCCATACCAACTTGTGTTTCGTTGATTAAAGCACCACCAACCATAGATAAAAAAAAATTGTTTACATTGATAGAAATATTATAAACATTTAAAACTTAAGGGAAAATGTGGATAGTTAATTTTTTTTAATCTATCTAAAAATCATAGAGTTTATATAACTTTTATTTAATTTTTTGTCTATTTAAGATGATAAATTTAGAATTTTAAAATAAACTTATAATTTATATTTCATTCCTGTAAATCAACTTCAGTTGTAAAACTAATTTACAAAATAAAAAACGCCTAAAACAAATCATGTGTACAACTCGACTATAGTGATAATTTAATTTATTATTGAAAGTTACTTGTCATTTGGTTTAAAATAATTGGTTTTCAAATATATCCTTTTAATGTATAAAAATCGCTGTGGCATTTTAGAAATGGGTTTCTTTTTTCCTCCTTTAGAGACCAGGAAGCAAGCCACACGTCATGATATTTTGGATTTGTAAAATTCAAACCTCTAAAGTAAACCTGTTCTATGATATATTTGGCCATCATAAAAATAAACTCTTCAAAATGTTTAATTTTGCTAATTCGGCTAATTTTTACTCGTAAACTCATCTAATGATTTCTATAATTGGGTTGACAATTATGTTATGCAAACATCTTTTCAATAATTGTTGCGCATAAAAAAATTCGGAGAAATAATGCGTCAAAGTCGAACACTTGAGAATATAACAAATTTCAATAAAGTAAACGAGGAATCTAAGTTTAAAAGGTCAATTCACAATTGAAAATATGATCCAAGAAGCAACAAGAACGTAGGTCACAAGCATACTTTTATATGAACAGCAATACACATTTAACATTTTGATTCATACAAACCTAGAATATATTCCACTAAACCACGTTGACATAGTGCATATACATACGATATTAAAGTCAAAACGTATCTTCAAAATGTGTTAGTGGAAGCACTTGATGAAATCTTCAAATAGTAAAAGATTAAACACATGTAAATGCAAAGAGCAAAATGCTTTTACATGTGCAATAATCTTTCAAAAACATACTGCGCACTTGCTTAGTCCAGTTCCATTGTCTTCCCGAGTAACTACTGTATAGTAACTAAATAGCATAAAAGTTCATCACGGTTCCTAAATCTGCATTACGATTCTCTATCTCTCAACAAAAGAACATTGAGCTAGAGACATTATCATTCAATTTAGGCAACTGAGGAACAGGGTGAGCACCACTATGACTTGAAGCTGTCTCCGATCTCTCCTCAAATTTCATAAACTGTCCCATCTGAGTAGCAGCCAAGTGAGCATAACAAATTGGAGCAACTGCAAAAGTTTTTTCACCAAATTAGACCTATTTACAAACACAAATAATAAACCAATTAAGCAAAAAAAAATAGACAAATTACCAACGGATATAGCAGTGGTGCTCCTCTGATACCTATTAACAAAAGTAAAAAAAATCTTAAAATAATTAAACTCTAACAACTCGAAATGGCAAGAGAATGAATAATAATATATTGAAGCAACTTACACGTATGATAACGAGTGCACAAGCTCCTGCAGGTCATCGGCTTTAAACCCAATCTCATCTAACAGAACATGATAGTGTGTAGGTCTACTAGTACCCTGAATAGTCATTTTTCAAAATAATTTATATTAAAACTTTCCATATACAGTAAAAGAAAAGACCACAAATTGAAAATTAATAAAACCACGTTAACATAGTTAATAAAAACTTCGAATACTCACAATCATTCCAGCGTGTGCACACATGTAAAAATCATAGTTCCGAGGATGACAAATTTTGTTATCAATAACAGTTCCTGCAACAAGAAAAAAAGTTCAAATAACAAAACTAAATATTACTGAAACTGACAACTTCCAGAAAAGTCACGTACCAGGAGGAACGTTGTCAGGAGAATCGGCTTGAAAGAATTTAGTATGATGGTTCTTTTGAGCAACAATAACCAAAAATTTGGGATTCCACTTTTCATCTAAAAACTTGCAAGCCTAAATTAAAAAAGAAAATATTAACCACAAAATACTACACAAGTGCATAGTTAAAATTTTGTTTGATCGTGTAATGAAATACGCACTTCAATAATTTGATCAAGCTCGATATTTAAAACTTGATTGAACTGGGACTCACTGACACCATCCCTAAATACAGGAAAAAAAAAAGCTCACTATTATAAAACAAAATCTAATCCAATAAAGAACAGTAAAAAACGTAAAAAATCAATATGTATACATAAACAAAAAATTGTGTCCAACAACAGAATTTAATATGTATCATTCTAAAATTAATCATTAACCTGAAAATGATTATGTTGTCAGGCTTTCTATTCCCAGAACTCCTATAGAAATCAAGCAGCAGCTCCCTGCAAACATAAAATAGAAGAATAAAAGTAAATTATCATATGACAGAGACCATGACAAATTCAAGTATTACAAACAAATTTATGTTTACCTAATTATGCCTTCATCCACTCCATCAGAGACTTTCTTGAACAAATTGTCAATCATTTCAACCTTGGGAGACTGGGTACGGACACATGCCCTGTACTTTGATATTAGGGGCCACTCTCGAGAGCTAACCACCTAAACATAAGAACATTACTTGTGCAATGTTAAATAATTATTGGTTTGAAACAAATACGAGTCATAAAAACACAGAACACCACCAATCAATTACCGCTGCAATTGAAGGAATATCTGTTTGCCCTGGGGAGCCATGAGACACATCCATGCCAATGATGATGGTGGGAGCTCTGGAAACAATAGGGATGGAAGGAGAATGTTCAGCTCCTAACATAGAATTCAGGCCACCAAGCTACACCATGAATAAAAATCAGTGATAAAACAAAGAAATCCTTAATAAGGAAGCAAGACAATGTAAAACACCATACCTTAGCATTGATCTTCAGTAAAACATTAGTTAAATATTGATCATTGACCCTTTGAGGCGCTATGCACTGGGTAACAACTCCGAAATCAGCAAGATTCCTCTTCTTCCACGGACCTGCCAAGTTTAGTAAATTTTAATCAACAATAAAAACCTATGTAGCACAGACACCAACACGGATACAGAAATACATAAAATCTCTAAAATATAGAACACGAAGACTCAAATCTATATATTATATAATTATGAATTATATAAATTGACAATAAAGATTTATGTGCACAAGTATGTTTCAGATTATTTTTTGGAGCAGAAATATATTTTTCATGACTCATGACTGGTTCACAAAGATTTGTTTTTATTTTTATAATCATAATAACAATTTATACAATAAATTTTGAATTTTTGAGAAAATTAATGTATTTATTCTTTTTAAAATTGTGATAGAACCGTACTACAATTGTTAGAAATCTAACAAATACTTTTTGGACTAGACACTTGACTGATACGTGTCATACGAGTGTTGGTATTCGGTGTCTGATATCGGACACCGACACGCAATTTAAGAAGAGTGTCCGAGCTTCATAGATAAAAACACAATTTCATATGCAAAGCAGTAAAGAACAGTTAAGGATAAATCAAATAAGTTACCATAAAGATCGGAATTTTTTCTTTCAGGAAGAAGACAAAGAAGAAATTGAGGAGCCCCAGGAAGTTTAGACTGCACGAATTCAAGCATTTTCTCCACTCTAACAAGAGGTGGGGATCGTCTATTGCGACCATCTTCTTCAAATACATCAAAAGGTGGTTCGATTTCCTGTCAAACACAAATAAGAAATATAGTCAGCAAGTTCATAATGTTTCTAAGTAAACATGTAACTGCAGAACTTACAATTCCTTTCATTTGACCGCACTTGAGGAGATCCCTGACAAGTCCTCGTACATCACATCGGGCAGAAAAGTTAACCACAGCCCATTTCTCAATTTTTGTTGGCTTAACTAGTTTCTGAGAAAAAAATCCAGTCAACTTGAAATCACAGTTATTAAGTAAGAACATAAAATTTAAATGAAAAGATGAACTAAACACCTTTTGATTGAAGTTCCACCTCCCATTTCTTGGATTGAAATCCTCCCCATTTCCAAATTTTAACTGAACATAAAAATAGATCATGTTAGAACATTGAAACTGACATATCTAATATACCTACAAAAAAAAGTCACCATTCATTCAAATTACCTGAATAGACCAAAAGCAAGGGGAACCCCAAATTTACAATAACATTTTTTTAGGTAAACATGCAAAGCAGTACTAAAACAATCTTCCTTGAACACAAAATCTAAAAAATCAATTTAGCAAGATTGGATTAAGTGTTCCTTTCAAATCTCAATGTCAATGACGTTTATAAAATTTACTAGAATAAAAACTAAAACTGAAAATACACAATTACAAAGTACTAGAATAATAATAAAACCAGGAAGAAATTTACCCTTGGAGCCTGTAAAACTCGACCTTCTACATCAGTAAAGCTAGGATTGATAGAAATACCACAATTACGAAGCATAGGTTCAGAACCATAATTGCTACGACTCAAAGCCTGTAATAATAGAAGTAACATCAGCTCCATCAGTAAACGTTTGTATTATAGCAATTGGTAAAAATAAATTCCAAAGACACTGACATCTGTCAACACTCTCATCCTCTCTGGCGGCTTCTGCCTGGACTTCTCTACCAATGAGGACCTTTGGAGTGTGGATAGAGCTTTCGTGTAACGTTGAAGGGATACCAAAGAGCAAAGCTATGCAAAAATAAATAAATGGACAAAAACTTATTTAGTAATGATCAATTTGATATTGCCTACAAAACAAAACAAACACCAAATTATACCTCAAGAGGAAGATATGTTGGCCGCTTGGGCTTCCCCACATTAATACATGGGAGATCCCCCGAGTAGCGGAGATTTATATTTCGATGATTAACAAAATAATCATACACCGTCACCTCCTCAGTATCATCACCATCCACTCCACCCTTTTTCTTCAATGTAAACCTAATATATCCAACCCATTAAAATCCTAACTTGCAGGTGACTGACTATAACTATAACAAGAGCAATCACAAAAATGTAGAAAATTAATGAACAATGACAAAAAAAGGGAAAAGAAATACTTCTGCTTTTGGCAAGAAAATTCACTGAGCCCAGTAATTTTATACTCTTGATTGGATGGACTTGCTTTAATCCTCAAATTTTTCAGGGTCCTCTTGGCCTGTTGAAAACAATTAAATAAAAATAGTATTGCTGAAATTAAAAACCAATGAAACAATACAATGTAGAATTGTCGAAGAATTTGCTTACCCTAACCCAGTCGAGATCAGATGGCCTTTGTACATTCTGATTGGAAATGAGGAAGTCCACCACAGGTCCAGGAGTAACTATCATTGTGGTTGAGACATCTGGAATTCATTTTTAAAAGAATGAGTAAAACCCAATTATGAAGAATGGGAATCCCCAACCGCAGTAATTACCACAATGCAGCAAGTCAACCAACAGATCGTACCTATATTAAGTGACAAGCCACTCTGTGTGGTTCGAAAACTAGAATGGAATCCCCTGCAGCCAAGGACACCTCCTCCTACATCAGCAAAATTCTTTGGATCATTATGGAAGAATGACTGGCGCACAAGCAAACAGCCTCTGCAGATAGACATTATTGTTAATAAACAGTAACAAGCACACACAAAGAGAGATGCACCAAAGAATTATCAATATTTGGTATAAATCACACACTGTTTAGCAGCATGCTGCCTCAGAATGATATCTAGAACTCTTATTGCTTCTTGATAATTATCAGAATCCTGTCCACGGAGAGCATTGGCAATGGCCTGCAATGGAATCTTTGAAGCAAAACTTATCTCAACTTTAAAGGTTTTGGCTCTATTTGGGCGCCTCATTCTCTTTGTGTCATTCTCACTGAATTCTCCATTTCCATCAGGGCTGACATTTCCATTATTTCTATACATGTTGACAGAAATTCACAGATAAAGTTATATAGAAAAACAATAGCATGTAAACAATTGTCAAAATGAAAACCACATCATCTGAACCTGCCATTAGAAACAACGTCCTCAAGAACAACCGTAAACTCAAGACGATTACGGGCAAGAGAGCCAAGTGTAAAAAGAGTTTTCTCGCCATCATAAGCAAAATCTTTCCCGTTCAATTCAGAATTATATGTTTCCTGCAACCTTTCGAGCACCTTTCTCCCTACACCCTTACCCTCTACAGGACGTCCATCTTCGTAACAAAGAGATACCTGCTCAAACATAAACACTTAATACACAAATTCATGTAGTCAGAGACTGGAAACTATAATACAGAGAGAACAAAAAAACACATACACTATACTGAAAAAAGTGACCATCAGTGTTTCCAATATTCACTCTGAAGTGATTGGTAAGAAGTCGCAACTTCGTCCCCTTAGAAGCAAGGCCACGTCTAGCTATTGGAAGCCTTAAAATCTTTTTCTTATCACTCTCTACTTTGACAGGCACTACATCCACTGGGATAGTAGGTGGTGGCGGAGGCAGTGAATCCTCATTCTCAGTTCCATTTGTCCCAAAAGAAGACATCTCCTGCATAGATCATACATGAAATAACAAAATGCATGTTATAAGGCGAGGTCAAGTATCAATTATATAGAAATACTGATAAAAATAACTTGAGTCACCTTTAGTGGGAAATTATTATTCAAATGAAACAAAAATTAATGAAATAATAAGATATTATCGACATGCAACTATAACAATTTGCAGAACACTACAGTATAACATATTTCCGTACAGCAACAAAAAATAACAACTACTGTAAATAAAACAGCAGAATAAACCTAGTTTAAAAGGGAAGAAACAGATAATCTAGCATATAGAATAATATCTAATAATAAGAACAGAGAGTGATGAAACAAATAACCCAACTAAATGCATTTCACATTCATTCGATTTAATTTTGTTGTGAAATGGCAATGTGTGGAATAGACTCAACACTCTAAAGATTCAATTTATTAGACTCACCACACCTCTGAAAACTTAAGCAAAACTGTGAAAGTTTAAACAGAACACCGAAAAAAAAAATTGTCAAAAGCCAATAGAAGCATTTATCTTCAAAATAAACACAGAAAAACAATGATCGAAGTTCATACACATGCAACCCATAAAAACTAAAGGAAACAACCATTTGTACAATATAAAACCCTAGAAAAATCATAAACATGAGAAAAAATGATGAATAAAACAAAGAAAGTGAAATTAGCAGAAGAATCAGGCAAGAAACATAAAATGTAGCACTTCATCTTGAACTATAGTTGTGGAAACAAAGAAAAAAGTTGAATGAAAAACGAAATTTGTAAGATACAGAGGTTTTCTTCACTTACCAGAAATGAGTGTAAGCACAAACCCTAATACTCTTTAACACACAATTTGTCTACCACTCTCCTCCTCTTATAGCAGTGGCACCGAGAGAGATTGTCAACAGCTGTTTATTTCCTCTGAACTAAGAAGGGAAATGAAAAGATGGACTCTTTTCGCACGTTAGATTATCTGATGGAATGACGTGGAGGGTTCAGATATAGCTACAGGTAAATGACGGTTACATTCTCCTTTCAATAAAATAAAATTTCTCCTAATCACTTTTGTTTGTGGCATTTGGGTGCGGATATAATGTTTTTCTTGAGAATATAAAACAATGAATGCCGTCTAAAAATAAAAATATATAATTCAGAAAGTAAATTTTGTATCTGATCATCAGAGAAAGTACAGATGATTATATAATTACAAAAAAAAAAAAAAAAAAAATATATATATATATATATATATATATTAAGTACCTAAATAACTTAGATATAAATATAAATAATTTATTACAAAAGTAAATACATGGGGATTGGGTTCAAAAAAGTGGAGGAAAGTGATTAAGACATCAATTTTTAGAAAAGAAAAAAGTAAAATTACAAAATGCTGTTCTTATTGAGAGGTAAACATAAAATAAACTCTAAATAGCTGGATTTTGTTTTTTTTTTCTAAACTTAAAAAATTAATAGAGATATGCTGTAATTTTTTTGAATTATTATTATATTCACTGATTCAACCTATATCATATTCAAATTATATTATTTTATAATTAAAAATTATATTACGTATTTATTATAATATTTTTGTAAGTATAAATATATTCTAAGTAAATATAACTAAATTATGAAAGAAATTTTAAAAAATAATTATTCACTAAAATATAATATTATATTTAAATATAATAAATACTCTAAATTAACTTTTTGTTTTAATTTAAAAATCATACTTTTTATCAAGATGGATTAGAGAATTAAAAATATGTATTTTGGTTAATTATCGGTTATTGTTTAAAATTGATTCAGTCTATTAGTTGAATTAATTGCAGACTTTATTCATTCGTACTGTTACTCAAATAAAGTTATATTTTTAATTAAGTCAGGTGACGTTTTATGTATTAAGCATTTAATTTAATTTTGATACTTAGTTCTATTTTTAAATATTTCCTTTTGTTACAGATGAATTTTTTTATAGCGAATATTTTTTATCTAAATAAAAAATATATTTTAATACTGTATATAATCTTAATAAATATCAATTAAGAATTAAAATTTTAAACATCATATTAATGATTATGCTATATTTCTAATTACAAGCTATTTTAAAATGTTGTACAGAATAAGGTTTTGTGACTAAATTTTGATTAAGTCATAATATTTAAATATTATTTTCATCCTTGTGAATCTAATTTATATTTACAAGAATTTGAAAATGTGTAAAAAATATTATAACATTACAATTTAAATAAGTAATGGTTATATTTTATATAAAAAAAACTTCAGACACAAGTTAATATATACATAAGATTGAGTTTGTAGTTTATTGATTTTTTGTGTACACAATTTTTTACCTTCTTCATCTTCTGTATCTCTTTCAAACCTTTTTTTTATTTTCTTTATCTAAAAAAAACTTCAGGTTTTTAATTTTATATTATAATAATTAATAAAATCTAAAATTTACAACCATTTTTAAAAATATTTAACTAGTTGAGCACATGGAGCTCGTAGAAAACTAAGCGCATTTAGGAACATAAAACACTCTAAAAGGGAAAGTTAACCTAAATATACAATGTTCTGATTTTTATATACAATTACACTTCGAAATACACCCATAATCAATCTAAATAACCAACCACTTTTCAAATTGTTTAAAACTTCAAAACATTTTCATCAAATAACATATATTTCACATAACAAAACAAATTCTACAAAACAGATTTGGAACTTGTAATCATATCACATTCAAATCTTCTAACCTATAGTACTATTGAAGAGTTAAAACTAGCTTTTCTATTCCAATGGAAGTTCCTAGTTAAGGAGTGGAACCACTCAAAAGTTTAAAAACTTATAGCAAGATATCTAAATATCACCAAAATTTAGTATGAGTTTTATCAAATTGAGAAGTACACTTTTTTTCAATTGACTTCACTAAAATTGATCTTTGGTTCCTCAACTACTGTGAAGTACGAATAGATTCTGAAATAGTTGAGATAAAGAAAAAATAAAGTTATAAAGAAAAGAAGAGAAAATATGAGAAATAGAGGAAGAGAAAGATGTTTTTTTTGGAAAAAAGATTATCGTCTCATATTTTTTACATATAAAATTTATTTATTTATTTTCTTTGGTATTTTTTTTAAATAACCCTTACAACTAATTATTTAATCTCAAAGTTCATTTTTCTAGGTGTTATAAGTGTGTTTACTCTATCACATATCATTTGCTCACTATATTCAAATTTCATAAATTTTAAATTTAAACAACTTAAATAGTATCTCAAATTCTAACAAACAACATAAAAATAAATAAATTATATATTAAAAATATATTAATTTATAAGCAAGAGAAGCAAAATCAGTAAAAGTTTACAAATGCATTTCAAAATAATAATAAAAAATGATTAAAGTTCATTCACTTCAAAATAAACAACACATAACACATGAAAGCAAAAAGAAGCAAACACAAAACTAATAAAAGCAAAAGGAAGAAGAAAGCAAAAAAAAACCTTATTAGTTGTTTTTCTTATAATAAATGTAATTAGTGGCTTTAAGATAGATTTTTAACACTAGTGAAAGGATTAGATAGTTCAAAATCATTGACACCAAAAATAGATATTCCTTTATTAATTAATAGTATACATTGTATTACCAGATAAATGAGAAGGCTGAATGGTCGAGAAGACCGAATAACTCTCTTAATTCAAACATAGCCGTAAACCTATAATTAGCCGTAATTAAGTCAGGTCAGTGGTAAATCATGATTAAGACATGATTGGGCCCTCGTTTGGACCCACGAGTAGGCTCATCTAAAATGTATAAATACTAGAAGAGACCTAACGTTAAAGGTAATTTTTCACTCTCAACTCACCTGCACTTTGTACTCAAACTAACTTGATTATTTGGGTGCCTTTGCAGGTTTACCCCCACTCCTCTCAGCCAAGGAAGAATTCACCCTCATCACTCCTCTCGTTGAAAGGAAGAACCAATCGGAGACCATTGCGCCTAGAGGCCATGAAGACTGGAAGACGAAGACAAAGGGAGTCACTCTAGGAGGAACCCAACCTTGTAAGAAAATTTTGGTGCGCACCGTGGGGGCGGGAAGAAACCTTTTAGAGTGTCCACATGGTAACAACAAGGAATATGATGGGCAACGATAGGAATATGCAACGAGGTGCTGAGACCAGCCAGCCTGACCCGATGATGTTGATATTATAAATGAGAAGGGAGATGGAGATGCTTAAGAAGAGAAATGAGGAAGAGATCCCAGGGATGAAGAGGAAGAGTGAGGAAGAAATGGCGACCTTGAAGAAGGAAAATGTTTGAATGAAGCAAAAGCATAATGGAGATCCAACAGTCCAAGAGACTATAGAAGGGGGGCGTCCCCAAACCAAAAACACACATATGAGAATCGAAGAAGTCGAGAGTTCTTATCAAGAGAATACTCGATCGGCATGAACAAGTACCTTGGGAACGACCCCTCGACGGAGTCCTTTTGTGGAATCTATCATGGAGGTGCCCTTGTCAAATACTTGAAAAATCCCAACACTTGACAAGTATGGTTAATTTTGGAAATAAGGGTAATTTTGGAAATTTTGAAAAATGATAGGGTGCAGGTTAGAATTGACATGGTGCAGGAAGAAATTGCCTTAGAAAAATCTTCCACATTCTTATTCCCAAAATAAATGTTCCCGCCAGTTGACTTGGGTTGTCTTTATGCGTGGCTTGTCCTCACGAGCTAGGGCACCTTCGTTCTGCTCCGTCTGTGAGTACCTGAAAAGAAGTGAACAAAGGGGCGCCCTCGCGGCCGTTTGTACTCCGACAATCAACTCAGCTAGCGAGAAACATCAAAGGTGACGCACCTCTGTATCGGAACACCGTAAACGAATGCTCTGAAGGTGGTCAGAAATAACTGAGTGACTAAACCTGTGTTGCCCTAATCGTCTCGTGCACACAGTGGGTGCGCAGCGAAAACAACTAGGGTTTGTGTTCTATGTAAAACTGCGAGAATTAGGTCAAAACTCGAATCCCCTTTCAAATGTCCCAAGGCCACGTTTTATACACCTCCTGCATTTAAAGCGCGTTGAAGCGCATTGAAAGCGTATAAAAATGTGCCTGGAAACATTTGATACGTAAACTAAATTAGCGCGTACCTTAGCAAACTTTCCCTGAAACATTGATGAACACGTGCTTATTGTCACATGTTCTTCTGACTTGATCATTATTCTACGCAGTGGGCCCCACAGCGCCGTAACCCAACTTAGGGTTATTCCATTGTGTGAGTCCTCTTTCTTCGAAGTGCATCTGGCGCAGGGGGTGACTTTCTGGGTGCCAACTCATGCGTCCCAGCTTTTAGTCACTCACTTTGGGAGTGTATCTACCTTTCTCTCGTACCATGCACATGGTTCTCCCCTGGACGTGGCCTTCTCATGGGTCGTATCTGTCCCAGGGTCTCCCAGCGGTGGCGTGGGTACTTCACGAGTCAAGTTACCCCCTACTGGTACTAGAACTTATGGCCTTGAAGCCACCTTTCTCTTGTCTTCTTCGCTGTTCTGAGCTAGACGGGCCCGAGACTTCCTCACGGTGTTGCCCCCTCCATGGTCTTTCCTACTCATGGGTATCAGGGGTGTAACACCGTCGATGTCTTAACTTGACTATTTCTTAACTTGGCGACGCCTTAGCTTGGCGACACCTTAGTCTGGCGATGCCTCAACTTGACGACGCCTTCTCTTGGCGACGCCTCAAGCGGTCAATCTATTGATTTCCTTCCTTGGACCCCTCGAGTGGTCCCACTATATGTTGACTTTGACTTTGGTCAACGCCCGGGGACGGGGCGGTACAATAAATATTTGAGTAACGATTTTAAAATAAAAGAAAACAACATTTTGTAAAAAATATATTTTTTGGTGATTACCATGTATACTTTAATCTTACAAAATATATTGTTACAAAATTTTCATACATACATCTACAACCCACCCATTGCATGTGGGTGACTGAACATCTATCACCATTGTTCAAGAATACATAACAAAATTGTACACGTGTCATTGATAAACTCCATCCTCAATACATTGTCGCATTCGTCAATATTTACTCAAGGCGTTGTTTTTTACCTGCAAAGAAATAACAAAGATGAATTAAAAACATCTTGATGTATAACAAATTTAGTGGATAAGACATTGGAACAAGTTATAGTAGAAATAACTGAATGCCTAAGGTGCACTTCAGTGGTGTGAACTATTCAAATTACTATCTAATGATGTCAAGAGCGAAACAAACCCAATATAAAGACTGCTTAAGACCTAAGAATGGATACAATAACATAGTTATTATTACATATTATTCAAAATTATACATCATTTGTAACAGTTAAGTTCTTCAACAACATACATATTAACCCACTTTCTCCGTACCTCATACCCCTCCCCAACCAACACGAACACTCACTTGAAATTTTCAATAAAAGTTTCCCTGGGTCTGTGCAGGAAGTGTAATGTGGGTCACCACATATTCACTCTAGTGTCACCACATATTCACTCTAGTGTCACCACATACTATCACTCTCTAAGTTGAGTGAATTTTGTGGTTACTTTGCACTTTCCTGCTATCATGGCTTCTAAAGAACTCATTTAACCCACTTTCTCCCCACCTCATGCCCCACCCCAACAAACACAAACACTAACTTTCCATTTTCAGAAAAAGTTTCCCTGGGTTGTGCAGGAAGTGTAATGTGGGTCACCACATATATAGGGTAACCACATATTGTCACTTTCTAAGTTTAGTGATTTTTGTGGATACTTCCCACTGTCCTACTCTCATGGCCTCTAAATAACTCATTTAACCTACTTTCTCCCCACCCCAACCAACACGAACACTCACTTCCCATTTCCAGAAAAAGTTTCCCTAGGTCTGTGTAGGAAGTGTAACGCACATATTCTATCTAGGGTCACCACATACTGTCACTCTCTAAGTTGAGTGAATTTTGTGGTTATTTCACACTGTCCTACTCTCATGGCCTCTAAAGAATTCATTTAATCCACTTTCTCCCACCTCATGCCCCACCCTAACCAACACGAACACTAACACTCTATTTTTACCTTTCTTATCCATGTCAAGATTAAAGAACTTCCTTAAAAATTTTGGTACCTCATCAACCTAACAGTCCAAAGAAAGACTCTACATTATTTATACAACAAGACACATATATGCAATAATCAGTCACATGATTATCTATCCAAAGAAAGACTATGCATTATTTATACACCTAGACACATATATGCAACAGTCACTCACATGATTATCTATATACAGTATGACTATGTAGCGACCTCTCTCTCTTTGTCTATATACTCAACAGTGACTGAATTCACAATATCATAGTTTCAGAAAAGACATTTTTTGGAGAAAAAAAATACTAAAAAAACCATGCATACTTACACAAACTAAGTACACGAAAATATATACTTTTAACAATATATTTCACACAAAATCAAGTCATACTCCAGAAAAATAAGCAAATAGTAAACACAAACAACTATGATCATATCAGATATAGTTCTTTGTATATTGTAATTCTAACCAATTCCTCTTCTTTATGTATCCTAACATGCTACTATGAAATAAAATACTACAATAACAGTGAAATACAAACCCACAAAGTGACCCCAACATGAAATACGAAAATATATTGTCTTAAGAGTGTGTGCAAGAAATTGACTTTAGGTCATACAAGAGTCACCACAAGACAAATAACAGGGATCACCCAACAACAAAAATCACACAAGATCAATGTTTTACTTAATAAACCAATGAATAAAAGATGTATTACCTTCGAAAAGAGGATGTCGAAGACGAGACCGTGAAAAGAGGATATCGAAGACGAGACTGTGAAAACAAGATGTCAAAGAGGAGACCGTCACCCAACCACCATGAAAAGAGATGCACCCACGATGACGACGAACGCTGGAAGAGAAAGCTTGCGGAGAAAGTGGAAGAGGATGTGGAGGTGGAGGACAAGAACAAAGCAACAGTGAAGAAGAACGTGAAAGAGTATTCAACCCCAATCTGTTAAAACCTAAATTCACATTCTAAAACACCCAAATTTTAAATCTTTTCATATTATTTTCGTGAGCCCGCAACAAAAATAAAATACTATTATTTATGTCACGTTGGCAGTTGTATGGTGGAACAACTCATTTAGAGTTGTCCAAATATCAGGACTCTTTCTTATACTCACAACGACTCCATAACTCCCTCCATTATCTTCTCCTTAATTATTTTATCTTTCCCTATTGATAAAAATCCTCAAATTAAATTGTAATGTTGATTTATATGTTGTTTTGCATTCCTGATTTTGATCTGTTTTCCTTCTGCATTTGTCCACATGCATGAATCTCATACGTGCAAATCAGAAGATGAATATTGTTTATATGATGCAAGATACATGAAACATATTATCCCATGAAGAATTGCAGGTGTAAGCAAAGATGGACAGATCCGCCACTTCTTTCATATAGGTCATCTAAAGCATACACAACCAGAACAAGGAAGAGAAGAAAGGTTCAGACCGATGAAGAGGAAAGCTAGACAAAGTGGCATAAAACAGGCAAAACGAGACCAGTTTATGTTGGTGGTGCTGTGAAGGGTTTCAAAAAAATTCTGCTCCAATACTGTTGTTTTATATGTAAGTTTAAAGTACAGGTAAACTTGTAAAATCGTTCAATTGTATGTTTCTATGTCAAAGTATTACTGTTTTATAATGCTTTTACTTGGAAACCTTTTTCTCCTCTTTTATTATAGATGCCTTTGCTTTTATATTTATCCACTGATGATAACCTTTGGTCGTTTATTTATACAACGCTTCGATTGTGAGTTAATTTTCCCGTTATTATTCAGTTTGATGCTTTCACCTATATATTTCTTCTTGTTTTTTTTATCATCAAATATTTTTTTAATTAGAATGGAGTAGTTTCTTCTACAAAAAGATATGTAATTTCCTTACACGTCAGACAAAGGATTGACCTAAAGCCAATTCTCTGCTATGTACGAACTTATTCTCTCGTCTTTACACAGTTACAAGTTGGACCAATATGGTGCAATCAAATTGAAGTTGCATTTTTGTGTTGTTTGGTCCTTCAATCATTATTTGCGTTATCTTGGATTCCACACCTTGTAGGTACTGATTCTCCAATAGTTTTACCTCTTGATTAAGATAGGTGAAGTGCTTCTGCACCTTTTTTTTTTATTTCTTTCTTCCTTTCAATAATTATTGGAGTGATCACCTTTTTACTTTCTTTTTCTTATCCTTTGTATTCTGGTACGTCAATATAGTCTTACATCTTTTAGAAATTGAGTATAATAATAATTGATGTACTCCTTTCTTTTTTAATCTTTTGAAACACCTTTTAAAGACAAAACCTAACAAGGTATAAATGTATAAAATGAAATTATAATTAAAAAAGACTAAACCTAGCAAGGTATAAATGTATAAAATGAAATTATAACTAAAAAAACTAAACCTTTTAAAACAACCTGATATCGATTTCCTTCAAGCTTGCATATTTTTATAGGTTTATTTGCTTTTCTTAGAATTAGATTGTGGTTATTGTTGGAGATCCCACATCGACTAGAGATAAGGACATTTCATTGTATATAAGTGGGTATAAACCTCACTCCATTGAGTCGGTTTTATGGGGTTGAGTTAGGTCTAAAGTCCACTTCGTAATAGTTATGATAAAAACTGAAAATTTGTGGACAATATCATAACTACAATCTCTTTTTTTTTCTTGTTGACAAAAAAAAAAGGATTGTGCTTTTTAGTTTTTATCTTTCCAAACATTTTGAATTTTGTTTCCATTTTATTAGAAATTTTGTTTCCTCTTATCTTTCTAGATTATTTACTTCAAAACTTGTTTATAAGATATTGTAACTTTTATTCTCTAATTATTTTACCCATATATTGTTTTGTTTTAATTAAAAAAAACAACTTGAATTTTGATTTATTAAATCCACTGGCAACAATAAACACTTTATTTATATTTGTGCATCAATGATTCACATCGGACGTTTCCCACACTTTCGTCTTTACTAAAGTTAGTGTTACTAAGATATTTTCTTCATATAAGTCTTAGTAAATAAGTTGTGAATGAAGAATTAAATAATTTATTATGATTAAAAATTCAAGATTTAATATAAATAATAATAATAATTAAGTTTTAAATAAATCCAATTAAATCAATCATATTTAAAAGAGTTGATTAATTATTATTTTTATCAGTTGATTAGTTCATAATTTCAATCCAAGAAAATTATGACTATATTAATGGACTATGATTAAAGATTGAGTAAAATTATGCTTCCCTATTGTTTTTTCTTTACTGTTTGAGCTAACTATATAGCTTGAGATAACTATATAACCTAGAAAACCTATATTTAAAAGTTGTTTTTCCTGACCACTTAACCTTTTTATTAAAATTTGTTTTCGTTAGCACCAATGTATTTGGTTATTGTTTTATAATTCTCAAATATATTGTTTTCATTATCTTTGTCATATTCATCAGACAAGACAATCCATCAAGACAAGACAACCCATCAAGGATAACTTCTCTATGATCTCTGTAGAATGGGACAACCCAAAACAGCTAAGGTGTCAACAGTTTTCTTGATTTCAAGATAGGTTGAAACAGAGCGATCCTTCTTGGGTGTGCGCAGAAACTGTTTATGTTTCTTGATTTTGGCTCTAGTTTGGGAAGCATAGTGAGTCTGGAGTTTATGCCAAACCTGATGCGAAGAATGCAGGCCAACCATTTTGGTAAGAATACTCGAAGTCATGGAAGTCAATAGCCAAATTAGAATGGATTGATGATCATAGATGATATATTTGGGATTAACAGAAGGAGATGATTCCTCACCAGCAGAGAAGAGATGTGGTGGGATGCATGAGCCATCCAAGAAGTGAAGGAGATCAAGGCTGCGAATAGTGACAGTGACTTGATGTATACAATATCTTACAATATAATTTTATTATTATTATTTCTTTAACTTTATTGGAGTATAATTATATTTATATTTTTATACTATAATTTGAAACTTAGAATTACAATTTTTAAATCCATTATAATTAAGAAGTCTAAGATTGATTTTTGAATTGTAAAATTCCTAACTTCCCAAAATATGAAATTATTATTTTAAATTACTTAATTAAAAGACTTTCAAATTTTATCATTTAAAAATAATTCAAAATCAATCTCACGTACTCAAAAAAGTTGACTAACTTCAATTCCTACAAAACTTTCACATTTAAATTAAATTACTTTAAATGGAGTATTATATCGTTTGTTGGTAAGTTACATTTCTACACATTTAATTTGTTTTCTTAACAGGAAATGTCTACGTTATCGAATTCAATTGCAAATACGAATATGCGATAAACAGGACTGCAATGTGTTTATAAACGTGTCACTTTTACCATTATTGTCGAGCGAGTAAATAGTTTTTGCCAATTGTTGAATTTGATTGGCAGGCAGTGAAACCTTTACTAGGTTTCCATCAGACTCATTATTTGATGCATTTTTTGTGATACATGATCTCTTAGCAAATAAAAATGGAGAGGCTAACAGAACACCAAGATCGGTGCTTTAATACCATATAAAAAAATGGTAAGAAAATAAAGATTTCTTTATTTTATTTTGTTGTGTGTATTTACATAACTCCATGTAAACAAAATATATACAAGATTTCTCTCTAAATTATAAGCTAATGATGTAAGGATACACTAATCATGAGATTCTATCATTATTAAATAATTAAATAATTGCATATAATTGGCGTACAATATCTTATAATAACATACAATAAATGTATACAATAATTACGTAAAATTTGACTATAAAAACATAAGATGAAAAATAACAAAATAACTCTAAGAAACATTGTATAATAAGTTTCGATGTGATTGATTTGACTTCAATTAGCATCCTTAGTTGCACACGTGGACATGAGTGTCTTACTAATCATTCGGTCGGTCGATCCATAACTGGGTACAATAACATTTTATTTTTCCTCACATTCATTTGCATTGCAGGTAAGAGTTTTGACGATTCAAGTGTCCCTACACAACTCTATAAGAGTGTGGAAGGGTCAGCTTTTAGATCATCTTTATCCAAAACAATACACATACTAATATGATAGATACAAATTTCCTTTCTAAAGAAATTGGATTCAGAACAATGGTAGGGAAAATAAAGGATTGGTAACTGATATTTAATAGTGATATTTAATAGTGAGTGAACATTTTCATTCATACTAAATATCATAGATACATAAAGCTTTTAGATCATCTTTGCCTCCTCTACTGCTTTCTCCTCAGTTAACAGTTTTCTAGTTTGTTTTCTCTGCCTTGGTAAGTTACATTTCATCTTGTTTTCTTGTCATTCATTATTTTATCGATGCAATGGTTCTGTAATTTTTTGTATGTGCAATTGGTTCCGCAACATTTCATTTTTTTTCTTAATTTCTTTGATGCAATGGTTTCGTAACATGTGCTTTCGTTTATACATGAAATGGATCAAATACAATCGCAAATGCATCACCTGAATAAACGAAGTTGCTCGGTAGTGAAGTTGTGTACCAGGTTTCCATCAGACTATTTACTGATGTCTTTTTTGTCAGACATCTCTTATTTAGTGGATAAAAATGGAGAAGCTCTGAGAGCATATAAGAAAATTACATAAGAAGATGGTAAAAAAAAATAAAGATTTTTTTATCCTCTTTTGTGTAACTTCATGTACATAAATATATGAGCTAATTATGAGATTCTATCATTATTAAATTAATTGTTTATAATTGCGTACAATAATGTACAATAAATGCATACAATAATTGCGTATAATTTGACAATTATTAGCAGAAGAATCAGGCAAGAAACGTAAAATGCAGCACGTCATCACTATAGTTGCGGAAAAAGTTGAATGAAAAGACAGACTCTTCTCGCACGTCAGATTATTTATTGAAAAAAGTGATATTACATATTGAGATTATGTTATGAGTGAATAACTTTCACTACATCCCATATTTTGAAGCTCATCCTGACTTAAAAGATAAGATTTTGGGAGGTTGTTTGGAAGACAAACAATTTAAATAAAGGAAAATAACTTTAACTTTTAAGAATATCATAAGTTAGCAGATTTGTATTTGTACTAAACATGGTTCAAAGTTTTAATTTCTATTACATGTATGTTATTTGATGAAATTGTTTGATTATATGTTGTGTAAACATGTATAAATATTATATTTTTATAATTTGGTAGTTAAGTGTTGTTTTTGATATTGAAAATGCTCTTGAATATTTTGTGATTGAATTATATGAATTGTACGTGAATGATGAAAATTTGATTGAATTATATGAATTATATATGAAGGATGAAAATTGTATGAAATTAATGTCATACATTTAGAATAATATATGAGTTGTTGTTTGATGATACATTAAATATGAAAAGTATATGTTGAATAGAGATTGTCTAATTTCACTTATCTATGCGAAAAGTTGATGAGGGAGCTCATACACACACAATATTGAATGTTTGAAGTTTATCATGATTATTTATGTATGAATTAGATGTTAGTCTCTAATAGAGACATACTTAGTGAAAACAACGAATTCATATGTTATGAATAAGATGAAAATGAGATCAAAGCACACCGAAACTATAATGAAATCAATATATTGTGATTGTAAATGGATTCATGGGTAATCGATATGATTGGAATGAAATAAAAAATAATGAGGATTGAGATGAAATCAAATTATTATTTTTGAAAATATATGCTAGTGTTAATAATAGTAATAATAAACTATAATTTTAAGATATTAATGTGTAAGAAAAACTTAAAATTATTTTAAACGTTGATTGCTATATAACTTCATTTTGTTAAGTAAATGAAACTTGTTATCATTTTAATCATTATTTTAAGGGAAAAAAAAGTATTTAAACCTATTCAACTTTATGAACATATTGATATTGATAGTAGTTTTCTTTCTGCTATATTTACTGGATTATATATTGTTATTTATAACTCTTTTCTTACTAAAAAAATTGACTATTTATAATTATTAAACAAGTCAATATTTAAAAAATTAAATCATAAAAAATTGTTGTTTTTGTAAAATTAGTGCTCGACTATTATTTATATGATACTATTATATATTAAAATATAATAGAATATCTATCATTACCTAACTTTTGTTCTTGTTTGTGTATGTCTCTTTCTTTCTTCTTTTTATTTCTCTTTCTTTGTTGGAAATTAAATTCTTAGGATGTGTTTTTTTCATTGGAAGATAAAAATTTATCAATATCTTGTATAGTCCTGTTTTTAATATTAGATAAATTTATGAATTTAAATTAACAAAATCAAGTTTTATAAATAAATTGGAAGCTACGGGTTACAATAAGAGCAAATATACAACAGGGTAAAATTAAAAACAAATGTAGTTCAGAAAAATAAATGAAAATAGCATGTCACATAATTGTCCTTAAGATACGGGTAATGAATTACATGATTGAAAATTATATAAGGTGAACCCTTTTATTTATTGTAGAAAAATGGGTCAAAACCAATCTAAAGAACAAACCAATAAACAATAATAAAATTATGGTAGTTTGATACACTCCCAAAACTACTATAAAAGTGACATAAAGTGAAAGTTACAACTTTTTTATTAATGGATGGTTACATTCATTACATATTTAATCTCCTTATTAATTAGTTAGGTGCATGAACTTGCTTAATTTTTTCATTATGTTAGTTAAGTAAGTTTTTGTATATTCCCACTTCCAAATATCTTACACCTACTAAAATGTACTAGAAACCTAAAATTTTACAAAAATATTTTTTTTCTTAATTTTTTTTTCAAGCTCTTGGACTTTCATCTTGTATGTGTCTTCATATATTTCTTCATAAATGAAAACTGGTCATATTATAATTAAAGTGATGTTATATTTTAGATCATATACTCTTTTATCTTGAGAGTTAGTTAATATATATATTTAAACTAGAGGAAGATGTGAATATCATTTATCAAGAAAATATTAATTAAATAGTAACATAACTAAATTTAGAGATAAAAAATAATTAATTATTATATTAATTAAATTAGATAATGATTTATAAATTAAAAAATTACTGATATTTAATATAATTTCTGATCCGGTCGGTCACAGTTTAGGGTGACGTCAGCGACTGATGGCCACGTGGGCCGTTCTTAGTAGGACATGTAGGCCAGGGAAGCTGATGCGTATTGAAGAGAGCGATCAGGCGGAGATCGGTGATTAGAGGGAATGCGCGATCATCGTCTAGGTGAGCCACGAGGCTGATCGGTCGTTGTGTCACACGCAGTTAAGCTGGGAACGAGAGGGGATTCCCGGGGAGAGCGTTGCAGCCGAGCCTTGTGTGGCATGGCGTCGGGGGTCAGAGAAGTCATGCGCCCTTCGGTACCGTGCACAAGAGTGGTCTGAGGGAGCTGGCAGTCGGTCGGCGCTCTGTAGCCCATGGCGTGCGTGGGCAGAAGGGGTGGTCTCTCACGCGACAGGGAATACCTGGTATGCGCGTTGGTCCAAATCGCACCTGGTACTCACTTTGAGGTTGCTTGAGACACCCAACATATGAAACACGCTAAGTTACTTTGTACGCGAATAACTTAGGGGTGTGACAAGGTATATAAAGGGGTTCCACACTCATTTCTAAGGTACGTTTTTCATACTGATAAGTGGCTAGTTTTCGCACAGAGAGAGAAAGGAGAGAATCACGAGAGTGCACGAGTCTCACTGAGATTCTCAGTTCAGAGTTCTTTGGTGTTCTTGTTAGACTGACTTGAGCGTCGAAGTGCAATCGGCCGCTAGAGGCGCCGTTTGTGGTGTTTTCACAGGTACGCTCGGAGCTGGTAGGAACGTGCTTGCTAGAGAAGAAGCTTGACGTGACGGGACCTTCAACAATCAAGTCACCGGCAAGATCAATTTCTATTATTAATAAAAAATATGATAAAATAGTTTCTAAACTAATTGAGACTAATTTAGATAATAAAAAGTTAGTAACTAAAATCTTGATAGCTAATACTTAAATACCAACTTATAAATTATTTTATAATTTTTTATTAATAATAGAAAGTATTTTAAATACCAATATTTTTTAGTTTATACAATAATTTCTAATTTAGTCAATATAATAACTAATTATTTTGATCTCTAAAATTAATTTTTATTTAATGATTTTTTTTTTCGTGCTAGTCAATATAATAACTAATTATTTTGATCTCTAAAATTAATTTTTATTTAATGATTTTTTTTAGTACTAACACGAATATAAAAGAGGTAAATATAATTTTCTCTCATATTAATTTATATTATATAATATTATTAAATATACGTACAAATGCATAAAAATAAATCCATTTTTATTCCTTAATATTATTAAATATTTCACTAATAATAAAGAGTTATTGATTAAAACATTATTTATTACACATGAATAGAATAAAATGGTTCATTTTATTAAATAATTATATTTATTGAAATTTAATAAAATTGGGAATTATAGTGTAGTAATATAATATAAATAGTATCATAGATTAATAATAAACACATAAACAATATTATATTATCTATGTAATTCTATTTCACATTTTGTATTATTAATTTAAATTATTTAATATTATTGATTATACTTAAAAATCTACAAAAGCCAATGATATCATATAAATAATCAACTAAAGTAATTGTAGTCAAAATTTAATCAATCTAAAAACATATTTATCAGCATTTAATATATCTTGATGAGATTTTTGACTGAATAATCTCCACTGAAACCAATAAGTATTCCAAATTAATAATTTTAAACTATCAAATATTATTAAATAATAAAATATTTATTAGTAGTAATTAAAACAATAAAGTGAAATGAAATAATTACAGCCTTCTACCAGTGTTCTTTTGTATGCCTACTTTACATCGCGGGAAAAAATTCTAAAATCCCGAGTTTTCTTCTCATGTTCACTTACAATTTCTAATCAAAGTTTCATTGGTATAATGATCTTCTACACTTTGAAGGCAATGCAAGTCTATCAAAGGTTCCATAAAATCTTCATTAGTCATGCCTTTTTCAAAAGCAATAATCAAGTTATTTCAACGTCTGAGTTGACAATTATTTTATCATGACGTTATGCAAGAATGACCGCAGCTATAAAAACTAGAGATACAAAAATCATGCGTGTCAAAGTCAAAAACATTATAAAATAGTTAAATCTAACAATTTCATAAACTTGTATCAATTGAAAAATAATCACATTACTTTAAAAAAATTCAATCAAATTTCTTCCAAATCTGTAAATATTTAATCTTAAAGCCCAGACTATGATTTTCTCCAATGTCGAAGACTATGCAGGGTAAATAGTTTTAAAAAATTAACCTAATAACAGGAATAAAAGAATATGCAGTAAAGTAAATGACGAAACTAAACTTGTTCAGGTTCAAAATAGCATCCATCACAAGCAGCAAGAACGTAGGTCACAAACAAGCTTTTATATGAACATAGGATATTATAAACCACATTAACAAAAAGTGCATACTTACAAGTAAATCATCCACGCAAACGACTATCAAAAGAAGGAAGTACTTCATGACAACGTACAAGTAATAAAAGATTAAACACATGTAAATGCAAAGGCAAAACGCTTTTACATGTGCAATAATCTTTCAACAACCTAATCGTTCAACTGTCTTCCCGAATAACTCTTTTACCTATATTTCATTACTATTCCTAAAACTGCATAACGATTTGCTCAGCAGAAGAACATTGAGCTAGAGACATTATCATTCAGTCTAGGCAATTGAGGGACAGTGTGAGCACCACCATGACTAGAAGCTGTCTCCGATCTTTCCTCAAATTTCATAAACTGACCCATCTGAGTAGCAGCCAAGTGAGCATAACAGATTGGAGCAACTGCAGATATATATATGCTTATTATTCACCAATTCATAACAGCAAAAATAATCACACGAGTAACTTGAATACAAAATTCCTGTGACAACTTACCGACAGATATGGCCGTGGTGCTCCTCTGATACCTATCGACACAAAGCAAATAATTCTTACAAGAAATGTCCAAACGATTCTAAATATCAGGTAATAAATAATATTCCATTTAAAAAATAATAATATAACTTACACGTATGATAAGGAGTGTACAAGCTCCTGCAGATCATCGGCTGAAAACCCAATCTCATCTAACAAAACATGATAATGTGCGGGTCTACTTGTACCCTGAATAGGAATTTTTTTAAATCACTAAATAAATTAATCCAAGTTGTAACACAAAACCATCATTTATGGATAGCCTGACAGAAGAACAATGTGGTTATAATAAACCAAGATTAATATGCAAACATGATGTCCTCTAAGTTTTTTTGCAAAGAATAAATCTCAATCCGATATACAAAAAACAAAACCATACTAATGAAAATATAAAAATAACAAGAGGCGATAAAAACCATAAAAAAAAAAACATGAAAACTAAGAAAAAATACATGCAAAATAACACATAAAAAAAATAAGGAAAGAATCCAGAATTAGACCTGGGAGACTTCACAAACTTATATAAAACCATGTCAAAATAGTAACAAAGGGGTCACCAAAATACTTCGACCACTTACTATCATTCCAGCATGTGCACACATGTAAAAATCATAGTTCCGAGGATGACAAATTTTGCTATCAATTACAGTTCCTGCAACAAGAAAAAAAAAATTAAGTAACAAAACAAACAAATATTACCTGATCTTAAAAAACTTTCAAACAAAGAAATATTACCAGGAGGAACATTGTCAGGAGAACCAGCTTGAAAGAATTTAGTATGATGGTTTTTTTGAGCAACAATGACCAAAAATTTGGGATCCCAAGTAGCATCTAAAAACTTGCAAGCCTAATTTTAAAAACAATAAATATTAACCACAAAATACAAAACAATTCTATAGTTAAATTATTGTTTGAGCAGGTCATGTAACAAGCACCTCAATAATTTGGTCAAGTTCGATGTTTAAAACTTGATTGAACTGGGACTCACTAACACCATCTCTAAATTCAGGAAAAAAAAGAGCTAGTGTTACAAGAACAAAATCCAATCCGATAAAGCACAATAACAAAAATACAAAAACTTAAATAATGTCACTTTAGGAAGAAGATGAAAAAAAGTCAATAAATATGTATATATAAGCAAAAAAAATCGTGCCCTGCAGGAGGATAACATGTATGGGGTTAACAGCAGCTAAAAAATACCTAAATTTTCAGATGCATTTAGAAATTATAACATCAAAAACTAAATTAAAAACATGTACTTGACATTTGTTTAAGCCACATTTTTTGCATACATTTTAAAGTCTTAAACATTTAATATTACCAAGTAATATTAAATAATTTAATATTATATTCAAATAATACTAAATAATTTAATATCAAACATTACAAAATAAAGGTTTGCAGGTATGGTATGCACCGCTACCTTAATTCCATATATAGCATTCTAAAATTAATTATTAAATTAATAAATTTCAGAAATAATTTAAGCTTACAGAACATTGACCTACCACGAAATATTTAATAATCAAGCACAATAACAAATTAAGTACGCACAGTAATTTAGAGGATATGTATATGTTAACCTGAAGATGATTATATTTTCAGGCTTTCTATTCCCAGAACTTTTATAGAAATCAAGTAGTAGCTCCCTGCAAACATAAAATAGAAGTTCCTAAATTTCCATATAATACAGACCGGGATAAAACGGTGATGCAAAATATTGTTTTTGAATATGATGATAAAACTAATTCACTTCAAATTATATTGCTAGAAATACCTTTACAGCAACTGGTTTAATATAACAGATTAATTGGGAAAAATTAAGACAAAAGTACTACTGTAATAAAAGAGTAATGAGATGATAAAATACATACTTCTAGATGCCATGATTGTAGACTATTTATCTATAGACGTCAATATATATTACCAGATTTTTCATAAAATAGATGTCATAAATAGATGAAATCAAGTATTCCAAAAAAATTCTCATGTTCACCTAATTATGCCATCATCCACCTCTTCAGATACTTTCTTAAACAAATTGTCAATCATTTCAACCTTCGGAGACTGGGTACGGACACATGCCCTGTACTTTGATATTAGGGGCCACTCTCGAGAGCTAACCACCTAAACATAAGAATATCACGCATGAAATGTTCAATGATTATTATTTTCAAACAAATACAATTCATAAAAACACATAAGACCACCAATCAATTACCGCTGCAATTGAAGGAATATCTGTTTGCCCTGGGGAGCCATGAGACACATCCATGCCAATAATGATGGTGGGAGCTTTGGAAACAACGGGGATGGAAGGAGCATGTTCAACGCCTAACAATGAATTCAAGCCTCCAAGCTACACAAAATAAAAACCAATGATAAAATAAAACAAAGAAATCCCTGGTGACAAACAAGAAATACAAAATATACAACATAAATTACCAGAGAAGGTAATACCATACCTTAGCATTGATCTTCAATAAAACATTAGTTAAATATTGATCATTGACCTTTTGTGGAGCTATGCACTGGGTAACAACTCCAAAATCAGCAAGATTTCTCTTCTTCCACGGACCTTACCAAGTTCAAATAATTTAACAAGAATGAAACTAAACTATTTCATAGGAAAGGCAATAAATTACAGTGAAAAATAAATCAAATAACTAACCATAAAGATCAGAATTTTTTCTCTCAGGAAGCAGACAAAGAAGAAATTGCGGAGCCCCAGGAAGTTTAGACTGCACGAATTCAAGCATTTTCTCCACTCTAACAAGAGGTGGGGATCGTCTATTGCGACCATCTTCTTCAAATACATCAAAAGGTGGTTCGATTGCCTGTCAAACACAAATAAGAAAAATAGTCAGCAAGTTTATTATGTTTCTAAGTCAACATGTAATTGCAGAACTTACAATTCCTTTCATTTGACCGCACTTTTGGAGATCCCTAACAAGTCCCCGTACATCACATCGGGCAGAAAAGTTAACCACAGCCCATTTTTCAATTTTTGTTGGCCTAACTAATTTCTGGAGAAAGAACACCGTCAACAAAAAATAATAATCTTTAACTAAGAACATAAAAATTTAGATGAGAAGTTAATTAAACACCTTTTGATTAAAGTTCCATCTCCCATTTCTAGGATTGAAGTCCTCCCCATTTCCAAACTTTAACTGAAAACAAAAATTGAATTATCAGTCTCGAATTCAACAAGAACACCAATAACAAATGAAGCTACAACTCAAAGTCTATAATTTGCCTTAGACAAAGCCAAATAAAAATTACTAATACTAGGAAATCAAAACTGATATATCTAAGTATATAAAAATATAACAATTCCTACAAAAGAAAGTGATCATTAAAAATTACAGAATATCCCAAGACAAGGGGGAATGCAAATTTGCAAAGACAATCTTTGAAGGTAAACAGGCGCGGAAGTATTTAAATAATCTTCCACAAACACTATTTAAAAAAATCCTTCTGAAAACAGGATTGAATGAAGTGTTTCTTTCAAATTTCAATGATGTTTAGGTAATCTAATTGAATACACAAATAAGACCGGCAATGCACGATAAAAATTACCAAGTACTAGAAAAATTATAAAATCATTAAGAAATTTACCCTTGGAGCTTGTAAAACCCGACCTTCAACTTCAGTAAAGCCAGAGCTAATAGAAATACCACAATTGCGAAGCATAGGTTCAGAACCATAATTGCTTCGACTCAAAGCCTGTTATTATAGAAGTAACATCAGTTCAACCAGTAAATGTTTATAATACAACAATTGATCAAAAAAATATCCAAAGAGCCTTACATCTGTCAAGACTCTCATCCTCTCCTGAGGCTTCTGCCTGGACTTCTCCACCAATGAGGACCTTTGGAGTGTGGATAGAGCTTTCGTGTAACGTTGAAGGGATACCAAAGAGCAGAGCTAAGCACAAATAAGTGGGATAGAAAGTTATTCGAGAATGATCAATTTCATATTGTGGACTAAAGAAAAACAAAATCACCAATGTATACCTCAAGAGGAAAATATGTTGGCCGCTTGGGCTTTCCAACATTAATACATGGAAGATCACCCGAGTAGCGGAGTTCTATGTTTCGATGATTAACAAAATAATCATACACAGTCACCTCCTCAGTATCATCACCATCCACTCCACCCTTTTTCTTCAATGTAAACCTAATATATCCAAATCATTAAAATCCTAACTTGCAGGTGACTGACTATAACCATAACAAGAGCAATCACAAAAATGTAGAGAATTAATGAACAATGACAAAAAAGGATAAGAAATACAGTTGCTCATTGCAAGGCTTGTCACTAAGTCCGGTTATTTTATACTCTTGATTGGATGGACTTGCTTTAATCCTCAAATTTTTCAGGGTCCTCTTGGCCTGTTGAAAATAATTAAATCAAAATGGCATTGCTGAAATTAAAAACAAATGAAACAATACAATGTAGAATTGTTGGAGAATTTGCTTACCCTAACCCAGTCGAGATTAAATGGACCTTTTACATTCTGATTGGAAATGAGGAAGTCCACCACAGGCCCAGGAGTAACTATCATTGTGGTTGAGACATCTGGAATTCATTTTTAAAAGAATGAGTAAAGCCCAATTATGAAGAATGTAAATCCCCAACCGCAGTAGTTACCACAATGCAGCAAGTCAACCAACAGATCGTACCAATATTAAGTGACAAGCCACTCTGTGTGGTTCGAAAACTAGAATGGAATCCCCTGCAGCCAAGCACACCTCCTCCTACATCAGTAAAATTCTTCGGATCATTATGGAAGAATGACTGGCGCACAAGCAAACAGCCTCTGCAGATAGATAATGTTGTTAATAAAAATGTAACATGAGCAGACAAAGAAGGTTGCACCAAAGTATTGTCGAAAATCAATTACAATATATAAGGAATAATAAGAATTTGGTATAAATCACCCACTGTTTAGCAGCATGCTGCCTTAGAATGATATCAAGAACTCTTATAGCTTCTTGATAATTATCAGAATCCTGTCCACGGAGAGCATTGACAATGGCCTGCAATGGAATCTTTGAAGCAAAACTTATCTCAACTTTAAAACTTTTAGCTCTATTTGGGCGCCTCATTCTCTTCTTGTCACCCTCACTTAATTCTCCATTTCCATCAGGGCTGACATTTCCATTACTTCTATATATACATGTTTACAGAAATTTACACAAAAAGTTATACAACCAAAAACAAGGGCATATAAGCCAATATTCAAAATAGAAAAAACACAACGTCTGAACCTGCTAGTAGAAACAACATCCTCCAGAACAACAGTAAACTCAAGCCGGTTGCGGGCGAGAGAGCCAAGTGTAAAAAGCGTTTTCTCGCCATCATAAGCAAAATTCTTCCCGTTCAATTCAGAATTATATGTCTCCTGCACCCTGTCAAGCACCTTTCTCCCTACACCCTTGCCCTCTACCGGACGTCCATCTTCATAAGAAAGAGATACCTGCTCAAACATATACAATGAATGCACAATTCCACATACACATATACTGGTAATTAATAACACAGAGGAAACAAAAGTCATACACTATACTGAAAAAAGTGACCATCAGTGTTTCCAACATTCACTCTGAAGTGATTGGTGAGAAGTCGCAACTTCGTCCCTTTAGAAGCAAGGCCACGTCTGGCTATTGGAAGCCTCAAAACCTTTTTCTTTTCAGGCTCCAGTTTGACAGGAACAACATCTGATGGGATAGCAGGTGGTGGGGGAGGCAGAGAACCCTCATTCTCAGTTCCATTTGTCTCGAAAGAAGACATCTCCTGCATAGTTCAAACATGAAATAACCAAATCCATGCCAAAAAGCACCGTCAAATATCAACTATATTGAAAAAGTGATTAAAAAACTTGGGTTAGTATTAGTCGGGAATTCACATAGTCATTCAAATAAAATATACAAGAGTTTGCAAATGAACTAAATCATCAGATATTATACGCATGCAACAATAACAATTTGCAAAACACCAAAATAAACATCATCTAAGAGGGAGAAGCAAGTACAATAATATTTATTAATAAAAAAATGAGTGATAAAACAAGACAACCAAATGCATTATACATTATACAATACAAAACCTACTTAAACAATAAATTCAAAAATAGCATAATCTTCTGAGATTATGTGCATAACTCAAGTCAAGTACAAAGACATCATAGTATGGCCTACTTAATGCGACAAAAAAAGGAATAACTGTTTTGCAAATTGAACAGCAAAATAAACATTGATTTAAGAGGGGAAAACATACAAGCAAGAGTAATATTTATTACTAAAACAAAATGCAGAGAAACAAAGCAATTAAGTTACCAACAAAATGCATTTTACACAGATAAAAGTACTCAAAAAGCACATGCAATGCAAGGAAAGGTCTACACAACAGTGCAGTCAACGACAAAAGCACGAATGGGGAAGTAAAAGTTAAAACTAATAATATTTTTAAGAAATACAAATAAAAAATAAATTAAAAAATTAAAACAAGGGATCTCTGATCAGAATCAGTCCCTGAAGCAAGTATCTGGTTTCAGAACACAAATGCTCAAAAAATAAGTGGACGATCCGAATCATCATTACATAAACGCAGTTTTCACTTTCAAAAATTTTAGGAAAATATTAAAAAGCAAAATAAGAAAAACGTAGCGGCCAAATCAAGCCGCCAATACACATCACATATAGTTTTTCGCTTACAAGAAAACACAGCTAATGCAAGGAGTATAGTAAAAAAAACTCTGGAAAATAAAGCAACGCCTCAGACGCAAAAACTGGTCAAAAGTCAACGAATGCATTTTTCTTCAGAATAAACACACGCAAAACGACGATCAAAGTTAAAACACATGCAGAACAAAAATACAGCACAAAACACAAAAACGCGAACGGAAGCAAACAGTACCAAACTATTTGCACAAAAAAACCCTAAAACAATCAGAACACGCAGAAAAAACCGTAAAATAAACAATGAGAACAGAATAAACAGAAGAAAAACGCCGAAAACAGAGAATGCAGCATGTGATCATGACGTATATCAAGCAAAGCAAAGAGTAAACGCAAACGACGAAGCAAAATTCGCGTGGTAAAGTTTTTATTACTCACTAACCAGAAATCAGTACAACAAGCTTAACCCTAGAACATTCTACCAGTCCTACCACTCTTACTTATATAGTAGTGGCAGTGAATAGAGAATCGTCAAAACCTCCCTTTGTTTCCTCTGAACTGACTAAGAAGAAATAAAAAAATGAGTCACTCTACGGTGACCCTTGGATACAGTTTCTACTCTTCCCCACTCTCCCACTTTAGATGATCTGATTTCTTGACGTGGACGGCTGAGATTCCTTGTGTCAGATGACCCCTTTTCTCTCAGTTTTTGTTACTTTTTCTTAACAAATTAAATCCTTTCATTAAAAACAACTTTTTGCATTTTAAGTCTGTCGTTCGCAATTCCTTGTGGATATAATGCTGTTATTAAGAATAAAAAAAATTCGGATAGGCATCAATGTGCAAAATTAAAAATATTCCCTTCTCCGTTTAATGTTAAAAAGTACATAAAATATAACAAATTATTCACTTGTTCATTATTATTTCAGAATTGTTATTTCCAAAAAACAGAGTACGGATTATTCAAGGAGTTCTGAACATCATAGATTTTATTAAAAGCAAAAAACTGCATAGATTTTATTAAAAGCAAAAAACTGCATAGATTTTATTAAAAGCAAAAAACTGCATAGATTTTTTTTAAATCAAAAACTGCATAGAAGTTAATTATATATAGTAGTTAGTTAACTTACGTATAACTTAAAGTGAATAACTTATTTAAAAATAAATAAATCAATCACTCATTGTTTTTGAAAAAGCTAAAATCAGAAAAAAGTAGAAAACATAATGTTAACTTTATTTAATATATATTATTAGTTAAAAATAAAGAGAACATTTTTGCATTTATAATATGTAACTTTATCCTCGTAATTATCATTATTATTTTTCTTCTATAATCTTAACTACGTTACATAAATCATTCACAATCTCTAACAATAGTTAATCATACCACACCACACCACAAATTACCTTTTATATTACCTTTTCTTTAAATATTAAGATAGTATTTCCTCTTTTTCACTGATAAAAAGTAAAGAGCAAAGAAGCATACAAAGTTTGATCATTTATATTTTAGACACAACTTAATGGATAAAAACTTAATTTGCTCATATAATTTATATCTATAACAATGTGATCCCTCGTTTATTATAAATAAACTATTTTCTATTCTACTTTTAATAATATTTTTAAAGTCACATTATAAAATTTACAAGGAAAATATAGATATAAAAAATGAGAAAAAATAAAAGTACTTTCCCTTTAACTATTTACGTTTAACAATAAAAGATTCATAATGCCTGTATCATAATCATTTATTTCATGTTGTAACTAATTGTCATCTCTCTTTCAATGGTGTTTAAAAAAAAATAACTTTTACTCTTGAGACTATGCACTCTCTTTATTTCAATTCCTACTTATTACAAAAATGTTTTTTTCATTCATTCACTTTTTTTCTTATTTAACTTGCCTCTTTTTAAGCTAGTCGTCATGGTTGTGACCACATGTTTTCTCTGTTATAACAAAAAAATCTTTCTAATATTTTATAGTCCTTTTTTTTGGTTCTTAAACTTCTCTTTTTCACTTTTTCTATATCTTTATTGTGAATTTCACTAAAGTTCATCCTTACATCTTCCCCTCTCACACAACATCCATGACTTTATTATCCATTTTGCACAACTGCCAATGCTTGAAGTTTTGATTGGTTACTTTGTTTTTTTTAGACATGGAGTTTTGCATTTTTCCTTTCTAAGGTTCTCTTCACTTTTGAAATCTTTAACCAAATTGGTGTTAGTTTGTATTTCTAACGTGCTTAAATTGTGTCAAGTTTAAATGTGTAACTACCCGTATTTGATATTTGAAATATATAATAATTCATTCCATGACATATTTTATTTATTTTACATATTTTTTAACACTACAACTCAAACTAAAAAATCTTATAAATATATATTAATATTAAAGAGAGTGCTTACTCAATTCTTATATTCCTTTATATATTTATAATTTTTTAAGATCTTACTTACTTTATATAATTTTATACGTTTTTACTCACTTAAGTATCAGATAATCGGTTGTAAATGAATATCTTTTCATCGTCTTCGTCCAACTCGTCAATCATAACTCAGAGTTATTATTCGACTTACAAGGTGAGGGTCGGACTTCCTCGAAAGTTGAAGTGGTCGAGTCTGGAAAAGTATAGTGGAACATCGGACGCAAACTCTCATGTCAAGACATATATTACTCAAGCTACTATCTTCTATGGGGACTAGGGAGTACATTTGAATTTTTGTTATTTAGGACAATGTATCATGAGAAAGTAAGACGTTACATGTCACATAAAGACAAAATGTTAACCGTCAAGTGATGAAATGCCTAAAAAAAAGACAGAATTCATCATTACTAATAAAAACCCTCATCGGTATAAATTGAAAAACATTTTAAAAGGAATTATGAGTCACATCATATTGACTAACAAAGTCGAGTCGTGCAAACACCGACCTTCACAATTATCTATGAAAAACCTAAATGGGTTAAAACTACAAACTCGTTCATCCCTCAAATTGGTCATCTTGCACCTCTTTTAAGTTTTCGAGCCTGGATGGGGTCTATGTACCTACTCATGTCCGAAATATATACAAATAATAATATTAAAATTCAATGAAATCAAGTGCAACCTAATAAAATTGGACATAAACCAATAAAGTTTGATGCAAACAAATAACTCATGTTTATTTAGTAATAATAATTAAATAACATATTTCAAGATATGTCTTATTTATTTTACATATCTTTTCAACATCACAACCCATGCCTAAAAATACATATCAATTAATGATCATATTAAGAGATACATCCCAAGGTAAATGATCATATTAAAATCCAATTTATATAATTTAATTATTACCTTCAATGAATAGTTATTGACTAGAACGCATCTTATTGTAATCACAGGTAGGCACACAAGTCCACCAGCTCAAAATTCGTGAAGAGGAGCAAGTCGATCAATTTGAAGGATGAACAATCTTGATTTAGACTCTTTTAGTTTCCTCATATGTCGGTGATTTGCAGGGCGACGCTTGCATGACTTTTGATATGTCATGCATTAAGTTACATGGCTCAAATTACACATTTTTTAATATCTTTTTAATGTGCATTAATGAGTTTTGAATGTCTTTTCAAGCAACATAAAAAGGATCAACCTTTTTAGTCAACATAAACAAAAATCGACCTTTTCAGACCATATGTTACCAAGATGATACTATTTAAGTGTCCTATCTTCACTTAATAAAGAACAATTGATTGCTTGGGAGAAGAATTCCTAAGCTCTGGTAAAATTAAAAAATAATTCATTATATAATTTTCATCAATTACATTTGTATGTAATTACACTGTTCATAATATTTTACACAAGCCTATAATCTAGTCAATCAAATATTTTCATAATAACAACCTCTAGTTGCTTAGATGACACTAGTTTCAAAGGAGAGACAAATTGTTTGATCTCTCTTTCACTTAAGCATTCACTCATCCTTAATTAGCCATTCATATTCTCATAATACTTAAGTGTCACATTATTGTTTGAGTGATGTAATTGCACCATATTTCAAAAACATCCTACAAAACCATTCAACTTTTGAGTAACCACTTGTTATATAAGTAGCAAGAGTCTACAATATTTTTTTTTTTCAATTTCTCGCTCACTTAAGTCTTTAACCTCAAATCATAACTTAAACAACAATGTATAGGTGTCAAAATTAACCAACTTGACCCGTTTTGGTTTAACCCGTCATTTGCTCATAAAAAATGGGACAAGATGTGGCTAGCCTGTCATAGCATAACAAGTTGAAAACCTTGGTTTGTCTCGTCATTTTTTTAAATTATATTTTTTTTTTCAAAAACATTTATGTTAAGGGGTATCCTAGTTTTGCTACTTGTGAATGTATTTTTCGTGGGAGTATAAGGGAGTTTATTGGTGATTTTTTTGCGTGTTTTGAAGTTCAAACAACTATGATTGTTGAGTTTTATGGAGTTATACATGCTATGGAGGAAGCTCAAAAGATTAGGCTTACTAATGTCTGATTTGAATGTGATTCTACATTGGTTTGTGTTGCGTTTTCTTTTAGGACTAATGTTTTGTTGATGCTTCGTAATCGATGGTATACTTGTCTTAATGACTGTGAGAAAATCAGGTTTAAGGTTACTCATATTTTTCGTGAAGAAAATGAATGTGCTGATAAGTTGGCTAATTTAAGATTTATTCATAGATAACCATTTCATTAGTATAATAGGTTTCCATATAGTTTGTTCCTAAAATTATTTATGAATATGTATAGTCTACCTATGTATAGTTTTTGTTAGCATATGAATTTTGGTATAATCCCCCCATAGTTTTGTATTTTTTTTAATAATATTTTTTTCATGTGATGACAGATGATTGTTGTTATTTGAGGTGTCAACTTAGTTGAGATGTTAAGTTGCATAGTGATGCCTAACATGAAAGCTTTTATAAAAAATTGTATTTTAAAAATTTATTATTAATATATATATATATATTAAAAGTACATTTAATCATATAAATGTTTTCTAAGCTTTTAATTGATTAATTAATGTTTCTCATCAAATAAATCAAAGTAGTTATTAGTTTTACATGTTAAATTATTTAATTATTTTATAATTTATTTTGTAAGTGTTGATGATTTAAGTTACAACAATGTTGTATATATTGCATTCTTTGAGTAATATAATACAAAAAAAAATTAATCTTTTAAAATATTTTTTATTTTAATTTTTAATAAATAAAGATTGACACACTAGTTCATTCCATCTCTAACCAGTGGTGAATTAGACCATGTGGACCAAAACGGACTAACTGACTAAGAATACCAATCAAATCCACCAATTTTTTGCGGACAAATTAACCCACTTTACCACACACAGAAATGTGCATGATATGAGGCTACTTAAACACTAATGCATGTAATGATTACTCTTCACTAATCATATCCCATATCAATATCAAGTGGTATATATTTAATTAATCAAAAAAGTTCTTTAACGATTCACAAAACACCAGTTATACACAATTACACCTTAACTTCAAACAATCTAAATCAGTTTTAAAAAAAAATGTAACTATATCAGCTCCCCCTTGCTTGGAAGTTTTGTGTCCTAATAGCTAAATAGTTTCAAAATATCACAAAAAGTTTAAATTGAACTTGTGGTACTTCCAAGGTTTTAACCTTATAAATCGGTATCTCCCTCAAGAAGAAAGTATGGCTTCGCAATCAATAGTGAGAGCGAATTGGTTGAATAAAAAACGTATTATAATTGAAATGTCTTCTTAAAGCTTTTTTAAAGATAAGTAATGACAAGAATTACAATAAAGTAAGAAAAATAAATAATATTGTCAAATGAAAAAAAAATGCACATAAAATCCACATCGAGTTAAATTCAAGCAATCTTAAATGGATTGTTTCAGAATATTTTTGAACTATTTAGTTGCAATAATTCTTATGCAACTAGAAGAAGAACAATTTATAACCTTTTTAAAAAAATCATTTATGAAGGAACACAAGATATTAAAAGTACTCAAATAGATATAAACATAACACACTTATATCAATACGGAAGAATATAAAGAAAGAAAATATTCCACCCGTTCTTCAAAATAATTTCTATCTTAACAATATATTTTATCGCGAAATATTTTAATTATTTAATAAAAATATTTTTTTTTTAAAATTGTTCCATACAAATGCATTATAATAATGTTTTGTAAGAAAATTATCTCTTATCGTACAAAAGGGATTGATACCCTCCTACCGGTTGAATAATTTATTCATTGTTTTGATTAAATCCGTTTTGGTGAGTCGGTACACACTCTTTCTTTTATTCCTTAGACTTGTTTGGCTTGTCTTTTCTTCCTCTCCTCTTGTTCCTCTACTTCATTCCAACTTTATTTTCTTTATACGTTTTCTTGGTCGGGAGAACACCTGCAAAACATGCTCCGACACTTAAGTGAGTATTCGGTGCTCGATGCAATAAATGCTTAATGACTTATCTTTTTTTTTATTGAAAGTTATACTTATTTATATGTTTGTAACGAGTCTCGTTATTGTGGGACTAAGATTAATGTATGGATCATAATTAGGAGTATACTGCCTAATTTTTTTTTGGTACGATTTAGTCTTAATAATCATCTCTTAATTTTAATACATTTTAAACGTATCGATCGAGGATAATGGATATCAAACCCTATATAACTTGTAAGTTCTCACCTATACGTTATCTTACATCTCCAATTCTACTGTATAAAAAAAACGTGAAAAAAAGGTTAGTTCACATAAGTAATAATTTCTTACAATAATCTGTATATTTCTAACGTGATAAACACTTCTTACACATTACTTCATGTATTTATACCCATTTTAAGCAATAGATTTGAGAAATAAAAATGGTATTTGGACAAGATTAGAAGATGACGATCCTTCTACCAAAACTAGTGGATGGATCCGTTGACGAAAGTCAGTATGTGCAGTGCAGCAGCACCACAGCCATAAATTATTAAACCATTTTGGATACTCCCAACCACTTTAGGTGGTGCCAATAATGGTGGTTGCACAGACTTGGCATTATCACACAGCATACGCCACTCACCAAATATACTCAACTTTGCACACACAATACACCACTTACCATTTTATTTTTCACATTTATATCATTATTTATTGTAATTAATTAAATAAGAAAATTTATGTTTCAATGTAACAACAAGACGTAGAAATTTAATATAAGAGAATTTAGTCTCTTTTATCAAGTCATTAGGTTTTTAGAGAAACAATTATTGTTTCCTCTCTTCAGTGCGTGACATCCGCTAATGACTAAGTACAGAAAATTGTCCATAAAGGGAACATCAAAAGTCAACATAGAAACAGAAGAAAAACACAAAGATAATGTGAAAATAAAGAGTAAAAAAATTAAAATTTAATTAAAATAGTAATTTCTTTTACACCATCGTATGTAGTAAAATTACTAATTTTATAATAATTACTTTTAAAATTATAGCTAATATATACAGAAGTAACATATTTTGTTAAACTAAACAAAATTAGTGGCAAAACAATGGAACTTTTTTTAAAATACCATAAAAAAATACAAGTTGTAATAAATGGTAAATTTTATTTTTGGCCACTGTAAATTTTTTTTCTTTTATTTTTCTCGTTCTAAATCTGGAAATGACTATTTTTTTTATTTCAATATTAGAAGCTAACTGCTCATTTATTAAAAAAAGTGATTATTTTAAATCAGATAGACTAATGTGGTAACATAATAAGAATATGTGACACCTAATAGTTAGCAAGGAGGAAAGCAATGGCTTAAGATTTTATAGCAACAAAAGGAAATTATAAAAATCAAAATTAAAAGATATTAATTTGTTTTTTATAGCTGTAATAAATAAAACTTATTTGAAAAACTAAACACTAATGATAACTATATAGTATATTATAAAACCGAAGCTCGCCATGTTTTACTGCTCTGTGTTATTCCCAAAGCCGATACTTCCTTTTCAAGTCTTTTCTCTCTCTCACACACGAGATTCTTCCCTCTTCCTTCCTCTCTCTCTAGAACTTCGTCTTCTACTTCCTTCTTCTTCTCTGCGCGGTTGTTGCGAACCTACGAATAAGACCGAGAACCCTAACAAGGCGAGGAGAGGTGTTCGGTTGAAGCTCAGATCAACCATGGCAGCAGCAACTTGCACTTCCATGCGTTTCCTCCTCTCCGTTTCCGTAACCCTAACTCTGCTCCGCCTCGGCGCCTCCAATTCCGAAGGCGACGCGCTCTACACGCTCAAACGGAGCCTCTCGGACCCGGACAACGTCCTCCAGAGTTGGGATCCCACGCTCGTGAGTCCTTGTACTTGGTTCCACGTCACCTGCAACCAGGACAACCGAGTCACTCGAGTGTATTCTCTCTCTATCTCTCTCTGTTTTGTCTGTTTCTGTGTTGCTAAGACTAGTTAGTTCCGTTTCCGTGCCCGATTCTTCTTAATTGTTAGCGTTTGTTGCGTTAATGAACTCTACTGCTACTGCCTGTTTTATCTCGCGGTGTTGATTTTTGCCGATTTTTGTTATTTTGTTAATTGTTTTATGAAGTCGAGGGATCCTCCGTGAGGTTGCAGGATTCACTGTTTGCGGTTGGATTCGTTTGTTTTTATATTCACGAAACAGACAAAGCCGTGTTTTCGTCGAATTACTTCCTGTTAATAGTTAGCTTTCCAGACTTGCTTGCTGACTTACCTGTTTGTTGTTGTGGTGTTTATGTGTTTGGAATTTTTTTTATGTAGTTTAATTAGATGCCTTTCGTTGCTGTTTTACTTTATGGGCGCGGGATTATTGTTGCCTATGATGCATAAATATTATACATTATACATGTATAAGTTCGTGTTGAGTAAATAATCTATGTATTGGCAGTGTAAATTTGGCGTCATCCAATCGCAAATTGAAAAGTTTGTTGGCTTTTATAATAATTAGCTTAAAAGTTATATTAGTGATGATTTCTGATTGATATATGGTGTTGAAGTTTAAAATATGTTGGATACAATATATGTAAAGTGCGCATTTAGACGCGTACAAATTCATAAAACATAATAGATATGTATTGCAATTCATGCTTCTATGTGTCATATGTAGCTGTATTAAATTAAATTTTCTTGTTCTTTTATTAGTAGTTTAGATACTTCTTGTTTCACTTGTACGAATTGGTAAAATATTGATGTCTATTGGAGAAGATAGGAGAAGAAAAGGAAAGTATTGTTCTTCATAGATTGTTGCTGTTATAATGGATAATATCGCAAATCTAACTAAAATATGTTGGATTGACTGAATCTGTTAATATTTTCTCCACATTTATGGTGATAATTAAGGTGCTTTCTACAGGGATCTTGGTAACTCTAACCTATCTGGACATTTGGTACCTGAACTTGGGAAGCTCGAGCATCTGCAGTATCTGTATGTTTTCTATTTTTTGCTTAATATTTTTTGGCTATCGTAACTCAGTTGTCTAGGTGTGCTCGTATGATGGATAGATACAATATATGTATTAGATATGATACATATTTGATATTAGATTCGTGATATAGTTAGTCTAAAAACATATTGGCGATATATGTGTGATACCTGTCAACGAAATATGTGCTATGAATCATTATCATCATAAATCATGTTCTATTTTCAAATTGGAAAAAGAGAGGACTTTGAGTCTATTTAATGTGCTCTTATGATGTATAGATACAATACATGTATCAGATACTGTGTGCATCTCACAATACAAATATTTTATAAATCTATCTGGCATATCTGACACATCTAGATATGTATAAAAATATAAAAAATAAATAATAAATATAATTCCAATCATGCAAATCCAATAGAAGACTTCTAGGACATACTATGAACAAAATAAAAGTATAAATTATCGTAATCATAAATTATTTCGTATTGTCTTCAAGTATGAATAATATCAATATCATTTCTCCCTTGAGATCATTCATAGAGGACAATTTCCATTTTTTGGTTCATTAAGGAACGATGCTTTCTTGTTTCTATTTCTATATTATACATTGTTCATATATATGATATGTGGCTATTTAGATTTTCTTGACTTTTTAAAAAAGGCTTGTGTACTTCATAGATATGTTTCATATTGTGCTCATATTTTACTAAAATGACTGATCTATTGGCATTTGCTGTGAACTATAGCACTTCATATTTGTTTGTGTTTTATATGTTTTTATTTTAATTCGATGCAGTGAGTTGTACAAGAACAACATTCAAGGAACTATTCCTCCAGAACTTGGAAACCTGAAGAGTCTAGTTAGCTTGGACTTGTACAACAACAACATATCAGGCACCATTCCGTCTTCATTGGGGAAATTGAAGAATCTTGTATTTTTGTAAGTCTGTAATAGCATGTTAAGCATGACTGGTCTGATCTGTGGCCTTTGCTTCCATTATCCTTTCATTTGAATTTCTCACAAGAGTTTGAATGATGCAGGAGAATTACAAGAACATTTGGATAGCTACTCATGGACTTTGGTGTTTTTCAGTTATACATTTTATGTAAAGTTTGGACATGGATAGTTGTGGGCTTTGTGGTAGATGTTAAGATGTTGAGCAGTAGGGCATATATTTGATGTTAAGACATCTGAATTGAGACAGTAGATATAAAATAAATTGCTTCCAAAATTCACATGCTCATATCGAAATTTATTTAAACCTCACTCATAGGAGGAATATTAACAGAGTGTTTAGTTCAAAGGAAGGGAGAGAAGGGAAAATAAATTTATTATCTTATACTTATAATAGACAAATAAAGCCATTAAGTAAGCATAATTTAGTCCAATCAGTAAAGAAACAAAATCTCCCCCTTAAAAAGAAGGACGGGGATTCATATATATGACTCATGACTGAGTGAAGAGAGGCTTTAGTATGACTCACTCTGATTAGATAGAGATGATTTCAGTCCCAACATTGAGTGGTATGATTCAATCTATAAACAAACTAAGTAACTTAAAGGGTTCCTGTGTAATATCAAAATTCTCAGTCTATAAATTTTGATGGACCATGTCTGAGTAACATCCAAAATTCCTTCATAAATCAAACTATTAGTCAGTGCATGACCTATTGAAAACCTTGAAAACTATTTGCTTTCCCAGATTCTGAAAGGAAGCTAAGTTAAAATCTAAAATATGTAACAACCTTAGTAATTCCATTTTTGAAGTGTTGGAAGCGGTTAGTCTTTCAATATGATATGGTTTATGTTACCAGTTTCTTAACTGGTGAAACCTTTGATTTTTATTTTGTGGAATAAAAGATTCAGCACTTGCATGTCACTCATTTGTGTTTTCTTTGCAGACGACTAAATGACAACCGACTCACTGGCCCTATCCCCAAGGAACTTGCTGCTGTTTCGAGCCTTAAAGTAGTGTAAGTAAAAATGTTGTATTTACATGTTGATCATGATAGTATTATTTGGTGGTATGATGAAGATGTGGGCTTTCAAAGAGACTAACCATTAACTTATTTTCAGGGATGTCTCCAACAATGATTTATGCGGTACAATTCCTACCTCTGGGCCATTCGAGCATATTCCATTGAATAAGTAGGTCCCAAAACATCTGTCCTGTGCCTTTTTTTTTGTTTATTGTTTTGTTTTTGTGTTGGGGTGAGGGAGGGGGAGGGGGACAACGACGAGAAATTTAGTAACCTTTTGTGCCATACACTGCTATATTAATCACTCGGGTGCAATATTTGCTGCTTAATGAGTAGGATGTTAAAGATGTCTTGTTCCCATTCTATTCATGAAGGTCCTGTTAAACTGTTATTCACATTCTATTTATGGACCTGTTAACTTGTGGTGGTAATATTTGATTGTTATTTATTGTTGTGTTATAATGATATATCTGCATGTAATACATTCTCCAATCATTTTATTGGATAATAGGAATGCAAAATTTTGATTTAATTAAATCCGCTGCCCTGTAACAATCAATGTTTTGTGCATAGTGATGGCAGTGAATCTGATTGCATTTATCTGTTCTTTTAGTTAATTATAGTCAGTTTTCCTGCATTTTTCTGGGGCACTGATTCTGAAATCATTTCAAAGTTTGCACTCTAGATTCTAGCTAGAACATGTTTTCTGCTACCTGGTTATCTTTCCTGTTACCCGTTGAATAAGCATTTTTTTTGTTTCAATGCTGTAGCTTTGAGAATAACCCTCGTTTGGAAGGTCCAGAGTTGTTGGGTCTTGTAAGTTACGATACAAACTGCTCGTGAATAACGTGATGTGGTAGGATCTCAATATATATATTCTAAAATTTAAGTGTATTACCTCATAGTGTAATGGGCAGTGGTAAATGTGATCTCTGGTATATGTAAATTTACATACTGAAGAGCATTGGCATCTGTAACAATATTATGATCTGACAATGATGTTGAGACTTGAATATCTATTGATGTAATACTAGAAAAAAGTCGACTTGGTTACTCTGAAAATATCTGATACGCATTCCTCTCCACTGTAAAGCAATACTTTTTGTCAGTTCCTATTGCAAGCCCTGTTATTGTTTCTTTGTCGCCGTGGTCCACTTTTGCTGGGTGACAGGGAATATCTTTTGCACGGCAAAAAACTTTCTTCAAAGATGGTTTACTCTTTAGGATTTGATGCGGTTACTGGATAATGGTACTAGGAATATTCTCTTGTTCTGCTTTTCTTACAAAGGTGACGCTTATTAAGCAAAGGATGCAATGAAAATGGTTAACAGTTGGATGGTTCGAGTTAACCTCTCAGAATTTTAAATATCATATTTAGATGTTTGGGGAAATTAAAATTGCGTGCAGATAGAAGTGGAGGCGTAATAATGGACAATTTAATTTAGGGAGTGATTTACAGGTTTTTAAATAAATGGCTCCTTCCTTCTACATTGGATTTAATTGGTAATTAACTACGAAACAAGGAAACTAATTTGTTTTAGCGAGAAAACATGGTATTCTATCCTTTTTAAACTCACCATCAGTGCACTCATTGTTTGAATTCGTCGTTTCGAGAGTTGGGGTCATTTATCATGCTGAAATCATTCACGTCTCTATAGGGAAGTCATGGCAAGCGCTGGTAATGAGTTGCAATGCAACAACTCAATTGTTATAACATCTTGTTTGGTTACGTTATGCATTTTGTTTGAGTTCTTCCATATGCTTCCTTTATTATTTAAAATAAAAATATCATATTTTGTTTGGTAAGTTGAACCCTTTAAAGTTTAATTCCACTTTATTGGATAATAAGTTGAAAATATACCGGCGTCCTTTTTATTCACTGCTCTTCTAAGTGAAGGCTCGGGTCTCTCTTTTAAAACCATGTTTGGTATTGCAGCATTCAGAATTGTCGCGTTGTGCAAACAAAATTCTGGACCCTGATACAGTAACACCGGTGTGTGTATTTCACTGTTTACTGTGTCAAAGAAAAGTTTTCCGCAAATTTATGAACGCTTTTAGAACGTCGGATTCAAACGTTTTTATTATACAATTCCACTCATGATTCTATCTAAGCTTGAATAAATAAAGTTAATTACAACATTCTAATATTAGAATATAATTAGTTTTAATAAATAGATAAGCTCAACACTATCAATAAGATGTCAGGATGGCCGAGTGGTCTAAGGCGCCAGACTCAAGTTCTGGTCTTCGAAAGAGGGCGTGGGTTCAAATCCCACTTCTGACAATTTTACTTACATTTTGATTTTTATTATTATTTTCATAAAATTTAGTTAAACCCTTTTAAAGTTTAATTCCACTTGAATCAAGTGTTTGTTAGTAATTGGGTAACAAACTTTTAACATTAAGGTTAGGTTCGGTTGAAAAATATTAAACTTACAAATAAATGCTAACCATTAAGAGAATTCTTTTAATAACACCATTAAAAGAATTTTTTAATGCCACCATTTAGAGAAAGTCAATTGAATGCAAAAATGGTGAAACATAGTTTCTTACATTGTTGTGAAGTTAGATAAAATTTAACAAGTATAAATAAAAAAAATTTAAAATAAGAGAGCACATTTAACAAGTGGCTTTGCATATCTTTATTTCCCATCTGAAAATCGTGGCTCATGAATGAAGTGTTGAAGTTTAAGTTTTCAAAATGCATTATAATTTTAATACTTTTGAAAATTAGTTTTAGGATATAATAAATGACGGATTTTATTTTCTAAGTGTTATTTTCTCTTTTATATTAAGAAATCATTTGATAATTAAAGTTATACCAAACAGTTCCTCCAATTTTTTATTTTTTATTTTCAAACTAGTTCCTGAGTGGTAATAAATATATCATTGTATAATCTAAATTTATGAATATTCAATATTTTAAAAACTACTTGTATAATTTTATTATTTTAAGGCCTATTTAGGAGAACATGCCATACTTGATGAAAATTTGATAGTTTTCTCTTTTGGATTATATAAAATATATTTTAAAAACTAAATTATCATATATCTACCAATTAGTTTTCTCTGTTCTTAGTTTGGAGCAAATAACTTGTATTTCGGAGAAGAAAAAAAAGTACATTATGTATGTCTGAATAACTTTACATTATATTATAAGCGTTATCACATTATAAGAGAAACTGCTAGTTTTAGCCTTTACAGAAGAAGAAGATTAACAAATTTGAGAATCTACAATAACTTGTGAAATAAGTTAAAAGAATGTAGTTCAATTAGTTTAACACGATTCATGAATGATGATGTGTTAAATTCTCCTACATATAAAAAATGACATTTTATAGCATTTTTCTGTCATATTAATAAATAATTTTAAAATAAAATAATTAATCGTAAAAGAATGATTAATTTTAATAAAAAACAACACCAGGCTTTTAAAAACGCATTCATAATTATCTCGTCTAAAGACGTAATATCTCTGACCATACATGAAAGCCAACCTACATAGCATGATCAAACCCTTTTCAACTCTCACTTTTTTGAGTTCATTTGTTGCAAGTTCATCAATTGTTGATAATATATCCAAGCAAAAAGCAACATCATTGTGATCTTAAAAGGTCTCACAAGCATTTGGCCGAACTTGTTGTTGTGAGGCATTACAAGTTTGATGTGGAGTACATGATTCAGAAACCAGATTGCATTGAGCACATTGTGATGGGAATCAATGCCCAATTTCCAGGCCCCACTATGTTGGTCACATTATGAGTAAAATATACTATTAAACCTAACTACATTCTGAGTTTATATGTATAATGAATAAACAGTGCATGTATGTTTATAATACTTATAGATGTATCTTTATAACACTTAGGCCTCAACAGGGTCAATAGTAGGATGGGATGTGACCCACATAAATAAAATATATTTATTTTAATTTTTATATAAAAAAATATATTCTACTCATTTATTGTTGTGCCGGTGTATGTGCACTTTTTATTGTGTATCCACACTTTTTATTTTTATCATTATAACACATTTGATACTATTAAGCAATAAACCAGAATTTCATCCTCAATTGTTCAATCAACATTAATCATGAGAAATGTTATATACAAAAGAAGAAAATATAATGAAATATGCTTCTCTTTTATTTGTCTTGGACCCGTAGAGAAACTTAGTCAAATCGTTCCTATCCTTTACCACCACGGTCAACCACTTCCCCTCCATATCCTCCATCACTGTCACCCCCTTATTCTTAATCCTCCCAATCAAATCCCAAAACGTAAGCGTTTTGCTTGTTTGTTCTCCTCTCTCCCGATCCAAATTCTCACTCCTTTCACTCTTAGACTAATGCGCCTCCCCTTTTCTCCTTAAGCCCTCTCTTTCTCATAGACTAACCACTCTCACTCCGACCGACGCACTTTTATCTGGTATTTTTTTTTCCCTTTCAATTTTTTATTCAATGAACAAAATCCTACTATTCTTTAATAGTTTTGTTATAAGTTTGATTAAATTGTTGTATTCGTGTATTTTATGGCACTATTTGCGTCAGCACAATAATAACAATATTGTCATCATACAATACCAAAGACACGCATAAATGAATAAAAAAGAAAAATAAATTCAGACATTGCATTTCCATCTTTATAATTGGTTTAGTAGTTTTGGAAAGAAATTACGACTTCTCATATTTTGAATTTTAAATATAAAAATAGAAAACAAAAAAGGTGTTTAAATGGATAAAAATGAAGATGAATGGGAAAAGAAAAGATGCAATTGGGAAATGCGCAAGCCTCACTTTTGCAATGTTTAGTTTTGAATTTAAAAATAGTGTTATCTCTTCTGTTATGCTTTTGAGATATAAAATTAAACTACTCACAAAATGACAAATATTTCCTCTCATATATTTTTTAAATAATAAAATAAAATTATATAAAATTGGAATAAAATAAAATGGCAGTTAAGAGGAAAATCTCTTTTATATATAAACTAGTGGGCATTTTTCATTTTTACTATTTATATATTCATATAATTTTAATAAATATTAAATTATATGAGAAGATATGTAAATTATCTAAATGCAACATTGATAATAGTTTTATTAAGATTTTATGTTAATTTTTTTATATTTTCATTTTATTGTTTTTGAATATTAAATTTTGATTTAACTTGGGTGTAATCTTGAACTTTGTAAGGTTATCAAGATTAAAATTAAGGTTTAAAAAAATGGACCAGCAAACAATGTCAAAACATAATGCCAATGGTTGTATGTTGGAAGTTGTAGAATATATCACCATATCAATTGAATCTACATCTTTCATGACAAAGAAGTTGAAAAAAATAAAATAATAAACTAAATACAAATTACCAAACTTCCAACTTATGTAATATCTAATAGATCAAAGTATCAGTAGACATAAAAACTTTGCCCGCAAAGCTGGGCTTAGGATTCATACAAAAATATAAAAAAAAATTAAGAAAGCAATAGAAACAAAAATTTTCAAATCCTATAACAATGAGACACGTCTCTGCTTCGAACGCTTTGGGAAATGCGAGAAGGAGGAAACAATGGTGGTTGTTGTTGTACAGTGGTGATTGAAGAGGAAACAATGGTGGTTGTTGTTGTACAATGGTGATTGAAGAGGGACTAAGATGGGTGAGAGTAGGAGAAGAACATGGAGCGTGAAGGAAGAGGGTCAAAATGTGTCAAAATTTATGAGCATTTTTTTTCTTTGGATGCAACTGGTGAAAACTACTCCTTATAAGGAAGTGAAAGAAAGTGGTAACCGCTCAGCTACTCCTTATAAGGGAGTGGATGTAGCTGGTGAAAACTACTCATTCGTAACCATAATCAAATTGTTCACGTTTGGTCACTACTCACATTTCCTAATATTTAACACTCCCTTCTCATTATGCAATTAATTTTCAAAATAAATTATCTCTTTCAATTCAAATGGTTGCTCCATTTATTTTAAATATTTTATTAAATTTATTTCTCTCTCATACAAAAGACACTCTCTCATTATGCAATTAATTCTCAAAATAAATTATCTCTTTCCATTCATAACCATTCCTCCACCTCTCTTTCAATTCATAACCGTTCCTCCACCTCTCTTTCAATTCATAACCGTTCCTCCACCTCACTTTCAATTCATAACCGTTCTTCCACCTCACTTTCAATTCAAAACCGCTTTTCCACCTCTCTTTCAATTCAAAATCGCCCCACTACGTATACCAAATATGGTAGAAAAAATGAGAAAGGGCACAGGGACCATAATACAATAATAAAATATTAATATAAGGATAAAATGGGGAAAAAATTAAGAGCAGTTAAGAGGGGAATAAGAAATCACACGATGACCATAATACAATAATAAAATTAAATATTAATATAAGGATAAAATAGAAAAAAAAAATTAAGAGTAGTTAAGAGGGGAATTCCCTTTATATATAGAAGATATAAATATAGATATTATATTTAAAAATTATAACTTAGATGTTAATCAAATATTAAATATAGAAATTGTTTTTTTAAAGAAGTAAAAATAAATCCACTTATATATATATATATATATACATATATATATATATATTTATTTATTGTATATAGATTATGTTTATACATAGAGAAAACAAATTAGAAAATATGGGTTAAGTCATTATATATATATATATATATATATAGAAATGTTTAATAATATATAATATTATTAAAAATATATCATAATATATAATAACATATAATACTATATAAAAATATATCATAATATATAATAACATATAATACTATATAAAAATATATCATAATATATAATAACATATAATAATATATAATAACATATAATAACATATAATAATATATAATAACATATAATAATATATAATAACATATAATAATATATAATAACATATAATAATATATAATAACATATAATAATATATAATAACATATAATAATAATAATATAATATACAATTATATATTATATATAATATATAAATAATATATAATAAGATCTAATAATATATAATAGAATGTAATAATATATAATAATATACAATAATATATAATAATAAGATATAATAATATCTAATAATATATAATAATATGTAATATATCTAATAATATAAAATATATAATACATAATATATCTATAATATTTAATAATATGTAATATATCTAATAATATATTATATATTATTAGACTTGATCTCCAAATATGAGTGAACTAAGCCAAAAGAAGATGAACATATTGTGAAACACTAATATGAAAAGAACTACGAATGTGTTTACATAACTCGTACAATAAACTTGATAAAATAGACAAATTTGGAACACGCTACTGCATCTTAACAAGTCTAGAATGATCCAACTGAGTATGAATAAGAGATGGAGAATCCATAATTGTGTCAACATCTGCAGAGATATGTAGGTGATAAAGACCATGTCACTCGGTGTCAATAATTCGTCCCGAACTCCAATACTGTAAACAAATAGGATCTTTGGTAAGATAAATAACATCAAGGGAACATGTTAGACGAATAACTAATAATAAGTTGAAGAGAGACTTAGGAACATAAAAAAAATTATCAATAGATAAAGAAGGAAGAAGATGAATAATACCAACATCCTATGATGACACCCTAGAGTCATTAACCATGGTAACATATGGTAAATAACATGAGGTAGACATGGAAGAGAAAAAAAGATTTATTACTAGTAATGTGAAAAGTGGCATTAGAGTCAATAACCCAAGGACCAATAAGATTTGAGTGATTGAGGCTAGATAAAGATGTACCTGAATGTGCAACAGAAGCTGTGGGACTAGAGTTCTGACGATTCTCATACCATTTAAGAAATTTATTGAAAATAGCAAGTTGTCCTGTAGTATCAAATGAAGTAGGATCCATAGTAGAAGGTTGCACATGAGAAGTTTGGGCACTTGAAACAGATCTAGGAGGACGACCATGTAAGATATAACACCTGTCAATTTTGTGGCCAAGTTTGCCACAATGGTCACACTTGTGACAAACTCTTCCTGTCGGCTTATGAGGGCGAGTGCGATCATTATGATGAGAGACTAAAGTTGAAGAGTCATCAACAAAAGGAGGTATATCAGTAGTGGTGTGTTTATCTAACACATGCAGAAGGGTAGAACAAGTTGAAGTAAAATTGGGCGCAAGAGATCCCAAAATTTGATCGCGAACATGAGAATAATCATTAGGAAGGCCGTGTAAGCATAATAACATGAAGAACTTGGACCTTTGCTCTAGTTCTTGAGAAGGAGTGGAGGCAGGAGGCAATAACTCATTAAAATCATGAAGGAGAGCATGAAGTTTACCCACATATTCAACCATTGTACCGTTAAGACGTTTGGAAGCAACAACGGTGATGAGATCTTGACACACTTCATAAAGACGTAATAATTTTGTTTGTTCCCAAACTTCTGAACATGTCTCACATGTATGAAATTTTTTTTTTAAAGATGAATCAATGGTAGATTTGATCATAATGCATAATTGAGCATCAATTTTCAACCAAAGGGAAATCTCGTTTTCATCAACATTAGGACAAGTGAGATGATCAACATAACCTTGACTCTTAAGCCATAATTTGATATTTGATGCCCAAGTGTTATAATTAGTTCCATCCAGTTTGTCAATAGAAAGATGAATATTGACATAATTAGTATAAATAGATGAATCACGCACAATAGGAGAAAAATCCATAGATGACAGGAAAAATTCAATTGCCGACCAATTAGCGGCAACAATAACAATAGCTTTGACGAGGATTCGACTCCAACAGTAAGAAAAAAATTAAACCTAACCCAATGATCTAGATACCTATTAAAATAGAGAAAAAAATAAAACAAATTATATTAAACATATATTATAAAGATAAAATATATAAAAAGATATGGACTAAGTCCATTAAATAGATAGATTATCTAAGTATAATAATATATGATAAAATCTAGCATTTGTTAAATATAGAAATTATTTTTTAAATATGCCAAAATAAATCTGTTAAAATAGAAACGTGATATACAACATGTGCTTAGAAGAATGAAATTAAATATAGCAATTATAATATAATAAAATAATTATTTAACACAATATTAATCATACGTGTGAAAAATAACTCTTAGAAAAGTTTGGAGAAAACTCTGAAAGAGTTATTTTATTATGAAAAAAGAGTGCATCTCTGTCCCTTATTTATATCTATAATATTGTTCCAAAGCAGGTACAACAGGAAATTAAATATTTACAGAATATAATACAATTTTCATCTGATTATATGCGTAATTGACGTTGTATTTTAAATTTTGAAAATTTCTTTTAATTTACATATATTCTAAGCCTTTGAATGAATTCTTAAATTTATTATCAAAATTTTGGCTTGACTAAGGTTAGGAATATAGTAAAATTTAAAAACAATCTTTTACATTTGTACGAAAATATTATTTTCTCACCTCCTTAATAAAAAATATAAAAATATATGAAAAACATTTTGTTTCGATGAATAATAAGGTGTGAGAGTTGTTGTAAAGTATAATGTTTAATTCTTATTGATAAAAGATAATTTATTTTTGTAATATTTCAAAAAGAAAGAAAATAAAATCCGTTATAAAACATATATTTTGTTCATTGCCCAACACATGCGTTAATCACTTAAAACTTGTTGATGGGCCTGGGCCTGGCCTTGGACAAATTTACGTGAAACAATACAATGTCCTTATTTATACAGAGTTTAATAAATATCACATTAGATTAAAAATAATTAATACAAAATTCGAAAACATTTTGAAATATATTGTTCTCTTTAAGAATTAAAGAACTTTCCTACAAATTAAAAAGTTCAAAAAAGTTTTATAAAGTCTTATTTCAATTTAAAGAATATACATTATTATTTAACCATACTATTGATTTCAGTAACGTTTTCTTATTTATGTAATCAAATTAAAATAAAACAATAATTTTTAACGTTCTAAGAAATGATTTAAAACCAATCAAGACCTAAAAAAGAAATAAATATATTTAATTTGTGAAAATTATTGAATAAAAAAAATCAATAAAGCACTCATAAATTAGGACAGTGAAGAATAAAAATGGTGTTATTTTAGATTGAGTTGAGATTTGAAGAGATGAATAAGCTAATATAAAATGTGAAAAAGCTCTTCCTACTGCCCTAATTAAAACTTTGTTTTTAAACTATTTTTCTTATAAGAATAAGTTATTTATCTTTTACGAGTAACTTTTTTTAAATAGACCAATTTCTTCTTTCAAAGAGAATATAAATAAACATAAACACATTATAACTATTAACTTATGATTCGATTTAGTTTCGTCATTGAAAAATATAATCATTAGGGATCGGATAGAAGATATATTTGGGGAATTCTGGTTCTTTGTGTATATATATATATATATATATATATATATATATATATATATATATATATATATATATATATTATGAAGTAATTGAGATCCTTTTAATTTTCTGTTCGAATTTTCTAAAAGAAATTCCCCTTTAAGTAATCATTCTGTTTTTATTATGATAAGTATTAAAAAACATTATTAAATAAAAATTAATTTAAAATGTTATTTTATATACTAAAAAATTATTGATGTATAAGATAAATTCTGTTATTAGTATAAATTTAATTTCTATTATTTTTAAATAGTTTATAAATTAATATTTAATTAACTATGAAGATTTTTTTATCAAATTTAAAATCTAAATAATTTTGGTAGTTAAAACGTTAGTAATTAATTAAATATTAATTTAAAAATTATTTAACAATAATATAAATTAATTTAAAAATTAATATTTTTTAATTTTTAAAATAATCTCTAATTTAGTTAATATAATAACTATTTTTTTTAAAATTAGTTTTTATTTAATGATTTTATTGTAGACTACTTTAAATATAAATATTTTTTTAATTTATAAAATAATATTTAACTTAATTAATATAATAATAAATTATTTTTTATTATTAAAATTAGATATTATTTAATAATTTTCTTGTAATCTATTAAAATATAAGACTTAAAAGATCAAATTAAAGTAAAACGAAGGTAAGAGAACAGAATTTACTTTATCCAAGATATTTAATGTTTTATTTACTTTTTTTTCTATTTTAACAAATAATGAAATACTTCAAAGGCTAAGCAACTATAGAAGAACTATAGAAGAATGATTTTTTTTAATCTGCAAGAAAGAATTTATACTGAGAGAAGAATGATTCTTACAATGGAAGCACAAAAGTTAAAATAGCTATAACTTTTTTCTGAATGACTTTTTTATACACTTCTCTGTGACTTTATAACCAGCAACTACTATTTTTTTTGTGGACGAAATCAAATACATTTTACCTGCTTCACCACCCCAAGCCAATACAAAAATTTCATTAATATTACCCACTCAATTTCTATGTTCATATACTCCCAAATTTAAATAAAAATAAATAATCTAAATTCGGAAAAAATAGGGTATTTTAAAAAAAATATTTAATAATACAAATATCTAGATACCAATTTAAAACTAGTTTATAAATTTTTATTAATAATAAAAATCATTTTAAATATTAATAATTTTTTAATTGTTTTAAAATAGTATCTAACAACTAACATAAGAATAAATTTTTTATTTTTAAAATTAATTTTATTTAGTGATTTTTTTTAGTGATGGAATGATTTGAATATTTTTAAACTTATAAAATTCTAAATAATATATAAAAGGGTACAGTAAAGACAGCTAGTGTTATATTATTCATCTACCACTATTTTATTTTTACTTTTATGATGTTATTTGTTCTCTTTATAATTTCTCTAAGATATATATTTACACCAAGAAAAGTAAAAATTTGTGCCACAAAAGTTGATTAAGAGGGTGTTTTTTTAAAGTAAACATATTTTTCATAATAAAAGTAAAATAATAAAGGACAGAATCGATTTCTCTATATATTAAAAAAAAAAAGTACATGCTATGCCCTATAATGCAAAAGTTATGCAGTAGATGAATAATTAAGTTGTAATAGATATATGAGAAATTTCCTCTATGAGCAAAAGCAACACAACAATGAGCTTAAGAGGTGTAATCTTGTGGTGTGTTTGGTTGTGTTTGTTGCAACTATCACTGGGAGCTGTGAGGCACTACAAGTTAGATGTGAAGTACAGATATGGTGAGCCAGATTGCAAAGAGCAAGTTGTGATGGGAATCAATGGTCAGTTTCCAGGCCCAACCATAAGAGCAAAAGCTGGAGACACCCTTCATATTGCTGTCACCAATAAGCTTGTCACAGAGGGAACAGTTATTCACTGGCATGGAATTAGACAGGTTTTCATACTATTTTTCTCACTCTCTTCATGCATATACAAAGATGATTTCGACAAAATGTAAACGTGCTTTTTTCCATATCTTCTTTAAAACAAATTCTTGTAAAAAGTTTGTTTTACTACATATTCATGTTTTTTTTTTGGATGTTTTGTGTTGCAGTATGGAACGCCTTGGGCAGATGGAACTGCTTCCATTTCTCAGTGTGCTATATCCCCCGGAGAAACTTTTCATTACAGATTCACAGTTGACAAGGTATGTATATACAACATTTTTTGACAGTTTTTTTGTTGAATAAATGTTGGACCAACATAAACATGGGTAATTTTTATTACATTTTTGTATGAACAAAACTTACATGTGCATATAAGTGTTACATTTTGGTACAACATAAGTTTTCTGTCTCTTTTTTATTTGATTTGCATATGATGTTGAATGTACAAAGTATGAGTATTAGGTGAAATATGGTGCAGGCTGGTACATACTTCTACCATGGACACTATGGTATGCAGAGAACAGCAGGGTTGTATGGTTTTCTAATAGTGGATTTAGCAAAGGGAAAGAAAGAAGCATTTGATTATGATGGTGAGTTCAACCTTCTTTTGAGTGATTGGTGGCACCAAAGCACACATGAACAGCAGCTTGCTCTCTCCTCCATTCCTTTCAGATGGATTAATGAACCTCAGGTAAATCAACCCAAATATATATATATATATATATATATATATATATATATATTAACTAGTTTACTTTCTATCCAAAAAAATATAGTTTAAAATATTTTTAAATAAATTAAAAAAAAATCTTTAAGTGTATTTAAGTTTCACAAAATTTGTACTTATTTTTTGATTAACTTCATTATTATATATATTTATGGATAATTTGATAATAAGAATCATAAAATCAACAAGTTATAATAAATTTTAAATAATTTTGATATAAACAAATATTTAAGTACTAACTCAACTTATTAAATTTATAAGAAGAAGTTTGTATTCATTTATATACTGTGATATTAAAGAAAATCTAAACTAATAAGATGTAAATAAATTTGAAATGACTGTAATTATTGCTTTTAATTATGATTAACAAAAATTAATTGTGATAGATGGAGAAGGAGACTCTAAGAGTGCCGTGCTTATTCAAATAACACCTTTTTGATTTTTTATGAAGTGGTCCAAGTTCTCCCATAGTACTTTTTAATATTTAATTGATTCCATAGTTTGAAGGTAGGTTAACTCTAAAAGTAGAAGAAAAAGGGAAAATAAAAACTCTACCTATACACTACTTAATTAATTATGAGTTTCAGCTTAGAAAAGGCATCTGAATTGAAATAATTTTGTGACAGTTTGAAACATTTTGCCTTTCAGTCTCTGCTTATGAATGGAAGAGGACAATACAATTGTTCCTTGGCAGCTAATGTTATGAACACCTCCTTGTCCCAATGTAAGTTCAAAGGCAATGAAGAATGTGCACCCCAGATTTTTCATGTTCATCCAAACAAGACCTACAGAATTAGAATTGCTAGTGCAACTTCCTTAGCATCTCTCAACTTGGCCATTGGGGTAAGTTTATATTATTGCTCCATCAATTTTTATATATCTATATCATCATAGTAGTTTTATATATATTTTAATTATTTTTTAAATTTGTTAGTGATAAAGAGTACATTCTCTTGGACAATTTTATTATGAGCTAAATATCCAATATTACTATTTTATTTATTTATTTTAATAATAGATATCACGTCAGGAGAAATATATTATAAATGTGCTATATATAGTATGGTACTAGCTTGCACTCTTTTGCTGATAATATAAATGTATATGATATAAAACAAGATTTGTTTGCTTCAAAAGCACTTACAAGTAATATTCAACATAATAATATCGGTAATAAATTCCTAATAGTTAAATTATTATATTTCAGTTAGATCACCCAAATTTGGATTATATGATTGGATTCCAAATTTAGAAAATTAACCGAATTAAATTTTTTAAAGATGTTGCAAAAAGTTATTTTAATAAAAAAAATAAAATAAAAATAACAACAACGTGATAATACAATAGAGATACGATAGAGATGAAACTTCCTTTATAAGTTTGCGGAATGTCATTATAGTATATAGTAGGGATGTAAAAAGAAAACAAGATGTAAGACAAAAATAAAATTTACTTCTTGTCATTGCTTCCTCTTATTTTGATTTTTAATAAGACATTCTCCTTATCTCTCGACCTATTTTACTTTTGTCAGACACAAGGTTGATAGTGTATTGATAACAAACAAAGTGGTAAATGAGGTTAAAAAAAAAGTTGTCTGATTATAAATGTTGACTATGAAAAAACATACAATTAGTTAAATGAGACTTCTTACAATATATGATGAAAATATTAGGATCTTGTAAGCGGTGGATTAGTTGGATAATAGAACGTGTTACAATTTCAATTTTAGTTAATGACAATCCAACTAAGGAAATAAAATCATCTAAAGGTTTACGATAAGGTGATCCTCTAGCACCCTTTCTATTCTAATTATGGCTGAGGGGATGATAGGAATTGTAAGGCAAACAGTCAAAGCATTGACAAGAATTAAGGTGGGAACTAAGAAACTTGAGATTAACTTCTTATAATTTATAGGTGACACATTATTTGTGAGACACAAATTCATAATATATTGGTCCTAAAAACACGCTAATATGTTTTGAAATGACATCAAGACTCAAGGTAAACTTCCAAAAGACTAAGATAGGAGGGATTGGAGTGCAATGTTCTAACTTAGAAAGATTCTCATCCATTCTTAATTATAGTATTATGCATTTTCCTTCTACTTACCTAGGTATTAGCATGGAGGGAAATCCAAGTACGTATTATTTTGGCAGCCGGTACTAAATAAACTCAAGAAAAAACTTTCAAAATGGAATGAAAAATATTTGACATTTGCAGGAAGGGTATGCCTGCTAAAATTAGTACTTACAACTTTACTTGTCTTCTACCTATCACTTTTTAAGCTTCCAGCAAGGTAGGAAAGAAAATTAGGAAATTGCAATGTACTTTTTTGTAGGGGAGAATAAGAAGATAGCTTGGGTCAAGTGGGAGAAGGTGTGTAAATCAAAACAAAAGGGTGATCTTGGCATTAAAGATTTAAAATAGTTCAATAAAGCTCTCATAGCTAAATGAAAATGGAGATTAGAAAACAAAAAAAAAGGGTTTTGAAAAGAAGTTTTAGAGTCAAGATATGAAGAACAAGACATAGATAAAACCAACAAATAGTTTAGATGGTGGAAGGATCTACAAGAGGTATGTAAAAGAGGAAATGGAAATGAGTGGTTTGAGAAAAATAGAGTCATATATATTTTTTGTTATTCTATAGTGAATCAGGTATGAAATATGTGTTATAAGTGGTTAGACACAAAAATAGTTTCACACTGCCATCAACATATCATTTTCAAAACTTTAATGATCGAAAGTTCAATAAGAAAGGAAACAAAGTGTGGAAAGGAATGTCAATAACACTTATTTGGGGATTATGGAATCAGAGAAATTATTTAACACTCCAAAATGAGAAGGTTGATTTAAAAGAAATATTTAGCGTGGCATAACAGAAAACATGAGAATGGATAAAAAATAAATATTCTAAAGTGAATTTCTCTTATTCAAGCTGCTACTTTGATCCATCGTATTGTATATAGTCCTTGAATAAAAATCATAAATAAAAAAGACTTACTAAATTAATGGGGTACTGTAATACAAAGCAAGGAACAAAACAAGAGGGACTGGATATGGTTAAGGAGGTTTGTTGATACCATAGGTTTTTAGGTCAATGGGGGTAGAGTAAGTTAGAGGAATGTAAGGAAGGTTGCTATCAAAAAATAGACTGACTGATTTTTTTTATAGGATAAGGATGTGCCGAGAACACGAAGAAGTCAATACACAAACAAGAAAAAAACATTGGACGAACATAAATAATGACAATGCAACAAGGAGTACAAAAATAGGGACAATTGCAAGATGATAAAAATATACACATGTCTATTATGCTATTGTGTAAGTCATGTAAGGGTAGAAGATAGAAGGGACTTTTGTTAGGGAATGGACAAATGCGATAAGCAAAATATGTACTTTAATATAGCAAGAGATGAACGCTTTGTAGGGGGAAGAGAAACAATGTTATAAGTTATGAGATGTTAAAGTTTATTTTGTATATATTATGTAAAAAGGTTGGAACATCCACATGTGCCTCACTTATGCATATAATTCATTCTTTTATTGATATAAAAAAACAACATCATTCATCATTCTAAGCTATTATTGTAAATAATTTTATATATCTCACATCAATTTTTTTTATAAAAAACCAAAATTATCCATTTGCTTTGAATTTCATCCCTTTTTAATCTCTAATTTAATAATTTTTAGTGATATGTAACAAAATTCTTTGTATCAATATGCAAAATAAAAATTAATGTCATTGATCATTGTCCATACTCTTATAATGTATTTTTATAGTGTATGTAATATGATTTATACCTATAAATTCATAATCTTTGTGAAAAGTTTACTTCAACATGTATGTCTAATTTCAACATGAGTGATTTGTAGTTAATATTTGATTTTCTTTTGCTTGAAGAATCACAAATTGGTGGTGGTGGAAGCTGATGGAAACTATGTGAAACCATTTACTGTTAATGACATAGATATATATTCTGGTGAATCCTATTCAGTCCTCCTCACAACAAATCAAGATCCAAAGAAGAACTATTGGATTTCAATTGGTGTTAGAGGAAGAAAACCTAACACTCCACAAGGGTTAACTATACTAAACTACAAAACAATATCTGCTTCAATTTTCCCCACTTCTCCACCACCAATCACACCTCAATGGGATGATTACAATCATAGCAAGACATTCACATACAAAATTATTGCACGAAAGGGAACCAGAAAACCTCCTCAACACTATGATCGTAGGCTTCTCCTTCTTAATACACAAAACCTTGTCGGTGGATACACTAAATGGGCCATCAACAATGTCTCCTTAGTATTGCCATCAACTCCATACCTAGGCTCTATTAAGTTTAATGTCAATGGTTCCTTTGACACAAAAAGCCCCCCAGACACTTTCTCAGAGGATCACGACATCTACAAGCCTCCCTTGAATCCTAATTCAAACATTGGTAATGGGGTTTACATGTTCCAGTTAAACCAAGTGGTGGATGTGATACTCCAAAATGCTAATGTAATGAAGGGGCAAAATAGTGAGATTCACCCTTGGCATTTGCATGGGCATAACTTTTGGGTTTTGGGGTATGGAGATGGGAAGTTTCAACAGGGTGATGAGAGGAAATTCAACTTGAAGAACCCACCATTGAGGAACACTGCAGTGATATTCCCGTATGGTTGGACTGCTTTGAGGTTCAAGGCAGATAATCCTGGTGTTTGGGCCTTCCATTGTCACATTCAACCTCATTTGTACATGGGAATGGGTGTAATTTTTGCTGAGGCTGTTCTAAATGTTAAGAAAATACCTCGTGAAGCTCTAGCATGTGGCCTTCTAAGGAAGGTGTTAATAAATAAAAAGCACAACTAAAGTTAGTTTTGTCTCTCATGTTTGTCCTTAGTTAGTTTAGTTTGTCTTTCTTTTGTGTTTTAGTTTGTTATTTTCTTCATCATTTTTGGTGGTATATATTGTGCTTTTATTAAAGGTTAGGTTGATCTTTTGACTAACTTTTGTTGTCTTGTTTTTTATTTTTTTCTCTGCTAATTTGTTTTTGTTATTTTAATTCAAAATGTATTATTCTTACTATATAATTTTTATAATGTACTCTTTATAACATGTTGTTGTGCGAGTGAAATGATTATATTTCAACACAAAACTAGATACAACTTATTTTAAACATAGTCATGTTAGATATGATTAGAATGATGTTAGATAATAAAGTAAAAATGAGTTTTCAAAATAATTTTATACAAAAGAGACTAATTTAAAAATTTATGAGAGGGGCAATACAAAATATATTGTAGAACAATTAAACCAATTAAATAGTATTAATTACAAATATTAGCTTTTTTTTTTACAAATATTTATACAAAACAAATTCTCATCTGAGTGAAAATTTAGTGTCATCTCTACAACATAATTACAATCCTCCATAACACTTTTACTTGGTGGCTTGCACAATTATATTACTAGCTTCCTCTTTGATCGTTTTCACTAAATCCTCATACAACTCATTACCAAAAAATCAGAATTTTGAAACATTAGATGCAAATCCTCAAGTATATTTAGTGTTATTCTCTAATTATTAAAGTAAAACTTTAATTATGATCAATGAGCAACGCAAATAAGTACTAAAGAAATTGCATGTAATTTTTTTTTTTACTATATGATAATAAAAGAAACTGGAAGTGGAATGGTTGCTTTATAATGTTATTTTTTTATCAACAAAAATAATAAATTAAATTAAATATTTATTAGATACTCCAATTCATATAAAAAAACACTATAGACATATTTCTCTCTTAAATAACAAAAAAAAACATTTCTAACTAACATATCTCTATAAGATAACAAAACACATGTAAGAGTTATATCTTATCAAAACAAAAAACTATTGCAGCTTTATAATGATACTTGTGCACTAATCGATTTTAGAGTTGTAGCAAGAATCAAATTCAAGTTTCATTACAAGAAAATCATGAAATAGAAACTAATTTGTAGAAACCAAAATAATTAGTTGCAATAAAAACTAAATTAGAGACCATTTTAGAAACTAAAAAGAAATTTGGTTTCTAAATTAGTTTCTATTATTTTCTATTATTGTTAAACAATTTTTAAATTGGTATCTAATTAGCAACCAAAGTTTTATTTTGGTGTCTAAAAATTAGTTTCTATTTCATGATTTTCTTGTAGTGTTTAACCTCTTATGAAAAATTAACACCTATAAATAATACGTAACATTCTCATTCTCACTTATATATAATACGTAACATTCTCATTCTCACTTATATAGGACTTTCAAAATTTGTATTAAAAAACACAAACAATGTGATTGATAGTAAAGTAAACTGAAAACTTGTGAGGGATCTTAGTCTCATTTGTCACAAAAGTTTTGTTGTTTAGAATGACATTAGATCATCAATTTTTATGTCTAAGTAGTTGGATAATAACTAGAGAATTAGTCTCTAGAAAATGAATTATTTTATTAAAACTATTTTAAATATTAATACTTTTTTAATTTATTAAATAATATTTAACTTAATCAATATAATGAATATTCTTTTTAAAATTAATTACTATATAATATTTTTTTAGTTACTTCACGACAACAGTTTTTCTAGAGTATATGTTTAGAGTTTAATTTTAAAGGAAAAAATTAAATACGATTTTTAATAAATAGTCTAATTAATAATTTTAAAAATGTAATCATAAATCAATCTACATTTAATAATTTAATTTTAATAAATAGTCTACGTGTACTGAAAGATTTTTATATTTTCGTTTAATTACATGTTATAATAAAAGTTTAATAGTTACCATAAAATTACTTCAGGAGTTATAGTAACGAATTCAAACTGATAAAGTATTTTTACTTATTTTGAGAGAACGTAAATTTATCCTTTAATACTTTGTTTTTTGTAATATTATATAATTATATTCTCTTAATTTCTAAATAGAACGTTATCAGGCCAAATTCTTCCTACAATCCAATATTTTTAACCTGCATTCAACACAATTTTAAAATTCCAAAAATACTCTTTATTTCAAAAATTAAAATTAAAATTTAAAAATAATATATTCCGAAAAAGTATATCAGAAGAGCTTTTTGTGTTTTGAAATAAAAAATCCGAAAAAAAATCAAAAGCCCATTCCAGATAAGAAAATTAATACAAAAATAATATATCAAAGAGCATTTTTGTCTTTTTACTGAAATTGAGTGCAGTGATATGGTACAAGAAGCAATTGTCTCATTATGGTTCTAACAATATTTACAAGGGTCCAACATTATCAACAAAAATGGGCCCATAAATATAAAACCCAACAGCATATATACAACCTTAGGTTAATATGTTTTAAGTTTTTAATTTATAGGTAAATAGTTAAATTGGTTCCGAACGTGGATCTTGCTGATAGTTTCCATTTTTAATGGACAAAAATATAAAATTCATCTTGAAAAATGTTCTTACCAAAGGAAAATTCATGTATACTTCTTTATCAATTTCTAATTTATCCAAGGTATATATGTCAAGACATTTTAACTCTCAAATAAATAAATAAAATTGATCTATTCATTGCATTAATAATGTTAACTCTAAAGTTTGTACCTATTAATGATTTAGTTTTTTAAATCTAAAAAGTGTATACTTTTATTAAACTTTTAAAAATAAATTCCTAAAGAATTAGAAGCCGAGGAACCACCAATTTTGCATTGCTATTTATCCATTCCATAGATAATAAGGTATAAGATGATAGCATTTTGGATCACTGTTAGTCTTTTTTAAAAGTATTTTTAGATTAAAAATATAAAGGGGATCTGTATTTAAAAGTATTTATTAATACTTAAAAGTGCATTTTAGACAAAGTTTATGTAATATCTTCTTATTGGGCCTGGACTGGATCTGAATTCTTGATCCAAAACTTCACAGGCTGCTTCTTCCTGCACCTCTACACCTTCTTGTACCACCCCATAAGTTTTTGTATTTCAAAAATATCCTTCTTTAATATTTCGGATAACATAATCCAGAAGTCTTTTTCTAGATTCAAAATTAGCTTTATGTAATCCGAAAGTCTTTTGTAATTAGATTCTAGATTATATAATTTGAAAGTATTTTCTATACATAAGATTAGCTTCCGAATTATATAATCCATAAAATTTTTTTTTAGATGTATGACGGATCCAAAATTTATTTTAAATTATATAAGAAGATGGTAAAAAAAATAAAAATATATTTTCTATTACTAAGAAGAAAGAGTCACTTCACATCATCAATTTGTAGTATGAAGAAAAAGGGAAACATTATTACGTTTCTTCTCTTCCTTCTCCTCTTACCATGATTATGACATATCCTATTTTATTATTTTATATTAAAAATATCTTATAATTATTTTACTATTTTATTAATATCCTTTTGACTAGGACATTGATGATAATATACCATCCGTGATGTTAACAGTGAATTAATGATAGAGACGTGACTCAATGTTCTAGTTTTGACTTTTTCAATAATAACTATTATTATATAAATCGCACATGTTTTGTATATTTTATTGCACTATGTGTGTTTCACATTAGTTGGCATTTATTTACTTCAATTATGTTATTCATTCAAACAGTTTATACAATAATTTTTTTTCTCTCCAACCCTTCAAATAATAATTTTAAATTGCATCTTCTACTCTTTTTGTCTCTCTCTTGCATTATTATAAAATAGTATTTTTTTATTGAAGTTTTCATCATCAAAATTCAAAAGCATAGGTCCAGAAGCATAATAATATAATATTCCTCTGTGCTTTACTCTCACTTCAACTTGTTATCTTTTCTTGTTCATTATAATTATACCTAACTATCTTTTCAACTTTTATTTTGTTTAAAAAAATTCTCCTTCAACTTCTTCATATTGAAGATACCTTTCAGCTGCAGAAGAATAATCGATAAAACTAGGCTACCTTATGGAGTGTTGGTAGGTTGCATCTACATTTCTTTTAGGACCAAAATTAAGAAAGTAGGAATATTTTTTAGCAGTATAACTTTTTTTCCGTTTATGTATTTTTTTATGTGAAATTGAAAGAATAAAAAACATATTTAATATAATTATTTATTTTAAGTTTAAAATCACTAATTAAATTAAAACAAATCCATACTAGTCATTCTACACATTCAAAAGTGGGGGTGGCTTCAAAATGAAGTTCATATTCATTTGGGTAGTAGGTATGTGTTCCAAACTTACATGACACATAAAATTAAGTGTTAACTGTTTTGTAAGATTCTGAATTTTCTTTTTTTCTTTTTTAATTAAAGACTCAAACTATTTTTAATTATTTTAAACAAAAGAAAAGAATTTACTTGTAAGCTATGAGGTTCAAATATTTTTTTTTAAATAGCGTGTTTGACACACGTATCAGTATCGACACTCGTACGACATTCGTATGACACTTAATAGTGAAGTATTCAATTCAAAAAATATTTATTGGATTTCTAACAATTCTAACACGGTTATAACACAATTTTAAAAGAACAAATACAATAATTTCTAAATCTCAAATTTATTGTATAAATATTTATTATGATTATAAAAATAAGAAACAAATTCTTTTGAACCAATAATGAAAAACATCTTCATGCTTCCAAAATAATATAAACATACTTGTGCACATAAATATTCATTATCAATTTTTATGATATATATTTGTGTTCTCGTGTCCTACATTTTAGAAATTATATGTATTTTCGTATTTGTGTTCGTATCGTATCAGTGTCCGCATTCATGTCTAAATAACTTGTAAGTATCTAAAATTTAAATTTATAAAACTAATTCACACAGTTAGAAAAAAAAAAGTAAGCAGTTTTTAGCAAACTACATAGCAAGTTGATCTAAATTTAATTCATTGACCCTAATTAAAATTTTATCAAAGGAAAAAAAAGTTTGTAATTAATTAAGTTGTTTGATAATCTATTATCTTGATGAAAATCCACAAATGCTTCTAATCAATTAACATAAGTTATTAACTAAATACATGTTTGGAATAATCAATTATATAATTAACTAAATACATTGTACAAGGTGCAGTTAAAGTAAACACTACCGATAAAAAAGTTTCTATTGTGAAATCAATAATTGGCAGAGAAAAATTAATTATACACACCCCTAAATGATTGACACATTATTTAGTGGGAGATTTATTAATTTTGATAATCTAACATTTTTACTATTTTTGGTACAATCTACTTTAATTTTTTTCAATAAAGAACTCAAAAGTTAACTTTACTAATGATACAATGACTTGTAAATGTAGAAAAAGGCAAGACAGTGTTTACTAAATAATTGAGTTTCAAGATAATTTTGTCCTTAAGCTAATTAAGTCAAAAAAAATATTGGTTCTTAGATTTCACACATAATAAAATTGGAATCCTTGATCATTTCAAAGAAAAATATGATACAATTTGTTTTTTAATAACACTTATATCCGATTTTGTTTCCATACAATACAAGAAAATAAATAAAAATTCATTTTTTTTAAAATATAATTAATTGTTATAGTAACTAAATTAGATACTATTTTAGAGACTAAAATAATTTTTGGTTTCTAAATTAGTTTATATTATTGTTAAATAATTTTTAAATTGTTATCTAATTAGCTACCAATATTTTAACTACCAATTATTTAGATTCTAAATTTGGTAACAAAAATCTTGTAGCTAATTAGATATCTTTAGAAACTATTTACTAATTTAGAAACCAACAATTTTTTTAGTCTCTAAAATAATATCTAATTTGGTTATTATAGCAACTAGTTATTTTTTATCTCTAAAATTATTTTCTATTAAATGATTTCTTGTAGTGATAAATCTCCTCAACATTTCAATACAACATTTCTCAAGGTGTGAAAGTTTGAATTTTGTGTTGGTAGGAAAATGTTAATCATCTCCTAGTGTGTATCTAGGGTGCACCTAACAAGATTTAGGATTAAAGCATTTTTGGAGGAATTTTCCTTTTCTATTTTTCAATTTTATTATATTTCTCATGAATTTATAAATATGATTATATTAAATGTTATTATATTTTTCTTAGTTTAAAAATAAAAACCACTATTCTAGCTAACCAACTTCTATTCTAACATTGTTCAAAGTTTCAAGTGAAGTTGGATCAAGAAATATAGATCTTTCCATAAAATGGGTAAATTCTCCTGTCTTCTTTCACTTTTATATTAATGGTAAAAACTTGGATTTAATTTTGTAAAATAAATTTAAATAAAGCATAACATCATTTTTTTTAATAATTATAGTTGTAATTCCACATCTTCATACTTCTTTTTTAGCCGCATACTTATTTTCTAACTGCAATACTTTCATTATTTTTTACTTGTTACATTTGATAGAACAATTTCATTATTTTAACGTGTGAGAGAGTTAAAAAAAGATTAGTTGTATTTGATGTTTTTTTAGTGCTAAAATATTTTTTTTGAGTTTTGTGCTTCATTTTTACACATTTGATTTTTTATTTTTTTTTATCTTATGACTTCTAAAAAAATAAATAAAATAAAAACACAACCACCACTAATAAAAACACTACAAAACTTATTTTAACCATACTAACTTTTACCACCAATCACCACAAAGACGCTCACCACTTAAAAAAAAAAGACATCACATTGTTCAACACAAGCTATTATATATATATATATGAAAGAGCTGGAAGAGATATGAAGGTGGAGGAGAATTTGTCATAAAATGTTTACACAGTCTTCTCGAAAATGTTCTTCTTATTGGGCCTGGTCCCACTCCCAATTCCTTGTCAGCCATCACAAAGCTTGAATTTGAGATTTTGATTAATAAAAATGATTTTATAGTACCAATGGATAACTGAAAAGATGGTAGAGGGTGATGTGTGAAAAGAGAGAGTGAAAAAGCTTTTTAACTGGAATTTATCTTTTTTCCCTTTGGTTACAGCCAATCCTCAAAATGAATCTAGAAGCAACTCCTGCTCATAAGAGGTCTCTCTAGAAAACTGACATTTTTTACACTTTTGGAATCTCCACAGACCATTTTGATGCCTGATAGAACTTTTTAAATATATATAGTTTAGGTTAAAAGAGAAGAATGAGTGAGGAAGTGAGTAACTCAAAAGGTGAAAGAAAAAGAATTACATCTTTGATATAAAAAGGAGTTTACACTTTATATAAGCATCTGTGGTGGAATTTAAGCTATGATGGTGGCAGTAGCTAGGGAGCCATGATTTTGGGAAAGGTGGGGTTCATCACTGCTTATTCTACAATCTCACTTCTCTAACTTCCTGTTGTCACAATGTGTAGAAAAAACACACCTGCTGCTACACCACCCCCACTTCACTTTCTTTATGCCAAAGTCTATTTCATGCTTTCAATAATTCAGTGAAAAGCTTTATCATCAAAATTTGCTTTCTTTCATCTACACCCTTTTGTCATTTTAGTATGACTTTAATTTCTCTGCATTCAAACTTTATAGGATAAAACAGTTCAAAATTTACAACCATTAATTTCTCAAGTATATAATAAATGAAAATTTATATTAGTCAGAACCATAAATAAGAGAAACAGAAGGTAAGCTTGCCTTTTAGAATATTGTTTAACCTTTGATTAAACTCAACAAGTTTGCTATGTATTACAACTTGAAATTATGCCATGTAAATTATTAGAAGTGCTATATACCTTATCTTTAAAACAGAAGAGATTTCTACACGACCAAACAACAATTAATCGTGCACTGTGTAGGTTTCCCCATATGCAATGATGAATACGTAGTACAATTAGTTATACCACCCTTTCAGTCACTGAATTTGGTGACAATTATGCCACTGAACATGATATTTAGCAACAGATGCTTCTGATATATAAGAAATGAAGGTACAGTTTGCAAAAGAAAGGTGGCATTGGCACGTAAACTAACCAAGCACAGGTATAGAAGCTTAACACTGACAAGTGATGTGGTCCTTTCCCTGTCTCACAAATAGGCAATTTCCCTTTCAGCATTGAAGAGTGAGTGAAGAGGAACCATTGCAATGCACGCCTAAGGATTTGACTGGCGACTACTAAAAGACAAAGACACCGTGTCCCTTTGAAAAGACCCCACCACACATACAAGTCCATCACGCAATTGAACAGCCGTAGCCATCTAAATTGGCATCTGCCAAACAATCTCTGATGGGACCATTTTTACTGTGCAATGCTGGAAAGAAAAGCACATTGAGATGAGAAAGATGCACTCTTCTCATCCCACCTAACTAACTTTTGTTCCCATGATAATTGAGCCATATATTCAGATTCCTTAACTACGAATGTAGAGCATTGAAACTGAATAAAAGACTTTATTTATATGACAGTCGAACTTAAAATAATAAGTAGCATCTTAGGGCTATTACATAAAAACACACATAAAAGGGTTACAATATGGGAACACCAGTGATGTTTTTTTTTTAATCCATAACACCACCTGAGAAAGCATACAAGTGTCTGGACCTAAATATTCAATTACATATATGAAGTAAAAATGCAGCAACTACTTTTGGGTCAAGAGACTTTAGTGTAACCGATTCACACAATGAAAGTCCTAGGAATACTTGTTTCCTCTTCTCATTTTCACTGGAACCAAATGGAAACCTCTTGCTGTTTGTGAACAGGGTCCATTCCTACCCCTTGTATATCCTTCAAATCAAAAGATGACAAATCACACTGTGGGTTAAACATCATGTGGTTGGTATCAAAAGGGGCGTTCATGTTCATGTTCATGTTCATGGTTTTGAACCTCTCAAATTGTCCTTCCTCTCGCGCAAAGAAGTTCCCTTCCGTCACCATTCCCTGGCCAGCGAAAAAACTGTCACGACTGTCCTGTTGGTGTTGCTGTAAGATGGTCTGAGAAAAGTTATGATTTTCTGCAGGTACAAAGTTGTTGGAACTTAAGTTATTGTTTCCTACAACATTTGTATCATAGACTGTCATAAGGTCATTTATCATTTTTTGGCCATCCTCCGGAACTCCGAGCCCAGACACACTAAATGAAGGTTGAACCACACTTGCAGCCTGAGATGTAGTGCTGGGTTGAACAAAAGAGTGGGGGAATATGACTGGCTTAACCTCAGCATCATGGAAGTTGGAACCACCACCATAATCTGCAGCTCTGTTTCTACAAGCACAATTCAATTGATGATTGTCCCTAGCCGACCTGTCAGTGAAACCAAGGCGAGGTTCATTGTAAGGGCATTGAGGATGCTCGCAAGTGTAGATTTTCGGATCCATCATGAGGTTGAAGTCACCAGGAATCTTCCTCTTCCGGATGAAATCAAGGTTTGTGACAACATCTCCCTTAAATGGATGAGAAACTTGTTGTAGCGGTAGTCTTCCAGTGATTCTCTCCATCCCAAGATTAGATGGATGAAGATGGTCTGGCTTCCGGTCCTCCACATCAAAGTTTGGTTCCTCCTCTGCCCCATCAACATCATACTCACTGCAATCATTGAGGACCATGGACCCATTACCTCCACCTGAGGAAAATGGGGGGCAATAGTCAGGATACAGCTCTCGAGCCAAGGCTTCCTCTTGGTTGACGATGGCAAGCCATGTTGCACTCTCCTTCGCTGTCATTTTGTCCTGAAGGCATTTAGACTGTCTTACAAGCTTCCGAATCTTGGCAATATCAGGAGACATGTGCTTGATGACAGCAGTAAGAACACCAACCTTCCATGCCTTCTTGAGGTCATGAGGTTTCTTGTAAGGCGGTGGGCCTTGATCTTTGGGAAGACCGATTTGAGGCCACCATTCTTCATTCCCAGTTGGCCACCATGGTGGAGGAACACCCTTCTCTAATGGGAACCTCCTCTGAGGGGGATCACAGTGCTGCATAAGTGCCGACAGAAGAGAACCCAGTGTTGTGTCCTGTAACTCCTGCAATGTGTGTGGAGTTGGACCAATGGATTTGCAACCATCATTCTTTCCTTCAATTGCATTATCAGTCTGATACTTTGCTATAGCAGCAGGACCATTTCGATCAAACCTAACCTTGTCCTTCCACCATTCACGAAGATTGTCGGATGCTCCAGTCACTGGCTTCCCTTTCTCAGGAATGATCCCATAAACAAACCCTTGTGCTTTGCAGACCTCCATCATTTTCAGCATGTACTTCAGTATTCCATCCTGAGCTCTTGACATCTTTTTCCTCCTAGCTTGCTCTTGAGATTGCCTTTGCCTCACTGCATCTGTCCCTTCCTTGGCCTTGATTTGTTCTTTCAATCGCTTGTGGCGCACTTTGTCCCTCCACATTCGCTTCTCCAGCTCATCCATATCAATTTCTTCATCACTATAATCTTCCTCAACAACAGGATCTGGTTCTATTTGTCTCACAGCAACATCCTCCTCTCCAAGGGGGCAACTTAACAAATCCAAATCGCCACAAAATCCAATGTCCTCGAACATCATCATCTTTTTCCAGACAAAGAAAACAGCCCAAAGATAGACCAAGTCTCCAGGAAAATAGGTTAAATTCAACCAGCAGCTTCAGATGAAGTGAATAATAAACTGACTTTACAACTGTCAAAAGCCAAAAACAAGGAATAATTGTCAATTGATACTGTTCAAAGATCAAATGATACTTTCCAGATGAAGTGAATATCAAAAGCATCAAATATGTAGCAATATCTTATAAGATTCATCAAGCATGTATTTTTGACCAGCAAATTCTTCTCTCCTACTCATCCATTATATTAAACATACAAGCAAAAATTCGATAGTTGAATTGTCACCTACGCTGAATTGATACGAGTATTGAGTTCGGTTCACATATAGGTCATCAATTCTAAAGTATTATTCACCAATAAAATATATTCATATCTGTGAACTATCCGCACAACATGTAAAAAGTACTAATATTAAAAATATAAAAGTAAACTTGAATTTAGATAAATAAAAAAGAGAGATGAGGAGTAAGATGGGAGAGTTTGGGACATGCCTTACTGGATTTGAAAGAAGGAGGAGAGTGATAAATTTTGAAAATTAAACTATTTGAGAGGGATTTCAAACAGAGCATGTTACTGAATATAGATTGGAATCCCCTTAAAAATCACACCACTCTCTTCAAGTGTTTAATCCAAACACAAGTTAAATGCAATATCAAAATTCTGGTTTATATGAAAAACCTAATTCATCAAAAGAAAAACTAGATCAGGACTACCCTGATTGAACAGATCCAAATCAACCACAAAATAAGAATGAAAGTAGAGAAAATATAAACACCAAAAACACATAGCATAGTTCAACAATGATTTCTAAAAAGAAAAAAAAAATCCTTCATCAGCTATAATCAAACAGATGTGGATTGACATGTTATATAGAAAAATATAACTTTCCCAAAACACAAGAGGAAACAAATCAAACCAGTCATGAACACAGGATCTAAGGCCAAATTAATCGCTAGGAAACCCCCTCAACACCATAAAGAGCAACACAAAACAGAACAGAACAGAACATATATTTGGGAAGATCAGAAAGCTATGAAATATTAAAACATAACAACCCAATAGCGTAAAAACATAGTACCAACAAAGAAAGATAAACACAGAACAAGAAAGAGCAGGAAATTGATTGACCAAGCAGAGATCAAGAAGGAGGTGAATTGTGAAAGAAAAAAAAACAGTTTTTTTTGTATGGGGAGAAGGTTACCAGAAGAGGGTGTAGTTGAGAGATGAGCACAGGTGAATTTGTAAAGAAAAAAGAGAGAATTTTGATAGAGCAGAAGCAGGAAGAGAAGAAGAAAGAAGAACAGAGTATAGGGAGAAGAAAGGTGGGAGAAGAGTGAGTAAGAAAAAGGAAGAGGGTTGTGAGCATTATCTTCCTTTTATTTATTATGGAAGATGGTGGTGCTATTGGTGAATGTGAAGTGGGGTGTCATTCATTATTGGTAAGATTAAAACATTGATAAAAAGCCTCAATTGAAGGAAAAAGTGAAGTTCCACATGTATTTATAACAGATGTTAGAGGTTAGGTTAATCCCATCAGAATCATTTTTTATTAATTCATTTATTGTGAGTGACATAATGTATAATGTGTGTGAATATGATTAATGAAGTTGATGTTTTTTATCAGTTACACAATTTTATTTATTTTTAAACAAAATACAAACTTTCTTTTTATTAGTAAAAATATCTAACATTCTTATAACTTCTATTCTCATTCTCCTTCCTCTTCATACATTTACAATTTTTTATCATCATTAATAATTTGTTGTAAGAGTTATTTGAGATTTTCAATCTCAATTTAATCAATGATTTCACTAAGACGATAATCTCAATTTTATAATAGGTGTACAGTTGTGTGTATTTTTTTATTGTTTCCATAAAAATAAAATAATTTATTATATTTTTTCAATATAGTCAAGAAATGTTAATGTTATTATCATTAAACTGTAATTTTTATATTGACTAAATTATTTTAAGATTATTCAAAACATCAAACTTTATAAATATAATTTAAATGTGTATTTTATTAATAAATTTGATTTTTCTAATATCAAAATAAAATAAGCATTTCATATTTCCATATTTTGGAAACTGATTGTGTGAAAACATTAAATAAAGGAAGATCACACAATTTAACTTGTCTTGTGAGTTAAATTAGTACAAGTAACCTCTTGGATGGTTTTCTAAATAAATTTGGAACAAGTAATCTCTGAATCCAGTGTTTAATTAAATAATTTTTTCTCTATTAAATAATATAATCTCAATAATTATATTATAGTAAGAGTAATAGTAATTTACACTAATTAATTATTTTTAATTTTTTAGCATGAATAATATTAACTTTACTATTTTTAAAATGGAAGGAATTACTCAATCTGACAATTTTTTAACACATATAAACCTTGGAACCCTTCCAATCTTTCAAGTGAATATTAGTACTTTAATTTTACAGTATCCCTTTCAATTTATTGAAAAAGGAAATTGTACCTGTATGGATATTGGGGACTGAGTAATGTTGATCCACGTCGATACAAGGTGTCTTCTTCACTCTTGGTTGTCCTATTCTTCAAGTTTTCTTTCTCTTCGCGTGCTTCGGTCGGCCGGCGGGGGTACCTGCGATTGCACTCCGACGCTCAAGTCAGCGATGGTGCTCAAGTGTGAATTCTCTGATAGTATGGAAAACGTACCTTTTCCCCCTTTTCAGAAGTCCCTTTAGTAGGTTGACCTGGGCCTTGGCCATGTGGGCCAATCAGTTGATGGTTAGAGACATGCTTAGTGGTCTTTGGGTCGTGCCTGGTGGTTTCCTGAAAACCAGGGGAGTAGTCTAGAGAACGTGTTTTTACTTCGTCAATGGTTGTCATAACTGCTCTTTTCTACACGTGTAACCACGTTCTGGATTAAATTAGATTTAATCGACATAAACCATTCGGTCGTCCGGCTAGAGGTCATGGAAGGATGAAGAGTCGTATAAGACGCAGGGTTTTGTGATGATTTTACCATGAGTATACTGCGGTCGTCCGGTGCCGACCGGTACACTTGCCCCCCAGGCTCGAGGTCATGGAAGGACGAAGAGTCGTATGAGACGCAGGGGTTTTTGTGATAATTTTACCATGAGTACCCTGGGGTCGTCCAGTGCCGACCGGTACACTTGCCCCCCAGGCTCGAGGTCATGGAAGGACGAAGAGTCGTATGAGACGCAGGGGTTTTTGTGATAATTTTACCATGAGTACCCTGGGGTCGTCCGGTGCACAAAATCTATTCTATAATGCCGCTGGAAGCACAAAATTTCCATTCTATTGGACGGAGAATCCCACCTCTCTTGACCATCGGCTTTGGGAATCTTTGTCTCCCATCGACCAAGAAATTTTGATGGTCGTGAATCAACTACCGTGTAGGCTCCCTACGCGGGAACTGATAGCTCTTTATGGGTCGTCCAAGCAGTAGGCGGAACTAAAAGGTGAGCACCTTCTTCTTGCGGTCGTTCGGCTAATAGCGTATCTGTTTCTTACTTTCGTGTTTATGTTGCAGAGATTGTTGTGAGCATAGATCCGGGTTTGAAGAAGTATATGATTCGGAGAGCCGTAGTTATATAATCTCGACCGAATGAACGGTTAATTAATAAATTGATTGAATTTCTGACCAAGGTTGATGAATAATTGTAATGATATAATTCTGATGCCGGACGAGGCATAAATAATTCGGATTACCTTAAAGTAATAAGATAATTCTGATGCCGGACGAGGCATAAATAATTCGCATTACCTTAAAGTAATAAGATAATTCTGATGCCGGACGAGGCATAAATAATTCTGATTACATTAAAGTAATAAGATAATTCTGATGCCGGACGGGGCATAAATAATTCTGAATAATTCTGATGCCGAACGAGGCATAAATAATTTCGATTTCTGACCAAGGTTGGTGAATAACGTTCAAGTTATAATTCGTTATATATTCTGGCCGAACGAACGGTTAACGAGGCATAAATAATTTCGATTTCTGACCAAGGTTGGTGAATAACGTTGAAGTTATAATTCGTTATATATTCTGGCCGAACGACCGGTTAATGAATTAATAGATAATTCGGATGCCGGACGAGGCATAAATAATTCGGATTACCTGAAAGTAATAAGATAATTCTGATGCCGGACGAGGCATAAATAATTCGGATTACCTTAAAGTAATAAGATAATTCTGATGCCGGACGAGGCATAAATAATTCTGATTACATTAAAGTAATAAGATAATTCTGATGCCGGACGGGGCATAAATAATTCTGAATAATTCTGATGCCGAACGAGGCATAAATAATTTTGATTTCTGACCAAGGTTGGTGAATAACGTTGAAGTTATAATTCGTTATATATTCTGGCCGAACGACCGGTTAATGAATTAATAGATAATTCGGATGCCGGACGAGGCATAAATAATTCGGATTACCTGAAAGTAATAAGATAATTCTGATGCCGGACGAGGCATAAATAATTCTGATTACATTAAAGTAATAAGATAATTCTGATGCCGGACGAGGCATAAATAATTCTGAATAATTCTGATGCCGAACGCGCACTTTTCCGGATTTAAACGCATGCGGTATTGACGCAAGGCTTGAAAAACCTCTTTTAGGTCAGAAACATGTTGTTCGCAAGAGTCTGATTTGACGACGATGTCGTCAACGTATACCTCCACATTCCGACCAATCATGTCGTGGAACACGTGGTCCATGAGTCGCTGGTATGTGGCTCCTGCGTTCTTGAGACCGAACGGCAAGTGTAGCTGTGCAAACGGGGACCCCTATTGGGGCGATGTCGCTCTCGGTCGGTCGGTACTGTGGGGGGACGAATCCCTTTGCCTTTGTTTGTGTTCTCAGCATAAGTTTTTCGATGATAGTCAATATGTTCTTCTATCTGCATGAACTTTGTTGCTCTTGTTCTTAATTCGTCCATATCGCATGGAGGCCGTTTGATAAGGCTTTCTGTGAACCTCCCCGGCAGTATGGCTGAGACCAAATGATGCATGGCTATTTCTGGATTAAGATTACGAATGCTCGTACACACTTTACTAAATCTGTTCATGAATGTTCTCAACGATTCCCCCCTCTCTTGTTTGACATTTAGAAGGGACATGGAGGACGTCCGATGAGGTCTACTTGTGGCATATTGCGTTGTGAACTTCAATTCCAAGGCGTCGAAGCTTGTGATGGAATTGGGTGGAAGGTCAGAAAACCATCCAAGGGGGCCTTCCCTGAGAGAGGTGGGGAAGACTTTACGCCATACCGTTCGGTCGGTTGTGTAAAGGGTCATTTGAGTTCTAAAGATATTCAGATGTTCGTCTGGATCTGTAGAGCCGTCATAAAGATTTATCGTTAAGCCCCTCCACTTGTCAGGGAGAGGAGTGACTATGATGTTGTCAGCGAACGGATGGCCTCTCGGGTTTGTTACCTTGTTTGGAGTTACTGGCTTTACACTCTGATGGGTGTTTTGAATGAGTGACATGTGAGGTGTAGTCTGGGCTATTGTTTTTGTTCTTGATTGGAACGGTGGTGGGGAAGGTGCACGCGAATGCGCTTCGCGTTCAGATTGTTCAAGTCTGTCCAGCAATCTCTTGTTCTGTTCTTTCAATTGGGCTATCTCTTCTGCGTGTTGCTGACGCTCTTCTTCTCGCCTTTTCGTTTCTTCATCCTGGCGAAGTTGGTCGATAACTCCTTTTTGGAGTAACTCCTGTATCTGAATCTGGAGGGTTTGGAGTATGGTCCTATGCTCTTCGGAGATATCATTGTTGTTTGCCGTTGAGTCCATCTTCAAGCGTTGGGATCCTTGGGTCTGGGAATAATGATTACTCGGGCCCCACGGTGGGCGCCAATTGTACCTGTATGGATATTGGGGACTGAGTAATGTTGATCCACGTCGATACAAGGTGTCTTCTTCACTCTTGGTTGTCCTATTCTTCAAGTCTTCTTTCTCTTCGCGTGCTTCGGTCGGCCGGCGGGGGTACCTGCGATTGCACTCCGACGCTCAAGTCAGCGATGGTGCTCAAGTGTGAATTCTCTGATAGTATGGAAAACGTACCTTTTCCCCCTTTTCAGAAGTCCCTTTAGTAGGTTGACCTGGGCCTTGGCCATGTGGGCCAATCAGTTGATGGTTAGAGACATGCTTAGTGGTCTTTGGGTCGTGCCTGGTGGTTTCCTGAAAACCAGGGGAGTGGTCTAGAGAACGTGTTTTTACTTCGTCAATGGTTGTCATAACTGCTCTTTTCTACACGTGTAACCACGTTCTGGATTAAATTAGATTTAATCGACATAAACCATTCGGTCGTCCGGCTAGAGGTCATGGAAGGATGAAGAGTCGTATAAGACGCAGGGTTTTGTGATGATTTTACCATGAGTATACTGCGGTCGTCCGGTGCCGACCGGTACAGAAACAAATATAGAAACAATGCGTTATCCATACTATATAATAATTATAATAATAATAATAATAATTATTATTATAATAATAATAATAAAAGCATGTTAAATTATAATGATCCTTTTCATTTTGCTTAGTTGTATTTGGAGGTTACTTTCAATGGAAGATTGATGTCGAATAGACTAGTATGAATTCGCATTTGATGGGAATATATTTTATAGACATTGTGTAATGTTAATAAATATTGAACTTATTATAAATTTAATGTTTAAAAAATACATGATCTTATGATTGACTAAAACATATTTAATTAGGACTAAAAAATATTTATTTAATTGATTTTTTGAATCTTTATATACTTAATTTCTTTCGACTTTGATAATGACATTAAAATGAAATTTAAAAGCTTACACGACTTTTATTTAATGCTACGGGTCATCTTTTAAAAACGTTCAAGTAAACATGAGGGGAGAAAAAAGTTTTTTTTTATTAAAAAATATTATTTATACTGTTCTCCAGTCACAAATAATTTTTTTTTAAAATTTTAAATATAATCAAATAAAAATTTCACACTAATTCTGAAAGTCAAATAACATTATTTAATTTTACCAAACTCAATTGAAAATGATTAATGAAATATTATGATTTATGTAAGAATGTTGGAGGTTTATGATATACAAAACTATTGGAATTCCTCCTTTAACTACAGAAGTATTTGTTACGAAAGAGTTATTTATTTCTTAATGAATGAAAAGTCACATCTCTTTATAAGAATCACATGTATTTATGAATAAAGAGTCATTTTTATATCTTTAAGTACAAGGGTTACATCTCTTCATAAAGACTCACATTCTTTTCATGAATTACTCCTTTTTTATCCTAAATAAATATTGGTCTATACCATGTAAGCATTAAACCAGATATCATGGTCAATAAACAATATATAGTAGCTGAGAACAATTGAACACACCTAAAATTTCAGTTCAAATAAAATAATAACCAAGTCTTTTAACTAGGTATATTATATTAAAAAAAAAGCTTCTAATAGAATCATATATTTCTTTTAATGATTTTCTATAGAATGAATTTTTACCAGGATGAAAATTTTCTGATGCAGATATGCTGCATAATTGATCATTTCTATCCCTTGAAGATGTTTTTACTTGGTGGCCTGGGCAATTATATTACTCAATGAACTTGCTTCCTCTTTTGCAACTTCCACCAAATCTTCCTGCAACACATTGTCATAGGATCAAAATAAATGAGGATTAAAAACTTGTTATATAATTTCCTAAGTATTTTTAATGTTATTGGCCAATTGCAGTTGGACTTTTCCTTGGGTAACTTTGGTTGATTTTTAATGTAATTTTTTATGATGCAAATTATTAAAATAAATCTTTAATTGTGTGATAGAAAAAAGAACATTAAAAAATGCAGGTGAAATATTTGTGGAAAACATAGAAGAGGATTTGTACCTGTGCACCTATGAGTCTCAAAGTTGTTCTCTTGCTAGTCTCCTGCATGGCTCCAGCTAGCAAAATTTCGTCCAGTATAAAATATGCCTACCAACATCATGTGCAATTTTAACCACATATGCAACATAGTGATTCTAATTTTAATGTTCAATTGTTATGTTTTTTTTCTAAGCAAAAATTCTTGTTGTGTAAATTTTTTTTTGTCTATAAAAAGAGAAGAAACAAAATACCTTATGGAAATTAAAGATCAAATCGAGTTCACAGACCTGATAGGAAAAGTGGGAGAGAAACAAAACCAGGGTATGAGTAAAATTTATGAAGAGTTTTAGAATTCAACAGTATCTGATACTAACACTGCCAAAATAGCGATCCAATGTCTCAACAAAGTGATGAATAATGGCCAAGGTCTCCAATTCATTGTCTTCCTCATCATTGCAGATGCAAAAGTAGAGACTAGCATATCTGATCAATAACCAAAACTAAGTGACTCACAATTTTTACTGTTCAATGTATTTTGTTAACCGTGCATTAAAAAACAATGAAGGTAACAATCTTGATCCACCTTTTATAAACAACTTTGAGTCCCTTCCACTCCACAAAGTTGCACAGCTTTGGAGCTCTAGAGATAATTAACCCACATAGCTCTCTAATTATCTTCCAAAACAATTAAGAAATAGATCAAACAAAAGAAGAAACAAGTTAAACAATGATGTTGTATACACCTAATTTCAATAGAAGAAAAATATGTGTCAGAAGGCAACAAACTACCATAAAAGGTTAAAGTCTTGGCATAAGAGTCATTGCTATTAGATGTTTCATACCTATTATATCAAATAGATTCAATATCTCTTTCGTTTGTTTTTGTCTTATAGTGGAATTGTGGAGATTCAACATGCAGTTTCAGTGATAAAACTACATTGATGACTCATATCTAAATATTGGAGTAATTGTAATTGCCATGAATCATCATTATAATTGGTGACAGACAGGTACCTTGGATCTCTCCTTTTGAGAGTATGGTGAATACCATTTTGTGAGCCTCACTTTTCCTTGTCGACTGATAAGAAGCACAAAGTGGATCTGTAACAAAAAGAAAATATTATTTTTGACATCACTAAGTTATAATATGCATATACGCAAACACATGATCTGCATCACTTCAAATCAAACCCATCTGCACAGGAATGAGATGTGGTGGATATTAAGCCAACAACACCAAACACAAAATGAGGTTAGGTTCATAGGAGGAATCACAAGATGTGTTTTCTACAAATATGTAACATGATTTCACTCATTGAAGGAAAACAAATGAATTGTAAATAATTAAAAGATCACCAACTACAAGAAAAAACATTTACCATTGATGGTTGATTTTGAGATTGGTTTGAGTCTATCACAGATAAAATCTATTTGGGATTGTTGTTTTTCACTTTTCAGAAAGGCACAAGGTATTTTGTGTTATTTAATCCTAGTTTTGTTGCTGAAGTTGAGGGTCAAAGTTAATTACACATTTGATTAGTAACCAAAATTAAGTTTTCAAATATAGATTGGTCATTTACGCAAATGATTTGTTAGTTAGACGTATACAATGGAAGCCTAACCATGTTTTGTTGTAGGATATTTTTATGTGTGTAACTTTTTGTCTGGTTTCTCCTAAATGATAAATGATGTTAATTATGACATTAAAAACAATCTAAGAGAATGTGATTATGCAATCTTTCATATTATAAGATTTTTTTGTATCCAACCACATGTTTTCTCTTGATCCACTCAATCAAAAACAGATTATATTTGAAAATTTGTAACTTCTGTTAATTGGTCAAGTTCTTGCACTCAGAAATTGAATACAATTTTTTTTATGACAGATAATTCCTTAAAAGATGTGGGCATAAATTGTTTGATTACAACCAGCTATATATATAAGAGGATAATTGATGCACTAAACAAGATATTAAAATCTATTGATGTTATTGACGTGTACTAAACTTGCCACCTAAATGGTTGGCCAACAAAACATGCTATCACACGTTTTATTTCCATTTTTATTGTATATTTATAATAGAATAGGTACGAATAAGAAAAAAATAATAATAAAATGAGTACAAAAAATGATATTATATATATATGATTAACTCTAATACAATATTCATGATAATTATATGTAAATTAACAAGCACATAGGACTAATGAAATACCAATGAAAAAATTGCATGTGACAAATTAAGAATTAGGACCACTTTTAATTAAAGATGAACTGATTCTCCTTGCACCCAATCAATTTAGACTAACTCTCAATTGTTTATGCGAAAATACTAAAATATCTTTAATGAAATTGAAATTAGGTTAACTGAAATCTGCACCCAATCACAACACACCCAATCACAACACCCAACCCCCTTCATTTACCCAGGCAATGCAGTAGCCACCACCGCCTCCTTCGTTCTTCCATTCTTCTGTTTGCATTTCTCCTCAGAGTCAGCGGAAGGTTCACTTGAACGAGCCCTTCAACAAACACAAACCTAGGAGCGAAGGACGTCCATTGTTGTGGTCATTGAAGCATCGTCTGTGAGGGAGTTCGACAACGATAGAGAACGAAGCCATCGGAGAAGACAAGATGAGTTTTAACATGCCATGTGTGTTCCGAATACTTTTATGCGCAAGTGATTTTTGACTTCTAGATTTTCTTATCCGAAAGTGATTTATGTGCTGCGGATGGCTTTGTCCAAAAGATTGTGTGTATATTTCCACATCTCCATATCCAGAACACATTTAACTCTTCCGGATATGTATATCCGGGATACAGAACCCTATATTTTGGATGATCATATCTGTAAACCATTTTCCTTTTACGGACATGAGCGTCCAGAAACTTCTACTGCAAATATTAAAGAAGATAAAGACAAAATGGGATTTTAAAAAATTTATCAAGTACAGTAAGCAATTAATTGGGTGTAGGAAGTAATTGACTTAAACATACTCTACATGCCCGATTAGATAACGTTAATTATAAAAATTTTAAATAAAACCTAATTAACTGTCGACAATAGTGATTTAACAGTACATTTACATAATTATAATTTTGAATTAAAAATCTTATAAGAAAAATGCTTATTACTTTTTAAATTAAAAATTAAATCCGTGATACCTATAATTCAATTATTTTTATTGTATTGTATAGATCAGTGCATATATATATATAAAATTTTCTATTAAGATTATTTTTACTTTGTGTATTTTTATTTTTATTATTATTATATATATATATATATATATTAGTATTTTTATAATAAAAAGTATATTAAACAAATTTAAATTTATAAGATAATGTATATAATTATATTAGAACGATTATGTCATCTGTTTCGTTTTTAATAATTGTAAATATTAATTTTGATTTGTTATTAATATAAAACTAAAAAAAATATAATAATGAAAAAAAATGAAAAACTCAAGTAAAATATTTTCTAAAATGTTGGTGGAAAAAATTAAACAAGTATATTTAGTAGAGTTTATGAGTGCATTGTTAGCCACAAACCAGCTAGGTGGAGAGACTATTACACAACAATCATTAACGTATTGCCAACTGCAAACCAATCACTTGTGAGAGCAACCATTAAGATATCATATGTATTTCTAAGAAATGTATATTAGTTATTGAGTGTAAAAGAATCTGATATATATTATAATTTCAAAATTATTTATCTCTTTATATTTTTCTTTTTACTTATAATTAAAAAAAATATTGAGTAAAAACTAAGTTTAGAGAGAAAAAATAATTAATTGTTATTCACTAAATTAGATTTAAGGACTACAAGTTTATTAGTTTAAATTAGTTTGATAAATAATTTTTAAATTGGTATCTAATTAACTGTGGTACCAAATTTAATAATAAAAACTAACTTAGAAATCAATAATTTTTTTAATTTCTAAAATAATATTTAATTTAATCAATATAATAACTAATTATTTTTAATTTTTAAAATTAATTTTTATTTAATAATTTTTTAATATTGAATACAGCGGAGAGTTCTCAATATATTCATCCCACAACTCATACTAAGTTACATTTATTACATTAAAAATAATCTCAATGTAATATGTATTTACTATTATACACATTAATCCACAATTATTATAAATAAATGAAAAATAGTATAATATTTGAGATTTTAGTATTATAAATTAAAAATTGTAATACTTGATATTTCAATGTACATCTATTTTAAATAAATAAATAATAATAAATCTGTAAATAATGTATAATTATTTATTATTGTTAATAATAGATTAATTTGTCTCATTTTGTATGTCTTTTTCCACTGTGCCATGCAATTTTTATTTTTTCCATACTTAGTTTAATTGTTTATTTATTTTTATAAAATTTTCGTGTTAGGCATCATTATGCAACTTGACATCTCAGCTAAGCTGACACCTCAAGTAACAACAATCATCTGCCATCACATGAAAAAAAATATTATTAAAAAAAAAGAAAAAAAAAGAAAAAAAAATATGGGGGGACTAGACCAAAACCCATATGTTAACACAAACGATACATAGGTAGATTATACCTATTCACAAAGAATTCTAAGAACAGACTAGCTGGGAGTCTATTATACCAATGAAAAGATTCTCTATGAATAAATCCTAAATTAGCCAACTTATCAGCACACGCATTCCTTTCATGAAAAATATGAGTTACCCTAAACCTGATTGTCCCACAAAAATTAAGACAAGTATTCCATCGATTCTGAAGCATCCACGAAACATTAGTCCTAGCAGTAAACGCAGCACAAACCAAGGCATAATCACATTCAAGCCAGACATTAGTAAGTCCCATTTTTTGAGCTTCCTCCATAGCATGTATAACTCCATAAAACTCAGCAACCAAAGCAGTTTGAACTTCAAGAAACGCTGAAAAAGCACCAATAAATTCTCCCATACTCCCACGAAAAATACCTCTACAAGTAGCAAGACCAGGATACCCCCTAGCAGCCCCATCAGTATTAATTTTGACCCAGCCTGGTGAAGGAAATTCCCATCTAATAGGAAGAGGACGAAGAACTTTACCACTACGAGTCTTAATACCGAAAAACTTAATCACGTTGAAGTCCAACATATCATTCTTCATTGAAGCTTTAGACGAATTTCCCACTAGACAAGTTAAATCTTTAATTATCGAAATAGCCTTAGAAACCCCAATCTTATCCTGAAATCTAGCATAATTCCTCATACGTCATATCATCCATATAGAAAAGGTTATCACCGCAAGCTTAATCAATTTAACCAAAGGAGTACCATCACTCTTAATAAAAGAAAGTAGATCATCCTTATTAGAGAAATGAGAAGTAAGAAAAATTTGTCGTACCCAACTCCAAATATGCAATGCGTTAGAACATTCAAAAAATAGATGTTGAATAGATTCCTCTTGCTTTTCACAAAGCGAACACATAGAACATATATGCAAACCCTTATTCTGAATATGTTGATATGTAGGAAGTCGCCCATGAAAATTTTTCCTGAGTACTAGAGTTTTGGAAGATGGAATAGATGAAGACCAAATGAATTTACCCCAACCACCTGGAACTCCTGGTTCCAAGAAATAAGTCCTAGCCGATTTAAGAGTGAAACGACCAGACTCATTTAGAATCCAATTAGGAATATCCTGTTCCTCTCTAATCATGATATGATTAAAAAAAAGAGGCATCTGCTGTAAAGAGAAGGGAATATTCCAATCACAACCTGTCCAAAATTGAGAGATTGTATCCGGAATGCTAACACCATCAGATAACCCCTGCAATATTTGCTAAAGAAGTAGTAGAGCACCATTTATCATTCCAGAAATTAATAAAAGAACTTGTACCAACAGTCCAATAAGTATAGTCAAGTATGGTAGAATAAAATTGCTTAATTCCAGGCCAGAGAGAGGAAGATCTATAAACCGTTCGAAATTCATATTTTGATTTAAGAACCCTGGCTTTCAAGAGTAAAGACCAAGGTTTGTCGCTATAAGCAAAGTTCCAAGCAAGCTTAAGAAGATATGCATTATTTTCATGATGAAGATTAATGATATTCAAGCCTCCATCCTCGAGAGGTGAACAAATTTTCCCCCAATTAACGGTAGCAATACCTTTTTTCAGAATATCACCAGTCCAAATAAAATTCTGACACCACTGATCAACTTGCTTAATAAGTGAAACAGACCACTTATACATATTAAAGCTATAAGTTAGAGATCAAGTAATCACTGTATTGACCAGCTGAATTCGACCCATCATGCTAAGAGATTTACCTTTCCAAGATGCTAGCTTCAATTTAACTTTATCAGCCAAAGGTTGAAGAAACTGACACTTTGGAGCACCAACAAAGATAGGTACTCCTAAATAATGGAAAGGCAAACAACCATGACTACAGGAAAGAATATTTTGAATTTTGGTGACAAATCTTGGAGAATTATCCATGGTGAAGAAACTACTTTTAGAGTTATTAATATATTGACCAGAAAAATCACCATATGTTTTAAGAAAAGAACTCAAATTTCTAAGAGACTTAACATCCCCCCTACAAAAAATAAATATGTCATCAGCATACAAAATATGAGAGGGAGTGAGATAACCGTGCGGACTGGCCATATTTAAAATCTTCTTATCATTCACAAGCTTAGAGAGACCTCTACTAAGAACTTCCTCTGCAAGACAGAAAAGTAAAGGAGACAATGGATCACCTTGTCTTACCCCTCGACTGCAAGGAAAAAAACCCACCAAACTACCACTTATTCTTATAGAAAGCATTTATAAAGTGGGATTTGTATTTTTGATATAATTTGATTTCATCTGTTATATAGAACATTCAATAAACATATATTTAAAATATTAAAAAAAAAGAAATTTAATAAATTAGTATTTTATGATTAAATGAAAGAACAGTGAGAGTGGGAACAAAAAAATCTTCTTTCTTGTGTATTTTTTTTGCTATGATAAAAGATGGGGCACAAAATAGTTAGAGTTGAAAATGACAATACGCGTTTTTGCATTGGATGCTTAGGAAGTAGAAAGTTGTGGTTAAAAGTGATTGTGATGTACTCCTGTAATAACACTAACACGTCTAATTCCTTACGTTTTCTATAAAATTTCACATTGCCAAAACCTTCGGAACAAAACCAAACTCATTCATAGAGTCAAAGGTGCAGCTAACGAGGTCTACTACTTCATTGTATCTGGGACAACAACACACCTTGTCTCTCACAAACCCTTTCTTCCCTAAAAAGTTTCTTCTTCTGAATTCACTTTTCTTATACAAAACAATATGAGAGAAAAAAAAAGAGAAAAATAATTATTACCAAAAAAGTTATAAAAAAAGGAAAAAGCAATTATATATATGACTTTTTTTCAGATATTATAATATTTTCTGTATATGATTTTGTTAATCATGACATGATAAAACAGCAACCTACCTACCATGTTTCTCAGTTAATGTTTTCCTCACTCTTCTTCTTTCATCACTCTATTCTGCTTCTACCCTTCTCTCAAAATCATTACTTTCTCTCAATCATTTGTTTGCCACATTGCATTTCACCTCACTCACCCCCTTGTTCAGATTTATAACCTCATCTTCTCAGAACCATTGGTTTTCCAACAGCAGAAACTTACTGGGGTTTTTTGTTCTGAATTTGTTCTTCTACTCACCTTGGTTAGCATTGTTGCTTCTGTTAGGCGTATATGCTTCATTTACTTCTTGTGAATTACGAGGTAAGAAGGTGAGAATGCATCATTGTTTACTTTTTTGCCTTTTTTGTGGGGCGGGGATTATGAATGTGCAGCAAGAAGCATAGGTTCCTTGTCTAATAATTCTTACATTATCGTTAGTGTTGTTGCATTTAAGGTTTTTGTTTCTCTCTTTTTTACCCGAGATTCGTAATTGTAGTAACAAGAAGTGATTTTCAATTTGCGTTACATTATTATAGAATAATATGCTCTAAAATTAATTTTTTGCCTTCAAATTTCTGTTTACAGTTGCCCCTTTGCTCTCACTTCCAGTGGCACATTCCCTCATACAGTCATATGTATTTGTGTTGTTGATTGATGGTTGGAGTAGGAGCTACAAGGAAAGGCATGCAGGCTATCTGGTTGATGCTATTGCTGTTGGTGTCTATTGCATTGGGGAATTCAGATATTGATGCTCTCCTTGAATTTAAGAAAAGTATTCAGAATGACCCTTCTGGATTTGTTTTTAATTCTTGGAATTCCAAGTCTTTAGATTCGGATGGATGTCCTAGGAACTGGTATGGAATATGGTGTAGTGAAGGCAGTGTTATATCAATCACTCTGGATAATGCTGGTTTGGTTGGTGAGTTTAATTTCCCGGCAATTAGTGGCCTTGCAATGCTTCGCAATTTGTCAGCTGTGAACAACCAGTTCACAGGAGAGCTCACACATGCTGCTACAATGGAATCACTTGAATATCTTGATTTGTCCCTCAACAAGTTTAATGGACCGTTACTCTCTAACTTCGTTCAGTTGCGCAAGTTAGTATATCTGAATCTTTCTTCTAATGAACTTGGAGGCACTCTTACTATTGAGTTTCACAAACTTGAGCAGTTGAAGTATTTAGATATGCACATGAATAACTTTTCTGGGGATATTATGCATATCTTTTATCAGATGAGCAGTGTGCTATATGTTGACTTAAGCAGCAACAGCTTCTCTGGTGCACTGGACTTGGGACTTGTAGATGAATCTTTTCTCTCCTCAATTCAATATTTAAATGTTAGCCACAATTCCTTGAAAGGTGAGTTATTTGCTCATGATGGTATGCCATACCTTGACAGTTTAGAGGTCTTTGATGCTAGTAATAATCAGTTAGAGGGTAATATACCTTCCTTTACTTTTGTGGTATCTCTTCGGATTCTTCGACTTGCCTTCAACCAGCTGACTGGTTTGCTGCCAGAAGCCCTATTGAAGGAAAGTTCAATGATGTTGTCTGAACTTGATCTTAGTCAAAACAAGCTTGAAGGTACCATCTATCTTTTCTGGGTAAATTGTGTTTGTGTTCTTTCTTTAAAGTAAAACATTTTTTATTTAAATGTTAGTTTGTAAACCTAAACGTAAGATGCAATTGAACTGGTAGTCTACTCCCATTGTGTTTCTATCAGTTTTGCTAACTCATTCATAAATGAAGTTTTGGGTGTGAAAAACTACTGCCAATAACCCATATCAAGCTTCTGTATAGTTACTGAAATATGAAACTGCAACTATCTTTCTAATGCCATTTTCTACTATTTTGTTATTTTGATAGACCCATTAGGGGATTATTCTTCTATGGAATAAATAAGATATTTTCCATATCCTCGATGGCTCCATTTGTTCTAGGAAGAAGGTTGTAGAAGAAAGTACTATACGATCACTAAACTGAAATAAAAGTCTATTCTTGATCAATATTGACTGAAATAAAAGATCATTAGTGGACTTCTCAAATTCTTAATATTTCTTCAATTTGAAGTTTCTATACCAGGTTCCACCTATTGATAGATAAGTTAAGTTCAAACGTCACTCTCTGAGCCAATTAAGTACTAACGAAGGCTGCATTGATTACAAAAGACACAGTATGTTAAAAAATTAACTCAAGTATTTTGGTTGCATATCATCAGCATCAGTCTATTATGTTGATGTTAAACCTTCTTTTAAGGGGAACCTTGTGGATAGTATGCCGCCAGGTATGCAACTGTCATCAGACCTTTAGATCTTTAAGAAATTTCATGTGGTAACATATATCTGCAGTGAATTTGGTGTCCAGGTTTTACAGTTTTTATGTAGTCATCCCTTAATCCTTGTAGAGGTCATTTTATTTTGTATAGATATAGACTTTGGAAGTGCTTTCAAATCTGGCCAAACATATGCAACACGTGGTAAACAATCTATTGTACACTTAGAAATCTTGGTCTACTTTGTCTCTACCACATTATTGTGCATTTAACTTATTCATCAATTTTAGTCATAATATTTTAAAATCACACATGGCTATGCATGCCATGGCTTCCAAAATGTCTTATTCAATGAGTTTCTGCTTACCCTTTTCTTTACAATTTAAACTTTCTTTGTAGGTCCCATTGGAATTATTACCTCGGTGACTCTGAGGAAGCTTAATTTATCTTCAAACAAGTTGTATGGCCCCTTACCTCTCAGGGTAGGCCATTGTGCTGTCATAGATTTGAGTAATAACACACTGTCAGGTAATTTCTCAAGGATTGGATATTGGGGTAACTATGTGGAAGTTGTTCAGCTAAGTACCAACACATTGATAGGAATGCTTCCAAACGAAACTTCTCAATTTTTAAGGTTAACTGAACTTAAGGCATCCAATAACTTATTGGAGGGCTTTCTCCCACCAATTTTGGGAACATATCCAGAACTAAAGGAGATCGATCTTAGCCTCAACCAGCTTTCTGGGGTCCTCCTGCCAAGCTTTTTTTACTCAACCAAATTGATTAATCTTAATCTCTCCAACAATAAGTTTTCTGGATTAATTCCTATTCAAGTTCAACCTCCTAATACTCCACTAGTTTCTACTGAAAATATTAGTCTGGTGTTTCTTGATCTTTCACACAACAACTTGAGTGGGACTCTTCCTTCAAATATGAGCAGCCTTCACAATTTATCATATCTCAATTTATGCAACAACAAATTGGAAGGTACTATTCCTGATGACCTTCCAGATGAGTTGAGAGTATTAAATGTGTCCTTCAATAATTTTTCCGGTGTTGTACCTGAAAACATAAAGCATTTTCCTGAATCGGCATTTCATCCAGGAAATCCTATGCTGGTGTTTCCTCTTTTGCAATCATCACCAAAAGATACTTCCAACCTAGGTTTGAGGGAACATCGGTTACATAAAAGGTCTGCCACTAGAATTGCCCTGATTGCATCTTTGGTTGCTGGTGCTTTTGTGATGGCTTTTGTGGGCATAATAATTTATTATAAGGTTCATCATGAAAAAGAAATTACTTCTAAACAAAATGAAGCAAGAGGCATCACTCAAGAGAGTACTTTCACATCAAATATAGAGGCAGCTTACAGAAATTTGGAAGCATTACCACCTTCTCAAAGGGGCTCTTCTGATGCTGCAAGCAATATTCATCCAGTGGGAGAGAAGCCTATGAATCTTGGCCGTAGTGAGTTAGGTAAGAAGGCGGAAGGAATGTATTCCCCAATGTCTATTTTATCACCTTCAAATCCTTCATCTTCTAAAAGCCATCAGTTTGAGAATCCTGGTTCCCTCCAAGTATCCTCTCCAGATAAACTGGTTGGAGACTTGCATATATTTGATGGGTCCTTGGTACTAACTGCGGAAGAACTTTCATGTGCTCCAGCAGAAGTTATTGGCAGGAGTTGCCATGGAACACTTTACAAAGCGACACTTGACTCTGGTCATCATGCATTGGCTATCAAATGGTTAAGAGAAGGAATAACCAAAGGAAAAAAGGAGTTGGCAAGGGAAATAAAGAAACTAGGGACTATCAAGCATCCAAACCTGGTTTCTATTCAGGGTTACTATCTGGGGCCAAAGGAACATGAAAAACTGATCATATCAAATTACATGAATGCACAATCTTTGGACATTTATCTCCATGGTGAGATTATAGCTTCATGTTTGATTGCAGCATTAAACCTAGGCTTTCTAGTTATTATACTTCTCATGATATTTTTGGGTGTTGAAGGGCGAATAGCCACATAGAATTTGATTTCTCTGCATGGAGCCAGTTTTGTTTAACTGTTTCTTCTATTTTTATTTTTATGCAGAAGTAGATAAAACAAATCTCCATCCTTTGACTCTTGATGAAAGGCTGAGGGTGGCTACAGAGGTGGCGCTATGTCTACATTTCTTACACGATGAGAAAGCCATACCTCATGGCAATCTCAAATCCACAAACATTTTGCTAGAAACTCCCAACAGAAATGTCCTCCTCACAGACTACAGCCTGCACAGGATACTCACTGCAGCAGGTACTACCGAGCAAGTTCTGAATGCCGGTGCACTCGGTTACCGGCCTCCGGAGTTTGCTAGATCAAGCAAGCCATGCCCTTCTTTGACAAGTGATGTTTATGCATTTGGAGTGGTCTTGTTAGAGCTCCTAACAGGAAGAAATTCTGGAGAAATAGTTTCTGGGATTCCTGGGGTGGTTGACCTCACTGACTGGGTGAGGTTTTTGGCTGAACAAGACCGTTCAAGCCAGTGCTTTGATAGGTCTCTAGTGGACAAGCATAATGGGGAAAAATCCTCAAAAGTTCTTGATGACATGCTAAAGGTGGCTCTTAGATGCATCCTTCCAGCATCTGATAGGCCTGACATGAAAACCGTCTTTGATGATCTCTCAACAATAAGGTAGAGTTGCTGATCATATCATAGCCTTAACCACTAACATCATCATCATCATCCTCATTATCTACATAGTTGCTTAATTTGTTCAAGTTGCTTTTCAATTTTGTTGAATTTTGGTCCCTTGATGACAGCACTCAACAGGCATTATAACAAACAAGTCAGGATATGAAACGAAATTCTTTATCAAAGGACATTCATTCTTTTCAACCCTTCAATGGGCAGGTTGTGTATATTGATCATTTTTGCTGTACTGTTCTGTGTAATAACTGATAATGCTAGAAGACGTTAATCCACCATTTTGCCATCACTGCAATCAATGGAGTAATGCTGTGATCCAAACTCAGTAAAATCTCTTCCTTTTCTTCCTTTTCTGCTCATACTTTTGAATTCATTTAAAAGGGCTGCTACATGTTTAATGACTTAACTGATAAAAAAAACTGGAATGTGGTTGAAAATTCATGCATATTAATTAACAATGATTATGTCTTAATTCATGTAATATGATAGTATTCATATACATATACATATACCTATATACACATATGTCCTTTTTTATGCATGTTCAGCCTTGCTTATGTGTTTGTAAATGACTAAATCGTACATGATCCAAAAACATTTTTATCTTTATTTTTTTTTTTAATGTAGTATAACTCGTATATTATTATATCTATGAGTAGTATAGTAGTAATTTTTTTTTACTTGAAATAAAGTTCTATCTAGTTAAGTTAGACACACTCCTACCTGTTTCTTAACTTTTAACAAAAATGAAGAAAATAATTATAAAAAAAGCAATTAAAGAATATAAACAAGTTAAAAATAAATACAAATAATTGAAATTTTAGAGACATACTAATTTTAAAAAAATATATATTTAATTTCCTATTTATAGCTTTTAAAATTTAATTTAAAAACGCAATTATCATTCTTAGTCACCTTTAAATCTCCTAATCCTAAAAAAAAAACAGTTACTCACAATTATTTTAATTATTAACGTCACATTTATGTAATAATTGCGTTACTGAAAACAGATTTGTTGAATGTAATCTCCATATAAAAAAAAATCATAGAAATATTTTGAAGGAAAACAGTGTTTTTTTGGTTGTGTAAACTACCTAACTGTTCTCTATGTGGAACATGAAAGTTAATTTTATTTTGCAAGACAATTAATTTTTTTGGTGAAGTTTTCTCAGTTCCACTTTTTTATATTTTTCTTATTCAATGGATAATTTGAAATGCAAATATTAAAGTTGAATTGATTATAAATTTAACTTCTTAATTGTTATCAAATTAATTATAACGTACATAAACTTTTTAAATTGACGTTGATTTAATAATAATTGAATCAATTATTATGTAAAGTATTAGGAAAAAACACTTGCGGAGAATTGACCCCTGAGACCATTTCAAGAAAAGGGAAAATAAACAAATAAGATTAAAATAATAAAGCATATAAATCTGGTGTAGAATATAAAGGAAATAATCCATAAGAAAAAAACAAAACCGCGTTTGGCAAAGTGCCAACTAGCAAGTACCCAAAAGGAATCCCACTAAAGAAGGTTAACTATCCATTTGGAACATCCAAATACACCTTTTGCTTCTTCTTTCTTCCAAACTTCCCAACTGTGATTGATTCATCACACCGTGAACTGTACTCCATTTCCCCTCTTTTTTTTTATCAATCTTAATTTAAATTACATTTTTAAACTTTTTAAGTTCCACATGTCAAATGAAAAAAAAAAATTTATGTATTTTCTTTTACAATAATTTATTTTCATAATTTAAATTTGGTCTCATACAATTAAAAACTCTATTAATAATCACCGCTCACGGTTTTATTAATTATTTTTGCGAGATTTGAAAAATAAATAGGTCTTTGTGGGTTATCTAAAATAATAAATTAATAATTAATAATTAATGGTGCTTTCAACGTGCAATGCAACATTATGATCTGTGTGTTCTTTTTTACTATCATCATCATCAAACAAAAAACTGTTTCGTTATTAATTAATTTTTTTAATAACTTTTTTTTATATAATATTACTTAAATTTCACATATTAATATCCCTAAACCGCGTGGATATTCCATTGCACGCGTAAACCGTTTGATTCATATACAGTCAAACACAAGCACCTAAACACCGCTGCAACCCTCACTCATTCTTCTCTCTTCGATTCGAAATTCTGATTTCATTTGCATTTACGTTTCCTTTTCAATTGCATTTGCATTTGCAGATAGTTTATTGACTCGTCACTGACTCACTCAATGGCTGACCGAGTTCACCCCCGCGATTCGCCTCCTGTTTCCGCCGAATCACAACCAGCTTCACCTCAGGACTCCTCCGTCGTTCCACAACCGATTCGGCCACCGCCGCCGGAGAAGCCGGTGCCTTCACCTGGAACCTACGTCATCAAGATCCCCAAGGATCAAGTCTACCGCGTTCCTCCGGCGGAGAACGCCCGCCGCTACGACCAATACACTCGCCGGAAGCACAGCCGGAGCCGATTCTGCTGCTGCTGCTGCTGGCTCATCGGACTCCTCTTTATTTTCGTCGTGCTCCTAGGCATCGCCGCTGGCATCTTCTATCTCGTTTTCCGTCCAGAGGCGCCGAAGTACTCCATCGAAAACATCGCCGTCAGAGGAATTAACGTCACGTCGCCGTCGTTCGATGCGGCGATCTCGCCGGAGTTCAATGTCACCGTCAAGGCCGATAACCCCAACGACAAGATCGGAATCTATTATCTGAAGGATAGCTCCGCCGAAGTATTTTACAACGACGCGAGGCTCTGTAACGGCGCACTTCCGGCGTTTCACCAGCCGTCAAATAACGTGACAGTGTTCGGGATGGTTTTAAAGGGTAACGGAATCGAGCTGAGCAGCGAGGACCAAAGGTCGTTGGTGGGTTCGCAGACCAAACGGAAAGTGCCGTTGACCGTTAGTATCAGGGCGCCTGTGAGAATAAAAGTGGGGTCCGTTAAGACGTGGAAGATTACCGTTAAGGTGGACTGCGATGTGACGGTGAACGAGTTAACGGCGCAAGCGAAGATTGTTTCTAAACGTTGTGACTATAAGGTGGACCTTTGGTGATGAAAAGATGGACAACAGAGACCGTTGTTATTATTATTATTAGGACCGAAACATCCTACAGACTATACATTCTTTATATTTCAAATAATATAGTGATTATAAATTGCAGAAATTATAAAAAAAAGTCGTAAATTACGTATATAGTTGCATTTATTGATACCCATGAGTCTGAGATTTTGATTTGGTTTTGCAGAAGAGATTCGATTTTATTGAATAAATAGAGTGATTTGATTGTTCATTCTTCTTGAAAGAGAATTTTTGTTGAGATTAAACGCAGGTTCCTCTACCCACCAAATGAAACCTTCTTTTGCTGACATTTTACAATGCTTTCTCTTTTTTTGCATTATAACATCACCACTAAATTATTTTAAATAAAAAAAAAGTGAAACTTTAACTTCTCCTTTTAATATGCTTTAGTTTAAAACAAAACATCATCTTTTTATTATTGACTAAAAATTATATATTTTGGTGAATTTTTTTATAATTTTACAACTTTTAATAAATTTTAAGTAAATATTACATTGTGTTAAATAACATGTTTTTTACGTCACTCAATTTAATATAGATATCAAATATTTTGATTCATTATTTTATGCAATACAATTCTTTTTTTCATGGTCATTTTCCAAAGTAGAGTAGTTAACCTTTTTTTTTCTATTAATTTAACAATCATGCTACTTACTAAATGCTTAACGATTATTTATGATTAAAAAAAGAACAAAAAACATATAATTTTAATGAAAATGTAATATTTGTTTTATTCGTAACTGAAACGCGCTCGTATTTTTAGTATTCCTCCCAAAGACATAATTCTATGAAAAAACACAAGAGTACTACTAGTCTAGACATACCAATACATTTGAGTTCAATACATTTCTAGATCAACAAAAATACGTATTTCATATTATTTATTGTTTTCAATAACTTGACTTATATAAGAACATTGTTTTTATTATTAACTTCCATATATATGCACATACAAACAACGAAATTAATGAATTGTTTTTAGTATTAAGGGCAATCTAACAAATGAAGGTAATTTTTATTTCTTATTAAACGTGATTGTGCAACCAAAGCCCAACCCTAGTTAATCGTGTATATATATATATATATATATATATATATATATATATATATATATAAACAAATCTGATTTTTCATATTTTTCATCAACAACTAAAAGCTAAAATCACTTGTTTTACCTCATTCAGTTTAGAAAAAGAACTACATTCAATTAATAACGTTTCTTGTTTTTACTAATGGGTCAATATTCATGAATGGGAAGAAGTTCAGACTTTGCGTAATAAAGTAGTGGAATTTATGTGCACAAAGAAATGGTTGAATTGAATATACTTTTCATTAGGTGGATGGTTCAGAAATAAGTACTAGACTTATATATTTGAGACAAATTAATTAATGTCTTAAAAATAGTTTAAATTTTTTATGAACATGAATTGTGGGACTCTAAGCCAATAATGATTAATTGTCTCTGTCTTGTTCTATGTTTTCTCTTTTTATAATTTTTTGTTTTTTTTTATATGTCCATCTTATAGTCAGTTGTTTTTTATTATCCAAAATATATTCTACATTCTTTAAAATGTGTAATATATCATATTATTAATGATATACAATTTATTTATAATATTAAAACAATTATAATAAATTATTCTAAGATGTCGATTCTCGGAGACATTCGTCGCATAAGCATTCTTAGTCATGAGCATAGCCGTCCCTACATTCGGAACACATTATTAATACATCCCACCGTAATTTTGGGTGCATCTTTATGAGTCTAAATATTGCAGCATTTACTGTTTCCATGTTTATGTTGTACAAGTGATTGCAGTTTTTCTTCTTCTTTTCTTCCACAACGGCGTATGAAGTTCTAAGTATTAGGTGCAACAAGCTTGGGTTAGCTTGGTTTATTAAAGGATGTTACATACGAAATTTAAAATTATATAAAATAGTTTCTCTTCTCGAACGGGTTTGGGGTCTAGAGAACGATTTCTTCTATATTTTGGTCGGTCACTGACGCTCCAAGCTTCTCGCTTTGCCTTCCTTCTCTCAATCGTCTGACTCCACAGGTGGGAGTGATACCTGCAGAAGACACTCCAACGCTCAAGTTAGTCAAGGTGTCGGCACTCGGGTGTCAGAGTACTGTCGATAATGACGTACCTAGTTTTTGGAATGTGTGCTATTTATATTACCTTAATGAGCCTTTGTCGGTGGGCCGAATTAGGGGGTTGGTTCATGGTTAGGGTTGTACTAAACAACCCTTAATTGTGGATTAATCCTGCTGCCTTGGTCAACCCATAACTCGCTGTCATGGGTCGGTCGGTCACGTGCTCTTCTCATTGTGGTTATGCAGCCGAATGGTCTAGTTCTTGACCGTCCCATTCACACTGTCTTGGTCGTCCAAATACAGTTTCATTCATAATATATTAATATATTTTGTCACTAGTATATATATAATGATAAATATATAATTATATAATAAAAATTCTACATTATAAACTTCTTTTCATAATAATTTATAAATAAAAATATTTTTTATTTTAAAAAATAAGATAAAGTTTGCTGCTCATAATATATTAAAAAATGTTTGTAAGGACTCGTGCTTTTAGTGTCTTAATTAAGAGTGTGTAATAATTCAAAAAGTGGTAATTATTAGATCTATATTATACTTAATTTTTAACTTATTTAATGCAGTGTATTTGTTGTATGAGTGGTATAGATAGTATATGATTTTAGACCTTTAATCGTAGAGTTTGTTTCTGTATTTGGTCTGTGGTTGATTTGAGAATGAAAATAGTTAAACAAATAAAAAAAAGTGAGAGTTGAACTTTTATTTTATTTGGACTAAGAGCAGTTGGAAAACCAAATAGAAAGAAAAAGACGAAATACAAAGAAAAAAATAAAGGGTTTGGTTAAAATGAGCTAGAGTGTTAATACATACAATCACTTTCATTTTTTTTTTCTCTCGTTAAGTTGTTAAAGATTTTAGATATAAGGTCAATTGATAGTATATAAGTGAGTGTAAATCTTATCTTATAAGTTAATTGTATAAAACTGAGTTAGATTTAAAATTTATTTCTTAAAATTATTAGAGTTATATTTAAAATCTATTAGAATGAAAATTTGTTAGATATAGTGCTTAATAGGCATATCAAATTCCTTACTTCAATATTATGAAATTCAAAAGCTAAATGTCATGTTTAGTTTTGTTCTTATTTAATAATTTATAGATATTTGTAAATGTTTGTTTGTTGATATTACATCTTTAACTCAAATGAGGGTGATTTCGCTCAAACAAGCAAAATAATCAAAAATATATTTTTTCTTTAAAGTTTGTGGTTCGAGTGATCTCTTATTAAATGATACATCTCTTGTTATAGTGAGAAAAAAAAAATCTTATTGAATTGAATATATTTTAATTAAGTAATATTTCTATATTTTGTAAGAAATATTTTATTAGTGTAAGTTGGTTTTAAATGCTAAATGATTATATCTATAATTCAAATGTATATTATTACACTTACAACTCTATCTATTCATTAAATTATTTTTTACAAGAGAGGCATAAATGTTTAGTTGAAATATAATATTTACTATATCCATGTATTTAGAATCTAACTTGTGAGGTATTGATAGATATGTATGTAGTTTTAAAATTAAGATAAATATTCATAATATGTTTTATGTGAGATAGAAGTTATCACAAAGCTAATACTATTTTTTGTAAGCATATATTAAATATTGAGTCTAGAGTATTATAGATGGATATCCCAACTTTAAGATAAAGGTATCATATAATATAATATAATGAAAAAACTAATGGAAATTACTTTCATATATTTGTGGATGAGGGTGGAGAATCTACTTCATCTATGTTGGATATTATTTTTACAACTTATCTAAAAATTAAATATATCCTATTGAGTTGTTCCTGTCTTCTCTTTAGTTCCAGTTGTCTTCCTTCGAGGTCCGAGAGGGTGGGGTACCTGCAATGACATTCCGACACTCAAGCCAGACGAGGTATAATCAATTGGTTCAATTTAGAGTTCAAAAACCATTACCTTTCACTATGAGGGTCCCCTCTTATTTATACTTTTCCATTGGACTTTATTCTCTCAAAAGGATTAGCGTAGGCCCCAGTTTCAGTTGTCTTCCTTCGAGGTCCGAGAGGGTGGGGTACCTGCAATGACATTTCGACGCTCAAGTCAGACGAGGTATGATCAATTGGTTCAGTTTAGAATTCAAAAACCATTACCTTTCACCATGAGGGTCCCCTCTTATTTATACTTTTCCATTGAACTTTATTCTCTTAGAAGGATTAGCGTAGGCCCAATGAATATTTAATTACGCTTTGTAACCTTAATTAAGATTAGTGCTCTTAACCTATGATTTGACGTGACTTTGACTAAAAGACCATGTCCGGATTGACCAGTCACTTGACCTTTTGATTAATAATAGAATAAACATTATATGAATAAAATTAAGACCAGAAAATTAGTAATTTGTTCCTATAAAGAATTAAGGACCAATTACATTATATAGATCCAATAATGATAAGAAAACAAAAGGATTTTTCTATAGACAATTTGAAGCTCATATACTATTTTCATGTGAAATATGAAAATATCAAAATTCGTATTCAATTGTAATTAATAGTACTTAATAGCCTTCTCGAAGTTGCAAAATTTAAAAAATATTTGTCTAACTTCTTGGTGTGATTTTTAATATTGTGAAAAAAAAATCTATATAATTATAATTAATATTTATATATTATTTTTATTAGACTTAATTTACTTTGTATGTTAGGTTTCATTTTGAAACTATGATACATACATGAACAATGATGATAATAATATAATTTTAGAATAAAATTTTAAGATATAGTAATAATAATAATGACATATATATTAATTTTTTTTTCAATTTTGAAATACATCAATCTATGTTTCTTTATATCTATTATAACAACAATAAAGCCTAAATCATATATATATGAAAATGTACGTTTGCTATGGTCAGTTTTGAAGACGTTACATATACATTATTTATTTATAAAAATGTTAGATATATTATTTAATCGAATTATGTATTTAAAAATAATTTAATTGTTTTATATTTGTATACTACATTAATTATAATAAATAATAAGAACTAAAAAAAGTTAAAGAGTTAGAAGTAACGAAAAATTTACAGAACCTAAAATATAATAAGATAAAAATTTAAGCTAATTATTAATTTTTACATTACGTATAATTTTAGTATGTTTTAAGGATTAATTCTATATATATATATATATATATATGTATATATATATAGTATTACTTTTATCTTTAGAAATAAAATTAAAATATCAAAATAAATTATAAGCACTAACTAAAACATGATTATTTTAAACTAAAAATATACTATTAAAATAAATTTATTAAAAAATAAATTAATATAATTATATTTTTATATTAAATAATAAATATATTACTTGATTAAATTATGTGTCAAAAAACATAATTATTTTCATTTGAAAGCTTTTCTCGTTACCTTAATAATACTAATTAGTATTTTATACTTTTAGCATTGAACTAACTATAGTTAAAGACTAAAGAAAAGATAGTAAGAAAATATCAAGAATTTAAAAATTAATAAATATCTTTGTTAGACACTAAAACAGACTGAATAAAATTTCATTACTTAACTATCCTATTATGTCCATGTAAAAAAAATCGATGTACTTAAAATAATAAATATATTTGATAAAGCAAAAAATATTTAACATTAAAATTAATGATTAAAAAATGGATCAAATTATAATTTATTCAATCGTATTAGATGCTATTGATTAATCGTTGCAAAATTAAAATTAATAAAATGTTCCAAAAAAGATTAAACAAAATGGGTTAGATATTGATTAAAAAAAGAAACACTTTGTCACCCAAAATTGCTGCATCAATGCAGAGATAAAGGATGTTATTCTTTTGATAACTATTTTAATATTTTGTGCCTAAAAAGAAGATTTAATGGTCTTAAAAGCAGCTAGGGGTCAAAATTATAAACACTTTTTGAGACAAAAAGTTGAATGAACAATTTATAAATGCAAGTTGTTCAAAATGACAATGTGAACTGTTACAGGTCTTGGTTATTTGAGTGTTTTATAAAATTCAAATAAATATTGATAACTAATAATTATATACACATAACATAATTGAAAAAATGACAGTAGCAGTGAAAATGAAGGAGAGCACATGTGATGGTAAAAAACCTTTATCACCCAAATCTTCACCATCAGAACCTTGTGATCACTGCTCTTACTGAATCCTTAATCACTCATTCACAATCTCTGCAGATCAATCTATCAGCTCCCTTATCTTCATTCATAAACTAAGGTACTCCAATGCCATAAGGCTCCTTGATATGTGAAAGTATGCATGAGAGAGTCATTGTACACAATATTTTCATTGCATTTGCATATACAAAGAGATTGTTTCTTGATTTGAACCCCAAAAGGACTAAATGGACAGTAAGTGTGGCAATGAATAGGGTCTTTATCACATCCTACCATGCACAAATGCTCCATCCTGTGGACTTGTATGCTAAACACAAACCTATAATTCTGCAATTCCACAATGTTTCATTGCAAATTATCATGTGGATGCTTATTTTCAGACTTGACCACTTGTGATTGTGACTCTGATGGATCAACTTTGGGATTCAGAATTATGTTGTTGACCATCCTGAAACTGAGAATTCAAATTACCGTTTTGAGACTGGGAATTCCAACCCTGATACTTTTTTACCTCCTTAATGCTTTGCCTAAGTTCTGTGTACATTTTGACAGAACAACCAGACAAATTATTTAATTGACTAAGAAATCGAATCAAGCTTCGTCGAAATTGATCAAAGCCTGTTACCCAGTCCTCTGATACGTCATCTGCTAGTAAACCATCAGCTGATTCGCCACCAATATCAGCCTTCCATGTTGACATATGAGGATGAGCACCTTTTCCTTGATTCTTGTCTTGGTGTGGTAAAAACTGGGCAGTATCTGCAGCCAAACTCTTAATGGAGTCTGCAACATCCTTTACAGGTAAGGTATTAAGTTTACTCAACCAGAACTCGCAGGTGACATATATTGGAGGACCATAACGGATAAGAAGGTCAGGTTGATGCCTCTTTTTTCTCTTGGATGATTTTTCTTGAAGAAGAACACATTTGTTAAGCCATCCGCGTATAGCCTCCAGGTAGAATTTCTGAGCTCCCATCCACTTGGTAAAGCTTGATGACAGAAATTGGAGTTCATTTTCAAGATAGGCAGTAATCTGTCTACGTAATTCAGAATCCATGGTGATTCTAGCATGGCTGTTGTTATACGCTGCTGACATGATTTGAAACTGAAGTTTGTGGCATTCATGCATCACTTCCCACATCCTATACAACCTGTCAACAAAGCATAACAGAAACTGATGAAATACACAAGAAAGAGGTTAATATCAATCAACAAAAGTAAATTTACATGTGTGGACCATCCATCTCTGTGACTATGAAAACATAAGTTGCTTACAGATCCAATCTCAATAAACAATTACTAAAAGTTAAGTATAATGTTACTCCAAATTACGAAAAAGGGTTTCGATGTTATAGTCTTCTGGTAGAAAATTCTATACTGTTTAGCAAGCAGAAAAGCCACTATAGGGATTGATATACATCAGTCGTTAAGTTCAAAGAGACATGACCCATAGTAGAAAGGATCTTCTGATTATGCCCTATTGATAAGAATTTAAACAAGGGTGTAATTCAGTCACCTGAGCTAGATATAGAATGACTTTCACATAAGCAAAACAATGTATTTATGTAATGGAGCTTTTGATTATTGACTATTTTTTTTTTTGGTTAAGTAAATTCATAGCTTCAAATGAATTTATCAAATACAGCAACTTTTACTAAGATATAAACAGAAACTTGCTAATAAAATTTCTCATGGTATTTCGTGTTTGGTCTTCTTGGTGCATCTTTTATTCACTCTGGTATTTATTGTATTATCGAGGCAATGCATGTCAGCACGGATTAGATAGTAAATAAAACAACAAAAAGCTACAGAATCATACCCTTCAATCAACTCCTCAAGCTGTGGTTGAAGCTCTTTGTCCCGTAACTCTTCAATCCTCTTCGATATAGAGTCTATCCTGTGAATTGCAACTCTGATTCTTGAGTGCAGATCCTTGACTGTTGCACGTGTTTTATCAACCTTAGAGGTTTTTTCTCCTTTTGATTCCAGTTGTCTTAAGATTTTACATTTCATGTCGTATTCTTTTCTGACAATCTCACTAGCCTGCTCACAGGAAAAACAATGATATTAGCAAACAGACAGAGAATACGACATGTACCAATGTATTCAAAATATTTTACTGTCAACAGATAACTTCAGGATTTGGTCTAAGATCCAAAACAAGACTTCTGGACATACTATTGCCGAAATATAACATTGAGAAAATATACAAAGGTTGACAAAGTTGTTGATAAGAAGTACAGTGTACCTTTACTTCATCATAGAGTTTCCTTTCCCAAGCATATAGCCTATCCAAGGTAGATGCATGGCTTCCAGAGATCATACAAGAACTATCAAAGAGATTATTTGTATGGTCCTCAACATTGTCAATTGAATTTGCTGCTCCTAAAGGGTTTCTGGATGAGGAGGAACGGGATGATGCCGTCCTGTGCCAAGTTAAGTACTTAACCGAGTTTTGAGCAGGTTCTAGGAAGATTTAAAAAAAAGGGAAAGTTAGATGTTGAATTCAAAATCTATGTTTTGAAAACACAGCAATGAACATTGAATTTAGAAAGAAAATAGATAGGAAAACTTTATCACATGGTCTGGTATATCATAAAAGCCAATTCTCTATGCCACAGAATACACAAGAATCAACAATTTCTTGACCAACACCAACAATAGGCAGATTTAATAATAGGATTGGCAATTCGAATCACTCCTGCTGAGGTAAATGTGTACTCTTAGGGAATACTTTCAGTTTCATAACTAAAAGATTAGTTCAACCCCACAAGATGAGCAATGTTAAGCAAAATAAAAAGATAAACCGTAAAAATGGCTCAAATTACCTTCTGGAACCTGGCCTGGGTCTTCTCCACATGAGAAACACGCCTTAAATAACGAGGATACCACAGAACCATCTGTTACAAATAAGAATTCTCTGGTTTAAATCTTAAAACATTTCATTTTGTAATAAACATCCAAATGCTTCTTTAAAACAGAAAGTGAAGTTTTATCTCAACTCAAGGATATCACCAAGATATTTTAGTAAAATATGTAATGTACCATAATCTTAGTTAATGGACATTCATGCAAGGAGTGGCTGCCCGTGGCCTATAGGGTATATTCTTTTTCTATTTTTGGCTAAGTGTCTAGAGAGTATCTTAAGTAGTAGCATGAATATGGGGAAAAATTGCATTCCAAATCTCATCTATATATTCTACTTGTACTAAAAAGTAAGAGCTGCTAATATTTAATATTCCCAGATGAAAACTGATTAACAGCCAGACAGAAAGAAAAGAAGAGAGACAACAAGATTACTTTCTTTTCCTGGGAATATTGGACGAAAGTGAAATTTGTTTGCTTCAAGCATCCTTGGAACCTCTTTGCCAGATTCTGAAGCTTTATTAAAGAGCAGTTCAATATCTCCCACGCTTGAAAAGAAATTCTTAGGGGTGATTTTATTTTCACTATGACTTTCCTTCTCCATTGGTTTATTTGTTTCAGGTGGAGGCAAAGCTGCCATAGGTGCTGTCTTTAATGTAGATAAATTAGCAGAGTTCCCTTTTTCTCCATTTACTGATTCAACTTCAGAAGCTGAATGTCCCGACAGAGGCCTAGTGGTGACAGGTACAGCATCTGCTTGAACATGACTTGAATTAGCTCTATTTAGATTTTCAAATCTTTGGACTAGAGTTTCTGCAGTAAGCTCTTCATCAAATTCATCTTCAGAGTCCCTAGAGTGTTCCCTTCCATGAGATGAAGACTTATCTTCATCATCTTCTAATTCAGGAATTCCCTCCTCCTCCCTTAGTCTCTGTATATCATCAGCATTCCCAATATCTTGATGCATACCCTTCCCATCTTGAAAAGAAAATTGATGGTCAATGGGATGAAAGAGACCAAAAAAGTCCCATTGTGGAGTTCCAGCTGGAAGAGAGGAATCTTCAAATGCTACACTGGCATTTTGTGTAGTAGTACCTGAGGATGTTAGTATTCCAATAACAGGTACAGGTGGTCTTTCTTCAACTTTCTTAGAAGAAATAGTGCTATGTTTCATATGATTTGCTCGGACCTTACTAGAAGAACTAGGAGGGGAAGAAGTTGGGGAGAATGTTTCATGTTCAGCTGCATCTATGTGATGTGACACAGATGGCGAAGAGAATGAGAGGGTCCTTCCAGTTAAAGCAAGTGGTTGCTCTGGCGTTGCATTAGTGTACAAAGAAGGCTCAATTGGTCCCTCAGGTTCTGTGAATTTTCTCAGAGCTGTTCCTGTATTTTTGAGTGATTGAATATATGAAACATGAGCTGCTGCTAGTGAGCAACGCCCATCGAGTGCTTGTCTCACAAACTTCTTTCTATCACGGCATAGCTGCAGTGCCTTGTCATCCTCCATTTTGGAGCTTGAGGCCCCCATTATGCCAAATCTAGCTGAATTTAGCTTTTCCTTAATGGAAATCCTTCACTGAAGTTCTATCTGTAAATTCATCAAACATTGAATAAGCATAATAAACCAGATCACAAATGTCTTTTTAGGTACACAGAAACATGGTTTTATTTGTAACACATTAAGAAACCGGACATTCTAATAAACAGCTGGTGGAGATGATAACCGTGAAATCGAAACAATGAAATGTCACCATCAATTTTCTTCTGGACACACAAGCAAACAAATATTGCTTCTGATCTGAAGAAAACAATGCTAGTGAAACCACAGCAAGCAGAGGCAACAATTGAAGAGGGAAAATCAGCTCAAACTCCAAAAAAAATCAAAGAGAAAGAGCATCCATTATCCAAAAAGACAGCAATTTTGAAAGTTGAAGTTGAAAGCCAAAAGACAGTGTTCAAAACCCAATGAGAGACAGACAGTGAGTGAGTGCGTGGGGATGCAGAAAGCACCCAAATTTACAGCAAAGGAGACAAATTTCAAGGAAGGGATAAATCATCCAACTACAAAATAGAAAGTGGGAATTTTTTGAGTAATTAGCCAAAAGAAAAGTCGAATCAAACCCACAAAAAAAATCATGTAGCAGGAACAAGGAGGGTACCCATAAAGCAGAAATCACAGTGAAAGAGCAAGAAAGAAAATTGGAATTTGCAAAAAGATGAAAAATTTGGTGGGTACCAACTACCAAGGCTGCAGGGTAGCAAAGCTGCAGGATATGAACTTGGATTTCAGCAAAGACCCATGTAAGAGAATCCTTGACAGAAACTGGATTTAAGAATTTTCAGAGAAGGGAGAGAGAATAATGTTATGAATCTTAATACCATTGCTGCTTCCATGCAAAAGAAACATAAGAGACACATTGAATCAGTGATGCCACCTCCACGCGGGTCCCACTGTCTGCCGAAAGTAGAGCGTGGAAACACGCGCCTGGAGCATTCACAACACTTCAATGCACAAGAAAGCAAATGGTACTATCTTTCTTTTCAAAGGCATCTAATTTTCCATCGTTCATTTTCCATCTCAAAAAAGTGTCTAACTTCTTATATCTATTAAGGAACCAAGAGAGAAAAAAAAAAACACAAAACTTTGATAATAAAGTTACATAAGTGTTGTTTCTTCAGTTTAATATTCAGTGTCTAATACAGTTCAGTTCTGTTATCACAAAAGTATTGTGTGTGACTGTCTAACACGTACATGTTTACTTATTTGTCTGTTTAAAAGATTAAAGAAACACATGCAAAGCTTTAATTATGAACAACATATATACTTATAAAGAAAGAGGCAAAAGATCTTGATTTTTAAACAAGCACATGCACACTATTTGCACATATATGACTGTGATTTATAAAACTAGTAACATTAAAATGATATCATAAATTAAGGTATAAAATACTCAACATTTGCAAAAGGGTGAGAGGAGCTTAATGTGGTAAAGTGAAAGATGATGAGAAGAGGAGAAAAAGAAAAGTGTATGAAATGTGGACATGTGATTAGTTTATTTGGCTTGATGATCTTTTTTGGGTCATGCCTCTAATCGATGCATTACTTTTTTCTGCATCCCTAACTCCAAATTCTTCCTTCCATATTGTAGGGTCACAATAAATGTCACCACATTCTTCAAGCATTGTGTCAGCTTCTTCCTTACATTTAATAAAAGGTAATAATGTAACCTATAAGTTTGATACTTTAATTTTTTTAAATAATAATGTGGTAAAAAACATAACTTTCAACCAGTCAAATCAAAAATCAAACCTTAATTCGGTTGAAACATCAACCTAACTATCATGAAGTGTGTGAATCAGAAAAAAAAATATCTTTTACAATAATTCTACTCAACTACACTAAAATTACCACCTTTTATTTTGTCCTTGTCCTCATGAAAAAAAGAAAAACATCAACCTAACAATACTTTGAAAAATTATTATTAAAGAAATATTAATGATACTAAAACTTTTTGTCTTGTACCAATCATGATTACAGTCAGAAATGATGTAAAAAAAGATAATTATAAAAAAATGACATTTCCATCTTTCACCATGTCAAGTTATTTTTAAGAAATTAAAAAAAAAATTAATTTATATTACATAATTTATCAATTTGTTAACTATATAATGTAATAAGAGTTGATGTTCTTCTTCACATTGGTTTAGTTGGTATTATAAATTCATTCTTTTATACATTTGTTTCTATCTATTTCTTTATATTAACGTGATGTTCTTTTTTTTAATCGCTCCTTAATTTAGTGGGACACCATAACCAATGAATATTGGTAATTGATTTATTGGGTATATTCAATGATGGACATTCCAAAGTCTTGGAATTGTGTCTCTCTTGAAAACTTTGAAGTTCAACCTAAACAATTGAAGATAGTATTTCCAATGTATCAATGTGATAAACATTAATTATCCATTATCTCTTTATGAAGAAGTTTTCCTCTCATTCTCTATATAGAGAGAACTTGTGCGAAAGAAAAAATGTAAGCAAAGGAGAAGAGTAACATAGAGAGAAATGAGATAATAGATATCCACTATAATGTGAGATTAAAAATCCTAGTGAGAAACTAGAGATACATTGTATTTCATCCTTGTGGGGTGAGATTAAGTGTTATTCTTATAGAATGAGAGAAAACAATGTTATAATTCTACTTTCATAAACTAGGAGTACATTGACAATCCATTTTCAACTATAACTAAACCAAAGAGGAGTGAGTCATGATAATATAGTTGGTCATGACTACTCCTCATTACACTCATAACGAGAAGTTCCTTACTAGAAAATCCTCTCGGTCAAGATAGAAAACTATAAAAATCCTCCTATATAGACCTAATAAAGTATGAATGATTGAAACATATATATCCAAAGACATTACTTGTATATCTTAAATGACTAATCATTACTTGAATTTGGATTTTCAAGTTGTTAAGTCATTGTTCGGCTTCTTAAATAATGAAGCATAACTTGAATTTTTACGTTGTTAAGTCAGACGGAGACTTTTCATGTCTTATAACATAATTTACATAATAACATCTTATAACTTGCAAGACATGTAAGTTTATCAATAAAAATAGTTTAAAACCTATTTTACCATAATGAAACATATCATTCATCATCACATATATCAATATTTATACACAAAAATCACAACTATATCTCAATTTTTTGAGTATTATTTAACTTATTTTCTACTATATTTTCATAACTTTGATTTTCAAGTTGTTAAGCCGTTGTCTAGGTTTCTCAAATAACTATACATAACTTGAATTTTCATATTGTTAAGTCACAACTTAGACTTTTCATATCACACAATAATTTGTATAACATAATATCTCATAACTTTCAACACATGTATAACATAATATCTCATAGCTTTCAACACATATAACATAATATCTCATAACTTTCAACACACATAAGTTCATCAATAAAAATAGTTTAAAACTTGTATTATCATAATAAACATATCATTCATCATCACATATATCAATATTTACACACGAAAAATAACAATTATATTTTAATTTTTTGGGCATTATCCCATTTTTTTTTATTATGCTTTCATTTCTTAGACTTCTTAAGCAACAAAACATAATTTGAATTTTCATGTTAAGAAGAAAGTATCTTAAAACGACGTCTTCTCCTTATAGATATTTTTTAAAACTAAATTAAATGTCACTAAGTGAGAAAATATATTTCAAACATATTTTCCTATTTCAAGAAAATATTTTCTTTATTTTATTTTAAGATAATGTTATTGTTTGCAAATGTTGTATACTACATTATAACGAAACTTTTCTATAAATAATGGTTATGTTTATTAGTGTATCTTTATGAAATATGATTAATAAATATTGAATATTTGAATAAGATGAAATCATTGATACAATTGTGTAGGAGTTGAGTAATACAAAAATAATTTTATTTAGAATGAATATATTATAAGTATCAAGTTATAAAATATATAGATGAGATATCAAACTTTACTGAAAACCTAAATTATAAATTATACAAATATTTTAAATGGCAAAAGGTAAATAAATTTTTATGCTATTTATTTAAAAAATAAAATTATTGAAATTTAATATATATATATATATATATATATATATATATAAATAAATAAAAGAAATTACCTTAGCATATGTAAATTAGCAGTTGAGATTAGAATTATGGTACAATGTGATGATCAAAAGATATAATAAATGTTAATATCATATGTTAAAACACGACATTTTCTGGAAACTATGTAATTTTATAAATATTTATATAATTTTTTATAATTGTAGTAAATAAAAAATATATACAAATTAAATATTATAATGTATAATTTCCTCCAATCAATTATATTATATTATATTAAATTACTTAACTCTTATATATACTTAGCTTGAGGTGGTTACAAATATAATTTTATATTAATTATGAATAAAAAACAGAAAAATATTTATATTAAATATATTTCAATTTTTTCAAACAATAATAGAACTAATTAAAATTTGAGAAGATATATATACAATAATTTAATTTTTTAATAATATATATATAAGAAATTATCATTATATTTAATAATGTATTAATATCTTTAATAATATATTAATATCGTAATTAATTACACATAATTCTTAATTATATAATACAAAGTTAAAAATAAATATATTTAATGTACAAAATTGTCATTATATTTATTAAATTAAATAAATATTATATTTAATGATAATAACTAATATTATTAATTATAAGCATATATTTATATAGGTAATTAACATAAGGTTTTTGGACATGGACGTAACCAGAAAATATGTATTTATAATTTTTTTTATTAAGTATAAATTAATGGATGAGTATCCAATGTTACACGTGGAAAACAGTTAGTAGATTTTTATGAATAAAATAAATTCAAATGTAATTGGTTAAGAACAGGAATGATTCAAGTTTAATTTACTTTAATTACTTTTTAACAATATATTTAACATATTATAGATATAAAAGTATATACACGATAATATATATTTATATATATATATATATATATTTTTTTTGTGTAATATAATTTTATATACATTTTCGAAAATTTATTTAATAAATATATGTTATATTTATTAAAATTAATAGTACATTTCATTTAACAATATTAATAATGCTAATTTTAACAATACAATATAAAAGCAATACTCTCTATATATATTGATTATCAAACAATACAAAATTATTTAAAAATATTTAATGTATATAAATTTTGTATGATTAGTTTATCTTTAATAAAAGATTTAAAATAAAGATGTATATTAATAAATAAAAATATACATACTTATTATTTGTCTATGAAAATATTTACTACCTACACTAATATCTGCTCACCTGTTAAACACATGATTATCATTCATAATATAATATAATAAAAGTAAAACATAAAGGTAAATTAATATTTAAATAAAAAATTATGACTTTAAGAAGATATATTGAACACGTAGAATTTATTTAAGTTATTTGAAAGTTAACAAAATTTAGATGTCTTATTTTATTGATGACTTTATTACTTAACATACATTAAACTTTATTTAGATTCAATTACGATGTACGTAATTATCGTTCACATAAATCCAAAATATTTTATTAAACAACTCAATTCTCACAGATTTTCCAATTTTAAGCATTAAAAAAAACATTCAAATATACATATAAATTTATTAAAATATATTAAAATCATAAATATTAAAATTATTTAAATAATACGTAAATGATTGTTATTATTTTAAATGTAAACCTAATTCAAATATTAAATTTCATAATAACACCTTACACGAAGCTCTTATCTTTTAATTTTTAATAAACATAAGTATTTTTAAATCTCCCTAACTCAACATAAAACTGGTATTCACTGAATAAAAATTTTAGTCAAATGATTTCAGATTCCTTTTACTTTTACCGACATTAAATTTTTTTCACGTGTGAAACATATTTTTAATGTAATTATAAAATATTATATTATTATAATATAATTTAAAAATTAATTTATTATGTAAAAAAATATTAATAAGAATTTATTTTAATAACTTCTTTATTATAAATTAGAAGATCTAAAATTTGAATGAAAAATTAAAATTAATTTTATATCTATGTTTAAGCAAAATATATATATATATATATATATTATATTGGTTGAGTCGAGTGAACCCCATCATTTGATATTAATAGTCGACCAATCGAATTAATTTGTTACACTAATAAAAAATAAGAAGATATGTGATAGGTAATATCTTATAAATCCGGTAGACATACGATAAATGAAGTATTTTTTATTTTTATTAAAGATACTTATTAGATACGACTCATAAACAAAATAAAATAACTTACTATTAACACTATAAAGAATCATAGTTATATAAGATTAATGTACGTTTTTTTTATCAATATATCATTTACTTTTATACAGAACACTTACTTTCATCGATCGGGTTAACTCTTGATCAAGTATCAGAGAGCAAGTTCGAAGGAGAAAGAAGAGCAACTGAGGAACCACAAACAATTATTCAAGCCAGTAACAAATACTATATAGGCTATATACAAATACAATATATATATATATATATATATATATATATATATATATATAATTGAAACAAAAAACAACAAAACATTCGTTAACTAGATGAGAAGTAGATAAAGAGAAATGCATAGAGAGATACATTACTATTGAGAATTACAAACATAGATATTGGAAAGTGAATTTTAAGCCTAATTCTATTTTATCAAACCGACTCATAAAATAATGTTACACACATTTAAATACTATAAAATTGTTGGATTCCAATAGTAAAAGATGAATTAAAAACATTATTTAACAATTAAACTAAAGAAAGATGTACAACATATAGCATTCAAATGCATAGTGAAAGATCTAATTTTTTCACATCTTCATTCTCTTTTGAATGAGTTTTACTCTTGAATGAAGAAAGTGGATGCTCCCCATCCTTAAAAAGAAGCGACTCTTGCAATTGATTTTCTTCATAATAATTAGTTGAGTCAAAACTCATCCTTGGCCTTTTTGAAGCACTTGCTATGATGTCAATGTCACACAAGGGACGTTTCATTGCCCTCCTAAGAGTTAAATCCTTAGGAGAAAGTAACTCCAAATGTTGAACTCCAATTGGAGGCACAAAAGTTGGCTTAGCAATATCCTTCATGCCATGAAAATTGTTTGTGTCAACCCTATGAGGGTTTAAATAGTTGAACATTAAGGGGTTATTCCTTTGATGAGGGTGACTTGGAAAACCACTTATTTGACCTTGAAAACCAACATCATTGAATGAGAAATTCTTATTTGAGTGTGATGGAAGGCTCAAAAGATCCATTTTAGAGTAACCATTTTTCTCACTTGGAAAAGCTAAAGGCCACATTTTACCATATGGAGTTGCAGCCATTAATGATGCATTGGTGGTGGTGTTGAAGGAGCAACCATAAGGTGCCATGGATTGAGTCTTCACATCTACAATTCAAATGAAATGGTAATTTAATAAAAACAACAAGACTTTAATGAAGGTTTAAATATATTTTAATCTATATAAAAAAGTTTGGAGTGAATTTGGTTTTATCTCTGAAAATTTTAAAACTATTTTTTCTAGTTCATGTAATTTGAAAAAAAAATATATTATAAATCATCTACCAACAAACATTTTATTATGTGCTTGGATAACAATGATTTGGATGAGGTTGTAACAAGGTTTTTCTTTTATATTTCAAAAACTAAAAATACAGATTTTAAATTTGAAGAATGAAAAGACAAATTTAACCAAAATTGGAGAATTAAAAACATATTGATACCTTGCATGAAATTTTGAATTGGGTCTATTTGTGAAGAAGAAGAACCCAGAAGATCAATATTATGATGATAACCAAATTTATCTGAAGGCAACACTTGATCATATCTTGTTCTTGATGCATGAATGTTGATGTTGTTGCTTGAAGAAGAAGATGCATAAGGCATTGTAGATTGAGTCTTCACATCTTCAACACAGGAAAAAAAACAAATTTATAATCAATCACTTATCTTCAACACAAGACTCATGAACTTTATAAAAATATGAAAATTCATAAAAATTGATACCTTGCATGAAGTTGATGAGATGAGGATAATTCTTAGATCTGTGTTTCATATCTTGAAGTGTCTCTGAGTTAACTCCAAGTGATTGATACTTTCTGGATATTTCATTGTAACAATTATCCTTATGAATGCTTCCATTCTTTTGAATCATTTCTCTCTTCGGAGACAAAAAGTGATTCATCATGAATGTGAAAAAAAATAAAATTCTTAGAGAAAACTCAGAAAGAATTATGATACAGAATATTTTGCATCATTATCACCTATTTATAGTACAATATTCTTTCAAAACATGTACAAAAGGAAATTAAATTCTGAGTCATTACTCATTTATTTGCTTATTTCATATAAAAATGATCAAACCAGGAGTAAAACGCGTACCTTAATTAATCTCGAATTTAATAGCGTTAACATTAATTACAATAAAAGCAGAAAAACACCAGAGAATAATTAACTAATTGTCGATTTATATTTTTACATAACTTCAAATATACTTAATTTTTGTCACAACTTCAATATATAATTTGGTAATTAATAGTTGTAACTAAACTTTGTTCCATATAATCCATTTCTTCATTTTACATGAGTTAGATCCAATATCGTGATATTAGATTCTTTCTGAATTAGGATGCAAAATAAATAAATAAATAAATAAATAGAGAAAAAAATTAAAGAATATTATGAGTACATGCATTTCAAAGTTTTGTTTATTATATATTTAATTATATTTTATGTGGAAAATGTTGAGTCTTTTTAAAGGGGAAAAACAATTTTTTTTGGAAATAACAGTAAAAATTTAAAATTTACTATATAAAAAATATACAAAATATGCATATATACAAGAAGAAAAATAAAATTTTAATAATTTTTTAAATTTTGTTTAAATTCTGTTAATTATTGAGGTAATTAGACTTATCTTTAATAAGTGACATATGTTCATTAAAAAGGATAACCTTAATCTACTATCAACCTAGAAGATCGATTTTAAATTTTAAAGTAAAGAGTAAAAGGTCTTCTAATTAGTTAATTACATGTTATTGTTATTTTTTTTAACAAATACACGTGACATTTATTAATTAAATATCAAACACATTTTATATTAAAATTATTTTTTATTTATTTCACTAAATCACTAATTACCGTTTTTGCCTACATATACTATCAATTACACAAAACTTAGTTTCAATTATTTATTTGAGTATTTATAGTAAAAAATCAACTTCCTATGCCATTTGCATTAATAAAATATATTAATAAAGTGATCATATTAGATTAAATGTTAGCATATTTATTTAATAATACTATTAATGTTGATTTTATATCATATTTAATCATACTTCAATTAATAACACAGCAAATTATTCATATGAAAAATACATTAAACACTGTATTAATATTTGTCCTCAAGACTATTCTTTTATTCACTGCTTTAAAATATATTTTAAAGCAATAAAAAAGTTCATGAATATGTTTGATGAATAATAAATAGAACTAACGATTTTTTAAATTTATAATTAAATTTAAAATATAACATAACAGTTTATATAAAACAATATAGAATTTAGTAAAACTATACTGCTCTCAAAACTTTTTGCAAATTTGTTTTATAATAATAATAATAATAACCATAATATGGATATGGATATGGATATGAATGAATATATATTGGTATTAAGTTTTGTAATAACTATATGTATTTTCTAATATATATATATATAGAGATTACACTAATATATATTTCAACTTTTATATTTTAAAACACGTTCGATTATAATAAATTTATAAATTTATATTACATTAAATTTCATTTCGATTAAAAATCACAGTTTATAAATATTTTTAAAATAGTAGAAAGTACTTCATATTTTTAGTGTATAATTTGATTTACATACACGTATTAAATCCTGTAACACTGATTACATTTTTCATATACATATAATCATATAAAAGTCATAAATTTAATTACATACTAAATTAAGTTAATCAAAATATTTGACTTTATAATAATACAAAATAATTATGTATCATGTTTAATAAATATAAAAATTAATCAAATATAACAAAAATATTAATTTATGTACATACTGAATTTATTAATATTAACTAATCCTATGATGTCTGGATTAATAGAATTAATTATATATAATATTTAATTAATATAACAATTAATAAATAGACAAAATATTAATTTATATAAATAATGATTTAATAACATTAACTACTACAATGATATCCGCGGCGTCATTCTGTGTGCTCTATCCAACACAAAGGCAATATCAATTTCCACAGTATTTTATGCTTAGGATTTTAGTTCTTTAAAATATTTTATTAATAATAAAGATAAAAAAATATTTTTTTTCAATATAAATATATCTGTAAAATAATTTATAGAAATTTATTTTAAATAAAAATTAAGAATGTAAATTAAGAGAATATAGGTACACATTTTTACATTTATATTCATATATATTTCAAATTTTCTAGTATAAAATATGATCAAAATAATAATTTATCAATAGAAATATGAATATATTATATTAAAATACATTTCACATTTTCAATTTTAAAATCCACTTTATAGACTACTTTTAAAACAATAATAAAATAAAAAAAACCTTTTAATGTGTCATTTAAAATAAAATAAATAGGTATTAAATTATTTAATATTATATTTATTTAAACATAATAATTTAATATAGATGGACTCAAAAAGTAATAAATTTAATGAGTACATTTAAAATTTATTAAAATTAATCAATATATTCTATTTATAAATATTATTAAAGTTAATTATCAATAATATTTAGGAAATACAATAATTAATTCAATAAACATATTCTTAATTTTATGTATACTACATTAAATAGCACTAGAGAATACATGTATAGAATAAAATAGATTGAGTGCTTCATTTAAATAGACTTGACCAATTTAAAAAATAATAAAACTCAAACTTAGTCTATTTGGTGTCTTAGACTAATTTTTAATATTTGGTCAGACTTTTATTTATTTATTTTGACTTTAATTATTAGTTTCCTTAGCAACCTATTTAATATTAAGTTTTTTACCTAGGTATGTCATATTTATAAATATACTAATTTTCTAATAGGTCAATGGATTTTCATATAACTGAATTAAAAACTACAAAAATTAAAACTACTACTACTCAAGTTATGTTTTATAAGTATTGAGTTTAACTTTTTTACATGTTAAACTTGCTTTACTACTACTCAAGTTTCACAGTAACTTCTTTAAAATGAAAATCAATTTTGGATACAAATTTGTAAATAGAGTTATCCCTCAGTAAAATATAATCTTATAGACTTGTTATTTTTTTTTTATAATGCTATCCTACTTAATATTTAAATACTAAATAATCACAAATATAATGTATTATGAAATTTCTTCTATTAATAATACTATAGAAATTTCTTCTATTTCTTTATAATCAAACATCATTTATTTTTATTATATTTCTCACTTATTTCTCTTATTTTTTCTCACTATTTTTCCTCCATCTATTTTTTTTCTTCCCAACTAAGCACTAAACTTTAGCTTCTCTACATTAAGATTGTGAATAATTTATTTACTTGCATAAATAAATAATCATTTTCTTTATTACACTAAATCAGACAGAATTGGCATATTTGGTGAGGTAAAATAATAGTTTAATTATGTTTTTTTAAAATTTAGGATAAATATTTTTTTAATCCCTCAAATTATAAAAAAATATTCTATCTAATTAAATTTAGTAAAATGTGATTTTAGTTCTTAATACTAAATATGACTAAAATTAGTTTTAAAATATTTTATTTTTCAAATTTAATGTTTATAATTGAAAACATTTTTTTTATCGAGGGACGATAGCAAATATTTACAAATTGGGGACTAAAACCAGAATCATACTAAAATTTCAGGATCTGGAAGCGCTTAAAGTAAGATCTAAATATAATAAGGTATGTGATTACTTATTTATGTAGAGAAGAGGCGCTAAAATAGCGTTGACGATTTATTATTTTAATATTACAAAACTAGTAACTTGTTTAGTTATCCGCTCCAAAGAATTTGTTGAAAAAAAATATAGATTATAAAGATTTAATAAAAATGTCTATCTCAATTGAAAAAAATAGTGGCACACTCCCTTAACACAACAAAGTTTAATAGCACAATAATATGTTAGAATAAAGTGAAATTAGGAAGTGGTCATTCTTTCAGAACGAGACTAAATTAATTGGTAATATGAATATTCATTAACTTCTCACTGTAAACTCCGTATACAAGCACTTAAACTTGACCAAGATGGTCAATTCTCCTGACAGAAACATCTGTTTTCCTTCTTTTCTTTTCTTTCCACTACAAGATGAGAACACCACCTCGGCATGCTCAAAAACATGTAATTACAAAACATTTATAGATCTCAAAAGGAAATAATCTTCCTATGTGAGTGCTGATCTCCAATCGAAATCACGTCTCCATGATCATGATCATGAAAAAGTAGGGTCAAGACTCCAACTAAACACAGCACTGAACCAACAAGAAGTTTGTCATACCGCTCCACCCAGTGAAACTTCAGCTGACTGGCTCCATAAAACGACAGTGCTACCAGCGAAGTCATCACAGTTATTGTGCTGTAAATGAGACAAGTGTGAAGCTTGGTAAAAAGTGATGAATATCTGAATGAACAGTTTTTTAAAACTTAATTGGCATCTAAACCAAACTAGCATCAAACCAGATTAAGAAATTCTGGGCCCTAAAAGATTTTTATTGCAGAACAGCATTCAAAATTAAAATACAAGAAGGAAATCAGGATTCTTACATATTCCATCAAACAACCAGCATTTCAAAAAAAGTAGTCAAGGATGTAGCTACATTGTTAACCATCTTGGTTCAGCTTGGATGGCATGGCATCTCTAATGCAAATAATTTTAGTACCAAATATAGAGGTTCGTCAGACGTGATGTCTTGTTAGAAGCCTTAGTATAAGTTGTTATAAAACATGGTTTGCAGGATGACATGTCATTACAACTTGGTATTCCATGTATTTCCATGCACACTGTAAGCAAATGTTCAAGCCATGGAGAAATTGTTGTCGGAATCCAGACTAACGAGTCCAACCAGTTTTAACCATAAATTGGACACTTGTCCAATTATAATTCAATCTCAACTGATTTGGCAGTCAAACATCTTATGTTATGACCTGTTCAAAACATTCAACATGGTATAACCCGTTCATATGTACTGAAACGTTATATAAATTTGATTTTTTCATGGGAATTACAAGTTGTAGGAAAATGTATTTCCTAACATTGTAATGTAGGCAAATGTTCAAGCAATAGTCACTGTTGTCGGGACCAATAAGATTAGGTGGCCCACTTGGTCTAACCATGAATTATCACTTGTCTCTGATTATAATTCAATCTCAAAACTGAGGAGATGGTCAAACAACTTCAGACAAGTTTAAATCACTCGACCTGGTTTAATCAATATACTTTTTCTAAAAGTTTTAGTGAATTTCATAATGTTTCATGTAAATTATTCTAACGATATCCTAAAGAACTCAACCAGCTAGTTAAAAAGATCAACATGAACTGGAATCTCCCTAATCCCTACCTAGTTTCACTTTTTGGTTCAGTTTTATTGAATAAAATGAATTTCATTAGCTTCTCAATTGAAAAAACACATTTTCATGATCACGTAGTAAAAGATTTCTTAGGGGCTTTTGCTTTATTCGTTGTCAAAATCAATATCAGAATTTTTAATATTGATAATCATTGATACTGTTTTCCAACACATAACATATCACTTTAAATCACAGGCCAACAAAGATCCACGAAACATGCACATGGAAACAGAAGACAAGTATACACATTTGAAAACAAAGCATAAAATAGCAGGAGGGAAAAAATCCTATTGTTTAAGGCAACTGACTCATACCTGAACAATAGTACTATGATGGCAAGCACCATCATGGAAGATGAATTTCCAACAGCGAGAAATACTGGGAGAGTTGTAGCACAAGGAGACAAAGCGGGAACAAGTATAAGTCCAGCTACAGCCATTTTCTCCATTGGTTGGTTGTGTGAATGACTATGGCCACCCTTTCCCATTAGAAACAACAGAATATAACTACCACCCAGAAATACAAGCAAAAGTGAAGCAACCTTATGTACTGTTTCTTCACCAGCAATGGTGTTCGCCATGGTAATTGCCGTTATACCAAGTAGTGAAGTGGATATTACATGCAAAATTGCTCCAAGAGCAGCTGCATGAAATAAAATGAATGGTTAAAAAGCTTTGCAGTCATCTGAATCTTACTATAAATATAAAGGTAAAGTTAAACACCATAATAAGCTACTCAAAAGTTTATTGTCATCCTTAATTGCGGTAGCTGAGTTGATAGTGCCAGAAGTAAGAAGACCACTATGCCAATTGCTCTAGAAGTCCAGATATGAAATGCATTTGGATGGTATTCCAAAACAATTCTCCAATTCTTATATTTAGAAATAACATGACAAGGAAAACGACCATTTCAAGTCATTTAAGCACAATGATCCAGCATCAAATGCAGCCCTAGACAAAAATATAATTGGATGACCTCATGCCTGACCCAGCCTTCGCACCTGCATTTTCCAGACAGCAAGCCAGATTCTTCTGAACCCAACCTCTATTGCACCGTTTTCCCCTTTTGTTGCTTCTCCTCTATTGCTCTGTTTACCCACTCACTGTCCACCAGGCTGGGAAATGAGAACCAACTCTTTTGTCCTGTACGTTCTCTTTTCTTATCATTTTTTTGTGTTTTGTTGTGATTAATTCACGTAAAAAAAATCCTGTTGATTTGGTTTATAGTGTTTTTGCTCACTTTTTTTGTGTGCTCTGTTTTTCTTTATATATAAAAAGAGCAGCAGTTTTTGTTTCTGAATTCACATTTGTTTTTTTCTGTTCTTGTGATTTCTAGCATTCTTGTTCATTCCTTCTTTGCACTCGGTTTTTTTTAAAGCATTTATAATTCAAAGTGCTTTCAACAGTAATGAAGACAGGTACAAAGAAATTTTTGCAATCACTGGTTGAAGATGAGAGTGTCAGCTTTACCATCCATTAGATCCAGCAAGTCATTTCTAAATCCTTAGTTCTGTTATAGCTATCCAATAATTGATCTTGATATTGAAGCAACAGAAGGCACTTTATAAATACAATGGTAAGTTTAGTTAAAATGGAGAAATCATAGGTAAAACTTTAAAGAGCTGGTAATGTATAAGATAGCCAATTGCAAGTAGTCATAAGGTAAATGGAATAAAATGGCTCCTCGTAAGTGAATGTTCATTTTTTAGAATTTAAGCAATAAGAAAAAAATCCATGTAAATACTAATGCAAATAACATTTGTACTACAGTTGAGTAGCAGAGGATGTACGGACCACATATACCAAATTTGTAAAGACTTATTATTGAGCTTGACTTGTAGTTTGCCATAATGTGAGCATGTAGGTTAATATTAAATTATTTAAATTTGTAAAGTTTCATATAACATTACGAAACTAACTTTTATTTTTTCTTTTCAAAACTATAATATAGTTTATTTATTCAAATAAGAGAGGTAAGCATAAAAGGTTGCAAGACTTGTGTAAGAGATCTATTAAGGATACCACAAACTCCAGGTAAAAATCAATCAGTATTTGCTAACAGCGTGACAACAACAATTACAACACTGAATAAGAAATATGGAATCTAATCCATTTGGGAAAAATCAGAATAAAAGTGACTGAGAATGACGTTGGCAGCTCAGAGAAAGGAGTAAAGTGTCAATGTCCGCCTGTCCTTTTCCCCAACCTTATATTTCTAAAATTCTAATACATCACACACAGGCAGCAGCATATTTTCAGTTAGTCTTTCTCCTCTCTATTGCTCCTTTTTAATCCCTGATTATTTGGATCAGTAACCACGCATCCCATTGCTTCAATCGAATCATACTTGCCACCTGTATTGCTGTAGTTGCTGCTATTTTTTGTCATAACAACTTGCTTTGTATTGAGTATGGTATAACCAAGCTAAAGAACACTTTGAATGTCATGATGTAATTGATCTCATTCTCTTAAATGATATTGATGATAGTAACAAGTGGTCAGTGAGAGAAATGGGTGGAGATGGCAAAGATGCTGAAGATGATTTGATCTTTAATGATGATACCTCGACTTGGAAAGAATCTGCAAATGCAGCTGGGGCTGGTAAGCCTTTAACCTACCCTAGGCAGCAAACAAGATTGAAGCGGGCAGCTACATTTAAGCTTGCAAGCACTAGGGTAAAGGGAAAAGAGGTGATAGCAGTGGATGACGAAGAACTAAAAATAAGGAAGACGAAGATATCTACAACTCCAGCAGCAGTAATGAAAACGATAATAAAACAGGCTTAAATCTTTAAGAGGAAGATTGAAGCTTCCTATTAACAATTTTTATTTCAATGTAATGTTTTAATTACTTTAAAACTTGGAACTTTCTTATTACCTTGTTTTTGTTGGTATACTTGTATATTTTTCTTAAAACGTACAACTCTTATTATTAATTATGAATTATGAATATTTCATACTATTTTTTTACTTTATTTTCCAGCAGTGGTACATATGTATAGTATTAATTAATTAACTAATATCGATGTAAAAATACGACAACATTCATCTCTATAGCATTTCTGTGGTCGACCACTTCAAACCGCTATCTGAGATTGAATAGTTGATAATTAAGTACTTGACACAGATAAGACGAGGAAAAGGACAAAGACACACACACGCACACAAAAGTGGGAAAATATGTAGCAATTCAGCAAGCTGTATGCATTCAGATTCCAGATAATACCATCCAAAGGGAAAAGAGTACATGGAAACTCATAATCGCATCACTGGATTTCATCTTTATACAACTAACTCATTTATGAGAACAATTTATTCTTGTCCCACTCTCTTTACTCGCATCCAAGCAAGCAACAGCCGCAACAGAAGAATGCTGAAGAGAACCGCAATACCTAAACCCTAACGAAGATTCGCGCACCATACACAACAATAAACATGCCAAAAGCAAAAAATAAACTAAAACAAAAATGTCGGTGACCTAAGTTGCGCAATTATAGAGAAGAGTGGTGAAAGGAAGAACTTACTGACGATGAGAGTTGTGGAGAGAGTCCATTTCTGTGCGCGACCGACAATGGAGAAAGGAAGCCAGTGAGTAGGGATGAATGAATGGAGGAGAGAGACGGTGGCGATTCCGCCGATGGTGGACAGATCTTCAGCGGTGAAGCCACCCATTGCCCACGAAAATGGAGAATCTATCGTTCAGATCTGTTATGGAACTCCACAAACATGCAAACACTGTTTCCGATTGGGACGAGAAGAACCAAATCTGAATAAAATAGAGAAAAAAAGGTGGGAAAATGTATTCTATGTAACAAAATAAAATATTGCGGGTAATTTTGAAAAATAAATCATATATTTAAATAGTAGTATACCCATAGCAATATATTAAAATAATTCACTTTTATTTTACACAATTTTTACAATGTTATTAATGTATGTTGTTAGTTTTTAAATATTTTTAAGAGTTTTTTTGTTTTTATTATAAATATTATATTATAAATTAATAATATATATATATATATATATTTATACACATTTTAGAGAAAACACTAATTTAAATTCTCATGTTTTCTTAAATAAAGGAAAAACAAAAATTAGTCTTAAGCATCTAAAACTTTTATGTAATTCATAAAAAGTAAATTTTTTGTTAATAAATTTATATATTATATTATAATAATAATTTAATAAATTTATATTTTTTAAGTAGAAAACATAAAATTATAATTACTTTTTTTTATAAATGTTTGAATGTTTTCTTTCTTTATCTTGTCTTTATTGAATTGTAAGGTTTTATTGTATTTTATGTTATTTTTAATATAAGTATAATAAAATTTAGTAATTATTTTGTAATATGATATATAATTAAGTTGAATATTAAAATATACATAATTTCATATGTCACACATAAATAAAAAGGATTATAATTGATTTTAAGATAACAAAAATTATTTATAATTGATTTTAAGATAACAAATTTTTTTATAAATAACATTTTCTTTTGATAAAATTTTCATCTTTTATTTTAAGAAATTATTCTTTAATAAAGAATTTTTGAAAGTTTAAGAAACATTTCTTGATAAAACAATATATAGTGGATTATGACTAAAAACATGAAGTGGAAGATAAATTTTAATGTTGGCTATAATTTGTACATGTGATTTTTTTTTATAGGAATTGTAAAAAATTAGCTTTACGATAAATTATTTCTTAATAAGTTTAATAGGGTGATCGACATCTTCTATTGTTTTATGTTTAATTACAGGTAAGAAATATATTTTTTCAACATTATCGGTTAAGATTTTAACATCCAACATGTTCACGTAGAATTCACAACACATTAATTTTGTCCCATTACATAACCCATGTTTATGGTTTATGTTTTGCAACAATAATAATGGTATACTTTTTTTAACCTTTAAATATGAGGTGGCTTGCCACCTAGAACAATGGAGTGCAAGTACTCTTGTTGATATAAATTATGTGTATCCCCTTCAACTTCATCAAATGAAAGCAAATTATGTTGTTCACCTGGAAAATAATTGATAATAATGTCATTAAGTTTTTCAACATCTTCATTTTTTTGGGTCAATATATGGTTATGCGAACCACTTAAGATGCATTCCATTTATGAAATTCCAATTGTATATATGTTTGTTGTATAAGTTGTTGCATTGAACCATGTCCTTTAGTTGATAGGGTATTTTTACCATGTCCTTCGACAAACGATTAAAATACCATAAATTAAATTTGGTGATAAAGGTGTACAATTACAATTGACATGAATTTAGTCTTAGAGCAATTATTTGGGATGAAACACCCTCCCTTTAAGTAACAAATATGTTGCTTTAGAGACATTAGATCAATCGTTAAAGGACATTCGAGATTGTGATGTTCCATTTAGAAGAAAAAGTGATGATAATAAGAGGAGATTTTTGTCAGATATTGTCAATTGTTTAAAAAGGTACAAATAATTTTTGCATGTATTATTAAGTCTCCTTTATAGAGTAACACAAAGGTATTGCAATTACAACAAAACATTCAATCATTACAAGATCATAGTTTTGCATAATATCTCATGTCCATCCGAGATGAGATTGAAGCTACAAATTTTGATGACATGGTAAAAATACTCTAAAACTAGCAATATCATGGGAAGGACAATGTTCAATACAAAAACATAAACAACAAACATCTTCCCAATTAGAATTTTATAAATGGGATGCATCTTATGTGACTCAAAATGAATCCAGGTCGACTTGGCTCCACTTAAGAAATTTAAATACATTAAATTTAATTAATCTTATTTGAAATGGTTTTCTGTTTTAAATATTTTGTTTAGACAGGAAAATTTAAATTTAATGAATTTTATTTTTTTCATTTAGATACATTATTTCAATTACTAATATAAAATTTATTTAAACATAAAATAATTATTTATAATTCAAAAATATTTGATTCTTTTAGTTGATCTTAGTTCATTTTATTTTCCTATCAAATTTCATAAAAAAATTTCAATTGATAAATTTTTTCCTAATTAACGTCAATTGATTTTTCTTTTTTAATTTTATCTGGTTTAGAAATATTGGAATCCTAAATAAGAATATTCAATCTGTCATTTTTTTTTCTAATGGTTTCTTTTAATATAATATTTGTCTGTTTCTTACTCTTCACCGTATCAGACTATTTTTGGTTTCGGTTCATTATATATTTATTATTAGTTATGCCTCTTAATATTATTATTCGAATTAAAGTATTTTTTATTGTTTTATCTATATTATTAAAATTTACTTATTAAATAGATTTAATTATCGTATCTCCTCTTACAAGTGACTTACCAAAATATAACCCTTTAAATTTTGATTTGAATCATAGTTATTTAAGTTGATGTGAATCAATATTATTGTACAATGTTCATGACAGGGTTAGTAATTGTTACAAAGACCAAAAAGTATTAATTAAATATTATTTAATAAATTATTAAAGATATTCTATATTTAATTAGGAATCTAAAATATAAATTAAATAATTCATTCAGGGACTTTATATTTAATAATGACTTTATGTTTAATTGGGAAATTATACAGAAAACTTTACTATTTTTACTTATAAATAATTTTGGTATGTTATGAAAAAGAGGTTTTTCAATATTTAATAATTAATAATTTTTTTAAAAATTATCTCGGACTTGGTTTCTAATATATCATTTAGATTTAATAATTTATTTAAGAAAATTCATGCTTAGTAAGAATGTTTTGGGATGTTATATAGAAAATTTTATTATTTTGCTAAAAGTATTTTAGGTATGTTATACAATCACTACTAGAAAATCATTAATTAGAAAATAATTTAAGAGACAAAAATTATTGGTATCTAAATTTGTTTCTATTATTGATAAATAGTTTCTAGATTGATAGATAATTAGTTATACCTAAATTTTAGATACCAATTTTGTCAATATAGCAACTAATTAATTAGCTATACCTAAGTTTTAGTTATCAATTATTTAGATTTTGTCAATATAGCAACTAATTAATTAGGTATACTTAAGTTTTAATTACCAAATATTTAGATTTTAAAGTTGGTATCTAATTAGATACCAATTTAGAAATCATTTATCAAAAATAGAAACTAATTTAGATACCAATAATTTTTTTAGTCTCTACAATTGTATCTAATTTTTTCAATATAACAACTACTTACTTTTTGTTTCTAAGATCGGTTTTTATTTAATAATTTTCTTGTAGTGAACACTTATTAAACAAATTTGATTATCATATCTAACAATTTAAATCAAAAAATACTAATTGACAATAATCGAAGAATAATTATATGGACAACGTCTAAAATTTCAAATTCTTACTTTCTTTTTTAGGTGAAATTTAAAATGATCTAATCTTAAATAATTCAATTATTCTATTGATATTCTAGAATTCTTTTAAATTTTTTTATTCAAACAATTTACTTTTTCATAAATATTTTAAATTATCTACAAAATCGAATTATCTTAATGCAATTTCGTGTCGTAACATACTATTAAGATTTTCATTATGGTTTCGTATAAAAAAAGGATCATCAATTAGAATTTGATAACGTGGTGTTGAAAACCAAAATAGTTGAATTGACTTTCTGAGAGAGCAAATGTCAAATAATTTTAGGAATTCAACTGTGAGATGGAGTATATTATTTTTCAAATCCACACGTAACCTAAGCCATTTCCCACGATACGCCCCAATTAACACTATATATATATGCACTACTTATATTTCGTAGATCAGTTTCCAAGTTTTTGCTGCAGTTAAACCATTGACTCGTTATCTTGTTTTGCTTTGGATCGCCATGGAACATAATCTACCAACAGCAACTGAAGGACAACCTTTGAGATGTAAAGGTATGCCATGACATCATTCATGGAAACAAAATGTTCTACATGCTCTCTTTTATTACTTTTTCAGACAGTTTTATCAGATGTTTGAAGTTTATTTGTTATGTTTCATATGTATAAATCCTATCTGTTCTTTATCTGCAAACTGCAGCTGCCATTTGCCGCAAGCCAGGGTCTTCACTGAGTATTGAGGAGATCATTGTGGCACCTCCATTGCCTCGTGAAGCTCGGATTCGTATTATATGCACCTCTCTCTGTCATACTGATGTTACATTTTGGAATATGCAGGTTGCCATCGTGTTCTTTTTCTTTCAATGATTAAAAACTCCAGATATTAAGTCAGTAAACAAGTTTATTTGAGTGAAACTTGTTTCATAATGAATTGTTCATATGCACAGAATAGAGTTTATACTCTAATAATTACTTCTTCATTCATCTTATAGTTTTTCAGTTTGTGATGTTTATTTGGGATGTTCTTGAATTCATTAAGTGAAATTATGTTAAATCCACAACAGAAACATTCTTCTCGGTCAATGTCTTCCCTTCACCTTTTTTTTATTATTTATTCTGTCATTTATATTACTTTTTTTTTTTCTTCTTTTTGCCTCAGCAGAACTTCTTAATGGGTTTTTCATTAACTTTTTTGTGTCTGTGGCTTTGAAGGTTCCTCCTGAAACTTCTCCAAGAATCTTGGGTCACGAGGCTGTTGGGTGAGTGCATTGCCTATTACTCTGTTTAATTCCATAATTTTATTTACTGGATAAAGTTACACACCACTATTTATTTATACACTGTATTGTTTAATTTGTATGGTCTTTCTAAACTTTTTATGCTTTTAATATATAAATGTTTGGTAAAACATTATTGTAGTCCTGAGTCCTTACAGAAATGGTTTCTATTTTCTGTTCCTTATATCGGTTTTTTTACTTGTAGTTAGGTGCAAAAATTGTTTAATGCTAATTCTTAGAGTAGCTATTTTTTTAAATAAAATCCCTAGAGAAAGGATCGGATAGTTATGAGTCAGATTTCAGATTTCAAATTTTCAGCATGGATTCAATAGAAAAGCAAAGCATGTCTGCAAGCCTGCACATGATTTAACATTAGTAGTCTGAACATTGTTTTCAGAACAAATTCTATGACTAATTATTTTGCTTTTGCAACATTAAACCATTTTTTTCTCTACATGTTTCATTTATTATTGTTGAAGTGGATGCTGATGTTTCAGCCAATTTTGACATGATCCAGGGTTGTGGAAAGTGTAGGAGAGGATGTGACTGAAGTTACAAAAGGAGATGTGGTTGTCCCAATTTTCTTACCTGATTGTGGGGAGTGTATAGATTGCAAATCAAGCAAGAGCAATCTTTGTTCAAAGTTTCCTTTCGAGTTCGCTCCTGGGATGCCTAGAGATGGCACATCAAGATTCAAGAATTTAAAAGGAGAGACCATAGAACATTTCATGTTTGTTTCTAGTTTCAGTGAGTACACTGTGGTTGACATTGCCCATCTAACCAAGATTGATGCAGCAATACCACCCAACATGGCATGCCTACTTAGTTGTGGTGTATCAACAGGTAATTGCCTATACTATTCTAACATTAAATAAACAAATAGAGAGGAATTGTATCGGTTACATAATATAAATTATAGTCAAAATATCTGGTCATAAATAAGAACAAGGTCTCAACAACATTCATCTAACTCGATATTTTGATAAAACTTCCATTTTAGGAGTAGGTGCTGCTTGGATAGCTGCAGGTGTGGAGCCAGGCTCTACAGTAGCTGTTTTTGGGCTGGGAAGTATTGGATTAGCTGTAAGGAGATAATGTAACTCTATTTTGTTTGTTTTGTGGTTCATTCATAATGTTAAAAAGCTAATTGCAAGTGAATGGTTTCATAGGTTGCTGAGGGAGCTAGACTTTGTGGGGCAACTAAGATTATAGGTGTGGATGTCAACCCAGAAAAATACGAAATTGGTAATGCTTTATGTGCTTCATAAGAATGTTTACATAAGTTTGTTTGTGTTATTTTTGTGTTCAAATTACGTAATTGATTTTGAATTTGTTTCTCTGATGTATTTAGGAAAAAAGTTTGGACTCACTGACTTTGTCCATGCTGGAGAAAGTGAAGATAAATCTGTGAGCCAGGTCAACCCTCTTCTTGGCTCCAATTTTTGTTTAATTCAATAGCCTTAAGTCTTGAAATTTCCTTCTCATGAGTAGTTGTTTAGCAGGTTATCATAGAGATGACTGATGGAGGAGCAGACTATTGCTTCGAATGTGTTGGCAAGACATCATTGATGGAAGAAGCATATGCTTCTTGTAGAAAGGTCTCTCTCCTTTTCTCTCTTTGTCCCTCTATCAATCTATCTCTCAATCATGCATTGCTCTATAGTTTTTAGGGAGACATAAATATGCGATAAAAACAAGAATTGCATTATAATTTTCAAGTATCATTCTAGCACAGCTTGAAAATCAGCTAAATGTTGCACCAGTAATAGTTTTCTTTTGTACCAAATAATTTTGAAAATCCAATAGAAGTAGCACTTGCAGTTGTAATAGTTTTACAGAATAAATCATGCAAACTTGTTGAGTGTTTAACTTCTACTTTGCCAACAGGGTTGGGGAAAAACAATAGTTTTAGGATTGGAAAAACCAGGATCCAAGTTGAGCCTTAGCTGCAGTGAGGTACTGGTTAGTGGGAAGAGCCTGGAGGGATGCTTATTTGGAGGACTCAAACCAAAGTCTCATGTACCTATTCTCGTTAAACGCTACATGGATAAGGTACTATGTGCAATATCTTCTACTTCTTTCTTAAGTATATGTTCTTTATCTCCTCTGCTTATAATGTAATAATTATGTAAAAATAACAGTGCCATGATGCTAAGTTTATATCTTATTACCTACAGGAACTGAATTTGGATGAGTTTGTCACACATGAGGTGCAGTTTCAGGATATCAATAAAGCTTTTGATTTATTGATTCAAGGAAACAGTCTTCGATGTGTGATTTGGATGGACAAATGATGCTTTGAGCACTTGAATTATGACATCAGAAGTAAAATGTTGGACTCTGCTCTTAATGTGTTAGGATGAAAGAAAACATGTTCAGTGTAGAAACAGCGAATTCGCCAGCAAAGAAGCTACTGTAAAGGTTGTTGGTGGCCAGGAATGCTTCCAACTACTCTTGGTGAAAGATAAATCATACAATAAATATTATCTAAATTTCATACGAAAAAACAAATAAACAATATGTGTGTTTCTTAGAATGTCAAATCACATAATGCATCAGTAAAGGTTGTAATTTATGATATTTCTGTTAATAAACTCAATTATTTTTATCTTTCTTTAAATCCTGAGACGTGTCTACTTTTTTCTTTTGCAATTTTATTTTTTTAGATTTTATTATATTTGTAATCTTTATCTAATTATACGTGTTTTTTTTCAAGGCCCACTAGAATCATAAATATCATATGTTAATATAATATATAACAAAATATAATATAGTTTGTTAAAATAGTTTAATTAAAATTAGAATATAATTACAATTGAATTTTATTCTATTTATATTGTGGCATTATAATTTGCTAGAAAAACTCAAAATCTTTGTTTTATCCTGGTTCTGGATATATTACATTGTTACTTCTAGTTTATCCTGGTTCTGATATATTACATTGTTAACTTCTGGATGAACTTAGGAAGGGAAATTTTATTAGAAATGACTAATTGGATTTTGTTTTCGGTAAAAATTGTTTATTAATGAAGTTGATTAAAATTTTACCCTAATGACATAAAACAACGACAAATAATGCAGAGTAACATTTAATTTATATCTTAAGTGAAACTTGTTATGTTCTTATGTTCTTTAAGTGAATGAGTTACTTATTTTTTTTAATTAATTTAATCGCTTAATGTAACTATTAGCATCAATTGTCTTGCGCTGATGTGCGTTAATACTATAGTATTCTGAACTTAAAAACATTAAAATACATGAAACAAAATTACCTTATATTTTAAGACTGATATGTAAACAAATTTAATCACATGCAAAATAATATAAAACACATGGGACTAGACAAAACTTATGAAAATAAAATTAAAAATTAAAAACTCTCAAAAGTAACTTAAGCAACTGAGAGTTAAAAAAAAAAAACTAACTAAATAAAGATAAGAAAACAAAAAAAAAAAAATTATCTAAAGCGTAACTCTTATGAATACAACAAAAAGGAATGATTGAATCCAAAAATCCAATCAGATTGACTCTTGTTTGCATTCTAACAACGAGTATAAAATTATATGATATTGATGCATGTCATTACCATTACTTATTATTGGATTTACCTGTTTTGGAGGTCTTCTTATTGACTTTCATTCCAATTTTAGGAAAATGTCCTGATCTATTAAAGGTTTGAATTGATTTATCGTCTTCACTTAATGATTGTTCCATATCCATTTTTTCAGCCCATAACTTATAGACAAAAAATGATTTCTTCTAAGAAAATATCAACCGAGGTAGATTCAAGTATATTCGTTGTCAAGCTGATCGAACATGACTCTTGAGTTTCTTGTTAATCACCTGAAAGATATTCAAAACAATTTTGCAACGTTAAATCTTGATAAACAAATCTAAAGTAACATGTTTGGCAACAACAAGTTTAGGACTTGTTGCATATTTGAGATGAGAGAATCCTTATAAAAGACTAGAATTTTTAAGAGGCAAATAGTCGTTTTTTTTGTAGCAAATCATCTAATTCATGGACATTCTCTAAAGAGTGAATATAAGTAAAAATATCATCCTGAGATCCTTAACCAGCCCCTGTATCAAACAGTTGCAACAACAGATCCAAGAGATGATTCTTCAACAAATTTCTTAGACTTTTGACCAATAAGAGATCTAACCTCCACTTGGCCAACAACAACTTCAACAAGGATATCAAGATTAATAGTAGTTCCCTTAACTTCTACCACCCTTACCTTATGAATAAGTACATCATATATTTGTACAACTACTGCATAATTATGTTTCTTTGTGATACCAACCACTTCCTTGTGAGGGATATAATTAAATAATTTCTTTGATTTAGATAGTCATAGGTTTATACTGCACAACAACAAGTTTGAATAAAACAGTAGGTGATTTGAGTGTGCTATTAATGTTATTAGGATGTTGTCTGCACACAGAAATACCATGTCATATCATTTTGCATGAAAAGCAAAATGGAGGCAACTTCTCAAATTCAATAAACCAAGTATTTTCACCAAAATTTGATTAGGCAAAACAAATATCATATCAATATCAATCAACACTTTAGCAAAAAAAACTCTAGATTTATTCATGGTGCAATCATCAAGAGAAAAATAGATATCAATCCCACTCGCTATAGAGAAAATTGCTTTTGGTTGCCAATTCATAGAAAGATCGTGGATCTTGACCCAACATTGAGTTTTAGATACTTGGATTGAGATTCCAAGACCCCAATATTAAAACTCTTCTATGTCTTCAAGGGAAGAAAAAACAAATTCATAAAATCATTTCCCAATATTAAGTCAATTATATGCTGCTTTATCGAGAGATATTTCTCAAACTTCCACAAAAATCCTTATTAAAGAATGAATAAAAAATGGATTTTTTACCAAAAATGTTGTTTATAAAAAAAATTGTTATCTCAAAATCAAGTATTATCTTTTTTATTTATGTGTGACACATGAATATATATATAATATATATATATATATATATATTATATATATATATCTTAATATTATACTTAAGTGTACATCATTTTACAAAATACTAAGTAAATTTCATCATATTTAATTATTATACTAAAGGTAACATTAGATACAAGAATATCTTACCATTCAATGAATATAAGATATAGAAAGAAAACATTTAGACATTCACCTACATAAACATGTAATTGTCAGTATATATTTTTTTTGTAATTTTTAATAATTGACATTTAAATATGTAAAATAATGAAACACTTAGAATGATGATCAACCAGTCAATATTGTTGACAACAAGGTAATAACAATTAATTCAATTCTACAATAATACATGTGATGGTTAGATACAATTTTTTTTTTATAATGATGATACCAACGACATTTTTTTATTTGTATAGATCATCTTCTTCATTGTAGGTTTATTGTTTACGAATTTATTTTATTGGATAGGGTCCAGAATAATAAAAAATCAAATTAAACACTTAAATTTAATAAAAGAGATTTTTTCTGTCAAAAGATAAAAATGTAATATATATATATATACACACTCACATGCACTTCTTAAAAAAATTAATTGTTAAAATTTATATATAATAATGTATATTCTAATTTTTTGTTTCTCTAATAGTATACAATACAAGATAATTCGATATCAAATCATAGTTGCTATAATAACAAACTTTTTTAAAAGAAATCAAAAAATTATGGATGATGTGTTCTACAAAGAATTAAGAAGACTCCTTAAAAGATAATTACGTTTTCTACTTAAATAATATAAATTTACTCAGTTGTTGTTATAATTTAATTAATAAATTTATTAACAAAAAATTTACTTATCATATATTACATGACATTTCAAATAGATCTTGAATACTAAATTTTGTTTGATCTCCTACTTAAGAATTTATTGTTACAAAATCACGAGAATGTAAGTATATCTCAAACTTCTAAAAAAATCTTTATTAAAAAATGACACATTGAAATAAAAAATGAAAATTTTACTAAAGATATAGTTTCTAAAGAAATTTTGTTATCTAAAGTATTATCTCTTTTATTTTTTTATCACATATGATGATATGTATATTTTAATATTACTTAATTATACATCATTTTACAAACTATTAAGTAAATTTTATATAAAAAACTTTGACATTTATCTACACAAACCCGATAATTATTAATATATGAATATTTTTTTTGTTTATTTTATAATTTTTAATAATTAATATTCTTACCTAAAAAACTAAAGTTATAAAACGATCAAACACTCAAGGATGAGCAATCAGTCGCAATTAAAGGATTTAATTAAATTATTAATTTTTACATTCCCAGCTTAACCGTCGTGATTTATTATTTATTATATTTTGAAATTAAAATGGCTATGCATTTGGTGTTGGAAATATTTATTTAACACTAACTATTTATTATCTTTAATAATAGAAATGTAATGTTAGAAATTATTTAATACTAAAGTGATTAATTATGTTTATTTAATTAAGTATATTGGTGATTGAAAAGAGAAGTAATTATGCATTATAAGAAGGTGATAAGTTATAAAAATATGAGATGACATGAAAGGTTGAAAAGCAGAATAGAAGGATGATGAATGTTAGCAATGCATTTTACTTCAAACTTCTGTGTTTATTCATTCGTCTCTGAAAGACCAGAGATAAGATACGTGGCTCTTATGTTTTCTCACGTACGAAAGTAATGAGTAAAGCTACACGTTTTAAAAATAAAGAGTTTTGCCTTCTCTTTGTGTCGGCAGAGAAAATTTCATAAGAAAATTAAATACATTAAATTCAAAGTAGTATACTTCAATTTCGTAGATCAGTTCCCAAGTTTTTGCTGCAGTTAAACCATTGACTCATTATCTTGTTTTGCTTTGGATCGCCATGGAAGGTAATCTACCAACAGCAGCTGAAGGACAACCTTTGAGATGTAAAGGTATGCCATAACATCATTCATGGAAACAAAATGTTCTACATGCTCTCTTTTATTACTTTTTCAGACAGTTTTATTACATGTTTGAAGTTTATTTTTTATGTTTCATATGTATAAATCCTATCTGTTCTATGTCTGCAAACTGCAGCTGCCATTTGCCGCAAGCCAGGGTCTCCACTGAGTATTGAGGGGATCATTGTGGCACCTCCATTGCCTCGTGAAGCACGGATTCGTGTTATATGCACCACTCTCTGTCATACCGATCTTACATTTTGGAATTTGCAGGTTGCCATCGTCTTCTTTTCCTTCCAAGGATTTCAAATTCTAGATATTAAGTCAGTAAACAAGTTTGTTTAAGTTAACACTTCAAAATGAGAGAAACTTGTTTCAAAATCAATTGTTCATGGGCATAAAATAGAGTTTAATTCTTCTTACAGACTTTCAGTTGTTTGTGATGTTTATTTGAGATGTTCTTGAATTGCATTAATTAAGTGAATTATGTTAAATCCACATTAGAAGCATTCTTCTTTAGTCCATGTCTTCCCTTCTCTTTTTTATTTATTTATTTATTCTATCATTCTTTTGTTATCTATATTACTTTTTCTTCTTCTTTTGCCAATGAAACTTCTTAACGAGTATTTTCAATAACTTTTTTTGTGTGTACGTATTTTGAAGGTCTCTCCTGAAAATTCTCCAAGAATCTTGGGTCACGAGGCTGTTGGGTGAGTGTATGCCTTTTAGAATTCCATAATTTTATTTTCTAAGATCCACATTAATCATCAGAGATAAGATTAACATATATCTTTATTTTTGCAACATTGAACCATTATATTTGTTCTACGTGTTTCATTTATTACTATTGAAGTGGATGTTGATGTTCCAGCCAATTTTGACATGATCCAGGGTTGTGGAAAGTGTAGGAGAGGATGTGACTGAAGTTACAAAAGGAGATGTGGTTATCCCAATTTTCTTACCTGATTGTGGGGAGTGTATAGATTGCAAATCAAGCAAGAGCAATCTTTGTTCAAAGTTTCCTTTTGAGTTCTCTCCTTGGATGCCCAGAGATGGCACATCAAGATTCAAGAATTTAAAAGGAGAGATCATACATCATTTCTTGTGTATTTCTAGTTTTAGTGAGTACACTGTGGTTGACATTGCCTATCTAACCAAGATTGATCCAACAATACCACCTAACATGGCATGTCTACTTAGTTGTGGTGTATCAGTAGGTAATTGCCTAAACAATTCAAACATTAAATAAACCAATAGAGAGGAATTATATCGGTTACATATTACAAATTATAGTGATAATATCTGGTCATAAATAAGGACAAGGTCTCAACCACATTCATCTAATTCAATATTTTGATTAAACTTCCACTTTTAGGAGTAGGTGCTGCTTCGATAACTGCAGGTGTGGAGCCAGGCTCTACAGTAGCTGTTTTTGGGCTGGGAAGTATTGGATTGGCCGTAAGGACACAACATAACTCTGTTTTGTTTGTTTTGTGGTTTATTCATAATGTTGAAAAGCTAACTGCAAGTGAATGGTTTCATAGGTTGCTGAGGGAGCTAGACTTTGTGGGGCAACTAAGATTATAGGTGTGGATGTCAACCCAGAAAAATATGAAATCGGTAATGCTTTATGTGCTTCATAAGAATGTTTACACAAGTTTGTCTGTGTTGCTGTTGTGGTCAAATTACATAATTGATTTTGAGTTTGTTGCTATGATGTATTCAGGAAAAAAGTTCGGACTCACTGACTTTGTCCATGCTGGAGAAAGTGAAGATAAATCTGTGAGCCAGGTCTACCCTCTTCTTGGCTCCAATCTTTGTTTAATTCAATAGTCTTAAGTCTTGAAATTTCCTTCTCATGAGTGGTTGTTTAGCAGATTATCATAGAAATGACTGGTGGGGGAGCAGACTATTGCTTCGAATGTGCTGGCAAGGCATCATTGATGGAAGAAGCATATACTTCTTGTAGAAAGGTCTCTCTCTATTCCTCTCCTTCTATCTATTTATCTATCTATCTCTTAATCATGCCTTGCACTGTGGTTTATAGGCAGACCAAAAATGTGATAAAAATAGTACCTGCATTACAATTTTGAAGTATCATTCTAGCTCAAAGCTTGAAAATCAGCTAAACGTTGCACCAGTAATAGTTTTCTTTTGTACCAAATAATTTGAAAATCCAATAGAAGTAGCACTTGCACTTGTAATAGTTTTGAAGAATAAATCATGCAGACTTGTTGAGTGTTGAACTGCTACTTTGCCAACAGGGTTGGGGAAAAACAATAGTTTTAGGAATGGACAAGCCATCCAAGTTGACTCTTAGCTGTAGTGAGTTACTGGTGAGTGGGAAGAGCCTCAAGGGATGCTTATTTGGAGGACTCAAACCAAAATCTCATGTGCCTATTCTCATTAAACGCTACATGGATAAGGTACTATGCACAATATCTTCTTATTTTTTTAAGTCTATTATCTTTCTCTCCTCTTTTAATAATGTAATAATTATGTAAAAATAACAGTGCCATGATGCCAAGTTGATATCTTATTACCTACAGGAACTGAATTTGGATGAGTTTGTCACACATGAGGTGCAATTTGAGGATATCAATAAAGCTTTTGATTTATTGATCGAAGGAAACAGTCTTCGATGTGTGATTTGGATGGACAAAGTGAGGATTTGAGCACTAGAATTATGACATCAGAAATAAAATTTTATTAGAAATGAATAATTAGGTTTACGATTATTCATATTTTTTGCATGTGCTGATAAGTTGGCTAATTTGGGATTTTTTCATAGAGAATCTTTTCTTTGGTATAATAGGTTTTCACCTTGTCTGTTCTTTTCGTTTTTATTAACATATGAATTTTGGTCTAGTCCCCGTATTTTTGTATTTTCTTTCTTTTTTTCTTTTGTTTAATAATATTTTTTTTCATGTGATGGCAAATGAAACAAAACTATCTTAAATTTGAAGACCGAAAACATAAGGAAATTTTATTTATTCTGATTTTTATTCATATTGTAAACATTTTTTTATTCAAATGAAATTCTTCCAAAACAAAATTTCTCTTCCAAATCCCCCAAATCCAACTACAAAAATGAAGGACCCAAAATAACTCTTTTGGATAAATTATTAAATTTTTTAAATAAACACATATCCTAAATTATTTAATGTAATTCTTAAATAAAAATATAAATTAATTAATGTTCTAAACAAACCAACATTTATCATCTCTGTCTTTTTCTTCCTCTAGTGCTTAGTTGTATCCTTGCATCTTATGAACACTATTTCTTAGTTATGAGTTTTGTTGTCTTCGATGTGATGGTGCTCTAATGTGATGAAAACAAATTGAGAAAGTGATTATCACTTCTTAAAATTATGCAGTAACACAAAGATATTGTATTTATAACAAAATATTGATAGTTATAAAATCATAAATTTGCATAATATTTCATTCGCATTGCAAATGTGATTAAACCTACAAATCTTGATGACATGGTAAATGTAACATCTATAAATTTGTAATATTTTCAAAAATTGTAATACTATATTAGACACTCAGATAGCCTAATACACCAAATTTCTCTTATCATATATATACATTTTATTTAGCTTATATATATTTTAAAATCGAGGGATCATCTAACCAGTCTTAATCATGAGATCATTTAAAAATATTTACTAATAATAATAAAAGAAAAGAAATCAGCTTTAAATTTGATGATTTGGAGTTGGATGTCAATATAACTTTAAAAAACTCAATCATGGATTAGACGGTCAAACTTTGACTAGATGATCAAACTTGTTCTAGATAGTCAAACTTAGATTAGACGGTCAAACCTGGATGATCAATTCTATATCAGACGATCAACATGTCAATAGATGGTCAAATGGAGATTAGATGACTAAAAAGACATTAGACGATCTTTCCAAGGGTATTAGACAATCTAAATAAGAATGACTTTTAAACTAATATCTGAATTGATTTATTTGAATTAATTGCTTGATATATTGGATTTGGAAAGATTTAAAAATTTTACCCCACTTAAAATTATTGAAGTGTGTGTGAAATCTGTGTGTGCTATCTATTTTTATTTTCCAGGGAGGTACCCCTAAGTCTCACCCCTTTTTAAAAATATTTTACTGACTTTTATTGTTCTTATTATTAACTTTGGTTGTTCTTTCCTATTGTTCCCATTGAAATTTTTATTTGCTTTTATATAGAGGGTTTTTTAAGTTGGATTTTACTAAATCTACTATATATGAAATCTTCTTACACTAACATGTGTCATAATAGTTCTATTATATGTGTGGCTCACATAATCATGATGCACCTAGTTGGAATGCTTGTTAGTGGTGTTTAAATATATGGCCTTAAACAAAATGGGGGTGAATTGTTTATGAAAGATTTTCGCAAACTTTGAAGGTATAATGAAGTTCAATGCAGAATCACAAATATAGAAATCCAGAAAGTAATCAATCAAAAACTGATTAAGTTGATTGTCAGAAGATCAACCAGTTGTTTTTGCGATTCAATGGATTGTTTTTATCAACAGAGTTAAAAACAACTTAAAGCAAAATTTAAATGATTTCAAGACAAGAGAAAAGCACACAAGCAATTTATACTGGTTCACTCTTATCCCAAGAGCTACATTCAGTCCCCAGAAACCACTAGTATCTACTATGCAATCAAAATCCATATTACAAACATACCACCAAAGAATTGACCTTGAATACCTCAAGTCACACACTTCCTTTGGCACACAAACACCACAGAAATCAGAACACCCTCTGATTCTGCACTTACACACCAGTATTCAGAAATACAAGAGATACATAAAGGATTACACATGATGAAGATCAAATCAAAATATTACAACAATCTTATTCCACTTCTTTGAGAATCATAAAATCTGTTTCTTAAATCAATTTGAAAATTGCTACAATAGTGGAGAGTAATTAGGAAATAACAAAAATAAATGTTCATCAACCCACATTTCAATGAAAAGTTTTATTTGACTCATTCTTTTCAAATGGACATAACAAATATCTTTAATTTTTTATTTAATAAAGAAGAAGATCAAGTGTAAAACAGAAAAGTAACTACCAATATCTTCCCTCTCCTTGTGTCCACATTTAGCAACAAATATTAACAACTATCTTTAAGTTTTTATTTAATAGAAAATAAGATCTTTAAAACAGAAAAGTAACCTAACCAATCTCTCCACCTCCTTCCATTAAAATTTTAAAATTAAAAAAACTGCTTTATTAACTTCTGAAATTATAAAATATCCAAATAAATTAATGAAATAAAATATGAAGTAAAGATAAAATAAGAATTTTTTTAGAGCAGTTAAAGAGAAGAATTCCATTTATATATAGGTATAGATAGATAAACATATTTTTTTTTTCATAATAACTTTTTGGTTTACATAATTTTTTTCGATTTTAATTTATTAACGAAAATTAATTTTATCATAAATTTATTTATGTGTACGTGTATTTTTTTTTAAAAATTATTATAAATTTATAAGATAATATTTGAATTTATTATAAATTTATGTATATTTGTATCTTTTAAATATAATATTATAATATTTTAATTGATTATAAATTTTGTGTATCCATATTTTTTTAAATATTATCATAAAATTTTAAATTTTATGTTTATTAAAAAATTTATATGGATCAAAACACAATAAATATAGTAGTTATATATGATAAATTTATAAATATCATTTTAAATTATATATATATATATATATATATATATATTCTAAAAAAACACTAATTTAGAATGTCATAATTTTTACAATAATAATTTGTTTTCTTTAAGTAAGAAACTAAATAAATATTCTTATTCAAAATATCTTTTAGCTTTCCTGTCATTCAAAAAAAAATATTGTTGTTAATAAATATATTTATTAAATTATAATAATAATTAAGTAAATTTATATTAATTAAGTAGAAAATATAATTTATATTTGAAAGAGTTTTTAATTCTTACAGGACACATCATCCATACTTTTCTGAGTTTTAACAAACTACATAACAAGAAATTAATGTAATATGACAAGATATAGATAGAAAACATTGAAACATTTATCTACGTAAACATATAATTATTAATATATGTATATTTTTTATTTATTTTATTATTTTTTAAAAACTCAATATTTTTACATAAAAAAATAAAATTTATAAAACAATTCAAACACTTGTAAAGATAATCAAACACAATCAGGAGATTAAATTAAATTGTTAACTTTTACATTCCCACTTAACAGTCTCACTCGTGATGTATTATTATCTTTCGAAATTAAACTCGCTATGCATTTTTGGTGTTTGAAATATTTATTTAAAACTAATTATTTATTATCTTAATGGAAATGTAGTATTAGAAAGTATTTAGATGTAAAGTGATTAATTATGTTTATCTAATTTAGTATTTTGGTGATTGAAAAGAGAAGTAATTATGCATTATAAGAAGGTGATACTTCGAAGACAGGTTCGCCAGGAACGAAGCTTGTACGGTTAGATTGGACAATGTAATGTTTAATTCTATTTCTGAAGCTGATAACAAGTTGTTGGTTGGTGACGTCATTGAAGAAGAAATAAGGGTTGCGGTGTGGAATTGTGACAGTTCAAAGAGTCCTGGTCCTGACGGATTCAATTTTGGTTTCTTAAAGTTCTGTTGGGAAATTATAAAGTTGGATGTGGTGTCAGCAGTGAAGGTTTTCGCCTCCAAAAGTCATTGGCCTAGGGGTTCAAACGCTTCTTTTCTCTGTCTTGTCCCGAAAGTAGAAAACCCTCAGCAACTCGGCGAATTCAGACCTATCTCGTTAGTGGGTTGTTTGTATAAAATTATCTCAAAAGCATTGTCTCTACGCTTGAAAAAGGTAATTAGTAAAGTTATTGATATGAGACAGTCGGCTTTCCTTGAAGGTAGGGGTTTGTTGGACAGTGTGTTAGTAGCTAATGAGGTGCTGGAGGAATATAAAAGAAAGAGGAAAAGTTGTGTGTTCTTCAAAGTCGACAATGAGAAGGCGTATGACTCAGTTAGTTGAGATTTTATTTATTATATGCTTGATCGGTTGGGTTTCTGTGCTAAATGGATTCGGTGGATAAAATGTTGCTTAGAATCTGCTTCAGTTTCTGTGTTGGTGAATGGTAGCCCAACTAGGGAATTTACTCCTAGGAAGGGACTTCACCAAGGTGATCCGCTAGCTCCGTTTCTCTTCCTTTTAGTAGCAGAAGGGTTGGCTGAAGTCTCTAGGATGGCAGAGGAGAAGAGTTTGATTGATAGTTTGGAGGTCGGAAGAGCTAGAGTGAAGGTGAATATGTTGCAATATGCTGATGATACTTTATTCTTTTGTGAAGCTAACACCAAAAGTATCTTCAACATTAAGGCGATTTTGCTCTGTTTTGAGCTTGCTTCTGGGCTTAAGGTGAATTTCTTGAAAAGCAGATTGGGCGGACTGGGGTTGGATTCGAGCTCGCTACAATGTTTCGCGGCTATTCTTAATTGTAATGTGATGGTAACTCCCTTTGTTTACTTGGGTTTACCAGTAGGAGGGTGTCATAAGCGCGGCGCTTGTTGGAACGGGGTGGTTGAGAAAGTCCAGAGTAAACTAGCTAGGTGGAAAGGTAGGTGCTTGTCGATTGTAGGGAGGATTTGTTTGATCAAGTCTGTTCTCTCTTCAATCCCGTTATTTTTTATGTCTTTATTTAAACTGCCTTCTTTGGTGGTTGACAAGTTAGTTCAGATCCAAAGGAATTTCCTTTGGGGGTGGGGCTCTGATGGAAGGAAGATTGCTTGGGCTTCTTGGGATAAGGTGTGCAAGCCTCGGGATTTTGGAGGTCTTGGAATCATTGATCTTAGGATTTTTAACTTGGCATTGTTAGGAAAGTGGATTTGGAGACTGGGGATGGATAGTGGAGGTTTGTGGAAAGAGATCCTCGATTATAAGTACGGAGGTTGGAGAAGTCTGAGAGAAGATAGTAGGTCTAATAGGGGTTCTCTCTAGTGGAAAGATCTGAAGGAGGTGTGGAATTCAAAGGGTTGGGGCGGAAGTTTTGAAGATGGGGTTAAGTGGAAAGTGGGGGACGGTAAGGAGATATCTTTCTGGGAGGACAATTGGTTGGGCTGCGATAATTTGAAGGGAGTTTTTCCAAGACTTTTCTCTATAAGTTCGGCCAAAGACGCAAAAGTGGCTGAGCTTGGTTATTGGTATAATGGTGTTTGGGTGTGGAATCTGGAATGGCACAGATCCTTTTTCGACTGGGAGAAGTCTTTGGTGGAACAGCTAGTTCAGTTATTGCAAGAGGTGAAGTTGACTTTGGGGGAGGCAGACTGTTGGGTTTGGAAGGTTGGGGAAAGTCAAACTTTCTCAGTCAACTCTGCCTTTGTTCAGGTAAGGCGGGGTAGAGGAGGGGAATTTTCTCCTGAGTACAGTAAGTTGTGGAGGTGTAAAGCCTTGCCTTCTGCTTTGTTCACTGCTTGGAGGGTGGTGGAGAATAGGATTGCCTCAAGGGTTAATTTGGTAAGGCGTGGAGTGGCGGTGGAAAATTCCTTGTGTTGTTTGTGCGGGGAGGAGGAGGAGTCGTCGTGTCACTTGTTCTTTGTTTGCAGGTTTGCTTGGCGTATCTGGTGTTTGTGCTTTGAGTGGCTTGGAGTGTCGTTTGTTTTTCACAAGGACCCTAAGTCAAATTTTGCACAATTCAGGATGAGTCAAGCTTCTGTTTCGGTTAACGACGTTTGGGGTTCAATTTGGGTTGGCATTGTGAGCGAAATTTGGAATATTAGGAACTCGGTCATCTTTAAAAGTGGAGTGGCAGATGTGTCTGAGGTGTTCGCTTCATTGCAAGTTAAGGTATGGTCTTGGTTGGATTCATGCGAAATCTCGTTTTTCTTATTTCCCGTATTCTAGTTGGGTTTTAAGTCTTTTGGACTGTATGAGGTTGATTATGTAATGTTGGGTAGTGTTGGTCTGGTAGCCCATTTGACAAACTGGTAGACAGGCGTTCTAATAGGAGTTATTGTCAGGTATTTATGTATAAGGGTTGGACCATCCCTGAAGTGGTCCCTATTTATTTATTTATTTTATTGCTGATAAAAAAAAGACAATTAGTTACAAAACCAATCTTTGCAATGTGAAGGACCATGTACGAATAGATAAACCCAATGAGTAAAGCTAACACGTCATAAGAAATCTAAATACATTAAATTCAAATTAATTTTATTTTTTAAATATTTTGTTTAAAGAAGATAATTTAAATTTAATGAATTTAAATTTAATTTTATTTAAACATCAAATTATTATTATCAATATTGATTACTTTTTTACTCAATAATCTTAGTTCATTCTATTTTTCAATCAAAGTTAACAAAAAAATAAATCAATTGATATTTGCAAAAAAAAATCTCAATCAACATCAATAGAAATTGTGTTTAATTTGATTTGGATCATAAGCTTACATACAATGTTGATGAGTATGGTTTTTTGCCAATTTTTTAATTAATGTCACCTAAAAAATTATCTAAATTAAGATTGATAAAAAAATAATTATGGTTAATGTTAACAAGAAAAATTCAAGTTATCATTAACAAAAGTTTAGTAAACAACTGACAAAAAATAACATACATACAAAAATCACAATAAATAACAATTGAAAAAAATATAATTCACATTCTTGAAAAAAAAAATCCCCTCAACATTAGCTTTGAAGTATAATTAATATTGAAAAAAAATTATAATAAAAAATAATAATTCTAACAATTATTAAATCACAAAATAAAACTTATCAATATCAATAAAAAAATTATAATTTATAATAATTAAAGAATAGTTATCTCTACATTTATCTTTTTTAATTAAGTCAATAATATCCCAACCACAATAGAACAAAAAAAATACAAAAAAGAAAAATATGAATTTGAAAACATGATGAATTTCAATTTTGTCACCTAAATTTATTTATTTTTAATATTAAATAATTCAATTATTCTATTTATATTCTAAATTTTGAATTTTTTTAAAAAAATTATTCACACATTTTAGTTTTTCATAAATATTTTAAATTATTTTCAAAATTGAATTTTGCAATTTCGTGAAACATACTATTAAGATAATAAATAGTAGACATTTTCATAAATGTTTGAAGCCAATTTTGACACGAAGAGATGTGGTTATCCCAGTTTTCTTATCTGATTTGTAAGAATTACATTTTCTTATCTTTGCAATGCATTTTATTCATTCTCATTTTTTTATTCATTCTTCTCTCAAGGACCATAGATAAGATAAGTGCCTCTTGTCTTTTCTCATCTACCAAAATGAGTAAAGCTACACGTTTTAAAAGTGCAAAGTATTTTGCGTTTGTGTCGGCAAAAAAAATTCATAACAAATTTAAATATATTAAATTCAAATTAATTTTATTTCAAATTATTTTATTTTTAAAATATTTTTTTAGTGAATTTTATTTTAAGTCATTTTAATTACTCGTATAAAAAATATTTAAGCATCAAATAATTATTAATAATTCAAAAATATCAATATTAATGACTTTTTTAATTCATTTTATTTTTCAATCAAAATTACTAAAAAAAAAATAATCGATACATGAAGAAAAAATCAATCAACCTCAATCGAAATTTTTTTAATTTGATTTCGATCATAAGCTTATCCATCAAAGTTATTTTACAATGTTGATGACTATGGTATTTTGTCATTTTTTTTAATTAATATCAACTAAAAAAATTATCTCAATTGACATTAACAGAAAATAACCTTACTTAAATGTGGACTAAAAGTTTTCTCGGTTATCATTAACAAAATTAGCAAACTATTGACAAAGAAGAACATAACAAAAATAGTAATCATCATAAATCACAATTAAAGAAAATCCAATTCACATTTAAAAAAATGGTTTGGTATATGTTCTTTTCAGTCACCTTCCTCCCTTTGGAGTCAGTCGGTCACTTTTTTTCTTTCTTCATAGGTTACTTTTGCTACTCCTTCTTCATTTTAGGTTACTTTTGCTACTCCTTCTTCGTTGACTTTGATCCATTTGTATGCTCTCTCGGTCGGAATGGTACTTGCAAAAAGTACTCTAACATTCAAATAAGTTTTCTATATTCAGGGTTCAGTATCATTGACCGATAATAATGTATCTTTGTTTTCAAAACTTCTAACTATATATATAATTATCATAGATTCATTATTATTAAGTTAAATTAGCGTTTGAATCATAATTAAAACATATTATCTAATACTTAAAATAGCTTGGTAATCTTCTATTGAATTTAATAGATTTATTCGACATAAAGTTAATAGTAAAGCCTTTACTGTCCGGTTCCAACCGTTACTATACATTGTGCTAGAAAAGAAGCATCATCAAATAGAATTGGATAATGTCGTGATGTAAACAAAAAGTTAAATTGACTTTCGGAGAGAGAAAATCTGAAACATAATAATTTTAGGAATTCAATTGTGAGATGGAGTCTATTATAACTTTATTTTTCAAATCCACACGTAACCTAAGCCATTTCCCACGACACGCACCAATTAATACTATATATATATGTGTGCATTACACTTGAGTCATACTTAAATTTCGTAGATCAGTTCCCAAGTTTTTGCTACACTTAAATCATTTACTCATTATCTTGTTTTGCTTTGGATCGCCATGGAAGGTAATCTACCAACAGCAGCTGAAGGACAACCTTTGAGATGTAAAGGTATGCCATGACATCATTCATGGAAACAAAATGTTCTACATGCTCTCTTTTATTACTTTTTCAGACAGTTTTATCAGATGTTTGAAGTTTATTTGTTATGTTTCATATGTATAAATCCTATCTGTTCTTTATCTGCAAACTGCAGCTGCCATTTGCCGCAAGCCAGGGTCTCCACTGAGTATTGAGGAGATCATTGTGGCACCTCCATTGCCTCGTGAAGTTCGGATTCGTGTTATATGCACCACTCTCTGTCATACCGATCTTACATATTGGAATTTGCAGGTTGCCATCGTCTTCTTTTCCTTTCAATCATTTCAAATTCTAGATATTAAGTCAGTAAACAAGTTTGTTTAAGGTAGCACTTCAAAATGACAGAAACTTGTTTCATAATGACTTGTTCATAGGCATAAAATAGAGTTTAATTCTTCTTAAAGTCTTTCAGTTGTTTGTGATGTTCATTTGGGATGTTCTTGAATTGCATTAATTGAGTGAATTATGTTAATTAAATCCACATTAAAAACATTCTTCTTTAGTACATGTCTTCCCTTCTCTTTTTTATTTATTTATTCTATCATTCTTTTTTATCTATATTACTTTTTCTTCTTCTTTTGCCTCAATGGAACTTCTTAACGAGAATTTTCAATAACTTTTTTGTGTGTCTGTGTTTTGAAGGTCTCTCCGGAAAATTCTCCAAGAATCCTGGGTCACGAGGCTGTTGGGTGAGTGCATGCTTTTTACTCTTATGAATTCTATAATTTTATTTATTAGAGATTTCACATTAACAAAAAAAATAAGATCAATGGATGCAATCTCACTTTTCAAGTTGGATTTGTAAGCTTCAGTTAACTTTAAAAGTTCATTGATTAAGATGGTATCCGTTCTAACCACCCATAGCATAAACTTTTTGTGTTTTTATTATATAAATATTTGGTCAAACATTATTGTCGTCCTTAATTTCTTACACTAATGGTTTTATTTTACTTTTTGCATGTAGTTAGATATGGTGTTACACGTGCAAAAACTGTTTAGAACTAATTTTTAGAGTAGCTATTTTTCTAAATAAAATTCCTAAGGAAAGGATCAGACAGAATGAGGCAGATTTTAATTTTCAAATCTTGACCATGGAATCAGTAGAAAAGCAACTAATGTCTGCAAGTCTGCACATGATTTAACACTAGTAATCTGAACATTGTTTTAAGAACAAATTCTTTATCTTTATTTTTGCAACATTAAATCATTTTATTTGTTTTACATGTTTCATTTATTACTATTGAAGTCGATGCTGATGTTCCAGTCAATTTTGACATGATCCAGGGTGGTGGAAAGTGTAGGCGAGGGTGTGACTGAAGTTAAAAAAGGAGATGTGGTTGTCCCAGTTTTCTTATCTGAATGTGGGGAGTGTATAGATTGCAAATCAAGCAAGAGCAATCTTTGTTCAAAGTTTCCTTTTGAGTTCTCTCCTGGGATGCCTAGAGATGGCACATCAAGATTCAAGAATTTAAAAGGAGAGATCATAGACCATTTCATGTTTGTTTCTAGTTTTACTGAGTACACTGTGGTTGACATTACCCAGCTAACCAAGATTGATCCAGCAATACCACCCAGCATAGCAAGCCTACTTAGTTGTGGTGTATCAACAGGTAATTGCCTAAACGATTCAAACATTAAATAAACGAATAGAGAGGAATTATATCAGTTACATAATATAAATTATAGTTTGAATATCTTGTCATAATTAAGCACAAGGTCTCAACAACATTCATCTAATTCAATATTTTGATTAAACTTCCACTTTTAGGAGTAGGTGCTGCTTGGAAGGCTGCAGGTGTGGAGCCAGGCTCTACAGTAGCTGTTTTTGGGTTGGGAACTATTGGATTAGCTGTAAGGAGACCACATGACTTTCTTTTGTGGTTTATCTATAATACTGAAAAGCTCATTGCAACTAAATGGTTTCATAGGTTGTTGAGGGAGCTAGACTTTGTGGGGCAACTAAGATTATAGGTGTGGATATCAACCCAGCAAAACATGAAATTGGTATGCTTTATGTGCTTCATAAGAATGTTTAAATAAGTTTGTTTGTGTTACTGTTGTGTTCAAATTACGTAATTGATTTTATGAGTTTGTTTCTCTGATGTACTCAGGAAAAAAGTTTGGGGTCACTGACTTTATTCTTTCTGAAGAAAGTGAAGATAAATCTGTGAGCCAGGTCTACCCTCTTCTTGGCTCCAATATTTGTTTAATTCAATAGCCTTAAGTCTTGAAATTTCCTTCTCATGAGTGGTTGTTTAGCAGATTATTATAGAGATGACTGATGGGGGAACAGACTATTCCTTCGAATGTGTTGGCAAGGCATCATTGATGGAAGAAGCATATGCTTCTTGTAGAAAGGTCTCTCTACTTTTCTTTCTATCTCCCTCTCCCTCTATTTATCTATGTATCTATCTCTCTATCATACCTTTCACTATGATTTATAGGACAGAAATATACAATAAAAGCAATACGTGCATTATAATTTTCAAGTATCATTGTATCACAAAGCTTGAAATCAGCTAAAAGTTGCACTAGTAATAGTTTTTCTTTTGTACCAAAAAATTTGAAAATCCATTGGAAGTAGCACTTGAACTTGTAATAGTTTTGAAGAATAAGTGGTGCAAAGTTGTTGAGTGTTGTTAATTGCTACTTTGCCAACAGGCTTGGGGGAAAACAATGGTTGTAGGATTGGAAAAGCCAGGATCCAAGTTGAGCCTTGGCTGTCCTGAGTTACTGCTTAATGGGGGGAAGAGCCTGGAGGGATGCGTATTTGGAGGACTCAAACCAAAATCTCATGTACCTATTCTCATTAAACGCTACATGGATAAGGTACTCTATTCTCTTTATCTCCTCTGCTAATATAGTAATAATTATGAAAAAAAAATAGTGCCATGATGCCAAGTTTATATCTTATTACCTACAGGAACTGAACTTGGAGGACTTTGTCACACATGAGGTGCAGTTTCAGGATATCAATAAAGCTTTTGATTTATTGACTGAAAGAAAGAGTCTCCGATGTGTGATTTGGATGGACAAATGATGCTTTGAGCACTTGAATTACGACATCAGAAATAAAATGTTGGACTCTTCTCTTATTGTGTTAGGATAAAATAATGTTCAGTGTAAAAGTAGTGGATTCCCCAGCAAATAAACTACTACTGAAAACGTTACAGTGACCATGAATGCTTCCAACTACTCTTGGTGAAAGATAATCATGCAATAAATATTATCTAAATTCCATATAGAAAAACAAATAAAGAAGGTTAAGTTCTGTATCAAATGTGTGTTTGTTAGAAGGTCAAATCACGTAATTCATTAGTAAAGGTTGTAACCTATGATATTTCTCTTAATAAACTCATATTTTTATCTTTATTTTGCTTTGTTTGGATTTTATCTTTATTTTGCTTTGTTTGGATTACAGGCTGTGAGAAAATGAAAAGTTGAGGGTGTGGAGGAATGGATGTGAAAGAAGTTTTTATTGAAATATATGAGTAATGTGATGATGATAAAGATATTTTGAATTATTTTTAATTGTGTAAATTGTAATTATCCTTGTATATAAAAAAGAAGAAATAAATGATAATTAATTTTGTGGACATTTTTTAATTAAAATAAATTAAAGTTTTAATTATAAATAAAAGAAAAATAATTTAAAATTCAAATAAATAAATTTTATATTTAATATAATTTTATTATTTTCCATTTTATTAATTTAAATTAATTTGGTTAGTTAAGTTAATTTATTTAGATAATTTTAATATTATTTATGTTTTTCTAAATTATGTTATGTTATATATACATATATATAAATTATTATTAATAAGGATTTCCATTATCATCATTAACAAAATCAATATATTTTAAAAACTAAATGGTTATTTAGAACATATCATGAATATTAAGTAGAACAGTGCAACTAGGTAGAACAATGCACATGTCAACAAGATCAAAGTGTGCTTGAAAAAATATTAAAAAAAAAACTCATAAAATCAAAAATCTGGAAAACCATGAACATAATCGATTATCATTATCAGTTGTCTTAAAAAAATCACATAATCGATTATCCAAAAAATTAAAAGGCATTATCGACTTTTTTTGCAGTTAAAAATCTAACATAATCAATTACGCTCATAGATAATCGATCATATTCAAAATAACATAACTCTCATAATCGATTATGCTTGACAAATCGATTATCAACTGTTTTTAACTACATAATCGATTATGTAATACGTTCTTTTCCAATGATAATCGATTATGCATGAAACTAAAATAAAAGAAAAACGTAACATTAGGCCAAAGATGAACTACCAAACTCACTCTTCTACCTCTATGCTTACGGAAGACTCTCTTCAAGAACCCTATAGCAATACAACTCTATGTGAGAAGACTAGACCGATGTGGTGTCTATGGTGCTTGTTATTGTTACTCCATGCAAAGGTGTTGTACCGGCCCGTATCCGGGCGTTGACAAAGTCAAGGTCAAAGTCAACGTCGGGGGTCAAAGTCAATATAAGGCATCGCCTAGGTGAGGAGACGCCAAGTGCAAGCGTCGCCAAGAGGAAGCGTCGCCAAGGTAAGACGTCGCCTAGGCGAAGGCATCGTCGAGTTAAGGCATCGCCCAACTAGAGCGTCGCCAAGGTCAAATGTCACAAAGGCAAGGCAATCACAGTGTGACTCCCCGATACCCATGGGTAGGAAAGACCATGGAGGGAGCGACATCGTGGGAAGGCGTCAAACCCCGATAACCCGGGGATAGCAATAAAGAGAAGAGAAAGATGGCTTCAAGGCCATAATAATAGCGCCAGTGGAGAGCAATTTGACTCGTGAAGTGCCCATGTCGCCCCAGAGAAGCCCTTGGGATAGATACGACTCACGAGAGGGTCACGCCCATGGGTAGCCAGGTGCAGGGTACGAGAGGAAGATAGATACGCTCTCAAAGTGAGTGACTAGAGGTTTGGGGGCATGAGTTGGCACCCAAAAAGTCACCCCTTGCGCAGTTGCACTCCCAGGTAGGAGGACTCACGTGAGGAAATACCCCCAAGTGGGGTCACGGTGCTGTGAGGCCCTCCACGTGTAATAGCAGCCAAGTCAGAATAGAAACATCAGTTTGTTAGGTACAAGGTAATTAAAGCTATTTAATAGAGTTTACGTTTCGAGCGTTTAAGGTACTATTAATGCTCCAAGCGGTTTAAATGTCTTAAAGGCGCTGAACGTTTCATAATTAAAGGCACTTTAAGACGCTTTAAATGCTGGAGTAGTTTAAATAGCATCTTGAATGTTGGGAACGGGGTTCGGACTATTGAGAGAGAGAGAGTTTATTTTGACCACCTTCAGAGTGTCATTCACGGTGCTCCGACACGGAGGTGCAGAGTTTTTGGTGTTTCTTGCTAGCTGACTTGAGCGTCGGAGTGCAAACGGCCGCTAAGGCGCCCTTTTGTCCTTCTTTGCAGGAACCCACAGGTAACCAGTGGGAAGGAGTCCCTAGCTGACGGGTGAGGCTGCGCACAAAGACGTCCCAGGTCAACCGGCCGGAACAGGTGTAATGACAATATGCAACCGAATAACGTAAATAAAGTAAGGGGCATCATGGTATTTACCCTGTATGATACGGGCTTTCAACAAAATTCACTCTCACCCTAATACACACTGGCACCCTAATCCAAACACTAAGTAAATCTTGAAACGTGCCTACTTTTTTCTTTTGCGATTTTATTTTAGATTTTATAATATTTGTAACTTTATCTAATTATACGTGTTTGTTTTCAAATAAACAAGCAACAGTTATCATCTCATCGTCTTTCTTTCTCTAGTGGCTTAGTTGTATCCTAGCATCGTATGAACACTATTTCTTAGTTCTGTTCTATTGTGTTCGTTGTGATAGTGCTCTGATTAGAATTTGATGAAAACAAATTGAGAAAGTGATCATCATTGCTTAAAATTAAAATGTGGCTCTGTTAGAAGATGACAGTACAAGGAAAACAGAGATAAACAAATAATGTTTCGAACGAAACAGAACAGAAGAGAAATAAAGAATCAGAGAATGAATGTGCGCGTGCGTGTTTCCATAACTTTAGACCTAACCAAGCTTCCAATGGTATTGATGAGAAGCTTGGCATCATCCAAGGGTCTCCCAGGCGCCAACTTCTTATACAAGTAGCTCTCAAAGGTCATGCGTTGCACGTACTCGTCCCCACAAAGCTCCACCAGAGCCTCCCTGCACGCGTTACTACCGTAGAAAACCCTCTGCAAGAGATCCAAAAACCTGAAGGTGGTAGAAAACTCCGTGTCCCACGGTTTCAGGTACTCTCTCCTAAGATCACACTCGTCGATCATCCTCTCCCCACCCTCCGAAGCCTTTACGACAGCGTTTCCGCACATGCGACCCGATTTCGCCGCAAAATAAATACCCTCACCGGAACACTTCGTCACGTAACCTGCAGCGTCACCAACGAGTGCCACGCGTCCCTTCACCCGAATCGGACGCGGGTGCTCAGGAATAGGGTGCGCTTCCACTTTGATCACTTTCCCACCGTTGATCTTCGGCATCACTCTTTCTCTGATCCCGCGCTGGTACATCTTAATATCTTTCTTTGAACGCACCGTACCGGTCCCCACTGCCACGTGGTCGCACTTGGGAAAAACCCACGCGTAGAAATCTGGCGACACGTCGTCACCTACGTACATCTCCGCGAGATTTTCGTAGTGCGCCATTTTCTCGTCTGGTAATGTGATCCGTTCCTGGAACGCGATGGCGCAGGCGTAGTCACCGGCGCCGATCGACCTCGCTACGCGACTGTTGGCGCCGTCGGCGCCGATCACGACGTCGACGGCGAGCGAGCGCCGTGGGGAGCCGTTGGTTGTGTAGTGGATTGTGTAGGGCGCGGCCGGCGCTGCGGGGAGGTCGAGGCCTGTGACGAGGCCGGTCACCGCGGTAGCGCCAGCGGAGTGCGCGCGGGAGCGGAGGAACGAATCGAGGACCTCGCGGCGGAGCATGGCAATGAACTCGTGGGGTTTAAGGGTTTTTCCGAAGTCGACGGCGATGTTGGAAGGGGAGAAGATTCGCATTTGCGTCACTTGACGGTCGATGAGGTGGTGAGGGATGTTGAACTCTTCCAGCATACAGAGAGGGATGGCGCCACCGCATGGCTTCGCGACGGACGGAGGGTTGCGTTCGAAGAGGAATGTTTCAACGCCGCCGGAAGCTAGCGCCTCCGCGGCGGAGGATCCGGCGGGACCACCGCCAATAACTGCCGCCCGGAGCTTTCGGCCGGAGATGGATTTGGAAGCTGAGACGGTGAAGGATTTTAAGTAAGGTTTGGGTTTTGAGGTTGGAATGGAGAATGAAGGAAAACAAAAACTAGTTTGAATCTTGGCAGCCATGGAGAATGACGAAATGATTTGGGATTTTGAATTTTGGATCAATATCTGTGAATTAGGGTTGGTCACTTTACTCATTGTCCAGAGATATAGTATTTTATTACATACTTTAAATCGATTTCAGGGGACAAATACAAATGATGTCAGAAACAATCAGATTCCATATTGAATTCAAATAAAAAATTGTTTTCAGAATATACGAATATATTTCTTATTCTACTGAATGTGGGTTAGCTTCAGCTTTGCAAGTTGTGTGTTTAGTTTTTTATGATTTTTACTTCTCTACTGTTGTCAAAACCAGCAATATTATATATTATAAGATGAATCAATAGGAAATGCTAGACTTTCATGCTGGCCAGTTGATGAATACTAATAGGACGACAAAGATCAGCAATTGGTTGGCCAGACCAAGCTGCATCAGCTAGGATTTTGTTGACTGCTTGTGTAGGGTTAAACAAATCCCACCAAACATGAGTTGAAGCTTGATCACAGGCCATGTCCATGGAGATGCACCCAATCATGGCACCATTCAAACCAAGTCCGCAACATGCACTCTTCACGTCTTCAAAACCTGCATAAAGAACGCTTGGTACAATTGTTTTAAGATGCTAAACATTCAGCACAGGAAAATCTTCAATGCAAAGTTATCGAGGGGTGGAAAAACATACCATAAAGCCTTGGCTCGTTGATAATCTCCATCATTCCATTGTATACATCACAGAACACCATCTGAGCATCAGGAAATTCTGTATTAAGCTTGTCTATTTGTTCATCCAGCAATCTATTGTATTCGAAGATCATGTCATTGACATGTTCCACACAACCGTTTGCATTATAATCTCCGGCTGATGACGTGCTATTCAACTCCCAGGCCATGCGAGGTGTGCATCCCAAAGGCAGGATTCCCAAACATGTGATTTTCCTTGCATTAGCATTATAAAGATACCTCGCAGCATTTGCCATTTGGTTGACCAAAATGGTAGCAAAATGTTGGGCACCCCGCTGCAACGTTTGGTTGGTACTGGAAGAGTTATGGAGGAATAGCTCAATGTAATCTTCTTTGCCAAAGGAGAGAAAAAAGATGGAGGATTTTGTAAATTGGAAAGCAGTGTCCTCAGTCAGCTGCAGTTGCAATAGCTGCATAGTTTCAGAAACCTGGCGTAGTTGTTGGTTGAGAGACTGGTGGCTGTTGCTTCCTTGGTTCATGATTGTAGCTTGTGTTGACCCGAAGTTGAGACCACCAAGAACCTCCTCTAGAGATCCATTTTGACCATAAAATGGCCGGATTGATGTCAATCCAATCTTCTCAGCTGCAACAGAATGACTCCAGTGCATAAATTAGTATTGTTTGGATTATGGAGGTGAAATCTGACCAGTAAAACCTACATAACTTCTGTCTAAGAAGACATGGTTTCATTTCCCTCCAATAGGACTTGTTAGAATCACTAAAGTAAGGTTTCTTTTATCTTGTAAAAAACACGGTATTAGAATCTTACTATTCATACATTTTGACTATTCATTGGTTTTATTTCAATATGAATTTTAAATGATTTTATATCTTTATTTATATATTTGTAGATATGTGTATGTAATTTTATCATCGATACAATTCAATTGTCCATTTTTTTCTTTTTCATTTTCATCAATTCTTACGATAAAATGGAAAGTTGTGAGAGTTGTGTGAGTTTAAGCTTGGTTTCAAATTATAACTTCTTGTATGTTCTATATATGAGATCTCATCTAGTTCTGCCCAATTTTCTTGAATTACAAATGCAGTCCAGTGATGAGGAAAAAGAAAGATAAGGAAAAGTACCAAGAAGTTGAGGAAGAAGGGTGGCATCAGAGCCGTTGCATGGATACAAAGAGAGACGAGCGTGAAGCAAGGGGTAGAACAGAGTGTTGTTTCCACAGTCAACCGAGGAATCCCCTAGCACATACAATGCCGATACATGTGAGTCGTTCTTCTCATTAGGAGGGGCAATTGGTTTCTCTGTGTGCTGTCCATGAACAATGCTGAGAATGCCCATTAGAACAACAGCAATAAACCTGCTCATACTGTTTTCCCTTACTCCCCTCAAATTGATTTGACCTTCGTTGTAAATATTTGCTACTTTAACATTTTGGTGAGCAAGGGAACTTATTTTATCGGATTTTCTGGTGCAACAAGGATGGATTACACAAGAAAGTTGCAAACTACTACAGATTTATGTTTTTCTAAAAATGTTACCTATTTGATCATAGACGAAGGAAAATAACTTCATTCATAACATATTGTTGTCAATGAGAAAATTGTGTACTTTCTCCCTTTTTTTAAATGTCACGTTTTTTCGATTTCTCAACAACCTTCATCGACCAACAATTTATGCTTTCACTCCTTTTTTTATTAATATCTTCTTGAAGTCCATTGCAATTTTGTAAAAATTCAAATTAAGCTTCCAGACCCAAGGTTTCCATTAAGAATGGACAAACACACCCACTTATCATACACACTACTCTCTCTCCATAAAAAAAATGGTAAATATATAATTGCATTCTTTTTACCTTAGTAATAACTTTATTTTGAAGACCGTCGCAAACATTTTGTCATGCTTGACACGATATGACATAGCACAAGATCTAAAAATATCACACGTCAAGACACAAGACAAGGTGACTGTAGGATTTTCTTTAAAACATTTCATAAATTCATAAAAGGTGACCGTAAAACATTTCATAAATTCATAAAAGGTGACTGTAGGAGTTTCTTTGGCCATCACATTCATGGGATCTGATATTAATGGGCTTAGGGAAAAACTTGGATATGAAATCACAGAATTTGCTATCTCCTATTATATTGATATGAATGGAATTTTGATAACAAGATTTGTTATCTCTCACCAAATAACACTTCATCCAACTAACTCGTCTGACTAGGGTTTCTTTGTACACAAAAGTAAAGGAATTATGATTTATTTGACTATTGACACATCACAACCCAATTAAAGGTTAATTAATTCACCAAAGGAAACTTGGGGGTGTTATTTATGTTTTCTTTGACTATTGACAACGCAATTAAAGGGGGTTAATTCATTCATAATTTTTGTGTTACCAGTTAAAGTTATTGTATAACTTTATTTTTGAAGACGGCCGAAAACATTGTGTCTATATTAGCCTAATAAAAGGGATTCGATGGATAATGAGTATATCCATGTACAAGCTTATCGTCCAAAAACATAAATGAATGTGTATAAATCAATAGTCCATACTAGGTATCAAACGCACTTAGAATTCTAGAACAAATATCTTGGGTAAAAACAATTCTAGAAGAGAGGCTCTGTCATTCTCAGATACCATTGAGAAGTAGATTGAAGTAGTCTGATCTGATCACTAATAATATCATAATAATAGAGATAAACATAAAATTCGTCAATTTAACTGCTTGAAACTAAAATATCGTATACATGAATTTTGTAAAATAATGACAGTTGGTGAAAGTAAATAAAGCAAATCAGATGGCCAAAATCCGTCACTATGCTTTCAGCTTTCCGCTCATCCCACGTTTATTGGGCCAAATACAAGTGACAGAATTCTTCTTGGCAGCAACTGAACATTGATCATTGCTAAGCTCTGTTTGGAGCTTCCGTCGCCTCATTCTGTTCTCTAATCGTATTCCTCTTAATTTGCGGGCTCTTCGCTCAATTTCCAGAGCTTCTGTGAAATTCCAGATCCTGATAACACCTTCTTCACCTCCACACACAATTCGATCAGCTCCTATATCCACAGAGAAAAGGTTGCTCTTAAATCCATGCAACATCCTCTGTGGAGGCTCAGCTATGTCTCCACTCAAATGCTTTACCTTTGAAACTCTCTTACCAAGAGCTCGTTTGCTAGACTTCAACAGCTTTCTCACATCAATTAGAGCTAGCTTGCCATCACTTGATGCTGAAACAAGCCATGGAAATTCAAAGGCAAGGGAATACACAGCAGCCGAGTGAGGAACCCAAGTACAAACATGCCAAGCTTCACACTCATAACCATCATTTACAATCTCATACATGTGAATTGCACCATTTTCACCTCCAGTGAAAAGGAAGTCCCCTGTATGGCTCCGTGCCAAAGCATAAGTGTTACCAACATGAGCATTAGAAACAATGGTCATCAAAGCCCCACTACTAGTATCCCAAATATACACATCTGAACCTGAGGTGCTGGCCACACTTGTATCATGAGGGACAAGTGCCCAGACCCAGTCACTGTGCCTCAGCACTGCAGTACACTTCATTGAATCACGGTCCCACACTCGAACAGTAGTGTCCCATGAACCACTGTAAATCCTTGTAAGATCTAAAGCAAGGGAAGTTATAGGACCTTCGTGTCCCCAAAGTCGAACCTCAGTATTCTGATGATTCTGTGAGGCTCTGAGCTCAAACAGGTGAGGCAGTCCTTCTACAGCCCTCCAACAAAGAATAAATCCATCAGTACCGCCAGCAACCAATAGTTTTCTATCCGCTGCAACGGCTCGAATGGTGCAGCCAAGGGGTCTTGATGAAGCAATCGACAACCCATTCTCCATGTCCCACATCCTCACAACAGAGTCATACCCAGAGGTAAATATGAGCTTCGCAGAAGCCAATAGGAAAACAGTCTTAACTCCCTCAGTATGCCCATACAACACTTCCATACTATATCGTCCCATAAAAGTCTTACTCCTAAACTCCCTTTCCACGAAAATCTCCTTCCATGACTTATCATCATCCACAGCCAAGGAGGCAGTTGGAAGCCCCCACCACTGACAATAGAAATGCTTCCAAGCATGGTGCTCGGATGCAACCCTTTGGAAAATCGTTGAGACACACGAAACAATGCCCAGATCCTTGGGGTCAAGGCAACTCAAAATCTCAGATATCAACGCCGAAGGAAGGTCAGTGATGGACAAACCACAATTTAAAACCACATCACCAGGAATTGATGACTGGTTCAAACCACTTCCTGGAGCTTTGATTCCCTTCTTGGAACTAATCTTGGATGCTCCCTTAAGCTTCACGCTCTTCCCAGGTCTGCTATCTGGAAAAAGATTTTTCGTTGCCACTCCTTCGGTGAAGGATTTGGAACTAAGCTGATTAGGTTCAACTGTGTCTATGTCTGGATTTGCTACAAATTCTGCCAAATTTTGAGAAACCCCAGTCCTATTTAGGCACTCAAATGCCATAAAAAATGTGGATCCTACTCTATGAATCAAAAGGGTTGAAAGCTCAAACCCCCGCAACGACGTAACAAATACAAAATTCCCAAACCGAAGGCAAGAAAAATAGCAAATTGCAAACCCTAAAGTTAACCTAATCTGAGGAACAATCAGTGACCAAACTATGGGTAGAGGAATTGTAAAATTGAAAAAGAAATTGGGAAAAATAAGAACGATTGAAAGGAGAAAAAAAGGTTAGAGAGGAAAGAAATACCTTGAGAAGAGAAGAGAAGAGAAGAGATTGGGATAAAGAAAATGTAATTAGGATTAGCGTTTGTGTGGTTAGGTCTGCGACGACAAAGAATGAATTGAGATCCACAGGTTCGATTTGAGAAAAGGAATCTGCCAAACACACCACCCCTTCTCCCGGCCTTTCCAACACAATATTATTATAAAAATAAAACACAAGTTTAGTCAAATTTTAATTTTAAACACTAAAATAAATAGGATTCTAAATTATAAAACATATATATTACATACACTTGTAACATAATCTACATGTAAAATATAAAATATATATTACATCATTGATTATAAGAAATATTCCCATAAAGTATTTGGGCATTAAAACATAATAATATGTAAAAGATGGTTTATATATGTATATATTTAATCCTTCACATATGGTATCATGAATTAACAACTTTATTTATTGTTCTATTAAGTACTATTATAAAATATACATATATATAAGGATAACATAAATTATTTTATAATATATCAGTAGAAATAACTATAAAACCATTATTCAGACAAGGAAGTGTACATTGTTGTTTGCCATATTAACTAAATAATCAAATTTTAGCAATATTTGAGATAAATCTATATGAAGGACCAATTTACATTAATAACTATCTCAATTATTGCTCTGAAAAGTTTTCATGAAACCCAATAAATATATAGGAGGAATAGAAACACAAGGTAGTTTATTTGAAGTTTTAAAACTAATAAGGTGCAAAGAGACAAATAACCTCTTTCAAACCGAAGAAGAAAACTTCTTAAAACAATTAAATGATAAGGAAAAATCAAATAAAATATATAAAGGATGAAATAAAATACTAAAGGGTTGAAGAAATCCTATAAAAATATATTACAAAATTTTTAAAAAATAGAGGAAGAATTCAAAAAGAAGTCTGTGTAGAGGTCCCTACAACTTTTTGTCATAGAAATTCATTTACCATAGAACTACCATACCATATGTATTTCCAAGAAAACCAAATCCCTACAAAGGCAAAACCCTAGAATTTTGTAAAAGAAAATTAAATAGCTTTTTGGAGAAAAAGTTAATAAGACTATAGGAGTTGTGCAAGTTTTTGTGTCAACAATGTAAATGAAATAGAAAGAGGAGAACCTCATATGGTAATTAATTATAAAACCTTGAATAATGTTCTTAAATGGATTATGTATAATCTACCATGAGAAAGATTTAAATAATAAATTATACAATGCATTTTCTCTAAATTTGATATGAAATCAAGATATTATAAGATAAAGATAAAAGAAGAGGATAAATATAATACTCCCTTTGTGGTTCCCTTTGGCCATTATGAATAGAATGTAATGCCAATGGGATTAAGAAATGCTCCCTCTGAATTTCAAAATATAATGAATAATATATTTTCCCCATATTCAAATTTTACTGTAGTATATCTGGGCAACATTCTAAAATTTCCAGAATCCTTAGAAAAACATATAAAACACTTAAAAACTATTATAAAACAAAAGGGTCTAGTAGTATCAGCTAAAAAGATGAATATATCACTCACAAAATATAAGGTTTTTTGGACATGAGACCTTGGAATTCATAATCCTGAAGCCTCTAGATACTAGAGTCTCATGCATCTAAAATAAGATATGGAGGAATTCTAAAACAAAGGATAGAACATCAGAAAGAACACATAATTAAATACCATTGAGGAGTATGAAACGATCACAAAGTAAGTATTGTACTGTAAAAAAATGCATAACTAAATTCCAACATGAATTAATAAATAAACTATTTTATTTCGAATTAATTGTAAAGCAGCAAAACAAATTTTGGAAAAATATAAAAAAAAATAAGTATAAATATCTTTTTAACCCTACATTTAGAGTTTATATTCAATTTATTATTGTGGTTTTTAAAAAAATCTATTAAATCATAAGTTTTGTTAAAAAAAATCTAACATGTTTATTAACTCATGCATGGTATCTGAGACGTATTCCTAGTTATATTGCAAATCTTTTAGATAAATCTCTAAAAGAATTAAAAAGTATAGTATATGGCGATGTGTGCTTTTATTAAAAAATTTATTGTACAAATTTCAAATGAGAAACCGTCATTTCAGTTAATTGGGATGCCCTGAATCTGACATGTCTCTTGGGCTGAATAACATGAAGCTCAAAATTATGGTTGATCCCTTATGTTAAATTGATATAGACGATGTTAAATGATGATTACGTGGCACACTATATGGCACAATTGTGCATAGATGGATTCCAGGTATTATGTACATTTATAATTAATTATTAATTATATTTATATTTTAATTTTTTAATATTATTTCTCCTCTGCACAAACTCTAAACCCAAACCCATAAGCGAAATCACAGGTGTAGTTTCAATTTCTCACGGTCCTATCTTCTGACTTGTCAAATAATATGATGTTGATATGAAGTCCATTTATTATTGACGCTTTGGGCTTTGGAGGTGAATTTGAAGAAGAGATCAGGTCCCAGAGTGAGCGTGGATGGCGAGGCAGAGGGCGTAGTAGCGCAGAGAGTTAGGGAATTCAGGGGATTTAGGGTTTAACGGCAGGACAATGAGATTGCACTTCTTACATTTGAGGGCCATGAGATTGCAAAGACAATTTGTGTTGAGCAATGTGCAACTACACTATTGCAATTAAAAATTCCTAATCTCAATTGCCCATTTACTCATTGCAATTCAAAAAACCCTAATCCCCCAATTCAAAAATCCCTAATCCTCCAATTGAATTTTCACTAATATGTCAATTCACTCCAATTGTCACTACACAACACCTAATATCACTTCTTTCCGCCACATAAATAACACTTGACGCTGTAATGTGGAATTTAATAGAAAGAATCAATTTAGATACTTTTTAAAAAACATAAAAACAAAATTATTTAAAAAAAAACTATATTTAAGAACCAATAAGATAATTATACCTAAAAAGTATTGTGTGTAAACAGATTTTTTCAAAACATGTTTTGATTTTGAAATTTATCAAAAGGAAAGCATAATTTTATTTTAGGTTTTCTAACAAGGAAATTTTTACAAGTTGTTAAATAGAAAACTCAGAAGTTGCATTTGAATTTCTTCGGGTTGTGTAAGTTTTATCCTCCTTATCATTTTCTTAGGTTCTACCCACTTATTATGTCATTAATTATTTTTTACACACACCCATCAATCCACACACACTCGTACCTACACCCCACCCATATAATTTAAAATTTATTCATACTAGTCTTTATGCTCGTGAAGGACATAATTTTAATAAAAAAAATATTTTTACTAAATATATAAACTGATTTTTGCTAATACGATAATTTAATACAACATCATATGTTATCTTACTTAATATTTAATCTCATCATATAGTTAAAATGATAAATTTACGTATCAAGTATCTTGTATACAATTTACTAGTAAAATATAATTATTGCATGTGTATATTAAAAATAACTAAATCATATTAAAATATAAACATTACTAGTAATAATATCTATCAATTATACCACAATATCCAATTTTACTTTTAAACATTATTCACAAATTATCCAATTTTACTTTTAGATGTTGTTAACAAAGTAAGAACAAGTTAAAATATACAAAGTTGCTAACAAAGTAAGCATAAAAACCATATCACTCACAAAAATCAAAGTCAAAGCCCACAACTTAGTTTTTATCAAGCTTATATGTTCTTTCCTTCTTCTTTTCCCTTCTCTCTTATTTTCGTTTATAAAATTTTAAGTATACTTTACAAAAACGTGTTGAATAATTGAATTATACATAATATATTGATTACAATTTATATTATCCCATCGTGCATGTGCCAACTATTTACCAATAACAACAATTTTTTAATTAATTCGTATCTTTGACTTATTTTTGTATCCATGAACGTTTTTTCACAACTGTATAACGTTATTAATCTTAAGTGCACACTGTTTGTATCACGTTTTATATTCAAATTAAACAACATAATAATATTCATCCATAATAATAATAATAATAAGTAAATTATAATAATGATTCACTACCCGCGAATAACGCATAAACGGAAGAATGAAAAACTTTCCCATCTCAGATCTTAATTTTGGTACATCGTATCATATAAAAAAAAATATTTATAATTTTTTTCTTTATCTCAACTGAATAAATTATTACCATGAAGTTGATTTTGTTTCTGATTTATATATTTTATACTAATTAAAAAAAATAAAAAATGTCACTCACTTGTTTTATAGCGAAATATAAGATCCTATTTTGGCTCCAACCGTTGAGTTTTTCTATCTCTCACAGAAGAACTCATCGCTAATCACAATAACTACGTAATCCTCTCTCCATCACACCACAAACAATGTCCGGCGACGAAGCCACCACTCCCTCCGCCAAACCCAAAGCTTCCGCCACCGCAACGGACTCCCCGTTGAAAATGCAAACCGCCGTGGACTCGCTCTCCTCCATCGTCCCCTCTCTCTCCAAGCTCACCCCTGCCTCTCTCCTCACCAGCCCCGACCTCTACTCCAAAATCTCCGCCCTCCTCCGCCAGCCCAACTCCGGCGCCGGCGACAACAACCTCTGCCGTTGGCTCTACGACACGTTCCAGTCAGGCGTCGTGGACCTCCAGCTCCTTGTTCTCCGCTTCCTCCCCGTCATCGCCGGCGTCTACCTCTCACGCGTCGCCGACCGGAAACCCCAAGCCGGCTTCGAAGCCGTTATCCTGGCCCTCTACGCGTACGAAACAACCTCACGCGCCGGGAAGCCCGTGTCCATAACGATCCCCGACCTCTCACAACCCAGCGTGTACCACGAGGCCACCGCGAAAACCCCCGGCAAAGGCCCCGCCAACTCCGCCGCCACCGACCCCGAAATCGCCGTGGTCTCCCCCGCGCTGGAGCCCCACGGCACCGTGCGGTCCACGCGCCGTGCCCGCATTGTGGGCGTGGCGCTGGAACTCTTCTACGCGAAGATCGGGCACATGCCGGTGTCCTCAAAGACCGATTTTTGCGAGTTTTGCAAGGTGTGGGCAGGGCAAGACGGTGAGATGTATAAGAATTTTGAAGAGGGTGAGATGTGTAAGAAGTTGGAAGACGGCGGAGCGAAGGAAGAAGAAGAAGGGGTGGTTGAAAAGAAGAACAGGGTCGAAGGTCGAGTTCCTCTGTCTTGGGAACTGTTGCAACCTGTTATGAGGATTCTGGGACACTGTCTGTTGGGTCCCAATAACAACAAACATGTTGAGCTCTGTAACAAGGCCAATGAAGCATGCAGATCCTTGTTTTCAAGGAGCATGCATGATGTTAACCCTAAAGCTATTCTACCTATGAGAAGTCTCTTGAGACTCTCCAAAACTGTTATGCCCAACCACCCTGATCCCACTGAACTACCTTTCTCTGATGTTATTTCTCTTTGAATCCTTTCTTTTCATTCATTCTTTCTGCACTTTCTCTCTTTATCACACTCTTCCATGGAAACATATATCAACATTCATCCTATTATAAGGTTAAGTTTTAAATTTATTCTCTAAAATCATATTAAACTCATGATCATGTTCATTTCACCAAATCTTTAAAAAACACAAAGCTTATATATTAACTTACTTCAATAGTATAATTCAACACGTGAAACAATAGTGTCCTTTTTTGTTTTGATATGTTAATGTATATAAATATAAAATGAAAATTTTGTAATACGTGACAAATTTGTATATAAAGAGTTAAGAATTAAATAAGGTTTTGGTATGTTTTAGTAATTTTGATAGGGACGGTTTATAATTATATGATTTACGTGCTAATTTTGTCGTTAATGTATCTAAAAAATTACGTTCAATTTAAAGTAAAGTTATATCATCAAAGTCAAATTCACGTATTTATTAAATGTTGAGTATGAAAAATACTGAAATTATCGTGGAGGTGTCAATTTTAATATTTTTCAATTCTATAAATATTAAAAACTTGTTTAACGCATAAATTGATTATATTTAGCTGTAAAATACATAAAGAAAATAAATATAATTAAATTGAAATAAGAGAATGAGAATCTTTTGTGGCCACTATAAAAACGATTGTATTTTAAAAACGTAATAATACATGTATATTTAGATATACCTTATTTTTTTTATCTTTATTTGAATTTGAAAGGTTATTAAAAAGAATAATCAGATATATGCATATAATTTATAAAACATGCAATATGATTAACTATTTAGAAATTTAATTAATAGGAAGGTTATAATTAAAATGAACAAACTTATGTATATGCTATTAGATGACAGCATACTATTGATAAATAATTTTACTAAAGTATATTAAAAGGAATGTTTAATTGTAGTTTGGTTCTCTTTATTTTGTAAAATTCATAATTTTGTTTCTTATTTTCTCATTTTTTAACCCCATTGTGTTTAATTTTCAATTTTCAAAAAGATATGGAAAACCTTTACAATTCTGAAAGAAAATAATGAGTATTACACGTTTTTCTTTATTTTATTATGTCCTAATAATAAATTTTGACGAATAGTTGAATTGGAAATGTAATAAATTATGAATAATTAAAAATTAAAGAATCAAGATTATGTTAAAAATATTTCAGGATATAAAATTATTGAAAATTAAAAATAAACAGCTAAAAGTTTTAGAAGGAGGAAATTGTGAATTTTGAAAAATATAGAATGGAAAATTATAATTAAGCCTTGTAAAATAATACAATCATAAAAAGAACGGACGGTGGAAATGTTACGTGGAGCCAGAGCGATAGATGGATGATGGATGGTGCACAGTGCACTCAAGAAATCTCACCACAAAAGGCAGAAAAATAATCGAAGTTCCAATTTTAAATGGATTGAATGATAACCGTTAGATTTATATCAACGGTTAATATGACGTGTGCACTCATATCTAACATATGCAACACTACATCCACCCACTGTCACGCTCCTTCCTCCTCCGTCTCTGCAACCGCCCGGAGCTGCTCGACCACAAACCCTAGCACTTTTCAAAACGCACCCGTTTCGTTTTCTCGACATTCGTGCGTTTCTGCGATTCTTCAACCCCGATATGGAGCACTGAAATTATTTACGGTTCTTATTAGCGCCATACTCGGTATTTATTGCTGTAAGCTCGGACTTCTTATCTCTCGTTTAATTTTTACAATGAATTATGTAATAGTTACTATTTTTATTGATTTTTTATTTTTATTTTTGTGAATTTCACTGAAAGTTTTGCGACTTCTATTGATTACTTCATCTCTAGGTATGCATTTTGACCTATTTGTGATAACTAATTGTGATAATTAATTGAATGTTAAAATTGTGTATTGTAGTTATGATGTTTAGCTCAAACCTATTTGACATTGAACCTTTGTTCCATTTTTGGCTATACCAAATATCTGATGATGTCTGGTTTTGATTTATTAACGGACACTTTGTGATAGGACTGAGTTTTTATTCGTGTCACTTCATATGACGTTAATTTGGTAAATGAAAATTTTCTTTTAATCTGAAGAAGTTCACTTTTTTTTCTTCTCCTTTCTATGGTTCTTTTCTTTGTTTTGCAACATTCTATTAATGAGAATATTTGAGATAAAACGCTTCATTTTTTAATTTTGGATTTACTTGCTGCATAGGTAATTTAAGACAACGCCTTTCTATTTGATAGGATTAAAGCATGCAACTTTTGCTTCATACAAGTGATAAACATGGGAGAAGGAAGTGACCATCAAGCTATGGCAGATGATGGGAATGTTGAACATATTGAAGGTGGAGTTAATAATGCTGAAAACAACTCTGGTTCTCATGTTGAGGTTGGGGTTTCTGAGCCGTATGTGGGTAGGGAGTTTGATTCTGAAGATGCTGCAAAGACTTTCTACAATGAGTATGCCAGACGAGTGGGTTTCAGCTGCAAAGCTGGCTCACATGGTCGTTCCAAAGCCGATGGGGAAAATATGTACTGGGAATTTGTCTGTGGCAGGGAGGATTTGAAAAGAAAACTTGCTGAAAGTTGCACTGCAATGATTAGGATCGAGAAGAAGGGTCAAAATAAGTGGGTTGTTACACAATTTGTGAAGGAGCATAGTCATTCCATGGCAAGCCTTAGTAAGGTGCATAGTATTAGGCCGCGCAGACACTTTTCTAGTGTGGGAAGAACCATGCCTGAAACTTACCAAGGAGTGGGGCTTGTTCCAAGTGGTGTGATGTATGTATCTATGGATAAGAATTGTATTCCCACTAAGAATATCCACGGGATTAGAAATATTCCTGCAGTTGCTACTATTTCTGAAACAGCTCACCTTGTTAAAAGTCCGTCAATGATGAATTATGCTGTTAGGCCAACTATTCAAAAGAGGACATTAGGGAGGGATGCTCACAACCTGCTGGAGTACTTTAAGAAAATGCAAGCTGAGAACCCTGGTTTCTTCTATGCAATACAACTTGATGATGATAATCACATGTCTAATGTGTTTTGGGCAGATGCGAGATCAAGGACTGCTTATGGTCATTTTGGTGATGCAGTTACTATGGACACAACTTACAGAATAAATCAATATAGAGTGCCCTTTGCTCTGTTCACTGGGGTAAACCATCATAGTCAGATGATTTTGTTTGGTTGTGCACTCCTCTTGGATGATTCCGAGGCTTCTTTTGTCTGGCTCTTCAAGACATTTTTGACAGCGATGAATGACCGTTACCCTGTCTCTATCACTACTGATCAAGACAGAGCTATACAAACAGCAATTTCACAAGTTTTCCCTCAAACACGCCACTGTATAAGCAAATGGCATGTCTTGCGAGAAGGCCATGAGAAGTTGGCTTATGTATGCAACATGCATCCAAATTTTCAGATTGAACTATATAATTGTATTAATCTGACAGAAACAATTGAGGAGTTTGATTCATGTTGGAATTTTATCATGAATAAATATGAACTCACAAAAAATGATTGGCTTCAGTCATTGTACAATGCTCGTGCACAATGGGTTCCAGCATATTTTCGTGATTCATTTTTTGCAGTAATATCTCCTAATCAAGGAATTGATGGCTCTTTTTTTTATGGTTTTCTCAACCATCAGGCAACATTACCAGTGTTCTTTAGGCAGTATGAACAAGCTTTAGAGAACTGGTTTGAAAAAGAATTAGAAACAGATTATGAGACAATTTCCTCCACCCCTGTCCTGAAGACACCTTCCCCAATGGAGAAACAGGCTGCTAATCTCTATACCCGGAAAATATTTTCAAAGTTTCAAGAAGAGCTAGTCGAGACCTTTGCTTATACAGCCAACAGAATTGAAGAAGATGGAGAAAGTAGCATATTCAGGGTTGCAAAATTTGATGATGACCAAAAGGCTTATGTTGTCACGTTAAACCTTTCTGAGTTGAGAGCTGACTGTAGTTGTCAAATGTTTGAGTACTCAGGCATTCTATGTAGACATGTTCTAACTGTTTTTACTGTAACTAATGTACTTACGTTACCATCTCATTATATTTTAAAACGGTGGACAAGAAATGCAAAAAGCAGTGAACATGCTGGTGAATCGCATGTACACGATTCTTTGGCATCACGATATAGCAATCTTTGTTGGGAAGCCATCAAATATGCTGAAGAAGGGGCAATGAATGTGGAAACACATGATACTGCAATTGGTGCTCTTAGAGAAAGTGCAAAGAAGATTTCTTTCATGAAGAGAAGTGTGGCCAAAGTTTCCCCACCTAGTCATCCCGTCAGTTGGACTGCTTATGATGACAGAAAATCCCCAACTTCAACAGCAGATACAAACCCTCTTTTGTGGCCACAGCAGGATGAAACAACAAAGAGGTTTAACCTTAATGATGCTAGTACTCCTGTTCAATCAGTTGCTGATTTAAATTTACCGCGAATGACTCCAGTGTCTCTTCAGCGCGATGATGGTCCACCTGAAAACATGGTATGTGAAGGAGAACCTCTTCCCCTTTTTTTATTTGACATATTCTTGGGATTGGAATTGGACCGCAATCCAATAAATTGGTCCTTGTGTTCTATTCTGTAGGTGGTCTATCCCTGTCTGAAATCATTGACATGGGTAATGGAAAACAAGAACTCAACACCAGGGAATAGAGTGGCTGTTATCAATCTTAAGGTGTGCTGATAATTATATGAATGATGAAAACCTGGTAGTAATACTCATGATTTAGTTTAAATTTGGTTTAGATACCTGTGCTTTTGCATGAGAATTTTCTGAGACACAGATAACCTTTAATCCCTTTATGAGTATATGAATGTCTTATGTAACATCTGATCGTGTGAGGTTATCCTGCTTTTATCCTCTTGCATCAATTTAACAAATAACGAGAATGTGAGGATCCTAAGTCCTTTAAGCTTATTTCAAATGCAGTTGCAAGATTATAGCAAGAATCCATCAACAGAATCGGAAGTTAAGTTTAATCTGTCAAAAGTTACTTTGGAACCGTTGTTTAACCATATGGTCAACATCAGAGATCAGCTTTCTGCGCCAACTAGGAAGTTTGCTGTATTAAATCTAAAGGTCTGTGATTTTGTTCCATTAGACTTATTTTTCTCAAATAGGCCCTGTCCTTATGCTTTGTTGCTTTAGTATTAGTACTAGAAAAGCAGGGATTGATGCTGCTTTGTATTGTCATATTAAATTTCCTTAAAGCACTTCTCTTCTTACTGAGTGGCTGTAAATGGGGGTGGTAGGATATTTATTTTGATTTATATTTATAAGGTTAGGTTTTATTTAAGGAGCACATACTATTAATTAGGTTTCTAAGGAAGAAAATTTTAATTATTTCAATTGGCAAGATACATAAAGGGAACAGAGCTAGACTGTTGTTTTTCAGAGGCTGGTGGTATAGGTAAATGACATTTATTATTAGGGAAAATGGTTAGGTATGAGCATATTCATATTGGCTATTAAAGAAAGTAGGCATCACGCAGTTGAAAATATAGCTGCTTTATAAAAATGACATGATGCTGTTGAGGTAGATAACTTGTAATATAATGTTACGACAATATACTTGATTTTGACTAAAATCTTATAATTGATCTTACCAAATTCAGTTTAAAATATGAAGAACATACATATGGATAAATACTTAGCTTCTTCCTTCGTATCTCGAGACTGAACAGGAATTGATATTCTATCTTGGAGATCATATTTGATGCAAAGAGCATATATGCAGAGTAATGATTGTGTTAAATGGAAGTTTCTAGCATTTTTCGTCGATTAGGGTGAAAACATTGTGAAAATGATGAAACATCTATACATTGATAGGTCATGTCTATATAAAAGAGTGTGTATTTGTTTTTATTTTCTTTATTTTTCCCCTCACTGGCTTGTCTCACCCCCTTCCGATTAAAAAGAGAAGAGAGATAAAGAGAACAAAAGCAAAAGATAATTATTGTCATCAATTGTATTATTCTTACTTCATGGGGCTTTTGTGGGGTTGATGCATCTTTCTTGCTTGTTTAAGATGTTATCGTATAGAAATCCCACTTTCTAAAAATGTTCCTTTGAGTTTTGGTCTATGTATTTCGACAAACTTTTAGATTGTTGAAATTCTTTTAACTGTTTCAGCTTCCAGTTGCCGATACAAATACTGGTGCGTGTGAAGTCAAGTTTCAGGTGTCCAAGGATACATTAGTTGCTGTACTACGGTCAATGGACTACATACGTGAGCAACTCTCTGTTCCTGTAAGTTGTTTATTGTTACCTAAACAAGTGCCACCAGATGTATCAATGTGTTTTTAATAGTGTGGTATCAACCATCCAACTTTAGTTTTCAATCAGGAAACTAAGGCTCTATTTTTTATTAGCACACTAGGGTGCTTTTTTGTGTACGTAATGTTAATCTGTAGGGTAAATTTTGGCAGGGCGATGCGCAAACAGAAGCTATATCAAAAAGACCTCGGAAGTGAAGCAGCGAAATTTTTGTTTTATACGCATAGGTTCGTGACTATTAATCTTGATGGCCACATGGTGAACACTGAATACACAAATGGCTTTTAGAAAAGTAGTGTAGTAAAGTCTCTCTCCTTTTTTGTGCGTGTTAATTTTGTTGTCTAGGATATTTATTTGTACATGTAGCATATCACAGGCAACAGAGTTACTTTAAAGGAACCGTTTGGAAGATCCTTACCTCTTCACTGGGGTGAAGTGGAGGAGCATTCTCAAACGAATAACGAGTAGAAATGGATTTAGGAATTTGGAAATGGAAAAAAAAAGGCAAACAAATGCAGGAGTGGAAATTATATATTAGTTTGGTGACGAAATTACCTTATGAATCCTATTTTTTACACAAAAAGTAATGATAATTATAGGAGTTTTTTAGTTTGTCATATAAACTTTGGACGTAATATTTGGCTGTGAATACTTATTTGATTTCAAATTTTCATTTGTAAGAAATTAGTTAATTTTTATAATACATGTGTTAAAATTCAAGTCATACTTAATATGATTTTTTGTTGGATGATACCGTGAAATTTTAGTCAAAATAGTCATTGACGTAAGTCCTGTTTGACTGAATATCAACAATTTCTTATATTTTATATTTTTCGATGGAAAAACACATTTTGATGCAGTTCATTATTTTTTCTTAAAGATTACAATTTTGAATGTGAAACAGGAAAACAGGAATAGCGGTTTCACTAATAAAATTCTGTTCCTAAAAAAGATTTAATATTGACGATGATATAAGCGAAATATTGCAGAGATCGCATTAGCTTTTGTACTCATAAAATATGGTTGAGTTAATATATATACTTAAAAGTTAATACGAGGAGATCATGCTCATTCACGTTTATATTGTTTTGAAATCATCAATCCAATTAAAAGGCATGAACTTGTGATCTTCTCAGTGACATTATGAAAGTTTAGTGGTGAAGGTTGCAGAGGAGTTTAACAAGAATGCTTAAGTTGGCAACTTCATTGTTATTCAAATTCTAAATGTAACAAAATCACAGATGCTTGGGTGACAAAATGGTTGTAACAAGATCATCCATTGCTCTTACCGAAGACCCTTTTTCTTCCCCATTCTCTGTTGTGGCATCTCTCATGTGAGCTGCAATCTCATTTGCCTTCTCCTTCATCTCCTTTCCCTGCTCTTCTTGGTCCATCACTATATCTATGACCTTCTTAACCTGCTCTCCTGTAATGGTGGTTTCCACAGTTCGAGTGAGCTCCACAGCCACACCCATCTCCTCCACCAACATCTTCACATTATATGCTTGCTCTGCAGCTAGTGGCCACCCAATCATTGGCACCCCGTGGCCAAGGCTCTCCAACACAGAGTTCCACCCACAATGGCTTAGAAATACTCCAGTGGATTTGTGCGACAAGATCTCCAATTGAGGTCCCCATTTGTGTACCAACAAGCCACGATTGGTATCCCTCATTCTCTCTTCAAATCCTTTTGGCAACCACTCTTCTCTGAAGTCTCCATTCATGTCAAAACCAACAGGGGGCCTTATCACCCAAAGAAACGATCTCCCACTCCTTTCCAACCCTTCAGCCAACGCCATCATTTGGGAGGCACTGATTGTGTTCTGTGATCCAAAAGAAACGTAGACAACAGAATTCTCATCCTTCAAATCCAGCCACTCCATGCAAGCTTCAAGGGCTATGCCAGATTCCTTTCCTGCACGATGTTTTGAACCCTTGAGTGCAGTAGGTGGTAGAAGAGGCCCCACAGTCCAAACAGGACTTTGAAGATACTTCCTCAGAAGCTGCAACCCCAAAGGCTCCATCTCCTCAACCGTGTTGCAAATCCATCCGTCGGACTTCATAGAAAGAGCAATTGCTGGAATGAAGAACTGTGACCATTCATCAGTGCCATCAGCTTGTCTTAGAAATTTATGCAATTGAGTACGGTGGAAGCGGTAGTTTTGAGGGAACCCCGGAACCCAGAACTCATCAGAGTCTGTTTTCCTGTGAGGAAGGTTGGACCAGATAGAGATGTAGGCTAAAGTTCCATAAGCACCACAAGTGGTGAAGCATAGATTCCTAATACCTAAGCTGGTTGCAACGTTGTTAACCCAGCCAAGGAACACGTCAGATATTAAGCAAAGTGGAGGGTAACCCTCTTCTTCTGTGATCTGTGATATGAGGGAGCGTAGAGGAGCCTCAAGGCTGAGTGATGATTTAAACAATTTGCCTATGAGATTGAGAGGAAGCTTTTCTGTGTTCTCTATGTTTGGTGGCAAACCATGTTGGGTAGAGTTGAAATGTAACTCAGCAAGACGGATTTGATGAGGGGAAGTGGAAGAAAGTGCAGATCGAAGATATTGAACGTTGAGGGGTGTGTTGGCTATGGTGATGTTGAAGGTTGTCTTGTGTTGGATTTGGCGTGCTAGTTGGAGGAATGGGATGATATGGCCTTGTGCCATGAAGGGTATCATCACGATGTGGCCATTCTTCTTTGCTGCCTCTGCCATTTGGGCTAATAGCTTTCTAGTATTTGTTTCTGATACAAAATGTGTCTATGAACTACAGTGAAAGCTTAAGATGAAGGAGGTCAAGCTCTGACATTTTAGGCCAAACATATGTGAACCTCTGCAATCCACGTTTGAAAGTAAATTGATGCAATGCGCATAGGTGCCTTTTCGGTGCTGTGGGACCTTTTCAGAAATATGCATAGCCTTTCGTGAATTATGATGATCATAACTGATATAATAGTATGTTCTTCTTTTTGTTATTTTTTAATTTAAGATATATATTCTAGAATTCATAAAATCTATTAAGGAAATGATATTCTAGAATGGTTACGACTGTTCTTTTTGAAAACAGGATATGGACTGTCTTTTCCAAAATATAACATGCATGCCCTGCACTCCCCCTTTTCATTATAGATTTATCATTTCCAAAAATATTATGGATTACCAATTCCATAAGTAAAAAAAAAAATGAACCCTACATTTCTTATTTGACGAACACGTTTTTAAAACCAACCACTAACCACCACAACACCGCCATAAATCACACATGTTTGACCAAAATTTATCAGAATACTCATTGTTGCTTGCTTTGAAGAGTAATAACAAAAATGGCAAAGAAGAATGAGACGTTTTACTAGGATTCTTAAAACCTCTTTTTGTCAATTCATATTTCTGATAGGGTGTATGAAGAAAAGTAAAGGTGCAATAAGAAAATACCCTTGATTGGGATCACAATTCACTATTTCCTAAATAATCTATAAAAGGTTTTACCATTTTTTCATATGTTCTCTCCAAAATCATTTATAAAGATTTTACCTTTTCTTTTCTTTCGTTTATCAAACATTTTAATTTTAATTAATATTGTGTAAAAATACCAATTTTAATTGTGAAAATAAGATGCCATGTGTTATCCATTGTCTATTCAATGTGATTTAATAAGGACATTGTTATGGTAATATATGGAGTGTCTTGCTATGTCACTAAAGTAGAAAAATATTACACATCTTTAATGCAATTTATTTATTTATTTTAGTGTTTTTCCCACTTAGACACTTCGTGGGTAAAATATTCTCCCACACGTATCTACCAACCGATGAAAAAAATGAAAGGAAGAACGAATATCTACCATCCTATAGCTTTATGCTTCTTGTTCAAGAATGGGACAATTTTGTTGGGTTTGATTCTTGTAGGGTTTAAGAAATAATGGTAAAGATTGCTCAGCAGTTTATAAGAAATATTCTTACAGAAACAACTTTATTATTCAAATTCTAAATGAAGAGAATCACAAAGACTTGGGAGATAGAATGGTCCTAACAAGATCATCCATTGCTCTTAGAGAAGACCCTTTTTTTTCCCCTTTCTGTGTTATTGCCTTTCTCATATCAGATGCAATCTCCTTTGCCTTCTCCTTCATCTCCTTTCCTTTCCCTTCTTTGTCCATAACTATGTCTATCACCTTCTTCACTTCCTCCCCAGAAATGGTAGTTTCCACAGATCTAGTGAGCTCCACGGCCACACCCATTTCCTCCACCAACATCTTCACATTGTATGTTTGCTCTGCAGCAAGTGGCCACCCAATGATTGGCACCCCGTAGCTAAGAGCCTCCAACACAGAGTTCCATCCACAATGGCTTAGAAACACTCCAGTGGATTTGTGTGACAGAATCTCCAACTGGGGTGCCCATTTGTGCACCAACAATCCACGCTTGGTGTCCCTCATTCTCTCCTCAAACCCTTTTGGCAACCATTCCTCCCTGAAGTCTCCATTCACGTCAAAACCAACAGGTGGCCTTAAAACCCAAATAAACGATATCGCACTCTCTTCCAACCCTTCAGCCAAGGCCATCATCTGGGGGGCACTGATCGTGTTCTGTGACCCAAAAGAAATGTAGACAACAGAATTCTCATCCTTCAAGTCCAGCCACTCCATGCATGCTTCAAGAGCCACGCCACATTTCTTCCCTGAGCGATGTCTTGAGCCCTTGAGTACAGCAGGTGGAAGGAGTGGCCCCACGGCCCAAATAGGAAGTTGAAGATACTTGCTCAAAAGATGCAACCCCAGAGGCTCTATTTCTGCAGCCGTGTTGCAGATCCACCCATCAGACTTCATAGAATGTGAAATCTGTGGAATTGTGAATTGTGACCAGTCATCAGTGCCATCAGCTTCTCTTAGATATCTATGCAATTGAGTGCGATGGAAGCGATAGCTTTGAGGGAACCCGGGAATCCAGAACTGATCAGAGTGTGTTTTCTTGTGGGGGAGGTTCAACCAGAGAGAAACGTAGGCCAAAGTTCCATAAGCACCACAAGTGGTGAAGGTTAGGTTCCTAGTGCCCAGACTATTAGCAACTTTGTTAACCCAGCCAAGGAACACGTCAGATATCACGCAGATTGGAGGCTGACCCTCTTCTTCTGTTATGCGTGATATCAAGGAGCGAAGAGGAGCCTCAAGCGAGAGTGTTGAATGACAGAAATTTACCAGTTGAGTGACAGAAAGCTTCTCGGTGTTCTCTGTGTTTGGTGGCAAACCGTGTTGGGAAGAGTTGAAGGGTAACTCAGCAAGACGGATTTGATTAGGAGAAGTGGACGAAAGTGCAGACTGTAGGTGTAGAATGTTGAGAGGGGTGGTGGCTATGGTGATGGTGAAGGTTGCTGATGTAGTGTGTTGGATTTGTCTTGCTAGTGCGAGGAACGGGATGATATGTCCTTGCGCCATGATGGGTACCATCACTATATGCCTCTTCTTCTTTGCTTCTTCTGCCATTGTAGGGAGCTGAAGCTGAAAACAGAACAAAAGTGTTGCTGGTGATAAAAGAAAAGTGTTCAAGAGCATATAAAGGAGAGGAAGAAGTTTGCAGATTTTCTCTTACATGTCAAAGTATCATGTTTTGATTCCTATTTGAAATTCTCATTAAAAACCGTAAATAATAATAATAAATGAAATTAAATTATTTAATTAAAATATTAAATATAAAAATAATAGAAAATGTTTTGTTAGAGTGACAATTGTTAGAGTATGAAGAGAAATCAAGATCCGAAATATGTACCTAGCCAATGCATGATGTTAAAAACAGATAATACTTTAACACTCTTATCTAAAAACCAACCTTAATAATATAATAGTATATATTAAAAATTTAATTAAAAAATAAATGAATATTTTTTATCTTTTAATAATATTAAATAAATGTATTTTGTTTTTTAAAAACGTTTTGTTACACCTTCTGTCAAGTTACACACTTTTGACGCTGCAAACGTGGAAACAATGGATGATATGGTAAGGATATTGTTGTAAATGTCATGATGGTGATGTGGCTTTGGGAGAGAGAAAGGAGAGAACGTAGGGTTTGAAAACCGTGTGAGAAGTTGAACTTTCTCAACACGAAGGAAGAAGGCGGTGTTGGAATTGGGAGGTTGGTGGTGACACTGAGGTCGGTGGTGACGTTAAGCGCCTCGTCGAGATCGTCGTTGCTACGCTCGACGTGACGGTCGCTGTCGTGGATGATGACATGGAACTGATTGGCGTCGAAACAAATCCACACAACTCTCAGAACGCTGTTGGAAACGTCGGTGTAAGGCCCTTCGCCACGAGGACTACTTACCCAGCCACAGGTTCCTCCACAACGCAAAACTACCCATGTGTCTGCAATTGGTTACTTATGTGACGCACGCAAAATTGGTTACCCGTGTGTCTGTAAATGGTTACTTATATGGACGTTTATGACCACCCACTCTTCATGAAAAAAAATCTAATTTTTTTTAATAAGAACCATATATTACATCGCTTAGATGACTTAACCAATGCAATAACCCTATCAGAACTTGTTACTCAGCCACAGGTTCCTCCACAACGCAAAACTGGTTACTAGTTACCCGTGTGTCTGTAAGTGGTTATTTATGTGACGTTTATGATCATTCACTCTTCATGAAAAAAAATCATTTTTTTTAATATGGGAGTCATATATTACACCGGTTAGATGACTTAACCGATGTAATATAGGTCATTATGAGTAAAAAAAAAATATTACACTAATTGTTAATAAGAACCAATGTAATATATTTTTTTTACCCTATTTGAGTCACTATATCATAATCCTTTTTTTTAGTGGTATAAAATTGTTTGGGTGTCACGGAATCTCACACTTGAATTGAAGAAGACAAGACATACTCTTATAGTTGTGACATTCATTAGGGTTTACTTATTCTTTGACAAAGGTTATGGACAAGGTTACCACCTCGTTAAAAGATTTATGTTTTCAAGATTCTTTTATATATAACTAATTATCGGTAACCTAATATAATAATTTAATAATACTCTTTAAAAAAATGCTTATGAACGAGTAAATATAATATAATACAATAATATCAATTAAAAATTGGATCACATGTGAGAGAATTTCACCCATTGGTTTGGATGCGGGAATTAATTAGTCCCAACTTTTTTTAGAATAGAATGGATTACTGTGCAATGTGTCGTTCGACTATTATTAAAGTGTGTTTGGTTCAACACAACTACACTATACTGTTGTCGACTTTCAACATCAGTTTTTGGATCAAATTTTGGAGGTAATTTTTTATTTTTATTTTTTATTTTTGTGGTTGAAGCTGAAGAAAAGTGAGTTTTTCGGTGGGTAATTGGATTTTGATCTTTTTAGAGAGTCAAATTTTCATCTTTAGAGTGTATGACTGTAATCCAGTCAATGATTATAATTATAATATCATAATTTTTTCATCTAATTTGAAGTTTATTATAAAAATGTAGTTACATATTTATTATAATTTATTTTCCCAAATTCAAATTTATTATAAAATTAAAAAACAAAATAATTTTTTATTTATTTTTTCCAATATAATTATTTAGTTCAAAATACCTATAAAATATTTCATTTCATTCTCTTTATATTAATATTATCCTTTATATATTTTTAATTTTTAATTTTCAAATTTTATATTTCCTTCTATTTTCAATTTTATAAATATTTTAATTCTCTACACAACAAAATTTAATAATTTAATCTTACAATTTAATAAGTTTTTCTTTTCATTTAAAATTTATTCTACACATTTTTAATTAAAATTTTAAAAACATTTCTTACTTATAAATAAAATTTTTAAATTTACTTTATTTTATTTTATGTGCCTTTCTTCTTCCTCTTTCACTCCTTACAAATGAAAAAAAATCAAAATTCAAACATTCGGCCACCACATGATTTATTCCGAATGGAAATCAAAATGTAGAAGTAGAAATTATATTATTCTGAAAATCAAATTTCAAAAAGATTTTCACATCTTGCACAGTAATCCATTCTAATCACTGAAATAAAGTTTCTCCACATCAAATGTTGCATTTGTCAAGGAGAGTTGATGTTTTTCAACACTAAAATTATTACAATTCAGTGTGTTTTATTTTAATTATTATTTTCTTCAAAAAATAGTGCAATTTTTGTTATATATATATATTGTTATTCAGTAATATGTTGGTACCAGCAAATTTGAAAAAATTGTATATAAATCATTTTATGATTATATGTGTGTTTATCATATTATAAACAGTATCGAATTTATATATTAAAATAATAAAATTCTTTGTAAAAGTAACATGTTAGGAGGTTTGGACACTCTTCTCAAATAGTGTGTTTCTGTCGGATACGCGTATCGGATATCGATACTCGTAGGACACGTATCGGTGAAATGTCCAATTCAAAAAGTATTTATTGTATTTTTGACAATTTTAGCACGAACCTAACACAATTTTTAAAAGAAGAAATACATTAATTTTTTAAAAACTCAAATTTATTGTATAATTTTTTATTGTGATTATAAAAATAAGGAACTACTAGTCCGTAATAATAACTAAAAGACTATAATATTAATAAATAAAATAGATTACATAATGTTACATCATTCGTGAAAGTACATTTGTACTAAATAAAGAATAAAATTAAATTTTAATGTCTTAATCATTATGTATGTGAATATGAATAAAGAGTATCTAACTGATGATCTTTGAATGTTTTTTTTTTCTCATATACACTTTTTCAAATTTTCCTGTATCAAAATAACATCATTTCAACCATCAATATCCATAAAATAAAATAAATATAATATCAATAAAATAAATTAAAAACCTGCAAGCTCAACAACATAATCATTTTCAGCTTGTTGTTCCACAAATAACATATATTGGTACACAATTACATTTGTTATCATGAGAGTCATGTTTTTTATATGTAAAATAAATTGACCAAATAAAATGAATTGAAAATATAATAATGTTCATACCTCATATGTGTGATGTAACATCATATTTTAAAGATTTTCAAACACTTATGTGTAAACAACATTAGTTGTTGAAGTAGTTTTTTGTCCATCTTCATCCAAAATTAAGATTTTCAAACAATTTTTAGATTTTACTCGAGAAACAGAAACATATATCTGCCCATGTGTAAATACAGTTCTGGAAGATAAAACCCAACTTTGGAAAGTGTTTGACCTTGACTTTTATTTATAGTCACTGCAAAGCACAAGGATACTAGGATTTGTCTTCTTTGAAACTTGAAAGGCAGTCCTGAATTTGAAGGAATCAAGTACATTCTAGGAATGAGTATTTTATGCCCAATGCTTTTGTCTGTAATCACTCTAGCACCAATAACATTCTTTCCCAACTCAATAACTTGTAATCTGGTGTCATTATATAATCCATTAGCTTGATCAATATTTCTTAAAAGCATTATTGGAACACCATTTTTGAGGTTTAGGTAATGATTAGGAACTTCTAAGCATCTAATGTCATTTAAAAACTCTGATGTAAACCACTCAGCTTGAATGTCTTCTTGTTCATCAGATTGGCAAGGTGTGTCTGAACTTAAGTAAGTAACTTCTTCTCCAAGCATTAATACAATTCGCCTAAGCCTGGAAGAACAAAGGTAAGTCTTCCAATGCTAAAACCACTTTTTCTTGGTTTTCATTCCCAATGTTGATCCATCCAAACAAATTTGGTGGTGAATTCAGCATACGTCAGATTTTTCCCTTCAACATATATCTTATTAGCCTCAAACCAGGCCAAAAACATAGTATTCTTCTTGTCTTCATTTTTCTTCTAGATGTATCAATTTCATTTTGCTTCAACAATGTCCATGCCTACAATAGTAGAGGATTTGCATATTATATTTTAAAACTTTAGAAATCATAGTAATATGTATGAAAGGCAACAAAAAAAGAGTTACCTGCATTTACTTTGCGAAAGAATTTTTTTTAAATCAGTCATCATTTCATCCAATTTCATTTTAAATACTCTACACACAATGTTGGGTATATCAAATGTTGTACAACCTCTTAAGGAAACAAAATCACATATTTCATGCCAGTTTATGTTGCACATAATCGTGATAAACAAACCTAGATATCCAAATTTTTTTACATATGGCCATAACATCTTGGCAATTATTGAACATATACCTCATACCACTTGTAAACGATGAAGTAGAACTATGCACTTTCCTATGACAGAAGAATTTGTTTCTCCTTGATTTATTGCTTCTTGTACACCATGAAGAATATCACAGCGAATAAGTTACTGGTTAGCTATAGTGAATGACAACCTTTGTGTCTCAATGATTGTGTATCCATGGAAAAAAGAAAAGAAGAAAAGAGAAATGAAATCAATGAATGACTCAATGAAGAACAACCTATATATAGTGAAAACCCATTTCCATAATTATAATGTATTTCACAACTCAACAGAAGAAAAAAAAGATCACAAAGCAAAAAACAAATCGTAAATGAGATGAACAAAATGGACATGATAACAATGGATTTCAAAAGTGGACAAAATCAAAAAAAAAAAAAAAGCAAATGGAAAACAATAAGTGGCGTTAACAATCTGAGCAAATGAGATGAACAAAAATACACTTTCAAATATGGATCAAATGAACAAAACGAAAAAAAAAAAGATATGAAGATTTCACAATAATAATAGTGAATAAAACTTAATACCCAAAAAAACTGTCAACATATAGATAAATGCAAAAGACATTGAACATAAAAGATAAAAAAAATGCAGAAAATAAAAAAATGAGATAAAGATTTGACAATACAAATGGAAAAACTGAGAAGAATGGAGAACAAATTTGAACAGAAATGATATAGATGCAAAACAATGAACATAAATGATAAAAGAAAAGTAGCACTGAAGAGAACTGATAAGAATACTAGAAAACAAAGGATAAACACTTAATACCTAAACAACAATGAACAAAAAGATTAAAAAAGCTGCAGAAAACAAAATAAATGCAATGAACATTTCACAATACAAATGAAAAAGCTGAGAAAAAAATTTAACAAACAATATGTACATATATGATATAAATGCAAACAAAAATGAAGAGAAAACATTAAAAAAACTACAAAACCAAAAAAATGAGAAGATTTCACAATTACAATGAACAAAACTTAATACCCAAAACAACGTGAATAGAAAAGATAAATGCAAAAAACAATGAACAAAAAAGATTAAAAAAAACTATAGAAAATGAAAAAATTATATGAAGATTTCACAATACAAATGAAAAAACCTAGAAAAATGGAGCAAACAATCTGAAAAGACATGATAAAAGAAAACTGGAACTGAACAGAACTGATAAGCATACTGGAAAATGAAGGATAAACATTTAATACCCAAAAAAACAATGAACAGAGAAGTTAAAAAAAACGGTAGAAAACGAAAAAAATTAAATGAAGATTTCACAATACAAATGGAAAAATTGAGAAAAATGGAGCAAACAATCTTAATAGAAATGATATAGATGCAAAAAATATGAACAGAAATGATAAAATAAAACTAGAAAATAAAATGATAAAAGGAGATGAAGGTATAAAAAATTACTTGGTCCACGGAAAATGAAAAGAAGAAAAGCGAAATCAAAACAATGAATGGCTCAATGAAAAACAACCTATATATAGTGAAAACTTATCGCCATTGCCAATTCATAATTCAAAAATACGCGCCAAATCAAAACTACCCAAAATAACAGATGTGCAGTGGTGTTCTTCGAATGAGCAGAATGTGCAATTGCCAAAATTGTGAAAAAGGAATAATCGTAAGGTTGAGAGAGTAGCGTAGAGAGGAGAGAAGCATGAGAGTTTTGGAGAGAGGATTAGGGTTTTTGAGAGAGTGAGAAAAATAGGATCTTTAATGAGCGATAGGTGTCTTAATATAATTGGTCCACATGTAAGTAAATTACTAGGGTTTGATAAAAGAAAACTGGAACTGAACAAAATTGATAAGAATACTGGAAAACGAAGGATAAACATTTAATACACACAAAAACAATGAACAGAAAAGATAAAAGATATGTGAGAAAACAATAAAAAAAATAGATAAAGATTTCACAATACAAATGGAAAAACTGAGAAAAATTAAGCAAACAATCTAAATAGAAATGATATAGATGCAAAAATAATGAACAAAAATAATAAAAGATGAAGGTATAAAAAATTACTTAGTCCATGGAAAATGAAAAGAAGAAAAGCGAAATCAAAACAATGAATAGCTCAATGAAGAACAACCTATATATAGTGAAAACCCATCGCTATTGCCATTTCAAAATTCAAAAATACGCGCCAAATCAAAACTATCAAAAAGAACAGATGTGCAGTGGTGTTCTTCGAATGAGTAGAATGTGCAGTTGTCGAAATTGTGAAAGAGGAATCATCATAAGGTTGAGAGAGTAATGTAGAGACGATAGAAAAGTGGGAGTTTTGGAGAGAGGACCAGGAATTGAGAGGTATTAGGGTTTTTTAGAGAGTGGGAAAAAATGGATCTTTAATGAGCGATAAATGTCTTAATGTAATTGGTCCACATGTCATTAAGTGATTAGGGTTTGATAAAAGAAAACTTGAACTGCACATAACTAATAAGAATACTGGCAAATGAAGAATAAACATTTAATAACCAAAATAATATGAACAGAAACGATAAAAAAAACGAAAAAAAAAACGAATAAAATTAAATGAAGATTTCACACGGATAAAAATGAAGCAAACAATATGAATAGAAATGAAATATATGCAAACAAAAATTGAACAAAAATAATAAAAGACAACTAGAAAAAGAAATGATAAAATGAGATGAAGGTATAAAAAAATACCTGGTCCACGAAAAATGAAAAGAAGAAAAGTGAAATCAAAACAATGAATAACTCAATGAAGAACAACCTATATATAGTGAAAACCCATCGCTATTGCCATTTCAAAATTCAAAAATACACGTTAAATCAAAACTATCGAAAAGAACAGATGTGCAGTGGTGTTCTTTGAATGAGTAGAATGTGCAGTTGTCGAAATTGTGAAAGAGGAATCATCGTAAGGTTGAGAGAGTAGTGTAGAGACGATAGAAAAGTGGGAGTTTTGGAGAGAGGATTAGGAATTGAGAGGTATTAGGGTTTTTTAGAGAGTGAGAAAAATTAGATCTTTAATGAGCGATAGAAGTCTTAATGTAATTGGTCCACATGTTATTAAGGGTGTGTTTAGATTGGGGAGGAGATTTGAGGGAGTGGATTTGGAGTGATTTGAGAAGAAAGTGAGGTTCTTTGGATTGGGGTATGTAAGAGTAGATTTGTGAACAAAGTTTATTGAATTTTGTGAATGATGTGATGGTTGTGTGAAAATTTTTAATTCTTTTAAAATGTATAAAAATGTAAAATTATAAATTTACTCTTACTTTTAATAATATATGAATAATAAAAAATAAATAAATAATTTATATATTTATTCTTTTATAATTAATAATAATATTATTATTATTATATAAATAACTATATTTATTTTTATTATTAATATTATTAAATATTTATACAAATAAAATTAAGAATAATTTTAACTTTTTAATGGTATTATGTAAATTTTTAATAATTATAAAATATATATTTAATATAATATATATTTTGAGTTGATAGATATAATTATTTAGTTATTATTTATTATAATTATTATTTTATATATTTATTAATATTTTATATTATCTTAATAATTATTATATTTTTTATATTATATTATACAATTAATTATATTTATTTTATTATAATATAAATATTAATAAATTAATAATCTAAAAATATAAATGTGTATATATATATATAATAAAATATACATTCATAATCTTATTAATATATATTTTATTATATATGACTGAGTTTCTTCACAAATCCTCGCTAATCTTCGCATGTATAGAAAGAAAAGTTGCTCAAATTTTTTTACCTCGTTTTCTGTTTTTAAGTAATTTTTTATTCATTGAAATTTGTGAAATCTTCGATATTCTTCGCTCGCAACAATCAGTCGTAGGAAACAAACATAGCCTAAGTGATTAGGATTTGATAAAAGAAAACTTGAACTGCACGTAACTAATAAGAATACTGGCAAACAAAGAATAAACATTTAATAACCAAAATAATATGAACAGAAAAAGATAAAAAAACGACAAAAAACGAATAAAATTAAATGAAGATTTCACACGGATAAAAATGGAGCAAACAATATGAATAGAAATGAAATATATGCAAACAAAAATTGAACAAAAATAATAAAAGACAACTAGAAAAAGAAATGATAAAATGAGATGAAGGTATAAAAAAATACCTGGTCCACGAAAAATGAAAAGAAGAAAAGTGAAATCAAAACAATGAATAACTCAATGAAGAACAACCTATATATAGTGAAAACCCATCGCTATTGCCATTTCAAAATTCAAAAATACACGTTAAATCAAAACTATCGAAAAGAACAGATGTGCAGTGGTGTTCTTTGAATGAGTAGAATGTGCAGTTGTCGAAATTGTGAAAGAGGAATCATCGTAAGGTTGAGAGAGTAGTGTAGAGACGATAGAAAAGTGGGAGTTTTGGAGAGAGGATTAGGAATTGAGAGGTATTAGGGTTTTTTAGAGAGTGAGAAAAATTGGATCTTTAATGAGCGATAGAAGTCTTAATGTAATTGGTCCACATGTCATTAAGGGTGTGTTTGGATTGGGGAGGAGATTTGAGGGAGTGGATTTGGAGTGATTTGAGAAGAAAGTGAGGTTCTTTGGATTGAGGTATGTAAGAGTAGATTTGTGAAGAAAGTTTATTGAATTTTGTGAATGATGTGATGGTTGTGTGAAAATTTTTAATTCTTTTAAAATGTATAAAAATGTAAAATTATAAATTTACTCTTACTTTTAATAATATATGAATAATAAAAAATAAATAAATAATTTATATATTTATTCTTTTATAATTAATAATAATATTATTATTATTATTATATAAATAACTATATTTATTTTTATTATTAATATTATTAAATATTTATACAAATAAAATTAAGAATAATTTTAACTTTTTAATGGTATTATGTAAATTTTTAATAATTATAAAATATATATTTAATATAATATATATTTTGAGTTGATAGATATAATTATTTAGTTATTATTTATTATAATTATTATTTTATATATTTATTAATATTTTATATTATCTTAATAATTATTATATTTTTTATATTATATTATACAATTAATTATATTTATTTTATTATAATATAAATATTAATAAATTAATAATATAAAAATATAAATGTGTATATATATATATATAATAAAATATACATTCATAATCTTATTAATATATATTTTATTATATATGACTGAGTTTCTTCGCAAATCCTCGCTAATCTTCGCATGTATAGAAAGAAAAGTTGCTCAAATTTTTTTACCTCGTTTTCTGTTTTTAAGTAATTTTTTATTCATTGAAATTTGTGAAATCTTCGATATTCTTCGCTCGCAACAATCAGTCGTAGGAAACAAACATAGCCTAAGTGATTAGGATTTGATAAAAGAAAACTTGAACTGCACGTAACTAATAAGAATACTGGCAAACAAAGAATAAACATTTAATAACCAAAATAATATGAACAGAAAAAGATAAAAAAACGACAAAAAACGAATAAAATTAAATGAAGATTTCACACGGATAAAAATGGAGCAAACAATATGAATAGAAATGAAATATATGCAAACAAAAATTGAACAAAAATAATAAAAGACAACTAGAAAAAGAAATGATAAAATGAGATGAAGGTATAAAAAAATACCTGGTCCACGAAAAATGAAAAGAAGAAAAGTGAAATCAAAACAATGAATAACTCAATGAAGAACAACCTATATATAGTGAAAACCCATCGCTATTGCCATTTCAAAATTCAAAAATACACGTTAAATCAAAACTATCGAAAAGAACAGATGTGCAGTGGTGTTCTTTGAATGAGTAGAATGTGCAGTTGTCGAAATTGTGAAAGAGGAATCATCGTAAGGTTGAGAGAGTAGTGTAGAGACGATAGAAAAGTGGGAGTTTTGGAGAGAGGATTAAGAATTGAGAGGTATTAGGGTTCTTTAGAGAGTGAGAAAAATTGGATCTTTAATGAGCGATAGAAGTCTTAATGTAATTGGTCCACATGTCAGTAAGTGATTAAGGTTTGATAAAAGAAAACTTGAACTGCATATAACTGATAAGAATACTGCAAATGAAGAATAAACATTTCATAACCAAAAAAATATGAAAAAAAGATAAAAAAAAAGACAAAAACGAATAAAATTAAATGAACATTTAACACGGAGAAAAATGGAGCAAACAATATGAATAGAAATGAAATAGATGCAAACAAAAATTGAACAAAATCGATAAAAGAAAACTAGAAAACGAAATGATAAAATGAGATGAAGGTATAAAAAATTACCTGGTCCACGAAAAATGAAAAGAAGAAAAGCGAAATCAAAACAATGTATAGCTCAATGAAGAGCAACCTATATATAGTGAAAACGCATCGCTATTGCCATTTCAAAATTCAAAAATACGCGCCAAATCAAAACTATCGAAAAGAACATATGTGCAGTGGTGTTCTTTGAACGAGTAGAATGTGCAGTTGTCGAAATTGTGAAAGAGGAATCATCGTAAGGTTGAGAGAGTAGTGTAAAGACGATAGAAAAGTGGGAGTTTTGGAGAGAGGATTAGGAATTGAGATGTATTAGGGTTTTTAGAGAGTGAGAAAAATTGGATCTTTAATGAGCAGTAGGTGTCTTAATGTAATTGGTCCACGTGTCAGTAAGTGATTAAGGTTTGATAAAAGAAAACTTGAACTACACATAACTGATAAGAATATGATAAAATGAGATGAAGGTATAAAAAATTACCTGGTCCACGAAAAATGAAAAGAAGAAAAGCGAAATCAAAACAATGAATGACTCCATGAAGAACAGCCTATATATAGTGAAAATCCATTGCCATTGCAAAATTGAAAAATATGAGCCAAATCAAAACTATCGAAAAGAACAGATGTGCAATGGTGTTCTTCGAATGAGCAGAATATGCAGTTGCCGAAATTGTGAATAAGGATGAGAGAGTAGCGTAGAGAGGAAAGAAGCGTGAGAGTTTTGGAGGGACTATTATGGAGAGAGGATTAGGGTTTCTGAGAGAGTGAGAAAAATTGGATCTTTAATGAGCGGTAGGTATCTTAATGTAATTAGTCCACGTGTAATTAAATTACTAGGGTTTGATAAAAGAAAACTGGAACTTAACGAAACTGATAAGAATACTGGAAAACGAAGGATAAATATTTAATACCCAAAAAACAATGAACAGAAAAGATAAACAAAAAATGCCAGAAAACAAAAAAATTAGATGAAGATTTCACAATACAAATGAAAAAACTGAGAAAAATGGAGCAAACAATCTGAATAGAAATGATATAGATACAAACAAATTAATAGAAATGATAAAAGTAAACTGGAAAACAAAATGATAAAATGAGATGAAGGTATAAAAGATTACCTGGTCCACGGAAAATGAAAAGAAGAAAAGCGAAATCAAAACAATGAATGACTCAATGAAGAACAACCTATATATATATATATATATATATTGAAAATCCATTGCCATTGCCATTTCAAAATTCAAAAATACGTGCCAAATCAAAACTATAGATGTGCAGTGGTGTTCTTTAAATGAACATAATATGTTGTTGCCGAAATTGTGAATAAGGATGAGAGAGTAGCATAAAGAGGAGAGAAGCGTGAGAGTTTTAGAGAGTATTATGGAGAGAGGATTAAGGTTTGATAGGTATTAGGGTTTCTGAGAGAGTGAGAAAAATTGGATCTTTAATGGGAGGTAGGTGTCTTAATGTAATTGGTCCACGTGTTAGTAAATGACTAGGGTTTGATAATAGAAATCTGGTACTGAACAAAACTAATAAGAGTATTGGAAAACGAAGGATTAACATTTAATACCCAAAAAACAATGAACACAAAACATAAAGAAAACGACAGAAAACGAAAAAAATTAGATGAAGATTTCACAATACAAATGGAAAAACTGAGAAAAATAGAGCAAACAATCTGAATAGAAATGATATAGATGCAAACAAATGAATAGAAATTATAAAAGAAAACTGGAAAACGAAATGATAAAATGAGATGAAGGTATAAAAAATTACTTAATCCACGGAAAATGAAAAGAAGAAAAGCGAAATCAAAACAATGAATGACTCAATGAAAAACAACCTATATTTGGGGAAACCCATCGCTATTGTCATTTCAAAATTCAAAAGCACGCGCCAATTCAAAACTATCTAAAAGACCAAATGTGCAGTGGTGTTCTTCGAATGAGCAGAATGTGCAGTTGCTGAAATTGTGAAAGAGGAATAATTATAAGGTTGAGAGAGTAACGTAGAAAGGATAGAAGCGTGAATGTTTTGGAGAGAGGATTAGGGTTTGAGAGGTATTAGGGTTTCTAATAGAGTGAGAGAAATTGGATCTTTAATTAGCGGTAAATTTCTTAATGTAATTGTTTTGTTTGCTAATAGAATGATACTAAGTGACTAGGGTTTGTTTGCTATTTTGGGTGTTATCGTTTTGAGTTTTTTTTTGGCAAAAAATTGTGATTGACACATGGCAAAATGTTGCCTTTGATATGGTCACTATTTATATTATTTATTGATTAGAGTGAGAAATAATTTCTTGATTTATTATTTATTAGTTTCAGAATATATAGCAATCAATAAAAGTGTAGTTGTTACATATGTATAGTTGAAATTAGCGAAATTAAATTTGATTTTTTTAAACAATACATTAGACATAACATGATAACCAAAAAAATGTAATTAATTTATTAAAATACACTCACAGCGAATTTGCTTAAATTATTTTAAATAAAATAAAATAAATATAATTAAAAAATATCATATTCTTTCAACTTTAAATTTGTCTTTAAAAGTTTATTTGAATAGTTAAGAGACTAATGTGTATTTAGATTGTCATTGGTTTCGAGTTCCTTAAAGTAATATCACTGAAGTCAATCATCACATTATTCATTTAGGAGTTCCATGATATTTTTATTCTTAAAAGGGTCTAAAAGAGTTAAGAGAAGAATGTGTATTTAAATTATTCTAAGTCCATTAGTCAATGTTTAAGGGTAACGATCAAACTTGAGAAAAAAACATTGACATCGTCTATGAGGACTGACAGAAGGTTTCAAAGATGAACTTTTTTTTCGTAGTCCTCAATTGGGAGGAATGAGAAAGTAGTTATAAAGATGAATCATACATGTATTCGATATATTATTCACTTTACAACTTGGAACTCCATCATGATTTTGTCCTTAAAAGACACGTTAGAATTTAAAGGAAGAAAAATATATTTAAATTATCTTCCTTTTAACATTAACTTCTAAGCAATTTGAAACTATTTAATATATTGAAACAAGTTTCCAATTAAAATTAAAACAGAACAAATATTTATATTTAGAACCATTTTTCTATACCCTTTAGCCAAGACTAGAAAACGAGAATTTCGCCTTTTAAACTATTTTCCATCTTGAAATACATTACCAATATTCTAACTTTAAATTCTTTAAGATATTATCATTAAATCAATCATCCATAATATCTAAAATATTATTATCCTGAAAGCTCAAATCTCCATAACAATTTTATCTTAAAAAAACTTGTCTTAAATATTTAAGAAAATAAAATATATTTAAACTATTCCTGGATATAAAAATTAGTTCATACTAATTTTCTAAGTAGGATTTGCACAAGTTATGTTTTTATTAGTTTGAATCCATTTCTTCAGTGATTCACCGATTATGAAAGTAATAATCTTTAACTAAGTATTATAATTTGATTTTAAAAATAATATTCGGTCCATGACATGAAGATAAATAATATTTATATTTCATACCTGTAAAAAAATTTAATGATTCTAAAACACACCGTGCAGATTTTAAACTAAGAATTCAGTCTTACATAAAATCACGAGTTTTGATTATATATAGTACGTTTTTACTGTGGAAAATTAGTTCACTGTTACCATTTAGAAAAGACGTGACAGGTCTTGAAGCAGATTGCACGGGTATTTTATATAAAAAATAGACTTACAAAAATAAAAAATAAAGGAATAAAATAATTAAAAGACTATAATATTAATCAATTAATAAATAAATTTAATTAGGCAATGCAACTTCAATTTTCAATATATAAATTAAAAAATAACAAATAAATAAAGAAATTAAATTAAATTTTGGACTTCTCATGAAGAGTATTTAAATGATGATCTTTGAATTTTTTTTTTCTTGTTTACAAGTCTTTCAATTATTTTTCCTGTAACAAAATGAGAGTAACTTTTTTATATATAAAAAAATAAAACAAATAAATTGCAAATTTAATAGTGTTTATACCTCTTATTATATCTTATAAATATTTTTTAAATGCTTAATTAATTAAATTAAATTAATGAAAACAATTACTTATTTTATATATTAATTATTTAATGATAATAATAATTAAATTAAATTTTTAAGTATATTATAATATTATTTTAGTAATTTAAAATTGAGTTTTTATTTTAATTATAAAATAATGAATTGATAAATTGAGAAATGCAAATTTGAAGTCTTAAGCATACCAAAACAACAAGACTTATACAAAATTGATTCCCCAAGCTTATATTCAGAATCAAAACCTGAATTAGTTTGCATACTTGAGCTTGTTCTAAACATCTACCATGTATTCATAAAGACACCTTCTCCCATTGCATAATCATAACATCTTCCTCTTAACTAGTTTTTAGCTTACCAGCTACACCAGAAGGAGTCATTGCATAATCTTTATCTGTTCTTTCAATTTACTTCTACTACTATACATACCCTTCTCTGATAAGATGCCCACATACACAATACTTGTTTCTAATAATCCTGCACCACTGATCTTCTTTACTGAATTATAATCTTTTTACTGTTGAAAAACATCAATTCTCCTTGACAAATGCAGCAGTTGATGGAAATGAACATGTGCTATAATGTACTGTGTACTGTGTACTACCCTCTCATGTGATCCAATTTTTACTTGGTATTATTGTATTATATTAATTTTACTCCTTCATAAGCAATTTTTTTAAGAGTATTATTAAATTGTTATATCAGGTTAATTACCATAATTAGTTATATGTAAAAAAAATCTTGAAAAATATAATTTTTTAATGATGTTTAATAACCTTTGTCAAAGAATAAGTAAGCCCTAATGATGTTTATAATGTGTTGTCTTCTTCAAGCGTGAGATCCCCTGACACCCAAAAGCTACTGATTTGATCTAACACACTCTGCAACTTTATATATCTTTCCCTTCTTCATCTCCTATATATGCTCCTTAACACTTTTCTTTTATCACCAACAACACTTTAGTTCTGTTTTCAGCTTCAGCTCCCTCCAATGGCAGAAGAAGCAAAGAAGAAGAGGCACATAGTGATGGTACCCCTCATGGCGCAAGGACATATCATCCCTTTCCTCGCACTAGCAAGACAAATCCAACACACTACAATAGCAACCTTCACCATCACCATAGCCACCACCCCTCTCAACATTCTACACCTACAATCTGCACTTTCGTCCACTTCTCCTAATCAAATCCGTCTTGCTGAGTTGCCCTTCAACTCTGTCCAACACGGTTTGCCACCAAACACAGAGAACACCGAGAAGCTTCCTTACACTAAACTGGTAAAATTCTGTCATTCAACACTCTCGCTTGAGGCTCCTATTCGCTCCTTGATATCACGCATAACAGAAGAAGAGGGTCAGCCTCCAATCTGCATGATATCTGACGTGTTCCTTGGCTGGGTTAACAAAGTTGCTAATAGTCTGGGCACTAGGAACCTAACCTTCACCACTTGTGGTGCTTATGGAACTTTGGCCTACATTTCTCTCTGGTTGAACCTCCCCCACAAGAAAACACACTCTGATCAGTTCTGGGTTCCCGGGTTCCCTCAAAGCTATCGCTTCCATCGCACTCAATTGCATAGATATCTAAGAGAAGCTGATGGCACTGATGACTGGTCACAATTCACAATTCCACAGATTTCACATTCTATGAAGTCTGATGGGTGGATCTGCAACACGGCTGCAGAAATAGAGCCTCTGGGGTTGCATCTTTTGAGCAAGTATCTTCAACTTCCTATTTGGGCCGTGGGGCCACTCCTTCCACCTGCTGTACTCAAGGGCTCAAGACATCGCTCAGGAAAGGAATGTGGCGTGGCTCTTGAAGCATGCATGGAGTGGCTGGACTTGAAGGATGAGAACTCTGTTGTCTACATTTCTTTTGGGTCACAGAACACGATCAGTGCCTCCCAGATGATGGCCTTGGCTGAAGGGTTGGAAAAGAGTGGGAGATCGTTTATTTGGGTTGTGAGGCCACCTGTTGGTTTTGACATTGAAGCAGAGTTCAAGGAAGAATGGTTGCCAAAAGGGTTTGAGGAGAGAATGAGGGACACCAAGCGTGGATTGTTGGTGCACAAATGGGCACCCCAGTTGGAGATTCTGTCACACAAATCCACAGGAGTGTTTCTAAGCCATTGTGGATGGAACTCTGTGTTGGAGGCTCTTAGCTATGGGGTGCCAATCATTGGGTGGCCACTAGCTGCAGAGCAAACATACAATGTGAAGATGTTGGTGGAGGAAATGGGTGTGGCCGTGGAGCTCACTAGATTTGTGGAAACTACCATTTATGGGGAGGAAGTGAAGAAGGTGATAGACATAGTTATGGAGAAAGAAGGAAAAGGAAAGGAGATGAAGGAGAAGGCAAAGGAGATTGCATCTGATATGAGAAAGGCCATAACAGAGAAAGGGGAAGAAAAAGGGTCTTCACTAAGAGCAATGGATGATCTTGTTAGGACCATTCTATCACCCAAGTCTCTGTGATTTTCTTCATTTAGAATTTGAATAATAAAAAGGTGTTTGTGTAAGAATATTTCTCATAAACTCCTCAGCAATTTATCATAAGACTTTTGACGGTGGCACTGTGAATGTATTAAGTTAACTTATTTTGATTGATGATTTGTGAAGAGAAAAAGGTGAATGAATATGATCTAAGCAAACATCGTATGCATGTTTTAATATAAAATGATGATTTGTTATATGAATAAATTGAGCATATATTAACTTACTGTACAACAAGCAATTGATCTTACTTGTGATACTACAGATACACTGTGTTGACTTGACAGTGCTTTCTTGATCCGCCGTGAAAACAAATCGTTGAGGAACTTGATTACCATCGTGAAAGTAGCGTAGCGAAAACCTTTTCTTTCCACACAAGGAAATTTTCGGAAATTTCACAAAAATTGTTTAATTTAATAAAAAAAATTATATAAATAAGTAAATAAAAAGAATTATAAAATTTGGCATTTCTCACTCAAAGTTTTTAATGGTATATACAACATATGTCAACTTCGTCGCCAATAGTTGTTGAATTTTTTTTCTTCTACAAATAATAATTAATATTTTTTAAAATAAAAATACGTATTTAATAATAATTTAATTTTTTTAAAAATTACATGAACTGAATAATTATGTTTTAAAATAATTTAGTTTATAAATAATATAAAAAAATAATTTTGTTTTATTTAAGAAAACTATATATAAAGTTGAAGACAACAAACAAGAATTCCTCTTACCATTACATTCAAACAACAATCATAAGGACAATCACGAAGGACAATCACGAAGATAATGAAAAATATCATCATATGGTACTACTTCTCATAAATGACAATTTTTCCTATTTTCTATTTTTTAATTATGCATAAATTGTACTTATTTATCATTTTATAAATATTTTTTAAACACTACCCCTTTATTTATAATTGTACCAACCCTAAACGCTAATTGATGAACATAATTTCAATCTAAATATAGAGATAACCCCTTTCATCTTTTTCATAAAGAAGAAGTGTTTGTTTTCTATTAGATGTTAATTACATAATAATCAAGAGATTTAAAAAATTAAATAATAGAGAAAACCTAATTATAATCTTAAGAAGAATAACAAATTATCTGAATGATCGAATGGTCGATTAGCCTTTTGAAGATTACTCAGGAAATTGGCTTCAGGCGGGACATAGGCCTCCCAGTCTTGAGCTTCTGTACAGAGGCGAAAAGTCTTATGAGTTCCTATCCTTTGGCGTGAGGTGAAAAGTTTTGGGGTTTCGTGCATGATCAGACATATCAGACTTGACAACTCGTTGATGTGGCATGTCAGCTTATGAATTGTTATGTAATATGAGTCGCTCCTTTGTTTTGATCCAATAGTTCATATGTGTTCGTCGGTTCGTATTCTGAGGCAGTTTCCTAGCCTATAAATATGTTCAGTGGTCACCTCATTTCTTACATTTTTCTTCTCGTCGTCTCTCCTTCTCCGATACACTACCGAGTCAAAAGATCCTAAGGTAACTATGTTTTCTTCTTCTTTTGATAGCTCAACTTGTAGAGTCTCTCGGGCTCCTTGATGACTTTCTACGGAAAGTGCTCCGCGTTTGTCAGAATTAATAATTGTCCTTAAGGACGAATATCGATATAATAAGGAACAATGAATTATCAAGTACAATAATCGCTAAATATGAAACAAAAACAATTAAAAAAAGGGATTGTGTTGGCAATGATTAATAAGAAAACATATAAAGAATTAATTGCTTCAAGTTAGAAAAATAGGGATTAGGTTTCATCTCTCTCACTCTCATGTATTTTGATTAGCATGTTGATATTATCTTTGTTGAGCAAAAAAAAAAGCATGTTGACATTAAGTTCTTTGATTGAAATTGATGCATGTATAAAATTCATTTATATCGATTCCTTGCATATGAAATCCTTAAAAATGTTCCCTAACTATCGATCCCCCACATAATTATAAGAACAACTTAGAACGAAACTCATACGTTATTAACATTTCAAGTCTATTCCTAGCACTCAAATATGTTAAGTATTGTTGTTTAGGTCAGAACCCTAAAACTACTTTCCAGACAGATTTAAGATTCTCAATTTGTCACAAAAATTTAGAAATAAAACAACAATACCAATAATCAATCAAGAACTTAATATTATTATATATAAGATATCACCTTAATACATAAGAGTTTAAGCAGATTACTCACAATCCCAAAGGGTAGAATTAGCCACTCATACTTCTAGCACCTTCCATTCTCTCAATTTGGTTACAATTAACTTAATGGTGTTTTCCTTTGAATCTGGTACACTAGGGTTGAGCCTCTAGCCCCCTATTTAACCTAATTTTCTAGGGTTATGTCGCTTTTTGTGTCGCGTTGATGGACTAAGTGATAAAACATAAAAAAAAAACAATTTGTCTTACGCATTCTCGCTCAAGCGAGGAATTCTCACTTGAGCGAGAAAGGCGTTGATTTCCGAAAACAGTCCTAGAGCATTCTCGCTTAAGCGAGAATCTCCTGTTGCAAAATTGGCTTTTTCAGCACTTTCTCCATTCTGGGGCCTTCCAGCTTTCTCTTTTTTAGCTCAAATCATTACTCTTTAATCCAAATCTCCAATCTTCCCTAGAAACCTGCAATGAACACCAAATTTGGGAATAAAATACTCTTATTCAAATAAAGATCATAAAAAATGTAAAAATGTATAAATTCATAAATTAGGGATTATTTTATATGTAAATTAACAATTAATACTCATAAGTGTCTACAATTTAATATGAAATATTATTGAAATTAGGCACTTATCACTGCCGAGAGTATGCTCTCTCGTGACGTCGTCCATCTTTCGGAGACGACCTCAGAGACTTCCAGTCCTTCAAAGTCTTCTCGTATTAGTAATGAAGCTAGTGTAGGCGGGATGACCGAGGACATTCGTCTTTTAGTTAATCCCACCAAGGGAGGAGGCCTCAGAGACTTCGAGTCCTATTTTCTTGTTCCACCACTGTAATTGTTTTATCATTGTCCCCTTTTCCTGATTTCAAATGAAAAATCTACACTTCTCAATTGCAATGTGATTAATGTCTCTCTGGTCTTGTTATAACATCACATCCAAAGAAACCATGAGATTGACTTTTTGACCGTTTTCAAAGATATCAATTTTCAGTTTGGATTGATAAGGGTATAAGGGCAAAATGAGGCTCAATTTTTTCCCATTTGACTAGTTAAGAGTGGCAATATATGTGAAGGATAAGAGAGGCAATATATGTGAAGGGTTTTGTTGTGTTGTTCATCTTCTTTGATATCAATCAGCGGACATAATTGAGATGGGTGTTGGTATTAGGAAAAAAGAGAGATGAAGGCTCTAATTGACTTTGATATTGGTGGTAGGAATTTGATGTTTATTTAAGTTCAATAATTGATGTGCAGGAACAAAATCTATGTCAGAAGTGTTCAGTTCTTTGGATTTTGTTTATGCATAATCATGTTGTTGAAGAATACATAATCATGCTTTGCCACTGCTGTGAACTTACACGATTTATTTATATTTCAAGGTTCACTACAATGTTCATGTAAATTGTAACCCCCATAAAGAAAAAAGAAGGAAGAATACCACCTTTTCATCCTTTTTCTCTCCCCCTTCTTTCTCTCTTCAATTCTCTCTTCAATTTCTCTCCCATATCTCATCTATTCCAAAATCTGATCACACCAATCCAGGTTTGGCAGTTCTGGTGTGTTTTGTGCAGGTTTTCTTGGCTGTTGTTTCTTCCTAGCAGAGTCGGTTTGATGATTTTGGTCTTGAGTTACAGTAAAGGAAGGATTGGTTGATTTATCCTACTCAGATTGGTGTTTTGAACCTTTATGTTATATGAGATATTTGAGAAACTGATGTTTGGTGATTCTTGTTTAACGATTTGTCTAGATTGAAAGAAATGGTGTGTTTTGTGCAGGTTTTTGTCTTCTATATCATCATCGCAGGGTCGATTTGATGAGTTTGACGCTTAGGTATTTTGTTTACTTTTGTTTGCTGGCAAAGACTGAGTTTATTTGTTGGACTTTTGTGTCTTGATAATGTATTCCTTTGGAGGGTTGATGTAATTGTATATTGATGTACTCTTGTATCTTGTTATGGTATGTTAAGGTGGCTGATGTGTTGTAATGTCAGTTGGATCCCCAGCTGGTTGGGTGATAAGAAGCTTGTGTTGAGATTATTTGTATAAGGGTTGGAGCACCCCTAAAGTGTCTCATTTTATTTTATTTATTTATTATTGATAAAAAAAAGGTTGAGGAGTCAGGGTACATTTCTACCCGATCAGATTTTCAAACAAAGTAAGTTCATTTTTACTTTAAAGATCCATTATTCTATGTTTTTCTCTATGATTTAGTTATCAATCTTAGTGGGGTCAGTTGAGAAAAATGTTTCTCTCAACTTGATTAAGTTCATAATAAAATTTGGTAATGTTTGGATAACTTACTTTAGGTTCCTAAATTTTGGAGTGGTTTCCTGTTTGAGGTAAAATTTCCATTAGAGCAAAGAATTTTTTAAAAGACCCTAAGCTAGAAGATCTGAATGTGGAGGAAATGTGGTCCCGTTATTCAATTTATCTTGCAGGAAGGTTGTTTGTTTATATACAATTTAAACTTGTAGAAATATTAGATTTTGATAATTTAGTATTTAAGTGTTGTTTTTTCTTATGTTGTTAAATAGAACTTTTGAATATTGTGGATTGCATTTTGAATGGTATTGTATGATGAAAATGGTATGAAATTGAATTCATACATTTGAGATAATATGTGGACTGATGTTTGTTTGGGTATTAAGTATTGATACTTATGTGATAATAGAGATCTCTAAGCTTCACTGATGATCTAAGTCATACAGACTAAGATATCAGGTGGTGAGAAGTTGATGGAGGAGTTCATGCACACTGTGACATATGAGATGCACCGCTTGGGTTGTATTGAACTTACCCTGATCATTTTTCTTAGATTCTTTGGTAATCTTTAGATCAGGTGTTACTCTCTGACAAGACTTATTAATACGGGTCTTCCGGAAAATGTTAGTTGTTATTATGTTTGCTGAATATTTTGGATGTGTAGATCCATGTGATATCTATGTAATCGTTTTATGTTGGGTTTTTTTAAAAGATTGAATAATTAAGAAATTAATTGGTTTTCTCTTTTGATTGAACGGTATATATTATAAAACTTTATTTTCACTAGCTTATCCTTGTTTTTCTTGTTATGTTGTGAATTGCAATAACTGTACTATGTACACGAGCAGATAATTATATAGGTGTCGAAGGTTCTTGAGGGTTTTAGATTTTTTTTAACCTTATATTGTAAATGTTTGTATTTCTATAAACTATAATCTTATAATATAAATGTTTTGAAATACTGCAAATTTATATAAAACAGTAAAACTTGTATTTATAATAGTTAGATGTTAGTTTATGGGATGTTAATGAATATATCATTGATGTTCTAAAAATTCTTATGAACAAGTTCACTGTTAATAATATAATAAAATAAACATCTTCACAAGCATCTTCATAAGCATCTTATATCTATTTAATTAAGAGTTTGTGTTTTTCCATTGTAAATCTGCATGGTGTTTACTCGAGGATCCTTTATTCAATATTGTGAAAAAATGGTGATTTTTTTTTAATTAAAGCATAATCGATTATCTTATTATCTTATGATACATAATCCACATTTAAAGAGACATTCAAACGCACATCTTTCAGTTCATTAATCACAATTTCATAGTTCCAGTTCTTTATGTTTATTTTGATTCTTCTAACAAATATTAACGAAAAGTTTATTAATATTTAAAAATCTAGAAAAATGAATTTATTATAATTATTTATGTTTCTAAATTTGTAAATTAAATAGTGGTCAAAAAGTTTGTTAATTCAAAATTTATTAAAAAATTATTTGGCTCTAAAGAAAAAAAAAGAGAGTACTTGAATAATGTGAAAAAACGTTGTTGTTTTTTTAAATATCATTAATTTTTTGTTTGTATGACTAAAGAATTGCAATATACTCACTTTTTATGTAATATTTTGCATCTTTATCATAAAATATTTTATTATTTTTTCCAAAATATTCATTTGGATGAGAAACTCAGATACGTTTCTTTTTAAATTGCAAAACTAAGTATTAGTTATAAAATTAAAGAACTAAAATATATTTGAATATTTCTTATATTTATTATAGAAATTATTTCTATTTCATAAAAGAAACTATTTTCCTGAGTTGAGTGTTAAAATATGAAATATTAATTATTAAAAATAAAAATTAATTTTGTTTTTTTAAGAACGAAACTACATTTTTAATTTAAATGTTAAAATTATTTGTATGATTCATTACTTATTATATAAATTATTTATATTTCATAAAACAAAGTGTTTTCCTAAATTTAATTTTAAAATATCAAATTTTTATTATCAACTAAAATACAAAAAAAAAAATCTTCAACAAGAAAACTACATTTTTAATTTAAATGCTAAAATAATTTCTTAAATTAATTTGTATTTCATCATACAAAATATTTGTATAATTCAATGTTAAAATATAAAATTTTAATTATAAACTAATATATAAAAAATATTTTTTGTCTACAAAAAAAATTAAATGAAATATTAAAATATACTCTTTTATTTATATCTTTTATGTCATAATATTGGTATCTAAAATAATAATTATGTCAATAAATAAACTAATTATACAATTAACATCTTTTCTACATTTTAATCACATCAATCGTATTATTTATAATTTTTCTACATAAATCTTAAATCTGCTCACTTTAAACTCATTTTTTCTTCATCTAAATAATCTAATTTTTCACTTTCTTTTCTTTTATTTTCTTCATTTTTTCACTCTCATCCTCGTACAAACAAATTCCTTTTAACATGATACATATGTGTGAGATATTGTAATGTCTTCACTTAGATATCATATTAATAAATTTTTTTTTTTTTGTTAAGAATGAGCTTATCGTTAAATTTTAAAGTATAAAAACTAAGAATTAAAAGTGAATATAATATTTTCTTAAATCACTTCTGGACCGTACCTTCAACTCCATATTATTGAATAATAAAAGTTATTTTTAATTGTATTTCATTTTGTGTTTTTCTCTCACTCACATTTTATCCCTCACAATATTTATACTCATTTTCAACCATCATATTTATATAATTGTGTCTTCACTAAAATTTTCTTTTCATCTCACTTTCTCTATAAAAAAATCAATTTGACCTAAAGAAAAAAAAAAAAAGAGTAAATGGTTAATTGGACAATTGTAGGTAAACAAAATGCACAGAATAACTTGGTTTGGTTAGGCAGAACTATAATCAAGTCTGCACAGGTAAGCAGAAAGTGGGTAGTAGTTTGTTAGTAAATGCACTACCATCCAACTACATATGTACTTGCTTTTTTGCTTTTTTTTCTTTAATATTTTTTATGGACAAAAAAATTCATTTAAGAATTTAATAACTAACAATTTTTAATCAAAATAAGCATATATGTTTATTTTATATTTTTCATTCTATTACCTCATGTTATAAGCAAATTAAAGATAATATGGTTAAACTCATTCATAGATAAATTTTTTATTGGTATAATGGATTTTCATTTAATTTTTTTTTTTTATGAATAGGTATAGTTTACTTATGTATATTTTTGTTAACATATGAATTTTGATCTAGTTATCTTATATTTTTATATTTTTTTAATAATATTTTTTTCATGTGATGACAAATGATTATTGTTACGAGTCTATGAGATCTTAAGTTGCATAGTGATTAGGAAAGCTTTTATTTAAAAAAAATCATAAAACTTTGAAAAAATGTAAAAGATGATTGCAATGTGCCACTAAAATAACTATTTTAGGGTTTCTTCATTTGAAACTATAGAAAAGAGGATTCATAAAGCAAAACATATTAGTTATTTGCTCTTAAACTTGTTAGTAAGTTTAAAAAAAGCACAATCACTCATTTATAAAACCCAGTTTTCATAAAAAAAATATCTTTTTTCTGCTAAAAAATTATCTTGTTTTTTTCATTTCAGGAAAAGATAAGAAGATATTTAATTTATTTCATTAATAATAAATTATTCTGAGCATACATTATATCTACACTTTTATAGAGATAAAAAAAATTAGACTTTTTTATACCATTCAAACAAAAAGTACTTTTTTTTAAAAGAAAAAAAGAATTATTCACAAATACAAATATACTTTTTTTCTTACTTTAATCACTCAATATAAAAATTCCAGTGGCAATTTCATGAACACAGATGAATTGGAAGTTTGTGGTGAGTTTTAGATTATGATCCAAAATGGTTAGCTGTCCAACCCCAACTGCATCACATTAATGTTTGAATGTGCATATGCATGTCTTCATCTTCTACTCACCACACTTCACATTAATTCATCATCTCCCATCTTTAATCTTTATCTATATAAATATATTATATTCAAATTCAATTTTTGTAAGCTAACATTTCCTTTCTGTTTGTCAGTAGCAACAACTGTCAAACACACACACACACATCCTTTCTTCTTCTCTCTCTGTCCAATTCTGGTGATTACCCTTTCTTCCTCCTTACACTTTTCTTATTTTCCTCCAATTGGGTCATTCATATCTCAGCAATCAGCTCTTGTTGTTCATTTTGCCTGATTTTATGGTGACTCACATTCTTTCTGATAATCGAACACAAGTTTCTTCGTCAAATTTCTTTGTCTTTTGCTAGCTTTTTTTACACACTATTACAAAATCGAAAAAGCTTGGAACTTGACGGATATTCCGTCATAATTGATTCAAATTAAATGGGGGGTTTCTTCTATATTAACGTGGTTGCAAATTTAATAGCTTTTAAGAAGAAAAAAAATCATAGTCTCTGCATTGTGTTTGTGGCTGCTGATGTGAATCTTCATTATTTTTGTTTTCAGACCCATAGTGCTCTCGGATCTTGCATATCGCAAAGATGAAGGTCACTGTGGTTTCTCGCAGTGGAAGAGAAGTGGTTAAAGGTGGTATTCACCTCAGCGATTCTGTATGTCTTTCTCTCTCTCTAAATATCTTTTTTACATTTTGTTAACTTTTTTGCTGTCATGGTAGTTTTGATATCGCAGATTGATTATGGGGAATTAGGTATTTGTCTATATAAATTCCCCCCATTTTGACTATATCTTCGATTGGCAAATGGGGACTTTGTTTTTAAGAGTAATAATTTCTCATTTATGGTTTATCTTTCATTTCTCTGTGTAGGCTACTGTAGCAGATCTGCAGGAGGCAATTCATAAGCAAAGTAAGTGAGCGTGTTCTTACTACTATTTTTTATGTATAAATTACCTTTCTAAGGTAATATTTTAGATGTAAAATGACTAAAATCGAGTTAGTCTGGGCTTATATATGGATGGTAGTTATAGTGTTGTGATGTTTTTTTAGTTATTTTGGTGATGGATTTAATTATTGCACCATGTGATGATACTTGATAACAGCCTTTGATCTGCATTGATATTTGTCATTCTTACTACTTAGTATTATTGAGACTGAAGAAGCCTGAATACATAATAAGATCTGTGTCTATTTGAAATTAAACTGTATCCTTCCTGAGGTTTTTCATCTGTATCTTAGCCATATTAGGTAAATTTTTATTAAGAGAAACTAATAGAATACCCTTCTACAAATTATTTTATACATAAGTTAATTTTAACTTATGAAGAAACTCATCTCATTTTACACTCTTGTAAAAGTTTTATAGAGAAGTTTGCCCTAACAAGTCATTAGTATCTTTTATTAGATTATTAGATTTGGAAGTCTTTTTCAGTAGCTTCTTAGTTAAACCTATTCTGGGTTGTTGAAGTTGAAATATTCAGATGTTCCTCAACTTATGAAACATATCCCATTTTTTATTGGATGTGAAATTAAATGAATTATTGTTGATGATAGCACTAGTTCAATCCTGCATATAACTCCTGCTACTATTGTTTTTCCATCTTAGTACCTCTCTTGGAATAAAAAAAATGTTATATCTGTAAGTGTAACTCTGTCTCTAGGTGCCCATTGGATTAACATGATTTGAATCTTCACTTACAGCCAAGAAGTACCCATCAAGGCAGCGCTTGACACTTCCCGTCCAACCCGGATCAAAGGAAAGGCCTGTTGTCCTTAATTACAAGAAGAGTCTGCAAGACTATACCAGTGGAAACTCAGACTCCTTAACTGTTGTATTCAAGGACTTGGGCCCTCAAGTTTCTTATCGAACACTTTTTTTCTGCGAGTATTTGGGACCTTTGCTTCTCTACCCAGTGTTCTATTATTTCCCTGTTTACAAATATTTTGGTTACAAAGGTGAACGTGTCATTCACCCTGTGCAGACATACGCCTTGTACTACTGGTGCTTCCATTATGCCAAACGAATTCTGGAAACTTTTTTTGTGCATCGCTTCAGCCATGCAACCTCACCCCTTTCCAATGTGTTCCGTAACTGTGCTTATTACTGGACCTTTGGATCATATATTGCTTATTATGTGAACCACCCTCTTTATACTCCGGTAAACGACCTCCAAATGAAGATTGGGTTTGGGTTTGGGATACTTTGTCAAATTTCAAATTTCTATTGCCATATTATACTGAAGAATCTCCGCAGCCCTGGTGGTGAAGGTGGATACCAAATCCCAAAAGGCTTTCTCTTCAATATTGTTACCTGTGCAAATTACACAACCGAGATCTATCAGTGGCTGGGCTTCAACATTGCAACTCAAACTGTCGCAGGTTATATTTTCCTTGCGGTTGCAACTTTCATCATGACCAACTGGGCTCTTGCCAAGCACAGGCGTTTAAAGAAGGTATGTCTCCTTACCTTTTACATTTCAGTTCATCAATATGGTCTACAGAAAAATGTATACATTCCACCAGAAAAATTTCTTGAAAAAGATAAATACACATACTTTATAAAATAAATAACTTGACTGCTTTTTCCTGAACTGTCTGGTTTTAAATTTTGAGGATTTCAGAAGGTGTGTGGCTAACTTGATTTTTAGACTCCATCATGATGTATCTTCTTCTCCTGCCATGTTAAAGTTAAACATGTGGATTAAAAAATGCTGTGCCTTGTAAGAATATAGTGTTTCTTGCTTGGTTATGCCATGGCCATCTGGGTTCTGTGTTTTTTTAGCAAAAACATATCTTTCATAATAATGAATTTTTTATAGCATGTTTGGAAGTGGATCAAAATGAATGCTACTAGTTTTAGCTCTTATGTTTTTCACATGAAAGACATGATTTGTTGGTTGTAAAACATGTTTAGTCTTTTCCCCTTTTTACACACCTCAATCATGAATCATGTGTTCATCTTTTATTGTTGAATGTGCAGTTATTTGATGGAAAGGAGGGGAGACCTAGGTATCCTCGTCGATGGATAATATTGCCCCCATTCCTGTAGAAGCCAAAGCAACTGATCAGACCAGTACTCTGCTCACAGGATTCTGAGATTTATAGTTGTAGCATAATGGAATTTTCGTGATCTCTTTTCATTAAATATGGATTTGTCTTGCAATGCTTTTGACTACGAAGTTGATTACTAAATTGTTGAATCAGTGTTTTACAGAATATTTGTAATCATTTCAAGATTGTAGTTCTGAGGACCCCTGTTTCTTCAAAGTCTTGATCTTGTGACAATCGTATTCATTTTGCTGTTTAATATTTGTTGGCTACTTTACTGTTTCCAAATTATTATCATTTTAGAAAATGAAAGCTCATTTTTCTAGCTCATACACGTAGCAATGGCCAGGTTTCGTAAGTCATAATTATTATTCTTGATTCTCACGTAATACATACTCCTTTGGTAGTTATTATCCTTAATAGCAAGATTTCTATCTTTTCAAAAAAATATAAAAAGAAAAAAAATACTTACAAGATCTTGAAGGAAAGGAGTTCATACAGAAATTTCTTCAGAAATTATGTTTGGCATTAGTAATCATCAATAGTTTCTGTAATGATTTTCAAATTTCCAATGATAATCATTTGAATCCCTGCACAAGTCAATTTAATCCGTTGCGTATTACTCAATACCGTTCCTATACCAGAGACTAAATGAACTTCAATTATGATTATCAAATCCAATTGTTATGTTAATTGATGAAATTCATTGATGGCAATAAATTATTAAGGTTAGTAGTTGATTTTGGACGAGTTTCTTCATTACTTGCTAAAGAGAAAAACCCAATTAATTTATATAGAAATTACAAATAAATTTTAAAAGTTTATTACAGATTTCACGAGGTCAGCTAATTTTAGCTTATGAATTTTTTCGTTTATCTCAAGGAAGTTATGGAGAAAGTGGTTTAAATGTCTAAAACTATCTTATAATTAAATAGATACCTTTAATTTCAAGTACTGAAATTGCATCCTCTACCAACTGCCGCAAACAAAGATAAGTTTTTGAAGTACGCCACATTCTCACTTCACTTGGCAGTTTCATATCCGTAAGAAAAAAACTTAAATCATGTTTTTATACGCATACAAATAAATAGTTGAAAATTGTAGAACAAGATGCAAAATTTCACACGAAGCTCAAGTCCCATCATCTGCCATGCAATCATACCCTTCCCCCAAAGTGTAAAATGATCATCAGAAAGACTACCACTAGCATTGCTGTTTGAAAAACCTAGTTTGATCAGATGATGTTACCGGAATCTCCATTACATTTTCATTTCATGGCTTATAAGGTTCAAAAATCGGCATGCTTATAGTAGAAACAAGCATGCATTGGCCTCACAATAAATTAGACAGAATGCACCAGACACTCAATCCGTAATGTAATAGAATGCATTCCTAATCATCTTCGCATCCCTCGTCCACGTCCACGGAATGCGCCTCCACGACCTCTGCCCATGGCACTTGCGGCGGCGTCTCCTTGTGCACTCTCAGACTACATGTGTTAAAATAGATAAATTAAAATCAGCTGCATAAAGGACAGTAGCCAGAATAAAACAAGCAATCGAAAAAATTTAAAACCTAAACTAGTTACATAAAGAAAAATAAAAGTAGAGTTAGTAGACATGACGATATAATTTTGCAAATTAATGTAAAATTAAAAAAAAAAAAGTCACAAGATGAGATCCCATCCCAGTAGAACAGGTATCAATCAAAATTGTCTACAAGCTTCCCACTGTATGTGCAGAGGATTTGTATAGGGAATTCTTGAAGTGCAGAAAAGCATAAAAAAACATTACCCTTTCAAAGTACAAATCCTTAACCGATTTAAGAGTGAAATTAGAATATACATATAGCACTGATAATCGTAAGAGATCAATAGTTCTTTCAAAATTGTGCAAATGGTTTGTTTGGTAGAGGAGAGGGCGAGAGAAATTATTTTGTTGATTTGGTTAAAGGGGAAGAGATTTAGTTTCTAAAAATTGGGGATCCCACATACTATTATTTCTCACCTATTCCTACTTATCTCTCTATTTCTCTCATTATTTCATATCAAATCAATCATTACACAACTTTCAAAACACTCTATATTGCTCATTTACTTTTACTGTACCAAATAACTAAACAATCAATTTTGTTTCTTACATATCTTTTATCCACTTATTTCTTCTCTATTTCCATCCTCAAAGCAAAATAGACTATCTCCAGGAGATAAGAACGTAAGCAAAAATTCTCAGCTCATACAATGACAGAAATAGACCTACCTTGGGGTTTTTAATTGTTTCATCCACACTTAAGATAAGGCAAGCAGCCTCTGTTGCAGCATTTATAGCATTGATCTGCAAAGTGATTAACCAACTTAAACACCGCCACATAAAACATTAGAATCAGCTTATAAAATTATGTAAATCAATGCAGGCAGATACCTTCACAATTGCAGGCTCCCAGACAAAGTTAGCAAAAGAGTCAGCAATTCCACCAGTGGCTATGTCCACCCCATATGGTGCCCCCTCACCTGTAACAAGCAGAAAATAAATAAATATGTCAGCATGCACGCAAGTAATTGTACAATACATATATGTAAGCCAGCATGCTGTATTCACACAAAAGATGGCAAACGAACCAGAAGGAAGTGCATGTTTCTGCCTTAGTTTATTCAACACATCAGTTGCATCAAATCCAGCATTGTCGCATAGTTGTCTAGGTATAACCTGCAATAATACCGTAACTTTCTGCATTAAAAAACAATCAAAGTAACCATACTCTTTGAATGCAAGAACATGACCTGATGCTCTTCCAGAACTATGGATTAGGCTCAAATTCCCAGAGCATTTACCTCAAGAGCTTTCGCATAGGAATTAATGAAAAGCTGAGACTTTCCAGCTATAGTCCGTGCATGCTGCCTCAGGAACCGGCTTATCTCCATCTACCCACGAGAACAACATTTTAAACTCAAATATGTTGAAAAATATAATCCAGTGATATCTACCGACAAATTTTAGACACATACATCTATAGCACCTCCCCCAGCAACCACAGTGGAATTCTTCAAAGCCCTCCTCACAATCATGATTGCATCATGCAAACTTCGCTCTGCTTCCTCTATGAACTGCAGGAAAAATCAAATATCATATAAAATCCCAAGATTAGCATATCTCTGAATTCAACAAGTTTCATAAACAGTTATCACACAACATCTAACAGACCTGATCAGCTCCACCACGAAGAACTATTGTGGCTGTTAGGCCAGATGGACATCCATTGAAAATATTGAACCTCTCGTTTCCAACCTGCCTTTCCTCAAAAACCTCACAAGTTCCAAGGACCTTCAAGCAAATAAATCACAAGTTCAGCAGTAATAAATGAAATTACAAAAAGATCCAATCATACCAATCATATAAATAATGTGCAACCTCATCAATAATGTTATTAACAGATGTTTGTACGGTTCCACCAGTTGCAGCAGCAACCCTTTTTAGATCTTCTTCTGCAACACGACCAGCACAGAAAATATCTCGATCTGCAAAATACTGTTTCAAGGACAAATTATTTTTAAAATAACTAAATGTGATATACCCCAGAAAGGCTTTACCAATCAAAGTAAAGAATAGTTAGCAACCATAATTATGAACAGTTAATAATGATGTCAATCTACACTTATTAGGTGAAAACAAACAAGTTCACAAAAATACAAAATCAAAGCATAAGTAAAAGTGCACTACTGCACAAGAGACAATGGATGAATTGTATCAGGAAAATATCCTGGGAGGAGGTAGCACACACCACACTTTGCACATTATTCAGTAGAAAGGTAGAATATTTTATGGAGTTTAGAGGAATCATAGTGAAGAAAACGAATAAAACCTGGGTCGCTAGATCACCAATGGCCAATCGTGAAAGAACAACTTTGGCACCACTGCTGACACATTTATCTAACTTGTCATAAATAATATTCCACTCTGCATCAACTATTGACTGATATTGCGAAGGATCCGACAACCTGTAGAGAACAATAAAAAAAAGTCTGATTTAATCCTTCCTAAGATCCCAGGTCAACATTGTGAAAAAACGAATTTTAAAATAAAACACCTTATTTCAGCATTTTCTTTCTCAGACTTTAGCTCCAACTCAACGTTTAATAATAGAATTTGTGGATTGAGAAACTTCTTGGGTTGTTGCTCAAACCCAGCATATGAAAACGTCTTTTTGAAGGCAACACCACTTACCAGAAATGAGTCCCGCATGGTACCACCAGGAACCTGCAGAAGAAAACCTAAGTCTCAACCAAACTTATCAAACTTGAGAGTGTACATAAACTCGTGGGAGCTCTGTAAACTCAACTCGTAGACTCGACTCATAAGAGTCAACTTCATATGAAAAGATCACTATTTTAAACATAAGTAGCTAAATAACATATTTAATTTACTTAGAATTAAAGATTTACCACAAACTAAATTCTGCATGACAGTAAAACTCCTTGATTTTCATCTGTAACCACTTTAGTTAATTGATTTATTCTACTTCCTATTAAAATAATTTCAGTTCTGAAATACACATGCACACATTTAAAACTCTAAAAATAAATACTATAGAACATGGAAAACAAATATAAAATATATTTGCTCAGCATATCTAAAGAACAGTGGAAGCCCGACAAATCTAATTTCAATATAATATGAAAACTAAGAAGCTTTATTGGGGGAAGGCGGAAACACTATATATAAAAGGCTTATGACACTGCTTTACTCTTAATACTCATTACATAATAATTGCCTCTTTAAGGTAATGCATAACAATTAAGGAAACTAGTAATTTTCCTAAAGAAAAGACAAGGTATTATTAATAATTCATCAATTAAAGAAAAAAAATAGACTTCTTTTTACAATTATCAAGATAACAGGTAATGAGCACTAATGTCGATGTGGAGGGAAACAAGATTGAAAAGAAATAACCAATGTTTTCTTCATATTTGAAACCGACAAATAGGTTGAAACAAAAAAATTGCTGAATGATAATGTTGATAGAATAGAAGGTAGCAAAGAAGAATCCCTTTTAAAGGCCAAGAAGATTCACTAGAAACTTAAGTTGACAGTAAAGGGAAACCATAGTAATAACAATAACATTGACATATAAGTACATCTTGAAAAATTAAGTCTTCCAAACAACACAAATAAGGAAAAACATAAAAAAAAATAATGAAAAATGCTTTGGAAAATGCATTCCAAAATTCTCTGCATGATTCAGTCAACAATAGAAAATTGATTATTGATTATTAAGGTACAATGCCGACCCTATGAACCAATGGAGACTGTGAATATATCTATATAGCATGTCAAAAAATATATGCCGCCAAGATTTAGGCAAGAACTTAATGTATCATTGTACAATGCGGACCCAATGAACCAATGGAAACTGTGAATATATCAATATAGCGTGTCAAAAAATATATGCCGCCAAGCTTTTGGCAAGATCTTAATGTAACCTGCTTGCATGTGCTCAAATGACTAGTGTTTGGATAACAAAACGCAAAATCATAAAATCCAGGCTTAGGGTAAACAGCAACCTCAAACAATAACTAGAACTGGAGGAACATGCACACATATAAAAAGTGAAAGTATACCATATTATTTCCAAAAGCATTGTCAGTTTTTTTTTTATTACAGTACCTTTTGTTGAAGACCATCTTTGGCCCCCCATGTTTAGGATTTTTGTTTGCCATTAAACTTTCCTCTATTAAAATAACACATCACACCATCACCAATGTAAAAGAGAGGGTGCAGCATGTACCTTCTTTATTCCAATCATGTTCAACCTGTCCTCGTACCCAATTGCAAGTACAGCATCCACAACCATGGATGCAAAGAATTCCTTCTCTCCACCAATAAGCTTTGAAGAAAGTGTGGTAGAAGCACACTTTGCAAGCAAACTTTTCTTTTCCTCCAGACTTTTCCCCTCAATGCTAACCGCTAGCTCTTGAATCTTTTCAATTGCCTGTACCAATGGTTAAAAAAGACAAATACAATGTGACAAATCCGTGACAGACTTCTACTTCCCGCATTAAACATTAAAACAAAAAATCAAACAAAAACTGAGGCCTTGTTTAGATAAATAATTTCCACAAACACTTGTTAGAGAAGAAAAAAAAAGGATGAAAGGAATCAAACATCTCTCACGAGCATAATAAACATAAACTTACGCAAATCAGAACTTTACAGAAGTTAGATGAGAGAATTTTTACAAAGGTTGAGTATTTAAATTAATTTACTAATAACAAAAGCTCAAATTATTTTACTTTCTTAATTTCTTCTAAGGCTTATAGATAAATTTATTCAAACATAAAAAAATCACATTCGAGAGAGAGCTCTGTACCAAGGTACTTGCAGCCCTATAGCTCCGTATCAAATTTTGAGAGTGAACACCATCTTCAATGAAAGGCTTGGCCTCCCTCAAAAACTCAGCTGCAAGCAACACAACAGTGGTGGTTCCATCGCCAACCTTTTCACATCCACAAAAAGAACATTAGAATAACAATGCATCATTTACTTGCAAACAAGCAATTCCAATACCACAATTTCAAACACCTGAATCAAGCCGAGAGAAAACGAGAAGATCTCAACAGTAGAAAAGAAAAAAAAAATCTATAGCATTGCAGGAGATCAAATGGAAGGGGAAGCGTTAGAAGTTTACCTCGGAGTCCTGAGACTTAGCGATGTCGACAAGGATTTTTGCGGCAGGGTGGACGATGTCAAGGAGCTTCATGATGGTGGCGCCATCGTTGGAGATGGTGACAGCTCCCTTGTCATCGTGGATGAGCTTGTCCATGCCGCGAGGTCCGAGGGTGGTGCGGACGACGTCGGCGACGGCGGTGCAGGCATTGATGTTACTCACCAGCTGTGGCTTCCCTTGCGAAGTGTCCGTGCCTTCCTTGAGCAGAATGATCTGAGGTTGCTGTTTGATCCACCATTTCCAGACTTAGGTTAGGTTAGGAAAAGACGCAACAGAGGAGAAAGAGAGCGAGAGAGTGAACTTACAAGCATCGCTGACATGGTTGAAGACGCAGAAGAAAGAGAGAGAACTAGGGTTTAAGTTTTGAAGTTCGAAGTGGGTCGAAGAAGCAGCAGTTTCTGGCTCCTACTCTCTCTCTCACACACAGCGACGTGAGTTTTCTCTAGAGATCGTTCGTTACCTATTTCGAAGCCAAATTTCACTTTATTCATAATTTGGGCCAAGGCCCATATATACCCAAACCACTTAATTTTTACAATCATCATATATTCACCAAAAATATTCTTACGACTATAATTGGTGTAAATAATTATTATATTTTATTCGACATTTCTTAAATCATCTATAATAACGACATAATACACTTCTTCTGTCTAATCTTTTTCGTAAATAAATATTTACATTTAATCCGTATGCCAAATTTGTTTGGAATTATTATACAGCATTTTTAATATTATCTTTCATGAAGGAAATTCAATGTCAATTAAAAACAATAAAAATAAGATTAGTATTGATAATAATAATAAACAATAAAAATAGTATTAAAATTAATTATTTTAGTTTTTATTCTTTTTTTCTAACTCTAAACAACTTCTAATTTCGCTTTATTTCTCATTATTATTTTCTTTTTTTTATTGCCTATTCTTCCACTTTCTTTCGTCTTTACCGCTTAGCACTAGTAAAATAATAATTATTGTGTTAGATTGAAACTAGTTTGTTAGGTTAAAAGTATTTTTTTTTTCTTCCGAAATCGATTTCTCTAATAAGTTTTTCCTATTTTTCGGCTATTAAAATAAGTATTACACCTTTTATAAATAAGAGACTAAAGAAAAGTGGAAAAAGAAAATAAAGGAAGGTGAAAGATAATAAAATATGTGATTGTTTTGATTAAAAGAAAATGAGTAGACAGATCATAAGTGGAAAGGTTCAAGTTGATTTGATTAATGTAAATGTAATTTTTTTTGTATATTAATATATTTAGAACAAATTTGATATAAAAAGTAGTTTTTAAAAATATAGGTTAGTGTTAAAATAAAATTTAAATAAAAATTGTATTTTAAAATAATCATGTATCAAAATAAATTATTAAAATTTAAATTATTTTATTTTTTAATATTTTTAATTTAATTATTTATCTGATAAATATAAATATTAATAAAATACTAAATATATAATCCATTATCCATAATATATACCTATCTTTTTCCATAAATCTTCTCAATTTGAGACAAAAAAAAGTTTAGAGAGAATATTTATTCGTTTTACGTGGAAATTTTTTCTTTCATTCTATTGAACAGTACATTTTCTCTTTTAAGAAATAAAGAAAGACACTGTAAAAGTGAATATTGTTTTATTTATCTGAACTGAGGACATAATTAGTTTTTAAAGTGTAAAAATTATTCAAGTAAATTTGACCACTTTCAATAAAACTATTTTCATATAGACAATCAAGAACCAAATAACATGACAACAACAAAAAAGTATCTAATTGGTGAAATCTAATTGATGGCAGTGCGGAGAAGAATTGAACATGTATCAATCAATGCATTGGCTTCATATAATAGAATCAATACATGAGAGACTGTGCGTGAAAGAGGCTAGCATATTACATAGGTAAAAGAATTACGACACCACACGACAAATACCTTGGTATGCTAAAACAAGAGTGTTAGCACCCATTCAATGCTCAGCAGAAAATGCAATGAGAAGTGTACATGGAAGCAAGGATCCAGAGAGGGAAGGGAACAAGTAGAGAAGAGATCAAATAATAAAACATCTACAGACAACAATGCAAAGCTAAACATGGATGGCAACAACCTAATCTATTTTTTCTCCATTTTCCTTCCCAAATTTCTACTTTTATGCCCAGAGACCCTCCATTTTTTATTCATGACTACAACCACGTCCACGACCTCAAGATGATATTTTGGTTACATCTTTGCTTGATCTGTTATATTTCATGTGGCTGTTGACTAGCTGCCCCGCTGCAATGGCAGACATCAGAGACAACTCTCCAGCTAAAACAGATCCAGCAACAATGGCGGCCAAAAGTCTTGAGTTTGATCCCGGTGACTCCTTGCTCGCACCCTTCACACCAAGTAAATTCAAGCAAGCAGACTGGGATGCAAGTTGAGTCCCACCCCCAACAGTACCCACCTGAGAGGAAAATTGAAGAATCATATAAACCTTAGCTATTAACTAAATTGGAAAATTGACCAAATATAGTAGGGTAATGTTTAAGAAAGGATTGGATCGGATGCCAAATCACCTCAATGGAAGGCATGGTCACCGAGACGTGAAGGTCCCTCCCATCATTCACGGCTTCCATCATGGTTATGCAATGGGAACTCTCAATATTTTGTGCTGGATCTTGACCGGTGGCTATAAAGACTGCAGAGACAATGTTGCTAGCATGGGCATTGAATCCACCAAGAGCACCAGCAATAGCGGAACCAGTAAGGTTTTTGAGCATGTTAAGCTCCACCAGGGCAGACACGCTGGTCTTCAATACCTTCTTCACCACTTCTGCTGTAATAATTGCTTCACAAACAACTGATTTCCCACGTCCCTCGATCCAATTTACTGCAGCTGGCTTCTTGTCCGAACAATAATTTCCTAAAGGATCAATCAAATCAGAACACAACCATCACATTTTCGTGTTAATATTCCCATTAAAACAATTTCCCCATGCCGTCGTGATTATAGACATCGAATCAAATAACCAAACAATGAGATCAATATAAAAGATCAAGTCAGAACATAACCATCACACTTTCGGTCTAATATTCCCATTTAAACAATTTCAGCATGCCCTGATTATAGACATCGAATTAAATAACTACACAATGAGATCAATATAGTGAAAGACTGAGATTACCAAACCGGAACTGACACGATGAAAGAAATAAATACAAGTACACGTAGAAAACAAGAAATCCACCAAATGAAAAATGTAAGTAAATTGGGGATTAATACGAGAGTTTGACACAGTTCCAATTGTTGCATCATGCTAATTATTCATACCTCATAATTAAGTAACAAATGAATAAAATATGACTACTAAATACGCATCAACCCTTTTGCAAAGAGCATATATACAATAAACAAATAAATCTCCGATTAAAATCCAACATGACAATACCACACAAAATACAGTGACATCGTTATAGGACACTAGTCTCCAGCTCAAATTGACAGCACCTAAAACAATATATATATATATATATATATGAATGTATAAGCTAAGACGTCAAAGGTAGTACGGAAAGAAATAAGATAATGAAATTGGACCAACTTCATGATGAAAGAAAAGAAACCAGTACGGAAAAGAAAGAACAAAAAGAGACGATGTGTGATACTATATAAAGGAACGGCATTGGTGACATCATTCGATTTAACAAAAGAAAGATCAAGGAAATATTGTCCATCAAAATGGGAAAGGTACAGAAATTACCAGAAATGCCAATGACATCCATGTCAGGGAAATCATTCTGAAGAAAATCAAGAACGTTTTGCACCCCTTTGGAAACCATGTTCATCCCCATGGCATCACCCGTGCTACAAGTGAATCTCAAATAAGCGTTCTTCCCAGCCATAGCACACTGAATACCTTGCAGCCTGGCAAATCTACTCGACCTGAAATCATTAAACCAAACACCAAAACTCAGCACAAATAAATAAATTTCCTACACTCAAATAAACGACATCTCCAGTCATATATACTCCAAATTTCCTCCACTCATCCACTCCCCAATTAACAGAAAAAAATCAAAGTTTTAAAGGAAAACCACACCTTTAATTCTCGCATAACATTTAAAAAAAAATCAACATAAATATCAATCCATAAACTACAGAAAATTCACTTAGTATACAGGAAATGATTGTAAATCTCAGTATAAATTTTCTTATTCAACACAAGCACTATTTAAAATGACTTCTAAACTCAAAATTAATTTTGGACTCAATAAATTCTTTACCAACCAACCATATTAATATTCATTTAAAATCAGTTAATTGGATATCGACATTTCAACACACTTTTCGATGATCCGATGTGAATCCAAACATGCAGTTAACGTGGACACCAACTACTAAATGATAAATTCTCAGATCATGATCACGAATCCAAACTCACTCTAGAGTGTACCAAAACAAACCTGTTGAAAACAAGGGAAAGGGTATCAAAATTGAGAGGATCCTCCAAGAAGAACTTCAACTGTGCAGCCCTCTTGGCAGTGGAGAACCTAACAACCGGTGCCCTTGACATGCAATCCCTCAAAACAACACTGCTGGCCCCACCAGAAGCATATATGGCTTTACACCCTCGATTGGTGCTAGCAACAAGGCACCCCTCGGTGGTGGCCATCGGCACCGTGTACTCGAACCCGTCCAGCAGCAAAGGCCCCGCCACCCCCACCGGAATCTGCACGTACCCCACCGGCATTTCACAGCACTGCCCCAAAATCGAGTCGTAATCGAACCCTTCCAGCGGCAGCCCCTCCAGCGACCGCCCCGTCAGCCTCTGCAGAGCCGCCCGCCGAATCGCCGCCGCACGGCGGCAGTCGCCGAGGCGAGACTCGAGCGCGTAGGACGGCGTGACGCCGTCCACGACGGAGCAGACAATATCCTCATCATCTTCGGAGATCATCGAGCAATCCGCAGGGGGCAATTTGGTAATTGATGGAGAGGGCGAGGGCGTCGGCGAGGGTTCCGAAACCGCTTCGTCGACGTCCCACGCATCCTGCGAGGCGCGTGTGATGAAGGACTGGACGAAGTCGATGCCGAAGAAGCCGAGGAGGTAGATGAAGGAGGCAATGAGGGAGAAAATCGCAGCAATCTCGGAGAGCGTGACCACGTGGAGAGGTGTGTGGCTGCGGATCTTGTCGCGCCACCGGTGCAGGAGAAAGTACGCGACGGAGAAGAAGAGAGTGAAGAAGATCGCGTTCGTGAGGTACAGTGGCAGAGGGAGCGCATCGGAGGCCTTAGGAGAGGACGCTGATGGCGTGGAAGTGGAATCCCTCTTGCCGCGGTTGGGGTGGTGGATAGCTCCGTCGTGTGCGGTGGGCGGCGCGCGGTGGCGGAGGTCCATTGCGCGTGCGAAAGGGTTGCGGGAGAGCAACGGAGGAAAAAACGGCGAATAAATGAATGAATGAATGGTTATGCCATGTGATATGTTCTGTGTGACAGCGAAGAACGGTGAGTGCGATACGGTGCGACCGGACCCAACAGCGTCGGCATTTGTTATTGTTTTGTTTTTATTAGCACTTTTCTTCCAACTTTTCCACTTTCCTCAACCATCACAACACATACAACTGTAATTATAAAACTTTTCCAAAAAAAAACATTTTACTTTATTTTTTAAAAATACCAGCCGTCTGATACCCTAAAACAACGCGTTAATCATACTAATTAAATAATCAAGCTACCTTTTTAATTCAAAATTATATTAATGCATTTTCTTATACTTTTAATCTGATGGGTCCATTAAAAATAAATTACCAGTTGCCAGATCATTTGATTTATTCAATTTAACTATTACACGAAAATGAAGATTCAATATCGTTTTACGTCACTGTTTTGGTCAAGGTAAAGAGTTCTCGATTATTACGATGAGCATTTAAGTATAAAATAATATTAACAATAAATTTTAATGAGTTAATTATGATATACATGTTTTTATATAATTATAGTAGATGTGACTATTCGGACATAATGAAATGAAATTGAAATTTTTTATTTATTTTCTTACAATTCATTGTTGTAATTTAAAAATATGATGGAAGTAGAAGAGAGTGGAACATTGGGGAAACTGGTTTTTTTGGGTTTTGGGGAATGAAATAAAGAAAACCAATGAATGAATGACAACAATTGGAGTGTGTGATTGATTACCTACACAAAGATTTTCATCCAAAAAAGGAAATAATAATGATGATATTCAACTGCTCCAGATTCTGCAACGTTTACAACTAAATATTGTGGACTTCTGTTTTATACTTAGTTACTCTTTAATTTCCATTATTATTACAATAAAATAAATTCTTCTGTTCTATGCAGGAATTTGAGAAATAATTAAAATAGATATTTAAATACGAAGTCTTGTAAATTTATAACTTTTATTATCCCTTTCTAAATTTAAAATTGATTTCGAAAAATAATTTTTATGAGTCTGTTTTTATAAGTATACCAGACTTAAAGATAAACTATGGATATATATATATATATATATATTTATATATTCAATTTAAATTTTCTTTACGTCTCTTTATATTTGTGGGACAATTTTTCTTACCTTTTTCTTTAAAAAATCACCATTTAGAAAGTAAAAAATATTTAAGTCATCTTGTTTGGTCAATTTTTTTATTTGAGAAATTTTTTTTTTTTCACAAATCTTAATTTTTTTTCTATTTAGCATGCGTTTAGTTGCATATATGATCTAATGTGAAAAGATAAAAATTTATTACTTTAGGTTTGTAAAAATATTTATAGTTGTTATATATAATTTTTGTGAGTAAAGGTATATTTCACTTTTTAACCTTTCAAGAGTAAAATACTTCTAAAATAAGTAAGGGAGTTTAATTTGAAGTATCTTGTTGAATGTATTGAACTTTAGGAAGAATTGAACCTATGATAAAAAAATGTGCGAGGACATAATTATATTAATGTTTGATTTTAGATTAAATTGTTTGAGTTGGTTGAATATTTAGTAATTTATTTATATGTTTGAAATGAAATTGTAATTTAGTATTTGACATTTGTTATTTAACTTATTCAATTATTTTAATTAATTGGATTAAAATGGTTTTATTATGAGTTAAATTTGTAATGAAAATTTGTTGTTTTGAAAATAGTTAGTTTGGTTGAATAGTGGATAATTTTTTAATTTTTGTCTTTAATATATCTAACTCAAGTGGTTGCTTATGTAAGACTCGAACAAGCATTTTATGTTGGTGCAGAGGTTTATCACTCAAACAATTAATTGGTGTCACTTTTATGGAGTCCTCGTTGAGGGACAGAGAAATCTTAACAATTCTCTCATAATTCAATTACTCAAGCGATAAATTAAGTGTTTGAATGATAGAGAGTTAATGTTGATTATATCTTCTAGACAAACATTATTGTGTAACGCCAAACACTTATTTAGTCTCACAATGTTAAATGTATATTTTAACATATTTGATAATAATTTATTTACTACTAGACTTATATAAACATATAGATAAATATATATATATATATATATTATAGTTATATATTAATTCAATTTTATGTGGTGCAATGTGTTGTGTTTTATTTAATTATGACCAATGGAATGATTATTACTTAACTGGTAATGGACATATATGTGATATATGGTGTGTATTGAGCAAGCAAACCATTAAATAAAAGAAATAATTAGATTTTGCTAGCTTCCAAGTCACATAGATGATTATATATTAAGGGTGAGAAGTAAATGGAAGTTTTTACATTGTTACTTATTATGATAAATTCGAAAAGTTAACCCATTTATTGTTAAATATTATATGTGGGTGAATTTTTGTTTTAAGTTGTGTGTTAGTCTCCCAATGAAAGTCTATAATATGTTTTGTCTCGAAGTTGTTGAGTCACGAGTATAGTTATAATTTATTAAATTATTGAGGTTTTAAGTGAAACTAGTTGTGATTGTTTATGTGATGAGATGAGTATGAAAAGTCATACATTATAAAATATATATGATTATTTGTTACTTAATTAAATTACATCACTTAACCCTTCAAATCAAATTCCAAAACGTAAGCGTTTCGCTAGTTTGTTCTCCCTAAGCAATCTCTTTTTTATAGACTAACCCCTCCCACTCCCACTGGCGCACTTTTATTTGGTACATTTTTTTCTCTTTCAATTTTTTATTCAATGAACAAAATCCTTTTATTCTTTTTTCTTTGTTGTTTTCTTTAATAATTTTGTTATAAGTTTGATTAAATTGTTCTTTTCGTGTATTTTATGGTGTTATTTGTGTCGGCACAATAATAACAATATTGTCATCATACAGTGCCAAAGACATGCATAAATGAATAAAAAAGAAAAGTAAAATCAGACATTGCATTTCCATATTCTACTTTATAATTGAAAAGCAACACTTATTGGTTGGTTTCGTGGTTCTGGAAGGAAAGTATGAATTCTCATATCTTGAATTTTGAATATAAAAATAGAAAACGAAAAAGGTGTTTGATGGGATAAAAGTGAAGATGAACGGAAGAAAAAGATGCAATTGTGCAATGCTCCTCGACAAGTCTCACTTTGCAATGTTTAGTTTTAATTTATTTTTTTTAAATAGTTTAAAAATAGTGTTATAGCTCCTGTCGTTCTTTTGAGGGTTATCTCCCCTTTATATATAGGTATAGACTAGCCGAAACACATGTATCTGCATTTTTTATCTGTATCATTTATATACATAGTGTTAATATGATACATATAACCTAATTGCTTCACAATCTTAGAATGGGAAAATAACATGGTCTTTTAAATGAGAATTTGAAAATCACAAAATAATTGATTTGTATCTGCATTCTTTTATTTGTATCATTTAAATGCATAGTGTTAATATGATGCATATAAACCTAATTGTTTAACAATCTTAGAATGAGAAAATAGTCATTGTCTGATTGCAAATGACAAAAACAAATAGGCCATAAGATGACAAAACAAAGTCCCAAGAATTTTTTCAATTCAGCGTGGCCAACCTTGGCTAATTCTATATTTTAAGTTATCAAAATTATATACAGTTACATGGAGACAGAACAAATACTTCATAAATCTAAATTATGAAATAATGTTTGAGGGTCATATAGCAAAGCAGAGGCTTTTAAAAAATTATTAATTCAAGAGCAAGAGTCTTGTGACAGTGCCCAAATAGGAAGGGAGAGAGAACCAAAAATAAATTCCAAAAGTAGATGAAATCACCGAAAGTAGATCGCACTATATTGACTTTAACCTTAGTCAATGAAACCTCTTTCCTCTTCATGGCTAGCAACCCTTTTGTTGGGCACATCTATCATGTCCTCTCTGTCACACAACAACTTTGTCATTTTTTAGGCTGGTGACAGCGGCGCGTCGCTAAAGCATTTTTGCAACCTTCGGACATGATGGTTACGTGAATGCAGTGACGCTTTCTATAGACAGGTCGATTATCACGAGTGGCAACACATATGAGGTGGTGAAACTGTGAGACATGGAAGGAATAGTTAATCTTCATCATGACTTGAGTTTTGTCCCTCTCCAAGTATTGGTTTGCGTTTGAAAGAAAACATTCCTACTAAGAGAAAGAAGGATGTCTCTCTTTCTTTGGTCTTCTTTTTATTCGTCAAAAACAATTTCTCCCAAAAACGTTAAAATGAGAAGTTAAAGAGAATATATGGAAGTTAATGAAGGCAAAGAGAAATAATGAATCTTCAAAAATTAAAATTCAAAACTATTCTTTCAATTAAAAACCACCCTTCCTGTATACTAAATATTTTTTAAAAAAATAAAAAATGATAAAATATCCATAATACTAAAATAAAACTAAATATTAATATAAAGATAAGTATAAATTAGTAAAAAAGCGTTGATAATTCATTAATATCACAAAATCTTAAAAAAGAAAAATACCTAACACTTCGGAGGTCTAAATCACAAAAAAATGTTAAATATATTCTCGTAAAAAATAATTTTTATTGTATTGTGTAATTTAAAAAAAAATATTAGAAAAAAAAAACGTCGTTAAATTCTGTAGAATATTTAATTAGGACTCAGTCTAAGACCGTATATTTGATTAGAATTGATCTAATGATAGTTTTTATATCCTAGAGATGACTAAAATCTTACATTAATTTTAATTAAACACAACTTTTAACCAGATAAAATTCTAGATAAAAATCCTCTGCCTTATTGATTACGTTTGTGTCGTGATATTACGACACTAGAATGAGAAAAAAATATATTAAAAAGTTAAAGATTAAAAAGATAAACTTGTTAATGATATATTTCTTGCAAATAAAGAAATAAAACGAAGTTCTTAAAGTAAATATCCAAAAACTCATGATTTGAATTAGGGGTGGACAAAAAATCTATTTTGAAAAAACTGTTATATTTTTGCACTTTTGCACTGATCTAATCTATTTAAATTTGATTTTTATTTTGATTCATATTTTATTATTTTTCCAGATCAAATTTTCATTTTACTTAATTAGATTTTAAAAAATTCTCTACTCCCTCAATCCCGTGAATCACTTTTACAATGATGCATTATCTATCGACGCTATATTTGCATTCATTGTTCTATTAAGTTTATCTCATGGACCTATTCAATGCACTACAATGAGTCGCTGTTTATTATATTTCTTTAATATTTATATAATATTAAATTTCCTTTACATATTATTATATTAAAATTATGTTAATTGTGTTAGAAAATGTGGATTTAAATTTAAAATATATTTTTATAAAAATATGGATTTAGATTAGATTTAAATTTATAAAAATTCAAATTAGTTTTGTAAAAATATGAATTTGGATTTAAATCCAATCCAAATATTTGGATTTGAATTTATAGAAATTCAAATTATTTTTATAAAAACATAGATTTAAATTTAAAACTTGATCCAAATATTTAGATTTCTCAATGCAATACCACCTTAATTTGCATGACTCGCATGGAAATCAGCCAAATTTTCGGCCTCTCTAAACTCATGATAGATTGTATCAGATTCAGACAACTTTTACATATTAAAATGTTAGATCACACTAATGATTTTAGATAATTAATAAGGAAAACTTATATTTATTACTTATTTATATTTTTTATGCATAAACACAAGAAGAATTGGAGGGTTAAAATTAACTTTTTGTTGTGAGACTAATTCTCAATTCAATGTTTATACTTAATCTCTGTATCTTTCTTTCAGAAAATGTATGATGTGAGAATGAATTATGCTTGTATCTCAATTCACATATTTATTGAACTTTAACTTGAGTTCTTACTGTGCTTCAATGATCATAAAAAACTCTTCAACCAGAATCCTTGAATACAAAGCATGGTGGTTATACTGAAACTTGGTGGTAAGATATTAATTATTGTAAATATAAATGAATGGAGGGTTGTGGCTTAGGGTAAAAAAAATACCTAACATAATCTATAAATTTGAGCTTTGTGATAACTTATAAGCTTTATTGTGTAAAATAGTAAATTTGAAGATACTAAGCCACACAGAACTATGCCTCTGATGAACTCTGACTTGTATCCTGTAAAAGCCGTACACACACGCAACATATTGTCAAAACAAAATTAAATAAAAGATTAATAACACTTTTTAATGAAGAGCTGAATGAAGAAAAATAAATGCACATAGAAAAGCACAGAATGTTCCTCACCATTATTTCTAGTTCCTATTAAAATGACATGTGTTACATTAAATGCCTTAAAAACTAATGAGGACTTTTTACTAAAATAATATAATTTTACCTAGATAAAAAGGTTAAAAATTAATGAAATAAATAAGTCGTTCTCAAAGTTGAAATTATTTTATCGTGAAAAGGTTGTTTCAAGTTGAAACGGTAAAAAAGTTGATTCAAGTTAAACGAGTTTACTGTGAAAAAATTGTGTTAAGTGTAAATAATTTTACCGTGATAAAGTTGTGTCATGTTAAAATAATTTTATCCTAAAAAAGTCATATCAACTTGAAATGAGTTTATTGTGAGAAAGTTGCATCAAGTTAAAATGAGTTTATTATTAGAAATTCGTGTCAAGTTGAAACGGGTTTATCGTGTAAAAGTTATGTCAAGTTGAAACGATTTTAATGTGTAAAAATTATATCAAGTTGAAATGAGTTTAATATGTAAAAGTCGTTCAAGATAATCCAAATTCAATATATTTGAAGAGAAGTCGTAAAATGTAATTATATTTTAATTACATTAGTGTTACACGACTTAGTTGATATCTAATTACATTAAATCAAAGTCATGTTAAGGTACACAACTTACTCCAATAAAAATTTTATATTTTTTACTTGTTTTCATAATTAATCTATAAAATTATCCTAATTTAATTAAAAAAATGCTAATTAACATATACTTGCGGTGAAAACCTAGAAATCAATCTCTAATTCAATTGAGATCACACTAAATGAGTCGAGTTCAATAGTTTTTCATACAAATAAATTATTGAGGAAAACATGAAGAAATAAAATTGTTTTAAGTACCAATCAAACACAAAAGTGAGTTGTGAATGACTTGGATGATGAAGTGAGTTTTTTAAACCATAGATGGGGTGTGATTGGGTCATACACAAAGATCAAGGCTTCAATTAGTCAAATCTTAAGGAAAAATGAAAACCATAATTCTCTTATTCCAATTCCATCACCTGATCAATTTTCCACTATTTTATACACTTTCATCTTCTCTACATGAATCTAATTTCCAAATCACATGATTCCTTAAAGCATGACCCAAATAGAAACAACAATATTAAAGAACAAACAATCATAAAAAAGATGATTCTACACTCTACACTACACAATAAAGTCACACAAAACAAACACAGAATAATGCAGACTCCAAATTTACATATATAACAAGTTTTGACCAATTCAGCTGCTACACTTACAACAAAAGGAACAAAACTGAGAACAAATCAGAGTACTCACGGTTTCTTGTTTCTGAGATTGTACATTCTTGCTCTTTCTCTCTTTCGTGTGCATTTTAGAACTTTTACCACCATTCTTCTTTTTTGGAAATATCACGTGAAGCGATGCATTCAAATCTAACAGAATCTTTCCACATAAAGTGCAGACACTGAAAACAAAATCATTGAAATTTGAAGATCACAGGATCAGATTCAACCAATGGACAATGAATCCACATTATTATTTTTCCCATATTGTGTTCACAACCTTTTTGGATTCAATTTTTCACATTTGTAACCCTAAAAATAGATTAAGAAAAGAAGAAGAAAAGATGATATAAGTGAATGACCTGCAAGAATCGACCGAAATGTCACCATAGATAGCTTCCAATCTGGTGGGGCAAACCCTGCAACAATGACTGCACCACTCCATGCATGCCAACATTTGTGTTCAGTTTCAAAGTGGCTTAAATAACCTAATTACAATCTCATAAATCTCATTAAATACCTTTGACTAAGCGTGTATATACCACCATAATATAAAAGATATATGATGATTTTTTTTTAAAAATGTTATTTTAAGATTTTAATTCAATATTTACTTAGTGATATTTTTTTATCTATAGAAATTAAATATATGAATCGTATCTTATTTTATCTCCTTAATATATAGAAAATAAAGAAAACAAAAGAAAAACATTTTTAGTGTAATTTTGTTTTTGAAATAGAAAGATGTATAAATAAGACGTAAACAACCATAAAATAGAAAATGCTAGGCTCTTAATTCTAATATTCTAAAATTATTTGGTATCCCACCTGCTTCATTCATCATAAATCCCAATTATTTCGGCATGAATCTATACATAAATAATTTAAAAATCAATTAAATGGATGAGAAGATATATTTACATTTTTTTATAACAACATAATAAAATCATTAAATAAAATAAAAACTAGTTTTAGAGATAAAAGAAATTAGTTATTATATTAAATCAATTAAATGTTATTTATAAAACTATAAACAAATAATTTTAAATTAAAAGAAGGAAAAGATATGTTTATATTTTGTAAACAAAAGAAAATCATTAAATAAAATAAAAACTAATTATATTAAATAAATTAAATATTATTTTAAAGAAAACAAATTTTTAGTGTAATTTTGTTTTTGAAATATTTAGTCATATTTTTTTATCTATAGAAATTAAATATATGAATCGTATCTTATTTTATCTCCTTAATATATGTATAGAAAATAAAGAAAACAAATTTTTAGTGTAATTTTGTTTTTGAAACAGAAAGGTGTTATAAATAAGACGTAAACAATTTTAAAATAGAAAATGTTAGGCTCATTATCTATAAAGTTCGAACACTCCTTTTAAATGTATCAGACACGACACTCGTAAGACACCTGTAGGACACGTATCCGTCTAATTCAAAAAGTATTTGTTAGATTTCTGACAATTATAGTACAGTTATAACACAATTTTAAAAAGTAAAAATACATTAATTTTCTAAAAATTCAAACTTTATTGTATAAATTGTTATTATATTATAAAAATAAGAAACAAATCTTTGTGAACCAATCATGCAAAACATCTTTCTGCTTCAAAAAATAATTTGTAACATACTTGTGTACATAAATATTTATTGTCAATTTATATAATTTATAATTATATAATATATAGATCTGTCTCATTGTCTTACATTTTATCTATCTCCATATTTGGGTCGTGTTGTACGTATATAAATTGCTCATAATTCTAATATTCTAAAATTACTTGGTATCCCACCTGCTTCATTCATCATAAATCCCAATTATTTCGGCATGAATCTATCCTATTTTTGTAACAACATAATAAAATCATTAAATAAAATAAAAATTAATTTTAAAGATAAAAATAATTAGTTATTATATTCAATAAATTAAATCTTATTTATAAAACTATAAATAAATAATTTAAAAATTAATTAAAAAAAGGAAAAGATATGCTTATATTTTATTACAACATTTACTATATTAAATAAATTAAGTATTATTTTAAAGACTAAAAAATCATTAATATTTAAATAAATTTTATTATTCATAAATTTTATAAATTAATTTTTAAATTGATATATATTTAACTACTAGCTGTTAATTATATTAATAATATTAACAATAAAATAAATAAAAAGTAGTTTATAATTTTTATTAATAATAAAAATTACTTTAAATATTATTTTAATTTCTAAAATAATATATAATTTAATTAATATATTATTTTTTATCTTTAAAATTGATTTTTATTTAATAATTTTTTTTCTAGTGATTATATTTATTTATATTTTGTCCTAAATATTATATTATATTTTTAGCTCATTTTTAAATACTTTTAAATCTTTAATTTAGTCCTTTAATTTATTTTCTTATCATAAAAACGAGTACCAAAAATTTAAGATATATATATATATATATATATATATATATATATATATCATATTCTTCCCACTGCCATTTATAGCTGAAATTTGTAAATTCTTGCAGTTTGTGAAGCCACATTTTCTGAACTCGTAATTGATTAAATTACCTATAGTGAAAACATATAATCCATTGTATTGTAACAAAATATACGTATAATGATTATGTTATACATAAACATGTAATTGATTATGTTATAATATAATTAATTATTTAATATAATATAATTGTTCTTACAACAGAGACCAAAAGCACTGAAACCAGGTTGACAAGATGACCTCTTATACAAATCTTCCGGTCTAGGGTTGGACACTCGGTTTTCTCTTGGGCTGGACTCTCGGTTTCTCCTTGGGCTGGACTCTCGGTTTCTCCTCTCGACTGGTGTTCTCGGCTTCTCCTCTCGATTGGTGTTCTCGGCTTCTCCTCACAACAGGTGTTCTCAGCTTCTCCTCACAGCAGGTGTTCTCAGCTTCTCCTCACAGATGGGGGGGTACCTGCAAGTCGCTCCGATGCCAAAGTCAAAAATAGTTCAATGTTCATCAGATAAAATCACTCTTACCTTTTTCTTACTCTGAACTCCTATTTATAGGGTTTCTTTAATGGGCTTTCCCCCTTACTTTTGGGCTTTCTTTCTACACCTTTTTATTATTTACACACCCCTTATGCTAGTTTTTATCTTAATTGGGCTTTATTTTTATAATAATATTTGTATTTTGTTTTATTCTTTTATGTATATTTTTCGCTTTCGGTCTAAACCTCTCGGTTTTAGCCTAACACCTCTTGGTTGTTCAATATGTAGTTCTCGGCCTGAACCTCTCGATTTTAGCCTACCAGTACACTGGCCCCCGAGACAGAAATATTTTAAGTTTAAACAAAAGTATTTTGTCTTAATATAATATAATCATTTTGACATTTGATTTGATTTGATATTAAATGCATTGGTTTTCGTGCTTTATTTTGCTGAGTTTAAATGATTTGACGTGAACTTGCTGTTTTAGCCGTTAGATTATATATTTTTGAACTGTTTCATATTGTTGTAACGTTTCGAATTCTAGGGTTTATTTTTGGGTTATAAATAGGTTCTTCATTCAAACCTTTATGAATGTGTGTTTTGTTGCTATTGAAAAAGGGAGCTCATTTTCAATCTTCAATCGGTTCTTGCAAAGGTAATATGTCTTTTTCGGGTTTTTCTGCTTCTGATGATTTTTTGAGCGCGGGTGATGAATCAACTGGGTGAGTGGTTCGAGAAGAAGATCATCCAGATTCGAAGTCTTCATCTACTACTCCTTCTTGTATGAACGATTCAAATGGAGCTCCGACTATTAATGCTCCTCAAGAATTCGGAATTGTATTGCCCCGGAAAAATCTTCGTGCAGGTTATCAATGGGTTAATCCTAAAGTCCGAGAGTTTTTTTCGAAGTATCGTTCTGCTATCGAACTTTGTAGTTTTCTTTCCCATTCTCAAATTTATTATTCTGACATTGAAAATGATATTATTTCTTTTCGGCGTGTTGGGGATGTTGATAATGTTTGCCATGGTCGAGAGGGTGATAGCTACGAATTTTTTTATTTTTATGCTTGCTTTTTTAGAGATCTTCATATTCGATTGCCTTTGAACAACTTTCAAATAGGCGTTCTTAATTTCCTTAATGTTGCTCCTACTCAGCTTCATCCCAATGGTTGGGCTGCAATGCAAACTTTTAGTATTTTGTGTAAATTATTATCGCTTTCCCCCAGTCCTGCTTCTTTCTTGTACTATTATAGCTCTCGGCCTAGGAAACGGCTAGAGTGGTTATCCCTTATCAGCAAATCCAATGTTTGTTTCCTTAAACCTTTTACGTCATCAATATAAGGATTTTAAGGGAGGTTTTTTCAAAATTCTAATAGAACCAGTAGGAAGAGAGTATTTTTTTGATGGAGATTCTCCAAAGTTTCCTCTGTATTGGACGAGGGATCCCGTGAAGTTTAACTCAATATCGTTTCACTCAATGGGTGCGGCTGATCGCCATGTTATTGAAGTTTTTAGTCACCTCTCGTACCAGGTTCCCACTCGCGCCTTGCTACAATCAAGTCCTCGAGAAGATCTTATTGGTACGTGGTTGTTCCACATTTTCCTGCTTTATAGGATGAGTTTTTTAACTTTGCTAAGTTTTTTATGGATTTTCAGCTCTGATGGCAAGCACGAATCCGAAAGCTCGATCTTATTTTTCAAAACTGCTGAACAAGGTAGGTGATGTAACTCCGCGACGTGAGAATGTAGTGAATCCTGTGGTGGAAGTAGAAGTCGTGGAACCGGTTGCACATGTTGAAGTGGTTGAAGCTGCACGTAATGTTGATGTTGCCGGTCCCTCGAAGAAGTCAAAGAAACGAGACAAAAATAGCAAGAGATCACATTCGTCGTCTTGGCGTCATCGCCATGTTGAAAATGTTTCATCTGAACCTCTTTCTGAAACAATTTTTAGTGCTTCAACAAAATATGCGAAGTTTGTTCAAACTTCTTTTAATGAACCATCTTACAACATGTTAAAAAATATGGATGCTGCTTCATTGGCGGATTCTATTATCGAATTGTCAAGTAGAGGTCTGTTGATTGGAAAGATGATGAAAGAGAAAAATGGAAATTGTGTGTCTTTATCTGAGTTTGAAAAATTGAAGACTGATCTTGCTGAGTATAAGAAAAAAATGAGCTCTTTATCTTGACAATTAGAAGAGATGAAGAAACAGAAAAATGAAGAAGAAGCTGTAAAGGAAGGCCTTGGAAAAGAAATTGCTGAATTGAAGAGTGAAAACTTAAGATTTGGTAAAGAGAATGCTCAACTGCTTAAAGAAAATCAACTTTTGAGCGAAAAGGTATCGGCATTATCCTCTGCAAACGAAGCTGACAAGAACACTATCAAACTTATGGATGAAGAGATAAATCAGTTGAAGACTAATGTTTTTGAAGCCGAAAGCTATATCTTTGAACAGCACAACCTTGGTTTTGAGAAGGCTCTTCAACAAGCAAAATATTTTTATAAGATTCCTATTGATGAAGGCAACTTTGATGTTAAGAAGGATTTTTATAAGGGTGAATTAGTTCCTGTTAATGAGATTCCGGACAATGATGTTGAAGATATTAATATCGAGAATTAGGTGGGCACAAGTTTACTTTGCCGAAAGTGAAATTGTTTTGGTATGCTGATCCGTGTATGGGTATTTTGGGAATGCTGATCCATGTATGGATATTTTTGGAATGTTTTAATGTAATCTCTTTTTTGGAACCTAAATACGTATAAAGTTTATTGGTTTCTTTTTAACAGTTATCTTATGCTATGTGTTGGATACTTTTATTTTTATTTCGCCGACTGTTATTTAATGTGGTTGTGACCTCTCAGTTGTATGATTAAGTGTCGTGATAGACCTTTCGGTTTTTACCACTAGATGCTTAATTTTTTGGTCTGTTAATTGAAAATGTTTGAAATGTTTTAAGTGCTTTAACTTATACTTCTTAACTTTAGTATTTTTAATATGATTACGTTTCGGTTTAAGCACTGAGTATCTTTCGGTATTTACGACATTAAGGCACAAGTACCTTTCGGTTTTGTATGTAAAAGTATTCCAAAATAGTGGATTCTGCGCGAATTTTGTAACTATTAAAAGGGAACTTTTAGAAGACGTGAGAAAGCGTTTTTGATCGAACGTATAAGATAAAGTTCATGTAAAGTATTATAATGGTGGATGAAATTTAGACAACCTTATGCAATTAATCTCACATTTTTAGGTTTTTTATGCGGTGTATCATGCCGTGAAGTATGACGTAGTATGCTTTATTTAATGTGGTAATTATTCGCTATTTGTGTTTTCGGCATAGAGTGAGATTTTTTCGGGTGGGTTTTCACTTAGAGTGAAATCATCCAAGGCCGAAAGTTTTGTAAATATGTGCTCTTTTGGGTGGGTTTTCACTTAGAGTGAAATCATCCAAGACCGAAAATTTTGTAAATATGTGCCTTTTCGGGTGAGTTTTCACTTAGAGTGAAATCATCCAAGACCGAAAGTTTTGTAAATATGTGCCTTTTCGGTGGGTTTTCACTTAGAGTGAAATCATCCAAGACCGAAAGTTTTGTAAATATGTGCTCTTTCGGGTGGGTTTTCACTTAGAGTGAAATCATCCAAGGCTGATAAGATCATAAGGAAATACTCTTTCGGGAGGGATTTCACTTAAAGTGAAAGCATCCAAGACCGAAAGTATCATAGGAAAATACTTCTTCGGGAGGGATTTTACTTAAAGTGAGAGCATTCAAAACCGAATAAGAATGTTTATGCGTTGTGGAATTTTAGAACGAGTAAGAATGAAAGCTGACAAGATGAGTTTTGTTACTTGGTAATGCTTCTTGATTAGATGATAAGTATGTACACAAAAGTCTTCCGTTTACATCTATTTTAACTAAAATAGAATTTTAAATGACTCGCATTTCATGTTCTTGGTATTACTTTCTCTTACAGAGTTTCTAATCTATATGCTCCATTTTGTAAATTTTCCAGTACCCTGAAAGGACCTTCCCAATTGGATGCTAACTTTCCATGTCGTGGATCTTTTCGAGCATCAGTTCGCATTCTCCAGACCAAATCCCCTTCCTTAAAATCTCTTAATTTTACTTTTGCATTAAACCTCTTCATTGCTCTTCTCTTTACTGCTGCTTCCTTTATTTTTGCTCGTTCTCTGAGTTCTTCAATAAGATCAAGGTCAGTCCTTAAGCATTCGTTGTTGGTATTCCAATCTTCCATTTGTCTTCGTAATGTTGGTTCAATAACTTCCACTGGTAACATTGCATCTGTTCCATACGATAGGTTGAATGGTGTTTCTCCAGTTGACGTTTGAGGTGTACACCTATATGCCCATAATATCTCTGGCAACTTCTCTGCCCATAAACCTTTAGCGCTTCCTAACCTCTTCTTTAACTGTCCGAGAATAACTTTGTTTGCAGCTTCAGCTTGTCCATTTGTTTCCCCCTTACTTTTGGGCTTTCTTTCTACACCTTTTTATTATTTACACACCCCTCATGCTAGTTTTTATCTTAATTGGGCTTTATTTTTATAATAATATTTGTATTTTGTTTTATTCTTTTATGTATATCTTTTCCGCTTTCGGTCTAAACCTCTCTCGGTTTTAGCCTAACACCTCTTGGTTGTTCAATATGTAGTTCTCGGCCTGAATCTCTCAGTTTTAGCCTACCAGTACAATAATAAATAATATTAAAAATAAATTAATATGATCATAAATAATAATACTGATAATAGTGATAATAAATATTAAAATAAAAATAATAACATAAATAATTTTATATAATAATAAATAATAATAAAATAAATATTTTTGTTATTAATCACAATAATAAAAGAATAATAATATTAATAGAATAATAAATAAAAATATTTAAAAATAGTAATAACAATAAAAATAAAATTTTAAAGTAATAATAATATACTAATAAAAAAATTAAAATATAAAATAAGAGTAATAACATTATTTTACAAAATTTTTAATTTAAAAAATAATTTTAAACTATTACATTAATCAAATTACTTATAACATTTTTTCACGTTCTTTCTCATTTTTTTTTTCTTTTTACTTCTTCAAATTTACTCTTTCATCCAAACACAAAACTCTGGAAAGTCACACATTTGCTTACTGATCCTCACCAAGACTAACTTCACTTTTTTTCTTATATCAAGTAGCAAAGCAATTTAATTATAAGTATTTTTTAAATCATTTTTAGACCCAATTATTATTAATTTTACCCTGAAATGAAAGCGATAAATTTACATAATAATTTATATCTACTGTGTTTTATTTTCTTCATACTTTGATGTGTTTTATACATGCATATACAAAAAAAATATTCATTTAAAAACTTTGTTAGAAATATTCAGGTTATAGTTTATATCATAATTCTTTAAAGAAATTTTATTCTAACAAATATCTTAAATGAAAATATAATTGCCACCGTTATACATAACACTTTTTTATGAATTAAATAACATAGTAATGAACTAAATTTACTTAATTTTAAAATACTAAAAAAATAAAATGTATAATTAAATTTGTATAAAAGCAAAATTATATACTTAGGAAAGTAAAATGAATCATATAAATTGTCAGCCTTTGAAAAATGCAACGCATCCACATGGGTGCTTCTTCTATATTTCTGAAGCCATTCGTAATAAAGAAAAGTAGTAATTAATTAATTGCTCACCAAGGAGAATACTTTTCTCTTCAAAGCTTTAAGGAATGTTTTGAGTTTTGAAGTAAAAATTTTGATTGAATTTTCTAATTTGCAATTTTTTTCCCAATAATTAAATAAAGGATATTCTGAATTTATTAATACTTCTATATATGTAAACATTTTCCATTTCCAGTTCTAGTAATTTTGTCAGCTTAAACTGTCACTTTTTGACATTATATAATATTGTAGTTTTGAGATAATGCATTTGTTAATATACACAGATGTTTTAATTGATACATTCCTTTAACAAATTTACATTTTTTTTTCTAACATAATAAAGTACTGTCTCTAATTCTAATCTGAATCAAAATAATGTGAAACCAGATATTTAATTTTCAGAAGACTAAAGAACACAGAACTATGATTCTTCAACAATTATCAGAAACTCGAGTAGTGTCAGAGAATCCTTAGACATATCCTGCAATAAGGGTATATGAATGCATTCACATAACATTGTGAATTGAGACATAAACAAAGATGAAGGGTATTGGATTCTCTTATTTCAATTTCCACGTTGAATTTTCCATTTATGAACCGATCATATTCTGGGCAAAAGTAGTTTAAAGTGTGAACAAGGAAAGTTTATTTGCAGTACCTTATTTACATTCTTTATTCACAATTTGTACACTTTTCTTTCTCCTTTTCCTTATTCTTCCAGAAATTCTGTTTATCTCCATATTTAGAGATATGACCTGAAATGGGGTAATGGAGTCTAACAAAATCTTCCCACACATGGTGCAAGAGCTGCAAATTGGACATTACATAATATATTTTTGTCAAAAACTTCGAGAAGAAAGAGAATATAAGCAATAGTAAGTAATAGTGCACCTGCAATATTTGGCAGCAAAGTCATTCATTATGCTTTCTACACTGGTTTGACAAAACCTGCAACAGTGATCGCACCACTCCATAACAGCTTTTGCAATCAATTCCAAAGGGTTTACATATGCACTCTTCTTTCTTGGGAACCAAGTATTGAACTTTGACCAGGCATCAACATCTTAATACACGCGTTATATGCATAAAATACTGACAATAACAAGTTTCTCATGGGCTATATAGATATTTTGAAATTTAGCTAAAATTTTAAAATAAGAAGATATCCTCTTTGTTAAAATCATGTACTTTAACAAGAAAGAGAGTATAGTAGACATGTTATTCAATAAGAATTTTATTTTACTGGACACAAATAATTAACATTTTAAACATAGAATTTCATATTTTTAAGATATATAAAATATATTAAATTTGAATCAGTATCAATTTATAACTTTTAAAATGTTTTATTTTAATAAGTAAATTATATTTATTTAATTTTTATTTTTAATTAGATATAATATTTTAATTATGACAAAATATGAAAATTATTTAAATATGAAATAATTACTAATAATTAAAAAGTATTAATATTGATAATATTCTTTAAACTTTAATTAAGCTTGTTTGATTTTTTAACTAAAAATTGTTAATTTTTTTAAATATTTTTGACAACTTTTTCTTTCATGATGAAATTATTTTCACTTAATATTGATTACTTATTTAATTTTTTAAATAGTGTTTTAAATTTTTTACTTTTAGATGAAATTTAAAATTATTAAATTTTAGACAATCCAATTTTGTTTTTTTAATTTTTACATAAACATCATAATTTATTATAAATTTTTAATTTTTTTATAAAGGTAAATTTCATTATTAAAATTCTTTATGCCATCACACTATAAAAAGACTTAAAATGAAAACAAAAAGTATGACAACAAATTACATGAAACAATGGAAAAAACAAATTACAAAATGAATATAAAATAATTTTGCAGTCATTCAATCACAAACTGCTGTAATAAGTTCATAAAACTGATTATAAGATTTAATAACCTGCATTTATAAAACATTTCCTTGAAGATAAATGTTTGACTTCTTCACATTTAAATTTATTAAAACTTACCCAAGGAGAAATAGAAGAATATCTGTGCACATTTCGTGGAAGATAAATATTCACTTTCATTAAAGGACTATCGAAAAAGTCGAAAAAGTCGAAAAATTCAGTTTCTGATTGCTCTTTTCTTCCTTTTGGGATTGGACCAGATTTTGCAAATGAAACATGCAGTCTAAACTATATATATATATGGCACCAACTCGTGAAACCAAATCATATTGTCAGAGTGTGTCGGACAATGTTTTTGAAAGGACCACAGGGTGTACATAGTCTAGTGCCAAGTACTGCTACGTTACACGCACTCAACTCCATGACAAAATGGTAAGAAAAACGAAGCCTCGTACAACAATAATGTCAAAACTGTTAACTGCAAGGACATTGGATTCAGAAGATCTGGACTGAATTCACATCACACGGTCATGTTCCATCTCCAAAATGAAGATTATGCTAAAGACCTTTGCTTCTTGGATTTCTTTCCTGATGTTTGTTCTGATGATCCCATAATATAAGACTCCGCATTTATATTTTCTTCAGATTTACGCTTTCCAAACTTCTCTGTTTTTTTCTGCAGACGTGCCATTTTTAATACAAGTGAGATGAGATTTATTTAAACAGAAAATACCGGTGTGGCAACAAAAGCTTACAATTTTAACCAGTAAAAAAAAACATAACAAAATTCTGGGAGAAACTTGTTACCTTTAAGGACATTGTAATGTCAGTTACTTTATTGTTAGCATCCTCCGATTTATCCACCGGGTTTACAGGCTCCTAAAGAAAGCAAATAAAAGTTTAACAGAACACCATGAAGAAGACTATAAAGTAAAACAATTTAACAAAAAATAGTGCATGTTTGGTTCGCAGTTTCGAATGCACCCAAATATTCATTTGCACTATCGCGTAGTAACAACATTTATGAATAGGAAAAAGGATTGAAGGGAGATGTAACCCCAAACACAATAAATAGTGGTGAATAGAAGAAAAAATTGCAAATGAAATGTTAGTATAAACCTTGGGTGGGATAAAGGCCTCGTCTCGTTTCCTTTTGTTTTCAGCAGTTTTTTCAGCCTGTTTCTCCTGCTTCTCTTGCCATATCTTCGCCGATTTTCTTTTGTTATTTAAAAAGTATTCTCCAGTTTCTAGTTGTATATCAATCTGAAATGTCACATAAATTACGACAGACGACTTAGAATTTATTACGTAAATTAACAAACAAAATATCAGAAGAATATAGTGTCAAAAACTTGGATATATACAGATAAAACTAAAAAAGAAAAAAAATCATATAAGCATGCCAAAAAAAAGAGTAATTGTGGAATTGATGCTGCTATCTTATTTAAAGGTCAAGAAAAGTTCAATATATTCACAAATCCTAGATAGTGCACACTTAAGTAAACGGTGAGCATATATCAATTCCTGAATATAATGCTCGATATTGAATATTAATCATATTTCATAATCACTATATGTCTGTTGCCTTTATTGAAACAACTACAGAGAAAATATTAGGTTCTCAGCTTTAACAAATCATCGGCAATTAGGAGAAAATGGATTAAGCACCAATCACAACAGAGCAAGAAAATGAAGGTATCAGTAGGGTCCTACTAAGGTAATTGAGTTTTTGAGCACCATTAAATGCAATTCTTCTTTGAGAACCATTAGGCAAATTTAAACAAAATGGAATTTATTTAAGCATTCATTTTCCAGTCAATTCTTTATTTTGTTGTTGGGTACATGAATAGAAGAGACTCTGTACATAAGTGGAAGAAATCCAACCAGATAATAGATATTAGAAGTTGTCTCACCTTGCTGGGCTGTTGTGGTGGAGGGAATGGAGTGTATGGTTTCTTCTGTTTAGAGTTAACCTTCTTTTGTTTAACATTTTTCCTAAATAAAGATATGAAGAGTCAGTGAAACTGAGACCAAGAGTGAGAACTTTGTACATACAAATTATTGAATAAAAGGCATACTTCTTGAATTTTGGAAGGAACCTATCCCAGTTCTCCTGGGCAAGGGACGGATCCTTTTCAAGTTCTTTCTTCATCATAAGAACCTGACCAAGTGAAAAAAGAGAATTGAGATTTTTTTACACCGAAAATCTGTACCAAAAAAATCAGCTTGATGAAATACAAATCATTTAACCTTAATGTTGTATACAGGATGCATTTTATTCAGCATGCATTCTTCAACGATCCTTCTGACTTGTTTTAAACCTTTAAATGAACCCATAGCAGAAACTGTGTTTCCCTGCAGAATTGCATGAGAAATAGAAAGAAATCAGCTCTTTCTAGACTACACTCATATTATAGTGCATGTAAATGTACAGTCTTCACATTCAAAACAACGAAGCAAAAGTCAAAATTACCTGGACGAGAATGTAGCAGCCAGTGAGTATTTCAAGAGCCTGCACACCAGTATTACAGTTGTAGAAAAGTGAGTTACAAAGTTGAAGCCATCTATTGATAGTAGTATGCAGAACCATAAAACCGAAGCTAGAAAGTAATAACAAAGGGGTCATCCCCATCTGAAAAAAAAATCAAATCTTAGCAGAAAACATACCTTCAGGGTGGAAGAATTGGGACCCAGAAGATGTTGTCTCCTTTTTACAAATCGCTCCTGCAGTCAGAAAAAGTGAACTTCCTAGTATCACACAAATTTCCTCAAAATGTTTCATGACAAACTACAAAAGATTACATTAAAGAATACAAAATTCAAAAAAAGCGGTTGAGACGGGGGCTTTCACGGCCAGATGGTTTCAATGTTTCCGCGATGTTAATAAGGAATTTCTCCTAAAAGTTCTTAGTTTTATTTCAATATAAAGCATTAAGTGTGCGTTCAAATCAATTTTTTTACAGCTTTCGGAGAGAACTGGTGTATAAGAATGATAGGTATATCATCAACACGAATGATTATTGCTCCAAAAGTTGGGTTACTAAAGCATACATTTCCAACCGTCACACATAACATCACAACATCATCGCATCACAGCAAATGACCTCTGTCTGTTCCTTCCCAATCCAAAAGAACTAACCAACACTCAGCCCAAACACAGGACTCGCAGAGGCACTGGTAATGAATATTCAACGATAAAACAATAAACAAACGTTCACAAAATCATCAGAAAATACCTTATTGCGAACCAAGCCACTGATTTTAATGATATCACATTGTACTTCATCGTCAAGTATTTTTATCGCCTGGGAACAACGGAAACGACATTAACATAACTGAAATTTGAAAGAAAGAGAGAGAAACAAGAGAAAGGCACACATATAAATAAATACCTGAGTTGGAGTAACACTTCTTGCGAGAAGCTTGATGAGATCCCTGGCTTTGATGATAATATAGGGGTCTCGGGTCTTTCTGGTGGTTGAAACCGTCATGGAGCCCTCGACCTGCAACAATTGAAGGTACAATTAGGGTTTGAGAATGAAAGAAAAGGACGGTGGAAGGGGAGTGAGGAAGGGAAGTGCGTACGAGGTTGAGTTCGCAAGCGATGCCGTATTGTTTGAGAGCGGATTTGACAGTAGGCCATATTTCTTGGAGATGCTTTTCGAGGTACTGAGGGAAGAGGGTGGAGAAGGAACTGACTTCGAGCATGCCACCTTCGTTCCATGAAGGGTCGAACTTCTCGACCTTCCAGTGGTCGATGTTAGGGTCATCGTCCCATGGCTTCGGTTTATCGTGCTTCCCCTTTCTCTTCTCCTTCTTCTGCAATTCTTCCTGCTCCACGCCATTCTCATCCTCTTCAAGGTTTTTCATCGCTGCTACCTCTCCGGTTATCCCTCTGCAGTTGCTTCCGTTAGGTTTTCGAGTTTGTGTGCGATGCTGTCTTGTTTCCACCAAAATGTTCAAGTGCCTTTGGGCCTCCTATTTTAAGCCCATTTTAATGTAACAAAATAGGCAGTTTCTTCCTGCACCCCTACATTTTTCTTCCCGCACTCCCACAATTTTGTAAATCTTGAAACTGACATTCACCTTTTATTTGAAATCGAGATTTTTGGAGTGTGTTACAGATTCATCAATCCGGAAGTGAGTTATGTTGTTTTCTGTATGAGGAGGTGTTCTGGAAATAAAGTTTGCATAAATTGTTGATTTCCAGATTGCTAAATCTGGAAACCTAATTTCTATTATGGATTGGTGGATGCGGAATGATTTTTTTCAATTATGGATTTCTGAATTCGAAATGCATATTTTGAATTATGGATTGACGAATCTGAAATAGTTTTTTCAATTATGGATGTTTTGCATTTTTTTATTTTGGATTAACACTATCATAATCCATAATGCAAAAAAAAATATATATATATATATATATATATATATACAATTTTATATAGGGACAATTTTGTCTTTTCATAACCTTATGAAGAAACTGCGTAACAAAAATAAGTATATGATTTTATAAGTTAAAAAGTGTGTTTTACATTATACAATTTAAAAATTTGTTACATTGATTATATGGAAAAAATATGTAACTACTGAACCAAAATAATTTAGTTTTTTTTATATTGATAATAAGATGATATTTAGAATGTATTTTGTATGGTACTAAAGGCACAAATCTTATATAATACTTCTAATTTATATGATCTTCAAACAAATATCTAATAAAAATTTATTAGCATCCTTCTAAACATGTATTTTTTTCTTTTCTTATTCTTTATTGATTCTCATATAATTTTCAATCAGATTCCTCATAACCATAGTGAATCTATAACGCATTATTGAAATTTGATTATGTATGTGTTGTGGTTATAAAAAATATTTTAAAACCTAGCTAGTCATAAAACATCACATATAAAAACTAAAAAAATAATATTTTCTTAATTAAACAATTATGTATAGTAATAATTAATAAATTGATTTAAAAAATAATCAGCAAGTATAATAGCAGAAAACTATTAGTTGGACGAAGAAAAATGTTTGGAATGGAAAAGACTCCATAAAAAATCAATTAAAAAAATAAACTATTGAAATCTGATAACTCTTTTATATATTTTTTTAAATCTCAATATCTCTACAAAAAATTATTTACTTAAAAAATTCTCAATTAACTATAAGAATTTTGTAAATGATTAAAATTTTGATCGAATCTCAGTACAATGTATATTTTTTATTTAAATTAACTACTTTCACGTCTCAAATTAAGATAATTTTATTATTGTAATTTTTTTAATCAAAAGACAAATACTAAAATGCATAGTACAGTCAGAAAATCGAAAGCTAACATTACAACTTTGCATCTTTTGTTTGAAAATAACAATTTGTATGCAAAATTGTTTTGTGGACAAAAGTATGTTAAATGTTGAAGATTGACTAGAGATTACTGTTTGTTATACACAACAAAATATTATGTGTCCACATATTTAAGGTTAAGCCCACACTATTCAAATTTCACTGTCCCCGGTCTCAATACTAAGTCCTCACTTTATTTCTAATTTTATTGCCCCCTATCCGAAGTTAAGTCCACGCTTTATTTCTAATTTCATTGTCCCTCTCTCCAAGACTAAGCCCCACTTGAGTGAATAAATAATATAAATTATAATTTTGTGTGGGCAACTTGTAGGTTAGACAGACGCAAAATACACCTATTGTGACGTTTATGTGATCGTCTAGCCAATGGTAATTGTGTCCCACACACCCGCCAACTTTTTTGCACCGAAGATATTAGCTTCCAAAGTTCGGTAAGCGCAAAGCTCACGCTAATTACATCTTTGCGTCCGTTATTTATAACTAGTGTCCGCTTTTGACCCATTCTAATAATCATATTTTTTGTTGTGTCCTTACATTAACATATTTTATTTGGGTTATTTTGTCATTTTGTAATTACTAAAACCGTTGACAGAACACTTTTTGAATTTTGAAATATGAAAATTTATTTTTTTTCTCTTTCCTTCGTGTTACACTACTCCCTTTTAACTCCTTATTTTAAGTCACTAACGTACAACCTTATTAGAAGAAACAAAAATTATATTCGGAGAGTATAAGAAGAAGGTGAAAAGAGAGAAGTTATCTTTTTTACATTCATTCTTTTTCTTAGTATGGCAATATATAAGCCATTATCTTTGTTGATCTAAGTTTAGGCATCATTGAGAGTATTTTAACTTCATGTAATGTGATATGACATAAATCATCAACTCTTACTTTTTCTTTTTTTTATGTCTTTTCAAATTGTTTTTTATTTAATATTTCTATAATATGAAAATGTGTATATTTAATAGTTATATAATAACCGAAACTGTAACCATATTTTAATTTTTTTTAAACAAACATAACTTTTTAATTACACAACCGATTTTGTTTCGGTCACTAAACAACAACTTTGTAGATAGAGCCACCAAATCAATTTCAGTGACTAATTTTTATATGTATTATTTAATAGCTATTTAAAATGGTATTTTGACTTGTTTATACAAACAAAATCAAACCTACTTATAAATACTCAAAATTCAATCAAGCAAAATATGAATGAACTTCAATGCATAGTTTAAGAAGAAGTTGTACACAAATTAAAAGTAAACCATATTACACAATGAAAATTACAAGTTAAAAGATTAGCTCATCTTATTTATGCATGTGTTCACTTTTCTCTTTATGACTTTTAATCAATAGCTCAACAAGGTGCATAATTAATCTATAAGTGATTGCAAGAACACATCAATCTTATGCTTTGGATTTGAAGTTGTGAATAGATTATTTAAATATTGTTTTAATTTGTTTAGAACAAAGAGTCTGAGGATAAATACTTTGATTGTAAAGAATAATGTCTAACCGATAAAGTAACTAAAAGAACAAAATTCATATTTTCAAAGTTAGTAAGATATAACAAATGTAGGGATATCGTGAGCGGAAGCGTAACCAAAGATTATGAGAAATTAAAGTAACAAGGAAGTGAAAATTTTTAGGTGGAAAACCCCTTTAAATAGAGGTAAAAATCACCGGCGAGAGAGTCAAAACTTCCACTATTATGGTACTGGGAGTACAATGAATTCCTCTCAGGCTAATAGATAAATAGCCCCAGAACAAATTCTCTCTATATGGGTTAAACACTTACACACCCAATAATAGAAATAGAGAGTATATGAAAAGAGAGAGGAAGCAAGTGTGTTGCTGTTTGTTGTGTGTTACATTGCTTGAAGGAAGCCACTATATACAGTGGTTATAGGAGACAACAATAATAAAATCAATTAATGGTAAGTAACTTCCCTTTGATGACAATTAATTGTAGTAAGAAACCTCCATTTGATTACAATTAATTGTGGCAAATAACCTCCCAATTATGTCAAGAAAACAGAAATGTGAGTCATAACCCACAATAAATATGAAGGAAAATAAAATTTTGGTAGTCATAATCTTTCATTTGAAAGTATCATTGGGAAAGAATAGCAACAGCTATAAGGGTGAAGATTCCACAGTCAAATAGTGACTATTTTTTTTAGTTAAAGAAATATAACTTATGTGTGTACTCAATTTTAATAAAATATGTTACATGTTATTTTATGTTTCTAAATAAATGTCATTTAATTTATGTTACATCTTTAACTCAGTTATTTACTGTGAATAGAAATGTATATATTTATGTTCACAAATGGTGACACATTGCATCAATCCCTCTACTTTATTTTCATTTTATATAAGATTAAGTGTGTTTTAACTATTGATGACATACACGGAGATTTTGTTCTTATGAATGGTTTTACAGTAAAAAAAATGGTAACAAAATAGTATAATTAATTAGTGACTCTCTTTTCACCAATCAAACTATAATATTATACATGACCTTTCTAAAAAGTTGTATAAAGTTGTAACACTATAAGAAAAAATTAAGATGTTCAAAAAGGAAAGGAAAGAAAAATAAAACACATGTATAGGTCACTAGATATTATTTTTATTTTCTTATTACAGTTTTAGAAAAAAAAAAACTAAAGAAGAGGAGAGAGATATTAAATAGAATACACTCTAGGTAATATTATATATATTTTAGTATATATTCACTTTCTAAATTGTTTTAATTATTTAAATTTATATATAATAATATATTTATTTTAATTCTTTTTTTTCATTAATATGATTGAAGAGAATTTCGCATAATCTTATATAATCTTATAGTTGTTGTATTTATGAGATTCTTATAATTTATTCATTCTTTTATTATAAATTATATATTATTAATATTTCATAAATATATTACATTAATTTAGTTTGTTAAAACTCAGGAAAGTAAGGAAAGTAGGGATGATGTATCCTATAAGAATTAAAAACTCTTTCAAATATAAATTATATTTTCTACTTAATTAATATAAATTCAATATATTTCATTTTTTTATGACATGGCGCACAATGACATTGATTTACATATGTGGATTGAACAAAATTTTAGGATTTGTATTAAACAAAATTGGAGAAAGAGGATTAAGGAAGAGGAAGGCGGGGACAGAGGTAAAGAAGGAAGAGAGATTAGGGTTTGATATTGGAGAAAGAAAATTAAGGGAGGCGGCGATACCCGTTCACCTTTCACACTCCACGATGAGAGCAAAAGATGGGCGATTTTATTATAAACTATATCCTATTAATGATTCATAAATACATTACATTATTTTTTTTATGTAGTTTTGGGCGATTTTATTATAAATTATATACTATTAATGATTCATAAATACATTACATTCTTTTTTTTATGTAGTTTTTTAAAACTCAAGAAATTATGATGATGTGTCCTATACAAAATTACAAACGTTCCTTGAAAGGTAAAATATGTTTTCTACTTAAGTAATATAATTTTACTCAATTATTGTTATAATTTAATAAATTATTTATTAACAAAAATATTACTTTTTTGGCGAAAAATTTAAAGACATTTTGAATACAAATATTTATTTTGTCTTCCACCTAAACAAGAATTTAACTGGTCTTAGTCTTTGCATGCACTTAATAAATAACAACAATTATGAGAGCATTTAATTAGTCATATTCATGCTGTGTATTATGCGGAAAATATCTATGACAAATCAGCTAAATCAGCTCAATACTGATTAACTGAAAAATGATACATATATTCTTTAGATATACCAATATACCTCCCTATAATAGGTATCATGGATCATGCTATAAATCAGTTAGTAACTAATATTTGATTGAATCGGCCCATCACAACAATGGTCCATGATTAAAACATTATAAATAAACCCTTTACACAAGTGTAATGTATGCTTTTATCAGATTTATAATCTACACTCTTTACACATAATACTTACTTTAAGGTCGGAGTACTTTTTTCAGATCCATCTCGACCGAGTACAAGGAGGAGACTTGAAGGAAGAAGCAAGGAAGCTACTGACACATCAACAATTGCACAAACAATATCAGGTACTATCTAGACCCCTCTTTGTCCATACATATACAAATACAAAATCTCGACATTGTAAAGTAGTGTTCTCTTTGTCCATACAGGTACAAATACAAAATCTCGACATTGTAAAGTAGTATTTTCTTCTTTAAAACATACATATATAAAAATATATGTTATAATTTAAAATAATATTTGTAAAATTGTCATATATATTTGTTATGTTTGGATTAATATAAAGTTTTACAATAAATATAAAATTTATGATAATATTTAATAATATTTAAAAAATACAGATACATATAAATTTATAATCAATTAAAATATTATAGTATAAATTTATAATAATATATTTAAAAAATAGAGATATACATAATTCTATAATGAATTAAAATATTATACTATAAATTTATAATAATATTTAAAAAATTAAATACACTTAAATCCTTTCTGTCTTAAAAAATAGTTTAAAAAAACTAATTTATTTAATGTTTGTTTAGTTTTGCAGGCTCATACGGTGAAAGCAAGGTGATAGATATAAACATTCCTCAAAGAAGAACTGAATTGAGGCAGGAAGAACGATGATCTTCTCCCTCGAAACCCTCACCGGGGATGTTGATAAAATATAATTGCTTATATTTTTTTTTTGGCCTAGTTTGGGTTTTTCTTGTTTGGGCTGTCCAACACGGTTTGTTTTTCCTTTTTATACCCCCTTTGTAACATACTTCATGTGAATAATAATAATACATTTTTCTTCTTCTCTTTCCTTTCACGCTTCTTTTCTGTTATTCTCTTCTCTCACCGCTATTGGGTTTTTTTTTTTTTTTTCTGGTTCCTCTGTTCTCCCTTTTCAATCAAGGGTTGCATATTCTTTTTCATCTCTTTTCTCACTTCCGCAGGATCGACGCCTACCCTGTTATGGGATCAGAGCTCTTCCTTTGAAGAGCTCTGTTGCGCTCTGCCTTCCTTTTTTTCTTCATCTTTATACCTATTTTCTATACTTACATTCCTTTCTTGTTCTTTCTTTCAGCAATATGGGGGAGGAACGTTAAGCAAAATCGGCTACGATGGAACCATATGTAAACAACTACCTTTATCTTCATCCTGGTGAAAATCCCGCGGCTTCACTGGTTTCACTGGTTCTTGACGCGATGAATTACCATTCTTGGAGTAGGTATATCATAACAACGCTAAGTGCGAAGAATAAAGTCGAATTTGTCTTGGGCACCCATCCCTGCCCAACAACGAGCGATCCCAACTATTCAGTGCGGGTCAGATGCAACAATATGGTATTGTTCTGGTTAGTGCATTCGATATCCCTTCCAATTAGACAAAGTGTAATTTGGATGGATATTGTTGTAGATGTGTGGAATGATTTGAAAAACAAGATATTCCCAAGGTGATCTCTCTAGGATTTTCAATTTGCAATTAGAGGCATCTTCTTTAAGTCATAACGATTTGTCAGTGACTGACTATTTTACGAAACTCAGAATTATTTGGGATGAGCTTGATAATTTTCGACCTAACTTTATCTGTTTTTGTCAACATAAGCCCTTTTGCTCTGTAGCCTCTGTTATTAGTCAAAGGAAATGCGAGGATCAAGCCATGCAGTTTCTTCGAGGGCTTAATGATTAATTCAACAACATTCGGTCCCACGTGCTCCTCATGGAACCGATTCCACCTATTTCAAAAATTTTCTCTCTTGTGGCACAGCAAGAACGTCAATGGGCAAGTAATTTTTTGCTTACAAATATTAATCATACTAGTGTGAATCGTAATTCTGTTGTTAAATTTTCTTTCTATGGAAGATTGGGTCATGCTGAGAATGTCTGTTATAGAAAAATGGGTTTTCCAAATCAAGAAAATAAGAATTTCAGATTCAACATCAATAGGAAAATTTGTACTCATTGTGGTAGGAATGGCCACATCATAGATACATGTTACAGGAAACATGACTTTCCTCCCGGTTATAATCCTCCAAATAGTAGGACTGCTCCTTTGCTTAATGTTGTTTTAACTGATGATATTCCCTTTAAGAATTGTCTACAAGAATAGGATTATGGAGACATGCGTTCTGCCTTCACAACTCAGCAATATCAAGTCCTATCTGCCTTGATCAAGCAGAATGCAGCAAACAATATTGCGACTCATCCACCTGTGCAAGTAAATCAAGTGGGCTCCCTTACTGTTGATACCAATCACAAGGATTCTACAACTGGTAATGTTACTATTTCAAATCTTTATACTAGTATTAAAGACTATTGGATCTTAGATTCAGGAGCAACTGATCATGTTTGCACCTGTTTGTATGATTTAACATCTTATAAAAGTATCAAACATGTTCTTATCAGTTTGCCAAATAGACATCGTTTCTATACTAGTTGTTCTGGAACTGTGGCTTTCAGTAATAAGTTTTACCTAAATAATGTTTTATATGTGTCTGAATTCACTTTTAATTTGATTTCCGCTTCCAAACTTGCTTCTAATTTGAACTATCACTTGATTTTCTCATCCAAGGATTGCGTGATACAGGACAATGTAACGAAAGAGAAGATTGGTACAGTTGAAGCCAAAGATGGCTTGTATATTTTTCATGCTTCTGTTTTTCAAAGACATACCACAAACAAATTTGTTTCTTCTTTTCATTCTATTTTGAAAGATACTAATGTGTGGCACAATAGACTGGGACATCTTTCTGATGAACGATTGCATGTTTTGAGATCTCGATACTCTTTTATTTCTGCCCATAAACCATATCTGTGTCATACTTGCCATAGAGTAAAGCAAATAAAACTTTCGTTTTCTTTAAGTGATTCCATTACTTCTAAATTTTTTGAGATTTTACATATGGATATATGTGGTCCTTGCTCTGTTATTTTTATGCATGGTTTTCAGTATTTTTTAACCATTGTAGATGATTTTTCTCGCTATACTTGGGTGATTCCTATACGCATAAAATCTGAAGTCATAAATCACATAACTAATTTTTTTTATCTTATGTTGAAAACCACTGTCAAAATTATACGTTCTGATAATGGGGCTGAATTTGCTATGACAAATTTGTTTTCTTCAAAAGGCATTATTCACCAAAAAAACTTGTATAGAAACACCCGAACAAAATGGTATTGTAGAACGCAAACACCAGCATATTCTTAATGTAACGCGTGCTTTGCTTTTTCAAGCTAATTTACTTTCTATTTTTTGGCATTTCGCTGTTTTACATGATGTTCTTCTCATCTATTGTATTCCTACTCCTTTGCTGCAGAACATGACCCCTTATGAAAAATTAAATGGTACTTTGTATGATATCTCATCTTTACGTATTTTTGGTTATCTTTGCTACTCTAGCACTGTTACTTCTCACAGAAAGAAACTAGATGATAGGGTTGTATCTAGTATTTTTCTTGGCTTTCAACCACACACTAAAGGTTATCTTTTTCTTAATCTTCAAAATCATAAAATTAAGATCTCCAGACATACTGTTTTCTATGAACATCACTTTCCTTATAAAATGAAAGGTGATGATAATGAGGGTCCCAACAATTTATCTTTGCCTGTTCCTCAATCTTATGTTTCCACCTATGATTTTTTCTGTGACAATAACAACACTGCCACTAAGACCATGATTCCCACTGAAACTGCGGGACATAACTTGCCACAGAGGTCCACTCGGGTTAGGAGAACTCCTACCTACCTTACAGATTTTCATACTGACATGCCATATGCATATACTGTAAGTTCTAAATAGCCTGTTAATAATTTTGTGTCCTATCATGCTCTATCTTCTAATTTTCAACATACTATTGCTTCTTTTTCTTCTTCAACTGAACCCCAAAATTATGAGGATGCTTCCAAACATGACTGTTGGAAAGAAGCAGTGGCAAAAGAACTTACTGCTCTCTCTGCAAACAACACTTGGACACTGATACCCCTTCCCTTGGGAAAGAAAGCCATTGGTTGTCGCTGGGTGTACAAGGTAAAGCATAGATCAGACGGTACAATCGAACACTACAAGGCACGTCTCGTTGCAAAAGGATATGCGCAACTTGAAGGGCTAGACTTTCTCGATACTTTTGCTCCAGTTGTAAAGCTGAGCACCTTACGCTTGCTTCTCGCCCTTGCTACATCACACAAATGGTTTCTCAAACAACTGGATGTTAACAACGCCTTTCTACATGGAGACCTTCTTGAAGAAGTGTACATGAAGCCACCTCCTGGAATTGATGTCCCTAATCCACACATTGTTTGCAAACTGCAACGTTCGCTCTATGCCCTACGCTAAGCAAGTCGGCAATGATATGCCAAACTATCTCAATTCTTACTTACTAATGGTTATGTTTTGTCTGCTGCTGATCATTCGTTATTTATAAAAACGCAAAACACTCACATAACTGCTCTTCTTGTGTATGTTGACGACATCGTCCTTACTGGAAATAATTATGAGGAAATTACTCACATCACTGTTGCATCAACATTTCAAAATAAAAAATCTGGGTGACCTAACTTTCTTTCTAGGACTTGAAGTAGCCCGCAGCAGTACTGGTATTCACCTTTCACAACGGAAGTATACCATGGACCTCCTACATGAGACAGGGATGCTTGACTGTGCACCTGTCCCAACATCCATGGTTCATTCTTCGCAACTTTCAAGTACTCAAGGTGATCTCCTAGCTACTGCAGAATCCTCTTCATACCGACGCCTAATAGGAAGACTCATCTACTTGACCAACACCATACTGGACATTGCCTTTAGCGTGAACAAACTGAGTCAATTTGTTTTAGCACCTACAACAATTCACCGTCAAGCCGCTTTTCGCATTCTTTGATATCTCAAGAATGCACCTGGTCATGGTCTATTTCTGCCAGCAGCAAGCACTTTTCAACTCAAAGCATATAGTGACTCAGATTGGGCCACTTGCCCCGAGACAAGAAAATCTGTAACCGGCTTCTCTATTTTTCTTGGTGAATCACTCATTTCCTGGAAATCCAAGAAGCAACAAACGATCTCTAGAAGCTCTTCAGAAGCTGAATATAGAGCGTTAACTGCAACCACCTGTGAGATCCGATAGTTAACCTACTTATTACAAGACCTCCATATTCATTTCACCCAACCTACCATCCTTTATTTTGACAACCAGTCTACAATACATATTGCATCCAATCAGGTTTTTCACGAACGAACCAAACATATAGAGATCGACTGCCACCTTGTTCGGGACAAACTCAATTATGGACTCATCAAAATACTCCCCATCTCTTCCTCAATGCAAATTGTCGACATCCTCACAAAGCCTCTCCCTCCATCTACCTTCAATGTTCTTCAATCCAGGCTGGGAATGAAGAACCTGTACTTCTAGCTTTAGGGGGGGGTGATAAAATATAATTGCTTGTATTTTTTCTTTTTGGCCCAGTTTGGGTTTTTCCTGTTTGAGCTGTTCAACACGGTTTGTTTTTCCTTTTTATACCCCCTTTGTAACATACTTCATGTGAATAATAAAAATACCTTTTTCTTCTTCTCTTTCCTTTCACGCTTCTTTTCTGTTATTCTTTTCTCTCATCGCTATTGGGGTTTTTCTTTTCTAGTTCCTTTGTTCTCCATTTTCAATCAAGGGTTGCATATTCTTTTTCATCTCTTTTCTCACTTCCGCAGGATCGGCGCCTACCCTGTTAGATGCCCCCTCGACCCCGCCGTTGAAAAGCATCCGACTTTGGGTTTTGCGGAGGTAGAAACCGTTGAAATGATTGATGGATACGATGAGGCGGTGGTGGTGAGTACCAATTCAAAACCTTTCTTTGTGAGAAGGCTTCTAAAAGAAGCCCTTGGAAACGACATTAATGATTTGAAGTTGTTAGTGTTCACGGTCCATCGAGTGGTTCTTGAATATGGGTTTGTTAGAATCGACAAGGATTCGAGTACGGCGGTTAGCTGTTTTCACTCTCTTGATGATTCTCCTTCTCCGTTTTCTTCAATGACATCGTTGAGGTATACCCTGCCTCAGATTTTGGTTGATGGTGGTTCTCATAGTGTGAATTTGAAGTTTCAGACACTGGGACATTTTGTGAATGTCTGTGGGGGTTGTCCAATGATTCTAGTTCGAGGTTGCACTATGTTTGTTGGAATAAAATTAAATATGTTATATAAGAAAATTGTATGTAAGAAGATGGTAAAAAGAAAGAAGAAGTTTTTATTTGCTTATGTGTATATTTGCATCACTTTATGTATATAGGAAATATATACTAGTGTAGGGAGACTTTCTCTTAATATGTTAGGCCATTGAAGTTGATGGTGGCAAACGGTGAATCTAAAGGCAGTGATGGGAAAGAAGTTTTTTACATGTTGAAGATGGTGAAAGATAGGGTTGCATTGCCACTGTTGATTGATGTTTGTGAAAAGGGTGGATTGGATCTTCCACCTTGTTTCGTGAAGTTACCGATGGAGCTTAAGGGCTTGATCTTGGAGTGTGTTCCTGGTGTTGATTTGGGTAAAGTAGCTTGCACATGTTCAGAGTTGCGATTCATGTGCAGTAAGAATGAGTTGTGGAAGAAGTTTTTGGAGGAGTTTCGAGAAGAGAGTAGAGAGTTTGATTTCAAGAAATTGTTTGTTCTGTTATGGAGATATAAATATTACCCTGTTCCATTCCCCTTTCTTATTTGTAACATGTCTACCTTAATTTTTTTTTCTATTTTATTTTTATAACAATATTTGATTTTATTTATTATTATGAGCATTTTGTCATTTTATATTTTTCAATTTATGTACTGTACGATATGAATGTTCATGTGTACCCTTTTTTATGATATGCAGTTTCTGTTTAATTTTATTCATCATATTTCTTAATTAGATTATGCAAATTTGATATTTAATGTCAATTTTGTGACATATTTTGCACTACATTTCATAGCTTTTTTCTTTCTCATTGTTTTTCTACAAATTGGATGATTTTCAGATTGATAATGCTTTTGTCGCATGTTTTCTTCCGCATTGTATTTAACAGGGATGTTAATGCTGTCAGATTCAAACACAAAGTATTGTACATAGAGAAATAAAAAAAAAAACAAACTTTTGACGCGTGTCACTGCCACAATTTTTGAAAATTTTACACGTGACACTATTTGGCACTTCCTGAGAGTTTATCGAAACAAAACGGGCCCAAATTCTTTAGCTGACCCAAAATCGAATGAGGAAAAATTGGAGCAATTAGGGTCGTTTGTGTTGTTTTGGGTGTGTTTAGGCAAGTGTTTTTCCATAATGTGGAGCAGAAGAATAGCAAAGCTCCATTTCAGGTATTCCTTTTTGAATTTGAATTGCAATTTCGGATGAGTTCTAGTGCCTTCTCAAATTATTTAAAATCTTAAATAAATATAAATCCTAAATTATTTAATGTCACACTTAAATAAAAAAATGTTAATAAAAAATTCCTAAATTATTTAAAATTCTAAACAAATACAAATTCTAAATTATTAAATGTAGTACTTAAATAAAATTTTGCAATAAATAAAATATTTAAATTATTTAAAATTATAAATAAATACACATCCTAAATTATTGAATGTCATATTTAAATAAAAATTTACAATAAATAAAATTCCTAAATTATTTAAAATTATAAATAAATACAAATCCTAAATTGAATGTCATACTTAAATAAAAATTTACAATAAATAAAATTCCTAAATTATTCAAAATTATATTTTTATACGAAATAGTGTAAGAAAACGCGTCAAATAAATCAACAAAATTTAGAATGGAATAGAAAAATTTATGTATGTTAAATGACTTCAAAGGAGGCGATAAGATAGTTTTTGAAGCAAGGGTTAACATACCAAACAATGTTTTTACATAATTATTTATTGTTACTTATTTTTCTCAAAATTTATGTTAGTTTGTTGATACTTCGAACAATTTATTTATGGTATAATTACCTTATCCGTCCCTACTTTCTGGGACAATAGTCAATTTAGTATAGTGGTTTTTAAAGGAATTAATTTCGTCCCCATGTTTATTTAAATGTATGCAAAATGGTTCTTTTTGTTAAGTCGCAACAAACGGCGTTAATTGTTGCTTGTGTGGTAGAGAGAAGTGTGATTGGATTTAGTGTGAGGTGTGAGATTTATTTTTCTCAAACTTGATGTCAGTTTATTGATACTTGAAAAAAATTATTTATGTGTATTATTCATGTTTATGCATTTTTATATTAATTTTAGTGTGTTTAGTTTTTTATTTATTCAGATATGCTGATGTTTATTTCTTATATTAAAATTATTTAAAATTTTAAAGAAATACAAATCTTAAATTATTAAATATCGTACTTAAATAAAAATTTGCAATAAATAAAAGACCTAAATTATTTAAAATTTTAAATAAATACAAATCCTAAATTATTGAATGTCATACTTAAATAAAAATTTACAATAAATAAAATTCCTAAATTATTTAAAATTAAAAATAAATACAAATCCTAAATTATTGAATTTCATATTTAAATAAAAAAATAGAATAAATAAATTTCTAAGTTATTCAGAATTTAAATTAATACAAATTCTAAATTATTTAATGTCGTACTTAAATAAAATATCCAAAATAAATAAATTTGTTAAATTATTTAAAATATGAATAAATAATATTTCTAAATTATTAATGTCCTACTTAAATGAAAATTTGAAATACATAAAATTTCTAAAATATCAAAAATCTTAAATAAACACAAATCCTAACTTATTTTATCTCATACATAAATAAAATGTCAAATTTTTAAAAATTGTAAATAAATACAAATTCAGAAATTATTTTATTTTGTACTTAAATAAAAATTTAAAATTTATATCTACAGTTGTCTATCTATATTTATACTTAATACATTTTAAGGGAATCTATATCTATATATATACACTTAATTTATCTATATCTATCTATATTTATACTTAATATATATATATATATATATATATATATATTTCAAGGGAATACAAACATAAACTTTTGACAAATTGGAGTAATTAGGATTTCGTTTGTTTGTTTTGGGTGTGACTGGGCAAGTGTTTTTCCATAACGTGGAGCAGAAGAATTGCAGAGCTCCATTTCAGGTAATTTTTTTGAATTTGAATAGTGATTTCGGATGAGTTCTAGCGCCTTTTTTTGTGTTTTAGGTGTGCTTGCCCAAGTGCTTTTCAAGTCGTGCAGAAGAATCCTAAACCCTAAATCATTTAAGGTAATACTTTTTGAATTTGAATTGCGATTTCGCAGAGAATCTCATTATTGTTTTCCATTGAATTTCTGTATTGTCTGATATGAATGTTCATGTGCGTCTTTTTTTAATGATATGCATCTGCTGTTTAATTTTGTTCATCATATTTCTTAACTAGATTATGCAAATTTGATATTTAATGTCGATTTTGTGACATGTATTCTACACTACATTTCATAGCTTTTTTCTTCCTCATTCTTTTTCTGCAAGTTGGATGATTTTCAGATTGATAATGCTTGAGAGGTCAACCAAGCTTTTTCAAACTCTTTTAAAAAACCACTAAGTGTAAAATAAGTTGTTTTTTTCACTTCTTTAGAAAACACTCTTTTTTCAAAATAACTTCATTCAAATAACTTTGGATCATAACTAAGAGTGGATTTACAAATTCAAACTAGCCAGAACCCACACATAAGCAACAACAAAATCTTCAAGCATTCCATACAAATTTGGAGACATCAAAGCCAATTTTCAACAATATTCTCATTCTCTTCTAAATTTTATTTCTTATTCTCACTTCTCTTCCTAAATCTTTTATTACAAACAAGTTCTTCATTCTAAATTTTGTGGTTGTGGGTTGGATCATGGAATTGATGATGGTTTTTTGGTTTAGCAGAAGGGCAAATGACTCTATGTTCCCTATATATTTAAATTGCACCCCATAAATTTAAATTACACCCATATAAATTAAAATTCTAATTTTACCAAAATGTATAATTCATATATTATGTATGGTGAACTAATTTTGATAAATTATCATACAATGTATATTAATCACATTACACTATCAATATACTACCTATATAACAAATTACAATTGAATATTTTTCAATCAAGTCACAGAATCCTCAATCATATAGTAATTTGTCACACAATGTCTTATTTGTCACGCTTAATGTCTTCTAAAAGAATTGCATAAAGCATCTCTAACCAAACCAACATCAATTTTTTTGTTAAAATGATTATTGGAAAAACTTATAAATTTTATTTATTTTAATTTTTTATTTAAGTAGGAAATAAAATAATAAGATTATATATTCATTTAGGATTTTGAAAAATTATAAATTTTATTTATTTGAGATTTTTATTTAAGTATCACCTAAAATAATTTAGGATTTTGAATAATTTAAATTTTTTATTAAAATATTTATTTAAGTAAAAAATTAAATAATTTAGATTTGCATTTATTGAATATTTTAAATAATTTAAGAATTTAATTTATTTTATATTTTTATTTATGTATGATAATAAATAATTTAGAATTTTTATTTATTTAAGATTTTGAATAATTTAATAATTTAATTTATTTCATATTTTTATTTAAGTAGAACATTAAATCATTTAATTTTTGTATTTATTTAAGACTTTAAAAATTTTAGAAATATTATTTATTTTATATTATTATTTAAGTAGAGAATAAAATAATTTAGGAGGTGTCTTTATTTAGGATTTTAAAATTTTTAAAAATTAATTAATTAATATTTTTATTTAAGAATGACGTTAAATAGTTTAGGATATGTGTATTTAAAAAATTTAATAATTGATCCAAAAGAGTGATTTTGGGTCCTTCATTGGGGTTATGGATGAGAAATTTTGTTTTGGAAGAATTTCATTTGAATAAAAAAAATGTTTACAATATGTGTTCCTGCTAGGGAGATGAGATTTAGAGAACGGTTGAAGTCTTCTTCTCCTTCCTTCGGACGGTCAAGTTGCTGGGTAGTGATCCGGGATTCTTCTCGTCCTTTCGCTTCCTTCGGCGCTCGGCGCTCGGCACTCGATCTCGGGTGAACACCAGATGGTGGGGGTACCTGCGAAGGCACTCCGACGCTCAAGTCAGTAAAACGGGTGATGGTGCTATGGTAGGTGAACAGTAATAAATGACGTACCTTACTCCTTGGAATGCGTGCTATTTATATTATTCTAATGGGCCTACCTTGTTGGACCCGTTTATCGAGGTGGATACTGCTTAGGGTTGTATTACCTAATTCTTAATGATGGATTAACTTCACTGACCTTGGTTTGAGCGTTGATGGTAATCAGGGTGGGCCGTCGGCCAAGTTCCACTGGTATGAGCCGGCAGTCGGCTAGATTTCTCCGATCTCGGTCGTCTTGGCCAGATCTTCTTAGGTCTCGGCCAAGTGGGTCGTCGGCCTCGTCCTTCGGCCAAGTCTCTAAAGTCTCGGCCGACTTTCCTTTGGTCTCGGTCAGGTTGACCAGGTCTCGGGCAGCCAGGTGGGCCTCGGGCAGGGAGACCAGGGGTGGGCCTTGCCCATACCGGTACACTTGCCCCCCAGGCTCGAGGGCAGGTGTGTTAGATGTGCCCGATGAGTTTTCAATGATGGTGTTGGTCGGTCTCCCTTGGTCGTGCGGTTGTTTCGTTTTTCGAGGTATGACGTGACTAGGTGGCGTGACATGACCTCAGGCGGCGTGAGGTGATGTGCATTGATGAGGGATTTTTTTGGGCGGAAAAGCTCGTGGACCGTTATATTTAAGAGATCTAACGGTTGAGATTGGTCCGTCGTTTCGAATTCTGAGGCCCATGGGCCCTATAAATAGGGGTCCTCTACAATGTCGAACCCTTGTGCTTTCTTTGTTTGAGTGAACTGATAGCCGAGTGATCTCTCGCCCTTTGCTCCGATAGCCGAGTGACCTCTCGCCCAAACTCCTTTCTTTTCCAAAAAGGTTAGTTATGTCGAGCCCATCTCGACCTACGTCTTCTTCGTCCGGTCGAACCTCTTCTCTTCTCGCTCGCCCTCTGTGCCTTTTCGGTCGTCCGATTTCCCCTGTCGGGCAATCCTCTTCCTCTTCTTCTCTTTCTTCTCTTTCCTCTTCTTCTGTCGTGCCGGAGGCTGATTGGGGCCTACGCTAAATCTGGGCGTTGGGCGGCGTCCGGGGTATGGGTTTTCACTTTGTATTTTGTCGGTCGGTTTTGTTTCGTTTCTAACTTGGCTTTTTGTTTATTTGCAGAAATCATGGTGCAAGATCGACCAACTGGTGTGAGAGCCCTCGACGAGCACCAGCTGCGGGCGGCCGAGCGAAAGGGTCGCCGGAGTATCGAGGTGATGCCCACCCAGAAGGGGTCGTCATCTCAACCTGAGAAGGCTCCGACCGGTCCTTCCCAGAAGTCCAAGAAGCGCTCACGGGAGAGCGGAAATATTGCAACTACCATGTGCTCCCCTGGGTCTATGCCGACGCCCCCTCCTCCCCGAGAGGTGGTCGTGGCGGGTAGTTCTTCTCCTAGGCGTGCGGAGGGCGTGTCTGGGTCTGTCGAGGCCGGGGGTAGGCCATCGGCCCTCGATCTCTTGAGGGGTGGCTTACAATTCACGCGAAGGGTTCGCGTAGCAATCCCCGAGGAGACTCGGGAGTCAATCCGGACGGTCTCCCCCACGGATTTATTAAGGAGCGTCCTGGAGCTCCTATGCCGCTCGGTCGTTCTCTTCGAGCAGGGCATGCATGGTCGGGACCGCCGTGCTGAGGAGGTGTTCTTACTGGAGCATCAGTTGACCGAGGCCTCCGACAACCTGAAACAGTCGTTGGCTACAAAGAATGAGCTTTCGGCCAAGATTGCTCGGGAGGGGCAAAAACTTGATGACTTTTTACGGCAAGTGCACCACGTTTGTCAGAAGTAATAATTGTCCCTAAGGACGGATATCGATCCCACAAGGAACAGTAAATTATCAAGTACAATATTCACTAAATATAACAACATAACAATAAAAAGAGTTTAGAAGTAATTGTGTTGGCACTGATCAATAAGAAAACAAACAAAGAATTAGTTGCTTCAATTGGAAAAATAGGGATTAGGTTTCATCTCTCTCACTCTCATGTATTTTGATTAGCATGTCAATATTAAGTTCTTTAATTGAAATTGATGCCCGTATAAAAATCATTTATATCGATTCCTCGCATATAAAATCCTTAAGAATGTTTCCTAACTATCGATCCCTCGCATAATTATAATAACAACTTAGAACGAAGCTCAGACGTTAATAACAATTAACATTTCAAGTCTATCCCTAGCACTCAAATATGCTAAGTATTGTTGTTTAGGTCCAAACCCTAAAAATACCTCCCGGTCAGATTTAAGATTCTCAATTTGTCACGAAAAATTAAAAGTAAAACAACAATACCAATAATCAATCAAGAACTGAATATTAATATATAAGATATCACCACAATACATAAGAGTTTGAGCAGATTACTCCCAATCCCAAAGGGTAGAATTAGCCACGCATACTTCTAGCACCTTCTATTCTCTCAATTGGGTTATAATTCACTCTATGGTGTTTTCCTCCCAATCTGGCACACTAAGGTTGAGCCTCTAGCCCTCTATTTATCCTAGTTTTCTAGGGTTAGGTTGTTTATTGTGTCGCGCTAATGGGCTAAATGATAAAACATAAAAAAGGCCCAATCTTTCTTTGCATCTTTTTCCATTCTGGGACCTTCTATCTTTATCTTTTTAGCTCAAATCATTCATCTTTAATCCAAATCTTCAATCTTCCTTATAAATATGCAATTAACACCAAATTTGGGAATAAAATACTCTCATTCAAATAAAGATCATAAAAAATGTAAAAAGGTATAAATTCATAAATTAGGGATTATTTTATATATAAATTAGCAATAAATCCTCATAAGTGCCTATATTTTAATATGAAATATTACTGAAATTAGACACTTATCAAGGGGACCGGGAGGGAAATCACCCAGAGGGAGGCTGTTGAGGCAAAGCGGCTCCTGGAGGTGGAGAAGGTCGATAGGCTGAGGGGGGCGGCTGAAAATGCATATCTGAAGAAACTGGTCGAGGAAAAGGATGGAAAACTCTCGTCCTCGGCCATGGAGCTGGCCGCCCTTCAAGCTGCCAAGGAGGAGGTCGAGGCGGAGCTTGACAAAAATTATGAAGACTCGGAGGAGCTCCTCAAGCAATGCTTCGACCGAGTTGTGCGTCAGGCCCACGTTCATTATGGCGGGCCGCTGGCCTTTGATGACTTTGATATAGATTATGAGGTTTACCAGGGCCGGTTGGTTCCAAGCGCAGAGGTGGGGGCGTTGGTGGCACAAGAGGCTCAAGTGGCCGAGACCCAAGAGGGGGAGGCCGAGGCTCGAGAGGAGGGGGCTGAGGTCGAGGAGGGAGAGTGCGTAGAGATACAAGACTAGGTTTTCCCTTGGCCGGGGTGTGGCCTTTTCTTGCTTTTTAATTTCCTCCGAGGCCGGGGTGTGGTCTCTTTATTTTGCTTTTTGATGCATCGCCCAACTTTTGTTCAATATATCGTCCAAATTTCATTTCAAATTACCTTTGCATGAAAATTTACAAGTTAACTAATCGGTCTTTAAATGATTCGGGCGACCGGCCCTACTTATTGTGATGTTAGTCGAACAAGTAAATCATGGGCGATCGGCCGCTAGTTGCGAATGTTAATTCGAGCAAATATGAGTTGGCGTTCGGCCATTGATTGTGCCGTTAATTCGAACAAGTATAATTTGGGCGTTCGACCATAATTGCGATTGTTTAAATCGGGCAAGTATAATTTGGGCGTTCGACCATAAATTGCGATTGTTTAAATTGAGCAAGTGTAATTTGGGCGTTCGGCCATAAATTGCGATTGTTTTAATCGAGCAAGTATAATTTGGGTGTTCGACATAAATTGCGATTGTTTTGATCGAGCAAGTTTGGTTGGCGGTTGGCCAATGCTTGCGATGTTAATCGAGCAAGTTTGGTTGGCGGTCAGCCAATACTTGCGATGATAATGGAGCAAGTTTGGTTGTCGGTTGGCCAATACTTGCGATGTTAATTGAGCAAGTTTGGTTGGCGGTCGACCAATACTTGCGATGATAATCGAGTAAGTTTGGTTGGCGGTCGGCCAATACTTGCGAAGTCAATCGAGCAAGTTTAGTTGGCGGTCGACCAATACTTGCGATGTTAATCGAGCAAGTGTGGTTGGCGGTTGGCTAATACTTGCGATGTTAATCGAACAAGTGTGGTTGACGGTCGACCAATACTTGCGATGTTAATCGAGCAAGTTTGGTTGGCAGTCGGCCAATACTTGCGATGTTAATCGAGCAAGTGTGGTTGGCGGTCGGCCAATACTTGCAATGTTAATCGAACAAGTGTGGTTGACGGTCGGCCAATACTTGCGATGTTAATCGAGCAAGTTTGGTTGGCGGTCGACCAATACTTACGATGTTAATCGAGCAAGTTTGGTTGGTCGGTCTCGGCAGGGTATGCCGAGCCGAGAAGTTGTAGAAGAATAGTGCCAACACTTTGACGAGAACGCCTCGTTAAACCCTCCCTGGTTGGGTGAGGAAAGAATGCGTAATTTTATTGACTTTAGCTGTAATAGAACTTGAGGTGCGTGGCATTCTACGTCCTCGGTACAATTTTGCTTGAAAGCCATTCTAAATGATAAGCTCCCCCCGTGCGACTTCTCGGACTCGGAAAGGCCCCTCCCAGTTTGACGTGAACTTCTCTTCATTCTTTTTCGCATCGCTGCGCATTCTCCAGACGAGGTCGCCCTTATGAAAACTTCTTGGCCGGACCTTTGTGTTGTACCGTCTGGATGCCCGGACTTTGCAGGCGGCCTCCCGGATTCGGCTTTTCTCACGAAATTCACTCACCAGATCGAGGTTGACCGCTAGGCTTTCCTTGTTTAGGGTGAGATCGAACATCTGTTGTCGAATGGTGGGCTCGACCACTGATGACATTTTACGGCAAGTGCACCGCTTTGTCAGAAGTAATAATTGTCCATAAGGACGAATATCGATCCCACAAGGAACAATGAATTATCGAGTACAATAATCGTTAAATATAAAAATAGAACAATTAAAAGAGTTTTGAATTAATTGTGTTGGCACTGATCAATAAGAAAACAGACAAAGAATTAGTTGTTTCAATTGGAAAAATAAGGATTAGTTTCATCTCTCTCACTCTCTCAAGTATTTTGATTAGCATGTCAATATTAAGTTCTTTGATTGAAATTGATGCCCGTATAAAAATCATTTATATCGATTCCTCGCATATAAAATCCTTAAGAATGTCCCCTAACTATCGATCCCTCGCATAATTATAAGAACAACTTAGAACGAAGCTCAGACGTTTAATAACAATTAACATTTCAAGTCTATTCCTAGCACTCAAATATGCTAAGTATTGTTGTTTAGGTCCGAACCCTAAAAATACCTCCCGGTCAGATTTAAGATTCTCAATTTGTCACGGAAAATTAAAAGTAAAACAACAATACCAATAATCAATCAAGACCTGAATATTAATATATAAGATATCACCTCAATACATAAGAGTTTGAGCAGATTACTACCAATCCCAAAGGGTAGAATTAGCCACGCATACTTCTATCACCTTCCATTCTCCCAATTGGGTTACAATTCACTCTATGGTGTTTTCCTCTCAATCTGGCACACTATGGTTGAGCCTCTAGCCCTCTATTTATCCTAGTTTTCTAGGGTTAGGTTGTTTATTGTGTCGCGCTAATGGGCTAAATGATAAAACATAAAAAAGGCCCAATCTTTCTTTGTATCTTTTTCCATTCTGGGACCTTCTATCTTTATCTTTTTAGCTCAAATCATTCATCTTTAATCCAAATCTTCAATCTTCCTTAGAAATCTGCAATTAACACTAAATTTGGGAATAAAGTACTCCTTTTCAAATAAAGATCATAAAAAATGTAAAAAGGTATAAATTCATAAATTATGGATTATTTTATATGTAAATTAGCAATAAATCCACATAAGTGCCTATATTTTAATATGAAATATTACTGAAATTAGACACTTATCAGCAACTCAACCGGGATCATGGCCTCGGTCCCATATGTCAGGCTGTAGGGTGTCTCTTGTGTGGTAGTTTGGGGGTGCACGCCCAAAGTACCTCGATCAGCTCCTCGGTCCATCGGCCCTTCGCCTTGCCCAACCGTTTCTTCAGCTCGTTGAGTATGACCTTGTTGGCGGCCTCGGCCTGCCCATTGGTTTGCGGGTGTTATACCGAGGTCGTGATGGACTTGATGCCCAGGTCGTCATAGAAGGACTGTAGGCCTCGGTCAATGAACTGTCGGCCATTGTTAGTTATTATCGTGTGCGGGACGCCGAATCGGCAGACAATGCTCCTCCATACGAAGTTTTGTACATTTTTTGCCGAGATGAAGGCAAGGGGTTCGGCCACGATCCACTTGGTGAAGTAGTCGACTCCCACTAGGAGGAACTTAGTCTGCCCCTTTCCCGGGGAGAAGGGGTCGATGATGTCCATCCCCCAAATGGCGAACGAACATGGGGGAGATGATGCTGTGCAGCTCCTCCGGCCTCTCGTGTGGTGGAGGGGACCAAACTCTTGGCACTTGGCACATTTCTTCACGTATTTGGCGCAGTCACCCTGTATGATCGACCAATAGTAGCCGACCCTTAAAACCTTGGTGGCCATCGTCCTTGCTCCGGCGTGATTTCCGCAGATCCCTTCATGGATCTCGGCCAGAATGTACTCGACCCGCTTGTTGGTGATGCATTTCAGCAGGGGGGTCGAGTAACCTCTCTGGTAGAAATCCTCGTTGTTCATGGTGTACCGGGCGCATTGTTGCTTCATCGCCTTTTCTTGATCGGCCTTGCATGTGCCGTCCGTGAGGTACTGGATGACAGGTGTCATCCAGTTCTCGGTCTCGGCCACAGCCTCGACATCTCCTATAGTCAGGCATTCGGCCTCAGCCGTAGTCACACTGGGGTGCCTCAGTCATATTTGTATGACCGACCTCTGGTGGCTCTTCTTCTTGGTGACCGACAGCTTGGACAGGATGTGTTCCAAGGGGGTTTTGCTGAAGCGGGCGATGCTGGTTTTGGCCGCATGGTAGTACCGCTGTAGCAAGGGCTCTTTAACTTTGAACTCCCCATTGACCTGGCCGACCATTACCTGGGAGTCTCTTTTGCATGTGACTTCGCATGCTCCCATGTCGTAGGCTAGGTTCAGCCTAGCGAGCAAGGCCTCATATTCGGCCTGGTTATTGGTCGCTCGGAATCCGAATTGGAGGGCTTGCTTCAGTAAGAGGTCGCCCGGCCCCTCTAGGATGACTCCCGCTCCACAGGCTATTTTATTTGAGGAGCCGTCCACATAGAGCGTCCACCCGCTGGAGAGGGTGGGTAGTGATGTCAGCTCGGCCGAGAAGTCGGCCAGACATTGAGACTTGATGGCGCCCCTCGATTCGTAACGTATGTCAAACTCGGAGAGCTCGACTGACCATCCTATCATCCTCCCTGCAAGGTCCGACTTAGATAAAATTTTGAAAATAGGGTAGTCGATTCTTACAATTATGGAGTGATTTTGGAAGTAGGGGCGCATCCGTCTTGCTGTGAGGATTAGGGCGAGAGCCACCTTCTCTATCATCTGGTATCTGGTCTCGGCCGAGTGGAGGGTTCGGCTGACGAAGTATATCGGCCGCTCTTCGTCCTTGGTCTCCTACACCAGGGCAGCGCTGACTGCTTCCTCCAAGACTGCCAGATACACTAGGATTGGGTGGTCTGGTCTCGGCTTCTGGATGACGGTCGGGAAAGTCAGGAATTCCTTGAATTTCTTAAAGATTTCCTCACATCAGTCGTCCGAGGTGAACTGTTTCCCCTTTCGGAGCAGCTGGACAATCGGTCTTGTCCTCTCGGCCAGGCGGGGGACGAACCGGGAGAGGGCGGTCAGTCGCCCTAGGAGCTGTTGTACCTTCTTTATGTTGTTCGGACTTCTCATGCTGAGTATGGCTTGACATTTATCGGGGTTGGCCTCTATCCCCCTGTGGGTGAGCATGAAGCCTAGGAACTTCCCTCCATCCACCCCGAAGGTACACTTTTCGGGGTTGAGCTTCATGTTGACTCCTCTAAGGGCCCTGAAGACCTCGTTCAGGTCCTTCAGATACTGCTCGAACGAGTCGGACTTCATGACTATGTCGTCCACATAGACCTCTACCGCCCGACCTATTAGACCTTTGAAAACTTTCCATGAGGCGCTGGTAGGTCGCCCCTGCGTTCTGAGGCCGAACGGCATGACCTCGTAGTAGTAGTTGGCGTCAGCCGTCATGAAGGCCGTTTTCTCCTTGTCCCTGGGATGCATGCTTATCTGGTTATAGCCAGAGTAAGTGTCCAGGAAGCTCATAATTTTGTGGCCGGCCACCCCATCGACCAGTCAGTCAATGTTTGGGAGAGGGTAGGTGTCCTTCGGACATGCGCTGTTTATGTTTCTGCAGTCAACGCACATCCTCCAGTTACCATTTGGTTTGGTGACCATGACGACGTTGGCCAGCCATGTGGTGTACCAGGCCTCCTTAATGAACCCGGCCGACAGGAGGTTGCCAGCCTCCTCCTTCGCCGTGAGTCGTTTTTCGTCAAGTCCCTCTTCTTTTGGGAGATCGGGCGGGCTTCCTTGAATATTGACAATCGATGGGTGATGACATCCCGGCTCACCCTCGGCATGTCGGCCGACGTCCATGCGAACATGTCGACATTCTTTTTCAGCGCGGCTTGCATGATCTCGGCCTCGGCCGTTGCCAAAACTGTTCCTACGGCCGTGCTGTGTTTTTCGTCGAGGAGGGGAACTCTCTTCAGCTCCTCCCTTGCCTCTAGCCTGTCCTTGGTCGCCCAGGGATCGAGGTCCACCAAGGCCACGGTTGGTTCGATCTTCCTCGGTCGATCCTTCCTGGGGGAGTGGTCTTTTTGGGAGGACTTCCTCACCCTGAGGGGAGAGGTGTCGGCCCTTAAAGGCTCCACCCGGAGACTCTCAGCGTAGCACTCTCGTGCCTCTTTCTAGTCTACGTGGACCGTGAGAATGTCCCCTGTCTTTGAAGGGAACTTCATTGCGAGGTGGGGGTTGACACTATGGCCATCAGCTGGTTGATGGATGGTCGACCGAGGAGGATGTTGTAGGAGGTGTTGGTGTCGATGACCAGGTATCGGATTTTGATGGTCCTGGTGCTCTTCTCCTCTCCGAAGGTAGTGTGCAACTCGATGTAACCCTTGGTACCCACCCTCTCGCCCGAGAATCCTGCCACATGGTCGTCATATGGCATCATCTCGGCCTCGGCTATCCTCATGGCCTTGAAAGTTTTCCAGTAGAGGAAATCTACCGAACTTCCTTGGTCCACAAGGGTCTTCCGTATGGTGAATCGGTATATATCGACCGATATCGGCCACGGAATCGAATGAGGGGAGCACACCTCCGAATGGAATCGAAGCAGGGAAGCGCACCACAAAATCCAACCAGGGGAACAATCCTCGTATCAGAAACCCTAAATCAAAAATTCGAAATCCCCAATTTGAATAACCTAAACCCTAATTCAGTATTCACCAAAGTAATGTAAGCACAATCCACGTAACTTACACATGTCTGCCCACATAAGCACCACTTAACGCCGTTTGGTGATATTTAACAGAAAGGACCATTTTGAATACATTTTAAAAAACTTAGGGACCAAATTGAATTTTTTAAAAACCACTGTACCAAATTGACTATTGACTATAAATATAGGGACGAAAAAGGTAATTAAACCTAAAATTTTCTATATAACATCCCAAAACATTCTTACTAAACATGAATTTTCTTAAATAAATTATTAAATCTAAATGATATATTAGAAACCAAGTCCGAGATGATTTTTAAAAAAATTATTAATTATTAAATATTGAAAAATCTCTTTTTCATAACATACCAAAATTATTTATAAGTAAAAATAGTAAAGTTTTCTGTATAATTTCCCAATTAAATATAAAGTCCCTTGAATGAATTATTTAATTTATATTTTAGATTCCTAATTAAATATAGAATATATTTAATAATTTATTAAATAATATTTAATTAATAATTTTTGGTCTTTGTAACAATTACTATTTTTTGTAAAAAAAATAAGAAGTATCTAATAAATTTATTCCTCAATCATATTTGTTCTGTCAGTAAAACTTAAATATAGACTTTTAAGATATTTAAATTTGAGCAAATTTTATGTTGGTATAAAATATTCATAAATCTAAGATTTTTTTCATAAGGATTTTTATTGAGGTTATTTAAGTGCATATTACGTGTAAGACCGACTCATTAAGTGGTCGCATAAATAAATAGTTTGTTAAGATTTTTTTAAATAATAATTAAAAAAATTTCAATCACATATTAATTAGGATTGATCTTTATTAATGTAGGAATTTTTTTTTTTCTGATATTGAATAAAAAAAATTGGCAAAAAAAAAACCCTGTCATGAACATTGTAAAATAGTATTGATTCACTTCAACTTAAATAACTATAATTCAAATCAAAATTTAAAGGGTTATATTTTGGTAAGTCACTTGTAAGAGGAGATACGATAATTAAATCTATTTAATAAGTAAATTTTAATAATATAGATAAAACAATAAAAATTACTTTAATTCGAATAATAATATTAAGAGGCATAACTAATAATAAATATAATGAACCGAAACCAAAAATAGTCTGATACGGTGAAGAGTAAGAAACAGACAAATATTATATTAAAAGAAACCATTAGAAAAAAAAATGACAGATTGAATATTCTTATTTAGGATTCCAATATTTCTAAACCAGATAAAATTAAAAAAAAATCAATTGACGTTAATTGGGAAAAATTTTATCAATTGAAATTTTTTATGAAATTTGATAGGAAAATAAAATGAACTAAGATCAACTAAAAGAATAAAATATTTTTGAATTATAAATAATTATTTTATGTTTAAATAATTTCTATATTAGTAATTGAAATAATGTATCTAAATGAAAAAAATAAAATTCATTAAATTTAAATTTTCCTCCTAAACAAAATATTTAAAACAGAAAACCATTTCAAATAAGATTAATTAAATTGAATGTATTTAAATTTCTTATGTAATTTTCTGTAACAATACAAACACTTCACAATTTTAAAATGTGTTAGCTTTACTCATCTGGTCTTTCGGAGACGAAATGAATGAACAAAAGTATTGCAAAGATTGCTTTGACTTTTAAACATGGTACTAAATACTAAATTACCAAAATACTAAATTAGATAAACATAATTAATCACTTTAGTTTTAAGTAATTTCTAATATTATATTTCTATTTAAGATAATAAACAATTAGTGTTAAATAAATATTTCAAACACCAAATGCAGAGTTTAATTTCGAAATATAATAATATAAATCATGACTGTTAAGCAGGGAAGGTAAAAATTAACAACTTAATTCAATCACCTACTTTATTATAATTAAAAATATTAGGTTAGTCGACACTAATAAATTCATCCCAGTTTATATATTATTTAAAATTATTTAATTATTCACATTTTTTCTCTTTTTTATTATTTACTGAATTTTTTTAATTAAGGATTTTTAGTTTAAGAATAATAAGTATTCTGAATTGATTTTTTTTAAATATAGTATTTAATTTAAGTTTTATAAATATGATTTTTTTTTGTTTTTAAGAAACTTCAAGAATAAAAAAACAGAAAAAAAATTATAAAATAAAATGTAAAAAATTATAAAATACGAGAAAATGAGAAAGATTACATATACAAATATACAAAATTTAGACCGAGTTGTACATAATCGAAATAATATTTTATTAATATTTACGTTTATTATTATAATAAAAGTAAATAATTAAAACAATAAATAAAAAATTGTAATAAAAAATAAATATATTTTAATTTGTACTTATTTTCTTTTGCTCTCTTATTTTTCGTAAGATTATTCAAACAAAGGCGTGTTGATATTTTTTTAATATTTTTAAAAATTTATTATATTTTTTATAGATATTATATTATAAATTTATAATAATTTTAATTTTATTGAATTTATTTATGAAGTAAATTTACAATATATATATTATAAAAATGAAAAAACTATTTTACATTCTTATGATTTTGTAATAACAATTTTTTCTTTTAGTGAAAGATAAAAAAAAAAAGTAGTGTCAGGATAGTAAAAAGTTATGGAGTAGGGGAGAATGAGACTGTGAATATCGATCCTACAAGGAACAATAAATTATCAAGTACAATATTCGCTAAATATAACAACATAACAATAAAAAGAGTTTAGAAGTAATTGTGTTGGCACTGATCAATAAGAAAACAAACAAATAATTAGTTATTGGAGAAATAGGGATTATGTTTCATCTCTCCCACTCTCATGTATTTTGATTAGCATGTTAACATTGAGTTCTTTGATTGAAATTGATGTCCATAGAAAATTCATTTATATCGATCTCTCGCATATAAAATCCTTAAGAATGTTTCCTAAATATCTATCTCTCGCATATTTATAAAAACAACTTAGAATCACACTCAAACGTTAATGACAATATTAACATTTCAAGTCTATCCCTAGCACTCAAATATGCTAAGTATTGATGTTTAGGTCCAAACCCTAAAAATACCTATCGGTCAGATTTAAGATTCTCAATTTGTAAGTAAAACAACAATACCAATAATCAAAGAACTGAATATTAATATATAAGATATCACCTCAATACATAAGAGTTTGAACATATTACTCCCAATCCCAAAGGGTAGAATTAGCCACGCATACTTCTAGCACCTTCCATTCTCCCAATTGGGTTACAATTCACTCTATGGTGTTTTCCTCTCAATCTGGCACACTAGGGTTGAGCCTCTAGCCCTCTATTTATCCTAGTTTTCTAGGGTTAGGTTGCTTTCTGTGTCGCGCTAATGGGCTAAATGATAAAACATAAAAAATGCTCAATCTTTCTTTGCATCTTTTTCCATTCTGGGACCTTCCGGCTTTATCTTTTTAGCTCAATTTATTCTCCTTTATTCCAAATCTTCAATCAATCTTCCCTAGAAATCTGCAATTAATACCAAATTTGGGAATAAAATGCTCTTATTCAAATGAAGCTCATAAAAATGTAAAAAGGTATAAATTCATAAATTAGGGATTATTTTATATGTAAATTAGCAATTGATGACTTTTTACAGCAAGTGCACCGCGTTTGTTAGAAGTAATAATTGTTCCTAAGGACGGATATCGATCCCACAAGGAACAGGTGAATATAGAAACTTATCGATCCCACAAGGACGGATATCAAATTAGAAACTTATGATGCTTCCAAATTCAAATATAGAAAAATATAGACACATTCAATTTTCAGGATCAAATCAAAACAAATAAATGACAATTCATCAAGGAATATCTTCTCATATGCTCACGGGTAAGTGTTTCTCTCTATTTTCACTTAATCATAACAAATCACAGTTGCTTTTCATTTCATCTTCAAATCACAAACATATTAGAAACATGAATCTTGAGGTCTTTTCCAGGGTTGTAATGAGGCTGGGCTTCCAAAAAATATTGGTTTTTCTTAGATAACAAAATGCACATCTTAAAGAAGAAGAACATACCTACAATTCAATTATAGAGAACATATATGTTATCTAATTACCACTTTCTTTCGATGTCACCTTTTTCCTCATTTTCTTTCTTTTCATGATTTTCATGAAAAAAAAAATTCTATCTTTCTTTTTTTTTTATTTCTTTTTCTTCTTTTGTTTTTTTTTTTCAATAATAGGAAAAGATTCTTCCTATTTTCAACTTTGTGAACTTTCAAAATCAGAACCAACCATTCCCTTTTCTATATGTATTGCATCTATGTTCTCCTTCCTTAGACATGCTAAAGGGTAGAAAATTATATCAATAAAGGTTAAGGTGCAATATTAACAAAAAATTTCTTGGCCCAAAAGGGATATAAAAAAATGGAATTCTAATATAAAGGTTGGCTTTTTGGCCCTGGCTCCTAATTAACACAAACACATGCCTCAATCATCTTCATGCTCTTTTATGATGCAACAAAAATAAAAATTAAGCAACCACAACTGTCAATTCATCAGTAAAACCCTCAAAATTGTTTAAGGTTCACACACTCACTTGGTTTAAATGGTCTCATTCCTTTTTGTCTTGTCATTATTTGTCCTAATCAATCATCCTGTTAAATTTTCATGTATCATAATTTTAACAACATTTGAATAAGGATTCAATCTAATTTTCTTTTCTAACCTGTGTCTAATTCATCTCACTATTTAATATTTAAACACAAATTCTTTTTTCCACAATTCAAAATTAATATTCTAGTTCTTTTTTATTTGAAAAAGAATAAATAAGCAAATAAAAACAAACTAAACAAATAAGCAAATAAACAGAAAACAAAATAAATAAAATAAGACAAAATTCAAATAACTAAAAAGAAAAGAGAATTAGAAAGATAAAACCATAGTTTTGCTCAATCCTCTCTTCTTAAGAAGTCATCCAACATTTTGTTAAAATCTTTATCTATAGTCTTGCTTCATTTGCTGGATCTGCCCCCCTGAATAATAGAACCTGTCCTCAGGTCAAAATACATAACCTGCAAAATGATTAGGAGACATACAAGATTTTTTTTTTTTTTTTGAAAAATAAAATAAACAAAGGTAAGAACATAAAACTAAAATGTGGACTGGGTTGCCTCCTAGTAAGCACTTGTTTAACGTCATATAGCTTGACGAAAGTTTGTTATCAAGGAGGATATTTATCTTGTTCCACCCATGCTTTTGTTATCACTTTTGTCCGTCTTGAATATGGCTCTTCAACTTCAATTTTTCCGTCCTTCTTCAATTCCTTGATGACCCATAATTTTCTCGTTTTCTTCCTTCCTCTACCCCTACCTGCGTTGAGCATGATAGGTTGTCCTGGACGATACTCCTCTCCTTCCACTGGCTTTCCTTGATTGTCTCCTTTTGCCTCTAACTTTTCATGACGTATAACTTTCTTCTTTGACTTTGAACTCTTCATCTTTTCACTATTTCTTGGAATTTCCTCTTGTTTCCAAGTCTCATCTGCAGTACACTTGGTTACATCATTAAAAAGATTAAATTTTACCTCTTCATCATGATACCTTACAAGAATTTCTCCCTTGTCAACATCAACTATGACTTTAGCAATTTTCATTAAAGGTCTGCCGAGAATCAAAGGGACCTCCTCATCTTCTTTCATGTCCAGGATAACAAAATCCACTGGAAATATGAATTTGTCTATTTGCATAAGGACATTTTCAACCACACCATAGGGATACTTCACTGTTCTGTCAGGCAATTGTAACTGCATCTTGGTGGGTTTAACCTCCAAGTTACCTATCTGTCTTAACATGGATAATGACATCAAATTTACACTTGACCCTAAGTCCAATAAAGCATTATACACAAATAAATTACCAATTGACACAGAAATAGTAAAACTCCCTGGATCCCTGAATTTCTTTGGCAAAGTTTTTGAGAAACTGCTCCCTGCTTCCTTCTCTCCATATTTATTTTTAAAACAACATATCTTCCTTCTAACTTCATCAAAATATGTCTTTTTCTCTAGCCATCCTGCAAAATAATTTTTTGGAAGCAAATTGTCAGAAAATAATCCTTCCTTTTCTTTTTTTATGTTCCTGTGGGATATTTCTTTTGCGATTTCTACAATTTCACAATTTTCTCCCTCTTCCTTATTTTTTTCCTTTTCTTTTTCAACCTTCACCATCTCACCATTTTCTTCTCTGGTTTTCTCATCACCCTCAGTAGTGATGTTATTGCAATGCTCCTTGGGGTTGGTGGTAGTGTTAGTTGAGAATTGGCCAATTTTCCCTTCTACAGTTTGTGTGAGTTGTGACATTTGTTTAGCTAGCTGTCCTATCTGAGTTTCCATGCTCCTAATCGAAGCCATACTATTTTAATGTGCACTCACAATCTTTGACAAAACATCTTCCACTTTATTCATCCTGTCAGGAATAGATGGAGAATTCGATTGATGTTGCTGTTGGAAAGGCCCTTGCTTGTTGGATGAATTATAGTCTTGCTTCCATCCAAAATTCTGATTTTGATTATTTTTCCAACCTTGAGGATAATTGTTGGAAAAACCGCCTTGCCTTCCTTGATTGCCCATATAATTCACCTCAGCTTCAGATGCGTTGTTCTGATAAGAACAGTGACCATTAGGATGATCACCTCCACAAAAATCACACATGAGAGGTACATTCTGACTTTGGAGTGATTGAACAACAAGCAACTTTTGGGGTAATTGGGTCATATGTGCGGTCAGTTGCTCAAGTTGCTGTGTCAGAATTTTGTTTTGAGCTAGCAATGCATCTGCAGTGTTTAACTCCAATACTCCTCTTTTTTGATGATTTTGTCTATCATGTTGATCTTGATAGTCAGTTGTGGCCAAAGCTTCTATAATCCTCGTTGCTTGATCTGCATCAACAGCCATCATTGTGCCACCAGCCGCGGCATCTAGGAGCATCTTTGTATTTGATCTGAGACCATTAATAAATATGCTCAGTTGAGCAATATCTTCAAACCCATGGTTTGGGCATTTTCTCAGCATCCTCTTGAATCTCTCCCATGTCTCACAAAAAGACTCCTCTACTCCTTGTCTGAACATAGATATTTCAGACTTAGCATTGATGTAACGAGAGATTGGGAAAAATCTTTGCAAAAAATTTTCCTCCACATCCTTCCATTTGGTTAAACTCTTATTAGGATGAGATATAAGCCACTCCTTTGCTTTCCCTGACAAAGAAAAAGGAAATAAACGCATGTATACACTCTCAAGATCACCTGATTGGACACCCATAGTTCCCACCAATTCATAAAAAGTAGCCAAGTGTGTATGAGGATCCTCATGATCCATCGCCGTGAATTGATTGGTACTAATGAGGGTAAGGAACGCAGACTTCATCTCCAAGGCCCTGTTAGTTGCAGGCACTGCAATGCTAGAAAAGTGTCTAGGCCCTTGATGTATGGCGTAATCTCCAAGAGTTCTCCTAGGAGGTGGTGTTTCCTCCCCCGCCATGTTGTTATTCTCCTGAAAAATATCAATGGAAAAAGAAGAAGATGTTGAAGAATACTCTCTATTATCTTCTTGATTCTCTTTTGTCTTTGATTTTCGATTTTTTCTGGCCACCTTCCCAATTTCTGCTTCAAATAGCAAGTGGTCTTCCGGAACTTGACCTCTCAATATCATATAGAAACAACTAATGCAAGGGTTAGAAGGAAAAATTCACAAGTAGTAACCGCAATTTTATATTTTATATTATTATTATTTTTTAAATTTTATTTTTCTTTCGAAAATTCAAAAATAAACAATAATTTAAATAGCTAACTAAAATAAAATCAATAAACTACAAATTAAAACTTAAAGAAAAAATAAAACAAAAACAAAACACTAAAATGACACTAAGAAAATAAAACAAAGATATTCAGAAAAAAAAAAAAATAACAAAAATAAAAATATATAAATAAAATAAAAACTAAAACAGAATAGAAGAAAACAATGAAAACGATAAATAACTAAAATCAAGAAATAAAAACAGAATAAAATAAATACTAGAAATAAAAACAAAATAGAATAAAACAAATAAAACAAAACGTAAACAACTAACTAACTTATTTTAAAGATACTACGTAAACTAACGTAAAAATAAAAGCTAAAACTAGTAATAGATAAATAATTAAAACAAATAAATAAAAACTACCTAAACCTAAATAAAACTACGTAACTAAACCTAAAAAAACTAAAATAAAATAAAATCAAAACAAAAATCAAACTAAATCTGAAAATAAATAGAAATAACTAAAATCAAAATAAGAATTAAAATAATAACAACAAATCAGCAAACTAAAATAAAATCAAATAAAATAAAAAAGAATTTGTAAAAAAATACAAAATTAAAACAAATCAAAACAATTAAAATATTCACAATATTTAGAAAATTATACTCAACAAATCAAACCTGTTCCCGGCAACGGCGCCAAAAACTTGATGACTTTTTACGGCAAGTGCACCGCGTTTGTTAGAATTATCAAGTTCAATAATCGTTAAATATAAAACAAAACAATTAAAAGTGTATTGAAAGTGGTTGGGTTGGCGATGATCAATAAGAAAACAGACAAAGAATTGGTTGCTTCAAGTTGGAAAAATAGGGATTAGGTTTCATCTATCTCACTCTCATATATTTTTTTGATTAGCATGTCAATATTAAGTTCTTTGATTGAAATTGATGCCCGTATAAAAATTATTTATATCGATTCCTCGCATATAAAATCTTTAAGAATGTTCCCTAACTATCGATTCCTCGCATAATTATAAGAACAACTTAGAACGAAGCTCAGACGTTAATAGCAATTAACATTTCAAGTCTATTCCTAGCACTCAAATATGCTAAGTATTGTCGTTTAGGTCCAAACCCTAAAAATACCTCCCGGTCAGATTTAAGATTCTCAATTTGTCACGGAAAATTAAAAGTAAAACAACAATACCAATAATCAATCAAGAACTGAATATTAATATATAAGATATCACCTCGATACATAAGAGTTTGAGCAGATTACTCCCAATCCCAAAGGGTAGAATTAGCTACGCATACTTCTAGCAACTTCCATTCTCCCAATTGGTTACAATTCACTCTATGGTGTTTTGCTCTCAATCTGGCACCCTAAGGTTGAGCCTCTAGCCCTCTATTTATCCTAGTTTTCTAGGGTTAGATTGTTTCCTATGTCGCGCTAATGGGCTAAGAGATAAAACATAAAAAAAAGGCTCAATCTTTATTTGCATCTTTTTTCATACTGCGACCTTCCAACTTTCTCTTTTTAGCTCAAATTATTCTCTTTATTCCAAATCTTCAATCGTCCCTAAAAATATGCAATTAACACCAAATTTGGGAATAAAATACTCTTATTCAAATAAAGATCATAAAAATGTAAAAAGGTATAAATTCATAAATTAGGGATTATTTTATATGTAAATTAGCAATAAATCCTCATAAGTGTCTATATTTTAATATGAAATATTACTGAAATTAGACACTTATCAGCAATAAATCCTCATAAGTGCCTATATTTTAATATGAAATATTACTGAAATTAGGCACTTATCACTCTCCCCAACTTAGAATCTTGCTTGTCCTCAAGCAAAGTAAATGAATATATTTGAACTTAAATATCAAACCGCTTAATTCACTAAACAACAGATCAAATTAAAAACTTATAATGCTTCCAAATTCAAATATAGAAAAATATAGACACAATCAACTTCAAGGATTAAATCAAAACAAACAAATGACCATTCATCAAGGAATATATTCTCATATGCCTCACAGGTAAGTGTTTCTCTCTATTTTCACTAAATCATAGCAAATCACGGTTGTTTTTCATTACATCTTCAAATCACAAACATATTAGAAACATGAATCTTGAGGTCTTTTACAGGGTTGTAATGAGGCTAGGCTTCCAAAAAAATATTGGTTTTTCTTAGATAACAAAATGCACATCTTAAAGAAGAAGAACATACCTACAATTCACTTATAGAGAACATATATGTTATCTAATCACCAATTTCTTTCAATATCCTTTTTCCTCATTTTCTTTATGACTTTTCATGATTTTCATGATGATTTTTTTTCTTTTCTATTTCTTTTCTTCTTCTATTTCTTTTTTCTTTCAATAATAGGAAAATATTATTCCCATTTTCAACTTTTTGAGCTTTCACAATTATAACCAACCATTCTCTTTTCTATATGTATTACATCTATGTTCTCCTTCCTTAAACATGCTAAAGGGTAGGAAAATATATCATTAGTAAGGTGCAATATTAACAAGAATTTCTTGGCCGAAAGGGATGTAAAAAAAATGGAATTCTAATATAAAGGTTGCCTTTTTGGCCCTGGCTCCTATTTAATACAAATAAATGCCTCAATCATCTTCATGCTCTTTTATGATGCAACAAAAATAAAAATTAAGCAACCACAACTGTCAATTCATCAGTAAAACTCAAACTTTTTAAGGTTCACACACTCACTTGGTTTAAATGGTCTCATTCCTTTTTGTCTTGTCATTATCTGTCCTAATCAATCATCCTGTTAAATTTTCATGTATCATAATTTTAACTACATTTGAATAGGGATTCAATCATATTTTCTTTTCTAACCTGTGTCTAATTCATCTCACTATTTAATATTTAAACACAAATTCTTTTTTCCACAATTCAAAATTAATATTCTAGTTCTTTTTTATTTGAAAAAAATAAAAATAAAAAATAACTAGAAAACAAACAAATTAAAACTGAAATTTATTATAGTTCAAGACTTAAAACTAATAAACTAACAAAACAGGAAATTTATTCAAAATAAGCAATAAAAACAAACTAAACAAATAAGCAAATACACAGAAAACAAAATAACCGAAAAATAAAATAAATAAAATAAGACAAAATTCAAATAACTAAAAAGAAAAGAGAATTCGAAAGATAAAACCATATTTTTGCTCAATCTTCTCTTCTTAAGAAGTCATCCAGCATTTTGTTAAAATCTTTATCTACAGTCTTGCTTCATTTGCTCGATCTACCCCCTGAATAATAGAACCTGTCACCATGTCAAAATACATAACCTGCAAAAGGATTAGGAGGCATACATGATTTTTTTTTTGAAAAATAAAATAAACAAAGGTTACAACATAAAACTAAAATGTGGATTGGGTTCCCTCCCAGTAAGCGCTCGTTTAACGTCATCTAGCTTGACGCCTGTTTATGATCCATCCTTTTGTACACATTCTTCCCCTGCATTAAAATTTTTAAAACCATAAAAAAGATTTAAAGTTACCTCCTCATCTTGAGTTCTAACTTGAAGTTCTCTTTTGTTGACATCAACTATGATTCTAGCAGTCTCCATAAAGGGTCTTCCAAGTATCAAGGGAACCTCCTCATCTTCTTTCATGTCCATCACAACAAAATCCACAGGGAATGTGAATTTATCCACCTTAACGAGAACATCTTCAACCACACCATACACACCATATGGATACTTGGTTACTTGATCAGCTAACTTTAAAGTCATCTTGGTGGGTTTAATCTCCAAATCACCTATTTTCTTCAGCATTGCCAAAGGAATTATATTTATGCTTGCTCCCAAATCCAATAAAGCATTGACTATTAATAAAGCACCTATAGACACAGGAAGGTTAAAACTCCCTGGGTCCTTGAATTTTTTAGGCAAGCCTTTTTGAATAATGACATTGAATCTATCCTCCAACTCTATATTTCTTTCTTCAATATAGCTCCTATTCTTTCGAAATCTTTCAAATGTTGAATCTTGCTTCAAATTTCCTGCAAAATAATTTTTAGGGAGCAATTTATCAAAGAATTTTCTTTCCTTCTCTTTTTTTGAAGGTGAATGAGGATATGATAAATCTTTTTCAATAACTCCTCACTTCTTATTTTCACTTTTCTTCTTTATTTTTTCCTCCTCACTTCTCTCTTTCTCATCTCTCTTCCCCTTTGTCTCATCTTTTTCTTCTTTTTCAGCCACTACATTATCGCAATGCTCTTTTGAATTGGTTTGGCTATTGACTGAAAACTGGCCATTTTGTTCCTCTGCAATTTGTGCAATTTGTTTGGTCAGTTGTCCCATCTGGATCTCTATACTCCTAATCATGGCCATGTTATTGTCCTGCGCTCTCACAATATTGTCCTGCGCGCTCACAATCTTTGTCAGGGCGTCTTCAACTTTACTCATTCTTTCAAGCATGGATGGATCATTAGCTTCAGGTGAATTGTTCTGATAAAAACAGTGACCATTAGGATGAACACCTCCACAAAAATCACACCTGATGACTTTGAGATGAATGAACAACATATAATTGTTGGGGCAATTTAGCCATTTGTGTAGTTAGTTGCTCAATCTGTTGTGTCAGAATCTTATTTTTAGCCAAGAGTGCATCTTCTAACAACCCTTTATTATGAAGATCTTGTCCATCATGTTGGGTTTTATAATCAGTTGATGTCAATGCATCAATAATTATTGTCACTTGTTCTACATCAAGGGCCATCATTGTGCCACCAACTGCAGCATCTAGGAGCATCTTTATGTCAGATCTGAGACCATTCAGGAATATGCTCAGTTGAGCAATATCTTCAAACCCATGATTTGGGCATTTTCTAAGCATCATTTTAAATCTTTCCCATGTCTCACAGAATGATTCATCTGCTCCTTGTCTGAACACAAAAATTTTAGACTTTGCTTTGATGTAGCGAAAGATTGTAAAAAATCTTTGCAGAAATTTTTCCTCTACATCCTTCCAGCTAGTGAGACTCTGATTTGGAAGTGATCTGAGCCAATCTTTAGCATTTTCTGCCAATGAAAAAGGAAACAAGCACATATAAACAATTTCAATATCACCGGATTGAAAACCCATTGTTCCCACCAATTCATAAAATGTGTCTAAATGTGAATATGGATCCGCATGTTCCATTGCTGTGAATTGATGGGTATTGATGAGAGTGAGAAAATTGGGATTTGTTTGGTGCATCTTCTTGCATGTTGCTTTCTTCCTAAAACATATTAGTGGAGAAAAAAAAACGAGTATTTTTTTTCTTTAAAAAGAATAAAATAAAATAAATTCAAACAATCAAATAAAACTAATCCTAAAAAACCTAAAATAAAATATAATAAAACAAAACAAAATCAAAATCAAAATCAAAATCAAAATCAAATAAAAATAAAAATAAACTAAAATAAAATAAAAAACGTAAAGAAAAGAAAAGAAAAGAAAATAAAAACAACAACTTTTTTTTTAAACAGCAAATCTATAATAAACTCAAATCAAATCTAATTTGTAATAAATAAAATAAACAAAATCAAAACAATTAAAATATTTAGGAAATTATACTCACCAACTCAACTCCGTTCCCCGACAACGGCGTCAAAAACTTTATGACTTTTTACGGCAAGTGCACCGCGTTTGTCAGAAGTAATAATTGTCCCTAAGGACGGATATCGATCCCACAAGGAACAGTAAATTATCAAGTACAATATTCACTAAATATAACAACATAACAATAAAAAGAGTTTAGAATTAATGGTGTTGGCACTGATCAATAAGAAAACAAACAAAGAATTAGTTGCTTCAATTGGAAAAATAGGGATTAGGTTTCATCTCTCCCACTCTCATGTATTTTGATTAGCATGTTAATATTGAGTTCTTTGATTGAAATTGATGCCCGTAGAAAATTCATTTATATCGGTCTCTCGCATATAAAATCCTTAAGAATGTTTCCTAAATATCGATCTCTCGCATATTTATAAAAAACAACTTAGAATCACACTCAAACGTTAATGGAAATTAACATTTCAAGTCTATCCCTAGCACTCAAATATGCTAAGTATTGATGTTTAGGTCCAAACCCTAAAAATACCTCTCAGTCAGATTTAAGATTATCAATTTTTCACGGAAAGTTAAAAGTAAAACAACAATACCAATAATCAATCAAGAACTGAATATTAATATATAAGATATCACCTCAATACATAAGAGTTTGAGCAGATTACTCCCAATCCCAAAGGGTAGAATTAGCCACGCATACTTCTAGCACATTCCATTCTCCCAATTGGGTTACAATTCACTCTATGGTGTTTTCCTCTCAATCTGGCACACTAGGGTTGAGCCTCTAGCCCTCTATTTATCCTAGTTTTCTAGGGTTAGGTTGCTTTCTGTGTCGCGCTAATGGGCTAAATGATAAAACATAAAAAATGCTCAATCTTTCTTTGCATCTTTTTCCATTCTGGGACCTTCCGGCTTTATCTTTTTAGCTCAATTTATTCTCCTTTATTCCAAATCTTCAATCAATCTTCCCTAGAAATCTGCAATTAACACCAAATTTGGGAATAAAATGCTCTTACTCAAATGAAGCTCATAAAAATGTAAAAAGGTATAAATTCATAAATTAGGGATTATTTTATATGTAAATTAGAAATAAATCCTCATAAGGGCCTATATTTTAATATGAAATATTACTGAAATTACTCTTTCGATCCAAATCAAATATATATCGGCTTGATCTAAATCCAAATCTCGAGACCCATAACGTTCCATGGGCAAATTTCCCAAAAGGACTCATAGTTACTTCCTAGCACAATATCTGAAAATTAATCAAGATATTTGGGATTCTCATTAAAAATTTGCATATTTACCACCACAAAATAATCTTATTTTGCACAAATATATCCTATCAATCAAATTTATTATCACACAATTTATATGATTCCTTGATATTTGATTTTATGACAGGATATTATGATTTTATAACATGATACTATGATTTCGTTACATAATACTCGAATTTTGTTATATGATACTATCGTTAAATCTAATTATGCCTCATGAAGGCCATTGAAAACAAATATCAATTGTCCAGGCCCATGAAGACCTATAAAATAGATCTACTTTTCCGATCAACTTAGATCTACTTTTCTGATCAATAGCTCTCCAATAAACTCAATTTTTTTTTACCAACTCGGATCCATGTTTATTTCTCTAAATTAAGGTATTCATTTAAAATTTATCTTCTTCGTTATGATTTATACACTAGACGAATATGGCATGCAACTTAATTCTATTTCCTTGGCTACTAAAAACGATAGGATGATTACTCTACTTCCCTTTAATTATTCAAAAAAAGTTAAATCAATTCTTAACTGTTCCAAAAAAACACAAATATGATCGATAGTCGATATGAGGTTGGCAATTCATATGCCCAAGAAAAAAAGAAAAAAAAATCGAACAAGGCGCAAGAAAATATCCTAAGCAAAGTACTTTACTAATAAAGGTTCAAATCAAGAGAGAAATGGCTTTATAGGTCCTTCAATATCTTTCCATACCATCACATTGCAAGGATTCACCTCAGAGAGATCAATGGTGGGATGGAGGATAGCAGCTTGCACAAGCACAACCTCAAAACCCACACCATATAAATTGGCTATGTCATTTTTCAAACCTTCAACGATCTTGTTCCAATCAGTTTCTTTCTGAGTTAACTTTTCCTTCCCAAGACGAACCTCTTTGTCTCTAGACTTTAGGTCTAGTTGGTGAATTTGACAGAAGAGGTCGGTCTTCTCCTGAGCCCACTGGCTCGACTCGGAACCAAGTCGATCTGCCTCCACGACTTCAGCCTGAATCGCTCCATTTCTCTTTGGAGGTTGGATATTTGCTCGACATTTTTGTTTTATTCTTGGCTTTAAGGTTAACCAAACTCATCAAGGTAGTAACTCTACCTACATGTATTTACAAATTTAACTTCAGTATTATATTGCTCAATGCGTTCACGGATAATTTTACTAATTTCATCTGCACGAATGGTTACCATGAAAATATCTTAAGTTTATTTTGGGTAAGAAAAAAAAAATTATGCATATACTCTATTTTATAATAGAAAGACTGATAAGTTATTTTTTTTTATTTCATCGTCCCAAACATGCCAATATTAGCATTAACAGTACGTAAATGTAACTCGTTGTTCAAGAAACTATTTAGAGTTCTTAGAGCTCCCTATAACGCTTGTTGTAAAACTCGCTATCAGACTTGATTAATCACTATTTGTTGTTCAAAATCAATGGCTTTGTTTTTTAAATTTCTATTTGTTTCAAAGTCGTAGTCCTACAAGTGAGAAACGTCTCCCTCCAAGAAGTTGTGGGATTTATTGTGGTTAGGCACGTCATATGAAGAATCCTAAAAGCTCGCCTTCGCTCCCGAGCTAGACCCAAGATTCCAATTCTCTATTACTATTTCCACCTCAACACCTATCCGAGTTAGAATGGGCGAAGGGAGTGGGGTTTTCAGTCCTCCTCTTCTTGTGCAAATTTTAGACAGTTTGTTCATCCTTGCGGAATGAACACGAACACAACTTGAGCCAACATCCCTGATAACCAGAGATGGTTTTGGAGTTTGGATCTCTTTAAGGCGACAAGCCAACTCCGCTTTCGACAAAGAATTCATCAGGTTCTTGCAAAAGTAAAGGTATTCACTTAGAAGGAGAAAAGACAAACACAAGACAACACACTATGCAAAAAACCACTCGAAAAAGGCTACACCAATGTGTGCCTTTAAATCCATAGCTCGAATCTCGCACTTCATAATGGTATAAGTGTCCAATACTACATCATTTTTTTCCAAACACTCACAAATTCCTCTGTCTCAGGGGTCTAAATCCTCCATTTGGTGACCGAATTGAAGACAAGGGTTGGAGTCCAATACAAAGGAAACTCTTCCAACATACTAAGGTCCTTAACCAAAGGACGGACCTTAATGAAATGACCCTTAAATCTTTTATACAATGATTGGAAAAAACACAACAAACCCGTACCATTAACATTGCTAAGGGAGGCCCATAACTGTCTAGACGAGCTCTTAAACTCAAAAAAGTAGAAAAATATGTTGGTAGAGGGAACCACACCAAAATGTGCACAGAGGATGCTAAACGCACGTATAGAGGCCCAACTGTTCGGATGAAACTGGGTCGAAGATACATTCAACTCAGTAAGAATCTGTTTTTCAAACAAACCAAGAGGCAAACACAAACCTAGTATAATAAATACGGTATCATACATATAGAAAAAGAGACTAAGGTTAGTAGTCTGATCCCTACAAATGGGCTCATTTGCCTCACAAATCTAAACTCTCACTAAATGTTCATCAGTTTTGCTAAGTGCATACAATTCGCACAGATCTATAAGTTTCTTTAAAGAAGTGAATACTGAGGTTTCCCTCAACAGTTCTCTCATAACTCAAAGGTATGAGGCAGCATAATCCATATAATGACAATCAAACAAGAAACCAAAGCAAGCAAAAAACCGAAAAAGAAAACCTCAGACTTCAACAACCATTAAGCTACTCGACATCTACTACTCTATTATCACTTTAAAGGAATCCCCTTTAGAGTAAGGAAAGTTGGGGACATACCTGTTCAAGAGTCGACAAAGAAAAAGGAAAACCAAAGAAAAACCATGTAGCATGGGGAAGGTACTGAGTGTTGTGAATTCTGAAAAAAAGGAAATGGAAGGAAGTAACGTTCGAAAAAGAGGGAGACGTTTCAAAAAAGGGAAAAGTACCACGAATCACATGATGACCGACACGTGTACCAGGGCATTTAATAACCATAAGACCCATGTCCACTCATTGGCTTCTTAGGAAAATGTGTGTAAGTCTTTTTAGAGACGCTTTAGATAAGCTTCTTTGTCTCGCCTGCTCGTAAGGGTGGGCAAAAAATCCAAATTGTCAAATCCAATTTATAACTATCCAAATCCATATTATTTTTAATCCATTTAAATGGATTTATCTAAATTCCAAATCCTTTAATTGGATATGGATTAGATATAAACTGGATACATTTTTGGATTATCCAAATTGAATTTTGACTTAGCCTAGGCCCAGGTTGAGTAGAGTCAATCTGGGCCCATATTGAGCTAAGTCGGCCCACCCATGTCGAGTTGAGTTGGCCTAGGCCCAAGTCAGTTCGGGCATAATGTCAAAGTCAAGTCAAGTCAATTCGGACCCAAGCCGAGCTAAGTGGGCCAGAGCCCAAGTCGAGTCGGTACCCAAACAAGGTCGAGTCGACACCGGACCCAAGTGGAGGCAAGTCGACCCGGGCCCATTTCGAGCCACATAAGATGCATCCCATTTATAAAATTCTAATTGGGGAGATGTTTGTTGTTTATGCTTTTGTATTGAACCTTGTCCTTCCCATGATATTGCTAGTTCATGGAGTATTTTTACCATGTCATCAAAATTTGTAGCTTCAATCTCATCTCCAAGCATGAGGGTGGGGGTGAATGGGTGTCACCCTTGTTTGCTTCTATGAGAGGAGGGAGGTTGAGAGTGAGAGTTAATGAAAAGTTGAGGGTATTTAGGATCCTCTCATAATGGAAGAGAAATGAAAGTGAATGAGATGAAAAGACCACGGTGCCCTTCATACAATAATATTAATAATTGAAATTATTATTAATAATAATTATATATATATATAATATAATTTAAAGAATCATAAATAATATTAAAATTATCTAAATAAATTAACTTAAGTAAAAAAATTAATTTAAATTAATAAAATGAAAAATAATAAAATTATACTTACATTTAAAATTATATTTAATTATTTATTTGAATTTTATATTTTTTCTTTTACCTCTGATGAATTTTTTGACGATGGTGCAATACTGTGTCCTACTACAAAATGTGTGGACCAAGTGAATGAGTTCATCTTATCTTAATCCCTGAATAAGAAGTTAGTTATTTAAGTTCAGACACCCCTTGCCAATTTGATGAACAAGAAAATGCTCAAGGTGAGTGGTTTACAACAAATTTTTTGTATGATATCAAATGCTCGGGAATTCCTAATCTTTGTGTTAAATTAAAAGTTGGAGTTCCAATAATGCTTCTAAGGAATATTGATCAAGCCAATGGACTTTACAGTGGAACAAGATTACAAGTAATTTACTTGGGGAAGAATGTTATTGGTGCCAAAACTATTACTGTACAAAATATTGGTGATAAAATATTTATTTCTAGAATGAACTTGACTCCTTCTGAATAAAGTCTGCCTTTTAAGTTTTAGAGAAGACATTTCCTAATATCTTTGTGCTTTGTTATGATAATAAATAAAGGCCAAGGTCAAACACTTAATAAAGTTGGTCTATATCTACCACATCTAGTGTTTACACATGGACAACTATATGTTGTTGTTTCCAGATTGAAATCCAAGAAAGGGTTGAAAATATTGATTTTAGATGATAATAGAAATACCAATAATTCAACTACTAATGTGGTTTACAGAGAAATATTTGAAAATGCTTGAGACATATCGTTACAGCCATAATATCTGGTATGGAAATTCTTTAATCTAAAATTATTCTTATTTCTCATATCTTTGTTCTAATATATGAAGATGAATTTAACAATTTATATACGTTGTTTTTTTGTAATAATAGATTTCTTCATGTCTAATAGTAAATCTTTCAACGGGACTATAATGGATAACCAAGAAATGTATAAATTTATAACTTTTTAATAATTTTAATTGTCTATAATTTTAATTGTCTATAATTTTAGTTTGGTAAATTTATTTCTTCTAAATGGTTTTATTACAGGAATTTCATTGTACTTAGTAACACAAAAGTGCATATTCACTACAAAAAATAATGAAGTTATTATACTTTACACAAGTTTCTTTTTTTTAATAAAAGCTTTTATGTTAGACATCACTATGCAACTTGACATCTCAGCTAGGCCGACACATCAAGTAAGAACAATCATTTGTCATCACATGGCAAAAGTATTATTGAAAGAAGAACAAATAAAGAAAATACAAAAATACAGGATCTCCAATGAACCCCCCAGTCTTAAACTCATCCATGCCAGGTACAAAACATATCGCCCATACATACATATATACATGCACATTCACACATTCATCACCTACATGATAGTGTTGCTTTGTTTTTGTTGTTGTTTGGATTTGTAGATTGCATGCCCAAGCTTTAACTCTGGTCGTGTTGTCTGGTGTCGTGACTTATAGATACTACGAGATTCGTGCATGCGGCCCAAAACTACAGATCCACGTTCCTTCTCCCACTATGGCCCGACTAGTTGAATGGGAGCTTCTAACTCCTTTTTGAGCTTCCCCGTTCGGCACCTTCAAATTTTTAAAACAATTGTTGATTTTGTTCTTTCAGCAAAGCTATCTCTTCTTCATGTTTTCGTCGTTCCTCCTCGTGTCGACGCTGCTCTTCTTCATTGTGTAACCGGTCTGCCATTGTTTTTGTTTTTTTCGTAGCTCTTCCATTTGTGCTTGCAGGGTTTGAAGCATAGCCGTTTGTTCTTCTGTCATACGATCGTTGTTGATGTGCCTTGATGAAACCATTGTTGTGGAACTACGCCTCTATTCGGACCCTACGGTGCTGATTATTGTACTTGTATGAGCTAAGGGGCCAAATAGTACCTACCACGGGTTGTACAATTGTTGATGTCTAGTATCCTTTGAGTTCCTTTCAAGCTTCTTTCTTAGCTCGGGTGACTCGAACGGGCGAGGGAACCTGCAATGTCACTCCAACAGTGTATTTTTAGTGTGATATGAAAAAACATGCATTCTTTCTACCTCGAAAACCATATTTATATTACCTCGTTTATGGGCTTTTGTTCTCATGGGCTAGGTTTTGGTTGTATAACTGACATATCATTAATTCTTAAATACGCGGGCCTGTATTTTTCAGTTATTTGTTATCTCAAAGATATTTCCCATGTTTTTCAAAACATGAATTGACTCATTCCAATAGTATCTTGGCATTTACTAATAGGCAATTGCTTCCTGCACCATATCACTGCACCCGATTCTAGCGGAAAAGACGAAACTATCCTTAAAAAAAATTTCCGAAATATGTGTTCTGGATTTTTTTTCCGGAACGAAATTTTATATTACGGATTTTTTTATCCGGAATGAGTTTCTCATTTTTGTTTCCGGATTTTTATTTCCGAAACACAATAATCTCTTTTCTGGATTTTTTTTTCCATAATGTATTATTTATCAATTCCGGATTTTTTTGTCCGGAATAGAATTTTAAATTTTGTTTCCGGATTTTTATTTCCAAAACTCAATAACCACTTCCGGATATATTTTTCCGGAATATATTATTTTTAATTCCAGATTTTTATTTTCAGAATAAAGGGTATTTTTGGAATTTTTAAAATTGTGTTGGGTGCAGGTTAAAATGTGTTGGATGCAGGAAGCATTTGCCTTACTAATACCAGTTTGACTCGTGCATCCGATAGGGGAGGTCGAGCCCAACTCGTCCAGTATTGTTCGGTACCATATTTATGAAAAATATTGAGAAACCTATTTACAACAAGGTCTCTTAATTAATTGGATGAAAAATTATTTTTAATCTACACGTAGGATGCACTCTATGATTTACCATGCTTATGTCCCATAAAATATTTCTCTAATTGTTTTTAATTACAAATTCTTTTAAATGTGTTAGCTGTATCATTGTACAGTATCATTTTATTAACATATTTCTGTTTTGTGTAAATCAAGATATTAAATATTAAAAATGGTAGATAAATATATGATTACCATATATTTTAAATCTTTAATATAATAAAAACATTTTAAAAAAATATTTTTTATGTTTAAGAATGACATAGACAAAAAAATTTCAAAATAATTTTTCTGCAGATATTTACGACAGCATGCAATTTATGTTTAAGTATATCAAACATTACCTGACAACAGGGATAGAGTTTACAAGTAAACAATTTATTCATTGAACAAGATAATTTGGTGAAAGTCTGTGTAAGAGAAAATACAACTCTGTTGCAACTTCCGCTTAAGCTAAAATGAACTAGCTTGAGCTAGAAACTCTGTTGCTATCTGTCAAATTCTAGTCTGAGCTAAAATGAGTTAGTCTGAGCTAGAAAACTCTATTGCTCTCTGCTAAACTTTAGCCTGAGCTAAACAAATTTGTTGCTCTCTGCCAAACTTTAGCTTGAGCTAAAAAGAGCTAGCTTGAGCTAAACAAATTTGTTGCTCTCGGCCAAATTTTAGCCTGAGCTAAAAAGGTCTAGCTTGAGCTAAACAAATATATTGCTCTCTGCCAAACTTTAGCCTGAGCTAAAAAGATCTAGCCTAGCTAGTGAGATTTTTCTAAAAAAAAAAAAAAACTGCAGCATTTTGAAATCACATTTGAAAACCCTGCATCCTAACTCATTTCATTCAAGCATTCCCAGTTTAAAAAAATTTCATCCCAAAAGCTTTCATACTCATTCAAACATTTCATCTACATTTCCATTATCACGATAAGTAGTGCTTTTATGTATAAATCTATCATCTCCATAGCCATCATTGTTGCCATTTCCATTCAACCAAGTTCAGTCATGCGTGTTTCTACTTCCATTTCACAGTTTCTTTTTAAGTTGAAAGATTCAATCTTTGTGAAATTTCAATGTCTTGATGTTGAATAGGATTGTGGAATAGGATAATCAAAGTTAAGCACTGTCTTCCATGGATTAAATACCAAAAATTACTCATTCAATGCCATTCTATATCATGCATACCAAGTGTTTGTTAAAATGCCAATAAAAAAAACACTTTGGTTTGAGAAATGCTTATTCTTACATGTGCAGAAAAATGAGTCACACCAAATCCACAACTGGTATTAAATAATTCGTCGTTGACACCCACTGAATTTCATGATTATCTATCTTGGCCTGGGACAGACACAAATTTTCATGGGAGGCAAGAACCTTTGGAGTTGGAACTAGAGTTGAAGATACACCAGAAATGGCAGCTGGACCAACTGGAGCAGCAACAGCAGCAGATGATGAACATTCAAATCAATTCCAGAATGATTATTGTGGCACAAAGCGGAACAAAATCACAAGAGGAGATTGATACTTCTCATGCACAATGAACCGAAAACTGGTTTTATCTTTTTTTTTAACTTTAATTTCAGTATTAATTTAGTTTAAGTAGTTTAGTTAGTAAGTTGACTGTAGCAGTTTAGTTTAATATTTCTTACCTTAACTTTTGTTGATGGCAAGCTTAAGTTAGTAGAATGGTTGATATTTGCATATTTTGTTAAGTGAAATCTTGTATATAGATAGATGATGGTATAAATTTTTGGAAAAAGAAATCAAACCATAGCTCTAAATTAGAACAACCAAATGGATTGATCAGGAACTTAATTTGAAAAAAGAATTTGTGGCTGGAACCATCACTCAAATTGAGAAAGGATAGTAATGTGTAAAAGTTGGAACAAGGTAAATAGTTGAAAGCAATGTCTGAGAACAAATGAGGAATTGAAATTAGCCAACCAAGTGAGAGTGTGAAACCTTTAAACAGTTTGAGAGACTTTCACTAGTGAAGAGTTAATTGAGGTTGCCTAATTTTCTAGTCAATTTGCATCACAAAATCAAATATGGAAATGATTGAGGCATGTTTAATAGAATTGGAGGTGAGAAAACTCAGAGCCAAACAACTAACCTTTGCAATATATGATGAAATGTGCAGAAAAATAACCCTTTTTGAGCCAAATTTGTTTTATTGCACCCTAACTTCTAATATACATATATTGTCCTACCTTGTGGTATGCTAACAAAAGGAGAGCATAGGTGCAATTCAAATTTCTATAATTAAAAGAGTTGGGTTTGGTGTGGCTGCTGGGATTTTGAGAATGAAAAAAGAAAAAAGAAAAAAAAGGGAATGACAAAATTATCCAAATTCTCATTCTCTTTTCTAAAAAAAAAGAAAAAAAAAAGAAAAGCAATGGGGATTACAAGAATATAAAAAGAAGCAATGTGAATGAATCTTATGGAAGTGACAATGGATAACACAATTAGAAATTGAATTGCAAATATGCTAATCTTTTGTTAAGTGTGCATTTTGTTATCCTGGAAAAACCAAATTTTCTTTGTAACCCAACCTCATTCCAACCTGAAAAAGACCTCAAGATCTATGTTTGTGAAAGTGTTTGTAATCAACTGGAAATGAAGGGCAACCTTAAATTAACTTGGAATTCAGTGAAAAAAAGAGGCAAAACACTCACCAGTGAGGAATGAAGAGAGAAATTCCTTAGTTTGATTCTCAGTGAAAAGTAACAATTGTTTACCTTGGAAATTTAATACATTCTTATCCTGTCTTGGATTGAATTGATAGGAAACACCATAATTTTTTTTGTTGAATTATCTTGTGCTCTTTCCATGAAGTTGTTCTGATATTAAACTATAGATTTGATTTCTAAAGATTTAGGAGAAGAATGAACTCATATTTTTTGGGATTCAATTACTTTGCTTGAGGACAAGCAAGATTCTAGGTTGGGGGGAATTTGATAAGTGCTAATGTGTAGTTTTTATGATTGAGAAAATTGAACACTTTGGAACTTAATTGTTGCTTAATGTAAGAAAATTACCCTAATCTGAGAATTATTGAATCTGATTATATATTTTGAACTAAGAAACAAATGAAGAAATTTAATCTCAATTTTTGTGTAAATTGCAGATGAATATGAAGCATTGAAAGAATTATTCAAGCTGGCATTGACCGAAAGAAAGTAAAAACTTAATTGGATCACAAGAAGATTTAGCTCAAGCTAGAGTATTTAGCTTAAGCTAAAACTGTCCAGAGTTGATTAAAGGTGCAATACTAATCTAGCCCAGGCTAGAATTGCTAGCTCAAGCTAAAACTGTCTAGAGTTGATTAAAGGTGCAATCCTGATCTAGCTCGGGCTAGAATCGCTAGCTCAAGCTAAAAATGCACCGAAAGATCTAGCTTAAGCTAAATTGGCTAGCTTGAGCTAAAGTTGATTATATAAATTTTGAAACACAACTCAAAAGGAAGCGGTGGAGAAAGATTGAATTTTTATAGAGAGATTAGTGAGAGAAGAAGGAAAAACCTTTGTTCTTAGGAGAAGAACTTGCTCAGATCAGCCCTTCTTATGCAATCCAGATCAAGAATGAAGATTGGAGGAGTTGTCATGAGTGGCTAAGTTATTTCTAACTTGGGATTGAATGTAATTTACCTTGATCAAATGTATTCTTGGTGATATATATATATATATATATATATATATATATATATATATATATATATAATATTCTCTTTTCTACTTGTTCTTGGTATTTTCATTTTATGCTTATTGCTTGATTTTGTCTGATCAATAGAGTCTTGATTTTGATCCTTAAATTTAACTGGAAAGTACCTTTAAGGATCTGAAATAGACGAAAATACTTGATAACTTGTAATGCTAGGAATATATTCCAGGTTATTAATTGCATCATAATTCTGTTCATAAAGCTGGATGATTTGTTAGATATCTGAGGAATCAGTATTTGAGAAATTATCTTATGAATTTCATTTGTGAGGAATCAAGGTGAATGACTTTAAATTAAGCATTAAGAATAAGTAGTTTTGAGTATTATATATTGTATTATTCAAAATACAGATGATTGAGATCAACACAAATCAATCACAAGTATCTTTCTCTATATTTGATAAGTTGGTTTTGTTATGTCTTGAATCAAACCCTAACTCTCCGAGTTATTTGTGAAATCTTTAATTTGGTTATGAACAAAGTCTCAAAATTATTTTCTATACTTAATGAGTTTTATAACAGAACAATTTTAATTAGAATTGTTTCCTGTGGGTTTGACATTCGTACTTTAAAGAGTATATTACAATTGATTCGGTACATTTGCCGAAAAATATCAACAATGCGTCCAGTATCGTTTGGTACCATATTATGATAAATATTGAGAAACCTATTTCCAACAAGGTCTCTTAATTAATTGGATGAAAAATTATTTTTAATCTACACGTAGGATGCACTGATTTACCATGCTTATCTCCCATAAAATATTTCTGTAATTGTTTTTAATTACAAATTCTTTTAAATGTGTTAGCTGTTATACAGTATCATTTTATTAACATATTTCTGTTTTGTGTAAATCAAGATATTAAATATTAAAAATGGTAGATAAATATATGATTACCATATATTTTAAATCTTTAATATAATAAAAACATTTTAAAAAAATATTTTTTATGTTTAAGAATGACATAGACAAAAAATTTCAAAATAATTTTTCTGCAGATATTTACGACAGCATGCAATTTATGTTTAAGTATATCAAACGCAATTTATGTTTAAGTATATCAAACACTACCTGAAAACAGGGATAGAGTTTACAAGTAAACGATTTATTCATTGAACAAGATAATTTGGTGAAAGTCTGTGTAAGAGAAAATACCAATTATTTGGTATGCTCCAGTATGAAAGCTACAAACAACCAGTCAGCTAAAGGGTTCAATGTAATAAATGATATTAAGGTCAGGGTGGAGAAGGAGGGCCCCAAGTGGTATCCTGTGGTGATATTCTTGCTCTGGCAACTCGAGACTCTGTGGTTTATGTAATGGATACATTTATATTTCTAAGATTCTATTTTTATTGGAGTAAGAGTTATCAATTATTATGGCACTTGAACAGATAGAAGTTTTGCAGTTAGGAAAACCTTCTTGGTAAGTGGGGTTGAAGAGATTCTACAATAGCATGTAGAAGTGATGCTGATAATAACATTCCTGAGCCTTTCCTCAATCCAACTGCTCTCAAAAACAATTTTGCTAATCTTTCAGGTGCAATACTGATTTGTTAGACGTCTTCAATCAGTAATGAAAAATTGAATAATAGTGTTTCCAATGTTTGAATTATTAAAAGTAAGGTGGCTGAAATTTAATAAAAAAATTGATAAGTAGTCCATTTCTTTGAGATTAAAGAAAGTAATGTTGTGATTCGGCCTTTTCAGATTTTATCAGAAACATATAGATAATCTTAACTTTTTTACATAAATACTGCAATGTTTTTCACATTTTCATTTTTTAAATAGCTTACATAACTATTATAATATAATTTATCGTGTCCATAACAAAGCATCCTGTTCTACATATTCTTGAAGCTGATGATCTCAGCACCAGATTCCCCCTTCACTTCAATTTTATCAACCTTTTTAAAACAAGCAGGCTTTATCAACTCTTCACTAGATTCAACCTTCACTTCAACTTTAACAACCTTTTTAAAGTAAGCAGGGTGATCCAAGTCATCACTAGATTCAACCTTCACTTCAAGATCATCCAAGTAATCACTAGATTCAACCTTCACTTCAACTTTATCAACCTTTTTCAAGTAAGCAGGGTGATCCAAGTCATCATTGGATTCAACCTTCACTTCAAGATCATCCAAGTCATCACTAGATTCAACCTTCACTTCAACTTTATCAACCTTTTTAAAGTAAGGAGGGTGATCCAACTCATCACTAGATTCAACCTCCATTTCAAATTTACACAACTCTTCATAGTCAGAGATCTGTTTTGCTATGTATTCTAAAATCCAGGGAAGTTTGACTGCCTTACGCCGATTCTGAGAATTCAGCAAATATGTATCATATAGTACCAAAATATTTATTTTGACATGATTGAATAATTAACTTAAAAACAAGTGTGCAGAATTAGGTATCGGTGAACGAAGGCTCCCATGACACAATCGCCAAAGGGACAATCTTACCAATACATCAAGATTCACCTTCACACAAATTCATGACTTACAAATAGGGCAAGTACCCATTATATTTTAGATATGAAGACATTTCATAGAGTTTCTTTCTTCTAAAATTGTCTATCTAGTTTCATTAGACACCAATGGAAAGGCAGGATACTCATCTTTTAACAGTAAATAAAGAATTATCGGAAATTCTGGGTGCAATATGCAATATTTTTAACAATTCAACATCCTTTGATTTCCTAATAAAATCACAGAAACTTAGGACACAGAAACTTGATAGTAAATTAATATACCTTTGCCCGAGGAGAAGTCAATGTTTTGGCCTTGGATAGGTTCAAACCTTCAAACTCATCATTTTTCTGGCTGTTTTTTCATCACAAAACCATACACCACAGCAGTTATATGAAAGAACTTCCAACTATAACATTGAATCCAACAAAGAGACGAAGGAAACATAAAATGTCATGAGCATGCACCATAGTAATGGCAAAACAGGACAGGCTAAAGAGGTCAAATAAAAAAAAAGTATCGGTTCAGGAAAGCTTTCACAACATTACCATGGTTAGAATTTTAGTCCCCAATCTCATTATTTTTCCGGTGTCCCAAAACTTCAAAAAACCCTCAATTATTTTCCCCGGGTCCCAAACTTCAAAAAACCCTCTCTTATTTTTCTCGATAATGGTATCTTAAAACTCAATACAACTTCGACAAAAACACAATCTACCAATTTTTTTGAAGGTTAATACTTACAGACTATCAGATATCTTCAAATTTGGGGTGCTGCTAACAGGAACAGCCACTGCCTTCCCTTTGTCCTTCTTTCTTTTATTCGAAGAACGTCTTAGGCTGTACACTACTGAAATAGGCTGAACAGGGTCATAAGCCTCAACATCATCAGAAGCTTCGGCATCAACAGCATCAACAATCTCTCAAGGAAAAAAAGAAAAAGAAAAGAAATCACAGAGGGATTAAACATAGTTATACGAAAGCTTGAAATCAAATAGCGATAATTAAATACAGTGATTAAACATGGTATATTGAAATTGAATTTGTCAAGCGACAGTAGTATTGCGAGGTGGAATGTGTCTTTGGTTGCAAGAGAAACTAAAATTGTAAAATCAATAAAATAAGGAAGCGTGTGTACGGATTGAAGGGAGGTTATTGAATCGGCGGCGTGTAGAGAGGGTGCTTTGAGAGATGGTGTGGAGGGAACGGACGGTGAAGGATGGGTAGGGTTTGGGGCATTATCGAGATTGGTGGAGGCGGCAACAGTGTTTTCAGTGACACGTCTATCGAGTGCAGAAGAGGAAGTAGTAGAAGAAGAAGAAGGGTTAGTGATATCGGAAAGAGGCTTTCTGCGAACGACCACTCGTCGTTTTCTGTTACCTTTCATCCTTACTTGCGGAGTTGGATTTCTATTGCCGGCGAAAAACAAGTTAAACGTGTGTGATGAAGCGAGTGCACAAACTTTACTGCAAGTGCGAGAAGGCTTATTCTTTTTCTTCTTCTTCCCAGACACCAAGAATTCGATTTTTGTTTTTCTTTTTTTGTTTTCTGTTTAATACCAACGCCAAGAACAAAGGCAAGCCTGCTCCTATCCAATACGGGCTTAGGCTTACTAATTACATTGAGGCTGATTCTCCCTGGAGACAGCTTCTTCCTGCACCTCCATGGCTTTTTGGGCACCCCATACTAAAACCACATTTACTTTTATACCCTTCAATAAAAATATTAAAATATTAATTTAACTTACTTTAATTTCACTTTCTCTTTCTCACCATTTCACTCCCAGCAGCCGCAGTCCCAACACCACTTCGGACACCTCTTTCAATGAGAAGGATGCAATGAGTGTCGGATTAAGTAATCCGGTATAACTTAGGATTCAATGATTCTCGGATCACATAATCCAGTGTGTATGATTAGAGTTATGGATTACTTAATCTGGTAGGTTTGTTTTATTCTTGCGTAATCCGAAAGTTGTAATATTTTTTTTTAAAGTTTTTCAACCCATTTCAGTAAAATATATTATGTAGACATGATGATATTATTCATTGTCTCTAAATAATTGAAATTGATATTGTGTTGTGGATAGATATGGCTAAAACAAGAGGTGATGGGGTCATGATCGTAGAAGACCGACGACATCCGTTCATAGAAGAGAGTTATGTGATGTTGAGAAATTGATTGATGATGATGTTCATATTGATAATGAAAAGGATTATGGATGATGACCACTACCCCCCTTTCACATCCTAAGACATTTTCATTTTATTATAATTTTCATAAATTCACACAAGTATGCAAAATAAAAATAAAATTCACTTTCATACTTAAAACTGACTTCCAAATTCTATAATCCGTAAGTCAAATTTTTTCTACACAATGACTTATGGATTATGTAATCTGTAAGTAATTTTAGAACTGCAAAAATGACTTCCGAATTATGTAATCCATAAGTCAAAATTTTCACCTGCAAAATGAATTATGGATTATATAATCCGTAAGTCATATTAATACAACAAAATGGATTCCGGATTACCTCATTCGTAAGACACATGTGGAGTTTTAAAATCACTTCCACATTATGTACCCATACTTCATTTTGGCACTGGAATACACAATCCGGAAGTGTTAATTTGGTAGGTCCAGATCCGGTATACCTACAGATTATCTAATCCGGTACGCTTTGCTTATGCACTGGATTATGTGATCCGTTGATCTCTCAGATTACAAATTTTTTCCTTTCGGATATTCATATCCCTAAGTCAAATTACAAATTTTTGGATGTACAAATTCAGAACTAATATGTCACTTATGGATTTCACCATCCGGAAACTTATTTGGACAGCATAAATGATCTTCTGGATGTCAAGATCCGTAAGCAAACATAAATAAGTTCTAGATCTCAATCCTTAGCACCATTTACAACACATCATTCCGGATATGACCATTCGAAAGCTTAAATGAAATATGAAAATGACCTTCCAGATTTCAAAATAAAAAATTGTACAAAAATGACTTCCGGATATTAAAATCCATAAACAAATGTGTGAAAAGGACAGAATGGAGTTTTAAAATTTTTGTTGAGTGCAAGTAAAAATTGATTAGATGCAGGAAGCAATTGCCTTACATTAATACGTGGCAACAACGCGAGATTCTGTTTAATTTCTTTTATATATTTTTTAGTTTTACAGAGTATATATTTAAAATTAATTTTAAAATAATATATAAAATCTAAACTGAATTATTTTGGTTAAATATATTTTGGTGCCTGTACTTTCATCTGAAATATTTTTTTATGTATTTGTAATAAAATAAATTTAAATAATAAACAATTTTTCAATATAAACTAAAATATTAAAATATTTTATAAAATTTAAAGTTTAAATTATAGAAAACCCCAATTTCATCTTTTAATAAAAAAAAAACATATTTAATCTAATAAATAACTTTATTGCTGATTTGATAGAAAAAAGCAATACCGTCCTTGAAAACAAAACCAGGGTAAGACTCCGCCGGTTTTACCTTCCAGTATTACATCAAAACACACATGAACCCATGAAAACAAATCAAGGGGCACTCAAATTACAAACTTACCCTTTCTCTCATCTATAAGGAAAATGATTGCTTGACATCTTGCGCCTGGATACAACTGAAGTACGTGGCAGATTTAATGACATGGCAAAGGGTAAATGTGTCTTTTCGTTAAATAAATAAAAATAAGGTTAAACAAAATGGGATTTTTGATTTCAATGAAATTTTGGTTCTTTCGTTTAGGGTTTCAGCGTAAACCAGCTTGTGCCTTCAATTTCATAGGTTGCGCCTTCAATTTACGCCATCAATTTGCACCTCCAATTTCGTAGCTTACGCTTTCAATTTACGGCACCAAACCTTCAAATTCATAGATTGCGCCTTCAATTTACGCCACCAATTTGAACCTTCATTTTCATTTTCTGAAAGGGTTGGGAGATTGCGATTTGGGGCTTCAAAAAAGGTTTCTTTTCGTTTTTTTTTTTGCATTATGGTTGCGATTTTTTTCTCTGCTTTTGTGATTGGTTGGCATTCATTTTCGATTTCATGCTGTGTATTTTGTATTTCTGTTTTGGATTGTGATTTTAGGGGTTTGATAGGGTTTCGTTTTGGGTTCTTATTTTAGGGTCTGTGTAGGATTCCGATTTGGGATTCTGGTTACATAATCTGGTTACCTAATCTGCAATGATTAAAATAAAACTAGACCAGAATACACTCCTCCATCACTGTAATTGCTTTTCCACGCAAAAACACTCTTTGGTTATGCTCATCTAAACTAATATTGAAATTCCTCCTCTGAGTGATGTTTGTTACAAGTGTAATTACACATTAGTATGACAATGAGACAGATAATCCCAACGAGTGAAAGGAGAGTACCTGATAAGCATTCAAATCATATTTCCCCAAGCATTCAAATCATATTTCCCCAGCTTCTTGCTCCATATGATTAGGTTCCCTAATATATACGAAGGGAAAGTAAAATAACATATCCTATTCGATGCATGTAAAGTATGGTAAAAATAAAACAAATAAAGAAGAAATAAACCCTGTTTCTTTAGGTGGATAAATAGTGAGGGCAGACACCACCTAGGCAGAAGTTATATATATGAAAAATCAATGTTTCTTTAGGTGGATAAATACAGTTTTTTTTTCAGGATATAATGGAGGGAGATGCAGGTGAAGTCGATGATTTGGTTATGGAGCACAAGGTCTGATTCAACAAAATCATAATTTGTGCACAACGCACACTGATTTTTGTTTTTTGATGATTTGTTTTTTCGATTTCATATGTAGGTGTTTCGAAATTATTGTAGAACAACTTTTCTGGGTGTAGTGAATAAGAGGTTAACTGATGAACAAAAGAGTTTCATTCAATCAACCCCATTTGCATGGGTAATGTTGTTGGGTGACAAGGTAAAAATGAGTCGAACCCTACTTAGGGAGTTGTGTTCTAGGTGGGTGGAGAGAAGACAAAGTTTCCTCATAAGGTGTGAAGTTGTCCCGTTGTCCTTGGTAGATGTTTGTTTAGGTTTGGGGTTGAGAGTTGTGGGAGAAAAAATAGACTTGCACAAAGCAGCAGACGAAAGTCATACTAAGACTTTATTTGAAAGTAATAATATCAATGTCAAGATGATTTTTGATGAAATTATGAAGTTTGACAATGATGGTTGCATTGAGGACTTTTGTAGATTGTACATATTGTTATGCCTTTCAGAGTTTTTACTACCAAATAGAATGGGTATTGTTCATTCTGGGTTGTTTAGCGTTTTGGATGATTTAGGGCAACTAAAAAAGTTTAATTGGGGTTTAGTAGTTTATGAGTACTTAGTAAATAGTTTGTGTTCAGCTTCGATGTGTATTACGAACGAATCAAGTACATCACATATCCACATTTTTGGATGTGTATACTTATTACAGGTACTTTGAAATGTTTATGTTTATATAATTCAGTTCATATGCGTAATTTATTTCATATTTTATTGAGCATGATTGAAATTTTTAATATTGATGGTATATAGATATGGGCATTGGAGCATTTGTTCTCATACAAGACAAAAGTGCATCCCAGAAGAATAAAATTTCCTAGAATTTTGAATTGGATGGACTTTACATTGGGGGACCATGAAATTGCATATGCGTTGGAAAAGAATTTGGTAAGGCATCATTTTAATTCAAATATGTAGGGAAATATTGTTGTTGATGATGTAGTAATGCATTGATTTATGTTTTCACTATTATTTACATAATCAGGTTATTGTTCATTTGCCTGTGTCCAAGGAAGAGTTTGAGAATGTAATTGTAAAAGAAGCCTTTGAAGAAGGTCGACATGCATATAACATCCTAAAACCAACAAAAGATGATATTGGTAAAATGCTTAAAAAACTGCAGAAATGGTTCATCGAGCTAAGGACAAGATTATTTGATTACCAATGTTGAGAATATTGTGAAGCAGTTAAAGCAATGCATAAGTGAAATGCACAAGTCTGTTCCAGAAGATTGTCCTTCACCTCTACTTGAACCACTATCAGTGGATTATACATATATGGAAAAGAATGAGTTGAATGATATTAATGCAGGACAACATGAACAAGAAGATGTGGGAAATCAAAAAGATGAAGAAAAGGTGTCAAATGAAGAAAGTAACATGATATCACGCATGAAACGTGAACCCAGAATTCGGGTCAAGGCTCCTATTTTGAAAACACCTTGGATGACGTATTCCAGGAAAAGAAGGAAGCGTTTGTAGTTGTATATGACTGATTATGTTATTGTTAATTTTAGTATGCTTTTGGGACATTCTACTATTACACAATAAATATTTTATGTTTTAACTGATATTCATAATTTGAACAAGTACAAAATTTAGCAACATTACCGTATTAGTCATTACAAATTCATTGTCTATTAATATTTATTTTGATGTTAATGTAAAATTGTATATTTATTTACATGTCATATGTTTATGTTGTTTTATTAGCTATGACAAAGGTATTGTATGCATAATTTTTAACTGTCACAGTGCTCACAGTATGTGGTGATCCCTGTGTACATAAGTGGTGATCACAGTATAACTTTCTGACCCATGCACGAATTGTGGATTTTTTAAGTGGGTATATTTTGGAAAACTAGGATGAATTGTTGGACATGTTGGAGGTGGGTGGATGGTCCCAAGGTTATTTTTGCATTCCCAGTTGGTCATGGGTGATGTGGTGGTCATTGGATTTTCATCCATATTAAGTGGGGATGAGGGCACCAATAAGTGGTGATTTCAGTAATAGTTTCTGTACACAGGACCTACTGTTTCTGAATTTCACTTAAATTTGTTCATGCTTGACTTTTTTAACTGTCACAGTGCTCACAATATGTGGTGATCACTGTCTACATAAGTGGTGATCACAGTATAACTTTCTGACCCATGCACGAATAGAACATAATTTTCTTACAAATATTATCATTGACAAAGTTCATATCAAACAACATTGCTGTAAGCATTAACATCCCATTTTAAAAGGTGGGATACACAATAATACACCACAATTGCAAACTAAATAAAAATGCATGACGAATTGGTCACAATGTCAAATTCTTTGTTAATATCATTCCAAAAGTTTGAACTTCTAACGTTGTGATGTCACTTTAAATTATGGCCTGCAAGGAAATCAACATGCTTAGAGGTTTAATTTAAGTGTAAAATAATTGTACTGGGTTCAACATAACACAAGAACAATTTTTAATGTACAAACCTATTCAATTCTACTGCACTTGAATGCTGTGAATTATTTACACTATTATCCAATGATGTCAAAAGCGAAAGGAATCCTATTGAAGCTCCGATTGGAACCTACAATTGCAAACAATTGAATGAAGGAAGCGAAAACATGAAACAAACTTTCACACTTATAACAACAACAATAACTTACAGAAGGCCCTTCACTTCTGTGTTCGGCGTGATTTTACCTCCAATCCATGGAGGTGGGCAGAACAATTTCTTCAATTTCATGGTAATGTTCATCTTCTTTGCAAATTTTGTGTTACACTAATAACCAAACTTATATTTTTACGTGATTACCTTGAAGGAGTAATTGATGGACATGATTGTGGCCAAATGTCATACTTGAGTGAAATCAAACAATCAACTGTATTGCCATTGTTGACTTGTGTCATCAAATCTTGCCACCGGAACGTAATAGGAGGCATGTCTATATGTTTAAAGGTATGTTATGTACTATTGTTCTTCATGTAAAACTGATGCATTTCAGACTAAAATTGTGTTCAAAACATATGCATTACAGGATCCAAAAGGGATAGCAAGCGCAAGTGTTCACCAAAAAGTGTTAATTGATGCAGAATTTGGAGCTGACATCGTTGTAGGATCTGTATTAGTCTTGAAAAAGGTACGTCATCTAAATCATATGTTGTTTAACACAATTTTACTGTATTTGAATTTATTATCATTTCTGCTTTTAGGTAAAGATTTTTTCTCCGGATCAAAGAGTCTTCTATCTTCAAATAACGGTCAATAACATTGTTAAGGTATTTTCACTTAAATGACATAAATTTACAATTTCTTACATTGTTGCATTAACATATTGACAATAATTAGGTTTTCAAATTTGACATATGTCCACCAACTGAAGAACTAATTCGTGCTTCCAAGCCAGTCATACGCGTTCCACCCATTCTAGGTACATGTACACCATCAGAAAGTTTACATATATGCAATTATGTATATAATGTCACAATTGATATTTATATTTTCTTTGCTCTCTGTATTATCAGATGCAAAGTATTTAAGATTTTTCAATGAGGAAGAAACTCGCAAAAACAAAAGCTGAAGAGGTTGTTTATGACCATGGTTGCTTTCCATTGTATGACATGAAAATGCATTAGTAACTTTTAAAGTCATTGTATGAACATGATGCTTATTAATTATGTGAGTTAAAGATTGAATTTCCACGTTTGTTATTTTCCAACAATTCATCCTGGTTTTCCAAAATATACACACTTCAAAAAATCCACAATTCGTACATGGGTCAGAAAGTTATACTGTGATCACCACTTATGTACACAGGGATCACCACATACTGTCAGCACTGTGACAGTTAAAAAAGTCAAGCCTAAACCAATTTAAGTGAAATTCAGAAACACTACGTGCTGTGTGCAGAAACAATTACTGAAATAACCACTTATTGGTGCCCTCATCCCCACTTTTTATGGATGAAAATCCAACGACCACCACATAACCCATGACCAACTGGGAATGCAAAAATAACCTTGGGACCATCCACCCACCTCCAACATGTCCAACAATTCATCCTAGTTTTCCAAAATATACCCACTTAAAAAAATCCACAATTCGTGCATGGGTCAGAAAGTTATACTGTGATCACCACTTATGTACACAGGGATCACCACATATTGTGAGCACTGTGACAGTTAAAAAAGTCAAGCCTAAACCAATTTAAGTGAAATTCAGAAACAGTAGGTGCTGTGTGCAGAAACTATTACTGAAATCACCACATATTGGTGCCCTCATCCCCACTTTTTATGGATGAAAATCCAATGACCACCACATCACCCATGACCAACTGGGAATGCAAAAATAACCTTGGGACCATCCACCCACCTCCAACATGTCCAACAATTCATCCTGGTTTTCCAAAATATACCAAGTTAAAAATTTCCACAATTCGTTCATCAGGCATAAACTTATATTGTCATCACCACTTATGTACACAGTAATCACCAAATACTGTGAGCACTGTGACAGTTAAAAAAGTCAAGCCTAAACCAATTTAAGTGAAATTCAGAAACAGTACGTCCTGTGTGCAAAAACTATTACTGAAATCACCACTTATTGGTGCCCTCATCCCCACTTTTTATGGATGAAAATCCAATGACCACCACATCACCCATGACCAACTAGGAATGCAAAAATAACCTTGGGACCATCCACCCACCTCCAACATGTCCAACAATTCATCCTAGTTTTCCAAAATATACCCACTTAAAAAAATCCACAATTCGTGCATGGGTCAGAAAGTTATACTGTGATCACCACTTATGTACACAGGGATCACCACATACTGTCAGCACTGTGACAGTTAAAAAAGTCAAGCCTAAACCAATTTAAGTGAAATTCAGAAACAGTAGGTGTTGTGTGCAGAAACTATTACTGAAATCACCACATATTGGTGCCCTCATCCCCACTTAATATGGATGAAAATCCAATGACCACCACATCACCCATGACCAACTGGGAATGCAAAAATAACCTTGGGACCATCCACCCACCTCAAACATGTCAACAATTCATCCTGGTTTTCCAAATATACCAAGTTATAAAATTCCACAATTCATGCATGGGTCAGAAACTTATACTGTGATCACCACTTATGTACGCAGGGATCACCACATACTGTGAGCACTGTGACAGTTAAAAAAGTCAAGCCTAAACCAATTTAAGTGAAATTCAGAAACAGTACGTCCTGTGTGCAAAACTATTACTGAAATCACCACTTATTGGTGCCCTCATCCCCACTTAATATGGATGAAAATCCAATGACCACCACATCACCCATGACCAACTGGGAATGCAAAAATAACCTTGGGACCATCCACCCACCTCCAACATGTCCAACAATTCATCCTGGTTTTCCAAAATATACCAAGTTAAAAATTTCCACAATTCGTTCATCAGGCATAAACTTATATTGTCATCACCACTTATGTACACAGTAATCACCAAATACTGTGAGCACTGTGACAGTTAAAAAAGTCAAGCCTAAACCAATTTAAGTGAAATTCAGAAACAGTACGTCCTGTGTGCAAAAACTATTACTGAAATCACCACTTATTGGTGCCCTCATCCCCACTTTTTATGGATGAAAATCCAATGACCACCACATCACCCATGACCAACTGGGAATGCAAAAATAACCTTGGGACCATCCACCCACCTCCAACATGTCCAACAATTCATCCTAGTTTCCCAAAATATACCCACTTAAAAAAATCCACAATTCGTGCATGGGTCAGAAAGTTATACTGTGATCACCACTTATGTACACAGGGATCACCACATATTGTGAGCATTATGACAGTTATCACAATAGTATCACGGTTAAATTTAAATAAAAGATGCAAAATTTATTGTCTATTAATATTTATTTTTATGTTAATGTAAAATTCTAAATTTATTTACATGTCATATGTTTATGTTCTTTTATTGGCTATGACAAAGGAATTGTATGCATCATTACATTTATACTAATAGGTTATTTCATTAATATGTACAAAACTAATGGCCGAGTTCACGAATTATTCATGTTTTGAACAGAGTTCTGTTAAGAATGAGGATGAATTCATGGACATATTGTTGGTGGGTATAGGGTTTCCCATGGTAATTTTTCCATTCCAAGTTGATGAGGGTGATGTCGTGTGGTGGTCATTGTGTTATCTCACACAAGAAGTGGGGATGAGGGCATGGATAAGTGGTGATATGTGTAATACTTTCTGCATACAACACATGGTGTTTTGGGATTTAACTGGGTTGGTGAAGGATTCAATTTTCTAGTGTGACAGTGGTCTTGCTAAGTGGTGATGCCTGTCTAAATAAGTGGTGATTAAGGTATAACTTTCTGCCCAGTGGACAAATTATGCATGTTTTGAACTGCCTTTTTGTAAGAATGAGGATGGATTGAGGGACATATTGGTGGTGGGTTTCCCAGGGTAATTTTTGCATTGCCAGTTCATGAGGGTGATGTGGTGTGGTGGTCATTGTCTTATCTCACACAGGAAGTGAGGATGAGGGCATGAATAACTGGTGATATGTGTAACACTTTCTGCACACAACACATACTGTCTTGGGATTCAATTTTGTAGTGTCACAGTGGTCCTGCCTTGACGTTTTAAATGCCAAAGATTGTATAGACTGACACTTATATAACATCATTTTTGTGCAAATATTATGATTGACAAACTTGCTATGAAACAACATTGCTATAAATATTGACATCCCATTTCAAAAGGTGAGATACAGAAAAGGAGACCACAAAAGCAATCAAAATAAAAATGCATCTGAGATAGGTCACAATGTGGAATGAAATACAATTCAAGAAACAAAATAAAAAATTATTAATAAAATAATAATAATTTAATATAAATTAAAAAAGAAAACGAAAAAGTTCACTCTTAATGAAACAATAATAAACCAACGAAAAATTCAATAATATAAAATAAGTACTCCATTAATGATCATGTACTTGTACATTTAACACAACGCTACCACACTCAATTTAAAATAAAAGATGCACAATTTTTTTCAACTACAACTGTAACCTCTGTTACATGGTGCATGTAACTTTAGAATTGCAAAGTTTGTAAAACAATTCATATGAATAACTTATCATCAATGTTCACCATTCAACTTCAAATCCGTCAAAATATTATCTCGATATATATTTCGAGGATCAAATAGCCACTTGCACACCATTTCTTGTCGCAAAACTTGGAGATCCTCCTAAAATGTACATGTTTAATTCAGTATACCACAATGTCAATGTAGAAAATGAAACTGTGAAATCTATAAAATTAATAAGTACCGTAGTGTAATTTGGCATCGTCTTGCCATTAAAGTCATCTCTCCCATTCCATATCTCCATATATTTGATTACTATAACCCCACAATCATACCTGCATACATGATACAAGAACACATGAATTAATACGATATACATATGAATCAACATAACAAGTACGGTTGTTTTATATATTTACGTGTTTGGTTGGGAAGGAAGACGTTCTTGTACAATTTGAATAGGAGGACTGGTTGTTTGAGCAACATTGTCAACATAAAGAAACAACTGTTGAAGTTGATTGACCTACACATATCAACATTATGACAATCCTTCACATTCAACATAAATCAAACACAATTATCAATTCATTCACTCTTAAACATACTCCAAGTACATACCATTGCTTTGTCAATTTCTTTACGTTCGACAATACATCCAGGAAGGGAATCCAAAACATGCAATTCCATAGTATCACGATTCAGGACGTAGCACCACCAATGGTCTCTATAAATCGTGGGGACAAACACCTACATGTGTGAATATATTTTAAATTTAACGTAACATGAAAAAAAAATCATTAACAGGTAATTAAGGATAAATAAATAAACCACTCACAAATTCACACCGTGATAGCCCTTCTAATTCAAAGAAACCCTTTTTATAAAACGACATGTAGTCCTTCTTTTGCCAAATTGTGGGACTCATGGTCATTTCTTTGATCACGCGACTCTATAACAAACAATAAGTACTGTTAACATTAACTCCATAAAAAAAACAACAATAAATTCACACAGTTGACTTACCGCAAAGAAAGAATTAAAGCAAAAGCGGTCAATCCCTCCAGTTCTATGATATTCATCAAGCATGAAGAAACCAGTTGCAAATAACATAACCTAAAAATACATTGCAAGTATTTCAATTTACAAACTATAATTCAATACAAATCAAAGGTTATAGAAAGAAATGTACCATGTCATTAACTCTTGACCTGGGACTTAATGAATGCAAGTCAGCCCCAATCAATATCAGGTTTTTGATGTCAACAACAACACTGCAACAAGACAAAAAATAAAAGCTCAAAGTAACTGACTTAAATAAGTTAATTAAGTAATGGTAATTATCACCAGTTCACTACATATTCACATACCGGTTTAAGTACAGTCCCTGCAATGAACACATTATTGTATATATCTTCATTCCATCAAGGGGTATGTCTTCAGCACCACTGCCTTTGTCTTCAGCACGAGCACTAGGTTGGTCTTCAGTAGAAGGAATTACTAATGACCAATGATTTACTTGGTGCACTTGTTCTTGCAGAATTGTAATTTCCTTCTACAGATCACATAGCCTCTTGTCATTGGCCATAATTTGCTTTTGGGAAAGTTCATGTTGTTGAACAATTGTTTCCCATTCACTAAAAGAAGGGCCAGTACATTCATGTTTTTCATGTGAACTAACACGTACGACTTCAATAACAATATCCAGCCTTCGTTCTTCTTCAGTCAAGGGCCATTCCCATGAAATTTGAAATACAAAATTATTTATTATGATAAACAGATAAACAAATTAAGCCAAAATTATCAACCACAAAGTTAAGAATATAATCTACCTCAGCTAATAAAAAAGCATCATGTATCTTTCTTGACCGAAGGTTTACGCACGACCATTGCAAAAATCGAGGGAAACGAGAATTATTTCCCGCTTTGCCCAGCCCAACATGTTCAACTGCCCACAGCTGTTGCACAAAAACATTACTAAATAAAAACCTTCATTTTAAGATTATGAACATTACATTATATCGACCATTGTCCTGAATTGAACATACCTGCAATACAGCAACACAACCAACTAAGTATATCTCACACGGATTCTTTTGTTGGTAATATACTTTAGAAGCCCGAGTTATACTGGAAACAACTGATTCATGAACTGCACCCCCCCAATTGTACATGTGGAGTGCATCTAAATTGTCTAAAAGTCTAAAAGGAAAGCTAAAAAAATTCTTATAACTCCTAGGAAAATAAAAAACAACAAATGAAAGCAAAATGTATAACCTACAAAAATCATCAACATTTTGTCTCAGTCTAAATTTTTCATCACTCATTTTCTTCATAATATTACGTACATTAATGTCCTCTCCGGCAAACAAATGATTCACCAACCCTTCTGTATCATCCTCTAAATTTACAACTTCCCCCCCCCCCCCCAACACGCAATCCCAACCCCACACAGATATCCATAAGTGATAAAGGAACTAATTTTTCCCTAAACATAAAACTTTGCTTACTCCCATTCCATCTACTTAGGAGTTCTCTTAGAACGGTACTTGATATTTGCATTATGTCTTCTACTTCAGCAATCCACTTAAAAAGAGTTTGTTGTATCCTTTCTCGTTGAAAAGAAGTCAACCTACGGTTCACTTCAACAATGTACTCTATTTGCACTGTGTGTCTCACTCTAACCTAGAAATTCAAAGCACATTATAATTAATATTTAATTCAATTCAAAAATATAAAAAAACTATTAACAACCTTACAATATAACCAATCTTACATTAAAGTCCTTTTCTTGACTATCACTTTGTCTTGAACTTGAAGTCATGTTGCAAACAATAGGAAATTGGTAATTCTACAAAAAATTTCATCACATTAAAGTATTGAACCACTTCCAATGACCTATTTTAGTATTACATTACACCCTCCAAACATTATATTATACGTGTACACTAAAACACATATATTAAATAAGGTCAAGCATACACAACATACATTTCAGCTAAAAACAAAAGCAAGTGTTGATATATTTATTCCTATTTTCATATTCTAACAACACGAATCATTAATTTTTTTTGGAGTCTTGATATACCTACATTTTTTCTTCCCAATGTTTTGTGTATTGGGTGCGCCTACTTTTATGGATTTTCAATCACTACTAATTCTTACTGTTTTAGATAACAAATGAAGCTGAAGCTAAGATTATTATTTGGAATGCCTTTATCTTAGTAAGTTTAATCTATGTACCATCATTATACAATGTAGAGCTGCAATCCAGTTTTTGGCAATGTATTTCTTGTTTTGCAGCAATGAAAACTTTGATAACACTAGTGCATTTTGTTCATATCATCTCAGTTTGTCTAGCTAGTATATTTCCTAACATTTTCTTTCATGTAATTTACTAGTCACTTTTGGGTTTTATGGACTCAAAATATTAACAAATGAGTTTCCTATGGAACATGAATAACCAAAAGAAAATGAAGAAACAGATCTTAATTTAATCATATTCATCTTATTTTTGTTCATAGTATAGTAATCTTACAAAATACAACCTTTTAATACCTAAGTCAGCAGAATAGTATATTTGGCTTACTTCATAAAAGTGATTTCAACAATCATGACGATAACATTTTCAAACACATTCCTATAAAAAAGAAAAATGGTTTTATATAGTAAAGAGCTTTATATAACAAAAAAATGCTTTCAAATAAAGAGTTGATCTCCACCAGCATACCTTTCCAAACTTGAGGATCAAACTCTTCACTAAAGAGCTTATCTCTTTCTTTCATGTGTATAAGATCTCAAAGTTTTCTACTAATGCAGAGATTTATACAGTACTTCAAATATCATACTTAGTTTTCCAAAAAACTCAAAAGCTCGAGATCAATTTAAACAACATATATGTTCTTTTATACACTCTCGTAATATCCAATTTCGTTCTTCTTTTTTCTTCAACATTTTTTAAGTTGATTGGTGTGCCTTATGGACTATGTTTTCAACAATTACAAGATATATGGAATCAACTACATGTTGATGCAAATGGTGTTATCGACTTTCACGAGTTCAAGGTAATATAGCAAGCCTTCATTTTTGGATGATATTTAGGAAATCCATGCACTTGCATGTGCCTAATGCATGTTCAATTTTACCATTGTAAAGGCCTTAATCTTAATGGTATTCTGATATAAAAAGTTAACCATGAAATGTATAACGGTGGGGACATCCCTGAAATCTTTCATTTTATTTTATTTATTTATTGTAAATAAAAAAAATAGTTGAATGATATGTATAAAAAAAACTAATGAAAATAGGAACCATGAAAAAAATTCATCCTACAATACCCTCCTAAATTTGAAGATTTCTTAGACAGTATACAGAATATGTATCAAACTTGGATATCTTCATACAAGAACTTTTACAATTTAAGAACTCAAGGATTGTATAATAGCTAGGAACAAAATCATTATGAACATACAAAAATGGGAACAATATGGACAGTGAAGGTGCAACGAATGCAAATCAGAATTCACTAATATTGCCTCATCAATTGGGAGACGGATAGTGGGATGAAGCATATATGAATTGCAATCTCACTTTCTGCCACAGTTTTTTATTTTAAACAATGAAAATAAATAGTTTACAAAAGCAGAGAACCATTATTCTTTTAGGAATCAAACTAGAAAACATTGAAAGAGAGTTTTGTCATGTGACATGCCTACTTCAGTTGCTTATTGCTTACACCATGAATTACTTAAAACAAATAAAGCATTCTATCAACTTCAAGTGGTGGCCAAAAGTCTGGTCCCAGTCAATTACATGAAAAATTGAATTTCTTTCATGGTTCTGATGCACGTTATGTAAGGGAAAATGATTTTTAGACACCCCAGTTTTACCACCATCACTATTGCCATTCACATCACTATTTTTACCATACTTTATATGCATTGAATAGGATAACCCAAAACAAAACCCTAAAACCAAAACCCAAAACAATACCCTAAAATCAAAACCCAAAACGGAACCCTAAATAACCCATAAAATTCAAACTCAAATAGAAATCCTACATAGCTACTATAATGCAATAAAATTCTAAACCCTAAACAAAAAGTAACCTCCAAAGAAGTTCCAAATCGCACGCACACCAAATGCCAACCCAGATTGAAGGCGTAATCTCCCACCGAATTGAAGGCGCAAGAATCTCCCCAAACCCAACACTGCCTGATAAATGAGGAAAACAGCTTTCGGAAAAACAGAAATACCCAGGAGCACCGTTTGATAAATGACGAAAGAAAGCTTTCCAAAAAACGCGTATAGGAATTTTTTATTTTTTTTGAAAAAGACAAATTTGCCCCTGACATGTCATAAAATTTGCCACCTAAGCAGGTTGTATAGAGGCGCACCCACCTTTCGGTTGTTCACGTATCACTACTCCATCTATAAATACTTCTAACTTCCAAAGTAAAAGAGAAAGCAACATAAAAATTCAACATGGAGGCAATTCAATCATGGATTTCAAATCACAAGCTAGGAACACTTTGCTAAGATCAATTTAAGATATTGCAATTGCCATACAAATTTTTTTAATTTATAATTAATCAATAAAATAAAAAAGTTAAAAAAATTGGAATTGCCATACAAATTTTAGCATGAAAGATCCTTGACAAAGAGCGCATAATGCTAAGTAAATATCGAGTTAAAGAAATTCCAACATAATTCTTATGGTAAGTAAATACCGAGTTAAAGAAATTCTAACATAATTCTTTGAATGCAACAAAAAAATAATATCATCTCTTAAATTAAAAAAAATGCAAAATAAAAAAAAATCACAAAAGAGTATTTACTTATTTTCTTTGATTCTGATTCTTTCTCAAATGTTTTCGGATTTGTGAACTGATTATTCATATTACTATTTATAGAACAACCATCACTGTCGAAATATAACTAAAGAAATAGTAACCTTATTAAAAAGTTTGAATATTATTTTCCTACACAAATTACCTCACAACATTTACATGTATCATAAGAAGAAAATTCAAGTTAAATAAAAAATAAGTATTTTATTATTTATATTTATAAAAGTTGTATGTATTATAAAACCATTTTATTTTTTATTTTTCTAACATTTTTCAAGAATTGAAAAACTTATGATTTCTTTATAGATTTCTGAATAATTTTTTTCTCATCTCTTATATGAGAGTCCATGAGCTAGAAAATAATAAAGTATAAGATAATCTAATTTGGTTGGATCTTAGTTTTGAACAGTTTTTTTTTTCTTTTGTGTTTTCAATTCTCTTAATTTTTTTAATACTTGTGATGTCTTTTACTCTATATGTATTATTGAGTCGAAAAAATAATTTTTTACGAGTGTGATAAAGTTTTTTAAGAGCAAAATAGGGTTTTCTTGACTTTTCTAATTTTGAAATAATGTTTAGGAGTATTATAATTATGATAAGAGAAGCTAACTTCATTCACTTATTTTGAAAAGAAATTGACTATTTTAAAATGGAACTTTGATGACATCAAACCTTAGGGTAGACACATGTGAATTTATTTTTTTGGTGGTTGATTTATGACTGGATTTGTTGAATGTTGATTTATGTATATATTAATGAGAATATGAAAAGGGAATTAAATTGAGGTTATAAATCTTTAGTTTTGGATAAGTTATGTTTTAAGTAGAAATACTCTATTATTTCATAGGTGAACAATTGATCTTAGTTAAGTTTAAAGAAGTAAAACTGAAGTAATTTTAAATATTTACAAATTGAAATAATTCTAAATAAATGACTAGAGTGCAAATAGAAATTATGGAGTGGTAAGGAAGACATGAAGGTCCACATGTCATTCCTTCAATGAAGAGGATTTCCACCAATTAGAAGAGTAATTTGTCAACCTCTAATTCGAGAGGATTTGCTCCAATGAGAGAACACATATTGACATCACTACTACCGAAAACAACATTAATGACGATTAAAAAGAGTATTTGAATGCGATTCTAAAACTGTCGTTAATTTGAGTGTAGTTATAAATCAACTATTTATAACGACAGTTCTAGAACCGTCATTAATTCAGAAAAATAACAAATTAAAAAATAAAAAGCTGGCGTGGAAACGGAGGGAGAAACTCCAATGGGGGGCGGCTAGGCGTCGAGGTCACAGTCAGAACAGTGTCGCGCAGAGCTGGAGTGCGGAGTTGGCGCGTTTTCGGTGAGGTGCGATTGAGGCTGAGGGTGAAGGTTGTGCGACAGTCAGTTGCACGACAGTCAATTGCACAGTGGCAGTTTCGGGGTGTGGTGGAGGTCGCGACTGAAGTGTGGTGGCAGAGAGACGAATGTGTGAGAGTTAGAGTGAGAGAAGTGATATTGGGAAGAATGAGCGAGGGACAAAATAAGAGAGGAAGACGCGTGTGACACAACACTTTTCAATTTTTTTTTACATTTTTTAACGACAGTTCCTCCCAAAACCATCTTTATATCTCTCCCAGAACAGTTTTTATCGACGGTTCTTCCCATAACAATTTTTATACCTCTTCCAGAACCACTTTTAGGGTCTGTTTGGATTGGGGAAGAGATTTGTGAGGATGGGAGGGAGTGGATTTGTGAAGATTAGAGATGATGTGTGAGGTTGTTTGAATTGAAGGATGATAGAGTGAATTTGTGATGATGGTTTATTGAGATTTGTGAGTAATGTGATAGTTAGAAAGGAATTTATAAATTTTTTTAAAGGTGTAAAATGTAAGTTTACAAATTTACCCTTTCTATTAAAAATATTTAAATAATGAGTTATGATATTTTTTTTAGGTTTGAAGTACTATCAAATATTTTTTTTAGGTTTCAACTACACAACTCCAACCACTCAAAATATAACCTGAAAAGCAAGAGAAAATATAAATATAATTTTTTAAAAATTAAAAAAACCAACAAAAAAAGAAACACAGTAAGAGAATCGATTCTCTATGTAGTTCAAATACAAGGAGAATCGATTCTCTATGCAGTTCAAATGTAAAGAGCATCGATTCTCAATGACACCAAAGAAAGCAAAATCGATTTTCATGACTAAAAGCTAAACAAGAATCGATTTTTCTTTCCATACAAAATCTCCAAAATCGATTTTCCTGTATGACAAAATCGATTTTCGTTCTCTACACATTGCATGCAAAATCGATTTTACCTTTTCCAAAATTCTTTGATTCCTTGCACAGTGCCCAATTTGAGAAAATTGTGATGCATGCACATGTTAGGGTAAGGGTATCAACGTAAAAACGTATGTTCCTACGAATAATCATCTCAAATCCGCGCATTTGTGTGAAGATGGCAATTTGCTAGCTACCCGCTCCTCCATTCGCACAGGCACCTCCAAAACAGTGGAAACAAACAAGGTAGTCACCCGCTCGCCAATCCTCAATCCAACCTCATCCGCAGAAGCAAACAGGGCATTAATGACGGTTCCCCTAGAACTGTCGTTAAAAAACAATATAATTACGGAATTGCCACCGTTTTTTTTACGACAATTTTCTACTAACCGTCTTTATATGGAGTCGTGGTTTTGGTATTTTTTACTAGTGCATCATTTGAATGGAGATGATTCTTTACAATTAGAGGAGGACACTTGTCAATCTAGGAGTGAAGGGTTTTTAGGCTAAACTTTTCAGAATTTTGGCACCTCTTAGCACTATAAATACAAGTGTTATAAATGAGTTTAGAATTGATAAATAAATATTGCCTAAGTTTGTGCACAATTTGTCTTCTTTGCTCATTTTTTGTTAGCACTAGTTTTGTGTCTAAATTAGAATTACTTAGAATTTTGCCTCACCTCTTCTAAGTCTCTATATTCACTAACCAAATTTATCTTCTCCATTCAGTTTTCTTCATCCATTTAACCCACACAATGCATCCATCAAACCACAACATATCAAAAATTACAAAGAGCTACATGGATTCAACATAGGATTACATCAATATCATTATGCGATAATCACATGACAACCACGATCAACAGACAATTGGCTTTCATTGGGCCATATTCGCCAGTCTGTACACTCTGAGACCCAAAACTACAGCTACAAATCTCAGAAGGAAGGTAATGAAACTCGTATACTAAACATCTAGCATTCTAACCCTTAAAATTAACTTGAGCGTTAGAGTGTCATCATAGGTACATAATATATATATATATATATATAATATTCATTTTCAGATTGAGTTTTATGTCATATTCAATGTCTGATGAGCATTGATTAGGTAATATCACTTTTAAGAAGATGAATATTTTGGAGTGAACTGTCTTAGTGGGATAATAGTGGTGTAGGGAATAAGTGGAAGATTAAAGGAATGGTATGAATCTCATATCAATGGTTGTTGCTTGTTATTGCTTTTAATTTGTAGGGGTCAAAGTTGTTTATTGCAAGCCACCTCTAGACTTAGCTTAATGTTTGTTGATTTTGGCTTAAGAGATGTGTGACCATGTGATCTATTTTGATAAGGTTCCATGTATGCTTATGTTCTTCTATGTTAAACTCTCTCTCAATGCACAAGGCTGCCCAGTAGGTATGAGGTCTGAAACTTTTAGGCTTTAACATATAGTTATGTTTTTTGCAATCAACCCCGTGTAAAATGTCTCAAATTGGTTATATATTAGGTCAGAAGTTGTTTAACTTTAAAAAGTAGCACTAGCGCAGAAATGCTAATCAAATGCGGCTATTTTACATTTACAAATGCGGTTATAGAGCCGCATTTGATCAGCACGCAGTTGTAAATCAGAGAAATACAAATGCGGCTATAGAGCCGCATTTGTAAATGCGATTTACGAATGCGGTTATTTGAAATAACCGCATTTGTATATTCTTTTGAATGAGCTCGCATTTGTATATTCTTCTGAATGAGCAGGGGTTTTAGGGGCACGTTGTTGGTGAAGAGTGGAAGGGGAGAAGAGGAAACATGGCAGCTGCGGTGAGTGCGGCGGCGGAAGCGGTGGCGGAGCGGCGAGAGCGAAATGCGACAGCGGCGGAAGCAATGGAAGAGTACACCTTCAAAATGCAGAGCGAAACCCATTAAAAACGAAAGCAATATGGAAAGCGAAAGCCATTGGAGTTCAATGCAGTTGTTAGGAGCAATGGAAACAAGAGAATAAGGGGCAATGCAGTTACGTACCTTCGAAAATGAAGAACTTCGCAACCAGAGAAAACGAAGAACAGATATGAGCGCAAACGAAGAATGAACGAAACTGTTGAGCGCCTAAAATTTTTAGGGTAAAAACCATTTACAAATGCGGTTATTTAAATAACCGCATTTGTAAATGGAAGCTCCTGATTTACAAATGCGGTTATTTAAATAACCGCATTTGTAAATCAAAATAATTTCAAAAATACCACCGCGTTTTTTACGAATGCGTTTAAGCGCTGAACCGCATTAAATAAGGAGCGTTCTTTTCTTATTTTTGTACTAGTGTAGGGAAAGGTTTTATGCATTGTGTAAGGAATAGCTGGATGTTGTAAGAGAAACAAAAAAGGTAGTTGTATACTTGCAACTTGTTGCTCTTGGACAGCCAGCAGAGACACATGACAAACTTTAACTACTGCTAATGTCTGTAACACCTCCAAATTTCTATTATGAAGTAGGGAAGGAAAAACCACAATGTGACTATCACCACCTTGGCGCATAGGTGCATTGATGTGTTACATGAAATCAAACTAATAAAAAGACTGCATCATTGGAGTTTGATTGTAAATCTTTTGAGGAAGGGAAGTCATGCAACCTGAACCTGTTGGAATGTGCTCAACAACTCTGCCTCTATAAGAAATGCATTATTTAGACAGAAGTTAAGGAACAATTTTTTTGGTTTTTAGATTTGATGTTAGCACAAACTTGGATTGAGGACATGTTAAAAGCTTTCAAAGCTTTTTTGGAGGCTGAAAGCCCAATTTTTTACATGACATATAAACTCTCTTTTTGTAATAGGATTAGGATTGAAATATTTCTAAAATAATCTTATTTATTCATTCATTCTTTTTTTTTCTGATAAAAAAATAAAAATAATCAATAAATTAAAAGTATTAGGGTACTCTAACCCTTGTTAAAAAAATAAAATTTTAATCGAATAAAATGAGATTATTAGACTCTACATGTTGAGAGTGTGCGATTACTAAGAATGAGGTCCTTAGTATCCATTTTCATTTTCCTTTTACGTTTTCCCCTTCTAAGTTCCTGTATTGCAGGGATGGCTTCATGCTGATTGTCCTGTACATGAAGGTCATGGAACATATCAGACTCTGTATATTGGAGGGCTTCATGCTGATTGTCCTGTACATTGTCTTCAAACATATCCGTAGATGGGATGCTTTCATGCTGATTGTCCTGTACTTGAAGGTCTTTGAAACATATCACAAGTTATATGTCAGAAACTATATCTTATATTCTCTTCACATTTTATAGTCTACCAATAATAAAAAGATAAAATGTTAAAATTAAAAATAAAATTATTGTAAAAAATATTGTTATCACCTTCTTCTCCCGTGGATATATCCATACCCATCAGTTCATCTCCAATACCTCCTCCCTCCTCAAACCTGGCACAATCATCTAAAAATGAATTTTTGCAAAAAATTAAAGACTATATTATACAAAATAAAGTATGATTACCTCTCCCAGTTATTGTTTTATATGTATCATTATTTTCAGGTGTAGGCAAAGTAATATCCCGTATATTAGCTTGATGGAGATTAAATTCAAGATCTCCCTCTTCTACATGCACGCTATCAAGTGTCTGCAATAAACATGGATTAGCTCATCCTATCAATAATGTTTATTGATTAGTTCTTTTAAAGCGATTAAGTATACCACAAGGAAATAGCCATGTTGGGTGTCAGGTTGTATGTATGTATCAGAACACTCTTCTACCAAGTTAATCTCATCCATTGCTGCAAGGTCAGTGTCAACAATCTGTGGCAGAGTAACAGACTCTGGCCTAGCCTTGTAAGACCTGTCAAAGAGAAAGAATTACTATAAATATTGATTAATGATATACAGATAACTTGAATAACAAAAGCATAAAATAAAATGTGACTAACTGGCATTTTCAACCCTCTAATAGTGTTTTCTGATAAAAAAAAAAATAGTACCAATAGTGAGAAAAAAAATGTAAAAAATAAAGAAATAAAAAATTGAATTCTTAGAAAAAGTCCAAGGTGAACTTCATACCAAAAGACTGCGCACATCATCTGCGAGAAAAAAAAAAAGAAGATAAAATTAAAAAAGAACTTTCAACATTTTAATGTTACGTATCATGAAAACAGGGATTCAAATTTACCATCAAAGAATTTCATTTTACTTTTATACAGTGTCGCTACTCCTTCTGATAAAAACACAACAACCATTAAGCAGATATGCTACATTTGTACCTATAAACAAAAAATAGAAATTGAAACTGAAGATAGCACTGGATCAACGAGAGAGAAAGAGATTACCCAAGAGAATTGAACTAGTTCTAAGAGACAAAGGATCCAGTAAGTTCTGAATCCTTTTGCTATAAAACAAGTAAAAGAAAAAAAAAATATATCAGCTCCTTTAATTTATATGACTCTAGGCTTAAAAAAAGTCCAAGTTACCATTACCAGACATCAATGATGTTAAGCTGATCCACCTCTTTTCGCCTCATGTTTTTGCCTCTTCTCATAGTTCCATACTTCCTTCATGAACAACAAGTTAAAAAAATTGAAATCCAGAATGACCAAAATAAACAAAGAAATGGAAACATGATGAACAAAAATTGACTCGGTGATACCATATTTTGATAAAACAAGTGTTCTGCTTAAAAAGCGCCTGCAAGTAATGCATCTTCAAGAGGAATGCAGAGATAAAAGAACTGAAAGAAAACCTTGCAAAAAAAACCCATTGCACGCCTATGCTAACAAAATGTGGCAAACGAAGAGCTGTTGTGAACCGAATTTCTCCCCGCTACAAAACATCACTATAACACCGAATGTAACAGTGTAATGCTGTTAGAGTGGGCTCCACAAATTAACAACTTTTTTTTTATTGAAGGTGAATTCGTTAGAAAAATATGAAAGCACATGAACAACAAGTTAAAAAAATTGAAATCCAGAATGACCGAAATAAACAAAGAAATGGAAACATGATGAACAAAAATTGAATCGGTGATACCATATTTTGATAAAACAAGTGTTCTGCTTAAAAAGCGCCTGCAAGTAATGCATCTTCAAGAGGAATGCAGAGATAAAAGAACTGAAAGAAAACCTTGCAAAAAAAACCCACTGCACGTCTATGCTAACAAAATGTGGCAAACGAAGAGCTGCTGTGAACCGAATTTCTCCCCGCTACAAAACATCACTATAACACCGAATGTAACAGTGTAATGCTGTTAGAGTTGGCTCCACAAATTAACAACTTTTTTTGTTTTTTTGTTTATTGAAGGTGAATTCGTTAGAAAAAGATGAAAGCACATGAACAACAAGTTAAAAAAAATTGAAATCCAGAATGACCGAAATAAACAAAGAAATGGAAACATGATGAACAAAAATTGAATCGGTAATATCATATTTTGATAAAACAAGTGTTCTGCTTAAAAAGCGTCTGCAAGTAATGCATCTTCAAGAGGAATGCAGATATAAAAGAAATGAAAGGAAACTCTTAAAAAAAACCCACTGGACGCCTATGCTAACAAAATGTTGCAAACGAAGAGCTGTTATGAACCGAATTTCTCCCCGCTACAAAACATCACTATAACACCAAATGTAACAGTGTAATGCTGTTAGAGTGGCCTCCACAAATTAACAACTTTTATTTTTTTTTTGTTTATTGAAGGTGAATTCGATAGAAAAAGATGAAAGCACATGAACAACAAGTTAAAATAATTGAAATCCAGAATGACCGAAATAAACAAAGAAATGGAAACATGATGAACAAAAATTGAATCGGTGATACCATATTTTGATAAAACAAGTGTTCTGCTTAAAAAGCGCCTGCAAGTAATGCATCTTCAAGAGGAATGCAGAGATAAAAGAACTGAAAGAAAACCTTGCAAAAAAAACCCACTGCACGCCTATGCTAACAAAATGTGGCAAACGAAGAGCTGTTGTGAACCGAATTTCTCCCCGCTACAAAACATCACTATAACACCGAATGTAACAGTGTAATGCTGTTAGAGTGGGCTCCACAAATTAACAACTTTTTTTGTTTTTTTGTTTATTGAAGGTGAATTCGTTAGAAAAAGATGAAAGCACATGAACAACAAGTTAAAAAAATTGAAATCCAGAATGACCGAAATAAACAAAGAAATGGAAACATGATGAACAAAAATTGAATCGGTGATACCATATTTTGATAAAACAAGTGTTCTGCTTAAAAAGCGCCTGCAAGTAATGCATCTTCAAGAGGAATGCAGAGATAAAAGAAATGAAAGAAAACCTTGTAAAAAAAAACCACTGCACGCCTATGCTAAGAAAATGTTGCAAACGAAGAGCTGCTGTGAACCGAATTTCTCCCCGCTACAAAACATTACTATAACACCGAATGTAACAGTGTAATGCTGTTAGAGTGGGCTCCACAAATTAACAACTTTTTTTTTTATTGAAGGTGAATTCGTTAGAAAAAGATGAAAGCACATGAACAACAAGTTAAAAAAATTGAAATCCAGAATGACCGAAATAAACAAAGAAATGGAAACATGATGAACAAAAATTGACTCGGTGATACCATATTTTGATAAAACAAGTGTTCTGCTTAAAAAGCGCCTGCAAGTAATGCATCTTCAAGAGGAATGCAGAGATAAAAGAACTGAAAGAAAACCTTGCAAAAAAAACCCACTGCACGCCTATGCTAACAAAATGTGGCAAACGAAGAGCTGTTGTGAACCGAATTTCTCCCCGCTACAAAACATCACTATAACACCGAATGTAACAGTGTAATGCTGTTAGAGTGGGCTCCACAAATTAACAACTTTTTTTTTTATTGAAGGTGAATTCGTTAGAAAAAGATGAAAGCACATAAATATTGTACACGCGCCTTGAGGAATGTTAGGTAACAGTGTCTGCTTCCTCCAGTACCTCCATAAGTTCTTAAGGCACCTCCATAAAAAAGTTATGAAAATACATTTTTATCCTTCTCATGTCACTCCCATATTCTGAATTACATAATTTAGAAGTTAATCTCGAATTCAGAAATAACTTACGGATTATTTAATCCGAAATATATTTAAAAAATGGTATTTCAGATTATATAATCCGGAATTCTGAATTTGAAAATATCTTCTGGATGATGTAATTCATAAACGCAGTTGAAAAAACACTTTCAGATTACGTAATCCGGAAGGTAAAAAAGACTTCTAGATTATGTAATCTAAAAACTAATCATGTATCTGAAAAATGGTTTCCAGATTATGTAATCTGAAAGCTAATTATGAATTTGAAAAATAACTTCCGGATTACATAATCCAGAATATTACACAAGGACATTTTTGAAAATATGAAAATTTATGGAGGTGGGAGAAGAACTTATGGAGGTGCTGGAAGAAACAGTCCAGTGTCACAGGACTCTCATTTTCATTCTGGATGATGTAATTCATAAACACAGTTGAAAAAACACTTTCAGATTACGTAATCCGGAAGGTAAAAAAGACTTCTAGATTATGTAATCTAAAAACTAATCATGTATCTAAAAAATGGTTTCCAGATTATGTAATCCGAAAGCTAATTATGAATTTGAAAAATAACTTCCAGAGTACGTAATCCAGAATATTATATAAGGACATTTTTGAAAATATGAAAATTTATAGAGGTGGGAGAAGAACTTATGGAGGTGCAAGAAGAAACAGTCCAGTGTCACGAAATCTCATTTTCATTCCTCCATCTAGACTGTTTCTTCATGCACCTCCATATCTTCTTCTGCCACCTCCATACACAATATGAAAATACATTTTTATCCTTCTTGTGTCATTTCCATAGAGTAGTTTCCGGATTATGTAATCTAGAAATTCATTTGAAAATAGACTTCCGGATTACATAATCCAGAAGCTAAATAAGACTTCCAGATTATGTAAACATAAAGTAATCATGCATCTGAAAAAAGTCTTCCGAATTATGTAATCCAGAAGCTAATTACAAATTTGAAAAATAACTTTCGAATTATGTAATCCGAAATATTATAGAGGGATATTTTTGGAAATTCGAAAATTTATGGAGGTGAGAGAAGAAGGTATGGAGGTGCAGCAAGAAACAGTCCTCCATCTATACTTAACTCACCAACTCCCAAGCCCAATCCCAATCCCACAAAGATCGAGCTTTGGTTTGTCTTTCTTTCTCTCACCTTCATCCTCTGTCTATTTGTGTCATTGTCTTTCCTTCCTCTGTAGTTATAATTTTTTCATTTGTGTTGAGAATGTATCTTATTTAATACACTGAGATGTTGAATTCTTGTATGACCTAACCTTGATGCCCCAAACAAATTTGTTCTGTCTTCTTAGCTTTATGTTTAAGAATTTTTTTTCAAACTGCAGCCATGGTGGATATAACAAAAGCCATGTGCTGGAAGGTTGTGGCTAAGGCTCATGATTCATCTGGAATTGGACTTGTTATATACCAGAAGCCCACTTCATCTTCTTGCTATGAGAAACGTAAAGAGAACAATCCACCATTGTGTGAAAATGAAGATGGGAAGAATAGCTCATGGTATTTTCTCTCTTGGGATCTTATTTCTATAATGCTTATGTTTCTATTAATTTCTACTTTCTCCATTACAACAACACAAAATAAATGAATATTATCTCTAAGAAAAAGGCCAAAGAGACTATTGGGAGCAATGCTAGATATTATCACCTTCTATCTCGTTTATGAGTAAAAATCACTTTTTTTTTTCTCAAATATAAGCAAAATTGCGAACTTTCATTTTATTTAATGATCTTTTTCCTAAAATACCCTATCTGAGTATGTTGCTCAGCTCAGAAAAGTTGGCAAAGGACCGTAAGAAATTTCAAACTCTGTTATTTGCATTTTACTTTCCCGAGATGATCAAATTATCGTTGTATCTTATTTGTTTTCCTGGATGAACTTTCAGGTGTGTGGCACTTTGATCAGATGCTGCTACACGAGGTAGCTTGATGATTACTGTTTTCCCCCTTTCTCTTGTTACTATGTGTATCTTTCACATCTAGTGAATTTCGAGTCTTTTGTTCTAGAAGGTGGAACTGAAACTATAGATGAATAAAATAAATGAGAACTGTTTTGGACACATCCATCTTTTGTAGTTTATTTACTGGACAAAACAAACTTTATTTCAAAATATGCTCCCTAAAATAAAGGCAATTTATGTAAGAAATCTCACCATATAATAATGAAATTAGATGTACTATTTCAACAAATTTATATTTTATAATTAATTCAATATATCATTATTTATTTTATTGAGATAAATAGTTTTTGTTGTGTAGTTTTGTAATATTGCCATTTTCTTCAATATGGGTAGCATTGTTTTTACTTATTAACTTCGCATGTATCTCACGCTATCCACTGAAAAGAGGTTATTCCTTTTTAACTTAACTTTTTTATTCCTTTCACTGGTTATTGAGCGATCGACATTAAAAACTCGTTATATGTGTTGTTTGAAGGTTGAAGTAATCGATTGTACAATTCAAGTAATCGATTATCAACACCCATATCGATTATATGTTGGATTATATGTATTGTTTGAAAGGCGGTGTTCGTTTCTATTTTTTTGATATTTATATGGTTGTTGTGTTGACACTTTTAACATTTTATTAACAACTTTGTAAGTTAATTGATTGTAAGTAGCTAAGGGAAGTTTGAGGTTAAAAAAGTTTAGTTCTTTTTATGTTTTGTTTGTTGTTCTTGAGGACTCTGTATAATTTGAATCATCAAGATAAATAGTTATTGTGTAAGGAAAATCTTACTCCCATTTTTGTAAAAAAACAAATATTAATCTCACTCCCATTTCTGTAAAAAAACAAACATTTTATGTAAGTTTAGTAGTTTCATTTTTATTTATCTCTTGTTTGCAACATGTTTGAATGCTTTGTTTTGAAAAAATAAAAAATTATATATTAATGTATAAAATATGTTATTATTATTTTGATTAAATAAAAATTTAAACCGTTCACGTGTTAAATAAAATTATATTTTGATGAGTGCTTGTTGTTGTATTACTCTTTTTATTGTTGGTTGCTTTGTTTAGATCATCATCAGATTGATCCCCAAACTATTTCTATTATGATTACATATTTGGTTTGACTTTGGATTGCTACCTCTGAATAGAAATTGAACCTTTGCATGACTTGGATTAGCTTAGATGAAGGTTGAAGTGTGGACCTTATTGTATTGTAACCCTAACCCTAACTCTTAACCTTACTATTAACTCTAATCTTAACATTTAATCCTATTCCTAACTCTAATCATAACCTTAATCTTTATGAATATCTTAATCATTTACCATTAACCTTAAACTTTAACCATATTCCTAACCATTAACCTTAACCATAAACCATAACTCTAAACCCTAACTTTAAACATATACCTAACCATTAAACCTAACCCTAATCTTAAATCATAATCCTAACCTTAATTCTGAAAAACATAATCATAAATGTATATTTTTGCTAAAAAAACAATATAAAATGAGATTAAAGAAGTATAGTAAGAAAATATTGAAGTGATGGATGTTTTCACCTTAATTAAAATTTTATGGTTATTTGACATGGATAATGATAATCATTAGTCTGGATATTTCGACGATGAAGATATGTATAACATGGATAACAATGTTTTTGATGTGAACTTAAATCTAATCTCACACCTACAATAACAAATACAATTGCAAACAGAAGTATCTGCATTGACAATCCTTTGCATTGTTTCTTATGGATTGAATATGTTACGTTTGTTAAGTCATATGACTTCCTCTATTACAAAGTTCGTACCATTAAAAGAACATTGTTGACCTATTTGGTGCATATTGAACAAAATTGAAACATTAATCACATATTCATTATTTTATATCACTAATTAAGGAAAATTTGGTTCGTAAAGAATGTCTTTCAACAATGGAGGAAAACAATTACTAAATTTCTCCACATCATTGGACATAACATAAAGAATCAAAATGTTTCATTCTTCTTTTATTGCAACGGGAAATAATGTCTTGTCACTTTCATAATGGTTTACCCCGCAGAGCAAAAGGCACTCTATATTGATTTATTATGTAAGTTGTGTCCATAGTAACTGCATCACCAAAATGACCATAAGCAGTCCTTGATCTCGCATCTGCCCAAAACACATTAGACATGTGATTATCATCATCAAGTTGTATTGCATAGAAGAAACCAGGGGGTTGTGAGCATCCCTCCCTAATGTCCTCTTTTGAATAGTTGGCCTAACAGCATAATTCATCATTGACGGACCTTTAACAAGGTGATGCTGTTTCAGAAATAGTAGCAACTGCAGGAATATTTCTAATCCCGTGGATATTCTTAGTGGGAATACAATTCTTATCCATAGATACATACATCACACCGCTTGGAACAATCCCCACTCCTTGGTAAGTTTCGGAAATTTTATCAAAATGGTGTAGTTTTTTTTTAGATTTACGTAAATAGGCAGATTCAGAAAATATTATAAGAATGGACATTTTTTTGTCAAAGTTGTTAATGGTGTAGGCAACATAAATTAAATTCCTTAATCTTCCTACTTTTCTTCTTTAAATTTAATTAAAATTTTCAACCGGGTTGACAACTTTAGTTTAAATAAAATTGAATACTGGATTGACAACTTTAATATATTTTATCTCAATTAAAGTTGTCAATTGAATTGCCAAGTTCACTTGATTTTATTTTTTTTAAACAAATGATAATTAATATTTTTAAAAATAAAAATATATAATTAAAAAAAGTATTTTATAAATAATACCAAAATTTAATTTTGTTTTATTTAAGAAAATGATATATAAAGTTGAATAATTAAAATGAATATTTTTTACAATAATTTTAAATAAATTGGATTGAAAATGATTTGTTTGATAAATTAAAAATATTTAGTATTTTTTAAATATTGTTAAAGTTAAAAATACACTTATAAAAATGTGATATAATTTATGTATAAATTTTTAGATTATATAATATATGAAAGTATAAATTATATAATATGTAAAAGTAATAATATACATGTATTTATAAATGTATTAAAAATAAAATAAATTATTCAATATAAGTTATTAAAAGAAGATGATATTAAAATATTTGATGAGAATAACATTACAAAGGATGACTCTACTGTCTAAATGGACAATTTCCTCTGTTGTGACCTTCATTGCGACAGTAAGAACATTTTTTTGTCTTGTTCTGAATTGATTGATCCATTTCATTATGCAAACGAGTCGTAATTGGTCATCCCAAGTTTTTACGTCGCATGTGGGGTTCTGGTATGAAATTTGGCCCGGTATAAGTAGACCAATAATCCTCGTTTCGAACGGGGTGGAATTCAACTTGATATGCCTTTCTAATCGTGTGGAGGTTGTAAACTGGATCAATGAATGTCATCATTTGTAAATGGCAAGAGGAACAAACGACAATAACATGACGACAAGGAAGTCGAAGAGCTTGGAAGTGGCCACAATCACACCATCAATCATTTAATATAACTATATATGATTGAGGTCACCGACCATGTTGGGGGTGGCTAATTCTTGGACATCAAATTCAGAATTTTTTGCATTAAACCTTTCCACAAAACACAGACGAATCTTGTTGATTTTTTCTAAGTAAGGTTGTGATATCTTCTGAATAATAATGACTTGCGCGTAACATGGTGTCTATTTTGAAGACTCGTTCAACAAACCATGTTTTTGTTTTTTCAAAAGTTGCCTTAACCAAAGCGGAAATCGGCAAAGAACGAGCTCCCTTAAGCACGAAGTTAATGCATTCCGCTAGATTTGTGGTCATATGACCATACCTCTTTCCCCCATCATATGTTTGAATCCATTTCTCTAATGGTATGCGATCTATCCAGGAAAATGCTTGCTTGAACTCAGATCGCATAACTGATAGCTTTGCCTGTACTATGGGTTGTTTCATCTCATAAGTTGTCATAAAGAAGTAAATGAAATTAGTTAAATGGTAAAAGGTCATAATTATTTGTGAGAGAAGGTAAGGAATGTCATTACCCATGTTAATCAATTGTCGTTTCAGCTCAGCATTTTTGAATTTTTTGTTGAAATTCGATGCGATATGGCGTATGCAATACACAAAAACGAGGTCGTCTCCTTCCCATCCAACTTCTTCGGATTGTAATGCTGAAATTATACCGATTCCTCTATCAGTAATCATGCACAAATTCGGCTGAGGTGTCACATATTGTCGCAATAATTGGAAGAACCAAATTAAAATCTCCCGAGTCTCGCCTTCAACAATCGCAAACGCCAATGGAAATATGTTTCGATTCCCATCTTGAGCGGTTGCGGTCAACAATGTTCCATGTATCTTCCGGTTAGAAATGTCCCATCAACTTGTACAATGGGCTTGCAAAAATTGAAACCATCGATACAAGGCTTGAAAGACTAAAACACCCGATCCAACGTGTAAGAAGAATTGTCTTGAACACCATCAACCATACAAGGAGAAGCAATATACTGCACAATTGTCCCTGGATTGCTTTCTTTTACTGCTTCCAACCATCTAGGAAGATCATTGTAGGACTGTTCCCAATCGCCAAATGCCAAAGCAAGAGCTTTCTGTTTTCCCAACCAAGCTTTTCTATACGTGATAGTATAGCCATGCAAATTTTTTATTTCTGCAATTAAGCTTTTAAATGGGACGAAAGGGTTTGCTTTGACTGAAGTCAGCACCATGGACGCAATATGGGTTGAATCCAAATTAACACGGTCTACCGTAAGATTTGTTGACAAACAAGTATGTTGTGCATTCATTTTTTTTTATCTCCCATTGACTTCGGATTTTACTAAATGATGCACGTAATCTCCATTCGCACCCTACATCATGATGTATGCACTGAGCCATATATCTGTCTGGCTTTGATTCCACGACAACAAATTTGTTACCGTTGTCTATGTGGTATCGTTTTATGGCATTCAATGTCGCCTCCTTTGACATGAAAGACATGTGTTCATTGAGTTCGCAATCGATGTTATGTCCGGATTGACTGCCAGACGGAATATATTGTGAAGATCTATTGAACTGATCTTCATCATCCAAATCAAAGTCGTAGTTATCTCCATCTTCATTTATGTCGTCCACGATGTCTGTAATTATTGGTTATTCATGCTAGCTTAGTGACGTTCCACCGACATTCCACGTGTCCATCTGCATTTAAAAAAAAACATGATAAACAAGAAGGCCACTAAGCTAGCATGTTATGAAAAATTTACATTACATTTACAACTTTCTTTGAACTTTATACTAGAAGGAGAAATAATATATCTCACAAACCTTGTCCTCAATTTTTTTTACTTGGATGCAGAAATTAAGAGAAGAAAAAGTGTAGAACAAAGAAGGAATGCAAGGCTAGAGAGTTGCATTGTTGTTCCACTATATAACAAATGTTCTGTATGAGTACAATAATTTTTATTCATAAGTCATGTCCTCATGTAATTGTGACAGAAAGCCATCACTCCACGCTACACTTGGTTTATTTTTATTTTTTCTAATTTCATAACAAAGAAGTTGACTTCACCATTGGCAACTTTGAAAGAAGTTGCATTCACCATTTGGCAACTTATATTAAAAGTTGCCTTCATGGTTGACAACTTTGTATAGGCACCAAATGAAAAAAGTTCACACACCATTGGCAACTTCATTTGCAATTTCGTGCACCACCAATCAATACTTTATTTTGTGTCCAGCTTTATGTCATGGCTATAGTTTTCATGGAAGAGATTCTTTTTTCATGGCAGAGATTCTTTTTGAAAATGAAGTTTGAATTCAAACTTTCATTTTTTGAAACTCACACAAGCAACTCTATTTAATAGAGTATGTGTCCTATGCAAAACACTCTCCAACTTTGCCATTGTGCCAGAGTGCTTAAGGGTGGCATTCAATCACAAAGGTAAGTTCTCTCTAATATTTTAATTATTTAATTAATTGTAGTAGCAAGCACGTGCTAACAAAGATTATCAGTATATTTTAGCTCTCATAAGTTGTTTTTGTATTTTCTGAGGATGGATCTGTATGTATTTTTGTATTACATGGTGGCATTACTCATGAACCCTTGTTCATTCCAGAAGAAAATTATATCTTGGTTTTGACTAAAATTTAGTTATCTATATATGAGGGAAAATTACATGTAAAAGAATTTAGTTATAATAATTTAGTTCTAATGTACTAATATCTTTAAATTTGCAAACAAAATTAACTACTTGAAATTTGTTTTAAAAAATTAACAAAACTCAACTAATATTTTTTATTTTCGTACAATGTCTTCATTATAGCCAATGAGTAGGAGTATTTTATAAATAATAAGGAGTAGAATAAGAATCTCTGATGGAGCAGAGAAAGAGCCAATGGGCAAAAGAGTTATCCATGCTATTCTCCACATGTTATCCATGCGCAGAAAAGAATATGGTTGAATGAATTAAATCACAAAAAAGGTACATGTAATATAGGTTATATTTTACCCTTTACTTTGGTTCTAGCCTTTGAAACATCAACCATACTGTAACATCAGAAGTGTACGGCCTGGAGATGTACGGAGAAGTGTAGAAAGAAGAAGAAGAGTGTTATGCTTTGTTTGTATCCAGCGACGGATTCTGAGAAGCGAAGAAAGGCACGTAAAGCTCAAAAATCAAGAAATAAAAAAGTAATAAAACAAATTTCGAAGCAAAAGCGTTGCACAATTCTTTCTTTGCAAATTTGTGAAGATTTGCGAAGATTTACAAAAAATATGATTAAAATAATGTAAATAATAATAATTATTATTAAAATATTAATAAATATATAAAATGATAATTAAAATAAAAATATTAAAAATAAATTTATGAAATAATAACTATTATTAAAAATTTAAAATAATAATTAATAATGATAAAAAATAAATAAAAATAAATAATAGTACAACTAAATTAATTTATAATATATTAGATAATTATTAAAAATTTACATAATATTATTAAAATGTCAAAATTACTCTTAATTTATTTGTATCAAACATTTAATAATATTATTAATAATAATAAAATATATTTATTTATATAATAATATTATTATTATTAATTATAAAAATAACTATATAAATTAATTAATTTTTTTATTATTCATATATTTTTAGAAGTAAGAATAAATTTGTAAACTTGTATTTTACATATTTTAAAAAAATTAAAAATTTCACACAACTATCACATCATTCACAAAATTCAATAAACTTTCCTCACAAATCTACTATAATATACCCCAATCCAAACAACCTCACTTTGCTCTCAAATCACTCTAAATCCATTCCCTCAAATCTCCTCCCCAATCCAAACACACCCTTAAGGAGGTGGTGATAGTCATGGTTTGTGGTGAGAGGGAACAGAAGTGAATGAAGTCGCGGAAGACTTATCATGAGTGTTAGGTTAGAATTGCATGGAAGGCGAGGAGAAAAGAACATGCAGCGTTGTTTGTTAGCGAAACACCACTGCCTGTCTATTCAGTTCACGGTTTCTTCTTCAATATAGACCAAAAACGAAAGTGCAAAAGCAAAAAGAAACAAAACCTGTTAATCTTTTATTGGAGAGTTAAAACAAAAAAAAAGGAAAATGTTGGTTGAACAACTACTTATCTCATTGCTCCAGTGTACAACTCTCCAAGTGGCAAAAAAACAAATATTAAATTGTTGTTGCGGGGCCCACAATTTTTTTTTGAAAAGGTTTAATCTTTGGTTCAAATTCCCATTAGGGTTACGAAACTCTCTCTCTTTCAATTTCTTCTTCTTTTGGTGGTTGAACTCTCCCTCTTTCAATTTCTTCTTCTTTTGGTCCCGTGGTTCACTAGTGCACCGTTCCCTCTTTGAATTTCTTCTTCGCAAAGGTCTCGTGGTTCTCCAGTGCATTGTTCCCTCTTGCAGTTTGTTGTTGTATTGGTTTCCTGTGTCGTGGTTCCGTGGTCTTGTTCTTTGTCGCCGTCGTCGGTCGGTGTTTGCTCGGTGGACGCCCTCCATCTCTTTTCACGGTGGTTAGGTGATAAAGGTAATATATTTTTGATTCAATGGATTATGAAGTGAAACATTGTTGTTGTGTGATTTTGATGATGTTGTGTGATTTTGATGTTGTTGTAGAGCCTATTTTGATTCAATTTTAGTTTGAGTTTCGTGTTGAAGGAAGTTTGAAGCTTTTCTTCCTTGAATGTTGAATTGTTGGTATTGTTGTTATTACTAGACACATTGATATAAAATTGATAAATTTTTTTCACAGTGATGAAGTTAGAGCATATAAATTGTATGGTCTAATCGTTGAACAAACAAGTTTGGTAATTGTTGGTTTAGGGTTTAGTAGGAATATGTGATTGGGGTGGGCATGATGTGGGCAGAAAGTGCGTTAGATAAGATTTTTAGAGTCCATCAGCTTATTGAGTGTGATTGTATAAGTTGGGAGACCATGAACATTTGGCATGTGCTCAATTTCCTGCATCTATTGCATGTTGAGCTTTGAGGTTGTTGTTAGTAGAGGATAATTGTTTGAAACACTTTGCAGGCAAGGCCAATGGCCAATGTAAGAATATATTTCCAAAAGCCCAAATTAAAACAGCTTCGACAACTAGATTAATTGAAAATAGAACCCGATAGGGTAACCTCATCATAAAAACTACACGCAAATTACTTATTACTCCAACTCTGTGTTGTGCACAAATATGTATTAGGTCTTTCATGCTGTTGACAACCTCCGAAATTTGTTAAGCATTGTAGCATGTAATATATTGGTTGAGAAAATACAAAGCATAACAAATCAAAGGTTTTCTTTATAGTACTCAACATTTGACATACACTTTCAGGTAGAATTTAATACCATACCTGCAAACATCTCACATATGTTTCAGAAAAACCCAAGTCATTAAGCGATTGCAACTCCAAAATTTGTGGAAGCTGGCGCCATGCTATCAATACCCTGATGCAAAATAAAAATTACATTAACCTTTGAAGCTTCAGTCCAGTGTCATTGTAATTGTTTGTTACCTAGATGTGACATAGACTGTTCTAAGCAACATATACCTTTTAACCGATCATTGTTATAAAATGCTAAAAAACAGAGTGTGGTTGACAAAAGGGAATGAGAATATGAATTTGTAATCTATATTTAAGAAATTACCATGAGATGCTCTTAATTTTGTATAGCATGATTGTAAAAATATGAATGTGTGACTTTGCATCTCTGTATGTATAAAACATGTTATTTCTGTGAAGCATGGCAGCAGAATGCAACCAAACATGCCCATGGGGTAAAATGTCATATTACAATAAGATCTTTTTGTTTTCAATTTTACGGTTAATGATTTCCAACAATACTTTTTTTCCTGTGATTTTTTGTCGTAGTTATATATAGTTGGATAGCCGTTCAATAAACCCAATAAATATGAAGAAACATAGTTTGCACCATATCCTTTCTGTTGAGTTGTTGTTATCCATGTATGTAGAGTTGTTTTTATCCATCTATATACCGAAATCACAATATGCAGCATGAGTGTAGGGCAATGTCCAGTGATCACAAATTCACTCAATTTAGAGGTTTGTTGTATGTGGTGACCCTAGTAGGAATATGTGGTGACCACATTAGACTTCCTGCACAGTCCCTTTGCAAACTTATTCTGGAAATGTGAAGTGTGTGTTGGTGTTGGTTTGGGTGGGCATGATGTCGGCAAAAAATGCGTTAGATCAGATTTTAGAGTCCATGAGTGTAAGGCAGTGTCCAGTGATCACAAATTCACTCAACTTAGGGCATTGTTGTATGTGGTGACCTTAGTAGGAATATGTGGTGACCACATTATAGTTCCTGCACAGTCCCTGTGCAAACTTATTATGTAAATGTGAAGAGCGTGTTAGTATTGGTTGAGTTGGGCATGATGTGGGCAGAAAGTGTGTTATATCAGGTTTTGAGAGTCCATGAGTGTAGGGCAGTGTCCAGTGATAAGAAATTCACTCAACTTAGAGGATTGCAGTATGTGGTGACCCAAGTAGGAACATTTGGTGACCCGCATTAGACTTCTTGTACACACCCAGTGAAAACTTAATTCGTGGGAATCTGTTTTTAGGTGTTGTTCTTTGCAACGGGGTTGTTCATGGTTGATCAACTTCAAAAGAATGGAAGGGTCCAACGTTTTTCCTTTAACCCTTTTTTTGCTGTGAGTGGATTGTGGAATTTAAGTTTTGTTTTCATATGTATACTTTCTATTAATATCACTACATTTTTTGTTGCATAAAGGATCGTGTTATTGAAGAAATGAAAACAACTTCGGAAAAGAAAGAGTGGGACACGAAGGATTACTGTTCGTTTGCAAAAGATTTGATTCCATTTGAATCACTATCATATTGCGATTTTGTAAGTTTGTATTATATAATTTTCTATAATGATTTTAGGGCATAATTTTTTATGTGTTTAATTAAGTTATATTATTCACTTTTAGGTATTCATCCCAACGGTGCACAATGACCATTGGTGGGTCTACGCGTTTAATTTTCATAGTAGGGAATTGCATGTCTTGGACCCCCTCGGCCATAGAAGGGGAAAACGCAACAAAATTGATAAAGCCATGGTAAAGAGTAAAAGATGATGTTTAGTAAAGAATGAAGCGATGAATTTGGTATTTGATTTCTGATTTCTTGTATTGTACAGTGCAGGCTGTGCAAGTTGACCATGTGTACAAAATTCTTGACAAGTTCGGTGGAGTGAATAGTCCCCCCATCAAAGTAGTCAAACAAAAACTTCCTATACAGCTAAACGGGTTAGTATTGAAATGAAAACTTTTGTTATTTTTATGCATATTCATATGTAAATATTTTTATGTGCTTTCTTGTATGTAGTTATGATTGTGGAGTATTGGTTTTGAAATATATTGAGTTGTGGAATGGTATGGTTGACTATGACGGGAAGACGATGCCTGAATACAACAGCGTACGTATTTGTTTCCTTCACTAGTAGAGTACAAGTTATAAGTTTTATTCTGCACTGAAAATTGATTTTCAAAATTAATTTCAGGACGAGCTTCAAGCATTCTGTCAGGAAATGGTTTGTAATTGGTTCCTTGATGCACGTAATGCAGAACGAGAAAATTTGTTGAGGGAGTTCAACTTTCGTGGAACTACAGAATGATGGTGGTTGAGAGTGCGTAGCATGTGAATCTACATGTTCTGCAATTGTGTAGTTATTCATTACATGTTTTAGTGTATCCTAGGAGCATTCATAACTGTAGAAACATAATGGATTACATACATTCCATTGAGTTGAACAATGTGCGAACTTTTTAATGCTAAGAATTAAAGACGAATATTGTTGTACCATATGATGCAACAAACCTTCTAATTACACTTAAAATTAGTTTCCATCATTTGTAATTATGATGACAAGTTTTTCGAGAAATGATTTTATTCGTATTCAAACCCAAAGGATCCATTAGCAGGTGCCACATACCGTGGAAGGTTAATTTAACGGTCGTTCGTGGTTAAGTATGACTTCATTCTTAGTTCGTTGGACTCAGTAAAAAAAAAGTTATAAATATTTACATTTGTCCATTTTGCTACACTAAAATAAGTTTAAAGTTAACAATATTAAGTTAAAGTTCAAAATTTGGCAACTTTTTTACCAAGTCTTTGGGTAAAACATAAACAACTACGATCAAAGCGAGGAAGACAAAATTTCATGATACTATGCCTAAGCAACATTCCATCCAAAAATTTTCGTGCAAGCTCAAATGGACCCTCCTTCAGCACTGGCCTATTTTCGATCAATCCAAAAAATTTCGTGTAAGCTAAAATGAACCCCTTCAGCACTGGACTATTTTCGCTCAATCCAAAAAAATTTGTGCAAGCTAAAATGGACCCCTTTAGCAATGTCCTATTTTCGCTCAATCCAAATTATTTTCGCGCAAGCTAAAATGGACCCCTTCAGCACTGCCCCGTTTTCGCTCAATCCAAAAATTTTCGTGCAAGCTAAAATGGACTCCTTCAGCACTGGACTATTTTCGCTCAAACCAAAAATTTTCGTGCAAGCTAAAATGGACCCCTTTAGCACTGCCTTATTTTAGATCAATCCAAATTATTTTCATGCAAGCTAAAATGGACCCCTTCAGCAGTACCCCGTTTTCGCTCAATCCAAAAATTTTCCTGCAAGCTAAAATGGACCCCTTCAGCACTGGCCTATTTTCGCTCAATCCAAAATATTTCGTGTAAGCTAAAATGGACCCCTTCCGCATTGGACTATTTTCGCTCAATCCAAAAAATTTCGTGCAAGCTAAAATGGTCCCATTCAGCACTGCCCTATTTTCGCTCAATCCAAATTATTTTCGCGCAAGCTAAAATGGACCCCTTCAACACTTCCCCGTTTTCGCTCAATCCAAAAATTTTCCTGCAAGCTAAAATGGACCCCTTCAGCACTGCCCCATTTTCGATCAATCCAAATTATTTTCGTGCAAGCTAAAATGGTCCCATTCAGCACTGCCCTATTTTCGCTCAATCCAAATTATTTTCGCGCAAGCTAAAATGGACCCCTTCAGCACTTCCCCGTTTTCGCTCAATCCAAAAATTTTCCTGCAAGCTAAAATGGACCCCTTCAGCACTGCCCCATTTTCGATCAATCCAAATTATTTTCGTGCAAGCTAAAATGGACCCCTTCAGCACTACCCCATTTTCGCTCAATCCAAAACTTTTCGTACAAGCTAAAATGACTTTCTACCTTAATATAACTGTAAACAACATTGTTAAAGTATGTGGCTTTCATTATAACTATAGTACAAACAATTGTGCCTTTTGTTACAATATTCATGCCTATAGGTTTTAAAATTTAACATATGTACAACATCTGATTCATGCCTATAGGTTTTCAAATTTGACATATGTCCACCATCTGATGAGGAAGTTCGTTGTTCTCATCCAGTAATACGCGATCCACCGACTCCAGGTATAGTTTCAAAAATTGTCTATACTTAAAAAAAATGTCCTATATCCAATATTTTAATTCACATTTCAATATCCAAAATATATTTAGATGCAAAGCAATTGGAGTTATTGAATAAGATGGAGGAAGATAGAATCTGACATTCAAGGATGGTTTAAACTTCCACATCTTACAAACATGGCTACATGCACAATGAAGACTATTATTGTATAATTGAGGATACAAAATTGTATTTATAATTTATAAGCACATGTTTGAACAATGCTTATTACATGTGTTAAGTGAATTTTTTGGTTACTTGTCCTTCTTAGCTTCTATGAACTTAGTTTATGTGTGTTGACACTGCCATACATTCAAATTTAAAAAATATGTTCACTTCAACCACATAAATGGAAGACAATTAAATTTAAATAAAACTTCAAAAAGTCCAACCAAATTAGAGTTACTAAAATTACTACACAATTGCTAAATACACGTCTTAAATTCTCTAACCACATTACACCCAATGAAATAAACATGTATCATTTCTAACAACTACTTCGTAATAAACATAATTAAGTACTAAACACGTCATGTACGATCCCTTTCAATTATGACTAACAAAATCATTTTTTCCCCTTCCATACCTAGTTCATGGTGATTTCATCACAACCGACTTCACACGTTTCCTTGCTCTATGCTTCACTCGGGTGAATATGTTACTTTTTTCTTCTCCCCCATCTTGGTCTTCGGGTACGTCTTGCTCTTGGGGTACGTCTTGGTCTTCGAGTACGTCTTGTTGTTCGGGTACATGTTGCTCTTCGGGTAAGCCTTGCTCATCGGGTAGGCCTTGCTCTTCAGGTAAGTCTTGCCCTTCAAGTATGCCTTGCTCATCGGGTTCGTCTTTATCATCAACGTAAGACGTCTGCAGATGTTCGTCGTCATCTACAGAAGGACTATCATGCACAGAAGATTTTGCACGTGCACTTAAAAATTCTTGTAACTCTTTCAACTCCTTCTCCAAATTGCTGATGACAACCTGTTGTTCCTTTGCTTGGCGAAGCATATCAACTACTTTCACCTTCATTTTACCATAGTCCTTTTTTTTTACATGTCACTTGTAAATCCACGTCGAATTATCTCAAATGCTTGTACAATGAATTCTTTTTGCAACTCTTCATTGGACGCAGATAAGTCCACAATAACCTGTTCAGGCAGACGACAAATACCAACATAAATAAATAAATAAAACTAAGTATTGTACATTAAATAAAAAATTTCAATGTATTCTACACACCACATTCTGTTGCAGTCCAGATGCAATTTCAATGTCACTCAGCCTAACATCCATCCAATGTGTGATACGAGGATATCTATTTCCAATCCTCGGCATTTGCCGCTTGTAAGAGAACAAATGTTCAAGAGCCCATATCTACACAATTCATGTCAAATTAATGCCAGTAACCAGAATTTGTATGGGAAGTCAAAACACATATGAAGTAATTATTTTAAATTACCTGCATCAAGTACACACAACCACGAACATGGATATATGTAGCATTAGTTTTCTCCTCATACACATTGAAGCTGAACACAAACTCTGATCCAAAAAGTCATAAACTAAACCTCCCCAATTAAACCTACCCAATTCGCCTAGATCATCCACAACCCTAAACAACCCACCAAGGACTAAACCCATTCTACTTGGAAATAAAAACTCTGACATTCCTAACAAGATGTACAGCCTGCAAAAGTCATGTATAGAACATTCGTTGCAACGTTTAACAATTTCATCATAAATCATTTTGACAGATACATGACTACTTTTGAAAAAACTCATACTCTTACAATTGTTTTCTGTTTTTTGTAAGTCAAATTTGTCTCTCAAAACTCTAAGACCTATACCTAAACAAACATCTAACAAAGTAAATGGGACAACTCTAGAGTTGACTACAAAACCATGACTTCTCTCCACCCACCTAGTACATAACTCCCTTAAAAGGCAACGATTCAATTTCAGGTTCCCATCCAACACAATTAGCCAACCAAAGGGGGTTGACTGAATAATAAACTTTTCTTCATCACTTAAGGTTTTGTTCAAACTTCCCAAAAATTTAGGCCTACAATAATGCCTAAAGACCTGCATTTATAAAAACGTGTACACTTTACTAAGAATGTGATGCCATTGTATGCCCAACAAAATTAAGCATATTTGAAATCGAACCTTATCATCCACAAAAGATTTTGCATGACTACTTTCTTCACTTGTCATTATATCCTACAAAACATAAAAAAGCAACATTGAATATGTTATTCAAAACCAAACAACAATCAAAGAACATCAATCTTTAAAAAATCAAACAATTCATAGTTAATGTATTCTGTAAATGTGCTTTTGCAATAAACTGACTTTGGGTCAACACAAAGAACATATGAAGGACAAAAACCTTACATTATTCCCCACCCCACACTAACTAATAACACAAAAAACCTAACATTTTAAGATGAAATTACCCTGCCTCTATCATAGAACTATAATGTGGGTCACCACATATTCCCTCTAGGGTCACCACATTCTACAACTGTCTAAGTGGAGTGAATTTTGTGGTTAGTTTGCACTTTCCTACACTCATGGGTTCTAAAGAACCCATTTAACCCACTTTCTCTCCACCTCATGGCCCACCCTTCACCAACACGAACACTCACTTCCCATATCCAGGAAAAAATTTCACTGGGGCTGTGCACGAAGTGTAATGTGGGTCACCACATATTTCCTATAGGGTCACCATTTGATGATATTCTTAGTTGAGTGAATTTTGTGCCCACTTCACAATGCTCTAAACTCATGGCCTCTAAATACCTCAATTAAACCACTTTGTCCCCAGCTCATGCCCCACTACAACCAACACGAACACTCACTTCCAATTTCCAGAAAAAGTTTCCCTGGGTATGTGCAGGAACTAAAGTGTGGATCACCACATATTCCCTATAGGGTCACCATTTCATTATATTCTCTTAGTTGAGTGAATTTTGTGCCCACTTCACACTGCTCTACACTCATGGCCTCTAAACACTTCAATTAAACTACTTTGTCCCCAGCTCATGCCCCACTACAACCAACATGAACACTCACTTCCCATTTTCAGAAAAAGTTTCCCCACATCATGCCCATCCCAACAAACATGAACACTCACTTCATATTTCCATAACAAGTTTCACTGGGTTTGTGCAGGAAGTAAGAGGTGGGTCACCACATATTCCCTGAAGGGTCACCACATACTGTCAGTCTCTAACTTTACTAAATTTTGGGATTAATTCATAGGGTCCTACTCCAACAACCTCTAAATAACTCATTTAATCCACTTTCTCCCCACCTCCTGTCACTCCCTAACCAACATGAACACAATTCACATTTTAAGAAAAACTTCCCCTGTTAAGTCTGTGCAGGAAGTCTCATGTGGGTCACCACATACTCCTACTAGGGTCACCACACACTGCAACCCTCTAAATTCAGTGAACATTGTGGTTACTTGACACTATCCTACTTTGATGGCCTATATAAAAAACTGATTTAACCCACTTTCTCCCCACCTAGTGTCCCTCCCCAACCAACATCAACACTAACACTAACACAAACACTAACACTCTCTTTTTAACTTTCTTATCTATGTCAACATTACAAAATTTCCTTTATAATTTTGGTACCTCATCAACCTAACATTCCAAACAAACACTCTGCACTAATTATATACCAACACACATATTTCCAACAACAATATTTTCACAAAAAATCAAGTCATACTCCACAAAAATGGGTCCCGATTTTTGGACAACTCTAAATGAGTTGCTCCACCAATCCCTTTTCTTTGTGTATCCTAACATGCTACTATGAAATCAAATACTACAATAATAGTGAAATACAGACCCACAAAGTAAACCCAACATCAAATACAAATATACATTTATCTTAATAGTCTGTGCGAGAAATCAGCTTTGGCTCATACAAGCGTCACCATAGGATAAATAACAGGAATGACCCAACAACAAATCACACAACATCAAGGTTTCAGTTAATAAACAAATGAAAAAAATAAATGTATTACCTTTGAAAACAGGATGTCCAAGAGGAGAACGCCACCCAACCACCGTGAAAACAGGATGTCCAAGACGACATCGCCACCCAACCACCATCAAAGGAGGATGTCAAAGACGACACCACCGCCAAACCACCCTGAAAATAGATGCACCTACGACGACCACGAACGTCGTTGCACATAAAGGTTGCGGAGAACTTCGAACAAATACCTTGCAGAGAAGACGATGTTGGTGGAGAAGACGATGTGCTGGAGAAGACGAAGTGGTGGAGAAGACAAGTTCGTGGAGAAGAAACCTAAATTCAGCCCCTTTCTAAAAACCTAATTTCACATTCTACTGCACCCTAAACACTCAATTTCATATTTTTTCTGGACCCCACATCCAAATAAAATAATATTTTCTTGTGCCACGTTGGTAGTTGTATGGTGGAGCAACAAATTTAGGGTTGTCCAAAAATCGGGACCCAAAAAAACATTAAAGAAAACTGAGAGGGTAAAATATACAGATAACCATTAATTTTTCATTAAATTTAATTATATTTTACCACTTTGAATACTTATATTTTAATAGTTATCCACACACAATATTTAATACTTATACTCTGTTAAAAGAATTTAAAAATGATACTTTAAAACATGAAATTTAATCATTATCAACTTATAAAAAAACAAGTTAATATAATTAATTGATATTAAATATTGACAAACAATTGCTAAAAAATATATTTTTATTTTATTTTTCTTATATTTTTATTGTTTGTACATAATATATTACTTTCAATCAATATTTTTATAATATGTTATACTCAGCACTCTTTAATTAGTATGTGTAAATATTTTTTCCGTTATCTTTAATGTAGGAAAATTAATGTTTATTGATAATATCATTTTAATAGGAATTATCTATAAAGGTACTCTAAAAATTGGTTGTATTTTCAGGAATCATTTTATTAGAATTTTATGGCATCTCATCGTCTTCCCGCGAATATGTCTATATTGCGACTCCAAGAGAAACATGTTACTAAATACGTATGGGAAGGTAATGAAAGACTATTGAGACCCATAAGACATGCAAGTTGGGTACTAAAGCATGAGGATATACTTGACCAACGAGTCAAACGGTTAATTGATCATTCTGGTTTTGGACATTTGTTAAAATTTAAGCACATTGACTTCAACCATGTACTAATTACAGCATTAGTGGAAAGATGGAGAACAAACACTCATACCTTTCACTTTCCTCTCGGTGAAACAACTGTTATTTTGGAAGATGTGGAATTAATATTGGGTTTACCTATTGATGGGCAGGTTGTCACCGGGATTACTAGTGGTGATTTAATATCTTTCTATAACCAGTTGCTCGGATTTATACCACCCTCAACAGCGGTAAAAGGAAATGCAATTAAGTTGTCTTGGCTTAACAACACTTTTCAGGAACTGCCACATAATGCAACCGATGATGTTATTGCTCAACATGCTCGAGCCCACATATTAACACTTATTGGGAGTCTATTGATGCCTGATTCTTCAGGTAGTAAGACATTTAATGTATCTATTATTGTTGGCAGACTTAAACAACGTAAGGAATTACAGTTGGGGGTCAGCTGTATTGGCTTCTTTGTATCGTGCGCTCGATCACGGAATAGAATTTAATCAAGATAATATTGGAGGTTGCATGCTTCTTTTACAGTGTTGGGCATGGGAACGCATAACATGCATTTCTCCACAACTTCAACCATTGACCGATGAAGAAGTTCAACAAGGAGTTGGTTTCCCCTCTCGGTAAAAGGTATGTTATTTTTGTATTAATTTTCGAGATAAGAAAACGAAGTTCTTAATATTTCTTTGCTTACGTTAGGTGGACTCGGAGGATGCATGGGACGCACATAGGAGGAACCATTGTTCCACAAATACGAGCAATATTTGATGGCATTAAAGTTAAAGAGGTTGTGACAAATATATAAACTAACATATCATTTTAACTAAATATTTCATATTACTGATGTTTCAAACATTTATTTACAGTTTCTTTGGACTCCACGCTTGATCACTATTGAGGTTTCCCCAACTGCACGGGTTGTAGTTCCTCTCATATGTTTTGCAACTGTTGAATTTCATCAGGTTGATAGGGTTATGCGTCAATTTGGATTTCGACAGAGTATTCCAAGTGACCCATTCAACCTCGATCAACTTCACAAAGAGGATATGAGAGGACGAATTGATCGATACTGGCCACAATATCATGTCGCATGGATAGCTATGTGGAATGACCGTCATAATCATCTAATTCACGGAAATCAGTTTAACGGAAATGGCAATTTGCATGACAACTCAACATACATGCAATGGTACATCAACCATACTATCCGCTACATCACGCCTATACAATCATCGTTTGATGATGATGTAAGTTCAATTACAAAATTATTTATTATTCTTCATTCACTCATCCAAAATTAACACATATTTTCAAAACAGTATGATATGCCACAGGAGACTACACAACCTCACTATCAACATCATGTCGGGTCTTCTTCTCAAGTTCAATCATTTAAACAACAATCTTTTCGTCCACCAGGTGTTCAACCGACCCAGTTGTTCGGATATAGGGATCAATCTCACATGTCATTTCAATCATCATTCCATCAACCACCTTTCAACTACTTAACATTTCTATCTCAACAAAAATTGTTTGTTGGCCCGTCAAATTCCTTTGCAACCTCTACCATGACCCCCCCATCTGCCTACAATCCAATGTCATTTATGCAGTATTATCGACCAACAATGCCTTCACAAGTGTCCGCAAATTAGAGTGATGACAATGAAATCGAAGGCATTGATGATGACTGTAGATAAATGAATAAACTATTTTTCTCGAGGTTTTCTCTTTAAAGTGAGATTTATCTTTATTATCTATATCATTCATCTTTAAAGGTAAGATGATTCCTCTTTAAAACATTTTTTTTAATGTTTTTCCATTTTATCCTATTACGGCAAAATGTAGAATTAGCTGAAAAAAAAGTGAAGGCCCTGTGGACACTAAATAGTGTGAACTAAACCTTCATTATTAAAAAAATTAAATAAAGTGAGTTATACTCACGTAATTTTTTTTAAAAAAATAAGAAAAAGGGTTGTGTGGTCAAATGGTCACTGTTGAAAATATAAATAATAATAAAAATTTAAAGTTTGAAGATTAAGCTCACACTATGCATTTTGAAATTAAATTTAAATAAATAACAAAATTGTTAAGGTTCAACCTACGCAAATAATTAATCTTTTATTTATTTGAAAATGGCGCTGATGTGTGGAGAAAAGAGTGAAAACTTTTCAAAGCTTGGGTTTAAGTTGAAAACGCGACCAAAGAATGTACATTGAGAACGTGCCCTAGCTGTTGAGCAGTGCGACCTGAGAACGCGACCTAGCTATTGAACAGTTCGACCTGAGAATGCGACCTAGCTGCTGTTGAGCAGTGCGACTTAAGAACATGACCTAAGGAGCGACCGTGAGAACATGCAACCGTGAGTTTCACATTCCTTTCCTTTTTCAGTCTCTGCGAGTTGAAGACTCAACCCTAGGTTTTGCCCCATCTCGATTTCTTTCTTTTTTCGTTATATTGGTTGAGGTGTGTGTTGTGTAATTTTATTTTGAAGATCTAGCCCTAAAGATTCTAGAATGATTCTCAACACCGTGTTTTTTTATTTCAGTTGTTTGAGGGAGCTTGGAAACTTCTATTGTGAGAGCTTGAAGTTCCACCACTTGAGGTAAGTCTTTTATAAGAAATTTTAACCTGTCTGATCAACTGAAAAATCATGAGTTCCATCAATTAAGGTACATAGGAGAAGGGAAGTAGCAATCACTAAGGTACATAGGAGAATGCGATATCATCAAAGAAATTGATCATGGTTTGGTGGAGCCAAATATGAGTTTTGAGGTACTTCACATACTGAATGGCTTCCTCCAACATGGTTTGCTGTAAAAGTTCGTGATATAAGCAAGGGAAAAAGGATTACAATTTTGGAAAAGTGTTACAATTTTACGAGGTACGTAGCTATATACGTTCTCTTCTCATCCTCTGTGAAGACAAACACACTATGTTGTGCCATCTATCTTTGCTTAAAATATTTGTCAAGTGTCATCGTCTTTTCTTCATTTTACTGTAATTAGATTCTCCTCTTCAAATTTAACTCTCCATAAACAAAAAAAAAAAATATATATATATATATATATATATATATTAACACGTTACTTCATCTTCATTTTGCTGTAATTAGATTCAATGTGGAAATCAACCCAAAATTGATCTGTTTTATTGTTGCCGTTTTACAATTGTTTAAGAAAAAAAATGAAAAATGGTAATAAATTCTGTGAGGAGGACAACACATATGGATTATGCATTTGGATTATTGTTTTATATTTTTCCATTGCTTTTTCGTCCATAATGAATAGTTCTAGTGAACCTTCCAGTCATTTAAGTCCACATTTCCACTCATTTGCCAAATTGCAATATAATATTTCTTCGTTGTGCGATAGAATAATATATGTGTAAATCAAATCCCAGCAAAACAATCAGTGCGATGAGAAACATTATAATGATGGTTGGTAGAAAGTGAATATAGGAATGAGGTGGGAACAGATAAAAATGGAATGCTGTAAACAAATTTTACAACTTAAAGTAAAAATAGGCAAGGAAAATGAAACCGCAGAGACATAGTCCAATAAAGTCAATAAAGAGAATAATGTTTAATAAAGTCTTTGAATAAATAAAATAATCAATTTTTAATAATTAATTTATTAAAATAATAAATTCTGTCAATATAATAATTTATTTATTACTTTTGTCTTTTAGTTTCTAACTTATGAATTCATGTTTTTTGCTTTAATGCTATTGAAAAAAAAAAGTAAATTAAAAAATCTTAATATTTAATATTTAAAATTCAAATTTTTATTTAAAAGTGGAGTCATCATCACATGGATAGAAGAAGAAATTTTTTGAGTCCAATAGTTGCCAAATTAGCATTTTATTTCATTGTATATAATTGAGTACAAATCTCATTTCATGAGTCGGTTTTATAGTGTTAACTTAAGCTTAAAGTCTACTTCGTAATATGGTATTAGAGCCATTTCAAACCTATATTAACGAGTGTTTATTGACCTTATCAGACCACCCGCTATCGGACCGTTATCGGACCACCCATAATATATTATCCTAACATGAGCCGATTTTATGACAAAACACAAATTATCAAAAGTAAAACATTAAAGATGTAAAACAATTAACTAATAGAAAAATTATTTTAAGAACATATACTTCTTTTCTCATATTGTATTTATGGTTTAATTTAATATTAATTAGATGTTAATTTTTTATATTAATTTCGATTTATTTATTAAGTTTTTATTAAATTTACAATTTTACTATTTTTTAATTATTTATATTCCAATCTTATTTAATTTTATCAAAATTCCTCCTAAATACTCAATATATTATAAGATTATTTAAGTTTAATAATGTTACTTTTATTATAATTTTTTGTTTCATCAAGTGTTTGATGTATTTTTTATTTTCGTATTCTTCCTGTTAATTTTATCAACCTGCCTATTTATCCTCTACTTGTTTATTAATTTACATTATTATTTTTTAGTATTTTTATTTTTAATTTGTTAGTCAACTCACTATTAAAAAATAATAAATTAATCAGAGGATATTGAGAAAAGAAGAAACAAATTGATCAAAGGAGAAGATAGAAATAATAGTTCCATCCATTTCATTTATATTAAATATCAAACACAAGAAGAAAAATATTTTTAATAAAACCAAAATTTTTAACAACAAATTAAAAATATTTACATTCATGAGATATTTAAACTTATTCTTATTTTTTTTAATGTTAAAATCTGATTATTTTATGTTTATTTTTCCCTTATTTTAATATTTTTGTTTTTAATATTTATGTTTTGACAATTATTCATCATAATTTTATAATTCTGCAAAGAAGAGAAATTCTATTTTAGAAGACTACTTTTACAAATTTACAATTAACTTTGTAAATTATAAGACATTTTATAACTATTGAATTTCAATTTAGGAACTGTTAATATAATTATATTAGTTTAAAAATATATATAGTATGTATTAAAACTTAAATTAACATATATATTAAATTTAAAGGAAAACTATTAATTCTATGTTTCATTTATGAAGAAAGAATTCGACTAATTCCATTATAATGAATATATCTCGTTGAAATTTCACAATCTTAGCTCATATCTTAAAAAAATTAAAATCAAATGGATAAGGATTAAATATTTTTATAATTCTGGTCTTCAAGTATCTGAAAAGTTCACAAGTATACTAAAAAGAAATATTCAATTACTGTAATTTTTAATAATGCTTTTCCTCTTCAGTATCTATAACAATAATTTAAAAAATATATTAAAGTAGTAAAAATAATTAAAGAATAAGATTAAAATAAGGAATATAAGTTATTAACAAATAAATGAATTATCTTACTTTTCATTTATTTATATTTTATTTCTCTTAATTCAAATCACTTTATTCTCTATTTTTTTCATTCATTTTTTAAACAATAAAAGAAAACTAAAATAATCATTTAATGCATAAAAATGGGTCAACTGTATCTAATTATTTTGTTAGTAAATCTTATTAAAGTTTCCTGTAAGTATATAATATTTCGTATTTATTCCAAAACATTGATACGAATAATCATTTAATCTATAAAATAAGTTTAATAAAATAAGTTTTTTTATAATAAAAATAAAAAATACTGATAAACACTACAGTACAGAAGCAAAGGTGTCATGAAAGGGGTGGTGGTGTGTCCGTGCGCGACCTTTTGCGGCGTCAAGGGACACTGTTCAATGCTGCTATGTCTCATAGTCCAACCTTCAAATTAATCCAATTCAAGAAGTGGATAACTATAAAACTCTATTCCATCAAATACACCACTGTCCCCTGTTCACCGTAAGTCTACTATACCAAACAATGATCTCCGTCACTCACGCCATCCAAACAATCCTTAACGTCTCTAAACGTCTTCCTCCACTCACTGTGCCTCTTCACGATGCCCTAGGCAAGGTCCTCGCGCAAGACGTTCGCGCTCCCGATCCTCTCCCGCCCTACGCCGCCTCCGTCAAGGACGGTTACGCGGTGATCGCCGCCGATGGCCCCGGCGAATATCCAGTCGTTGCTGAGTCTAGAGCTGGAGACGACGCTCTTGGCGTCACTCTCTCCCCTGGAACTGTCGCTTACGTTACTACCGGAGGTTCGCCTTTTTCCGTTTTCATTTTCCTAGAAAAAAATGTAAAATAAGTTTTGCTTCTCTCGCAACTGTATTTCAGTTTCTGAAGAAGTTATATTCTAGAGTTTTAAGTTAATTTAATGGAAGTTAAGTCGATAAATTGATACTAGCTTGCACGAGAAGTTCAGTTCAGTTCAGTTCATTTTGTCTTTTCTTCTTCTCTTGTTGTTAATGCTTCCAGTATAGTTTATCGGAGTAGAGCTTTATATATTTATATCATGGATTATTGATTTATGGTTAATATTCTTTGTCACGTTTCTCTCTCTCTTGATTTAGGACCAATACCTGAAGGTGCTGATGCGGTTGTTCAGGTTGAGAATACGGAAGTTGTGAACGATGCCTCAGATGGGAGTAAACGAGTCAGAATATTGGTACAAACCACCAAAGGGAATGATATACGTCCAGTGGTATGCTCTTGTCGCTTCTCTGCTGTAACTCTGATCATAATGTTGAGTTTATGTTTTAAATTGCGTGTCATTTTTAATGTCGCCAAATTTGACACGGATTCGTTGTTTACTAGTTTAAGTTCTGTATAATATCGAAGTTTATTAGCTGTTTTGTTCACTGCATTTTGGTATTCATTGACAGGGACTTGATATTGAGAAAGATGCAATGGTGTTGACATCTGGAGAAAGGCTTGGTGCTTCGGAAATTGGTTTGCTTGCTACGGTTGGTGTGACAATGGTTAAGGTATTCTTTTAGAGAGTTCCTGGATTCTGTAACCAAGCAAGCTTCTCCCTGTATTAGCTAATACTTCCTGAACTTTGACATGTTTTGTCTAATATTGAGTATTGATACATTTAATGATGGGAATTATTGCTTAAGTGCAGGTTTATCCTGCTCCAACAGTTGCTGTTCTTTCTACTGGAGATGAGCTTGTAGAGCCAAGTACTGGGCATCTGAGTCGTGGTCAGGTATTGTTATGTTCTGCTAGGATCCTAGGACTAGTGAGACTAGTGTATGAAAAATGTTTAGCATAACAATAATGTTTTCAGTTATTAGAACTATCATATGGATGGAAGCTAGTGGTTGTAACTTATAATTGACTAAAAATGCATGTCAGCTTCAGGTATTTTCTTAAAGGATTATTAATGTGATAATATTTGGAATAGATTACTAAAGTCTTATCTGAATCAACCTATAGGCAATACCAACATTAATTAGGCTGCTTGCTTTGATTTTAGCATGAGTAGTTTGTTGAAGAAAGAAGGTTCAACCGAGCATTATAATGGACCTATAATTCTCAGTCTGGCAGAGGCTTAAACATATTACTCTGCTGCATAGATGTAAATTTCTTACTCTGCTGCATAGATGTAAATTTCTTACTCTGCTGCATAGATGGTGTTTAAGATTTGTTGGGCAACCCAGCACTTTTTTTACCACATTATTCAACTACTTATTTGTAGACTATGTATTTGGGTTTGAGCAATAATTCGCAAGAGTTGCTGGGTAAATGTAATTAAAATGGATGTAAGCTAATGTAGTTGCTTTGCAGATTAGGGACTCTAATCGTGCCATGCTCCTGGCAGCTGCAGTACAACTTCAGTGCAAAGTTCTGGACCTTGGTATTGCTAAGGATGACAAAGAAAGTCTAGGAAGGATCTTGGATAAAGCTTTTGCTTCTGGAATTAATATTCTTATAACTTCAGGAGGTGTTTCAATGGGAGACAAGGATTTTATCAAGCCTTTGCTTGAAAAGCGAGGAAAAGTACATTTTGACAAGGTTATGCCATTCTTCTATTTGATTGTCTATTAATTAAAAATGTTCTGACATCCTGTTAATCTGTGCCATGGATGCAATGTGTATGTTGTAGTTGTAGAAATCTTACTAGTCCGTATAATCTCTGGTGAGTATAATTTGTAAATCATGTTTTCTTAATTTAGATTTTCTTTTCATCTTTCAGGTGCTTATTAAACCAGGCAAGCCATTTACATTTGCAGAGATTGACTTTCCGTCAACAGAAAGTAAAATTCTAGCTTTTGGACTACCAGGAAATCCTGCCAGTTCTTTAGTTTGCTTCTATCTCTTTGTGGTCCCTGCAATACGCCTCCTTGCAGGGTGGACAAATCCTCATCATTTGAGGTTACTTAATTCCAAAGTTTGTTTTTATGATGGTTTGCTTGCCTTTTGAGTTTATTCATTTAATTATTTTCTATGCAGGGTACAAGCTCGACTTCATCAGCCCATAAAGACAGATTCGTTTAGACCTGAATATCATCGTGCTTCTGTTATATGGACTGACAATGATGGAACAGGCAATCCAGGGTAAGTCGATGATGAATTGTTTGTTTTGGTCTGGGTCTAGCTGAATCTACTGCATATCTGTAATCTACATGCAGATCTGTTCTCTCTATTGTGTGTTTTTATTAATTTAATATAGGGAGGTTGTTATGTGGAGGGTCAGAGGGGCTGTTATCTTTTATCTGTTCTCTCTTAATGAATGAAATTTTTATGCTGTCCATGAATCTCAGTTTTGTTGCTGAGAGCACTGGTCATCAGGTAAGCAGTCGACTGCTAAGTATGAAGTCAGCTAATGCTTTGTTGGAGTTTCCAGCAACAGGAAGAGTAGTTCCTGCAGGGACCACTGTATCAGCTATCATAATTTCTGACCTAAGATCCATGGCTTTTGATGAGAATCATATGTCATCAGATGCGGCATTTTCTTTGCCAGGAATTAAATCACACAAAATAACTACTGATTCTTCAGGGGATGCTGAAGTCAGAGTGGCTATTCTTACAGTTAGTGATACAGTTGCTATGGGGGCTGGCCCAGATAGAAGGTATTGATATTCATATTATATTTGATAGGTGTATGCAAACAAAGAGACAGACATACATCTGAAGATCAAAATTAAACCTTTTTTTGGCCTATCTGTATTTGTTTTTTGAATCAGGAGAGCCCTTTAATTGATTTTTCTGCATTTGATCAATTTATGAATAATGCTTTAGACTAAAAAAGTTTTTCTACTTTCTAGATAAAGCAGCTTCTAGATACTTCTAATGAAATCTTGCAAAAGAAGAAATGTGACACCACACCTTTTATTTTTGAAATTGCTACAACACAATACTATATTGATAGAAACTGAGTATTCCGATGTTAGAAAGAGAGTTAATAGACTTGATACTGCCAAATCTTTATTAGAATTCTCTAATCCAGTTCCTATCAATTTGGTAGAACCGTCCCAGAACCAAGTATGATTACAAAATACCCCACTGAGGTTGTTCGAGAGAACCTCACTCTCCACACACATACAGTTCCTCTTTTTTTTCTCCAACCAAAAAGTCCCTCCCAACTCTGTTTCTCGACTATTTATATAGTTTAGATACAGCTGTCAATTATTTCTTCTCTTATATACAATACCAAACCTATCATATATAAAAAAGGTTAATGAGGTGCTGGCCATATTCATAATCTTTGTTCTTGATCGCCAAAGTCAACTAGTAATTTTTTGTCATTAATTGAGTGCATCTAGTATCCTCTTCCAAACCAAAGATTTTTTTTTCTGTAGATATGAAAATAATGGAGCAGTGTGGCATTTGTTATTATTAAAGCTAGATTTTAGTATGCTCATATGCATCAGCATTCACATGCTGTAGATTTTTAGTATGCTCATATGCACAACATTCACATGTTGAAGGAGTCAAATTAACCAATGTTGGAATACCATCACTGTTGCTATATAAACACACACATACTTTTTATCCAACGAATGACATTATATTTGTTAACATTTTATATTGCTTTTCGAAATTACCCTTAAGATTATTGGGCTCATCTTCTCATTCTTTTCACCTAGTTGGTTAATGTGTGCTGGTCATATTTTCACATCTGCACAAGAGAGAGAATAACTTCTATTCTTTATTGACTACAAAAACTATAAAATAATTAAGTTAAACAAATAATTAATGCAGGAGACAATCTGAATGCCTTGTGAAAAGGGAAAGAGAAATTTCTTAAAAGGCTCTTATATATATGGGCACAAAGGTATTAATTGTTAAATCATATTCCCAGTTGGATAATGTTGAAAGGCATCTAGATACACCTCTTTAAATCATTGTTTGAAAGAGGTCACAAAGTTGATGCAAAACTAAAGAGCGAGCTTGATGTTAGTCAATGCCAAAAGGGGCATGAGATCTACTGAGTGTCTTGCAACAGTCTCAAACTTTTAAGTGTTTAAAGATAAAATTTCTGTTTTGGGCATTGATCCGTCATAGTGTAGAAGTGTGTTCTGTTGACTGCATAACCTTATCTGCAGTACGTCTGGCTGTGGTTCATATTATTGATTTTTCACACATCCTTCATTGGGGTTTATAGTATTTTATGCATTTAAGGATTGTACATTTTTTCTGTTGTCTTGTTTATTTCTTCATTCTCTTTCTTAATTTGTTATTTGCTCACTGCCTTGTGAATGAGTTAAGGAGTTGTGGAACCTTGAACTAAAATTCACCCTAATCACTATTAAAGAAAATGGCAATGTCCCATTTTTATTCAGTTCAATAACAATTAGAAATAAAGGGTTTGACTGCCAAGTTGCTCTGGACATAATTGGAAAGTGGAAGCTTTTTCTCAGTCATCCTTGGCATTAGACATTTCTCCTTCTCTGTTGTTCTAGGTCTGATGTTACTACTTGATTAAAAAATAGCATCCCTCTGTGCTGGAAACACTTGGGTTCAGGTTGAACCCAAAAGAAAAATTGCGAGTGAACTAAGAGCTTTGGCCTGTGATTTTGTTATCTATGAATTTCTGTACTAAATAAAGTGAAGTTCCTTTAGATTTCCCCTGGCCAAAATATTGGAATAGAATGAATGCTTTGGCATCCATTAAAAGAACTGAAGTTTTTGTAGTATTTGTCCCTTCTATGCCATAAGAATGTTATTTAAATTTAACTTACCTGACTTTATGAGGAATCACTATGTCATGATCTGGTTAGTTCAATTGGTTATAGCCGTGATTGAACTTGCTAATATAATAAAGATAAATTTGTCCAGAGACATGTCTGGTTCATGATTCAATTGGTTCAATCAGTCAGTTCAGTTGTTTTTTTAAAACATTGGTGTCGATATCAAAATGTGCTGACCCTTTACAAATAAACAGTGGTCCCAGGGCAGTTTCTGTTATTAATTCTTCATCAGAAAGGCTAGGAGGAGCAAGAGTTGTAGCAAGTGCTGTTGTTCCAGATAATGTGGCAAAGATTCAGGACATTCTAAGAAGATGGAGTGACATTGAACAAATGGATCTCATAATTACTCTCGGTGCATTTTTATCTAACTGTCAGCCTCCCTAAAGTATTTAAAAAATTGTAGTTTTGTTGAGTTGACTTCTGCTTTATTTTTGCTTTTCCAATCCAGGGGGGACTGGCTTTACCTCACGAGATTTAACTCCAGAAGCTACAAAACCATTGATTGAGAAAGAAACACCTGGTCTTCTGTATGTAATGATGCAAGAGAGTTTAAAGGTATTGCAACTATGTTCATAGTAGTTAGATGAGTAATTCTTGTGATGTCTTTTGCATTTTGTGGTTTCTCATTTTCTTGCTTCTTTAGTTTCTTTTTTAAAACCTTCTATTTTTTCCAAATCAATGTTAAAAGAGCCTTGACCTGACTGATTTACCTGGACTGGTCAGTCTGTCATCAGACTCTGCTATATAATGGCTATAACCGTAACCAGAAACCAACATATTTATAGTAATGCACTTTTTTCAAACTTCTATTCACAAGCTTCTTGCTTTGTTATTTGGACGAGAATAATAACCAAAACATTCATTTGATAACAAAGTAAAGAAACACTATAAGAAAATCATTAAATAAAAACCAATTTTAGAAACAAAAAATAATTAGTTCTTATATTGACTAAATAGAGACTAAAAAAATTTCTAGTTTCTAAATTAACTTCTATTATTGTTAAATAGTTTTTAAATTGGTATCTAATTAGCTATGAAGGTTTTGCTACCAAATTTAGAATTTAAATAATTAGTAGTTAAAACATTGTTAGCTAATTAGATATACCAATTTAGAAACTATTTAACAATAATGATAACTAATTTAGAAACCATTTTTTTTTTATAAAATTGGTTTCTATTTAATGATTTTCTTTGTAGCGAAATGAGTTAGTAATTAAATAAACAATGAGTTTGTGAAGAGTTTGTGTATAGAAGTTTGAGTGTAGCATAGCATTACTTACATTGATTAGTTATAGAGCTTGTGTATATGTCTAAAGGAAGATCAATTTTTTGAATTTTAATTTTCTCTTTAGTCTGTTTGATTAATTCTGTTTTCTGCATACTTAGCTATGCTGATATCAGGCCTGCTTCCTTGGAAAGTCTATAGTTAGTGTTTGTTGATTTCTGAAGGGCATAATTGATTTATGTTTAAATAGGTGACCCCATTTGCAATGCTTTCTCGCTCTGCAGCTGGAATCAGAGGATCAACCTTGGTAAGGGAAAAATGCTAATGATATTAATATCTACTTTTAAAGTACCGTATGAAAGCTGTGCTGTGCTTTGTCTCCTGGAGTTTTTGCACCTCATTTTAATGTTATAATGGGATTTGCTTTGTGACCATATCTTTTCATGCATCGTACAGCTTTTTTGACAGCACAGTATTCCATGTAAGATTGCTTGTCAATCTTCTCTTACTCATGAAAAAAGAAATTCCTGAATGTGAATTGAGCGTCTCAACTCTCAAATGTCTTGTTAATTTGTAAAGGGTTATTTCATCTCATTAATAGTTGATTTTATTTTTCAAATGTTCTTTGTTGGATTTGTATGGTTCTGCTCTTTTTATGCTCTTCTCTAGGAAAATATTTTATTCTCCCACTTGTACAATATCTTCTTATCAGTAGCAACAAATGAGAAAGTAATTAACTGCCGTTTGAAGTCAGAAAAATGGTTTACATGTCTTGTTCGATTTTAGACAGGAGTTTGAAGGTAGCAATTGTTTTCATTTCAGTCTTCACCGTTACAGTGTGGTTGTTTTACTTGAATAGTATTATTTTCAGGAAACTCAAATCATCATGTAGATTTTAAAGCATTTTCATATGATAATTTGTATTTATTACTAGTTACTTGGGTTTCATTTCACTTATCACCGTTACAGTGTGGTTGTTTTAGTTGAATAATTACTATTTTCATGAAACACAAATCATCATATATATTTTAAAGCATTTTCATATGATCATTTGTATTTATTTCTAGTTATTTGGGTTTCATTTACTTAGTTTTGGTATACAATACGAGTGCTCTTTACTTCTAAATGATGCTGCATTAGGATTTAAGGTAAATCTTGCGTTATTTTGTTGGTGTAACTAGTACACCCTGAGTCAAGACATGTAATCTGTGTTTCTTTTAGACTTGTATTTACTGGCTATTTATGGTGCTTGATTTGTTGACATTCAGATCATTAACATGCCTGGAAACCCTAATGCTGTTGCTGAGTGTATGGGAGCTTTACTGCCAGCGCTTAAGCATGGTCTGAAGCAGATCAGGGGAGACAAGAAAGAAAAGCATCCTCGTCACGTTCCACATGTCGAAGCAGTTCCTGCAGATGTGTGGGAGCAGAGTTATAGGCTAGCCACTGGCGATGACGTCTCTTGTTCCTGTTGCAAGTAAAGTTAATTATATTTTCTTATCGGTTTCAACGTTTGGCTCCCATGTTTTTCAATAGCAATCAATGTTCGGAAACACTATTTTATCAGAAAACTAAAATTTTGATGGGTGACAATCCTAATTAACTTGAAAGATCATTGAAAAATACAAATAAGAATCAGGAGGAGCAGGAGAATTGAATTATGCTATGTAATCTTTAATTAATAGCAATTTGATAGATCAAGTGATTTTATTAACAAAAGCCTTTAAAAAAAGTATACAAAGTAAGGTTAGTCCTTTATGAGAGAATTTTGTTTATGGCCGGTGGGCAGTGAAAATAATTTTGAAGAAAAATTGTTTTTCTTTTCAAATATTTGAAAATTACTTCAAAACTTAATCTCTACTTTTATTGAAAGCGTGTAAGCATATGCAAGGGAGAAAATGATCAATACAATATTTTATATGGTTTGACCCTACTATTATTCAATTCTACATCTAATCCTTTACAATGTTTAAGCAAATTTTTACACCTTTTGAAAAATAACTGCCATTTGACAGTCGTGATTTGACACATTTTGTGTACGTGATTAAGGGTTTTTTTGTCTATGCAAACAAATTATTTTTTGAAAAAGTGTGAAAGGGGAGGGGAAGAAAGAGAGTAGGCGTGAGATTCATTTCGGGAGAAAATTTTGTAGATCCGTTGTGAAACCTGGAGTGAGGAGTGATTGCAGAATCGCCATTGAACCTTGCAGATGAATATGTCACACATCAGAAGTATTGAAGGAGAGGAGTGATTTCATAAAAGTGGAAATGTTGGCATTATCATCATTGCATCTGGTAAGTTGATTTTAAGGGTTTCTACTTTTGAATATTTGTGTAAGGGTGTCAATGGAAAGCATCCTGATGAGGGAGAGTGTCTAGCTTGATAGGGTGTCCAATTTTGAACTGATGGTCATGGTGCACATGTATCAAAGATATTGTAGAAATCTTTCAAAGGTGTCCATATAATTGATGGAGGGTAAACCACAACTTCCCTAATGTACAACTTGAGTTCACCAATTTCCTGAATTGGTGCCTTTGCTTTCATTACTACCTTAGTATACATGCAAATGACCCCATGCGGTTGTAGTGAACATAAAAAAGAAAAATATTTGGAGTTGTTTCTAGTTGTGGTCATCAGTCAACATTTATCAAAATGGTATAGTCAGTGGCCACATAATTGAAGTGGCCAACCACTATTTTGTAAGGGCATGCCTTTGTTTTAGTTCATTTGTTAGATGATTGTTAAATATTTCTGGATATTTTTAGATATTTTTATCTATTTATATTTTGTAACATAACCTTTTGTACTCACTACACATGAGAGATTTGCCCACATAAGAGATTTCTCCTGTTTATTCTTTTCCTTTATTAGGGATTTACAGCTTAATGGTAAGCTAGGTTATTTTTTTCACACCAAAAATAGTTTGTCTCCACTCCATCATATCTATTTCATATGGCTATTTAGTATTTAGTAATGGATGCAAACCAACCAATTTATGAACGAGTCAACATTGGTTCAAATATCGTAGACAGGTATAAGTTTGTTGTTGGACATTGGTAACTGGTGTGGGGGTACCAACGAACACTTCCATCAAATTTGACCATCACATGCATTGAATTTAAGTTTAATTATTATTTGATTAGTGACTAAATAATTCATAAAATCAGAGTTAACAATTCACCTATGGGTGTATACTTGCATTTATCTTACTGTAAGATTAACAATGTGGTTACACTGGTTAAATTTTTGGCCAACCTGTATTTCTATTTTTTAGAAACATTAATCATGTTAACAGTCATTATGCAGTGAACCTAATAAAATGAATCAAAATGGTTGCAGTGTTTGTATCAAGTCGAAAAATAAGTCTTTTTCTATTAAACATTGCTAAATCTAATTGTTTTGAGTAAGGTCAAAATGAAGCAAACTTCAAAAGGTCAAATTTCACAATTTTTTCGAACTCATTACTTATTTACAAATATAAAACACAAAGTAATGGTTGTATTTTACCAATTTCTACAATTCTACATACTAAAACGTCATGAAATGTCAAAATAATTGAACCAGAACTTTGAACAAAATAATTGGAAGGTCTACTTAGTTCACAATGTTAAACAATTTCGCTTGCCACTAACCTAGTTCAAAAGAACCAGTCAATTCTATTTATTACATCAACTTTATCCTAATAATTTCTCGTACTTTATGGCCACTTAACTCAAAATTTCCCACCACAACTTTTCGATGAATGTTGTTTTCATGAAGTATATGTTTGCATACAAAATCTTGTTGGAAACTCTGAATTTAATCATGACAAAACAATATCATCCATAAATTTATGCACCAACAAAATTACCACAACAACAAAACATAAATATAATGAAATTAAACCAATCGAAAGTGTATTCTGATATGTTATTCCCATCGAACCAAGGCCTACTGACCCATAACTCCACATATTTGAACACCATTAGTCCACAATCATATTTTCAAAACATTAATCACATTATCCATTATATATATACACTAATAGTACATCTATCTACACCTATCTATGAACATAATATAGAGGTATAGACTAACATATTTAGTTGTAATGACATTTTTTCCTCAATAACCTTAAGAGGACGATCTATGTGTTTACATTACTTAACATACCAAACAGATGCTCAGGTTGACGTGTCTCTTAACATGCATATAAATTTTGAGGCATATACGATATACTTAAAAAATAACTTGTTATTTATTGAATGAGTTTCAAATCCTTATTAACTTACCACTATCTTACCAATATGCTTATTTGAATGACCTTTGTGTCACAGGGAATCCAACACCACAAATGATTTCTAGTCTCACAGTTGGCCACATAACACCACTAGTGGTCATCATGAACCATTGGGATAAAGATGTACATTTAAACCAGAATGAATACATTATAGAAACGTTATATTAAGTTAGGGTTTAAAGAACTCACAAATTCAACAATCAAAATTTCTTCCAAATGAAACAAGACCTCAAGTTAACAAACTTTATAATCATACTTTATAATCATTCTAGGTCCAAACTCGCACTTTGGATTTCGAATTTTCATGTTTTGAATTATATTAGTTTGCAAAAGAATTGTATAATAATATAAAGTGTGTGATTGAAACAACTATCAATACTAATTTCTTTTATACTTATTAATTCAACATATATTGGATAAAGCGTACTAAAAAAAAATGAATTCAAGCAAACTCATTTTACAATTTCTCCTCTCTTCATTTCATCGTAGGGTGTTGGATACAAATAACATAACCTATAAACACATTAAACAATTATTTTTATATAAGACATTATTATATGTAACACAAACTTTTACCATATTGTCAATTTTCGTCCTCGATCTAAGTGTATGGAAATTTGTTTTTGTCAAAATTTGTTGTTTACCTGAACTGCCACTCTACACAAATACAAACATAACATCAACAAATCAAGTTTTAAGCATCATTACTAAATTGATTTTGCCATCTTAATATGCACAAACCTAATGTTATCTCCATCACCACCTGAAGTATGAGTCCGATAAAGTTGGCTACAATCAACACCATCAAAGATTGTGTCAGAGTCATCCATGATGCTCCCTCAAAACCTTTTCCCGAGGCATTAAAGAATTCTTCTTGTAGAAATCTTATCTATTCTTCAAGGACAACAATGTGTTTATCATTTGCTTCAATCTTATCCCTATATATTTACTCATCAGAAATAATGCTTTCCCACTTATTCGATAAGGGAAAATCATCATTATCACTCGGTTTTGAAGAACCCTTTCTAGTAGATTGTAGTGCTTCATGCACTATCCCCAACATATATTCTTTTTCTAAAAGGACCCAATTCCATATAATTTTACAAAAAATTAATTATTTCTTCTCAGCTAAAACATAACATACCGTACCAAAATTTACAAAATTGCTTAATAAAATCAACACTACCTCGTTGGATATGAATGCACCATGAATTTTAGAGGATAAAATGTTTACACACTATCATTGAAGAAACCGTGGAAAGCAAGAACTACCACTAGTATCACCCCATACTAACGTGTTGAACTCACAATTGTTGCCAAAAAACTCAAGTTAACATATAAAATAAATACTACATTTTTCGATCTCACCAATATAAAAAAATACATACTATAGTTTTTCATTTTTTATTATACAAAAGTAATTACACTAACTTACAACACTGTAAAACAACCGACTAAGTGAATTCAATGTGCATTCTTCATTCTTCTGGTGGTTGAAAACTTGGGAAGCCTTGTTCGAACTCCTAACCAATAAGCCATGAACATATTTCTCCCAATTTTACACATTCAATTGGTCTAACCTATGCAACAACCAAAATGAAAAAAACTAGTCACAAACCTAAACATTTGAGGGAAATAAAGAACTACAAACCCAATCAATATATACAACTTACAAAAGGCATCAACATAACATATTTTTTATTTTACTATCGCTAAGTTTCTTAACAATAACACTTATTGTGATATCCTCCTTGCCAAACAAATTTTTGACTAACCCACCACAATCATCTTCCAACTTAATTGTTTCCTCGGCACCCAAGCCCACCCCAATACATACATCCAGAGGACTAAATAATATTCTCTGATCCTAAAACATTAATCATCATTGGTCCACCTATTGACCAATTCATGTAGAATGGTTTTTGGAATATGCAATGACTCTTCCAATCTAAGAAGCCATCTAAAGGGGATCTTCTCAAATTTTTTTTTATGTTGAAACGAAGTTAACATACAATTAATTTCAACAATGTATTTCGTTTTCACTTTGAGCCTCACTCTAATATCAAATTAATTACTTTGTTAGACATACAATCACATCTTCAAACTATTTGTTAGTTGATTTTGTTCGTGAGAGGAACCCACTCCCATTTGACAACTGGTGATGTGGCCAAAACGTTGACAATTTTATTGTTGAAACATATATACTGATATTAATTTAGAAACTAGTTTATAAATTTTATTAATAATAAAAATTAATTTATATATCAATAATTTTTGTAATTTATAAAATAATATTTAATTTAATCTATATAATAATTAATTATTATTACTTTTTAAAAATAATTTCTGTTTAATATATATATATATATTCAATTTTTTTGGTTGGATTTAATAAGAATTTTAATTGGTATGTAATTAGATTTATTTCATCAACACCGTAAGGATATTCATTAATCTTCTTTCATTCGCATTGCTCCTAAATCATTGGAGAGAAATTTTAAGAAGCAAAAACCATGGAAAATTATACTACAGAAAAGGTGTGTTATATTTAATTGCAGGTGAATTCACGTAAAAGAAACATAACATAATGGATACAACACAACGTGCAGCAGATAGTTATGAGAAATCGTATAATGCTTTTCTTTATTATTCATTTATTGAAATCATGCATTTACACGCAAACGAATACAGTGTTCTCTTTACGTGCACAAGTACCTGAAGAAGAAGAAAATCACAGCTCTTGGAAGAACAATTCTGTTTCTGATTCTCCATTGGATATGAATGCATTTTTAGCATAAAGACCAAGCGCTACAAGGGCCACAACCGCATAGATTAGCACCATCCATTTCACAATTTTCTTGCACTTGTTTCTCCCTGCGTCAGAATCTCCGTTCACTTCATCATCAACCTGATTTCCAGAACCGAGTGCAAAATCTATCAGCCTAGTTTTGGTTCTTGAAACAGGCCTAGTTTTAGGGGCTGATGGGGTTTCTTCTTTTGTCTCACTTGAGCCATTAGCCTTGGCTTCTTCCTCCTTCTGGGGTGGCTTCTGGTCTGCAGAGACTTCACCATTGGTTTTTGCTTCTGCTTTTGGGGTATCTTGTTTTTGCTGTTCAATCTTCTGTGGTGGAGTTGGTGCTGATTCCTTGGGCTTATTGGGTGAGAGTTTTCCAAATTTGATTGATAGAGTGGAACCCTCAAACTTGGCAGTGACATCGTCGGTGTCATAATCAGACTGAATGGGCAATTCTAAGTTGAAACGACGCCATCTGTTCTGAACGATCACTCGTTCACCTATTAGCCTTAGGGTAGGCTTGGAGGTCACTTGAACCTTCAATTGATCCCTTCTAAAACCTACTCATAGTTCAAAACCATATGATAGATATTTCATTGTTATAATTAGTAAACTATTTTCAACATGAGTATCTGTTTCATTAACAAATTTGGAAAATTTATACATTGAAAGCATAATGAAGTTGATATGATTCCAGAGGGTATAAGGTTTGAGAAGTTGAGAATAATGAATGCATTTACCTGGTAGCATTACTTTGACAAGCCTTTCTTCTCTAACCCATTCATAGAGTGGTTCAAAGTCATCGTAGACAACACCAGATGCTGGCTGTGTACTTGAAGCCATATTTGAGCCCTAGTTTCTTTCTCTTTAGCTTCTGAGTTTGATGTATGTTTGGTTGGTAATGAATTGCACCTAGGGTTTCTTTTATACTGATAGGTGATGAGGCAATAATAAGGAGCATTTTGCACGCAAAATGTAGCATTTAGTTTGCTTTTTAAGTTTCTTGTGAATGGTGAAAACAGTGTTGGTTTGTGTGGTGCAAGGAAAATAATATGCTTTAGTAATGGGAGGAGGTGACCTCGTCCTTTGGTGATGCTAAAACCTAAAAGCAAAATTTTGTTCCCAGACCAAATCTTTTACCGACAAATTCCTCCCTGCTCAAGATATACTATTTGCACGTGTAATTCCAATTCTTTTTTGTTCCCCTCTCAAACATAAACAATAAAAACTCAAAAACATATCTCTCAAGGTTAACTCAAAATTTCAAATTTAATCATCAATTTGGAGGATACCATTTTATCTTATAATTAATGCAACAAAAATAGATTTGTTGAGTGACAATTGTTTACATAGATGAAAACAAATGGAGATCTTTTTTGTTTTTTTGTTTGGATGAGTAGAAGAGTAAGTGAAATAATTTTTTTTTATGATAATTAAAAGATAATTTTATGTAAAAAAAAGTAAAGGTTTTACTATATTATTTTTTTAGTACAAATTATTTATTATACGTTAAGTTACAAAAAAATAAGTTTTAAACAAGTGAAATAAACAAATGTAGCATTTTCCCTTTTTTAAATTTATGCATATGCATCTACCATAATCTTACACTTTCAAAAATGCTACATTTTGAGAAATTCCGACTACAATTAAACGATATTTATACATTATAAAACGTGATCTTAAAGTGCAATATCTTATAAAGTACGCTGCAGACATGAGTATAGTCACACCTATGTAAACATGAGAAGTAGAGTTATATAAAAATTATGTTAAAATCACTCAATAATGCTTAATTTAGTGGATATATTGCAATTGTGTGATGATATTTTTTGGTAGGAGTAATTGAAATTTATATTCAAATTCTAGAGCACCAGAATATAGAAGATCAAGTACAATAATATTATATTATATGTTAATAATTATTTAATAACAAATAAATAAATGAGAGAATTTTTCTCAATGTAAAATCTTGTACTATAATCCACATATGATTCTTAAAATATTTCAATAAGGTCTCACATCTTGATTAATGATTTAGGAAAGAGTGCAAACTTTTTTATTAACATAACTACCAAATGAATGAATTGGGTGAGTCTCTTTGTAATAAGTGAAGTTATTAAATTGACTTATAAGCCTTATTATGAGTTACTTATTCATATGTATAAGTTCTAACTTTTGTATATTTATTTTTTTATTAAATTATATCATATATTTATAACTAAATAATATGTTGAAAATAATTTTGGAAATAGTATAGTTGAGTCTTATCTTTAATTACTATGTAATGTGTTAATAACAACTAATCTGTGTTGGAATATAAAATCTAAGCATCTCGGATATTCTTAACTAATAGGACAACTAATAGGAACACAAATTATTTTTTTAGCCTTAACTTTTTATTTGTTTTTATACCTCACATATTTTATTGACCTAAACCACTACAAGAAAATCTCAACCAATTTTAAATATCAATAATTTTTTGTAATATTTAAGTTAATATTTAATTTTGTTAATTTTTTTATCAACAAATAATAAATGAAATTAAAAAGACAAGAGTATTTTAACTCTTATACAATTGTGAAAATCATACCTTGTAGCTTACAATCCAAAGTATTACAAACCAACAAAATACAAATAAAAACTAAAGTTCACAAGGACATTAATTTTGCAGATTATATAACAATTTTATATAATAATTAATCAATATAATAATTAATTATTTTTTGTTTTTAAAATTAATTTTTATTTAATGTTTTTTAGTAAATATTTTTGTTGAGTGTGTATTATGTAGTAATTCAATATATATATATATATATATGTTTTTTTTTTTGTTTTTTTTTTTTTTTTTTTTGTTAACTTTTTTTATTTCATAAAAGATAGGATATATGTATGGTTTGTTAGTGTCAGAGTTTATACTTTTATTTAGACTCAAATTATTATATACTCCATCTTCTCTTTATAACAGTGGTTTAAGATTTGTTTACTCAAATCAAGGAAATATTCAATTATTTTGTTTACGTATTTATAGGCCATACTTTTCCTACTTGGTACTTTCATAGTATTGTGCTTACGCATCTTATAATCTGTCACGTGTTTTCTGATATTATAATGAATAAACCTTTTTGTTAGTTTCATGAAATCTATAAAGGTGTATACATTTATTAGTTAGCACTGATTACTGCATAATTTTATTTGTGTATATATCACAGGAAACAAATATTGACATCTTCACCACGCAACTAACATATACGTAAGGGAATAATAAAAAGGAATATCAATTGTGTGATCTTTAATACCTCTTATTACACAGGGAAAATTGGTCTATTTGAATCCAGATATTCAACCAGACCAGTTTCACACTCCTTTATTGAATTCAATCATGCTTTCACAAGCATGAACATGCACATGGAAATTAAAATTCCTTGAATTTCTCAAATTCTGGTCCTCCCTGAGATGACCTGAATGCATTTTTCACATACAACCCTACCACCATAACCAATAAGATCACCACACCAATGTTCATCAAGATCTTCGGCCTCTTAATCAGATTAGCACACTTGTTATCACCAAACCCTTGCTTAACATCTTGGTCTTCCACTGATCTCAAACTCACAGTGAAATCTAAAACCTTTGTTTTCAGTCTCTGAGTCATCCTAGCTTTTGGCTTCACTTGTGATGTTTCTGGCACATTAGTCCTCACCTTCTTTTCAGCAACTTCTTTAGGTGCCACTTCTTCTTTCTTCTCACCCTTTTCTTTCTCTTCACTAATTGCTTCATTCTCTTTCGGCCCTTCTGTTTTCTTCTCTTCTTTTTCATCACTGGTTGGCTCTTGCTTATCCACATGATCTTGATCTTGTGCTTCTTCTTTCTCTTTCTGAGACACTGGAGCTACCTGTGACTGTGCCCTAGCAAGGGTGATCAGCTTGGGAAACTTGATGGTTAGAACACCACCCTCAAACTTAGCACTCACTTCATTGGTGTCACAATATGGGGGAATGGAGAACTCTCTACCAAAACGACGACGCTTGTTCTCAATAATCTGTCGTTCACCATTGATCCTTAGTGCAGGAGTTGAAGTCACTTGAACCCTCAGTTGTTCCTTTGTGAATCCTTTGCATTTCCAAAGTATATACAACAAAATGTAACGTTTTTGAGAAAGTACATATATAATGTTCATCCTTTTTAATCAGAACAATTTATATAGTTAATCAATCATAATGACTTCTAAGATATATAACCATTTCAAATTTAATATAATGATCTGTGATTGAAATAAGAATATAAAAGTATATATTATTAGTGTATATATATATTACTCCATAGTTCATGAATGATTATTTTAAAGAAAATAACATTTAAGAACATGTATTGAATCATTGAGTGACACATATATAATATAGAAGGTAGTTGAATGAAGTATATTATATAAATTTAATCATACTAGGGTTCAAAAGATAGGGTAGAAGAAGTTTAATTACCTGGCAGCATCACAGTGAGGGTGGCACTTCCTTCGTCTTCAGACCATTCAAAATAGGGATCAAAATCTTGGTATTCAAAATTAGGTGCTGATTGTGCCATGTTTTTAGTTGATGTTGTTGATATTTTGCTTTTGGCTTCTCTTGTTTCTCTCTTTTGTTGCAGAAGTGTGCTTTTATATGTGTGCTGATGGAAGATTGTTATGCATTTTTACACGCAAAATTCTAGTTCCTGATATTTCTCTTTTGCTTTATTACTTTCTTTTCGTGCAAACAATTTTGTCTCTGTTATTAGGGCAGTGATGCACGAAAAACTATATGCTTTGGTCTAAGAGAAGAGGTAAGTGATACTAAACCTCCAACTCATTCTTCACTGCAAATATATTGATTTCACAAAAGTTAAGCATTTTGGTTTCTTTATTCCTTTTCAAAATAAAGATTTCAAAAACACTATATTTTAAGGAACCGACTTCTTCAAAAGAATGGCTATATATCTCACCAGAAAAAAGAATAGTTATTATATTATGTTCACTTTATTTCTCTATCTTTTTTTTACAGTATCAAGAACTTGAATTATAATGTATCTATATATTTATCTATCTATCTATATATCTACATATAGATACACTACTTGTGAACAGTGACTTAGTTATTGGTTAAGGGTTTTTATTAATATAAATAACAGTACACACACAAATTGTTAATTAATCCTTTAATCAGTTTGATGTGTTATAATAATTGAATGCTTAGGTATACTTAAGTGTACGTCAAGTGTAAGATATTTAAAAGAATATATAATTGCAATTTTGTATTCATTTTCTTCCTGTACTAGGTATTCTAGAAAAGTTAAAAGAAGAAAAGAATTTGAGTTATAATCAATCTTGTTTACAACTTTATTTTGGAATCTTTTGGGGAAAAAATACATGAGAAACTTGGTTCTTTCCAAAGTCTAATAATTACCACCTTGGTGTTTTGTTTACCGTTTGAGAGGAAAAAAAATGCTTGTTTGTATATTAATTGAATTATTTATATTTTAATACAGTATCTCGTTTCTAAGATATTAATATATAAATTATTAAAAGATAAACTCATTTTACAAGTCTTTTAAAAAAAAAATTTATTATAGAATTATGATATATACATATTTCAATAAAAGAAGCTATTGCTTTAAAGTTTCGTATATGTAATAAAATTATATACATATATTTTTATAATTTATATCGTCCATTCACATCTTCATAAGCATATTTTTGTGGATGCACATTTAATTCATTCAATATATAATTCAATACACATATATCATAATTAAGTATTAATTAATTCTAAATTTATTCACTATATTTCATGTCATTAATTAATCACTAATACATTAGATAGACTATTATGCATTCAAAGTCACATGTGTTAAATTAGATTCAAAGTTTGTTTTTATCTTCACTAAGTTGTCAAATATAATAAAACAATATAATAAGAACATATCCACTTTTGTGAGAGGAGACATCCCTATAATCTACTAGATACAAGTCATTTCTCACACTAAGGATTAGGTCATTAGAATTTTCTTTAACTGATAGTTGTCGTTTTGCTGTCAAATTAATATGTTCTAGCGTAAACTTGTCTAACACTAGAGAGATGATAGTATAATTGTGGACAAATGTCCCCAAGTCGTCTCCCAACGAATCCAATAGTAAAATCAGTTGATCAGGGTTTAAAATCTATCTGCAAGCAATGAAAGTTAGCAATAACAATAAAGATGAAAAGGGGATTTGAGATAGTTGTGCAAAAAATATAAAAGAGATTAAAATAGCAAATAAAAAGCGGTTGATCCCAAGTTCTTCCACCATTGAATTCTTCACAGGTTCTCTAAAGATTAATCTTTTCTCAATCCTTCAACAGAGCTAAACCAGATTGAACATGCGCCGATCTAATTCAACTGAAACTCACCAGTAAAGCATGCGTCTACTAGTTTAATCGATACCCACTTTGTTCCATGCGTATACTCCATGGGAATGCTTACCTCCTCTCTCTTGAATCATGCGCCCAAGAAATTAATTAGAACAATGTGAACTAACTAAGAAACCAAAGTTTAAGACAAGGAAGACTCTCAATCATGCGTTCAAGTACAACCTCTCACAAAAACTAGTTTTCCAGGAGATTAGACAATAAAAACAACTACTATAGAGAATTAAAAATCGAAACTTTTATTGAACAAAACCTCAGAGCTCAATGGGAAATTACAAAGGAATCAACCAAAAAGGTTTAGTCTTCCATGCGGAGGCAAAACAAAAGAATTACAAAGAAGAAAATAAACTAAGAAAACCCTATGAAACTCTCTCTCTTCTCCTTGATGCTTGTGTCCTTTTATAGGCTTTTCTGCTCCAAGGATCTTGAGAGAATATTGTAGTTTATATTTTGTTAACCGTTTCCAAGTTTCTATCTTTCCAGAATTATTGTATTTTGCAGAAGATATTGTAGATTTTATTTTCTCTTTCTTCTCCTCGGAATTTGTTTCCTGTTTTGGTTCAAGAAGCAACTTAGACTTTTGCATATTTGGCCCATTTATAAAGGTAGATGCTTCCTCCAGATAATTTACTCTAAAAACACAAAATTAACAATAATAATAGTTAAGGCCCAAATAAACCCAATTATAAGAATATTAATTAAAACAATGGATTTATTTATTACTATAGTCCAATAATCTATGATTAAGGCTATTGTGTGTGAATAAATATATGTTCATCATTAACTCTTATCATTTGATAATTTTGTCTATGTGAGTGAAATATTAGTAAAGTCACGATATTTCCTCTAGAATCTCAAATTCAACGCACAACTTAAACATCTCAACATAATATTCCCTTTCTAGAAATAATTATGTTTACGACACATCACATGTTTATGTCACAATCTTAATTATATTCTTATCCATATACATTTAAACTTAATTTAAATAATAATAGATTTCAAATTTATCATTCATCACAATATAATAATATTCAAGTATAACATGTTGATAAAATATAACAATTTAATGAAATAAAATAATTTTAGCATTTAAAATCATTTAAAACATATTTGTTCAAAGTTTAAAAAATATTGTCTCACTCAATCACTATTATTTTGGCTTATCGGATTAAGTACATATCGGATTAAGTACATGTTTAAATTCACCCAACCATCATTTTGCTCGTTCAATCAAAGCTATGTTCGTCCAACGATCAAAGTGATCGTTCAACGATTAAACTTTTTGAGTTTTTAATTAAATAAATTTTGTCAACAAAAAATCGATTATCCAACTAAACCTCCCAAGTTTTCAATTAATGAATTTTATCCAGTGAGAATTTGGTCACCAACAATACTGTTTAAATCATATTTTTACAAAATTTCACAATTATACCAAATTGGTACAAAAATTGTTCTACTTTTTTTCTTATACATAAAATTGAGTAATTGATTTCTAAATAAGCATATTTTGAACTGGTTTGATCTACTTGAAATATTTTACATTTTTAATGACAAATCATACAATATATATCACTTAGAATTTCACCCACACAAACTATATCACTTCTCTATCCTTATCTTGTGTTTCTCTATATTTTTCTTTTCCAAAATATTTATAATAATTCATAATTAATGTCCCCAAAAGATTTATTCCAAATTCCTATACAATTTTTCTAGTAGTTTGTTTGGCCATGACAGCAACTAGAAAGCCTACTCCAGTTTTTCTACTAATCACTCAATTATTTAATTACTTACATAATTCTCTAAATAATGTTATTTCAAGTGGGTAGGTATGTAATTGAGAAAATTAAACACAGTATCATTTATTACGTTGAAAGAAATACAAGAAGAGTCAACATAAAAATAAAAATGTAGGAGTAACTTTAGCTAAATTGTATTAACCGATAGTAATTTTTATAATTTTCCTCTTATTATTTATTTTTTAATAAAAAAAACACACCACAAATATATAATAAGACAAAATATTTTATAAAAAGCATCTTGAAGAATACAGTGGAATATTTTATTTTGGGATCTCCGAATGAGTTGAATAATTTTGTTTTGATAATCTGAAGGTCATAAACGGGGGACCAGGAAGAGAGTGCAAGACATGTATCACATGTTTCCACGTCGATGCAGTGTTTTTTTTAGTATTGAACCTATTGATAATGTTTTTCTTTAAAATATACTAGATTTAATATATTAAAAAATATTCTTAATATATTTTGAAAAATAAAATGAAGACAACACTGAACAAAAGTCCAATGGAGAATCCAAATTCATGTTATCACTGAAGAAATGACAAGGAAACAAAAAAGAGGTAGCTAAACGATGAGGAGTGTTCTCCAACACTTTTGAATTTTACACTGTGATGTGAAGAAAGATATATACTTACAAACTCACACATCATAAGAGTTTAAAGTCCTCTTGTCTTGCTGAAAACTGATATAACAGTTCCTCGACTATGGAACTGCAGAAGACTCCAACAAGTTTGGTTTTTGCTGTTAATGGTGAGAGGTTTGAGCTCTCCCACGTGGACCCATCAACTACCTTGCTCCATTTTTTACGCACTCGCACTCGTTTCAAGAGTGTAAAACTCGGTTGTGGTGAAGGTATCTATATCTATATCTATCTATGTATACATATATGGTTCTATGTGTTCGACAATCTTTGTTTTTTTTTGTTTTTCAATGGTTTAGTTGAAAGTTGTTGTGCCCTTGTAGGATGCATGGTGTTTCAGTTTTTGCGGTTGTTTATTCTTTGTTTCTGCTTACTGTCAATATATAGATTACACTTGAGCTATATCTTTTCAGTAAAGATATTAGTTCAGGATTAGAGTTACATCACCTTTATCTTTAGGATGTTGTCCTAATTATAGTGGTTGTCTTGTACACGGACGAATAAAATAGGATCCAATAGTTATTTCAGAGTAATTTGATATACTCTGTTTGTTTCTGTATTGGTTGGTACTTGATGTTTAGACATGGTTGGTTTCAGGGGGTTGTGGTGCTTGTGTAGTTTTAATCTCCAAATATGATGCTGTGCTTGAACAAGTTGAGGATTTTACTGCAAGCTCTTGTCTCACACTACTTTGCAGCATACATGGTTGTTCAATAACAACTAGTGAAGGAATTGGAAATTCTAAAGAAGGATTCCACCCAATTCATGAAAGATTTGCAGGATTCCATGCCACTCAATGTGGCTTTTGCACTCCTGGAATGTGTGTTTCCCTCTTTGGAACACTTGTCAATGCTGAAAAGACCGACCGTGCAGAGCCACCGGATGGCTTCTCAAAAGTGACTGTTAGTGAGGCTGAGAAAGCTATTGCAGGGAACCTTTGTCGCTGTACTGGATACAGACCAATTGCTGATGTCTGCAAAAGCTTTGCAGCTGATGTTGATATGGAGGATTTGGGGTTCAACTCGTTCTGGAGAAAGGGAGAGAACAAGGACTTGAAGATTAGTAGGTTGCCTCGATATGACCGTAATCAACTGAATAGTAGATTTCCTACGTTTTTGAAGGAAATCAAGCATGATGTGTTCTTGGCTTCTGAGAAGCACAGTTGGCACCGACCTATTAGTCTAACTGAGACTCAGAGTTTATTAAAGTTAAACAATTCCAATGGAACACGCATAAAAATTGTAGTTAGTAATACAAGTATGGGATATTACAAAGATAAAGAAGTCTATGATAAGTATATTGATCTAAGTGGAATTTCTGAGCTTTCAAATATCAGAAAAGACCGAACAGGGATTGAAATTGGAGCAGCAGTGACAATATCTAAAGCTATTGAAGCACTGAAGGAAGATATCAGAAGTGAGTTTCTCTCAGATTATGTAATGATACTTGAAAAGATTGCTGATCATATGAGCAAAGTTGCCTCTGGATTTATCCGGAACACAGCCAGTGTAGGTGGCAATTTAGTCATGGCACAAAGGAATAATTTTCCCTCGGACATTGCTGTAATACTTCTTGCTGTAGATGCAATGGTTCACATTATGACTGGTGCACAATTGGAGTGGTTGACACTGGAAGAATTTCTGGCAAGACCAGCCTTAGGTTTGGAAAGTGTGCTTTTAAGCATTAAAATTCCTAGTTTAGAACACAATCAAAGTGAATCATCAAAACCAAGAAGTAGCTTCCTCTTCGAAACATACCGAGCTTCTCCAAGGCCCCTTGGAAATGCTCTTCCCTACTTAAATGCTGCTTTCCTGGTTAAGGTGTCTCCCTGCAAGGATTCTGGTGGAACTGTGATAGATACTTGTAGGCTGTCTTTTGGTGTTTACGGGAGTAAGCATGCAATCAGAGCAAAAAAAGTTGAAGAACTTTTAGGTGGAAAACTTTTAAGTTCTAGCGCTCTGTACGATGCTGTCAACTTGATTACAGCCACTATTGTATGTCAAGATGATAACGCAATCACAGCTTATCGTTCAAGTTTGGCTGCTGGTTTTATTTTTCAGTTCTTTAACCCTCTTATTGACAGTCCTGAAAGAATAAGCAATAGTTATTTGAACGGAAACAATAATGATCCTTTTGCTGAGGATCTTGAATTAAAAGTCAGTGAGAAGAAGGTACCTCGTGACAAAATTCCAACTTTACTAACATCTGGCAAGCAAGTCCTTGAAGCAGGCTGTGAGTATCATCCTGTTGGTGAGCCAATCGTGAAATCTGGAGCTGCACTACAAGCTTCAGGTGTGTTTTGTATCATTTAAGTTTTAAGTTGATTTACTGACTGCTGTCTTTTCTTTGCATTTCTATCAACGTTTCAGAGTAGTAAACTAAAATATTTACATACAAAGTTGGGACCTTTTTGTATTAAAGAAATAACTGTTCTCCATGCTCTGGGTTTTGATGAATTGTGTATCCATATTTTGCATCTTATAGTCTCTGGGTACCTTGTAACTATTGTCGAGATAACTATGCTAAAAGTTCCAATTTCCAGGTCATAAAAACGTGTTCCAAATGCTTTCGGTTATGATGAATGCTGCATCCATATTCTGCATCTTAAAGTCTCTGGTTTCCTTCTAACTATGCTCAAAATTTCACTTTCATGGTCACGGACTAGTTTTTATGTGTCTTATTTTATCCTGTTTCGATGCCTGTGAATTATGACTTTTCATGTTTAGTTGTTTAAATTTATGTTCAGTAACACAAGTACATATTTGTGAATAATCACTTATAGGTGAGGCTGTGTTTGTGGATGACATTCCATCACCATCAAATTGCTTACATGGAGCATACATTTATAGTGCTAAACCTTTAGCAAGGATAAGGAGTATAAAACTCACGCCTGAGTTGCAACTGGATGGAGTAAGGGATATCATTTCAAGTAATGACATTCCCAATGGTGGGGAAAACATTGGATCTAAGACTATATTTGGGATCGAACCTCTATTTGCAGAAGAAAAAGCCAGATGTGTTGGTGATCGCCTTGCCTTTGTTGTGAGTTCTTAATCCCTCATTGTGATCCAACAATGTATAAGCTTATTTTTCCTTTCTTTGGAGATTGATATGATAATACCACCATTTTAGTCACTGAATGGCTTCTTCAGGTTGCAGATACTCAGAAAGTTGCAGATATGGCTGCAAACTCGGCTGTTGTTGATTATGATACTGAAAATCTTGAGCCACCTATTCTATCCGTTGAAGATGCTGTTCAAAGATCCAGCTTTTTTGAAGTTCCTCCATTTCTCGATCCAAAACATGTTGGTGATATATCAAAAGGAATGGCTGAAGCAGATCACAAGATTCTTTCTGCTGAGGTACATTGCTATATGTTTATTTCTTTTATTTGTTTTCCCTCATTCTCTCATTTCACAACTTTGTGCGCCGTGGTTTCAATAAAATGTTTAAGTTTGCTCCTGAATGTTTAAATGGTTATGCTGAAAAAACATTCATTGTTATCCATCTTATTTGATGTGAAATACAGATGAAACTTGGGTCTCAATACTATTTCTATATGGAGACACAAACTGCACTTGCTGTTCCAGATGAAGACAATTGCATTACAGTTTACTCCTCAAGTCAATGCCCTGAATCTATTCATTCTACTATAGCAAGATGCCTAGGAATTCCTGAAAATAATGTTCGTGTAATTACGAGAAGGGTTGGGGGTGGTTTTGGTGGAAAGGCCATGAAGTCCATACCTGTAAGTATTGAGTTATGTTTTAATATTTTGAAAATCTTATTCATTACTACATCTCTCTCACTTTTTTTCATTATAATTTACCAATAAATATTGTAGAGTGTAAACATGAAGCTTCAAACTTCTGTCGTTTGGAGAAGTCACCAACAATTTTCCTTAGAAATATTACTATGTGCTCTTGTTGAATTTTCTGAAACAGTACAAAATATTTACCCAGTGGATTATGAATAAAATCTTGTGTCATTTGTAACATCATCTTTCAAAATATCCAACTTTGATGCTTCTTTCAATGTGGCTATATCCATTGTATGTTGTATGATATAACTGTTAACGAACGATTAGAATAAAATGTCTTTGTACTTCTCTGATTCTATTGTACGATTGCAGAAAAGATTCACCAATTAAGAAGTTAAATATGAAAATTATACGTGCATGCATGTGTGTGTATATTACTAACGATTAGATTTTGCAGGTTGCCGCAACATGTGCACTGGCAGCACATAAATTACAGCGTCCAGTTAGGATATATCTAAATCGAAAGATAGATATGATAATGGCTGGAGGAAGGCATCCTATGAAGATAACTTACAGTGTTGGATTCAGGAATGATGGTAAGATTACAGCATTGGAACTTCAGATTTTGGTCAATGCTGGGATCTATGTGGATGTAAGTGCAATTATGCCACATAATTTAGTTTTTGCACTTAAAAAGTACGATTGGGGTGCACTAGCTTTTGATATAAAGGTATGCAGAACAAATCATCCTAGTAGATCTGCTATGAGGGGTCCTGGGGAGGTGCAGGGATCATTTATTGCTGAAGCTATTTTAGAAAATGTTGCAGTTACACTTTCAATGGATGTAGATTCTGTCAGAAGCATTAATCTTCACACGCACAAAAGCCTTCAGTCGTTCTATGAGAAGTCTAGTGGTGAACCTTATGAGTATACCTTGCCTTCAATATGGAGTAAGTTGGCTGTTTCTTCAAACTATGATCAGAGAACCAAAATGGTGAAAGAGTTTAACAGGATTAACACTTGGAAGAAAAGGGGAATTTCTCGAGTACCAGTTGTGATTCAACTGACTCTGAGACCAACCCCTGGAAAAGTAAGTATTTTTTCAGACGGGTCTGTGGTGGTTGAAGTTGGAGGAATTGAATTAGGTCAAGGTCTTTGGACAAAGGTGAAACAGATGGCTGCATATGGTCTCAGTGCTATTCAATGTGAAGGAACTGAAGGTCTCTTTGATAAAGTACGGGTTGTACAATCTGATAGTGTGAGCCTGATTCAAGGAGGCTTCACTGCTGGGAGCACTACATCAGAGTCAAGTTGCGAAGCAGTTAGGATTAGCTGCAACATCTTGGTCGAGAGACTAAAGCCTCTTAAAGAAGAACTGCAGGAGAAAATGGGCTCTATCAACTGGGATACCCTTATTATTCAGGTAGCTACTATAAATAAAGTATAACACCTCAATTTTGAACATTGATTGATTTTCCTTTCAGTTATCTTCACGAATGTGGGAGGAATTTCTCCGAAGATAAAACCAGTTCTCTTCATAATCATGTTGTAACATGAAGCAATTGGCATTTTAACTATTTTTTCTCTTTGTGATCATCCATATGGGGAGACTATTTTATGATTGAAGTTCGCTAATGACTTTTGAAGGTTTTGAAACTTTGTTTTTCTGTTCACATTGATGCATGTATATATTGGTATTTGTAATTTTGATGTATAGCTTCAAGTTTTTCTTGTTAAGGTCTTGGAGTATGTAGTACGGAAAAAGGCACATTGGCACTTAAGCATTCTCATAATTTGTGAGATCATGGTTAACTCCTTTTAATTAAGAGAATTATTCAGAGAATTAAATGTGGAAATGGAGTTGAGAGAATATAATTTCTTCTTATTTTCCTAGCCCACGAGCATAAAATTTTAATTACCATGTTACTGACAATTTATTAACATACAGGCAAACCTGCGAGCTGTGAACTTATCAGCCTCTGCATTGTATACACCCAGTAATGACTCCACCAGTTACCTTAATTATGGTGCTGCAGTAAGTGAGGTTAGTTGTCTTTTTTCCTATGCATATCTCAAATCAAAATGGTATTTTCTTAAGTCCACTGGTAGTCACTACTTCTCTAGAATGTTAAGTGTTTGTGTCATATTTACACACAAACCAAGTTACTGAAGTAACTGAGCCAACTTATCTCATATGCCATGCTAAATAATGGAAATTTTTTCTCAGGTGGAAATTGATCTTCTGAATGGAGAAACCAGATTTTTGCAAACAGATATTATTTATGATTGTGGACAGAGTCTAAACCCTGCTGTGGATTTAGGACAGGTAAGTTGACTACATACTTGCTATGCATGCTCAGCCATAACAAAAGGAATAAACAGGAGTTGGGCCCAAAAAAAGTTTGTATTAATACAGCCTCTCACATCATGGCTCTCTGGGAGTGGAGAAAGGAGAAAGAATTGGGAAACAATTACCTATGCTATAAATTAAATTCAATATTCTAAGAGGGAAAAGCTAGAATCAACTCCTGTTCACTTTGCTAAATAGTTTTTAAGTTTGATATTTTGTTAACAACCAAGATCAGAGGTTGAGGAGCCTTGTTAAGAACAAAGAGTCTTCAACTCCTTATGCTAAAAATATCTTGCCAAGAACCAATTCAACCAAGAACCTGAGATATTAAGTAGAGGTCCTATAAGATGTCTGTGGTCTCTTACAAGTTACAGTTATTCCACTATGAATGTTTATCCTTCTTAACAAAACACTCCTTTCCTGCAGATTGAGGGAGCTTTTGTCCAGGGCTTAGGATTTTTCATGCTTGAAGAATACGAAACAAATCTCGATGGTTTGGTGTTGCAAGACAGCACTTGGAACTATAAAATTCCTACTGTAGACACTATACCTATGCAGTTTAACATTCAAATCCTCAACAGTGGGCACCACCAGCATCGTGTTCTCTCTTCAAAAGGTATGACAGAAAAACCTGTTCATGCATTGATCTTATTTATTTTTCCTCATGAATGCAAGTCAGTCATACATGAAAAGGGGAGTTTTGTGATTCTGTCATTGATTCATTATTCTAGCAGTTACATTCCAAAATCTAGTGATGAAGACAGAAAAAATGTGTTAACCATATATTTTGTAGTGCAAACTTACTAGTTAAATAGCAGTAGTTTGAATACAGATTCATGTAACACCTCTATAGAATATATTGTAAAAAGTAAAAAGTTTGGTATCAAGCATAAGGATTGAAGTGGATGAAAGAAGTAATATTGAGTTCAATTTCATCTGCATATAGTTTGGATGTTGCAGCCCATGTTTTATTTTAGACTGTTAATAAAATTGAGAAAGCTTCAGTGTTAAAAAATGAAATTTGTTGGTGCAGCTTCTGGAGAGCCGCCACTGCTTCTAGCAGCCTCCATTCACTGTGCCACAAGAGCAGCAGTGAAAGAAGCAAGAACACAGCTTCTTTCATGGAGCAACCAAGATGGAGAAGATTCAACATTTCAGTTGGAGGTCCCTGCAACCATGCCTGTGGTGAAAGAACTCTGTGGACTTCACACTGTACAAGCATACTTGAAATGGAAAATGAGCAACAAGTAAAAAGGTTAACTAGGTCTGCAATAATCTTGCTCACTTGTGACAGTCACAGGTTTGAAGGATTTCTTCCCATGAATTGTTAGATAATAAATTAATTGATTGGATATAATAAAAAATAAAATGTATTTCTATTTGAAAGCAATCATATTTAATTAAAAAGTATAACAAATATGTCTAACAATAAAAATATAAAATTTGAAAAAAAAATTAACTTTACCATGTTTAGAAATTTTTATTTTTATTTGTCAAAATAAATTCAGACACAGAGCTTTGGGAAAGTTTTAAAACAAACCATATTTTTAAACTAAAAAATAAAACATGAATATTTAAATAAAAATATAAGTTCTATCACATAAACTTCAATTGGTTTTTTATATGAGATTTTTATTTACATTTAACTTTAGTTTTTTAAAAATATATGTTTTTTAACTCTTATAAAATAAATGAGTTTTGATTTTTGTTTTTATATTTTTTTATTCTTCATCTTATAAAATTGTAACTAAGTAATTTTAATCTTTAATACTCATATAAAGGATAAATAAATAAGATATTTAAAAATAAATAAATTTTATATACAGATATTAAATCATTGTAATATATCACATTAATGCTTGAGACCACTTAAAATGTTCACTTGAACTTTTGTTAGATACATAATTAATTAATAAATGTTATATAAAACTAAACATAAAAAAAGGCATTTCAAATTTGAAAAATTACTAAATACCAAGAAAAATACCCGTATTGAAATCAAAACACACACTCGTCTCATGACTAATATTATATTTAAGTTTTTTTTAATTTCATATTTTTCGAGTGAGTTTTTGTCATTTAATTTTTGTTATAAAACTAATATCTTGTTTTATCATTTTACTTACTTATCTTGTCTCTATTATTAAGAAATGTGAAATTTTATAATTAACATAACAATTAATAAAAAATAATAAGTGATTTTTATTACTTTCTTTAAAGATATGATATTGGTGAAGACGATTACTTCATCATAATGTAAGTGTAGTAGAGAAACATTATAAACTTATTATTTGACATGTTTTCAGTAATAAAAATCACTTTTCGTTTTTCATTAACTATAATGTCATCTTATCTTAAAATTTTACAATTTTTAATACATTAAAACAACTTATATGATAATAATCACATTATTTAATTAATAAAAAAACATAACTATCTCAACTGAAAAATATAATAATTTTAAATATGTAATAAAATAAAATATTTTAATATATACTCAATTAAAAATAATCAAATTTACAATAAACAAAAATCTTAATTTTAATATCGATCAATTTTTAAATTAATCAATTATTTAATCATATTAAATAAATAAATAAATAAAATAATTAACAATTGATGTTGACTTATACACACTAGAAAAATATTAATGATTTATATTAATGTTAGATAAAATCAGAAATAAAATTAATGATAATCATGGTAACCTATGGTTAACAAACGTGCTGCTAATTAATGATAACTATTTATTGATATTAAATAGTTTAATGTAGAAAATAAAAAGCATTAATTATAATAATAATAAAAATTTAATGTTTAATTAAATAATAAATGTAGATAATAAAATTAGCTATTTAAAAAAGATTTAAATAAATTTTAAATACTTTATAAATTTGGATATTTTGAATTAAATTCAATTACAAATTTGTTAATGCTTAAAATATTTTTGTAAGTAAATAGTCCGTCCAATGTAATAATTATATTGATATATTTCATTTAGTATATTAAAATAAAATAAATTAAAAACTGTGATAATACATAAACTTTACAATTTTATTAATTTTATTTGAATTCGGTCAAGTAACCTTGGACACTCCTTTTAAATGGTGTGTTGGATACTTGTAGTGAACTGTTCAATTTAAAAATATTTGTTAAATTTCTAACAATTTTATTATGATTCTAACCTAATTTTAAAAAGAATTAAAAATTCAAACTTTATTGTATAAATTATTATTATGATTATAAAAATTCACTTGTTTGATTATCACATCTGTTTAATAAAGGAGAAAATTAACGAGTTAATAAATGTTAAGATGAAATATATCAATAATTATTATACTGATTATTTATCTATTTTTTTATTTTAATCTGAGTATCATGTTGTTTAAGTTTTTTTTTTAGGATGATATAAATATTGTTTTCGTTTTTTCATCTCTAATTCGAAGATCAACTTCTGTCATCATTTCTATATTTTTCAAATTTTTTCGCCAAAAAATCTGCTTTTTTTTAAAACGAGTTAACTCACAAGTTGGAAAAAAAATAGGATTAACTTTTTTTACCAAATAAATTTTTTAAATTAAATATCTTGTAAATTAATTTTTTTAATAGAAACATTTAATATTATCTTTATCGGTGTCAGTGAGTTTTTTTAAAATTGAAACACGTGTTACACTGTTTACAATGTTGAGTAATAGTGTAATACATATAAAAATATTTCACTTAAACATTAAATATAATAACATAAACAAAAATATTTGTTTTATGAACTTAATTTTATAATGATTATTAAAAGTAAAAGGATAATGTCATGAATTAGGCAATAAAATAATATTCAATTATATATAATGATTAATGATAAATATGAATAGTGGTTGGTCTTTAGGCTAATCAACTTAATTAGAATTTAGTATCTTAAAATCTATATTTGATTATTTAATCTATCATATATAAACTATTCGGATTACAACACACTTTAAATAATTATTTTCATAATAAACTATAATTTTATATAATTTATTACAAAATTAAAAAAAATATTATATCAAAAGTAAAATTTAAAATTACTTTTGACTTAAATTAAAAAAACTTTACTAAGATAATAGCATCTTTGTCATGTCGCATAGGAAGAAGGTTCAATAATTCAGAATTGATCCTTCTTATCCAGAAAACCAGATTTTATTCCTTCAAAAGCCTATTGATATAATTTTATTCATTTATTTCTAAAAGATATTTGTAAACTCAGGGTCCTCTTTGATGATAATATAGTAGTTTGAAAAATATAAGACTTAATTAAATTTTAAATAACTTATAAAAGCATTTTTAATTAACAGAATTTATTTTATTAATTGTTTTAAATATTTTTCTATTCTTATAAAAATTTTATGGTCTGATATTATTTTCATCTTTAGTTGATAGTTGATGTGAAGAATAAAATATTATGTGATCTATTCACAGTATAAAAAATACATAATAAACTGAAAAATTAATTTAAAATATTTAAATTTGTGAAATATGAGTTTTGTTTTAATTTCTTAATATTTTTATTTTTTTCTTATTTTTTAATAATATTTTTTATATGATAAAAGATTGTTGTTAGTTGATTTGATGTGATGTTAGTAGAAAAACTTTTTATATAAAAAAATTAATTAATTAATTTAGTAAAAAAAATATGAAAGAAAATGGGACCAGAGTATCTTTTCCAAATGTTGTCATGTCAGTCTCAAGCAGTTGACTATGTTATAAAGAGAGGTTGATCACTACGGAATGTTTACTCTCACAACACAACACAACTCACACACATTGTAATAGTTTAAGGTTCTCTTCTGTTCTGTTACTGAAAACTGAAACACGAGTTGCTGAAATTATGGAACTGCAGAAGACTCCAACAAGTTTGGTTTTTGGTATTAATGGTGAGAGGTTTGAGCTCTCCCATGTTCATCCGTCAACCACTTTACTAGAATTCTTGCGTATTCACACTCGTTTCAAGAGTGCCAAGCTTGGCTGTGGTGAAGGTACATGCATCTCTGTCGTTCTCTGCGTTCAACCATTTTTTATCTACTGAAGGTCATGGAGTTTATTCATTCGTTTGCTTCATTGCCGAATTAGTTTTAGAGCTGTTCCCCTTCATAGGTGTATTTGAATTTCCGATCTTTTTTATTTTTTATTTTTGCCTTTCAATTTCTGTAAGCTTGGTATTTACTGTAGGGATTCATCTTTTCCTTTTTTTTTTGTCTGTAAGATTAATCTTGGACAAGTGTGATTTTAATGTTTCATCTTATTTTTCTAGTGGTCTACTCATGAAGATGAAGGAGAAGGTGTTGGCTTTAAGTAGTCCTAATTATTGTTTTCAATCTGGTACTTGATGTTTTGAAATGGTTGGTTTCAGGGGGGTGTGGTGCTTGTGTAGTTTTAATCTCCAAATATGATGCTGTGCTTGAACAAGTTGAGGATTTTACTGCAAGCTCTTGTCTCACACTACTTTGCAGCATACATGGGTGTTCAATTACAACCAGTGAAGGCATTGGGAATACTAAAGAAGGATTCCACCCAATTCATGAAAGATTTGCAGGATTCCATGCCACTCAATGTGGCTTTTGTACACCTGGAATGTGTGTTTCCCTCTTTGGAACTCTTGTCAATGCTGAAAAGACCGATCGTGCAGAGCCACCAGATGGCTTCTCGAAAGTAACTGTTAGTGAGGCTGAGAAGGCCATCGCAGGGAATCTTTGTCGCTGTACTGGGTACAGACCAATTGCTGATGTCTGCAAAAGCTTTGCAGCTGATGTTGATGTGGAGGATTTGGGGTTCAACTCGTTCTGGAGAAAGGAAGAGAACAAGGAGTTAAAGATTAGTAGGTTGCCTCGATATGACCGTGGTCAATTGAGTAGTAGATTTCCTACGTTTTTGAAGGAAATCAAGCATGATGTGCTCTTGGCTTCTGAGAAGCACAGTTGGCACAGACCTACTAGTCTAACTGAGCTTCAGAGTTTATTAAAACTAAACAATTCCAATGGAACACGGATAAAAATTGTAGTTAGTAATACAGGTATGGGATATTACAAAGATAAAGAAGGCTATGATAAGTACATTGATCTAAGGGGAATTTCTGAGCTTTCAAAGATCAGAAAGGACCGAACAGCGATTGAAATTGGAGCAGCAGTGACGATATCTAAAGCTATTGAAGCACTGAGAGAAGATCTCAGAAGTGAGTTTCTCTCAGATTATGTAATGATACTTGAAAAGATTGCTGATCATATGAGCAAAGTTGCCTCTGAATTTATCCGGAACACAGCCAGTGTAGGCGGAAATTTAGTCATGGCACAAAGGAATAATTTTCCCTCGGACATTGCTGTAATACTTCTTGCTGTAAATGCAATGGTTCACATTATGACTGGTGCACAATTTGAGTGGCTGACACTGGAAGAATTTCTGGAAAGACCAGCCTTAGGTTTGGAAAGTGTGCTTTTAAGCATTAAAATTCCTAGTTTGGAACACAATCAAAGTGAATCATCAAAACCAAGAGGTAGCTTCCTCTTCGAAACATACCGAGCTTCCCCACGGCCCCTTGGAAATGCCCTTCCCTACTTAAATGCTGCTTTCCTGGTTAAGGTGTCTCCATGCAACGATTCTGGTGGAACTGTGATAGATACTTGTAGGCTGTCTTTTGGTGTTTACGGGAGTAAGCATGCAATCAGAGCAAAAAAAGTTGAAGAACTTTTAGCTGGAAAACTTTTAAGTTCTAGCGTTTTGTACGATGCTGTCAACTTGATTACAGCCACTATTGTATCTCAAGATGAGAACACAAAAACTGCTTATCGTTCAAGTTTGGCAGCAGGTTTTATTTTTCAGTTCTTTAACCCTCTTATTGACAGTTCTGATAGAATAGGCAATGGTTATTTGAATGGAAATAATAATCATCCTTTTGCTGAGGATTTTGAATTAAAAGTCAGTCTGAAGAACGTACCTCATGACAAAGTTCCAACTTTACTAACATCTGGCAAGCAAGTCCTTGAAGCAGGCTGTGAGTATCATCCTGTTGGTGAGCCAATTGTGAAATCTGGAGCTGCACTACAAGCTTCAGGTGTGTTTTGTATCATTAAGTTTTAAGTTTTTTCACTGACTGCTGTCTTTTCTTTGCATTTCTATCAAATTTCAGAGCAGTAAACTAAAATATTTACATACGAAGTTGGTACCTTTTTGTATTAAATTCCATTTCCTTTGAAGTGAGTCTTAGTGCTATTATAAGATTGTAAAGCTTGTGACCTTGGTGATGAAATTTTTATGTCTCACAAACAGCCTCTCAACTACGATGGTTAATTTGTATACATCTTAGCCTCTCTCGATCCTGTAAATGGATGAGAGTCTCAAAATCAGTAAGTTAAAAAAATAACTGTTCTCCATGCTCTTGGTTCTGATGAATTGTGTATCCATAATTTGCATCTTATAGTCTCTGGTTATCTTATAACTATTGTCGAGATAACTATGTTAAAAGGTCCAATGTCCAGGTCATAAAAACTTGTTCCAAAATGCTTTTGGTTCTGATAAATTCTGCATCCATATTTTGCATCTTAAAGTCTCTGGTTTCCTTAACCATGCTCAAAAGCTCACTTTCATAGTCACAGACTAGTTTGTATGTGTCTTATTTTATCCTGTTTTGATGCCTGTGAATTATGACTTTTCATGTTTAGTTGTTTAAATTTATGTTCAGTAACACAAGTACATATTTGTGAATAATCAAATATAGGTGAGGCTGTGTTTGTGGATGACATTCCATCACCATCAAATTGCTTACATGGAGCATACATATATAGTGCTAAACCTTTAGCAAGGGTAAGGAGTATAAAACTCACGCCTGAGTTGCAACTGGATGGAGTAAGGGATATCATTTCAAGTAATGACATTCCCAATGGTGGGGAAAACATTGGATCTAAGACTATATTTGGGATCGAACCTCTATTTGCAGAAGAAAAAGCCAGATGTGTTGGTGAACGCCTTGCCTTTGTTGTGAGTTCTTAATCCCTCATTGTGATCCAACAATGTAGGAGCTTATTTTTCATTTGTTTGGAGATTGATATGATAATACTACCATTTTAGTCACGGAATGTCATCTTTAGGTTGCAGATACTCAGAAAGTTGCAGATTTGGCTGCAAACTCAGCTGTTGTTGATTATGATACTGAAAATCTTGAGCTTCCTATTCTATCCGTTGAAGATGCTGTTGAAAGATCTAGCTTTTTTGATGTTCCTCCTTTTCTGTATCCAAAACATGTTGGTGATATATCAAAAGGAATGGCTGAAGCAGATCACAAGATTCTTTCTGCTGAGGTACATTAGAATTTATTTGTTGCTCTCCTTTGTTTCCCACTTCCTCTCATTTCGTGCCTTTGTGCTCCTTGGTTTCCTAGGCAATGTTGAAGTTTGCTCCTGAATAATTACTGTTTAAATGGTTATGCTGAATAAAATATGTGAACTACAGATGAAACTTGGGTCTCAATACTATTTTTATATGGAGCCACAGACTGCACTTGCTGTTCCAGATGAAGACAATAGCATTACAGTTTACTCTTCAAACCAATGCCCTGAGAATACGCATTCTATTATAGCAAGATGCCTCGGTATTCCAGAAAATAATGTTCGTGTAATTACAAGAAGGGTTGGGGGTGGTTTTGGTGGAAAGTCTATAAAAGCCATGCCTGTAAGTATTTATAATTCTTTGAAAATATAACTTTATTTTATCTCTATTGTTTTTTTCATTGACTAACTAATAAATTTTGTAGAGTGTAGACATGAACTTTCATCTCCTGTTGTAAAGGAAATACACTAATAATGTGAAAGAAAAGAAAAGAATGTGTCTATAGTCATTCCACTTATGTTATTTATATATTATATTCAGCAATCTGGAGACGTCCTTCTATTGTCTTTGACAATGGTTTTGTTTATTAAAGCAACCATTTGCTCTTGAAATGTGTATTTTGAATGTAATAAATTAGAAATTGAATTCTTCTCTTGGATAAAAAATTAATGTTAAGTGGGAGGAAGGGTAAAAAGTTGTCAGATAAGCAAACGAAACAAGACAGAAGAAAATATTAAAACATTAGGTGAAAAGATCCTCTTTGATAAGCTACTATCCCAATTGTTAGATGTGTTTTACAATATGGGCCTAGGCCCTTACTCAGATTTTCGGGTTAAAGTATGGTTACACCTTTTCTCCAGTCAACAAGATGGTCTCTATCAAATTATTTTTAGCCATAATTGTTTTTTGATGTTGCCTCCTCTATCAGTTGGATGTAAACAATGTCTTCCTACATGGTGATTTAATAGAGGAAATTTATATAGAACAACCTCTTGGTTTTGTTGATCAAGGGGAATCTTTCGACTTGGTTTGTCATCTCCGCAAATCTTTATATGGTATATCGTCATTCTATTGTTGGGTGTATCTACCTAGTAGTGTATGTTGATGACTTTGTTCTTACATGTAGCAATCACCATGACATTTTACAAATAAAACAACACCTTTGTCATCATTTTTAGACAAAAGACCTTGACAAACATAAATATTTCAGAAGTATACATTGGATATTTTAAAGGAGACTGGACTAATGAATTCCAAGTCCCTTGACGCACCTATAGATCCCAATGCTAATGCTCAAATAGTTACTTAAAGAATTGAGATTAGGGAAGGTTACATCCAAATTTACTACCAAAGACTAAAGACTTATTTGTGCATGAGATTTCCACTTAGTGGAGTCCAAGGAGGGTAGTTGTATGAAGCCTTACCCTTGTAAGCAGAGAGGTTTTTTTAAATTTGAATCCATGGCCTCTGGAAATTTCATGTCCAAAGACTGCTTGGTTGTTAGGAATTATAGCTACTTCCCCTAAAATTATCCCTAAGTGTCAAAGGAAACCAAGAAAGAACAAAGGGTGCAATGAAATCTTTATTATCGAACAGGAAGTACAGTATCCTTACCTAGGCAAATCTCCTTCTACTGAGCCTGAGGTCTAGGGTCTCATTTCTACAAAATTTCTAACTAACATACAACTGATTCCCTCTTATTTTGTAACAGTAGCTACCCACTTCCTTACTAATTCTCTCAAATTCTCTTATATACGAAAATTTATATGTCTTCGTGTGTGTGTGTAGTACTAACAATTGGATCTTGCAGGTTGCCACATCATGTGCACTGGCAGCACATAAATTACAGCGCCCAGTTAGGATATATCTAAATCGAAAGACAGATATGATAATGGCTGGAGGAAGGCATCCTATGAAGATAACTTACAGTGTTGGGTTTAGGAATGATGGTAAGATTACAGCACTAGAACTTCAAATTCTGGTCAATGCAGGGATATATGTGGATATAAGTGCAGTAATGCCACATAATGTAGTTTCTGCACTTAAAAAGTACGATTGGGGTGCCTTAGCTTTTGATATAAAGGTATGCAGAACAAACCATCCCAGTAGATCTGCTATGAGGGGCCCTGGGGAAGTGCAGGGATCGTTTATTGCTGAAGCTATTATAGAAAATGTAGCAGCTACACTTTCAAAGGATGTAGACTCTGTCAGAAGCATTAATCTTCACACATACAATAGTCTTCAGTCATTCTATGAGTACTGTCATGGTGAACCTCACGAGTATACCTTGCCTACAATATGGAATAAGTTAGCTGTTTCTGCAAACTATGACCAGAGAACCAATATGGTGCAAGAGTTTAACAGGATTAACACATGGAAGAAAAGGGGAATCTCTCGAGTACCGGTTGTGTTTCAATTGATTCAAAGACCAACTCCTGGAAAAGTAAGTATTTTTTCAGACGGGTCTGTGGTTGTTGAAGTTGGAGGAATTGAACTGGGTCAGGGTCTCTGGACGAAGGTGAAACAGATGGCTGCATATGCTCTTGGGGCTATTCAATGTGATGGAATTGGAGGTCTCTTCGACAAAATACGGGTTGTACAATCTGATAGTGTGAGCTTGATTCAAGGAGGATTCACTGCTGGGAGCACTACATCAGAATCAAGCTGCGAAGCAGTTAGGCTTAGCTGTAATATCTTGGTAGAGAGGCTAAAGCCTCTTAAGGAAAACCTGCAGGAGGAAATGGGCTCTGTCAAGTGGGAGACCCTTATTCTTCAGGTATCTACTATAATAAATTTAAAGAGCTTAGTTTTAAACATTGATAGATTTTCCTCTCAAGGAATTCTCGTTCTCATCATGGGAGGAAGTTCCCTTGAGATAAAATTGGTTCTCTTCATAATCATTCTGTAAAAATGAAGCAAGTGGATCTGTAACTGTTTCTCTCTTTATGATCCATATAGATAGATTATTCATGATTGAATTTCACTACTGTTTGCCTTAAGGTTTAGAAACTTTTTTTTTTCTAATTTATATCGATGAATGTATATTGGTATTTGTAATTGTGCATAGGATGTATTGCTTCAGGGTTTTCCCGTTAAGTTCTTGTAGGTACTCAGTGTTCTCATAATTTATGGGATCATAATTAACTCCTTTCAATTAAGAAAGTATTAGGGGAGTGCTCTGGAAATGGAATTAAGTATAGAGAACTTCTTATTTTCCTAGTCCACAAGCATAATATTAATTACCACGTTGCTGACAATTTATTGAATACAGGCATACATGCAAGCTGTGAACTTATCAGCATCTTCATTTTATGCACCCAGCATGAGCTCCATGAGTTACCTTAATTATGGTGCTGCAATAAGTGAGGTAGGTTGGTCTTACTTTTGGTTTTCTGTACACATTTCAAATCAAATTGATATTCTTTTCGAGTTCACTGATAGTTACTTCTCTTGAATGTAAGCACTAATGTCATATTTTCACATAAGCCATGTTGTAGAATGTAAGTACTGATATTCTAAATGATGGAAATTATATCTCAGGTGGAAATAGATCTTCTGAATGGTGAAACCAGATTTTTGCAAACAGATATTATTTATGATTGTGGACAGAGTCTCAACCCTGCTGTGGATTTAGGACAGGTAAGCTGACTACATATTTGTTATGCAAAGCCAACTCTAATCATGGAATAACACAATACAATAGTTCGAGGCCCAATAATAGGTTTTATTAACACGGCCTCTCGCATAAAGGCCCTCTGGGAAGTCAAGAGGAGACTAAGAACTGGCACACTTTTCCTTCCTAAAAAATTACAGTTAATTATTAGAAATGGAAAAGGCAAGAATCAACTCCTGATAACTTTCTGATACCTTGTTAAGAAACACCAAAGAGGCTTTAATTCCTTTAGCCAAAAATATCTTGTTAAGAACAAACTCAACCAAAACGCTTGAGAATTTAGTTGGAGATCTTGGAATGTTAAAAGTTACAAATACTGTTCAGTTGTTCAACTATGTGTGTGTATTCCTCCTAATCATATAACACATCCTGCAGATTGAAGGAGCTTTTGTCCAGGGATTGGGGTTTTTCATGCTTGAAGAATACGAAACAAATCTTGATGGTTTGGTGTTGCAAGATGGCACTTGGAACTACAAAATCCCTACAATAGACACTATACCATTACAGTTTAATGTTGAAATCCTCAACAGTGGGCACCACCAGCAACGAGTTCTCTCTTCAAAAGGTATGACTAAATCACAAAAAATCTGTCAGTGCATTGTTCTTATCTATTTATTGTCCTCATGAATGCACATCACGTGATGAAAAGGAAGTTTTGTGAATTCTCCTCCATTGATTCATTATCAGTTCATTCTAACTGTTAATTCCAAAATGTTGGGATGAAATGAGCAAATATTTGTTAACCATATACTTGTTGTGGCGTAAACTAACTAGTTAATTAGTGTAGTAGCTTGAATATGAGATACATGTTATAGTTATACATCTAGAGCAGGAATTAAAAAAAAGGTTTGGTATCAAAGCTAAGGTGGAAGTGGATGGAACTGAATAATCAATTCAATTTCTTCTGCATAATAGTTTGGGGGGAAAATTGTGGTTATAACTTGTAGGCATGCTGCAGCCTATTTTTTATGTTAGAATCTTAATAAGATTGAGAAAGCTTCACCTATTCCTGTTTGAAAATCTAATATGAAAAAAAAAATTGAAATTTGTTGCTGCAGCATCTGGGGAGCCACCATTAGTTCTAGCAGCTTCCATTCACTGTGCCACTAGAGCAGCAGTGAAAGAAGCAAGGAAACAGGTTCTTTCATGGAGCAACCAAGATGAAGCAGATTCAACATTTGAGTTGGGGGTCCCTGCAACCATGCCTGTGGTAAAGGTACTCTGTGGACTGGACAATGTTGAAAGATACTTGAAATGGAAAATGGGAAGGACATAATACTGTTGAATATCCTAGATTAGTTAGAAGAATAATTTTATTCTATCCATTTTTCAGTCCTTCTGGTAAAAATTTAAAATAAGTTGAGTTTTTATTATTTTATTTCTCATGATGATCATGCTAGTGCAAAACTTGCAATTTTTTCTTATGTTCACAATAAGAAACACAGGCTATTTCTTGTGGGGCAGTTTTTGCTGCAAGAATAAGGTATATCTGGACAGTAATGTACTTTAGTTATGCATAAAGTGCTTAAAGTGATGTGCATTGCTTTATCGGTATAAACATGTTTTAATTTATAAAAACTAATTTATGTAGAAATTAATTTTAAAATTTATAAAAAATAATTTTATTTGAGAAATGGTCTGTTTCTTAAAAGGAACATGTTTGCCGACAAAATTTTATTCTGCAATATGTTATTTTGTAAGGACTACCTTTTTTATTACATGTACGAAGTTCACCAAATTCTGCATGATGAGATTCATCCATATTAATTTGATAATAAATGCTGCATCTGCATCATAAGCAATGTGTCAAACACTGGTAACAGATAGCATTTCTTTTAGTTTATATTACATTTTAAAGATGAATATATGAAATATTGCATTATATTCCTATACTTTAAACATCCTTTTATCCAATTTTTATCTCTAAAATCGAAATAGATTTATGGTTTGGTTATATTTTTAATTATTTGAATTTAAATTATGTGTTGTGGTAGTTTCAAGTTTTTAGTTAATTAAATTTTCTTTTTTCAAAATTAAGTAGGTTTATACACTCATCTAAAAAATGCATTTTTATTTTTTTAAGCCATTTTGAACAGATAGAGGTTTAGTGGTTCCGGTGAGTTCAGTCAATCTAAATTTCTAACTCACTTATTCACTCACCATACAATAATGTTTTAGTATGAATCATATATATAATTTCTATTTATTTAGTTACACACCATGACCTTAAACCATTATTTTTATCACATACTAAAGTTTATCATCTCATTAATGAGAATCAATTACTTAATTATGACTAATTTTTTATGTGATCTTTTGGTAACATATAAATAACTGACATAAGAAAATCACCTTAAATATCATGTTTAAATGTTTATAATTGCATTGTTCCTTTGTTAGTTTCTAACTTTGAGAGGTTGGAGTCATGATTTTCATTATTATCTACAACGTACGAGCAACTTAATCATCTTATCTTATGTTAGTATCCTTAAAATATTTACAACTTAAAGCATTTAAATTATCATTTATTCAAAAGCTCATTCATTCCATCAATTTTGTATTAGAATTTTTTACGGGATACAGGAGATAAATCTTATATTAATAGGTTATGAACAAATAATACAAGAGATCATGATATAATTTTATCTTAATAATTCGTTAATAATATGTGATTGTATTTTTTAATATGTCCCAACTTTTTTATTTTTAATTAGTGCACAACTTTTATTTTATACTTAAATTCCTAACATTTTTTTCATTGAAAGGAATATGTTTATGATCATTTTAAAAATACATGTTCTATATTTTCGCACATGATTATGAATGAAAAATTTGGGATGTAACCACGCAAAAATAAAATGAGATTAATCATAATTAAATAATAAACATTATTTGAAACAAAAGAAATAATTTTAGCATAAAAAAATACCATTTTACGAGTGCCTTCTCTGGTACTCATTTGTTTGTATGTTAACATCAGAAGCAAATATTAGAAACACAGCCTGTAATTGTACTGCAACAAATCACTCACAGCTGCCCTGCAATATCAGGAAAAGGTATATGCAAATAAAATAAAATAAAAATAAGTAAAAGTAGATATATAAATAAATAAAAGAGAAATTAAAAGTTTTAGTTTAAGAGAAGTATATAAAAGAAGAAGAGAGAAAGAAAATTGAAATAAATAAATAAAAATAAATATTGATTTTTATCAATTTCAAAATTATTTTTCCTCTCAATCCCATAAAAACAAACCGTCTTAGCTTACTTCTAGTTACACAAAATTATTCCATCTCGTAAATCAAACAAAATTTTAGTCTCATACTAAATTATTAAGTGATTCCATGATTATTATTTATTATAATTTCAGTTAATTTCTATATTCTCTCATTCTAAAATAATAGTAGTTTAAAGTTTTTCAAGAACAACAATAAATAATAAGTGTATGTTTGTCTTAATAAATTCTTATTTTTATATATTACAAATACAAACATTGATATAATTGATCTGAGAAATAAAATTAATATTTTTGCTGAAAATGGGAATATAAGTTAATTTATAAGTTTAGAAAAATAAAACTACTGGTATTTATGATCATGAGTATCTTATAATTTATCCTGAGAACTGCACAAAACACATTAAGACACCTCACTCTCAAACCCACTTTGTTATCTCCATTCAACTTCTTCCTTTCAGCTTCTTCACTTCAGTGCCTGAAGTAGTGGTAACCTTCTTAATGCCATTAACTATGCTCCATTTCATGTGTTTAGAAAACTACATGTTTTTCACTTGCTTCATATGCATGTCAAATAATGGAATTCACATCTTATGGCTATTGTGAAAATATCTCAACTACATGCTGATTATATACAGGTTCAACTTCAAGTGTTGAAATGGGGGCAATTGCAACACCCCTTGTGGTTGTTCTTCTATTTTGCTGCCTAGTTTCTGTTTCACAAGCAGAATACTTGAAGTACAAAGACCCAACACAGTCACTGAATGTTAGAATCAAGGACTTGCTGAAGCGGATGACCCTGGAGGAGAAGATAGGTCAAATGGTGCAGATTGAACGAAGTATTGCCACCCCTCAAGTGATGAAGAAGTACTTCATTGGTAAGCTCTCACCCAATCTCTGAAAAACTACCAGTGCCTTATATGCTACTATACTATGCATGGTGGTTAGTAATGTTTTTCTATTTTCCTCATATAATAAGTGTATGAGTTGTTGGATATAAGGGGTATAACAGTGTTTGCAATTATGGAGGTGACATTATAGAAATACATGTGATGTGATGATTGATGGGCAGGGAGCGTGCTGAGTGGGGGAGGCAGTGTTCCAGAAACAAATGCATCTGCTGAGACTTGGATCCAAATGGTGAATGGGATTCAGAATGGATCTTTGTCTACCCGCCTTGGGATTCCAATGATTTATGGCATAGATGCAGTTCATGGCCACAATAATGTCTACAAGGCCACCATCTTTCCTCACAATGTTGGGCTAGGAGTTACCAGGCAAGTATGCATGATATACTTAATGAGTAGTCATGGTCATTTTCTTTTGTGACAAGATAACTTTTTTTGTTTGTAATTTGAAGACCTTGGTTTTCAAATGCTAATGGTGCCGTATGCAGTTGAAAGCCATATTTCAACATGTTGACATTTTCACTACACCCTTCAATTATTATCCTCCATTCAATGATAAACCAAATTGAACTATAGGAATTCATTATTGGGACATTTTAGATCTTTAAAATGAATTATTATTTCATTTTTATCTCTTCTCACTACCTTTCTTCTTAGCTGAATACATAAACTAATTATATAATGCTAATAGGGATCCAGTGCTGATAAAGAAGATTGGAGATGCAACTGCCCTTGAAGTTAGAGCTACTGGAATTCAGTATGTTTTTGCTCCATGCATTGCGGTAATGTTGATGATTCCGTTCCTTTTACATCAAGTAAAAGTTTAACATTGATCAAATGTATGTTTGGTAACCTTTTTCTTCCATAGGTCTGCAGAGATCCTAGATGGGGGCGTTGCTATGAAAGCTACAGTGAGGACCCTGAGATTGTTAAAGCAATGACTGAAATTATTCTTGGTTTGCAAGGAGACATCAGTGGAAATTCCAGAAAGGGGGTTCCCTATGTTGCTGGAAAGTAAGATTCTTAATAGTAGCTTGAGTTCAGTGTGAACCATTTGGTTAATTGATCATCCTAAACTTTTTAAATACTTCCATAGTTCCATGCACATATGTTGGATGGTAATAATCACTCTGTTCCTTCTCACCTCTTGTTTATAGTTTATTGTTGTTAAAAGATTTTCTGTGTTTGTAAATTATTTTAAGCTTTTGTTCTGTTTTTTTTATGCAAAAGCATTGTATTATTGTCTTTAATTGTATTTATGCAATTTTCTTTAAGATTTTGGGTTCTGGAATTTCTGTGTAAAATTTTGTGAGTTTTGCTTCTACAAAAAGTGTTACATTATTTAAACTTGAATATTGTTTCAACATTGTAATTAATTTGACACAGGAACAAGGTGGCGGCTTGTGCTAAGCATTATGTAGGAGATGGTGGCACATCCAAGGGCATTAATGAGAATAATACTTTGATCAGTTATAGAGGATTGCTTAACATTCACATGCCTGCATATCATGACTCCATCCTCAAGGGGGTTTCAACAGTAATGGTCTCCTACTCTAGCTGGAATGGCAAGAAGATGCATGCCAATCATTTTCTTGTCACTGATTACCTCAAGAACAAACTGAAGTTCAGGGTAACAAATAAAACTTATTTGATTAGTCTCTAATAAAGCAATTGAAGTGTACTTTTGGTTCTTTTAATTTACATTACATGTGATTTTGGTTTCTCAAGTTTTGTTTTTTACCTATTTTTAAATATATAAGAAAAGATCTTCCATCAAATTCAATGAGTAAACATGCAGTTTCTGATGTAGTCTTTTTGGCATTTTTCAGGGTTTTGTCATATCAGATTGGCTAGGCATTGACAGGATTACTTCTCCTCCTCATTCTAACTATTCGTACTCTATTCAAGCTGGTGTTGGTGCTGGAATTGACATGGTAACAAAAGAAAGAAATTTTTTATGACTTTTGTGACTGATATTTAGTATCATGACTTTTTCATTTATATCTACGTTTACATTATTTTACAGATCATGGTTCCTTTTAATTTCACTGAATTCATTGATGTGCTGGTTTATCAAGTAAAGAACAATATTATCCCTGAAAGTAGGATTGATGATGCTGTGGAAAGAATCTTAAGAGTAAAATTTGTCATGGGCCTATTTGAGAATCCACTTGCTGATCCAAGCCTGGTGAATCAACTTGGTAGTGAGGTATATTTCCAGAAGGATGTACTTTTAATATCTTTCAAATGAATATTTTTTTATGAATTACTGTGCCTTGAACAGGAGCATAGACAGTTAGCAAGGGAAGCTGTAAGAAAATCTCTTGTGTTGCTAAAGAATGGTAAATCTGCTGAGAAGCCTCTACTTCCCCTTCCCAAGAAAGCTGCAAATATACTGGTGGCAGGAAGCCATGCTGACAATTTGGGTTATCAATGTGGAGGATGGACAATTACCTGGCAGGGGCTTGGTGGCAATAATCACACAGTTGGTAAGCCAACACGCTTAATTTTGGTGTAATAATGTATATTTTTAAGGTAAGAGGCCTTGGTATACGATATAATGTGTTTCAAATAATCAAGAAGGGTTTTGGGTGTTAAAAAGGTAAGAGTATGGTGTGAAGTTTCAACAAACCACCGGTGCCAATGTAATTTGCCCAAAACATTAACTCTTAACCATCTAAAACCTGCATGGATAAGCATGTAAAACATTCATACACACTGCAACTTGGATTATCTGATTATGGTTTTCTTTTTGTAGGATAGTTACGGTTTATCTGACAAAAAAATATCACTTTCCTAACAGGTACAACAATCCTTGATGCTGTAAAACAGACAATTGATCCTGCTACTAAAGTTTTCTACAAGGAAAGTCCTGACTCCACCTTTGTCAAGTCCAACAACTTTTCTTATGCCATAGTCATTGTAGGTGAACCCCCTTATGCAGAAACACTTGGTGATAGCTTGAATCTAACTATAGCTGAGCCAGGTCCAAGCACCATTACCAATGTATGTGAATCTATCCAATGCGTGGTAGTTCTCATCACTGGCCGTCCAGTAATGATTCAGCCATATCTATCAAAAATAGACGCTCTTGTGGCTGCATGGCTTCCAGGAACTGAAGGCCAAGGTGTCGCTGATCTTCTATTTGGTGATTATGGATTCACTGGCAAGCTGGCAAGAACATGGTTCAAGACAGTTAACCAACTTCCAATGAATGTTGGTGATAAATATTATGATCCTCTCTTTCCATTTGGATTTGGCTTATCTACAAATCCCACCAAGCACTAAAACAATATTTGAGATTACTACTCAAGTCTCACGGCTCCTTTTCACCAAGGAGATTCTGAATTGTCTTCGGCAAGTGAATGATCACACATGTATGTTTGTAATGAAAACCTTAGAGAAACTTAGCACTAGAAAATAAAATTTACTGTTTTGACAATTTTATCTTATGAATTTAACATTATAGTGTGCTCGGATAAGTAAATAAAAGTGTTGATTGCAAAGGATAGAGATGAAACAAAACAAAAAAAATAGCTGTGATTTTTCAACTTGACAGATTTAAAGTGCAGTTCTATATACACTTCTCACTCACAACACAAGTAGAACAACTTAATCACCAAGAAATTTCAACCACATAAGTTACCATTCCAATTCTACAAGGTCCCTTATCATTCATATGCAAAGATCCCAACATCATCTAGAAATCACCTTACGTACTTCAAACTTTATAAATAAAATAATTTCCTTTCGGAAAACCAAAATCAATCCACAATTTCTAACATTTTATTCCAATTATCAAAGATGCATTGACTTCCATCTAATTTCCAATTCTAACTTCATTCAAATAAACTTTCAAAATTGAATTAGTTTCTCACACCTTAATTTTCTTGTACCCCACGGAACTAAAATGGTAAGGATATGTGAAACACACACCCTCAGCAGCTTCTAGATCAATCCAAACCAATTAGCTAAACATCAATCACCACCCAAAAAAAAATTATAAACCTCAATTTCTCTCGAATCTTAGAAACCCTAGACACTTGCATTCAAGTCTTTGAAAAGATGTAAGAATAGAAGGAAAGAAAAAAGAAGTTTACCCTGAGTAAGGAAACATCAAACTTATGCTCTAGCTTTCCTTTTAAATGAAATTATGGAAGAAAATCTCAATTAAGGAAAAGAAGGAGATTTGGTGCTTTTTTACGGCTAAGGGGAGAAGAAACGGTGAAAGGAGAATGAAGGCAATTTTTCCGGCACCTCCATAATTTGTTCTTGCACCTCCTTAGTTTCTTTTTACACCTCCATAATTATTGTAATTTTAAAAATACCCTTATGAATTTGTATTCAAAATTTTAAAATTAAAAAGTGATTTTCTGAATTCATAAATACTTTTAAGAAAATGCTCCCTGCACCCAACACTTTTGAACCTGCACCCAACACAATTTAAAAAATTCCAAAAATACCCTTTATTTTGGAAATGAAAATCTAGAATTAAAAATAATGCATTCCGGAAAAGTAGATCCAAAAGAGATTTTTGTGTTCTGGATATAAAAATCCGGATAAAAAAATCAAAATTCCCTTCCGGATAAAAAATTCCGGAATTGAAAATAATTCATTCTGTAAAAATTTATCCATAAGAGATTATTGTGTTTCGGAAAAAGGGTCCGGAGTGTAATTTTATATGTACCCTTTTTTTAAGGGTATTTTCGTAGTTTCCCCTATGATTGGGTTCAGTGATATGGTGCAGGAAGCAATTGCCTACTTTTAAATTATAGAATTTGTAAGCCAACTTTGTATTGTAAATTCTTCAATTCACATGACTTCCAAATAGTAGAAATTAGAATAAAAAGTTGGCTTTCAAATTATAAAATTTGGAAGACATTTTTTACATTGAGTTATGACGTCCAAATTATAGAATTTGGAAGGGAATTTTGTATTTCAAATTATATATAAGTCATTTTTTAATTAAAAAATAACTTTTATTTTTATATAAATTGTAGAACTCAGAATACTATTTATACTAAATCTGACTTTTCACAAAAAAAGTATGGAGGTGCATAGAGAAACTATGGAGGTGCAGGATAAAATTTCCCAGAATGAAAGTTAGAAATGTTTCTGTTCAAATTTTTAGGGAAGGAAATAAAATAAGATTTCGAGTTACACCCCTTTTCCTCTAAATTTCACTCTCTTCTTTATCGTTTCTTTTTAAACAACACCTGGTTTAGCCCACATATAGCCCAATTAAATCAAGACTAACTCTCTCTATCCACTAACTACACCCTTATTCTCACACATACACGCATCCTTCAATGAATTAAAGATCTCTCTTAAAATAATTTTAATTAAAACTTTTTTATTTGAATTCACCCACTTATTAAATATGAACATAGTACAAAATACATTACTTCTACATATAAGTTTTATCTAACTCTTAAAATCTTTAACAATTTAATAACTAACTGTAAAGATTAATCATAAATATTTAATTTTTTATATTAATTTTTTTATATATAAATACGTTGTTACCTTTATATATTAGAGTATTTTTTTAATTATAGACATGATCATATTCATAATTGTATAATGGTTAGCCTTTTATTAAAGTTCACTCTAAATTTTTTATGAATATTAATAGATGCACTATATTCATTGATAATGATTTTATAATAAATAAATAATCCATTTTATCGTATATTCTAATTAATTTATACGAACTTTTTATATAATTATGTGATTTACATCGTTTTTATAAATATTAAAAATTTATTAAACATATGTATAATTATGTTTCATCTTATATATAGTACTTATTAATATATATATATATATATATATATATATATATATTTCAATTATAAATAAAAAATTATTTAATATGTTACATTATAATAACTATATATAAATGACCATATACATCATTTTATTTAAATATTTAAAAATTGTTAGATATAACAAACTTTAAAAAACGTAATTGTTTAAATATATAAAGAATTTTATATTCTGTACTTAATTCTTTTAAATACATAAATATATATAATAAAAAAATTATTAAGAATGATACTTTTAAAATAAAATCTACATAAAATCCTAAACATCCTATGTATAATTTACACCGTATTCTTCATTTCATGCGTAGACTATAAGAAAATTATTTATTAAAAAGTATAATTTCACTCGAATTTAAAAAATATTACAATTTATCAACTTTCAACAAAATCATTTTTATGAAAACATTTATGTAACAAAATCCATATCTTGTCAAGCTCAGGTAAATATTTTCATAAATATTCCTTTTCTAAAAAGTAATAAATAACAAATAGTTTAATTTTGTTTAAATTAAAAAGAAATATTTTTAAAATTAAATTAATTTTGCATATTTAAGTTAAAACAAAAGTTCTTAGATATGAAAAACATCCTTCCACGGAATTCACTAATCTATTCTTCTAATAATAAACCATATTATCCTAAAAGAGCTATTAGACTAATCTCGGATCATGATGACCCCACATTCATTTGTTTTCCTTTAGTTGGTACCAAAACCAAAAGGATAAAGTAGTCTATCAAAATCCATTGAAATTCTATATTTTGGGAGCAAAAATGTTTTAAAAAACAACAAAAGCTATCACTTGCCTGTATACTTCCTGGCCCCTTTTAAGGTAAAAAACAAATACACATACCATTTGCTCCCCCCATACTTTAAACCAAAAGATGATGCATGAAAGCAATACAACTTTCTTTCAGACTGGGGAAAACCCCTTCTCTGCCTCGTTGATGATTACAAAATCTTTACATCCTATACAAAATTTAACAGAATCAGTAACTGACATCAGAAGATGAGAACTCCAACTTTTCTCTGTGGAGTCTGGAGGATAATGAATGCCATTACTTCTTTGAGAAAGTGAGATATGGGTCTTGAGCAATGGTTAACACATCTGGTCTCTCAGCCTGGTTATATGTTAGACACCTTCGGATAAAATCCTGACAAAAAAAGTGTACATACGCAACAGACTATTGTCAGGTTTGACAGTATTGTAGATAGTAGGCACATGATACCATATTCTTCCTACAGTAAACCGGATATAAGAAAGTGTATATACATTGAGGTCTTCAATGGAAACCACAACCTTCCTAGTTCCTACACTTGCATGTGGAATCATGTTTGAATATTTTATTATGTCAAAACGATCATAACATACATACAACCTTTCAAGAAGCATAGTTGTGTCCATCACTGAATAATAGAACAGAATAAAGGCAACTGCACAAGCTAAGAAGCTAAAAGAGAAAAGCTCTATTGAGAAATACGATAATGCACTTCTACTATGATTTTTAATGCACCTCAACGCTGATTCCTCAATCAGTGCATGACATTCATTTGCAAAATACCCTTCAATAAAAAATTGACGCAAGGCAAAAAGGGATCAACTATGGGCAGATAATATCGGTAAAAGGGTGAAACTCACCTTTGCCTCGTTAGAAATGGTAGGTCTAGAAGGAAAGTCAACCTTGCGAGCCTTAATAATTGTGTCCTCACGAAGTATTCTCTCTTGGGTTTGGTGATGCCCAAAAGGACGTCGGCCAAAGAGCATTTGATAATACAAAATACCAGCAGACCAGACATCAACCTGACTTCCACAAAACATGTCAGAAAATATGAGCCAAATGATAAAAATCTCTAACGTTATGATCAAAGAGTTCGTTGTTTGCATAATCCCAGTCATCATGACACTTGTGTCAAAGTGAAATATCCTTTGACCAAAGTAATTGAGTGAGAATAACAACAACGAAAAAAAAATAGAAAAAAAAAATTATCTGTGTATTTACAACTTAGAAAATGATTGACCTTTGATGATATAAGAGGTGTCTTGCTGAGCTCAAAGCATTCAGGAGGCAAATACCTGCAAATTGAAAAACAAAAAGAGCGGATAAAGAGGTTGTTAGATATTATTAGATATTTCTATTTATGTAATGGGCTTAGTTCATATGTTTCTTTTTTATATATAAACATAACCCTATGTGTTCAATATACACAAGGGATTTACCCTATTCTTCCTTTTCTTTTAATAGAGGTTTTACCAAAGTAAATACTAGAATCTCAAGGAAACATAAAAAGGAGCACCAAAGGTTAAGTCAGATTGAGGAGAATGAAGCCTAAAACATACAAATTTGGACTACTTCAAATTTTGGATTCCAACAAAGATTGTCACCACTTACCAATATGTTCCAGCTCCCTGGGATGTAAGTTCCATACCTTGGGATCCCACATCATCCTCCACTATCTTACTAAGACCAAAATCAGTCACTTTGGCAACACCAAGCTCATCAAACAGAACATTTCCAGGCTTCAAATCATAATGGATAATCTTCTGTGTTCTTTTATTCATGTAAATGAGGCCTTGAAAAATCTGAACTATGATAACCTTAGCCTCCCTCTCGGATAATATAGGTGTTGCTTTAAGAACAGCATCAAGATCCTTACCTGGGAGAATAAAGGAAAGTCAAGCGCTAAGGGGTAGATTAAACAAGAAATCATACAAAAACAATGAAGTTATTCCAGTTCAAACTCCAAAAAAATATTTGGAGTCTGTAAAATAAATAAAAATAATGAACTTCATAAAATAGTTAACAGTGTATACCACTACAATACTCTAGAACGGTGCAGAATGTGTTTTGATCAATCTCAAAGATGTCCCACAAACGAACAATGTGGCGATGTACAAGAGTCTTGTGAATATTATACTCCCGAATTGCATGTCGTATGTAACTTTGCTTCTTCTCTTCACTCCATTGAGCATTTAAACCATGAAGTTTGCACGCAACATATCTATGGTCCACCAAATCGAAAGCCTGCTGGAAATTTCTTACTTCAAATTACTGCAAAAAGGTATTTATTTACAATTGCCCATGTAGGCCATGTAATCGTCTAGACTCTGGTTTTTAGTTTTTTCAAAACCTTTTATAATATTTGCTAAAAGAGTAGACCAGACACATTTTGAGTTAAAATTTATTGAAAAGTACAAAAGCATTAGTGGAAGTATTGAATGTTGATACAGAATTTGTGATATATAATCATTTTGTCAATGATAAATAGTTTCTAGAAGTGTGTTTAGTGTCTTGCTAGCATTTTTCCAGCAAAAACAATATCAACATGATCAAATGATTATTATTTCTGATCTGACCTTGTACACCTCACTGAATCCTCCCTTCCCAAGAAGGTTAAGAAGGGCATAACGATGATTTAGAATCTGAAAGTTGTTAAACCGTGAACCATCTTCATCTCGTATGCGTTTCATCTCCCGAATTAACCTCCCCTTGTCTATTTCATATCGATCCCTCTCTCGCAAAACGATTTCCTCTTCCTGAACATTTCCATGCCATTAGAAGCATAAAGAAGAAAGAAAACAGTTGGACCAGAAGAAATTGCAACTTACTCTTTTAAGGCTAGCTAATCGACATTTGTAAATTTCATCGTGAATTAGAATATCTTCTGGCAATGCAGCCTCTGCATCTGTCCCATCACCCTTATCTTCAACAAAAGAAAAGACAAACAAAAACAAAACACACTATTAACACAGGGAGTAGAGTAGTATAGTACAAGATATAGTCCAGCGATTTGTGTGTGAAACAGATATTTTTTATATCAAACTATTCATTTGAACATCTGATAAGTACCCTAGCACTCAGGGAATCCACCCTCAAAAGCTAGCTATTAACGGTGAAAACCAATCACTCAAATATTCTACCAAGTATTCCATTCTAATTCATGTGAGACATAGGCACTCCGATCCATAATACCCAAGTTCCTCTATAGCACTGCCCCTGAGACAGGCAACCAGTTTTATATCAATCACTTGGGGAACCCACCCTCAAAGGCTAGCTATTAAGGGGGGAAACAAAACACTTAAATAATTCACTGGACATCCCATACTACTCAATGAGGGACTTAGGCAACCATAACACCCAAGTTCCCATCAACATCCTTAAGGAGCATATGGATTATCATGATTTGTATAATTTCTAGCGATGTTATTGAGATTCAATATACACAAAGTACCTAATGTAGAGATTTGACAACATGCATGGAATGTTCATACCAATGGATGGTATAAACTAAGGGGAATGAGGAAGTCATAATGACTGGTCCCAAATTTGGTCCAATCAACCTCTCCTCCCTAATATTAGAAGGATAGTGCTGAAAGAAAAAAAGGAAACAGAATTTACCAGATTGCTTTTTCTTAAATAATTTGCGCTGCCGCTCTATCGCCTCCTTTGTTTCTACTAGTTGTTTCTGGGGAAAAAACAAAGAATGAAAAGGAAAAGGAATTCTTGGCATCACTAATGAACACTATCAAGATAGGCAAGGTTTAAATTGCAAAAAACTAACAAACAGAAGCTATGGTGAAATTGACATTATATACCCGGTGCTATAGCTAAAAGATACTGAGAAGGAAAACACTTGACACTCCAAAAACAATATCCTATAATTTTATTCACTCAAGTGAAGCAAAAGAATTCAGATTTGGTAGTATTTATAATATAAGGATAGTAAAAACTTTGTAATTTCACTGCACAATTGAACATGAAAGTATCTTCAGATAATGACAATTTAATTGAATATGAAATGTTCAATCAGAAACAATCAATTTTAATGATATTGATCACAGAAAATTAGGAAAGAATCAGAATCCTAAGAATCTGTTATAATAATTCCTAAATCAGAAAATCTCACAATAAATCCTAGTTGAATCTGATAAACTAATCACAATCATTAATAATCTCCAGTACAAAAATTAAAAAGAAAAGTCATGAAGAAGGAGAAAGGAAATGGGACATACAAGCTGGGCATTCAGATCCTTTAAAGCTTGACCATCTTCCCAGGTCTCAGATATTACAGTTCCAGCTCTACAATTCATTATTTTAACTAATAAGAAACTTAGTAAGAAAAGATAATGTGAAATATAATTTCTCAGTTTCATTTCTGTATTTCGGTTGCCAGAATATGAATGTCTCTAGTTTAGGGTAAATATATGTATATGTATAAATTATTAACTTTTATTTTTAAAATTCACAATAGCAAAGCAGTTTTGGTGTCAGCTGCTCCACACTGCTATCCGGGATTGATAATTATGTAATTTCTTAAAATGCTCCATGCATACCTGATTACACCAACATTTCCAAGTCTCAACGAGTCTTGTCGTACTTTCAGCCTTGCTTCTTGTCTTTCAGCCTTTGAAACGGATATCAGCAAGTCAGATATTATTTTCATTCTCTGCAAAATAGAAAGATCAGATGTGAATATGCTGCCTAATTGATGCATGATACAGAGAATGCTAATTAACTATTTAGTTGGGGGGAGGTAATGGGGATTTAACTCCTGTAAAGTGAGTAAAGGTTAAGAAAGTAATCTTGCTCATTGAGAAAATAATTGTTTAATATTCCAACACATGCATGATTTACTATACATGTGCACTTCATATCAACTGGTGATTTTCTCATCAATGATTGATATTACTTAATGCTTACTATACTCTCTAAAGTGAATAGCTTTTAGAGGAGCCTCCCATTTATTGTATAACAGCAAGGAGCTGTCTAAGATTTCTAGTTCACTTTTACATACAGAATTCAAACAAACAAGATTTAGTGTCTGCATTCAGTTTCATGCACCGTAAGGACAGCCAGTGCTCATTGTTTAAATAAAAGTACATAATTAGTGATGAAGTGTTTCGATAGACTCAAGAAGCTGAGAATATCACACCTTAGGCTTCATTTGTTGTTCATGATCAGTCATCTCCTTCAGTTCCTGCATGTGCCAAAAAATCAAGCAACAATATTATAAGAACAAAAAATCAACACATCAATTCAATAATTCTCAATTCTCTATAATTTAAAATATATTTTGCAATTCAGTATATATTCCTTGTTATTTTGTCCCCAAAATTGGGAGTACTTTCATTAGTCAATGTTATCAAAAATCATGAAATTTGCAAATAGAATCACACGATTTGGTCCTTTTCACTAGCATCTAGTATTTTTCAGGCCACAACAGCCATGGTTTATATCTGTGTGGCCAAAACGGTAAAAGATATGAAAATTTTAAACTTTGTACCTTCTTCAGAAACGTGAATATTAAAAAAACTATATCTGAGACTTTATGGTACTATTACAAAATGCAATTGCACAGAAGATTTAACTGTGTTTTGGTTTGGCAGTGAGATTGCAACAGAGCAGTTCAAATCTGCTAGACCCAAACAGAAAATACACAAATTTGAAATCAAAACACTTTTTTTCAAAGAACAACAAATAAGGTAGAATTTATTAAACATGACAGGAAGACCTTTCTTGGATCCAAAAACAAGAATGGTGACATAATAGCAATTGCCCAGCTTTACCTCCTAGTGGAAATGTATCATGAATCAATTTTTTATATTCAAGTCTGGACTCTATCTTTGAATTTGAAATTTATGTAAGACATGATTAGTTGTTATTGTTATAACAAATTAAGTGCCATGTTTGGTATTAAAATAGTTAAATTTGGATTAAAATCATATGTTAATCCATTGAGGTATGCCTCTTTGAAACTATTTTTCAATTCGTGATAATATCTTACAATTATTTGATACAATTCAAGATTCAGACATCATCCATCTAATTGTGACATGACTATGTCATCCATATACCTGTTCTAACTGTTGAGTAAGATTCTGATAATCAACTGCTTCTTGCTTTGATTTACGCAATTCCTCCTCCAAAGCAACAACTTTAGCTTGTAAAGATGCAACTTCATCCTAATTTAAGACAGAGATGAAATAAAATGAGATAAAGTTTGAAAATTACAAGCTTGTGATACCTCAATAAACAACAATGGAGTTAAAGTATCATCAATGTCCTTGGATATGGCGGAAGGAGGTAGAACTGAAAGAAGTCATACCAAACTCCTATTTATTTTCATATAAAGCCACACATTTTACAAGTGGAATTAGGCAAAAGCCATACCTCTAATGAAACACAATTATCACTATGAAACTGATCACTGGGTTTGCCACCCTGCAAATAAATACAAGCTCTATAGGGTACAATCAAGGAGTACAAAATAAATTATTAACGAGTAAAATTAATTGCTTAAGCAATATGACATTCCTAAACTTATGAATCTTCCATTCGTAGGGATCAGAAAAGATTCTAATTTGTATAACAACAGGTAAAAAGACGCAACCAGACAACAATATCAAATAACCATTGCAGAATAGAGAAGACAGAGTGGTTTATAAGACATTACACTGATATTTAGTAACCATTGAAAAAACAAGCAAAAAAAAGGGCACCCAAAACCAATGCAATCAAATTTCCTTTCAGCTACAGACTATAGATGATATAATCAATCCTTACTGCTGAAATCCTTTCAGCCAAGAAGTTTAAACTTCAGAACTCCATTAATATCAGTTAAAGAAGACCAGGTGTGCAACTATGCTTCCAATCATGTATAGACAACAGACAGGATCACAATAATAAGACCAGTTTAGAAAAACACAATAGGGACAATTGAAAAATTACAATTACAGAAACAAATATTTCATGGGAATGAGCATACTTTATGGTATACATTGTCGATCTGACCATTTGAAGCCAAAACAGTTGGAGGAGAAATTAGTATTTTGGTCTGATCATTAACTCTGGAACCCCGGCCTCTACCCGAACCAGAACTCCCTCTTCCACGACCATGTTTCTTTCTATTCATTTCAACATGCATTTTTGTCTCCACAGAATCCAAACTAGTTTGCCTTCCATCAGTAACAACCTAATATGTAAATTATTTTCAGTTGGATTAGAAATCACAAGATGACCAGTTTCTGAGACAAAATGTACACATTTTACCCGTGGTTGTTAAAGTCATCAAATACTAGATACAGAAGATGATGAGAACAATAAATTTATAAAGGATGCAACTTATCCAGTAAGTAGCTGTATTTCAACAACAGATGCAGTTATTGTATAAAATCAAAGAGTGTATCAAGTCATAAAAACCAACCTCAACACGTTCAAAAACACTGGCGTTGCCATCTTCTTGAAGTTTTTGGCGCTTCTGTGTGTTGGCTTGTATCAAGAATGCCCCGCCATTCTGGAACAGAAATACGAAGATACCAACAATCTAATCAGTCAAGTTATCAGAGAAACATGTTTCCTTACATCTACCGGTTCAACGAGATAGAAACAGCGGCAATGAACACAAAACATACCACCTACATTTATTATATCCTAAACCATAGATAAATACCCAAGCAATAAACCTCCAAAATAAACAAAAAAAAACTACAAATATTAACATTGAAAATCCCTGGTACCACAAGAACAAAGCCAAAACCTAAAAACAAACGTCCCGCTAAATGAAGTCAAAGTACCAAACCCATGCACTGTATAAGGATAAAACTTACATCATCATCAGAATCACTTGAAGTTGACGGTTCAGCCGAATTTTCAGCAGCTCGACCAAATTTCCCAGCAGAAGGAACAGACACAGTGGACCAACCTGGTTGCTGAGCAGAAGTTGAGGAACCCTTGCCAACCATACGAGCTTCCAACTTCGCAATTTTTGTAGGCAGGGAATGATCGGATTGGTTTGAAGAGTTGGACGAGAAATGAATGAGCATGTCATCTGACATTGTTGCTGCAACTACAAACTGTTTGGAAACAAAGAAAAAAAAAACGTCTCAATTCAAAATAAACCAGCAATCTAGAAAATTCAACCGATTTAGGGGGAAAATGGCTTTTAAATGTGGAAAAGGAAAATGGTGAATAGAACTAGGCCATACCCATTCGTGATTAAAGATGCCAATTTTCCATAGACCCCCACGTGAAAGAATTGGGGTTTATGAAAAGGGAAAACGGCAGAAAAGTTGAAGAAATCAGGTAATCAGAGAACTGATACGGCGATGTGATTGAAAGAAAAAAAAAAATGAAACTTTGGGAAATTTTGAGTATCTTTTGCCTTTTGGTTGAAGAACTCAGAGAATTAAGCCAAATAGAGAATCTAGGGTTTTGATGTTTGGTAAAGGGGTGAAGGAATCAAAAGATTGAGAGGGAAGAATGAACACTGGGGAAGTGAATGAAAAAGGCATGACTGCAAATAACAGGCGACAGTAGAGAGTAAATTCAGTGACTTTATCTCAGGAACTGCATCATGCAATTGAGATACTATGAGCCATTTGATTTAATAAATGCTTCAGATTTTGCCATGTGTCCTTGGATATTTTTTAATCACCATTACTTTCCTTGTATCTTCTCTGAGAAATTCAACTTTTTTTTCATTTGAGAAATGTAATAGTTAATTAATTGCATTGTGTTTACCTCAAATGCAAATTCAAATGTACCTGATGTCTTGGTGATTGTTTTGTCGGTATGGAGATGTTCAGGTGCATTGACCGTTACATGTATTTAAATGACAAGTGGCAAAATCTGAAGCATGTATAAAATCAAACGGTTGACAATGTCTCAACTGCACAGTACAGTTCTTGGGTTAAAGACACTGAACCACTCCTGCTTAGAGTAACAAATAATGTTTTTTTTTCTGAGAGAATGTGGGTTGTTTGAATTTGTTTTGGGCTGTTTTTATTGAAAGAAGTTGCTGTGGGTGTAAATGTATGACATGAGAATAGTAGCAGAGAAGTTAAAATGGACCAGAACTAAAAAATGTTGCACATGTAGGTGCAGAGTGTGTTTGAATGTGATGTGAGTGCTTCTTAAATCTGGTGAGGTATTATTGTGAACAATGATGGCAGTTTGTTCTTACCTATTTTATTCATATATGATAATGGTGTTTTAAATTCAAAATTTTGTGAGGATCCTATGTATTTATAGGGAATAAATAGGTACACTTAATTAAGTAAGAAGATTTAGGACTTAGATTGGGGGAAGTTCAAGATCTTTATTTGGATAAGATCTCTTCACATCAAAATTTGTGAAAATAACTTTTGGTTGATAAATTGAAAGATTAAATAAAATATACTTGTTCTCCTCAAAGGTTCAAAGTAAATGTACAAATTGTGCAGGTTAGTTTATTTTTTTCTTAAAGAGTGGAGTTTTGATAATCTATAAAAGATTATTTTACGTTTAAGTCAATAAAAATTTAGAAATAGGTTAAGGGATGAGTGAATAAAAAAATATTCAGTTGTTGAAATCAGTACTCTGATATTAAATTTATAAGCTTTTGGATCCACTAAAATATTGAGATAACTTATATCTAATATCGAATATAGAGTTAATTTACACTAAAATTAGTTATTTAAGATATTTACAAGATGTGCATATAATGTACATTAGTACAATGCTTAATCACAAGTTTATTATGGGCTAAAATGATGTTATGAAAATATAACAAATAAAAGTGTTAATGTCTCAAATTCAGGATAATGTCTTAGATAGGAAAGGCAAATTACACAATAAATATTTTATTCTTATTTTATCTATACTTGTATATAGGATCATAAGCTGATTCTGTCGTTTTTTTGGAAGATATCATTGATAATGATTTTAAGGTTGAGTTGATCTCAATGTATCAAGTTAAACTATCTTATCAAAAGAAACTTCATAAAAAGATCGATTAAGTATCATGATTACTTATTTATTGATGGTAATTAAGTATTATGATATCATGTGTTTATGTGAACTTTGCTACCAATGACTTGAGATGTAATATAAACCTAAATCATACGCCATAATGAATAAAATAAAAAGGACAAAGTATTTTATATGTGATATTATATTTATGTAAAGGACAAAGTATTTTTTTATATGTGATATTATATTTATGTAAAATTGACTTTGTAAACTTATATTAGTTATAATTTATTATTTGATTATAAGGAATGTGTTCATAAAAGAATCATCATGAAATACTCTCAACTTGCATAGATTTATTGTGTGGTACTTATAATCTAAAATAACAATTAAGCATCGTCATAAAATACTCTCAACTTGCATAGATTTATTTTGTGGTACTTATAATCTAAAATAACAATTAAGCATACATTTTGTTTGAAGTAATTTATCGGATAGTTTCAACAACAATGAGACACAAGTTAAACTCGTATAAATGATTGACACCACATTGAGATAATGGATTTGAGTCATATTCTTTATATGTTGTTTAACTTACTTAATTCTACATAATATGAGACTTGGACTCACTTTAATTCTCAAGAATCTCCTCCTCAAGTGTGAGTTGCTTTCATATTGGACACTTTCCTCAAGCATAATAATTTATAGCAACGAGTACCTTTGTTTGGTCTTTCGAGGGAGATTAATAGAAGAGATTCAACAACAATGAGATATGAGTCAAATCTATATAAGGGATTGACACCAACTCCAACCCTAAATTACCAGATAATGGATATTTATAGGTCTTCTTTTTTATATGTTGTTCAACTTTATTATTTATATGTAATGCGGAACCTAAACTCACACTTGGATTTTTAATAATTTTCCTATTGGGTGAGTTCCTTCCATATTGATACACTTCCCTCAAGCGAAAACATTTATAACCATGAGTACCTCAATGATGATCCTTACTTGTATTGTCATTCATCATAACGAGACAAATTTGCTTAAAAGTTTCGTGAGGAAAACTTTCAATACAAGGACCATCATTCGCTCTAATACCATTGTTGGGTCTTTCAAGGGAGAATTTACCAGTGAGATTCAACAACAATAAGACATAAGTCAAACTCATATAAAGGATTAACATCATCTCCAACCAAAAACTTCAAAATAGTGAATAGATTTTCAAATAACTTACTCATGTTTATTGGATTTTTAAGATATTTGATAATTATTGTTCAATTATTTTAAAACACAATACATATTTGTAGGACCAAAATTCATGTCAATGTTTTCTACCTCACAAAAAAAGTAAAAAATAATATAAAATATAGTTCATGTAAAAATAATTTGATGATATGCAACAATCTTAATTGGATCACTTAAGTAAATTAAGTAAAAAATAATACAGTTCATGTAAAGACAATTTGATGATGTGCAATAATTAATTAGATCACTTAAGTAAATTAAAGTTACGCACATAACCCATTTTTATTTAAATTAATTTGATTTGTTCATCGGTTGAACTATATATATATATATATATATGTGGAAGCTTACATCCATGGGGTTTTTGTTGGGGAAAGAGATAATTTTATGAGCTTGAGGTTAATTTGGAAATTTCATGACTATGAACTTGAGTTTGAAGATGATCAAGGACTTTGTCTGGCATTTTATTTCATATTTTTCTTTATTTAAAATGGTAAGAAAATTTTAACATAAAAGAAACTAGTTTAGTTATAATTTTCAAGTTAAATTATAGTTCATATTATAAAGTATTTTGAATGGATATGCTTGCATACTTATAACATTTTAAATAAAATAAAAAGTATAATTTATTAAAATAATCTGGTTTTCAAGAACTTTATTGTTGTTACATGCACTTAATAATGAGTTTGTGTGGTGCTTTCGTGAGAATAATGAAACTTAAACTTAAACTTTATTTGTAACACGTACTATTTAAATGATATTTTGAGCATAATAAGAAGATAGCAAATATTTTTTTCTATGATTATTTTAAGAATAAAAAATAGTTATAGGATTTAATAATAGTTATATTTCTTTTATTATTAAACACACTATTTATCTAATGAGATATATCGGCGATTTAGTTTTAAATTTCATTTCTTTCCAGACATTATATTAATGTATTGTTGATCTAAAAAAAATGATTTTAGATCATTTAAAAAATTATTAAGTTTAAAATTTTGCAAAATTCAAGTGAGTATCTAGAATGTCGTGTAAAATTTAGTGTTCAGTAAAATTAATAAATATTCATGTCTATAATATAGAACTAAGAAAACCCTTTCTGATTATCAATGTAGTTGTTATCTCTCTATAAAGTAATAGTCTCTGTAAAGTAATAGTTATCATGACTTTATAATATAATTCACTAGAAAAAAATTAGTTACCGACTAAATAAGAGATATTTTAAAAATTAAAAAGAAATAATTTTTAAATTATTTGTTATTATTGTTAAATAATTTTTAAATTGATATTTAATTAACTATCAAAGTTTTAATTATCAATTATTTAAATTATAAATTTGGTAGAAAAATATTTGTTGTTAATTAGATAACAATTTAGAAAACATTTAACAATAATAGAAACTAATTTAGAAACTAAAGGTTTTTTAATCTTTAAAATTGTCTATAATTTAGTCCCTAACAACTAATTATTTTGGTGTCTAAAATTGATTTCTATTTCATGATTTTCTTGTAATGATTTATATTAGTTTTCTGATCATAATACTAAAAGAAAAATAGTTATTTGATGTAAGTGTTAATAAAATAAACACTTTTGTATAACACAAATTAAAATACTAACATTGTTTCAATTTGTATAGTACTGAATATTGATATGTATAATTGAACTAATGACCAAACTAAATTAAGTTTAACAAAAATTGGTCACAAGATCGATTATAATACTAAAATATTGATATGCATGAAAAATTGAAAAAAAAAAATCAAAGTGTTAAATTGGAAGTCAATCTTGGTCTAGATCAAGCTGAGTCGGCTTAGACAAGTTAAGTCAAGTTGTCCTGAGTCAGGTCAAGTCGAGTCAACCCGATTAGATCGAGTTGAGTCAACCTGAACAAGGTTGAGTCGACTGAGTTGAGTTGATCCCACGTCAGGTCAATCTCATATCAAATTTAATCTAATTTAAACTGACTTAAAAAAATCTAAATAAATTTGATCTAGTTAAAATAATATGGATTTTATATACAACCTATTTTATTGGATATGGATTGGATGTGACCTTAATTTTAAAAAATACAATCCATAATCATAATGATATGTATAATTCATAATCATTTGTATGAAACCTACATTAATTCTCGAATTACATGTAAAATAAAAAAGACTATTAATTTGATTTGGTTACTTGAGCACCATAATCATATATTATGTTTTAAATTCTCATTATTTACTAATAGATTAACCTAGATTTTGTTTATTAAATAATTATATATAAATAGAAAAGTGTACAAGTTCTGATTTCGAAAATTACCTAATATATTTTAAAAATATTTATTTGATTTTTTTCACATGTTCAATGTTTACGTAATTTGAAAAATGATCTTAACACAAGGTATAAAATAAATTAAAGGATCTTGGACGTGAAAACATGTATGAGTTTCCTTGAACACATCCTTTATTATAAATTCAACTAAGAAGTATGATGACCATAAATTTATGACAAAAACTTAAATACACTCAAAATGTCTTGAATTATTTAGAAAACTAAAATAAAAATAGAAAAAATATAAAAAAATATTCTTTGAAAAATTGATTTTGTTTGGGATTAAAATTTATCCCAAACTCAACTCTAAAAAAAAAACAATTATAACCTATACAATATTTTTCTATTCATAAATTTTGATTTTTTATGAAATTTATATGATATAATAAATTATAAAATTAATTAATGCATGAAAATTATTATTTAATGTAATTAATTACATTGATTGAAAATTAATTGCATTATTAATAGTGTGGAATGATATGCATGATGGATTATGTCTTATAAAATAATTGATTATGTCTTTTGATATGATTGATCATCTACCTTCTTTCCACTACAACACTAGTAATAAATGAAATTAATGGATGTAATGGTTATGAATTTAAAAACTATTAACACGATTAATAAATATAATTAATAAATACAATAGTTATAAATTTTAAAACGTTTTAAAGTAGTTTGTATTTACTTTGAATTGAAAAAATATAAAAAAAATAAGATGAAAATTAAATATGACAAAAATATGTGATAAAAATATTTTGGTACAAATAATTGTAATAATATATATATATATTAAAATAGTTAATGTTTTTGTTCACTCCTATTTTAAACAAATCTTAATTTTCTTTTATTTGAAATTGAAACTTTGTAAAATAATGTTAAAAAATAAATTAAATTTATGTAAAAGTATAAATTTATATGAAAAAATTAATTATTTTTCAAATCAATATTATGAAATTTATTAACAAAATAAATTTAAATATTATTTTCAAATTTATAAAATAATTACTTAATAGTTATTTTTTTAAAATAATTCATACTCATTCTTCTTTAAATTAAATTAGGGATATTATTGCAATTTATTATATTATTTAATTATTTTTAAAAAAAATCTATTATATCAATAAAATCTATTACAAACTTTTCACTAGTTTCTAATTATTAGTTTTCTTAATATAAACAAATTCATTTTCATATTTTTCCTTGATTTTCTTCTTTTTCTACTCTCACTCATGAAAATGAAAACCTTTTCAAAAGTAATTAATTTTGAAAAAAAGTTTTTATTGTGAGTTGATACTTAATTAAAAAATAATTAAATATAAGGATAAATTTTCCTTATTCATCAAACAAATACAGAACTTAACAACTCATAATTTTATCTTTTATGTAAGATCTTTAAAAGGCCAAATTTAAAAGATAAAGTTTAAAAAATTGTAATTTACTTACACTCATTTCGACTTAAGAAAAGTTATCTACATAAATGTTAAATCTAGATTTTCACTTACACAATCTAATTAATAATCATAAATTTTTAAAATATATATATATATATATGTATTAATTACAGCTCAAATTTATACCGAAATAAATTACATAAGAGTAACTTTATCCTTCCACAATCTTATAAAAAAAGTTCGAACAAAAATTAAAATAATTTTTTAGAGTGAAAAAAGTTAATAGATTATTTTCTTTGTTTTAGAGTGCAAACATTTAAATTTTGTTCTCAGACACCGTCAACCATGGTTTTTTTAAAACATCTTTAATTATGTTTTTTGTTTCTTCATTCAATACTTTTATAATAACTTTAAAACATGTTTTTAAGATGTGTTGGAAGAAAGTAAACGAGAAAATAAGATGGGAGAGCATAACAATAATACTGTAATATATTTTATTTTAAAAAATGAATTAATTTTTTATTAAAAAGGAATTCTTCTGAAACCTATTTTTGGTTTTTTAAATGCAAACGAGACACAGAAATTGATGAAAATAACACACACATGCGTGGTCGTGTTTTTGCACATGTCTCAAAAGTCTATTTAAAATAATAAAATTAAAAAATATGAATATTTTAGTAGGTGTATTATGCAAAATAAATGTTTTATTGATACAACTAATATTTATAAAAATAATAATTTTTAAAAATATTACGATCAAAGTATAACAACTAAATATGCTAAAATATAAATTACACAATAGACATTTTACATCGTAATAATATTTTTTAATTATTTACAAATTTTTAATAAAAAAACCCTCAAAAATACTAAATACATATACACACAAGGTTGCAAATATTTGTTAATTTTGTTAATGGTTAAATTTTACAAGAGTTTCTAAATAAAATATGTTTCATACTAATACGTTGCTACTAATTTATTTAACTAATTTTAAATTAATTTAATCAGTATAAAAATGTTTCATAATTAATGCATCAACATAACTTATTATGAGTTATTTTTGTTTATGAATTATATAGTAAATTTGACAAAACTGACTTATAAGTTAATTAGTAGTTGAAAAGCTAGCCAACTGACAATTGATAACTTTTAATTTCTAAGTTTTGAGTGAATAAATTAAACTAATAGATGATAAATTAATTGATAAATATAAAATAGAAATATAATTATATGAATTTTATTGTATAAAATAAATTTATGTTTCTAAAAAAATGTTATGATGTAGTTATAAGATATATTTCTTTAAATAGTTAATTTATTGTTAAACCTTTTAATACTTATATTTTTTAAATATATATGTTTGAACAAGTAAATTTAATTAAATGAGTTAATTATTTAATTTTTTAAATTTAAACTATTGTTACATTGAACGATTTTTCTTACATTTTTTATAGTGTGTAATTTGAATAGAACATCATGTAAGGACATTTTTGTTACTTAAATTTGTAATATTAATTTTTTAATTTAAATAGAATATAAAATTCAAAAATCACCTAAAAAGTACTAAAAATAATGCAATAGTAATTATTGTATTTATAAAAATTAAATATATAATAATAAGTAAAATAAAAATAGAGATTATAAGAAAATATATTAAATTATATAAAGTAGTAATGGAAAAATGATAAGTTAACAGTTAGCTGAAATGACTTATAACTTGTACGGTAAATGGTTAATTTAGTACAAGTATTGACATGTTTCCTTCTAAATACAATAAAAAATTCAATTTTATTAATTTATTTTTAAGTTTGTTAATGCTTAAGGTAATTGCATAGGTGATTTACCTTTATTGATGATCATGTGGGTTTATTAATTAAATGGAAAATTAATGTCAATATGTAATTGAAGTCTTTTTATCCTTTTTTGTGTAAATTAATTTTTTTTAATGATTATTTCAGAAATAATTACATATTAATGTTAAATACATGTGATAATTATTAAATATTAAATACATGTTCAATTATATTAATTAGTAATAATGATATTAATTAGTAACGAAGTTTAAATAAAACTATAATAATTACTAATTGTTGCATTAAGAGAATAAATACAAATTGTTGCATTAAGAGAATAAATACAAATTGTTGCATTAAGAGAATAAATACAAATTGTTGCATTAAAACTATTGTAACACCTCAAAAATACATCTAACTATTATAATACAAGTTTTACATATTTTTATATAAACTTAGGGTTTTTCCAAATTTCCTAATACATAGAGTTTATAGAAATACAAATATTTACAATATAAGTTTCAAAACAGCACTCTAAAGCTTTTCAGATCCTCCAACACATGTATGATCATCTACTCCTGTATTATTGCAGTTCACAACATAACAATAAAACAAGTGAAAATAAAATTTTATAATATACAATTAATTCAAAAGAGAAAACTAAATTACATTGATCAATTTCTCAATTATTCAATCTTCTTTAAATCCCAACATAAAATAATCACATAGATCTCACATGGATCTACACATCTAGGATATTCAACAAACATAATAACAACTGACATATTCCAGAATACCCGTATTAAGTAAGTCATACAAAATACTAACACTTGATCCAAAGATTACCAGCGAATCCAAGAGAAAGGATAATGGTAAGTTCAATACAACCCAAGTCGTGCATCTCATATGTCACGGTGTGCATGAACTCTCTCATCAACTTCTCATCACTTAATATCTTAGTCTACCAGTGAAGCTCAAATATCTCTGTTATCACATAGGCATCATTACTTAATATACAAACAAACATCCATTCATACATTATCCAAAGTGTATGAATTCAATTTCATACCATTTTTCATCATACAGTATCATTCAAAACGCGATCCATAACATTCAAAAGTTTATTTAACATAAAAAACAACACTTAAATATTAAACCACACAAATATAATATTTCTACAAGTTTAAATAATACATAAACAAACAACACAATATATAAACACACAACATCCCTGAAAGAAAAATTGAATATTGGGATCACGTCCCCTTCACATCCAGATCTTCCAGTCCAGGGTGTTATTAAAAATTAAAGTTAGATTCTCTTACCTTAATTACTTGTTGTCAAAGCAACTTCTATAATTTTATCTCTTCATTATGGATAAACTTTAAGATTTAAGGGCCTAATGCAAGTTATCAAAACATAATAGAAATTTAGTATATAGTATAATAAGTTGAGATGATTACTCTTCTCGACTGACCCCACAAAGATTGGTGACTAAATCTCGAGGAAAAACAGAGAATAAAAGATTTTTAGAACAAAAATGAATTTACTTCGTTTAAAAATTTGATCAGATAGAAATGTAGTCTGACTCATCGGCTATTACACGGTGTGGTCAAATTTTGAAAAATAGACGAGTTATGGGAGAGAAATAGAAAGTGAAAGAGATAGGGTCGGTTTTTTTTTCTTTCATATTTAAGGATTCTTACATAATTTTTTTTTTTATTTTACTAAAAATAAAATATGTACTTATCACATTGAATCGACTATTTTTTATTAATATATAAGATAATTAATTTATTGTACTCAACATATGTAGTAAGTTACTTCAAATAGTTTTTACTTGTAGCTTATTTATTTTCTTATATTTTTTTTATCATTCTTTGTTTTTTTTCTTATTTTCAATTTGACACCGACAATAACTTTTTACTTATTTGTAGTAATTGTTGAATTGCTTTTTATTTTTATGCATATCAAGTTGAAAAAATTAACATTACAAACTAAGATAATTAATATTTTATAACATCAATGTAAAAATTACACACATTGAAAATTGTTAAAAAAAACCACTGTAACGATAATTTAAATTGAGAAATCATTTTTTAAAATAAATAAAAAATAAATTTAATCAGTATTCAATGACATCAATTAGCTTGAATAAAATTATTGTATATATTTAAAATTATATATAAAATTTGGAAATTAAATTGAAGTACTTTTTTAATAAAACAATATTAAAAAAAATCTAAATTTATAACTACATAATAATATATTTTTATCTAAAAAATATAAATTTTATCTATATAATATAACAAAAAAAACTATAGAAAGGATAACATTCAATAAAAAGTTGATGTAACAAATTCATATACACCAAAATTAAACTGGTCACAACAAAAAGAAATAAAAACATAAAAGGGCGGTCCACTGATATAGTAGAAAACTCCATGGTGATATCTACACATGTTTTCATACGCACCACCAAACATAGTTCCCAAAGTTTGTATTTGAGTTTATTTTGTACACAGTACATTTATAGCATGTCAAGCACACAGACAACAAACATGAGGACAGTTTGTAAAAAACGAACATGAAGACACTAGAATTTGATATTATTGCATCCACTACAAAATTCACAATTTGTTACAAATCATCATATGCTCATCACATGCACACATATATTTATTCACATTTTTCAAAATACTCCTATTGAAAAAGTCATATTAGAGACAAACACATTTTTCATATAAGCATCTCACACTTTGCTTCAATGGATACGAGTTTATAACGGGACTTGTAGCGTGCTAAATATGCAATAAATTCTCATTCAACTTCTCGTCACCTAATGTCTTAGTTTATGTAACAGATAATTAATGAAGCTAGTGATCTCTTTAATTAGAGTATGAGCATCAAACTATAACTCCACTAGAGTGAAGACAACTCACATATTTAAGTGTATCTGACTAAAAACTCACTAGAGTGACTTATATATGATGTCTTTGTTTCAGTGCGTTCACTTTTTGCCGATTGAGGGTTTAGTAAAAATGGAAGGCACTTAAACCATTCTACTTAATTAAGTGATCTATGTTCCTTACTTAGCCAATAGCATATTAACATAGAAATGGATGACTTGAAGGAAGTAAAACATTAAAAAAAAAAAATCTCAATAAATGCTATTAATGGATTGCATGTATTAACAATTTATGAAAATAATAATTATTAATAAATGCTAAAAAAGGTTACTATTATTTTAAAATGGTTTATCTTCATGACTTTTCTAAAAGTGAAGAGAATGCAACCATAACAATCATTATTACAAAATGAATTAGATTTATATTTTGTTACACTACAACAAAATGATGAAATAAAAATCAATTTTAGAGAAAAAAATATTTAGTTGTTATAGTAAATAAATTAGAAACAATTTTAAAGATTAAAAAAAAGTTTAGTTTTCAAATTAATTTCTATTATTGTTAAATAGTTTATAAATTGGTATCTAATTAGCAACTAAGGATTTTGCTACCAAATTTAGAATCTAAATAACAATAATATAAACTAATTTAGAAACCAATTTTTTTTTATATATATGTATACTTTTTAACAAGTTTAAATCCTTTTAATTAATAACTAATATTGCACACTATTATCTAAAATTCATTTTCTCATTTAAAGGAGCTAAAATCCTTAATCTATACTATAATAGTCATAATAAATATTTATATTTATATCTTGTCGCATGTATATAAATGAGAGAAAAAAAATCATAATGATATGTTTTTTATTAATTATTTTGTTATAAAAACAAATTTGTTAATTAAACAATTGAATAATTTGTTTTGTTCTATCCTTCAGATGGAATATTTTTAATATGTTCACACGTATGAGTAAAACTAACTGTAGTTAATTTAGGTAAGTATTTAAGACAATGTACTAAACACTGTCATGTTCTTTTATCAAAAAGATAAAAAAAGAATTATAATAATCTTAAAGAATGACCAGTTTTTTTTCAAAACTAGGTGTGAGAAATAATTATATTAATATAATATATATATATATTATTGAAGGGAATAGTAAAAGTAAAAGCAGAAAATGAATTAGAATTAGAGTAATTATAGATGATGAGAGAGGTGTTAAGAAAAGTGTAAGAAATTCGATATTTTAATTTGCAGAGAGACAATGAAGAGAGAAGAAGATACAAATTTGTCCAAGAAAGTGAGGGGTGAAATACCGAAAGTGGGTAAACCCCCCAAATAAAAACCAAAGACATTTCTCCCTCTCGTCTCGAGCAATAGGAACACAGCAATAGCTTCTGGTGATCTCGTTTTTTCACAGTGCTCTTCCCCCTTTTCTCTTTCTCTTTCTCTGTTTATCTTTCTCTCTCTTCCATTGCTACACCACAAGTAACGCAACGCGAGGTCAATTGCGTAATCGCCATGACTGTCATGACTCCTGCTCCCATTGACGTACGTTTCTTACCCTCACTCCGCAACTTCCCCGTGCTCCTTTTCACGCCTCCATTCACTCGCGCCTTTTCAATTTCGCTTCTCGTTTCTCGTTTTATCTTATCTGCTTGCATGATTTTGTGCCTTTTGCTCTTCCGGCGAATGGTGTCAATTTGATTGTCGTTTTGGTGGGAGGGTTGGGTTGGCGGGGACTGATGGGGTTTCGTCCAGGGGTTGTGCTTTTGATCTGCGCGACTGGAATTTGCTTCAATTTGGCGATGCATTTCGTGCTCGGATTTTCGGGATTTAATTGGTTTTGTTTCTTCGCTGGATCCGAAGTACGGTGATAGTGATTATTTTTTGTTGGGTGTTTGGTTCTTGCAGCAGCAGGAGGATGAGGAGATGCTTGTCCCACACACTGATTTGCCGGAGAATAATCACCAACCCATGGAAGGTACTTGTTGCTTTCTTACTCTTTTGATCCGTCGAGAAACCCCCGCTATTTTTGTTACTCTATTTATTGGCTGTTATGTGATCGATTGGTATTCCTGTTAGAGTACAGGGAGCCACTTCGTGCATTTTTTGATTGCCAGAGAGACAGAGAGAGAAGGACTAAGTGACGAATTCGTCCAAGAGTTTTAGGTTTTCTAGACAAAAAGTGATTTCTTGTTAGTTTACATTCTAGGGATGTTGTGTATTTTCAATGTCTTTCTTTCTCCTCGTCTTACTCTTTTTTTTTTGAACAAGTGGATGGCCTAGTTCATTTTTTGTTTCTTGCCCTGGTTTCAGCATTTAAAGCAGATACTTAGTTGTTCTTTTTCATTGATTTTATTGATCGTTAGTTGTGGCACAACCTGATGCTGCCAACACTGTGGAGAGCCAGCCTGTCGAGGATCCTTCATCGACAAGATTCACATGGAAAATTGACAACTTTTCTAGAATGAATTCGAAGAAGCTCTATTCAGAAATATTTGTTGTTGGTGGATATAAATGGTAACGACAATCGTGTTTTCACATTGGCTTAGTTGATTAATGATGTGCTTATCTTTAATGATCTCTTCTGATTCTTGTCTTTACTGAGCAGGCGTGTACTTATTTTCCCAAAAGGGAACAATGTGGACTATTTGTCCATGTATTTGGATGTTGCAGATTCATCTAATTTGCCCTATGGCTGGAGTAGATACGCACAGTTTAGCTTGGCTGTTATTAATCAAATCCATAATAAATATTCTGTCAGAAAAGGTAGTCTCTTAAGTTTGTTCCTTGCAATTGTTATTGTTACAAGATGATGTAATATGTATGTATGTAGAAAAGATCATTGCTTGAACTAAAGTTATAGAAAGTGGTGGGATTTTTGTTGCAATTAATTTAAGAACAGTTTATACATGTGTGTGTATTTATTTCCTTGTAGAATTGTATCTAAATCTAGATATATTATATTACCTCTTGAATGAACTGTCATCATTAACATGCTAAATAAAACAAGGCTTTTGCAAATGAATGCTCTAATGGTACTGGTTATTGGTTAAGAAATAAATGGTAAGTATTTATTATTTAGTGCATGTAATGTGTTGGGAATTTAAAGTGTTTGACCTTTTATTTAATAATTTGTTATTTTTTTTAATTTACCATGGAATAAAAGTAATAAGGGAAGAAAGTGAAAATGCTCATGGTTTTTGGGTATACTTATTTCGTATGTCGTGTTCTAACTTTGTTTTACATGATATAGACACACAACACCAATTCAATGCGCGAGAAAGTGATTGGGGTTTCACGTCCTTTATGCCACTTGGTGAATTGTATGATCCTACCAGAGGGTATCTTGTGAATGACACTCTTGTAGTTGAAGCCGAGGTTCTTGTCCGTAGAATTGTTGATTACTGGACTTATGATTCAAAAAAAGAGACTGGCTATGTTGGACTTAAGAACCAGGGTGCTACATGTTATATGAATTCTCTACTCCAAACTTTATATCACATTCCTTATTTTCGAAAGGTCAGGCCCTATTTTTCTTTTCTTTTCTCTTGTAAGTTTAGTTGTTTGACTTGATAGTGATGACGAAGTTGGGACTTGGGTCCTGGTGGTCATATTTCAGGCTGTGTATCACATGCCAACAACAGAGAATGACATGCCCTCTGCAAGCATCCCTTTGGCATTGCAAAGTTTATTCTACAAGCTCCAGTATAGTGACACCAGTGTTGCAACAAAGGAGCTCACTAAATCTTTTGGATGGGACACGTATGATTCTTTCATGCAGCATGATGTTCAAGAACTGAACAGAGTCCTTTCTGAAAAACTTGAAGACAAAATGAAGGTAATGGATGGCATTTGGATGTTTTGTCAACAACTTTTTGTGGATTATTCTCTCAAATTCATGATGATTATGTTTATTTTGTCATTAGGGAACTGTTGTTGAGGGAACTATACAGAAGTTATTTGAAGGACATCATATGAACTATATTGAATGCATTAATGTGGACTATAAATCAACTAGAAAGGAGTCGTTTTATGGTACTTCCGTGTTCATTTTGAAGTTAATTATTTGTTTAATTGTACCATGCCACTTGATTCTAATTTAGGTTTACATATGCTTGCAGATCTTCAGCTTGATGTGAAAGGCTGTCCTGACGTATATGCTTCCTTTGACAAATATGTTGAAGTTGAACGTCTTGAAGGGGACAACAAATATCATGCCGAACAATATGGCTTGCAGGTTGGTTGCAATCGTTAATTTCTGAGTCTGGTTGTAATAAATCATCTGTAGAAGTTCTAAATCTTTAGTTCTTATATTTTGACTTAACAAAATTAATTTTTGTTTTCAAATTTTAAGTTCTGAACTGAATCCTTTTAGTTTTTTATAGTTACTGTCTGAATGCACTCAAACATACAAGTTTTCAATATAGTTTCATATATAAACTGACAATTTTTCATTTTTTTTTCAGGATGCTAAGAAGGGTGTCCTATTTATTGATTTCCCTCCTGTTCTTCAGCTTCAGCTGAAAAGATTTGAATATGACTTTATGCGGGATACCATGGTAAAGGTTGGTAGTCAAACAGACTCTGCTCTATAGGATATTTTTTTTCTCTAGGTGCTTTATTTGCTGCCATTTGATTTAGTTCGCGTTCAGTCAGAGTAAGGTTCAAACAATTTCCTGTAGCTCAACTATTAATGCCAATTGAAGATTATTTCGATTAAATTAATTCCTTATGCTGGACTATCTACTGTGATATCCTTCTTCATTTGTGGTATGTATTCATCTACAATACTGTTACTTCATGCAAGAAAGTGATTCAGCACATCTTGTGTGGGACAATAGTGCCCCAAGATGTTGAAAATAATGAAGAATTTCTGCAAGCATTTTTCTTAATACCTTTTTGAAATGTAAACTGCTATTTTGCTTTTCTTTGCTCTGGGTGGGAAATCTTTTGGTTGGTTCTTTTGTTTGCATGTGTATATCCATGTATTTAAAATTTGTGTACCTCATTTGAAACAATCACCTGAAGGAATATTTTCTGCTAGAGGGATCATGGGCATTACTTAGTTTACGTTTTTGTCCATAGGTTCTCATTTGATGGAATGGTTAAACTCTCTTTTCAATAAATGGAAGTTTAATTTTTTTTCTTCTTCCATGTAGATTAATGACCGTTATGAGTTTCCCATGCAACTCGACCTTGATCGTGAGAATGGAAAATATTTATCACCCGAGGCTGATAGGAATGTCCGCAATCTTTACACACTTCATAGGTAATGTTGTGGTAATTGCAGCAGTATTTGTTGCCAGACTACATGGTTTTTTTTTGGGACTGGTCTTCTAGTGATTTTTTTGAATCTTTTCATGACTTATTTATTACCTGTGCTTGTTTCATGATATTTTATTTTGTTGTTTGTGATTGGTGCATGGTGCGTGTTTTATCATAGGTAATGTTGTGGTAATGGCAGCATTATATATTTTATCGTAATTTTACCCATATACTTGAGTCAAGTACAATCAATCAATGACTTCTACAATCTAAAGAAAGAAAAAAAAAATGATTAAGTAAAATAAGGAGAAAATGCTGTGAGGATAGAGGATAAAAAGAACAAATTTTTTTATCTTGGGGTTCACTGTCTAAAGCTTTCTGAATTTTCCAAATAAAGTGGGGCATTGAATTTTTAAATCATCTTGGAACAATACAATTTGTATCGTTAATATTAAAATTTAATAAAGTCCATCAAATTTGTAATTTTTCTTTCTCAATGCTGATGATTTCCATTACTGTGAAATTACAACTTTTTCTCCAAATGCATATTTTTTGACAGATTTAAATTTTTTCCACAGTGTTTTGGTTCACAGCGGTGGTGTACATGGTGGACACTATTACGCTTTTATCCGGCCAACTCTCTCTGAGCAGTGGTATGTATATACTAGAATTACCAGGTCTGAATTGTTCAGTGCCATACAAGCTAGGTGCTTTTGTGCATTTGTGATGATGACTACCAGGGGTCACATTCCAACATGCTTAAATGTTGATTTTGCTGCATTCATTGTAATGGTTCATAGGATCCTACCAAAATGCACAATTACTGATAAAATAGAATGTACATGTGATAAACATGACATAGAAGGAAAATATCCTGTAAAAGATAGCATTTAACTTAATTTTAAAATTCACATTCATATTTTATACTGGTAACTTTCCATAAACTCATACTAACCTATGTAATCTTTGTGTAACATACTTTAGTTAACTTGATAAATACTGATTTTTAAGTGTTCTATTGATAGTACCCTGTTATTATGAGTTACTATAAATACTGCATAGGATATGTGATAACTATGTGTTTACAAATTGTTGATAAGTATATATTAATTTATGAACATGAATACATGGTTTTAAAATACACAATCTAATTTTGTTAATATTTATCTGTAGTATATAATCTTAGTCAAATTAGTGTACATAACATATTTTATAGGATTGTTAGCAAATATTTTAAAACTGAAGCTAGTATTTAATAACCAGCTCACATGTGAGCTAAAGCTTTACCATCAAAGTTAAAAAATCAAAGTCAGAACCACAATAAATCAAAATAAGGAGTTTCTTTTAACAGATAAAATAATAAAGTATACATGTTATTGAGATGACGTAGATAAGGAATATATTTTGTAAATGGTAACAGTGAGTTAAACATAAACTGAAAATTCGAATTCATTGATTTATATGTGTAGCCTGTAAATGATACCATTATTAGTTGTGCGAAGAGTAGGTCATATCTTACATTTCAAATGAATGTGTTGCAAAGGTAAACAGTTGAAATGCTGAATCTTTTTTTTCGCACTTTTTGTTAGATTGATAATTCATAATGGTTGTCAATGAACTTGGATATAGCATGCAATTTTCTGATAGTCCCTTCACCTTTTTTTGTTATTTTGAATTGCTTTTCTTGCTTTTTTTTACTGAGCTCTTCACTGCATGCTTTAATAGAATGTATATGACTTATTAGGTATAAATTTGATGACGAGAGGGTAACTAAAGAAGACACTAAACGGGCATTAGAGGAGCAATATGGTGGTGAGGAAGAGGTAATTATTTTTTCAATTGGCTGTGAAATTGATCCACATATTTGAACATTTACTTATTCATTGTTTAAACTATTTTAACAGCTACCACAGACAAATCCTGGGTTTAACAACACTCCTTTTAAATTCACCAAATATTCAAATGCTTATATGCTGGTGTATATACGTGAAGCTGACAAAGACAAAGTAATATGCAACGTGGATGAGAAAGACATCGCTGAACATTTAAGGGTAAGCGATCATTCTTAGTTACTTTGGGCTCAATATAAGTCATGCTAAACCAACAAGTTATTTTTTGTACGTGATAAGTTTTTTAGAAGTATTTCAAGCCAAAATCAAACAAATTGTCATTTAAATTTCTATTTTTTGTTGTTTCTGCTTTATTCTGGAAAATTTGCATTGAATTTCTTCAATGGATTAATGCAGGAGAGGTTGAAGAAAGAACAAGAAGAAAAGGAGCACAAAAAGAAAGAAAAGGCGGAGGCTCACCTTTACACTATTATAAAGGTTCCTTGTTGCTAGTTTCTAACTTGCTATTCAGAATTTAATACTGTTTGTGTGTGTCTGTACATATATGCCGTAGGCTACCTAATCAAATTGTATTTAGATATAACCTGATAGCATGTCATACTTCTTAGGTGGCACGAGACGAAGACCTTGGAGAGCAGCTTGGAAAGGATATATATTTTGATCTTGTAGACCATGCCAAAGTGAGGTCTTTCCGTGTTCAAAAACAGATTTCTTTTAACTTTTTTAAGGTATAATCTTTAATTGCACTTTTAGCTCTCCTGCTAGATGTGTTTTGACTTGGCATATCTTTTTCATTTCTTGTCTTGTTTGGTCTGGTCTCTGTAGTAAATCTCTCTTAGTCTCTGCAAAAATTGGAATTCAGGACAAACTACATTTCCGACAGCATGCCTTGTTTGTTTATGATTGTTTTGAGGCGGATATTATAAACTGTCCATTGACAGAAAATTATATTATTATAAATGCTGTTGAATGGAAAAATAAATCAAAATAGGATTGAAAAAGGAGTATTTTTTCAGTAGAATTATTTTTCTAAGAAAGGGCAACACTACATAATTTTTTTTTCTTTTCTTGGGAGAGGGATTCAGTGGCATATGGAAATTGCCCCTTCCTTTCACTAAATTATGTTCACAGTTGATGAGTTGTCTAGATATCATTTGACTGAATATAACCCACGTAGGATTTGGGATGTGGGAATACTGATAATATGTTGTAATCCAAGTAGGATTTGTTAGTATCTTAGTTTTTCTTACTACTAAAAATTTTATACTTGTGATTTATGGAACTAGAAGTTTAATTTGTCTACTAAAGAAAAATCATTAGTTTTGTTGCTTCTTCTGAGATGATAATTATTTTTAGAACACTGTTAAAATATAAAACTTACGATGCTTTAGCTGCATGAAAAATATCGCATATGCAACTTTGTGATCTTTGATTTTCTATTTGAATTTGAAGATGATATAAAGAAAAGCCAAAAGTGACGCTGGACACAGATTTGATTGATATGGACATAAGCACACAAATTTGAAAAGTCTTAAATGAAAAAAAGAGTACATGTCTTAAAAATGACCTCAAGTTATTGTTGACTAAACAGTGTTATCTACTTATTATGGTATTTTAGTTTAATATAGCATAAAAGGTTAAAAATAATAGAAAATGCAACTAAAAGTATATGAAGTGTTCAGCATGGATACTTATCTAACACAGCTATGACATTACAACTACTATTAAGAAGTATCAATGCTTTCCTATATGCTTGTTCAAAACACATCCTATTTTCATTAGTTTGATTTTTTTTATCTGATCACTGGTTGATCCGTGTGATAAACAGGAAGAGGTTGCTAAAGAGTTTGGCATACCAGTCCAATTCCAGCGCTTTTGGCTATGGGCAAAGCGGCAAAACCATACATACCGTCCAAACCGACCGTTGACACTCATGGAAGAAGCACAATCTGTAAGTTCATGAGCTTGATTAAAGCTTTTCTGTATTATTTTGCTTATATACTCCCCTTCAAGCTTAATATGCATTGCTTGTTGCCCCACACTTGTATGTTGAATGTGTTTTATGCTTCATGTCTAATCAATATGCCTATTTCGTAATTGTCCTGGCTGTTTGCCTATTTTGAATTTTATTTCTTGGGCTGGACTAACAGTTAATTCTGTGTTGGCTTTGCTTTTTCAATCATTTCATTTCTCCCATGGTTGGGTAGTTTATTTTATTTGATTTTATTTCTGAAAATGAATAAGGAAAGCAACTGTAAACATTTTTTAAACTATTTTTGTGACCCTGAGGTTTGCTTTTTGTGTTGGGAGTGGTGGATATTCTACTGTTATTTTTATCTTTCTGCTTTTGGTTAATTTCTGCCATGTCTTTCTGTGTTATCTGAAGTTCAAACTTTTTGTTAATCTAATTTGCGTTGCAGGTTGGACAATTGAGAGAGGTATCAAACAAGGTTCCCAATGCAGAATTGAAATTGTTTTTGGAAGTGGAGCTTGGGCTGGTAACATTTGTGTTTATGGAAGTTGTATTCCACTTTGATTGCATGAACATGAATATCCAAATTCTGTCTTTCTGACAAACTACATCAATCTTTAGGATTTACGTCCCATTGCACCACCTGACAAGACAAAGGATGATATATTACTTTTCTTCAAGTTATATGATCCTGAGAAAGAGGAGCTACGGTACTGAGTAATATCTATATTTTAACGTCTGGTTGTGGTAAAACACGAGTTTTTGTTGACATCAGATGTATTTCCCTCTTGTGGCAGTTATGTTGGAAGGCTCTTTGTGAAGAATACTGGTAAGCCATTGGAAATCTTGACAAAGTTAAACAAAATGGCTGGTTATGACCCTGATGAAGAGATTGGACTATATGAGGTTTGTTTGTCTTCTCATTTAATATTTTTAGATTGCACTTCATCCTTGTATGATCTAAACACTATATATTTGTTTAACAACTACACTTACTGATGATTGATGATAATAAAGTGCATCATGTTCCGAGAGAAGTTTGGATCTGATCTCAATGAGAGTGACTTTACTCGTGGCATTTGTAAATTTACTGTGCCTACTATTATTGTGCAGGAAATTAAGTTTGAGCCAAATGTTATGTGTGAACCTATTGATAAGAAATTGACATTTCGAGCTAGCCAGGTAAATTATAAACACCATTGGAGCACTTCGTGCTACTATTGTTGATTTGTTCATTGATTTGTTTTTCTAAATTTGCAGTTAGAAGATGGAGATATTATATGCTTTCAGAAAGCTCCTGCTATATACAATGTGGAACATGTACGCTATCCAGATGTGCCGTCATACCTAGAATATGTGCACAACCGCCAGGTACTTTTCCTTTTTTGGTTCAATTAAAGGCAATATGTATAAATTGATGTGATGCAAAAATGATCACCACCCAACATTCAATTGTATTATGTTTGATTTTCTGCACCTTCCTCCTCTGTCCATGCCTGTGCATATCTGTATGTTTGTAACCAATGTACCATGTGTTTTTCATTATATTTTTAGTGTAAGATGTTAGCTAGTTTTTTAATATCCAATTGATGGATTTTAGGTTGTTCACTTTCGATCTCTTGATAAACCCAAGGAAGATGACTTCTGTCTGGAGATGTAAGTATTGTGTAATTTATTGGAGCAAATCATTAGATCTATTATATTGTAGTAGCAGAGAGAACATTAAGTACTTGTTATTTTTCTTGGAATTACATCCTTAGGATATGCTCTGCACATTAATTTCTAGGTCAAGGCTATATAAATACGATGATGTAGTGGAGAGAGTGGCTCAACAACTAGGTTTGGATGATCCATCCATAATCAGGCTTACTCCTCACAATTGTTACTCTCAGCAGCCAAAACCTCAGCCGGTTAAGTATCGGGGTGTGGAGCATTTGTCTGAAATGCTGGTTCACTATAATCAGGTAATCATTGACTTAATGCACAATCTTTCATTTTGTTTCTTATTTAAAATCAAAACATCTTATTTCCCTTCATGCATGTCAGACTTCGGACATATTGTACTATGAAGTACTTGACATCCCTCTGCCAGAATTACAAGGTTTGAAAACTCTGAAAGTTGCATTTCACCATGCTACCAAGGATGAAGTGAGTATATAGTGATCTGATTTTCTTTTGGTTTTTATCTAGATTTTTTCTGACCCTTTTTTTAAATTTTTATTCAGGTGGTTATTCATACCACCAGACTTCCAAAGCAGAGCACTGTGGGGGATGTCCTTGATGATCTGAAAACAAAGGTGATTTTGCCTCAGTATTGTTCAGTTCATTAACATGTCTAAATTGTATTCTTACTCACCACTGAAATCATATCATCAATCTCCTTTATTTTAAAAAAATAGATATGTGAAGCATGTTTACTGTTTTTGTTGAGTGCTCCAGGTTGTTATAGAGTAGCGACTGTTTGAATGTAAGTCTTGTGCTCATTTATTATTGTTCACAGGTGGAATTGTCCGACCCTGAAGCTGAGCTTAGGTTGCTTGAAGTTTTCTATCACAAGATATACAAGGTCTTGTGTTACCTCTATTTTAACTGATCCTGGATTTATTGCTTATTCTTTTATATTTTTCTGACAAAAAAAGATGATTCGGAATTCAATACAATACTAAATTTACATTGACTTGTGATCTTGCAATTAATTGTTACCCTGCCTCTCTGCTTGTGCAGGTTTTCCCTCCCAATGAAAAGATTGAAAACATTAATGATCAATACTGGACTTTACGTGCAGAGGAGGTAGTAGTCTCTTTCTGTTTGTAGTGGGCTGGGAAGGGAGGTGTTAGCTTTTAGTCCATGAAGTGTTCATGCTTTAATTTACTGAAATTATTGCATCAGTGGATTTTTCTAAATGCATAATCAATTACCGTATTCAGTTTATGTGACAATATAAATGAGTTGCTGTTCTTGTGGTTTGCAGATTCCAGAAGAGGAGAAAAATCTGGGTCCTCATGATCGCCTAATCCATGTGTATCATTTCACTAAAGATACGGCTCAGAACCAAATGGTATATAATTGTATTTGATCCATTTTGCTTAATGCAGTTTGTAATATCGTAATGGGCTTTGATACTTCATTCTGACTTAGTTGTATGCCAAATCAATTGTAATGTTTTTCCCATTTGATTTGGTATGACAGCAAATTCAGAACTTTGGGGAACCATTTTTCTTGGTCATACATGAAGGGGAGACTTTGACAGAAATTAAAGTTCGAATACAAAAGAAACTTCAAGTTCCTGATGATGAGTTTGCAAAGGTATTTCCTCCTTTTTTTGTGTTATGTGTTTATATTTTGTTTCTTCCCTTTTGGGTAACTTTCTTTTGTTTGGTGGAAGTTTCATTGTCCATAAATATTATTAAATTTGATGTTAGTCTATCTAATTTTTTATTATATTTTTTGTTTGGCCAGTGGAAATTTGCTTTTTTTTCTTTAGGGCGTCCTGAGTACCTTCAGGATTCTGACATTGTATCCAGTCGTTTTCAGGTACATCCATTTATAGGCTAATTCCTTTTATTTTTAGTTGTGTTAATTCCATTCATTTTTTGTAACATTTGCATGTATTTGAATTAATGTATCTTGTGATATAGAGGAGAGATGTTTATGGTGCTTGGGAGCAGTATCTTGGCTTGGAGCATACTGATAATGCTCCAAAAAGATCATATGCTGTCAACCAGGTTAGTAACCTTGTCTGCAAGAACTAATTTCTTAAGTACATTTTTTGTCTTTTATTTATTTTTGTTGAGTTTGTTCACTATTCTGATAATACTGGAGTTTAGTTTTGAAGTTTAAGAAAACTGGTTTGATTACACCATTTCAAATTTCTTGGGTTTTGTTTCAGAATCGCCATACATTTGAGAAGCCAGTAAAGATTTATAATTAGAAAACTTGGTATTGACGAGCTCTCGTCTTGCGTGGGATGAATTTGGCATTCTTCTACATCTATGGGCTTGTAAAAACAGGGAAACAGCAAAAGCTACTCTGTATAGGCCAACTAGTGAGATCAGCAATCCAGGTGGTTTCTGCAGATTTTATATTAAAATTGTGGTATGTAATTCTTTCTGTCAAAAGGAGTGACATTGCTCTCAACACTATCTGCTGACCACAGCCCGTTGAGCTTTACTACTTCCAACTGTGGAAGTTCTTCAAGTTGAGGTCATTGATCATCATCGCTGCACTGTATCAGTACATAAGATTTTTGGATTAGTGAGTGTATACAGGGTATAGTTGGTTGACTTTTTTTTTGTTCATCTTAATTGCTTCCAGATTTTGTTCAGTCAGTAGTTGTCAAATTATGTGAGAGCTGTGGAATGGTGTAGCAGAGTTCATGTAATGTTGTAAAAGAGACCTGTCAGCCTCAGTATAACCCGATAGCATAAATATAGTTTCCTGCCGCACCATTTGGTCCATTTCTATTTCCTTTGGCTGTTTTACCTTTTTATTTTCTGTTTCTTCCTGCACCTGACCCATCTTTAGTAAGAGCTGAATAAGCGTTATCATGGTAGTCTCAATTAACTTTAGAGTAGAAGTAATGCATTGATATATGGGTTATTGCCACATGTGCCTATTCCTTCATTTCATATTTTCAACTTTGTTGGACATGATGACAATAGTATAATCTGCTTTATATGGCACTTTATTATTTTTCCATCCAATGCAACCAAAGATTAAATTTTCATGTTGCGTAGTTAGAAACATTTTTCTCTAATGGTTTATTACGGCTTTGTTTGGACTTACGGAAGACTGAAAAAGGACAGAAAGGATGACAGACTGGAATTGTTTGGATAGAAAGAAAATGAATGGAAAATAAGAAAGAAATTTGCACTAAATTGATGTGATAGAATAAAATTGGTTTTATTTTAATATGTTTAAAAGGAATTTACGGTAAAAAAATATTTATTTTGAAAATGTGAATTAAAGTTAAAATAAAATTTAAATTAAAATACAAATTATTATAAATTTTTAATAAAAATATCAAAATTTAAATAAATAATTTTATTTAATTATTTATTTTTATATAAAGGTTGTTAACAAAATATTAATTTTTTTATTATATTAATTATTTTGATGTTTTTATTTTAATTATTCATTTTATTATAGTAGTAAAATATAATTAGAAATATTTATTACATATCAATTTAAAAATGTATAAATTACATTAAAATTCAATTGATTTAACTTAATTTTTTTTCTAACAAACTAGTTTAAAATAATTTATTTTGTAAAATATTAATATTCAAATTCTTTTATTTATTATTATAATATTATTTATCGTATTATAATTTTAGAGTAATATTATATTTATTTAAACATAATCATGTCTAAAAATATAATTAATTATAATTATATAAATATAATGAAATATCTATTCGTAATCCTATTATATCTTTGATGATAATTTTTTATTTATTTTTAAAACTCTTTTTGGTATTTGGATAGAAAGCTTAGAAAAAAATAATCATTTCGTTATTTTTTTTCATTTCTGCCTCTCCATGACTAGTGTATAGGAAATACAAGAGTTGCAGTATGATTAGTTCTTCAGAATTCAGATTGAAAGTAAATGGTTAGTGCTGACTCACTTCCAGCCACCCCTGGTGTTTTACTGCAGTCAATTTTTCTATGTAGGATTTTGGAATTTTGTTTATTAGCAAATTATGATCATAGAAAACATTTGCAGTTATGAGATGTTTTTGCACTATTAAACCAAACCCTTGCCTTTGAACTTGTCATAAAATTTGATGAGGAATTCAAATTATAAACTAATTGTTAGATGACCGAGATAAGTTCGTCATGCTGTCCAGACCCAGTTAACTGTACGGATGTGGCCTAACCCATCTTAGTGGTATAATATATTTTCTATTATTTGTTCAAAATCTTATATATTACCATTATTTAAGTTTTCTATTAATTCTATAAATACAAAAAACATGTACTATATGCTATTGTTAATATATTTAACAGCAAAACACTGTATTATATTCAATGAAAAATTATTGGAGTTAATTATAAAATATTTTTCTTCTAAAATCGCTCTTTCTAACTTGTATTATTTTAAATTTGTAAAATTTCATTTGTAAGAATTAATTATAAAAAACAACATAATTACTACATCTTCGTTCTTAAAAAATTCCTGTAATTGATCATGAATATATATTACCCTGTGTCTGTATAATTTTGAAATGTGTTGAAATTTTTGAGTTTATGGAAATGAAGATATTAAATAGGTCTTAACTAAATAAATTATTGTAGAATAGAATATTATTTTGATAGTAAGTTTTAGAAATTAAATATTCATATTAATTTTTTATGTTAAATAATAACTTTGTATTTAGAGCTATTATTTACAATAAAGTTAGAAGAAATAAATATTAAAAGATAGAGGAAAAGGAAATAACAAATATTTTTAAGTCACCCAAAGACAAGGAGGTCCACTTACATTTGAGTCAATCAAAAGCAAAACAAAGTCAAGAAGGAATTTAGGCATGACATGTTTGAAGGAGTATAGATAGTATGACTCAGAAAAAGAACACAAACTAATCTATAGTTAAATTTTGAATTTTTAAATTAAATTTTTTCCTCTTGGTTTAGTTTAAATTTTTCGTACCATTTTTTCAAGTTTGTTTTTTTATTTTATTTTAAGGATTTTAAAATTATATTTCAATTTATATATTATTCTAAATTTTTCAGTTAGATTTTATTTTTTTATTCTTCTATTTTTTTCATTTTAGTTTTTCATTTTGATTCATATAATATCTTTGTTTAACTAGATCCACCCATAGATCTATCAAACTTGGCTCTTACTTATTCTTCTATTTTCTCATTTTGATTCATATAATATCTTTGTTTGATTAGATCCACTCACAGGTCTATCAAACTTGTACAGCACTTCAATAAATACTCCTATTTATCTAATTATTTAATAAAACTATCTAATTAGATAATATATTTATTGTGGTTAAAAATGCAAGATTATTAGTATGTTTATTGTAACTAAAAGTACAAGATTATTAATAAAAACAGTTGAGTTCAAATAAACTTAAATTCTAATTAAAAATATGTGAATTTATTTAATAATATAATCCAAGAAAATTATAATTAAAATTATGTTCATCAAAATCAATATTCTGTGAAGATTCAATTGTCTGTTAGTGTGCGAGTTTGTAGCTAATATAATAATTTGTATAACTTAATATAAATGGTTGTCTTTAATTATCATAGCTAATTAAGTTATATGAACAATTTAAATAGTTAAGCTTATTCTTCTTATTCATATTTTTATAACTATGACAATCATGAATGACATGTGATTACATAATATACATGTGTAAAAAGAATACTTTAAACAATATTAAAAAGATATTCTTTTATATTTGACGTATGTTATTAAATGTAAAAACTTTACAAATAAAGTTCTTTGTGATTCATATGTACGAAAATTAAATATATCAAAATAAAATTTATTTTTAAACATTTATATATATATATATTTATATATATATATATATATATATATATATATATACGTACTTGATATCCATGAATATATATATATATATATATATATATTATATTCTAATCAATTTTAAAAAACATTATTGTTTAATGTATATACTTTTAATAATGATATATTTAAATATTATTAGTAATTTATATATATATAAAAATTTAATCTATGAAAATTATTTATAAATGTTTATATATAAAAAAATTATAGAGTCATTATATCAAATAATTCAATTATTCTTATTATTGTAAATTAATTTTAATTAAATATAATATAATATAATTTATTTATTTATTTAATAATTTTAGTATTATTGTTATTAATTTATCTTTTTATTAGATTATTTATAACATTAATAAATATATTTTTCTTTTTAACTATTTTATTTGGATATACAAATTTTTCTTATCTTTAAATTTTTTAATTTTTAAAAAATTAATTAATTAATTTAATTAACAAAAACTAACTACACATTTTAAAAAATTATAATGATTATAATATTAATAGAAAATTCTTCCTTTTAACTACTTCTTTTTAACAACTTTTTACTATTTTACCTTTTAGATTCTGTAACTCATTTTAAACTTAATGGTGTACTTACAATAAATCTACGCTCTAAAAAAAACTACTTATAACAAAATTATAATTTTTTTTAGTATTTTTTGAATATCTTTTCTATGTTTTTTAGTTTTTTATTTTTTATTATGATAGTAAAAAGTAGAGACAAATCTACAGAAATGTAAGCGTATCTGTTTCAATTAGTATTATATAATTAATTATATTGTATCCATTATAGGTATACTATAACATATTATAAATAATACTTTTCAACCATAATTTTCATTTCGACAAAGACAACAATATAACCTGTTACTCAAATTAGTATCTGTTTCAATTAGTATTTAATTAATTATATTGTATCTATTGTAACAGCGCTTTTTTTAAAAAAAAAACAGCAGACCCCACCCCACCATTCTTTTCTTTCTTCTTCTTTCTTCCTCTTTTTTCCAAATCACTTTCTCTCTCTACCAACTTCTCTCTTCTTCATTTTCTCTTAATTTCTCACTTCATACCTCATCTATTTTAAAATCTGATCATATCACGCTGTAGCAGAGGAGTTAAGGAACATTTCTACCAGATCAGATTTTCAAACAGAGTAAGTTCATTTTTATTCTAAATATCCTTTGTTATCTGTTTTTTTTTAAGATTTAGTCACCAATCTTCGTGGGGTCAGTTGAGAAGTTTAATCCTCTCAACTTATTCTATTATATACTGAATTTTTGTTCTGTTTGGATAATTTGCATTAGGCCCGTAAATCTTGAAGTTTATCCAGACTGTGGGGAATAAAATTATAGAAGTTGTTTGGAAAACAAGCAATTGAGGTAAGGGAAGCTAATTTAATTTTTTTATAGCACCCTAGGATAGAAGATCTGAATGCGGAAGGAACGTGGTCCCAATATTGAATTTCTCTTGCAGGGGTGTTATTTGTTTATATATTGTGTGTTTGTTTATATATTATTTAAAATTTATAAATATTATATTTTGATAGTTTGAGAGTTAAATATTGTTTTTGACGTTGGAAAAGTTCTGGAATGATATGAATTTTTAAATGTTATGTGATTGAATGATATGTATTATATACGAATGATGTAAATTGTATGAAATTGATGTCATACATTTGGGATAATGTATGAGTTGTTGTTTGATGGTACTTTAAGTATGAAAAACCTATGTTTAACGGAGATCCTCTGGCTTCACTAATGATCTAAGTCATGTAGACTAAGATATTAGGTGGTGAGAAGCTGAGAGGGAGTTCATACACACCGGGTCCCACTGTAGACACTCGTTATTGAATGTTTGAACTTACCCTGATCCTTTTTATTGGATTCACTGGTAATCTTTGGGTCAGGTGTTAGTCTCTGGTAGGGGCATACTTAATGAGTCTTCCAGAAGACGAAGTGGGATTGAAATAAAATCCAATGATTGTGATTGAAAATAGATCCATGTGTGGTCTATATGAATGATGAAATTGATATTGGAATTTTACATGAAATTACTAAAGAAATGTTTATAAATTATTAGTATAAATTGGTTCTATTTCCATGAATTATGTTATGGATTTTCTTTACATTAGCTTACCCTTGCTTTTCTTGCTGTGTTTGAACTGCGATGACTGTACTACGTACACGAGCAGATGATTTTACAGGTATCGGAGGGTCTGAAGAGCTTTAGGATGTTGATTTTGAAACTTGTATTGTAAATATTTATATTTCTATAAATCCTAATCATGTATTAGGAATATTTTGAAAAACTTCAAGTTTGTATAGAAACTGGAAGAACTTTTATTGTAATAGTTATATGTAAATTATGGGGTGTTACATCTATTATAGGTATACTATAACCTGTTATAAATAATACTTTTCAACCATAATTTTCATTTTGACAAAGACAACAATATAAGCTGTTAGACTACGGAACCTTATGTTGGACTTGTGATACTCAAATTTAATTGGCAAGTTTTTCTTTTAAATACATTTCATCAAACTTACATTCTTTCTAATTTACGAATCTTTGTTTCTTTTAATCTTTGAGCATGATTGAATCAAGGTTTCGTTGTTTAGTTTAAGTGTTATATTTTATATTTATGTTAGTTCAAATTTGACCTTTTATTTTAATCACACTTCTATATTATATAAAATACTCCCAACTTCTATGTATTTCTTCTTTTCTTTCAGCAATGGAATAAAATTATTGAGAGTGGAAAATTAAGAGTCATATTATTGCTGCAATTGTTGTGATGAGTTGTAACGGATAATGACGTTTCTAAATTGAGACTTGACACTTCTACATATTGTGATGGGTAATACCATTAATTAAAAGTAATAAAATAATTATTGAGCTCAAATTAATATATTTATTCAATATTAAATATAAAAATTCTAAATATTTCTTTTGGAAATATACATTTGAATATAGATTATTTTTAGAGATTTCAAAAACGTTTTTAAGCATCCTTTTATGAAATTGTTAGTGGTGTTGGTGAAGATAAAATTAGAAAATTGTCACACATATTACTCTTGCCATTGTCATTTCTATTTGAAAGTCTTTAGCCCTTTTGAAGGGATGCAAGACCTGGAAATTTCAAACATGCCATTTCATTTTGGAAATTCCTAGCCATCTTCACGACGTAAGATTTAAATACGAAATAGGAAAATAAAAAATGAAAAATGAAAAATTCCAAAAAATACAAATTTAAGAATTAGTTTCATGATAGCTAATTTTCAAAAAACTGTCATAAAATTATAAAAAAATCTTTAAGAAAGAAGTTTTAGATCACCATATATAATTCTAATTGATTTGTGTATAATACAAAAGTAAATTAAGCATTATTATTTATTTTGAAAATTTAAAATAGTCTACCTTGTTATAAATAGATCAAACTCAATGGATTGGTTGCAACCAAAATCCATATGAAAATGAATTGGGTTCTACTCTCATACTTGATCATCTTCCTTTGCTTCCTACTTCATTTTCCTTCCTACATTTGTTTAGTGTGCAACCATGATGACAAATATGCCTTGCTGCAATTCAAAAACACATTTCTTGTTCCCAACTCTTCACTTGCCTTTGATCCTTGTTCCTCCCATTTCTCAATGATGGAATCTTGGAACAACATCAGAGATTGTTGTGGGTGGGATGGGGTCACGTGCGACTCCAAGTCAGGCCACGTGATTGGCCTCGACCTTACCTGCAGTGATCTTAGAGGAGAGTTACTGGGTTCCAATAGCTCCATTTTCAGACTAAGGCACCTTCAACAACTCTACCTTGATTTTAATGATTTTTCTGGATCTTCAATACACTCTGCCATTGGTGACCTTGTCAACCTCACCCATCTAACTTTGTCTGGCTCTGGAATCACTGGTCATGTTCCCTCCACAATCTCTCACTTGTCAAAATTACTATATCTTGGTCTCATTTCCATCGACTTATTATTACTACTTAATGATCCCACCACAAGCTACTCCGAAATGAGACTTGATCCATACACTTGGAACAAACTCATTCAGAACGCAACTAATTTAAAAGAGATTTCTTTAGGAAGAGTGAACATGTCCTCCATCAGAGAGAGCTCTTTGTCATTGTTAACCAATCTGTCATCCTCTTTGGTTTCTCTATATCTCTTAGACACCCAAATTCAAGCCAAACTTCCAACTGACATCTTCCGTTTACCCAATCTCCAAGAAATAGATCTTTCATACAATGAAAACCTCAGAGGTGAACTTCCAAACTCCAACTGGACTACTCCTCTAAGATTCTTGTCTCTCTCTTCAACTGCTTTCTCAGGATACATTCCCGATTCCATAGCCCACTTGAAGTCTCTTAGCTCACTAACTCTTCGGGATTGCAATTTCAATGGACTTCTTCCACTATCATTGTTTAATCTAACTCAACTTGATCAGTTAGATTTATCAGAAAATAAATTAGTTGGCCCCATTCCGACCCATATCACGAAACTCTCCAAATTATCGTACCTATATTTGTCTGGTAACATGTTAAATGGACCGATTCCTCGTTGGTGTTATTCTTTTCCTTCCATGTTGTCCTTGGATCTTCAAGACAACCAACTCACAGGGTCAATCGGTGAATTCTCAACTAATTTTTTGCAATATTTGTTGCTGTCTAATAACAAACTGCAAGGTAATTTTCCAAATTCAATATTTCAACTCCAAAATCTTAAGTTTTTGGGTTTGTCATCAACGAACTTGAGTGGTATTGTGGACTGTCACCAATTTTCAAAGCTTAGAGCTCTAGTTTATTTGGATCTTTCTAGCAATAATTTTCTCTCTGTAAACTTTGAAAATAATTTTGACTACATCTTACCCAACCTTCAATACTTAAATTTATCTTCAAGTAAACTAATTAGTTTTCCAAAATTCTTAGCACCAATGCAAAATTTGCAAGGTTTAGATCTTTCTCATAACAGAATTCGTGGAAGCATTCCCAATTGGTTTCGTGAGAACCTCTTGCGCTCCTGGAAGAACATTAGTTCCATTGATCTCAGTTTCAACAAGTTGCAAGGACATCTTCCAATTCCACCAAATGGAATTCAAATCTTTTTAGTCTCAAATAACAAGTTTAGTGGGGACATTTCTTCAGCAATGTGCAACGCAACCACCCTTTATGTACTCAACTTGGCTCACAACAACTTGACAGGACTTATTCCACAATGCTTGGGAACATTTCCTTCTCTCTGGGCGTTGGATTTGCAAAACAACAACCTTTACGGAAGCCTACCTCATAACTTTTCTAAAGGAAATTCCTTTCAGACTTTAAAGTTGAATGGAAATCAGTTGAATGGACCGTTACCACAGTCTTTGACCCACTGTACAAAACTCGAAGTTTTGGACCTCGGAAACAATAACATAGAGGATATGTTTCCCTATTGGTTAGAAACTCTACCAACTTTACAGGTACTCAGTTTACGGTCTAATAAATTTCACGGTGTCATCAATTCTTTCCATACCAAACTTCCATTTCCCAGGTTGAAGATTTTTGACATCTCCAATAACTACTTTATCGGACCCTTGCCAGCGTCATACATCCATAATTTTCAAGGAATGATGAATGCGAATGACAACCAAACTGGTTTGAAATATTTGGGTAATGATAGTTCATATACTGATTCAATAGTGATTGTAATGAAAGGGCAATCCATTGAGCTAGAGAGGATATTGACTGTTTTGACAACCATTGATTTTTCAAATAATATGTTTGAAGGAGAAGTTCCGAAAGCCATTGGAGAGTTGCATTCTCTCATAGGGCTTAACCTTTCACACAATAGAATCACTGGAACCATCCCACTGACATTGGCTAATTTAAGCAATTTGGAATGGTTGGATCTCTCATGGAACCAGTTGAAGGGTGAGATTCCCATGGCTTTGACAAATATGAATTTTCTAGAGGTATTGAACCTTTCACAAAACCAATTTGAGGGAGTGATACCAACAGGTGGACAATTTAACACATTTGAAAATGATTCGTATGTTGGAAATCCAATGTTGTGTGGAATCCCTTTGTCAAAATTCTGCAATGAGGATAAAGAAAGGGCAACACGTTCAATAGTTGATGAAGAAGAATCGGGATTTGGGTGGAAATGCGTTGTGGTGGGGTATGCATGCGGGATAATGTTTGGAATAATATTAGGTTGTAATGTATTCTTCGTTGGAAAACCCCAATGGCTTGCAAGACTTGTTGAAGTTGTGTTAAATATGAGGCTCATAAGAACAAACAAGAAACCGTACAAATCATAGATGAAGGAATTAGTTTAGTTTTACTTTAATATGGTTGGTTTTGTGTGCCTATATGTAGTTTTAACTTCTCTTTACTGTATCTTAAACGATCAATTTCATGTAGTTGAAAGGGAAGCACGTCCGTTGATGAAGTAGAATCAGGCTTTGGGTGGAAAAGCGTTGTGGTGGGGTATGCATGTGGGATGATGTTTGGAATAATATTGGGTTATAATGTATTCTTTGTTGGAAAACCCCAATGACTTGCAAGACTTGTTGAAACCGTATTAAATGTGAGACTGATAAAAACAAACAACAAAAACCGTACAAATCGTTGGAGAAGGAATTAGTACAATTTTACTTTAATATGGTTATTTTTTGTGTGTGCCTATATGTCTTTTGTAGTTTTAATTTCTCTCTACTCTATCTTAAGAGATCAATTTCATGTTGTTGAATTTGCAAATAATAAAGAATTGTTATTATGAATCCTTATATGGGGTAAAATGTCAAACCTGCATTAACATTAAGGTAAAATCAATAAATTTCTATAATAATTTTTAATGAAGCTTCAAAGAGGTTTCTTTCATAATATATTTTTACTTTTTTTAATTAAGAATATATGAATTTATTGTTGATTTTGAAATATAAAATTATTAAAACAACTTTTTTTTGTTATTCTCTCTTTTTATCATCTTATATAAAAATTCATAAAAACAGAAAAAAAAAACAAAAACGAAGTAATATTTTTATTGTTTAAAGTAAAAGCAAAAAGAAAAATTGAAAATTTTATTTATTATAGAAAATTTAGGGAAAGGAGATAATGCTTGAGTAGAATACATGAAAAGCTTGTGGAGCGAGAGTGGGTGTATAAATTCTTTGAAGGAGACATATATGAACTCATTTCTGCAACTCTATCAACTCTTTAATGTTGAAAATGGACATTTTTTCTCTATTTATTAATGTCCAATAAGATACAAATTATGTCAGAATAATTTAAAAAACGATAATTGGATATATATATTATAAGATGCTGTAAAAAATAAAGACTTATTTAATGATTTGGATATATATTATAAAGACTTATTAATGTAATTATATGATGATTCTTACTCTAATAGAAATTTGGGGCTTAAAAACAAATTTAATAACATAATATATATATATATATATATATATATATAATTCATGAACCCTTCAAATCATGTAACATAATTTTCAACTTTAAGAACATTTAATACAAATGTTTAACTTATTAAATACCTAATATAAAGAAACGAAATTATTAAATATTCAAAATAAAAATGATTGGGGAACTCGAAAGTTATTTAAATATATTAGGTGACGCGATTAAATAAAGTAGCTTGGTTATGAGTCTACACAAGGTTTGTTTGTTTGTTTGAGCTTTGTGCTTTTACTTCTAAAATGCTATGAAAATTTAGAGACTGTAGTTTCTGTTGGAAATGGTGATATGATTTATGGTAACAAAGTTTAATGTATAGAAATGTTCCCGCCGGTTGACCAGAGACATCTTTGTGCGTGGCTTATCCTTGTGAGTTAGGGCACTTTCGTTCTGTACCGTCTGTGAGTACATGAAAAGAAGTGAACAAAGGAGCGCCCTCGCGGCCGTTTGCACTCCGACGATCAAGTCAGCTAGTGAGAAACATCAAAGGGGACGCACCTCCGTATCGGAACACCGTGAACGGATGCTCTGAAGGTGGTCCAATAACTGAGTAAATGATTTTCTCTCTAATTGCCTGTGCATACAGTGGGTATGTGAGCAAGCAACTAGAGTGTGTGCGTAAACTGAGCCTCAATTTTTTTTTTTTTCCGTCTCAAACGGCTAAAGCCCCTTTTAAACGTCTAAAGCGTTTAAAGCGTCTTAAAGCGCATTTAAAGCATCTTAAAGCGCATTTAAAGCGTCTTAAAGCGCATATAAGGCGCTTAAAAACATTCAACGCGTTTAAAACGTTCAAAGCATTTAAAGCGTTTGAAGTGCTTTAAAGCGTTCGAAACGTAAACTAAATTAAAGCGTACCTTAGCAAACTTTCAGGAAAACATTGATGTTTCAGTGCTTACTGCCACGTGTTCTTCTGACTTGATTACTATTCTACGTGGAGAACCTCACAGCGTCATAACCCAACTTAGGGACATTCTATCGTGTAAGTCCTCCCTCTTTGAAGTGCATCTGGCGCAGGGGGTGACTTTTTGGGTGCCAACTCATGCGCCCCAGCCTCTAATCACTCGCCCTGGGAGTGTATCTACCTTCCTCTCGCACTACGCACATGGTTCGCCCCTGGGCATGACCCTCTCATGGGTCGTATCTATCCCAGGGGTCTCCCCGAGGTGGCATGAGTACTTCACGAGTCAGGTTACTCCTCACTAGTACTGGGAATATGGCCTTGAAGCCACATTTCTCTTCTCTTTATTACTGTTCTAATGTATCGGGGCCCGAGACCTCCTCGTGGTGTCGCCCCCTCCACGGTCTTTCCTACCTATGGGTATCGGGGGTAACATTGTCGATGTCTCAATCTTGGCGACGCCTCAACTTGGCGACCCCTCCACCTGGCGATGCCTCAACTTGGCGACGCTTCAACCTGGCGACACCTTGTCCTGGCGACGCCTCAAGCGGTCAACCCGTTGACTTTCTCCCATTGGACCCCTTGATGGGTCCCACCATATGTTGACTTTGACTTTGACTTTGACCTTGGTCAACGCCCGGGGACGGGACGGTACAAGAACAATTATTCAAATGTAATTAATCACTTAATCGAGAAGTGTATATATATACAAATCTACTTGTTGCACCGTGTCTGTGTATTTTGTGTCTCTAATTTAACGTTTCATTGTGGTTTTACGGTTAGGGGTTTGGGTCTTAGTGCCATTGTCATTGTGTTGTTTCCTCATCGTTGTAATGTTGGAAAATGGCATCAGTAAACCCTAATGTTTTTTTTTAATCGATAATAAATAAATAAATAAATATGATCCACTTTAGGAGTGATATAACCCTTATACATAAACACAACCTTTAATCTCTCTTACTAGACATACTCTCATATATGCTTATACATAACACTTCTAACTGCACCCATAGATAATCACCTGAGGCAATCAAACATACATCTTAAATGAGTACATCATGAGATCATCCTCATACAAACCAGAGGATCAAGACACCAATCAGAAAAGGAGAAAAACGCAGAATGTGACTTGGATGTAACACAAGACCAATTGGACCAAAGTAAAAACTTCTAATACCTCTACTACACCCCCTTTAAAGATTACACTGTTTTTATGCTTCCAAATCTCGTTGACTACTGCAATCCAAATCACTCCCCAAACCTCATTTACCGAAGCAGGCACATTGCACATCCTAAACTGTGAAAAATTTAGCAATGTAATGTTGTGAAACACACTCTGCACACCCATCCATACACAATAGTGGTTCCACAATAACCAGGAAAATCTAATGGTGAGAAATCACAAGGTTCTCTTTTCTCTGTTTTTGGGATAGAAAGCATCAACTTATAGAAACTGAATGGGAAAAATAATTTAGCCTAGTTTGCTTCTGTAATTGGGTTGAATCACGACAATGGGGAAGGACATTGTACCGGTGAGGGTCGTACGACTGATGTCACGTATGGGTCCTCATCACTGGATCAACCGAGGTAAAGGCCCACGTCCATAGGGCTGACCAACAACACAAGTCCAATTACGCTCAATCAAGGTCAACGAAGCTAATCCTCGATTAAAAGCTAGGTAATGCAGCCCTAAACGCGATCCAACTCCTTAACCTGACCCAATAAGGAAAACCCACCAAAGGTAATATAAATAGCACATATTCCAAGAATTAGGTAAGTCATCATATGTAGTGCTCTGAGAACAGAGTACCGAACGTCTTTGCTGACTTGAGTGTCAGAGTGCCTTCTACACGTACCCTCTGAGTCTGGATTACGAGAAGACGAAGAATCGATGTTAGGAAGGAAGAGTGAGGAGTTTGCAAGGGAGCTGAAGGAAAGTAGGATCGACCGATAGAAGGAATCCTCTCAATAGTTCTCTAGGCCCCAACCCCCGTACGAGAACAATTGGCGTCCACCGTGGGGCCGAAAGAAGTTGAGTAAAGAACGCTAGTAGTGTTAGAATGTATGGCCTTAAACGAGAGAGGGGTGAATTGTTTAATAAAGATTTTCGTAAACTTTTATGCCTTAGAATGAAAATACTTCAAGATAACCTTGATTAAGAAATCAGTTTTTCAAAACATAAAGCAAAAACACAATACTGGAAAAAAAATCGGTTGTTTTAACAAAATAATCGGTTGTTTATACTAGTTATCAAATAACAAAACTGAATTTAAAGAGATAGGAATAGAGAGATTGTACACAGATGTTTATACTGGTTCACTCCAAACCCAGAGCTACATCCAATCTTCTCAGAAACCCTGAGGAAATCCACTAAGCAACCACAACTTGATCACTTACACAACAACCAAGAGAATGACCTTGAACACCTCAAGAAACACATTCTCCTTGGTCAACACAACAACACCAAGATTGTGGATCTTGATCCCCTCAAGAACACACAGTCAATCTTAGCAAACACAAAAACGAAGTTGTTTATAGAGTACAAGGATTACACTTGTTACAAAAGATAATCTGAATTCAATACAAGCAGAATCCTATTCCACAAACTTTGATCAATCACAAACTCTTAGCAATCTCAGCTCTTTGAAAAACTAAAAAACTCTTAGTGAAAACTTGTCAAAAGATTACATTCTTAAATCTGTTATTTGAATTTATTCAAAGATGTAGTTTGTTATCAAATCTTAACAAACTCTTAAATTGCATTAAAAGATTGGTCAAAGCATTTAATGACTGGAGCGTAAGCAGTTAAATCATTTAAAGCTCAGTCAAAGATAAAACAGTTTTTCTGTTATGGTCCCAAAACAAACAATCGGTTGTTTCCTCGAATCAATCGGTTGTTTTGGTTCTTAACAGTTCAACCATTTGAAAAACAGTTTTCAATCTTTTTCTCAAAACACCTAAGTACAAACAATCGGTTGTTTTGACAAAACAAGCGGTTGTTTTAACTTAGTTTGAAAACATTTTACTTTCACAAAGATTGAGATGCTTATTCTTTAGATTTAATTTACAAAACTCAAACTACCCCAGAACTATACTAAACCAGCACAACAACACCAAGCACAACAAAGGCTTCAACATCCTTCAAAAGATTTGTATTCTTCAAATCTTGAACACTACTTGGTTCAACAATCTCTCCCTATTTGATGAAGACAAATCCCTGGTGCTTATGTTTGAACTGATTGAATCTGAAGCAGTACCTGTAAAAATAACATTTAACCTATCAAATGCTTCTAACAACAGCAAGTTAGATTTTTTACATATCTCAAGCATAAACCATGATAAACAATTGGTTGTTTACACGAAACAATCGGTTGTTTTTATCAGCAGCAGAGAAAACCTTTTATATCAGAGATTTTAACAGATTATTCAGTATCAGATAAAGATATACAAGAACCAACCAATTCTCCCCCTATTTGTCTTCACAAATAGACTTTAGCATGAAAACAAAAACAGATTTAGGAGAGATTATTAAGATCAAGGATACCTAACTCATTTCTTAAGAAGAAAAACCTCTCTTTTGGTAAAGGCTTTGTGAAGATGTCAGCTAACTGCAGTTTGGTCTCCACAAACTTCACTTCACAGTTCCCATTGTTTACATGATCCTTGATGAAATGATGCCTTATCTCAATATGTTTGGTCCTTGAGTGCTGAATCTGATTTTTGGTAAGATTGATGGCACTTGTGTTATCACACATCAAAGGAACCTTGCTGATTTGCAAACCAAAATCTGCAAGTTGTTGCTTAAGCCACATAATTTGTGCATAGCAGCTACCAACAACTATATATTCAGCCTCAGCAGTAGAGAGAGCAACACATGCTTGTTTCTTGCTATGCCATGAGATTAAGCTTGAGCCAAGAAGGTGACAAGTGCCACTTGTGCTCTTTCTATCTAGCTTGCAACCTGCAAAGTCAGAATCTGAATAACCAATTAAATGAATTGGAGAGTGAGAAGGATACCATAATCCTACAGATGATGTTCCTTTGAGATATTTCATAATTCTTTTTGCAGCTTTGAAGTGTGACTCCTTAGGATTTGCTTGATATCTTGCACAAAGACATACCGCAAACATGATATTCGGCCTACTAGCTGTTAGATAGAGCAAAGATCCAATCAATCCTCTGTATTTTTTTTTATCTACACATTTTCCAGCAGCATCCGCATCCATGTAGCAGCTTGATGGCATTGGAGTGCTTGCTTCTTTGCAACTCTCCATTTCAAATTTCTTGAGAATCTCTTTGCAATACTTTGATTGACTTAAGAAGATCCCATCCTTTGTTTGCTTAACCTGCAATCCAAGAAAGAAAGATAGTTCTCCCATCATAGACATTTCAAACTCACCTTTCATTGCAGCCACAAATTCTTCACACAATCTATCTTGAGTAGCACCAAAGATGATATCATCAACATAGATTTGCACAAGGATTATTTCTGCATTTGATTTCTTGATGAAGAGAGTCTTGTCTACCATTCCTCTTTCATAACCATGAGATAGCAGAAAGTTGCTAAGCCTCTCATACCACTGCCTTGGAGCTTGTTTCAGTCCATACAAAGCTTTCTTCAACTTGAATACATGGTTGGGATACTTATGATCTTCAAAGCCCGGTGGTTGATCTACAAAGACTTCCTCATTGATGTAGTCATTCAAGAAGGCACTCTTGACATCCATTTGAAAGAGTTTAAAACCACTCATACACGCAAACGCCAGCAGCAACCTCACAGCCTCCAATCTAGCAACAAGAGCAAAGGTCTCACCATAATCTATGCCCTCTTCTTGATTGTAGCCTTTTGCAACTAGCCTTGCTTTGTTCCTTGTGATCACACCATCCTCATCTAGCTTGTTCCTGAAAACCCATTTCGAACCAATAATATTCATTTCATTAGTTTTAGGGACCAGAAACCATACCTCATTCCTTGCAAACTGATTCAACTCTTCATGCATAGCTTCAACCCATTTCTCATCCTTGAGAGCTTCCTCAATTGATTTTGGTTCAATTTGAGAGACAAAGGTTGTGTGCCTGCAGAAGTTTGAGATGGAGCTACGTGTGGAGACACCTTCCTTTATCTGCCCTATGATGTTGTCCACTGACAGATCTCTAGGAATCCTCCACTCTTTGGGCAGCTCACTCTGTTGCAGAATTTCAAACGGTTGTTTCTGCGAATCAACCGGTTGTTTTTTTGCATAGATATCCAGCTTCTCCAAACTGATGCTCTGTTCATCTTCCTCAACACTGGTCTTTTGGGATTTGATTGACTCTGCGATCTACCTCATCAAAGACAACGTGAACTGATTCTTCTACAGTCATCAACCTCTTGTTGTAGACTCTATATGCATGACTTGTGAGTGAATAACCAATGAAGATACCAAGGTCCGCTTTCTCATCAAACTTTTCCAAGTTTTCCTTTCCATTGTTGAGAACGAAACAACTGCAGCAAAAGACTTTGAGATGACTGATGTTAGGCTTCCTTCCATTGAAGAGTTCATATGGAGTTTTCTTCAAAATGGGCCTTATAAGCACCCTATTCATCACATAACAAGAGGTGCTCACTGCATCTGCCCAAAAATACTTAGGAAGTGATGATTCACTAAGCATTGTCCTTGCAAGCTCTTCAAGAGACTTGTTCTTCCTTTCAACCACTCCATTCTGCTGTGGTGTTCTTGGAGCAGAGAAATTGTGCAGAATTCCCAACTTCTCACAGAATTTGCTAAACTTCTCATTCTGAAATTCTCCTCCATGATCACTTCTAATAGAACCTATGTTGCTGTTCTTTGTATTTTGTAGCCTTCTTGCTAGCTTCTTGAATGTAGAAAAGGCATCACTCTTTGATTCCAAGAAAAGAGTCCAAGTGTACCTAGAGAAGTCATCAACAATAACAAGAGCATAATAATTTCCACCAAAACTCATAGTTCTTAAGGGTCCAAAGAGATCCATGTGAAGAAGTTTAAGAGGTCTCAAAGATGAAACAACATTTTTAATTTTGAAAGAACTTTTCACTTGTTTCCCTTTTTGGCATGCTTCACAAATGTGATCCCTCTCAAACTTGAGTTTTGGCAGCCCAATCACAAGATCCTTTGAAATAAGCTTGTTCAAATGATTCATGTGAATATGAGCAATTCTTCTATGCCAAAGCCAAGATTCATCTTGCTTGGATAGAAGACATCCAATTGAACATGGTGAAGAGATATCTAGAAGATACACATTATTAACTCTCTTACCTACCAACATTACCTCTTTGGTGTTAGGTAGACAGATTTCACATGTGTTTGTCTTGAACATCACTCGATATCCCTTGTCACATAGTTGGCTAATGCTTAGCAGATTATGCTTTAGGCCTTCAACAAAAAGTACATCATGGATCACCAAGATGTTCTCATCTCCTATGGATCCTCTCCCAAAAATTCTTCCTTTGTTGTTGTCTCCATAGGTGACATGACCCTCTTGCTTGAAGGAGATTCTCAGGAACTTTGATTTATCCCCTGTCATATGTTTGGAGCATCCACTATCCAAGTACCATAGTTGTTTGCCTTCCTCCAAGATTTCCTACAAAAGAGATTTTCAAGTACAAAGATTTGGTCCCCTTATGAATGTGGGTCTATCTAGTTTATACTCATCAATTAAAGTTTTATTTCCCTTAGGAATCCACTTCATAAGACCTTTAGGAACAACATGTTTTCTGATTTTACAGAACCTCACAGAATGGCCTCTTTTCATGCAATAGAAGCATGTAACAATCGGTTTCCAATCGATTGTTTTTCTGGCATTTTCAAAAATGATTTTGAAAATCTATCTTGTTTGTTTTGTGGATTAAAACTCAATCCAGCTTTTCCAAAAACACAGTTTTGAGATGCTAGAACACTCTCAAAGTTGGATTGGCCTTTACAAAGCTTATCCACTGTTTTAACAAGATAGTGGACCTTCTTTTCAAGATTTTCGCAATTTTCACAAACTAGAGTATCACACTTGCAGGAGGAGTTTTTGTAAATGATTTCCAGATTTTCAAAGTCTGTTTTTGAATTTTCTAAATCCTCTTCCAGTGCCTTTACTCTATTTTCAAGCCAGTTGTTCTTTTCTTTTAACCGATTGTTCAAGAGAGCCAATCGGTTGGCTTCTTCATGTGTTTCTTGAAAGGCTTGAAGTAATTGACCATAATTTTCAGAGTTTGAGGAGTTTGATGAACTTACACTATTTGAGTCATCCTCCCTTCTGGCCATGAAGCAAAGATTGATTCTTTTCTTATTTTGCCTCCTTTTTCTTTTTGCTTGACTCTTTGTCATTGCTTCCTTTGGTTCATGAGCAGCCTTGAGTGTGTCCCACATTTCCTTAGCAGTTTTGCACTTTGATATCCTGAAAAATTCATTAGTATCCAGTGCATAAGCTATAATGTTTTGAGCAGATCTATCAAGCTGGGCCATCTTACATTCATCATTTGTCCATTGAGACAAAGGTTTTGAAATGAAAGAATTATTCTTTTTGAACTTTGGAATGTAAGGACCATTCTCAATTGAATCCCAAATTCTTTGATCAATAGATTCAATAAAGATTTTCATTCTTGCTTCCCAAAACTTATAATTCAATCCACATAATAAAGGTGGTTTGTAGATTGAAGCACCTTCCTCAAAAGATAGTTTTCCAGCCATAAAAAAGATTTTTGATCAACTTGAATAACTTTAAAGAACCAAGCTTTTGATGCCAATTGTTAGAATGTATGGCCTTAAACGAGAGGGGGGGGGGGGCTGAATTGTTTAATAAAGATTTTCGTAAACTTTTATGCCTTAGAATGAAAATACTTCAAGAGAACCTTGATTAAGAAATTAGTTTTTCAAAACATAAAGCAAAAACACAATACTGGAAAAACAATCGGTTGTTTTACCGAAACAATCGGTTGTTTATACCAGTTATCAAATAACATAACTGAATTTAAAGATATAAGGATAGAGAGATTGTACACAGATGTTTATACTGGTTCACTCCAAACCCAGAGCTACATCCAGTCTTCTCAGAAACCCTGAGGAAATCCACTAAGCAACCACAACTTGATCACTTACACAACAACCAAGAGAATGACCTTGAACACCTCAAGAAACACACTCTCCTTGGTCAACACAACAACACCAAGATTGCTGATCTTGATCCCCTCAAGAACACACAGCCAATCTTAGCAAACACAGAAACAAAGTTGTTTACAAAGTACAAGGATTACACTTGTTACAAAAGATAATCTGAAATCAATACAAGCAGAATCCTATTCCACAAACTTTGATCAATCACAAACTCTTAGCAATCTCAGCTCTTTGAAAAACTCAAAAACTCTTAGTGAAAACTTGTCAAAAGATTATATTCTTAAATCTGTTATTTGAATTTATTCAAAGATGTAGTTTGTTATCAAGTCTTAACAAACTCTTAAATTGCATTAAAAGATCGGTCAAAGCATTTAATGACTGGAGCGTAAGCAGTTAAATCATTTAAAGCTCAGTCAAAGATAAAACAGTTTTTCTATTATGGTCCCAAAACAAACAATCGGTTGTTTCCTCGAATCAATCGGTTGTTTTGGTTCTTAACAGTTCAACCATTTGAAAAACAGTTTTCAATCTTTTTCTCAAAACACCTAAGTACAAACAATTGGTTGTTTCGACAAAACAATCGGTTGTTTTAACTTAGTTTGAAAACATTTTACTTTCACAAAGATTGAGATGCTTATGCTTTAGATTTAATCAAAGGGTGGATTACAAAACTCAAACTACCCCAGAACTATACTAAACCAGCACAGCAACACGAAGCACAACAAAGGCTTCAACATCCTTCAAAGGATTTGGATTCTTCAAAGCTTGAACACTACTTGGTTCAACAAGTAGATGGTATCAACCTGCAGCATGACAAGCGAGAGGATGACCGAAGCTGACTAGTTGACGTTGTTGATGTCTTTGTAGATAGAGATGGCTGAGTTGAGGAGGAGAAATGAAGAAGTGAGTAGGACATCCAAGCTCTCCATAGGAAGAACGAGTATATGAAGAAGAAGTTGGTTAAGGGAGGACCATCCGTTGTGCCGACTAACCTTGTCGGTAGGTCATTCACCTCCCCTCCCAACCCGAGAGCTGTTGGAGAGACCAAGGACAAGGCCCTCACTCAGGAGATGGATAGTGAGTATTTTCCTAACAAGTCGGTCCGCACGACCCGTACCATGGATTCGGTGCGTCGACACCCTTTCACTGATTCTATCATCGGGTTCCACTACGGGATAAGTGGAAAGGCTTCAACAAGGATCGCTATGATGACACAACCGATCCAGATGGGCACATGGATGCGTACACTACGCACATGAGCCTGTATACCTCGAACGATGCGGTCTTATGCCGAGTGTTTCCTACGTCGTTGAAGGGAGGAGCTCTTAACTGGTTCACAAAGCTCTCTCCCAACTCCGTTGATAGCTTCGCGACGCTGATGTCTAAGTTCGAGACACAATGTGCCACAAGCCGACTGCACCACCTGACCTCCATTACCCTGGTTGGTATCCGCCAGAAGAAGGGAGAATCCTTGAGGACCTTTGTCGATAGGTTCGACAAGGTAACAATGAGCATTCAGAACCTTAGTCCGGACATGGCCATGCACCAAATGTTAACGGCCTTACGGTCGGGGCCGTTTGCCGACAACCTCTGCATGTAGCCGGCCGCTAGCTTGGACAAGCTTCGGAAGTGAGCTACCAAGTATATTCAGTTGGAGGAAGTGAGAAAGTTCCGTAACCAGGCCCGGGCGAAAGCCAGCGCCGAGAAGGGAAAGGAGGAGAAGGAACGCCAGGGCTGATCGACCAATAAGGGAGACATGCACATGGATAACCGAAGCAACCAATTCTCAATATACACCACCTTGACGACCGAGAGGGGAAGAATCCTGGAAGAGGCTCTCAACCAAGTTGATCCCTCCACCCAGGAAAGCATAAAACCCAGAGAATGTTGACTATAGGAAACGGTGTCGGTATCACAAGAACAACGGACATTCCACTGAGGAATGTCAGACCCTCAAGGATAAGATAGAAAAACTTATCCAGGTCGGGCACCTGCAAAGATTCGTCCAAGGTGATCGAGGCACAAGATGATCCCCCAGGTGGGACTAGCCCGTGAAGCGGAGGAACCACTCCCTTCCAAGGGCGCGGGATGACCGTCGACCCGAGGAGGGATGACCCTCCACGTAAAGAAGATCGCTCATGGGAGAACGAGAGGGAGGTGACCGGGAAGTCATCAACACCATCGATAGAGGGTTTGCCGGTGGTGGAAGCTCCAACAACGTCCGGAAGAAGCACCTCAGAACGGTGCACCAGGTGAACATGGTTTCATTCTGACCGAGGATGTCACCCATCACCTTCATCAACTACGATGGAGTAATTTATGGTTTTATTTCAATAGTGTTCATTTAATCATTTGATGAAGAAAACAGTTGAATCCGATAGGTAAGCATTTGAACTTTTAAAATATTTACTATATTTCAAATTATCTTATCAAAAAATATGATATGCTTTGTCATAACATATATGTCATTCCACTATATATATCATAAATGTTTTGTTGCATATTGCTCTCTAATTTGAATATGCTCTTGGTGAGACAACTTTCTTTTCAAAACTTACATGGCATTCAATCATATGTGAAACATTACATCATAAATAAGAGGTATGAACATTATGAAATTTTTAATAATTTAATTTGTAATTATAAGTTTGTTATTAAATAACCTAATAATGTTTTTTCATATTGTAATGACAGTTGTGCTCTTGGATTAAAAAATAGTTATCTTTCTCATTTCTATTTTTTAACTCACTATTTCTTGACTTATTACATGAAAATAACACTTCAATAATTACAAGTACAAATATCTACTTTTTTCTTGGCCAATGTGAACTCCACCCGTCAATATAACATTTGTTTTTTTACTAATTGTTTCTTATTTGAATTTGCATGGTAACATAGTTTTTCTTATTATAGTTGTGCTTCTGCTACAAAATTGTAATAAATATAATGTCTTATCAAAATCTTCTATTGATATGTTTGCATTTGGACAAAATAATACTTTTACTTACTGTTTTTTTAAGACGTAACAATACAAGTATGACCAGTACAAAATTAGTCTCTTATTTTTCATATATTTTCACCAATTTTACATTTAAGTTATCTGTTGTGGTCATTGAAATGTGTTGACATTATAATCTAATATTGCTCAACACTTAATTTATGGCAGCTAAAGCAAGAAACTTATCTAATTCATTTCCTCACTAGTGCAGAAACATGAAACAAATGCGGCTGCATTTGATCAACACGCACTTGTAAATCAAGAAATATAAATGCGGCTATATAGCCGCATTTATATATACCATTTACAAGTGCGGTTATTTGCTTTAACCGCACTTGTATATGGCAAATCATTAAAAAAAAATTAAAAATTTTAAAACATCGTCAATCTTGTGTGAAGGCAACGTTGATGAAGAGTCACGGGAGCGCCAACAACGGTGGCGACAGTAGAAGCGACGGCGGACATGGAAGCAGCAACGGAGCAAACCAAAAAATCCACAAGAAACCACGAAGACAATGAAAGAGTACTGAGCAATGCAAGAAACCAAACAATGTAAGAAAAACGAATGTCAGCCAACAAAACAGTGCTTCGAGACCACCAATGCAAGGAAAAAACATATATAAGAAAAACGAAAACATTTATGCATATATTTGTGAAGATGAAGAAGAAGAAAGAGAGTTCGAGAAACTTACATTGCACAAATGGAATGCAGATGCAGCAGAAGGAGACGAACTCAGAGTGCGAACGCGAAACGAAGGCAAAGACGAGAAAGAAAGTTTGAAATTGTGTGTGGCGCGCTTCAAAATTTAGGGTAAAAAAGGATTTACGAATGCGGCTAAAGGTAAAACCGCATTCGTAAATCAAGCTCTTTGATTTACAAGTGCGGTTATACAAATAGCCGCATTCGTAAATCAAAATAATTTCAAAAATGCCACCGCGTTTTTTACGAAAGCGGGTAGCGCAAAAACCGCACTAAATTAAGCGTATCATTTTCTTCTTTTTGTACTAGTGCCTATTATTTGTTGGTTGACATATTTTGTTATTAAGATTGCCTTTTTCTCTTATTTTTTTTCTACTTTTTGTCAATATCGTTATGTAATAGTTATTAAATTCGTTAATAACTGCTTCTTCATATTGAGTTGCTTATTTTAAATTTGTTGATTTAAATTTGTTAATTCAATAATATAATGTACTTTAAAGTAATATTGTTTCATATACAAATGTATATATTGGTAATTACATTTCTACAACTATATTTATGGTTTTTTCTTTTATTTTGCTTCTATAGTATTATATTTAAATCGTACGTGTTGTCTTATTTAAAATGTGTTGACTTGATCCTATCATGTGGTCTACACTTCAAATTTGACAACTACATTAAAATAGTATAATTCATACCTATGTTTGGAATTACTATTGTTAGATTTAATTTTTACTTTTATTTTTATTTATTGCATATTTACTTGCTAAAATGATATTATGTTGTGTTATCTACTTAATTTGTTAATATTGTTATTTAAATTTTTCTAAACAATTCAGACATCGTACTAGTTCTTATATGTAATCGGATACAGTTAAATTCGTATATATGTTCCTACCGGGTTTGAACTCGGAGAGTGCAACTCGACAAAGACAGAATATTCCTCAAGGAATGAACTTTCAGTTGGTCTCCGATGAAAAGGAAATGTTCACCTCAAAATGACTTTATGATGATTAGGCCATTAAGAGCACAAAGATAGCTAGTTATTAACAATGTGAGTGTTAAGAGTATGAGAAAAGATTCCTCGAGAGTGCGTATTTATAAATTCATCAAGTGATATTTTTTGAGTTGATGTTTGTGAGCCCTTACATTGACCATGTAACTACTTTATAAGTTCATTAATTAGATCGTTTTACTTATAATGATCATTAATAACAAATAACGACTCCGTTACTAAGTAGAAAAGTCATCCCAAACTATTAATCGTCCGAAGCTAAACAGGTAATATATATATATATTCAAAGCAAAAACAACAATGTTTCAAAGCTTCAATAGCAAACTACTTAAGTTGACTCTCTCATTTAAAAAATTAATATAATATCTTGTGAACCAATGATTCAAAACAGAAACTACACTTGATCTTAGCCAAAACGCCGAGAAAGATATTTTTGTATTGTTATGTAGTAGAATTATTTCTAATCAAGTTAAAAAAAAGTCTACCAATATTAATAAGATTATATTTTGATTGACGTCATTAAGAATTCTTTTACTTGACCTCTATTTAAGTTCTTTTTTAAAATATTATAGAGATTATTATTTTTATTTATACCATTAGTTTTATTTTTTTATCAAAAGTCGATAGAGATTTGTTTTCTTAATATTAATTACATAATTTTCAATTTGACTAAAATTCTCTTTGATAATATATAAAAAATAATATATCAACATCATAAGAAAACATACAGTAGGCAATATCAAGCAAAATAATTTGCTGTTAAAAAAAAGAAAAAAAAAAGCAAAATAATTTCAACTAAACTCAATTGATAAAAGCATTCTCTTATTTAAAACAACAAATTGAAGGTAAAGAAATTCAAATTTAATATATTTGAATTTCTTTGAAATTGTAAGATTCTGAACGCCCTTTATTTTCACTTTTTTATGCTGCTTACTCAGTTGCATGGCAAAAGCACTTATCGGTCTTAGCAGCGCAATTCCAAGCTGCCCTAGCTTCTCATTTCAGTGACAATATGTGAAGCTTCCAAAGACAACGTGGTGCCAAGAACACCAACATTTGAAGAGACGCTCCCATTCTTCAACAAGTTAATCACCAATGGTCCAAGTCATGTCATTCTCAAAGATCCAATGACACACCTCAATTTGCCCCGGACCCGACCCGAGAGCCAAGAAAGCTCCGTGAGATGGGCTCCAAGCTGACGTGTCCAAGTGACAGATGGCAACACCACGGTTGATCTTGGCCTTGCTTTTCGGGTCCAACAGATCCGCTTCGTAGACCCGAACCTTTGGAACCGAATGGCAGTAATAAAGCAAATAAGGAAACAAACTCTGGTGACAAGAAACGGATTCAGTAACTCTCCCACCGTTAATCCCATTCACCCAACCCACCATCACATTCCCCTTCGACCCCTTCACGTTCTCTGTGGTTCGAACCACAACGTTGGAACCCAACACCCCTGTGGCGAAGTCCACCATATCCTCCATGGACCCCACGCACCTCTTGCTCTCACCTTGGCTCGGTACTCTCTCGCACTCGCTCACTGAATCCTTCACAATCTTATCCAAACTTGAACCGGCACCAACCTCAAAAACCCGGTTCACCCCACTAACGGTAAACGGTAACTTAGACAAAATTACCCGGGGCAAAAACGACCTTTCAGGCATTTTATCTCTAATATCAGGCATAGCCATCACCGTTCCCTCTTTCAGCATAAACTCCCGAAAAAACTTACCCTCCTCAACCCAATTTTTTACTATTGTGCCACTGAAACTCTCGTTTTTGTAGCTCGCAAATGTTTGAGCGCCCTGTTTGGCATACTCAGTGAAAGAGGAGTTGATTCGGTAGCCAGAGAATCCAAACCTCTGTTTCTCACCACCCTTTCCATACCCAATGAACTTATCCGAGTTACTATTATCCGATTTATCATACCCCTTGAAATCCACGTCACCACCGTTAGATTCTTTTCCGTAATTCTGAAACGAGTCACTCCCACCGTTGGACTCAACCCTGTAAGTATCGAACCTGTCAACGGCGCCGTCTCCACCGTTACCGTAGCTCTCGAACGTGTTCGTTGGATTGTTCCCTTGGTTAGCGTAGTTCTTGAACGTGTCGTTCACTCTAACTCCGTCGTTGCCGTAGCTCGAGAATCCGGTTAGGGTAGGGTTGGAGCTTGTGCCGTAGTTTTGGAACGAGTTTTCCGTCTCATTGCCGCGTTTCCCGTAACCGGCGAACGATTGTTGGCCGCCGTTACCGTTCTCGGTGTATCCAATGAAGGATTGGGTTCTTTTTCTGGCGTCGTCGGAGTAGGAGGCGAATTCGAGGTCGTCAAAGCCGTTGACCGGTTCGGCGTAGTTTTTGTAACTGGAGGTGCCGCCGGTGGCGCCGCCTCCATAGCTTCGGAATGTGTCGTTGATGACGTTGCCGAAGGAGCCGTAGGTTATGAAATCGTCGCTGTGGTTTACGGAGGCTTTGCTGTATTGGCGGAAGTCATTTTGGGGGCCGTTTTCGCGCTGGTTGTCGGAGTAGTTCTTGAACGAGTTGAGTCCACCGAGTCGACTCGTTCCGTAGTCGGAGAAGTTTCTGTTGTTGTAGACAGCAAATTTAGCGTCTCTGCTGGTGCGTTGGGCGGAGAGAGAGAGAGGTTTGGAATGACAGAGTAAGCGTGCGGCGGAGCAGAAGCGTGGGAGGTGCGCGGAGAGGGTGTTGTTGGCGGCAAGTTTGGCGAAGGTGGCGGTTTCCGCTACGGTGAGTGGAGAGGCCTTGGAGAGAAGAAAATGTGGCTTTGGTGATTTGTTGGTGATTTTGTTGGTGATTTTGTTGTCCCAGTAACGAATTAAGAAAGCCTTTGGGGAGAAAGGATTTTGGTTTTTATCTCTGACGCTGGCAACCTGCAATATTGATAATGAGCATGAATAATAGAAATATATAAATAGAATTTGACATTTTGTTAATTGGTTAATTGAGATTTAAAAGAGTGGAGTAAGTAGGGAAGAGTAATGTTGGAAGAAAATGGAGATAAAGAAAGGTGATTACAGTGAGAGATGAAAGGAGGAGAAGGAGAAAGATGCGGGTGATCATGTTTATGGACACTGACAGTTGTGATGTGAATGGTGGTGATGGAGAATTTTGGGTTGTGTACTTATACTACTTAGCGGCGGCTGCTGCTGTCAATATTGTTCTGATCTCTATATTGAATGAAAGTTGCAGATTTTGTTTGGAATCATAGTTTTCACTTTTAAGAGAGCCCCTGAAACTGAAAATAGATGTTTAGCATTTCAAGCTTTAAGCACAAAGAGTGAAAAGTTGAAGGTGGCAAGATTTTGGTAAATATGTCAACAAGTTTTGCAAATTGGAAGGAATTGGGAGGAGTTTCACTAATCCCTCATAATGTGCCAATGTATCTCTATACACTTAGTGCACTCATGAAACACTTGGTTGCATGTAATTTTTTATGACAGACAAGTTATATTACAATAAATAATAGTTGGTTAAGAATGAGATATATGAAGATCTTTAATGAGATAGATCAACCATTACAACTCTCAGAGTGGTCTTAACAAGAACTCTGTACTCAACTTTTGTAGAACTTTTAGAAATAATTTACTATTTCTTATATTGCGTGAATTTTCAACATGTAAAATGTATTCGGTGATAAATTTTTTAGCATTAGGGCATCCTGTTCAGTCAAAGTTACTGAAGGGTTTGAATTTAACTTCATTGTTAGCATTAAGAAAGATTCCTTTTAGATAATGCAGAATTCGAAAAGAAGCTTGATGATGTGCAGTTATAGAAGCAGAAAAAGCTGACTAAGATGATGAACCACATGTGTTATATCTTCACTTATATTAGTAAAATAGATATGCCTCCCTATATATAAGTATTCTATAGGATGTAGGGTCTCTGTTAGATCACGAGGACAACCATTTGTTTAATTCAAATTTAGTGATAATTTTTAATATATTATTTTGAAAAATAACAGATTATATTTTAAATAAGATTTACATTTAAAAGACTTAAATATGTTTAAAAAAAATAATTTATCAAAAATAATTTCAAAATATTGTTTTCCGGATTAATAGATTAATTTACTGATATAAAATTTATTAAAACTAGAAACCATTTGTAATTGAAATTTTTAAACTTTTTCCAACACACAAAACAAACCTCCACAGTCAAATATAACAACAATGGAGAGAAAAATAATTTTACATTTAATATGATAGATATATATTTCAGAAAAAATAATCAATTGTTTTATAAAACATTGATTGTATAAAGATCAACAGAATTTTATTAAATTGTTTATGTTTCAAATAATTTTATTAATCATAAATTGATACAAATTACAACAAAATATATTAAGATTTGATATAACAATCAATATCAATTATTTGAGTAACTCTAGTTTTACAGAAAATCAATACAAGTTTGGAAACATCAAAAGAAATAAATTATTTAAAAAAAACCAACAAATTGATCATATAAAAAAAAATTATTATGTAAACAATTCATAAAGTAGAATAAAAAATATAGAAAAACACCAAGAATTTTATATTAGTTCACTCATATACAAAGTTACATCCAATCCCACCTGACACCAAGGTGATTTTCACTAAAAACGAAATTCTTTACAAGAAAATACACCAAACTCTTGACATAATTGACAACATATGTCCAAAATTGAGCAGAAACATTAGATTGAAAATCAAAGTTATAGTAACATTTAAGAGGTGTTGATGTTTTATTTTATTTTTTTTATTATCACATTTTGTTTAGGTGTTTCAACATAGCTAGTTTGATGCAAAATTCCTTCATAGCAGATTCACACCCATTATTGGATCTTATGATTTTAATAGCAGCGGCAACCTGGTTTTTTACATACGCTATGAAATTAACAAGATGTATACATGTTTTAGACTTATTATGCATTAGATAAATCCCAGTATAATGTGAGTAATGATCAATAATGATAAAGAAATATTTATGAAGATATGGGACAAGGTCCATAAATATCAAGATAAATAACATCAAATATCTTAGCATGCATGGTATATATTTTGTGGAAAGGTAACTTTTTTGTTTGGTTAAGTGGCAAACATTACAACCATCGGTTCTAGAATCATTAATGTGTAAATACTTTTGCTCAATCTATTATGTCAAAGATTGTCGTTGTCAATTTTACAAATTTAAATCCTATCAACCATATTAAGTGAACAATTTGAGCCTTTAAAAATATAGAGATCAACATGGATTTCAATTGTACTAATCCTTCCTTTTATTTTCTGGTCTTGGATCACATATACATTCTTTGTAAAAGGATCAATGTCATGGAAGGATACCAATTTTGAAATAAAAATTAAGTTATATGCAAAATCTAGAATAAATAAAAACAAAATTTCATTACTGATTTTGATTGTTCCTATGTGAGTAGCTTTAACCTTTGTTCCATTAAGAAAATTAATAATAACATAATCAATTTTCTTATTAGAATAAAATTTATCAAAAGAGGAAGTCACATGATTAGTGACTCCTGAATCTAACACACATGTTGTCACACTATTTGTCTTAAAAGAATTAATGCTGAAAAAACTTTTACCTTCAGCTTAAATAACTTTTACCTTGATTACAAAAATTTGGAATGATAACACTTATTTACTTTATATGCAATGTGCTTGTATCTTTATCAATATTTGTTTGATTAATCAAAGCTGTCAAAGCTCGATAATGCTATTGAGTGAACCATATATCTTGCTCAACATTATTAGATTCTATTTCTTGCTTTGTATCTTGAGTCTTAGCCAAATTGTTGTTTTCCACTATAGTGCTCGTGACCAGGTAGAAATCATGCTTTATATAGCAAACATCAACCATGTGCTCACCTTTCACACAATGAATACAAACTTTTCATTTTGTAGGGTTCTTGAAACTCTTTTAAGGGAACCCTTATTTCTTAAAACAAACAGATTCATCATAACTATTCTTTCCACAATATGCACAAGATGTTAAAATGGTAGCAATCGCAACCTTGATTTCTAATTTAGTGAAAAAACTATTGTCTTTCTTGTTGCGCGACATAGGAATTTTTCTTAGAAATGGGAGGTATAGGATCGATAAAAAAAACGTGAAACCTAACATTACTATATTGATCATTTAGACTTCTTAAAAACTATGTCACTACCTTTTATTTTTCTCTATGCAATTAAAGATGTAATCCCACAAGAACATCTCGTGTTGCAACTGCAAATAAGATCAAGTCTAAAGTTCTCTAACGCATCCCATATAATTATAAAACTTTTGTAAAAAAATTTGTGATGGTATATTCTCTCTCTTTTAGATATGTGACCTCCATTTGTAACTATATGCTCTTAAAAGGTCTCCTTGAAAAAAATCTAGACTTCAAGTTGTTTCATATGTCTTGGGCTTTCTCCATTCAAAGAATGCTTTGTAAAATAGGTGGTGACATGGAATGCAAAAGCCATGAAACCGCCTTGCATTACTTCCAAGCTTGATAAGATGCATCATCCTTCAATGATTCAATAGTGAACCCATTAATAAGTTTGAGCTTGTTCTTTGCACTCAAGATTGTGATCATAGATCTACTCCACACTACAAGAAAATTATGAAATAGAAACCAATTTTTAGAGACCAAAATAATTAGTTACAATAGTAACTAAAATAGAGACCATTTTGGAAACTAAAACAAAAATTGGTTTCTAAATTAGTTTATATTATTTTCTATTATTGTTAAATAGTTTCTAAATTGGTATGTAATTAGCAACCAAGGTTTTAGAGACTAAATTTAGAAACTAAATAATTGGTAGTTAAAACACTGGTGGCTAATTAGATACCAATTTAGAAACTATTTAACAAAAATAGAAAATAATAGAAACTAATTTAGAAACCAATTTTTGTTTTAGTTTCTAAAATGGTCTCTAATTTAGTTACTATTGCAACTAATTATTTTGGTTTCTAAAAATTGGTTTCTATTTGATGATTTTCTTGTAGTGCCATAAGTGATAGTTATTAGAGTCAAAAACAAAAAAAACACGAGTTATAGTTGAATTCTGTGTAAGTATATATAATTATGTATAGATAAAAGAAGAGTAAATTCTTCGGTCATCATGAATGCTCAATTTGGATCCGAGTGAACAGTTCACTCGGATAGAAAGATATTGATTTGGAGGAAGTAAGTATGTTTGTATCAATTTAATTGTGAAGAATTGAAAGTGTAGAAAAAAGTGGAGGAGTTCAAAATTGTTCCTCACATAGATGCTGAGATTTGAGAGGAAAGCCACTTAAGCAATGTCATTTTCATTTAAATAGTAAATGTATTTTATTTTTGTTACTTTTTTTATTTACATTTTATTTGGTTTTGTATTTACATATCTTTACAAAATATCAATTTATAATTTAAATTTAAAACTAATTTTAAAATATAATAATTAATTTATTATTATTTATATAAATATTATAATCGATTATATAATATAATAAAATAATGTTAAATAATAATAATTATTAATAAAAATAAATATTAAAAATTAATAATAATGAATATATAATCATTTATAATAAAAAAATAATTTATACAATAATAATGTTGATTATAAATATAAAATTATTATTATTATTATTTAAATTTGAAATAAAAATTACTTTTAATTAATTTTTTTGTAATAATGAATATTTAAATATTATTTATTTTTATTTAATGATTTTTATATAATAAAAAGATTAATAATTATATTTTTATATATATCAAGGTTATCTTCTAAAAATAAATATTTTAATTCATTTTAAATTATTTTTCAAAATATTTTTTACAATTTTGAATATTACAATTAAATTTATAACGGAAAAAATTTATTTTTATTAAAATTTTTTACAATGATAATAACTCATAATTCTTGTAAAAATAATTATTTAACAATAAAAAAATAATTTACAAAATTTTAATTAACTCAAATCTATATAAAAATATATCATATTTTATTATTCAAATATTTTTAAAAAATAATAAATTTATAAACTTACATTTTAAACTTTTTAAAAATATAAAAAAATTTCTCACGATCATCTCATTAGTTATAAATTTTGATAACTTTTTCTCACAAATTGACTCCAACGTACCATATTCTAAACACATTCATTTTCATTTTCTTCATATTTTTCTTTCACGCATCATTTTCCTCAAATATTCACATATTCACTTTGAATCCAATCACAACCGAAAAAATAAGGAAAAAAAACACCTGAAACCTTTTTTGAAGAAAGAAGAAGCAAATCAAGAAAGAGATTAAAATAATAAAGAAAGAGAAAGAGATACCATCTTAAAATCCTTGTAGTCATTAAAGAACTGGAACTACATGTTATCTTGCTTGCAGTAAAATGTAAAAGATTCATGTAAAATGAAAAGCAGAATAAAAAAGAAAAGAAAATAAATACGAAAACTCTGTACATGAAAAGAGCATTTGCAGAAAAAATAAATTTATCACTAAAAGAACAAAACAATGAGTTATAAAGCCGAAAACAATAAAAACCGGAAAAACTACAAAAACACACTTAAGTGTGACTAAGCTTATCAAATTAAATTAAAACGACATATTTATTTAAAATAATAGTTTTCACTATTATGAGAGAAATTATGTGGTAAATAAGAAATAAAAAAAAATAAACCTTTTCATTATAAAAAATATAATAAAATAATGTATACCAATTTGTTGGGTTTACATTTTGTACTTTGAAATTTATTTTCTAGAGTTTTCCAAATCAACAATTGTATTCACATGTTATTATAATATTTTTTTTCCCTTTTCTTCACTTATAAGATATTATAATAAATGTTGAAAGCCCATTATTATTTGGGTGGGTCTCGACGTGTAACGCACTATGTGATGGCGGCTGAAAACAAGAACCATTAATTGCACTTTGTTATAGGCCTTGCATTTTACACTTCTTTTATTTATACATTTTTTCGCTATTTTTCTGAAGGCATTTTTCCAAATCAAGTTTCAGAAATTATGTCTCTAAATTTATTTAAGAAATTTTACCATTTTAACACGTTCTAAAAACTAATTTTTAAAGTGTTAAGAATTTTAATATTTCTCGAAATTTAATTTGAAATTTGTTAAAATTTAACCTTGGCATAAAATTTGTTAAAATTTGAATTGAAGCTTTATGATTTGACAATGGCGGCTGGTGACACTGCTATGTGGTACATGAACTTCAATATAAAAGCACAACAAATCTGACTCAAAGACCAATAATTTAAAAAAAATAGTATTCTAAATTGTTATTCTGAAAACAATTTAATATTGGACTAAAATTATTTAAATTTGGAAAACTGGAGAACCAATGTTATTAAAGTTTTATAATCACTTTATTTGCAAAATAAATCATATTAGGAAAGAAATAGAATGTGTTAAAGTTCCCATAATGTTAGTTTCAGGAGTAAATAATAATTTGTAACAATATCATATTCTAAAAAAAGTTTTATAAGAATGATAAGTGGATTTAAGCTTATATTGTTAACTTTAATCGTGAAATCAAATAATGGTATTGTTAATCAGTGAATAATGGTATTGTTAATAGGCAAGCCCTTTTGCATCTATACCTTCTTTCTACACCTTCATATATATTTTTCCTACATTTTTATATATTTTTTTAATTTCAATCATATCCTTCAGAGTATATGTTAGAGTTTTTTATTTGTTTATGTTTTTCATTTATTTTAAAATTATAAAATCCGTAACACTCTTCTATTATAATATATTTTAAATTATGTAATTTAAAATATAATTCTAAATCCAAAAATATCTCTCATATTATATAATTCAAAATACATGATAAATTATAGAATTTGAAATACATATTATAAGGTGTTATAGATTATACAATCCAAAGCTATTAAATATCTTTCGTATTCTATAATTTAAATGAACTTTTAAAAAGTAAATTATTCTAAATTTCTGGATGTGGTCCAGGTGTTATAGATTATACCTTCTAAATTTTACAATCTAGTCCAGTGTAAATAGAAAAAATAACATTTTTGGATTTTAGAATAATAATGTATTTTGTAAGAATAAAATGGTCTTTTCGCCTGTAGGGGTGTCAAGAGAAACTATGAAGGTGCAGGAAAAAATAGCCATCCGCAAAGGAGGAGGCAGGGTATGTGTGTGCTGGGCTGGACCGCTATATTTTTTTTCTTACATCCCTACATTCTTCTTCCTGCACCCATATATTCTTTAAAATATTGAAATTATTCTTGATAGTTTTGATGATTTGAAGTAGAGATTCTATAAGAAAAAATGTTTCTGGAATAGAAGTTTTATTAGTGAAAGGTGTTTTTGGAATAGAAAATTCAGAAGACAAAATTATTTCAGAATATCTATTCTGAAACATATTTTTTTGTTTTTGGATGAAAAATTCGGAATTCATAAAATATGTTCCAAAAATATTCCAGAAAAAAAAACCTGAAAGCCATTTTTAAAAGGGTTAAAACAGTCTTTTCCGAAATTGATGGGTACAGGAAGATATTTGTTGGGATGAAGGAACATGCGTTCTTTGGGGAGTTTCTTTCTGCACCCCTACATTTTTCTTCCTGCACCCCCACAAGATTGTGCAAAGACAAAAGTGTCCCTATATAAATTGTACATTTTTTTTGTATTTTGGATTATGAAATCCGGTAAATTTTCGGATTGGTGCTTCCAGTAAATTTTCAGATTGGTGCATCCGGTAATCTCCCGGATTGATGCTTCCGGTAGAACATGAATGATAGTGTTAATCCAAAATAAAAAAATGCAAAACATCCATATTTGAAAAAATCATTCCAGATCCGTCAATCCGTAATTCAAAATATGCATTCAGAATTTAGAAATCCATAATTGAAAAAAATCATTCCGGATCCACCAATCTGTAATAGAAATTAGGCTTCCGGATTCAACAATCTGGAAATCAATAATTTATACAAACTTTGCTTCTGGAACACTCCCTCATCCAGAATGCAACATGATTGACTTCCGGATTGATGAATCCGTAGCACACTCCCAAATCCCGAAATAGTGGGGTCAGTTTCGAAATTTACAAAATTGTGGGAGTGCAGGAAGAAAAATGTAGGCGTGCAGGAAGAAACTGCCCGTGCTTTGTTGTGTTTGGGTCATGAATTATGGCCCAAGCCTATGATTCTTTTTATCAAATCTATTTTGGTAAATAAATTAAAGAATACAAAAATTAAGTGAAAGAAAAGAAAAAGAAAAAGGCGCGATGTGACATGTTTGAAGAGCTTAGCTCCACATACTAATAATAATATTATTTGATTTAGTTTTATCAATGGCCACTCTTCCTTACTACACTCTGCATCCTCTATCTTCTTCTTCCACTTCGCTTCACCTTTCTTCATGCTCTTCCACACGTTCTCCTTCTTATCTTCTCCAATTCCCCTCCATTCTCAGACGCAAACCCACCAAGAAGCCCAGGCTCTTCATGATCGTCCACCCCATTTTGCTCTTTAACGGCGTCGCCACCACTTTCTATTTCGACACCCAAACTGTCATCGTTACTGTCAGTGTGTTGGCCGCCATTGCTCTTTCTCTCTTCCTTGGCCTCAAGGTTCTTCATTTTCATTCTTTTAATTATGGGCTTCTCTGACTTCACATAAAAATCAAAACTTTTTTATTTTCCTTTTTAGATGTAATGTAAGACTTACTATACTACCCACATGCATTTATTGTTTATGTATTCAGTTATCTATTATTTCAGAAATGTGTTCAGTTTAGCTTATCATGGTTCCAATGTTGCTAATTATTTCCTTTTGTTGAATGATGTTTTTTGGCTTTGATTAAGACATTTACTTCTGCTTAGTGCTTACTCTCTGCTGCTTCAATTTTGGTTTTGGAAAATTGTGGAGTGGGAATGATAAATGAGATAAGTGATGTGATAGAAAACGTTGAAAGAAAAAAATGTACACTTGTAATTATCTTTTGAAACTTTTAGGTTTTGATTTGATAAAGTGATAAACATTTTTTTGGGAGGGGTGGTGGTCGTGGTGAATGTTGACAACCTACCTCATTCAGAAGTGTAATGTTGTATTCATATGCATAATTGCATCAACATTTGCTTGTTGGCTACTTTCTAACAGTAACACTGTGGGTTAAAGTTGATACTTATGTTTGGTAACGAGTGATGGGGTTTTGCAGGGTGATCCGGTGCCTTGTGAGCGATGTGCTGGCAACGGTAATTATCTTTCTGCATTTGAACTTAAACATTGTTGTGCTTTAGTGTTGAATTTTAGGGGAATTATTGAGGCATGAATCATGATGGTAACAGTACGAGGAATATTTTAGATATTGGTAACGAGGATATCATTATTCATGTGTTTAGGACCTTGACTTGAATGACTGTAGTTTGTGGGATAATGATTGTTTTGGCTGAGGATACTTGTGGTCTGCTTGATTGAGCAAGTGAGAAGGTGGAAAATAAAAACAGTTTTGAACTAAAGTTATTGGTGAGAATTGAAAGGAGATTGTTTTATTTCCCACTCTTCGTGTTTTTGTTATACCAATCAAATGTGTAGTGCTTTTCATGTGAAAATCTTCACCTCTTATTTCCACCTATTCAACCAAGAAGACATATAGGGGCAATTGGTTGAAGTTTCAAAAAGTATTCCCAGCAACTACATGCCTGACTATTGTATTTTCATAAGGGGAGTGCTGGCAAGTGCTTGGATGAGGGTAATATGTAGAAGTTTGTGGATAACATATGATCTTCGAATTTTATGCTAGATGACAGGTGTTGTGTTTCTCAGCCACTATAATGTATGGTATAGAGCATAAAGCTTCTACCAATTGTTTATGCATTATAAGATTGCGCTTCTATTATCCCAATAACTTCAAAGTTTTCTCTTCTTACCCCTTTTCACGTATGCTTTCTTCCTTCAATAATTATATCACTGTGAATGGAGATGTACTCTATGGCAATAGGTCATTTGGACTGGATAAAGAAAGTCTAGTACCTATTTTAGTGATGGTTATGAATGAGAGATCTACTTTCTACTGTCATTGTCCCTCTCACTATTGGGATTCCTGTAAGTCTGCATTGACCTGCGTTTTTACATTGCATGTGAAATTAAGGGGAACTTGTTTTAGTATTGAAAGAAGATACTATATTTTGAATAACATTGGTGACAAACAGGTGGGACAAAATGCGTGTTTTGTGACAATGGCAAGATGAAGCAAGATACGTGGTTAATTAACTGTAAAGTATGCAAGGGTTCAGGTATATCTTTCTGTTCTCATATGCGTAAAACAAATTATTATGATTGCATTTTCTTACATGAATATTTTGGGTTACCACCTTTAAGAAATTGTTTGATGTTGGTATGAGAAAATCAACATATTGTATCCCCTCGAGGGGAAAAGAAGAGATTATACTCTTTTTCCCCACGTTCAACAATGTCTTACTTAAGGTCTTCCTTGTTCTTTCTGTTTATGCATATGTTTCCACCTTATAGGATTGATATTCTGCAAGAAATGTGGAGGTTCTGGCTATTCCCGTCGGCTATGAGCTGTGAAATTCCTGTTATATATTAAAACCATCTGTTCTGAAATATGTAAGATCTTGTAACAATTTTATTGTTCATAGTGTTTTTTTTCTGTGAATCATTTTAATCAAGTTATTCTGAAGCCCTTTGAGGTCTTAGCTATTGAATCAGTCAAATTTTGATCATAACAGGTAAAAAATGGTTGTAGTCATGTAAATTTGACTAGGGGAGTGTTTAATCTGGTTTTTTCTTCTTCTTGACAATGTAAGTTAGGTAAAACATGCTTAGAAAAAAACTTAAAAGATTAACAAACATAGTTTTTGTTTTTACCAAAGAAGCATAGTTTTTGTAAAAGAAAAGGAGGGAAAAAGTAGTTTCAAAAACCAAACAAAGAGTTGTTTTTTAAAGAAGTTGCTCACAGTAACTTCATTTTGGGTTTTTATTAAAAAAGTTATTCACTGATTTTTATTTTTAACCAATTAGTTAAAATTGGACTAGTATTCGTATATCGTATTTTGATCTCGTCTATTATTTTAAAGTGTTTTTTTTTAATTATTATCATTAAGTGAATATGTAATGTTAAGTTTAATAATATTTTATTACTTTTAGTGATAACTATCTTTTATTATGATTTTTATCTTTTAAACATTACTCGATAAAAATATTTACTAAAATTAAAAGAATTATCGATGATTAAAAATCACGAAAAACATTGATTATAAAGAAAAGCTTATTTAATCCATTTATTTGTATTAGTCTTTCTTTATTTAAGTTCTAAAATTAATATATCTGATATGAAGGCTAGCATTCTATGGGTTAGAATCAAATTCTTTTTTTATATTAATAGAAGAAATTATCGACAAAACTTATCATTAAATCATTAAGGGAACTATCCAAAAGTTATCTGATAAAGTAATATATATATTATAATAAAAAATTATGAGAATATTAACGTCTTCTCTTTTAATTTTAATGAAAACTTTTATCAAACAATACACTATTAAAAAATTATTTAATAATTAATTATTATATTGATTAAATTAGATATTAAAAAATATTAATATTTAAACTAATTTTTATTATTAATAAATAATTTTTAAATTAATATCTAATTAGCTACTAAAATTTTAGTTACCAAATTAAAAAATCAGTAGTTAATAGATATTTATTTAGAAATTATTTATTAATAATAGAATTCATTTAAATATTAATAATTATTTTAATATTTAAAATAGTATCTAATTTAATAAATATAATAATTAAATATTGATTTTTATCAAATGATTATCTTATAATGATGTTTGAAAGGGAAAAAAATCATTAAAACAATTAGTTGTCATTAAACTTAAATGTTATTAAATTGAACATGTGATTACTTAATATAATAGTTGAAAGAATGTATTAAAATTAAAATCATAGACAAACCAAAACATAATGTAATTAAAAAAATTAAAAATCTTTTGTATTGAAAACAAAAATCATTAAAAGTTGAAGGGATTGGACTTAAGTTGATGAATAAACGTTGACAAATTATTTGATAATGATCTGAAAATAAATGAGTTGATAAGTCAACAGAAACTATCATTAAAAAGCAACACAACTTATAATTAATTATATATCATACTTTCACTGTTAGTATTATTTGGAATTGCTCTGAAGAGTCTACATATTTTTTTTGTCCAATTCATTTTCCACCAAACACGGTGTATACTGAATAAGAATGCCAATAATATATCATTGGGCAAACACAACATCAAATATTTAATAATAAAAATGTAAGAAAGAAATAATTCAAAAATTCTTCTACAATTGTTCATTTCTCAAATGAAATAAAAACTCCTCATTTCATTTCACCTTCTGAAATATGATGCACCCATCACTTTTCATTCCAAACCATCACAGTTTTATTTAATTTACTCTTATGGCATAATTTTTTGTTATCATAGAACTTAGATTAAATCCTGCATATATTTTTTTATTTTATTTTATTAATATGCATACTTTTAGTTTTGACTAGTGTTTTATATTGTGTAGTGTATAAGATAAATATTTATTTTTATGAATTTATTATTGTAATTCATAATAAATGTATAAATTAAATCTTCAATTTATAATAAAAAAATTAAATGGTGATATGAGATATTTCTAAATTAAAATGGATACCCATTTTAAAAAAAGTGTATATATAGATATGACAGTTTGAGACGATTTATAAAGATAACTTTTTGCCAAGTCACAAAAATATACTTGAAATGCACTTTCCTATAAAAAGGAGAAAGAATTACAAAAACCCTTAATTGTATAAGTACTTTTTTTTTAATTTGAATTTTAGTTCTTTATTTATTTAAATAGTTGCAAGAAAATACATTAGATTTTTTTGATAGAACCCACCACCTGAATTGTGGTCTTATTATACCAGCTAACCCTCTCAAATCAATACCACGGATGGTTTTAATGGAATTCAGGTTCTAAATAAATTTAATCTTTATTTAATTTTTAAAAATGAATTAATTAATGAATCCGACAAATAATTTTAATTATTTGACAATGACGTGCACTAAAATCATTTATTGAGTTTGGTTATTTTCATGTATTAATAGGGATGATAAATCAGACAAACAGGTTATTTTAATTATTTGACAATGACATGTACTAAATAAAATCATTCATTGAATTTGGCTATTTGCATTTGAAATATCCAAATTGTTGTCAGTTGACAGAAAAAGGTGATACTAAATTTGCAAACTACTTGGTACCAAACCCTTTTGCATCCTTTTTTTTCTTCCAAAACAGTGAAAAAACATGTAGTTGGTGTCAAACAGTAACTAAAAATTTATTCATATATCATCTACATGACAAAAAAAGTAGTAGTAAATTTGTGACAACAGATCAGAATGTCAAAATTTGACCTGAATATCTCTGTTATATACTTCATTGAAAATTCACATGCCTTTGATTTATATACAGGAAAAGGTAGCAGAGTTATGATATTATATAGCAATGCTACCAATAGTGAACTTCAAAAACTATCTAATGCTAGTTTTATTCTCTGCATTAAACGTGATTTTCATCACATTCAAACTCACTCAAGATGACAATGAGCCGCTATGTTTGCTTGCCAATGGTGTGTGTGTTCCTCCGGGACTGGCGTTTTGTTTGTACAACTACTGGCTCTTGCTCTTCCCACTTTTCGCTCATTACTTCACTATCACTATCATCATCACCTTTAAATACAGGATGGATATATGCACTCTGAAGGAACTCTTTCAAATTGAAGTTTGGCTCTCTTGCACGCTCCAATGTGTCCTTCATCATTGCTTCCTGAAGTTTCACCAAAAGAGAGGAAAATTAACACGAATTTGGTGAAGAAATGGGTGAGCTAAGATGCCATGATCAAGAAAAGGATAAAAAAAGCAATTTCAAAACAAATGGTTTCTTGCAAAGTTAAAAGCTGTATGCCAACAGTGTTGCAATATCAAGACCAACCTGTAATGGATGCTTAATGAAAGCAGGTTGATATCGTCCCTTGCAATACAAATGGAATGATATTGTCAAAACTGGGAGAGTGATGAGCAATGGAGTTGAGTTAGCAGCTTCTTTTGTACTCAATAATCCCATTAACAGAAGCTGTGAGATCACTAATGCAAATATGATACGTCCATGAACATCAGGCCAGAATGCTGCAGCACTCTCATACTCTTGGTTGTAGACATTTATGATCTGCCATCAGATATCGTGCATTAACTTAGATATTAAAACTCAAGTTGGAACTCCACTCACATAGTAAATAAATGAGAAGACTTTTATGTTAGAACATACTGTTTAAGTTCTACGTAACAGTTGAAATTTTAATAAACACTTGCTAAAAAATTTCAGACACAAACTATGATAAGCTTGCATTGTAGGTAACATAATTTATCGTTCAAAAGCTATGGTGTAAGTATAATGCCATAATATTGTAGAACATTTTATGTAATCAATTTTATGCAAATACCTTGTGCCATGTTTAAGTTGAATAATCATACAGAATTTTTTGTGTGTATGTGGCCAGTTTATGAAAACAGTAACTAAATGTACAGAAACAGAAACCTGTCATGAACCAGCTTTTACCTGATGACGGTAGACGACATATGCGAAGCCAAAGAACACTATGATGTATGGAAGAAGAAATGGTGTGACCATAGCATACACAAGGCCAAGTAAGAAATAAAGTTGTATCTGAGGTTCTCCTGTATTGAAACCAAAGGTCCCTGGATCCATTGCTTCTTCACGATCCTTTTCAGTCTTCACTAAGAAGAAATTTTTCAAGTGATAAAATATCAATGGCTTCAACCTTAAAATCTCACCAGCACATCCAGCCCACCCATCCACCATTATGTAAGTTATGAAGAATGTTGCCTTCATTGGAATTGAGACACCAACTGTTATTGGAATTCTGCATACACAGCATATGTTTACTTTACGTTATTGAAAGCTATTTGTGACGGTTTATAACCTCACTTTTTTACTTCAGGTTATTAAAACTCTAGAATTAGAAGAGTTTGCCACAAAATACCACTACTTAAAAATGAAGAGACAACCAGAAATTCAACCAAACACTTGATTTCATGTTGTTCAATCCTCAGACATTTTACACAAACATAACCTTGCATGTGCGATTCGCTAATCTTATTTTTAACTCAATTTTCATGAGGAAAAAATGGAAAATCTGGGGAATGCCAAACAAGTTTATACAATATGACTGTGTCTATACTTCAGTTGAATCATGTTTAACGTTAATTCATTGTGAGAGGTGGATTGAGTTGAACGTTTGGAAAGTGAAAAATGGGAACTGAATGGAAAACAAAGAAGCACATGGTCATTAATGAAAGGATATTTTCTGTGATTGTTTTACTATTATCTAATTGACTGTGTTGACCAGAAGAATGAGCGAAAATAATTAGTTTCCAAGATATAATTTATTCAAACTGAATTGCTAACATAAATGAAAGTTAAATGCAATAGTAATAGTAGTACTACGAGGGCTTACTCATTTGCTGACTGGTGGAGAAATTTATCTAGCTGTTGGAATGCAGTCCCAGTAATTATGCTCCCAAGAAATACATTAATGAACTGGAAGATGTAATATCTTGTGGCTGCTCTCCTTTCCAGAGAAGAAGTGCTAATATACCCTTCGAACTTGGACATCATCATCAATATTGATGGCAGAAATATGAGAAATATCTTCAAAGCAATACCGGGAAGGAAACCTTGTACGAAAGCTTTTATGACTTTCCTGGATAAAAGAGAAGCATAAGATTAGTTTCCACCACAGACACCATTAAGATATCAAAGAGCAATACAGGGTTATCAGTAACATATTCTGGGTTGCGATCATATTATGTTCAATAAATTTTGTTCAGGCGGAAATATGTATTATGCAAAAAGGAAAAGGAGATGATATTAAAAATAATAGCACTTACATTTCAATAAAAGGTTTAAGGAAAGGTGCTGCTTTTTCAATGCCTTCAATGTTAGCTAATGACTGAACAAAAGCAATGGGGATCATGAAAAAGAATGTCAGAAAGAAGAAAGCTACAGCAATTATAAGCCTCCTTATTGTGAGTGAAACATATGGTATTGCCATGTTGTCCCAATACACATCACGAGGTTCTGGAGCCCACTCAGTCAACCATACGGTTGGATTTCTGGACTGTTGTGTTTGCGCACAAACAGCTGCACCCCAACGAGTTCGGAAGGAAACAAAAGCCGCTGGCATTATATATTTAGGATTCTTCATCACCTTATCTTTCTCTAACTCTATCTGAAAGTGCAGAGGAACATAACACTCAATCATTTTCTTAAAAGAAAATTAGTTAACAACTCAATAATCTATGATGCAAGAAACATAGATAACAGAAAATGGATTTGGAGATGTATAATGATGATGATCATAAGCGAATATTTGAATTTCAAAGATGAGGACAAATTATATCACTGATGGAAAACACCTCTGATAGAAGGATCTCTTATTCTGTTTTAGGTGAAAGAAAATCATTTCAGATAAGTATGCCTGCCGATAATTAGCTCAGATCTCTTCCATCTTTTTTATTTTCACAATTAAGTGGAATAAAATTTCTTTCTAGTTATCAGCATTGTAAAATAAACATAGAAAGCACTGCTTACTTCTTCTGATAATCTGTCAATTTCAGCAGTGTAAAAATCAATTGCATCCACTCGATCACCCCAAAGACCTAGACAACCAGTCTGCAAGCAAGTACAAGATAATGGAATTATAGTGCAGGCGAAAAAAAATTGGAATGCCTTTAGAAAAATAGCAAGAGTTTATGCTGAAATTTTTTAAAAATGGAAGATAGTTTAGAACTCATAAGAACCAGATTAGTGAAAATGGCATACCTTTTTATATGGCCTTGTGGATTGATTTCTAGAATATTTAAGTTCATAGTAGTCAAGCCAATTCTGGGTTTTCTTCTTCTTAGAAACTAGACTAGAAAGTTTCTTTGCATTGCGAACAACCTGCAGGAATATCTTTAAAAGTAAGAGAAAAACAAAAACAAAAGTACTTCGTAGGATAAAACAGAATGAACAGTCTGTGAATGAAGGGTTAAGACGGATTGAACTTGATATCAAAGTATCATTATATCAACAGTGCATTTAACATAATAAATCTTGGTTGACTTGATCATGCTACAAAGAGAAGAGTTGACATAGGTATCGCCAGAAAGTTTCTAGCCCAATAAGTAATCTTTAGCTAACAGAAACAAAACAGAAGAGGAAGTTTGTCAAATATACTATGAGAAGCTATAGTACAATAAAACCCAACTAAGAAATATGTATTTCTTTGATTATAACCAATCCTACAAAAAGGATTAGGAAATAACTATCCATTTGAATAAAACAAAATTAATATAAGGATATAAATGGTAAATATTGTTAATCTGATACACTCAAATGCAAAAACCATATTACAAGCTTTGAAACAAAAAATAATAATTAGGCAAGTGTGATTGTAATAAAAAAGGATCAGACCTGGTGAGTGAAATAGTGATCTGGATGGTTGACCAAAAAGAAATGTTCCACTAGCTCACTAACTGATTCATCAGGATCAGGTGGTACATTTCTAACAAGTACCTGCACAGATGTAAAGGACAAAGTTTATTGTCACAAGTTTTTCTTCTATATTTATGAAGGTACAATTGGATCGCTACTTGAAAGGACAGTCCTTTTGATGTAAGAAGGTAGGAGATATGTGGACTTTACTAATCTTAGGATATAAATCCTTATTACAGAAACAGTGGAACTACGAGTATGAACATATCGTCTTGTTCAGCTATAAAACTTATTCTTACTGTAAATTGGTCTGGACGGCGTCTTTCTGATGCTAGAAAATGCAATCTCATTGTTGCAACTATTTGATACTCCCTTTTCAAGATATAGCATGTCCAGAAGGTAAAAGCATAGGCCATTACCAAATGAGTCCAGAATCTGCAATTCATGTAAAAAGCATTGGAAGATAATCATGCTTGTTCGAAAATAGGCAGTTACTTCAGGAAGAGAGTAAGGTTCTGCAAGTAGTTATTAATTTGTTTCAACTTGACTTAGAAGATTTGCATGGAATACCAGATGTATATACCAATTCACCCACTCTACAACAGGGACAAAAATGAATGTACGCAACATACTAATACTAATGTGCAATTCTTTAAAATTAACAAACACATATCAATAGAAAGTTCATATCAGATGAAAGAATATGTACAAGGCCAAAGGAAGGTAGAAAATAAAGCAAACAATCCTACCGTTGAAAAGTTTGCATACCTATTTGATCCGGTTGGAATATTTGAAATAGAAAGCTTATCAATCTCACTATAAGTCAAATTGGAACGCTCCAAGGTGCTATTTGTCCAATTGACAGGAACCATAACAGAAAATGCTAGGAATGCAATCGGGACAAATATTTTCAGCCTGCATTTCAATCGGGTAAGAATACGCAGTTAGTAAAAAAATCAAAAGACATAAGCAATGTTGGAGCTAAAAACTGGGGAAATTCTGAAAAACAAACTACCATTGGAAGTGAAGGAAAAAACAGATGAGAAAGCAAGAAAGCAATGAATAGTTGACATCCACAAATGCCACAAAGAATGATTCATCAGAGCATACCCAAGTAAGTAGATCCTCAAGAAAACAGCAGAGTCCAAGCCTGCATGGTCAATTAGTTCAGGTTCTGGCATTTGCAATGCTGAAGGCATCCAGCTCAGGAAACTTATATATGACTTGAAGTCCAAATTGACAAACTTGCTGACAAATAACCCTGCTTGCAATGGACTGCTCCTTAAACCCTTCAAATACCATTTTGGAAAATACACCCTATCGTTTATAGGTTGAATTCGAAGTAAGGCAAAAGCCAATAAGAAAGTAAATGCACTCAGGATGTTAATTGCTGCTGCGAGTCCGATATCACTCAAAGAAGCCATAAGCATATGACAACTTAGAAGTAAGAAGCTACTCCCTGTAAAATATACAAATAAAGCATGATGTCAAAATCAACACCATTTCTTTATAAGCTTTGAACTTAAAAGTACAACCTTATTTTGCAGCAGTGATAGGTGGAAGACAAAGCAGACAATGACATGAAGATTTAACATCCGATTTGAAATAAGAACTGATGTAAAACTGATTTTCATGTGATGATATAGACAAAAACAGAACCATAATATTAAAAAAAAAAAGTTGTCAAGTGGGAGAGGCTGAAAAGTCACAGTCAAATGAAGTTTTCTCTTCCCCAAATTTTCACCCAAAGTCATAATCAAGTGAGGAAGTAACAATCAACCCTTCTACCCCAAAATCTCTCGGTGGTCAAACTATAATCCACTTCTAAACAAAAGAATGTCTTTCTGTTAGGCATAACCGATCATGATTCTGAATTCCCATTTTCCATGCAAAACCAAAAATTAAAGCCAAAACTTAATGACATATTTTGTTCTTCTAACCATCTTAGCCACCAATCAACAGAAAACAGAGTTCAGCACCCAGAAAAATTCAGCATTGGAAACCAAAGGAACTAAAACACAATGAAAAAAAAAATGTCCTTGAATATTACTACACAATAGATCCACTCCATTGGGGTACATTACCTTGTCTGCCACAACAAATTCTCCGAATAGAAAATGAAAGACGGGAGAAAACGAACTGAAACAAAAAGGTAAAAACGAAAGGAGTAGTTTTTCAACGCAATTGAGATGATCACACTGCCACTGTTAGTTCAACCGACCACAGGGAGAAAACCCAAAAGCCAGAAAGTCAGCAATTAGCAAAAGTTACAAACTTTATGGCATTTCTTTTCAAAGGGGTGCGTTAAGGATTTATAATTTGTAGCGGCACGTCTTAGTCAGGTGAGGTAAGATTCGTGCCTACTCATATACACCATGTCGACCATTCACTGTATATAATAAATCCTGCATGTAAAATAATGAAAAGCAATTGAAAACAAAAGCTTTAACTAAAAGAAAATTGGATTGATAAAACAGTGAATCAAATTTGGATCATTTCATGAACATATGGTGAAAAGATATTTTACAAATTACAATTACTTTTTCTAATACAGTGAATATTTTCCAATTAGTTTTGTTATTTTACCTTTTATAACATGATCCTATGATGGTAAGGGAATATGAAACAAAATTAAAATAAAACAATTAGGATTTTGAATTAATAAAATTCTGACATTAAATTATGTTTGGTTGGCTGCACATGGCACGAGGAGGTTGGGTCGGAGAGAGAGTATTATAGAAAGAAGAAGATACTGTGTCTTTGACGTTTCCTTTCTTTTCATAACGGCTACTATTTTTTTTTTTTTGCTTTTGTTAATTCACTACAACAGTTTAAAAAGCCATGGCCAGCCAAAATGAGAGGTTTTTTTTTTAAAAAAAAAAGATATTTTGATACTCCACGTTTAAATAATTAAAAGAAAGCTTATTTAATCTTAAATAGTGAGCTTGAATTCAAATATTCTTATTAATTGTTCAAAATATTTATAAAGTTAGTTTTGTGATTCATATTAACTTTATTTGACTCAGTGATGATTGCCTTCCATAAAATATACATATAGTTTATGGTAAGAAAATTGTTTTTTTAAGACTAAGGGTTTTTGAAATTAAACTCTAATTAAAAAAACAAGAAACGTGTAAAGTTGCACATTAAAAGTTAAACCGAACATAATTTTTAATTCAGTTGAAGATGTGTACAGTTAAACTTGTACAATAATAGTCATCAAATTTTATATTTGAACACTCTTTATCTAAGTAACTTCAACTCTATTATTTTAATTTAAGTTGTGACCTCTCTTATATAAGTTTTTAATTTTTGACAATTATTGTATTATTGAGACTTAATTCTGAAGAATTTTGATTTTACAGTGACACATCCCTTGATCGTTGGTATAAGGTTTAACGTTTCAAATAAACCCGGGCCCACGTGATAAAATGTTGAAAGCAGTTATTGAGATAAGTTTAAAGTTTTCAATTAATGAATATGTTTATTGTTTCCATTGTCAAGTGCCTATTAAACAGTGTAGAGTACATGAACATCAAGATTTTATTTTAATTGAACCATAAAAAAATTATATTGTTACATATTAAACGGTGAAAAATTTGTAATTTCTGTTATAAATATTACATTAATTATATTCACATAATACTTTTGATATAATAAATTCAAATAATAGATCATGCAAATGTGTTTAAAAATCATAGCTTATCGACTTTAATGTAAAACCTTTTATAACTTGTATATGATGGGACTTCTATTTAACAAAAGCCTGTAATATTTCTTTTCATACTACACAACAAAAATTTAGAAGACATATCACCAAAAAACCATGTATCCATAAAATTATTTAGATAATAAATGGAAGATAGAAATTTATAAAGTATGTAACTCTTCTTTTATATAATTTTAGTAAGTTGGGATTCTAAATAGGATGATTAACTGTAAAAAAGTAATAATTAAAGATTAATATAACCGCAACATGAAAAAATAATGGACTTGTAAGTAAAGATTTGTCTAATCTAAAAGATATACTTACTTTTTACGTCATAGTTAAACAAAACAATAAGGTTTTCAATTACGCCTAAATATAAAATAATTAAATAACAACTTATAGATACATAATAACAAGTTTTAATAATAACGTATTTTGTTAGCTAAGAAAAAATAATTTATTGGAAATAAATAAACTCATAAAACGACATTTAGCAACCTCAAATCACATCTTACACCGAATTAATTAATAAATATTGCAGGTTATACATCAGAAAGCCATAATTAAATAAATAATAATATTTTTATAATAGTAAAATATCACTTAAAAACTTCTCTGATGATAGAAGTTATATATATATATATATATGAACAACTTTTTATTAAAATAACAAATGATATTATATTATATTAATACAATACTTTCTATTTTTAATATTAAAACTTTAACATTTAATATTAGTTTTCTTGGACTATAATTGTATGTTTTTAATTGGAATTTATCTGATTGGGTTTATTTGGGCTTTAACGGTGTTTCTATGCTGTATACAATCTAATTCTTGGACAAATTCTTCTTGCACCTTCATATCTTCCCCTTGCACTTTCATACTTTCTTTTAATTTCAGCAATGTCTTCCCGAGTATGTTGGAGAGAGTGTGTTACTTTTCTTTTCATTTACAAGGGGTGGTGGTGATGGTTGTTTGTGATGGGTGACGGTGAACGTTGATAATTGAGATAAGTTTTGTATTGCTTTTACTAGTGGTAGCGGTGTTTTTCATTATCTTTTTTTTTCATGTTTTTGGAAGCCACAAAATCCAAAAAAGAACCAACAAGGTGTAAAAGTGAAATACAACATATCTTATTATCAACCCTCTTTTACACGCTCAAATGATGAGATTTCTCTCTCAAACACTACAACTAAAGATAATGGAAGTGTTGTGGCTAGAAAAGAGATATGTTGAAAGGGAAGTATGGGGGTGCGAGAGTTAAGGTTATTTAAAAATGTGGGGTTATGCTTCATTTGGAGTTATTTAAACTCTTAAAAATGTTAAAATCGACTTTTCATAATTAATGTGGAAGTGGAGGAAGAATTCACCAATTCTTGTTGCAATAGATGATCTTATGGAATAATTTGCTCCACTGATGCACGTGGACTTCATTAGTCAAAGTCCAATTCGTTTATTTAAAATAGATTTAGAAACAAATTAACAAAATTTGAAAATTAAAAAACAAATATGAGAAAAATATAATATTAGAACTGAAACAAATTTTGAATTCGAAACCTACAAGGAAAAGAAACTTAAACTTATAAATGTATACAAGCAAGGGGAAGATTATAATCTAGTTGCGTTGTTTTTTTAGTTTTTTTTTTCTTTATAAATTATCTTAGTTTTGTATTTACATGAAAGCCTAAACTTTAGTGAATTGATTATCTTATGATCTAACATTGAATTATAAGGTTTTGTGAAATTCACATTTGTTCTTCAATTTCTATAATAGATTGATTGTGCTAAACGGTTTTATCTTTTAAATTCTAATTTTGTTATTGAAATTGTGTTTGAACGTTAGTTGATAATTCCGTTTTATTTTTTAATTGAATTTTTTGTTTTATTTATTTATTTTGAACAATAATATGTTTGCTAAATTCAAGAGTTAAATAACTAAAATATTATGAGTAGAAGCTGAGATACGAGTGAGGTATTAGTACACCTTTGTTTTTTTAGTTATATTCTATTGGAATTGATTGAAACTTTGATTAAATTTGATTTTGATTGAAAATTTGGATGGATAGAAATCATATAACAACTAATAAAGAATTTAAAAATGAATGGACTTGGAACCTCATTTTATCCTTATTTTTTTTAATTATTGCACAACAAAACTTCCTTTTTACTTATTGCTCTTTTTAATTAATATTTGTTTACAAATAATATATCAATAACATTTAACTGAGATTATAATTAAATTGATGGAAAATAATTTGGATTGACTAATCATATTTATATTCTAATTTTTTGACTTTTGATACAATAAAGAGTCTATATTAAATATAAAATAATTTAAGACACTACCTTAAACAATTTACACTCTTTTATTTGATTAAAAAGGAGAACTATAAAAAAAAATTGACCGAAAAGAGAAAAATAGTTCTTCAGTCTCTTTAAACAACTCCTGAAAATACGCTTTGCGTCTAGAAAATGTTTTCTATCTTAGACTCTAACACTATCTCCTGCTACATATTTTTATAATAAAGAAAGATGTTCTATCTTTTTTACTTTTACTTGTAATTATAAAAACATACTTTATTTGTATTTTTTTCTGTTTTCTACGAGTTTATATATAGGATAATAAAAATAGAATAAAAATATTTGTTACTATTTTTATACAGGTGTTTTAAAAGAAAAAAAATCAAAATAAAGAGACACTTTTTAATTTAAAAAACACGTTTAACAATCGAAATAACCCTTAAAATTTAATTAAAAAAGATTACAGAAATTTATTGATAACGTTAAATGTTATCCTGAATAAAAGATGTAAAGTTTTGTTTTCTTAAATAATGTTGCCAAGAACATTATTTTATGAAAGATTTGACTGGTATAACATAATGGTTTTGTTTTCATAAAAAGCATGATGCACTGATGATGATACGAGATTTGATGTAGTTAGGAGACAGTGTATTACGTAGTTGGGACTTGGGAGGCCCAATTGAGTGACATAAACTGGGGGCATGGGCTGGGAGGTTGTGGACCAGTATGGCCCAAAGTGTTGAAGAAATGATTGAATTAAGAAAGGGAAATGAGAAAAGAGAGAGCTAATAGAGAGACAAGAAAACTGAATGGACCTCCTTTCTTGTGAATTGTCCTTTCTTTATAGCCCATCATTAACAATCACAACACCCATTACTCATTGCAATTACCTGCACAAAACTTTTCTTCACACATTTCTAACGCCTACAAAATTAATTCATAACTATTCTTCATATAATATTAAAAAAGTAAATTTCATAACTGTTTTTTATATAATATGTTTTATCAATATACAACACATAGTTATGTATTAAACTCAAAAACAGTTTATATACTAAAAAAAACAGCGTTTTTTCCTCACCCTACACCATCACTTTCTTCTTCTTTCTTCCAAATCACTTTCTCTCTCTACCAACTTCTTTCTTCTCCCTTTTGTCTTAATTTCTCACTTCATACCTCATCTATTTTAGAATTTGCTCGGACCACGTTGTAGCAGAGAAGTTAAGGAACATTTCTACCCGATCAGATTTTCAAATAGAGTAAGTTCATTTTTGCTCTAAGATCCTTTGTTTTCTGTTTTTCCTTATGATTTAATTATCAATCTTGGTGAGGTCAGTTGAGAAGTTTAATCCTCTCAACTTATTCTACTATATACTGAATTTTTGTTCTATTTAGATAACTTGCATTAAGCCCGTAAATCTTGAAACTTATTCAGACAGTGGGATAAAATTATAGAAGTTGTTTGAAAAGCAAGCAATTAAGGTAAGGGAAACTAAATTTAATTTTTAATAGAACCCTAGGTTAAAAGATTTGGATGTGGAGGGGACGTGGTCCCAATATTCAATTTCTCTTGCAGATGTTGTTTGTTTATATATTGTGTTTGTTTATATATTATTTAAACTTTATAAATATTATATTTTGATAGTTAAATATTGTTTTTGATATTGGAAATGTTCTTGAATGATATGAATATTTAAATGTTATATGGTTGAATGATATGTATTATATATGAATGATGTAAATTGTATGAAATTGATCTCATACATTTAGGATAATGTATGAGTTGTTGTTTGCTGGTACATTAAGTATGAAAAGTCTATGTTTAACGGAGATCCTCTGGTTTCACTAATGATCTAAGTCATGTAGACTAAGATATTAGGTGGTGAGAAGCTGAGAGGAAGTTCATACACACTGGATCCCGCTGTAGACACTCGGTATTGGATGTTTGAACTTACCCTAATCCTTTCTATTGGATTCGCTGATAATCTTTATATCAGGTGTTAATCTCTGGTAGGGGCATACTTAATGAGTTTTTCGGAAGACGAAGTGGGATTGAAATGAAATCCAATGATTATGATTGAAAATAGATCCATGTGTGGTCTATATGAATGATGAAATTAGTATTGAAATTTTACATGAAATCATTTAAAGAAATGTTTATAAATTATTAGTCTAAATTGGTTCTATTTTCATGAATTATGTTATGGATTTTCTTTGCACTAGCTTATCCTTGCTTTTCGTGTTGTGTTTGAACTACGATGACTGTACTATGTATACGAGCAGATGACCATACGGGTGCAAGAGAGTCTTAAAGGTTTCAGAGTTTTATTTTGAGCTATAGATATGTAAATATTTATATTTCTATAAATCTTAATCATGTATTATGAATGTTTTGAAAAACTCCAAGTTTATATAGAAATGGATATAACTTTTATTGTAATAATTATATGTAAATTATGGGGTGTTAGAACATCCTCCAACTGATTAATGTCTTTTACGGATAAAACTGTAATAGAGCATTAACAAATTAAAAAAAACGGTTCAATGACAATTTTATAATAAACATTATATTTATTATTGTTATGTGAAGTTAAAATTAAAACTTAATCTAAAATCAGCAGAATAAGTTATTTCTCAATCATCATCGACACGAGTTATTTTTTAGTAATCATCATTTTTTAATTAGGTTATGATGTTAATAAAGAAAATCTTGGTAAATTTTAATTAAGAAATAATCTGAACGAACATAGACAAAAAAAAATGTTTTATTTATTTAATATATTATTTAATACTAAATTTTTTTTTTTATATTTTGTTTAATTGAAAAATTCTAATCAAACGAGTAAATTTAAATTCAATAAATTTGAATGTTTTATGAAATAAAATATTTTAAAATTAAATAATTTTGAATTTTTTTTATTCAAATTAATATATTTAATTTTTAAAATCATAATTCTTTTTGTTCAGAAGGTTAAAAGATGCACTATGGAGTAAACATTTTTTCTCTCCACTAATCAAGGGAGAGAATTAATAATTCATTAACAGTGAAACAAATGCAATATCTTAGCAAGTATCAATGAAAAAGAAAAATTAACTAATAGTTGCAAAAAAAAGGTTTTGTGTTAGTATATAATTAATTAGTGTCTTTATCGATTTATTATGTACAATCTCATCTCAGTAATACATATTTGATACTTTAAGTTGTTTATTGATACTATTGATAGCATATTTAAATCCATGAAAGATACACATAGTTTTGTCATGGGCCATTTTTTGGGGAGGGATTATTTTTGGCCAGTGTTTTCTTAATTATGCTTTTAAAGAGTAATCAAATTTTATTTATAATTAACCTTATACAGGTGTTAATTTGCCCAGTCTAAAAGTTCAATTGGTTGTGATATTTTATAATATTAATTTAGAAGTATATCAAACTTGTCGAAAGGTTAAGTTATCGTGAGTTTAGGATTAATGGTTTATTTAGATTGTGTTTCGAGGTGTGTGATTCGACATCTCAATATCTAATAGTATATTTTTAATTAACGATGTTTATCTGTTAATTTTTACAATATTTCATAAAAACATATTTCCAAATATTATACCATGATAGTTATAACTTAATGTTATTATTTTGAAAATAATAAAATTATTATCAAAATCAGATTTATCTATTTATTAAATGTTGACGGTGATTTTTTGAGGTGATGTTGAGTTTTTCCGGTTTCATAAAATAATCTAAACACAAATGAGTTAAATTTAAATTATTTTGATAAATAAATTAATCCATTATTATTAAAATTTTGATAATAAAATCTTAACAATACAATAAATACGAAATATTAATTTACGATTTCTAACGAAAATATAATTTAAAAATGGCTGTGAGAATAAATATAATATAAAAATACTATTTTACCCTTGTCAATAAGACAATGTGTGAACGGGTTCTATATATGTTTTCAGCATTTAACATTTATAGTCTAACAGCGTAAAGTCTTCTGACTGTGAACGTGAAAATTATGGTTCAGACTTTTAAATGTTTCTCACACCACACATGATACAAGCACGTCAACAATGTGTTTGCACCACTGCACTGGAGAATTGGGTTAATTAAAATCCAACCAAAAATAGAATGTAGTTTTTCTTTTGTTATCCATTTATTTGTATCGAAGCTTGAATATGTTACGAAAAAAGTTTGAATACTGAACTCACGAAACTTAATTTATTAATTTTAAGAAAATAGGACTCATGATATTAATATACTGTTTCTTTATTCATGTTTCGATGTGCGCAGGTATTCGCTTATTCTATCTTTCAGATTTTAAAAAATAATTAAAGACTTAATCATATTTGTAGTTTTTATATTAAAAGCAAAAAATTTTCCATTTTTCAGATTATAAAAAGTTCGTCATTTCAATTTTTTTAAAGTTCAATATAAAACAATTTAATATAATGGTTTTAATTTTTTAAAATGTACAATATAATTATTATATTAATTAAATTAGATTCTATTGATAAGTTGGTCTCTAAAATTTTAGTAGTTAATTAGATACTAATTTGAAAATCATTTATTAATAATAGAAATTAATTTAGATACTAATAGTTTTTTTAATATATAAAATAACATCCAATTCAGTCAATATAACAATTAATTATTTTTTATTTCTAAATTTTTATTTAACAATTTTTTCGTGGTGTTCCCTTCTATCTTTCTATCATATTTTATCTTACTCTCAAAATTATTTTTGGAAATCCAATACCATTTAAAGATAAGATAGTTATACAAATAAAGATGTTTTATACATTACTATCAACCCGTTTATCATTCATCAAGAATTTTAAACATCCATTACAATATATGATAATTCAATTGAGTTCATAAACCTCTACGGATGATAAATTAGATGTAATTCATTAAACAAAGTCAAATAATTAATTTAAGCATAATTCATTCACCTATTTAATAGGTAGAATAAGGGTTTTGATACTTTCTGCTTCATTTAATCAATTATTTTCATATAAGTTAATAGACTCACTCAAATATAATCTATTATTGTTTATAACAATTAATTATTTATTTAAGATTTTTTCAATCATCATTGATAGAAGTTATTTTTTCAGTAATTATCGCTGAAACTATTTTTGTTTTCCATTAAATTGTAATCAATATCATCTAAAAATAACCTTATCTGATTTTTAATAAAGAAAAGCTAGTGTCAATGTAACTTGAAAAAAATCTTAGTAGATTTCAATTAAAAAATAATCTTAATCAATATCAATTGAAAAACATTATTGATTGATATTTTTTTTATTTATTTAATATTATTTAATACTAAAAATATATTTTATATTTTGTGTAATTGAAATATTCTATTCAAACAAGTAAATTTAAATTCAATAAATTTGAATTTTTTTATGAAATAAAACATTTTAAAAGTTAAATACTCTGAAATAAAAATAATTAAAATTAATATATATTTGTAAAAAAATTGTAAAATTTCTTGTCCAGATATAAAGCTAAAAGATGGACTAAGGAGTAAACAATTTTCTCTCCACTAAGGGAGATAATAATTCATTAACCGAGAAACAAAAAAATCAATATTTTAATAAGTATCAAATGAACATGAAAATTTAACTAATCATTACAAAAAGAAAAGTTCTATATGTAAGATGATATAATGAGTTGGTGTCTTCATCGATTTATTATGTACAATCTCACTTAGAACACAATCAATATATGCTTCCTTACTAAATGAAAAGAGAAATAATAGGTAACCTATGAAATATTTAACTTTAATTTATTTTAACTATTTGTGTCTAATACAAATTTGATATTTTAAGATATTTATTGATACATATAGATAGCATATTTAAACCATCAATATATATATATATATATATATATATATATATATTTCAAGTATTAGATACTGATGTTTTTGGATACTTTATTCATGTTGGTTAAGTATCCAAACTTTTAAATTATTTTAAAAAAACTTATAAAAATATGTGTAATATAAAATATGTAAACACTATTTAGATTGGTAGTGTTATTTCTACGTGTGTGTATATATATATATATATATATATATATATATATATATATATATATATATATAAAGTAATTTATAATCACAATGCTTCATAACTTTTTATTTCGATAATGTTTAAAAGAATATGTAATTAATTTACATTTGCATTTTTAAAGTTATATTATGTGTTTATGAATTTTGAAAAGTGTATTGTCTTATCAACACATTTCTTGTCCTTTATCAATGTCCCTTACATCCAAAAGTGAGAGTAAACTAAACTAATGATATTCAACCATAAGAGAAAATGATGTTTGCTATAGAAATGAAAATTCAATAAATAACAACATATGGAGAGAAAAGGAGTGCCATCTACTCTAAATATGACATGGAGAAATAACAGAGAAAGGTGGTTCAACTCAATTAAGATTCCAAATAAAAAATTGTAATTAAAATGTAATTAATAGAGAAATACTTTTTCACATGATAGAATACTATTATATTAACTGAACTATTATTATGTGTTAGTTAATAGAGAGCTGGGTAGAAAAAAGCTAATACAGAGTTGGTCCTTAGTACGACTTCGTAGTAAACCATAAAAAAACAATTCCAATTGTGATTTTATTGTGATTTTATTCTTGTTTTACAAAATAAAAAGAAGTACTGATAAAAACTATATTAAATTAATCTCTTCCCTAACTATTTGCACGATTTCTGTTCTTTGTTCTTATCAGTATCACATTTAATACGACTTCAACAAGTCTTGCAAGCCATTGGGGTTTTCCAACAAAAAATACATTATAACCCAATATTATTCCAAACATCATCCCACATGCATAACCCACCACAACGCATTTCCACCCAAATCCTGATTCTTCTTCATCAACTGTTGGACGTGTTTCCCTTTCTTTATCCCCATTGCAGGCTTTTGACAAAGGAATTCCACACAACATTGGATTTCCAACGTAGGAATTGTTTTCAAATGTGTTAAATTGTCCACCTGTTGGTATCACTCCCTCAAACTGGTTTTGTGAAAGGTTCAATACCTCCAAAAAATTCATATTTTTCAAAGCCATGGGAATCTCACCCTTCAACAGGTTCCATGAGAGATCCAATGATTCCAAATTGCTTAAATTAGCCAATGTAAGTGGGATGGTACCAGTGATTCTATTGTGTGAAAGGTTAAGCCCTATGAGAGAATGCAACTCTCCAATGGCTTTCGGAACTTCTCCTTCAAACATATTATTTGATAAATCAATGGTTGTCAAAACAGTCAATATCCTCTCCAGCTCCATGTATTGCCCTTTCATTACAATCACTATTGAATCAATATATGAACCATTACCCAAATATTTCAAACCAGCTTTGTTGTCACTTGCATTCATCATTCCTTGAAAGTTGTGGATGTATGAAGCTGGCAAGGGTCCGGTAAAACAGTTATTGGAGATGTCAAAAATCCTCAACCTGGGAAATGGAAGTTTGGTACCAAAAGAATTGATGACACCATGTAATTTATTAGACCGTAAACTGAGTACCTGTAAAGTTGGTAGAGTTTCTAACCAATAAGGAAACGTATCCTCTATGTTATTGTTTCCAAGGTCCAAAACTTCAAGTGTTGTACAGTGAGCCAAAGACTGTGGTAAAGGTCCCTCCAACTGATTTCTATTCAACTTTATAGTCTTAAAGGCATTTCCTTTAGAAAAGTTATGAGGTAGGCTTCCGTAAAGGTTGTTCTTTTGCAAATCCAACGCCCAAAGAGAAGGAAATGTTCCCAAGCATTCTGGAATAAGCCCTGTCAAGTTGTTGCAAGCCAAGTTGAGTACAAAAAGGGTGCTTGCGTTGCACAATGCTGAAGAAATGTCCCCACTCAGCTCGTTATTTGAGACTAAAAAGATTTCAATGCCATTTGGTGGAATTGGAAGATGTCCTTGCAACTTGTTGAAACTGAGATCAATGGAACTAATGTTCTTCCAGGAGCGCAAGAGGTTTTCATGAAACCATTTGGGAATGTTTCCACGAATTCTGTTATGAGAAAGATCTAAAACTTGCAGATTTTGCATTGGTGCTAAGAATTTTGGAAAACTACTTAGTTTACTTGAAGATAAATTCAAGTATTGAAGGTTGGGTAAGATGTAGTCAAAATTATTTTCAAAGTTTATAGAGAGAAAACTATTTTGAGAAAGTTCCAAAATATGTAAATTTTTAAGCTTTGAAAATTGGTGAAAGTCCACAATACCACTCAAGTTCGTTGATGATAAACTCAAATAGTTAAGATTTTTGGAGTTGAAATATTGAATTTGGAAAATTACCTTGCAATTTGTTATTAGAAAGCAACAAACATTGCAAAGAATTAGTTGAGAATTGACCTATTGACCCTCCAAGTTGGTTGTCAGTAAGATCCAAAAACAATAAGAAAGGCAAAGAATAACACCAACGAGGAATTAGTCCATTTAACATGTTATGATTCAAATTTAGGACGACTAATTTGGAGAGTTTCGTGATATGGGTCGGAATGGGGCCAACTAATTTATTATCTGATAAATCTAAGATATAAAGTTGAGTTAGATTAAATAATGATGGTGGAAGAAATCCATTGAAATTGCAACCCGAAAGAGATAGTATGCTAAGAGACTTCAAGTGGGCTATGGAATCGGGAATGTATCCTGAGAAAGCAGTTGAAGAGAGAGACAAGAATCTCAGAGGAGTAGTCCAGTTGGAGTTTGGAAGTTGACCTCTTAGGTTTTCATTGTATGACAAATCTATTTCTTGGAGATTGGGTAAACGGAGGATGTCAGTTGGAAGTTTGGCTTGGATTTGGGTGTCCAAGAGATATAGAGAAACCAAAGAGGATGACAAATTGGTCAACAATGACAAAGAGCTCTCTCTGACAGAGGACATGTTCACTCCTCCTAAAAATATCTCTTTTAAATTAGTTGCGTTCTGAATGAGTTTGTTCCAAGTGCATGAATGAAGTCTCATTCTGGAGTAGCTTGTGGTGGGATCATTAAGTAGTAATAAGTCGATGGTATTGAAATGAAGATATAGTAATTTTGACAAGTGAGAGATTGTGGAGGGAACATCACCAGTGATTCCAGAGCCAGACAAAGTTAGATGGGTGAGGTTGACAAGGTCACCAATGGCAGAGTGTATTGAAGATCCAGAGAAATCATTATAATCAAGGTTGAGTTGTTGAAGGTGTCTTAGCCTGAAAATGGAGCTATTGGAACCCAGTAACTCTCCTCTAAGATCACTGCAGGTAAGGTCGAGGCCAATCACGTGGCCTGACCTGGAGTCGCACGTGACCCCATCCCACCCACAACAATCTCTGATGTTGTTCCAAGATTCTCTAAGTGAAGATTGAGAGCAATCAGGAAAAAGACGAAGTGAAGAGTTGAGAACCAGAAATGAATGTTTGAATTGCAACAAGGCATATTTATCATCAGGGTTGCACAACAAACAATTGTAAACAGGAAAATGAAGTAGTAAGCACTCGAAGATGATCAAGTATTTGAGCATAAGGCAACCCATTTTTGTTGCAACCAATCCATCAAGTTTAATCTATTTATAGGAAGCTGGACTGTTTTAAATTTGCAAAAACATAATAATACTTAAAATAAATTTCGTATTATACGGGAATGAATTAGAATTATATATGGTCATCTTACTTCCTTAAAAGTCTATTTATAAGAGGCTGTGCTATTTGAAAGCAAGCCATTTGTTAAACCACTCTTCTTTTTCTATGGTTCTTGTCATTTTTACGATATTTTTTTTTAATTTACAAAAATAATAATAATACTTAATTTAATTTATATTATACGAAATCAATTAGAAAGGGGAAGTAGTATGTTTGAAATTTCCAAGCCTAGCTCCATATAAAGAACTAAAGACTTTCTAATACAATAGTGACAACTCACAAATACCATGTTATGCATGATTAGAAATTTCATAGTCAATGCTTCTCCAAAATAATCTGGAAATATACTTTAAACAAAATTTCGGCATTTTTCATTTTTAATATTTAATAAGTACAAAATTTTGATTGTAATAATTATTATATTATTTTTAATGAACGATGTCCATGTGTTAATATTTACTAAAAAAATATTAAACAAATTTAGAGTTATTAAAATCTTATTTAACCTTAAAGCGAATGCCAGATATTATGTAATATGTAGGGACGGTGATTTTTTGTGGTGATGATGAGTTTTTCCGGTTTCATAAAACAATCTAAGCACAAATGAGTTAAATTTAAATTATTTTGATAAATAAATTAATCCATTATTATTAAAAATTTGATAATAAAATCTTAACAATACAATAAATACGAAATATTAATTTACGATGTCTAACGAAAATATAATTTAAAAATGGCTGTGAGAATAAATATAATATAAAAATACTATTTTACCCTTGTCAATAAGACAATGTGTGAACGGGTTCTATATATGTTTTCAGCATTTAACATTTATAGTCTAACAGCGTAAAGTCTTCTCACTGTGAACATGAAAATTATGGTTCAGACTTTTAAATGTTTCTCACACCACACATGATACACGCACGTCAACAATGTGTTTGCACCACTGCAATAATCACATTTTTATATGATCTCACATTTATTTTGAAAAATAAAATATTTTTAAGCTTTTAGGTTATGTTTTTTTAAGAATTTGGGAATGTAGTATGAACTCCAGAATTGGATTAATTAAAATCCAATTTTTAAAGGTGGTTAATCTTGCTAAATAATGAAAGGTGTTTAAAATTTTATGTATTTTTCACTTATGTATAACGTAGTATTTTTAATATTTTCTTGTATATGTTTTACCTTATTACAGTACAACTTCAATAAATTATAAAACAAAATAAAGAAAATATAATTACTATAATAATGTACTTACCCGTCCAAAGGTTGAGATACGTCTAAGAGATCGAGGCAACTAATGAGCATTATGAACAAAACGGCCTAATCAATGAGTCTTAAATGATGAGTGACTATTTATGGAATAATAAATAACAGTTATGTGGTCAATCTAAAGGACTCGTAACTATTAACACATAGGATACCACCTAATGAACCTATAAATATGCACTCTTTAAGAAGTATAATCTATTTTATCTCATACTCTTAACTCTCATATTGTTAAGAACTTATCATTTTTGTGCTCCTACTGACCTAAGCATCGAAAAACCATTTTCAGGTGAACCTCCCTCTCTCATCGAAGACTAACTGAAAGCTTGTTCCCTGAGAAACATCTTGTCCTCATCGAGTTGCACTCCTGGAATTCATTTTTGGTAGAAACATTTGGCGCTCGCCGTGGGGTCTGACAATTTTTTTTCCAAGACCACCATAACAACTAGACATACACTCTTAACATAAGTTTCCAACAAGATAACACAAACCAACAACTCGAGGCTTTCCTCCGAAGGAGTGAGGAAAACTTGCATAGAACCATGAGGGACACCCTAGGCCAAATGTAGGAAAAGATGGAGCAGGACATGGTGTCCCTGAAAGAACAACACAGGGTAGAGTTGCTAGCACCGCAGGACCAGATGGCCTGCAGGGATGGTGATCACACTCAGGAAGACCTTGAATATTCGGGCCATATTGTAGAGTCCCAGCGAAACTCCCCTAAGAACTCCTCTCTTTGGGAGAAATCGGCGTCCCGCACTCACACTAGGAGATCATCTTGGAGGAGGACCCTGACAAGCACCGCTCAGGGTACAACGGGGCAGGAAAGATGGGGACACGAGCACCAACCTTCAAGGCGGTTCACAATCCACTGATTAACCGCAAATGAAGGCGAATTTGAAGGGTTTCCACCCATTTACCAACGAGGTCATGGGCACCCAGTTAGCTCGGAGGTCGTGGTGGCCCAATTTGGAGAAGTACTCGGGAACCTCCGATCCTAAGGCCTACGTTAAGGCCTAAATGGCACATGCTCACTTGTTCTCGAAAAATATGGTCGTGCATTGCAGGCTGTTCCCCACCACTCTGGCAAGGGTAGCCCTGGTTGACTCTTTTGAGTTCGTGTGGCCGATTCCTGACTCGATTTGCAGATTGTAAGCCCATAATCACAACCTTAGCATCCTTGCACAACATGATACAAGGAAAGGGGGGGGGGGGGGGGGGGGGGGTGATAAACATATATTTATTCACAATCAATAGTTTTAATCATAAATTATTGACCATAATAATAAATAAATTCATTCTTTTAATTCAAATTCATATAATTGGGTTTATTTGGGCCTTAACTATTTTTTGTGTAAATTTTGTGTTTTTTATATTAGTTTGAAGGAAGTGTCTACCTTTGTGAATGAGCCAAATATGCAAAAGTCCAACTTGCTTCTTTGAATCAAAACATAAAACAAATTTTAAAGAGAAATAGGAGAAAATAAAATGTACAATATCTCATAAACAAAATTGGAAACAAATCTTCTGCAAAATACAAGAATTCTGGAAAGTTGGAAACTGAGAGAATGTTAACAAAATTTAAACCAAAATATTTTCCCAAGATCCTTGGAGCAAAAAAACCTATAAAAAGACATAAGCCTTAAGGAGAAAGGGGAGAGCTTCATAGGATTTTCTTAGTTTATTTTCTTCTTTGTAATTCTTTTGTTTCGCCTTAGCATGGAAGGCTAAACCTTTTTGATTGATTCTTTGTAATTTCCCATTGAGTTTTGAGGTTTTGATCAATAAAAAATTCATTTTTTAATTCTCTATAGTAGTTGTTATAATATTCTAATCTACTGGAAAACTGGTTTTTCTGAGAGGTTATACTTGAATGCATGATTGAGAGTCTTCCTTATTTTAAACTTTGGTTTCTTAGTTACTTCATATTGTTCTGATTAATTTATTGAGCGTATGATTCAAGAGAGAGGAGATTAACATTCCCATAGAGTATACGCATGGAACAAAGTAGGTACTGATTAAACTAGTAGACACATGCTTTATTGGTGAGTTTCAATTGAACAAGATTGACGCATATTCAATCTAGTTTAACTCTGTTGGATGATTGAGAAAAGATTAATTTTTAAAGAACCTGTGAAGAATTCAACGCTGAAAGAACTTGGGATCAACCACTTTTTAATTACTATTTTAATCTCTTTTATATTTTTTGTAGAACTATCTCAACCCCTTTTTATCTTTATTGTTATTGTTAACTTGTATTGCTTGCAGATACTTTCTAAACATTGATTTACTAATTTCACTATTGGATTTGCTAGGAGACGACTTGGGGTCATCTGACCACGATTACACTATCATCTCTCCAACGTAAGACAGGTCCACATTGGAATCATTTTAATGTGACAGCAAAACGACAGCTATTAGAGGCTTGAGACAGTACATGGCCAAATTTTCCCGGGCCACGCTGAACATACTCGACCTACATCCGACAGTGTTCATGCACGCCTTGTCAGTAGGGTTACGTCCAAGGAAATTCTTGAACACGTTGTATGTTAAGCCACCGAAAGACATGGACCAACTACGGGTTAGGGCGACAAGGTATATGAACATTGAAGAGAACGTCGACGCCTACAAGAAGGCGATGAAGGCATCAACCACGATGACCTTCCCTAGTTAGAAAAGAAATAGGTCAGGGAAGTTTGAGAGCTACACTCCTCTAAACGCCTAGAGGGAGATTGTACTACAGGAGGCCTGCAACTTGGAGCTGGTTCACCTACCATCTCCAACCTATAACAACCCCCTAGGGGATTGTAGCTACCACCGAAACCAGGGGCATAACACAAGAGAATGCTTCAAGGTAAAAGACCTCCTTGAAGAACTTGTTAGATCGAGGGCCCCGTTTCATCTACCGGGTTGATAACACCCGTTGTAGGAGGTCAAATCGAGGTCACGATAGGGGCAGGTTAGGACGAGGACGCGATAACAAAGCAAGAAGCTCGTGCTGAACTGACACCCCAGAGAAGAGCAAGGCAAGAACCACCCAACACGAGATGGGGAATCCCATCAAGAGCTAGAGAACCAGGAGAGATCCGGGGTTAGCATCGGTTGGGGAGAAATCAACACTATCACTGGTGGTGGCCCTACCAGCTCGACTAGAAAAAGACATATCAAGAGTGTCAATTCTATCAGTCTCCTACCACCACGTATTATGCCAATATCCTCTTTACAAACAAAGATCGATCCTCAGGAACATCCTAATCTCGCGAGTTGCACTCCCCATATTCATTTCCAGTAGGAACACTATATAATAAACAAAAATGCATAATGTACATATAAACTAGAATCGTAAACATGTATTTAAAAAATATACTATTAATATATAACATAATAGAAACACAGAACCAATTTAAACTAGTCAATTCCTTAGCGATTTGCAAGGTTTATGCCTTTTGTTTTTGTCACTCTTACATTTAACACAACTTCAACGAGTGTGGCAAGCCATTGAGGTTTTCCAGTGAAGAATAAATGAGAGCCCAAGATGATTCCAAAGAGCATCCCACATGCATATCCCACTACCACAATTTCCCACCCAAATCCTAATTCTTTATGATCAAGTGTTGAATGTGGTGACAATTTTTTATCCTCATTGCATCGTTTTGACAAAGGGTTTCCACATAACATTAAATTTCCAGCATATGAATCATTTTCAAATGTGTCAAATTGTCCACCTCTAGGTATCATTCCCTCAAACTGGTTTTGTGAAAGGTTCAAGACCGCCAGAAAATTCAAATTACTCAAAGCCATGGGAATCTCACCTTTCAACTGGTTTCGTGAGAGATCCAACCATTCCAAATTTCTCAAATTACTCAAAGATTGTGGAATGGTACCAGTGATTTCATTGTGGGAAAGGTTTAGCCCTCTAAGGGAAAGCAATTCTCCTATGACTTTTGGAATTTCTCCTTCAAACATGTTGTCTGATAAATCAATAGTTGTGAAAGCAGTCAATATTCTCACCAACTCCATGTATTGACCTTTCATTACGACCACTATAGAATCATTATAGGATTCGTGAATATCCATATATAACGAACCAGTTTGGCTGTCACTCACGTTCTTCATTCCTTGAAAGTTCTTAAAGTATGATGTTGGCAAAGGGCCACTGAAACTGTTATTAGAGACATCAAATATTCTCAACATGGGAAATGGATGCTCGGTACCCAAACAAGTGATGACACCATGAAGTTTATTTGATCGTAGACTAAGTACCTGTAACTCTTGCAAAGTTTCCAGCCAATGGGGAAATGTATCCTCAATGTCATTGTTTCCAAGGTCCAAAACTTGGAGCTTTGTGCAGTGAGCCAAAGATTGTGGTAATGGTCCCTTGAACCTGTTGCCATTCAACTTTATTGTCTCAAATGCATTTTTCTCAGGAAAGTTCTGAGGTATGTTTCCGTAAAGGTTGTTCACTTGCAAATCCAACACTATAAGAAAAGGAAATGTTGCAAGGCATTGTGGAATGTGTCCTATCAAGTTGTTGTGAGCCAAGTTGAGTATACGGAGAGAGCTTGCGTTGCACATTGTTGAAGAAATGTCCCCAGTTAGCTCATTATTTGAGATTAGAAAGTATTCTATACCACTGGGTGGAATTGGAAGATCTCCCTGCAGCCTGTTATAACTCAGATCAATAGTTTCAATGTCCTTCCAGTGCAAGAGTTGCTCCCGAAATCCTTGGGGAATGCTTCCACGAATTTTGTTATTAGACAGATCCAATACTACCATATTTTGAAGAATTTCTAAGAATTTTGGAAAAGTACTCATGTTACAGGAGGATAAATATAAGAATTGAAGGTTTGGTAAGATTTCAACACTACTATCAAAGTTGATAGAGATAAAAGTATTGTGTGAAAGATCAAGTAAAAGTAGATTTTTTAACTTTAAAAATCGGTGAGAATCCACAAAACTAGTAAAATTATTTGATGACAGACGCAAGTCAACAAGATTTTCCATTTCAAATATTGAATATGGGATATTACCTTGCAGTTTGTTATTAGAGAGATACAAATATTCTAAAGAATAAGTCGAGAATTCACCAACTGAGCCTGTGAACTGGTTGCCACTGAGAAACAACCGTGACAAGGATGGAAGAGAATAACACCAACTTGGAATTGTCCCATTTAACTTGTTAGCAGTTAAACCCAGAGTGTGTAATTTTGGAAATTGAGTGATTGTATGTGGAATCGGGCCAACTAACTCATTATCTGATAAATCTAAAAGAGAAAGCTGAGTCAAATGAAACAATGATGAGGGAATCAATCCATCAAATTTGCATCTAGAAAGACTGATATGGTTGAAATACTTCGAATGACCTATGGAATTAGGAATTTGTCCTGAGAAAGCAGTGCCAGAGAGATCCAAGTACCTCAACAGAAGGCTCAAGTTAGATTTTGGAAGCTCACCTCTTAACCATGCATTAGATGAAAGATCTAGTTTTTGAAGATTTGGTAAGCAAAGTATGTCACTTGGAAACTTGCCTTGCAAGTTGGTGTTTGAGAGACTAAGAGAAACCAAAGTGGAAGATAGATTGGTTAGCAATGACAAAGAGTTCTCTTTGATAGAAAACATGTTCATGCCATCTAAATGGATCTCTCTTAACTTAGTTGCATTGTGAATGAGTTTGTTCCAAGTGTATGGATGCATTCTGATAGACAAGTATATGGGCATAGGATCATCAACTAGTCCCCAGACAGCACTGAGATCAAGTGATACTAACTTTGACAAGTGAGAGATTGTGGAGGGAACATCACCACTGATCACAGAGTATGATAAATTTAGATACACGAGATTCACAAGATCACCAATTCCAGAAGATAGTGAAGACCCAGAAAAATCATTGTAGGCTAGATTGAGTTGTTGAAGGTGCCTTAACCTAAAGATGGAGCTATTGGGATGGAATTGACCTTGAAGATGACTGCAGCTAAGGTCAAGAGCAATCACGTGGCCAGACATGTCGCACGTGACTCCATTCCACTGGCAACAATTTGTTCCATTTGTCCAAGATTCTGTCTTGGAAGAAAAAGAGGAACAGACATCAAGCCATGAATAATAATGGGAAGTGTTGACAGTAATTGAGTTTTTGAATTGTAACAAGGAAGATTTATCATGATGGTTGCATGAACAAGTGTAAGAAGGAAAATTTAAAAGCAGCAAATGAAGCATAACATAGGCCAATAGAAACCACCCCATATGGGAGAACAACTTTCTACAAAATACTTTTCCTCTTGTTTTTCTTATCTTCAAGTAAAAGACTTTGAATGCAACCATGGAAGAACTTTAATTTATAAGCTAGGTGAGGCTCCTAGGATTAATCAAATTTATTATTTTCTCTTTCTCCATTTTTTTATCTACTTTGGGATGTAATAAGACATACAGAACAAGCCATCACACTACTGCAACCAAAATTTAAATAAATTTTATGGGAAATAAATAATGATTTTATTGAAAGTAACTAATTATTATAAAAGAGAAAGAAAAAGGACAAATACATAAAAACAACAGCAAAGGTTGAATACTTTTCATTGACATTAACTTATATCTAAATATATAGAAACAAAAAAACATAGATAAAGAACAAATAAGTTGAGATTAGAAGGAGATGTTAGAAAAAGTGCAAAAAGTATAAAGCTCAGATGTGTCACGAATCTTCTGAGGATCAGAGGAGTGTGATGAACCCATCCATCACTGTGGACACAGATTCGTCATAGCTATGAAATGCACCAGCCGGGAATCGAACCCGGGTCTGTACCGTGGCAGGGTACTATTCTACCACTAGACCACTGGTGCTTCTGTTGGTAGGATTTTCCCTCTTATTAATAATTTCGATCCTTATCAAATTTATTTTGGTTTCCTTGAATTCATTTGACATGATTAAATATAATAGTTAAACTCTCAAGATTATTTCACCTAGTAGAAATAAATCTTCAAATCAATAATTTATTTTTAGTGTTATTTTATGAAGAAAATTATATTTGTAGCTTGGAAAAGTAAGAGAATATTTAGAGAAAAACGTCTGAACAGATAATAAAAGTTTTAAAACTAATAATTATATACACTAAATAAAAATCAATTTCAGAGATAAAAAATAATTATCCATTATATTTATTAAATTAAATATTATTTTAAAGACAAAAAAATATTGATATTTAAAATAGTTTTTATTATTAATAAAATTTATAAACTAATTTTTATAATTGGAATCTAATTAACTAGGAAGATTTTAGCTATCAATTATTTTAAATTCTAAAATTAGAGTTAAAACTTTGATGTTGATTAGACATTAATTTATAAATTAATTTATAATTTTTTTAATAATATAAATTATTTTAAATACTAATAATTACAGTAACGCTACAATGTTATGTGGTAACTTTTTATTAAAATATATACATAATATGTTAGTGTGTAGATTTTTCTATTTCTTTTTTTATTATTTAAAAGCGTAAATTGTATGTATGATATATATGTGCAAGTTTTTCATTCTTAGTGATTCATCTAAACTTATGTATAACATATATTTACATTTTTATTTTATATCAAAGAATTTATTTTGAATTAAAGAAAAAATATAATAATAATTTTATGATTAATGCAAGTCTCATTAATTTTTTTTTAAAATAAAACATAAATTATCAAAAACATTGTAATATCTATACATAATTACATAAATTTATCAAAATATAAAATACTTATATTTTGAAGAAATAATAATTGTAGTTACGTCTAAATTTGTAAGATGTATTCGTATAAAAAGTTAAACAAAAGTTTGATCAAAATGTTATAAAAAATTGCAACAAATTTGATCCTAAGGAATTGACTGTATGGAAGAAGCTCATAAAAAAATATTGTGTCAATTCTATCATAGATTGTATTTGTATCCACATGGTGTAATATGCACTCATGTAGAAAATTACACTAAATGTTGTGTAATATGCACTAATGTAGGAAATTACACTAAATGTTGATAACAGGGATGTGACTAAGCCCACATAGGTCGGAGAGATATACACATATAGAAAATTCTTTAGTAACAGGGATGTTGATAACATTTTGTTTAAACTCTTTAATAATAATATAAAAGAACACTTATTTAGTCTTTAGTAAATTATCACACGTATGTTTATTAAAATAAAATTAATAATAATATATAATTAATAAAATTAAAATTATCACATGTTTATTAAAATAAAATTAATGATAATATATAACTAATAGAATTAAATTTTTTATACTAAGATTATATCCTTTTTATTGTACTAAAAATAAAATATGTTAATATTTATTAATTTATTCTAAAATAATTAAAAAAATATAGACAATATTTATATTTAAATTTATTTATTTATTTTAATTAAAAAATTAGTAGATGCTTATCTTGGCTTTTGAGATCACATTAGTATGTATTTATTTGGTATTTTAATATTAAGGTTGCTTGTAAGAAACTACCTGGTAAGCTAGATAGCTAATAAAATAGATATTATTTTTCAGATTTTATATAGTGAGCTAATTTCTAATTAATGATTTTTTTAATTATATGTTCTAAACTGATAAATAGCTTATTTTGAAGAAAACATAAAACCTCTTTATCATGCCACACCTGAGAACTCACAACAGCTTACACTAGTAATCACTATTTCGTCAAATATTAGTACAATAAACCCACTTGCAGCTTGCAAGTGGTTTCTTTAACCAAATATTCATAAAAGAATTGTAATTTTTCCTTCTGCATAGAACAATTGTAATCTAAAACATACTGCACCAAACATTTTCCACAAAGAAAGAGAAGCAAATCATAATCATAGTTTCTTACATCCGGTGTAAAATATATCAACAGCCGGTTGCCCATTCTAGAACATAGAGATGTTTATGCTCCACCATCTACCAGTCTTCTTGTGCTTTAATTTCCTTCTGTTCCTATTCATTTCTATTTATTACATAGATGCATGCAATCCTTCACAAGTTTCTGTTCTGAAATATCAGAATTAGCCTTTTTGGTGAACAGCAACTTGGTGAATGTCCATGTCCTTCAACATCACAGAACGCCCACAAGAATCACAGGGGGCAGTCCTGGAACCACAAACACTCTCATGCTCTGACAAACCTCTTAATCTGTCACGGACATCCATGGCTGAATTCCCAGCTTGAACCATATCACCACAAAACCGGCATGAAATAAGACGCAGGGGGCAAACTGAAGCTTGATGCTCCATCTGGTAAAAGGAAATCTTAGATACTCAGTTTTTATACAAATTCACAACAAAAGACAAACTTTAGGAACCCTGCCACTCCTTAAGATTAAGAAATTAAGATACACATTTCAAGAATTTCTATTGACCTCTTAATTATTTGTAATTTCTATGCCAAACCTGTTCGTTTGAAATACATCCATCTACTTAAACCTCTCCAAATGTTGTTGATAGGCAGTAAACCCTACTCTCCAAAAGTTTGGGAAAAAACATAGGACATTTTTTACTACCAAGATATAAAGAAAATTTGGGATTCCTATCATCTGGAATAAAAATGGAAAGTAGGGATGTGTGTGCCAGCCGTCATGCCAAATATCACAGTTTAGCTTCTCCTTTCTTCAAAATTTGAAGTCCCATCACAATTCACATGATAGTCCGTCAATAAAATGATTCTAATAGTTGAGTTGAGAGTAGAAATAAATACGAATAGAGGAGGCTTACTGTTCATTGTTCAACATAGACAAAGGTAGTCGTAAAAACACATGGTTTGGTTTGTCGTAAAAACACATGGTTTGGTTTGGAAAAAAAAACATCATTTCAATAGTCACTCTCCAACCCCCTGTATTATTGAAAACAAAATTTCAAGAGACTTAGAAATGGCTTTAAGCTCAACTCCCAACACTAAACTTGCAACTTTTAGAAGGCCAACATGCCAGTCAGATAATACCTTTGGAAAAATGAGTATAATTCCATAGAAGTTTGTGTAAATAATGAAAGAAGTCCCAATAAATTTTTTTTATCTAGTAAAAAGTTTGCACACTACACTTTCAACTGGAAACGGTTTATTCATTGCCTCCTCAACATTGTTTCAATTAAATTTAAATAAGATGAAGGCTTTTGCCATTGATTCTCCAAATTAAACTCACCTATCTCAGTAAAATATAAATTTGGATGGACATAACAGCATCAACAGAACCCAGTAAATAATGAATCACAGATATAGAGACAGAAACAAGAATTAGAACACCAAAAAGAGAAAGAAACATGGGCAGACACAAAACTGGTAAGAAAGGACAAGAGATGTGCAGCTTACCATTTTCTCTTTCTCGAGGATAATTCCACAAGGGCACTGAAGTGGCTCGTGAAAAACTTTCATGTGCTTTTCTAATTCTACCTGCTGGAATGCCAGATCACATCTGTCACAGTGAACGTGGTTCTTGGACTCTTCAATCCTAAGAACAACTCCACAGCCTGCACGCGGACATACAACAATGTGCCTCCTACAGTAGGCTTCATGCAGTGCAATAGTCCTAGTGGGAATATAATGCTTGCAGTTCCTACATTGTTCAGTATCTATTTCCATAGATGACACAGAAGATGATGCTTGCTGACCAACTTTTTGATTAAAGTTATCCTGGACCACTACTGATATTTTATACTTAGTCATTCCCTTGAAGCCATAGATACCGATGCTGTAAGTCCCCACACCCAAGCTTTCATCTTTACAGCTAAGAATCAAAGTCTTTGAGCCAATATCATGAGACGACCACTCATGCTGGTGCCGTGTAGGAAATATGAGAGGATGTTTAGAGATAAAAAGATCAGTGTCCCCCTCACCAGTCTCTGATTCTAATTTTACCTCAATACAAGAATTCCCAGAAGATAGTTTCTCCCATATGACATTATTGTCTATAGAAAATTTATAATACACAAACTTTCCTTCTTCTACTGTTCCAATTTGTGACATTCCAAATGAAAGTGGCATTAAAACATGCTCATCTCTCTTTTCTGAAGAGGTATCAGGATCAACTATGTCAACTTCAATATCTGTTTCTAAAACAGATACACTTGAAGAAGGTTTTAACTCCAGGACCCTTAATTTGTATGCAAGTTCTCCATAGTTTACAATTAAAATGTCACCTTGAGAAAGGGTAGCATGCTGCCGAAGAGAAGTTTCAAGGATAGCCTTATGATTCGGTAAGTCAGAAAATCCTGCTCTTTCAGGTTGAAGTTTTGCATATGTCCCTTTCGGAAGCCAAACATAGCGGACTTCAACTAATGGAGATTCTGAAGTGCCTTCGGAAAATAAATTATTCCAAACATGAGGAGGAAGTCCCACTGAACCTTCATCAGCAGTGAATTCTAAAACTCCTGAATGGGTGGTCCCTTGTTTCTCTTTATCAATATCTTGGATGCTTGAAGAGCTTTCCTTGTGAACTAATGACAGTTGAAAGTATATGGGTCCCTTATCAAAAGCACCCTGATCAGACAGTTCTGTGAAGCAAGAAGGAGGAAGCTTGATCTTATCTCCACCACCTTGATAGGGCACAGCCTCTAGTAATCGATAAAATACGATTCCTCTGCCAGCAAGAATGTTTTCTTGCATCTGTTGGTCAGCCTGAATTGAGAAGAGAATCATTTAGTGTTTTCACATTAACAATGTCGACAAAAAGGAAATATTTGCAGCCACAGCTTTTGTGCTGGAAGGTAAGGTAAACATTTATGCTTATATTAGCAAGATTATTTTCGCTAGTTAGAGATTAAACTCACTAGGTCAGCCCCTCAAAAGCTTATTGCTTGAAGGGCCACGTTAGAGATTAAACTCTTTCAAGGCAACCAACTAACAGCTCAAGCTTTCGTGTGAATGGTTGTTCGATAGCAACTAGCATTTTTTAATATACCACTTTTTGAAGGTTCGACAAATCACACCACCATAACACCTCATAACAATTTTGGTGCTTGCACCAGTAAGGGGTATAGAAAAGTCCAGCATGGACTTCTCTGAATCCAACCAATGAATATAATTGCTGAATCACATTTTTGTACATGTATAAAGAAAGCGATTCAACAGACATATATTTCTAGGCCACCAACTCTCAAGCTTTCGTGTGAATGGTTGTTCGATAGCAACTAGCTCTTTTTAATATACCACTCTTAATCCAACCGATGAATATAATTGTTGAATCACATTTTTGTACATGTATAAAGAAAACGATTCAACAGACATATATTTCTAGGCCACCAACTCTCAAGCTTTCGTGTGAATGGTTGTTTGATAGCAACTAGCTCTTTTTAATATACCACTTTTTGAAGGTTCGACAATCACACCACCATAACATAACACCTCATAACAATTCCGGTGCTTGTACCAGTAAGGGGCATAGAAAAATCCAGCATGGACTACTCTGAATACTCCACACAACTTGTAACTTTCCAATAAATATAATTGTCGAATCACATTTTCGTACAAGTATAAAGAAAGCGATTCAACAGACATATGTAAAGGGCATAAAAGCGATTCAGCATTAAAAAAAGGTAGAAAATCAGGGAGCATAAATAGACATAAAAATCATAAAAAGTAGAAATTTGACTACCCTTGCCGTTAAACTGCAAGGACCAACTGAAGGATAAATTTATTGAGAGAGATAATCATCCTAGGGCATGATCTGACAATTGAAGAGGCCTGATCATAGCAAAAGGTAGACAGAATATACTGAACAGCCAAAAACAAAAAAGAAAAATATAATAACTGGAGACAACAAAAGGGTTGGAATACATGCCATCAATTTCACGTGTCAGATTCTCCAACCCTACCTATGTTTGCTTCAAAGTTAATATCTTTAAAGAACAATCTACAGTATTGCATCTCTAGTTTTCAAAAAATTGAACACAGAGAAATCAATCTGAAGGACCCAATAACAAGATTACCTAAAAATAATCTTGAAAAAGGTTTGATAGTAATGAAAGGGGTGAAAAGGGTGTGGATACCTTGAGTTGCGCTTGTGCCGCATCAATACGACGAGATCTTTGAACAGCTTCGAGGGCTTCCTTTTGCTTCTGAGCCTCTTCTTTGGCCTTTCTTTCCTTCTGCAATTTCAATCTTGCTCTTTCCTTCCTCTCCTTCTGCTCTTTCTCTAGCTTTTCTCTCGCTCTTCTCAGTTCAAAATCCATCTCTCTCTAAGTGGTGTGTTGGTTAAGAAAAGGAATTGCAATTTGTGAATGAATCGAATCGAATCAAAACAAGAAGTGAATTTTGAATAAACCGTTGTTTTTTGTTTTCCCTTTTATTGTTGTTGGTCGCTATGCTTCTAAGATTAATTTAATTTAATGTTTTAATATTAAGTTGTTTGGTTCTAGAAAAGTCTGGGCCTTTCTTCTGCGATCAACTAAAGCCCGTCTTTCATGTTTTAAGAAACGTGTAAATATTCGATTTTGTTTTCTTTCTATCGTCATCACAAACACAACTTCCATTGCTACCCTTCATTCCATTTCTCCCTTTTCATAAATCAGGAAATAAATTATATTGTATTAGAATATCACTTAAAGTAACTCTAAAAAATTCATTAAATTATATTAGAAGAGAAAATATAATTATTTGTTAAAAAACTGCATTAAATTATATTAGAAGAGAAAATATAATAATTTGTTACCCATAGAGATGAGGAGATCAATGGTTTGAGGATGGATTCTCACCAAATATAGTATCTAAGTTGCATGACTACCGAGCTTATTCAAACTCTCGTTTTTATAGATCATAGTGGGTTCTCTCACTCACGCATTAATTCACATGTTGTGGGTTCTCTCACTCACACACTAAATTTATATGTGAAGGTCACAAGTTCACAGGTTGGTAGGTTATAGAACATGACGGGTTCTCTCACTCACGCACTAAATTCACATGCAAGGGTCACAAGTTCACAGGTTGGCAGGTTTTTTTGTCTTCATTAGTAAAAGAAGGAAATCTTTCAATTCCAAAATGCACAGCAACTTTAAAGTACATTTAAGAAACGTATTACGAAAGTGATATTAGTTGGGAAATGATTTTGAACAAAAACAGTGAAGTTAATGATGTGCGAACGCACTTCAGATTTATTATGCAACAAAATAACCCAAGTATAACGCGAGTAATCATCAACAATAGTTAAGAAATAACGAAAACCTTGCATAGAAGTTATGGAACAGGGTTCCCAAATATCAAAGTGTACAAGATCAAAAATAGCAGAGGTAGCAGTAGTACATAAAGTGAAATGAAGTTTTCTCTGTTTTGCACGACTACAAGTGTCACATACATTATGAGTATCAATAGTAATAAAAGGGTATTGTTTACGTAAGACATGCAATCTTTCATGTGAAGGGTGCCCCAGTCTATAGTACCACAGTGTTTTGTCCGTGATATTACAATTAATAAGAGGAGCAAAGTTATGTGGTTTAGAGCGACTAGAAGCAGGCAAGGTAGCCACAGGGTACAAGCCACCAGTGGCTTCAACTGTACCAATCCTCTCTTGGGTGAGATTGTCCTGTATAATGCAGTGAGAGTTAAAGTGAAAGTTAAAGTGCATTTAAGTTGGTGTGTGAGTTTAGAAACAAATATTAAGTTTAATTGAAAATGAGGCACATATAACACATAAGACAAATAAAACTTGGCCGAAAAGTGTACTAAACCAGAATATGTGGCATAAACAGTTTGACCATTTGGGAGACTAATTAAGACAGGTTTGATTTTAGTCCAAGTAGTAAAAACGCTCAAATTGTGGCAAACATGATCAGTGGCACCAGAATCAACAAGCCAAGATTCTTTTATAGCAGATAGTGAAGAGAAAAACTTACCCGTTGAAGATTGCTCGGTATTGGTGATTTTGTCTGTCGAGAAGGTTCCGACTTGATTAATTTGAGCGTGAGGGGCAGGATCCTCAAGGTTTTGCTGACGCAAAATGTTGGTTAGGAATTGACACTGTTGTGATGTAAGTTGAATCCCCTTTACATCTTGTTCTTTAGAAAAAGACTCAGAAGAAGAGTTAGTAGTAAACATATTGTTGGCTTGGGATGTCCTATTGATGGATTTGTAGCCAGGAGGAAACTCATGCTTTTTATAACAGGTGTCGACAGTGTGGCCAAGACGATTACAAAAAGTACAATTTTTTCTAGTAGAAGAAAACTTTGAGGTTTTAACATCACCAGAAGGAAAACCCACTTTTCTAAAACAAACAGCTTCAGTATGACCGTATTTACCACAAAAATTGCATGTAGTAGTGCGACTACTGTTAAGACTATGAAGACTAGGGGCAGGAACAACAATGCATAATTGTCTCTCTTGTTGAACAACCAATGAAATTTTTTTGGATATGGCAGGAATGGGATCCATGAGCAAAACATGAGAACAGATATTTTTATACTGATCATTTAATCCTCTTAAAAATTGCATAGCACGATCCTCACATTTTCTTTGATTTATAATAGAAATGACAGAACAAGAACATTTTACTGGGCATGTGCACACAGGATTAGGTCTAAAATTCTCTAATTCGTCCCAAATAATACGCAATTTTGTAAAATACTCTGTGACAGACATATCCCATGGTTTAAAGAAATAGCTTCAAATTGCAAATCAGAAATGCGAGATAAATCCACTTGTGAATATCTAACTTTTAAATCATTCCAGATGTCAAAGGCTATGTCCATCCAAACAATGCTTTGCCTAATAGGGATTGAAACAGAGTGTACTAACCAAGAGACAACCATGTTGTTACAGCGTGTCCAAGACGAGAAAGTGGGATCATCCCTTTGTGGGCACGGGTGTGAGCCAAGTATGAACTCCACTTTGTTCTTGGCACTAAGAGCAGTGATGAAGGACCGACTCCACGAATGGTAGTTTGTTGAATCAAGAACAGGCGACACCAACGAGGCTGCAGGATTCTCGCTTGGGTGTAAGTATAGGAAATTGTTCATCGGCTGTTCCAAAAGGGGCATCAGTGTAGGGTTTCCATTTGAAGAGGAAGCCGGTGTGGGATTTGCATTAGCCGTTGCCTACAAGGATTTAAAGAAAGAAAGAAAAAAAAAAACAAAAAAAAACAAGAACAGCAAAGAGGGAAATAAAAATCAGAGAGAAGCGCAGCTAGAGCTCTGATACCATATTACGAAAGTGGACTTTAAGCCTAACTCAACCCCATAAAACCGACTCATAAGGTTGAGGTTTGCACCCACTTATATACAATGAAAGGCTCTAATCTCTAGTCGATGTGGGATCTCCAACAAAACGTGGTTCAAAACAGTAAGATAAATTCGTTGTTCAACAATTTTGACTCATTAAATGAAGGAAAAAAATGAAGTATATTTTTTGGCCTGATACACAGACTCATGTACAATTAAATAGCAACCTCCACTCCTTTGCCAATGAACCTACACTCCTTAGCCAAACCACCTTGTTGCCAAACCATGCTGGAAAAAAAAAAGAAATCTTATTACCAACTACACCTCTAACCTACTTGTAGGCACAGTGTTGAAAGAATCTATCTTTCAGTTCAATATGTAGAGTTCTTTACTGTAACTGAGTGTTACTAACTCACATTGATTCATAGTCTCCATAGTACATCCTGTAAGTTCTCATCAACCACAAAATTGTGTTTGTTGTATGATTTAATTTATAAAAATTGTTATAGATTTTTTTTATATACTTATTACAATAATTATTTTCTATATAGGATTAGTAATATTTGATAAGTTGTGAATCTTTATAGCCATAACATTCTCGTTTGATATGAAAATCCTCTCTTCCCCAACTACATTGGCAAAAAATCTTGCTACATGGCTACATTTGTTTGCAAACTCTTACAGTATCAAACATTGAGACAAAATTGCAATTATATATAATTATATTCATAATATATATAATTATTTACAATTATTTAATTATTTCAAAAGAATTCCCATACTTATATATTTTTATACTTTAATATAAATGACATTTAAACAAATAAATAAGTTTACAAAAAATTATTATTTGATTTGTGATAAGGAACAACCCACCTACGAGGACAATTAGTTTGATAAAATGGTTCATAAAAAACATAAATTTATATTTTCAATCCAATGTATAAGTATATATTTTGTCCAATACTAATAATGTCAAGTATTTTGTAGTTCTTGTGGACTCCATACAACAGGCCAAACATCGTTGTATCATTGATGATGTTTCTCCAGTTAGTAGGGCAATTGTTCCCCTTATTGTTTTGCCATCGTTGAATTTCACCAAGCTGACCCGGTTGTGCGACAATTTGATTTTCAACAAGATATTCCATTAAAGTCACAAAACTTAGATGAGTTTACAGAGAAGATATGAGGGACAGAATAGACAGATACTGGCCAGAATACCATCAGGAAAGTAATGTGGACTGATAGACATAATTGTCTAATAGAAGGCATTCAGTTTAATTATAATGGTCATTTGCATGATTCCACAACATACATGGCGTGATACATTAATCACACTATCCGTTACATATCTGCTCAGGAATCGTCATTTGACGATGTAAGTTAATTCATATTTATATATTTTACTTTTAACAATATTAACATGTTTATGTTTATAATGAAGTTAATAATTGTTTTCAAAACATGACATTACCCAAGATTAAGGTGGCAAAGTCATGGCAAAATTTTTAATTTTTTTAAAAACAATCCCATTTTGGTAAAAAAAAAAAAACCTATCAGATAAAAAAAAAACCAGAAATATACATGAGCGAGAATGAAAAACAATGAAACAGCATAAATAAAAGTTGAAGGGAGAGAAAAGATGAAGAAGGAGAAGTTGTGAAGAATATGAATGAATCAGGGATGATGCCATGGTTTTGGAGAAGGTTTGAAGGAGGAGGAGGAGTTAGGAGTTGGAGGTTGATAAAACTGAGCAATAGTGTAAACGGTCTGAACAATGGTAAGAGCGAAGAGAAAAACCGCAGCAACAAGCGACACAATAGCCCAAGGGTTTCTGAAGTAGGTCTGGATGAGATTGGCGCGCCACATGTTCCAGGGTTTCTTGCAGTAGTTACTCATGCTCATCCTCACCACATCTAACACTCCATGCGGATCCACAGCAATGTCCTTCGAAAGCGAGTTGAACAGTTTCGCAACGGCCTTATCGCTGCCGAGAGCGTTCACCAGAATCCCGTTCCGGTGGAGAAGCGCCACGTCCATCTCGCTGTCGATGATCGTGTCCATGAAGAATATGTAGGAGGTCACGTCGTTTCCTGTTTCCGCGTGGAGCCGCTCGAAGGCGATCAGGTTCAGAAACATGTACTCAGTGCTGTCGTCAACGACTAGGGTTGGGAGCCGAAGCACGCCGCCGCCGAAGGAGACGTCGCCGAGGCTCTGGGTGCGGCTTTTCACGAAGCGGATTCCGGCGTCGCGGAGCTCTGTTGCGGAGCGGATGATCTCATCCTCGCCGTGGTCCTCCTCGCTCCGCCATAGCCTTCTTCTGCGTTTTGGTTTGGAGACGCGTGTTCGGTGAGTGGGTCCTTGGTAGATGAGGCTTTTTCTGTAGACGTCCAACACATGCATGCATCTGCCTAGGGTTCTTGTTTCGGGTGTGCCTGGGGAGAAGAACTTCAACATTTGTTTCATCAGTAACTCTTCTCCCTGTCACGTATTTGAATTTCAGAATCAGTTCAGAAACATGCAATATAATTTACATGCCTTCTGCATAACAACAACAATCGGTTACCTGGTTTGTGTCATTCTCAACCTCAATCAATATACGAAGAACGGTCAAGGGAAGCTGATTCTGGAGCATAAGCATGTCACGTTTGATATATGGCACCACATTCAGTTTCCCGTGTTGTCCAAACACAGGATCATTGTCAGCATAATCATCCGGAACACCATCACTGCCTCTCAGAATCTCCAACATGAAACACCCATCAACAATCATCATTTGTACGAACCTTGCCCTATCCTGCATCCAAATTTCATCCAGTGGATTGTACGAGCCTCTCAACTCTTCCACCACTTGATCCATGCAGTGGAAGATAAGCTCAATCGGTTTTCTGCATCTCTTGAGAAAATGGAGCAGAGCTCGATGCTTGTGATCTTCCATGTCCTTCAGATGCTCCTCTCCATGGTGATAAGGACCAAATGAAACTGCTTGAGGCTTGTAGGCCTTTTCATTCAACGCAGTGACTCGTGAAGGTATTCTGTATATGGAATGTCTCTTCCATTGCTCCTTCTCATGCACTGATGAGATACCATTGCTCTTGAGCTCCTCGTTGATTTGGACCACCCACTTCGTTTCTTCCATATATATCTCTTCAGTGTCTCTCTTGATCATGACATATACAAGGATAGGTTTTTCTGGATCTTATAGAATGTTATGCAGGTGAAAATCAAGGATAAAATATTCACGACCATAAGCCTCAAAGATATGAATGTCTAATTGGAATCTTCACTTTATGCATATTAACCAACATAGTGTGTAAAGAAACTGTAATTTATAATTGAACATTTCTTGCTTCTAATTTCTTCTTGGAGTACTCTTATATACGAAGAAAGGAATGTATACAAGACTGTCACAAGCCATTAAAGCTCAATTGTTAAGAGACTGGACAGCTATATTTGCCGGTTTGTTGTTATTTTGCAAATATACATATTATATGTATAAACCGTCATGGAAGACGAGGTAAAGATGATTGAAAAAAGTTGCAGAAAATGAAAACTGCATTTTGGAAATCACGTAAAGGATTAAGAAACTCAAAGTTAAAGGGAACTCGTTAATATGCTTGAGGATTATTCACCTTGGATGACTCATCTAGACAACCTAGGAGTTCCACATATTCGTCTTACAAATCACTTATGATGGTTTCTCACATGTTTAAAGAGTTAAAAAGGAGAAAAATTTACAAAAATAATGATTTTTTTTTTATCGGATGGACAAATTGTTAAAAATTCCATTATGGAAAAAGTATGCTTCAAATGAGGAAACTATATTAATTGTAAAAAAATATCCTGTTATATAAATATGACTCTAAAGATTTTAAGTGAAATTGTTATTTTTCAATAACTTTTATGTTAATGGGAAAGTTGTATGACACATGAACAAATTTGTTTAATATAATTTTGAGTTAATATTTTATTTTTATTAATTTATTTTGTTTACACTAAAGTTGTTAAGACACAATATTCTATTTTTATTAATTTATTTTATTTACACTAAAATTGTTAAGACATGTTACAACTTTAAGGTAATTGAAATTGAAGTTGAGGTGGTGTAGGGTGCATGACTTTAGTGTTGTGCGATTGAAGCTGAAGTCATCGCATGTCTCCATTCGTTGGTGATCAAATATCTTTTTGTGTCATTTTCTCCTAATAGTGTGAAAGACGACAATACCTTTTCAAACCATAAAAATAGTGTTTGTGTTTATATAACACCACTTCTTCAAAAAAAAAAATCGTGTTATGTAAATATAACATATATCCATCAACGTAACTTTTTAAAAATATGTTCATTTAAATATTATCGAATAAAAATGCACCATTTTCATAAGTTTTCGGTTGAAGAAACTTTAACTTTAACTATAAGAAAAACATGAAATAAAAACTAATTTTAGAAACCAAAAAATAATTAGTTGTAATACTAACTAAATTAGAAATCATTTTAGAAACTAAAAAAATAATTTGATTTCTAAATTAGAAACTAATTTTAGAGACAAAAAAAATAATTAGTTGATATACTAACTAAATTAGAACCCATTTTAGAAACTAAAAGAAATTGATTTCTAAATTAGTTTTAAATTTGGTAGCAAAAACCTTGATTGCTAATTAGATATCAATTTAGAAACCATTTAATAATAATATAAATTAATTTAGAAACCAAAAATTGAATTAATTACCATAATTAATATATATATATATATATCAATTAATAAATAAAAAAATAAATAAATGAGAGTATTGTAAGGATATTCTGTAATACAAAATTATCAATAATCCAACTTTTTTATTTTAATAGAAAAAAGACAATAAAAAGCATATGAACTACTAAATATCCTAAAAAGAATCAAACACAATCATCATAAAATATATTGAAAAACCTTAGAGAAATATTAGGGCCATTAGTATTTATAGTATTGTTAAAAACTTCCTAGTTAGTCCTATTTTATTAAATATTTGTGATATCTGTGAAGTCCTGGTAAGGTTCTTTGCATCTAATTAAACCACATGCTCCACCACTTACCCAAGAGATACCATGTGTGAAAGAACAATAATAGTCATGTGGTGTTATATTGTCTAATCTCAAAAACTAAAGAAAGAACTCGATCATAATCATATAAAAATGGAGCAGGAACATTCAAACCTAGAAAGAGGATAAGAGATTAATTGTTCTCGATCCTTAAACATTATGTTGTCTCTTCTTTTTGGGCTTTTTTTAGTGGGGGCTTACTAAAACATGTTCTAAAAACATCTCCTGTTGAGAAGTGAATCAAGTGATGAATATCTTAAATTTAAAATTGAAGTTTTATAAATTAGAAATTGGAACGTGCTGAGTTTGGCCTAAAGGTCTTAAAATTAATACGGGATCTTGGATAAGATATTAAATTTTAAGAATAAAAATTAATCTTCAAAATCAACAATATATTTTCACAACACCAACATTAAATTAATTATAATAATTCAATTGACTTTTTAAGTTATAAAAATCTAAAATACAATTGTTTTTATAAAAGTGTGATTCTTATAACACCTCGAAACAAATTTATAATTTATCAATAAGAATATAATATAATGGGATCCAAATAAAATAAACTAAAATCTTATGCATGTATTTTTTAAGACCTTTGCATTTTTTATATTCTAAAAAAAGTCTACTTAAACCTAAGGACCAAGCCCATTACAATTAAAACACAAAACAAAAAATTAAACTGAATTATGCAGCATGTGTTATGTGTATGGCTAGAAGATCAGTTAGGAGCTTTCATAATCAAAAGGTTTTGAACTTACCATTTGAGCTTAAAATTTCTAAAATTGGACAGTTAAACTTACCACTAGACATAAAAACAAAGCTTTTTTTTGTTGCACTTAAACTATTCAAAATTGGACCACGTTTGATTTTATCATTGAAATCTTGCTAAATGGACATTTTTCCACTTTCGAATGATAAAAGGTAAAAGCAAAGTGGCGTTGCATGGGGTTAAGTTCAAAGTAACTAAACTACAAACACAAGCCTATCTGAATGTGAAAATGAAGCTTGTTGGTTGCAAGTTATCTACACTTGGAGATCTTAAGAAAATCTACAAAACTAATTTTAAACTCCCAATTCCATTCATGTACAAACTTGTAAAACCTTACACAGGGTGTAATAGGTCCAAAGAACCTTCATCTCACAGACAGTAGATTTATGAGAGTTTGATTTTCGTAGGAATCGTCCAAATCCTCAGTAGGTGATGAAAGTGTCATAAGAGCAACAACTATAGACCTCATACTTGGGCGTAGTAGTGGATTATCCCTTGTACAAGCTCTCCCAAGTTGAGCAATCTGCAACTCAAACAATCAACATACTAAGTTTTGGCTAGGATAAAACTATATTAAACATTCAAATTATTTTCACAGAAAAATGTTTCCACCTTGAGAACTGAATCAATTGGATAGTTTTCTCCAAGCCTGGGATCCACCAGTTTGCGAATAACTTCTGAAGGATTACTCTGATTAAGTGCTTCTTCAAACTGCAACACAAAACAAGTGAAGGCTAAATTGATTTCTGTTCAGGTGGGTGCATTCTGTTTACTGGCTTTGAAATGTAAATTTGTGAACTGGGAGTGTTTTGTTAGTAGAATGGTTCAGAGGAGTGTGTAGACTCACCAAAGCTACAAGGCCCTTGGATTCAGCAACATATTCACCTGTTTTCAGAACAGCATTCTTTGCAGAAATAAGTTCATAAAGAACCACTCCAAAAGCATATACATCTACTTTTGGAGAGACGTCACCATATTGAGCATATCTGCAGAAAATTCACATAATCAATAAACTCAGTTGTGTGAATATACACCATCAAAACTCAAGGACTGATTTTTCACAATTGAGATAAGATCATTTTAAAGAAAAGGGACAAAAGAAGCTAAACTGAATTTGATTTTACTACTTATTCAAACAATATTGACCCCATTTTTATGATTATGATCTGTTCATCAATAAGATAAGCATATGATTCATCAATTATAAGATGGTCTACTAATAATAATACAGATCACACACGTTCTTTTTTCAACTAAATCCAAATTTCATACAGGGGTGTGGTATCATTTAACACAACATAACAAATCATACTCTGGTGGCATGTATCCAAATGTTCCCACAAGGCGAGTGTGAAGTGTGGAGCCTCCAACTTCAATAAGTTTAGTCAAGCCAAAATCTGCTACCTGTATTTAAAATATTACTTATTTTTATCTAGTCTTCAAGAAGAATGGGAAAATCAGGTTTATGAAGAGTGGTAGCAGTGCAACCTTTCCACGGAAGTTTTTGTCTATTAATATGTTTGCAGATTTTACATCACGGTGGATATACACTGGCACAGTGTGCTCGTGAATATATTCAAGGCCTCTTGCAGAATCTAGCGCAATTTGCACTCTGCTAGACCATGGCAAAGGATCTTTCCCTGGAATCATGTTATTATCATCATTGATCGTTCGACAATAAGGTAACATTACAGATAAAGATAATCATTCATCAATCCAAGCTGATCTCACCTATACCATGCAAATATTGGCCTAAGTTTCCGTTGTCAATGTATTCATACACAAGGAAAAGAGATCCCTCAACGCAATATCCAATCAAACGCACCTGTGGTTTACATGAAAGGTAGTTACGTAATTGCAGAAGAAGATATAGAACACTCTTTTCAACTGTTTAGCCCAAAAAGTAAACCCCGTTGATACTCACAAACGACCACAACAGAAGTAAGATAAGATTTCACAGGTTATGTTTGCCATGTTATATAAGTAATGTAGATCCATGTTAATTTGTAGGATTATCACGTGGATTTGAAGAAATCATTTTTCAGGATAATTTAGACTGTTTTGTAATTCTTATTCACGAACTCACCCTGAATATTTATTTTGTAACAGACTTAGTGTTATTCAAACTATACGGAAAATGATTAAGTATCCTTCCCAGATATACACATGCTTGGAGTGATTTGAAGGATGTTGTACCAGATTCAAGTGATGAACATGAGTTAAGACCTTCAACTCACAAAGAAATTCAGTGGATGCTTGCACGTCCATCTTTTTAATTGCAGTTTTCTGCATAATGAGAGAATAAAGTAACAAAGGTAAATGGTTAATCTGAAATGGAATTAAAAGCAAGAACTTGAATATACACACTCAAGAACATTATCCATTCATAACTAAACAATTCTACACAACATATATTCAATGAAATTACTTGTTTCTTACACTATTAATTATTTTATTTATCTAATACACCACATAATGAACTTAGAGCCTTACAATTTAAACACATCACAACTATTCTAATCTAAATTCTAAAATATCAATCACCTGGAAAAGCCTTTATATATCAACAATAAATCACATGGCTAAAAGTAAAATCTTCTATCTTTCATTTTTGTTTTCCTTTTTTCCTTTACCAATATTTTGTCTGATTATGCCATAAAATTGGTTATAGATGTATGTACCTCGCCTCTCAATTCTGCATAATATACAGCTCCAAATCCACCTTGACCAATTTTATTCTCCAAGCTGAAGTTATTTGTAGCCTTTGCTAGTTCTTGATATGTGAACTCCATTGATTTTGCCACCATAATGCCTGTAAGCCCAGTAGCAGTAGCAGTCCCACTGGATCCTGAAGTTTCATATTCTGCACTTCCAGAGGCTTTACTCGGAAGAGGAAGAAAAATCAACAAGTAGTTCCATGGCCATTAAGCTAGCACATATCAAATTCTAGGAGTATGCAAGAGTTGATGACATGTAAACTTTGAAAAGGTTGATAAATAGCAGGCATTTTTTACAAGGGGTGCAAGATTAAAAGGAGAATGTGTTAATGAAAATAAGGGGTATCACACTAACATTCCTCCGTAACCAAGAATATGTTATGTGAATAGTTTAAAAGGTATGTGTTGTATGATTACGAAAATTTAACTGTACCATATTGAGTTGAAAACACCATAGTTGGCAATTTGGATTTCTCTCCTTCCTTCTTCTGGAAGAATTTAGCATAAATGCAAATTACTAATAATAGAAGACCGCATATTCCTGCTATGGATATTCCAGCAGCAGCACCCCTAGATAGACCTGCTTTAATACAGAAGCGAATTTAAGCTCTGAGACACTGACTTTTTCTTTGCGTTCTCATATTTATGTGAACGTTAAGCTGAAAATCATAATCTTAACCAACTCCCTATGAAGTTTAAGAGCCAAACCTGTGTTTCTGCAAGATGGAGAAGAAAATTAAAGTTAAGAAGATAGAATCAAACATTTAGCAATATTCAATTGTATATGCATAATTCAGCATAGAAGGTGAGACAATCGAAGTTACCCACCTAGGGTGCAAGGGAACATAGTCTCCAAATTGATCTGGCAAGTTAAATAAAATTAAAACGTCAAGCAAATGCATGAAAGGTTATCCAAATGCTTTGAACAAGAACAAAGTGGTTATATTTAACCCCTAATAATACCAATAGAAAGGTACTTAGAAACAATTGTTTATTGTGTTGTTCTCTAATCAGAATTGTTGAATTTTTGTCTTGTAACTTACATCATAAGGTTTGCATTAAAGGTTAGCACAGCTTACCAAAATAAAACTCCAAAACATTGAAAAACATTAGTAGAAGTATCTAACTGTATCTAAATTTTGTCAATGTCAAAATACATTGACGAGTACACCAAACTAACATGATAGTAAGATGAGAGCATACCTCTTCCTGGAATGAAAACAATCCCACTCTCTTGGCTGAAATTGACTCCAGGATTATAATTCTGCAGCAACTGTGCATCAAGTTGAGTCTCGTTGGCAATATCATGCAGATTATTGCCAGGCCTAAGTGGATAGGTAATAAACAACCCATAGTCTTGTGAAACCTGGCTGTTCCCACAAGAACAATTGACCGTGACATTAACCTTGGCATTTGTGGGTATATCATTTTGGCCATAACTGTTGAACCTCCTCAAAAGCTCAACAGTGGTGAGATTGGCATATGTCACTTTAGCAATCGAATCATAGGTGTCACCTGCAGCAGCTGAGTACTCAAACACATGCCCCAGAAACTCATCACGGATACATTCACAGGGAAATGGAATATTGATTCTGTAAAAGAAGAGGACATTTTTATTGAATATTCTGTCTTTATTGTAGCTTACTATATCGTCAGAATTGGACACAACACTTGATTTCATCAAGTGTGTTATATCATCCAAGGTTGAAATTCCTGGACTCACATAATAGGAAGCTAAAGCTGCACCACATCCCTTCAAACACTTTGCTTCAACATTGCAACAAACATACTCCAGCAACAAAAATAACAGCAGCAGCCCTTTTTTGAGTTCCATTGGATCAATGATCACTAAGAGAAACATAAAGAAACGTAAATCAGAAAAGTGGAGTTCTAGTATTTTCTGCAACTTCTAAAAGCCAATAATCATATTCATTTCCTTTGTCTTGAAACCATGCACACTTTCACTTCTAAACACACATACTATAAAAAATAACTCAAACATAAAATAGAAGTATAAAGGCGTAATTACTTAAGTGAATGAACATAAACTATGAATTCATAGCACACGTTTATGCTCTTTTTTTTTTCTGCTCAAACACCTGATAGGTTATAACGTTTAACAGTTTCCACTAGAGTGTGGAAGGAAACAGTACAATTGGGTAGAAAATTATTGAAGTTGACTTCCATGTCATTTGTTTATTTGTTTATTTCTGGGTAACAACTTGCATGTCATTTATTGAGGGAAGATTTGTTGAACTTTGCATATAATAATTGTTATGTTTGACGAGGATGCATTGCACAACCAGAAAGGAATCTTTGTGATTGCCAAAGTTGGCTTTGTTTAATCCTTTGTATCCGAAATGCCAACAGTGTCTGCCAATGTGCCAACAAATTAACCACTTCGTATTGCGTCCTCTCATGATTCTAACAAACAAAGAACAATTTTCCATTTTATATTTTGAAGCACGCCTGTGGTCCAACTTGACTTCACCCGTAACAAACAAAAAGGAATCTGCGTGATAACACCAATACCATATAAAGTCCCACATCTTCGAATAGGAGAATCTAGATCCTCTGCCTAATCTATATTATTAGCTTTATTAGAAGCTTCAAAGAGTTCTTCGTGGAGAAATATTTTGTAATATGATTTGTGACCTCAACAATCTTCATCTGACATGGAATCTTTCTTCTAATTTATATGAAACAATCAATGACTTAATGTCTAGAGATTAATTAATTGATAATGTTATTTGATGCTCCCCTAATAAATTAATATTATCTTAATAAGCATTATCAATTAATTAAAACAATATAATTTTTATTTTTTAATTATATTTTCTCTTACTTTGTTAATGCTCTTCATTACACCTAATATCAATATAAGAAACGACATTTGATAAAGTTGAAAATATAGTTAATATTTGATTAGTCTGCTATAGTGGAAAAAATTAAAATAAATTAAAATGACTCAAGGTGAGGTCTACTGCCTTCTGTATACTTAATATTTATTTATATAAAATTTATTTATTTTTATGTAAAATAGTTAGGCTCTTAATTAATTACATAAATAGATTTTTGTTAAGTTTATTACACATATATATTTTTTAATATTTTGATGGTTTACATATATTTTTTCAGGTAATTACTTAGTAGGTGGGGTTAAAATTTAAAGTTTTTATTCTACCCTCTTCTCTCTTTCTTTGTAGGGAATATCTTTCTAGTTTTTACTTTCTCACTTATTTATTTTATCTTTTGTTTTCTCTTCTATATATATTTATTTTCTCTTTCTACGTGTATTATCATGGATTCAAAACTATCCAATTGATTATAACGTATTATGTTAATTTCTTTATTAAAATCTCTTCTTTTGTTATTTTTATATTTGTTGTAATCTCTATGTAGAAACATAATTCATTTGTCTTTATTCTTATACATTCAATTTTCGATTGTATTTATTATTTGTAGATAAATTATATTTTTAATTATTTTATTCACCATAGATCTTATTATTAATTAGTTGTTATTCATATATCTTTTAATTGTTAACTTCTACATCCTGTTTGTTTAGAGGAAAATTCTTGTGGTCTTTCAAAATTGTGAAAAGAAATATGAAGATAGTCAACTCAATAAAAGAAAAATCACTTAACTGTCCTTGCTTTTAGCAAAGATAATTTTACGCTATATAATTATAGTATATAATATAATTTTATTATTACATTATATAATATAATAAAATAATTTTATATAATATTAATAATAAAAAGTAAAAAAATAAAAAATAAATGATAATAATAATAGTAGTAGTCAAATAAATTTATATAATGATGTTAATAATAAAAAATAAAAAATAATAGTAAAATAAATTTAAATAATAATAGTAATATTAAAATAAATTTAAATAATATAAATATTAATAATTAAAAAATTAAATAATTAAATAATGAATAATAAAAAAATTACATAATAACAATATTATTATAATAATAATAGTAAAATAAATTTATACAATAATAAAATTAATACCAAAAAGTAAATAAAAATAATAATATTAATATTAATATATAATAATAAAACTAATCTATAATAAAAAAACAGTAATTTGATCATTTTATAAATATATAACTTTATAATTTTTTTAAAATTTATTACATCAATCAAATAATTCTTCAATTTTTACAAACTTTTTTTTCATTTTCCTTTTACTATTTACTCTTTTTCTCTTAATCCAAATAATCTATTTTTTACTATTTTTCTTCATTTTTCAATTTCCTTGAAACAAAAACACGTTAAATTAAGCAGGTATATTAATCTTTGGCCGTTTTTCTTACTGCATCTCTGGGATTAAGAAATACTTTAGTGAATTGTCCTTATTTTAAACTTAGGTTAGTTACCGTCTATTCAAATATACTCAGAAGTTCAATTTCTCTTTTATGCAAAAATCAAATAAAATTGTGGATTCAATTATAATCACGTTATTATCATCAACAGTATTTAGTCTTTGATATATTGGAAAAATAGGTAATAAAACAAAAAATATATTAAAATGTAATTTGATATTCAAATGCGTGTTGATTTCCATGAAAAGGTAAGATATTGATATTTGAAAGTTTTTGCCATGCAACTTTTCCCAAAGCAAGAAAAAAACAGTGAGGAAACAGAGTTTGTTTACTTCTGCAAACAATCACTGCTACAAATCATGCTACAAGCAATACAGATTTCGGTTGTAGATAATTGTGAGAAAGGAAATAGAGTTATCACAAAATTTGTAGATGAAAGGTGACATTTTGTGTTCTGCATTTTTTTTTCCTATTTCCCTGACATTAGATTTGCTAGAGTTGGATTTTCAATGATGGAAGCAATATCCCAATCCTCACTAGTTGAAGTAAGTGCTGTGAGAGTAACCACAACAGAACTCATATTTGGACGTTGTTGTGGATTACTCTCTGTGCATGCTTTTCCAAGTTGTGCCATCTGCAAGAAGAAAAATGGCCTGAGTTTCTTAAATCAGAAATACAAAAAATGTTTATGCTTTGTGATAACTCATACCTTACTAACTGAATCGATTGGGTAGTTATCTCCTAACCTAGGATCCACCAGTTTTTTAAGACCTTCTGTGGGATCTTGCTCATCAAAAACTTCATCAAACTGTCATATATATATCACTAACAGATTAAACACAAGAAAGGGAAAATGTAGTTCTTGATTGTTTATGTAAGATTACTAGGTTGTCATTGAAAAGTGATAAATAGTAGGGTGTGAAGACTCACCAAAGACACAAGGCCCTTTGATTCAGCACCATGTACACCACCCACGAACAATGCTTCTTTAGCAGAAATTAGTTCATAAAGAACAACTCCGAAAGCATAGACATCTATTTTGGGAGAAACATTGCCATATGCATATCTGAAGACAAGACAACGGAAAAATTGAATTCAGGCTCATGAGAAGCATACTTATTTTTATGTCTACAACCACAAAAGCATGTGTTAACAATGAAAAACTTCTCTCTCAAATGCAGTTTAAGTAAAACAAGAGCTGCACAACAGTTAACACTTTCAATATTCATAAAAGGGAAAAGAACAGACTTTCAATAACCCAACAGGACAAACCCATATAGCAATCTATCAACCCAATTTTTAAGATTTGTTTTAGTTTGTGACACAGATTCTTTATATAAGATAATCTTGTTTGAGACATAGTCAAGCATTAAATGTGAGTGTCTCTTCCGGCAAAGATTCAAACTGGACAAAATGTGCATTTGATTATGATAAAGGATTTCTCAGTTTTAGTTCATTAAGGATTATTGTATGCTTACATATTGTGCATTTATTTGAATGTGACCGACACGAATCAGTTTTATGATAGTGAATGGGTGTGCTACAGACCTATATGTTAAGATTCTCTGATCCTTAATTCCCAAACTCCACAAATCCTATTTACTAAAAGGAAGGTATCACTTAAAAGAGAGAAACACAATTCATCGTACTCTGGTGGCATGTAACCAAATGTGCCCTTCATATTAGCTGTGTGAAGTGACGAACTTCCAACATCAATCAACTTGGTTAAACCAAAGTCTGCAACCTGCAAAAAAAAAATAATATAGGATCTCTCACAAAATTCCCAAGTAGAAAAGTAGTAATAAGATCCACAAAGTCATTGAAACAGATTGTACCTTGGCACACAATTTTTTGTCTATTAAAATGTTTTCTGACTTTATGTCGCGATGGATATATGCAGGCACAGTATGCTCATGAAAGTACTGCAGACCTCTGGCTGAATCCAGAGCAATTTGCACTCGGGCTGACCATGGCAAAGGATCAAAACCTGGAAACAAACTTTGACTTGATCGTTAACTTACAAAAGCATTACACTAAACAATCAATCAAATGCATAGTACTGAAAATGGACATTTTTAATGTGCTCATATAACCTGATCCACGTAGATGTTGTCTTAAGTTGCCATTGTCAATGTATTCATAAACAAGGAAAAGGGAATCCTTGATACAATATCCAATCAAGCGCACCTGCATGGTTATCAATAGAAAGATATTTAGGTTCTAAAAGGAAAAACAAAACAAAAAATGCTCCAAGTTTCAAATAATACCAGGTTCAAGTGATGAACACGTGTCAACACTTTCAGTTCAGCTAAAAATTCTCTTGATGCTTGCAAGTTCATCTTTTTTACCGCAACTTTCTGTGTAATTAGAGAGGACTTCTTTATAACAATAGGAGATATAAATATTAAAATGGGAAACTTGGGAAAGATAGAAATATAAGCAATTGCATATTTGATCCTAGTAGCATTGTCATATATAAAAATTATGCTTCTTGATGTATGTGTCAAATGAAAAAACCGTATTCGTTTGTTGTTTAGGATCAAAAAGGCAATTATGTAAAGAATCTGTAACAAGTAATGTTGTGTGAGGGAGGCACTCGCTCTAGAAAAAGGTGAAAAGTCAGAGAGAGAATAATGCTACATATTAATTGAAAACCGCGTGAAGACATGATAACTAGAAGAATATGCAATTTCTATTTCAAATACTTGTGATCGAAAGTAAAAGATTACAATACACATTACAAACCTCGCCATTAAGCTCTGCGTAATAGACTTCCCCGAAACCACCTTGACCAATTTTATTAGCCAGATTGAAGTTATTTGTGGCATTGGCTAGTTCTTCATATGAAAACTCTCCTGATTTGTCCACCCTAATGGTGTTGGCTCCATTTTCTGCATCAGGGCCACTAGAGGCTTCATCTGAAACTGGGACGATGAACAGAAGTTACTATACCCTATCATCAACTATATTTTCATTTTCTATGTGTGCTGCTCTTCTATTTCATGATATAAAGCAGAGGAAGACAGAGTGCAATCAGAACACCAAACTAGTTTTACACTGGCAACAAAAACTGAATTAAACTTTAAATGACAGAATTAAACTGTAAACTTTGTCCCTTCAGATTATTTGCAAGGTGGAGGGAGGAGTATTGGAGATCCTGATTTAAAGATATGATCAAAATATAATATATAAGTAGGTGTAAATCTGATTGATTATGGAAAGATGAGTTAGAGTTAAAAGTGCATTTTGTAATAGAAAATAGAAAAAAAGGAGAATTAGACGAGTCAAATTAATATATATATATATAAGACAGACTATTTATTTTATAAGTTAGTTTTATAAAGTTAAGGGAGAACTAGATGAAATCAAAGTAGAAGAAAATATACCATTCTTAACTCTAGTCGAGTTCATCCTGAATTCTTCTGGGAGCAAATTCTTCTTTCTTCGGTAATATGTAACATACACACAAAATGCCAATAGCAGAAGTATCGTTACTACTCCAACAGATATTCCAGCGATAACTCGAAGTGCAAGACCTGCTTTTGTAGAAACAATATATGAGAAGAGAGTAGGTTTACATTGTACTTTGAGAATATCCTGACCTTGTGTCTGATACTAAAATCAAACTCAAATGAAATCATTCATCAACTAAACAACTTTCTGAGGGAGTGAGAAGGTCCAACCTCCGGTTCTGAAAAAGTAATGAAAATACAGCTGTTAAAATTAGCAGGTTACTGAGATTGAAAAATTAGTCAACTTCATCTGCAAATAGAATGGACATTAAGGAAAAAGAATCACCTTAGATGAAGGGGCACATAGCCACCATTTTGGTCTGAAAGTAAAGAAACAAGAAGATGTGACGCATGTGTCAAAGTTAACAGTTCCAAGGAAATATGTTGAAAGATACAACCATAGATATAAGCATGATGCATATAAATTAGTCTACTCTTTAAATGCGTAATTCTTATCATGTAAACATCTTGAAGATATCAGAAATTTATGAGCATTTCTTCATGTATATGTACATACATATTTTTCAATGACTAAGAATGAAATCATCGTCAATAATGCCAAAACCATAGTTAATGTGGTAGTGACATGACAAGACTAAAAATCTATTTTAGTAACACAGGACACTGGAAAAGTGACTAAAAAGGAATGAAAATTTCCCTTCATTTACGATATACAAGAGAGCAAGAGCCTTTTAAACTAGGTCAACAATGATATTCTGGCTTAAACAGACCTTGGTACAGTACATTCAAATTGCAATTCAGATTATTTCATTAGATCGATGAAGATGCAACAAATTCAAAATCCCATTGAACATGACTAATGCTTTTGAGATGTTTTCTTCAAAAGCAAATTCTCAGGAAGCAAACTAATAATGTGTTTGGTCACAAGTTAGGAACTTGGTTTTTCACTTCAAGACAGAAGCCATCAGTTGTAACTTTTGCATCATTTAACGTGATTTGTTCCCCGGTGAACATATTTCCAAACACAGGATAAGCAAATTGGAGGTTCAAGTTTAAGATCAAAACGCAAAGAAGAGTTATAGAACAGCTATAGAGGAAGTTCTACCCATAGATCTTTTTTTTATATATATAAAAAGATAAATAAAGAGTACCCTTCAATCCATATGAAACATGAAATATGTCCAAAAACATCATAAACTTAAATCAGAAGAACAAGGCATGGCAGCAAAGCAAGAATGTACCTTTCCCTGGAATATAAACCAAACCACTCCCTTGGCTAAAATTCACACCGGGGTTGTACTTAAGCAGCAAGTCACTTTCTATCCTAGTCTCGTTGGCAATTGACTGCAAAGAATCCTCAGGTCTAAGCGGGTATGTGATGAACAATCCATAATCCTTGGAAACTTCACTATTCCCACAGGAACAGTTAATGAAGACATCAAGAGTCACGGTATCAGGAATACCAGTTGGTGAATATGAGTTGAAGTTCTGCAACAACTGAGTAGTGGTCAAATCGGAATAATTCTGACTGGCAATGGACGTGTAAGTGTCACCTGATACAACGTCATAATGGAATATATGGCCAAGAAACTCTCCAATGCAATCACAAGGGAATGGAACGTTCACTCTGGTAAAGGCTTGCACCTGGTCTTTGTTTTTTATGGTTTCACTGTTGTAGGGGAGAATATCTTCAGCTTTTGAAACAACCTGAGATTTCATAATCTTTGATATATATGTCAAATCACCTCCTGTTAGATAGTAGGAAGCTAGAGCTAAATCACAGTCCCTCCTACACTTGGATTCTGCACTAAGCACCATAGCCCATAACATGAAGAAAACTGATAAACTGAATCTGTTCTCCATTGGGTGGTAGAGTGTACCAGCTTTGTGAAGCTATCCAAGAGGAACACAGTCAAGAATCTGGACGTGTTGAACACACCAAATTGGGATTGGAATATTAAACTGAAACACTATTTGAAACGTTGTACTCTTTTACAAAAGTCTTTAGTAGTCTTTTGCCTTACTTGTTGAGCATGTCGGATTTAAAGATGTTTGAATGTATTTGTTAAATATGAAATTTGGACACTCCTCTTCTTAAATGGCGTGTGTGTCGGTGTTCGATAGTTGTATCGGACACTGACATCATTCATATGACAGGACATGTATCCGTGAAGTGTTCAATTCAAAAAGTTTTTGTTAGATTTCTAATAATTATAATTCAGTTCTGACATAATTTTAAAAAGTAAAAATACATTAATTTTTTAAAACTTCAAACTTTATTGTATAAATTGTTATTATGATTATAAAAATAAGAAATAAATAATTGTGAATCAGTCATGAAAAACATCTTTTTGTTCCAAAAAAATAATATAAAACATACTTGTACACATAAATTTTTATTATCAAATTATATAATTCATAATTATATAATATATAGATCTTTGTCCTCGTATTCTACATTTTAAAAATTTTACGTATCTCCATAATAATATCAATATCCGTGTCAGTGTCTTGCTACATAGGTTACTTATAGATACCATGTACTATATGCTGAATAAATTTTGATATTTATTATAATTTTCTTTTCACGACTTGAGCATATATTAATAACTTTCTAGATTATTCTCTCAAGCGACAGTTTTTCAAATAAATTTAGAGACTTTTCTTCTTTTTCCTCTTAAGTTTCTTTTGTTTGTTTATCTGTAGGTCCTTCATATTTTATTCTGGTATATAATTGTATTAATTAAAAACTATGCGAATATATCCTTACTTTTAACTTTAGACAATTTTCATATTTCATAGACATGTTCATATTAATGACTAGGAGAATCAAAACAATTCATTTATATATTCCATTATTAATACATCCACAAGTAAATTCATCCCATCCATTCATGATTTCAAATTCATTCAATTAATTTTATGATACATATATTGTTTTATAAAAAATAGATACTCTGGTCAATATCAAAACTAGTCTAATTAATTTTGTTCACACGTAAGCTTGTTTTATTCTGAAAGCTTTTTTAAAAAAAAAACACTTTTTAAAATTCTTTTACAAAAGTTACTCTTTAAAATTGTTTTAAAAATATATTATTTTTATGGGTGATTAGAATATTCATATATAAAAAAATTGTTAATAAATTAATTGGATTGAGTTTTTAATTACTTTTTTATCGAACAAAATAAATTAAAAAATAGTATACTGTATTATAATTCGAAATAAAATTTATATTAACTCGTTAAATTTTTCTGACAAGGTTTGTTGGCATTGCCCACACGACAAGCTGAGAATGACTATTGACTTCTCCACCTCTTCACATCAAGTCTTCCTCTTTCATTAATTCTGCTTCTTTTTCTCCTCTATGCACATATCTTGGCAAATTAATTTATGTTCCATTTATATAATAAGTTTAAACATAAACTAATTCATTTTATTAACCTTAATCCACACTCATACTAGCTCAACCCTAATCACTCGATAAAGTTTTGCATGGTTTTTTCAATTTCTTAAATATATTTCCGTGGTTGGATTTCTGATCAGATTAATGGAAAATACTTTTATTAAGAGAAACAAAATTTACTTTAGTAGTGTACTATTTAGGCCGAAAGGTCAACCGAAAGGTTGTACCAAAAGTCTCGACCGAAAGGTTGTACCGAAAGTCTCAACCGAAAGGTTAAATATAAAAAGTAAATAAGTAAAATTAAATTAGTGATTATAGCAAAACCCATAAGATGGACCCAAATATACAGGTGTGTGTTTTCAAAATGTTAGGTGCAAAAAGAAAATACCGAAGTAACTCTTAAGCCCAATAAGAGAGCCTTATAAATAGAGGTTCAACTCAAGAGGTAAGTAAGATTCAATTGATCTGATGAACATAAAACTATATCTGACTTTGGCATCGGAGCGCCTTGCAGGTACACACACCCACCTGTGAGGAGAAGAAGCCGAGAGCCCAACTCGAGTAGAAGCCGCGAGAGCCCAACCCGAGAAGAAGCCGAGAGCCCAACTCGAGGAGAAGCCGAGAGAGTCCAGCCCAAGTTCGGAAGATTTGTAAAGGAGTTGATCTTATCAACCTTATTCTAGTGTTCTTGGTCCTTGTTGTAAGAACATTTTGGCGCCCACCGTGGGGCCGAGAAGTAACTGAAAAAGGTTGAACACAAGATGAATCAAAGAGAAGAACAAGGTGGAGAGCAATCTGGGGAGCAGAGAGATAATCAAAATTCCATGTCAATGGCTATGCTCATGCAGTTACAAAGAGAGTTCGAAACACTAAAGAAAAGCAATGAAGAGGAGTTAAGTATGTTAAGGGCGGAGAATGAATACATGAAAAGGAAGTTGAATGAAGAGACGATTTTAAACACATCATTTGAAACTGTTCAACCAAGAACACATATCCACAAAAGGGTACATAATGAGGAAAGATTTGAAACTACAAGGAAGAGAATACCTGTTAGGAATATCTGTTAGGAGGCATCCATTTTCCGAAGCCATTATAGAAACCCCACTGCCCGAAAATTGGAAGAATTTTACCATGGAGAAATATGATGGAGGTACAGATCCTGATGAACACATTGCAGTATACACAACGCAGATAAGTTTGTATACGTGGAATGATGCCATTTTGTGCCGAGTATTCCCAACAACTTTGAAGGGAGGGGCTCTGAGTTGGTTTACTCGGTTGCCACCGTTATCCATTGATTGTTTCAACACTTTAGTAAAAAAGTTTGGAGCTCATTTTGCTACAAGCCGATCATATCATCTGACATCAATTGCCTTAGTGAATATAAGGCAAGAAAAGGGAGAATCCCTAAGAACATTTATGGAGCGCTTTGGAAAGGTAGCACTAAGTATCCGCAATCTCAGTCCGAAAGTCACAATGCATCATATGATTACAGCACTGAAACCGGGACCATTTGCCGACAGTCTTTGCAAAAAACCGGCAACCAATCTTGATGAGTTAAGGCAACGTGCATCAAAGTTTATGCAAATGGAAGAGTTGAGAGAATTTCGAGGGCGGATGGAAATGATAAGAAAATAAGTGAAAAGGAAGGAGGACATTCGTTTAGAAAAGGAAGAGAATAATTTTGTAGCCGAAAGTTTCAACAATATACACTGTTGAGTAGTAATGGAGCAAGAATCTTACAATAAGCAATGGCAGTAAAGATAATCCCACCACCAAAGAAGGAAAGAACTTCAGAAAGAGCATATCAGAGTAAACATTGCCAATACCACAAGAATCATGGTCGTCATACAGAAGAATGTGTAGCTTTGAAAGATAGAATTGAAGAACTGATTCAAGTTGGGCAGTTGAAACGCTTTGTTAGAGATGTAGGGATAAGGAGCAGACAAAGTCCAAGGTAGTTAAACACTCATCATTGTATATAAAACCTTTCGGTCAAGGATGATTTTTATGTATAAAGAAAGTCTTATTCAAGATTGAAACACTTAATGAAGAAGTTATTCATATGAACAGTCAAACTGTTAAATTCATCAATGCTTCGTATACTTCAAACCTCTCGGTCCAGGATGCTTTCACTTCAGGTGAAATCCCTCCCGAGAGTGTATCTCGTACTTCAAGCCTCTCGGATCAAGATGTTTTCACTCCAGGTGAAATCCCTCCTGAGTGTATCTCGTTCTTCAAACCTATCGGTCCTGGATGCTTTCACTTCAAGTGAAATCCCTCCCGAGAGTGTATCTCGTACTTCAAACCTCTCGGTCCAGGATGTTTTCACTCCAGGTGAGATCCCTCCCGAGAGTGTATCTCGTTCTTCAAACCTCTCGGTCCTGGATGCTTTCACTTCAAGTGAAATCCCTCCCGAGAGTGTCTCGTACTTCAAACCTCTCGGTCCAGGATGTTTTCACTTCAGGTGAAATCCCTCCCGAGAGTGTATCTCATACTTCAAGCCTCTCGGATCAAGATGCTTTCACTCCAGGTGAAATCCCTCTCTCGAGTGTGTTTCATTCAAATCAAATCTCAATCAACGGAGTTCTTATTTAAGAAGTCGAAAAGTTATAGTCCGAAAGGTAGGCAGAAAACCAAAAAATCGAGAGGTCTTATCAAAAAACCGAAAGGTTCTAAAACAAAACCGAGAGGTCTTATAAAAAACCGAAAGGTTCTAATACAAAAACCGAGAGGTCTTATGAAAAAACCGAAAGGTTCTAATACAAAAACCGAGAGGTCTCATTTTTTGCATGTCAGAAAACAAAAACCGAGAGGTCTTATCAAAAAACTGAAAGGTTCCAATACAAAACCGAGATGTCTTATAAAAAAACCGAAAGGTTCTATTACAAAAACCAAGAGGTCTCATTTTTTGCATGGCAGAAAACAAAAACCGAGAGGTCTTATTAAAAAATCGAAAGGTTCTAATACAAAAACCGAGAGGTCTTATTAAAAAATCGAAAGGTTCTAATACAAAAACCGAGAGGTCTTATGAAAAAACCGAAAGGTTCTAATACAAAAACCGAGAGGTCTCATTTTTTGCATGGCAGAAAACAAAAACCGAGAGGTCTTATTAAAAAATCGAAAGGTTCTAATACAAAAACCGAGAGGTCTTATGAAAAAACCGAAAGGTTCTAATACAAAAACCGAGAGGTCTCATTTTTTGCATGTCAGAAAACAAAAACCGAGAGGTCTTATCAAAAAACCGAAAGGTTCCAATACAAAACCGAGATGTCTTATAAAAAAACCAAAAGGTTCTATTACAAAAACCGAGAGGTCTCATTTTTTGCATGGCAGAAAACAAAAACCGAGAGGTCTTATTAAAAAATCGAAAGGTTCTAATACAAAAACCGAGAGGTCTTATTAAAAAATCGAAAGGTTTTAATATAAAAACCGAGAGGTCTTATGAAAAAACCGAAAGGTTCTAATACAAAAACCGAGAGGTCTCATTTTTTGCATGTCAGAAAACAAAAACCGAGAGGTCTTATAAAAAAACCGAAAGGTTCCAATACAAAACCGAGAGGTCTTATAAAAAAACCGAAAGGTTCTATTACAAAAACCGAGAGGTCTCATTTTTTGCATGGCAGAAAACAAAAACCGAGAGGTCTTATTAAAAAATCGAAAGGTTCTAATACAAAAACCGAGAGGTCTTATGAAAAAACCGAAAGGTTCCAATACAAAACCGAGAGGTCTCATTTTTTGCATGACAGAAAACAAAAACCGAGAGATCTTATAAAAAACCGAAAGGTTATAATACAAAACCGAAATGTCTCATTTTTTGTATTGCACAAAACAAAAACCGAGAGGTCTTATCGAAAAAACCGAAAGGTTCTAATGCAAAACCGAGAGGTCTTAAGACAAAATCGAGAAGTCTAAATAAACATTGGCGTATCAGTATCAAGTCCAAAAGTTCAAACCTATAAAAATAGTCAAAATTGGTCTCTAACTAGAAAAACCGAGAACTTTAATTAGGAAGTTCATAAACAATTATTTTCGATTCAAACTCAAAAATCGAAAGGTCCAGGTTGCAAAGTATTTAAATAATTTTATACTTCAAAACCGAACGGATAAATTGGTTATATTAGATGATCTAATTTTATCTTTTCTGCATACTTATGTTAAATAAGATTATTCACTAGCAAGCAATTAGGTTACGTGCTAAGTAAGTAAAATATTATATATGGTTTGATGCTATACATCCAAAATAACTTCTTCAAGATTTTATGTCAATAATAAATAAATAATAGCTTATGATCGAAAGATAACATTTAAAGCATTTAAGTCAAATGACTGAAAGGTTAGGTTGGCACGGAGAAGTTAAGACCGAGAAGTCTATGATAGCATTTGCTCTACCGAAAAACAAAATTAATCAATCAGATCACATAACCGAAAGAACAAGATTGAGAAGTCTGTGATAATATTTATGGGTAACCGAAAAATAACATTAAATATTTCAAACAAATAACAAGTTGGTTAGGCCGAGAGGTCTAAAATGATATTTAATTGGTAACAAAAAATGGCTCGAATTAAAAGAAAACAATAAACAATTATATTAAGTTCAAAAGGTGGTTTCACGACGAACCTAAAACTTTCCAAAGGAACTATTTCATGTAAATCTTTAGGCATAAACTACTTTCACTTAAACTTTTTTCCAAAGAATATTATATGTAGTTCTCGTCGTCAAAGATGCTTTTTTTTAGTTGGGCAAAGTGCATCGAAAATTATCGAATATTATCGAAAACTAATGTCGAATACTGATGATGCCGAAAGATGAGGTCGAACATGTTTGTTATATTAGATGAGTTAAACTAAGATATATCTTTTAAGCATAGTTAGCCAAATACTAAGCCGGATACTGAAACCGAAAATGCGAGATGTATTTATTTTAGGTTGGAAAAATACTAAAACCGAAAGTTAAGATCCGACACGTTGGTTATATTAGGTGATATATGGTGCGGTGAACGTGGACAATCACATCTTCACTTTATCTTTCATGCACATTTGTGATAAATGAAGATTATTCACTAGCAAATAATTGGGATACGTGCAAAGTAAATAGAATATTATATATAACTTGATGTTATACATCCAAAATAACCATCAAGTGGCTGGGACAAAACATGTTAAGAACCCTGGAACTTTACTTGGGAGTTCTTACAAAACAACAAACTAAAACAAGTTATTCGACGCCGGCATGCCTATCATCATCAGCCCACCATCTTCATCTTCATCTTCATCATAAGGAATTTCACTGATGGGCATCAGTTCGTCATTATAAAAATCTTTGCCCACGTCGAAATTTCCAGCATCCAATGGAATCTTGTAAAAATACTCGGCTTGCTGGAGAGGTTTTTCAAAACCCAACTTGTGTTGCTGAACAACATAACCCTCAGCTCGAGTAACCCTTGAATTCAACTGGTTTATCACAGATTCTAAACGAAGATTATTATCAGCTTCAGCTTTCTTCGCAGCAGAAAGATCAGCGAAGTTTCCTTTCAAACGTTGAATCTCTTCGTCAAGGGATAACTTATGAGTCGTTAACTCAGTAATCTCATCCTTCAGACTCTTTCTCGGCTTCATAACAATCCTTAGCCTTAGACAACTCTTCAACTTGGGAAGTTAAGGATCTGATCTTCTCATTTGATTCAGTTGCTTCCTTTTTCAATTTTTCAAGTTCAAAAGAAGAAACAACATCCTTAGTCTCTTCTCTTATTGCTTTGCCAATTAGTAAAGTCCGACTAGCAAGCTCAATCACCGAATTTGTAAGAGAAGGAATAGTAGCCTACGAGAACATGTCACGAGAAGAAGCATTGGGACTAGTATGCACAAAATCCGAAAGTTATAGGCCGAAAAGTTGGCCGAAAGGAAATCCGAAAGGTAAACGCCTTCAAACAATTGTTATCAATTTTCAACAAGTTATAGGCCGAAAGGAAATCCGAAAGGTAAACGGCTTCAAACAATTGTTATCAATTTTCTATTAGTTATAGGCCGAAAGGTTGACCGAAAGGAAATCCGAAAGGTAAACATCTTCAAAAAAAAAAAAATTATGTTATTCAAGACTCTTGCTAGATTCAACCAACTCTTTATTCAGCTTCAAGATCTATAGCTTCTTCACTTGAACTCATATCACTACTAGCTTTATTCTTCACAACAGAAATGATGGCAGATGAAACAATTGAATGAATATCCTCATTCATCTCAATTACTTTCCTGATAGCCTCGTTACTCATGTCCAAAAATTCTGTAAATTCATCAGAAATAGAAACAGAGCTTGAAGAAGACATTATACCTTTTGAGAGTATTCAGTTCAATCTTTCTGAATCAATAAAAACAAAAAACCCTTCCAAACGAAGCGTTATGATATCACAATTATAACTCATCATGTCAAGCGGCATAATCAAGAAAAGTACATGAAACAAGGCAATACTTTGATACGAAAGGTATTAAATACAAAATTTGTCCTTTTCATTAGGCATAACGTCTTTTTCAAATCCTCATGCCTGGGGGGCTAGTGTACTGTCTAGGCCGAAAGGTCAACCGAAAGGTTGTACCAAAAGTCTCGACCGAAAGGTTGTACCGAAAGTCTCAACCGAAAGGTTAAATATAAAAAGTAAATAAGTAAAATTAAATTAGTGATTATAGCAAAGCCCATAAGATGGACCCAAATATACAGGTGTGTGTTTTCAAAATGTTAGGTGCAAAAAGAAAATACCCAAGTAACTCTTAAGCCCAATAAGAGAGCCTTATAAATAGAGGTTCAACTCAAGAGGTAAGTAAGATTCAATTGATCTGATGAACATAAAACTATATCTGACTTTGGCATCGGAGCGCCTTGCAGGTACACACACCCACCTGTGAGGAGAAGAAGCCGAGAGCCCAACTCGAGTAGAAGCCGCGAGAGCCCAACCCGAGAAGAAGCCGAGAGCCCAACTCGAGGAGAAGCCGAGAGAGTCCAGCCCAAGTTCGGAAGATTTGTAAAGGAGTTGATCTTATCAACCTTATTCTAGTGTTCTTGGTCCTTGTTGTAAGAACAAGTAGTTTGTCTAAACACGTAAAAATAGTACCTAAATGTAAACAGTTAAAAGTAGTGATATTTTTCATTTTATAATAAGATAGTTTTTCTTTTTAATCCCATAATTTCTTTCTTCTTTCCCATAAATATGAAATTTTTTCACTTTGTTCTTCTAGCTTATGAAAAATTGTTTTTTGAATTATGTAATTTGAAAATTAATTTTTTATGAAAAAAACTTTGGATTTTACAATTTTAAATTCAATTTTTGACTTTTCAATTGTTCAATCTCAAAATTCATTCTACATTCACTTTAGAATCTACATTCACTTTAGAAGTTTTTTTTAATGTAAAAAATACTTTAAAATTGTATAATTTAAAATACTTTGGTTTTGAGTTCATCCATAACATAACACGACGGTAACAACCAGGGAACCACGATGTTTGATCTTTTAATTACCTCGATGGGGATTACATATGGAAGCTATGAGACTGCAGAAAAAAGAAGTGACCTTCACATAATTCAACTATGTTGGTGGGATGAATGTGACCTAAACTTTGAAGGCAAATTCTCCCTCCACCTCTATGGGTTCTTCCTACATCTCCATAATAAATGTGAAATTCCTTTTTGTTCCTTTCTTAAAAATTTAAATACCCTAATTCTCTCCTTACATTACACTACACTCTTCATTTCCTTTCTCTTTCTCTTGTGAAGTCGCTACAACTACTCATAATAAATGTGTATTTTTGTTACCAAAAATGATTTGAACTGCATCCATGAAAGTATAGTTTCTCTCTCCATACGGGTTGCCACAATGATAACAACAGCGTGAAGGACTTCCATTATTGTGTGAATGTAAGTTTAATTTTTTTGTTATGTGAATCTTTCTTACACTATTTTTCGACCTTGCTATTTTTTGTTGTGTTACATTGATATCAAATCATACAATCCAATTTTTTTTTTATTAACATATTGGATTGGACAATTTGTTATCCGAATCTGGGACATACATATCAGATCGTACAATTCAAAATATTATTAGAAAATTAAATATTAGATTGTACAATTCCATTATACATACCGGATTACAATCCGATTTGCAATATAAATTAAATGTACAAATTGAACGATTTTAAAATTGAACGATTTGAAAGCTAAAATCGGATTAAGATTGTCTACTGGACTGTAGATTCCGATATAAAAAATAAATTTACAAACTGCATTACAATTTAATATGCTGATCCGATTTTAGCTTCTAATTATTCAATCGGATGTGTGCATTTTAAATGGGAAGTGTTATGGATTGCTCAGTCCAATACACACAAATGGATACGTTTTGAATTTTAAAATTATATGGAAGTAAGGGAAATAGAGGTGCAAGAAATATTTGCCAACTCGTAACCCCAAAATTTAAGTAACTCTAAGCCCAATATTTGTGTGACCATCCAAAAGGCATTGCATTTTGCACTCCCATGTTTCTATACCAGCACCCCCATGAGGGCTGAAATGATAAATTTATCCTTAAAAATTACATTATGGATTGCATATTGCAATATGTAATACCTTTCAAAAATATACAATTCAGAATATATTAATACATTTTAGATTGAACCATATTTTTGAAATATATTTTTAATTTTTTAAAAATGTATAATCATGATTATAGAATGTACAATCTTGAATATATTAATATACATAATAATATATTAATATATTCTAGAATGTATTTCCAGAAAATCATTACAAAATATGCATTCTAACATATTTCATTTTAAATATATATTTCAGAATATATTAATATATTTTAGTATGTATTTTTAGATTTGGAAATATATTATGAGATATACATTCTACAATATATTAATACATTTTGGATCACATTTTAAAATATATTTTCAAATTTTAATGCCCCCAATCCTAGGATTTGGCATTCCAAACTTTGAAAGCCCAAAATAAGTAACTCTTACAAACTGCAAAGAAGGGTGTGGAGAATTAAAAGTTTGGTCATCGCTTATATTTAAATAAATAAAAAGTGCAAGTCTGATAGACTAAAATATAATTTATTTTTAACTAATTTAATCAAATTAAATACCATTATTTTAAAAATATTCTTAAGTTAAATTAAAATGTGAAATATCTCTGATAAAATATGAGTAAAAAAATAAATAAAAAAATAAGTTTCTCATCATATTATTAAATGAGGAAAATTAAATAAATTTGATTATATTACATTGTATACTATTATGAATAAATGTTAATTTAGTATTTTGGTAATTGCCAAATTAAGATCTGTTAATTTATAGCCTAACCAAGAAGCAGCATCTGAAACATATGAATAGCACTTGAAAGTTGAATCCAGTGGGTTGACTTATCTGTAATATGGCATCATAAAGATTAAAGAGAAGTAGTGAATGTAAACTTTGTTCAACAAACCACTCAAGTAACTTCTGATCAACCGCACAAAAGTAAAAGGATGTCTCTCAGCTAGTGGACTTCATCCCACACCCAACACAACAACACACATTTTTCACTCACCAAATTCTCTCTCTCAATGCTTCTCTTCTACAACATCCAACACTGTTAAATTCAGTTCCTTCAAACACACTTTAATACAGCTAACTAATCTCATCCAAACAAAGTTCAGGTGGTCAAACAAAATTAAGTTGTCTCTACCAATGACACTAATTATGTGCTGTGACAACATCAATCTTTAGGCTATAGCTTCCAATCTAGTTCATCATCAAGATCTAACACTTAAACATGTTCATAACATAAGTTTCTTTATTAGGGCTCTTTTTGCACAGTAAACAAATATAAAATCTAATTATTATGCTTGGCTTAGGTTATAAATGTGTGAAAGACATAACTTCCTTTTAAGTATACATATGAGTTAATGATACTTAACTAATCCTGCATTTAAGAATAAAATCTCCATGTTGTGCTCATTGATTAGAAAATTAAGATATCTTTAGACTTCAAAATCAGAATCTCCAATAATTTACCTGAGAGATTGATTAAAAGTTATAAGAATAGTGGCAATTTTAACCAGGTTTTGAGAGTAGGTGAAACCCGAGATCAGGAGACATCAGTTTAATTGTAAACCATAATAGTCAACGATACATTTGATGGCTATAATTAATATCTTAATTCAGATTGAAATCTTCTGTTTGTGACAGCTATGAAGATAAAACTTTGAATCACCATGAAACCACTCATTAGTTGCTAATGATGCTCATAAATGGCCCTTACACAAGAATAGAAGCTGTACATATATATTATGAATAGAAATGTGGATGAACTGCAAAATTGGAAAGAGGGTGAAATATGGTATGAGTTAACTCCCTGTGTGGGGTCATTCCAGTTGGAAACTCATATCCTACGTAGCCTCTTGTTATTATTACACTACAGTTTATAGAGTGGTAAAAATGATACCAAAGTGCAATTTTCATTGCCCCTTAAAAAGGTTAAAAAATGCATATGCCCACATGAACACATATTTGAAAGTTTATCTGCATTTGTGGGCGGACCACAGAATTTCAGTGCCAATGTCTCACTTGGTTGGATGAGAAAACGATGGCTTTGAGCCGTACAACCTCAAAAAGTGCATCTATTGACATCTTTTTTTTCTCTCTTTCTTTTTGAACAAAATATATGACTTTGTCTTGTGTTTCTCTCACATTAGATCAGCTGTGATAAATCACTAAACGTAATAAAGAAGGGTTACCATTTTGTTGGTTAGTTAGATAATCTAAGTAACTTTCCGCCAAGAATTTTCATTTCTTCAAAAATCAACATATCCCTTTCTCTAAACTACTATTTGTCTGTCTATAATCACTTTCCCTTTTACAACAGTTCTTGACTACTCACTTGTCTCCAATATTTAATCTTGAATTAACGCCCAACCATATGCATACCCTTTTGAGGAATGCTTGCAGCTTTGAGTGTGAAACAGCTCAGTCACAGAACAAAAGTGTTTCTTCTTCTTGTTGTTCTTCTTCTTCTCATTATAAATGGTTTCATCTTTTGCCATACCAAAAGCAAAAAGCTACGTGGAAACGAGTTTTCAGAGACGCTTCACGATGAAGCCTTTGGGCCTTTGCCAATTCTCACCCGTGCAAGAAGATACATCATCCACTAGATCTAATAACATTGACAATTGGTGCTCTTCTCTTTATTGACATGCTTTTTTTTAAAATGATACTTTTTCTGGTATAGTCTAAATGTATGATACTAATTACATGCGTTATACATGACACAATCATTCAACACAAGACTATCAGCATTACGACACCCTTAATCTATTATATTTTGAACCATTTATAACAAGCAACAGGTTTTGATTGGTGCGTTTGCTGAATAAGTCTTAAAACAAACTTCTATACTATTCATAAAAAGATTACGGTATCATCACAAATATTTTTACCATTTCATTAGTCAAAAATGAAAGCTTTCCCATTGATTTTCATGAAAGACTAAGCCAGTTATAGAAACTATTTGAAGGGTCCAAATTCTTGCATATCATATGTGAAGTCCTTAAAAGGGACCAATATTCAAAATCCTCATTTTGACTTAGACCCAGCATATTCTGATCTACTTAACCTACCTTATGGAGGTGTGTATGTGAATAGCCTCAACAGCAGTGGTATGTTCTCTTTCAACATGTTTATTATTTTAACTCTTTAGGATTAATTAGATAGTAGTATTACAAGGCCACATGGCTCTCGAGTGCGTCGGCGATGTTTGACTTTTCATGACAAGAACACCCCTGGTATAATGCGCGTGCTTTGACTCTTTCAGAATGAAACATTGAGGGTGTTTTGGCCATCTCAGGAAGTTAACTAAAGTCATAGCTTGCAAAATAAAAAAACAGTACCTTTCTTTGTTTCAGGCTTTCACATATATGTCTGTCGTTCCTATGTGTGTGTTGAGTTTTGTATGTCACTGTCTTTCATTGAATATTGCCACCCCACCACCCTCACCCACACAACCGTCATTCTAGACACCCTGATCCAATGCCAGACCCTACTCACAGCATTCATGTATCCACCCATCATTGACCATTTGATCACAATCAGACGGTAATTAGGCCATGCCCCACCACCCAAACTCACACGGAAACACCACAAGTGTTTCATAAATATCACCAGATTTAGTATGCACATGTTGGACCTAACCGTGTCCATATAAATATATACACAATATAACAAGCGTAGCCTACACCAAATTCTGCAGTTCCATCACTTTGTGTTTGTTTCTCCTTGACCTTGTTAAACAAAAAAAAAATACCATGACCATGAAGCACTTCCACTTGCTCATCCTCATCCTCATCACGCTTCTGTTCCTTACACCAAGAATTCACTGCATCAGGACCAAATTCTCAGGCCCCTCCACTTCAACCCATCAAGATTTTCATCCGTGGGGAAATTCTCCAATCAGCAGCAGAGATAGAGTTTTTATGTCAGAGAAACGCAGAGTGCCAACAGGGTCCAACCCTTTACACAACAGGAGATAGCGTGATTTCTCAGGTTTTATGTAGCAGGATAAATAGTGTAATCAGATATGGTTTCTTATTCAGTACCTTCTTTGTCATATACAGGGAATACAGATATATGTTATATGTTATATGCTAGCAGAGTCATGTTAGAAATAGTGATTGTTTTTTATTGGCTAGATTAGTACAGAGTCCTTGTACAGAAGGTAAAGGAGATTTTGAGCTTTAGAAGTATGAAACAAAATATTATAAACTAGAGTTTGTTTGTTTGTTTGTACAGTTTTTACATTTTCCTTGCCTCAGCCAAACTTCCCTGTTGCATTGCAATTAAAGCCAGTTTTTTTAAGATCAGAATTGTATGCCTTAGTCTTCATACATACCATCATAGTTTAGCTTCTTCTTCCACGGCTCAAAATCAAACACGGGTGGCCATAATTGACAGTTTTTGGGGTTGCATTTGTTGAGTACACCATATGAATTTTCTTTTTCACAAGTGAAACTAGGGGATCCACCATCAGATATTTGCAAAGGCCCTCCTCTCTTGAAAACAACTGTTGAGAGAAGAAGAATACAGAACACAGGGTTGTTGGCCAACAGATTTTGTGAGATTTCATGCTTTGTATGAATTGATGTTGAAACTGTTCCAAATTAGCTCTGTTTCGGGGAGGAAGAAGAGAGGGGGGGGGGACCCTTGAGTTGAAAATATATGAAAATGAAATGGGATGCAGTGAGTCGTGAGTGATGAAAGAGTTCAGTCATTATGGCTCCTCTGGTGTGATAGGCCCCAAAGCTTGAATGCAGTGTGTTTAATACCCATTACTCCACACAACAACCATGCAAATAATTAATAAAACTCCATCATCTTGAGCACACACAAGAATATTTGTTGGCAGAAGGTGATAGAGTCCACATGCTCTTAGTCTCACCCTACCTACATAACATTGAGGTCCCAGAAGCTCTTGTACATTTATTTTTTCCATTTGAACTTGCGATTTAAAAAGAGATTTTTCTCCAAAACGGTAGGGTGGTAGTTAGGAAGAAGAAAAGGTACAGAGATGAACAGTTGCATGCACCCAAAATCCATAGGGAATTGGAAGTGATTTGGTTTGGGTGTGAAATTAAGGTGGAGGGGTTGTGGTCCACAGAGGGTGGAATAAGTGCATATACTAATTCTGGTTACAGGAACCCCACCAAGGTCACCACCACCTCCAGCTATAGCCTTTATGGTGTGCGCGTGTAGATTTTTGAACACCATGGTTCAGGCAAATAATTGTGTAGTTGGAAAATAAATCAAAAGTAACAAAATTAAATAATATTCTCCATCACAGGTAGTGTCCATTGCCCTTTGCCTAGCCACCACCACCACCATTTTAAGTGCCTTTCACTGTATATATTTACACAAAAATTATTTCTACAAATTTTTAGAGAAGGAAAATAAAAAATTCAATTTTTAAAATTATCACAACACAATTTTAATATATATATATATATAAAAGTAGATTGATAATATATGACATTTAAAAAATACTTAGAATTTTAAATACATACGATTTTTTATATCTTGAAACATATTTCCAATTAAAATTAAAGAATAAAGAGTGATTTAAAATCTCCTTCTAAACATCAATTTCTTTAGCATTATTGTCCCTAAGAGATTGTTTCTTTTAACTTTATTACAAACATGATAATTTTCCTCTTGGAAAACATTGCATATATCAATAGTAAGTAACAATAATAATAAATATTTTTATTTTGCTTTTCTTTAATAAAATACATTTTTCTATTCTCTTATTTATTTTTATTTTTTTTTCAACCAAAAAAACCTTTGTTTATACTCATTTCTCACATTTTTTTTTCTTTCATTCATTTTCTTTCTTTTCTTTTTCTCAAAGAGCATAAAAGATGTGTCGAAAAATTAAACAAATTCAGGTTTATAATATTAACCTGATATTTTATTATGTGTTATCGGCATCAATTAATATTTATGTAATGTATATTAAACTTTTTAATACTATAAAAAGATTATAAATAAGTAGATATCACAATAATCCAATAATATAAAAAATTTAGTTAAGCACCAAAAAAAGTTAGTATTGATGATTGTTTTAGAGACCATTCACGCGCTAGCTACGTTAATGGTAATAGCTATTACAATTTTCATAATTTCTAAAACGCCGTTTAGACTATTGGTTATTGGTCTATATTAAATTTTTAAAAAGTGGTAGAGTAAAAGAATAGTAAAACTGGTTAAATATCATTAAAAATATATTAAAATTAGTTGCAAATCGATGTTAAAAATTATGCTTCAACTTATTGGGGAAAGAAATTTGGCCAATAAGAAAATACACATAATTGATTAAAAAATATTTTTAATAAAAAATCATATATATATATATATATATATATATATTCCGTTATTTATTTTTCTGTAGACATGTAATATGATAATCTAAACTTAGTATAAAATTTTGCGTAAATTAATTTTCACATTACTTAATATTTGTTTATTGCTTAATATATTGTGTAATATTAAAAATATGAATGTTTCTTTGTGAAATGTTGGTCGGTGTAAGTATCATTACATTATCAACTAATTAGAAAATAATTGTAGCTTAATTGTTATGACGATAAATCTACCCAAATATAATAATTTATTATTAGGTAATACTGTAAAAAAATGTATATTTTTAATGTATTTTAATTAAATTCTAAATGTGTTTAATTATTATTGGTTCAATTTATTTAATTTTGAAAGAAATTTATATCAGAAGGTATGAAAAAATTTAGAAGAAAAATGCAGACATGCTTATTGAACTAATTGAAGAGGATTTAATGCGTAAGAAAGCATCAGAATTTTTAATTTGTGACCACAATGATTCAACAATCTTGTGATAATTAATAGACTTTTTGTTTAATGATTTAAAAATGAAATGATTGAGAGCACATGCTGGGTACGGAATCAGAATGACTTTTGAATTGTTTACATTAAACAGAATACAAAACATTTAAAGATTTGATTAACCTTTTAAGGTCAATAGATTTTATCATAGTTTTATTCGATGCAGTTGTGAAACTGAGCCTGATAACTTATCTGTAATGATCACATGATTAACAGAAATTTCATAAATAGATTAATAATAAAAATAGGTAGGTAGGTAAAATATTCTTGACTAATTATTAGAGATCTTGATTAATTTGTAAAATATACTGTTTATGGCTTGTAGAATGGAAATAGGTAGGTACATGTAAAATATATTTTGAGTATGAAAAAAAAAAGGCATAAAAAGTGTATGAAAAAAAAACTTATTTAGAATCTGTTTGCTTCTTTACATACCGTCACTGTTTATAGGTAAAGAAATGAGAAAATATTATTTAGATCATATGGTATCTATTTGTAGCAATTTATTAATTTCAAGAAATCTTATTGTATATATTCTTCTAAGTTTATTTGTATTAATTTATTAAATCGTAATTTTTGTTGTGATATGAGAAAATGAAGAGAAGATTTGAAATATTGTATGTTAAATCTTAAAAAAATATTATATATGTTAGATATTTAAATATAGATGTACCGGTCGGCACCGGACGACCGCAACATACTCATGGTAAAATCATCACAAAACCCTGCGTCTTATACGACTCTTCGTCCTTCTATGACCTCTAGCCGGACGAACGAGTGGTTTATGTCGAATAAATCTAATTTAATCCAGAACGTGGTTACACGTGTAGAAAAGAGCAGTTATAACAACCATTGACGAAGTAAAAACACGTTCTCTAGACCACTCCCCTGGTTTTCAGGAAACCACCAGGCACGACCCAAAGACCACTAAGCATGTCTCTAACCATCAACTGATTGGCCCACATGGCCAAGGCCCAGGTCAACCTACTAAAGGGACTTCTGAAAAGGGGGAAAAGGTACGTTTTCCATACTATCAGAGAATTCTCACTTGAGCACCATTGCTGACTTGAGCGTCGGAGTGCAATCGCAGGTACCCCCGTCGGCCGACCGAAGCACGCGAAGAGAAAGAAGACTTAAAGAATAGGACAACCCAGAGGGAAGAAGACACCTTGTATCGACGTGGATCAACATTACTCAGTCCCCAATATCCATACAGGTACAATTGGCGCCCACCGTGGGGCCGAGTAATCATTATTTCCAGACCCAAAGATCCCAACGCTTGAAGATGGGCTCAACGGCAAATAACAACAACAATGATATCTCTGAAGAGCATAGGACCATACTACAAACCCTCCAGATTCAGATGCAGGAGTTACTCCAAAAAGGAGTCATCGATCAACTTCGCCAAGATGAAGAAAGGAAAAGACGAGAAGAAGAGCGTCAACAACACGCAGAGGAGATAGCACAATTGAAAGAACAAAACAAGAGATTGTTGGGTAGACTTGAGCAATCTGAACGCGAAGGGCATTCACGTGCACCTTCTCCATCACCGTTCCAATCAGGAACAAGAACGATAGCCCAGGCTATACCTCACACGTCATTCGTTCAACACACCCGTCAGAGTGCAAAGCCAGTAACCCCAAACGAGGTAGCAAACCCGAAAGGCCATCCGTTCACTGATGACATCATAGCCACTCCTCTCCCTGACAAGTGGAGGGGCCTAACGATAAACCTTTATGACGGTTCCACAGACCCAGACGAACATCTGAATATATTTAGAACTCAAATGACCCTTTACACAACCGACCGAACGGTATGGTGTAAAGTCTTCCCCACCTCTCTCAGGGAAGGCCCCCTTGGATGGTTTTCGGACCTTCCACCCAATTCCATTGCAAGCTTCGACGCTTTGGAATTGAAGTTCACCACGCAATACGCCACAAGTAGACCTCATCGGACATCCTCCATGTCTCTTCTAAATGTCAAACAAGAAAGGGGAGAATCATTGAGAACATTCATGAACAGATTTAGCAAAGTGTGTATGAACATTCGTAATCTTAATCCAGAAATAGCCATGCACCATTTGGTCTCGGCCATACTACCAGGAAGGTTCACTGAAAGCCTTATCAAACGACCTCCGTGCAATATGGATGAATTAAGAACAAGAGCAACGAAGTTCATGCAGATAGAAGAACATATTGACTATCATCGAAAAACTTATGCTGAGAACACGGACAAGAGCAAAGAAATTCGTCCCCCCACAATACCGACCGACCGAGAACGACATCGCCCCAATAGGGGACCCCGTTTCCATAACTACACTCCCTTGATTGTACCAAGGGGTAAGGTTCTCGACGAAGCACTGCAGATTGAATTGATTCCGATGTTGAGGCCATCACAAACCCCTCCCAATGCCGACACCAGTAAACGTTGCCAATACCATCGTAACTATGGCCACACGACCGAAGGATGCCAAGCACTGAAAGATAAAATTGAAGAGCTCGTCCAGGCCGGTCATCTGCGCAAGTTCGTGAAAACCACCATCACGGCACCCAGGTCACCCCAGCGTGATCATGATCCCCGCGAACGTTCGGGACGAAGAGACGACCGAACCCGTGACAACCACTATCGTTCAAGCAGAAGAAAAAGAAGCGAAAGTCCGATCAGACGAACGAGGCCTAAAAGCGAAAGCCCTGAACGTAGAAGTCGAACTAAACAAAAAGTTCGCACAGTCATCAATACAATCGCTGGACCGGTGTCGCTCGGTCAGCCCCCTCAAGAAATTAATTACATTGCAGGTGGCTTCGCGGGTGGAGGATGCTCTAATTCAGCCAGGAAAAAGCATTTGAGAGCAATTCAATCCGTTCATTCGACTCCCACACAACGCCGACCGCATATACCACCAATCACTTTCACTGACGAAGACTTCACAGCAATCGATCCATCTCAAGATGACCCCATGGTAATAACTGTGGAGATAGATAAATTTGCAATTGCAAAAGTTTTGGTAGATCAGGGTAGCTCGGTCGACATCCTATATTGGGAAACGTTTAAGAAGATGAAGATTCCAGAAGCAGAGATACAACCATACAACGAGCAGATAGTTGGTTTCTCAGGGGAAAGAGTGGATACGAAAGGATTTATCGATCTGTACACCACGTTCGGGGATGATTACCTCAGCAAGACCATCAACATACGATATCTACTCGTTAATGCCAATACATCGTACAATATTTTGCTCGGTCGACCATCTATCAACAGATTGAAAGCCATTGTCTCAACTCCTCATTTAGCTATGAAGTTCCCCTCGGTCAATGGAGACATAGCAACCGTACATGTAGACCAGAAGACAGCATGAGAGTGTTATGTAGCTAGCCTGAAGGTGGAGCCGACCCGAAGGCTTTATACCACGTCAGCCGAACGGACCACAGAGCGAAGAGGTCGGTCAACAGAAAGACGCTCCAGAGGAAGAGAATCTAGAAGACACTTGGTCGCTTTAGTCGATCTAGATCCTCGACTGGATGATCCCCGAATGGAAGCAGGAGAAGACCTTCAACCCATATTCCTTCGGGACAAAGACCGGAAAACATACATGGGAACATCCCTCAAACCAGACGACCGAGAGACGATCGGTAAAACATTAACAAAGAACGCTGATCTTTTCGCCTGGACGGCTGCAGACATGCCAGGGGTAAAATCAGATGTGATTACCCATCGATTGTCTGTTTATACAGAGGCCAGGCCGATCGCTCAAAAGAAAAGGAAACTAGGTGAAGAACGGCGTAAAGCCGCACGAGAAGAAACCGACAAGCTAATTCAAGCTGGTTTTATTCAAAAGGCCCACTATACGACATGGCTAGCCAATGTAGTGATGGTAAAAAAGACGAATGGAAAATGGAGAATGTGCGTAGACTACACAGACCTTAACAAAGCGTGCCCAAAGGACTCATATCCTCTACCTACTATCGACCGGCTGGTCGACGGTGCAGCCGGTCATCAAATCCTAAGTTTCCTTGATGCTTATTCAGGTTACAATCAAATACAAATGTACCACCGTGATCGAGAAAAAACCGCTTTTAGAACAGATTCTGATAATTTCTTCTATGAAGTCATGCCGTTCGGCCTCAAGAATGCAGGAGCCACATACCAGCGACTCATGGATCACGTATTCCACGACATGATCGGTCGGAATGTAGAGGTATACGTTGACGACATCATCGTCAAATCAGACTCTTGCGAGCAACATGTTTCTGACTTAAAAGAGGTTTTTCAAGCCTTGCGTCAATACCGCATGCGTTTAAACCCGGAGAAGTGCGCGTTCGGCGTAGAAGGGGGGAAGTTCTTAGGCTTCATGCTCACACATCGGGGTATAGAAACTAATCCAGAAAAATGCAAGGCAATCACCGAAATGCGAAGTCCCAACGGACTCAAAGAGATCCAGAGACTAGTCGGCCGTCTCACTTCGTTGTCTCGATTCGTACCTAAGCTTGCCGAACGAACGAGACCCATCATAAAACTTCTGAAGAAGACAAGTAAATTTGAATGGACAGATGAATGTGAACAAAATTTCCAACAGTTAAAAGCATTTATGGCATCTCCACCGGTCATCCAGAAACCGAACGCACGGGAACCCATTGTGGTCTACCTCGCCGTCTCCAATGAAGCGGTGAGTTCCGCTCTAGTACAAGAAATTGAAGCGGAAGAACGACCGGTATATTTTGTAAGTCGAGTCTTACATGACGCAGAAACCCGGTACCAAATGGTCAAAAAAGTTGCCTTCGCTTTGGTCATTACCGCACGACGGATGCGGATGTATTTCCAAAATCACAAGGTCATTGTTAGGACTAACTATCCCATTATGAAGATTCTCGCCAAACCTGACCTCGCCGGACGAATGATAGGTTGGGCAGTCGAACTGTCAGAATTCCACATCGAATACCAACCCAGGGGAGCCATCAAGTCCCAAGCCCTCGCCGACTTCACAGCAGAACTCACTCCCTATCCGACCGAACGGACTCCCCGATGGACACTATACGTAGATGGGTCATCTAACAGTCGTTCGTCCGGAGCAGGAGTTGTACTTGAAGGACCAGGGGAGATTGTTGTCGAACAAGCCATGAAATTTGAATTTAAAACTTCCAATAATCAAGCCGAATACGAAGCTATAATCGCAGGTTTGCATCTGGCGATTGAATTGGAGATAACAAATATAACTTGCAAAAGCGACTCCCGTCTAGTCGTCGGACAACTTACAGGGGAGTATGAGGTAAGAGAAACATTACTCCAACAGTATTTTCATTTCGTAAAAAATCTTCTAAACAGGTTCAAAGAAATCTCCTTCCAACACGTACGGAGGGAAAATAATACTAGGGCGGACGCTCTATCGAGATTGGCTACCCTAAAAAAGAAAGGCGTCCACCGGTCGGCCATACACGTGACCCTGGCTAAACCAAGTGTTGGTACCGAAGAATGCATGGCGACTGACACCCAACCTAACTGGATGACTCCCATAAAACAATATCTTACCGATGGTGTATGCGATCCACATTTGGAGAAAACGATGAAGTTACAAGCCGCCCGATACATACTGATTGGCGAAGATCTTTACAGGAGAGGGTATTCCCGTCCCCTCCTAAAATGCCTTGGTCCAGAACAAGTCACTTATGTAATGACCGAGTTACACGAAGGGATATGCGGAACCCATTCAGGAGCGCGGACTATGTCCGCCAAAATTCTAAGAGCAGGATACTACTGGCCGACCTTACAGGGAGATTGCACTGAATACGTTAAAAAGTGCGTGAAATGTCAAGAGTTCGGCACCCTATTGCACCAAAAACCAGAGCATTTGCACTACATCCTATCCCCTTGGCCGTTCGTGAAATGGGGAATGGATATTATCGGACCTTTCACACCCGGAAAAGGGCAATGCAAGTTCCTACTGGTGGGTATAGATTACTTTACCAAATGGATTGAAGCTGAACCACTAACAGCCATCACCGCCCGGAACGTACAAAGCTTTGTGTGGAAAAACATTGTCTGCAGGTTCGGCCTACCTCAGATCATTATCACAGACAACGGTCGACAGTTCACCGACCGTGGGCTAGCTGAATTCTATGAGAAACTTCACATCAAACATATAACGAGTTCGGTCGAACACCCTCAAACCAACGGTCAGGCGGAAGCCGCCAACAAAGTTATTCTCAATGAGTTAAAGAAGAGACTTGGCCCGTCCAAGGGAAATTGGACTGAAGAATTGTTAGAGGTTTTGTGGGCTTATCGTTGTACTCCCCAGTCAACAACTCAAGAAACACCTTATAGCCTGACGTACGGCACAGAAGCCATGATTCCGGTCGAAATCGGCGAACCTTCACTACGCCGACAGACGTTAGACCTAGACTTAAACAAGGAAAGTCTACTAGTCGGCCTCGACCTCATCAATGAATTAAGGGACAAATGCAAGATAAGGGAAGAAGCATGCAAGATACGAGCAGCACGAAGGTACAACTCCAAAGTGAAGCCACGAAGTTATCAGAAAGGAGATCTAGTTTGGCGCATGCGCAGCGACGCCCGGAAGGACGGAGGAAAATTTTCAAGCAATTGGGAAGGTCCGTTCCGCATCTCCGACACAGCAACAGGAGGAGCTTATTACTTAGAATATTTGTCAGGAAAATCTGTACCGAGAACGTGGAATGCCACGCATCTCAAATTCTATTACAGTTGATGAATAAACTTAGTGCACTCTTTCCTCGCTCGGTAGTTTTATCCCTAAGGAGGGTTTTCTACCGAGAAGGTTTTAACGAGGCACTTTAAATCACCAATCTTGGTCAGAAATTCAATTAATTCACCGTTCATTCGGTCGGAATACATAACGAAAGTTATCCGAATTATAACTTAAACGTTATTCACCAACCTTGGTCAGAAATTCAATTAATTCACCGTTCATTCGGTCGGAATACATAACGAAAGTTATCCGAATTATAACTTAAACGTTATTCACCAACCTTGGTCAGAAATTCAATTAATTCACCGTTCATTCGGTCGGAATACATAACGAAAGTTATCCGAATTATAACTTAAACGTTATTCACCAACCGTGGTCAGAAATCGAAATTAATTCACCGTTCATTCGGTCGGAATACATAACGAAAGTTATCCGAATTATAACTTAAACGTTATTCACCAATCTTGGTCAGAAATTCAATTAATTCACCGTTCATTCGGTCGGAATACATAACGAAAGTTATCCGAATTATAACTTAAACGTTATTCACCAACCGTGGTCAGAAATCGAAATTATTTATGCCTCGTTCGGCATCAGAATTATTTATGCCTCGTCCGGCATCAGAATTATCTTATTACTTCAATGTAATCAGAATTATTTATGCCTCGTCCGGCATGAGAATTATCATATTACTTTAAGGTAATCCGAATTATTTATGCCTCGTCCGGCATCCGAATTATCTATTAAATCATTAACCGTTCGTTCGGCCAGAATATATAACGAATTATAACTTCAACGTTATTCACCAACCTTGGTCAGAAATCGAAATTATTTTTTAATTAACCGTTCATTCGGTCGAGATTATATAACTACGGCTATCCGAATCATACACTTCTTCAAACCCGGATCTATGCTGACAACAATCTCTGCAACATAAACACGAAAATAAGAAACAGATACGCTATTAGCCGAACGACCGCAAGAAAAGGTGCTCACCTTTTAGTTCCGCCTACTGCTTAGACGACCCATAAAGAGCTATCAGTTCCCGCGTAGGGAGCCTACACGATAGTTGATTCACGACCATCAAAATTTCTTGGTCGATGGGAGACAAAGATTCCCAAAGCCGATGGTCAAGAGAGGTGGGATTCTCCGTCCAATAGAATGGAAATTTTGTGCTTCCAGCGGCATTATAGAATAGATTTTGTGCACCGGACGTCCGCAGCATACTCATGGTAAAATCATCACAAAACCCTGCGTCTTATACGACTCTTCGTCCTTCTATGACCTCTAGCCGGACGAACGAGTGGTTTATGTCGAATAAATCTAATTTAATCCAGAACGTGGTTACACGTGTAGAAAAGAGCAGTTATAACAACCATTGACGAAGTAAAAACACGTTCTCTAGACCACTCCCCTGGTTTTCAGGAAACCACCAGGCACGACCCAAAGACCACTAAGCATGTCTCTAACCATCAACTGATTGGCCCACATGGCCAAGGCCCAGGTCAACCTACTAAAGGGACTTCTGAAAAGGGGGAAAAGGTACGTTTTCCATACTATCAGAGAATTCTCACTTGAGCACCATTGCTGACTTGAGCGTCGGAGTGCAATCGCAGGTACCCCCGCCGGCCGACCGAAGCACGCGAAGAGAAAGAAGACTTAAAGAATAGGACAACCCAGAGGGAAGAAGACACCTTGTATCGACGTGGATCAACATTACTCAGTCCCCAATATCCATACAGGTACAATAGAAGACAAAGGTTAATATGAAAATAAATAGAAATTAGTCAATAATATCAATTTTTTATATTAAAATACATAATAAATTGACTATTTCATACAATCATTAACTTTTTCAGTTAATTGATGTATTAGCCGACATCTCCATTTCTATCGTAAATACTTACATGCTACTATTGTGATAGCATGTGTTAGTATCTCGGTTCGAGTAGTCAATTATTTTATAACATTATCATATAATTGTTTCACTAGTAATGTACATATAACAGTTCAATTCAATTCTTCCTACCATCTGCATCTTACATAATATTAAATTTTCGAAAAACTATGCCTTTCATTCTGAAAATAAAAATGTAGAATTAAAGAAAAATACATTCTGAAAAAATAGATCTATAAGAGATTATTGTATTTTGGAAAAAAAAATCTAAAAACAAAAATCAAAATTCCATTCCAGAGAAAATAATCCACAATACAAAAAAAAAATATATTCCAGAAAAAAAATCTATATTCTGTAAAAAAGGTGTATTTTATATATACCTCCTTTTTATCTAAGGATATTCTCGTCTTTTTTCACAGTGAAATTAAGTCCAATAATATGGTGCAGGAAGTAATTGCCTCCATCCTATCCTAAGGTAGCCCGGCCCAACCCAAACAACCAGCAAAATAGCATTATTTTTTGGACTGTTTCTTCCTGCACCTCCATATCTTCTTCTAGCACCTCCATACACAACATGAAAATACATTTTTATCCTTCTTGTGCCACCCCCATAGAATAACTTCCGGATTATATAATCCAGAAACGCATTTGAAAAAAGACTTCTGGATTACATAATTCGGAAGTTAAAAAAGACTTCCGGATTACATAATTCGGAAGTTAAAAAAGACTTCCGAATTATGTAATCCGTAAAGTAATTATGCATCTGAAAAAAGACTTCTGGATTATATAATCCGGAAGCTAATTACAAATTTGAAAAATAACTTCCGAATTATGTAATCCGAAATATTATAGAGGGGTAATTTTGGAAATATGAAAATTTATGGAGGTGAGAGAAGAAGGTATGGAGGTGCAGGAAGAAGCAGCCTATTTTTTTGTCTGCAATAAACAATTACAAACAAAGTCAAATAAAGATGTTGAATACAAACCAAAAACTTTTTCTGCAAGCATCAGAGATGTTGCACGATTCTTGTTACCCAAGTAATTTCATAATCATTTTGAGTCATTTTTCTTCTTAATTCACAATTCACATTTTTCTTCTTAATTCACAATTCACATTTTTCTTCTTAATTCACAATTCACATTTTTCTTCTAAACTCATATTTTATTCTACAAACCAAGTTACATGCTATCCCTTCTGCAAATCATCTTCCTCAATTCCATCATAATCACCTATTCTATATTGTGTTTTACATGTGTTAAGTTATATCTATAATACCTCAATAAATAAATAAATATACACAAATTGCGTGTACAAATTTAATCACACGTATTATTAGCTCTTATAATAATTATTTAAAAAACATAAAATAATTTTTTAACAGATGGATGTTGCATAAACATTTATACTTGATACATCTTTATTATTACTTGAAGAAATTGACAATATATTTTTATTAAATTTTTCACTCTATTAAAAATGAAAACGATTTCAAATATTGATATAGTAGAATTTAGGTAAGACGTATTATCAATGATTTTTTACACTACTTTATAAATATTTGTTGGGATTGTTAATGACTATTCACCCATTACATGTTAGTAACTTTTACTTTGTTAACGTGTTAAAAACTATGTACCACAAACATAACAACTATGTACACAGACATGGATATAAAAATCATATAATATCTAAAATATAAAATACGGGACATGAATCTATATATTATATAATTATGCATTATATAAATTGACAATAAGAATTTATGTGCACGAGTCTATTTTAGATTATTTTTTGGAGCAAATTTTTTTTTCATGACTAGTTTAAAAGGATTTGTTTTTTATTTTTATAATCATAATAAAAATTTATACAAAAAATTTGAGTTTCTAAAAAATTAATGTATTTTTTTATTTATAAAATTGTGTTAGAACCGTACTAGAATGGTCAGAAATTCAACAAATACTTTTTGAATTGAACACTTCAGATATATGTGTCCTACAAGTATCATACGATACGAGTGTTAATGTCCGATACAAGTATCCGACACCACGTCATTTGAAAAGAGAAGTGTCTGAGCTTGATAGATTAAAAATTACTTCAATTTTTAATTCAAATAACCATTTAAAGAATTGCTAATTTTCAATTAAATTCAACAACATACATAGCTTGGGAGCCATATAAATATGCAATGGGGCTGTGGAAGAGAGTGAAAGAGAGTAAAACTGAAAGATGAGTTTTCTCGCGGGAAGGTTAGCTGGGAAAGAAGCAGCGTATTTTTTCCAGGAATCCAAACAAGCCGTAGGAAAATTAGCCCAAAAAATCCCTATTTCTAAGACCAACAGCAACAACAACAACAACCTAAACTTCCACGAAGAGCATGATCATGCGGATGTGCTTCCAGAGGTTCTAAGACACCATCTTCCTTCTAAAGTGTTCAGAAATGAAGAAGCTACCTCTTCTTCCTTCTCTGCCTCCAAATGGGTTCTTCCTTCCGATCCAAAAATCCATTCTTCCGTATCCCCTGACGCTCTCAATCCTTTACGTGCTTACCTTTCCCTGCCCCAAGTCACTTTCGGCCCCAAAAGGTTCCTTCTTCACTCTCTGTTTCAATTTCCCAATGACTTGTACCTCATCAATCAAATACCATATGCATAATGTTTTCCCATTTGAATTATATCCTTTAGTTTTAATTTGAGCTTGATTTTTTTGTATTATCAGTATAAAAAATTCTATACTTTCTAAGTATTTAAGAATCATCACAAGAATGACTTTTAAGATAATTATTGTAAAAATTAACAAAATTATTGCAGTTTGGGATTGAATAACAATGGAAAATTGTTTTGAACTGATAATATACCCTATTTAAACTTTTCAATTTTAGAATCTGGGTTCTAATAGGCAAAGAAGCTGGTTGTGATTCTTCTTCTTCTCTTTTTTATGTTTAAAATTGGTGGTTTTGTTCAGTTGTTTATACACGATGGTTTGGTTGCACAGGTGGCAACTGCCTGAAGGTGAAAACGCAGTTTCGGCCTCAACAGCTAATGAATTGCGTCAAGATAGGTACGCCACTCATGTTAACCCGGAGAAATTGAAAGCTGCTGGTGAAGGGCTTGCACATGGTACATTTCATTAGCTTCATGATGTGCTGTATATATTCTTGATCTTTCATCGCTTTGTTTTGCCCTGTATTGTAAATTGTAAGTGTTTTAAGCAATTCTCAATATTTGTAGATAGATGGTTCTCTGATGCAACATCAGGGAAATAAATTGTTTTTCTCACCGATGAATATGTACATTTTGGACTTGGTATCTACTTGACAAGCTTAATGTCTCAATGGAATTTATAGTGGAATATGTAGCTGCAAATGCTTGAAGGAAAAATCAGCGTATAGAGAAGGTCACCGTAACTTATGGTCATCCTATGATTACTTTGTAGAATGAGATACTCCGAGTTTAACTTTGATTAAATAGGTGGAAGTTGAAATAAAAATATATTAAGCATCAATTGTTTTCTACTAAGCAACTTAGTCCATCCTGTTTAAGTTGATGCAGTAGTACAAAAGAGGAAGGTGTCGGAGGAGTTTAGGTAATTTTATTGGGTCAAGAGAGTGTATTAATAATTTGAGGGAGGAAAGTTGTGGTACTCAGGGCATATCCCATGATAGTTGCTTATAAGTCATAAGGGTTTCTTAAAAATATAATATTATTTTAATATAGGTCCACCACATGCATGAATTGCTTAAAATTGAAGAGAGCTGTTTATAATTTATAGGCAATTCATATGTTTAGGACTTGATACTAAAATAATGTTTTTATTTATGAGTAACTCCCATATGCTAGTTTTGTCATCAACTAAACGAGCTAGAGTTAAATGTACACAGTGTCCCTGTAATTGTAGAGAAACTATTAGTTGTATGTGATTTTAAATTAGCAATGTTGGGAAATTTAATTGAACCATCCTCAACTATAGAGCTTTAGACTTTTTAAGCTGTGTTTTTTCACTTGTTGGGGGTGTTTTATATTTTGAATATAGATATTGTGAATGAGGGAGAAGGAATTGAGTCATGCAATATATGTTGTTCTACTGGAGAAAGAACTGGTGGATACTGTTTGGGCAAGTTACCTTTCTGGAATAAAAAAAGGTTTAGGGTTGTGTGTGTAGTAATAGAGTTAATGAAAAATCAAAGTAGGCATCACTTTTTCTGCTTGATTTTCCAGTAAGTACAGTTCAGGTGGTTATTTACTTCATTAGACATTGACTCATGACTTCATTCAGATTTTGTGGTGCTTATATCAATAATGCTGTTAAGGAAAAAAGGTTTCGGGAAAATTCTTTGGGGATGATGCTTATGTTTTCTAATGCAATTTTTTAGTTGGAAAAGCTTTTGCTGTTGCCACTGCATTTGTATTTGGTGGTGCTGCATTGGTGTTTGGTATGGTGGCCTCCAAGTTAGAGCTGCATAATGTAAGTGATTTTTGTTGAAAATATATGCCTAGCTATCTGTAATTTGAATTTGAATGAGTTCATTTTTAGGAGTTTTTTTGTTATGTTTCAAATTTTAGGATATTGGTCAGATAAGGATATGATCTATTATTTTGATTAAAAATATATTTTCCATACAAAATACCAACACAATATGTTGATCCTAGAGTTTAATATGTAATTTTTCTCTCTCTCTCTCTTGGTTATGTGTATTTTTTTTAAACTAGTTAAGTAATCCACTAGAATGTCTACCTTGATCCATTTTCATTCATCATTCTTCATAAATTATTCATCTTGTTGAATGACATTAATGACCATAAAATTCATGTAAGCCTTTGTATTGTATCTCAATACCTGTTTTTTTTTTCTGTTTATTCAGTTGTATTAATAGATCTCTATATTGCCAAATAAATTGTCCATTTTAGTTTGTTGACTTTTTATCGGAAATTTTTGTTGTTACATTACAGATCAATGACATAAAAACTAAGGGAAAAGACTACGTTGAGCCACAACTTGAGAATATCAAAGAGCAATTTGCTCCCTTCAAAATATGGGCAAGTTTAAAATTGTATTTCTTCAATCTTCTGAACATTTCAACTCACAAGCCTAACTCAAAACTTGGATTTGCAGGCTGAGAATCTGTCAAGAAAGTGGCGTATGGAAAGGGAAGATGTTAAACAGAAGACTATCGTAAAGGAGCTATCTAAAATTTGGGGTACAAAAACAACAGATTGAGATTTACAATTTGTATTTGTTTTCCCTTTACTTTAGCTGGTTTGGAAATTTGTGGCATGGCATGGGCATCCAAGGTGGATATATTGGATGGAGTGTTGTTGTATCTGTAAATGTTTAGAATAAAAGTAATAAAAAGTAGTGTGTATCAATAATTAAGATAGTAGTAAATGGAAGAATGTGATTTTGGTTAATTCAAAAAAATTTGCCCCTGCTATTTCAGCAGACCAGACATACTGTTAAGGTTCTGAAAACCCTAATTTGTTGCAATGAAGATGACATTTGGCAATTTGAGATCAATGTATGTCCATGCAAATTACACAGGTTATACTATAACATAAGAATGAGATATGGTAGAAAATGTAGCATTATTTGGCATGCTTAGGTTGCTTGAGTTTTGTGGCATGGTTAAGAGTAACGCATACAACATTGTTTGAGGCTATAATCTATGATGTTTTTGGATAAGCAGTAGCCAAGGGAGAATCACGTTTACAGCAGGGAATCATGCTTGAAAAGTGTCAATACATGTTTGGTAGAACCAATTTGCATTCATAATTATGGTTTTGGCAACATGGTGGAAACAACTCGCTTAAATTGTTCTTTTATTTGTTTCTTACTTTTATATTTAAATATTTACAAATGAAAGAATAGTTTATATTAATTTAGAAGCTGAAAGTATTTATATAAAAGACAATATTAGTTACATTCCATTTATGTATTATCCTCTAAAATGATTAGATAAAAATGGAGAAATTATTGTTTATTGGAGAAGATACAAGGGTGAGATACATCGAGATTAAAGAAAGTCTTGAATTGACTAAACATTGTAATGATAAACTCACATAGGAATTTGATGAAACTTGCATAAACATCTCATTCTAAGCCAAATTCTTCCTCTACCTCTATACATTCCATACATTCCACGTGCACCTCCATATTAGTGATAAAATGTCAGTTTTAACCTTTTTTTTAAATTTTAAATAACCCTAAATGATCCATAAGCTCACATTTTTAACCTCAGTTGCATCCGTTTATTTTTCTTTAGATGTAGCATTCGTTGTATTCAACGTTCTCCAATGTGAAGATACTTTTTTTTTAGATTTCTACTTCACTTTTGCACCTCAGGTTTTTTTTTTCTGAATTTTGTCCCTTCCAAAAAAATTGAAAAAAAAATAAGCAAACGAAAATACCAACGTTCACCACCAGCCACAAAACTTACCACAACCATACCAAAGTTCATCACCAGTCACCACCACTTGAAAATGAAAAAGTCACCACATACTCAAAAAGTATAGTTATGATTAAAAAAAATGAGGGGGAAATATGGAGGTACATGGAGAATTTGGCCTCATTCTATTACAAGAATACAAGGGACAAAACGTATTGGACCAAGACCAACTGATAAGATAGAAATATAGATATAACGTTGTTTACAAGCATAACATATACTGGTGATTTGATTTGGTGCTTTCTTTGCATGCTTCGTTTTGGAACACCCTATCAACAATTTAAATTAAATTATACATCTCAGACATACAACTATGCCAAAGGAAGTGGTAAAAAAAGAGTGAAGATCAAGAATGAATGAAGAGTGAATCTTGAGAAGAACCACAAGGGAAAAACCAATTATGCCACCACATCATCCCTATTTTGTAGGTTTGTCTGAATCAAACTTAAAGGTAGTTACTATAACTTATAATCAAGACCAGCTCCATATTTCCAAGCCTCGAGATGCCGCTTCAACTGGAAACTCATCTTGGATGGCAATGTATGTACCAGTGGCCTTGCAATTCATTCAATATGAGCATAGAATACAAGGTGTGTTAATTGGATCTATATGCTTGTTGAATAAATAAGGAAGCTAAAAAGTGGTTTAAGAGAACCTTGTTAAGACTATTACCTCAGAATAGGATCAGCAAAGGTCGATAAAAAGGTGTAGTATCCAAGCCCCAGAAAATGTCTGGACCAATCTAGAAGTACAGGAACACCAACCTGGGACAAGATTAAATTCTTCACCCCCATGTTAAAGAGGTCTCCTGACTAATTATTTATGCTACATATTTTTATTTAACTCCAACTAGGTTCTATATGTTTGAGATGAGAAACTACAACAGATGAACATATATAAATTATGTTTTCATGTGCCATGTCAAGCAAATCAGCGCAGACATATCAGAAGTGAGGATGTCGCATTATAAGTTTTCACTTCAAAGTATATTCATATTTGTCTAATAGATATATAAGTTGCACTTCAAAAATTAAGACATGATATGAGAGTTTCTTGCATCATGAAATACCTGCTTGAATATGGATGGGAGTATTTGAGGATTTGTTAACATAACCAGGCCTAATGTTTTGGAAAGTGGCCCAAACTGTACAACATCCTGTAAATATTATCTTAGGAAAGTCATCATTCCATGTTTAAAATTTGATATGGTTTCTCATCTCAATTAATTTAGTCTTTTGAGAACATCTTACAAAAGACAGAAAAAAAACATATCCACACAGTTTCAGATTGGGACAAGAAGCACACCTGTAGAAACGGTCGTAGCACTGGATCACCAAGCCTCTGCAAAAACGAAGGATAAAAAAGAAGCAATAGTAAGAAATAACATCAAAATAATCTCAGTCATGAGAGAAATATACTACCTGCATACAACTAAAATTGGTATAAAGAAGTTCATTAATAAAATCTGCAGGAACATTGGACTGTTTCTTTGCTGACATTGCTCTTTGGAACAGCCATGAAGCACTCAAGTTGGGCTGCAGGATACATAATCTTGGTCAGGTATTTAGTTTCATACTACAAATTCTGAAACAGTCAAACCTTTGAGAAAAGTTGGAAAGTACCATGTAAGGGTTCAGCAAAGACAAGTTGTATGAGTCAAGATAATCACCATTGATTGCTTCATGTATTCCTTCATTACAATAAAGTGGAGAAAAAAAGAATCCGATTATCTCAATAGTGAACCTATTTTTTTGTACTTTTTGTTTGAACAAATTTCTAAATCAATTTCAGCTACATAACATTTTACTAAATTAGGTGTTCCAATGTTGCTGAAGACAGAAGCAAGGCAAAGAAAAATCAAGGTGAGGAGTTCCATAAATACTCAGAAAAACAATCAGATTCACAGTTTAAGGTCTCAGTTTAAAAAAAAGTAACTCCTGTCCTACAACATTGCAACAGATCTGTTTCAACTAGTACAAAAATGTACATCAGAAGTTTAAAACTTCACTGAAAGACTTACCAGCTGACAGTCTCCCAAGGTGCCTGGTCAAACTTCCAAATCCACCAAATGAAACAGGTGATTGTATGCCACTGGCATCACCAAACTACGGAGAATAAAGCTTGATTGCTTTAATATTAGTCAATAGATCATCGATGACTTAATTTTATTATTTTAGAGGCTTCAGATGTGTAAAACGTAATTTACCTGTAAAACTCTGTTAAAAGAAGCTGGTAGCGGACTGCTAGGTGCTCCATATCATCATCAAATATTGTACGTGTGATATTAAAAGAAATTATAAGTCGAGATACAAGTAAATAGATCCAAAATGAGTTTAAAACAAACTTAGGGAATTGAATAAGTTAGGTGGAGACAAAGAAAACGTCAGGTTTTTAGATAATTTTCTCATATGCAATACATGTCTTGAAACAGTTAGAACTTGGATGGTTCATTTATGTCCACTTAATGGAGTAGCATTATCTGGCTGTGACAGATTAGTCAAAGAAACAATGAAAAATTCCGAGACATGATGGAACAGGCACAAGGAAATGAAAGTTAAACTTATTTAGTATCATTCACATTAAGATCATTAAGTTGCCAAGTACAACACATGGTTCAAATTCTTACAGGAATCTTGAATTGTAAAAGCCAAAGGAACTAAATGAATACGTGCTATACTAATAGTAATAAAATGTTTAAAATCAGACAACTAGCTGCATCGCTTTCATGTGTCAACATTAAGAGAAGCAAAAGAAAACAAATTGTGTTTGTGTGAGATAAGAGAGTAACTGGAAGCATTTAGTAGAACTTATCAACTGATTTGTAGATACATATTCTAATACAAAGCATTACCTCTCGCGATATGTGGGAAAGATTCCATAAATAATTCGTAGTATCTCTAAATCATCAAGTGAAACATCCTATAATGAAAAAATTGCAAATTGACGTCAGTCAAACTGAGAGCAACAGAATACTAGCATAAAAGAATGAATCAGGAGAAATGTAAAAAACTTTTGGTAGCTTGTATGACTTCAAAAAAACATTATATTTGAATAGTGTAAACCTTTATGGATTAGAATAGCCATTACAGAACTCAGCACAGAACTCTTTAGGACATAGAAAAAAAGGCAAAACTGGAATTGATCTCTAACTACTAGAAAAACAGAAACTCTTATGGACTAGAATAGCCATTACAGAACTCAGCACAGAAACTCTTCAGGACATAGAAAATAAAGGCAAAACTGGAATTGATCTATAACTACTAGAAAAACAGAACGGAGCAGAAAAGAGATAGAAGAAAGCAAAACTGATCTTTTGACATTCTAATTTTGCACTCAGATGTTCACACTTTGAAATTTTACAGCAAGAACTTCCATAGAAAGTCCATGAAGCCCCTAGTTAGGTAAAACAAACAGCAAATTGTGTCTAAACTCAAAGTAGATATCATGAGCTCACGCGTACTGCTTATTTTTTTATTCTAAACTTGCAAAGTTTAATTAATCTTACAAGGAAAACAGAAAAATACAGAGGCATTAAATATATAAATATGACTGCTAAAAAATATAATTGCCAAAAGTAACATAACATAAGGGTACACACAAAATTTTGTGACTTGATAGCTGATACACAGCACGGACTTCCATTTAAGCTTCTAGTATGGTTGTAAAGATCGGGAAATTGAATAAAAAAATACTTCTTCTTCACCTTGTAGTTAATTTTTTCTTAAAAATAGTGTTTTTTATTAGAGAAAAGGGAGAAAACACAAACGAGGGGGAGATACAATGTCCTTCAAAATGGAGAAAATAAAGATCAAGACACATGAGAGAGCATGATGAAAGAAAGAAAACTAGCCTGGTATTCTGGCATCAAATCCCAGTATTCTTCTAATAATTCTTCCAATTTTGGGGATCCAGGTTGAGGTTCCACATAAGTGAACATATAAGTAGTACGGTCCAAAGGACCCGAGCCTGCTGGAAATGCCTGTGAAAATTTCAGTGAAACTTCTTAGAAATAGAGTATGAGAGGATACTATGTTTCTATTGATATAGTAAAAGGTACCTCCCAAAACAATTGTGCTTTTGAGTCTCCGACTTTCTTTACTGATGAACTGCTAAATATGACATCACTATTGGAGTTTGTCTTAAAGCCACGTGCACATGTTCCAACAACAAGGCAAACACCATCAGGCTTTCGCCCACCTCTTATCTGTAAAATCATTGAACATGACAATCGGAAGAAACTTCAGGACAAGGTTTTAATTTTAATACTCAGTACGTACTTATTTCATTAAATATCATGTGTAGAACTTTAATCAACAGAATTTCTTTTATATTTTCAAGGTACTTTTCAGTCTCATTCTTGTTAGTGTTGATTTTTACAATAACATTGGATAAAAGAGACCATCATTGAGAAACTTAGGGGGCTATTTATTTAACAAATATTCATATAAAATGACAGTGAATGTTTCCTGCATATGCATGATAGAACTACAGCAGAAGACCCAGAGAGAACTTATAAATGACAATCAGTGCTTGTATTCCATGAAACATGTGCAAACATCCTTGTGATAAAACTGTGAAAATCATAAAATATCTGTTAGAAAGCACCGATGAGTATAAATATATTCCTGACCTGTTTTACAATAGGGGAGAAGTTCCCCATGGCATCAATTATGAGACGAGATGACAATATTTTGTCCCCAGAAAGTTTCAGAACCTGAAAAGAAAAATAAACTGGGGTTCATGCTTCACAATCTCCGTATAAAATAAAAATTAATATTCATCAGTCACAAATTAATTGGTAATTTAAAACTTCCATTGCAATGCTAGGTTCATGTATTCTCTGTTTTCATGCTTCACTGTCATCCTCAATCTACTGTGCACATATTTTTGTAAGACTTTCTTTGTGTAACCTTTTGATGATTATCCACAGTTAATGGTGTTTATAAATGCAAACATGTATACATAATTTCAACAAAAAATTGAGACATCTGAACAGGCTACACGGCCTAGAATGGTGTTTGGTGTAATTATGATAATTCATCAATAATAGAATTTCATAAAATAATAGTTAAGAATTTATGGTTGTGCTAGAATAACTAGTTCTAGAGGTTACGGTAAACTCACTGCTGCATCCTCATATACATTAATGCAGGAGACGCTGCATTGCTCAAAAATGACTCCACCGAGTGAGATAAACCGTGTCTTTACAATCTCTATAAGCTTTTCTGGTCTGCAGTGGCAAATAGCAAAGATGAATGTTTAAGGAAAAGTCTATCTCTTCAACAGAATACTATATTTTACACTCAAATTACTTCATTGTATACCGTTTGCTCTGTGCCTATAAAATGTTACAATCGAAGTGTTAGTTAAAGAGATTTTGGAAAAAGAAGTAAATTTTCTCTAAAAATTAAATAGTCTAAACATACACTAAATTAAGCATATTGTTCATTGCCAAGCCAGACAAAACAGAAAAGAAAAATATTAACTAGATAAGAACAAATATGAACTTATATATTCATAATTGAAATACAAGAAAACAATTATCATGAGAAGGAGACTAACGAAACACCGAGATTAAGTATGTCGTTCACCCAGATATCCCCTTTCCTTTCAAATCCACATCTGTTCTGCATAGTTTATGAAATTGTCAAGGTGAAGTTGGTAATAAGCAAATTAAAAATAAAATAAAGGTGAGTGTAATTGAGTTTGTAAATTACTTTGAAGTACTAAATTTAATACTTCTTAACAAGTAAGCAATGGTGAATTTAAAGAGGATGAAAATTTTTATGATTCAAGTTAATCACTACAAGAAAATCATGAAATAAAAACCAATTTTAGAGACAAAAAATAATTAGTTGCTATAGTAACTAAATTAGAAACCATTTTAGAGACTAAAAACACTTTTGGTTTCTAAATTAGTTTTTATTATTGTTAACTGATTTCTAAATTGGTATCTAATTAGCTACCAAGGTTTTTGCTACCAAAGCTTGAATGAGTTTCTCCTTTACAAGTTTCTACACAAAAACACTTTGGGTTTTACTCTTGTGATTGACAACTGAATTTATTCTGTTACTAAGTAGATATCATATCACACTTATTGTTGGTACTATTTGATATAGTGTCTATTTGGAGAAACCTTTCTATAACAACTCCTAGAAAAGAAAAATAAGAAGGAAAAATGAAATCACTTTTTCCATAAACAAATTAGTTTATGAATGAGGTAATTTGTAGAAGCTTCTCTAAAATCTGATTTCTAATTCATGTATAAGCTAATTTTAGCTTAATAATTTTTATTTTTCTTTTCTAGAAGTGTGTGTACAAGTTTCCTTCAAACAATCCCAATATCCCTTAGTTGTTAAATAATTTCATCTGGCAGTGCTCTATGTTTTTTTTTTTCTCATTTAATTGTAACTAAGAAGACCCTGTTATCAATCTTTTGCTGTGTTTAGGCATGTGATGTGTGTTCTAACTTATTTCAAGATATTAGTTATGGAGAAATACCTAATCAAGATGATTCTTGCTACAAAGAGATTGGCAACTAAACTGAAGAAGTTCAGGAATTACAGGATTGAATTTCACTGCAGTGGCTCTTTCAATGTCATCTTCTTCCAGGACTCCAACTTCTACAAGTTCCAAAAGCTCCTTTGTTGATATATTCCATTCTTGCTCTCTCTAATGATAAAAACAACACAGACAACTCTAATCAATTAACCCTTCAAAGAATTCGCTTACTCTTTTCATTGTAGGATTGAATGTTGATAACTCAATCAATGAAGCTGAAATTACCCCCTTTAGTGCATTCCTTTCCACAATCGCAACTCGAAGACCCCTAGTGCACAAGGCTGTGGCAACAAAGATTCCTAGAGTGCCACCACACACCAACACATCATATGAACCTTCTGCTTTGTCAGCAAGACCAGATGAGCCAAACAAGCCTGGGATGGTAGAAACAACTTGCTGAGGCTCTTGCACAACTGCAATGAATACATGCGGAGATTACAGAACATATAAAGTTCTTTCATTTCCTAAAGGGTATAAGAATCATTGAATGACATGAACCTTCTTGAGAGGAGCATATGCTTGACCATAGCTTGTCTAATCTTTTCAAGGCTTCATATGAGTATGCTCCACCAGCACCACCAACTTCTCCACTCACTGAAACACTCTCCATAATCCTCTAGAAAAATAAAAGATAGTACAATATTGTTTTACATGATCAACTAATTAAAAGTTAACAATTTTATCATATACAACTATCCATAATCAGAAGACAGTGTAAGAACTTAACACTATAAGTGTTATTTAGACTTGTTACAAAGAAAGCAGAACGTGGCATGACATACTGAAGATTCGGTACCTGGGTTCTGGAGGGAACAGCTTGTGGTCTCAAAAGGAGGGGTCTTTTCTTCTGTGGGAATGAAGTTCCCACTGAAAGCTGAGATATTCCATTAATGGGTTGAAGCCGAAGCAATGACATAACAGAAGAAGCTAAAAAAATTGAAGATAAAGAAGAGAGTAACAGAAGTAAAGTAACTGGTTTTTCCCTCTTCTTCTGTGTTTGGTTCATCGATTATGATTATGATTACGATGGATGAAAAAGGCAACGAATTTGCGCACCACAATTGGACACGTTCAACTTCAACCACCAAAACTGTCTCCCTGTGTCCTTTCTTCCTTTTTTTCTCTTTTTTTTTTCTTTTTACTTAAAAATAAGTAAACCATGACTTAGTTTAGTTCCAGAATTTGTTAAGTGTTGTCAATTGATTCCTGAATTGAAAAAATTAGTCTGCAATTGAAAAATAAATATTACCAAAATCATAATAAATAGACTTTTTCAGTATTTTAAAAACTTATTTAATTTTTTTTTTAACTTTACAAACCCAAATGTTTTAGGAATTAAAGTCACCATTAGTCTGAAAATTTGGGGGATAGAGAGAGGAGAGAGTATCCAAGCTCTAAAGAGTGCACTAATATAGATAGAAAGAAGCATAAGATTTTTTAATATAATAAAATAATTTTTATGTAGGAGATTTAAAATTGTTGAGAAATTTAGAAACAATATTTTAGGACAAATTTTAAAAATATAAGCAATTCGGTTTATATATTTGAAAAAAAGTTATCATGTGTAAGAAAATATAAGAAAAGAAGTTGCATAAATGCAATTCAGTAAGAATAACACTAAAACTCATCCTTAAATAATTTAATGCTTTGAAATATATAATAATAAATATTTAATTTATATAAATTTAGTTAAAAATATTCTTAATTTTTTAAGTGTTTTTGTGTTTTTTTTATCTATTAGTTTTGTTAATGATTATTTTTTCTTAGAGAATATAACTTACGAAATCTTTTTTTCGATCACATTTTTTTAACTACCAAGTTTGTACACTAAACTTCAATGAAAGCATATACAGTTAATTAGTCTTAATTATAAACATATATTTTGTCGAGAAAAGTAGCTTTAAAAACTAAAAAAGTATTATTTTGAAAATAAAAACAAAAAAAAATAAAAAGAACATTATTTAAGAAAGGAAAGAACAAGATACATTAAAAAAATATTTTGTAAAATACTTTTTTATTAATTAAAATTTTTAAAAAATATTATTTTAATATCATTTATTAATTTTAAATATCTGTTTATTTAAATTTATTGTTTAAAAAAATAGATAGAATAAAAGAATGAAAAAATATAAGATTCTCATTTTCCCCTTTAGTTACTTATCTGGCAACAAGAGTGTAACTCCACTCTACTTCAAGGTTTCAACTTTGAGGATAAACCTCACTCTGCTGCTCCCAGTGAGGGTTTATCGTTTAACGGTTTTTCCATACTGCATCTTCAACCCTCCCACTGTTTTGAACTGGTAAAGTCTCAAACTTCAATCATCTTTAGATTCCTTTTGCTCTTCGTAGTTTCTTTTCATGTCAACTTAGCATCGGCGCTTATCAAATATGGAAATCACCTATCATGTGCTCTCGAACAGGGTCTTGTCACCAAACCCTAATTAGGAATCTAGTGTTTTTACATTTTAATTGATTCGTGAATCGTGTGTTTTGGAATCTGAATGGTGTCTCTTTTTCTGAGTGAATGGCAATTTGTTGTACTTAAAAACAATCGGAAGTGAAACATTGATAATTTTCTGAATTTCTGTTCATTTTTCTGGTCCTTCCATTGTTCTGTGTTGCCGGATGCGTTGGTGCTCCGGTTATTTCTTCCCTGGTTATTGTGTATGCTATTGATTTGTCATCTATGATGGAAACGGACACAAAACAACACCTAAATAAAACAAACAAACCCACCTAAAGATGGAAAGAGAACGAGCAGCATCACTACAAACTACACATCCTACTATAGAATCAACAACAGAAGATTATATCATCGTCAGTGTCCCCCTCGCAAATAAAATTTAACAAAGATTGCTCGTGGGAGTTTTGGTTGCTTATGGAGTTATTCAATGCTTAGAACATTAACATTGGAAGTCTTTGAACATATTAAAATCTTCCTTGCAGATTTGTGCTATTTTGGAAGTGAAACAGACTGCGTGTGAACTGTTTAGCAGGCATGGCAAGCTTTTTGACAACATCGGCCATCAGCTATTCTCCTGTCAACAATGGTTCCAGGGGATTTGGCAAGTCAGGGGATTTTTCTAAAGGAAGGTGTTGCATAAAAGCAATGAAGATAGAAAAATCATTGGAGGAATTGTACAATGTGAAAGTGGAAAGAAAAGTTTCTCCTGAGAGACTAACCCAGCTTGGAGTATCAAAATGGTCAGTGTGGAAGACTGGGGAAAGCAGGCTCCCCTGGGATTGGCAGGTAGACCAACTGGTGTACATAGAAGAAGGGGAAGTGAGAGTTGTACCTCAAGGAAGTAAGCGTTTCATGCAATTTTTGGCTGGAGACTTGGTCCGGTACCCAAAGTGGTTTGAAGCTGACCTCTGGTTCGATGGCCCATATCAAGAACGTTATAGTTTCAGAGCATATGGTGATGACTAAAGTAACATGCACTTCCTATCTGGATGTTTCAAGTAATAGATGTGTTTTATAGTTTTAGTCGTCCAGTTCTAAATGTATTTTCAATATATTTGAATGATTGCGATACTTCGCCATAAGATTTGGTCACAATTGCTTATGTTGTATCCTTTTTCATGTTTTGTCTATGCTAGGCAAGACTACCCGATGAGTTAATCCAGACCAACTTCGTATTGCATCATTATACTAAGCTTGCAGATGCAATTTGTTTTTTAAAACCTATCAACATAAATATATATTTTAAGATAATGCAAACGAGTACATGCAAAAAACATCTCTTCATAAATGTAAGGGCACACATTCACTTGGAGCTGTGGATGTGCGTGCTACTTTATATTTGGCAAAACACTCACTGGGTGGGATAATGAAGGGTGTACAGAGATGTATCATTAAATCCCAATCCTTGAAAGGCGACATATATTTCAAAGAACCGAACCCACAATAAATAGGAAAAAGAGTATAATGAAAAGCACCAAATTTCGAACGTGTAATGGCCCCTCTAGAAAAAAATTTACAGGCAGTTCAGCCAGCAAATAAAACACAACTGCCAGAGGGAACAGTACATGTGAACAAAGGTTGGGATCTTTTTCTACAAAAGGCAAGAAATAGAAATTACCAATGTTTAAATTACAGAAAGGTGGCAAAAGGAAATAATTGTTTTTGTATCACTGCATAATCTCAATGGCTAAACTTCTAAACAAACATTGCCTATTATAAACTACATTCCTTATGGTACATAGTACCCATGATTCCAGAACAAATTATGGAGACAAAATGCCCAGAAACAAGGAGCAGCCTGATATCCACACCAACGCCCCATTCACCTTTGTTCCTCATCATGGGGTCAGAACAAACAATTTGGATCTCTGATAGCTCTCAACCTCCGGCAGTAGCCAATTGATTTGCACTTGTTGTGATAGCGACCGAGGACACAAACCTTGAGACAAGGATGGCCTCATTGCTTACAACATTAGCTGCAGCAACATCTTCCAGTTGTTTCCATATGGATTCCCGCTTTTCTAGCTTCTCCCTATTCTTGATTTCTTCTTCTTGAAATCTCATCAAGCACTCGTCAAAAACTGCCTGATCGGCATCAGAGAATATTTTTCTAACATTCAGGGTCAAACTCTGAACAGCTTGGTTCCAATGGCCCCGTATATTTTTCTCCAAAGCAGGGAATATCATAGGCAGTATCATTTTGCTGTTTTGTAAGATCAAATTTCGAATATGGTCATTGTTCCACAGAAACAGAGCTCGTTCAGCTACCTGCCAACAGAATAAAGATAACATCATATACGTACTTTTATAGTGCACTTAAGCTGTGTTTCATTGTTTAGTTTTAATCTTTGAGACTAATTCTTGATAATAAAACTATAGTATGTATTCGTAGCAATGCAGCTCATATAACAAAGAATCCAAAAATCTAAAATCTACAGTTCTCCCAAATGCAAGTTCTAACATAAAAGACAATCATATTAATATATTGTTGCAACATAAGTTCAACTAAAGGAAAATTCAATAATTATTTCATATGAAATTATGAATAAATATCAAATTTCTGAAATTTAACATAAGCCTATAGCAGTCCCAAATACATGTTTTAGAATCTGTTTGAACAAATTTTTCCATAAGAACTTCTAAAAGAGAAACATAAGAAAAAAAATAAAATGAGTTTTACCACAAGTTAAAATTAGTTCATGCATTTGAGAATTTGTAGAAGTTCTCAGTCATCGTCTCTAAATTTTTAACTAATGCATAAGCTAATTTTAACTTATGAAGAAACTCAATCCGTTTTTTCTTCTTATTTTTCTCTTAGAGAAGTCATCATAGAAAGTTGTCCAAACAAGATCGTTATATAAAAGGAAACCATATATAATGTGTTGTTGGCAATATAAGTTCAATTCAAGCAAAATTGAATAATCATTTCATATGAAATTATGAATCATATCAAAATTTCTGAGATTTATACGTAGAGCCATAAGATAACGATATTCTCCAAATGACCATGAAAAGAAGAAGGGATGTCAAGTCAAATACTATCCCCCCAAAAACAAAGAAGAAAAAGAAATGAAGATGAAAATGGAAAAAAAATCCAATGTTAATGTAACATAGTTGGGCTCTGTAGTATCAATACAAGCACTCTTGGTAGAGCTTTTGTTAAATTTATCACAGTTTTAACAATTACAAAATGCATTATATCACGTTATTAACAAGTGTCCTCTACAATAATCTGAAGGACCAAATATGACCCACTACAAACTACCATTTCATAACTTATGAATTTGAACCCCTTTTTCATACAACTTCTGAATATCTCAATCCTGAATGCACAAACAAATTTGCCCATTATTTTGCCAAACTGGATTGCAACAGTAGAAAATTGGATTCTATTATGTTGTTAAGATTTGAATATCATTATATGCTTTTTCTTTTTCATTTTTAATACTTTAGGCTAACTAACTTGCTGATTTAGGATAGACTACCAACCATAAAAAAATCTTATGAATATATTGCACTCTGGCTTTTATGTCCCTAAATGTTAAAAAACCAACCACCACTATTATGACATGTAAATTTAAAGTAGTGAGACTTGATGGTCGAAACCTGAAGTCAATTGAGGTAGTACATCATTACACAGCCACCTACTTACCCAATTTTTCCTGATATATTCTTACCCTAGTATATTCAGATAGTCTTCAAAACCACACCTAGTTTCCTGCTGTAAATTCATACAAGGCCTATCAAAATAAAATTCATACATTTTCCTATTTTAGTCATGCTATCTTGGACCCACACACAGAGTCATGCGCATACACAGAAATGAAATGGCATTGTAAAAATTGAGTAATCTTCAAATATTAGATAGCATTTAAGATAGCTGAGAGAAGCAAAATGGAAATGAATAACATCAGAATACAGATATAAAGAGCTGTGGTGTTGTTAGCAAATGCTAATAAAATGAATGCAGAATTCATAAGAAAATAACGATGGAATTTCATAAGCACCTGAAAGTGTAAGCTATTAAGGCATCTACCAATTCGACGAAATAATGGGATCACACATCTCTGAAACTCTGCTGGTTGAGTTGCCTCTAAAACTTCCTCCAACTCACCAAGGAACATTACCTCCTTTGCACTATTAGTTATCGGCCAATATTTCAAAAGGCCTCTAATCACAGTATCAGCTAGCTTGACATCCTTCTCGACAAACTGAGTAATACAATAAGAAAGCTGTTGATGATAAAGAGAAACGCACTTAGGCTTGTGTAGCGGAATCAGTGCCCGGACAAGGAACAGTTTATGCTCTGCCTTTAAAGGCAAAGCAAAACCATTAATTATGCTGCCCAATATTTCAAGCAACTCTGCAATCCCGCTATGTTTCTCTGTCTCAAATATGAACAAGTAAAAGATATTGTTGATAGCTTTTCTAATGAATGGTCGATGCACCATGAACTTCCCATAAATACGGTGGAGAATAGTCTTCAGGTAATCCCTCTCTCTTTGGTCTTCCGAGTCAAAAAGGTCAAGCAGCTTCAACACAAACGAGTGATCAATGTATCTTTTCGCAAGCTTAGCATCTGTCTCAGGTGAAGCAACAAATCTAAAGAGAAATTCGTACACAATCTGCAGATGAGGCCACGCCGGTTCCAAAACAGGTTCCTCTTCATCAGGCTCACTGATATCTGCCAACTTCCCATCATGATTCGAAGAAGGTAAAGCGCGAAACAAATTGGTTGCTACCATCTTTGTCATCTCCAGCATCGCTGACTCGTTAAACTTCGAATTCACAGATGAAACGTAATCAACAAGCTCAAGCAGAGTTTGCCGTTTGACGTCCTTCTCCTTGAGATGCTTGGCCGGATCATTAAAATCAAACACCACACAGCACATATTCAATTTTCTAATAAAAAGATTCTGCTTCTCCGAGCTAGGGACATCCCTAAAACTAGGCAAAGCCTCATAAACTGTAGAAGCCATTATTGAACCCGATATAGAAGCTGATTTCTTAGCTTGATTGGTATAGTGTTGAGCAATACTCTCATTCCCAGAACGAGACCCAACTGAACCAGAACTCGAAGATTTTGAAGAAACGGAATTCGACTTCAAGAGGGTATTAGAAGATGAGTTCAGTGAGAAACCATCATTAAACCCTCCTTCCCCGTCTGAATTGCCGTGAGATGATTTTGAGGGTTTGCGAGGTATTTTACCTAAAATCTGTTTAATCATATCTAGAGAACCCCCGAAGCCAGAAAAAACCAACCCCAACTTTGTACTAATTAATCAAACTTTCACAATCTCGATCAGAAACATTATCGAACACAATTAATGAAACACGTGGGAGGGTTCGATTTAAGCGGCCCAAATACCCAAATCAGAAACCCGTACCTCAGAAAATAGCAGTGAAAATTGTACTCATAAATTCACGGATTAAGGGTGCAAACGCTAGGGCGAGAAGAAATTGACGGTATGTAGAAGTGGAAAGCACTTACATTGAGAAAAAGCGTGCGAAGAAGGCACGAGAGGGGAAGAAAGCGAGAGAAAATGCAAGAAAATTAGAGAGAGTGAAGTGTAAAGAGGGAAATTGGTCCCAGAACATTAGCCCTAGTGAGAGAAACACGATGATGTGGCCCAAATTTCATACTTCAATTTTACTACTTTTTATAATTTCTTATCATGTGTAGTCTGTAATTATTTATTTTTATATAATCATATTTTCATATAGCTAAAATTAAAATTTATAACAATTATATATTTTAGTTTTTTAACTATTTTTTATCAAATAATTCTTAAATTTTGAAGTTATAATAGTAAAAACATAAAACTTTTTGAAGTAGATTAAAATGATTTCATTTTATTGCGTGTATTGGGGAGCTAAGTAATTTATAAGTTAGTTTAGTATCTTTTTTATATAAAAATATATATATTAAAAGTGTTTTATTAAGGATATTTTGAAAAAATAAATATTAACTTAAAAGTTTTGATTGAAGTAATCAATAAAAAATAATAGAATTTCCACGAGACTTTGCAACAAATTGATTATGGTATGCATTGCAACATTGAAAAACTCTCTTCCACTTATTGGTAAATTCTTCTTAATTTAACTATCTTCTGAATCAATTTTATGGTATAGACAAAGTGATTACTATTTATCATTATTAAGACTCCATTTAAATATGTACTATACAAATAAATTATTTATAAATACTTCTGACTCAGAGAGTATATTTAGTTTTTTTTTTCAAAACATTGTCTGTATTAATAAAATATGAAATTATAATGATTTTTTTCTATAAATATAATATAATTCTTTTAAAACTCATGTTAGGCACATGCATGTTCCATCATATGAAAATAGCATGAAATAATATATATATATATATATATATATATATATATATGAAGAGACTAACCAAACTGATATAAAGAAAAACAAAAAAAACTAGTTTAAAAAAATTAAAGAAAAATAAAATAAAGATAAGAAGAGAAAGAAAAGAACTTTCACTTTCTCATATATACTCAGTTTTACTCCACTTTACACAAACACAATTTATTTACATAATAATTAAAAAGAAAGGGTTAATTATATGATAAATGAATTTAGAAATCATTTCAATAGTTTAAATAATTAAGATTAAATTTTTGGTTGGGATAATTAGGATTTAATTTTTTTTATTGGGTTTAAAGTTGAGTGAAAATAAAGCATTATAGAAAAATTCAAAATATTTTAAGAATAAGGGTGTAAAAACTTATAAAATTTAAGGATTTTATAAAATTCAGAATTTAAGAAAAAAAATTATTTTAAAGATAGAATTAATTTGTCTTCTTTTTTATTTTTCCCAATTTTTTTCTCTTCTCACTTCAAGGAAAACTATATTCTTTCCTTTTAAAAAAATTGTAGATTCAAGCTACTAAAACACAAGGTTTTAATGTCAATTCTGAAACAAATTCTTTTAAGGAAGTTTTTTTTCTTCTTTCTCTCCATGTAAGTTTCAATTTCTTTCACTTTCCAAATTTCACTCAGCAAATTCTAATTCCATTAAGTAGATTGCTAATTCTTTTTTGAAAAATTGAAATTTTATTATTTTTTTATTCTGATTATTTCTCTTTAATATTTATAGCAATGATTTAATTTAATAATTATAAGTGGATATTTTTAAAGTTTTCTTTAATGTTTGAAAAATTGGCATTTAGTAAAAAATGATTTATTTAATGAAATATGTTAGATTGATATGAATAACAATTAGCCTAAGTGGAGTTTAGTATGTATTGAAGAGTAGAATCATGAACAGAATAAGGTATTAAAGTTTTACCTAACTTCAAAGTCTTTTCTTTCAAATCACCATAATGAGGATTTAAATTATAAGAATTGCATGAAAGTTATTAAATGCATATCTTTGCATACTCACAATAAATTACCTCAATTATACATTTATTAATTGTTAACCTACCAAATGATTATAAAAATACTTGTCTGATCTGTATACCATATTAATGAAACTTCCTATTGTGATATTTCTATATTTCAATTATTAACTATCAATGTTTATTATTTTATATTTTCTTATGTTTTCTAAGTATTTATTTGATTTAATCTATATTTAAAAAAGTAACTTTAATTTTACGTGGAAAGTTTTTATGTCGAACTTCCTTCGTTTTATAATTTAAGATAAGATTTACTAAATTAATTTATAAATGAAACCTAAAACACAAAATACTTTTTAAAAATTAATTACATATTTACTTTTTTTAATGCACTAAGTGATTATAAAAGTACTCACCTAATTTATGAATCAAATTAATAAAATTTATCTTTTATCTTGTTTTGGTTACTGGGAATAATAAATATATTTAGCATACTTTTGCCTTTCGTTACTTGTATTATTAAGAAAAACACTTGCCAAATTAGTAATTTTTTCTCTTACATTTTCATTTTTCAATTATTAAAGTTTTATTCTTTTTACATTTATAAATATAGTTATTTATTCAATTTAATATATATTTACCAAAGTAACCTCTATTTAGTTTTATCCGGAACTTTTTTTTAAAAATAATACAAGATAGAAAACATATTTCATGTATCTTTCCTTCTTCCTTTTTCAATGTATTAAGTGACTATATATCATATTCACTTTCTTAATTATTAATTTTCAATTTTTGTTCTTTTTTATGTTTACTAATTTTATTTATTTAATTTAATTTAATTTATATTTACAAAATTACGCTTAATTTTTGAAAATTAGTTCTTCAGTACATACTTCTTTTCTTTTATAACATAAGATGCTCGTGAATAGTAACATTACTTTAAAAAAGTCATGTTCTCTCCTTTTATACAAATATTTTTCTCCATAAACTGTGTACTAAACTAAATGGTCCTTAACTTAAGGGTGCTAAGAATCAAGTCTTTTATTATGTACTTTAAATTTAAGGGCTAAAATGAAAACCATCATCCTCCAAAATTGGTAACACGCTATCAGGATTTTTAAATGTCCAAATTTATTACTGCATTACAAAGAGATGTCAGTGACATCTTTTTGGGCTATTTATGTATGATTCATAGCCTAGCATGACACTTAACTAGTTCACATGAAAACAGCACCCTAAACAAAAATCCTGAATAATTTAGATAGCAGATACTGAAGATTTAGCATCGATTTTGAAGGGAAAGATGATGCAAGTCAACAGGTTGTCCTTATGATCCTTAAATCTCAGCTTCACATTATAGGTACCCTGCATAAATGCCAATGTTAAATAGATACTAGACAAATAAGTCAAAAGTTCATGGAAAAACAGAGAAGTTGTAAATGAGAAATGTGTCGAAGACCAAAACAAAAACAATCTGAGTGAGGAACCAAAAATAGCATACACGATCTAATAGTTATTTGGATTAACAAGTACCACATTAAGCTACAGGAGTTACACAGCTCAAATGGCCCTTGATTTGGTTAACAAATAATAACAAAAACTATAGAATATGCTTTCTTCTCATGAAATTTGATGAATATCTCATATCCAGATCGACTAGTGATAAAGAAATTTCATAGTATCAGGTCATCTGCTTATCAGAACATCCATTAATATATAATTTTACATATATCTTGTTGGCTTTTGCGTGAATGAGATGTGTTAAAAATCCTAACGATTGTTATTGGAGAGAATGTGTTGAAGATTTCAAATCTACTGATAAAAACAATAAAAACATTTCATAGTATATAAGGGGTGTAAAACTTCATAGTATATAAGAGGTGTAAAACTTATTAGGCTTAAAAACATGTATTAGTTGGAAGAGATGAAACCAGAAATTTCAATCGAGATAACTTAATATCATTGTGACTTCTACAATTTATGATTAGGACTCATGAGGAAAGTATTAGCTAACCAAATTGAATTAGGAGTTACAAAACAAAACTATTATTAACAGTGCACCGAATAATCATTTCTAGTGTGGTTTTCTGTGCTAAACCAAGCCATGGTTGTTCAAAAAGTATCAATGAACTAAACAGAACCATGAACCAAACTGAGTTTACTTAAAAGAAACCAACCGAGGAGCAATGCACCAAACCAAATGTGCAGTTTAGGTAAACTGTTTCCAATTCAATTTGGTGCGAGTAAACCATTTTTCAGTCCATTGAATTCATTCTGTTTGTACTAAACCAAACCAGGACTACTTATTACTACCATTATTCACATCATAAAAGGAAAAGTATCAGTTCGGATTTGCGGTGCTGAATAATGCCATAATATGTAAATGAACCGATGCCACAACACTATGAATAGTATATAGTATGAGTATATGGGGGAGACTAACCGGTGGGGTAACTGGAGGCAATAATTCGGTGTGAAGTAGCAGAAAGTTGCCTGCAGCCACTGGACAGGGTGTTTCCTCACAGAGATCATGGAGAAATGTAGCAGGTGGCCCTTCCACTCCAACATATGAAATTTCATAAATCAAGTCCCCACTTTGAATTGGTTCAGCTGCATGAATAACATGCACAATCTCCACTCATTAATAAGCAAAGTTAATAAGAAAAACTTCAAAAACATGATGCTTTCTACCAATAGAATAGCCATATTAAGCTTGTACTCAAACCATAGTACTTAATCAACTCGTTTAAACATAATGCATTGAAAGAATAGCATAAAAATACAGAGCCAGAAGATTATAGAAATTGAGGGGAAAATGAGAAGAAGCATCAGCACTCACGCGTGTAAGCTGGGATCTTAAAGGTGAATGGAACTCCTCTCTCCACAGGGTCAGGTAATATTTCCACTCCACTCACCTTCACAGCATAGTCTGAATTGGTATCTGCACAGCACAAAATTCAAATTAAAAGAGAGGGAGCTAACACACCAACGTTTCTGATTGAAAAAGAAACTAGTGTTTGAATTTCAAACTCCTGACAACTTTTTCATTCCACTAACTTATTTGTTAATAAAATAATATAAAAGCAAGATTCAACGGGTCATCTGTTTGATTTCACAGGGTAGTGCTGTTTTCCATCAACAATAACCAGAAATGGTAACTGAAACCATTACAGTCTATAGAGTGGAAGCTTCAGCTGCCTCGTAACTAAGATGATGCATGAAAGGTAAATGCTGAAGAATGAAACAAAAAAAGTGAAGTTAAAGTTAGTTCAGTAAATTACCGCAGTATTTGAAAGATGGGTGTGGAGCATGAAATCGAGCTTCAGCATTGAAAGAAGAAAGCGTGAGAGTGATGAATGCTAGACAAAAAGAGAAGTATAGAGTGGTAGAATAGTAAGCAGCCATGGTTTTGGAAGTAGCACGGAAATGGTATTCACACTGTATTATAATCATATATATATAGATAGATAGATACGATAATATCAATATAATAATAACGCGTTGCACGGAGGTAATTACTAGTAATGAAAAGAAAACTCTCAACGACGTCGTTCAATTAATTAAATATTGTGATGGCAACTGATACATGAATTTTAAATTCAATCATAATTATTTTTAGAAGGTGATATATTAACACGACAAACAGTAGAAAACATTCCTTTCACAGTCTAATAAAATAATATTTTAATAATATTTAATTTTAAATATTATTATATTATTATACTGTGATGTCAAATCATATTTTTACTGCCTGGTATCAAGAAAATCTTTTTCTTTTTTTTATCAACTCCAACAAATTAAAGGCAAGATTCCAAATAGATTTTTATTATATAACTAAATTTATAAACTTTTGAAACTGTTTGATTGGCAATAAATTAAATTTAATAGTACTTAATCAACTCATTTAAACATAATGCATTAAATTAATAAAATTTAAAATAAACGAACGATTATTAAATGTGTATTTTTTAAAAATGTTTTTTAGAATAACTTCATTCATTTTGGTAATAAAAAGATTTGTAGAGAATGTAAAAAAATGTATTATCAATAGTGGAATTCAACTAAATTAAGAATTTGCATAAATAAACTTCATAAAATTGTTGATCAATCTTTCTATTTTTTTAATATATTTTTTTAAGTTTTATTTGGTTGAAACTTTGAAATAGTTTTTATTACCACGATGCCCCCAATGGTTTGCAACTAGGAGCTTTTACGAATCTGGCTCCTGAGATCGCTCTCGAGAAGAAGAAGAAGAAGAAGAAGAAGGAAGAAGAAGAAGAAAGAGTATGCAGATTCCAATTCCCAAACAATGAACCCCAATCCAACACCCTCGCCATACATCAGGTTTTCACCTTTCATCTACATTCATATCACATTTTCGCTTTCACTATGTATCAGTACTGCATCGCTTAATTCCTCAGCATTGATTACGTGCTCATTGTAAATCTCGTTTGGATCTCCGTAATTTTGACGCTGCATTCGATTCGATTCTTAATTGTACGCTATTGTTTTCTATAACCGGTTTTGATTTTGCGGATGTTGAACTATTGGCGAAACGTGACTTGGAGCGCAAGATTCCGACGTGGATGAATCATGAATGAATGCTTTACCTTCTCTGTCTCTTTTTTTTTTTTTTATCAGGAATGGTGGTGTTTAATGCGTAGTGGAAAATGCAACGTGCTTCGCTGACTGCTGAGGAACGTTTGTTTGAAAAAGCGGTGAAGGAAGAATGCGCATGGGAGAATCTTCCCAGGCGACTTCATCTAGTTGTGTCTTCAAAGGAAGAATGGCACAAAAGGTTCTGTGAAATTTATGTATTTACTTTAACAGTTTTTTTTATATTGTCATGATTCATTGTTTAATCTTATAGTTAGTACTCAGTAGTTAGTAGTTACCGTAGTTAGTTTAATAGCTTATGGCTTTTATAAGTTTTTTTTTTGTTTATTTCAGTAAGTTTCAGGTCGAAATTATGATATAATTTCGCATGTCCAAGTTAAGAATTTCTTGAATAAACACTTAATTAAATTATTTGGCTAAATTTACCATTTAACTCTACTACTGAACATTGCATTCCTATGTTTCATTGAAAAATTGAAAACTACTGAGTCTAAGGATGGAGAGCCCCCGTAATTTTGAGATAGCATTGCAGTTGGAAACTTGGCATCTATGCTAATTTTGCTCTGCTCATGTCCTTTGTGGGGCAGTGTTTTTATAGGGTTCAAAGAGATTGGTGAGTTTTTCTGCACTTTAGTAACTCCTCTAGTGTGATACGACCTTTTCAAAGAAGTTGTATTTTGTTTTCTGTAAACAAAATCAAACCAAGTTCGTAAGTTTTAAGAAAATCAAGAATTTTTTCATCCACTAGGTTTGTGTGCGTGTGAAGAGGTGGGATTGCACACAAGTTCGTAAGTTTATCAGTGAAACTATAGTACTTGGACAGGACAATTGTGAAGAATTTCATGTGTATGGTCTTTGCTTGAAAAAATACCTTTTTTATTTTTGGTGGTAAGAAACATATGTTTAACTTTTGAAGTGGAGTAAATTTTCTCAGGACTTAGGAACGCTTTTGATTTCAAAGGCTGTAGTGACTTTAACTAAGAAACCAGTATTTATCCCTCGCAATGAGAGTGTTATGATATTGACTCTGATTTGAGATCAGAGCAACCTCACGTACCAAAACGGAGAAATAAAAACAACAGACTTAATTATCACAATAATATGGATACTTATTTATAATAGCATGATCCACACTTTGTTATCCTTGAGTATTAAATTACCAGATTCTTAACAATTTCCTATTAAAACCTACCTAACTCATATTTCCTAACTAAGAAAAGATAAATGATGCTACTGGTATTCCTTTTGGGCCTAATTGTAAGAATAAGTTGGCTATCAGACAGAAAATTATCATTTTTAGAAGTTTTTTATTTTCTATTTTTAAATATGGTTCTCATAAGTCAAAATGTGATACTTTCCATTCATTTCAGGGCTCATGTCTTTGTTTCTTGAATAACTTTTTCCAGTAAATACATGATTATAATTCTGCGTTCTCTGTTGTTGACCATGTAAATTTTATGCAGGATAATCGAATACTGCATAAAGAAGAGACTTAAATGGAAAAATTGTTTTGCTCGTAAAGTTTGTAAAGAAAATGAATATTATGAAGATATGATGCGCTACTTGCAGAGGAATCTAGCTGTATGTGTTGTACGGAATGTCTGTTACTCTGCTTGATTTCTCCAATTGAAATTTGAAATTGTATATCAAATGCATTTTTACAAAACTTTATATGCATATTTTCTTATCCACACGAATCGTATTAAAGAAATTTTGTGGAGAAAATTAAAGTTTGTTATGTTTCAAAATCGAATTATGACGTTGTAACTAAAAATAAAACATAATGTCCTCAGTTTTAGGATAAGGTTTTAGTAAATAATTTAATCATACTATTACCTTACGATTTTGAAAGTCCTCATCCTGGATATTTAAGACCTTATAACTAAGATTTCCTAGATATTGGGGGGACTCTTATGTTTTATTTCTTGTCTTAGGACATCTGCATTTAATGTACATATTCTCACTTGCAGCTATATCCGTATCATCTGGCGGGCTATGTATGCCGTGTAATGAGAGTATCACCTTTCAAATATTACATTGATATGCTTTTTGAAGTAATGAAAAATGGTAATTTTATTATTTTCTTGCAATTAGGACTAAATTAATTTCATGAATATTGTGCCTAACTAACTCTAACTAACACAAAATTAGGCAATTTTCTTTTCTTGATTATTATATTCCAGAGAAAAAAAAATGCTATGTGACCAATAATGAGTAGATAATTTTGTGGCATTTGCATCTGCACTAAGTCTTTAAGTTCATTTACACTATCAAGTATCTCATGTACTGTACAGTTATTTTTAAAATCAAGTACATCGTAAGAAAATGCAGATGGAAAGAAGAAAAACAGAAGAGAAACAGTGTCTAAAATTAAGGGAGGTATGCATATTTAGCTTTGGTTGTATATACAAAAAATAGACACTAGAAGTGGAAAATATTTAGTATTATAATGAAGATATGCATAAAGGAGCTTGGATTTAAAAGTTAAAAATAAGTGAAGTTAATGAAAAAGGTTTTAAAATTGAACCAAGAAGTGATCAAGGCACCAAATTCAAGGTTTAACACTTGTTAAACTGAGTCCAGATTATCTGTTGGAATGTTGGTTCTGTGCTATCAAAATACACTGATTTTCATATTTTTTTTTCAAATATCAAAATTTGTGTATTTTGAAGTAGCAAGACAACACCAAAACCCAACACAGAATCCAAGTTCTAGTAAACCATAGCCAAATTGATATTATTAATGTAGTAATTATAATAAAAGCAATACATAGATAATATTAAAGAAACATGATATCATAACTTTACAACATTAAAAACTCGAAATAAAGCACTAGGTTATATGTTTTTAACCCTAAAAATACATACAAGGGTTCAAGTAAACATATTATACTATTCGGGTCTTAGTTTGAAACAAAGCATAACAATGTCTATTAGAACTAACAATAGTCTTAGTTTTTTTTTTTCATTTTTTAAAGAAAAATTTGAAGTTGTATTAAGATTTTTACAAATCTATTGTTAGCCGAATTTTTAGTGGTTTGTTTGCCTGCCATTAATCCAATTCAATCTTCAAAAGAGGAGAGTAGAGAAAGCGATTAAACTTCTTTGACATATTTTTCTGTTGTCATAGTCTGAACTCAGAAGGTAGATAAGCATGTAGAGTAGTGGAGGTTTGTTTGGTGGAAGCTGGCCTTTAGAAGTTTACTGCTTGTCTTAATTATTTGCAGAGCAATCTTATGACCGCATCCCAAATTTTAGTGCTGCAGATGCTTTAAGGCTTACAGGAATTGGGAGAAACGAATTTATTGATATAATGAACAGGTGCAGGTCTAAGGTAATGCATAGATTTGCATGTACGTTACGTTAAATATATCTTCAATACTTTGGATTTACATGTAAGTTATTGTATGCATATTTGTGTATGTCTAATTACCTACAGCAATCCTGCTGCATTTATTATCTTCTATTCTCTCTCTATTTATAAAGGGCTATGTATAAAGGAAAATTATAACTTAACAATCAGGACACCACTTGAAATTTTTCAATAAAAGAAATATATGACAATAGGTCGTGCATAAAGAAAGAGAGTACCAGACTTTTTTTTCAATTAAAAAATTACAATTGTCAAATGGATTTTGATGTCAATATATCATAGCCCATTTATACAAAGGGACATACAAATGAAAATATTTTATTGCAGAAAGAAGTGAATCCTAGATATAAGATAAAATTATAAAGAATTAAAATTAAATCACAAGACAATACATGACTTTTTTATGTGGCAGTGTCATCATTTAGGTTTTAGATGCTGGCAAGTCACAGGCACAGACAGTAATGCATTATTAATCTTTGTAACATTACTTGGAAAGGATAATCTATGATTCTTTTCTAAACCTTTTGTGGAATATAAAACCAGGATAATTAGAGAAGCAGTAGAAAGAGAAGTAGAATTTGGAGAAAGAAGGAGAAAGGTGGTTTGTTTATTGTCTGCACTTATACTCCTTTGACCAGGCTTGCAGCAAGCTCGATGAACCATCGTATCAATTTGTATTATCATTGTGTTTGTTATCTACATATTTAAATTTGTGAGTTCACCGGTTTTACTGCTATTGTTTGGATAATGATTTGAATTTGTGTTGGTTATGCCTTTATGATCAAAGGTAGGCTTGCAAATTTTTATGATTCATGTCTTACCAAGCAATTGCTCTTTTGGAATATCCAGAAAATAAGGTGGAAACTTAACAAGTCGATAGCAAAAGAACTTTTGCCTACTCAACCTGTGGATTTTCCAATTGAACCGTGGTGGAGAGTTTGCCTTGTGAACCTTACCTTGGAGGAATTTAAGGTGGGGTATGTCCTTCATCCTTATAAAACAGTGAATCCATGTTTTGGTGGGGTTACTATGAAACTTTACCCAGTAATAAAGAACTGTAATATTGTTTGTAGCCTAGTGTTTCTCATGACTTTTTTTGCCTTAATTCCTTTTGTCGATTTATACTTTACTTTTCTTCTACTTTATAGAAACTCTCAAAGGATGACATGGCTGCAATAGACAGAGTCTGTATGGACGATGCAGATTTTGGCACATTTGATCCTCACATTATAAGGGATCTATGCAAACGGGGACTAATATATTTTGAGGTTCCTGTTTATCCACACGACCGGTTTAAAGGTTTGTTCTATGGGTTTATGTTTTCTTATATTTTCTAATTGTTTTACCTATTTGTCGATGTCCTTTCCGAGGACTGAGTTTATTTTTTGAGCTTCATAATTTGGACTAGTAAGGTAAAACAAACCAAATGTATTGGAGGACTAGTTTGATTTTTTAATTCAACATGATGAACTTCGTTTTTTCTTAGTTAAATTTACAGGGATAGCATAGGAGTCGGTAAGGGTTAATGATAAGCACTTTCTCTTTTTTTGGCAGTTTCCTAAAAGGCAAGAACTGGGATAAGATTTTTTACAAAATCTCCTTTCCTGTTCTTAACTCTCACTGTTTCTTGATTTGTTTTTTCCTTTCTCTTTTTGACTTTCACATACATCCTAAGTGATGAAATGAAATATATCCAATGAAATTGAAACTCAACAGTTTACACGTTTTATTTCAGAGTAAATTTCATATAAATATCAATTTGAACAAAAGTTCCAAATAAAATAGCCCAATATGGTACAGTTTGATCCTTAGCATATTTCAACTTGAAAAAAGAAAGACTCGTAGCAGAAAGTGGCTAGCATTAGCTCGTAAAAGAATTATGTAAAAGATGGATCATATTTAGTGTATGTACCGAATAAACCCCTTAGAAATTGAATTAAGCCACAGAAACCTTTAAACCGAGTGAGCTGAGTATGTGACGACACTTGATGTGAGACGTATGTGTCGCAACACAGAATTTCTAACTAACTTTAGAACTACTGACTACTTCTGCAACTATTAACATTTAATTAAATAATATTTTTCTTCGATTGTTGACATTTTTATGTGATATTACATGGTATGTCTGAAGTAACATAATGTTCGCATCTTTATAAAACATAATACTCAAAAATGGTTGGAGAGATCCTGCCTTTAAACATTACAAGGAGAGGACCCACCAATCCTGATTACAATTGCATGCATTTGATCTGTTGTCGCTGCATTATTCAAGAGTAAGAACAAATAATGCCTTTTATTTACCTGAACGAGAAGGAAAAACCCGTAGTATTTTTCAGTAAGGAGTTTCTCAAACTACAAAAACTAAGGGTGATCAAATTTTAAAAGGAACTTTCATACTTGAATTTAATACCAAAACAAATCTTTTGAAGGATCAAGATTTTGTGCTGTAACAATATGTAATACGTTATTTTCAAAAGGCTGTATCTTATAAATCTGATTTCAGTAATATTTATGTTTCTGGTGGTTCAGTTTCAAGGCTTGAAGGTTTTGTTTCCAACAGGGAGCAATCATATGAAGATCCTATTGAAGAGTAAAGTAGTTGTTTCAGTCTGGGTTTCCATCAATTTTGTTGAAAGAGCTTTTTTATTTCCATATAGTTGGACTCTAATGCTAGAGGTTTTTTTCTTTCAGGTTGTTGTATGCAGTTTTTGTAGTTTCAAATGAAAATGTGACGGTTAGTGAGTTGGCAACAACCCTACAGGCTGACTTGTCACAGCTGCAGGCTGCTGGTGCTTTTGTGTGTAGATTGGGATGGGCAGCAAAAGTACTTGATCCAGAATCTATTATTGGAGATTCAGCCATTCCTGCATCTCCTATGAGTACAATTTGTGACGATGATGCTTCTGTTGCTAGTCAAAATAATGATAATACGCTTTTCGAGAATGACTCCATTCAACAAGCGGATACCTCAGCTTCAGGGAACCTTGCATCTCGTTCTTCCTACACTCGTGTTGCTTTCATAGTTGATGCTAATATTACATCCTACCTTATGATGGGATCTGTTTCACCAGGTATATATATACCCGTCACTCCTTGATTCGTGAAGCTTAAAGTTTAACTATTTGATATAATTTTCTGAACTATTTTTTTGGTTAAATTATTCATTTTATCCTTTTTGCTGTGCTCATTTTAAGTCTTAATTTCTATACCAGAAAATTATAGGTTTTAAACCTCACATAATTTCTGTACCACCATACGAAAGTTTATGTATCGTTTTTATACTATAAATTTTTTTTCTTAGTATTAGTGCTCGCCATAGTCACCAAAACTTTACTCTTACGGGGCATGTAAGAACTAAAACTTTTAGGTTTCTCGTAGGAACTAGAATTTAAAAGGTTTGTCTAACTTATCTCAAGTAAAAATGGGGTTGAACAATTCCATTCAAAATTATTGGTATAAGTCTCTAATATACTTGAACATGATTGGTTGCAAGTATTAATTGTATTTATTTTTTGGATGGGGTTGCTTATCCCATTTTTACTTGAGGTAAGTTATTCAAAGGCAAACTTAAAATAGGATAGTCACAGGGACTAATTGAAGAGGTTAACCTGTTTTGTCAAAATATAAGTTATATTATTCTTGAAGGCAATTTGGATGAAATGAATTCTGCTACTCATTATGGCTTCTGAGTTGGCTTATCTTCTTCTTGCTTGTCGCCAAATTTGCAGGCCTGAAATCTCATGCTGTTACACTTTATGAAGCGGGAAAATTGGGTCATGCGAGCATTGCTGATCTTTGCAAGGATCTTAGTACCCTGGAAGGTGCAACATATGAGGGAGAATTACAGGAGTTTGCAAATCATTTATTTAGTCTGCGTTGTGTCTTAGAATGTCTTCAATCAGGTGGAATAGCTAGTAATAAAGAAGAGGAAGATTCTGATAACCTGAACATGATTACGTCAAGCAATGATGGGCCAAGTTCTGTGATACCTGAAATTTCTTTGGATGAAAAATCAGGAGAGTCTGGTGTTTTAGAAACTGTAGTGAGTAATGAGGATTTAATAAATTCTGTTTCAGAGAATTTCGTGGAGGCTTCTGTGTACAGTGAACGTGATCCTAGTACTAGTAGTGGGATTGATGATGAAACACAGTCCAGTACTTTGGAGGAAGGCAGCGATCATCACATTGAGGAAGCTGACAAGTCACACACAAATTTCCGTGAGAATGAGAAACTAGCTGTGTTAGAAGTTTCAGATGTCAAGATAGAAATGCTGAAAAGGAAAAAGATATATCGTGTGGACCTTCTCCGTTCTGAAAGTTTGGCTTCTCTTGCACCAACTACTCTTGATCGCTTGTTTCTTCGTGACTATGGTATACTTGTGTCCATAGTGCCTCTTCCCCATTCATCAATTATTCCTAAACCTACAGGACCAGTTCATTTTGGTCCTCCTACGTATTCTTCCATGAGTCCATGGATGAAATTGGTGTTATATTCAACTGCAGGTAATGGGCCTCTATCAGTTGTTCTGATGAAAGGCCAATGTATGCGCTTGCTTCCTGCTCCATTGACTGGTTGTGAGAAAGCCCTTATATGGTCTTGGGACGGTTCCACAATAGGAGGTTTAGGAAGGAAGCTCGAAGGAAACTTAGTGAAGGGAAGTATACTTTTGCATTGTTTAAATTCACTTCTAAAACATTCAGCTGTGCTCGTGCTGCCTCTCAGTAGATTTGATCTTAATCAATCTGGAAAACTTATTACTTTGGATGTCCCTTTGCCTTTAAAAAACGCTGATGGATCAATTGCCTCTGTAGAAAAAGAGTTAGGACTAGATGATGAAGAGGAAAATTTTAAGCTGAATTCTCTGTTAAATAATTTGGCAAACAAAATGGAACTGTGGACCGTTGGTTATGTTCGGCTATTGAAACTATTTAACGGAACAAAATCAGGCCAGTTCTCTTCCATAGAGAAATATGAATGGGTGCCATTGAGTGTGGAATTCGGGATACCACTATTTAGTCCAACGTTGTGCAATAGTATATGTACAAGGATAGTTTCATCTAAGATGCTTCAATCTGACTCATTTGGTCAACACCATGATGCAATGCAAAATTTAAGGAAAAAGTTACATGACATTTGTGCTCAGTACAAATCAACTGGTCCAACTGCAAAGGTTCTTTACCAGAAAGAGCAATATACTGAACAACCTATGAACCAAGCTAGGGCAACACGAAATCCACTTGTTGATATTTCTCCCGATTCAGGGGTGGTATTAAGCGTGCGTCAGAGGTTAAAACTTGCTAATCAACAAAGCTGCCAAAATGAAGTGTTGTGCTGTGATGGCAGTGCTCTTAGGTTTGTTGCTGAATTCCTATTAATCCAATGCTTAAAGTTGATTAATTTATTTTCTTTAATTAGCAATAATAAATTAATTAAATGAGTCCCTTAAGGTGCCCCAACCCATAAATATGATTTACCATATCTACAACACATCTTATAGAATATACCTTAAAAAAACTACTTTTACCTAGACATGTATATATATAAAGAATTATGGAGATACATTATATCTTTTTCTTTCCTTCGGATTATGCATTTTTTTTATTTTAAAATAACATTGTTATTGAGAGTCTTCATGTCTGTGCATGCAGCCTCCATCTCATTGTGATTTTTCAAGAGACATATTGAGATTCAATTGTCTATATTTTCGTAGTTCACCAGCCACATCCTTTTGACATTGTTGATACCTATCTCCTACACATCATAAACTAACAAAACAACAATATATACTACCCTGGTGTTTCATACTCCGCTTTCCACTTACAAAGATGATATTTATGAGATTTATATCAGACTTACGACAGAACAATACCCTATTAAACCCTTTATGAACATGTATGGTTTAATTTTATACACATAATAAACAGGATTTAGGACACATACACCAATTTATATATGAGAAATTAGTTTTGTTTTTTTTTAGGTTTGTATTGCATGCTCATCCTTTTAATTATGTGAGACCAAAAAATTCTTCCCATCATGGACTGCATTCCTAAACAGCTTAAAGTTGCTTAATGTTTTCGTTTGATTAAACTGTACTAGCATTGTCTTGACAAACACAAGACAGAAAAGAATGTTTTTCGTAACTTGATTTTCTAATCATCCAAAGTCTCAGAGAGTGTGCTCTTGCATGGTGCATGCAGATCATACGCATTAACTTTTCCTCGTGAAGCTGCCACGAAACCTATTAAAGAAACCCCTGAAGCCAATACGAAAAAACCTGAACCAGAAGCAAATGATAGTAAAGAAGCAATCCTTCCGGGCGTTAATCTTATTTTTGATGGTTCTAGGTTGCTTCCATTTGATATAGGAGCTTGTCTTCAAGCTCGCCAACCTATATCCTTAATAATAGATGCAGCTGCTGCCTCAGCATATGTACCATTCAAATAGATCTGCACTCATAAATCATTATTGATTACTCCACTTCAAATCTTTGACACGTGAACGGCAATGCTTGCTAGCAACTCATGTTTGATGACACCGTGTACTTCTTCAAGATTGATGGTAGTTAATGAGCGCAAACTTGGCCTCAGGTTTAAGGTAAATGTTCATTGCTTTTCTTGTTCAGTGGTATGTCCATGGATTTGCACGCATTACGATATAAATTATGCATGTTGTTTGTATCTGTTCCAGATTTTGCTATACCAAGAAATTCAATATCAGTTAGAGCTGTGAAAAGAGGAAATATATGTTAAACAATGTATATATATATGTTAGGATATTTTTTTCTCCTGTCAAATTTGAGAAAAACTTATCCATTGGAAATTCGTTTCTTTATTTCATCTTACATGATGTGTACTTGTCAGTTTTCTTTTACCTCAGTTGTTTCTTTGTTTATTGTTCATGTGTAATTTCTACAGCTTTGTGTAGACTAATTAAACAAATTAAGGGATGCCAAATATTTATTAGTTTTATTTTCCTCCAAATCTAAATGAAGTTAACATACCTGACTATTCGAACCACTGAAGTAATGATCGCCAATCGCTTTAAGTATGGAATACATATTTTAAAAGAAATAAAGATGTGTATATTTTAGACAAAAAATACTATTTTATTTAGGTGAAATTATTCTCAAAATATATAAATAAAGAAATTAATGTGATTAATAAAACATCTATTAAGGTTAGTTTCTCGTAGTTGTAGTCAAATCAGTTTATTTATAGATATTTATTTTGTGATTTTTAATTAATATTAATGTAAAAATTTAGAATTTAAAAAAGTAAATTTTTTCTTTATATGAGTAATAAAATAAGAAAAAATTTATTATTTTGATTTAATGGCCAAGCATATAATAAAACGACACACTTATAAGATGGTACATATTTTATTTGTTTATTTTATGTATATGTCTTCTTAAATTTTCTGGAAATTTCAATTAATTTTTTAAAACTAATTAATATAATTAATGAGTGCATTTAACTAAGAAAATAATCAATAATTAATATAAAAAATACTATTACGATTGAGGTGTATTAGATATGACTAAAATAAGATTATGATCATGAGTGTATGCATATTTTTTTTTTGGGTATAAAAAATAATTTTAAAAAACTAATTAGAAATTTTATATATATTTTTTTATAAATAAAAGCTTTCATGTTAGGCATCACTATGTCACTTAAGATCTCAGTTAGGCTGACACCTCAAGTAACAACCATCATTTTCCATCACATGAAAAAAGTATTATTAAACAAAAGAAAAAAGAAAGAAAATACAAAAATATGGGGACTAGACCAAAACTCATATGTTAACAAAAACGATACATATGTAGATTATACCTATTCATAAAGAATTCTAAGAACAGACAAGGTGGAAGCCTATTATACCAAAGAAAAGATTCTCTATGAAAAAATCCTAAATTAGTCAATTTATCAGCACACGCATTTCCTTCACGAAAAATATGAGTAACCGTAAATCTAATTTTCCCACAGTAATTAAGACAAGCATTCCATCGATTACGAAGCATCCGAGGAACATTTGTCCTAGCAGTAAACACAGCACAAACCAAAGCAGAATCACATTCCAGCCAGACATTAGTAAGCCCCATCTTTTGAGCTTCCTCCATAGCATGTATAACCCCATAAAACTCAACAATCAGAGCAGACTGAACTTTAAGAAACGCAGAAAAAGCTCCAATAAATTTCCTCATACTTCCACGAAAAATACCTCCGCAAGTAGCAAGACCAGGATATCCCTAGCAGCCCCATCAATGTTAATTTTAACCCAACCTGATGAAGGAAACTCTCATCTAACAGGAAGAGGACGTAGAACTTTACCGGTACGAGTGTTAATACCAAAAAACTTGAGCACATTGAAATCGAACATATCATTCTTCATTTAAGCTTTAGACAAATTACCTACTAGACAAGTTAAGTTTTTAATAACCAAAATAGCCTTAGAAACCTCAATCTTATCCTGAAAACGAGCATAATTCCTCATAAGCCATATCATCCAAATAGAAAAAGTTATCCCGACTAGCTTAATCAATTTAACCTACAGACTACCATCACTATTAATAAAAGAAAGAAGATCATCCTTATTAGAGAAATGATAAGTAGGAAAAATGTGTTGAACTCAACTCCAAATACGCAAAGCATTAGCACATTCAAAAAATAAATGTTGAATAGATTCCTCGTGCTTTTCACAAAGCATACATATAGAACAAATATGCAAACCTTTATTTTGAATATGTTTATCGGTAGGAAACCGCCCATGAAAAACTTTCCAAAGGACAAGAGTTTTGGAAGGCGAAATATATGAAGACCAAATAAATTTACCCCAACCACAGGAAACCCCTGGATCCAAGAAAAAAGTCATAGCTGATTTAACAGTGAGACGACCAGACTCATCTAGAATCCAATTAGGAATATCCTGTACCGTCCTAACCATGATATGACTAAAAAGATGAGGCATCTGCTGTAAAGACAATGGAATATTCCAATCACCACCTGTCCAAAACTGAGAGACTGTATCCGGAATATTAACACCATCAGATAATCCTGCAATATTTGCTAAAGAAGTAGTAGCATACCATTTATCATTTCAAAAATTAATAAGAGAATCTGTACCAACAGTCCAAGAAGTATAATCAAGTATAGTAGAATAAAACTGCTTAATTCCATACCAAAGAGATGACGATCTATAAACCATTCGAAACTCGTATTTTGATTTAAGGACCCTAGCTTTCAAGAGCAAAGACCAAGGCTTGTTGCTATAAGCAAAGTTCCAAGCAAGCTTAAGAAAATATAAGCTATACCTTTTTTCAACTGCTTAAGAAGAGAAACAGGTCATTTATACAAATTAAAACTATAAGCTAGAAGACCCGTAATCACTGTATTGACCAACTGAACCCGACCCATCATGCTAAGAGATTTACCTTTCCAAGAAGCTAACTTCAATTTGACTTTATCAGCCAAAGGTTGAAGAAAACGACCCCTTGAAGCACCAATTTTAAATTGAAAAGAATGATTAATTTAAAACGTGACACTAATTTTGTCCAAAGTATTAAATTTCATTAAATAAGTTTGATATTAATTTTTATATTTATTATTGTACTATCATATATTTATTTATTATACATATCAAAATAAAATATTTAATATCTTTTTGAGGTATTTCGTATCGATAAAAATATTGAGATAATTAATAAAATTTATTACAAAATTTAGTATTATAAATTTTTATCAACATTTATTTTAGAGATAAAAATACCAAAAAATTTAAAATTATAATCAGTAAAAAAAACAAAAAATAATATTAAAAATCCAAGAATATATATATATATATACCGATTATAAATATAATATATTACTGAAATACATGTTTGAAAAAGAGATCAGAGTATTCAAAATGAAGAATAAAAACAGTGAAAAGGGTGAGAATTTAATCCTCATATTTATACATTTTAAGAATTCTTATTAGATGCCCAAAGAATAAGCATTTTAATTTATAATAAATAACTGAAAATTGTGTTGTTATGGAACATCTCTATATTTATATTTTTGAGTTATATATAAATTAAGATTAAATATTTGTTAATGAATTGAAAACATACGTTTGAAGAGAATTTATTATTGATGAATATACATAAAATATATAATGTACAATTAATTAGTTGAAATAAGATTAAAGAATATGATGTAGTTTTATATAATGTAAATAGTTGAAGAATAATATTCATTAAAAAGTAAAGGACACCACTGAACTTACTTTCTATTATTTTTATTTTTTTACTGATTTTTTTTTATATTATATTATTTTCTTGATGTGACTTCAAATTATATATTGATTTTAATATTTTAAAATATATTAAAAATATATTTTCAAAAAATTATTGATTACTTAAGTATTACACAAAATTTGCTATCTTCCTATTATTGCACAATTTATAGGGACGAATTCATGGTTTCTAAAATATATCTATTACCGCTTCTTAATATTTCATAACATTTGCTACTTTTCTATAATATAACTAAATATTCATGATTTCTCAAATCTATCTATTACTTGTCTTATATAATTAAAATTATAGTTTAAATATATATCTCATATTTACATTTGGAAAAAAAATAATTATAGTTTAAATAGTGCTACCTTTTTTCTTTTAAAACATATAATCTCACGTTTACCTTAAAAGTTCAAGATTTGTCTCAGATAAATCATAGTTGGAAAATATTCACATATAATTAAAGTATCTAACAACATTTTGATGAATCGAGATTTGAAATGGAGAATTAATTGTAAATTAAGATTGACTCAACTAAAAAAATACAAATAAATGTGTTCGAAACATGTTCTAAAATGATAATAAATACATATAATTATTGTTTCTAATAGGAAGATAAATCTAGAGAACTATTGAAGTCTTCTTCTCCTTCTTTCGGTCGGTCAGGTTGTTGGGTGATGAACTGAGATTCTTCTCGTCCTTCTGCTTTTCTTCTTGTCCTTATGCTTCTCCTTGGCACTCTGACGCTCAAGTCAGTAAAGCGGATGATGGTATTCTAGTAGGTGAACAGTAATAAATTACGTACCTTTCTTCTTGGAATGTGTGTTATTTATATTATTCTAATGGACTTAAGTTGGGCCGGTTTATCGGAGTGGATCTGCTTAGGTTGTATTACCTAATTCTTAATGACGGATTAACTTCACTGACCTTGGTTTGAGCCTTATCGGTAATATGGGTCGGCCGGCCAGGGTGATTCCCCTCGCATCGGCCAAGATTTCATGGTCTCGACCAAGTCTCTAGGGTCTCGGCCAGGTTTCCCTAGTCTCGATCACGTAGACCAGGTCTCGGACAGCCAGGTGTGTGTCTGATCAGGAGATTAATGATAAACAATTATAGTGTTTTAAAAGTTTCAGCTGTTATTTTAAAATACCCTAAATTTCAGATATATATTTTTATCATATGTTTTTAAAATATATTTTGATGTTGAGATAAAGTGGTTAGAATTCTTTCCAATAATGTTTTTCCAAAATATACTCTTAACAATAGATTTTTTAGTAACAATTTATTTCCGAAAATATCTGCATGATGACTTGGGTTGAGTTCCCAACAGTTCACGCAAGAGATAAAGCGAAAAGGGTGAAAACGGTGTCGTATGAATGATTGGGAATTTGCGAGTAAGGTAGTGTGCGTATATATTCAATGTGGGACATTGTGATGTGAGAAAGAAGAAGGAAGAAGGAAGTGAAAGCAGAGAGAAAAAAATGGAAGGAGAGAAAGAGAATCCCGATGGTAACGCCGCTGCTATGGTACACTCTTTCTGTGAAATCACTTCCTCTTCCAAAGAAGAAGCACTTTTCTTTCTCGAAAGCCATAATTTTGACCTAGATGCCGCTGTTTCCACATTCCTCGATAATGCCAATAACCCTATAAGCATCCCTCAAAACGACGACGTTGTTCCAAACCCCAACGCAGGCGCCTCTTCCCCTCCCTCCGATTCTCACTCTCCGGATTTCTACCCTTCGCGGTCCCCATCGCATTCGCCGACTCCCTCACCGTCGCGCGCGCCCTACGAGCTCCGATCGCGCAGGTCTCTGGGCAAGAAACCCTCTTCCAGTCGCCAAGGCAAAATTCGAACCCTAGGTGATCTGAAATACTCCACTCGTGACTCTGATTCCGATTCCGATCCCGATTTCCAACCTGACGAGTACTACACTGGCGGGCAAAATAGGTATATAAAGTAATTGTTTATTTTATTGATTGAAAATTTGAAATTATGAACTTTTGAGAGAGTGGGATCTAATGCAGCATTTACATTGGAATTTTGATTTTGATTTTTTTTTTTTTTGTATTTGACGTTATTTTCAGTGGGATGCTTGTTCGAGATCCTTCTAAAGGGAACAATAGTGTGGATGATATTTTCCAACAAGCTCGGGATGTTGCTGTTGATGCGCCTCCTGAGAACCCTCGAAACTCTTCGCAGGCGAGAAGTTTCAGTGGCTCGGCGAGGTTGCTTTCTGGTGAAACTGTGCCGTCTGTTTCTCAGCGTTTAGAGGAAGTTACTCACACTGTCACGTTTTGGAGGAATGGGTTCTCTGTCAATGATGGTCCTTTGAGGAGGCTGGATGATCCACAAAATGCGCCATTTCTCGAGGTAAATGATCCACTAAAATCTCTTTTTCGTAGGCTTTTATTCATGTCTTTTATATTAATATGAACATCTTCAAAGGGTGCATGTGCGTTTCGGTATATGGTTTAACTAAGTGCTTATGGAACAAGTGTTCATTGAGTAATTATTGGTTGTAGTCTATTTTTATAGTCTGTTCTGAAGAGCTTATTGAAATATGTTTAAAAAGCACGTTGTCCACATCGTGTCCTGTTATTTTTGTAAGCTTTTTCCTATTACTTGTACTGCATTTGGATAAGCCTCTTCATTAGCATTTACAAGAAAATTTTAAAAAAAACGGTGAAATGAATTTAAGGTTTTTTCTTTAAGTTAGAAATATCCTATACAGTTAGATTTCATAGAAGTTCTCTTGTTTAACTTTCGGGTAACCTAGGTGCATAAACAATGCTATTAAATAGCCGCTGTGGTATCACTGTTGCATTGCATTGCAGTGTTTCTGGGATCTGTGATAGCAATTTCGTTTGCTATTGCGGCTGCTACGATTGTCGTGGTTATGGCATGTGTTCTGCTTTCTGCACCCACTTCTCATCTCCATCGTATATATATTCAATTGAATATTTGAGTTAATTTTATGCCAATTTTTTTACATTTTATTGTGATTTACTTACAGTTTAATTTTTATTTATGTATAATTGATATATCATATAGTTCAACAACTATGCAACTTCTGCTATTTGCATGCAACATTATCCAATATATGATATAGTGATTATTGGCTTTCCACCATTTTTGCCTGCAACACTTGCTTGCTCTACATTATAGCGAATTGTTTGTTTTCCATCATTTTTCATAGTCTGCAATTGAAAACAATGCACAAGTTTATTTTTGTTTATAAAAGAAGAATTGAATTAATTTCACCTTATTTTCTTTTCCTGTAATTGTAAAGAAGTTTATCCAAATAGAATCTCACTCAATAGCTTAGGTCATAAAATGAGCTTCAATTCGTGGTAATAGAACTCTTTTGTTGTGTAGTCTAAATTTATTGAAAGTTCCTGCTTTCACCACTTGCAACTTGTGAAAGGTTATCCTTGTCTTCTGATTGAGAATTATTCATGCTTATAATTTTTTAACTCAATACAGAGCATAAAGAAGTCTGTATGTCCCAAAGAGCTTGAACCAGCTGATCGAAGGACTACTGTCCATGTCAGCCTCACAAGGCGGGATGAAGACTATCCTGTACGCCCTTTTCTATTTTTTCTTCAGCCTTGGATTTGTTAGCTGTCCTATACATGGTTTTTACCTTTCTTTTTTTCCTTTTGTCAATGTTTATATGCAGGAACCAGTGAAGCCACGCCATCTTCCTTTCCAAGGTGTTGGAAGAACCTTAGGTGGCCCAAGCTCCGGCAGTGAGGAACCTATTCAAACAACTGGTGCTTCGCCAACTCCATTGCCAACATTGGGGTTAGTTGTAGATGAGTCACAGCCAATAACATCAATCCAGCTGAGGTTAGCCGATGGCACACGCATGGTTTCTCGCTTCAATCACCACCATACAATCAGAGATGTTCGTGCATTCATTGATGCATCAAGACCTGGGGGAGTGAGAAGTTACCAACTTCAGGCAATGGGTTTTCCTCCCAAACAACTCACTGATTTGGACCAGTCTATAGAACAAGCTGGTATAGCCAACTCAGTTGTAATCCAAAAGTTGTAGGTTGTTTACCAGATTTATTTCCAGTGGACTTGAAAATTATCATTCTTATGTCTAAACATTGATTGATCTACGTATATTCTATTAGTGAATTTGATGAAATGTTCATTGTTAGTATACTCCACTCCTTATTTGCTTTATAAGATAATTATTATACGATCACAATAACCTCGTAACTTATAATTTCTGATTACAAGGACCCTCTACTTTTCTAGTGTTGAGTTTTATTCACAAATTGTAGTTTGTGAACTAGGGTAATTACTATATACGGGATCGTCACATGGACACCAGTTACGATCATGTCATGTCTGTTCTTATGAAATTTTGAACTGGCCTAAATTATAAATGTATTTGTCTTTTTTTTATGTTGATTTCTTCTAAACAATTATTGTTTTTGCAATTACGCACTGATTACGACCGCGTACTTTGTGCCGATCAATTCAAATTCAGTTTTAACTTTTTTTTACTCTCTAATTATTATATTTGGTATTCATATTATAGGATTCCCAATTATACTTTGTTTTTTATTTTTTATGTGTGTTGGGTCTATCTTTGATATTATTTTATATAGGATTCCTGAAGGGGACAAAGGTTGGTTAACTGGTGTGAGATGTTTGACCTGTGAAGGAAAAGTGGCAGTAAGTAAAGTAACTAAGAGAGAAGGTCCACTAGGAAACGGAAAGTGTGAGGGGAACCCAATATTGAAAAAAGGCTCTGATAGTGATATGCAAACAGTTCAATTATAGGCCCATAAACAGGTGTGCCCTAGCTAGTTGCGTTGGATAACGTTAAGTTCAACTTATCAGTAGGCCATGTTCCCGAATAAAACAGAAAAATTAAATCATTTCCTTAATATGGTGCCAACATTTTTTTAGCTACCTACTACTTTAGTCACTATCTTCTTACTTCCTAATTTCATGCCATCAATATGAATGTAATCACATGAAGCATACACAATATTTATATGGAATTAAGATCCAAATTTTGATACTTGGTTCATTGGGCAACAGTATTATCATAGTTAGAAGTGTAAATAGTTGATACAAACTGCAGCCAAGGAGGATACCTGCATAGGAAAAAGTTGTTAGATGAATAGCCCCATCATTGTTTGATAATAAATTTGAAGAAGAAAACGGAAAAGGACAATAGAAAGAGGGTTTGATGTTGTAGAGGTGAAGTAGAAACAATGAGATAGTTGGTGAAATTTTTCCAGAAGGCCACATTTGCTTTCTGCTATTAACTTTTACTTACTTTCTGCTGTATTCATAGCCTCATCCAATAATCACTTGCAAATTTATTGAAGCTGTTTTCATACCAATCATAATAACTCCTTCCTCCACTATTATATCTATATTGCACTCTATTTTACTTTATTTTCTCAAACACCCTTTTTTCTTGGCATACTTCAACTATTACTAAACACCAAAAATTAGTATTCATCATGCATACATGTAATGTTTTAAATAATTATACTTATAACAAAATAAATTAAACTATTACACTTAATAATTTATTTCAAAGTTTTAGATTGTATATGTGGGTGGTTCAAATTGCATATTTTCTTACAGTTTTTAATATTATAAATACGTATTGTAAACAAATATAATTGATACAACTTAATTACACATAAAAATTGATAATATGATAAACAATTATGACAATGGACCATTTTTTAAATCTTAATTAAGATAATTTTTTTTTATTACATCCACTATCAGAAATCATTAAACAACAACTAATTTTTAAAAATAAAAAATAATTAATTAGATTAAGTTAGATATTATTTTATAAATTAAAAAACTATTAATATCTAAAAAAATTCTATTATTAATAAAAATTTACAAAATTATTTCTAAACTGGTATTAATTTTACCTATTAACAATTTTAGATTTTAAAATAATCAATAGTTTAGAATTTAAAATATGTAGTAATTAAAATTTTGATAATTAATTCTTGTAAACTTTTATTAATAATATAAACTACTTAAATTTCAATAATTTTTGTAGGTTAGGTTATAAATTAGAATCTAATTTAGTTAATATAATAATTAATTAATTTTTTAAAAATTAATTATTATTTATTAATTTTTTTGTAGTGATCTTTGTAATTATTATTATTTAGATTATGATTTTTGTTACTTAATGTATCATTTTCAACAGATAAAAAAACATTTTTGTCTTTAATGAAAAAAATGAAATTTAGTTCACGTATATCACTGTTCACCATTAATGTGATAATCCTATATATTGGTGTATAATATTTCTTAAAATAAATATTAAAATGAAATTATTTTAATATATATATACATATATATATATATATATATATGTATAATTAGCATAATGTTAAAAACAATATAACAAATTGGATTTGTGAAAGAATATAAGAACTATGATGATGTATACTATATATATAGGCACTAATTTGACATAATTTATTTTTAAATATTTAAAAATTAATATCCAATAATTAGTAATTATTTTATTTAAAAAAAATCATTTTTTAAACAGTTCACTAAATAGAAATTATAATCAATTCAGAATCATAAAAAGAGAGTTTAAAAATAAAAGGAAAAAATTAAAAGTTAAAATTAAAAAATTAAAATATAAATTAGTCTCTAATAAATAAATGAAAAGTAGTGTATGATAAATGTAAGAAAACTAACCTTAAAACTTTGTAGTAAGAAGCAGAACGTTGATGATTGTAAATAGCAGTGAGGGGGTTCAAATAGCAAAGTCCAAAGTTGAACCTCAAGAGAACCCAGAAAACGCATAAACAGCTTTTATATTTTTGTCTCTGAAAAGTGATTCGCAAATTCAGATCAAACAAAAGCCCCACAAACAGATGTTGGTAAAAGTGATAACAAATAACGACATGATTAAAGCTATATCAATATGTTTAGATAACATTTTATAACTTTTTTTTTTTTACTTTTAATTTAATGACTTTCCAAATCATGAATCATTCTAAGTGTGAGAATAACAATGCAAGATTATTCTTCTTTACAACATTCTTAGAGATTAAATATATACTATTTAAAAGGTGTGCTTCTTCAAATGATACTAAGTTTTTTTTGTGAAGTTAAAGTCATAAATAGATAGTTGTGTCAAAAAAAATTACAGAGAGATATTTGTATTATGAAAAAGTACCGATTCAAAGAAGATTGATTTTTATAAAGAATATTCATAGTTTGTAAAAAAATGCTTCAAAGAATAGAATTTAACTGTTAAAGCTGATAAATATTCAGAAGAATAATGGTATGTGAAAAAAAATGCTTAAATGATAATGTTGGTTGTTATTTATGTAATGAAATAGAAGAGTTGTGAAAGATAATATTCCCATGTCACCATCTTCGAAATCTTATTCTTTGGTATTAAGTTTTAAGACTGCTAATAAACTAACTACTAATTTTATTATTTCGCTAACATTTTCTTATTATCAGAAACTATCAACCGTCCAATACAACACTGTTTTTTCTTCACAGAATAAGTAAATATTTATTTTTTATTTGAGTTTTCTTTTTACATTTTAAGAACAAACAATCCAACTTAATTAGTTACCAACCCAAATTAATATTTTGTTCAAATTTTATTTTGAGCTTTTTCATAACATTTTTTTAATATTAAGAAAATAAAATCTTATCTTATTATAACTCCACCCCCCTAAAATACCATCTTTTATATATATATATATATATATATATATATATATATATATATATATAAATGGTATTTTTAAAAGTTCAAAGAATATTTTCCTTAATGAACTATTCTTTTTTCATGTGTATATAGGTTTTAATAATAGGTATTGTTTTTACAAGGCCTTAAAAACAATTAGCACTCTTCTTCACTTCTAAGTATTTTTGGACTTTCACTCCAATATTGGGGCTTTCGGTTACAAGATCCACTAGTTTGGGCTTGGGCTAATTCTCGATTACAGGATATGGGCTCTCACTTGTCTTGTTTCATCCGGTTCAACTCTCGGTTTCTGGGCTCTGGATCAACTCTCGGGTGGGTGGGTGTACCTACAAGGGACTCTAATGATAAAGTCAGAATTTACTTGTTAAATTATTAGATAAAAATTAATGTACCTACCTCTTAAGCAGATCATCTATATATAATGCTCACTTGTTGGCCTTTTGACTTAATTGGACGTTTACTCTTTGCACCTTACAATTATTAGATATTCAATAGATGTTTTAGGCTTATCTATTGGGCTTTGATACATTATCTCCTCATTTATTATTTATTTATTTTAATTTATCTTTTCATTATGCTGACGGCCTCTCGATCTTTCGACCTAGTGGCCTACCCAATACACTAGCCCCTAGGCATAAGGAATTTCGAAAAGACGAAATACGGATAAAAAATATTCAGAGTTTTTAATTGAACATGACATTTAATATTCTTGTCTTAGAGATTTTGTGTATTAAATGCACTTTGTAAGAAAAGATTGTATCATTTTGCGTGCATGATAATTACTTTGATGTTGACGTGAAGCGCTTTTAATCCTTAGCCATTGGATGCATTAAAATTTAACAGTTCAAATTTTGTGTTGTTTCGTTTGGAAGGGGTTTTTGACCATTATAAATATCAATTTCATGGTCACCCTACCCCACTGTTCTTACTACTTTTGTATCTTTGTATCCGATAAATATTTGTAATCATTCTTATAAGGTATTGTGTCTTCTTCAAGCTGTGTTCCAATTCTGATGAGGATTTGGGGTTTTCGAGCATGAGTAATGGAGCTGTCGGGAGAGTGATTGAGGATATAACAAGGAATATTCATTCTGCGGCTTCATCTACCACAGTATCACTTGTAAAGAATAAAGTTTGTGTTGGTGTAAATTCGAGCGAGGAAGTTCCAGATCTTGAGGCTGAAGAATGAGTCGAGAGGGCAGAAGAAAATTGGAGTCTTCGGCTTGGTTATGAATATGAACGGGTTGATTATAGAGTTTGTGAGTATTTTCTCGATATTGTTATACTTCAACCCTTCGTAGTTTTTTTTTGTCTAATGTCTCTATTTATTCTCCTGAAGCCATTGAGAAAATTATTTCTTCTAAGCGTTGTCGGACTATTGACAATGTTTGTCATGACCATGAAGGTAAAGGTGAAGCCTATGATTTTTTATTTTATTTTTATGAATGTCTTTTTACGAACATTCACGTCAGATGATCTCCACTCGATGAATTTCAAATGGGTATTTTTGTTTTTCGCTTTCTTAATGTCGCCCCTACTCAACTACATCCTAATAGTTGGACTTCCATGCAAACCTTTCGCGTTGTATGTAAATTTCTTTCCTTATCTCCTAATTTGTTTTTTCTTCATTTTTACATACAACACAAAAGACTTCCATAGAAGTCCAACTATTAGGATGTAGTTGAGTAAGAAGAAGGCGAAAAACACACATTTAAAATTCATGGAATGAAAATTTAACGTGCATGTTCGTAAAGACATCCATACAAATTAATTCACAAACTTCCATTCACGGTCATGACAAACATTGTCAATAGCCCGACAACGATTGAAAGTTATAAATATATATATATATATATATATAACTTTTATATATAATTAATTATATAAAACTTTTATAACATAGTTTCATAATATATAATTAATTATTAAAATAACATATATATCAATTTTTTATAACGTCTCATAATATATAGTTAGTTATTAAGATCATATTTATATCACCCCTTTATAACATATGAATTAACGTTTCATAATATATAATTGGTTACTAACATCATATATATCAACTTTTTATAACGTTTCATAATAAGTTATTATAACTTATTGTTAACATCATATATATCAACCTTTCATAGCCTACGAATTAACGTTTTATAATATATAATTAGATGTAAATATTTTAGGAATCAATTTTATAATATTAAATGAAGTTAAATTATACCTATTAGAATTTAATAATATCCTTGGAAGAATACATTCTTAGTAACAGTAAGTTTAAAAGCACTTATGAAACGTATATGGATATCCAATCCAGTATCTGTTGGAAGGGAATTATGAATCAGATTTGTTGAGAGAAGTTGACATTATTATTATATTTCTACATAATTTCACCTTTCATTCTGCCTTATTCTGTGGACCACATGCCATTGCATGGTTGGCTCAGAATAATCAAAGTAAATTCACTATAAACATTATCTAATAATCTTAATTTACGAAAAATACAAAAAAAGTCTTATAAAAATCATATAGGAAAACTCATTTAAATATACATATAATATAATAAACTATATTAAAATTCCTTGAAAAAATTAAATAAAAATTAAAAAAGTGAGTTTATAGTTAAAAATGAGTGGTGAATAGAAAAAACTGATAACTTGACTAATTAGATTTTATGTTAAATATTGTTATTAGTCAAAACCTTGACAAATGTAAGTTAATAAAGAATAGTTATTTATATAATTTTTTGATGTAAACTATAGTTTTATGTTAATCAGTGTAATGCTTAAAATATTGTAAATATAAAATATTAACAGTAGAGAAACTAATAGTTCTATTTTGGTTTAGAAAAATGAGTATAAATGCATATACTGTACAAAATGTAAACTTTTTTTATGTAGTTAAAATTACTGATAAAATAAATCACGTTTCAATGCAATTACTAATAATAAAAACTTTAACATTTATACTGTAAAATTAAGTTTTCATGCTGATTATAATACTAAAAGATATAAAATGTCTATATTTGTTGTAACCATAATTAACATAGAAAATTGATTTTTTTTAAAATTAATTATTGACTTTAATTATTATTTTCCTAACAAAATAACTAATAAAATATACAATTTCGTGTATAGAAACTTGCAATTTATCATAAATATTTAAAAAAATGTTATATAAACCTACCAGCAACACATGGATAACTGTTAGATATATTTTTTGAAAAATCACATATCACATGACATATACTGAGAAGATATAACTTTTTTATTTAGAGGTCTATATGTGTAATTTTGATAATCTTTTGATATCTACGTGTGGCAATTATAAAGGGGATCTGATCCAATAATTTTTTAAAAGATGTTTTTTGACTAAAAAATTTATTAAGTAAAAATAATTTTAAAAATAAAATAATTAATTATAAATTAACTAAATTAAAATTATTTTATAAATTTAAAAAATTATTAATATCTAAAATAAGTTTTTAAATTAATATTTAATTATTACTTATTAAAATTTTATTACTTATTATTTTATATTTTAAATTAATTTTATTAATCTTCCAAACATGTAGAATCTAAATATTAGTAACTAAAATTAAAATAAGTAATTTCAATAATAAAAATATTTTATAATTTTTATTAATAATAAAAATTATTTTAAATATAAATAATTTTTTAATTTTTAAGTTAATATCTAATTTAGTCAATATAAAATTAATTATTTTTTTATCTTTAATTTAATTATTATTTAATATTCTTTTTTAATATAAACAAGATAAACATCAACTTTAGATATGTGATTTTGGTCATCTCCATCTAAAAATGCATAATTTTTAAGTAGAAAAAGATTTAAAGATAAATGTTTTTGTAGCTTTAGGTTTGAAGGATAAAAGAGAAAATATCTATACTTTTGATCTTGATATAATGTGTTTTTATAATTTTTTATCATGTTATACATGATTACGTAAAATGAGTTTTTTTAAGATATATTTTATATGATGTGTTGTAAATACGATAATTATATGGGTTGGAAAATCGAAGTGATCATCTAATGAATTTATTATTGTTGATTAAAAAACAGGTGTGAAATTGTGAATTTTTTTTTCTCGACTCAAGATTTCAGATAATATTTAATTAGTGATTATCAAATTCTGCAGATGTGGTGGTGATTGGTGGAGTTGCAATGGTGATTGCGCCATCATGTGGGGCGGATTATGCGGGTCGGTCCATCATCTACGATAAAAAAATACGAGATTGATCCGTTAGTCCGAAAAAAAGAAATTAATTGACTTTTGACAACAATGACAATGACGCATTCTCCTTTGCAGCGTCGCCGTTAGCTTCTTGCGACTCCGCGTGGCTTGCGTTACTGTTTTCACTCCTTCTTTGCGTTAAAAAACAAAAAAACGAGTCATGAAAATCAGTCCGTATTTTGTATGTGGGGCGGGCCTATATGCAAGTCGCCCGCTTTGTCACCCCTAATTTTTAGTTTTTGTATTTTTTTCATTAAAAATATATATTTATTTATAATAAACAAATTATATAATAATTATTATTATAAATATAATAATTCTATTTACATTTTTTTCATCAAATAACTTGTATTTTTTCAAAAATTAATTGTTAAACTATATCGAATTATACTACTAATAATTTTAATTCATCCAAACTTATATAAAAATATCTAATATTTGATTATTTTATTGTTTTAAAGACAAAGATAAATTTTTAATATTATATTTTACACAATAAAAACATTTTCACAATTTTCACATCACACACTTTAATAAATTTTTCTTCCAATCCAAACACATTAACTTTCTTCATACTTTCATCTGAAATCCTCACACATCCACTTCTGATACTTCCAATCCTCAATTCAAACACAATCTTAAAAATAAAAAGAGAATAAAAAACTAAAAATATTAAACACAAAAATAAATATCCTAACAATATTTTATATGTCGATTTTATATTTGAACTAATGTGAAATATATTTTATAATTAAATCTTATTTTTTTTAACAAAACAAAATTAATAGTGTTACAATTTAACTAATATATTAATTAACATGGATAGGATTATATAAATAATGGAAAATAATAAATATTTAGATTTATTAGTAAAATAATAAAATAAATATTGTAAAATTATAAGGGTTAAACAAAATATCTCTTTTGGAATTATCAATATCTTATTGAATAAAACAGTGGAAACAATTATTGAAATAAAAAATTACATTGGAAGGAAAATAAACAAAAAAAAACATAATAATTCTTGCACATGTAAAACATGGCTGAAAATAAATTTTATACGTAAGTCAATGATAAAATAAAAGTAAAAATAATATACTAAAAGGTGAAAGTTAACGTTTTTCAAAATGTTTGCGAAACTAGCATGTGAAAAACGTTGTGGGGGGAGAAAAATTTCCATACATGTTTCTAAATGGAAAAAGTAAAATAAATAAGTTATATATATATATTTAAATATTTATTTTTAACCTGCACATCAAGTAATTTTAATTTTTGACCTTTCTTTTATTTTATTTTATTTTTCTTGTACCTTTTGAGAAATTAATCTCAATTACACTCTAAAACTATTATGAAAAGTTTGTTTTGTACACATTATAACGTAAAATAAATAAATTTTTAATGTAATAGAAACAGTAGTAATTAGCTGAAATATGATTTAAAAAATGAACTATGAAATACGAACTTTTGATCCAATCACGAGTTTATAGATAAAGTTAGCCAATTGAAAACTATTAACTTGTGTATTACATTGACAGAAATGGATCTTCATATATTATTATTATTATTACTATTAGTATTTAAATATTTTAATATTAAAAGAAAACATATTATATTTCACTTTTTCATGCCCTATATTCATGTCTGGAATGTTTAAGAGATACATTTATGATCTGTGTTGGATAAGGATGAACAAAATATGAGATTCTAAATGAATGAAAATGGAGCAAAATATAATTATTTTAAAAAATTAAACAGAGTAAAAATATGAGAATGATTTTCCATATTGCTTTTGTAGAGGATTTTTTTTTTGTTATTTGTATTTTTTATTTCTCCTGTTATCTTTCTTCTAACAAACACACTTATTTTTCATTTTTTATTTTTCACGGATTTATTCTCTTCTGGACCTATCTTCAACTGCACCAAACAAGCTTTAAATCTAAACAATAATTTATGATTTCATAACTCTTTTAATTTAATTTGTAGGTATAATGTATCAAAAACATTTTTTTAAATTAATCTTATAATATAAAATTCAAATTAATTAATTAATTAATTAATTCACTCAAATTCACTAAAAGTGTCTCACAATGGTAACTTTTAATATTTATAAATGTATATACTCAAATTCATCACCAGAATCTCTCATGATATATACACATGCAGTTTCTATCTTAACATAACAGTGTCTTATGAAGAAAAAAAGTGTATTACATCTGTGTTGTGACAGAAAAAAATTGTATACTGTTAACTGATAAAAATGATGTTTAGTATACATTCCAGCAATTAAGAGTTAATGAAGTTATTAAGAGAAATGATAGTTTAGAATTAAACGAGATAATATGATGATAAAATGTGTGAAATGGAGATTAGTAGATGATAAGTATATGCAGATGATTGAAAAGAAAAGAGCATGCACAAGCATAACACAAAAAATGTCAAATTGTGAATGATTGGTGTAGGGTAAGGCAAGAAACGCAACAGTGAAAAAACTGAAAGGAAGGGACGGAGGGAGTGTCCCACAAAGAGGGCAACATCTTATATAACATGGCCTTCTTTTGCTATGTGTACCTCTTCCAACCCACTTTTCTCCCTCTATATTTGATTAGATTGACATGACCCCTCTGACATAGGTGTGTCTCTGCATGGATTCCAATTTACAAAACGGTGTCGTCTTCCTCTCATTTTTCCCACCATCCTATTCCTATTCCTAGTGCCTAGCTAACATATACCAATTCCATCATAGTAAAGCAAAAGTGGTGTTTGTGTGTTGTATCATTGTATGCTGTGTGTGAGTGTGTGAGTCTGAGTCTGATAGAGAGAGAGATATTACATATAGATCAAAAAGATCCAATATCTCCCCAAAGGAATATCACATGGGTGATAGATGTCCATGGAATGGACGGTTGATGTTTGATTCCTTTCAATCACACCCACCACTACCCCTACAATTTCTAAAGCCAAACCAAAGACTATTATTATATTACTTTCATCACCAAACAACAGCTTTTTGCACTTTGTGTTATATTCTCAGCCATTAAGTTTTGCTAGGGTTCCAATCAAACAATCTCGCCAAAAATGTATACATATCAATCTACACAGTACTTATTAAAAGGTTCTTAGATGGTCACAGATTAATCCTTTTTTATATCAAAAGTTATTTCTTACTTCTTATACATATCTATGTGTAAATCCTGCCGATCTTTTCAAGAATATTTTGATACTTAAGCATGTTAAAAATGGAGCAGATATAAGTTAATTAAGAAGCATAGCTATAAGTACGTGCTTAGTACTACTAATATGATTAGCATAGATGATGATGTATTATTCTGTGATTTAATTTTTGTGAATGAGTGAAGCACTTTTTCTCTCTCCTCTATTCCATGATGTGAGTGAGAGATAGCCAACAATATAGTACGCATAAACAGTGGTGGTGCATAGACCTAAGAGGGTGAGTTTCACACAGATACATCTTTCATTGGGAAGGAAAACTCTGAGTTAAGTTGCAGAGACACACGTTAACCCTGTGTGTAGCCTCTGTGTCTCCACCTGCATTTAACACACAGCACTGGTAGTGTTTGAGTTTATGTGTGAGATGGAGAGAGAGAAAGAGAATGAGACTAAGAAGCAACACTGTTGATGCACAGAAGGAGGAAGGTAGACTACACATTCCCAAGGGAGGACTCTGAATCTGAATCTGATTCCACTACCTTTTACAGGCTATAGAGCCAAGAGCCCAAAAATCCCTATTGTTCTGACTGACTATCCATTTGGGTTCTTTGGAGTTTTCTACAAAAAAAGACTCAGATTTTTTAGCTTCATTTCCGGGAGTACTCTCTGGACAATTATATGCAGTGCTCTTTTTGAGAAAACAGTAAGGTGGGGACTAGGAACAACTGATCCAAGCCAAAGAGGTAGAGCTAGATACAGCTAGTGGTATTACTGTTAATATTACATAGTATTGTAAATAAATAAATAAATGCATTCTATATCTACCATGTGATTGGTTTTACAAAGAGAGACGAAAAGAGGTCATTCCTTTCAAGGGTTTAACACAACTTACTTTGTAACAATGATAGGGTTTGGAGGGAACAGCTGCAGTGAGCTTTCTGAGATGGACATGATGAACATGGAAACTAATAGGAAGTTTCTTTCTCTGCCTCTTAGTAACAATTCTGGTGCTCAAATGCGCAGTGATAGAAGAGTACCTGTCGCTACCAACAGCATCGCCCAGGATCATCACTACACCCACCACAACCCCACCGACACTTGCAGTGTGAGGGATAAAATCATGGCACATCCTCTTTTTCCTCGTCTCTTGTCGTCTTACCTCAATTGCCTAAAGGTGATGAATTCTAAATTCTTCTTACTTGCTACATATTCACATAAGTACTCGCTTCTTTCCCTTTCTTCTCAATACAAGTTATCCATATATGTATACGATCATGCACTCTTTAACTTGGAAACTAAAACTGCACTAACATCTATTTCTGTTTCATGGATTATGAGATCCAGACCTTCTGTTGTGGTTTTTCATTTCGAGATTCTTTTTTTATTTTCATGTTTTGCTTGTTTTGATGGCATGAGTTGAGTGCTTACAGGTTGGAGCGCCTCCTGATGTGGTGACTAGCTTAGAGGAGTCGTATGCCAAATGTGAATCCATCAATGCATCGTCAGGAAGGACAGGAAGTGGTTCCATAGGTGAAGATCCAGCCCTGGACCAGTTCATGGAGGCCTACTGTGAGATGCTCATTAAGTATGAGCAAGAGCTTACGAAACCCTTTAAAGAAGCCATGCTTTTTTTCTCAAGAATTGAGTGTCAGCTCAAAGCCCTAGCAGTTTCATCAGATTTTGGTGATTACCCTTAATTCATTATTTGTTCCTACAAATCTATCAGTACTGTAGAGCAATTATGGACGATTTCTTGTTTGGGAAAGTGGGTGCTGGTGAGCTACCCAGTGTGTCAGTGTGAGAGAAGATAATTCACTTCTTTTCCATCTTTTCTTAGTACGCGTGTACTTATAAGGGTGTGAAGGGTATTTCTTGTCTTGATGTTGGAAGCCAAACTAGTCTTTATGCTTCACCTTCCTATCAAATTATCAAATTGCCATACTCTTTGAAGAAGTATAATGGTTAGCTTCTATGGGACCACATCACCTCATCCTTGTACCCAGAATACCATGCGTGTGTGGCCTATGTGGAAAAAAAGTAACATGAATGATTTATAGCAGCACAGCCACGGATCTTTGTTTTACTATGAAATTACTAGAAATCAACTCTGTGGACAGGTTTTAGTCAGAGTCTAAATTAGTAGTGATGAATCGTGGTTTAACTTGCTATCCTTAGACTAGTGGTAGTTTTATGTGTCTCAGAATCTTTAACCCTCCGTGGAAAAATGCTGCTAGCATCGAAGGGAACGAGTTACTAGTCATAATTCTGATCTCCGCCAGCCATGTCTTTCAAAGCTTAATGTTGGTATTAAGTATCAATAGTTGGTTGGGTAATGATAACCAGAAGTTGATGGTGCAATTATAATGCCAATAAAAAAAAAGGAAAACCACACCTGCGTCTACTAGAAACTGTTTTTTCAGTAAGACTGATGTGATACCAAAAATTATACTTTTATCATATATTATCTTGTGAATTAGATGAAAAAGAGTTAGTCAAATGACCTTTCTCATCACAAACAGTGATTAGTTAAAAAAGAACTTGGTTTAAAACCTTTTACAGTATTTTTAAGATTGTTATATGGGTCCAAGGTCTTTGAATTAGGTCAAAAAGTTTGAAAAAGATTATGAGTCCAAATTACTGCTTGAGGGGAAATCAAGAAAATTGAGATTTTGTTTTCTTATTCTAATGATGAAAAGTTTATTCAAAACCCCAATGCTGCTTAAGTAAGTGACCCATTGATTGATAATCTTGATGGGTTTCCGGATTTATTTAAAGAGATTTTTCTTTTTGGTTCGTGTGACCTTAGTGTTATTCATCATTTCACTCATACTCAGTGAGTTGTCACCTCTTCTTTCTTCTGTTTAATTGCTCTCCACATTTAGATGCATGGCTCTCTCTTTCAAGACCCCTTTAAGAATTTAGTAGAAAAAGGAAACTCCTTGTCTTATCTGTTGCCATATGTTTTCTTGTCAATTAATTTGTTCCTTCTGTAGCTCAATTCTAAAAAACCAGTGTAAATATTATGTGTGCATGATTATTTTGTTATTTCCCTACTTGGTATGCTCTCTAGTGATGAATGATAGGGTTACATTTATAGTTATTGGTGAACCATATCTTATATATTATAACTTGTTTGAGTAAAGGTTGTATGCACTTTGAATGGCCTTCTATGCAGTTGTTTTCTAAGCAGGCTTCTCCATTTAGTATATAACTAGTTTGCAGTAAAGAAAATATTGTTAATCAAATTTAGTTCTGAGCATGTATTTAATCAATTCTTAGGTAATGCTTGCATTTTATATTTCAGAAAAAGAAAATATATACTTAATAGAATGGTTTGTTTAGCTTACATATGTTAGAGTTATTATACTATAATATTATTCTACTATTGCTCTTAATACTTATTAAAAAGCATACTTATTAAATGAATAATTAATATATTTAATATCTAGGATATATAAAATGAAAACGTTATATAGCAAGGGAATTGGTAATGAGATTTAGAATGATTTGATATATTATTCTTAAATTAATATTCAGTGTTACATGTCAGTAATCATGACTTCCATGCAATTTCTGATGTCAGTATTTGGTGATAGTTCTTGCATGAACTATTTTTACTGATAGTTCTTAATTTTTCTTCCGTTTTGTTGTGGCAATTTGAAATTAAGGTCAAAGTGAATCATCATCACAGAATGAGGTTGATGTGCATGAAAACAACCTAGACACTCAAGCTGAAGATCGGGAACTGAAAGTCCAGCTTCTGCGCAAGTATAGTGGATATCTAGGGAGCCTCAAGAAGGAATTTTTGAAGAAGAAAAAGAATGGAAAGTTGCCAAAGGAAGCTCGGCAACAACTGCTTGATTGGTGGAACCGGCATTACAAGTGGCCCTACCCTTCGGTAACTAGGCTCTACATCCTTTATAAACAATAATATATACCAGCAAAACTGTTTCAAACAAACTCTTAATTAATCATTGAAACTCACAAATTATTAGTCATTTATGGTTTTGTATTTTTCAACCAATGTTAATCTACAGTACAAAGTGCAGGTCTGTTAGAAAGAATGTGAGTGATGCTACTTCTTTCTACAGTATGCCTTTATAGTGTTGTACAACATAGTGAATAACTATTCATATCATTTCATTGCTTTGTTTCCTTTATATTTTCACCAAAATGCGGACACATTTGATAGTGCTGTAGCTTTTGGTGTTAAGTAGAAAACAATTCTGGCAATATAAATTCTACTGTTGAAACCTTAAATTGTTGTGTTGGTTAATCATAAGGTTTATTTACCATTATATGGTGAATATGATGGGATAAATTTGCAGGAATCACAAAAGCAGGCGCTGGCAGAATCCACAGGCCTAGATCTGAAACAGATCAACAACTGGTTCATCAATCAGAGAAAACGTCATTGGAAGCCATCTGAGGATATGCAGTTTGCCGTGATGGATGCAACTAACTACTACATGGAAAATGTTATGTGCAAGCCATTTCCAATGGATGGCATGCCCATGCTTCTTTAACACAATCCTCTACTATAATATCCAATAGCTGAGCCAAAAAACCCTATCTATTTTTAAGTTGTTTAGGTCTCCAAGTTGGTATGATATATGTCATGGAAGCGTGTTTTACCTTAATTAAATTGTAGAAAGCAGAATGAAAAATCTACGTTATTACTGAACTGCAAGCTTGTAAGTGTGCATGAATCTAACTATATCCTCTATTATCTACACTGTTTGTGGAGATCACTAGAGATTTCTGTATGTGTTTATTTCCTAATTTAATGAAAAGTATATTTTATTTTCATACGTGTGCATATATAAATGTACATGAAAGAAACCAAAAGGGTATTTATCATGAAATAGCAGTGTGTTTTTTTTAACAGCATATTGTCTTGTGTGTGTGTCATATTGTCTTGTGTGTGTCTATTCATCTATCAATATTCATGTTTATCACGTCACTTGGGGTAAGCAACACTAATGAAAGCTTTACCTGTTCTTTTTGTTTAAGTTTTGCAGTAAAATTTCTGGATAGACATGCCTGCTCATGATGTCTACTATGAGATAAATTAGATAATATGTTTGTGTTGGATATGTTGTGGGTGTACCAAGTTGGTATGTGGGTCCTCATCTCTTGTTGTTGCCTAATGCAACAAAGGTTTCTCATCCTTGTTGATTTGATGATTGAGTGTGGTTGTTGCTTGCAATAAGGAAAAAAAATTTGCACACTCAACATATGTCTACACCTAAAGAGAAATAGGAATAGATATATCAGTCAAGCAAAATGTGACCCTTTCACATGTTTGTGTTCCTGCTATTGGTATTATGTAGGAGTTTCACATGTGTTAAATGATTGATTCACATTTTGGAGAAAGTAGCAGAATAGCTTATTGGGATTCACATTTTGGATTGCAGCAGTTTAGTTGTGTGTGTGTTAATGTACTCATTATATTACTGCCTTAAGTAAAACTTGAGAACTCTGCAAAATAATATGAACGAAAAGTTTGGTATGTGCTTTCATTCATGAGCACATGCATTTGGTTTCCTCAGGTGAGTTTTTACGAAGTTGCTTTATGTAGTTCTTCAGGTAAAACGTGTTTATTTTTTTAGTTTTTAAATAATGCACAATTTCTTCATTTAACATTGAGTTATTGTTAAATTGTATTTGAAAATTAATAATTAAATAATCTTTAATCAATTAACTAATGAGTTTAATTTTTTAGAATCAAGAGTTTTAAATGTGTAATTTTTACCCTTTAATTTTATATTTTTACACTAACAAATTATGCAAAAAGTATTTAGAATATATATATAATAATAATTTAATACTCAGACACATTTTATGTTATTTCTTTATTTAAATTTATAAAAATGCGTGTTTCAAAAAATATACCTTTAAAATATAGTAGAATATTTATATAATTAATATAATTTATTTAAAAGATATTAGTATTGACGTATTTTAAACTAAATTTTCTAATTATTTTTTATTAGAAAGATCCATTGACATTTATTGTTAGTATTAAAGCTTTGTTAATTAATTATCAAATGTATTTATCTTAGTCTTTAAACCTATAACATTTTCCCTTCAATGTCACCCATCAAAAATATGTGCTGCTGAATTGAAAATAAAGAATATTATATTAACATTATTAATACATTTTGCATTTTTTTAGATGATATTCATGTTTTTCTAATTTTCTATTGTCTCAAGTTTATTGCTTTGCATTCTCGAGATGTATCTTTTGTAGCAACAAATAAAAGACATTTTATTTAATCTGTAAAAATATGACAGATAACAAGTAGTAGATTGATAGTGCCTCTGGTTCAGCTTAACTTCCTTACCTGACATAACTGCATTACTTGTTTGGAATTTAATATTACAATAATCGTAACTATTTCTTGCCATTTTCTCGTTAATTAAATATTGTTCAAATGGTTTATCACACACAAAAAAAAAATCTATATCAGGGGTAGGGACAAGAATTTATCATTTTTATTAATAACTAAAACATAGTAAAAAAAAACCCAGTATTATTGAGTTTTTACTATCGCTTGTTTTCCAATCTTCTAACACTGTTTTTAGATTTTTCTTTTTCTTTTTATTTAATTTTATTCAATTATCTCAATTGAATATACAGATTTATTAGTAGCTTAAAAATATTTAAAATTAATATAAACATTAAATTAAAATTTATTAAAAAAAAAATAACATAAGCGCTCTACATGCCTTGTCGACTTCTATTGATCTCTTTACCTTTGGAAGCAGCCACGGTGTGTAGGTTTTGATTCTTCTTTCCTCACCTCTGCTCCGCCACAACCGTCAGAACCTTCTTTCCTCCACGACAAAACTCATCCTCCGATTCCAAGATCAAGTTCACTCTGCAATACGCGTTCGGCGACTCCGATTTCTCCGACGCCGGCAACTTCTCTGCTTGCCTCAAGACTTGGAGCCGGGGTGGCCAGGTTACTTTTCTCCTCTCTTTTTTTTTTCTCGCATTTTCATTCTTTATCTGAAGCTATTCACCACTTAGCATCTAGTTGTCTGATTAGTCCGTTCCCTCTGTTGTTTCCAATTTGTTACAATCATCTTCTGCTCTGTATCTATGATTGAGTCTCCCTGTATTGCATACATTGAATGCTAGTTAATAACTCGTGTTTTGCGGGATGGGGGCAATTCTCTGAATTTAACCTATTTGCTTATTTGCCTACAACCTATTCGATGAAATGTCTGAGCTAATATCACTGTTTAAATATATTATTATCATCTTCATATAAGATATATATATCTTATCTTTCGTTCACTACTTTATTTGCATATATTTTGTCACACTTCAGTGGTCTCTTCGATGTAATCATACAAGGTGAGATTTTCTGTTCTGCTCACATAACGTAATTTCGAATGTTCAGTTGAATGAAGTGTGAGAACTTTGATTTTTTTTTACTGGTTTTTATTTAAGTCGGTTTTTATTTATATTTGTATTATAATTGTTAAATTTGGGTATGTAGTTAGAGAACGAATGAAAGTCATATTAACTTGATTTGTTTCTTAATGGTGTTCTGACTTTAAGCTGAAGGCATGAATGCATTCAAGGCATACAAGGCTTGCGTGCCAATTGCTTGGAGCCCAAATCTCTACATAACTTTGGTGAGGGGTATGCCAGGGACCAGGAGGCTCCATAGGCGCACTTTGGAAGCACTTCGCCTGCGCAAATGCAATAGAACTGTCATGCGATGGAACACACCTACGGTTAGGGGAATGCTCCAACAGGTTTTAGCACAAGATCTACACATCTCTATTTTCTGCTTGAAATGACTTGTGTCTGTGGATACTAACTTTGCTAAACATTGTAATTAATATAGGTCAAGAGGTTAATTGTTATTGAGACAGAGGAAATGTTCAAGGCCCGCAAGCAGAAGGAGGAAACGCACCGAGCTCTACGTCCTCCGCTGGTCATAAGTCATAAACCTCCTTCCCTTACTGATGCTTTATGAAGTCTACTGTGTTCTTGTGTTCTTGCTATTAAAACTATTGAATACCATTGTTTAAAGCTTTCGTATCCAATGGACAAAATTTGTTTTGAAGGTATGGTCATGGTTTGAATCTGTAATTTTGTCGTATTTTCTATCGATAACATTAGTCAAATTCAGGCTTCTGCTCATGAGACCTGCCTAGAGTGGTTCATTTATTTATATTTTCAGTCAGGGAATCAATTACATTTTATCTCTTAATTGCCTTTTTCTTTAGGATACAACTCACAATGCAGTTTGTCTTTTTTATATGCACCTATATTGACATCCCACTTTTGTTTTACACCCACTTAACAATCGTCTATACTATTATTTTAATAATTTTTCAGATCATTTAATTGTAATTATCCCTTATTTTATATATGTGCATATATATTTTGTTAAAAGCATTATATCAGGTGTTGTATACAACTCCGGGTCAACAGCAAATATCTGTCAATACTTAATAGTACATCGCAATTGTCCACGTTAAATGAGGTTGACACATCCCTCAAAATAAACAAATTCTTGGCATAATGTTTAGGTCTTCCACACTATATATTCGGTCAAACAAATTGAGATTTTAAGACTTTATCCTATGCTTCTTCCTTTCCATCAACTCCAACTATCACATCATTTGTACTCGCAAGCTCTTTTTCTGCACCGTTAGTAGGCTGTATGCCGTGTTGAGCTTTGTACTGATGCTTCGTTGCTAGAACAAGAAAAAATATATAATTCAGCACGCCTAGCACTGCAAGCAACCAATAGAAGTAATCTAGCCTTCCCTTGTTCAGATTGCTCCTTAACCATCTCTTGTTACTTGCCTTGTCCACAATTGACACCAGTAAGCTACTGACAAAATAGCCCATTGAAAGGGTAGATAGGAAAAGTCCAGTGCTCATTGATTTCATTCTCTCTGGAGCCTCCCTAATGAAAAATTCTAGTTGTCCAACATAGGCAAATGCTTCCCCCGCACCCACCAGAAAAAACTGAGGGACCAGCCAAAATGCGCTTATTGCAGTACTGTTTTTTACTGCATTCTCCCTCCTTTCTTTCTCAACAATTGCAGCAACCACCATGGCAACTATGGAGAAAGCTAGTCCAATTCCAACCCTCTGAAGACTTGTGAGCCCCTGGGCATTGTTTGTGAGTTTCCGAGATAAGGGGACAGTGAGTTTCTCATTTAGGGAGGTAAAGAGGAGAATGGTAATGATGAGAAAAGCTGATAGAGATCCTGCTGGAACTTCTAGAGATCCAACTTTTCGGTTCATGAATGTAGCTTGCTCAATGGTGAAGGTATTCATTTGAGAATAGATTGTCCAGAAGAGGATACATGTAGACCAAATGGGAAGTAGCTTGATTACCATTTTAACCTCCTCAACTTGAGTCACTGTGGAAACTATCCATGGATTTTCTTTGTTTTCATCCTTTGAGCTGTTCTCATCTAGAATTGCAGCTTTGTCGAGGAACCTATCGGACCAAGTGCCAAACAGTGAAAGTACCCGTTAGTTTATGTCAAATCCTTCATATATGATTTCAAGTATTGCTGACTAGGTTTGAATGGAGATGAACATCAATGAATTTCTCAGAATATTTATTTCACTTTACTACATCCCTAGGATTTGAACGACACCTTTATCATAAATTGTTCCTCGTGTTTTTGTCGAAGAATAAATTATGCGTACATATGCTGATTCGAGATGATAGCAAATTAAAATCGTATAATCCAAAGTTTGAGTCAAGGTTACACTTCGATAATTCAGTCTAATGTATGACATTTGGGTTCTTTTTTATCTTGTAAAATCTTTTTTGCCTTATTTGCCATCAGTCGTTACAAGTCGGTGCAATTCGTTTACAGGAATTTCGTAAATAGTTCAGAAAATGAATATAGAACATAGTAAAAAAGTAAAGTTCCAACCAAATTCTAGAAATTATGGATTGGTCATGTAAAGCTTTTCATAAATTAAAGCTAGTTTATTCATCAGCTAAAAAACAGGTTCGGAACAAGTTAATTAAAATAATTCCTACAAGGTCGCTTATAAATTAGTTCATCGAAATTGCTTTAACCTTTTACTTATCTTCTTTTTCTGTTAAAATTTATGAAAGGATGTCGAGTGGAGTAAAGGATGTAGCTCTTTAATGTATAGAATACGCATTCAATATCAATCTATTAGGATGGGCGTATGTGATAAAAATACGAGTTGTGTCTAGAAATGATGAGGTATAAAATTATTATTTTTCATAGTATTGTATTAAATATTTCGAAGATTTCACGCTTAAAATATAAAATAAAAGATACATTTAAAATATTGAAATAAATATTATATATAAGTTAAAAAATTTAATTGTATATATAATAACAACCATTGCACCATCAATATTATTTTGAAAGCTTGTGGCTTACACCTCTCTAGTAATTTATTTAAATTTATGTTCAAACTGTATTATTATTTAGTGTATGAAAAAATAATTGTATAAAGTGATTGTTTGAAAGGATGATAGAGAGCAGTGTGTCGATGGAAAAAGAGATCTAAGTCTGCTTTGTTATTATTGGAGTGAGTGAGAGAGATGTATCAGCATATCATTTTCTAGTTCTCGTAGGTGACAAAGATGGATGAAGAACAAAATACGTGTTCATTAGCATAACTAGTGAAAGTTTTCAAAAATCATTCTACCACATGAGTTTTGGTTATAAAAAGAAGAGCAAAACACTATTCCAACAAACGCTGCGTCTTTTTTCTTTTTCCAAATTCCTTTTTGACAAACTGTTCAATCAAACGTAATATTTGTCCTTTTCTAGAGACAACAAAAACACTCATGTTGTCCCAGATATTAATAGTAATAGTAATCCCGTGAAAGTAAGCAATCATTATTAGAACCACACAAAATAAGAACTTTTTTTGAAATTGCTGTGCAATAATTGAAGAGAAAGACCACCGTGTACAAATTATGAGGAAACTACGGTTACGGTTATAGTTATTGAAACCAATTTCTTTAAGGAAAAACTAATTTTTTTACACTTAATTAACCACATGATGAAAATGCTTGAAGAAGAGGATAGAAAATTTACCTGAACCTCTGAGTATGTGGCACCTTGGCTTGAAGATAACCATTGAGAAAGGAGGGTTGTGAAGGGATAGGAAGAGTCTTGTTCTTCCAAGCCAAAAACAACACTCTCCATATAACTGTTAAGGGGCTTCCTTGTGGCCTCTTGAATCGATAAAATGGTGTGCCAGCAAGCAAAACAGCAACAGCAACCAACATTGTTCCTGCTGAAATCCCATAACCCCACCCTCTTCCTATGTCGTCTTGCACATACACCAGAACAACTACAGAAAATAAGGACCCAATACTGATGAAGAAGTAGAACCTGTTGAAGAAAAATATCATCATTCTTTCCTCCTTCGGGTCTGTTGTATCAAACTGATCAGATCCAAAACCTGAGACATTGGATTTTATTCCTCCACCACCCACTGCTATAGTGTAAAGTGCTGCATATAGCAGAGCCAATTGTTTGCCAGAGGCCTGAATGCATTCGTGGTGTTGTTTTCTGATACTACTGCATGTAGGGGGCCTCATGCCTGGAATGGTAGTAGCCACAGTTAACAAACTCGCGCCCTGGTCCAAGACAAGTGACAAGAAAACTAATTGGTGACTTCTAGTAGTAAGATGATCAGTGTAAAAGGTTATTCATCCGATCACAAACTTTGATGAGTAACAACTGTATTAACTTTTGCCATCACTACTTTATAAGCCATGTTACCAATGGTTTCTGAATTTTGATTGTTTAACGGATTTAACTGAAAGTGTATCGAAATTAAACTAAAAAAGGTGATATTATTTGCACTTGAAAACCACTTCCTCTTAAGGGAAGGGAGAAAATTGGTTGCCTTAGTGATCTTAAAAGCCAAAGAAATGAGAGAATTAATTATTGAGTATATCAAAATATGCAAATCTTTTGACATACCACAGCAGCTATGGTTGCAGATATGGCAACAGTCAGGTATCTGCCAAGTTTGGCATCAGCAAGGAAGCCACCAAGAAGGCCAAGCAGGTTGAGAGTTCCCATAACATTGGTAACTATGGTGGCAGAATCAGCTGAAGGGAGATTCAAATCTCCAACCAAGTAGGTCACTAAATTCATGGCTATGCCCATCACACATATTCTTTCTGCCAGTTCAGTACCTGCACACAAAAAAAAGTTTTGTTGGAGCCAAATTAGGTTCAACCTTGAGAACATGACTCCAATTTCTATGGATTGAGATGAATATGAACCTAAGATGAGCCCTGCTGCTAGCCATCCTCCAGTTTTTGTCTTGTCTACAGGGTGGCCTCGAAAATCAACAGCAGCAATGCCTTCTGCCCCTTTTTCATCCTCTCCATGACTTGCAACAAGAACCTATAAACAGCAAGGTAAAAAAATGCAAAACAATCATTAAGGCATCAACAAAGTATAAAACAAGCTTTGAACAATAAACAAAGTTCTCAGAAAAGAAGCTAAAACCATGTTTTTTGTTGGAGGGTAACCGCAGAGAGTTGAATGCTGTGTGTGAGTGTTTCAGCTCCAAGACTTGCTAAATAGTAGTGGTGAGGAAATGTAGAGTTAGCTATGTGATGGCAAGGACGAATTTGATAAGAACTAGTTTAGAATAGGTCCACTTGATGAGATGAGTGGCCTCAAATGCTGAGTTTGTGTCCGCGTGCTTTGGAGTTTTACAGGCTATCCTTCGTTGTGTGGCTTAAGACCGTACTCGCCTAATGAAAACAACACTTGGAAAGTGATAGAACAGTATAGCCACTCCCAATGTTCCATCACAAAGTCACTTTTATAATGAACAACTGAAAAAGAAAAACATGTACTAACCATGTTCTTCAGATCCTCATGCTTGATCAAGTATTTTACCATGTCATACAAACAATCAATTGGGTGAAGGTTTTACTGTTGCATCAGCAAACTTTAACAAAGTGGTTTTAGTTGAAAAGCTTTGGTGTATGTATCTGTTCTAGAAGCCAGAGACTGAATGCATTGGTATACTTCATCACCTACTGTGTTACGCATTTTCTAAAAGTAACACGCTGAATATAGTAATGGAGAAAATGCTCCTTATGAATCTGCATTTACGACACTACACCCTCTTCAGTGTGTATAAATCAAAGGCAAGGGTCGTACAAAGTGAAATGGGACCAACTACAGTTACATAATCAAAACTTCTACATATGAGATTATGTGCACATGAGTCACTGAACTGTTGTCTGTTGGTAATTTTCATAAACAGTCGAAAATGCATGATTCTAGAAACTCTGCAAATTAGAGTCAAATTCATCTTTAAAGTTCAAGTCTAATAAAATACAGTGCAAGATTAAAAGAACAAAAATTAGCATTTGTTCTACAGAGAGAAAGGAAACTGACGAGAGAAACAAATGGCAAAGAAATGAAAATAGATAAATCAAAGTGCTTCTGCTTGGTTTGAAAAAAAAAATATTCTTATAAGATAAAGCTATTTATAAAAGAATTGTAATTTTCTTATCACAAAATAGGTATAACTTTGAATACCAAATTTTTAATAATTTTAAATATCGACTTAGAACACTAAGGAAAGCTCGAACTCCAATCATAAATTACCTTTATTAAAGATTTAATTTGTCTATTGGAAAATTTGTCTAAAGCTTCAATGAAGAATGATATGTTGGATTTCAACGTGATTTAGTTTTTTGGTATTAAGACTAGTGGTAGGAAAGTTCTTCGTCCTCTTCCTGTTAGATGGGAATTTCCTTCACCAGGTTGGGTTAAAATTAACATTGATGGGATTGCTAGGGGTATCTTGGTCTTGCTACTTGTGGAGGTATTTTTTGTGGGAGTATGGGAGAATTTATTGGTGCTTTTTCAGGATTTCTTGAAGTTCAGACTGCCTTGGTTGCTGAGTTTTATGGAGTTATACATGCTATGGAGGAAGCTCAAAAGATGGGACTTACTAATGTTTGGCTTGAATGTGATTCTGTCTTGGTTTGCGCTGCGTTTACGTCTAAGACTAATGTTTCGTGAATGTTTCGTAATCGATGGAATACTTGTTTTAATTTCTGTAGGACAATCAGGTTTAAGGTTACTCATATTTTTCGTGAGGGAAATGCATGTGCTGATAAGTTGGCTAATTTAGGGTTCATTCATAGAGAATCATTTCATTGGTATAATAGACTTTTATCTAGTCTGTTCTTAGAATTCTTTATGAATAGGTATAGTCTACCCATGTATCGTTTTTGTTAACATGTGAGTTTTGGTCTAGTCCCCCCCATATTTTTGTATTTTCTTTCTTTTTCTTTTTTTAATAATATTTTTTTCATGTGATGGCAGATGATTGTTGTTACTTGAGGTGTCAGCCTACCTGAGATGTCAAGTTGTATAGTGATGCCTAACATGAAAACTTTTATAAAAAAAAAATATCTGCTTTGTTTTTCTCTAATAAAATTTTAATTGAATGTTATAAAAGTTTTTAAAAATATTTAAAAAATTTAAATTGAATAGCATATGAATGGATCCAACAAAATACAGCATAAAGAACACTTCCATCATCGCTTGTTGAACTTAATAATTTGATTGAAGACACATTGAGATTCGCAATGTAATAAATCACTAATTTTAATTTTTTTTTCACTTAATTTTAAAAAATTCTTTTTCATTTTAATTTTTTCACTATCTCACTTTTCATCTCTAATGCTTAAAACACACATAAGTGTGAATTGCATCAGTTTATATCGTGAATCTATAAGAAGACAAAATATACTACTTCTAAGTTTCACATGAAAGTACATACTTAAATTAGGTTAAATATATTTTTTATTTTTTTACTATAATTCAAAATTATTGTAGGTTTCACATAAAGTATGTAGTTAAACTTAAAGTTAAATATATTCTTTTTTCTTTTTTTATAATTTAAAAATATTTATTATCTTTAGTGACTTCATGATATTTATAATAAAAATAATATTATAATACGTCATTATAAATTTGTATGTTATTTTAAAAAAAAATAACAGTTAACAATTTTGATAATTTTCTTACTACAAATGTCTATAAAATTTAAAGTTTAGATTAAAAAAAAATTCACCTAAAATCAGAAATAAAACATATTTAATCTTTAAATTTGATAACTACATTTACCCAAGTTACTCGCAAGAATCCCCCACTTTAAATTTGCATGAATTAACAAAAAAAAAGTCTAATTATTATTTAAATAAAATATTAATATATATAGCATTAATCGCACTTGAGATGTGACATGTTAATGCGACAATATATGATAAACTTGTGTGTTTAGTTTTGGTATGATTTTCTGAAAAATTCCATTGAAGATGATTGCATGGTGCGTGCAAGAAGCTGCTACTGCCATACGTGTCTGTGAAAGTGTGTGGATGAAGTGAACCTAAGCTGTTGTATGCAACAACAGACACCAACAACTAAAGATGAGCCTTTGAATGTTTCTTAATTATGATTATTTGTCACTTTCAATATTCATCCTCATCCAAAGGGCCACAAAAGAAAGTAGTGATAAGTTAATTTCATGACACAACACAACTTCAACTTCCCTCTACTATCTGACAAAGATGATAAGAACTTGTCTTTTCATTCATCAACTCTATTCTCACAGATATGAATCATGTACCCACATGCCACTAATTCCATTTAAAAAACCATAAACCATACTTTCAGCCTAATTATTAACAAACTTTAATATTATAATAACATATATTAAGATTTTAAATTAAAAATAAAATAAATATAGTTTAAATATAATTGTTTTGATGTTTTTGGTAAATCTTTTTTATTTTTTAATGATGTCAAATACCATCACTGTTAACAAAATTTAACTTCTCTCCTTTACAAGTTTTGGTCGACTTCATAACAGGTAAAAAGTTTTATGGTTGAAAAAATTATTTTATACTTTACTTAAATTGAATTTGACGATAATTGTGTACTTTTCTTATATGACCAAGTTTGTGTTAACATGTATGATTTAAATAATTACTAAAAAATATAGATTTCATATTTTCATAGACGAAATATTTAAGCCTTGTTGTTTTTTTCTTTCTTTCGTCCATATCCATAATATTTATTGTGAAGGTTTTATGTTGTTTTGGAATTCTGTGTAATTGAATGGACAGGTTTTTTGTTCAGTTTCATATTTTTCTTGTACACCTTGTTTAAATATGAAAAATTTTACTTTGTTCTTAAAAAATAATTTTGGGATTGAGTCATTTCAAAATATTTTTTTATATAAAAAAGCTTATAGATTCATTTTCATAAGGAAACTTTTAGATCGTATAATTTAAAAGTTATTTTTTTATATAAATTCTTTTCTAAATTATACAATTGGAAAATCATCTTTCTTTTATGAATTATGTAATTTGATTTTGAGTTTCAGATTATGTAATTTTTTTTAAAATTGTACTATCCAAACATTTTCTTTCTTGATTTCATTTATGAAACAACAAAGAAACAAGAGTGTCTTGACTATAAGAGTGCGACCATAAATGAAAAACAACAATAATACGAGGAAAATTTGATCTTTTAATAACTCCAGTAGGAGTGCAAAAAGATATTGAAAAAATCTAACTTAAAAAAGCCCAAAATTAGAATAACCACTTTATATTTCTACTAGGTTAAGGGAAAGATTTTATCTATAAAATAGGAAAGATTATATTTATGAAATATTATTAATATATTAATAAATAATTAAATAATTGTAATTTATATATATATATATATATATATATTTTCAATAAAGATGCATAGATATGTCTTATAGTGTTTTATATAAATAATTTTATACAACCTTAAATTGAAATATTTTAATAATAATAAATTTTACAACATATATATTTTCACCTAATACAATCAACTCATACAATTTGTAAGTAAAGAAATTTATACAATATAACAAAGATACTAAATTTATAAAAAATAACAAAATACCAAATCACAAAAAAAAAATATAAATTAAAAAACAGAAATATAATAGTTATAAATATTAATAATGTTTGAACAACCTATATGATTGTCCACATTAAGTCCAACCTGTATAGTTAGTATATACATTTAGTATGAATTAGGAATACTATACGTTTTAATGTGAATTAAGAAACTTTTATGAGGCAACACATCAATCTAATCCAGCAGAGCAGAATACATGCCTAAAAAATGCACCCTCATGAATAAATAAATATTTTTGTGGTTAAATTCCCCTTCACACATATCCCTATCTAAAAAAATTAACAGAATTCCAAATAAAGAGAGTGCATATTTGAATGCACATCATAAATTTATTTTAATATATCATATTTTAAATTCTAAATTAGCAAAAATTACATTTTATAATTAGAATTTTATTTTTAATTAGTTAGCGTATACATTTAGTATGAAGTAGGAATACATTTGTCTTAATTTTTGAAAATTACAATGATACTAAATAAATTGATATTTTACATTATGAATGAGAAGTACAGAAAACCATAAAAATAATATTGGTGCATATTTGAATATATGTGTGCACATTATAAATTCATTTTAATATATGATATTTTTAATTCCAAATTAACAAAAAATATATTTTATAATTATAATTATAATTTAATTTTAATTAGTTAGCATATACATTTAGTATGAAGTAGGAATACCTTTTTCTAAATTTTGGGAAATGACAGTTGTAGTAAATAAATTGCTATTTTCCATTATGAATAAGAAGTACAGAAAACCATAAAAAGAATATTGGTGCATATTTGAACATACATGTGCACATTATAAATTCATTTTAATATATCATTTTTTTAATTTCAATTTAACAAAAATTACATTTTATAATTTTAATTTTAATTTAATTAATTTTTAATTAAATTACATTTTATATTCTCCTGAATGCTTTGATTTATCATACCAGAGAACAGCTCCACAATGAACACATTGACCAACATAAAAAAAATCTGAAAATTTAAAAAAGAATCATAAAATTATTTTTCTATAATACACATGCTAAAACGTTATACTGAAACATTAGTTATATTAAGATGTACTTTGACCAAGTAATAATAATTTTCTAACCTTGCAATTCATATTTTGAATATAGTTCGCTTCTAAAATTGTTGTGTATATCATTAGATAAATAAGAAGAATCATATTTATACATGTGAAAGGCCTTAAGACTTACCTGTACTTAAAGGACATGAGGGTTGCCTATTCTCCAAGTCTAATATTGCATTATGTGAAAAATTACACTCTTCTCCATGGTTTGTATATGTTAAGTTTTTCTTTTGGGTTGTATATTGTGGGGTAACAACCATGACAGTTTTCTCTATTGCATTCTCAAATGAACTTTTGTACTCTCTATGTCAGAAACTGCATCCTATGTGTAGTTTAATCCATATGAAAATGTTGTTAACTTATTCCTTTGGCTTGTGGATTCTTGGTTGAAAACCATCTTCATTTTCTTTGTTGGATTGTGGCCTGATTTGTCACGAACATCTGCAATGTAGTTATGATTATTTTAATACATTAGTAGTAAATAATAATCAACAATGAGAATCTCATTTACTTGTTAGAACAGAATTTGTTTCTCCATAAGAAATTGTGGTTGTTTGAGGACTTTTTTTGCTGCAATTTTTACTGGAGTACCTTAAGAAATCAAGTCATCAATAACAAACTTCAATTCTATATTTAAAAAAAAAATTGACATATAAGTTTGGTAGCTTATATATGGCATATTTCAATAAAGTTTAGCAATAGCTGGAAAAACTATTCATTATAATGTCACCAAAAAAAGAATGTTTGAGCTCAAATCCAATATTACACTTGAAATTTCATTTATTACAACCTATTAATAAATCCATTACTTGGGTTAAAGTCATGCACTGCATAACACACTTGAAAGATACAAACAACACATTTGATTATTCACATTAATAATCAAATCTCAAATGATTTATACATGTTTGAAATATTGTATGAACAATCTTCAATCTTATAACAATGTCGTGAAACATTCTGGTTCTCCTCTGTAACTTTGTTTTCACAGAACTTTCAGCATACTCTAACAATCTTCATCCATTGAGGATCAAAACATACAAACCTACAAAATAGCAATACACAACTATACAATGAAATACATAACATGTCATATATAATAGTAATCATAATATCCTCAAAACATAAAATAGTTATGACATTGTTTTGCATAATATATCAAATCCACTACAATATTACATAAGTAAGCAAATTACTCTCATATCCTCAAAAGATCAAATGTCACATAAATTTTAAATAACATTTCACTTCTCAATTTGAACAGTTCTTTTGAATGTCTTGAGTGGCAGATTGTCATCTCCAACTTGCAACAATGGTGGAGATTGTCTCTTGAGTGGAGTCACTATAACACTGCCATTGCTCAAATCCACAGTTTGAGATTGCGACTCATTGCATTCACTCCCAAACTTTGTCAACAAATCCTGTTTCAATACACACACTTTCAGAACAAATGTTTTCAAGTAATACTATTGCCTATTAGAATTTATTTATACCTCTGTGATGTTCTCACAGGAAGCATCAGTTAATGCTAGCTTTCCTTTTCCTTTTTTTCCATCTTGATCATATATCTCCTTATCAAACAAATGGGGATTTAAACAAATCAGTACTTAATAAACATTTTATATTACAGACATTGTACAGTAAAACATAACTTACCAATGAACTATTATTGTCATTGATGAAACGTTGAATGATGTCTTCATCTACACAATTTTTTTTAACTCTAAAGGTTTGCTCAAACCTGAAGCCTTTATCCATTTTTGAATCAACCTTAAACAAAAGCTTTTTCTCCAATATTTGTGCAAATTCATTTGGAAGATTTCCGTTCTAAAATAAAAATGAAATTCAAATTAATCAATGCACGAGTTATATATATATATATATATAACATTTAAAGGTGTGCAACAATAACCTTATCATGGCTTTCAAACATTTCAGCACATGATTTACTCAGCAGTGAACTTGCTTCTATGTCAAAAAGCATGAAGGTTGTAGAATCAGTGTCATCTATCATACGAAGTTGCATTTTATACCTGCCATACAAATACAATATGTTCAACACAACACATTAATATTGTACTATAATCAATATTCCAGTAGATATCAATAACACATACTTCAAAACGTGTACCTAAGGGTGACCTTCATTACGTGTTTATTGCATTTTTCACAAAAAAACATTTTGGAGTCGGGGTAAACTGCCTTGTTACAGATGCATGCAGTATACCACCAATCATCATCATCCACAACATGTTTTATAGTTGCAAGAACTATGAATGTGTTGACCTGTTTCAATAAAATGTAAAAATAAGTGAAAACAAAAGACAAATAAGAATTTAAAATATATAATGACGTTTACTTCTCTACAATCTTTCAACCCTGCTATGGTGTTCCTAGTGGTGGTTTAAAGAAACTCATCTTCAGGAGTTTGCTTTGAAGATTCACACAGTTGGCTGAACCCCTGGGATGGAGACTCCATTGTTTCTAACATCCTTTACCATTAAAAACAAATTATAATACATTAAAAAAAGCTTTTGACCAATATCAAATAATGATATTTCTAAAGTACCTCTTTTTCAACAGTAATGCTTCTTCAGTCAGTACATTATATTCCACTCTTGTGCAATCAATACAGTTCTGAACATAGATGTTGTCTATATAATAAAAAATTAACATGTAAGAAAATTAAGAAATCAAGACTAATAACAAATAATAGAGATAAGATACTTTGATTCATCCAAAATGATACATTTGAAGAACTTGACTTTGGCAAATTCTATAGATATGACTGCATTGTCTACTTCCCCCGTTGACAGAAATGCATTTAACTGATCTACATAAGTCTAAAAAAGGGTGCATTGAATCCTAAAACTATTCTCACAAAACAGAATTCCAATTATATCTGCGTTAAACACTACTGAAGTTAATAACAGAAAACTTGTATTGAAAAGATACCAAAAACTAGCAGAAAAACCAGCATGTTTGTATTCCCTCAAATGTTATAAGTATAGATATAGATACACCACATTCTGAATGAAGACTAAGAACCGTGACAGTTGATTTTCTTAACTTTAATTTATTTATTTAATAAGAATACGTAAAATGATGACATAATAGTTAGTCCATTACATATGGATAGTTAGTTCATTTTTTATTTTCGTATTATTAAACTAAAATTTAAATGCTCACTCTTGTATGGTATACGCTTAACAAATATAGGTTATTTTATTTATTACATAAACATTTAACAATACTAAATATTTATTTAAAAAATTAAAATATTTTGATCGGATTCTCAGTTCTAGATAATTACCATTTTAAAAAAAATGTACAAATGGCCTCAGGAGCAAGGCTTTCCTGAATAAATAGGCGAAGTAGTTGAAAACGGCGTCGTAATAATGTAAAGACACATGAAAGTTTGTAGTTTTAGGTTTCATTTTCAGTGAAGAAGAAGAAGAAGGTGGTGGTGGAAGAAGCATCACTTTTGCACATTCTCAAGAAGAAGAAGAATGTGGACGCGGATAATCGCACGAGCAACACGTGCCGTCCCTGGTGCTCGCAACTGCTCAGCAATTCACCAACGCATCTCTAACCCTATCTTTTTCAAAATCCCAAAATCAACTTTCCCTCAAATTCTCAACAACCCTCGATTTTTCGCCACCGATTCCACACTCACCCTCGATGACGAGCTCTCGCCGGAATTTTCAGAAAACGGCAGTGACAGACAGCGCGTAAAAGAAGGAGACGCGTACGAGGTTGACGTAGACAAGTTGGAGAGTGTGCTGCGTCTTCTTGAAATCAGTGCTGATGGGTCCTTTGAGTCGTGTTTGGATGACATGGATTTAACCCTGCATCAGCAATTGGTGACAAAAGTAATCGAAAGTCCGCTTGTTTTGGGTGAGAATCTGATAAGGTTTTTCAGATGGGCATGGAGTGAGAGATCATTGGAGGTGACCACCCCAATGGTGGAGTCTCTTGTTTTGGCTATATGTGGAAATGATGTGAGGAAGAAAGAGGCGTACTCGCTGTGGGATTTGGTTAAGGAGATTGGAGAGAAGGAGAGTGGAATCCTCAATGTTAGTATTCTCAACGACTTGATACTTTGCTTCTCGAGGTTGGTGAAAGGGAAGGCTGCATTGGAGGTGTTTGACAAATTTGAGGCCTTTCACTGTGTGCCGGATGCAGACACTTATTACTTTACAATCGACGCGGTTTGTCGGCGGCGTGCTTATGATTGGGCTTGTGGTGTTTGTGAGAAGATGGTTGATGCACAGGCATTGCCTAATAGCGAGAAAGTTGGTGCCATTTTGTCTTGGTTGTGTAAGGGCAAGAAGGCTAAGGAGGCCCATGGAGTGTATGTGGTGGCAATGGAGAAAGGGAAACGGCCACCGATGACTGCGGTTAGCTTTTTGGTTGCCAAGCTCTGTGGGGAAGATGAAACTGTGAAATTGGCTTTGGAGATGTTGGAGGATATCCCTGAGGAGAAGAGGAAGCGTGCGATAAAGCCGTTTATGACGGTTGTTCGGGCATTGTGTAGGATTAAGGAAGTTGATAAAGCCAAGGAGTTATTGGTGAAGATGATTAAGGATGGGCCGCCACCTGGGAATGATGTTTTCAATTTTATTGTCACAGGGTATTCTAGGGCTGGGGAAATTGGGAAAGCTGTGGAGACGATGAAGCTGATGGATAGTAGGGGTTTGAGACCGGATGTGTACACTTATACTGCTCTTGCTAGTGCTTATTCAAATGGTGGGGAGATGGAAGAGGCTAGGAAGATCTTGGCAGAAGCGAAAAAGAAGCATGTTAAGTTGGGCCCCGTGATGTTTCACACCCTGATTCGTGGATATTGCAAGTTGGAACAGTTTGATGAGGCTCTGAAGTTGTTCTCAGAGATGAAAAATTATGGCGTTCAACCCAGTGTGGATGAGTATGAGAAGTTGATACAGTCTCTGTGCTTGAAGGCTTTGGATTGGGAAATGGCGGAAAAGCTACTTGAGGAAATGAAAGAGAATGGTTTGCATCTCAAGGGCATCACGAGGGGTTTGATTAGAGCTGTCAAGGAGATGGAGAAGGAGGTTGTCGAGGTTGAGAGCATTACTGCAGTAGCGGAGACATAGTTCACTGTTTCAGGTTATATGAGTGGCCTGGTAGTTGTAACTTTTTTCTTTATTAGCATACTATTTTGATAGGAAGTTGCAGTCTCAATGCAAAAATAATTGAGAGGAGAAAATTTGAGAAGTGATTGTTGATGTGTTTGATGTTTTTAACCTGCACTTTTTATTTATCGTTTTATAATATTGAATTGAGTTGGCCATGTTTCTTATCCTTCTTTCTTTTGCACAATGTTGTGATCAACATTCTTTTTTATTGCTCTTGATGATATAGGATTACGTTGGATAAGAATCAATTTGCGTTGGATAAGAATCAATTTGCATCCTTCCCTCTTCCGACTCACACTGACACATGAAAATTGTTGCATACTAGTTGAATACATAGACTCGTGAGGCTTTGTGGCTTACCATATTTTATGTATTTGGTGGATCAGGATTCCCTTTGATTGCTAACCAGAAAAATGACTATAGTAGTACTTATGTTACTTGTTTCATTGACAGGAAACAACTTTTAGTTGATAAATACCATATGTTGTAGCAACCCGTGTTGTGTAGTGTTACTTCCCTACTACGTTCATTTGATCCTTTCCTAAGTTGTTGCTTAATTGCCTTGGTTTTAGCCCACGAGGAGGTAAACTAAATTCTGTTGAAGAAAAAGAAGGGATAATACAACTTTGGGTAGGCTAAGAAGTATTCAAAAGTAGAAGCAATTATATTTTTTAATTGAAATAACTAAGTAGCATCAAAGTCACTGAGTTTGTTTGCATATTGGAGATAGAAATTCTTCTCAATTTTGATGTTTTGGGCAGGTTTGATCAAATAAAGGCGAAACTGTGGTTTGTTAAATTGGGTATGGGGCTATGCGCTTAGCATTCTGCATCCTGAATTTTCATATTCCAAGTCAACAAGCATTGACACGAAGTATCCAACCAACCACATTTTCTCCATCACCAACTGCCTTCCTCAGTTGAGTTAGCCTTTATTCAGGTATATGTTAAACTGTTTTTCCAATTGCAGCTCTAATCCAGCTGTTCTTGTCTTGATAAAACAGAAAGAATATTTATTGGAAAAAAATTTACTACCTCTTCGTTTATCTAACAAATGTTAGACATTTAAAACCTACAAATAACTGGATATTCAATTAATATGCAAGTTGAATCAATTTGAGATTAATCATATATTATATAAAAAGGCTTCTAGGTATATAATGTTTTTTATTACCTGTTCAAAGTAGATGCTAGCCATTCAGTTAATTTGACTCTGACAGTCTCCTCCGAAATTGGTCTTCATGTTGTATGATTGCATTCTTTTTCCATCTAACTATAGACGTTGTTCCATCTTAGCTAGGACTATATCTGCTGCATTCGCAACGTGTTCATCCTGGTTTGGAAGGACCAAGACTTAGGTATTAGATCAATGATATGGAATACCCTAATTTTAGCTCTCAATTTGTGCAGGCAACTTCTAAAGTCGAGGACTTTTACAAATTGTTACCTGAAACTCTGTTTTCTATGTTCTCAAAGCACAGCTCATGTGCGACTAAAATGTTTCTAGAAATGAAATCTGACCGTTTAGGACACACTTTGGGTTTAATTATGAATACCATGTAGTTTATGCCCTCCAACAATCAATTTCTGTTGGTAGAGCATGTCCGAAATGTCATTCTTAAGGAAGAGAAATCAATCAATGAGAATTTCGTTCAGCAGGAGACAACAGCACAACATAGAGAAAGCAAGAAACAGATCTTTCTGGAGGCTCAATTGACATTCAAAACCAAAACGCTGGAACTCCGTAGAAGTCAAACAGTTAAAAATTGAAGTGACGAATCACCTGTTGGGTATATAACATCAAAAACACGTTTTGTTTGTTTAATTTTATTTTTCTATTACAAAAATTGAATAGGTAACTAAACTCAGGTCAAGGAAGCCCGATCGAATAGAAATTAAAAGAAAAATTAGTTCCCAGATCATACGCAAACAAATTACGTTGTCATATAAATATGAAGAAGCCGTGCATCATGCACTCAGATGCATATAAAATATATTACACGAAAAGAAATAGAGAATAGACAAGTTGAATTATTTTCAGTAGTCGTATTCGATATCAATATCATTACAACGCCATTTATTCAGTCACCAAGTATGTTAAAGAATGAGATGTTGAAATGTGTAAGTGTGGACTTCAATTTGGCAAAAGTGGCCGAAGAAATCAAATTGAAAAAACTCTTATTCCATTGAAGCAATTGGCAATACCGTAACCCCAAGTTCCTCATCTATCTGCTATCAGAGATTTGGCTGACAGATCTAGACCGTTCAAGCTCATCAGACGGATCCCAATCCAACGTAGAGGATTGAATTTTGGACAAAATCATGAAAACCTCAGAAATCTGTGGCCTTGAATTGAGGTCACGAGCAACACAGCGTTTGGCAAGTTCAGCCATGGAATAAGCCAGTTCCAAAGGATATTCATCTCTGAGATTTGGATCCATGAAACCTCGAAGTTTCTCTTTAACGTTCTCTCCTTCAAGCACCTGATTCACAGTCACCGACAGCATCTGGTCCCCAGATCCATTCTTATCCCCACCAACAGCCTCTCTCCCCGAAAGAAGCTCCAAAAGCACAACCCCAAACGCAAAAACATCCATCTTTGGAGTAATCAAACCATTCTCAATATACTCAGGTGACATGTACCCTTGAGTCCCCACCACATGCCTTGTCAATTGAAATCCCCCATCATCCCCTTCACCCTCCACCGTTCTCGCCAACCCAAAATTCGAAACCTTTGCCCTGAAATTCCCATCTAAAAGCACGTTCCCACTCTTCAAATTCTTATGCACATGAGGTGGACTAGTATAGTTATGAAGGTAATTAAGCGCGTCAGCAACATCGTGAGCAATATGAACCCTCTGCACCCAACTCAGACACACCGAAGTCTCGTACTTCTTACTACCACTATGAAGACAATCCTCGAGAGAATCATTCTCAGCAAACTCGTACACGAGATAGGTGTCACCTTTGTGAACACAAAAACCCGACAATCTTATAACATTGAAGTGGTTAATTTTCTTGAGAATGTTGATCTCACCCGACACATCACCTTTGAGAATCTTAACCGCAGCATAATCACCCTTGAAAGAAGCCCTATAAACTGAACCCTTGATTTTGTTCTCTTCACTGAAGAACCCCGTAGCCTTCTGCAACTCCTCAAACTTGTACACACTCAACGACTCAATCGCGTAACGAATCCCTTCCGAAGAAAGAGACCACGACTGCGTCGACGGAATAGTCATTTCTTCGCTCTCTTTGTGGGTGGGGCCCGAGAAAGCCTTCGCCGCTGGAGTCGGAGATGGCGGTTGTACCCGTCTCTGCCGATAGAAACAGAAGAAAAATAGAGTAGCGCAGAGAAGCAGCACCACAACAACCCCAACCACTATTCCGACAATGACCCATTTCTTGGAAGAGTCCGAATCTCCGTCCGCCGCCGGAGGCGGCGGCGACGGGGAGTCTTCCGGGGGAGCCGCTGCTCCCATGAAATTCGTCGGAGGCTCTGTTTTTAAAGGAACTGAAATCGGTGTGAAGTAGAAAATAAAGGAATTTGAAAGCTCGTTTGCTTCAATGATGCTCTGTTCGTCAACACCAAAGATTTCAGCAATGGAAGAAACCGTTTCTCCTTGAGAGACCAAGTAAGTGAGCAAGTACTTGAACCCTGCTTCGCTCTGCTTCTGGGTGGGGCAGGCGCACCTGAGAGGCACGTGGAGGTTGAGATTGGCGACGAGGTTTACTGCGCTGTAGTTGTTTTGGTCCATGAGAGCCTGACACGTGGTGAGGGACTGGTAGGTGTTGTTGGCGATGGAAAAGTATGTTTCGCCCAGTGTTTTGATGGTGTAAGAGGCGTTGTGCTGATAGTAGAGGCCGGAGCAGGAGCAATTGATAGGGACGGTGATGAGGGTGTCGATGGGGATGGATTGGACATCGGTGATGTTGTTTGCGGCAGCGATGGCGGCGGTGTTGGAGTTGAGGAGGTAAGAGATGGAGATAGGGGTGTTGTAATCTGGGAGGGAAGATTTGAAGGTGAGGTAGGACGTGCATGATGGAACACTGTTGCAGAGGTTGCCATATGTGGCCTTGGTTTCCTGCTCGGAGCAATTTAGTTGTTTGTTGTTGACGTACTCTTGTTGGGATTCAGATTTTGGGATGGATGAACAGAGGAGGAGGAACAGTGTTACGGCGGCTGCGGACCACACCACTGTGGCCATTTTTGCGTGGTGAAGAAAAAATGAGTGGTTTCTTGGTTTGGAGGGTGTGTTGAGCTTAAATTCAAAGAACGCGTGAGTCTCTGTTATCTTTACGTTCTAAGCCAAAACCGTATGGGATGGGGTGGCGACCCAGTCAAAGTCGTTTTCTTTTCAAAATTTTCCACCTTTGAAGTGCTGTGCTTATTTTTACTTAGATTCACATTAAAGTTCACTTTGAATAATTGTTCTATTGGGTAAAACATTATTTTAATAATGAGCTGGATTTGTTTGTAATTCTTCTGAAGGGTGTGAAGTGTGAACTTGTCTGGTTCTTTCGGTTTTGATAAGACATAGAATTGTAGAAGAAGGAAGACAATTGTAGTTTGACTTGAGACCAAGTGCAAGATTCCATAGCTTATGTGGTTGGATAATGTACCCTCCACACACGCTACTAATTTTTTAGCTTGGAAATGGTACAACATGAAGAAAATTGAAATGAAAAAGAAAAGTGTAAAATAAAATTATATAACAGGTAGAAAAAAGAGAAGAAAAAAATGTGACAGGTGGAATTCAACAACAGAACAGAGGCTAAACGCTAAGAAAAGCTTATATATGTATATTTAAAATTATATTTTTTATATTTTAAATAGTGGTGTTCCAATTATTAATTGAGCACATGAGTACAATCTCAAATGCAACTGATAATGAAGCTTGAGGAAAAAGAGAGGAAGTTGCATTAAATAGACTTTGTTGGCTTTAGGTTAGGTTGACTTCCTGTTGTTATGGATGATTAAGGAGATTGAGATTAATTTCATTTGTTAAATAAGTCAAAAATGGTGTTTTTTTTATAACTTAATTTTTTCAATACTAATAGAAAACAAATTATATATAAATTATCTTAGATTTTTATTAAATTTTTAAATTTTGAATTATTTTTAAGAATAAGAAACTTGAGTTTTTTTTCATTTTGTCTTTTTTGGCGGATTTCTCTTAAGATAGGTTATAGTTTTCAATTTGTCATGGCCTGTTTTTTATAAACCAAAGGTAAAATGGATAAAAAGTTCACTCATTTTATCACTTTTTTATGTTAGAATTTTTTTAACACAACATAAAAAAAAAAAATGATATAGTTACTTAAAAAATATGCATTTTTTTACTTGAGATTAACTAATTTAGATGTAATTTGCATTTTTAAGATTAGTTTAAGAAACTCCTTTTTGGAGTGCACGATACAATTGCCGTAAACAATTTAGGAAATTTGGTTTTAGAAACTTTTATTTTACACAAATTAGTTCGCGGAATAAGCTCTCTTTTTTCCAAGTTAAAATTTCAAAAAACAATCTAGAAAAGAACAAAGCAACAGATACATGCATCATGTCTGTAAATATGAAAATTGTGTTTCAAACATAATTTTAGTTTTTCATATGTTAAAATAAAAAAATGTAAAAGTCATATTTAAAATAAGGCTTTCTTATATTATTAAACATAATTAAACTATAAAGTCATGTTTTGAAGCCCATTCTGTTTTTTTTTCTTTCAAAAACTAGTCTACTTTTTGTGAAATTTAAAAAAAAAAATTGTCATGGCTATGGTAAAAGAGGTCCTCTTTTTCTTAGCATATAATTGTGTAATAAACTGATCCAAGTATACCCTCAATTAATTCATTTGCAATTTTGTTTTTCTTTTCTATCTCTTTATGTGTGTCAAAGTGCACAGCAATTTTGAAAACCCATACTTTTAGAAAATAACAGAACACAAATTTATGAAATACTAACAGATAAATCAAATAAGGCATCAATAAACTCACAAAACGAACCTAAAAACCAATTGGTTTTAAAAACTGTTTCTGAAATAACTTCTCCCCATTCAACAATCAAATTCTCATCCAAAACAAAAACAGTAGGGATATTTTTCTCATAACTGCTGTTTTCATCTAGTTCAACTGACCTCTCCCTCAATTCCAGTTTTTTGTCTTGCACCACCCTTCACAAGCTATCAGAACAACCTTGCTTAGATACATTTTAAAAGCTAAACAATTTCTGAAAATATAAATCAAACACACCCTAATTGTCCACATTGATAAAGGATTATTGATTAGTGGAAACAGTAGAAGAATTCTATACATCTTATTCACCTATAACCACGGATGTTAAATCTACAAAATGGAGAAGAGATAACACATGCTCATTTTGCTGACAGTGTATGAATCTACTTGCATCAATCGTGCTTTCTTTTGCAGCCTTCTAGTCTGAAAAGTCTGAAGCAAGTGTAAACTAGCGCTAGGAAGGCAACAAGAAACACTGCAGCAAAAAAAAATGAAAATATCCCTTGAAACCGGCTGATAGTAAGCAAATTAGTGAAAACAAAGAAAACAGTTAAATTTAATCACCATACTATAATACTAGCATGTCACATTAAAGGAGTCAAAGGATCACTTGCTATGCTAGTGGTGGAACTTAGAAGTGACTTACCAATTAAGGTGCAACAGAACAGGATCGCCAGGCGATATCTTACAAACCATGGCAGACTAACTTCAAGGGTGCAATGCTTCTGATTATCATGTCCTGCTTTTGCTCTGTCAAAACTCTCTGAATTTGATAATTGCAATTCCGTCAATGAAACATCAACACCTGTAACCGTGATGCTCTCTTTATCCCTGACTTTTAGTTTCAGAGTCACTGGGTGAGAGTCCCAATCTATTTCAATAGTTCCAAAGTTTGGCCGACCTAATGAAAACCCACATTTGAAACATCAAAAACATGAAAAGCAATATAAATATCCTTACCCAAAAATAAGAAGGAAATGTTTACCATATATACAAGATTTGTATCTGCAGTGCTGGCCCTTTACTCTCATTGTAGATGGGGTCAACAATGCTACAAATCTCACAAAAGAACGCAGGAACGGTGGGACAACTTCCTCAACTGATTGAGTAACCCCACTTGAGGTTACATCATATAGTGGATAGCCCACAGCACAATCATATCTCGTGATTTCCCCAAAGTGAACATCTCCACTAATAAAAAATACTCCAGCTCTCTGCATAGAAAAGACTAATGAGAAGTGAAATGAGTACTCACTACACCAACGTAAATGATACCAATGTAATTCCCTTCAACAACAAAGATGTAAAACATAGAAAAGAGAAGTATAATAGGAATGTACTGAAATTTATTACCTTACTATCAGCTATTAATTTAAAAATCCGGTCTCTTTCCTTTGGAAAACGACCCCATGACTCCATTGCAAACAACGGATGAATGGTTGCTGAAAGATTTGATATAACCTGGCATAAAGATTAACTATATAATGTAACACGAAACAAACCACTGCAATCAATACCAAAACAGGAATGTACAAATGATTTCTTATTAGTAACATAATTATATTGAGATCAGCAAGATTTTCATTAGAAAAGCACCCAAAGCTAGTAGAATATAGAAAACAACTTTCGAAGTCAATAAAATAATCGCTTCCTGTCAAATTTAGATATACACTGTCAAAAACAGGCATAATAGTTGATAATATATATCATGTTCATTTTTATGAAAATTTTTTATCAATGTCTGGCATTATCAGTAGTAATTGTTGTACCTGAATAGAAGATCCAATTATGGTAAGAGCCGTTGCTGGACCCTTGAGCTCTTTCTCCAACCACAACCACTGTGAATTCCCCAAAATGGTACCATCACTTCCTACAGGGTCTCTGTGATATCTAGTATCTAAGAGTACAATCTGAACAGTTTTCCCCAATCCACAGTAAAAGCAGTATTAGCACAAGATGCGCGCTTAAAAGTTAAAACACAATTTAAAAGCAACTCTCAAGTCTTGCTATTGACAAAAACAAAATGAGTTTTTTAACACCGTGTAGGACATTTAAAATGATTAAGTAATGGCTACCATCCTACCGGGGGGCAATACTATAGAAAGAATTTCATGAATTTGAGAAAGAATATTATATTACATTTGGTCAATACCTTGATATCTCTACCTACAGGACCATACGTATATGAGGCATATACACCAGCCTGTTTCCGCCTGAAATGAGAAGATAGGGTAAGCATCTAAATCAACATCTGCTTCCTATCAAAATTTGTGAATGGGAGAATACGTGATCAGCTAGACATGCAAACCCATCTTCACTCTCCGTGAAGAAAAAAGAGGTTTCATAGGCAATACAATCATAAGTGTCATAGTATTGGAAAACTACCCTCGCAATCAAGAGAATGATTCAATATGTTAGACGGAATAAATCAAATAACACAAAATGTAGTATTAAGATCAGTCCAACATGATAATGCAGCAAAGGAGATTATCCACCCACCGTGGGCTATCTTGAGGTTCATCCAAGAAATCAAGAAGCAACTTCTGGTTAGTGATTTTTCCTAGAAATTCTTTTCCTGCGTCATTTAATCCATAATCGTGATCATCCCATGTACCGATTACCTATTAACAAACCAAATGTGAAAGTCAGGCCAAGGTACGGATAAACATAGTCACCATTTTAGTAAATCAACCCTCAGACGTTTCAACAATGTGCTTTCAATAAGAATCTCAACCCTCAGATGACAATAACAAGTAGAAAATCTTAGAATGAAACACCTTAGCATTCTGATGAAGTCGAACATATCCAGGACTAGACTTAGCCTTTTCATATCTAGCCTTCATTTCCTGCTCAGAGGAAGGAACAAATCGTGGAACATTCTTCCACGGCCCAACAGTCCTTTCCCGTCCAAATATTTTGAAAGGGCGTTTGAAGTCCCCGTAAATGTTATCACCCAGCCATATAAAAATTTGGGGACGGAAATCCACCACTGCATCCCAAATGGGCTGGCAAACACACGGCATACACATATGTTAATGATCTGACATGAAGAAGTTAACAACATCCTCAAACCGTAGCAATTAAAAACCTAAATAATAACAAATATTAGGATTTTAGCCCAAAGCTGTCAAACAAGAAAGTAATGGACGATTGTAAACCCAAACTACAACCAAAAACAAGCACCAAAGTTAGCTCTGCGATTTCTTGAATTTAGTTGCAGATGAAAATACAATTTGGATGGCTTGATTAAGAAATACTAAAAAAGACCATACAGTATCATTATGCCTAGTACAACATAAAATAAACAGTTGTCTAGTTTTGGTTCAGCATGAAAGATTTTTAGTGGTATGTGAAATACACCATGAATTGAAATTGTCTACTGCATAATGAATTTTGAATTCTTCTAAAATCGGGATAAAACGGAGTTTCACATGCATCTCACTCTTCCCTGAAAAATTATACATTCATTATCATCCCCACCAAGAATTCTTACAAACAGGGAAAAGGTTCCAGAATCCACGGAAAATTATAAACAGAAACAGGGTGTGTTACTTGTTACATAAAATTAATCAAATTTATTTTCTTCACAGAAATTTACATAATTGTTGTTGTTGTTATTGCTGTTTCTTTTTTAAGTGAGTACAAAAGAACTGCAGTTAGCTTAAAGCTGACGTAATATTGGGACTGCAACAGCATGTTAGTACAAGAATTGAGACATCGTGGTTGAAACAAAGAAACAGAATAATTAGTATATCAGTTCCATTACACGACACTGCAGCACGGGTAAAAATAATACAAAGACAAGACAAAACAAGAATAGAAAGTGGAAAAAATAAAAAACAAAATAGGAAATTTTTTGAAACCTGTGGAGCGTTCTGGTTGGAGCATGATCCGAAGGCAATTCGAGAGACTTCTTGTTCCTGCTTCTCGTGACTGTCGGAACTGGTAACGGTTACTGTAACGCTGACCATTCCGATCAAAACGACGGCGTTCCACCACCGCCACCGACGTTGATCGATACCCATTTGCCCAAAAACCACAACTTCGAATCAATTCTTTCTCAAAGATCATAAAAAGGGAACTTTCTCACGATTTGAGACCAATGGCAGACACAAAATGAAACTTTCGGTTGTCATATAACCAAATTATTTTCTCTTTTTTATATACACTTTCCGATAATAAATAAATAAAGACAGGATTGAATGAAACAATTTTCAAATTTGGAAATAAATATACGTTATTTTTATGAGACAAAAACCTCTTTCTTTTTTCTGCAAGAGACTGTCGCAAAGTCACGCTTTTACGTGATCTTTTCAAGCCAATTTTTTTTTCCGGAAGAGATAGTCACAAAGTCACCTTTTTCTGTAAAATTAATACTATTAGATTGGAAATAGTTAAGTATGTTCTCAAATATCTTTTAAAATTTATCATTAATCTTTATTAAAAAAAATCTGACTTTTCTAAAGTAAAATATTCTCACTTTAGTGCTTTTTTTTAATCGGTTAAACTCAAACTTTGAAACTTCATTTAAAAATTTAAATTTAGCTTTACTCAAACTAATAATATAATCTAAAAATAATTAAGCATTAATATTTTTAATAAATGTCCATAATTTTCAACTTTTGATTTAATTTTATTACCACATCTTACTTGTGTAATATTTGTTTCTTTAATCATATATTGTTAGCATGATAAATTTATTAAATTTAGAATGATTATTCTAAAAGCATGTTTTGAACTGTTTTTTATTAATTGAGAGGATCAAACTTAAACAATTTTTAAGTATGGTTTGCATGCACTTAAACATAATATTTAACTCTAATCAAAAGATTATTTATATTAATATAAGATTTTAGATTCTATCTCTTTAATTAAAATCTAAGATTTAGGGGAAAAAATTTATAGTTTTCGAAAAAATAATAATATGTAAGTGGTATTTATAATAGTGAGTTCTATGATAAAGTTTAGAAATTCCTCTTAAATTACGTGTTGGTGTCCGATACCGATACTCGTATGACACTTATAGAATACGTATCCTTGAAGTGTCCAATTCAAAAAGTATTTGTTGGATTTCTGACAATTCTAGTACAGTTCTAACATAATTTTAAAAAGGAAAAATACATTAATTTTTTAAAAACTCAAATTTATTGTATAAATTTTTATTATGATTATAAAAATAAAAAAACAAATCATTGTGAACATCTTTTTGCTTCAAAAAAATAATCTGAAACATACTTATGCACATAAATTCTTATTATCAATTTATATAATTTATAATTTTATAATATATAGATTTATGTCCCCATATCGTACATCTTAAAAATTCATGAAGCAAATTGTAATTAGGCAATTCAATTTCATTGACATTTGACAAAGCTTTTAGTAACATCACCATGTCTCTCTCTGTCCACACCACAGTGAAGCAATTTATTTGCCCCACTGATTGATGATGATGGAGTTTGCGTTGACTGTAGTTGACCACTGACCAAACATGGAACCCATTTATCCTATGTCCTCCAAAAGCATTCCTCAAAGCCAAGAAATCTGGTCTTTTTGCAATGAAACAAATCCAATGTTATCACTTTCAATAGTTACAAACCTTAGCTTCCACACACAATTCATATCTCTATCCTCTCTCTAATATGGCAATACCATTCATAATTGAGGCATCTTTTGTTCATATGCTTTTCTATTCACTGATTTTTTTCACGATTTATTTTGTAAAAGGCACCTGAATTTATATTTAAGACAGTGAAATAGTTAAATCTTTATGCATCAATAATAACTTTGAATACGATGTATGTTTAGATAATCATTTTGATCATTCGTTCGTGCATGTTCTATTCAAGATGAAACATCTTTTGCTGTACTTCGATATTCGTAAGAGTGACAAAATTTGGCAAGAATTAATACAAAATTTCTTCTTATATTATCCAAATAAAATTTGAAATTTCATTGAAAAACAAACTTCATATGATTAGGATATGATATATTTTTTAGAATGAGATACATTAAACAAATATGGAATTAGAGAAGGTTCAAATAATATTATGTATATTAGAAAGAAAAAAAAGTAAATATTGAAATAGATAAATTTAATAAATTTTTCAAATATACCTAAAAAGACTCAATTATATCGAGAAAAAATATAATTGATAAAATCCAACTATACCTCAAGAAAAACGAACTCGAGAGAAATTTAAATAAGAAAATGGATGAAGTAATTATTGAAAGGGTAAAAGTCTGAGGGACAATTACAAACACAATAACTCTTCAAGAATTCATGACACATATATTAACTTCTAAGCAAGAAATGGATGTTAATGAATAAAAAAAATACATTGTTTTATAATGTATCTTCTCAACTTTCTATCCTTTTTTCTTTTTACTTAAATTATTTTTTTTCATATACTTTTATTTGATATTTTATATTAATCTTTATTTATTTTTATCATTTATATAATGTGAAACGTTTTATTAGTAAAAATATTTTATTTAGTACGTAAATATATTAAAGTGATTTTTATATTTATACATTTATTAGAAAGTCAAATGGTGTTTATTAATATTAGTATTTACTATTTTCTTGAATTTAAATATTTATATCATTCTAGAAATATTATCATTTAAATAATTTTTCATGGTTAATCATAAGTTGAAAATTAAGTTATTATTATTTTTCGTTAAAAAATTCATGTTTTTTACCTCAGTCAACCAAGTATCATCACTACTAGAAAATTATTAAATAAAAATTAATTTAGAGACAAAAAAATAATTAGTTGATACATTGACTAAATTAGATACTATGTTAGATACTAAAAAAATATTGGTATCTAAATTAGTTTTTATTATTGATAAATAGTTTCTAAATTTGTATTTAAGTAGCTACCAATGTTTTAGATATCAATTTTTAGATTTTAAGTTGGTAGATAAAACTTTGGTAGCTAATTAGATATCAATTTAAAAAGTATTTATCAATAATAGAAAATAATTTAGATACCAATAATTTGTTTAGTCTCTCAAATAATATCTAATTTAGTCAATGTAACAATTAATTTTTTTATTATTAAAATTTATTTTTATTTAATGATTTGATTGTAGTGCATATTTAACCATTTAAAGATGTATTATCACCTGCTATTCAAACTATATGTATGTTCTTCCCATCCCAACTTCAAATGCTTCATCTATTCAGCATATTAATAGGTTAAGCTTGTGTAAATACACCATCTACAGTGGATTAAGGTACGTTTTTTTATCAATTTTACTATACATTCTTAACATATAGTACTTACTTGATTGTCGAAGTACGTCTTGCATGTCAACTCTCGATCGAGCGTTGAGGAATTAAGGAGAAGGAGTCTTGAAGTTTGAAGGAGTGAAGTACTAAGGAACAAGGGAGCAAGCGAGCGACCGACACCGAAAAAATTGTTACAGTCGTTCTTAGGTACTATCTAGGTCCACTTTGTCTATTCAAATACAAGTTCTGAAATGACTTTATTTGTAATGACATTGTTGTGGCTTATGCAAGTTAACCCGCTTCACCCATTCCTTAGCTCGTGCAACTACGGGTTATGCAAGATAGTATAAACGGGCCAATAGGTTAAAATACTCAACCCACCCCTTATTTTTGTTGGCGGGTTGACAAATTGACCTGCATTGCCTTTCCTATTCTTAAATTATTGTAGGAGTTATAACGTGCAATTTAAGAGTATTAAGAGGGGAAAATTACTTAAGATGTTTTTATATTAGTTCATCTCCTAATGTCAACTATATCCACATTTCAAAATCAACTGATCGGGTGTTACTAAGCAGATTAATTATGCAAGATACAAACGAGCATTCTTTCTTACTCGTAGCCACATCTTCCTAACCCTTCAAGTATTCTTTAACAACTAACCACTTGATAAGTTTCATATTTTAATAATATTTCATATTAAAAGACATACACTCATGGATATTTATTGATATCCTTAATTTATTAATTTAAACATTTTTACATATTTTATGATTATAATATGAATAAAAACGATTTATTCCTAAATTTGTGTTAATTTCATAATTTTAAGGAAAAATGGAGATGAAAAGGCTAAAGGAAAATAAACCAAATGAAAAAGGAAAGTTGGAACATTAAGAACTCATTCAAAATTCGTTCAAAACTCGCCAAAGCTAGATCACTCCAAAGGTTGAATAAAGTGAAACTACATGTTACATTACATACACAATCTAATATAGGCCTTAGAGATTCAAACTCCTCCTATAAGATTTTAAGGTCAATATAAAACTCAATTACATTCCTTTCTCCAGGTTTAATGAAGTGGATTTCTTGGAGTAAATCAAATATTCTTAAATGATCACCTTTGGAGAACCTTTTTCTCTTAAATCCTCCTAAAGATTCTTAACAATGTTAATATAGATAGAGTAGATAGAGAGTACAAATGATCCAGAAAAGAACCATGACATTGCACGACTTCACTTTAATATAAAAATTACTAAAGTCATGTTATTCATACACGATTTCAGTTCAAATAAGAAAAAACATTAATTAACATTAATCAAAGTCGTGTGCGTCAAACACGACTTCTCTTCTCTCATTGAAGTCATGCTAAACTAGTACAATTTTACTTTCACAAACCCAAACTTATGTCATACATGCACGATTTTCTTCTAATAAAATTGTATCATGCTGACACGACTTATAATTTGTCAATTTCAATAATTCTTTTGTAAAATTACACCAATTCAGTTAAAGAACATAAAAGACAATTGATTTTATCAGTTTTTTTTTAGTAAATCAAAATAAAAGTGTGTCGTCAAAGCCCACTAGCATTAATGCGCAAGAATGAACAAGAAGCAGATGTCACTGGAGAAATGGTATTAATATATATGAGATAAAAAAAATATAGACTTTTTTATATCTATAATGTAAGTACATTTGGGGCCATAAAATCTCAGTCAAACTCTATAAATCACTCAGCAATGAAGAAAAAAAAGTAATTGAAAAAGAGCTGGTTTTGACTTATTTATGATAACATATAGTGTATTAATAATTTAGTGTATATTATTTGAAGGAAGCAACCAAAAGTGAATTACAGTCATGAACTGTTTTGTGGTTTTGTATATGCAAGAACTTTGCAAAAACACCAACTAAGGGAGCAGTATTGTATGTGCATGCTTCAGTCTGCATAAAATTGTTCCTGCGATCCTCAAAATTGTCTTGCCCATCAGGCCCTCCAACCAAAGCCCCAACAATAACATTAGGATTAGGTTCTTGGCTACCATACCAATTATCATACCCTTGGGTACACCCTATGAACCCTTTATTCTTTTTGTATGACACAATCGATGCCCCTCTGTGGTGCACCCTTTTGGGGTACTTAGGGCCATACCCTACTAAATAGCTCATGTTCACTGGATTAGACCCCAAAATGTAATCAACCTGTGATTTAGCAAAACTATGAATTTCTTCATGATCCACTCTGCCCCCATCGCAATTCACCTTTTCATTTGTGCTCTCAAGGAAATCAGAGTATGTTGAAAGCAGAAATGCTGCTGTTGAAACATATTGCATGTTGTTCCACTCTCGGACATAGAGTAATCCACCTGGGGTTCGTTCCACGTTATCCTTGCTGTCGTTATTTTTGTTGAGACATGAGCATATGTAGTACTCTGCTTTTGATCTGTACTGTTCAAGTATATCCCTGTTCTTCTTCTCTTTTTCTTCTCTTAAGAACTGCAAAACATGAAACTCTAGTTAGAGTAAAAATTCTTGGTACATTACTACTATTTAACCCACTTCATGCTTGTTGACATTTGATTCTAAGTTAATCATTCCTTCACATAGATTTCATGTTCATCCATAATCATTTTTTTTCGATGTTCAAATCATACTCTGTGCAGTGTAACTTTTATTCTCACCAAAAAAGTGTACACATGGGTGGGGTCAAGTCTAATTATAAAGTTCAACAATTTAATTGAATTCGGTCTTCATTAGATTAAATTTGGTGTCTTTTTAAATGATCCAATGCAGATTATAGTATTCAGTTTGAATATGATTATGTGTCCTCAAAAGACAAAATCCCTTAAAATGATTTTTGGTTTTTAAAAGAACTCGCATGGGATACAGAGAAAGACGTATTTTGAAGTAATGGGTTGAGACAAATAAAAATATTTGAGAGCAGTTAATTACTTTATTTATTTTCATTTTATTTTCTTTAATAATATTTCAAAATTAAAACAATTTTATTTGGACCATAATTTTTTACTTATTTAAGAATCAAAAATTAATTTCATCTCTTATTATAAAAAAATCAATGTCAATCTTTTAAAAAAAAAAACTAAAAACTTAATATAAAAACTAAAAAAACAATTAAGAGTCCAGTTAACTTATTTTTGATGTGTTTTATTTTGTACCAAAGGGGTCCAAAGGAGGTCCTACCTCATTATTGACTTAGAAGTATTTATTAAAAGGGTAAAAAAGAGGAGGGGGTAGTGAAGTGAAGTGAAGTGAAGTGTTGAAGGGTGTGTGTACTTACGGTTTCTAACATTGGGCTCAACCATAAGGCACACCACTTTAATTGCACTCTGTTAAAGCTAAAGCAGTAGCTGCACATGGGTTTGTGCTTGGATACACTAGTTAGTTTTTGTGCCTTTAAAAGCCCTGCATAATATACTAATTAATATACCTTAATTGGTGCATACTCCATGATTTTGATTTTTTAAGGTGAGAAAAGAAAAATGTAGATAAAGTTATGGGAGAGTCACATGGGAGAAAATGAAAATGAAAATGAAGTAAAAGGGTTTTGTTTAGTGAACCTTTGAGAGCATGAGTTGAAGACCAGCATATTTAACATCCCAGCTGAATTCTGAAATGGACCAACCAGTGCCACCAAAGGTATGAGCGTTGGAAAGAACGTACTCAAGATACGTTTTGTTGTCGGTGGCCTTGTACAGCCACGTGGCAGCCCACAACAACTCATCCATGTATCCACTCACCGACGCATAGTAGCTCTTTACCACTCCGACACTACCATCATAATTTCCCCTATATTTGTCCCCAAACTCGAACAACTACAAAACACACACACAATAAATACACCATCCATTCAAACATCCAATTCTCATTTTTAAATAATAACTTCAAAACTGTTCTATTACCAACACAACACTCCTTAATCAACCTTAATTTCTCCTACCCAATTATTAGTTTTCGAACTCAGATTGTCACACAAAAGTTCCTCCTACAATTATTATTAATTATGGCACCTAGTCAAAACCTATCAGTAAAGCACAATCAATCAACTTTAATTAATTAGCACACACAGAATTGGCTAATCACTCACTAACTCACCTGCAGGGCATGGTGCAGAAGCAAGTGAGAGTAATGTGCGTTTGTCTTTCTGAACACAATGGATGCAGCTGCCATAGCTGCTGCAGTCTCTCCGGCCAGATCTGAACCGGGATTCTTCTCATCGATCTTAAATGCTCGCCGTGAAGTTGTCATGTCCTCTGGCCGTTGCCAACAATAATGGTCAGTGTCACCATCACCCACCTGAAAAAGATCATTAATGTCAGATTCCATTCAATCTCCCATACCAATGCCACTGGGAATAATGAATTGGATTCAGTTGGAAGAGATGATACGGCAGCCAGAAAAATCTTAAACTTTTGGTATACTTGTTTTTTCGTTTTCAAGAGACTTTCTTTGATGACAGTGCATCAAAATCCTTATAGATTTTGTCTTGGATTAGTTAGTACCTCAGCCCATAGAACATTTGGGCTAGTGTGAGCTTTGATGAAATAATCAGTGCCCCATTTGATCGCCTCCAATGTGTGTTGTAATTCACCTGCCTCTTCAATCTGTTGCCTGTACTCTATGGCACTCCATGAGAGCATTGTGATGGTGAATGCCATTGGTAAACCAAATTTCACATGATCCCCTGCGTCATAATACCCTCCCACCAAGTCCACCTACACACACACAAAAAAGAAAGTGATGAGTTTGAGAGGGAATTTGGCATAGGAGGAAAGTAAAAGACAAAGTTTGATGAGTTGTGGCATGTGGGTATAATTGAGAATTTGGACCTACCCCTTCTTCCAAACCATCAGTGAGGCCAGAATGATCTCTCCAAGTGACACGCTGATTGTAAGGTATCCTCCCAGAGCGTTGTGCTTCGAAGTAGAGAAGACTCTTTGAAAGGGCATCAGCATAATCAAAAGCAGTGGTGGTGGTGGTGAAGAAGGTGGAGAATAAGAGGGTGATAAGACAAGAATGGTGTACTAGGAAGGGGATGTAGGAAGTTCCAAAATGGTGTTTCTTATGTGGTTGTGTGTCCATCTCCATTGCCTTGCCCCCCTTCCCTCCTAGAGATTTTAGGAGTGGAGGGAATTGGTAAAAAAAAAAGGTGAAGACTCACAACACTTGAACCCAAAAGGGAGTTTGAATTGTGTTTTAAAAGGCTGAGATATGCCTACGATCTAGCTAAAATAGGGTGGGATCATTTTGGTAGGGAGCCCCACAAAATGAGAACGTGAAACTATCCCCACAATTTTTACTTGTTTCTTGTACACAAGGGTGAATTCTGCAGCACTTGGATGTGCCTCTGTTGTCTGCCAAATAAGGAAAACAAAACCATACTCTGTTGACTCTTGTTAAAATTCCACTGTCATTTCATGCCAACTCCTCCTATTTCCCTCCATTTACTACCAGAACACTTTTTTTCCTTTACTTATTTCAGGATGCTTCCATCTCTAGCTGCTATTTTTTTTTCTCACTTTCAAATCAGATATATTTTTAGTATTAACTATTATTATTATTATTATTATTATTATTATTATTATTATATGATGATGAAGGCTGAAAAGTTTGTTAGATTTTCTTAAGTTAATAAGTTTACCTATTTAATACTTTCCATTGGATATTTTCTCAATTTATTTAAAGAAGAGTTACAGACATTTTTCAATGTAATAGTATTTTACTTCTAATTTAACATTTTTCAGTCAATATTTTCAGGACACTCATTATTCCGTCTTTGATGATGAGTTTCAAAGTTTTTTGAAATACAGGTAAAATAACGAAATACATTATTAAATGTTTTTTATTACTTTACACCATCAAATGTCGTTTGCCTTTTTTTAAAAAAATATACTAATTATTGTGTATCTTCAGTTTTTCTTATAAGATTAATTATGCTACATTCATGAGCACACGATAAGAAGTTCAAGTAGCATAACGTTTTATTTGAAGAGAAAAGTGTTGGGTTAAACAAGTTATTATCATGTAAATAATTATATGAAACTAACATAATTTATTAACATATCATAAATTATTTTCAGATATTTATGTTAAATTAAACTCTTACTAATATATTTAATATTGTTACTCATACATAGACACCTAATAAAAAACTCATTTTCTATTTGCGTTATTCTTAATCAATGTTGTAATAAATGACTAATTCAAATCTCTATGCTAGCTGATATCATTTCAAGCAAAAATTACTTTTAGAAAAATTTACAAAATTAGAAAAAATACAATTATTTTAAAATAAAAGTAAAAATGTTATTATAATTTTATTTAGAATAAGAGTGAGTATTGAATCTAGGTACGACTTGTGAAATCCGCAAACTCTATGGTTTACAAAACAAAACTATATTTAAAATATGCAAATAAATATATTTAACTATTGAGATTTAGAGTCGGCATAAGATTATTTTTAAAGGTGGAATTTAGATTATTCTGAGATCTTTTCTTTGGTTCAATTAAAGGTTTGGTCTTAGATCATTTCTAAATTCCTTTCTGTTTGTTTTTCTTTTTTTTAATTGATGTCTTAATCTTTTAGTTTGTCTTTCTTCACTTTAACTTGTTGATTGTCCTTGTCTTTGACAATGTTCGTTTTTTAGTAGTTGGTTGGAATGTGTTGTGTTATTAGGGTGTCTCTGTTTCTTTGTATATGGGTTGAATCATTCCTGAAATGATCCATATGTATATATTGTTTATTGCTGATAAAAAAGCTATTGAGTCCAACTCGTTTAGTATGCAAATTCTACTGATTTCATTGGTAGGCTTAAGACAAACTCGTTACCGGTTTAATATAGTTTTTTTTCATTTTTTATTTGAATTTGCATCATTTAAAAAAAACATCTATTTAATTAATAAATTTACTTTTTAGTTATGTTGTGATGAGTTGTGGGAAAAAAATGAAAACATGAACATTAAAAAAAATGACAAGTTATATCAAACAAGAATTCAAATGTTAATGGAGATGTCTAAATCTATGTATTAGTTCATTGTAATTTTATATAATTGAATTTGTTAAGAATTAAGACTATAAAAAGTCCTCGAGTTGGGTAGCTGATATGAATTTATCATTTAAAGATTAAATTTCTACTATAAAAATATCTTTTGAAAAAACTTAAAGAGTATGTGGATTACTGTTTATCCACAAACTTTACAAGATAAAAACAATTGTAAAAAATTATTTATTTTCTCAAATGGAATAAATTTGACCCATTTAAAAGACAAATTTCTTACGTCCAACCTTAAATCAGTCAAAATAATTCGTAACTCAATCCTAACAGTGTGAGAATATTAAAAGTATGATCAAAAGTTAATTAGAAATTCTGATCAAGTCTAATATTTATTTTTATTAAACTTATTGAAGATACGGAGATCTCACATATATCAGAGATAAAAATATTTTATAATATATATATATATATATAAAAGTGAGTGTAAATTTCACTTTATAAATAAATTTTATGAAGTTGAGTTAAGTTTAAAATTCACTTCCTAATATGATATCAGAGTTATTTAGAGATTCAACACCAACTAGCCGTTATCAGTATCAGACCACTCATAAATATATAGTCTCACACAAGTTGACAACCTCGGTGTGAGAATGTGTGTTGGAGATTCCACGTCGACTAAAAATAAAATATTTTTATAATGTTAAGTTAAACCTAAAATCAACTAAACATGTGATTCACATAAAAATAAATGAGGAATTTGGTATATATTTTATTATTTTACATATATATTCTAGTGTTCATGGATGAAGGTATATATGAATAACAAAATTTTAAAATAACAAGATATAAAAGGTATTAATTTCATTTAATGAACTACCATCAATAACTTTATATAAAATGTTAGTTTTATTGATACCATTAAATTATAATTATTTATGTAATAATAACTAGATTAAAAAATATTTGTTTATTGTATGAAGATAGATATTGAAGTGTAAAGTTTGATGGATAAAAGTGAGCAATATGATGGTTTATGAGAAAAGAGAGAGTGCGGTTTGGTTAAAAAGTGAGTGTGATAGAAGGAGGAGGTATGAAGAAAAAAAAGAAATTGTAGAATGAGCATAAAAAGAGTTTTGGTTGAAGAATGGTGTAGGTAAGTTATTGTAAATCAGGTATTATATAACTATCTAAATGGTATTATATAGCTGGTTTGGGTGAGAGTAGATGTTGAGAATTAGAAAAATCGTAAAGAAATTGGAGTCTTGGAGGATGCGAAGAAGGGTTGCTAAGTAGGCTTCATAAATGTTGCAATGTGCATATACACACCCTGGTCTATTTCTTATCTTTCTAAATACTTAACACGTCAATCTACACTAGTTTTAACCTCACCAAAAATCCTTCTTTAATGGCTAAAGTTGGTCAATTTCTTATATCAAAAGCGATTTCCCTGCTATTAAAAGATTGCGTTTCGCAAACCCTTGCTACAACCAAGAATCAAAACTAAGCTTATGTGTGCGATACAAGCTTCCTCGACATACAATATCTTTACTCAATCATTGTTAATTTCCCTTTCTTTCAATCCTTTGTTTGTTTTTTTTTTATATATATAAAATTTGATCCCAAAAGCTTGTTAATCATATCACACTCATTCTATTACCCATCTATGTGTTCTTAGAATTTATTCGATATCGAATATCCTTTATGGAGTTGCTCTTATCTTCTCTTCAATTTTAGTCTTCCTTATAGGTCCGAGATGGTAGGTACTTCCAAAGATATTCCAACGCTGCTTAAATCAGATGAGGTATATTTAACTACTTCAGTACAGAGTTTAAACAATCATTATCTTTCATCATGTGATCCCTCCCTTATTTATACTTTTCTAATTGGTCTTATATTGTCAGTAAACCCAATAATAATTTAATTATGCTTTGTAGCTTTTAATTAAAATTAATATTTCTAACCTATGATTTGACGTGATTGTTGCTTTTGTCAAAAGGTCGTTAAATCATCACGGGTGATCGATTACAATTTCTGGTAGAACACCATATTTATTTATGTCTTAGACAAAAAATACTCTTATTTCTTCTAAAAGACAATACAACAAAAAAATAGAAAATGGTAAAATCTTAAATAATTTTATCTTATCTTTATTTTATGTTCAAAATATTTAAGAAAAATATAATTTTAATATTTTATTTATATTCACTTAACAACTATTTTATAATAAATATTATATTATAAAGTTGTAATTTGATGTTATTGAAGAATGATAGTGTGAAACTACACCTAATATTTAAATCTCACTTTGAACTAATTCCGTAAGACACGTGTTTCAGGTTGAGTGTTTTAGAAATAATCACAAAACTCTAAAATAACAATATCAAATAAAAATATTAAATGAAAAAATAATATTGAATAATTGACACGGTAAAAAAAATTACATTTACATTTACATTTACGTTACGTGATTACTGAACTCCTAAAATTTACAACTCTTAAATAAAAATTATAATATATATATATATATATATATAAGTATTCAATTAAAAAATGATATTTTTTAAAAATATAAATAGTCTGTGTGTATATTAACAAATTACATTTACATTTACATTTACGTTACGTGATTACTAAACTCCTAAAATTTACAACTCTTAAATAAAAATTATAATATATATATATATATAAATATTCAATTAAAAAAATGATATTTTTTTGAAAATATAAATAGTCTGTGGGTATGTTAACGTATAATGAACCGTTGTTAAAAGATTGCACTGCTAAAAGTGTCGAAGCCGTAATATCAAAATAAAAGTAGATTGATATAGCCGTGTGTTAATGTTTTCTTTTTATCATGGTCTTTAAGTACACATCTTTTAAACGGCTTCTAGTAAAAGGTTATGAGATTAAGAAGTTTCTTGGGTTAAGAATTTTTCATAAAACATTATTCATTATTAAATAAAGATTTTCAAATATTATAAATAAGTATGGAAGTATCCCATTAAAACTCAAGATTCAGGTTAAATAGTTAATAATTTTCTTCACCAAAATGATGAATTTCTAGTTGAAGTCATAGAATGATCGTCTTCAATGTTATTAGATAGTAAGATCATAATTTTAAATTTATTATTCAAATTAAAGAACACGGAAGAAGAGGTTAAACATAACATCAAATTACTATATCAAAAGATATATAATCTTCACAAACATATATACTTATAATAATAATAATCCAAACGTATATTTCTAAAATAAATTGGATTTGTAAAACATTTTTTTATACATAACAAAAATTAAAAACTCGCATAATACACTACTATGCGAGTCTTGCTATTAAGCCTAAATAATAGGTCCAAACACAAAGAATCTTAAAAAAAATAAGTGTTTAACTACGTATATAAGCATCGATTCAAACGGAATATAGTCTACAAAAATACGATGATAATTTTGTAAATAAAATTAATATATACGCAACGGTTATAATTACAATTGTCACATATTGGAAACAAAGGATATAGAATACGTTTTTTTGACTATTATTATCTATTGTGAACACTATAGACTACGGCTTTTGTGGTATTTGTCGTCTATATTACAGTATTTTATACAGATTATGATTATTAGGTCATAATCGTAGTCTATATGATTTTTTATTTTTCCCTGCAAGTATTTTCTCCTTCAGACTTTCTTTTTCGTTGCTCTCATTGCTTATAATGTGTTTTTCTTATTGTGTTTATGTTGTTTTTTTATACTTTATGTACTTTCTTCGTTTATTTTTCTCCGTTGTAAATGTAAAACAAGTTGGGTTATAGAGTTTGAAATTATTGTTTGTCTTCACCTTGTCATCATAATTGTGCACCACCTCTGAAGCTCCTAAGCTCCTCTACAACCCTGCTCCATTACCAGTTCAGTAGTTTTAAGTTTTTTATTGTAATTTTCATCATTATTATTTATAATGAGTTATTAATTAAATTAGTAAGAGTATACAAGTTCCCAGATAGTTTTTGCGCCGCTGTCACACACACTAATAGGTGAAGAAAGGATAAAAATCACTACAATTTATGGATTTACATATTGTAAGCCTATGCTTCTCTTCTGCGTTTTAGGCGAAAATTACCATCGCCTAAGAGGTATAATTAGAAAATGGTTCAAGCCATCGTCAAATGACTTTAAAAACTGTTGACTAAAGACATTTTTATTTTGCAATAGTGACAAAACAAACAATTAACTAAAGTGTAAATTAATTACCTTATCCAAACAATAAATATATAATACATATTTGAATTTATATCCATTTATTTTAATTTTATTCCTTATAATTAATCACTAAGATATATATAAAACATATCACACCATTAATATTATTTTAAATAATGTATTTAAAACAAATAAAATATTTTTTTATATGGAGGGGAATCGTTTGAAGGAAGAATTTCAATTGAGCAATATTCAATATCAACTCTCCACTATTGAAAATAAAAATTATTATTATTTAAATTACATGTTTCATTACTTAAATAACTCTAGAAAAACTTGGACGTTATTATAAGAGATCGTTGATATGATTTCTCTCTATCAAACTATCATTTACCACTTGAATAACAAATTGTTGAACTAAGATACTAATTATCAAAATTAAATTGTTATTTTCATTTAAATAAAAAGAAGCACTTTTCAATATGAACCGAGTAGAAACGATAAAAAATTAAAAATATAATTCAAAGGAAATAAACCTTATTTATTTGTCAAATGTGTTCACATGTATAAAAATTAATTTCGTCGAATAATCTTTGTGGATATAATATTTCTCATCTCTTCAACAAAATCCATAATACTTATTCCCATATTCAATTAATATTAACATTATAGATAAATATCTAATTGAAAGTTTAATCCAACTAAATATTTATTAAAATAAATAATTATTTTCAAGTTAACAATAAATCAGGTGGGTAACTCCACTTATGTTGAAGTATTGTTTTCTCAAACAAAACACTAAAAAAAATAAAGAAAATCATAACTTATTTAAAAAAAAAACTCAGAAAATTGAAGTAATAAAAAAAGGAAAAATCTACTCAAATATAAAAAATCTAATAACTCAATTTGACATGTACTCTATTATCTTTTAAATGAAATGCTTTAAAAGACAAAAAGCAACAAACTTCCGTTTAAAATACTTGGGGAGAACTTACAAATTTCTTTAATTTAGAAATTAAGGTATTTAAATAAATATATTTTATATAAATAAACTTAAAATAATTAAAATGTTCAATTTTTTACCTATAATATATATATATATATATATATATACGTATAAAAAAAATCCTTACACCAATACATAAACTTATAGGTGAAGAAATGAAATTATAATAATTAATTATTAAAAACTTCTGATAGTTTCATTTTTCTTTATCAAAATTTTATCATTTGTTACTATTATTATTATTTCACTTCACTTTTGTATTCTTTTAAATTTTTAATGTATGAATTCATAAAGTTTTTCTAAAATATTTAAAAAATTTAAAATATAAATCATCAAAATCCATATTTCTAATCATATTTTTAAAAAAATCATAAATATAACCTTTTTACGTAATCTTTTAAAATTTTACAAGAAGTTTTAATACTGAAATAGTCTTATTAAATTTCAATCCAATGCAACTCAAATGATTTCAAAGTTAATGATGACTTTGTTACACATAAAAAATGTGAATTTAATTTAAAATGATACTAAGTTAATAATTAGCAATTTAATTTTTCATAATGTTTCTTTGAACTAAATGCATTCCCGCGTAGTCCGAAACGAAAGATAAAAAGAATGAATATAAAATGTTTGAGAACAAACAAGAAGCTCATGATGATTCTTTATCATACCAATCAACGAAAGATTAGTGGTAACAGCACAACAAACATAATAATTACTCTCGAATCAATAAAAAGCAACATTAATGATAGCATTTCAAAATGGTTAATTGTTCATGTTGCTCAAAAACTATTTTTTATAAGTGAGAAAACTAGTAAATTTTAAATGATTTTGATTTTTATATTTAGATATAGTTATATAATTATTTTTCTTATTTTATTCCAAATTTTTTGGCTAGTGCACCAATTTCAACATTTTATAAGTAAATTCTCAACTTAGATAACTTTTATTTTAGTTTTTAAATTGACTCAAACGAAATTTTTTTTAGCAGTGTCTCTTTTTTAAGTTATTCACTTGGTTGTCTTGTCCATTTATTTGAGTGGAACATTAAATGTAGCATGCTCCCATGTCTATATAATTTATGTATGCAAAAATTATTCTAAAGAGTTTAAAATTAGATTTGGCAAGTGTTACTTCCTTGAATTTTACGAAAACTCGTTATCATATTAATATGTGTGAATTTAGCTTTTTTAGTCGTATTAATTTCTAGTTCAATTAATAGGATTAAATATAATCTCATATGTGTATCTTAAATTATTTCAAATATTAAATTCCTTTTCATTTTTTATAAAATACCATAGACGTTATTTTAAGACCCATTTGGTAAAAAGAATGAGATAAGTATTTTATCTTACTCTGATTATATTTTATATGTAAGAATATATATGATTTTGTTTTGGTTATTGAGATGCACCGACAAAATTGTTTATTCCACGCTGCAACATCCAAATGCTGTCATTGTTCCTTCCACTGTCTCATTTTCCATCACACCATTACCCAATCACATATTTGGATCTACCCTAAATTTCTCTTTTATTTTTCCTATTTCACAACAACAACCCTAACAAAACGTGAATTTAATTCAGCTTCTAAGAAAAACGTGTCTTCTTCCCCAGACACCACTCTGTTTCATTGTTGACAAAAATAAACCACGAGTTTTATTCGTGACTTCTCTTTTGATTAAATTAGAGAGTGAAAAATGAAGAAATGAATTTGAGATAATTTAGAGGAAAAATAAAAAAAAATTATGACGTTTTAGATTAAGGTAAATAAAGTAAAAAGTATAGAAAAAGTTTACACATTTATCTTTTACATATGACATTGGTGTCATGGTACATATAATAATAGGTGAAAGATAATAAGGTAAAAATCAACATTTTCTCACTAAGTATTTATAAATTAGGGGAGAGTCTTTCTTCACTTTCTTTGTTTTTTTTCTCTCTAATAACCACAAACACTTAGATGCAAACATGAAGTTTTCTTGCTTTTTAAATCGGGTGAACAGTAATCACTCATATCTAAACAATGCTTTAGTGTAAAATGTAAGCTATCAATGATAATAAGAAAAAGTTTTAAGATAATTTTTTATGTATCAATTTACTACAAGAAATTCATTAAATAACAACTAAAATTAGAGATAAAAAATAATTAGTGATTATTAACTAAATTAAATATTATTTTAGAGATTAAAAATTATTTATATCTAAAATAATTTATATTATTAATAAAAATCTATAAAATATTTTTTAAATTGATATTTAAATTAATTTAATAATAATAAATTATTTTAATATTGATTACAATTTGATGATTTTCTTATAATATTTATACTTGTTTTATTCTATACACATCTTAAATATCAAATATCAATTAAAACAAATTAGACTTAAAAGTTATCACTTAATATATTTATACATGTTACCATTATGTCATGAAATATTTCCAACATATTAATGTGATAATTATATAATAAAAATTTTAAGATTTTCTTAATTTTTTGTTAAGATGTGATGATTACGAATATAACTTTCAATTCTCAAGTATCTGAATTTTAACTGCACAATTATATTAGAATTTAAATCATTATTAAGTTTTGATTTAATTAAATTTAAAGTATTGGATTAAAATGAAATATATTATACCAATTAGGTAACTGATACCGAATGTATGGTCATCAATGTAAATTCATCAGATATTGAAGCACGTCCGTGCAATTAATTTAAGAGAAGAAATAGAAAAAGATTGAAGTTGAAATAATGGAATGAGGGAAGATAAAAAGTACGTAAGCATAAATGAATAGTTAACTAAGGTTCAGCATGACAAGTACATAAATGGCGTGTTTATCTCCTTTCTTTAGGTATTGGAAAATTGAAAATGAAGTTGTAGTGGTTTTTGGTTATTAAGCAGAGAATGAAAAGTGATAGAAGGTATATGCTACCTATGTATCGTTTTTGTTAACATATGGGTTTTGGTCTAGTCTCTCCGTATTTTTGTATTTTTTTTTTTTCTTTTTTCTTTTGTTTAATAATATTTTTTTTCATATGATGGTAAATGATTGTTGTTATTCGAGGTGTCAGCCTAGCTGAGATCTTAAGTGGCATAGTGATACCTAACCTGAAAGCTTTTATTTAAAAAAAAATGATAGAAATGAGATTAGGCGATGTGCATGTGTTTAGAAGGTGACGGTGAGGAAGTTGGTTTGGTTGTGAATTGGTCCACACGTAAGACAGTGGCTTTAAATGGGTTGGTTGCGGAACAGACCCAACTACGTTAAGACTAGTCGGTGCATGCCACAATTTTTTAGCTCTAAACTCAAACTGTGTATGTCTGTAGGCCAATGCAAACCTATCATCACATGTACAGAGTGGTCCAGTAAACCACATTTTTGTTTTCTCAATGCAAAATTTTTATTTTTGCTTTCTAAATATATTATCACGGTCATTTAAAACTTATTTTAAAGTTTTTATTAGACTTGTCACATGTTATTAAGTTGTTCTCATCCATCATAAATATGTAGTTTATATATGAATTGATAAGTGAGTGTAATCTTACTATTATTAGTGCAAAAAATACATATAACAAAAAAATACATATAACACTTATTTTGGAAGATATATAACATCAGTTTCATTAAATACGTGTAGATTTCAATAATGTAAAATGTTAATCACAAATAATATTGGTTATAAAAAAAAGTATAATATGTATTAAAATTTGAATAGAATACTAAAAAAATATGTGTTTGAGAAGACACATATAACATTGGTTAAGAACCATAACGGTATTATATGTAACCTCGGTAGGTGACTCTGAAACACATATAACATACCACTTGTAACTCTCTCACAGTGATATATGTGTTCCATAATAAAATAGTGATGTTAAATATTACACTAGTTCATTTATCCAACCAGTATAATATATTTTAAATATTTATAAAAATATCATTATATTTTTATTTATATCAATTGTAGAAGACATTATTTGGACTAGTGTAAGAATGAAATTTATAAAATAATTAATTTTTCTATAGTTCAGGTGGTGTGCAATTCAACTGCATAAGCTGCCTCTCGAGCTTTAGCTCTTTTTTAGAGTTGAGTAGGTAGCAATCTTTGTAATACATTAGTCTAAACCTTTATATACTAAGAAATAAATCTTTGTTATTCATAATACTTTTATCTTAAACAAAAGTATTAACTTTGTAAAAGTGTGAAGTGTTAAATCCCTAAAAGAATTAGGATTCTTATTATTAATAAAATTAAAAAATACAAAAACATTATAGGAATATAGTCTATGACAAAGTATTTAATAAATAAATTTCATTCTTTAATTTTTTTATCAATAGATAACAATATTTAATATATTTTTAATGATAAATTTTTTGAAAAATGACAATCAAGAATATCTTATAAAAAAAAAGCAATTTGCTTTAAAAATATCATTTATGATAAATTGTAAATATGTAAAACTATTTTTAATATATCTTTTACACTCTTACGCGTTCACATTCAAAGTGAGGCTCGCTCTTATCCAAATAATATGTAACGGACGACTGTTGAAGGCATAAAGAAACCCTGCTCTCACCATTCAAACAGAGGCGCTTTCTTTTTATACCTTCGTATTATCTTCTTCCACCTCCATTGGGTGATAAAATTACCAGTTTATTCTTAATAAAAAGTAAACTCTGCAACATCCTTCTTCATCTGCACCCTCTATATAGTCACAATATTATTTTCTCTTGCTTTTTTTTTCTTTTCTTTTGGAGAGCACTTCCACATCCCATTTCTTCTACATTATCTCCCAAAGATACAATTCCGAAATACAAATACGCTATGCAATGTGTGGCAAATTCTCCATCCAGTACATACTTTCTCACTTCACATCCATTTTGAAGGTCTTTTAATCTTTTTAAAAAATTTAAACAATGTAGCATCTCTCATTTTTAAATAATCTAAGCTACACCTCAATACCTCCTTTCCAATAGTAGTGTTGGAAACAACAGTTTCCATCATTTGACATATTTTAAATTATTGCATAAGATAAATTCACACATGTTTCTTGTAGTTAATTTTTTTTTTCAAACAATATCACATAGATTCTATCGAGAAAAATAATCATTGTTGCACTTGCAATGATTTCATAAAGTGAACTGTTATTGCAATCTAAAACAAATTGTGAACCATTGTTAATGTTGTATTCTATTTTTGTACCTTGCTTATTTTTTCCCCAGTGATACAATAAAGGAACGAAAACACATTACCACTAATAAACATCACAAAATCTACCTCAATTACCAACATTCACTACTAGTCATTACAACCTACCAACAACCACCAATTGAAAACGAAGAAAAACACTCTCCACTATACTTAGAAGAATATTGTTGAAATTAAAAAAACATGAAGGTGCATATAAAGTTATGGAGATGTAAGAAGAATTTATCCAATATAATATGCTAATCCTAAATAAGAAATTTGTATTTTGAATTAGACAATCCAAAATATATAAATTTTGTATTATAGATTGTATAATAAAGAATATACAACACAAATGTTAACTCTTATGTTAACTTTCAAATTTTACAATCCATAAAATTTCTGAATTTTACACTATCGAATTAAAAAAAGTATCCATGAAAAAAAGCACTTTTAGGATTTACAAAATTATGAAGGTGCAAAAAGAAATGATGAGGCGCGGAAGAATTTTCCTTCAACTGGTTACAGAAGAGAGCCCATACTCTTCTGCAAAAAAAAAGCACTTATAGGATTTACAAAATTATGAAGGTGCAAAAAGAAATAATGAGGTGCGGGACAAATTTTCCTTCAACTGATTACAGAAGAGAGCCCATACTCTTTTTTGGCCCATGACTCCATTAGTATTTTGGACCAAAAAATTCATTAGTAAAATCATTGTTTTAATATGGACTCATAAATAAGTTTTTTTTAATTGAAAAATATTTATTATATAGGCAATTCTTTTTAATTTTAATATTGTATGTATAAGGTCCATATTAAAATAAAATTTTATTAATAAAAAGCTTTAATAAAAGTAAATGTTTTCATGGACATTTTTGTAAAAAAAATATTGTATTGTGAAATTTAATATATAATAATAAGTTAATAGAAATACATTAGTAATCGTGTTACATGAGCGTTCACCAATAAGAAAGAAAACAGGTTGAATAAAACTTGAAAATGTACCGTTAAAGGGTAATTCAGTAAAAAAAACAAAGCCAAAGCTTTCTCTCACTTTTATTTTATAGAAAAGTGATTAAATTATTCCAACTAATTTTCAACCTGACTTTATATATATATTATCAATATTTCATATTTAAAATACATTCACACAGTTACCATACAGATATTGAAAATTACATTTCAATAGTTTAATGGAGTAAGAATAGTTCATTAGATTTGTTCAATAAAGTCTAATAGAAAAATTCACTTCATAATATTAATTATTTAAAACATGAATGAAATCAAAATATTTACTTTTATTAAAAGCTTCATTATTCAAAATCATGAAACATATTTTAAAAAATAAAATATCATAAATATTTACTATTTATTATTCAAATACAATCATTAATATCTCAATTCCTATTTATTCATTACATCCACATTTTATCACTAAAGTATACATAGGACACTTAATTCATACATCATCACTTAAATATAAGTTTTTTTTAATAGCATTACTCGATTAATATTGATTTTCCCTTATTCAAATTATGAAGCAACACTTATACGGTAAGATATATCATTTAAATGTTATTAGAATATTTAAATGTACATTTAAAGGAGAGAAACTTGATTTTGTCTCTTTTTCACTCAGTGTTTGAGTACCCAAATTCTAAGAAAAAAGAAAAATATTTGTTTTTCATTTAAGCCATATTCATCCCTCAAACTATTAATCATGGATTAAAAAAAATTATATTGTTTGAGTAACTAAATTAACATTTATACATGATACTCTGTCATTAATGCTATCTTACAACATTCAATGACATTATGTTTGAATGAATATCACAATGTAGATATCTTGAAAGTATCATTTTTACCGGGACATTACTAAAATTAAAATTTAGTTTTATTATTAATTGAATTAAGACAGATTTTCTCTTATTTTTCAAAACATTTTTTTTCTCAATATTAATGTCTCAATTCAATTACAATAAAACGTTCAATTTGTTCATCAATAATATACCAAGTTTACGTACTAACTAGTTATTTATTATTTATATAAAATAATTGCAACATTCAAGACCGTATAAACCTTGTTTAGAAAACAATTACAGATAGGTATCTAATCCAACAAAACGATATATTGTTAAAACATAACTAGTTTTACATTAATTCACTAATAGGTATCTAACATGCTTTCAATTTATGTAACTTCCCTAGTCTCTTAATACTCAGTTTTTCAAAGTTTCAGATAAAATCCTTAAAAAACCTAGTTCAATAACCTAATATATTACTATACATGTACACTATCCATATTAATCTATTTTAATCAAATTTTAAATAATATAACACTAAAAAAAATTCAAATATAATTAATTATTATGTTGACTAAATTAGATATTATTTTAAAAATTAAAAAATTACTGTATTTAAAATAGTTTTTATTATTAATAAAAATTTATAAAATAATTTATATATTAGTATCTAAATTAGCTATTAAGATTTTAACAACTAATATTTTAGAATTTAAATTAGTAATTTAGAATATAAAAAAGTAAATAGCTAAATCTTGATAATTAATAACTAAATATCACTTTAAAAGCTATTTTATAAATTTTTATTAATAATAGAAACTATTTTAAATATCAATAATTTTTTTAATTTATAAAATAGTATCTAATTTTATTAGATAATATCTAATTATTTTTTTATTAATTTTTAAAATTAATTCATGTAAATCTATATGTTAATTGAAAATATAATAAACTAATCTTAATTTATTTTTATAACTTTTAAAATTATGGAATAGAATATAAAAAAATGAATATTAAAGAGATAATTTTTTTAAAAAATAAAAACAAATTAATTTTACATTATACATAGCTTCTTAATCTTATAAAAAGTAAAATGAAAAGTCACTAAAAATATATTTAATTTGTTTGGAAGTTTTGAATTTGATTGTATGCATGTGAATGTGAAGAGGTGAAGGCAAAGGTATATGAGAAACACAAAATGTCGAATTTAGAATTTATTTAGGGCAACAAAATGGTGCTTCTGAATGGCTTCCGTACCATTCCAATAGTGGCTAAAACAGTCTTTTTGAGAACCAAAGGACATTTCAGTGAGGCCACTTCTGGAGTTTGTGGGGACCCTTGCATGCTTCACTGTTTTTCAGGAATACTTTCGTAAACCATGTTGCTTTTTTTCCTAACCAAAAAATAATAACTAGCTTATTCAGGGTGTTACACACTTGCACTTTCCCTTCCCATCATTTCACTAATTAATATTAATGCTTTTCTTCACTTTATTATTCTTGGATTGCACTTTACTTTCTTCTCAATTCTTCTTCTTCTTCTTCTTCTTCTTCTTCCTCATCAACCTTTTCCTTTTCTTCTTTCCCCATACCTATTTCTTTCTCTTTTGTATTCATCTCAAGCTACAACAATGGCAGACATTACCCATCTCCCTATGGAACAGCTTCAGGACCTTGAATGCTGTCTAGACTCTAATCCTCCCTGGGGTATGTACTATCTTCTATATTTTGCTCCCTCTCATTTCTTTCTCTTGTTTTAATATACGAATATAAAAAAACTAGTTTTTGTGTTTCTCTGTACCTTTTCAAGTTGCTTATCTCACTTGTCACACATATTTTTTCTATTCTTTTTCGTCATCTTCTATTGCCATCCGGCAAAAAAGGGTGTATTTTTGTGAGCAAAAGTGGGTGCTTGTTACATATTTGGTTTTGAACTTTGATGATCATTTGTGGACTGAAAACAAAGGAAGAAGAAGGTTGTCTGTTTTGAAGAACAAATGACAATGTTTTGTGTTTTCTAAAACCGTAGTTACAAACCCAAATGGATGGGATAGATGAAATGATTGAAAGTTTTTTTTTTTTTGGTCTTGAAGCCATTGCATGGGCTAGGTTTTCTTCCATTTGGGTTTGTTAGTTTTGAATGCGTTGCTTCAAAGAGTGTGAGACTAGGCTATTACTTCGGTTCTGGTATTATATGGATTGAAAAGTTGAGATTTTTATGTTATTTAGATAGAGTTGAGAGTTTGAAGTTTTCTGTTTTTTGGCCTTTTTCTTCTGGGGTTAGTTAGATTTTAATTTGAGTGCATTATTATAGCATTCTCGTTTTTAAATAGAAATCTTGATATCGTTGTTTTTCGTCTTCATTTTAAGTTGTCTTTTAGCTATTTGAAATAGTGATCACTGTTTCTAAGAAGGCTTTTAATCATGACCATTATAATGTAATTACCACTTTGCCCCACCTCTTCTGGCGTGGTTCAAGGAAAAAAATGGTTACTAATAACGATCGAATAAGTGGCCCTACATATTAATTCATAACTAATATGCATATTAGAAAAGTGTTGGAGTAGATAAGTCTTCGTCAAATAAGTGTTTTTTTTGTTACTTTTTTATTCGTAGATAACAGCGTAACTCTATTTATATATATATATTCATCTTCCTAAAAACATGGTGGTTAGTTATTTTTTCAATTTTTATATGATAATGAATCACAGAAAGAACATTAAGGCATCCTTTTCACAATGCAATTTATACAAAAAAAAATCCAAAATAAGATGAATAATATTTCTTAGAAGTTAAAATGACTTGTTAAGCCGGATGATAATGAGCCAAAAAAATGTTATGAGTGATATTTATAATAAACGCAAGTTAACTTTATTCACAAGAAAGTGATTTGAAATGTTAGAGAAGTGTTTAGCCAATAGTAGGCGTTGCTCTCCTGTGTTGGAGATTTGTCTAGTATATGAGAAAAAGAAAGAATTTTTTATGTGACACCATGGAGGGGTGTCCCACATGTATTAAAGGTATGTTTGAAACGTCAACACATAGACACACCGGCTCACTTTATTGACTTGTGTTCAAGTAGTGTATAAAAAAACAAGATAGGGGTATTTGTAGATATCATAGAAAGAAACCCTGCACCAAATTTTCATATATCTGTGTGTGAGAAGTGTAGTTAAGTTAAAGAGTTGAGGATGAAATGCACAGTATACATATAGGTCTATTCTAGTGAGAGAATGCATATGGATAGGCTTCATAGATCCAATAATAGTCACTAAGGTAGATATCATCTTAGAATCTAGATTTTGGGTGAAACTCAATTATATAAAATTGACTTCTAAGATAAGGCCTGCATGTTTTGGTCATGTGTCTAGATGATGTAGAATCTCCACCAGAATCCATGCGCAAGATATACACAATTTTGGCATGAAGTTTGTCTTCTTGTTTTGTAATCAATGGTTTGAAATTTTGAATTGCAATTTAGATTGTGACCTGGGGTATCAATGTTCCCATTTTCCTTTACATTTTCTTTCTTGTTGGCTCACTGTGAATTTCTTGTCTTGCAGCTGAAGCTATCCTACTTGCATTTCAAAATTATATATTGATGTTGGGAACAAGTGTGATGATTCCTTCATGGATTGTTCATGCCATGGGAGGAAGTGATGTATGTTGAATTTCTGCTCATATGTAAAACAATTATTGCATTTCACACATTTATTGCTGATATTTACATGTTCGTGATTTGGATATTGATACCACCAGGGTGACAAGGCACGGGTGATACAGACACTGCTCTTTGTAGCTGGCGTTAACACACTTCTCCAAACGCTTTTTGGAACCAGATTGCCTACAGTAGTTGGAGGAGGTTCATCTGCATACATATACCCAATTGCTTATATTATCACCGACTCATCATTACAACAAATTAGTGACCCTAATGAAGTAAGTTTCGTCATTCCCTTTCTTCACCACTGTTAGGTTCAGAGGACATTACATTTTTTTATTTGTAACATCTAATCATTAGCAATTAGCAATGATAATCCTTTGTCCATAATTGATTTTGGGACCTGCAAACCTTTATAAGCACTGAATCCTCTACGGGAGCTTCCAGACTCAACATTCCTAAGCACATAACCAAGGATTTATTATTCTCAACAAAATTCAATTATTGTTCTTAAGTGAAACATACCAGGTTTAGTTGTAGATAGGCTAATTATTGATCACTGGGAAAATCATCTATTTAGGTTTTACCAACTTTGCTATATCCACTTAGTATGAGGTTGTCAGTGAAGTTTAAAGTGAGGGCTCACTTTTTGACATTCTCTTTCTAACACTATAGTATTGTTTGAAATTTTTTGGGACTCACCTAGTGGACCCTACACATTCAATGACTCTCACATGAGTTTGAGTCTGAGTAAATTTCAAACAATAATAAATAGCGTGTTACTACTTACTAGCATTTCGTCTAACATATAATATTTTTGTACTCAATTATGATTAAACATCCTCTGAATGTGTGGACTTAATTTTGGATAGATGACAGCGGTATCCTAATATAATTTGGGGATTGATAGGAGACCGATATACTGTGAAGGATGAACACCAGGAGAAATAGGCAGTGAACAGAGAATCGAGAATCATATACAATTTCTAATTGAATATATTTGATTGGTGAGGAGGAGTGGTTAGAATGGGGGTGAGGGAGTTAAGCTTGGAATAAGGGAGAACTTTAGGCTATCTCAAATACCATGGACTAATACGTGGTATTTCATCTTCTACTTCTATATCACCTAGATCAGAGTGGAACCCTACCATCTACCTGTTCAATGTTGATCACAATATTTCTTTTGTACTGGTTTGGTTCCTAGGAGTTGGTATCAAAGCATTCCACCACATCTCAACTGCAAACAAGAGGCACAAGGTCGTGATATCAGCATTGCAGTGTGGTTCTGGGACTAGTCGATGGACTAATATACAGTCAGCTCAAATAGGTGCTGGGCTGTGGAGTGTGGCGGGATGTTAGGTTCAGTTGGGAGATATGACTCCAGTCTCACATTGGAACTATGAAATTTTATTGTGTGGTTTATAAAGCCTTGGGCATCTAATTACAATTACTAGCTTTTGTTGTGTGGCTCTCCTAATGTGTTCTTATTAAGGAGCAACATAAATTATGTAAACTTTCATATAAATCCAGTTAAATTTCTCTTTTGTTTGGAATAAGAGATTTTGCGATGTGATTGCTTTGCAGAGATTTATACAAACAATGCGAGCAATACAAGGAGCTTTAATTGTAGCATCAAGTATTCAGATAATCCTGGGTTACAGCCAAATCTGGGGACTCTTTTCAAGGTTACTAGTAACATGTGACATGTTTGAGTTGAAAATGTCTAAATAAATTTCAAGCATTTATTTTTTTGGATCTTCTCTCCAGATTTTTCAGTCCCCTTGGTATGGCACCTGTAGTTGGATTGGTTGGATTAGGATTATTTCAACGTGGATTCCCTGTGGTAGGTGTGGCTCAAATCGCCATCTTAATTGTGATGATCTCTGTACTAATTTTTTTGACAAATGGTCTTCTATTGACACAGTTTATGTGAATGCAATGCAATATCAACATCTAGAACAAAGTTTATTTTGAATAATGATAAACTGTAATATTTAAGGAACTTCTCTAGAATCCAATCTTTGAGGCTGTTACCTATTTAAGTGATTCCAATTCAATATTGATTTTTTATCCTTCTTTTCAGCATATATGCATTGAGGGCTTTCTCTACTTTTTATCTTCAAATTATTTGGTAGTAGCATAATTATTAATTTATATACAGAGATATTGAGAACATTTTCGGTAGCAAAATTCTTTGATTCACCATGTTTACTATATTTCTGAATTATTTGATAATGGCATAATGCGTTATTTTATTTGCATGCAAACATTGATGGCATTTTCTTCATCAAAATCTTGTAATTGGCCATGATCTCTCTATAAGCTTGATGATTGCCATATTTTTCATACCATGTTTATAAATTTACTCAATGTTTTCTATTATCATCTTTTTCAGTTGGGGGATTGTGTAGAAATTGGTATACCAATGCTGTTGTTGGTAATTGGTTTGTCTCAAGTAAGTGCTTTAACTAGAAATTTGTGGTGTGCATCAAATTATAAATCTTTTCCTAAGACAATCAAACTTGCTATAAAGTGCAGTATCTAAAGCACGTGAGACCATTTAGAGATATCCCTATCTTTGAACGTTTTCCAGTGCTGATTTGTGTGCCAATTGTTTGGATCTATGCTGTTATCTTGACCGCCAGTGGAGCTTACCGACACAAGCCAGACACAACACAAAATAGTTGTCGAACAGATCGAGCTAATCTGATATCTACTGCCCCATGGTGTGTGAAAAAACATGTTCTAATTTCTTTTGATATGTTTCAAGTTGCTGACTTCGTAGGTTTCTTCATGTTGTACTAGGTTCATGTTCCCATATCCTTTCCAATGGGGTCCACCTACATTTTCTGCTGGCCATTCATTTGCCATGATGTCAGCGGTTATTGTCTCAATGGTAGAGGTATTTATTCTCATTCCTTATTATTTTATTTTAATTTTTGGATTGACTTGGTCTGTATAGCTTTATTGTATTTATGTATGTGTTCTATCCCAGTGCATGTCATCTGTTGATACAGATTGACATTTTGAAATTTCGCCTAGGGGTCTTAGGTCCCCCAAAAGCCTCACAACGAGTTAAGAAACAAAACACTGATACAATCACCATATAGTCTCATCATCTCATGATATTTTTTGAATTTTCAACAATGCATTGACATCTTGACATTCACTTCTTGTTGCAGTCAACTGGTGCATATATGGCAGCATCTCGACTAGCAATTGCTACTCCTCCTCCTGCTTATGTATTGAGTCGAGGCATTGGTTGGCAGGTTATTAAAACTTCAATCTTGTGAGCAGTTATTAAAAGTTTCAATATTATAGGAAAGTTTATATGACTGATTGCTGGAGGTGATCTCTATCTTAACCAGGGGATTGGCGTCTTACTTGATGGTCTCTATGGATCAGTCACTGGTTCCACTGTTTCTGTGTAAGTCTTTATCTTCATTGAGTTTTAACTTCAATTGTGTACAATCATGTATCTTTCTATTGTAGCTTGATGAGCATCATGGCTGATTTTTCTAGGGAAAATGTGGGACTCCTTGGACTAACCCGAGTTGGAAGTCGCAGAGTTGTTCAGATTTCTTCTGGCTTCATGATATTCTTCTCTATTTTAGGTTGGTAGACACAAATCAAAGATTGGCCTGGGTTACACTAGAAGTAAACCGACAATGCTAGAATAGATAGTTTCACTTATGGTGTTTTTTTTTTTCTTTTTCTTCAATGATGTGTAGGAAAATTTGGAGCTGTGTTTGCCTCTATACCCTTCCCAATTTTTGCTGCACTGTACTGCATTCTCTTTGGCCTAGTGGGTATGTCGTATACTCTAAAATGAGATTTCATTGCAATGCATTACTCTTGCTCCTCAATTCTCAACTACTTTCCCTTGTTTACAGCTTCAATTGGAATATCATTTCTTCAGTTCACAAACCTGAACTCCATGAGAAATCTTATTATCATTGGTCTCACTCTGTTCCTTGGGATATCTGTTCCTCAATTTTTCAATCAATACTGGACTCCTTCACGACATGGCCTTGTTCATACTAATGCTGGATGGGTAAGTTTACTTTTCTTCAGCCAACTAATATTATGCTTTATGAAATAATATGTTACTGTCATGCTCTCTCTTTTCAGTCTTCCTCTAAGAAATTTGAACTTTTGAATTTTGTTTTGGTTTGTAACCTTGTTCTTTACACTTGTCATAATCAAATAGCCGCTTAGTAGTTTGCTTGCTCTTAATACAAAATTTTCATCTTTGCAGTTCAATGCATTCTTAAATACCTTATTCTCATCACCACCAACAGTGGGTTTGATAGTGGCAGTGTTGCTTGATAACACTCTTGAGGTAGAAAGGTCAAAGAAAGATCGAGGAATGCCATGGTGGGTGAAGTTTAGAACGTTTAAAGGAGACAATAGAAACGAAGAATTCTATACGTTGCCATTCAATCTCAATAGGTTCTTCCCACCTACATGATCTTAATGAAGATTATCAGGGTACATCAGATTTTCTTGGAGTTGCATGTTCCAGCATTCATGAGGTAGGACTAACAAAAGCTACTTTTTCATTGACTACCAGCCAATTTTTTTGTGGACCCCATGTGAAATCGTGGTCCTACAACAGTTAAGGATTCTAAAGCATTTGGTCCATGTTCAGGAGATGCAATAATTGCTCCTTACTGATGAGTAATGAGTTGTTTCTCGATGTACATGCCCACCAAATGAATTTAGTGAATTTACTGTATAGTTTTCTCTTTTTGTGCTGCTGTCAAAGCAGCTTTTCTTTACGTAGGATTCATGATATTTCATTTTGCAAACGATAATAGAAAGCAGGTTTTTTATGACTGAAAGGGGCACCAAGCCAAAATCAAGCAAAACTCTAACCTGTCAACCAAACATTTCATGCATGGATATAGTAATTAACGCATTAATGATGTGACCCTTTATTTGCAAGGGCATCTGTATCAAAATTACTCTCTATGAAGATGTGGTGGACTTATATGGAATGATTCCTCTGACTAAAGGCCTGAATGGCACGTTATGTAACCATTTCTCTGTCTGAAGCCCTTCAACCAACAAAAGAATTTAAGCATATTTTATTGTTTCAAATAGAGAAGTAAACCAAACCAAAAGGAGAGATAGAGACATTAGAAAAGCAAATAGGGAGCCCCTAGGACAAGAAGGGAATCTGATAAGGTGCGTTACTGCGTTATTAAGGATTTGTATGGTTTAATAGAGTGAAATGAAAGGTGTGGAAATAGAAAGAAACCAATAGGCTTCAACTTTCTTCCATTTTTAATAACCAAGCAGTTAAAATTAATGCCATTCTATGTCTTTTAACCAGAGGCTATCAAGCACATCTTAAATGTTTGTTGCAGTTGTCAAGAATTAGAATCAAATACAAAACTCAATTTCATTTTACAAGAAAAATGCTAGATAACACCAAAGTTAATTACACAAAATACAAAGAATCTGATTGATTCATAATAATATAAGATTGTGTCTGTATATTTAAATGAATTAGATCAAACACTAATATAAAACTGTGTTATTCCACCATCAACTCCATTTAATTACATTGTATATGCTCTATTTCACTGCTTTAAGATTTTCTTACACAAATTGAATCGCAACAAATATGCTACTTTTTGAAACACTTTGTAAAAATAGTCTTATTCTTTCAATAAATGGATTGTTTTTATTAAGAAAGAGGATAATTAATTTAAGATCATATTAGACATAAAAAAGTTGGATTATTGTGAATGGAGGAAGTACAAAGTTGAATAAAAGTGATTTAAACTTTTATTTTTCTATAAACACATTTTTAACTTTTTTTTCTAAAGAAAATATCTTTAGAAACTTTTTTTAACATTTTTTTAGTTTATTAGTTTTAATATCTTTAGTTCTAATTTGAGTTTCAACATCTTTAAAAGAAATTAGCAATAATATGAAATATCTTATACCACTATATAATCTTTTAATCTAAATATACATTTAATTTATAATTTGAAATATCTCTTTTTTACAAATTTTAACTATAATATACTTTGTACGTTTATAAAATAAATATTTATTATGGGTATTGACCAAACTTCTATTTATAGTCAGCTAAAGATAAAAAAAGATAGAAAAACATATGCAAAATTTTATCTGCAAGATACTGATATATGGTAAATGAGAGTGAAATACGGAATGTCTACTAATAAAATTTCATAACTGGAACAATTTATGGCACACCACCAATTTATTTCCAAATATTTCTAGAAAAGCTGCAACACATTACAAGCAGCATAAACAGAGGAAAGAAGAAGTGAAGTTATTATAGAAAAGAAAAGCATGTTCAATGATTTTGAAGTTGTCCAAGTACAATGGTGTTGAGTGTCTCCCTCATTAAAGGTGACTTAGGCATCACAAACTTGTTGTACACATCTTCCATGGTTGGACGAGAAAATGGTCTTTCATTCAAACAAGCAAATGCCACTTTTGCAATCAAGACCACCTCCAGCACAACTGGCATCACTGGAAGAGGAAGTCGTTGGTCTATCACATCCTTCAATGGCAAATTAGATGTCTCTGGTGTTGAAGAGGGTGAATGCATCCAAGAAATGAGATCTCGTGGATGATTTCCCATTATTATCTCCATACAAAGCACCCCAAAACTGAACACATCGCATTTCTCATTCACTTCCATGGTATAAGCAAGCTCTGCAGTACATCAAATTATGAAAATTATGTAACACAAAAGGTGGCAATGCTTGTTATTGAAACAATTGTAGAGTTTCTTAAGATGTACAAAAATTAAAGGGCCTAACCTGGTGCAGCATATCCATAAGTGCCAGCAAACGAAGTTAAATTTCGTGAATTAGGATCTAGAATCTTTGCTGTTCCAAAGTCAGATATTCGAGCTTCATATTCCAAACTTATAAGAACATTCTTGCTTGATATGTCACGATGAACAATAGGAGGAGAGCAACCATGATGCATGTAATACAAAGCATTTGCCAAACCTTTAATAACGTTAACCCTCTTATTCCAATCAAACATTTCTGCATGTGTGTCGTTGTTTAGTACTTTATCCAAGCTGCCACATTCTAGGAACTCATAAACCAATAAACAATGGCGTGGATGTTCACAAAACCCATGCAACTTCACAATGTTACGATGTTTGATTTTTGTCAAGGCTCGAACTTCAGTTGTAAAAGCCTTAAAATCAAGCTTTTCCCTGTCAACTTCAACTTGAAGTTTTTTCACAGCAACAATGTGGCCAGAGGGTAAGATGGCTTTGTAAACACATCCAAACCCTCCTCTTCCGATGAGATATTTGTCATCGAAATCATTTGTTGCTTCGATGATATTTTCATACATTATTTTGCCATCATAATGCAATACAGAAAAAGGATCTCGAGCTTGTTCTTCTTTCTCTAGCTTTTTTATTTTTCTTGCTTTTACAAAATGAATATATAGTGAAACTCCAACCACAAATAGTGCACCCAAAGGAAGGAAAATTTCCAACATCATGGCCTTTTTATCACGAGGATTGTGATTCAACAACCGCGGGCAAGGCATCAGCCCGGAAGCATAGCCACACAAGTTTTTGTTGGATTTCAATGCTTCAAATGGAGCGTTAAGGAAGGCTCGACTATTAGGAATTGGACCCTCTAATTGGTTGTTAGATATGTCAACATTTGTCAAACTCATCATATCCTTGAAACTGGAAGAAATGTTTCCAGTGAGATTGTTGTGGGAGAGGTTCAAGTTTTCCAACATCTTCAATTTTCCAAGTGCTGCTGGAATTTTTCCATTTAAAAAATTACAACTAAGATCAAGATTTTGAAGATATTGCAATTGGCTAAATTCAGATGGAATGCTTTCCATTAATTTGTTATGGCTTAAGTTCAAGTGATATAACTTGTGCAACCTTCCAAACCGTTTTGGGATTGGACCACTTAAACCATTTGCTGCAAGATCAAGGTACTGAAGTTGCTCTAAGGAACCAATTTCAGTGGGAATGTTGCCCGAAAGTTGGTTCTTACTTATGAAGAGTTCAGACAAGTAGGTCAAGTTCCCAAGTTCTTTTGGAATCTTTCCTGTTAGACGATTTGAAGACAGTTCAAGCTTTTGTAATTTAGGTGCCTGGCCTAGCTCTGGGGGTATACCACCGAATAAATTATTGTATGAGATCATTAGGCCTATGAGATTATGACATTTGACCCAATTTGATGAAAGTTGACCGTTTAAGGCATTTCTACTCAGATCAATGTACTCCAGATTTGGATATACACCAAAATCATTTGAAATATTTCCGATCAACATATTTTCTGCAAGGTTGAGCCTTTTAAGACTGGAGCAGTTCTTCAAACTTGTTGGAATTGGACCAGTCAAATGATTCTCATTGGCTGCAAAAAATAAAAGTGACCCTCCAAGGCAAATATATTGTGGCAAAGGGCCAGTAAAATGATTAGAGCTTAGTTGCAAGTTTACTAAATTGGTAAGGTTACTTGTTGCTGTTGAAAAACTTCCAGTAAGTTTGTTCACATGAAGTAATAGGAAGGTAAGCTTGGTCAAATATCTGAAGGTAGAGGGAATAGGTCCAGAAAGATTGTTTACTGCAAGGTTAAACTTTTCTAGATTGACCAAGTTTCCTATGGAAGCAGGAATTGATCCAGAAAGCTTGTTGTCAGACATGGACAATTTAATGAGTTTTGTCAAGTTTCCAAGAGAGGAAGGAATTGATCCATGTAGTTTATTACGAGTGAGCTGAAGTGTCCTCAAATTAGCCAGGTCTCCTATGGAAGACGGGATTGGCCCTGAAAGTTGATTTGTTGACAAAATGATTGTTGTGAGAAGATGAAGTCCTCGCAACTCCTCAGGAATAGGACCAGAGAGAAGGTTATTATGGAGGATAAGTTGTTCTAAATTTGTTAAGTTTCCAACAGAAGGGATTGTACCAGAGAGATGGTTGGATGATAAATCAAGTGTAACAAGATTTTTCAACACTCCAATTGTTGAGGGGATGGAGCCAGAAAGTTGATTTTCTCTCAAGAACAGATACTCCAAGTTATGCAGTGCCCCTATTTCTTGGGGGATGGAATCACTAAAATGATTACGATCCATTTTCAACTCAGAAATTTTGGACATGTTACCAATTTCGCGGGGAATAGGTCCATTGAGGTTGTTGTAACTTAAACACAACCTCATAAGCTTTGGAAATGATGAGAAACTGAGATTGAGAAGTGTACCTTTTAGTCCAAATTTTGCAAGATTTATAGTGCTGACAGAGTTGGATTCATCACAAACTATTCCCTTCCATTTGCAAGGGCTAGTAAAAGTAGACCAAGAAGACAAGGAAACCTGGCTTTGGTTATCAAGGCTGGCTTTCCACCTCAATAGAGCACTTGCTTCAATGTCTTCATCTTCAGCAGCTTCATAGCCAACCATAACAGTACCGTTGGCTAAAGAAACACCAGAAACTTCCAAGGAAGAGAATCTTAAAAGTGAAAAGAAAAACGTGATGAGAATAAACTGAAATGTTACAAGCTTTGTGCACCTCATGTTGCACTTTGAGGCAAGAGATGAATCCTCACAGAATATGTTTTGCTTTCTGCACAATTGTAGTCAATTGTTGTATTCCTCACTTCAAATAGGGTCCATTACTTCAATACTCTTATTGTCGAGATGAAGTCGGTCGGAATTTGAATGGACTTCGAGTGGTCATTTTTCAAGCTTTAATGAGTTGGCTCCAAAAGAATGAGGCATTTCACCTGTTGTAGACAGTATTCCGACGCTCAAGTCAGTAAAGTCATCAAATTCTATGTATATAGTAAGTATTGTGTCAAATATAAAGATGAATCGACTCCCTATAAGTGGTCATCTTGACACTGTCATATAATATAAAATATAAATATACTTTATGTAGGTCGGAGTATTATGTCATATGATCAAAACATTTATATAACATAATAATGAATATTGCGAAGTATATGAGATCATTTATGTAATATAACGAGAGACATTGTATAAGTATACCACCAAATTACTTGTCTATTGAATTCATGTTAATTGTGTGTGAGATTTTATGATATTAATTCTAGAAATCATGATGTTGGGCCATCGGGTGAGATTCCAGCGTACCCGTGACAGTACAAATACTATTTGCATTAAAAAGAGCAAGCAGCGAGAAATGAAAAGTTCAACGCTCCTTCATCTTATCTAAGTTTGTCCACTTTCTTTTTAACATGATTTCCATTCCTGCACATTTAAAATATTTTTTTCGTGTAAGAAAACCAAATTTACAAGCTTATCATATTATCAGCATGTTTGCATTTTAGATCCAGAAGTTCTGACAAATTCACATCCAAAAATATGAAATAAAGCAAATATATCTTAGTTTGAATATTGATTCTGTTCCGTTCCTGCTCAGGGTGAAAAGTTTTCGTGCTCTTGTCTTTTGTTATGGGTTTCAGTTCTTGATAGGAATGTTGAAGAATTGTATGTAAAAGTTAGTTCTCAATCTTAGTTAGTTGATTATAATAAATGATGAATACATTTGTACTGTAAGGTAAGATAATGTTGATCAACCTAAACCTCTTTATAAGGATGAATTAATTAAACTTAGAAAATTTTACCTATTATCTCTGTTAATCTTGTTATTATAATGTTAAATAAGATTTAATCAACGTAGTTATTGGTGACCAAATATTACAGATTTTAATCCAACGCAGAAACAGTGCATCATGGATCATGTTGGCAACATATCATCCCTATTAAGAGACTTGAATGTTTGATAGTACGTAAACATACACCTATATTCATTCTACATAAATAATTCTGGTTTTTTTCTTAGAATAGTGTAATTTACTTTCAAATTTCTTAAAATGGGTAAATTTTTTTTCCTGAAATGAGTAGATCACCAACACGGAATACGATTTCTTAGAAGAGAAAGGACTATCTTGACACACATTAAGTGAAAAATTTGTGTTTGGATTCAATAGGAGATTTAAGAGGGTGGATTTAAAGTGATTTGAGATTTGAGTATATTAGTTTAGATTTGTAAAATTTTTTTTATTGAAATTTATAAGTGATGTAATAATGGAGTGAAAGTTTGTGAGTAACTTGATAGATATAATAAATTTAAAATAATTATAAATAATTTAATATAAAAGCATAATTTTTTTTTCTCTAAATTCAATTTGTCATGTCACCTTCCATTATTTATAGTTTTAACTTGGTTATGTTGTTTTGTGTGTATGACCAGAACGCGGTTTTATTTACTTTCGTTATTTGTCATGTTTCATTTATTTACTATTGATGTAAATAGAAATTGGTAGAGTATGTAATTCAAAACTTTGTACGGTCTAATTTATTTATTAATGTATTTATAAACAACAATTATTTATGTATTATTCTCTAGTTATCATTAATTATTATTTATTTTTATTAGTTGTTCATTATTTATTAGTTATTTGTTATTTATTATGTAATATTTATTTATTTATTTAACTTATTTATAATTATATAGTCATTTGGGTATTGTAATTTTTTTATAGTAATTTAAACAATTCAATTCCAAAAACAATATACATCTAAACACAATTTAAACATAAATAAAACATACATTTAAAAAAAAATCACACATAAAACAATGCAACTGCAAGGTTAAACTGTGCTTGAAAAAAAATGAATAAAAAATAAAATCAAAAAATAAAAAATTGAAAAAATCATGTACATAACCGATTATTAGTTGTCTTAAAAAAAACACATAATCAATTATCCAAAGATTTAAGATGCATTATCGACTTTTTTTGCAATTAAAAATCCAACATAATCTATTATGCTCCAAGATAATCGATTAAGTTCATAATTACACAGTCTCCATAATCGATTATGCTAAGCAAAAAAATCAAATCATCAATTATGTCACAACCATAATCGATTATCCATTGTATTTTAACTACATAATCGATTATGTAGTGCACTATTTTTCAATGATAATCGGTTATGCATAAAACTAAAATCAAAGAAACCTAAACCTGAGGTCAGAGATGAACAACCAAACTCACTCTCCTATCTTTATGCTTATTGACAACCCTCTCCAAGCACCCTAAACCAATTTAAAACTGTGTAGAAAGATTTGAAAATGTTGTGTGCTTGCTTAGGTTCGCACAATCCTCTTATATACTGGTGCATCACAATCATAATACAACTATTCTCTCACAAACTCAATAATGCATTCAATTGGCATTGAACTTGGTTAAAGAAATTCCTAAACCAAAGTAAGAAATCTCATGTGCAGATTGGCCACTGTTGGACACTGCTGCTTCCGTACAAAGCTGCAATGAGAGTGTGTGCAGTGTGTAGGTAACTCCAGTGACTCACTGAATCAGTCTACAATTAAACACAGCAAGTCAGCCAACAAGACAGATGTACATGCAAATGAATTGGAGTGCTAAGAAAATAAAAGTTTATCCTTCACACAGCACATGCAAAAGGCTGCACTGTGCACAGACAAAAGCTCACTAAGCAATCATCATATATATTATTCACATGCTACAATTACATGTATACCATTAGCAAAGAACTATAAGGTAGCAATAGAAGAGAAGTACTAAAAATTTATGAGTTACCAACAACAAATTGAAAAGAAAAGTGTTGTGGTTTCTTAGCTGCCTAACTTAAAAGCATCTGCCAAGAGACCCAAACAACACCAGTTTGCCCAAGGATTGTAGCTAGTGCATTAGTTCTTTCTAGTTGAATTCAGCTTTTTAGTTAGGATGCAAAGGGTTATGGAATAAATAAATTATATTTTTAATAAATAAATAAATAAATAATTTTAATTTTTAATTATTTTAATTTTAATTTTAATATAAAATATTATAATATTATTGTAAAGGGTTATGGAATAGTGTTATTTACTCTTTGGTGTTAAAAGAGTAATGATGTTTTCTCTGTTGTTAAAAGAGTAATGATGGTTTCTCTGTTGGTTCATTAATTTTTGAGCTACCAATATTTTCAATGTGTTAGAATAGGCAGACAGAAACAAGAAAATCTTTGTACTTTAGAAAACCATCTACCCTGTGACCAAATTCATGAGTTTTTTTTTTTCTTTAAATTTTATATAATTTTTTAAAAGTTTATAAATCATAACTTTATATCAAATAATAAAATGAGCTATTTTATAACTTGAGTGGAATTAAAGATTTGAAAATCAAATTATATTTTACCTAAAGGTTCTTCAAACAACTGATAAAACTAAAAAAAATTATAAAATATAAATTAATTTTAAAAATAAAAAATAATTAATTGTTATAATGCCTAAATTAGAGATTATTTTAGTTTTTAAATTTTATAAAAAAAATTTAGTTATTAATTAAATACTAATTTAAAAATTATTTAATAATAATAGAAATTAATTTATTTATTTTTTTAAATTTTTAAAATTGTCTCTAATTTAGTTATTATTATAATTAATTATTTTGATATTTTTTATTTTATGTAGGACATTTTATAAGATAACAAATAATTCATTTCATTAAGTTTAGAAATGATGAATTATCATTACCCAATTGACTATTACAAAAGGATAAAGAAAAATACTGTATTATTGGTTATATACTTTTTCTTTTGTTATTATTCGTTAAATAATGTTAACAGACAAACAACTCATCTGGACCAACATTTTCAATTATGAGTGTACTTTTGCCAATTAAAATAAACATCTTTCAACAAATTTTACCTCACATTTACCTTATTCAAACAAGCATTCGGGTAGTTTGATAATATATTAATTTTTTTTGTTGTTTTTTTAATTATTACTTTATAAATGAATTTTTAATTTTTTAAAGATTAAAATTAAGAAAGAAAGTTGGCCAAGTGTATGAATCCTAATAATGCTTCTTTAGATATGAAATAAACCTAGTATTCATTTAAAGTCATCAAAATTATATTTTCAACAATAAATAATATGATGAAAAAAAACTTAGAAAAAAGGTATGAAACCGAAATGAAACACATTGCTAAAAAGTGAGAATAGAAAAATAAAACATCTTTAACTTTTTATAAACTTCAAAAATAATTTTTTAAAACTATTCTATCAAATCATTTTTTTATATTTTATACTTTAAAAACAGATTTTCTTTTGCTTTTAATAAAAATAGGTTTAAATATATTTTTAATATCTATATTTTACTCCATCCTAAATTTAGTCTTTTTTATTTTTAAACACATACATATGGTCTTCCGATTTTAAAAAATATATACTTTTTATCCAATCTTAGTTTATACCAATAAAAAATATATACTTCAGTCAGAGTTTATGTTGTTTAATCTGCATGTTTCGGTAAATGAGATTTGGAAAGTGATTTAGATCATAGTAATCAACGAGGTTTTAAAGCATAGAAACAAAGTAATGTTTAAAGGGGTGTAGTGGATGTATTAGAAATTTTTTGCATTGGTTCAATTAAATGTTTGGATTTGGGTTACATCTAAGTTATATTCTGCATTTTTTTTTCTTTTCTAATTGGTATCTTGACCCTTTAGTTTGGATGAGGTTGATCTTATGATGTAGTTAAATGTTATGTTTATGAATAAAGGTTGAACCACTCTTCAAGTAATTCATATTTAATTATTTTTTTATTGTCGATAAAAAAAAACTTTTGATCCAATTTTTAATCTTTTATAAATTATTTATTTTATATTTAATTGCTTAAACCATACTTTTATGATATCTTAAATGAAATATACATTAAAATGTAATTTTTTTTATCAGAAATAATAGAATAAGCAAATATCCTATTTTAATGTCAAGAAAATAGAAGGAAAAAAAATTGTACATAAACTTAAATAATATATCATTATTTATATTTTAATTTGTTTCATTTACTAATAGCATGATAATGTTGTTGGGTGGTAGGGTGGAGGACTCTGCTTGCAGCCCAAACGTGGTACCAACAGTAGAATGAGTAAGCAAATTATAGACATAAAAAAAATCACTTTTTAGTGAGTTGAGATGGTACCACTTTAAATGTGTTACAAAATCTGGTTTGAGTGAACATTATTATAGACAACTTCCATTTTTAAAATCTGTCATAATCAATAACCAAACCTCACTCTAATTGACAATGAATTATATTTTATTTTCTAATTAAATCTAAAAAAGCGGGAATAGGCGTGCCTGTGTATCCGCATTTTTTTTTTCTTTAGTATTTTTTTTATTTTTCAAAAACAATTTATCTTAATAACATTAAAATTAGAAGTTAAAGAGTAGTGGAGAGAGAAAGTGGGAGAGAGAAAGTGAAAAGTAGGATATGTGGGTTATGTGTAGTGGAGAATCATAAAATCTGTTTCTTAAATTAATTTTAATAAAAAAAAATATCAGTGTAAATCAGAAAAGTAACGTACCAAATCTCCACTCTCCTACTAAAGTGGTCCACAAAATATTATACAAATATCTTTAATTTTTTTTATTTAATAGAGAAGAAAATCTTTAAAACAGAAAAATAACTAATCAATCTCTCCATCCTCTCCATTCTCTCCACTCTCCAGTTAAATAATAACAAATAAAATAAATTTTAAAATTAAAAAATTATTTTATTAATTTTTGAAATTATAAAATGTCCAAATAACCAAAATAAATTAATACAATAAATTATTAAGTAAGGATAAAATGGAAAAAAAAATTAAGAGCAGTTAAGAGGGGAATAAGAAATGACACAATGACCATAATACAATAATAAAATTAAATATTAATATAAGAATAAAATAGGAAAAAAAATTAAGAGCAGTTAAGAGGGGAATCCCCTTTATATATAGGTATAGAGGTATAAATAACATAATTTGTTAAAAAGTATTTTAACTATTGATATTATAATTTTAACTATTAAAATATACAGACAAAAGTAAGTTTTTCATTCTATTTTCTTTATATTTTTTCATTTCTTATTTAGTTTCCTTTAATCAAAGACCTTTAATTATTTTATTTTTTTTTCTTTTGTTCCGCTAAATACATTGTATAGAAGGTGATTCTAATCAATGCAACCATTTATTTGAATATATTTTAAACAAATTTATCTATAAATATTTATTAAAAAAAAGAACTTCTTTACAGTAAAAAAATAACTAATACTTAAGTTTAAAATATTTTTTTAAAAACTATACGACAAATATTATTTTTTTTAGTGTTTTTTTTTCTTATAAATGCTTATTCAGCGAGAAATAAGGTTGGATGAAAAATAAAATAAATATAGCATGTTTATTAGAAAAGAAGCATAATGGAATTACTTTTTAAATAATTAAATTTATTAGTATTTTTGTTTTTATTAATTTTAAAACAAATATATTTAAATTTTTTACTGACATAATCAATTTTATTATCTTTCTAAAATATTTTTATAGCTACAAAATATTTTTCCATAATCAATAACAGGACTATATTTTAATATTGACTTTTATTCTCATTTTAATAATTTTTTTTTTTTTATAAAAGTTCTCATGTTAGGCATCACAATGCAACTTGACATCTCAGCAAGGCTGACACCTCAAGTAACAACAATCATCTGCCATCACATGAAAAAAGTATTATTAAAAAAAAAGAAAAAAAAAGAAAATACAAAAATATGGGGGGACTAGACCAAAACCCACATGTCAACAAAAACGATACATAGGTAGACTATACCTATTCATAAAGAATTCTAAGAACATACTAGATGGAAGTCTATTATACCAATGAAATGATTCTCTATGAATGAACCCTAAATTAGCCAACTTATCAGCACATGCATTCCCCTCCCGAAAAATATGAGTAACCCTAAACTTGATTATCCCACAGTAATTAAGACAAGAATTCCATCGATTACGAAGCATCCACGGAACATTAGTCCTAGCAGTAAACGCAGCACAAACCAAGACCGAATCACATTCAAGCCAAACATTAGTAAGTCCAATCTTTTGAGCTTCCTCCATAGCATGTATAACTCCATAAAACTCAGCAGCCAAAGCAGTCTGAACTTCAAGAAACCCTGAAAAAGCACCAATAAATTCTCCCATACTCCCACGAAAAATACCTCCACAAGAAGCAAGACCAGGATACCCCCTAGCAGCCCCATCCGTGTTAATTTTATATGTTCTATGTGTACGCTTTGTGAAAAGCATGAAGAATCTATTCAACATCTATTTTTTGAATGTTCTACTGCATTACATATTTGGAGTTGGGTTCGAAAGATTTTTCTTACTTCTCATTTCTCTAATAAGGATGATCTTCTTTCTTTTATTAAGAGTGATGGTAGTCCTTTGGTTAAATTGATTAAGCTTGCTGTGACAACCTTTTCTATATGGATGATATGGCGTATGAGGAATTATGCTAGATTTCAGGAAAAGATTGAAGTTTCTAAGGCTATTTCGGTAATTAAAGATTTAACTTATCTAGTGAAAAATTCGTCTAAAGCTTCATTTTAATAATTATAGTAATGACAGGTAATTAAAAATTATAGTATTGATAGTTAAAAAATAGTAATAATAAATAAAATAATATTTACTTTTTTTAATCAAATAGTTTTTTTTTATCAATTTATCCTTTTTTTCTTTATGTTATCTTCCTTTTTTTTTATTATCTCAGTTTCTTTCCTCTGAGTTAAACTCTACCATACAAATCATAATCTCGGAAGGAATATATTAAAATAAAATTATTAAATAAAAATTAATTTTAAATATTAAAATAATTAATTATTATTTAATATTTTATAAATTAAAAAAATTATTGGTATCTAAAGTAATTTCTATTCTCAATAAAATTTTATAAAACAATTTTTAAATTAGTATATAATTTTTAGCTATTACCACTTTATAATTAAATTAGTCTTTTTAAAGTTCAATTTAAAATCTAAATAATTTAAACATTAATTTAAAAATTATTTTATAAATTTTTATCAATAATAAAAATCACTTTAGATATAATTTTTAAATTAATATTTAATTTAATTAATATAGTGATTAATTATTATTTATTTTTAAATTTGATTTTGCTACTTAATAATTTTTATTGTAGTGATGAAAGTACTTTAGTTCCATGTGCGACAAACTGAACACATTTAATTTACAGGAAAAAGTGTGGTCACAATCGTTATATTTTAATTAATGATTGTAAATTACAATGAAATTAATTATAATTTTAATGATAAATTTTTAATGAAATTAATTACAATAAATTTTTGATCAATTCTTCTTCTTCTTCTTCCTTCTCTAAAATACTATATTACAGATTTCTGAAGAAAAAAATTACGTGTTAGTATTTTTGAATCCGTACTTTGTCTCCAAACCAGACATCATATGCATAAGAAATTAACTTGACCTTTTCTTTCTCTCTTCTTTAACAATAAACACTGAAAAACGAAATGGCATAAAGAATCATAAAGCATGGTGAAAAGATTTATATAAGGGAGCCAGTTGAAGATGGCATTTTCCATCTTCAATTTTTTTCCTGAAAACTAAACCAGTTGAAGATGGCATCTTCCATCTTAAAACTTTTCCTATCATCAATCATTCTTTATACTATGTTGCAGCCTTACACTAAAGCTCTTAGAAAGGCAAGCATGTTAATCTTCAACTCCTTGTCTGATTACAGTTTAAGACTCTCTATTCAAGTATCTATCTGTAGCAGTGTTTCACATTTTGTTGTTAGATATGCATACAACAACATTTCACAGATTTTCTGCTTAAATTTGATTTTTTGTATCAGACCTACATTGTATACTTGGGAGAACACTCTCATGGTCCAAATCCTTCACTTCGTGATCTTAATTCAGCCACAAATTCTCACCATGATTTACTGGCTTCAGTCTTGGGAAGGTAATGTATATAATCTTTCAGCATTGGTTCAAGTCCTATGCATAAAAAACTTTGTTGAAGGATAACTCACTTTGAGTACTTTCATATCTCTTGAACAAAATTAGTTTCAATAAGCATCTAAAAATACCATTTACAGTTATGTGCTTTAACTCATGATCAGAAACACTCTTGTGAATGCTTTAGTCAGGAGTGATCTCTAGATGGTTTTTGGTGACCAGACCAATACAGAGTGCATAAGAACTTGTGTTTATCCTGTGATGTTGTTAGCTAGTTGATTACTTGAATAGTTTCTTTTTCCAACAGCCACGAGAAAGCAAAGGAAGTAGTGATGTACTCGTACAATAAGCACATCAATGGCTTTGCTGCACAGCTTGAAGAGGAAGAGGCATCAGAGATTGCAAGTGAGAAAAATGATTACCATGGTTTTGTAGTTTGTAGTCATATTTTGTAGATCTTTTTGGTATACTTGGAGTTGAAGGGATAACTACCCTTTTTGAAGACACAAATTGATGCAGTACGCATATATGTTTGAATGTATTGGTGCAGAAAATCCAAATGTAATTTCTGTATTCTTGAGCAAAGAGTATAAATTGCACACTACCAGATCCTGGGACTTTCTTGGGCTGGAAAAATATGGAGGAATTCCTGCAGAATCGGCTTGGTGGAAAGCAAATTTTGGAGAAAATACAGTAATTGCTAATCTTGATTCAGGTTAATCCTACACTAAATTTTAGTTAGATCTTTATTTAAGTTTTCTCCTTTTAAAAATAATGGATCACTATATTATTTTTCACATATTTTCACTTATTTCTTTAAGCATATTTTTTCTTATTAAATAAATCCAACAAAAAACTCTCAAAACCTTTTTCTTATTAATTTTTTATTAAATAACTATTTTTTTTTTCATTTCCCTTACTTTTCTCTTGAACAAGACATTAAGGTTTCATTATTGGAATGACACAAAGATAACTGAAAAAAAAAGTGAATAAATATTTCTAAAAATAAATTAAAAGCTAAAAATTGTTCAATTAAAAAGAATGAGATAATAAATAAATAGAAGTAGGTGAATAAAAAGAATTTCGTAAAACATTTTTCCTTTACCAAAAACTTTATTATTTCCATCCACTCTTTCCATTAAAGTTTTAACTATAAAAGGGTTAAAAGTGATTAGAGTAGATACAAATTTTATATATTGATTTAAATTTAAAGTTTATGTTTTAATATAGCATATGGATAATAGATAAGTAACTTTATTATTTTCCTCCACTCTTCTCAACTAATTTTTCAGCAAGAGGCTTAAGCTTAAACAAAGTTGATGTAATTTATGTAAACTGTGGTGTAAATTGTATAATGAAACTTTGTGTAACTCATATCCTTAACTCAAACAGTTTGTAGAATATTGTACTTAGTTGTTTTTTTGTTGAACAGGCATTTGGCCCGAACACCCAAGTTTCGGCGACAATGGATATGGTCCCCTGCCATCAACGTGGCGTGGGAACGGGGTCTGTCAGATTGACCATTTTGCTCCTTCAAACAAAACATTCTGTAACAGGTCATTTTCTCTCTAATCATTTCACCAAACACAACCCTTTCATAATTTACATGAAATTTTAAAATATTATGTTTCTGTGCTGATATGGTCACAACAACTTGCACCAAAGTTTCTATTTTTGAGTGCTGATATTTGTAACTAGTGTTTTAAGAATTCTATGATCTATGTTACCCTATAAATCAGGAAGTTGATCGGAGCAAAAATCTTTAGCAATGGTTACGAGGCAGAGAAAGGGAAACTTGATCCTTCAAAACGCACGGCACGTGATTTTGTTGGCCACGGTACCCATACCCTGTCAATTGCTGCAGGTAACTTTGCTCCTGGTGCAACTATCTTTGGCAATGGCAACGGCACTGCAAAGGGTGGATGCCCTAAGGCTCGTGTGGCTGCATACAAAGTGTGTTGGTCTACAACTGATGCTGGTGGCTGCCATGAAGCAGACATTCTACAAGCATTTGATCATGCCATAAATGATGGTGTTGATGTCATCTCTGCCTCTATCGCTGCCACTAATCCTTATATTGAAGCCTTCTTCACAGATGGGGTTTCCATAGGAGCATTTCATGCTGTTGCTAGAAATATAGTTGTAGTTTGCTCTGCTGGGAATGATGGACCAGCACCCAGAACTGTCACAAATGTGGCTCCCTGGACCTTCACAGTTGCTGCTAGTACAATAGACAGGAATTTTCTCACCAACATTTCTCTTGGTAAAAAACACCACTTTGAGGTAAGAGAAAGTTACCACAAACTTAATAAACATGCATCGTCTATGCAAAACTTCTTACGTGAATCAACCAGTAATTGTTTATCAAAAAGTCAACAACAATTTGTGATTCGATGATATTATTCTTTTGGGATATGATCAGTGTAATGGAAAAACCATGTTGCATATAATCTGTTTTAATTGGATTGCATGCATGTGTTAATTTACGAATATCAGGGAGCCAGTCTTAACAGAGGCTTACCATCACGGAAATTTTATCGATTGGTTCATGCTGCCAATGCTGGACTTCCTAATGCCACAGTTAATGACGCGTAAGCTCGAATTCACCAAACGTGCTTCTAATATTTACTTTATTGATTAGATTATTGTTACTGATATGAGTGTGTTACTGCCGTAGTCGACTTTGCAAACCGGGAACACTTGATATTACCAAAATAAAGGGAAACATATTGATCTGCATTCGACGTGATAAAACAACATCAGTAGCTCAGGGTTATGAAGCTGCTAATGCCGGCGCAGTGGGAGTGTTTGTGGTCAATAACGACAAAAGTGGCAATACACTTCTAGCTGAGCCTTATACTATACCAGGTGCAAATTTGAATGGCTATGAGAATGAGGAAAGTGAATGGTTTGAAAAAGGAGGTTTCGACAAGAACAATAGCAGGTTTCACTCCATGGTTCAATTTTGGATTCACACTCAATTTCTCAAACTAAGATAAAATATATGTATATTTTTCTACAACCATCTTAATTGCCATTTTATAGTCATTTTAGATTATATCAGATGAATCTAAACTCACAAACCTCATTTGCAGGAAACTTGCTGCTTACATGACTGTAGCAAGAACATATTTAGGAATAAAGCCTGCTCCAATTATGGCTGGATTCTCATCCAGGGGTCCCAATGCAGTGCAGCCATTGATACTGAAGGTCTATATCTTATCTTATCATCATCATTTATTTCTTTCGTTCTCTTAAGTTGAATACTTAGTTCTGTTTCAGCCTGACATAACTGCTCCTGGCGTGAACATATTGGCGGCTTATTCACTGGCCACAAGTCCATCAAATCTACCATCAGATAGACGCCGTGTCCCTTTCAATGTGCAACAGGGAACTTCTATGTCATGCCCTCATGTTGCTGGTATCGTAGGTCTTCTCAAAACACTTCATCCTCATTGGAGTCCAGCAGCTATTAAATCAGCCATTATGACTACTGGTAAGTTGCCATAACAAACACACTACACTTCTTAGTTTATGGAAATCTTGTTATAGATGGTGCAAAACAAAAAACTTTGCACTTCAACTTTTGGAAGAGCTTTTCTCAATAGAAATAATTCTCTTTCTGTAGCTACCACACTAGATAACAGCAACCAACCGATTCGGGACGCATTTGATCAGATGGCAACTCCGTTTGATTATGGCTCAGGACATATTCAGCCTAACCTTGCAATGGACCCTGGACTTGTTTATGATATGAGAACAAGGGATTACTTGAACTTCATATGCGCTCATGAACATAACCAAAATTTTCTCAGATACTTTAGACGCATCTCCTACAATTGCCCAGAGTCCTACAACATTGAAAATCTCAACTATCCTTCCATCACAGTAGCAAATCGAGGGATGAACCCTATAAATGTTACTCGTACGGTTACCAATGTGGGGACTCCAACAAGCACATATGTTGTGAAAGCTAACATAACTGAAGGATTTAAGGTTCTTGTTCAACCAAGTTCACTGACTTTTAAGACTATTGGAGAAAAGAAGAGATTTCGGGTCATTCTTCAGGCCATAAGTTGGCCTACTCACGGTTTTCCAGTATTTGGAAACTTGTCTTGGACAGACGGAAATCACACAGTAACCAGTCCTATTGTAGTTCTTTAACCTCAGAAATTACTCTCAGGAATAATATCATTACCATTTGAGTATGTTTTTGTGTTTGTGTTTGATGTTATTAGGATGCAAGTCTTGAGTACTTTTTATTATTGGAATGTTGTATTGAACTTCGTTTCATAGGAGCTATGCTTGTATTAGGCTCCTTCAAATCATGTATGAAGCTTATATGCTAGATTTACTCTAACTATTAGAATTTGAGAAGTTTTTATGTGAATTTGCTGTGATTGTCAAATATTTTCTTCAATTTTGTCTTATCAGTATTTACTCTGTTAATTGATTCTGCATTTACTCTGTTAATATCCTTCCTTATTAACACTAATCATTAAGTAGCAATGTACTTTTGTGGAACTGAACAATGAAACCTTCTTTCTGATTAATTTAATAAATTTTACAGCACAATTTAGCATATTCCTCATCATATTCATGATGGTTCATGTTTTTCCTTTCAGCATTCCTATGATGTTAAGGAGTGTAGGGTCTGTCATTTCATGCAATATCCCTTCTTCCTCACAAAAAATCTGAAACATAGTTACCACCTCCGTCTGCGCTTAACACTTTTGTCTGTTTGTTACTTAATTTCTCAACTTGAATTTTTTTTAATGCTTCAAGCACATTACTCTTGCTCGGATAAAGGGAATCCAGACCCTCCGTTTTAGATCATCAATGAAGGATACTTGTTTCCTCCAAGGGATTCATTTTGAAGGGTTCACATACATCTGAATTGAACGCGTGGAACTTGTCCTTGGAAATGGTTAGAGCTTGTTGCTTGAAGGTGTTTCTAATCAGACATGATTAATATTTGAGAATATTACTAAAAACATATAAAAAGTTACAGGCAGTTTCTTCCTGCACCCCTATATTTTTTAGTAATATTTGAGAATATTACTAAAAACAAGGTTGCGCAAAGACAAAAGTGTCCCTATATAAATTGTATATTTTTTTTTTGTATTCCAGATTATGGAATCCGGTAAATTTTCGAATTGGTGCATCCGGTAATCTCACGGATTGATGCTTCCGGTAGTACATGAATGATAATGTTAATCTAAAATAAAAAATGCAAAACATCCATAATTGAAAAAACCATTCTGGATCTGCCAATCCGTAATTCAAAATATGCATTCCGGATTCAGAAATCCATAATTGAAAAAAACCATTCTGGATCCACCAATCCGTAATAGAAATTAGGCTTCCAGATTCAGCAATCTGGAAATCAATAATTTATGCAAACTTTGCTTCCAGAACACCCCCTCATCCGGAATGCAACATGATTCACTTCCAGATTGATGAATCCGTAACACACTCCAAGATCCCGAAATTGTGGAGGTCAATTTCAGAATTTACAAAATTGTGGGGGGTGCAGGAAGAAACTGCCAAAGTTACATTTAAGTCTATGATGGTGGAAGTAACATGTAAATTGTTTATTAGCATCTAACTTTGTTTCATGGTTTTTTTAATCTAAATTAATTATTAATAACATTATAAGCTTAATTAAGTTTCAAATCTCTTCTAAATTTATGTATTTTAAATTGAGTCTTTATTAAATTTATTATGTTTGTTATCTTAATCATCTTATTTATTTATTTGTTTTTATGTGTTAAGAGATTTAAGATGTTGTACTCAATGTTAATTATAATATTATTTTATATTAAGTACGACTAATATATTAATCACAAATCTCAATTTCTTACCATTTAAAATAACACTCATATAATTTAGTTAAAAAAAATCAAACCGTAAAGATTTAGGGTTAAAAATATAAAAAATGTGAATACAACCGTAAAAATTTAATGGAAATTCAATTCAAAATACTCAAATATACAATAAATTTGAAATTTAATTAAGCCACACAAATAATTATTAATAACATAACTAAAAATTTGGAAATAATTAATTTAATATTTGCTTTGATTAGTAAAAGAATGGTTTAGAAATGAAAATAAATAAATTAAGTGTTTGCATGTTATACTAGGCTAATAGTAAATCTTTTATTTAGTACAATACAGATCAATCTATATAATGACAATGCTTGGTTTGGAATGTAGAAATTAAGTTTTTTCCCAAATATGATAGATTTAAAGTTCTTTGTTTAACTTCCTTTTTCTAACCTTTTTACATCACATAAAATGCATGAGTTGTGAGAAAAAAAGTTAGCAAATAAACTTTATATATCATTTATTAGAGAATAATATATTAAAAAAAATTAAAAATGTTTATTTATCAGACAAATAAAAATGAAAATGATAAAAATATAAAATGTTTGCAAAGAAAGGAAAGAGAAATGTATATGAGTTCTTTTTATTCATGAAACTTGAATCGTGAAAAAAAGTTTGATTTGAACTTGATATAAATTTGAATAAAAAAATGCATTTTGTATTATCAATTACTTTAAAAAAATGCATTTTTGCAAACTATTAACAGAAAAGTTGATCACCCAGCAACTCATTGATGTAATTATAAGAAAATGTTTCATAAAAGTTATTATATTAATTATTGAATTATATAAAATCAATTTTTTATAAGATTTGATTCTTTAATTGATTAACTCAATCCGAACATATATTTATCTTAATCATTTAAATTATAATAATTATTTAAAATTTCAAATAAAAAAAGAAAAAAAATGTGATGTGATTCCATAACATCTGCCTATCCTTTCAAATACTTCTTTTAAAAACAAGATAACTAAAAGTTAATATGAATACAATTATTTCAAAAGTCTAAAAGGTATGGTGTGACATGTCCCTAGAAACAAAAACAACACTCTCTGAATTGCATTAACTATGGGTTCTTTGCAGAGTGAAAGCAAAAAGTATATCAATACTCTTTCCTTTCACGCCTTTAGTTCCTTTCAGACCTTTATTTACCTTTATTTACAAGGGCTGTTACATCAGAAAAGCTTTTATGTAAGTTATTATATCAGAAGAGGACAAGGCCATGGAAACCTCAAATTTTCAAACAAGCTCTGCAATGAAAGTTTTTATGAAAAACAAAAAGGTATCTACCACAATTTCAATAATGCAAATCCACAAGTGAAACTCCCCACAGTGTCTCCACTATCCTACGGATCAATCCTTTAAAAAGCAATCGTCCCCTCCTTGACCCCATCTACCATTTCTGGCTCATCCAAGAAATTCAACAACTTCAACATGGCTAGTTCCTTCCTCCCTCAATAATGCTTATCAACTACATCACCTATTAGGCCCACTTTCCGTTATCATGCACTTCTTTTAGCAGCAAGGTTTTTTAAATAATTGCAGCATAGAATCGCAATCACGACCAAGAACGAAATTTAAAACCTTACTTGTCTACAATCAGTTATTTGTAATGAATCTGGCTATAGCTTTAACCAACCCCATAAATTTAATAATTATGTTTCTTACAGGCTAAGTTGATGCCACCTTGGACTGATATTGTTTATCTGCAGCACCACAGTTTGCACTGTTTCTTCTTAGCAAGTTGCTTCTGATATATATATATATATATATATATATATATATATATATATATAGTCGTTGTATATTTCAATGATCCACTATTCTGGGGATTTTATGATACTCTTATCTAATCCAGATTCGTACAGACAAATCAAATGTTTAGGGTAAATAATAGGAAAGGAAATTTGAGAAACTTGCAGTTTAATAAGATTTTCCCTCTAAGATAGCAACCTGATCTTGATTAGGAGGAAGATAAATTACGTTTGGTTTCAAAGAAAACCCTAGCCTTTGGTTTGAAAAAAAGAAATTGAAATTAGATCCAGAACAAAAAGAAAGAAGCCTCAGAAAATGTGAAAATGTGCATCACACACCGTACAAAGTGTACGGTTTTAAGACGGCACTTGCTACAAGCAAAAATCATCATTGGCTTCGATGAATCACAATTCATACATAGAAAAGAAACCGAAAAGGCAAAAGCTATGATAAGTTTTGAACGATCTGCAATGGCAGAAATTAATAAGGCTTGAGATGTAGAAAACGACAAACCAAACGACGCCGTAACGAAGACGGCCTCCTTTGGTAGCATTGCAACGCCAGATAGGATAGGAGATGAGATGAAGGAAGACACTGTTTATATAGTCAGCCAAGTAAACCCTATCACTCTTTCTGCGGTAAACCCTATTGTAATATATAATGCTATATTTATTCATTTTACACTGTATTACAAAAAATGAAAGTCTGATTTAAGTAGTTTATAGAAATAAAAAATTACTTAAATAAATTTGCATATAAACTTTTTTTTAATTAATTCATAAATTAGTGAAAATAACTTTAAACTTATTTGTTTTGTCATTAATCTCAGACCTTCAAACCTTTAACCATTTAAAACTTTATAATTAAAAAGATGATATAATTACTTACCTATCGGATTCTTGAATTATATCTTATAGTTAAGATATTATATAAATAAGTTATTAACATATCACTTATTTTTTTCCTTTTTGTTATAAAGTTGTTTTTTTTATGTAAACCAAAAAATTACTTTCTCGCTTAAAATCACACCATTTATTTGATGAATCAAACATAACAATTCCAGAAAATGCATCAAACAGGCTTACTGAAAACATGAAGGTAAGAAAACCTTATAATACACTGAAAACATGAATGTAAGAAAACCTTAAAACACAACAGAAAAGAAGGTTCAATTATCGACAAGTTGAGCAAGTGTGATGATGGAGAGTGAATTGAGTGAAGATGATTCGGGCATCAGAAAATGGTTATGCACTTGCTCCATGCTTGGACGAAAACGTGGAGTTTCACTTAAGCAAGCAAATGTTATTTTGGCGATCAAGATCACCTCCTCAACAACTGGCTTCACTGGAAGAGGTAGTCTTTGGTCCAACACATCCTTCAACAACAAATTGTACACTGATGATGCTTCAGAGGGTGAAAATAACGATGAAATGAGATCTCCTGGATGATTTCCCATCATTATTTCCAAACAAAGCACTCCAAAACTGAACACATCACATTTTTCATTCACTTCCATAGTATAAGCAAGCTCTGCAATTGACCAAATATATGAAAATAATACAACACAATAAGTAGCAGAAGAACTTGTTACTGAAACGTGTATAGGATTTTATGCTTAAGAACAAAAAGGGCCTAACCTGGTGCAGAATATCCACATGTGCCTGCAAACGCGGTTAAATTGCGTGAATCAGGATTCAGAATTTTGGCTGTTCCGAAGTCAGAAATACGAGCTACGTATTCTGAATCTATAAGAATATTCTTGCTTGATATGTCTCGATGAATAATAGGAGGAAAGCAACCATGATGCATATGGTACAAAGCATTTGCCACACCTTTAACAACCTTTACCCTCGTGTTCCAATCAAACATTGTTGCACGTGTATCATCGATGAGTACTTTATCCAAACTACCCCCCTCTAGGAACTCATAAACCAAAAAGGAGTAACGTGGATGTAAACAATATCCTAGTGACTTCACAATGTTACGATGCTTGATTTCTCCCAAGGCTTTAACCTCAGTCATAAAAGCTCTTAAATCCTGTGTTTCTTCATTGGGTGCATCTTTAAGCTTCTTCACAGCAACAATCTGTCCTGTGGGTAATTTAGCCTTATAAACAGATGAAGTCCCTCCTTCTCCAATGAGATATTTGTCATCAAACTCCTCTGTGGCTTCAATGATATTTTCATACACTAATTTTCCATCATAACTCCATATGGCATAATGCTCCTGAGTTTTTTCTTCTTTAGCATCCTCCTTTTTGCTTTCTGTTGCTCTTCTGTACCGAATACATAACAAAACTCCAACCACGAGTGCTACTAGAAGCAGAGCACCAAAAGTAAGGACTAATGCCAACATGGTGACATTTATCTTCACTTTACCATTACGACTGCTGCTACAAGGCACCAAACCGGAGACATTTCCACACAAGCCTTTATTATCTTTCAATGCATCAAATGATGCATTGAGAAAGGCTCGAGTGTTAGGAATTGGACCCTCCAATTGGTTACTAGATATGTCAACCTTTGTCAAGTCATCCTTGAAATTAGACGGAATGACTCCAGAGAGATTGTTGTGAGAGAGATTTAGCGTTTCCAATCTTTGCATACTTGCAAGTGCAGATGGTATTTCTCCATTTAACAAATTGACACTGAGATCAAGACTTTGAAGAGATTGCAAACGGCCAAATTCCAAGGGAATGCTTTCTGTCAATCTGTTGTTGCTCAAGTTCAAGTGAAGCAACTTGAATAACTCTCCCAACTGTTTTGGAATTGCACCAACTAAATTATTAGATGAAAGCTCCAAAGTGTCAAGGCTGGACATAGCACCTATTTCAGTAGGAATGGTGCCGGAAAGTTCGTTGTTGCTTACTGATAACTTCAACAAAGAGGTCAACTTCCCGAGTTCTTTTGGAATCTTCCCTGTTAAATGATTTTTAGACAGGATAAGTTCTTCTAAAACGGGTGCCTGGCTGAGTTCTGGTGGTATACTACCAGATAAGTTGTTGTTGGGCATTATAAGGCTTGAAAGATTAGGACACTTTGCCCAATTTGGGGAAATGCTGCCATAAAAATTATTCCTACTCAGACTAATGTAGTTCAACAATGGATAAACACCAAATTCATCTGATATGTTTCCACTCAACTGGTTTCCATCTAGTCTGAGTCTAACAAGAGTGGAGCAATTTTTCAGGCTTTTTGGAACTGGACCCGTGAAATGATTTTCTTTAGCAGTGAAAAAGACTAGCGACCCTCCAAGGCAAATTTGTTGTGGCAGAGGGCCAGTGAAACTATTGTCACTTAGTTGTAAGTTCTTTAAATTGGTGAAGTTATTCATTCCTGGTGGTAATCTGCCTTCAAGTTTGTTTTCTTGCACAACGAAAAAGATGGGGTTTGTCAAATTTCCCAAGGTGGAAGGAATAACTCCGGAAAGATTGTTCCTGGAAATTTCTAAGGCCATTAGATTGACCAAGTTTCCAAGGGAAGGAGGAATTGGTCCAGAAAGCATGTTAGCGGCCAAGGTCAGATTAACCATCTTTGTCAAGTTTCCAATATGGGGAGGAATTGGTCCTGTTAATCTATTTTGATCGATTTCAAGAACAATCAAATTGGTCATGTCTCCTAAGAAGTAAGGAATGGAGCCAGAGAGATAATTTTGTTGAAGCCTGAGGAATTTTAAATTTGTCAAGTTCCCAATTGAAGGGTGGATTGTACCATTGATAGAGTTAAGTTGAAAATCAAGTTCAACAAGGTTGGACATCCTTCCAATTGTTGGAGGAATGGTACCAGAAAGGTGATTTGATTCAAATAACAGACGCTCTAAGTTCCTCAATTCTGCAATCTCCTCAGGAAGAGGGCCAGAAAGGCTATTGTAGTTGAAGTTTAGAATCTTCAAGGTAGCCAACTTCGTCAAGGAAATGGGGATTGGACCACTAAAATTGTTATTATTCATTATCAACTGAGAAACTTTGGACAAGTTACCAATTTGGTGAGGAATAGTATCACTGAAACTATTGTTACTAACATCCAGAGTTAGCAGGTTGGGAAAGGATGAGAAGTTGAGAGTGTGAAGAGTACCTTTTAAGCCATGATTTGCTACATTTATAGTGGTGACAAAGTTGGATTTGTCACAAATGATTTCTTTCCAGTTGCAATGACTCACACCTCTTCTCCATGAAGACAGAGAAGCTTGGCTTTGGTTTTCAAGGCTAGCTTTCCACTCAAGTAAAGCACCTGCTTCCCTCACTTGGTTTTCTTCAGTGGTTGCAGCAAAAGAAAAAATGGTGAAAAGTGGGGAGAAATGAAGAACTAAGAGTGAACTTATAACTAATGAAAGCTTAGTGAAGACCATGTTTGAAGTACTTGGTGATAATGATATAGTATAGTTAGTACAAAGATGTTGGACATTGAGAAGGAGTTATATAATGAAGTACCATACATAGCATAAAAGCTTCTCAGCTTCAATGTGAATGTTCCTACCTAACAGATTGGAGAAAAATTATTTACAGAAAGCATGTTACATTTTAATGATATTATTATGGTATATTTGATTTGAGGATATTTTTTTACTTTTTATTGGTTTGCTAAATTTAATATATAAAATTTTAATTTAAATTAATAGAAACAATTTTATTTTTATTTAAATTTTTAAAAATGTAAATAAAGCAAAAATAAGGGAATACTTTATATATATGAATAAGTAAAAACAGTGAAACTTTTCTGCCATCAATTTTTTGCACAAAGTAGTGATAAGGTTGTTAGAGATGACCATTACGTGTGTAAAGTGTCCTCCTTAATAATAGTTAGAAAAGGATATGTTATGTTTTTTTTTTTACGTTTATGGTGAAACTTTTCTCTATCTAAAATTAATAGTGTGAAAGAAACTTTTCTCTATTTAAATATAAGGTTATTTTTTATTACACATAATATTATCATAAATATGAGATTATAAATTATATATTTTATTTTAAAGAGTTTTTATTCCTTACATTCTCTCACTTCAAATACTTCTTCCTCGTTAATATGGTATTTTTTTCATCATTAAAGAATTTTCCTACTTATTTTTATTAGTTTTATATGAAGAACAACTTATTCACACCAATAACATCAAAATTAAAATTCATAATCTATAACATAATAGTATAAGAAAATGATAAAAATGTAAGAAAAAAATATGTTTCTTATTCTCTTATATGTATATCATGTATGAGAAATATATAGGAAGTTTCTCTCCCAAATTACAATCTAATTAAGTAGATACTAATCATGAAATTCTATAATGATTAAATTAATGGCATATAATTGGTACAATATCGTCAAATATTGCATATAATTTGATAATTATTATTTTCTTAATACTCCCCTTCAAGTTGGTAGGTGAAGATCAAGAACCCCCAACTTTGTGTCGTAGCGTCAAAAATCGTTCCTTGCCCAATGCTTTCGTAAAAATATATGCGAGCTGATACTGTGTTGGTACATATGAAGGACTAATTATCCCATCTTGTAATTTTTATCGCACAATGTGGCAGTCTATCTCAATGTGTTTTGTGCGTTCATGAAATACTGGGTTTGCTGCTATATGTAATATGTAATGTCGCTTGATTGTCACATAAAAGTTGAGCTGACAAGTTACATGGCACCTTTAAATCCTGCAACAGATATCACAACCAAACTATCTCCAAACAAGTATTAGTCATTGCGCGGTATTCTGCTTCTGCTGATGATATTGATACGTTTGTCTGTTTTTTTTTACTTCCATGAGATAATAGAGGAACCAAGAAAAATGCAATACCCAGATACTGATCTCCGAGTTGTCTGACAACCTCTCCAGCCTGAGTCGCAATAAGCTGTCAATGTCAGATTGTTTTCGGATGGCAATAGCAATCCTTGTCCTGGTGATCCTTTGATGTACTTTAGGACTCGAATTGCGGCATCCCAATGAGGTTTCCGTGGATCCTGTATATATTGACTTAGGGTCCAAACCGAAAATTCTATGTCAGGCCGAGTAACGTGAGGTATATCAATCGTCCCACGAGTCGCCTGTATTTGACTGGATCCTTTAATAACTCTCCATCGTCTGGTGTGAGTTTTAGGTATTGTTCCATTGGAAATTTGTCTGAATGAGCACCTGCGAATCCCGTATCCTGCAAAATATCAAGCGCATATTTTCTTTGGGACATGTAAATACCAGCTTTGGAACGGGAAAATTCAATCCCTAGAAAATATTTTAGGTCTCCAAAATCTTTAATGCGAAATTGTTGTAATAAACCATCTTTAACACGCTGAATTTCCGTCAAAACCCACATAAATCAAAAGGGCAGTAAATGATAGTTATTCTGTCTTGTGAATAAAGAGTAATCTGTCTTGGACCGTTGAAATCCTACAAATTTAATCACATGAGAAAATGTTGAAAATCATGTTCGAGATGCTTGTTTGAGACCATAAAGGATTTGTTGAGTCGATATACAATGTTCTCCCCTGTCGATGATGCCCGGGTGGCAAATCCATGTAAATAATTTCATGCAATGTGCCATGTAAGAAGGCATTTTGCATGGTAAGTAAACCAATTTCTAACTGCTGCAATGGTGAGAAGACACCTCAAAGTTGTTAATTTTGTTGTTGGTGAAAAAGTTTCAGAATAGTCGACACCTTTAATCTGAGTGTACCCCTTTGCGACAAGGCGCGCCTTATATATGTCGACGCTACCATTTGAGTTGTACTTTATTTTATAAACCCATTTGCATCCGAAGGGGGTTTCTGCCCAGTGGGTAACGGTGTCAAGGTCCACGTTTGATTTAGCTGCAAGGCGGAAAGCTCTTCGTCTATTGCTTTTTGCCAATTTGGATCAAGGATAGCTTGACCATAAGTGTGAGGTTCTTTGGTGGTTGTGACGTTAGTAAGATATGCACTATGTGTAGAAAAAAATTGTGAATTAGAAAGAAAATGATGCATAGGATACCTGGTTCCATTCGGTCGGTCTTGGGCAGTGGTCGAATGATTGGCTTGGGATCCCGTTACGTAGTCTTGAAGTCAGGAAGGTTGGGTTGATGTGCGACTGGATCGTCGAACAGGAAGGTCGGTTGGAGAAGGTTTGGTAATGAGTGCTAAACTTCTTGGCATGGGAGAAGAAGGTCGGTCTACTGGAGGTTCAGGTGTATTATGACGAGTAGGAGAAGAAGGTTGGTTTGATGGAGGTTCAGGTGCATTGTGACGAGTAGGAGAAGAGAGCCGGTTTTATGAGGTTGAGTTAGGCTTAAAGCCCATTTCTTAACATGTCGAATGATTGGCTTGGGATCCCATTATGTAGTCTTGAAGCCAGGAAGGTTGGGTTGATGTGCGATTGGATCGTCGAACAAGAAGGTCGGTTGGAGAAGGTTTGGTAATGAGTGCTAAACTTCTTGGCATGGGAGAAGAAGGTTGGTCTACTGGAGGTTCAGGTGTATTATGACGAGTAGGAGAAGAAGGTTGGTTTGATGGAGGTTCAGGTGCATTGTGACGAGTAGGAGAAGATAGTTGGTTTGATGGAGGTTCAGGTGTATTGTGACGAGTAGGAGAAGAAGGTTGGTTTGATGGAGGTTCAGGTGCATTGTGATGAGTAAGAGAAGAAGGTCGATCGAGTGAATGTTGGACAGGAGTGGGTAAGTCAATGTCAATAGTGGGAAAAATACATTGTAATGGAGGTGAGGATTGTGTCTGTGACTGTTGGCAGAATGGGAAAACACTTCCATGAAAGATGACATCCCGACTTGTAAAAAAGTGTCTGCATCTATATCAAATAATTTGTATGTTTTTTTACTGTGAGGATAACCAATGAAGATGCATTATCGGGCGTGCGAATCAAATTTTTGCTTAGGTGAAACAACAGTTGCGTAACATAGGCAACCAAAAGTTTTTAGGTGAGAAAGTGAAGGTGGTTGATTATATAGTAGCTCAAAAGGTGATTCATTTTTTAGTAAAGGTGATGGCAAGCGATTAATGATATATGTGGCGGTTAAAACGCATTCTCCCCAAAATTCTAATGGTAAATTGGACTGAAATAGGAGGGCTCGTGCTGTGTTTAAAACATGTCTATGTTTGCGTTCTACTACTCCATTTTGTTGAGGAGTGTAGACGCAAGTGCGTTGACATTCAATACTTTTTTGAGAAAAAAAGCATACATTGAGATGGTTTTAATAGATGCCTGAAATTGATTTTGTGCAAATGTAATGAATGACTCTAAGAGATGTTGGGTTTCAGATTTGTGATTCATAAGAAATAGCCAAGTACATCTAGTATAGTCATCGACTATAGTGAGAGAAAAACGTTTTCCAAAATGAGTTGGGGTTTTATGAGGACCCCAAATGTCACAATGCAATAGATTAAATGGAGAATGAGATTTTATTGTGCTTAAAGGAAATGGTAGCCTGGTCTGTTTAGCTTTGGGACAAATACTACAATTATTATGAATGGGAATAAGATTTTTACTGATAGGGATAGGTAGTAAGGAAGATACAAGTTGTAGACACGCCAGAGAAGGATGTCCAAGGCGCTTGTGCCATAAATCAGGATCGGTTGATATTTGAGATGCGTGGGCTTGGTTTGGAAGAGGGGACATGTAGTATAAGCCTGCGTGTTGTTTACCGAGCCAATCGTTCTCCCCGTAGCCAAGTCCTGTAAAACGCAACCATGTGGTAAAAACGACACAACAATTTAGTGAACTGGTTATCTTACTAAGGGACATGAGATATTTAAATTAAAAGAAGGAACACAAAGAACATCTTTGAGAGTGATTTTGTCATTGAATTTAATTGTGCCTGTAGATGAGATGGGCACAGTTGAGCCTGTGGGCAAATTAACATTTGAAATAAATGATGATGAAGTGTGTGTGAAAAATTGTGAATAAGATGCAATCTGATCGGTTGCTCCGCTATCCAAAATCCATCGTAAAAGCAGAATTAAAAGAGGAGTTATGGGCAAGCAGACCTGCAGAGCTAACAAACGTGTCACTTTTACCGTTATTGTTGAGTGAGTAAATAGCCCTTGCCAATTACTGAATTTGCTCGGCACTGAAGCGTTGTACGATGTTTCTATCGGACTCGTTACTGGTGCCTTCTTTGTCAGACATGATTTTTTTATTTAGGAGATAAAAATGGAGAGGCTGTTCGGCACAAAGATCGGTGCTCTAATACCATAAGAAAATGATAAATGGTAAGAAGAAAATATGTTTCTTATTATGTGTATATTACATTACTTCATATATAGGAAATATATAGGCAGTTTCTCACCCCAAATTACAATCTAATTAGGTAGAATACTAATCATGAGATTCTATAATTATTAAATTAATTGCATATAATTGGGTACAATATCGTCAAATATTGCATACAATAATTACATATAATTAGATAATTATTATTTCCTTAATAAATAGTGCAAAGGTTAACCATGAAATTTTTGTTATTGCTAAAATTCTAAAAGAAATAGGAGTGAAGAAAATTTGAGTTGGGAGTTGAAATTTGAATGACTTCTCATAAGGCACTAGAGTTATAGGATAGATTGATGATTTTTTTCGATTCTTTTCAAAATGGTGTAATTTGGTTTGTAAATTCTTGATATAAAAAAATTATTTCCATAATTAATAAGTCCTATTTTTGGTACATGAAATAAAATAATAAAAATTGTGCATCAACTACCCGACTTTTTATAGAAAAAAATTATTAAAGAAGTCATTTATCATGAAAATGACTTTGGTGTAATGATGTTTTGCATATATATTATTCACAAGTGAATGATAAGTGAAACAAATTTATTAGTAATAAAGTTGAATGTGTTAATCGAATTTGAGAGTTGAGAAAGTATAATGTTGATGTTTGAAACAAGTGATAAACGAAGAATTTTATGAAAAAAAATAAGGGTGGAAAAAAACCTTTAAATTCATAAAAATAAGTGTTTATGTAGTTTTAGGATTTTATTTTTTATTTTTTTCATTTTAAAAAAATAAACTAAACATTTTTAATTTTTTTTTTTTTTTTGTAAAATCTCATTTTTTTTTCAATAATCGCTTTTGTCAATGGAGAGACGTGAGGAAAAAAGATGACACCAAAAACGTCCATACAGGGATAAAGCAAGTACGGTGGATTTTATCATCACTTTTCTAAAAAAAATACTTAGTCTTTAACGAATTAATTGATGAGGATCCATCCTTATCAACTTTTGCAAAGTAAAATATCAGTTTGATTGTTTTTTTAATATGCAAATACATGATAACTATCTATACATAATATAAATAATATAAATGGAGAGGCTCTTAGACTAAGTTTAAACACGTGTACTCTTCACAAAATTTTGAAAAAAAATCAAAAACATTTAATACCAAAAGTAGAAAAACTTCCACCAATCATCATAACACACCTGTACCAACTAAAACGTAGCACTTTTTAAACTCACTTTTTTTCTCTCTCATCCCGTTTGTTTTCCTCATTCTCTCTCATTTTTTTTCTTTTTCGGTTCTCTTTCTTTAAAACTTTTTTTTTCTCTCATCCCGTTTTTCTCTCAAACCCTAGTTGCATCTCAATCTTTTGCCTCCTTCTCTCATTTTTTCTGTACTCTTTTTCACCATTTTGGCAACTGTAGAGCTGCTGTATTGGAAAGCATTTTTCCCTAAAATCACCATTAGACATTTGTAGAAATGGCGCCTTCTTTTGAAATTTGAAATGGTAATGACGATTGTTTTTTAATATATATATATATATATATATATATATATATATATACACGGTGTTGTATAGATCAATTTTTCATTTTTGTTCGGTTTTCTTCTTTTCATTCTCCATGGAGCATGTAATCTTTTATATCTTTGTTCATCTCAATCTCACATTTCTGGTGCGTTTTTTATATTCTTTGTACTCTGTTTGTTACGTTTTTGCATTTTTTGGGATTTTAGTTGCTTGCTTTTATCTTTTCGACCGATACTCTTGATCTGTTTTATGGTTTGTTTTCTCCAATCTTTTTAACATTCTTTGTTTTCTGTTCAAAGTTTCAGGTTTTAAAGTTTTTGGCTTTTCAGGTTTTTTTGTTTTAAAGTTTCTGTTGTGTTTTGATATTTTTTGTCTATTATCTTTTCGAACGATACTCTTTATCTGTTTTATGGTTTGTTTTCCACACTATTTGTTAAAAGTTTCAGGCTTTTCTGTTCAAAGTTTCTGGCTTTTCTAGGTTTTTTCGATCTAATGGAGTTTTGTATTGTCTTTTATCTTTTTGGCGGATGCTGTTTATTGGTTTGTTTTCTCCTTCTCACATTTATGTTCTGTTTTGATATTTTTTTGTCTATTATCTTTTCGAACGATACTCTTTATCTGTTTTATGGTTTGTTTTCTCCACTATTTTTGTCATTCTTAGTTTTCTCTTAAAAGTTTCAGGCTTTTCTGTTCAAAGTTTCAGGCTTTTCTAGGTTTTTCCAATCAAAGTGTTTGATGGAGTTTTTTATTGTCTTTTATCTTTTTGGCGGATGCTGTTTATTGGTTTGTTTTTCCCAGTTTCTTTTCTCCATTCTTTTTGACATTCTTCATTTTCTGTTGAAAGTTTTTGACTTTTCTAGTTTTTTTTAATTGAAGTTTCTGATGAAGTTTTGTAGTGTTTTCAAGATTTTATGGTTTGTGTTTCTCCAATCTTTTTAACATTTTTTGTTTTCTGTTCAAAGTTTCAGGTTTTAAAGTTTCTGGCTTTTCTAGGTTTTTCTGATTGAAGTTTTTGATGGAGTTTTGTTCATTGTTCAACATTTTAGCTCATTCTTAATCTCCATTTTTTTATTTCAGTTCGAGCTATGTTCGAGCCATTTTTTATTTCTTTGTTTTTCTTCTTTTCATTGTCCATGATTCAGGTAATCTATTATATCCTTTGTTCATCTCCTTCTCACATTTCTGTTGTGTTTTGATATTTTTTGTTTATTATCTTTTCGAACGATACTCTTTATCTGTTTTATGGTTTGTTTTCTCCACTATTTTTTACATTCTTCGTTTCCTGTTAAAAGTTTTAAACTTTTCTGTTAAAAGTTTCTGGCTTTTCTAGGTTTTTCCGATCTGATGGAGTTTTGTATTCTCTTTTATCTTTTTGGTGGATGTTGTTTATTGGTTTGTTTTCTCCTTCTCACATTTATGTTCTATCTTGATATTTTTTGTCTATTATCTTTTCGAACGATACTCTTTATCTGTTTTATGGTTTGTTTTCTCCACTATTTTTGACATTATTCGTTTTCTGTTAAAAGTTTCAGGCTTTTCTGTTAAAAGTTTCAGGCTTTTCTGTTAAAAGTTTCAGGCTTTTCTGTTCAAAGTTTCTGGTTTTTCTAGGTTTTTTCGATCAAAGTTTCTGATAGAGTTTTGTATTGTCTTTTATCTTTCTGGCGGATGCTGTTTTCTTTTCTCCATTTTTTTTGACATTCTTCGTTTTCTGTTCAAAGCTTCTGACTTTTCTAGATTTATTTAATCGAAGTTTCTGATGGAGTTTTGTAGTGTTTTTTGTTCAAAATTTTCTGTCTATTCAAATTTTTCTTGATGCGTTCTATTAATCTCATTTAGGGTTTATTGGTGACTTTGTCATTTTTTTTTTCTTCACCTAATTTGTCCATTTAATCCAACTTTAAAAAGATATTTTTGTTTCCACCCATTTATATTATTTAACTATTATTATTATTATTTAATCTGAGCAGTGTAGTTACCTTTTTTGCATTATATATTCTGAATGTCATTATAACATGTTATTATTGTTTTATATTTTCAATGGTTCATTTCCAATTCCAATATAATCTATAATTATGTGTAATGATGATTTCTGATCCTTACTCTTTTATGTGATATCACTCCATTTTAATTTAATGTATTAATATTTTAAATTTTAATACATGTTTCCTGTTGAGAATTTGAATCGTAAATGTATTATTATATTTTTCTATTGAGTTCAATTGGATTTGAATTGTAATTAATATTATATTATTTTTGTTGAGTTCAGGTTTTAATTTGAATAGTAATATGTATAATATCATTTTTTTGAGCTCTTTACCATTATAATCACATATTTAACATTCAATAATTTATTATTTTTTATGTAGTTATATTTTATTATTTTAATTCAGTTGGTACCTAATTCCATAATCTTGTTTTCATAGAGATACACATATTATTTCAATTTGCAAGTAAGCAGGTAAGCTGATGTAGGAATAGGATTAAGTGTTTTTTAGGAATTTTTTTATTTTTTTATTTATTCATGTATAATTGATATGTTGTATTAGATAAATCTGATGTAATTTCAATGTAATATGTAATATAATTATATTTTTTATTTTAAATTTTAAATTGTAGTTGACCTAATTTGTTGTGTCCAGCTCCACATAATTTGTACTGAATTATAGTGAATTATATTGATTTTTACCATGTATACAGTGTTGGTTTTCTTCATACAATTTTTAGTAATTACCCGATAATATGTTTTTGTTAATATAGTAAAACAAATATTCACTTAAACCATAATTTAAATTTAAATCATAAATCAAGATTTTTAAACCATCGGAAAGTTAATTTGATTTTATATGAATGTATAAACAAATATCATGGAATAGAGTAAAGACTTTCCAATCATAACAAAGTTAATGTCTTTGATTTTCTTTCCATATGATTTTATGAACACATTAAAAATTATAATATTAGCAAATTGATCAATAAAATAAAATATTAATGGTAATTAAAGTTAAAAAATATGAAATAAATATAAAATTTTAAATTATTTTATTTCCTACTTAAATAAAAATCGAAGTTCAAAAAAATTATAAGTTTTTAAAATCCTAAATAAATATAAGTTCCAAAAATTTAATATCATTCTTAAATAAAAATTAAAAATTAAAAAAAAATAATTATTTAATGTCATTTTTAAATAAAAATATAAATTAATTAAATTTCAAAATTCTAAATATATTCATATTCTAAATTATTTAATTTCTCTTGGATAAAAATCTAAAATTAATAAGATTTCTAAGTTTTTCAAAATTCTAAACAAATACGAATCTAAATTATTTTATTTTCTACTTAAATAATAATTTTAAAAAAAAATTTCTAAATAAAATTTTCTACTTAATTTAATTTTTTCAAGTATATTTAATTTAAGCATATTAGCAATATATTATTTTAAATGTGTTATTATTTGTAATTATATTTTATTTTTCATTCAGTCGCTGTTATTATGCATGTGTTACCGCAATGAGTGGTATTAAACAATATGATCTTGTTTCGCAATAAAAGAAACGTACATTCACAATAACCAAAATCTTAAATAAATAAAAATCCAAAAATTTGTAATGTCTTTCTTAGATAAAACTAAAAAATCAATAAAAATTTTAAATTAATCAAAATTCTAAATAAATTCATATTCTAAATTCTTTAATGTCATCTTAGATAAAATTCTAAAATTAATAAATTTCTACGTTTTTTAAAATTTTAAATAAAAAAATCCTAAATTATTTTATTTCCTATTTAAATAATATTCTTAAATAAATAAAATTTCTAAAATTACTTATTCATGTTTATTTCTTATATATTAATATTTTAATTGTAATTTTATTTTTACTTTCTTATTTACATATATATATAATTGATATTAAATTTTATATTTGTAGGATTATATTAAATTTTATATTTGTAAGATTGATATTAAATTTTATATTTGTATGATTGATACTGGATGAATCAAACATGTAATTGTGTAAATACACATTTTGTATAATGTGATCAATTTCCACCATGCAAAGGTTGTATCTCTGTAAATTTTGTATAGTTCAATAGACATGAAAAGTTGAATCTGAAAAGTATCATTGTTAAATGCATTTTGAAACTCTGCAATACATAAATGCAATTTTGCTTAATTAGTATTCATTCCTTTTTATTTATAATTAATTTGCATAAACACTGACACGGGACACAGATCTATATATTATATAATTATCACAAATAATATTAACTTATATGACAAAATGTGACTTCATAATTTAATATTATTTTCGTCTACAATATGTTTCTGGAAGACACACACATTTTTTATTACTTTTACTATATTTGTACTAGGTATAATATAATGAATTAAATTTTTAATTGCAATAATTATTCTGAGAGATTTTTGCATATTAACTTAGCATGAAGTTGGTGAACAGTACTTCATTCTCTTCGTAAATATCTTATGGGAACATAATATTAGATAATAATTTATGTAATGTAAATTTGTTCAAATTTTTTTTTTTCTATTGTAATTATATAAATTGACAATAAAGATTTGCCACCCTTAATGCTTGAAAATGAAAAGAAGAAAAATGTAATAATAAATAAATATAGAAAATAAAAACAACAACATTGCCACAGATCTTTCATGTTACGAAAAACTATTTGACGAAACTAAAAAATGAAGAGTATTGGCCTGCATACACTTGTCAAATACTATGCCTAAGTCCCGACATGAAAATAATCTCAAAGGGGAGACCTAAGTCAAGTCGAATAAGGACTGATATGAACATAAAAAAACAACATGATCGAACAAAAAAGTGTTCATATTGTCAAACACCAGGACACACAAAAAGAACATGTCCCAACATTATTGGATTGTGCACTTCTTGTCATTAATTATGTTTCATTTCGCACAAACTATTTAATGTACCATTGAAGAAAATATTAAATGAATGATCATCTTTCATTTTTTTTATGATCAACATACACTTATTTAGTATCGTCTTATATCTCTTATCTTTATCTTGTTTGGATTTATTTTTTTTATATCTTGTATATTTATCTTATTTTGTTTTGCCTTTATTTTATATCTTATATGTTTTTAGTTATTATTTTTTTCTGCCATTGTTTATTTATTTTTGTTTTTTGTTTTTATTTTATTATTGTTGTTTTTATTTTCTATACTTATTTATTTTTGCATTTTTTTCTTCTCATTTTTAAGCATTAAGTGTAGTATTTGCATTATTTTTTTTTAGGATTTTGCATTTAGGGTAAACACTTCAATATTATTTGTGTGTCCACGATTAATTAATACGAATTGACTTTGATTTTTTTATAATTATGTCCTGTATTTTTTACTTGAAATATACATGATTACATTATCAATAATAATAAAAATAAATATTAATTTATGTTTATAGATTCAACTTTTATGTTGTTGTAGGGTTTAATTTCTTATTTTTTCATTCTTAAAAAAATAATTTTAAACTAAACATTTTTAATTTATTATTTTTTTTATTTTTATTTTGTAAAAACTCATTTCTTTATTCATTAATTATATTTCTAACTATTTTAAACATTAAAAATACTTATTTTTTAATGCATTCAAAATTAAAATTATAAAAAAAAAAAATAATTTATTTTTTATTTTTTTATTTTTGAAATGGTGCTAGATAGGGAAATAAAAAATAAAAAGGTGCTAGATAGGGAAATAAAAACAAAAGAGTGATAGATAGGGAAATAAAAACAAAAGGGTGCTAGATAGGAAAATAAAAACAAAAGGGTGCTAGATAGGGAAATAAAAGCAAAAGGGTGCTAGTTAGGGAAATAAAAATGTAAATGGTGTTAAATAGGGAATTTATCCGATTTTCGTCTACAATATGTTTCTGGAAGAAACACACATTTTTTATTACTTTTACTATAATTGTACTTGGTATAATATAATGAATTAATTTTTAATTGCAATAATTATTCTGAGAGATTTTTGCATATTAACTTAGCATGAAGTTGGTGAACAGTACTTCATTCTCTCTTCGTAAATATCTTATGGGAACATAATATTAGATAATTATTTATATAATGTAAATTTGTTCAAAATATTTTTTTCTATTGTAATCTATTTGTTATGACAAAAATTTATTCATTCCTTTTTATTTATAATTAATTTGTGGACTACTAATCTATGTAGCATAGACACTGATACGGGGACACAGATCTATATATTATATAATTATAAATTATATAAATTGACAATAAAGATTCATGTGCACAAGTATGTTCCAGATTTTTTTTTTGGAGCAAAAAGATGTTTTTCATGACTGGTTCACAAGGATTTGTTTCTTATTTTTATAATCATAATAACAATTTATACAATAAAATTTGTATTTTTAGAAAATTTATGTATTCTTCCTTTTTAAAATTGTGTTAAAATCGTACTAAAACTGTGAGAAATCTAACAAATACTTTTTGAATTGGACACTTCATGGATATGTGGCTTACAGGTGTCATACGAGTGTGTCCGATACGAATATTACAAATTTAAAAGGAGCATATGAATATCGGACACCGACACGCCATTTAAAAGGAGTGTCTGATCTTCAGAGCTACTAATATATATTACAAATTTATAACAAGTTAAGTTAAATTTTTTAATATTTTAATTTCATTTGCTTAATTTTATAATTTTCATATGTAAAAGAATAATATTTTTTTAATTATAATATTAATATTTATATATAATAAAATGTTGTAAAATTTTCGGTACAAAACAACAAGAAAGTAAAGTGACTGAAAAGAAAGAAAAATATGTGAAGACTAAAAAGAGAAATGGATGACGAAAATGATAGATTTAGTACGAAATTATTGAATATTATTTAGACAAGGGTCTCAAACCTGAAATTTCAAAGGCACACGTTCCGTACGTGATTATGCTTTTTACAAACAAACGTAGCTCAATGCAACAAGGTTCAAATTCTAAACATGTTTTTATGACAGAGTTCAATACAACAGGAGTAGGATACACGATTATTTTAAGAACCAAACAACTGCAATCGCAATGAAATGACAATCACAACGTAACAATGATAAGAGTTATTTCTAAGGTTACAACACTGTGATAGGACTGGTTACGTTGTGTTTGCCATCTGTCCAAGTCAAAGTCCCAAATAAAGGTAACCCACGGGGCACTGCAGTTGCCTGCAAAATAACCTGAAACCTCTTCTTTTCTCCAGTTTTCTTAAAAGTCAAGGATGTTGGTATAACACGAACCTTTATACCTCTAGGCCCATGAGCATTCATACCATACGTGCCGGGAGGTCCAACGTTTGTAACGATGCGAGTAACATTTATAGGCTTTGACGCAGGATGATGCACCGTAATCGAAGGATAGTTGAGATCCTCGATTCTGTTAGACTTGGGACATTTGTAAGAGTTTTTTAATTGGCCAAAGAGCTTGAGTAGAGCTTGATTGTAACCAGAAGCACATAAGAAGTTCAAGTAATCATTTGTGTTTAGATCATAAACGAGTCCAGGGTCAATTGCAAGGTTAGGCTGAACATGTCCCGCTCCGTACTCAAATGGAGTTGCTACCTTGTCAAACGCATTCCGAATTGGTTTCTTCGTGTTATCCAGTGTTGTAGCTGGAATTAATCAAGAACATAGTTGTTAATGAGGCACCAATGCTTATACAGATAACATGTTGCACATGAACATTTTGTATTTTGTGGATACGAGAAAACATTTTGTTAAGCATGGTGTACCTGTAGTCATAATAGCAGACTTAATAGCTGCTGGACTCCAGGTAGGATGGTATGCTTTGAGAAGACCCGCAATGCCAGCAACATGAGGACAAGCCATAGAGGTTCCCTGCTCCACGTTGAAAAGAGTCCTACGTGTATCTGATGCAAGATTCGAAGGACCCGCAGCTTGTGAAAACGCAGCAATTATATTCACACCCGGAGCAGTTATGTCAGGCTGAAAAACAAAGTACCTTCAAAATGAAAAATCATGCATCTTGCCATCTTGGTAGAACAAAATGTAAATACATATTATAGACCTTTAGTATCAACGGTTGCAACAGACTAGGACCCCTAGATGAGAATCCAGCCATGATTGGGGCTGGCTTTACTCCTAGATATGTTTTTGCAGAATTCAAGTAACCAAACATGCTGCAACAACATATTTATAAATTCGTGAAGTACTTCATTATAAAATATATATATACACACACACAAATAGAATTAATATGAGGTTTCTAAGTGGTTAATGATATATGACTTTACCTGGACATGGCCGTGGTGTTGGCCGTGGTATTGGCATTGGAAGTATTCATGTAACTAGCAGCTGTTCCACTTATACTTGCAGCAGGTAAAACTTGATTTTCAGCCAGAAGTAAATTTCCACTTTGCTCATCATTCTGCACAAAAACTATCACAGCGCCAGCAAGCTTACCCTGTTCGACCTCTCTAACAGATTCTAGTTTATCACTTCGAAGGCAGACAAGTATTCTCCCCCTTACTTTTGCAGGATCAAGTGTTCCCGGTTTGCAAACACGCCTACACCAACATACACGTGTGAGGAAACGAGTATGAAGTGTTTGAAGCAAGACTGGGAAATAAAAGTAAAAATAAAAATAGAGCTTACGCGTCACTAGCGGAGGCATTACGAAGTTTTGCGTCGACAGAAAATACAATGGGATAGAACTTTCGCTTGGTTTGTGGCAAGCCTCGATTAAGACTAGCACCCTGATACAAGCGCAGTCAAATTAAGTTAACAAAATAAAAGTATATGCATGTTGTGATAGGATAGAAAGATGATACCTGAAAGTGTGTTTTGTTGCCAAGAGAAATTTCGCTGAGGAAACTCCTGTCCATGGTGCTGGCAGCAACGGTGAAGGACCAGGGTGCGACGTTTGTGACAGATGAAGGTGATGGACCATCATTTCCAGCAGAGCAAACAACGACTATATTTTTGGTGACTGCATGGAATGATCCTATGGAAATACCATCTGTTAACATAGCTTCCTTGTAGGGAGTGGACCACCCAATAGAGGCGGAGATGACATCAACGCCATCATATATTGCATGATCAAATGCTGCTAGGAAATCTGCTTCGTTGCACCCTCCTGTGTCCAGTTTATTCCAGCATGCTTTGTAGGCCACAAGACGAGCTTTTGGGGACCCTCCCTTAGCAGTGCCTCTGCCATTTCCTTCTACATTCGCACCAGGAACAAAATTACCACCTGCTGTTGATAGAGTGTGGCTCCCATGTCCTACGAAGTCACGTGCGCTACGGAACGTTCTATCAATCGTCCCTTCTTCCGCCTCGTGATTTTTCAGAAATATTCTTGCTCCAATCAGCTTCCTGAAACTTCTACTATGTTAGCTTTTACTATGTTACCCATTCCACAACAACATTTTCAATGATAAACATTGCAGCTAATGTGCCAATACGCGGATAAAGTAATCTTTCACTTTATGATGATTGAAATAAGAAAGAAAAAAATGACCTGTTACAGAAATATTTCTGTGTAGTATTAAAACTGTCAATTTGACAAACACCTTTCCCGCGCCACTTTGAAGGCACTGGCCCATATCCTTTGTCGCTAAAACTAGGGTGTTCCGGCCAAACTCCTGCTTAACAGTAAGTGATCTAGTGTAAAAATGTATAAAATAACAGGTCCTATAAATCTTTTTGAACATGTTCATACAAAACAAATAAATAAAAAGTTTAAAAATATAATGAAGAAAACTAAAATTAATTGTATTAAAATTTTGAACTGTATAACAATTTATTATGAGTTTGTTGATGTCTTATAAGTTTTGAATCTCTCCAACATATATTTTCTGGAAACACCAAGCACATACAGACATTAGAAATATTAAAATAATTTATCAATCAAAGAGGAGTGTGAAATAACCATTTTAAGTATGTTCTAATTATCCAAAAAAATTTAAGCCTTGAAATTTATGTACCTTTTCTTCATCATCCTCTACTTTGTTAACAATAACGTATTTATTATAGGAGTTATTCTCCTATGTTTTAGTTAAATGTTTTTGTAATTTCTGCTATGTTACATATCTTTTAGATCTTGTAATTTTAATTTTATATAAAGATTTTATAAGACTTACACTGTTAATCGTGTTTTATTTGATTGTTTATTTTAAGGATAAAAAAAATAATACCTTATTATTAAGACTTTCAATTTATTTGAGATTTATTTTGTATATTATATCAGCATATTTTAATGGAGATATCTGATATCTTATAACTTATATTACGTATATTTTAATGTTATAACCTAGTGTATAATTTTATTATGGAAATGTTTTAACCATATTAAGTTATACTTTTAATGAAATCTTTTGAACAGAAAGAATGGAAAATGGAAATGCACGAGAAATAGTCGAAGTTAAAGCTTACTAATGTGACACTACGACAATCAACTTTAAAACTATATTTCCTATTTATAGTTTAACCGAGAAACAAAACACAATTTTTTAAAATTATTTTTAATTAATTTAACACAATCTTTCTATAATATCATAGAACATTATTCAGAAGTCATAACATGTAAATATAATATAAATTTAAGATTTCTTTTATCTTGAAAAGGACTCATATAATTATTAAAATATAAATTTAATGAGATATATATGAAGTAGAGGAGAAGTTGTAATAATATCTTGAAAATAATATGGTATAAGAAAAGCTACAAAATAATAAAGAAAGAGATAATTTCATGAACTTTTATTAACAAGGTTTAAATAAACATCAAGCATACCAGTATCGATATTAGCTATGATTGTGCCTTCTCCAAATTTTGCTTTAGTCCAAGCAGAGTTTGCAGTAACTCTTCCATTTTTTTCCAGTCCCAGAAAATTCCATGACCTGGTAGTGTGCAATTTGTGCTCTTTACTCAGGAAAACAGAAACTACGTTTGGTTTCTCTGTTCCAGTGAAAATGAAGTGACTTCAAGATGTGTACAAAATGAGGGCCATGCAAATAATTACTTAAACGATATTCGCTTACCTGCAATGTCTGATGCTTCTTCCTCTTCAAGTAGGGCTGCGAACCCATTGATATGTTTATTGTAAGAGTACATGATTGCTTCCTTCGCCTTCTCATCACTGTTAAATTAACAAACTTTAACTAATGACAATGTTCCAATAACATTAATTTAACACAACAAATGTGTCTGTCGTGTTACCTTCCTAAGACAGAAGCAAGTAATTCATGATGGGAATTTGTGGCTGTCTCGAGATCAGTGGGAGAAGGGTCTGGTCCATGAGAGTGCCCTCCCAAATACACAATGTAGGTCTGAAAACAGAGCATATATACATGACGAAATGCTTTTATGTTACATTTGTTGTATAGATTAACAGTAAAATGCGATACAGAGCTTACTTGCCTTTCTAAGGGCGTGGGTGGGTTCCTGGAAGAAAGTGCAGAGAAGAAATGATGATAGAAGAAGTTGGAAGATGGAGAATGCCATCACTCTCATCTACTTTCAACTCTTGTTTTGGGTGCCTCTATTCCACTCCTGTGCCTCTACTCTTCTTATAGTGGGAAAAGAGGTATCAATTTTTTTTTTCATATTACTTTTATTTTGCTTTTTCCTGTTTTTAACTTCATCTGTTACTGGACATTTTTTATCATTCATGTTCTTGAATTTAATATAATATTAATTAATTTACGTTGAAACGTTTATTGTAATATGAAACAAAATAAAATAAATTTAAACAATTATTTATTATTATGAAAAACCAATGTATACATTTGCAGGAGAAAGAAAGTAAAACAAAAAGAAATGTAGGAAGAACGATGATTAACCACAAATAATGATAAGCCTGTGATTATTTATCATTTTTGTTGAGTTGGAATTTCCAAGCAAATGAAACCCTTTTCCACATTCCAACTTTGCCTACACCAATCACCGTTGTTATGCATGCATCCAGTTCATTACGTACACCATTGATTGTTATGGGGATTGTTGATATATTGACACCCTTTGATAGTAACACACATTTGACGTTGTAGATGTGGTAATAACGTGATTAATTGAGATTGTGCGCAAATGAACAGCGCGAGCTTTAAAATAGGGTAAAAAATAATATATAACATCGGTTCTTAGTAATAACCGGTGTAAAATATTTTTTTTACTCATAATGACCCATATTACACCGGTTAAGTCATCTAACCAATGTAATATATAGTGCATATTAAAAAATGATTTTTTTTTCATAAAGAGTGTGTTGGTCATAAACATCACATAGGTAACCACTTACAGACACACAGGTAACCAATTTTGTGTGTGTCAGTATATGTGGAGGAACATGTGGCTGGTAGGGTTATTACATCGGTTAAGTCATCTAACCAATGTAATATATGATTTTTACATCGGTTAAGTCATTGAACCGATGTAATATATGACCCATATTAAAAAAATTGATTTTTTTTCATAAAGAGTGGACGGGTCATAAACGTCATATAGGTAACCACTTACAGACACACGGGTAACCAGTTTTGTGTGTGCCAGTATATGTGAAAGAATCTGTGGTTGGTAGGGTTATTACATCGATTAAGCCATCTAACCGATGTAATATATAATTTTTATACCGATTAAGCCATCTAACCGATGTAATATATGGTTCTTATTAAAAAAAAATTGATTTTTTTTTCATGAAGAGTGGGTGACCATAAACGTCACATAAGTAACCACTTACACACACGGGTAACCAGTTTTGCGTGTGCTACGGGTCATATATTATAATATAGAGTCAGTATCACATTCTCACCAAATATCATGTTGCAACGTCAATTAATATCACACCAGCGGTCTCAAAAGTCTCTTTTAATGGAAGACGGTGTTTAATAAAACATATTTCAAATTTTGTAGTCAAGTTTTGCTTTTTACATAAAGTGCCGTGTAATGTGATGTAAGATTCTTCAACTCACAACTTTATGACTTTAGTAATGGATATGTTAAACCTTACACCAGACATATCACATGCATGCATATAATTAATCTGCTTAATAGTTTTAGCACTCAGCAAAAAAATACCTTATAATTAAAATAAATCAGTAAAAGTCTCCTTTAAATAAAATAATTCTAGAAAATCCCTGTTTTTACAATCAGCCAAGATAAGAAAAAAAAAAAGGGGGCACGCACTCCAAGATTATAAAGACAATTAAAGAAAAGAAAGACTTTATAAACTATATGAAACAAATTTTGATAACTATATATTAGGGCTGGGAAAAAAATCTGGTTTTGTCAAACTGCTCCACTTTTACATTGTTCTAATCCATTAAAAATCCGTTTATCTAAATTCAGTTTTTAATTTGATCCACATTTTTATTATATTTTTAAATCAGATATTCATTTTGTTTATATGGATTTTAGAAATTGGAAAATCCAAATTTTTGAAAGGAGACTCTCACTCCACTACCTTCTCACTCCACTACCTCTACCCAAACTACTTTTTTATACTTTTTCTCATTTTTGGTTCCCTCTCTCTCTGCACCTCTCTCTCCAGTCTCTTATTAATTTTTTGTAATTTTATTTGCTCTCTCACACACAACGAAACAATCAAGTCTTATACATTTTTTTTATAATTTTATTTGCTCCAATATTTTATACATAATAAATTAATATAATATTTTCAAATTTCAAGTATTATAGGTAGGTGTATTTTAATGTTAAGAATATATATATTATGTTATGTTTAAGTTTTTTAGTATTATTAAATTATAATTTTATTATATTTTCTTAATATTTATAATATTCAACTCTTTTACATGTTATTATATTAATATATTAATATTATGTTAATTTTAAAAAAGTACATGGATTTTGATTTAAAATACAATTTACCTTATTTTTTTATAAAAATATGGATTTGATATAAAATCTAATTTGGATTTGAATTTTTAAATTATTTTTATAAAAAATATGGATTTGAATTATAAATCAGATTTTTTACTTTTTTTTTCACAAATTTTTTTTTTTCTTCACTTAAATACTGTATAAATTTTCAGTTGTCTTCCTGTATATACACTTGAGAGGGACCATATGCAAACAGTAATATACCAAAAAATTTATCTAAAAATATATTTACATTTAAAGAATATTCTAAGTAAAATATAAATTCAATGGTTGATTTTTTACACTCATTACTTTAACAATAACATAAAAAAAAATCACCAATTTTATGTATAGTTTGTAATTGTATATAATTACTTTTTCTGTATCACTGAATATTGATTATCTGTAATTTTAATTTTTAGTATTATTAAATTATTATTTTATTATATATTTTTAATATTTATATGATATTAATTTTTTTACATATTTTTATATTAATATTGTTAGTTTTTTTAGAAAATATAAATTTAGTTTGAAAAATAATTTTTTTCATCAAGAGGGTATTCATTTTAGAATTTTGAAAAATAAATTTTTTCTACTGAATTGACATCAGTGAAAAATAATCCCTTTTATACAATTTATTTTAATATTTTAAAAATTAAATAATTTTTATAACAAAAAAAAATAAAAAATAGAGAATGTTTTATCTTAATAAAAATAACGGAGTAATTTTATATTAAGTTTTTTTTATCAAAATTAAAATATGCATAATACGAAAATTTTAAATTAAAATTATTAAAATTATTTAATTTATATTTTATCTGAATAGATATAACTGAAAATAAAATCAGGATAAAAAATTTCTCCTAAAAGCAAACTTACTTATTTAAATATATATTAAATAAATAATAAATGCGTAAATGTAAAAAGTTAAGCTACTATAAAATATTAAAATTAATAACTAATTGAAAACATAAGCTTAACGTTAAAAAAAATTAATAATTAATCTTTATCATAAAAAAATTAAATTACATTACATTAATAATTTTTTATATTATATAAATTTATAAAAAATATAGATTTGAATTTTAGATCAATCCAAATATTTGAATTTCAAATTGTTTTTACAAAAAATATGAATTTAAATTTTAAAACTGATCCAAATATTTGGATTTATATAGATTAGATTTTTGAAAATCCACTTCATGACCACCCTTCCTAAATAGTATGTAACAGTCTATAGGTAAACATAATGATAAACAAGTTTACATACGTGCTTCTATATTCAAATGCATATAGCCATAAAATATATATTATATGTAATTACTATAAATAGTTATTTGTAATAAATGTCGATTTACATTTTATTTTGTCTCAAATTTAATTTTTTTGTTAAGCTTTTATGTGTTTTTCTTATAACATTTTCAATGAAAAATATTATTTTTATTAACAAAATAAAAGTAGTATTTTAATGGGAGTTTCACTAACATAAATTCTTTAAAGAGAAGTTTTTATGAGTAACTATTTTCTATTTTAAATAAGTGATGTTTGTGAAGTTATAGTTAAAATGTTGCTTTTATATGTTAATAAAAAAACTCAGACAAGTTGCATCAGGTTCAGGACCCCCTGGTTGTTAGGAGGAAGAAGAAAGAAAAAAATAAACATTAATTTATGTCTGTCTCTGTTTTTCAGGAGAGAAAAAAAGATAATTTTATTCCAAAGGTAAGTCATTAGCCATATTTTCTAAGAAACTTCTCCATCCACATTCTCTCCTGCAATAAAGAAAAAGCTACTTTCTTTAACCCACTTTGTTTAGGTACCTTGAGTCATTATAATTTAAAGGATATGAATCCTCTAGAGTTTAGAATTAACTCTGGGTGCAATTAATTGCATACATTTTATTTTATTTTATTTTATAAAGGTAAAGACTTGTGCACCTTGAAAAGCATATAGGATCTGTGTCATAGTTTAAAGGCGTTGTGATATGCTAATCATACGGGTTAATAAATTAAGAAGACTTTTATCGACAGTTAATCATAATGTTTGGTAGGATTGTGCAATTATTCTAACTGCTATTAAAATATTTTTAGATTAAATATAATTTTCGCTAATGTATTATGATACTAATTGATTTTTGTTTTGATTTAACCTTTAGTAATGTAATATGAAAATAATTATAATAAATTATTTTATATGTAAAATAATTGTTAGTTTTTTTAAAAGTTAATTAATTATTTTAAAATTTATTATTATTTTAATTGTTATTTTAATATAATTATTGTAGATTGATGAAGTAAAATTGAGTCAATTTTATATACAAAATAATATATTTTAATATTTTTATACTAGAAAGATTTGGATAGTCTAACGTTTAATTTAGAAATGAAAATTTCATATTATAAATGTTATAGTAAAGTTAAAAAAAAAGTATATTTAATCATTTTTAATATTAACTTTTATATATGTTTATTATGATAATGTATCCAACATTATCTTTCTTCACTTTATGAAAAGTGCATTATGCAAAGAAATATCACTATGATGTATCACTCTAAATAAAATTGCTTCTACGAATAAAGGAAACTTAAAAGAATAAAGAGAAAAAAAATAATATATATATATATATATTTATTTTTATTTTTATTTTTGAAAATGAGACAAAAGGAGAACATTGATACTTTTCTCCATTCTCTCAAGCCACACTTTTTTCTTTATTAAGCTAAAAAATATGCTAAAATAAAGAAAGGATTATACTCTTTAGTGTGTCCTCCTATAGATAATAGTGATTTGTTTTTCTCCCTTTTAGCTCAAAATTGTTACCTCTCTTTATTACCTGTGTATATTTATACATATAAGTTATTATATAAAGTGTAACAATCTCGTTATTTTTACTAAAATAAAATAAAACATAATTTCTAAATATATTAATATGTAATTACTGATATCTATTAAAAACTAAGTATAAAGTATAAAATATAAACATATTTATATAATTTTTTTAATTATACGTTTCAAGAAAATTATTTATATATATATATATGTTACATAAAATAAGCAAACCATTTAAAATATTTCATTATCTCAGGTAAATATTTAAATAATACATTTCCTCTTATATGTTTATATTATAGAATAGAACAGAGATGAATAAAAGAAGGAAGACAAATTATGTAAAGAAATATATTTTTATTTTCTATTGAAATCAAAGCAAGTGATTATAGGTCTAACTAAAGAGATAGAATGAAAAACAAAAAGTCAATCAATAAAAACTAGAATCATAAAAGACAAAATAAAGTTATACACCTCTATAAAGAGAAATAACTAAGAATTAGAAACAACACAATTGATATTAGCTTCCTTAATAGAAGTCTTGTATTCATATATTTTAATATCCTCACAAGCTGGGGAGCAAATATTGATGCGATCAGCTTGGAACAAATAACTTTGGTATAAATGTCAGTCAGTTGTTCTATGGTGGAAATGGAAAGCAAATGAATGAGATCCTTCTTCAATTTTTCCCTAACAACATGACACTCTATTTCTATGTGTTTCGACGTGCGCTTGTGAAACATTGGATTTGCTGCAATGTATCTTGTTGAGTCATTATCACAGTATAAAAGAGATGACTGCTCAAAAGGAACTTTGAAATCAAGAAGAGAATGGGTTAGCCATTGAATTTCACATGTAACAGTGGTTATTGCCCTGTATTCAACTTCATAATAACTCTTTGATATTGTTCCTTACTTCTTTGATTTTTAGGATATGAGAGAATTCCCAAGATACACACTAAAATCAGTCACTGATTGTCTTGAATCACTACAAGTGCCACAATCACTATCACAAAAGGCTTTTAGATGAGAATAAGTGTTGGAAGAGAAAAATAAACCAAGACTTAGAGTTCCTTTAATATATCTTAAAATTCTAATAGGTGCAGTATAGTGAGAAATTGTAAGCTTAACAAGAAACTGAGAAAGTTGTTACATAGAAAATATTATGTCAGGTCGAGTATTAGTGAGATACATAAGTCTTTCAATCAATTTTCAATTTTTTGTAAGCTTGAATAACACTTCCAGTAGATAATTTTTCATGATTATCAATAGGAATGAGTGCAGTTTTGCAGGCTAAAACACATGCATTTGTTAACAATTCCAATGCATATTTCTTTTGATTCACCATTATTCATTTCTTACTTCTTGCTACTTATAGACCAAAAAAATATCTCAAATCCCCTAGATCCTTAATCTTAAATGTCTGATTCAAGGCTTGTTTGATTCAAACAATCTCTTCTTTATCATTTCTTACCAATATATCCACATACACCAATAATGTTGTAAAAGATCATTCAAAAGAATTAATGAATAAGGAATAATCATTCATAGGTTGAGTATATCCCACAAAAAATAAAAAGGATGACAGCTTGGAAAACCACTCTCTGTTGGCTTGCTTAAGGCCATATAAAGTTTTTTTTTTAATTTACAAACTTGATCTGGTTGAATAGAAGTCAATCCTGGAAGAGAAACCATGTATACATCTTCTTTCAACTCTCCATCTAAAAAGACATTGTTTGTGTCTAACTATTTCAATTTCTATTTATAGATAGAAGGTAGAGAAAGAAACAACCTTATGGTGGTCATCTTTGCTACTAGAGAAGGTATCAAGGTAGTCAATGTCTTCTGTGTGTATCCCTTTGCCATTAGCCTTGTTTACCTTTCAATTGTCCCATTAGCCTTATATTTTATTTTGAATACCCATTTGTAACTTATGGCAGCTTTGTCCTTAAGTAGAAGAATAGTCTCCCGAGTTTGATTTGACTATAAATAAGATATCTCACATTGTATAACTTTTCTCCAACAGTCACGTTTCACAACTTCAGAAGAAGTGTTTAGCTCAACATGTGAAGAAAGAGATATAACAAAAGATGTGTAAAAAGGTGATAAATTGTTATAAGGCAAAACATAATTCAAATGATATTTAACTCTTGAAGATATATTGAAAACATTGAGATTACAATGATAATCCTTTGGATACTTAAGTGGTATTTTTATTCTTTTACTCATTCGGACTGACTGGTCTGATTTCAAATTTTGTTTTATGTCATGATCTTCATTGATGTTTTAGTCTATACGGAAACAAACTTCTTCTGAAATCTCAATGTTTGATTCACAAGTCATTCTTGCACCCTATGATAATGCTGAAAATAACACAAGAATTTTATTAGTATATATATAATTGATACTACAAATTTTAAAACATAATATTAAGTTATAAACTGAAGGATTAATGTGTAATATATCTATATGATTTGTCCTTCAACTACATCCCAATAATATTGTCTATATTTAGTAACTATCATACATATTTAATAATTATCATATATCTAACTAGTTGTAAAGATTTGATATAATAAACAATTTATTTACATGGGTCACATATAATTGATTATAATATAGAATAAATTTGGGTTTACGATAAGAATGTAAATGGAGAGAGTGAAATAAGGGTTGATTCTCCTATTACCATATCATTTTCAACACCTTACAAAATTTAAAATTGTCATAGTTTTCTTCCACCATTTTATTTGACATGACGACATGACAAAACTCCAACAATGAAGTTTTCTTTTTGTTGGTAGTTTTCAGTAGTGGTGGAGATGACATTCCGATGCGGTTAGATGTGGAGGAGGTCGTTTTCATGTGTACAGGCTTGGGTGTGGTGTTTGAGGTAAGTAGGTGTGCTTAAATAGAGTATGGAGAGAAAATGGCAGAAAATAGATTTCTGGATATCGGGATCCAGAAATATGTTATGGTTTAGGATATCCAAAAGCATATAAGTTAATTTTTTTATGAGTTCTGTATAAGGAAATGCAGAATGAATAAAAAATGTTCTGTAAATGCATTGCTTCCGGATGCCTTCATGAGGAACAAATACCTTATGTTATGGAATGATGACTATCATATATGCTCATATGGAACACTTATTTGATTTTATAGTATTACCTCTGGATATGCTCGTCCGAAACACATTGTTTATGTTATGAATCACTTTTTGGATATGCTTATCTGGACCACATATTTGGATATGTTGTATTTCCTTTTGCAGTTTTACATTTGGATCACATTGTTCAACCCAGAAATTTCATCCGGACTGGGTTATCCAGAACACATATTGTTTTGTGTTTAATTGCTTTCGTATTTGTACATCCAAATAACAATTTTGTTCAATGTTATTATGGATTTTAATATCCGGTTTGATAATTCAAAATCCAGATTTGAATTTCCAGTTTATACACTATCCATAACAGTGGCTTTTATGTGTAGATAACACAATGCTGAATAGAAAGTCCTTTATGTTCAATTTGGAATGATTTTTCATTCAAGGCCTTTGGTGGTGCTTCTCTGGAGCTAGATTTCCTTGTCCAGACTAGTGAAGATCACTCTAGTTCTCACCATCTTCCTCTGCATTCACATAATTATCATCATTGCACGTAACCATCAACCACTATATTCAACAACAACAACAAATTTCCATATATAACACCAACTCAACATACACAAGTACAAAATAAATGATAGAGATTTTTTTTTATCACCAAATAGATAAGATGTAAGAAACCATAGTATCAAAAAGTTAACACCATTCTGGATTACAGGAATCGAAAGGCATCATTTCTCACCTTAGTGTTACCAAATCGGACAACACTATCAACAACTATTTCACCATAAGAAATCCATAAGCAAAAGAACATCAAACTCACTTTTCTTCTCCAATAAATGCACATCCAAAGAACCATTGCCAACAAACTCCATCGTCGCAAAACCGTCGCAACATATCCCAAAAAACACTGCCTACAAACCCCATTACCACGGGCCCACCACCTCCCACAATCACAATTGTTTCACATTAGCCGTTGCACACTCTCCTCACACATACAAGCTGCCAACCCTAAATTCTATTTCAAATTCATTAAGAGCAATTTTGTAAAAACACTTTGTGGGTTATGACTCACCTTTCGGTTTTCTTGACATAATGGGAGGTTACTTGTCACATTTAATTGCAATCAAATGGAGGTTTCTTACTATAATTAATTGTCATCAAAGAGAGGTTAATTACCATTAATTGTATTTATTATTGTTGTCTCCTAGAACCACTATATATAGTGGCTTCCTTCCAGCAATGTAAGACACAACAAACAGCAACACACACTTGCTTCCTCTCTCTTTTCACATACTCTCTATTTTTGCTCTTGGGTGTAAGTGTTTAACCCATATAGAGAAAATTTTGTTTGGGGACTATTTATCTATTAGCCTGAGAGGAATTCATTGTACTCCCAGTACCATTATAGTGGAAGTTTTTGGCTCTCTTGCCGGTGGTTTTTTACCTCTAGTTAAAGGGGTTTTCCACCTAAAAATTCAAGTATCATTCTCACTTTACTTGTTACTTTAATTTCTCATAATCTTTGGTTGAAATTATTACGCTTCCGCACACGATATCCCTACAAATTGGTATCAGAGCTTTTCGATAATTCAACCAGGATTTGTTGTTCAATAATGTCAAAATTGGATATTGAGAAATTTGATGGTAAAATCACCTTTGCTATTTGGCGAGTCCAGATGCTAGTTGTTCTCACCCAAAATGGTTTAAAGAAAGTTTTGACAGGTAAAATGATGAGACCAACCACTATGACGAAGGAGCAGTGGGATGAGATGGATGAAAAGGCATTGTCTGCAATCCAGTTATGCTTATCCCGTGAGGTGTTGCGTGAGGTCATCAACGAGAAAACTACAGCAGACATATGGAGTAAATTGGAGTCTCTATACATGACCAAAAGTCTTGCAAACAAACTCTGGTTAAAGGAGCGACTCTTTACACTCCGAATGTCCGAAGGTACTCCCATCCAATCTCACCTTGATGAATTTAATTTCATCATAATTGATTTGGAAAATTTGGATGTTAAAATTGATGATGAGGATAAAGTCGTTCTACTTATTGTTTCTCTACCACCCTCGCATCGACAATTCAAAGAAATTATGTTATACGGTAATTATCTTACCTTAAGTTTTGATGATGTCAAGACTAATTTACTAGACAAAGAAAAATTTGATGCTCAAAGTCATTCTGAAAGTTCTGGTGAAGGATTAGTAGTTAGAGGGAGAAACCAAGAGAAAGGTAGGAACAATAAGTATAAATCTAGGTCAAAATCTAGAGACAAGAACTCCAAATATTGTCGTTATTGCAAGAAAAAGGGACACGAGATCTCTGAATGTTATAAATTGAAAAATAAGCAAGATAGAGAAGATAAGGGAAATGGTAAACAACCAGAAAAATTTGCCGAAGCTAGTATTGTTGAAACTGAATCTGATGGGGATTGTTTTGTAGCTTCCAACACTGAACAAAGGTCTAAAAATGAATGGATTCTTGATTCTGGTTGTACTTTTCACATGTCTCACAATAGAGATTGGTTTACCACATATGAACCAGTTTATAATGGTCTTGTTTTGATGGGAAACGATGCTCAATGCAAAGTTGTTGGTGACGGAACAATCAAAATCAAGACACATGATGGAATTGTTAGAACTTTAACAGGTGTTAGATATGTCCCTGAGTTGAAACGGAATCTCATTTCCTTAGGCACCCTTGAATCTCATGGGTGTAGATACTCAGTTGAAGGTGGAGTTTTAAAAGTGTCTAAAGGAGCTCTTGTGTTAGTAAAGGCAATTCGATGTGATAGTTTGTATGTACTGTAGGGTTCAACAGTTACAGGTTCTGCAGCTGTTGCCTCACCCAACAAAGATAACACCAAGTTGTGGCATATGAGATTAGGCCACTTGAGTGAGAAGGGAATTCTAATCCTCAAGAAGAAGGGTCACCTTGGTAACCACTGTACTGGAAAGGTTGATTTATGTGAACATTGCATTTTTGGTAAGCAGAAAAATGTTAGTTTTTCTAAAGCCATACACAGAACCAAAGGTACTTTGGATTATATTCATTCGGATCTTTGGGGTCTGTCAAAAGTTCCCTCCAGAGGTAAATGTCGTTATATGATGACAATTATTGATGATTTCTCACGAAAACTGTGGGTGTATTTCCTTAAACATAAGAATGAAGCATTTTCCACTTTTAAAGAGTGGAAATTATTGATTGAGAATCAGACTGGCAAGAAGATAAAGAGGCTAAGGACAAACAATGGCCTTGAGTTATGTTCGAATGAATTCAATGATTTCTGCAAGAAGGAAGGCATTTCCAGAAACCTCACCATCCCAAGGACTCCACAACAGAACGGGGTTGCAGAAAGAATGAATAGAACTATCCTGGAGAGAGTTCATTGCATGTTCTCCCATTCTGGTTTGAGCAAATCTTTTTGGGCTAAAGCGGCTTCAACGACATGTTATCTGATAAATCGTTCTCCTAATAGATCAATTGATTGCAACATTCCAGAAGAAGTTTGGTCAGGTAACCCTGTTGATTATTCTAATCTTAAAATATTTGGTTGCCCTGCTTATTCTCATGTAAACGAGGGAAAATTAGAACCTCGTACTAAGAAGTGCATTTTCTTGGGTTATGGCTTAAGGGTTAAAGGTTATCGTTTATATGACCCGGAATCTCACAAAGTAATTCACAGTCAGAATGTGACCTTTAATGAAAATGCTATGCTCTTTTCTGTAAAAGATACTGTCATTTCCTCAATTGATACAGGTGACCAGGAAGATGCTCGAGAGAAAGTGGAGTTTGAGATTAAAACACCCGCTCATGAGGAAAACGTTCCCAATTCCTCTAGTACTCAAGATGATCAAGTCACTGTTATTGATGGTACAAATGAACATTTGAGTCCACATGAGCAATGTCCACCTAAACGACGAGGGTTACCACAGCCGTGGTCTATGGCTCAAGAACTTCCACAACAGAGACCAAGAAAACCGACTCAAAGATTAATTGCAGAGTCTGCCAACATTGCTTATGCTTTAACTATTGCACAAGAGATGGGTGAAGAAGGTGAACCCAAGAATTACTCTGAAGCTATCTCTGGTGATGACTCAACAAAGTGGATTGCTGTTATGCAAGAAGAAGTTGAGAGTCTTCTCAAAAACAAAACATGGGAATTGGTGAAGTTACCAGAAGGAAAACGAGTCATTAGTTACAAGTGGATCTTTAAGAGAAAAGAAGGGATCTCTGGTGTTTAGAGTACAAGGAATAAAGCAAGATTTGTTGTAAGAGGTTTTGATCAAGAGAAAGGTATTGACTTTAATGAAGTATTTTCTCCTGTTGTTCGTCATACTTCAATACGTATATTACTTGTTTTAGTTGCCTTATATGATTTGGAGCTGGAACAGTTAGATGTGAAAACTGCTTTTCTTCATGGTAATCTAGAGGAAGAGATTTACATCCAGCAGCCTGAGAGCTTCGTTGTTCCTGGAAATGAGGACCATGTATGTCATCTGAAGAAATCTCTCTACGGCTTGAAGCAATCACCAAGACAATGGTATAAGAGGTTTGATTCTTTCATGGTTGGACATGGATACTCCAGAAGTAGCTATGATAATTGTGTTTATTTTCAAAAGACATCTAATGGGTCATTTATATACTTGTTGTTATATGTTGATGACATGTTGATTGCTGCAAGAGATAAATTTTTAGTTAACAAGTTAAAGGCTCAGCTTAGCAGTGAATTTGATATGAAGGACTTAGGTCCTGCCAAGAAAATTTTAGGAATGGAGATCAACAGAGATCGTCAAGCTGGAAAACTTTTTCTATCACAAAAAAAGTATGTTCTTAAGATGCTTGACAAATTTGGAATGCGAGATTGCAAACCTGTTAATACTCCAATTGCCGCCCACTTCAAGTTGTCATCAGATCAGTGTCCAAAATCAGACGAGGACAAAAGGCGCATGTCACATGTCCCGTATTCAAATGCAATTGGAAGTCGCATGTATGTTATGGTATGTACTAGACCTGATTTAGCTTATGTTGTTAGCAGGTTCATGCATAATCCAGGCAAGGCACACTAGGAAGCCATTAAATGGATACTTTGTTATCTGAAAGGGTCTCCAGATCTTGGTTTGGTATTTGATCAACATAGAGCCGATCCCGGAGGAGTAGTTGGCTATGTTTATGCTGACTATGGTGGTGATTTAGATCGGAGAAGGTCACTTTCAGCCTACATTTTTACCCTATGTGGGTCTGCTATCAGTTGGCATTATTCACTTCAAGCCATTGCGGTTTTGTCCACCACTGAAGCAGAATATATTGTTGTTACAGAAGGTGTGAAAGAGGCTATATGGCTTCGAGGCTTGGTAAGTGAACTTGGTCTTCAACAAGATGTTCTTGTTATATTTTGTGATAGTCAGAGTGTTGTCCACTTAACCAGGAACAGTAAGTATCACTCAATGACCAAGCACATTGAAATTAAACACCATTTTATCCGAGACATTGTTGATACAGGAGATATAATTGTTGAAAAAATTCATACGGCCGAAAATCCTGCAGACATGTTGACCAAGCCACTTCCATTGGCTAAGTTCGATCACTGCCTGAACTTAGCTGGTATTATCCATACTTAATCAAGGCTTCGTGGCGAGAGAGTGTTCCAGTCAAAGGCAAGTCAAGGTGGAGATTTGTGGGTTATGACTCACCTTTCTGTTTTCTTGACATAATTGAGAGGTTACTTGCCACATTAATTGCAATCAAATGGAGGTTTCTTACTACAATTAATTGTCATCAAAGGGAGGTTAATTATCATTAATTGTATTTATTATTGTTGTCTCCTAGAACCACTATATATAGTGGCTTCCTTCCAGCAATGTAAGACACAACAAACAACAACACACACTTGCTTCCTCTCTCTTTTCACATACTCTCTAATTCTGCTCTTGGGTGTAAGTGTTTAACCCATATAGAGAGAATTTTGTTTTGGGTCTATTTATCTATTAGCCTGAGAGGAATTCATTGTACTCCCAGTACCATTATAGTGGAAGTTTTTTGCTCTCTTGCCGGTAGTTTTTTACCTCTAGTTAAAGGGATTTTCCACCTAAAAATTCTGGTATCATTCTCACTTTACTTGTTACTTTAATTTCTCATAATCTTTAGTTGAAATTATTATGTTTCCGCACACGATATCCCTACACACTTTATTTGTAGGAGGTTGGAGGTTATAAATGATATGGTGGAGGGAGAATTTGTCCGAAATAAGTTTGTTTATTTTGGTTTAGTTTTGGATCTTAGGAGGTGTTGAGATAATAAGCATAGGAATTTAGGGTGTAACTTTAAATGAAAATGATAACCTTGATAGTAACAAGGAGTAAATAGACAATGATAGTGACTAACTCAATGACGACATCAAACTCCAACAGAAGCCTTATGGTGAGGAGAAGGAAGACAAGTTAACCACATATTGTCTTCTCTTCACCACAGATCATGCAACTTGCATCACTTCTACATAGCCATTTAAGATTTTGCATAAATATTAAATTAATAAGAGAGATACTACTAACGCATTCAGCTCTTCATCTAGAAGTCCATCAATTATATTTGAAGTCATTTTACTATATTCCTATTATCATTACTAGTTCAAATATATGATCTTTTATTTACATTTATTGAAATAAAAGTAACAATTTATTCACCAATTTTCATAAACAACACCAAAATGCTGTAAGAATAAAAGAAAATTTGTAAAAAATACTTTCACTTTATATTGTTAGTTGAACCAAAAAAGTAATGGGTTGATTAGATAGGCCCATGATCGATTACTTACAACGGATCCAACTTACAACTTCCAATTCTAGGTTAATGGATCTACACTCCTGTTATTTCAAAATGTACCCTATAGATTTTAAATCATTAAATTTATTTTCTAATTTAGGATGTTCATTTTTAGTTGTGTAATCCAATTTTGTTTTGGATTATTTATATTTTTATATTTTAGATTGTGTAATCTAAAATAATAAATAAATATATTTAGGATTGCATCATTAAAATATAAATTTTATAATTTGAAATATAAAATAAAATATATTTTAAATTAAACAATTCAAAATACAAATGTGCAGTCTCTCTTTCATTATAGATAGGAATGTGGGTACTCTTTGACATTGGTGACAAACTTTGTAAGATCCATTTTCTTAAATATAAAGGCAGAACCAATGAAAACACTATAAAGGTATTTTTATTGCAAGGCAACCCTCCAACAACGATGTTTCTAAAATTTTATAATCCAAAAAATTTAAAATATTAATATTTTAATTTTTTCCAATACTCTCACGGAACTGAATAAAAAAAACCCTACTTGAATCGATAGATCTGTAGAAACTAAAATAATTAGCTACAATAGTAACTAAATTAGAAACCATTTTAAAAACTAAAAAGAAATTTGGTTTCTAAATTAGTTTCTATTATTTTATATTATTGTTAAATAGTTTTTAAATTAGTATCTAATTAGCAACCAAGATTTTTGCTACCAAATTTAAAAACTAAATAATTGGTAGTTAAAACCTTAGTTGCTAATTAAATACCAATTTAGAAGCTATTTAACAATAATAAAAAATAATAGAAACTAATTTAGAAACCAGTTTTTTTTTTAGTTTTTAAAATGGTCTCTATTTTAGTTTCTATTATAACTAATTATTTTGGTCTCTAAAAATTGGTTTCTATTTCATGATTTTTTTGTAGTGTGAGATGAGAGAAGTCGAAGAGAAGGGGTAAGGGTAGATTAGATATTTCAGCATTCCAATGGGGTGCATAATGCAATAGCCCAAATTCTAATTAAGTGGCTTCGAGTAATTTTGGGCCAATACAACTTTTTTATAACTTCTGTCTAAATTAAGGCAATTACTCACTGCAGCATATCAAATTTAAATAAATGGAGTACACATAAAAATACATTTTGATTCCTTTTCTGGAATATGTTTTTAGATTATTTTTTTCTGAATCGTATTTTTTGTGTTCCATAATTGTTTTCTCGAAGTGAGAATTTTATTTTTGAATTTATTCTGAATTTTTATTTCCATAACACAATAATCTTTTCTAGATCTGCTTTTCTATAAAGTATTATTTTCAATTATGAATTTTCATTTTCGGAATAAAGTGAATTTTTGGAAATTTAAAAATACGTATGGTGCAGGTTAAAAAGGTTGGGTATAAGGAGAATTTACCTAAATTAAACAGAACTTTTACTCCTTATGGAGGTGCAGGAAGTAAAAACTATTAAGCAGTTGTTCGAAATACATAAAGAAAGGCCTGTTTGGGTGGGTTTTTGATATGTTTTCAAATAGGCAAATTCTTTTTGTACCTCCATACCTTCTTCCTGCATTTTCATATCATTTTTAAAAAAAAATCAACAATACTCTTATGAGTATGGTGAAAAGTGTGATGTTTTCTTCTCCATTTTCAAGTGGTGGTGGTTGCTTGTGGTAGTTAGTGGTGAACATTGGTGATTGAGGTATGTTTTGTGGTATTTTTGCCCGTAGTTACTGTGTTTTTGTTCGCTTATTTTATTCCATTTTTTTGAAAGTTACAAAACAAAATAGAACGAGTGAGGTGCAAAAGTGAAGTACAAAGTTTAAAAAAAAATTATCTTCGTATTAGGAAATGTCAAATACAATGAATTTTCTCATCAACCCGCTCACACAAACTCAAATGATAAAATTATTTGTTCAAACACTATGGTTGGAGAATAATGGAATCAATAACAACAACTCTTTCAAAACTCGTATTTTGAAAATAAAGGTAAAATGATAAGAGGGTCAAGTAGAAGAAGAGACGTTGTGAATGGAAGGTAAAGGGAAGAATAACAACATTACTAATGGAAGGAGAGGTATTCATGAAAATATGAAATGTGAGATTGTAAGGAAAGGAGAGGGTGACAACATTGTTTATGGGGATGAAGGAGTGGAAATAATAAATGAGAGATCACACAAATTTGTGGAAAAGTTGAAAGAGATAATACCAGTACATGTTATACATATCACATAAGTTTTAATACTAACTAATGTAATTTATAAGATTAAATTTTTTTCAAGAGGTAATTATATTTTTAAAAAGTTGCATACTTTATCTAATATATATATATTCTCCAAATTTTAATAATTCAATTCCATTGTCCTAGTCCTAGGAACTTACATACATTACCAAAACTTAAATTAAGATATATAACATAAAATATTCTTGTTTATCCATACAAAGTCTTGCTTGTCACATGTCTTGCTTCTTTATAAGAATATAATCATCACAATCAAATCACATTATAATCACTGAAAAAGGTAATCTAATAATTAAAAATGATAACAAGTTGCATTTTCAAACATGCACACTTCATATTCACTTATTACATCCATACTAATAACATGTTAATTCATTTATAATCAACTCAAATGTCTATTATATCTATGTGCACAAACAATTATACTTACATCTTGTTAAGTTCATAAAATTAAACATTAGACAAATTTTGAAAGACACACATTCTTTGAATTTATATTTTGAAAATTTTACACTTATCAGATTATCATTCTCTTCAACACTAAATAAAGAATATTACCCACTCATGTCATAATAAACTTCAATGACTTACCATACACATTTTTTTTCTACATTATATGTTAATAAGTCATAAAAAAATTTCTCATATTTTACAACTAGAACAAATTTTGACACCGTTTATAACACAATACAAAATAAAAAAAAACTACAGTAAAATTAAAGATTTTATGTTAATTACATATTAATGTTTTTATCTTTGATTAAATATATGTGACAGTTACTAAAAGTCAAACAAGTACTTAATTATATATTCATTAATACAATTGGAAAAAAAACTATAAAGTTGTTACACTAATAGTATAGTTCTTTTTATTGTAATAAAGAACAAAAAAATGTTTATATTTATTAATAAAATAAAATAAAAAACACCATTGATGAGATATTTAGTTACACATCTTTTCTCTATGTAAACGTTAGAGATTTAATTAATATTTATATAAATAAAATTCATTTCTCACAATTTATCACATGTGAGTTATGGAAACGTTCTCTCTTTACCACATGAACAATAATAGGGAATATTCTTTAACAACTAAAAAAAGTTATATCACTTTGCGAATTAATTTATGCAATTTTGTTTAGGACTAAAATTAAAAATTGTGGAATTGAGAGAATATATGTTTTAGTCACAAACATATAAATATTAGATCTTTTAATTTTAATTTTTTTATAATTAAATAGATGTGACCATTATTAAATATCAAATGAATACTTAATTATATTAACTATTAATAAAGTTAAAACAGAACTAATAAAATAAAGTTATTGTAATTTTTTTTCTTATTATACTAAAAATAAATATGTTTTATATTTACTGTAATAAAACCAAACAAATTAATTAAACATATTATTGATGAGTGATCTAATTACATAACTTTTTCTATCTGAACGTTAGAAATTTACTTAAAATTTATTTAAATAAAATTCATAATGACATGTCAGTTATGGAAACATTCTCTCTTTACCGTTTGAACAGTATTTGGAAATATTCTTTAACAACTAAAAAAAGTTATATTATCTGACTTATGCAGTTTTGTTTGGACTAAAATAAACAATTTTGAAATTGAGAGAATACGTTTTAGTCATAAAAATAAAAATATTAAATATTTAAATTTCGAAAATCTTATAATTAATTTAATTAGTGAAGAAATATTTGACGATAATTTAAAAATGCTTTATGATGGTTAATTTTAACAAGACCAATTCAATTATTAAATTAAAAACTAATAAAAAAAACCTATTTGATGGATAATTAATTAAAACAATAATAACATTATATGATTAAAAGTCACAAGTACTTTGTGAACAGTGTTTTTTTTTGTCTCCGAGCAAGTTATTTTTATTTAAAAGTGTTAAATTTAAAACAATAATGAAGTATAGTATTTGGATTGATATAAATGATGATATGAATGAGTCATTACTCTTTACTCATAAGCATACTTTAGAAGAAGAATAATTGATGAAGAAGTTGGAGAAAGGATAGTGTGTTACGCATTCGATTATGATTGGGTGAGTTTAGATGAATTAGTTTCAGAGATTAGGTGCAGAGGCTACACCATCTGCAACACACTCAATTTTGGTGTAACTGTAAGGGAAGATCTGGCAAGACAATGATGTAAAATTGGATGCTTACCATCTGTTTGAAAGAATGCATCAAATTAATATCACCGTGTTTTTTGTTCATCTTTCTCATTCTTGGATGATAGCAGCTCCTCCAAAACACTACCCTTTTCAGCTCCAGAACTTTAATACAGTAATGAACAAAATGCCACTCTCAATTTTCATTCTTATTCTTAAATTTGCCTGTTTCTTTATTAAAAAGAAGCTAACAAATGGAAAATAATGATTCATGCACACAGTGTACATAATTAAAAAATATGTATGAATATAATAATAAAAACTTGGAAATCCCGATCTCTAAGGCCCTGTTTGGTCGAGTTCTTGAAGTTCGTCAGCAGCATGAAGGCCAACTGGCCATGAATGATGGATGGTGGTCCTATAATTACTCGTCCATTTGTTACTGTCACCAGCATCAAGCGGGACCCACTTACCTCTTACTCTTTCCACCACCACCTCGTTTCCCTCAATTTTTCTTTCATAGATATACTAACAAACACCACTCTTTCTCACGTCACCCCACTTGCACCGCAGAAACACACTCTCTGCACCACTTCACAAACAAACATCGTCAAAGACACCCAAAACAAACACAACACAAAAACAAACCTTCTCTCTCTGTTTCTCCTCACAGAAGCAGAGAATGCACCGCCTCACCGTCTCCACCGTTCTCCTCTCCCTAACACTTCTCACCCTCGCAGGCAATGCTCTCACCTTTTTCTCTCTTTTCTTTACTCTCTTTCTGTAATGTCACTAACTAAGCTTACATTGTTCGTTTCAGATGGAGGTTCCATTGGAGTTAACTACGGTCGCATAGCAAACAACCTTCCCTCCGCCGTGAAGGTCGTTCAGCTCCTCAAGTCCCAGGGGCTGAACCGGGTCAAGGTCTACGACACCGACCCGGCAGTGCTTCGGGCCTTATCCGGATCCGGAATCAAAGTGACGGTTGATCTTCCAAACATGCAACTCTTTGCAGCAGCCAAAGCACCCTCCTTTGCGTCCTCCTGGGTCGAAAGAAACGTCGTCGCTTACTACCCTCACACTCAAATCGAAGCCATTGCGGTTGGAAACGAGGTTTTCGTAGACACACACAACACAACCAAGTTCCTTGTACCCGCCATGAAAAACATTCACAAAGCGCTTGTGAAACACAACCTCGACTCCGACATTAAGGTTTCCTCCCCCATTGCCCTCTCTGCGTTGGCGAACTCTTACCCATCCTCATCCGGATCTTTCCGACCCGATCTCGTTGAACCCGTTTTCAAACCCATGCTGGACTTCCTCCGCGAATCCGGGTCCTACTTAATGGTAAACGTGTACCCGTTCTTCGCGTACGAGTCCAACGCTGACGTCATCTCTTTAGATTATGCGCTTTTCCGAGACAACCCGGGCGTGACGGATCCGGGTAACGGGTTGAGATACTATAACCTATTTGACGCCCAAATCGACGCCGTTTTCTCCGCTTTAAGTGCTTTGAAATACGACGACGTTAAGATTGTAGTGACCGAAACAGGGTGGCCTTCTAAGGGGGATAATAATGAGGTGGGTGCGAGCGTAGAGAACGCCGCTGCGTTCAACGGTAATCTCGTCCGTAAGATCTTAACCGGTGGTGGGACCCCTCTTCGACCCAAAGCCGATCTCACCGTCTATCTGTTCGCGCTTTTTAATGAGAATCAGAAGTCCGGGCCCACTTCCGAGAGAAACTTCGGGCTTTTTTACCCTGACGAGAAAAGGGTCTACAATGTTCCGTTTACGGCGGAGGAGCTCAAGGACTACCACGACTCGCCGGTGAAAGGTGGCAGTCATAATCAGACCACCCAGGCGCCTGCACCCAATGTGAGCGGCGGCGTGTCCAAGAGCACCACCGGAAACACGTGGTGCGTTGCGAACCCGGACGCGGATAAAGTTAAGCTGCAGGCCGCTCTAGATTTTGCTTGCGGCGAAGGAGGTGCTGACTGCGCTCCGATTCAGCATGGTGCCACGTGCTACGATCCCAACACGATTGTGGCCCACGCTTCGTTTGCGTTCAATAGTTATTACCAGAAGCAAGCGCGCAAGGGCGGTAGCTGCTATTTCGGGGGTACGTCCTACGTGGTCACGCAGGAGCCTAGTGAGTATTCTAAAGTTCCCTTTTTTTACTTTTACATTATTTTACTCGTTTTTATTTTTATGTGTAGTTTAGAATAGTGTTCCGTAGGGTCACTAACATGAGCGGGTGAGAAATGGTGCACACGATAGGCCAGTAGACATAAAACGGGCACGTGATATAGGGTTAACAAGGGGAATCTTTTGTGATAACGACGTGGCGTAACTTTATTGGGTAGAGTGTGCATTATAATTACTGTGCTACAGTGTTGTGTTACTTGGTCTACCTTTTTCTCACTATTTTGGTGAACCCTATTCCCGAAGGGACAAGGGTAATGGGCTCCAACTAGATGAAATTTTGTACCTCTAAAGGTGGTCAATTAGTCAAACAACATTGGATTCTACTGAGACCTTTGAAAAATGTAATGTTTTGGCTTGGGGCTTTTTATGATGGTAAGTTACAGGTGTTTTTATTTTGAATTTAATTTATGGATTTGCGAATAAAATAATGAAGCATGGTTATTTTTTGTGCAGGGTATGGTAACTGTGAGTTCCCTACTGGATACTAAAAAGCTGAAGAGGACTGACATATTCCAGCATGAGAATATGCATATTCCTGATTTTGCTTTATGTAAAGAATGTCATGAGAATGTGTTTGGAAGTGTGAGACTAGGAAAAGGGGCTAAATTACTGGTTGGTTATTAGTTTGAATATATTTTTGGGGGTTCTGATTATGCTAGTTAAATAATGTTGACTTTTAATCCAGTTGTGGGAACTGGTCATGGAATAGGGTAGTTAAATTAATTTTACTTTGAGGACTGAAGTAACTGTATCTAAGTTTGATTCCTTAACATTGTTCTCAGCTTTCCTTATATTTGAAACCAAGTTCCTTTTTCTTAAACTGCTCCAAAAACTTCTATGTTTTCTTCTTCCCTGATCAAATTATATAACTTCTGAAATACTCTTTTTCTATATTTTAAATGGGGTGGGACTAATTTCTGTGAAGTAGAGTGAGTAATTGAGCAAAGCTATTACAGAAAATGGGCAAGTGTACCTAACATCACGTGGGACCTAAAGTCACAACTTGTAACCTTTTTCATCCAATAAAAGAAGTAAGTAGGGTTTCTGTCAGATAAAAACTAAGTGGCCATCACATGCAGTGTTGCCCAAATTTATAAGTAAAAAATTATTTCCATCATGAATCAAGTAATCATGGTTTTTGTCAATAGTTGAGATTGGTTTCAAAATATGTAGTATGAAACGATTATACTTTTTAGTGTTCTCACAAAATTATAGGCTAAAATCATACTTTAAGAAATATATGGTTATTTATATTTTTAATAATACTTTTGAAAATATCTGTAAGCAACAACATTGTATTTTTTTCTTGAATTAAAAAATGATGCAGTGATATTACTGTGATTTTCTGCCTTCTCTGTACCAGTTTGTCTGTCATTGAATTCTTTTATTTGGGGTATTTAGTATTTATTGTTGAAGAGGCAGAAACTATAATGAATAGCTATGATACCAAAACCTGTCTTTGTCAGAATTATGTGTACAAATGAGACCAAAATAACAAATGCAAATCACTTCACAATGGTGAAGTGTAATTTGAATATACTATGACATGTAACATTTAATTACTCAATTCATTCCTACAATTATAGAAAATTCTTATATATTTTATTTTAATTCTGTTTAGTATAAAAACAACTCGTATTTTACCACCTGTGAAAATACTCATCAACTATGAGTTTTGATAAGAATCTCTTGGCTGAGATAATAATTTGTAAACAAATATTATTTTGAAGACATCATGGAATGAATAATGTTATTGTTGAAGTGGCCCTAGAAACGGCTATGAGAAAAGTCAATCGAAGAAGATTTCAAATTCCCTATAACAAAGAAAAAAAAGTAACTTCCATAAAACAAGTTAACAGTTAAAGGTAATAAATAGACTATGAATTGCAGCATATAGTTTATGTTTCCCAGTTTGAGTGAATGATTTGGAGAATTGATTTTCAACAAATACTGCTAAAAGCAGATATGAATCTCGATTTCATCAACATGTTCTTTCTTCCATCCATAAAAAGGGAGAGATTTCAATTATTTGATCTCTTCTGTTTATAAAATAATTAACATTTTTAATATATAAAAAATAATATGTATATATTCAATACTATTTTTTTTTTACAATTTAAAACTAATATAAAATAATTAACATAAATGTATTTTAAGTTTCTATCTTTTTGTTTTAATCTATGTAAATATTCTTATTACTTTAAATTTACGACATTTTTCAGTTTTAATTATTTTAATTTGAAAATTATTTACTGTTTTAATTATATTAATTAATAATTTATTTTTAATGTTAAACTAACAATAGTTAATAATTAAGAATAAAAAAACTTCTAGAAAATGTTAATAATTTTAAACTTAACAAATATTTTATAAAGACTAAAATAGCCCCATTCGAACAAATTAAATGTTTTAAAAAAACAGTTTGGTTGATCATTATGAATTAGTTAGTTTTCTTTGTCTTGTTAAGAAGAAACGTACAAGAATATTAAAATAGGTTATTGTACCAAGTAAGCAACCAACTACCAATAAATTGAACACTAAATTTTGAACTTTTGAAGAAGAAAAAATGAGAAGAAGTTACAGTATTTTAAACAATTAAAATACTTCTTAGTAAAATAAATATAATTATATAAAAGGATACAACTTCTAACAATTTTTATTTTATTTTTTAAGTAAATAATCTCATCCTTTATCAAACTATTATAACATAATAATATATAATGGAAAAAATTCATTTTTAATATATAATTGATTTTCTTATGTTATGTTTAATAATATTTTTAAGTCATAATATAAAACTGACAATATAAACATAGATGTAAAGAAATGAAAACAGTAAAGAAAATAATAAATAATAAAAAATAACTCATAAATTTCAAAAAAGTTCATTCTTAAAATGTTTAATTTTATATAATTAAACTTGATGTCATAACATAATTTTAATAAAGTATATTTAATTATCTTATTTTTATATAATAAATAAAATGACATATATATTCTAAAAAATATGTGAACTTGATTCTAAAAAGTACTATATTTCTGCTAATTATGATAAAGTCCATATAAGGTTCCACTAAAAGCATGATTTAAAAAAAAGTAAGGGAGCAGTGTGTTATTATTATTTATTAGGTGAGTGAAGAAAGAATTAAGAGGACCGAATTGAAAAAGTTGGTCATAAATTACTATAAATGACATTATCCACATCATGCTATCAATTTCAAAAATTAAAGTATGCAATCATCAATTACGACTAAAATTATTTCATGCCAACTTTTTAACCCATTGTTCGTATTCATTATTTTGTATATTTTAACACGGTTCAGTTTCAATGCTGATTAATAATTGATTCTGAAAGTGACTTTTTTATATTATAGTAATTTAATGTACTGAATTTCTAAAAAATGTGATGCTCTGTTTTAAATTTTATTCTTTTTAAACGGACGAAAATAATTTAGAAATCAAAACCTAAAATAGAAGAAACGAGAGGTTATTTATTTATTTTATTTGTGGTTGAAGAGACAGAAACTAGAAAGAATAGCTAGAATACTTTTCTTTTCAAAAGTATGTACAAATGAAAGAAAATAACAAACAGATCACGCTGCAAATAAAATGAGAATGGTTCAACAATGATGGGATTTTAAAATATTTTTATTTATTTTTGTTAATATTTCTTTCTATTTTCTTATGTTATATTTTTTACTAATATGATATTTTTTGTTTGTATTATTAGTTATTTATAGAATAAAAGCTATGAACTTTCCTCTATGCGTGTTATAATGGAATCTTAAGACCTTTATATTATAATTTTTATTTACTTATTTTTAATGTTTTCAATTTTTAGTTCTTTATCCTTATCTGGTAGTTTTTACTAATGTTATATGTGTCCTTAACCTATATTACAAAAGCTAATTAAAAAATATCATAGCGCATTGAAATATTTTCTAGCTTATTTCTCTAGCTAATTAACAACGTTTTTCCATGTTCTCTAATAAATCTCGTAATTCTCAAATATAGTTTTTTCTTAAAAAAAAAGGAAAAAAGATTCTTATATTCCATGTTTAAAAAAACTCGTATTTTACATTTACAAATTTAACAATTGTGAATTTAAAATTAGGTTAAACTATTGTTAGCTGAATAATCTTGTGTTGCAGAGGGAAAAAGGGTAAGTGTGAAGGGAAGGTTTTATACAGAGCTAACAGGAATAAAAAGAAAAAAGCAACTCCCAGAAGCAGATAAGGTAACAAGGAAAAAGTTATAGCCATGTTTCGAGTTTATAACTTTTAATGATTCTCTCAACTAATTTTCAACAATGCTATTAAAAGTTAGTATGAATCTCGAATGAATCAATTCCTTCTTTTATTTGTACAAGGAGCATGCAGAATGTATTGCCCAATAATCCACTGATGTATTTGACAAGTTACTATGTAATAATGACCCATATATCATCATTTGAACAAAAAGTTTTTTTTTTTTGAAACTTCACTCATAGTTATGACTTCATTTATTTAGAAGTGAAATTCAAACACAATATTAATAGTTTAACCATTTCTTGAACTATTAAAATATTTATTGTCGTTCAATGTGAAATGTGTAGATTAGTTGGTATGAGTTGTTTAAAACTAATTAGATTTTTCTTCAATAAATATGTAATCAGCTAAACTATTTAGAGGAATCATGACTATCTCTTTTTGGAAGTATACTTACTGATTATTTTTTTTAGGTGGATCTTTTTTAGGATTTTCCTTTGAAATGTGTTTTGTGGATTGAAGGAAGAAAAAAAGAATATAAATTATTTTTAACGTTAACTTTTAATTAATGTGAAATTATATTAGATGTATTAAAATAAGTATTTTTTTATCTCAATATTTCAAAAAATAAAATAAAATATCACTAAAAAAACTTAATTATTTATGATTATTATTGATAATTATTATTAAAGTTAGAAATAAATTGTACTATACGACTCAACGTCAAATTTCTTGTAAAAATATCAACGAAACTATTACACCAGTGAAATTTTGTTCTTATGTTATGATTATTATTATACATAGTATGATTATCAATACTAATATAATTAATAATATAAACATTATTAATATTATTCATATATTTAATATTATTCATATTATTAATTTTATAATTATTTATTATCATTATTTATGAATATTAGTTATAATTTTATAATTATTTATATTATAATAATATTTTTAATATTGTGTATGTAATTATTATTATAATAGTTGGTGGGTACTAGAAATTCGTAGATAATAATTGGTAGGTAATAAAGATGGATAATAGTTAATAAGTAATAAATATTTGTAAGTAATAGTTAGTAGGTAATAGAGATTCGTGTATAAAAATTCTAATATTTTTTTAAGTGTATATAATGTGTTTTGGTTCAGTATAAGAATAAAAAAGCGTGGATCCCGGATATAAGGAATTAAAACTAATTGCATATGAAAATTTTAATTATGAAAAATAAAAATTATTCAGAATGACTTCTGGTTATATATTTATCATGAATATGCATTTCACGTAAGTAAAACCTTACCAAAATACACTAAGACCTTCTTTATTTTTTATTTTGAAGGAGTTTTAAGAACTGTTCCTACAAGATCTGACCCTGCAGAACACTTCTTCTGATGATGTCTTGTGTTGTTCTTCTCGTCTTGTCGGTCTTCCGGTTGGTCTTCCTCCAGCTGGATCTTCGGCTTGGACACGATGGGGGGAGTACCTGCGAAGACACTCCGACGATCAAGTCAGACCGAGAGCTAAGTACCAGAAGAGTGGGGAGTAAATAGTTACCTTGGGTGATGTGCCTCTTCTGCTATTTATACTGCTCTAGGTGGGCTATGGCCGTTGTGGGCCTGCTTTAGGGTCCAAACGAAGGCCCAATTGAGCCTTAACCGTGCTTATCATTTAAGTTGGGTTGTTTATGCTTAATTACGCGTTTAGCTTCGCCTGTTGTCGTCTAGTCGGTTTTGTCGTCTATCCGGTCTAGTCGGCCTTACGGCCATCTGGTAGTACATATGCCCCCTAGGCTCAAGTGAGTTGGCTAAAATGTAACGTAGAGTCGAATTGCCGTGAGCCTTCAGTTTGTTTTGGTTGAGTACATTGGCTTGTACTCGAGGCGCGTGCGCGTGGTACTGTGGGATGTGACCGCTGGGTGGGATCTCACGCGTTCATTGCATGTGGATCCAACGGTGGGCATTCGTTGTGACGCTTCGCCTTCTCGTTTTTCTCACCTATAAATAGGAGTGGCAGTGGGCTCCGATTTCTTCACGTGATTCATGAACTAGCTCCGAGAGTCCGACAGCCGAGTGATATTCCTGCGTTCCTTGTGTATTGGTTGAAGAGTTTCCTGGAGGTAACAATGTCTTTTCTTTCGACTGCTGCCTCATGTCCTTCTGTGTCTAGGGGGTCTGATAGGGAGAGGCCATTGGTTGATGATATCCCTGTCATAGATGCCGAGAATGCCGAAGGCTCTTCTCGGGCTGTCGGCCCTTTGAGTCGGGAAAGTGAACAACCCGCAGAGTCGTTGTCATTGAGTGGGTACGCAGGGGAGGAAACCCGAGAGGCCGAGTATAGATGGGTACATAGTAGTGTTCTTGAGTTCTTCTCTGTCTTTACCAAAGTTTCGTTGCTCCAGGATTTTGTAGATAGCGTAGATATTGTGTTAGATGGTGTGCCTAGTGGTGCTTTCGCTCTTCGCAAGTGTCGAGAGTTTGAGACTGTTTGTTTGGGCAGGGGGGGAGGGCGAAAGGATTTTTTCTATTTCTATTCTTGTTTGTTTTCGGATATGCACATCCGTCTTCCTCTTGATAGTTTCACCATGGAAGTGCTGCGTGTTTTAAATGTAGCCCCCACGCAACTGCATCCGAATAGCTGGGCCGCAATCCAGGCTTTTCGGTTGCTTTGCGACGTGTTGAGTCTTAGGCCGACAGCTAGGTCTTTTTTGCATGTCTTTGGCACTAGGCCGGGTGACCGAATATGTTGGTTATCCCTTGTCGGCCAAACAAAAAATAGCCTTTTCGCTCCTTATACGACATCCTACAAGAACTTTAAGACAGGTTTCTTTAAGGTTGTCATTGAGGAGGGAGGACGGCAATTTTTCTTTGATGGTGAGACACCTAAATTTCCTTTTTATTGGACGAAGGATCCGGCACGTTTCAATTTATGGCCGAGGTCCCTGATGACCGATGACGACTTGGAAGTGTTATCGGTGTTGGACCACCTTCCTCGCAAGATTCCAACCCGGTCCCTCGTCCGTGCCTACTTGTCCCCTGATAGATGTGTTGATGTTGACGGTATGTGTCTTTACTTGTCTTATTGTGCGCTTTACCATGACTAATTTTGCTTTCGTCCTTCAGGTATAATGGCAAGTTTGGTGCCGCCAGGTGGAAAGAAAGACTATTTCCGAGAGCTTCGCCTGAAGCGACAAGCACAGATGGCCGCGAGGGGGGATACGCCGGGAGGATCGGGTACACCGGATGTCGAGGCTGCTATCCCCATTACCATAGTGCCGGCTGTCGAATCCGATCGTCCGACCAACCCAAGGAAACGGAAAGAAGACCATGGCAAGGATCGTGGCAAGTCTTCTCGGCGCCACGGGGAGCGCTCTTCATCTGGAAAGTCTCCTAAGAGGGGCCGATTGCCCGGGGGACCGGGTTCGAGCGGGCCTGACTTTCTCGGGCACGATCTTAATGTGGCCGAGAAGGTGAACATCATGCTGAATCCTTACCAGCAAGATGCGTATTTGTCGGCACGCCCTTCTCAAGTTCATGACGCCTTCATGGAGTTGTGCTCTAGGACCTTGGTACTCGGCAAACGGATGGCATCCGATTTGATGAAGAGGGACAAAAATGCAGCCGAGGTGGAGGGACTCCGGGCTAAGCTGAACGAGTCGTCGGCCAGCTTGAAAACAAAGCTGACCGAAAATGCTACACTTGTGGCTCAGAAGGAAGCCCTAGAGGCCGAGGCGGTGAGGTGGAAAGAGAAGTTCGAACTGGCCGAGAGGGCTGGTAGAGAGGTTGTCGAGAAGGCTGACAACGAAGTGAAGGGCTTAAAGGAAAGCCTCTCGGACATGGCCCTTACCAACCACCGAGCCGAAGAGAAGATAGGGAAGTTGCTGAAGGAACTAGAGGTGGCCGAAGATAGCGTCATGGAGGAACATGAACTTGGCTTTAAGAAAGCCCTTCGGCAAGCGGCCTTCTTCTATAATGTTCCCTTGGATGAAGGGAAATTCGATGTCGACAAGGATTTCTACGAAGGCCAACTCATGCCGATAGACCAAATTCCAAGCTCAACTCAAGTTCTAGCTCCCCCGACAGCTCTTGAGGTCGAACACCTAGAGTCCGATAGCTAGGTTGCTTCTCCATGCATGGGTCGCGTTTAATTGTTATTTTTTGTAAAGTCGTGGCCCCCTTCTTTTTGTGTAACCGATACGGCGTAGCCGGTTTCTTTTGAATATAATGAATGAGTTGTTTTTAATTGGAATGTCGTCTTTCGCTTACTTGTATACGCGTTTATTGTTGTACGGTTGATTGTTTCTTTGAGACTCTCTTGGCCGAGAGGTTTTTCTTGTACTCTCGGCAGGGATTCACTTGGGTGAATTCTTCCTTGGCCGAGAGGTTTTTATTGCACTCTCGGTCGGCAGGGATTCACTTGGGTGAATTCTTCCTTGGCCGAGAGGTTTATCTTAAACCCTCTTGGTCGAGAGGTTTTTATTGCGCTCTCGGTCGGCAGGGATTCACTTGAGTGAATTCTTCCTTGGCCGAGAGGTTTTTCTTTTGAACTCTCTTGGCCGAGAGGTTTTTATTGCACTCTCGGTCGACAGGGATTCACTTGGGTGAATTCTTCCTTGGCCGAGAGGTTTTTATTGCACTCTCGGTCGGCAGGGATTCACTTGGGTGAATTCTTCCTTGGCCGAGAGGTTTTTATTGCGCTCTCGGTCGGCAGGGATTCACAGTGAATTCTTCCTTGGCCGAGAGGTTTTTCTTTTGAACTCTCTTGGCCGAGAGGTTTTTATTGCACTCTCGGTCGGCAGGGATTCACTTGGGTGAATTCTTCCTTGGCCGAGAGGTTTATCTTGAACTCTCTTGGCCGAGAGGTATGTTGTTGCACTCTCGGCAGGGATTCACTTGGGTGAATTCTTCCTTGGCCGAGAGGTTTTTATTGCACTCTCGGTCGGCAGGGATTCACTTGGGTGAATTCTTCCTTGACCGAGAGGTTTTTCTTGTACTCTCGGCAGGGATTCACTTGGGTGAATTCTTCCTTGGCCGAGAGGTTTATCTTGAACTCTCTTGGCCGAGAGGTATGTTGTTGCACTCTCGGCAGGGATTCACTTGGGTGAATTCTTCCTTGGCCGAGAGGTTTTTATTGCACTCTCGGTCGGCAGGGATTCACTTGGGTGAATTCTTCCTTGGCCGAGAGGTTTATCTTGAACTCTCTTGGCCGAGAGGTATGTTGTTGCACTCTCGGCAGGGATTCACTTGGGTGAATTCTTCCTTGGCCGAGAGGTTTATCTTGAACCCTCTTGGTCGAGAGGTTTTTATTGCACTCTCGGTCGGCAGGGATTCACTTGGGTGAATTCTTCCTTGGCCGAGAGGTTTTTCTTGTACTCTCGGCAGGGATTCACTTGGGTGAATTCTTCCTTGGCCGAGAGGTTTTTATTGCACTCTCGGTCGGCAGGGATTCACTTGGGTGAATTCTTCCTTGGCCGAGAGGTTTATCTTGTACTCTCGGCAGGGATTCACTTGGGTGAATTCTTCCTTGGCCGAGAGGTTTTTATTGCACTCTCGGTCGGCAGGGATTCACTTGGGTGAATTCTTCCTTGGCCGAGAGGTTTTTCTTGTACTCTCGGCAGGGATTCACTTGGGTGAATTCTTCCTTGGCCGAGAGGTTTTTATTGCACTCTCGGTCGGCAGGGATTCACTTGGGTGAATTCTTCCTTGGCCGAGAGGTTTTTATTGCACTCTCGGTCGGCAGGGATTCAGTTGGGTGAATTCTTCCTTGGCCGAGAGGTTTTTATTGCACTCTCGGTCGGCAGGGATTCACTTGGGTGAATTCTTCCTTGGCCGAGAGGTTTATCTTGTACTCTCTTGGCCGAGAGGTATGTTGTTGCACTCTCAGCAGGGATTCACTTGGGTGAATTCTTCCTTGGCCGAGAGGTTTATCTTGAACTCTCTTGGCCGAGAGGTTTTTTGTTGTACTCTCGGCAGGGATTCACTTGGGTGAATTCTTCCTTGGCCGAGAGGTATTATTTTTTCTTGTATTAATAATTTGCCAGAGAATTTTGAGTGATAAACATGATTTCATTGATTGTGGTGCCTCGTTAAAACCTTCTTCAATCAAAAACCCTCGGGATAGCCCTCTGGGAAAAAAGATCGAAGGTAGGAAAGAGTACACCTATAATACATGTTAACTGAAATACATTTTCAAATGGCTCGCGTTCCACGTCCTGGGAACTTCTCTGCCATCCAAGTGTTCTAGGCGATATGCGCCGTTCTGGAGATTTTCTCTGACCTTGAAGGGACCCTCCCAGTTTGCATTGAACTTTCCTTCTGCTGGGATCCTGCGAGCTTCTCCTTTCATTCTCCAGACCAGGTCTCCTTCTTGGAAGGCTCTTGGTTTAGTCTTTGAATTATATCTTCTCGCGGCCATCTGCTTGCAAGCTTGTTCTCTTATCTTGGCCCTGTCGCGTGCTTCCTGGAGCAAATCCAACTCCGCTCTTAGACACTCTTCATTCATCTTCAAACTGTGGAGTTCTCTTCGGATTGTCGGCTCTCCAACCTCAACCGGCAGCATGACGTCTGTGCCGTAGGTGAGATTGTACGGGGTTTCCCCAGTTGCCGAGTGGGGGGTACACCGGTATGCCCAGAGAACTTCTACGAGCTCCTCTACCCACTTACCTTTGGCACTGCCAAGTCTTTTCTTTAGTTCGTTCAGGATGACTTTGTTAGCAGATTCGGCTTGGCCATTGGTTTGCGGGTGCTCCACTGAACTTGTCTTGTGCTGGACGCCCAGGCTTTCATAGAATTCGGCCAACTTGCGATCAGTAAATTGTCTCCCATTGTCCGTGATGATGGTGTGCGGGATTCCGAACCTGCAGATGATGTCTTTCCATACAAAGTTCTGGACTTGCCTAGCTGTGATGTTTGCAAGGGGTTCCGCCTCAATCCACTTTGTAAAGTAATCCACTGCGACCAGTAGAAACTTCCTTTACCCGGTCGCTTGGGGGAAGGGACCTATTATGTCCATCCCCCACAGGGCAAAAGGCCAGGGAGAATTGATGCTTTGCAGGTTGTGAGGGTGTGGGTGGATTAGCGGACCATGCTCTTGACAACTTACACATTTTTTCACAAAGTTGGTGCAATCTGTTCTTAGCGTAGGCCAATAGTATCCGGCCCTCAGGACTCTCGTCGCCATTGTTCGGGCCCCAGAATGTAACCCGCACGCCCCTTGGTGTAATTCTTGCAGAATATATTCGGCTTCTACTTTCGACACACATTTGAGTAAAGGGGTTGAGAATCCTTGCTTGTATAAGTCTTCTCCTATTATAACAAACCGTGACGCTTTCCTGGATAGGTGTAAGTCATGGCCGTCCTTCCCTTCTTCACGGTCCTTGACAGCTTTCTTCATGTCGGACACCCAGTCGTCTTCTCCCTTTTCGGTGACCATGCATTCCCCGATGGGGACCGACGGAGCCGATAAGATCTGTTGAATGACAGAGGCGTGTCGGCCTTTCGTCCTAGCGGTTGCCAGTTTGGACAGGGTGTCGGCCCTCAGGTTTTCTTGTCGTTTCACATGATTTATCTTGACGTTTTGAAACTGACTGATGATGTTAACCACTCTGTGGTAGTATTTCAGGAGCAGAGGATCTTTGATTTGGTAGTTCCCATTGACATGCTCGACCATGAGTTGTGAGTCCGTATGACATTCCACTTTCTGAGCTCCCACATCTTTTGCCAGCAACAGTCCGGCTATGAGCGCTTCATATTCTGCTTGATTGTTCGAAGTAGGGAAACCAAAACGCAACGATTGCTCAATCTGTATATTTTTTGGCCCTTCCAGAACAATTCCGGCTCCCCCACCCTTCTTACTTGAGGAGCCATCGACATGCAAGACCCATATGGTTTCAGGTTCTTGGCATTGCTGTAACTCTGAAGTGAAGTCTGCCAAGCATTGGGACTTGATAGGTCCTTGTGGTTCGTATTTAATGCTGAATTCGGACAACTCGACTGACCAGCCAATCATTCTTCCGGCCAACTCGGGTTTTTGCAAAATCTTATTGATGGGGAAGTCGGTTCGCACTATAACCTCGTGACTTTGGAAATATTGTCGTAGCCTTCTGGAGGCATGGACGAGGGCTAGAGCTACCTTCTCGATCATTTGATACCGGGTTTCCGCATCCTGTAGTACTCGGCTAATGAAGTAGACTGGTTTTTGTTCTGTCGTGCCTTGTACTATGGCGGCACTTACGGCTTCCGGCGACACGGCCAGGTAGACCAGTAGAGGGATCCCATGGACGGGTTTGCTTAGAATAGGCGGTTCGGCCGACGCCTTTTTTACCGTTTGAAAAGCTTCTTCGCAACCTTCACTCCATGTGAACTTCTCTGCTTTCTTCATGAGCCTCAAGATTGGTCTGATCTTATCCGCTAATCTAGGCATAAATCTGGACAAGGACGTCAGTCTTCCCACCAGCCGCTGAACTTCTTTCAGGTTTTCCGGGCTTCTCATGGTTTCCAAGGCCCGACACTTGTCCGGATTCGCCTTGATTCCTCGGCTTGTCAGCATAAAACCTAGGAACTTGCCTCCTTCAACTCCAAATACGCATTTCTCTGGGTTAAGGCGCATGTTATACTTTCTTATCTGCTGGAAGACCTCGGCCAAGTCGTTGGCGTGTTGTTCCACGCTATCGGATTTTACAATTATGTCGTCAACATATACTTCCATGGTCCTTCCTATCTGATCTCGGAACATCTGGTCCATGAGCCTCTGATAGGTGGCTCCAGCATTCTTGAGGCCGAAAGGCATGACCTCATAGCAAAAATTGGCTTTGTCGGTAATGAAGGCTGTCTTCTCTCGGTCTGCCGGATTCATGCGTATTTGGTTGTACCCAGAGTATGCATCAAGAAAACTTAACACTTTGTGACCGGCTGCGCCATCTACCAGCCGGTCAATGCTTGACAATGGATATGCATCTTTTGGACATGCCCTATTAAGATGGGTGTAATCAGTACACATTCGCCACTTTCCATTGTTCTTCTGCACCAGGACGATGTTTGCCAACCACGTGGTGTAATGCACTTCTCGGATAAACCTAGCATCCAGTAGTTTCCTGGTTTCCTCTTCGACTATCCGTCCTTTTTCTCCCACGAACTTTCTCTTCTTCTGGGCTACCGGCCTAGCCTCCTTACAGACTGATAGTTTGTGCGAGATTATGCGAGGATCTATTCCCGGCATGTCGGCTGCCGACCATGCGAACAAGTCTGTGTTTTTGTATAGGACAGCTGTGATAATGTTCTTTCCCTCTTCTCCTAAGGTTGATCCCAAACGTGTATTCTGACCTGCTCGGCCCACTCGGCACGGCACCACCTCTTCCTTGGGTTCCACTTGGGGTTCGTCATTAGGTCTTGGATCCAAGTCATTACTCAAGGATATATGATGAACCTCGGCCCTCCGGGTGGGTGTTCGCGGTGGCAGAATCTTCAAACTTGCCGCGTAACATTCTCTAGCAGTTTTTTGGTCGGCATGGAGAGTGACCACCTCTCGGCCCCTACTCGGGTTGTCGGCTGGGAACTTCATGGCCAGGTGAGGTGTCGAGACTATAGCTCCCAATTTGTTGAGAGAGGATCGCCCGATCAAAATATTGTAAGACGTTTCGGCGTCGACAAGCAGGTATCTGATTTTGATCGTCCGACAGTCTCGATTTCCTTCTCCAAATTTGGTGTCCAGGTCAATGTATCCTCTGGTGTTGACTCTCTGCCCCGCGAAGCCAATGATTTGTTCATCATACTGGACAATGTCGTCGTCAGATATGCCCATCTTTCGGAAGGTCTTCCAATACAAGATATCCACAGAGCTCCCTTGATCTATCAGAGTTTTCATGATGACAAAGTTGGCTACCTCGATGGTGACTACCATAGGGTCATCGTGCTTCGGGTTTATGTTTCTGAAGTCCGAATCCGTGAAAAGCATGGGAGGCAGGCTTCTCCTGTTGCTTCTGCTGATGGAGCACACCGAACTGACCGCCCGGAGGTGTCTTTTTCGGGAGGATGATGTAGTTCCTCCTCCCGCGAAACCTCCGGCGATTGTGTTTATGACTCCCCGTACCGGCATGGTTCTTCGATGATCTCTTGCTCCTCGTCCTTCTCGGCCGTCCCGGCCTCTTCGACCTCTCTGCTCGTTTGCCTGCGTGTCCCTACGCCCTTCTCTCTTTTCCAGATCAACTTCGTTTTTCCTCTCCTCTCGGCTTGTCTGGACAAAGCGTCGCAGATGACCAGCTTGGATGAGCTATTCAATTTTATCCTTCAGTGCCCAACAATCTTCCGTTGTGTGCCCAAAATTGCGGTGGTATCGACAATGCTTGGTTTGGTCGGCACTCAACGGAGTAGGAGTCCTGCTTAGTGCCTTCAGGAGATCTGCATTGAGAGCTTCCTCTAAGACCTTTGAACTTTCGGCAGTCAAGGGGGTGTAACGGTTGAAACGTGGTCCCCTGGGTAAGTCTCTGGGTTTCCCAAAATGTGTTGGCCTGCTTCTGTCTCTCCTCCTCTCAGGTTCGTCGGGCGCTTGAGCTCTACTCCGAAACTCTTTCAATTCCTCCAGCTGCATGTATTTGGTGGCTCTTTGGCGCAACTCATCCAATGTTGCGGCCGGTTGCATGCATAAACTGTCCGAGAATGGTCCCGGCTTCAGCGCAGTCACCATGTGGTGCATCGCCACTTCGGGACTTAGGTTTCGTATGTCTAACGCTGTTTTGCTGAATCTGTTCATGAAGGCCCTCAAGGTCTCCGACTTCTCTTGCCGAATATTCACTAAGGCGATCGAGGTGAGGTGGTGTGGTCGGCTGGTAGTGAACTGTGCTCCAAACTTAGCCGTAAGTGTGTCGAAGCAATCTATGGATTGAGCTGGCAGTCGAGTAAACCAGCTCAAGGCTGCCCCCTTAAGTGAGGTGGGGAATATTCGGCACCACAACGCGTCTTCCGCCGTATGCAAGCCGACCTGTGTCAGGTACGCATTTACATGCTCATCCGGATCCGTGGACCCATCATACTTGTCCAACGTGGGGTTGTTCCAGGTTCCCGGCAAGGGGACTTCAAGGATGGTTTCAGTGAAGGGGCTTCTTCTAGGCGCCGTGTTTAGCGCATTATTTGAGGTCGGCCTTACGTTTTCTTGATACGAGCTCCCGGCCTCATGTGTATCCGTGTTCGCATGATCTCTTGAGGGGATATTATCCATAGCTTCCGGTATTTCCGGCTTCTTAGCAAGCTTTTCTTTCATCTGAGCATTCTCCTTCCTCAAAGCTTCCATTTCCTGCTGCATCTTCAAGATTAACGTCATAGGGTCTGGACGGCTGGTTTCTTCGTGTGCATTCCTGTCGTTACCCGTCATGTTCCTCGTAGTCACCATGCGGATAATTCGTGGGGTTAGTCTTCTCGGCCCCACGGTGGGCGCCAAAATGTTCCTACAAGATCTGACCTTGCAGAACACTTCTTCTGATGATGTCTTGTGTTGTTCTTCTCGTCTTGTCGGTCTTCCGGTTGGTCTTCCTCCAGCTGGATCTTCGGCTTGGACACGATGGGGGGAGTACCTGCGAAGACACTCCGACGATCAAGTCAGACCGAGAGCTAAGTACCAGAAGAGTGGGGAGTGAATAGTTACCTTGGGTGATGTGCCTCTTCTGCTATTTATACTGCTCTAGGTGGGCTATGGCCGCTGTGGGCCTGCTTTAGGGTCCAAACGAAGGCCCAATTGAGCCTTAACCGTGCTTATCATTTAAGTTGGGTTGTTTATGCTTAATTACGCGTTTAGCTTCGCCTGTTGTCGTCTAGTCGGTTTTGTCGTCTATCCGGTCTAGTCGGCCTTACGGCCATCTGGTAGTACAAGAACTTGATCAGAATCTACTTAAAATTGAACTTAAATTAGAGGAATTCATATTCTTCAAAAGAAATGTCTCCACAACAAGAATATGTCGAAATTCTTAAGGAAGAAATAACGCGATATAGTTATTTTGTGGGGTTTATAAATAGAACTTATATGCAAAATTCTTGTTGAGTTTTTAGGTTAGAGGATTTTTGGTTGTTGGTGTTATTCACGTTTTCCACATACTACTAGTGTTGGTGATTTTGATTATTTTAGAGCCAGAAATATCTCAAATATTGTTGGTGTTATTCACGTTTTCCACATATGGCAAAATAATGTTGAGAAATCTTTTAAAAAATCCGTATGAAGATATTAGAAGTAAGTATTGTGAGTGTACAAATAGTTACAATATATTTGGGCTAAGAACTACACTGAAATGGGTATCTTATCGTAGCAACTATTTTTAGAAGGAGAGGTGTGGAAAAGAAAAATTAGGCATAAATCATAGATGAGATTCTTCACATCAAAGTAGGACTCAGATAACCTAAAACTGCACCTTCTTCTATATATACTTTTTCCTATATGTCCTTGTTTGGGTCAGCCAACGTAAACCCACGTGACTAAATATCATGTATTCTATGCATATATGCTACTTTACGTAAAATAATTATCAATTTCGCTATAAATATTTAATATTTTATTTTCCAAGAACTTTCCAAACAAAGTAGTTTTTTTAATTTAAATGTAAAAAAAGTTATATAAGAGCGATTAAATTAATTTTAAATGATAATTTGTTGAATAGATCTTCTCCTTACTCTTTAAAAGAGTACCTTTTTTTTATTTGAATATAACACTCTAGTTTCTTTCTTCTTTATAAATAATAAGAAACAGGAAATTGAATATGATATATCTCATGAAGATGATTTCGATCTTGTGCAAGAATATTTTTCATCTTATAAATTTATTAATCACGTGTCCTCTGTTTATCATGTAAATAACAACATTATCAAAATATATAACAGTTATTTTTTGAACATTATTACATAACTAGAAAGAGTGTAAACAACCTAGGAAAAAGGGTTGTTCCATAAAAAATGGAGAAATAGAGTGGGTGGTGCGCCACCTGGTAGCTTCAAGCAGTGCAGAAGCTCTGTTACAGAAGTCGGTTTCTCTCTCCACCTGCAACCCTAATTTGTCTTTTAGCTCTAAGTCACATGCTCTGTTCTTCCTAACAGTGATTCATAGATTCCAATTTCTGAACATTCATTATGGCCATTGTCTTCTACCATGCTTCCTTCTTCTGAGTCCAGTTAGAGCACGTATACTGCTAAACACATCAAATTGGGATCCTTTTGACAACAACATCTACATGTCATCTTCTGGTTTCGGATTCTGTCACTCTCATAGTACTGTAACATCACATTTTGTCTACTATGCTAAATACACAAGAGAATAAGAAATATTTTTTTTCTTACAATTTTCTTATACATTTTAATCCCTACAGTATATGAATTTCAGTTTTTCATCAAGTGTTATGTCAATAACTTTTTTTTCTTCTTTCGAGAGTTTTATATCTATTATTTAGAAACTCACTTTATGAAAGTGGAATGAATGATAATAAATCTATAACTAAAATAAAAACTATATTATAATTATTGACTAATACCAGTAGACGGTTATTACTACAATGGTCGCAGCATATCATAGGCATCTAGCTGAAATACGGTAAAGTGTAATTTTTAACAGAAAATGAATAAATATTTTCATAAATTAAAATTAATTTATCACCGTAACTTTTAAATAAAAAAATCACTTTTCATAGAAATATCGGCTATTTCTATGGTGATGTAGCCAAAAACAGCACCAGTTTTGTAATTAGTTTGAAGAAAAGAACTTTTTCTAGTAAGAGTGTAGTTGAAGAGATAGAGATTTTCCGTGGGAAAGATATAAGACCACTATAGAAAAGGGAAAGTGAAAAACGAGAATAGAGGAACATAACATAACCTATTCCATCCCTTGTGTGCACTTATTAAACAGTGAATTTGACCCAACACAAAGTTTGATTCACATGATGATAACATTATATTTAAGACGTTTTCTTTTGGAGCATATTGGTAAGAGCATCTTTTCGTGTCTTCGTGTCATTATTGGTATTACAACAAATTATATAGATACAAGACTTAAAAAATATTAATATTAAATTTTTTTTTTAATTTTTAGTTGTTTTTATTTATAAATGTATTAGTTTTATTTTGTTTTTTTTTATTATAATATTTTTGGTTCTTTGTTTTACATTTTTTCTCTTTAACTAAACTTAGAATAAGTGTACGTAGTGATATATATGTTGTAAAACAGAACCTAATATAGCAAAATAAAAACGAAAAACAGAGTGTGTGAAACGAAAAACAGAGTATGTGGTAAAACCCTAAAATTCTTCAGTGACGTTGGAGGAGATCGCGGAGGTTCGGCGAAGACTGGATATACTCTGAGGTTATCGCGCGACGTTGCCCCTTCCACCCTGAATCGTAGCCGCACGACTGGGAACGCTCACACCTTCGCTCTGCTGGTTGTGTGGAATCTTGAGAACGTTGGAGAACGTTGCGAGATTCGTGGGTGGTTGGCTCCTCCATTCCCGCGGGTCTTCCTCCATCTCTGGCGGCCATGACCGCTCCTTTAGGGTTTGAAGATGCGATAGTGTGTTTTCTCCATATATAAATATTGCATCCCATTTGCTTCCGAAAACGCATCTCACACACTCACCTCTTCATCTTCTTCAAACCCTCCATTCACCATCTTCTTCCTTCTCCATTTTTCCTTTTCAATTTCTCTCTCCTCATTATTTTATTATTATAATATTTCTGGGTTCTATTTGGGTATTATTATTTTAAAGAGAAACTTGCTAGTTTTGATCCTCGAAAATCTCCGGGAAGTTCCTGTTGTATCCTGGGGAACTTGCGCAATACACCGTAGATAAGTTCTTACGGACAGTGATTACTCACGCCTCGGCATACCAATTTTGTTCGTTTTAAAGCCAATTTTTAACTACAATCGTAAGGACTTATGGCTGAAAATACGAACGACAACAACAACGTTGCTCAGGGAACACTAAATGTTGTTTCCGCAACGCAAACCATTTTTGCGAAACCATTTCCAGATGTCTAAAAAATTGAAGTCTTCACTGATCAGAATTTTTGACGTTGGCAAGGACGCGTGTTCACCTTATTGGACATGTACGGAGTTCCTCTTGTACTTACAACTTCCAAACTCGACTCAACCACGATTGTGAAACAAGTTGACGATTGGATCCATGCAAATAAGATATGTCGTCACACTTTACTCAGTGTGTTATCTAATGATCTGTTCGATGTTTTTACTTCTTATAAGAATGCGAAAGATATTTGGGATTCTCTTATCCTCAAATATACTGTCGAAGACATTGTCAGACAAAGGTTCGTAATTGCAAACTACTACCGCTGGGAGATGATCGAAGGCAAAGACATCAAAATCCAAATAAACGAATATCACAAGCTGATTGAAGATATCAAAACTGAAAGCATAACCTTGCCGAATGAATTCGTGTCCAAACTCTTGATCGAAAAGCTTCCGCAATCTTGGACGGATTACAAACAACAACTGAAGCATAAACAAAAACAGAAGTCACTATCAAATCTGATCACCGACATCATCATCGAAGACACAAACAGGAAGGATTGCGCTGTTGCAAAGGCCAAAAGTTTGTCTGCCAAAGCAAACGTGGTAGAAGACAAACTAGCTCAAAAAAGGTATGAGAAAAATTTGATCATAAAAAGAAATATATCAAATTCTCTTGTCCCAGTGGAACTAACCCCACTTTCAAGAAAAAGAGTAATTGCTTTGTCTGTGGAAAGCTAGGTCATCATACACCTCAGTGCAGACATAGGGCCAAAAACGACGATCCTCCTAAGGCAAATCTACCCGAAGGGGAAAATACTATTGTGGCAGTCGTTTCACAAGTAAACCTTGTGACAAATGTGAGCAAATGGGTGGTAGACTATGGGGCTACCATACACACCTGTGCAAATAGAAATGTGTTTACCTCCTACACAAGTGTGGGGGATGGAGAAGAACAAGTATATCTCGGTGACTCCAGGACAACTCCTGTCCTAGGAAAAGGAAAAGTTCTTCTGAAGCTCACATTTGGTAAAACTCTAGCTTTGAATGATGTGCTACATGTGCCATCAATTAGAGTTAATTTGGTCTCTGTGGCATTGCTAAGCAAAGTTGGGGTTAAAGTGTCATTTGAATCTGACAAGATTGTTATGACAAAAAACAATGTTTTTGTGGGAAAGGGATATTGTGATCAAGGCCTTTTTGTATTAAACATTTATGAAATTATGAATGAATCTGAATTTTCTGCTTATATTGTTGACTCATGATATATGACATGCTAGATTAGGACATGTGAATTCTTCGTATGTTATAAAATTGCAATGATTAGGATTAATCAACATGAATGACAAACAAAGTAGTAAATGTGATGTATGCGTAGAATCTAAAATAACGAAGAAAACATGTCACTCTGTAGAACGTCAAACTGAAATTCTTGGTTTAATTCATACCGACCTTGCTGATTTAAAACAAACCATGTCTAGAAGTGGTAAAAATTATTTTGTAACTTTTATAGATGATTTTTCTAGATACACCAAAGTGTATTTAATTAAACATAAGGATGAAGCTTTTGGCATGTTCTTAACTTATAAAGCGGAAGTAGAAAATCAATTGAATAAGAAAATTAAAAGAATTAAATCAGATAGAGGTGGTGAATATGTTTTATTTAATGATTATTGTGTAAAAGAAGGTATTATTCATGAAGTAACCCCACCGTATTCACCTAAGTCTAATGGAGTAGCTGAAAGGAAAAATAGGACTCTTAAAGAAATGATGAATGCCATGCTTATTAGTTCTAATGCTCCTGATAATTTATGGGGTGAATCTCTGCTTACTGCGTGTTTTTTACAAAATAGGATACCACATAGGAAAACTGGTAAAACACCCTATGAGTTATGGAAAGGTTATCAACCTAATCTGAAATACCTAAGAGTGTGGAGGTGTTTAGCTAAAGTGATGTTACCTGATCCTAAGAAAAGGAAAATAGGCTCTAAAACATCTGATTGTATGTTCTTAGGATATGCAGAACATAGTGTTGCCTATAGGTTTCTAGTTCTTAATAGTGATATAATTGAACGTAACACTATAGTAGAGACGAAAAACGCTGAGTTCTTTTAACACATCTTTGCGCTAAAGAGTAATGGTACATCTGAACAACCTATAGATAGTGCTAGTGATACCTTGAGTGAGGATGTTAGGAGAAGTAAAAGACAGAGAAAGGAAACATCTTTTGGAGATGACTTTTATACTTATCTAGTTGAGAATGATCCAATAAGTTTTTTAAAAGCTACTAGTGCTCCTGATGTTAAACATTGGGATAACGCCATTAAAACTGAGCTTGATTCAATTAAGAAAAATAATACGTGGACCTTAGTAGATCTGCCTAAAGGAGAAAAACCTATTGGTTGTAAGTGGATCTTTAAGAAGAAGTATCATCCTGATGGATCCATATATAAGGCAAGATTAGTAGCTAAAGGGTTTACTAAAAAACATAACATAGATTACTTTGATACTTTTGCACCTGTTACTAGGATTTCCTTTATCCGTGTGTTGCTAGCCTTAGAATCTATCCATAAGTTAGTAATTCACCAAATGGATGTTAAAACAACTTTTCTGAATGGTGAATTAGAAGAAGAAATTTATATGACTCAACCTAAAGGATGTGTAGTTCCAGGTCAAAAGGAAAAAGTATGCAAACTTTTAAAATCTTTGTATGGTTTGAAACAAGCACCAAAACAATGGCATGAAAAACTTGATAATGTTTTACTTTGTGAAGGTTTTTCTACCAATGATGCTGATAAATGTGTGTATTCTAGATCTGAAAATGGTGAATATGTCATTATATGTTTGTATGTGGATGACATGCTAATCTTTGGTACATGCAATGATATAGTTTTTCAAACAAAATTGTTTCTTGGATCTAAGTTTGAGATGAAAGACATAGGTGAAGCAAATGTGATTCTAGGAGTTAAAATCATAAGGAAGGGAGATAGTATATTACTATCCCAAGAAAAATACACTAAGAAACTTCTAAAGAAGTTTGGTTACTATGATTTTAAGTCAATGAGTACCCTTTATGATGCTAACTCTAAATTAAAGAAGAACAGAGGATAATATATTTCTCAAACTCAGTATGCCCAGATAATTGGGAGCTTATTGCATTTAATGAACTTTTCTAGACCAGATATTGCTTATGCAGTAGGTAGATTGAGTAGATACACTCAATGTCCTAGTCAGGATCATTGGGATGCACTTGTGAGACTCATGAAATACTTGAGAGGTACAATGGATTATGCCATTGAATATAGTGGATTTCCCGTTGTGCTAGAAGGGTACAGTGATGCTAACTGGATCTCTGATTCAGATGAGACAAAGTCCACTTGTGGTTATGTATTTACACTTGGGGGTGGTGCAGTTACATGGAGGTTAGCCAGGCAAACTATTATTGCAAGATCAACAATGGAATCTGAGTTTGTTGCTCTAGAAATGGCTGGTAGTGAAGCCGAGTGGTTGAAAAACTTCTTAGCAAACATTCCTTTAGGAATGAAACCAACCCCATTTGTATCAATGCATTGTGATTGCCAATCGGCAATAGCTATAGCTAAAAATAAAAGCTACAATGGAAAGAATAGACATATACAATTGAGACATAATTTGGTGAAACAACTGTTAAAGAGTGGAACGATTTCTATTGACTATGTCAAGTCAGAACGGAATTTGGCAGATCCTCTAACAAAACCCCTAGGGAGAAAAATGATTTTAGAAACATCGAGGGGAATGGGACTTAAGCCACTTGCAAACAAACAAGTGATGGAAACCCAACCTTTGTGATTGGAGATCCCATGAATAAGGTTCATATGGGTAAAAATAAGTCACTTGTTAGTTCTGCTAGCACTAATATTGATTTTAAATCAATTTTGTCCATTCCTATGGTGTGTGAAAGTGTTAGATACTGCATAATCGAGAGGATAAACTTTGTGGTTAAAATTCAGAGGTAAAGGAGTTTTAATGATTTACAAAGTTTTAATGATATTCATATCCCTTATGGGTGGTGTATGATTTGCAGCATACATTTGATGAAATCACCTATATGAGTGTCAAATGAGGCCGCTTGCATGAGATCTTAACAAGATTTCTATAGCACTCATGAATATCGGGCACGCGCATGGCCTAGTAACGCAACACAACGACAATAGCAAGTAATATGAGGGTGTATTGTGATTGATAAACCTCTAACACATACTAAATGTCTTAGTTCATATAGCTTGCTATACCACTATACCAACTACACTATGTGTTACGTTCATCAATCTAAGACTGGTTCATATAGCTTGCTATACTAGATCTGATGCATTACATCCTAGATGAACCCATAATCTTTTCTTTCAATATTTCTATGTTTTATCTTTTGCAATATGTGGGGGATTGTTGTAAAACAGAACCTAATATAGAAAAATAAAAACGAAAAACAGAGTGTGTGAAACTGAAAACAGAGTATGTGGTAAAACCCTAAAATTCTTCAGTGACGTTGGAGGAGATCGCGGAGGTTCGACGAAGACTGGATCTACTCCGAGGTTATCGCGTGACGTTGCCCCTTCCATCATGAATCGTAGCCGCACGACTGGGAACACTCACGCCTTTGCTCTGCTGGTCGTGTGGAATCTTGAAAACGTTGCGAGATTCGTGGGTGGTTGGCTCCTCCATTCCCGCGGGTCTTCCTCCATCTCTGGCGGCCATGATCGCTCCTTTAGGGTTTGAAGATGCGACAGTGTGTTTTCTCCATCTATAAATATTGCATCCCATTTGTTTCAGAAAACGCATCTCACACACTCACATTTTCATCTTCTTCAAACCCTCCGTTCACCATCTTCTTCCTTCTCCATTTTTCCTTTTCAATTTCTCTCTCCTCATTATTTTATTATTATAATATTTCTGGGTTCTATTTGGGTATTACTCTTTTAAAGAGAAACTTGCTAGTTCTGATCCTAAAAAATTTCCGCAAAGTTCCTGTTGTATCCTGGAGAACTTGCGCAATACACCGCGGATAAGTCCTTATGGATAGTTATTACTCACGCCTCGGGAAACCATATATTCATGCTTTTTGCTTTGATCTAAGTAAGAAAAAAAATTAAAGAAATATTAAATCTCATATCTTTTGTCTTTTTTTTTTCCTCTTTTGTTCATCTTAATTCATTTTATAATAAGTTATCAAAACGATTTAGAGTTTATCATTGTAAATGTTTGTTGAGTTTATCAATCACCCATTGTGAACCATTCATAAATATATAGTTTCTTGCACAAGTTGGTTGGTGTGGGAGAAAACTTGCAAAGTTTCATAAATAGTTACAAAATTTGGAAAAAAAGATGGATGTTAAGATTGACTTAATGGACTTGCTAAATGAACCTCTCATAGAGTGCATCCACCACGGGATTGTTCTTATTAGGTCTTTAAAATTAGTTTAATAACTTTTATAGTCCCTTTATTATGATTATTTTTTCTATTTTGTTCCATTATTTTTAATATTTTATTTGATCAGGTTTTTAAAATAATTAAGTCAATGTGATTTTTTCTATTAAATTATTGTTGACAATGTTACTACAGTAAGTGGTATTGATTCTATGTTTAATGTTTCACTTCCATAATAAGTAAACTTTGATTGAAGACATATCATTTGTTATTTATGTGTTTTTCTTATAACGTTATTGCCATCAATTTGACAAAAGATATTATATTGAGTTATTTTTTTAAAAAAATAGTACCAAATTGAGAACGGTTAAAATAGTGAGACAAAATTAAGAAAATAATCATAAAAGTAAAAAAAAAAGAGTTATTAAACCTTTAACATATTTAGAATTAGAAACCTTGTAATTTAGAAGTACATTTTTATTGTTTTAGGATTTGGACTACTTAAGTGAGAAGGAAATTAAGAAATAGATTTTGCCAAAATTTAACTTCTATATGTTTAATGAAATCAATTATACAAACTATTCACTAGCATTTAATATACCCTCTTTTTTATCGTAATTTACTCATAACATATCCTTAATGATATCTTATTCTTTACTATTTGTATTTTTCTTGTTTTTATAAATTATAACATCTTTCTCGTTGTAAATTAGACTGTCCTTTCCATTTTATATAATGTTACTAATAATTTTATATAATATTACCCGAAAATAAATATTACAATAAATTATCAGTAAAATCCTAAGTCCTAATAAGATAAAAAAAAAAGGCAAGAAGAAAAGATGGAAATAAACCAAATTAAAATATTACTCAAATATTTCCCATTTTTAAAAATTGATTCATTAAAATGGGTATTTTAGAGGTCAAATCCTATTACTACCTTCCATCAAAGTATTTTTGGAAGGGAAAATTGGAAAAATAATTGATAGCTGCAGCTGCAGATGAGGAAGAAAAAGAGATACTGTGCCAATAGCCACAAACAAGCTAGAGAAAAGTACTGAAATAATAGTATTAATTGGCAGGTACTCACTAAGAGACATGTAAATCTCAACATTGATTTCACTTAAACCAGCTAAGTCTCTAAACTTATTTCATCATCTCAAACTCATCTATTTCAACGGCAGGGCAAGTTATTCACATGCCAGATCCCTCTGTAGCACTGAATGCCCACCCCAACCTTACCACATCTCTCTCAACACACTTTTTCTGAAACACACACATAACAAACCAAACAAGCCTATTTAGATAAAAATTCTCCTTAAACACATACAGGTAGAAAATAAGAAGGTAAAAATAAATTAGTGATTTCAACCAATACCAGCATCAATGATTAGAAATTTTCAAATAAAAAAAGCACATTACCTAGCCAATCAACCAAGACAAGAAACACATCAAAATGTAGAATAAGACCAGTAAAGCTCTTGCAAAGAAAAGATAAACCCGCCAAAAGCATATTGAACATGTCTCAACATTGATTTCACTTAAACCAGCTAAGTCTCTAAACTTATTTCATCATCTCAAACTCATCTATTTCCTCGGCAGGGCAAGTTATCCACATGCCTGATCCCTGTGTAGCACTGAATGCTCACCAACCTTACCACATCTCTCTCAACACACTTTTTCTGAAACACACACATAACAAAACAAACAAGCCTATTTAGATCAAAATTCTCCTTAAACACATACAAGTAGAAAATAAGATGGTAAAAATAAATTAGTGATTTCAACCAATATCAGCATAAATGATTAAAAAATTTCAAATAAAAAAAGCATATTCCCTAGCCAATCAACCAAGACGAGAAACACATCAAAATGTAGAATAAGACCATTAAAGCTCTTGCAAAGAAAAGATAAACCCGCCAAAGGCATATTGAACATGTAAATCTCAACATTGATTTCACTTAAACCAGCTAAGTTTCTAAACTTATTTCATCATCTCAAACTCATCTGTTTCTCAAGCAGTACCTATCTTGATCCAGAGAAAGTTTTCCGGCTCCTCCTGGTGCGTGCATTCGTATGAGTCCTCTGTCCACGGCAGGGCAAGTTATCCACATGCCTGATCCCTCTGTAGGACTGAATGCCCACCAACCTTATCACATCTCTCTCAACACACTTTTTCTGAAACACACATAACAAAACAAACAAGCCCATTCAGATAAAAATTCTCCTTAAACACATACAAGTAGAAAATAAGAAGGTTAAAATAAATTAAACCTATTTTATAAGTTAAAATCGAATTATACACTACACATTTTATATATGCTCTTCATCCGCCTTCTCTGAAAACCAATACACATACTGCTTTCAACCAATGAGAAAAGTAGGTGCAATTTACTTTTCTTTTTTTAACAAATCAACACAGAGAAATTTATGCAAACAGGGGTTTAAATGGTGGGAAGAAAGTACCAAATCGTTTCCGATCAAGTACTTCGAGAGCAACTCGCGAATTGAATAGAGTTCCCTCTTGCTGAGATCCTTGACGAATTTGTTCTCGACACCGAGCTCGCACACGATGTGGTGCGCTTTCGAGCGCCCTATTCCGTGCAGGTGCTGGAGAGCGTACTCCAGACGCTTGTTGTCGGGGATCTCGCCTCCCATACCGCCTCCGATGTTGATGTTCTGCACGCGCACACATCGAAACTGCAAAAACGGAAGAGAAAGGGACAACGTGAAGCTCTAGAATGTTCGACAAATCCCTAGGCGAAGGCGAATTGAGCCGAAGGAGAAATTACCGATAGGTTTTGGCGGAGGCGGAGAGCGACGTCAGAAAAGATTCGCGCGGAGCCGAACATGGTGGATTTGAAGATGAGACTAAGGAGACAGAGACTAGGTTTTCCAATTCTATGTTTGTTCTTTCAGTAAGGTGATGCTGCAGTGGAGTGAGTGGTAGCGGTGCAAATGGAGCATCAAAACTTTGATTTTTTTTTTATTTCTAAACAAAATGATAATTTTTTTTAAAAAGTTAAATATGTTGTTGAAATTATATTGTAATAATCTCAGTTCTGAGTATTTAATTTAATAATATTTATAATTTTTAATTAAGATACTTTTTAATTACTAAAAAAATATGGTACCGGATAATTACGGGACAAAGAATAATTTAATATTTTGTATATTAAAATCAATATATATAATTTTTTTAGAAACAAAATTAAACAATCAATCACATCTTATAATTTTGTTTTTAATATTTATGAAATAATTTTAATATTACCCGAGAGAATCGACCAGGTAAATCAACCAGTCAAAATAAAAATTAATTTAAGTTAATGATTTTTTAATTATGTGTTTCTTTGCATAAGTATATTATATTTATTCTTCAGTAGTTGAAACCACAAAGTAGTTCATCTCAAGACTACAAGTCCAAGATACACTGAGTTCGTCTACTTTATTGTCTTACATTTTATACTTCGTTTTTATGAGATTTGGGAATTTTCATACTTATTTTGGAGCCTACTTCAAAACATGCAAATATAAAATTTATCAATATGTCTTCAACAAACTTTCTTTCTCAGCAATAAAATTTGTTGTCCAAACTCAAAAAATTTAGTGGCAGGCAAGGCAAATTAGCTGAAATAAAAAACTTAAATAATATAACTGTTACAAATAATCATTTGTGTTAGTCTTGATGTAATGGTACCACTTGATTGCTTCTAATTGCACCATTCTTGAATATCTTCCTTAAATATAACTCTGCACCCACACTTCCTTATACTTGGCTTCCATGCCTTAGACATAAAATATCAGTTGAAGAAGGCATTTTTCTTCATTGCATTCATGAACTGAGTGGCTATGTTTAGATACTATGGGGAAAATCAAGTCAGGTTCACCACCAGGAGCTTTACATGCCCCTGTTTCCTCATTTCCCATGGAATATAGACTCACATGTGATTGAGAAGAAGACTGCATATTTGAAGGTTCTAATGCTAAGCATATTGCAATTCCTAACCATCCACCAGACCCAGAATAGTTAGGTGCTTCCACTATTGTTGATGCAACTGAATCACAACCCAACATGTTACATGGATGGTGTGATGGATCAACTAGAAAGCACTCTTCATTCCATTTTTTAATTTCTCTCTTCGGAATGATAAACATAAAATGTTGCCTATTTTCCATTTGGTAAACACAAACTTTATGGAAATAATCAAGCATACCCATATGAACATCCCACTACAGCACCAGAGAGCACCCAAAGTCAGTGTTGAAAAAAGCTAAATTCATTTTCCAGTCTTGTGAAAGAAATAACTCGGTTAATTGTTTTTTTTTTTCACTTTTTAATTACAAAGCAGCCACTTTATGTTCAATCTGTTTTCTATTTTCAAACATCTATACAATCATTTTTTTCTTGTTTTATTCATAAATCTTAGAAAGCAATGTTATAATTTATGTTTTATAGCTAAATTTATGTAGGTCGTGCTTTTTCCCCCCCTTCAGCTAAGGACATAGAGTTAGCTTCAACAGTCAACAGAAAATCTTCAATCTGTTAAGAAAATCATTGGTAGAAACACTGATTTCAAGATCATGAACCATTGGCAAGACAAACGTAAAAGATTTACAAATATGAAGTACAATATGGGCTGATAACTGTTGATTCAGAGATTACTTTTTAATAAACTTAATGATAGATGCCGTAACAGCACAAACCAAAATGTCATCAGAAAAACAAGCTACCCCAAGCTGCTATAAACGCAAAGCCACCAAATGGAGCCAGAGTTGAATATTTTCTGTCTTCAAGAAGTGCGACAGTATAACACCTAAAAATTCAACATCATAAACATGAATACAGCTTAGTGATCCTTCATCATTCCAACACTTTTTTACCAATATTTCAAACCAAAAATATGCAGCAACAAAATATTGTTATAGGCCAGCGTAATTAATTGGAGAAAGGGCGTATTCTATGCAACAGCTCTAAAATGGCAGCAATTCACTTAAAATCTGATACAACATATTTCAAAATCTGACACAAGACATGAAAAAATCCACAGTATCATGTTTTCTGATTGCCAACAAAAATTCAAGGCATAAGTTATTGTGCTCAAGAATAAACAAGTTAAAAAACCATCCAACCTGCTTAGCATATCAATCAATCAAATAAGAACACAGCTATTGGATACAGAGTCTGAAAATAACTGCTTCAAACAATGGGATGTAAATTCTAGAACTTTGTGCTCCTTTGTGGTGCGGAGATGCAGAAACAATATTTTGGATCACCAAAATATTATAGGTAATTGGATTACCTCCCAAAGATATTGAAGTATAGACGTTAGAATTTCCCAGGTTTCAATCAACTCAGAATACTCACCCTGATCTGTGTATTTCTTGGGCTGACTCGGACTCACTGGTCACATATAGGGAGAATTGAAATGCTCTACACATGCTTGCAAACAGCTACATTCTTCGGTTTGGGCAGGCAAAAACCCAAATTGCTAGCTTTTCCTTTTTTTTCCGCACTCAAAAGGTATGCCTTAAGAATCTTAGAACACACTCACATCACCCTTCTACCTAGGTGGACAATTTAACTTTGTTGAGGTATTATAGGTTAGTCACATCCCACAACATTGTCAAGAATATGATACGATTTTAGCATAATTCTACAGAGATAACCGGTATCCTGCTCATCTTGCGAAGCACTGGGTTAACCTTCCATTGTTCGGCATCCCTAACTCCAAAATTAGAGATTATATTTTTAGAGTTTGGACCCAAACGTTGATTCAGTAAGAGAAATTATAGTTGATTACATCATTAACATAAAATTATGCAGGCGTTCCCTTCCCACGTTGAGATCAACCTCTTTCACTAAGCCCACATTTAATTTTTCATATCAACTCCCCTCCCAAAAAGAAAAATAAAATAAAAGTCGAAAAACATTTTCTCTAGTCCCAAAATAAGCATCACAAAGAAGACATCACTGGTAAAATAAAAAATAGGCATTGAAATAGTAAGGTTTGAGATAAAGCTTACGTCCCAGAGAAGGCTAAAATCCCAGTTGTTAGAAGGCCTCCAAACTGCAAAGAAGAAAACGGTGAGTCAAAAAAATGAAGTCTTCATTTCACAAACACTGATCATAGCAATAACAATCAAAGGGTTCACAAGGGAAGAGCAAGTAGGAAAATTTCTCAAGGAGAACTTACAACAGTGGGGTGTTTTGTAATTGGGGCGGCAAGTAAGGCAGCGGTGTGAACCAAATGGTAAAGCGATGCAGTGTGCCAAACCTTCAGATACAAAATTCAATTTAAACAGGAACCAAAAAAACCAAGCTTTATGATTTAATAGAAGTGGAAATGAATTGGGAGAAAGTTGAGAGTAGAAAGAGACATCTTTGTAAGCAGGGTTTTGGGGTTTGAAAACGTGAGCACCGTAGGTTCCCAATCCAAGTGCCGCAACACCTGTTTATGTTTCAGATTCAGTGAATTATGGTTTGTGAAGAAAAGGATATGAATTGTTATGAAAGAGAGAAAGGAATTGCACCTGAAATCGCTGCAACTTTGTGCCACACTCGAGGATCCATTCGCAAGCAAAGTATAATCGTTATTTTCGTTTTCTTAAATCTATCTTTTAAATGGATACAGGAGTATTTTAGTTTTGATTTTATTTATATTTTTTATTTATTAGTTTTTTCTAGTCTCTCTAGTTAAGGCTTTTGTTAACTTTAAATATGACTATGTTATTATGATTTCATGATGATAAGTAACAAAATGGCATGTTATCGTAAAAGTTAAGTATTTAAGTTAACCTCTGGGTGAGTTGACATGCAACAAATTCAATATATCCACTTTCATACTTTAAAATTTATTTATGTTTCCAAACTCTTAAATTATTTATTATTATAATTGTTTTATTTTTTTTATCTTAATTCACTCTCCAAATTTTTTATTCTCAATTCCCAAATTAATTTCTTCCATAATACCTTCTTATAATAAGATTTTATTCACTATAATAATATTTATATTCTTATATCGGCGATTTCCATTTTGTTTTTCGTTTCACGGTATTAACTTCTACAAAATTATTAGTTTAACTTATAGAAAACTTGTAATTTTTATATGATCCTCCAGTACCTTAAATACGTTTTCGTTATTTTCATCTAACTGAATAAAAAGCTAATATATCCATTTAAAGTATCATGAAGAATAATTCAAGTAATTTAAAGAAATTAATGTATGCAAAATTGAAATCTGGTTAATATTGCAAATTTTCTAAAATCTGGAGACTAAAATCATAGGGGGGAAATAACAAAACCAAAATACTCATAAAATGTTAAAGAAAAACCAAAATTATAATGTAGCCAATTTTGTTTTGGTTGCATATCATCTTGGCTCTTGGCCAATAACTAGTAAAAGGAGTAATACACAAAGCTGTTACTGATCAATCAGTCATTAAGTTTGGCACAGATCACAAATTAATGAAATCCTAACAATCCTATGATTTGGCCAAATACAAGTGTACATACAAAACAAAATAAAACTAAAAGCAGTACACCCTTGGGAAAGTTTGAAAGAGGAAAAAAAAACTAAACAACAAAATGAGAGAAAGATAGAAGAGACCAGGTCCAAAATCCTAGTGTTTAATGGGCAGAGTGGCTTGTAGATGTTTTCTTAAAATCAATCTTATCCACCTTAACCTCTCCATCAATAAGTTCATACACATAAACCACAACTCGCAGACCATCGATGTCCATAAGGACAAAACTTGGGTTCACGTCATAAGTGACACTGCTGTAGGCACCGGTTGCAGAACCTGGATTTATAACCACACCTCCCTCGTGTTTGTAAGCTGTAAATTGATGGGTGTGACCTGTGACAAGGATGTCCACATCAAGCTGCCTCTGTAGCATTGCCAGTGAGTCTAGGTCTCCCCATGGAATAACCTTCACAATCATTAAAGACTCATAGTTATCATATATCAATGCATTATATAGCACGATTTAAGTTTCTACTAAACAGAAGCAATTACAGTTTCAAAAAAATTCTAATCACAGGAGGAATACGGTTGAATGGAAATGTTGAAGCTGGAACAATAAAATATAACAGATCTAAACTCTAACTGTTAAACTTAAACACCATCAAGAAAGATGGGAAAGAGACTATAAATAAACCTATACAAGTGCAGCGTAGCAGAGTGAAGTATATCATTCAGCTGAGATTAAAGTTGTTAGCTGTAGCAAAGTAACATACAGCAGGAATGACTTACAACTCCAACCCACAAACCTTTGATCAAAACACTCAAATGCAGCACCCAAAAACTGCCTTGAAAATCCTACCCGCTAAAACCTAGAAGGGAAATGGAGCAAATGAATTCTTCTAACCAGAAACCACTGTTTGTGGCCATCCATACTCCTGGATTTTGATCTGTTATAGTAGGATTTATGGTTTTATTGTTTTTAAATTGGCCCCAATATTGCTAAATGTTTCATTTAAATAACTATAATGTTATTCTCTTCCGTCATCTCATTTGGTTACCCATTCCCATTAAAGCCATGTTCGACAGAAATCAATTGTTCATAAATCTTAATTATATCGTTGTGTGCTCTTCTTTAAACAGGAAATAATAGGGGAAATGGTGAAAGGATGTAGAACGTGGGGGCATGTTGAAAACTGATTAAGTTTGTGTGATGGCAATACAGTGTCAATGAAGGCTACCATTCACTACACATTTCGCTCTAGGATTGTTGGCTTGTAAGATGAGATAAATTTCAATGGACAGTGAAATAAATTAACCTTTATGTGGGTTGTAATTGATATTTTAAACCTTCTAATTCATCGCAAACAAGTCCCAAGTTATCTTAACTAACCATTCATTTTTCTATTGATACATCAAAAGGTAATTTCCTTATGATTCATCCATGCTCCCAATTTTCTTAGGTCCAGTTTAGATAAAGCTGGGCAAAAGAATCAAAATCAGACCTGATGACCATGGCACAGTCCCAGCTTAAATTGGCCAATGGTTAGTGTTTTGGTCTCTGGATATTTCGTCTCTTCATCATACTCACCGCGGGTTATATGCAAATCTGGACAAAGAGTCTTTAAGTAGTCATGAATTTCCTGAGCAGAAATGAAGTAAAATTAACTAAAAACAGAATAAAATATGTAATATATAAAAAATAGAATCATAACAAATGTAATGAATTATTTTTATCAGGTGCACATAGATAATTGATGCAATACAAAGGGGGTAAATAATGTATGAACAGAAGTTGTCCTACAAGATTGTGACAGTAACCCTGCTACCAGTGGCAGTATAGTAAATCATTATTTAATTCATTCTGTTGTCATCAATAACACAGTTTCACTGATCTTAACAGGCTTGATAATCAGTTTTATATGCACATAAAAATGTTTTAGGCTACTGAAGAAAATGTTCAATAATATATAAATAGAGAACAGGGTGTGGGGAAAACAGTCTTTCAGCTTGCCCTTTGGAAATAGTAAATAATGCGTAACAGAAAAAATCAAGGAGCATCCCACTAGGCCACAACACCATGCCACTGGCCAAAGGAACCATTACAAACCTTCCATACAGGCACCCAGGATTACCCCAATTTACTAATTGTTCAACACTCGTCAATTTTCTACTTATGAATCATGAACAATGGCAAAGATAAAATAGACAACGCAGACACTGACAAAACAAAATTTAATGTGCTCTACGGCTAAATGTTACACATTGTAATGAGGGCTAAACTTTCCAAATGAACTCAAATCTTACAACTACAAGATTTTAGAGAATATTTCACTTGTCAAAAGATAAAAGGGAAGATGAAAATTTCAGATCTTCTAATCTGTGTCCTGTGTTCATTCATAATAAAGAAGTTGAAAACTATAAAGCAGAGAATATTGATTATATTCAAACAAAGCATGGCAAGAGTCAAAACTGAACCAAAAACAATTATTTCAATAAGATGGACGTACTTTAACACATAAATTTCCAGTACAAATTATGTGCTGGATCTTGCCAGGGACAAGCATGGATTTGAACTTTGCCGGAAGATCAGGTGCCCTGTGGGGTATGTGCAAATCCCCCAGGGCCAAAACGAGCACCATCCTCAAGAATCAAAAACCAAAAGTTTACTTGGGGAACCTGCTGAAACAATTAATTGCCCATATACAAAGAAACAGTTATTAACTGCTAAAACAATTTCTCCAACACAATTTACCATGTCCGGTAATCGGATATTCATATAAACGTTAGTTTGCTTGCATATAACCTGCTTCGAAAAGAGAATGAAAACCGATCAAAACTTCATCAAATCTCTTATCAATCAATAAATTCCATTTCTATCATTATATTTTATTACAACAACCCAAATACCAATCACTTGACCTGTGTCCAGGGGGGCTAACTATCCCACATCTTAAATGGAAAAAAGAAAATTTCTGATGACAAGAGGAGCATGTATAAGAGAGGATAAGATATCCTCCTAAAAGAGAATGAAAGCAAAACAAGCCTATAACAACTTAAGCAAGGTAATTAACAAAGCAAAGCTTAACATTCTCCAGGCAGATAAAGAACCCACTATGGAATATCTACTGGCTGAACACCACAAAGCAGCTTAGAAGAATACTTTATCCCAAAGCTGATGTAGTTTGAAGGAATTATCTTTGAAAACTATGGCATTCCTCTCTAGCCTAAGCACCAAATAATGACACAAATTGGGCACCTGCAAAAAAGAGTCCCTCTCTTTTTATGACTCTCAAACCCTCCAAATAGACACAAGAGAAACCCCTTCAATTTTTATAAGTAATTTTAATATATCTGAATGATGAAATGAAATTTCATACCATTCAGGTCTTGCATGTCGCCCAAAAAACAGGATTGTTAATGTGAGAAGTATTTAGTCCCTTAATCTTCAAAGGTATTTGCAACTTTTTATGGGTGTGATTCACATGCCAGAAACTATTAATCCGAATATAGAATTTGTGAGAAAAACAATCCAATAAAAACTTATCCAGTGTTAATTGATCCCTAATGGCCTATTTTATATACAAATACCATTATATTAATCTTACGTCTCCTGCCCAAAAACCACTATCTTGCTTGAAAAGGAAAATAATCTGACCCTGAGAATGCCTGGCTGGAAAAAACAACCCAGTTGCTGATTTCTTAAAGTCTAATAGTCTATTACTTGTACAGCAAGAAGCTGAACTTCAGAAACGAAGTTAAAAACATTTCCTTCAATTTATACAATTATCCATTCGCCTATAAACATAATAGAGCCATATTTCACATTAACAAATCCACCTTTGCTACCAAGCAGCTATATCTATCTCAATTTGAATTCGCTTCAACTTCATTTTCTCACCAAAAGTGAAGAGCAAACTAATTACCCAATTCGGAAACCCAAAACAGGCTTTAGGCAAACTAACTCCATTTTCTGGGATTAGATTCATGCAGAATTTGAGGGATCCAAAAAAACTAAATCAAAATATATTAATCAAACGAATAGAAACATGAGTCACAAGCCTATAAATCTCTCTTCAAACTGAGTGTCTGGAAATCGAAAAATAGATCAGAGTGAAGGAAACGCATCAGATCCCTAAAACAACAATCTACACTCCTAAATTCGAAATTAAAATAAGAACGCATACGATCGATTATAAATAATCAGTGTCATAGAATGAAAAAAAAAATGATAATAAGCGAAGGGGTGAAGAAAGAAAATGAAAAGATGATTGAAGCAGAGAGAGAACCTGAGAGAAAACGCCAGATTGGAGAAGGGTGAGATCGAGAGAAGGTAGAGCAAGACTCCACCGAAGTTGCTCGCTACAATTCCAAACGCAAACCCCAATTCTAACACCGGCACCTGCACCTGCACCAACATATGCTAACTAAGAATTTCATCCCATTAATTAAATCATTAGTTGTGATTATTATTTATTATTATGTAATAATAATAGTATTATGGGTATTGATTAATACTAAGGCCATATTAATTTTCTCAAATTAAATATAATTTAGCTTAACTAGTACCAATATATTTAGATAAAAGTAAAAGGTGAAATATAAAAAGTTTATAAGCGACTTTTAATTATTATTTGTAAAAAAGGTTAGTTACTGTCTGCAACTTCTTTTCTTTGAATTTCTGGTAAACGTTTTGTTAGATTATTATTGAAATAAAATAAAAAATATATATTATTTTTAGTTATTTTTCATAACTTTTAAAAGTTTTAAATTCCCATATTTCTTAATTTTATTTTTAATTTATAGTTAATAATAATTTTTATGAATTAAATATTTAAAATTTACTTTTTCGAACAATTGTAAGACTTTTTTTTCCAGTTTCTCTAATGGGAAAAATAATGTTATTTTAATAATTAATAGTACAATTAGTGTATTCGGTTATTTTTAAAATTTTAATAAAAAAAACAGATTGCGGAGCAACTCTTATTGATTTTAATTTGAAGAAGAATTAATAAATTTAAATCAAATGAGACTTACTCATGTGATTAAAATGAATGGTAAAATTAAATAATAGTCTGACAACTCGCAGAAATAAAAAAGTTAAAGCTTTATTTTCTTGCTATTGTTTTAATTATTGATCATTTTGTTGCAATTGAGTTTAATCAAGCTAAAATAATTAAAAGAACTTATAGTTCATTAGATTTTGGAAAAATTACGAAATTAATTAAATTAAATTAGGTTCACCGTAAATTATAATAACTTTTAGATACTTTTTTCATTCCTATCTCATATCAAAATTTACATTTTATCCTTCTTATTTAAGAAAAAATATTTGAAAAGAAAATTGATTCTTGATTTATACAATAAAAAAATTTAGCATGAAAAAAAATTTAACAAATCTAATTTTTTTTATGTGCGGATTTACAATTTAGGAATTATTTTTGGACTTTATAATTGTGTAATCTATTTTTTCATAATATTGCAAAAAAAAATATGAATTAGGTAAAGATTGCATAATTCATAAGTTAATTTTTAACAAATATTTAAATTGTATAATTTAAAAATATCTTATGAATTATACAATTAAAAACATTTATATAAAAAAAGTAATTTTAAATTGTATAATTTGTATGGATTTCTTTTCTAATCTATTCATAACATAATACATTATAAAAACAATAATATAATACATATATACATATGGGCGATTACAACAATAATAAAAATAATTGATAATTTAATCTTTTAATCATGAAAATAAATTAGGAATATTGAAAGAAATAACCTAAAATTTTATCAACTTGAAAAGTTGGGTAAGTTATTAAGAAACTATAATTTTTTTTAATACGAAGTTAGTTGTGTTGAATGCATTTGAAAGCCAAAATTATACCATATTTGATAGTTGTTTCTATTTACACCTCCATAGCTTATTTAGACACTTTCATAGGTGAAACTCACAAACCATTTTGTTTGTGAAAAAATACATTTTAGATTTTACAATGTTATTTTTTTCTGTTTACACAGAATTCAATAAAATATTTATGGATCTGGAAATCTTTCAAATTCTACTATCCGAAATATATAATTTTTTCTTTCACAAAATCCATTCCAAATTATAGAATCTGAAACATAGTTTCTGATTCAATAATAACTTATAGATTATACAATATCCAAAAATAACTTATGCATAATGCAATATAATCCAGAATACATATTATAGTTAAAGGGTGTTACACAATCCGATATACACGGAAAAAAAAGTGAAAAAAAATCCCTAGAATTGGAATTAAAGAAAATACGAGGTGTGAAAAGAAGGTATAGATATGCAGGGAGAATTTGAAAATTTGACCAACAATTCCTCTTCCTAGTATTGTTTTGGACTGGACTTCAAAATATGAGACCAGTAAGTTCTTACTCTTTTTCTTGGTGGGCTTTGAGCATAAGATAATCTTTATATAATTTTGGCAATTGCTTCCTGCACCCGATTCCAGTGAAAAAAACGAAACTGTCCTTAAAAAAATAAGTGCATATAAAATACCTTTCAAACTCCCTTTTTCGAAATATGTGTTCTGGATTTTTTTTTCCGAAACAAAACTTTATATTATGGATTTTTTTATCTGGAATAACCTTTTCATTTTTGTTTTCGAATTTTCATTTCCGAAACACAATAATTTCTCTTCCAGATTTTTTTTTCCAGAATGTATTATTTTCAGTTCCAGATTTTTCTGTCCGAAATAGAATTTTAATTTTTGTTTCCAGATTTTTATTTTCGAAACTCATTAACCACTTCCAGATTTATTTTTCTAAAATATATTATTTTCAATTTCATATTTTTATTTCCAGAATAAAGGACATTTTTAAAAATTAAAAAAATATGTTGGATGAAGGTTAAAAAAAATGATTGGGTGTAGGAAGCATTTGCCTATAATTTTTGTTTTAAAATATTGTCATCTTTTAAGAAAAGACTTTGTCATATAATTTCTACGTTAATTTACTTTAGTCTCTCCATTAAAAAAAAAACCATGATTTTAAAAGATAAAATTGAATAAAATATAAGCTTCAATGAAAATATATAAATATTTTTTAGTCAAACCAAATAGAAAACCCGGAAAACTTTAAAAAGCAAAACAAATCAAGCTAATAAAATAATATAAAAAAAAGCTAGAGGAGTTTAAGCAATGTCCACTTTCGACCATACTTTTTACTGCACTCTCTTTTTCATCGGTTAAATTTGTTTGTTTAAAACTACAAAATCCACAAGGATTTATTTTATAATGTGCAACATACATAACCATAACCATGTAACACAAATACGGACACATACACTAATACGATACGGACACGGATACAGAAATACGTATAATTTTTAAAATGTAAGACACGAGGACACAAATCTATATATTATATAATTATACGATTCAGTTTTTTTTAACAGAAAAATATTTTTCATGGTTGATTTCAAATGATTTATTCCTTATTTTTATAATTATAATAAAAATTTATACAATAAATTTAAGTTTTTAGAAAATCAATGTATTTCTCCTTTTAAATTTGTGTTAGACCCATGTTAGAATTGTAAAAAATCTAACAAATATTTATTGAATTTGATACTTTATCAACATGTTTCTTACGAGTATCGATGTCTGATACGAAAAACGTCTTAGCTTCATGTATACAAAAACTATGAGTTTTTAACAAATATAAACCAAAAGTTGCTAAAAATATCAATAATAGTAGAGAGTGTTAAAAATGTAATTTCAAAATTTTTAAAACAACTATAAAAAATGAAAAAAACAAAATATAAATTATCTTAGTTTAGCAACTAAACATTAATAAGTCTTTCACCCCACTAAAGTGAACAATTATTTTAGAATGTAAAATAAATAATTTCAATCATTTATTGAAAAACTCTATAATCAACGGTACACACACGTCTGTGTATAAATAAAATTACAAAATATAAATATATTAAAACATTAACTGTTATTTTTTTTATTATGTAAAACTACTATTTTTTTTCTTACCCAATTTAAAGATGCAAAATCCAAACACAATTTGACCACTCAATTTAAGTGTATAACATATCAAATGCCAAATTACTTCTCTTCTTGTTGTTCTCGAAACAACTTGAAAGCAAATTACACTCTTCAGTGTTACTTTGGCAAGAGCTTCCAATTAAGTGGTCAATTTTTTTGACTTTCTTAATCATGTTTAGTTGACTCCTTAAGTAAACTTTTATTAAGGATTAGAAAGATACCCAAAAGGAAATGTATTAAATAAATAGAAGTTTTGGTGTGACAATGGATTGATGGCGTTCAGCCGTCCAATTAAAACAATGTTAGATTTTTTTTAAGTTCAATTGAGACGGCTAAACATGGTCTAAACATGTGATTATTTTCTTAGGCAGAGTTTAAACATGTGATTATATATTTTTTTGTGCAACATTTATATTGATTTAATTTTCATAATTTTATCTTTTAAATTATGCTTTTCGTGATTTATTTAAATATATAACACCAACTATTATTTTGAATTACGTATGATAATTTTATCCATGATATTAATACAAAATTATTAATAGTAGTATTAATCAACACAATCCATTTTATAAGAATGATCGTAATGATCCGGTTTGTCACATATTTAAATGCGTTTCTCATGTAAAATAATCTAATGATAATAGGTTAATATATAGAATAGAAGTTAATTTGTTTATTTATGATTGCAAAAATTATTCAGTCGATGAAACAATTGATTATATATGAATGCACTAAAAATATAAATATAAATACACATATTATATGAAAAAGTATTTAAATAATTTCTTATTAAATCATATTTTGTTAGCTTTTAATTATTTTATAAAGCTAAACTAACACATTGAAAAATTTTAAAAATTTAAGCAAGTGATTTTTTAAAAGAAAGAAGCTCCAAAGTGTGAAAGGCATTAATTGTTGGTACAGAAGAATAGTAATTAGTTGAACAAAACACAACAAAGTAAGTATAGGATAAGTTTGAATATTTCGATCTTTATTTAGAAGTAAAAAATTATCTCTTATATATCTTTACACTCAATAAATATGAAATTTTGTTCCATCAAGAAAAGAATATATATGTATCCATGTTTTTATTGTCCTTCTTCGTTCTAAATATTAATTAAATAGTCTTTTTTATAAAAAATAAAAAAGATAAAAAAATATGATATTATTAAATATTTAATATATAAAAGAAACAAGTTTTATTTTCTTCAATCTAAAAAAATTATAATTTTATAAATATTGGATCAGAATATCAAATAAAAACTAAATAAAGGTAAAATAATTATAAAAAAAAGTAAAAATAATTAAATATATAACTTAGAAATAAATTATAAATGAGAATGAGTATTAGAATGGAATGAGGATGCACGTATCAACCTCCCTATATATAATTATAAAAATTGGATAAATTCATAACAGTGTTCGAATTCATTTTCAATTCCTAAAAAACTAACAAGTGAGTAAAACCAATAAAAGAACTAAACAATATGAAAGTAATAAATTAATAATTAACTGTTAATGACAATACTCATTTATAAAAATTAACAAATATTTTCTTATTCGTCATTTATTTAAGAAATGATCTAAACTAACCTAATATACATTTGAGATGTATCTAGAATCTACCTCAGTATAAAAGGCTTGAAAGATAACTTCCAGATAACTCCAATCCGAGTTAAAGTTGACAATTCAATGACACAAAATTAAATGATAACGACATTCATGTGGCTTACCTAACACCATTCTTCATATTCTTCAGCTCTACTATACACTTCAATTTTTGTATAAATAGCAAATACATACATAGTTTTAAATCAATCTGCACACACAAACAAACTCAGATTACTATCCGAAGTGATAAGAGAAAGAAAGGGTGCGAGAGATGGAGAACTTCCCCGTGATCAACTTGGCGAATCTCAATGGTGAGGAGAAGAAGGCTACCCTAGAGCAGATTGAAGATGCTTGCAAAAACTGGGGATTTTTTGAGGTACCCCACGAACTGGCTCATAAGAGCTTTCTCACACTCTTATGTTGATGTTGATGTTGTTCATTTTAATTATCCTAACTAAGATGCTTTCTTGATTGTAGTTGGTGAATCACGGAATATCCCAGGAACTTCTGGACAGGGTGGAAAGGCTAACAAAAGAGCATTATAGGAAATGCATGGAGAAGAGGTTCAACGAGGCAGTGAGAAGTAAGGGATTAGAGTGTGTCCAAGATGAACTCAAGGACATGGACTGGGAGAGCACCTTCTTCTTGCGCCATCTCCCAACTTCCAACATCTCTGAAATTCCTGATCTCACCCAAGATTACAGGTAAACAAATTGAAAACTAAGAGATACATGAATATGCATGCATGATACTTGACATATTGTTCATAGTGTGACATATCACTGTGTGCACTTGACATGTCTTAACTGGAGGAGGTAACGATGCAGGGATGCAATGAAGGAGTTTGCAGAGAAATTGGAGAAACTAGCAGAGGAGTTGCTAGAGGTGCTGTGTGAAAATCTTGGATTGGAGAAAGGGTACTTGAAGAAGGCGTTCTATGGATCGAGAGGTCCTAATTTTGGGACAAAGGTGGCAAACTACCCTGCATGCCCAAAGCCAGAAATGGTGAAGGGTCTTCGTGCCCATACAGATGCGGGTGGGATAATCCTTCTCTTGCAAGACGACAAGGTGAGTGGGCTTCAGCTTCTGAAAGATGACCAATGGGTGGATGTTCCTCCGATGCGCCATTCCATTGTTGTTAACCTTGGTGACCAAATTGAGGTATATATGCTATGCTACCTATATATATATATATATAGGTTTTTTGTTTGATTAAGTTGTAGTTATAGTAATTGTGCTGCAACATTTCACAGGTAATAAGCAATGGGAAATACAAGAGTGTGGAGCATCGTGTGAATGCTCGAAGTGATGGGACGAGAATGTCGGTGGCCTCATTCTACAACCCTGGCAGTGATGCTCTTATCTACCCTGCACCACCATTGTTGGAGAGAGACCCTTTGTACCCAACATTTGTATTTGAGGATTACATGAAGCTCTATGCTACGGTCAAATTCCAACCAAAGGAACCAAGATTTCAAGCCATCAAGGCTCTCAACTCTTCGTAGAACACTTCCAACTCCATCACATGCAAGTCTCTACCAACACGATACACTTCAAGAACAATTAAATAAAAAAATGGATAAAAACTCGCAATATGCTGTAAGAAATATTTATTTTCTAATTATTCAAATGCTTATTACTATGTAATTTTTCTAATAATAAACGTTGTATTCCCCCTTCTCAAATATTATAGTTGATTTCTAGTGTTTTTGTTTACTCCAATATATTTGGAAAATAAGAACTGGCGTTCCAAGTTGGCCAAGATTATCGCGGTAGCGATCTAACCCAAGGAAATAATAATAAAATTAATGTAATTGGAAAACTAATTGATTATTTTATTGAACGAAGTTGTCATAAGTTTCTGCATTCTTTTCCTTATACTAATATATAATTAATATACTTTTACTAAAATCTGACATTTTCACTATCTCTCCAAGTTTATTAAATGTGTCATGTTTTAAGACTTTATTCATTAAATTTTGTAACCTGATGTTAGGTTTTAAAACACATCACTTCACTCCTTTGCAATATTTCCTAGAAATGAAAAGAAAAATACTAGTTTGACACCTATATAACAAAATACTCTCACTTTACACCTCTACAATAATATATACTAATAAATTTAAATATAAAAGAAATATGATTAAAATAATAATATATTTAATTATCAAGTGGGAGTAGTTATTTTATTGGTGTCAAATATGTTTTTGTATTTTTATGCATGACTCATTTTCTTAAAAAAAAAATTAATAGTTAAGTTATTATCATACATGATCATTGTGTTACCTTCTTCAACACTGTGGTAAAAAAGGATGGCTGAAAAATTGTATATTGTAAAAAAATTGTATATTGGACAAAATTGTATGTATGACTATTCATTGTTACAATTAAAATGTTATATATTTAGTTGATCATCAAATCTAGTACGAGAGGACAAACACATAGATGTTAGACTACACTTGTAAGAGACGTTGTTGAGTTCGGGGAGGACAGAATTTAAGAAGATAACCTTGAAGGAAAATCTCGTGTATGTGTTTACGAAGTCCTTTCCAAAATCGAGGTTCAAACCATGCTTGAAAGATATTTTAGAATTCAAATGACTCATGGCGAAATTTGAATACTTATGAAAATGACAGACATGTCATGAAAATGGTCAATTGCAGTAAAAGAAAGGGTGCCAAAACAAGAACCGTGAGCATAGAGAAGTTTAGAGAAAGCAGAAGAAGAAACTTCGAGAGAGAGAAAAGATGAGTAAAAAAGGGTTTCATTAACCAAAAAATGAATGTACAATATTTTGTGCTTACAAAGAGTAAAAAATAATATAGACACTAGTAAAAGTCCAAAGACCCACAAAGGGCCCAAAAACAGAAAACAGAAAAAGCACTTAGAATAACAACAGTAACTAAAATACAACAGTAACAAAATGATATTTTAACAAAATGATACAACAGTAACAGTAAATATTTTTCATTCCCAGCTTCGAGTATAGGGTCTTGAACATCTTATGCGGAAAGGACTTCGTGAAAAAATCAGCAGTTTGCATGGAAAAGGAGATAGGGAGCAACCTGACCAATCTTTAATTGAGTTTTTCACGAACTACATGACAATCAATTTCTATATGCTTTGTTCGTTCGTGAAAAACTTGATTGTGAGCAATTTGGATTGCTGACTGACTATCACAATATAAGAGAGCATGCTGAATGAAGGGAATCCGAAGATCTTGTAAGAGGTAGACAAGCCACTGAATTTCGCAGGTGGTGGCCGCTAATGCTCTATATTCAGCTTCAGAGGAGCTTCTTGAAAATCGTTTGTTGTTTCTTTGATTTACAGGAGATCAAAGTTTCACCCAAATATATACAGAAACCCGTGATGGATTTTCTGGTCTCGAGGCAAGTGGCCCAATGAGAATCGCTATACGCTTTGATTTGTATAGGAGTATTGTTAGGGAGAAAAAGACCAGCACCAGAAGAGGCCTTTAGATATTTGAGAACATGGAGAGTTGCCTGAGAATGAATGTTGGTAGGTGCAAATACAAAATGACTGAGGTGGTTGACAGCATAGGTAATATATGGGCGTGTATTGGTAAGGTAAATTAGGCGTCCTACCAGTCTTCTATAGGAGGTAGCTTCTTCTTCATTGAGCCTTTCTCCTTTATCAGCAGTAAGACAAAAAGTATGTGCCATGGGTGTGAGAGAGGGAGCACAAGCAAGCATACCAGTTTTTGTAAGGAGATCTAAGGTGTATTTTCGCAGCTAAGGTGGATACCAGTGTTGTTCCTTGCAATTTCTAGGCCAAGAAAGTATGTAAGATTCCCTAAATTCTTGATGCGGTGAAGCAAGGTTGTGATTTGATTAATTTCAGCAAGGTTGTTCCCAATTAAGACTATGTCATCCACATAGACAAGGAATGCAGTTATTTTTTCTCCATCATGTTTCAAGAAAAGAGAGTGGTCAACAGTAGAGATATTATAGTTATGTGATTTGAGGAAATTAGAAAGTTTGACATACCATTAGCGTCCGACTTGCTTGAGGCCATAAAGAGACCTTTGAAGTTTGCACACTTTATTTCTATTGTTGTAGGGGGAAGCTTCATGTAAACTTTTTCATTTAAGTCACCATGAAGGAAGGCATTGTTCACATCCAATTTCTTAAGATCCCAATTTTTTGCTGCAGCAAGAGCTAGGAGAAGCCTTAAAGTGGTTAACTTTGCTATTGGTGCAAATGTATCGAAGAAGTCTAGCCCTCCATTTGGTTGTAGCCTTTTGCTACTAGCCTGGCTTTATATTGTTCTATGGTACCATTTGAGTGATATTTGATCTTGTAAACCCATCTACAACCAATGGTATATTTTCCAGGGGGAAGATCTGTAATACTCCAGGTCTGATTGGCTGCAAGGGCTGCTAATTCATTTTGCGTTGCCTGAACCCAAAGAGGATTCTGAATGACAACCTCATAGTTTTGAGGCTCATCATGAGAAGAAATAAACATTATGGTATGTCTAAAATTAGAGGATAAGGAATTAAATTTAATGAAAGTTTGTATGGGATACTTGGTACTAACCTGATTACTGCTAGTCTGGAAGTCTTGCAAATAGATTGGTATCCTCCTGTTACGGTCAGATCTTCTAAGGGTAGCAGTAGGAACATCATTGTTATCAACACAAAGATCATCATCATTCTTATGAGGAGAACCATGGTCATTATGCATATTTATGTCATCATAAGTTTGAGCATAGTGTTGTGGAATGGGAAGAGAAAGGCTGTTGGGATCTTCTTCATTTTTCAAAAGATATGGAAAACAACTTTTATAAAAAATAAGATTCCTGGAAATTTCAATTTTGTGACTTTTTAAGTTTAGAAAAATAAAACCTTTGGTGTGTGGTTTAAAACCAAGAAAGACACAAGGAACAACACGACTGTCCAACTTCTTTCTATGAGCAACAAAAGTAGAAGAATAACACAAACAACCAAAGATACGCAAGTCAGAAATGTCACACTACTTTCTATGCAATTTTTCATATGGTGTTGCATTATTGAGCAAAGGAGTAGGAATACAATTAATTAAGAAAACAACATGTTGGACAACAAAATTCCAGAAATTAGCAGGGAGTTTAGACTGAAAAATGAGAGATCTTGTAACATTTAAAATGTGTTGATGCTTTTGTTCAACAATACCATTTTGCTCGGGTGTTTCTATGCAAGAAGTTTGATGTAAAATGCCTTTTGAAGCAAAAAAAATCTTTCATCACAAATTCAACACCATTATCAGTACGAAGAATATATTTGATTTTTGTTTGAAAGTGGTTTTCAATGTAAGAAACAAAACTCACAACATTAGCTCTAACTTCAGACTTATTTTGCATAGAAAAAATCCATATAAAGCGGGAAAAATCATCAATTATAGTGAGAAAATATCTATGACCGTGCATAGAGATAACAGAACAAGGACCTCATATATCCATATGAATTAAATCAAATATGTGTGCATAATGAGTAGTGCTAAGAGAAAAAAGAAGTTTCTTTTGTTTAGCTTGATGACAAACATCACAAAAATAAGACTTTTCAACATATATATCAGGATAATAGGTTTGTAAAATCTTTAGTCTTTCATCAGAAGGATGACCTAATCTTTGATGCCAAAGACCAACAATTTTAGTTACATAATTCAAGAAAGGAGAAACATGTTGTGTAATGGATTTATCTAAACAGTATAAGCCACCAATCAAATCAACTAAACCAATCCTGTCTCTGGTTCTACTGTCCTGTATGATACACTTGTTAGAACAGAAAGTTAAATCACATTGAAGGCAAGAAATAAGTTTGGATATAGAGACAAGATTGAAAGAAAAAGCTAGAACATATAAAACATTTGTAAGACTAATTCTGTAATTGAGATTAACAGTTCCAGAGTAATTTGATGTAACATAGTGGCCATTGGGTGGAAAAATCATATAAAGTAAAACATACATAATCTGTTGCTCTAGAGTCTAAAATCCAAGTATATTTATTTAGTAAAGGATTCTTTAAGGTATGTGTGTTGCCTGTAGAGGTAGAGTCCCTGTCTTGTTGACTTGTACCAGCAACAAAAGATCCAACCTGATTCACTTGAGCTTGTCCAGCAGAAGTGTTTGCTTGCTTGAGAAGGTTGGTTAAGATTTGATATTGCTGATGAGTAAAATGAGTATCGCCATTCTCATTGTTGTTAGAATCATACTCCTCTTGAGTGGCAATGTTGTTGACAGAATAAGTCTTACCATTTTGGAATTTGTAACCGGGTGGATAACCATGCTTCTTATAGCATGTATCAACAGTGTGACCAGTTTTATTGTAGTGTGTGCAAACCTTTCTATTACTATTATGACTGGCCTTTTTTCCATCCTGATTGGGAAAACCATGTTTCATAAAACACACACTATCATTATGACCATTCTTGCCACAAAAACAAGAAACAACATAAGACTGCACATTACTCTTGTTTACCATGGGTTGAGCATTCTTTGTATTAGCTATCAAAGCATTGCTACTCAATTGTCATTCTTGTTGGGCTGCTAAAGAAAATATTTTTGGTATAGGTGGGACGGATTCCATTAAACGGACATAGGATTTAACATTGCTATACTGATCGTTTAGACCTCTCAAAAATTGCATACCTTGGTCTTCCCTAAAACTAGTAACACGTTAATTATATGATAATAGTTTTAATATAATGAATAGATAATCTTATTAACTTCATATATGACATTATATATGGGTGGATATGCTATTTTCATATATATTTTGTTTAGTCTTCTTATCTTCTATATTTTTAAAAACAAATTATCTAAATTTTATTTTCTTGATTAATCCTTAAACTTTATCTTGTTTCCAAATAAACACTATCAACTTCAATTTTATTCCAATATTGATCTTTAAACTTTAATTACTTATTTTGAAAATAGTCACTTAATTAATTTTATCATAATTAATCCTTAAAATTTACCCCTTTTTTAAATAGTCTCTCGTATAGAATTGGGTTAAACTCTAAATCGTTTTATTCTAAAACATAGTCATTTATTTATTTATTTTTCACAATCACATTTTTCTACATTAAAACATAGTTAATTTTAGAAATAAACCACTCTTTATAATTTTTTTTTTTATCTCATGACCTTTTAGTTTTTCGAAATTATATCTTAATATATAAATACATGAATTTTAACCAAAGAATTAAATGTGATTTATATTGAAAATAAATTATGTTTCTCTAATTTGATAAAAATAACTATTGCCAAAAGAAATCTTAAGAATCTATTAGAATGCAATTAAAGTTCAAGGTGTCAATTCAAAAAAGTGATAAATTCAAGGACTAATTTGAATCAACTTAAATGTTGTCTACTTGAAAACATTTAAAGATAAAATTAATATTTTTAAAATTTGTATTTATATAAAAAAATAGAGGAATTAAATACTTTTTCCCCTAAATATATAAATATATGGAACTTGCACATAGAATAATAAAACTATAGAACATTATATCCCTTATACTTATACATCAGAATAGTTTCTTATAAGATTTCATTCTCATTTTTTTTTATGATAGCAAGGTTTCTTTCTCTTTACTCACTAGCATTTTACTTAGTCTAAATTCTATAGAGAACATTAAATTTTCTTTTATATACTAATATTTCTCATTCTCAACGAAATTCTATCAGCATAATTATAAGAAAAAATTATAAATTATAATATAGCAGAAGTTTAACTACTTTTTATTTTATGATTTTATTGTAAAAATATTTTTCAGTTAATTAAAATCTTAATTTAAACAACTTTTTATTTTTTACATCAATCTTCAATGAAAGACCTTTAATTTTAAAAAATAAATAATATTAGTTAATAAAAAATAATTAATTTATTATGTTTTTCTTTCACTTTTTTTTTCTAACTTATGTTATTGATTAGGTTTTTTTCCACCCCTGAAACAGTAACGTAAAAAGTACGCATACCCGTGGCAGCCTCCTTGTTCCACATAATTAAAACACCATATTCAACTTACATCTTGGACTTAACTTCGGACACTTAAATTCAATTTTTATGTGCTAAGACAAACAAATTACGCTAAAGATGGCGATTAGCATATTCTGACTACAACAAACATCTTCCCATTAAAAACAAAGTTTTCAAATAATGCAAAACACAAATGTCCTATCAGTTAGATGTAACACCTTATCTTGTTCGGTGGCTCCCATTAGTCAAGTGTTGAAATCAAAAGAGAAAGACAAGAAGTTCAGAAAATGATATCTTTTGCTTCCGTTTTTAGTTTTCATCAATAATTTTTTTTCAAAAACTAATTGTCCGGTTATAATTTTCAAGCAATGGCACCCAAATGTGTGTGAAAACTAAGAAATCGTGTAGAAATGCAGAAACTATAACTAGTAACTCAGTCAACGCCTGAAAAATCACATCTGAGATATAAAACTATAACACGTTATAAAAGTTGTAGAAATTCAATTGCGTCTTATAATATCGTGACAGATCTATTGTTAATTAAGCATTTGTTAGATATCTGAATAAGGACTTGACAAGCTTTTATAAAAAGATATATAATAACAGATTTTAGAGATTCATTTACTTGTTCCATCTTCTAAGAAACCACGTGCTGAAACACCATAGTAATTTAAGGAAAATGCAAGATTGGTTTCGCCTCCCTCAAGATGAGTCCAACAATACCAAAACTGGACAATTCAACGATTCAAAATGACCATGCGGCATTGATTGGTCTAATTAAGAAAGCATGCATCTCATGATTCATGAGGCAGTAGAATTTTTTATATGTCCTGTTGTCTTCACTAAACTCTTTCAATTACTATAAAAGCCATACACCTAGCATCCCAATATGCATAAACAAACACATACATTATTAAGATTCCTCATTGGAACACAAGAAAGAAAAGGTGCGAGAGATGGAGAACTTCCCCGTGATCAACTTGGCGAATCTCAATGGTGAGGAGAAGAAGGCTACCCTAGAGCAGATTGAAGATGCTTGCAAAAACTGGGGATTTTTTGAGGTACCCCACGAACTGGCTCATAAGAGCTTTCTCACACTCTTAACATATAAGTCTCCATACATTTGCAAGCTAAAGTTTTGTTGATGTTGTTCATTTGAATTATGCTAACTAAGATGCTTTCCTGATTGCAGTTGGTGAATCACGGAATATCCCAGGAACTTCTGGACAGGGTGGAAAGGCTAACAAAAGAGCATTATAGGAAATGCATGGAGAAGAGGTTCAACGAGGCAGTGAGAAGTAAGGGGTTAGAGTGTGTCCAAGATGAACTCAAGGACATGGACTGGGAGAGCACCTTCTTCTTGCGCCATCTCCCAACTTCCAACATCTCTGAAATTCCTGATCTCACCCAAGAGTACAGGTAAACAAATTGAAAACTAAGAGATACATGAATATGCATGCATGCTACTTGACATATTGTTCATAGTGTGACACGCATCACTGTGTGCACTTGACATGTCTTAACTGGAGGAGGTAATGATGCAGGGATGCAATGAAGGAGTTTGCAGAGAAACTGGAGAAACTAGCAGAGGAGTTGCTAGAGGTGCTGTGTGAAAATCTTGGATTGGAGAAGGGGTACTTGAAGAAGGCGTTTTATGGATCGAGAGGTCCTAATTTTGGGACAAAGGTGGCAAACTACCCTGCTTGCCCAAAGCCAGAAATGGTGAAGGGTCTTCGTGCCCATACAGATGCGGGTGGGATAATCCTTCTCTTGCAAGACGACAAGGTCAGTGGGCTTCAGCTTCTGAAAGATGGCCAATGGGTGGATGTTCCTCCGATGCGACATTCCATTGTTGTTAACCTTGGTGACCAAATTGAGGTATATATGCTATGCTACCTATATATATATATATATATATATATAGGTTTTTTGTTTGATTAAGTTGTAGTTATAGTAATTGTGATGCAACATTTCACAGGTAATAAGTAATGGGAAATACAAGAGTGTGGAGCATCGTGTGAATGCTCGAAGTGATGGGACGAGAATGTCGGTGGCCTCATTCTACAACCCTGGCAGTGATGCTCTTATCTACCCTGCACCACCATTGTTGGAGAGAGACCCTTTGTACCCAACATTTGTATTTGAGGATTACATGAAGCTCTATGCTACGGTCAAATTCCAACCAAAGGAACCAAGATTTCAAGCCATCAAGGCTCTCAACTCTTTTTAGAATACTTCCAACTCCATCACATGCAAGTCTCAACCAACACGATACACTTCAAGAACAATTAAATAGAAAAATGGATAAAAGACCGCAGTATGCTGCAAGAAATATTTATTTTATAATTATTCAAATGCTTATTTACAACACCTGATTTGTTTACTTTCTTTATAATATATAAGTCATTATTCTTTGTTGGTAGTTGATTTCTAGTATTATTTATCTGCTCCATTATTTTGGAAAATAAAAAGGGAAGTTTCAAGTTGGGTGTCATTACCAAAATGGTTACACTCTATGCTTAAACAGGAAAGTTGCATGAGAAAGCGAGAAATAAAAAATATTTGGCGATGCTTATGATATGATAAGACATGAATCCAACACCACACTGATATGGAAGAATGTCCTCCTATAAACTTTCATCTTTATCCCTTGCCTTTGGCACCCTAACAAAAATTGCAGCCAGATGATCAACGTTGAGTGACACCTGATCGAGGGGAAAGAAAGGGACAGGAAAACAAGTGGCAACATAAATGGGCAATATGACCTTCCCGTATTTGTGACTGAACAGAAAAGAATGGCCAGTGCAGAAAGAAACAAGCAATGCAATAATGGATAAGAAAACAGAACTTAAGCCGAGAAGAAGTTTGAGTGACAATGTTGTGCGATAATCTCTGGTAGCTTTCTAGAAGTGAGGATGGTAAGGAACACTCTATGTCTAACAATAGAGAATCAAAGTAAAAGTTAAATATTGTCGAATTTAATTAATAAATATGAATCACTTTAAGGATGATTTAACTCTTTTACAAATACTTCTTTCGAAAGGAAAAAGAGATCTTATAAACTTACCAAAAGCTGCCAATTCAAACCAATAGGGGACAATAAAAGAAAAACAACACAACATCAACCTACACAAACTAACAAAAGCTCTTGATTTAAGTCATAATCAAGACACTAATCATAAAAAGAAAAATAAGCAGAAGAAAATTTAGTTGTAATTCAGAACCAAACATTTAGTTGAACCAAAGAAAGAATTTCAGAATGATCAATTACTCATCTTCAAAGATGTGTTTGTTTCTATGCCTCTAAATCTCACTCATAACTGCAACATAAACACTTCTCCAAACGACATTTACATAAACTGGGACATTGCATAATTTAAAATACAAGAAATGTGAAATAGAATCAATATAACACTGGATCTAAACTAGTCAAGCAATTTTACAGTAAAAAAACAAATGTCTTGTTGTCTCCTATTCTTCTTCACACATACAAGAGGAATCTCTCTTCTAACCAAGTTAGTCTTAAAGGCCATTAGAAGCCATCGTATTTTCCAACACTTTCTAATATGTAAAATGAGTTGAAGTAAGAACCTTGATTTTCCAAAAAGAATAAAAAAAGACGACAATCTTTCCGTGTGTATATATATACACGTATATCTTCTATACTGACTAATAGTGATGAGTGATCTATTTTTTTTTTAATATTTTGATAAAAAATTACATGCTATGTTATCATATCATAAAATACCAACATTTGCTTAAACTTTTTCAATCCTTAAATTTACTTTTAAGAGTCAAAATAAATTCTAGTGCAACCACGCACTTAAACATGAAAGTCTTAACCTACCTATGGTAGACAATGTGACAAAAAACTTAAACATAGAACATAACATTACCTTTGAAGTTGCAATCAAAATTATTTGAGTATTATTAATTACACTAAGAATGTCCAGAAACAATTCTCCAAAATCGCAAACTGGAAACGTTGCTACAATTCAGAACTTTCTTCCTAGCTCACATTTTACATATAAATGCACACCTTTGATATCCAGACAACAAGGATGTGATACAAACAAAAAAAGATTTGTATGACATTTAAACATAATGCCACACTGAAATGATATGATAGAGCTTAGGTTAGGTCCTACAACTTATCTCCTTTATCACTTGATTGTGGAACCGTAGTTAAAATGGCTGTTAGAAGATCAAAGTATAGAGGAAACTGTGCCACAGCATAGAATGTGACAGGAAAAAAAGTGGCTGCATAAATGGGGTATAGGACCGTCTTGTATCCGTGACTAAGCAGAAAAAAATGGCCGGTGCAGAAAGAAACAATCATTGCAGCAATGGATACGAAAAGAGAACTCAAGCCAAGAAGAAGTTTGAGTGGCAAATCTCTGCGAAAATCTTTGGCTTGCTTTCGAGAAGTGAGGATGGTAAGGAACATTATGAGACCAGTGACGGAAAAACAAAGTCCAACAAGCGAAGCAATGGCAAATACATCGAATGCAGGCTTGCCTTCTAAATTAGGCCTACCTTGGTCGTCGGTGCCACCAGGGATGCTGTTGGCTGCAGTGAAGGAAACACCAGCAACAAGTGCAGCCACAACAGAACAAGATTCAGACGTATCCTTCAGCCACTCTCCACTTTCCTCTATCAGTTCTTTATGTGTTTCCTCGAAGATGTCCCCTGCGGTTTTCCCCTTCTTGTCACTTCTAAAGGAAAAGTGTTGTGGCACAAGGCCTTTAATATACTGCTCCAGAGAAAAACAAAACATCAACATTACCATAAATATTGCAGTAATTGTCTTTCATTCATCTACTCTTTCTACCGTTTCATGCAATCTTTTCTCTCTAAATATTGCCACTCTACATTTATAATAACATTGTATTATTATGTGTGCTAGAAAAGTTATTTTAAAATAATGTAACTAGATCTAAAGATCAAACTCAGAAAGTGTAAAATTAAATTAAGTAAAAAGACTTTGTGTTTGTGTATACCTGAAACCACTTTATATCCCACACCATTTGTAAGGCAGAACCAGCTATCTGCCAAGGTTTATCGCCGCCAGGAGCATATGCTGCCAAGTGTAACATGGTGCTCTCATCTTCATCTACTGTCAGAATTAAGTTATTCCAAACTTCTGGTTTTGACTGCATCTTCGTTTTCAAACACTGAACAACAAGGGGTTGCCTATTCAGCACAGCCACAAGCAACACATTTTCTTTCTTTGAGTTAGTGTTATGGATGACACTTGGAATTCGATATAACATTTCATTCACCATTTCAACTATGCCATTTCTTGCTGCAACCAAAAAGGCTGTCTCCTTTTTGTCAATTTTTTCTTCTTCAGCTAGTTGATCGGATTCCTTCTTCATGGTCTGACTTCGTTCTACAGTCTTTTTGTCATCAACATCTGTTTTATTTTCTCCTTCCAACCATCCTAACTCACTGGTTTCACCTGTCAGTACCAATGCCAAACAAGGAAAAGTAGAGCTTGTTGTACTTCTTTATATAAATTGAACATATACATATAATAAAATATAATGATTCAGGGTTTTCACCTTTGAACTTATAAAAAGACGAAATAAGAAGCTTCAAGAAATTATAAAAAGTTCTACAAAAGGATTTGGTTCTGATATAAAGAAAGAACCATTAATCCTTTAAATTTGAAGCTATAATTTTCCGAGTTATATACCTTGTTTATATTGGCTATAAACATTATACATATCTGTTTCAACTTTCATATCGGTTGGGACACCTCCACTTCCTGTAAATGATGCATAAGGTCTTTTCAATAGTGCCTTCAAGAGTTGACGACTCCATACATGCCTCTTCTTTGTCTTTCTTATTTCCTTTAATTCTTAAAAAGCAGGTGTATTATCAATGGTGTTAGTTAAACCATCTTGCCCTAGATCAATATTTAGCAAGTAGCTAGTAATAAATCAAGAAAATAACATGAAGAATCCATACCCACTCCTGAGAGGCCAAGAGTATGTACATATGCAGACCTAATAAATTGTTGAGAGGTTTCATAATTTGGAGGAAAAAGTCCAACCCGGGGAGTTCCCAATTCAATGGTACACTTTTTAAATGACGGGTTTTCTGAGTCATGCTGATTCTTTGTCGAGGGCATTTTTCCTTGACCAAAAAAAATGCGTCAGAAATAGATTTAGCTTTGAGAAACCAGTAAAAAAAAAGGATATTCCAACTAATTACATGTATTACTCTAACTGATCCACTCCAAAATCTTCCCTCAACATTTAAACACTAAAAGAATTATAATCTAGTACAAATCACTGTTTCAAGGGCCAGGCATACCAACCAATGGAATATATATATAAATTTCAAAATATATTAACTTTTGATGATAAAAAAATAATAATAGACCAACTCTTATAATATGAGTTACTCAATTTTAAGGTTTAAATATAACAGTTATAATAGGGCAGCAAAGATAAAATGAAAATAAATTATGTGAAAAACTTATAAAACGTAAATACTATAGATATAGAAAACAAAAAAAAAACACTATAATTAGTTATTTTAGTAAGAAACTTTCAATTTGAATAAAAACAAGTTTTTAATAAGCTACTCTAATATAGTTCAGAAACTAATTTATTTGTTTTATGAAACACACCAAACTTCCTTCTGTATGAGTTAAACCGCTAGCCCTTTTTCTGAACTATACTGTCTCTGAAGACGTGTGTAATAAAGTAGGTTTGAGTAAATATTAAGTATTAGTAAAGAAAAGAATAAAGTTAGATGACATAAAGAAAACAAGAAGATAGACGATATAGCAGAATGAAAGTGTTCACATACCAAATAGAGCAATAACACTAAACGATCGAGCAAAGAAATCATATAGTGTGGCATAGTTCTTTGGATAATCCACTTTATCAGACTTGGGATTGTCCAATATCTTTCCCAGATTCGCGTTCATTTGTTTCACAGGATCCAGTGGCTCTACAAGTATACCTTTCACACACAAAAAAGTAAGCAGTATATGTATATATAGATAGAACTTCGTATTTATGACAGTAAAAATGCACATTTTAAAAACTTATGTAATAATTTTTTTGAACACTTTTTATAGTATTATAAATTGGAGGTCTCAAGTTAGGTCTCAAGTTACTGTGAACATATATTTAAACAAAACATACACCATTTTAAATCTGAAATTAGAATACACTTATACTTGGAAACATGGCCCTTTCAACCTAGTTCGTGATGTTAATATTACTTACAGTGGTACAGGATTCGCTTCCACCATGAAAGTTTGGTAGCACTTTTGAAAGCCGACGGCCTGGTTGCAAGGAGTTTGAGAGGAGTGAATCCCTCTTTATTCTTATGTGTGCTAAGGAAATCATAGTAATGCACTATTATCACTGCCAAATCTGCACCATATCCATAAAAGCATATATACTATTCAGTATATAGAGCGTTCTGTTATTTCAAAATAAAAATACAACATATTAAGTAAAGTTGCTAATCCTAAGTAAAGAATATATCGTGTTGTTAATCTACATCATTTCAACAACAAATTCAATCTCAATTTATCTTCCTCTTGTTCTATACAAAGTGTTCCAACGCTGGAATACCACCAACAAAAACAATATATATATAGTAATGAGAATATATAGCCTCCAAGTATATCCACAAGCCCCCAACATTTATTAAGAATTAATATAATGTGATAATATGTTACATAATGTTCGGATAAAACTATAACATAGTGGTCTAAACATATCGAAATAGTGATATAAAATATAGCAGGAACAGAAGATAGGTATGAGAAACATACCGAAATACTCTCTCCTGATAGCACAGTGAAGAATAGTGTCACCATTGTGTCGCACAAGATCTTGCAAGGGAGCGCTGTGGCCGGAAACTTTAGAAAGATAAGCAAAGGCTTGTTTCTTCCAGTTGATGGCAGCTCCAAAGAGAGGTGTCTCTCCATGTTTGTTCTTTCGACTCACCAAGTAAATCCTCTCGTTCTTCGTTCCTATGATCCACCTACATATCTTTGCGAAACCCCTCGAAGCCGCAACATGCAGAGGAGTATCCCCTCGATCGTTCACCATTTCCAGTGCCTTGATCTTCACTTCATGTCTGTGTCCGATAACTGCATTCACAAGGTCATAAACCACATCTTCTTCGTCCAAATCCACGGCCACGTGCAATGCAGTGCCCACGGAACCGTTAATCATTGCCGTGTGACATGCTGGGACTTTGTTGTACATCTTCACAACCTTCTGCCATTTCCCTTCCAATGTGTACTCCGCCAGCTGATCACTCACTTCATCTGATGAATTGTAAGACAACTCCTCCTCAAAATTTCCAGGATCCATGCTTCTTGAACTTCAATTAACGAGAATGTATGTTTGTCTCAACTACTGAAATAATGCGTTACTATTTTCTGCATGCGTCTTATATATACCAAATAAGGACTCTGATACTTCAACTTCACATGTTATGTTATGTTATGTCATGTCACTTTTTCTAGGTGACAAGGGAAGAATAATTTTTGGAGATAGTAAGATCTTGGAGGTTGTTATGGATGGACCAATCTTCAATGAGACTTTTGTGAACGAGGAAAGAAAAGAAAATATTCTAACCTACGCACACTTCATCTTAGGCTCTTTTTCTCTCTTTTTTTCGCCAGCGGGGTCACATAAGTGTTATTGGTTTCTTAAGAAAAAACAAACATTACTTATTTCACTTCAGTAGCTCTGGTAAAGTACAAGTTCCATAAACTTCTTCCTTTTTTTTCGACCGGCTGATTTGTCAGGACCCTTTTTCTTTAGCCTCTTTTCACTGTTACTGAACAAATTGCTGTTAACCTAACCATTTTTCAATAGACTAAAGTGCTGAAAAATGGTATTTTTGGTGCATAACTTTAACTAGTGTTAAAATATGGTGGTCTGAATTATTTTACTTTAAAATTACTGTGATAGAATAATCAAAGAATGAACAATCAAGACAATGAAGTCATCAACTCTGCATATCAAATACTATTAGAAAGTTTTGATCCTCAAATTAGAATTAGCCAAAACATCAAGCACAATAAGGATAAAAGCAATCACAATGGTACAATAAACATATTTGTAGGAAGGTCTTTTCTCTATGGGCCGGGTTTTGGTTTGAAAAAAACTATATTGTCCATTGGCAGGACGATCCCAAACCTAGAAAATGATCGGGACTATTTCTTCCTGCACCTCCATATATTCTTCTGTCACCTCCACACAAAATATGAAATTACTTTTTTATTCTTCTTGTGTCACCCCCATAGAGTAGCTTCCAGATTATGTAATCCGAACACGCATTTGAAAAAAGACTTCTGGATTACATAATCCATAAGCTTAAAAAGACTTCCAGATTATGTAATCTGGAAACTAATTACGAATTTGAAAAAAGATTACATAATCCAGAATATTACAAAGGAATATTTTTGGAAATACAAAAATTTATGGAAGTGGAAGAAGAACATATGGAAGTGCAGGAAGAAACAGTCAATGATCAGTTAAGGTGGGTCGTGGGCACCATACTATGTAAAAATACATTTTTGTTCTTTAGTTAAAAATAAATTAATCTTTAAAATTTCACACATCTTTTACATCTTCTTTCTTCTTTCATTTTAACTTATCCGGTACACTATTTTCTTGCATTTGTTTGTCATTGATTTGAGTGTCTTTTGTTTTATTTTAAACATTCCAGATTACATAATCTGTAATATTTTTTTGATCTGGAATTGTTTCTCTAGATTTATAGAATCCAGAAACAATTTAAAAAAAATAATATATATTTCAGATTACATAATTAGAAAGCTAATCTCGATTTCGAAAATAGTTTCTAGATTATGTAATGCAAAATATATTTTAAAAGAAATAATATTATAGATTACATAATTCGAAAGTCTTTTTCTGAATTTGAGAATAGCTGGATTACATAATCCATAAGCTAATCTCATATCTAGAACAAAACTTCTAAATTATATAATTCAGAAACTAATATCAAATCTGAAAAAACACTTATGTATTAAGTAATTTGGAAGTTAATCATTGATTTGAAGAGACTTCTGAATTATGTAATTCAAAATATAAACTACACTTTAATTTTTTTTACAGAAAAACATTTTTGGAATAAAAAAACTTATGAGGGGAACTCAATAACCTAACCTATGGAGGTGCAGTAAGAAGCAACCATCACTTAATTGTGAGGGTCCCTTATCAGCAATGACATGGTTGGTGTGTCATATAAGCTAATTTGTATGGAAAAATTTACTTTTGACAACCTACATTTTCTCTTGCTTGCATTTATCAACTATATATTTAATAAAATATTAAATTAAAACATAAATTAAATTATTGAAAAAAAGACTAATAAAAGTGATTTGTGGAATAGTAGTATAAAGTTTGATGGAAGTGAAAGTTTCAGGTCCCAATTTATATACAAGGACATGGGCATAGCAGAACATATATAATAGTCTATTTGAACGTAAATAGAAAAAAGAGAGTAAAATATCTATGTATAGTCGGAAGGCGACCACCATTGTTGATATGAAGATTAGGAAGGGAATAGCATTAAAATAGTTTTTGGATCTTGATAACATATTATTTGCAGAAAAATAATATGTTCACAGAAGACGTGACAAAACAATAAGAGAGACAACACAAAAAAAGAAAGAATTGTCTATTAAAAAATTGTTTTTGTATCACTGCTTGGTAAAGAGAATGTAAATTGAAAAACAGTTTGCAGGCTGTGATTCTCATTTCTCTCAATGTAAGGTTGAACTCAAATTTATTTAAAGCATTACTGTTCAGAAACTTTTCTCCTCAATCGGAACTTTCCAAGAAACCAACAGAACCTTGCTACAATTCAAAAGCTATTTTTCATAGCTAAAAAAAATGCATTCACACCAAACTTGCTTGATATTTACCCGGAAAACAAGCTCACAATCACTCTTAAATATCAAAAGGGAAAATTGATTTGAATGACAATTGCATGAATGATGAATCCAGCACAACACATCCTATAACTTGGCTCCTTTATCAGCTGTCCATGGCACCGTAGCTAGAATGGCCGTGATAAGATCAAAGTATAGTGGAAACTGTGCCACAGCATAGAAAATGACTGGTAAAACAGTGGCTGCATAAATGGGGTATAGAACCATCTTGAATCTGTGACTAAGCAGAAAATAATGACCGGAGCAGAAAGAGACAAACATTGCAGCAATGGATACAAAGAGAGAACTCAGGCCTAGAAGAACTTTGAATGGCAAAGATCTGCGAAAATCTTTGGATTGCTTTCGAGAAGTGAGAATGGTAAGGAACATTATGAGTCCAGTGACAGAGAAGCAAAGTCCAACAAGTGAAGCAACGGCAAATATATCGAATGCAGGCTTGCCTTCTAAACGAGGCCTACCTTGTTCATCGGTGCCACCGGGGATGGCGCTGGCAGTAGCAAAGGAAACACCAGCAACAAGTGCAGCCACAACAGAACAAGATTCAGATGTTTCCTTCAGCCAATTGCCACTTTCATGTATCAGGCTTTTATGTGTTTCCTCGAATATTTGCCCTGCAGTTTTCCCCCGATTGTCGCTTCTAAAGTAAAAGTGTTGTGGCACAAGGCTTTTAATATACTGCTCCAATGAAAAACAATAAAGGCTCATTCTATGAAATACCCTAGTAATCAATGTACAAAACATTAAAACAACAATCTTGATGTGTTGACAACTCAAAGTAACATTTGTTTGTGTATACCTGAAACCACTTTATATCCCACATCATTTGCAAGGCAGAACCAGCTATCTGTGGAGACTTGTCGCCCCCTGGAGCATATGCTGCCCAGTGCAATATGGTGTTCTCATTTTCATCTACTGTCAGAGCTAAATTATTCCAAACTTCTGGTTTTGACTGCATCTTCATTTTCAAATTCTCAACAACAAAGGGTTGCCTGTTCATCACTGCCACCAGCAACACATTCTCTTTATGTGAATTAGTGTTATGGATGACACTTGGAATTCGGTTTAAAATTTCATTCACCATTTCAACTATGCCATTTCTTGCTGCAACCAGAAATGCTGTCTCCGTTTTGTCAATTTTCTTCTCAGCCACTTTATCACTTTCTTTCTTAATTGTGTCACTTGGGCTTAAAGATCTTTTGTCTATAGCCTGTATTTCTTTTTCTTCCTTTTCCAACCATCTCAATTCATTAGCTGCACTAGCTTCACCTGTCAGTATGAAGTCAAACCAGAAAAGGTAAACGTTGTTCTTTATCTTCACATACATATTTTACAGACAAAAGAATTTTATTAATAAAACTTCTAAGCATGTTTAAGGAGATTGCTTTTTAAATTTATTCATCATTGTCAATTTTTTAAATTAGTTTTGAAGGTATGGAAATGACTATAAATCGTATAGCGTATCAAGTTTACAGCATCTTTTATTCATTTGTTGATTGTACCATGTTAGACCCTTTATTTATTGGACGATGAACTAGATGTTTACTAGTGTTAGACACTACATAATAGTTTTTCTGATTTCTAATAAACTTAGGTTTATATACATTTCAAGAAAATTATTAAATAAAAATTAATTTTAAAAATTAAAATAATTAGTCGTTATATTAACTAAATTAGAAAATCTTTTATAAACTAAAACATTATTGAAATCTAAAATAGTTTCTATTATTAATAAAAATTTATAAAGTAGTTTCTAAATTAGTATCTAACTATTATTTATTAACTACTTAGGTTTAGTATTTCTTAATCCTTTCATATTCATTCTATGTAATTATTTCTTTAAACAAAGTCTATTTCTTCATAGATTTTGACTTGAGCTTCATCCATCAGACACTGGGTGCTAGTTCAAAAACATCGAAACAATTGTGTATTTAAATTATTGAAAAGTGTATTTAAGCCTAACTCAGATTCTATATAATTAATCTAAGAAGAGTGATAGAAAACACATAAATTTCACGTAATATAGTTAGCATAAGATAGAGAGTTGGTTTTTGCATACGTACATACCTTGTTTATACTGGTTATAAACATTATACATATCTGCTTCAACTTGAATATCAGTTGGGACACCCCCACTTCCTGTGAATGCTGCATAAGGTCTTTTCAATAGTGCCTTCAAGAGTTGACCACTCCATTCATGCCTCTTCTTCGTGTTCCTTATTTCCTTTAATGCTTAAAAAAGCACATCAAACCAGATCAATCCTATTAATTAAACCATTAGCTAGCAATAGATCAACAAATTAGCACCAAGAACACATACCTACTCCTGAGAGCCCAAGAGTATGTACATATGCAGACCTTAAAAAGTGTTGACTGGTTTCATAATTTGGTGGAAAATATCCAACCTCGGCAGCTTTAAATACGATTTTACGCTTCTTCTTTGATGGTTTTTCTGAAAAATGTGTAAGAAATACATTGAGTATTGAGAAACTAGTCCCCCAGAAAAGAAAGAAAAAAAGAGAAGATAGAATCAGAACCCGTTACCAATTGGAGCAGCAAGACCTCTGAATATAGCAAAGAAGTCACATAATGTGACATAGTTCTTTGGATAATTCAGTTCCTCAGATTCTGGTTGCTTCTTCATCTTTTCCAAAATTTTCTTCATTTGTTTTTCAGGGTCCACTTGTTCCACAAGCATACCTTTTGACAAAAGAAAAAAATATTTGCAATGTACATAGAAATTTTACAGATTATTGTACTTACGATTAGTAAGTGTGATCATTTTTAAAAATTATATATCACTAATCAAGCTAATGGATCAATAATCCTCTCTTTTCTAAACAAAATAAAGCATACGCCTGTAATTAACCTGATTTAAATCTGAAACTAGAAAGTTTTTCTTATTTTACCATTGAAAGTTGTCAAATTAATTTTATTTTATATACATGAACATGATTTTAGTAAAACGATGGACATTTGATGATTGTTGGACAAATTGATTTATCATTTGGTTTGGTGAAGTAAAGGCATTATGCTGTTTTTTGGGTGAGTTTAAGCACTTGACAGCTGTAAAAGCTCCGCTCTGTGAATCTGGAGCAGCAAGAAATTGAAAGCTAAAGTGAGGAAAATATTTCTTGGGAGAATTTGGTGCAATTTTGTAGAACCTCAGAGTTGGGATTAACGGCTGTAGGTGCAGGGGAGGTATCATGCAGAGGTGTCACCTAGAGGAAGCAAATGGCGTGGGGGTAGTTGGTATGCAGCTTTTGAAGCTTCAATTTTGGATTCATGATTCTGGTCTAGAGGTTATGAAGCTAATCTATGAGGCAGCAGTTGGTAATGCTAAGCAGCTATGGTATGGAAAGGGTGCTGACAGAGAGATTCTGTGTGTATGGGAGCATCATTATGGGGTTTCTATGACTTTCTCCACGAGGTCATGCAGTTGTTAAATGCTTTAGGAAGCAGAAGGGGATCTAGGAAAAGTTCTTTTGGCACTAGCAGGGGGCACTGGTGTTAATGCTACAAGGGTCATCAAGAACCAAGCAAACGGATGCCAATTGGAAGGGAGAAAGTTTTCTGGTCCTGTTTTTGGTGCTGCATACTGCATAATTATGCAGCTCTTGTTCTGTTTTTGGTGCTGTATACTGCATAATTATGTAACTTTTAGCCTTTGGTTAAGCTGTTTTTGTGTAGGAAGCAGTGTGGATTTGTTTTTATGATGTATTTTTGAATTTGTAGTGATTATGAACTTGTTAGTTACATACAGAGGTTGAAGATATTTGTATAAAGATTCAGATACCCGAATTGTTGTCTTTTAATTATTATTTATTCATTGCTCATAAAAAGTTAAAAGAATTTAAACTTTTATTTGATTAAAACTGATAAAATAGTAGCTTTTAAGTAAAATGGATAGTTTACACTGATACAAGTATCTAAATATTACTTCATTTCATGAAATACGGTGTATAGATACGATATATTAACATCGTAGATATATAATAATACTTGGATGGTGATATAGTAGAAAACATACAGATAACAAACCAGTAAAATAATATTTTCCAGAATACTTACAGTGGTAGAGGATTCGCTTCCACCATGAAAGTTTGGTAGCACTTCTGAAGGCCGAGGGCCTAGTAGCAAGGACTGTGAGAGGGGTTAATCCCTCTTTATTCTTATGTGTGCTAAGGAAATCATAATAATGCACTATTATGACAGCCAAATCTGCGCCATATCCATAAAAACATATACACATTAATGAAAGAATTAATATAATGTAATAATGTGGTCTAAAAGAAGATAGGTATGAGAAACATACCAAAGTACTCTCTCTCGATAGCACAGTGAAGAATAGTGTCACCATTGTGACGCACAAGATCTTGCAAGGGAGCGCTGTGGCCGGAAACGTTAGAAAGATAAGCAAAGGCTTGTTTCTTCCAGTTGATGGCAGCTCCAAAGAGAGGTGTCTCTCCATTTTTGTTCTTTCGACTCACCAAGTAAATCCTCTCCTCCTTCGTTCCTATGATCCACCTACATATCTTTGTGAAACCCCTCGAAGCCGCTACATGCAGAGGAGTATCCCCTCGATCGTTCACCGTTTCCAGTGCCTTGATCTTCTCTTCATGTCTGTCTCTGGTAATTTCATTCACAAGGTCATAAACCACAGCTTCTTCGTCTAAATCCACGGCCACGTGCAGTGCAGTGCCCACGGATTCGTTAATCATTGCCGTGTGACACTCTGGGACACGCTTGTACATGTCCACAACCTTATCCCATTTCCCTTCCAATGTGAACTCTGCCACACAGTCACTCAATTTATCTGATGAATAGTTCGTCAAATCCTCCTCAGAATTTTCAAAACTTTCAGAATTTTCAAAATTTTCAAAATTTCCAGGATCCATCCTTCTTGAACTTGAAATAATATGAGAATTATGTTTGTATGTATGTAGTGTTATTTAACATGGCAGGAGGAGACCATTGTAGCACTGATGCTTCAACTTCACATGTTTTACCACTTTTCTATTTGACACGGGAAGTATAATTTGAGAGTACTGTCATGAATGGACCACTCTGAGTTTATGACACTGTAGCAAACACCAAAGAAGAGAAAAAGAAAACATATATTCATATGGTTATGATGAAGAAATAATCTACGTTACACTTTTTTAAATACATTTTTTTAGTAATTTATTAAAAAATATACAAATGTTATTAGTCTTACATTTTGTTTAGTATGAGTTGTATGATTTAAGAGGAAGGAAGATAAATATAAAAAAAAATATTACTTTCACAACATTTTTGTTTTACATCTTCTATTAGTCCACATTTCACAATAAAAGAGTATTTCTCATTTTTTTTACTTCTATTAATTATATTATGGAATAATTTGTTGTTAGATTGTGAACATATGAGAACTCATAAATAAAAATATATATATAGAGTAATAATAAGTTGATATTGGATTATCTTCCTTTCACATTTAAATAAATTTATTATTTTATTATAATAAAATAAAATTGTAGAGTGATTTTTTTTCCTTTGTTAAACAAACTTTATATATATATAATATTGTAAAAGAATTATTATTTGGTTTGAGATCAGTCTCAAAAATGTTTTTTTTATTAAATCGCTTTTCAAATTAATATTATCACTGAACCACTCCAAATTGTTGGGAGTGGCCTACTGAGTTTATTGGATTCGAAAGAAAAATAAAGGGTTACTTGTACTACAAAAAAGTACAACCTCCATTTTTTGTTCTTTCTGTTGATTCTTTTTCTTCAATTTTTCTGTTTATTAGTAATGGTAGCTGTAATGACCTTTGGTTTTTTATTCTTTTCGACTTCTCAGTGTGACTGAACAACAAAATTTGGAAAAAAAAATAAAGCAGAAAAATAGTTGTTGCTCCATGGGCTGCAGAGAACTGTTATTGTAAATTGATGGAACCAATTATGTGTTTGGAATTTTGTTAGGAATTTCCTGAGAAGTTATGATAGAATGAAAAAGAAATGGGATGAGAGGAGACTGACAATGTTATTAACTTAAAATTGAGTGTAGATAAAGAAAGGAGAGTGACAATGTTATTAACTTAAAATTGAGTGTAGATAAAGAAAGAAATATTGCGTGGTAAAATTTTACACTAGTTAGAGGTTAATAGTAGTTAATATACATTTTTTTTCCTTTTAATTCATTATATTTTAATTCATTATATGGAGGCATACAATTTCAGACTCAATTCTCTATCTAGCACCATTTACTCTTTTATTTTCCTATCTAGCATCATTTTGTTTTTATTTTCCTATCTAGCACCCTTTTATTTTTATTTCCCTATCTAGCACCCTTTTATTTTTTATTTCCCTATCTAGCACCATTTCAAAAAATAAATAAATAAATAATAAATTTTTTTTAATTTTAATTTTGAATACATTAAAATTTAAGTATTTTTAATGTTTAAAATAGTTAGAAATATAATTAATGAATAAAGAAATGAGATTTTACAAAATAAAAAAAAAGTAATAAATTAAAAATGTTTAGTTTAAATTTTTTTTAAGAATGAAGAAAATAAAAAATTAAACTCTACAACAACATAAAAGTTGAATCTATAAACATAAATTAGTATTTATTTTTATTATTATTGATGATGTAATCATGTTAATTTCAAGTAAAAAATACAAGACATAATTTTTTTTATAAAAATAAGTGTATTTTTAGAAGCCTAGTGTGTAATTTGTCTCTTTTCTTTGTCTTTTCTGATATATATATATATTAGTCTTCTTCTTTGGTTAAAAAAAATTATAAAAAAATCAAAGTCAATTAGTATTAATTAATATTGAACGCACAAATAATATTGAAGTGTTTATCTACCCTAAATGCAAAATCCTAAAAAAAACTAATGCAATTGCTACACTTAATGCTTAAAAATGAGAAGAAGAAAAATATAAAAATAAATAAATATAGAAAATAAAAACAGCAACATTGAAACAAATCTTTCATGTTACGAAAGACTATTTGATGGAACTCCTAAGAGATGAAGAGTATTAACATGCATACACTGGTCAAATACTATGCCAAAGTCCCAACATGAAAATAACCTCAAAGGGGATACCTAAGTCAAGTCGAATAAGGACTGATATGGACATAAGAGAATACCATGATCGAACAAACAAATGTTCATATTGTCAAACACCATGACACAAAAAGAACATGTCCCAACATTATTGGATTGTGCACTTCTCGTCATTAATTATATTTCATTTCGCACAAACTATTTAATGTACCATTAAAGAAAATATTAAATGAATGATCATCTTTCATTTTTTTTTTATGATCAACATCTACTTATTTAGTATCGTCTTATATCTCTTATCTTTATCTTGTTTGGATTTTTACTTTTTTGTATATCTTGTATATTTATCTTATTTTGTTTTGTCTTTATTTTATATCTTATATGTGTTTTAGTTATTATTTTTTTCTGTTATTGTTTATTTATTTTTGTTTTTTGTTTTTGTTTTATTATTGCTGTTTTTATTTTCTATACTTATTTATTTTTGCATTTTTTTCTTCTCATTTTTAAGCATTAAGTGTAGCATTTGCATTAGTTTTTTTTAGGATTTTGCATTTAGGGTAGACACTTCAATATTATTTGTGTGTCCACTATTAATTAATACTAATTGACTCTGGTTTTTCTATAATTATGTCCTATATTTTTTACTTGAAATTAACATAATTACATCATCAATAATAATAAAATTAATACTAATTTATGTTTATAGATTCAACTTTTATGTTGTTGTAGGGTTTAATTTCTTATTTTCTTCATTCTTAAAAAAATAATTTTAAACTAAAAATTTTTAATTTATTATTTTTTTATTTTTATTTTGTAAAAAGTCATTTCTTTATTCATTAATTATATTTCTAACTATTTTAAACATTAAAAATACTTATATTTTAATGCATTCAAAATTAAAATTATAAAAAAAAAATTAATTTATTATTTATTTATTTATGAAATGGTGCTAGATAGGAAAATAAAAAATAAAAGAGTGCTAGATAAAGAAATAAAAACAAAAGGGTGCTAGATAGAGAAATAAAAACAAAAGGGTGATAGTTAGGAAAATAAAAGTGTAAATGGTGCTAGATAGGGAATTTACCCTACAATTTCAAAGTAACAATAACTTAAATATGAAGATTAATATTAATTTTATCTTAACCAATTAAAAATAAGTCTCATATTTTTTGTGAAGAAAATGCATCTACTCATAAGTTGACTAATTTAATTATTCATAGAGAATATTTATTTCATTGGTATAATAGACTTTCATATAGTCAGTTATTAGAATTCTTTATGATATATATATATATATATATATATATATATATATATATATATATCGTTTTTGTTAGCAATGAGTTTTGGTATATTCTCTCTATATTTTTGTATTTTTTTTAATAATATTTTTTCATGTGATGACAGATAATTATTGTTGCTCCAGTCTAGTTGAGATGTCAAGTTGTATAGTGATGTCTAAAGTGAAAGTTTTTATCAAAAAAAGTTAGAAACAAGTACCTCAAAATATTTAGTCATTGAGTTAGAAGATTACACTACAAGAAAATCATGAAATAAAAACCAATTTTTAGAAACTAAAATAATTAGTTGCAATAGTAACTAAATTAGAGACCATTTTAGAAACTAAAAAAGAAAATTGATTTCTAAATTAGTTTCTATTATTGTTAAGTAGTTTCTAAATTGGTATCTAATTAGCAACCAAGGTTTTAACTACCAATTATTTAGTTTCTAAATTTGGTAGCAAAAACCTTGGTTGCTAATTAGATACCAATTTAGAAACTATTTAACAATAGTAGAAACTAATTTAGAAACCAAACTTTTTTTTTAGTTTCTAAAATAGTCTCTAATTTAGTTATTATTGCAACTAATTATTTTGGTCTCTAAAAATTGGTTTCTATTTTCTTGTAGTGTTAGTTATGATACACTAAAAACTCTCGTTTCACTTAAAAAATCAAGAATAAAAAAATATATAACTATTTTAAAGGTAAAGAAAAAATTATAATGGAATTAACCCTACTATATTAAAAGAAAAGAAGTTGAAGTCGACAAAGCAAATTATATGAAAAAAAAAACATTTTTTATCATTTTTCTTGCACACAGTAATATAAGGTTAATATGTCGAATGGTGATATTTTTAATTTCCATTTAAAGCCATAATGTAAAATTAGAATTTGAATTTTCTAGTGAATATTTTGTGTTGTTTCTATTCCGTGTGTTTAAAATATATTGATTTTTGATATTTTAAAATAATTTAAAAGTTATTTTAATATATTAGAATCAGATTATTTTAAAGACACTTTAAATCACAACAACAAAAAATCAACAGAGAATTTGAACTCATAAAAATATCGATCTAGTTGACAAAAGTTTCTGTTTTAAAAATAGTTTGTTAACATATTAATGTTATTTTAGTAATTAATTTCTCATTTAAAATTTATTAAACTTTGAAATTGTTTTATAAATAAGTGCTAAAATAAATAAAAAATTTATAAATAACTAAAAGATATTTTCATATTCGTTTATTTTATTTTGTAATCCTAGTTGGAAGAGTTTAAGTTATTTAGAGCAACCTTATATAAAGTGAGATATAGAAAAAAAAAATGAAAATAGAAACAATTAATTAACACACACCCTCTTTAATTCGTCACTTTTGGAATTCTCCAGTTATGTTTCTTTTTGCTTTTTGCACTTTTTAAAGAGAGAGATGTAAGGAGGCATGAAGGATTCTTGAAGAAGAATGCTTACTAAAGTTTCATCTTCTTATCTTTCTTTTCTTGAATTTTTATGTAACTTGCCATTTTCTTCTTACCAAACATAACCAAAATTGTAAAAATTCTTTCACATTAACTTCTTTTAATATACATTTTTTACTTCTATCTAAATAATTTTAATTTACAAAAAAAGATTCCATTCTTTTAAGTGTTAATGGAAAAAATTATGCTCACAAATGAATCCTCTTGAGTGACATTTTCTATAAATGAGATCTTAACCCTTTAAAAATATTAATATAATATAAGTTTAGTATTAGTGGTTTTTTTTTTTAAAAATGGTACTATCTCAAATTGTTTCCCAAATGAGGAACAGTGTTCCATATTTTTTCCTATTTATTATACATTTTTCCTTTTTCCTCAATAGGTTTATTCGAATGTTTGACTCCTTTTATGATTACTAGTTTTAATTGTTATATCACAATTTTTTGTTGTTATAACTGTGGAAGCTTTTACATATTGGCGTGTTTCATATGCATGTTGTATATGCATCACAGTTCTTCTTCAAAAAGTATAAATTCAAGGAATAATCTTTCTCCTTTTTCCTTTATTTTAGAATAAAACTCGAGATGAAGGAAAGAATTGGTATATGTTTACATATTTTGAAATTTTTTATGAAACTTAAAAAATAACTATTTTCGCCACTGCACACTTGTTTTGACATCATGAAATTAACCATTTTCACTTAAAACTGAAATCCACCTAGTGAAAGATTTAGGTAATAATATGCAGAAAACTTTAGGTTAAAATATTTTATTATTAATTATTGCATAAAAAAGCATTTTAGTTTGCTATAAGTAGAATAGTTAAAAAAAAGGTGAATAATTGATTTGGTCTTATTTTTTACTAGCTCAGAATTTATTCTGTTGTTTTATTTTCAATTTTATTTTGGTCAGCATAAACATGATAATTACGATTGTTCTTTTTCTATATTTTTGTTTTATGTCCTATTTGAAAATGTTAAATTCTACATTTAAATAATAAAGACATTTAAAGAATTTATATTTTAGTTCGTTTTATCTCCTCTCTTATTCTTCTTGGGCTTCTTTTTTAACTAGTGAAATTGTAAAATAAATGTTTATTTTATATAATAAAATTTTATAATAAATAAATATTTTAATATTTCAAATTTGTACTAAATAAATATATATTTTACATATGAACTATATTTTATATTTATGATAAATAATTTATGTTGTGATACGAGTCTAGTTTAAGTATTGATAATATCTTCTAAAAAATAATGCAATTCAATTTAAAAATAAAAGTAAATTACATGGAAAGAGATAAAAAAAATTAAAATAGTAAAAATCATTTTTGAAAAATAAATTATATACACTTTCATTTAAAAAAGTTCTTAAAAACATTGTCGTTAAAATATTTCATTTTTAATTTATATGGACAGAAAAAGAATTGTGTTAATTCTCTTTAAGGATGTGTTTGGATTAAAGGATGTGGGGGAGTGGAAAGTTAAGGGTGAGTGGGAGTGGAAGTGTGAAGAAAGTGTGAAGAAAGTTGAGGTTGTTTGGATTGGGGTATGTTAGAGTGGATGTGTGAGAAAAGTTTATTGAAAACTGTAAGTGATGTGATAGTTGTAAGAATATTATAAATTATTTTGAATAGTAAAGTTTGTGAGATTACAATTTTACCCTTGTATATAAAAAAAGAATAAATAATGATTAATCCTATTTTATATTTTAGTTAATTATAATTTAAAATTAAAGTATAAATATATTATTTAACATTTTATTAATTAAGAATTATTTTTTATTTAAGTTAATTTATTTACATAATTTTAATATTATAAATGATTTTATAAATTATGTTATGTTATATATATATACAAATATATATAAAATTAATTTTAATAATAATTTTCATTATTATGAATAGCAAAATGAATATATTTTAAAAAGAAAATAGAAATTTAGAATATAACATGAATATTAAGTAAGTGTCAAAATATATAATATAAAGTCATTACATGAAGAACATAATAATGTTAATTAGAAAAAGAAAAGACATTCTCAGTAATAACATTTGAATCCTTTTTTTGGAGACCTTCAAACGGTTTTCTAGAAGACATATCTTATTCCGTTGTATGATAATAATTTCATATTTTTCATCGGCAACGTCTTCAATGCACCATTTGAAAAAATTACAGCCTAGAACCATGCCACTTCTAATCTGTTTTGAAGAAAACAATAAAATTGAACAATGAATAAGTTTAAAATAACATTCTTAAGTTTGTTTGAAACCTAATTGAATAAATTTTACCTTGTAGTTGGGACAACCCCAAAAAAAATTTCCAGCATTTTTTTGTGTTGTCGCTATTCTCAAAACAGCAAATTGTCCACAATCACAAATAGGATCAACGAAGGCACTTGTGCTCCCAGTAGCATGGGTAAAAGTACCACGTTTTTGCACACTAACCAGTACAACTAGATGACGACGTGTTGTGATATGCAGACATTAATGACACTTAACCAATGTTGTCGAAGTAATAAGATGGTAAAAAAGTTGCATTAAAAACAATATGATTATGTAAATAAGTAGCATGAAAAGTAGTATAAAACCTTAACAATAACAATGTCAACGTCAAAAATAACAAACACAATTCATCAATGTTCAACATAAACTTAGAAATAAAAATAACAATGACAATAACATAATAATAACACACTCAATGACCTTGATGACGTCGAATGTCAGCCAGAGTAACCTCCATTTTGTCCATTCGGGTATTCATGTTTTGTATGCCGGACAAAATTTGATTTAACAATTCCCTTTGAGTGGGGTTTTCCTCCTCAGGTTGACCACCTTCAACATCTTGTGCTGGCAATTCATCCTCTTCATCATCTTCTTCGTTTGCATGTTGGAGTCTACCAAGTTGCCATATGCCATTGACCTGGAATATATTTAATTTTGTCATACTTTTTTGCCAAAGTAATGATTCCAGCCTAGCATTATTGCTTGTTCATTGGACAAATCAAAGCCATACACCTGCAAGATCCTCGTTATCAAATTTGCATATGGGAGAGACATCTTGTTATCTCGACATTTGATGATGTGTTGCATTATGTAATGAGGCCAATTAATGCGTACATTATTCTTATTCTTGATTAACCACAATCATGAAAATATTTTCATTCAGCAGTTGTGCACAGTTGCTTCCTCGAGGGCACAAGATATGCACCCATGTGTAATGCAACAATCGGTCATTCATTTTCAGACTACCGACATTTTTCAGATTTTGACCTTCAACATCTTCACGAATCATGAACGATAATGCTAGACCTCGATCAAAATCCAGTTCCTCAGGTATCGTCCCTGGGGTTACTTAAGACCGTCATATTGTAGATGAGCAATGCACCCATGTGTAATGCAACAATCGGTCATTCATTTTCAGACTACCGACATTTTTCAGATTTTGACCTTCAACATCTTCACGAATCATGGACGATAATGCTAGACCTCGATCAAAATCCAGTTCCTCAGGTATCGTCCCTGGGGTTAACTTAAGACCGTCATATTGTAGATGAGCAATGATCATCCAATCTATTTCTTTAATGTGTATCATTTTTCCGCAAATCTCAATGGCAAGGTGACCAGCAGGTGTGAATTTTGCATTTGTATAAAATACTCTTACCAAATCCTCATAATACGGAAGATTAATTCCAAGGAAAGGTTGTAAAATTGCCAATTCAGAAGATTTTGGAATTCAAATCCTGAACCAGCAAAAAATGGAGTATGCATCACTTTTGGTGGTAATATTGCTCTTGCGTGAAAGTTCTTTTCAAAAACCACCATTTGACGCCTAGTACTGAAGTATCTTGAATAATCAAGAACTTCTGGAATCCTCGTTGGTGGAGAAGGAATGTCAACATCTTCTGCTGGAGATTTACCCTTACGGGTTCTGTTACGTTTGTGGGATGATGATGTCATTTATAATGCAATTACTACAATAAATAACTAAACAGAAGTTAACATAATATCATAAAGCAATAATGCAAGTTCAAAAACCAAAATATTACATTGCTAATGAAAGTAGAAGTTCACAGAGCAAAATATTACATGTCCAATAACTAACACAGACAATCAAATATTACATGCCCAATAACTAAGAAAGACAGTCAAATATTACATGTCCAGCTACTAACAAAGACAGTCGAATTTTAACACCAATAATTAATGTGAAATACAAATTAAAAAAAAATTAAGTCAAAATCATATTTTTACTCAAAACTTTGACTGTTTTTTTAAATTACTAAAAATCTTTTTTAATGTTTTTAATTATAACATTAATAAATTATGTTAAATCTACAAAAATGAAAACCCTATAAAAATATTTTTAAAATTTTTAATTTCATTATGTCTAAATTAAATTTTGTAAATCTTTTTTTATGAACAATTCATTTTTAAATAAATAATAACTTTGTACATTTATTATTAAAATATCAATTAAAAATACAACTTCTAAAATATCAATTACTTTTTAAAAAACCTACTAATTACAAATTTCTATTTCAAATTGTAAAAATATTCATTGTACCTTAATCATTAATTTTATTCTTTAATCACTACAACATTCTGTAAAAATATTATTTCTTATAAACAATTTAATTTTGAAACACTAATTACTATCTAAAATTATTATTAAAAATTCATATTTCTTATGTAATGTTTTTCTGACTTTTTAAATTACTATAACATTTTTTTATAACATTTAATTCTAACACCAATAATTAATGTGAAATACAAATTAAAAAAAATTAAGTCAAAATCATATTTTTACTCAACACTTTGACTGTTTTTTTTAATTACTACAACATTTTTTTAATTTTTTTAATTATAACATTAATAAATAATGTTAAATCTACAAAAATGAAAACCCTATAAAAATATTTTTAAAATTTTGAATTTTATTCTGTCTAAATTAAATTTTGTAAATCTTTTTTATAAACAATTCATTTTTAAATAAATAATAACTTTGTACATTTATTATTAAAATATCAATTAAAAATACAACTTCTAAAAATATCAATTAATTTTTAAAAAACCTACGAATTACAAAATTCTATTTCAAATTGTAAAAATATTCATTTTAAAAACATTAATTTTATTCTTATAAACAATTAAATCTTATAACAAAAATAACTAAAACAATTTTTTTAATAATTTTAATGATAATATTAATAATTTTTGTCCAATCATTTTAAATAAATAAATCTATTCTCTTATAAACAATATTTAACTAAACTTTTTCACTTCTCTTTAATCACCTAAACTTTAAAAAATTTTGTTTCCATTCTGGAAATCATTCATTTCATACAAATAAATATTTTTTTAAAATCTTACAAAAATTATAACTATCTACAAAAATTAAAATAATAAATCAAATAATAACATTAATTTACTAACTCCTTGACATAATTAACTAAACTAAAGTCTAAATAAATTATATTACAACCAACATTAATTTACTAACTCCTTAACATAATTAACTAAACTAAATTCTAAACAAATTATATTACAAAATTATAATCATCCAAACATAAATATAAAACAGAAATAAAAAAAAATAACTTTACATAAAAAAAATTAAAAACCTGAAGATAAGCAAGAACAGCACAATAGGATGACTTAGGATGACTGATAGGATGAAGAACAGTGCCTGAAAATCACATAAAAAAAAATTAAGAAACACAAAATTCCAAAAAAATTTAGAACATAATCGATTATGCTCTCAGTTATACACATAGGATAATCGATTATCCATGGATAATCGATTATGCTGGTAGGCAAAAATCCAGCATAATCGATTATGGCACTCAATAATCGATTATGACCCTTTTTCAACACTACAGATAATCGATTATGCCTGTAAATTTTTACAGATAATTGATTACTAACTTTGAAAAATCGATTATCTGCACCATAATCGATTATCTGACTGGTTCTAATTGAGGCATAATCGATTATGCACCATTCCAAAAAAAGCTCTCACCTCAGACGAACCCAGATGAATCACACAGATCAACCCAGGACGTGAGATGAACAAGGTATCCTAACACAAACTATGATGGCTTATAGGAATCTCTCCAACCACACTACCTTGCACTCTCTAATGGCTCGGTTTCTTTGGTTTTCTGTGAATGGAGGAACCACCTTCATGTTGTTATATAGCCAGCTTCACGCCCACCTACCTCACCCACTGCATTCACTCTCCTTTCACAGTTTCACACAGAGTCAAACGATTCCTGAGCCAAGTCAGGAATCTCATGGCTTCATGTGGCATGCATGCAGGGCCATTGTTCCTCTTATTCCAGCAAAAACAAGGGCAACTTTGTAACTTCCTTCGGATGACTTGGCACTCCCACTCTACAGTGCAACTTTCTCTTCATCTTTGAGCAGAAGGCGAATTCACTCAACTTTCTTCGTCCTTCCACACTCACCCGCAACCATGCATGGATCCAAACAAGGTGTTGTTGTGACTTCTGTCGTCGACAACAGTACCTCCCCTGGATCCAAACAGGGCCTAAGTGTGTAAGAGTTTGGGCCTGTGCTCATTCTCCCGATTGTTTCTTTCCGTATTTATGCATTAATCCTATTTTCTTTAAATATTCAAATTATCTTTAATATTATGATTTAAAATAGAAAATATTTTTAATTAAAATATATTTTAAAAATAAAAAATTCATAGAATAAAAAATCATTCTAATTTTTTTTTTGGAATATATTTTTTAACTTTTGAAATGTTAAACTTAAAATTCATAAAATGTATTTTGAAAAATATATTTTGAAAATACTTCAAAAAAAAAAATTTGTAAATCATGGGATAAAATAGTATTTTTAAAAAATGATAGGGTGCAAGGAGAAATTTGTTGGGGGTATTCTCCATGGTCTAAATCTAGGTCAATCTTCTCACCAAAAAATGATTTTAAACTTTTTTTCTTATTTTGAAAGTTTTTTTTTATATTTTTTATCAATAAAAAAAAATAAGAACAATTTTAAAGATGATATAATCATTTTACATAATAAAACAAAAATGATCAACAACTACTCTCAAAAGAGATACCCCGAAAGTTTATCAAAAGCTGTTAACTCAAAACCACCAATGACACTTTAGAAAAAGAATCAACGGATTAAGAAACCAATAAAAAAAATGAAAATATGCAAAAACAAATATGTAGTTATAATCCAATTAATAAAACTTGATAAAATAGTTTCTAAAGTGATATCTAAATTAGTTATCTAAGTTTTAATTACTAATATTTTAGATTCTAAATTGGTTTCTAAAAGAATAATAGAAAATAATTTAGAATATAAAATAGTAAGTAGTTAAAACCTTTGGTAGATAAGAATTAGATACCAATTTAAAAACTATTTCATAAATTTTTATTAATAATAGAAACTACTTTAAATACCAATAATTATTTTAATTTATAAAATATTTTTTAATTTATTTAAATAATAACTAATTATTTTAATCTTTAAAATGTGTTGTCCTCTTATAGTAAATTAGATGTTGTTTAGGCTAATCAATCTAGCATTGGCTGCTGATGTTTTGATAGCATTGTATTGGTATAGGGATTGAGTTTTGTACAAGGTTAGAATCTTAAATACTTTATTTTATTTTATTTATTTTTTATTGATAAAAAAATATTTTCAAGAATCAAGATGAATCGTTCAAACTTCTTTTCTCACATTTTGTGCTAAAATTCATCTCCTTTCCTTATTAAGACACTGCTGTCATGATGAAGATAAGCAATGTTCTTCTATCTTTCAAATCCGTGTTGTTAAGTTTGACTTATAGGTTTTACATTTCATTATGATAATAATTAACCTTTTTGTGAAATGTAATTATTGTCAATTAGACTACAAAAGTACCCATGTTTGATGTACATGCATCAATTAAGCTTTGGTTGGAGTACATTAATTAAAATAATATCAAATTTATAATATATAAATAAAAATAATGTTTACTTCACAAATCGATTTTGAAAAAATTAATTAGATTCAGAATCACTTTCTTATTGTTTTTGTATGAAGTGCAATAACTATTATGTAGTACACGAATAGATATATGTGAAGGTGCATGTAGGAATTTGAAAAAAAGAATAAAGAACATTTGTTTTATTTTATTTTAAAAAAAATTATATTTTTTAGGATATTATACTTTTGTTATGTGGACTTTAGAAAGTTTTATCCATTTTCCGAAAGCAAAAAAATGTGAGCCTTACGAAAATATTACACCAGAAAGTAGCAAAAGCCATGCACTCAATGAAGAAGATACTAGACACAAAATCTAGTAGCCATTCATGCACCTGCCTTTTTCCTCTGGACCCAAATAAATAAAAGCATATTTAATTTCATTCATGTGTTTCACAACCCAACCACACTAACGTGATCTTTGGTGCATGTACAATGGAGATACTAGAACAGAGTTTTAATTAAAAAAAAACTTATTGTTAGACAGATTTTAATGGCTTATACATTAACTAACAATAATTTATTCACTTTTAACCAAATTTACCTTCTTCACTATTTTTTTTACTTATTAGACTAAAATATTATTTAAGATATTCGACCCTACTTCTAATACACTACCCATAATGGGTTATACATTAACTAACAATAATTGATTCACTTTTAACAAAATTTACTTTCTTCACTTTTTTTTTTATCTATAAGACTAAAATCTTATTTAAGAGATTCGACCCTAGTTCTACTACACTACGCAAGAACTGAGGATTAGTCTACTATGAACTGAGGTAATAAAACAGTATCTTGCTCAACCAACATAATTTTTTCACCCAAGTACATGTTACAATTAGTCCATATTTGTTCAGCAAATGGCACCAACATACACAACAACTTTTAGTTTCCTGACAAACAAAGTATTTGTCCAACGAGAATTGACTCACCCAATAATCAAAATTCTCCACCTTTTAATTAAATAATCACTACAAAAAAATCATAAAAAAAAAACTAATTTTTAATAACAAAAATAATTAATTGTTATATTAATTAAATTAAAGACGATTTTAGAGATTAATTTTTTTTTTATTTCTAGAGTAGTTTTTATTATTGTTAAATGGTTTCTAAATTGGTATCTATTTAGGAATCACTGTTTTTATTACCAAATTTAGAAACTAAATAATTGGTAGTTAAAACTTTGGTTGCTAATTAGGTATCAATTTAGAAACCATTTAACAATAATATAAACTAATTTAGAAACCATTTTTTTAATTTTTAAAATAGTATCTAATTTAATTACTATAGCAACTAATTATTTTTTATCTCTAAAATTAGTTTCTGTTTCATGTTTTTCTTGTAGTGAAATTTCATCTAACAAGAGTTTTACTCGCCCAAATATATATCCATAAATTTATCATCAAATATGTTTTTATAATTAAATAAAAATTGAAAATATATTACATCAACAGAACATTTTAATTAAGTTTTTTTTTTCTTCACATGCAAAAAAAATATCATTCCACAAAATAGCACATGGAAGGCAATGAACACTTCACATGCCAAACGTGGCGTGGCAAGTTTTTCCGAATGTGATAGTTTTGTTTTTGTCAGGATTTAAAAAAACCCTAAAAGAAGCAAGTTCATATGGTGAGAAAGAATAACATGCTCTGTTAAAAGTTCTAAATTATTGTAAAAAGTTTATTTTCCATTACTATATAAGTTGTTTTCGTATAAATTTCTTAGGAAAAAAAATATGCCATTAGTTGAACATAACACAGTTTGAATGAAATGTTAAACTCGAGCCATATATGTACTTTAATCACTGTCAAGATTAAATATTTGGTTTTTGAAGATTTTTAATTTGAAATGTATGAAACTCTAACCTTTGTTTTTTTTAAAGAAGTTGTTACATAAAAATGAAGGATTTGTCTCTTTTTATAAGAATTTTTTACATAAAAATGGAGGTTTCGTCTTGGAGTTGTGGTGGTGAGTAAAAGAGACTTGGAGGTTCTTCATCCTCAACAACAAAAAAAAAAATATATATATATATATATATATAAAATTGTATAAAACGACACACCACTCTATCTCAAATTAGTAATTCTAAGTTTGACGTTGCCATTAGTAATTGTAATAATTTATTTTTGGTTAAAACATGAAAGTATGGAAATGATTAGATTATGGGAACTAGGAAAAAAATCTAGGGGCCACATGTGGATGATGAAGGGAAGCTTCTGGTTAGTTTAGAAGATTTAGAAAACAGGGATAAGATGTTAAAGTCAGCAAGGGACGATGGAGTTAATCTGGGTAATCTATGAAAATTATATCTATGAATGTAAGAGGTTTTGGGAACCCTGTGAAGTGAAGGTATAAAAATGTTATGCTTACAAGAAGTTAAATAGCTAACTTTTAGTAAAGAAAAATGTTGTCAGCTTTGGGGGATAATGATAATGGGTATTTATATAACGAACCTTTTAATGGGGTAGGAGGAATTCTAACGGTTTGGCATAATAATTTTTTCCAGTGCATTAACCACATCCTCAAAAAATGGTCCATAGCGTTCATAGGAGTCTTTAAAGAGATTATTATACCTGTTGTTATTGTAAATGTGTACTCATGAAGTAAATTACAAGAGAAAATGAAAATGTAGGATGAACTAAAAGTTGTAAGACTAAGGAAAGCTTGCAATTCCTGGTGCGTATTGAGGGATTTTAATTCAATAAGAAAGGAGGGGGGTAAACTGTGGCAGAAGTAATAAGAGAGAAATCCAAGGCTTCAACAACTTCATCGAAAGTATGGAGATGGTTGATATACCTAGTATTGGAAGAAAATACACGCGGTACAAACATAATTGAAAGGCAAAGAGTAGGCTTGATAGGTTCTTAACTTCTTTTGAATGGTTGCAACCTTGTCAAAGTCATAGATGTGTCATTGACAAGGTCATAAATGTGTCACAATCAACTTTTTTTATCAAATAGAGGGCTACTAGATAGTGTTCTTGTTGTCAATGAGGTTGTCGATGAACACAAGAGAAAAAAAGAGGAGCAGGGTAATTGTGAAGCTTGACTTTGAAAAGGCGTATGACTCGGTCAATTGGGAGTTTTTGTACTACATGATGGGAAGATTAGAATTCTATGGGAAATGGATTCAGTGGATCAAAGTCTGTCTAGAATCTGTTACTATCCCCGTTCTGGTAAACAGCAGCCCAACAAAAGAATTCAAACCCTCTAGAGGCCTAAGATAGCGGGATCCGATTGCACCTTTCTTGTTTCTAATCGTGGCTCAAGGCCTATCCGGATTGGTAAACCAAGCGACCAGAAAAACCGTTTTTTGGGAATTAAAGTAGGAAACAAGAAGGTTGAGGTGAATCTACTCTAATTTGTTGATCACACATTATTTGTCTTAGAATCAAGTATGCAAAAATATTATGACTATTAAGGCTATGTTAAGATATTTTGAATTAGGTTTTGGCCTCAAAGTAAACTTCCACAAGAGTAAAATAGGTGCAGTTGATGTTGACAAAAACTTGGTCAATATGTACTTTGAAATCCTTTACTACAGCCTAATGGACCCTTTACCTACTTAGCCCTACCTGTAGGTGGTAACCCTTATAGATGCTCTTTTTGGGAGCTAGTGTTATCAAAGATAAAAAAGAAACTCTACATGTGGAAAGGTAAAAACTTATCCTTAGCGAGAAGAGTTAGCCTCATAAAACCAGTTAATTATCAACAATATATCATTATTCTTATCATTTTTTAAAGCCCCAAATGGTGTGTGCAAGGAAATCATAAAGATTCAGAGGAAATTCTTGTGGGGATGGGACACAGAAGGGAGGGAAATTGCTTTGTGTAGTTGGGAGAACATATTCAAACCAAAAGAGGAAGGTGACATTGGTATTAGACGCATTGACCTATTTAATAAGGCTCTATTGGAAAAATGGTTATGGAGAATGAGGTCCCCTGAGGTTGGCATGTGGAAGGACGTCTTAGAATCGAAGTATGGATCTTGGAGGATGTTAAACTTAAATACACTGGATCGAAATAAGTATAAATCTGGATGGTGGAATGATTTATCCAAAGCAAGCCTCTCAGATTAGGGAAGTAGATGGTTTGATTCAAATGTGGTTTGGCAAGTGGGAGATGGCTCAGTTTAAATTATGGGAAGATGAGTGGTTAGACAATACCCAACTCAAATAGAGATATCCTAAAATATACAAAAACTCCCTGGAGGAAGTCATGCCTTAAATAAGCATGCAGGTCTTGATGCATAAATCTGTTAGCCTAAGCTTTTACTATTGCATAATTCATTTTTGTACAGGAAGTGTTTTGATACATAATTATGTTCTATATGGGAAATGGTGGATGAGATTGTGTAGCCTAGGTTTTTTGAAAATAGGTTTTGGAAACTTGTATGATATTAAGAAATAAATAGTTAGGTGGATTTTGGTATTTATATAAGGGTTGAGACACCTATGAAGTGTCTCTCTTAATTCATTAATTCTTTTATGGAAAAAAAATGTCTACATGCATCTAAATTTTTCAAAAACATAACCTAACATTCAAAGTGTGAACATTGAATATAAAATTTATCAATACTATAAATCATTAAATAGAAACTAATTTTAAAAAATATAAATAATTAATTTTTATATTAACTAAATTAGATACTAATTGAGATACTAAAATAATTATTGTTATATAAAGTAGTTTCTATTATTAATAAAAAAATTAAAACTAATTTATATTAATAATAGAAACTACTTATATATTAATAGTTTTTTAACTTATAAAATAGTATCTAACTTAATTAATATTTATTTTTTATTTACAACATAATAAATAGAAACACTTCGAAATAAGTGCTCCAATTTTTTACAATACAAAATAGTATCTAAAGCTTCAATACCAACTAAGAACACCATGCTTGTAACAACTATGAAGAAAAAACTGCATTGAATTATGCAGAAAACCTGCATCGGAACGTGCTTAACGAATCAACTCAAACCAACAAAAAGATGTCTCCCACCATACACAACACATTAAAAACACCTCAACCCTTTAAACACAATCTCCCAATACTAATTAACACGTTCAAAACACACATTTCTCAGCCATACCAGTAAAAACCATCTCATGAACCAACATATATTCCTACCCTCCTTCTTTACTCATTTAAAGCCAGTCTATCTCTATTCCTAACCTGATTTATCTTTCTTCCGAATAGATTTCATGTCCACCATAGGTCCAAACACCAAGTTAATATACTAACTAAATATTTTTAGTCTGTTAAATATCAATTTTTATTACTATGTCAACATTTAATGTTAACATGATACTGTTCTTATTACTATGTCAAATGTTGACATGATATTGTTCTTATTGCTATGTCAACATTTAATGTTGACAAGATCAAGTTAATATATGAAACGAAATCAGACAATTAAAAATAGTAAGGAAATGAGAGTTTATTGAAGACTTAAATACATTTATAATCCTTTTATTTTGATTTTCTGATTTTCTTTTATAAAAAAAATAATAAATAAGGAATACTTCAAAAAAAAGTGTCTCAACCCTTATAAAAAAAACCTATTCCTCTTACAACTAGCTTTAAACTACAGAAAAACTAGAAACATTTTCCAGAAAAGAGAGGCTTAAACTTGAGAAAGACTGTTATTTTTAGTCACTTTAGACAAAAAGAGAGGCATAAACTTGAGAAACACTGCTATTTTTAGTGACTTAAGTTAGACAATGTTAGCTATGTTTTGTTTATGTGATCATTATTTGAGTTCTCAATTAATATGTGAAATAACTCGCAAAACTAATTTTGGCACTTGATTCTCATATTTGAAAATCTTAGTCAAAGATGCAATAACTTGAGCACCGAAAATATCAAACTCGTTGCACCAGCTTGTGACATTCATCTACCATACCAATTATTGTTAGGATGTCTTCAAAGAGAGAAGTGACAAGTACCAACTGGAGTCTCTCTAGCTTGCTCAAAATGGAAGTTAACAATGGTGGATGATTGTTAGTCATCCGTTTCGTTCTTAGCAAATGTTCATCACTAAACAATTATTCGACACATCATCAATTTGTTAATGACATCTAACCCTAGGGTCTAAAAATAACATGATGCAAAGTCAAAGACTAAAAAATGAAAATTTCTAATACAAGGATAAAAACAAATACAGTATCCAATTTGTGTCACTGAAAACATATTAAAGTCTTTAATAAATTTTCCATAAACAAATATCAATCATTAAATTCATGTGACAAATGTTAAATAGATTATTATTTTTCATATCATTGACATCACAAACATCTTCTAACCCAAGCGATTCAAAATAGCATTACACAAAATCAAATGACTAAAAAATGAAAAAAATAATAATTATAGAATTAAAAAATGTACCCAATTTGAAGGACCGGAAACATGTTTAAATTTTTAATAGAATCATATCAGTTAATTAAAGTCGTGTCTAAAATGTTAAATACCCTTTTGACGTGTTATAAAATTATGATTATGAATTTTAGCTTTATTTTATAATTTTCACGTATGTCTCAATTAAATTTAAATTCTAAAATACTATTTTCTTCAAATAGTTCAAAGAAAACCATTTATATAAATAAATTAACTTATATATTCATTTATTTATTAATTGTTGTCGAAATATTAATGTATATCTATAATATTTTAGTCATTATCTCAATCAAATCGTTTAACCTAATTGATGAAGTAAAATCCTTTGATTTTGTATAAGAAAATACAATTTAGATAAGTTAAAAATCTCAAAACTTTAAGTAGTACAACTCTATACGCATATAACGTGTTCATAACAATTTTTAATTTTCTATTATACAAACTTCGGGTTGGACAAATCAACATTAAAACTTATGCTTAGTATTGAGAATTAGAATATGGATGGAGCTGAATAATAGCATAGCAATAAAGGACAATCTATTGGGACGAGGAGTTATACTGGTAAGTAGCAGCTTGTGTGGACTATGTGGTGAGGAAGAAGAGATTGTCTGTCATTTAATTTTTAAGTGTAAGGTTGTGTGGAGAATATGGGGTTTGTATTTATCTTGGTTGGGATGTTTGTCGATGAACCATTTTAATGCTAAGGTACATTTCATAGTATTTTGCCCTATAAATGTTAAAGGATCAATATTTAGAATCTGGGAAAGGGTGTGGATTGCAATTGTAGGTAATTTAGAAACATCGGAATAGGTGTGTCTTTAAGAATAGGAGAGTTGATCATATAGATGTGTTTGTGGTGGCACAAAGAAAAGTTTGAACTTGGATTACGAGTAAAGAAAAATATGCAGAGTTCACTTATTCTAACTGGTGCTTGGAACCTTTATGAATTCTGTTAATTAGTTTTGCTTCGTTTACTTTTGTATGTATTGCTAATTTCTTGTTTTTAGAAAGGAAGAAGTTGTGTGTTTTGCAGATTGGTTGTAAACAGTTTGTCTCTCTGATTGGAGTAAGAGGATATTACACAATATGAGAATCTTCTTCTTACATTAGATTGTAGAGACTCCATGAAGGAGCAAAATTTTGTGGTATTTTAAGGTGTTGTGCTTTTGTAAATTTTTTTTTTAAAAAAAAAAATCTCTTATTTTTTTTGGAGGTTTGTGTATAAAATTGAGAGGTGGACTTTAAGTTTAATTCAACCTCATAAACCAACCAACTTATAAGGTGAGGTTTGCACCCACTTATATACTATGAAATGTTCACAAACTCTCGTTAAGATAGACTTTAAATCACTCTGATACTATATTGAGAAGTGGACTTTAAGCCCAATTCAACCTTATAAAATTAACTTATAAAGTGAGATTCGTACTCACTTATATACCATGAAATGTTTTAATCTCTAGTCAATGTGAAATTTCCAATATACTACAATTCAAAACCAAAGAGTTAACACAAGTAAGCTGACTATTTTTTATAAAAAAAAATCATGTTCTATGCATAAGTTAAATTTGTCTACCATAAAAAAGTTAATTAGATTAACTTTAATTAACTTCTTCTTTTTTTATAGAAAATTTAGTATTACCAAATAGATAGAATTCGTCGATAATATCAAAAAGTTACGAATGAACATTTTCAACGAAGAAGTTACGAACATAATTTCATCGATAAATCATATTTTTGTTGATAATTACCGATAACCATATACCTGTCAATAATTACTAACAAAAAATTTCTTCTATAATTACTGACGAAATTATACTTCAATAATTATTGATGGATATTCCTTTAGTAATTACAAACGAAATTATCTTTGAGTAATTATCCATTGAATTATTCACTAAATAGTCCATAGATCAATATACTGTTCGTTAAATAATTTATACATTAATATTTATTAAGTAATAGTTAATAGATTAATAATTATCAATTAAATAATTAAGAGATTATTATTTATTCATTAAATATTAATGGATTAATATATTATAAATTAAATAATTTATATGTTAATAATTTTTATTAAATAAATATTACATTAATATTTATTAATTTTAGTAATAGATTAATATGTGCTAATATGAATAATTTTTTTATTACTTAGTTTATTTACAAACTCATATCTTATTTTTTTTTCTTTACCGACGAATATAAAAATTTATTAACGAAGTTACTCTATTATTAACTAATAATTTAAGTGATAAATATTTTGTCTAACACATAACAAATTTTACTTGCGAATATTTTATGTAACACCCTAAAAATAATCTCATACCATATATAAACTTTATTAATTCATATTATATATAAATACACCAATTTATATAAGAAGGAATATACAAAATTTATATTCTTATATTTCTTTTCAAATGTCGTTCATACACTTGTATAAATACCTGATTGTCTCCATAGTACTATCATTCATAACAAACACATGCAAAGGTAAACTATCAAAATAAAATTCTAACATACGAAAATATAATTAAAAGAACTTATATGAATAGTAATTCATAATTAATTAGTTTTCTTTTTACTCAAACACAATAATAGAAAAATTCAAATATCAATCACAATAATCCGATTTCATTTCAATCATATAAACCACACATGAATCTATTTTCAATCACAATAATTCAATTTTATTTTAATCACATTAACTACACATGAATCCATTTGTAGTCATAGTATCTTGATTTCTTTTCAATCACATTGACTCCACATAAATTCATTTGCAATCATAGTACCTTGATTTCTTTTCAATACTCATTACTATGATTCATTTCAATCACATTCCAATACTCAAGACTAGATTTACACATTAATCTAAGAGAAAATATCATGGTAAGTTTAAACATCAAATATCATATGATAACAAACGGTCACGGTGTATATGAACTCCCTCATTAGCTCCTCACCAACTGAAATCATAACTTATGTGACTTAGATCATAACTAAATGATAAATACCTAATTTCAGTAATATTTCATATTAAAATATAGGCACTTATGAGTGTTAATTTCTAAAATACATATAAAATAATCCCTACTTTATGAATTTATACCTTTTACATTTTTTATGATCTTTACTTGAATAAGAACATTTTATTCCCAAATTTGATGTTAATTTCAGGTTTTTAGGGAAGAATGGAGATTTGGACTAAAAAAGAATGATATAAGCTAGAAGGAGAAAGCTGGAAGGCTCGGAACGCACAAAAAGAAGGCTCCAATGAAGTTTTTTGGAAAACAAGGCCTTTCTCGCTCAAGCGAGATATTCAATTAATATAAGATATGTAAAAATACAGATATGCAATTAATAACAAAACAACTTCATATTTCATTTTGAGTGTTGTATTTACTTATATATATTACACAATTTCAGCAAAACAACCTCAAAAAAAAGTGTAGTTGTTGCATAAGATTCCTATAACCAAGGCTATATATGTTACTAAACAAATTTTGCATTAGTCCTTCAAAAAATAAGTTTTGTTGTTGCTGCTACTACATAATTAATGTTGGTTGTTGCTTGTACTTGTACATACTAAACAACCTCCAAGTGTCGCTCGCGAACCCACTACCTCTAGTTGTTGGCTTTATTACCGTCGTCGTTGGTTTCGTTCGTTGCCATCGTCGTTGGTTTCATTCGTTGTTGTCACCGTTGGCTTCATCGTCGTCACTGTTGTCGTTTGCACCTTCAAGTTCAATCGTTGTTGTTGGAGAGAGGAAAGACGTAGATTGCCTTTGTCATCGCAGCTGTCGTTCAAACTTGGTTTCTGTTAGTCAGAAGAAGAACGTAGAGAAGAAGGATGTACAAAGGAACTTTCGAAATGAGCAGGGGACATTTGAAATGATGCACCAAGTTCGCGGGCAAATTAAAATTAGGGCTTTTATTTATAAAAACAATTAAAATTAAAATTAGGGTTTTTATATAATAATTCATATTAAAATTAGGATTTTTATAAAAGGTCGCAATATGAAATTGTTTTGCGATTCGTATGATACAACTATGATACGGGAGCAAAAACGATTATTCTTACGATTCATCTTGCAGACACTCAGAATCGTATCGTACGATTCGTTTCGTGAATCGTACGATACTTACTACCATGAATCATATAATCTCAACTACAATATCACCGCCAATATTTAATAACTCAATGCAAGTTGTTAGTAGTACTAATTAAATGTCAAAAAAACAAATTTCCACAGGATGATCATGTACTCAATTTCTCAAGCATCAAAACTCTAAGAATGAGATGAAAGAGGGTGAAGTTCATGTTACGAAGTGGACTTTAAGCCTAACTCAACCCCATAAAACCTATATACAATGAAAGGCTCTAATCTCTAGTCGATGTGGGATCTCCAACACACCCCCCTCACGCCGTGGGACTATATATTATGGGTGGTCCGATAGAGGCCCGATATCGGGTGGCTTGATAAGCCCAACAAATACTCGCTAGGATAGGCTCGAAATGACTCTGATACCATGTTACGAAGTGGACTTTAAGCCTAACTCAACCCCATAAAACCGGCTCATAGGGTTGAGGTTTGCACCCACTTATATACAATGAAAGGCTCTAATCTCTAGTCGATGTGGGATCTCCAACAGTTCAAGAAGAAGTTGGTATTATAGAAGAAGTTGGAGTGAAGTTGATGCTAAGAAGAATAAATTTCTGGTGTAGATCCGGCATAGACTTTGTGATGCAGGGGAGGTTGGACCAATTATGCAGGTGTAGTTTTGATGTAGGCCACTCTGATGTGGTGTTTTGGTTAAGCTTTTTCTGTTTGTTGATTATTCTGTTTATGGTTATGCAGTAGTTGTACTAGAGTCTTTTGATGGGTTTTAGAACTGTTTTGTTATGTTATAAACTTATAGGTGATGTATACGGGTTAGGACACTCCTGAAGTATCTCATTTATAGTCAATTCTATTCTTTGTTGATAAAAAAAAAACTCTACATACATGTATTACAAGTTTGAATTAATTTAACAAAATTCTTATTTAAATAGTTATCTATGCATGGTTTGATCAATAAAATGCTAAGAGTCACGCTTGAGATCAGATAATAATGAAAGAAAAAAAATTATATTATAACATAAGACTTTACATATAAAAACATATATAGTGACGGATCTTTAGAAAATATAATGTAAACGTTTTCTTATAGGTGTACACAAATTTTAGAAGTACGTATTAAATATATAAAATGTATTAAAGTTTAAAACATACTTCTATTTATATATGAATTTATATATATGTAAAAATAATTGGGAGCTAAAGGCCCCTCAGACACCACAGGAAAGTATAATAATATAAAGAAAGATAAAAAAACATTATCTACAGCAATAAATATAAAGAATAGACAATAGATGGTAAAATTAATCTTAACTTTAACACTGTTATGCGCTTTATAGATGATTTTTTTGTGTGTGTGTTTTTCATAATTAGAGTCATATATCCAAAAGAATATTGTTCTAATTCATTCTCCTTATCACGTCATCAACTTTTACTTCTTTACGAAACTGTAGAAGGAAATAAATAAAGCTGCCTTAATATTCCTATACAAAATTAAACAAGTTGTTAAACAAATTGCTAATTAATAAACTGGACACGGCTCTCTTAACAAAGAAGGACCACTTTTTCACACATGCGATATGCTTCATTGAGTAAAATGGACGCAAAAACATTTTATTTTTGTGAGCTTCCTTTAATTTAGAAATTTCTAATCTAGATTAAATATTAATCCAATATTTGCACACACGCCCTTATTAAGAATTATATATCTTGCCAACTTTTTTGGCTCAAGAAACTTTCTACAACGAAAGTTTGTGACCCATTTTTTCTATTGCAAAATTGCGACTGATAAAGAAATAATGGAGAAGGGATTTGTGATTACGGTTTTTGGTATCACCTTTATTTGGTCGCTCTTTCTATTTCAAATCAATTTAACGATTAATTTTTATGTTTTAACGATTAATTTTAGTGGTTGATATTTCTTTTTTAGTGATTTAAATTTTGTTAATATAGATTAAATATTAATTGAATATTTGCATTCAGGGCTTAGTAAGATTCTTACCAACTGTTTCTTGACTCAAGAAACGCCTGAAACATGCTGATAATTAAGTGGAGAACACAAATTCTTCTTCTAAACTTATTCCAAAACGTGGACGCTATTATTTTGGAACTCGTTGCTCCTTCCAAGAAAGCACCTTCTTGTGACCCAGAAATAAAGGTCAAGTAAATTTGAGGGTTTATTGGAGGTGGTGGCAGTTTCTCTTTTTCTGGTCAAATTGTCAAGAGAAGAAATCAGCCACCAAGTGGGGTCCAACTACACCAAAGTGGCAAGACAATTGAACTACGGAACCAAAAGAAACGTTTGCTATGTGATCTGTACTCTGCTAAAGGCTAAAGCATAGATAAAAACAAAGGGTGGAAAGAAAGCAAATTATAACATATTTTCTCTATTATTTAGGGACGTTCTTTTTTCCTTTTTTTGTGGTTGGTCTTATATCTTAAAGCTCTATAAGTACCACCCTGCAAACTCAAATCTACATAGAGCAATAGAGAAGAGGCAGATAGAAAGAAAGAAAGAAAACGAGTGTTGAGTTTAAAAAATGAGTAACTTCCCAGTGATCAACTTTGAGAAGCTCAATGGTGAGGAGAGAAAAGACATCATGGAGAAAATAAAAGATGCTTGTGAAAACTGGGGATTCTTTGAGGTACCTCAAGAACCCATGCTTGTCTTTCCTAATTCATTTCTACATTGCCCTCCAAATATATGTCCTAGTTATTTCTTCCCATTTTCTTGGTACTTAATGTCTTTTCTTACTCTTGGCTTTCAAAATTATGTATATAGTTGGTGGATCATGGCATACCCCATGACCTATTGGACACTGTGGAGAGGTTGACTAAAGAGCACTACGAGAAATGTATGGAAGAAAGGTTCAAGGAATCAATGGCAAGCAAAGGTCTAGAGGCCATCCAAACTGAGGTCAAGGATATGGACTGGGAGAGCACCTTCCACTTGCGTCACCTCCCTGAATCAAACATATCAGAGGTCCCTGATCTCGTTGATGAATACAGGTTACAGTGCAACAAACATATATAACATTACACATTGCATGAGGAAAACATATGATATTGTCCCAAAGATTGAAAATTACTCCACCTATATTACTTCTGCTGCATTATTTATTTTTGAGTATCCACACATCACCTAATAATGATTTCAAAAACCAAAAAATAAACAAGATGGACCTGTGCATTTCCAAATTGAAACTGTACATATCTCTTTCACTAGACTCTAACATGAAGTAATAGTGCAGGAAGGTGATGAAGGATTTTGCTTTGAGGTTAGAAAAACTAGCAGAACAGCTGCTGGACTTGTTGTGTGAGAATCTTGGTCTAGAGAAAGGGTACCTCAAGAAAGCCTTCTATGGATCAAGAGGACCAACTTTTGGCACCAAGGTTGCCAACTACCCTCCATGCCCCAACCCAGAGTTGGTGAAGGGTCTTCGTGCCCACACCGATGCCGGTGGGATCATCCTTCTCTTCCAGGATGACAAGGTCAGTGGCTTACAGCTGCTCAAAGATGACCAGTGGGTCGATGTACCCCCTATGCGCCACTCCATTGTTGTTAACATTGGTGATCAGCTTGAGGTAAACTTTTCCTACTAATATGTGAACTTAATTAGTATACAGTAATAATGCAAATGCTTTTTCCACTTTCATCTTATCATAGATTATCAAGCAATCAAAAATATCATTTTTTGGTCATAATTACTTTAAAAACTTTTAATTGGTGGACTTTAATCTACATATTCATATGCATATATACATATACATATATATGTATATATAGATAAACTAGACATTTCTACAAACAAGTGAGATGCGACAAAATTAGTGATATCTAACTCTACTTGGTTAAAAAAACAGGTGATCACCAATGGTAAGTACAAGAGTGTGGAGCACCGTGTGATAGCACAAACTGATGGGACCAGAATGTCCATAGCCTCATTCTACAACCCTGGCAGCGATGCTGTCATCTACCCTGCTCCAGAATTGTTGGAGAAAGAGGCAGAGGAGAAAGCCCAGCTCTACCCAAAATTTGTGTTTGAGGACTACATGAAGCTCTATGCTGATCTGAAGTTCCAGGCCAAGGAGCCAAGATTTGAAGCCTTTAAAGAATCAAATTTTGATCCAATTGCAACTGCTTAAATATTTTCACCATCTCCACCACCTGTATGCCTTGGGAGAACCGAGCAAAGGAGCTTATGCACGTGTTTTCCAAAACAATATTACAATAGCAATAATAAACTATCATCGTAGTGCATGTTTGGATTTAAACTACTAATGTAAGACAGTGTTCCTTTATTGTGTATTGTAATTCGTACTAGTGTGTTGGAATTCCTGAAAGAATTTTCTCAGTTTTAATACGAACATAACTTTTGTTACTATGGTTGAAGTGAGTGTGTTACACGGCAAAATGGTCAACAAAAACATCAAACTTCATAACAAAAACATAACTACTTGGTTAGCAAAAACATTTATGGGCTCTTAGCTATATTATGCATTATTCTACCCTTTCTTTCTTGCTTTTCTCGGCTTCATATGCGTCCAATTTAGCAAGTTGGGTTTTGGACCACAGTGACAATGTCTCAGTGATGTTGAATGCACGACAACGTTAATGGCACCATGATGCTAGGGGAAGACAATGCCGTCAAACACACTTTCTTGAAACAATGTGTAGGCCAAAGGATGTGGATGCAACCAAATCAAGATATTCATTTCTAAGGTAGTACATTAAGCAATGATCAAATTTAAACAAAACAAAAAAAATTAGGTTGTTGTCACATTACTTTCTAATTAAAACCTTTTGTTTTCTTAACAGTAAATAAACAATTAGACCATAAATCTGGTCATTATATATTGTCATCAGGCCAAGAAAGGAAATATGGTAAATGACTCCATAAAGACATGCATAAAGCTCCCAGTGTTCAATGTTTGACCAATTAATTATAATCATTTTAATTTTAAGACGTTATGTGTTATTAAAAACTGTTTAAATCATTCTTAATTCTTTAAAACATATCTCAACATGTAAACCAACTCCTCATATGTAGTTAGGGGTGAAAATTAATTCATCTGTTTATCAAACCCATTCAAAAGTAAATCCCACAAACTCATCCATTATTATCGGTTTCAAATTTTAATATATACTCTTATTAGTATTTTATATTTAAAACTTTCTTAATTTTTTTAAATGTTCAAAAATATATTTTAAATATTGTTTGATATTTGTACTGTTTAGTTATTCAACTATTTTTCTCACATTGTCTTTTTTTATTTTGTTTACTCTCCTCAACTTTTTTTCCGTACTAAATAATTAGTTTCGTGTATCAACAATTTCCATTTTTATTCATTTTCCCAATTTGGCCGAACAAGTATCAGTATCACGAGTTTTTGTATTGAACAAAGTTTTCCATTTGTGAGCAAGCTTTTGAACAACTTTCCCAAGTGTCATATTAATTAGAATGAAAATAAATTAATAAATTAGTCTTGTATAATTTATTATAATCCAAATTAAAATTTATTCCATCTACTTATTTTAACATCTTTGCACATATATGCTTCTACCCAATATCTATAATTTTCTTCTTCTCATCATTATTTTCGTCATCTTCTTTCTCGTCTCTCATCATTTTGTCTCAACAACTATGAAATTGTATTTTCATTTATAAATATTGTACATGTGTTAAAAAAAGTTATAATAATTTATACATCTTATTTATTAATTAAACTGTAATTTTCTTTATACGAATTAAACATATTATTACATACACTTTATTCCACCTGAGATTTAGTATCTTATCTAACCTAAGTAGGAAAGTATTACAATTACTAGATTTATTCTTAGTCTATGGTGCAAAAATAAAAATTAGGAGTTAATGAGCAGAAATAGAATATGGGATATAATAATAGTAGAGATTCTGCACCAGATTTGTAGGACACGACTCTGGTGAGGGTTTAGGGTCTAGGATGAGGGTTGAAACATGAATTTAATCTTAAGTTATTTATTGGAACTTGCTCTTTTATGTTATGTCATGGTTTGAATAGTAGTTGCTCTCTTATGTTATGTCATGGTTTGAACATTAGTTGTTACAATATGATTGTGCATGTTGAGGCTGGTACAATCAATAAAGTTGACATGGTTGCAGAGGAGGCTATGAAAGATATTTGCACAACTATATTGGTGTACTACCATTTTTGTTCTTTGGAATGAAACAACATTTAGTGTTGATATATGAAGAAAAGTAAGGATCAAACAAATTACGTATAGTAGAATATAAGTATGGAGAACTATGCTCAATCACAACTCTTATTATGGAGGAGATATTGTATTTCCCCGAAGAAATATCTCCCAATTTTTCCATGTTTATGATGCTAGAATTTTATGTATCTAACGAGTGGAATTTATGTTGTCAGTCATATAGTTCCATTTTTGTTTATCTTTGTTGTTTTTTTTTTGTTATGGAGATAATTTTTGTAATAAGATTTAAATATTCCTAAAATATCCCTTATTTATTATTAATAGATTTATTCTTGTCATGTACACTCTCTAGACGGTTTTTCATCATTCCACTTTACATGGAAAGTAAAATTAAAAAAAAAAATCCACTTAACTACCAATTTCAAACACTTTTATATATTTTTTGTAAATATGATTAATTTAAATTTAGAATACAGATATAAAGATGATCATAGATCGATGAGTTTGATAAATTTCCATGACATGTAATTGATAAGTTTTTATTTATAGAAATAATAACGAAAGTGAATTACACATAATAAGATTAGGTGAAGAGACAATAATGAGGGTGAAGATGTAATAATGTTAAACACAATGTTAAAGAAGAGACTAGAAGTAGAACATAGAGATTGAATATATTGATGAATACAGGTACGACGTAACGCAACATCACATCAACAAAAAAAGGAAATGATAAAAATGATTCCACAAAATTAACGATGGATGAGTCACAATAATTGACTCAACTCAATTTGTTTTAAGCCACAAAAGCTTGACATCCACGTAAGTATTCAACTTGGGAGAGTGGAGAACCACCTTTTATAGCATACACTCTCTAAAAGCTGAAAGGTAGTTAGCACTATTGGGTGAAACCTCTTATCTCCACATAATCATATATTAGCAAGGAAATGTCTCAGCCAAAACAGACATAGACACTCAAACACGTAACCCTAACATGCATTATGCATACATTTTTACACTTCCAACATCTAATTATATGAATCTTTTAGGGAACCATTTTCATGGTTTCTAAGTTTTCCTTCATTGCTTCTGCTAGGTATCAATCTATAGTGTCATACCCTTTCCGCCATTTAAAAGACACAACCCAACAAAAATCAAAACAACTTTTTATAACATGCATGTAAGGACAAACTCCTTAATTATCACATCTTTTAATATCTTTTATTATTGTTTCTTCCAAAAGTTGATGCATTTTTTCCATAAATAAACTACTTCTACAAATAAAACTTAGACTTTTTTTTTATTTTTTTTAATAATAGTTACATTCCTTTTTAGGAATTATCTCTGCACTATTCATATGTCCTTTTTTTTATTAGTTTGATAGGCATATATTATAAAAAATAAAGTTACAATCAACCAATCAAATCCAAATCCATCTTTCACATAATTTCTAAAATATTTTAAAAATGAAAAGTTTAGTATATAATATAGATTCAGTACATATATTATTTATCATTTTTTTTTGTCCTTTATGTTTATATCACCCTTCCCCAACGTAATACTATCTGTTCTTTAAAAGAGTGTAAAACCTGCAAAATGGTGATTAAGAAATGTATAGTTTCATGTTCTTCTTACTTAAAATGTATACTTATATATATATAAGTTTTCACAAAGTGAATTAGATCAACTTTGAAGGAAAAAGTAATTTTTAGTTCAATCATTCAGTTTGTTGGTTAATCTTATCACCCAGTAGGTTTGATTTTGAGATCAAATCCAATCCATTTAATTTTTTTATTTTAGGTTGGATTTGATTGGTTTTCAGCTTTTGAAAAAGAATTAAAAATAATGATGAAATAAACAAACTAATGCAGCATCAAATATCACATCTCATGCAAAACTCATAACAGTTCAAAGTATATATTCAAATTACAATTTTAAAAATATTGGTACAGTTTTTCAAAAAGCAACACACATCACACAATCATACAAACTTGAATCCATGACCATGAAACTATTTTTTTAATCTGTTAAAGTGTCTTGGATTTTGATTCTTAGTTCATGCAATTTGATTTTGGTTGAACCTCAGAAACTTGATCATTATCCTTATCTCTATGGTTAGGGCATCATTGATCATGACTCATATAAAGCAGCCTTTTATAAAAGGTTTAGTATTCATAAATAAACCTTAACACTTTGACTTGTCTACAGTTGAATTGAGTTTGGGCCCACGTACAATTATCTATTCTTTTTTGGGCCATGTAGTCTACCTCGCATTTGCTCGAATACAGTCTGTTAGATCCACAAGTGGTCCTTTTGCATCTAATTTATAATTTTGTCCTCACATTTTGGGAGTTTATTTGGACCACTTCCTATATTCTATATAATATGCATGAATCGTTGTTTGGTACAGTTATAATCAAGGATGCAAATTATTATTGGGGACCATATTCTTTTTAATCAATAACTTTTTTTATTTCTTAAATCACTTTGAATCTAAAGATATTATTCACTTTGAGTGTCATGGACAAATGACACCTTTGATATAATATTATCATTAAATTTGTTAAAGTTATGTAATTTTAATAATTAACTCACACTTCATAACTATAATATAATGTAACCTAATGATTAAACTAATTAAATTTAACATATATGTAAAAGTAGAAATTTTTTATTAGAGTCTCTCTTCTAAAACCAAATATGTTTTTGGATCTCTTGTCCTCTTCTATGTTAGTTCCATTTGTTTAAGCGATGGTATCAACATCATAGAGTTTAGATATGTATAACAAAATAGACATTTGTGAACAATAAATAAATATCAACGAGTTGAAAGAATGTGGACTTAACAAATGATTTATACAAGTTGACGATATAAAATAAAAATCTTAAAATAATAAAAAATTTAAGCTAGACGAAATATCGAAATTAATATTTATACGATAAGTAATTTACACCGATAGCATGTTAATTTTTAAATAGTGCATGTAAAATAAATAAAAATATCACAAAGAAAGAACAAAAACCATTTTATTTAGAATGATACTGTTTTCATGAAGATAATTAATTGTTGAGATGACTATAAAATTTAAAAAATAATAATACAGTTTAAATGAAATTTAAAAACATGGTTATTTCATGGTAAAGAATTACATAAAAAAATTACGACTCTGGATAATTATTTTTTAACTAAAAATATTATTATTAATACATATTTTTTGTTAATAGAAGACTTGAAACTACAACTTATTTCTTCATATCTTTCGCTTTTATCCTTAAAACAACTTTATATATTGTAAAATAAATTCGGAAACTATATTAAAAGTGTAGGTTATGATAAATATTTAATAGATAGCTTCAACAAATTATAATATTCATCATATTAATTTTCAATATAAATTTATAAAAAAATATTTTATCACCTTAAACTTATTATTTACAGTAAACTATATATCATAAATTTGAAACATGCAAATATAAAAATTCTAGCATATTTTTACATATTCAAATTATATTTTCTTTCGCATGCAAATAATTCATTCAATTTATACAAATATGAAAATATATAGTAATATACATTCTTAATAGTTTATTTTATTTTTCATTTTTTTATCTTTAAATTGACTAAACGAAGAGAAAGTCAAAATGTAACAAGTAACATCCAAAATCATGTATTATATCAACAATATATATTACCACATTTTTATTTTTTTTAACAGTTTTTTATCAATTTAAAGGAGGAAATTAAATTAATATATTTTAATAAAAATGAATTAATTAAAAAATATTAAATTCTAGAAAAAGTTATATATATATATATATATATATGTGTGTGTGTAGATATTCTAAAATATATTCTACTTGCTACTCTAACATATGATGACTAGCATATGATTATGAGAGTTTCACTCATCAATGATTCCATACTTTGAATGTCGTGTTCCTCTGTTACAAATTAAGCACCACTTATGACTAGAACCAATAAATGATGTTCTAAGGACTATGTTTCCCAAACGATAACAAAACCAGCTCTTTGCCAACCATGCATAGCTACTCAAATATTCCATCACAAGATAATATATACTTTAAAATATAGCCTCTGTCATTGAGTCTTATTGGTATTTAATGAGAAAATTGAGTATTATTGGGTATTTAAGGAGAAGAGGTGGGACATCCCACCTCAATGAGAGATAAGAACATTTTATAGTATATAAGTGAGTGCAAATCTTATCTTATAAATCAGTTTTATAAAGTTAAATTAAGTTTAAAGTTTATTTCTCAAGTATCAAAGTCATTTAAAGTCTATCATAGTGAGAGTTTGTTGGACTTATTAGACCATCTACTATCGGACCACCTATTATATAGTCTCACGCACGAGTTGACAGTCTCAGCGTGAGAGAGTATGTTAGAGATTTCACATCGAATAAATATAAGAATATTTCATAGTATATAAGTGGATGTAACCTCATCTTATAAACCGATTTTATAAGATTAAGTTAAATTTAATAAAGTCCAACTTTAGAAGAAAAAAAAATACTTGTACTAAGGAAAGATAAATGTGAATTACTTATAGAATTATTTAAAAGAATACAATATTTAATGTGTGTTGATTAAGATTAAAGAGGATTGTTTAAAACTTCGAATTTTAAGGGACTCATATTTATAAGCTATGTAACACAAATACTGACACGAATATTGATACGACACAAACATAGAAATACGTATAATTTATTTTTAAAATGTAGGATACGAGGACATATATCTATATATTATATAATTATGAATTATATAAATTGACAATAAAAATTTATGTGTATTAAGTATGTTTCAGTTTTTTTTAGCATAAAGATATTTTTATGGTTGGTTCGAAAAGATTTGTTCCTTATTTTTATAATCATAATAAAAATTTATACAATAAATTTGAGTTTTTAAAAATTAATATATTTATTCTTTTTAAAATTATGTTAGAATTGTCAGAAATCAAACAAATATTTTTTGAATTGGACACTTAACCGATAAGTATCCTACAAGTATCGTGTCTCATACGTGTATTCGGCACAAACACGACATTTAAGAGGAGTGTCCAAACTTCATAGTTTATAAGATTCACGTTAAAGGGTCATTTTTATCGATAAATTGCTCTTAAGTTACTCTCCGTATTTTTTTTCTTCCCTTCAAAGAAGCATATTACATTAAAGAAATAATTATAAGAGGTAATAATTTATCTTTATTTCTAATTTAGCAAATGGAAATCAAGATACATTCTTAAAAGAACAAATAATGGTATTCCATAAGCCAATGGCTTTTATCGTGCAACAAATATAATAATAGGATTGAGATGAAATAAGAACAATGGGAAAGAAGAAGAGCAACCTTCCAAATAATGTTACATGATATGAACCGAAAATATATTATTTGCATAAGTATTGGCAATTTATAAATATAATATAACACTTTATCTTCTTTGTTATCTATTCTTGAAACTATTTGTTTTTTCTTTTAAACCTTAACTGATGATGATAACAATCAATGACAAATGCACCAACCATATCTGTCACTGATAAATGCATCACTCATGTCAATTAATGCAGAGTTATAATATCAATTTTGGGAATTGATTTTTAAGTACTGTATAATCACAAATTTATAGATATTTGAGCTAAACATTTAAATGAAAATTTTGAATACCATTGAAAAAATTAATGCCCAAACTAAGCAAGTGGAGAGCTTAACAATTTACATATCTGAATGCACCCTTGCCCTTTGATTGGATAATTCCTTAATCCAAGCTTTATTTCATCCAAAAGCTTGAAGTTCTTTAATTAATCTAAGTAAATTAAGCTAAAAATGACATGATTTAGGGCGGTTAAGGCGTAGACTCGGGTAAAATAGTCATATTATAAGTTTATGATTATGGTTAACTAATCCTAATTATTAATTTTCAAATATCTAATATTAGGATTAAGAATACTGTTTTATTATTTGCTTTGGAATTATTTTAATAAGTCTTTATTGATATTCCTGAAAAGAGAAAGAAAGTTGCAAGTTGCAACGTGTTAGAGAGAAAAAGGAATTAAAAAAACTGAGGTCCATATGTATACAGCCCAAAGAAAATAACTTTGCATTACAGAGCATCTATTTTAGAATGATATTTTTTTTTCTTCTGAAAATCCCATTCTGAAAAACAACTTTCCATTCCAGAAGACCACATTCCAGAATGAGTTTTTTGGCTTACGGATTTTCAATTTTGAAATATCAATTCCATAACTTATTCTTAGAAACCTGATTTTCGAAAATACTCACGCCACCCTAATCATCAACGAAACCTTCTCAACATACCAACAACTTCACCGTACCTCTTCCAAGCTCAAACTTTGTTGTAACAACCTCCACAATTCCACCTGCAACCCATGGAAGCTGTGTTTTGAAATAAAATATGAAGGGCAATTTAGTATCTCAAAAAATAATGGGGTGCAGGAAGAAGAAGGATGGGGTGCAACAAGAAACAACAACCCAATAGAAAAGATTTGAGAGGATAGTCCATTTTAACTAGGGGTGACAAAGTGGGGCGGACCGTGCGGGCTGGCCCGCATAACCCGCAGTCCATGTGGGCCAAGTGCGGGACGGGGCGGGTTGGCCCGCATAACTTTAAAATGTATAATTTGTTTTTCTACACCCCCATATTTTCTTTATGTAGCCTCATATTTTACATTTCGAAAATTTTAATAACATCTTATTATGCATGTTTCATGAAAATAATATTATGAGACCATTTACCCAATACATTTAAATGAAAAAAATTAAATTTTTATTTAAAAAATTATTTTTTTAATAAATAATTCTTATGCGGGATGGTCCGCCCGCGGGACAACCCTTATGCGGGGCGAGTTAAAAAAAATCAACCCGCAAATTTTATGCAGGGTAGGCCAGCCCGCATTGCCACCCCTAATTTTAACTACAAGTCTTAAGTTCAAATTTGGTTTTTTTTCCTAAACCTCCATAACTTCTACTGAACCTCCATAGGTCAGTCAAAAAGACCATTTTTTTCCTTAAAAGTATAAATTTTGAATTCTACAAAAATGAAAATACTTTTTTTTCTATTTACACCTCTTGGACTGTAGAATCTGGAAATATCCTCTGGATTCTACAATCCAAAATATATTTTTTTCTTTAAGAAAATACATTTCGGATTATAGAATTCATAAGGTATTCCTGAATCTAAAAATATATTACATATGATACAATTCGTAACACTCCCTTACTATTATATGTATTATGTATTGTACAATTCGGAAGGTAAATCTAGATCCATAATTTTCTTCCAGATTGTAAGTTTAAAATGTGTTACGGATTGGACAATTCAGAAGACACTTTTGAATTTGGGTTTACCTTCCAAATTGTACAATCTGAAATACATATTACCCTAAGTGGTGTTATAGATTATCCAATTTGGTATACACGAAAAAAAAAAGCAAACGAGAAATGAACTCTAAAAGCACGGCAAAACATACCACAACCACCAACATAGATTGGACAATTCATAAGACATTTCTGGATCCAGGTTTACCTTCGGAATTGTACAATCTGAAATACATATTACACTAAGTAGTGTTATAGATTGTACAACCTGGTATACACGAAAAAATGAAAAAAATAAGCAAACGAAAAATGAACTCTAAAAACACTGCAAAACTTACTACAATCACCAACGTTCAAAATGTGTTATGGATTAGACAATTCAGATGACACTTATGAATCTGGATTTACCTTCAAAATTGTACAATATAAAATACATAATCTAAGTGATGTTGTAAATTGTACAATCTAATATAAAAAAAAATAAAAAAAATAAAAACAAACGCAAAATTAACTCTAAAAACACAGTAAAATTTACTACAATCACTACGCGTTCACTATCGAGCACCATAATCAACCGCTACAGTCATCCAATACCATTTGAAAGTAAAGAATAAACCATAGAATAATAGTATTGGAATTTTAAAAATATATGGAAATATAGGAAAAAGGATGAAGTTGCTGCAAGAATTTGCTCCAAATTTTTATATAACTGTATTAAATGCTCTGGTAACTTTTTTTTTATCATACCTACTAATGGTCACCTAGTTGAAGCCGAATTTGTCTTTCATTTAAGATACTTGCAGTCTCATAAAAAAAACGTTTATCTTATAACAAAAGAAAATTATTTTAGGCATAATTATATAAGCTATATGTTAGTTGCTAAAATTAAGATTACGATTCACCTAGTGATGATTAGGGAGGAAAAGAACTTTCTAAAATACTAAATTTAGGAGAAGCCGTCACTAATTATGTTGATTGGGAAAGTGATCATAAGAACACATGAAAAAAAGTAACATGTGAAAGTGAAAGTGAATTCAAAAGTTCGAAGTCCGAGGTAGTTGGCCAACCAATTCGCAGAAAACTCTCCTTCACATTGGCAGCAAAGTGCACGCAATTTCAGTTCAGCCATTGATATGTAATCCACAAGTACCAACCATTCACATTATTGCAGCAATTCTTCGTTCAGTCCAAACTATAAACAAATTACGTACCAAGAAAGAAAAATAAGTTCATTGGCCATAAAGAAATTCAGAAAAAAATAAAAAGGAAACAAGAGATCCAAAGAAGAAATCCTTTCAGATTTTTGCATGTGCTTCCTTTAGGTTATTTTTGCATCTTTTTTCTTAACCAAATCTACTACTTTCTATGTTTCGTTCTTCTAATTGCAGATATGGAGAGAAGAATTCACAACATTAAAATATTTGAGAATTTAGCAAACTGGATTGCGTTAATAATTGATGTGAATTTAATAATATGTGAACTTTGTTAAATGGTAATAATAATATTAGAATTACTATATTGTATGATGTAGGTGCAGCACTGAAATTACATTAGAACGAAATTCTTTTGTTTTGATATCAAGTTTGATGCCCAGAGTTTTCTTGCTGGTATTAGAGAAGAGAGGAACTGAAGGATATAACAAGAATAATAATTAAAATTTCATTTATTAGAATAACTCATCCTTATAATAGTAGTATGCACATGTCTAACTTATCATCCAACTTTATAAATGAATTTTCTTAAAATATATATATAATTGTTAATGAAAAAGACTAACACTTATAACGCCTGGGAAATAGCTAAAAATACATTTAAACGGTGGAAGATTTTTCTTTTTTATCCAAAGAAAATGAAGTTCAAGTTAAAATTATTAAATAAAAACTATTTTTTAAAAATAATAAATAATTAGTTTGACTAAATTAAATATTATTTTAGAATCTTAAACAATTATTAATATTTAAATTAGTTTCTTGTATTATATAATTTATAAATTTGTATCTAATTAATTATTAAAATCTAAATAATAATTAATAGTTAAAATTTTAGTAAAATTTTAATAACTAATTAGATATAAATTTAAAAATTAATTATCAATAATAAGAATTAATTTAAATATTAATAATCTTTTAATCTTTAAAATAATATTTAATTTAATTAATATAATAATAATTTTTTAAAATTAGCTTTTATTTAATAATTTTTTAAAATTAGCTTTTATTTAATAGTTTTTAAGATATGCCACTCAATTTATGTTGAGTTTGCTTATGCTAACCAAAAGACTAAAATAAAGGGTTGTGATTGTTTAATTAACAATTAGAGAATCCATTTAGTCGAAACACGATAATATGCAGAATGCATTTTATTTATAAAATAATACTACTTAAAAATATGTATAAAAAATATTGAACAATTATGGCAGTTTCCTTTAACAACACTTCTCTACTTTCAAGCATTTTTGGTAAATATATTTATATTTCTAGCTAAATCAAAATTTTAGCAAATGTGCTATGGTCGAAACTGTTTTCTTTTTTTTAATCGAGACAACGATTACCATGACAAAACTCCCCCAGTAAAAGCTATTATAATATTATAATAAGAGTAATATATGTTGACTTGATCCAAATTACGTGTTATAATATCACTTCAAACATTATTATTCATCATTTTCATTTTGAACTTCTATTTCAAAAGAAACATGTTCGACTTTAAAAAAGACAATTAAGAAAAATATTCAGTTCCCTTCTTTTTATTGGTATTTTGACACCCCATTTTAATACATTCGTAAAAAAAAATTATCCTTTATTTTTTTCCATATTCTCTTGCTAAAAATGTGCATCTTCATGTCATTATAGTAGACATTAAATAAATAAGATCCAATGAAAATTTGTAGAAAAAAAAATGTATGATGGAATTAGAAACAGTTCCTCAGCAGCAGCATGCAATTAGCGGAAGAATAACCACCACACTTAACTGAAGTATTTTCAACTCAATAAGGAAAACAATATCACAAGTTTCTCTGCTTTTACAACCCACCAAGATCTTAGGCAGAGAAACAAGGCATTGTTGTAGCCTTTTTGAATTTCTCTGAACTCAATGTTGATGAATAGTAGAGCAGCAAAAAGGAAGATAAAGCAAATGATAAAAAGGTGGTGGGTGAGTGGTGGGTGAGTGGTGAGGTACACTAAGGGCCAAGTATGGAAGAAGGGAGATGGGGCAGAATTATAATAAGACATACAAATTCTGGTAGGTAATGCTCTACTATTCCTACAATTTTCTTATCTTATTTTAAGAATGGGAGAAGAAGATTATTCCTTTGCCGCTGCAATGCATTGAAGGAGTTCATCACCTTTTCCTATTTATTTAAACTAAGAACATGGGGTTCAGTTTCACCAACTAAAGAAACTAAACCCAACTCAGCATACCATAACTTGGTGTGTTACCTCTTCAGACATGAAAAGGGTATAGGCAAATGTTTCATGCTGGAAATATCAAACAACTCTACAAACCTCTGATCTGAAACTCTTGCTTTGGCGGCTGCAAAGCGCTGGTACTCATCAAAGACAGATGACAAGCACCACTTCTGTAATTTTCTATAGCATCCTACTAAACAACCTGTTCGGTGCTGCACACAGAAAAAAAAAAGGGAAGAGTTTACATACTTTTAACAAGAATAACTCTTACGTGTAGATTTTACAGAAGAGGGGGGTAAAATCCAGAAAAGATCTCACCTTTCCCCGCTTACAGTGAATTATAACTGGGTGATTCCTGACATCTGCATTATTGACCACCAAAAGTTATTGCTAGTAAAATGAATTGCTGAAACTAGACAGAGTTTTGATTAGTAACAGTAAAGAACTATATCATACCAAGGACAACTTTCAGTGCTTCACGGATTGTGTCCTCTGGAATGTTCACAAAAGGTTCCTGGATGCACAAGTTTCGTAAGGTTATAAGAAGATTTCAAATTATCAAAAACTTGCTAAAACATAAAATCAAAGTTCCGTTATCATCTTTTACCAACTAAACTTGTTGGCAAAGAAAAGGAAGAGATGAGAGAGCGTGGTTAAAATACAATTTGAAGAATAGATGGTTTATGCAACTTTAATTATAAACTGTTATAGAAGGTAACTTTTACAATAATTACCTTCAAAATTGTACCAACTATTTCTTATTAGTTGATAGTGTATGTAATATTTTTTTACAATGATGGTGTATAAAAATCGAACCCTTTTATGAGTTCATCAACCACCAATATTGATTGACCTAACTATTTATGGGATCCAAGGTAAGCTTTTATTTTATTACTAACCTATCTATATAGACCTAAATCATACACAATAAACAAAAATAGAATATACCACCACTCAATTCCCATTCATCAAACTATCATCTTTTCCCCTGATGGAGTCAGATATGAATAACCATGAAAATTAGAAGACATCAGAACATTCTCCAAGTCATATATTACACAAAAACAAAAAAGGATAGGTAAAGGGCACGAACGCAATTCCAAAATTAAGGAAAGAGACGCAAGTCAGATATCATTATAAAAAATGACTTTAATAAAAGTATTGCTTTCCCTTGTTTTCCTTGGCATATAGATCGGTCAAAAAACTTAATATTCAAACAAAATCCATGGAATAGAGAGTCTGGAACTCAACAATAAGGGTAGAGTATCTCTATGTTAATTCAACGGATCTGGTTCTTCTAGAATGAGGAAATACACTTCAGATAAATGAAGTGTAGTATTTAGATAATCTACAGTTAAAAAATTTGGCAAAATCAAATGGATATATAACAAACATTAAAATCAATTATAATCACAACCTTGATTTTCTGATCAAGAATTGTGAGTGCACTCTACATCTCCTCACTTGGCAAATCCAAATGCAACATACAAAATGCCCTAATATACCAGTAACATAAATTCCATCTCCAAATGTACTAATGAAATATTCCATATACTCTTAAGATTTGCCCTTCCTTGATATTACCTTCTTATCTTTCCAAGGTGTTTATGACTTTGGTGCTACTTCTGTATAATTATTAATTTCTTTCCCCGTTCTTTACCTTGTACTTGCACTATAATAAAAAGGCAAACCTGTGTTCTTCTTTAACAGTTTTGGTTTTCAAATGGTTCCATTATACAGACAGCAAGTATAATACATGGTCTCCAACTGTTAATTATTCTCGAAAAAACAATGATTGTGATCATTTTAGATAACCAGGGAAAAGACTTGACATGCCAGCTTGGATTCCCTCAACCGTGATTTACATATTCTAAAGCTGGTAATAAATACTTTCACTGTCCACATACTAGTGAGGATTGAAGAGGTCTCTCTCACACATAAATATGCTCAAGAAATAAAAACAATGGATCTAATCCGAACAATAATGAGACCAAAACTGACATGACAATATAATAATGGTACCTGAAAAGCTGCGATATTAAAATTCAGCAAGCAAAAGTTTCCAAACAAACATTTTCCTAAAGCACTTTGTAAAGTTAGGGATATTTCAAAAAGTTACACCAGAAGACACCAGCAGGAATAGAATAGAAGGAGGAGGAGGAAGAAAAGGAATAACAAGTAAACAAGTTGAAGAAGGAATAATCCCAAAAGCCAGCTTTACGTTCCCTCTTTTTTCCTTCCAAGCTTGTCATAAACCCATTTGGTTAAACAGTACTTGAAATCAAAGCATCCACATAACGGTAACAGTTCATCAGATCACTAATTATCCACAGCCATGCCTCCTCGAGAGATGAAAGAAATTATGCTAAGCAATATACAAGAGAATGGAATGACAGGTCAATTGGGTTAGATAGATGTCCATTGATCTTAGAGCAAGCTGTTAATTTTTCATTTTGTTGTAAACTTAGTGCAAATTGCAAAGACGAAGAACAATCACAATCAAATTCAGAACTTAGGGATAAATTTCTTGTAGAAGCACTTACTCAGTAAGATGAATTAAATTTCTCGTGTTAAAATCAATTCATGCACCTCTGCTTTCAGATAAGTTAAAAACTTAAACTTGATTCACGGAAAAAAAAAAATCAAAAGAGAATAAGCGGATTTTAACTTCCAAGAAAGCTTGATTGTTTTTATGTCTGTTATCTTGTTTTGTAGATATAACTCCTTATATAGAATATTATATATACACAGTCACTCAATCATAAAACAATCAAACCCAAATCAAGTCAGAAATCAGTAGAACACAAAAAAGGTTGAAGCCAAGGAAAGAGACCTTATGACCCTCGATCCCAAAATGATACAGCTTGATCCCATTTGACTTGAGAAACTCCATGTTGGCCTCCGGATACGGCTCAGGACACAGATATCTAACAAACACCCAATCAAACAAGCAAACAATCAGCAACATCATGCAAGGAGAAGACTTTACTAACAATTCATCAATTGGGTACTCAAAAACAATCCCAAAAGCATCATCAAACTCAAACACAGACACACACACACATGGTAACAGCAACGCCAGAAGAGAAAAAAAAAAGATAGAGAGGGTGATTGAGATGAGGGGACAGACATGATGGAGCGGAGGCCAAGGGTTTGGAGGAAGGAGAAGTTGGCAGGTTCGGGGAAGCCAGAGCGGAAAATGCCATTATCAACCATGGCGAAGTTGAGGGGCGGAATGAAGAGATCCTCCCCGTCGAGCTTGTCGGAGGCACCGTCCGCAGCAACAGCAGTGGTTTGCGAGAGGGTGTGATCGGTTATAGTGAGCTGGATTTGGCGGCACATCGGAGTGTCTTGGTGGTGATGGGTGTGTTGAAGTTCTGCGGCCACTTGCATATCAAAGTTTGTTTGAAGTAGTATTTGTTTGTTTTAGGATGATAAAGAGACACAGAGAGAGAGAGGGAAGGAGGGAGAAGGGTGTAAAGGAAAGTATTATTATTACTATTAGTATTGAGAGTATGTGTGAGAGAGGGAGTTTATATATTATAATAATGGTAGTAGTAGTAACAGAGAAAGGGATCAAAAGGGATATTCCTTAAGGTGGTGGCAATGTATTATGGCCTTTGGTGGTGCCCCTTCAAGCTCAAAGCCCTTTCTTTTGACTGAAGAGAGAAAGAAAGAATGGATGGAAGTTAAAGAGGTGAAGAGGTGAAGAGGTGAAGAGGTGAAGAGGTGAAAGGGAAGAGGGAGGAATAAGCCATATATATACACATTGTCCCTAACAACACCATCATATCACACTCTCTTCTTTTTTTCTTTCCTTTGAAATAAACAATTCAAAAACATCCTAAGACTTTGGTTTTTTTCTTCTGCTTTCTAACCTATCTTCTATCAAACATGATTAGTGTAATAATTTCAGATAAGATCATGGGTGGGTGCAGTTTCTTAGTTTAACCGATCATTTATCTTGCTTCTTTAACTTTGTGTTCATATTGACTAATTTGGGTAAGTTTTTCTTCTTCTAAACTAATCTTATTCTAATGTTATCAAATTATAGTATAAATAACACCTTTGTAATTATATATAGATTTCAAATTTTAACTCAAAATTACTTAATATTAAATACTCGGAGTGAAAGTGAAAAATTTAGAGTATTTTATTTTGAGTTTAAAAGGTCTGAAAGATTCTTTTATTTTTTAATTAGAGTTGGAATTTTTCTTCGTGAAAATTTAAACGGAAAACTCCTATCCTTATTAGAAAATAACCTTAAAATACTTAAGAAATTACATATAAGCTTTATCCTTCAAAATTATAATAGACTTATTTTTTATGTAGTTATTGTAAAATTGAATTAATTCAATATATAATATGTAATCAATAATATCAGTCTTTATCTTAAAAATATTAATTTATAACATACATTTAACTCTACGTATAAATAATGGATCAATAAAACTCAAATACATTGATTTTCTAAACTGACGACTTATTCAAATATACAAACATTCCACATTAAAAAAAAAACTAAAAGTATGTCTTAATTATCCTTGACGGGAATTATAATAATTTATTTTCTCTATTCCTCTTAATTTTTATTTTAAAATTGATTTATACAACTTTAAAAATACAATAATTTTTATTAATTATAATAAAATAGTTGTTTAATTTATTATTTTACCTTTTTTCTCCCTCTAACCTTATAAATATAAGTATAATTTTTTATTATTTTAAAAAAATATAAAAATATAATTGGTAAAAGATAATCATTGTCATCTTGAATTTACAAATAAAAAATAAATAATATTTAAAAATCCAACACTTAAAAAAGGAAACAGTATTAAATTAACTAGCGGTCTTGTCCCCTTCTACTAACAAAGCTATTTTATGATTTTTTTTAACTTTTTAAATTTTAAAGTAACTCTAAATAATCTATCAACAGAAAATAAAATGTAACTAACCATAAATGGCATTACTGTAAAAAATAATTAAACTTGATATATTTAAATATAGTTTTTGGTATCAATATTTACTCAAATTTACCTATATTATAACTATTTTTTTACCCATTTTCTTACAATTTTATTTTTTATATTTTAAATTTTCATTATAATATTTTTTATAATTATATTAAATGTTTACATAACTCACTACTAGAACAAAAAAATTAGCTTAAAAAAATGTCGGCTAAAATGAAACGTATCTAGTATTGTTCAAACCAACTATAAAATGACACAAAACATTTAAAATTATTTTTAATAACTTCAAAATCAGATAAATATTATAAATATTTTTTAATTATGTAAAATGTTTGGATTTGTTTGACCAATGCTGAAGATAAGAAAATATAATAAAATAAAAGACATTATATTGGTTTCACCGAATCTAATTAGTTTATAATTTTATTTTTTTATAAATATCATTATATAGAATGATTATTTAATTTTTAATGTAAAAATGAGTATTAACATTAGTTAAACCCACACTAAATTAATATTATATTAATTAAATAATATATTATTTTACATAAATATAAAAATCAAACTATAAATAAACTAAACCAAATTGAGATTATAAATAAAAGTACAAATTTATAATTATAAATTAAAATAAAATAAATAACTTTATTACATATAAATAGTGTAATTTTTATATTCATCATTATTTTATTATTATAAACTCAAATAATTAAGGCTCCACGCATTTACAGACTTAGCCAAATAATTAAGGGAATAATAGTTACATCTAGATGTTTCTTGCAATGTTGTGCATTACTATTCATATTACTTCTTCAATTAATTTTATTTCCCTCTCCCTTTTTTTTCTATTTTGTTGAATGTTTAAGTTGAATTTCGTTTCAGTTGAATTTTGTGTATTGTGTTAGATAAACAACATGGGAAAGTAGAATTTCCAGACATTTATAAATTAGTGAATGAAAACGACATATTACCTATTAAAGTTTTCACCCTTCCTGGACTGTGATACTTCTCACTGGTAACTTATTTTTATTTAGTTACACTATGCTCTCACGCTTTTAAACTTCTGTAGAACAAATTTAAATAAATACAAAATATAAAATTTATAAATAAAGTTTCTATGCTTATTTTTATTAGAAATTTATTTTTCTAAATTTTAGTTTATTTTAACTCTCTAAATTTAAAGGATAGTCTTAGTAGTGTTACATTGATATAAAGTAGACTAATTATACATGTTAGGTGATGATAATCCTGTTCTTGCGAGCTAGGATAAAATATTGTTAGGGTAGGATTTGATATTTAGAATACTAGATGATCTTGTTGCGGAAGTGTATAAGAAAGTTTTGTAAGTGGAACATGGAGTGTGATTATATTTATTTGATTATGAGTATTCATGTGTTTGGTTAGTTATTGAAAGTTTAAAGTATATTTGAGAGTAAAATTGGAATATATTTGTATTGTATATGTTAATAAGGTAATAATTAGTGAATTATGGGTACAAGTGTAAGAAAAAGTAACTTTTTTTTATTGATTTAAGTATATAATATATGTTTTTTTAAAATATATGTACTTTGGTTGTTATCACTTAGGTAGTGGACTATTTTTTGAGCGATGTCTAAATAATGAATCATGATTATATGTAATGTTCAAGCGCTAACACAAATGCTTAAGTAATTGAGTTTATAGCTCAAGAATGACGCAAGACTTGTGTAAGAGAGATATCGAAACAATTTTTCTTCCTTTAGAGTGAATATCGTTCAAGTAAAGCAAAATTAATCAAAAGATGAAGTGGCAATGATGCATGAGGATTTAGAATGTGTAAGACATGAAAGTACATGTTAATGTTCAAACGATAATATGATTGTTCAAACGTTGATAAATTGATTAAATTAGTGATTTTAGAAGTTGTTAGGTGATACAAGGAATATCACTTAAATGTTGGGTGAGTGTTTAAGTGAGAGAGACAAAATCAATGTTTGTAACATTAGCTTGTAACATATATTGTATGATTATTCATGATGATGATGAGATACATACATTTGTAAGATATATTTTGTGTTATATATTGTATGCAATAATTGTATGATGTTTTGTCCTTTATGGATGTGCCTCTTTATGAGTGTTGCTTGTTATAAGTGTGCGGATATTTAGGATGATATCATGGTCCAATGTCATACTATTAAACACAATACTCATTAAAAAAAGAGATATCATATGTTTTCAATTACCAATGTTTAAAGAGAGATATCATATGTTTCATTTACAAATGTTTATATATGACTTATTAGTACAAAATTTTCTTGGTGTCTTCCATCATCTTATTTGACCTCTTGAGTTTCTCCTTTATTATTAGAGGTAGTGGCCACCCAAAAAACTTGGTAGGGATGGGTAGATATTTAAGTTTGCTAACTTGCATGCGTCATCTTCATAACCTCAATTTGAAAAGAAAAAAAATGGATAGACCCTAACTCACGTAAGTTCTTTTTTTTTATCATTATTGTATATAATTTTTTGTGAATAGTAAATATTTCTACTCATTATTTTATCAATACCATATATAGTATATGTTTTATATTGATTGTTTTAAAATGATTGAACTTTAGTCTTTTTTTTTACAATATGCTTCTTTGTTTAAATATGTTTCTTTGTTTACTTGCAAGAGATAATACTTTTAACTTTAAGTTTTTATTTTAAGTGTGTAACATTGCATTTGAGATAAAAATATTGCAATAACCTACTTGAAGTTTTTTTTTTTTAAATATGCTTGAGTCAGGTCATAGATATGTTGAGCTAGAAAGTGTAGCATAAAAATCTTATTTGAGTCAGTCCATTTGTACTAGATTTTGATAAGTTAAGAACCACTACAACCCCTTATTTAACCAAGTTAGTCTTAGATACAATCGTATTTTTCAACACCCTCCATGATGTAAAGTGAGCTGAAGGCAAAGCCTTGATCTTCCAAAAAGAATCAAACAAAGACGAACTATAACACGAATTCCTTAAAATATATTGTAAGCCGAATTGACCGAGTACCCAGTGGACGCATCGTCCTTCCAAACCCAACAATCTTTCTTACCCAGGACAAGATGCAAGCCTTATAGCTCCTGAAAAAGCTGAATTTCTTAAGACTTCTCCCAATCAAACAAGCCCCTTCTTCCAAACAAGGTCTCACCTCCAAGAACCACTACCTCATTCTCCAAAGAAGATAGAAGGTAGTAGGTAACAGGTAGCAGGAAACAACACAAACACTCGCTAGGATAGACTCGAAATGACTCTAATACCATATTACGAAGTGGACTTTAAGTCTAACTCAACCCCATAAAACTGACTTATGAGGTTAAGTTTTGCACCCACTTATATACAAGAAAAACTCTAATCTCTAGTTGATGTGGGATCTCCAACAACTATTAAAATTAAATAATAAGTATCTCTACAAAAATTAAACATTCCCAATGAAAATAAATATAACTTTATCAATATTTTTAATGAAAATACTTAATTCCCTTTGCAATAAATATTTGAGATTTTATATATATCGATATATCTTATAAAGTGAAATTCAATCTTCTCTCATATTACACCTAAATATCTATTATTTATTATTATTTGTCAAGTTTATTAAAATTAATATAAATACTTTCCTTCTTTTTTTTATTTCCTCTCACATGTGTTTATAGTATTATACGGAGAACAATATCCTTCATAAAAGATGTTTATGAAATATTTATATGATTACATTTTACAATGATTACTCATAGAAAATTTAGTATTTACTCTTAAAGTGAATCTCATAATTTTAATTAAAAAAATATTTTAAAAAAGTATTAATAAAAGGTAGCTAAGTATTTGTAGATTAGATAACATAATTCTCATACTAAACACATTAAATAAGAGAATAATTAAAACACAGGGTATTCATTAAAAGAATATTAAGAATTTTACCTTGAAACATGAGTGGATATATATATTTTTATGATATGTGAGTATTAATGATTAATGGTTTTGAAAGACTAAAGAGTAAAATAGAACATTCGAAGGAATATGCTTCTGTACTTTGGCTATTATAAAAGGAAATAAATAAATAACAGTGATGGTCAGTAGTGCGGTGCCTCTGCGCCACATACAAACTTCCTTTATAGTTTTACTTTTTATTTTATTTTATTTCTTTTCTTTCACTTTCCCATCTCACGCCACAAAGTTTAACAGAAAGTGTACCAAAAGATTCTCTTTCTTCCTAAGCCAACGAATCCAAAATTTCACTTTTGTTTTTTCTCACAATCACAATAATCACTTCTTCTTTCTACTTTATTTCAACTTATTATATATCACAATGTATATCCACAAGCCATTTTCAATTTAATAAATTTCGGGAAAGATTATGAAAATAACTATATGCAAATGGTTTAACTATGAATATTAAAAATTTAAATTTAAATTAAACGTGATTATAAAATCAGTTTATAAATGAGATTTATATTTACTATATATTATAAAATATTTTTATTATTCAATATTATTCTATTATGTTAATACTTGTTAATTCGTATATGACTATATATTATTAATGGTTCAATAATGATTAAATAGTCTGATTAAGTTCAACGAATATAATAAATTTTAAATAACTGTTATAATCATATAAAGTATTTGACTTTAAATCTAACTTAATTTTATAAAATTTATCAAAAATTTATAATTATTTATATATATTATAAAATATTTTTATTTTATTTGTTTTAAGATTATGAACACTACATCTTTACATTAATTATAAAATCAATTTGTAAATTTAAGTAATTATTAAGCTATATTTTAATCAAGTTAAGTGTTTTAATAAACTCTTAATTTATTATATTATTATCTTATCAAATAATAAGATTCTTCGCAATAAGGGTTATAAATTTAATTCTTACTGTAGTTATATGTTTATTAAAATATAAATAAACCCTCAATAAATTGAAAATTTTGACATTTTTTACCTTCAAAACAAGATTAATTTTAATGTCACTTTAAAATTGTCATTATTAAAAATTATATGTCAATGTCAATGATGAAAAACCGTGAGGAAAAGAATGGGTATATTTTTAAATTCGTTCTTGAACAGGTGTCTGGTGGTATGCTATCAATATACTTAATTCCAATGGCTAATAATAAACAGCATTTAGTTATACCCTAACTTTTTCACACATTTTATGAAACTCTATCCTTTTATTATATTTTCCCACGTAAAGAGCATTTTACCTTTATACATATAAATCTTATAATTAAGCATGTATTTGGGTTTATTAGGACATGATTAAAATTGATCTTCTTTCTTGTTAAACTGATTTTAGTAAAGTGTACATATTTTTATTATTGTTAGGTCAAATTAATTTGGCTCAAAACATAATTCGTAAATTTGAATACTACACTTACTTTAATGAAAACATCTAAATATAAAACTTCAAAATTAATTTAAACTAAAATCAATTTTATAAAATTAATTTATCTAAAATCAATTTTACAAATATTCATTAAAACATAAAAAAGCAACGAGAAAAAAACATAAATCTCCTAAAACAATGGAGAATCCAATTAATGCTTCTCTGAATAATGTGAGCCGAAAGAGCATCTCTATGGATAATTTTTATATAAAGTCTAAATACAAGAACATGTTCTTATCTGAGTTCATCATTAAAGAAGACTGAGTTACGTATTCGGACGTAATTAAGAACTTGTTTTTTAGTAAACTTGTTTTTAAAGACAAAGTATTAAGATGGTGTAATATGCTAGACTTCTTAAGAAAAACAGTTAAAAAAATAAGAGGAAAACTCTAAATAAAAGATATGAAAGGGATCTATTATTATTTAAAAGAAATCAATATATTAACATATATGATAGGCTTTGTTTGTTTTCTTTAGGCCTTTTGCTAAGGTCAATATTGATAGCATAAAATGCTCATATGCTACACCACTGAGCACTGACCCTTTATATACATGGAATAAAATTCACAAAAATTATAGATAAAGTTTTTTACTTAAAAAATAAGAAAGAAATACAAAGTTAGGGTTTGATTGATCAATGTTTTTTTTTTCTTATTATTTTTTTTAAAATTACATAAAACAAGAAAAATATAAAGTTTCTTTATTTTCTATTTGTTTATTTTTTTCTCCTGTTGATAATTATTTGTGATATTCTTTTATCTATAATATCTCGTGACACATTAATTATAAAGTTGTGCTTTTTTTAACTCACTTCTTATTATTATAATTTTTTATTAGAATTTCTAATAAACAAAATTAATAGTTGGTGGCACTAAGCATAAAGTATAAGACACTTGGTGTCACTAAACATAAGATTTTTAAGCATCAAGAGTGAAAACCATTGGCTTTTTGAGTGTGCAATTAAGCACCAATCTAACGTCACCAAACGTGAAGAAGGAGGAAGAGAATATATATGTGGTATGGGATCAGCAAATGTCAGTTTCCTCTGCTATTTGTAAGATAAGAGCTTATCCTAAAGTAATATATCTTAAGTGGTGTTTCAAGAATATATCATTGCTTATAAAAGATAGTGTATTACAATTTTGATGTTTTTTCCTCTCTCCGTAAAATAGTAGAGGAATCAATGTCATACTTTTATTTTCATGTTTTATGGTATAATGAGAGTACTGCAAAAAGAATATATAATTGATGTTATTCGTGGATTACTTATCCTTACCTTATAATCCAGCAGATCATTTTGAGCAACATACATTTTTGAAGAAATCAGTGAAAAAAAAGAATGGTATGTGCTCTGAAGCACTATTGTATGGTATTTCAAGAATAAATGGAATGTTGTAGTTTTTAGAAATTAGGGTTTTGAAAAAGTTCTGCGTATTATTGTTTTTATTTTTGGGTCGTTGTTGAAGGTGGGAGTTAAATCATTCCAAGCCTTTTTTTGGGTTATTCATTCTGAGACTATGATTACTTGAATGGTGTATTGGTGGGATGATGAGAGTGGACTCAATAGTTGAAATCATAATTAAACCAAAAACATATTTGTGAGTATTTATGGTACTCTTTTGTCTAGATGTAGCAATGGAATATGAAAAATATAAGATTATTTGCAATTACACAACATATTATAATTTTTTTATATCAGTTATTTCTATATCAATTAATTGATGTATAGGTAGGAAATGATGAAGTTTCCACATCAACTAACAATTTATGTAAAAAATCTCATATATATATATATATATATAAGCAAATGATTTTTTTTCAGTGCCTTTAAAATACCTTACCAGTGAATATGTCAAATCTTAAGTTAAGTATTAATTTTTTATAAATGTGTTGTCTCTTTCCGGAAATCGTTAGTGAGAATCATGTTAATTTTTTTTTTAAAGTTTTAACTAAAGTTAGGAATATTATTGATAGTTTGATTCATAATCCTGTATATTTGACTGTGTAATATTAAGTGGTAATAAAATTCACATGGAGTTTATAGATATTAAGAATTGGATTCTTATATTATAACTTTAAACAATAATAATTTACACTTATACTTTGATTTATTGTCACTTTGATAATCCTGTGTTAACATATCAACATAATCAGCACTGAATCTTCTTGATATAAATGAATAAAAATTTATTAAAAAAGCTAAAACGTAAAAGTGAAAATAAAGTATCTTAAATTGAATTTATCATGAAAACAAAAGAGATAGAGGAGGTATGACATTGAGAATTATATTGGTGGAAAGTAAATGTACCAAAACCCGAGTTACCGGATTTAGAAGTCAAGAGAAAACAGCCTTTTGTGGATAATTTTCAACCCACCTTACGTACGTAGTTATTAATTATACACAAAGGAAAAAAGATTGTTTTGATGTGTTCAAATACATGTCCATATCCATATTGAATCTTGTTTATGGTTTTCTCTGCGTGCAAACAACATCTCCATGCAAAACTTAATTAATCACCACTTCTCCAAAATGGGATTCCCATAATCATACCACAATTCATGCTTCTGTCTAAAACCTTTTGTCCACACATATAATTCCAACCAATTAATGTTTATTTTTTCAAACTAAGAATATTTCAAAATTTTATCATAAATGATAAAAAAAAGTCATTAGGGGAGCATTCTCTTTTTAAATGAGTACCTTTAACTGAATCCAAATTATTCATAGTTTAGCACATGACTTTCAGATACCACTATTCTTTTAAATTAAATTCAAACATTTTGTATGACTAAACTATGTCTTACTATTTTCTTTTTCACACGACACGTTAGCGTAATTAAGGTAATAAATTGAAGGAGACAAAGTACTGTAATTTTGTTTATTTGTTTCTAACTAAACAAACTAATTGGTCTAATTTTATGTGGTTTATTTATTTGTCCTGTTTGTAATATCTACATAGTTTTATATTGCATGTTTGATATAATAGTTTCTTCATTTTGTTTTGGCTGAAGATGATTGAGTTGTTGGGTTATGTTGGTCCCACAATTTATGGTGCGCAAATTGTCTGGCTCATAAACCAAGGACGGTTTGCATCTCATTCAATAAATTATGTGCAGCCATTATGCAATAAATTAAATTAAATTAAATTTTGTAGGGAAACCATTATTTATTTACCAGTCGTATAAAACCAATTTGCTGAAACAATAACTAAGATTTTAACTTCATGGATTCTGAGTTGCAGATACAATGGTTCCTCCAAATGCAAATGTTCATGTGAAACTCATAATCATTGAAGATCACTTTAAACTTTTGATATAGTTATTTTCAAAGCATCCCAAATAAATCAATAGCATGCATTTCAAAAAAAAATTATCCTTCTTGGAAAGGACGGCTATAAAAACAGATAAGATTTTTAGCACCATTTTTTTTACCTAACAAATAAAATTTGAATAAAGAAGTATCCCAATTCTATTGAAAGAAGATATTATATATAGATAAATATATCTATAATTTTAGAAAATAGGTAACAAATGTATCACAATAATTACTCTAAAATATCATTCATAACACTATTCAGAGAAATGAAACAGTGAAACTATATGATTTTTAATAGAACATTATTTCTACTCATTAACTTATAATTTATGTTTTTCTTATCAGCAAGAAATAACTAAATTAAATGGGTCGGATGATCCAACTCTCATACAGAATAAAAATGAACAAAAGTATCTTTTCACCTACACATTGAAAATCATAAATATTTTCCTACTACCTTTCTCAACACTAGCACCTAAAGAAAGAACATTAAATTATATGCCCTAGAGAACTTATCACACATTTCCTTCTTCTTAGATTTTTTTAGATTTTTTTAGCTCTCATGTGCAATAGGCTATGTATCTTTTATTTTATTGAAATAACTAACTTTAATTTTAATTAAAAACATTTTTGTTTCATTTTTTTTATCAGTAATAAAAATAATAAATGTGAAATATTTTAGGAAAACTCTATATCTTATACAATATAATACGTAATTCTCCTAAACAATTTAAAAAAAAATATTTGAAGTACAAAAATAAAGAAATAATAATTAGAAGTTTACTAAATTTATGTCATAATTTATTAGTGTGTGTAAATTGTATAATTAATCATTTGTACACAAGGTAAACGCTATAGGAAATATTTTCTATGCAAACACAAGCTTAGCAGACCTAACACTCAAATTCCAACCATGAAATTTAACAAACAATGGACTTAAGTTATATATATAGTGCCTATGGATAATATTTTGTTTCAAAATACGAGGCAACTACTGTTTTCTTAAACTCATTAGTCAAACAAGGTTACGTGCTACAAAAGATTGCACAAATATTTATTTGAATTCTTCAAATAAGGGAAACGAATTCATAAAATGTTGTGTAGTTTTTTCATTAATTAATCTCAAGCAAGTCAACCATGATACTATCCAAGATTGCATATTTAATTTTTTTTAAATAGATCATCATTGATATTTATTATTTAACTAGAAAGATTTAAAGTTGATAAAAAGATGTTTTTGATGATAATTCTGCATTCAATTTTTTATGTAATTTTTTTTCATTCAAATAATATTATCAGCGAAATTAGCATTTAATTTAGTTTATTTTAAATTGATTATGTAAAACTAGTGTATTTAACATACTAGTTATAAAATTATAAGGGGACATATTGAAAAATTGGTAGAAAATACATTTCTTCACGTTATATTGATTGATGGTAAATAAAAAGGATAAACAATATAAAAAATTGTGTATAATGTGACGGTTATTTTTGTATAAACTGACGTTTATAACCGTCACAATATACGTGTGTGGCGGTTTTTCAAACTGTCATAGAACTGATCGTTACAAAATTTAATGTGGCAGTTTTACGCTATCCGTCGCAACACCCGCCACTTTAACATTATGTTTAAAGTAACGGTTTTTATATGTAAATAGTGTTAGTTATAATTGTCGCAATTTAATTCATTGAAAAAATTTCAGCATCATTACATAGGGTATAATGTGGCGTTTTTAACTGTCAGTATTATAATAAAATTGTAAAAATAATACATCGATTTCAACTGACGTAATTTTAATTATAATAAATGAAATTTAACCACCACTTTTTTTATAATTTTTTATAATCTGATTTTCATAATTAAACTAAATATAATTTATTTTCATAATAAAAAATAAAATACTAATAAAATGAAATAATGTATAAAGTTATAAGCATTATACATTTAAATAGATATTAGAATAGTTAAACTTGTTTATTGAAAGAGAAATAGAAAAAGAAATGAGGAGAGACATAAAAAAAGAAAATTCAGATTTATTAATATTTTTAAATTTATTTTTAGTCTCTCAATCAAGCAATTCAACTTTATTTGAGAATTAAGTAATATTTTTCTTAAGATAATACGAAAAAAGGTGAAAAGTCTCAGTTCTTTTAAGTTTTGCACCATCTTCCCTTTGTCTTAAAATAACTGCCACTTTAAGATTTTTTTGTGCATAAAGATTTAAAATAACAATAAACATACTATTTTAAAAATATTTTTACTAAAATAAATTTACCATTTTAATAAATACATTATTGAGACAAATTAGGTAATTAATTAAGGGACAAATTAAAAATTAAAATATAAATGTTATTAACATCAATAAACTTTAAAAGAAAAATCAGAAAACTAAAACTACACTAATTTTGGGACTAATGAAGTGCTATAATCTATAGACAAATACTAAAAAAAAGCCCTTATGGTATAGTTAAGAAATTTAAACAATTTTTTATGAGGATGATGAGATGTACTCCCTGGATACTCGAATAAAGATTTTTTTTTAATAAACTTAAATATAAGTAAATTATAAATACCTCAACCTATTTAATATTTTGCTTAAACTTAAACATCATTTACCATAAATATTATCAAAGATAATTCACCAAATATATTTTTATTGTATTAAATATTTTTTGTTGTAAATGATGTTTAAGTTTAAACAAAATATTACACAGAATATTAAAAAACTTTAACTACCATTCTTAATGACTACATCATTAATTAATTTTATTTATATTTAAATTTAAGGTAATATCACCATAATTATTTAATGCTCTCATGTAATTTTCAATAAAGAATATTTTCATTCCTTAAGCAACTTCCTGAGGACAATTGTTATCAATATTTTTTTAATGAAAATTTCCAATATTAGATTATAGAATACAAAGTGAGTGAAACAGTGTTGTTTTTTTGAAGCTGTGGATGGTGGAAAAAACAAAAGTGCTTCTCCTTATCCAAATGGCTCAATAATAGAGAAAATGATGGAGTACTATTCAATTATTGTTAAGCATGCTACAACATATCAAGAAAAATGCCTTACAAAATTATTATTTTCAATTCCTCTCTCTCTCAAACATGAGAAATTATTTGTGAAATATGAGAGACACGCCGGCTAATTTGACTTGAATATAGAAGAACGTGCTTTTGATATCATTCAAACAATTGCAAATTATCTGAGTTTTAAGTTTCTTCAATAATAAATGCTTCTTTATGAGTTGGAATGTCTTCCATGTAATTTCCTCAAACACCAAACCAAATACTACGTTGTTTAATTTAGTCATTCAACCGTGCACATTGGTCTCCATACAAAAGACGTGAATGTTTGGTATAAAAAGAGAAAATATCAAATGTTTTACACAAATATCTTTAACCTATTTAGTGGTGGAGAAAATTGAAAAGGAATGTAAACTACCATATTATATGCTCTATATATTTGATTGTGTCCTTAATATTAGTTAAATACTAATAAATAGTGTCATTTTTTATCTAATAAAAAAATAAATATTTTTTTATTAATTGAAAAAAAATTAAGAACATTTAATTTTATTTAAAAAATAAATATTTGAAAACTGGAAATAATATTAAATAACTACTATTTATCTTAGAAATATTTATTTAACTACAAAAATGCTTTTAAAAGATTGCAAATGAATTTTGAGTCCACAAGACTATAGAATAGGCTCTCGGCCCATAATGAGAACGAATGTCTTTTATGAGGCGGGCCTAATATACAGGTAGACTACTCAAACATATGGTGTGTCATCCAATTTTACTCTCACTTAACTTTTTCTTTTCTGTTTGAATTTAATCTTTATTTATAAAGATTTTTCTATTTTTATTAAATAAAATTAATCGTTAAAATTATTAAAAGATTCAAAAGAAATACTTTATACATTCCATATTTATTTTTTAATAACAGTATTAATTTTGTTGCATTATTATTATTATTATTATTATTTTTACTTTTTTTTTATAAGTAAATATGGAGTTGGGATGTAAGGTAGAATTTGAATAAATGTCCATGACTAAGTAATTTTGAGGAGATTTGCCAAAATCACTTTTATATACATGCATTTAAATTTAAATTACTTTTATTTCAGGATATAATATTAAGTTTGTTTTCAAAATCTGATGAAGATATATTATAATCCAACTGATGCATTTCTATTCCAAAAAAAATAAAATTGAATGATTAATTGTGAAAAAACTTTAATATTCAAGTCAGCATGGGTGAGTGTGTGCTTGCACATTGGATATGTAACTATATTTATATTTAGTCTCCTAAATATTGATTACACGTGTAGAATATGTGAGGTAATGTGTAGTTTACTCTTAAATTTTTGTAGAGTTGCATAGTTTTAGTTTGAGTAATTAGGTATTTTGGGACTGACTTTACTATATATATATATATAAATAAATTATTTTACTGTTTTTATCTCAATCTTTTCTATTATAGGTGATAAATTTAAAAAGAATTTTTAAAAGCTGTAACAGAGTCAGGAGTTACCTAGGATATCATTTTCACTTCTGAAAATTTAACTTTATTTTAAATTATATGTATATAAAAATATTTTTATGGAAAGAAAACCTAAGACAGTCTTGTTGGTTTTCCTTCGACACTATTAAAAGGTATATATATCAAAATTATAGAAAGATTATAATATTAATTATGTCTTTTATTGATGTATATTCAGATTATTTGTTTTGTGATCTCAATAGAATAGTATTAGAGATATTCATTCTCATATCTTTTGTCTTCATTTTTATTCTTTTCTTTATTTCTGTTCTATTTTATAATATAGTATCAGAGCTCTGATTGCTACATTTATCCATGGGTGAAGTTGTTGATCCCTTACAAGATCTTTGTTCACCTTACCATGTTACTTCATTAGAGTTTGGGTCAGAGTGTTAAAAGGAAGTAAAAGCAAACTGGGTAGAGGTAAATGTAGATTTCTGTCATTGGCAGGGAGAATTTGTTTGATTAAGTTTGCTCTCTCGTCTATACCGTTATTCTACGCTTCTTTGTTTAAGGTGCCTTCTTTGGTGTTGAAGGAAATTGTGAAATTACAAAGAAATTTCCTCTAGGGTTGGGGCTCAGAAGGGAGGAAGATGGCTTGGATTTCTTGGAAAAAAGTTTGTGAACCACGGGAAGTTGGTGGTCTTGGTATTTTGAATTTAAGGTTATTCAATGTGGCTTTGTTGGGGAAATGGATTTGGCGCTTATGTTCAGACAAGGGTGGTTTGTGGAAGGAGATTCTTAAATCTAAATATGGAGGTTGGAGAAGCTTGAAAGAAGGTAGGTTACACAACAAGGATTCTCTTTGGTGGAGAGATTTGAAGGGGATCTGAAGGTTGGAGGAGTGTGTTGAGTGGGATGTCAGAAACGGGAAGAAAGTCATGTTCTGGGACGATGTTTGGGCGGGCAATGAAGATTTGAAGACTAGATTTTCAAGATTGTTCTTTTTGAGTACTAGCAAAGATGCCAATTTGGATTCCTTTGGGAAATGTGTTGATGGTTCTTGGAAGTGGGACCTTGTTTGGAGAAGGGGGTTGTTTGATTGGGAGAAGTCTTAGGAATTTTAGCTTTTTTTAGGTGCTACAACGCTTGCGTCTCGTCTTGGGTAAGGAAGATTGTTGGGCTTGGAAGGATGACGCAACCACTGCATTCTCGGTCAATTCGGGTTACAATATTTTAAGGGGTTATGTGAAAGGGAAAGTTCGTCTTTGTTCGATTCTTTTTGGAAGATCAAGGCTTTGTCTTCAACTCATTTTACACCTTGGAGGGTGTTGGGAAATACGATTGCTTCTAAGGCTAACTTTGTTAGAAGAGGGGTTGCAATTGATTGTATTTCCTGTTGTATGTGTGGGGAGGAAGAGGAGACAACAAAGCATTTGTTCTTTGATTGTAGAATTATTTGGTTAGTTTAGACCCAGTGTTATGCTTGACTTGGGGGTGGTGTTAGTAAATCATAATGACTTTATTTCACTTTTCTTGCCTTTTAAATCATGCAACTCTTAGCCTATGTAAATGTTGTTTGGGGAAATGTTTGGATCGCAATTATTGGTGAGATTTTAGGGCATAAGAATAAGCATATCTTTAAAGGTGGAGTGGTTGATCATTCTATTTTTTTTTCTTTGGTTTAACTAAAGGTTTGGTCCTGGATTACAACTACTATTGCCTCTACTTGTTTTGCTTTTTCTGATTCGGTGACTTGTTTGTTTATGATCAAGAGCCTCTTGATTTTTTGAGTAGGTTGGTTTTGTGGTGTTTTGTTTTAGTTGCCCTTGTTGGTTTTGAGTTGGTAGCTTTTGGTAAGGTTTTAGGGTATCTCTTTCGAAAGGAGTTATTTTTGTAAAAGGATTGGACCACCCCTGAAGTGGTTCATATTTTTTTTCTTGCTGATAAAAAAAAGTAGAGTCCTTACATTTGATATAATAGTCATACATTTTGAGATATAAAATTTTGGTAGAGAAAAATTTCAAACGCTCGTAACTGTGTATAAAAAGTTTAAATTGAGAGAAATGAAAGTTGCTAAAAAATGAAAAGAGAAATATGTTAGTCAATACTTGAAAGGTACTGAGAAATCAAATTCTCCAAAATGCTTCCATTTACTACAAGTTTTTTATTTATTAGTATTTTTGAGGATTTTTATAGATTTTAGGCATTTTGTTTACTTATATATACTTGTCAAAATTTCTATATATTTTTGTTGTATTTCCTTATAGCCAATATATATTTATCAAACTTTTATATTATAGATATTTCATATTTTCATGTTTAAATTTTTTTATTTTTTATTCTTTCATTTTACATACTAATTTGTGTTTTGATCACTAATAGTAAAAGGGTAATTTATGTCACATCTTTATGCTAAACCTCCTTGGTCATTAACATAAAAAAAAATTAGGGCGGCGTTTGGAGAAGTGGCGAGTCAGGGTGCTACACAGTAAGGGCGACGTATGGGTGCTTAGTGGAGGCGGAAAATACTCCTCAAGTAGAGGTGTTTAAGCTTCTATGGAAGGTAAAGGCATTCCCTAATGTGTTGATCACAGCATGGCGGGTGATTAGGGGCAGAACACCGACAAGAGTAGCTCTAAGTAGGAGAGGGGTTCAGATTAACAACCCTGAATGTGTCTTGTGTAAATCTGTGGATGAGTCAAATCAGCATCTTTTTATAGAATGTAAACATGTGTGGCGTGTATGGACTTTGTGCTTCAAGTGGGTTGGACTTGAGTTCGTCCAACACAATGATGTTAAGATCCACTTCGAGAGTTTTAATCTGCTCCAGGTAAATCACAAGCAAAATTTAGTTTGGAAAGGGGTGTGGGCAGCCATAGTGTGGAGTTTGTGGGAGCATAGAAATTCTGTTATGTTCCACCAAGGAGTAGTGGACGAGGAAGAAGTGCTACACAAGGCTCAGCTTAAATCGTGGTCGTGGTTGTAACACAAAGGCAATAATTTTTCATACTCGTTAACAGATTGGGTGTTGAATCCAATCCCCTGTCTTACCAGCTATAAATAGGAGAGGTGTAGTGGCCAGCTGCAGTTGAGTGGGGGGAGATGGAAGGTCTGACAGGTAGTATTGAAGGAGTTGGTTCTGTGGTGCTTTCTACAGGTGCAGTACAGTGTAGGGTGGGTAAGGAGGAACTGTTATGGCTGGTTTTGCTGCAGAAGGTTTACTGACGGATAGTTAGAGAAGGATTATTTGGCGTTCTTCCTATGTATGTAGGTTTGAGCCCAAATGGCTTTAGCAAAACCAGGTATTCACTGATGAATGCAGATTCAAATCCAGCAAGGTTTGTATGAGGCAACTTCCGCCATGTGCTAGGCTGTGTGATTCGCCGAAGTTATACAAGGTTAACATGATCGCCGGTCGATGAAAAGGCGATCTCCATGCGGGTGTAATCGGTGGTCATCGAAGTTATGCAAAGGTCAACATGACCGCCGGTCGATGAAACGGCGATCTCCATGCGTGCGTAGTCGGTGGTCGTCGAATCGATGAACCGGCGATCTCCATGTGTGTAGTCGGTGGTCGCCGTAGGTATGCAAAGGTCAACATGATCGCCGGTTGTGTGTAGTCGGAGGTTGCTGAAGTTATACAAGGTCAACATGATTGCCGGTCGATGAACGGCGATCTCCATGTGTGTAGTCGGTGGTCGCCGTAGGTATGCAAAGGTCAACATGATCGCCGGTTGTGTGTAGTCGGAGGTTGCTGAAGTTATACAAGTCAACATGATCGCCGGTCGATGAACGACGATCTCCATATGTGTAGTCGGTGGTCGCCGATGTTGGTTATTTTTAAGAAGTCCACTTCTGGTTACTGTTTATGGGTTGGGATACCCCTGAAGTATCCCCTTTAATTTTATTTATTCATTGCTGATAAAAAAAAAACATAAAAAAAAAATTATGGTGACAATTTTGAAAATAAAACAAAAAGATTTATATTGGACCATATTTTTGTTCGACATAAAACTCTTTATATCTCTAGCGCGAACTTTTTCTTCCCTACTTTTTATTTAGCAAACACTATTGCTTCTTCTCTCCTTTTTTCACTATGACGGTGGCTAAGCATAGTTATGGAGGCTTTCATATGGGTTGACTCACTTGCTTTGTTGGTTCCGTGTGATTGGTTTTGTGCATTGATAATTTTTGTCCAATTGGATTGAGTTTTTGTTCTTCATTGAGTTCAGTGGTCTAAATCTCTTATTTGTTTTTTTAAATTGATACCATGGATTGTTTTTCGAAATCTCAATAAAGGTAGTGCGTAAATGTCTCTATTGAATTGTTGTTGATTACTTATATTGAAAGTGTATTGTGTTATTTAGATGCAGAAATTAGAAATTTTTGAATATTGAAATTAATGTTAAAAATATTTTATTAGTATACATGAATGTTTATTAAATTTTTAAGATTGAGATTAAAAACTAAGGAATAGAAAAAATGATAGGGACTAATTAGTTATTTTATTCCTAAGGAATGACTTAATTATTAATTCATTATTGTTTTTTAATTTTAGATATTAAATTATAGCTAACTTATATGATATATTCTAGGAAAATTATATGGAAAGTTTAAATTGATCATAGAAGTAAGTTGTATTATAATATGTTTGAGTGATATTGTATGTTTGTGTTGTACTAACTTTATTTACATTAAGTATTACTGATGCACACAATAAGCAAACCTTAATTTTTGTTTGAGATTTAGTGCAAATGGTTAAACATTAATAATTTGTAGGTTAAATTACCTTTTTGGTCACAACATTAGGATCAATAGTCAATTTGGTATGGTAATTTAAAAAAAAATTCAATTTCATCATAAATTTTTTTAAAAAGTATGCAATTTGGTATTTTTTGTTAGATTGATATGAATGACGTTAACTAATGATCATGTGACATACATAGTTATGTACACGTGCATTCCACGTACAACCTTCTCATCAAATTTAATAATGATTATAATAATTTGGTTTGGATTAGGCTTATCGCGATGGTCACTTCACAAAAGTCATTACCTCGTCTTTCACAATTTTGATCCTCATTTTTAACCCTCAAATTCACCCTTTCATTTCTCTCTTTCTTTAATCCTCCATCTTTGTTTCTGGTTGCAATCTGAATTCGCAATCTCCACAAATTCTTGCTCTCCAGTGGCAAGATCGTCACCGAGAGGCTACTGAAAGAGCTTATAAGAACATTGGGGGTATTGTAGAATATTAGGAATTTAATTTTGGGAGTATTGTAGAACATTGAGAATTTGATTTTAAGGGTATTTTAGAACATTTAAAAAGAAAAAAAGATTAAAAAGGATAGATAACAACAACATTGTGAGTGGCCAAAAATATAGCGCGCGCGGAGATTTCAACGATGTTAAGAACAAGGCAATGACAATGGCGCATCCCACGGTAGAGAGGCTGGGAAGAGCCGAGCCAACAGGAGGCAGAGAACACATGGTGGGAAAGAATGTGTGTGCGGTGGAGGAGGCGAAGGTCGAGGTCGACGGGAAGTTATATGTTCAAGATAATCTCCCATGTCAAGTCACACTTGAACGATAAATAAAAGGAACTTTCGGTGCAACTAGCTCCATAAGGAAAGGGATTGAATGGAGCTCAGACTCTATAAACAACAGATAAAGATAGATTATCTAATAGACCATCTAATTAGAGCATCTAGCAGAATCACCTAGTAAACTGTCTAATCAAGTCAATATAAGATAAACAATAAAGCAAAGTCACTAGCAAGAGCAAAGAGAGAAAAACAACCAAGAAACTATCCTAGTGTCCCAAACTCAGGCTATATCCAGTCTCCTCAAGTCTATCGCATAAGAGGTTCCACTAACCAAGTAGTATTCCAACCACTCTAGGTTACAACTATTATTCTCACCTCTTTAGGTTGCAACAAGTATTCACACCTCTCCAAATTACAACTAGTATTCACACATCTTCAAGTTATATCTTCTTAACCTCTTCCTGAGATTAAGAACTCTCATGAAAACAAAAAACATTTTCAAAAAGAACCCAAAGAAAGCTTACAAGGATATAACTTCACAATATGAAGAATTATAATGATTTAGCACTCAACTCAAATGACTAGACGCTTTAACAACTTAACTAGACACTCATTGTAGCTCTTGTATTTTCAACAATATCACTTGTATAGTTTTTGTTGTTTGAGTTGCCTATTTTTTTGTTATTCACCTTCTACCCCTTTATCTATTCTTTGATACTTGAATTTGTTATGTTTAAATCTTGCAATATTTTCATCTTTTTCATACTCCAAACAAAAATATTGAATTTGCAATCTTTCAATTTGTTTATACTTCAAATTTGTTTAAAAAACTAATTCGAAAGTATTTATAATAGAGTTAATAAAAACAAATTAAAACGTAATCAACAATTTTTTTTTCCATGTAATACATGATGTTAAAAATAAAGTACTTGAAATTTTTAATTATTCAATTTGTTTCTGTTTTAAAAATATATAGATATATTTATAATATATCACAGCTGATAAAATCTACAATATAATTCTGAAAGAAATAATAAAAATAATTTTTATTTTTTTTAAAAACCTTTTTAAATACCTTTATATTCCACAAAATTTTCAAATAAAATATTATGTTTTTAGATGTTATATTACTTTGATTAAACAAGTTAACAAGTACATGTATTTTGAAGATTTTATTCACATAATTAATTATTTTAAATAAAATTTGTTATGCTTTCACTTGATCTTAGTCAAAAGGTCGAGAAAGGTATAATTTGTTGTGCTTTCAATTTATTTTGAACAATCTATTAGAACATCATGAAGTACTTGCTGAGAAAGTCTTCTACATACTATAACTATATAAGACATTGTTAGATTATTTAAATTATAAATAAAATAAATAATAAATATATTTATTTTTATGAAAGTTCCATTGGGTATTGAAACTAGAATGGTACAAAGAGAAGCCATGATACCACAACTACTTGAGAGGACCTACACATTTAGACCTGTATCTTAGGTTAATCTCATCTGATATAGACCTCCCATTTACATCAGTAAGGGACCATAAAATTACAAATGAATCAAATGTCACTTTATTTCAAAGGAGACATTGTTAATAGATTCTCCAGCTAATGAAGAAAGACACAGACAAATCCCGTGAATGATAATAATAACTTTTTGAAATATGTAATTTTCACTACTACTGTATTTAGAAAACTAATTATCCTTTTTTCTTTATTGATGCACTAAGTTTTATGAGTTATTACAGTTAACTGATTTGAACATGGTCCAAGTTAATTAGAATTTGACTAATATTCTTCTTGGTAAGATAAAGTAAGAAAGAATGCAGAAAGATGCAACATGCTAACAACATCTGACATGAACCATATAAAAAGAAGAAATTATTTGACGTTTTACTCTCTGAGAAACTGTTTTAAAGTTTAGCGATTCAAGAAACAAGTTGCATCTGCATATTTCTTCATAACTGTTGGAGTTGATCCACAGGAAACAAAAAGATGTATTGCATTTGTCTGTACAAATGGGACATTAACGTTGAATGCATGTGAAGAGATTTCCCTGTTCTCACACGATTTTCTTGAAACGCGTTATTTTCTACAGCAGCATCGCCTAATCAACAAGCTGCATGCAGAGGGACCAATAACTGACCAATTGAGTTCAAGTGTTCCAGACTTGTGTTTTCACCAAGCACTTTTGCCCTATGCCAAAATTATATAATTTTGCAAAAACAAAAAACATAATAGCTACCTTTTATATGTATATGATGTTAGATAATTACCAAAAGGATTATCTCTAATACATCTAAGAAATTTCTAACCTATACTTATATATAATATTGTACAATATTACACAAAATGTATAATATTATAATTAAACATTATAATGACAAATAAAAATGATATAAGAGGAATCTGGTGTATATTTGTTTCTCTTTTTAGTTATTCTTCGTAAGCTAAAATATTAGTAGGAAGGAAAAATTAAGTTTACATCTCAACTTTTAATAGCATTAACCATTTTCAATTTCAGCTTTTCTTCTCAGTATGCAGTAGTTTCATCAAAACTTCATAACAGAAGGCTTATTGTAGCCACTTTAAGAGTTCTTTTAGGTGACATTTATGTTTTCACAGAAAAAGTTTGAAGGACATAAATATCTGGTAGCAATCAACAGAACCTGCAGCTAGTAAGATAAGGATCCCTTGTGCTTGGTTCAAACTTCAAAACCTCCTTAACTAAGGATGGATTCAGTGTTATTTGGTATAAGGCTTATTTGAGGTTTGAATTTTAAGAATGAATCTCATAAAATAATGCGAATTAATTGAATCCTTTTAACTTCCTTTCTCTTACTAAACAAATGTTTTCTCTTTAATCAACTGGTATGGATCATCTTTAAGAAACACAGATTATCAAAATGAACCTAAACATCTGAAAAAAAAACTATTTTGCTGTCACAACGACAATACATAAACCCTCTGATAATATAAAAACAACATCTTCTATTTATGTTTTGTTCTTTCATTCTCATCTATTTCATAATCTAACCTAAGTGTTAGGTTAATTTATTTAAAGAAACTTGATGAAGATGATTAAAAGAGTGACTGAAGGGTCATTGAATTTTTAACAGAATGAGTAGGTGAAAACTAATTCAGGGTTGACCTAGCATGGCGATAAAATTTCATGATGACTTCACGAGCTTTGGAATCAGGCAGCAAAAGGTGATCAGTTAGAGCCCTCAGTTTGGGAATTAAAATACCCCACACTGTTTCAGACACTACTCCAGAAATCCAAAATTGGTCAGTGTCTCAGTACTACAGCCACGGTAAACATTTACTGGTCCCCAACACAGTCCTTCATTATTTATTCAAAATTCAAAAAATTAACAAACACACTTATTTATGTTTTTTGCATTTATACATGTGTATATTAGACATAAAACATGTTATAAAACGAGATATTAGCTTAACCTTTGAAGGGTTTTTTAGGTTTTTCTGGTGTTGTGTTTGTTGTGAGGTGTGTTGAGAAAGATGAGGACTTTATTAGGTGAAATGTGTAGGGGTGAGGGCATTTAATGAGAACCCCATCTGAGATTGACCTTACACTGCAGGGCAGGGCTCAATTATGAGACTGCAACGTAGAGTTATTACATAAGACGTGAGAATTAGGGCTTTGAGCTTTGCTTTATGTGAATTTGGAAATAGCAGGCAAAGGGACAAAAACAACATTCAGTAAAGTAGGACTGGTGGGGAAGATCCGTTTGTAGCTAAGTTCATAGGGTTTTGTTTATGTTCTTTCTCTGTCAATCAGAATGGTAGGAACAAAAAACCCTACAATTTATGCATTTTTCTGTGATGCTGCAATATGCTATGTATGTGCCACCTCTATTCATTTGCAATGTCCAATTACACTCTCTGCTTATTAATATCTATTATTGAACATCAAATGGACAGCCTGCATAACCCAATTCAAATTCAAATGACTTCTACAGTTAATGCCTGTGTATGCATGTCCTTCTCTAAACTTCATTTTGAATGATTTTCATCTTAGTTAAGATTAAGTTTGAAACAAAATGATTTACATGATTTATATTCTCTGTAGATTGTAAATAAAAGAAAATGTAGTGTGCTATTTATATTTCTTTATTTTTTTATGAGAAATGATTCGAGAACTCATAAAAAGTACCCTAAATCTACAAATTTTATATAATCTAAAATAATTAGATAATTCATATAAAGGAACTTTATTTTAATGTATAATGTATTCTCTTAACAGAAAAATTGTTAACAATGTACTTTTTTTAACACTATATTTTTTCTTTTAGTCTTTTTTATAAACATAATTTTAATATTTTAACATAAACAACTTAATATTAACACATTTAAGATGCGAGTCTTATAAATTAAGGTTCCTCGAAACATCCCACATATGAGTATACTCTTGTCTATAGATTTGTGAGTCATGTAAATTTAAGTGCTTTCTCTAAATATGCAACATGTGAGTAGATTCTCTTGTTCATTGCATAGAAGGTCCTAGAATTTGTTTCTTCAAATAAAATAAAATGTGTCGAAAATAAAGGAAACAGAAACTAAAAAAAAGTTCAAATGGGTGAAAACAAAACCTGTGATTTCCCAGCTGGGTAAAAAATCAGAATGGTAGAAGATCCCATAAAAGTAAATTTTATTGGATTGATACACACTGTCTGATAAAGAATGGTTAAAAACTTGCACAGAGTAAATTCAATGGTCAAAAGTCAAAACTTAAATCATTAATACATCTCAACAGCTAGCTAACAGTTTTTTCTGTGGACATGATTATAAAATTAACTTTAACTATCTTCTGACCTTGTATTTACATATACCTGTTAAAAGCTTACTAATAAGAAAGTTATCAAAATCTGGATAATATAGTTTAAAAAACCATGATTAAATTTTTTTATAACATCTCAACATTACTATACTATTTAGTATGTTTATTTTTTTCATAGTCTATGGAATCTATATATATATATATATGTTCTTCATATTTAATCATTTAAACATCTTGTTTTAAGAAGAATGTGAATTGAGTTTTAGAAGGCCGAATACAATAGTAATAAAAGTCAGATATTAAACTTAAACCATAATTAATTAACATGCAAATCAGTTACATGTTAATCAATTGACATTAGATTATTCAATTTGAACAAGTTTTGAGTATATAATCTATATTCAATGACAAAACAATGTGATTAACTTTCATAAGTATCTAAAACAGTGTATTATATAATTTTGAAACCATAAGGGAGAAAGATACATAGAGGTAGCAAAAGCAAGCTAAGAAGTGATATGTACGAAGATCCAAAGAAACAAAACCATTCACCGTTTAAAAATGAAACCAAAATATTTTTGCAGTTTGGTAGGAAGAGAATGTCAGCAGAACCTGACATCATAATTTAAGAGGGCAGAGTGTCCATATCCAAGCAGGAATAGTGGGTTCATTTTTTGAATCCCAAGAAAACAAACTCTCATTATCCTTCCTGTCTCACCCTAGCTAGAAAGGGACATATCAACCCTAATTTTACGTGCAGGTAATCATCATTTATATTCACCGCTTCGGTGTTTGATGCTTTTTTTTGCAAATTTTTTTCTATTTTAATTTTATTTTCATTTATTTATTTTTATCCACCTAGACGAGTTTTTTCACTATATATACAGCTCCCCTCACTCTCACATATTTCATGCCACTGTTCAAGCTGAGCTGAACTCACAAACACTTCTTCGGCTCAACTTCAACCACCTTTGTTCGGGTTTTCAACATGTCTTGCGTAATGCAGGACAAGTTCTTGAAAATCTTTCTCATGATTCCTCAGAGTCAAGGTCACAGTACTCCAAGTCCAATGATGTGGTAGATGTCAAGGCGGTATCTCTCCTGAGCTTATTCTTCTTATGTTTTTATTTTATTTTTTTTAACTTTATGAATAATGTTCAAGTTTTCTTGACCTTGCAAGTCCAAAAACTATGGCTTTAGGTTAAGATTACTTGTAACTTATTTATATAAGTATAATATTTAATAAAGTAGGTAGAATTTTGTAAATTTGATGCTATCCCTCCTTATGAGCTTGTTAACGTATAATTTCTTAGTTTATTATTTAACTTTCAGTATTGTGATTTTATGGTTTGTGTAATAAATGTATTCATCTTTTCCTAATTAGTGAAGATAACGAAAATGGTTCATGCCATCATGTATTTGTCTCGAAGTCTCTTTTGAGTGAAGGAATTGATTTCTAATTTTCGTCTTAGAACTTACACGTCTACTGCAATTCATTCTTGTTAATAAAAGCGGGTACTAAAAATTCAAGAAAAAATAAAAAGAATGAAATACAACTACTTGTGTTTGCAGCTAAAAATAAAAATATGAAATACAACTACTTGTGTTTGCAGCTAAAAATAAAAATATGAGTATCGGCATAAGCTCTTAAAAATACAAGAGTGTTAAGAAGGTAGAATACACTTAACTTTTTGTTTACATTAACTTTTTGTTTACATTAACTTTTTGTTTACATTAACTTTTTCTTCCTTATCAAAGTTGTTTACATTAACTTTTTCTTCCTTTACAAACTTTTTCTTCCTTATCAAAGTCTAAAGGTAGAATACACTTAACTTTTTGTTTACATTAACTTGTTTCTTCCTTATTAAAGTATTTCTAGACAATAAATTAATTGTTACTATCCAATCTTAAGATTTTAGCTCTAGAAATGTAAAATTAATCTTTTAAGTAAGGACATTACCCAAAAAAAATAAAAATAGCCTAACTGGTTTGAAGGTTACTGGTTTGAAGGTTGGAAAATAGTCTAACTGGTTTCATGTTTTCCAACCTGCTCCATTATTTCATATTGATTAAATAAAAAAATAATAACAGAGAAAAATATATGAAAACATAATAACCTTCAAGTAGGTAAAGTATCTTTTACTGATAAGAGAGGAATAGGTAAAAAAAAAATTATAGTGAGTATATTTTTACTCAGAAATTGAAGAATAATTTGTCCAAAATTTTATAAATGTAGTTAATCTCGCACGTTGTTGCACAAGACAAGATATTTACACGTTGTTGCACAAGACAGATATTTATATTAACTGATGTATGCACAAGACAGATATTTATATTAATTGATGCATACGAGTAGCAATCAAATATACAACCTTAAGAATTGTTTATTCAATATACATTTTAAGAAGAAAAAAAGTCAGAGAGTTTATTTTATAATTGTAAATGTCCTCTATAATTTTGTTTTATGTGACTTTTAGTGTTTCAACATACTGATATATGAGACCAAAATCTTTTAAAATCTCATAAAGTAATTTTAGCATTACAGGTCCTGTGATTTTGTTATTAATCAAGGTCAGGTGAACATTTGAAGCAATAAAATCAGAATGTTCATTGATTATTTTGAACCTTTTCTTTTCGTTCAGCCAGTCCAAATTGTTTGAAAAGGGAATTCTGTTCCTCGGTAGGATTATAGACAAGCTCTCAAATGCATGAAATAAACCCTACTACTTTTGTAATGAAAAACATTTGAACTTATAAAGAAGTAAGCATATCTGTTTCTAATATCTGTTTCTAACTGCTAACAAAAAAAAACAATGGCGGACTTGAAATTAAATAGAAAAAATAAACGGAATAAGATAGGAAATGTGTACCAAATGCATCACTCAGAATTTCAGCTAATGACCTCTGGAATGCAGTGGAAAGAGTAGGAACAGTGCCAATTGAAAATCTTGAGGAGGAGACGAAAATTAAAAGAGAAAAAAAGTTAAGTGTGTTTGATGCGTCACACCCCTACTTTTAGTCATCACTTATGATCACAAGTAAATATGCAGAGATAAATGCATGCCCATACTTGTCCTCAATACAATTTTATATTTGGAAAAGTGCTTTTGGCATGCCTATAATCAGATGATGAAAACTATGAAATATAAAATATGCATCATTCTATGAACAACTGGTCCTTATCTCCTCTCAAATTAGCAATAATATGATGACAATCTAGCAGCATTGCAGTAACACTATGTGTAATTCTTTTCCCAGAACAACCAATGATAAAAAATTTACTAAAAGAAAACATTTTCAATCTTAAAACGATATAAAATCCAATCACATATCTATTCTCAACCAGATACACAAAGGTTTGAAGTGACAGCCAAAAGTTGAAACAATAAAATAAGACATTTAACATTCGCCATGTGCTTCCTGGGAAATGACAATTTAACTTCAATAAGTGTTATTCTTCAAGGACCTCATGTGACAACCAATTAAGGACGACTTTAAGGTAAAAATTTATTTGTTAAAGTTCACTCAATTGAGGACCTCAACTTTAGCACAATATTAATAAGTAATAATAGTTATTATGAATTTAAAAATTGAAGACATATTACTCTAATAATAACTATTATGAATTTGAAAATTTAAATTATGTACACAATGCGCTCTGCTATAATATTTACTATCACAGGTTAGATTTAATATTTTTGTCTTCTGGGAATTTATTAATACAAAATTTTAATACATTTGAGGTCCTCAATTGGTAAACATTAAAGTTCGGTCCCTCAATTGGTTTATCAATACAGGTTAAGTCCACAACATTCATCAAGATCTTATAGTGTGCCATATACATTTGAATATTATGTACAATTAACAAATGATACAATCATAGCATGGGAAAAAATAATACCAATTCCACATTCTATTCATTTTGCTCATGATCAAGCTGCAAGCACCAGCACTTTAATGGTGCCTTGACTGTTGGCAGTTAGAATAGTGGGCCGATCACTCTTCCAACATACCGCGCTGATGAAATATGATCCAGCCTCATCTTCAGTGTCATCCATATCAGGGGACCCAAATCTATGCCATGTCAAAGGTTTTGAGATTTCCTGCAAAGCCCCATTGAATCCTCAGTTACGTGTGAAAGGTAAATGTACAATAAAAAAGACACAATTTAACACCACAAACCTTGTGGTAGACAAAAACTTCGTTCGTTTCACTCCCACATGCAATGTATTCACTGCTAACGGTAAGACCAACAAAGTTTTTCTCATTTGCGTGGCCTTTAAAAGTACGAACCTGCACATGTTTGAGTGAAAATGAAAAAAAATATATATAAATTTACTCAATGAGTATTATATTAGTGCAATGATATTGGTTCATATTATGAAGATATTAAGAAGTGACTTTAAGCCTAACTCAACTTTATACAAAAGACTTATAAGATGAAGTTTGCAATCACTTATTTACTGTGAAATGTTATAATTTTTAATCGATGTGAAATCTTCCAACAGTACATAAAAGTGAACCATAAATAAATATGATATTGGTGCAATGAAAAACTAGAGAATTGACAATACTTTTTTTCAGCTGAAATTTTTGGTATGACATAACTTCTAGAGACAGATTGATGACTGTAGTTAAATTAAGTAACAAAAGTCAACATGATCCATAAATTTAATTTAAAATGAAGCATAAATTTGGTAAGAATCAATCAAACCATTTTGTTCAAATTACTCACAGGTAAGTTTTCCTTCACATCCCATAATCGTAGTGTACTATCTGTCGACGCAGAAGCAAGTTCATAATTAGACAAGAATTTCACATATGAAACAGCCTTCCTGTGCCCACTGAAAACATGGACTGGACGACTAATATTTCTCAGATCATAATAATGGATGTGATGATCTGCTGATCCAACCTGCAAAAATATATAAAGAATATCCTGTATTAGATATATCAAAATTAAAACAAATAAGTAAAGATAATTAATCATTAACATATTGCAAAAAAGGGCGCAAGTTCAAGTGAATCATTGAAATCTGATACCTGCGGGCAATTACACTCATATTTAAAAACTTATAACTCTGATGTTGATACATATTTATTATTAATTATTAATATGATATTTAAAACCAGTACTTATACAAGCAGCCCTTAGTCTAATGTTTCTACAAGCCGAATACATTATGGGCAGACAAACAAAAGATATCACAATTCAAATTATCTATTATGTAGAATCAGCACAAACTACTACAAAGGAATTGTTTAAAGAGGAAATATTTTGAGAGAATTGTGGGGAGAAAAACGCAAGAGAGAGAGATCAAAGACATACAGAAAAATAATGATCAATCTTTACAGAAACCATACATCAAAGATATTTAGAAAAAGTAATTATCAATCTACACAAATATATCAAAGCTATTTAGAAAAGTAATGATCAAACTACACAAAAATCAGATATGTACACTACATAATTTAACTTATTCAACTAAAACAATTTTAACATTCCCCTCAAGCTGGGAGCAAGTTGATTGTACATAAGCTTCAAACCTATAAATTAAATTTGAGGTTCTCCCACGAACTTAGTCAAAGTATCTGCAAGTTGATCATTGGACTAACAAATTTCGTGCAAATTTTATTGGACAACAACTTGTCTCGAATAAAATACCAATCAATCTGTGTTTAGTTCTCTTATGAATTATAGGACTAGATGCAATGTGAATAGTTATTTGCTTATAATAGTACATGCTCATTTGTCAAATTTCATTAGATTACAGTTCTTGAAGGAATTGTTTTATCCACACAAGTTCACAAGTGAGTGATGTCATCCTCCTGTACTCAACTTCAGCATTAGATCAAGCAACCATATTTTGTTTCTTACTTTTCCTAGAAACAATGTTGCCTCCAATAAAAATGCAATATCCAATAGTGGATTAGAGATCTTGTTCAATCAAGCTCACAATAGTATTTTCCTTATCTTTATATATCATTCCTTGTCTTAGAGTCCTTTTATGTATATGAGGATGTGAATCACAACACTTCAGTAGTCAAGACAAGGAGCCTGTGCAAAGTGACTAGCCACTCCAACAAGTCAAGTCTAATAATAGTGAGATAAATAAATTTCTCAACAAGTCTTTTGTATCTTTTTGGCGATAAGAAGAGCTCTCTTAGTTTTGTCATTAATTTCTGATTAGGATCCATAGGTTTGCAGTCAATCATACCTATTTATTTTAGGGTATTGAAGGTTTTTTTTTAGAAATTAGGATACTTTCTTTTGATTGAGCCACTTCAATGCCCATAAAGTATTTAAGACCTCCAATATCTTTGATCTAAAATGATTGCATAAATATTTCTTTAGCTGAGAAATTTGTGGCATCATTATTTGACACACATTTCTCATGAGAAGTGATATGATCCCAAATTGGAAGATCTATGTTACAAGAAGATGGAGTTACAACAAGAGCTCAAGAAAGGAGAAATGAAGAAGTTAAACTCAAAATTCCATATTAAGACGAGGGAGATTCACAAAAGGAATGCAAAAGATATCAGAAGAAAATATCAAAATATTTCTCTTATATTTCCTCTAGTTTTCTTGTAAATAAAAATGTACAAAATATGTTTTCTTTCTTTCAAGTAGAATTTCAGGCACTTAGTTTCGACACAAGGTTAGCTTTCAAAAACAATGGCCTTGGTTGACAAAGTATGTGCAACAACCAAACGAGTCCTAGAATCTTCATATTTCATGCAAGGGCCCAGTTTGGAAAGGTGTGTGCACCAACCAAACAGGTCCTAAACTCTTCCTATTCTCTAGTTAGCCTATATAAGCATGTATCCATCCATTTGTAAGATAACCCATACTTTGAATTAGAAAGTTGCTAAAAATTATCTCAAGCATTGTGAGTTCTTTTTTAGGTATGTTCCGCATTTCACGAATCTTATATTGAGTTTTCCAAATTTAAGTGGTGATTTTCCTTGTGAACTTATCTTTCTCTTAGAAATTGTTGTGTTTCTTCATTCCTATTCTCTTTCATCTTTTGTAGTTTGTTGACTCTTGTTTTGTTTTACTTGTTCTTACATCATATGTCCATGGTTAAACCAATCCAATCTCATTTCAAGGATTATTAATCATTTCTTTATAATGAATTGGTTGTTCTTGATTTCTAATGCATGGATTCACTTGCTTCTACACTTTAACCGATTCAAACAAGTTATAATTCAATTTTAACTGATTAAATGTCATGTTAGCATAATGTATTTGAGTTTCAATGGTTCATAGTTGAGTGAAGTCATGTTTGATAGATCCTAACTTAAAACACACATATAGACACTCATCAAGAAGTATGATATAAAACATTGAATGATTAGTTTCACTATGTTTCACCAAAATATTGTACAATGTGAATGAATTTTCCAAACCAAGCATGTGGAAATTAATGAAGACCATGGAGAGATCACCACAAATTGCAAACTAACCCGCACTCCTCCTAAGCAACAAACCCAAGAAATTGCTCCGCGTAGATTTCCTCCTATAGATCTCCATGAAAAAAAAAACATTTTTGATATTCAATTGATGAAGAGGCCAATGGAAAATAGTGACCACAAAGAAGAGTTTGACCATATATATGTGTATCCTTTGGCGTCCAATCTGGCTTTAAGGGGGTCCATTTGGACCAACTTTAATAGAATAAACCCTCTTCCATCTAACTATCTTCTTTCCAAGTGGAAAAAGAACAAGCTCCCATGGAGAGATCACCACAATTTACAAACTAACCCGCACTCCTCCTAAGCAACAAACCCAAGAAATTGCTCCGCGTAGATTTCCTCCTCTAGATCTCCATGAAAAAAAACATTTTTTATATTCAGTTATGAAGAGGCCAATGGAAAATAGTGACCACAAAGAAGAGTTTGACCATATATGTGTATCCTTTGGCATCCAATCTGGCTTTAAAGGGGTCCATTTGATCACTTGGGCCAACTTTAATAGAATAAACCCTCTTCCATCTAACTATCTTCTTTCCAAGTGGAAAAAGAACAAGCTCCCATGTCTACAATCATAGCTTGTCACCATCCACGTTGATCAAATGGTGTGTACATTTTGGGGATAATAATAGAAGACATAGAAAGATAATTAGTCTATTCATAACAGGAGATGAGATCATATGAAAAATATAACCAATTCTTTCCAAATTAGATGAAGGAGATAGTTGATGATAGCTTATAAAATTATAAATAGAATAAGGATTTTAGGTATATTGAGTACCTTTTCAAAGAGTTGAGTCAATCAAGATATTCATTATCTAGATTTGTGGTATGGGTAGAGAGTGGTGAAGGACTTGAAGAAGAGGATTCACCAAGAAACATTGGACCAATCTCATGTATTATGCGTTGATAACTGATCAAGGAGGTGATGATGGTTCACGTAGAATTGAAGGAGGGGAACATTAAAAAGTGATTTGATTTCGTCTGGCATAAGGGGGGAAATTCAATGAATCAATGAACGGGACAAGTAAGTCTCATTGCACAAAACTAGCATCTTGGAGTGAAGAAGGAAAGAAAGAAGTCTCTTCAAACAATGTGACATTGGTAGACATGAACCTTTTAGTTTCTATGGAGACGAAAGTATCTTGGAAAAACACATTTGATAACATTGTTTTAGGCTTTCCACTTATGAAATTTCTTGATCAATCAGGATTTGATCCTAAACATGATCAAAACTTGAGTGCATGGAACGAAGGATCATAACCATATAGAACTTATCCAACTTCTTGATCTCTTTCAAAGAATCAACTTCTAAAAAATCTTCAATTCCTTAGCAGATAACTAGGTTCAACAATAGAAGAAGTCATGCCATCATCTATTTGTTTGAGATGATAGTTTGAGTCATAAAGAAGTTGAATATCATTTGCAAAAATATGTTTAGCCTTCTTCCAAAAGGAGTTACAACTTTTGAATGCTAAGATTTCCCAATATATTGGATTCTACAGATTGCCACAACAAAGCACAAAGCTGAAAATCAGTTTTCTTTTACTATTCCACTTTTTATAATGATATTTTACTATCATCTTCTTCCAAATGATGGTAACATCGGCTAAGAAACCTAAGTTCAACAGATGCAAACCAAGATAGGTAATTTTTATCATTAAACTTTTCTAAAGTAATGGTTGGTGACCCAAAATAGGAGTGGGCAATTCCAAAGGCCATTTCAGATCAGAAACAAGGAATGTAAGGGCAAAAAGGGAAACCCTTATGGTATCCAAGAGAGCCTGAACTCCAAAGGAAGAAAAATAGGTTGGTATAGGGAATTAAAGAGTTCAATGTAGCACTACTGGTGGGGCGACATCATTCCAGTGAGTGCAAGGCAACAAATGGACAGCATGTGCCTAGGTTAGCCACACAAAGAAGCTAGATGACGGGAGGAATCTGCCTCCTAGATTGCCCGGGTTCTCCATTGTTCAAAGAGGAGCTCTAGATCTGGTGCTTGTCGGAGAAAACTTTGGTGGCTAGCGGCAGAAGGTAGTGGATATAGGGTTTTGTGACACTCAACAAGATGAGCACAAAAAAGATATTTGTCAAAAAGAAATGATGGCACTACCTGGTGGCAGACAATGATGGAGTCATGGTACAATGATAGAAAAAACAGGGATAATCCAGCTCTAATACCAATTTGAGAGAGAAATATGGAAAAATGGTTAAGAGAGACTGTTTCATCTCTTAGCTAATTCATTCATTTATAGGAACCCTTCCATTAAAGATATACAAAAAAGTAATGATCAACCTACATATAGGTCAAATATGTAATACAATACATAAGTTAACCTATTTAACTAAGTTAAGCAATTATGACAGAAATATCATTAATTATAATAAAGTACAAGGAGTATTGCTTTGAAATGCCAAACATCACAAGTTCACAGCAGAATAATAGATACAAGATAGTATGGATAGGATCAAATCTAAAATGAACTAAATCCAGATACTTTCTTTTATGTTTTTAACTGAATGAAAGGTACATACTGCAATATAATTGCCAGATCCAGGATTGTACTTGACACAACATATGTTTGCTTTCATGTCTATATTTAGAACACTAGCTTCTTGATTTGTGCACCAAACTTTGACCTGCTTGAAGAAAAGACACATTAAAACAGATACCATGGTATCTGATTTCTGTCTCTATTTACTATTGAATCACTTTCAATCATACAACAGATACCATGCCAATACAATTTGAATTTGAGTAAGCAAAGTGTAAAAAAGTGAGCAAACTTTTAGAATCTGTAAAAGGAGAAGTTTATCTAATACATTAATATGTCACGAACATATTTTAAGTATGTCTATTACAAAAATATTTGACATTACAGAAGCAATCCAGGGAAATAACCATCAAAACTACCAAATCAATGTTCAGAATACCTTGCAGTCATCGCTACCAGATACAAGCATAGAGGGATCTGTTCTTGAAAAATCAACACTCCATGCTCGCTTTTCATGCTCTTCATATTCCATTAAACTCTGCAACAGGAAAAATAATAGCCATGAGTAAATAATCTGTACAACATTTAAACGAGCATATGACAATCAAAACAACATTAACGAATTAACACAACAAAACAGCTGATACAAGAACAAACTGACATTTGAATTCAACAATTACCTTCCGAGTGGTTACATCCCAAACAGTCACAATTCCTTCATAATCACTGCTAGCTATTTGGTTCTTAGCATATTTATTCCAACTCAAGCAACTAAGTTTTGAACGTGTAGACATCTCCACAACTGGACAATGAGCATCTGTGGGTTCATTCACAACCTAGAAAGCAATATCATAGGGAATGGTTATTTTGCATTCATAATCTATTACCATTTGCTTAAGAAATATTTCAAGGGTGAACCCTTACACCAAGTTTAAAAATCCTCCAGAAAGCGTGCCTTATGCTTTGTTTAAATACACAACCCCTCAAGCATCATATTATACATAATGCAGAAAGTTTCTCACTTTGGTTGCATAGGTGCACTTAGTTATAATACAACACATATTTAACCAAAAAGTAAATCAAACAATTCCAAATATCTAAGGAGATGCTTCTACTTTAAATATAGTATGTGAAATTCTTTAATTCTTTCCAATTTTATAATAAACTTCATAGGTCCCATGAAGGGTTACTAATATGTTCTGTGAAATATCAAGAGGAGAATAAAGCTTTTCCAGGTTTTGTAGATGAATAAAAGACAAATTGGTCAAATTGGTATTAATGTAATAATATCAGTGAAACTTTCATAATCATAATTCATAAGAGGAATATGTTTTACTCCAAGTAAACAGTGAAGGGACCCCCACTACCATCTAAGAATAGATGAAACATTAATTAACAAAATCTATAAAAACACATTTTACAAAAGTGTTAACATTAAAAATCAAAAGAGAATAAATAAAAAACTATATTAAAATTCAAGTAAAAAGGGCATCCATCTTACAGCAGAAAAATCAAAAACTTTAATGCGCCTAGAAACTCCAGCAGTAGCAAACAAATCATCATCACGGTCAAACTCTATGCTGCAACATACATGTTAAATCCATGCATTCAGAAAATATAGTATTAATAAGACAATTGGAGTACTCAAATATATGAGAAAATGTAATATGACCACTTTATTCATTGATACAGTTTATTCTGTCTAACTTCATACATCTAAAATAACAATATAAAGCCCTACTTGTCTGTTACATTGCCTGGTATTATTATCTCGACATGAACTATCTCCAGCATAAAATGAGAACAGGTATGAAGAGCAAGTTTAGTACCAGCATGACCCACTTGTAACACTGTCATGCATGGTACCCAGCAGTTCAAGACCTAAAATTTGATAATCAATATGATAACAAGGGCCTTACTTATCGTCAAAAGTCTTGAACAAATGCCTATGATAACTACATCTGAAAAGTCCAATCTAAGAACATAACAATAATGAGAATAAAAATTTATTAAAAGCCATTGCTTTAACTGTTCCAGTAACACTCGTATCCAGACAGGCAGACACCATGGTTCATTAAAGGAATAATTTCCAGTAAATTAGCAAGTTGTAGGAGGGATATTGGTGTACTGATTATCAAAGGATGTTGCAGGGTAAAGGTCGAAAACTTAGGTGGCATGGCTTCTTGTTGGTTAGATAAGGAAATTAAGAGCAAGAAACTATCCTAATTACAAAGAGGTGCACCTACACAGAAACAAGGCTGTCGTCAAATTAAGATAGAAGAGAGATATCGGAAGAAAAAAATACTGGAAGCTCAAACTCCGAATAGCCTCCTACAGTATTTCTAACATGTTCAATAAACCTACTTTTGTGACAGATTATCATTGAAGTAGAAATTTAACTATACAAAACATAGCTGACAAAGAAAAGAATCTCTATTGCAAGAAAATAATACAACCACAGAAGAATTCTATATGAAATAATCTCTAACAAGTATACTTTAAAGGATTAGAATCCTTAGGCCTTCTCTCTTTTTCTATTGAATTCGTACAATCAAATGCACATATTTATATTACTATACATGCTAAGGAATTATTGGTATCAGACTACCCTTGTTTGTAAACATTCATGAGAAGTGCCTTTTATTCATTAGCTAATAATGGTAATTCGAGCCTTACATAACAAATCTCCACCTTGGCTTGTTTAAACTATTGTAATGCCAACTGAGTAAACTTGTTACTTTTGCACTCAAAATGGCTGAAAGCTTTCATGAAAAGGAGCCTAATTTATTCCATGAGACAATTAACTGTTATGAAGCATCACAATGGATTGGTGCCATGAAAGAGCTTGAACTTCTCACAAGAATCAAAATTGGTAACTTGTTGAGAAACCCGTTGCTCAAAAGATTATGGATTGCAAGTGTATACTTGAGAAAAAAGATGGAATAAGGTTCAAAGCAAGACTTATATTTTGGCTTTACACAAAGAAAGGTATTGGTTTAGAGTGCTTACTTTCTGATAGCATAACTTTAACTTAAACTAGATATGAAGATTGTCTTTCTCTATGGTGATGCGGTGAAAAGGATTTACATGCAACAAACAAAATAAGACCATGTGTGTTTGTTGAAGAAGTTTTATATTAGTTGAATCAAATGCATAGGCAATGCATAAGTGATTTGGTTCATTTATGATTGATATTGGGCTGGCATACAAGAAGTGAGTATGAAAGTTGCATTTATTATAAGAAATTTCCTAACATACTTGCTTGCTTCTTTATGTTGATGATATGCTGATCACATGTAAGTACCCAGTTGAGATCAATAAATGAAGCCAAAAATTAAGTGGTGAATTTGAGATGAAGGATTTGGGTCTGCCAAAAAGAATCCATGGTATGGAGATTGTAGGAGATCATAAAGCTTAAAGATTGTATTTATCTTAAAAGTGATTAGTACACTCTTTTGCTGCACATTTGAAGTTATGAAAAACATGTCACCACAAACAAAGTGGAGGAAGATTTTATGTCTTGGATGCCCTATACTTGTGAAATTGGAAGTTTGATGCATGTCATGGTTTGTAATAGACCAAATATTGCACATGCAATGAGTATTGTTAGTCGTTATATAGCTAGTTCAAAGAAGGCTCATTAGCAAGTTGTGAAGTGGATTCTCACATACTTGAAGGGTTCAGTTGAAATAGGTCTAGTGTTTAGAAGAGGAACAAACAAAGCAATTACTCATATCATTAGATTTTGTAACTAAAACTATGCACATTGTCAACAAACCTAGTAGTGACACAAACGATCTTGATCGTAGAAGGTCCATGACTAGTCGTAGTTTCACACTTGGAGGCATGGTTATCAAACTCGCGAGTCAACTCGTTGCCTCGTCCGAGTTTACGTGTCCACTTGGCCTTACCGAGTTACCTCGGTAGTAGACTCGTTTTTTTGGGTAAACTCGGTAGACTCGGCACAGACTCGGTGAAATCGGAGTGGACTCGCAACTCTAGTCCGAGTTGGCGAGTCCAACTAGGTTTTTTTTCACCCCAAAACGATGTCGTTCTAAATGGGGAAATTAAATGAAACCAACTGACCTTAGGGTTTCGCATTTCATTTTCGTTAGCATTTGCGTCTTCTTCTGTGGAGTGCGACGGTCGATCGAGCGGAGCGTGCGGGTTGCAGGTGGTTCGTGCGGTGGTTGCAAGTTGCAGGTGGTCGCAAGTCGCAGGTTGCAGGTGGTCGCAAGTTGCGGTGGTCGCGGGTTACAAGTTGAAAGTAGACTCTTACGAGTCTACGAGTCGAACCTACGAGTCGAGTCTACGAAGCTCCCACGAGTCTACGTAGACTCGGGAGTTTGACAACCTTGCTTGGAGGTAGTGTTATCAGTTAGCAAACACATTTACAATCCACTATTGCCTAGTACTGAGGCAAACTATATGGCAGCTACAAAAAAGATGAAAGAAGCTTTATGGCTCAAACATCTTATTGGTGATTTATATTGCAATGTTTGCGATAGTTAGAGCACAATTCACTTGACCAAGAACTAAATCTATCATGAGAGGATGAAACATATAAATGACAAAACATATTTTATTCGTGATGTATTGGTAGAAAAGATTGCTACTTTTGATAATCCAACAGACATAATGACAAAAGTTCTTCCATGAGTAAAGTTTAAATATTGTTTAGACTTAGTTGGCATTACAATAGTTTAAAGAATTCAAGCCAAGGTGGATCTTTTTTACATACACCTTGAGTTACCATTGCTATTTGTTAGAGATAATTCATTTTTCTATTAGTTGTTCGAGATATTTCTCTTTGTATTTTTCTGTTAAGTGTACCTATTAATTTGTTGTTCTGTTTATTAAATGGTGTAGTCAGTTACAACTAACTCTTCTCAAAGGCTATTCTCTAGTTTTTATATATAGGTCTTCGCATCATTCTCTCATCTCTTATAATTCCCTTTTACATCTCATCCACTGATGATTTTTCTTATTATAATTTCATTTGTGTATAAGTGGGTGCAAACCTCACCCCATGAGCCGGTTTTATGGGGTTGAGTTAGGCTTAAAGTCCACTTCGTAATACTTACTAAAGATTTACTTGGATTTTTCTTTTAAAACGCAAGTCAGATGCCTTGTCTGTTTTCAATAGTTTCAATCCATGGTTAAACTTTAGTTTAATACTAAAGTTAAAGTTGTGCAAATGGGTAGGGATGGTGAATTACACCATTTTCATGATTATCTCACTTCTATTGGAATTAATCATAGAATAATATATCCTCGTACTCTTCATCATAATGCTATGGTTAAAAGAAAGTGTCGCCATATTGCGGAAATGGTCTTACTCTTTCCAGCCTAGCCTCTCTCCCCTCGACATACTGAGACCATGCCTTTCTTACAGTAGTTTACCTTATAAATCACTTACCCTCTACTATTGTTAACTCGTTGCACCATATACTCTTCTTTTCAAGACAGCACCTGACTATGCATTTCTCAGGACTTTTGGATGCACTTGCTTCCCTTTTTCCTAGACCATATAATGCACACAAATTTGACTTTCAATCTCAAGAATGTCTCTTCCTTGGATACTCAGCATCTCACAAGTGTTACAAAATCTTATCTCCCTTTAACCGACTTTACATTTCTAGAGGTGTTATTTTAAATGAAAACAGGTTTCCTATTTTGAACACTTTAAACCTGCTCAACCTGCTTCCACACCTTTTTCTTCTCCTATCTCGTCCAATATGTCAATAATCTCATCACTGACACCATTTTATCACCCGAACTTTTACCACCCACTGAACTATTGAAGTAAAAATAATGTTAATGGTAATATATAAAATAATCTCTTTTCCTCATTTCTTTCCAGTCAAACAGTTTCTCTTTCCACTCAACTCTTATCTATTTCTCTTCTTTTCTTTTATTTTCCACTCTCACTATTTTTTTCCTCCCTACTAAATGGAACATTGAAGTTAAATCAGTGAATGGGGCACTGATGATAAATAAGATTAACTATTGATGATAATCAGTCCATTACAAATATAGGATAAATTCATTTGCATCCAATCAAATATTAAAAAGAAAGAGAAATAGAATCCCATCCTGACAAAACGCTCTCGTATATCTGATGACACACATTATTACAATATTACAACGCCAAATATTACTGATTAAATTAAAAATACAATTATAGTTTACCCATAGCATGGCTTTATGAGTTACGGCAATCTCAACGCAATAATTGACAGGTTGGAACTGAACAAAAACATTGATTAGCCTTTTTAAGGCAGCACAAATAAAAACACCAAAAGGCAAGCGATGAATACCAAGTGTTTGATAAGCAATTTCAAAATTCACCTTGACACTATATTTGCTGAATGAAATATATCCCCATGCCTTAGTTCTGCAATGACTCTCAATCGACTGTTTCAAATGATGCAAAAAGGTTAGAGATAACTGTATATGGCTAACTAAATATAATAGTAATTGACATTAACTCCAGCATCTTTGTTAAGAACCCCATCGAAAAAGTAAAAATGAAAGAACAATTTATTTATTAACCGGAACTGAAAAGAGCAAGGAGACCTTCCTTAATACAAAATATAATTTTCTACATGACTCCTTTCTTCATCACAAAGAAGTGCCTGGCTACAAAATCAAGGCCATATAATTGAACCTCCTCTAATGATCTAACAGCAGTCTTAACCATTCCTAACTAATTTGACTCCCATTCACTCTCAATGCAAAATACCCTTTGACCCTCAAGTCCTAAAAATTGGATATTTGAAACGACTGATAACTATACCTGTAACGTGTGAAAGTTGTCAAGACTGACTGAAAATCTTCAAGACCAGCAGTATAACCTTCTCGACTTATGAGATTCATATCCCTTTCTTGTTGGCTATGGGGCTTATCAGTTGCATGTCTTCGCTTTTGTAGGTAACACTCTTGTAGGTCATTAAACTAGAGCAAAGGAAGGGAATCAAAAAGGATTCAGGAAAAAATAAACAAGTTTACAGTTGCAAATTCAGTTATAAAAAAACAAAAAAGGAATATGCTAAAATTCTTAACAAAATTCATGACTTAAGTTACAAGACAATAATAAAGAAACTACTCTGCTAAGCTGGCTAAGTTTCTAAAGGGATACAGTAGTTTCTATAAGTGATGAGACATTCATTCTAATTGGGATTGACTATAAATTTGTATCTGGAGAAATTTTATCATCATATTTTTATATTTGGGCCTGTCTTAACCAGTTAATTCTAATTATGGTCTCAGAAACTAAACCTACAAGGGTATTGAATTAGAGATAATGTGTTTAATGCACTAAACACGCTACTTACTTAAATGTAGCGTCTTTAGATCAATGAGAATTTCATCACACATTTAGCTTGCGTCAATGTGGCACAATCATGATACAGTTGAATCTTAAAGCATGATTCCTAGGTCTATATCTTATTATCATCAGTTTTATTTTTCTTTAAACATTATAAGTATCATATAAATCTGTTTCCTTGCTGAACTCCTCAATAAACACTACTTACAGAACTTATATCATTTCTTATTTTTCCTTGCCTTTGTTGTCCACACACATAGTTCACAGGAGCTCCATATTCATATTTGCAAACCATCTTTTTGCCCACAAGCAATCCCTAGTCAATATCTACCTAACATACAGCTTTTAAAAATTAGAAAAAAAAAACAAGATTTTCTACCGACTAATTTTAACCTTCGTGCATCCTAAATTTGTAGCTGTGCTTTTATGTTCTGTAGAACCAAACAGCTTGGCAGCTAAGCCTAAGTCTCCCCTAATATGTGCTATAGCCATATTAATTCTGAAGCTTGTGGCAACATAAATGACCATAACTTAAATATAAAAAAAAAAAAAGATGAAGGGAGTCATAGCACAACATTTGTTGATTAAGAAGTAAAATTCCGACATTATTGTTTGTACATTTGAAAGGGATAGGTTTATAAAAAAGTGCAGAACTACTTCTGGAATAAAGGATTCCCCAAATTTACAAAAAAAAAATTAAATTCCAAGTTAAGATTTTTAAATATTTTTCCCAAATTACAATTGCTTTTACCCATCATGAAACCAAACTTATTCTAAGGAAAAAAGCTTTTAATAAAATATCAGAAATCAATTCACATAGAAATGTAAAATTTTAGGCATGGAATATTAAACCAAGAAAACCTGTGTATGGACCCTCTTTTTTCTAACTAGGGCAAGACCCGATTGATTTATAAGCTGTGAATCTGATCCAGTTACGGCATCCCTTCTCTGAACTCCAAGCCCGTGAGAGTTAATTTGGGACTTTCCATCATTTTTCTTAGTATGGCTCCCTGAGGACAACCCTCCTCGAAGATTTAGAGGACTGGATATAATGCCACTGCTGCTCTTGTCCAGTGATGAATGCCATGATTTTCTTCCACCCAAATCATCAAGCATTCGCAATTTTAAGGAGTACCTGTCCCGTGCTCGATACAAGTCCATTCTATGTTTCTCTACAGAATTAATGTCCTCCTTTATAAATTGGAGATCAGTTTGAACCTAAAAATGAAAATTTTAAACACCAATTGTTTCAATAAATAGAGATAAATGTAACAGAAATCTGTGGTAAAATAAAGGCCAACTACTGCAACCGAAGAAATAAAACTGGAAAATATTAGCAACTAAGCAATAATTTAGGGTAGAGAGAGATTGCAACCAGCACACCTCCTTCAACTCATCAACTTTTTGCTTCCGTAAGCAATGCAGGAAGTCTAACAGTATTTGCATATTTCTCTCAGCTTCTTCTTGCTCCATTTTTCTTTTCTTATCAGCAAGAAGAGACAAAAGGGTGTCTAGCTCTTTAATTGTCACATCACAACCCTGTATTCAAAACATAAAAAAAAAATCACAAACCAAATAAAGCATCAACAATATCCACAGTTTTGTGTGAAACAGCAAAATATAACTCCATAGAAAGATCTTCAATATAAACTAGTTCCACAACTTAATTAAAACCTGTTCCTAAAATATATTAGGCAATAAACTGGCATGAGTTAAAACCAATATTTCATTTCTTGATCTAGCCTAGTGACATACACAATAAAAATACAACAATTGCATAGCATAAAGAATGTTAGAAACCAACTTCAGACCAAACGTTGTTAGCATTGTTAAAACTATGACTGGTATAGTATTGTACAGGCAACATAAAGCTGTTTCTGGGAGTACCTAGCTATAGGTTAAGGAACATAGGTTGTAACCTTCATCTTTGAGATGTACTTGTACTCGTGTTTTTATATATATACATGTACATCAGCTGAGAATACATACTCAGTCAGTATCAAGAGTCCTGTCGCTGGACCAACTTTGTTCACTGTCTCTGGTAGTCAAATATTGTCGTTTTGTCCGGCAAAGTCAAGGTTAGGTATGCCTCGAAGAGCATGACCCAACCTCAATGGTGGCCAGATCCTAACCAAGCATATGTGTCCTATGAGTCATCTTTCCGAAGCCAGAACACACCAAACCAATGTCATCCATCTCGTCACCATCTTCTAGGCAGATTTCTACCTTGTTCTCTCAGTTCTTTGCATGCAGCTCTCTCCCCTGTTCTCTCAGTTCTTTGCATGCAGCTCTCTCCCCTCATATCTAGGGTTTCTTCCCCTCCAACTTCTCTCTCTCTTTCCTCAAATATGTTTGTGGGTCATTGCATCTAGAATGGCCTCCACTTTTTCTACTACGCCTACTATGACCACAAAAAGCTCAACTGGGAAAACTATATATCTTAGTCCACGTTCATAGAGTTATGGTTCCTTGGTCAAGGATATCATGACCATTTGGAAAAGGAAGTATGTGTTGTTTCGAATGAAGAAAAATCTCAATGGTAAATAATGAACTTCCAGTTATGTGTTGCTTTATGGCAGTCAGTTAAACAGGATATCTTAGAAATTCTCATATTCTGTAAGACATGTTCTTCTTGGAAAAAGATGCACGACATTTTTGTTAATGATATTCAACGTCTCTCTGATGCAACTCAATAGTAGCCTCTCTCACATCATGATATGATCTCACATGTAGCAAAGGCTCGAGCTGCAATAGAAGAATTATCGAGATTTCTCATGGCTAATTCATTGAAGGATATCAACAAAAATCTTGATAAGTTATACATGGTCCTGATTCTTAGCAGTCTAAGCTCATATTTTGATCATGCATATGACCAAATTCTAGCTATTGATCAGATTACTTCGATGGACGGCAGTCACTAAACTTCTTTGGGTGCCTACCTTGTTAACAAATGAAAATTCAGTTGAAGTTATTTAAACATCAACAGTGATAGCACCACAGGGAAAAGGAGGAGATTGTAGCAATGAAGGAGGACATGGTAGTCGAAGGGGACGACCTCGAAGTAAATACTGCAAAAGAATGGGTCATAACCAAGAGAGTTGCTACTCCTTGCATGGTTTTCCAGATAAGGCAGCTAGCATGTTTAAATTGGAAAAGGGGAATCCAACTTTTTTGATGAAGAGTACCAAGATTATTTGAGAGTTAAATTTGAAAAGTTTAACCATCAAGGTCAATCTTCTTCGGCACCAAGTGTTTCTACAGCCTGTACTTCTCAATCTGTGGAAGGTCAAGTTCCATGGGTGGTACCTAACTCAGGTGTCTTTGCTCATATTTCTAATAATAGCTTTTCATTCTCATTTATCTCTTCTCCAAAAAAATCCCACACTGTTATTGTAGCTAATGGATCCAAAAGTTGCATCTCAATGAATTGGTCAGGTTCCTCTGTCTCCTTTAAATTTAAAGTCTATCTTGTACATTCTACATTATCCTTATAATTTAGTCTCTATAAGCCAATTAACTCACACTTCAAATTGTTCTATAACCTTTGGTGTTGATTCCTTTCATATAGGAACATAGTATGAATCGTCTAACTAGCAAAGGATATGAATCACGAGGACTTTATTACCTAAACAGACATCTCATTGAAATTGCACGCTCTTTAATATTGAATACAAATGCTCCTATACATCATTGGGGAAAGGTCATTCTCATTGTTTGGCTTTTAATAAATAGAATGTCTTCTTCCTCTCTTGCAAATCAAATTCCTCACTGCATTATTTTTCCAAGTGAACCCCTATTTTGTGTCTCTCCGAAGGTATTTGGTTGTACTTATTTTGTTAATGTCTCTCTAGGTTTACACAAACTCTCTGCAAAGGCTATTAAATGTATTTTTTTGGGATATTCTCGTCTTCAAAAATGATAAGAGTGTTACTCTTCAACTACCAAAAGATACTATATGTCGGCTAATGTCACCCTTGTTTGGGACATGCATTTTTTCTCATCCTCCATGGAAGCTCCTGTGTCCACTCATCAGGTTCTCCCTCTTCCAACCTTTGGTCCTCTATTGATTGATTCAAGCTTTTTTTGACTCCAACTCTAATGCAAACCAGTCTCACATTGCCCCGCCACCTTTCCATACACACCAACACAAATTTATGGACCTGACTACAGTGATAATTCTTTTTCAGGGCCAAAATCAGTATTGTTAGGCTTTATCTTGCAATGGCTACTATATGCCACTGGCCACTTCACCAGCTTGACATTAAAAATGTTTTCCTTCATGATGATCTTGAGAAGAAATTTTCATGGAACAATCTCTTGGATTTGTTGCTCGGGGAAAATCTGATCTAGTGTGTAAAGTACCCCATTCATTATATGATCTAAAGCAGTAACCCCGAGCTTGATTTGGTAAATTTAGTCATACTATACAAGTTTTTGGATTGAAATGAAGTGAGGCAAATCATTCAGTTTTCTATTGTCATACTTTAAGGAAGTGAGTTTATTTAATGGTCTATGTTGATGATATAGTTATTACAGGAAATGATACCATTAGGATTTCTCAACTAAGGGAGCATTTATTCAACCATTTTCTGACTTATGATCTTGGTTTTTTTAAATATTTTTGGGTATCAAAGAGGCTGAATCAGAGGAAAGTGTTGTCATTTCACGAAGAAAATGTGCTCTCGAAATTCAAAAGATTGGTGAATTGCAAGCTTATTGATAGTCCCACGGATCCAAATCAAAAGTTGATGATGGACCAAGGTGAAACATTTTCAGATCCAAAAAATATATGGGTTGGTTGCCTCGCTGACAAAAGATTGGCACTTGGGTTCCTTAACCAAGGTTTAGAGTTCAATCCCCAGCTTGGACATGGAGTGAAGGTACTATGGCACTACTTTACCTCAAAAATAAACTGACCCGGTAAGAGGGCGATTATACCTCCCGGTTATACCAAAAAAGAAAAAATTAGCTCCAGTTATAATATAATCTCCTTCTATCTGCTCTATTATTATTAGATGGTCCAATTATAGAAACATCTACAAACATTCTTCTAGGCTTATATTCATAATTTAACAGAACACAAAAGGTAAGATGAACAGCCTACAATACAACAAAATCCTCTTACTATTGCACAATTAACATGTTCACCAATGGAAAAATTCTAATCAAGAAAAAGAGTGAAAGCACAACTAACCTTTTGCAATGCCTGCCGGAAATGTTCCACAGGTGAAGCAGATTTTGATATTTGACGCGCAGAAGTCTTCTTCAGTAGCTACAAATATGATACATAAACAACAATAAGCTGCATTTCCAATACATTTGGAAGATAAAATTCACGCTCGTATCACACGCTAAAAACTAAGACGTTTCAGTCAGCAACATTGCAAGTGTCAATCAGTAATTACAAGCGCCAAAAGAAAGATCTAGAGACTCAAAACAGCTTCACTCGCAACACACATTCTGCTAAAAACTTAACGATTCTTCTCTTAAACACAGGGTTTGAGAAAATTCACAAGCGAAAATCAATTCAAGTTTCGGTGCAAAAGCAACGGAACCATAAGGAGATGATGAGCGAATCACACGCTAAAAGCTACTAAGTTTGAGTAAGCAACATTGCAAGAAGCAATTAGTAAATACAAGTGCAAACAGAAAGATCTAGAGACTCGAACCAGCATTCTTCGCCACACACTTCACAGAAAAAGAACTAAACGATTCTTCATTTTAAAGGAGCAACTCGCAAGCGAAAACGAACATTGCATAACGAAACGGAAGTATATTGTGTAGAGAAGAGGATGAGAAGGAAGCGAACCTTGTCGAGTAAAAAGTTAGGGAACAAGTTGGTGTTGGTGAGGTAGTGGCCGCAGCAAGGGCAATCGTTCTTGTTGCGGAGATGAGTGATGATGCACATGTAACAGAAGCTGTGGCCGCAGGCGGTGAGGAACGCGTCCTTGATGATCTGCATGCAAATCGGACAGAGAAAGTCCTTGTCCGGCTCCGACGTGGAGGCCGGGAACGTTTCACCGGATGCGGCGGCGGAGGCGCCTGTGTCGGCGGCGGCGGCTCTGGAAGCGTCGGGTTTGACGACGGCGGGGACGACAGGCCCCGCGGAGAGCTCTTCCATGAGGTTAGTTACTTTTTTTTATCGCGGAGTTGTGGTTGCGAACTAGTGAAGGTTGTTTTGGCTCGGCTTTGGGATTTTGGAGAGAGAAAGATAGAGCGTGTGGGTGTGATGGCTTCCTCCAGAGATTTGAGGGAGAGGAAGGGAGTTGGGCCCACAGCTGTAGTGATGTGAGGGTGAGAGAACTCCACGTGACCGATACGCTACCACCATGATGCTGCAAACCACGTCACTCAACGCCAACCTCCAGTGCGAATATAAAGAGAAAAACAACATTATGAATATTAATATTTATTTATTAGTGGATGATACAAGAACATCCATTTTGTATTAAACATGTATATGATATTTTTATTTCAAAACATATAGTAAAAAATATTATTATTTAATTAAACATTTTAAGAGTGTAGAAGGTAGAAAGGTTGTGCGTATATTATAGTAACATGCGCAAATAGGATGGTAACTCGGTGCCTTTTGGTTTCATCGTCATTGACTTATTATAAGTGGCAATGGGTTGGTCCGCTAAAAATTGTAGAGGTTGAAAATAGTAATTTGTTTTGTTGTACAACTGCTTGGTATGCTGATTAGTCATTTTTTTTTAAAAAAAATATTTTATATCTATTTATTTTATAATTATTGATATTTTTAAAAATATAAAAATATAAAAAAAATAATAAAATTAAATTATATTTTAATATTTTAATAAAATAAAGTTTAATATCTAACAAGTAAATATAATAATACTTTAATAAATCAAATAATGTATAAAGAAATTAATATAAACAAAATTCGATATAAAACATTGAATACTATCAATTTTTATTTTAAAAATATGAAATTTTTCTTTAAAAATTTCAAAAATTAAAAAATAATAGTTGTTGAATTAGTCCGCAGCAAGCTAAGAGAACCGGTTAATATAGATGAACGGATTCAAAATATTAAATTGTCTAGTCTAAATGAGGGACCAACGGGTCAAATCGACCGATTTTACCATCCTATATCCATTCAATAGAATTTTATATATCTAAGTTGAATATATAATGAAAAAATTTATTATTTATAGTAATTTATTTTTCCTCTCATATATATTGCAAATATTTATGCTTAAAATGTCAATAAATGGTGTGTAGGTTTACTTATTTCTACTACAAGATAAAAAAAGAAATTTTTTTGTATAGATGATGGGCGTGAAATTTAATTATTCTCACCTTAAGAAAATGAGCAAGTGATCAAATACATGTTAAACTTTAAAAAAAAAATATCTCTATTTTCAATATTTTGTTGTTGTCTAATTTAACTTTATTTATGAGTTTTTCGAATCAATTTTCTAGTCCATTTTTTATACTTTTCATATTTAACAATTAAAAATTCACAATAATAAATACCTATTATTTCAAACAATTTTTTATAAAAAGAGAGATTATATTTAGTTTATTATTCTAAATTTTCGATGGTAATAAATAGCATTGTAGTTAAATAAGACAATAAATAATAATAAAAAATATTAATATTAAAAATGATTGATTTAATTTTTAAACAATACAAAATTAAATGTAACACAACAAAAACATTTTAGTAAAAAAACAACTTATATAAAGTAGTAAAATAAATAAGTTTATAGTTTGACAACGAAAATAATTTCTTTTTAATAAATGCTATTTTAAAAGTATCCCTTCATATATTGATTGTTTTATTGTGCAATTTATTTGTAATATCTTAAGTTTTTAAAAGAAGTGAGATATAATATTATTAATGCATAAAGGTTTGTAGAACAAAACAATGAAATGTCAGACTCAGTTGTGCAAAACATCCCTCCATTAATTGTCGTAGGTACATTTTGTGGGTTGGTTTAAGGCAAAAAATAAGGCTGACCCAAAAATCATATATACCAATCTTTCATTTCGTATGAAAAAGACACACTGATGTGTATTTTACGTGATAAAAGAATATGAGTTCAATTTTATAACAAATAAAACTCATCCTATATTATTTTTAAGTGGTTATTTTAAAAGGCTAATAAGTTCTAATTATATAGTTCATTGATAGTGTAAATCTTTCACGTAATATTGATTTATTCTAATTAAAATTAAAGAAGAAAAACTTACATTTGTTAATATTTTATTATTATTATTATTATTTAGCCTTTCTAGGTGGACCTTTGCAACTTGATTGATGCTATAGATATTTTGTTTCAAACACGGGTGGATATATATTTTTGGAGAAAAATATTATCATAGTATATTAAAAAAGTAGAAGTTTAAATAAGTTATAAATCTCTAATATATTTGAATATTTAATTAACTACATATTAAATTTTTCGTTCTATTGGTAAGTTAAAAAAAAATCATTGATTTTTTTTAATAAAGTAATATATGGTCATTATGTTATATAATTATTTTTTTAATGTATTTTTGTGTTGGTTTTTTAATACTTAATTTAAGAAAAGGAAAATGGTGACATTTTTTGTAATCACATTGAAGTTTTGATTTTTGTGCTTGAGTGATGATCTCAATTTGTTCAAGTACATCAAACATCACATTTTTTTATTATTGTTGTTGTCTTTTATGACTATGATTATTACGAAGTGGACTTTAAGTTTAACTCAATCCCATAAAACCGGTTCATGGGGTTGGGGTTTGCACCCACTTATATACAATGAATTGTCCTCATCTCTAGTCAATGTGGGATCTCCATCACACCCCCCTCACGCTGAGAGTGATAGAAAGAAGCTCGTGCGTGGGATAACATATTATGGGTGGTGGTCTGATAAACCCAACAAATACTCGCTAAGATGGAATCGAAATGGCTCTAATACCATGTTAAGAAATGGACTTTAAGCCTAACTCAACCCCATAAAACCGGCTCATAGGGTTGAGGTTTGCACCCACTTATATACAATGAAATGTCCTTATCTCTAATCGATGTGGGATCTCCATCACACCCCCTCACGCCGAGAGTGATAGATAGAAGCTCTTGCGTGGGATAACATATTATGGGTGGTGGCCTGATAAACCCAACAAACACTCGTTAGGATAGGCTCGAAAATGGCTCTGATACCATGTTAAGAAATGGACTTTAAGCCTAACTCAACCCCATAAAACCGGCTCATGGGGTGAGGTTTGCACCCACTTATATACAATGAAATGTCTTTATCTCTAGTCGATGTGAGATCTCCAACACACCCCCCTCACGCCGAGAGTGATAGATAGGAGCTCGTGCGTGGGATAACATATTATGGGTGGTGGCCTGATAAACCCAACAAATACTCGCTAGGATGGGATCAAAATGGCTTTGATACCATATTACGAAGTCGACTTTAAGCCTAACTCAACCCCATAAAACCGGCTCATGGGGTTGGGGTTTGCACCCACTTATATACAATGAATTGTCCTCATCTCTAGTCGATGTGGGATCTCCATCACACCCCCCTCACGCCGAGAGTGATAGAAAGAAGCTCGTGCGTGGGATAACATATTATGGGTGGTGGCCTGATAAACCCAACAAATACTTGCTAGGATAGGATCGAAATGGCTCTGATACCATATTACGAAGTGAACCCCATAAAACCGGCTCATGAGATTGAGGTTTGCACTCACTTATATACAATGAATTGTCCTTATCTCTAGTCGATGTGGGATCTCCAACACACCCCCCTCACGCCGAGATTGATAGATAGAAGCTCGTGCGTGGGATAACATATTATGGGTGGTGGCCTGATAAACCCAACAAATACTCGCTAGGATAGGATCGAAATGGCTCTGATACCATATTACGAAGTGGACTTTAAGCCTAACTCAACCCCATAAAACCGGCTCATGGGGTTGGGGTTTGCACCCACTTATATACAATGAATTGTCCTCATCTCTAATCGATGTGGGATTTTCATCAATGATGAAGAATGAAATTTTTTCACTTCTTCACGCATTTAACATATTTATTTTGATCTCATATAAATACTTTATCCATCATTTGGGTTACATGATTTTATTATTATTTTTTATTTGATCATATGCAATCTTCACCACTTAGTTAGATCATGCACTTTTGTTTCAAAATAATTAACTACATGAATGTTGAGGTTTTCATCAATGTCACATGTTGATTTATCTTTTGCTGGTAAAAAATAAAAACATGTTGATTTATCACTAACATAATTGTCACTAATGTCACATATATACTCATCGGTCTCAACTAATACATACATTTTGTATTTTCTTTCCAACTTAATAAGAGTAAAACCACTAACATTTTTGCTAACTCTTTCATGCTCATTGTCTTCAAATAAAAGCCCTTGCATCTCCTCACAGAATAAAAATTCAAACTATTTTCGTGGTTCACATTACCATCGTCAATAAAGACTTTTACATCACAATTATGACTCAAAAAAATAGTTAACTCACTCCTTCAACCTGTCTTTCTTCACCAACCACCACATCCTAAATTCACTTTTACATTGTAAGTATTCTTTCACTATATTCACTAACTCCAAGTAGAATCATTTTTCTATGTCTATAATGTCAATGTGGTAAGTTCTTCCTCGATTTGACCACAAACTCATGAACTAATTTATCGTGGTGGTAAACTTGTATGCGCAAACTCATTTCTTTGAAATCTTAAAAACACTTAAAACATAAAATTGATAAAAGATTATTATTCTTTATTTTTTATAATGACAACATGTGTTTCCCACCATAACAACAAAACAATCAAGATAATATCAACAAGAACTACAACAAAAAGTGAAAAACTTTGAAAATTTTACCTCATGGGACCATTGTCTCCATAGTACGAGATTATTTGTGTGAGTTCAAACCTAAGAATTATTTAACACATTGGCTTCACCACCTTCAACTTGTATTCTCCAATTGCATGTCCTCCACCACTTTTAATACACATCATAACATTATCATCTCCTTTAGTAGCATGTTCCATTTTCTCCCACCACTTACTTTTGTTTTTGTTTCCCTCACATAAAATATTTTTCGTTTGCACTAGCCATAAACAACGTGTTTGTTTTGAACTATAAAGATAAAAACATGTGGTAGTTTTAACCTACCACAAAATGTCATTTTTGAAAAATCCCTAACTAACATGTTCTTGATGATAACAAAATTTACATCAACACATTAGTAACATGTTGACAACATGTCAATGATAACTATATAATTTAATGATCATGTCACCCATTACCAAAAAGATCAAATAATAGGAACCTTGGACAAATTTTGTTTTGAATGGGTACTCAATCGTATGGAAATTTAAAACTTAGTTAGGAAAAAAAAAACATAAGATTTCTTTATATGGTTAACAGGGTATATGGTAGGTGGTGGTTTTTGATAATATTTATTGATCTTTTTGAATTTTTAATTAGAGGATTGTGAAAGAGATCTAATAAGCTAGGTTTGGTGAATTATGGGTGTCTCTAGTTAGGCCAAAAGGGTTTGGCCGCAAAGTATGGGAAAAATGGGTGGATGATTACTCTCTTATTTTCATGGTGGATTTTAATGTTGGTGTGTATGGGTTTGGATGAATATAAGTAATTTATTTTTTATGGTTCTTGACTAATTTGGGTGACGAAAAAGGTAAGAGATAAGGTGATGATTACCTTACCAAATTTACACAACAAAAAATAGTTTACTAAGACCTTTGAAGATGTTTTGACACATTTTTTTATTGTTCCAAGAAGATAAGATAAAGAAATGTTACTTGGGAAAACTCAACTAAGCAAAGCAACACTCTTATACAAAGAGCGTATAAAAGGTTATGTAAGTTTTCAAAGTGTACATTCAATTCAAAGGTTATTTACCGTGCTTATGAGTTACTTTTTTTTTATAAAGACTTGACTATGTGCATCCAAGTCTTATTTACAAATATGAGACTTGAATTCCAATCTAAGGTAGACGTAATTTTATGGTTCACATCACTTCTCTTTCTAACTTAGTTGTTCTCTCGTCTCATAGTGTTCAAAGAAACAATTTACAATTTTCTAAAGCCCATTTAAGGTTGAATATCAAGCTTTAGCATCCACTACATGTGAATTTCATTGGTTCATTTATCTTTTACAAGATCTTTGAATTCTTTTAATCCAATCCAACATTCTATATATGAACAACCAATTACCATTCAAATAGTCTCCAATCAAGTTTTTTTTTTAAAAACTAAACATAACGAGATCGATTTTCATATAGTTTGTAACAAGATCAATGTTCGTTTATTCGCGTTTTTGTCAATCTCATGTTTTAAGAAATTAAATGATATTTTAAGAAAAAAATTTATCCTAGAAAATTTCAAAGTTTGTGTTCCAAGTTGAAAATGGTAAACATGCATTCCCTACTTAAGGAAGGCTCTCAACAATAATTTGTTGATTTCTATTATAAATATATTTTGGTATTATCTTTTTTGTATCCATTATATATAATCAAACTCTTAATCAATAATATAACATACTATTGTTAATCATATGTATTTGTTTTCTCTATACTCTTTTTCATGTTCATTATTGATCCAAAGGTCTTTGTTAGACAGATTCCCACCTTTTTTAAGGCATAACTTTACAAACATTGAAATAAACACAAATGTTGAAGCTATAAGGTAGAAGATAGTAACTTGTCTTTTGTTATATCAAATGTACTTCTAAAAGTTTATCAAATTATTTCTAAATATTAAATCATTATAACAAAGATATGGTTGTCTGTCTTTTATTTATTTTACAAGTGTTGATATTGAGAATATTGCATGTGTATGCTAAAAAATTTATCCACTTTAGAGTATGACTTTTTCATTTTGAAGTTGTACTTCAAAGTAATTATTCATCTAAGTGTTCTTTTTTTAAAGAAACATTTCAAAAAATAATTAATTTTTTAGTAAAAAAAAGACATTGTGTTAGTTTCTTAGTCTTATCATATTCATCTTTACTGATAAAAAAAAACATTCATGATCAAAAAAGGGATATTCGTGACTATGAATTATTTTGTCATCCCTAATTAGACACCTTTAACACTAAAGGTGGTGGTGAAGGTTTATAACGTGTTGTTGGTGTGCCATTGCATTAGAGAAGACCATGATGGAGGAAGCAATAACAATGACATAAAAAAAAAAAGAGGGTGAGTTTGGGATAAAATATTGTTGTTTGTGAGAGTTTCATACGAAAATGCAACAATAGTAACATGATATAAGAAAAAGTTATTATTTTGCGACGAGAATGTTGTTAGAGAAAGAGAGGTGTTTGAAGTATTGTATGTTGTGGAAGAGAATACTGAAATTGAGAATGAATATTGTTTCACGCCTTAATGCTCACAAAATACTACATAGACTATCGATGTAAAATGCAATAGTTTTATTTACAAAAATGTCATTATGTTATTTATGACGAAGGTTTCATGACAACCAATATAGTAGCTTAAGGAACATCGTTTCATGTTTCTACACTAGTGTAAAAAATACTAATAAATTATTTAGTTTAGAAGAGATAATCAAAGAATAGGTGAACTATTCGTGATAATTTCAATCTCATCAAAAAAACATGACTAAATCTCTTAAAACATAAGTGAACCACTTTGTTATTTTTTTAGTGTAAATTATCCAATCACTTAAATAAATTTTATGTATAAATCATCATATTAAAGTATCTTTTAAATAAACAAATATCTATATATAGATATATATTATTTAAAAAAATTGTTTGTATTTTTATATGTAAATAAAATTATTACATATAATTTTAATATTAACCATACATTTATAAAATCATTATTTTTAATTCTTATTTTTCTTGAAATATAATACAAAATAAATAATTTTAAAAATATAAAAAAAACTAAGAATAAGTATTAATAGTATTATTATATTTATACTTAAACTAAAAAGTTATATATATATATATACACACACATATAACTCTTCACACTCCATTTACTAACCTATATACATATATGTCCAATATGCATAGGATTAGAGTTTTTACATTTTTTTAATAAACCAAAATTTTAAAAATGGTTAAGTGATGTTTACACTATAATTAAAAGCTTGTTTTAATTTGGTGATATCCACGATTCATTCTTTCCTAATATATATTTTTTTCTTTTTTAAACACTTCACACTCCATTTATTTCTGCCACAACCCTTTTTTTCATATTCCTTTTTAAGAAAAACACCACAATAATTATTTAAAATTTATCAGTAACTTAGATTTTTAAACATATAATTTTCATTAATTTTTATTTTAAAAAGTAAAATTTCATTATATTTACTTCCATATAGACTTCATAAAGGGGAAAAAAATAAAAATGATAAATTTAACAAAAACTATTTTTTTTTCATTATGTTAATCATGAAGTTAAAGTTGAGGTAATTAATTCTTTTAAATTTAAATTACTAAACATATTTAAATAAAAAAAATCCAAAGACAAATTGATAACTAAAGTCTTTAATTATAATATAATATAGCTTTTTTTTATCCTAAATACTAATTTATAACATTTTAAATGTTAATGATATCAATATAACAAAAGTACACTATGTATATATAATTATTTTATTACTACAAATAAAGTCAAACAACTCATTCTATCTTTTTTTTCTATTGTATTTTTAATGTGTTTTAGATAGTATATATAGTATTGCATTATTATTTTCTTTTTAGATCGTATATATATATGCAATAATTTAATGTTATCATTATTTTCTTTTAATGTTATCATTATTTTCTTTTAATGTTATCATTAATATTAATTTAAAATTAATTATTACAATTATATAAAATATTATTAATTTGATAATTTGTTTCTTCATTAAATTAGTAAAAGTTAAATTTAAATACATCCAATCCAATGGAAAGTGAACATTCATCTAAATTTGTCAAAACTTTTCACATTGCCTTAAATGATCCTGGCATTATAAGTTTTCCATATCAAAGAAAGACATTGCCAACTTTTTCTGTCCAAATGGGTGGTATACTTTGACATTCAAAATAGTAAAACATATCCATTATACATAGCAATAAATTATTATTTTAATTATATTTATTTTATTTTTAATTTAACATATTATTATATTATTATAATTGGGTGTTAAAAGTATGTTATTTATTATTTGAGTGTTAACAAAAACTTTTCCATATAGATTAGAGCGCAACAATCCATTCTAAAAAAACGTTAAAATAAATTGGTGTAATTAGTCTCTCAAATTGTTTTTCATTACCATATTAATTAGCCCCTGCAAGAAAAAAACAAATAAATTCCTGAAATCATTTAAGGTTTCATCATTGATTTTAAAATTAATCTTTGTTTTTCATTTTAGTCCTTAATCTGGAAAATTAAGTGATAATAATAACATATGTTTAACACAAATAGAAAAGATTAATTTATTTATTAAACCAAATCCCATTCAAAAATTCAGTTTCAGATATTAATCCAAAATTTCAGAAATTAAATTATCCATTTAGTCCACTCTTCATTCATAGACTTCATGCTTTTTGGTGTTTGCATGAAGGCCTAAGGCAAAGTTCATAAATACTAGAATCTCCCACATGGTTAGAACATACTTGGCTGCAACCATGAAATGCATCTCACCTATCTCTCTTTGCTTCCTGCTATGTCTTTGTGCAATTCAAAGGTATTTCAGCATTACATTCTCTAGCCTTGGTTTCAATATTAATCCATTGCAAAAGATAAAAAGTGAGGCTTTTATACTATCTTATGGACAGCACTTTATATGGTGCAATCTTGCTCTGTTGGTTAATCATTCATTACCATCACTCATTAGTCATGAGAAAAATCACACAAGTACATAACACAGTAGCAATGTACCATGTTGTTCTTTCTGGTCTTTGCATGTATTTTCTAAGATTCTTTCACAAAATTAATGAGCATATATGCAGGCAAACAATGAACATTATTTATTGTTGATTTCAGTGTGTCATCTCAAAATGCTATCACCCCTCCAAGAGGTTGGAACTCCTACGATAGCTTTAGCTGGATCATTTCTGAAGAAGAATACTTACAGAATGCTAATATAATTTCTCAGAACTTATCTGTTCATGGATATGAGGTACTCTACAATTTGTATTACAGTAAATATGTTATAGTATTATAAAATAAGTTTTAAATATAAATCATCTCTGACGCATTTCTTCAAGTTGAGACTATCAACTTGTGTAGTATAAATTTATAGGTAGTCCGATAGCAATGAGATGGCTTGATATGTGATGAGATCCGATATACAGTCCAATATACAGTAAGGAAAAATATGTGTGCATATAATATTTGCTCTGAAATGCAGTATGCAGTTGTGGATTTCCTCTGGTATAGGAGTTTAAAGGGTGAGAAAAATTCTATTGGTTTTGATATGATTGATGAATGGGGAAGAATGCTCCCTGATCCTGAAAGATGGCCTTCTTCAAGAGGAGGGAGAGGGTTCAGTGATGTAGCTAAAAAAGTACATGATATGAGTCTGAAGTTTGGGATTCATCTTATGGCTGGAATCAGTACACAAGCATTCAATAACAACACGCCAATACTAGATACAATTACGGTATATTGCTTCTCATTCCTGCAAATTTTTATTTTTTCTTTCTCTAGTAACCATGCATGTGATTGCTTTTCAATCACCTTTTCATTCTTCTGAACTAAATTCCAACTCCATGATATCTTATTTAAAGGATAGACTTAATTCCACTTGGATACAAGTTTATTCATTCTGCAATATAGCTTGCTACAATTAGTATTTAGTCACAACTTAGCTTTAAACGTTATTAACAACTATCTCATCTGCTATACAATTTTTTTTAGCTGAAATGGAAAAATGTAAATAATTTGGATTTTTAGAAAAGAAAAAAATGTCGGATTATAAATCTATTAAGATTTTAATATAAATATTTTTTTGAAGTAATTAAAGGGGATTTTGAAAACTTCGAGTCTAATGTGAAAAAACAATTTTAAAAAACACCAATAGAATTTAAAATTAAATAATAATTTAAATACTTTTGGAAATAAATTAAAGGTGAAAAAAAGTTAAAATTAAGGATGTTCATAAGTGAGGTTGATAAGATGGAAAGAAATTATTCTGATATTGAGTCTAAGTAAAATAATTGAGATTCATAAGTGAAATAATTAAGAAAGAATATTCATATCATAGTAAAGAAAATGAAAAAGTGAATAATTGAGATTAATCATCACATGTTAGCGTAATAAGATCTAAATTTGAATTCTTATATAATTTAAAGCTCTATCGAGCTCTTGGAAAAAAAACTTAATTTTCATTCAAAATTCATATTTTCTAATTGTTGTTGTGTTCTTATCCTAAATTTGCATATGCAACTCTTAACCTTGCTTACTAAATATTCAATTAGTTCTCAGTAAATAATCTCTAACTACCACTAATTTTGATCTTCAATCAGTTCAATCCATTTCATTAAAACAATACAAAAAAAAAAAAAAATTGAAGAGTTGAAACTTTTTTTCCATGTAGATAAAATAATTATGTTCAAAACATAATGAATATCATTTTGAAAAATAAATTAAAATGATTTCAATCAAAATATAAAATATTAACAATAATACATGCAAGATATTAACCTTACATTTTTAATAAAAAATTCTTTTAGTTATACGATTTTCACTTTAACAGTATATATATAAACATTAAAAGATATAAGTTCATAAAAATGACAATATAATTAAAAATTATGTAAAAAGAAAATATTGGTGTACTATATACCCATCATTTTTTCTTTTGAATTTACTTTTCTCTTCTTGAACCATTATCAGGGACAACCTTACATGGAATCTGGTCGAGTGTGGCATGCAAAAGATATAGGAATCCCATCAAGGGCTTGTAAATGGATGGATAAAGGTTTCATGGCTATAAATACAACAACAGGAGCTGGAAAAGCCTTTTTAAGATCAATTTATGAGTTATATGCTTCATGGGGAGTTGATTTTGGTATTTATAAACTATATATATTTTTCTTATCATGCATGTAGTATCACAAATTATGCAACACATTCATTTATTACATTTGATCTTAATCATAATATTTTCAAATAAGCAATAAGAAATTGTGTGTATTATCCTCTCAGCTTTGCCACATTTATATGAATTTTCTGCTTTGATTTGTTACAGTGAAACTAGATTGTGTATTTGGTGAGGACCTGGATTTGGGTGAGATAACAACTGTATCAGAGGTATAATGCAAAACTCTCAATCATTTTTCTCCTTTTCATTCAAAAGCTAAGACATGAAGAACAGTGTTGTCATTTGAGTTACCATGTATGCAGATTATTAATGGCTTTCACAATCCTATTGTGTTTTCTCTATCTCCTGGAGTCAATGCAACACCAGAAATGGCTGAGAGGGTTAATAGTCTAGTTAATACATATCGTATAACACAAGATGATTGGGATAAGTGGCCAGCAGTCTTATCTCATTTTAATGTATCAAGGTATTTGATCAAATTCTTTCAATGTTTGACTTCAAAATATGTGAATTTCTCTTCCATCTTTCTTCTACTACTCTACCATCAAAATTGTCTACATTTTTAATACATTTGATTTATCTTTCAGAGACTTCTCAGCATCTAATTTAATAGGAGCAGAAGGTTTAAATGGAAGCTCTTGGCCTGATTTGGACATGCTACCATTTGGATGGATAACTGATCCAGGTTAGCCTAAATGCCCCTGCATTACTACTTTTTCCTTAATTTATTAGGATGAAGCCAGTTAAGTTATTCTAAATAGTTCTTAGTTTACATCCACTGCATAATAATTTTCAAAACTATACTATTTCACACTGAGTTTCAATTGAGTTGGTTCAATAGGTAAGGTTCATGACACTCTCCTTCTCATGTTTACATTTATGTTTGATTTGTGTTAAGTAGCGGTTAGGAACAAGTGTGAGTCTAAATCTCACATTGAATTAAAATGATAAATATGAGCAGAAATGAGAAAGTTGAGTACCATATAAGGAAGAAGATGCATGAATGCATTGTTTTAAGGTTTTGGATTGGAGTTGGTGTCAATCTCTTAGTGAGTTTGATTGAGGTCACACTGTTATGGAATCTCCCCGTTGAATCCAGTGTTATCAAATTAATAATTTGTCTTGGTGACCAACTCAAACGATCCAGTAGATCCTTATATTGAAAGTCTTCCCGATGGAAGGTTTAGATAAGCATGTCCTATTAATGTTAATGACGGTACAGAGTCACTAGCGAGGTACTCATGGTTAGAAATGATTCCACTTGAGGGGAATGTATCAATATATATATGAGACTCTTACTTGAGGGAGAGATTGTTAGGAACCCAAGTGTGAGCATAAATAAGAAAGATGAGTAGAAATGAGAGAATTGAGTACCATATAAAAAATAAGACCCATAAACTCATTGTATTAAGGTTTTGGGTTTGGTTGAAATTTCATTGTTATGGAATCTTTCTAGTGAATCTCACCTGAAAGCCCCAACAATAGCTACCATTTTCCATAACTTTTTCAAACAAAAACAGAATATGCCTTTGAAAAAGTATGTTTTCAATTTCATCCAATATATTTATTTATATATATATATATTAATTATTCAAAATTGCGTTGAGTTGTTTACATGTTAGATAATTAAGAATATAAAACTTCTTTTTTCTATTTTGTTTTTCTATAGATGCTCATGAAGGTCCACATAGGTCTACTAACCTTACTCAAGATGAGCAAAGAACACAGGTACATATGCAAAGCACACAACATAATTGAATTACTGTATATTGGAGCTGACATATATATTCACGAAAATTAATAAATACTAAGTGTTATTATTCTCATATATCACAGATGACTTTGTGTTGTATGGCAAAATCTCCCATTATGTATGGAGGGGATCTACGGAAAATTGATCAACAGACCTATGATCTTATCACCAATCCTACCCTTTTGGAGATAAACTCTTTTAGCTCAAACAATCAAGAGGTACGTGAAAATTTTCTTGTTTTTTCTTTTGTAATCAATGTTTCTTAAATCTTACATTGCCATTGTTTCTATTTTTTTTTATGTAGTTTCCTCATATCAGATTACATGATGTCAATATGGGAGAATACAATGTCACAAAATTACAATTTACTTACTCCATGGCTCTCACTGAGTGCATTGATCCAAAAGCAAGTGGTTGGTTTAATGAAAAACACAACCAAAGTCTTGAGAGAATCTGTTACAAGAATCCAAAACAGGATCACGAGGAACCTTTTTGTGTGAACAAGAGAGAACTTCAAATGGCATCATTGTAATCATAGTTTACCATTCTCCAACTTATTTATCTAGATTTTTTTCTACTTGCTTGCAGTAAATCATATTACAATGTTGCTAATGCAGGAATAGGAGATATATCCAATCTGCACACATGTGGGAGTTAAAATCTAATGGGACTCTGGTTAATAGTGATTCTGGCCTTTGTGCAACAGTAGAATATCTCCTAGGTAAATATTAATAGGAAAAACTTATCTTTTTGTAGAACTATTCGTGCTCTCACTCATTTATTTGTTTACTTTATTCAATAATGCAACCTGACCAATCATGCAGCTGAAGGTTTTCCTAATGGGATTAGATCTTGGATTGCAACTGGAAGAACAGGTTTGTCTATCCTCATTTCATCCATTAGACTTTTCTAGTTCAGTGTTTCTGCAATACCAAATTGATATGTAGTAAAATAACATGAGCAAAACCTACATGTACTTCCTTATCTTATTTTGATATTACTCTCCAATTAAAATTGAAAAAGTTAAGGAAAAGTCTACATTAAATGTTAGCATAAGTTAGTTAACTTTAACTACTCTAAGTTTTGTTTAATTAACATTAGTTGTTTTTGGTTTTTCTTGTCTTTAGGGGAGATCTATGTTGCTTTTTTCAATCTGAATAGTGAGAAAGCAACAATATGTGCAAACATAGTAGACTTAACTATTGTGTATCCAGCTAGAAGAAAGTATGGACTTTGTATCGGAACCGAAACATGGAGTAGAACAAGTATAAAAACTAATGATACATTATCAGCAGAAGTGGCAAGTCATGGAAGTGCATTGTTTGTCCTTCATTGTCAATAAAATTTGGCATTAAATCTTATTTGAATGTTTATCTATAATTTTGTATTTTAACTTCAATCGAAACTCTTAAGTTGTTTTCGACTACAAAAGTAATAGCAAATCCTTTTTTCGACTCCATACTTTCATGCATAAAAAATTATTTGAATGTTGTAAGTTAGATGAGAATGTCTAAAATCATTGCTCATTCAAAATGTGAGGTTAAGTTCAAGATCTCCAAGCCTTGCAATAATAATATGTTGTATGAGTTCCAAATTTCTTAATTGAGTGATTTCTTTCACTTTGAAGATCTTCTCCTTTGTAAACTCCTAATGATTTTTTTAAAATCGATGACTTCAAACATATTCAATCAACATTAATTGAAAAATTAATTAAAAAAGGACAAAACTATTTTTCAATTAAAAGTGAATAACCATTTTTATAAATAAAGTGAACAAGTAAACAACTTCTATTAAAAACACAAATCAATTTTTTTATAATCACGCATCAACATAATTCACGACTTTATATTAAACAAAGCTTGGAATTGAAAGATCAAAGAACCCATTGCGTTATTCAAATTATCTTTCACAGGTTCTAGTGCACTTCACTTCTCATTTTTATTCTCATTCTGATTTAATATAAATATGATATAGTATATTTGTGATTCAATATAAATATGATAGTCATTATATACCTTTTTTTTTTTGTCGGATCCGTAACTATGAGCATCTAGGTGGTAGCTTTATTGTTAAGATTGTTCTTTATGTATAATCTATGGGCTTTGGATTGGACTCACTTAGTTAACCAAAAGGGCAATTTCTTTTACCACCCCATAATTTCTGTTTGCAACTATATAAGTGTGGAAAAAGTTTAAATTGTCTATGGTTAGAATCATTTTCCATTACATAATTCAAAAATCAATTCTAAAATATATGTCAAATTACATGAAAACATATCCCGTGCAAATTATGATTTTAGATTGTTTAACTCGGAAATACATTTTACTTTGTAAAATTCAGAATACATTTCCAGAATTGCTAAGATGAAAGGTTGGAATATATTTTTGAAATCGGAAATGTATTTTAAATTATATAATCTAAAATATATTTAAAATTAGATAATCCATGATATAATTCTAAATTTAAAAATATATTTCATATTGTCTTTAAATTCTAATGTCTAAAAACTATGGACATTTTAAACTGTTTCATAAATTGGTTTAGGGTTTCATAAATGTCTAAAAATTTAAGGTCAGCAAAATGTTGATGTTATAATTGGACCTAATTTAAAATGTTGATGTTATAATTGGACCTAATTTCAATAACCTGTTGTTAGTGAACTAGTTATTCTCCTTCTTTTTGTGTTATTTACATTTATTTATTACTGATATACATCTTACTTTACAAAAACAATAAATATTTCAAAAACAAAAAGTAACAAAACATAAGAATGTTGAAGTGAGATGTGAAAATACTACTTGAAATAAAACCTCATAAAATGTTACAACTCAAATTACCAAAGAATGTTTATTTTTCCATGGAAATTGATTCTCTTTAACATATGGTTGATTTTACTTTGCATTTGGATGTGAACTTTGAGTCTATATGATGGTGCTTCATGCCAAAGTTTGACCATTGTGGCCATTAATTGGGTGCTTTTAAAATTCCATGACCCCACTATAGTAACTGTTGTGACCTTCAAAAGTCAATGATTATCACTTCTCATGCACCTTGATGTGGCTACATGTATGTCATTCAAAGTTTATTGCATACAAGTTACCACTTCTTGGTGCTAATGTGATGTTTATACAGAGAATGGGAATATATGTGGCCAAATTCCAGGAGAAAAGCTTTTGTCTTGTATGAATATGAATAATAGAAGGTTAAGTGTAATTTTCATGGTATTCATATTATTTCATCCCTTTTAGTCAAAGGTGAACAAATTCCTTTCAAGTGATTAATCAATCAATATAGTTTGATAATTCAATTCGATGTATTTATTTTTAAATTGTGAAAGATGTTAAAAATTTAAATGTAAATTGAAAATTTTACATTAGATAAAAAAAATTTATAAATTTATTACTAAATTTTTTGAGTTAGAAATGATAATATTTGTTTTCCTTCATAGGGAACATATGCAAGTGCAAGGAGTAAGGAATTTCCTCTAGTGTGGAATATGTGCTTTACATTGATTATTTGACCATATCTTACATTTGCTTCATACATTGAAAAATCTTAGTGGTTTTCCCCTAATTTATTCCTTGTTTGACCTTTTTTCTTTACATGATTGTTCTCTAGATTCATATGTTGGAAATTGTGAGGATGAGAACATGGGTTTTCTTGTTTAGGAATAGTGTATTATTTTATTACAAGTTAGAAATTAATGTTAATTTATTTGTAGTTCGTTTTAAATAATTGATTTTTCCAATATGAACTACAGGAAAAGAATAAAGTATATGAATATATAATATTCTCATATGAGCTACGAACTGAAAAATGTGTGAGAAAAATATACACAAGCAGGAATAAAGTAGTTTTAAAGGCATGTTTTGGATTCCAAAAAAATTTCGAAAGGGAAAAGCAAAATATTGTTTATAAATTAAAATTAACATAAATAAAATGTAAATTATTTTTAAAAAAATTTTGTAAAGTCTTTTATAAATTATTTTCTGCATAAATTAATTTCAGTTTATAAAAATATTTATCTTATTTTTCTTTCTTAATTTTCTTATAAATACTTACAAAGAAATTATATTGTTATACCCTCAAATTTTACAAAAAATACGGTATATATTTTATCTCTTTTTTATCCTATTGTTCACAGTATTTATAGTTATATTTTTTAAAATTTTGATCATTAATATAGAGTACAAATTTTAAATATATAATCATGTTAAATATTTAAACTGCTATTTAACACTTTTGTAATGATGGGCTTTCCTTTTGGTTTGGGTCCAGGTAGTATAAACATATACGCTATTGTTTCCTCCCAATAATTTATAAAATTCCAAAAATGTCTTTGGAAGTTTTATTTCATAAGTGATTGGGTGTAAGTCCCAATTCATAGAGTGCAGGAAGTAATAACCAAACATGTAAATTAGCTCAACAATTATTTTTCTTTAAGAAACTAATTGTTCATGTTAAGATGATATAGAGTAAATTACACTTACACCATATAAGATTTTCTCAAACTACATTTATATTCTCAATTTTATTCACTATCATAATATTTGATTTAAAATTTTGATTATTAAATTGATTAAAATAATGTTCATAGATTATTGGTTGAAGTAATACTAATAAAATAATACTGATATAAAATTATGGGTAAAAAAATTAAATGAATATAATATCAAAGTCTAATAATATTAAAAAAAAATACAAAATAACATTTGGAATATACATAAAAATTAAATATTTCGTAATATTTAAGTTTATTTTAAAAATTCATAATAATTATAAAATATTAAGTTTCTAAAAATTAAAATTATTTTTTAAAAAAACAAAAAATAACATATAAATAATATATATTTTAAATTATTAAATAGTTGTAAAAAAATTACCACCAGTTTACCGATTCTCAAAGAGACAGTTAAATTGAATCACACTTGGATTTACTATTTGAAGCAGTGAATTCAATTCGATTCTTTCAACACAAATTATAATAGTGATGTTTATTATATATTATGTTTAAAACTTAAGTGAGTACATTTGTAATGTAAAAAAATGAAAATACAATGCTTTTAAAATAAAAGGAATGTTTATATATAAATTTAAAAGACTGAAATATCGATTTAATTTGAAGAAATTTTAGAGAGCATCAAATTTTATCATGAATGAATGTTGTAGGATTTATTTGTGTTCATATTTATAAAATAATTCACTAAAAAAATTATTAAATAAAATTAATTTTAAAAATGAAAAATAATTAATCATTATATTAATTAAATTATATATTTTTTATAAACTCATAAATTATTCATATTTTAAATAATTTTTATTATTAATAAATAATTTTCAAAAAATTAGTATCTAATTAATTATCAAAATTTTAGATACTAATTTTAATATATATATATATATAATAAAAACTTATCTTCATAACTATTTTTCAGTTCACAAAATAAAGACTATATTTTATATTTTATAAGAATCAAATTATTCTATAATGTACAATGGGTTAAGAGTTGAGTTAGTTAACCTCATACATACATTAGATATCTTTTATAATCTTTTATAAAGAGAATGTGTTGTATTTTATTGATCTCTGTATTATATATAAAGAGAGAGAAAAAGATAACAAATCAATTACATTCAAATGTTTGGTTAATTATCGAATTCTAACTTGATTTTTTGGCAGAATCCAAACATACATAATTATATTATATTATGTTATTTCACAACTAAGTTGGGATTTTTAGTTTCAATATTTTCTTTTTATATTGATTAAAAATATAAACTGATTATTTTTGTATGTTATTTTTCATTATTATACAATAATTTAATCTTTAGCATGGTATATAGTCAACAACACCCTCTGTGTGATGTTGCACAGTTCATTATTATTGTTGACCTGTCCTCTTTATCTCTGACTATTAAATTGACAACACATAAGTGATTATTTTTTATATAGAACACTATCATCTTCTTAAAGTTTCCATAAATAAGAAAAACATGTTAAGCTGAGAAGACATATTTGTAATGTGTTTTTATTTAACTTACGTTGCAAGAATAATGAATTTCTTACTCAAGAAGTTAATAAATTAAAAAAGTCAAAGTAATTTTTTTTTACGAGAAAGTTGTTATAGGTGGCAAATTTCATCAAAGTATATTTTTATTTTTTGGTAAATATATTAACGTAATACTGAACCAAATTGAAAGTGTGAAAGTTAAGAGGAGTGTTTTGAAGAAGGGAGAAAATTTTAGTATTTTATACTTTAAATGAAAAAAAAAATCCAAAGATCACGTGAGTGTGTTAATTGTGATGTGTCTCTCATAAATAGTAAATAATAATAGGTGGGTCTTTGACAAATGTAACATGGCACTTATGTCCAATATCATTAAAAATAATTAAATAAATGTCTGAAAAATACCTATATATATAAAGAGACCTAAAGTGATTTCGAGAGGTGACAATATTTTATTTTTCATAAATTACCCCATTATGATCTTATGTAAGTATGAATATTTGAGTTTAGAAAAAATTGAAGAGAATAAAGAAAATAATAATATATAATATATAGTTTTCTTTGGCAACAAGTAAAAGGTGAATGAATCCCAATGACTAAGCGTTGAAGTGAGAACACGTGGAAGAAGGTAGTGAGTAGTTGATGAAGCATGGTCTAGAGTCTACACCCTAGAGGCTCACAGGGTCATCAAGTTTCTTGACTTTGCCAAAAGATGCAGTTACAGTTCCATTCATCTTTCACTGTTCTTCCAGACCACCTGATTCAACTTTTCATTTCGGAGGAGTGGGTCATGGGACACGTGTTCCGCTACCATTGGTCACTTCATTTGTTCCCACGTATCTTAGGACCACCAAATCTTACGTTGTCTGCTGTGAGAGCGAAAGGTACTTGGCCTCGTTGCTCGTGCCTCACTCGCATCGTAATTCGTATCCAACGATCACTTTTTCACTGGGATCCACTTTGATTCGCCACCATCACATTATTTCATTCCGCCTCCCAAATTAACATTAAATCATTTCATTTTAAACCGTCTTCTGTTCCCTTGTATTTTTGTTTTTCCTATCAAAACACGGTTTCTGAAGAAAATTATTCATTTGCATTAATAAATTAGCCATTACCATTAAACTAGGTTACTGATCTCAGTTTGTAGTTTTCAGACAATCCTTTATTAAAGTAAACAAAAATGAGATCATAGAGTTGAAGAAACATCTAAACCTAAGTGAAGAACTGTTTTATGGGCAAAAGATGCATAGTAGGTTTAAGGGCACTATGGGATATGGAGAAAACATATATAAGACATCCTTCTATGCCTACCTTGCAGCCATCATCATTTATAAGAAAGTTGTAGGTTTTATTTTTTCCAATTTAATATGGGCATAAATTTTTTTTATTGAATACGATTCATTCAAATTAAAATTGTTCATTCTATTTACGATTTCAAAATAAAATATAATAATCTGTCAAATTAAATTTTTTGAAACTAGTATATTTCATATACAATTATTTTAGAAGAATGATTAAAATAAATATAATCTATATGATGAAAAATTAAATTAATAAAATCTAAAATTCGAAAAGTTAAAATAAATCTGAAATTTTAATTGAAAATTTAAAATAGAGAATAAAATTGTAATTCACATAGAAACAAAATAGTACAAAAAATTTACATTTTACATTGATATGGTAATTTGTTTTTCATTTTTATAATAAAATATTTGTTTGACTTCTTGAAAGTTATTTGTTATCCATTTAATATGTATGAGAAAATTATATATAATAAAAAATATTTAGTTAATTTTTTTTTATAAAAGCCTATTTTTCTTAATTATATATATAAAAAAAATTAAAAGCAGCAACTTAAACCTATTTCTCGTATTTCGTATTCTTTTTAGTTTTTTTATTTATTTTATTTTACATATTATTATTTTTAAAAATTGAAAAACATATATTTTAAATACTATTTTAGATAGAAATTGTATATGAAATATACTAGTTTCATTTTTTTTTAAATTTTTCTTAATTTGATAGATTATTATATTTTAAAATTAAAAACATATATTTTACATACGATTTTACATTAAAATCATAAATGGAAGTGATTTTATTTTGAATAAGTTATATATTAAACATATGATTTACTCAATTTGAAAAAAAAAATTGTATTTCAAGAACTTGTTTTAAAATTGTACTACATTTAGAAAAAAAAAAAACAAAAGTTGTGAGACACATAAATCAAACCCATATTTATCAAAAACAAAATAAAAAGAAAAACAAGTATTTCTTATCTCTCAGTACGTGTACTTTTTTTTTCAAATATCTTCAAGTACGTTTGTTATTATAATGTCACTTTTCCAAACTTAGTAATCTATATTAATATTAATCTTTAAAAAAAAAAACCATAGTCCGCATCCAACAGTATAATTTATGAACAGATAATAGAACTTATATTTCAATGTTATATTTTAATTGAGAATATAATATTTTTAAATATTCTTACAATATACTTCTTAAATTTTACCTTTTCTCGTGTTAACAATTTTTTTTCTAAAACTTAAACCTTTCATATATTGTTTATTAAGATTGATTTTTTCTAATTTTTTATTTTTTCTTACTCCAACTTTCTCCCATATTTTTCAGTAGTCATCATACTGTTCTAGATTAAAAGCAAATTCAAATTTTTTTTACTGCATCAATCCATCTAGAATTTTGAATTGAATTACTTTTAATTTCCCAAACAAAATCTTTTCCACTTTCATTCTTTGAATTAAAAAGATTTAAGAAAAACTTTGACTTCAATGAGCTTGAAACATAATCATTAGACAATATATCTCTTTCTAGATGATGCCGCGACAGCACTCCATTTACCATCTTCTCCCAAATCATAACCACTATCTTCAAGTACAACATATGAACTAAGTTTCTTATTGTCACAAGAAACTTTATTGAACCCCGCACTCAAACTACCTAAAGTATTTCCTACACTCTCATCAATTATAACAAAACATGGCGGATACTTGTCATTGACATTTGGTTCTGCCCCCAACTTCTTCATAACTTTAAGGGCTTTTGAAAACTTATAAAGGGATTCTAATTTGGACAGTAATTCATTCACCTTTTCTTTTTTTGCCAAAAGCAACTAATGGAGTTATTCTACTTGATTGACTTTACTTTCTTTATCTTTTTCCATGTCAACATATTTTTCTTCCAATTTTGTAAAACTTCTTTCCATGTTACCAAATTTTCTTCGTCATCTCTACATTTGCAAACACTTGTCCATTTTTGTCCTTCAAGTGCAAAATTCGTTATTTCATGAAAATCGAATAACCTATTTCCATTAATTGTCCCATACTGAGAATGTTATTCTTCAAATCAGGTATGTAATAAACATCCTTCATAGTGCCTTGTTTTCCATCCTTTTTAGAAAAAACATATTTTTCTCAACCTTTAATGGGAACCTTTGTTGAGTCTCCAAAAGACACATGTTCACCTTCTATCTCTTGTATATCAAGAAAGAGATGTTTGTGCTCACACATATGATTACTAGCACCAGTATCTAGATATTGTACCATGTCACTATCCAGATTGAAGTCTTCATTGGCCATCATGAGAATTCCTTCATCTTTGGTCTCATCCTCCTCCACTAAATTTGCATTTTCTTCCACTTTCTTCTTGACATAGCACTCCTTTGCAGAATGTCTATATTTTTTGAAGTTGTAACATTCAACATTTGAACGATTTGAACGACCACCACGATCACGACCTTGTCCACACCAGTTTTGCTGGTTCATTTGTCCCCTATCTTCATTGTTGTTTCCATGACCACGACCTTTGTTGTGATCAAAACGATGACCTCCGCGTTCATGTCCTCTTCCTCGGTTGTGTTGCACATACATCACCTTGTCTTCTTTGATTATCATCTTTGTTTATAAGGCTTCCTCCAAGACTTGTTTCTTTTTCTTCTTTCGTTGTTCATCTGCTTCAAAAGAACCCGCGAAATCATCAATGGTCATCTCTCCCAAATTTCTTGATTATTTGACTGCACATACAATATTTTCAAAGTCATTGGTCAATGACCGAAGAATTTTCTCCACAACCCTAACATCCGTGAGAGTCTTTTCATTGCATTTTAGTTCATTAGCTACTGTTTGCACACAGGTGATGTAACTATATACATCTTTTGAATCCTTTATCTTCATGGCCTCCAACTCATCTTCATTAAATTTTATTTTATTTTTTATTATAATTTCACTTACAATTTTCTTTCCACAAGGATGAGGAAGACGGTCACTAAAATAGATGCAATTACTAAAACAAATAAATAATAGTAAACTTAATATAATATATTTATTCACTTTATTTGAATAAAAATAAAACAAAAGTACAAAAATAAAATTCAAAATATGAAAAACGTAAATAAGTGTTTAATATTAAACTTTCCACATTTTGTAACAACTCATTTGGAAGCAAATACAACACATAATTAATTAGGTTTTGTATGTGTAATATCTATCCTTACATTCATTAATATCATTTTTCAATAATTATAATATATATTTCAATACTATAATAAAATAAATCATTAAAATAATAAATAAAACAAAATCAAATAATTTAATATTTTATTAGTATATGTTTCTATATTATAAAAACTGACAACTAAAATAAAAATCATTAAAATAACTAATAAAATAATTTAATTTAATATTTTATTAATACTTGTTTATATTATAATAAAATTATTTAAAATTAATTAAAATTATTTAAACAATAAATAAAATAAAATAAGTTAATTGACATTTTGATATTTTGTAAAGTAATTTACTTATATTATTTTGAAATTTATTATTTGATAATATTTTTTATTTTAATTTAAAATTTATTTTAACTATATTTTATATTTTAAAAATTATTTTATACCAAATTATTTGAAAAAATATATTTTACAAATTATTTTTTTAATATATATATGTTTATATTTTTATTTTATTTCATGAATTCAATTAACTAAAATCTTTTGAATATGTTTTTTTCATTCAATCCAAAATATTTTTTTTCTTCTCTTCTACTTTCTCACTAATCCAAACAAAACATAAATATAAAAAAAAATATCAGATCTGAAAATAGAATTTTATTAACAAATAAAGATACAAATATAAAAAAAATGTTATTTCAATGCATTATTTATTCTTTTCAACCATAATAAATTATATTACTTAAAAATATTAAGAGTTTTTAATATAATATATATTACTAGAAAATCATTAAATAAAAACCAATTTTAAGGACAAAAAATAATTAGTTTTAATATTAATTAAATTAAATATTTTTAGAAACTAAAATATTTATTAGTATCTAAATTAGTTTCTATTATTAATAAATAATTTATAAATTGGTATTAAATTAGCTACCAATATTTTAGCTACTAATTATTTATATTTTAAAGTTGGTAACTAAAATCTTGGTAGTTAATTAGATACCAATTTAAAAAAAAATTATCAATAAAAAAAATTAATTTAGATATCAATATCTTTTTAGTCTCTAAAATAGTATATAATTTAGTTAATATATACACTATTTTTTTAAAATTAATTTCTATTTAATAATGTTTTTAATGATAATTGATTAGATTTACTTTTTATTATAATAAAAAATAATTAATTCAAAATTAGTACTAATGAATAAAAATATTAATATAATTACTTTATCTTTTACTTCTTTTTTTATTTTATTTTTTTATCTCATTCCTAAACTCTAAAATTATGATATCTCAACCAAATAGATATAAATTATTTATTAATAATAAAAGTTAATTTAGATTTTAATAATTTGTTTAGTCTTTAAAATACTACCTGATTTAATCAATATATTAACTAATTATTTTTGTTTTTAAAATTAATTTTTATTTAATATTTTTTTTAATAATAACTGATTAGAATCGTTTTTTATTATAATAAAAAATAATTAATTCAAAATTAGTACTAATAAATAAAAATATTAATAAAATTACTTACCTTTTACTTCTTTATTCTTTTTTTCTTTTATCTCTTCTATTTTTCATTGGTTCACACGAACATAATGTGTAATGTCACAACCGGCTGCCTAGTCTGTAATTTTTTCAAGCCACATTCATTCCCTTTACAAACGAGTAAACACTAAATTTAGTTTCTAAAATCATACCTCACTTTTATATTAGTCTTGAAAACTATAGTACTAAAATACATTTTTTGTTTGTTTATTTAAGTCCTAAAATTAATCTTTCTTAATATTTTCGTTCATACAACTATTACCAACACTTCAATTTCTAGAATATATGGGTAAGAACTTCTTTTACCCTTCAAAAGAGAGATTTTTTAATAATAAGCATTACAGTTCTAATTATATGTTAATTAATAATATAAATAAACAACTTTAAATATTTAGAGATTTATTTATTCTTATTCAAAAAAATATTAATTTGAAATATTTTTAACTCTTTGAAACAAATTTTAGTCATTTTCTTACATTCTAACTAGTAGAAGATTAGGTATAAATCGTTTTCATTAATTATATTTTATTTTGGAGTAAGTTTCTCTTATTTTTTAATTTTTTATCCTTTTTATTACTGATTCTGTATACATGAGTATTCTAAAGTTTGACATGTTTAACTAGTTGAGAAAATTATTATATAAACTGATTTAGTTTTTTTATCAATATTTTGGTTTGTTAGATGAGTTTTTCTATGTTTGTAGAAGTTTCCATATAAATTTCTATCTTTTTTAATATTAGAGTTGCTATTGTTAAGGAGAAAAATAAAACTATAAAAGTGATCCATATATTTTTAAGTTTATTTTAAATTATTTTTTAAGAATTTTGATTGTTAGTTAATATAATGATTTATTTAATTATGATATTGTTGGTGAATTGATACGATTGAATATAACTTAAATCAAATATATTATAGAATTGATGAATTTAATCTGTATATTTTTTTAAAAATTCTTTTATTTTATCATTTGTTGTTTAAGGATTTGATTGTTCACTCAAGTATAGTGCAGTCAAGTGATTAAATTTTTATAAGTATAAAATATTGTTGTCAAACATTCAATTGAATATCCCTAAAGCAACAAATGATTGTTGAAGTAATAATTCCATTGAAATTATATAGTTAAAGCATTAGTCTTGTCAGTTAAACAATGTGGATTGTTATTTGAGAAATTTACCCACAAATCAAGTAAGGAAGAAACAAAAACTTTGTTATTTTTTTGGAAGAATGATGTTAAAGGAAGAGCTTTGCTCAAGTGTCATTCATTTGCTTTGGTGTTTAACTCAATTTTTTTTTATTGTTGATTGGTTTAAATTTCATGTTTATGTATTTCATTGCTACTATTTTTTTATGTGTAGCCTAAATAGTTTGAAAATGTTTATGTGGAATCACACAAACTAGTGGTATTTTAGTAACAATTATTGAGTTGAAGTGATATATTATGTAAGTAGTAAGTTGAAAGATTTTATTGAATTGATATTGCACATTTTATTGAGTTTTGGGCTTTCTAATTCTGTTCCTTGGGCTGAAGCCCAAACTATTGTATTTTGTATTTCGTATATATTGTACATAGCAAAAGTAATAAGAGTAGACAATTATTTTTTCCCTTTTCCAGAAACAATTTCTTCTTCCTTCATCTTTCTGATCCCAAGCGGTGGTTATCACCTCCTACCCTCCTTTGCACATCATGCAGAAATTCAAGATGGTATCAGAGCGGGTTTAAACCCGCTCTGCTCCGCTGCCATTATTGTTCTTCCTTTCCCCTGTTTTCTTGATACTCGTCGTTTCTGCAACTCATGGCTGAAGAAAAACCCTCACAGCAAAATGATCAACAAAACCCAACCAGTGCGTATTATCTACACCCTGGGGAAAATCCAGGTATGGTCCTTGTAACTCCGCTGTTAGATGGTTCAAATTACCACTCATGGAGTAGGGCGATGAAACGTGCTCTGCTTTCGAAAAATAAATTCAAGTTCGTCAACGGGGATATTCCTGAGCCATCGCACGGTGAGAGTCAATACGAAGCATGGGAGAGATGCAACGTTATGGTTATCTCATGGATCACACGCAGCATCTCAACACAAATCGCACAAAGCATCGTTTACATTGATAATGCGAAGGAACTGTGGGAAGATCTCAAAGAAAGGTTCTCAAAAAGCAACCATTTCCGTTTATCTGACCTTTTGCAAGAAATAAATTCTATTAAGCAGGGAGAAAGAAGCATAACAGAGTATTATACCGACTCCAAAATCTTGTGGGAAGAATCAGATTCTTTGAGGCCATTACCGAGTTGTTCTTGTAAAATGAAATGTAGCTGCAATATGATGAAAATCATGGCAGGATACAGGGATTCAGAGCGCATTATGAGTTTCTTGAAGGGTTTGGGAGAAGCTTACAATGCTGTCAAAACGCAGATCTTGCTAACAGAACCTCTGCCAGGTATTAACAAAGTTTTCTCTTTGGTTCTGCAACAAGAAAGGCACTTGAGTGAAAGTATAGGAATGGATACAAAGATTCTAGCAAATAGTACCGATCAACAACATCAAAAAATCAGTAAAACCAGTAACCATGGACAAGGCTGGCGCAACTACGGCAGAGGAAGGGGAAAAGGATATGGAAAACAGTGTTCCTTCTGTCACAAAATGAATCACACCGCAGACGAGTGCTACTCGAAGCACGGATACCCACCTTGGATGAAGCATAAAGTCAACTACAATGCAGGCACTACTGAAGAAGATAGAGATCATGAGAACGAGAGAGGAAAACACATATTCAATGACGCTGTCAATGAGAAAAATTTTAAAGCTATCAATCCGGAGCAACTCCAACACCTTTTGGACATGATGCAGAATTCGAAAGGAACAGAAAAGGTTGTTAATAACACCATAGGAGACTTCCCAACAGCTGACAACAACACAGGTAAAAAAGGTATGAATTGCTGGATTCTTGATACTGGAGCCACAGACCATGTGACCTGCTCTATTTCTATTTACACAAATTACTACAAGATAAAACCAGTAATGGTTAAGCTTCCCAACAATCAAAGGGTCACTGCTTTTTTTGCTGGAACTGTTTTCCTAACCAAAGATATTATACTGCATAACGTTTTGTACATACCTGAATTCATGCTAAATATTATATCTGTGCAAAGACTAACAAAATCCTTGAAGTGTCAATTTGTTTTCACACATGATGTTTGTCAGATACAGGAAAAGCTTACCTTGAAGACGATTGGTCAAGCTGAAATCAAGGATGGGCTTTATCACATGTATGCACATAGGAAGGATAGTCTTGTTAACTCTGTACATAATGAAGTTGTTTTTAAAACTGCTGAAAAACTTGATATTTGGCATTGTAGGATGGGCCATGCTTCGAATAAGGTCTTAGAACACTTAGCCAAAACACACAATGATATACATTTCAATCATGATAATATATGTTCTCCCTGTCATCTTGCAAAGCAACACAAATTACCTTTTCAGCTTAGTAAAAGTTTTAGTAAATCTGTTTTCGATCTTATTCACATTGACATATGGGGTCCTCTCGGTGTTCCTTCTATTCAAGGTCACAGGTACTTCTTAACCATTGTGGATGATTTTAGTAGACATACTTGGGTTCATCTTATGAAAAATAAGAGTGAAACTAGAAATCTTTTACAGCATTTTGTTATTCACATTAAGAACCAATTTGATAAGAGCATTAAAACCATTAGAACGGATAATGGCAAAGAATTCTGCTGGAATGATTTTTATGATAAAAATGGTATCATACATCAAAGTTCTTGCAATGAAACTCCACAACAAAACTCTATTGTGGAAAGAAAACACCAACACATTCTTAACGTCACTCGGTGCATAATGTTTCAATCAAATCTACCTAATGCATACTGGTCTTTTGCTGTTTTACACTCTGTTTTTTTGATAAACCGCTTACCATCACCTGTAATTCAGAATAGAAGTCCCTATGAACTCTTGTACAAATGCATGCCTGTTTTAGCTAATATTAAAGTCTTTGGTTGCTTGTGTTTTGCCTCCACTTTGGAACAAAATAGGCACAAACTTGATCCTAGAGCACGTAAGTGCATTTTTCTTGGTTATAAACAAGGAGTGAAAGGTTATATTGTCATGGACATACACTCTAGAGAAATTTATGTATCTAGAAATGTTGTTTTCCATGAAACTAGTTTTTGTGATCTGAAAAATAGGAATAGTCAACCCAATCAACCCATTACTCAAGAAGGAAACGATTTTATGATGTATCTGAATGATGGTCTTGAACAACCCGAAGAGAGCCTTTTCGAACAAGAAGAACAGAGACAAAACGAGAACAATGTTGTTCATGATGATCTGAGGCGTTCCACACGGATTAGGAGACCACCCACTTATCTGGAAGATTATCATCACCAGATGATGGTTGCACCGTGCAATAAGAATCTGAACTCAAAGGTACGTTATCCTCTTGATTTTGTCATTTCATACCATAAATTATCTGATAAACAGCTAAAATACACTTTGTCCCTTTCATCACAAATCGAGCCCCGAAACTTTGAAGAAGCAAAGGGACACCCTGAGTGGTTGAAGGCTATGGAATCTGAAATAAAAGCGCTCGAATTCAACAGAACCTGGGAAATCACAGATCTTCCTCCAAACGAAACTCCCATTGGATGTAAATGGGTATACAAAATCAAGAGAAGAGCTGATGGGAAGATTGAGAGGTATAAGGCACGACTTGTTGCGAAGGGATATACACAACGGGAAGGAATAGACTACATGGAGACCTATTCACCAGTTGCGAGACTCACCACTCTGCGATGCATCCTTGCAGTTGCTTCTATTATGGACTGGCACCTTGAGCAGCTAGATGTGGATAACGCTTTTCTGCATGGGGATTTACAAGAGGAAGTCTACATGGACATTCCTCCCGGGATCACCACTGAAAAAGCAAACCAGGTTTGTCGCTTGACTAAATCCTTATATGGTTTGAAGCAAGCAAGCAAGCAATGGTATGATAAACTTACTACCTTTCTTTACTCAATTAATTTCACTCATTCAAAAGCTGACAGCTCTCTGTTCATTAGAAAAACTGAGAACACTTTTACAACACTTCTCATATATGTCGATGATATACTAATAGCTGGGAATAACATGAAAGAGATACAAGCTGTTAAGAGTTCTTTGAATGCAGCTTTTGCCATCAAAGACCTTGGGCAATTAAAATTTTTTTTAGGTTTGGAGATTGCTAGAACAAAGAAAGGGATCCACATTTGCCAGAGGAAATATGCTCTTGAAATACTAGCTGATGCAGGGATGGCTGGTGCGAAACCAGTTTCTACACCTATGGTCAAGAAAAATGAAAAGCTGTTTGAACAAGCTGCTGTGCATGATGTTTCCGCATATCGAAGTATCATTGGCCGCTTGCTTTACTTGGTGAACACAAGACCTGACATCAGTTTTGCTGTTCAATGCCTTAGTCAATTTGTTCAAGCACCCACAAAACAACACCATCAAGCTGCACAGAGAATTCTCCGGTATATCAAATCCTCCCCTGCTCAAGGAATTTTTTACCCGAAAAACACAGATATCCAAATCAAAGCGTTCAGTGACTCTGATTGGGCATCTTGCATCTTGACACGACGATCAACCACTGGTTTCTGTATTTTCCTTGGAGAATCTCTAATATCATGGAAAACCAAGAAACAGAACACCGTATCCAGGTCTTCTTCTGAGGCAGAATACCGTGCGTTAGCTGCAACTTGTTGTGAAGTTCAGTGGATTACTTTCTTGCTGGAGGATCTGGACATTACAACTCATAGCACAACAAATCTGTATTGTGATAGTCAGTCTGCTAGACATATCGCTCAAAATCACAGCTTCCATGAAAGGACAAAACACCTTGATATAGATTGTCATGTGGTAAGAGAAAGGCTTCAGCAAGGTCTCTTTAATCTGTTACCCACAAGTACTGAAAATCAACCTGCTGATCTTCTCACTAAACCAGTTGACAATGATGTTTTCCATAGACTCCTTCACAAGCTAGGCGTGCTGAATATCCACGCACCAGCTTGAGGGGGGATATTGCGTTTTGGGCTTTCTAATTCTGTTCCTTGGACTGAAGCCCAAACTATTGTATTTTGTATTTCGTATATATTGTACATAGCAAAAGTAATAAGAGTAGACAGTTATTTTTTCCCTTTTCCAGAAACAATTTCTTCTTCCTTCATCTTTCTGATCCCAAGCGGTGGTTATCACCTCCTACCCTCCTTTGCACATCATGCAGAAATTCAAGACATTTTGTAAATATTATTATTGGTTATTAATTATGATTTTATTATTATTAATTTTAATTTTATTATTATTATTATTAAATTATTATACTATTATTATTGTATTAATGATCAGTTTATAGAGCTATTAGCTATTAATATTTATATTTAATAGCTTTCAATAATTGTAATTTTATTATATATTATTGAAGTAAATCAAAATGAATAAGATCATCTCAACAGTTTTACAATCTTATAAAATTACTTTCGATCAGTTTCTATAATCTTTTGTCTCCTCTTGTTTCCTTCAAATTAGTTCTTACAATTCTCTCATGACTTAATTTGTGTGCAAGTCTACACATGAATGTCTAATATTTAGATAAAGGAATCTAAATAGTTTGCATGATGGGGGATAAAGATTAAGCAGTTGTGTTATGTTGGCAAGAAAGGGTATTCCAAAAGTAAACTTGTCTTTTAACTGTGAAATAATAAAGAAAAACACATTGTTCTAATTGCTTCCTGCTGGATCACATTATACTGGAGAACAGAACTTCATATTAAGGCAACCTAACTCTCTGACCAGAGGATGAACAAAAATGGTAAAGAATGTAGTTAATGAGTTGTGCTTGTTGGTTGATGCCTACCCCACAACTTCAGTAAAAAATCAAAATGGCTTAAGCTTTGGACCACCCTTACCCATTCTTAAAGGACACTAATCATTAGAACCAACCACATCTTCAATATACTAACTTAATCTTTCCTTCCTAACCCAAACAATTACACTGATTTAAGATCATTTCATTACCTTATCAGAGAATGGATAATGCATTTCTCTGAAAATGTTCTTTTCTTCTTCTAAAAATGCATTTTCTTTACATTTTAATTTATAATCCAAACAAATCGTGTAACTTAAAATGATAATAATTACAATATATATTTAAAGACTAATGTGGGGGTGTAGGTTTTCCAATGTTATTAGAATGATGTTTTGTCTTTATTATATTTTAACTGTATATATGCTAAGTAAAATAGTATAGAATTTAGTAAATATAATATTTTGTGGGGGGAATTATAGTTTTTTGGTGTATTAAATGTTAGAAAAACAATTTGAATGATAATTATAATATTAACAGTGTTAATATTACATCATGGGTGTATTGATGATGCAAAAACGCATGCTTCATTGATTTAATTAAAATAAAGCTGCCGACAAGAAGAAACGATGGGCCCACCACTGACTTTTCCAATCAATGGCTAGTTCTTTTCCAGGTGGCGCGTATCTAAGTTAGCTTCTCTTGGTTCCCTTTAACGGCGACGTTTTTCAGCAACACCGATACGTCAATGCTGCATTTTCGTATTTTTACCTGGCACCGTTTGAAATGACGTCTCTCACCGTTTTACTCGAGTCCACCGTAACGTGAATCAGACGGTGAAATCCTCTTTCTCGTAATTGGACGGCCAAGATCCTCCAAATTCTCATCTCATTGATGGAAGGAAATTTGAAAAGTCTTCCTTTTTTTTCTCTTTAAAATATTTGTTAGCATTGACGGCAAAAACATCAACCGTCGGTAATATCTGAAAGTCAAGATAGATTCAACGGACACAATTTCACAGTTTATTCTCTGAAATATACATTTTTTACTATTTTTTAATGATACTATTTATTTAAACAATTTTTAGGTTTAAATACTTGATCGTGTGATGTTATTTGGTGACACGCACGTCATGTTTTAAAGTTACAGTCCAATTATTAATGAAACATTTAATAACTTTTAACTGTGTATAATATAAGTAATTAAATATATATGAGTTGAAAAAATGATAATAAATAAAATAATTAATGTATGAGTGCAGGACATATAACATTTAAAAATGGAATTAGAAATCCAACGTTACATAACATTACTAAAAAGCAATTAACGATGGTTGACAGAAAACGATGGTTTTTTTTTTTCTATAAATAAAATAATTTTAAATAGTGTTGCACTATTATTTTCACCACCAACGGCCGAGTTGCTATTAACTATTCATAAACTTTATTACATTTTACATTTCTAATACAATAGCAATGAAAAAATAAATTTACATCAAATTTAAATTTAAAAACAGGACTAGACTGATACAAACATAAATCAGTTTTATTTATATTATATTTAATAATAAAAAATTTAATCTATATTTATTTTTTGGGTTAATATGAAATGCACAATTTTATAATATTGTATGTTTGGTTCTCCGTGTCTCAAAAGGTCGTACTTTGTGGCTCCGTCGTATTAAAAAAGAGTTTAATGGAAAGTAAGGGTAAAAGTTGTATATGAAAACTAAGCAGAAATTGTAATGAAAATGAATATAGGTTTTAGATAATTAAATTTAAAACAATCAGATAATAGTATTAAAATTTTATTTTTAACTTAAAAAGTATTTATTTCGTTTACAATATTAGCATTGCAGAAGAAAGTTTTGTGGCCATTAAATTAAAAATAGGCAAATTAAGATATGAAAATTATGATATAAAAATGGTATATATAGGTTTATCTGTTAAAAAAGATTATCAGTGGTTGAAGGAGAAGCTAAAAATGGAGAGGTCTATTTATGAAAAGAATTAAAGTGGTTAAATGTGGAGATTTGAGATAACATTAAGAGTTGGTAAAAACTTGAGAATTCCATAATTGGCATCTACTTTTTCAGGCTAATTAAATTTTGTTAAGAATCCAAATTTGTAGTAGTGGTTGCAGTGCACGCGCCATAGTGAAAGAAATAAATATTGGTTCACGTAAACGTGTTATGGAGGTGCCACGTGGAGGGTAATATGGTACAGAGAATTTAATGTTCGTACACGCGCGCAAGAACCTTACTTTAGTATTACTGTATTAACATTATTATTATTAACTTGTCGGGTTTCACATTCAAAGATCCAAAATGTTCCGTAGATTGCAGAACCACAACCAGGAACTCTAATCTAATTTGACGCCAACTTTCATCCAATTGGAATATTACTAAATCTCTTTTTACGATTTCACATTTGATTCTTCTCAATTTTCCCTCTGATTCTCTCTTTGCACCCTTGTTTTGTGTTGCTTTTGATATATATATTTTTTTATTTTTCCGGGGAAAGTTTTGTTTGTTTCCAGTCTTTGGTCAATTTTCACTGTCTCCTGATGATCATTTTACCATGTGGGGTGAGTTAATTTGAGAGTGTTGTGCGCTGATTTCTTCTTAAAGGCTCAAAAGGGTCTTCTGGGTTTGATCGAACAACCAAAAGAGTCTCTTGTTATCATTTCAACGCTACCAGATGCCAGAAAACAGACAGGTTCACAGGAATGCTGATTCTACACCTTCTGGTGACAACATTGAAGGTGGTGCAGATTTTTCTGGTGATTCATTTTCCTTTGTTTTTCTGTCATGATTCCGGCTTTAAATGGTCCTGATCATCGCTTAATCATCATGCCTTTGTATTGTTTCTCTAGGGAATGTTAGGTGTTAGATTGTCTTCACAAAACGATTTTGTTTCATTTATCATATCGTGGCTTTCTTTATGGTACGATTTTTCTGATTTGGAGAATTCTGATGATTCACACAATGTATTGCGAGAGACCTTTGGGGATTTTTCAAAACATGGTTTAGTTTTTCTTTTCATGTTTTCTTTCCTAAGCTAAGGTATTATGCTTGATCACGCGTGGGTTTACATAATTTATATGCTTTTTGAGGTGAAAATGTTAGCTATTGCTTAAATTTGTTTAAATGAGAGCTTGGGCAGACTTTGCCTGATTCCTGACTGATCTGTTTCTTAGAAGCGATTCGTCGTTTGAAAATCAATGATAATTGGGATAGAGATGCTGCAGCTCAATCTACCCAATATCCAGATCGACCCGGTGAACCTGATTGCTTGTATTATTTGAGAACTGGAATGTGTGGTTACGGGAGTAACTGTCGCTACCATCACCCTGCTCATATTTCAATTGTAAGAGTTCTTTCTTTTATTCCGTTTTCATTCCTTGTCTTATGAATATATATTAAGAGACCCCTTTGGCCAAACATTTGACAAAGGATGTAGTTTCTATAATTGTAATCTTTTATTTCCTATTGCAAATCTTCAATCTACTTCTCAGTTTTATCATATGCAAACAAAGGGAAGTTTCTCATACTTAATTAGATGTTCAGGGTACTCATTATGGTGAAGAACTCCCTCAGAGGACCGGGCAACCTGATTGTGAGGTATGTTTATTTTGGTGACTTCAAATGTATTTGTTTGCAACTTTTTCTTGTGTTGAATTTGTTAGGGATGTAGTTTTAGAACCATTCTTGCGTCTTTACCTAGCAACTTAAGCTTTGGAATAGTTGTTGATTCATTAGTCACAATATGAAACTGATTGTGGATGCGTTTTATATTAGAACACTACAGTGAAATCTAACGAAGTTTGAGGTTTGTTTGTTATGAAAATAAAATATCTTGCGTCTGTAGAAAACTCCATAAGAAATTCTAAAGTTATGCGTTTCATATTTTACAATGTTCCTCTGGCAGAAACTTTACTTACTTTTTTGCATTTATATTTGTCCTTTTTGTGGTCCCTTTTAATAATAGATCTGGTCTGTTTAAAATGTTTAGCTACTGATTACTGGCTCACTGATAACAAATCATTAAATGATGGAAAAGAAAATGTCAAACTGCAGTAGCATACCTAATGAACTGGACAAAAATAGAGTAGTTATGCTGTCAGTGTAACGTCTACCATTTTTTTTTCTATTGATGATTTGTTTGATTTTTAGTGGTCATATTATTTGGTTTTTGTCTATAGATCTTATTTATCAGATATCATTATGATGGCAAAATTTTATTTAATGCCAGCTGTAGCATACTTAAACTAGGAAAGGAATAAAATATATGAACTTAAGTTACACATCTATTATACTATAAATATCGGGTTAAGGAACCTTAGTGTAATCTGAAGAATTTCAATGGGAGATTTATTATACCATTCCAGAGATTTTCAATTTGACTAACTTGTTTGAGATGTGCATTGCAGTATTTTCTTAAGACAGGGACATGCAAGTATGGATCAACATGTAAATACCACCATCCAAAGGACAGGCGTGGTGCTGCTCCTGTGTCATTCAATACTTTAGGTCTTCCAATGCGTCAGGTTTGCTCATCCCTTTGCACGTTCAGCATTTTTATAATTGATTACTGGTCATTTGTTGATAAAAGAAACCATTGCAATCTTTCAACATTTTTTTATTGTTGTTGCATTTAGGAAGAAAAATCATGTCCCTATTACATGAGAACCGGGTCTTGTAAGTTTGGTGTTGCATGCAAGTTTCACCATCCACAGCATGCTTCCCTTGGAGCATATCCCTTGGCTGGTTCTCCTACCTCAACAACAATTATCCCTACATCAGGTTTGCCATATGCTGGAGGGTTTCCTGCATGGTCAGCAGTACCTAGAATGTCATATTTATCTGGGCAAGGTGTTCAATCTTATGTGCCTCCTTTTCTGTCTTCTTCACAAAGCATTATACCCATGCAGAGCTGGAACAACTACATGGTTAGTTAAGGATATTGAGTGTCCTGTTTATCTATATATTTGCTCTGGCCTTTGTTTTCACTGTGTTATTCTGTAGTTGAATTCGACCTGTGTGGTAGTGTTTCTCTGCATGAATGATTGCAAGGGTTATTTACGTTTGCTAATTGTTATGGAAAAAAATATGGAAGTCGATACTATTACATCTCCTCTCTCGTACTGAAATTTACTCGCACATAATAATAGTTTTGGATTGCCGCATGAAGCATTAGGCAATAGCTATTTACTTGAAGGCACCTGAATTTTGTTGTATGATTGATATATAAATGCAAGTGGATTGTAAATTAGCATTACCATGTTTTAATTCCAAATGTCTGACCGATATGTCTAGATACATAAATACATAGTTATTCATTACACTTTCCATCTATTTTATTTTGGTGATTGTGAAGCACATTTGGAATCTATATTCCTATTAATATCTGAAACAAAAAGTGGCTTGTTCTTTAGGAAATCTTTGGAGTATCTCGCCTTTTAATGATAATTAATGATGTTGGGTTTTGGTTACTCCATACATAGAAGGAGCATATTAACGGCACTTTATGCAAATTGAATTAAAATCTTTTGTTTTTGACTGCGACTTTGTTTCTCAAAATAGGGAAGTATGAACCCAACGATGCCTACTGGTTATCTTGGATCTAATCTTGTTTATGACTTCATGAATCTGGGGGAGTCACTTTTCGGTGGGCAGGCCATAAATTCAGCTCTCCCAAATCGACCTGATCAACCAGAATGTAGATACTTTATGAGCACTGGGACCTGCAAATATGGATCTGATTGCAAGTTCCACCATCCAAAAGAAAGAGTATCTCAATCATTAATAAATCCACTTGGCCTTCCTGTGAGACCTGTAAGTTCAGCTTCTCCAGATGCCTAGTTACATTAAACGACATGTTTAATACTGTCAACCATCAAAAATAATTTTTGATATCACTTGTAAAGTAACTATTATAAAAGTTAACAAACTAGCATAATAGTTTGTGACTGCATGACATGATAGTAGAAAAAATCAGAGCATGTACTATTTATTGCTTAACAATTTTCTTGATATTGTCCTCCCTAATGTCCTAACAAATTATTTTCACAATCCATGTTTTAATCGGCTTTCTGGTATTTAGATTCCTGATTCCAATCTTGGTTTATCTGCAGGGGCAAGCTGTATGCTCTTATTACAGAATCTATGGAATGTGCAAATTTGGTCCAACATGCAAATTTGATCATCCAGTATTGACTATCCCTCAGAACTATGGCTTGACCTCACCTGCTCTATCTGCACTTGATGCTCCTCTCATTAGTAACCAAAGAGGGTTGTCAAGTGTACAATCACCTGAGACATCTCCTTCTAAATTATCAAGTGACAACAAGCTTCAGCACTCTGATGCAAAAGCTGGCACAGAAGATTCATCCAAACAAGCTGATACTACACCAAATTCCTTCCCAGCCTCCTCGGAGCCTTTACATGACTAAACTACTTCAAGTTTTATTTTTCTTTGGGACAATTTATTTTTCCCCACATTTTCAGGAGAAGTATATCATACATACCATCTATTCCCCCCTTTTCACCTGCAATTCTGTCGAGTTGGATAGTTTGTTGTTCAGAGGTTGTTGTGACAACCGCTAGCCTGTGGGGAATGGAATGCATTTTTTGTGGTGAATAAAATGCAGGTAGAAAGTTTATGACCCTTCATTTTTTGCCTCTCCTTGTTGAGGTTGGTTTGGTATAACACTTAAAAATGCAAAATGAAAAACTCAGGAATGCATGAAAAACTTGTCACCAAATTTTTACCCCGTTTTTTAAGGGCCTGCATAACTAACAATTAATAATTTAGAGAGACGGAAATGTGGAGTTTGGAAGTTGAAGATAATTGTCGCCTGCTTTGTAGCAGATTTGGTCATTTGGGTCTTTCATGTCTCTGATGTGAGTATAAACAAGAAAGACAATAATTATAGAAGACTTATTTATCACGTGAGTAGGGTCTGTCAAACTTATTTTTGTCTTTTTATCTTGTAATTTAGGAAAAGTACACATGGAGGATTTAATTCTTCTGTGACATGGTTAGAATTCTAAATACCAATTTGAAGGAGAAAATAAAGAAGGAAAGAAAATAAAATAAAAAGGAAGAAGACAAATAAGGGAATACGGAATCCATATGCATTACCCACTGGGGTGGTGGTATTGGTGGTGGTTTTCTAATGGATTTAGATTCTCTTTTTCTTAAATAGTAAGATATGATCTTGTTTGAGTACACAAGATATTTTCTTACATGATCATGAGATTTTCGAACCACCTGTGCCAAGTTTTTGTGTGGCAAAACTTTTTTCAACACAGGTCTGTAATTGAAAAAAATCAAAGCTTTCAATTTCATTTTTCAATGTTGAATTATGATAAATTTTAGTCTTCTACATTTATAGTTGGAATTTGATAATGGGCCTTGCCTGCAATGAAAACTGAACACAGAGTTCAAATCCTTTGGACTGAACAAATTTATTTAAATCTTGTCTTCAAAATCTGAAGTCTACACCAGGACAAGTGAAGTGAACTAGTTTAAAAAATCATGTTCTAAAACTTTGTTTAAGATTCCTGTAACAGTAAACAACAAATTTACAATTTAGGTTGATGAAGTTTTCAATTTTATATGATACAAAAACAAGTTTAAGGATGTAAAACAATACTTTAAAGTTGTTTTTAATAGAAGAAACTGACACTTACAAAATAATATATTATGTTTTAAAACCAGTGTATATAGTTTTAAAGTTGATTTTCCAAATTACACTGAGATAGCTCACCCCTTTACTACATGAGACAAATGATAATAAGCCAAATGAAGTTCCATTGGGTGAAATTTGATCCAATTAATATAATTAACATGGTTGGAAAAAGAAATAGAAAAAGACAGGAATGTTCCCATGAATCAAAACAAAGTGTGGGAAAAGACAACCAATGTCCCAATTAGCAATGGTACATTCAAGTTGGAAGAGTTAGGCCAATGAATTGTTAACTCATCATTAATCATACTTAACTACTAATCACTTATTGTAACAATTAACCATCGATTAATCACAGATTACTAGTTATAATTTAGCAGGTTGAAGTTGGATACATCAACATTATGTTTGCGAATATTCCAGAAGAGAATAATAGAAAGGATTCTACGTTTTCATGTCACACCACTATCGAATAAAATGGAATGATTGCTTTGGGAATAAAAACATGATGGCTGCACCTCGTGGACCAAGTTGCCTACTCGTTTCAATATTCAGTAGAATTGATTTGGAACATTGAGATTATGATTTCAAAACTTAATGAATAATAATTCTCATGAGTCACAATGAATTGTGACCTACAAATATTAAAGCTAGATACATTGTCTTTAACTTTTTTTTGAAGGATTTTAAGATCAACATCAAAATTATGCTTGCATGATCTGAAATTATGTGTTCAGTGAGTTTATAAATTTTGTGTTCAAATTCTATATGCATACCAAATACACTTTTTTTTTACACTGTGCAAAGTCTCCAAAACTAAAACAAGCTTAGGTGTTTAGGTAAAGACTATTGTTTCCTCACATTCATAATTTTTTCCCCATCTTTAATAAAAGTATGACGGTAAAAATCCCTTTTAAAAATCTTCACATTTTCTGAAAAATATAACTCATGATAAAATTTATCATTAGGAAATAATGTTTATAGAGAAATTTATAGTATATTTTAAAATAATTGAGAAAAATGAGAATGAGTGAAAAATTTGAGTGATTACAATTAATTTGAAATAATTAAATTAGATAAGTAGTGTCATTGTCATGGCAATAAAAATGACTAAATATAATAGAATGTTAATATAATTTAGATGTTACTTTTGCACAAATAAGAACATAATTTATGGTAAGCACCACATATTATATCTTTCAAAACATAAACATTTTAGTAAATTTTGAGTAAGCTTATATTATAATTTATGAATGTTTCAATAATATGATTATGACATAGAAAGTTGATAAGTAGTCATGATAAGTGAAAATAATGATGTTGACTGTCCTTTGAATCATGAATCACATTAAGTAATTAATTGTATGCATTGATACAAATAAAAAACACTCTTGAAAGTTAAAAAACTTTGTTCATGAGATGTAATAACTAAGAATAATTTATACAATAGTAACACTTAGTTAAATGTAATATTGACATTAATTCATATATATTAACAATGTCTTAATTATAATTGTAAAACTTAAATAAAATCAACCTTGTGGTCATCAAAGAATATAAAAGTGTAAGAAAATATTAAAATTATAGTAATCCAAGTTAAAACAAACTAGCAAAAAAGTGTAGAGAATTGTATATAGAAAATGTTAAGTGCACAACATCTTATACTTTTATAATTGTTTTTTTTTTAAATTATCAAATCTTTTATTAATCCTTTTAAAACCTTGACAACGAGCACTGGCCAAATTGTATAAACCTTCTTGAACGTCATAAATACAACCTCATTTTAAGCACATTAACATTTAGATTAAGTTGTGGTTATAGTCTTCTAACCTTGACACCTTTATTAACACTTGCACGATTTTCTTCATCAGTGTCATGTTGATGGTCGTAGTTGTCCCTAGTATGTTTTAATACACCATTAATAATAACTACTTTATTTTATATATGTTTCATTTGACCAACTTGAGGTAGTCTTTATATTTGTAAACTCATTATATTCATGAATATGACTAATTAGAATACTATAATATAAGTACATCTCACCAATCTTACACTTTTTCATATGTTACATTAATTATATACCAATTTGAATGTTTAGATTCGTGTACCAAAACATGAAAATATCACCATGCATTAGTTATGTATAAGGGTGCTGATATGTTGACATTGTTAACACAGTAAAAACATACCTTTCACATCTCAATAAATTATATTTATTCATTTTTATTTTATTTTTTAATTAAAAATATTATTAATATAAGTGTTTGTAAAATATATGTTTTTCATTGTTCATGGTGTTAAAGAAACTTTTTCCTATGTATGAACATATACATAATGTCATATTACATCCTCCATCATCAACCTACTTGCCTTCTTAGATATACAACCTTGAAGTTTCAATGTAATAATTGCAAATAATATTAAACATTTAAGTTACTATGGAATGTATAAAAGATTAAACTGCGTACTTCAAATTAGTTACACCAACTAATCACAAAGTTTTAATCAAATATTAAGTTTGCTCACTTCACTACACAAATCTTTGTTGTCAACCATTCTCAAATTGACATAAAATAATATTTTATAATATCTTGTTAATATATACATATGTATAAAACAAATTGATTCAATCTTTGAAAAAAGAGTTCTTGATGAAACTGAAATCATAATGAAACAAAAAAATAAAATAAAAAAATTCGATGAAGAATTTGTTTAGATGAAAAATCATCTATATATTTTATCATTTGATTTTTTTGTTAAAGTATTAACTTAGATTTAAAATATGCTCCAAACTTAACTTTTACTTGGAGGAGTGTAATTAATGCTTAACAAGTTAGGCGACGATTTCTTTTATAATTGACGTCTATTAGATCACATTGAGTATAGGTAACAGTTATATTGCAGTAATCACAAAAATATTTCTGTATTTTGATTAACCCTAAAATCTTTATTCTTAGTCCTCTTTTGATCAATTAAACTAGTTTTTATGAATTAAAAACTATCAATTATAAATTTACATAACTCTCACAATTCTTTACAAAATTCAATAATTATTTTAAGAGATAATCCAAATATTTTTTCAACTAAAAAAGACACTTACTTGAGATTAAAAAAAATGTTTAATTAAGTTTGTAATCTTTGAAATAAACTATTAATCTTTAGAGTTCAGAAAGTTGATTACCTTCACTTCTTAGTTTTGCTTAGTTATTTTTCAAATGATATTATTCATGTTTTGTTTAATTATTGTTTTGTAATAATGTTTGATTATAATTGTCAAGTTATTACGATGTGAACTTTAAGCCTAACTCAATCTCATAAACCCGGCTTGCATCTACTTATATACCATGAAAGACTTTAATTTCTAATCGATGTGAGATTTCCAACAAATACAACTGAGTATTTCTTGTTGATTTTTTTAACTCTCACTTTATAAGTATTCAAAACATTTTTTATAGAATCATTAATATTACATATTATAATGGTATAAAACTTGTTTTTATTAGTTAATTGAATCAAAGTTATTCGTGATAATATAATTCACCCTACTTTAAACTTAACATCACATTTTTTACGCACAATACTCAGTAGGCATAATTCCCATAATACCTAAGTTAAGAATGATGGGACGGTATTATCTATAATTTTTTATACATTTCAAATTATATTATTCAAAGAACATAAGAATTTAAAAAATTTATTTTTATAATTTAATTAACAAAAGGTGCATATAAAGCCATTAAATTTTATAGATATCGTGAAATAATTTAAGAATAAATATTGTTTACAGATGTATTATATCAAACAATATGTCGTATAAAAGCTATTAAATAAAGAACTGCATCCAAAATATTAGAACTTTATACTATTTTATCCAATATTTTTTAAGTTTGAACCATAACAATTTGTAGTGTCACGAGTCAAATTTGACTGCACTTAACCATCTTGTCTTGATAATACATTAAGTATTATAGTAACGTCCTAAACATGACAACTTCATTCCAATAAAACTCAACCACATAATTGGTCTTCTATTATAGCTAGGACCATTATTGAAGGAAATAAAAGGAAAAAATGAAAATAAAATAACTTTTTAAGAAAAAAATATAAAGAAAACAAGATAAACATCTCTAATTAAAAAGATTGTGGATTTAAAGAAAACGAAATATTTGTTTTCAATATGCTTTCATTTATCTATTCTCTCTATTTGTTCCATTAGAGTGAGTGAAACAATTATATATCTCTTATTCCGTACTAAGATATAAGAGATACTTGTGAAAAATCTTACTTGTTTTTGTCTTTTTAATTTTTAACTCATTTTAATTATTTTAATGAGAAACTTATTAGATTAAAGATTTTGTAACTTATTAAAAGAATAATAAGTATATTAATCAAATTATGCATATGAAAGAACATAGAGTTTTATCCCTACTTTTCAATTCAATTTCAGAGTTTGTATTAGGTTTCATTAACACTTGTTGGTATGAGAGTTATGGAAGAAGTTGAAGAGGAAAGGTTAAAGATTAATTCAAGGTATTTATAAGATGTATGTAGTGGTCAATTGAATAAAGGTAAAGATAAATGCTAAGAAAAAAAAGTAGTGCTCATCTTTCAAGTTAATAATAAATTTTAACCTATAAAATAAAAAATAATAAAAATATTATTATATATATATTTTTTTTTGTGGATCTCACCATTTCATATTATTTATAATACCTACTTGTAATCCTTACTCTAATATAAGGGTTTTATAAAAGTAGTTATTTTTTGTATTGTTGGATAGGCAGAGATGCTTTTAAGACGAACAAAATATTTTTTATTACATACAATATTAATTATCATATATGGGGAACAAAATAAATTTCAACATCTACTATTTTAGTTTTTTAGTAGACTATTTTTTTTTTTTCATTCATATCTTTAATATTAATGAGTGGTAAGGGAATTAGAATTATGAAAATAAAATATCTGTTCTAAATTTAGGTTAGTAAAATCAATATTCTTTTTCATATATTTGTTGGGTTTTCTTGGTTTGTTATTTTTATTTTTAGAGTGAAAAAAAATTATATATATATATATATTATTTATATCCATTATATTATTTATATTGTTAAGTACACCTTTTGTTTTCTCTATTGATATCTTTTCCTTGTATGATAGAAAATGTGCAAAGCATTATTATTTGGTTAACACATATGTCACAAGACGGAATGTATATATATTCAATTAACTCCCTCATATTTTTAGAAATATACCAAAGGAAAATGTCTGAGATGCATTTTCTGAATTGTTTGAAATTAATTAAAATCTACTTCATCTGTTCTCATTTATAAAGAAAATCAAACCTTTTTTATATTTAAATATAAGTAAATTTTATTTACATTACTTCATTTAATAATATTAAAATGCTTTAATTTAATTAACGAATGAATTTTAGTTAGATTATTATGACAAGCACTTTTTATTTTATCAATTAAACATTTTATAAAAAATATTGAGAAATTAGCAAAATTTAATGCATTCAATTAAAATCAATTTTTTCTTACTATAAAATTTTGGCGATCTTACTTCTAAAACAAAATAGACAAAAATCAAGTGAAAATAAAAAATTACCAAAATAATTATCTTTTATGATTAATTTTTTATTAACTACAGTATTCTTTTATGAAAATGGCTTATACAAAAATCACAAGGAAGTATAACATTTGTCATAAATATATACAATTCTTGTTGTATGAAGTATTTAATTTAATTTTAAATGTAAGTTTTTGCGCCTACGCATGAATGTGGTTCCGCAGTACTATTTTTAAATCACGGTGTAAATGTATGAAAATGTAGCTCAAATTCTTCCAACTTCAACTAAAAAATTTGAAGCTTTAAATAATTTAAACATTTTAGGTGAGTGTTTCTCCCCAGATTTTATGAAGGGAAATGATTGTATCTACAATTTTCATAAGATTATACATGCATTTGAAACTAATAATCTTGATATTTTGATTTTGAAATGAAGGTGCAGTAGTTGATAGAGTTTTACTTGTTATAGCATGTATTTATATGTAGTATAGTTTTGTAAATGGTGATTTAGAGTTCCATTAGTGAAGAAGAGACAGAGTATAATTAAAAGCATTCATAGATTTTGGGAAGCTTTAAGTATGCAATAAGGATAGTATTTAGAATGAATGAAGTAAATTTGAATGGATTAGATATGAGAAAAGAAAAAGAAAGTAATAAGGAAGTGGAAACGGTTGGTTGCAGAGAGAGAGAGAGAGAGTGGTGGTTGGGCATTGCGCTTTGGTGCGAATAACAAGAATAATTAGGAGAAGCAAAGACCTAACACAATAATCACATAAGGGGCAGAGAGCCCCAAAGAGCACAGAGAAGGACAAAAGGGTAAAAAGGAGATTTAAGGTGAGAGGAGTATAATGAATCTATTGGAGCAAAGGAGGATCATGCCACCCCAAACAAACCTAAACGAGAAAGGAAAAGAAATGGAGAACAAAACAGATTAACAAATTGCTGCTCTCTTGCTTCTCGATCCAACCATCTTCTTCAACCAAACTATTCCGGTAAAACATGCGCCGAGGGAGACCCACCGCCGCTGTCGCCGCCGTCCATCCCTCGGCGGACCACCACCCTCCGCCCAAGGAGACGCGCTTCCGTGGAGTCAGGAAGCGCCCCTGGGGGCGATTCGCGGCGGAGATAAGAGATCCGTGGAAAAAACAGCGCGTCTGGCTCGGCACCTTCGATTCCGCAGAGGATGCCGCGCGGGCCTACGACGCCGCGGCCCGATCCTTCCGCGGGCCCAAAGCGAAGACCAATTTTCCTTTCCCCAACCCCGAGACAGACCACTCGCACTCGCAGATTCCGCTATACCAGGCCCACGGGCTCTCCAAGTTCGACCCGGTCCAGGTGAACCGGCCCACCACCAGCGGCATGAGCAGCACGGTCGAGTCCTTCAGCGGGCCTAGGGTTCCTTCCTCCTCCACTCTCCACCCTCGCAAGCCCGTCGTTAGCCCTGTTGTTATCCCTCCTCTCGACGATTGCCACAGCGATTGCGACTCTTCTTCCTCCGTCGTTGAGGACGAGGACTGCGTCCTCACCTCCTCGTTCCGGCAACCGCTCCCCTTTGATCTCAACCTCCCGCCGCCCGGCGCCGACGATGACATCCCGGCCACCGTACTCTGCCTCTGATGACGGATCGGTATAATCTTCCTCCTCCTCCTCATCTTCTTCTTGTTGTTCAATCGATGTCCTTTAATTAATTAATGTTTACGAGTTGTTAGATTGTTGTGGTGTTGTAGAGTAATATTATAGGCATGGTGGGATGGAGGTTTGTGTGGTGGTGGTTGTGGCTGTGTTGTTGTAAGTTATTTGGATCCTGTGTCATAGCATTGGACCTGATCTGAATACTGGTTGGTGCTTATGCTTTCTTCATGGATCTGCTTCTTACCTTACCTTACCCCAATTAGAACTTACTCTTTTTCTTTTTTTTTTTGTACAAAAATTATGGCAATCAGATCATAGAATAAATTACATTCTAATCAATTACACACTGTCCTTGCTTGCTTCTTCGTCATCATCTTGCTTAATCTGCATTCTATCATTGCATTGGGATTGGGTTTTGAGTGTGCAACAGTGAGTAGGGTGTTGAATTCATATGCAGTTTTGTTTTATCCTAATTATTGTTCTTTGTGATGAGAAAAAAATCGTTCAAGAATCTGGATTTTTTCAAGAAATCTTTGATGTTACTTGCAAGGGTTTGAAATATAATTACCAATATCATTGCTTTGGAGACCGTAACGTAGTTGATGACGATGATATGGATCTGATATGTAGGGTGTGTTCATTGCTAGTTTCGTATTACTTTTGTAACTTTTTGTTTGACCAAGGGCTTTCTTAAAATAGAGAAAATTATGTTTTTTATCCTTCGCACTATCTCAAGATTTGATTTAAGTTCGTGTAAAATTTTAACATGTTTTTGTGTAAACATTTCTCAAAAGTGAGTGATATACAGGCGACGTGAATTTAGTTTTTGATCATTTATCAAATACTAAAACCGTGTGTTTCTTTTAAGATGTTGGGATTAGAAACAACATATCACATTTTTATCAAGTATTGTTTTTAGGATAGTTTGTGAAACCCAAAAAACATCTTACTCTTATAAATACCTCTTTTTTGTTACGATAATCAAACAATAGTTTGGAGAAATTGTGTAAAAGTAGAAGTGAATAGGACTAGTACATCTAAGGGTAGAGACATTTACTTTAAGATGTCGGAAAATTAGGTCTTGTATTTGATATGTTATAATGATTAGCAGGGGCCTTGCATGTTTAATGCCCGAAGGCCACAAATTTAGGTTTTCACATGTCTGAAAGATCATTTTTCTCCTCACGATTTTGGATGATCATTTTTCAGTTTTAAAAAATGTATTGAACTTGGTTATCTTAGTTTGTGTAATAGAATAGAATGAACACACATGTGGTGGTTGGGGACGCTACCATCCTCCATGATTAATTAGGGAAGATGAGTCATATTTCATTTCATCTAGTATCTGGCTTCAGTGGACACCATAAAACCCCATGACATGGTTTGAATGCCAAACTTTTTCTGCATGGGATTCCCATAAACTCCACAGTCCTATTGATAAGACAAATGAAAGTGTGTTGTGCACAAGAAGAATTTTCTGGCTTTTGTTTTGAAATAAGTTTCTCCGGAGATGATTGATTTCAGAACAGAAAGTAGATACTGTGCTATTTGCTGCGTATAATATTTATCAATAATAGCATAAAGTCATACTTTTATCACTATTCTTCTCCGGTTATTAGGGCCGATGTTACCGAAAATGAGTGGTTAACATATTTTAAAGCCATGATGTTAATTTTTTTAATAGAGTAGAAGGAACATTGGGAATATCTGCTTTCTTCCAAATATGAAAAAACATGTGTTTTATTAACATTTTTTGAACATATAAAAGATACGAACGAATGTGATTTTTCTCTGTTGATATGGATATCGTTATCTTTTTCTGTTATTATAAGCAGAAGAATCCAATTTGTAATGATTGTATAAACGAATATCCTTTAACGTCCTCGTGAATAATAGTTCTTTAACAAATAAGCATATTATTTACAATAAAAAAACAAGATGATGGAACAAAATTTACCCTTTATGAATAAAATAGCACTAAGAAAATCTGGAAAGTAAAGAGAGAAAAAAGAAGCTTAATGCTAAAGTATTAAGGAAAGGAAGCATATTTGCATGAATTAAAATAATACTTTAATTTTATGTACTTAGATTCAGCTTCCTAAAAATAGAGATCAATAGATGTGAGGTAAAGAATTAGGTGTTGAAGTGCACCAAACATTATTCTATTTCCATATGTTGTGAAACTGAAAAGTTGTTTCGAATTTAGTTAAAATTAATTTCAGAAAGTAATCGCTTTTGGTAAAACAGATTTGAAGAAACCTTATCTGTGTTTAGAATTTAACAAAAATGGGTATAAAACAACGTTTGACAATTATTGTAATTAAGGATGGATTAGACAAATCATTGAGAAGATTACAAATTAAACGCTGGTGTAGTTGTGATAAAGGGCATTAAGTGAATGTAAATGGAGGTATACCAAACCCTAGAAACAGTAAACCTAAGGGCACATATCTCATTCAACAAAGATAAAGAAAGCATCTTTGTACCCTAATTATTTATGGACAACATGGTTTGATGTCTTTTTACTGGAAAATGATTTTCATAGCATTCTCTTCCAAGGAGAAATCAAAAATAAAAAGGTTAGTATATGGGAGAGATTGAATTAAATTTTAATAAATATTGTTTTATCAATAATTTTGTATAGAAAGTGAAATCATAGATCTAACCATTTAATTATTCATATTAATTTTTTAAAAAATTGAAAAAATAGTAAAATTATCAATGATTTCTATTTTAATATACTTTATTTAATCTATAGAAATAACACAACAAATAATTTATATACAAAATGTATGAGATACAAAACTTCCAATCTAATAATAAGTTTTAAAAAGTAAAGTATGATTCAATTAAAAGTTATTAACAGTTCAAATTATCTCCCCCTTCGCATATAATACTTACGAGGAGAATTCAAATTACATCTCTGTTACTCAAAACTCACTATTAAGTTGAAAATTTACGTCATAGCGATATACAAAAATTTAGATTAATAATAAAATAAATTAATGTCTTCTCTATATATATATAGAGAGAGAGAAAGAGATAGACTAATGTATAGTTTCTAAAACATACTAAAATATTAAAAAAAAATGATAAATTTATTATTATTGTTATTCAATTTTTAAAAAAGTGTTACATCACTCAATTACTTTTAATTGAATCCTATTTTATTTTCAAAATTAGATTGAAAGTTTATATGAATTTAATATCATTTTTAGAATATATTAAAGTATGAAAAATTTATATTTTATTATTGCTATTAGTTTTTATAAGATTTAACAGAAAATGATATAAAATTATGATACAACTACTGTTATTCAAATACAATACGCAAATGAAAAAAAAACTTTGTAATAACTATGTGATTATTCCTAAAAGACTATACATAAAATTGTAACATCCTGAAATGTGTAATATTTATAGGTACAAATATAAATACATTTTATTTGAATTAAATATTTTAAAAATTAAGGGACCATATAACAAACCTTAGTCATGTGATCATTAAAAAATATCTACTAATAATGATAAAAGAACAAAAATCAACTATAGATTAGATGATCGGCCATGAAGTAGGATGTTAACATAACTTTAGAAAAGTGAATCATGAATTAGATAGTCAAATCTTGATTAGAAGGCCAAACATGAATTATCAATATTAGAATATATGATCAAACATCGTAGAAAGTTAAAAGAGTGTTAGATGATCTCAATAAAATATTAGATGATCAAGGAAACACTAAACGGTCTAATAAAAAGGTATTAGACGATCTAAATAAGTTAATGTGAAGATTTTTCAGTAAAGCTAAATAAAAATTATCCTATTCTAATTCAGAAACAACGTGAGTGATAAGGATAAAAATGACTTACCTTTTAAAATATGGGAGATAAACTTAAGAAAGTAAATATCTTCAAGTATTTAATGTTAAAGATAAGACAAACTTGCTTATCATCTCACTGTACCACCTTAATTTTACCATGCCACTTGTTTTTAACATATTAAATCAAATTAAGTTGGTCAACACATTATATACATATATGTTCTTTATCACATCACTCTATTCCTTACTTATGTCACCTTACCTCTTATGAATTAGATAATAAAAATCAACAAACAAAATATATTTATATTTCAATTATATAGTTGAAGTAGAAACTATAAGTAATGATTATAAAAAGGGACATGAGTCACAATCTCAACACAACGAGAACAGAGAAAAAAAAAAGAAAGGAGAAAGAGAATAAAAAAAGAAAAATAGTATATACTATTTTTATTATAAAAATTGATGACTTTTTTCTCCTGTTGTTTCCAGATTTTTCCTAGTTTTCGTCTCAAATTATATTGACCTTGTTGTATGAAATTAATGATTTTGATTGGCTTTTACTAAATTAATTTATTGGTTTTTATACTGATTTTTTAGTTGAATTCTGTTGAATTACTTATCATTCTTATACTAATTTGTATAATAGTAATTTTATTACATGAATGAGTTACATGATCATCATATACGTGATTGGAATGCTTTTATATATATATATATATATATTTATATTTATTTTTTTTATTATTTTTTTTTAACCACAATGAGACCAAAAAACATTATACCCTAAATGATTTTAAAAAACACAGAGACCAAAATGATTTTTTTTAAAACCACTATACTAAATTGAATATTGACCCTAAATGTAGGGATGAATAAGGTAATTATACCCTAAAACAAAAGACCTAGAAGACACATTAAACTCCATACAGGAACGTCTCTCTGCCATTCAATTCAAGTTGGATGAACACCAAAACTGCCAAACACGACTCCATCCAATCCACCCTCACCCTCCTCTTAGAACATACTATACCTCACCCAAACCACCAAATTTCCCCAACCAGAGAAATCTCTTTTATCCCAACAACCGCAACCACAACACCTCTCACTACCAATTCACACATCCCTATTGAAGAAGCCATTCCTAACCCTAACATTCATTAGCAATACCAACCACCACCCCCAATATTAGACCACCTAAGTTGCAAATTGCATTCTTTGAGGGCTCGAATCCCTTGGACTGGTTATTTCAAGCCAAACAATATTTTTCATTTTATCAGATTCCTCTGAAACAAAGGATATTTATGGTCGCTTTTCACATGAAGGGTGAAACACTCAGTTGGTTTAAATGGTTGCACCAGAACAACCTTCTCACGGACTGGGTATCCTTCATCCATGCCCTTGAACTTCGCTTTAGGCGTTCAACATACACCAACCATCAAGCATCACTCTTCAAACTACAACAACTCAAAAACTTTGTAATTGCACGTTGGGTCTCACCCCAAATATTATTCTCAATTGCTTTATCTCGGGTCTTCACCCAGATATTCGTAGAGAATTGTCCATTCTTAACCCATACTCAATATCTCAAGCCATTGGCCTCACTAAACTCATTGAAGATAAATACCGTGATTCCAAACCCAGAATCCCACGCCCTTTTCAAGCTCACAACTCCAACCTCACCATAAATTTTTTCCAATCATTAACCACCAAAACCAATCCAAACCACCACTCACAGAATCCCCTACCCATTAAATGTCTCACACCAACTCAACTACAAGAACGTCACTCACAAGGTTTATGTTATAATTGTGATGAGAAGTTTATCCCCAGACACAAATGCACACCTTCTCGATTCTTGTTGCTTTTGGATGATCCATAACCACCCCAGAACCTTTGGAGGAACCATCCACCACTATCGAGTATCCAGAGACCATACATTTTCATTTATCACCACTTGCCCTTTCTGGTAATACATCTCCCCAAACCCTGAAATTCACAACCTTCCGGTAATTGTTCTTATTGACTCTGGAAGCTCCCATAATATATTATAACCCTGTATTGCTCACCACCTCCACTTACCCATTAAACCTATCCCACCCCTATCTGTGATGGTCAGCAATGGCGCGTTTATCCAATATTAAGGCATTTGCCCCTCAGTTGACATTTCACTACAAACTTTGACTTTTACCATTCCTTTTTACCTCTTACCCATTGAGGGAAGGGACGTAATGTTGGGTATTGAATGGTTGCGTACCCTAGGACCTATTAAGGCAAATTTCTCCATCCCTAGCATCGCCTTCAACCACCAAAATCAACCCGTCACTCTACAGGCCGCAACCACATCCATACCCACCCAAACATCCTACCACCAGTTTTGTCAATATCTCTTTACCAACTCCAATGCATCCCTCCACCTACTATCAATTGATAGCCCAACATCATCCCTAAGCCCGTTAGAAAGCAACCTACAAACCCCATCTTCTCCATTGTATTTCTTACCTTTCCCCAGTCCAAGCCATTCTCATACAACATCACACAATTTTTCAAATACCCCACAGGTTACCCCCACCAAGACCACATGATCATCACATACCCCTCTTCCCACACACCCCTCCGGTCATTGTTAAACCATATCGCTATCCACACTCCCACAAGGAAACTATCACCAACCTCATTCATGACATGTTGCAAGATGATTTCATTAAACCCAACAACAACCCTGTTTCCTCCCCTGTCCTCCTTATAAAAAAGAAAGACGGTACTTGGCATTTTTGTGTTGACTATAGAGCCTTAAATGCAACCATTATTCATAACCGCTTTTCAATACCAACCATCGATGAATTGCTTGATGAACTAGGTTCAACTACAATTTTCACTAAGATCGATTTATACTCAGGGTATCACCAAATTCGAGTCACCCAAAAGACACCCACAAGACAACTTTTCAGACCACTGATGGGCATTACAAATTTTTAATCATGCCATTCGGCTTGACTAATGTGCCCTATACATTTCAAGCAGTTATGAATGATCTTCTTCGATCCTATTTAAGGCGATTTGTCCTTATTATATTTTAATTTATAGTACTACATTGCAAAATCGTATTACTCACTTATAGATTATTCTGGATCTCTTAGAAACTAAGCAATTCTTTGTGAAGTTAACTAAGTGCAGTTTTGCAACTACTCAAGTTGGTTACGTAGGTCATATCATTTGTCCCAATGGTGTTGCCCCTGACCCAGAAAGATTCCTTGCCATATGTAACGGGCCTCAGCCACGATCACTCACGGAACTAAGGGGCTTTCTCGGTCTCACCAGCTTTTACAAGAAATTTGTTCGCCACTCTCGCCACTCCTCTCACCGACTTATTACATAACTAGAAATTTATGTGGCCTGTGGCAATTCATCAAGCTTTCACCGAATTAAAATTACAAAGGTTCCTACACTACACCTTCCAGATTTCAGTTAACCCTTTGTAGTGGAGACAAATGCATCGTTAGTGGTCGTAGGGGCACTGCTTAACCAGAAAAACCACCCACTCTTCAGTAAGAAGATGTGTTCACGACTCCAAGTGTCATTCGTGTATGTGAGGGAGATGTATGTAATAACATAAGCAGTAAAGAAATGACGTCAATACTTATTAGGCCAACACTTCAAAATATTCACAGATATAAAAAGTTTGCATACATTACTTTTACAGACAATTGTAACGCTAGAACAACAAAAATGGACATCAAAGTTACAAGGGTATGAGCTTCAAATATTATACCGATATGAAAAATAAATGTAGTTGTCGATGCTTTGTCCCACCAAGGAACACCAACCCCTTCATTACCGCTTGCATTATTGTTTTAAGAGTTACAATAGTTCTTCAAAACCTCGAAAGGTGCCCAGTTAATCCAATCTTGCACTCACGATCAACAACACCCCAATTTGTTATCAGTCTGCAATGGGATGTTGTTTTTCGACACCAACTGTTCCTCCCAGTGTCCAATAATTTTAGAAAAAATATCCTCCACAAAATGCATGAGTCCCCAACAAATGGTCATTCGAGTCTCAACTTATCATCTCAAACTTACATCTATATTATTATTATTATTTTCAAACATTGGTCTTATTGATAATTTTTGTTATCATTATCCAAACAAAATTAAAATATGAAGTTACTTTAAAATTGTTGATAGAAGCTTTAATTTTTCTTTTAGGTACAAAATATATATATATATATATAATAATAATAATAATTCTAAATTACTATTTTTAATATTTAATATTTATTTGAAGTAAAAAATATTTTTGTACCTCAATAACTAGGGTCATGTAGTATTAAGAAAAAAAACAATGAATTTTAATTTTAGAGTAATTAAAAATAATTTTTTACTGTCACTAAAATAAAAAAACTTCAGTATTAAAAATATATTTGTGCTTAATTTATAATATTTTTTTAATTAAATTATAACTACATAAAAATAAATATTTATGAATGAAAATGGCCAAATACTATTTTTTTTTCTATAAATATAAAAATGCAGACAGTGGTTACACTGTACATCACCCTAAACTTGAGTAAACGTGTTTTCTCTGTTGTGCTATGTGACTACTTCATTTTTTGTTGTTGTTTATTATTCCTTCAGAACTCTGAAGAATTGAGCAAGTTTTGATCTCGATTACAAATGCTGTCGTGCGTTTTGTTCAAAATTTCAGAATTTTAATGGAAAACTCAGACCACGACGAACCCGAGAAGAAGAGGCCTCATCTCACCTCTGTTTCTTCTCGCACGTCTCGAAACTCCATCAACTCTCCTACCACCAACAAAACCGTAACCCCTTTTTCTCTCACTATATGGTTTTGTTGTGTATTCTTATGTTCATATATGTGCTGTTTTCACCACTTTCATTGTACTCTTGTGGTCTGTTGATGATCCGGTTCTGATTTTTTTTCCGTTTGCTTTGAATTGGGTGTATAATTGCATTCTTTGAATTGCTTGGTATTGTGGGCACAAAATGAATTGTCTCTTTTAATCTGGGTGAATGAAATTTTGGATAAAGTTTTGATTTTTGTGACAAGGGGGTGACAGTTAGATTGTGCTTATTTCGAACTTACTAAACTCCATTAACTAACTTAGCTTCTTAAGATAATTATTGGTGATATTTTTTTTACTAGTTATAGGAAAAGTACATGGTACAGGCCTTCAAACAAAGAAGAGAAAAGTAGTGAGAAAGAGAATCAAAATACCTATATTAAGTTTTAATCTAATCTCGAGACAGTTGATAATTCTAATTTATAAATGTATCATTCTAAAAAAATTGCAAACAAACAAAATTGGTTTGGTTACTAAGGGGGTTTAGCTCACTTCATTGAGCAGTGTGTGTGTGCTGCTAAGAGTAGCAAGTAGCAAGGTTGGTTTTGATGTCTTGTGATTTTTGACACAATATTGTTTCTGAACAAGATGTTTTCATGTCATTGAGAGTCTTTCATTTAAAAGAGTAAGGCAAGGTTTTTTAATGAGCATTGAGATGCTTGACTAGATTGAGGTAAAAAACTGTATGGTTTCTTGTTTATCATTCAATGACTCTTTCTGTGTGGCATCAAGGTTTTTTTTTTCAATGTTACTTGTTTATTAGTTTTACTTGTGTAACGGGAATGGTATGCTCCCTCCAGGCTGATGCAGGAGTCTTACAGTTCCAGAATCAGCAACTTGTTCAACAGATAGACGTCCAGAAACATGCTTTGCACGGCCTTGAAGGAAAAATTAGAGAACTAAAAGGAAAGCAAAGTTCTTATGATGACATGTTAATTGCTTTGAACCAACTTTGGACTCAGGTTATTCTTTGTCATCATGCTCTGGTTCCTGTCACCCTTTGTTGAGTTTTGTATTTTCCTCTCTTGAAAGTAGTACTACCATATACAGAGTATGCTCTGGTGACCCCTTGGGATGTCATTGGGTGGCAGGCGATGCACTTTTTGTCGTATTCCTGTAGGATAATATGCTATCTGGCTTAATTTTCTTATATGTCTTTCTAGTTGGTTGACGACATGATTCTTCTTGGAATACAAGCTGGGAGAGGCAAAGGCAAAGACACATTGCAATATTTGACTGACATTGAAAAACCTAAAGGTATACACACCCACAAGTAGTTTTTTCTCTGTGTAAAGGTAATCAAGAGACTGACTTGACTTACTCTCTAGGTTCACTTCCTTTATGTCCCGCTGAGGATATATTTCTATGTAGATTAATCCAGAAAGATTCCATTAAAGGAATCAGTGATGACGAGCTCACTAGTTATGTTGAGGAGGCCCTTGCTTTGCGTCAATCATCTACAATGGAGTTGTTGAAACTTCTGAAAGTTATTATTGATGATCAGATGGAAAGATCAGGTGGTATAGCTCAGACTTTACACGGAGATTTATCTTCAGAAGGTAACAAAATATGATATGCTATCCAGTTTTTGTTTACAATTTTTTTATATCATATATTGGTGTAGTAGAATAGTTAGAGAAAATTTATACAAATGACCTGTTTTACTCACTCTGGTTTGCAGATGCTATAACCCTAATGACTAAGATTGATGATATGATTAAAGAGGAGGCAAATAATTTACAGGAAGTGATTGATACTCTCCATGCAAAGCATAATGAGTATACTGTTGGTATTCAAACTTCTATCAATGAGTGCTTACAAGAAAAATCTGACATTAAACACCTTGCAGGTCTGCAAAATGTTCCTTTTTGTTTTTTCTAACTAGTTATTATGAAGTTTAGAATTAAAAAAATGCGAAATATAATGATCTTGATTATCATCTGATATGGTTTAAGTGGTTTGCAACATGGTTCAATAGAATGTTTTACTCGTATTTTTAATGGTGTTTTTTTTTTTTTTTTTTCTGTTAAAGTGGTAATACTATATATGTTGTATGAATAAATCTCCCATTTGGTCCACACATTTGTATCACATTGAAAATTGAAGAAAGTTTGTTAGTGTGGAATGAAACATTTTAAGAAATTAATATGATTTATAGTTGGATTATTTGATTGGAGAATTAAAATATTGAAATTTCTTTTTTTGGAAAATTACAGAATGGGTATTGATTTGATTTTGAAATCCTATTGATTTTAGATTTGTATAAATCCTCCATACAATTTGGTTGATTTGAGTGGATATGTTTTGATTTCAGTTTTAATTTTTGGATATGCCAATTCATGTGAACGTTTTAAGGTTAGTGAATAGGTAAGCTACTTAAAAAAGGTGGCTTAGGTCATGAGCTCCCACCAATTGAGGCTTAGGGGGTTATGTAGTTAGCCCTGGCCCTACTAGTCGATAGGCTAGTTCTTGAATTTGAACCTATGACTGATCACAAGGCAGAAACCTTACTATTGTGCCAAGGCTTGCTTGAAAGCTTTTCTGAAATTCTAATATAATTTAGAACTAACAACAACAGCTTCAGTAGAGGATGATGGTTCTTTTGTCATGTGCTTAGAAGGGAGAGTATTTTAATTTTGGAGCTGCATAATTCATTAATTTAGGAAATTTTGAGTTAAGTAACAGTGATTTTAATTGGTCTGGTTAGAATTAATTAGGAATCAATATGACCAGAATTAATATCCTTAGATTTATGCAGAGATTTTTTGTGTAGATTTGGAAATCATAGAAGGAGAACTGTGATTGCTTTTCATAATTATCACTAGAGTATTTTCTTGTTGCATGTAAAGGTGAGCTTGATGAGATTGTGGCTGAACTTGAAGAGAGTAGAAGAAAACTAGTCAATCTAGAAATGCAAAAGGATACAGCAATAGGGATGAATTCCCCCAATGCAGATGCAGTGAATGGAAATCTGTCTCCTGAAAACATTGCGGACAGGACCATGGGTTTGCGTGAGTTGAAGGATTCAATTGAGGAAGCAAAGGTTTTTGTAGCATGATTTTCTTTCCCTCTGAATCTGAAAATTCCTTTGTTCTTGTTCTCTATCTAATGAAGATATATGATTGCTTAATGTCATAGATAGTAGATGCTGATCGTTTTTCTGAGCTCCAAGAGGCACAGGAAGACAATCAGACCTTGACAAAGCAATTCCAAGATCTTCAGGTTTGTAAGTTTGGATTATCTAGTATGATAATATTTTCTTGAATTGTTGAGATGCACTCATTATAGAGTCCCATCCCATGTAAAAATTTATTTTCATCTATGTTTATTTCCAGAATGAACTGAAAGATGATAAGTATATACGCTGTTCGCGAATATACTCTTTAGCTAATGATCAACTTCAACATTGGACATCTGAATTGGGCCGGTATAAAACATTGGTAGAATCCCTTCAGGTTAACAGTGATTTCCTTTTTTCCCTATAGTTCTATTACAGTTTGGTTTTAAATTCATATTTGTGATTTCCTCTTTTACAATTTCTTTTAAATGTTATTTTAGGCTGGCAGTGTTCATATTGCAAAATGGGAGAATGAATTAAATTTGAAATTGGAGTCTGCTGATTCTGCAAGGCAGGTCCTTGACAATTCTGACCATAGGATTGATGAACTAGAGCTCCAGTTACAGAAGTGTATTATTGAAAAGAATGATATTGAAATTAAAATGGAAGAAGCTAAACAGGATACTGGTCAGCATTTAACTTGTTTTGTGTTAGACTTGTGCTGGATGTGATTTGATCTCTCAGTTTCTTACAATATTATACATTTCAGGGAGAAAAGATATCAAATCTGAGTTTCATGTTATGGCTTCAGCTTTATCTAAAGAAATGGGAATGATGGAAGCTCAATTGAAGCGATGGAAAGATGCAGCTCACGAGGCTGTATCATTACGGGAGAAAGCACATTCACTAAGAGAAGTGTTGAACATGAAGGTTGTTGTCACAAACTGATCTGATATAATTTGCCATTTCATTTTCTTTCCCACCCACTCTGTCATAAGTCTTCCAGAGAAATTTATCTAGTTAGATTGAATCTGCAATGTTCTCTACATTGTCACTTTTTATAAGGAATTAGCGTGTCTTATAGCTGTATTAATTTTTGTTGTTAAATGTAAAGAAATGATTCAATCAAATGCTAACCTGTTGGGAAAAAGGCAAGGGTTGTTTTGAAATATATTTCTAGCATACCGGAACAAGTAAAAGAGGCCTTTCAACTTTGTGGGCAGTATAAAGTGACATTATTGAATTCAATAAATAAATATATCCTTCAAAATTGTTAATTGCTCCTATAGACATTGAATTCCAAGTGTCCATTTCTTTATTTAATGAATACAGTTCTGTATGCATGTTAAATTATAGCAAGTCAATGAAAAACTTCTAAATTGATGCAAGTTAACAACAACAATCAACATCCATTGTAATAAATCATGATAGTTTGTGGTTATAAATCAAAATGAAAATATATTTCTAGACAAACCACCTTGAATTTAATGACAAAAATTGTTAGTTGGAAAATGCATGCAGCAAGATCATATGGGTGGAAGTGTTTGCCACTGAAGACTGGTAGTGTATAGAATAGTTTACAGTTGTAATCAGTTTAGTACCTGTTTAACTACTAACTGCAGTAGTTATGTTGAGCTGTAGTCTAGTCAGATAGCCTGCACATACCTGAACTATTAGTTTACATAAATTTCTTTCTCCTTTGGCTTAGTTCTACTTTCTTCAAAAACAGACAGTATCCACTTATGCTGAGCTGAAGACTACTCAGCATAGCTTCCATATCAAGTTATTGGTTCTATATAGATGCCCGTACTTTCAGTTTAAATAAATCACTCTCTTTCAGCTTAGTTTTTGTACCTTCTTCAAATACACACAAAATATACATTTTTAGCATTAAGGTTGGCTAAAATTACTTGTGATGCAGACAAGCGAACTAAAGAGCCTTGCAAACAAATGTGCTGAACAGGTTTTGGAAATCAAGTCTTTAAAAATGCTGGTAAGTCTGCCTTGGCCTTTAACATTGTCTCTCTCGATCTATAGGTATTTTCTTCTTTAATGGCTTTGTTGTACAGCAGTGACACTTCTCAGTTTTCTTGTTTGGGTTTAAGTTGATTGATGCCACTTATATATTACTTTCTGAATATTGAGTATTCCTGTGTCTGAATCAGATATGATTGCAGATCTTTTCCTTTCCTTTGACTTGTATCATGCATGTGCATAGGCATCTTTGCTTTCAAAGATTCTCCAGCATTATTTGGCTGTGATTTTGGGGGATTCTGTATTTTCTAAACTAATTTTCAAATAATTGATTGTGATATTTTGGTGCAGACTGAAAAGTTACAGAAAGAGAATCAGGAGTTAGAATTTGTTTTGGATATGTATGGCCAGGAGAATTATGATAAAAGGTATGTTGATTTGAATTATTAAAATGGTGGCACGAGTTTCTTGCAGTTAATTTGAGGTAGAATTTCTTATAAAAAACATGCTGAATTGCTGATACATAACACATGTGATTTTTTTTTGCACATATTGTTGGAAATAATATTTGTTAATGCACTTAGGAACCAGTATGTTCATGTATTGCTTAATAAAATACAATTAGTGTTCACAGGTATTAGTCTGATGATTTGCAAATTGCACTCATTATCATCCCATGAACTAAGTCTCCAATTATTTCATATACCAAGTTATGTGATGATTGGGTACAGAGAAACTACCAATGGACTCTTTTATGGCAGTTCATTGAATCTCCTTAATATCTGTCCTCCACTACATGCTATGATATTTGGAAGACGGTTCATAAGTGTCTGTATTATTCTAATGATATCCAATGACTCTATGATATTATTCTTTTGGTTTAGCCGCCCTCTAGAATCCCAAACTAGATTCCCATACTTCCAACGTGGGACCCCATACCTTGCAATTGGATCTTAACATCGGGGATCTCAAATAAGCCCTGAATCTTCTGTGTATCTATCTATCTATCACTATATTCATTATTCATGTATCCTATGTACAGTTTAATCAATCAGAATATATGCTTTATCCCAATAAGTCCGTAATTTTTAGTGTTAAATTTAACTTAAGGTAAGCATTTAGTTGTTTTGGTAGCTTATTACAGAATTTATTTTGCATTCAAATCAAAATTATGTATACTTGGATATTTGATCTTGATTTGCTGTAAAACTTGGATATCAGTTATTCAGAAGTTAGAGAATCCGAAAGTAAAGCTCACTCTCAAGCTGAAATACTAAAAAATGCTTTAGATGAGCATAGCCTAGAGTTGAGAGTAAAAGCTGCTAATGAAGCTGAAGCTGCTTGTGAACAAAGGCTTTCGGCTGCTGAAGCTGAAATAGAGGACTTGAGGGCGAAGCTGGATGCATCTGAGAGGTTGGTCTTTAGGTGTACTTCTACATTGAGTATGGTTTTGTTTAATCGACAAACTTGTCTATCGCTTTTTCTTCCCTTACAAACCCTATTTGTGCTTGTTTACTCTGGGAGAGAAATCAGAAATCTATTTTGCAACATGTTTAACTCAAAAAAAATGTCTTGATAGTTTTATTTATTTGTTGTTATCAGTTGTTTGATAAAATTTTCTTTATCAGATAGAAGTCAAATGTGTGGTTTTAGCATTTTCAATTTTTTACGTTGACTGTTGTCATATGAATGGAGTCAATGTTTACAAACTAGCTTGTCTATTAATATGTTGATCCATGCCATTTTCATGTTCAGGGGCATTTTGGAGCTGACTGAGGCTATTAAAGTTAAAGATGCTGAGGCAGAGGCATATATATCTGAAATTGAGGTTTGCTATCTGACTTTCTTCTCCCCCTTCATACTAGATGAACAGAAATAAATGTGGATTGGTTTACTCTAACTCTCATTTCTTGTAATATAATTATTTGATTGCTGTCATGAAGACTATTGGTCAAGCATATGAAGATATGCAGACACAGAACCAAAATCTGTTGGACCAAGTGATTGAGAGGGATGACTATAATATTAAGGTATATCTTATTTTTTATCTTCAGTAAACATTATCTCACTATGATCTTCACTATTTTTCCATGAACAACAGCAATGCTTAGGTTATTTTCCTGGCTTTTGCTATTCTGGTTGATGAAAGATATATGTTTCATCTTTGTAGCTTATGTATTAAGTTTTGCTATTATGTGTAGAAACATATGTCAATATTTTCAAGAACTGATTATGCATGAATCCACATGAAAAAATTAGCATCTGGTTAATTTATAGAAAAAAATAATTTTAGAAGTGTCATACTACTAAAGAGGATTTTATAGATTATGGTGAATCTTATAAGATGGAATCATTAGGAAGGTTTTTTGGAGAACTTGTGGGCAGCATATCCTAGAATCAACTCTGGATCAACCTAGAAATTTGGGATAATCGATTTTGGAAAAAATCTTGACAATCAATTTTCTCAAACATCATGAAATTTTGCTGTATGAGAGTTGATTTTGGCAGGGATAAATGTCACTCAAACAATAACTTTTTAAACACAAATTCGTTCAATTTACTAAATCCTAGTGATATTTGCTCAAATAATTCAACTTTTGGTTAGCGAGATCATGTTTTTATAATATTCGATTCTAATGCAGCTTGTATCAGATAGCGTAAAGGCAAAACAGGTCTACAACACTCTATTGTCCCAGAAGCAGGCCTTAGCTAAACAACTTCAACAACTGAATACTTCAATAGAAAATTCAAAGGCGAGGATTGCACACAGTGAAGAACAGGTCCAACTTTTCCCGCTGCCTGTCCCCTCTCCCTCTACTGGCCCCTTAATTTTCTGATATATTTGGATATTATGCCGAACAAATTTGCTGTAGCAGCGGCTGCTTACTGTTGTAAACAATATTTTGAATCCTGCAGATGAAAGCCATTTTATCTGAAGCCATTAAGTGTAATCAAGAAGAAAAACACCTTGCGGTGACCCTGGAATTTGCAAGGTGGGAATTGGCAGATGCGGAGAAGGAATTGAAGCTGCTCAAGTCTTCTGTCTCCTCTTCAGAGAAAGAGTACGATCAAATTCAGAAAGACACGGAAGCTATTGAAATGGAATTGGAGAGTGAAAGGTATTTTTTCTTTTTAAGGAGGTTGATTATGCATCAAGACTGGATCAGGGATAGATTTTCAAAGAAAGTTTTTACATTGCCACTACTTGCAGATACAATTTTAATTCTAATAATGAACCTAGAGACTCAAAATTCCAAGTTTTATGAAATTGATGGATTAATAAGGTTGGTTAGGGGCTGAATAAACATGCTCGCAGAAGTAGTCTTGGATCTTAAGAATCTTGGTATATGTCGTGCAGGAGTTCAAGGAAGAAGCTCGAGGAGGAATTAAAGGAATTGAACAGCCAAATTGCTGAGCTGACTTCTGAAACTGGAGAAACCACAATACAAAAACTTGAAAAAGAAATAAGGATATGCAAGAACATGATCAAGTGTACTGTCTGCACTGATCGTCCCAAGGAGGTAACAACATACCAAATTATATGCAGTATCATGATTGTTTTGAAATAGGGATAACACCCCAAGCTGATTTGACATTTTTTCTTGTACTTGCAACTGCATATATGTAATATCTAAATTAGAATTTATTGTAACAGCAACAAATAAAAGTTTGGTGTGTGTATTTGGCAGGTTGTGATTGTGAAATGCTATCACTTGTTCTGCAATCAATGCATTCAGAGAAATCTAGAGCTTCGGCACCGCAAATGTCCTGCATGTGGAACAGCATTTGGACAGAGTGATGTTCGTTTTGTAAAGATATGAGACAGATGTTAAGATACCTAGTAGGGGTTCATTTTAATTTTTTGGTTCCTTCTTCACTACTGTTTCTCCTTATTACCTTGATTATACAGCTTCAAACAAGCATTCCTACCTCATGAGCAATGAATATATGTGTATCATTACTTCATTGCCCTTGAAGTAATATCTATTATCGAGTGATTATATCGTAGTCACTTTTAGTATTTAAATAGTATATATATTTTTTAATTTTAAAATATAATTAAAGATAAAATAAAATATGAAATGTTATACCAAAATGGAAAATTTCATTATATATTAGTATAATAAACTTTTATAAAATACTTTTAAAACGTGCAATCAGCGAGCCTTTTAATATTTTAGATTTGTATCTATTTACATACACATATCTTGGATATATCAACAAATTAGATATTATATTAAAAGTCAAAGTCTTTAGCTTATAACTATTCTCTATCTCGAATCACAACTTATTTGTTTTACTATAATAGAATATCACTACTACTTAATCATATTTATCAAGGTAAAAAAAACATATTAATAAGTTTTTGGGCCAAAGCCCGAAGCTGTAGTATGTACTTAAGTAGGCAAATTCTCCTCCACCATATTAAGGCAATTGCTTCCTGCACCATATCACTGCACCGATTCCAGCGAAAACAAAAAAGACGAAACTGTTCTTAAAAAAAATTTCCAAAATATGTGTTCCAGATTTTTTTTTCTGGAACGAAATTTTATATTACGGATTTTTTATCTGGAATGAGTTTTTCATTTTTGTTTTCAGATTTTCATTTCCGAAACACAATAATCTCTTTTTCAGATTTTTTTTTCGGAATGTATTATTTTTAATTCCAGATTTTTTTTTGTCCGAAATAGAATTTTAATTTTTATTTCCGAAACTCAATAACCACTTCCAGATTTATTTTTTCAGCATATATTATTTTCAATTCTGGATTTTTATTTCCATAATTAAGGGCATTTTTGGAAATTAAAAAATATGTTAGATGCAGGTTAAAAATGATTGGGTGTAGGAAACATTTGCCCCATATTAATTTGAAGACTGTTTCTTTCTGGACCTTCATATCTTCTCTCACCTCCATATAAAACATGAAAACACATTTCAATTCTTCTTGTGTCACCCCGTTGAGTATTTTTGGATTATCTAATTCGAACCGCATTTGAAAAAAGAATTCCGAATTAATTCATAAACTAAAAAAGATTTTTGAATTATGTAATCCATAAACTAATCATGCATATAAAAAATGACTTCTATGTAATCCTTAAGTTAATTACAAATTTGAAAATTTATTTTTAAAAAAAATATATTTTCAGATTTTATATTTAGGATTTTTTTTTCTGAAATGTGTTTTTTTCGTTTTAAATTTATTTAAGATTTTGATTTTTAAATTATATTTTTTGAATTTCGAATTTTCAAATCCAAAATAAAGAATAATTTTGAAAAGTGATAAAGTAGAATTTGTCATTTAAGTTATGTGGAGGTGGCTGTTTTTTCCTGCACTCCAGACACCTCCATACTTCTTAAAATGCTAAAAATACCTTGTATTGATATTTTATTTATTTATTTTAGAATGAATAATCTAAAAAAATTATGAATTATAAAATTCTGAAGCTGAAATCTATAAATAAGAATATATCTCTTTCAAAAAATACATTTCAATTATAAAATCTAAAAGTATTTCCAAGAATTCTACAACTCAAAATATGCAAATTAAAAAATATACCTTTTAAATTATATAATTCTTAATATTATTGTAGACCGGAATGTATTTGTTTAAGGAGGTGATTTTTTGACCTACAGGAGAAGCTACGTCGGAGGAAGAAGAATGAGGGTGTGAGGTTTGATTAAATAAAAGAATATTATTGATAATTGGGTGCAGATGAAGTGAATGAGAAAGGTGAATAGTTGTTTGAGGAAGAAGTAGAAGAAAACGGTTTTCCTTGTCCGTTTGAGGAAGCGGCACAGGTTTTTGTGTTTCGGCGTGGGAAGAACGCTTCTTCTGATACAATTGCATATGCAGCGATTAAGGAGTTCTGTGTTTTCGGCCACCAACCTTAAGAAAAAGTATCTCAATTCACGGGCTGCCATTCAAGACACTTTTTTTTCTACCAAGGTTTTTCTCTCTCTCTCTCTCTCTCTCTCTCTCTCTCTCTCTCCATTCTCTTTTCTCATCTCTTCTCACATGTTTATGTGTTTTAGGATACATTTGAGAGACATCGTGTGGTGTTCACTGTTGGAACTTCCATTGCTTCCGTTGCCACTGCTTGGTTCGGTCTGTCTTTCCCCTCTTCTCTTCTCTTCTCTTCTCTTCTCTTCTATTCTTTGCCCATTAATCACACTCACCTTTTATTAAAAATTTCATAGGTTACTCCTTGCGCCATTTACATGACACCAAAGTAGATCAAAGGCTTCAATCCATTGAAAATGCTGTATGTACATAAATCTCTTTGCTTCTATTCTTTTTTTTTCCTTTCTTTTGCTTCATCTTTGTATCATGGGGTTCGTTGTGTTTCTGTCAGGTCAAAAGCAATTCCAATCTCCAACATGCCGAAATCAAAGACATTGTCGCAGGTTCCGGAGGTTGTAGCATTCCTGCTTGTGTTGCCACTGCTGGAACCTCCCTGGTTATCGGGTTTGTTCACTATCTCCCTCACTCGCAAACATTAACATGCTCCTTAACATTTCCACTGCAACATTGTTTCGTCCTTATTAGCAACTTGACATTATTTCATTAGTGCAATCATTGTGGAACACAAACGAAGTTGTGAATATTGGGGGTTGAGAAATTTTTATGGTTAGTTCACCAAACATGAATGATTGCAGTGTCATGATGGTTATTATATATTACGAGGATCGCCAAAAATTGTTTGTTGCATGTAATGCAACCAATCTCATTCTGTTGGAAAAGGTCTGTGGTTGCTGTATAATTGTAATGTTTTAATTAATTACAAACTGCAGAGATTAAGAAAAATTAATAATTACAGAAGTTTAATTTTGTGTACCTGTATGTTCTTGTTATACTACAAATTCCCACCCTTTCAGTCTCGGCTCTTGATCTGTTGTTCAGATCACTGTGAATCTTTTTGTCCCTCGCAGTTTGCATGGATTAATTTAGGTGACTTAATACTTACTGTTGAACAGTACTTAATTTTCCTAATAATACAGTGATGTGGTTCAATTTTCCAACTAGCAACATGAGTGGGGTTTTAACAAGTTTTACATTGACTGAGAAAGGCTTAATAGTGAATACAACTCTCCTGTTTTAGCTGGGCTTGGGACTGGCTATTCTAGAAGACTAGTATGCACAGTAAATTTTCCAACTAGCACCTGAGAAAAAAAATTGCAGAAAGAAAAGAGAGAGATAAAATAATTTAAAGGAAAGTTGGAAAAATTATGATGTAAAACTTAAGATGTTAGTAAAAAAAACTAAACTTTAGATTTTTTTAAGAGGATGAATCTACCATTCTGATTCTGGCATTGCACATATTATTCTGCTGGCTCAAAATCTATTATTGTGTGGGTTCTTCACACCTACAATTAAATCTATGCCTACGCATTCTGCAAGTTCACTTTACACACCATGCTCCCGTACCAATTTATCTATTTTTGATTTTGCTTGGATTTCTCTTTTATGTACTGGGGAAAATGGGACAGGACATTGATTTTTGCTTTAGAGATAGAGGCACTGTGAGGAGGAATTTGGATGACAAAACTAAAAGGCTACATGAATGATTTCACGAATTACAATTTTTAATTCCATATACCAACATCTCCCTACATATAAATTTGATGCTTCTTAGCTTCAAGGTCTCAAGGCTTCTAAAATTTGCTGATGACAAAAATAATTAGGTGCAGTTTTGCATATCGGGAAGGACATTGGGAGTGGGAGGAAAACAGGGAAGGGGGGAGTGGGAGGAAAACAGGGAGGTGTCACTCTCAACTCTTTAGCATCCTATTTATTATGTCTGGGTTTTTTTTTTCTCAAACTCAAATCATTACTCCAATCGGTTTGCTTCTGAATTTGGAATATAGTTCTTGTATGATGTCAAGTTTATTTGTTTACATCTTGGGTTGGTGTGCACGTTTGATATGAACAAGATGCCTCAGTTAAAATCACTTAAAAATGTTTTAATCAGTAAAAGGAAATAGTACCATATTATATGGCATCTGTTTAATCATGCTGACAAGATCTTAGATGTAAGAGTATTGAATTTGACCCGTTGATTGATTGTAGGTGTTGGTATACATGTTTGACGTGAACATGTTTCCTCTCTTGATGTGTTGTTGCTTGTTTCTTAACCCATGCGTATTGACTTTTATTTTCTTTTGATATTTTGCAATCAGTGGATTTAAACATTCTAATTTCCTTTTAGCTATGAGTTCTCACTTTAGCTGATATACAGGTATGCCTTAGGATGGAGAGGTGGAATCTGGTATGCAACTAAGAAGTTCAGAAAGGAGCAAATGAAAATGCTAGGACAGATTACACCTAGAAGATGGCAATTGCTTGGGAAGATAAAACCTAAAGGGTTGCAATTCCAATTCCTTAGAAGAAACCTTACAAGATTCAAAGTGTCTGATACTGTACTACAAACATCTGAATCAAGTATAAAGGATGCAGCTATCACACATGTTACTGGAAAATCCAATTAGTATACTACTATAAAATGATTCTTTAAGAAACAATATTGTTGAGATGGCTGCAGATACCGGATTACGCATTCAATTAGATAAAAGGAGTAGCAACGTGGTTTATAACCAATTATCATCAAATTTTGCACTGATGTTTTATTTTGGGCAGCAGCTGCTCATCCTTTAGCTTCATAAATTCTTCATCCTTCATGTGAGAAGTGCTTTAGAAACTTGTGTTCTATTTTGATTGTTGAATTTATAAAGGAGGAAATACACATACTTTAGTTTTTGTGGCTGGCAAATAGAACTCTCTATATTGGAGGAAATACAGATTAAATTTGTGTTGTGTAGGGAATGAACAAGTTCTTAATAGTGTAATTTTACTGACAATTTTTTACCAATATAATATAATTCAAGAGTGATATAACATATTCTCTAACACTTGGTTTCCATTTTTTCCTTTCCTATTTAGTTGAATACATGAAGATTCCACTAGTTTGGGAATGGACTCACCAGATGAGATAAGATATCTAAATATTTAGTGAGAAGGGAGAAAGGGTAACTCTAAGTTATTAAAATAATCTAATGGTTAGCGTGTGATACCGAGTTGTTTTTGTAAACTTATGTAATTAATTTGAGGTGTTTTATGCGTGGTAAAGTAATTGTTGGACACTATAAAAAGTGATGCACTATTGAAGAGGACATTTTTTGACAGATGGAAATTTTCAAGGATCAACGTTTTCACTTCAAAACCTTTCTTTCAATGCTTAAATAGTACACCCATATAAACAACCTTTTTAAGATTCAGATGATTACAGATTATGCATTTGCTGTTAATTTCTTAGACTAAGAGTAAGAAAGCACCCCCCAAGATGCTTAAACCGAAGAAAAAAGTACACGGATGCTGTTTTATATATTTTGTTTTAGTTTTATTGTTAATTGTTATGTTAGCTACAAATCTGTATGATAAAATAATTGCTCAGAGAGACTTAATTTTTTTTAAATAAATCAGTATTTTAAAAATTAGTTTTTCTCTTTCATTTGGAATACTCTAAGTACACTCAAATATATCTTAATTTCTCTTACTCTTCTGTTAGATTATTCTTTGTATTTAGTTTTAGTTGAGAAAAAGAACTCAAACAACTTGAAGTGCAAACAGTGAAAATATAATTTCGATAGCTTGAATCTTTAGTATTTTCGCCGCATAACCAATTTGTTTATGATCTTCCTCTTATATTCAATGTTTTTTTTTATCATATTTTAACTTAGTTAACCGTCACCACCAGTATAGATACCTTTAATTTTATCTATTTTAGGATTAAACAATTTTTAATACTTTTAGTATCTGAAAAATATTTGATAGTTTTAAATTCTTAATTTTTTATAATTTTTTTAAACCATACGATAACTATGGTTAGTTTAATGCTAATAAAAATAAGACATTAATATACTTTGGTTGCTTAGCATAACCTCCTTACTTAATGAATTGATTTTTTATGTCTATATTATTTGTAGTGAACAATAATAAAGATGTATTGAGAAAAACATTAATTAAGTTGTTAGAAATTCTAAAATATCAATTGCTTTAAGATAAAAAAGAGAGAGTTAAAACATCTAAAAGAACATGAGAATTAGGTAGTATATCTATCATCATAACTTCAGATGTTTACTTGAAAGGAATGAGTAACAATTATTCAGTTCTCACCATCCCACATTATCTTATTACTAATTGCACATCTGAAAGTTTGTATAACAGTATTATATACTTATTCATTTATATTTCAACTAAATTTTAAATATTTTTCTTCTAATTTGGAAAATATTGGATACTTATTAATTAAGTTAATATTTTGATTTGGCCTAAGTGTGAATACATGTTTCGGAGTGGTTTGCTTTGTGGTACAAAACATGAGTAAGTATTACATAATATTTCGTTCTAAGCACATGTTTTGGCATTTTGTGTGCACCACATCGGTCTGGTCAGGAGTGACCTCTGCAGTGAAAAACCATCCACACATTTCTTGCTTAAAGAAGCGTGGCAACAAAGTCCAAAAATCCCTGTAATTTAACAGTGGCTCCTTGGTAGACCCCACATATGCTTTGTTTAAACCACTGTTGACAAAAAGGTGGTTTAAAACCCCTCATGTGAATACCTTACAACTATTATTTTTTCCTGTTTTCTGCGTGTATAAATAATGTCTGGATTGGAAAGATTAATGTACCAGGAACACAGAACATGGCCAACACATCACTCTCAACAATCCTTGTGATTCTCTTCTGGGGTTTAACTCTTGCAACTGGGAGGAAACTCTCACCACTTAGCACTACCACTACAACATTGTCATCATCCCCCACGGATGGTATTTGCTCATCTATGGTGAAGACACAAGGCTATACTTGCGAAGAACACTTGGTATGTACTGTGCTTGCATCTGTTTCTGTTTCTGGTCAGAAATCAACAAGATTTAGAGCAGCTAGTAGCTACTAACTGGCTCATTATGTATTCTTTTAGGTGACAACACAAGATGGTTATATTCTTAACTTGCCAAGAATTAGAGTGGGAGAGTTAAGGGGGCCACCTGTTCTTCTACAGCATGGGCTTTTCATGGTTACTAAAAGTTTCATAAGCAACTATATGTTATGGATTTTGTTGTTGATGTTGGTAATTAATGTGATGTTGTGGTTGTAGGATGGCATAACATGGTTATTACTACCTTCAAAGCAGTCTCTTGCATTTCTTTTGGCGGATAATGGGTTTGATGTTTGGGTTGCTAACACACGTGGAACCAAATATAGCCGGCAACATACAACTTTACCACCTAATAGCTCGGTTAGTTTTGTCTACTAAAATGTTAATGTATTTCTATGGTCATCAATTTGTTTGGTTCTATTGATTATATCAGTTTTATTCTTTAGGATTACTGGAATTGGTCATGGGATGAACTAGTTGCATATGATCTTCCAGTCACAGTCAAGTATGTGCATGATCTAACTGGACAAAAACTGCACTATGTTGGTCACTCACAGGTGAATTTCACATTCTACACTTCCCATTCTTGTTTTTGACTTCTTCAATGTGATGCTCACTGCAGAGTGCTGAATACCTTTGTAGGGAACTTTGGTTGCATTGGCTGCTTTTTCCCAAGACCAGTTACTGAACATATTGAGATCAGCTGCCTTGCTTAGCCCCATTGCTTATGTTGGTCAGATGACTTCACCCCTAGCTAAAAATGCAGCTGAAAACTTCATTGCGGAGGTATTAGTTATAAAAATGCTTTGATTGTTTGCCAAAAGAAAAAATTCTTTCTAAAAATTCAAAAGATTAACACTGAAAATCTGTATTTTCTTCTTTACAGTCGCTATACAATTTTGGAGTCTTTGAATTTAATATGAGAGGGTAAGTAAATCATTATCTATATCATTCATTTCTTTGCATTGTGGAAAGGCTGCAATGTTGTTCAAACTTTAATGTTGTAAGAAAGTATGCAGACATTTCTCAAATTCTTAGTAGGTAGAATAAGATTGGATCCAGAAGTCATGCTGATGTGAAACTGCGTTTTCCATTGAATGTAAAGTTTAACTATAATCTAAGAAAGCACGAATTTGATCCTCCAAAGTTATATGCATCCTCACATTAGTCTTTGTGTCACCACTTTAGCCCTTCAAAGATTTTATCTCTTAAATATTCCTTCAAATGTTTAATCGATCACCAAATTTGACCCTAAAGAGGTTTCTTCCACCACTTTAATTCTTCAAAAGGATCAATATGCTGATGTTTTAAATCACTGATAGATTAATTTGGTGACATCAAATCTTTAGAGATTTAGTTTAGTAACAAAATCTTTGCAGGACTAATTCAGCAATGTTTGTAATTTTTGAGGAACAAATTTGGTAACCAAATTTTTTTGTAAGACATGATTGATAATACATGTAACTTTGGAGAATGAAATTGATAAGTAAGCTAGTTTATGACTAATCTTGCGACTCCAATCGTATGAAGATTTTTATCACTATTTTTCTCATGTTTGAATAGGGTCTCTGTTATAAAGTTGCTAAAGGACTTGTGCAATAACACAGGCATTGACTGCACCAACTTGTTGACCTCTTTCACAGGTAGCATTCATGTTCATATTCAGCTGTTATTCAACCACCAAAACTAACACTTAGTTTCCTTCATTGGCAACACTGTTATGCTTTCAGGTCCAAATTGCTGCCTTAACCCTTCCATTGTAAATGTTTTTTTGGATCACGAGCCTCAGTCAACAGCAACAAAGAACATGATCCATCTATCTCAGAGTAAGTGGTTCTATTTTCCTAATTTAAATATCATTCAGACACCAATATACCCTATACTTCATGATAAAAAGGAAGCATATATTATTAGCATAGATTTTGAAAATTTAACTGGATTCAGCTGTTAATTAGAATAATTTTTTCTTTCATGTGAGGGGTTATGAATCTTAATTATATATGAATATCAGTGATCAGAGAAGGAACCACTTCAATGTTTGATTACCAGAATGAAGATGAGAACATAAAACACTATGGACAACCCAGTCCTCCAGAATACGACATGACAAGAATTCCAAATGACCTTCCTCTCTTCCTGAGTTATGGAGGCGCTGATGCTCTTTCTGATGTTAAGGATGTGCAACGTCTGTTAGAAATTCTTAAAGATCATCAAGCAGATAAGCTTGTAGTGCAGTACAGAAATGATTATGCGCATGCAGATTATGTTATGGGTGAAAATGCTTATCGAGATGTCTATGAACCTCTTATATCTTTCTTTAGGCTTCAGTGATATTTAGTGAATAATACATCGTATAGAATTTTATCATTCCTTGTCTCTATATCATAGAATTGAATAGCACAGAAATGTCAATGTAATTTTACAGAAGATGATATTATTAAAGGAAATTCCTATAATATTCAGTATGTTATAAAAAAGGGATGGTTTTTTATAATATATACATATAAATATGATTTTACAGTATTTCTTGTGGTGCAGATTCTCTCTCTTGGTATTGTTAAAATAACAAGATACAACCAGACTATAGGCTTGTTACAACCACAAATCCATGGCTTCGTATCATCAAGATTCTACAACATTCTTTGAGGTTGACTCATCATCATTAAACTTTTTTTATGTCATCAGAGGGAGACTCTTTGAGAATGAATTTCTCATATGCTATTACTAGCATAATTTAGTTAAGACTACACATTTTCTGGTATTAAAAACTTGTTACTTTTTCTCGTATGACCATAAAAAGGTTCAAGAAGAACGAGTCATGTAATTATGCTCAAGGCATACATACTCATTCATACCAGCAAAACAGCTTTATTTGATGAGTCTGTTTTCTGATGTTTTGATTCATGGCTCATTTCCCTCGTGAAATACATGGCCAGCCATGTGGTGTTTCACTTTGTTTATGGATTCCATTAGACTTGTCCACAGTTGATATAAAAAAATATATAATGGTTTGAGCTTGAACTTATTATTTTTGGGAGGAGAATGATGCAGGCATGTACGCTGTTCTCTGTGTAACAGATGGATAGGCTAGGCATATTATGCATTATTCGGCCTTTTGAAGGCTCTGTTTTAGAGATGGACGGGCCGCATATTGTGCATTCGTTATCCCAATCAAGCATATCCCATTGTCAGAGGATTATAAAGAATGATTTGTGTAAGAACCTCTTTGATGTGGTACTTGTCTCAGCCCTGAGATAGAATATAAAATGTGTTATAATGACTTACTTGAATTGAATCTACCCAAAACTACTACTAAGAAAGATATCAAAGAAAACACAAATTCTAAAGTGCACTTGGTCCTAGTTCAAGATACATCTCATTATTGTTCATAATGCGCGGATAGGGGAGGGGAGATTAAAAATCTTACTCTAGATCACATTAATGTATATAATGTATTATTCTTTTGTATATACATGTCATAACTGATGATTAATAATAGACCTTGGATCGGTATATCAACTATAAGCCAAGATTATCTCTTAGGTGATCGATATTACACCAAACATTCTACATTTCCTTAGTTTACAATTTATACAGAGAATGAGTTCAAAAGTGATATGAATATTGCATGTTCTTACAAGGATTGATAGAATCTTTTAAAATCTAAGACTACTCTAGTCTTTCGCTTATTCTTTCTCGGAGATCTTAGTTCATTTTGGCTGGTAGATAGTTTACAAAGACACTCAAATACTCAAGATAGATTATGATAGTTTCAGTAATAAATGAGTACTAATTGTGCAATAAATGTGTATTCTTATCTGTGGGGTTGTGTAACATGTATATTAGTTTGAGATGATTTTTTTATATGTGGATTTGTGCTCGAAGTCTTTTGTGTCTCATACCTAATAGGATGACTTGATGATTATTATTGTGGTAAATTTGATTAGTGACTTAGTTTTTTCCGTAGATAGAGAGTTACTAGTTGTTTTAGTGAGGTGCTCAATGATTAGCTTCCAATCTTTTTATGAAAATAGACTCGCTTGGTTGAATACTTGACACATATTGGTGTTTGAATATATGATGTGTTTGGAGTTGAATATATATTATACAATATGTGTATTTTATGTAGCAAAACAACATATTTATAATCAATATCATATTTTTTTTGTCATATCACATTTTATTCAAAAAAATGTCGTTATTTATTCCTTCAAATTGTATGACAAATGTTTTGTAACTCAATAAATACATTATAATTACAATGGTATTTGTAATCATCTCTATGCTATTAGCATTGCCCATTATGAATTGATATTTGTAATATATGAAAAAAAAAGTTAGTCTCCACATTCATTCTCTCATGTCATTTGAAAATATGTCATGATATAGAAAATGTGATTAGTGCTTCAAATTGAAACTACTAATAACAAAATTAACCTCTGCTAGTTCTACGTTGATGATGGTTGGATCATTCTTTTCTCTTCTTTCTATAGTAGTCATTGTCTTAAACATTGTTCTTGCTAGAGTAGTTAATTTAATGTTAACTTAAGTTATTTATTTAATTAAATTACATATATTTTAGTGTATAGGTTGGGACTTATATATTACATCAATAAATTAATTGGAAAATTTATAAATAAATTATTTTATTAAGATTTTATCACAATGCCAAAAAAATTACAATTTATTGAATTTATAAATAGTTATGATATATATATATATAATATTTTGAATTATTATTTTTTCAATTTGAATTAAATTAAATTTTTATTTTTTATTTTTTAAGTCTCAAAAAATTTATGTTATTAATTTTATTTTAATTAAATTATATATTTTCTTACTTAAATATCCTTTGATTCATACCTATTACATCAATAATATTATGTTAATAAACTATTTTCAACAAAATTGCAAAAAAGAAAGGAAATTCTCAAATGACGAAGCTAAGCTCATGGATGAAACTGAATTTATTACTTATTCATGTTATATAAATTTAATTAACAAAATAGTCCTTTGAATATTAAATATTTTTAATTTAATAATATTTAATTTTTTTGTTATTTTATAAAATTATAGTATTGATGAAATACTTTAAGATTTTTTTCAATTTTTAAAAATCTTGATGCAATACCATCACATTGTTTTATAAAAAATAATTTAAAATATCTTAAAATTCAAATTGAATACACTTCCTGATTTCAAAGATTATTTAATTCTATAGTATAATTATGCAAGAATTTCGGTCTAAAAGAAATTTAGTTTTATCATAAGAAAGAAACGTTTTTGTTAACATAAATAAAATTCTTTATTTTGAGTTTCAAATGAAGAAAGAAAAATGATTTGCCAACACGAGTGTCTGACGTGTAAGTATATAATTGGATGACACACGTAGCAATAGAAAGTACTGGAACAGACAAAACAAACGAAGAAGGGTTCTTTCTTCCCTGCGCAGATTCAGAGTGCATAGAGTGACAGAAAGACAATACCAATGTCTGAATTTCGAACATCCTTTTTCGTTTCATTTACTCTTTTGGTAATCATCTTCAACCTCGCCCCTTCCTACGCACTCTATGGAGCATCCTCGCCCGTGCTTCAACTCACTGCCTCCAACTTCAAGTCCAAGGTGACTCATGTTTAAATCTGGAACCCTTTCCCCAGTGTCCCATTTCGTGATCTCACTGTATTTGCCACTTTTTCCAAATTGGTATTTTGTAGAAACGTTAAATTTTGTATCTTTGCTCTTGAAATCCTTCTGGGCATGTAGATAGATATTTGTGGCGTTGTGATGTGGCTGTAGTTTTGATGGCTGAAATCAAGGTTCATGGCAGGTTCTGAATGCAAATGGAGTTGTTCTTGTTGAATTCTTTGCCCCATGGTGTGGACACTGTAAGGCTCTGACTCCTATATGGGAGAAGGCAGCTACTGTGTTGAAGGGTGTGGTTACTGTGGCAGCACTTGATGCTGATGCTCACTCGTCTTTGGCTCAGGTTGTGTATTGTTCATTTCTTTATTAATGATGGCATTTTTATACGTAATGAAATATTGAAATCTGTTAAATGAAGACTATGCTACATATGTTCTTTGGTTCTTGCCATCAGCCTTTCTGAAATATGAAGATGCTTTATTATATGTTTGACTTTTACGTGTAATATACACTGGAATTGCCTTTATGTGGATCAGGCATGATGCGAAGGACGGCTTGTTATGCATACTTATTTGAGCTCTTGGAACTGTCTGTTTAGAAAATCGAATGTTATTAATTGAATTGGACCTAATCATTTGAACCATTTTAGATGGCTTGTTTGTTTTATAGAATATCAACATGCCAGTACCATTGTATGTGTAAAGTTTTTCCTTGCTATTGGATCTATCACCACTCTCTTTTTGTGTAAAGCAACCAAATAATATAGTACCTGTACAAGATAGAATATCTCCTTGGAGATTCTTCCTTTTCTTGTTGCTTCATAGCATCAGTCTTCTATGCATGAGATTTCGTTTACTCGTAGATTTTGAGTTATGATTTACATGTTTACCTGTTTCTTAATTTGTTATTATAACTTATATTGGAACTTAAAAAACCTTTACATTTGCGCACATGTGTGTGTGCTTGGTTTTTTTCTGGATTCCCCACAGGAATATGGAATCAAAGGATTTCCAACTATAAAAGTGTTTGCTCCCGGAAAACCACCGGCTGATTACCAAGGAGCCAGAGATGTCAAACCAATTGCTGAATTTGCACTTCAACAGGTTATTTTGGAATCTTGTGTCGGTTATTTTTAGCCTTTTTCCCCCCATCAGTTTTTAAATGTAATATTTCTGGTGTTGTATGAGAAGTGTTATTGCTTGTGTCATGTATAGAGTGAAGATCTGTAACAAACAAAATAATTTCTTGAATTTCTGTTAAAAATTAAATGACTGCAAAGTAAATGAGATTCTGATTAAAAAATTAACAGCAAAAATCATTTTACACACCACTTTTGTAGTGTAGAAAACCTAAGCAGAGAAAGGATTGGAATGTATATTGGGTGAGCGTTATCTGACAACTTGTAAGTACAGGTCTATAAAAAAAAACTCATTCAGTTTTGTTTTAATTCATGATTTGCATGATTTATTGACTGGTGTTTGATAAATAATTAATTAAGTCATAATTGGCAGACTATCACAAGCAAATTCACCAATTAATTTGTGACTTGTTACACAATGCTAAGTCATTTTGTCGTGTTTCAAATATGCAGTATTTTTTTAAAAAGAAAAATCAGCAAATAGTATGGCTTTACTGAAAGTACTGCCTCCTTATTTTATATCTCATGTACAGGTAAAGGCTCTTTTGAAGGAGCGGTTAAATGGAAAAGCAACAGGGGGTTCAAATGAAAAGACAGAAACCAGTTCTTCAGTAGAATTAAACTCTGGAAACTTTGATGAGTTGGTCCTCAAAAGCAAAGAACTCTGGATTGTGGAGTTTTTCGCACCTTGGTAAGTGTCGCCTATGTCCTGAAATCTAATTTTGGATAATATGATCTGTTATTAACTGACTGAACCTAAAGTATTACCATTCCAGATGTGTTGCTCTAATAACATTTATCCTCTTTTATTTCCCAAAGGTGTGGCCATTGTAAAAAGTTAGCTCCTGAGTGGAAGAAAGCATCCAATAATTTGAAAGGGAAGGTTAAACTGGGCCATGTTGACTGTGATGCCGAAAAGGTAATCTTATACTTCTAAATAGTTTATAAGAACTTGACAAAACTACAATGCCTGTGATCAAGATGGTCACTGCATCGTTATTTATTTATTTATTCTTGTTAAGGGTAAGACGCTTATTACTGTCTTGCTTTATAATGTTTTATTATGCCCTTTAGTTTATATTGTTCTGACAGTAAAAAAATGTTACCAGTCTCTAATGAGTAGGTTCAAAGTCCAAGGATTCCCAACAATCTTGGTATTTGGTGCTGATAAAGATAGTCCTATTCCTTATGAAGGTGCAAGAACAGCCGCAGCTATTGAGTCATTTGCATTAGAGCAGCTGGAAACAAATGTTGTTCCTCCAGAAGTGACAGAGCTACACAGTCCAGTAAGAATTTTCTCTCCCACCTACTTAGTTGTGCTTTGGTTTGGAAGAGAGGATAATATGATAATGGATCTTGCTAAGGAAGAGTGCCCTAAGGGCACAGATTGTGAAACATTTGATATAACGTGTGTGTGTATTAAATGATTTCAATTATTCACAAAACCATGTATTAAATGATAATTAACAAGAACCTTCCGTATAGGATGTTTTGGAAGAGAAATGTGGTACTGCCGCAATCTGTTTTGTTGCCTTCCTTCCTGACATTTTGGATTCCAAGGCTGAGGGGAGAAACAGATATCTTCAGCAGCTATTATCAGTTGCAGAAAAGTTTAAAAGAAGTCCATACAGGCAAGTTATTTTGCTTAGATTCCATACTCTAATATCACTTTACACGTCAATCTCTACATATCTAAAATTATTTGATTCTCTCAGTGTTGCAAATACTTTATTTATGTGTATTTTTAATAAATCTTTGTTGCGAATTCTTTAACATCGTTTGAATTGAATTTTTGTGTCTTTGAGCACAGTTATGTCTGGGTAGCTGCAGGGAAGCAGCTGGATCTTGAGAAGCATGTGGGTGTTGGTGGATATGGTTATCCAGCTTTAGTAGCCCTTAACCTTAAGAAAGCTGTTTATGCTCCTCTCAAGAGTGCATTTGAACTTGACCAAATTATGTAAGTTTATTCCTTCTAACTTTATTCTAAATACTAAACAAACTACTGAGATGAACAAGCTCTTCAACATAGCTATCTATTTTCCACAGACAATTTGTGAAAGATGCTGGACGTGGAGGCAAAGGGAATTTGCCCCTGCAAAGCACTCCGACCATTGTGAAGACAGAACCATGGGATGGAAAAGATGGAGAAATAATTGAGGAGGATGAATTTTCTCTTGAAGAACTAATGGGGGAAGATGCTTCAAGCAAGGATGAGCTATGATCAAGTGAGAAGGAAATTATAGCAAATTAAAGTTTCAACCACCGATTTTTACGTTACAGGCAATATGTTTCTCATGATGATTGTGATCACTGTTCTGTTTTTCGATGTTACGAGTTAAAAACTAGTGAGTCTAGTGATGATCTTATGAGGATTTTGAAATCTCATTCAGTGGTACTGATATTTATCTAGGAAAATCTTTGATCTTTTCGATGTGTTTTTATTTTCCCTATCAACGAGCATTCACCTAACTGGTACAAGGTTCATAAGAAAGGATCTTTGATGATATGCATTATGTTAATCTATTGGCTATGTTTAGGAAATATATTCTAGAAGGAGAAAATATTTATTATAAAGAGGGGTTTGAACAATTGTTTTAAAGACTCAATATTTATATTCTCATCAAAATCATTAGCTATTAATGGAGTGATGTCATTGAGGTATAATTCTTGGGTTTGTGGTGGGTCATTGTGATATAAAAAATATCAATTAAATATAATATAACATAAATAATAAGAGAAACAAAAATGTAAGACACTTACACGGTATTGAATCTGGTTAACAATTTTTAAGATACGCAGATAAATTACTATTAAATACATATGTTGAAAAGGCTTGAGTTTGTGTCTGAGGATCTAGTTCAGTTTTATTAATCAAGTGTGTATATGTTGTGACTGAGCAATGTATACGTGTTGCTGTAAATTTCTTAATCTGTTGAGTTTGTATGAATAAAATAAAAATGAAGAGTTTAAATGGAACTTTGTCTATAGTTGTATGTGGAAATCAGCTGTTAGTATACAGTTAGTACTAATTAGAACTATCCATCACTTTAGCAGTAACAGTTACATTCTCCAGTAGCCTATATAATAGGTATCTCCCAGACATTTTCAGATTTCAGTACAATTTTCCTCAGTTTCTCCCTGCTTTCTTGCTACAGTCGCGGATACAATTAATGTTTCACATAGTTCTATGATTAGGATTTAACCTTTTTAACCAAGGCTAATTATAATGAATAATTGTCTTCTCATTGATCAAATGTGTAGCTTTTAAGCTGACGAAAATACTCATAGTTAAAACCTCCATCCCTAGGTTCCGTTTGATTTCCTAAATCTCAACATTAGAGCATTGATACAAAAAAAAAAGAAGCCAAATTCAACTTGCGAGTAATTTATAGAGCTTCGGATTAAATTTAAATGAAATAAAATCATTTCTATTACATCCAAGGTCGATACAATCCAGTAGTGGCATGACCGCCATGTAGGTAATTGCACAATATTTATGACGTAAAAATGCGAATCACAAAACCTGAAAAAAAAATTCTATTTCCAACATTTGACCGATAATCGTTTACCTATATGCATCTAAAAACGATCTCACTAAATCTATCTTGCAGTAGAAGCATATCAGTCATTCCTATTGATAACCAATTAGGATTCTCTACAATAGAAACAGGCCCAAGTCTGCACAGCCCCTCCCCACATTGCTTTAAACGGAAAAGGAAGAAAAATGTAAAAAATAACTTATGTAAACAAAATCTTCATCGGGAAGCTTCCTCATCAGAATTTATCAGCACAAATCTGCTTCAAATGCACTTTCTGCTACCCGTAGTATTTGGAGTGGCAGCTCAAACTCTCGCATGCCTTTTGCCGAGGTGTTTGATCATCTCTAAATCTCAAACTCCGGTGTGTTTTCTTCGTGATTTATAAATTCAGTACGAAGTTAGATGAATCCTAAAAACTCGCATTTTGTATCCTCCATAAACAAGCTTTTCTTAAAGGTGAATCTGTAAATATAGCTTTTATGAAATCTCCCACCTACCAAAAAGGTCAACAATCAACGTGTAAGAGACCTTACAAGCTCAATCAAATACGGTTCTTATACAATACTTCTAAAATTGCATATAACATGAACAAGACAAAGAAAAGATATCAGATCAGGCCATTTAACATAAATTTTTTTGGAACAAAAACATAATCGTGAGTCATATGAAACAACCCACTCAAACATGTTCTAATTTCCTATAGTAGCAATTTGATCCACAATTTTTTCTCTTTGAAAACAGAAGGAATTGATATGGAAAGAGGAGGAAAAAAAATTCAACTAGAGGAAATTAAAGAAAGAATTGGTAAAATAACGAGTCTCATCAAATGCATATACACAATGATCTCTGAGTGACAAATGGGATAAAGCTTATAAAAAATGAGAATGTATTTAAAGCAAGCAAGGTTGTATTCGTCCTTTAATTTTAGTAAGTCAACATCGCGACTCACTTTAAATTAAATGAATATTAGAACTTCAGAGGCGCCTCGTCCAAACAAAACGAGGTTTGAAGTTTAATTTGGAACCAAAAACTTCTTTCAGCATTCTACATTTTGATTGAAGAAACACTGACGTAAAATCATAATCCAAGATCAGTTTTTAAAAATAATTAAAAGAAATGAAGGAAATAAAATATATTGCCCCAAGAAGGCCAACAATTAAGACATCAAAAATCAAATAATACCTCATTTATTGTAAAGCCACAAGAGAGCAATTCTTTATTCTCCCAAGATGCTGTAATGGATTTTAAAGGCATATCTAACAATTCTGAGGCAAATGAAAGTTGAGGAGATTAGCTATCAGCATATAGTGAGTCGATGACAATTCAATCTGTCTTTTAAGGAAATAACTGAGAACATTCTACATCATACCTGATAGTTTCCAGATTTTACGCAAGGATGGGATTAAATCTTCAGGAGACTGTGCAGGGAACTCTTGCAAAGTCTGCTCTCCAGGGGCCAAAGACTCGAATAATGATGATAAGTTTTCCAGCATTAAATGAACAAGTCTTTGTAGCTGAAAATGAGTTAAATAATGCTTAAGACCCACTAATGAATTACAGTGGTGCAACTACAAGCATTAATTAGTTGACTTATGGTATAAATTCTACCTGTAAAGTCTCCTCTGCAGCTATGTCGTCTAACAGAAGTATATCTCTAGCAATTCTTGAGAAAACTGATTCTAAGACAGAACACATGCTTTTCCTGTAGGTTGAAGGCAGCAATAGTGGCTCCCATATGATATGTACTTTTTCAAGAATGAAAACAACCTAATCAAGTACACTCAGTTTCATGTCATTCGTGAAACTAAAAAAGACATACACTAATACTAGAAAACCATGGTAACAAATCCACCCCATGTGTTGGATACAGTGGAGGGAAAAGGGGAACAAAGGAAATAAGGTATAACAAATGGTAAAGTATTGTATACAGACACATTAGGAATACAAGGAAATTACCTGGTCTATGCTAAATTTAGCTGACTCAAATTGTTTCATCTGATGAGTATTCTGAAATCCATCAGCGCCATCTATAGCCTATAGGCAAATATGGGGAAGCACCAGGTCAGTAAGGCAAGTGCCAATTATATCACTACATGCTTCAAGCATTTTAATAGCAATAGTACCTCCTTCAAATTATAAATAACTAGCTGAACTTGTCTCTGCAGTATTTCTTCTGCCAACAGCTGAAACCTTGGAGCCAAATCAACAAACACAGCATGCTCCTTAATGGAACTTGGAAAGTCTGTTCGATACTGAGAAAAGCATCCAAATGCATGAGGAGCCAAGAAAAAACAAAAAACATATAAAATTGAGAAGGTTTACATGGTATGTTTGCCTTAAAATTTTCATCTGAGGCATTACACTTATGTTTTAAGCAAATACTACAAACTTAAGTTAAAATAAAAACTGATTTTTTTGTTAAAAGATAAATTACTTAAATAATGGGAATTTACTTCATCTTTAGCTATTAAAGGTGTTTACCTCAAATGCAAAACCAAGTATCTCCTGGGAGATATAAAGACAGTCATTATGCAACAGAACAGCTACTTGATTAATGCCACTGAGCTGCCTCTCTAGCTTCACAAATAAAAAACAGAAGCTATTACTGTAAGATGAAAGTATACACAGACAACAACTAACACCCAAATACAGTGGGTAACCTTGACAGGGACAGCAACTGCATAAAGAAGATAAATTCTCCACATAAGTACAGGAAGCCAATTATAGGTTTTCTCAGCTAAAGAAAGGTATACATATTAGTACAAAGGGCATTACTCTAGAATTAATAGTGTTATTGTTGGCAATAAACTGGCATTCATTAATCAGATTCACTCATAAATTTACTCCATGAAAGAAATACTAAAATGTAGTGTCACTGCTATAAATGGACTAACCTTGACAGGGACAACTACTTCATAAAGAAGTATAGCATCTCTAGCTGTCTGATAAAATTCCAAAGCAACTCTTGTAGATGATAGGCAAACATCCTGGACAATTTTCAATTGCAAATATCAGCTTCACTACTAATATAAAAATTCTGGCAAGCAAATAAACAAAAAAATTAAGAGAATGTTAACTAAATTAAGGGAATCAGTACAGTTCAATAATCAAACAATTATCACTGCAGTATTAGTAACATGAAAGAAGGAAAAAACAATGCACTTTGATCAACATGTTCAAAAATAAAATCATTTTTAGCCTAGACAGAGTAACTTCAATGCTACAGACAACATCAACAAAAGCTTTATCTCACTAGGTGAGTTTGGCTTATAGATTACGCTATGCCAATTGGCTTGGTTAAAAACTAAATTCTCAAGAATGTTATTCATCCATTGCATTTAATAACTTTTCCCAAAGTCTTTTTTGGTCTCCCTCTACCTATTTCACAGGACTAAATGCACGCTATCTATTCTTTCCATGTGTACTTTAACCATTTTTCTGCCATCTTTTAGACATAAGTCACACCAATATCTCCTTATATAATCATTCTTGTCCTTTTCTATGTGATCATACATTCATCTTAACATTCTTATTTTTGTTACTCCCACTTTTTGTAGTTATCTCTTTAAAGCCAAACACTCCGATTATAGTTGGTCAGCAGTATAACAAAACTTCCCTTTGAGCTTGATCGGTATTTTCTTAACATTTTAATTTTTTCTCCCACTTTTTATAGTTATCCCTTTAAAGTCAAACACTCATACAATATATTTGGTCAGCAGTATGACGCAAACTTTCCTTTGAGCTTGATAGGTATTTTCACCAATAAAACCACCCCACATCTTTCTTCATTTTAACCACTCAACTTGAATCTTGTATGTAACATCTTTTAGTAATTTCCCCATCATTTCATCACACATACTTAATCTTACAAACCAATGGTATAACATCTTCGATTAATACATCCAATTCATTTCCTCTCTATAGTCACAAATAACCCCCACCCCCCATTTTAAGAACGTAGTCAGTATAGTGTGACATCTTCAGTGATATCCCCACCATTTTGTAATATTGCTCCCATATACTTCAATTTAGAATCTGCTAAATTATAGTAAAGAGAGAGACATTGATCTATAACCGTGTGTTTCTGAAACAACATGGATGGTTTATTTATAATGAGAAAACTGAATCAACACAATAGATAGAGGAGATTTGATATCCTCTAGTAATAAAGATATGATATGGGAATAAATAAGAAAGTTGCTAATAATACATGTGTAATCTAGATGTTCCTGAATATATAGCACCTGCTCCTTATTTCTATAATTATGTTATAATAGAAACCAGTGATATGACATCATCTCTCCAACTTTTACCGCCAAATTATTTTCCTTGTTTCTTACTAAAACTGCAATACATATATTTCATCTTAATCTTACTCAAGCAAAAAAACACTTTGATTCCAATATTTGACTTCAAAGCTCAAATTGAGTTAATCTTTTCCTTTAATTCCTTCATCAACTATATTATCAACAAAAAAACTTGTACTTAGAAATTTTGTACATCTATAGTGAGCAAACTTGTGATATTTAAATATCCTCACTTAAGACAGCAATGTGCTAATCTAACCAGAGAAAGACGTGTTATCATTTTTCCCCTTTCCTTTCTACAACACTCCATACATAAGTATCTCCAGTCTCCATTTTTTTTCTGTTCAGTGCCTCCATTCAATTGGTTTATTTTATATTTATACTTCACTCAACCATCATAAGTTACTGTTTTTGAAAAACTATATACAATATACGCATTACACATTAAGTATAAATCCTAGGCCAACCAGTGTGATTATGTATCATTTAACCAATAAAATCAAATCTGTACCTCCACAAAAATTAACGCTTTAAAGAATTCCCCAGAGCGACTACATTCAAATATGACATCATTGCAGGCTAATAGATTAGTTATTGAGGTGAATAATATGATCAGCAGAGGCGCTAGTTTCAAGCTACTGGAAAAACAGAATGAACCTTCACTAAATTAACTGGTTAGAACATTTTTGCTGAACCAATTGTGAAGAAAAAGGTCCACCATCACCCTTAACTATTCCACAGGTTTTTGTCAGAGGGATGGGATCAATTGTAGATCCCTGTTCTCTAAGTATTCTAAAACACGTTAGAACTATGGGAGAAAGGAGGAGTTTATCGTTTTGTTTACTATGCCTTCAATTTATCAGCTGTATAACAATGTTAAAGTTGGGAGATATTGAATGACCTCTACAGGAAATAACTCAGTCATGATAGAGATGGTGAAAACCAGTGTACGTCTAGTGATTGAAATAGTATATACATAACAAAAGTCCAGAGTTTATATTTCAAATAAAATATGCTGCACAGACTCCTTATTAGATACTTTTATTTTTATGGATGGTATACCTGCAGTGTCTGATGAATTAGCCCCATTAATTGTTTGGCTGCTTTGGATACTAGACACCTCTCTGATAAGAAAAGTAAATTTACCACATGGCTGGATGACTGGACAGATGTTTCATCATTCTTCCAAATAGAACCATCCCTTGTATACTCCTGCAGCAACATTCCTCATAAATAATTACAGATCAAAATAGCAAAAGAAGAATTTACCCAGTCTGGAAACTCACTTGAGGAATTGAAAAGTCACATTCTAGAAGTAGATTTCTAGCTTTAGCCAAGATCTCAGTCTTTTTCTTAAATGCAAAGTGAACCTCAACATTTTCAGCAAAATTGCTCAGCCTGTTATCATTGTCATCTGATGATGAAATGTACATAAGCTCTTTCAAAGCCGCCTCAAATTCAGATGTACGTATGATGATCTTCTGAAAGTCAGGAAGTTTTGATGCATCTGTTGGGACAACCTGAAATCAGACATCCTGAGTTACTATCTGCAAATTATTAAAGACGCACTTCCTCCCTGGCTTTTAGACACTACAACTAACCACCAAATAATCATTCTAGATCAGAAAATATGTTCTTCAGTCAATCAAGTTTCTAACAGCTTAGGGCTGAAGGGCAAACCTTTGAGAGAAAACTAGATATTATTAGCTCTGATATCCTTGGCCATGTCAACCTTCCAAAACATCGCATCCAAGAACTTTTCTGAAGGCAAACACTTCTGTAAATAAATTTGATAAATAGCAGAATCCCTGAATAGAGAAACTCTCCATCTAAAAATTCAAACTGCAAAATGAAAATAAGATATTAGAATTAGCAGTTAAATGACAATGCTTCCTGATTTGATCAATATAGGTTCAACTAAAAAATGGTGAATGTTGTCCATGAATAAACCAATAACACAGGAAACAAAGCAACAACATCCCCTGCCAAAGGTGCAGGCGGGTATCTCTAGCATGGAATGGCAAAGAGTGAGATTCTATGACCCTAACACATCACACTAACCTTAATATCTGGTGATGCAACTATCTTCAGGACAGCTGATTCTTGATGCAATTCCTCTAGAAATGAAAGAGGTCTTCCATGATTAACAAATGGAATAATAACATACTTGATCATCAAATCAGCAACTTTAGCAAGCCCATACTCTAGAATACCAACAACCTGAAAACGAAATAAATTAGAAAAAGAACAAATCGCACAATCGGAACACAATAGAACATCCCAAATATAGAGTGAAAATTATAATGAATTAACTTACATCCATTGCCTCCAGAACTGTTTGTAACTGAATCCCGTTCACATTCTCAACTTCTAACTGATACTTGACCTCAACTTGATTCAAATCCCCATCAAATCGTACAGCTTTTTCCATATATTTCACAAGGACCTCTTGAATCTACAAACCCAAATCGAATTCCTCTAAAAACAATCACAAACTCAATAAAAATCACAAACCAAACATCATTACTATGGCACAAATCACACAATTTGACTGTATTGTGAAATATATCAATGAAAATATAACTCAGCCATCATCTTGAAAGAAAATGAGCTTGTTATCAGGGGAAAATGCATTAAATATCACCATCATTGTGTTTAGTTGAAAAATTCCTAGTAAAATATACGTGGCATAACTCAGAACTTCATAACTGAATTCCCAGACCAATGGTAGTCATACTATATCTTGTTTCCATATAACTGGGTACTTAGCCTTTATTTGGGAGGCAGTATAGAGAGCAAATAATGTATAAAGCCAAGAATCAGGTATTTGTTTATTGGACATTCCCCTAGACCAACCCTGATTTCCATTGTTTTCACACTAGATTGTCAATGCAATTCAAATCACCACTTACAAAAACCAATTTCATTTTCCAAGTACTGAAAGGCTTCAACTCAATTGGCACACACAAATACATTGAAACCACCAAATTGACGTATTAACACATAACAATAAACATAATGTACCAAACCAAGCCACAAAAAATTGCAAGGAGAAAGCAGAGTAGTACCTCTTCAAAGCACTGAGACCACTCCTTCCTCAACAAGCCATACACCAAAGGCTCCCTATCATCCTCATCACCAATCCTCAGCGCCACTTTCAACTCCTTTAACCCTTCTGCAGCGAATTCGAACCTTCCACTCCTCAACGCCTCCCTCACACTCTCTAACCTCTGGTTCAACGCAACAACGGTTCCAACCAAACCTAACAGCTCCTTCTTCACCTTTAGCTCCTCTTTCTTTGCCTTCATCTCCGACACAACCTCGCGCACCTCGGCATCGATAGGCCGATCGGAAAGGAGTCGGATGATGGCGGCGACGTCGTCGGATACCTCGCGCGTCTGCGAAACGGCATCACTGCAGAGAGAGAAGAGGTGTGCAAAGTCTTCGCGGTGTGAGACGAGGTAGGACTGAACCTGTGAGCGGATCTGGAAGGACTGCGACTCGAGGCGCTGGATCAGGAGGTGCAGATCGGGCGCCGATAGAGGGGAGGTTGGGTCCGAGAGGTCCTGCGCCGAGAGAAGGTCGCGGACGTTGATCGTGTCGAACAGAGACTCCATCGACGGCGATCGCACGGCAGCGAACACGGCGGTGACTGCTAACGTACGCTTTGGAGTGTCTGTTTGTGTGGGGGTGTTGGCGTGATGGGATCGTTTGGACTTGATGGACTTTTGGTTTGGGCTCTTCGTCACTCGTTGGGCAAATGCTCCCTGCACCAACACTTTTAAACCTGCCCCAATATAATTTCAAAATTTCAAAAATACCCTTTATTTCGGAAATAAAAATTCGAAATTGAAAATAATGTATTAAAAAAAATAGATCCGAAGAGATTTTTGAGTTTTGGATAAAAAATCCGGAGAAAAAAAATCAAAATCTCATTCTGGATAAAAAAATTCAGAATTGAAAATAATACATTCTATAAAAAATTATCCGGAAAAAATTATTGTGTTATGAAAATAATTTTATATGTATTCATTTTTTTAAGGATATTTTCGTTTTTTTTCCTATGATTCGGTGTAGTGATATGGTGCAGGAAGCAATTGCCCACTCGTTGTGACCCAACCGCGACCGGCCCAGTTAATGGAGCAAAACTTCAAGATAAGCCCAAATATCGCATTTGGTAGAACATTAATTTAAATCCCTCGTATTGTTTTTATACTACGGTTGTGTATCATTCAAAATTAGATTGAAATATTTAAGAAAATGTTGACACTTTACATGTGTTGGGGGCAGAGAATTTTTTATTTGATTTAAAAAAATTTAATATTCATTTAAGATAAATAAAATTTAATTTTAATTCAAATAGAGTAATTACTTTTTGCATGTGCTAGATTTATATTTTAAATATATTTAAAAGCTATTTTTTAATAAAATAAGTATTAGTAAAAATTTAAAAATTTAATAATTTTAAATTTTATCTTTTATATTAATATTATTTAATATAAAGAAGAGAGAGATTAAAGGAAAAAAAGTATGAAAAATTTAAAATTTATTGTTTTGAGAATTTTAAAATTCTATCATTTTAAACAATTATATTTATTTTTATAAATTTATAGAATTACACTCTTTTCCCTAAATTTCTATCAAAATAGTATAGTTTAACACAAAATAATTCAAAATCTTTGTAAAATACTCTCTTATAATATATTGTCCAAAAGGTTACTGTTATGTTAAATAATTAATTATGAGTCTACATTTGACTTTAATTGAAGAAATTAAATCATTTTTGCGAAAATTTGTAACAATTTTTACTATCGACTTGATTTTAGATAAAAAAAAACACTTAAACATATATCACCTCACTTCAAAATTAATTTTAATCGAATTTGGATTTATTTTATTTAAAATTAATTTAATAAACAATTATTGAAATGTTTTAATTGACATTTTGTATTTAGTCTCAGATTATAAAATAAGAAAGATTGTAGACAAATGTAAATAGATGGACGACTACTGCAGTTGTAGACATTTCAAAATCTTTAGTTATAATAATTAATAATAATTAAAATTATAGTGACATACCATTCTTTAATGTTCTTGTTCTTGCTTCTTCACTGTTTTAACTCATAACTTAGTTCTTCCAAATGATTTCCCTGTTGTTTTCAAATGGCTTCTTTCTTTCCCACCGCGCCATGCCTCCAAAACCCCCTCCACAACCAACCCCATCTTTCATTTCCCTCAAAGTTCGATGCTTTCGTGCTTCTGAGCCAAACCCAGTTCACGATTTTCCTCCTCCGAGTTCCGTTCTCTCGCCACGTTCCCTCAAACGGGTCCCTCGCCTCTTGAAGACCGAACTTCAACGCGCTCTAATGGATTACCTGCATTTCACGCGCGGCTACACCTTCTCCGACGCCGAGTACGTCAGCATGAACTCGCCTCGTTTTGTTGAATCATTGGTGTCAATGATTGACGACAAAGACGACGTTCCCCGATCGTTGCGGAAGTTCTTCAGGTACAACCCCATTAACGAGTTTGAACCGTTTTTCGAGAGTTTGGGAATTGACCCTTCTGAGTTGCATTTGTTTCTCCCCCATGGCATGATTTTCTTGGCTGATGATCACCTGTTACTTTATAATTTCCATGTTTTGTGTAACTATGGGGTGCCAAGGAATAGAATGGGCAGGTTTTATAGAGAAGCAAAAGAAATTTTTGGGTATGCTGGTGGGTTGTTGGAGTCAAAGTTGGAAGGTTATGGGAATTTAGGTTTGAGTAGATCAACTGTTGTGAAGCTTGTTGTTTGCTGTCCTTTGCTTTTGGTTGGTGATGTCAATTGTGAATTAGTTGTTGTGCTTGATTGGCTGAAAAGAATTGGGATTGAAAGTGATTGGATGGTGAATTACTTGTCTTGTTCAAGGACATATAGTTGGAAAAGAATGCTTGATACCTTGCAGTTTCTTAATAAAGTGGGTTATTCCGAGGAACAAATCCACAATTTGTTTAGGGGAAATCCTAAACTGTTGTTGGAAGGTATTGGGAAGAAGGTGTACTTATTTTTTGGTCGATTGGTCAAAGTGGGTGTTGAGATGAATGTGATTCATTCTTATTTTGTGGAGTATCCCAACGTCTTGTCATATAAGTGTGCGAATAATATGTTGAGAGTGATTGGCTTTTTGTGTGCTATTGGAATGGGAAAAGATGACATTGCTCACATTTTCTCTAAGTACGTGCATCTCTTGAGTACATGTTCCTTGAAAGGTCATAAAACTGTTTGTCAGGAGTTAAAAGTTGGAAAAGCTGATTTGTGCCAAATCATAAGGGATGATCCATTGAAACTAATTAGTTTTTCATCGAAGCAGCAACAGAAGAGCGATGGAAAGGTAGATAGTCATGACCCACGGAATTATTTAGAAAAAACAACTTTCTTACTGAAATTGGGATATACCGAAAACTCTGAAGAGATGGCAAGAGCATTAAGAATGTTCCGAGGGAGAGGTGATCAATTACAAGAAAGGTTTGATTGCCTGGTAGAAGCTGGTTTGGACTATAATAGTGTGATTGAAATGATAAAACGAGCTCCTATGATTCTAAGCCAGAACAAAGCTGTAATTAAAAGGAAGATTAATTTCTTAAGAAATGTTTTAGATTACCCACTAGAATGTCTCGTGGGATTCCCGACATACTTTTGCCATGATTTGGACAAAATTGTTGAAAGACTTTCAATGTATGCATGGCTGAAGGAGAGGAATGCCATAAATCCTACATTAACCTTGAGTACCATTGTTGCATCCAATGATAAACGCTTTGTAAAGTACTTTGTGAATGTGCATCCTCAAGGTCCAGCCGTCTGGAAGGGTTTGAAAAGGTTATCTAATAAAGATAAGAACTAATAGCTCCTTGTAATGTATCCAAGTTTTGTTTTGCTGAGATGTCTTGTTTTAATGCTATTTGGAAGCAATTGCTTATGTACATAAACATTAATTTTTTCTGCCCTTTCGTCACTTTGAGAAGTACCTCGTCACATTAATGTACATACACTTGCCATTTTTCTTAATCTTCTTTTCACTTTTTTGTTCAATTTACTTCTTGCACCATTTTCTACTAAATCATCCCATGTTTTCCCACATTGTATTGTCCTATTTTGTTCTCATCCCTCTCTTTTTATTGTTTCGTAACTTTAATCAAATGGTATCATGCAAGCAATCAACACTTTTACAGCTCTAAGTTGTATTAGTTATCTTCTGCTGAAATTTGCGTAATAGTATTCACTGTTTTGACTACGATTTCGTTCAAAACATCCATTATGTTGAAAAGGCTTGGCTTATGTGCTATTATGTTATGTTCAGTTGGGTGAGATAGATACTACTTTTACTTTTGTTGCCATGTTCTATGTTATAATTTTTTATTTTTTTAGTATGAATAGTTTACTTATTCTTATAAATTTGACTATAAACTTCATTTAACCTTTCAAAATCAGTCTGAGTTGAGGTTTACTCGAACTTATATACTATAATTTGGTTATATATTTAGTTAATATAGGATGTTCAAAATACCTCCTCACACCAAAAACTGAACATCTCGAATGAGTTGATATCAACCGATGCTATAGACCCCCTTCAAATATTTCTCAATCACATGACACATCTCGAATGAGTTGATATCAACTTATGCTATAGACCCTTCAAACATTTCTCAATCACATGAGAAAGTGAATTTTAAGTTTAACTGAGTCTTATAAAACCAGGTTTATATATTAGAATTTAATTATATTTCTAGTTGAGATCTTGAACACTTATAATTTTTTATTATTATATTAATTGATTTGATTGTTTTATATAACATGTTATGCTTTAAGCCTAAGGCTTTTCAAAATGTTATTTTTTTGTTTTATGGAATTTCCTTTTCACATCATTTGCTTCTAAACCTGATTGTAAAATATTACATACTACATGTATGTACACACATAACTCCATACACTTTCATATATTGTAATTGGATTTCCAGCACGATGGTTCCCTTGAACTCAATTTTCATCCAATTGTTTTAAGGCTTGTTGATAATTTTGATGGCTTTTAGAGTCCAAAATGCTAATATTTATGCTGGAAGACATGGTTTCTTTTTGCTGCGAGGAAGAAAAGGAGAGCCTATCAATAGGAGAAGCAATTGAAATCCCAAATGATCTTTTCGAAACTTGAACATCGTCTTTGCCTACAAAATCTAACGGTGAAAACAATTTGTATGACCCTCTAAACTAGTTTCTATCACAATCTTACATGGAATCAGTTGTTGAGTTTGATGAAACATTGGCAGAATTTTGTCTGAGATTTCATGTTTGCCTGAGAATTTTGCATATACACCTCCTGTCCTTGATGGGAAAAGTGCAGCTGAAGTTGATGCCTAAAGAATCTAAATCTGAATGTACAGTCGGAGATGATGCAAGTGTTACACATGCTTTTATTTCTGGAGTTGGAATTTTCAAGTATGAGAACATGTTTCTCTTTCAAATAAATAAAAGCGTGATATGTTCAGGTAATAGTCACAGAAACTGAATGAAATGGTTCTAGGAATTAACAAGTCCACATGTAGCTTGTTTCCCTCAAATTTGTCAATGCCACAAGAAGCAGTTTTGAATATTATGAATGAGAACTGGCCAACAAGAGATAGAACTGTTATGCTCTCAGGTTTGAACCAACAAGAATATACTTACAAAAACAGTCAATATTGACATTGAAGTTCAATGAACAATAAGAAAGTTAATAAATAAAATTATTTTTAGGAAATGTGAAAGTTATTTTTTTTCAATAGTTCTGGAAGTTTGCTCAAGCATGAGTGTGGCTCATGTATAGTTACATGTGTAAGAGATATTGAAAAGGAGAAATGGAGAAAGGTAGAAAGAAAGATATGAAAAAAAAATGTAAAATTGTATTATTGAAGTTGTACTGTTCGGTTAATTCGGTTTATGGCCAAATTATTGCTTTTTGCAAGGTATGTTGTATTTTTGGAAAAAATACTACCAACATGTAGTGTATAATCATTGTCTACAAAAACGTCTAGATTTTAGGGTTTTTGATATACGGATATTATTCTATTTAAAATATACCAAAAAAGAAACGACTAAGTGACTAAACATAAGAGGAGTGGCGGACGAATCTGTTGCAACTCCACACAAAAAGAGGAGGAGAGTGGGCATGACACTATAAAAAGAAAATGAACTCTCAGAAGAGGGGATGGATTGTGGAAACTCACAAACAAATACAAAAAAATAATGCCTCATTTTATCACACTAAATATCACACATTTCTCCGAGTAGAGGACCCTGAGGGGGCTTTCTAAACCCAGATGATAATCTTAGGCGAGTTGAATGTGGTCCAGTGCAAAATGTTTGTGGGAACTACAAAATGTTTGTGGGAACCTCATGGAAATGACCCTTCAATAGTTTAGTGGAATTCTAGATAGTTACATCACATCATTTCAAGAGTTTTCTAGGGTATTTAAGGAGCAGTTCTTGGCCAACAAAGTTGAACTCCCCCGGCTGGCCAGTTTATTTAACGTGAGGTAGTGAGATGGAGAATCTTGTAAAGAAGATATGAATTGGTTTTATGCGGTCTCGGTATGCTTACAGAATCCGAGTGAGGGGATGGTGGTAAATGCATTTGTGAAAAGACTTCGGGCAAACCCCTTTAGTGACTCCTCACTCTAAAATCGAACTGAATCAATGGCAGAGGTACAATAATAGGTGACAACCCACATCAAAGCGGAGGAGGCAATCAGAAGAAAAAGAGTCCACGAGCTACAAAGGCAGAGAAAGTATAAGGAGAACAAGCGAGGTCATCGTTCTAAAAATACTGACACATCTTTCAAGAGGCAATCAAAATAGAGATATGTTCCATATGTATCAAAAGGAAGCAAAGTGAGAGAGGAACAACTCGAGTATGAGTTGCCCCGAACACGGTTCAACACAACATTTAGGTCACTGATGACCGAGGAAGATGTTGTGAACAAACTACAATTCTCGAAGAAGACTAATCGCACATTGGGGGCGAGAAAGGATGCCTGGTGTGAGTTTTATCAGGTTCACGACCATGACACCAAAAGGTGCTTGACCATGAAATATCAGCTCGCCAAGCTAGTTAAAGAAGGGTTTTTAGCGAAATATCTTCGCGATCCTAAAACCGACTACAAGGATGAGAGCCAAGCGCGAGAACACAACCACAAAACTCCTTTGTTGGGCGATTTTAACACTATCACCAGTGGTTTTTCACGAGGGGGGTCTTTGATGTCCGGTTGGAAGCGATATTCCAGGTCAGTTCTGTCTTTGGAAACTCGGGCATCTCCTACTGTCCCTTCTCTCTGTTTTACCCCTGCATATTTGGAAGACGTATGCCCACATGAGGATGACCCCATGGTGTTGTCAGTCATCACGATGGGACACAATGTGCACCGAGTATTTATTGACCAAAGAAGTTCGACTGGCGTGATGTTTTAGGATAGTTACCTAGGACTTCAGGTTCCCTCCGACCAACTCAAGCCATTCGATGGATGCCTTGTCGGTTTTACAGAAGACCAGGTAGAAGTTCGTGGATACGTGGAGGTGTGCCCCACCTTCTTTGATGGAGAAGCAGCAAATACCATAACCATCAAGTACATAGTGGTTAATGCTCCTTCATCCTACAATTTACTTCTAGGACGCTCGTCGTTGAACAAGTTGGGAGCAGTGGTGCCAACATCACATTTGAAATTAAATTTACCTTCACCTAACGGAAGGGTCATCACAATGAAGGTGGACCAACAAATAGCTTGAAAATGTTACAAAAATAGCCTGAGAAGTTGACGCATAACATATACCATTACAACTCGAGTGAAGAAAGAGTAAAAAAACCAACCATGAAGGATGTTCTGAACCAATAGAAGTGTGGGAAGTCGAAATCAATGGGAAGATTTTCAAGCCGGGGGCAACAATACATGAAGCATTGGAGGAAATGTTGAAGGAAATCCTACTAAGGAACATGAACGTGTTTGCTTAGTCGGTTGTTGATGCACCCGAAATTGACCCAAGTTCCTATGTCATCGCCTAAACATGGAAGTCGATGTGAAACCGATAGCACAAAGATGACAAAAGTATAATAAGGAGAAAAAACAAGCGATGAAAGAAGAACCTCGTAAGCTGTTAGGAGCCAATCATATAAGGGAAATCCAATATCTCGAATGGTTGGCAAACGTGGTGATGGTGAAAAAGCCGAGTGGAAAATGAAGGATGTGCATAGACTTCATGGACCTCAACAATGTATGCCCGAAAGACTCATATCCATTACCAAGCATAGACTCTTTGGTTGACAGCGCGTCGGGATGTGGATTGCTTAGTTTCATGGATGCCTTCTTAGGTTATAATCAGATCAGGATGCAACCTCAAGACGAGGAGAAAACAACATTCATCGCAAAAAATCACCAATTATTGTCACAAGGTAATGCCTTTTGGACTGAAGAATGCGAGAGCGACATACCAATGGTTGATGGATAAGATCTTACAACCCATGTTAGGGCGAAACATACAAGCATGCGTTGATGACATGGTGGTGACGTTTAAAGGGCCAGAAACCCACATCGTCAACTTAGAAAAACTATTCAAAACAATTGGGAAGCATCATCTAAAACACAACCCAGAAAAATGTGTTTTCGGTGTTCAGACTGGAAAATTCTTAAGGTTCTTGCTCACCGAAAGAGGTTTAGAAACAAACCCCGACAAGTGCGTCGCGATAATGAACATGAGAAGTCCTACCAACGTGAAGGAAGTGCAACGATTAACGAGGAGGATGGCTTCCATATCACGATTCCTCTCGACCAGCAGGGAACGAGGGTACCCGTATTTCCAATGTTTTCGAAAGAATGACCAATTTATTTGGTCAACCGAGTATGATGATACCTTTCTAGATCTTAAGGAATACCTAGCTAAACCACTAGTGCTCAGTAAACCATCGTTAGGGATTCCCATTCGTCTGTATTTCTCCATCATAGATCGAGCCATAAGTTCGGTCATCATTCAGGATGAAGGAAAAGGCCAATGATTGGTATAGTTTATCAGCAAAGTATTATAAGGTGTTGAGTTGAGATACCACGACATAGAAAAAGCTGCCATGGCCATTATCTTCACAGCTCGACGTCTACGAAACTATTTTCAAAGTTTCGTCGTAGTCGTCAGGACCGATCTTCCCATCAAACAGGTTTTTCAAAAACCTGATATGGTAGGGTGCATGGTCAAGTGGGTCATCGAGTTGTCAGAGTTTGATATTCCTATGAGCCATGTAGACCAATTAAAGGACATGTGTATGCCGATTTTGTTGTTGACCTCGCCTCGAACAAGCCGAGTGTGACCGATGAAGACTTTAGATTGATTTTTTCGGTTGATGGGTTATCTAACTTGAAGGGAAGCGGTACGGGTGTCATATTGAAGGGGCCTAATGGCGTCCTTCTAGAAAAATCTCTATAATTCTCCTTCAAAGCCAGTAATAATCAAGCTGAGTATGAGGCCCTTATCGTTGGAATGTTGTTAGCCAAAAAATTAGATGTGTGTCAGTTATTAGCGAATAGCAACTCCCAACTCATAACAGGGCAAATAATTGGCAAATATTAGGCGAATGACCCGCAACTAGTCTTGTATCTTACGTATGTGTAGCAAAGGTTTTCCATTTTTGAACTTGTACATGTTCCAAGGAGCAAAATTCTCGAGCCCATTTGTTGTCCAAATTGGCGAGCTCGAGAAAAGGAGGAGCACATCAGACGACAATCTAATTCAATCGAATTTTATCAATGAAACATATGTCCGCTGGTGTATTCAATACTCCACTTGTATTCATGTGTGTACTCATGAGATGTTTCTCTCCTCTCTTTTGAATCATGTGTCCAAGAAATTAATCAGAACAATACAAATTGACTAAGAAACCAAGGTTTAAGATAAGGAAGACTCTCAATCATACGTTCAAGTACAAAATCTCACAAAAACTAATTTTTTAGGAGATTGAAATAGTAAAACAATTGCTACAGAGAATTGAAAAATAAAACTTGTATCGATCAAAATCTCATAACTCAATGGGGAATTACAAAGAAATCAAACAAAAAGGGTTTAGCTTTCCATGTGGAGACAAAGCAAGAATAATACAAAAAGAAAAATAAAAACTAGGTTTTAAGTGTGTTGTGCAACTATAAAACACAATCCCCAAAAAGCTCCATCATTTCTTCCTCTAAAGTCTCTTTTATAATCTTCTTTTCCTTACACAAAATGGGATTAAAAATTTGCCTTATGTTATTGTTTTACAATTATCATATTTTTTCTTTCTTATTTTAAATTATTAAGCAGATATCTTCATTCCCAAACAGTCTTAGATTTTTATTATTGTTCCTCTTTCATATATATTGTTTCCAATTTTGCTTTAGATTAGCACATTGATTGTAATTGATTTTAGCACTGTTGTGAGAGATATTGCAGAAAATTTTCTTGAATAATATCTTTAAAGTATATTTGTTCTGTTTTTTAAAGGTTTTGTAGAGGAGTTTTAATTTCAAGATTTAAGAGAATATCCCTGCAGAAAATTTGCTTTCAATTCTTTTTTCTGAGATATATACAGATTTAATTATCTAATTCTTTATCTTAAGTTTCGTTTTCTATTTTGATTAAAAAAAAACAACTTAGGTTAAAAACGCAAAATTAATAGAAATAAAATTTAAGGTTCAAATAAACCAATTAGAATAATGTTAATTAAAATAATGGATTTAGTCATGATTGCAGTCCACCAATCTATGATTAAAGTTATTAAGTGTGAATAAAATTATGTTCATTAATACTAGACACTAAAAAACAAAAAGATTGAATTTTGCAAGTTTTCAATTTATTTTTGCTTCAAATTTGTTACAAAACTATTTAAAAAATAATCACAATATGAATTAGTAAAAACAAAATCAAAATACAATTTGAAAATCTTTTCATTCCAAATATTTTGTGATACTAAAAACAAAGCGTTAAAGATTTTAATTTTTTTAAAATGTTTATGTTTAGAAAAGAATTAGATATATTCACAATATGATAAAAGATATTTGCAAAATTTATTTCGATCAAATTTGTTTAAGAAAAGATAGATCTTAAAGATATAATAGATGTTATAACAAGTTTAAGAATTGTTATAATGAGTCTTACTAATTTGTTGATTGTTAAAATTTCATGATGTAGTAGGAATATTTGCTGGCATAAGATTTTGTTTAAGATTCATGTGTCGATCTAACCTTTCCTCTTGTGTCAAAAGCAATGCTTCAATGTCCTCATTTGGATCAATGTGAGATATAATAAATGTTACGAATGTATGATACTCTTTATATAAGTCATCAAGAATTATCTTTATGTGATCTTCATAAGACATTGGAGCCCCTACAACAATCCTAGTATCAATCACCTTCTCGATATCTAAGAGATAAATTACAATCGATCTTTTTTGGGAGTTTTGAGTTAAAGCTTCAGCCTTTTGATTTTGGCACGTGTGTGAGAAGCATAACACGTAGGCAATCAAATTTGACAAGTAGATTTAAGACCTACCATCTTACTTAGGATGAGTGTTGTCATGGATGCAAGAAGTCGTGTAATAACAAGTTGATCTTGTTGTTCATGATCAAGAAACATTGGATTGATAATGTTGGAAAGTTGATCAACAAGAAGAAATTTCAAAGGTGTAGAGGTGTCATCCAAGAAATGTAACCGTTTGAGCCTACAAATAGTCGCTAAAAACATGTTTCTACTATCTTAATCCAATTTGAGTGTGATTGAAATGTTGAATGCATGCAGTAGGAAAGAAGAGAAAGGGAGAAAGGCTTAAAGATGTATTGCATTATTGAAGTTATAGATACACTTATACATAGAAAAAGGGAGTGCATGAGATGCATGAGATATACATCACTTAGGGTATGTTTGCTTCTATGAATGTACTGTTCATAGACAAAGATATGAGATGATATTAGTCATTTGGATCCAGGATTTTATGGAAGAGAGAAAGAGGGATATAAGTGTGAAGAGTAAATATCCCCTCTTCTTGAAATGAAGAGAAATAAAAGGAAACTCACGTTAATATGAAGTTATTTTCGAATTTATCCTTATTAAATAAATTTAACTAACACAAATATTTTAATAAAATGAAATAATAATAATTAATAATAAAATGAAATTTTAATACAAAATTCAAAATTTTATATGTAAATTATTTTTTTCAAATAACTCATATTTTTTCAAAAATTAATTATTGAATTATATCGAATTATACTATTAATAATTTTAATTAATTTAAAATTGTATAAAAACATTTAATATTTGATTATTCTATTTTTTAAAGACAATCATTTTACACATTAAAAAAAAATAAAAATAGTTTCACAAATCATCACATCTCTTATAAACTTCAATAAACTTTCCACATAAATCCATTTTAATATATTTCTATCCAAACATACTAATTTTTTTCACACTTTCCTCTCAAATCCTCACTTAACAAGAAAGCACACTAAAATTATTTATTCATTTTATTTGTGAAAAGATGTGTTGTTTTCAAAATGCAAAACCTAACATTATTATTTTCATAAAAAATATAATTTAAAAAATAAGAAATATATATATAAAAGGACATTGGTTGCCACTAAGTGAATTTAATCAGTAAGATAAAGAATTTTTATCTTATTGTTCAATCATATATAAACATAAAATTATTGTCATTTATGATAATTATTAAAGATTATACACATTTACGTATGAATGAACCTTTCAAAATAATTGCTAGAGGTAAAGTAAAATCAATTTTAACATAGAACAAAAATTAGGTCATTTGTCACCATTAATCAAGGGTTACCCTCTTCTTCACCCCCTTTCCATTGCATTGACCTTAGCCATAGCTGCCACTATAAGTTGTTTCATAAAATGTAGCATCTTGCATTGCGAAGGGTTATTTCTTCCCAATGATTTCCCACCTCAATCAAAACCATCCCTTTCTTTTCTTCCATGGTTCATATAAAAAACCCCTATCCACACAAAACCCGTTTCCCCTTTCTCCCAAAGTTCCAACCTTTCCTAGTTCTACAGCTATCCCTGTTCTTCAAGTTTCAAGGGTGCATTCCATTCACTCACACTTTTCCGTGAAACGGTTATCTCGGCAGGTAAAGGGGAAAGTGCAGGATGTGCTGTTAGATTACTTGCATTCGAGCAGGGGATACAGCTTCGCGGATGCAGAGTTCATTAGCAAAAACTCACCATGTTTTGTTCAAGGTTTGGTGTCAGAGTTTCATGGACAAGATGATGATGTTGCCACGTGTTTAAGGAAGTCGTTGTGGTACAATCCCATTAATGAGTTTGAACCATTCTTTGAGAGTTTGGGGATTAGCTCTCGTGAGTTGCATTTGTTTCTTCCACGTGGAATGATGTATTTGTCTGATGATCGTGTTTTGCTTGCCAATTTCCACGCTTTGAGTAACTATGGAGTTCCAAGGAATAGAATAGGGAAAATTTATCGAGAGGCAAAGGAGGTTTTTGGGTATCCTAATGGATTGTTGTTGTCGAAATTTCGAGGTTATGAACATTTAGGTTTGAGTAGATCCATGGTCATCAAGCTTGTTGTTTGTTGCCCTTCACTTTTGGTTGGTGAAACAAGTGTTGAATTGGCCATGGTTCTGGATTGGTTGAAGAAAATTGGCATTGGGCATGATTGGATTGGAAATTACATGTCTTCTTTGAAAACATATTACCCAAGAAGAATGCTTGATGCTATGCAATTTCTTCATAAAGTGGGTTATTCTGAAGAACAGATGCACGATTTGTTCAAGGAAAACCCTGCATTATTACTGGAAGGTCTTGAGAAGAAGCTTTTTGTATTTTTGGGTCTAGCATTTAAGTTAGGTCTCAATAAGAACGTGATGTATTCTTGTTTTGTAGAATATCCCCATATCTTGACTAACAAGTGTGCAAAAAATCTTTTGGGAGTGATTGGCTTTTTGCGTTATGTTGGAATGGATGTAGATGAAATTTCGCGTATTTTGTCTAACCACATGCATCTTCTGAGCTCACATCCTTTGAAAGGCCCTAAAGTTGTTTGTTTGCAGTTAAAACTTAGAAAAGCTGATCTATACCAAATCATAAAGGATGATCCACTGAAGCTAATTAGTTTGGCTTCAAAACTGAAACAGAATACTGATTTACAGTTATTGCGTGATGACCAAAGTAAGCATTTGGGGAAGACAACATTCTTGCTGAAGTTGGGATATTCTGAGAACTCTGAGGAGATGACAAAAGCAATAAAAAGATTCCGAGGGAGAGGTGATCAATTACAAGAGAGGTTTGATTGCCTAGTTGAAGCTGGTTTGGACTATAACATTGCAATCAAAATGATAAAATGTGCTCCTATGATTCTAAACCAGAACAAAGTTGTGATTCAAAAGAAGATTGATTTCTTAAGAAACATTTTAGGTTACCCATTAGATTGCGTCGTTGCATTTCCAGCATACTTGTGCTATGATTTAGAGAGAATCATGCTCAGATTTTCAATGTATGCTTGGGTGGCAGAAAGGAAAGCAGTAAAACCTATGATGGCCTTGAGCACTATCCTCGCATCCTCTGATGAAAAGTTTGTAAAATACATTGTGAATGCACATCCTGAAGGTCCAATCATCTGGGATGATCTAAAGAAGTTATTGCTAAAAGATAAGAGCCAACTCTTCCCTTAAGTTTTGTGAAGTGTCTATTTATGTTAATATATTCATTACTAAATCATTTTAGCCGATATAATTTTTTTCTTTTGATATAGGAAATGTCTTTGCAAATGAATAGGCTGTTTTTCTTTTATGCACAATAAAATTATATTTTAATAAAGAATTTTTATTCTTTTTATTCTTTGATGTTAGACTGGGGTCATTCATATTAGTACTAACCAGGCCTGAACGTGATAGCTTAATTTCCCCACACTTGACTTGGTTTTATTTATTTTGGACAATCACTAAACATTAAATGAACGTGTCAGTGAAAAAGGCATCCATTTACAGTAGATGTCTGATAAATCTGGTCAGGACAGCAGAAACTGTTATATTAACTATATAATGTTTTCATGGTAATTGAGATGATCTCCTTCTAAGAAGGCTTCTTTGCCATTTCTTTATGTGATGTTTCTGCAAAGAGTGTTTTATCACGGCTGGAAATGTGGCCTAGGAATAAAAGTTTCCCATGTTCAGTAGAATAGAATAGAATCAACATATTTCCTGGGTATATAAGATTCATAGGGATGCTAATATACGAATAAGCGAGAATACAATCTTCCCACCTTCACAGGTGAGAATAAAACTTTACTATGGTTATTGACTGTAAAAGTTACTAAAACTTTCCTTGGTCATTGATAGTAAATATATTTTTCCTTGGAAAGTTAAATAATAACCAAACTAATTTTATATTTTTTTTTTCTTCTAGGAATAAGATTTCTGGGAAAGAAATTTCCAAGAAAATGGTTTATTTGTAATGAAAAAGTTCTTGTACCAAATATTACTTTTTGCGTATCAATCAAAAGTACCAAATTCCAGGATAATCTATTTGTACTAATCAATGGAAAACAAGCTTCATATATGATGAAATGAATAACCAAAAGAAGAAACAAAATACATGAATAGTGAAAGAGGACAAGCTTTAATATCTCTAGTGGGAAAATATTTTGATACTGAAATGTTTATAGAAAATTTCTTCTTAAGATAATGCAACTTTCTTATTTATATATGGATCTATGATATTCACAGTTGAGTAATTGACTGAATCTTTTATCATAAAAGTCTGTTTCTTGCACTGTAAACAATATAACATGACATGATTTCTTCTTACAAAAGCATTTGCTTTGGTCTAAAGTGTGATGCAGCAAGTTAGCTCGCAACTCTTGCTCGCCAGGGGCAGAACCAAGCCATTTTCCTTAATCTTTCTTTCTTACCTTTAATGCTTTTACTACTTGAAGTATATGCTGCCAAAAATTGAACTGACTTATTCGTTTGTCATTATTCTCTTCATTGTCATTTTAATTGATTTGCTTGTTTTGTATAACGTGCTTTGCATTCTGCCTCTCGGTATATGTCATTTCGTGTTTTGTCCTCCTCTAGGCCTAATATTATGTTTGTTCCTTGTAATACTTAGAATATTTTGGTGTAGTTTAACAGGTGAAACTATAAATCATATGCATATACTTTTACTTCCGGCCATTGATAGTCGAAGGTATTGAGATTATTCCCTTTGTATCAGTCATAGATATCTGAATTATATAGGAATTTACAAGACATTGATCCTGTTAACTAAGGCAAAGAGAAACAATTATCTTATGAAACATAAATTGGTTTGGTTGGTGTACATATTAATAAATATATGAAATATACTTGGATATCTAGTTACAACATTTTCATTCCTTTTTTTTGCACCAGAGAGAGAGGGGGGATGGTTAGTTCAGTCCTAGGGTTTACACACACCAGAAATATTCCTTGATTCAAATTATGAGCCAAATTTGTTAGTCATGGGGGATAGGCAACTAGGTGAGTTTTTAATCATGTATATGATCCATCACAATTGAAGCAACTTAACTTGATGCAGCATATTATTCTTAGGACACCTTTGTACTTGCTTGCTTGCAGTTTTCTATTTAGTTTTGTTCTGAAAGCGCCAAAAATGGGCTTTATTAGTTGTATGATTTGGTATTGGTTGTACTAATGTACCTTCTTAAAAGTCAAGAGTTGTGTGATTTCATGATAAATTTGACAATCACAAGTGACTGACTTTCAGGAAATGTTCATGCACCGGTCTGGTTTTTAAAGAACATCTACCTTTCAAAAGCAATAGATGTCCTAGAAATGATGTCAAATTAAGATCTGATAATTAATAAAGAGCTGATATCAAGTTATCCACCAAGAGTTAATATGATAAGCATTTGTGAATCCAAGTTTGGATTGATTTCTTTAGTAGATGCTTTCTCAAAAGTGAATTTGGCAATGAGGTAAGCATTTGATTTTGACCACAAATCATTCCAGCCAAAGAAAGAACAGGAAGTTCTCTACTTCGGGGGTTTAAAATTTTCCAAACCATATATTGATATTACAAACTATAGACCCATTAACACAATAGGGCCATGATATATATATGTGAAGGAAAACATACATGGAGGACACCAAATATAGCAAAGTGCCTGAGAAGTATAAATACTATATATTGTTGAAAACAAAAGGACTTATTTCTAATTATCAGCACATTATATGGTGAATGTGCTGAGTAGACATACTTGTATATGTACACATCGACATGTAGTCATTCATAGAAAGGCCAAATGGCAGTTTATGGCGAATGTGCAAACATGAAGAGGCGGCAGTACATAAATAAAATTCCTCTAGAAGTTATTTATTGTAAAAATTGATATAAAACACGCAGCACCATGTACTTTGCAACGATACTATTTGTCTTCTCAGTTGGATGGAAAGAGTCCCAAAACACATATTTGGTAGCATCTGTGCAGCTGAACATTTGGCCCCTGCTGCATGCGTAACCCATCTCAAACATTCCAGTAGCACAACATGCCACTGAGGTTGACTCAAATCCTGTAGAGAAAAAAGTTGAATTAATTATTGTGCATCATAATTATTTTATATAAAATATTGTTATAGGTGTCACTTTTAAGATACATGGTTTTGGGGGTGACAACATACCATAAAGTTCAGGCTTTTTTATGATGCTCAACATAATGTAATACGGATTTGAAAACACCAATTTGATTCCAGAAAGCTCTTGGTTGAGCTTAGTGGTCAAATTCTTGAGCTTATCATTGAACTCCAAAGCTATGTTATTGAATCTGGCAACACATTCATTCCCACCAGCAATATTTGTGGTTCTTTCTAGTGGCAAGCATCCCATGGGAGGTAACCCTCCTAGGGATATCTTCCTAGCACCAAGATCATAGAGTCTCCGTATGAAGTTCTCAGCTATTCCAGCAAGAAAGGTTTGGTACTGTTCGGGTGTGAATTGGGATGCTCGACCAGGCATGGTATAGTAGTTCTCAAGGAAGTCATTTGTGCCAAGACTGATAAGGTGTAATGCATCAGTTATGGTCTCTTTTGCCTTGTTTTCACCAAGATAGGCACTCAAATTCTTTTGGTATCCCTTGTAGTACTCTAATTGCTTCCATAGTGGTATCACAGACTGCAACCAATATTCATTTCTTCAATATCAAACTAAACATGCATATATGTATACATTGATTATTCAAACATATTAGCTAGCTAATAAAACGGAATCAAAGGATAGACATGATATGAGAAAATACCAAGAATAAGATTCAGGAAAATGGGGTGTCTAAAAATCATTATAGAAAATTTGAGAAAACCAACAACGGCCTAGAAAGAAAAAAGAAAAGAGAGCTTGTTGAAAAGAAAAGAAAGCACTTTGCACTATGTATAGGTTGAAAGAGACATGAATTACCAGAACATCTGAAGTTGCATTATCATAACCAGTTGCTGCAGAAGCAAAAGTGACCCCACTCGCAAAATCTGAAATATTATACCTAGGATCCAAGTACGCTGGTACATAAGGTTTGAGGCCAAAAGCCTCAGAAATAAAATCCGTTGGTATCCTTCCGTTGCAAAACCTCCCAGTGGCTTTTCCACCTTCAAAGTCACGCCCATATGGTTGGAAATTGCTCCTTGCAATGGTGGGAATGAAGTTGTTGTTGCCGGCATCAACGGAAGAGTCGCCGAAGACTATGGTGGCCGGCACCTTGGCAACAGTGTCTCCTACTAAATGAAGGAGCACAATGTGGATGCATAGTAATGTTGTTATTCTTCTTCCATGCCCTTCCATTATGTGTGTGTTGTATAGGGTGACTTTGGAGTGTGGTAGGGAAGTGAACTTGTGATAAAATAAATATTGGTTAGGACTATTAATGGAACTTTGATCTTTTGGTGTTTGGGTGAAGAAGTTGTTGGGAACCATAATTGCTTAGACAAGAACACAGTTCTAAGGATGTGATGTGACCAGCATTCAAGAACTTTTAGAGGGGTAAATTATACATTAGCTTTCTTTTTTAGGAAAAAAAATACAAAGTTAATGTGTTTCTGCCAATAATTATAAAAATAATCACTTTAATCTTGTTATTTTCATTCTTTCATTATTAGTGAATTCCTATCAAAGAAGAAAAAGGAAAGTAGGAAACAGATGAAAAAAGTCATTTATTTTTTTATAATCATCATTAATAAAAGTATAGTTGTTAACATAATGGTATGTATGGTATGTTGTTAACATACCACATTTTTATGTGTTTCTTTGAACTCCAAACATTTTCGAAATAACGATGTTGACATGAATATTAAAAAATATGATATTTGGAATTTATTAAAAGAGATATAAAATGATAAAATTTGTGACATTTTGAGAAGTTAGAAACAAAATACACAAGTATTTGTCTAAAATAGGAGGAATACCATTGCTTTTAGAATGATTTTCTTTTGTAAGAGTAGTTATTTATATAAATTAAAAATAAAATGACAGTTAATATTGTTATACATTGAATACATTGTCTCAAATAAAAAATAAATATCTTAATATCACAATAACATATATTATATATTATTCACATATAATAAAGCAAAAAAAGGGAGGAGTCAACACTGAATCTCCTACGCGGTTGGAAACCGTAATTGCTTAGATAACAGCATTCATCATTTTTTTTTATTCAGTCAATGGTGGTTTACATAAAAAATAAATAGTGCTTAATGTATTCGAATAATTATAAATGTATCATTTATTTTATCTTTTTCTATTTCGAGAAAGAAATTCTGAAGATAAAATTTTATTTATATTAAATTAGTAAATTTTTAGAAAATAAGAAACAAGTGAAATGATAGTTTATTTTTTTATGAACATTAAAAAAACTATATACCAGCACCAATCAATCTTAAATATGAGGGGTTAAGAATAATTTTCATCAAAATTTTACATCATGTTGCAAATCTTAAATTCAAAACTAAAATACAACTACTTCTACTTATATAGGTTTTAATAAATTATCAAGATAGGGACGTTAGAAGAAAAAAAAACATTACACGTGGGATCGATGATTGTAAAGTAACATATAATATCGAAGTGTTATTTGTTGATATTGTAAAGAACTAACATTCTCACATATCAAATTTTTTGAATAATGAACCTTTGAGTTACTTCTCCTAGTGTTCATTTGTTCTTCATAAGTTTTTTTTTTTTCAATTATCATAATCTATTTTTCAATAATACCATATTGACATTTAGTCACATGTAATAACTTCTCAACCAACATATTTCTTGTAACTAATGCATCAACATTTTTCTTATACTTAACCATTAATAATTTCTCTATCAAACAAAATGATATAAATTATCACTAAGTTTCCTTAAACTTCTTTTTTATCGACAATAAAAAAATTAATAAATATGAATCACTTTAGAGGTGGTTCAACGCTTATATATAATGACAACCTTAATCACTCCTAGTAGACATACTCTCATGTATGGTTATACAAGACACTCCTAACTTAATTCAGAGAAAGTCAACTGACATACTAAGTAAATATTTCATAAGATCATTCTAATACAAATTATCGGGTCTATGCACCAATAAGAAAAGGAAAAAAACGCAGATCGTGACTTAGATGAAACCCAAGACCAAGTCTTTAATTGGACCAATGCAAAAACCTCTAGTACATCTACTACTCCCCCTTTAAAGATAACCCTATTTTTGTGCCTCTAGACCTCATTAACTACTGTGATCCAAATCTCTCTCCAAACCTCATCCACCGAAGTCGACGCATTGCTGGAAAAAGTTTAACAATGAAATATTATGAAACACGCCCAACCATACATAACAATGATTCCGCAATAACCAACTCGAAAAACAGATGAGTATTAGTCTCTTCCTCCATCCCGCATAGACAACAAGCGTAATAAATTTTTTTCAACGTTCCGATTATGCATGGTGACAATCAAGCACACATTCATATTCAACTATGTACCACTTCATAAAAAATAAAAAATAAAAAAAAGAAGCTACAACCATCTAAGTATGTAAGCCTTACCTCTCTTTGTCAACAACTAAAACACCTCATTCAGTCCAGCAACCTAAGACAACCACCTTATAAAAAAAAACCTTCTCCATGTACAAAACCGACATCATGTTGTGTTAATTGTTGTGTAAGAAATGCTTTATAGATTGGTAGCTTCACCCATTCACTACAAATAAGGAAATGACTTCACCTGCATGGGTTGAACAATGCAAGGAGAAGGATGACATTTTCCAGAGCCAATATGTTTTCCAGGATTTTCACACTATTTTAGATGAAAAGAGTTGAGTCATGGCTCTCACAGTTGTTTCTTCATTTCTTTGCAAATCACTGAAATCAAATGACCATACACCATCCACTTTTCATACTTTTTCTTCTGCATTAACAAGAGAATAACATCTTATACGATCCTCGTGAGTTTCATCAAAATCAAAAACTAATTCTATTTATGACAATATAATTATCATGAACTTCATTTTTTCACTTACGACCAAGATTAAATATGAAATTTCTTAATAAATAAATTGTCTTCACAACGTATATTCTGACATGAAAAATTTAAAATAATATAGTCGCTTAAATCACGTATATAATAATTTCAAATAATATATCCTTATTTAAAAAACTAGAAATTATATTAGTTGTACCTTTTTAAAAAAAATAAACCACTTTCTTTTATAAAAAGAAACTCCTTTTCTTACAAAAAATAAAAATAAAAGTAAAGAAATATATTATATTATTAACAATTTAATGTCAAAAGAAAATATTGTTTTAAATATAAAATAATAATAAAAATAATATAATTACATAAATTTTAAAATAAATTAAGTGTGTTTTAATATCTAGATATATATACATATTTATTTTTATGTCATACTTGATTTAAAAAATTATAAGTTCCTCGTATTCATACTCGTATAATGACACTTTAAATATTTTTTTTATAAAATGAAATAATACCACAATTATAGGTGTATTTGCCATCTTATAAAGTAATCAATGTAACATTCTCAGATACGCTCTCCATCCGTTTGATCTGTTTGCTTTAAATCTGACGGCAGTTTATATATATATATATATATATATATATATATATATTAAAGAGTGAGATAAAGTCTAATTCAATTTTTAAGCTGAGATTTTACCTCCATTTATATATTATAAATTAATCTTACTTTTAGTTAATATAAATTTTTTAACATGCATTGTTGATAAACAAATATCATTAAGATAGATTTTGATATTTGTTGGAAATCACACATCGACTAGAGATTAGAGTCTTTCATACTTTATAAGTGGGTGCAAACCTCACCTCATAAGTCACTTTTACAAGGTTGAATTAAACTTAAAGTTCATTTCTTAATATGGTATCAGACTGTTAATATGTTATCACACACACGCTAACGACAATTCTTACTTTACAAATGATTTAGAAAATTGTTAGATCTATATGTTAGTTATATAAACTAGGAAAAATCTTAAGTATAAATTGATTTTATGAATGATATAAAAGTTATATATGTTTCAGCGATTCCGGCACCAACTAAGTGCCACCGAAAGAGGTGGAATAGAAGATAGAAGAGAGGAGAGTATTAATTAGACAGTAGCATGTTGTGGTTGCAACCGTCGAATGAACAACTTAAGTTATATGTATTAATTAAATGCTACCCAACAATAAAAGAGGTGACACAATTAATGTATACATTACTCAATAAATGCACCACACCTTGCTTTCTCTCTTCTCACACACCAACTGCATCTATCCTAACTAAACTTCTAAATCACCAAGGACATAAAATAAACCTTTTTTTCTCTCTTTCAAAAAATTAATAATTAAATAAGACATTAATTAAAGTGTGAGTTTTATGTGGAAGCACCAAAATAAATTAATATCTCCTAATTCTTACTATATAAACAAGATTATTGAAAAACTAATTAGAAAAAAACAGGCTTAATTTTGTATATAAGTTCATTTTTAAAAGGTTATTAACATTTTAAAATGTGAAATTATATGTTTACTTAAATGGCCATGAACCCTAATTTGCTACTAGAAGGTGTTATGTTTATTGTTGTCATAAATCTTGTCCATGCCTTTATTTAAGCCTTTCAGGAGACAAAGAGGACGACGAATAAAAGGGACACGTCAAGGGATTGTTGTTGACTTTTTTATCAATTTGAATAAATTGTTCTTTTATTTATTTTTAAAAATTAACACTCCAAATAATTTCATAATAAAAATTCCACAAACCAACCTACTCCAAAATATTTACTAAAATGGACCTGTTTTTTTTTTTAGGTTATAGAATTCAGCTTTGGAAGAGTCGAATTCTCAACATTACTTATGGTATGGACCAAAAAAAGGTTGGAATTTGAGTACCTGATAAGGAATTGATGTAGTATTTTGTTTTAAAACATCATTTTCTTTCAAAGAATTAAAATATTCTTAAAAATCATAATTTAAACAATATGAACTGACAATAAGGAATTTAATACTATATTAAAACTAACTATAACGAATTTAATACTACAGCAATTTCTCCCTATGATTTTAAATTTTTTATTTCTTAATTTGTATATAAGTTAATTTTAATTTCTTTAAATAACTTTTTTCTCTCATAAATCTTTGTGAAAAGGTTTATTTATATAAACCCGTTCAACATTTACTTAGAAGATGCAAAGTTAAAAGAATGGGTGGAAGAAAGAATCACCTTTAAGTATGTAAAAATACTGTTTGTCTCTTAACATTTAATCATTTTAGTATTGAAATTATTGTTTTCTATAACTCGATGAATTGACGTAGTCATAAGACGTGAATTTTTGTAAGAAAAATAAACATAAAAATAAAAAATCTTTATATAAATTATAATATTTTTTTATTAGAATTTTATCCTTTTAAATATCACATTGCCTAAATTCTCTTTTAAGTTTAGAAAATAACCAAAATATTGTTGTGCTGTCATAATTAAAAAAAATAGTAAAAAGATAAATGATCATATTAGTTCATTTGTTTACTAAAGGTTATGTATTTTTTTGGATATTTTTAAAAGATAGATAATGTTGGGGTAAGATTTGACATTTAGATATTATCAATCTTTAGATGAGATTTATGGAAGTATTGAGGAAAAAGATTATGCTTATAATTATTACATCTAGGATATTGGCTACATGAGTCTACTTAATAGGATATTGGATACATGAGTAAAGAATATACTATATTGGCTACATGAGTCTACTTAATAGAATATTGGCTACGTGAAGGATATATAATTAAGGAATATATGATAATTTGGAAATTATACATGATGACATGTGATTATATGTATAATTGTGAGGAATTCAAAGTAAGAACTCATGTAGTAGTGAAATTTTTAAACTTAGTACTTTTGAATAAAATTTTGGTATGCTTTATTATCTTTGGTTGAATGTTCCTATATAGGTTGGCATAATTCAAATAATAATATATTGTTCAAGTGATGTCCATGAGGTGAGTCATGATTACATATACCATTCACTATCACTTGAACGATAATATGAATGTTTAAGTGATAATTTGTAGTTTGAGTGAGAGAGGTTGAGACAAATTTCTCTCCGAAATAGATAACATAGAAGCGACAACTTGATTGTTATGGTAGTGGTCCATGAGTTTCTAAAACATGTGAGACCATGCAACTATATGTGAACATCAAATGATAGTGTAATTGCTCAAAGAGGAAGCGATGAGTTTAATGCTTTTGAAATTTGTTGTGTGTGACACAATGAGTGTATTGTTCAAGAATTAAAAAATGCTCAAGGCGATGGATACTCAAGTCTGGAGTGAGTAAGGGTGACAAGAATGATTTTTCTCTTTGGAGTTTGTCGTTTGTTGAGCAATATGACACTACTTAAGTGAACAAGTCTTCCTTAGTTGCAGGAAGTAATGTCACTCAAACGAAATGCGTTTGCTTAAGCATTGTTTAGCTGATGGCGATGATGATGTTGATGACTTAATTTTATGTATTTACAAACATATGATTAATGTAGAAGATACATGTTTGATAGTGTATTAATGAAGAGATGCCGACTATATATAAAAACATATATTATGATGTTTGTATTCCATGTTATCCTTCATAGATATGACCCCCTTTATAAATTATGGTGAGAATATTTAACATAATATTGGATCCTAAGGTTTTAGTATTAAGTATGAAACTCATTAAGAAAATGAGATATTGTATGTGTTTTATTATTGATTTAATCACATAAGTATTACTTTAGATGGTAAGAAGTTGAATAAGATTCTTGTATATAACTACCTTCATATAAGAAATCGAGATTGATTTTTACGAATAATATTTCTAATGGTTCATGTGTTAATCTTAACTTTTTAGTTAGACATATTTAATATAAATATTTTAAAAAATTCTAAATATGTATTACACATTCATATGTGATTGACATTTCAACATCTTATATTTCATAAAGTTAAGAAATTAATTTTCTTCTTGGGTTTGATGTTGAAGATATGTTTTTTTATATGTTATTGTATAAGTCGAGAAGGTCTTGATATGTCCTTAATTCACTGTTTTAAGCATTGGTCTACAGTCTTTAGTCTTTGGCAATCTTCGATCTCAACAGTTGGCACATGAGGAGGGGTACCAACAAAAGGTCATTTGACGTTCAAGTTAGATTTCGATATTCAGAGATTGATGATAGTTAATGATATTAAATGCATACCTTGACTTGAGTGTGGTCAATCTATTTATAGAGTGTGGTTGAACTTTTGAGGTGTTGTTTCTGATTAGTACGACTATCATTATTAATCTTGTGTTAGCCTGACATAAGACGTTAAATGATACTTTCATTTAGTTATTAGAAATGAAATTGTATATGTACGTCAAGGCGTGATCAACTGGATTGTGAGATATATTATATGGACGTATGCCTTTCAACCATATAAACATTATATAATGAAAAAGAGATACAATAATATATGAATATTTATGATATATTATTATATCTTTCTATTGGTGAATTATATTAAATAAAAAAAATATTAAAATAGTGGAACAACTTACAATCAAGTCATGTATAAAATTCGGTGAGAACTTGTGGTAATATCATAATAAGCAAAGAAAATTATACTAGAAAAAAAAATTGTTTTATAAAGGTTTATTTTTATGTTGTTAAAGTATTGATGTGCACATTTTTAAATTTGTAGACTACTTTATAGAGAAGTTTCAAATATTGCAAGGGGAATTGTAATTAAAACTCACTTAAATATTGTTTATTAAAAAGTGAACTTTAAGTCTGACTCAATCTTATAAAATTGACTTATAAGGTGTGATTTGCATCCACTTATATACTATGAAATATTCTTTTCTTTAGTTGATATGGGATCTCCAACACACTCCCCTCACATTGAGGCTGTCAACTTGTGTGTGTGACTATATATTGGTAAATTCTCCTTCCACCTCCATACCTTTTGTCGGCATCTCCATATTTTTTTTTAATTTCAAGAATATTCTTTTGAATATGGTGGAGAGTATGGTGTCTTCTTAATTTTCAAATGGTGGTGCTTGCTTGTGGTGGCTGATGGTGAATATTGGTGGTTGAGATAAGTTTTGTGGTGTTTTAATTGGTGGTGACTGTGTTTTTGTTCGCTTATTTATTTTCATTTTTTGAAAGCCACACAACTAAAATATAGAAAAACTAGCGATGTGCAAAAATTGAGTATAAAACTAAAAAAAAAATCTTCGCATGTCGAATACAATGAGTTTTCTCACCAACCATTTAACACACGCTCAAATGATGAAATTGCTCTCTCAAATGCTTTCGCTGAAGAAGAATGAAAGTGTCCTGGTTACAAGGGAGGTATAGGGTGCAATGATGCATCTGAGGTTATTTAAAAAGGGAAGGTATACTTCATGTAGGGTTATTTAAATTTTTTTAAAAGGTTAAAACTGACTTTTAACAATTAATATGGAGGTGTAGGGGAAATATATGGAGATAGAGATTATGGATGTTTTGATAGCAACCAAATAGTGAATGACTTAATAAGTTGAACAAACTTTTGTTATGATAGGATTTAAATGACTATAATAGATACTAAAAAGTGAATTTTAAGTTTAACTTAACCTTATAAAATGATTAATAAGGTGATATTTGCACACACTTATATATTATGAAATGTTTTTATCTCTAGTCGATGTGAGATTTCTAACAGTGTTGATATTTGAAATTCCTGTGATAAGTTTATATCTCTTTCAAATAAAATTGTGTTAAATGTTTAATATTTTTTTATTTCAAATTGATTTGCATCTCTATCGATACATGGTAGAACAGCATTAGAAATTAAACCAGTTAATGGAGCAGGAAAATCTTAAGATTTAATTCAAAATTTCCAAACAGTATAAGCTTTTAAAGTAGTATAGCTTTTGAGAAAAAGAAATGGATTGATATGCAGGGAAATGTCAACAATGGGATATAACTGCACATGGATTTGTAGATTCTAACGTTTATATTTGCAGGAATCCATCACTATCCTTATGATTAAGACTTAATATAATTATGAGAGTCTTTTGTAAGAAAATATTATTTTGGAGGGGAAGCATAAATTGAACCAATGGACAAATCAGGAAATGCATTCAAAACTGGGCCAAGATACATAATCAAATGACTCATTAATTCCATCATAGAAAATATTCAATTTTAATTTAGTTCAAAGTTTACATATGTTCATTTCAACTTGTTAATTAATTAAATTGATTTTTAATAATACTTTAAATAAACGTTTGCGTGTGTGTAGTGTGATATCAATTTAATTCGAGTTTAGAATAATGATTCTCTTTTAAAATATAATAATTTCAGTATTAAGTGTTTTATATTTCACATTAAATATTAAGATACTATTATATTTTTTTTTATCAATTATTTTTACTTGGGATTAAGGTACTTCTCAACACGTTTAATAAACAAACATCAATCTTTTAGTTTGACTGACACAATTTTAACCCGCTTTAAAATATTTAACACAAATATTTAACACAATTTTATGTGTGCATCCACTTTTTTATTTTTATCATTTATATATAATTATATTTAATATTAAAAATTAAATAAAAAATGTTAACTAAACTAAATAATAAGAAGAGATATTTTTAAGAGAGATGAATATATATAAAAAAAATTCTTCCTAGCGTAAGAACATTATGTTTCCACGTCAATTCCACATTTAAAAAAATTTGTGTTTTGTGTTTTACACTTCACATCTAAAATTTAAAATTGATAATTGCTTTTTACGAATTGATAGTATATTAGTTTAAAAAAAACAATTTTCAATTAATTAGAAGAATAATTAGTTATTTAGTAAATATTTATAAAATAAAAAATAACTGAAATATAAAAAAAAAACACCTCTTTTCAATTCAAAACCATATACAAAATGTTTTAGAAAAAATAAAAAATAACGTAATACCCATGATGATAAAATAAAATAAAATATTAATATAAGAATAAAATAGAAAAAGAATTGAAAATAGTCGAAGAGGGAAATCTAAGTACATCTATATAGTAGTGGAGGTTTAAATTTCAGTGATTTCTAAAAAACCTCAGTAAAGATTTTATTATTTTAATTTTTTTAAGTGGAGGTTTTTTTTTCTAAAATACTTTTACACACTCATTGTATTTTCTTAAAGGCTTTTTATTTTTTTCTCTTAACTTATCACTTTTCACTCTTTTTTTCTTTATGAAACTCCTTCCTATTGTTGTACGGTTGGGTTAGTCCCCTATTTCACAGTGATGTGAAGGCGTTACCGTAGGATAATATGAGGCTCGGTAACTTTTTCTTAAATGGCGTATCCGTGTCGGATACACGTATCTGTGTCGACACTCGTATGATACTTATCGGTGAAATGTTCAATTCAAAAAAATATTTGTTGGATTTTTGAAAATTCTAGCACGGTTCTAATACAATTTTAAAAAGTATAAATATAATAACTTTCTAAAAACTCAAATTTATTGTATAAATTTTTATTATGATTATAAAAATAAGAATAAATTCTTTTGAACCAGTCATGAAAAATATTTTCCTGCTCCCAAAAGAACCTGAAACATACTTTTGCACATAAATATTTATTTTTAATTTATATAATTCAAAATTATATAATATATAGATTCGTGTCCCCGTATCCTACATTTTAGAGATTATACGTATCTCTGTGTCCGTATCCGTGTTGTGTCAGTGTCCGTATCCGTATCCGTATCTGTGATACGTAGCTCATTCCTCTATCTTCGCTTTTAACTAACTTTACTTTCCTCCAAATATCTCCGTAATAGATTCTTAAAAACTCTCATTGCAATGCTGGATTTTAACCTCAACAACAATTCCCCTTTTGACAACAACCACACAAATTTGGAGACATCAAAATATCTTGTTCAACAAGATGAAACAAATCCTATATAAACCATTTCTATATGAAAATAATTAGGCGTCTATTTAGGCAAATGGTGAATGATGGGATTAAGCTAGATATTTTTCCATTGAATTCTATAATCAAAAGTTATGTATTATCTCTTCAGGTTAATGATTCATTGAGGATAGGTGTGGTTTATGATTGCCAACCCAACGCGTTCGCAGATGATTGCTTGGTTTACGACTTGTTTTCCCAGGACAAAACAAATAATACCATAAAGTTATGTTATGAAATAAAGACCAAATGTTTTGTTTCTGGTAGTAAATCTTATAATTCTCTTGTCAACTTTTTGGCATTCGGGGGAGAGATTGAGGAGGTTTTTGACCATGATGAGGTTTTTTTTTTTTTTTTTTTTTTTTTTTTACTAAAATGGGATCCGTTTAAAAAAAAATTACAAATTTAGGCAAGTCGTGTCAATTCGGCACGACTTCATATGCAGAAATCATTCCAATTAGGCACGACTTCTGCCATGTCATATTGAAGTCGTGCCAACTTGGTACGACTTCTGCCATGTCATACTGAAGTCGTGCCAACTTGGCACGACTTTGCTTCGTCATATTGAAGTCGTGCCAAGTTGGCACGACTTCTGCCTTGTCATACACGTCAAATTTTGTTTTTTTTAAAATTTTATTGTTTATATATTGGGTAGTAAGTTATGTAATGTTAAAAATTAATTTGATACATAATTTTCTAAGAGTGTTAGTTTTAAGGAACAAAAAATTGGATAATCGTGTATGGATCATGTTTGACGGTAATATAATACAATAACTTGATTATTTGATTAATTAAAAAATGAAGAAAATTGTTATTGAATTTGGAAATAAATAGATAAATGAAAAATTATTATATTTGGAAAATAAATAGAGAATTATTGTTGTGAATTTGCAAAATAAATTGCTTGAGAAGTAATGATTTTACAGAACACGTAATGATGAGAAGAAATTAATTTTTAACATTACATAACTTACTACCCAATATATAAACAATAAAATTAAAAATAAAATAAAAAATTATGATGTGGCAGAAATCGTGCCAAGTTGGCACGATTTTAGTATGACAGGACAGAAGTCGTACCAAGTTGGCACGACTTTAGTATGACATGGCATAAGTCGTGCCTAATTGGGACGACTTCATATAGGGACGACTTCTACATATGAAGTCGTCCCAATTAGGCACGACTTGCCTAAATTTGTAATTTTTTTTAAACGGCCCCCATTTTGATAAAAACAAAAAAAAAAATAACCTCATCATGGTCAAAAAACCGATTGAGGAAGTACTAAATTTGAGGAAGATGACTGATAAGCAAAGGTCACTAATCTTTGTTTGAATGGATATCAAGGATTTGGTAGGAAAACAGAGAAATATGGAGAATTTAAAAAGAAAGCAAAGAGGAAAAACATGAGCTTTAATCTTCAATGTCTTTTCCTTACAATTTTAGTAATTAATTTAACTTGTTAACGTTTATGCTTCACGATAGTGAAAAACTAAAAGCTCTAACATATTTTTCCAAGTTTGCGTGATCAGCATAGAAAGCAGAAGAAAAAGCTGAAACATGGGAATGAGTAGAATTGTATACATAACTGAGCCATTAGGTAAAATTTTGCACCAACCAAAATTGTCTTAAGTTGCTGAATATTTCAAGGCAACCTTTGTAGTTTTTCCAGCCTAGTTTTAGAGTTGTGAATATGTGATTGAGTTTATAACATTACATTGGAAACACATTTTCTCTCCGACTAGACTGCTGGCACATACACCCTTTGGGGGTTAACATAGCTTAGAATTTGACCTAATGTTTTTACTCTTGTTAAGCACCTGGTGAATGTTTTCAACAGCAAATATGAGTAAGTAATTTTGGCTAGGAAGAAAGACTAGCAAAGTGTATATTTAGTTTTTCTTTCCTTTCCAATTAAATAGTAGTCAATTATGTCATGTACACACTAAAATTAAGATGCATGGAAGCCTAAGACAACTCAAACGTGAAGACAATATAATTTTAAAATAATTAGTTATAAATTCATATTACCAAGTTCTTTGAATTCAACTTATTTTAGGATTTCATGTAAATCACATGCATAAGTGAACTTTTTTTTTAAGTTGCTTTAGTTTTTAGATTACTGGAATACTGTAAAAGAAAGATATTTGCATTAGCCAAATTTGTAGGCAACTTATAAGTATATTAGTATTCATTTTTTATAAGAACAGTTATACTTAAGTAGTCATTCCTTATTAGAATAGTTATAAAATAATGTGTCATATCAAACACTAAAAAATTATAAAATAATGTGTCATATCTTAAACACTAAAAAGTATGAGATTAAGATTTAAATAATAAATGTTACTTTTTAGAATAAAATTGAATAAATTATTTTAAAAATTGTGCACTATAGGCTTAGTTTATTTTTGAAAAAATATTTAATTTGATATTTCTTTTAGAGATATATTTTAAGGAAGATATTTTATGAGATTATTGAAAGTCACGAATTTCAGAAATCACACGAAATAAATGGGTTTACTCGAGAATAACGGTTGAAAATCGTCATAAATAACGAGGTTTGAAAATCACCAAAAACAATGGAAGTTTGGAACAGCTGAAAATAATGTGGGTTTGGGAATCGTTAGAAATAACGAGAGTTTGGAAATAGTTGGAAATAATAGGAATTTGAAAACCGTTGGAAAGTATTTGTCATTCCAGGAATTAGTAAAAATTGTCGGTAATCAGTTAGCGACGCTAAATCTTATAGAAAAAAAAACAAATCACATATAAGACATTAGTGAAGGTTAAAACCGCCAATTGCGCCAAAAATAAACCCCATTAAAAATCATTTTCTTATAATATATATGTTTTAAGAAAATAATATTACTCTTATTTTCTAAAATATAATTATTATTTTATAAAATAAAATTTAAGTCAATTTAGACCACAAATTAAATGAGTCAAACAAATAAAACATATTCAGTTTATATCACAATTTTTTTTACATGACCTAATTTGTTTGAGGGAATTTTGATAATGATATATCATTAAAAAAACCATCTTGAAAACTCTATTTGAAATACTTGTTATTGAAACTAATTATTTAATCTCGACGTCACGAATTAAAAATCTCAAAATAACTAGTGCTATATATATAGAGAGAGATTTTTTTTTTTACGAACTAACTTTTTTATTAAAACTGAAATTGTATTCTATTTTCATTCATAACAATTCAACTTTATATTTTACTAAATAAATATTCTTCTGCAAAATTCCTAACTGTTATAGACTATATGTGAACATATAAAAAAAAATGAATGAATAATGTCTATTGAGAGTATAAATAACTTTCACATCACTTTATAACTTTATGTTTTTGTGTTTTTTGGACCACATGATCTTTTCGGTTTTTGCTCTTTTCTACTTGGGCCTTCGACACCAGCTCAACTTGTAATTAGGTTGTTGTTTTTCTGCACCTCCATAGGTCAGACAAAAATACCCTTTTGTCCTTAAAAAGTATATTTTTAATTCTACAATCCATAAATATATATATTTTTTACTTACACCTCCTTAATTGTAGAATTGGAAAGTATTTTCGTATTTTACAATTCAGGATACTTTTTCTTCTTTAAAAATATATAATCTAAAAGGTATTCCTCAATCTAGAAATATATTTTGGACTGTACAATTTGAAAGGTAAACCCGGATCTGGGATTGCCTTCTAGATTGTAAATTCAAAATGTGTTATATATTGGACATTTGGAAGACATTTCTGGATTCAGGTTTACCTTTCGAATTGTACAATCTGAAATAAATATTACACTAAAGGGTGTTAGAGATTGTACAATTCAATATACACGAAAAAAAATGAAAAAAAAAAGTGAATAAAAAATGAACTCTAAAAATACCACAAAACTTACCTTAACTGCCAACGTTCACAACCACCGACCACCACAAACAACCACCACAAGCACCCAAAACCACTTGAAAATAAAGACTAAGTCACCACACTCTTCACCAATAAAAAACCCTAACATATGGTAGGTTGGAATTTAAAAAATATGGAGGTGTAGGGAGAAGGGATGGAGACGCAAGGAGAATATTCCATTTAACTATAACCTGTTTTGGACTTTGGGGCCTACCTGTTTTGGACTTTGGGGCCTACTGTGAGATATCAAAAGGCATTTGCTCTTACACACCCACAGACATTTCTTCTCCACCTTCATAAATATGAAAAATTTTATTTTTTCATTTTTACATTGTATAATTTGAAAGTTAAAAGTGTCTTCTAGATTGTGTAATCTAAAAATTATTTCACCTATGCATTACACAATTTGAAAGTCATTTTTTTAACTTAAAAAATGGTTTTTGGATTGTACAATTTTTGGCTTTTGGATTGCATAATCCCGAATTGTGACTCTGAAAGCCAAAAATGATAGACTATGCAATCCAAAAGCAAAAAATAACTTTCAGATTGTGTAATTTGAAAGCCATGTGACTTTCGTAAAAAAGTGGAGGAGTGGTTGTTGAGATTGCGCTAGGTGCTTGCAAACCCTTCATTGGAAGTTGCAACGACGAACAATGAGAAAATGAAATCTTTAATATCTCAGAAACAGAATTGGAAACAAATCTTCTACAAAATACAATAATTCTGGAAAGTTGGAAACTAATAAACTGTTAAAAAAATATAAACTAGAATATTTTCCCAAGATCCTTGGAGTAGAAAAACTTATAAAAAGACACCAGCTTCAAGGAGAAAATGGGGAACTTCATAGGATTTTCTTAGTTTCTTTTATTCTTTGTAATTGTTTTGTTTTGTCTACGCATGGAAGGCTAAAATACTTGTTTGGTTGATTTCTTTGTAATCCCCCATTGAGTTTTGAGGTTTTTATCGATAAAACTTATTTTTTTAATTAGTTTTATAGCAGTAATTTTAATATTCCAATCTCCTGTAAAACTGGTTTTTTTTTTAGATGTTGTACTTGAACGGATGATTGAGAGTCTTCCTTATCTTAAAATTTGGTTTCTTAGTTAGTTCACATTGTTCTAATTAATTTCTTGGATGCATGGTTTAAGAGAGAGGAGATAAGAATTCTCATGGAGTATACACATGGAACAAAGTGGGTATTGATTAAACCAATAGATGTATGCTTTACTGATGAGTTTTAGTTGAATCAAATTGACACATGTTCAATCTGGTTTAGCTCTGTTGGAGGATTGAGAAATAATTAATCTTTAGAGAACCTGTGAAGAATTCAATGGTGGAAGAACTTGGGGATCAACCGCTTTTTATTTATTGTTTTAAACTTTTTCATATTTTTTGCACAACTATCTCAACCCGTTCTTATCATTATTGTTATTGCAAACTTTTATTGCTTGCAGATAAATTCTAAACACTAATTTACTGATTTCATTATTAGATTCGTTGGGAGACGACATGAGGTCATCATACCACAATATATATTATCATCTCTTTAGCATTAGACTGGCAAGTAGAAGGTAGCTTAACAGGTAACAGGTAGTTAACTTAACATGTAACAAGTAACAGGTAGCATGTAGGTAGCTTAACTAGTAATAGATAGCAGATAGGTAGTTTAACAGGTAACAAATAGGTAACTTAACATATAACAAGTAACAGGTAGGTAGCTTAACATGTAACAAGTAACAGGTAGGTAGCTTGACAGGTAACACGTAACAGATAGTAGGTAGCTTAAAAGGTAGCAGGTAGGTAGCTTAACATGTAGCAGGTAGCTTAACAAGTAACAAATAACTTAACAGATAACATGTAATAGGTAGGAGGTAGCTTAGGAGATAATAGGTAACAGGTAGGTAGCTTAACAAGTAGCAGGTAGCTTAACAGGTAACAAACAACAGATAACAAGTAGCTTAAGAGGTAGCAGGTAACTTAACAACTAATAGGTAAGAGGTAGCATGTAGCTTAACAGTTAACAGGCAAGAGGTAGCAGGTAGATTAACAAGTAACAAGTAGGATAACATGTAACAAGTAATAGGTAGCTTAGCAGGTAGCAAGTATCTTAATAGGTAATAGATAGTAGGTATCTTATCAGGTAGCTTAACAGGTAATATGTAATAGGTAGGAGGTAGCAGGTAACATAACAGGTAACAGATAGCTTAACAAGTAACATGTATCTTAATAGGTAACAAATAACTTAGCAGGTAACATGTAACATGTATCTTAAAAGGTAACAACTAGTATGTAGATGGTAGCAAATAATAGGTAATAAGTAGTAGATAACAGGTAATAGGTAACACGTAACAGGTAGCAGGTAGCTTAACAGGAAAAAGATAGCTTAACAAGTAACATGTAGCAAGTAATAAGTAGCTCAATAGGTAACAAGTAACAGATAACAAATAAGTAGCTTAACAGGTAAAAAGTAGTAAGTACCTTAATAGGTAACATATTACAGGTAGTAAGAAGATTAACAAGTAGCTTAACAGGTAGCAGGTAGCAAGTATCAGGTAGCAGGTAACAAGTAGCTTAAGTTATAACAGATAGCAGGTAATAAGTAGTTTAAGTAACAGGCAATAAATAACTTAACAGGTAAAAGGTAGGAGCTTAATAGGTAACAGGTAGCAGGTAACTTCACACGTAATAGGTAACAGGTAGCTTAAAGTAACAGAAAGAAAGTAGCTTAACAGGTAGCATGTAACAGATAGCAGGTAGCAGGTTGCAGGTAACGGGTAGATAGGTTAACAGGTAACAAGTAATAGACAGCTTAACAGGTAGCAGGTAGCAAGTAGTAGGTGTTGAACCAAGTGGTGTTCAATGTTTTGAAGAATCCAAATCCTTTGAAGGATGATGAAGCCTCTGCTTTGCTTGATGCTGTTGTGCTGGTTTTAGCTTTGTTCTAGGGTAGTTTAAATATTGTAATCAACCCTTAGATTAAATCTCAAAGCAATTAGCATCTCAATTTTAAATAAGAAAAATGTTTTTAAACTAAGTTGAAACAACCGATTGTTTTGTCGAAACAACCGATTGTTTACACTTAGGTGTTTTGAGAAAGTTTGAAAACTGTTTTTGAATGGTGAATTTTGTTAAGTAACAAAACAACCGATTGATTCGAGAAAACAATCGATTGTTTGTTTTGAAACCATAATAGAAAAACTGTTTTCTTTGACTGAGCTTTAAATGCTTTAACTGAATACGCTCCAGTCATTAAATGCTTTGACCAATCTGTTTTAAAGGCAATTAAGAGTTTGTTAAGATTAGATAACAAACTATATTCTTAGATATATTATGAAAAACTTTTTTTAAGAATCTTGAAACAAAGTTTTGATCTAAGAGTTTTCAAAGAGTTCTGAGATTGCTTAAGAGTTGAGAGATTGATCAAGGTGCTGAATAGGATTCTACTTGTATTGATTTCAGATTTTCATCTGTAACAAGTGTAATCTTTGTAAACTGTTGAACAATTCGTGTGTGTGTTTTGCTGAGATTGGCTGTGTGTTCTTGAGGTGTTGAAGATCAGCAATCTTAGTGTTGGCCAAGGAGAGTGTGTTTCTTGAGGTGTTCAAGGTCATTCTCTTGGTTGTTGTGTAAGTGATCAAGGTGTGATTGCTTAGTGGATATCCTCAGGTTTCTGAGAAGACTGGATGTAGCTCTAGTTTGGAGTGAACCAGTATAAACAACTGTGTACAATTTCTCTATCCCTAACTCTTTAATTTCAGTTTGTTTGTTGCTTGCTGGTATAAACAACCGATTGTTTCAAAGAAACAACCGATTGTTTTTTCTAGTTTTACAGTTTTGCTTGCTGTTTTGGCTAACTGAATTGCTGAATCAATTGGTTTCTGAAATAAGTTCATTCTAGCTTTGAAAAGTTTGCGAAAACCCCTTTAAACAATTCACCCCCCTCTAGTTTAAAGCCATCTTTTCTAACAATTGGTATCAGAGCTTGGTTCTTGAAAGTCATTCAAGTTGATCCTAAAATCTTTCAAAATGGCTGATAGACTACCGTTTGGGGAAGGTGCCTCAATAAACAGACCACCCTTGTTTTGTGGTTTGAATTACCAGTTTTGGAAAATTAGAATGAAAATATTTATGGAATCTCTTGACAAAGGAATTTGGGATGCAATTGAAAATGGCCCTTTTATCCCAAAGTTTGAAAAGGATGGTTCTGTCATTGAGAAGCCATGGTCTCAATGGACTGATGCAGAAAGTAAAAAGGCCAAATTCGATTGCATTGCCAAAAATATTATAACCTCTGCTTTAAATTCTGATGAGTTTTTCAGGGTCTCACAATGCAAATCATCAAAAGAAATGTGGGATACTTTGGAAATCACTCATGAAGGAACAAATGAGGTGAAAAGAGCTAGAAAGCATGCTCTCATCCAAGAGTATGAGATGTTTAGAATGCTTAAAGGTGAAACCATAGCTGAAGTGCAGAAAAGGTTTACACACATCATCAATCACCTTATGAGCTTAGACAAGACGTTTGATAAAGAAGAGCTGAACATCAAGATCTTGAAATGTCTTAATAGAGCATGGCAACCAAAGGTAACTGCTATTTCCGAATCTAAAGATCTAACATCATTAAGTGTTGCCTCTTTGTTTGGAAAGCTTAGGGAACATGAGCTAGAGATGAATAGACTCAATATTCAAGAGAGTGAAGATAAGCACACAAGGAGCATAGCCTTGAAAGCATCCAAACACAAGGGAAAGCAAGATTCAAGTGATGATAGTGATGAGGAAAATCTTAGTTTGCTGTCAAGAAAATTCAGCAAATTCCTAAAAAGAAACCGCAACAAAGACAACAACAAGGATAGGTATGGAAACAAGAAACCCAATGAATTTAATTCAAATAACTATACTTGTTTTGGTTGTGGTGAGCAAGGTCACATAAAGGCAGATTGTCCCAACAAGAGCAAAGAGAAAAAAACAAGCTACAAGGAGAAGAAAGGCAAGACAAAAAGAGCCTACATAGCTTGGGATGAAAATGAGGTGTCATCATCAAGTTCTTCATCAAGTGAAGATGAAAAAGCCAACATATGCTTAGTTGCTGAGGATGATGATGATGATTCTTGCAGTTCAAGTGAGGTAAGTTCATGTGCTTCCTTAAATGAACAAAACTATAGTGAATTGCTTGAAGCTTTTCAAGAAACACATGATGAAGCTAATAGATTGGTTCTTTCAAACAACCGATTGAAAGATCTTAACAATGGGCTTGAAAAGAAAGTTAAATCACTTGAAGAGGAACTGAGAAAAGCAAAAAGTGATTTTGAAAAATTGGAAAATCATTTCAAAAATGCCTCTTACAAGTGTGATACTCTCAATTGCACAAATTGTGAAAATCTTGAGAAAAAGGTTCACTATCTTGTTGAAACTGTGGACAAGCTTTCAAAAGGGAAGTCAAACTTTGAGAATGTCCTAGCATCTCAAAGCTGTGTTTTTGGAAAGGCTGGTTTAGGCTTCAATCCACAGAACAAGCAAGATAGGTTTTCAAAAAGCTTTTTAAGAAAATATGAAAAACAACCGATTGTTAAGACGAAACAACCGGTTGTTACATGCTTTTACTGCATGAAGAAAGACCACTCTGTTAGATTCTGCAAAATTAGAAAATATTATGTTCCTAAAGGTTTTATGAAATGGATTCCTAAGGGATGTGATGTTTCTAACAGCAAAGAAAAGCCAAATGGACCCAAATTTGTAAGGGGACCAAATCTTGCAACTTGAATTTGTTTATGCAAGAAAAATGAAGAGAAAAGGAAGAATTGAGCCTTCTGATCAAGCTGTTGAAGAAAAAGGCAGTCATTGAAGCTGAATCAATGCTATGCAAAAGGTCAAAACAGTGAAAAGAAGTTTTCTTGATCAACAAGCAATTGGCTCATTGAAGAAACAACACAAGGATAAGACCTTCCTTTTATTTGTTCTCAATTTCTGTTTCAAAGTTCTTTCTTATGATTAATTGTCTTTTAATCAATGTCATGTACTTTAATCTGTTTCTGTTTATGGTTAAAAACTACAAAATCAAGTTTTTTTATTTGCTGCAGAAAAACAACCGATTGTTTTGAGTCTGACAGCACTGTGAAGAAATTGATTTAACTGCTTTTTGAATTTCTAGCCGTTGCAGATAATTTTTTTCAAAGGGAGAATCTTGGTCAAAGGATCTGTGTTGAAAGCTGATCACGTTCAGAAAGAATTTACAACAGTCATAAAGGAATATATTCCAAAATCTTGGAAATTCAAGAGCCTTAATGACTAGTCAAGATCACATGTGAAGACCATGTGATTTTCAGCTTTTTCTGACATTTTCAGTGCAGAACAGAGTCAAGTCCTCTCTCTGAAAAATCAGGTACCCATTGAATGAAATTAAATTCAAATTGATTCTCTTTCTACTATAAAATCAGGTGCAGATTTCTTTCATCAAGAACAACCAATTGCAACATCTCTTGCACCATCTCTTGCAAAATTTCTGTGAAGTGAGTTTTCGTCTCTGCTGTCATGGAATCAACCCCTCCCACCTCTAAAAGAGTCAAAACCAGAGCTGTAAGGTCTGGAGGAAGGCTTGAAAGCTAGTTTTCTGGTGACACCGATCTCATTGAGAAGTATAGATATGAAACAAGTGTCAAGAAGATAAACAACCCCAAGGTTGTGTGCTTTGACTGGATGAAAAGTCAAAAGCTTGACAATGTGAGGAGGCTTCTCAAGGACCAATCACTCAGAAAGTTTCTGGAGCTCAAAGGGAACATATATCCAGATTTGGTGAGGGTTTTCTACACCAACTTGAAGTTTGAGGGAAACAACTTAGTCTCTCATGTGAAAGGTGTGGAGATGGAGATAACCCATGAGGTTTGGGCAGCTGTTGCTGGGCTTAAGTTCTCTGGATTAAGAATCAATAAAGGAAACCTTGGTGTGGTGGAAGATTTCAACAAAATCCAGTTCTACAAAAGTTGCTTGAAGAACAATCAATCTCAAGTTAGCACATGCTCGGTTGGAAGTTTGAAGCTTGATGAGAGGTTGCTTGCTCTCATTGTAACTTGGATTCTAACTCCAAGGGGGAGTAACCACTCTGTGTTGACTGAAGAAGATCTGGTTTATATCTTCTGCATCACCAAGAAAGTGAAGATCAATTGGATTCACATAATCAAAGAACATATGCAAAAAGCCATGAGGTTAGGCGATTACCACTATCCCTATGCTGTTTTAATATCTAAGTTTCTACTCTATTTTGAAGTTAATCTTGAAGATGAAACTTCTGAGCTGGTCAAGTCAACTCAAGAGTTGAACAATGGATCACTCAGCAAGATGGGCTTTACAAAAGTAGGTGGAAAGTGGATAAGTAAGGATGGTGATCATGGTGCCTCATCTAGTGGTGCTGCTCATCTTGAACAAGATGAACCTGTTGACATGGATGTTCAACATGAAGATCCAGCTGAAGATTTTCAAGATGCAGGTCCTAGTGCTGATGTTGAACATCAAGGAGGAAGAATGCAAACCATGTCTCCTTTTGAAAGACTCATGGTGAATAGGCTAGATACCTTTGCTGAAAATCAAAGGATCCTTCATGATCTGTGTGTTCGTAACTTTCAGAGGATTGACACCAGGTTTGACAACATGGATGCAAGGTTTATGACTCTGGACGAACAGATTGAAGTTGTCCAGAATCAAATCTTTGATCTTCAGTTTGCTGATGAAGAAGATTGAAAGAAAAACAACCGATTGGTCATCAAAACAATCGATTGTTTTTGGTTGTTCTCTTTTCTGGTTTTAAAATTTCTTTCCTTCTGCTGTTGTTGGTTTATTCTGATGTAATGGGAACAATGTCTTATTTTATCTCTTATCTTTGTCTATTTGTGAAGACAAATAGGGGGAGATATATGTTGTGTTTCCAATTTGTTTTAAGTTTCTGTTTTTCAAGTTGTTAAAAACAGTTTGGGTGATGTTATTTGGTTCTGATATTAGATGTTTTAAGCTTTAATTGTTTATCCGTATACTAACAGAATATCATAAGTTCAATGTATTGCTCAAAGTTCTATTGCAGGAATTGCTTCATATTTAATCAAGAACAACACAAGCATCAGGGATTTGTCTTCATCAAATAGGGGGAGATTGTTGAACCAAGTGGTGTTCAATGTTTTGAAGAATCCAAATCCTTTGAAGGATGATGAAGCCTCTACTTTGCTTGATGTTGTTGTGCTGGTTTTAGCTTTGTTCTAGGGTAGTTTAAATATTGTAATCAACCCTTAGATTAAATCTCAAAGCAATTAGCATCTCAATTTTAACAAAGCAAAATGTTTTTAAATTAAGTTGAAACAACCGATTGTTTTGTCGAAACAACCGATTGTTTACACTTAGGTGTTTTGAGAAAGTTTGAAAACTGTTTTTGAATGGTGAATTTTGTTAAGTAACAAAACAACCGATTGATTCGAGAAAACAATCGATTGTTTGTTTTGAAACCATAACAGAAAAACTGTTTTCTTTGACTGAGCTTTAAATGCTTTAACTGAATACGCTCCAGTCATTAAATGCTCTGACCAATCTGTTTTAAAGACAATTAAGAGTTTGTTAAGATTAGATAACAAACTATATTCTTAGATATATTCTGAAAAACTTTTTTTAAGTTTTAAGAATCTTGAAACAAATTTTTGATCTAAGAGTTTTCAAAGAGTTCTGAGATTGCTTAAGAGTTGAGAGATTGATCAAGGTGCTGAATAGGATTCTACTTGTATTGATTTCAGATTTTCATCTGTAACAAGTGTAATCTTTGTAAACAGTTGAACAATTTGTGTGTGTGTTTTGCTGAGATTGGCTGTGTGTTCTTGAGGTGTTGAAGATCAGCAATCTTAGTGTTGGCCAAGGAGAGTGTGTTTCTTGAGATGTTCAAGGTCATTCTCTTGGTTGTTGTGTAAGTGATCAAGGTGTGATTGCTTAGTGGATATCCTCAGGTTTCTGAGAAGACTGGATGTAGCTCTAGTTTGGAGTGAACCAGTATAAACAACTGTGTACAATTTCTCTATCCCTAACTCTTTAATTTCAGTTTGTTTGTTGCTTGCTGGTATAAACAACCGATTGTTTCAAAGAAACAACCGATTGTTTTTTCTAGTTTTACAATTTTGCTTGCTGTTTTGGCTAACTGAATTGCTGAATCAATTGGTTTATGAAATAAGTTCATTCTAGCTTTGAAAAGTTTGCGAAAACCCCTTTAAACAATTCACCCCCCCTCTAGTTTAAAGCCATCTTTTCTAACAGTAGGCAGTAGGTAGCAAGTATCTTAATAGATAACACGTAACAGGTAGCAAGTAGCTTAACATGTAACAGGTAGCAGGTAACATGTAACTGATGATAGGTAACAATTAACAAGTAGCATCTTGCAGGTAGTTTAACAGGTAATAGGTAACAAATAGCTTAACAAGTAACAGGTAGCAGATAACAGGTAGTAGGAAATGGGTAGGTAGGTAGCTTAACACGTAACAAGTAATAGGTAATAGGTAACATGTAGCAATTAGCTTAAAATGTATCAAGTAATAGGTAGCAAGTACCTTAACAGGTAGCTTAACAAGTATCAAATAGTAGGTAGTAGGTAGTAGGTAGCTTAACAGGTAACTTAACTGGTAACAGGTAACAAGTAGCTTAATAGGTAACATGTAACAGGTAATAGGTAGTAGACAGATAATATGTAGCAGGTAGGTAGTTTAATAGGTAACGTGTAGCGGGTAGCTTAACAAGTAACATGTAATAAGTAGCAGGTAGCAAGTAACAGTAGGTAGCAGGCAATAAGTAGCTTAACAGGTAGTAGGTAGTTTAACATGTAACAAGTAACAGATAACAGGTAGCATATAATAAGTAACAAGTAGCAGATAACAACTAGTAGGTAGCAGGTAGTAAGTAGTTTAACAGGTAGCTTAATAGGTAAAAGATAAAAGGTAACAGGTAGCAGGTAGTTAAACAAGTAAAGGCAGCAAATAACAGGTAGGTAGCTTAACAAGTAACAGGTAGCTGGTAGCTTAATAGGTAACGGGTAACAGGTAGCAGGTAGCAAGTAACTGGTAGCAGATAGCAAGTAATAGGTAGTAGGTAACAAATAACAAGTAGGTAGCTTAACAAGTAACAAGTAGGTAGCGTAACAGGTAACAAGAGGTAGCTTAACAGGTAACAGGTAGCAGGTATTAGGTAGCAGGTAGCTTAACAGGTAGCATGTAGCAAGTAGCTTAACAGGTAACATGTAACAGATAGCAAGTAGCTTAATAAGTAACAAGTAACAGGTAACAAGTAACAAGTAGCAGGTAGCTTAACATATAACAGGTAATAGGTAACAGGTAGAAGGTAACAGATAGCAGATAGTAGGTAACATGTAGCTTAATAGGTAATAGATAACAGGTAGAAGGTAAGATGTAGGTAGCTTAACAGGTAACAGGTAGCGAGTAGCTTAACAAGTAACCGGTAGCAGGTAGTTGGTAGAAGATAATAGGTAGTAGGTAGACAAGTCTATGCTGAAATAATTTTAATTTAACAACAAAACGACAACTATCATTATACTGACCAAATTAGATACTATTTTATAAACTAAAAAAATATTAGTATCTAAAGTGTTTCTATTATTAATATAAATTTTTAAAAGAGTTTATAAATTGACATCTAACATTAACTATCAATGTTTTAACTACTAACTATTTTAGATTTAGTTTTTAATTAAATTAGTGACTAAGTGATTTATTTAAAATCTAAAGTAGTTAGTAGCTAAAATCTTAATAATTAATGTTAGATACTAAATGAAACATTATTTTATTTTTATTGATAATACATTTTTTATTTTTTTAGTAATAAAAAAATTATTTTAGATACTAATAATCATTTAGTTTATAATTTTTTTAACTTAATCAATATAATGAATAATTATTTTTTATTTATAAATTAATGTTTATTGATGATTTTTTTTAGTAAAATTTTTATATTTATGAAAATGCAAAAAAAGATGTACTGAGGTAGAGAAAAAAAATGTCATACATCGAATTGGGTTTTGTTTGAAATTCACGATGACCAGATTTTTACACTCATATGTAATGTAACCAATTTTCTTTATTATTCTAAACCAATTCCCATAACATTGGAATTGACATTATAGTTTCAATTTTCAATTTTCAATAATTTCATGTGCCAAATTGAATCCAACTTAAATGTGTTGATACTTGTGGAAGAATCTTTTGTTTCACAGGATAGGGGACCATTTAACCTATTTCTTTCACAAGTTATATATAAAGGAATTTTCCTTTTAAATTTTTTTAACTCCTCTCATTTTTTTTTCTATTTTATCTAATATTTAATTTTTTTTTATTATATTATGGACATGATGTCCTTTCTTATTTTTTCTAAAATATTTTATATACGTGAGAGACTATTTTAAATTGAAAGAGAGGTGGATGGATTATTTTTCTAAATTTTTTTGTTTTTTTATAAAATATTACTCATATAAATAGTAAATTAAACTGATTTCCTATTATATTTTTTAATTTTATACATTATTATATATTAAAATTAAAAACATATATTTCATATTAGAAATCGTATATGAAATACACAAATTCTAAAACTTTTTTATTTTCTTATTTTGACAGAATAAAAAATTTAAAAATTTAAAATATTTTATATACTATTTTACATTTAAATCTTTAAATCGTAATAGGTTGAATAAATCGTAACCATTTTTGGAAGAAACTTTCTTTTAATCCGTTTCGAGAAATTCGTTTTTACATTAGGTCCAGGAAAAAATCAATATATCAAATGAATTGTTTAATTTACTCCTCTCTAGCAAAATATAGGTGGCTGCTGTCTGAATCAGGTGGTTGTTAGGTAAATATTACTTGTTCTAGTATGACCATTTTTATGCTACTGTACCTAACTCTCCGAATTTTCAACTGTGAATATTCCTCCTTTTCATGGTTGGATTATCCAAAGTTGAACAGTTTTGAAATTTCTTTTGGCTGGTTTTCCTCCTAGTTTGAAAAAGTACTGGTTCTGCTACCTATAATTAGATTCCAAGACTATGTTTGATTGGGAAATGCAGGCTTAGAAAATCTACTATGTTCTCTCTCTCTCTCTCTATATATATATATATATAGTAGTTTCTATTTTAGGTGCAAGGTAGTTCAAGGATTTTGAGAGGTGCTTTGTTGAACAATGTTTGGTTTGGTTTGCAAGGTCATCAAGGTTGGCAAAGTAAAATCACCTAAAAAAAAACAAAGCAAAAAGAGATAAAGCAAGAATCAATAGAAGCGAAGAAATGAAGCACAATATAATTAACACGGGAAGGTTGTAAGTGGTGAATTTATTTGCCAACACACAAAATGTATATATATGAAACATGCATGCATGGGAACTCAATATAAAATCTAGCTATTTGTATATTTTTAATTTGCACTAAGCAAGAACATGTCATCTTCTAATGATGATCATCTAATTAAAGGCTGCTTTAAGCTTTGTAACGAGATTGGTTGAGACAATGCGATTTGTCTTCTCGGTAGGATGAAATGCATCCCAAAACACATACTTTTCAGCATCTTTGCATGTAAATGGATTCTTTTCATTGCACATGTAGCTCATCTCAAACATTCCTGTCGAACAACACGCCCTGTCTGCAACCTCATATCCTGAAATTAATTTATGTCTTTTATTATAAAATACAATAAATATGAAACAAAAATACAAATAAATACAATGAAGTAGAGAGTCTAAATATATACAGTGGTTTTTTTTGGCTTAAACAATCCATGGCCATCCATCAGAGGGTACATTGTTAAATGCTTGACAGTTATTCAAAGTATTATAATTTGGAAAATTAGCCACAAAAATACAATTATTTAATGAGTAATAGTTATCTAACACAATAGTACTTTCAATATATATATGAAATTATTGGATTGAATTTTAAACCCTAAACCTAGTAGGAATTTGATTCTGGTTGGTGATAGTGTGACCTGGTGTCCATAAATTAGTATTTATGATCAGAAGTGAAAGCATACCTAAAAGCTGTGTAGGCAGGCACACAAGCTTCAGTGGCCATAAAAATTCAGAATTAAATGCTATGTTTTCCACTCACCCTGATACATTTCTTAGATCTACTATTTCCTAATTAAATTCAAATGACTACAAACAAACAACTCTATTTATGTTATGCAACTGCTACTTATATTATTCACTAATTTATAATTTTGTTTCACAGAAGCATTATATAACATTTCTTACATGAAGTAGCTAATGAATTTATAGTCTATTATTATTTTTCTTTCATTCTCAATGCTTTAATAGTTTTATCATTTTTACCTCCTCTAATAAAATATAACAATTCAAGAATCACTAAAAGCATAGAATTGTAATTACCCAAAAAGTGTCTTTGTCTACAAAATTAAAAATCATGCAGATATCATTTATATAATTTATATTGACCAACAACTAATTTCACTAAATATTTTAAATCTAATGGCTTTTAATTAACTAAAAATTTGTTTTTTTCTACTTTCAGATAATTATTAGCTATTTAAGCATAAAATTGCCAAAGTTATCATTATTGATATTAATGGTATTAGGCATCATATTATTATAAACTCATTTATCTATTAATATAATTAATGTTCAATTTCCGTTAAATAAGGATTGATGGAAGTATAACATTTTTTAGAATATAACATTTACAATGGTATTTATTAAATCAAGAATATTAAATTTAGTAATTATTACCGTTTTAAATATTTTAATGAAATCTAATAAATATGAGAAAATTTAAATAATAAATATGAGAAAAACTGAAAAAAAAATGAATAAATATTTTTAAAATAGGTAAAATATCTAGTAAAATATATTATTAATTATTAAAATAATTATTAATAAGACACTTAAAAAGCTAGTAAAAATGAAATCGAAGAAGGAGAACATCTCTTGTAATCATCCCATTTTAATTTGAGTGAGTGGAAGAACATTCCCATATTTATACTTTTAATAATATAAATATATTTTAACTTTCTTTTGCATAATTTTATATAAAGTTATTGCTTTATATAAGGATTTGAACATCTTAATATTCTTTATATATAATTTTATGATAAAAAAAAGTATGATCGAAATTGGTGGTGGATTTTGATAAGATATGAATAAGTTTATTTCTTTATAACACATATATTAATTACATACATTTACTATTTAATATTTTTACTTGGTATAATTGAATGTTATTTTTTTTATAAACTTGAAAATGATTTCTTTTTATTTTATTTTATTTTGTTCTGTTTATGTGAGGCATTTGCAATAAGAGGAAGAAAGAAAACATAGCAGAAAACACCATAATCATCATCATCATCGTCTTCATATGCATACAAGATATAAAAAAAAAGTGAGAGTAGAAGAAGATAACACATACCATATGCAGAAGGTCTTGTAATGATATCATTGACAATAGAATATGCATTTGCCGACACTACTTTAATCTCTGGTAGTTCTTTGTTAAGCTTTGCTATCAAATTGTCCAACTTGGCATTGAAGCTCAAAGCAACGTCGTTGTATTCCTTGTTGCAAGCATGGCCCCCTTTAAAGTTCGCAGTCCTCTCTAAGGGTAGACACCCTACGGGAATAAGACCAGTTATGGACAATTTTCGTGCTCCAAGTGCGTACAATCCCCTAACAAAATTATCTGCAATACCCAATAGAAAATCTTGATACTGTGTCACGCTGTACTGTGACCTTCGGTTTGGGATTAAATAATAGTTCTCTAGGAAATCGTTGGTTCCTAGGCTCATCAAGTACAGGGCTTCCCTTATAATCTCCTTAGCTTTTTCTTCACCAACATGGCTTTTCAATTTCCCTTGGTATTCCTTGTACATCTCTAGTTCCTTCCACATTGGGATCACTTTCTGTAAGATTTAATATGAAACAAAAAAAAACATGTTATTAATTATACAACCAGACAACATAGAAGTGATTGAAGAAGGTAGAGAGGATGGAGATATTAATGATGACAGAATCAGACCAACAAAAATAATATTATAAATACTCAACATAACACTCTTGAAATGAAATCTTTAAAATATTATATCTGTGAGAGCTCCTTCAAAGAATCCCTTTAACTTGCACTGAATACTAAATGCAAATATCTGGACAAAGACATTTAAACTGTGAAAAACAACTCATGGTAAGATTTACCAAGACATACAAAAAGGTTTCTTCTTGATTTTGTGAGTTGATAAATCTGGTAAAAAAAGTAATTATTTCCTAAAAAGAAATCCGCCAACAGCAGAAGTAATTACTTTGTTTGGTGATTAAACAAATAAACGAAAAGACACTTACTAGAACATCAGCAGTGGCATTATCATAACCAGTTCCAGCAGAGGCAAAGTTAACCCCATTGGCGAAATCCTTAATGGAATAAGCAGTATCTAAGTATGCAGGAACGGTTGATTTGATGCCAAAAGCCTCAGCAATGAAATCTGGAGGGATACGACCGTTGCAGAACCGTCCCGTGGCACGACCACCTTCGAAGTCACGACCATAGGGCTTGAAGTTGCTCTTCAAAACAGTGGATAACACGTTGTTGTTCCCAGAATCCACAGAGGAGTCTCCGAAAACTATAAGAGCAGGAATATTAGCCTCAGAATATTTTACCACCAGAATTTGGGTTAAGAATAGTAATAGCCATGCGAGACTCATGATAATGTTTTGGATTGGTGTTTTGCAGAAGAATGGATAGAAAAGTTAACGGAGAAGAAGATTTTATAGTAGTGGTTAGAAATTAGATGTGTGTGATTAATTGGCTGAGAAAGTTTGGTTGCCGATTTTAATGCAATGATGATTCTTCAAAACATCTATATTTTTTTCTCTTACTTCTAAAGAAATATAAACATTAACAATTAAGTAACAGTGTCAAACTATCACCATTCATTTTAACTAGGGTTTGCATGGATTTTCATCCTTTTCTACCTAATAGGTTTATTCTCATATTTTCCAACCTAATATGTTACCCATTACTCACTAAATAATTTTGTGTGTATCATAATGATAATAATACTTTTTAGAATTTGGATACATTTACATCCACCAACCCTTGTAGTTCACAATCAATAATAATATTATTTTAATAATTTTTTATACATTTAATTATAAATTTACCCTTAAAATATAATTTTCTTAGTTTTTATAACGTTTTTTAATATAGTTTTATTACTTAAGATTTATTAAAAACTTATAGACTATGCCACTCTTTATTATGGTAAACCCAAAGTCTAATCAAATTTTATTTTAATTATCATTAAATTTATCAATTATATTTCTAAAAAATTCTCTAAAAACTTATCTAAAATGTCCTTCAACAAAAGTAAAAAAGACATTAAAAACAAAATTTTAATTAATTGAAGGGTGTTTTTTAGAATAATATAATCAATTTGGAATAAAAGTAAGTTATAAATTGTTTATATTTGAGTTAAAAGTTATCTTTTTCACTTATAGTTGAGTCCGAAAAGAATATTTTAAAAAGGTTGTGTGGACACACAAATTATTTTATATATTATTTCATAAAATTTTGCTATATGTCTAAAGTAAATTTTAAAATTAGTATTTAATATTAGTTCTTATCCGTGGTAAAAGTATTTTATATTATAATTTATGTAATATTATATTTTTCAAAACCAATTTTAACTTTTATATAATGCGACAACACGTTATTTATGCAATATTATATTTTTCAAAAACCAATTTTTAACTTTTGTATGTTAATTTAACTTATAAAAAAATAATTCGGTTTATTTTTATTTATATGAATGTTTATTGAGAAATTTCCATAATGATACAAAAGGTGTTTCTATATTCTTCTTTGGCCGGTTGGAGAGTTTGTATAGACTTGACATTTGATAGTTCTTGTTTGGCCACATTTGGAGGGGTGGATAGCCTAGTTAATAAAGAAACCCTCATTTATTTATTGATTTTTTTTTTCAATATTTGATGAAAAATTTGGTCTTATTTATAAATATTGATATTGTTCCACACCATTGTGTTTCATCTATTGAAGTAACACTAGTAGAAAAAGTAGATTAACGATGGTTAAATTCAACATTTAAAGACGGTTCCAGAATCGTCGTTATTACGGGCGTTGTTAAAAGGTTTAGTTTTTCACGACGGTTCTGAAACTGTCGTTAAAACCCCTACTTATAACGACGGTTCTCCCACAACCGTCGTTAAAGGTGACTTTTTTTTTTTAAAAAAAAAAAACGCACGGGGTCTAAGGAACGGTCAAGGTCGCGCGCGCGCAGGGAGTCCGTCGTGGGTCGCGGTCGCAGGCGGTGCGGTCAGCGCGCGGTCGCGGGTTCGCGCGGACGGTGCGGTCAGCGCGCGGTCGCGGGTTCGCGCGGACGGTGCGGTCGCAGTGCGGTGCGGGGTCGCGGGCGGCGCGCAGTCGCGGGTTCGCGCGGGCGGTGCGGGGGTCGCGGTGCACGGTCGCGCAGGGGTGTCGTCGCGGTGAGCGCGGGGTCACGGGTTCGCGTAATTGGCGGGGTCGTGCGGGCGGTGCGGGGTTTAGGGTCGCGGTGCGGTCGAGCGTTAGGGTTGCGGTCGCAGGTGGCAGTCGCAGTTGTGAGAAAGAAGGCACGTTTTCTGAATGAAAATGGGAGAGTGTGAAAAGTGTTTAAAAAATTTGAGTGTGAAAAGAAGCTTTTAACGACGGTTCTGGATGAACCGTCATAAAAAACCCAGCTTTTAACGACGGTTCTCGTTGTATCTCACCCATGCCACTTTTAACGACGGTTCTGGGTTGAATCGTCGTTAAAAGTCCAAAAAAAATTCGAAAAAATTACAGGATTGCCACCGCCTAGTTTTTAACGATGGTTGTCTTCAAACCGTCTTTGAAAGGTGTCGTTATTGAAGAATTTTGTACTAGTGTAAGGTCTATGTTGAACACTTGATAACATTTGGTGGCATACCCACTTAACCATGACTCTATTCCATCTCACACACCATTTAAACAAATAAACGTAATTGTTTGTTTTCCTATCGTTTAGGTCCAACTTGAAATCTAGTCAAACTTGATTTTGGTTAGTTTGAATTGTGTGTTCATCTATTACACAAACTAACAAATCTTAAGGGTGAACAATAATTTAGATAGTTAGAACTATAAAACAAGAACCAAATTAGAGATATAGATTATGTTAGGTCAACAGATAGGTTATGTTTAATTTCTATAAGTGGTTGAATTTGGATAAATTAATTGAGTTTTGAGTTACTCAACAAAAATGTGTTTCTTTTAAGATATAAAAAATTAACAAAAGAAACTTTTTTACGGGAATTCGATTAACAATAAATAACACTACAAGAAAATTATTAAATAAAAACTAATTTTAAAGACAAAAAATAATTAGTTGCTATAGTAATTAAATTAAAGACCGTTTTAAAGACTAAAAAAATTATTGATTTATAAATTAGTTTCTATTATTGATAAATAGTTTCTAAATTGGTATCTAATTAGCTAATAAGGTTTTAACTACCAAATACTAAATTTGGTAGCATCTGAGAGGCTTTGAGCGAAAAGAGTCCTTCAAGTCTAAGAAAACCCAAATTCGTTAGGGCTTGGCTAGAAGCTACAACAAAGCGAAAAAGGTTTTTGTCATGACTAAGAGCTTAGCTTGGAGCAGATCCAGAGTCAAAGGAATTCTTCATGTTTAAAAAAGATAAATTTGTTGGGTTAGGCTTAGAGAGAAGCCAAAACTCGTTGAGCTTAAATTAGGTTATGAGCCAAAAAGGTTTCTTTAAGATGAAAAGAGTCAATTTGTTGAATGGATTAGTTAAGCGCTAAGCAAATGACAAATATGAGGCAACACATCACTAAATTCTATAAATAGAGAGGTCATGATTCATAATGGGAGGTTGAAATGGAGGTGTAACTTGAGGTAGAGGAGAGCATCATCAGTTAGCACAAAACATTCAAGGCTCCATGTCCTTTGTTGCTAGTTACTCATTCAAGAGTTTCTCTGTAAGTTTTATCATGAGTAGCTAAATTTATCTTGTTAGGATTGAAGAACAATGTAATATTTCTTAATTGTTGTTATTTATGAATGTTTGTTTAATTCAGTTCGTATGATTTGATTGAATGCTTAATACTTGATATGTGAGGAATTATCATTCATCCCTTTAGAACTTGAATGATGTTGGAAAACATGTTCATTTTTTGAACTCCTTCAAATCAACCAAGTATGTTAATGTTTGGGAAAGAAATTGAATAATTGGCTTGATATGTTCATCTTAATGCAAAAATAAGCTAATTGTAAGTTAAAGAATTGATTATGATAGCATACTGTTATAGATAACCATGATTAAGGGATTAAATTGGTTTGACCATAAGGAACACTGAACTTGAAGAACAAAACATTTGTAGGTAACATCAGCAAAAGAAATTTACAAATTGATTCAATCCCAATAGTTGTTTTGAATAGATTAACTTCTCTTCCTTTTAGCATCAAGTTCCAATCTCGCTATTTATATTATCTATATTTTATCTAATATATTTAATAAATATCACCTATACAACTTAAAAATCATTATATCCTCACTTCACTTTGAAAGATATTACTAACTTGGTTATCTTTAGTCTCTATGGATACGACAACTCCTCTTATTGACTCGATCCGCTAGCCGAGAAATAAACCACGATCACTACAAGAAAATCATTAAATAAAAACTAATTTTAGAAATCAAATAATTAGTTACTACATTGACTAAATTAGAAAACATTTTATAAACTAAAAAAAATTATTGGTATCTAATGTAGTTTCTATTATTAATAAAAATTTATAAAGTAGTTTCTAAATTGGTATCTAATCATCAGCTCGCGGCATAACATTCACGAGCAATTTTCTGATCCACATGAACCGTGATAATATCACCGGCCCCATTGACAAAAACTTCATCGCTAAGTGAGCGGTGGACACTATTGCCTTAAGACGATTTATGGACGACCGACCGAGCAGTATATTAGAGGAAGTATTTGCATTAACCCACAAATACCTTATTTTTATAGTTTTACTGAGACATCCTTCTTCCCCGAACGTAGGGTATAGGTCGATGAATCCTTTGGTATCTACTCGCTCACCTGAGAATCCAACAATTTGTTTATCAAAAGGCTGAATTTTTGTTTTTAGAATTCTCATTTTCCTGAAGGTCTTCAAATAAAGGATATCCACTGAGCTTCCTTGACCCACCAGGACCTTGGTAATTGTAAACTTGTTTATTTCCATGGTAATCACCATGGGATCGTCTTGTGCTAGATCTATTGCAGTGAAGCCATCATTAGTAAAAGTAATCGGGAGCATCCTTGGTCGGTTTCGAGTAGATGTGGAGTGGGCCGACTAAATGACCCAGAGATGCTTCTTTCTGAACGAATTAGAACATCCACCTCCAGCAAAGCCTCCAGCTATTGTATTGACTTCTCATCCAGGAATGCTGAGTGACAACGGTCTAGCAATAATATTGATAACCTCTTGGACCCTTTGCCTGGTTCGGTTCTTCCTCTCAAGACTTTCACTTCATGGTCGAGTCCTTCTTACTAGGATTTCACTTCGTCCTTGTCTCATCAGACGCTGGTTGTCATCACGTCAACGTGAGTCCTCTCCTCCTGACTGATCGTAACCAAGACCTAGACTGATCCGTTCGGTACCGACCGGTACACTTATTAAATTATTGTATGTTTTCTTCTTGCTTTTTTTTATACAATAAATTAGTATTAAAGCAAGTATTTTTTTATGACCAAATAATATAGATATTTTGATCCAAAGTAATCTAGCTTTCATTAGAGAAAATTTCCAATATAAAAGAAATTTATATTTAGGAAAGAGATTATTAGTAATCATGTGTAAGTTATGTCACGATTAGGGGTGGCAAAGTGGGGCGGGTCATGCGAGCCGTCCCGCGGTCCGCTGAAAAAAATGCGGGGCGGGTTGCTTATTTCAACCCGTTGGCTCGCTTAGGCCCGTTCCACATAACCCGCAGCCTGCCAAGTGCGAAGCGGGGCGGGTTGACCCGCTTAACCCACACAACTTTAAAATGTATAAATTTTATTCTGCACCCCCATATTTTCTTCATGTAACCTCATATTTCACATTCCAAAATTTTTAATAACATCTTATTACGCATGTCTCATGAAAATAATATTATGAGACCATTTACTTGATGCTTCTAAATAAAAAAAATTCAAAAATTTTATTTAAAAAATTATTTTTTTTAAAATATTTCTTATGCAGGCTGACCCACAAACCCGTGGACCAACATTTATGTGAGACGGACTAGAAAAATCAGCTCACAAATTTTGACCAAATACGAAACAATTTATGCGAGACGGGTCAACCCACATTGTCACCCTTAATAAAGTTACAATATTTAAAATAAAAAATACAAGTAAGTATTATAGATTCATAAATGAATTACTCTAAAGTCACATTTCCAACAATCAAGTTACACGGAATTAAAAATTATATAAATAAAATTTAGAATTGTATGTAGAGTGTAGTAGTATGAAAGATTTGGAGAAAAAAAAATAATGTAGTATTTAATAATACCATAGTAGATGCAAACTGAATTTTTTATAGCCAACTAAAGACATAGTTTTGGATTATTATAAAAAAATATTCAATTGATTTTACATATTCACAAATTTATAATACTTATTCACAAATGTGATTAAATCTTAATAACTAATATTAATTTTAAAAAAAAACTAGTGCTCAATCTTCTGTCAACGTGATGAATCAACAAATTAAATAATCTTTGGTGGATTTAGATTGATGACGAAATGAATCCCCTTTTTAAAATTTTGTAGTGTTCATGAATTAAGGTTCAAATTGTTTTACTATAAAGTTCAAATGAAGAAAATTGTTGTAGTGTTTTGCCTAGGTTTTATCGACCTTGAAATGATCGCCACCCATTTTAATTTACATTAGAAGTATTCAATTTTAAATTTGATTGTAATGTACAATTAGTCTACTCATAAAACTTGAGGTTTCTTAATCCATATACAAAATTTTATATACAAAATCAATAAAACAAAAACAATTTAACACTGAATAACCAACAAAAAAGAAAGTCTAAAAATGCAAAAAATAATAATAATAATATAAAATCAACGTGATATATGCATTCAATCTCTATATTTTTTTTTTTTGTTAATAGTAGATAATTGTTTGGTTGTAATTAAAAGGAGACCTGGACATATAAAATTGCACATAAAATTAGATATTAGAGTGTCACACTCATTCTAAATTTAATGCCTTTTTTTCATCATGATCACAACTTAGATATATATTGCTATCATAAATTCGAGGCGTGAAATAACTTAATTTTTTTTAAATGCGTTAGAATATGTCATAAATGTTTTAATTTATTATTTTGTCATTGTCTATAAAAAAAAACACCATGTCTGAAAAAGAAGTGAGAAAGCAACAGTGTATTTTGCATTTTTAAGAAAAATAAAATAGAAACAAGATATCTATTTGACACCTAAAAAATATTTTTTTTCTCTCGATCGAATTGTTTCATTTGAACTTAAAAAATGTTTTTTTTTATCCTCAGCAGGTAAAAAATGGTCTAACTACGATTTCATTACTTAAGTTAAAATATACAAGTAAATCCCAATCTATTATGTATTTTTTAATCTGAGATCAATTTAAATATTTTATCTAAAATATAAATTAATTTTCCTTTTTCTAGATTTAAGATTTTTTTACATTAATTCCTTATTTTATTTCAAATTATAAATTATCAAATTTTCTCATTTTTAAATCTTAAAATTGTATGTTAGAAAGATTCTTAGAATTATCCATTTCTCTGCCACTTCTATTCCTAAATTTTCCAACATTAATCTTATTCACATCTATTTTTCTTAGAATTACCTAAATCTCGTACACATTTATTTTTATTTTAGAATTACCTAAATCTCGTACACATTTATTTTTTAGTTTAGAATTACCTAATTCTCGTACATATTTATTTTTATTTTAGAATTACCTAAATCTCGACTGTTCAGTATTATTCGTAGTTCTCTACTATCTTAAATTCTGATTTCTTGGGTTTTAAGTGTTGGTATGTGAATATGTGTTCTTCTTGGAGATTTGTTTAATTGTTATTAAAAAAAATTATAGATCTAGATACCAATTTTTTTACATGGTTCTTCATTTTGTAGAGAATTTAAAAAACATTATTTATTAAGAAACACACATTTTATACCCTTTATAGTTTTAAAGATGTAAAAAAATTACATAACATATATGTTACAATCGATTGATTAGAGTCGTAACTGATTGAAAGAGATATATTATACTGATGTAGTAGCTACTTTTTACATAAAATATTAATCAATTAAAACTTCTTCATTTTATTATTTTTTATCTTTAAAAATAATTTATTTTTATTTTTTAAAATATTATATATTTTATGTACTAATTTTGTAATACTTTTCCTTGTAATCAAATCACATAATTAGGGATAACAATAAAATTTATATGCATAAAGAAAATCCATAATAAATTAACAATTATCTCTAAGTAGCAGGTACATATATTTTCGTTGTCCATGTGATGGATATGAATATTATAAGGGTGTGAATTAATGATATATATGTTTTGAAAATAAGAATATATATGTTTTGAAAGGAATATATATATATATATATATATATATATATATATATATTGTGAATGGGGAATAGAGTGAAGATATAAATGATGAGAGTGATGAAAGATGAATTACGTGAGCAATGAAGGGTGTGAATTAATGATAAAAGTTTAGTACGTGCAATGCAAAGGCGTGTTATAGTATTGAATTCGAACTGCAAAAATAAAAGCAGAATAAATGCAATGCAACAAAATTATGAGTTGTTCTATGGGCCATGGATATCATAAATTTCTGCACTTCCCACCTACTACTCAACAAATATCAAATCCTTCCTTAATAATATATTTTACACCAACAACTGCAACCCTCACTTTAAAACCCACTTTTATACACATTTTTTATTCAATTATAGATATCTAAAGGCCAAAATTTATATGAATAAAGCCATGTTTTCTCACTTCAATTCAATTGTAGGTTAAGAAGCAATAAAAAAATTATTAAATAAAAATTAATTTTAAAAATCAAAATAATTAATTATTATTTGATTAAAATAGAGATATTTTATAAACTAAAAAAATTATTGATATTTAAAGTAGTTTCTATTATTAATAAAAATTTATAAAATGATTTTTAAATTGATATCTAACCATTAGCTATTAAGGTTTTACTCAATACTCTTTTTTTTTATATAAAAAACTTTCATGTTAGGCATCACTATGTTACTTGGCATCTCAGCTTGGCACCTCAAGTAACAACAATCATTTGCCATCACATGAAAAAAGTATTATTAAAAAAAAAAATACAAAAATATGGGAAGACTAGATCAAAACTCATATGTTAACAAAAACAATACATAGATAGACTATACATAGGTTTTACTCACTACTTTATATTCTATATTAGTCTCTATTAGTTTTTTAGAGACAAATTTAAAATATTGATCGTTAAAACTTAGGTATGTGATTTAGATACAAATTTAGAAATCATTTTATAAATTTTTATTAATAATAGAAATCACTTTAGATATGAATAATTTTTCAGTCTCTAAATTAATATATAATTTAATGATTAATTATTTTTTGTCTCTAAATTTAATTATTATTTAATGATTTTCTTGTAGTAAGAGAAGAATGTTGTTGGCAAAACACACTATTAAGAGAATTTGATTTTTCACCATGTGTTTAATATATCTATATATTAATTCAATATTTTTTAATATTCTTCTTTTTATTGATTGCGAAAAGTAGTAAGTATAATTTATTTTTCTATACTGATCTTCGGCATAAACTTGTTTTAAAATCATTTTATGAACATTTTAAGCCAATGTTTCTCTAACATATATCTCAAAACAACTGATTATGTTAAAAAATATCGATTATTTCAGCTTATAAAAAATATTCTCAAGTTTCATGTTTAATTATATTGAGTATTTATTTTTGTATTAAAATAAAATAAATAAATAAATAAATCCAAGCCGTACAAGTGGTTTAAATGAGAAAAATCGAAGGAGATCTTAGTTGTATAATAAATATGATTACATAGCTTAGGGGAAAGAAGATACAGCTCTGATGCATAACATGTACTAAAAAAATCCCAAGAATATAGAACAACTATCTCTTTGCATTGCACTTCTATTTAATGTGTGTACAGGAAGTAATTCAGCGATTTCTTTATTTATTATAGAGTTTTTTAAAAGGTGTTTTAAAAAGTGTTTTAGTTTTCTTGTTCTATTGGTTAATCTAATTGTATAGATGCTGTTGTAACTTGATAAGGTGTTATGGATCTTGTTCTAACTTGATAAATCAAGTTTTTAAGTGAAAAAATAGTACACTTCAAGTTATTTAGACGTAAATTCAAGAATAATAAAATCAATACAATATTTTTTGTTATTGTGTTTCATTTTTTTTCACTATCTTATCTCTTTGCTTTTCTTGGAACTAGTTGATTGATGCAATTAGTTACTCTTATCAATATATAACAATTTAAGAAAAAAAATTCTAAAATTTTAATAAAGGTCACTTTTTAAAAACCAATTCACCTCCGTCGTTATTTTTGTTTTGAACCATTCTTTGTTTTAGAGATTGAAAAAAAATGATATATGTAATATTATATTAACTATATAAATTCTATCTTTTTAATAAAAATATAGAAATTGATAACAATACTTTTTGATATTTTTGACAACTTATAATAAATAAACAATTTATTTTATAATTAATTATATTAGTATTTAATTATATATATACATCTATATTATTTTTTTAAATTGAATTATTAGTTATATTGTTAAAATAAAGTTATAAATTATTACAAATTTAAAGCATCAACCCAATTGAACTTTTAGAAAATTAAAACAACAATTATTTTAGAATGGAAAGAGTATCTAAATTTGTGTGTAAAAGAATTAATTGCTTTGAAAAGGTAAAAAAATTGTTGAAATCAGTTATATTGGACATTAATTTCTCATTACTTCCGTCATTTTATTATTTTTTGCTTAAAAAAAGTTTGATAAGAATAATTATTTCATGTTAAAAAATCATGTATAAATCATAATTTATAAAAATAACTAAAATTTGTTTGGTTTTAATATTTTAATACATTATAACCATCCTACCTGAGAATCAAATCTACTGTTTCACAATTAATAACAAAATAATTGAAACTTTTGTTTGATTTTCATCTGTTCCTGCGAATCTTTTTAAATGCGTATTCAATTTTTACATCCTCAAACACGTATAATTTAAATTTTTAAAAATGGTAATTATTTTGTAGCAATTTTTAAACAACCTTCTTAAACAAAACATTATATTTTCTCACAAACAATTTTTCCCAAGCATGTTGCTCCAGTGTACAAGTGGATCAACATGCACACTTTATTGTGTTGGATGCAACTGATTCTTCAGTATATTATTGCGAATTCTACGAACAGCTGCATGTTACCATCACTTCACGTGCCTTTTACCACAAAAAAAGCCAATCTTCACGTTTGTAGTGAAGACCCATCACCACGCAAAAGGAACAACATAACATGTTAATTTTCAGTTTGGAACGGATCTACCTTAAGACCAGTTCCAACATTGTAAAACATTGCTCTAAAAATAGTAAACAACACTGCTTTTTAAATCCCCCCAGCTTGTATTCTCTACCAAGCTTGCTCCTTTGATCATCACTCTCAAAGACTAAACTAAACAGATTTTGTGCACGCAATGGCCAAATATTCCAAAGCAATGTTCGTGTTTGGTCTTGGGGTGCTGGTGGTTAGCATGTGGTGCATGAAGGGCACTGAGGGTGGCATTGAAGAGGATGCTGCAGCCACCATTCACGCAGTGAGGCGTGAAGACACTCCTGAAGGGTGTGGATCAAGCCACACCGAGGGAGGAGTGGAAGAGTGCACAGACGAAGATGACAGCCTCGGATTGTATGCTGATGTTGATGACACTTTCAAGGCAACCATGAAAAAAATCCATTCTCATCTCCATCATCATTCTCATTCCCATGACGACAATGATGACTCTCCTAATGTTGCACACAACAATGTCAATGTCTTGGGACATTGATACGATTGTAGCATGTTTGGTTTCACGTTCAGATGAGATTTTTCACCTTTCAGAAAGTGGTTGTGTCATGTTTCCACCTTCTTAACGTGATTCCTTCACGTCTGACAAACTTCCAAACACGCTGGAAAAAGGGTTTATTTTCAAGCTGCTGCTAAGTTTAGAGTCCAGTTTTTGTTTCCTTTATGTTTCGGTCCTCTTCGTGGGACATGCATAATTTATTTTGGTTGTTTAGCTTAATTATGTTTTTCCTTATTGTCATGGTTGAGTAAGTATATGTAGAATCCAGCAATAAAAAATGCTTTTACGATTTGAAACAGTGTTTCTTCTTCGGTTGGCATGAATTTATGGTGAAAGACATTTATATATGTACCAATATCTACACCTATGCAATTATAGGTCACTGCAATGCAGGTCAAAAAGCAATTGCCATCTTGTTTCTAATTGCTGCAGCATTAATATTAAACGTGCAGGAATGAACATTCAATGATGAGAAATAATGATGTATTAATTGCAAGTATCAACACAGTCAATGGTTTGTAATTGTTGGATGAATTAAAACCTTAAATGTGCCTAAAATTGATTTATGAAAGTAAAATGTGGCTACAATTGTGTAATTTTCAATTTTACTGAATCCATCTCAGTGTATTAATGTACAAAACGCATCCTCAGTAAGTTTAAAAGAAAAAAAAATGTTTCCCTTTCGTTCGAGCTCTCATTCATATGAGTTTAGAGTTTGGTTTCAAGACATTAATGTTGTTGGAGGTATTTGTACATTATTAAATAGGGACCTTTCAATATAGTTTTTAAAATAACTGTTATAAAAAAATCATATAAAAATTAATCAATATTTTAAGTATGATTCGTTTTATGTTACATATACATAGCTTCCCATTATTAGCTACAATCTTATATCCTTACTTTTTATAAAAATAAAATTTATCATCAATGAAAAAATTGAATAAATTTGAAGTATTTAAGGGATCTTATATCCTTACTTATAAATAATAAAATGTTGTGATACTACATATTGTGTCGTTTATTTTAATGTTCAAATTCATTTGATAGGGTTAATGTTCGAATAAAAAATGTTTTACTAGTTCTCACTCTTTTTTTAATATTTAATCATACTAGATTTTCTATACTTAGGTGCAAAGACTAATTTTAGGTTCGTCTCCCCTCCCTCTCATTTAATGAAATTATTTACGTAAGACTCTCATATATTAACTTTTTTATAATTAATTTTTAGTTATTGTTATTTTTAATTGATGCTAGTTAAGATTTCTGAACTCAATGTTAATAATGCTTTCGATTGATGTTACAAAGTTTTCAATTAATATTTTTTATTTCTTATTAGGAGTTATTTTACATTAACCAAAACCTAAATTAAGATTGTTTTCCAACATTTTTTATTAAGACTTTTCAAATAAAACTATATTCTGACATGTGTCCCGTAGGGCGTTTTATTGATACCATTGAAACTTATTAAGTAAGAATTATTTAGTAAATATTGATATAAATTATTTTATAGTTACCATTGTAAACTAAATTATTTATTGGTTAATGTAAGTTAATTATTTTATGGTTGAAGATTATAATGATTACTTTTTGCCGATGTCTTTAATATTAAAGTAAAACATTTTATTAAAAAAAATCAATAAATTTAAATTATCTTATTCAAATAAAAATTTAGAAAAATTAAACAATTTAAAAAGAAAACAATTTCAATTTAATATTTTTGAATTTCCTAAAAAATTGTAAAAATTCTTATTCAAATACAAGGTACGGCAAAGAGTTCATAATTAATTTTCATTTTAACAATTTTTGAAAAAGTGTCCCATCTTGAGTTATATTACTTTTTCTTAAAAAAAATGAAGTCTATAAGAACATAAGAGCAAAAAAGTTGATATAACTAAACTTATTATCAATAATACCACACACTGCAAAAAATGAAAGAGAAGACTAAGCGAAGCCTTGGGAGAAAAGAAGGTAGTATTATTTCCAAGGTTTAGAAATTAAATTTGTTGTAATTAGAGATGTGACGTAGACATTTGAAGGTGTAAGGGTTTTTGAAGCTCGAGAGAAGGACAGAACAATGATGATTGCCTGGTACTGTGTAAATGAATGGACAAGGCTTTTGTTGGTAGACATAAGCTATATACGAAGAAACATGAGTTTAATGCACCGAATATTATTGAGCTGGGTCTGGTTATAAGTGGAAAATGATACAGTGAATAATAATGTTAATGGTGATGGTAAGGCATAATAAGTGGAGAAATGGACACGATTCCGCGTGAATTGCATCAGAACTAAGTAAGATCGAAATATCACATTCATGGTTACTTTTTGGCAAAGTCATAAAAATAAAGGTGAAAATTTGATAATGAATTTCAAAAACTTGTCCGTAAAAGTTTTGTATATTTCAGAACAAACAGAGGATTGTTTACTATTGTATAGTTTGTAGATAAGATTTTGCTTGTAATTATTAGAAACTGGATATTGTTGCGCAGATCTACTGAGACCAGTAAAATATGCTGTAACTCAATACTACAACCAGAGATAGCTATGAAAAGATTTGAGAAAAACAAGGGAAAAAAGAAGTTGGTATAGAATTGACAAGTCACTTATGATTATTGCACCTTGACTTAGCCTGGTACCTGTAAACTTTACCACAAGCCAATTTGTCAAGCAGCTTAATCACACATGTGGGTGGTGAGAATCAAGAACCATCCATTTGGATATCAGTACCATTTGGATTTGTTTGATTGGCATTGAAGGGACTTCCAGCCACATTCTTCTGCATCGGTCCAGCGCCAAATGTAAACTCTGTAGGAGAAACTTCTAAGGTTGGTCGGGCAAAGATTGAAGGAGTTCCAGCAGTGCTGAAGGAAGGAGGCTGAGCAGGATCATGGATCTTTGGGAAACCAAAGCTAATTGAAGGAAGCACAGTAGGCGAGAAATTGGGAAGCAGAGAGCTGCCACTATCCATCGGTCCATAGATCTTCTGCTCATACTCTTGCAGTTGCTGGTATACACCTACGTTAAGGAAGCACGCATGTTAGAAAGATGATAATTGGCTTTGCAAGTCCAAATGTTTATTAGCAAAAGGGCGAAAACCTTCAATTTTGTAACAACATACTGAAGATAGTTGCTTTATTTAGAAGATATGGTCATGGTGTAAACATGCATGTCAATCATACATATAGTTGTCAATTCAAAATCCTGGATGATCCCAAAAATAATATCTTGGGAAAGCAAATATAAGTGGTATATGAGATAACTAACTTATACCATGCCCCATTTTCTTGGAAGAACATGGACAGACACCATTTATTTTACGCATAAAATGATGGGATTACTAGAATGGAACAATAAAAACAAACTCAAGCAACTAAATTTAGTGGGATGTGACCCGTGAAATGTAGTACATAACGGTAAAAACAGAAACTGCAACATTTATGTGTATGAATCAGACCTATGGCAGCCAAGGGCAGGCACAGAGAATGAGTTTTGTTGGAACCTAACCCACAAAAACCAATAGTGGGTTGCTGGAAAACACAGGACTCGAAGGAAAAACACTAGTGGGTTCCTCGCCAAACAAGTGATGGAAGTGCAATTTTTTTTTCTTTTTAATTTCAAAATAAGTGGGCAGTGAGTTTTCATTGAAGGACTCAACAGAAAGTGGGAGAAGATGGGTATCCCTTGGATCAACGTAAGTGTCTACCACAAGCCAGATAAAATATTTACTGAGGCAGCCAAATTACAAGATTAATGAAAGTTAAAAGGAAAAATACAATAATATTAATGTTGTAATTTGTCAATCTTTCATATTTACAATAGTTTGAGGGTTAGGCAACCATACTTATCTACCTCTGAAAATTTTGAAAACCATTATGGCAGCCTATGGCCACCCGAAGTCATAAGGTGGTTTTATCCCATGCTCTCCAGCAAATGGCTTCAAAATTGCAGTGGGATAACAGAACCATAAAACAGCAAACATAGACTACCATAATGTGAAAGAGTGGGACTGAACTTTGAATGAGAATACTATGAATATGAATGTAGTGAAACCACCATAAACTCGAACAAAAATGTGATGCTAGTTTTCAAGGCAGGGATGATGGAACAGGGAGAATTCTCACCTCGAAAGCAAATCCATGTTGATATTTTCAGAGGGGGGGTTATCCGAAGCAAGTCTTCGGTAATTTCTAAGCAATCTTAAACACGCAAATTACAACAACTTACCCACATGATCTGTTAATACTTCATCACTAATCTAAACAGAAAAAAGTCAATTTCCTTCTGTGACCAATTTAGCCTTTCTTCCATTCTAAATTTTAATAACCAATATCAAGTATTAACTCAGTTGAATATTTTGATTAAGTTTCCATAATGATCTTCAGATAAATAACTTCACCGGAAAAGTCCTCAATTACCAAGCACTGAAATCTGATGACTATACTGGATACTGGAACAAAACTGGATACAATAAAGATACATACCTTGAGTTAATTCAACTGAAAGTCTGCGTTCCTTTACCCACTGATAACTTTGTGCAAGTCTCCATCCTTTGGACTTCATCAAGTATGCAATCACAATAGCTGGAGACCTGTTGTTGGATACGGCGTGATTCAGAAAATTTAACATTTATATATATTACATCCTCATTGAAAGGCTGCAGTACAATAATCTCTATCAATTCCGTTTTGTATTTTGAGAATCATCATCACTAACTGATTCAAACTAACCAGCACCAAATGTCACTGACATGTTTATTATAGCACGTTGCAGCAATATCTTACCTACTCTTCCCTGACATGCAATGAACCAGAACACGCTCCTTGTCCTTCTCACATGACTCTGCAAAGGAAGCACACGGCATTTGCTTCATTATGAAGGGAGAAAAAGGAAGAAATATAAGAGAAAAGTGTATGTCAAGTTAAGACAAAGAATCCATTATTACCAGTTACTCAGTTAATTTTAATTAGCCAAATCAAATGTTATAACTCAATTCAGGGAATAACTGCATAAGAAGTGTTACTTATATTTAATATTCCATTAATATTGTCAACATTTACACCGATTATATTCTGGAAGACAAATATACGCAAAAAAAATAACGTAAAGGCCAACTCAATCTGGGAATGTTAACAAGTGACAACCATTTAAACTAAACTGAATGAGGAAAAGATTTATAGAGATAGCAAGTTCAAATAAAGCCTTATACACTAGAGAATTTATTAAAGATTAATTATACGATGATGGAAATGCATCAAATGTTACAATACAAACCCATACACACTTGTGTAAACATGCCCACTTGTCCACTATCAACAATAGTGGAGGAATAAAGATGGGGCCAGATTAGCAAACAAAAGGCAAAGGGCATGGTGAGGGACTTGGTGAAAAACTACAAAAGGTTACCTATGATAAAACAATTTTGTTAAGGCGTAGACATTGAGTGCCGATTTAGGATAGAGTAAAACATGTTCCCAGGAACATTAGTTATCAAATTGTGAATCAAAAGGCCTATTTTTTGAATCATGAATCAGAACGTATCACGAACCATAAGATTCATGATCAAATACTAAAATAAATTAAAATATACTTTTGACAAAGGAAATTTTTAAAATGGTGTATAAACAAATAATATTTTTATTTCCTTTACAGGAACATTATTGGGGTTCTTTGTAATTTTCTCTCTCCCAGCATTGATCAATACAAATTTTCAACAAAAAACTTTTTTTTCAGTCATCCCTTTGTTTTCCCACACCATGGCAGAAGTTCATTTCAGATCTATAGATCTTGGGTGTCTTTCACCTAATATCAACCTTGAAAAGGTTACAAACAGTGTCAGGCTATCCAAAAAGAGGATGATCGGCATCAGAGAATCCACAAACCTTGATCACCTTTCCATCTATGCAGCATGTAACACATTTGAGCACCTTTTCAAAAAACCATAATCATGCACCTCTCCACCAAGAAGATTCCATCCTTCACTGCCTTGGTCTATCACACTATGATAAAGTAAAGATTCCTACAATTCTAATGACTCAGAACGCAACTCTGAAGACAAAATGAAACTCTGCAATCTGTATTCATGGTGCAAGGGCTCAAATTGCAACTCATGAATCACATTAACATGTATTTTATGTGGATGTTATCACTCTAAGGACAATAAGAACCTAAATAATGATAAAAAAAGGAACAAATTGTGTTTGACCATCAACCTAGTCTTTGGAAGGTCCATTTAGGCTCAATTAGAGTGTTGCTTGGACTTCCTCTGCGCACCAGATCAAATCTTCTTATTAGTTCCTCTACTGTTCTTATAAGGTCAAACCACCTTATGCAAGATTTTACCATCTCTTCCTCAATAGGTCCTACTGTTTCCTTCTTTCTAATGCCTTCATTCCTGATCTAGTTTTTGTACGTCCACTCATCTGCCACAAGCCCATCTTTGTCAAACAGAGTTTATGCTCTAATTCGCCCTTTATCAACCAACATTCAATACCAATTATTAAAAGAACAAGTTCACTAGGAAAAACTTATAATTACAGAGTTCAGACTACATGCAATTCCAGAATGCTTTTCTTTTGTCCTTTTATACCTACGATTGGTATCAAAGTAATGTGCAGTAAAAATAACAGTTTTGTTCGTGTAAAACAGTATACTGTATTTAAAATTCATTCAAGAGAGTAGTCAATACAGCACATTCACAGCACTATAGCAGGAAGGTCCCACTCCGGTTAAGTCATTTTGTCATGTCTTCTAGTCAAGGTCCTGCACCAATCACAGCACAAATAGAGCCCTTCACAGCTGTTACCAGCTGCCCCAAGTGTTACAGGCAAGAAGACAATCTCACCCCCTTATTCAGTGTTGTTTTATGCTTTTTAATGGGGTAAAATTAGAAAAATCTATAACATTATATTCTGAACCCCTTTCTTCTTTGACACTCAGTCAACCCTAGCTTCTACACTTTCTCCTCAACACCAAGCCCAGCTTCAAATCCCCAAGGTTTCACACATGCACCAACAACAGCTCTTTCCCTTGTGCTTGCACGGTATCTGTTGTCACCAACCAAGTCCCTTGCTTCACCCAAGTTTGACTCGTCAATTTTTAAGACAAAGATTAACCTCATCAGACATGATGAGATTTTCTATTCAAATACATTCTATTTTCTCACAGAACTTGCTTGCATTTCCAGAGTGATGAATGTTAAACTTGTTTCCTTAATGTTTATACTAATTGCATTACACTGCAAAAAGATACAAAGAAACTGTTCCATTTGTTGCCAGCCATGTTTCAAATTTTAGGTATTTTGTTTATTTTTCAGCATATATAGATTTGTAATGTATATGGGATTCAAAATGGCAGTCATCCCACTATTGCACTTTTGGGGGCTGTCACTCCATACCTCTATTCACTAATTACTACTATGGTCCCTCACCATGGCATTTATCTCAGTAAAACAATCAGGAAGGTGCTCACTGACAAGAAAATAGATTAAATCTTTCTATCTTACCAACCTGACTATGCACTGTTGGGAAAGTTTCATAGTCTGAAAAACCTATAGTCAGGGATGCAGATGCCCATGATGAGAAAATTATAAGGAACCACTGGAATAGAGTTATAGATGGTGGAGATTCTCTCAAATAATCAAATTGTTGAAGGAATCTCCTTCAACATTGACTCTAAGAAGGCCCTTTTGAGAGAACTAGCAAAAACATTAACATAGGTAAAAGTGGATGGAAAGGGAAATTGCAATTTTAGGCAATGTTTAGATCGGAAGGGGGAGAACTAGTGGAGTGGGCAATAATTGATAATAAAGTGTAGGAGATTGGTTCATGTATAGTGGAGTAGACTGGTTCATAAACATAAAAGAATAAGGAATATCTTTCGAGACCTTTATTGATTTCCTATTACTAAGTAAGTGAAGAACAAATATCTAATGTCTATGTGATTCTACAATGGTCTTTTCCTTTTAATTTACTGCTTATTTTTTATTTTTTGATAGTATAAAAATATAAATTGACCAGATGATTCATAGAGAAATTCCTTCAGAAAAAGGATCAAAACACTATAAAGCAGATGAGCAAGTGAACACAGGTAAAAGTCCACAAAGCAAATCATTTACTAGTATTATGCATGAAGATAATGGCCAATGTTCCAATAGCAAGTACAAGTATCACATTTGATAGTTATTTATAAAAAATTGCAAATCCATGTTAAAGAAGCACCTGAGCAAATGTAAAGATAAGTAGAAATTTTAAATGGACAAAAAGGAAAATACCTAGAAACTGAATTGCTTCATCAAATGGTAAAGTTTTATCATCTGGTAGACAGTGATAGATAAATGAGTTCTTGTAGAGATTTTGACAAGAAGGAACAGTCTGCAAAAATAGATTATTCGAAGGTGTTACAAAAAAATAAACCGACAAGAAGTTTGGATATGCAGGTTTAAGGTGCAAAACCTATGAACAAGATAAAAATGACATACACCATGTAAAAATCGTTGAATATCACTCAAATTCATTCTACTTTTAGTCACCTCTTGCTATGTCCAATTAGAACTAACTGCTTTCCACCAGATTTTCCACACTAAAAAAATCATGTGCAATCAGCCCATCCAAAGAAGGTGATTGTTGAGCTTAAGAACCATGAATTTGCATTTATTCAGTCATGTTAGTCCATAGACTGAATTAATTCATAATGTCACCACCATGGGAACCAATTTGGCTGCCAAACTGCAATTCAAAATCCTCCAGAAATTTGATGATTACTCTTCTCTGAATCTAAAATCTTTCAACAACTAAATGTTTAACTTGAAACCAAGATCTTAAAAGAAGACACATAACTTCAAGGATTTTGTAGTTTTCATAACAGTAACACATTTTCTAGCAAGAACCACAATATTCCCATGCATTGATGACTTAGAAATTATAAGTATGTTGTAATGAAAATGTTAACCAAAACCACTTCGCTTTCAATTACTCAATTATTACTGAAAACCCAAACACATAATAATCCACTTAACCTCATAACATTTAACCTATCAGCATACTCCCAATTCCACAGCAAACATCAAAACATGCATACATTCATACTTAATCATTGGAGCATTAAAATCAAAATCAAAAGAATGATATTCAATCACAGATTATAACAATAATACCCCATACATTGAGTATACGAGAAATCCCCTGTGTCTTGAGAAGCTCCGAGCGTGATGCGTTGTCGTAGCTTCCTAGGTAAAGAAATTCCGGCAGAATCACAGAAGGAAAAGCACTAACTTGTATTGAGGTTTTCTCCGATCCAACTGGAATCCGGTGACCGCAAATCGAACACACTTCCCCTTCTTCATATTTGTGATAGTGGCCACATACCCCACAAGGATTCTCTCTCTCCCTCTTCCTCATAATTGAACGACAACACTTGTTTCCTTCAGACCCAGATCAAGAAACAAGGGATTGGGAACAAAACAGAGCAAGAAATTGGATCTTTTTGGAGGTGGAGAGAGACCCAAACAGAAAGAATGATTCAAACGTGAAAAAATCAAGCACCCAGATCGAGAAAAAAGGGAAAGACGGGAGCTTTGGCAAAAGGGAGGAGAGAAGGTGTGGTGTGAAAACAAGAGGAGAAGAAAGAAAGGAAAGAAAGAGAAATTATATGGAAGCTTGGTTTCTGTAAGTTTGATTTAATAATAGTGTTATGAACTTAGGACATGACTACAATCTATGTATCTGTTTAAGCTGGGAACACTCATTGGTTTGCACTACTGGATTTTGATGAAGGGAAAAACATTAACAAATGGTTTGATAGTAATTATAGAGAGGAGGGATTTGGTTGGATTGGATGATGGTGATGGTGATGATGGTGGACACAGCCGTGAATTTCTTGGGTACACTTATTAGTTGATGGATTTTGGGGGCTTCCAGATTTTGGGTTGGCACGTGAAATGAACAATCCAGGTTTCTTATTCTCCTAGAAATGAGAATAGATCTGGTAAAAACACAACTTGCCTAACACTCAACCCTCTCAGTTTCAGGTAAATAATCATCATTATCTTCCATCATAACTCCAAACCCTTTTTCTCCTCCTTTTTCTCCTATTTCTGTTTTTAGACAAATGTGAACATGCATTCAGACTGTAAAAACCTTCAATCATGATTGGTCACAGTGACGTCTTTTAATTGGCTGAGAACAACTTGATTTTTTTCACACAATTATTTTATTTTTATTTCCGAGATTCTTTCTCTAACTTTAATTTAATAAATAATCTTGTCCAAAATCTGTTTTAACAATGACAAGTCTAGATTTTTCTTTCCATATCCAATTTTGTTTTCAAAACTTTAGTCAAAAAAAATCAAAATCAGTATATTACTGACAAGAGATTAAAGAATTTAAATATATTATTGCGTTTGTGGAACAGGTCTTTCTTTGCACAATTTAAATCGATTTTATTGATTTATAAAATAGCTATAAACCTTAAGTCATCTTTATTAGGATGAAAAATTATAATCACTTTCATTGCATTTATAATATTACAAAAATTAATAAAATATAATTTCTTATGTTATTTATTTTATAATTTTAGTATATAATTAATAATCATTTTTCATTATAGTATTTTTTTTATTACATGAACACATATGTACATGACTATGTTTCCACTAGTTAAATTATAATCACTTTAAAAAACTAAAAGTGATGTATTTGTGATAAGTGAAAAGAGGACCAACTGTGAATAACATAGTTACTATATTAATTTCCTCCACATTATATTGAAGTCTTGTTTATTTTATTTTTATGGATTGTTTGTACTTTTTGTCAAAAAATAGACTATGTTTGAACTTGTGGTTTGGTTCCTAAGAAATGCTACTCTTCCTTGGAGAATATTTAGTAGAGGTAAACTGCTATGGTACCTTTAACTTTTTAACTTTTATTGGGATTTGCATAATGTTTAATTACAAGTTAGCCTTTTGCCATATGCAAGTCAGCTTGAGCTTCAACCTTTATAAATCTTATTTTGAACCAAAATTTTGAAAATAATTTTTTTTTTAATAATTCTATATATAACTTGTATTTTAAGACAAAATTTGAAAGAATTTAAATAAAATATTGAGTTATACATTAACAGACTTTTTGTTGTGAAGAGGTTTATCCATTTGTTGATGTGTTGTTTGTCTGGCATATCATAGTCAAACTATAATGTCAAGAGGCTGTTCATTGATGAATCAAGTGCTTCCTTTGCCCCACAAATATAAGTCTTAGATACGATGTGGACTCAAAACTATGGCTCAGCTTATATAGAAAAGTGTTCCTAAATTAACTTACCAAATATAATACCACCTCTAAATATCTCAACATGAATGATTCTTATTTAAACAGTATTAGACTATTTTAATGTGAAAAAGAATATATTTTAAAGAAATCAAGTTGATATATTTAAGAATGTCCAAGTTGTGATAGAGTTTGAAAAAATATTCTTGACCTTCATGTTATTAAGAATAATATAAAGTATAAAACATGAGTATAAAAATTAGAAGAATTGAGTGATTACTTTGTGTGAACAAAATTGGGTTTAGGTCAAAATATTTTTAAAAATAATTAAAATAAATAAAAATATATGCAAGCATGTATTCAATTTGATTGGGTTTTATGTTATTATGATGTAATACATCTCCATATACATTGAATATCGATCAGTAATAAGTCTTTTAGGCTTGAAATCCATAAATAAAGTACAATTGGACCGATTTGATGAATAAATAAGTTTGAACATTCTACCAGAATAATTAGTTTTAAGGTTATATTTTCAACACTATCTTTTGTGATTGGTGTTTCACGACCTTTTATGGAGTTGAATTTATTCAATTTTGATTTAGCTAAGGATTTAAGATTTTGTTGACTGGGTAGTCAATGACTAAATTATACTGTTATAATAGTATAATTTATGACATAATTATTGAATGTAATGAATGTAACATGATTAATTAATATTAAGTTGTCTTTTACTGTATGAAATCACATATTTATTACTCATTATCTTTTATTCAATTTAACTTTGAATGCCTCTAAGGATTGAATTGATCTGGTTCTATTTTATACGCCAAATTATTTTGATTCAACTATGAGAGAGAAGGTAGAATTTGAGAAGTCTATTATAAAGAGATTGTATTCTCATTTGAAAAGAAGCAGTGAAAAAAAATTATATTCTCTGTTGGCAAGAATATCTTGCTCTGCTTTGTTTTACTTAATATATTTTCCTCTTCAATATTTTATTCTCCTTATTTTGTCGTCTACCTTTTATTCCTCAACATCGACAATTGACAATTGGTATTAGAGTTATCTTCTTGAGGGATCTGTGAGGTTAGTAGAGTACAACAAAGAACCTATCAAAGATTTTTCTTACAAAAGTTTTAAATGCTTTACAAGAACAAGAACAAAGAAGAGCCTTGAGACAAGATGGAGCAGTAGAAGGAGCCTTACCAGTCAAACATCAAGGTTACAACAGGTATAAAAAAAGAAGAACTGGAAGAACCAACCATCAAATGAAGAGAATTCATTTAGCAATCACCAAAAGGGCATCAATTTATTTTGAAATTTGAATGACTTTGAGAAGTCTATTGTAAGACTATTTAGAGAGATTGTATTCTCATTTGAAAAGAAGCAGTGGAAAAAAATATTATATTCTCTATTCACAAGAATATTTTGCTCTACATTGTTTCACTTAATATATTTTTCTATTTAGTATTTTATTTCTCTTATTTTACTGTCTACCTTTTATTCCTCAACACCAACAATTTGTTAAAAGTTGGATTACATTGAGATTGTCATTTATTTTAAAACAACTTGTAAGATTGTGTTGTGTTGATCCAATGTGATAGTCGTTTATTTTCAAATAACCTTGTAAAACCAACCTTGTAAAACTTTGATTTGATGTGATTGTTGCTTATTTTCAAACGACTCCATGTTACTATGATTGTCATTTATTTTCAAGTGACTTATACTATTTTGATCTGATGTGATTGTCATTTATTTTCAAACACTTCAAATTACTATGATGGTCATTTATTTCCAAATGACTTATTGCTTTGATATGATATGATGATCGTTTATTTTCAAATGACTTCGGATTACTGTGTTGGTAGTGTATTTTCAAATGATTTTTACTACTTTAATATGGTGTGATAGTCACTTATTTTCAACCAACTTCACATTATAATGATAGTTGTTATTGTCAAACGACTTCGTATTACTTTGATTAGATGTGATGCTCGATTATTTTTAAATGACTTTGGTGATGATGATTCAACAATCTTCTTATGGTAAGCACCATAAGACTTATAGTCTAGGAATATCTAGATTCCAACATTGGAGTCAAATGTTCTCACTCAAAAGAAACACAATTGATAATTGAATTGTTGATGGAATCGGAAAATTCACTTACTTATAAACTTTTAAGATTAGATTAAAATATTTCAAAAAATATTTGAATAAATAAAAGATACAATTGATTATTGAATATTTATTAATTATTTAATCAATTATAATCATATATATTCATATCCAAATTATATTGAGAAATACATCTTCATATATTTTTTATACCAGGTACTACAAATAATATTTGAATTTCATTTACACATATAAATTTTATATTATTATATGGTAATATATATATATATATATATATATATAATATAATATAATATAATATGTATGTGTGTGTGGCACGAGTAACTATAAATAGTATTTGAAATTTTTTCGTAGATATATCATACTTCATTTTAAATTAATCTTAATTGACTGATAAATAAATAAAGTTCCATAAAAAAATATTTGTCAGCATTTTTGTTTAAATTTATATTAAATTATACACATAGTTATAATATAAGTTTTGTATTTAGTTATAGATAGAGAAATATTCTTTTAATAGATGAAACTCTATATTAATTTCTAAATAAATACTAATAAAACATTCAATTTATTATTAATTAAAATTTATTAAAAATTGCAATTTTTATGGATTTTATTGAAATATTTGACAAGTTCTAAATTTATATTTATCAATAATCTTGAACTAAAGTATACTACTCTGAGTTGGTTATAATTCTATTATTAACTTACCTTTAAAATAATTACATTTAGATATAAATTATGTTTAATATTTAGTCTTTTTAACAAAAAAAAATCAATTTATTTTAAATAAGTAGTTAATATAGTCCCTTACATTAATTGATGTTAATAATTTTATCTAGTTACAACTAGCTTCACTATATGAAGAGTTTAAGGTTTAGGTGTAGCATTAACTTAGATAATCCTAATCAAGCTTTAATTTCTTGCAAATTGCACCCATCATCCTAAACTAGCTTAGCTTAAGCCAAACTGTTTAAACCAGATATAAAAACCCTTTAAATAGTTTTAAAAACCAAATGTTTGTAAAACACTCATTACTGTGCATGAAATTAATGCAGAGGACCAATAATGGTCAAATTTTGGTTATTAACTTCCAAATGTAATTCAACACTATGTAATTAGAAAGAGAAGTAGCCTATTTCCAATCCAAAAGTATAAGTCTAATTGGATGCTCTTTCTGTTAGATTGTGTTTGAGTACCCTTTATGAGGGGACAAATGAGACACATGATTTTGAAGAAGGTACAATTAAAGAAAAACAAAAGAAGTAACGTACAAGTTATCTTTAGTGAGATGATGGTGTACTTTATCTTTACATGGAACAGGAACAAAATGACTGCTGGAATATATTCTGAGATGATTGGAAAGTAATGAAGACATGATTATGACTCTCCTTTTTTCTTTTCTTTTTTTCAAGGGAAGAGATTATGATTATGATAGGTTTTTCCATACTACACATACAAATATAGTTTCTCTAAATAAACATGATTAAAATAAAATATTTGTGTTAAGATAATAGATACAAGAACTACTTAAAATTAACATTTTAAAGAATCAACTTTGGTCACTAATAATGTTTAAGGTCTAATGATATGTGATTTTCTCTTCAACAAACTAGTTATGTAAAAAAGGTGAAAGAAAATTATTAAAGGACTATTGTGTTCCATGTTTATAATTTCAAAATACTATTTGAAGGCTTTTCTCCTTTTGCTGAATGAATAAGTGGGGTTGCAGCCTCTACAGAAGAATTTTATTAAAAGTCACATAAAAAGAAGTGGTAGTTTTTCTCTTTTTCAGCAACCAAATTAGGTTAATTAATTTTTTCAGGGACTGAATTAATGTTTAATCAAGACAATTTATATATCCAAACATAAAAAAAAAAACTACATAAATCATTACAGACCAAAACCATGTATAATTCTCTATCTATCAACCAATAAAGCATATACATAGGAAACGAAGTTGGGAAAACATTAACTTTAATGCTGTATAAATTACATAGGTATAAATTGAAAGCTAACAAGTTAAGAAAAAACCAAAAACAAATGTACCTCCCTAATTTACATGAAATAAGCTGAGAAATGTAGATACATCTAGTGACACTTCTGTCCTCTACTTGATACTGATAATGGTGAAGAGTGAATTGACTTTTGATTGCTCAAGTGTACATAGATTTGAAGCCTTCTGTAAGAGGAACCACCTTAGCAGACAGCCTGGACTGCAACTTTGAGGCAGCTTGACGAATATCCTGATGAATTAAAAACAAATGCCAATTTTATTCACTGATTTTTCTTTATCAAAACAAAAACTTATACATAATTCCTTATGAGGTTTTGGTGGTGTTGTTTGATCAGAAATGGGATTGCATTTCAGTAATATTTACAAACCTTTGATACATACTTTTATTACACATTGTTGAGATCAAACTTTAATTATGATCATGCCCCTCCAAGAAGATCATGACAATTCACAAATTTTGGAGATTTGCATCTAATATGCAAATATGAGCACTTGAAGGATTTAACTTGCAAGTTAAAGAAACTAAAAGGAAAAATATAGCATTACCTCAATAGTATATCTTGGTGAAAAATGGGTCAACAGAACTGCTTTGTTGCGAATCCACTCAGCATTTGCAATGATCTACATACATATCATAAGTTTACCGTTCAGGAATTCCACAATATATTATGCAGTAGAGTCGACATTCTGAAATAAGTTCATCACCAAGAAAAGGTGTGAATTTGTCTGAGCAGGTAAAGACTTTTAATATCTTCAAATGGTACAAGTTTGACTCATGAATGCAACATGGTCTACGACTTGGCCCTTGAAAAACAATGTACTTAGTTGAACTATTCTGTAACATTTGGCCAAAAAATGCTGCTGACAATACAAAGAATATGATATATATGATTATATTATAACTATAGCTATACTAACATGAACACCAACTCAATCTTTCGTGACAGAAAAATAAAAGACAAAGGGCAAGCATGATGGCTGGAAAGTTGGCCTTTGTGCATCTTTGATTTGTCGAGCTAACTACAGAGTAGCCATGAAAGAATGAAACATGTTACATACCTCAAATAAATGTGTATGACCACGTTGCCGGGCATGATCTATGCTGAATGAATCATCTAGGAAAGTTGCCTATTAAAAGAGTTTAAACAAGAAAAGCAGTCAAAACAAAAAGATAAATTAAGATAGCAAAAAAGAAGTAAGAGCACACTACAAAGGATGGCAATAGCAATTTTTGAGAAGTTTTATTCCTAGTTTGTCAAGTAAGCCAAGACCCAATGTCTAAAAGTACCGATGAAATGAACTTAGGTGGCTCTGATAATTCTGATACATCATACAACAACATAACAAAGAGGACGACAAACCTTAAGTATTCAATTAAAAAATGTTTACATTTTAATACTAATTGATCTTATCACGGTTAAGTGTCAGAAAGAACAGAGAAGAAACAATAAACGATAAACAAGAAGAAAGAAAAAAAAACAAACAAAAATCCAAAATTAGATTAAATCAGAAATTATGATTTATTACTGACAGACAGGACTTTTTCTTGTAGCCGCTCACCATTCTCTCATTCTATCTTCACTTTTGTACAGGCAAGCAAAAATTATATAAAAATACAGAGATTTCAATGAGAGAAAAGGATGGCAAGCAGAAAATCCTTATCTCTCCCCTTCGTTCCTCCTTTTCCCTTTGGGATAAAGAATAAAGGAAGACTATAAAAGAATATGATAAGAATCTGAAAGAAAAAACATATGGAGAAAGTGACCAGGAAAATCATAACCAAAGTACCTAAAATAATAAGGGCCTGCAATCTTTCCTTATATCCATCAAAGAGAAAACCCCTCTTAATTATCATTTATCAATAAACTGAAAACCATAAAAATTATTTTTTTTATCAGCAACGAATTAATATAATTTAAAAGAAACACTTTAGGGGTGTTCCAACCCTTATACATAAAACCTCCTAATTAAGCATTCAACAATTAGATCAAAGTTAAGCGGCACACCACTTAACTCAAAAACTTAAAACTAGTTAAAAAACTCAGTCCCAAAACCTGAGACTGCATAACACCAGCATAACACAAACCAGAATCCTGGTTATGAAGGAGACCTACTAGGGGAAACATGCTAACAGCTAGGTGTGACCAGCACATCAAAACCAAGTAGGGCAAAAAACTAAAGGGTCTCCAGACCTTGCTGCATTTGCTTCCTGAACCACTATATACCACCATGCATCTTCCAAGCATATCAGTAGCTTGACCATAGAACGCAGCATATGTCTCAAACCAAAACATAACACCAAGTGCATTGTTTATATAGCATAACCAGCATATCAACAATGCCGATACCTCCAAAGTTCATACAAGAGCAATTGCGAAATCACAAGCCATGATGGCCTGGACCGGTATAGTAACCACCAGCTCAGCCAAACTGAGGGGGACCTGCCTGACAACCTGTACCTTCACCCCTCCTTACAAAAACAGAACCGGGCTTTGATAACACAAACCTCAAACATCCTCAACAGCACCACCTTGACAACGAACAAACTCCATACTCCATGCCTGTAGTCGAGCACTCTACCACCGAACCAGGGATTGTCTCTTGACAGCAGAGTGATTCACCTATAACTCTTATCTATAACTCTTAACACATAGCTCAGGATTTAAGATCCAATCTGAGAAAGAGAAGTTAAAATTGTGTACTCTGTTTTTCAACCAAAGCCAAGAGTTGAGTTGTGCCCGGTGAAACCCTAAACCATAAAAATTATAATATCATCCTTTTCACTATCTGTTTTCATTCCTTCCAATTTCACTCTAACAAGGCGCAAAAGAAAAAGCTAACTAAAAATTCTCATGACAATACCTCAACTTGTAAATATGATCATCTTAAAGTACTAGTCAAAGAATAGTTAAATAAAAAAGTCATTTATGAAACTTGGAAGCCTGTTTTTATGCTAAAACTTCTTACATATACATTTTAAGACATTGTCCCATACTTGATTCCTGAAACGCTGTTAAAATCCTGAGTAAACTTGCAAACTCGGGCAATCCTGTGCATAAAGACGCCGCTGCAAGCTGACGCATATAGGGGGAGGTGTGGATCACTGCAAGATGATGATGTTGCTCATCGAATCACAGGATCATGCACCACATCGATCATTCCCCTCTTGTGAAGCTAGGGTTCGACAACCAATTTGTTGGCTAAAAAAACTACCTGACCTGACCCAAAAGCAAAGCCCAACACTTGTGTGACCCTTTTGTTCAGCTAGGGTTCCCATCCATTCACAAATCAGAAACAAAGGAGACTCTAGACGGTGCACACACCTCTTATGACTCGAGTTACGATTCCCGGATTTTGTTATCCGTCTTACTCTCCTCTTACAATCCACAAGTTTGACAACATATATTCCTGAACCTCTTTTTTTATTCTCTATTTCTAAGGATTTCAGATTATCACACTATCAATTCTCATAGTCCACTGAACTAGGAGATAAAATAATTGTACCCATTTCATTAAAAGATTGTACTATACCTCAGTTATGAGAATTTTCGCTCTCAATGCATCAGAATTGCATGGGTCAAGCATAAAATCTGGTGTTGTATCACCGGTGAAGGCCACCTCGGGAGATAGTATAGTGTCCGTAATCTAGAAAGGACAGTTCATTAAAGGTAAGGATCAAAGAAGATTTAGATCCAAATTGAGTTCCAGCTATCACAAACCTCGGCACCCGCCTTCTTCAATTTCTCAATTTGTTTCCCATTCAAGTGGGCATACTGTTTCCTCAATTTTTTCCTGATTGAGTAGACTACATAACCCTGCATAAAACAAGTACGTGTTTTCTTGTGATGGCCGACTAAAATATGCTAAGCCAAAGCCTGTTAAATTTTGTGTCAAATTCTTTGTTCAACAGTTTTAGTACACGGAATGAGGTAACTTCCAACACTGATATAACACACCTTTCAGTTAAAAGAAAATGGCTACAGAATGGTTGGTTGAAAGATACCTGACTAGGTATAACATGTTGCGTTCTGAATGGTCGGACAACAAGGTTATTCCGTATCTCATATGTCTCCCCTGAAATCAAACTTTGCATATCATTTCCTTGAAGTTGTCTCCTGATCATTAACAACAGACAAATGACACATACCCACATCCAAGGCAACCACTTCAGCATTCAATTCAACCTGGCCCATTGTTCTGTGAATATCAAGCAGCTTCTCAACATCCTCTTTGATGCAAGGAGGGACAAACACAGTGGGAGGTTTCAAATTGAACAAACCACGGCTAGCTACATACATTGGCAGCCCTCCCTAAATTATTCAACATCATAGCACGCTTATCCCAAATTTACAGTTAACATCCAAAGTAATATAAACAGAACACATAAAACTTACAAACAAATTACTAGGATGCACATTTACAAATCACAAGAACCACAGTGATCAGTGAAAACCAAAAAAAAAAGTCCAGCATTGTGTAAATTGTTTCCAGAATGTGATTGGTTTAGCAAAATTCCATTTCCCAATGCATGTTGAACCCAAGCCTCCTCTCACATTAGATTGACGTTCAATGTGACTGAGCACTTATTCAAACACAGCCGGTATATGCCATCAACATTAGCCTTGCCACCACCACATATAGGCCTAAGTTCTAACAGAGAAGACTTTAAACATCGTTTGGTTTGAGAAAACATTCTCTATCTTGGTTTTCTGTTTTCACTTTTAATTAAGGAAAAATGTCAGTGTTTTTACTTTATTTTCAGTTTTCAGAAGTTTTATAAGAAACTATGAAAATAACCCTTTTTACTATTTTTATGTCTTCATTATCTCCAATATAAACTTAAAACATAAAATAAAAACATAATATTTTTTCATACCAAACAACCTTCTGGCCATGCTAATAAAATATGAAATTGACCCCTTCTCCCCTTTTCTACGAATCCAAAAAAAAAAAACATTACCCCATAGAAAGTTATTGGTGACAAAAGTGGAGAACCTTACAATGTGATCAAGATGAGCATGAGTAATGAAAAGGAAGTTTTGATTAATAGCTCTACTAGGGCACCTCCCAATATCAAAATTGCACTTGAACTCAGGGATTATGATGCATGTCTCTTGGCCTCCAACTGAAAGGCCCTCAATGGAATAACCTTCCAAGTCCAGAACTTTCCGGTTCACCTGTGACCGGGCTATCCGGTACTGCTCTTCGTTATCAATTTTTTTGCTGATTTCGGACAAATACCCCGACCCTTTCAGCACATTGACATGGCTTTGCGTTGAAACTTGGTGGTGCAGTAGCTTTGGAGGGAAAATGGGTTGGTGGAGTGGGAAGAGTTGAGGGGTCTTGAAGGCTAAGTTGCTAAGAGAAATATGCATTGTTGCATATGAATTTGAATGGAGATGGATAGAAAGAGTGGGACAGTAAAGAGGGTTTAATCTGGGTTTTAGAAATGTTGGTGTCTGTCTAAATGGACCACAGGGACATTGGAGATGGAATTCGAAGATAAGGTTAACCTGCAAAACACTGTCGTTCCCACTTTTCGGAAAACATTTTCTTTTTATTTCTTTTAAATTATTCATTTCCAAATTTTAACAAAATGGATTCTTCTACTCTTGTGATATATTATTATAGTTATCTAGTGGGAAGATAAGTGTCAACTTTTATTTTACTTATGGTAATAAAAAAAGAGTATAAAAATAATTATTATAATAATGATTAAAATAAAAAGTATTACTAAATTTTATTTTAAAATTATGAAAGACGTGTCTATAAAAAAACATATATAAAAATAAGCCAATTTTATTATGGGTATTTCATAGAGTAAAATTGTAAGGAAATGTATAAAAAAACATCTACAAAGGCCATCTCTTTTAATAATGGTATAAATTATTATTGTTTAATAGTAAAGTTAGGCCTATAATATTTTTGACTGTTTCTTAATTTGATTCTATTTTAAAAAATTTTAATTGAGAATAGATTTTAGTGAAAATTAAGTAATTATGGTTTGTAGATAATTTGGTTAATCTAGAATTTATTCATAGATAATCTTTTCATGTTACCATCTAGTCTCTTCTTAGAATTCTTTATGAATAGATATAGTCTTCATGTTTTCGTTAACATATGAATTTTGATCTAATCTTCACATTTTTGTATTTTTCTTTTTTCTTTTTTCTTTTTTTAATAATAATTCTAAAATCTAATGTAATATTATTATAAGATACAGAGAGTGACGAAAATCCATTGTTTTCACATGATGTTAAGACTTTGTGTATTGATCCGTATGAATTTATTGGAATAAATACTACATTTTACAACTGAAGATGCAAGTATTTGTATCAATGTTTATGTTTGTATAGATGGCTACTCCATTTCCTAGCAATTAACAAAGCAAACAAGATTGCACAAGTAGAAGTATCATCTTGATTTCTAGTTTGACATATTTACAATCCATGAATATTAACAACACACTCTTCATCTACTGAATGAAATAGGAGAAACGTTTGTTTGATTCTGTAAATGCTACATCACTGCAAACTGCAAGTCTTGAAGTTGACAAGATTATCTCTGCATTTTGTAAGATGAAGCCATGAAGGATGGGCAAAGGTAACCCTTTACTTAGACGTGTATTGGCATGCGGCAAGAAGACAGTTTCAATAAGTGTCCACACAACTGGCTGCAGTAGGAAATCACAACACACCCTTTATCAATGAGGCGTTATAAAATAAAATTTTCAGTCACTATTATGCGTCATACACAACATAAAGGCACCTGAATGAGGTACATCCGCAGGTTGCCAATTTTGCTCCATTTCAATGACATTTGAAAGTCATTCAATCTGACAGCACCAACGAGGTTGTTTCCACTGATTTTGAACACACCTGTACCTTGAATCACCTGTGGAAACAGGATGTAATATAGCAATAATGGTCATCCTTGTAACGGATCAATATATTTACAAAAAACAAACAAGGACCACAGCAGCTGTTAGTCAGAGGATTTGGTCATGAAGGGTGGCACTGCTCCAATGCCATTTTTAAATGATAAAAGGTTAGGGGGAAAAGGAGAGAAGGGATTCTGAATAATTGGCATTTGATGAAAATATGACATGTTATGTCATGAGATGCAAAGCACTAATACCCATTTGTTCTTAATAATTCAGCAGAGTATAACTAGTATATGCCGATTGCTGCTCAAGTAAGATCACTAATATCATAAGATTCTCAAAACAATGAGAGTTCTAATATTCCAACATAGTTTACTACTCAATCTTGGCTTTAGTTATTTTTAAGCTGGTTATTCTTTAATTATGTGTCACCTGTTCACCAGTGATTGAATACATAGATATAGTATCTGGATAAAATATATTCCGTGCACAGATACACAAAAACAAAGTAGTACCTTATTAATACTAATGAACCTATATAAGACTTTAGTAATTCATTGAATAACAATCAGTCCAAAAATCACTACCAAAGTAAACTGGTCAAATGATTGGTTCTTTAAACTCAGTCTTTCTAGATGCTAGTCTGAGGTATAGGAAACCAAAATGTATTCTTACCAATTTGTCATTGTATTTGTATTTGAATCAACTAAAGCAATCATTGATAGCAATCCCTTAAACTGAGAAATATTCATGAGTCTGAGATACAGGGCAAACACAAATAGTTGCAGCCAAAAACATCCCAGGAAGATTGATTATCAAGGTTCAAAAATAAATTTTTCAGTACTCTAACAAGACTGCTATGTATTAGCTTCCTTTTATAGAAAAAAATTTATAAAAGAGAACTGCTCAAAGTTGTACAATTAAGCTTTTAGAATAGAAAAACGACTTATCTAATAGCTTTTATTGTATGCTGAACTCATTTTAATAGACACCAGCCATAGAATTTATCATGGAATAATATTTAGCAGACCAAGTAATATTTGGAATTGTGACGAATAAAAATACACAGATAAACTATGGCGATAAATGTAGTTAGTTTAATACTAATGATCTTACCAATGATATGCATGCCACTGGTATTACTTCGTCTTCTTCCAAAACATCAATTGTCATATCTGCAAATACATTGGCACCTGCTTTATGATTTGAAATCTCCACAACTGGAGGAGAAGATAAAGATATTTCCAAGTTCATGTCATGATTTGGGTATTTCTTGTACAGCTGAGGAATAATAAATCTCCATCCTGCAGTGTTCAATAGAGATTGATCTGGTATTTGGTCTACAATCCAGTGCATAAATTTTGCCTGAACAGAGTAAGCAATTTCTTTGATGCCAATCCAATGATACAAAACAAAGAATATTTTAAGAAAATATATGATTTAAGATCATAACCAAACATCTAAACTTACATCATAATATAGGGCTGATGCGGAGTTAAAAACAGCCTCATCTAAAGTGATTCCCATCATTTTTGATGAATTTGTGCATAGAATTGGAAGTTTCAAAATTTTGTTGTAGAGGTCAAGAATAGGTAGGGAAGGATTTCTTTCTATAAATAACCCATTGGTTTCAAATCCAACAAATGAATCACTTAATAAAACATCATTCACAAAAGTTACATTCAGAGAAGTGTGGTCATCAACCGGGACTTCCTTTGGAAGACTTTTCAAATATGAGTCTAGTCTTGAAATCCCTTTTGTAAGTTTCTTGGTGATGGCATTTTCAACTGCTGAACCAATTTTCTCTTCAAAGGCATCAACTATCCTGTTAGATATGAAGCAAAATTAAAAGTCAAAAAACCATAGAATCATTTTATGCCAGATAAAGTTGACAATGGAATGTGTGAATAGGTGATGACAAAAACTAAATCTGCTGGAAAACTTCAAATAACAATATTTCATAAAACATTAACTACAACAACATACAGTGTATATTCACCATATTTTAAATAATATCATGTTAGAGTATGGTTTCACCAGACTAGCTGGAAAATTTGGAAACTAAAAGAGAAGGAGATGGAGATGGAGTGGGGAATGATCAGTGGGAAGAAGTCACAATTGTGGAATTTTATATGCACAGTATTATGTCATTTACTTAGAGGATTTCCAAGTAGTAGTATTAGTAGATTGTGGTGCTATGCACAATTTCATATCCACTCAGTTGGTAGAAGAATTGAAACTCCCATAACAGAAACCCCCTCTTATTTTGTAGAAGTAGGGAAAGGGAGTCAGATATGATGCAAGGGTGTATCCTGTGAGTCGCTAAGTATGCAAATCCACCAAACCTTTTTCTATTTAGACTCGTTAGAAGGGTTGGTTGAAATAAGAGCCATTTTGAAGACTTGACAGTGAAGATCAAGGTTGGTGGACAGAATGAAGTACTCATAGGATAACCTCTATTATTAACTGGGTCAGCAGCTCCACTTAAGTCTACGATGAATGCTCTACAAGACTAGGGACATAATTTTGTAATTGGTTTCCATTCCATAACTGAGTCTGCTGGAGGAAAAGAGGAGATTTCCAACAGTTGTTGCAGAGGTTCTACACAAATTTGAGAATCTTGATGAAGCATCAGTAGGTTTGCTTCCTACTAGAATAGAAGGCATGATCATGATGACACACACCTCAAAGAAGGAACCGCCATTCCAAATATTTAACCATTTAGGTATCCCCCATTATCAAAAGTCAGAAATGTGCTAGTTAAGGAATGTTTGCAACTGGTATAATCGAACATAGTATTAGCTCTTATCCCAACTCTACTATGTTAGTTAAGAAAAAGGATGAAGGACCAAGATTTTGTGTAGACTACAGGGCTTTGAATAAAATTATAATACTCAGCAAGTTTCCAATCCTTGTCATAGATGATTAGGGAGAGATAAGGTGTTTTCCAAAATTGGATCTGAAGCCTGGTTAACATCAAATTAGAATGTGGAAAAAGGATATTGAGAAGACCACCTTTCATACACAAGGGGAAATATGAGTTCCTTCCTTGTGAAACCTTTTGGAGTCAGACACCCCTCTTCAAATGGTTCTTCATGAATGAAATTATCAAACCATTCTTGAGGAACCATATACCTGTTGTCTTCAATGATATTTTGATTTACAGACAAAACATGGAGATGCATGTCATTCATTTGAGCCAGGTTCTACAAATATTACAGCAACATGACAAGAAAAATTAGTCTTGGACAGCTTCGTCTGGAGTATTTGGGATTCATAATCTCTGGAAACAGAGTTGCTACTGATCTGAAGAAGTTGGAGGTCAAGTGGTCGTGGTCTATGGCGAGAGACATCCGAGGTTTGAGGGGTTTCCTTGGCATGACAGGTCACTATACAATTTGTCAGAAAATCCCCAAACAATTGACTTAACATACAAAGAAAGATAGATTCCATGGAGGAAAGCAGGCACAAGAAGTGTTCCAGCATCTTAAAAAAGTTATCATGGTAACATTTCCCACTTAGCAGTCCCCGAATTCACCAAACCTAATTATTGAGACAGATGCTTCGGAAAAAAGGTTAAGAGATGTTTTATTACAAGAGGGAAAACCAAGAGCTTTTTTGGAGTACATCTTTATCTGATTGGCTAGACATTTTACACGGTTAGGAGGACAAGCTTCACATTGATTCAATACATATGTCATACCCACATGAGCACCAAATAGCTAAGTACAGTATAGTAGATACTATACTACGGGGTTAGCCATTTGATCATGAGGTTTACTCTATCCCTAGTTTTATCTTGTCCAGTGAGACTGCTTGTATTGGTGGTGCTGCATACTAGTAGTAGAGGGTGTAACTGGTAAGGGCTAAAATATAAATTCATAACAAAGTGGTTGGTTATGACTTTTCTAGACGAACAAATACTGTATTAGTGCTGCATGGGAAAACTCCTATATGCAAGAAATATGGAACGCAAACATTAATAAGGAAAAGTAAGGGATAGTTTTCTTTGAGTAAATGTTTTCTGTTTTCTTTTCTTATTTTTGCTCTAATTACAAAATGGCACCACATTTTGATTTAGTTTTCTGTCTTCAAATAGAAAATGAAAATAAAAAATATTATATTTTTAAAGAAAACATGCAATAAGGCATCTAAGCTTAAAGGAGGAAGGATAAGCAGCTAGCAGCATAAGTTCTATAATGCTACAAAAAATACGTTCCTTTGTGAGCTAGAATCTAACATGGACATTTACATACCCTTGATAAAGCCAAGATGCACCTCCATCCAATTTTATTGAAATATCTTTAACATTAGACCCGCAGTCCTTGAGTTTCAGCTTCAAAGACCCTTCTTGGTTCTCCAAACCCAATGTAAGTCCTACTTCCATGCCTTTAACCTTTCCAGCAGTAGCACTAATCAAATTCCTTTCTGATTTCAGCCGTGAAGAACAGATAGAAACAGAAATAATAGTAAAAAAAACAGACATCATTTTAAGTCCATGCAAACAATATAAGAATATAAACTTTTCACAAAATAAGTAAAGCAAGGGTACCACATAAATTGCATACAGCATGCCATAGCACAGTTTATAATTAAACAGGTTAACATTGCTAGATACCAAAACCCACGACTGAAAATGATACCGTATCCTTCAAATCACAAAGCACACAGAAAACTAGTTATCAAGAATCCCATTTCCAACAAACCTCTCTTTAAATTCCAAACAACAAGCAACAAGTAAACCAAAGAACTCCCCTCCGCCCACTATAGAGAGACGTTTCAAATAACAACTAACATAACACAATTTTGTTACTTACACAAAACGTAATTGCACACACACATGCATTTAATTGTCAACTAATCAGAAACCATCATAGATATAACTTTCAAAATAGTTGTTATGAAGCCCAACAAACTTAACAGGACAATCTATAATCTGAAGACAGTATATAATCAATTAAATTCTCGCTATGTATAAAGATATAAACAAAACAAAGGATCAATTTCTTACCTGAACTTCTGCTCTACCTTTGTCCGAGATCTCAACAGGCACAAGCCATGTGCTATAAGAATAATACCAATTCATACTCAAATTACAAGTAACCCCAGAAGCTGTGATGGAAATTCCAGTCTCCCCTGGCTTTACATGCGAGGAAGGAACATAGATATGATAAATTGTGATGTTGGAGAGCACCATGTAGACATTACCCACAATTGGGATTTTCGTAGTCTTTTCAATATTTGGCAATTGAAGTGAGATGAGTGAGGAAATTGCCTTATTCACCAGCAACTCCTTCACAAAGTCAAGGCCATTTTGGGTAATCGACAGGGATATAAAAGCTTCGTTTTGAGGATGAAATTGAGCATACCCATGATTCAAGGAAGAGACTATTAGAAGCAGAACAAGGAAAGGTGCCATTTTGATTTATTGTTTGGGAAAATTGGAGTTGATAAACTGTTGCAGAGACAAAGATAACATAGGGAAAGTCGAACACCAAGAAATCTTTCCAAGGACACAGAAACACTGTTAATGGACATGAAAAGTCCAATTTGCCCATTCTGATTTGGAGTTCATCAAATTGAATAATAAATAAATACCGACTAATTCTGAAAGATATTATTTATTTATATGAAAAAAGTTTGGTATCATTCTCTGACAAAAATAAACAATTTCCGAGAAACTGATTCTGTTCAAAATAGTATAGAATTATTCTGAGTATTTAATATATTTGTATATTTAAGAATTCAATTTAAAATTATATTAGTTAAACTAAAATAATTTTGAAAATTGACTCTAACGGTTCAAAATTTATCAATACCATCTATTTACTCATATAATAGTTAGTTAGAACAAATATACGCATATTTTGTAATTATGTATCTTCTTCTTATCATAATTAAATATGTAGAGTCTAATTCTTGGATTTTCCTTTTTGTGTTTCCTTGTGTTTACACATAAACTATTCAATATATTCTTTCTCTTTCGTTATCACCATTATTTTCTTCTTGAGTTCCTCCAACTAACTTCTTATAAATTGATATCAATTTGATTTGATTTGTTATTTTTCAGAGTAAGATGACAAATTCTACATGCATTTCAAAATTAGTTGGGTCACTGCAGTGTACTACCCTTAAGAATTCTTTGAAAGATTCCATTCAAGAAATTATCACCTAGTTTTCTTTTGAATCGAATTCTAACCCTAACATAGATGTTCCTCGCCCAGTCCCATATTCTTGCAGCACAAGATTAGCAAGAATAGATTTTCCAAGATTTAATGGTGACAATGTGGATCAGTGGATTTATCAGTGTGAGAATTTCTTATTGATTGATCATACACCTGAAGATGTTCACGTGCAGTTGGCGATAATGCAGCATCCAGAAGGTCGTGAGAGAAAGGTTTGGTTATGTTTGTGTAGACCTCGTGGCCGATTTGATGAAACTCAAGAGAGACTATGAGAACAATATAAAGAAGAAAGACATCTTAGGACGGAAGTTTTTGCTACCAAAAAAACTGGTGTTATAAAATTTCTTGACATACCTAAATACGATTTGCTCATTTCGAATGTTAACACCTGCCTATATGAGTGAAAGACAGTCCAATAATGTTTGCTACTTTTGTGATGAAACATACACTCCAAAACATATTCTGATACAAAAAAAGTTATAGGTTGGTGTTTTGGAAATTGCAGATAATGATGACTATGATGAAATTATAAATTCTGATAAGTTTGGGGACCATGGACATGAACCACAAATATCAGTGAGTGCTCTCACGGGAGTGACCAATTTTCACACATTGAGGATTTACACGGTATTTTGACAAACACCCTCTGCATATTTTTTGGACAGCGACAACACTCATAATTTCTTGGATATGAAAATTACCAAGAAGTTTGGCTGCCAGATTGAGGAACATGAACCTTGCTGGTTACAGTTCCAGATGGCACAAAAAATTCAATTTCTTCTATGGTTAGAAATGTTTCATGGCGTATACAATAAACAACATTTACTTTTAATGTTTTTTAGTACTTTCGATAGGTTGTTGTTATAACATTCAGAAATTATAATATATTTTACGGTTATACAAATTTCTCTTAAGAATATATGTAGACTTAATTTATTTTTTTCGTAAACTTATATAAATCTAAAAAGTAATAGACTATTTAATAGGTTTTAAATCATAAAACCATCTACTAATGATAAAATAAGAGGTGACTATTAATATGACTTTAGATTACACAGTTAAATTTGGACTAGACGATCAAACTTTGACTAGATAGTTAAATTTAGATTAGATATATAAACTTAAATAGTTAATCTTAAATCGAATTGTTTACACATCAATAAATGATAAAAAAAAGACATCACATGGTCCGTAACATCCCTATATTTTTCCACATCTAAAAACTAAAATCTGTATAAAATATTAAAAAGAAAATATAAACATAATACAAATATGTCTACCACTCTTTCTTAAAAAAATATTACAAAACATATCTCTCTTCATAAAACTTTAATATCTACATAAAATTAAAACAAATATTCAGATTTCAACTAAAATAATTTCATCATTTAGCTTCTCACTGAGGAGGAGCTCAATCACCTGTAACATCATCTACTCCCGTGTAAATACACGATCATCACAGATAAAGAAACAACACAAACAAATAACAGGGTAAGCTAGCTAGATAAACCAAAATTGTATAAAATTTCAATTTGAAATTAATAAACATAAATCATTAAATTTCATACAATTCCTCCAAATCATCAAGTGTCATACAAATTCTCAAATCATCAAGTGTCATTCAAATTCTCAAATCATCAAGTGTCATACAAATTCTCAGATCATCAAGTGTCATTCAAATTCTCAAATCATCAAGTGTCATACAAATTCTCAGATCATCAAGTGTCATACAAATTCTCAGATCATCAAGTGTCATTCAAATTCTCAAATCATCAAGTGTCATACAAATTCTCAAATCATCAAGTGTCATTCAAATTCTATATTCATCTTTCACATGTCAGACTTTCACTGACTCATATAACATAGACACTTGACTCTACTTCCGGAAGACTCGTGTATTGAAATTAGAATCCTGAGACCTGCACCTGTCATATTACTCGTTGTGAATCCACACAACCATGCGCATAAACATCTCAATATCTCATCATCTCGTATGACAGGGTAAGTTCATATGACCTGAAAGAACATATTATATTTCAAACCCCAGACAAAGTCATATGAACCTCTATCGACTCTCACCAACTAAATAACTTCATCTATGTGATTCCATTATATCAGTAGAGTCAGGATGTCTCATTACGGGCCTGACAAATCAATACACCCTAACAACAATCTCAACACGGTATTTCCTTTCCTGAAAATACTATGTCTTGATCACACTTCCAAATCATTGCACACTTCATTTAACACATCAATACACCATTCAATCATAATATATAATTTAAACTTTCTAACAATCCAAATATATCCAAAAAGTTATTTAACAATAGTAATCTAAAATAAACTATGCTAAAATAATAAAAATAGCAATATTCATATATGTATACAAAATTTTGAATTGATCGAAAATATTTTAGGTTGATCTAAATGACACCAGACAGCACCAGAAATTTTGGATTGATCGAAAATATTTTAGATTGATCTAAATTACACCAGAGAGCACTAGAAATTTTGGATTGATCGAAAATATTTTAGGTTGATCGAAATTACACCAAAGAGCACCCAGGAATTTTGGATTGAACGAAAATATTTTAGGTTGATCGAAATTACACCAGAGAGCACCCAGGAATTTTGGATTGAACGAAAATATTTTAGGTTGATCGAAATTACACCAGAGAGCACCCAGGAATTTTGGATTGAACGAAAATATTTTAGGTTGATCGAAATCACACTAGAGAGCACCCATAAATTTTAGATTGAACGAAAATATTTTAGGTTGATCGAAATCACACCAAAGAGCACACAAAATAACAAAGTCCATGTTATAGCTGAAATTACTCTAAATCAACATCAAACAACCCATACTTAACAACATTATAATTGTATAACAACAACCATATATCAATTTCACATTTAAATCTCAATCAATTTCTAATATACTTAAAACAAACAATTTTGGAAGAAAGTTTGAGACTGGTGACCACGTCACCCTCACATCCAGATCTTCTAGCCTAATGTTCTATTGGAAATTAAGGCTAGCTTCCCTTACGTGAAAATTAACAGATATTCGCTAAGAGCTCCAAATCCACCAAGAACTTAAAGATAACATAATCTGCACCACAGAGTCCTAATCAAAAATCTAACTATATCATTAAGACCCTGAGCTAACAGAGATTAACCCTAAAGCTAAAAAGGTCACATGCAAAGCAAAGACAAAAACAACCTAACAAGTTCAAAAATTTGACTCAAAAAGAAGAGCAAAAATGAACTTACTCTATCAGAGATTCTGATCGGGCAGTCTTGTAATACTCACTGTCAGGAATCTGATGGTGGACTCTGATCGTCGAACTGATGAATGAGGAAATCAGAATCTTAGAGAGAAGGGAGAGGAAAGGAAAAGAACTTTATAGAGAGATGGTGACTCTTTTTAAAATGAAACATGAATAACAGAATTTCTATTTATATGCTCTTTTAAATTTAATAATAAAATATTCAGGTCTCATTTTAATTTTACCACTTCTACACTATTTTTCTCAATCCTTACACGGTCTTTGTAATAACCTTTAAATATCTAAATTAGAGTATTTTATTGTATATAAGTGGGTGCAAACCTCAACTTTATGAGCCGGTTTTATGGGATTGAGTTAGGCTTAAAGTCCACTTCTTAATATGGTATCATAGTCATTTCGGGCCTATCCTAGTGTTTGTTGGGCTTATCAGGTCATCCGCTATCGAGCCGCAATTGGACCACCCATAATATATAGTCTCACTCACGTGTTGGCAGTCTCGGCGTGAGGGGTGTGTTGGAGATCCACATCGACTAGAGATTATAGCCTTTCATTGTATATAAATGGGTGTAAACCTCAGCCTCATGAACCGGTTTTATGGGGTTGAGTTAGGCTTAAAGTCCCCTTCTTAATAGGCAGTCTTTATAATAACCTTTAAATATCTAAATTAACAACACATTACACCTACAAATTTAAACAAACTAACTAAGTTAAATCTATTTAAAAAGTGAAATTATCCTATAATATAATAATAATAGATTATCTCTTTTAAGTGGGTCACCCCATCTTTCACAAAATGGAAAAATATAAAACTAGTCATTAAAATGTAATAGAATTGCAAACTAAACCATTGAAAGAAAACTATAACTAATGATTACAACATGCCTTATAAATAGAGGGCATGGGTTACCCATTAGACTTTTTTTCCTCAAATAACACGATTTTCAATTTTAATTCTCCAACTAATATTTTTTTTTTCTATTTAGCACTTTTTTTTTCTGTCTGGAATTGAATGACAAATGAACTCTACAATATCATTTTTGGGTTCGCCAAATTGAAGAAATCAACATAACATAAAAAATTACAAAAAAAAATGGGTTTTTTAAAATAATTTAAATGAAATTACCATAGTAGCAATGTATGCCTACCTATGTTTTTGTTGATTACACAACAACATATTGTTCCAATGAAACTTAATTTATAATAAAAAAAGTCAGGAAAGTATTAACCAACAATATTCTCTAAAATATCATGAATGGATAAATGTGACAAAGTTATATTATAGTTTAATAATGACTTGTTCAAGAAATAATTTGGGTGAATAGTATCTCGTGCTTTGTGTGATTCATTGGGGATGGTCGATGGGGTAAGATTCAATCTAAGACATTGTTTTTGGCTTGACACCCTGTTCAAGAATCTCTCGATTATTCATAAAATAATGTGGGTGAACAGTACCTCGTGTTTTGTGTGATTTCTTAAGGATGGTTAATGGGGCGAGATTCAATCCGAAATATTGTTTTTGGCTTGACACACTGTTCATATGCCAAAGTTAAAAATTGAAGTCAGATTTTTATCATCCATCGGAAAACCAAAATCTCTTTCAATCCAATACCAAAAATAAGAAATAAAAATCGAAACTACCCCAAAAATTTGACCAACAGTAACCAATTCCCAGAAACATTCAAGTTATCATATAATTAATTTCGGATGAACATTCAGCAAAGTTAAAATTATATTTTTCGCAAATTGAATTTTGATCATCCTTGGAACGATTATTTTTCGTTCTTATCATTATCATAGAAAATTAGAATTAGGTTCCACATAAACCAAATTCTAAGAGGATTTTTCAAAAATAAAAATGAAGATGAGAATTCGGTTTTCACTGTAGAAAAAAAAGTGCTAGATAAAAAAAAAAGTGCTGGTTGGGAAATTAAAAGCGGAAATTGTGTTATTTGAGAAAATAATTCCTACACATTCTACAGAAGAAAAACATTAAAAGAGAGAGAAAAATTTTCAGTCTTAAAAGGAAGTTGTGATATATATATATATATATATATATATATATATATATATATATATTTATGTTATCTATTTTCTATTTTTCAGTTAGGTATCCCTAAACCCAGCCCTTTTTAATTAATTATGTAGTACTACAATTTTTTTGATTTTACTATAACTACCACTAGTATTTACTGCATTTTTTCTTGCACTCATTTTGTTATATGAATTATTGTATGTGTCACATTATCATGATTACATATTGCAGTGGAAAACACTTTTGATTCTAGTAAAAGGAGTATATATAATGTAGCATAATTAATTATTTAAAAACTATTTCTAATAAATTACTTATATATATATATATTATTACCTTTTATGTAATCAATATACTGAACAATTAATATTTGTAAATAAATATATCATTTTAGTGCATTAAAATAATTTAGCGTAATAATATTAAAAAAAATATTTATGTTTATTTCAAACATATTGTAATGTTTAGATTTAGTTCGGTCCCACATCGGAAGAACAAACTATTTTGGTCTATCCTAAAAAATAATTCTAAATATAAAAGATTAAAAGTCAAAGTATAAAAATATGTATATTTAAGTCTCCTATATATATATAAAATGATTCAATATAAAAAATTAAATATATATTTTTTAAATTTAAATCTCATATTAAATCTCAAATTTAATTATTTTTTTTTATCAGCAAAGAAAATCTCAAATTTAATAAGACTAGAGAATATCTTATACATTATTAGGACTATCTCAGACGTATGATTTCTTTTCTTCTAGAGGTCTTTATGATACTGTAATGTTTTGCTTTCTGATTTTAACCCAAACCTAATTTCATACACGTGAATTATGTGCCTTTTACTTTTGCCACGTGCGGGAAACGATGAAGACTTTTTTTGGAGTTCTTTTTTACCTAATCATGTGCTTAAGATATTCAAAATCTTTGCATTAAACCAACACACATTGGTTTTTACGAAACAATGTGCACTGTTGAATTTTAACATTGAGCATTTTCATGTCTCAGTTAAAATAAAATAACAACTAGCTTCCCGGAACAAATTGTGATTGTATTGATTTTACTGCTAAATTTTGGAAAACAGATCTCAAACAGAACAACCATCTCAATCCTGCACTTGTCACATTATGTACAATGTACACATAAGATTATGGAATCAAGAATCTACAAGAAAGTCCAACCATTACATCTCAATATAGTACCATAAACATGATTGGACCTTAATTTATTACAAGTTACACATTAGAAGCTTTCGAGGAGCTTAATGTAATCTCTGTCCTGCTTCCCACTTGCTTTTGTTTTTGCTTAATGTCCTTGCAAGCGTTGCCCCAACCATCTCTCTTGCTTACCTGTGGGAGCATTAAAAATCTATATTCAGAAGATGGTTAAGATACACAAGCAACATTCTCATGCATTCATATCATATCTTTCGAGATCATGGCATTGTATTTAGAAAGGTTAATGAATCATTATTTTGGTTCTTGAAGTTGAAAGTATGAAGTGTTGTTATCTTAAACAAAATCTCAGTTGATTCATCTATATCTGTAAACTTTATTATTTAGTGTCATTCTTATCTTTAAGTCACATTTTTTAATTATTTTAGACTAATGTGATTGATGAATTGCATTTTTAGATCAATGTAAGGAAGGAATATAATGGTAATTTGTCCATTAAAAATCATGGAGACATAATCATGAATTTGTTATGCTTGGCTTGGATGGTATGCGAAGTAATGAAAAATTCTGACCTTTGGCTGCTGCTCTTCATAGAGCTGATAACTTGGCACTGTTTTCCGCCTTGAAACGGTTCTCCTAGCCTTGAAGTTGGTCTTTGTTATGTGGGGTTTGAAGCTAACTTTTTCTTCTTGTGAATTGATTGAGTAGTTATCAAAATGAAGGGGCACCTCATTTGATCCGCAGCTCTCCTTTTCTTCCCCAGAAGCATCTAAAAATCTTGTCATGATTGTGAATTTGTGAGTACTGTTAGAAGGGTCATATTGCTTCATGGCATGGCTTTCTACTGATGAGGTCTCTGGAAGGCGTGTTGCCATCCATCTCTCAAGCCAGCTCCAACTCATATTTGACTCCATGCTGTTGTGTTTTGTTAATTTTCTCTTTGAACAGATTCTTAGCTGCAACAATCAGGATCAGTATTTTGTTGTCAGCCATGTTTGTCCTTTATATACATTTAATTTTATGCATTGTTAATGTAATAAGTTAATTATTGTGTAAGTCAAGCAAATTTATAATGCATGGTTCCTTGTAATTGAATGATAATGTAAAATGCACTAGTGCATGTGATATTTAGTCTTTGGTGCTTACCTGTTGTGAGAAAGCATAGGCCAGTGCTCTTTCTCTTCTGGTTGATGCCTCCATTCTACTCTGCATCCTCATTTTTGAAACATAACTACTTACGGTGCTGTCATCCCAGTCTTCCTGAAAATGTCTTGTGTTATTTTGCAGCTTAACAGAATTTTGGTTGGTTTCAAATTATACCAATTTGATGGGTCCCAAGTTAACACTCTTAGAAATGTTCCAACTATGTGTGCTGTATGTAAAACTAACAAACCTTGCTTGCTTTAGTTGTAGCACAAATTAACATAAAGGATGATTATCATGTTAACATGTCATCTTCTTTATTCCTTTTGTCACTCTTCTAGTTTTTGTTTTCATTTCTTTTTTCTGTAAAAGAAAACAATGATGTGATATTATATTAGCCACCCTTTTTGTTAGTCATCTGCAGTTTAAAACATGTGGGAAAGATGTCTTAAAATGTTAATTTTATCTAATTTCTTTGTCCTTTTCTTCTGAATTCATTCTCTTGAGCATCTTAATTATTTTCTCTTTTAACCAAAACCTGGAGGCTAGTTCACAACGCATCATTAGCTTGTGTTATACCTTTTGCTTTATTACTTGACTTCTGGTCCTGCGCTGAATACGGTGGCAAATGCCCTTTTTTTCCCCTTCAACCGAGAAAACTTCAGTGGAGTTTGCAGTTTGGACTTCAACTGATGTGCCCATGGACTTTCTATCAAGACTTTCTGATACTAAATTGAACTCCTCTTTTCCTGTTTCTGATCTGATTTCTCCATTTTCACGCCTCAACTGTAATGCAGCATATTACTGATGTTAAAAAGCGATATTATATGCTATGATTAATTAAGAAACAAAGTATGAATCATGTGAATATTAAGATACCATTATATGCTATGATTCTAAAATGTGTAACCTTTGGCACTTTTTTCATTAAAAAGTTACAGAGGGTTGAGTGATGAAATGGGGGAAATTAACAGATGTGAAGGGTGAAAATTGCCATTGTCAGATAAATTATCTTTTCAATTTTCCTCTATTCTCTCTTCAATGTTGCAACTTTCACTCGCTCCATGCACAAACAACTTTTGAGGATATTTCCTTCACTTGATTACAGTTTTTGCATAGACTAAGATATTCTCTATGTGAATAAGAAGGTTGATGTAATTAAAGTTTGGTGAGCTTACCAGGAAGCCTCTGTATGTTGATTGAATAAGAAGAGCTGCTTCTTCCTCAGTCAATGATTTGGAGTCTGAATTTGGCCTTTTCTGTGATACATTCTCCACAGTTTCTTCACTATCAGTGTCCCCTTCATCATTCAAGTCTTCCAATATGGACTGTGAAACCGTGACTTCAGTGCTCTTAACTGAAGCTGAATCATTCTCTGCAAGGACTGAATTGAATTCACCGCCACACAAGTATGACTTAACAGATAACCATCTTCCATTTTCAGCACTATTGCGTCTCATCATCTGTTGGCATGTCATAATTCAAAGCTGGTTGATGAAATATTCAATGGACAATACTATTACTCTAAGACCAATGAATGAGAACATTATTGGAATGTAAATTGAGGTAAAAGAATTGTTGTACTATGCTTTTTCTATCATACATATACAAGGTAAAACAAAATTAAAAGAAGTAGTATTTAGAGAAGAAAGAAAGAAAGAATGGAGCTTGAGATACTAACTTTGGTTTCATGCGACCCATCAGAACGATTTTTGGAGAAGACACTTCTGACCAACTCCCCAGTGAACCCCATTTGAGTTTTCTAATTCCACAGCTGAAATGTCCTCTACTATATTAATATGTCAATGCAGAAAGGTGGAGTAGGGTGCATTATTAGGATTGGATAAAGTATAATAAGGAAAGTGACACATTCTTACTTGATCAACAATATTAGGCATTAAATATGAATAAAGTTGGGTTATTTTAAAGGTTACACGAAACTGGTAGCTTTAATATGTAGGGAGAGACCACATGTTAACTAGAAATAGGTTGATGATGATGATCTGTGTGCAGGGATTGCAGAGCTGTAAGGGTACCTTATAAGTCAGAAAATAATAGAAGGTGGAAAAGTTAAAGAAGGATAAAAGAGTATGGATTTGAGTGCATGTTTTTATTGCTTTTGTATATACTTTTGGCACATGGCTTGCAGATGGTAGGCTTTTATAAAGCTTACTTGTTACTGGGGTAATGTCCATTATTCCTTTATGGTTACTGTTTCTCAGTACTTAGCCTCCTATTTTCATTTTATTTTGTTTTGTTTTTCTTACTTTAGTTTTATGCCACTGACTTTGGGGACAGCTTAGGAAGCCTGGGATTCTTTTTTCCATGGATTCTTTACTGTCAATTTTGTAGTGCTTTGGCAGGTGTGCTGTGTTTCTTTGTTTTGGATAAACTCATGAAATGGCAAAGCTGCTATTTGTGAAATGCTACCTAATAAATTATAGCTTAAGACACCATGATTTTTTTTTTAAATTATGTTAAATATTTTATTATGATTTTTTGATAAAAATTTGACTAATTATCTTTAATAAAATAATTTTTTTCAATCAGAATTTCTTTATTATAAACCTTGAATATGATACTTTATTTAAATATTTCAGATTCAGTATCATTCAAACTACCAACTAATATGCTAGTGTGTCTACGACCTCATGTATGGTTGGTTGGAAGAAATAAATGTTGAGTGAGAATCCAGGGAGCTAAAAGAATAGCCATTAGATATACATGGTAATTAGAGAATCATGGATTGTTCAATAAAAACGAAACCTTTTATTAGTTTATAGTGTCTCGACCACAATACCTTTTATTATAATAATTAAATATTTATAATAAATAATTTTATCTTATTTTTTATTTTATTTAAAAAATCTTGTTTTTTACTTTTTTTTCTACTTTCTATAGGTAGCACAGATACGGACACACAAAGATACGTATAATCTCTAAAATGTAAGGTACGGGGACACAGATCTATATATTATATAATTTTGAATTATATAAATTGAAAATAAATATTGATGTGCAAAAGCATGTTTCAGATTCAGCAGAAAGATATTTTTCATGACTTGTTCAAAAGAATTTGTTCCTTATTTTTATAATCATAATAAAAATTTATACAATAAATTTGAGTTTTTAAAAAATTATTGTATTTATACTCTTTAAAATTGTGTTAGAACCGTGTTAGAATTTTCAAAAATCCAACAAATATTTTTTGAATTAAACACTTCATCGATAAGTGTTCTACGAGTATCGTACGAGTGTCGACTCTGATACGTGTGTCTGACACGGATACACCATTTAAGAGAAGTGTGTGAGCTTCCTTATACTCTTCATAATCTAATACAATTAAGTGATTATTACACTCTTAAAGAAAGTGTTGTTTCTCGTGATGTGGCATCACTTTATTCGCATTGTCTTGTTTTCCAATATTTTCCTTTTACTAAATAATAGTAAAACAACACAACCATTTTTTTTATTGAGTGGAGGAAATAGTTATTTTGTTATATGCTTAAATATATATTTCTCTCTAAAATATTTATAAATTTAATATTTACTTTTTAATATTTTTTTTGTATGTTTATCCCTAAAAAACCTTATTTTGTATTTGATTTTTTGTAATATATTATCTACATTAACATGGTATCTCATTATAGAATAAAAAACATATTAGTTATTATAATAAGAAGTTTTAAGGATTATTTTTTTTCTTAAAATTATTCCAAAAATTTGTTAAAAATAAACATTATTTTTAAATATTTTTTAGGGACTAGATACAAATTTCAATAATAAAATAGTCAAGAAGAATTTATTAGGTAATTATTACATAATTTATTATTTTTTCTAGAGACAAAAAAGTATTTAAGTATTTTTATATGAATATTTTTTTTTTTTTGGTAAGATTTTAATACATAATTTTGTAAATTTGATAATTAGAGATTTAAATAAAATAAAATTATTCAAACTTTGCTTGTTAAATGTTGGATTAAACTCACCATTATTCAATAAATAACAAACTTACTCTTACTTTTACACTTAAAAGACATGAATGAATAAAGTTCAAGCTTTATAAATTAGAATTAGTGTATTTATAACATTAATAAATGAGATTCTTGTATATATAAATTTTTATAATTTTATCTTTTTTAGTAACTATATTTTAAATTAAAATAACTATTCATAATAAAAAAGTTATCTATAAGTTTTACTCTTTAATAAATAAATAATTTACTTATTTATTTATTTAATAAAATAAATAATTGAATAATTTATTTTTATTTTTATTTCAAAATTAACTAAATAATATTTATTAAATAACGGCTATATAATCTTTTGAATATTATTTACAGAATTATATATATATATATATATTAAATTGTATTATTTTTTAATTAATTATTTATAAAATAAGAAAGTTTTTAAAAATTATAAATTATGTATATTTTAATCATGTATTCAATAATAATAATAATAATAATGTTAGTTTTATATAAGAAAAGAGATCGATTTATTGCAATTGTGGTCACTAAATCGTTTTTTATTTTAAAATTCTTCTATTATGATTTTTTCATATTTTTAATTTAATTTTTTTATAATGAAAAATAATGAAATATTTATTAAATTTCCCATTAATAAACCTAACTAAATAAAAAAATTCAAAATTATTGGAAAAGAAGAATGAATAAGATGCATGAGTAAACAAAGTTTAAATAAAAGACAAAATTAGGATGGAAAGTGATAGAAATGAGATTCAAGATACAAATTCCCTCTAGAATTCAACCACCCCATTAATTGGTTTGGCGTTCCAAGCACCCAAGACAAACTACATCTCAGTCTTCATTGATACCTCCATTTTCAAAGAAGACAAAGTTGAAGTAATGCAACTTAAAAGGAACAATATGCTACAAAACAAAAGAACCAACAAAGAATTAAGCTTTTGGATCATTCAATGGCGAGGGAGGTGGCACATAGCATAGTTGTGGACATTTTGTGAGAGTTTTGTTGAGATTGAAGGCAACAATATACACACCAAGGAGTTTGGAAGACCAAACATAGCTATGTTTGAATGCTCACCATGGTCTCTTAACCTATTATTTTTTAATGTTTGGTTCTTTTCAATTTGATTTGAAATAGAATTAGACCACTCTTAGACTCTTGACTGAAGTTGCTTATATTTATTTTTTATTTTTTATTGATAAAAAAGTGATATTTTAACTTATTATTTATTAAATTAGAAACCATTTTAAAGACTAAAAAAATATTAGTTTCTAAATTAGTTTATATTATTAATAAATAATTTATAAATTGATATATAATTAGCTACAAAGGTTTTTCTAGTAAATTTAAAATTTAAATAATTAATAATTAAAACATTGGTAGCTAATATTACAGTAAATGAAGATGAATATTCCTTGTCTGATGTGATGCTTTAATGTAGCGTACGTAATCGCACGTAATCGTAATGAAGAAAGAGAGGTTTTGATGAACCCTAATTGTAGAGAAAAATAAATATAACAGAAACTTTTATTCACTTGTATATTAGAGAGTAAAATACATGGTGTATATATAAGAAAAAGATTAAGACCTAGCTGAAACAGAAAAGAAAAGTTGGGTCAAACAAACAAAGCCCAATAATTTAAAATAGAAAATTAAATATATTAACACCCCTCAAGCTGGGGAGTAGATATTTGTCAGGCCCAGCTTGGATTTGAGAGTAGAGAATTGTGCGGAAGCAAGGGGCTTGGTGAATATGTCAGCAACTTGCATGGCAGAAGTAATGGGTAGTAGTTTGAGGAGACCAGAGTTAAGTTTTTCACGAACTAGGTGGCAATCAATTTCGATATGTTTGGTTCGTTCATGAAAAACTTGATTGGAAGCTATTTGAAGGGCAGATTTGTTGTCACAGTACATGGTTGCAGGCTGGGAGAGAGGAAGATGTAAATCCTGAAGGAGGTAAGACAATCATTGTAACTCACATGTAGTGGTGGCAAGGGCTCTATACTGAAGCTGCGGGAGATAGTTGACTGCTTCTTTGATTTCCATGATATTAGGGAGTCTCCTAAGTAGATGGAATATCCAGTGACAGATTTGCGTGTGGTAGGACATGTTGCCCAGTCAGAGTCACTAAAACCACAAAGGTGAAGTGAACTAGTGTGAGAAAAATATAGTCCTTCACCAGGGATGCTCTTGAGGTAACGCAAAAGATGTGAGACAGCTTGCTGATGATGAGTTGTGGGTGCATATATGAATTGGCTTAAATTGTGGACAGCGAAGGCGATGTCTGGTCGCGTGTTGGTTAAGTAAATTAGACGTCCAAGGAGTCTTCTGTATTGAGAAGTGGCATCAGCATCGAGACGTGAGCCTTGGTCGGGAGAGAGACGGGAGGTGTGAGTCATAGGAGTGGCCACAGGTGCAGAGTCAAGCATGCCAGTTTCTTGAAGGAGATCAAGAGTATACTTGCGTTGACTTAAATGAAGACCAGTACTGTTGCGAACAATTTCCAGTCCCAAAAAGTAAGTGAGATTACCTAAATTTTTTATCTTGAAGTGATGGTGAAGGGATGCAGTAATTGTATTTATTTCCTCCGTGTCATCACCAGTTAAGAGCAAGTCATCAACATAAACAAGAATAACAGTGAGTTTATCATTATTATATTTAAGAAAAAGAGAGTGATCAGCAACAGAAATAGAGTAATTATTTGATAAAAGAAAAGTAGAAAGTTTGGCGTACCATTGGCGACCAGCTTGACGAAGGCCATACAAAGACCGTTGAAGCTTGCAAACATGTTGGGGAGAAGGAAGAGAGAGGCCAGGTGGAGGGGTCATGTATATCTCTTCATGGAGATCACCATGAAGAAATGCATTATTGACATCAAGTTGTTTTAAAATCCAATTTTTGGTAGTGACAATAGCAAGCAGAAGGCGGAGGGTAGTAACTTTAGCAACAGGTGCAAAAGTGTCTAAGAAATCAAGTCCTTCAAGTTGGGTAAACCCTTTGGCAACAACTCTAGCTTTGTGGCGCTCAACAGTGCCATCAGAATGGTATTTGATTTTATATACCCATTTACAACCAATAGTTTTCTTTCCTGGAGGGAGAGGGGTAAGTTGCCAAGTATTGTTAGCAGCAAGAGCTTGAAGCTCATCTTGCATGGCAGATTGCCAAGAAGCATGTTTGGAGGCTTCGTTATATGTCCGAGGTTCAGGATGAGAATTGATAGAGGAAATAACATTTCTAAAATTGGAAGATAAGGAATTGTAAGACAAGTAATTATGAATAGGATATCTACTACTTACAGTGTTGGTTGCAGTGTGGAAATCTGCAAGATAGGCAGGTTGTCGGTGAGGACGAGCTGATCTTCTTGGAAATTGGGGTGAGATGCTTCCTGGAGATGCAGGCGGTGATAATTCTGATGGAGGTGCAATGTTGGATGCAGGAGCAGAGGCACTATTTGTTGGAAGATCATAGGATAATGAGGCTGGTGGAGGAACAGTATTGGGTGCAGGAGTAGAGGCACATGGCTCGACAGGAGGTGTAGTATCAGAAAAAAAAATCAAAAGCAGAATTATATGCATTAGAAATAGGGAGAGATAAAGTGTTAGAGTCCTTAGGCAAGCCACTGTCCAATTTATATGGAAAGTGGTTTTCATGAAAGATTACATGTCTTGATATCTCTATGCTATGAAACTTTAAATTTAAGATAATATAACCTTTTGTATTTTGCGGGAAGCCAAGAAAAATACTTTTGATAGATCTATCATCTAATTTTTTCCTATGTGCAGTAATGGTACTAGCATAACAGAGACAACCAAACACTTTTAGAAAGGAAATGTCATATGGTTTTCCAGACAACTTTTCATGAGGAGTGATGTTATCAAGTAATGGAGTAGGAATAACATTTATTAAGAAAACAACATGATTTACAGCAAATTCCCAAAAAATAGGAGGAAGATTTGCTTGAAAAAGTAAAGCCCGGGTTACATTTAGTATGTGTTGATGTTTACATTCTACAATGCCATTTTGTTGTGGTGTTTCAACACAAGATTTTTTATGTATAATTCCCTTTGAAGCATAAAAATTTGACATAGCAAACTCAACACCATTGTCAGTACGAATCGTTTTGATATTAGTTTTGAAATGATTTTGAACGAAAACAGTGAAGTTAATGATGTGTTGACGCACTTCAGATTTGTTATGCAGCAGAATAACCCAAATATAACGCGAGTAATCATCAACAATAGTCAAGAAATAATGAAAACCTTGCATAGAAATTATGGAACATGGTCCCCAAATATCAAAGTGTACAAGATCAAAAATAGCATAGGTAACCGTATTACTTAAAGTGAAAAGAAGTTTTCTCTGTTTTGCACGACTACAAGTGTCACATACATGATGAGTATCAACAGTAATAAAAGAGTATTGTTTGCTTAAGACATGTAATCTTTCATGTGAAGGGTGTCCTAGTCTATAATGCCATAGTGTTTTGTCTGTGATATTACAATTAATAAAAGGAGCAAAACAATGCGGTTTAGAATGACTAGAAGTAGGCAAGGTAGTGACAAGGTACAAGCTAGCGGTGGCTTTAACTGTACCAATCCTCTCTTGAGTGAGATTGTCTTGTATAATGCAGTGGGTTGAAGTGAAAGTTAAAGTGCATTTAAGTTGGTGTGTGAGTTTAGAAATAGATATTAAGTTTAATTGAAAATGAGGCACGTATAACACATCAGACAAATAAAACTGATCAGAAAAACGTACTAAACCAGAATATGTGGCATAAACAGTTTGGCCATTTGGAAGACTAATTAAGACAGGTTTAATTTTAGTATAAGTAGTAAAAACGTTCAAATTGTGACAAACATGATCAGTGGCACCAGAATCAATAATCCAAGATTCTTTTATAGAAGATAGTGAAGAGAGAAACTTACCTGTTGAAGAATGCTCAGTATTGGGGATTTCATCCGTAGAGATGATGCCGACTTGATTAATTTGAGTGTGAGGGGCAGGATCCTCAAGGTTTTGCTTACGCAAAATGTTGGTAAGGAATTGACACTGTTGTGATGTAAGTTGAATCCCCTTTACATCCTGTTCTTTAGGAAAAAGCTCAGAAAAAGTGTCAGTAGTAATCATATTATTGGCTTGGGATGTCCAATTGGTGAATTTGTAGCCAGGAGGGAACCCATGCTTTTTATAACAGGTGTCAACAGTGTGGCCAAGACGATTACAAAAAGTGCAGACTTTTCTAGTAAAAGAAAACTTTGAGGTTTTAACATTACCAGAAGGAAAACCCACTTTGCAAAAACAAACAGCCTCAGTATGACCATATTTACCACAAAAATTGCATGTAATAGTGTGACTACTATTAAGACTATGAAGACTAGGGTTTTCATTAAACATTGTCGAAAAGATTTTTAAAACCAATCAAGATTTTGAAAGAGAACAGAAAAAAATAAAAAATAACCAAGAATAGCAAAGAGGGAAATAAAAATCAGAGAGAAGCGCAGCAGAACTCTTCATTCGAAGAGCTTTGATACCATATTACGAAGTGGACTTTAAGCCTAACTCAACCTCATAAAACCGGCTCAATGGGGTGAGGTTTGCACCCACTTATATACTATGAAAGGCTCTAATCTCTAGTCGATGTGGGATCTCCAACACACCCCCTCACGCCGAGACTTCCAACTCGTGCGTGGGACTATATATTTTGGGTGGTCCGATAGCGGCCCGATAGCGGGTGGCACGATAGGCCCAACACAAACACTCGCTAGGATAGATTCGAAATGGCTCTGATACCATATTACAGTAAATGAAGATGAATATTTCTTGTATGATGTGATGTTTTAATGTAGCGTACGTAATCGCACGTAATCGTAATAAAGAAAGAGGTTTTGATGAACCCTAATTGTAGAGAAAAATAAATGTAACAGAAACTTTTATTCACCGGTATATTAGAGAGTAAAATACATGGTGTATATATAAGAAAAAGATTAAGACCTAGCTGAAACAGAAAAGGAAAGTTGGGTCAAACAAACAAAGCCCAATAATTTAAAATAAAAAATTAAATATATTAACAGCTAATTAGATACTAATTTTTAAACTATTTATAATAATGAAAATTAATTTAGAAACCAATAATTTTTGATATTTTCTAATATATATTATTATATTATTAAAATAGATTGTAAAAGAAACTTTTTAAGGATATCAAAGTATATTTTGTATTCTAATATCCTACTTAATGTCTTTTATTAGCTTATTGGTAATACACTCAAGTTAGGGTGAGCAAATTATTAATTGGATTAAGCTGCATTTGAATCAATCTGCCAAAATCTTGATTATTGGTATGATAAGATTAACAAGTTAACTGAACTACACGTTGCACATAATTTGTCTCTCTAGTTTTAAAACACGTGTCTTCCTAATACTTAAAAAAAATGAACTCACGTCTAACTAAAGTTGTTATATTGATTTTAAAATTTTAGTTAATTGTTTATATATAAGGTTTAATTATCAACATGCATTCATCTCATGACACAGTGAATAAAAATAGAAACCTTATTCATTCGTTTCTTATCTCATGTCTTGTTATTTTCTATAGAATATATTCATATTCTTCCAATAAAAACTATATAATATTAAGAATTTTAGTGTGAGATAAAAATACTATATTAATTAGAAATAAGTAATATACATCAATTTATTATATTAAAGCTTTGAATTAGAGATGTTTTGTAGTTAATTATTTAGATAAATTTGTTTATAATTCATCAATGATGAATACACGTATGTACCCAAACAACCAAGATATAAAACCTAGCTAGGTATGTGATAGTGTATGTATCTACCCTCAATTGTATAATGTGTAGGAACAAGTACAATATTTTGGGGAAATAATTAATAATTTATTGGCACATGTTGGAAATGATTATTTCATGAGCACATGCATGTGGGCAACACATTGGTGAGCCCTGCAAAATGTTGTGCCGTTCCATTTTGGAAGGGATATGGTTGGAATTAATATTACTATATTTGAATATTTAATTGTAAAATAGTAAAGTTGTGATGAACATGAACATGTGCAGTCCACTAAAGAGCGTGGACTTTGTTGCTCTTTTTTCCTTTTAGGGTTGGAGGCTATATAGGCCTAGCTACAACCAAGGATCAACATCACTTTACGTGATTAAGCCTCTTTAAACAAGTTTTTTTAATATCATATTAGCTCTTACTAACATATTAATAGTAGGATTAACAGAAGAATTAGAATATTAATAATAAAAGTTATATTAATGCAGCTCATAAAGTATAGGGATCAAATTCATCTCTTGATCAATATATTCAGCTATCCAAGATCAATATATTCTCCCTATCATTTTTAGATTTTGACTTTTTATATCTTTTGTACAAGTTTGTCTTAGCATATAAATTATATTTGTAAAAAATAATAAAAATAAAGTTACACAAAATATGAATGAAGATTACAACTAAAATTATTTTCGCCATGGCAAGTTCATATTACATGACATTAATACGAAGTTAATTGATTGAGTTGACTTCATAATATATTTTCAACTTGATTCCATCCATTAATTTTGCAAAGTCAATGAAAAATAACGCTCTTTATTAATTTCATAGAACCCCACCAAAACTAATAAAAAGCAAGAAATTTCATAAGAATTCCTTAATACTGTGTTGTCCAAAGTCAGGAATAAGACACAACTTTAATATATATATATTATAAATATATTAATACCCACATTCTCACCAATAAATAACTTTAATAACACACATTACTTCTCTGGAGAATATTCTAGAATGATTATAATGATTATATTTACGAGCCATTGATGACTTGCTGCTAGCTTTTCTTTATGAAATGAGCCAGTATTACAAGTGAATATTAACCAATATGTCTACAAATTAACTTTTGTCCGTCAAATTGTCCAGTATTAGAATTGGTTTATCCAACTTTAATTTAATTCAATGTAAAAGGTTAGTTTTTTAAAATAAAAGTAAAAAAATATATAATTATTTTTAAATGATTTAACTGTTGACAAGTTGATGTTATTTATTTTTAATTTTTTAAGTGTTAGTGTGATTGTTGATGTTAAGAGTTAATTTAATGTTCAACGTTAATAAGTTAGTTTAGTTAATTCTAAGTGATATTAACAATTTTTTATTTTTTAATAAATAAAAATATTTATGTTAAAGTTAGACTAGTATTTTCTAACTAAAATAAATATTAAAAATAATTAATCTTATTTATTTTCAATATTATTTAAGTTAGAGTTAATTATACTTATACTAATTTTATTTATTTTATTATTTATTTAAGTTAGTATCGATTTAACTAACACTAGTTTATATATTATGAATCACTTAATTTTCGTAATAACAAATAAGAATTGCAAACTATTTTTAATCTAAGGCTCAAATTTAAAGATGACAAATCTTCTCATTCACAATTTCTTTCTCTCATCTTTTGTATAAATCTCCTCACATTTTTACCCTTTTTAAATCGACTTGGACACGAGCAGACTTTACTCTACCTAAGCCTAGGCTGACTCGGCTCCACTTAGACCCGAGTCGACTCAACCTGGTATCGGGCCCGCTCGGCTCGACATGGACTTCGGCCCACTCGCTCGACATGGCCCCGGGTCAACTTGGTTTGACATGGGTGAGCAGACTCAGCTTGACGTGGGTCTGATGTCGACTTGACCTGGTACCAAACTGATTTGACATGGGTCTGGGTTTGGGCCGACTCGGCTCGACCTAAACCTTGGGCGACTCGACTTTGCCTGAACTTTGACCGACTCGGCTCTGCCTGAACTTGGGCCAACTCGACCTGGTACCAGGCTGAATCGGTTTGACCTAAGGCCGGACCAAGTCAACTCAGTTCGACCTGGGCTCGAAGCGGGTCAACTCGGCTCTACCTGGGCATGGGTCGAATCGTCTCAGCTTGGGTTCAAGCAAACATAGCTCGGCTTGGGTCATGGCCGACTTGGCTCGACATGGACTCTCAGATCGTCTGGTCTTGATCTGGGTTTGAGTCGACTCAGCTCGACTTGGGCTCAATCCGGGCCTGAGTCGACTCAGTTGAACCTGGTCCCCAATCAACTTGACTCGATCTGGGCCAGACCGATTCAACTCAAACTAGGCCCATGTCAACTCGGTTGGACCTTGGTTTAATTGCTAAAATAACCCCTAATTTATAAATTTATACCTTTTTACAAATTTTATGATTTTAATTTGAATAAGAACGATTTATTCTCAAATTTGTGTTAATTTCAGGATTCTAGGGAGGAATGAAGATAATTGGAGAAAAGAAAAATATACAAAGCTAAAAAGAGAAAGTTGGAATACATCAACACTCACCAAAGCTGTCCAAATTCGCAAAAAACCCAAGATGCCCCTAGTGGATCTCGCTTAAGCAAGATAGCGCCAGTAACGTTGGGCCTTTTATGTTTTACTCGCCCAAGCGAGCCCATTAGCGCTCAAGCGAGAAGTCACTTAAACCCAAGCAAATTAGGTTAAATAGGGGGCTTGAGGCACAACCCTAGTGTGCAAGATTGAGAGGAAAACATCATTGAGTGACTTGTAACCCAATTGGGAGAATAGAAGGTGATAGAAGATGTGTGGCTAATTCTACCCTTTAGGATTGAAAGTAATTTGTTCAAACTCTTATTATTGAGGTGATCTTTGATTGATTATCGGTATTATTGTCTTGCTTCTAATTCTTGATCTAGAATCCTAAATTTGACTAGAAAGTATTTTTAGGGTTCTGATCTAATAAATAATACTTAACATATTTGAGTGCTAGGAATAGACTTGAAATGTTAATTGCTATCAACAGTTTTTCGGTGGCGCAGGAAGACATGGATTATCTTGGGCCTCTGGATGGGAAAGCAGCCCACTGGGAAAAAGAAAATGAACTGAGAGCTGTTATTCTCACCCCCGTTTACTAAGTACCCCAAACTTTCTAATGCTTGTTCTTTACAAAAATTGCTAGCACATCACATCACGTTGGGAATTGAAACACACGATCAAATTTTATTTTTCTCAAGATGCATAAAAACATTTTGAGCATAGGTATATCTCAATTTAAAATTTATATATATATATATATATATATATATATATATATTTTACTTTTACTTGAAGCAAGTTTATGACATAAAGAGTTTTTAGAAACAAGTTTTATATCTTTTATAAGATAAATTTACTTTCAAACAAAAAAAACATTTTATTGTTTTTAATACAAATGTAAAATTAATATTTTAATTTTAAACAAAATTAAGTACAAATAAAATGAGTTTTGAAAGTATAGAAATAAAAAGTTATGAAAGTAGGATTTGTTAAACTTTTATTGTCAGAAAAAAATTATGCAATTCAAACTAAAAGTTTGATGATGCTAAGATTGTTAACAAAAAATACATTTTTCAAGGGATAAATATATTAAATAATAAAACGTTATATAAATATATGTCAATCATTGAAAAAATAGTAAATATTTATTGTCTTTAACTTACAAAACTCTATGAACAATTTTTTTTTCTAGTAGACAAAAACAGAGTGATTCCCATATTGATTTTGGGTCCCATAAGTTGTAACTTTATTCTTGGATATCCAAATCACGAAGACACCTTTAGCATTGAATTCGTGAGTTGAAAGGTTTTCTGTATATTTTTTTATGATAATAATAATAATAATAATAATAATAAAAGTGTTTAAAAGAGTATATGTTATGAGTAAAACTAATTTAAATTTAAACACACTGATAGTAAAAAAAACATTTCATTCAATTACGAATATTTGTATAGAATAATTGTACTTTTCTGAGACGATTAAAGGAATACATGCATGAATCAAATTTATATATTATTTAACTTTTTTATTTTAACTTAATATGAGACTTAAACTTGTACTTAATTATTTTTATATTAATATCATAATATAAGATTTTTTACCCAAAAAAATAGAGATAAAAATATATTGTTGACTCAGAGTAGACTTTTTGTTTTCCATATTTATATTTACTTTACAACGTCTACACCGTGTTATTGTGGAAATAGTGTTTGGTTGGAAAGTATATTAGAAACGCGTGAATGTTGTTGTCCTGTAGTTGAATGGAAAGTTGTTAGTATAAAAAAATTGGGTAGAAGACAACGATGTTTGTTATAAGGTATATATTAAGCCCAACTTTAATTTCACTTTTCTTAATTCGTCAAGTTAGGGTGTAAAATATCAAAATATTTAAATTCATCAATGAAATAAATAAATTTAACTTTATTTTAATAAAATTGTCTGATATAAATAATTTTAGGTTTATTTTAATAAAAAGTTTAAATCGAAATTAATGGATTTTAAATTCAATCCAATATATTGGGTATTAAATTTAAATTGGATATGAGATGTTTTTTTAAATAATCCAAAATCAATGTTATTTTATGGAATTATTCGGTTAAAGAAAAAAATTTAGTTGTTTTCAGTTGAATTATTTTTATTTGATACGTGATCTATTGGGTTAGTATAATTATATAAAAAATAAGCTAAACATGAACATACTTAAATAAACTGAATTTAATTAATTTCAAAAATATCCAAACAAATTGAATCAATAGAGAGAAAGAAAAAGAAAAAGGGAAAGAGAAATCATTCATATCCATTCAACACTGAGAATTTTCAACATGACAAAAAGGTTTCCAACAATTCCACAAATTCTCTTTTTGATTTGCTGAAGGAATTTCCGAAACTTCACTATCATTTATCAATTATTCTCACTTGAAAATTCACTAAAGGGATTATGAAAATATCAAAACAACCTACATCTCCCAATTTCCTTTTTAGCTCAATATACAAGTTTTAACATACAAATATTCTACTAATACATATTTTGAAAACCCTTATCCTAATACTTCTAATGAATAATCAATCTCATCAAAATTTACAAAGTATCAACTCCTAGTGAGACTAGCTATATGTTAGCTTTTACTCAAATGAAATTAATGACGAAATTTTATTAAAAATTTCATTCTAATAAAAATACCACTTATTAATATACAATTTTCTCATTTCCACATGCTGCATTCTTTTTAAAGAATGTACCTCAAATTTAACATCTACCCCATTTTTACTAACTTTAAAATTTTTAATTAGATTTGAGATCTAATATCTTTCCATAAACTAATTATACTATCATTATTATCACAATTTTTCAAAACAATACTTATTTGACAATTTATTCACTAGTGAAAAACGCTTATTTACGACAGTTAATATACAACGTTTCACTACTAAATACTGTTTATCAAAATATTGTGATATTTTTAAAAAATAAGTAGATAGACAACGATTTCTCTTAGAACCGCTATATGTATCCTTGTTATTATCCTAATTTTAAATCTTGTGTCACGTACGCTTTCGTTTTCTGCGCTTTCTTTCTTTTTCGTGCTCTCTCTTCAACTCTTTTGAACGTTCTCTTCATCCATTGCCTTTGTAAGTACTTCCTAATTTTGTTGCTTATTTTTTCTCCATTCTTCCTAATGGTTCATTGTTCATTCTTCCTATTGGTTCATTGTTCATTCTTCCATTGATTCATTTTTAAAGTTAGTTCATTGCTCCACCACTACTCCGCTTTCCCTCCATTGCTATCGTCGTTGTCTTTGTAAGTTTGCACTAGCCATTGTTGATAAAAGAAAATGAAAACCAAATCAAGGCACACATTTTTTTAAAACTTGGATTTAATCTCAATTAAGAATTGAACTTCCTCAAGGCACAATTTTTTTTTTAAACTTGAATTTAATCTCGATTAAGAATTTAACTTCCCTTACTAAGGTTCTTGTTTATAATTAAAGGAACTTAGATTTTCGAAAGAATTATGTCTTAAAGTATAACTTCGACATCGTTAACTAAAATCATGTTCAGGTGAGTGATTTCTTTATTTATATAAATTTTAAAAAAATTTACCCATATCAATAATTTTCACTAAAAAAATTATCAGACAATAATATATTCAGATAACACAAACAAACTGTTATTAGTCGAATTAAATCATAAAATTAAATATGCTGAATATAAACCATAAAATAAAATAAAATCATTTACATGTCTAACCCGTACTTGACCATTTTCAACAGGATTTAAAGTGTAAGCACTGAATACATAAAATTTTGGCAGAAACTCAAAGTTTATTCTCATAAATTTCTCTATTGAAATTGGAATTTAAGTAACAGTATTTTCCACCAAATGAAACCAGCTTCACTCACTTACAAAATATCTTATAGTTATTACAAATCTAAAGAGGCTTCGACCTTAATTAGACCACACTTTGATTCATGAACATGGCTCCTTTCCTATGGAAATTTGGTCAAAAGCCTTCTCCATACAATCACAAGAAGAAAGCCATGAGAGGTAATCAATAGCTCAGAGGATGGAGCAGGTATTAGGGTATGGATCATAAACTACCTGATGGTAGATGGAAGAAGGTAGAATACTACATATTGGATAAGATGGAGGATAAATTTCATCTGACATGGTTTCTTCCTCTTGTTCTTCTTCTTGGCCACCCTCATCTCCTCCTTCTTCTTCTTCCACATTTTTCAAACTTATTAGCTTAGCATAGCGGAACTTCTTTCTTATCTGATTGGTTAAGGAAACAGCATCCACTTCATCTCCAGTTACCACAACTTGATCATTGCATTCTCCATCAAATGCTATCGATTGCACACCTGCATGTATGAATCAATATTTATTTAGACACTACTATCTATAGCTAGAGATAGTTTTAATTTACAAGTTGATATTTAAGTTGTTATAGAGTAATGATGGAATGAAAATTATTGAAGATGGCACATGCACCTGAACATTTAGCAGCAATTTGCAGGGCCTCCCTTCTGCATTTGTCACTCGCCACGTTCACCTTTATAACTATTTTCTGCTTCATGCATGAGAATTAATATAGATAGAATTATTCAAATGAATATCATACCTTGTAATTATTTCAAGTATATCACCTTCATGTTTGATAATGAAACGGAGGTTGCAGTAGCTTTATGCTGTTGGAGAAGCACGATGTGGGTGTTTGATAATGATCAGATATGTTTCTATGCTTTGTGTGATGCAAGTGATATATAGGAAAATGGTGTATTCACTTCATGTTTTTGAAATAAATTATTTACTTACTCAAATCAAACATAATTAACATGTTAACTTAATTTGTTTTTTAAAGTTAAAAAATTCAAATATGAGATATATAAATACTGATTTAGACGTAAATAGTGATGGATAGTTGCCTAGTAATTTCTTCATTATACACTTAAAAAGAAAAAAAATAGCAGAAAATAGAATAATATCTTTAACAAAATGATGTTTTTCTTTATCATTTAAGAATGAAATTAATAAAAAAAACACGTAAGGGATACTCCAACTCTTATACAAAACCTATAAAACACCATTAGATCTCATCAACAAAGAAAAGCATAAATCTCCTCCTATTGAAGAAAAGCAAAGCTCTAAACACCATATCACCAAAAAAGAAGAAACACACTTAACCACACTCAGTGGGATAGTGAACCTGAACCAAAACACTACAGCTGCAACCACTTCAAGACCACCCAATTCCCTACTTCTCCACCCTATCCTTTCCACCTCTTCCCTTATAATAGGAACATACCCAATCTTTCTCATACCCTAATTTTTTAACAAGTATCTTATTGAAATCTCTTCTTTATATTATTTATTAACAAATTTTAAATATATGACTTTACTTAAAACTAAATTTATTGTCACTCTTAATATTAACTCCTTTAAATGATTAAAATAAAATATTCCTTTCTTAGTAAATTAAGTTTAATGTTTTTAAAATAAAATAAAATAAAGGTCACACTGCAATAATAGGTGAGTGGAGTATGATTTTTTTTTACAAAAAAATTAAATAATTATTTTTTTATTTATGTGGGCCAGCAGGCCAACCCGCCCTGCCCCGTGTGGACTACATGTTATGTTGGGCGGACCTAAGCGGGTCAGCTGGCTAGATTAATGAGTTTGCTACGCGCTTTTTGGTAGTGGACTACGAGCCGCCTCACATGACCCGCCCCGCATTGCCATCTCTAAAATTTCCCCACAATGCCTTCCTAGAAATTGGCCCTCCTTTGGTTACCTTTGATGGTCAACCCTAAATATGTAAAGGAGAGCTTCATGATATCACAATTTAACACAATAGCATAGATGACCATTTGGGGTTTAGAAACGCCCACCCCACCTAACTTGGTTTGAGAGGAATTTACTTTTAAGCCAAATGCTAGTTCAAACAACACAAAATGGCTTTCATCGTCAAAATATTTTGGATACTCTCTCTATAGAGAAAGAGAGCATCATCTGCAAAGTTTAACATATTCACCTGTAATTTATTAGTCCCAATTTCCACACTTTGTAAAAGATTCTTCAATACAGCCTGCCTAACAATCCTAGCTAGCCCCTTAACGACTATAATAAAAAGGAAAGAGGCAAGGGGATCACCTTGTCTGAGGCCCTTACCCAGTTTAAATTCACCTGTTGGGTTTCATTGACGAGAACCTAGACAAACGAAGATTCAAGGTACACTTTCATCCATTCAATCAATTTCCACAAAAGCCTAACTTCTCAAGCATGTAGTAGAAAGTCTCAACTAACTGAGTCGTATCCACTTTTAAAAAGAGACACTTACCTTTCCTCCTATTCACCTCTTCCAGAGTCTCATTAGCAACTAGGACGCTATCTAGAAGCGCCCTCCTTTCAAGGAAATTCGTCTGCCTTTGACCAATATCTTGTTCAACACTCTTTTCAACCTCCTAGACAGGATCTTAGCCACAATCTTATACACACACCCGACAAGAGAAATTGGTCTAAAAATCATTTAACAGAGAAAGATTATTTACCTTTGGCACTAGGGAGATAAACAAGGCATTTGATCCTTATGCCAACTCCCGCTTTCCGTAGAGTTACGAGTAACACTAAGCAAGTCCTATTTTATGACCTCCCCTAACTAAACTTGGTAAATCCAAAATTAAAACCATTCATACCTAAACTTTTATAGCTCTCACAACTCCACACGACTTCCTTTACTTCTTCTTCAAAACAAAATCCCACTAGAGCCTTAGTGTGTTCTTCATTTATAGAATTGAACCGAATGCTTTCCAACCTAACCTGTGGACAATCCCCACCTTTAAATCTAGCTTAAAAAAATCTCTAAGAAAAAATTATAAATGTGAATTAGTGTCCAAAAATTATTCAACATATCTCTTTTTTTAATTAATTTTTAGAACTATTTTATAGACAAATGCCTCATCACCTTTAGAATACATATACTATAAGAATTCATAATTAAATAAAAGGGTAAAATACATAATCATTAAATTATATAAAAAATAAATAAAAGTTAATTTAAAGAAAAAAAAGAGTAATTGCCTTGTAATTTGGGGATAAACTTATACTTGCCAATTGAATGTGACTCTAGTTGTCACAATCATATATGCATTATTGTTATTGAAGAGGGTAGACTGAAGTCTTCGCCAACATATTAATCAAATCATTTTGCACGTTTACTAATTTTACTATGAATCAATTTGATCATATATATCTCATCTTTCAATTTATTTAATATTTTTATTGATAAAAAATTAATCATGTATCCGGAGTTTAAGTAATTTTTTTTCTAATTTTCAATTAAACTCCTAGGCTTACCTTATCTTTTAACTCTTCCAATCAATAGATTCCAAAATATTTATTTCTAAGTTGGTAATAGTTATTATAATACACATAAAAGTAATTTTTAAAATATAAAATAATATTAATAAAAAATATAAATTTCCTTTATATGAAAAAAATAACAAAATAAAACATAAATTTATGAAGATTTACTCTTAATAAAATATAAGATAGGAAATATTTATTAAAATAAAACTTAAAACTATTTACTTATAATAAAATAATTAATATTTTAATATATATTTAATGTACAGTTAGGTTGCATAACGAGTTTCCAAAGAGAAAGATAAAAATATAGAGATTGAACTTTGGAGTAAAATTTAACCAATATGACTTTGGCATACCATAACAAACAACATACTCGACAAAAGGCTGAGAAGAGTTTTACTAACTTCAAATAGTATCTTCTAGGACAACGCAAGGAGGGTTTAAGAGTGGAATGTGAAAAACCAATTTAAAAATGAATTATCCTTTTAAAATTCCTATTCAAACACATTATAAAAGTACAAAAATCATTGGTGCATTATTTTGTGATTTCCATTTTTTCATCTAAAAGTGGTTTCACTATATTTATTTTTATTTTGACAAGAATTTAAAAAATTAAAATTCTAGAATGTTGTGAGAATAATTAGATTACTTAAAAGTAGAAAATATCAAAATCTATCTAAAAGGTAAAAACTTTGAAATTGTTTACACTCTCAAATTTATGTTTCATCTTTTGTATTAATTTTGGTATCGATTTGACTATGATTGAGACATTGTTAACTTAACCAAACACTACAAGAAAAAAGCCATTTTGCGTGGGCCAAAAACGAACGCAAAAGCTAGAAAACGGACGCTTATGCGTCCGATTCGCGTCCGTTACACATCCCACGAAAAAAGCCTGGAAGCAAATGAAAATTAGCGTGGGCCAGAAAGTTGGACGCATCTTGCGTGGGCCAAGCCCACGCAAAACGGACGCAACATGCAGAAGATAGGTAGACACAAAATGGACACATATGCGGCGGCTTTTGCGTGGGCGATCCGACGCAGAATTTTTATTTCGCTTGTGCGTCGGTCTAGCCGACGAAAATGATAAAAATATATATTTAAAAAATATCAGAGCCCACGCAAAAGCGGACGCATGTTTAAAAAAACTTGCGTGGGCTTGGCCCACGCAAAAGCGGACGCATGTTTAAAAAAACTTGCGTGGGCTTGGCCCACGCAAAAGCGGACGCATGTTTAAAAAAAACTTGCGTGGGCCTATGGCCGACGCATGTGATGAAGAAAAAAAAAACATTTTATTTTGCTTTCTAACCAGATTACCTGTAAAAATTAAATACCAACCAAACCAAATCACATTGAAACAAATTACTATCATTCACAATACATCTATAAACACCCAAATCCACAAACACATCCAAAGTATGAAATCAAAATCCTGAAACACATCCAAAGTAGAAAAGCAATAGAAATAGTTAAACAAAAGATATGAATACTTGAAAAAATATTACAACTAAAATTGTACATTACAAATTTAACTAGAAGTAGCAAAATGAATCTCATAGTGATGTGATAAACCAGTAAAAAAATATAAACAATATAAATAAATAAATCAAATAATTAAAATATTTAGTATATAATAAAAATATCAAATAGTTAAACTTACATTATAGGATGTACTTTAAGAAATAGGTTGATCATCCTGTTCTGGATCATACTCATGATGGAATTGTGTTGTGCTATTGGAAGTAGTTTTTTCTTGTTCCATAGAGATAAGTTTATCTTTTATAACCTTCAGCTCATCCTCCAGGTGTGCATACTTCTGACTCCACATACTAAGTTCAGCACGAAGCATTTGATTTTCAGTCACTTGTCCAGATTGTGAAGTGTCGGACGCAGAGGCTTGGGTGAGAGAAGAGACTCCTTGGCGGATGTTAGCAGCCAAGTCTGTCGTACCATATACCCGACCTCTACTCTTTCCTCCGGCAGCTTCCTTCTATGTTTGAAGCTTAGTTGCAGGATCAAGTTGGTGGACATCAGTGTTAGAGTCCTGAGAACTATTTGCTTGAAGGACCTTCAATGATACTTTTCCTACACAGATCATTACAAAATGAAAATGTTAGAAAATTAAAATATAAATATAAAACAATTTAAAAGAGTAACTTACATAAGTTTCTCGAGCACGAGAATCAACCCATTCACCCTTCTTATTTGTGTGGGTGGCCATAAATAGTTCATCAGGTTCTGGAGGACGGCCATATTGACGTTCCTAATAATGTTGTACAATTAAAAGCATTATAGGTTGCAAATGTAAAATGATTTTCATGTAAGGCATTGACAAGTACTTACCAAGGTAACTGCAATATCTGAATGTGATTTTCTACCTGTGGAGTGCAGTGCTCCACCACGAGCTGAACTCCTATTGGCTTTATTTTGAGTTGATTTATCTTTGAATTTTTGTGAATCCCAATAGTTTAGAAGTTCAACCCATGCTTGCTGACCTATCCAAATAGGGCGGACAGCCTTTCTCCTAGCCTTAGTCAACATATCACAAAGTCTTTTTTTGATTTTAGACTCGTAGACCTTTTTAATTTGGCATTCATCATGGGGTGCCCAAGTGACTCTAGTCTGTTAAAAAGAAGAAAATAGTTACTTTGAGTCCACAAGAAAAACAAGAAAACAAGTGACTGTAGTTTGTCAAAAATTAAAATTACCTGAAAGTCAGTCCACCATTTTAGTTTGTCCTCCTCAGGCATAACATCATAATGATGATATGGACCTCTAAATTGAGATCGAATGCAATGTCCAATGGCCTCACTAGCAAAATGATTTGGTGTCCAACTACAAATAAAATTACAAGCATAGTAATATAAAGATAAAATTAAATGTACATTTAGGATGACTTACCCTCTTCCAAGAAGTCGGATGATGACCCTACCATTAGTGTCACGCTTGACGCATCACTTTTTTCTAATTTTCTGGCCCAATATGCTGCCCAAAGTTTTTACTCTCTGCAGCCTTTATTTAATTTACACACCCCACATCACTTTTTTCTAATTTTCTGGCCCAATATGCTTCCCAAAGTTTTTACTCTCTGCAGCCTTTATTTAATTTACACACCCCACATCACTTTTTTTCTAATTTTCTGGCCCAATATGCTGCCCAAAGTTTTTACTCTCTGCAGCCTTTATTTAATTTAGACACCCCACATCACTTTTTCTAATTTTATGGCCCAATAAGCTGCCCAAAGTTTTTACTCTCTGCAGCCCTTATTTAATTTACACACCCCACATCACTTTTTTCTAATTTTCTGGCCCAATATGCTTCCCAAAGTTTTTACTCTCTGCAACCTTTATTTAATTTACACACCCCACATCACTTTTTTCTAATTTTCTGGCTCAATATGCTGCCCAAAGTTTTCACTCACTGCAGCCTTTATTTAATTTAGACACCCCAACATCACTTTTTCTAATTTTATGGCCCAATAAGCTGCCCAAAGTTTTTACTCTCTGCAGCCTTTATTTAATTTAGACACCCCACATCACTTTTTCTAATTTTATGGCCCAATAAGCTGCCCAAAGTTTTTACTCTCTGCAGCCTTTTTTTAATTTAGACACCCCACATAACTTTTTCTAATTTTATGGCCCAATAAGCTTTCCAAAGTTTTTACTCTCTGCAGCCCTTATTCAATTTACACAACCCATATCACTTTTTTCTAATTTTCTGGCCCAATATGCTGCCCAAAGTTTTTACTCTCTGCAGCCCTTATTTAATTTAAACACCCTACATCACTTTCTAATTTTCTGGTCCCAATTTTTTTACTCTCTGCAGCCCTATTTCATTTTAAACCCATGTCACTAAATGAACTTTATTGTTTCAATCATCAATATTTTTTTTTTAACACTACAAAAATTAAAAACTTCATAATTATTAAGAATTCTACTGGAACTTAGCCTTACTATAGTTTTATCTACTGGAAGACCAATTTAATATTGAGAAGGACCCAATCACATGGCTGAAAATCAAATTTCTACTATTCTAATAATTCATTGTATAAGTAAAATGATTTTGGTTAACAACTATTGAAGAAAAATAGTTTTCGAAACTCAATTTTACAAAACAGTTTGATTAAAATTATAAATAAAGTTCTCAACTTAGATGAAACATTCACTAATTTTGATAAGAAATGATTTCAAATAGGCGTATGCAAAAGTGTATGAATGATGAAGTTTTGTTGTAAAGAAACACAAAATAAAAGACCCTAAACAAGCAATGATGTATCTGTACACAAATATCCATTTGTGAAGACAAAAACGAGATGGTATTTGTCTGCGAAGGCTCTTATAAACGCACGACATCACAATAATCTGTAACCCACGAGGCTCTTATAAACGCGCGACATCACAATAATCCTAACCAGCAATAATCCAAACCACCAATAATCACACCAGAAACCAACAATAATCCAAACCAGCAACCACAACTCAATATCCAAATAAAAAATTATTAAAATGTTAACCTGAGGAGGGGGCAGAGGGGAAGCTCGCGCGGAGGGGTAGCTCGCGCGGAGGGGAAGCTCGCGAGGAAATGCAGCTCGCGCGGAAGGGAAGCTCGCGCGGAGGGGAAGCTCGTCACGGTGGAAGCTTGTGCGGAGGAAGCTGGATGCGGAGGAGAAGCTTGAAGATGAAGATGAAGCTCGCGCGCGGAATGGGAAATTTGGTTTTCGAGATTTGGGGGTTTTGAAAAACCGGGAACCCCAAAAAAATTCTATATACCCCCAAATAAATTAAAACATTTTTTATATAAAAAATTTTAAATTTAATAAAAAAAATTAATTTCATTATATAACAAAAAAATTTATTAATTTATAAAAAATTTAATTTATACAATACAATACAAAAATTAATTAATTTTAATTTATACAATAAATATTTACTTTAATTTATATAAAATAATTTCATTTCATTTCTACAACATAAAATTAATTTAAATTGTAAAAAAATATTATTTAATTTATAAAAAATATTTAATTTAATTTGTACAATAAAAAATATTTAATTTAATTTATACAATAAAAAATGACTTTAACATCTACTACCACAAATATCAATGAATCCTATTATTGCAATTGCTCTTGAGACCCTCATCATCCCTTCTAACTTATAATCCAAAATCTAATAATCAACTATATTCCATGATTTTAAGTTACTTCTATAACTATCACGAAATGACTCATATTTCTCAAATTGCTTATGATACTCTCTTTTAGCCTTTACAATGCACTTCTTAGTTCAACTCTTACCTTGACAATGGACTACGATTATTAACTTCTTCCTGCTAGGGAGATGAGACCTAGACAACTATTGAAGTCTTCGTCTTCTTCCCTCGGTCGGGTAGATTGTTGGGTGCTTGACTAGGGTCTTTCTCATCTTCGTGCTTCTTTCCTCGGCTCTCGGTCTATGGCGAACACCGATGGGGGGTACCTGCGAAGGCACTCTAACGCTAAGTCAGTGAAGTGGGTGATCATTATTCTGGTAGGTGAACAGTAATAAATGACGTACCTTTCTTCTTCGAATGTGTGTTGTGTATATTATTTTAATGGGCTGACCTTATTGGGTATGATTAGTGGAGTGGATCTCGCTTAGGGTTGTATTACCTTATCCTTAATGACAGATTAACTTCACTGACCTTAGTTTCAGCGTTAACAGTAGTATGGGTCGGCCGACCGTGATGATTCCACTCGTCTCGGCCAACCTTCCATGGCACATAACTTATAATCCAAAATGTAATCATGAACTCTATTGCATGATTTTAAGTTCATTCTATATCACACCCAGTCGAAACTTACTTATTTATGTTACGTTTATTAAAAACTAAGTCTACTAAATTTACTATGTCAAAGACCTATTATTTAGTATATTGGGAAACTATATTAAAACACTTATAAGGAATATTGCATATGTATCATCTCGTTACTTACTACATTATTATGTGCTTCAGTTGGAAAACATTAATTTCTTTTCGAAATCATACTAAGTAACTATAACAATGACATTTATAAAGCATGTAGTCAACTTTGGAACACTTTGAATATTGTATCAATCTAACAATTAAGAATAAGGTACTTACTCACGCACTTAATCTTAATATGTTTGTATCATATACATTTTCGCTAATTCATTAAGATGATCTTATCATTCATTTATGAGAAACATTTTTAGATCAAATTTATTCTCTATTTTTAAATACATCCATTACCATTTGCATTAATTAATTACTTCATCTTGAATTTATGTATATTTTATATAATATTTACAAAATTTAAATACGCATTTTATTTTTATTTTTTTTACTATTTTTTAATTAATTATTATTTTTCTATATGTTTTCAAATCTTTATAAACTTTTTAAGATAACTTCTTTTAAATAATTTTAAAATTAAACACTTCATCAATTTAATAAATGTAATTTAACTAATTTATATCATAATTTCAAAAATAAAATAGTTATAACAATATATAAATAAAATAATTTAAAATAAATAATTTTTGAAATAATAAAATATTTTATATAACATTTAAATAATTTAAATATATTTTTTTTTTACTCAATTAATTTAATAAATTTAATTTAACTAATTATATAAAAAAATGATAAATTAAATAATTTATTATAATTTTAAAGAAATAATTTTAAAATAAATATAATAAAGAATTAAATATTAAAATATTTTTTATAAATTAAATAAATTTAAATTTAAAATCCTAAAAATACGTGGGCCATTGCGGACGCATATGCGTGGGCTTCGTGGCCGACGCATATGCGTCGATTCTTGCGTCGGCTTTTAGCCATTTTGGCCGACGATACTAGCGTCTGGAAGTGGCCCACGCAAAAATTTGGAAGCTAATTTTCCATTTTGCGTCCAATGTGATTTTTGCGTGGGTTTTACCCATTTTGGCCGACGATACTAGCGTCTGCAAGTGGCCCACGCAAAAATTTGGAAGCTAATTTCCCATTTTGCGTCCAATGTGATTTTTGCGTGGGCTTTTACCCATTTTGGCTGACGAAAGTAGAGTCCGCTACTGGCCCACGCAAGATTTTGGAAGCTATTTCTTGTTTTTCTTGTAGTGAAAGTTTTAGGTGTTATAATCCTAACATTTTTTTTGACAAACACTACAAGAAATTATAGTTTTAGTGATATGCATATTCATCACTAAATGTTATAAATATGTCACTATTAATATGCTGTGACAATAATTAAATTGTCACTAGTACTCTTGACACTATTATAATTGTGACAATAATTTTCAATGTCACTAAAACTAAGTTCTATTGTGACAAAAATAATTATCACTAGTCATTATATGTAATAGTGACAATAATAGGATATCACAAATATATAAGACAATAGTGATACATTAATTGTCACTAGTATATGCTACGTAGTAGTGACAATAATATAATATCACAAATATATAAGTACATTAATTGTCACTAGTTGCTACTATTATTAATTTACAATAATAATTAGTATAATTTTAATGTCATGATAATTAGTTATTAATTATTAATGTTGTATCATTATTGTTAGAAATTATGATAGTGTGTAATTGTCAAAAATAAATATCATGTGATAATTAATAGGCAAATTATATTTTAAATTTAAAAAAATAATAATTAAAATAAATAAACATAAAATATAAATATAAAATATCCATTACATTCAAAATACCAAAATAAAATATCCAACAATAATTTCAAATACAAGAACTAAAATATCTAACAATAATTACAAATACAATAACTAAAATATCCAACAATAATCTTTAATAGGAACCATTCTACTGGAAAATATTTTAACTACATTTATTTCAAAAAAAATAACAATAAATTATATGTAGTATCTTCAAGCATTTTGATCCTGCAAAATAAATAAAATAAATCATTAATATCAATAAAAAAATTAATTATATTTTAGAAATATAAAGATGAAATTATGGACCAATTGAAAAATTTAAATAAGAACCAAACCTATTGTATTTGGTAGACATTTAAAGTTTGATCTCTCACTTTTAATAGTGTAGAGTTTTCATAGCAAATGGTAACTTTTACTTTGAATTACAAGAGTTTTCCACTCTCTTTTTTATCTATAGTGAAAATTTTTAATTTAATCGGGACACAAATAATACAAGTAACAACCAAAATTTTAAACATGAATATCATGTAAATTTGAGATGCAGCTATTGTTAGAAAAGATGGCTTTAAACTATAGGGGGGGGAGGGGTGAATTGTTTAAAGGGGCTTTCGCAAACTTTTCAAAGCTAGAATGAACTTATTTCAGAAACCAATTGATTCAGCAATTCAGTTAGCCAAAACAACAAGCAAAACTGTAATACCAGGAAAAACAATCGGTTGTTTATACCAGCAAACAACAAACAAACTGAAATTAAAGAGTTAGGGATAGAAAGATTGTACACAGTTGTTTATACTGGTTCACTCCAACTAGAGCTACATCCAGTCTTCTCAGAACCCTGAGGAAATCCACTAAGCAATCACCACTTGATCACTTACACCACAACCAAGAGAATGACCTTGAAAACCTCAAGACACACACTCTCCTTGGCCAACACTAAGATTGCTGATCTTGAACACCTCAAGAACATAGCCAATCTCAGCAACACACACAAACGAATTGTTCAGCAGTTTACAAAGATTACACTTGTTACAGATGGAAATCTGAAATCAATACAAGTAGAATCCCTATTCAGCACCTTGATCAATCTCTCAACTCTTTAGCAATCTCATAATACTTTGAAAAACTCTTAGATAAAAAACTTTGTTTCAAGATTCTTCATTTATCAAAAACTTTTTTTCAGAATATATCTAAGAATATAGTTTGTTATCAAATCTTAACAAACTCTTAATTGCATTTAAAATGATTGGTCAAAGCATTTAATGACTGGAGCGTAATCAGTTAAAGCATTTAAAGCTCAGTCAAAGAAAACAGTTTTTCTGTTATGGTTTTAAAACAAACAATCGATTGTTTCCTCGAATCAATCGGTTGTTTTGTTACTTAACAAAATACACCATTCAAAAACAGTTTTCAAACTTTCTCAAAACACCTAAGTGTAAACAATCGGTTGTTTCAACCTAGTTTGAAAATCATTTTGCTTTGTTAAAAAATGAGATGCTAATTGCTTTGAGATTTAATCTAAGTGTTGATTACAACATTGAACTACCCCAGAACAAGGCTAAAACCAGCACAACAGCAACAAGCAAAGCAGAGGCTTCATCATCCTTCAAAGGATTTGGATTCTTCAAAACATGAACACCACTTGGTTCAACAGCTATTGCTGCAGAATTATGCAACTATTGTTGCAGAATTATGCAACAAACCTTCAAGAGAATGACACCTGACTACCCTATACTACATCCTAAATCATCAATTCTACATCTCCCTTTCCATTCTATTCCTTTGACCAGTGATTGCATGTATTCCTTACACAATTTGGGCTTCAAAAGCCGCTGCCATATCTACCTTCTTGGCCTTATATCACCTTTAATCAACAATCCAGCATCCAACATTTAACACTAGCTTCCACACCAAACCAGCATCTACACCAAATCATCATATTAGACGATGCTGGTATATCTCCAGCAAACCATCCTGAACCAATGTTTATGATCTCAGATTCAAGCAGACCATAATTCTAAAACAAATTCTCCAACAAAAGGGTCATCAGAAATCAATCAACATACCTGAAACAAAACCTGAGATTTGTAAAGTCACCTGCTAGATCTCAATTATGATTTGGTCTATTTGATTTTCATACTAATGTGATCTATAAGAATTTGCAATTAAGACGTGGCAGATGACCTTTGTTGAAGCAATCCATCCCGTGACTCTTTGTTGTTGCTTAGCTCCTTGTGGCCAAGAAATTGTAGGCAACATATATTAGGTGGGGACCATCGATTTAACTTCACCCATTCACGGGTAACATCAACTCATGCATGATTAAATCTCATCAAAAGAAAAAGCACAAAGAAAAGAATGATACAAAGTAGTGGCATGTAACTACATAGTCCTAGCTAATATCAAGGTTTAAGGGTTAAAAATTGCAACCAAAAAACATTAGTCTCATTTGTATGTATGTAATGTTTTTACTGCAGTAAGAGTTTAAAAGATTCCATGATCTATATATCAGTAGTGACCCTTTAGAAACTATATAGGGAGACTGTTTGGGAGGATCAAAGAGGTGTTTTAGGACTTCTTGGGGTCATCACGACCAGAAGTTTTTTCTACTCATAGGATATTTCCAAAGCAATAAAAAAATAATTAATAATATTTTAGAAATATAAAATGTAATTATAGACATAGTAATGGAACAACATAACAGAACTTACAGTATTTGAAGGAACATTTGAATTGTTAAATGATAAAGCTCCTAGTAGAGTAGCCATTTGACGTTTCATCTCCCTTTCAATTTCTTGCTTCATTTGATCATGTTGAGTTTTCATAGAAAGATTTTGATCTTCAATTAATTGACGTTGAGATTGTAGTTCACTTTGAAGCTGATTGTTAGCCTCTTTCTGCTGTTGGATTATGCTAGTCAAATTTTGTACTTCTAACTCTAAATCATTTGCTCTTTTTTGTTCATTCTCCATTTGACTTTGAATAATCTATCTTTGTGCATGTCTTTTTGCCATTGATACACTTCCTATACCTTGTGAGTGATTTGGTTTTGTTCCTAGTACATATGAAAAATGTTGAATCAATGGCACAAGTGCTTTTCAAATTTCTTCTCCATACACTTCGCTCACATTTTTCAAATTTTCCTACACAATGTTAACAAAAAATAATTAACATAGGCAACTAGCATTGAATTAAATCACTACACTACTTTTTTTTACTTACCATAATTTCTTCTCCATTAGGAATACACCAAGTGCCATCAGATCTCATACGTGTAGCCTTCCATACTTCCATTGCATTCGGCCATTCCTCACTTTTTAATTCTTCTTTCTATTGAAAACAAATAAATAAGGTAATATAATGATACATTAAATAAAGGAACAAAACAAACTTTTATATGTGAAACATAAAGAAATCATATAAAACAACATTACCATTTCAAATGCCTTTTGGACAATTGATTTAGTGCCGATAATTGATTTAATTCCTTGTTTACTTCAACTAGCTTTATTTTTCAAGCTCCTTTCCTATAAATATAAAAATAGAAATAATTTAATATTATAAAAAATAAAATTCAAATTTAAGATATAGATATACAAAGAAAGTAACCTTACCTGAAACTTAGAATCATTCCATTTGTTATTTATCAACCAATTCCAATCTTCGGGTACTACATCACGTGGCCTACCTTTATTTTGGATATATGTCTGATACAAATGGTGATGTTTATTTCTATATTGCTTTTGCAACTACTTCATTGCATGTTCTTTATCCTTTTCCATCAAAGATAATGCATCCTAAAGTCATGAAGTTAAAGAGTACCAAATAATCAAAATAGATTAAATATATAAATAAAAATTAATTAAGTACACTTATATGAATAGAGTAATACTAATCTTCATATGTTTCCACATTAGAGTTAAATCATCTTCAGATATCTCCTTCCAAGTTTTAACTTGTAAAGGAGCCTTTTGACGTATACACACAGTTGCTTCAGCCTTAAAATACTTTGCATGTTTTCCACATAGTTTAAAATAAGGAGGGGGAAATTGGATGTCAAAACTATTTCCCATTACCATTAATTTTTCTCTTTTCTTTGGAAGTTTGGCATTAATGGTATGCCCATGTCGCTTCTTAACAACATGTTGACCTAAATTAGGGAAATAAATCAATACCAATTTCACTAATTATTTATTCAATCTAGAAAAACATGTTATACAAATACATGTACTTGTTTCATGTTGGTCAACATTAACCAACTCAGATGCATTGACCCTTTTAGAATTTAATCTTAATGGTCTTGTTATCTACAAAATATAAAGTAAATAATCACAAAAGCTTAAGAATGAGTAACACTATCAACCTAAATTAGCTACATGTTACTTGTGTAATTAAAATAAACACAAACATTTATACATTTTAAGAATCTCATTACATACCTTTTTTTTATTGTATTTTTCATCTTCACTTGAATATTGAAATTCTTCTAATTCTTTGGGTCTATACTCTTCATCGTGATCTTCATCTCTTTCTTTTCCCTTCTTGTTGTTGGTATTTTGAGTTGGGACTTTCAAAGAATAAGCTAAATGTGATAATCCCAAAGCCTCTAGTTTTTCTTTATTTTCTGCAATTCTTTGTAGCATTTGTTCTTCATATTTAGACATGTCTCCAGTGAACAAAAGTTAAGATATAATATATATGGTTCCTCCATTTTTTTCTGTTAAAAGTTCAAGCTGCAAGCTCAACTAATGTGAATAATTGTTATAGAGAACCTATATAGGTTGCTGCGAGTTAGTCCTTCATTTGTCCCTATTCCTCAGCATGACAGCAGCACCTTTCCTTATATTCCCAAATGTTGGTAAGGTGGGGTCCTATTGGCTTCTATTCACAAACCAGTATCTAATTCTTTCGTATATAACTATCTAAGGAGATGGCTTTGTGTGAGAGCAAAATTGATGTCTGTAGTGGCAGGTTTAAGGCCTAGTAATGTAGAGATACAGGGTTTTTTTTTTTTACCTCTGTTTCAACTTGTTTTGGGTGTTTAAGCAGGCAGGTTTTTGTTTTTGTTTTTGTTGTGATCATGTTGTAAAAAACAACTTTTGTTCTCTCACCATGGAAGGACGTGGCTGGGGGATTGGAAAGGGTGGCAACAAGAACATCTTTGTTAGTTAGCTAATACTGGACCATTAATTATTAATCATGATGTTGGTAACAATTATGGTTGAATCAATCAGACCATCACAGGTTTGGTCTCAAGGAGTTTTGATGTAGGGAAGAAAATTTTGTGCATTCTAAATATAGAAAGGTATGCAAGGGAAAAGAAAAAAAAGTGGGAAAAGTAGGTATGCTGGAACATTAATTAAACCTGTTTGGATGTGTCATTATCCACTAAATTGGTTTTTCAAACTGGATGGCTTTTCCATTCTGGCTTCAGCAAAGTTCAACATGTGTAACTGAGAAAGATTGCGCTGAGGACGATGGAGAGGTTCGATGTAGGACTGAAGGGCATCATGCAGGAGTTGGTGGCTTCCGTTCACCAAAAGTGGAGGAGGGATAGCGAAGTTGTGAAGTTCAAGTTTGGTATTCCTCTTTCTACTCACAAGAAAAAGGCTCATCAACTCCTTGAGAGTAAAATTGGGGGCATAGTGATATGGCGATCGGGCAGTTCCATAGTATTGTATCGAGGTATGACCTACAAGCTTCCCTGCGTTGAATTTTATAAGAAAGTGAATCATGTGGATAACTCACTACTTGTTGGAAGTGGAAGTGATAGAGAAGCGAGCGTCCAAGAAACAGTTGAAACTACAGAGCCATTTATCCAAGACTCTGAAGAGTATTTGAAGGACATGAGTGAAAACGAATTGATGGAAATGTGTGACCTCAACCATTTGTTAGATGAATTGGGTCCACGTTTCATAGATTGGACAGGCCGTCAACCATTGCCAGTTGATGCGGACTTGTTGCCTGTTGTGGTTCCATGATATAAAACCCCATTCAGATTTCTTCCCTATGGATTAGGGCCTTGTTTAACCAACAAAGAAATGACCAACTTCCGTAGACTCGCAAGAACAACAGCTCCACACTTTGGCCTTGGCAGAAACAGAGATTTACAAGGTATAGCTAGTGTTATGGTCAAGCTGTGGGAAACAAGTGCTATTGCAAAAATAGCCATCAAACGAGGTGTTCCCTTTACAAATAATGACAGGATGGCGGAAGAACTTGGGAAATTAACTGGGGGAACTCTACTTTCCAGAAATAAAGAATATATTGTATTTTACAGGGGCAATGACTTCTTGCCTCCTGTTGATGCAGGGAAGAAAATTTTGTGCATTCTGAATATAGAAAGGTATGCAAGGGAAAAGGAAAACAAAATGAGAAAAGTAGGTATGCTGGCACATTAATTAAACCTGTTTGGATGTGCTATTATCCACTAAATTGGTTTTTCAAACTGGATGACTTTTCCATTCTGGCTTCAGCAAAGTTCAACGGGTTTGATGCCCATATCAAAACAAAACAGAAAAGTTGACAATGAATCTCCCTACATCCTCATCTTTCAACAATACTATTATATGACAAAATAAAATAAGTAAAAAATTATAAATTTGTTACCTGTATCTCAAATATAGTGATGAGAGAACAAATCACTCTGCAAAACCTATACACAAATAAAGCAAGTTGAAATTGAAATCAGAAAATAGGGAATAGAAAAAAATTATAAATTTTTTACCTGTATCTCAAATATAGTGATGAGAGAACAAATCACTCTGCAAAACCTATACACAAATAAAACAAGCTGAAATTGAAATCAGAAAATAGGGAGTAGAAAAAAATTATAAATTTGTTACTTGTATCTCAAATATAAGGATGAGAAAACAAATTACTTTGCAAAACCTATACACAAATAAAACAAGCTGAAATTGAAATCAGAAAATAGGGAATAGAAAAATTTTAATTCATTTGAAACCCATAAACCACCCGCATAATGATATTGTACTGGTTAAGCAGAATAAAAAAAAGTCCACCCCTCAAATCCTAAATGGATTTAAATCTCAAATTTCATAATAAAACCCTAATCTATGAGAAAATGAAAAAATAGAAGATAACTTATACCTTATTTTGATTCTAAAGAAGAAAAAACCTTCAAAGTTAAATGTGTTTTTGGTTCATAAGTAAGTACCTGCACCCAAAACTGTAAATGTTGAAGAGCGCCAAACTAATGCGCGTAAATTATTTTTTGATAGGTAGGCAAAGACTGTTTCTTACTTCAGCAGTTGCAGCAGTTTTTTAATTTATTTACAACAATTGTATGTGACAACAATTGTATGTGACATCTAATACTGCTAAAGAAATGAGGTGGCACAAAGATAGGCCTTTTAGGGAAGATGGGAAAATGAGACATCCGGCTGATTCTATAGCTTGGAAGAATTTTGACTCACAATATCCATCTTTTGCGGCAGAATCACGTAATGTTAGACTTGGTCTAGCAAGTGATGGTTTCAATCCATTTGGAAATATGAGTACTACATATAGTGTGTGGCCAATAGTTCTAATTCCTTACAATTTGCCACCTTGGATGTGCATGAAAGATCCTTATTTCATAATGTCAACACTTATTCCAGGTCCTAGAGCTCCAGGAAATGACATTGATGTCTATTTACAACCTTTGATTGATGAATTGAAAGAACTATGGGAGAACGGTGTAGAGACATATGATGCATCAATGAAAGAAACATTTCAATTATATGCATCTATTTTGTGGACTATTAATGATTTTCCCGCATATGGAAATCTATCAGGATGGAGTACTAAAGGAAAATTAGCATGTCCTTGTTGTAATGAGGATACATGGTCCTTAAGTTTACCAAATGGAAAAAAAAATTGTTATATGGGAAGTCGTCGATTTTTGCCACTTGATCATTCTTGGAGAAATAATACCAAAGCCTTTGATGGTACTAAAGAAAATCGTTCGGCTCCTAAACAATTATCTGGAGATGATATAGTGCAACAATATCAACAATTTGATCAGGTTAGTGGTATTATTTGTTTATCATTTAAACATTGAGTTATAGGTTTAAATATGAGCATTATTATTTTTATCTTATTTATTTTAAATTTAAACATTAACAATGTAGTTTTCTTGTAATCTTTCTTCATACATTAACTAATTATTTCCTTTACATATTTTTTTTAATAGCATCTATATATTCATATTTTTATTAATGATAAGTATATGCAGGTGACATTTGGTAAGTTTGTTAGGAAAAGAAAGCGAGGAAAAATTCAAGTATGTAAGAATTGGAAGAAAAAAAGCATTTTCTTTGAGCTGCCTTACTGGAGATGTCTAAAATTACGTCACAATCTAGATGTTATGCATATTGAAAAAAATGTTTGTGACAACATAGTTGGAACATTGTTGGACATTGAGAAAAAGACAAAAGACAACATCAACTCCCGATTTGATCTTGCCCATATGGGTATACGTTCAGAGCTACATCCGACTATGATCGAAGAAGGAAAATACACGTTTCCATATGCATGTTATACCATGTCATCTTAAGAAAAACATGCATTTTGTGAATTTCTATTTCATTTAAAGGTCCCAGACGGTTATTCATCCAATATTTCTCGTTGTATAGATGTCCAAGGAGGGAAAATATATGGGATGAAATGTCATGATTGTCATGTATTTCTGCATCGTTTTCTCCCTCTTTCAATTCGTGGTGTTCTTCGAAAGGAAGTTTGTGAGGCCTTAATTGAACTTAGTTATTTTTTTAGAGAGATATGCTCTAAAACATTAAGTTTAGACACTTTACATTTGCTAGAAAAAAGTATAGTTTTGACCTTGTGTAAGTTGGAGAAAATATTCCCTCCTTCCTTTTTTGACATAATGGTCCATTTACCCATTCACTTGGTAGATGAGGCAAAGATTGGTGGTCCAGTACAATATCGTTGGATGTATTCAATTGAAAGGTACCTTCGTAGACTCAAATCATATGTAAGAAATAAGGCTCGCCCTGAAGGATGTATTGCTGAAGCTTATATTGCACAAGAATGTGTGCACTTTTGTTCGAGATATTTGGATGGAGTTGAGACAAGATTAAATAGATATGGAAGAAATTATGAAGGTGATGTACAACAGTTAAATAAATGAAAGTTTAAAATTTTTCTGCAAGTCGGAAAATCATCACATGCAAAAAAATATGTCGAGTTAAATGTAGTAAAACAGGAACAAGCAAGAAATTATGTTCTCCAAAATTGCGATGAAGTCTCACCTTTTATTGAGTAAGTTATTTTCTTAAATTACACATTTATATTATTGTGATTATATATAATTTATTATAATTGTGTATTTTATTATCAGGTTGCACAAACAAGATTTGGAGAAAGCAAATTCACAAAATGTGGAACAAAGACATCAAAATGAATTTTTTCAATGGTTCAAAATATATGTAAGAATTAACTAAATCTGTTTGACTATTATTATATACATTAAGCATATTTATCTTATTATTTTTTCAACAGGTTTCACTTTTGAAAAGAGGAGACAACAGAATAATAAATGAGTCATTATTTCACTTGGCATGTGGTCCAGATTCACGTGTTTTTCGATGTACAAGTTATTTGATAAATGGTTGGAGGTTTAATGTAAAGGATAGAGATATGTACTTGAAGTCACAAAATAGTGGAGTTTTAGTTAGAGGTGATGAGAATACAGGTAATTTAGATTACTTTGGTGTCTTAACATATATTATTGAATAAGTTACTCTGGTGGAAGTACTGTTGTTTTATTTAAATGTGATTGGTGGGATGTGTATTCCAAGGGGAGAGGATACAAAGAAGACAAATATGGATTTATTCTTATTAATACTAAACGTAAATTGAAGACTAATGAGCCATATGTCTTAGCTAGTCAAGTTGAACAAGTGTATTATGTTAAGGATACCAAAGATCCTAATTGGCTATTGGTAGTGAAAACAAAGCCTCGAGATTGGTATGATATGCCAGATGAAGTGTGTCAAGAAAATGAAGACGTTGGCTCAGTTTCATTTACATCTAACGCGTCAGATAATGAGCATGCGTTTTCATTGAATAGAAATGACTTAGGCCAATCCATAACCACTGGAAATCCAATGATGCCTATGGAAGTTATTGATGATGAAGATGAAGAAAGTGATGATGCAAGTATTGATGTAACGGATGATGAAGAAAACAATGTTATTGATGAAGATGATAGTGATGATAATTGATTTTTTTATATCATTTTGTAAAATAAATTTTGTTATTAGTTATGTTTATTTTTTTTAATGATAAATATTTAAATGAATCATATATATATGTATATAGAGAGAGAGAGTAGAGAGAGAATAATTTAGATGATTTAAATTTTATATGCTGAATTTAAATTTGAATTGAATATCATAATAAAAAGTATAAATGTATAGAAGTATGAATATATGAATAAAAGTATCAAAATAAGTATTGTAATTGGAAAGTGGCACAATGGAAGTAAAGTTGTTTCTTCAATAAAATATCATGTTCAAATTTCAAGTAGAAAAAAAAATAATGTTTTTTCTTTAACAATTACAGTGATATAATAATAATAATAATAATAATAATGAAAATTAATATTATAGGATCCTTATTACTTTATAAGCATTAAAAAATATTAATTATATTCTTATCTAAAGAAAAATAAATTTATCATATGATATTTTATATTAATGAATAATTATTTATGACATGTATATTTTGTCATTTTTAATGAAACAACTGTGACAAATTAAATATAGTCACAACTAATATATAAATAGTGACAAATTAAAATATACTCACTACTAATATACAAATAGTGACAAATTTTATATATATCACTATTAATTACATTATTACAAAATAAAAATAATGTTCACTTATAAAAAGGAAGATCATAAATTCAAAATATAAAATAATATAAATTTAATAATTTTTTTGTCAGTTATATATATATATATATTTAAATTTTCTATTATAAACGTAAGAATGAATTTATGACATATTATTATTGACATAAATTTTATAGTAATTTTAAAGTGGTATAATGGGAGTGTTAAAGTTATTTTTTTTACCTCATTAAAGAGTCATGTGTTCAAACCTAAAGTAGAACAATTATTTTTTACTACTAATATAAATATATCTAATGGTAATTTTGTTTTATTAAATATATAAAAAAATTATGACATGTTTTAACAAACTAATAATTAATAGTTTGCCATTCATAATAAATAAGTGTTAATTTATAAATATTTAATAACTTTTATATTAACTATATTTTTATTTTAAGAAAAATAATTTTATTATATCACTTTTTAGTAATTATTTATGTGTTCTTAATTTTTTAATATACTTATTGTGATATTTTTTTAGTTTTGTCACTATTACAAACAATATTAGTGATAAGAAAAATAATAATCATAAATAATATATTAATAGTAATAATTGTTTTATTTATCATTGATTTTTTTCACTAAAACTATTTTTCTAGTTGTGAAATGTTTTAGCTAACATCATTGATATTATTTTATTATTGATGTAGGTCATAGTTATTTTCCAATCAAATTTAGTCAGATATTTTGATAAATATTAACAATGTTTTTTTAGCTTATATCAAACTTTGAGTTATTTTAAAATCAACATGAGTTATATGTATTTTATGGACAACATCCTATAGGATAGGATGAGGTTACTTTTATTAAAAATATTTTCGATTTATATTTTGTATAGACCATTATCTTTTTTTACTTGACATTAGTTAGTGTTTCTTTGACATTCCATGACAGATGTCAGCCATTGATTGATTTGTTTATCAACAACACTAATATTATTATTTTTCAAATAGCTTGTTAGTATTTTTTTTTTCTAATTTTGATTGAAAAAATCTTTAGACAACATTGAATAAGATTGTTTCTTACCAATATTAGTTGGGAGAACTTTTTAAGTTGACATTAATTGAAAAGTTAGAAAAAATTCTCTAATAAACCATTTTGGTAAAAAAAACCATGATTAATATTAATCTTAGTAATCGTACTCAACAAATAATATGGATCGATTTTAATAGAGAAAAAAATTCTGAATATCAATTAAAAAAATTAACAAATTTTAATCGAAAAAATAACATAGTCAAGATCAACTAAAAGACATAATGAACATTGATATTTTTTAATTTAAAAAAAAATATTTAATATTTATATTTATTTATTTAGTTGATGATAATTGAAATACTTTGTCCAAATGAAAAATTGAAAATTCAATAAACTTAAATTTTCTCTGGAAGATTGTATAACATCAAATCACCTGTTTCAGCATAAAGGAACTAATTTTTTAATTTTTAACTGACCCCTAAAATTTTTAGTTTACTTATTTGAATTTTTTAAGGTTTTTCACATCGTATCACAATAATAACAAGAAATAGTATAAATAATTAATAAGTGTTACATAATATTGCAAATAAAAAAATTATTTTCAAATTTAAAGAAACTAAAAAGAATTTATTAAAAAATAATACATTCATGTATATAAATTAAAAATATATTTAAGCCCCGATTTTTTTAGCTAAGTTTAAAATTTCGGTATCCAAGTGTCAACAAGAGCTAATTTTTTCATTACATTTAAGTTTACTTTTACTTTTATTTTATAGGCCCGGATTTTCTAATTTTTACTAATTTTATGTGAGTAAGATAGAATCAAAAATATTTTTTTAAATTTAGGTTTGAACCAAAATATAAAAATACTAAATTAAAAATAAATAAAATTAGTAAACTAAAATGAATAATAAACTAAGTTATTCTATAAAAAAAAACATTTGGTTGCTTTAAGAAAAAAGACCACATATATATACTCTTTTTTTTCTCATTTATGTGTATTTTTTCTATCTATTTTATTATTTTATTACATCGTTTACTATCATAGTTATTATTTTTGGTTGTTTCTTCTTATATACCCTAATAAATTTCTTCTTGCACTTCAAAGAAAACTATTTTTCCCCTTTTAAAAATAACTTTCGAATTGTTCTTTATGAAATATTTTTGAAACAGTAATATATTTTATTAATTCTGGATTTACCAATCCAAAAATAAAATAATTAGTCTGAAAAGGACATTTTGAAATAATTTTTTGTCCTCGAGATTTTCTATTCTGGAAACACCTTTCACATACAGAACCTTTATTCTGAAAATATTTTTAACCTCTATTCCGGAATCATAATATTTTTGGTATTTCAAAGAATGTAGGGCTGCAAGAAGAAAAATGTAGGAGTGCAGGAAGATACTTTCTTACTTTTTTTCTCTTTTCTTTACCTTTTTGTCTTTTTCAAGCCCAGTGTTATTTTACGCTTTCCATTCATTTTGGGCTTTTGTGTCTCATTGCTACTGAACGGCTATTTCTTCCTGCACCTCCATAGTTTTTTTTTATAGTTTTTCTTGACATTTTTGTAGGTCAGAAAAAAAAATTATTCTTAAAAAATACATTTCGAATTTTATAATTTAATTTTTCTTTATATATCTCAGATTCTAGAATTCGGAAAATATTTTAAGATTTTAAACAAATTACATTCTAGATTACAAACTCCATAAGTTATTTTTTATCTGAAAATATCTTATGGAATCTATAAGTTAAAAATATCTTATAAATTCTATAATATGGAATGTATATTTTTAAAGAAACTCTGCACATAAATTATTCTAAATCCAAAAATATATTCTACAATTCAATTTTTTTTATAACCTATTCTGAAATATATAAAAACATAAATAGAATAAGGGTATTTTTTATATTTAAATCAGTAGAGGGGGCAACAAGAAACTATGGAGGTGCAGGAAGAAACAGCCCTACTGAACCTAGTGAAAGCCCAATTAGTCTGATCCAGTTCTGATTATTTACTTTTGGATTGCACCCAATCAACTTTTGAAATTTCAAAATTGACTCTCATTCTCGAACTAAAATTCAAAATTAAAAAAAAACATTAAAAAATAGAATATATTTTTATGTTTTTGAAATGAAATTTCAGAATAGGATTGATAAATAAAAATCCCAATTTGAAAAAGTAATTTTGAAAAAAAAAAATACATTTCTAGAAAAACAAAATTCAAAACACATATTTTCAAAAAAAATTCAAATTAAGCTTTGTTAGGCATAAGTTTTATTGGGTGGAGGTAACAATTGCCTTATTTTTGTTGTTATGTAGGGTTGAAATCCATATGCTAACTGAAATAGTCATTTTAGTTAAATCATGGTAAACTTATTTGAATGACGAGAACTTTTATTTTTTAAAACTTGTTTCATTACTTTGATTATTTATTAATTGTCATATGATGTTGATAGCATATGTCGGTGGTTGGGAAGATTTGGTTTGAAAAGGGTGATGCATGCATGAGTAGAATTTTTTATTCTTAACTGCTAGCTGTTAATTTCATTACTCACTTATATTTTCCTTCATTGGTTGCTCCACAACTTTATAGCATGATGATCAATATTGTAACAGTTGGAAAATGTGTATTAGGTCAAATAAGGACCTAATATTCCGTCACAATCCATAAATGAAACTCAATTTTTCCTACCTTGTCACCTTGCTACGTAACTCATACGTTTCAAGGAACTAAACTTGTTGTTGACTTCACTAAAGATGGCAATAATCACACATTCGTATAGTGGATTTTATGTTGCAATTAATTTTTTTTAAATTAATAAAAAGACTTTAGTTACGAAAACTTATTTAAAAATATTATGAAATGATCGAAGAGCATATGTATGCTAATGAGTTATTGTTTAGATAAATTTTTGCATAAGTATTATACATAAAAGAAAAAAAAATCACATAAATAAACATGGATGCGTAAATTATTTAAAAAAAATAAAATAAAAAATGAGGAAGCTTTTGTAAAAATAATTCTCAACAAAAAATAAATAAACATAAATTATTATGAAATGATCGAAGAGCATATGTATGCTAATGAGTTATTGTTTAGATAAATTTTTGCATAAGTATTATACATAAAAGAAAAAAAAATCACATAAATAAACATGGATGCGTAAATTATTTAAAAAAAAATAAAATAAAAAATGAGGAAGCTTTTGTAAAAATAATTCTCAACAAAAAATAAATAAATAATTGAGACATTTAAATGTCTTAATCTTTATTTACAAAATCGAATTTAATGAATAATTTTATTTATTGGAAGCTTTTGTAAATGAGTTTACACATTGGGGAGAAGTTAATTTTATTTTATCTTATATTGTTTTTGTTACAAGTACTTATAATATGTTTATCCAAATAAAAAAATTATCTTTTAGTATTTATGAGAAATGAACTTAATTATATTTTTAAGTCTCTTTAATTTATATTATATTTGATTTTGCCCCTGTCAGTTTTTTTGAAACAATAAAGTTTCTCTTTTTGAAAAATAAACTAAATGTTTCCTTTTATGATTTTTTCAACAAATAATTAATTATCATTTTTTATAATACTTTGGGGACATATGATGTATAACTAGGATGTAATAGGAATAAAAAATGGATATATTCAAAAGATTTTGTGAAATGTGAGATTACAATTTGAATAGGAATTTTATTTTATTAGGAAAAAATGATGCTTTGATTAATGATTTTGAAAAAAAAAACACTTAAATAATTTATTTATTTTTATCTATAAAAGAGAATAGAATTTAAAAGATAAAAATAAGAGTTCTACACGTACAATTTTATTCTCACTCCATGAAAAATCAAGTTGTCCACCTCCTTTCTTTTGAATTAAAACCTCCCAAATGTTAAAATAAATTGTAAATATTATTTATTTTATTTTAGTATTAAATGTTCCAATATACTAATTAAATAAGAGATAATTTTACTGTTAATCTAGGTGGTTGGGGCCACACGTTTTAGCCCACAATTACTTTTCAAATTGGTTGTTTAACCCACCATTATTTTAATATGGAATTAATGTCCTTAAACACCGACCTATTGGATGAAAAATAAATAAATATGCTGTCCTATTTTGAAAAATACATTAACTTGATTCGGTCTACTTTTCTAGTTATATTATTTATATAATATTATATTTAACTGAATTTTATGTATCGCCATAATTTAAAACTCTTTACAATGTTTATAAATGGTGTACCAACAAATTTACGCATTATTTTTTATTGTAATTTTTAATACAACAAAAATTTATCTCATTTTTTTATCCCTTTTTTTTCTTTTTTTATCGTACACATTACAAATTTTCTATTACTATTTCTAGAGTGCCGGTTCTGACAGGGCAACTCTTTTACAGAAAATAGTTAAGAGATGTTTGGTTTCCATCATTTGTAGCTTCTGGTTTTAATTGAATCCTTAAAAGGTGTATCCAATTCCCCTAACAAGACTTCTTTAAAAACTTAACTAATCTACATATTTCAATCTTAATTAATTATGATAATCTAACATTTCAATTCTCTCTCCATTTATATTGAGAATCACTAACATACACGTACTTATTAGAATAATTACACTAGTAAAGTATACTATAAATATATTTGAAGATAATTATAATTTATTAAAGTTGTTCTCGAACGGGTATTGGGGCCTAGAGAACGATTGTTCTGCTTCTCCCTTCGATCGGTCGTCGTCATTCTCAGCTTTCTGTTCGCCTTCCTCCTCTCGGTCGTTTGGTCTCACAGGTTTGGATGGTACCTGCAAAAAGCACTCCAACGCTTAAGTCAGTCAGGGTGTCGATACTCGGTTGTCAAAGTACTGTAGATAATGATGTGTCTGATTCTTGGAATCTGCACTATTTATATTACCTTAATGGGTCTTCGTTGGTGGCCCGGATTAGGAGGTTGGTTTGTGTTTAGGGTTGTGCTAAACAGTCCTTAATTATGGATTAACCCTGCTGATTTGGTCAACCCATGGCTCGATCGGCCACGTGACCTTCTCATTATGGTCGAATGGTTGAGTGGTCGACCTAGTACAAAAGTATTTGTTCTAAACAAACATGAGGCAAACTTCATAGATTTTTTTAATAAGATATAATTAAAAATAACTTTAATTACTTAGTAATTTAAAATATTGTACAATTACACATTTTTCACAATCGCACAAAAGAATACATTTTTTTTATAAAAAACTTTTATGTTAGACATCACTATGCTACTTGACATCTCAGCTAGGTTAACACCTCAAGTAACAACAATCATTTATCATCACATGAAAAAAGTATTATTAAAAAAAATACAAAAATATGGGAGAACTAGACCAAAACTCATATGTTAACAAAAACGATACATAGGTAGACTATACCTATTAATAAAGAATTCTTATAACATAATAAATGGAAGCCTATTATACCAATGAAAGGATTCTTTATGAATAAATCCTAAATTAGCCAACTTATCAGCACACGCATTTCCTTCACGAAAAATATGAGTAACCCTAAATCTGATTTTTTTCATAGTAATTAAGACAAGTATTTTATCTATTACTAAGTATATTATTTTTGCTAACACTCGTGTATCGTTGTTATTTAGATCCCAAATCAATTTAGCAATCGATTTTTGAACTTTAACCAATTTTGATGGTCGCAAAAAGACATTTTTTTAATATCAATTATACCGGTGTTATGTTACCTTTAATAGTTATTTTATTTTTTAAAACACATTGCTACAAGAAAATTTGGTTTTAAAAATTAATAATTAATTTAACTAAAATATTAATTTAGAATCTATAGTAATAAGTAGTTAAAATTTTGGTAGATGATGTTAGTTATCAATTTATAAATTATTTTATAATTTTTTATTGATAATAAAAACAACTCTAAATACTAATAAATTTTAATTTATAAAATAATATCTATCTTAATCAATACAATAATTAATTATTTTCTTTTTAAATTAATTTTTTATTTAATAATTTTTTAATACATAATATCTCTTGTTAATAAGTTAAGTTTTATAATGAATTAAATGAAACTTTATTTAGAACCAATTTGAAGATTTATAAGATACAAACATATTAAAACTAGTTGTCATTAAATAATCTAGTGAGGCAAAAAAAATCATCAAAACCAGAACAAAATACTTATAAAAAGTTAGTTTTCACAATGATATACCGAATATGTTAAATGATTTTTTTTTATTACGAGAAATAAAAATTATGACAATAGACCATCAAATCACATTTAAATGGTTGATATCATCAAATAAAAATTATTTACTTTTTGAAGTAATTATATATGATCACTAGTTAACTTTTATTCTTGATTGCCAATTTATGACTAGAATTTTATAATCTTTATTGATATTTGTTACAATAATTCTTTTGAAACATTTTCAACACATATATGTACGTGTGATAAAGAAGAATGAAAATAAAAATGATCAGCTATTAAATTTTATAATGATAAAATTAGGTTAAATATAATTTTGGTATTTCATTTTGAATTTTTTATATTAGCTTTGTTCTCTAAATTATTTTAGCCTAAACTTCTTATTTCATTATTTTTGGTACTAAGTGTTAATTTCTGTTAAATTCAAAAACATTAATTATATGGAATGCAATATTTATTATAGTTTGTCACATGTTATGATGTTGGAAAACTAATATGGTAAATTTACACAAGAATTAATATTCTCTAACATAAAAAATGAAAGTGAATAATTTAAAACTTGATTTATATTATAGGTTTCAAATGGAGTAATTGTTTTAGACAGGAACGTTGACATTTTATTAATAAATATGATTTAATCTCTTGGTTGACATTTGCTAGTAAGTCTGACAAGTCATGTGCATGACTGAAGTTGTGTGGTTGAGTTGTACTGATTTTGACCATAAAATGATAAAGCAATAAGTATCACATTTAATGAACAAATAATATTCAAAGTCTATTGTGTGAACCGAATAAATTGGATAGTAACCGTGGCATGACATTATGTATACACAGTATGACATTATTTAATTCTATATTACTCCATCCATAAACAATACAATAAAATTATTAAATAAAAATTAATTTTAAAAATCAAAATAATTAATTATTATATTAACTAAATTAAAATACTTATTAATAATTTAAATAATTTTTATTATTAATAAAAAATTATAAAATAATTTTTAAATTTATTTATAACTATTAGCTATCAAGATTTATCTATTAGTTATTTATATTCTAAATTAATTTCTAATAAACTTTAAAAATTAATTTAAAATTTAAAATATTAATAGTTAAAATTTTGATAATTAATTTAAATATCAATTTAAAAATTATTTTATAATATTTTATTAATAATAAAAATTACATTAAATATCAATAATTTTTAATATTTAAATTAATATTTCATTATTTAGTTAATATAATTATTAATTATTTTTTATCTTTAAATTTAATTATTTTTAATAATTTTTTTATATGTAATTATAATTTTTTAGTATTAAAATTTTTAAATAGTTAAAGTAATTGTATTTTTGCTTTTCAACGAGAAGAAAATAAATCTTCTTCATATATATATATAAGATATTTTACCTCAAGCATCAACCGACACTATAACATATAATTAGAATGTAACACTAAAGGAGAAATAGAAAAAACTATATTAAAAACATGACTGAATTAAGTCAATATTTCATTAAATAGATAACCAAAGTAGAGAAATAAAAAAGAGATCAATATTTCTAGAGAAGTTAAAACATTATCCTACCACATGTAAAACATTCCCGGTATGTTTATGTTAAAATTTGTAAATTAATTTATCGATGCTAGTTTTCATTCTCTCAAAATATAGGTGCAGGAGAAAGTGAGAGAGAAAATTTTCATTCTGTAGGCTTAGAAGATAATATATTCATTTTTCAAAATTTAATTTATTTATTTTTGATAAAAAAATTTAAAATTATATAAGTGGTTTATTTTTTCGAAAATAACATACTTTTAACTAATGGAATGAGCAAAATTGTCAATAAAATATCTTTATGACTTTAAAGAATTGATTTTTTTAAAATTTCAATTTCTCTCATAAAATTTTAAAATATACAATTTTTTTAAATATATTTTATCATAAAATATTTCAAAATAAAAAATAAATTATACTCTTAAATTTTCTATTCAAAAGACACATAAATTAATATAATTTAGGGATCTCTTTACAAAAGGAACACCTAGGTAAAAGAGAGGTAAAAAACTTGGTCAAAATTCATATGTTTTTAATACACAAGAGAAACTTGTTTGGGGATGAAACCAGTGTAGAAAACATATTTTTTAAGATTAAGATGTTAATTTGTGATATATTTCCATAAATAAGGAAAGATGCATGAGATTACTTGTGTTTACTTTTAGGATTGTAGTTATAGTCTAGAGGTTATGATAGTTTCTCTATCACTTTTGTATAAGGGTTGAAGCATTCTTTAAGTGCTCCATGTTAATTTAATTAATTTTTTATTAATAAAAAATATAATTTTTTACTTATAGATCTATTAAACATAAAATATTAACCGTATATACACTACAAGAAAATCAATATAGAGTTTCTATAGAGAATGTAGAGAGAGAAGTTAAGTGTCTACAAAGAGGAAGGTAAGTTTATTGATAATGGTAAATACTCCGTTCTTCTTCACTAATTTTCCTCACGAGTACGTAGAAAAGGATTTCTGAAAAAATTTCTAGAGATGGTGTAGAGTCTTGGATGTCTTTATATCCAAAATGCTTAACTTTAGAAATAAACACTTTGGGTTTGTACGGTTTCAAGGGGTGAGGGAAGCGAATGAACTGGAAAGAAAGTTGGATGCTATTTGGATTGGGTTGTGGAAATTACGAGTTAACAAAATCAAATATAGTAGGCAAGAGTAGTCAAAGGAAGTGCGTAATCGTAAACAAAGGTGTGTTGGTCCTTGAAAAGATTGGAGAGAGAAGGTTGTTCAATGTTCATTTGCACAAGTGGTAAAGAGCGGGAGTGCGAGTTCTTCTCAGAAGGAAAATGTTGTTGTTGTTCAAAAGAATTCAGATGAAATCACGCCTTTCTTTAGGGTTACTGGCTAGAGAGTTGTTTTGTTGGAAGGTTTTCCGAAGTGTCTAACTTTCAGGCAGTTAAGGAGAGTATCTTTTTGGGAGGGTGCGATTCAGTGAGATTAAGGTATCTTGGGGAGAATTTTGTGTTGTTGTCTTGTGAAGGTGAGTCATCAAAGGAAACAAAGAGTGGTTAGGGGAATTTTGGAATCTTTAGTTCCCTGGGAGAATTCTTTTCTGGTCACTGAAAAATTCGTTTGGGTACATGTTAGGGGTTTGTCGTTGGTATTTTGGAGCAGACAATGTTTTGAACTTATCGAAACTCTAGTCAGAACATTAGTCGAGGTGGATGAGGCAATTGTGGCACAAGAGACTCTTGAGTTTGCTAGGTTGCGGATTAGAATCCTGATGGAAAAATGGATTTGGCAGATGAGTTATTCCAAGGGTGGTTTGTGGAAGGAGGTTCTAGATTCCAAATATGGGGCTTGGAGAAATTTGAAAGTGCCCAAAACAAACAAGAATGAGTCTCTTTGGTGGCGAGAGCCGAAGGAGATTTGGTTGATGAAAAATGAGGTGGAAACTTCGAAGATCGTGTTAAGTGGAAAGTTGGTAATGGGAAGGGTATTAAGTTTTTGGAAGACAAATTGGTGGGTAACATTGCCTTGAAATGTAAATTCCCAAGGTTGTTTTCCCTATGTGTTGATACAAATATTTTGTTGGAGCTTTGTGGGGCTTGGGAAAGTGGTGTTTGGAGGTGGAACTTGGTGTGGCGAAGAAGTCTGTTTGAGTGGGAGAAGACTCATGCTTGCCAACTTCTTGAGGAGGTGCATGGGATGAGTCTTGTCTTGGGTATTGATGACAAGTGGTATTGGAAAGGTGGTGCATCTATTGAGTTCTCAGTTAATTCTGCTTACGGTGGTGTGTTGACTGTATGTGAAGTTGGGATGAATTTTACGTTATGGTGGTATTTGTTTGGAGTGTTGAACCTGTTGGTTTAAGTTGTGGTAGGGGATGTGTGCTTTATTTTCATGTTTTGTATAAGAGTTGGACCATTCATGAAGTAGTTTTATTTATTAATTATTTATTGTTGATAAAAAAAAAACACTATAAAAAAATCATTAAATAGTAACTAAATTTAGAGATAAAAAATAATTAGTCACTATATAGACTATATTAGAGATTAAAAATTATTCATATCTAAAGTGGTTTCTATTATTAATAAAAAAATGTTATATTGGTATCTAAATTAACTACCTAAGTTTTAGTTATTAATATTTTAAATTCTAAATTAGTCTATAAAAAATTAATAAAACTTAATTTAAAATATAAAGTAATAAGTAGTTAAAACCTTGATAATTAATGTGAATAATAACATATGAATGTATTTGACACTTCGTAATTTTTGTAAAGTTGAATAATTTGTAAGTTAACTTTCTATATTCGAAATGAGGTATCCTTTTAAATGTCTCAATTAATTTATTTTACTTTTTGTTTAAAAAAATCAAACAGAGAGTAAAATGCGTAAAGATGTAAAGGCGAGCACGCTAGGTAACATAATTAGCATGTGATGTTAAAAAAAATTAAAACAAAGTATGAAGCAATGGTACAAGATACAACAAGTGGCATTACAGCATTCCAATATTATAAAACATGTCCCACAATAAATTAATTTTCTGAAAACTATTACGGATTGTGAACTTATTCATCTGCGCCACGATTATTTTCTTGTTAAATTTACAGAAATGAAAAGAAGGAAACAAAAGCTGAGGTAAGGAATGTCATGACTCATTAATATTAAAAAGATAATAATTATTAAATTATATATAATTATTATATATTATTATACGATATTACACGCATAATTTGAAAAAAAAATCATTAAAAACTTATAAATATTTTTTATATAAAAATAAAAAAAAAACAAAAAAAAAATTATTTTATTTTTTATATACAATTTTTGTATAGTTAACCAGTATATGAAGTCACATATTTTGAGATAGTTGGTATCTAGATTCGATTGAGAGTACGACCCAAAGGCCAAAACTAGTCGTACATTTGTAAGGAGCGTTTGGAATTTAATGCAGAGTTGCTTAATTTGAAACGTTAGATGAAAAGCACGTTTGCGTGTGGACTCAGGACTGTACTCAGTTTCACTTTTTTGCATTATTTAGGCTAAAATAATGGTGTATCAGCTCCTTTACTCACTGTCTGAAACTGATCACCAGAGTTGTCTTTCGCACTAAATAACGAAACCTGCTTTGCTGCATGGGCGGCATGGCAAAATAAATGCACGTTCCTGTCAGATCATTTTTTTTACATCTCAAGATAAATATTGTGTAATTTTGTTTCTAAAATATTTATTTTTTGTTTTATGTAATGGCAAACTAGTTTTTAAAATGTTTGTAAAATGTCAAACTAGTTGAAAATAAATTAAAAACGCAGTATACCACTACAAAAATATTACGTGTGATTGCTAGCTATGTCAATTTGTTATGACATAATAAATCACTAATAGAAAAAAACCCATTACTTGATATTTGAATATAAAGTTATTCTTAGGAAAAAGTTTTAGAAAATAATAACACTAAAATTTTTTGTTTTAAGGTTAAAGGTAAAGTTTACACAAAATGTTTAGGACAAAATAATATTTAACATTATTTCTTATGGTTAATGTACATATATATAAAATAAAATTTTGTATTTTTATTTAGAAAAAAATATATCTTACTCTAAAATATGTAAAAAAAAAATTATTCCACATTTAATATTTTTACTTTGTATATTTAGTAACACCTACAGTTTGACCTTGCTATTTTTATATTGTCTATATAAAACTAAGGATTTATGAGTGTTTGTTTTTTTCTAATGGGCTCAGACCTTATAATATTAATATTGTGAACTTAAATGATATTTTATCAAAATATACCCACTTTGTTTCTTTTTGTTTATATCTAATAGTACATAAATTAAAGAAATGTAACTAATATTTTAATTTTTTAGGAAAAATTAATAAAATGACAACATATACTAAAAAAACATTAAATAAAAATTAAATTTAAAAAAAAAATTAGTCATTATATTAACTAAATTAGATACTAATTTAGAGCCTAACAAATTATTTATAGCTAAAATAGTTTTTATTATTAATAAAAAAATATAAAATAATTTTTAAATTGATATTTAAGTTAGTTACTCAAATTTTATTAGAAACTAATATTTCAGATTTTAAATTAGTCTTTAAAAGAACTAATAGAGACTAATTTAAAATATAAAATATTAAAAAACTAAAATATTGATAACTAATGATTAGATATTAGAAACTATTTTATAAATTTTTATTAATAATAAAACTAGTTTAGATATCAATAATTTTTTAATTTATAAAATAATTTTTAATTTAGTCAAATAGTAATTAATTATTTTAGTATCTAAAATTAGTTTTCATTTAATGATTTTTTTTAGTGATAATAAAAACTAAAGTTTTAAATAATCATTTAAAATCGTGTATAATTAAAATTATGAAAAATAAGTATTTTTAATATATTATTATATTCTGAATTTAAAATGTATAATGTAAAATTTGATATAAATTGATTTTATTTTAAATATTTTAAAATTATTGAAATTTAATTTCCGGATGGAGATGAACGTATAAGGTAAATTTGTCTTGATCGGCACGTATAAGGTTTTTTTTTTTTATTTACAAGTTTTTAAAATTAACAAAATTAATTTTGGAAAAAATAAATAAAAGAAGCAAATTGAAAGATATAAGTAGTTAAAAAAAACCAAGTATTGTACTAATAAAACCAAACAGATGGAAACCTTAGATGATTAGTGATTTTCTAACTGCTGACAAAAAAAAAAGTGATTTTTCTAACTAGTTGCCAAAGTGATGCATAAAATGTACATGAAAATAAGATAAGTGAGAAAGTGAGATTGTAACTACTAGTGTGCTCTAATTTACAACAGTAGTAGAAATTTATTAGGTTCAAGTACTATTTTTAAAGTTTTATTCGATTTTAATTTGACTTAAATTTTAAATCTTGACACATTTTTCATCAAAATAAAAAAATATACATTTTAAGAAATTAAAGTTTAAATTATAGGAATTTCGCACAATCCTATTTAAATTTACTTTTAAAACTTTATATGTTGGCATATTATATTAAAATAGACGACATATATGAATTTAAAAAGATATTAAATTTCCTTCTTAATTTCAAAATATTTCTCTTTAGTTTATACACATTTAATATGAAAAATTATTTTATTATTATTAATAAATTATCTACTGTTTTTATTAAATTATTTTTATTTCATGTATTTTAACCAACTGAATTAACACTTATGTAGTATAATACAGATTGCAATGCCGATCATACTAATATTATAGTCGAGATTTCGAAACAGCAATCAAATACATCTTGTATTATTCTATAATCAGTATTTTAAAACCGCAGTTAATTTTGAAAGGACAAGGTAATGAAATTATGATAGAAAACTAGCTGGCTGCAGCAGTAGGCACCTTTACTTCACCACTTTTCAGTACGTGCAAGTTGATAAGCTTACAATAATTGCTGTGTTTCAACTTCAGAGCCTACCTTCTTTTACCATTGAAAATGAGGAACCAAATCAGCTGGAGAGGAAGAACAACTCTTCGGTTCTTAACTCTTAGATGTTAGGACTGAATTAGACACGCTATCGACAACTACCAGTAAAGAGAAAAGGTCCTACTTCTCTCTTCTACCCTCCTATAAATACAGCATTTTTTCCACTATTTTTCTCATACTTTTATCAAACATATCTCATCTCTGTTGTAGTTTGCTACTGCAAGATGGGTTCGAAAATGGCAATACTGATCCTAGGACTGTTGGCCATGTTCTTTTTGGTATCCTCAGATGTGGCATCCACCAATGCCAAAGAGGGTAAGCTATTCTACTATATATATTTTATCATTTAAAATTTGCACACTTCAAGTTTTACTTTCGCCATCATTTTCGTTTATTAATTTCTTTCTACCATTCTCTTCCGTAATGGGTGTCCAAAACTAATTTTTCTACGATAAATGGTTCATTAACTCCTTTTGTGGTTGTTAAAGTGAAAAATGTAGTGGGTGATGCCAAATATCCTGGTGGAGGCTATGGAGGAGGGTACCCTGGCGGTGGCTATCCCGGTGGTGGTGGTGGTTATCCTGGTGGTGGTGGTGGTTATCCTGGTCGTGGTGGTGGTGGGTATCCTGGTCGTGGTGGTGGGTATCCTGGACGTGGCGGTGGCTATCCTGGTGGTGGTGGTTACCCTGGGCGTGGTGGCAGTGGCGGGTACCCAGGGCGAGGAGGACGGTGTCGCTATGGCTGTTGCGGTGGCCGCACATACAATGGAGGTTGCAGAAGGTGCTGCTAGTAAAGCTGTGAATGCATGCACAAACTCAGCATAAGACTCAGTTGAGACAATGCACTTACGTAGTACTTAAGATATTTCATGAATAAAATGTCGTGTGAGAGGCATGGATTCGCATGACCTTTCTCACAACTATAGTGTTGAATGAATACTAGTGTGTCTTTGTGCCTGTGTGATAATTTAAGAGCAAAATATTAATCTGGTGAGAATATATATATAAGAGTCTTCTGAAATCCTGAGCAAAAGCTACACTGACATACACGGACTATTTCACTTGTGTTTTATAAATTGTTTTTTAAAAATAAATATACAAAAAAACTAGTATTAGGCCCTAATAAAATATATTCATTGTGCAATTTTTAGACTCCCCCATGAGAAGATAAATTGACTACAAAAGAAAATTCTGAAACATCTATGGAAATCATTCAACTACAGACTTCGAAATTTGATGAACATCTAGTGTAACATCTGCCATTTTGCATCTACTATTTCTCACCTCCATTAGCTATTTAGCACATTTTCTGCAAATGCTGAATACGTTTAAGTGTAGAGGAGCTTGCTTTGTCACCACTTAGCATAAAATTGTTGATTTGATAAACTTAGTCAAATATCTTTGCCAGTACTTTCGTTGTTCTAGAAACCTGCATCTGTATGCACTAACCTACATAAAACATCGTGTACACGCTGTCCAGTTCTCAAATACTAATGCCCCCTAAATTGACATTGGCTACACTCTTATGCTAATCTAAACTTGTCCCCAAAGTTTAAAGTGATTTTAAATTGGACAGAGAAACCAATCAGAGCAAATGAGAATGAAACATAACATGAACTGGATCAACACAAAGTGTCCACAACAGAATAACAAATTTTGAGCATTAAACTTCTCAACCTATTAATCCAAAACGGAAAAATAGAAACATGTAACTCGAAATTACATTACCATTAATTAAATATAGCACCTCGTAAACATTTACTTAAATAAACATATTGAATTCTAATATCAATTTATGTGGCAGAGAGTGATACGACACGAACACGGATACGAAAATACGTAAAATATAAGACATGGAGACACGAATCTATAAATATTTATGTGCACATATATGTTTCAAATTATTTTTTTAGCAGAAAGATGTTTTCATGAATGATTCAAGATGAATTGTTTCTTATTTTTATAATCATAATAACAATTTATACAATAAAGTTTGAATTTTTAGAAAATTAATGTAGTTTTCTTTTTAAAATTGTGTTAGAACCGTATTACAATTGTCAGAAATCTAACAAGTATTTTTTGAATTGGACACTTAACGAATACGTGTCCTACAAGTGTTATACGAATGTCGGTGTTCGATATTGGACACCGACACGCCATTTAAGAGAAATGTCCGAGCTTCACAGATATCAATCCACTTAAGGAATTATTTCCCTTTATTTTCTGAATTATGCTTCAAGCACCATTCAAGTAAATAATATAGTATATATAAGTGCTAATATTATATATAAGGTAAGTTTATTATGAGTATGAAAAATATTTTAAATTACGAGAAATTATCAGAAAATTAAATATATAATATTCAATTAATATTATATAGTGTTTAGTACATATATCCTAAAGCCAATAATATTCTTGCATTAAGTAAATTCACTAATGAATTATGTTTTGATCCATTAATTAATTTGATGAGAAATGAGGAACGATTAGTGTATGAATTAGTACTCTTCATATCTTTATTGAATTGTAAAGAAAAACTAGGAAATAACAAAATACAATTATATCCTTTTTATTTCTATACTTAATTATATTATTAATAAAATTAAATAATATTAATTAATAAAATGAATAATAAAATAAATGTTTAATATAACACAAAAATGTTTAAACTATTTTATTTAATTTATTTATTTTTATTTTTTATTATATTATTTTTTATTTATAATTTAATATTACATTATTTTAATTAACTAAAATTTACACAAAAATAACTCATATTTTATTTTTAATTTTTTTTATGCACAAGGGTAAATTTTGTAATATTACATTTTACACCAATAAAAAAAGTTTAAAATACTCTCACAATCATCACATTATTTAAATACTTCAATAAATTTTCTTCACACATCTATCATCCATCCTAACATGTTCCAATTCAAACACACTCAACTTTCCAATCAACAATCCAAACAAAACATAAGGGTGACAAAACTCTTTTTGACTCTTTTTTTTATCAACAAAGAATTAATAAATTAAAAAAGACAACTAAAAGAAAATAATGAAATAGAAACCAATTTTAGAGACAAAAAATAATTAGTTGCTATAGTGACTAAATTAGAGACCATTTTAGAAACTATTTTTTTTTTCTAAATTAGTTTCTATTATTGTTAAATAGTTTCTAAAATGATATATAATTAGCTACAAGGTTTTAACTACCAATTATTTAGATTCTAAATTTGGTAGCAAAAATCTTGGTAGCTAATTAGATATTAATTTAGAAACCATTTAACAATAATAAAAATTAATTTAAAAATCAATTTTTTTTAGTTTCTAAAATATATCTAATTTAGTCATTATAACAATTAATTATTTTTTGTCTCTAAAATTGGTTTCTATTTTATAATAATAAATTATAGTGAGTATATCCAACCCTTTACACATGCCTATATACTTTTCTCTAACTATTTTACTAATACATATACACGTACATGACAAAACCAGAAGAAAAGTCTTTGCAGCATGTTGAGAACCATTAGCATGGCTGGTGAGCACCTACCCTACAACATAAGGGGACTACAAAACCATTAAAAATTGGAGACCATGATAAATAGATCGAGTCAAACTTGTATAAAATTGAAATATCTTTCAAATGATCTATTTTGTTTAATTTATTTTTTGTTAATAAAAAAATTAGTAAAAAGGCACATTATAACTATTTATATTAGAAAATCATTAACAAGTCATGTTATAACTATTTATTAGAGGATAATAGATAGTTATAAGTTTGAATGAGAAAAATTCTTAATATAATTGGAAATGATATTATATGTTATTTGATAAACCTACAGTATATTACAACGATAAGAGAAATAATATTTTTTTTTCTAAAATTGAACAATTTTAAAACTATATTAATCATATCATACTGATAAACTGTTTCATCTAACATTTCTCTTTCTACTTTATGAAACTCTATACAATTTTATGTTATTATATAATAGAATATAATAAACTATAACATGCTGCATGGGAGATCTTTTACTTGGCCATTTATCAGTGCTGTGCAAGTTGATGCCTGGCAGGTCGATAAGAGTGCAATAACTACTCTGCTTAAATTTAGAACCTACAATTTTTTTCCCATTCAAAATAGAGAAGAACGTTGAAGTGAAGATAAAATCTCTTGGGTTCTTAGATCTGGATAAGATTGCATTAATAAACGCCAACTACCTAATCTGGAGAACACTTCCTACTTCTCTTCCTCCACTCCTATATATAGAGGATTTTTTTCCACCATTTTTCTCATCCTTCTTTACCAAACATATCTCCTTTTAATAGATCTATTCTACTTTGCTACTCAAAGATGGGTTTGAAGATGGCAATACTGATCCTAGGCCTGTTGGCCATGCTCCTTTTGGCCTCCTCAGAGGTCGCATCCACCAATGCAAAAGAGGGTAAGTTATAACTCATCTCCCTCATATTCTTGTAACTGTTCTTTAAATAAAAGATACTAACAAAACTATTTATAAAGCATCCATTGACTCAACTATCTGTAGGTTGAAGTGACAAATAGTAGTAGGGGTGCTGGTTGGTGCAGTTTCTGCATAATTATGCAGCAACCATTGCAACCAATCTTCTTTTTCTTTGTCGTTGATTTTTGTTTGTTGTTGGTGAACTAAAGTGTCCCTCTTAAAAAAACTTCTTCACTTGTATATATAGTTTTCTATCATGTAATTACTTTTTGTAAATTAAAAAATAAACACATACTGATCTTAAACTATGTAATAAATTTAGGCTTAATCATGTAAACAAATATCTGTTTATATATGGTAAATGGTTCACTAACTAGTTTGTGGTTGTTAAAGCGACTAACGGAGTTGGTGAAGCCAAATATCCTGGTGGAGGCAACGGTGGTGGTTACCCAGGCAATGGCGGTGGCTATCCTGGACATGGTGGCCGCCCTGGTCATGGTGGCGGTGGCTACCCTGGCCATGGTGGCGGTGGCTACCCTGGCCACGGTGGTGGTGGCTACCCTGGCCATGGTGGTGGTGGTTACCCTGGACGCTGTCGTTACGGCTGTTGCGGTGGGCGGACATACAACGGAGGTTGCAGAAGGTGCTGCAATTACGCTGGTGAAGCTGTTGCTGCACAAACTCAGGATGAGACTCACAATTAAGACAACTCAAATCAACGTAGAGTACTTAAGATATTTCATGAATAAAATCTCGTGTCTATAGGCATGGAATATTCCCACGACCTTTCTAACGAGTTTAAGAGCAAATTAAAAGAGATGAATATTACCTATTCTGTAACTTCTAATCTGTTCCAAATATCCTGAGTTTTACTTCTATTCTTATTATATGTTATCCTTTATTCGAAACACATAGAACTCAACGTACCTAAAGCTTAGTTGAACAAGGGTCAATCTGCATTAATTTCCCTAATTAAATCTGTCTGATAAACTTGAACAACATTACCATGATTACAACTAAGAGTCTGATTAGCTTGAGAATCCTGTACAAAAATAAAACACGTTTGACATGTGTTTTATAAAAGACTTACTTTTGTTTAAATGAAATACAAAACCATGTAATATATATGCTCAGGTTTAATAACTATTTCATTTATATTAAGAGATATAATTTAAAGTAAACAAAAAGCAAAAAAATTATAATTAATTTATTTTTTCATAATTCGATCAATCTCATGTATTATTATCAATAATAATAATAATATAAACAGCCTGAACTGTATCTTTTAATTGATCACTTTCTTCTTGCTTTTATGAATAGTCAACTTGTTTTATAGATAATTTCCCTATTTTAAAAAGGGGATGTAATTTAACTTTTATCTATTATTTTTTATTATTTCATTTATTTTTTTAAAGGAGTATTAAGACCAACCATGGAAAGAGTAACAAGGAGAAAATCGAAAATGACTGGATTTAGAGTAAAAAAATTATTTTTAAATTTATTTTTAGATGTAAAGACTCATTTTTTTTTCCACCAGATGCACTTTCTGTAGGGAATTATTTTCATTTCCTTTTCTCTTTGGATATTAGAAAATACTTCAAAGGTTTAATATTAATAACACTATAGGAAACATATATACATCTTGGGTGTCGAATTTTTACACATAAAAAGTATGCTTTGAAAATTAAATATAAATATTGGTTATTAAATAATAAAATTATGTAATTAAAAATGATAAAAAAAGTTTTAAAAAATATATCATTTTACGTAATGATATAAATAACTATTTAAATATATTTCTTATTTATTTTTATATCATGGGAATATTAAATAACTTTTTTTACAAAATTAAAAAAAAATTAAGTTAATTAGAAATAGACCTGGTTACGGATTGCACAACTCTTAAAATATTATGATAATTATTTTGTATACATTCCATTTGTTAACATCTATACCTATATATAAAGGGGATTCTCCTCTGCTCTTAATTTTTTTTTCTTATTTTATCCTTATATTAATATTTAATTTTATTATTGTATTGTGGTCATTGTGTCATTTCTTATTCATCTTTTAACTGCTCTTAATTTTTTTCCCATTTTATCCTTATATTAATATTTAATTTTATTATTGTATTATGGTCATTGTGCCCTTTCTTATTTTTTCTACAATATTTGGTATACGTAGTGGGGTAAGAGAGGTGGAAAAGCGGTTTTGAATTGAAAGAGATGTGGAAGAACAATTATGAATTGAAAGAAAGGTGGAAGAACGGTTATGAATTGAAAGAGAGGTGGAGGAGTGGTTATGAATTGCAAGAAATAATTTATTTTTAAAATTAATTGCATAATGAGAGTGTTTGTTGTATAGAGAAATAAATTTAATAAAATATTTGAAATAAATGGGGCAACCGTTTGAATGAAAAAAGATAATTTATTTTGAAAATTAATGGCATAACGAGAGGGAGTGTCTATTTTATGAGAGAGAAATAAATATTAGGAAATGTGAGTAGTGGCCAAACGTGAACAATTTGATTATTACTGAGTGGTTACCACTTTCTTCAATAGTTCTCACCGTCATTTTTTACATATACTTTATTACGAAGGAGTAGTTTTCACCCGTTACATCCACTCTCTTATAAGGAGTAGTTGAGCCGTTACCACTTTCTTCCACTTCCTTATAAGAGTAGTTTTCACTCGTTGCATCCAAAGAAAAAAAATGCTCATAAATTTTGACATATTTTGAACCCTCTTCCTTCACGCTCCATGTTCTTTTCCTACTCCCACTCATCTTAGTCCCTCTTCAATCACCACTGTACAACAACAACCACCATTGCTTCCTCCTTCTCGCACTTCCCAAAGCGTTCGAAGCAGAAACGTGTCTCATTATTATAGGATTTGAACATTTTTGTTTCTATTGCTTTCTTAATTTTTTTTAATATTTTTGTATGAATCCTAAGCCCAGCTTTGCGGACAAAGTTTTTATGTCTATTGGTGCTTTGATCTATTAGATATTACATAAATTGAAAGTTTGATAATTTGTATTTAGTTTATTATTTTATTTTTTTCAACTTCTTTGCCATGGAAGATGTGGATTCAATTGATATGGTGATAGATTCTACAACTTCCAACATACAACCATTTGTATTATGTTTTGACATTGTTTGTTGGTCCATTTTTTTTAAACTTTAATTTTAATCTTGATAACCTTACAAAGTTCAAGATTACACCCAAGTTAAATCAAAATTTAATATTCAAAAACAATAAAATGAAAATATAAAAAAATTAACATAAAATCTTAATAAAACTATTATCAATGGTGAATTTAGATAATTTACATATCTTCACGTGTAATTTAATATTTATTAAAATTATATGAATATATAAATAGTAAAAATAAAAAATGCTGATACACACACGTGGGTAAAGATTCAAGTTACAAATTATTATAATTACGCTAGTTTTATATAATTACGATTCTCCTTACATATCTTTTGAATGTGGGTAAAGATTCAAGTTACAAATTATTAAATAATAATTAATTTTAAAAATAAAAAATAATTAGTTATTATATTAATTAAATTAAATATTATTTATAAATTAAAATATTATTAATATTTAAAGTAATTTTTAATATTTATAAAAATTTATAAAATAATTTTAAAATTAATATTTAGTATTAGTTATCAAGATTTTAGTTATTAATTATTTTAGATTCTAAATTTTTATTAAGTAATTAAAATCTTGATACTTAATGTTAATACAAATTAAAAAAATAATATTTTTTTATTAATAATAAAAATTATTTTATATGTAACACTTCAAAAAATAACATCTAACTATTACAATACAAGTTTTACTAGTTTCTATACAAACTTGGAGTATTTCAAAACATCCATATTACAAGATTACGGCTTATAGAAATACAAAAGACAAGTTTTTTATTATTATTTTGTTGTACTTGCTGCACTCCACTAGAATTTGGAACTCCTAATTGGACACGACAGTATTTTGTTGCATGACCATACCTGTGATATTTATCACATGTCACATTTGACACTAGATGAGGGCAAAATCTAACAACATGTGGCTCATCGCATCTAAAACTAGGTGGTGATTGAAAACTGGGTCTTCCACTGCTATAAGATTAAGGTATAAAATAAGGTTTCTTTCTATCTTCATATTTAGGTATGCTCTTATAAGGTTCTCCCACTTAAGGCTTACCAAGTATGATACTATTTTTCAAACTCTCCACTACTTTTGTTTTCTCCACTAGAGCAGAAAAATCTCTAATGAACATAAGAATCACCACTTCTTTAAGCTCATCTTGTGATATTACACAAATATCTTTTATTTTTTAAATTTATAGTGACATTTTTATATAATTATACATCATAGGAATTCGTATAATATTTTTCCAAACAATTAAGGGAGAAAAATGCAACATAGAATTGCTTTATAATTTTCTAAATGTATAAGTATAAACCATAAAAGTTGAAATTTAAAAAATATAATAATACTAATTATCGCCTTTACAGAGTAAAATAAAATAGTTTCAATAGTACAAAATTTTCATAACAATATACAAAACATCTAAACTATATTTTATTTTTATTTTGAAAGATAAATAAATAAAATTAAATTTATTCAAATCTCACACAATCTTATATTAGAAATAATAATTGCTACAAGTGTTAACACTCGTTATGCATGAAATTTTTTTAAAAGACGGATGATTTGAGATAGATTAACTTTATACAATTTTTTTTAACAATTTTTATATGTTTCAATTTATTTATTTTTTTGATAAAAAATACATAACTCATTCTCAAAACAATTTTTTAAGTCACTTTTAACAGATATTTTTATCTTAATAAACTTTTATGACAAATCTTTTATTTTTTAAAGCTATTTTTTAGTTTCCTTCGTTACCTTCAGAACTACTGTAGTAACACGTTTGTTTTACTTAGTGTGGATAGATTACAAATTTTGTAATGCATTGACACTCGAAAATAAAATTTAATTTGGAAGATCTCATATTTTCATTTTAAATATATATTTTTATTTTTTTTAGAAATAAACTTTAATACCAACACCTTTCTTAAGTAAAAGGGGTGTGGGCAAACGACGAGGGTGGACCTCAGTCTATATATAGACTAATAACTTCAATATTCTACAATAAATAAAACTTGTCTTTTTTTAAAATAAAAAAAACTTCAATATTGGGAAGGTATGGCTTCCATTGAGAGTACAAACATAAACTTAATTGGTGGATGAAAGACCCGACATAAATACTAATTATCACTGCTGGACATTATATAAAACAATAAAAATATTTACTGATTAATCTTGATTCAGATTGAGAAAATTTAATGTGAAAAATAGTTTACCTGCAATATTGAAGATTCATAAGCATTGTTTTACGATAAAATGTCAGTTTAAGTAAGTCATTAATCACGAACTTGTTAAAGTTATTTCTCTAAAAAGTTAATTTTAAAGTTATATTATATAAATTATATAAAAAAAATCGAGAGGAAGTGAAAAACTTGTTGAAAAACCTTTGAACATAACGTGTAGATTAATATGAGAATTTTTTGTTCAACAACATTATTAAAATGTTATGCGGGTACTCTTTGTTCCACACAACCTTTTATATCTATATTCTGATTACATTTTTTAGCCAAAATTAGATATTTTGTGTAGGTTGAAGGTAAAAAGAAGGACCCAAAGACATTCAAATCATAGAAACGAATCTGCAGTTGGTAGTAAATAAAAAAACTCTTGGTTTGGAATGTGAATAAGTTGTTTTCTCATAGAGGCTTCAATGGGTCATATTAACCTCTTGGTGTAACTTACCACCATTCTAGAACTGCAGTAATGCTTTATTGGGTCATATGGGAGCAGGACACTATTGACAAATTCTTCCTTCACCTTCATACTTTTTCTCTCATCTTCATATTAATTGTAAAAAGTAAATTTTAATCTTTTTAAAAAATTTAAATAATCTTAAATGAGACTGCCATGCTTATAATTATCTGCTTTCATTTACTTCAAAATTTCTCATACACATAGCCAAAACAACAAGATAGCAAACAGTAAAACAGTAAAAACAGCAAAACAAAGTAAACATTCCAAAAATACGTCTCAATAAAAAAATAAAGATCCTAACAACTTGAAAAAAATACTATTATGCCCTCTGTCCCAATTGATATTCTCAACCATTACTTCCTTTTGTCTTTAACAATGCAATCGTAATTATCAAAATACTTATACTTGGTACTTTGTCTTTTGGGCTTGCTCCTTGCTATTGGGATGCTCAATGGTGTTTCATCACGATCTTCTATTGCCTGCTCTTGGGCCATAACATCCTCTTCCTCTTCAACAAACACCTTGTCCTCAAGGTGCAGTGTTGGATAGTCTTTAAGCAAGGTGTCAAGGTTCTCCCAAGTGGTGTCTTCAGGGTACAAACCTTGCCACTTAACTAATGCTTCTGTTGCATCAGAATTTGCTGAAATTTGCCAATCAAGTACAACAAGGAGTTTCAACTTAGGTTGATTATTAAAAGTTGTTGAGGGGAGTTCCAATTGAGGTGTCTAGTTTTGATTATGGAATAGTTCCAACTTTGAAATATGAAAAACATGATGAATTTGAACTCCTGAAGGTAATTCCAATTCAAAGGCCACTTCCCCAATTTGTTTGATAATGTGAAAAGGACCATAAAATCGTTGGGACAACTTTGAGAATTGATAGTTTCGTGCAGTCACCTGTTAATATGGTCACAACTTGACTAGCACTTGATCACCCACTTTGAAGGGATGGGGCAATCTCTTCTTATCAACATAATACTTCATGACAGATTGTGCTTTGAGCAATTTGGAACGTAGTTTATCAAGTAACTCCTGCCGCTTTGTAAGATATGCATTCACAGCCTCATTGTGATTAGTTCCTATGACATATCGGGGCAACGAAGATGGTGGTTGATTGTAAACAATCTCATAAGGAGTAATCCCAGTGGAGGAATGCTTGGCTGAGTTATAGTGTAATGCAATCCAAGTAGCCAAGAAGATGACCAAGGACTTAAAAGACAAATTTGTGATTAGTCATCTCAACAATCAAGCCTCACCAAATATCAGGTGGACCTCAGCAGAAGAAGAACTGGGCATAAACCAGGACATCAACTGTTCTTTCTTCTGATCCTCTTAAAAATGAAAACATATTGTAAATACTTTGGGCTCTCTTTAGAGGTCCAAATAGCAAGATATGCTAGATTAGGTTCATATAGCATAAAAGAGAGTGTTCTTAGAGAAATAGGCATGTATTAAGCCCACTTTTCAAGACAAGACATCTAGGTTTAGGAAGACTGTCCTACTTTCTAGAAGACCTAGCCAAAGGGGCGATTTTGACCTTAGTCAAATCCCTTGGCCGCCCCTCATTTATGCCAATTATGCCCCTCCCTTATCTTGTTTTCCAAGGCACCCATTCCTATAAATTGAGTGCTTTACTCCATGTATTTTCATGTTGAATTTTGATATAAAAGGAAAACTCTGCACAAATTGTGTGAGACTGTGTTCTCCTAACTTAGGTCTTATCTTGTGAGAGTGAGAGCTCTTCAAGTGACGACCCTCCTCACTTATCTTGGAGAATCCACACTCCAAGTGGCGTGTTCACTCTTGTCCATCACCATAAGCTTTCTTTCCTTCATCTCTTCTTCCATTTTCCATTACGCCATTGCTCATTGTGTTTATGTTCTTGCTTTTGCTTCCATTTTCAATTCGTTTCCCTTCATCATAATTGTTTCTTTTTATGTTCTTTCAATTCCGCAACTCTACATCATCTTCACTATATATTGTGTTTTTCCTTTTGCCTTTGGAAGTGAACCTTCACAGTTACTTAACCACTTGGTTAAGTTCATGTCCAGTGGGGATCTTTCCTAGGTCTCATCTTATAATTGCTAAAATAAAAAATCACAAATAAGAGCAACCAATTGAAATGTGCAATCCTAAAAATCAACTCACATTATAGTGCCACTCTGCCCAATGTAAATATTTTATGCACAACTTCATTCAGCATGGACGAAGGCTCTCAAATACTGCTCCAACATTTTGTTAACTCCTTTGTTTGCCCATTGTTTTGCAGATGATAAGTTGAGGACATTCTCAATTTTGTACCACTCATTCCGAAGAATTCTTTCCAGAAATTACTCATAAAGACAGGGTCCCTATCAGATATTATACTTTTCGGCATGCCATGTAATTTGCACACCATGGAAGTAAATAATTCAACCTTAACAACTGAAAATTTTGTTGGAAGCATGCCAAAATGAGCTACCTTTGAAAATCTGTCAACAACAACTAAAATCACATAGTAATTTGGGTAAGAAGGGAGCCCTGTGACAAAGTCAAGAGATATATCTTCCCAGACTGCAGTGGGAGGGGAAATTGGTTGTAATAACCAATAGGGTAGTTGTGTAGGTGACTTGATTTGCTGACATATGACACAACCTTATACATTCGTCCTTCTCCCTCCATTGCAAAAACCTCGATGTTCGTTAATACTCTTTCTCCCAACGCACATACAACGATCCTTCTTCTCAAAAAAACCAAATCGGACCCTAATACGCTTGCCATCAAACGATTGTCCCCAGTCGAGCTCCAAAGTTGTTGTGAAAAGAACTTGTGCTATATTATTGTGATGAACGTTATCGACTTGGTCATAAATGCAAGCGGGAGTTCATGTTGTTTATAGCGGAACCTAGTGACCCCGAAACGAACGAGATTGATTTGAACAACCTTCTTAATATAGAGGACCCAACACCCGATGAACCTGGTTCCACCGACCTACCATATACAAACCCGACCCAAATCAGCTTACATGCATTGATGGGCCAATTAATTCCATAGACCCTTAAAAGTTTTGGGCCATGTCAACGGTTCTCGAGTTACGACACTAGTAGATAGTGGGAGCACCCATAATTTCATCCAAGATCGCACAACCAAATTCTTGGCCAATTATTTGAGGAACCACATGGCCTTCCTCCTATTTGTGCGATTGATCATCATATTCCCCTCTTGGAAGGGTCGAATCCAATGAATGTCTGACCCTACAGATATCCACATTTTCAGAAACACGAGATTGAGCGTCAGATCAAAGAAATGATGGCTGAGAGAATTATACAATGAAGTAAGAATGTCTTCTCATCTCTCGTATTGTTAGTATGAAAGAAAGATGAATCATGACGGTTTTGTGTTGATTATAGGACTCTCAACACGATTACTATCAAAGATCGGTTTCTCATTCCATCAATTGAAGAGTTGATTGACGAACTCCATGACACAATGGTTTTCAAAGTTTAAGCATTTCTAGTGTTCTTTTATAAAATAAAATAACAAAAACTAGAGATAATGTTTCGTAGAAATGTCAAATAGGTTCTACAGTGATCAAAGTCACTTTAAATCAAATTACAATCTTTTCAATCAATAGTGAAATCACTATATAAGTGTTTTACTAGTTAAATGAAGCATAATATCTGGTCACAGATGTTGGGGGATGTTGTTAAGGCTTGACTACTATCTTGTAGCAGTTCAATCAAGAACATGCCTAAAAAAATGTCACGCTTTGAATCTAAGCTGGAATAATGTTAGGGACTTATCTTGGAGTTTTTTTCTTGAGGCAATTACTTCCTGCAACCGATCATTTGCTTCTTGCACCCGACGAAATTTTAAAATCCCAACTATGCCCTTGTCTTATTTAATTAGAAAAGCTGTGAAGGTTTCTTTGGAAAAGCTGTGATGGTGGTGCTTTGAGTTGGTTTTCTTCATTGGTGGTGCTTTGAGTTGCGTAGGAGGTGGATTTACAGTGGTGGTGGTGCATTGTTGTGAGGTAAGAACCGATAAGGTGCTTCTTTATCGCATTTTGTTCGAGCTCAGTTAGTGACGGATACCGATATTCGAAAGTGTTTTTTAACGTTACGGATGTAAGCGTCCGTAAGTGAGTAACATTTTCTGCACCATATCACTGCATTACGGATATAATTATCCGTAATTGTATTTTGAATTATGGATATCCATATCCGTAGTTGTATTTTGAATTATGGATATCCATATCCGTAGTTGTATTTTGAATTATGGATATCCATATCCGTAGTTGTATTTTGAATTATGGATATCCATATGCGTAGTTTATTTTTGAATTATGGGTATCCATATTCGGAATAGATGATTATTTTATGCAAGCTAAGTTTTTTTTTTTTTCAGGATTGTGAATGGATACACAAGACTCATACATGGGAATTTTAGGAGAGAATGATTTGTGGGATGGATTAGACGATGTTGATATGGAGCAGTCAATAACTTACAATGCGTTAGATAATGAAGATATGACACATAAGTGTAGTGAGGCATTTACTACAAATGAGGTAATGTAAATGTTGGGGTTTTGAATTTTATTGTTTATGAACGATTTTAAAATTTGGCATATGTTATTGTAGGTATTTCGTGATCGAGATGAGCTGTTAGAGTGGGCGAGAAATGTTGGTTATAGTTGTGGGTTTGTTATTGTTATATTAAGGTCGGATACATGGACGGGCCAACGAGGAAGGATGACATTCGTATTATTAGGTTGTGAGAGATGAGGTAGATACAGGCGGTATAAAAAAACGTAGATATAAGTGGAACGGGAAGTAGGAAGTGTGAGTGTCCTTTCAGATTGCGAGGCAAACCAGTCAAAGGTGGTCAGGGGTGGATGGTTGAATTAATTTGTGGATCTCACAATCATGATTTGGCAGAGACAATGGTAGGTCATCCGTATGCTGGAAGGTTAATTGTAGAGGAAAAGGTTATGGTGGAGGATATGACTAAAACTTCAGTGAAGGCAAGAAATATTTTACTAACAATGAAAGAGAGAAATGAGAAGAATGTGACGACGATAAAGCAAGTTTATAATGCAATGTGTGTTCACCGAAGATCACAACGAGGTCACAGAACAGAAATGCAACAATTCATGTTGTTATTGGAGCGAGACATGTACGTGCATTGGTGTAGGTGTGAAGAGGTGTCGAATGTTATGCAGGATATATTTTGGACACACCCAGATTCATTAAAGCTAGTGAACTCATTTAATATTGTCATATTGATGGATAGTACGTACAAAACAAACAAGTATAGGATGCCTTTACTTGAGGTTGTTGGGATTACATCAACTGGTTTGACTTTTTCCGTTGCATTTTGTTTACTAGCAGCAGAAAAGGAAAACATTTTTTGTGGGCCCTTGATAGACTTAAAGGATTGTTTTTGAGAATTGATTCATACCCTAGGGTGGTAGTATGTGATAGAGATATTGCCTTAATGAATGCAGGGAGAATCGTGTTTCCTGAAGGTTATAATTTGCTATGTCGATTTCACATTGATAAAAATGTGAAAGCAAAATGTAAAATGTTGGTGCATCCAAGGGAGGCTTGGGATCAAGTAATCAAGCTTCGAGATCTGTTGTGGATTGTGATATTGTTGAGGCCTTTGAAGATCGTGTCAACGCTTTTCAAGTTGTTTGTTTTCCATGGCCTATATTTATTGGTTATGTGATGGATACATGATTATGTCCACACAAAGAAAAATTTGTGAAGGCATGGACAGATAAGGTAATGCACTTAGGAAACACAACAAGTAACAGGGTTGAGGCGGTACACTAGAGCCTAAAAAGAATTCTTCAAAATTCTATGGGGGATTTATGTTTCTGTTGGGATTCGATCAATAAGATGATTATTTTACAACATAATGCAATCAAAGCTTCATTCCAAAAAAGTCTTAATGTGGTGGGACATCGATTTAAGGTTACAGCTTACAAAAAATTGTTAGGTTTTGTGTTAAAATATGCTTTGATCCTTATTTCTGAAGAGCTTGATAGGGTCAAATTAGTGGGGTTTGATAAAAATCGGTGTGGATGTGCTCTTACATGTACTCATGGTCTTCCGTGTGCGTGTCAATTGGCTTCATTTGGTGTGGGTAGCATACCATTTAAATCAGTACATGTCATGTGGACTCGATTAAGCTTTGAAGATATTGCAAGTGAACAATGTTCATCTGAGTTGTCAATTGACAAAGAGTTTGAGGTGATCGCGAAGCGGTTCAAAGAGTTGGATGTTGCAGGTAAGGTTAACATCAAAACTAAATTGCAAGAGATAGCCTTTCCAGAGAAGACATCTATTAACACACCACATGTTAAGGATGTGACTCCTCAGGATGTGCTCCATGGCCACGTGCATCTGAGGGTACCTGTAGAGGGCGTTCATCATCCTCTGCATGAATCACATATGGATGTGATACAGATCTAAACCAAGACATGTACTCTTCAACGCAAGTGTCAGGATAAGGTGCTTTGGCCATATCATTTATGACATAATCAACATAATGTAACCATCGACGGTCCATTTCATTTGTATCCGGATCACCATGTCTAAGTACAGATGGGTTACGAGGGATGATCTGTGTATATCCATACTGACGCGGAACACGTTCTGGCATGTGCAATTGTGTCCAATTTCCAAGCCTCAAATAACCAGAGAATAATGAAATCCACTCGAATGGACGTTCTTCCCTATGCTCGTCATATGGACAAAACCGAATTGAAGCTGGTGTCAATGCATCTAACTGTGATCGAACAACAACAATTGAAGTACCTTTTCCTACATCGTACATCCTACATCGAGGTTGGTCTTCAAAATATAGTGGTTGCATACGTCTCATCCCTATAGACGGGAAGTGCTCATAAATCCACCCTTGCAACAATGTTGCATAACCAGCTAGTTGCTTAGTGTTTGCATAACTGCAATCTCCTAGTTGCTCGTACATGTGAGTTACTGCAGCTCCCGCCCAAGAATATCCACCGGTCAACCTCAAATCAACAAAAAATCCAACATAAAAAACATTAACTGATGTAGCACTCTTGTCGGCAAATATAGTGCAACCGACAAGGTGAAGTAAGTAAGCTTTGGCAGCCACAATCCGTTGCTTCCTTGAGCATGCATCTTCGTACACATCTCTTAACCAACTCAGGCGCACATGAGCTCCCATACAGTATCTGTTTTTTCAGATGCATTTCCACGGTCAACACGGAGAGCTTGTACCAATAAATCAATGGCCGAATCTGCATCTAAGGTTTCCTAACTGTAAAATTGTCCGACAATAGGTAAATGCAACAAATTTGACACATCATCAAGAGTGATGGTCATCTCTCCAACCGGTAAATGAAAGCTGTTAGTCTCTGCATGCCAGCTCTCTACAAAACCTCACAACAATCCTCGGTCTAAAACCTCATAACTAGCCTGAAGCAAACCCCCTAAGCCACACATTTCTACGATAGCCTCTATGCGCACAAGAGGTGCTCCTAACTTATTTATCTTCCCCCCATGTGAAACGACCTTCAGCTCACCACGATCTTACAATAATCAATATATATCATCAATAAATACATACATACCAAATACAAGAAATTAATTTTCATTACTTACTAAACCATCCCATAACTGTCTGGATACATGATGTTCATAATTAATAACGACTTATCCACTGGCCCTCCTGGATAGCCTTCATCATCAATTTCAACTTCTTCTCCTTCAATATAATCTTCAAAGTGTTCATTTGAAACCGAAGTACTAAGACCACTCCGTCTTCTTCTCACCGATGCAGTTGGTCGCACACGGTCCAAATTAGAACTTCCTCCACCTCTAGTCCTTACCATCTTACTTTTCATAAAAATAACATTCAATCCAAAATTACAATGGAACACAAATAGTATAGAAGAACAATATATTGTTGCGTTAACTACCTAACACAAATACATACAGTTGTTTATGGATGGAAAAATCCATAAGTCATTAAAATATCCGCACAACAATTACATAGACCGGATAAAAATATCCGTAAGTCAAAAATGAGTTCTGCACAAAAATATCCGCACAACAATTACATATACCGGATAAAAATATCCGCAAGTAAAAAATAAGTTCCGCACAAAAATATCCGCACAATAATTACATATACCGGATAAAAATATCCGTAAGTCAAAAATAAGTTCCGCACAAAAATATTCGCACAACAATTACATATACCGGATAAAAATACCCGCAAGTCAAACTATAATTTCGAAAAAAAATATCCAGAAGTCACTTACCTTATTTTCTCCGACGTTCTCTCCGGGCTTCCTCTCCGTTCAAGGGCTCCTTCGCGCCGTTGCAGCTGATGGTTTGTCGTCGAAATCAAACGGAACGAAAGACTTGTTGTCCTTCCCTGCGAAAACCAAGAGGAAGCTGGTGTAGATGAGTTGCGGCTGCGGGTTGAATGCAGAAGTGAGGGTTGGGTGCAGGTTTTTCATTCACATTCTTCACTTAACCTAATTTAATATTCATTAAGGGCACTTTTGTCTTTTCACGTCAATGATCAGGTGCAGGGAGAAGGGAGAATGTGCCTTTTTCTTGATTCTCCCTTTTTCCTCTTAGTCCCAATTCTTCGTCGTTTAGATCCGATCGGTCATCTACTAACCTGAAGTACGTCACCCAATATGAATGTTATTGGGCCGTTTGTGGGATCAGAATGCTCGGCCCATGTCCGATCAAGCCCGGGACGGTACAACTTCTAAACTCAATATCTCAAATTCAAGAACACCTTTCCAAAAGATTATCATGTTTTCAACTTTTACTCAAAATAACTGAAAATAAATATTAAGGAAAGACCAAACAACTAGAACTCTAAAAGCCATAATATCAATTAAAAGAAAATCTAAAAGCTAGTTAAGAGAATTAAAGATTTTAACTACTCAAACTAAGATTATGAGAATAAAATAAATTAAGTAGCCAGAGGAACTTATTCTATTTTAAAAACCAATAAGATGAAATGTGTTGTTTAACTTGCTACTACCTACAATATAACATTTGTTAAAAAAGAAAATTGAAGTACAATATAACATTTGATTAAAAGGAAAATTGAAGTTAGAATTAGAGGGAGAAGGGGTGAGTTAGGTTTGCTTGGATGAGGATAGAGTTGGAAAGGGAAGCAAAAGAGGGAATAGTGAATGATGTAAAGAAACTAAGTAGATTTGAATCAAAAGTTTCTAAATGATTTTATTGATATAATAAAATGAAAGTTATTTATTTATTATTTTAATTATTTAGTTTTTAATATAAAAGCATATATTAATAATATTGTTTTAATAAATTAATTTTTTTTATTGTATTTATAATTTAATTAATTATTCTATTAAAATATATATATAAATAAAATATTAATAATATAATTATTAAAAAATATCAGTTATATTTTTAATGTTGTTAAACATAAAAATAGTAAAATATTTAAAAACATAATCGAGATTATGTGATGACTATGTTGGAGATTCCACGTCGACTAAAGATTAGAGTCTTTCATTGTATATAAGTGGATGCAAACCTCAACTCTATGAAGTGACTTTATGGGATTGAATTAGGCTTAAAGTCACTTCATAACACACTATTTTTATTATTATTATTATTAAACGTAAAAGTGGTAAAATATTTAAAAATATAATCAATTATGTAGTAAATATTTTATTATTATTCACTTTTTTTCGTAAATCCTCTTTATAGAGTACAGAATATTTATAAAAGAAATTTTTTATCATTTTTCATAATTTATGTCTTTTTTTTTTTTTACTTTTTTTTTCCTTCTATCTGCATGAATAATATATAAATAATATATCAACATGAAAAAATACAGTTTTAGAAGGAGAGAGAGAGCATATTCAACACTTTTACTATAAGAGAAAAAAGAACATAAAAAAAGAAAAGAAAATGGAAGGAAGAATGGGTCTTGGACAGGTTGTCACATTAAAGACTAGGTAGAATAATATAGACTAATAAAGTAAATTTCTAATAAAATAAAATAAAATAAAACATTTAACAGATTGCGTATAACTTGTGCATAATGTTTTTAATAATTATGGTAAATAAAAATAATATTATGATAAAAAAAATAGGAGTAGGTGTCTACTTCTCTAGTTTTGATAACATTGCATATAGTGTCTACGTACAATAATAATGGTGGGTTTCAATTTCACAGCCTACATTTTTTACCATTGAAAAATGGAGAAAGAGATGAAGAACAAGTCTTTGAAAGAATGTTGTACGCTATACGGCGGCAATTAAGAGAAAGGTCCCAACCTTTCCCTTCTCCACTCCTATATATATTCCACTAATTTTCTCATTCTTCAATACCACAACAAATACTCTCATTTTAGTTTACTACTGAAAAATGAGTTCGAAGATAACAATAGCACTTGTCCTAGGTATCTTGGTAATGTTCTTTTTTATGTCATCACAAGTGGAAGCCAAGAAGGATTTCAAAGAGGGTGAGCTATTTCTCATAATATACTTTCTCAGAAGTATTTTAAAGTAATATCATGTTAACAAATATTTTAAAGAACACTAGATATATTTTTTTAAATATACTAAGTTTATGAAAAGATGTTCCTATATATATATATATATGTATATATATATATATATATATATATTATAAACATGCAAATGTTTTTGTCATTGTAATTTTTTCTTCTTTTATACTTTTTGTCGTTGTGTTTACTTTGTTGTGGTCCTTGTATTTTTTTATTATTTTATTTTAACTAATCTAATATCTCTAGTTTTTTAGATTGTGCTCTTTTGATATATAAATTATTTTTGAGATTATGTTTAAAAAAATAGATATGTTACCAGGGTTAAAACAAAATATAAAAAAAAAAGACAACAAGTGAAGAAAAAATAGTTAATATCGTTTCGAACTAATTGCAATAATAAGAGGCATAATTTCAGAAAAAAAAAACAGTGAAGCCTTTCTATTTATTAATTTTTATTTAGCAACCTTAAAACATTTATCCAGAGCATTAAACAATTTTCTTTTTTATTTTTTAAATCATATCCATATGCAGTGGACTCCCCTTCCGCCATTATTTTTCCAATTTGTTATCATTTAAACCTTTTCTTATGTTTTAAACAAAAACATTTTCACACTCCAATCTTTATCTTCACTTTTGTATTTTTTCTATTAAATCCCTTACCATTTTCTTACTCTTCTATTCCTATCCATCTTCTTCCTCACAAATTATATATAGCTAATGCGTGTGAAAAATTCACTTTTCTATAGTAAATAGTTCATGTGTTAAGAGCTAATGTGTTTGCAGATGAGGTTGTTGGAGAGACAATTGGAGTGGATGGTGCCAACTTAGTTGCTCGAGGTGGAGGTTTCCCAGGTGGTTTCCCTGGTGTTGGCGGTTTCCCTGGTGTTGGCGGTTTCCCTGGTGGTGGCGGTTTCCCTGGTGTTGGCGGTTTCCCTGGTGGAGGATTTCCTGGTGGTGGCGGTTTTCCTGGTGGTGGCGGTTTTCCTGGTGGAGGTTTCCCTGGTGGTGGCGGTTTCCCTGGTGGAGGTTTCCCTGGTGGCGGTTTCCCTGGAGGCGGCGGTTTCCCAGGTGGTGGCTTTCCCTCATGGTTTTGTCGTTTCAGATGTTGTTCAAGGAATCAATTCACAGGACAATGCTTTAGGTGTTGCACATAATATTGGGAAGAATATCACAAATGAGACAGTGCAGTTCAACTTAATTATAGTGACATATTTCATGAATAAAATCTCGTGTTATGAGAGGTATGGATAGATAGATAGCATGGACTGTGTCTTTCCTTCCATTCTTTCTCAGCACTATACAGATATTTCACAGGTTGAATTAGTGTTGAATAATACCAAAGATATGTATCGTTTCACTTCTAATATGAGATATATGATCATCTTTTATAAGTAAGTTTTTGCTTCTCTATTATTACCATGTCATTATAAAGAATACTATATATTTATAGATAAAAAAATGTCTTTTTATTGTTTAACATCTTTTTTTCATGTACCATTAGTGATAAAACTTTTATAGCAATATAAGAATAGTTGTAATACTCTTCTTACTTAACCTGGTTATGTAAAAAAAAACTAATCACTAACACATGTGGGTTCTAAGAAAAAAAAAATCAACACATAGAACTTTCTATTTGATAATAGTGGAAGTAAATTGTGGGTGGAAATGAATTGGTTAAAAAATAACCTTTAAAACTGTTAGACTGCACACACATCTTTTTATTTTTTTCTATTTCAATTATTAAACAAATATTAGCATTTAGAGTTAGTTACTTAAATATTATAAATGTAATTATTAGTAAAGATAATTAAACATTCTGTTTTGTTTAATTTAATATATTTTCTTCTTTCACTATTTTATTCCATTTATTTTGATGTTTACCTTTTATTCCAAAACACCAACAAAAACATTGCAACCACTATTCTTCTTTCTAGCGATAAATCTCTCCCTGTGTAGAAGACATGTTCACAAGACAAGTTAAAGTCATTGGCATTTAACAAAAATATAAAATAATTAAAATGAAGATGATCCTAAACAATTAACACGTTGTCCTCCAATCAGATTAAGCAACAAAAGAAATTTTGTAACCATCTTTAAAAGGATGATTAGGCAAAATAACCACAAGCGATAATTTTGAGAGGAGAGAAATTAGTCTTAACTCAACAATATGCTCATTATGTAATGAGGGAGAGGAAACTCTTCAACACCTTCCTTTCACATGCAAAATGTTTATGGTGTTTGGAATCTATGTTGTAGTTGGGTGAGTATAACTTATCCAACTTAAAGAACCTAACGTAAGGAACCTAAGACTTTCAACATTTTTATTTATTCCAAAACATCTCAAAGGAAAACAAGGTCTAAAAGGGTGTGTGAATAACACATATTTGAATAATTTAGAAACATAGGAATAAGGTGATTTTTTAAGGTTTACAGAGGAAATTTTCCATTTAACAGACATGGACTGTATGAAAAGCAAAATATTTTCTGTGTTTTTTCCTATTTGATTGGATGATGTGCCCTCTTGAATGGTTAAAATATTTGAAGTGGTTTTTTACTCTTGTTTATGTTGTGTAATTATGGTTCTGTTCTAACAATGAATTTAGATATGTTTGAGTGTTTTTTTAAGGAGATGTCTGGAATTTAGTGTGCAGGTCCAGTTATCATCACAGTATTTTGCTAGATAGTTATAGTCACTAGTGGCCATCTGTTCTGTGGGTTATAGACATGATATGATGTTATGTGTGACAAAGGCCTCCTTGCAAACAACAGCATTAAACCAGAGTTATATGTTTTCTCTGTTTTGCTGCATACCTGTAAAGTCGTGTTTTTTTTTTTTAATCAATAATGAATAAATTAAATTAAATTAAGAGATATCTCAATCCATATAAATCAACTACATGGTTACACATCCATATAACTTAAACCAAAACGATCATTAAGAGGCTATAATTACGTAAAATAACCCAAAAAGAAACACAGAACTACATTAGCTCACCTACACCCGAAAAGCATACAAAGATATACAGAACAAACTTGCATTACACACAGACTACCCTTTGGTCCTTACTACACCCAAAAAGATACACAGAACTAAAATGCAGTACACATTTGCCAATATCTGGTCCTTTTTTATTTCCTATTCCTTGATAGTGGGAAAGATTGTTGTTCTCTGTACATAATCTTGCAAGAGCGCGGTGAAGACTAATATCTCTTAACTTTTCTTATAGAGTTCTTTAGATACTTTCAACAGTAATTTCCTCTAGGAAATATCTAACTGGTGTGGAGAACTTCTGTTTTGGAAGGCAACATGCTATGTTGCATTTTTTTTTGTTACCCTACGGCGAGGTTTCTCTTTAGAACCCTTTTGGATTCTACTATGTGCATTGCCGCACTTAGCTGCAGGGGTCTGGTTCTGTGGCAACCTCTGCTGCAAGAAAAGCAATGAGATCCTAAGGAAAGCATCAACATCTCTGTTTTTTTATTTAGGTTCCTCTTTTGTTCGGCATGGGGTGTATATAACTTTGATAATCATAAAAAAATTAACTTTTTGATATGAATGATTTAGATATAAATATATATAATAAAAGATAGATTTATAATTAAATAATATAAAAAAATATTAAAATAATAATATTAGGGCTGTATAAAAAAATAAGATTATTAATATATCATTACAAAACAAACATTTAGATTTCTTCTTTATTTTACTATGCTGCTTGGTTTTTTGGGTTTGTTTTGGAAGCATATAATATCTCTTTTTTATATATATGAGCGGAGTATTCTTAGATGTTTCATCTTATTTAATTAATTCAGTATCAATAAAAGAATTCTTTAGAAAGACAAAAACAGAGATTTTCTTTACAAATAATCATATTTTCATTCTTTGCTATTCAACTAAAATATAATAATATTTCACATTTTTTTTAAAAAAACACTGGGGAAAAATTTAGCATGAGAATTCAAAATATACAAAAATTAGTAAAATTTAAATTCCATAAGTATATCATTATAAATGTATCAAATTTTTAAATTCTTTTAATTATTTAAATTTATATATAATAATGCATAATTCTAATTATTGTTTTTCATTAGTAAGATACAAAATAATTTCATATCAACTCATAGTAATTATAATAACAATATTTTTATAAAACTAAATATATGTTCTTATTATTTATTCAATTGTTTTTGCTATAGATTATACTATACTGGTTCATAAATATATTACATTATTAATTTTTTTAGGTAGTTTTTAAAAATTCAGAAATTAGGTATCACACGTTCTACCCACACTTAAGAACACTCTTTCAAAGTTAATAGGTTAATTATTTTTTCTACTTAAATAATAAAAATTTACTCAATTATTATTATAATTTAATAAATATTTTTATAAATATTTTTTTACTTCTTATATATGAAGAGGAAATTGAAACCCATTCTCAACATTATTATTTATTTGGTCTCCCATTTCAATAATAGTAATTTATTTTTTAAAATCATGACATTGCATATTTTAACTATATATAAAAAGATTCTTTGTGTTCCTTTTTCGTCAACTTTATATACAAAAATTAGTAAAATTTAAATTCCAAAAATATATCACTATAAATATATGAACTTTCTAAATTCTTTTAATTTTTCAAATTAAATAAAACGTGATCACAATAATTAAAATTACTAATAATATATAAAAATTTTAATGATATTTTTTGATATAATATTATTATATTATAAGTTTATGTACTTGTATAGATTAAAATGGGGTCTAGATAGTACTTGGAACTGGGATTGACATTAACAATTGTTTTTTATTTCTCAGTTCCTCCTCCTTCATCCTTCTTGTATTCGCTCCTTAGTGTTGGTCATTCCTACACTCCTTTTGTACTCCTCAACACTTCTACTTTTCAACTCTTTGATGCTCAGTCAGGAGTTAACCTACAGAAGGTTCTATGACGATCAAGTCACTACTCTGTATTAAGAGTGTATGATATAATTGATAAAAGCATACTTTATACTCTTGTGTAGAAGACTTATTTATAGTGTTTATTAGTGGACTATTTCATTCATGGGTCGTATCTGTAGGAACTAATTGAAGTAAATAAGAGAAGGCAAAAGGTTGTAGCAACTTATAGAACGTAATGCACAAAATTACAAAACTGATCTTATTCATTTTGATTCACTCAATCATATATATATATATAATAATTACAATTACTGGAATCTATAAACTAAGAATACTAACAGGCCTGTAAATTGACCATTAATGCTATATAACGGTAAAATAGTTTAAGGGTAATAAAATATGAATTAATAATAATAAAATCTGAATTAATAACCAACAGTATCATCTAATATGTATCTTCAATAACACAGTGTTAGCTGATTTATCTCAAAGTTCTCAGATTTATCGGGTGCAGTTTGGATTTATAAGGATATTACCATGATTTGTAAGGTGCTTGTCATATATCCTTGATTTACTCTAATTAATCATCCGATTGGTTGACCAACAATGTTAAGTGACATGACTCATTCAGTCTCGGTATAGTTCATAACAAGATATATTTTTCAATTAATATATAATAAGTTTACAAATATCATCATAAATTGTAATATATTTCTATATACATATGTTATACGAAGAAAACACTAACTTGTAATGTCGTAATCTTGTAACAATAAACTATCAATTCTCTAAATTATATATTATTAATGTGTCATAAATATATTAAATTAGTTTTATTTTTTATTTTTTATGCAGTTTTTTAAAATTCAAGAAATTATAGATGATATGTTCTACCCATAATTAATAAAACTCGTTCAAGGGTAAACTATAATTTAATTATTATTTTTGAAAATTGTAATTCTTTATAAAGTTATTTTTAGTGGCAACAATCATCAAAAGATATTTCTCTTTCGTTTTTAGTATAATAAAAAATCTTTAATCTTAATAAAAAAATTTAGTTTCAATAATTTTGAGTCGACTCCATCGGTATATTTGATCACGTATTTGGTATTTAATATTTGTCACGTATGTTATTTAGAGAGATAATTAACGTTAATTTAGTTTTAACCTTAATAGAAGCTTTTATCTTTTTATCTTATGTTTTTATCTACACAAGGATGGACCATTGGTGGTTATGGCCACTCGGAATTTTTGTTACAGAAAAATTAAGGTTGAAGAACCGAAAACAAAGGTCATTCGAAAAGAAATCTAGGGCCACGTTTATCAATTTTATGATTATAGTAATTATTGAAACAAAAATATATTATTAAATTATAAAAGTATTTTATAAAAAATATAATAAAAATAAATAATTTTTTGATTTTATTATAAATGATTTATTTTTTATATATGTGATTTATTTTATTGTAAGTAGTTATATGAGTTTTTAAAAAAATTGTTACCTAATAGATAAAATTGTAATTACACCAAAGGATACTTAAAAGAGTAAAATTGATTTTTCTTAAAGAGATCCTTTTTATATATTACTAGAGATGTATCTCTTTATATATATATATATATATATATATAATACATAATTAACTTTTAATTTTGGTTTCAGTGTTATTTTCTTTTTTAAAATTTGAAGTTATTAACTTTTGAATTTTCTTTTTTTTATAAAATCCTTTATTCAAAGTCTAAAATATATTTTGGTGTTTAATCTTCAATCTAAAATAAATAAATAATATTTATTTTAATATTTTAAAGAGATATTATGTGCTTATATACACAATATATAGTGCAGCCTCATATTATCACATTAGACTTAATTGAAAGTCTCAAATACATTTTTAATTTTGAGAAAATTATGGGTACATAACTGGAAATTTATATATTTTTTAATTTTAATATGTTTAAAATCACTATCTTAATTTCTTGCTTCAGAGATTTTACTTTTCAAACTTTATAGAGAATTACAATTTCTAACATGTCCTAATAACTAGGACACGTATATTTTAGAAGGACCTATGCTAACCTACTCGTACAGCATATTTTTTTTTTTTGTAAATAGAAAAGTTGACAATAACTAAATATAAATTGGAAAAGTTGAATTTATTTCCCTCGATGAAAAATTGAAAAATTCTTTAAGAACATCTATCCCTCATGTGAATTAATGAATTTGACAAGTTGACAATGAGTTTAATGTAAGTAGTTGAATGGAAATTAAACAACAATAAGAATTAGTAGGTCATTAATCAATTTTAGAACTCGAGATTACTCCGAGAATAGTCATAATATATGCATTTTATTTTATTAGACATATTAAAATTTTATTTGAACATATATGTAAATCTTCATATAAATGATAATAATTATTAATTTTTATTATTAAAAAAATCCCATTAAATCCTAATTTTAAATTCACCACTAGATCGTTTACCTGACATTCTATTAAATACATAAGCCCTTGTACACGCCAATTAAAAAATGTTAACTTATTTTACAATGACAAAAATATGAAACTCTTATTCACATTGGGATAGAATAAAAGCTAAAAAGTTTTTTACCTCATATAGAATTAAATTTTAACTTTTGCTAATCCTCTTTTTAAAGACTTGTGTTAAAGGTAAGTATACACAAATTATTAAAAAAAAATTGGAAAATAAATCTAAAAATTGTAAAAGAACTCGTTTTTTTATCAGAAAAAATAAAATAACTTTATGGTATCCCAACCTTATGCAGTAACAGCCTATACTCTCCACCTCTTACAACTTTTCAACTAAACCCAATACAACTTTTCAACTAAACCCAAAAAGAAATCTGAAAATGCATGTAATGTTATTTTGCTTTGATTGATTTTATACTAATGGTAATATAAGTAGGTGTCTAGTTTCCACTTTGATGAAGTTCATACACGTAATCACCTACAATAATTAATTAATGTGCTTAAATTTCATAGGCTAGAACTTTTTACCATTGAAAATAAGAAGGAAGATTAGCTGGTGATGAAGAACATAACTCGGTTCTTAAGTTGAGAATAAAGTCTGAATGAGTACGCTACGGCGCCATTTAAGAACAAGGTCCCAACTTCTCCCTCTTTCCTTCTATATAATGACTCTGCATTCTCACTAATTTTCTCATCCTTCCACACTAAACACATTTCCTTTCTGTTAATCTGCTATTGCAATATGGCTTTCAAAAGGAAGATATCATTACTTATCCCAACCCTGTTCGCCATTTTCCTTTTCCTCTCCTCAGATGTGGCAGCAAGGGAATTGAAAGAGAGTGAGCTATCTATCCTTTTACGTACCTTCTTTTTTCATTTGCAACTTTAAAGTAAGAGATAAAGTATAAAATGTTATCAATATGATTTCTTTTATCGTTCAAATTTTATAAACAACTACACAAATTTTGCAAAGCAAACTACTACCTATATATGCATATAAAAAAGTGTTCAAATCATAAATTAAATTAAGAGAGTTAAACTCCAAATCAATTTACCAGGTTTTTGTAAAGATAATTTTTTTAATAGATTTTTAACACACACACACAAAAACACACACACAGACATATATATATATATATATATACATAAAACAAAATGACCATTTGAAAGAGATAATTGGGTAGAAAAACACATATGTGTGCCTTTCTTAATGTATTTTTATGTAATATCATTAAAACATTTTTCAATATACAATATGTTTACCATAAAGGGTTTCTTAATCTTTTTCATTCGGTCATAAGGAACTCTCCTTCTAACCTTTTTATGTTTTATAAATAATCATGGTGGTGGCTTCCCAGTTTCTGGTCGCGATCGTCGTGCGTTCTCTGGCGATGGTGGCTTCTTGGGTGGTTCCTACGGTGGTGGTGGATACTTTGGCCCCTACCGTGGTGGACCTGGACCTTTCGGTGGACCTTTCGGTGGACCTGGACCTTTCGGTGGACCTTTCGGTGGACCTGGACCTTTCGGTGGACCCTATGGTGGTGGGTACGGTTTCCCCTACTATGGAAGATTTGGTTCCGGTGGATTCGGTTCTGGTGAATTTGGACCTGGTGGTGGATTCAATAACTTTCCTGGTGGTCGTGGTGGTAGTGGTGTTGGATTCGGCAACTTTCCTGGTGTAGCCGGTGGGTTACCTAACAATCCTGCTGGTGGAAGATTGCCGTGATAGGTATTATCAATATGGGGATGTAGCGAGAGAGTTGAGAGAGTGCAATTCTACGTACTTAATAATATATTTCATCAATAAAATCTCTTGATGTTATGAGAGGCATGGATGGAAAGACAGCAAAGATGCATGCATGCATGCTTTGTCTCTTTTCTCCTCACCTTTCTTACCACAAGGAGATAGGTTTCAGCAATAGGTTTTTACTTTATGCCTGTGATCTTTGATTAGTTTAAGAGCATACTTAAATATCTGCTGTACAAATAAGTTGTCTTCAATCCTGATTTTTTCTTCTGCTATTACTATCTATCATCATCCTCTTTGCTGTTAAGTTTCTCCTTAATTCACTCTGTTTATCATATCATTACAATTTACAGCCATGTGTATTGATTCAGAAAGCAGATAAATTAGAAAGCCTAAGCTTAATCTAACAAGGTCAACGCTGCAGTATTTAATTTCCCCATTATGCCTAACTTAAATGAATAAGGACTAAAACATCTTAGATCATGAATATTGTATAAATGTCAAGAATAATATCATATAAATTAAAAGTATCCTTAATGAACAAAAAAATTAACAGGTAAATATTAATCCTCATTTTTAGTCTATTCAAGACATGCCAGAAAAAAGTAATCAATGTATGATTAGTTTGTTAAAAAGAAGAAGAAAAAGGAAGCTAATAATCGCTAAGGAACCAATATCACATAAAAGATTTAAATTATGTTTCGTATGACATTTTTTTTGTCATTTTTATTTTAATTATAAAGCATTTTTTTAATTAGATTTTTTTATTGAAAATAAATAAATTAGAGTATTAGAGGGATATTAATAGAATAATTGTTTTTAATTAGAAACTGTTTGAAGATTTATTAATTTGATTAACACTAATTACCTCTTGAATGAAAATTATTTTGACAATAGTAAACAAAAATATGTAAATTAATTTAATCATATTAATTTTAAAGATAAAAAAATCTATAAAAGTACACAATATATACATTTTGATCTTCAACTTTTAAAATGTCAAAAATGATTTTGAACTAAAATAAATATTTTACATATATTAATTATATACTATATTATTATAGTTAAACATATCTAATCACTAATTACAAAATATAAAATATTTAAAAGTTTCTAAATAGTTTTTCAGTGAATTTTTTAAGATAATAAAAAAGTAATTGAACATAATTCTACAACGTCAACATATATGTAAAATAATAAAAAATATTTTATAAATACTTTTTTATTAAAATTTGAAACATAAGTACAATTTAAAGTCAACACTTTTAAGAGTTACAAAATAATTTAATCAATAAAATAAATAAATCTGACTTACAATTGTATTATAATGTACAATATAACTCAAGAAAATTAAGTTTGAATTAAATTATTAAATATTTTTTAAAAATTCTATACTATTATTTGATCATATTTTTATAAAATTAAAAACCATTTATTTAAATAGAATCAAATAATTTCAGTGTATATTAAAAGTATTTTAAAGGTAGTGACATTTGTGTACAATTTAAGGTCTTTGTATAGCATTCAAAGGTATTTCTTTCAATGGTTTTTAATTTAGATTTATGAAAGTTGATTTTTAACCTAGAGGCAAGCTCATAACACCTTAGAATACCTTTGATTATAAACACACTTTGATAGTTATCTTTACACAAAAAGAGGATATCATCTGCAAATTGTAGCATAGATAATTTTGTTCAACAAGGTGCTTTGAAGTCTTCAAATACAAGAGGAATGCTTGAAGACTTTGTTGCCAGTTTTGTGTGTGTGTCTAGTAGTCTTTGAATTGTTAATCCACGCTTTAGGATGATCCAAGGTTAATTGAATCTTAATCCTTTTGAAAAATATGAGTTTTCTAAAGAGTGTGAAATTTCAACCTGTTGAAATGTCGATTCAACCGATTGTTTGACACTTAGTGGCTTTTAAAATGAGTTTGAAAAGCTTGACTTTGTTTTCACTTTGTTGTCAAACTGATTCAACCAGTTGTTTCAAGAATTCAACTAGTTGTTTTTATGGAAACCTTACCCAGGTGTATTTTATTCCTTTCTTCCTTGAGCATTGTATTTCTGTGTGTACTCGTGTGGTGCAATTTCAGAAGGTGTTTTGGAAATTGTATTTTTTGCCAAAGAGTGGTGTGTGTTCTTGAGGGGTTCAAGATCATTACTCTTGGTGTGTGGTTTGTAATATAGGTTTGATTACATAGTGAATTCTCAGTGGTTAGCTGAGGACTAGATGTAGCTCTTAGTTAAGAGTGAACCAGTATAAACATCTTTTATGAATTTGTCTATCCCTACACTCATTAAACTGTTTTAACTTTGATTTTTCAAATATGTTGGTATAAACAACCGGTTGTTTCGTGAAAACAACAAGTTGATTATCTGGAATCAAACTTAAAATTAGTTTTCTATTTGGCTTAATAGATTTTAATTGATTGATTCTTCATAGCCTTTCACTCTGCCTTCAATACTTGCAAAAATCTTTCAAAAACAATTCACCCCTTTTTGTTTAAGGCTTCTAATTCTAACAAATTCAACCTTAAGCCTACCTACCTTCACACCATTAAGCAAATTCCTCTTAACATCTTGTCTCACAAGTCCTACAAAGCCTTTAACTGCTGTGAGAAAAAAAAAAGGGGTGCAAAAGGGTCACCTTGCCTCAATCCTAGATTAAATTATGTTGTAGGGCTTCCATTTGCTAACACTATCACCGATGCAGACACCAAACACCCTTTAATCTAGTTGGTCTATTTTTCATGAAATCTTAATATTTGTAGCATATCAAATAAGAAATCTCACCTGACTGAGTTATAAGCCTTTTCATAGTCCACTTTCAAGCAAACACCTCTCCTTCCTCTCCTCTTAAGACCCTTTATAGCATATTGGCTATCAAAACGCTATCTAGCATCCCTCTATCCTTCAAGAAAGTAGATTGATTTTCATCAATAACCGATGGTAGAACCTTCTTAATTCTACTAGTTAACACCTTCGAGATAATCTTATATAAGGCCCCAACTTAGGATATTGGTCTATAATTTTCAAGCTTTAAGGGATCACATACTTTAGGCACAAGAGCAACGAAAGATGCATTATAGCCTTAGGAATACTACCTATGTCTTGAAAGTGCCTGACCGCCATTACTATATCCTCTTTAAAGACTTCCCATCTATTCTTTATGAAATTAAAATTAAAACCATTTGTCCCGAATTTTTTTGACCATCACATTACCACATAACTTCCTTTACTTCTTTTGTAATTTATGAGATTAGACTTATATTATCCTCTTTAAATATAGAATTAAACTCAACTGCTCCAAATCTAATCCCATAGTCCTTTGTGACAGAGAATCTATGTTCAAACAGATATTTTGCTTTTGATCTTACCTGTATGTTCAAACAGATTTTTTGCATTTGTTTATTGCTAATATAGTATATATTTTATTATATAAATAAATATATAATTATATTTTAATTGAAAAATAAATATACTAAGTTTATTAATATTTTTATTTTTAAAGTAATTATAATCATAAATATAAATTAAAAATTAACGCGTATATTTATGTAATTATTTAAATATTTATTGTTACCCATTTTGTCTCTCTAAATTATTTTAGAGACACGAGTTGTTAATCCCATTATTTTAAAAGTTAAATAATTAAATGATATATTTATTAACTTTATTGGTAGATTAATTATTTTAATTACAATTTTCAGTTTTTATTTTTATGTTTTTCATATGATATATATTGCACTAATAATTTTATTTTATATCGCAAGTTATTTTCAATTAAGTTTAAAATTAATTATAAATAATATATAATTAAATATATATGAAATATTTGTTATATTAATTACAATATTCAAAATAAGTTGATAAATATAAAAATACACAAAAATAATGATAGGAAATATATTATTATTAATTTTTTAAAGTATAATATTTAAGTAATAAAATAAATATTAAAAATAATATTATTTATAAAGTAAAAGTATAGTATAAAATAATTTTAAAAACAGAAAAATTGAATAAACAAATATGAGATTTTTTTTTATGTTAGACATATAAGAACAATTTTTTTAATGTTATACATTGAATAACAATTTTTATATGCAACATCACATTCTATGAATGTTGTAAAGTAAAAAAAAAAACATTTCCTATTGATTCTGGGGAATGATTTTAAAATGTGGCATACAAATTTGAAAGATATTTTACACTAGCATATGAGAGGAATTTTTTCTTTGTACATAATTAACATAATTAAGCACAATTAAGGCTTAAGTGTGCTAGGAAATTTCTCCACTCTGTCCATATCTTGATGCTTACAATACTTATTTTTTTTATAAAAAATAAAATAAAATAAAATAAAAATATTTTAAAAATATTTTTTTTCAGCAATTAATAAATTAAATGGTTGTTCTGTTCTAATCCATAAGGGAAGTAACCTTGTGATTATGTATATAGGGTGGATACCCATGAAATATCCTGTTAATTTAATTTATTAATTGCTAAAAAAAAAACCTTATACATAACATCATTTCAATATATCAACACCTCAAAGACTAAAAAAAAATCTTACAATCCCCCAAAAATACTACCAAAATTAATTCTAATACTTTCACATAAATAAAAACTAAACTCTGTATAAAAAAGTCAAGATTTCATAAGATACATAAAATAAGACTTTTCTCCATATTGATATATGTATCTTTCTATTCCAATCCAAATTTTATTCAACCTCTTTCCAAGTTTTACTGTATTCCTAATATCAAGAAATTCAACAAACTCAAACCTCTGTTCTTTCAAATTGAGACTCCTTCAGATGAACACTTCTTGGATTCTTTCTTCAACATCTCCTTTTCATTGAAGTTTCTGGAAAATGTCAAAAGAAGATGTGAAAAGACGAATGATGTTTCGCATTTTGCCCATATTCCTCGCTCTCGTTGGTACCCCAAACCAAAATTGTGTTCCTTAACAGCTCATACTATCACTGTAAATAGCTAAGGCTTTCTCTTTCTTTTGAGCTTTATTTGTTTTCATATAGATGTACTGTTCCCAAGGAAAGAAGTGAGAGGATATCAATGGTTTGGATCAGAGTTTTGCAGGAAAGAGGAGGAGAGAATATACTTGTGAACAGTAAATATCCTCTCCCTCAAAATGAAGAGATGTAGAGGGAAAGCCACATCAGCATATGCTATTTACGAATTTACCCTCATTCATTTACAAGGATTTTTAATATTAAAAAACAGTATTTTTTTATTTATATAAGATGTGATTTTTTTTTTCTAATTTTATAGTATATATTTAATATTTTAATAAATTATTTGAAGTTTTTTTTATTTAATTTGTTGTGCGTTTATATTAATATATTTTTTATAATTATTATGTTTTAATTTATTTGATAATAGTTTTTTATGAAATTATTTTCTATTGTTAATTACGTTATATTTTTTTTATTACTATATGGCTTTTAATAATAAAAAATACTATCTTTTATTTATATAAGATCTGATTTATTTTTTAATTTATTTTTTAATTTTATAATGCATGTTCAATATTTTAAGAAATTATTTGAAGTTTTATTTTTATTTAATTTGTTGAATACATTTTTTTTCTAATTATAATTTTTAAATTATATATACTTATAGTTAATATATATTTATTTTCTAATTTTAATTTTTAAATCTACGAAATATGGGAAAGTTGTTTATTTCTAAACAAAAATAACTCATTTCATTATTAAAAAAATTTAATAGGCATGGATAAATTTGTAAAGTAACATTTAACACTTTAAAAAAAAATAAAATCTCTCACAACCATCATATTACTCACAAACTCCCATAAACTTTCCTCACACATCCACCCTAAAATACCCCAATCCAAACAACCTCACTTTCTTCACACTTTCTTCTCACATCCTCATATATCCACTCCCTCAAATCCTCACACACACTTATTTGCTTCAATGAATGTACTGTTCAAAGAGGAAGGATGTGAGTGGATATCCATGGTTTGGATCAAGGGATGTGCAGGGAAGTGAAAGATGTGAACAGTAAATATTCTCTCCCCTCAAAATGAAGAGATGTAGAGGGAAAACCATGTCAGCATCCCTTATTTCCAAATTTACCCTCATTTGAATGTATCACAATGCTTCATTTGAATGTACAATGTTTAAAATATATATAACAAAAACATTTTATAGTATATGTTTAATATTTAAAGAAATTATTCGAAATTCTGTTTTTATTTTTATTTTTGTTATGTTTTTATTTTCTAATTATAGTTTTAATATTATACTTATTTACATTTAACATATATTTTTTTTTTAATTATAATTTTTAAATCTACTCAATGTGTGAAAGTTTTTCATATTTAAACAAAAACAACTCATTTTATTATTAATTTTTTTAATAGGCAAGGATTAATCTGTAAAGTAACATTTCACACTTTTAAAAAAAATTAAAATTCCCTCATAACCATCACATCACTCACAAACTCCCATAAACTTTCCTCACACATCCATCCTAACATACCCCAATCCAAACACCCTTATTTTTTTCACACTTTCCTCACACATCCTCACACATCCACTCCCTCAAATCCTCACACATCCCCTCCCTAATCCAAACAGAGCCTTAGAGAGAGATCAAAGATGGAAAGTGTTTGGATATAGACTTAAATTTCAAAAATATTATTTTTTATTTTAGAAATTATATATAATCACAGTTTTTTGGATTGTTTGATTAAAAAAATGTATAGATCAATAATAAAATCATTTGTGAAAAAAAAATGTTACAAAACAAGAAAATATTATAATGGAGTATGTATTATAAAATCGGACATCACAGAGTATATGGAACCAAATTTCTCACCATCACTAATAGATAGTAGTGCAATAATATATTGTCACAAATTTGTTATTTTATCACAAATAAATACATATTTGTTTAATAAAAACATTTTTCTTTCATAAATTCTGACAGGGAATTTCATAACAAAACTAGAAAGTCACTTAAAACAAGATATAATACTCTTTTTAAGTGAGAAAGAGAGCATAAATAAGAAAACATGTGCTTTAAATGATTTACGTACAGAGATCTCTACTAATTATTTTACTTAAACTTTCCGATTTAAATGAGAGAATAACTACCATGTATAATTTTATCGAATTTTATTTATACTATAATATATGTTAAATATTTATAAAATATCACAACGTTTTTATTTATATAATTCTTGACTTAATATAGAATGAATTAATAACAATAATACAAATAAGTACTAAAGGAAACATAGAAAAATAGAGAAATTTTATTTTTATTAGAAGAAATTGTTCTAGCTAAGAGAGATGTCTCTCAAGCACATCGTGTAATGGAGGTTGGTTAAATTTTGAGGGGGCTCGATCTGCAGAAGATACTCTGATACTCAAGTCAGTAAGATCATCAAATATAATGAGTATAATATAAAATATGAGTTGAAAGTACTCCCTGTGTTATGTATTAGATAATTCTTTCTGTAGAGCGTAATCTGGTATATATAGACCGAGTTGTAACCTTCTCGTCTTTACCCATGATTCTGTCTTAATTGAGTGATTAAGGCTAATTAATTGAGATTCCTTGACTTGTACTTTCTCATAATGTTAGATACACAGATCGAAAAACGACACATAAATGACCAACCATCGGACCAGACCCATGACCTTACACATGTCCCCAACCTCATACGTATACCAATGAGGTTATGGTGAGTTGAATGTCAAAAAATGAACCATTTATTATATTCCATTGAATTATAGGCCCATAGCCATATAGAAATATATGTACATTCAAAATAGAATAAAACAAAATAATGATACAAAAGAAAATAAAAAATATATACATTAACATGTTTCTAATCCCTAGGTAAATTTCTTTAAAAATATTTTTGGCTTAAAGAAAATTTTTATATTCTCAGAAGGTGTTCGAAGTTTTTATTTATTTTACTCTTTGCTATATATATAAAAAAAAAGACCTTAATGTTCTATAACGCCAATAATTAATTATTACGGTTAAACCATCGACCTAGCTACGTTTTTGCAAACAGTTGGTAAGTTTTGGTATTTTAATGTGAGTAAAAGTCTTTAATAATCCGATAAAATAATGGTAGAGAAAATATTTAAAATTCACTTTCTCCACAAAATCAAGGAACTAGATCTAAGAGATGAATAAAGTGGGCTAAATGAAGAACAAAGGAAAAAGAGAAGAAATAGCTAAAACAAATCAGTTTTAAATGAGGTATTATAAAAGAAAAAATCAAAATGGATGACACTGGGAGAATCAAATATATCACCATTGGACAAGATTGAAAAATGACATAAAGGTATAAATATAAGAAAAATGATAATTTGATAATTCTTAGAGTTGTACAATTTTTAATGTAATAAGTTTAAAAATAAATATAAATAATAAAGAGTAAATTTGTGATATAAAAAATTTGAAAAATAACATGAGAGAATTTGAAAAATAACATGAATGTCATTAATAAAAGAATTGTGGGAGCATAAATATAACGTAATATACTAGGTGCAATGACAGATGGGGTGAAAATATTTGCTTAGTTAAAAGCTTAGACATAGGTTATAGATTTAGAGAATATAACAAAGTTTTCATAAACACAATAGTGTATATGTCCAAGAACATGCATCACTAGGACACACAAAAATAAATAAGACACACAAAAATAAAGGTTAATATGTATAACAAAGGTGTTTCTCTATTCTTCCATGCTTATATACGCAAAATATTGTATGTCATTGCATATTCGGATCAATGTGATTTTCTCTTAATGCTAGTAGTGTTAACACCCTTTGGATTATGTAGTAATCCCATAAATTGAGTCTTTCCCATAAATTTCTTTTTTAACTTAAAATTAGCTCACATCCCGAAACCACAAGCTAATTAAATATATACATATCCATGGAAAGATCATCTCTTCACATATCTATCGGTTGCATGAATAATCTGCAGTTGATGCTTGAATAGCATGGAATGTAATTCTAAATCCAAATGTGATTAAATTTTAAAGCAAACATTCATGCTTGAATTTAAAAAAAGAAAATATTTTGAGAAGTTATGGTTTATTCAGACCCAGTTTAGAATTACATCCCACTGAGAATCTAAGAAGCCTCAACACGGAAATTAAGAAGTCATAAGCTATTCTAAAATTACGTTCAACACAGAAATCTAAAATTAAGTTCAACATGCAAATCCAGGTCTAATAAAGAAAAACACAATGTAATAAAGCTACCAGAATGGGAAATGGTTCCAATTGAGCTAGGGCTTTTTAGGCTTCTTTTTCTTGGAAGATGAGCTGCAATTTTTTGCTCCACCAACCCTCTTTCGCACTTCATCTTTTTTCTTCTCCCTCATGTAGGGATTCCCTGCTTCAATTGGAGTTGAATCAGCTGGGTTTCTGTTCGTCCCACAAAAGCTTTCAGAGATATTGTTGTTCAGGGACACTGGAGTTTCACGAGTATGACCACAATGTTGTGTTGAAGTTTCTTCTTGATCAAGCAGGTCACAAGGAGAAGGGCCATTGAAGTTCCCACCAAAGATTGCTGGAGCATGTGATTTTCCAGACAACTTACCTTTCAGGGAACCATAGGTCTGAGATGAACCAATTATATCCATTTTAGTGTTTGAAGATTTACCTGGATTAAGCTTAAGCTTCTGGAGAATTGGATCACTGCCTCCTGTGGCAACACTCAAGTCCATAGATACTCCACGACCAATCTTTCCATTTAGCATCTCTCGGTCAGTGGAATGATCAAAATTCATTTCCTTCAACTGATCAGTCTGTGACTCAGGTTCTACATTTGACATATTATTTTGAGATATTTCTAGTAACGCCTCTAAAGCCACGAGTTCGTTATCTGCCCTAGTGGCGCCATCAATTTCCTACAAGAAGATGGTGTTGGAATATCAGAAGTAATTCTTTTTCCTTGTTCCAGATATACAAAAATGATCACTTACTAAAATAATAATAAGTAAATAAAAAAAAAGAATAAAACAGAATAATCACACAAATATGTTTTAACGTTGAAAAACATTTTTAACTTCAAAAATAAAAATTCAAATACTCAATTTAAAAAATAGCTCTACTATAAAAATAAGATTACGATATTTATTTTTAATAATAAAATAAGTAAAAAATGTTACTTAAATAAAAGTGACAACAAACATATTTTAAATAAAAAGTATTAACTAAATGATGTAGAGAAACTATCAGTTATCCTGTGAAGGAACACATGCATATGATAATATAATGTAACAGATTATTTACGATAGAATGGTGAAAAGAAATAGAGTTTTTTTAATATAAGATTTAAGTATAATACTAACATTACCGGGACACTATTAAATATGATATTGTGGATGCTGTGCAATTCTTCCATGAAACAAGTCGTTTTTTTATGGATTGTAATGCATCCTTCATAGTTTTGGTTTCTCCTTTATGGATTGTAATGCATCCTTCATAGTTTTGGTTTCGAAAGTGAGAGATCCCTCTAATCTTGATCAATACATACTATCTTTCTAGTGGGCTCTCTGTACAATATCATTTTTAAGGTGTTATCTTGTCGTATTAACAAGGTGCTCCTTACAGTTCTTGATGAAAGCCAGTTCTTGATGAAAGCCAATCAACCTTTTTGAAGGATAGAGGGATGTTAGATAATGTTCTTGTGTCTAATGAGGTTATTGAGGACATAAGAAGGTATATGAGGAGTGGTTTATGCTTGAACGTGGATTATGAAAAGGCGTATGATTCGGTAAGTTGGGATTTTCTACTTGATATGTTACATAGGCCAAGTTTTCATAATAGATGGATTAAGTGGAAAAGAGGTTGGTTGGAGTTTGCGACCGTGTCAGTTCTAGTTAATGGAAGTCCTATGGAGGAATTTAGATCATCGAGAGGGTTGATACAGGGAGACCCCTTAGCCCCATTTCTCTTTATTGTTGTTGCTTAATGCTTGGCAGGGCTAGTTAGACAAGCAGTCAAGGCCAACGTGCTTGGAGGTGTGAAGGTGGTGGAGAGGAATGAGGTGGAAGTTTGCGTGTTACAATTTGCTGATGATACCTTGTTTATGTGTGGAGATTCCTTCTCTAATGTGTTCACGTTAAAAGCTATCTTAAGGTGTTTCAAGCTAGTCTCTGGTTTGAAGCCTAACTTCCATAATTCTAAGTTGGCAGGCATAAATGTTGATAGAAATTCCCTTGAAGTTTATGCAAAATCTATAAACTGCTCTCTAATTAGGATTCCTTTTAAATACTTGGGGTTAGAAGTAGGAGGTAACCCAAGGAAGAAGCAGTTTTGGGAGTAAATTTTGAGCAAAATTAGTGTTGGACTTAATGCTTGGAAGGGGAGATTCTTATCGTTGGCGGGAAGAATATGTTGAATCAAATCAATTTTTACAGCTCTACCCCTTTTCTACTTTTTTTTTGGTCGGCAAAGAATAAAATAAATTAAAGGGGACACTTCAGGGGTGACCCAACCCTTATACAAAAACCATCATTTTACCCCTTTTCTACTTATCCTTCTTTAAAGCTCTAAGTTAGTTTGTAATAGAATCATCAGTATCCAAGAAGGTTCCTATAAGGATAATAGGTCAATCTCTTGGGTAAGGTGGTAGAACTTGGGCAAACCAGTGGAGGAAGGCGGATTGGGAATTAAAGATATTAGAAAGTTCAATGGAGCCCTTATAGCAAAATGGAAGTGGTGCCTGATGGGTAAAAGGGATGTGGAAAGAAATTCTAGTATCTAAATATGGCTTGGATTCAGGTCGTAGCCAACCTCTTCTGAAATGCCAATCGTGGTGGTGGAAAGACTTATCTAAAGTATGTAACAAGGGGAAAGGAGATGAGTGGTTCCAAGAAGCATTGGAATAGAAAGTTGGATGTGGAGACAAAGTTAGATTTTGTGGAGACGTATGGGTTAGTAGAAATAGTTTGAGTACTCCGTATCCTAGGTTGTAATCTCTATCTGTGGATCAGGGGTTGATGGTGAGCGAGGTAGGTGAATGGGAAGACTCAGTATGACATTGACGATTAAAGTGGAGGAAGGCCAAATTTGAATGGAAATATGTGCAAGAAGAAGAAATGTTCAGGTTTATATCTAGGGGTTCTCTAATTAGGGAGGCAAAGGACGTGCTAGTGGAAATGGGATGCTATAAGAGAATTCTCCGTGAAATCAGCTTATGAGTGCTTGGCTAATTTCTACATAGACCCTCTAAATGGGGTGTTTAAATAGTTGTGACAAACCAAAGTAATGCCCAAGGTCTTGACTACTTCCTGAGGGTTCTACTGGATAGAATTCCAACCTGTATTAGTTTAATCAAGAAAGGAGTGTTGATTAGTTCACCTGCATGTATCCTCTACCAAGTTTCGGATGAGTCCTCCCAACACCTATTCTTAGAGTGCCCCGTTGAACAACAAGTGTGGTCTCTATGCTTTAATTGGGTAGGCATTGTTTGTACAAAATATGGACTTGAAGAGTCATTTTGAGAACTTCCACTTAACACGAGTTTTAAGCAGAATTTGTTTTGAAAAGGTGTGTGGCCAGCAGTGGTGAGAGGTATTTGGGATCAAAGAAATATTGTCATCTTCAAGCAAGGGGTTATGCCGAAAGAACTTTTCCACGTGGAACAACTTAGATCGTGGATGTAGATGAAATACAAGACATTCTCTTTCAATTATTCCTTCTCAGACTGGTACGTAAACCCTATCCAATGCATTAAAAGTCATATGTAGTGGGGAGGGGTGATGCAAATGGAAGTATAGTTTGGTGGTCAAAAGAAGCCTGAGATGGGTGGGTTAGGCAGATGGTGAAAGTAATGACAGATCATTCTGAGCGTGGACTCAAAGTGAATCAAGCTCAAGGGATGACAATGTGAATAGAAAATTTGTGATTTGGGTTGTCCATGTACGAAGGTACAGTAGTGGGAGGAGCAAAGAAGATATCAGAAAGTGAAAATTAGGTTTTGAACTGTTTCTGGATAATTATGCCGCTCAGGGCCCTTTAAAAGGGCTGGATTCTGAATCTTTATGCAGCAAAAGTAGTACTCTTATGGAGAGGTTTTCTGGAAGAAGGAAGACGAAGGAAGATTGAGTGAGTGTGTGTCAGTAGCGATCTTGAATTTAAGTGAAGCAGTTATGAAGGAGGACATGCTAGCTGGAGTGAGGTGTATGGAAGTCTTGGCTTTGCAGTCTATGAGATGATGTCGGCAAATCCATTTTATTTTGTATGGGTATAGATGGGTAGTAGATTGCGGTTTTGTTGTGAGGCAAAATTATGGTTTTGATGGTTCTGCCTCTATTGCAGAACTCAAAACTCCGCAGATGTTGATGCAAGTTTACAAAGGGTACAGGTGATATGTGCTGAGATAGACTAGAGTTTTTTTAACTTTTTGAAAATCAAATATAACTCAGTTGTGCTTTCTGTCATTGTCTTTTCAGCGTTGTGTTTGCCTATGTTTGGGTACAACAGGTCATGTTTTCTGGCTGTTTGTCGTATGCATCAAACCCTAACTAAAGTAAAACGGATGCTGCAGAGTTTTCATAAGGGTGATGTAGGCTGGAAGCATGGTTTGACATCTTTGCAAAGGCAGAGGTTATGCAGATTTCTGGTTAACTAGGAGGGCCAAGTCATTGCATCATTTTGTTGTTAAACCTAGTTTTTGCAGCATAAGCCAAATCTGTGTGGTTATGTGAAGTAGAGTTTAGGTATTGTAGATGGTTCAGTTATGTAACAATGGAAAAGAAGATGTGGTTTATGGTTAGAATTATTAGGAAGGGAACTAGGTGTGTAATGCTTTGAAACAGGTAAGGTCTATAATGGGTTAGTGTTGTTTTGTTTATTTTGAAAGATGAAAAGGTATGTTTTAGATGTCTAATCCTACACATGATGACGACTTCTTGTCACTTGTATACGAATTGGGATAGTCTCCTTTTTATTCATTTAATTTTTTGTTAAAAAGAAATACCATGGACGTGGAAGCACATGATGAATCATCTATTAGTCTCTGCTATCATATCAATATCCCATCATACCTTAAGTTTGATAGTTCCAATGTATTTGAAAATGACAAGTGACACAACAACTATTACAAGCATTCCAAAAAAAAAAAAAAATCTTAAAATACAATTAAGCCATTTTAAGAAAACTAACTATCATGCAATTTTCTAGTTATGGAAGACTTCATTAGAAAGAAAAATTGAGAAAAAAAAGGACTTTTATTGTTACTTACTTCAGTATGAACTCTTCCATCTTCTCTAGAAAAAGCACTAGTTAAAGGAAGTCTCCGTTCTTCAGTAGAATCAGTTTCACCTGAGCCTTCTTCGATAGGCCATATCAAAGTTTGAGGGGAACTATTTGATGAAAGAGGTAGTTCCTCTTCCAATCTTTCTTCATTTGGTGCAACTTGTGCTAAAGGACTTCCAATGCATAAAGGCATATTTGAAACTCTATTTTCAACCCTTTGGCTGAAATCACTTAATGGTGCATAATCTCCATCTTCATCTTCATCTTCGTCTAGAAGTAACTTCCTCTTTCTTCCTGGCTGACCCTTTTTTTCCAACTTTTCTGTGTCTCCTTCACCAACCACCTTATCTATGATAGTTTCTTGTCTCTGTGAGTCTACAGACTTACTGGAAGTATTTTCAGGTGTTGGTCCTCTTCTGATCTGCTTAGCTATTGGTTCATTATCTTCTCTAAGTATTTCCCTAAGTAAGCGCATCCTTTTAAATTTCTTGGAAGACTTCTTTTGATGAAGATCCTGAATATCATTTTCATTTTCTCCATTCACGTCACTATTCCCTGCATGAACATTATCTTCAGTAACTAACTCTTGAGGTAACTGTTCAGCAGTGTGTTCAGGCACAATATCTTTTTCAGTAATCTGGAGGGCTTTTCCTTTCAGTTTACATGATTTTCTTAATTCTTGCATGCATTGGCTATCTTCATAAATCTGCTTCCCTTTGTTAATGACCTTTGAACAACTTTTATCTTTAGTTGTGACACTGTTAACAACAGGCTCTCCTTCATACTCACAAGCTACGTTACCTTCAAAGCCTGTCTCAAATAAAGAGGAAACTTTTATTCTAAGTTGGGACTTTAAAATTACTGAAATAAAAAATGTTATTTGGATTAATAAAGGTATTGCTATATTATAAAAGAAACTACCTTATGAATATGGTACATTTGATTTAGTTGAATAAATTAACTCACCTTCTTCATTTGCTTGGATTTCTTGGATGAGGCTTGGAGACACATCAGAAGATAAAACATTATTTGATACTTGATGACTGAAATCGTTCTCCGAATCAGGATCAAGGTCTGGAGAAAATAGAGAACATCAAGCCAAAGATTTTAAAATATTGAACAAAATAGCGTTATAGTGATGATTTTGAAGTTACCAATTATTTCATGAATTGAAACCTCAGCATCATTCGTTTCCTCTTCATTTATTTGCATATGATGAGTTTCACTGCTATCAGTATCGGCAGTCAAGTCAATGATTCTGTGAATATGAATTTCATTTCTTGCATGAACACTCTTGTCAGTAAGAGTTTCTTGAATTCCCTCACAGCATGTCCTTTGGTTACTTTGATCACCGATATTAAAGTCATTTTCTCCACAACATAAATTGCAACTCCATGATCGGAATCTTTTGACAACTAGTGGAGGAAGTGATGGTTGTGTCTCAGACCCATTTATTGGAAACGGTAATCCTATGTTCAAGTCTTTTTGGCGCATTTCAGCAACATAAGCCCTGCATTATTAATGAACAAGTGTTTCAATTCTGAACCTAGCATGCCAAGTCATATTTTTTCTTTTTTTACAAAAACCCATGATCTTTGTCCAACTCATTTTTAATTCAAAATATTTTTTCAACAAATATTACTCTATTTAAATATTTTAGACAATGCAAAATACTACATGAAACTATCTATCTCCTGTTTAAATAAGCCTCTCCGCACCACTTGGAATTCAGACATTGGAGGCAAGCCTCTCAACACAACATGGAATGGGTCAAGGCTACTGGCAAGATTATTAATCAAATCAATTATCTGGGAGCGAAAAATCAAGTTGTTGGAAAATCAAGTTATTTTGGTCATTTTCTCTGGATAATGGAAAGGATTTGCAAGGGATTGTTTATTATATATTTCTCTCCATCGCTATATATATATTATTTTCTTTTTTCTATTGATCTTTTTTATCAACACAAAATAAAAAATTTAAATAAGACATTTAAGGTATGGTTTCATCCTATTAAAAAAGTAAGTTATGTTATGCTCACATGTAAGAACACTAGCTAAGAAAATAGCCCTTACACTTTCTACATCGACTTTAAGGTATACATGGTACAGTACGACTTACACTTTCTATATCTACTTTAAGGTATACGTGGTACAAAATGAATGGGATGGCAAAAAGAGGAATCGAATCGGATTTTAGTTTTAAAGGAATAGTTAGATGAATGGCCAGATTTAAAGGGCTGTGGGATCTTCGTCTTCAAGGAAAAGTTTCAAGGAAAAGTTTAAGAAGCTGAAAGCAGATTTAAAGGTGTGGAATAAAGAAGTTTTTGGAAACATAAATCAGGTGGGGGAAGATATTTTTAGGAGAATTCAAGAGTTAGATGAAAGGGATGACGAGAGCGATATAGTTGAAGAAGAAAGAAAGGAAAGGAGGATGCTACTGGTAGAACAGAGAAGAAATGAGTACATTCAAGAAGTTCTATTACAACAAAAAGCTCGTTAGAGATGGTTGAAACAGGGGGACTTAAATACCATATTTTTTCACTCAGTTATCAAGTGGAAAAGGTCACGAAATGGGATCAGTGATTTGAAGGAAAACGGACGATGGTTTGATGATCAAACGATGGTTAAGGAAAATGTTAAAGACTTCTTTAAGGACAGGTTTAGCGCAGACGTCCGACACCAGGTCATACTTGATAATGTTGATTTCACTAGTATCACATTAGAAGACAACAATGTGTTGATGGATAGAATTTTTGAAGAGGAGATAAAGAATGCGGTGTGCTCGAAAAGCCTGGGTCCCAACGGTTTCAATTTTGGGTTCATAAAGTATTGCAGGGATGTGATCAATACGAATGTCATAAGAGCTGTGAATAATTTTGAGGAAAGTGCTAGATGGCTAAGGGGGTGAACGCTTCATTTATCTCTCTTGTTCCTAAAGTGGATAACCCCCAACTCTTGAATAATTTTAGGCCTATTTCCTTGGTGGGATGCTTGTATAAAATTGTTTCCAAAGTCCTGGCTTTGAGATTGAAGAAGGTTCTTCACAGAGTCATAGACTTCAGACAATATGTGTTTTTGGAGGGTAGGGGTCTGATGGATAACGTTTTAGTGGCCAACGAAGTTTTAGAAGACGTAAAGAGGAGGAGGAGGAGGAGGAGTTGTATCTTTTTCAAGGTAGATTATGAGAAGGCATATGACTCTGTTAACTGGAATTTTATTTATTATATGATGCACATGCTTGATTTTTATGGGAAATGGATAGAATGGATAAGAGCTTGCCTTGAATCTTCCTCCATCTCTGTGTTAGTTAATGGCAATCCCACACAGGAGTTTAAACCAAGGAAGGGGTTGAGACAAGGAAATTCGTTGGCACCTTTTCTCTTCTTAATAGTGGCAGAGGGGTTAGCCAGGTTGGTAAGGAAAGCAGAGGAAAAGGAGCTCTTAGAGAGTTTGACTGTCGACGATAAGCAAGGTGAATATGCTCTAGTATGCGGATGACACTCTATTTTTTTGTAAGGCGAATCCTCAAAGTGTGTTTGTCGTTAAGGTCACTCTTAACTGCTTTGAGATGGCTTCAGGTCTAAAGGTCAATTATATGAAGAGTCGGATAGGAGGGGTGGGATGTAGTCAGATTATGTTACAAAGTTTTGCAACTATCTTGAACTGTGAGGTAATGAAAACCCCCTTCAAGTATCTAGGGATGCTAGTTAGGGGTGTCATAAAAGAAGAAAGTTTTGGGATAAGGTGGTGGAGAGAGTAAGGAAAAGGTTGGGAAGGTGGAAAGGAAAGTTCATATCAATGGTAGTACAGTTGTGTCTGATTAAATCTATGCTTACTTCTTTACCGCTTTTTTACTTGTCGCTATACAGATTGCCAATTACGGTGGCCAAGGAATTAGAGAGACTTCAGAGGAACTTCTTATGGGGATGGGGGTTAGAGGGCAGGAAGATAGCATGGCTTCTTGGAAAAAAAGTGTGTGAATCAAAGGAGACGGGAGGGCTTGGAATGCTAGAGCTAAGAAAATTTAACGTCGCTCTCTTAGGAAAGTGGTTATGGCGGTTGGGTACAAACAAGAAAGGGTTGTGGAGAGAGGTGTTGGAATCGAAGTACGGAGGTTGGAGAAGCCTAAAGACACAAAGGACAACCAGGTCAGACTCTTTGTGGTGGAAGGATTTGAAGAAAATATGAATTTTTGAGGAGTGGAAAGGTGATTTTGAGGATAACCTCTCATGGGAGGTTGGGAATGGGAGAAAGATCAGTCTATGGGAGGATAAATGGTTGGGAAACAAGAATCTTAAAGATAAATTTATGAGGCTTTTCTCTATTTCATTTGGCAAGGATTATAGGTTGAGGCAAGGAGGGGAATGGAACAACAATTTAGAGTGGGTATGGAAGCTAGGTTGGAGAAGGAATCTGTTTGAGTGTGAAAAGAATCAGGAGCAAGAGTTGGTTATGTTGTTGGGGAAGAACATCACAGTGGATAAGGATGATAGGTGGGTTTGGAAAGAAAGTGATACATTAAAGTTTACAGTCAAATCTGTGTATAAAGTTCTAAAAGACGAAGACCAGGGGAGAGGAACAACTTTGTATGAAGGGTTTTTTAGGATTAAGGCACAACCATCCACTCAATTGAGTGCATGGCGGGTTCTTGAGGATAAAATTGCTACTAAAGTAAATTTGGTGAATAAGGGGATCTCTTTGGGAAGTAGCACGTGTTGTATGTGTGGGGAGGAAGAGGAAACAACATCCCACCTTTTTTGTATTTGCAGGGTAGTTTGACTAGTTTGTTTAAAGTGCTATGAGTGAGTTTGTTTGGCATCAACGATTCATTAAGACCCTAAAACACATTTGTCACAGTTTCGGATGGTCATGGTAAGTGAAACTGTCAACCAAATCTGGTCTTGTGTGTGGATAGCAATTGTAGAAGAATTGTGGAAGCAAAAGAATAAGAAGATTTTTAAAAATGGACATATTGATCACCTTGAAATTTTCACCATGTCACAATTGGAGGTCTGGTCGTGGATAACTGCGAAGGTACGTTTAACATGTTTTTCCTACTCAGATTGATGTCTTGAACCTCTGGTATGTATGAGGTCTATTAAAAATAATAAAAGGTAGAGGTTTGTCAGCTGAGAGGGGCCGGGAGGACTACGGTCCATTTAGGTATAGGAGGTGCAGTTGTCTATTATGTTTTTAGGGTGAGAAGGTAGACGAAGCGTCTGAGAGCATAGTGTTCAAAATGCCTGGCAAGTGTGCAAGTGTTTGGCTTCATGTATATAGGTTGAGGTATCCCTTAAATACCTCCATTATATATTTTTTTTCTAATAAAAAAACATCTACTTTATATCTGAAAAAACAATCAATAGTCGTCACTGTTGCTAATGCATTTTGGGTTGTTGTAATGGGTCTGTGCTGTTGTGTATTGTTGAAAGTGTGAAAGGTATCTTTAACAAGCTTAAGCGGTGGTAACAACATCTTGGTATTTATATACGAGTTGAAATATTTTTAAATTATCTCTTTTTTAATTTATTTAATTTTTTATTGATAAAAAAGATTTTATTAAGAAAAAAAAAATGGTGAACTGCATTTGGCCTGGGTCATTTGTTTCCTATCCATTAATTTGAATATAACATACACCATACCAAAATTATTAAATAAAAACTAATTTTAGAGAAAAAAATAACTAGTCATCGTATTGAATAAATTAAATATTATTTTAGAGACTAACAAAATTATTGGTATTTAAAGTAATTTCTATACTTTAGTCAATATAGCTAAAACTTTGACAACTAATTATATTTCAATTTAGAAACGAGTTTATAAATTTTATTAATAATAGAAATAACTCTACATTTCTATTTTTTTCTCTAAAATTGATTTCTACTTAATGATTTTCTAGTATTGAATGTTTCTAACATATATGTGACAATCTTCTTTCTATTGATGAAAAAAAATATAAATTATTTCCTTAAAAATATACTGTATACTTCTCCAAAATCTCTGCATTAAATATTTATAAAAATTGTGTTTTTCAGGTCCAAAATCAAATTTATATCTCAACAATATTTACTTATTATATATTATACATTTTTTTACCAAAATAAAGAAGTAATTTTATATCTTACATTTACAAAATTTAAGAAATTAAATTATTTAATGATGTTGTGCACTCCTTTACCAACAGAAACATATTAAGAAAATTAAAACAAGAAAACAAATTACATTTATTTCAGTGAAAGAAATTTTGATCTTACAAGAATTAAACTAGAAGTACATAGAGAAAAAAAAAAAAAAAAAAACTTACCGTAAGGAGAAATGGTTACACGGTAAACTGTCTTCTTTATTCATTTTAGAGGTATACGCAAAATCTGTATAGAGTTTCTTCCTTTCCATGAACTTGATGACAATTATGTGTTGCTGTGAAGAGTACAAGCAAGCAGAGCTATATGTCAAATTGAATTTAAAAGAAGAAAGTGAAATAGAAGGATTACAACACTAAAAATACTACAATTTGTCCATGATATCATTTTTATGTGCTAAGATAGTATACAAAATATGGTAATGGAAAGCAATACTGAGATGCTATGAGGTTCTCAAACTTAGAGTTAATTTCATTAAAAGTAAATTAAGTGGAATTGCAGTTACTAAAGACCAATTAGACAGAAATGCACCTTTCCTACATTGTTCCTTAATGAATATACCTTTTATTTATTTAGGAACAATGATTGTTGGAAATCCTAGGCAATCTAAATTGTGGGAAAGTGTCATACAAAAAATAAAGAAGAAGCTACCAGTGACAAGATGGAGGTAAATATCTCACTTTTGAGTGTGGAATTTACTTTATTAAATTTCTCAACAAAATCTCTAAAATGGTCACAAATGAAATTAAGAACATTCAAAGAATCTTTGAATATTCCTTTGGGATGGATGTAGAGGGTAATAAAATAATAAATCTAAATACTTAGGTGGTCTAAATATTAGGATTTTAAATTATTCAATTAAGCATTAATATCCAAATGAAAATGGAGATATGCAATCGAAACATCTGGTTTATGAAAGAAAAACATTAGAATAAAAACATGGGAGATGGAGAGACTCTAGAAATGTAGGTGAAGGAGAATAGGAAAATCCCTGATTTCATTGCAACATCAAATGGAAAGTAGGTAAGGGGGACAAAATTAGATTATGACACGATAGTTATACTCAATGCACCAAATTAGCTAATACATACCCAGGGTACAGGGTATACGGACATTCCATATCGAAAATGACTACAATATATGAAATAGGGAGGTAGGCAAATAGAGTGTCAACTAGAGAGATACTTTATATAAAACAGGAGTTCAAATAAGTACTAATGAATGTATGCTCTGTAATAACCAAATAGAATCTCTAAATCGTCTCTTCTTTGAGTGTAATGCAGTATATCTGTCTCAAATCTATGTTATAATTGGATAGATAGTGCAAGTGTGTTACCAAATAAAGTAGCTATGCATTTTTATCAGATCAACATATCAGGATTAAGAAAAAATAGCAACAGAATTTGAAAAACTATGTGGATGACAATTATCAGAAAAATTTGGAGCATAGGAAATGATGTAATGTTTAGGGATGCAACAGCAGATATTGTGTAAATTTTTTCAAATGCAGAGTTAAAATCCTAGTCATGGATTACAAACTTAGAAAAAAGAGTGTATATGCCCAAGAACATGCATTGTTATATCACATAATTATTTTTTTTATCAGCAATAAAGATGGAATAACAGGAACCACTTAAGGGTGGTTCAACCCTTATACATACTAAAAAAAATGAGACAATTTCTCTGGTCTCCCAAACCAACAAATAGGGAGACAAACAGATTTACCACTAAAAAACCCGTACAGCCCGTACAATTTCAAAAACTAACCCATACAAAATCAGAACTAACCCGTATAAAATCAAATCTAACCCGTACATATCCAAACAGACTCAAAACCAAACCCAATACAATCTCGTTGCACCCACAACAAGGGGCAAAAAGAACAACAGAAGCTTAGAACAACAAACAACCCAACCGAAGGAGTAACTCTTATAAAAACTTACTTTATTGAAAACATACAAGCTCTAGGATCAATGCACCACTCAGAGTAAGTAAAACTAGGAGAAACAATTTTAGAAGTTATCCAGGACCAAGCCTTTAATTGTGCCAAAGTGAACACTTCCAAAGGATCGATCACCCCTCCTTGGAATATATGTTTATTCCTATGCTTCCATAATTCACTAACTACAACAATCCAAACACAATTCCAGACTATATTAACCTGGACAGGAGCATTTAGCAAATTAAAATGCAAAAAATGAGCTGTTGGGACAACATGGTCAACCGACGCAATCCCTAACCATGTATAGCACTGATTCCAGACTAACCAGGCAATCCTGCAATAAAAAAACATGTGTTTTGTCGACTCCACAGTCATCCTGCAAAAACTACATAAATTGGTATCCACCAAAATCCCACGCAAGTTAGCTTTTGTGGCAATCGAATTAATCAACACCCTCCAAGCGATAATATGTGCTGAGGGCAAAGCAGTAGTCTTCCAGAAGAAGACAAACACACTTTTTCCCTCCACAGAGCCTCTTAAAAGAGCATAGGCAGATTTTACCAAGAAACCATTATCCTTACCAGCCTTCCAAACCCGCCTATCTACAGAATTCATGATAGGGTCTTTCCATGCACTTCTGGTAACAATTGGACTTCTTGGTACATTTCCCGATCAAACAGACCTCTCCTCCAAATTAACCTCCACTCTCATCTATCATTAACCCACTCCCCACAAGACTGTAAACTACCTTCTTTATTACCACACAAAGAGAACAATCTTGAGAATTTACTTTTCAGATCTTCATTGCCCACCCAAACATCTTTCCAAAACAGAATATCCTTCTCGTCTCCCACTCTCCACTCGCAACAATTCTCAAAAGATTTACCCCAATCCTCCATCCCCCAAACCCCCTTCAAGTCTCTCCACCAACTGGAATCCTTAGCATTACTCCTTTGTTCTTGCAAATTTCTCCAGCCTCCATATTTAGATTCAAGAATTTCTTTCTTTCCACGGACCATCCTTCTCAGTCACATAAAAATAATGTTAAACTCGTATTGTTTTTGGACTGAAAGGTAGTCTTATAAAAAAAAGCTCTCCCCTCTCATCTTGCAATAGCAATACTAATGTACCACAAATCTTCCTTTCTAATTTTCTATTGCCTGACTTAGTCGTTTTGTAGACCAGACCTATTAGTTGATTCTCAATATTATTTTTTGTGATCGGTTCAATCTTTTGTAATAGAAAAAGGAAGTTTTGTAATTTTGAAAAGAGATTATCTATTTTTGCTTTGTAACCAAAATTAGAATAAATAGTATTAAGCTTTTGATATGGACATGGGGAATAGGACTTTAAATGTTGTCTATATCTATTTATTCTTTGTAAATATTTTAAATATCTTATATAAGGATTAAAATATGTTAGTGCATTGTGTTACATTGAGTGATGGTTGTCAAATGGATGGAATTACAAATGAAGCATTTTCAATGACTAGGCATTGTCTCTCAACTATTTCTTAAGGTGGTGAACAATATGACTTTTTATCCGTAGTAAAGAATAATATAAATATAAATGAAAATACTATGGAAACTCCAATCTTTTTAAAAAAATTTAACAGAAAAGCAAAAGTTGTGATATCATACTTTCCAGCACATATCTCTCAATAAATTGAGTATTATCCAACCTCTCAAAAGTTTGTAATCAAACTAGAAAACTATACAACTGCAAAAGGACCCTAGAAGTATATGATTACAAACATGAACAAACTGAATTTATCCATCAGAAAAAAAAAAATAGCCCATAAAACTTAAGGGTATAAGCCTTGAAATATGAGGGATATAAGACTTTAACCATATGTGATTGGTTATAAAACAAAACCAGTTCAATTACATTATTTGGGATGCGGAGGACAAAAAGAAATATATGGTACATAGGAATAAGCACAAGTAAAGGTGGCAAGAAGAACCAAGGAAACATAGGGGATGTGTAGCTTAATTATCGATGTACAATATTTTGTTAAACTCCAATTATACATATCTGATAAGCATTTGTATGAATTTTTGTATACAAGATATGTTTTTTACATGGATTGGAGCATCCAAGTGTTTTATATAATATTATTTTTTATTATTGATAAAAAAAAGTTAAAATATCTCAAATATTTCATTTATTAGTATATTTTAATTAAAACTATAAAAGTATACCTATAATATATATTTAATTGTTATGTTAACACATATATTCATTGTTTAGTGAAAGACAAAAACTATTTCAATTGAGGATGAAATCTCTAGATTTATCCCAAAATGATAAGAAACCACTTAATTAAATAGAAAATCAATTTACATTTCACATTACTCAAAATAAATAAATTTAAACATGAATTCTCTTCTCTCGGCCAAAATATACGAAAACAAACGATCTTTCAACATTCTCTTCTCTTCTCGTATAATCGGCCAAAATATACGAAAACAAACGATCTTTCAACGAGAAGAGAAGACAACTTCAAAATAACACTTTATAGAAGAAATATTTTATATTTACATAAAATCAAAAAAAAAACCCTAATAGAAGTAAGATTACATATCGATTCACCTTCCTTATAATATCAATTGCTTAAAGGCGATTTATGATGTCGATTAAAAAAACTTCATTTATATTTAGATTTTCATTTTATTTAATACAAAGATGTTCATATCATTAGGATTTTGTTTACACAATACTATCTGATTAGATCTATACATAATTTTTTTTATCAGTAAAAAATAAAATTAATAAATTAAAACATTTAAAGGATACTCGAATAAAAAATATTAAGGGCTAAAAACCCCTCTTCCCAACATGTGACATTCATGTACATTCATATATTTCATCCACCAAAATAGAACTCTTAATCTGAAAAATTAATTTTGCAATGATAATAAGATGTAATTGAAATAAATACTTCTAATTGTACCTCACAGGAATTAATTACTGCATGGTTACTTCCTATTTCAAAGATGCATTTAAGATTTCAGAGGATTGCTTGCATAGCCCTAGATGTAGAAGATGGGAGGATCTAACAGGATAGAGAAGAGTTCCCCGAAAAGGATGCCAACGATTCCCCTTTGTTTGCTAGGGTTTCGTTCTACTGAAGCTGCTCACTTAGACATTAAGAAAAGAGAAAATGTGATGGAATAATTGGGGGCAAAGATAATCTCTTTTTTAGTTCCATATTTACTCCTTTATAATTATTATATCTCTTTTTTTAAATGTAATTAAAATAAATATTAAAAGTTGTCCTGAGAATTACATTATTGAAATTAATATTATTTAAACAACTTTAATAATTTAACTTTGAATAACTTGATATTTATAATTCTTTATATACCAGCTTTGAATAAGATATCAAAATATTGTAAGTTTATTCATTTTTATGAAACGTATTTAAAATTATTATCTAAAACGATTAATTTCATTCATTTAAAGTATAAAAATTATTTTATAGCGATACATAAAGTCACAATTATATTTTAAAAATATAAAATTTTAAAATATTAAAATATTAAGGCTTTGTTTGCTTCAAGGATGTGAATGAATATTCATTATTTGGATCAAGGGATGTGCAGGGAAGAGAGAGTGGATCATGGAGAGTGATTTATCTCATCCTCTTCATATGCAAAGATTTGAGGGAAAAGCCACTTAGGATGGTAGTGTTTTCCCTTTTTCCCTTCCTTTTGTTTCGTCATTCATGCAACAATATATATAATAACACCTTTTATTTTTATTATTTTTTCATCAAAATTATCATATTATGATATTTCATACTTTATTCTATATATTTTTATAAGAAAATGATAAAAAAATGGTAAGAAGAAGAGAGGTTTCTTATTCTCTTATGTGTATATTACATCACTTTATGTATAGGAGATATATAGGGAGTTTCTCTCCCCAAATTACAATCTAATTATGTAGGATACTAGATTCTATAATTATTAAATTAATTGCATATAATTGGGTACAATATCGTCAAATATTGCATACAATAATTGCATATAATTTGAAAATTATTATTTCCTTAATACTCCCCCTCAAGTTGGTAGGTGAAGATCAAGAATCCTCAACTTGTGTCGTAGCGTAAAAAATCGTTCCTTGCCCAATGCCTTCGTAAAAATATCTGCGAGCTGATACTGTGTCGGTACATATGAATGACTGATTATCCCAGCTTGTAATTTTTCTCGCACAATGTGGCAGTCTATCTTAATGTGTTTTTGTGCGTTCATGAAATACTGGGTTTGCTGTTATATGTAATGCCGCTTGATTGTCACAGAAAAGTTGAGCTGGCAAGTTACATGGCACCTTTAAATCTTGCAACAGATATCGCAACCAAACTATCTCCAAACAAGTGGTCATTGCGCGGTATTCTACTTCTGCTGATGATCTTGATACGTTTGTCTGTTTTTTTGACTTCTATGAGATAATAGAGGAACCAAGAAAAATGCAATACCCAGATACTGATCTCCGAGTTGTCTGACAACCTCCCCAGTCTGAGTCGCAATAAGCTGTCAATGTAAGATTGTTTTCAGATGGCAATAACAATCCTTGTCCTGGTGATCCTTTGATGTACTTTAGGACTCAAATTGCGGCATCCCAATGAGGTTTCCGTGGATCCTGTATATATTGACTTAGGGTCCGAACCGAAAATGCTATGTCAGGCCGGCCGAGTATCGTGAGGTATATCAGTCGTCCCACGAGTCGCCTGTATTTGACTGGATCCTTTAATAACTCTCCATCGTCTATTGTGAGTTTTAGGTATTGTTCCATTGGAAATTTGTCTGCACGAGCACCTGTGAGTCTCGTATCCTGCAAAATATCAAGCGCATATTTTCTTTGGACATGTAAATACCAGCAGCTTGGGAATGGGAAAATTCAAGCCCTAGAAAATATTTTAGGTCTCCAAGATCTTTAATGCGAAATTGTTGTAATAAACAATATTTAACACGCTGAATTTCTGTCAAATCATTTCCTGTCAAAAGAATATCATCCACATAAATCAAAAGGGCAGTAAATGATGAGTTATTCTATCTTGTGAATAGAGAGTAATCTGTCTTGGACTGTTGAAACCTTACAGATTTAATCACATGAGAAAATGTTGAAAACCATGTTCAAGATGCTTGTTTGAGACCATAAAGGGATTTGTTGAGTCGAGATACAATGTTCTCCCCTGTCGATGATGCCCGGGTGGCAAGTCCATGTAAATAATTTCATGCAATGTGCCATGTAAGAAGGCATTTTGCACAACCAATTTCTGGCTGCTGCAATGGTGAGGAGACACAAGTTGTTAATTTTGTTGTTGGTGAAAAAGTTTCAGAATAGTCGACACCTTCAATCTGAGTGTACGCCTTTGCGACAAGGCGCGCGTCGACGCTACCATCTGAGTTGTACTTTATTTTATAGACCCATTTACATCCGATGGGTTTCTGCCCAGCGGGTAACGGTGTCAAGGTCCACGTTTGATTTAGCTGCAAGGCGGAAAGCTCTTTGTCCATTGCTTTTTGCAAATTTGGATCAAGGATAGCTTGAGCATAAGTGTGAGGTTCTTTGGTGGCTGTGATGTTAGCAAGATATGCACTATGTGTAGAAGAAAATCGTGAATTAGAAAGAAAATGATGCATAGGATACCTGGTTCCATTCGGTCGATCTTGGGCAGTGGTCGAATGATTGGCTTGGGATCCCGTTACGTAGTTTTGAAGCCAGGAATATTGGGTTGATGTGCGACTGGATCGTCGAACAAGAAGGTCGGTTGGAGAAGGTTTGGTAATGGGTGCTAAACTTCTTGGCATGGGAGAAAAAGGTTGGTCTACTGGAGGTTCAGGTGTATTATGACGAGTAGGAGAAAAGGTTGGTTTGATGGAGGTTCAGGTGCATTGTGACGAGTAGGAGAAGAGAGTTGGTTTGATGGAGGTTCAGGTGTATTGTGACGAGTAGGAGAAGAAGGTTGGTTTGATGGAGGTTCAGGTGCATTGTGATGAGTAAGAGAAGAAGGTTGATCGAGTGAATGTTGGACAGGAGTGGGTAAGTCAATGTCAATAGTGGGCAAAATACCTTGTAATGGAGGTGAGGATGGTGTCTGTGACTGTTGGCAGAATGGGAAAACACTTTCATGGGAGATGACATCCCAACTTGTAAAAAAAGTGTCTGCATCTATATCAAATAATTTGTATGCTTTTTTACTGTGAGGATAACCAATGAATGAAGATGCATTGTCGGGCGCGCGGATCAAATTTTTGCTTTGTGAAACAACAGTTGCGTAACAGAGGCAACCAAAAGTTTTTAGGTGAGAAAGTGAAGGTGGTTGATTATATAGTAGCTCAAAAGGTGATTTATTTTTTAGTAAAGGTGATGGCAAACGATTAATGATATATGTGGCGGTTAAAACGCATTCTCCCCAAAATTCTAATGGTAAATTGGACTGAAATAGGAGGGCTCGTGCTGTGTTTAAAACATGTTTATGTTTGCGTTCTACTACTCCATTTTGTTGAGGAGTGTAGACGCAAGTGCGTTGACATTCAATACCTTTTTTGAGAAAAAAAACACGCCGGAGAAGGATGTCCAAGGCGCTTGTGCCATAAATCAGGATCGGTCGATATTTGAGATGCGTGGGCTTGGTTTGGAAGAGGGGACATGTAGTATAAGCCTGCGTGTTGTTTACCCGAGCCAATCATCCTCCCCGTAGCCAAGTCCTATAAAACGCAACCATAGAGTAAAAACGACACAACAATTTAGTGAACTGGTTATCTTTCTAATGGACATGAGATTTAAATTAAAAGTAGGAACACAAATCTTTGAGAGTGATTTTGTCATTGAATTTAATTGTGCCTGTAGATGAGATGGGCGCAGTTGAGCCTGTGGGCAGATTAACATTTGAAATAAATGATGATGAAGTGTGTGTGAAAATTGTGAATCAGATGCAATGTGATCGGTTGCCCCGCTATCCAAAATCCATGGTTTCGTAAAGGCAGAATTAGGAGAGGAGTTATGGGCAAATAAATTAGAAGAGCTTAAAACCCACTTCTTACCCATTTTCTCTTCTTTATAAATAAATTTGTTGTATAATTTACTCTAATATATAGGATTTTTTTATTATAAAATACCTTCTAAAATATCTACATGGTTATGTATTTATGGTTATGTATCTATATACAATCTAAATCAATGAATCTAAAAAAATTTCAAAATGTATAAATAAATATAACAATAAATTTGTATATGCTTAGATAATATTATTTTTATGATTATTTTTATATTTCGATAATATTAAGTAACTCGTATTTTTTTCGAATATTTAACGGTATCGAAATAACTTATTCAATTGTACCAAAAATAATTTAAAATATTTCAATTAAATAAAAAATACATAAACATACATCATATTTTATTAATTATATTTTTAAATACCAGGATAAATATGTAAAGTTACATTTTACACTTTTAAAAAAAAAAAAAAAAATCTCAACCATTTCATCACTCACAAACTCAGATAAACTTTCCCCACACATCCACCCTAACATACCATAATCCAAACAACCTCACTTTCTTCACACTTTTTTCTCACATCCTCACACATCCACTCTCTCAAATCCTCATACATTATCTGCTCTATCCAAACACACACTAAGAAAGAGAAAGTGTTATGGAATAATTGGGAGCGGAAGATAACATAAGCTCTTTTTAGTTTCATATTTACTCCTTTATAATTATGATCTCTATTTTATTAAATGTAATTAAAATAAATATTAAAAGTGGTTCTAAGTATTACAATATTGAAATTAATATTATTTAAATAACTTTAATAATTTAACTTTGAATAACCTCATATTTGTAATTGTTTATATACCAGCATTGAATAAGATATCAAAATATTGTAAGTTTATTCATTTTTATGAAACCTATTTAAAATTATTATCTAAAACTTCATTCATTTAAATAATAAAAATTATTTTAGAGTGATACATAAAGTCATACTTTATATTTTAAATATTAATAATTTATATTTTAAAAATATAAAATTTTAAAATATTAAGACATTAAGAAAGAGAAAGTGTGATGGAATAATTAGGGACGAAAGATAACATAAACTCTTTTTTAGTTTCATATTTACTCCTTTATAATTATTATTTATTTTTTATTAGATGTAAATAAAATAAATATTAAATATTGTCCTGAAAATTGCATTATTAAAATTAATATTTTTTAAATAAATTTAATAATTTAAATTTAAATAACCTCATATTAATAATTGTTTATATACCAACGACATTGAATAAGATATCAAAATATTGTAAATTTATTCAGTTTTATGAAACCCATTTAAAATTATTATCTAAAACGATTATTCATTCATATAAAGTATAAAAATTATTTTATAGTGATATATAAAGTCATAATTTATATTTTAAAAAATATAAAATTTTAAAATATTAAGACATTAAGAAATAGAAAGTCTGATGGAATAACTGGGGACGGATGATAACATATATTTTCAAATTGATAAAATCTAGTTTAAATATAAACATAAATATTAATTATAATATATGTTTTAAATATTTTATATATAAAAAATATTTTATGTAAAAAAATATATGTTTTTAATTCTTCAATTTTGATGTTAACTTAGACAAAGTGAAAGTCAAACTTCTTATTAACATGAAATTTTGATGTGAATAAATAGTTAAAGTTAAATAATTCATTCACGTGAGACAAACTAACATCATTTGTTTATTAGAATCTTCTTTCAAAATTTTACAAAATACAATGATATAATTAGTTTACAATTTTAACAAGAGAAGAAATCAATTTTTTTATCTAAATGTATAAGAACTAAAAATATATTTAATCCAATTTAAAAACAAATGTTAATGATTGAATTTTAAAAAAAATATATATATTTCAAAAAGTTAAGATTTATACAAATACAATTTAGAAGATGTCATATGTTCTACTCCTCATAATCCTCATTCCTCGATCTAGTCAATGAAAACCTTTAAGTTTCCAAGAACAATTATCAGCTTCTACATAAAATAAAGAAGAAGTCACAAGTTATTCTAAAATTAAGTTCAACACGCAAATCCATGTCTCGTAAAGAAAAACTCAATGTAAACCTACCAGAGTGATAAATGGTTCCAATCCAGCTAGGGCTTCTTGTTCTGCTTGGAAGATAAACCTCAGCGTTTTTCTCCACTAACCCTCTTTGGCACTTTATCTTTTTTCTCCCTCATGTAGGGATTACCTGCTTCAATTGGAGTGAAATCAGCTGGGTTTCTGTTCGTTCCACAAAACCTTTCAAAGATATTATTGTTCAGGGACACTGGAGTTGCATGAGTACCACCACAATGTTGTGTTGGAGTTTCTTCTTCTTCTTGATTAAGCCAGCCACATGCAGAAGGGCCAATTAAGTTCCCACCAAAGATTGCTGGGGCATGTGGTTTTTCAGACAACTTAGTCTTTGAACATTCACCTGGATTAAGATCACTGCCTCCTATAGCAACATTCAAGTCAATAGATATTCCAAGACCAAGCTTTCTATTTAGCATCTCTCTGTCAGCAGATTGATAGTAATATGGGAGGTTCAGATCAAAATCCATTTCCTTGAACTTCTTAATCTGTGTCTCGGGCTCTACAATTGCTATGTTATTTTGAGATATTTGTAACAAGGCGTCTAAAGCCTCCAGTTCATCGTGCTCCCTCGTGGCCTCATCAATTTCCTGCAAGAAGATGGTAACAACTTTAATTTCATTGGCATTGGTGTGCTCTGTAATGGAAATTTCATAGGTAACAATAACAATTTCATTTTCATATACAACTGATAAAATAAAAGCGACCCATTTTTGTAATCTAAATTAAAATATTTTCTCCTCTACGTGGTAAAGTTGATTAGTTATTAACAAACATCTAAACTTGCCATAGAGATTCATTTGAGATTCTTAATAAACTATATAAAAGGGCATGCAAGAAAGAGTGGCTAACAAAATAGACATAGGGATTCATATGAGATTCTCAATAATAGTAATAGTTAATTAAATCAAATATGAAAAATAATAGTTTTTATAATAAAAAATCCAAATAATTATAATTTCTTTTTCGCATAAACATGTTACAAGCATAACCATTGTTGATTTTTTTTTTTCGTGTAGGGGAGATATATTAGGAATATTTAACAACAATGAGTCAAAGTCAATCATATAAGAGATATGACACTACTTTGAATCCAAAATCTTGTGAATCTTTTTTTCTTATATGACACTCAACTTTCTCATGTCTACACAGTTTGAAACTTTCCAATCATACTTAAATTCTTAACAAACTTAAATAGAAGTGACAAGAAACATATAACTATTGATAGGAAGATCAAGAAAATTGATGACATGGTCAAAGTAGTGACATAATGGTATTAAAAGCATAAGGTGTTGTGATAAAAAAAACAAGAGTTAACAAATGTCTCACTTCTTTATAATCTTAAATAAAATCTCTTGAGTATTAACTATATTATATAGAAAAACTATAATCTACCCTTTGAAGGAATACATGTATATGAATACAAGGTAAGTGATTGTTAGACTGAATAAAAGAAATAATTTTTTATATACAATTTAAGCATTGTTAACCAATGTCTATTACAAGCACGTTTTTCTCTCGTTTTACAATTACTTTTCTAGAATAATTTGGATGAAAAATCAAAACCTTTTTAAATGTATACAAGAAGTTCAAAGCTATCACTGAGAAAAAATGTAATTTTTGCTTCTTAGAGCTTGAAACTGTAACACACCTTATCTTAGGGTGTAAGAAATCAAATATTGTTTTTCAGAAGTACAATATGGGTCGAGATATAATATGTACATCACACAGGTTTAGTGCACCACTTTCATCACTTCCATCTATTTGAACTATGAAAAACAAAATAAAATATGAATGGGGATATAATTGCATTAGTTTGGATGATTTATAAGCATATGAATGACATCTTGTTCAACAAGTGTAAGCTAGATGTAGAAAATGTGTTTGGTATGACACAACTCTATTTTTATGCATGATTTGTTGGGAAAAACGGGTAATTTTCCCACTAAAACAAAACCCTAACCGAGCTACCCGACAAATAATATTGAATAAATAAAGCGGAATAATAAAAGAGATAAAGAGGAAAAAACACACCCGAAAATTGTTAACGGAGTTCGGCCTTTTAGCCTAATCTCCGAGCACAGCAAAAACAACTCCCTTTTATTATTATGAGAGAAGATATTACAAATTGTGATATATTACAGTGAAGGAGGGGATGTTAATATATAACCCTCAAACCTCCTTCCCAAACAATGAACCCACCGATGTGGGACTTGGGATTAAGCCAAAATCAACAAATCTCCACCTTGGCTTAATTTCAAGTCCCACCTAAAACAAATCTTCTCAAAACATAACAAAAACAAAACTTTACAGTGCTTCAAATTTGCGCCTCTGGGCGCCAACTTCAAATGTTCAAAATATTAACCAAGTCTAAACAATGTTCAAACTTGGCCCTTGTAACCACCTTGGTGAGCATATCTGCAGGATTCTCCGTAGTGTGAATCTTCTGGAGAACAATCTCCTCTTCTTCGAGAATCTCACGCACAAAGTGATAACGAACATCAATGTGCTTCGTCCGTGCATGAAAGACTTGATTCTTTGCTAAATGAATAGCACTCTGACTGTCAGAATATAACTCAAGTTGTTTCTGACCAACTCCCAAGTCTTTAAGCAACCCATGAAGCCAAATTGCTTCTTTCACAGCCTCTGTAATCGCCATATACTCTGCCTCTGTCGTAGACAAAGCCACCGTAGACTGCAAGGTAAACTTCCAACTAACTGGCGCTTTTGCTAAAGTGAACAAATAGCCAGTTGTAGACCGTCGCTTATCCAAATCACCTGCATAATCAGAATCACAATATCCAACTATGCATTGACCAAGTGATTCATCTTACTCAAATGCCAATCCAACATCTAAGGTATTTTGGAGGTACCGTAGAATCCATCTCACACCTTGCCAATGACCCTTACCCGGATCATGCATGTACCTGCTAACAACACTCACAGCCTGTGAAATATCTGGTCTTGTACACACCATTGCATACATCAAGCTTCCAACTGCATTTGCATATGGGACTTTCGCCATGTATTCTCGTTCTTCATCAGTCGTCGGAGATAAACGACTACTCAATTTCAAATGAGGAGCAAGTGGGGTACTTACAGGTTTTGTATCTTCGTGTATACCAAAACGTTGTAGTACCTTCTGCAAATACTGCTTCTGTGACAGCCAAAGTTTTCCCCTCTCTCTGTCCCTGTTTATCTCCATGCCGAGAATCTTCTTAGCTTCCCCCAAATCCTTCATCTCGAACTCTTTACTCAACTGAGCCTTTAACCTATCAATCTCAACTTGGCTCTTTGTTGCAATCAGCATATCATCAACATATAAGAGTAAGTAAATGTAGGAACCATCTTCAAGTCTGCGCAAATGCACACATTGATCATATTTGCTTCTCTTGTACTTCTGATCCTTCATGAACTTATCAAATCGTTTGTACCACTGTCTCGGAGATTGTTTCAGTCCGTACAACGATTTGCTAAGTTTACAAACCCAATCTTCTTTACCATCAACCTTGTATCCTTCTGGTTGAGTCATATAGATTTCCTCCTCCAAATCACCGTGTAGGAACGCGGTCTTTACATCAAGTTGAGCAAGCTCCAAATTCAACTGTGCTACCAAGGCCAACAAAATTTGAATGGAGGAATGTTTTACAACTGGAGAAAATACCTCATTATAATCAATTCCCTCCCTCTGAGCAAAGCCTTTAGCAACCAACCTTGCCTTGTAGCGAACATCTTCTTTATTAGGAAATCCTTCTTTCTTTGCAAATACCCATTTGCACCCAATTGCCTTTTTACCTTTTGGTAATTGTGCCAGCTTCCACGTCTTGTTCTTATTCAAAGATTGCATCTCTTCTTCCATCGCACCTGCCCAATTACCACTCTCTGAACTCTAAATGGCTTATGGGTAAGTGGATGGAATGTCATCAACAACTGGAAGTGCATAGGCAACCATATCCATGAAACGAGCAGGCTTCTGAATATCTCGTCTCTGTCTTCTAACTGCAATTGGCGCTGATTGTTGTTGAGATTCTTGGGTAGGAACCTCTTCCTCATCTGACTCTTCTTCTGCCATAGGAGAGTCACTTGTGGTATTTCGTGTTGGGATCACCACTGTCGGTTCAAACTCCACCTGCTTTCGGGCACACTCCACCTGTTGTGGAGTACTATCAGCTCCTTCTGGATTTACCTTCTTTAACATGGAAGATTCATCAAAGGTAACATCCCTACGGATAATCGTCTTCTTTGCCTCTAGACACCACAAACGGTATCCCTTCACTCCAGGACTAAAGCCCATGAAAAGAGCCTTCTTTGCCCGTGGATCCAACTTTGATTCAATCACATGATAATATGCAATAGAACCAAAAACATGCAAAGAATCATAATCAGTTGCAGGTTTTCCAGACCATACCTCTAACGGGGTTTTGCCATCTATAGCAGATGATGGCAAACGATTGACGAGATGTTGAACGTATGTCACAGCCTCAGCCTAAAACTCTCTGCCTAACTCAGCATTAGACAACATACAACGAACTTTCTCCACAAGTGTCTTGTTCATACGCTCCGAAACCCCATTCTGCTGTGGTGTTTTTCTAACAGTGAAGTGCCGAACTATGCCACAATCTTGGCATACCTTCAGGAACGGATCACTCTTGTATTCTCCTCCATTATCTGTTCGGAGAACCTTAATCTTCCTTCCTGTCTGGTTTTCAACTTGAGCTTTCCACTTAAGGAAAATTCCAAGCACATCATTTTTGTTCTTCATAGTAAACACCCAAACTCTCCTGGAAAAATCATCAACAAAAGTGACAAAATAATGCCTACCTTCGATTGACGGAGTCTTGGTAGGTCCCCACACATCTGAATGCACATAATCCAGAATACCCTTGGTATTGTGAATTGCAGTGCCAAACTTCACTCTTCGTTGTTTTCCCAGAACACAATGCTCACAAAATTCAAGTTTGCAAGCCTTCGTACCTTTCAACAATCCTTGCTTGGTAAGAATTTGCAAGGATTTCTCTCCAGCATGTCCCAACCTCATATGCCACAACTTCTTTGCCTCAGCATCCTTCTTAGTGCTAGAAGTTGTTGCCGCTACTGTCCCCACCACTGTACTACCTTGGTAGTAATACAAATTGTTCTTCCTCACGCCTTTCAACATCACCAGTGCTCCTGAAGTTGCTTTAAGAATTCCATCTCGCATCGTCACAACTAGGCCTTTAGATTCTAAAGCCCCCAATGAGATGAGATTCTTCTTCTACTTTGGCACGTACCGTACGTCCCGCAAAATTCTGGTGGATCCATCGCGATTCCGCAACTTGATTGAACCTATCCCGACTGTCTTATATGGATTATCATTACCCATGTAAACAACCCCGCCATCGAGTTCTTGAAAATCAAAGAACCATTCCCGAATGGGACACATATGATAGGTACAACCTGAATCCAATATCCACTCATCTGGATGCAATGATGCTGAAAGCGAGACAATCAACACATCACTTTTGCTTTCTGCAACATTTGCATCTTGCAGAGCCTTCCCTTCTTGATCCGAATTTGCCATTACAGACTCACAATATAATATTCAATATTACAAATAATTTCAAACAACCCAAGGCGAACCTTCGGCTCTTGATACCACTTGTTGGGAAAAACGGGTAATTTTCCCACTAAAACAAAACCCTAACAGAGCTACCCGACAAATAATATTGAATAAATAAAGCGGAATAATAAAAGAGATAAAGAGGAAAAAACACACCCGAAAATTGTTAACGGAGTTCGGCCTTTTAGCCTAATCTCCGAGCACAGCAAAAACAACTCCCTTTTATTATTATGAGGGAAGATATTACAAATTGGGATATATTACAGTGAAGGAGGGGATGTTAATATATAACCCTCAAACCTCCTTCCCAAACAATGAACCCACCGATGTGGGACTTGGGATTAAGCCAAAATCAACACGATTCATAAGATACCTAGAACTATGTTTTCCTACTTAAACTGGATGCAATGTCCAAAAATTTGTTTAAAATCCTTGTGACTATAATTTGTTTTGACTTGGCTTGGAGAGTCTGTCTGTTTTATGAGTTCGGTATACTATGTGATGGAAGTGTTTATAAGGTGCAGGTGAAATAAACAAGAACCTCAATATTAATACATGCATCATAGTTATGGATCAACATACAAGTAGGGTTACAACTTTGACTTCCTATAACAGATACAATATTGGAGGAAGAAGTATATGTCAGTGTCCTTGTGTTGGATCTCAGCTGCTGTTACAACTAATGTATATCTTTGAATGCAACAATGTTAAAAGTTGTGAGAAGGGAAATAGTTATAGTAGATGGACTTGTTCCACCTTTATTTCTCACAATGTATAATTTTGTGTGTTGATGCAAATGTATATGAATGAGTTATACTATTGTAGGAGTGTGATATGCTCTAGGTTTTTTTATACGGTTGAAGCATCCCTTAAATGTTCAACTTTAATGTTATTATTATTTTTCAATAAAAAAACTAAATTAATGTTAAAAAAAAAATTACCTAAAACATTTAGTATATATATACATAACAAATGCCTAACTAAGTCCAAAATTAGATTAAATTAGATTGAAGTTTAAGGTGAATAAAATTCATTATTAATTTAAATAATGACCATTTTTTAGATTTATCTACTTTACAATAATTTGAATAAGAAGAAACATAAACTATAAGATAAGACTATACATAACCTACAATTCATGAGACTAAGCTATGCATCAATTAAACATGTCTCATTCACTTTCACAATAAGACTTTTTCACGTGAGTTTACTCCAAAAGATATTTTAAAAAAAGTATATATAACATGATTAAGTTTACAAATGCTACAAGATATTTCTCGATAACAAATATGTGTATATTAAAAGTACTCTATCCTATGTACAAAACTATATATATATATATATATATATACTAAGTTTAAACTATTAGAAGTATAGATAATTAATAGCCCATTAAAATATTAAAAAATCTATTAATAAGTTAATAGTAGAGCATCACAATTATACTTTTAGGCATAAATATCAATCACCTTACAAAATAACATGATTATTAACAACTCAACATGGAGTCCTTAAAGATAATATGTCAACTAAAGAATTACTACCAAAACCAAATTCTAGATATGTCCAACAAAGATTAAATTATTCACTAGCATGTAAAAATGTCAGATGCAACTTTTTTTTGTGAATGAAGTTAAGCAGAAATTGAAGTCTTTGAAAGGTGATCTAAAAGTCTGGAATAGGGATGAGTTTGGTAACATCCAAACAAATAAGATGAGGATTCTGCAGGAATTGGAGGCCTTAGATTTCCATGATTGCATCAATGACCTTGGGGAAGATGATAGGCTAAAAAGGTATGAGTTGGTAGGTCGCTTGAAGGAAACTGAAAAGAAACTAGACTCCCTCATTTGTCAAAAAGCTAGAGCAAAATGGTACAAGTATGGGGATACGTGTACCAAGTTTTTTCACTCATCGTTGAGGTGGAGAAGACTCAGGAATGAGGTGAAAGGGGTTGAGGTGGGTGGTATCTGGTGCGAGGAACCTTGTACAGTGCGTCAAGAAGCCAAGAAACTTTTTGAAAACAGATTTACGGCTACCAAGGACTTTGGGGTTAGACTGGATATGGTTGATTTTAAGTCTCTATCCAGGGAGGACAATATTTCCCTTACAGCTGCTTTTTCCGAGAGAGAGATTAGAGATGTGGTGTGGCTATGTGATGGTTCGAAAAGCCCAGGGCCAGATGGTTTTAATATGAACTTTATCAAGAAAAGCTGGAGGGTTCTAAAAGGAGACATAGTGGCAGCGGCGGCTTTTTTTCATGAAAATGGACACATCCCAAAAGGTTGTAATGCCTCCTTTGTAGCTCTTATACCCAAGGTAAAAGATCCGGTTATGCTGGAGCAATACAGACCTATCTCCCTAATAGGTGCAGTTTATAAGATTATTTCGAAAGTTCTGGCGGGAAGGATGAAGAAAGTCATAGGCTCTGTCATTGATGAATGCCAATCGGCTTTCTTAAAGAATAGAGGGATACTGGACAGTGTGCTCTTGGCCAACGAGGTGGTAGAGGATCTGAGGAGGTGTGGAAAGAGTGGTTTGTGTTTTAAGGTGGATTTTGAAAAAGCCTATGACTCTGTCAGATGGGAGTTCTTATATGAAATGTTAAACAGGATGGGGTTCGACAACAGATGGGTCAGGTGGATCAAAGGCTGCCTGGAAAGCGCAACGGTGTCTGTGCTTGTCAATGGTAGTCCTACCGAGGAATTCAAGCCGTCAAGAGGGTTAAGGCAGGGCAATCCTTTAGCTCCTCTGTTGTTTTTAGTGGTTGCGGAAGGGCTGGCTGGGCTGGTAAGGCAAGGTGTGAAGGCAAATCTTCTGTCTGGGATAAAAGTAGGAAGAAAAGAGGTAGAAATTACCATCCTCCAGTACGCAGATGACACCCTTTTTCTAAGCCAGGACTCCTTTAGTAATGTTATCACCTTGAAGTCTATTCTTAGGGGGTTTGAGCTAGCCTCAGGGTTGAAGGTTAACTTCCATAAGTCAAAACTAGTAGGCATAAATGTCTTGGAAAGCAAGTTGGACTACTATGCAAAGAATCTGAACTGTGGTCAGATGGTTGTACCTTTCAACTATCTAGGCTTAGAAGTGGGGGGTAATCCGAGGAAGAAAAAATTCTGAGAACCTGTCCTAAACAAACTAAAGTCAAGACTTAATGTGTGGAAAGGGAGGTTTCTCTCAACGGCAGGCAGATTGTGCTTAATCAAATCTGTGTTATTCGCTACACCGCTCTACTACCTGTCTATCTTCAAAGCACCAGAGGTGGTCTGCAAAAGTATCATTAGCATTCAAAGGAGGTTTCTATGGGGTTGGGGAAAGGAAAAGAGGTCTATATCTTGGGTTAGCTAGAGAGACTTGTGCAGAACAAAAGAGGAAGGTGGTCTGGGAATCAGAGATATTCGGAAGTTCAATTATGCTCTTATGGCAAAGTGGATGTGGCTATACAGCACTGACGAGAAAGGGAGGTGGAAAGAAGTGATTGAATCGAAGTATGGTCTGGGTATTAAAAGTGATTCTCTGCCTATTAAATATCAGTCATGGTGGTGGAGAGATTTGACGAGATTATATAAGGAGGGAGGAGGAGACAGATGGTTCCAAGACGAAATTGGATGGAGAATAGGGAGTGGAGATAAAATTCGTTTATGGGAGGATGTGTGGGTAGGAAACTCAAAGTTGAAATCTTTGTTCCCGAGACTGTACTCCCTGTTGTTAAACCAAGGCCACAAGCTGGAAGAAGTGGGAGATTGGGATGGATCGGTATGGAGGTGGTCCTTAAGATGGAGGAGAGGTAGATTTGAGTGGGAAACCTCTTTAGAAGTTGAGCTGGAAGGCCTCATATCTAGGGCCAAAGTAAGAAAGGATGAAAAGGATAAGCTTGAATGGAGATGTGAGGCTAACGGGTACTTCATAGTGAGCTCCGCGTACAAGTGCTTAGTCAGGGACCTCAAATCGATGTCTTCAAACACCTATGGAAGACGAAGACGTTCCTCAATGTTATATTCACTGCCTGGAGGGTGTTGCTGAACAAAATTCCAACTAGGATGTGCTTGAGAAGGAGAGGGATCCCACTAGACACATATGTATGTGCCCTTTGTGAACTTAAGGAGGAGTCCTGCCAACATCTCTTCCTGGAGTGCAAGGTCGCCAACCGTGTATAGGATCTATGCCTCAGATGGATTGGAATTCTCTACGTCCAACATAACGACGTTAGGAACCATTTCGAGAGTTTTATATCGACCCACGGCAGTAATAAACAAAATCAGATCTGGAGAGGGGTTTGTGCTACCATCATTCGGTGCCTGTGGAATCATAGGAATTCAGTGGTTTTTAATAAAAGTGTTGTGGATGCGGAAGAAATCTTTCAACAGGCCCAGATAAAGTCATGGTTATGGTTAAAACATAAAGGAAATAAGTTTACCTACTCTTTATCTGATTGGGTGTTGAACCCAATGATTTGCATTAGTAGTTATAAGTAGTTTCTGTGCTGCAGTGGAAGGTTTAAAGTTTGTTGGCTGGTGGCGGAATAGAGAAAGGAAAGGGAGATCTTGCTGACAGAATGAGTTGAGGTCCGAGGAAGGTGTTGCTTCGAGCTGAGACCGGGTAGATAAAGCGGTGTTCTCCAGTTGTGAGTAGTCGGTGGTCGCCGAAGTTATGCAAGGTCAACATGATCGCCGGTTGATGAAGCGGCATTCTCCATAGGTCAACACGATCGCCGATCGATGAAGCGGCGTTCTCCATATGTGTAGGCGGTAGTCACCGAAGTTGTATAAGGTCAACATGATCGTCGGTCGATGAAGCGGCGTTCTCCATAGGTCAACACGATCGACGATCGATGAAGCGGCGTTCTCCATAGGTCAACACGATCGCCGATCGATGAAGCGGCGTTCTCCATATGTGTAGGCGGTAGTCGCCGAAGTTAGATAAGGTCAACATGATTGCTGGCCGATGAAACGGCGATCTCCATGCGTGCGTAGTCGGTGGTCATCGAAGTTAGGTCAACATGATCGCCTGTCGATGTAACGGCGATCTCCATGCGTGTGTAGTCGGTGGTTGTCGAAGTTATGCAAAGGTCAACAAGATCGCCGGTCGAGGAAGCGGCGTTCTCCATATGTGTGTAGTCGGTGGTCACCGAAGTTATGCAATGTGCACGGGTAAATCGTCGCTCGGCGAAGTGAATGTAGGTGGCCTCGGTTATGGGTGTTTCGGTAAAGTTGAATGTTGCTTTGAGGTAACCTGTTGGTTATATTTTTTGGTATGGTCTTCTCACTTTAAGGTTGTTCTGCTCCAACCATAAAGGAGAGTTTCTTTTGTGGATGATAGGAAGTTCACTTCTGGTTATTGTAATGGGTTGGGATACCCCTGAAGTATCCCTTTAATTTTATTTATTCATTGCTGATAAAAAAAAAAAAAAAAGTCAAGCAAACATTCTAGCAATGAAGTACTAGTTATTATATTTCTCCAATTAACTATCATCCTCCACCTTTTATCTTACCATTACTTAAATTCTAAGAAAACTAACTATCTCACAGTTTTCTTATTATGGAAGATTCCAATAGAAAAAATATTGAGAAAAAATTGGTTTTTTTTTGTTACTTACTTCAATATGAACTCCTCTTCCTTCTCTGGAAAAAGCACTTGTTAAAGGAAATATTCGTTCTCCAGTAGAACCAGTTTCACCTAGGCCTTCTTGGATAGGCCTTACCAAAGTTTGAGGGGAACTATTTGAAGAAAGATGTAGTCCCTCTTCCAATCCTTCTTCATTTGGTGCAACTTGTGCTAAAGAACTTACAATGTATACAGACATATCTGAAACTCTATTTTCAACCCTTTTGATGAAACCACTTAATGGTGCATCATCTCCATCTTCATATTTATCTTCGTCTAGAAGTAACTTCCTCTTTCTTCCTGGTTGACCCTTTTTTTCCAACTTCTTTGTGTCTCCTTCACCAGCCACCTTATTCATGATATTTTCTTGTCTCTGTGACTCTTCAAACTTACTGGAAGGATTTTGGGTTGTTGGTCTTCCTCTTCTGGTCTGCTTTGCTATTGGTTCATTGTCTTCTCTAAGTATTTCCCTAAGTAAGCGCATCCTTTTAAATTTCTTGGAAGACTTCTTTTGATGAAGATCTTGAATATCATTTTCATTTCCTCCATTCTTGTCACTATTCCCTGCATCAACATTATCTTCAATGGTTGGCTCTTGAGGAAACTGTTCGACAATGTGTTCAGGCACAATATCTTTTTCAGTAATATTGAGGCTTTAACTTTAAGTTTACATGATTTTCTTAATTCTTGCAAACATTCTTCATAAACCGACTTTGCTTTATTAACGATCTTTGAACAAATTTTATCTTTAATTGTGACATTGTTAACAAGTTTTCTCAAAATAAAAAGTTTACTTTTATTCTAAGTTGGAAATTTACTAGAATCAAAATGTTATTATTATTATCATTGGATTGGATGCTTAAAATGTTGTTATCATATAAGATACTACCTTATGACTATGGTACATTCTATTTAGTTGAATAAACTCACTTACCTCTTTGATTTGCATGCATTTTCTGGATGAGGCTTGAACATACATATGAAGATCCATCATTATTTGATACTTGATGATTGAGATCATTCTCCAATTCAGGATTAAGATCTGCTAAAATAGAGAAGATCGAGTCAAAGATTTAAACATTAAACAAAATACTCTTACACAAGTGATGATTTTAAAGTTACCTGTTATTTCATCAATTGAAACTTCAGCATCATTCTTTTCCTCTTCATCACTATCACCAGTCAAGTCAATGAGTTTGTTAATATCAATTTCATTTCTTGCATGAACACTCTTATCAGTCAGAGTTTCTTTAATTCCCGTAAAGTATGTCCTTTGGTCACTTTGGTAGCCGATATTAAACTCATTTCCTCCTAGACATAAATTACAACTCCACGATCGGAATCTTTGGACAACTAGAGGAGGAAATGATGGTTGTGTCTCCGACCCATTTACCAGAAATGGTGAACATATGTTCAAGTCTTTTTGACGCATTTCAGCAACGTAACCCCTGCATTATTTATAAAGAATTGTTACAAATCTGAACCTAGCTAGCATGAGAACATATTTGTTTTCTTACATCATGACCCCTTCCCAACGCATTTTTAATCTAATTTTCACAAATGTTTTTGTATAATCTTTTCCATAGATAATATCTATTAGACCGTAAAGGTCTAGATCTTGATTATTCCAGATTCACATTTTCTCAAATTATATGAGTGGGGTATGGTGTTCATTATCAAGCTGGCTCTTCTTTTGGAAGGAGTATTTGGCTATGGGAATGTGTGAGCATCACTAAGCTCACGTTATTACTATGGGTATGCTCGTTGAGGGTAGTATTATAGTTAGGGATTATGAAGTTTTTGTTATTTCATCATGGAAACTAAATTAAATTAGTTACATTTTTTGGTTTCTTTGTTTGAAGTTGGTATGAGCTTTTAGTATTATCTTGTTTTTTTGGTACGTTTCTGTGGTGATGGGGTGAGATAAAATTGAAGCAATACTTACGCCTCTGATTCTTTTTGATGGAGGGATTTAAAGGAGGTTTTGTCTCTTGAGTGGAAAAATAAATTTTATAATACTTTTTCATGGGAGTTTAGGAATGAGAGGGAGATAAAGTTATGAGAGGATATATAAGTGGACAATACGAACCTCAAAGACGTCTTTCTGAGACTTTTTACCATCTGTTCCACCAAGGATTCTTCCATATGGCACGTCGGGGAGAGGTTAGAAAATTCAGAGTGAACTTGGAAGATCGAATGGAGAAGGAACTTGTTTCAATGGGAACAGAATCAGGAACAACAACTTATGTAGATTTTGGGGAAACAGAGGGTAATGATGGATAAAGAGGATTCTTGGATTTGGAAAGACAAAGGTCAGTTGTGTTCACGGTCAAATCAGCGTACAAAATTCTTAAAGAAGATGTTCAGGGTGCTGAGAGGGAGCTGTTTTGGGGTTTTTGGAGGTTAAAGGCACAACCATCTTCACATTTCACAACATGGAGGGTACTGGAAGACAAAATAGTGTCTAAAGCGAATCTGGCTAAAAGGGGGATATGTATGACTACCAATATGTGTTGTTTGTGCGGGGAGAGAGAGGAAACCACGTCTCATCTTGTTTGTACATGCAGAGTCGCTTGGCTAGTGTGGTCTAAATGCCACGAATGGATGGGGTTGACATCGACGATTCATAGGGAGTAAAAAAACATTTTAAAAGCTTCAGTATGAGCGGTGTCAAGGAAAGCGTTAATTAGATTTGGGGATGTGTGTGGATAGCAGTTGTAGGAGAGTTGTGCATACATAGGAAGAAGAGGACTTTCAGAGGAGGTGAGATAGATCACATTGAAATCTTTACTTTGGCACATATGAAGGTTTGGTCATGGGTAATGTCTAAAGAGCATGGCGTAAGTTTTTTGTATTCTGATTGGTGCCTTGAGCCATTAATTTGCATGATGTTTGTCAATTTTTCTAGGAGATATTTAGCTTGAGTAAAATGTTTTGTAGGTTTTTCAGTTATTATAAGGAGGTTAGAGGATAAGAGTTTCAGATAGATTTTTTATATAAGGGTTGAGGTATCACTGAAATACCTCTTATTTATTCATTTGTTTCTTGTTGATAAAAAAACGCTTCTATTATTTAGTTTAATAGACTAGTTTCTTTTTTTTGGGTGTATGTTTTTGAAACAGGTAGGCATGTGATTCTATTGTTATATCTTGTTTTTTTTAGATGTTTTTGTTGACTGCTCGTGAGACGAAACTTGAAGCATTAATGTGTTTTTTTTTTAATGTTGATGGGAGTACTAAGACTAATCCAATCCATTACAAAAAAAGTGTTAATGTACAATATAATTAACAGAATTTTAATCTCTTAATCCTTCAATAATCCTGAACATAAAACAAAATCTCCCACAATCTAACCACCCTTTGTGCAGATCTATGCAAATACTAACTATCTTCCAAAACACCCACAAGCATCAAAATCAGGTTAAATTCTAAATAACACAAAAACCTTTCACAATGTTCTAAGACATGGTTAAAAAAAAATTTAAAGAGTTAATTGGTTTTTCTATGCTTCTTGTATCTGCCGTGAAAGTTCTTCCTTCCAACCAAAAAACATATTATTATGAGATATGTACTTCTGCTATAGTTCCTATTTGGTTTCACTAAGCATCTCAGGATCCTTTTACAACATAATATTCTTGCTATGAGTGTTCAAGTCAACCTTCCTATTACTTGCAGCATAAAAACATTGAATCTAGGTTTGGTAAGTAATAGGGCTTAAGCACTAATTAGAATAAAAGAAGGAAGCCTTTGAAAATTTAGCATTTAACCATGCCATTTTTTAATCTGGACCATCATAAAAATATGTTGATTGTCTGGTATGTGTTTATTAAAGATGATATTGTTTCTTAAAGTACAAATATTTCTAACCATGGCAATCCATATGCTTTTCAAAATATTGTTTCTCTCTATACTAAAATCCAAAAACCTAAAATCTAAAAAATTAAATGCACTTAGATGCCTCACTATTGTTTCTCTCTTTATTGTTGCTATTTTATCATGGAACACTTTTCAGCCGAACACTATTGCATAGAGCTTTAGATTTTCATAGTTTAATGTATACTTCCTTCTCTTTCCTTAAATTATTGTGTGAAATTACCCTATAAAAAGATTTGACTATGTCTTTGTGATGTTAAAAACCATAAATCAAGAGATTGAGTTTTTTTTTTTTTTTTTTGAGTTGGGTACCCTAGTACTCAGTTTTATTCATAATAAAAACTCTTATTTAAACATTTTAGACAATTCAAAATACTACATGAAATTATCTCCTAAATATTTCAAGATCATACTTTCTACAATATCTCAATGCTTTAAATATTTATAGATATTTATAGAGATTGTGTTTTCATCTTCAAAATTAAATTTTTATTTCAACACTATCTACTCATGGCTTCATTCCTTGTGAACATCAAAATGCTGGAATTGTATGTCTTTAAATTCTCAAATATATATAGATACACCTAAAATAATTTAAAGAAAAATTCTCATCCGACTTTTTATTTTTTTTAAATATAATGCTTGTAATTAGTTACTCCTTTAAACTATTAATTAATTCGAAGAAAACTAATGCTAAAGATAGAATATAGTTCTTCTAAAATTGTTTAAAAGCAATTTTATTCGTTAGATTAACAAATTATAATAAATTAAATAAAGTACTAAATGATCTTGTGCACTCCCTTTATCAACAAAAGCATTAAGAAAATAAAAATACGAATTCGGTGAAAAAAAATGTATTTTAATCTTACACCAATTAAACTAGAAGTTTATAGGAGAACAAATAAAAAAGACTTACCGTAAGGAGAAATGGTTACATGGTGGACTGTCTTCTTTATTCATTTTAGAGGTATAGGCAAAATCTGTATAGTGATGACAATTACGTGTTCCTGCTGAAGACTACAAGCAACCACAATTATAAACTAAAATTGAATTAAAAAAAGTGAAATTGAAATATTAAAAAGGAATAAAGAGTTGTAAGAAACAAGTTACATTACCCCAACTAAACAATCGATACAAATTTTATGTAGATATAAGAAAAAATACATAAACCTAATCTTATTAAAATCGATATTTCAGTAAAAATCAGACAAATATCTATAATTTAGGTTTAAGTGTTATGTGTACCATCTATATTGATTATTGAGTGGAAGACAATATTGGAATTGAGGATGAAACTTCTATATGCATTCCCAAAGTGATCGGAAATAACTTGATTATGAAGCTGATGAGGCTGCTGCAGTAACATAGAGAAGCATTCGCCGGAAAAGATGTCGACGATTCCCTTTGGATTGTTAATTAGGGTTTCATTTGAGTGAACTCAGCTGAATAAAAAAGAGCAAGAAGGAGAAGGCGTGATGGCATGGTTGCGTGAGAAGAGCTGCATAAAGTCCTCTTGAGTTTCGTATTTTTTTTTATAATTATTATTTCTTTTTCTTTATGAGATGTATACTTCAAGAGAATTAAATTATTAGAATTAATACTAATTAGATAATTTTAATGACAATTTAATACACTTATGAATTATTATTATTATTATTATTTATTATTCTTATTGTTTATTGTCACTAGAATAATTGTCGGACAAGAAAACAAGATTAAAAGAACTATAAAATTGTCATAAATATTTATTATAGAAACAAATTGTAAAACCTGTATAAAAAATATTAATCTGCAGAAGATTTTTTAGTTCATTATAAATAGAGAAGATATTAATATTTTACGTTATCATAAACAAGGTTATCTATGATAATTAAATATATTATTTAAAGTTTTAAAGAGTTTTTTTTAAAATTAAATAATTTATTATTTATTACAAGAATTATGATATAAGATAAATATTAATATTATAACTTTTTTTTATATTTAAGTTGATAAGACTGGTCTCATGCTCTTGAAGAATCAAATTTACACGGTTCATAGTTCTTTAGGTACAAAATATTAATGTACTGATAATTTTTTTAAGTAAGGCTTTGAACTATCACAATTTATATATCCAAACAAAATTTGAGAGAGGTGTACACCTAAGTCTATCCATTAGTATATATATATTTCTACATTTTATTGTTACTATTATTATTCATTATTCTGAATATTCCTAAAGTGTCGTTTAAGGTCTTTCTTTTACATAAACCACCAAATACATTAACTTTTATCATTTGTAATAAATCTTTTAAGTTTTTTTAGTAGTACTTTTATCATGGTATTATTTTTTATCTAAAAAAATAAATAAAGAACATCTCCCTTTTCCTGCACCTTTCCCAACATGTGAGGCAACCCTTTTTTGGGAGGACAATTGGTTGAGTTGTGGAGCGTTGAAGAGTGTTTTCCCGAGAATTTTCTCTCTTAGTGTGACAAAAGGTGCAAAGGTGGCTGAACTAGGGAATTGGATTGATGGTGTTTGGGTGTGGCACTTTGAATGGCGTAGACCCTTTTTTGAATGGGAGAAACCTCTGGTGGAGCAGTTCTTTCAGTTACTACAAGGGGCGAAGTTGGAATCAGGGAAGGCAGATTGCTGGATTTGGAAGGCAGGGGGGTTTCATACTTTTACGGTTAACTCAGCCTATTTTTAGGTTAGGAATGATAGATTTGGGGAGGTTTCTCCAGTTTACAGTAAGTTGTGGAGGTGCAAAACTTTGCCTTCCGCTTTGGTCACTGCTTGGAAGGTGATGGAGAATAAGATTGCTACTAGGGTAAATTTGGAAAGGCGAGGGGTGGTGGTAGAGAATCTGGTGTGTGGTTTGTATGGGAAGGTGGAAGAGTCGTCCTGTCATCTGTTTTCCGTCTGCGAGTTTACCTGGCGGGTGTGGTGTCTTTGTTTTGAGTGGCTTGGAGTGTCGTTTGTTATTCATTAGGACCCTTTGGTAAACTTCCAACAATTCAGGTTGTGTTCGGCTTCTGATGTGGTTAATGACGTTTGGGGGACGATTTGGGTTGATGTTGTGAGTGAAATTTGGAGACATAGGAACTCGGTGACCTTCGACAGGGGCGTGGTAGATGCGCTCGAGGTATTTGCACTGGTACAGGTAAATGTTGGGTCTTGGATTTTTGCAAAGTCCTGTTGTAATTCCTTTACGTACCCCAACTGGATTTTGAACCGAGTGAATTGTATGAGGCTGGTTGTTTAATGCTTTCTTAAGTAGCTTTGGTTGTTCCTTATTTAAGTAGGAAGGTGTTCCTTGGTTGGAGGTTGGTAAGGTGCTAGCTATTTATGTATAAGGGTTGAACCACCCCTGAAGTGGTTCCCATTTATTTATTTTTTATTGCTGATAAAAAAAACCTAGTCCACACTACAGGTCCATACTTCCTCACTCTTTGAAACCTTCTAGACTAAACTTAGTACAAATTTACCCTACATCAAAACATAGAACTACTTCCAAGGTTGTGGCAGCTAATTATCTGATTTCAAATATTTACAAAATTTGTCTTCCAACATTAAGATAAAAGATTTATACACAAGATATGATTAAAGTACCAGTATGAATAACTGAATGATGACTTTGGATAATTAGCCCTTACCCACGCCCACACATTTCTTTGAGTTGTAAAAAAAAATCTTGGACATTCGGACAAGCACAATTATACAGAATTTGGTTTCTTTGTTTCCAAATATATCATATCAGCCCCACCCACATCCCTTTCCAAAGAAACAAGATAAAACTGATTGAAATTATAAATAGGTTATTATGCATCACATAAGATATGTCTACCCAATTTTCACACATATGCCATACTTTTTGAGCTACCTTACAAAGAAAAAATAAGTGATCTAAAGACTCTATATCTTCGGCACACATAAGAAACATAACATTAGATAGACTAACCAGCTACTCGCTAAGAGATCTTTTGTAGCTACTCTCTGTCTAAAAAGTTTCCAAGCAAAGGTTTTTAAGGAGGACAAAGCTTTAATAAGCCACAACTTAGAGAAAGCTTTTTCAAACAGCATTAACCTCCTCATGTAAGATGCTATATGCAGATTTGACAACATAGATGAGGTTTTCAAAATTAACCCACTTCCAAACATCTACCCCATCTTTCTTTAGCTGGGCAAGTTTTAAGGCATCTAAAAATGGACCAACAATCACATTTTCCCACTCAAATCATTGTCTTCTTCATTGCAACTTCCACTCCCATTTATTCCCCAGTCAAACCATTGTCTTTTTTATTCGTAAAAACAACCCACATAGTTACATTTTAGCCTATCGAGTTCATCTTCTTTAGTATTTATCATTAGCTCTCCAATCTCCCCCCGCCATTTTGCTGCTTGGCAATTTTTGTTAGGAAAATGATAGTGTGACAATTCAAAGAGTTGTATACAACTCTGATATGATAGGTTTAGAAATAAATATATATAGTAAAGGGTAAATTTGTAATTAAATGATATAAAAAAATATTAAAATAATAGTATTGGGAGTTGTAATGTGGTTGTATAAAAAAATGAGGTTGATCATATATCATTGCTCTTTTTGTTAATATTTAGATGAGGATTCTTCACATTTGGTGCTCTTGTCTTCACATCTTGTGCATACGTAGTATGATTTTTCTTCTTTCTCCATACTTGTCTAACATTTCTCGTTCTGTCAGTGACCTCCTCATTATCATATCAGTTATTCTTCGTCTTTACATCGAGACTCTTGTAACTTAGCTTATTGAAGTCATTCTACCTTTAATATCTTGGCCTATTAATGTATAGTTTGATAACACCTATCTAGATATTGTTCAGTTGCCTGTCCAGCTTGCTATCATTCTTTTCCCCAAAAACTCTTACAAATCCAAACCGCTCCCCCCATTGATTTAGTCTTCTCACTATGAAAAAATCAATAATCTCTCCCCATCTTTAGAAAATCCTAGTCATATCCTTTTCCCCGAAGTTACATGGGAAATGGGTAAAGAAGAAAGTTGTTATCTAATAATCACGATGGCCTAGCATGATTCTCCCTTCAAGCCTTCTTATGGAATATCATGTGGTTATAAAATAGTTAATGGGAATAAAACTTAAATCAACATCAATGATAATGGAGATAAATTCAAAAAACCAACATCTCCAAACGACGCGAACAGGGTCCAAAAATTAGGGTCGACTGGTCGACTTGGGTGTCTGCTGCACCAGATTTCCTTTCACGTCTCCAAGTGCACCACCCACCGAGTCATTTGACATTCTTTAGAGGATGATATATTGAAAACCTGTGAGGGAGAAGGGACATGGTGGTTCAGAGATGCAACGGGATGGAACATGGGAGGAGGAGATAAAGTGCTTTTGTGGGAAGACATTTGGGCAGACAATATTTAAAGATGTGTTCCCGAGATTATATTCTATATCCCTTGACCAAGGCAAGAAGGTGGGAGAAGTAGGGGTCTGGCTAGACTCTGATTGACAGTGGAGACTGCGGTGGAGAAGGAACAGGTTCGAGTGGAAAGTACCACAAGAAGAAGAACTTATGAGAACTATATCCAGAATTAATATGAACAAGGAGACAAAGGATATACAGATATGGAGAGGGGATGGTTCATGAGCTTTTACGGTAAAGTTTGCGTTTAGTTACCTCTCAAACCAGGTAAATATTACCAATACTGTGAGTTGTTCCAAGATGCTTGGGAATGCTTAGGCATTACCTAATGTGGCAATGTGGTGATTACTGGATGGAGGGTATTAGGTCAAGTGAGCAGAAGAGAGAGAAAGGGCTTATATTTCATTATGTATATAGAAAAGTAAGTATTACATAAGGCGTAAGGGTATATATAGGAATACCCATGCAGTTACGTAAAGGTCATTCTGTTATACACTTAACATCCCCCCGTAAGCTTATGGTTGAAGCAGGGACAACCTTGAGCTTATTTCGAACCCAAAGAAAACTGACTCCAGACACAGGCTTGGTGAGCAGATCAGCAACTTGGTAGCGGGCTAGGATGTGAAACAGCTGAACCTGCTTAGTTTGGACATTGTCCCTAACAAAGTGAAGGTCTAACCCAAAGTGTTTAGACTTAGAGTGCATGACAGGATTAGCACTTAGAAGGACAACACCCAGATTGTCAGAGTAGATTCGAGGGATGGACGTGGGTATGTGAAGTTCATGAAGAAGCGACCGGAGCCAGAGGAGTTCAGCCATGACTGCAGCGATGGCACGATATTCAGCTTCAGTGCTACTCCGGGAAACGCATTTTTGCTTGTGTGTGGACCATGCGATCAGATTGGAACCAAGATAAACACAGAACCCTGTGGTGGACTTGCGATCATCAAGGTCGGCAGCCCAGTCTGCATCGGCAAAGGCTAGGACATTCGAGGTAGAGGTACGGTGAAGAAGGAGACCATGGTGAACAGTGCCAACAAGATACCGTAGAATACGTTTAACAGCTTGCCAGTGATGATTTTGGGGAGCATGCATAAACTGCGCAACCTTGTTGACCGAGTAGGAGAGTTCAGGACGAGTGACAAGGAGGTACTGGAGAGTGCCAACGACTGACCGATAGAGAGTGGGATCATGAAAAGCCATAGACGAGTTTTGTTGAAGACGAACAGTGGAGATCATGGGTGTGGGTTGCGGATTGGAGGAGACCATGGTGGTTTTATGAAGGAGCTCACGAATGTACTGTGACTGAGACAAATGCATGTCACCTGTGGAGGTACGTGTAACTTGGATACCCAGAAAATGATGTAGATTACCAAGATCTTTTAAGGCAAAGCAGGAATGGAGGCTGGAAATGAGTGTAGTGATGGCAGAGAGAGAGGACCCAGTGATCAGAATATCATCTACATAAACAAGAACCAGAAGAGTGTGTGAAGAAGTAAAACGAACAAACAAGGAGGTATCACTCTTTGTAGGTGTGAAGCCAAGGGTATGTAATGTATTACTTAGCTTGAGAAACCAAGAGCGAGGGGCTTGTTTCAGCCCGTAGATGGCTTTGTGAAGCCGACATACGAGATGCGGATTTGCAGAAACGAAACCAAGGGGTTGTTGCATGTAAACGCATTCACTAAGATCACCGTTAAGAAAAGCATTGTTGACATCAACTTGACGGACAGGCCAACCTGAAGTGACAGCATGGGCGAGCACAAGACGTATGGTAGTGTGACGAACCACAGGGCTAAAGGTCTCGGCATAGTCAAGCCCGTGCGTTTGATGAAAGCCTTTTGCCACGAGACGAGCTTTACACCGATGAAACGAGCCGTCTGCATGTAGCTTAGTTTTAAAAACCCACTTGCACCCAACCAGCGATGCATTGGGAGGGAGAGTAGTTAAGGTCCAAGTGTTGTTAGAGAGCAAAGCAGTGTATTCTTCTTCCATAGCAATAGACCAAAGCGGGGAAGCAAGGGCAGTTTTGACAGGAGATGGAATGTGACGAATGTTAGGAAGAGAGGAGAGATACACCTTTGGTTTGTGAGTGCCAACCTTTGCTCGAGTAACCATCGGATGAACGTTGGTCGTAGTGGAGACAGGGAGCAGTGCAGAGGACGCAGAAGTATCAGTGGGAGGACCAGCAGGAGGTGCAGCAGGGAGTAGCAGGAGGAGGATGAAACGGCACAATGGTGAGAGAGGGAGTGGAAGAAACAGTAGGCAAGATATTACCTGATGAAACAGCAAAGGGAAGCGATTGTGCATTATAGGGAAAGTGAGATTCATTGAAAATAACATTGCGAGAGATAATAGTTTTTCCATCTGCAGTTAGGCAAATATAACCAGCACGGTGAAGACTGTAACCAAGGAACAAACAACACTGAGAACGAAAAGCAAATTTACGTGTGTTATAGGGGCGAAGATTAGGGTAACAAGCACAACCAAAAACCTTAAAGTGAGCGTAATTAGGAGTGGTGTGAAAAAGTTTATGATGAGGCGTGTTACCTTGTATAAGAGGAGAGGGAAGAACATTAATAATATGAACTGCAGAAATAAAAGCCTCAGCCCAAAATTTTAGGGGAAGATGAGCATGAGCAAGCAACGCTAAACCCATGTCCACAATATGGCGGTGCTTTCTTTCCACAGAACCATTTTGTTGGTGCGTGTAAGGGCATGTTAGACGATGATGTATACCATGTTGTTGAAGAAAAAGGAGTTAAGGCAAGAAATTCACGTGCATTATCAGTTTGCAGATTACAAATTTTATGGCCAGTTTGGTTTTCAACCAGAGCTTTAAATTTTTTGAAAGCATGCGAAACCTGAGACTTGGTATGCAGAACATAAATCCATCTAAATTTGGTAAAAGCATCAAGAAAAGACACATAATATCGAGCTCCATTAGAAGCAGGCACAGAAGCAGGACCCCAAATATCAGTATACACAAGTTGTAATGGAGCAGTATAGACAGTTAAAGTAGTGGGATAAGGAAACTGATGACACTTAGCACGCGCACAGGCAACACAAAAATGAAGATCATGTTTTATAGAGATATTACAAGACGAAAGAATTTGCTTTAAGGGTGTTAAATGGCAATGACCAAAACGTTGATGCCAAAGGTTGATAGTGGCACTGCTTCCAGTAAAAGAAAGAGAATTAGCATAGTATTGTGATGAAGCCTTTAAGCCAGGAAAGGTGTACAGCCCATCTTTAAGAGTTCCTTGAAGAAGGACTTGCTTCGTATCCTGATGCACAACATAATACGAGTGAGGGTAAAATATAAAGAAAACATTGTTATCACGAGAGAATTTTGAGACACTTAGAAGGTTTTTTGTGATATCAGGCACGAGCAAAAGGTCGTTTAAATGAAGGGACGTACTGTGAGTACCAGAGGATAAAGAAGCATAACCAATATGGGAGATGCACAAACCTTTTCCATTACCCATTTTAACTGTTTCAGAACCTGCATAGTGTTGTTTATCGGAATAAACAGAAGAAGAGTTGGTGATGTGGTGAGTAGCGCCACTATCCGGATACCACAGAGGGTCATCCATGGAGGAAGGCGCACCAAGTATGGACGCGTCACTAGGAACACAATCCTGAGAAGAAAAAGAGGAATAATTGGTCGTCATATTGTTAGACGAAGAAGGATGATATCGTTGCCAACACACATCCGCAGAGTGGCCATGCTTTTTGCAGATTTGACAAACAGGGCGAAGCGAGACCCAAGAGTCAGTATTCGAGGGTCTGTAGTTGGAAAGACGTCCTAAATTCAAAGGAGCATGCATGACGCTACGACCACCACGAGAGCCACCAGGCTTGCGGTGAGATTTGCCATTGGTGGAACGCGTAGGAGTCCACGTAGCAACATCAGCTGTGGGCGGAACAGTGAGATGATCAACCTGAAGATGTTTAGCGAGACGCTCTTCTTGAGCTAATAAGAGAGCTTCGATTTCATTAATAGTGTACGCCTCTTTGCGGGACATGATGGATGCAATAAAAGGGTCAAAATCAGCAGAAAGTCCATCTAGAATTGTTTCAACATGATCTTCAACAGAAACAGGGGCTCCTATGGCAGCAAGAAGATCAACGGTCTTCTTGATATCCAAGAGATAGGTGGAAACAGAGCGCTCATTCTTGGGGTTCTTGAGACGCAATCTGAACTTCTTGATCTGTGCACGTGTGTTGGCAGCGAAATAGGTGTGAAGAACATCCCAAATCTCAGCGGAGGAGTGAAGACCCACCATCTTGGTGAGGAACGGTGTGGTCATGGAAGCTAACATCCAAGCCACGAGCAAACTATCTTACTGTTTGTACCGGGTAAAGGCAGGATTGACACACAGGGTGGAGCCCTCAATGACAAGTGGAAGAACAGAGGAAGGGACATAAGAGCCATCTAGAAAGTGAGAGAGGAGTAACCCATCAGTGGTTGCAAGGACCTGCTGCTTCCACAGCAAAAAAATTTCTTCAGACAGTTTCAACGAAATCAGTGTGGTAAAGAAGTGAGGGGAAGGAAAAGAAGAGGAAGAAGAAGAAGAAACTGTGGATGTAGCGAAAGACATGACAGAAAAGAAAAATAGGGAGCTCTTGATACCATATTAGGTCAAGTAAGCAGAAGAGAGAGAAAGGGCTTATATTTCATTATGTATATAGAAAAGTAAGTATTACATAAGGTGTAAGGGTATATATAGGAATACCCATGCAGTTACGTAAAGGTCATTTTGTTATACACTTAACAGAGGGTATTGCTGGATAAAATTCCAACAAGGCAAAATCTCATCAGAAGAGGGGGTGCTGGTAAATAACTCTTCCTGTGCACTCTGTCACACGGCGGAAGAATCGTCCCAATATCTGTTTGTGGCATTTTTTCTTTAGCTGGATAGGCATCCAATTTGTTTAACAAATGATCTGGCATGCCATTTTGAGAACTTCCATTTAATGCAGGTCAGTAATAAGCATAATTTGATTTGGAAAGGTCTCTAGGCGGTTATAGTAAGGTGCATATGGGATCATAGAAATGAAGTTATCTTTAATCAAGAGGTAGCTGATGCGGAAGAGATTTTCTACATGGCGTTGCTTTAAGACATGGCTTTGGTTGAAACATAGAGCAAAATCTTTTTATTACTCTTTTTCATATTGGTACCTAAATTAAGTTATGTGCATCAAAAGCTACAGGGGAAGGTGATGCACTGCTGGAAAGTTATTAAGGTTTGAGGGTTCTTATCCGTGAAGCACTAGTGCAGTTCTCAGCTAGACTGGAAGCATCTCTTAGTTGGTATCGAGGAGTTCTAAGGTTTGCTGGATGAAGTGAGTGGCATCTAGAATTTGTGTGTTGCTGCCCAGTTGTGGTGTCTTTTATGGTTTGTTGTCAAAGATGTTCTGTTTTTTAGAAAGAGTTGTTGTTTGGTGCTGCAGGTGTTTTTCTCTCTCAGGTCCAGGGGTTGGAGTTTCGTACTTGATTCTTTTGGACTCAGATGAAGCTCATTGGTCACTACTAGAAAAGTATGAGATTGGAGTGTCCTGATCACTGTGAAAAACTTTGATAACTAATTAGATATTATTTTAGAAATTAATTTACAATATTAAAAATTAATTTAAAAATCAAAATTTTTTTAGTGTCTAAAATGATTACTAATTTGATCAATATAGCAATTAGTTATTTTTTTGTCTCGAATTAGTATTTATTTAATAATTTTCTTGTAGTGATATTATCTCTTTTTAGTAAAAACTTTGTAATTATACACCTAAACATTATAAGAAAATTACTAAATAGAAAATAATTTTATTTATAAAAAATAATTAGTCATTGATTAAATTAAATATTATTTTATAATTTAAAAAAATTATTGATATCTGAAATAGTTTCTATTATTAATAAATAATTTTTAAAATAATATCTAATTAACTGGCAAAATTTTAGTTATCAACTACTTTGGTAAAATTTTGGTAGCTAATTAGATATCAATTTAAAAATTATTTATTAATAATATAATACCAATAATATTTTAATCTTTAAAATAATATTTAACTTAATCAATATAGTAATTAATTATTTTTTATTTCTAAAGTTAATTTATATTTAAAAAATTTCTTATACTAAGAACAACACATAATATAATAAACAATTTATATGCAAAGGTTCATTAAAATAAAATAAAATGTATCTACACATGATATATAAAGAAAGCAATAATACATAAAAAAAAATCAACAAAATAAAAAATAAAAGAGAGGATAATAAATTAAAAATATAAATATATTTTCTTTAACTAATTATGTCAAGATGGACTCTAAAAGAGTTACTATTGAATTCATGATCTTTTAGTGAAAGAAAATAAACTATGAAATTTTCACCAATACTTATTATAAATAAAAATCGTATAAAAAAATTGGTAATGAAGATTAGATTTTTTTTTATAAAAAAAAATAAAAGAAATAAACTGAAGTATTTAAGAGATGTTCCAAATTTTTTTAAAAAACTATTGGAGACTTACTTGCTTCAATGGACTATATTTACAAAAAATTTAGAGGTTTTTTATTCATTTTGGTACCTCTATTTCTTAAAATACCAAAAATACCCTTTTTTATTGATTTTTTCATTTTAAAATTTGTGATATGGAAAAACTTTGAATTATGTAATCTAGAATGAGTTTATTTAAAAAAATACATATAATTTAGAAAGTATTTCTGGATTATAAAATCTGAAAGATATTAAAATATATATATATTTCTAAATTGTAGAATCTAAAATATATTTTTTAATAACAAAATAACATTTTCATCTCACATATGGATATCAATAGAAGTTATGAAGGTTATGAAGAAACAACCTTCCTTGATGATTCAATGTGCTATACAACCAACCAATTATCACCAAAACTTCATAAAAGCCACATGAAAATAGATCCATACAATGGCTTAAACACAATTTTTTAAATAAACTTTTAACATTCTATAACGTCTATCGTAAAAATGGTTACCATAATTAATTAAATATATTATTATATTTTAGAAACATTTATCTCACCGTAAAAATTTAAAATAATAATTTATTATTTTTAAATTAAATAAATTGTTATTACTATCATTATAAGAATTATGATATAAGATATATAGATGTTAGTATTATATTATTAGACCTATTAATTAAATTCATCAATATTGGCACAATTAGAGAGGATACAAAGTTGTTTAACCCATACCAAATGGTAAAAAGAACAGGATGTGAATTTACATTTTCTGATCTTTTGGTGTTTTCTCTCTACTTTAAAATATATCAATTTTAATATTTTAAAATATATCAAAATTAATACAGCATTAATATATATATATATATATATATATATATATATATATATTAATATGAATTGTTAAAAAGCGATTTTAACACTAATCTGGAGAATAATTGGATGCTTTTCATTACATGATATCCATACCTATATTCTTACTTTGTTTATTATACTGTAATTCAAAGACAAACAAAGAATGTATATTTCAATAAAAATTAATAACCTTAAGTTGTGGTTATCTCAGTTTTTGTGATCTTTGCATTTGATTTAGGCAAAATATTATATTTAGAGTAAACACTATTAAAAAAAATATTAATTAGGATATACTTATATAATGCAAGTACCTAAATCATTTTTAATAGCTAATCTAATATTTATTTGAGGGTTGTTGGGAGTTTATTGAGCAATAAGAATAACCATGCAATACTAACCAGTTAAGGGATGTCACGAGTAGTATTTTGAGCCTAAATAACACGTGCTTTTTTTTAACATCATGTAACATATATGAAATAGTTAATGTTGTATTTAGTGATTACTTAACATATTTATGAACTAAAGTGTATTAACCTTCCATTTCTAAATCTTAAACCCTAAACTTCACAACTTTAAACGTACAAACATCAAGATTCTTCATTAATTGTTGTGTATAGGATTTTCACCTCCTTTTGTTCCAAAAACATACGTTGTTAATTTTGACTTCAATTGGTGAAATTTTATGGCAATCGGAGAAAGAACTTTCGATTTTAGTATCCCTACATTAAAGATATCAAAATGCATCTACATGGCAAAAGAACAAAACTTTCAAATAATAATCATGATCAATATAATACATATAACAACAATAAAATTATGTCCATTACCAAAATATCCTACAAGATCATGTTTCAATCAAACTTAAACATATGATCCCATGAAGGTACTAGACTATAAATCTTCTCACTTGCAGTCATTCCAAGATAGCTACTAAAAATTGATGCATTTGGCTCGGTATGGTGGACCCTCTCGTAGATTTTGAGGAGTTGACATCTAAACTAAATGGAGCTTTATCATCATTCATATTTATGTTTAAATATAACATACATAATCCTTAACCTGATAATTTAATAAACAAAAAAATTCATACAAAATTAACAAAATTCATACATTACGTGTGTAATGGTCATATGTATCTTCCTTGTCATGTGATCTTTAATGGGAGATCATAACCAATGAATATTGGTAACACTGTTGTGGAGAGCTGAATTATTGATATCTCTCAATTAAGTCAGGAAGGGGGAGAATTGTTGGGATCCCTCTTTAATTTAATGGGAGATTATGACCAATGAATATTAGTAACTGATCTATTGAATATATTCAATAATGGTCATTCAAAAGTTTTTTTTGAATTTGTAACTCTCTCTTGAAAATGTAATGAGCATTAATCTCTTTATGAAGAAGTCTTCCTCTCATTCTCTATACACAAGGAACTTCTGAGGAAGAGAAAAAATGAAGTAAGTGAGAAGAGCAACATAGAGAGAAAAAGATAGAGTAGATATCCATTACCATAATGGTGAGATTAGAAATCCTAGTGAGATGCTAGAGGAACTTTGTATTCCATCATTGTTGGGTGAGATTGAGTATTATCCTCATAGAGTGAGATAAACAAACACTACAAAAAAAAAATTATTAGATTGGGCCAAAGGCGGACACTAATCACAAAAAGCCCACGCAAAGATGCAATTAACGTGGGCTTTGCCTTCACACAACTTTGAAGCTAATATCCCCATCGGAAAAAAAAAAGTGTCGGGTGAGTGGCGTCGCAATAAGTTGGCTTGCGTGGGTTTTGCCTACAAGTTGCCAACACAAAAAAAATTACAAATGTTAACTTAAGCGGGGGCTTAGCCTTGGGCAGAAAGTGAGGGCTTAGGCTTAGCTAGGGGGACAATAAAATTAGCGTGGGCTTAGCCTTGGATAAGGGGACAATAAAATTAAAAATAAAGCTTGGGCTTAGCCTTGGATAGTGGCACAATAAAATTAGAATAAAACGAGAGTTTGACCTTGGTAAAGTGACAATGAAATTAGAATGGGCTTAACCTTAGATATGTGAACACATAATTTTTTTTTTGTATGCACTATTTTTGGCAGCTATTGAACTCCACTTTTAAATAAAAGTTTAGATTTTAAATATTAAATATTAATATTTTTTAATTTTATTAGAACAAAACATAACAACCTAACCTAAGTCCATTAGAGCAATCCAAATTGCATAGGTACAAAGATTCCATGACTGCAGCATCAAAAGAACACATTCTAAGCAACTGGAAGACTAACCATAAATCAAAACCATGCCATATAAAACACTGGAGGTTAGCTTAGCTTAAGCTTATGTTTGTCCCAACGCTTCTTCTTCTACTACCTTTCAAAACCATTCCACTACCTAAGCATCCACCTAGGTATTAGTGATCCAGAAGACGCTGTTATACCCATGGCTCCTCACTCTAATGAAAAAAATCAAGATAGAAACAGAAGCGAGAAAACTCACAGTAGAACGAGGCACAACTCTGTTGCGGAAGCAAAAACGAGGGTTCGCCAACGCCGAAAGCGTGGCCGCGAGGCTTGTTCCTCCACAATCCCAATCCGCCACAAAGAGCCTTGAGCCACGAAACACGAATTAGTTACTGTAGAGGTCGAGATGGATTGAAAACGAAAGGAAATGTGAAACTTACGGTGTTAGGGCACAATGCTTGAATGCTCTCCGTCGCAATGCTTGAATGCTCTCCGTCGTCGCAATGCTTGAATGCCTCCGTCAATGCTTGAATGCTTTCGAATGTTGTGGGTTTAATAAGGATGTGTACTGTCTTTGTAAAAGTTTACATTATTAATTTCTCTTTTGCATGACTTTTAAAGGTGTTATTATTATTATTATAAAAATCAACAAGCATGCCATATATGTGATAGAATGACTTTGTAAAAGAAGGTTTTACATTTAGGGCTTGTATTAGTTATTCTAAAATTATTCTGTTAATAATAAAATTGCAATTATAACATGAAAAGTTAATAATACTAATTTATAATTCAAAAAATGATGAAAAACAATATTATAATCTTAAAAAGGGATGATTACAAACTACAGCATCCTATATCATAAATATTAAAAAACTAGAAATATACACACATATATAAAATTCATGTACCTGTAAAATTCGAAATCCAATTAGTAATCAATTTTAAAATTCAAGATAATAGTCAAATATGTTGTAGAGTAAATATTATATATTTTTAGATCTCTTATTATAATATGATAATTACTATTATTTTACCGTGTAATGATAAAAATAAATATTTGAAACAAATATGGTTATTACTACATAACATGTTTAAAAATAAATATCTAATTTTCATCGAATAAAAGTATTATTTTATTGTTTTAACAGCTGTTAAGTTATGATATTATTGTTTTATCATTACTTATATCATTCATTTGACATTGATTTAATCCTCTAATTTTAATATCAAGTTTCCTAAATAGTAAAAAAATAGTCTTTAAAATATTTATTTCATATATAACAAATCTTAAAATGATAAATTTACTACCAGTTGCTATACTGATGTTTTGTTCTGTTCTTGTACTTTCAGGGACATCAAATGCATCAGAACATAATATGGACGAGGATTTTTCTCCAGTAGATGTGGATGTAAATTTAGTAAAAAGCTTTCTTGATTCCTTTTCTTCCCAACAAGGCCTTCCTGTTCCGGCTTCTAATTTGCTCGGCCTCATGGGGGTGCAGTTACCACAAGATACAAAGAAGGGCAATTGAAGATACTGAAATATATGTGAGAATGTTGCTGATGCCTCATGAGGAAAAGTGGAGTGAAGTAAGTAGGAGAGAATTCTTCAGAATTGAAAAATGAAAGAAAAATTAAAATTAATTATTAGTGTGTAATTTGCGAGGGCTTAACTTTGACATTATTTAAATTTAATTTTAAAACTTTTAGCGTGGGCTTAACCTTCAAATATTTAAATTTTAATTATTTTTATAATTTTAGTAGCTGCCCTTTCAGCAACGCAACCATTATTTTTATTTTTATTTTTTATTTTTTTTAAATTTACCTGGGAATAACTCACACTTTCCTCACACCTTATTTAATTTATTTTAATAATGAAGGTTTAGTGAAGGTTTAATGGACACTATTTAGTGTCCACTTATGACCTTCAATATTTGTTTGCAGCTAAATTAAGATTTTCTTGTAATGAAATATTGTAATCCCAGTTTCATAGTTGAGACATTTTTTGGACTAGATCTCGTTGGTTTTACGTAAGATTTACTTCTCAGGTTGAGGAAATTTTCTCACGTTAAATTTTTTTTTGTCTCATTATTCTAATTTTTATTATTTACTTATTGTTTCTGAAAGTGCCCATTTTATATTTACACCAAAGAAAAAAATTAATTCTAAATTTTTCCAACACGTTGATCTTTATTATCGTCACCAATATTTTTGCAATAAGAAATAACAATACTAAAAACATTTTTTTTAATTCCAGATAGAAGAAAACAAAAAATAAAACTACATAGTTGTAATATTGCACCAATTATAAACATATTTAACCCTAGATAAAACGTACATTATTCATTCAATAAAATAAAAATGTGGAAAATAATTAAAATTATAACTAAGCATAATTAATAAAAAATAAATTTAAATTTTAATAACGGTCTTCAAAAAAATATATTAAAGTATTTATTTCCTTTCAAGAAAGGCTTTTTTAAAGTAAACCTAATTTACATGACCAGACAAATACTTTAACAACAAATAAAAAGGAGTGAGTTAAGGTAGTCGGTCTGTGAGCGGATTTTGCCGCCTCTTTAGGCAATTAGAGGTTATTATCATATTGTTGTTATAATTAGCATATCAATTAGTGTATAGGGTCATCTTTGATTAAAAAAAACTTCAGATTTTGTGGGCGGCTTTCACGAATGTCAAGTGGTTATTAGCAATTTTTTTTATCATACACATACATAATATATATATATTGTTTGTAAGAGATTATGGATCCATTTATTCTAAAAATTAGTGAAATGTTCAAAGTAATTAGATGATAAGTACATTTAATTCTCTTTTAGAAAAAAAAGAATAATTTTCTTTCTCTTCTTTATTAATATATTTCAGACACCAAATTGATTTATATAAAAAATATTACTTTAATTTAGATAAAAGTATTAATTACACATAGTTATATATATATATATATATGTATATAGATAGATATACTTATTTATGACATTTTTGTTATAATTGATATTATATATAGAATAACTAAATAAGAAAGTTTAATTTATTAAAACTATTAACATCTACAATATTTATTTATATCTTAATTATTTTGTTAAATAACTTAAATTTTAATTCTTTAAAATATGAGTTAATGAATCGTAACAAATAATATATATATATATATATATATTAAAAAGAATGTAACTATATATAATTAAAAAATTTATATTTTTAAAATAAAATGGAATTGATAAACAAATATAATATAAGATCATTTTCTTATAAAATATGGATAATATAGATTGGTAGGTTACAATTATTTTAACACTTTGGATAATTTCTTTTATAAAAATAAATCTACTATTGACTCTTCAAATTCTGAATTAATATGCTGCAGCACCAATTAAAAAAAAATCCCATACTTGTCCCTCCTTTTGCTATATATATAGTATACATTTTTCACTAATTTTGTCCTCATTAAACATATTTCATTTGCAGATGGATTTGAAGATAGCAAGACTGATCTTAGGCCTCTTGACCATACTCTTAATTTCTTCAGAGGTGGCAGCCAGGAATTTGAAAGAGGGTGAACTACATATCATTTTCTTATATTTTTTTTCATGAGTATTTTAAGAAAATATTAAATATAAATTTAAAGTTTAAACTAGAGATAAAAATAAATCTAGTATTATAATACTAACTCTTTTAAAAAAATAAATATTTAATCTTAAAAAAATAGTTAAATTTTTTAATTTATAGTAAATTTATGAAAATATATTATTAATATAGTTGTATTGTAAACATTTTATAATGTTTTATTCACTTAAATATTTCCCCTGCAATTATACATTTTCTTACTCTTTACGATCCTATGTGAGTGATATTCATAATTTTGTTTCAGTCCTCCCTCACAAATTCATTTCTGTATAGTAAATTATTGATGAGTGTGCAGGTGAGGTTGTAACAGAGAAAAATAAAGTGGGTGACGCCAAATTCCTCGACGGTGATAGTATCCGACTACTTGGTGGTGGTTTCCGACTACTTGGTGGTGGTTATGATGGCCAATCAGGTGGTGGTGGCCCCCCTACATATGGATTCGACGCCAATTGCAGGCATGGCTGTTGTTACCCGACGTTGCTAGGACGTTGCTTAAGTTGCTGTGCCAATTGAGACACTGCACTTCATAATATATTTCATTAATAAAATCTCGTGGGTAACAAAGAGAGGCCTCTCTTGTTCCCAATCCATTGATTGTATAAAAAATTAAGGTTATTAATGTATATTTATCCTTTCATAAAAAAAAATATTATCAATATCATTACTCTTCCAAAATTATAATGATATTGAATAACATAATCACTGTGTCTCTGTGAATTGTTTCAGACAAAACTGAAGCTGCACACTTTGTTATTAATGGTGACTTTATTTGTACTGTTATTATTACTATATTTATACATTATCTTTTTATCATCTTCTCTATTCGCATGTTTCTCCTTCATAGCAAAGTATAGTATTTTCACGTGAGCAAAAAGAAATTACTTATTTTACACAAGTTATAAGAATTTATTTTTATCAGCAAAATTAATTTATATAAGTATATCTATTTACAGAAACAAGAATGTTTTGTTAACACCTTCTATCTACTAACACAGATTTGACGCTGCGTTAGATACTAATTCTTCTAAATGAAAGGAGGGGAGGGCTGGAGAAACGGCGGAAACGGAGGGCAGAGCTGGAGGAATGGTGGGAACAAAGGACGCTCAGACCGGCATGGAGACCATGGAGTTGCAAATGATTGTACAACTTTCTTCTTTTCGAATTTCCCAAGCCATTACGGGGAGCTAGATATGTTCAAGGTGTTCCAAAAGTGGGCAAGAGTGAAAGAAGTCTTTATCTCATGAAGACTAAATAAATGGGGGAGGAGGTTCGGGTTCGTGAGGTTCTTTGGTGTGAGAAATGTGGGTTGTTTGGAGAGGGATCTGGACCAGCTATATGTAGGGGATCGGAAGCTCTTTGTGAATGTACCAAAATACTGTAAACAACAATCTGAACCAAGAAGGATGGAGCAGAGGGTCTCGCAAGTACCAAACAGGGAGAGGAAGGAGGAAACAAGGAAGCAAGATCAGCAGGATAATGAGCTTAGTCGGGAACAGAGAAGGGCGGAGAAGTGGGTGGAGAAGAGTGGAAACAGGTCCTACGCTGAAATTGTAACAGGTGACTCCCAAGAACAATGGAAGGGTCCGAGCATCAAAGTGCAACAACTTACCATGCCATGGATGGAAACAAGTGTTGTGGGGAAGCTTCGAGAAGACATGCATGTGGACCGGCTAGGGGAGGAGTTAGTGAAAGGGGGTATGAACATGGTTAAAGTGAGGCTTTTGGGGGACAACTTAGTCTTGCTTACTCCAAGAGCAGGGGAGAACATGGAGGACGTTATAAAGCTTAATAAGGAATGGGCTGATAGAGTGTTCGTTAGTTTTAAACCTTGGTCGAATGCCATTGGCCCAAGCCATAAGACAGTGTGGGTGAGGTGCTACGAGCTGCCGTTCTCTTTCTGGAGCAAGGATTGTTTCACCAAAGGCTGTTGATGAGTCCACTGTGTCATGGGAAATTTTAGAATATGCTCGCTTACAAGTACGTATCTTAAAATTTGAGAGTGCTAAGATGGCGAAATGTGTGCAGGTCAATAACCATCTATGCAACATTCTTATAGAGGAGGAACCCCCGGAGCTCTATGAAGATAGGAATAAGGGCAATCATCTCTCATACGATTCTTCTGACAGCGTGTCCTCCACAGAAACCTATATAGAAGAAACAGATTTCTCTGTGATCAACGGTGAGGAGGAGAACAGACTCTGGGATGCGGAGGTTAGCCATTCAAAAGGGGAGGAGGAAGGGGAAGAGAGAAAGGAAGAAGATGAACAGTGTTCACATAGGACAAAATTGCTATCTACGGGCTCTCTGTCGGAAAGTACTGGAGGACAGTGGAAAGCAGAAAAAGCAATAACGAAAGCGGAAAGTAATGGGCATAAGGGATTGGGAGGAGTTGACTTGTCCCCTGATTCTGGTTTTGGGGGCTATGCAGCTCTTTTAAGGTCTTCTGAACAAGCTGACTTGGCAAAAGTGGTTGTGGACGTGGAGTGTAATAATAAACCAAATGAAAATCATGGGGTGTTGGGCCTTGAGAAAGTGGAGGCCCGTATAGCAGAGGGATGACCCTCTTTTGTAGCCCAGCAAGCAGTGGAAGATGGTGGGTCTGTGGTCAGGGCAGTGGAAGAGGAATCTCGACAAAGGGATCTTTCTAATACCACACACATGCCGCGTGGAAGCCCCATAGGAGGAACGAGAATGAGTGATAGCAAAGGTGAACATATGGCATTTTCAGAAGGCAGAATCCCAGGGGACCGTGAGCCATTGAGTGGTTCGTTATCCTGGTCAAGGGAGACTAACGGGATGCAGTGCGAGAACGGAGATGGTAAAGATGGTGGAGAGGTAGGAGTCAAGCTACCAGGTACGCTGCCCTTACCTAGTCTTGTAGGAAATGACGGGGCAAAGGTGAGAAGTAAGACTTTTTCTCCACCACGAAGGAGGAAGAAGAAAGAACTCGCAGAATTGGGTGATCCTTTCTCTCAACTGAGACGGTCGTCAAGGCTGAAGGGTAGACGTAACCAGGCGGTATCATCGTCTAGCAATAGAATCGAGATATCCTTGGCTTCTATTTCTGATAAGGATATTCACAATTGCAATCTTCGCAAGCAATATCCGTGTGTCATGGAGGAACCACCCAATCTATGGGAGATTGGAAAAAAGTGTGGGCTGGCTTGTCGAAAGGATGAAGAGGAGGTAATAAAAGAATATGGAAGTATGGAAGCAAGAGACGTGGAGGTCCGGAACTGTCATAAGGAGGGTATTGAGGAAAGTATCCCATGATAATTGTGAATCTGAATATTAGAGGTCTGGGGGGAAGTACCAAAGCTAGGTACATGAGGCAAATTATAGCGTGTGAGGGAGCGGAATTTGTATGTAGACAAGAAACGGAAGCTAAGGAGCTATCAGATACTAAGTGTTATTCCGTGTGGGGGGATAACAAAATTGGATGGCTACATTATGAAGGTGATAATGGTAGTGGAAGCTTGTTGTCGATGTGGTATAAAGAAGCTTTCAATTACATGAGTCACTTGATGGGGAAGGGTTTCATAGTAGTTTTTGGTAATTACCTCAAATTCAATATCACTTGCGCAGTGGTAAATGTTTACGCCAACTGCAATTTGAATGACAAGAAGATGCTCTGGACGGAATTGTCTAATATCAAAGCTAACTCACAGGTTACGGTATGGTGCTTCTGTGGGGATTTTAATGCCATAAGAAGTCGTAGTGAAAGGAAAGGAAGTCAGGGCAGGGATGATCACTCAAGCGAGATTAGAGGTTTTAATACGTTCATTGATTCTAACCTCCTTCTTGATCTTCCTATTGTGGGGGAAAAAATTTACATGGTTTAAATCTAATGGGTCGGCAAAGAGCAGACTTGACAGAGTGCTTGTTTCTATGGAGTGGATGGACAAATGGCCCATGTGCAAACAGTATGTGCAACCCAGGGAAGTCTCTGATCATTGTGCTATAGTGGTGAAGTCGATGGATAAAGATTGGGGCCCGAGGCCCTTTCGAACCATTGATGTCTGGCTTACAGAGAGGGGCTTCAGTGAGATGGTGAAGAATAATTGGAACTCCTACTCTATTCAGGGGAATGCTTTTGTAAAGTTTAAAGAGAAGCTGAAGTGTCTGACGAAGGACCTAAAAGTATGGAACAAGGATGTGTTTGGCAACATTAATACAAGTAAGAGGAGGAGTTTACAAGAAATTGAAGATCTTGATTGTCAAGACTGCAATAGAACCCTTACGGAAGTGGATAGGGTGAGAAGGTGGGAGCTGGTAATACGCATGAAGGAAATCGATAAAAAGTTGGACTCCCTAATATGCCAAAAAGCTAGAGCAAGATGGCTCAAGAATGGTGACTTATGTACCAGGTTCTATCATTCGACTTTGAAATGGAGAGGACTCAGAAACGAAGTAAAGGGTGTCGAGGTTGGGGGCCAATGGTGCGAGGAACCTAGTACTGTACGTTTTGAAGCAAAGAAGCTCTTTGAGAATAGATTCAAGGCAACGAGAGATCTTGGAGTAAGACTTGATGCGGTAGAGTTCAAGTCCCTATCAGCTGAAGAGAATCTGAGTTTGATAGCCAGCTTCATGGAGAAGGAAATAAGAGACATTGTGTGGCAGTGTGAAGGCACTAAGAGCCCAGGCCCTGATGGATTCAACTTTAATTTTCTCAAGAAAAACTGGGAAGTCATGAAGGATGAAGTTGTGACAGCGATGACACTTTTTCACGATTCTGGATGTATACCGAAGGGTTGCAACGCCTCCTTTGTTGCTCTAATACCCAAAGTAAGGGACCCTTCTAAGCTTGAGCAATATAGACCAATCTCTTTAGTGGGGGCTATGTATAAGATTATAGCCAAGGTGCTGGCGGACAGGATCAAGAAAGTCCTTTCTTCTGTAATTGATGAAAGTCAATCGGCATTTCTGAGGGGTAGAGAAATCCTTGACAGTGTTCTCCTGGCTAATGAGGTGGTAGAGGACCTAAGGAGAGGGAGGAGAAGTGGCTTGTGCTTAAAAGTGGACTTTGAAAAAGCTTATGACTCAGTTAGATGGAAATTTCTTTATAACATGCTACATAGGATGGGCTTCCACTATAGGTGGATTAAGTGGATTCGTGGATGCCTACAAAGTGCAACTGTGTCAGTGCTGGTCAATGGGAGTCCAACGGAAGAGTTTAAACCATCCAGGGATCTGAGGCAGGGTGATCCTCTTGCACCTTTCCTCTTTATTGTGGTAGCGGAAGGTCTAGCCGGACTAGTAAGGGAGGCCGTGAAGGCCAATCTGTTAACTGGCCTTAAGGTAGGAAGAAAGGAGTTTGGTCTGAGCTTTCTCCAGTTTGCAGATGACACTTTGTTTCTGTGTGAGAACTCTTTCACCAATGTGGTGACTCTGAAGGCGATCCTAAGAGGCTTTGAGCTAGCTTCAGGTCTAAAAATTAACTTTCATAAGTCAAAGCTAGCAGGTATCAACGTCCTCAGTAGAGATATTGATTGCTATACCAGGACTATGAACTGTTCTCAGATGGGAACACCGTTTAATTATCTGGGCCTTGAAGTGAGGGGTAATCCAAGGAAGAAAAAGTTCTGGGAGCCTGTTCTGAATAAATTGAAATCAGGACTGAGTGTATGGAAAGGGAGATTCTTATCTATGGCAGGTAGAATATGCCTAATCAAGTCTGTCATCACCGCAATACCACTCTACTACCTGTCCTTGTACAAAGCACCAGAGTCGGTATGTAAAAGCATTATCAGTATCCAAAGGAGGTTCATGTGGGGATGGGGAAAGGATAACTAACCGATTTCATGGGTTAGTTGGAAAATCATATGTAAACCACGGGAGGAAGGAGGTCTCGGCATTCGAGACATTAGAAAGGTTAATGTGGCGCTCTTAGCTAAGTGGAAGTGGCGTTGTATATTTGAGGAGAAAGGGAAATGGAAAGAGTGCCTGGAATCAAAGTATGGTATGGAGCAGGATGTAGATCACACACCACTGAAACTCCAATTGTGGTGGTGGCGAGATTTAATGTCTGCAGGGAGGGAGAAGGCGACGGATCGTTTCAAAAAGAAGTTGGATGGAATGTAGGGTGTGGAGATAAAGCGAGATTTTGGGAGGATGTGTGGGTTGGAAATACTAATCTCAAAACCTTGTATCCTAGATTGTTCTCTTTGTCGTTGAACAAGGGCCAAAAGGTGGGTGAGGTTGGTGTATGGGAGGAATCTGTGGGGCGTTGGAAGTTAAGATGGAGACGTGATAGGTTTGAGTGGGAGATCCCCTTGGAAACCGACCTGCGAATACATATTTCAAGGGTTAGTGTAATAAAGGATGAAAATGATAGGCAGGTGTGGAAACGTGGTGAATTCGGGAGGTTTACGGTAAGATCTGCTTATGAATGCATAGAAGAGATCGGAAGGGGTCCACAAATCTTGGGTTTCGGGTATCTGTGGAAGATTAAGGCATTCCCTAACATGATGGTCACAGCTTGGAGAGTACTTTGGGGGAGAATACCAACAAGAGAGGGCCTGAGTAGGAGAGGGGTGATGATGAACTCGGTAGCATGCAGCCTTTGTCAGTCTGAGGAGGAATCATGTCAGCATCTCTTTTTGGAGTGTGAACATGCGTGGCGTGTATGGGCTTTGTGCTTTAGATGGGTAGGTATCCTGTCTGTCCAACATAATAATCTTATGATCAATTTTGAGAGCTTTCATTTGGTTCAATGCACCAATAAACAAAATTTGGTTTGGAAAGGAGTGTGGGCAACTGTAGTTCGGTGCATGTGGGAGCATAGAAACTCAATCGTGTTTAACCAAGGAGTTGTAGATGCAGAAGAAGTACTCCAAAACGCTCAGCTTAAAACATGGTTATGGATGAAACACAAGGCACACAATTTTAACTACTCCTTTGTAGATTGGATTTTAAACCCTTTGCCATGCATCAGTAGTGTCAAGTAAATGATGGTAGGTGGAGGTAGTATGTAGGTGCTATACGCAGGAGGAAGAAGGAAACAGAGGTGAACTGCACTCTGTCAGCAGAGGCAAATACAAAGATGATGCATTCTTAGTTAGAATTAATGACCGTGACGAGGGTGGAGGCGTCAGTGGGATGTCGAGGGAGCTTAGCCAGGCTGGTGAGGGGTTGAAAAGGCTAAGATGCCCCCCTAATTGAGAGTTATGGTCTTGGCCCAACTGCAGATATTTTAATGGACGCATATCTGATCTGATGCGGTGCTGAATCTGGAGGAAGGTATATGGTATTGAAGGGGGAAACGTTGCAAGAAGGGGCTATGATATGCTGTAGGTATTCACTGATGAGTGCAGATTCAAGTCCAGCAAGGTTTGTATGAGGCAACTTCTGCTATGTGCTAGGATGTGTGTAACTAGTGTATGGTCTGGAAGATGGGTTGGGTGACTGGCAGTTAGTGTTTGTATGCACACAATGCTAACAATACACTTCATCCAAAATATTATTACTGGACAATCTTAGTCTTAAAGAACTGCAAGTAAGATGTTGTGCTCACGGTCAAGATGAGGGTGCGTGACAGGCTAAAGGGGTGACACTGAGATGAAGGAGGTTTGGTAAGGTGCTCTGTCATGTTGGTGAACATGATTAAAAGTTGTTGTAACTGTTATTGGTGATGAGTGTTGGTCATGAGGAATATCTCAAATCTGAAGTTGTAGGTAACAACTTTATTAGCAGTCTCATGGTGGAGCTAGGATGTCTGTTGGAGCTGGACTCATGAACCTTATGCAGGTTCAGGTCTTATGATTATTACGCAGGTGTAGTTTTAGGGGTTTTGGGGATGTGAGGACGGAATGCTATGTCGAAACGCAATTGATGCGTTTGTCATGCCTATAAATGAATCCAATTGATGGTTGCTCTGGAGTTAGGACTGGTCTAAAGTGTAGAATAGGAGAGGTGCTAGTGGAATATGGTTCTAGCTCTCAAATGTTGGGCTGGTGAGCTGCTATCATAATCTTTTGTGTTTTGAATCTGATTTCTTCTGAAAACTGCTTATGGTTAAACGCTTTCCTTCCATTCAATGGAGAGGCAGCCATAATTTGCTGGTTGTGGTTGAAGCGTGTTGGAAAGGGCAATTTTGATCCTAGTAGTTTGTTAGGTTATGCCCATGCTTTATGCAGTAGTTTTTGGGTGCTCTGAATGTATTAGCCGGTACTTAAGATTTATCTTAACCAGAAGCATTTGTATTATGTATACGGGTTGGGACACCCCTGAAGTGTCCCATTTTAATTTTATTCATTCATTGCTGATAAAAAAAAACAGATTTGACAGTGAAGTTTTTTATAATTCTGATGAGAGTGATGTGACAGTTTTGTAATAGTATAAGGGTTTAACATTTGAGTGCGGATGCGGAAGCGGAAGAGTTTCTAACGAAAGGGAGAAAGAAGCAGCGGCCTCGTCGGAGGGAGGAAGAAAAAAGCAACGGAAAACACAGAACAAGAGAAACACAAACCATAAACGTCTTTCTTTGTCAAGTGTTCAGTGTCATTGAGCCATATATTACACCGGTTAGATGACTTAATCGGTTATCTAACCGATGTAATATGGTTCATACATTACACCCATGGTAGAACTGGACACCCACCCTAGTGGCACACGCAAAACTGGTTACCCGTGTGCCTGTAAGTGGTTACTTTTGTAACGTTTATGGTCACCTACTCTTCATGAAAAAAAATTCAAAAAGTTTTTGAATATGGGTCATATACTACACCCATGGTAGAACTGGACATCCATTTACCAGAACTGGTTACCCAGCCACAGGTTCTTCCACATGTAGTGGCACATGCAAAACTGATTACTTGTGTGCCTGTAAGTGGTTACTTATGCGACGTTTATGGCCACCCACTCTTCATGAAAATATTAAAAAAAAATAGATATGGGTTATATATTACACCAGTTAGATGATTTAATCAGTTAGATGGTTTAATCGGTGTAATATGGGTCATTCTGAGTAAAAAATAATAATATATTACATCGGTTGTTACTAAGAACCGGTGTAATATAATATTTTTTATCCTATTTTGAAGCTCACGCCTCACTGCTCATTTGTGTTACTACCCTATTTTAAATTTGTCACCTCACCAAATACAATCTTACTTTGTCAGGTCATTGTCATGTCTCCAACGTGAAATATGTGTTCCTACGAGACAACTTCAATATATCATGACTCTATTATATATTCTAGTACTGGATTTTCATTCCCTCCAATTATGATTCAACCTTTTACAAAACTATAAAACCTCAGTGTCACCTTCTATAATATTTCACTGCATACTCTGTATTATTGTAGATAATTTTCGTCTTTCCACATTATAGACCACTGCAAAACTTAAACTTGCAGAATCTGTAATCTTCATGCATGTCACTACACCATTCATCATTTTAGGTATATTTTAATTATTATAATAACATTTTTTTCATATAAATGTTACTATAAATAATATAAATATAATATTGTGAAATGTTACTATAAATAACACTAAGCTAATATATTTTGTGAGACTAGAGTTAGAAACTAATTTTCTACATTGTAGTGGTGTAAATGATAGCGATTGGGCTCGTGATTTTGTTGTTGTTGGTTTGTGCATTGGAGTGTTTTTCTATTGACTTTCTAAAGTGCATTGGTTTAGGACTTTATAGGGAAATTTTTATTACAAACTATCACTACCACAATTGGTTGGTCCTATATGGAAAGTATGTTCTAACCTTAAAAATAAATTTCCACAAATGTTATAGCAATTGGACGAGAAATGATGTGGATTGTTGTCTCGGAGTGAAGGATGTTGATAGTGAGAAGAAAGAATTGAAACATGCTTCATGCGAAGATTAAGTTGACAAAACTTTCGGTGAGAGTTGTCCAAAAACTACATTAGAACCTCATCCATTACAATTGCAAGAGATGACGATTAGTATATACCGAGTCATTGATGAGCAGTGAACTAAACCCTTCAACCCAATAGAAGAGAAGAAGAATAGAATCAAAACATAGGAAAAACATGACCTAAACGGCTACATAAATTGGACAAATATGATTCTGTCATTATAGAGTTGTTTCGAATGTAATTACATGTGTCCAACTCTCTCTACCAAGTCACGCACTTAACAACGTCAATAAAAATTTAATCGTGAATCAAATTGAGTTATTTAAAAAAATTTAGGATCACATTAAACAAAATAAAAACTAAAGAACCGAATTAAAATTAATTGATATTTAATAAATTTTTAGTGTTTATTCTATTTATTTATTGAAATTATTTAAAAATAAATAAAAATTATCACTGGGAAAATTCTATTAAAAACGCCATTGAAGCAAGTTTTCGGTTTTTCTGTCGTTTATGAATCTTATTTTCAAAACGAATTTCAATATGGAATTTTTAATCAAATTTCATATACCGTGATTGATAGTTTAAAGGGAACATTGATCATTTTTCAACTATTCTACTAATTATGTAAAATCAATTAAAAATATCCTATTTTTAAATTTATTGTTCCGAATCCAACTAGGCAGTTACAATTTTGAAATTCTGTGAAGAATAAAAGAGTTATATATTCCTCGTATATAAATTTTAAAACTGCATATATTTAAATGCTTTATGGCCAAAGGTAATATATGGTATCAAACTAGCATGAGGTGTCTAATATAGCACGTACACGTAGTCACTTACAGTAATTGCTGTACTTCAATGTCACACAGCCTACAACTAACCAACCATTGAAAATGAAGAAAGATATTGAGCTGGAGATGAAGAACAAGTGGGTTAGAAAATAATGAATTTGTACCCTATACGGCGCCCATTAAGAGGGTGCCAACTTTTCCCTGATCCTCTCTATATAATAATAGAGTATTTCCATTGATTTTCTCATCCTTATTACTTAACAAATAATCTCATTTGAGTATATGTGTCATAATTTACTCCAGAAAGATGGGTTCCAAGACCAAGATACCATTACTTATCCCAGGTCTGCTGGCCATCCTCATTTTCATTTCCCCAAAGCTGGCAATGGCAGCTAGGAATTTTGAAGAGGGTGAGTTATATTCATTTTGCCTCATATATACTCTTGGGTATTTTAAAGTAAGAGATGTTAAGTATTTTCTTTAAAACAATAGTTAATAATTTTAAAATATAATATATATATATATATATACTCACTAATATTTTTTTGTCATTATAAACTTTTTGTAATTGTGTTTCTTCTTTTATCCTTGTATTTTCTTATACAGTGTCATTATAACTTTTTAAAATTTTGTTGTTGTCCTTACAATATGTCTTGTTGTCCTTACTCATCTTTTTCTTTCTCATCCTCATTCACATTTATCATTTTCTTTCCCTTCCCCTCCGATCCCTCACAAGTGCGTGTATATATATATGTATGGTTTGCGAAATTCATTTTTCTTGGTTAATTGACTTAAGAATTCATGCTTGCAGGCGAGGTTGTTAAAGAGACAAATGAAGTAGGCGATGCCAGATTAGTAGATGATATTTCAATCCCAGACATACTTAATGGAGTTGTTGGTGGCGTTATTAATGGCATTGTTGGTAGCATCCCGGGGATCAGTGGTGGCATCCCGGGCATCAGTGGTGGCATCCCGGGCATCAGTGGTAGCATCCCAGGCATCAGTGGTGGCACCCCGGGCATCACTGGTGGCATCCCGGGCATCACTGGTGGCATCCCGGGGATCAGTGGTGGCATCCCGGGCATCACTGGTGGCATACCTAGATATGGTGGCATCCCTAGATATGGTGGCTTCTTTGGTGGTGGCTATCCAGGTCAAGGAGGATATAGAGGGGGACTGGATTGCCCTTATAGCTGTTGTGTTTCGGCATTTGAAGGTGGTTATTGCACACGCTGCTGCACAATCTGAGGATTTTGACCCACAAATAAGACAATGTAGTTCTACTTTTTTTCTTTAATCAGCCAAATAAATTTTATATAAATATCAAATAATTTGTCATAACAGAGATTTTACTTCTGTTCATTGAAAAAAGAGAACATGATTATACAAGATTAATAGCCAGACCCTAAAACGTTTTTTCTCAATTCCAGAACCAAATCAATCATCAATCAACATAATGAGAAAGGGAAATGAGAAAACACCCAACCATGTTTAAACACAGAAGGATTAAGCATAAAAACTCACCTAGAGCCAACTCAGGATCATCAGTAGCTGCTTCAGACATATCTATCTTTCACATCATAGCTAATTGAAGGATCGTCCACTGACATTGCAAGAGCCTGCTGTAGCAGAGCATTCTCATTGTCCTGTTTTCAATTGAAAATCAGCTCACGCAGCTCACATACTATTGCCGGACACTCATTTATGGGAAGAATGAAAACAAAACAAAAGAACTGATCCAAATCAAAGCAAGCAGAAGCAAATTATTTGCGGTGGAGGACAGGAACAAACATTCTTTCTATGTTCGAAAGGAAAAAAGGAGGTTTTTTTAATGGAGTTTTTTTTTTCTTTTTATCAAAATAGGGTGGGTTTTAAAAAAAATATAGATTTAGATCTAAAACTGTCAACAGGTGAGATTAGAAGTCAAGTTTCTTGAAAAATGTTCAAAGAAGTTTTAACCATTATACTAGTCAAGTTGTATTATCACATCATGATTTTTATTATACTTATTAGTAAGATTATCAATACTAATATAATTAACATTATTAAATATTATTAATATTAATATTATTAATTTTATCATATTAATAATATATTATACTTATTAGTTATGATTATTATTTAATATTATTATTTATTTATTTATTTTATAATTAATTATATTATAATAATATTTTTAATATTATGTATATAATTATTATGATAATAATTGGTAAGTAATAGAGATTTGTGGGTAATAGTTGCTAGGTAATAGAGATCTGTGGGTAAAAGTTCGTAGGTAATAAAATCCATGGATAATAGATTGTTTGTTACACTATTGAGAAGATTTTAAGCAATATTGTCTTTTGTAAAAAAATGGATCAAGATATAACATTGTGAAGACAATAGTAAACTACGTGAAATTATGAAAACATTGCAAAGTCTTGAAACTTACCAAGAATATGAAATTAAGCAGTGAGAAATCAATGCAAACTACAACCGAAATAAAAGAGTTTATTGATTGAATACTTCATATTGAAAATGGAGATATGAACTTAAATGAGTTGGGATAAACAACTATTGAAATACTAAAAGACATTTTAATTCTACATATTGAACAACCTTTATTATACTTCTTGGTTAAATTTGTTTATCCAGACTACATGCAGAACTCTGATTTTTATTTTGCAGTGTCTTATGAATCTAATTCACACATATGCAAGCATCAACATCAAGCAATGAATGCTACATCCCAAAAATAAGAAGAACGTTGAGTATGGTATCAGAAATGCGAATTGCAGTACTTTGGAGAAAGCTGAATTTATTATTTAGGCTGAATTGGCAAGTTGGAAAGCTTATGTGCTTGAACCTTTATTTTCTTAAAAAAATCAAAAATGGAGTAGCTAGACAATCCATTTCAACAAAAAAAAAGCAAACAACCTTTGAAGGAAAGATATTGTAACGTGTAAAAATGGTTTTTTTTTTTATTGTTTTTGTCCACACCATTTCTATTAGGCATTTTGGTAACTTAATTTTCCGTGTTTGACCTACAATGTAAATTAAGATAAATTTAACCTCACGCCATTTCTTAAGTATTTTCTGTGTTATCTTTTAAACAAAAATGAAATTATACATCAGTATCATGTTTTAAAAATTTTATTGAAGGTGAATATAGGCTATCCAAATAAAATTTTGATTACAGAACAATACTAAAAATATTATTTACAAAACAATAATTACAGAATCTATATGTAATTTTTTTAAGAAAAAATTTGTCGGCTAAAATTTAGAAATGTCAAAATTAGGGAGGAAGAAATACTTTTTTTTAGTGTATTTATTAATTTATGGATTTTAAGTAGTGTTAAAAACTTTAATGAACTTTTGACCTTTAAGCCCTTATTTGGTTCACATCAAGAACTGTTAAGGTGTGTTTGGATTGAGGAGTGGACTTGAGGGAGTGGATTTGAAGTGATTTGAGAGGAAAGTGTGAAGAAAGTAAGGTTGTTTGGATTTAGGTATATGAGAGTGGATTTATGAAAAAAGTTTATTGAAATTTGTGAATGATGTGATAGTTGTTATTTTTTTAAATTTTTTTTAAGAGGTGTAAAATGTAAATTTACAAATTTATCCTTATCTTTTAAAATATTTGAATAATAATAATAAAACAAAATTAATTAATTTATTTTTATTTTTTATAATAATAATATTATTATTACTATTATATAAGTTTAATTTTTATGAAAATAATTATATTTATTATTATTAATTATATTATTAAATATTTGATTAAAATAAAATTATTATTATATATTTTTTATTTATATTATTATCATTATTTTAATTAATAAGATTATTATTAATTTTATAATTTTATAAATATATATAACATTTTATTTTTATTATAAATATTTAATATTTAATATTTATATTTTATAATATAATTAATTATTTTATAACTTTTTTGACAGGGTATTACGTAATTTAGCTATATAAAATTGGGTTTTGTTGCATTTCCCTGCAATTTATGTCTAAGGAGTGAAGAAAGTTTTTATACGTTTCTTCACCTTTCTGCGCTTCCTTTTGATCACAAATTAGTAGATCCAAACAAGAGTGGTTCTTCCAAATCCATCCGCATGAATAGTAAACGTCCAGAAACAAACAGAGCGTTAATGAGTATGGAAAGACGTGATAGAAACAGATTTAGATAGATGAATTTGTGCGGAAATAAGAACGAATAAATGAACTATGTGCATTGTTCATATGCATGTTAATATCTTGCTTGGCAACAAATTTTGTGTAAATAATTAATAAAAATAAAAATATCATATATTAGTAAAAATAAAGATTAAATAAATTTATTCAATAATAATAATTTTATTTTTAAATAAATATTTAAGAATATTATTAATAATAATATTTAATAATACTAAATTATAATATATAAAAAATATAGTTGTTTTATATAAAAAATTAAATTTATATAATAATAATATTAAAATTTTATTTTTAAAGATAAGGATAAATTTGTAAATTTATATTTTACACCTTTTTAAAAAAAAAAAATTGTCTGAGTATCATCACATCACTCACAAACTTCAATAAAAAAATTTCACAAAATTTACTTTAACATATCTCAATCTAAACAATTACACTATTTCTTCACACTTCTCTCTCAAATTACTCCAAATTCACTCTCTTAAATTTCCACACATCACATCTTCAATCCAAACACACTCTAAACTAGACATAATGGTAAGAAGAAAAATATTAAGATATCTTCAACATTTGAGTACATTATAACCGATGATATATGTATCTCTAAATACTTTATTAATATTCACTACTTTTCTTATCATATTGTATAATATAAATATGAAAGTACATGTGAATTATCAATCATAATTTTGGTGGAAACGGAGAAGAATGAGATGAGAGTCAACAAAGTATTTAATATCGTTCTTTTGACAACTTTTTTATACTAAGCCATTGTGTAAAATTAATGCTTAACTATAGGAACGAAATGTTATGTAGAATATAAATTTGAATAATGTTGGATGCTTGGTTTCACTAATAGAGCTTTGGATGAAATATATAATGATTTTTTTTTATTTAATTTTATAATAAATGTCACTTTAACCTACTAAAATATTCGAACTATGATCAAGTGATTCATGCCCTAGTCCCTTTGACATAAACAACGTGATTTGAATCAAGCAAAGTTAAAAATAAGGTTAACTACCATTGATCATTCATGCATATAAATTTAATGGGTTATTTTAACAAAGAATAAATACATATATTAAAAAACAGTGTACTAAAAAAAATGTTTTGTTGACAACCGTGGAAGAATAACTTTTAATTAACAACTGTGAGTTGATAGTGTTTGATTACGTAATCGAGGATAATATCATTATTATTGAGAAAATTATACAAAATAAAACAAATAAATTGGAGAAAAAGAACTTATTTCTTGTAATGAAATATACAAAATAAAACCACAACTTATATGCTAACTTAAACTCAAACTCAAACTCACTTCACCTCTTCACCAACATGACCCCTCACCACCACAACACACCGCATTACACACCGAACGCCCTTCAACTAGTTAAAAACTCACAACCGACGAACCCAAACTCACACCAAAGAGACAACCAAACACACTATAACAAGTGTAAACAACAATAAATAAACGAAAACAAGAATGGAAAATAGAAACGAAACAAAAAAAATAGGAAAGAAGAATGCAAATGCACCACAAGGAATGAGAATAGAAATTAGAATTAATCATCCAAATTTTTCCACTAAATTTTAACAATTTCATTAATCTTCATGGAACTAGAGTCAATTAAAATAATAGTTATTTTTACCACGTCATTAATTGTGAGGTGACGGAATTATGCTATGTAGTTGTCAAAATTTCAAGATTCAAAAGAAGAAAAGATGTTGTAATCGAGTTATGAGGTCAAAATTTTAATTCTTTAATACTTTATTATGAGGTTGATCTTACACATGAATAATTACTTTTAATGAGATGTGCTATTCTTTATTTCATAACTCATATTATGGATATCACTTTTAACAAAATTGCATTTTCACTTTTGAATGGTTTATTAGTCTTCTTTTATATATATATATATATATATATATACACTGAGGAAATATTTTGAAATAATAAAGCAAGAGACATACATCCCACCACCAAGTACTCCCAATTTATTTATATTTTGTTTTGAAGCACAGGAGAATATCAATTTATAATTGTAATTTGGTGAATACAATTTCAAAATTTTCGTAAAAAATATTTCTCTTTAGTTTTAATCTGGTGCAGATTCTTAACATTCTTATATTTTTATAAGATTAGTTCTTGAATAAAAATAATGATGGGTGTTTCTTTTAAGAAAAATCTAAAGTACATATTCTTACCCGAAAACTACATATATTTGAAATTATGTCCATTTATTACTTTGATTGGGAACTTTATGCCAAAATTCGAAGAAACTTTTTGATGGTGGAAATTAAAAATATAAGAAGATTACAAAAAATTTTGTTCTGGTTTTTATAGTACTTCATGATTTTTAAAATTGGAGGCGAACACTACAAGAAAAACTTGATTTAGCTTCCAAATTTTTGCGTGGGCCATTTGCGGACGCTATTCTAGTCGGCCAAAATGAGTAAAAGCCCACGCAAGATTTACATTGGACGCAAAACGGACGCATTGATTTAATTTTTTTTTTTTAAAAATTTTTTGCGTCGGCCGCGGCCCACGCATATGCGTCCGTTTTGCGTTGCCCACAGAACCCACACATATGCGTCCACTATAGCCCACGCATGTTTAGAATTTTAAAATTTAAATATTTTTAATGTATAATAAATATTTTAATTTTGAATTCTTTATTATATTTATTTTAGAATTATTTCATAATAAATTATTTAATTTATCAATTTTGAATATAAATTAATTAAATTAGATTTATTAAATTAAATAAGCGTTTGATTTAAAATTAATTGAGTAAAATAAAATATATATTTAAATTATTTAAATGTTATATAAAATATTTGTTTATTTTAAATATTATTTATTTTAAATTTATTTTATTTATATATTGTCATAACTATTTTATTTTTGAAATTATGATATAAATTAGTTAAATTAAATTTATTAAATATTAATATTAATACTAATAATATTAATAATATGTATAATAATATTTATAATAATATTAATTATAATATTAATAATAATGTTAATTATAATATTAATAATAATGTTAATTATAATATTAGTTATAATGTTAATTATAATATTAGTTATAATGTTAATTATAATATTAATTATAATGTTAATTATAATATTAATTATAATGTTAATAATAATATTAATAATAATGTTAATAATAATTTAATAATAATGTTAATAATAATTTAATAATAATGTTAATAATAATTTAATAATAATGTTAATAATAATTTAATAAGTATAATTTATTTTATTATTATTAATAATTATTATATTAATATGTATAAATTATATTAATAATAAATATAATAAAAATGATAATATGACCAAAGAATTTCTCTGGTTTAGTGGTTAATCCTATCCTGGGTCATTGGAAGGACTCAAGTTCAAATCCTGACTGTTTATTTTATTAGTTTTCTTGAAATATTAATTTAGGGGCTTGATTTCGGGGCTTGATTTCAAGTAAAATGTTTCTGGCCCACGCAAATCAATTATTTTCTTGTAGTGGAATAAATATTTGTTTTATAAGCATATGAAAATTTTAAATGAATTGTTTTTTCAAAATTATATGCAGTTTGCAATGATATAGCAACTTAAATATTTTCAAAAATTCACTCGAAATTATTATAGTAAGTATTTAACTTGACTTTATAAATTTTATAATTGATTTCATGTACTAATACTTAGAATATTTTCTTGATTTCTCATTTTTACATGAAACAATCTTAATTGTTTTGAAAATGACATCACTGTTCCTGACTTAAACTGGAGGACGCATTTATAGCCATGTTAACTTTTGCCTGTTCATCTCTAGTGCTTGTAACCAATGCAAGCAAGATACAGCAGATATGCGTACGCGTTCCATATTTTACTATTTCATTACAGAATTACGTTCATACAAGCATCAAACAATGAATGCTATACTTGCGAAAACTAAGAGGAAAGAACGTTGAATAGAGTATGGTACGAGAAATGCAAACTTTGAACTTGTTGGAGAAAACTGAATTTATTATTTAGACAAAATTGGGAAGATGGAGTCTTCCTCAACACCAACTATCTCCCTTCTCCTACTACTACATATACAGCCACTTCCTCACTAACATTTCATCACCAAACATTTACTTCTGAAAGATGGTTTCTGAGGAAACTTTACTCATCCTAGGCCTCATGGCCATGGCTTCTCTCATACCGTCTCAAGTCACTGCTAGGAGCCTTGCTGAGGCTCGCTCAATGTCTTCTATAAAGGGTCAGTTTTACATGCATTTTTTCTTTCATTAACTTTACTAAACTCATGCTACAACTTGGGTCATCTTCCTCAATCATAGTTACTGCTTTCATAAGAAATATATATATATATATATATATATATATGTGTGTGTGTGTGTGATTATGACATTTTTTCATGTTCTTCCATGTCTTTGTGACTCAACTTCCTATAGAGAAAAACGACACCAATGGAAAAAATCCAAGCACAGGAACCACTGATGGGTTCTGTTCCACATTTGATTGCATGGGTTGGAATCCTGGCGGTGGACCCCGTGATTATGGAGGTGATACACCTGGCGGGGGACCTGGTTATTCTGGAGGCCACCATGGAGGTGATAGACCTGGCGGCGGACCCGGTTATTCTGGATTTGACAGACCTGGCGGCGGACCCGGTTATTCTGGAGGCGACAGACCTGGCGGCGGACCCGGTTATACTGGAGGCGACAGACCTGGCGGCGGACCCGGTTATACTGGAGGCGACAGACCTGGCGGCGGACCCGGTTATACTGGAGGAGGCAGACCTGGCGGCGGACCCGGTTATTCTGGAGGAGACAGACCTGGCGGCGGACCGGGTTATTATGAAGGCGACAGACCTGGCGGCGGACCCGGTTATTATAGAGGCGAACATGGAGGTGATAAACCTGGCGCTGGAGCAGGACCTGGCGGGGGACCCGGTTATTATGAAGGTGATAAACCTGGTGGCGGACCCGGTGATTATGGAGGCGGCCAAGGAGGTGAGCCTGGTGTGGGCTATGGTGGCAGGCCTGGTGGGGGCTATGGGGGCGGGCCTGGTGGGGCTGGCGTTAAGAGGTACCCTAAAGCCCATAATTAGATAATTTGTGAGCAACAGTTATGTTAACTCTGAGATAGTGTTATGCTATGCTTATATGAACACAATGTAGTAGAATGCTATCCACCTTACAACACTATTTAACCTAAATAATACTCTTTCTTCCGCTTTCCTATTCCTGTTCCTCTTAATTTACTACGTTCGCAAATTCAGAGATTTAAGCTTTAAATTTATCAGACCATAAAATTTTATTATTTGGATCAAACTCTTATTTAGTTACTTTGCTAATTCATGGTTGATGCAATCCACAGAACACTTCGGAATCAAATAACGTTACATCTATTAAAATAAAATATTTCGAAAATTAACTTTCAATTGATATATCAAACTATTTGAAAAAAATTGAAGTTTTCTGTGAAATTAATCCCTAGGCTTACTTGAATTTTTGTCCTTGTATTGTACAAAATCTGCAATTTTAGTTTCTAAATTCTTGTTCAGAATTTTAATTTTGTATGTTTCAATTATTCATAATTTTGAATTTCTACTTTATTATTTGTTGTTGCCTTGTTTAATTTCATTTTTAAAAATATATTTATTAACAAGTCCTCCAGTTGCTATTATTTTTTTAATTTTATAAAAACTCATGTCATGTATTTTTTTTTTCAATCTCAATGTAATTACAAATGATTAAGCTAAAAATTGAATTTAATAATTAAAATCACATACAAAAATTAGAGACGGAATAGTTAAGAAAAATTAAGGAGCTAAGATTATAAAATAATTAAATATAACTAAAAATACAATTAATTTTGATTTCTTATTGAATGTTACGTGGTACCCTAAAAAACTAATTCGCAAGCTTTACAGACCAATTTCTGGGTGGAGTCTAATTAATTACCTTTGACACGATAAGGGAATAAATGCATGTTGTATGGTTTTCACGGATATAAATAATATGATCATAAGTAAGGATAATCTTAATCTATATACTTAAAAGAAGATTCCCCTCGATGTTTATTAATTTTATTCTTATATTAATATATATATATTTTATTATTTTATCTTTGAACATTTCAATAATTTTATTACCTTTTTAAAATATTTAATAAATAATTAATTATTCTCATAATTAATTGAAAACTTTTTTTTTATTTTTTCTTTTTAAAACTAATATTTTTTTCATTTTCTAAAAAACACAATACTAATTTAAAATTTTGGATGTGGAGTAGTTTATTAAACATTTTGTACGATATAGCGTAATTTTTTCTTCATATTTTCATCTCTCTTAAAAATTATAGTTGTTGTTTTTTCTAATAATTGGTTTTTTATTCTTTCTTTGCAAAAAAAATAAATATGAATGAATGACAGTATTGACGGTGACTGTGACCTCCGTCAACAGAATTTGGCAGACAACCATCTTCAAATGTTTCGCGTGGATGATCTGGATGTTTCTTAGAAGTCATCATCCTTATTTACCATAGTTGCATTCTTAAATCCAATGCAAAGATTTATAAATACGGCTATGGTAAATAGTCACATTCGTAAATACATTACTCCTCCATCTTAAAGATCATTTAGAAGCATATAAGAATGTGGTTTAACATAGTCGCATTTATAAATCACATTTACAAATATGGCTAAATAGCGATTTTCTTATCTGTTGGATTTAAAACTACGTGTACATAAAATGCGGTTATACAATCGTCGTTTTAAATATAAAATAATCATCTTCTTTAAAACTTTTTACACCAGTAATTTATTGAAATTCCTTAAAATATTTCAAATCAATATTTATATCTTAGAAAAATATGTTGTGAATTTTTTTAAATGTGCAATATATCTCTAATTTGTATATAAATTTGAATATTTACTCATCGATTTTTATATTTGTGAATTTTGAAACAAATTTTAATATTTTTTCAAAATATTTGTAAAAAGTAAATTCAAGTAATTTTATAAAAACTATCCAAATTCCTTGAAATAGGTTAAAACTGATATCAAATCAATATTTTTATCTTATCAATAACTCTGATAGTGTGTTAGAAAGTTATTTTTGTTGGCTTAACTAACTTCTACTTTATATATTTTAATATAAAAATGTTATTATAATTAATTATATACGTATAATAAATATATATTTTTGCATCAAATATTTTGGACGGTATATTCATATCTCTAGTTATTTAAATTTTCAATATATCTCTAATTTCTATATAAATGTAAATATATATATATATATATATATATATATTTACAATATATCTACATTACACACTTTGAGTAAAATATTTATATTATTATATGAAGAAAAATAATTTATTCTAGGATGACTTTTTACGGGCCAAATAGAGACATGCCAACCAGAGGCTCACATTTTCATCCTACAAGTTTCTTCTTTCATTTACAACTGTGATATTTTCAGATACTTTTATTAATTGAGAAAATGTATTTATACTTATAAAAAAAATACTTAAAATTGATTTTTATCGGCAATATTTCAAATCAATATTTATATCTTTGAAAACATTAACCTATTTTAGATTATATTTTTAAATATAAGACATAATATTAAAAACGAAACCAACATATTACATGGATTAATAGTAACATAATAATGTTCAAACTAAATATGTACATAATATTTTTAAATTATCATTAATCTTGAAAATTATCATATCTTATCTATTATTTATTATATATTATAAAAGACGTAAGAAAGTGAGTGTTAGTTCTGTTTTCTGAATCAGCGAAACCATTCTCCCAAAACCGGCGAAGGTGACATCAAATTGGATCCCTAAAACTTGAAATCCGATGACTACCGCCGCTCGACCCACATGGGCACCTGTAAAAGGTGGCAACGAACAAGGTGGTCGAATCTTCGGTCCCTCGCAGAAGTACTCTTCTCGGGACATCGCATCGCACATCACTCTCAAGCCAAGGAAAGATGGGCAGAACACACAGGATGAGTTAAAGAGAAGGAAGCTGCGTGATGAACTGGAAGATCGTGAACGGAGGCATTTCTCATCAAAAAATAAATCTTACGATGACAAGGGTAGTCATGTGTTTTTGGAAGGATCAAAGAGAGAAATTGAAGACCACATTGTTCCTCGTAGTGTTGATGGAGATGATTCTGATGTTGAAGTCAAAAGTGATGACGATGAGGAGGATGACACTGAAGCATTGCTAGCCGACCTTGAACAAATAAAGAAGGAAAGAGCAGTACGCAAGGAACGACAACAACAGGAGGAAGAGCTCAAAATGAAAGAGACACAGCTTCTACGCGGAAACCCACTGCTCTATAATCCAACTTCTTTCAATGTCAAAAGGAAGTGGGATGATGATGTAGTGTTCAAGAACCAAGTCCGCGGTGAAACCAAAACAGCAAAGCGATTCATCAATGATACCATCAGGAATGATTTCCATAGGAAATTCCTACATAAATACATGAAGTAAGTCTTGTGCCCAGAATTCGGACAGAGTTTTTTTTACACAACAGAACTGGTTGATTAGCAGATTGTATTCAAATGTATAATTCAACCTTGATGGATATATTGTTTATCTTTAAACCTTTTTCATGATGTTCCTCGTACAACTTTGTCTTTGTCCGACCATTAAATATTATGCAGTGAGTTCTCTCTTTCTCAACAAAAATAAAATTCACAATCTTTCTCCTTTTTTTTCACGGTTGCACCCAATGGATAACATGAAAAAAATTATGTAAATGACATATGATGCTGAGAAAAACTATATTTATATAGTTTTTTTTGATAATTTATTTATTTATTTTGAATGTACAACATATCTCAAATTTCTATATAAATTTAAATATTTAGTTATATTTATATTGACACCAGGAATTAACAACAATTTCATCAAAATCATTAACACCAGGAATCGATTATTGAACAATAATTAGATAAAAGTTTTAAAATCTACAAAAAAAATATTAACTAGCATAACGTATTTGAAGTCAATACAAAACAAAATAAGGATGAGTCATGGTGTTTGAAATGCCCAAAAAGTAGTAGACACCTTTTCACAATTTTATGGGTAGCAACAATATAATTAATAGCTAGATAGCAGTAGTGAAAGGAATCAGAGGACTATCTTTACCAGGCAGAAAAATCATCGAAAATACAGAGTTGGATATTCTGATGGTTGAAAGAAATTGCACGTGGTACAAGTCGAATGGGATGGCTAAGAGCAGAATTACCGGGATTCTTGTTTTTAGGGAATGGCTGGATGTATGGTCAAAAAGTTTTTAGGGAATGGCTGGATGTATGGTCAAAAAGTAAACAACTAGTTCTTAACAAATCAGTCTCTGACCATTGTACTCTAGTGCTCAAAACTACGTCAGTGGATTGGGGGTCGAAACCTTTCAGAATTCTGGACGTGTGGCAAAGTGACGGAAGGTTTGTTAGATTTTGTTTAGAGTAAATGGAAGAGTTATGAAGTGTTGGGCGAAGGGATGTTTGTACTAAAAGAAAAATTGAAAAATTTAAAGCTAGATTTGAAGAAGTGGAATAGAGAGGTTTTTAGGAACGTCAATCAAGAAGGGGATGAATTACAAAAGAAAATTCAAGAGTTGGATACAAGAGACGATGAAAGCGTATTAGATGAGTTTGGGCAGGAGGAGAGAAGACTCTTATTGGTTGAACAAAATCGGAACTTATTCAAACAAGAAGCGGTCGTGCAACAAAAAGCAAGGAAAAAATGGTTGAAACAAGGTGACTTAATCACAAGATTTTTCCATTCATTTGTGAAGTGGAGGAGAATGAAAAACGGGATAAACGGGGTAGAAGTGAACGTGCAGTGGTGTAAAGAGAAGGAGGTGGTAAAGACCAAGGTCAAAGAGTTTTTCGAAGCTAGATTTGTCGGGGAGTCTGAGCCAGTGATTAGGTTGTACAATGTTCGGTTCACCTCGTTATCAAACGAAGATAATGTGTCACTCATTGGAGCAGTGTCTGAAGAGGGAGTTAAGAACGTTGTTTGAAGTTGTGATAGTTCGAAGAACCCTGGTCCAAACAGATTCAACTTCAGTTTTATTAAGTATTGTTGGGGTTGTCTTAAGGAAGATTTTGTCTCGACGGTAAAAGATTTTATGGTCAAAGGTAAGTGGCCTATGGGATCAAATGCTTCGTTCATCTTTTTGATTTCTAAGACAGATAATCTGTAACAGCTTAACGATTATAAACCGATTTCGCTGGTAGGGTGTGTGTATAAAACGATTTCGAAGATTCGCCTCCTCCTTCTTCATGCCCAATTCGTCATCACTAGTGACCACTCGGACATGCCACGCTAAAGTCACGAATTCGGTAGCCATCCTCGGCCTATCGACAGGTTTGGTGCGAATCCCGAGCGCATGTGGTGATGAAACAAAGGCTGAAGAGTTGAGCGGTGGAACGCATGAGAGAGAAACCATTGTTGAGAAAAGAGAACAGAACCGAGCACCTAATTTTCATTCCAAACATAATGATGATTATCCAATTATATACAATTAATTTGATAATGATAGAATCTAATAATAAATAGATACTAAATAATTAACTTGTAATAATTTGGAGAGAGAAAGTCTCCATACACTTGCTTGGGTCGACGAATCCGATCTAGAGCCCTAGTCCAGATAGATTCAACTTCGGTTTTATTAAGTATTGTTGGGGTTGTCTTAAGGAAGATTTTGTCTCGGTGGTAAAAGATTTTATGGTCAATGGTAAGTGGCCTAGGGGATCAAATGCTTCGTTCATCTATTTGATTTCTAAGACAGATAATCTGCAACAACTTAACGATTATAGACTGATTTCGCTGGTTGGGTGTGTGTATAAAACGATTTCGAAGATTTTGGCTATTAGGTTGAAAAAAGTGATAAGTAAAGTCATTGATGTTAGGGAACTTGTTTTTCTTGAATGAAGAGGGCTATTGGATAGTATTCTGGTAGCCAATGAAGTTTTAGAAGAGATGAAGAGGAAGAAGAAAAGTTGTGTGTTTTTCAAGGTGGATTATGAGAAGGTTTACCTACTAAGGAATTTATTCCAAAGAAGGGGTTGAGGCAAGGCTTCTCTTTAGCTCCGTTCTTGTTTCTCATAGCTGCTAAAAGGTTAGCCAGGGTATCTAGGACCGCGGTTGAGAGCCTCGAGATTAGGGAGAAATTGGTAAAGCTAAATATGTTCCAGTATGTTGATAACACTTTGTTTTTTTGTAAGGTAAATATTAAAAGTGTATTTAACATAAATGTTATGTTGAACTGTTTTGAATTGGCATTTGGTCTTAAGATGAATTTCTTCAAGAGTAGACTTGGTGGGGTTGGGGTGGATCAGATGAAGATTCTACGCTTTGCGACAATTCTAAATTGTGAGGTGATGAAAACTCTTTTTAAGTATTTGGGGATACCCGTAGAGGGTGTCATAAGAGGGGTGACTTCTAGTATAATCAAATGTATTATTATTTTATTTTAAAATTTTGTTTATATTAATTTTTATTAAAAATTATAAAATTACCTTTTTGATTTCTACATTTGATCAATATTCAATTTAATATAGTAATTTTTTTAAAAATCAATTTGGTCTCAAGAATTTTTTGAATCAATTTGGTCTTTTGTATTAAGTTTTTACCATTGATATTAACTTCTATTGACATGGCGTACGCAATACCATTGATTTGTACACGTGGACTAAACGAAATTTTAGGGTTTAAAAATTTGAAAATGAAGATTGAGGAAGAGAGACCAAAGTCAGTATGGTAGAACCAAAGGAGAGGTGGGATATCACTATTGTTTTCTGACTTTAATTCGAGTTGATCAAACTAAAATGTCAAATGTAGTTAATTTCTATTTTGTCCATTTTTGTTTGTATGGTATGCAACTATGTGTACAAACAAGTTAACATTTTTCTTAGAATAAAGTAAATTAAGCAATTGGAGATTACTTAAAATCAGTTTGCGAAAGCTAAAACAGTATGATGAAAGAATGCGAACAACTGCAGAAAACAAAGCAAAGGTTTGTTGTTGAACACGTAATATCAACACGTCTTGTACAAAAAAGTAATTATACCTCTTTATTATTAAAGTGGAAGTAAGAGAAAAATTACTATCAAATTAATTTTTTTTTATGAACAATAACGATACTTTGACCCTCTAATTTTTCCACTCTCACTTAACAACTAATAATAATATTAAAACTATTTTTATTTTTATTAATTAAAATATAATATTTTATTATTAAAAAGGGTTTTATAAGAGAAGTGAAAGAAAAAGTAAAAGTGGGAGAAGAAAAGGAATATAAAACAAACATTTTTTTTAATATGTAATAACCTTTATCACATCTATTATTTAGAAAGAAAAGTGATAGACAAACAACCTTAATCTGGAAAAAATTCTTTACACTATCCTTTTTATATACGTTCACTTGACAATTGTTTTTTATAATAAAATATTCTATTATAATAATAAAAATAAAAATAAATAGAATATTATAATAAAATAATAGTTTATGAAGTTGAATGTAAATGAAAAAAAAACTAGTGTAAATGTATCATTACTCTTGTTATCTGGCAGTAATTACTCTTATTATCTGGTAGTAATAGAGATATCTTATAAGACATTTTAAATTTTTATACAATATTAAATTTCTTTTTTGTCTTATTAAATATTATAAAATATGTGTGTGTTTTATTAATGAATAATAATAATTATTATTATTATAAAATATATTAATGATAAAATATTTTGATATATTATATAAAAGGGTTTTTTTTATTGGCAAAGAATGAATATAGTAAAAAGAAAAAAATTATAAATACTTTAACTTTTATAAAAAAAAAAAGACAACATTAAAAGAAACCACTACATTTTTTTGAATACATTTTACAAAATACATGTACATACAGACTACATTATACAAGAGAAGGAGAAAAACTCCATCAAGATAAAAAAGTCAACTAATATGTTGTCTTAGAAATGTAAAAATAAAAAATAAAAAAAATAAAAAAACTCTCACAAGCTAATACCATGCAAGTGATAAGGTTTAGCCCTCTAAATTATGCAACAACATTGACTATTACATCTAAAACAGAATTTATAATTCATGCTCATACATGTTTATTACAAAACAGCAAAACCACATATTTTATTAGCCGTAATACCAGATTAATACAGAAAATAAATCACATATATAGCAAAATTTTTATCTTTACTAATTAAAAAACGACAACATACATAGCAATAATATATAAAAAAAAAACAGTGATGAAAAACTTCTTTCAAATAAGATATATCACTATAAGAAAATCATTAAATAGAAATCAATATTTTAAAAATATAAAAAATTGTTATAGTGACTAAATTAGAAATAATTTTAGAGACTACAAGATTTTTGCTACCAAATTTAAAATATAATATAAACTAATTTAAAAATCAATAATTTCACTACAAAAAAAATAGCCATTTTGCGTGGGCCAAAAAACGGACGCAAAAGTAAAAAAACAGACGCTTATGCGTCGGAGTATCGTCCAGTGACCAAAGAAACATTAACCACTAGACCAAACAAGTTCTTAGGAATATTATCATTTTTATTATAATTATTATTAATATAATTTATACATATTAATATAATTATTATTAATAATAATAAAATAAATTATACTCATATTATTAATATTATTCATATTATTAATATTATTATTAAACTTATTATTAACATTATTATTAATATTATTATTAACATTATTATTAATATTATTATTAACATTATTATTAACATTATTATTAATATTATAATTAACATTACAATTAATATCATAATTAAAATTACAATTAATATCATAATTAACATTATAATTAACATTATAATTAATATTATAATTAATATTATAATTAACATTATAATTAATATTATTATTATAAATATTATTAATATTATTATACATATTATTAATATTATTAATATTAATATTAATATTAATAATATTAATATTAATATTAATATTATTAATATTATATTAATATTAATATTAATATTATTAATATTATATTCATATTAATATAATATTAATATTATTAATATTATATTCGTATTATTAAAATTAATATTGTTAATAATAATAAGTATAATTAAAATCATAATAATACTAAAGAATTTGCTTGGTGTAGTGGTTAAATCTAACTTATAATCCCTTCTAACTTATAATCCAAAATCTAATAATCAACTATATTCCATGATTCTAAGTTAATTCTATAACTATCAGGAAATGACTCATATTTCTCAAATTGTTTATGATACTCTTTTTCAGCCTTTACAATGCACTTTTTAGTTCAACTCTTACCTTGACAATGGACTACAGTTATTAACTTCTTCCTGCTAGGGAGATGAGACCTAGACAACTATTGAAGTCTTGGTCTTCTTCCCTCGGTCGGACAGATTGTTGGGTGCTTGACTGGGGTCCTTCTCATCTTCGTGCTTCTTTCCTCGGCTCTCAGTCTATGGCGAACACCGATGGGGGGTACCTGCGAAGGCACTCTGACGCTCAAGTCAGTGAAGCGGGTGATCAGTATTCTGGTAGGTGAACAGTAATAAATGACGTACCTTTCTTCTTGGAATGTGTGCTATGTATATTATTTTAATGGGCTGACCTTATTGGGTCTGATTAGTGGAGTGGATCTCGCTTAGGGTTGTATTACCTTATCCTTAATGACGGATTAGCTTCACTGACCTTAGTTTCAGCGTTAACGGTAGTATGGGTCAGCCGACCGTGATGATTCCACTCGTCTCGGGCAACCTTCCATGGTCTCGACCAAGTCTCTCAGGTCTCGGTCGCCTCGGTCACCTCAGTCAAGTCTCTCAGGTCTCGGCCAGGTTCCCCTTGGTCTCGGTCAGGTACACCAGGTCTCGGACAGCCAGGTGGGTCTCGGTCAAGGAGACCAAGTGTCGGTCTTGCCCATACCGGCACATAACTTATAATCCAAAATGTAATCATGAACTCTATTCCATGATTTTAAGTTCATTCTATATCACATCCAGTCGAAACTTACTTATTTATGTTACATTTATTAAAAACTAAGTTTACTAAATTTACTATGTCAAAGACCTATTATTTAGTATATTGGGAAACTATATTAACACACTTAATATTGCATATGTATCATCTCGTTACTTACTACATTATTATGTGCTTCAGTTGGAAAACATTAATTTCTTTTCGAAATCATACTCAGTAACTATAACAATAAAATTTATAGAGCATGTAGTCAACTTTGGAACACTTTGGATATTGTATCAATCTAACGATTAAGAATAAGTTACTTACTCACGCACTTAATCTTAATATGTTTGTATCATATACATTTTCGCTAATTCATTAAGATGATCTTATGATTCATTTATGAGAAATAACATCTTCAAAACTATAATGGATATCAAAACAAAAATCCTAATTCATTCATCCATTGCACACCTATAGCATTTAAATTTATTTAAGTTACTAATCAAAAGTTTTATCTAACTTTTTTTTTCTTAAACTAAATAAAACATTTTTAGATCAAATTTATTCTCTATTTTTAAATACATCCATTACCATTTGCATTAATTAATTACTTCATCTTGAATTTATATTCTTAAATTTATGTTTATTTTATATAATATTTACAAAATTTAAATACACATTTTATTTTTATTTTTTTCACTATTTTTTAATTAATTATTATTTTTCTATATGTTTTCAAATCTTTATAAACTTTTTAAGATAACTTCTTTTAAATAATTTTAAAATTAACTTCATCAATTTAATAAATGTAATTTAACTAATTTATATCATAGTTTCAAAAATAAAATAGTTATAACAATATATAAATAAAATAAATTTAAAATAAATAATTTTTGAAATAATAAAATATTTTATATAACATTTAAATATATATTTTCTTTTACTCAATTAATTTTAAATCAAACACTTATTTAATTTAATAAATTTAATTTAACTAATTTGTATTCAAAATTGATAAATTAAATAATTTATTATAATATTAAAGAAATAATTTTAAAATAAATATAATAAAGAATTAAATATTAAAATATTTATTATACATTAAATAAATTTAAATTTTAAAATCCTAAAAATGCGTGGGTCATTGCGGACGCATATGCGTGGGCTTTGTGGTCGACGCAAAGTCGATGCATATGCGTGGGCCGCGGCCGACGCAAACTGCTTTTTTCTTAAAAAAATAAATTAAATCCATTTATGCGTCCCTTTTGCGTCCAAGGTCATTCTTGCGTGGGCTTTTAGCCATTTTGGCCGACGGGAGTAGCGTCTGCAAGTGTTCCACGCAAGAATTTGGAAGCTAATTCTTCATTTTGCGTCCAATGTGATTCTTGCGTGGGCTTTTACCCATTTTGACCGACAAGAATAGCGTCCGCTACTGGCCAACGCAAGATTTTGGAAGCTAATTGTTACTTTTCTTGTAGTGTTTTTTTAGTCTCTAAAATGATCTCTAATTTAGTCATTATAATAACTAATTATTATTTTTTTATCTAAAATTAGTTTTTATTTAATGATTTTCTTATAGTGACTTATTAGTATTTCTGGCCTAAGGTATGGATATATTAAAACAAATATTCTCATACTCTGTGTGATGGATTGGTAATATATGTAATGATTTATTTAACCTTCTTTTACTTCAAAAAGAATTATAACAAGAGATCAAACAGCGTTTCAATCCAACAGAAAAAAAAAAACGCAACTCATCTTAATAAAAAAGAAAGTCTGATTGTAAGAAAATAAATAGAAACTTTTCAGTTTCAAATCACATAACTATAATCCATCTGAAAATATATCTTTGACTATATTTTTTATAAAATTGTTTTCAAGTTATCAAGATTAAAAAATTATGGTCAAAATATTATGTTATTCTTATCAGATTATTTAATGTGGTAGTCAATGAAAGTTTTAACAATCACTATTCTTCTTGATTCTTTTTTTATAGAAAATATTTATTCATTCCTAAAAAATTTAATAAATATTATTAAAAATATATATCAACCAAATATATTTTAGTCAGTTATAAAAGAAACATAATTTTTAAACTCCTTTGAAAAAAATAGATATTATAAAGCATTATAATTATAATAATTTAAACTCTCTGATTTTTTTTATTGCATTAGATAAATGTAATGTAGTCAATTTCATGAAATTAAGGACACAGCCTAGTGTTCTTCATCACCTGTGACATGGATAAGTGAAACCCAGAAACTGTTATTTGACTCTCTTTCGGTCCTCTTCCGAACTTTTTCTCTTGGTTTGACTGAAAGAAAGTTAGGAACGTTGACGTGATAACGTGCCGAGGTTGGGAAGATCATCCTTCTCTTTCATGAGCACGCGTTTTGAAGGTGTCACAGAAACATCAAATCAAGGAGAAAACACGGAATGAAATTGATTCTTAGTTAAAAGTCAACTTGAATTTCAATGTACTTAGACATTTTACTTGGCATTGAATCTGGGTGATCAATGTAACGTTTAGAATAGCAGGTTTTCAGGGCAAAGTTAGTGAAGGCCTGAATATATGCAAAGAGGAGATAAAAATATTAATGATGTGTTGAGATGTGGTCCTGCTCACTCACTTGCATGCAATTTTTTATATTTTTTTTGCACTATATATAGGGTTCCCTTCAACCTTGCTTTCATCCATATCTCAAGTCTTGTTATGATTATTAACAAAATGCATCTCAAGCCTTTTATTTTGCTGTGTTTTCTGTTCGCGGTGATTGTCATCGCTGCGGTTGTGGCTGATGAGCCACCTCGAGAAGAGAGAAAAGGTAGGAACCTCTCAAAGCTTTATTTTAGGTTTTTGAGAGTGCACATTATTTTTTCGTCAATTAATTGAATTTGTTAAAGAATTTAGTAAAAGAATATAGTACTCGCTACTAGTGATGCCATAAGATTAATCAAAGTTCAGAAGTGCATTCAAATTTCGAATCATTTGGTGAAATGCATGTAAAATTTGACGTGTATTATTTTAAACCTTTGTTGGTGAACCTGCAGGAGCAACTGGAATTCACGAAAAAATTAGTGGAACCGATGACGAGCAGGGACGCTGTAAGTATTTCCTTTCCTTTTCTTTCGTTTTAGTTAGTTGGAATATTTGCAAATGATGGTAATTTGAGGTACTAAACAATACATGAATCTTAAAGGTGGCGGTTATGAAGTTTTGAGTGGTAGGAAATTGGTGTCAAATTATGGTACCGACAATTGTAAAGGAAAGGGAAGTGGCGGATCTGGCGGTGGCCAAGGAGGAGGAGAAGGTGGATCAGGAGGTGGTACGGAAGGTGGTGGAGGTTGGGGTGGTGGTGGAGGTTGGGGAAGTGGTGGAGGTGGAGGTGGGGGTGGAGGTGGAGGTGGGGGTGGGGGTGGAGGTGGAGGTGGTGGAGGTGGAGGTGGCGGTGGTGGAGGTGGTGGAGGCAGTTCCGGTGGTGGAAGTCCAGGAGGAGGAGGCAGTCCAGGTGGTGGAAGCCCAGGAGCAGGAGGCACTCCCGGTGGTGGAAGCCCAGGAGGAGGAGGCAGTCCAGGTGCACCCGGTGGTGGAAGCCCAGGAACAGGAGGCAGTCCAGGTGGTGGAAGCCCAGGAACAGGAGGCAGTCCAGGTGGTGGAAGTCCAGGAGCAGGAGGCAATCCTGGTGGTGGAAGCCCAGGAGGAGGAGGCAGTCCAGGTGCACCGGGAGGATACACTCCCGGTGGTGGAAGCCCAGGAGCAGGAGGCAGTCCCGGTGGTGGAAGCCCAGGAACAGGAGGCAGTCCAGGTGGTGGAAGCCCAGGAGGAGGAGGCACTCCCGGTGGTGGAAGCCCAGGAGAAGGAGGCAGTCCAGGTGGTGGAAGTCCAGGAGCAGGAAGCAATCCTGGTGGTGGAAGCCCAGGAGGAGGAGGCAGTCCAGGTGCACCGGGAGGATACACTCCCGGTGGTGGAAGCCCAGGAGCAGGAGGCACTCCCGGTGGTGGAAGCCCAGGAGAAGGAGGCAGTCCAGGTGCACCGGGAGGATACACTCCCGGTGGTGGAAGTCCAGGAGGAGGAGGCAGTCCAGGTGGTGGAAGCCCAGGAGGAGGAGGCACTCCCGGTGGTGGAAGCCCAGGAGAAGGTGGCAGTCCAGGTGCACCGGGAGGATACACTCCCAGTGGTGGAAGTCCAGGAGCAGGAGGCAGTCCTGGTGGTGGAAGCCCAGGGGGAGGAGGCACTCCCGGTGGTGGAAGCCCAGGAGAAGGAGGCAGTCCGGGAGGATACACTCCCGGTGGTGGAAGCCCAGGAGCAGGAGGCAGTCCAGGTGGTGGAAGTCCAGGAGGAGGAGGCACTCCCGGTGGTGGAAGCCCAGGAGAAGGAGGCAGTCCAGGTGCACCGGGAGGATACACTCCCGGTGGTGGAAGCCCAAGAGCAGGAGGCAGCCCAGGAGCAGGAGGCAGTCCCGGTGGTGGAAGCCCAGGAACAGGAGGCAGTCCAGGTGGTGGAAGCCCAGGAGGAGGAGGCACTCCCGGTGGTGGAAGCCCAGGAGGAGGATACACTCCTGGTGGTGGAAGTCCAGGAGGTGGAGGGAGTCCTGGTGGTGGAAGCCCAGGAGGAGGATACACTCCTAGTGGTGAAAGCCAAGGAAATGGTGGTGAAGGGGGTGGAGAAGGGTACGGTGGTGGTGGAAAAGGTGGGAAATGAGAGGAGCCTGGAAAAGGACGAAAAGGTGGCGAAGGAGGTGGAGGATATTGAAATAGTATTAATGAAAATTATGACATACATAATAAAGAAGAATGACGTGTTGCTGCATATCAAACCAAACTCCATAGTTAGACAACAACTTACTTCTTTCTTCAACTTAAATGTAGCTTTTAATATCATAATTGCTTACATTCTCCCCTTTTTTTTGTAAGTTAATATTCAATGAATATAATATATCACTTACATCAACTATCCTCTTAATGTGCAAGGAATCCAAACTTAGTACAACATTTCACCAATTTATCTTCACTATTTAAATTAAAAATATATATACAAAAAGTTATATACAATTCTTAATTTGACTATTTTAATAGTAAAAATATATTTGTAACTAAATATTAATAAAAATTATTAAAATAATAATAGTAAGTGATGTGGGTGGCAGTGATAGTTGTGAGTTGTGAAAACGCAGCACATTCGAACTGGTCTTTTGTAAACAGGTGGTTGATGGGGAAGGATGAGGAGATGTGAAGGAGGCATATCTCTTGCAGCAACCGTAGTTGCAAACAGCAGAAGACTATGTAGAGTTGGTACTGTTACTGAAGGAAAAAAAAAGGAAAGATATGACTTAAAAGAGAAGAATTCCTGAACCACTTACAGGGAGATCACAAGGAGAAGGTTACAGTGATCAAAATCCACTCAAATTCACGAAGAGGAAAAAGAGAAGGTTGATTTTCTATCAAATTAACTAGTTGGAATTGAAAAGGAATATAGTGTTGTTTTATTTTGGCATTGCTATGAGTTAATTGTCAAGGGCAGATCCTTTAGATTAAGCATAGCCAATGTCTAGTGTTCATAAGGGAAATGTCTATTAACCCTCATTTGGTTTGACCAATTGTGTTATTTATAAGGTGATATGTATATAATGGTTGAAATACCTCTAAAATATTATTTTTTTAATTTATTTTATTTTTGTTGATAAAAGAAAATCATTTACGAGAATTGAGATTTTAGAAACTCATGTTATTGCAAAAATATTCAGAAAAATTTAAAGTTACTTATTATTTTGAATTATACATAAAAATAATGAGACCGGTTCAAGTTTTAGGGTGTCATAAATTGGTGAGATACAATTGTGTAGTTATTTCTAATTGTAGCAATGTTTAATGAAATCCCCACCCTTTAAAAACTTTCACCAAAAATAGGTTTAAAAAACTTTATAATAAAGTCCCTGTAGCTACAAGCTAGCATCGTTAACAAGCTCTTTAAGTATCGTTCACACTTGAGACACGTGTATAATTATGCACCAGCACTACATTCTGTCCATCCAGAAATTATGGTTCTAACTTCTAACATTTGCACCGTTAATTTGGGTTGGGTAATCAAATGCACGAATCTTGAACGTTTGTTTCTGAGTAGTGATGTTATATTTTGACAACGTTTTCTCAGAACATAAATAGAAAGACGGAGGAAAGAAAATTCGAAAAAAATGTCATAAAGAAAGACATGACGACAAATATAAATTATAAAGAAGTATAATGGAAAAAAAAATATTATCCGTGATCAACCTATTACAAGAAAATCATGAAATAAAAATCAATTTTAGAGACAAAAAATAATTAGTTGTTATAGTGATTAATTTAGAAACCATTTTAGGAACTAAATAAATTTTTGGCTTTTAAATTAGTTTCAATTATTGTTAAATAATTTTTAAATTGATATCTAATTAGCTAAGGTTTTAACTATCAATTATTTATATTCTAATTTTGGTAGTAATTGGTAGTAAAAGCCGTGGTCGCTAATTAAATACCAATTTAGAAACCATTTAACAATAATATAAACTAATTTAGAAACCATAAATTTATTTAGTCCCTAAAATGATCTCTAATTTAGTCACTATACCAACTAATTATTTTTTGTCTCTAAAATTAGTTTTATTTCATGATTGTCTTGTAGTGTAAATAATAAACATGGGTATCTACATCATTAACTTCCATTATGCAATATTAGAAAATAACTACATGTTTAAGTAATTTGATTTATGACAATATCACAGGTTATGACATCAAACAGTCAACTCTTCAAGAAAAAATATTATCGTGATGAGATAAATAATTTTTCCAAGCAAACTCTTGGATTGATCAAATATCATTGAAAAATGAACTCAGGTCTATTACAGGGACAATAGACAATACATATGACAACATATCTAATCAAAAGCATGAACTCTATTTAAAGGGAACATTATTCTTACCCATTTGTGCTTTTGTTAAAACACCATTCCAAAGAATAAAACCTTGATATGCTGAACGAGCATTACTAGACAATCATTAAATAGAAATCAATTTTAGAGATAAAAAATAATTAGTTGTTATATTAACTAAATTAAATTCTATTATAGAGACTAAAATTATTGCTATCAAAATTATTTTTTATTATTGATAAATAGTTTATAAATTAGTATCTAATTTAACTACTAGTTATTTACCATTTTTTATCATTTATTAAAAAATAATAGTTGTTAAAAATTAATTTATTGTGATATTTAAATAAATAATTAAATAGTTAAAACTCCAATCAATATCTTTAAATCATAATTAGAAGTTTAATATTCATTATTCAAAATTATTCATTACCAGGATATATAAATTGTTTGATTCTTGTCGTCCATATTACAAACACTCATGCCCTTATTTGAAAAATCTCTATTTTGACTATACGTTTATGTATACATTGAGTTGTAAGTCTATAAAAACTCGTTCAAAATTTATGTAAAAAGTGTAGTATAGTGGTGCACTTAGATTTTATTCCTACTATGAATACTTCTTCTCATCTTTCAAACCTACGTGACTTGAAGAAGAAAAGAAGAAAAAGTTGAATCCCAAAACAAAATTTTCTTTGAGGACTCCCCCAAAACTACACAAGGAGAACATTTGAAATGTTCTACCAAAAATTTGAACACTTAATGTTTGTAGCAATTTTGTTCGATATTTTTATGCAACCAGTTTGCACATTTCCCTTAGTTGCCACTTGCCATCTTCTGTTAGACTTGCTTACCTCAGTTTACACACTTGTCCCAGTTTAACCCTTTGGTGGCTCAGTCCGTGTTGATAAGGATCACTGACTCCATTAATTATCCTCACAATCAGCTAAACATGCCCGTTTTCCAACCAAGAGAACATCTACTTCAGCTCTCTTTAATCTTCTTCCATCATCACTATAAATAGCTGTCAAGAAACACAGTCTTTGTATCTCACAACAACTCCTAACCTAGTAGCAAAGATGAATACCAAATCCCGTTTCTTCTTTTGCTTCCTCTGCGCCTTTCTTCTCATCTCTGCTGTGGCAACTCAGCCATCCAAAGATGGTACAAAGGGTAAGTATATATTTGTTGCATCTGTTCCTTCCTCATATCACCAATAACCACTGTTCTACCAATTAATCTGTATCTATCTTTCTTGTTATTCCTATTCCTATATTCCCATTTCAGTTAAGCATTGAAATTCCTCCTGAAATCCTCATGCATTAGGGTAGTGTAAGCCACCATGCTAATAAGACATTTATCTTAGACACAATTATTTAGGGTCTCAAAATGTATTCGTTCCTTCAATAAATTATTTAATATTAATTAGATTGAGAAATATATATATATATATATATATATATCATATTATTTTATATTACTTCAATCAGTAAGATTTCATAATTTAAAGATATGAATATAAGTGTTGTTATAAATTATTTAAGTGCAATATTATTATTTATTTTAAAAAGGTTAAGAAAATTGTTTTGCATTTATTTAAACTTTATCTCTCTTCTCTCTAAAACACTGTATACTTTAGTATGGATTAATGATTAAAAAGGAGATATTTTAATGAAAATATTAATAGTAAACAATTACACGTTTAAGTGAAATCAAATAATATTATTTTTAATAATAGAAGTGTTTAAAAAATTCAGATACTACTGTAGAAATAGCCTTTTCACACTATTATTAAAAAACACATCTGTCTTACAACTTTCTTTTATAATAAAATACTATATTATAATAAAATAATAATTTATTTGGATATAAAATGAATATAGAACACTTATTGTATCAAAGTATCATTGCTTCCTTCTCTATTCTCCAACTTCTTTATGTAAAGAACACCACAAGTCTCCATTATTTCAATAATATATATTCTCTTAGGATGTATACCATGAATATCAATTATTAATCGTGTTACTGTAAATAAGAAGGAAGGTTGCTGAGGAGGGAAAAGTGCAGCGGATAATTAAATTTGGAAGGATGATAATCGTTAAGTTTTTTTATTATAAATAGTGAGAGGTGAGTATAGAGACATATTTAAAAGGTTTTAGAAAGTAAACTCTCTTCCTTTGGCTTCGGTTTGTTGAGATGAGAAGTCTTAATGGAAAGTTTCTTGTGTGAGTTGTGAGAAAGAGCAGATTGTTTGTCATTTATTTTTTTAAGTGTAAAGTTGTGTGGGAAATTTGGGAAATGTAGTTCGATGAATTACTTTGATGTAATTGTAGGTGAAATTATGAGGGGAGTGTTGTGGATTGTAATTGTAGGTAAAATTTGGAAACATAAAGTTGACCATATTAAGGTGTTTACGATGATTTAAAGAAAAACTTAGACTTGGTTAACCAGTAAAGAAAATGTGTAAATTTTTCTTACTCTGATTGGTGTTTAGAATTTCTGGTATGTATGAATGAAATTTGTTTTATTTTTTCCTTTGGTTTGACTCTTTAACCCCTTTTAAGAAGGAAGAAGTTGTGTGTTTTACAAATTGGTCTTTAACTTTGTTTGGAGATTCCTTTTTGGTTTTTGGTTTAAGTAACTCTAAAGATGAGCTTTTGTATTGGAAAATGATTCACTTTGATTTTTGTGTTGATAGAGTGGGATACACTTTTATTGTGTTTGCTAAGTTATTTATGTTCCTCTATTTGTTTGAGTTTTGTGTTTGTGGTTTGCTTATGATTTTATTCTTTTTAGTTTTGATGTATCGATATATTCTAGCTGGTGTTGTTAAGAATGGCTTCTCTTTAGGCGATATTTTTTTATTTTGGATTAGTTGATAGCTTTTGTTTTGTTGGAAGATTAATCTAAATTATGTAAGGGTTTATTTTGTATAAAAAAAAGATGAATCACCTCTGAAACCTTTTTGGTTAAAAAAAACTTGTAAATAAATTATATGCTCAGTAGTTATACTCGTAAGTATGTAACTTCTAAAGAGAAAGAAAATGAAAGAATCGATATCATATATACTTAAAATATTTTAAAATGTTCGTCTATGCCTGTGCAGAAGAATCAGAGACACGAGCAGGATTAGATGACAGGGGAAGAGATGGAGGAGGAGGACCCGGTGGAGGCGGGGGACACGACGGAGGAGGACCCGGTGGAGACGGGGGACACGACGGAGGAGGACCCGGTGGAGGCGGGGGACACGACGGAGGAGGACCCGGTGGAGGCGGGGGACATGACGGAGGAAGACCCGGTGGTGGCGGGGGACACGATGGAGGAGGACCCGGTGGAGGCGGGGGACACCACGGTGGAGGATGCGGATGCTGTGGTCAATTTGGCTGCAGATGTTGCTGAAATCGGAAAGACAAAGTTGATGCATACAAATAAAGTGTGTACTCGATGTGATAACTAGTATGTGAATTAAGAAATAAGACATAAGAACAACTAAGAAATAAAAGCATGGAATCTATCTGTGCTAGGGTTGTCCTTCAAACATATGTCCTTGAAGCACATCTTTTGACTATACCACCTCTTATAAGAGTTATGTTATTCTACCCTCTGTTCCTCAATCTCCTTTAACAATAATTAAGAAATTTAGTTAACTCAAAATTATTTTTACTTATGAATATTTTACATAATTTCAGAAAATTACACCTTAAAATTATTAAACATGGAGAATGGATATTATCAATTCATGAATGCAGAACATAGATCTATGGTTATTATGGGACGTGTCCCAAAAAATTTTGATTAATTAATGAAGTTCCATGTTAGAATTAACGCAACTTATTGCAGGGCCCACCTATAAGCGACTTTCGAAATGACAAAGATGACTAACCTGCATCAGTTCTTCTATTTCTTTTTTCCCCTTAGAATCATGCATTTTTTTGTGGTTTGATCGTAGTTTTAAAATTTTATTTTAGTGTTTTAGTGGCATATTTTAAGTTCTTTATAATTGATCTCACACAAAAATTAATATAAATACGACAAACTATATCTAATATCCTATGATCCGTTTGATTTTTAGGAGTAAAATAAATATTTTAAAAGTTTCATTAATCATGCATATTCAATTAGAAGTAAGCATCCTAACATCATAGGTACCAGTACATTTTCTACACAAAAAACTACTGAATTTAAATTTGGTTTAAAAAATTATTTCTATCTAAATATAATTTTCTATAATTTTTTTTTAGGATATTTCTTCTTGCATTCTTACATTTTTCTTCCTAAATCCGTATATTTTTCTCTCTACACTATTACATTCTTTGAAATACCAAAATTATCATCGATAATATTAGGTGTTCCGAAATAGGAATTTCGTAAGTAAAATATGTTTTCATAATAGAGATTTTGAATGATTTTGTATTCAAAGTGTGTTTCTGAAATAGAAAATCCAGAAGGCAAAACACTATTTCGAAATATTTTTTCTAAAACATATTTTTTTAATTTCTGAAATGGTCAATTCGAAATTTATAAAATTTGTTCTGGAATAATCTAGAAGTCATTTTTAGAAGAAATATTTTGGAAAAAATAATCTAGAAGTCATTTTTAGAAGGAGTAAAATGGTCTTTTCCAAATATAATGGGGTGCAGGAAGCCATTTGTTGGGGTGCAGGGAGAAACTCACTTTTTCTTAATATGGATCTCTCCTATTACCCAAACCTATGAAACTTAAGCTTCGCAAAGTCCACATTCTAAACGGATTCAGTTTTGGCAAGCCCACACTCACCCAACACAGTCTGTGAGTTTGGTGGGTTGGCCACAAAAAAGTTAAAAAAAACTAAAAGATAATTTTTCACCTATATTAAAAATCTAATTATGATTTTTCCAAAATGATAACATAATTTGTATATAAAAATCGCCTGAGAAATGTTTTTCTACGTTAGGTTTACTTAATATATAATTTTATTTTAAATAGAAGTATTTATCACCATTCAACAACTGGTACTTAAAAAACAAATTATTTTTACATGAAGTACTTATTTATTAACATTATATATTTTATATTAATAGATACCCAATGAACTCAAATATAAAACCCTAGTGGTCGGTGGATTAAACGATTCCGGCTAAAAAAACCTAGCAGTTTAAATAGAGTCAAAATTTTAAGACCATGTACCATGCATGTTATGAAGATATCTAAGTTTTATTTATTCGAGTTACAGTATTATAACAGTGAAGAATATTTATTATGATGTTTGGATCAAACTACAGTGGTCCAACCTAATAACCAAAATAGTTGATTCTATATATTGCATTATTACTGGTAAGAGAATACTTCAAAACAAAAAAAAAGTAACCAATGAAGGAGCAGAGGAACATTATCAAAAAGAGAAAAAGACAGAAGAACTGATGAATATATAACTATGCATGATCATGGATGACAGAGGAACTAGAATATTGCTATGCATGTATTTTTTTTCTGATAGAGATATATAATAATATAAGAAAATTCTTCTCAAAGTTTAACTATAATAACTTAACATTAATAGACTCAGGATAGATAATGTTTATGCATTTGCTTAAGATATCTTCACTTTTTTTTACTTTATTTTATTTTTATCTCTGTATTTTTATTATATCATATTATTTACGTGTATCCAAAAAATATCATTTATTGCGTATTATTGGAATATGCAAATGGACATAGATTTATCTGATAAGAATCAGATACAGTGAAGAATAAATATGGGTAGATAAACCCTACTAAAGCTTTGAATGGAAACATGGGCCACGCATGGCAATAAACATGACGCAGATTTCCCAATGGAATGACCCCATTTGCCTCCTCTTTATCACAAACTACAGTGTTCATTTCTTCTCAATTTCTAATTTTAATTCCTTGATTTTCTCATGTTCACATGTTTGTTGTTCATTGTCCATAGTATCTGGCACTTACCTATTGGATGACACCATTTTCAATCTAAACCATCAATTATTATTCTCACTCTATAGTCACTGGGATAATCTCGATGCTTCTCACTACTCACCACAATGAAATAAAAAGTAGAATCTTCACTTTCTCTTTAAATTGGACAGGTAGTATTATTCCGGATTTCACCATATTATAATCTTTTCCTTCGCCTTTTTCTTTTTACTTGTTTGTTTCCTTAGATGTTTGACTCTTGTTTTTCTTAAAAGAAAAGTAATAAATACAAATTGTGATTTTTTTAAGAGAATTTGTAACTTTACATTCATATTTATATTTATAAGATAAAATTATAGTTAATGACAATATGACATGAATTAATAATAAATATGGTAAGTGATTTCTTTATTATATATACCTTTTTTACCTAACTTTCTCTTCAAATGGAACCCCGAGAAGGCTCCACACAACATCTTACCTTGGCAACAAGATCTTCATTCTCGTTTCTAAAATTCTGAGCTAATTCTCCAAAAACACATCAGTAGTTAACTTCCCTTAACATGGCAAGGTACCACAATCAGTACTACTACTTGTGGGAGTATTTCTCTTTCCCTCTCCACCTTGTGTTCTTCGTGTTCATCCTTTTCTTCGTGCTAGCATTCTCCTGGTACATAAACTACGAGTCCTTGTTCGAGGACTTGCTTGTGCAGGTCAAGATCTTGATGGCCCTGGTTCCACTGCTGTTGCTGCTGGTTGTTCACTGCCTCTCAAGTGGAGCATCGTTCCCAATACCGTTGCCAGCAGAGAGAGAGTCGCTTCACAGAGCTGGAGGGTCTCCATGGGGAGTGGCACTGTTGCTTCTCTTTGTGTTGTTCATGATGGCTTACCAATCATCCTTCCACCAACGTTGGTTTCCTTTAGCTACTAGATGAGGTGATACTGTGAGTGTGAGAGAACCTTAGTCTGAGATAATTTTTCTCATATCAGAGAATAAGTGCATACTGAACAATTACTTTTCCTTTGGAGTGGTATCCATAGTCCAGTGAGTTATAACTATAGTAGGTTACTTTTGAACAATATAGAGCAAATTTTGAGTCTTGAGAAAAATGAAGCATCTTCATGCAATAGTTGTATGCAGATTGAATGAGATATGTTATTTTGTTATGATTTATTCTAGTATTAGATATATTATTATTTTGCAATAGTTTTTTTTGTTCTTGTTGTGGATTAATGGTGAGGAAGGAAAGTTCACATGAGTCTTGCAGAAGAGTATGATGAACTCCAAGAAATTAAGACGGAAATCTAGAAAGTGATGGATAAGTGGGTGACCTTGTATAAAGAAGAGAAAGAAAGAACTGACTCGCTTTTCTAACTGATATAACATCTCATGCTTTCGCTTTAAATTTTGTTTCCCTTTAAACGTTTGCAAGAAAAAAAAGGTAGACAGCCAGTGAAAATAATCATCACTTGTATTTTTTTTTACTAAATTTGGTATAATTTTAAATTTTTTTATCAAAATAGAATAGATTTTTCTTAAAAGATTGAGATGAACAATTCATTTGACACGACTTTGTTTTGAGGAAATCGTTTTTTATCAGTTATAGTGATTATATGGCTTTAGTCTCAAAAAATTGAAGTCGTCAAAAAATACTACTATCAAACAAAGTCATGTTAATTAACACAATTTCAGTTCTAACCACTGTAAAAATAGTTACATGTCGGTATCTTCTTAGTTGAAATATATATTTATAAAGGAACCTAAATTTTAAGAACATTAATGTTTGAAAACTTATTATTAGAATCTGTGTTGGAACTTTCTATGGAGAATTTGGGGTGAAAGAAGATTTAGTTTGAATATTTCAGCTCAATCAGGAAAAATGGGTGTTTCTGATCCATGGGAGAATGTTGTAACCATTCTGGAAACGCTTCCCATAAAAATAGGGATTTTTTAATGAACAGTGAACATCGACTTGACGTACATTTTGAAACATTATACATTGTTTGGACTTTGCGAATTGGATGACGATGGTCTCAGATAACGTAAACTCCGAAAAACATTTAGTTCTAGTCACATATATTCTGATCTAAATTGACATTCTCATTTTAAAAGACAATGGAGTTCCTTTGCTTCATATCCCTTTCCAAATTATGTTCTAATTTGAAGTGAAATTAACCATATGAAATTGTTTAAACTTATGCATTACATTGGATTATTGTGTATTATAGAAGAAATCCACATCCACTTATGACACACACTCTATACTTAAAATGCAAATATACATTCAAAGAAAATATATGATGTTGTTTCATAGGACAAAGGTTGTCAAGGATTTTCTAAAGTTAGACTTTTCCATAATATATTTTCTAATATCATATTTTTAATTCTGAAATAAAGGGTAATATTGGAAATTCAAAAGTTAATTGAGTGAAATGATGTGCAGGAAGTAATTAGCGGGTCTGGAAAGAACAAATCAGGCCCAATGTGAAAATTGGGTTTCGGCCTGAAAAATAGTATTTGATTTGAGGGCAAAAGAGAAGATGGGAAAGTTTTGCGCAGGTGGTGTGGTGAGAGACGTTGAGAGCGACCATGGGAAGCAGAGTGCGAGGAAGGGTGGTGCAGTTCGCAAACCTACCCATAAAGCTTTTGATGCCGAAAACATTCACCAACATCCATGAAATTGCGCTGAAGACCATTCCTTCGGCTTCAAAGATCGAGATCAAGCGCGTCCTCGAATCCCTCTACGGGTTCGAGGTGGAGAAGGTTCAGACGCTGAACATGGAGGGTAAGAAGAAGAAACGGGGCGGAGTGTTGATCGCCAAACCCGATTACAAAAAGGCCTATGTCACTCTCAAGAACCCGCTCTCCATTTCGCCCGATCTCTACCCGATCCGAATCATCGAGGAGGATAAGAAGAGGCTCAACAAGCAAACCAAGTCCAGCGTCGTCGAGGAAGAGACCCATGCCAGTACTCACTGGCTCGATGACAGGAAGGAGGCCCAACAGCCATTCAGGGCCCAACAGCATGGACGTTTCGGCCGCCGCCACGAGAGTGCCGATCATGCTAAGTTCCCCTGGTCCAGCATGAGGTCCGGTAGTAGTTCTACTAGATAGTTGTTGTTGATGTTATCTAGGTGTTGGTTGTAGCTGTTAACATGTTTGGTCTGTTTAAGTGTAACAGAAATGGTATGATGGGTTTCATAGGGTTTTGTTCATTAGTGGTGATTATGCTAATAAATTTTTTACTTAAACTCTGTTGTTTTTGCTTAAGTAGAATCACATGTTTCTCATTTACTTATCTTCTTATTTCTTTGCCACTGTGTCAGCCATTTGCACCCAATTTTGGTGAGTGTAATATGCCCTATCAATGCCTATTGATTCTAACTCTTACTGGTTGCAGTTGCTGTGTTTTCTCCATTTTCAACTGAACATTGATTTTAATAAAGTTGATACAGTGATATAGTTTATCTGTAGGAATCTTGTTATCTCTGAAGGCTGAATGAAAGCTGGACAGCTTTGAATTGGGTTGTCCAAATCCACGCCAAAATACATATTAAATACATATAGTATGTTTCATGTGTAGCTTCATAACATGGGTTATTGAATTTCATCATCAAATGAGTTGCGGAATACCCTCTTCTCTATGCTTCCAAGATCACGCCATATCTGTGCTATTTGTCAAAAGTTTCATGAAGTGATTGAAAATGGAGTAAAAAACATTTAGTTGTTGAAAGCTGTAAAATCAACCGGAATAACTTCGTGAACTCGTAAAATCTAGATAGCCAAGCGAAACAAATTTGAACATTTAAACTAAAGGAGGAATTCGATTAACTGAGTTTGGCGTAGATGACATCACATTTATTGAAGCTTTCGGATTATGAATCTACTGGCCTGTTTCAGGTGACTTCTAATTTATATTCCACTTCCTTTCAGAAGAATGATATATGTAAGGTGCTTCTTCTTGTTCCTTGTTTAGGCAATGTTAGTGCGTTCAATTTACGCTTACACGTATGTTATTAACTCTGAAATGCTCTGGTGAAGGTTATATTAACTCAAGGATCATAAATTTGTTTGATTTGATAGGGAAGTATAACTGGGATACAAAAGTAGTTCTAGTACTTGCTGCTTTTGCCCAAGAAAGTTCTCTAAATGTAGGTCATGCTAGGGATTTATTGGTGCGCTAAGGACATTGAAGGAACGAACTGAACCGTTGGGTTGATAGCTGAAATGAAGAACCAATAACCAAGTAGGGCTATCTTGAGGGAAAACTTTGATCCAGTAAGTTTTCCATGCTTTCCTTTATCATTTTTACAGATAGAATTGTTTTCTCTCTACAATTGTAATGTTTATAATGTTGTTGCGGATGTAATGTGGTAAATGCTTTAGCTGGCCTGAACTTGCCAACACCCCATTGCTTTTTGTTGGTTAGAGTTAATCTGTTCAATTTTTTTTTATTTGGTGGCCTCCATGAATCTTCTTGTTGCAGAATACGTGTTTGATCTGACTCATGTTTGAAGAGATAGGTCTTGGTTTATGCCACATTCAATTTCTTCTCCTTTGCATCTACAAAACGTAATAGTCTATACTCATTATTCTCATTTCTCGCAATATTAAAGTATTTCTTAAGTAACTCCCTGTACATATTGGGATATACGTAATGAAAACAATTCTGATTTTATTAACATGAGAAATTTAAATTTAGATTATACAACTCTCTCTCTCTCTCTCTCTCTCTCTCTCTCTCTGAAAAATAAGATAGTTCTGTTGTTGATCACAAAACCATAACTACTTAACCCAGTGGATACATTCTTACTGGCCAGCAAACATATGAATGTGATCATCCTCTAAATGAGAGGATGAGGAAGAGTTATAAGATTGTATGGATTCCCTATCGATCTCCTGATTCATGGACTGAAGCTGATGAAAGTAGTTTATTTTTTTTTTACAAGAAGATCTAGTCTTTTGTCTCCAATCTTTGTTAAGGATATGAATTTTCTCAAAAATCTGTTCTATTTTAGCAGATTGTCTACTTGTCGAGGATGGTCTACTGAAATTAGACTTTTTCTCTATACTTTTGTTTTTCAAAATCCATGAATTATTTTTATTTCGTTATTTCAAAAATTTTACTTAGATTCTTGAGTTGTTCGGTAAGTTATGCATCACTCTATGTCGAATGCTTAGTATTTTCCTGCCATGATTTGGTCCGTGGTCTGATAGGTTCTCGAGGGTTACCTGAAAATGTGAAATGGTGGTTCACAGTCTCGATATTATCCAAGTCGGCATTTGTTTGAGACCTGGTAGCAGTAACTGTCCCCAAAAGCAGTGTCGCTTATAGCAGGATCCTCCATACACAATGGTAATTTGGGGCACGAACCTTGGGTGTGCCATACTGCCTTGCATGCTATGTAGCACTATCCGAAAAAAGGGGATGTATACTTAAACCATTCCCACACTTATAGCATTTAACAGATCATTAAGGGGACACGAAAAAAATACCCATAGCTACTTTCTAAGAGCAACCTTAATACCAGAACAGAAGAAAATACCTTTACATTGAAATATACTAGAAGTGCTCTAGCTTAAGGGTACCTTACACCTTTGGCTAGAACAACTCTTAAGACTTTATTTAACCTTTTTGTTTACTTAGAATAGTTTTACATTTGATTTTCTCAGCTCTGGATTTGGAGTGATTAGATTTTTTGTAGAGCTGGACTTGATTTTCAAATGTTGAGCTCTTTAGTCACCACTCTTAAATCCTTTTAGCAGTTAAAAAAAGCTTTCAAAAGTAGAGAAGTGTTTTATAGAAGCTCATTATGTGCTTGTGTGATAAAATGAATGTCAATAAAGTCTACCACTTTGTCAGACTCGTCAAAAGGTGGCTTAGACTCCACGTCTATCATAAAGATAGAGTTGTGATTCTTCTCCTATGTCATCATCTTCAAAGTCACTTAAGTCCAATCTCCTATGTGAAGATTTCTCTTGATGAAAGAGAATCTGTCATCTTTGTCTGGCTCAAAGACGTCTAACAAATTGTTGGATAAATCTTCTATATTGAATGTGTTTTAACTTATGTTTGCTTCACATGTTGAGCATTTAAGGCCAAAGACTTTCCTTTTTTCAGTTTTGCATCTTGTTGAAGTTCTATCTTATAAACATTTAAGAATCATACTAGTTTCTCTAGAGTAAAATTCTCCAAATTAACCTACAACCTCAATTATTTTGGTAAGACTTTGAGGATTTTATTAATTTTTTTATATAATATTCAAAGAGATTGCAACTCGTTTGATATGGTTTGGAATATGTTAAACATGTTTTTGTATATTTTCATTGACTTCCAATATTAATCATTTTGTACTTTCTATTATTCCTTTTAATATTGGCAAAACCCTCTATTATTCCCTTAAACATATATACTTTAGTGTGTTCTTTAGTCAAAAGCACACATCAAGATATCTAGCCTTTGATTTTAACAAATATCCGAACTCTTAGATTTTTTATCCATTTCACTGTTGGAAGCAATTCCCTTTCACCATCAACAAGAATTGTATTTTTTTAAAAACAGAATAATTTTACACTAATAATGTTGTTATGATTTTTAAGGTAATTATGATACAATTCAATAAATTTATCAAACATGACAATTTGTCACTACAATGACAAAAAGTATTTTTTATTGTTAGTGTACAATCTTTTCTCTTTGATACACATGAATTTACTGACATATCTACTCACTTATTTTATAAAATAACTATTTTAACAGAGTATACCTTAAATATATTTTAAAATATTTGAAAGTATACCTTAGTAAAATATTTATTTAAAAATATGATATTATATGAAAATGTATTTTATTATATATTTGATAGTATGTGGCACTTGTCTTTTTAATTTTTTTTATTAATTTTTCAGTTGCTAGTTCATCCATTGGTGGTTACACAAACCCATAACAATAACAAATGAGATATTTTAATTGGTGTTTATATTTTTGTTTTCCAAAATTACTATCACAGTATTACTGTTACTTGTTTTGTGAGACAAAAAAAAGGTTTATTACTCACACATTAAGTAAACAATATATTAGCTTTCAAATAATAATGTCGTTCAAAATCTAACGTTAATAGAGTCTGATGCAATGCAAAAGGTTTATTTGAAAAAAGTTAAAAAGTATAAATTATTTTTAAATCTAATTTATATTATGTAAAACATTTATGTTAGTTAAGCTTACGCTAATTACGAAAGTACAGTCGACTTATCTAATATTAAGTTAATGCTAACTTTTTAATAAATAAAAATATTTATTTTAGTGTTGGATTAGTGTCGCTTAGTTTATGTTAATAGAGTCTATTTAGTATTTAGATCGTAACGTTAATTTAACCAATTATAAGATGTCACAAACTATTCCTTTTAATAAATAAACATATTTTTGTAAGTGGCTGTTTCTTTGCTTAGCCAAACGTTAATTAAAATAAAAATTAAAAATAAATAAGATAAACATAAACCAGGTTTACTATAAATGCGTATTTGGAACAATGAATAGGAGTCGGAATTATTTTAATCCAAAGGTTAAGATAATTAATTTCATCACTCATACTTTTTTTTTTCTTTTCAAAATAAATCTTTTCACATTCATCTCATTTATCCACATTCATCTTCTTTATCAACAATCATTCTTTTTCCTCACATTCATCTTCTTCGTTCACATTCACATGCATCACATTTCTTCAAACTCATTTTCTTCATCCGCACTTGTCTTCTTTATTCACATTCATCTCCTTCATTTACATTCATCTTCTTAAACCACATTCGTATCTTTTGTCTACACTCATTGTTTTCATTCATACTCATCTCGTTCATTCACTATCATTTTTTTTTTATGTTTTACTTTTATTGAAGATGGAAATGTTATACAAATTTTTTCTTTTTAAAATTATTGTCATTAACATTGACTACATTATTAAAAATACATTTCATTTAACATCAACTTAGTCAATAATAAATTAAATGAATTTTCAAATAAAAACACATTAGTGTTGAATTAACTAACACTAAAAAACTTTTATTAAAAATTAATTTAAAAAATTAATAATAAAATAACATTTACTTAATCTATACTAATGAATTAACAATAATATTTTGAAGTTCAATTGCATATGTGAAATAAATATATGATTTATTTATCAATTTTTCATGGTTAGCATTAACTTTTAGTGACACTAAACCCTAATTTTTTTAGTAGTGGTATAACTACTCACAAATGATATGCACTTCAATGCGTGCTAAGCACGGGTTTGTGTATGTTTAAATATATCTTAATTAATTAATTCATTATACTTTTTCTTCTTCTAAAAGATAAACGAGTGTAACCCAGCAAAATTATTAAAAAACCAACCATCGTTTTTCAAATAGTCATTTGATTATAAACTAATTTTTAATTTTCAATATATATATTTGTATGATTCAAAGTTTTAATTATCATTTCAAAAACAAAAGTTTCCACTTGATGAAAGAAAAAAATTAACAATTGATACCCAAACTAGAAACACATAAATGTTTAAGACTTTATGCTAAATTAATTTTAGAATGCAATTCAAAATATTTTTAAGATGAAAGTATACAAAGTTTAAGAGTTAAGTTATAGTGCACTGTGGATTATGATAGCCAAGCTTTATGAGCCAGTTGGAGGTGACATTGTTGAGAATAAATTGGTGATGTATTAATGGTGGTGATAATGAGAAAAATTAGTTATTTGTAAGTTCATATATTTTAAAAAAAATATTTATTAGATGGTTTTATTTCTATTTTAGATAACCATTCCATTACATTTGTATTTTCGTGAATTGGTGATGAGTAATGTTAAAAATAAATTGGTCATTTATCAGTCTGTGACAATAACAATACAAGTTATTTATAAGTCCATAGTTGATGAAGTAAAAAATAAATTAATCATTTAGTAGTAAATTTTAGATATTTATACAAATAGTATTTGTGAATAATTTTGTTAAACTATGATCCGCATGAACACTACTTAGAATTCTTTACAAATAACAAATATTTAATGAAGTAAAATCTTAAAAATGACAAACACTTAAATGATGTTTAAATTACAATTAAACTTTATTTTCGAATGGTGATGTCCACAATTCATTTTTCAGTTTCATTTCTATATTTTTTTTCCCTTTTTTTTTAACTCTTTACAACTCCATTTACTCCTATCATAACCATTTTTTTTCATGTTCCTCTTCAAAACAAATACAACAAGAATTCTTTAAAAATAATAATTCTTTAAAAATTATTAATAAATTAATTTGTTTAAGCACATTTTCATTTTAAAAAAAAAGGTAATTTATTTAAACAAATTTTCATTTTAAAAAAGATAAAATTTGTATTATAACACTTTTTATATAAATTTAAATGACAATAAGTTTTAAAATGTTATTATATATTAATCATTATTGTAAAATAAAGTTATGATAAAATGTTTTAAGACATCCATCATCTTAAATATTAATTTACTGAAAATATTTAAATGATACAAAAATTCAAAGACGGATTAATAACTAAAGTTTTTAAAATTTTAACACAATAATATAATATAATTTATTTTTTTAGCATGAATATTATTATTATATAATTTATCATATATATATATATATATATATATATCACTATTCTCTCTTAAATGTCGTTAGTAGTTGTCATTGATACATTATTTTGTACTAGTGTTAACCTACCTAATTAATTAGAAATCTGACCAACCCTATTTTATTTAAAAACTTATTTTGAAATATGAATATAAAAAGGTTGGTATAGACCTATTTATCTAATTAGGTTATTAGTAACTATACATTATATTATTGTGTAATATGTATCATACATGATATATTATCTAGTAATGGATATTCTTTATCAAAATAAACCTGTGTGATGAAGTATCAACGAACTTTTATTTGCATTCAATTTTATAAATTTAAGCTATTTTGCAAAATTCTCTTTTCAATAGTTAGATTGGTAAATTTGTTATTTCATAAAAACCTATTAAGTGATGCGTAGAAAAAAAGGGATACATTATTTCATTGATCATGTCTCATACATAAACGCACACATTAATGAGATATCAAATAATTTTAAAAATATAAAATCTGTACCCTTGATAAATTTAATAAGAACATTTGATTTTGAATAATGAAATTTACTATTTACAATTCACTCTAGTAGCAAAGAAAGTCTATTGGGCCAGACTTGAATATGTATAACTTTGCAGGTTTTCAGTGTTGGGCCTAATACCAGATGAGAATTGTAGTTCTCTTGTTTTTAAATTTAAAAAAAAATACAAAATCATACTTTAAAAGATTTTTTCTGTTTAAAGTTGAAGCATGGCTTACTAATTTGAAAATATTTTAAAACGTATCCATTTGGTAATTTTTTAGAGAAATTATTTCATTTAATAAAAGAATTGACACAGTTTTAGTTATTTGTTAGATAGAACTTAATCATGAATGAAATGAAAATTATAAATATTGTTTTAAAATATATACAAATAAACCATTACATTAGAACCATGTGAAGTGTAACTGTAATATTATGTGTTTGGTTCAACTTGATGATTGAACTTTGTATGTTATTTTATGGAATTTTCTAATTAGGCACCAATTTCCAAATGGACCATTTGTCACATAAAATTCCAAATAAAAAGTCATGTTATGTTATGTCAAACTCATTGACTCAAAATTGAATAATGAATTTAATTTAAACTAAGTAAATTTATATTGAAACTATGTTCAAAATAAATAAAATGATTTGATTTTTCTGGGTTTTTTGTTTCGTGTAGGTATTTTTTTGGATTTTTATAAATAGGGATTGGTTGGTTTGGTTCTATTATTTGTCTTGTAGTTTGTTTGTTTTTTTCATAAAAGATGTAAAACTACTATGAATTCATTTTATATAGTTTTAAGGTTTTGTACGAGTTGTTTTAGTTTAGTTTCTCATTACTTATATTTTTCTTATTTAATAATATATAATTGTTGGATTCTAGAATTTCAATCTCATGCAAAGTTTTATTTAAAAATAAATTCAAAATAAATAAATAAAAAATAGTAGTTGATTTCATACACTCAAATTACAAAGAAAATTGATAAACTTAAGTTTAAAAACTTTACCATGCAATTTTTTTTTCATGTCATTTAGCAAAAGCAAACCTTATCCATGAAAAAAACTGAAAAGAAAAGTATTAATTATTGTTCTTACAAAATGGGTAAGAAACTCTCTTCAAACTAAGTAAGCTAACTTCTCGGGTTGAACTTTCGAATAGGATTCTTAAGGTAAGACTATCCAGGTTGGACTCTTAGCTTGGGTCCTTCATGTTGGGCTCTTCAGGTTGGGCTTTCAGATTGAGCTCTTCAAGTTGGGCTTCAGGTTGGATTTGAGTCTGACAAGTTTATTAAGTTAGGTTGGATTTACTGCACTTTCGACTTCTCCTCTTGGTCTCCTCTCACGGTTAGGTGTGTGTACCTGTAAGGCGCTCCGATGCCAAAGTCAGAAATAGTTCATATAATCATCAGATAAAATTCACTCTACTTACCTTTAAGACTAATGTTCTATTTATAGTGTCTTCTTATTAGACTTATAACCTATTTTTAATTTTTTTTACACCCAATATCATTTTAAACACACCTATTAATTTGGGTTTTATTAAGTTGAATTTTACTCCGGTAACCATATATATTTATATTTAACATTTATATATATATATATATATATCAACTAGTTCGACTATATTTTTCAGTGCATTCTTTCGATTATATCATTCTGTCCAAAAAAAAAAAAGTATATTAATCATTCTATAAAGTATCGTAATAAAATAAAATAAATAAATTTGCACAACATTGTTACTAAAGCAAATTTATTTTTCAAGGTGATTTAGATTAATATGAATTCAATCGTACTATTATATTTCTTAAATAATTTTATAATTGAAATTCATGCATAATTTCAATTTTAAAAATATATTTTAAATATACTGAGTTCAGAAAGATAGTCTTTTAACTCACAATTTTTTTTTCTTATTATTGCTATTAATGTGTGATTTTTTTCTCTATATTTCTATTAAATAAATTTTCATTTATTCATTATCATATATATAAAAGTAAAAAAGTGTATTATTTATTTTGTAAAGACAAGAACATTGAGTGAACCTTACACGAACAATCCAATCCATGTACAGAAAAGGTGAAGCAATTATGGTACAAACTTTTAAACTATCCAAACCGTTAAATTTGTCACTGCAACCATGCAATAATTGCACTCTTAAATTATTATTTTGTTAAAAGCAGATTAAATCATTTATACCTAGATGGTAAAAGAAGCAAGAAGAAAGAAGAAAGAAAATCAGTAAAAAAATTATTTAACATAGTAAAAATACATATTTTTAATTATAATTTTATTTATCTAATAAAAAAGAGATAGAATAAAATTATGTAATAAATAGTAAAACGGGTTTCATTATTTTTTTTCTATATTTGATTGAATCAAACAATACATTATTTATTTTCCATCTTTCTCCATCCTCAATCAAACAAAATATTAGAATCTTATGCATAAATATATTTTATTATTATCACAATATATAGATATAGAATATTTAAAAACTTGAATTTATTATCATTAATCTGATTAAATTTGATTTTAAAAGAAAATAGAGATCCAACCTTTCAAAATTGTTAGAATTAATCTACTTTATTTTGACAAAATATTGTCATTAATCTCCAACCAAATAAAAAAACGAATTAGTTTGATTTGAGTTTTCGGTCTAATGTACAATAATATAAAATATTTTATATCATCAGTACATTAAAAATTGTATTAATATTTTTTATTTTCATATTATAACTCTTTACTAAGATATACTTTAAATATGGTTGCTCCATAAGCTAATTACTATTTACAAACCAATGGTATTTTATGTATTGTGGTTAGTATATACTAATTGTATTATATATCTCAATTTTTTAATTTTAAATTATAATACCGGCTTATTTCATCTTTTTGCTTTTGAATTAAATTGAACTATTTTTGCATAACATTTCTCTAGCATAAAAAAAAAATGTATCTATAAATAGTAAAAAGAAAAAAATAGTATAATGTATAAAAAATAGAAAATTATAAAAATTAAATTAAATATGTTGTCAAGTACTTCATATCATGTTTTAGATACCAAAGTGATTCAACCTTCTATCAACTTTTTTTTAAAGTAAGCAGGTGATCCAACTCATCATCAGATTCAACCTCCATTTCAAATTCATCAAACTCTTACCAATGCATCAAGATTCACCCTTAACACAAATTCATGACTTACAAATAGTGAAAGTACCATTATATAGATGTGAGGACATTTCACAAAGCTTCCTTCTTCTAAAATTGTTTATCTAGTTTCATTAGACATCAATGGAGGCTGACATAAAAATGTTTATAGTCAACATCTTTTGAGTGTTTCTAATAAAATCACATAAACTTAGGATCACGATAGTAAATTAATATACCTTTATAAGAAAATGATATATAAGAAGATAATAAGAAAAATATATTTTTTATTGTCTTATGTGTAAAATCAATGTATAAAAAATATATACAAGTGCATGGAGACTTTCTCACTCCAAATTAGTAGGGATCCACTATCATTATTAAATTAATTGCATATAATTGCGTAAAATATCGTACAATATTGCATATAATAATTGCGTATAATTTGATAATTATTATTTTATTAATAATCAATGCTTTGAGACATTCCTTATTGTGTGTACTGCAATGTGAATGAGGTTTGAACCTCAAATTCGTTGCACAAAATTTGTAATGAATTTTTTATTCATCATTGTCACGACCGAAATGAAGGTTTGTTTATGTGTGAAACTGTTTGATCATTTTTTAACTAAATACTCGTCAGTTAAAGCTGAAACTTGTCGCGTTTCGTCCCAAATGCTCCCTTGCATTTTTTTATGCATATGGACAAATTTACTGATAACTTGTATGTTACTGTCATTCTTTCTGTAAACACAGTTGAGACACTCACTATAGCTATACAATATCTCTTATAGGACAAATTTGGATTAGTCATAGTAGAGAGGAGGGAGATGGGGAATTTATCAAGATCAAGACGAAGAAGTCTGGTTTATGTTAGGATAAGAGTAGATTAGTCTCGGTGTAGCTTTGGTTTGTACATTTAGTTTTATTCATTCTTTAGTTATAAAGGCAACACATTAAAGACAATTGGCCAAACTATTCTGATTATGATGCATTTGTAATTAACTTTTTTAGGTTTGGGTAGCAAGTATGGGATAGTTCAAACCTTCAAACTCGTCATTTTCCTCGCTGTTTTTTCATCACAAAACCATACACAAAAACAATTATATGAAAGAAATTTCTATCCTCCTCATATACACCAATGAGTATAACTAGTCTCCCAACGTACATCCATGTCTATTCTCTCCACAAGTTAAGATCAATCTTACTGGAAAAAGAATACAAATTGGAGTCATGGTATTTAAAATATTTAAGCATTGGTGTCACAAGCTCGTCTTCATCAAACATCTCATCCATCCTAAAACCTGATATATCCAACTGTATAAGCTGGAAAACAGAGATTATGAAATTCTTGACATCGCCATAATAGACACAAGAGTGAAAATAGAGATACTGAAGATTAACACACTCTTCAAATAGGTTAAGGGAATCTCCCATCCAACGTTCAAATCGACGAAAGTTCAGGAATATTTGTCACGACAGACTCAACGGAGATGGTAATAACCTGAATGGTCGTGGATATGGATAGTGTATGAGTAACATAATCAATGATAGAATCTACAAATTCGTGTATTAAGGAAATAATAAATTATCAAATTGTACGCAATTATTATATTATTATATGTAATATTGTACGATATTGTATCCAATTATATTATATATTTCCTATACATGAAGTGATGTAAATACACTTATTTATTTTTACATATTCTTACATACAATTTTCTTATATCGTGATCGTCAAGTTCATTCTCACACTCTAAACTAAGTTTGTAAATATTGCTAGAAGAATCTATAGCAGACATAAAACTATTTACAAAATTCTCAAAAGATACAGAATCTCAATTGACGAATCATCCAAATTGAGCACCAATACCCAAATATGCCTCCATCTTTTGCTCAAGAAGCAAGTTTGAACTAAAACCTTACATTTAGAAAAGAAAGTATCTTAAGCAAGAGTTCGTCAGGTAACTAGGTAACTGACTCAATCTTTTCTCAGTTGTTACTCTACTACTATTTTCTTTTGCCGCCAAGTTCACAACAATTTTTCTCCTACGGAATGAAAAGTTTCCTCTCTTCATTTCTTCGAATTTTTTTCACTCTCATTCTTCTCAAAATACCTAGAGTTACAAGTCATTTTTTCTCCTAACACTTTGCTAACAAAGATTATTTTTAATTTTATCTCAATTTTTTTTCATCTAATTTTTGTTTTATTTAGATTTTTTTATTATATATATATTTTTTTTTTCACCACAATATTCTTGCATTGATACTATGTGAATAAGAAGTTATAAAAATATTTAACAAGTAAACTTAAAAAATAAAGATGTAATTATTAATGAAAATAATTTTAAAATGAATTCTTTAATTCAATATGTTTATATACATTTTAAATTTTATATGAAGAGGGTTTGAACATATAGAGCTGTTAGTTAGAAGAAACATAGAAACTGTGAATTTTGTCGGAATAAGAGTGATATTTAGAGAAGTAACCAATTAAGTATATGGTCTAATAAATTGTTTGGGCTGGTATTACTAACTTTATATCTTTAGTAGAATTTTTTTTTGGTTATTTGCAGGGAGGAAAACATGAGCCACATGATGGAAGAAGGAAAGTATAGATAATATTGACTCAAATGTATATTTGTATTTTGTACGAATGATTAACATACAGTAAACTGGCTTAATAAACTATGAATCTGACTGAATGTAATAGAAAGACAACATAGATAAGAAACTATGTGATATGCATAATATGTACTTTATCTAAAGATGTAACATAGAAACTGTGAATTTTGCCGAAACAAGAGTGATATTTAGTGAAGGAACCAATTAAGTATATGTTCTAATAAACTGTTTGGATTGATATTACTAACTTTATATCTTTAGTAGAAATCTTTTTTGGAAAGTATAGATAATATTGACTCAAATGTATATTTGTATTTTGTACGAATAATTAACCAACTGGCTTAATAAACTATTAATCTGACAAAGACAACATAGATAGAGAACTATGTGATATGCATAATAGGGACTTTATCAAAAGATGTATTTTCGTTGGGGTGTTGTTAGGGGATGAACTCCTTTATAATATTTATTTTCTCCTGTATAATATTGGCTTGAATTATAGGAAGCTGGTAAAGGAATGTAAAAGGTTTAGACACTCTTAAATGTCTCAATTATTTAATTTATTCATTGCTGAGAAAAAAAATTATGTGTAAGAAGAAATAAGGAAGGATAAGTGAATAATATTATGTTTATAAAAAACTAAACCAATATACTTAAGTAAAACACATTATTTTTTATCGATGTGACTTACAAACTTCAATGAAATTATTTATTTATTCGAGTTGATAAATGTTATTTGAATTATTTTAAACGTAAAAGATTACGATAAAAAAAAACTCAGAAGAAGATCTAGTTAATAATTTATTATAAAAGAAATTAAAATGATAAATGTTTACTGTTTAATATAGCATTTGAACATATAGAACGGTTGGTTAGAAGAAACATAGAAAGTGTGAATTTTGAGCACCAAAACCAAACCAAATAAAATTGTCTGATACACATAATAATCAAATGCAAAAGGTAAAAGTTGACATTAAAAAACAAAAATAAATATAAAAACATGTCCCTTACATCAAGATAGCAAAATAACCAACATCCATTACAAAATCACAACAAAAAACACAACTTCTAGTCCAAAATGAAATTCGTTCAAAGTTCTTTATGAGTAATCTTCAATCAACCTCTTTTTGCCTTTTTGTACCTGTACCAAAAAAACACAACATTATTAGAAAAAATATGTGCTTTTTGTTTATACTTTTATGTAACTTTATTTTGTTCATACCTCCGTATTGATATAAATCAAATTACGAAGTCTCACCAAATAAATAGGCTTTCACGGCCCTATGTATAAAAGTGACATCATTGATTAACTCAAAAGTTTGCATTCTAGTGAAGGGAGAAGATTGATCCTCAAATATATCAGGAAACCTAGATAAAACCTACAAATAATATGAATGATTAAATTATGTAACATTGTAATTCAAATATTAAATTATAGTAAGATAACAACTAATTATTAACTGAAATATCTTATTTGATAAAAGAAATACTTACATTTCAGTTGAGAAGGATATAAATTTTACTTGTCAAAGTATTTCAAATAACTTGATCAGACGATACAATGAATCAGTATCTCCTCATATACACCATGATGAGTATATCCATGTCTATTTTCTCCACAAAATTAAGATCAAGCTCACTGAAAAAAAAAATCAAACTCAGTTCTCTTAATCATGACAAGAGATATAATGAATGTATCCAAAATAACATTGAATACAACAAAGAAATAACATTCTACGATATTGTACCCAATTATATCCAATCCATTTTTCAGTTTCCTTTCTATATTTGTTTCCCTTTTTTTTAACTCTTTACAACTCCATTTACTCCTATCATAACCATTTTTTTTTCATGTTCCTCTTCAAAACAAATACAACAATAATTCTTTAAAAATTATTAATAAATTAATCTGTTTAAGCACATTTTCATTTTAAAAAGGTAACTTATTTAAACAAATTTTCATTTTAAAAAAGATAAAATTTGTATTATATCACTTTTTATATAAATTTAAATGACAATAAGTTTTAAAATGTCAAATTCAACAAGCAACTAAATTTTTAAAAAATGTTATTACATATATTAATCATTATTGTAAAATAGAGTTATGATAAAATGTTTTAAGACATCTATCATCTTAAATATTAATTTACTGAAAATATTTAAATGATACAAAAATTCAAACACGGATTAATAATTAAAGTTTTTAAAATTTTAACATAATAATATAATGTAATTTATTTTTTTAGCATGAATATTATTATTATATAATTTATCATATATATATATATGATAAATTATAATCTAAGTAGTTATTAAATTAATTGCATATAATTGGGTACAATATCGTACAATATTACATACAATAATTACATATAATATAGTATTAAAAGTTACATTTATATATTGGTAATGGAGATGACAACCAGTTAGTTACTTCATGAGAAAACCACGACATCTCAATTATACAACAGACCAAAGCAAAGAAATTTCAAGCTGCTATTTATAGTACATTACATCTCCTACAACCTAATCCAACTCATCGTCAGATTCAACTTCCAGTTCAAATTCATCAATCTATTTAAAGTAAGCATTCTGGTTTTTTTATATATTCTTGGAGGTGGTGATCAGGATTGCATCTTTTTTAGATGTCAAAGTATGTTTCTGAAAATTCAGCAAATATGTATCAGATACTAGCAAAATATTTATTTTGACATGATTGAATAATTAACTTAAAAACAAGGATATAGAATCTAGGGTCACTACTAAACAATATTTCACCTCCATTCTCCGACAAAATAAAATGTCACAAGCAAGGCAACAAACAAAACTTATTGAGGTGCATGATATGAAACTATAACTTACTAAAAAATTATATATATGACTTCCATCCAACAACTATTTCAAAGATTTTATTAGAACAATGACTAATGTGTAATGACAAAGGAAATGTCAATAGTTGGGAATCAGAAGAACTATCTCATATTGAAAAAGGCTCCAAACATTATTCTAATGCAATATAAATATGGTGTTCGTGAACCAGGCTCCCCTATATTCGAACAAGTTGATAGGTTGAATTTGTGGCTATATAACCCATGACACAATCACCAAGAGGCAATCTTACCAATGCATCAAGATTCACCCTTAACACAAATTCATGACTTACAAATAGTGAAAGTACTCATTACATTTTAGATGTGAAGACATAGAGCTTCCTTATTGTAAAATTGTCGATCTAGTTTCATTAGACAAGATTTAAAGATCATTCATGGCACAAAAATTGACACATTCACTACAAAGGCACGGTATTAATCTTTCTTAAATAGTTATCGAAAATTATCGGTACAATATTTTTAACAAGATAGTTTCATAAAAGATCATGTTCTTGTCGAATAATCAATTCAACATCCTTTGAGTGTTCCTAATAAAATCACAATAATAAATTAATATACTTTTATAAGAAAATGATATATAAGAAGATGGTAAACAAATAGATATTTCTTATTCATTTTTGTGGTATTTAATCATATAAGAAGATGGATTATATCATTATTAAATTAATTACATATAATTACGTACAATATTGCATACAATAATTGTGTATAATTTGATAATTATTATTTTCATAATAACCTTTGCTCGAGTAAAAGTCAATGATTTGAGACATTCCTTGTGTGTACTGAGATGATGATGTGATTGAGGTTTGAGCCTCAAATTCGTTGCACAAGATTTGTAATGAATTTTTTATTCATCATTGCCACGATCGAAATGAAGGTTTGTTTATGTGTGAAACTGTTTGATCATTTTCTAGCTGAATACTCGTCCGTTTTGAGCTGAAACTTGTCGCGTTTCGTCCCGAATGCTCTCTTGCATTTTTATTTTTTTTATTTATCTGAACAAATTTACTGATAACTTGTATGTTACTGTCATTCTTTCTGTAAACACGAGACACACTCACCACTATAGCTGTACAAAGTATCTCAACACGAGACACACTCACCACTATAGCTGTACAAAGTATCTCTTATAGAACAAATTTGGATTAGTCTTAGTAGTGGTAGAGAGGAGGGAGATGGAGAATTTATCAAGATCAAGATGAAGAAGTCTTATTTCTGTTAGGATAAGAGTTCTAGTTAGCTATTTTCATTTGTGTTTATTGTTTTGCATTCTTTGTTTTCTTGCATAAGATTGTGCTTTAAGTGAATTACTTAGATAAAGGTTTGTGAAAGTTTTGAATGACAAAATCTGACTAGGAAAAGGCTAGGTACTTAAGTGATCCACCTCCCTTTCCTGAAATCTACTTACATTATTCCACCTAAGTCAGATTGGGGAGGTTGTCAGATAACTCGGAAATGAATATCTGGATATTGCATTTTTTTTCTAAGTAAAAAAAATACAAACAAAGTATCAAGATGATGGGTGGAAGCAGAATATCGTGTGCGATGACCAATAGATAGTTTTGTTGCGATATTTGTGGTAAGACTTAAAGGTCATGTAACTTGACAACTCAACTTTTCTATGACAATAAGCGACATTACATATATCAACCAACCTTATTATACTTAATTATATGTAATTAATTTAATAATAATAGAATTTTTTTTTTAAGTTTTCTAAATTTCTAAAATTCTGATTTCCAACAAATTGTAACTACTTACCGACTATCAGATATCTTCAAATTTGGGGTGCTACTAACAGAACCACTGTCTTCCCTTTGATTTTGTTTTCAGTTTAAGGCCAAGGAGAAACACAATCCTTCTCCTATCCAATAAGGTCTTGGGCTTACTAATTGTTTTTAATTGTTTAACATATATTTTTTTTTGCCCAATGTATATTTTGAATTAACTTTAAAACAGTATACTAAATCTAAAATGAATTACTCCTTCTTAATATAAATAAATAAATTTTGGTGGTACTTTCATCTGAAATCTAGTAAAAAAATTATTAATAAGTCATGTATTAATATGATAGTTATATTTTTACCTATGATAATAAGTTATTTAGTAAAAAAAAAATTATTTTAAAAATTATTTTAATTTTAATTTTCTTCTATTTTTTCATCTTTTTTCTTTTCTTTTACCGCGTCAACCTGCTCCCACTTACCTATTTTCTTCTCTTTCCTCTCATATAGTAGCTTCAAGATAATCACTACCCTTAGACCCACCGATTTCATTTTAAAAATGTTGAAAGCAGGTTTGTGCTAATTGAACACTTATGAATAATGAGTGATTTTATGATTAATTAATTTGTGCGAGTATAATAACTGATGGAAGGATTTTGAACAATGATATCTAAGACTATATAATTTGTGGTGATTAATGAATCAGATATGAGTGACGATGAAAATAAATGATTAATTTATAATTCTTTTATTAATGACATTGAAAATGATTGATCATTAATTTATTATATTTAAATGATAATTATATCAATATAATATTATATATATAAATATATTACTCATGCTATATTAGCATAACTAACATCTAAATTATGATATATTAGTAATAAGATATTTACACAGTGGTATTCATGATTAAAAAAAAATATTATATGATTATATTAAAATTTTAAAAAATGTAGTTATTAATAAATATTTATATTTTTTTTATTTTGTTAATATTTTTCAATAAGTTAATATTTAAAATATTGAATTTCATTATAATAATTTTTAAATATTTTATTATAAATTTATTTTTAACAATGATTAATAATGACATTTTTCCAAGTTTAGTTTTTATTAAATTTTATATTTTAAGATTTTGTTTATATTAAACTTAATATACAATGGAAAATTGGGAATGGGTTCTGGGCATCATTAAATTAAAATATACTTTAATTACTATGAAAATATCACTTAAATATTTATTATGTTTTAAAAAATTTGTTTATTAAAAGAGATATTTAAAAGGTTTGATATTATACATATAATGCATATATTAGCAAAAGAGATTTACAATGACAATGACAATAAATTGAGTGGTTATTATAAGTATATATAGATCAACTTGATCAATTAGTAGTCCATCTTAGACTACCATAGCAATATATACACATTTCTCATTTATTATTTGCAATATATACACATTTCTCATTTATTATTTATGTATTGTTCGAGAGTGGTGTAAATAATAAATTGGTGATGATGAAGGACCATAACAATAAATTATTTGTTTATTTGTGAATAATAGGTGACTTTACGTTAATTTAATATTGATTGATTTGTGCGAGTAATAAAAAAAATAGTGATTGATGAGAATATTTTAGATTATTAGAAGAGTGTATAACTTTTTCTGATATATGAATAAATTTTGAGTGAAACACTTTATTTGAAGTTTAGATTTATTAAATATGATATTTTAAGTTTTTTATATGAAGGTTAATATAATAGAATTTTTTATTGTAATATAAAAAAATCCAAAAAGGTATTACGTAAAAAATGGAAAGAAAGACAAAATTCTAAACTGATTAAAAAACTTCAAACAAAATAACACATTCAGATATATGTGAAAAAAAGAAAAAGAACTTCATATATAGATATGTAATACATAATTATTTGTAAATAAAAAAATAACAAAAATTCATGTTGACATTTTAAAAGAAAATAATATTGTTCCACACAAAGAAAACACTATACAAAAACAAAGAAATGGAAGAAAGCAAGCAAATAACACATTAGATATTATAAACATTCCAGTTCAGATTTAAAGAGAATATAATCGTGACAAAAAAAGGAAAACATTATACGAAAAGAAAAATATCACATTCATGTATGTAAAAATATACACATTTAGAAAGATAATAGGTAAAAAAAAATGAACAAACAAAAAAATTCGAAACTGACATTAAGAAATGTAAAAAATATCAAACAAAACAACACATTCAGATATGTAAAAAAAGGAAAGAGAACTTCATATAAAAAAAAAATTAATACAGAATAAGACATGAGATATTATAAGAAAATATTTCAATTGACATTTAAAAAGAAATACGCGTTACAAAAAAAAAGGAAAACATTATACAAAAAGTATAAGACCAAAAAAAAAATTATTTCCAAAAAGGTAATAGGTTAAAAAAAGGAAAGAAAGAAACAAAATTCTGAACTATGACATTAAAAAATTAAAGAATATGACAAAAATATCAGTTGGCATTTAAAGAGAAGATAAAAAGTTACAAAACAAACAATTTTTTTATAAAAAACAAAAATATCAAGAAACACAAAAATAAATTATTTCCAGAAATGTGATAGTAAACCAATTGAAAGAAAAAATAAAATTTTAAACTTATATTAAAAAATCAAAAAATTCAAACGAAATGACAGATACATATTCCTCAAAAACAGTTAAGAACATGATATATATGTAAAAAAAAAAGGAGTTCACATCTTAAAAAAACAATATTGTTTCAAAGGAAGAAAAATAATATACTAAAAAAACAAAATGGAAGAAATAAAATATATAAAACATATACTTATATTACAGGTGATGCAGTAATAATGCAGAAAAGAAGAAGAAATGAAACTATCTGAAATTTTAACTCTACAAATGTGTAAAGGGAGAAAAAAAGAAAGTGTATATATCATTTGAAACTTTGTGAGAATTTCATAAAGCACAGATGATTTACGGATTCAAAAGACTTTTCCCTCTTCAAGATTAAACAATTGATTTTTGAAAAATTGTTAAAACAGTATAATTTAAAATTTTTGAAGTTAGAAGTATGATCGACGTGCAAATACAAAATTCAATAAATATACACATATGGCCAAAAAAATATGTAAATGTAATAAATGATAAATATGTATAAATTTAGAATCGACGTGCAAATATGAAATTCAATGAAATATGCATAAATTAAATATAAATATGATTAAATTAGATATTGTAATATTCTTATACACTTAAAAAATATTACAACATTTAACAATGAAAACATGTTAAAATAGTTCTTTTTATGTATTTATGTTTTACGTAGTTGGACCGGTATTTTTCACAAGTTTGTTAAGTTTTTCATTTTTTTTTATTGCCACTTGTTTAGGCAAATCATTTTCTCATAAATACACATAATTTGTAATTGCTTTTGTACACATATGTGATAATAATAAACACTTTTACTTTACTTTTGTCTCAGACTTTACTTTTCTTCTCATGTCTCAGACTTTACTTTTCTTCTCATACTTCTGTCATTGTTAGTTTGCGTTCTGATTAGGGTTCACCTCCTTTCATTTTTTCTCTCGCTTTCTTGTGTTTTCAAAGTGAATCCTCGTCAAGAACTGAGCATCATCCTCATCACTTATTGTAATATGGTATCAAATCTCTTTAAATGAAGAGCTATGTTGCGCTTCTATGTTTCTTTTTCATTCTTTCGATATTCTTGTTTTAATTTCTTTTCGTTTTCGTTTTTGTTGCACATTTTATGATTGTTTCTTTATCTTCAGGTCATGGCTGATGAAAACCCTACATTGTTGTCTTTGTCAGAACAATCTATTAAAGGATACAGATACCAGAGTTATAGAAGGATCCTAATATTTCTAGTTATCAGTTGTTTCTCTTTATATAGGAGAATAATTTGGTGTCTTTTCTAATTATCAATTGTTTCTCTTTATAGAGGTGAATAACCTTTATTTTGTCTTGTGTGTTATGATTCTAGTATTTAATTATTGATTCTTTTCCTCTTTAGTTAGAATGAGTGTACTACTTGTATATATTCAGATTCAGACCATTTGTTTTGATTTGAATGATAAGAAAAAAGAGATATTCATTCTCATATCCTTTGTCTTCAGTTTACTCTTTTGTTCATCTCTGTTCTCTTTTGTTCGTCTCTGTTCTATTTTGTAATACAATCAACGCACATTTTCCTCTACCTACATCCTAATGAGAATCCCACTGCCTCGCTAGTCTCACCTGTTCTTGACTCCAACAACTATCATTCGTGGACCCGATCATTTGTTACAGCACTCAACGCCAAGAATAAACTAGAATTTATCCTTGATTCTCGTCCATGTTCGCCAAAAGATGATCCAACGTTTGTGGCTTGGTCACGATGTAATAACATGGTAGTTTCCTGGTTAGTACATTCAGTTTTTGTTCTTATTAGACAAAGTGTTATTTGGATGGATGTGGTTTTCGATGTATGGAATGATTTAAAAGTTAGATATTCTCAAGGTAATTTTTCATGTATCTCTGATTTACAACTTGGGGGTTCTTCTTTAAGCTACGGTGACATGTCTGTCACTGAATATTTCACAATATTGGGTGTTATTTGGGAAGAGTTAGAAAATTTCAGACCTAATCATGTATGTACTGGCCCTATAAAGTGTTATTGTTCTGTTAATCTTGTTATAAATCAACGAAAATGTGAGAATCGTGCTATGCAGTTTTTAAGAGGCCTTATTGATCAGTATAGCAATATTTGCTCACATGTTCTGCTCATGGACCCCATCCCACCTATATCCAAAAAAAATTCTTTGGTTGTACAACAAGAATGACAATTGTCTGTTGTTGTGCCTAGTCCCAGCTTACATAGGATGAATAGTAATCGTACTACTCATCCTAGTATTATCTTGTGCACCTTTTATGGTAAGTCTGGTCACTCTAAAGCTGTATGTTTTCGTAAAAATAGTTTTCCTACTACTGATATAAAGACTACAAAAATGTCTTTTAGAAAGCTTTGTACCTTCTGCAATCGCACTGGCCATACTGGGGATATTTGTTATAAAAAATCATGGTTTTCCTCCTGGTTACAAGTTTAATAATAGAACACCACTGGCTCACAATCTTGTTACTACTAATGTTGTCTCCTCTGAGTCTTTCCCTAAAGATCAAGATACAAAAGACATTCATCTTACTTCTGAATAGTGTCAAATTTTGATTGACATCCTACGCCAACAAAATATTGGGGATCACACTCCTCAAGAACAAATCAACCAGGTTGGAACCTTCTCTGCATATGTGATCACAAACATTGAACAATCTTCAACGGGTAAGTCTCTTCCTCTTTTATTTGTCATTAAAGATTCTTGGATTATTGATTCGGGTGCTACTGATCATGCCATAACTTAAATGCTTTTACTACTTGCACTAAAATTGAGCCTGTTTTAATAAGTCTACCTAATGGTCACATTATCTATGCCACCTATTTTGGTCTTGTCAAATTTTCTACAAAACTCTATCTTTCTAATGTATTGTATGTACCTTAGTTTCAATTAAATTTGATCTTTGTCTTTAAACTCTCTCTTTATCTTAGATTCACTTTAACTTTCACCCCTACTTAATATGTTATACGGGACAATCTATCCCGCGAGAGGATTGATATAGTTAGAGCCAATGCTGGCCTATATCTGTTTAACCCTTTACCTGTTTTTTCAAAAACTACACCACACAGCTCTGTTCCTTCTATTCATTGTAATATCTAGACAAAACTGTGTGGCACTATAGATTGAGACACCTTTCTCATGAAAGATTATATGCCTTAAGAAAAATATTCCTTTTATTACTGTTGATGAACTGCATATATGTGATACCTGTAATTGTGCTAAACAGAGGAAATTACCTTGCACTCTTAGTACTTATGCTACATCTGTTGTATTTGATCTTTTACATATGGATATTTGGGGACCATGTTCCATTACTTCTATGCAAGGTTTTCACTATTTTTTAACTATAGTTGATGATTACTTTCGTTATACTTGGATTATCATGTTGCACAATAAATCTGAAGTTCGTAACCACATAATCAAGGCTTTTAGTGAAAATCATTTCAAAACCACCAGAAAAACCATTCGCACGGATAATGGTGCAGAATTTGCAATGTCTCGTTTTTTTGCTTGAAAAAAAAAATAATAAAATAATTATATGTTACACACCAAACTACTTGTATTGAAACACCACAAAAAATGGTATTTTTGAAAGAAGATTGACACATTTTAAATGTTATTCGCGTCTTACTCTTTCAAGCCAATATTCCTCATATTTTTTGGGAGTTTGTTGTTAACCACATTGTTTTGTTAATGAATTATATTCCAACTCCCTTGCTCAATAATTTTACTCCTTATGAACAATCTTTTGGCAAAACTTATGATATATCTTTCTTAAAAAAATTTGGTTGTCTTTGTTATGCTAGCATTATCACTGCACACAAAAAAAAACTGAATGTTATTTGTTAAGGGTATCTTTCGTGGTTCCCCACATAACACAAAAGGCTATATCTACTTGAATTTAAAGTATCATAGCATTAGCATATCTCAGGATGTAATCTTTCATTAAAACTGCTTTCTATATAAATTGGATTGCGGTTGAACTAGGGGCTCCCACACCTTATCTCTACCTGTTCCTAATGAATATAACCCTGCTTCTGACTTTTTTTCTGATACACTGCGAACCGAGGTGCCACTTCCTGATCCTGAATCCAACATTGCACCTCCAACAGAGCCACCAGACATTGCTCAGTTACCCACTATTTAGCTTGATCTTCCTCGCCGATCCACTCGACCTCGTCACCAACCTTCATATCTTAAAGACTTTCAAACTGCCCACACCACTGTAAGTAAACGCTATCCAATACATAATTACTTATCATATCATTCTTTATCTTCTTCTTTTCAAACCATCATTTCTTCTATTAACTCTAACCATGAACCTCGTTCCTACAAGGAGGCTTCCAAAAGCGCTTGTTGGCAATTTTCCATGCAAGCTAAGCTTAAGGCTCTTACCACTAACAACACCTGGATTCTTACTCCTCTTCCATCATGGAAGAAAACCATTGGCTGTAAGTGGGTATACAAAATTAAACACAATTTTGATGACACCATTGATAGTCATAAAGCATGCCTTGTTGCAAAGGGGTTTACCCAACTAGAAGGTTTAGACTTTTTAGATACCTTTGCTCTGGTTGCAAAATTAACCACCCTCTGCTTACTTCTTACTGTTGCCACCACTAAAAATTGGACTTTAAAACATCTTGATGTTAATAATGCTTTCCTCCATGGAGACCTTCATGAAGAAGTTTACATGACTCCTCCCCCTGGCCTTTCTCTTCCCTCTTCCCAACACGTTTGCAAACTTCAATGCTTTCTATATGGACTTAAGCAAGTTGGCCGCCAATGGTATGCCAAGCTTTCCTCGTTTCTTTTATCTCACAAATATTCCTTTTTTGGTGCTAATCATTCTCTCTTTCTTAAATATGCTAACCATAAAATTACTGTCATCCTTGTTTATGTTGATGACCTTGTCTTAACTGGTGATGAAACAGAGGAAATTGACGTCATCACTTCTGCCCTTCACCATCACTTCAAAATAAAAAACTTAGGTAATCTTACCTATTTTTTGGGACTTGAAATTACACATAACAACATTGGCCTAAACCTCAGTCAATGAAATTACACACTCGATCTTCTTCAAGAAATTGGAATGATGGATTGTGCACCCATCAATGACTCACACTTCCCGCCTCTCTTCAGACCAAGGAACTCCCCTTGATGATGTCGCTACCTTCGAATACAAATGACTCATTGGCCGCCTCATTTATCTCACCAACACTCATCCAGACATCACCTTTGCAGTTCACAATCTCAACCAATTCATCTCTGCCCCCACCACCTCTCATCAATAAGCGGTATCTCGTCTCCTTCGCTACCACAAAGGCAACCCTGGTGATGGTGTCTTCTTTCCACACAACAATACTCTTACACATTGTGGATTCAGTGACTCTGACTGGGCCACCCGCCCTACCACTCGAAAATCAGTGACTAGCTATTCCATTTTTATAGGGAACTTCCTTATTTCATGGAAATCGAAGAAGCAACAAACCATATCTCGCAGTTCCTCTGAAGCTAAGTATAGAGCCATGGCTACTACAACGTGTGAGCTGCAATGGATCTTTTATCTTCTTCAAGATCTGCACATTCTTGTCTCTCAAATTGCGACTTTATACCGTGACAACCAATCTACACTTCAGATTGCCTACAACCAAGTTTTTCATGAACTTACAAAGCATATTGAAATTGACTGTCACTTGGTTCATGAAAAGCTCAATACAGATTTTTTGAAACTGCTACCAATCACTTATGTTATGCAAGTTGCTGACATTTTCACCAAGCCACTCACTTCTCCACAGTTCTGTATTTTGAAGTTCAAGTTGGGAATGAAAAATATCTACTTCCCAGCCTGAGGGGGTGTTAAAATATTTTTTATGTATTTCTACACAAGCCCGTTAGGTTTTTCTTTTCTGTTTATTGCCACTTGTTTAGGCAAAGCATTTTCTTATAAATACACCATCTATAATTTCTTTTTGCACATATGTGTGATAATAATAAACACCTTAAAGTACATATAATACTCTGTGTTAATACATTAAAAAGATAATACTCTGTGTTAATATGTTTAAAGTTCAAATCTTTGTCCTAAATAGATGATCATTAAGAATGGCAGCTAAATATTTGTTTTCCACCAAAGTAGTCACGATTTAAGTCGTATAAGATGAATCTTAAGTCCTCATACAACCCATAAACAACCTAAACAACATGACATCGCACGAAACATGTGTTTTAAAAATTGAAATTTCAAATTTTGAAATTGGAATGAATGTGTGGTGCAAATCGTACTGTTTCTCTTCCTCAAAGTCCAAATCTTGTTCTTTTGGTGACTATTGAAGTCAAACAACAACTTAAATATCAAATGCAATGCATATCTTTGGCAACCCATAACAATGGCCGAAGCAAATAGTATGGAAAGTAGGATTTTACAAATTGAAAAGTGTTTTACGTTTTGAGAGACAACCATTTTATAGCGTATGTGACTGTGAGACACTGATGAATTGATTGCTAATGAGAGAGACAATGTGTTTAGGTATCATAACACCATTTTGACAAACATTGGTGAGTGTCAGAAGAATGGAAGGTTGACGAGTAAAAATGAGGAAGAAAAATGTACGAGTAAGAAAAGCAAAGGGGACTTGGGGTATCAAGAACATAGTTTTGCGAGACTTGCATCACTTGGTGGACAACCCATGAGAGAGTCACATAGAACGAGTCATATCTTCTTTTCCCTTTTTTTTGTGGAAAATTTGATTATTTTTATTTGAATTTTCTTAAACTCTCTCATGATAAAAAAAATTCTTTTTGTAAAATTGTTATATTTATAGATCCTTAAATGGTTATATTTATAGATGTCCTTTTTTTTCGTTTCCATCAAAGTCATCTCCTATCTAAACTATAATTGATCTAACAAATAATTAATTAGATAAAGTACCCAAATTTAGTGAATCTCAATTTTTAACAAATATAATAAAAAATATTAATAAGTATAATTTTAAAAATGAAATTTTTATAAATATAAGAAAAATGTATAAGCATTGGAAAAGTATATGCTGTTAGTGTAGATTAGCATATAGGTTTTTGGATGCACATTGTTCCCTGGTAGGTGAAAGTACAGAGGTAGCAACACATAGGGACAGGGAGAGAGGGAAAAAGAAAGAAAAGAGAAGAAAGGGGAAGAGAAGGTGAGAATGAATTAATAAATAAAAAAGTGGTTGGGTTGGGTGATTTCATTGAGGGTTAAGCTAAAAGCATTGACTGTTGTTTGCGGGGAAGACAAAGAGAACCACCCCAACGTGTGAAACAAAAATGCCTTCTTTCATGGCCCACCCAAAGGAAATTAAAACACTCTTTGAAAACAACATCAACGGGAAATGCTCGTCATCTTCTTGGGAACAACCTTCTTCTCCCTTTCTCTCACTCTTTCTTATAAACTCACACCACCATCATCATTATTATCTTCTTTGAGGACCCAATCACCATTCTCATGAGCCTATGAACATCAACATGGACACGAAGAAGAAGAAGAACTTGTTCTTGGGTGGCGCCAGCTGGAACAAAAATGCCATTGCAATTCATGGGGGGTCTGTGGAGATTCATTTTCGACCGTTTGATGATGTTTTTTGTCACCAACATGGGCGAAAGACGCGGTTTTGAGGACGAGGGATCTCGTTTCTGGTGGAGAATTCACCTCTGCAAGATTAGGCGTACATGGGAAAGCCAGGCATTTTTTCAACCTCATATCATCAACTTTTTATTTTTCTTTGATCTTCTTTTCTGCTGCAATTAATTCACCATCACTTTTTTCATATTCAGTAACCCTTAGAAAATAGCTCCTGCTACAAGACATTTGTAAACCGTTCAAGAACATCAATGCTTATCAAATTACAACAGTGAAATAAAGATCTGTGGCTGGTTTTCCATGTCCCTCTTCATTTGCATGTTGCTCTCTCTCTCTCTCTCACTCTCTCTTTTCTTGTGTATGTCCAGATTATTATTACTACACAGTATTGATTAGGTATAATGGGTGAGAATGAAGATTGATGAGTTTTTTTTTTTCTTCTTCTTCTTCTATATATTACGTAATCAATTTCTTTTGTTTTGAGATCACAAATAATAAAAGGGTAATGTTGTGGGTGATTTGCAAGCCTATATTTGGGGGAAAATCTACATAATTAGGAAGTTGAAAAACATAGATGTTTCTGCTAAAAGCCTAAACTTCGTTTTCATTATTTGCTACCAAATTTTTGCTTCATTAGTTTGTCGGTAACATTGCATTATTTCTCGTGTTTTGATAATTCAAAAACCCCACCTAACTACTAAACTTCGCATGTTTCAAAGAAAAGACGATTTAACCAATGGAATAGACGACCACTAGTTGATGTATGTAGTAATTATATAGATGTGCATGTGCTTTGATTATTTAGGTTTTAGGCCAATGGTTCTACCAATTAATTACGCCTCTAAATGCACCAACTAATAAACATTTAATTAATTAATCTTCCGCTAAATCTCATCTAAACTTATTCTTATTTGTTTGATTCTCAAATTTACACGTCTTCTTCTCAATCTAACACCCAAATCCTGAATTCATTACACTTTTTTGTTATTTTAAGCCTTTAAGTTTATATTTTTATATAATTTGGGAATTCTTCTCCTACAATAGTACCTCGATACTCTTACGTATAGTGGTCAAATTATTACAAATTTATTTTATTGCTTTCTATATATAATCTAAATCTTTGTCTTCATATGTTTTTGGATAAAAGGATTGACGGAGATGTAAAGAGCTAAACGTTAGTAATTAGGCAAGTGTAATCTTAATTTTTTGGAATTATTGTTATTATTATCTCAAATCATGGAATAAAAAAGACATCAATATTTTACCTTGTAATTAATGAGTGAAATTTGACAAGAAGAAAATATATTTTTAATCTCACTAAGTATAGTTTCTTCAAAAAAAATATTAGTAAATATAATTCAGATTTTATTTTTCCAAAACTCTTTTTCCGGACGGTGATATTATGAAATGTTAAAATATATAAAATAATCGCAACCACTAATAATATGACATGCATCCAATTATATTGTGTCACGTATAAAAAAAATTATTATCTTATAGTAGCTGACATGACATGCCACTACTAAGTGATTATTTTAGAAAAATTAAATAAAAGGCACTCATAATTCGAGATAAATAAATAAAAAGTTGAAAGAACAGCCCCTGTATATACTCATAATTATAATAACTGAAAACATGAATGCAAATTATCTTGTGAATTCTTCACTATAAAATGCACTCCTAATTGTTTAGAGAAAGAAAAAAAAATACTAAATATGACTTGTGAAAAAGGAATTGCTAGTTTATATACATGCTCCCTCCCTAAGCAAGCATTTAAAAGATTAGGGTTTTGAAAATGTTCACATGAATAGTGTTTTAATTAATTGTTTAATCATTTACGTTAAAAGATTAATTTCATAACTAAAACTGCAGAAATGCTTAATGATTGAGGTACAGTGTAAAACCTGAGAGGATTTGACACGAGAAACAGAAACTAGAAAACAATAATTATTCATATATCAGTTGAATCTGATTAAAGTTGATGCTGCCTCATTATAAAACTGGTAGGGTCTGCATCTTTCATATTTGACATAGGAACTACTACGTTCACGTTACCAAACATGTTTTCTTTTAATATTTGATCTTCACCTTTCACTTTTTTTTTATATAGATGCTTCTTACCATCTTAACAGCCATGGAAAGAAATTGATTTTAAATATAAACTTTAGAATAATTATTATTAAAGATAGAGATTTTCTATGCATAATATTTTTTACTATTTATTGTCTTCACCTTCTCTGTTTATACTACCATCATGGTGCATGGTTACATATAGTACTCCTATCAATTTTCATATCACAAATTGTTGAATTTGCTTTTAAAGAGTAATAAATGCTGCACTGTACTTCAAATTTGGATGCATATATATAAAAAATTTGTTCTTGGTAGAAGGTATGGAAGAGGTAATTAATCTTTTTCAGAATTATACGGCATACATTACGCTCGAGGAACTTGTTGACTTTCTTTTTCTCCCATGATATTCTTACAATTGTCTCTAGCTACACTTTTTTTTTTCTTTTAACATTTTTAAAATAAATTCAAATTAAATTAGAGGATTTATCAACTCATCATAAAAATGAGATCAGTTCAATTTTTTTTTTTAAGTAGAGGCAAAACACTTTTATTTTATTTTGTTGCTATTTGTTTCAACGAATGATCATTTAACACAAATGAAAAATTTATTTATTATTGTTGATAAAAAAAAATATAGATGATAAATATATAAGGTCATTACATGATATCTATAAATACAAAATACATTTAAAAATATATTAATTTAAAATTGATTTGATATATATATATATATATATATATATAAATTTTCTGTTAATAATATAAAATATGATTTATTGATATTATAAAGTATATTTTAAATCTCACTTAATCTAATCGATTTTATCGATTGATAAAATAAGATTTGTATTCACCTAAGTATTTTTATTTTTTTTCTACCTAAGATTTCTAGGTATTGACCAAAATGAGTACTAATCAAATAAATTAAAAAAACTATTTGAATTAATATGTTAGTATAACATTTTAGAAAAAGTGTATTACAAACTAAAACAATAAAAGAATTATATTTATGAGAAAGTAGAGTTCAACTTTAATATATCAATATTATTAGTGAAAAAACATATATTATAAGGGGAATTGAATAGAAAGATGAGAGCTTAGATATAGTAATGAAGAAGATGAGAGATTGAAAGGGTATGTCATGAAGATGTCATATGGTAAAGTGGGTTTAGTTAAAGTTGAGTTTTTGAGGTTTTGGGGATTGGGAAGGAGAGACATTGAACGACAGAAATGCCTGGAATTCTGTACGCGATTAAAGCTTGTCAAACTGGGTTTTGTTTAATTTTGACATTGTGTTCCATCCCTTTCACACAGGGATTTAATAATTTTGTCCCTATATGTCTCTGACTGTTTGCACGTGTATGCTTGTTTCTTCATTTCAGAGGTAATTAATTTGACTTCATCCTTCTTCAATCCAAAACCAGGGTTTCTTGGAAAACTTTGACTCGTTCAAACCACACCAACGCATCACAACACTCACTCATCACTACTGTTCAAAATCAACTGGTTTGCCCCAGGTTGGTTGTGTTTTCATCTCTTCAAAATCTCACAATGCCACCACCCTTCAACCCTCTTCACATGCAATATACCCTTCAAAAATGAAGAAGCACCAAGTCAAACTCCACAACCTTGGTCATGGCTTGCTAGCTTCATCAACCATTTGTTGCAACATGTTTTATTCTTATTACCATTATTAGCATATACATAAACAAGTTTTCATGTACATGGAAATAGATTTCTACTTAATATCACATGCTCTGTGTAACCAAGTTTCTTAAAAATCCCTAGTGAAATTTGTGTTGTTGCTTCAATGAACAAAGTTTACTATTGGTGCAGTTTTATTGGGAGTGGTAACTTAAATAAATACTGGGATTTTTCTATATTGTTTGGTTTTTCAGTGTTTGATAGGCTAAGGAATTGAGTACTTCGAGAAACTTATGAAGAAAATCTATTTTAAATTATATATTTGTTGAGGCATCTTAAATGCTCACTTTTATTTAATAACCCGTGGGTGTTGAGTTTCTTAAAAATCAGTAATGAATATGATTAAGAAATAATCTTAAATCTTTGTAAAAGTTTGGATCTCTTAAATGTTTTAATTTAATTTATTTTTTTATTAATAAAAAAATTAATTACTAGTATGCTTCTTTATTCTCATATCTATATCTATATCTATATGTATAATTTAGAAATTTGTTCTCTATATTAATAGGGCTACATGTATGACTGTGTAGGTACGTATCTCAGATGTGAGAGTACATGTGGGTACAGATTGTAATGTGAAGAAACAAGTTTTCTATTATTCAGTATATATCACGTTTATACATAAGCTTATCTCACAAGCATTGAATATGAATTCACTTTATAAATGATTAGGATGAAATAAATGATTAAATTTTGTTGCAAGATACTAGTGTCGATGAAAAGTCAACATTATGTGTAATTATAGTTGACGTTATCTTTTACATTGGTGTTGGGTGAGTTTTGGTGTGATGACCGACACTGATGCATTTCATCATAAAACAAACATGTTCTAAAGAAGTACATTGGGGTTGTAACAAAATGTTGGCTTGGTGGGCCTTCCGCTGGCTCCATCACAACTTTGTAGATAAAAAAAATTTGAATCCCTAATTGGCATAATTGTATGAACAAAAAACCTAAATCCCTTCCATTTGAAATCACAACTCCATATGCATTCAAATTATAATTGTATCCTTATAAAACTTGTATTCTTGATTATTTCGAAATGTATAATACAGAAGACATTTTGTATTTCATATTATGAATTATAGATTCTAAAATACATTTTTTTATATTTTAAATTGTATAATATAAATATATTATTTATTAGTTTTTAAATTTTTTTATAAGCTGCTTAGTATAAAATAAATTATAATTGAGTTTGTCAAGATCTTTGGTTTGAAAGTGGTAAAAAATATATAATTTATTTAAGAGATATCATGGTGATCAATACTTATAAGAACAATGTCATCATTGATGGTCTCCTAGTCGAGACGAGTTGAACAATGATTTTGTCAACCCAATCGACGATGATGGCTAGAAAACATCAGTAGGTTCACACCCAACAAATTGAATTCTAACCCTATGCTCTAAATATCATATTAAGATTGTTTACTTATAGATAAAAATAATAACATAATAAAATAACATAAACTATGGACTAAGCCATTACATTTAACATTTATTATAACTGTTTTGGTACGTTCAATAGTCTCACATCGTCTAGAAGTTGAGGTTAATGACACTTTAAATACATTTTCCTCCCTTAATCCATCGAAACGACTTAAAGACAAAACTGTGATGAAACTCTCAACTCTAAAACAGACAATACCTCAAATGAAGTAATTGATCCTAATAATGTTATTTTAACGGACTTGAGATTGAAATAATAACCAATAAACCTGGCTAATATAATATTATAATGAATTTATATGATGCTACTCTAACTATCTTATTTTTTATCCCTTTCCTTTCTCAATGCCTCACTTTTTCTTATATTATTACTTTATTCAATTTCTAAAAAGGCAAAGTATAATATTATAGTTTGATTGATAAAAGGATAATTACTAATTAATTATATTATTTTGCTACTTTTTTTTACTAAAAACCATAGGAATTAAATCTCGGTTATCAACACAAATAGTTAAAACATCGTAATCTCATTAAAAAAAATGTAGTTAATTAATTTACAAAATTTGGTACATGCAACTTATAATGCAAAACCAAAGTAGATATTTTTGACCGTTTGTTTCTTTTTATCCATCAAATCAATGCTGGTTAAACATGATAAAAAATAAGATATTTTTTATACTGTATATATTTTAATTCTAAAAATACTAATTGTTTTTACTGAACCTATAAACAAATTTCTTTTTCTCTTTTGAACCTTCCTTCTTTCTCGAATTTACTATTCACGGATTTAGATTTGGGTTTGGAAACTCTCAGTGTCTTGGTATCAGCTTTGGGTAGGTGTGTACCTATAACGAGTTTCGATGATAAAGTCAGAACACTAACAAATTTTTGAAAAAAAGACTATTTTATCTCTTTTAAAAAAATGACTTCTAGATTGTTTTTTTCGGAATATTTTTGGAACATATTTTCTTGAACATATTTTATTAATTCTGGATTTACTAATTTGAAAATTAAAAGAATATGTTCTGTAAAGAATATTCTAGAATGATTTTTTGTCATCTGGATTTCCTATTTTGGAAACACCCTTTACTTACGGAACCTTTATTTCAGAAATATTTTTTGCTTACGAAACCCCTATTCCAAATCATCTAAAACTATGAAAGGATAATTTTGGTATTTCAAAGAACGTAGGGGTGCAGGAAGAAAAATGTAGGGGTGCAGGAAGAAATTCCCTAAACTCATAATCGATTTTGGTTAATTATCAGATAAAATTCACTCTACTTACCTCATGAGTTAATAACCTATTTATAGTACTTTCTTATTGGGTTTTAGACCCAATTGGGTTTTTACTCTCTGTACCTATTATTTATTAAACACATTGCCCATATTTGGGCTTATTCAATGGGTTTTGTTCTTGCTAGGGAGATGGGATCTAGAGAACTATTGAAGTCTTCTTCTCCTTCCTTCGGTCGGGCAGATAACTAGGTGATGAACTGTGATTCTTCTCGTCCTCCTGTTTGCCCTTCGGTACTCGGCACTCGGTCCTCGGGCAAATCACCGGATGGTGGGGGTACCTGCGAAGGCACTCCGACGCTCAAGTCAATAAAGCGGGTGGTCAGCTCTCAGGTAGGTGAACAGTAATAAATGACATACCTTACTCCTTGGGATGCGTGCTATTTATATTATTCTAATGGGCCTACCTTGTTGGGCCCGTTTATCGAGGTGGATACCGCTTAGGGTCGCATTACCTAATTCCTAATGATAGATTAACTTCACTGACATTGCTTTGAGCGTTAACTGTAATGGGGGTCGGCCGTCGGCCAAATCATCATGACATGGGTCGGCCATCGGCCACATTCCAGTGGTCTTGATTGTCTCGGCCAAGCCTTCTAAGGTCTCGGCCTCTCGGCCAAGTCTTATGAGGTCTCGGCCAGTTTCCCTTGGTCTCGGTCAAGTGGACTCGGCCTCGCCCATACCGGTACAGGTTTTGCTACAGTATTGTACTATTTAATTATTTATTCATTTTTTCTTAGTTTTCAGTCTTATTGTCGTTCTTTCAACCTTTCGCCCTAAACATAGCCCCCCATGCATAAGGAATTCTAAAAAGACGAAATGCCTATTAAAGAAGCGAAATGTCGCTTTAAATGCTCACTAGATTTTTCAAAAGGATTTTGATTTTGGCATTTATGAGATTTTATATATTAAATGCACTTTTGTACGAAAAGATTGCATCGTTTTACGTGTGTCAAATTTACTGTGTCGTTGATGTTAAAGCTTATCAATCCCTGATCGTTGGATGCATTCAAATTCAACGATCGTGATGTTATGACATTTCGTTTTGAAGGGGTTTAGAAATAGTATAAATATTCGTTCTCAAATGGTATACCCCACTGTTTCTACTACTTTTTTATTCTTGTGTTCGAGAGATGTTCATTACCATTCTTAGAAAGTATAATGTCTTCCTCAAGCTCTGTTTTCATTTCTGATGAACTTACTGAGTTTTCGAGCGCGAGCAATGAGGTTACCGGGGGAATGATTAAGAAAACTACAATCATTCATTCGGCTGCTTCATCAATTACTGTATCTCTTGTAAAGAATAAAGCATGTGTTGGTATTAGTTTAAGTGATGAAGTCGTGGATCTTGAGGCTGAAGAAAGAGCCGAGAGAGCAAAAGAGAACTAGAGTCTTCACATGGTTATGACTGGGTTAACCCTAAAGTTCGCGAATATTTATCTCGGTATTGCTATTCTTCAGTCCTTCGTATCTTTTTTTATCTAAAACTTCTATTTATTCTCCTGACACCACTGAAGAAATTATTTCTTTTCGACGTGCCCGAGCTATAAACAACGTTTGTCATGGGCGTGAAGGCGAGACTTGTGAATTCTTTTATTTTTATGAATGTCTATTTACAGACATTCATGTTTGCTTTCCACTAGACGAGTTTCAATGGGTGTTCTTTAACCTTTTAATGTTGTCTCTACTCAACCACACCCTAATAGTTGGGCTTCTATGCAAACCTTTCGCATTCTATGCTAATATTTTTCAATGTCTCCTAGTTCGAGAGTTTTTCTTTACTTTTATAATTCTCGGCTTGAAAAACGATCAAGTTGGTTGTCTTTGATCATCTGGTCAAAAGCTTGCTTACTTTCTCCCTTTACATCTTCTTATAAAAACTTTAAAGGTGTTTTTTTTTAAAATTCTGATAATCGAAAAGAAATATTTTTATAATGGTAATGTCCCAAAATTTCCATTTTATTGGACGAGTACCCCCTTTAAAGTTCAATTCTTGGTCATATCATTCAATGAACGTTGAAGACCGTCATGTTCTCTTGGTTCTTGATCATTTATCCCATAAGCTTTTGACTCACGCTCTTCTACGTTAAACCAAAAAAATATTTTATCAGGATGTACTTTTTCAAATTTTCTTTTTCGAACAAGAGAATTTTAACTTTGTTAAATTTTCTCTTGAATTTCAGGTTTGATGGCCGCCACAAATCCCAAAGGTCGAGCATATTTTCAAAAGCTATTTAGCAAACCTGACGGTTTAACTCCTCAAACTATAAGAGAAATTCAAGCTAGAAAAGAAACTCAAGACGGAAGAGAGGATGAAGTGGTAGAACCGATCTCTCGGGTTGAAGCTAGTCTCGACATCGGTGATGCTGGCAATGCTATTGTGGAGCCTCCTAAGAAGAATAGAAAAAGAGATAGAAGTAGTAGGTGGTCACATTCTTCACCACAACATCATCGTCATGGTGCCGACAACTTCTCTCAACCTCTTTCAGAAACTATTTTTTGGTGCTTCTAGGCGATTCTCAGAGTTTGTTCATACCAACTTAGATGGACCATCCTGACATATGTTTCAGTCAGTAAATGTTTCTTCTTTGACAGATTCAGCTATCGAACTTGCTACTCGGTCTTTACTTATTGCAAAACAACTTAGAGCAGAAACTGTTAGTGATGTCTCAACCATTGAATTTGAAAATGTAAAAAAGGAGTGTGCTGAGTCTAGCAAAAGTTTTGAATCTGCTATTCAAGCTAACTTGGCCTTGACCAATCAACTCAAAGAACTGTTAGATGTCCATGCTCATTGTGAAGCTAAAGAGGAATCTTTAAAGGATGAAATCGTTGGTCTGACTGCTGAAAGGTTATCATTTCAAGATGAAATCCAAAAGTTGAAGGGAGGCCTAACTGATTTGTCTGTTGCCAAACATGCTGATGTTGAAATGATAAATCAATTAGAGCTTAAGATAAACAAATTAGAGAAAGATCTAGCAGAGGCCGCGAACTTTGTTGTTGATCAACATAGGCTAGGTTTTTCCAAAGCTCTTCAACAAGCCAAATATTTTTACAAGATTCCTTTGGATGAAGGAAATTTTGATGAAGGCAAGGATTTCTATAATGGCGAGCTCATTCCCGTTAATGATATTCCTTATGATAAAGCTTAAGAAGAGGAAACCGCACATGACAATGAAAACGTTGACATTGAAGAATGACTTTTTTTTTTAATTTCTTTTTGTTTTTTGTAATACCTCCCGGTCATTAGTTACCAATTTGTTACGTTTTGGTTTGGCCTTTGTTTGCCATGTTTGAACTTATTGGACCTTAATATAATAGTTTTAGCATCATATATCAATCTTTCAACCTTTCGTCCTAGATCAATCGTATAAAACAATTTGTGAAAATGACTAACTATTTTAAACTAGTCTTTTAAAACGAAATAAGCTTAAAGATTCTCGATCTTCAGGCGTTTTCAACTTATGATAAAATAAATTAAGTAAAGATAGTTAAATATTTTTAAACCTTTTGACCTTTTAACATTTTTCAATATATCAACTTGTAATAAAAAAAATCATGTGAATATGGTTAAATGTTCTAAGACTTTTCAACCTTTCGGCCTAGACAAAGTTTATATTTGGTTAAATTGTTTATTCAAAACAAATTCTTATATCAAAGACAAGACATTTTTTGTCGAAAGATTTTTACTTCTTCTTAATCAGTTAAGTTTATCTTAAATAACATTTATCTATTATTGGAACGTCATTGACCAAAAGTTCTAAGTGTTGAGTTATAGAGATTCGCTTAGTATGAAAAATTTGACATGTATTTCTTTTTGTAAAAATTTACCTGGAATGAGAATTTCATTGACTGAGAAGTTCGATTTAAAACAAATGCGCTCTCAGGAGGGATTCAAGTGGAATGAGAATTATCCTTGGCTGAGAGGCTTGATTTAGACGAAATACATTATCGGGAGGGATTCACTTGAAATGAAAACATCTTAGGCCAAGAGGATTTAGTAAGATGAAATGCACTATCGGGAGGGATTTCACCTGGAGCAAAAGCTTCCTAAGCTGAGAGGTTTGAAATAAATGAAATGCACTCTTGAAAAGGATTTCACCTAGAGTGAAAGCTTCCTAGGCCGAGAGATTTAAGTTAAATGAAATATTGAGAATTTGTCTTCATATGAATAACTTCTTCATTAAGTAGTTCAATCTTTAGATCGAAAGATTTATATATATACAATGATAGATGCTTGACATTACACATAATTAGCTAAAATAAAACTTCAAGTGGCTTGCATTCCATGTTCTCGGTATTGCATTTTCATCTAGTGTCTCCAATCTATATGCTTCATTTTGTAGATTTTCAACTATTCTGAACAGGCCTTCCCTGTTTGGTGCTAATTTTCCTTAGGTTGAATCTTTTCTTGCTTCAGTTCTCATTCTCAACACTAAATCTCCTTTGTTAAAAACTCTCGGCTTGACTTTTGCATTAAATCTTTTGCACGCTCTTCTTTTCACTACCTCCTCTCTTATTTTTCTTTCTCTCGAAGTTCTTCAATCAAGTCCAAATTTGTTCTTAAACATTCGTTATTTAGGTCCCAGTCTTCTATTTGTCTTCGCAAAGTTGGTTCACTTACTTCCACCAGTATCTTGGCATCAATATCGTACGTGAGGTTGAATGGAGTTTCTCTAGTTGTTGTTTGCAGCGTGCATCTATATGCCCATAGTATTTCAGGTAACTTCTCGGCCCATAATTCCTTTACATTTCCATGTATTCTTTTCAACTGGCCGAGAATGACTTTGTTGGAAGACTCTTCTTGTCCATTCGTTTGCGGATGTTCAACCGAAGTTGTTATAAACTTAACTCCTAAATCTGCATAGAATTCCATAAGTTTTTTATCAGTAAACTGTCGGCCACTATCAGTTATAATAGTATGTGGGATACCAAATCTACAAATTATATTTTTCCACACAAAAGTTTGAACTTGTTGAGCGGTTATTCTTGTGAGAGCAACTTCTATCCATTTTGTGAAGTAATTTATTGCAATGACCAAAAACTTTGTTTGTCTTCTTTTCAAAGGAAATGGTCTTAGAATGTCCATACCCCACTTTGCAAATGGCCACGGCGAAACAATTCTTTGTAAATCCTGAGATGGTATGCAATTAAGATTACCAAACTATTGACATTTTTTTTTGCAAACATTGACGTATTCATTACAGTCTCCTCGTACTGTCGGTCAATAATACCCAACTCGTAAAATTTTTGTTGCCATTGTTCGTGCACCACATTGTAGTCCACAAAGTTCCCTCTTGTATAACTCATCTCCTATTATGACAATTTTGGTGGCTTTTCTTGCAACTTTGACATCATTTTGAACAAATTACTATTGATTCTTTATTACTTCTTTATACAATGTGATCCAATCATCTTTTGTTGTTGTATAATAGAATTATGGTGAGTTTGTCTTCGTTGACTTGCCAATTTGAACAATGAATCCACTCTTGAGTTTTGTTCTCTTGAAATGTGCTCAATCTCGACCTTACTAAAGCTTTGCATGATGTTTAAAATTTTATGATAATATCATAGTAACAAAGAATTTTTACTAAATTCATATCTTTTGTACATATTAAAAAATAATTTTAAATATAATAAAAGTTAAATTGAGTTATCTAAACTAAGAATTTAAAGTTTAAAAATATTCTAAAATTAATTTGTTTTTCATCAAATTCTACCTAAACGAATTTGAAATATTTTTTATCAAAATTATCTATATATAATTTTTAAAATAACTATTCTAAAAAAAAAATAAGGCATGTTTTTGCTTAGATAAACAACCTGCCTCCATATAAAATAAAACTTTTCAGAAGAAAAAGAAAAAAGATCGACACATATTTGCATTCTGGTATCCAGTGTCTGAGAGAGAATGGACGCCATTGATTCCGTCTTCGATCCACTCAGAGAATTTGCCAAGGACAGCGTGAGGCTCGTGAAGCGCTGCCACAAGCCAGATCGCAAAGGTGAAACCCTAATTCCAATTCTACTCCTTCCTTTTCAATTCGATTCGAATCTATGTGCACTGGATCCTGATTTTTCCGATGCATTTTGTATTTTAGAATTCTCCAAGGTTGCCGTGCGTACCGCAATTGGTTTCGTCGTGATGGGGTTCGTGGGTTTCTTCGTGAAGCTCATTTTCATTCCAATTAACAACATTATCGTCGGATCTGGTTAGGTAAATTATACTACTCACCCAAAAATGTCTTTTTTAATTGTTTGTTATATGCTCTTTTCGGGTACCTGGATCTCTTTGTTTATTATCTGCTCAAGTTAGAGATCGCCATTGGATTTGTGTGTGTGTAGATTTACAAAAAATAAATATTTGAAGGGCTTGTTTGATTGGGAAGAAATATTGTTTCAGTTATTAGCATTATTTTATCTGCTTGTAACTATATGATGTGATGGATTGAAGCCAATATGGGTTCTATTCGCTTGGATACCTAATGATGTGTGAACCGTGTGGAATATTTTTGTGTAAATCCCTGTGTCTGGAAATTTTATAATGGCTCAGACAGTTTTCATTCTTTCTATTGATTGATTGATAAGTGTAAGTGACGAAGTAAATTATGTTTTTTAAGTAAAATTGAAGTTAAATAAATAAATTAGGTGCTCTGTTTGGTCCATTTGATCGTGTCAAGCAAGCGTATGAATGGGAATGGTTGAGTTCTTGTTTGATTGAGGTTCTTTATATGCATATGATGATATGAATGGGTGATCGATGACGGCAACAAAGTTAGAATCTTGAACCTTGTGCCTGTTACTCAAACTCTCCACCTAACCCACCACCACTCCTTCCACTAAGCCGACCTTACTGAGATCGACTTCTGTTTGTCTTCTGTTTTTGCCCTGATCATATAATTGTCTAGATTAGATGGCATGGTAATAAAGAACGGTGAATTCCCTGTTCAAGTCTCTTCTTTCTATAAAGCAAAATTAAGACACAGTGTTTAGCCGATGTACAAGAGTATGTTTGTTTCCTTATATCTGTGCTTCCTGATGGATTTTCAACGTGAATTTATGGTTCATGGAGTTCTGAGGTTGAACGGGGTTGAATGCCAAATCAAACATATATTTCAATGAACTTTATGATCTCTCTATTGGCTATTAGGGTGCATAACTTTACTAGTTTTTATCTTGTCATAATGCTGCCGTTTGCTAATTGGCAGGTGACTTTCCCATCTTTGACTCTGTTATGTTCTAGGTTGCCCTTGCTTATTTTGAATAGTATTGTATTTTATTTAAATTGTAGAATTTTTTTGAAGGGCCAATAACTAGATGATGAATTAATTGGTTGCATTGTAATATGGTTTTCATAAGATAAATTCTACTGTCGTTATTTTCCAATGAACATACATGACAATAAGGTGCTACGATTTCATATTCAAACATCTGAGGTGTGGTGGGGTTATTTTATGGGTACATGTGTAAGAGATTATGCATATCTATCACCTCGGGAGCAATGTGAGAGTATTTATCAAATAAACTGTTGTTAAGGACACTATTATGGAATTTTCTACTTTCTTTGAAAAGGCAATTTTAGATAGTCTGGTTTTTGTAACAATTTTCATTTATTTGGTCTGTTTCGAGATGTTGGCTGTGTTATTGATGAAATTTTCTTGAACGAAGTATGCAAAATGAATGATTTAAATAAACCTTGGTTTTCTCCACAGGGTGGGGAACTGCAACCGCCTCTGGACTTCTAGGTGTCAAGAAAAAGGAGGCAGAAAGAATTCCCCCATGAATAGATAATTAATCTTAGTTCTGTTATATTTAATTTTTATTGTTTTTCCTTATTACTGGAAGGAAGCAAGGAAAGTTTAAAGAAAGTTTGTGCTTTCTTTTGTTATATATACCTTTGACACATTGTTTTGATTTAGGATAAGGAGGAAGAAGGATTGGTGAAACTGTAGCTTTGTTTTTAGTTCATGTTAACTGTTTTCTTTCTTTTATGATCAATTCATGCTTCAACAGTGCAGCTGGCTATTTATTGGCCGCTCAACTGAATCCAAATTTAAAATTTTAAAAAATAAATACTTTCCTGTCGCCATAATAATTTTTTTTTATCTTTTTTCAACAATCTCTCTGTAATTAATCAGGAGTTATTCATGAAGAACTATTAAAGTTGATCTGAGGTTAAACAATATGAATATCTTTTCATCATAGCAGTTTGTAGGTTTTTTCTTCCATCATCGATATCTTGCTTTGCACCCCTCTTAACCTTGTGAAATAGCTAAATTGCTTTTAAATGTTTTTAAATTTTTTTGTACTTTCACAAAGATTATATCTTATTCGGAAAGAATTAACAATCTTTATATGAAAGATAGTTTTGAAAACAAATTTACCAGCATGATCATACCCTTTTGTTATGATTGGAAAAAATGTGAGAACTGAGATATGAAGTAGAGATAACGTTGAACTAAACTTATAGAGAATATATTAAAAAAAAGTGTGGGAAGTTAGCAACTAAATAAATTCAAAGATAAAAGAAAAAATAAAATTAAAAGATGAAAAAAAAATTTGATATTTTTCATTATTCCGGAATAAATTAACATTTTGTAATTATAATTCTCATTACAGGATCTTCCAAAATGAATATTTGGTATGAATGTTAAGTTGCTTCTAAAATGACATTTTCAAGAGTGTTAATTTAACAGTTAAGGGTAAGCCAGTCATTTAACATTTTTTGAGACACAGAATGAGATTCGGCAAATTCTTCCTGCACCATATCAATTTTAACCTCCACCATATCAAACTTTTAAATTTTCAAAACTACCCTCCTGTACCATATCAATTTTAATCTCTACCATATCAATTTTTAAAATTTTTAAAACTACCCTTATTCCAAATTAAAAAATCTAAAATAATAATTATAATTGAGAAATAAAAAATACATGCTGGAAAAAAAATTCTGAACACAAAAATAAAAATACATTTGGATAAAAAATTTCAGAATTCAAAAGTATGTTCTGAAAGTTGAAATCCAAAATATTTCAGATAAAAGTTTCAAAAATAATTCTTTCATTTTTGTGTAAGGTTATTTTCGTCATTTAAGAGAGATATTTTTGTCATTTTCTAGAACTGATTGGGTGCATGCTGAAATCGATATGGTGTAGGGAGGAATTGCCAATGAGATTCTAAGGTCCAATGAACGTATAAAAACAGCATTTGGCAAAATAATGTGGATTAAAAATCCAATTCAAATTTACGCACCAATTCTTACAAAACAAATTAACGCACTATCTAACATTTCCTTTTTTTTTATTATTGTGCTAAAATTAAAATATATGAATTTGAACATTGTAAGATAACTAATATTTTCAGAAACAGCAATATTTAACATTATTTTTAAATAGTTTTAATTCCATAAAACCAAAAGCATTAATTATTAATTATATTAAAATGAAATCAATAAATATTTAATTCAATATTTCATGAATAATTTAAAATAAAAAGTCTAAAACAGTTCTTCACCTTAATCATATACATTTTCAAATTAACAACTGTGCTCCTCGCTTTAAAAAATTCTTTTTCCACATAGAAGAATACACAAAAAGAAAAACCAACAATAAATGAATCATTTTTGTTACTTTATGGATCTTCTCACTTTAAAAAATTAATCATCTTTTAAAAAAGTATGAATATTAAAGATTGTAATATAAAAGCCTTAAACAACTTCCAATAAATTTTATTATAAATTTAAAAATATTTTATTTTTATTTTTATGGCAGAGATATTAAACTTAAATTAATATGATACAATATTTTTGGATAAATGATCATATCAGTATAATATTAACAGCGCACAAATTTCGTTTTTAGTATAATAAAAAAAACCTACCATCTTATTAGAATTTTAATTTTGTCAGTTTTGTTTTTAAATTATCTTAATAGTTGAAGTAATTAAATATATATTTAATGTTGACAGATGTGTTTATTAAAATGAAAACGAAATTCATATTAATGTACAATTAACTTTGGAAGGGAAACTTTTGTCTTTTATTTTTTGTTTTGTAAATTTAATCCTAAATGACTTCTTTAAAATTATTTACATACTAATATTAATCTTTTAATAAATATTTGAGATAATTAATACAGACCAAACATATATTCAATTAACTCCATTATTAACGAAATTTAATCAAAATTAATAGACTTAAAATATTTTTTTACTTAAACTATAATTTTATTATTATTATCGACTATTTGATCAGTATTTTCTTACAAGACAATATTGCATTGTAATTTGGTAGCTTTGATGCCCTTTAAGTTTGATTTTATGCCATTTTTAGGTCTCAATTTGGCAATCAATCCCAACTGGTGCGTGCTCTGTTTGGCCCAGAAAAAAGCAAAAACAGGGTGTGTGCCATCGGAACTGAATTTGCGCGCACGTGTTGAACGCGATAACAGTCTTCTCCTTCAAATCAATATAACTTAGGTAGACGGTGTGTTTTCTTAAACAACTGTTTCATTTTGATTCTCATCTTCCTTTTATCACTCCCTCATTCTTCCTAGCGTTACCTGCTTCAATGGAAGGTTTGGCTTCTCTCAAGGTCCCCTTTCAGGCCACCCCATTCCTCTCTTCAAGACCCAAAACCTGGGATCTTCCGACCCAACTCAATTTTTATAAAAGAAACTCCTTTTCAACATTTTCTGTTCGGGCCCAGGTGAGTTTTTTTGGCAAATTTTTTTATCTTTTTGCAACATTTTGGGGCGTCTCCTTATGGATTAATCTGGGTATCTGTCTATTTTTGTTTTGGGAGTTTGGGTTCACTAAGAATGAAAATAGATGATAGGGAAGTACAATTTGGGTTCATTTTGGGGCCTATGGATGAATGCCGAATTTTATTTACGGTTACGGGGAACACTTATTAATTTGCCATGTGGGATTTGGCTTATGTGGTGTTTTGGTTGGAGTCTAATGATGTTTTGGTTCATTAGGGGTGTATGAATGAATGCAGAATTTTATGTTCTGAGGAACTCTTGTTGATTTGCCGTGTGAGTTTTGGATTATGTTTTGATTAGGTGGTGCGTAAGTGGGTCAGGGAAGTAGAATTTGGGTTCAATTGGGGTGTATCAATGCTGACTTTTATGTTATGAGTAATTCTTACTGATTTGTGGTGTTTTGGTTAGGTGGAGTCTACTGATGGTTCCTCTGCAGTATCCTCATCTGGTGAAACCGTGACAGAGACTCTCAAAATTAAGGAGTGGGAGGTAGGAATGTTACAAAATGAGGTTGCATCTAGCCAGGGCATAAGAATAAGGAGAAGGCCACCATCTGGACCCCCTTTGCATTATGTAGGACCCTTTGAATTCCGGTTGCAGAATGAGGGCAATACACCCCGGAACATTTTGGAAGAGATTGTGTGGAACAAGGACAAAGAAGTCTCACACGTACTATGATTGATTTGCTTTGTGCTCTATTGTTCTTAATATATATGTTATTTTTCAAGAAATAGGTTGAATGTATTACTGGTGACTATGTGATTTTCAGCTTAAAGAAAGAAAGCCCCTCATATCTCTGAAGAAAGCTCTCGAAAATGCACCTCCTGCTAGGAATTTTATTGGTGCTCTAAGGGCAGCGAATGAACGAACTGGACTGCCGGGGTTGATTGCTGAAGTGAAGAAGGCATCACCAAGTAGGGGTATCTTGAGAGAAAATTTTGATCCAGTAAGTTTTCCCTGGTTTCCTTTATCATTTTTATAGATAGAATTGTTTTCTCTCTACAACTGTAACCTTTATGAAGCTGTTACTGATTTATTGTGGAAAGTGTTTTAGTTGGCCTGAACTTGCTGACATCCCGTTGCTTCTTGTTGGTTAGAGTTAGTCCGTTCAATTCTTTTTTATTTGGCCTCCCTGAATCTTCTTGTTACAGAATACGTGTTTGATGCGAGTCATGTTTTCAGACCGGTCCTGGTTTATGCTACATATCGATTTCTTCTCCTATGCATCTTAAGCTTTTTGCTTCCTTAATTAATTTTGTATCTACCCTTTGCGATGCATTTCTTCTCAAATATATCTTTGTTACTTGGATTTTGCTTTTACTATTATTGCATTTATGAAGTCAAATCTATTATAGTTGTTAAATCTTGTCTTCAGAAAACAAGGACCTGTTGTAATTTTAATGTATCAGGAAGATGTTATGTTTTCTCATTAAGTTGAGTATCTTGGTCTTGGTTTTGGTATTTTTTTATCTCTGAATGTATCACGACCCTTCAAACAACTTACCCAACATTGTTGCTAGTCTGTATTTTTCTCTCTTTGTAGTACATACACGCGATTATTTGAGCTGCTTCTGTGATAGGTTGAAATTGCTCAATCTTATGAGAAGGGTGGAGCAGCTTGCCTAAGTGTTTTGACTGATGAAAAGTATTTTAAGGTAAACCAACCAACGTTGAATTTTTTATAATGTGTGTACGGCTTGATAATATTTGGTTGCTAGAGTACTAGGTGATGCTTGAGTACTGCTTAATAATATTTGGCTGCAGCACAATGATAACTCACTCTTATTTAATATTGGTCCAGGGAAGCTTTGAAAATCTGGAGGCAATAAGAAAGGCTGGAGTAAAGGTTTGTTTTGTGATTTGTAAAGTCCCTGATCTAATGCCTTTTATAGACCATGTTGATGACTCTGGACAAAACATGCAGTGCCCTTTGTTGTGCAAAGAGTTCATCGTAGATGCATGGCAACTTTACTATGCTCGAACTAAAGGTGCAGATGCTGTCCTTTTAATTGCTGCTGTTTTGCCTGATCTTGACATCAAATACATGATTAAGATATGCAAGTTACTTGGACTGACTGCACTTGTTGAGGTAAAGTTGGCACTTTTTTATTTGTTTCCTAAATCTGAATTATGTCAACTTCAACATTATTTTTTTTAAGCTTTCTGATATCTTATGTTTAATATGAATGTAGTGCCAAATCTATGTTGAGTTTATCCCATGTTGTGGAAACTTGGTTCTATAGTAGGTCACTTAGAATTTTGAATAGCGTAGTTGTTATAGTTATAAAAATAAGGAGCTAATCATATATAAATAAAAACATAGGTCCTGTCTAGCATAATGATTCTGTACTTGAAAGCAAGAAATACATTATGTTAGATTTACAAGTATAGAATCTATAGATTGACTGGGCCTGTGTTGAAACCAGAAATAGACCAACTTAGCTTCAATCAAAACTTTGGATTGTCATGACTGATTAGATGATTGCAATACCTGATGGACAAAAGGATTTTTTCACATTTTATGTTGTTTTGTCAGGTCCACGATGAGAGGGAATTTGATCGTGTTCTTGCAATTGAGGGGATTGAGCTTATTGGCATTAACAATCGTAATCTTGGTATGTGTTATCACTCTACTCTCTCCTCCCCTTGCATTTTTTCTTTTCTTTTTGATGATATGTTATCTGGCTTTTCTCGTGCTTGTACTCTAAATGGAATTGAATTGTAATTATATTATGCAATTTATCTTTTAATTAGTAGCTCGGTAAAATCCTTTTGGTGTTTGATCAGCTTGTTTTCCCTCTCCAATTGGATGTGCCTTTTATTTCTACTTTTGCTTTCATATTCTGTATAAGTTTTCCAGTTTTCTTCATCTATGTCATTTGTCTTTCTTATCCTTCTACATGGATACATTATCACTTCCTTAAATCCTATCTGTACCTTTTTACTACCATCTTTTAGAACTTATAAAACTTTTAAGCATTGCAATTACTTTTATCTGTATACTTTCTGCTATAACTTCACCTAGCAACATTTTTTTGACTTAGTTGTACTTTTGGTCTCTTTAGCTTGAACTCTGAACACTTTTCGTCAACCTAAGTTTTTAATATTAAGTTCCTCTATTTTTTTAATCAAGCAAATTTGGCTTCTATTTTCTTATATCCGAAATCTTAAAATTCTCTTTCATTTCCTTCTAAGTATTTGAGAGAGTTCATGATGGATTCAGTATATAAAATCATTTACAAAGTAGAATTTAAAAATTCAGTGGCTTTAAATGATTTAGTAGGGTTTGAAATTAGGATTTGAAGAGATAAACATTTGAGATTATTATTTTGTTTTATTTTGGTGAAATTTAGTGTTTTGTTCGGTTAGTCTTGAGTAGTAGAAGGTTTTAAACAGTTTAATTAATTTATATTGCGAAGGTTTCAAGTAGAAAGTGAAAAATTAAGGATTTTAGGTAGAAAACATAAATGGAAGGACTTAACTAGACAGAAAAAAAATTAAAGGGACCAAAATCCAAAGTAAAGAAAATAAAAGTGCAATAAAGTTTTTTTTTCTTTCTCACGAACACATTACATGTTTGAGAACACTAATAATTTTCTACTTTGATTTTATCTTTCTGTTCCAATCTCTGAATATTTTAACTTGAGGATCTGAGTCATCACCCACGGCTTTCCTTTTGGGGATTGCAGAAACATTTGAGCTGGATATTAGCATCACAAAGAAGCTTCTTGAAGGAGAACGAGGCAAAATAATCCGTGAGAGAGACATCATTGTACGTGGCCTTTCCTTTCCTTTGTTTAGAGCTACTCCCTCTGTTACTATATAATAGTCGTGTTTTGAAGAAAAAAAATGTTCCTTCCTATCGCTCATTTTTTTAATTTCAAGATAATTAAGTTTTTTTAATTACATCTTTATTTTCATTTTTATTATGCATTGAAAATTGTTTAGGGGGAGAAAACTCAAACAGGTATGATAGATGACTTTTTTAAATTTGCATTGAAAATAAAAAAAGTTAAATGTTTTCTTTAGAAAAAGAACCTTAAATGACTGTTATATAGAAAACGAGGGAGTATTTAAAAGACATTTTCTCAGTTTATCAACATCATGCTGATGATCATATGGTTGTTTAGATGGTTGGAGAATCTGGTCTATTCACCCCTGAGGACATTGCCTATGTTCAAGAAGCAGGTGTCAGAGCTGTAAGTATTGGCAATTGAATTTCATTAAAGCATGCGTTCTCATAACTGTCAAGCATTTGTAATCCAACATCAACAGATGCTTCGCAACTCACCCCAGTTACAGTAATACCTTTATGGTATCAAACTCATTGTTTTACCATTTTTTTCAGGTATTGGTTGGAGAATCTATCGTGAAACAAAGTGATCCTGGGAAGGGAATCAGCAGTCTCTTTGGCAAAGATATATCTATCTGAGTTGAAGCGAACTATCTTGAGATACAGGCATCTTAGATGACTGATTATGATAAAGTTCTTGATTTGATGCCTTTATGTACCAAGTCATCAAAAGCTTATCAACGGCAAGCATGTACCAAAAGAAACTTTCAATGTTCAATTATAGTTCCCACCTAAATACTATATCATTAAGATATTACTGTCAACTTTGAATCTCACTTCATTTTGCACAATCATATATTTTCCCTAACAAATTCGAGTAGTTGTGTTGTAATTATGCTAATATCCATTAAGGACTTGCCTGTCAAACCCATTTGATGATCTCACATGATGAAGTTCAAAAAGCAATAAAAAGGAACAACAAAGTTTCTCATTATACTTACTGATCAGAATGATAAAAGATACATAAAATAGTGAGAGTACTTTTATTTATATTGGTACTAACCACCATCAGCAAGTAACTAATTCATAACAAATTAACTCCTGTAGAAGTCTACTCCCCTAATAAATTACAAAAAATGAGGTGGTGGGTGGAAATGATGAACACTATTTTTGTACATAATTGTGTAAAAATATTTAACCAAAAAAACACTTTTGTCGGTAGAAAAAGTAGTCTTTGAAGTTTTTCATGATTATACACTTACCTTGCTAGTATAAACAAGTTTGAATAAAATTTTCCATAAACATCATAGGAGAAAAAACAAAGTAAAATAAAATTTAGTTAAATCAACTTATCCCACCTATGATACTCTACCAATTGCCTTTGTATATAATGAATGGGGTTTCTTTTAAATTAAATAAGCAATTAATTTCCAGTTGCATGACAGTTGGTCATACTCAATGGCCCATACCTGGTAGAAGGAAAAACAATGTGAAAAGAGCAAAAGCAGGAATTTAAAGGTGAAAACTTAAAAAGGGCATAGGATCATTCAGACCTCTTTCCTCACAATTGACAAAGCTTCTCCAACATATGAAACTGAATCTTCAGGAACAAATTCCCTCACTTCATCTACCTAGGCAGCTGTTCGAATAGGATCAAACATGATACAACTCTTTCACAATGTTTATTCATATCAGTTCGTACAATACATTTTCATTCACTAGATGTTTGTCCCGTGTTCAGCCTCGGGCTTAGTTTCTTCTCTTGTTTGCACCGCTTTTCGGTTTTGTCCCTGTAATTGCTACTGTTTGAGCAGAAAATATCAAGAGTGATGCAGTTAACTAATATATAGTTTTTTCATTACAATTTGGTATAATTCCAATCCCTGGAACTTTCGTGTCAATTTGTTTCTGGCAACGGATACAGAAGATTACAGTTTTTTTAAATGGGGCCCAATTGACAACAAATTATAATCCAATGGAATAAAATCTTCTTCGGTAACAAGTGTATTAAATTTAAATTGTAAAGAACATTGCAAAACAAACGCAGCTCCCATGTTTAAACTAACATTCCCAACAGGAAGGTAGAGGGGTTCGCGGAGATGAATCCTAAAAATCAACAGAAGTAAAATCCACTAGCCCTGTTAAAACTGAGCTAGTTGTATAAAGTAAGGTAATCACACGAGAAAAACATAGGTTACAAAATCAAACAACAGCAAATATTGCCTTATCCCACAGGACTTTACAAAGTTATACAAGAGTCACAGATTCTATGACTTACAAAAAGGAGACATAACATAAGAATAAAGAAAGAACGGCAAAACACTGATGCGAGTTGTGTTGTGGATATTGATCCATGCATAGGCCTCGGGATTCATGTCTTCTTCTTACTTCGCTTTCCCAAGGGGAGTGATATTTGAATGAAACTGAACTTTTTCCTAGACGCTATGAACTGCTTTTGCTTTTGATTACTCTTCCCATCTTTCTCGGGTATTGTAGGTAGAGTTTGATCCTCCTTCAATGCTCGAAGCATTTGACTCAATGCTACCGTCTTTTCAGAATGCTCTTGCTTATCCTTTGTTGTAGTGTAATCTTCAAGAACTTGCTTTTCGCTAAGTACATCTCTCATTGAAACTGAAGACCTCAAGGCATGCTTCGGATCATTGCTAGTTGTAGTAATTGATCGGATTACATCTGGTAGAGTAGAATCTTGACAAATTCCAGCTTGATTGAACGTCCTGCTCTTAATCAATGGCTGTCCTTTTAGATCATTCTCAGGAATCCATCTCCGAAGAGCCTCTTCAGCAGCAAGCTGCTTTATATTTGCACTTTCAACACTATTTAATGCCTCAGTCAAGACTTGTTTGCTGCGTAGAACTTCTTCTGTTGCTTCCTCAAACTTTTTCAAAATACCTATTTTGTCAATTGGAAACTTGGAAACTGTTACCTTCTTCAAGGTTGACTCTTGAGGAAATTGAACTACGGGATTTAGAGGAGAGTACTCCCCTAAGGAAAAGTCCACTTTCTGATGTTCTGGAAGCGAAAATTCAGATGATATTTCAGGGCAACATAGAGCCTCAATTTCAGCAAGAGCAACGGCTTCTGCTGCTATTGCAGCTTCTTCCATTTTTTTCGCTGCAAACCACCTCATCTCAGCAGTCTTAATATTAAATCCATTGTCTCCAAACTCAGCCAAGGGCCTTAAAACTTCAGAGCTTCTTGTTTCACTCATTCCATTGCACTGTCCAGTATCAAATTCGAAACTCCTCCCACCATTTAGGGGATGATGACAAGTGCAACCTGTTCCAGCAGTAGCTTCAGGAGGATTAAACCCTGCTTCTGTTTTGGTAACTTCTTGAGTAGAGACAGCTGTAAACTTCGACGCTAGTTTCTCCCGTGTCCTCTCAACAAAAAGCCTTTCCTTCTTCATCTTCTTATTTAAATCTTCAACAGAAGATTGTATCACTTCAAGATCATTAATCGTTTTACCAAGGCTCAGTTTAGCTTGTCTTAACTCCACTAAGAACAGATCAGGTGCACACGGACTCGAACTTTGCAATGTCTGCTCTTCATTGTTGATACCATTCACACAATTTCTAACAGCAGCTCCAACCTGTTCACATGAATTTTCACCTCGAGTTGCTAAGCAATTCAATGCTTCTGATTGTAGCTGCAGCTTTAATTCCTCCAAAATTGCTTTGGTTGCTCCCAGTTCTTCAAGCACATCAAGTGTCTCGAGTTCTTTCACTATCAAATCCTTTTCTAACTTTGCGGCTTCTTCCTCCACTCTCTTTATGTCAAATTCTTCAGCACTGTTCTGTTAACAGCAACCTTCAACATTAGAGAGTAAATCACCACAGGAAAAATTCTAATTGAAGAACTGTCGTATAATAGAACAGAATGCATCCCAATTAGTTTAGTAAATGGTAAATAACAAATAACACCATAAAACAGAAACTAAGCCAGCACCGGCAACATTTTGAACATGCACCAACAAAAAAGGAAAACTGATAGCGAAACACATTCATTACTCAAAATTAAAAAACCAAAATAGAAACAAAAATTTTACACGAGCCTCTCCGAATTTGTAAAAGGGTGTCCAAGGTCCAGTTCCTTCGAAACGGGTCACCGCTTCCTTGACAGACCCGAACGGCGGCGAAGTATCAATTTCAGCTCTCAAACCAAACCTTATAATCCCCGGGTTCTGACCTGACCCTGGTACAACACCAGGCTCGGATTTCACCCTCGGCGTCGCCGGCAAACCGACTGCTGAAATTTTCGGGGTCTCGGTCATTGGAACAAAGTCCAAAGCAAACGCGGGTTTCAGAGAAGCATCGAGAACTAAAGCCACATAAAGGTTCGAGCTTTGACCTTTTTTGGTTACCCATTTGTGTGATTTATTGCAATACCGAGGATGAAGGAGAAAGGGTGCGTGATGATGGTCTCGCGGGACCGAGTTTCGAACCGGGTCGAAAAGGGGTGTCGGGTGAGCGGAAAGGGGAAAGGGGAGCGGCAGCGGAAAGCGCTTCTAGGGTGCTTTTCGCGGTGGGAGACAGTGACGTGGAATTACGGTGTGGTTGGTGGGTAGAGGGAAATATCAAGGGCTGTGATTAATTGTGGTGAAATGTGCCAATGAAGAGGAGCCACGTCATGAATTTAGGTGAGGGTGAGAGTGTTGTGTCGGTGACCTTTGCCTTGATTAGGAGCGTGATTAGCGGTCAGGGAAAAAAGGGAACTAAATGCTGCTAATCTAATCCTTAAAGTGTAAAACGCGCTTAATTAATTTCATCTCTAAAAGCAGAAAAATTATAAAATTATTTACGAACTGAAAAATGTGTGTGAATTTGATCTTATAATTAAATTGGATAGGTTAAACTTAAATTTTATTTCTATGGATATATTCTTTTTAGGTGGTATGTACTCACTGCACTTTATTCAACTGGACTGAAGATTGATTTTCTTTTACTGTTTTAAGATTTGGTGGTATTATAATGTGTATAACTTTCAATTTAATTATTTATTTTTATTTTGATGTTAAAAATACTTTTAAATTTTCACTTAACTTCACAATTTTTCTGCATTTTTATCTATTTTATATTTATCTTTACTTTTGCAATATTTATATTTAATTTATTTTTGTCTCACTGTTTATTATTTTCAATTTTATCTTTCTGTTAATAAATGGATTAATGCAATCCTTAATTTTTCAAAATTATTCTAAGTTAAGTTAAATTTGCAAGTACTTTCAAATATCAAAGCAATATTAATAATTAAATTCAAATGATAAAATTTTTCTCTGTTCTCTCTTTTTCGAAGAGTTTTTGTGTGGTTAAGGTTTGTGTGGATAAACTAGTTTGTAGACTTAAAATAATTGTAATATATCAAGAATTGAGTCAAATTAAATATGGAAATTACTAGTTTGAAAAACATAGACACGTTTAACTTATTTTTTTTAATTTATATATAAAAAATTATTAAATAAAATCTAATTTTAGAAAAAAAAATATTTAGTTGTTATATTGATTAAATTAAATATTATTTTAAAAATTAAAAAAAAATATTGCTATATAAATTATTTTTTATTATTGATAATTAATTTATAAATTGATATCTAATTAATTATCAAGAAAGATTTTAGCTACCTGAATCATTTAAACAATAAAACTTTGATAATAATTAAATATTTTGAAAACTATTTTTCAATAATTTAGATATTAATATTTTTGTAGTATCTAATTTAATAATTAGTTAATTTTTATTTATATTATTTAATAATTTTCTTGAAAATTGTACTCAATAAGACCACCTTTTGAAAAACAAAATAATACGACTACTTACTAAGACCGCTTTCAACCTGCAACATACAGACATGACGAAAAGGCAGCTAAAAGGATACATATGCAAAATAATAGATATTGTCATACCCTAAGACCCTATTCAGATTAAACATTTCAAACACAAATTTCTGAAGAAACCAACGAGAATAAGAAAATAAAGTCTTATAGGGTACTTATGATTTAAGCAAATCCATGTCTTTACTTGTACCATTGTGAAAGTTTCCTCCAAGTTTCAAATTGCATCTTTGAACATGACACCATTTCTCTGATTCCAAATCCCAATACAATTTCTATCCACACACACTTCTAGATCTGATTAGCTTTTCCAATTATCTCACAAGTAGATCAAATTGTTTGAAGTGACTTGCAACCTCATTAAAATGTGCAAAAGATCTTCCTACCCATTTATCTGTCATGTGTTACAGTACAAAAATAATAAGTGGCAAGCATTTTCCAAAATCGATCCACATAAAACACATAATCCCAATTTGTACACCCTTATGCAGTAAATTTTCAGATGTAGTTATTTTCCTATAATAACTGTCCATCCAAATAATTGAGCTGAAGGTAGTGCTTTTGTTTTTTAGAAAGTACCAAAGTTAGTCCCAATCCTAGTGCTATTATGTGCATGTGAAATAAGTTGAGTGAGGCGATTTTACTGTGTATGTTTGTGATAGTTCATCTTTCCAGTACCACTCATCATCCCTAAGTGGGTTGATAGAGACACTATTTAGGTCCATCAAGAAGTCCTTTACCAAATATATCTTCCTCCCATTTGAACTATTCTCTCCTCCAAGTAACCATCCATATCCATTGATTATCGTTCCCATCTTCCCAATTGATCCAATGTACCATCTTTCAACACAAAGTTTAAAAACAGTCTTGGATATTTTGTTATTAGGGAATTTTCACCTTACCAGCATTGAATCTCATTCTATTATTATTGAACCAATTATTACAACCACTCTCCCGGCCTTCCTTATGAATCATATTTTGATTCTAAAGCTTTTTGAATGATAACAAAACTTTTAATGAACGACATTAAAAGTAAGTTAATTTTTAACTATTACAAGCAACAATTTGATATCAGTTATAGATTCGTGACAGTAACCATTCACTTAAAAGAAAATATTAAGATAGAATAAGATATTTATTAATGGAATTATTTAATCAGTGATGAAAGCATTGATAGTCTTATTGTATGTATTATGTAGAAAGTAAAAGATTAAGAAACTGTGGGGCTATGGCAGTGGCTTTAATGTGGTATAGCCTTCCACAGGGACCTGCCTAATCCCTGCATGTTCTGTTGCGATTTCTAATTCAGACCATTCTTCCTGATAAATGTCCAAATCAAAGCAACTTTTCGTATCACAATTAATTTGTTTTTTTTTTCTGCCCCCACAGCAGAGAAATGGCAGTAACAAAACCAGTGAGTTCTGATATTTAAAGTGCAATATATAGAAAAGAAAAAACATGATTAAGTATCATCTCAACGTGACACCAAGCTTTTCAGTGGACTACTGTCTATTAAGCTTTCAGAATTAGTGATCAACACATTAAATACTAATACATGCATAATCAATGCATGTTGTCGTTTAATATGTTAATATTTTTTCGCCATTCAATGTATCTGACCCACGGTAGAAGAGGAAATTCCTGCATCAAAATCTCTTTCCAGCATTGGACCAGTGCATCATGGTCCTGCATGCCGTTAATTAATTCACCTAAAAGTGCTAATTTCTGTTTGTAGTAATGCGAAAGTTTTGATAACTCTCTCACACCTCCTAGAATATCTAGCTAGTGAGGTGGTTGATAATGAACAAATTTTCCTTTGGTGTAAAAAACAGTATCATTGATAGTAGAGTCCGTTTAAAACATGTGGTAGGAATTGAAATAATGGAATTTGTTCATAGCGAAATGCACAGGAAAGAAGCAGTTAACGGTATGAACGTGAAGGTGATTCTCCAATGGTGAAGCAAAGGACTTTTCTGATGACACAGCTCATCCCGTATGTGACATTTCATGGCTAATAAATAATAGTAATACCCTTCACACTGTTATGTACGGTGTGTGATATGTCTCTATCCAAGATGCCCGAGTAGGTCAACGTATTCATGAATTTCTTCCTGCTATTTAATGAGTGTGAATTGTTCAGCATCCAATATCCAAGCTTGGGTACAAAGCAAAGTTTGATTGGAGAAGGGCATGGTGCAAAATGCAGGCCCTCAACTACCTACACACAGTAGAAACACCTTAAATTAGATCCATTTTTTTATTCAATTTTTTAGTTAGAAGAGATAAACATTGCCAATCAGATAATAATTCACGTGGCATGCATTCATTAACGTTGGTGCCTTTATGTCATTGGATTTTCTTTACTTCCATATTATGACATATAGCATAGCATTTTATAAGCAAAATATGATCCTTATAAGTTATATCATCTTACTACAGAAAAGAAAGTACTCTTGTTTGAGATACAATCTTTTGAGCCAAATTTCAAACCTCCTTAACGAATGAGTATTAGATTATTGGCATATACATAACATATGAGATATGACAATTAGGTAGACATGAAAGCAATTACACAGTATAGTAGTATGTAGTAGAATATCTGCCAATTCCTCCTTTCTGATTCATGGATATGTACATGTTTTCATTTATTGCAGTGTTCATCCGTAACCAAATTCCCTTTCCTTCTCACCTGTTTCAGATCACCAATGATTTCTAAAGGAACTACCACTAAACTGCTTCGTCACTCTTTAGTCAATGGTCTAGATTCTTCCATAAATAATTTGGCAGCTACCTCTAATAACCCATTTAATTACACAGTTTAATCATCGACAATCCATATCAGACATTAAATTTCGCCACAACCAAATTGGTGCGCTCCAAAAAATACCTACCATTAAATTCATTGAACACCCCGGGCCCTCCTTCATTAACTTCATGCTTAAATTAATTCCCCATCAAGAAACCCAATTCTTCAGTGATTAGAAGAACATGCACTCTTTATTTATTGACATTTATATATGTTTTAACTTTTAGGAGTATGATAAAGTAGGGGAACCCATAAAACAATGCTAAGGTCTAGAAGGCAAATATAAACCCTGCTTGAGGCATTTCATGCATCATAGTTGAGGTAAGAAAATCTTAGACTTGAGTGCAAATGGTGAATGATGGTGGTGGTGGTGGTGCCAATCATGTCTCAATTGAAAAGTCCTTCAGAATAAAGGAGGATGATAGGTTCTTCTCAAGGCTAATGTCCAAGGAAACCTCCAAGGCTAACTCTTCTTCAAGGGTTTTCTATTATGGAGAAACATCAATTGCAGTTCCTTTCACATGGGAGGCTCAACCTGGCACCCCAAAACACCCTTCTTCTGTAACTTCTCTACCTCCCCTTACACCCCCTCCTTCATATTACTCCAATTCCAAGTCCAGCAACAAGAGAAGAAACTCCAAGGCCAACATATTTTCATGCATTTTGCCACGGTTTATGACAGGCTCAAGAAAGGACCACGGTTCACCAGCATCATCTCGCTCATCCTCCTCATCCTCATCATGGTCATTGGTTCACCCATCACACTCATATTCCACCAGGGATACAGCAGATCAAGGAACCCTCTCTTTCTCACGCCCAACAACTAGTACTGTTCGCACTTTTCTCAAACATAAAGCTTCAAACAGATTCAGAGGCTGCTACTCCTTTGGAAACATAAAGAATGCAGTTGTGAGGCATGGATCAGCCTAGTTTGTGGAGGTAGCATAGTTAGAATTTACTTTGTTTAGTAGAAAATATTTGAAAAAAAATGTAGTTTGGTTGGTAATTGTGCTAGTTTCAAATATGAGGGACATAATCATTTTCTATCTCATCGTTTTGATTGAGATTGTATATGCTTTAAATTAGAATCTCTCTTTCAATATAATATATATACACACTTGAGAGTTCCAATTTAAATCTGGCTGAGATGTCTAACGCGTAAATGAAATTATAACCTAATCAAAATGATTATTATTATTAGAAATTCATACTTTGTTCTTCTTAAGAAGTGTTTGATATGAGATAAGTTTTTTTAATCTTGAGAAATTATGTTCCTGGAGATTCAAGATTTTTAAAGTTGATTAAAATGTATGTTTTAGCCGTAGATATTCTTGGAAATATTTGTTTAAGATTTCCAATAATAAAATAGTAACTTGTATTTTTTATTGTTGTAATTTTTTTTTACTTTAGAACATTTATTTTTCTACCTGTTTGTACGAATAATTTTGTGAAAAAAAAAACTATTTTTTAGAAACATGATTTTCCCAACTAAGCCTTTTACTTTTATTAGTAGAAACTAATAAAAGAGTGCGCAACAACAAACTGAGCTTGTCAGACTAATAACCATTATTGCGAGGAAAAGTAATCTGTGTTCAAATGGACTTAAATAGCACGTGGCAAGAAAAATAATTTTCGCATTAAATGAATTTGTATCTAATTTGCATAAAATATTTTTATAATTTATCTGTGTTGTTGTTTTTGGTGAAACAAAATTTAGACCAAATATAAAAAGCGTATTTAATTTGGTCAAATAAGAGGGAATTTTTTCATCACCTCTACATTTTTCTTCCAAATTTCACAATGTTATATAAAGATGAAACTATTTTTATTATTTTTTAAAAACTCTAAAAACACACTATCCACACTTTTTTTTTCTTTTTCTTCCTTACGCCACATATCAAAGACCTACATTTCCTACATTTCTTTGTCTCTTTGTGTACGATGACGACTTCACCTCATTGCACAAGAATCGTGAGGCGTGTTTTGTTTGGTGGTGTCTCTTCATCTCGTCCCTATTATTTTTGTTTTTCGGAATCATGGTTCTGCAACATAGTCACAGATTGAGTGATCCAAAAATTTCCCAAATGAGTGTGTTCGAAAGTTACCCGAATTGAAATGCATTCCGGATCCACCAATTCGTAAGCCAAAAAAATGCATTATGGATCCATCAATATGTAACTAAAAAATGGCTTCGGGATACAACAATCTGTAAGTCAAAAAATTTCTTCCAAAACATCCCTCATATGAAAAACATAAAGCTTTACTTACGAAACGATCAATCTGTAGATCATATTTTTACTTTCGGATTGATCCATCTGCAGCACAATCCCAAATGTCGATTTCCATAAACCTAAAAACACCATAACTGCTCAACCTCTTAAAAAAATCAATTCTTACCTTTAAAAGCTAACCAACACTTCAGGAATGCAACTCATTTCTTCACCTTGCTTCGTGCAGCTAAAATGAGCCTCCATCAACGCCACCAATGAATGAAAATGAAGAAGGTAGTAAACCAACTCATCCAAGATGTCCTTTTCAAATAAAAGGCCAAGGCTATATTAGGAATTTTAGAAATTATGGGGGTGCAGGAAGAAACTCTCCAAATCAGAACTGGATCTAAGCACAAAAGCCCTAAGGCTCAAGCCCATATATGAAGAATCTCCATTCGTTCAGTAAATAAATAAGTTTACGAAAAAATAATTTTAATTCTCTTGATTTTCGGTCAAAGATAATTCTAATTTTTACATTTTAAAATTGATAATTTTATTCCTAATAGTTTTTGTAGTATATGAATTTCATTTCTCATCTTAATATTCAAAGCTGCATAAAGAGAAACAAAGTTCACAAATGATTAAAAAAAATGAGAATAAAAGTTACTCTCTCTCTCTCTCTCTCTCTCTCTCTATATATATATATATATATATATATATATATATATATATATTTGTATTTACGAAACCTTTTAACTAATTCACGTACTTTAAAATATAATTGATTTAGAAATTAACATTTATTTTTCAATAATTCATATTTTTCTTTCAAAATTATCCTAACTATTTTTAAATTATTTTTTATTTACTTCTTTCTCAATTAATTAATGTTTGAAGAGAGAATAATAATGATATAGTTTGAAGTTACCCATCTTTATTTCTAATGATAGAAATTTCATAGAGATAGAATGTTAAATTATATTATAAGTAAAGACAGATTCCTTCTTATAAATATAATTTTGTGAGATTAAAATTAAACTCCCTTAGTATGATAACAAAATCTATAAAAAATATTGGTTAATTTTATTATGAATTATTGTTATGTTATCTATAAATATATATTCTTGCATAAAAAGAAATTTATATGTTTAAAAATAAATTTTGTATGAAGATGTGTTTTCTTTATAATATTAAAAAGCTAAGACTAGTTTTGAGAGAAGAGAAAATGCCGTTGACTTTCTTGAGACAGAGAATTAAAATATCAGTGAGATATATAATATATAATTCCAACCATGAAAGAGTTGATAATAACAACAATGAAGAAATACATGAAATCGATTCGAAGATTCGTAAGAAACCGAAGGGCACCTGCCTGCCTTCTTGAAAGATTTTCACCACCAAATTGTCAACAATTATCAACTCTACAAGAATTTTCACTTCTCATAATGTGTGTTATCCATTACATTCTATTTTATCACATGCCTCTATATCACAAAAAATTTCGTTATTGTTATTATTATTATTATTATTTTTAATATTATTCAATATATAAATCCATAAGTATTATTTATGGTAAATAATATTAATAAATCTACATGGATAATATTAATACATTATTATTGTTACTAATATTATTAATTTAATAATTAATATTAATATTGTTAATATATATATATATATATATATATGTATTTAATATTACTCCTAGATATAGATCTTTACGGATATACCTAAATTCTAAACTGTAGGTTACATATCTATATCCATATATCCATGATAATATTAGAAATATTCATAATATTATTAATATTTTTAATATTACTGATGTATATAAATCCATAGGTATTATATATGGATCTGCATATCTTTATCTGAGGATAATATTAAAAATATTAATAATAATAATATTATTAATTTAGTAATAATAATATTAATAAATCTTAATATTAGTGTTAATATTAATATTTTTTTAATACTAATAACATTTTTTTTAGTATTAATAACAATAAAAATAATAATTAAAATATTTTTATTCATATTATTACTAATATTAACATTATTATTTATATTAATAGTATTATTATTTATAATATTATTATTGTTATTGTTAATAAAAATATTAATATTATTAATAATATAAAAAAATAATAATAACCGTAGATATAATCATAATAGGAATAATAATAATAATAATCATAATATAAAATATAATATGGTAACAAGTTTGTCCGACCGATTTCCGGAAACCAATTATAAGAGCCACTAAAAAGGTTGTGTAAGAAAACATAGCAAAAAAAAAACATAAATAAATATGAAAATTAAGTAGGGTAGAAAGTGGACATAAAAAGCAAAAAAGAAAAGCCAAAATAATGATAAGTAAAACTGTAGTAGGAAGTGAGGAAGGAAGTTGTACATGAAAAGCCTTCAACTTGAACATAAGCACTCGGAAGCAAAATTAAGGAAAAAGGGAAATGCAGGTACACTTTGTAGCAGAAAACGTAAAAATGAGATGAGGAGATACTTAACAACTTATTATTACCCCTGCATTCATCTGGAATCATAAAATCCAAAAGACGTAGGTGTTTTCAACAATGGAATTAGTTGACCCTCCGACACTTGTTCCTTATTTCTCCGAGGGAGCCGGTGAGGGGACTGATGTCTCCCATTTTTATCATAGCAGCGGAGAAATCAGCGAAAAAGGAGCCTGGGTTGGTGTTGTAGGTACGTACCAGTGAGTCAGTGGAAGCACCATTGAAGAGTTGTTGATCAGAATGGAGGAGGCCCTTCTTCTGAATGAGATTCTTGAAGTAGTGATTGTCAAAGAAAGTGGGAGTGGCAAGGTCAAGGGGTGCCAAGTTGTTGTCCCCTGATCCTGAGTTTGGAGGGCATGTAGATTGTCTGATGTGTGCAAAGGAACTATCTATGTTGGTTTCATTGTAGATGCGAGCTCTAAAGGTTGTGCACCTTGCTTGTCCAATTGTATGAGCCCCTGGAACAAGGTCAAAAGTTATAAACAGTTTCTAAAAAGTGTATTTTGAATCCAGGTTATTGTGTGTACCAGATAGTGCGACCAAGTCCTTGGGAGAAAGTCCAAGAGAGTTGAATCTGGAGATGAGTTGGTTGACGTTTGAAGTGGGTGGTGGGATGCCATTGTTGGCAGCAGATTGGCTTGCTGTCCTCGAATCTCTTCTTCCAAGTTTCACGTTCCAACTTGGACCACCAAGCTGAGATTAAATCCAATCAAATATTCAATTCACTTCTACTTGCATGTCATGTGGGTCAATACTATGTAAAATATTATATGACGGGCCTTATATATAGTAATTGCTTACGATGTGAACAGAATCTCTGGCAGCAATGGCAAGGATATCAGCACAGGAGACCACACCTGGGCACACTTCCTCCACAGCTGACTTGATTTTGTCGATCACATCAAATCCACGAGCAGAGTTCTTGTTAGGACGTGCGTTCTTCTCTCCGGTGAAGCTTGATGTATCATCAAGTAGAATCGACCCATCACACCCCTGCACCACTTCTTATTTATTCAATCCACATATACTGTTTAAAACTTATATATATTGCTAGTTTCAGTTTTTTTACACAGTCAACCAGTTAGAAATGCAAAAATATGCATGGACAAAAATTATATTGATCATAACTATTGATATCTGAACTGACAGAAAATATACGGGGTTACTTTAGTAGTTTTGCTATAATAGTTCTATGAAATGTAGTTGCAAAAACTAGCTATAAAAAATGCTTTTTAAGCAAAACCAACCAAACCTAATAACTTGAAAACGAATGCAGAAACAAAATTGTCTAGCAGTAAATAGAATAGTTAACTAGCAGGTGTTAAAAATTACGTTAACAAAGCAATCGTGGAAGAACAAACGTAGGAGAGAAGCACCCATGCGGGTCTCCTTTGATATGGCTGATTCCACTGCGCATTTCACAGTGTCAAGGAGTTTTGGGCAAGAACTGGAGTAGAAGTTTGTGTAAAGTGTTGCATTGGCACCTCCAATCACAAGGACCAAAAGGGCCAAAGTGATCATAAAGCTAGAACAAGACGAAGCCATATGTCTGAGAATTCTAGAAGAGTAAGTAATATTTAGGTCGATGAGTGTGTTTTCTAAGTGCATATGTCACATCTTTTTATAGCCAGTGTCAAGGTTAGTTTGTCAATGTGGGATTAAATCTCAAGGTGCCTTGTCTCTTTGCCGTTACCTAACCTAACACGCAGAACTATAGCTAAGTTGTCAATGCATGGAGTGTTTACTTGGATTGTATTTTGATTAATCAATTCACAATAACGATGTGAACCTGCTTCGTTTTTCTTTGATGCAATGACTTGTGCTGCCGGCTTCCCATGCTTTGTCAAAGTGTTGGCAAAGTAGTTAGTAAGCTTTTTTTAGGGTTATATCATATGATATAACCCACGATTTGATGTCTAATATTTTATCATGCAATTCATATATACAACTCCACAGAGCTGAAAATAAATCGAAACTTCAACTGCTTTAATCAAAAGATTCCAAATGCACCGTTTTATTCATATAGTGGCAAACTTTTTTGAATTATGTTTTTTTATCAATAAAAAATAATAACATTGACACCTTGATGGAAAAAACGCACGCGGAAACAACACACATAATCACGAATCAACTGCAGAAAAATAAACGACACAAGATTTAACGTGGTTCGGTCGTCAACTACAACCTACATCCACCCGGGCAATTATTAGGTTTACATTATATTCTGTTGCACACCAATTACAAGTAGAATGATCTCTTTAAATAGAGATAAATAGAGATAATAAAGGGACATAATAATTAAGCCCACTCACTAAACATGTGTCTACTCAGCCCAACCCAATTGGTCCTAGTTTCATACCCAACACACCTCACTATCCTTCACTAGCTAAAATAAGTCATGCTACAAAAAAAAAAACAGAACCTCAACAAGGAGCCAAGATGAAACAGAGATCTTCCTATCACCACCTTATATTCTTCAAACATAATCCATGCAATGTTGCCCTCCAAAAGAGAGATATCCACGTTCTCGATAGAGTTTTCCAAATATCAGTAGGATTTATTTTAACATTGTGTATCCAAGGTACATGGTGAACTTTGAATGATTATGCTTAATGTTTCAAGCCTAAAAAAAGTTATATGTTGATGTGTAATGTAAACAGTCACTAAGATTGTAGGGGTTACCCATTGCAAGTAAATATTTTGTTATATATAGGTTGGATAAATATCTTGTTATATATAGGTTAGATACTCCAAATGTTTAGTTTAATATAATTTATTGTTGATCAAGATTTTGAAGGTTAATGTTTGGTAATCTGATTATGTTTTAATACTTTTTGGTGTTTTTAGTATTGTTCTATTTTGACCGTTGTTAAGGACGCACTTCTTTGGTTGTGTTATTTATTTGGATAAGAAATAGTTGGTAATTTTTGTTCCTAGTTTGGAATAGATTGGAATGTGAGATTCTATTTTATTTTTCTTCTTATTTCTTGTTTTTAATTCTTGTATAAGGGTTGAGTCACCACTTAAGTGATTTATATTTATTTATTGTTTTTTTCTAATAAAAAAAATTATTGATTAAAAAACTTGATTTGGATTTAAAAAAACAATTGTTATAAAATAAAATGCAATAGGATTAAATTTTTTTAATGAACCAAAACATAGGTGACACTCCTAATATTATCTAAATCTTTTTACTATAGTAAAGTGATTGTAGTTAACTATCAATTTAATTGAATACAAATAATTAGCTGGCCATAAAATAGATTAATTCGACCGGCACTGGCTTGTAACTCAAGTATATAATTCGTTGAAAAGATGGGATTGCTAATGGTCTAAAGAGAGAGACCTTAGACAATAAGAATAACATAAACAAACCAAATGCTTTTATATTTTATGTTAACCTTTAGCTGCCTCTGAAATGAAAAACAATGGCTTCAAAGTTGATTTTGGGGGAGTCTTTAAAAGTAGTTCAGATGAAAGAAAAATCACACTTCAACAAAACGAGAAATATGATAGGAGTGAGTAAATTTGAATGATTAAGGTATGACTTAGTCTTTTTTTGTTTTTTTGTACCTTTTTTATATTACCATTGAAATAGTATACTTCCATGATTATGATCCACGTTCTCTCATACGGTGCCTCTTCCAAATTAAATAACCTTTTGTGCTTTGGAAAATTACAAGGTTTAGGTTTTTAGAATTATATTCATTTTGGATTATTTGAAGTTTGATGGAGTGTAACGAATCTTTCACAGCCTCACCCTTTTACTACCTTATTATAAACCCCATTGCTAAAGCTTAACTAATACCATTTACTAAGAAATTCAACGTTGATAAGTTTGACATAAAGTTGCTAAAGCTTTTTGTACTACACAATATTTGTGCCAAGAGGCTAGAAACTTGGTTTAAATATGAATTATACATATCAGTTCATTGTTAACCTTGAACATAAAAAAAACCTTGAATGGTAACTGAATTTAAATACCAACCACAAAAATTAAAATTAAATTTTTTTAAAGGTTGAGGTTTGCACCCACTTATATAATAGGCTACTCTGATATCATATTACAAAGTGGACTTTAAGCTTAACTCAACCCCATAAAATCGACTCATTAAGTTGAGGTTTGCACCCACTTATATACAATGAAAGGCTCTAATCTCTAGTCGATGTGGGATCTCCAACAAAAATATGTTTTTCTTTCATATCTTATGTATCCTTAGTGTAAATTTTAAATTTTTTGAGTACTTATAATAAAAAAAACTATTAAAATATGTTATTGTTAGTATTTTTTAAACAAATGAATTTATATTGAAAATCTATTTGACACGTAAAAAAATTTGATACGTGAAAGTACATGAAAAAAATATTTATCCTGATTTTAAATATCCATCGAGTTTACCCAAATTTTCTTGATTAATATTTTTGGAAAAGGATGTTTATTTTTACCTACTTGTCTGCTGAAGATGGAGGATCTGGACTTTTTGATTGGGTTCACATTGTTTTTGTTTCGATTGTCAAAGTTCAGACAATGATCCATTGGATAAGGTGGTGGAAAGAAAAGAAAGTCGTAAATCAATTAAACTATATGATTACTTTTGCCCTTTATATATATATATATATATATATATATATATATATATATATATATATATATAGATGAACTGGCTAATTTGTAATTAAATTCATTAATGTCTTTCACTTTTTGTGCGTGGACGATGAATTAGAATAATCTTATAATCTTACTCATTCAAGTAGTATATAGATGATGATTACCAACTTAAATTGACCATTGTATTTTCTTAACAATAATAACAATTAATTAATTTCACTTACAGCTGGAGATTTACCTGAATATCAATCACTGTACTCAAATGATTCAAAATCATTACAGAATATTTGAGTTTGATTTAAGTCATCAACATCCCTTATTTTTAAATTCCTCTCAAAATTTGGAATATGACTAGATCACGGTATTCTAAATGTAATTTTTTGGTTTTGATTTTATGAGTTTTAGTACAAACAAAAATGATATTTTGAAACAAAAATTATATTTTGAAGATTATTTGAATAGCTACCATTTGAAATATTTGAAATATGAGATATAATATATTTTTAATAATAAATTTCTAGATAAATAATAAGTATTATTTGTGATGGTGTGATTAAAATGTTGGATTTGGATTACATTCCATTGGTTATTTTTTCTTATTCTAACTAGTGTTTAAATCTTATCATTTGTATTCAACTATTAAACTAAACATTAGGCTTTCAAGTTCAAATAAAAGTTTTCTTTACAGCTCATTAGAGATTAATGCCTAATGCAGGTCACGTTGAAAAAGTTGATCCCATGAAGCATAGGCCTAACACGAAATTCTGTTAGAAAAAATTATTGTGTAAAGGATCAAAGTATAAGGTCTAGGTGTTTATTGTAGAACATCTTATGGCAATTGTTGATGTATGATTTGCAAGTTTAAGGAAGATTTTCGTTCAGAGCTAGTAGAACTTTGGTAAGGGTTTGTATGGTTGTACGGATCTTTTTGTTTTTAAATTGTAAAAACTTATCTATATAGATTCATGTTAGCTCCAACTTCTTTATATATTTGTTTAAACCCTTCTTCTTATATTTATGTGAGGAACCTAGGTTAAGGAGGATCCGTTTGGGATGTTACTTTTTGATTGGTTTTAGAACTAGTTTTTTAAGTCACTTGTAGTATATATGTAATAGAGTTGAAGTATCCCTCAAATACTCTCATTTATTTTATTTTTTAGTGTATTAATAAAAAAAATTATATTTCTTATTGCTGATAAAATAAATCGAACATATCTACGTTCTTTTTTAGCGTGACGTGCATTAGCTCGGTCTCGACAGCCGCAATGGTCGTGTCGACACAGGTGTTGTGCTCCTTGTCGAGGAGGGGTGCTGAACCAAGTGGTGTTCAATGTTTTGAAGAATCCAAATCCTTTGAAGGATGATGAAGCCTCTGCTTTGCTTGATGCTGCTGTGCTGGTTTTAGCTTTGTTCTGGGGTAGTTTAAATGTTGTAATCAACCCTTGGATTAAATCTCAAAGCAATTAGCATCTCAATCTTTAACAAAGTAAAATGTTTTTCAAACTAAGTTGAAACAACCGATTGTTTTGTCGAAACAACCGATTGTTTACACTTAGGTGTTTTGAGAAAGTTTGAAAACTGTTTTTGAATGGTGAATTTTGTTAAGTAACAAAACAACCGATTGATTCGAGGAAACAATCGATTGTCTGTTTTGAAACCATAACAGAAAAACTGTTTTCTTTGACTGAGCTTTAAATGCTTTAAATGAATACGCTCCAATCATTAAATGCTTTGACCAATCTGTTTTAAATGCAATTAAGAGTTTGTTAAGATTTGATAACAAACTATATTCTTAGATATATTTTGAAAAACTGTTTTTATGTTTTAAGAATCTTGAAACAAAGTTTTGATAAAAAAAAAAAGTTTTTAAAAGAGTTCTGAGATTGCAAAAGTGTTGAGAGATTGATCAAGGTGCTGAATAGGATTCTACTTGTATTGATTTCAGATATTCATCTGTAACAAGTGTAATCTTTGTAAAACTGCTGAACAATTCGTGTGTGTGTTTTACTGAGATTGGCTGTGTGTTCTTGAGGTGTTCAAGATCAGCAATCTTAGTGTTGGCCAAGGAGAGTGTGTTTCTTGAGGTGTTCAAGGTCATTCTCTTGGTTGTGGTGTAAGTGATCAAGTGGTGATTGCTTACTGGATATCATCAGGGTTTCTGAGAAGACTGGATGTAGCTTTTGTTTGGAGTGAACCAGTATAAACGACTGTGTACAATTTCTCTATCCCTATCTCTTTAATTCAGTTTTGTTATTTTGGAACTGGTATAAACAACCGATTGTTTCGCTAAAACAACCGATTGTTTTTCCAGCTTTGTGCTTTTGTTGTTTGTTTTGGAAAAACTGAATCCTTAATCAAGGTTCTTTCAAAGTATTTTCATTTTAAGGTTAAAAGTTTGCAAAAATCTTTCTTAAACAATTCACCCCCCTCTCGTTTAAGGTCATATATTCTAACACATATCTACGTTCTTTTTTAGCGTGACGTGCATTAGCTCGGTCTTGGCAGCCGCAATGGTCGTGTCGACACAGGTGTTGTGCTCCTTGTCGAGGAGGGGTACTTGACTTAACACTTCCTTGGCCTCCGGCCTATCCTCGGTCGCTCGGGGATCCAGGTCCACCAGAGCGACTGTGGGTACCACCAGTACCGGTTGGGCTTCTTGAGGAGAGCTCTGCCTCCGAGAAGATTTGTGTTTAGGGGAGCGGTCGTCTCGCAAAGGCTCTACTCTAAGACTTCTGCATAACATTCTCTCGCCACCTTCTAATCCACATGAACCGTGAGAATGTCTCCTAATGGCAAAGGGAACTTCATCGCCAGGTGGGGCGTCGACATGATCGCCATCAGCCGGTTGATGAAACGGTCATCCAAGGAGGATGTTATACGAAGCATTCGCGTCAATCACCAAGTATCGGATCTTGATGGTCTTGCAATTTTTTTCCTCACCGAAAGTGGTATAAAGCTCGATGTAGCCTTTAGTACCAACCCTTTCGCCCGAGAAACCAACCACTTGGTCATCATACGACACCATTTCGGTCTCGGGTATCCTCATGGCCTTGAAAGTCTTCCAGTAGAGGATGTCTACTGAACTTCCCTGATCTACTAGCGTCTTTCTGATGGTGAACCTGTCGATATCGACCGTTATCACCATAGGATCGCCTTGTCGGTAATCGACACCTTTGAAGTCATCGTCGGTGAAGGTGATAGGCGGCATCCTCGACCGGAATGACATCGCGTTCACCTATTGCACCTCTCGGAGGTGTTTCTTCCTGGAGCTGTTGGAGCTTCCCCCACCGAAAAATCCCCCGACGATTGTGTTGATGACTTCTCGGTTCCCCCTTCTCTCAGTTTCCCATGGGGAGTCGTCTCTTCCCGGAGGGTCATCCCTCCTTGTCCGTCGCTCGAGTCATCGGCCGTCTCGTGGCCTTGGAGGCGAATAATGTCTTCGCTTTGCGAGCTCGTATTTGCGAGGGGAGTACTTCGTACCTCGGCTTCCCCAAACGAACCGGCGCAGGTGCCCAACCTGGATGTGTTCTTCAATTTTATCTTTTAGAGCTAACATTCTTTTATTGAATGCTCGTTGTTTTGATGATACCGACACTGTTTTCCTCGGGTGGAATTCTCTGGCTTGCTACCTTTCTGGGGGGAGGGATCAGCTCGACGCTAAGTGCCTCGTCCAAAATTCTCCCCCTCTCAACTGTTAAAGGGGTATACTTCGAGAATCGGCTTCCCCGGCTGTCTCTGCGCCTGTCACTTCTATGGCCCGATCGGCCTTGGCATTCTTTCTCCTCCTTCCCCTTCTCACCCCTGGCCTCTAACCGGGCTTGGTTACGAAATTCTCTCAGCTCCTCTAGCTGCATGAACTTGGCTACTCTTTTTCTAAGCTCGTCTAAGCTAGTGGCCGACTACATACAGAGGTTGTCGGCAAACGGTCCCGGTCGCAAGGTTGTTAGCATGTGGTGCATAGCAACGTCCGGACTAAGGTTCCAGTTGCTCATTGCCACCTTGTTGAACCTGTCGACAAAGGTTCTCAAGGATTCTTCCTTCTCCTGGCGAATGCCCACCAGGGCGATGGAGGTCAGGTGGTGTGGCCGGCTGGTGGCGAACTGTCTCGAACTTGGCTACGAGCGTTGCGAAGCTGTCAACGGATTTGGGCGGGAGTTTGGTGAACCAACTAAGGGCTCCTCCCTTCGGGGACGTGGAGAACACTCAGCACAATATCGCGTGCGTGGTGTACGCAACTATGTGCTCGTCCGGGTTAGTCGTGCCATCGTACCGACCCCTATTGAAGCCTTTCCACTTGTCCGAAAATGGAGCTTTTATGATGGAGTTGGTGAAGGGGTGTCGGTGAGTTGAATCAAGGGTGGCAATCGTCCTGACTGACTTGTTGAGACAAGACTCACCATCCATCTCATGGGTAGGAGCCTTATCTTTGGACTTCTCAACCGCTCTCAGGTTGGGAGGGGAGGTGAATGACTTGCCGACAACGTTTGTCGGCCCAACAGATGGTCCTCCCTCCACCAGCTTCTTCCTCATATTCTCATTCTCCGTCCGTAGAGCCTGAATCTTGTTCATTCTTCCTAACGACTTCTTCATTTTTTCTCTTCATCTCGGCTATTTCTCTCTACAAAGACAACAACAATGCCATCTGGTTAGCTTCATTCACTCTTTCTATGCTTCGAGTTGATATAATCTACTATTACTCTTCAATCGATTTCTCTCGATCCAACGGTGGACATCAATTATTCTCGATAGAGAAATGAGATCTAGAGAACTATTGAGAGACTTAGTATTCTTCCTTCCTGTCAGCAGTCAACTTCTGCTTCAATTTCCTTCACCAAACTTCTCACTACAAACTCATTGTTTACTAATATGCTTTCCATCGTTAAGGTATGAGTAGAACCAAATTATTATTTCTTAGTATTCCGTTAACTTCTTAAATAATGATAAAAAAAAATCTTCAATTTCAACATAAAATATTTTATTTTATCTCATTCTAATCGAACTCATCTCATTTATTTGAGTCCATTCATTCATTTATTAAATGTCTTATCCTTATTTTAGTACAAACAATGAATGAGTAACATTGCAGCCTTTTCCTGGTTATTGCCAGAATTGGAATGCAATTTCCAGTGTTAATTAAGAGTGTTGCCCTGTCTATTTAACACCTAAAAATTATCATTAGTCCGTTTGAATTTTGCTCCCCAATTTATTACCAAAAGAATGACCACTCTGATGTTCCAAACTTTGCTTGCTTGGAAAACGAGTTTGTAAATTTGTTCAATTCAATTTTTTTTTCTAAAGAGTATAATATACTTTTTATTTTGAAAATGTGTAATATTTTCCATTTCCTGCACTGAATTGTGTTCTCTGTGAGAACTCTGGGAGAAAGAAAAGTAAATGACATCCTACAAGTGTGCGAAAATTATGAAGAAACTTATATAATATAATATAATAATAATAAACTAATATATTTATATAATAATAATATAAATATATTCATATAATAATTTAAATGTATTTACAGAATAATAATAAAAGAAATAAATTAATAATATAAATATAAAATAATAATAATATAAGTAAACTTTAAAATAGTAATAATATATAAAAAAAGTAATAAAATTATAAATAATAATAGTAATTAAAATAAATTTAATAATAAAAACAATTATAAACAGTAATAATAAAAATAAATATTAATTAGAAATCTAATAATAATTAAAAAAATTTATTAAATAATAATATTAACAATAATTTTTTATTTTACAAAAATATTTTTTATATGTATCTATAATAAAATAAAAATATTAAATATTAAATAAATTTAGGATTTAGTATTAATAAAAATAAATACTAATAATTCATAATAAAATTATTTATAATATATAAAAATAAGTATACAAAATTTTAATTATTAAAATTTATAAAAAAAAATATTTTCTTTCTAAAGATTAGGATAAATATATAAATTCACATTCTAATATTTTAAAACAAAATAAAAATTACCTCACACACATCACATCACTCACCTTAATAAATTTTCTTCACAAATTCACTCTTTCTACCTTAATCCAAACAACTTAACTTTTTCACCTTTTTCTCTCAAATCAATTCAAATTCACTTTCTCAAATCATCATCTTTCTTCTTCCTAATCCAAATTCCTAATCCAAACACATGTTGTAACTAAATAAGAGAAACTTTCAATAACATGGGCAAATACCATTGGCCTGGCTGAATGCGAAAATTTCCAAGCACACATTTACAATGACTCCAACATTGATCCTCCTAACAGAAGTTCCTGCAAAGCAAATGCCCAAGAAGTGGAAGAGACAATACACTGAAACCTCTTGACCACCAAACTCCAACCCGTTTCGATAATTATACTTCCAGAATTTGGTGAGTAAAAAAATTCTTCTTCAATGGCAGTTCTATACAATCTGGTTAGAAAATACGCTGTCAATACAGCTGCATTTTTTTAAGACTTTGTCAAAGGCATGGCCAAAATAAGCAAAATCAAGCCTCTCAGAAGAAGCCAAGGACAGATCAGAATCAATTGCGGGAAAGTCAATTAAACTTTAGCAAGTGATGTTCAATTTCCAGTGTTTTAAAATTATCAAATAAATTGATGCTCGTCACATCTATCTTATATAAGTAATATAGATAGACTTGTAACATCTACATGAACCACAATACACAACATTAGTAATACCAACACCTACCTATCCAGAAATTGTCTCTCTTTGCATTTGCCCAGTAAGATGGTAAAAGAATAAATGGCGTAAAACAAAACAAGGAAGTAAAATCACAATATTACAAGAATACTACTAAACTCCAAGAAGATTTATTGCTGATAAAAAAACTAAACTAAAGTCCAAGAAGAATTTTGCTAGAGAAATCAGAATTTTTTTCTAAGACAACGTTGAGCATAATATTAACATTGATTGTTTCCACTGGACCATTACAAAATAGTATTAGGAGGTTACATTTATATATTGGTCATGGAGACGCCAGCCAGTTAGTTACTTCATGAGAAAACCACGATATCTCAACTATACAACAGACCAAAGCGAAGAAATTTCAAGCTGCTATTTATAGTAGCTTACATCTCCTACGACCTAATCCAACTCATCATCAGATTCAACCTCCAGTTCAAATTCATCAATTTCTTTAAAGTAAGCATTCTGTTTTTTCATATATTCTTGAAGCTGGTGATTGGGGATTGCATCTTTTTCTTTTTTAGATGTCAAAGTACGCTGTTTCTGAAAATTCAGCAAAGCAACTATGTATCAGATACTAGCAAAATATTTATTTTGACATGATTGAATAATTAACTTAAAAACAAGGATGCAGAATCTATAACTTATCGAGGTGCATGATATGAAGCTATAACTTACCAGAAAATTTATATATATGACTTCCACCCAACAACTATTTCAAAGATTTTATTAGAATAATGTGTAATGACAAAGGAAATATCAATAGTTGGAAATCAAAAAGAACGATTCTCAGATTGAAAAAGGCTCCCAACATTATTCTAATGCAATATAAATGGGTGAACAAGCTCCCCTATATCCCAACAAGATGATACCCATGACACAATCACCAAGGGGCAATCTTACCAATGCATCAAGATTCAACCTTCACACAAATTCATAACCTACAAATAGGGCAAGTACCCATTATATTTTAGATGTGAGGACATTTCATAGAGTCTTATCCTTCTTCTAATTCATTAGACATCAATGGAGGCTGGCGTAAAAATATTTATAGACAACTTCGGATCATTCATGGCACTGAAATTGACACATCCACTTAAAGGCAGGGGTACTCATCTTTTAACAGTAAATAAACAGTTATCGGAAATCTCAGTGCAATATTTTTAACAATAAAAGATCAGGTTCTTGTCTAATAACCAATTCAACATCATTTGAGTTTCCTAATAAAATCACAGGAACTTAGGACCATAATAGTAAATTAATATACCTTTGCCCGAGGAAAAGTCAATGCTTTGGCCTTGGATAGGTTCAAACCTTCAAACTCATCATTTTCATTTTTCTCGCTGTTTTTTCATCACAAAACCATACACCACAACAATTATATGAAAAAAATTCCGGAAGGAAACAATAAAAAGAAAAAAAATCAAACTCAGTTCTCTTAATCACGACAAGAGATATAATGAATGTATTCAACTATAACATTGTATCATTGTATCCAACTATAACATTGAATCCAACCAAGAGACCAAAAAAACATAAAATGTCATGGACATGCAGCATAGTAATGGCAAAACAGGACAGACTAAAGAGGTCAAATAAAAAAAAATAAGTATCTGTTCAGGAAAGCTTTCACAAATCCAAGACTTTTCATGTATTCAAACAAAACTTATAAGATTAATCTACCCAATCCAAATAGCACACTAGTCAACTTAAAATTTTAAAATGCAAAAGAGTGCTAACAAATAGCAACATACTCCTCTGACAAAGTCTGTACTCATTAACTAAGAGAAGGTCTGTACTCATTACTAGCATTTCTATTCGATAGAATCCATTACCATGGTTAGCATTTTATTCCCCAATCTCATTATTTTCCCCGTGTCCCAAAACTTCAAAAAACCCTCTCTTATTTTCCTCGATAACTGTATCTTAAAACTCAATACAACTTCCACAAAAACACAATCTACCAATTTTTTGAAGGTAAATACTTACAGACTATCAGATATCTTCAAATTTGGGGTGCTGCTAACAGGAACAGCCACTGCCTTCCCTTTGTCCTTCTTTCTTTTATTCGAAGAACGTCTTAGGCTGTACACTACTGAAATAGGATGAAGAGGCTCAGAAGCCTCAACATCATCAGAAGCTTCGGCATCAACAGCATCAACAATCTCTGAAGGAAAAAAAGAAAAGAAATCACAGAGGGATTAAACATAGTTATACGAAAGCTTGAAATCAAATAGCGATAATTAAATACAGTGATTAAACATGGTATATTGAAATTGAATTTGTCAAGCGACAGTAGTATTGCGAAGGTGGAATGTGTCTTTGGTTGCAAGAGAAACTAAAATTGGAAAATCAATAAAATAAGGAAGCGTGTGTACGGATTGAAGGGGGAGTTATTGAATCGGCGGCGTGTAGAGAGGGTGCTTTGAGAGTTGGTGTGGAGGGAACGGACGGTGAAGGAGGGGTAGGGTTTGGGGCATTATCGAGATTGGCGGCGGCGGCAACAGTGTTTTCAGTGACACGTGTATCGAGTGCAGAAGAGGAAGTAGTAGAAGAAGAAGAAGGGTTAGTTCTGTGAGGTTTTGGGGAAACAGGAAGAGAAGTGTTGGTGATATCGGAGAGAGGCTTTCTGCGAACGACCACTCGTCGTTTTCTGTTAGCTTCCATCCTTACTTGCGGAGTTGGATTTCTATTGCCGGCGAAAAACAAATTAAACGTGTGATGAAGCGAGTGCACAAACTTTACTGCAAGTGCGAGAAGGATGACGATTCACCAAGAACCTTCTTCTTTTTCTTCTTCTTCCCAGACACCAGGAATTCGAATTTTTGTTTTTCTTTTTTGTTTTCGGTTTAATACCAACGCCAAGAACAAAGGCAAGCCTTCTCCTATCCAATACGGGCTTGGGCTTACTAATTACATTGATACGTGGCAACAGCGCAAGATTCTGTTTAATTTTTTTTATATATTTTTTAATTTTACAGAGTATATATTTGAAATTAATTTTAAAACAATATACAAAATCTAAACTGAATTATTTTGGTTAAATATATTTTTGTGCCTGTGCTTTCATCTGAAATCTTTTTTTTATGTATTTGTAATAAAAGAAATTTAAATACTCCTAACTTCCAAATTACAAGAGAAAGCAACATAAAGATTCAAAATGGAAGCAATTCAATCATGGGTTTCAAATCACAAGCTAGGAACACTTGGTAAGATCAATTTAAGATATTGCATTTTTCTTTTAACCAAAAACTTAAGAACAAAACTCGTTTCAAGTTTTACTTTAATAATTTATATTTTATTAAATATATTATATATTATGAAGATTTCAACTAATTTTATATTTCTTATGGCATGGTAGGCCATTTTTTCCATAAATTTAATTATAAGGAAATTATAATTAATTGGTGTTTGGTTGTAGGGGGACTGTGGGCCTCTGGGATTGGGGCATCACTTGTGGCTAATTCACGTACAGGATCTCCAATGAAGCCCACTCTTAGACTCATCCATGCCAGGTACATAACATGTCACATACATACATATATGCACATTCATACATTCATCACCTACATAATAGTGTTCTTTGTTTTTGGGCATGCCCAGGCTTTAACTCTGGCAGTGTTGTCTGGTGTCGCGGCTTATAGATACTAAGATTCGTGCATGTGGCCCAAAACCACAGGCCCACGTTCTTTCTCCCACTGTAGCCCAGCTAGCTAAATGGGAGCTTCTAACTCCTTTCTAAAAATCAATATTATAAATAATAAGAAAATTTCAGTTTTAGATAATATTATCAATTATTAACTTCTTGTAGTTTTTTTATTATTATATAATATAATATAATATAATATTATCAGACTCCAAAAAAGAGAGTTTGGTGATTGAATTGTGTAATTGGTTACGAGAAAGACTTGCTTTTAATTGATTTTGAATGTATGAAGGGTTGTTTATAAATCAACTTCTTTGTGCACTTTCTTACTTTCTTTTTACACCTCCATAAATCGTCTAATTCCAAAAATATTCTTTTCGGCAGAAATTTTAAGATTTTTTATTTTATTTTTAAATTATATAATCTGTAAATTTTTAAAATTTTAAAATTTGAAATATAAAATTGCATTTCAGAATTCTATAGTTAATAATATATTTTTAAATTTCAAATTTTAAATACAATTTTTCTTCTTCTTCTAAATTCGTACTTTTAAAAATACATAAAGGTTGTTTTAACATCCATTTGGTAAATTATTAACTTATAGATAGATGTTAGGGCTTGCAACACACGGATAGAGGAAATCCTAGTAATAAGGGCAAAAGTATCAAAGTAATTTATGTTATGTTTTTTAGTAAAGCCTTTAGCAACTAGTCTAGCCTTATATTTCTTTATGGATCCATCAGGAGGCATTAGTGCAAAAAGGTTAAAAGAAGACGACTATTTTCAATTTAAAATGGCAGCTTTATAGTCGCATTTGATGTACATGTAGTCTTAAATCCAACACATAAAAAAGCGGCTATTTAGCCACATTCTTATTTAATTTTTTAAAAATAAAAAATAAAACTCTAAACCCTAAATCCTAAGATAGCAACGGCGGTGACGACAGCAGCGATAGAGCAAATATAGCATAGCAAAAACCCAAACAACAGACAATGAAGTAGTGGTGACCTTTGTCAATACAAGAAAACAAACAAATAAGATAAACAAAAAAAATATAAACCAATGGTGGAGAAGAATGAGAGCTCGAAACGAACTTACAATGACACGAAGAAGACAATGAAGGCTCGCAGAAGACGAGAGGAAGCACGAGAGCATAAACATAAGAGAAAATGAAGCTTTAGAGAACCCTTTGCCAATGCAAGAAAACAAACAAATAAGTGAAACGAAATTTTTTTATAAACCATTGGTGAAGAAGAAAGAAAGGTGATCGAAATGAACTTATAATGGCATGAAAACACAATGAAGCTCGCAGAAGAAAAAGGAACACCAAAGAAGAAACAGAGAGAAAACGCGAAGCGCCAAGAAGAAAGAAAGTATGAAAGCATAAGTGGCGCGATTCAGAGTTAGGATAAAAAATGACTTAAGAATGCGGCTATTACAAATAGCCACATTCATAAATGAAGTTAATTTCAAAAATGCCACCACATTTTGAATGACAATATCTGATCGTAAAAACGCATTAAATAAATAGTCGTTGTTTATACATTTTGCACTAGTGATGGTACTTCTTAAAGATCCGCTTACAACCAATGGGTTTTGCTCCTTTAGGCAAATATACTAATGTCCATGTATTATTTTTCTTAATTGAATCAAGCTCAGTTTTAATGACCTTATCCCAATGTTTAGCATCAGGAACACTAGTAGTTTCTATACAACTTATTGGATCATTGTCAACTAGATAAGTGTAAAAGTCATCTCCAAATGAGATTTTCTTTCTCTGACTTTTACTCATTCTAGCATCCTCACTCATGCCATCACTAGCATTATCTATAGGTTGTTCAGATGTACCACTACTCTTTAGAGGAAATATATGTTCAAAGAACTCAACATTTTTCGTGTCCACTATAGTGTTACGTTCAATTATATCACTATTAAGAACTAGAAATCTATATGCAACACTATGTTCCGCATATCCTAAGAACATGCAATCAGATGTTTTAGAGCCTATTTTCCTTTTCTTAGGATAAGGTAACATCACTTTAGCTAAACACCCCTACACTCTTAGGTATTTCAAATTAGGTTGATATCATTTCCACAGCTCATAGGGTGTTTTACCATTTTTCTACACTATTGAGAATGTACTGTATGTTGAAGGGCTAAAACATAGTCTTCTAAGCATTAGCCAGTTGTGTGAAAAGGGATACAAGGTCAATTTTGAAGCCAACACTTGTACAATTTCAAATGAAATTTTTGGTAAGGTGCTGTTCACTAGAAAAAGGGTAAATAACATCTATCTCTTAGATATTATAAAGAGTTGTTCTGAAAATGAGTGTTTGTTGTCTAAAAATGATGAGTCATGGCTGTGGCATAGGAGGCTAGCTCATGTTCACACAAATCACTTGAATAAGCTAAGATCTAAGGAACTTGTTTCTGGTTTACCAAACATAAAATTTCAAAATAATAGATTGTGTGATGCTTGTGTAAAGGGAAAACAGATTAGAACTACCTTTAAATCAAAAGATATGGTTTCTTCAAATAAAGCTTTGGATGTTTTGCATATGGACTTGTTTGGACCATCTAGGACTGCTAGCTTAGTTGGAAATTACTATGCTTTGGTGATTGTTGATGACTTTTCAAGATATACATGGACTTTGTTTCTTGCTTATAAAAATGATGCATATAAAGCCTTTAAGAAACTAGTTAAGGTTCTGCATAATGAAAATGAAAATAGGATAAAACAGATTCGTAGTGATCATGGAGGAGAATTTCAAAATGCAAAGTTTGATAAATATTGTGAAAAACATGGGATCATACATAGTTATTCTGCTCCTAGGACACCCCAACAAAATGGTGTTGTTGAAAGAAAGAATAGATCACTAGAAGAGTTAGCTAGGACTATGCTAAATGAATCTGGTTTACCTAAATACTTTTGGGTTGATGCTGTATACACTGCTTCTTATGTGCTTAACAGAACTTTGATTAGACCAATTCTTAAGAAAACTCCCTATGAATTGTATAAAGGTAGGAAGCCTAGCATTAGTCATCTTAGGGTGTTTGGCTGCAAATGCTTTATTTTAAATAATGGTAAAGATAATCTGGGGAAATTTGATCCTAAATCAGATGAAGGAATACATATTGGATATGCTATAAATGGTCATGCTTATAGAGTGTATAACAAAAGAGTGCTTGCACTTGAAGAATCTATACATGTTGTATTTGATGAAACAAATTTTTTTGTGCCCAAATCTGTTCTGGATGAACCTGGTATGGATGATTTAAGAACCATTATGCAACAGAATCAATCTAGTGAGCTTGATGCAACTAATTCAAATTCTATCAAAGAATCTACTGTGAATGCAGGACTGCCTAAAGAATGGAAGACTCCAAGGGATCTCACTCTTGACAATGTAATTGGTAAAATTGAGAAAGGAGTCTCAACAAGGAATTCACTCAACAATTTCTGCAGAACAGTGGCTTTTGTGTCACAGATTGAGCCTAAAAGCCTGGAAGAAGCACTGCAAGACAGCAATTGGATAACAGCAATGCAGGAAGAGCTGAACCAGTTTGAATACAATGAAGTGTGGACCTTGGTTCCAAGAAAGCATGAGATGAACATCATAGGAACCAAGTGGGTGTACAGGAACAAGATGGATGAACATGGAGCTATCACTAGAAATAAAGCAAGGTTGGTTGCTAAAGGTTATAACCAAGAAGAAGGTATTGATTTTGGTGAAACCTATGCACCAGTAGCACGTCTTGAAGCTGTCAGACTACTTCTAGCATTTTCCAGCATACAAGGTTTCAAGCTGTTTCAAATGGATGTCAAGAGTGCATTTCTAAATGGCTACATCAATGAAGAGGTGTTTGTATCTCAGCCTCCAGGGTTTGAAGATCACAAAAATCCAGAACATGTGTACATGCTTAAGAAAGCCTTATATGGATTGAAGCAAGCACCTAGGCAATGGTATGAAAGGCTAAGCGAATTTCTGCTCTCTCAAGGATATAGCCGTGGCAATTCTGATAAAACTCTCTTTCTAAAGAAGAAAAGAGAAGATATCATACTTGTGCAAGTCTATGTAGATGATATTATCTTTGGATCCACAAATGAAGAGATGTGTGAAGACTTTGTGAAAATCATGAAAAGTGAGTTTGAGATGTCAATGTTAGGAGAAATGAATTTCTTCCTTGGACTACAAGTTAAGCAACTCAAGGATGGAATTTTCATAAGCCAAGAAAAATACTGCAAGGAACTGCTCAAGAGGTTTGATATGGATCAATGCAAAGCAATCAGTACTCCTATTTCAACAAGCTGCCAGCTGGATCAAGATTTTGCAGGAAAATCAGTGGATCAAACCAAGTATAGGGGTTTAATTGGTTCCTTATTATACCTAACTGCCAGCAGGCCTGACATTATGTTTGCTGTGTGTTTATGTGCTAGATATCAATCTGATCCAAAGGAATCACACTACAATGTAGCAAAGAGAATTCTGAAATATTTGCAAGGATCTAAGGATGTTGGATTATGGTATCCTAACAAGGTATCCTTAAATTTAACTGGTTTTTCAGATTCTGACTTTGCAGGTTGTAAGGTGGATAGGAAAAGCACAAGTGGAACTTGTCACATGCTTGGATCAAGTCTAATCTCTTGGCATTGCAAGAAACAAGCTTGTGTTGCTCTCTCCACAGCAGAGGCAGAATACATAGCTGCTGGAAGTTGTTGTGCTCAAACCTTATGGCTAAGGCAGCAGGTAAGTGATTTTGGAATTTTGTTAAACAAGATACCTATAAATTGTGATAATACTAGTGCCATAAATCTGTCTAAGAATCCTGTCATGCACTCAAGGACTAAACATATTGAAATTAGACATCACTTTTTAAGAGAACATATAGCTAATGGAACTTGTGATATACAATTCATTGGTACTGAATTTCAACTAGCTGATCTATTCACTAAACCACTTGCTAAAGACAGGTTTTATTTTCTTCTAAATGAATTGGGTATTATTAGCTTAAATTGTCCTCTGCAGTGAAAATTTCAATCTGTTGTTTTATGATTTAACATGTTTTGTTCCCTATTTCAGAAATCACAGCTATGACTAGGAAAGAGAAAGATTTACTTTTCTCTCTCTCACTTTATCTTTGACTGCTTTTTCGGTTATTAACCAGCAGGCCTATGGCAATTAGTGTGTGGGTATCCTAACTGATTGGATATTGTGGAGGTGCAACAGATTTGGTTTGCCAAAATCAGGTTCCAAGATATTCTTACGTGAATCCACACCTGAACCTACTGCACCATTGGAATAAAATCTGTAGCATATCTAATAGATTTGATTTTTTTTCAAAACCCATAATTCCCAAAATCTGATCAAATTGTCCTTCATTAAAATCTGTGATTTTCAAAATTTGATTTAATGATTCTATATAAACCTAGCACAATTCAGCTTGTCTCTCACACCTTCTCATTTGTGCTATAAGCTGTCCAGGTTTACACTTGCTTCAACACAGGTTTCGTTTCTGTTCTGAGTGATAATCTGTATTGCATTTTTTTTCTAGAATTGTATATTAATAAACTGGTGCAGGGAAAAACAGATTGAGCATGGCATCCTCATCACACAGAAGGAAGAAATCCAAGGAGCAATCCAGCAACAACCAAGGTATTTTGGAGAAATGGTTTGCTGGAGATTCTGAAGCAATGACAAGGTACATCCATGAGACAAGCAGAAAGTAAGTCAATGCACCCAAAGTGCTGGAATTCTCTTGGTTGAGAGAAGAAAATCTGACTGAAGCAAAAACCTTGCTCAAGCATCAAAAGCTTAAGAACTTCCTAGAAATGACTGGAAATGTCTATCCAGACTTGGTGAAAGTCTTCTACAGCAACTTGGTTCAAGATGGCAAAAATTTGGTCTCCCATGTGAAAGGTGTGAAGCTGAAGATTACTAGAGAAATATGGAGTAATGTGGGAGGAATCAAGTATTCTGGAATGAAGGTAAGCAAAGGTAACACTGTTGGAATTCAGGGATTCAACAAGATGCAGTTTTACAGAAGTTGTGTGAGAAACCCTGCTGAACCAGTGGCTAGATTCCATGCTGGAAATCTCACAATCATTCCAAGACTCCTTGCCTACATCATTGCTTGGCAGCTTACTCCAAGAGGAAGTAATCATGCAACTCTTCATGAAGAAGATTTGATTCTGCTATACTCTATCATGAACCAACTCAAGGTAAATTGGGTGAGTACAATGGTTGAGCATATGCTCAAATCCACAAGGTTACCAGACTATCGTTTTCCATATGCTATTTTTGTGTCAAAGCTAATTGATTACTTTGAAGTTGACACTACAAATGAGAGAAATGACACCATTAAGGCAGCAAGTGAAATAGACAACTCCACTCTCTTGAAGATGGGCTTTCAAAAGGAAGATGACAGCTGGATATTCAGAAGGAATGCTGCAAACAGAGCTGAAAATGAAGCTGCTGATCCAGAAAATGAAGAAGAAAATGCTGATGGAGTGCAGAACATGGATGCATCACCAGTGCACTCTGCTAGACTTGAAGATGTTGCTGCTACAAGTCAAAATGCAATGGTTGCATATGAGGAACCTGAGTACAGAGGTGAACCTCTGTCTATGTTTGAAAGACAAGTGCTAAGCAGGCTGGACACACTCACATATGAGCAGAAAGCACACTATGAAATGACTTACGCCAGGTTTCAACACTTGGATGACCAACTTGAAGGAGTTCAAGTGCAGCTAGCTGAGCTCTACTACAATGACAAGTGATCCTAAATCTAAGTATTTAGCTTTTATATGTTGTTGAACAATTTGGTTGTAATCTGTTTGCCTTTATTCTGCACTGGTTTTTAGTTGATTTCATTGAGGTTTGTAATAGAACTTAATACTGGATTTATGGTTTGAACTATGATGAATGGCTTGTATGTTTTATCCCATGCTTTATTTTGTTTGATGAATCCAAAGGGAGAGAAGAACAGCCACAGAAAGCTACATGGTACATAAAGGTAGCACAAAACTCACAACTGCTCTATTATGGTTTTATGTCTAAAAATTTCTGTGCAGGTTTTGGCAGCTAGTCTAATACAGATTGTGATCATCAAACTATGCTGTGCAAAGGGGATTTGTCTCCATCAAACAGGGGGAGATTGTTGAAGATGGATGAAGTCTCTTCTCTACCTAGTGTTGTGTGTGTTTGATGTAGAAAATAGCTAGTTTGTTGTAAAGTTTGTAATAGGTTTAGATGATCTTGTATGTAGGCTTGTATTTGTGTGAGGTTGTCTTTTGCTACATGATTTATCCTAGATGCCTAACCAAGTCTAGATCAAGCACATGATGTGGTTAAATGGTTTTTGAAAAGCTTTTAAAAGTGCTCTCAAAAGATTTAAATCAGTACAAAAATAAATCTGTTTTATGGAGAAAGAATCGGTTTATTTCTTCTCTGTTAAAAGGTTTTTCTAAAATTCTGTTAGGGCACCACAGGTAAAGCTTAGTTAGTTATTTCAGTTAAAGCTGAGCTGGCCTGTTTGCTATATTTTAATCTGTTTCACTGAGAAAGAACATGTTTATTCTTTGGTCAACTAAAAGGTTTTTCACAAGTTAGTTAGGGCACCAAAGGTACAACTCAGACAGTTATTTCAGTTAGCTGAGTTGGCGGTTTTCACAAAATAAATCTGTTAAGTTCAAAAATGAATCTGTTGTCTTCATAACTGCTTTTCAACTGTTTTTTGAAAAGAAGTTAGAAACTGTTTTCTATATAAAGAAAAGTCTTTCTCACATGAAAAGGGGCTGAGCAATTACGCTTTTGACAGAGGTCAAACATTTTCCATGTGAGAAGAAGGATCAAAAGATTTTTGAAAGGTTTTCCAAAGAGATTTTCAAGTGTGCTTGTTCTAGGAAACCTTTGATCTTGGTGAAGGTGCTGGTGCAATTCTGCAGCAAATTGAACTACTGGTTTTGAGTTCTTGCATCTTCTTTTCAGGTGTAATCTTTCCTTTATTCTGGTTTGTAAAGGTGTAAGTGTTAGTCACTCCTTGATAGGGTTTCTTGGAGTGCAAGGTGTGCTGAAATAGGGTTTTTCAGCATTGATTGTGTTGTTCTTGTAGTGTTCAAGAACTGCTGTGTTTGTAAGTAATTGGTACTGTTTTTAGTGGATTCCACCTTGGGGTAAGGTGAGACTGGACGTAGCTCTGTATGAGTGAACCAGTATAAAAACTTGTGTGCCTTTTCTTCTCATCCCTGCACTCATTTCTGGTTTTGCTTAATTCTGTCAAGAACTAAATATGTTATTTTGAAATTGAATCTGTTAATTCTGGGTTTAAGTAAGAACTGTTCTTCCTTATTTGTTAAAGCTTTCTAATCACAAACAAGGCAGTTGTATATGATGGCTTAAGTGATCTGTGAACAAACAGTCTAATCATTAAAATCTGAGAAAGAATCATTCTCCTTAAAACCTTGTGTTGAGTAAATTTGTTTGATTTCTAAGCATAGCTGTATCCTTCATCCTCATAATATTCAGCTGATCTGACTCTGTTAGATCACAATTTTATATTGAACAAATTCAAATTGTGCTAGACTGCTCTGAAGAATCAATCTGTTTTATGTAAAAACAATCTGTTCTTTTTGCCTCTGGTATACTGAAAATTGTGTGTTCTTGCAAAAATTTTATAAGCTCAATTCACCCCTCCCCTCTTGAACTTAGACACTAATAGACCCAACATAATTGAGTTTTGTACTGTTCAATATATCCTCTCTCGAAACTTCCTAATGCGCCTCCCTTTTTCTTCCTAATCCCTCATTTCTCATATACTAACCCTTCTGACTTCCATGGACGCAGTTTTATCGAGTACGTTTTTTTTTTCTTTTCAATTTTTTATTCAATGAACAAAGTCCTACGATTCCTATTTGTTTGTTTTTCTTTAATAGTTCTATTTGTTGGGTTTTGTGTGAGCACAATAATTACAATATTGTCATCATACAATGTAAAAATGAATAAATGAATAAAAAATAAAAGTAAAATTAGACATTGCATTTTTATCTTCTACTTTATAATTGAAAAACAACACTTACTAAATGGTTTCGTGGTTCTGGAACGAAAGTACGAGTTATGATAATTTGAATATGAAAATAGAAAGTTTGATGGGATAAAAGTGAAGATGAACGGAAGAAAAAAAATACAATTGTACAATGATCCTGAACAAACCTCACTTTGCAATGTTTAGTTTTGAATTTAAAATAGTTTTATCTGTTATGTTAGTATCTCTTTGAGATATATATAAAATTTAAACTATTCACAAAATAACAAATAAAATAAAATATAAAGATAAAGATAAAATTAAAATAAAATAATCCTGAACAAACCTTACTTTGCAATGTTTAGTTTTAAATTTAAAATAGTTTATCTCTTTGAGATATATATAAAATTTAAACTATTCACAAAATAACAAATAAAATAAAATATAAAGATAAAGATAAAATTAAAATAAAATAAGATGATAGTTAAGAGGGAAATCCCCTAATAATTACTACAAAAGTCAGCATTCTTATTTTATAAGTCAAATATGTGTCTGAATAATGGTATTTTATGTATTGTTAGTATATTTTAATTGTGTTAAATATCTTAATGTTTTAATTTGTAACTGTAATACCGGCTTATTTCATCTTTTTACTTTTGAATTAAATGGAACTATTTTTGCATTCCCTTCAATCGGACTCTTGCATAAAAAAAAACATGTATCTTTAAATGGTAAAAAAGAGAAATAGTAGAATGTATAAAAAATAGAACATAATAAAATTTAAATTAAATATGTTGTCAAGTACTTCATAAAAAAAGGATTAAATTCTCAAACCACAAAATTTTTCTAACATTTTTCTTGCAAGTTGACGTATGAGATTATTTTTCCTTTCACACAATGATGGCACATATCATTGTAGGGTTTTGTTTATATTAGATAAATTTGATCTAATAAAAATCTTAATTTAAATAAATAATATATAATACAAAAAATACCTACAATACTATACTTAAATTTATCTATATATGCAAATTCGTACATTCAAAATAGCTTATTATATGACTAAAAGTCTAAAAGTTATATATATTAAGTTTCATCTTATACATTTTTAGAAGTTTAACTTAACATACTTAAAACCTTGTTTCGCATTCAACCTTTTACATAGATTTAAGATATCCTTAAATAAGCTAATCAACTGAGAGAAAAAAATATAAAACAAACTACAGAAACTATAAAGTTTATACTAATTATTATTAACAATGTTTTAGGAATTACATTAATTATTTAAAGTTATTTTTTTTTATGTAATTTTCACAATTGAAGTGATGACAATCTTTAATTATAAAGGTGAAGGTTGATAGAAGTTTCGTAATGACAGATAGACCAAGTTTATATATATATTATGTATATAGATTTTGATGATAGTTTTTTTTTATATTATATATATACATAACATGCTTAATTATAAGAGGATTGAGGTATATCCTTAAAATATTTTATATTTATTTTATTTTTTTCTTTATTAATAAAAAAGAACTAACAGTTTGAGTGACAATTATACTTTTATGCTTAGTTTGGATCCATCACTCAAATAGAAAGGTAAATATTTGTTACGTTTGTATCTATTAAATGCAAGGCGAGAAAAACAAAGATTTATGGGAGGAGAATAAAATCACTACTCTCTATTAGTCGAATAAAAGTTAGGAAAATTGAAAAAAATTACATTTTATTGTCAAAAAGTCAAAATTATCCTTTTTTTTATATACATATAAAATAACACTATATATATTACAATAAAAGATATTATATATATATATATTATTAATAAAAATAAAATAATTAATTATAAATTTTATAACATATAACGAAAATTACGTTATTGTTTGATATGTAATATGTTACAAATTTTATAAGATAATCAATGGATTATCAAAATCGATTATGTTATACAAATTTGTAACATAAGAGATTATATATTAAACTTAATCAACTGTGTTATAAATTTTATAATATATATAATTAATTATTATAATAATATAATATAATAATAAAATAAATATATTTATATAATCTATACCTATATATAAAGGGGATTCCCTCTTAGCTACCATCTTATTTTATTTAAATTTTATCTTTATCTTTATATCTTATTTTATTTGTTATTTTGTGAAAAGTTTAAATTTTATATTTCAAAGAGTTTAAATTTAAAACTAAATATTTGTAAAGTGAAATTTGTTCAGGAACATTGTACAATTGCATCTTTTTATCCCGTTGATCTTCACTTTTATCCCATCAAACTTTCTATCATATTTTTCTCCAGATCATCTTCACTTTTATCAATTGCATCTTTTTATCCCGTTCATCTTCACTTTTATCCCATCAAACTTTCTATCATATTTTTTTCCAGATCATCTTCACTTTTATCAATTGCATCTTTTTATCCCGTTCATCTTCACTTTTATCCCATCAAACTTTCTAGAAGAAATCGCACTTTTGTTCCAGAACCACTTCGAACCACTTCCGTTCCAGAACCACGAAACCAATCAGTAAGTGTTGTTTTTCATCTTATTTTATTTGTCATGAACAATTTAAATTTTATATCTCAAACTTTCTATTTTCATATTTAAATTACCAGAAGTTGTACTTTCGTCGTTCCAAAGCCACGAAACCGTTGTTTTTCAATTATAAAGTAGAATATGAAAATGCAATGTCTGATTTTAGTTTTATTTTTTATTGTGCTCACACAAAACACAAACAAATAGAACTATTAAAGAAAAACAAACAAATAAGAATTGTAGGGCTTTGTTCATTGAATAAAAAATTGAAAGAGAAAAAAACGTACCCGATAAAACTGTCTATGTGGAAGTGAGAGGGGTTAGTATATGAGAAAGGAGGGATTAGGAAGAAAAGGGGAGACGCATTAGGAAGTTTCGAGAGAAGGATATACTGAACACTAAAAATTCTGATGTGAATATAAAATGTTAGTTTTCGTTTCTCTCTTTCCATTTTTTCTGTTTCTGTTGATTTTCTTTTATCTAATTATGCTTTTAATTCTGATTTTATTCAAGCCTTTTTTTTCTTTTTTTTTAAATTAAAAAAAATATTATTAAAAAAAGAAAAAAGAAAGAAAATACAAAAATATGGGGAGACTAGACCAAAACTCATATGTTAACACAAACGATACATAGGTAGATTATACCTATTCATAAAGAATTCTAAAAACAGACTAGCTGGGAGTCTATTATACCAATGAAAAGATTCTCTATGAATAAATCCTAAATTAGCCAACTTATCAGCACACGCATTCCCTTCACGAAAAATATAAGTTACCCTAAACCTGATTGTCCCACAAAAATTAAGACAAGTATTCCATCGATTCTGAAGCATCCACGGAACATTAGTCCTAGCAGTAAACACAGCACAAACCAAGGCAGAATCACATTCAAGCCAGACATTAGTAAGTCCCATTTTTTGAGCTTCCTCCATAGCATGTATAACTCCATAAAATTCAGCAACCAAAGCAGTTTGAACTTCAAGAAACGCTGAAAAAGCACCAATAAATTCTCCCATACTCCCACGAAAAATACCTCCACAAGTAGCAAGACCAGGATACCCCTAGCAGCCCCATCAGTATTAATTTTGACCCAGCCTGGTGAAGAAAATTCTCATTTAATAGGAAGAGGACGAAGAACTTTACCACTACGAGTCTTAATACCGAAAAACTTAATCACGTTGAAGTCCAACATATCATTCTTCATTGAAGCTTTAGACGAATTTCCCACTAGACAAGTTAAATCTTTAACTATCGAAATAGCCTTAGAAACCCCAATCTTATCCTGAAATCTAGCATAATTCCTCATACGCCATATCATCCATATAGAAAAGGTTATCACCGCAAGCTTAATCAATTTAACCAAAGGACTACCATCACTCTTAATAAAAGAAAGTAGATCATCCTTATTAGAGAAATGAGAAGTAAGAAAAATTTGTCGTACCCAACTCCAAATATGCAATGCGTTAGAACATTCAAAAAATGTTGAATAGATTCCTCTTGCTTTTCACAAAGCGAACACATAGAACATATATGCAAACCCTTACAATTTATATTAAAATTTAAAAATTTAAAATTTTTATCTCTCAACTCCTCTATCAACTCCTCTTAATTATTTTATTTAAATTTTAAAAAATGTTTCATAATTACTTATTAACTGTTTTTTTTAATTATTTTGTTTAAATTCAAAAAAATTGTTCTGTAACTACCCTATCAAATAATTTATTTGAATTCAATTTTTTTTTATGTAACTACTCTATCAATTATTTTTATAGATATTTTATTAAAATATTAAAAAACTAATAACTACTCTATTAACTACAGAAAAAAATACAAAAAATAATAATAAAATAAAATATTGATATAAGATTAAATTAGAAAAAAATACATATACTTAAAAATATTTACAGAGAATTTTTTTTAATATATCTATACCTATATATAAAGGGGACTCTTTAACTTCTCTCAATTTTTTTCGTATCTTATCCTTATATCAATATTTATTTTATTTCATTAATATGTACATTGTGTCATTTCTTATTTTTTTAAAATTTTAAATTTTATATTTTCAAAAATTTTAAATTTTAAATTTTCAAATTTTCAAACTCTAAAGTCTTTTCCAAACACTTAAAAATTTTTAATAAATATAAGTGTAATGTATGAATAATAATTTGAGAATTGTGTGTTCCTACATATTTTGAGATTATTATTTTGTAATCATGTTGGGGAATGTGAGAAGACCAAACTTTTAGTTCAAAGGAACTCTATTCTAAAATTGAAGAAGAGAGTGGAAAAGGTGAATAATATTTGCTCTAAAGGTATAAGAGCATTACTATACACTAATAATTGTTTTGTATTTTTTTTTTCACTTTTACTAATAATATAAATGTAATGTGTGAATAATAATATTGTTTATTCAATTTTACTATTAAATATAATTATATAAAAATAAAAAATGCGGATACACAGGAACGTAAATGTATTTATATTATAATAGTAAAAGAAAATAAATTAGTAATATAAATATAAAACTACGAAAAAATAAAAATAAAATTATGTTTTTTACATCAAAATTTATTTTAAGTTAAAATAAAAGTTTTTAAAATTTATTACTTTCTTAACTTTATAAGGGAAAATTTTATTTTTATGATAATTTTTCATATGTTAAGTAATTTGTAAATTTTTTTTTGAAATTATTTAATGACATTTCAAAATAATTTTATTTAACTCAAATTTATAAAAAATATCTCATATTTTATTATTAAAATATTTTAAAAATAAGAGTAAATTTGTCAACTTATCTTTTATACAGTTTAAAAAAATTAAAAATCTTCTCACAACCATATGATCATTCACAAACTTTTATAAATTTTTCTCACAAATCCACTTTAACCTACCTTAATCCAAACAACCTCATTTTTTTTATACTTCCCTCTCAAATCACCACTATAAGTCTACTCCCTCAAATCCCCAACTCAATCTAAACTCAACCTAAGATTCTAGTTTAACTTTATTAAAAATATAACTTATTTTTAATTTTTAATTTAATATTTATGATAATTGTTGAAAAACATATTTACAACAAGGTGTCTTAATTAATTGGATGAAAAATTATTTTCAATCTACACGAAGAATGCACACTATGATTTACCATGCTTATGTCCCATAAAATATTTCTGTAATTGTTTTTAATTACAAATTCTTTTAAATGTGTTAGCTGTATCATTGTACAGTATCATTTTATTAACAGATTTCAGTTTTGTGTAAATCAAGATATTAAATATTAAAAATGCTAGATAAATATATGATTATCATATATTTAAGTTTTTAATATAATAAAAACATTTTAAAAAATTATTATTTATGTTAATGACATAGACCAGTTTCTTTAAAATAATTTTTCTGCAGATATTTACGACAGCATGCAATTGTACAAACAAGTATATCAAACACTACCTGACAACAGGGATAGAGCTTTATACAAAAACGATTTATTCATTGAACGATAATTTGGTGAAAGTCGGTGTAAGAGAAAACACCAATTATTTGGTATGCTTTTGTATGAAAGATGCAAACAACCAGTCAGCTAAAGGGTTCAATGTGATAAATGATATTAAGGGTAAATATGTATCAGATATTAGCAAAGTATTTATTTTGACATGATTGAATAATTAACTTAAAAACAAGTATGCAGAATCTAAGTATTTCACCTTCATTCCCTGTCAAAGGAAAATGTCACGTGCATGATATGTCTCTCATTTTTTTTTAAATAATCACAGTATAGAATATATAAATTAATATAAGTTAGCTTAAAAGGTGAATATTTCATTCACCAAACAAATATTTTTTTTAAACACATAGTCTTAGATATTGAAATAATGAAATAGTATCTAATCTTAAAATCGAAATTGAAAAAAATAGATACTAAACTTATGGATGAACTATCACAAGATTGTTTTAATTTATAATTAGTCTATAAAATAAAAAAGTTAAAAAAGATTGGAATTGCGATACAAATTTTATCATAAAAGATGCTTGACAAAGAGCGCATAATGGCAAGTAAATACCAAGTTAAAGAAATTCCAACATAATACTTTAAATATAGTAAGAAAATAATATCATCTCTTAAATTTAAGAGAATGCAAAATAAAAAAAAATCACATAAGAGTATGTACTTATTTTCTTTGATTCTGATTCTTTCTCAAATATTTTCGGATTTACGAACAGATTATTTATATTATTATTTATAAAAGATTTCATAATGATGAAAGTTTTATTTAAAAATAAATTCAAAATAAAAAAATATAAAATAGAAAGTTGATTTCATACACTCAAATTACAAAGAAAATTGATAGACACTTAAAGTTTAAAAACTTTTCTAAACTTACCATGCATGTTTTTTTTCATGTCATTTAGTGAAATTGAAATATGAGAAAGCTACTTTTCTTGCTTAAGAACAAAAGCAAATCTTATTCATGAAAGAGACTGAAAAGAATTATTAATTATCTTAAGAAAAAATATGTTAATCATTCTATAAAATATCGTAATAAAATAAAATAAATTTGTTGCACAACATTGTTACTCAAGGAAATTTATTTTTTAACGTGATCTAGATTAATATGAATTCAATCGTACTATTATATTTTTTAAATAATTTTATAATCCGAATTCAGTACTTGCTTAATTTCAATTTTAAAAATATATTTTTAATATACTAAAGTTCAGAAAGACAGTCTTTTTAACTCGCACAAACAATTTTCTTATTATTGCTTTTTTTCTATAATTTCTATTAAATAAATTTTTGTTAATTCATTATCATAAAAAAAAGTGTATTATTTACTTTGTAAAAACAAAAACAATGAGTGAACCTTACAGGAACAATCCAATTCAGAAAAGGTGAAACAATTATTGTACAAACTTTTGGACTATCAAAACCATTAAATTTATCACTGTAACCATGCAATAATTGCACTCTTAAATTATTATTTTGTTAAAAGCAGATTAAATCATTTATGCCTAGATTGGAAAAATAAGCAAGTAGAAAAGAAAACCAGAAAAAAAAAATATTTAGCATAGTAAAAATGCATACTTTTCAATTATAATTTTATTTATTTAATAAAAAAAATAGAAAAATAAGTAAAAGTATGTAATAAATAATAAAACGAGTTTCACTATTTTATTTTATTTTTCTATTTTTTATTGAATCAAGCAATACATTATTTATTTTCCATCTTTCTCCTTCCTCAACCAAACAAAATATTAGAATCTTATGCATAAATATTTTTTTACTATCAGAATATATAAATATAGAATATTCACCTTCTGTAAAAACTTGAATTTATTATCATTAATCTTATTAAATTTGATTTTAAAAGAAAATAGAAATCAACCTTTCAAAATTGTTAGAATTAGTTTACTTTATTTTTGACAAAATATTGTCATTAACCTCGAACCAAATAAAAAAAACAGTTTGATTTGAATTTTCGGTCTAATGTACAATATTTTTTTTTAAAACCCAAAAATTTTAATAAATGTTTTTACAATAATCCAAATTAAATGCAACACTCAAAAACATTTAAACTATAAGCATAGAACTTATAGAAAATATAAAATAAATAAAATAATGATAAAGGGAAGCAGATAATATAAATCAAATAAATAAATAAAAATATGAGTAATCAAGTGTTGGATGATTGGATTGTAAAATATAAATTCAATACTCAAACAAATAAAGATAATGTTTGTTAGTTTGGATTGAGTGATCTAATCAGTCAACTCAAATTGAATTGTTGAACACTCCTTGGATTGGACAATTTATCTTAATAATTTAGTTTAAACATATTATACGTGTAGAATACTATAATATTTTTTATTATGAATTACTATATAAATATATCATTAACTTGTGTAATAATTACTTTAAATTTATATTCATTATATTTTTTAATCAATTAATAATATGAAATATTTTATATCATCGATACATTAAAAATTGAATTAATTTTTTTAATTTTCATATTATAACTTTTATTAAGATATACTTTAAATATGATTGCTCCGTAAGCTAATTACATTTACAAACCACTTTATATATATATATATATATATATATATATATATATATATATATATATTTTAAAAGAATTACTACAAAAGTCAGCATTCTTATTTTATAAGTCAAATATGTGACTGAATAATGGTATTTTATGTATTGTTAGTATATTCTAATTGTGTCATATATTTAATGTTTTAATTTTTAACTGTAATACCGGCTTATTTCATCTTTTTACTTTTGAATTAAATGGAATTATTTTTTGCATAACATTCCCTTCAATCGGACTCTTGCATGAAAAAAACATGTATCTTTAAATGGTAAAAAAGAGAAAAATAGTAGAATGTATAAGAAATAGAACATAATAAAAATTAAATTAAATATGTTGTCAAGTGCTTCATAAAAAAAAGAATTAAATTCACAAACCACAAAATTTTTCTAACAATTTTCTTGCAAGTTGACAGGTATGAGATTATTTTTCCTTTCACACAATGGCACATATCAGTGTAGGGTTTTGTTTCTATTAGATAAATTTGATCTAATAGAAATCTTACTTTAAATAAATAATATATAATACAAAAAATACCTACAATACTATACTTAAATTCATCTATATATGCAAATTGGTACATTCCAAATAGCTTATTATATGACTAAAAGTCTAAAAGTTGTATATATGTATTAAGTTTTATCTTATACATTTTTAAAAGTTTAACTTAACATATTAAAAACTTGTTTCGCATTCAACCTTTTACATAGATTTAAGACATCCTTAAATAAGCTAATCAACTGATAGAGAAAAAATATAAAACAAACTACAAAAACTATAAAAATTATACTAATTGTTATTAACGATATTTTAGGAATTACATTAGTTATTTAAAGTTGTTTTTATGTAATTTTGACAAGACAATCTTTAAATTGTAAAGCTGAAGGTTGATAGAAGTTTCGTGATTACAGATAGATCAAGTTTTGATATATACAGAGTTTATGTATATAGATTTTGATGGTAATTTTTTTTATTATATATATATATATATATAACATACTTAATTATAAGAGAATTGAGATCTATTCCTAAAATATCCTATATTTATTTTATTATTTCTTTATTTCCCTCGGATAGAAAAGTAAAGATTTGTTATTTCGTATCTATTCAAATGCAAGGAGAAAAAAACAAAGATTTGTGGAGGGAGAATAAAATCACTCCTCTCAATTAATTGAAGAAAAGTCAAGAAAGTTAAAAAAAATTATATTTTATTATCAAAAAGTCAAAATTATCCTTATTTTTTATACACATAAAATAACACTATATATTATAATAAAAAATATTATATATATTTATATTATTAATAAAAATAAAATAATTAATTATAAATTTTATAACATAATAAATTACGATATTGTTTGATATGTAATATGTTAAAAATTTTATAAGATAATCAATGGATTATCAAAATCGATTATGTTATAAATTTTATAATATATATAATTAATTATTATAATAATATAATATAATACTACTTTTTTACAGAAATACTGCAATATTTTTCACATTTTCATTTTTTAAAACTTACATAATTATTATAATATCCTTTATCAAGTCCATAATAAAACATTATGTTTTTTTATATATTCTTGAAGCTGGTGATCCAACTCATGATCCAGCAACTCATGAAGTAAGAGTTGTGAAGCTGGTGATCACACACTTCATCAGATTCTTTATCAACCTTTTTTTTAAAGTAAGGAGGGTGATCCAACTCATCACTAGATTCAACCTCCATTTCAAGTTCATCGATCTCTTTAAAGTATGCAATCTGTTTTTTTATATATTCTTGAAGCTTGTGATTCTTCTTCATTGCATCTTTATAAGCTAAAATACGCTGGGTCTGAAAATTCAGTAAATATGTATCAGATACTAGTAAAATATTGGGGCAATCCTACCCATGCATCCATCTCTTTAAAGTAAGTCTTCTGTTTTTTTATATATTTTTCCCTCTTTGCATCTTTTGAAGATAAGAAAGTCCGCTGTTTCTGAAGATTCAGCAAATATATATCAGATACTAGCTCAATATTTATTTTGACAATAATTAACTTAAAAACAAGTATGCAGACATCTCCATTCCCCGCCAAAAGAAACAAACAGAACTTAACGTGATAAAATTACCTTATCAGAAAATTTATATATATGACTTCCACCAACAACTATTTCAAAGATTTTATTAGGACAATAACTAATGTGTAATGACAAAGGAAAATATCAATATTTGGAAATCACAAGAAATATAAGAAATATCTCAGATTGAAAAAGGCTCATGACACACAATCACAGCCAATCCTACCAATGCATCAAGATTCACCCTTCACACAAATTCATATAGAGCTTCCTTCTTCTAAAAGTGTCTATCTAGTTTCATTAGACATCAATGGAGACTTCTTCTAAAAGTGTCTATCTAGTTTCATTAGACATTATTCTAAAAGTGTCTATCTAGTTTCATTAATGGAGGCTTCTTCTAAAAGTGTCTATTTAGTCAGGGCAATAGACAGTTCTGGTCGAATAACCAATTCAACATCCTTTGAGTTTCTTAATAAAATCACAGAAACTTAGGACAACGATAGTAAATTAATATACCTTTGCACGAGGAAAAGTCGATGTTTTGGTCTTGGATAGGATCGAACCTTCAAACTCACCATTTTTCTTGCTATTTTTGCATCACAAAACCATAAACGACAAGAGTTATATGGAAGAACTTTCAAACAATAAAAAGAAAAAAATCAAACTCAATTCTCTTAATCATGAGAAGAGATATAATGAATGTATCAAACTATAACATGAATCCAACAAAGAAACAAGGAAACATAAAATGTCACGGGCATAAAGCATAGTAATGGCAAAGCAGGACAGACTAAAGAGGTCAAATTAAAAAAAAAAAAAAAGATAACTATGAATCAGTATCTGTTCAGGAAAGCTTTTACAAATCCAAGACTTTTCATGTATTCAAACAAAACTTATAAGATTAATATAGCCAATCGAAACAGCACACTAGTCAACTTAAAATTTTAAAATACAAAAGAGTGCTAGCAAATAGCAACATAGTCCTCTGTACTATTGGCTAAAATTTACTCTAAACAAAAATCATAAGTGAGACTCATTAACTAAAGAGCACCCCACAACTTTATAATTTCCAATCGAGCCTATAGTACTAAATTTGTGTGAGAGGGTGGGTTACTAGCATTTCTATTCGATCCATCACAATGGTTAGCATTTTATTTCCCAATCTCAGATTTCAGCATCCTATAGCACTAACACAAAATTTGTGTAAAAGAGTGTGTTACTAGCATTTCTATTCTATAGAATCCATCACTTAGCATTTTATTCCACAATCAATCTCATTATTTTTCCCGTGTCCCAAAACTTCAAACAACCCTCTCTTATTGTCCTCGATAATTGTATCTTACAAATTTTTTTGAAGGATAATTACTTACCGACTATCAGATATCTTCAAATTTAGGGTACTACAAACAGGAACAGCCACTGCCTTCCCTTTGTCGTTCTTTCTTTTAGTGGAAGAAGGTCTTAGGCTGTGCACTGCTGAAATAGGCTGAACAGGCTCAGAAGCCTCGACATCAACAATCTCTGAAGGAAAAAAAGAAAAGAAAAGAAATCACAGAGTGATTAAACATAGTTATACGAAAGCTTGAAATCAAATAGTCATAATTAAATGGTATATTGAAATTGAATTAGTCAAGCGACAGTAGTATTGCGAAGGTGGAATGTCTCTCTGGTTGCAAGAAAAACAAAAATTGTAAAATCAATAAAATAAGGAAGCGTGTGTACGGATTGAAGAGGGGGTTATTGAATCGGCGTGTAGAGAGGGTGCTTTCAGAGATGGTGTGGAGGGAACGGGCGGTGAAGGAGAGGTAGGGTTTGGGGCATTATCGAGATTGGTGGCGGCGGCAACCGTGCTGTTTTCAGTGTTGGGGATATGGGTGAAACTGTTAGCTTCCATCCTTATTGAATTTCCAATGTCGCCGAAAAACACGTTAAACATGTTTGATGAAGCAAGTGCACAAGCTTTACTGATGGGGATTCACCAAGAAGCTTCTTTTTTTTCTTCTTCCCAGGTACCAGGAATTCGATTAGATCTTTGATTTTGTTTTCAGTTTAAGGACCATAAACCCTAAACGACAAGAAGAAAGGCAAGCCTGCTCCTATCCTACGGGCTTGGGCTTACTACTTACACTGATACGTGGCAACAGCGACATTATTTTTAATTGTTTTTCATATATTTTTATAATTTTGCATAATGTATATTTCAAATTAATTTTAAAACAATACACAAAATCTAAACTGAATTAGTCCCTCCTAACATAAATAAATAAATTTTAGTTGAACTTTCATCTGAAATCTCTCTTTATGTATTTGTAGTAAAAAAATTATTACAATAAATCTTTGTAAAAGAAATTTAAATAAATCATTGTAAAAGAAATTTAAATAAATCTTTGTAAAAGAAATTTAAATAATCACAATATTTTAAATTATTTTATTTTCAACTTAAATAAAAATCTAAAATAAATTAAGTTTATAGATTTTTCAAAATCATAAATAAATATAAGTCCAAAAATATTTAATGTCATTCTTAAATAATAATTTAAAATCAATACAATTCCTAAATTAGTTAATTTTATTTTTAAATAAAAATCTAAATTAAATAAATTTATATGTTTTTCAAATTTCTAAATAAATACAAATCTTAAATTAATTTATTTTCTACTTAAATAATAATCTAAAATAAATAATATTTTTAAAGTTTTCAAAATTCTAAATAAATACAAAATCAAATTATTTAATGTCGTACACAAATAAAATTCTAAATAAATTAAATTTTAAATTATTCAAAATCCTAATATAGATAAAATTCTAAATAATTTAATGTCATACTTAAACAAAAATGAAAATAAAAAATTTCTCAATTATTTAAAATTCTAAACAAATACAAATCTCAAATTAATAAACATAATACTTAAATACAAATCTACAATAAATAAAATAACTAAATTATTTAAAATTAGAAATAAATACAAATCTTAAATTATTGAATATACTTAAATAAAAACTAATACTAAATAAAAATTTTAAATTATTTAAAATTTTAAACACAAACAAATACTAAATTATTTAATATCCTACATAAATAAAATATCTAAATAAATAAAATTCTTAAATTATTACAAATATTAATATATAATAATTTTAAATTATTTAATGTCCTACTTAAATAAAAATTTAAAATCAATAAAATTTCTAAAATATCCAAAGTTCTAAATAAAATATTCAAAATCCTAAATAAACACAAATCATAACTTATTTTATGTCATCCATAAATAAAACTTCAAAAAAATTTAGAAATCCTAGATAAATACAAAATCATAAATTATTTTATTTCCTATTTAGATAAAAATAAAAAATAGAAATCCTAGATATATATAAAATCACAAATTATTTTATTTCTTATTTAAATAAAAAAAATAAGTTTTTCAAAATCCTAAATAAATAAAAATTCAAATATTTGTAATATCATTCTTAGATAAAAATCGAAAATCAATAAAAATTCTAAATTAACCAGAATTCTAAATAAATCCATATCCTAAATTATTTAATTTCATTCTTAGATAAAAATCTAAAATTAATTAATTTCTACGTTTTTTAAAACCCTAAATAAATACAAATCCAAAATTATATCAGCTCCTATTTAAATAATAATCTCCAAAAAATAAAATTTTTAAAATTATTATTTTTAATGCTCATGTTTATTTCTTATATATTAATATTTGCATTGTAATTTTATTTTTATTTTCATATTTACATTTATATATATATATATATATAATTATATTATTACATAGAAGTGAAAGAAAGTGTGCCAAATAAATCAATAAAGAAGACAATATTTTAAATGACTTCAAAGAAGACAATATGATTATTTTTGAAATAATTAAATTCGGTTATTCTGTTTGTAGGATATATTCATTTTTACATAATTGTTTATTATTACTTACTTTCTTCATTTTTTGTCAGTTTATTGTACTTTAATTATTTATTTATGTGTATTATTTATGTTCATGCATTATTTATATTAATTTAGTATGTTTAATTTATTTATTTATATGCATATGCTAATAATTATTTATTTTATATATCATTTTTTATTTATTTTTTCATTTACCTTTATTTATATATATATATAAACAAATACAAATCCTAAATTATTTAATGTCATACTTAAAAAAAATTTATAATAAATGAAAATTTTAAATTATTTAAAATTTTAAACTAATAAAATCCTAAATTATTTAAAGTCATACTTAAATAAAATATATAAAATAAATAAAATTCTTAAATTATTCAAAATATTAATACATAATAATTCTAAATTTTTTAATACCTTACTTAAATGAAAATTTAAAATAAATAAAATTTCTAAAATATCAAAAAATTCTAAATAAACATAAATCATGACTTATTTTATGTCATACATAATTAAAATTTCAAAAGTTTTTAAAAATTCTAAATAAATACAAAATCAGAAATTATTTTATTTCCTACTTAAATAAAAACATAAAATAAATAAAAAATTTAAGTTTTTAAAAATCCAAAGATTTGTAATATATAAAAATTGAAAATCAATAAAATTTCTATATTAATCAAAATTCTAAATAAATCCATATCCTAAATTATTTAATTTCATTCTTAGTTAAAAATCTAAAATTAATATTTTTTTACGTTTTATAAAATTTTAAATATATATATATATATCCTAAATTATTTTATGCCCTACTTAAATAATAATCTCAAATAAATAAAATTTCTAAAACTAATTATTCGTATATGTTGATGTTTATTTCTTATATATTAATATTTTTTTTTCTTATTTTCTTATTTACATATATATAATTATATAAATTATATTTTTATCCATGAAGGTGAAAAAAAATGTGTCAAATAAATCAACAAAATTTGGAGGGAGATGAAATAATTTTATGTTAAATAACTTTGAAGAAGACAATAAGATTATTTTGAAACAGAAGTTAACCTACCAAATAATGAAATTTGGGTTATACAACTTTTAGGACTAGTACTTTTTTTGTATAATTGTTTATTTTTACTTACTTCCCTAAAAAAATTTGTGAGTTTGAATTATTTATTTGTGTATTATTTATTTTTATGGATTGTTTATATTAAGTTTAGTATGTTTAGTTTTTTTTTTATTCGCATATGCTAATGATTATTTCTTATGTATTTGTAGTTTTATTTATTTATTTTGTCATTTACAATTATATAATATAAATATATATATATATATATATATTTAATTATATAAATTATATTTTTTTTATATATAATAGTAAAGGAAAATGTGTCAGTTAGATCAACAAAATTTAGAGCGGAATAGAAGAATTTTTGTAAGTTAAATGATTTTAAAGAAAGATAAGATTGTTTTTGAGGTATAGGTTAACATACCAAATAATTAAATTCAAGTTATTCGCATTTTAGGATGATTTTTTTCTTACATGACTGTTTATTGTTACTTTCTCAAAATTTGTGTTAGTTTACTGATACTTGAATAATTTATTTATTTACATGTATTATATATCTTTATGCATTGTTTATATTAATTTTAGTATGTTTAGTTTTATTTATTTATTCATATATGCTAATGTTTATTTCTTATATATTAATATTTGATTTGTATTTTTTATTTTCTTATTCACATTTACATTTACATATATAAATTATATTTTTATATAAAATAGTAAACAAAACTTAGAGTCAGAGGAAAGAATGTATGTATGTAAAATGATGTCAAAAAAGACAATAAAATTATTTTTTTGAAGTAAGTGTTAACATACCAAATTATTAATTTGAACTAGATTCAACCTTACCAACCTTTTTAAAGTAAGCAGGTGCTTCAACTCATCACCAGAGTCAACCTTCAGTTCAACTTTACAAACATTCTTTGTGATCCAACTCATCACTAGAGTCAACCTTCAGTTCAACTTTACAAAAATTCTTTGTGATCCAACTCATCACTAGATTCAACCTTCAGTTCAACTTTCCCAACCTTTTTAAAGTAAGCAAGGTGATCCAACTCATCACTAGATTCAACTTTCACTTCAACTTTATCAACCTTTTTAAAGTAAGTAGAATTATCCAACTCATCACTATTCAACCTCCAACTCATCACTATATTCAATCTTCAGGTCAAATTCATCAACAGCATTGTATCAGATACTAGCAAAATAATTAACTTAAAAAGTATGCATAATATTTAACCTCCATTCCCCCGCCAGAAGAAAATGTCAGGGAAACAAACAGAACTTAACGAAGTCTATGAACCTATAGCTTAGCAGAAAATTTATATATACGACTTCCACCAACAACTATTTCAAAGATTTTATTTGGACAATGACTAATGTGTAGTGACAAAAGGAAATATCAATAATTGAGAATCAAGAACTATCTTGAATGAAAAAGGCATTATTCTAATACAATACAAATATGTGGTCAGTGAACAAGGTTCAACTTACTTGCTCCGGTTTTGGATTTCTCTTGTCGGGGTTAAACAGGATAAACATGTGTAATGAACCGAGTGCACAAGCTTTACTGCAAGTGCGAGAAGGATGAGGATTCACCGAGAAGCTTATTTTTTTCTTCTCTTCCCAGACACCAGGAATTCGATTCGATCTTTGATTTTGTTTTGGGTTTAAGGACCCTAAACTATATAAACCCTAAACGCCAAGAAGAAAGGCAAGCCTGCTCCTATCCAATACGGGCTTGGGCCTACTCCTTACACTGATACGTAGCGAGATTATTTTTAATTGTTTTTCATATATTTTTATAATTTTGCAGAATGAATATTTCGAATTAATTTTAAAACAATATACAAAATCTAAACTGATTTTCGTTGAACTTTCATCTCAAATCTTTGTTTATGTATTTGTAGTAAAAAAAAATTAAAATAAATCTCTGTAAAAGAAATTTAAATAATCACAATATCTTAAATTATTTTATTTCCAACTTAAATAAAAATCTAAAATAAATGAAGTTTATAGATTTCTTTTATAGATTTTTCAAAATCATAAATAAATATAAGTCCAAAAATAGTTAATGTTACTCTTAAATAAAATTTCAAAATCAATACAATTCTTAAATTATTTAATCTCATTCTTAAATAAAAATCTAAATTAACTAAATTTATACGTTTTTCAAAGTTATAAATAAATACAAATCTTAAATTAGTTTATTTATATTTAAATAATAATCTAAAATAAATAATATTTTTAAAGTTTTCAAAATTCTAAATAAATACAAAATCAAATGATTTAATGTCGTACACAAATAAAAAATTTAACTAAATTAAATTCATAAATTATTCAAAATTCTAAATAAATACAAATCTTAAATAATTTAATGCCATACTTAAATAAAAAATGAAAATAAAAAAATTCCTCAATTATTTAAAATTCTAAACAAATACAAATTTCAAATTAATAAATGTAGTACTTAAATAAAAATTTACAATAAATAAAATACCTAAATTATTTAAAATTAGAAATAAATACAAATTCTAAATTATTTAATGTCATACTTATATAAAAAAAATTTATAATAAATTAAATTTCTAAATTATTTAAAACTTTAAACAAATAAAATCCTAAATTATTGGATGTCATACTCAAATAAAATATCTGAAATAAATAAAATTCTTAAATTATTAAAAATATTAATAAATAATAATTCTTAATTATTTAATGCTTACTTAAATGAAAATTTGAAATAAATAAATTTTTTAAAATATCCAAAAATCCTAAATAAACATAAATCATAACTTATTTTATGTCATACATAAATAAAATTTCAAAAGTTTTTAAAAATCCTAAATAAATACAAAATCAGAAATTATTTTATTTCCTACTTAAATAAAATATAAAATAAATAAAAATCTTAAGTTTTTCAAAATCATAAATAAATAAAAATCCAAAGATTTTTAATATATAAAAATAAAAAATCAATAAAATTCTATATTAATCAAAATTCTAAATAAATCCATATCCTAAATTATTTAATTTCATTCTTAGATAAAAATATAAAATTAATAAATATTTACGTTTTCTAAAATCTTAAATAAATATAAATTCTAAATTATTTTCTTTCCTACTTAAATAATAATCTCAAATAAATAAAATATCTAAAATTAATTATTCGTACATGTTCATGTTTATTTTTTATATATTAATATTTGCATTGTAATTTTATTTTATTTTCTTATTTACACACATATATATATATAATTATATTTTTATCCATAAAAGTGAAAGAAAATGTGCTAAATAAATCAACAAACTTTGGAGGGAGATGAAATAATTTTATGTTAAATGACTTCGAAGAAGACAATAAGATTATTTTTGAAGCAGATGTTAACATACCAAACAATGAAATTTGGATTATACGACTTTTAGGACGAGTCCCTTTTTGTATAACTGTTTATTGTTACTTACTTTCCTCAAATTTTTTTGTCAGTTTATTATACTATAATTATTTATTTTCATGAATTGTTTATATTAATTTTAGTATGTTTAGTTTTTATTTATTTATTCACATATGCTAATGATTATTTCTTATGTATTTTTAATTTTATTTATTTATTTTGTCATTTACAATTACATATAATATATATATATATATTTAATTATATAAATTATATTTTTATATATAATAGTAAAGGAAAATGTGCCTCTTAGATTAACCAAATTTAGAGCGAGATAGAGGGATTTTTGTAGGTTAAATGACTTTAAAGAAAGTGATAAGATTGTTTTTGAAGCAGAGGTTAACATACCAAATAATTAAATTCAAGTTATTCGCCTTTTAGGAGGAATACTTTGTTTACATGACTGTTTATTTACTTTCTCAAAATTTGTGTCAATTTGTTGATACTTGAATAATTTATTTATTTACGTGTATTATTCATCTTTATGCATTGTTTATATTAAATTTAGTATGTTATTATTATTATTATTATTATTTATTCATATATGCTAATGTTTATTTCTTATATATTAATATTTGATTTGTTTTTATTTATTTTCTTATTCACATTTAAATTTACACACACACACACATATATATATATATAATTATATAAATTATATTTTTATACAAAATAATGAAGAAATCGCGTCAAATAAATCAACGAACTTAGAGTGGGCGAAAGAATTTATGTATGTTAAATGATGTCAAAGAAGACGATATGATTATTTTTGAAGTAGGTGTTGACATACCAAATTATTAAATTCGGGATATATATCTTTTAGGATGAATCCTCTTTTTACATAAGTGTTTATTGTTACTTACCAAATTTTATAGTATTTTTTTTATTAAAATTATTTTATGATATTATTATTATAATTTAAATATGATACATAAAATTAGTTTATTTTATAATATACTTCCTTTTTTCTAAGAATTAATAGTACAAGTATGACAAGTACAAAATTAGTTTCTCATCTTTCATATATTTCCTTCCATCAGTTCTACATTTAAGTTATATCTGCAACGGTGATTCAAATGTGTTGATATTATAACTCAATATTGCTCAACACTCAATTTATGCCAGCTAAAGTAAGAAAATTATGTTATTCAATTCCCATTGTTTGTTGCTTGACATGCTTTGTCAATTAGATAGTCAACTAGATGACCTCCAATTTAAAGGTTGACTTTATATCTGATATACAAGCAACTCATTCTATTTAAAGACAATGAAGAAATTGATGAAATATTGAACATAAACGAACACTGTTTTTAGCTTGGTTTGAAGCTAATAAAATTTATCTAGCAGGGCAACATTTGACCTATTCTGAATATCCTAGCCAATTTGTTTGGATGACAGAACGAAGAGAATGGAAGCCAAGGAAGATGAGTGCTAGTATTTGAAGACTTACATATATTCCTCTTGGCCAAGTGAATTATATTATCTCAGGATATGGGATATTGTTGAATTATAAGAAAGGTGTTGTAATTATGATAACATTAAAGACTCTTAATGGTATAATTTATAAAACATATAAAGAGGCTTGCTATGTGATGAGACTATTGGTAGATGATAAAGAATTTACTTATGCCATTATAGAGGTCAGCAACCTTGCTTCAGGAATTCAATTGAAAAGATTGTTTGTTACACGGTTTCTCATGAATATTATGTCTAGACCCGATGAAGTGTGGAACAAAACTTGGAAGTTACTATCCGATGACATTGTATACCAATAAAGAAAAGAGTTTAACCTACCAGGTATAAATTTATGTTTTCCTCAAAGTTTATAAATACCTTCTGTGACATTAATTTTTTGGTAGGCCTTACAATTGAAGATGCTCAAATACAAAAATTGTGTCTTCTACAAGTAGAAGACTTATTAATTTCAAATGGTAAGTCTTTAAAAGACTTTAACCATCTACCAAAACCTATTCATTAAGATTTTCTTATTTATTTATGAGAATAAATTCATTATTGATGAATTAAATCATGACAAAATAAAAATGTCTTAAATGCATTATTTTCTTTTTCAATCTCTATCTGCTGAGCAAGTAGATGTCTATGAGAATATAATGACAACAATATTGTCAAAAGTTGGCGTTTTTTTTTCTTATACAGTTATGACACCACAAGAAAAAATTTTATATGGAAAACTTTATCTATTGTGATTAGATCAAAATGGTTGATTGTGTTGAATGTAGCTTCTAGCGATATAACTTTTTTGTCACTTCCGAGAGGGAAAACAACTCATTCTACCTTTTGCATTCCTTTGTTAATAAATGAACAATCAACCTGCAACATACCTCAAGGAAGTCTTCGTGCCATATTGTTGATTTAAACTAAATTAATTATATGGGATGAAGTTGCAATGATCAATAGATTTTTTTTTGAAGTTTTGGATAGAACTCTAAGAGATGTCATGAGGGCTGAAAGTCAAGAAAATGCTCATAAACCTTTTGGTAGTAAAGTCATTGTATTGGGAGAAGATTTTAGGCAGATATTGCCTGTTGTAAAAAATTGATCAAGATATGACATTGTGAAGGCAACATTAAACTACACGGAATTATGGAAACATTGCAAAGTCTTGAAACTTACAGAGAATATGAGATTAAACAGTGAGAAATCAATGCAAACTGTAACAAAAATAAAAGAGTTTTCTAATTGGATACTTCATATTAGAGATAGAGATATGAACTTAAACAAGTTGGGACAAGCAACTATTGAAATACCAGAAGACATTTTAGTTCTACACGTTCAACAACCTTTTTGCAATTGGTTGAATTTGTTTATCCAGGCTACATGCAAAATCTTACCTCTGATGAATTTTTTGACAATGGTGCAATAGTGTGTCCTACTACAAAATGTGTGGACGAAGTGAATGAGTTAATCTTATCATTAATCCCTGAATAAGAAGTTAGTTATTTAAGTTTAGACCCCCTTTGTCAATCTGATGAACAAGAAAATGCTCAAGGTGAGTGGTTTACAACATAATTTTTTAATGGTATCAAATGCTCGGAAATTCCTAATCATTGGGTTAAATTAAAAGTTGGAGTTCCAATAATGCTTCTAAGGAATATTGATCAAGCCAATGGACTTTACAATGGAACAAGATTACAAGTAATTCACTTGGAGGAGAATGTTATTGGTGCCAAAGTTATTATTGGACAAAATATTGGTGATAAAATATTTATTTCTAGAATGAACTTGACTCCTTCTGAATCAAGCCTGCCTTTTAAGTTTTAGAGAAGACAATTCGTAATATCTTTGTGCTTTGTTATGATAATAAATAAAAGCCAAGGTCAAACACTTAATAAAGTTGGTATATATCTACCATATCCAGTGTTTACACATGGACAATTATATGTTGTTGTTTCCAGATTGAAATCCAAGAAAGGGTTGAAAATATTGATTTTGGATGATAATGGAAATACCAATAATTCAACTACTAATGTGGTTTACAAAGAAATATTTGAAAATGTTTGAAACATATTGTTACAGTCATACATATCCGGTATGAAAATTCTTTAATCCAAAACTATTTTTATTTCTCATATCTTTGTTCTAATATATGAAGATGAACTTAACAATTTCTATATGTTTTTTTTTTAATATCAGGTTTCTTCTTATTTCTGATAGTAATTCGTTCAACGGGACTATAATGGATAACTAAGAAAGGTATAAATTTATAACTTTTTAATAAATTTAATAATTTTAATTGTCTATAATTTTAGTTTGATAAATTTGTTTCTTCTAAATGGTTTTAATAAAAACTTTCATGTTAGGCATCACTATGCAACTTGACATCTCAGCTAGGCTGACCCCTCAAGTAAGAATAATCATTTGCCATCACATGAAAAAAGTATTATTAAAAGAAGAAAAAATAAAGAAAATACAAAAATATGGGGGATCAGACCAAAACTCATGTTAAGAAAAACTATACATAGGTAGACTATACTTATTCATAAAGAATTATAAGACATAGTAGATGGAAGCCTATTATACAAAAAAAAATAATTCTCTATAAATAAATCATAAATTAGTCAACTTATATCCTCTTAACGAAAAATATGAATAACCTTAAATCTAATTTTTCCACAGTAATTAAGACAAGTATTCATCGATTACACAAGTTTTGTATTATAATATTTTACAAATGTGTTCTTACATAATGTTTCCTAAATAAAGTGATTTGACTTCAAATTTGTTTTTGTGTATGTTATGTTTGTTTCATATAACAATACATTGCATATAAACATTATTTGGATATACAATTATTATTAGTTAAAATATTCAAACATTGAATTATGTATTAAAAGAGTAGTTGAATTAAAATAAATTTGTTCAAATTATTGTTTTCTATATGTATTTGTATATGGAAAAAAATATTCATTTCTTTTTAGTCATGATTAATCTGTGGACTATTAACATTGTAAATATATGATAAGTTAAGTTAAATTATTTAATATGCAAAAATATCTAAACTTATACTCAATGTCTAGTATATAATTTTTATATGTAAAAGAAAATATTTTTTAATTGTAATATTAATATTTATATATAAAATGTTGTAAATTTACGTACTAGTATTTTATAAATTTAAAGTTTAAATTATAAAAAGACCAATTTCATCTTATAATAAAAAAACATATTTAATCTAACAAATAACTTTATTGCTGATTTAATAGAAAAAAAACAATACCGTCCTTGAAAACAAAACCAGGGTAAGACTCCTCCTGTTTAACCTTTCCAGTGTTCCAACAGAACACACAGGAACCCATGTAAACAAACCAAGGGGCACACAAATTACAAACTTACCCTTCCCCTCATCTATAAATACTTCTAACTTCCAAAGTACAAGAGAAAGCAACATAAAGATTCAACATGGAGGCAATTCAATCATGGGTTTCAAATCACAAGCTAGGAACACTTGGTAAGATCAATTTAAGATATTGCATTTTTCTTTTAACCAAAAACTTAAGAACAAAACTCATTTCAAGTTTTACTTTAATAATTTATATTTTATTAAATATATTATATATTATGAAGATTTCAACTAATTTTATATTTCTTATGGCATGGTAGGCCATTTTTTCCATAAATTTAATTATAAGGAAATTATAATTAATTGGTGTTTGGTTGTAGGGGGACTGTGGGCCTCTGGGATTGGGGCATCACTTGTGGCTAATTCACGTACAGGGTCTCCAATGAAGCCCAGTCTTAGGCTCATCCATGCCAGGTACATAACATGTCACCCATACATACATATATATACATGCACATTCATCACCTACATAATAGTGTTCCTTTTGTTTTTGTTGCTGTTTGGATTTGTAGATTGCATGCCCAAGCTTTAACCCTGGCAGTGTTGTCTGGTGCCGCTGCTTATAGATACTACGAGATTCGTGCATTCGGCCCAAAACCACAGGCCCACGTTCCTTCTCCCACTGTGGCCCAGCTAGCTGAATGGGAGCTTCTAACTCCTTTCTGAAACTCAATATTATAAATAATAAGAAAAATTCAGTTTTAGATAATATTATCAATTATTAACTTCCTGTAGTTTTTCTGATTAATATAATATTATCATACTCCAGAAAGAAGTGTTTGGTGATTGAATTGTGTAAAGCCCATGTAAAAGAGTTATGAGAAAGACTTTACTTTGCTTTTAATTCATTTTGGATGTATGAAGGGTTGTTTATAAATCAACGCTACCTGTTAAGTGGATTTCTTCCTTCACTTTCCTATTTCTTTTTGACACCTCCATAAATTTTTTAATTCCAAAATTATTCTTTTTGACAGAAAATGCAGAGCTTTTTTTTTAATTATATAATTTCTAAATCTTCTACATTCTAAAATTCGAAATATAGAATTGTATTCCAAAATTCTAGAATTAATAATTTATTTTCAAATTCTAAATTTTAAATACAATTTTTCTTTTTCTGAATTGTAGAGTTTGAAAGGTATTTTTGAAAACTATAGAATTCATAATACAGATGTATTTCAAATTCCAGAGTTTGAAATTTTAAAATCCAAAAAATGAGAAAAATGGGTGTCAATGAAAAAAGCAAAGTTAATATTTCACTTTCTTTTATGAAAATGAAAGAAAAAGCATGGAGGTGTAGGAAGAAATCGCCTACCTCTAATCACTTTGTTTAGGCCCAGCATACCTACCAAATATATGTACATGGACATACCATATCTAATACGTAGTTAGCTTAAAATATAATTAAAAAGTAATGACTCTCATTTTTTTAAAAAAAATAATCACAGTATAGAATATAAAAATTAATATAAGTTACTTAAAAGGTGAATATTTCATTCACCAAACAAATATTTTTTTTAAACACATAATGTTAGATATTGAAATAATGAAATAGTATATAATCTTAAAATTAAAATTGAAAAAATAGACACTAAACTTATGGATGAACTATCATAAGATTATTTTAATTTATAATTAATCTATAAAATAAATAAAAAAAGTTTAAAAGATTGGAATTGCCATACAAATTTTAACTTGAAAGATCCTTGACAAAAAGCGCATAATGATAAGTAAATATCGAGTTAAAGAAATTTCAACATCATTCTTTAAATAGTATATACTTATTTTCTTTGATTCTGATTCTTTTGTGTTTTCAATTATTTTAAATTTGTTTTGTATACTTGTGATGTCTTTTATTCTATATTAACGAGTCGAAAAGATAATTTTTTACGAGTGTAGGTTAGTAGGGATGTGCTTTTAGTTTTTTTAATAAAGTTTTTTAAGAGCAAAATAGGGTTTCCTTATTTTTTCTAATTTTAAAATATTTGCTTAGGAGTATTATAATTATGATAAGAGAAGTTAACTTCATTCAATTATTTTGAAAAGAAATTGACTTATTTTTTAAAAGAAATTGACTATATGAAAATGGAAGTTTGATGACATCAAATCCTAGGATAAACACATGTGGATTTATTTGTTGGTGATTGATCTATGATTGGATTTGTTAGAAGGTTGATTTAAGTATAAATTAATGAGAATACGAGAAAGGAATTAAATTGAGGTTATAAATATTTAGTTTTGGATAAGTTATGTTTCAAGTAGAAATACTTTATTATTTCATAGGTTGAACAATTAATCTTAGTTAAGTTTAAACAAGTACAATTGAAGTAATTGTAAATATTTACAAAATTTGAAGTAATTGTAAATAAATGACTAGAGTGCAAATAGAAACCATGGAATGGTAAGGAATGTATGAAGATCCACATGTCATCTCCTTAATGGAGAAGATTTCCATCAATTAAAAAGGGTCACTTGTCAACCTCTAATTTAAGAGGATTTGCTCCAATGATGAGAGAAAACATATTAGCATCATGCGAATTAAGAAGATTCTCTCAAATTAGAGGAGGACACTTGTCAATCTATGAGTGAAGGGTTTTTAGGTTAAACTTTTCAGAATTTTGGCACCTCTTAGCACTATAAATACAAGTGTTAGCCCTCTTATAAAGGAGTTTAGAATTGATAAAGAAATATTGCCTAAGTTTGTGCACAATTTGTTTTCTTTGTTCACTCTTTGTTATCACTAGTTTTGTGTCTAGCTTATAATTACATAGGAGTTTGCCTCGCCTCTTCTAAGTCTCTATATTCACTAACCAAAGTCATCTTCATTTAGTTTTCTTCATCCATTTAACCCACACAATGCATCCATCAAACCACAACATATAAAAAATTAGAAAGAGCTACATGAATTCAACATAGGATTACATATCATTAAGCAATAATCACACAAAAACCACGATCAACGAAAAATTGGGTTTCATTGAGCCATATTCGCTAATCCGTACACCTTGAGGTCCAAAATTGTAGCTATAACCGTCTCTGAGAAGGAATGCAATGAATTATAGGTGGAATTAAACAAATAGATGTATAGTGTTAACAAATTAAAAGGTGATAAATTATTAAATTTTAAAAGTAATCACATTTGACTTAACAAAAGCAGGGTATATCATATTAAAAAAATCACTGATTTTTATTACAATGTTTGATATTTATATGCATAAAAAATACTTAATTAAAATACAGGGACAAAATGCATAAATTTAAAAGTTATTTACTGAAAATATAATTAGTTATTAATTTAATTTTAATTTTTAAAAATTCTTATTATTTATTAATTATTATATGCTATGTAAATATATATATATATATATATATAATTTTCTTTTAAAAATGTAGCATATTTCAGTTTCTTTCGGACATATTAATTACACATTTAGTTTTATACTGGAATAAATAGTCACTTCCCTAAGAAAAGTAGTCCCACACTGATAGACTTTCAGATTTGGTTTTCTCTTTTAGCCATATAGTCATGATACACTTTTATTCAATAATTGCAAAATTTATTTTATATTATCTTTCATTACTTAAAGATAAATTAAAAAAAGTTATTTTTTTAAGAAAGAGTTGGTTGGTATTAATTTAGATAAAAAATATTTTTCAATTCTTATTTTATATCTTATCTCTTATGTAAATTATTAAAAAAAATCTATTTAATAATGCATTCAAATTAAATTATATGATAATACATTTTCTTATCAATAAAAAAAATTATTCCAACCCCTATTAAAAAGGAATAGGTCCTTACAATCTATAGACTTAGACCTGGTTCTTACAATCTATTGACTTAGACCCAAACAGAACATACCTAAATCTTATATAAAAGAAACTAATAATAGGTTTAGGATTATTAACAAGGTTGTAAAACATGGATTATCACCACATTAACAGAACAATTCTATTAATTAGTTTTGAAAGAAATAAATAATTTTAGATAATGCCATTACTTTGAATACATGAGGATATAGATATAGATGTTTCTAATAATATTTTTTGTGTCAGGATCAGAACTCAATATCACTTTTTTATAGTTATTTTGGTACATAAAACTCATGCAGTATGTTTTTTTAAATGTCATCTATCAATCATTGTTCAAATGTCCCACACGCACAGTGTAGTAGAATATATGTGCCTGTTGAAACGAATAAAGGCCCAATATACAACTTAGTTTAACATGTTCTATGTTTTATATATTGTTTACATGCAAAGACTGTTCTTGACTGAGAAAAAGTCACCATAGCAAACTGTAAAGTTATCTGACTTCAATTTATGATTAATCACACCTAAAATCTGAGTTTGAAAACATTCATACACAAGTCTATTACACGATAACACGTGTCAAGTTCCACTATATCTGCTGTCTGTCTCAGTAGGTTAATTTTTTTAACTCACATGTGCTAGGCTCCTTTAGTATTAGGATTGTGCTCTTAGAAGTTTTACGTATCTCTAGACACTTTACACTTATTCTTATTTTACTTTTAACCTTAATAATAGATTTTTATGAAAACTTGGTACGATTTTATGAAAATCAACCTTATTCTATATAGGTTTTCCTAATTAACTAATTATAATTTTTGGCTCCTCATATATAAGATGGATGAAAACAATGAAAATGCCTTATGCATATATGGGCATATATATCTTAAACATGCTGACTCCATAAACACAAAACTTGCTCAATCATCAACTACTCTTTTTCATTTGACATATATTTTCATTAAAAATTGGAAGCTATAACAATTCCATAAGGAACAATTGCCATTTAGCCAACATGAAAGAAAAAAAAATACAAATTACTGATTTATTCTTGATCGCCACCTTTGCTCCAGTTCTTTATTGCTTGTCCTACAGCTTGTTTGACAGTATGTTCATCAACTGTGTCTCCTTCTTCTTCATTCTACAAAAGTTATTACTTTAATATTTTACCATCATTCTTATACAAGAATATATATGAAAAATTACATATTAGTTACTGAAGATGATGGACAATTAACTTAGGTTAAGATTTAGTCCTTTTACTCAAGTGTCCCAATGAGGAACTTGTTATAAAAGGACAAGACATGTGACATCCAAAAGTATTGATAACAGAAGGGATATAGAGATAAATGAAATGCATGTTGAAAATAAATAAGGAATTTGAATAGTAGTTCTTTGCTATATCTGTGTATATCTTACTTCTCCAACAGCTTGAAATCGAAAAGTGTCTGTACAAGAAACCCTAGCTTCCAGCACAGTGAGTCTCATCTCTTCAAAGACTTCCAATATGGAAACAAGCAGACCTGAACACCCTTTTGCTGAGTAAACATTTATAAGAAATCCCTTTTCTAAGGTTTCTACTGTAACCTGCAGAAATCCATTCACTAAAAATGTCACTCCAATCAATGTTTTTACTGCAAGAAATTTATAAAATAATTATATTTAAATTGTTGAAATATAAAGGCTGCTGTTAACATTTCTTAGTTAGGAAAATACCGTAGGCAAAGGGTCGTGCGCACTTGAAGTTTCTGCAGATGCTATCTCTTGATTCAGTCTTTCTACCTTTTGCTTTAATTTCTCAATGTACTTTGATGCATCGATGATGATCGAGCTTTTGTTTAGCTGCCATGCATATACAACCATATTAGATAATACTATTTCAATAAACTGCATATAATTGATGGAAACAACTGTGCAATATATGAATTAGTTTACAAGATAAATATATAGTATTAAATTAAGAGAGCTATCAATCACTATTTTCAATATTATATACAATAATTAATTAATAACTATCTTAATTATTTTTTCCACCCAGAAACACAGAAAGATAATCGAAGATACAGAAAGAATGAATATGGATTTGGTCAAAGGAAATTGTAGCTTTGTAAGATTTGATTAATAAGAACAATAACATAAAGAAGACCTGTTTCCTTTAACAAAAATGAAATCAAATTGGAAGAGAAAGAGCAGAGGGAAGTTTATAAGGGTATAACAATTCTACTGTCTAACTGAACATTCTTTAGGGAATTGGCTGAAATCCAATGGAAAGGAAGAAATCAGAGGAGATAATGCAGGGAATTACAGCATGAGAGTTAGTAAGAGATCGAAGATGTTGCAGCTGCTCATGCAGTGCTGCTCTCTTTTGCTCTTTGGAAACCATTTTGCGTGTTCTCTTTTTCTCTCTCTGGGCTTATGATCCTTCTGGCTTTTTCACTCTGCTTCTTTTCTTTTGCTATCAACTCTGCAGAGTTCTGTGGTCATTTAAAAGAAGGGATGAGCTCTCAAATCCATATGATCTCATGTGTTTTCTCCCCACATGACTCACTCAGTTTATTCATAAAGAAATACTACATATTTTTTCTTGAACTTACAAAACTACCCTTCTGTTATATTTTGGCCTCTTTCCACATTTTGTTCTATTTTGAAATTCTCTTCTTTCTCCTTCCCGAATATTAAGGATGTGGCAGCTAGAAGATTATAAGTTTCGTTAATATATAATACATATCTAATACTTGTTCTTGATCATTCAGTTAGTTAATCTTTGGTTTCAAAAAATAATACTTTTCTGTCAACTTCTGAAAGTTAAATCTTAAAAAGTTGATTATTACATAATGTGTGGTTAAGTATGTGTGAACCACTTATCAAAGTAAAGTTATATGCGAACATCTAAATTAGTTTGGTTTAGAGTAGGTAATTGTAATTAAGTTGTATACATGGTGGTGTATGGCAGAAAAATAGAAGAAAGTTATGATTATGATTAGAGTTTTAAAGTAATAAGGGTATGAAGAGGAAGAAGGGTATGCAAGGAAAAGGGAATATGTTTGATAAGTTTAGAGTTGGAAGAGAATGGGAGAAGGGGAATCATGAACTCGTGATAGTGAAAATAGGCCATCGAAAGAAGTGAAGGAGAAGCAACAAAAGGATGTTTAGTTGTGATTTTGGAATGGCTCCAAACACTCCTCACGGGGGCTTTTTAGCCTCTCCTCCACTCTCCATCCTTTCTCACACCTCCAATCAAACTTTTGTCTTCTTTCTTCTTCTCTCTCCACACGTGCCATCATACTCTTCTTATCACATATCACACACACCATTTTCATTTTCCCATTCCCGCTTCAAACTCAAATTAAAATGCCATCATTTCTATGCTTTTCTTTCCTTCATCTTACCCCTAACATCTACACTTATACACATGCACTTCCAATAACACAGATAATTATCATGCATAATTATCTCTTGTTTCGTTTCCATATGTATCCAAAACTACACATAAACTTGGCATGGATGTTCACATGATGATATATGGATTTCTGTATGTAACTCAAACTGTGGTATTCATATCACGGATACTGAAATTACTGCATCCACTTTTTCCTAGTTGCAATTATTAGCTTGTCCAACTAAGAAACGCTCAGCAGATCATAATATTATATTATTCATTTCTTTACTTCATCGAAAAATGCATCTTTCATTTCTTCATTTTGTAAACATATAATAACATCTCAGTTCAAGTCTTGTAATTTGAACACCTACTAGTCAAGTTTTATTTCATAAGTGAGAAAAATTAAAGAGTATGAATGGTATTTTAAAGAACAAGTTTTTATTGGATGTGAATAGTTTTCGTGCTTGGTTTAATTTATCTGTAGTGTTTAATTACCCTTGGATTTAGTTCTCACTTTATTCAGTATGGGAGTTTGATTAGAACGAAGAATTTGAAGAAAATTTGGATGGTGCCTTAATTTGCAGGATCTTTTGTTAATTTGATTAATGCTTTATAAAAAAAATTGATTACACGTAATGAAATTTCTTTTAGGCTGGGAATGGTTGACATTAATATGAGGGATTGAGAATCTTTATTAAATTTGTGTTTATTATTTGTCTTAAATTATTTCCAAAGAAGGTGCATCTGTTGTGAGATTGGTTCTTTCACCCTTTGTCATATATGGGAAGCTTATTTAAGTACTATAGAATGTGAATAATTTTTGGTTTCTATTGAAATATTTTATTTTACTTCTTTCAATAAATTTTCTTTTCTAATATAAATAAATTAACACACTAATTTGAAAAATATGTATAAGTTAACTTTTACATAGACCAAAGATTCACTCATGGTTTTGGTCACAAGGTAGAACACTTTTATTCTTGATTGGGGCATAAAAATTGCTTGTGTTTTTTTTATTTTTGCGAAGGCTTTTTCTTATATGGTTGAAGTAACAAATACTCTCTCTATAAATAAACTCATTATACGAATAAAAAAACATAGATAAACATAAACCCATGAGCATGTTCTTGAATTAATTAATCAGATCTGGTAATGTAATAATTGTGAAATGTATTTGTGAAAAAATAATATTTGTGAGTCACATGCTACTTTGCTATCTGGCTGTGCCAAGTCAAGCTGTTATTTGACAATAATTCAAGTAGACAGAAAGACATTGCTAGAAGAAGAAAATTCAGAATTGATTCATATGGGATTAGTCTCACATAAGAAAGGTAAGAGACATCGAAGCAAAAGAAAAAGATTTACACCAAAAAATTAGCATGTTGTTTCCCCCATAACCTAGAAACACGTTTAACTGCATAATTGTAAGAAGTGATTATATATATGAATGAATGAATGAATGAATATGAGTGTGTATTTGGATCCGCATTGCAGTATTGTCACGATTCCACAAGGACAAATCACGTACCCACCTCTATTCACATGCGTGCCCATTAATCATCACAACAAAACAATATCCTCCATACACATATCCTGCTCCTACCTTGTCTCTTGCCTTCCATAAAAGCATTTCTTCCTCTGAACTCTCCTACACTCTTTTAGATTCCATTAGTGCTCAGCTACTCTTCCCCTGTGACCCCCAATTCTCCCTCCACCACAATATATTGCTTTCTTTCTTGGACCCTTATATGGACCATGCTCCTTCCACATCCTATTATTGCATTTATAATTCATATTTCCATCTCTCTCTCTATTTCGATTCCTTCTCTTTCATTAATCTAATATACCCTTTTCTTTATTACTTAGTCTTTCTTTAATACAAACTCATCATCGCTTTAAATTAATACAACCAGACACTGTTCTACTGCTATACAAACTTCATATCCTATTCATAGTTCAAATATGTTAGTACTATAAACTCACAATGTATCTATAGTTTGATTACTGTTACAAAGTAATTTTAACCCTTACATAACATTTTCATCTGCTAACAACACTTTTATGATAAACCTCAACTTAAAGATGTAAAATAGCAAGATCATCATCACGAGGGTAGTTTTCTATCACGGAAATTATTATAGTTTTTCAATTTTTTAAATGTCACTAACATCCCTAATCTACTTAGGAATTAATTCCATTTTTACTATACATAAGGTTTTTTTTCACATAGGAGTCGGATAAAAAAAACATGTCTACATAAATAGTCTCCAAAAATTACATGATTAATCATGCTTAACAAGAAAATTTTTATAAAAAAAAATTAAAAGATAGGTTATCTAATTATTTTCCCTTTATCCATGGAGTGTCTAAATTTCCTATAAAGGAAGACACCAAATAATCAATTATTTCATCTAAAAATGGAAAACTTATGATTTTAAGGAATTTATAATGAGTACAGGTAATAATTTGAAGAGGGTTATTTTTATCACTTATATATTTATTTTTAATAAATAATGTATATTTAACGGTTGGATTAAAATAAAATAATTGATCAAAACAAAAAGTAGATCTTTTATGGGTGCTTTTATGTTTCCTCATTAATTATTATTAAAATGATATTGTATTTTTTTTTACATAAACCAGAGCATATAATAAAAGAATTACTTTAATAAAATAAATTATCATTATTTAGAAAAAAAATCATATTGTCATTGAAAGTCTTTATGATGAATTAATGAATGAATAATATTTATTATGCATGCATAATCAAAATATAAAATGCATTATGTTTAGAGATTAACTGAAGGAGTTCATATAGCAAACATATGGTAGTCAATTTGAAGGAGTACATAAAAACATATGGTAACAAAAGGTTATGGTAGTCAATTCCAAACATTAAAGTTGAAGTTAAAAACAAAGATAAATATGTACTGACTGGCACATCATTGAAAAATTGACAATAAAGAACAAGATTTGGTTGGATGTGGGATCAAGACTAGCTATGTCATTATCATCTATTTGATTTAAATGTATCTTAAATATGTGCCACAAAATACAAAATTATACAGCCAACTTTTGTCTTCATAAACAGTGCCCTGTTATATATAATTAACTTTATTCCACCAAACTTTTATCTTTTGTAGAAAAAAAAAATTCTCATCTAGCTGATTTTAAACATGATATCGTTTCTAAAATATCTTTTATTTTATGCACGTTCTAAGATTCTCGATTTAAGTTCTAACGGAGATGGTTTGAAATAATAACATTTTTAATCAAAATCAATATAACTAAAAGATATTCCTTTTTATCTCGTTGTAGAAAAAAACTATTAAAAGAGAAAAAAAAAAGAACACAAAAGAAACATGTTGTAATACTCTTTGTTTACATACAAAAGAAGATTATATATATATATATATATATAAATACAGAAAAGTAATAATTAATGAGTGAAGGTCTTGTTTATCTAGATCAAAATGAAAAACAAAATATGAGTGAAATAATTAGAGAATAAAGTCTACAAATCTAAAAATAGAATTGGAAATAAATCATCTAGAAAAATAAGAAGAAACAAAATTTGCGACTGTACCGGTCGGTACTGGACAAGCTAATATTGGCCTTAGTGACTGACCGATCGTGTCAAAACATACTTCAAAACACTTAATAAATGACAACAACGACACTTACGAGAGTTCTTTATGAGTCATATTCATGTCTCGGATTATGTGGATAACATCTCTGAGAAATTAGCAAAATATTGATTAACTGAAAGATATTAATTAAAGATACCTTCAAATATACCAACATACCCATATACCAATATACCTCCCTATAAATCAGGGATCACGTTGTGAACAATTGATATTCATCCTATCACAACAAGGGTATATGACTGAACATTATAAATAAACTCTTTACAGAAGTGTAAGGTACACTTTAATTAGTTTTATAAATATACACTTTTTACGTAGAGTACTTACTTGATCATCAGAGTACCTTTTTCAGGTCAACCCCGATCGAGCGCTAGCAATCAAAGGAGGAGACTTGAAGAAAGGAACGAGGAGGCAACCAAAACGTCAACAATTGTACAACAAATCCTAGGTATTATCTACAAGTTGCCTTACATGGTTTGGTCTTTTTGAGTTCTATTTTTTGTTTTGAAAATTGTTTTTGAACGTATTTTGATAATTCAATTTTGATTTTTAATTGGAATTCTTGTTTAGTTTGCATTATTCTAAACAATCTCTTGGACACATGATTCAATAGGTAAAAAACTAAAAACTTTATGAGTAGACACGTAGAGACGAGTAAGGTACGTACTGAATGTATTAGTGGACATATGTTTCATTAATCTTTCATTGATTTGGCTGACACATGTTTAGTCAATTCAATCCTATTTAGAGATTGAATGATTTATATATATATATATATATATATATATATATATATATATATATATATAAACTGATGAAGAACTCATTGTTGATTGAACTTGACACTCAACTCGTTCTTAAGTATTTTCTATCATATACTTTATTTTTTTGCACAACAATCTCAACCTTCCTTTAACTTTAATGTCATTTTCAACTTTTAATTGCTTGTAAATAAGATGACAACACTGTTTGACTGGATTAGAAACATGATTCATTGGGAGATGAATTGAGATCAAATGACCCTATCTATTCGATCTTCCTTTTTATGTGAAACGGTTTATACTGAAACTATTTTTAATTTGACTGTGGAACAATAACGATCAATGCACACTGTTTTTCTTGATTAGGATTACATCCACTCTCTCTACCTTGACTCTTCCACTTGGTTCCTCTTCCTTGTGGCTTCCAATTATTTTATCCTTCTGCAACATTCACCAAAGTTTTAATCTCTGCTTGTAAGTTGTCTTTCTTGTTTGAGAACCATGGAAAACACATGATTAATACTGTGTAGCGGATCCATTAGGAAAATTTGTGTCTTGATGGTACTGTAAATCTCATAAAAAATCCTTTAAGAAATACATCATGTGCTCTAAATCTATATTTTGCAAAAAAAAATTGGATGGAGCACAATTCCATGTTGCAATGCAAACAAAATCTGATATAGGTCTTAGTGACTTAAGTTCTTCCCAAAGGATCATAAGATGAGTATATAACTTAATTACATTAATTTATATTTATTTAATAGAGTGAATTTCTTGAAGTAAATCTAAAATGATCACCTTTGGAAAATCTTTCTTTTGAATCTTTCCAAATATTCTTAGTAATTCCAATGTAGATGGTGCTTTGACAAATTTGAGTGGACAATGTGCAAATGACCCGAGAAAAAACCATGACATTACATCTCTCCTAGACTTTAATATAGGATCATTGCGGTCAAAATTTTTTATGCTTCCATCAATGAATTTGTTTATTCTTGAATTGAATGACATGTCTCATGCTTCTACTCCAAGAGTGATAGTTGGTTCCATTAAGTTGAGGAAGGACAAGAACCATTTCAAATTCTCCTCGTGATGCATGTAATATGGACTAGAAGGGTTTAAAAGATTATCCATGGGTGATTGCATCTTTGTAGTTGAGGATTCAATGATGAAATAAGATTAAGAGAGAAAATACAAGATAGGCAGTGCAAATAGACATGATTTAACTAGGCTTTGATACCATATTATTTTAAATAAAAGCTTTCATGTTAGGCATCACTATACAACTTAAGATCTCAGCTAGGTTGACACCTCAAGTAACAACAATCATTTGCCATCACATGAAAAAAATATTATTAAAAAAAAAAAATACAAAAATACGGGGGGACTAGACCAAAACTCATATGTTAACTAAAACGATACATAGGTAAACTATACCTATTCATAAAGAATTCTAAGAACAGACAAGATGGAAACCTATTATACCAATGCAAAGATTCTTTATGAATAAATCCTAAATTAGCCAACTTATCAGCACACACATTCCCTTCACGAAAAATATGAGTAACCATAAACCTAATTTTCCCACAATAATTAAGACAAACATTCTCGATTACGAAGCATCCAAGGAACATTTTTCCTACCAGTAAATGCAACACAAACCAAAGCAGAATCACATTCCAGCCAGACATTAGTAAACCCCATCTTTTGAGCTTCCTCCATAGCATGTATAACCCCATAAAACTCAGCAACCAGAGCAGTCTGAACTTCAAGAAACGCAGAAAAAACTCCAATAAATTTCCCCATACTCCCATGAAAAATACCTCCACAAGTAGCAAGACCAGAATATCCCCTAACAGCCCCATCAATGTTAATTTTAACCTAGCCTGGTGAAGGAAACTCCCATTTAACATGAAGAGGACGTAGAACTTTACTAGTACGAGTGTTAATACCATATTAACTGTGAGAAGAGTGACAACATTTGGAACTGAATATGGTTGCGATCATATAACAAGATACTTCCTTATCAATGAATCCATGTTCCTCTCTACCTGTTATAGTTTGGTTTCCTCTACATATGTTTGTATAATTTATTTTAGGATGAGAAAGGGTTAAGTAGGGGAGAACAAACTTATGTATTAATCACCCTAAAATTGGATATTATTTTTGTACACAGGTGGAGGCACCCATTTATGCTTTTATTTATTTCATTCTTTTTTATTGATAAAAAAAAACAATATTGAATATGTATATTTTTCTTCATGGTAGGTGATAAGTGCCAAATTTCAGTAATATTTCATATTAAAATATAGACACTTATGAGTATTAATGGAATAAATAAGTATAAAATAATCCCTAATTTATGAAATTATACCTTTTTACATATTTTATGATTTTAATTTAAATAAGAATGCTTTATTTCCAAATTTGTGTTAATTTCAGTTTTTAGGGAAGAATGGAGATAATTGGGCAAAAGAAAAATATACAAAGTTAAAAAAGAGAAAGTTGGAATGCATCAACACTCACCAAAGCTGCCCAAACTCAGAAAAAGTCAAGATGCCGTCAATGGATCTCGATTACGCGAGTTCAATCTCGCTTGAGCGAGATAGTGCCAGGAACGTTAGGCTTTTTTACGTTTTACTAGCCTAAGTGAGAAGTCATTTAAGCCCAAGCAAATTAGGTTAAATAAGAGGTTTGAGGCACAATGCTAGGTGTGCAAGATTGAGTGGAAAACATCATTGAGTGACTTGTAATCCAATTGGAAAATATGAGGTGTGAGAAACATTAGAGGAGGCAGTCGTCAAGGAGAAACATTATGAATTTTCTTTTCATGGTTTCCTTGCGTGTAATAGTCACCATGAGTGACTAATTCTATCATTTGAGATTGAGAACAATTTATTCAAACTCTTATGTATTGAGGTGATATTTGAACATAATATTTTGTTCTTGATTGATTATTGATATTATTGTTTTGCTCCAAAGTTAGAGACAAAAAATAATTAATCACTATATTGACTAAATTAGATACTATTTTAGAGACAAAAAAGTTATTAGTATCTAAAGTGAATTTTATTATTAATAAAAATTTATAAAATGATTTCTACATCAGTATCTAAATTAGCTACCAAGGTTTTAACTACTAATATTTTATATTCTAAATTAGTCTCTAAAAGATTAAGAGAGACTAATTCAGAAAATAAAGTATTAGTAGCTAAAACCTTGATACTTAATGGTTACATACCAATTTAGAAACTATATTATAAATTTTTATTAATAATAAAAACTACTTTAGATACCAATAATTTTTTAGTTTATAAAATGGTCTCTAATTTAGTCAAACAATAACTAGTTATTTTGGTCTCTAAAATTCATTTTTATTTAATGATTTTTTTGAGTAACAAATTTTAAGTTTCAGATTCTATAATCTGGGAAGTCTCTGAATTCTATATTCCGAAATTAAAGAAAAAACATTTAATAAAAAATGTTAAAGAGTAATTTGAGTATTTCATGGATGTGATAACATCTTCACGAATTTCGATAATGGTTTTTTAATATTTAATAGTAATTTTTTTTTTTTTTGAAATGCATAGGTTGTTTAGGTTTCAATACTCATCAAATAATCAATGTCATAGTAAGATCTTAGTCTTTTTTATAATAAAATTTAAATATAGTATTATATATATATATATATTATTTTTTCAAATTAGAATAGTAATAATGTATATATTTAATGAAATATTTTATTAGTCAATTTATTAGTAAAATTCAAATTCAAATTCAAATTTGATTAAAAATCAAAATATCAATATAATATTTTCTACCCATATTTTATTACGCTTGTGTGTCGTGAGAATAACAATGTGAGACAATTTACCTAATTCATCTAAATAAGAAAAAAATCAACTTAATAAAGAAAAAACAAATTTATTCAAAAAAGTATTTAAAAAATTATTTCTCATTAATTTTTAAAAATATTTCTTATGCAAATTTTTTGGGTCAGCCCGCATTCAAGGTAGGTCAATAAAATCAATCCGACGGACGAGCCTATGCGAGATGGACGACCCACATTGTCATCCCTAGATATATTATATATTTTGATTACTTTGTATCTATAACACCCTCTTATATCTCCACAAAATTCTAAAATATAAAAAAATTATTAAGGGTTAGATGACCTTTGAAGTGATCCATATTTATTTATTATTTATTGCTGATAAATAAAATGTTGAGGAATACCAATTATGCTTATAGTAGGCAACTTCAGTTGTCGTCATCGTTCTTGTCCCAATTGCTGTATTTTTTTTGCTGCACAGTGTTTAGTCATGTTGAATGTTATGAGCTCTAATGCTCTGTCATTGGAATGTGTTTAGTAGTAGTTGGTACAAACTATCTTTTTTTTAATAGTGTTGAAGCATTTCTAAACGCTCCTATTAATTCATTCATTTTTTTTTATAAAAAAGGTTATTATCATTTCAACCAAAATCATATTAAGCAGCTTTGTTTCATAAGCCAAAAATGATGTTATTAGAAGTTCTCATTTGTAAGTTTTGGAATTTTAAACCTAATTTAATGAGATGGAATATCACTCATGGAATCTTACTGAATTTGCAGTCTTTTTTAAGAATGAAAGGAAGAAGATGGTGATATAGTTGGTTGTGTTATAGGTGATCGATGGTGGTAGGTCTTAGTTCATAAATAAGTATTGTTAATAGTGTAACCTAAGTCCTTCATAGCTGGAATGTCCTTGGAGGTTTGGAAGAGTTGTTAGTTGCAATAAAGTTGGAGACTGAGAAGATTCTGTTTTGGATTTTGAATGTTTTTACTTGCGCATGTTCCATGATCCATGAGTATGATATGTACGGTACAGTTCTTTTTTGTATGATTGGAGTCATGCATCTATATATATATATATATATATATATACTATGGTGGATGATTGCTATATCATGCTGCTTAATCTCATATGCTATTATTTTCCAAATGATTTTAATTTAGTAAATGATATGATGAGTGATAGATATGAATAATATTATATGTATTGATGATCTGTACGCGTTTTTGTGTCCATTAGCATAATATAATATCACGTGACCAAATGTGAGCAGAATGAAACCAGAAACAGAAACGTTTTTTAGGGTCCAATTATGCAGAGAATTCTTTTGCTCATTTCAGAAAAGTTTCTCGTGACATTCCAAATTATTTTTGAATCAATCTCTAATGTTTGTCTCCATATACGAAAGTGAAACCCTTAGCAGATTCACACATTTCACAGAGCCCCCATTTTATCTAACTGTTATTTATCTAAAAACACATTAGTAATAAAACTTTTATTAGCTTCTACATGATGTTTGGACGTACCATAATAATGTTTATAAGTTTAATTATGAGTAAGCTGTTTTACTTTGTTCAGTTTTCTTATCCCAAACTAAATGGTGTTGGTTTTTGTAATATCGTACATTAGTGTGGTATGTCACGTGAGTTGCACTTTGGAAAAGTACATTCACATGCCAATGTGTGACAATGGAAACAAAATTTATTAAAAGTATAAAGTTGAGTGACAAGGGCTTTTGTTGTTGATGAACAGGCAAGAGAATCGTGTAGCATTGGCCACAATGCAAGAATCTATCAAGATAATATAAACAAAAAGGCCAAACATTTCATTGTATATATACGCATATATGTCTACAAACATGAGTGAAGGTATATATATACACTGTTTACAGTTTTGGGTAATCACACTATAGTTTAGGTTTTGGTTACAATTCAACCCTGTTCAACCTTTTCAAATTCAGTGATCTATGATTTGCTTATGGTATATTTTAGTTTATATTTTTAAGTCTATTTCCATATAAAAGAATATGTTTGTTACAATGAATGAGACTTGTAGGGACGTAATAGCTGATAAAAAGAAGAAGAAAGGGACATAATAAATTTATTCTCTAACAAATAATAGACTTAAAATATTTAACAATATATTCATTATTGACCATGTAATATATCTATATATATTTTCATTGTATCCTCTATTGGTTGTATAATTATATTTGTTGTTGTCTGAATTTTGGTATCTGAAAAAGTTTTGTGGATCTGGAAGTATTTTGGATGAAGGTTTATTATAATAATGATGTGTTTAATGGATTTTTTTATCGATAAAAATAAATAAATAAATATTAGAGAATTTGAAAGATGTTCTAATTCGTATATAAAATATTAGCAAATCCAAATGAATCTTAAAAAAAATCATAAAAAAATCTAACATCCCTCTAAAATCCCTACAAGATATACATCTGAACATATATATAGATTTAAGATATGTTCAACATACCATTCAATATACAAGGAAAATATCAGCACTGCATCCTAAAGATGGAGTCAAATAATCCTTGTTTTGCTTTTTTTTATATAGGATTTAGTCTTCTATATCTATTTCATTTAATTCAAAAAAAAATGTTGAGAAAAAAATATTCATTATTGACATAGTAAAATGTATCAATAAAATAACGTTTTGATGAAATATAATATATATATATATATAACTTGGAGTATATAAGATGAGATTAATAAACCTATCGAACTTTGGATTATGTCGATCAAAATATTGGAATTAAATTTTGAGATGCCTGACATTAGTATTGTTCTCTAACATGATCCATATAAAAAAATTAGTAATGTTAATGTTATGTAGGTATGAAGAACAACACGTGCAAACAAATCTTATATATAATTTCCAAAAATTGAGGACTTTCAAATTTTAAAAAATTATACATTTGAAATTTTTATTTTATTTTATTTTAAACACTAGAAACATAAGGATCTCCAATTTTGTGTAATTAAAACATCACCCTATTATTTCTAGTATTATAATTATAAGTAACTCTTTTGCACACAAAAAGTATATATTTTAAGAATCTATCTACTAAATAGTATTGTCCTCAATTTAGTACTTGCTTTTATTTAGATAGGTTATCCATTACATGGATTGGACCTTGAGTTCAGTCTGAAGTACTTTCCATATTTTCACTCTTGTAAATAATGTGTACTACCAAAGATAAACACACCTACATTTAAAAAAAAATAAATTAAATAGTTTATGTTTGACTTTGTAATATAAAAAAAATCAGTATTTAAATTTCTGTAAAACTATCAATGATTAGTTACAAATAGTGTTAAAAGTAAAATAAAATATAACACAAAGCTTTATTCAATATGTTTTTAATTTCTATAAAATTAAAGTTTTTGATTTCCATAAAAACTTTCTTTTGTTTTTATATATCAAGTTGTTTTATTTTTATAATGTCACACTCATTAAATATTTATGTTTAACACAATGTTAAATTATTTCCAAGTAGTACATTAGAGTTATATAATATATGGTCAACATATAATATTTTTAAAATAAATGTTATTTTATATCTTAAAAAATTATAATTTCAAATTTTTAGAGAGACTAAAATATAAAGAATTTAAAACAATAATTTATTTTATTGAATCAAAAACCTATTAATCGATTTAAACTTACTGAGAAACAAAGGGACTGAACAGGATATTATCTAATTTAATTTAGTTGACAACTTTTAAAATGTGTGTCGAAACTATTGAATTGTTGGGAGCAGTGAATCGAAGAAATCTGTTTTCACGCATCTCTATTATTGTGTTTGCATTTTAGTTTTCTCCCGATTCCAAAGCCAATAAGCGAAAATAGGGTTTTAATCAAAAGAAGAATAAAAAGGTGATTGTAGGGTTTGTAAGCATATAGTTTATAGGTAGCTAGACACACCCCCACATATCCTATTCTCTTGTCACTGTGTTCCATTCGGGACACAACAATTTCTCAATTAGATCAAATCTATTATTTCAAGAGTTTTTCCTTATCAGGAAAAAAAATAAAATAAATGTGATCCATTTAAAGATGGATTCAACTCTCATACAGAACAAAAAGAAACATAAAACTTAAAAATAACCTCAACTCGTTAAAAAGGACTTAAATTTCAAATATCAACCCCGTCGTCCTATCAGTAACTTTTAATTGAATACATACATACCAGATATACCACTAAGAGAATGAGAAACTCGTTGATGGTACCTTTGACAAGATCCAAGACCAAACATTAATCTGTGCTAAGGAAAAGAATAGTCCATCTCTCATCCGTTGAATAAATTTTTATTTCTATGTCTCGAAATCTCACTTCCCAACGCAATTCAAACATTACCAAAAAATAAGATTAATTGAAGTGGTCGCATTATGAATTTTAAACTGCTTGAAATGTGATCTAGGAGAGAGAAAAATTACCGAACTCACTTCTTACCAAACGTAACTAACCAAGCGACTCTGCATCTGAAGAACAACAGATGACTTGTGACTCCTCTGACACCCTGCACAAATAACAAAGATTGCTCTCAACTTGAACCTCTAGTCTCTTTCAAGAGTTAAGAGCAAGTTGAAATTTTACTTTTTTTTTATTATTTGGGAAAGGAATGAATAAATATAAAATATTTTGAAGATGTTCGAAATTTATTAAAAAAAATTATAATTCCAAAATAATTCTTAGAAAAATAAACATCCAACCAAAATGAACTATCACCTACCAACGATCAACAACTCCTTAATTGGTGTGAGTTGAAGTTTTATATTAAATACAAATGGATAAAAATAGTATTACATAAAAAGAAAAGATCTAAAATCTATTATTTCAAAAAAAAAATGAGTTAAAATATCCTCATATTTTCTCTTAGTACATACTCACTCACACTCTCTCTCTCTCTCTCTCTCTCTCTCTATATATATATATATATATATATATATATATATATATATATATATTAAATCACAACCTTCCTTTCTTTTTTATCTCTAAATTCTAATACATATATAATTTCACATTGATGTTATAATTAAGGCCAGTCAAAAGCTTTTCCTTATTTCCAACTTACTGCACTAACTTTTGGATATATAATTAAATTTGGTCGCTTCTCCAATAACATAGGAAAAAGCTACCTTTTAAGTATTGTCCTTTAAATTCCTTTGTTTAATCATAGATTGAGGTTAGATAAATGAGTTGAATTGAAATTAAATATTATAAATTTGACAGAAGAACTAAAGCCATAAAAATAGGTTGGATTAAGTTCACGGACTTGAATTGGAATGGGTTACAAAACATTATTTATTTCAATTATATATATATGAAATCTAGTTTGTACACTGAACCCCACTCACCACTCACTCATGTTGCCCCAATATAAAAAATAAGAAAAACTTTTATAAGTGAAAATGGTGAAGCAATGAAAAAAATTAACACATAAAAGAAAAATAAAATTCTCATGTTGTTAGTCAATGAATAACTCTCACCTTTTAAAATTAACAAATTTAAATAAAAAATGATCAAGTCGAATTCATGTTGATTTTATTGAATAGATTTGGTATAAATCTAGTTTTTAAAAATTCAATTCAAACTAACAAGTAGATCTAAATAATAATTTTAAAACATCAATCTGATCTGGTTCTTTTTATCAGCAAAGGTTGGTGTACATCAACATCCATTGCAAAAGAATAATAAAAAGTAATAATTAACTTCACGTTATTTACTTTTTTGTAATATGACAGATAATCTATTTGAAGTGTAAGGGTACGTCTGAGATGTGGACATGTAGAAAGAATGTGATCTGAATTGCAAAGGAAAATGGTCTGATAAAAATATTAAGAATAAAATAGAGGAAAAGACATGAATGATGAAGCAAGGCATAGAGTGTTCACAGGTTGTTGTTGAGAAGGCTGCAAAAGCCATCAGAGGAAACAATGAAAAGGCTCAAAATGGCAGAGAGCGAGAAACAGTTGTGCATGGTTATGTTATGATCAGGTCTTTTCTAAGAGAGACATATCTCAGCAGGTTTATTATTATTTTTTTCATTTTCAACAGTTTGTGTGTATTTGTTAATTTAGAAATTATGGCATTTCACATTTATCTATCTGTGATTTGGCAGTGATTGATGCAGTCAGGAACAAGGTTCATTTCATGTATCCAACAACACTCACAAACAACATTTGAACAAAAGGGTACAAAAATTGATAACGACATCACTCCAAATTTGAAAACCACCACTCTAGGGAGTGTCAGATCACACTGTGAGCCTCACCAGATTCACTACCTATACTACGTGCTAGCTATACTATGTACTATATACTATATCCTATACTATAGTAATAATACACACCAGCATTACCAATACAATATATTATATCAATAATATCTGGTGGGTCACCCAAGGATATTTCAAAAATACAGTTTAACCTATATTCTTTTAAACAAGGTATATATATGATTAATTTGGTCCTTTGTATTAAAACTTAATATAGTTTTCACATGCATGAGGATAATATAAATGTAAAATTAAAGTTAGTTCTTTTCATTTTAATTAATTGACTCATAACGTGTGCATTATGATAACATGTTCTGTGGAAGGCGAAGGCCCAAAACTTTTTTAATTCTGGGCTTGTTCCGAGACCAATGTAAGTAGAGCACGACAACATGGTTTTCCTCCTGCACAACGTACCTCGTACTACCGTTGTTGCTGAAAACCGTTGTCTTTGAATTCGAGATACAGTTGATCTGAACCATGGTCATTGCAGGTGGGAGAATGGTGAAGAAAGCAAAAGGGTAACGTCATTTTTCTAATGTTCCTGCTTGGTGTTTTGGTTTAGAAAAATGCTCTATAACCTTAAATTTTATAACAAACTTTGCCTTCTTTCTTCTTATTGATCCTTGCCTATATTGGTCTGTGATTGAACCTATCTAATTTGAAATGGCTAGGTGAAGATAAGCATTAAAAAGCACAGCGAAAAAGTGTTCCACTGTGAACAAGGGCTCTAGAAACTCTAGCCTGGTCTCTACTACGAAAGAGGCAAATCAGGATGGTCATAAGGTCAGGAAGTTGTACATTGTTGCAGAAAGGATGAAGCAGTAGGAGTAGGAGTTGCACATGTTTGAATACTATCATGCAATCATATTTGGACCACTGGGGTTAGTCACTTCTTTTTTATCTTTTCATCCAAACCATTATACCTCAATTTTTCTTTATTAACTTCTCTTCTCAATAACGATTTGTCGGAATGATTTGGCTATGCTTGATTTATATGTCGATATAAATTTACGTACCTACCTTGTGTGTTTATTGATCCAAAGTATTGGGTTACTTCTTGTGTTAATGGGATGCTAAATGCAGCATTCTTTGATACGATCAACCAGATGGGGACAAGAAGTGGTAAAAGGTACACTTCAGAAATTTTGCATTTTATATTTCGTTTGGTCTTTGTTGCAGTTTTAATGTTATTTGATAGTATGACAACTGCTGATAAAAGCTGTGAGCCCAAATAAATACTTAAGTATGATACGTGGGTAAGATACTCTAAAGATGTTTTCAAAAACTTAAGATAGGATATGGAATAGATACTCTAACAAAAAAATATAAAAATGAATTCTATAGCCAAACCAGTGGAATTTAGCACTCCTATGCAGCAAAATGATAATTGGAACTTCAACCTTTAGCAAAAGGCAAAATAGTATTTTGGGGTAGCATTTGTGATGTTCTCTTGGAGAAATAGTTTAAATTCTCTGTTTTGATGAACACCTGGAAATAGACAGGAAGGATAGAGGAAAAATCAGCACGATCAATATGAAGAAGTCTTGTTTTTGTGATGATTATGATCACAACTTGAAAAATAAATCTTGTGATCAAGAGATTCTTAGTCCAACCATAACAGAATATCCTCTTTCTGTGATCAACATTAAATAACATTCATAAAGTGTTAGCCCTACACAGATGTTTTTTAATTACTGTTTGACTGACTGTATCCTCCTCACTCCCGTCAGCTTTTACTCATGGTTTGTGTTCAAGAAATCCTGCGCCAGAATCTTGGGTATCACGTGCATCTCCACTAATATCCTTAACTTTGCCTTTGCTTTACTATATTTTTTAGACAAAAATCGAATGTTTGAATGAACATAAACCAAATTTCCTACTTCTTTTGGAGTCATTTTTTTCTTTTCAAGCAATAATCTGCTCACATGACGAAAAACAGGGCTCTTACTAGAGGTTTAAAAAATTTGGAGTAGTATCTACTATGAAGTTAGTTCAAACTTCTCTGTTATTTTATGATCATACAGATTTGGCTTATGACTTTATATTTTCCCTTTGGATAAATGTGGATCATATACTGCAATCAGTACTTTCTTCTTCAGAAACACAATAACTACCATATTTTCATACTCCAGGCTAGTACTTTCTTGCATTTGGACTTCATTGTGATGATGTATATTTTAAACAGAATCAACTTACGATTTTCCTTCCATAACATAGTATGTTTTGTGGGACATTATGAATGCAATGTTATGTTCATATTTTGTGCATGTATTGTACAGGAATTAGAGTGTTCCGTGTTGGCACCGGGTCACTAAATAAATTCTACAGGTGATGTGTCTTAAGAAGACAGTGTTGGATGAAAGACCTAGAGGATGACTTTGTCCCTTCCTAGGATTTTCACACAGTTTAGTTGTTGTTAAAGCATCAGTAGTCTTGTTTAAATTGTTAGCTACAATTTTGTTAGAAAGCAAAATGTTTATGCGTATTAGAACTCACTCAGAGTTTACATGATTATGTTACTGAAGAATTTCTTTAGTGTAGTGTAAAGTGTTTAAACTCTCCTATAGTGTAAAGTGGGAAAATCTATGTAAAAACAAATATCACAGGGATTGGGAGTCAAAGATATAGAGCTGTTAAACAAATACTCTAAATGAAAGTGGAGATTGTGGCAGAGGACCTCGGTTTATTGAGAGACATTGTTCAATCAAAATACAGAACATGGAGAAACCTTAATGAGAATATAATGATGAAAAACAAATCTTATTGGTGGAGAGATTTAAGAGGGGTTTGCGTTCCCAAAGGAGATGGTTTGATAATAATATTAAGTGAAAAATAGGAAAGAAAACTAAAATTAAGTTTTGGGATGATAACTAGTGAGAGATACCTTTTTACATATAAAGTATCCTAGGATATGTTAAATTATAACTCTAAACACTTTTTTTAAATGGCGTGTCGTATCGGATTATCGATGACGTCGATACTCGTAAGACACATTCAAAAAAATATTTATTAAATTTCTAACAATTTTAACATGGTTTTAACACAATTTTAAAAATCTAAATACAATATTTTTTTTAAAAACTCAAATTTATTGTATAAATTTTTATTATGATTATAAAATTAAGAAACAAAGGATACCATATCTCCGTATCGTGTATGAGATACATGGATGTTAACTCAACAAAAAAAAAGGATGTCATTAGCAGAATGTGGAAGCTAGAACAAGAATGAATGAGAATAGAAATTGACTTAGAAGATGGAATGGTTTGTGTCAGCAAGTAGCACAATTATGGCAGGATATATTACAGAAGACTATAGATAAGGAGGATACAGAAGCTATGAAGACCAACCTTAATTCATGGATAGTAAGCCTGATATTAGGTTGATTAAGGGATTTTCAATTGAGCAGAGATTAGAGATTAGAGGATTTGGGATTTAGGTGTAACTAGGGAAAGAAGTTAGGGTTCTTCTCTTTGATATGTTGTCTAACTTCCCCTTATTTTATAAAAACATAAAACATTTATATAACTTTTACTAACTCACACCTTAACACATTTTCTTCATAAAAAAATAATATAATATAAGTAAACTTTCTATTTGAAAAATTATCTCAATTTTGAGCGTCGTTGTATAACCAAACAGAGTATATTAACTTAATAAATATCTTTAATAGAGTTGCAAAATATATTTAGAGATAGCTAAACTAATTTAATTTTTAATTTTAAAATAATTTCACACATTTAACGTTGATTAAGTTATGAATGTTTATTAAATCCGGTTATCTGACGACCTAACTTATTTGAAGTGTTGAATTAACTTTTACAAAATTATATTATTTTTAATTAGATTGATTGTAAAATTTAGAAAAAATTCAAAATTTTAACCCAATTGATCTAACCAATTAACATATTCAATAGGTTGAGTTGGATTAAAAAAATGCAGTAACTCAACCAAATCAAATTCGATATTTTCCTAATGGATTAGATAATTATGACTTTGTCTCAAATCCTGCCTAATCCAATCCTTGAATACCATAGGTTAAGCCAAGTTAAAGTTTGTATATATTACAAACTAAAAATTATAAATAGAAACTGTTGATTAAATCAATATAAATATTTTTATTTATTTAAAATATTTTGTGTTGCTTTTAAGGTAGATTTAGTCTACCCAGAGAGCATCCATCTTTGACGCTATCTTTCCATAACAAATCACTTGAAGGAATATGTTGAAAAGGTTCAAAAATCATCATTTTTATAATTTTTTAGGTTTAAAGCATAATTTATCATTAACCAAGTTCTTACTTTAGAGATGATAGTATATTTTTACCCAAATACATATTAAAGACTCGAACCAAATCACGTCCTTCATTCGATTACTTGTAAAATATGAAGTACACATTTAATGTTGACTTGGTTCTTCTAAATGTTTTCACATACATTAAATATCAATTTCAACTTGATACATTGTCTCTAAAAGGTGCAGGGTCAAGTGTTTTTCCCCCTAAATTTCAAATATTCCTCAGTTTGAACTTCGAGAGAGATATTCTACAAAAGTTTTCAGCCAACCTTTTTGAATCAAGATTTAAACAAAAAATATCCTTTGAGAAAATAAGAAAAGAATAATGAAATAAGTTTTTCTATATAAGTTAAAACTATAATCACAAACTAAAAATTTAACTGTTTTAAAAAGTTAAATGTAATTATTAAGAACGGGTATATATTAATTGTGTCTAAATTATTTTTAGTAAATAACAGATTTACAGAAGAGAACCGTCAAAAAATTAAGGCGATCAAAGTCGTGATCTATCTTCAGGTCTCGGAGCTGACTATGAAAAGTCATTTTGAATTTCTGATTGGTAATAGACAACAAGCTCGTGTTAACAAAATTAATTAACTAAAATAATGATTCCTTATCTCACTTTTCCACCGTGTTTGTTCTGATATATCAAGAACACCAAACATGAGAGAAGAGAAGCAGTTCAGCTCTCAAAAAATATATAGTGTTTGCTTTCTGCCCTATAAAGCAACAAAATCTAAGCAAAAGCTTGTTTCTGTAAGCTCTTATGGAGGGCAGTGCTCCTGAATTGCCATTGGAAGCAGTAGAAGGGTTCCCCATGATGAGTGTTGTGGACGATAGTTTCTGTGTAACTTCCCCAACAGAAATAACTGTCAAAAAGAAATACTGCGGAGTCTTCTTAAACCAAAGATACAAAGTATTAGATGTTAACGGCAATCTCTTGTTTCAAGTTGATGGCTCAAGCCTAGAGTTTCGCAAGAAGAGAATCATGCGTGATGCTGCTGGTTCCCCTATACTTATAATGCGTGAGAAGGTAAATATTTCTCTTCTTCATGCATGAATATCGTATCTATGGTTTATCTAGTAGTTTGTTAGATTTATCGGATCATCCATAAATATATAGTCTCGTAAGAGTTAGAGAATCTTGATAAAGATAAGATTTGATAGTATATGTTGAAGTGAGAGGATTAGAAATAAAAAATCTCATGAATCGGGTTTGTAAAGTTAAATTAGACTTAAAATTCATTTCTTAATAATTATATCTTATTCAGACAAGTCAATAACGACCTAAACCCAGAACATTTAAGGTAGTAAAGAACACGTGTGCTCTTAACCTAAATTTATTATATGTCTATATGTGACGTTTTACCTGATATATATAAAGTCAGTCTTAATTTCGTGTCTGCCGCCGTTATGATTCTTTCTTTACTGTCTGATTAATGCTAATTAATCCAAATCATCGTCCTTATTTTCTTTACATTATTCATTTACATCGACCTCTAACCTAAATGACCAAAGGTCGGCCCAAGACCCATAATTCAACAATATCATATACAACTATACAACTATTTGATACCATAATATGATTACTTTAACATAGTGTCTCATATTGATGAGTGATAGTTTGAAATATTGGTGTGATATGAATAAGATATTGAGTCTGTTATGACATGTTGAAGATTAATCTGATATCACTGAGGCATCGGTGGATGGTTCATAAAGGAAGAAGCTCTGAGGAGAAAGATCTGATATTTGGGGTTCAAAGATCGCACCCTCTTGACATTAAGCCACGGCTTGATGTGTTCATGGCCACCAATATGAAGAAAGGTATGAGCAGCTTTCAACTTGTTGGAAGCCACATCGACAACTCCTGCAAAGTTTACAAAGGAGACACCATCATTGCAGAGGTGCGTACCTGCTTTCACAATTATTCTGCAGATTTTAATCTTCAGCTTTGCATAACTTGTTCAACTAAAAGTATGTGGACATTCTCTAAAGTGTTCTTTAGCTTATATTCTAACCAAGATCTTGTTGAAGACAAAATACAAAATAAAAGTGAGAATTTTTTTTGAATTTTTACCTTTTTGTTAAATAAAATTTGAAATAATAATCATTTTTTTTATATATGTTTAGAATTTTTTTAAAATTTGTCATAAAATATTTCAATCTTTATAAAATAAATATCTTATAAAATTCTTCCACCAAAATGATCACCTAAATTTATTTAATTTAACTAAAGAAATTTGAATTTTTTTAGCTGGTTAGGTACATTGAATCTAAAAAATAAGACACCTCTGTATTGAGTTGACTTTAATAAATTTTAAATCATGAACATGTCCAGTAGTCTATGGTGGGTGTATTAGGAGTATCCTTTTTGTTTTAACTCTTTAAATCTAGAAAAATGTTCAAATTAAATAAACATTCCAATAGTATTTATAGAATTAAATTAAAGAAATGAAGTAACTCAAACTTCTTTTATAAATTAAATTAATTTATGTATCTATTTTCATAAAACTCTGTCATTTAACTTTTCAATTAGTTGAGATTAATTTTTTTTTCTCACTGAGTAAATTATGAAATAATTTTAAAAGAAATGACTGATAAATTACAACATGTTTGCAGGTAATTGATGTATATCCAAGGAACAATTTCAGCAATTGGACAGAAAGCTTTAGAGTCAAAATAAATGCAGGCGTGGACTACGCTTTCATTGTTGCCTTACTTGTAATACTCACTGTGAATGATTACGTATAAATGTGGAATAAAATTGTTAATTTCATTGCATCCATTTTTTTAATATGCTCTAATGAAATGCAATAAAATTCTCATTCTTTAAATTCTTTTAAATTTATTAGAAGAAAGATATTCGTTACAGTGAAATGCAATAAAGGGATTTTTCTTTAAACAGTTTATTCAATCCATATTTGCATGCAAATTATGAGAACACTTTTTTCATCTAATCTAGATAAGGCATTAAGGAAATTTTGTTTTCAGTGTGCATTTAATTTTTGGATAATATTTTTAAAATATGCTTATATTAAAAAAATAAGTAATATATAGATAACTAAGGAAATTGCTTATTTTAAGCCATTTGTCTTCTGCCTGTACTACCAGCTGAGCTGTGCCTCCTCCACCCATATGACAGAAAACAAATTGTTAAAGAATTGATGGACAAAACAGCAAGACAAACAGTGAATAATTTATTAAATATATGAACAGTGAAGTTGACCAAGATTTGTTCAAACCAATGGACAGATACCACATACCACCAAGAAGTTAACAAGCATTGTATTTGCAATTGGGATATGGCCAGAATGTGTCACCTTTCAACATTAAATTTTTTATTTTAAGTAATGAGACTAGTTTTTTGTATTTGGAGGATAGAGATCTTATAAATGACTAAAATGGATTTTACATATGGTAAAAAAAGTGTTGTTTATGTAGTAATCTATTGAGCATTGGGCTTGTTCAAGTTTAGAAAATAGAAAGTAATATAGAGTAAACATAATTAAAAAATAATTTTCAGTGAACATAATTAAAAACTTAGTTATTGGATCCAGAAGATCCCTCTGATTGAGGTAAATTTATTTAATTTTTATATCTTTCACTTTTCGAAAACTATTGTCATTTGAAAGTTCTTTGCGGGTGACATCCTATAAATCAACATATTCAAAATAAAGGTTTGCATATTTGTTCTATGTGTATGCTTTGTGAAAAGCACGAGGAATCTATTCAGCATTTTTTTTAATGCTCTAATGTTTTGCGTATTTGGAGTTGGGTTCGCCAGATTTTTTCTATTTCTCATTTCTCTAATAAGGATGATTTCTCTCTTTTATTAAAAGTGACGGTAGTCCTTTGGTTAAATTGATTAAGCTTGTTGTGATAACCTTTTCTATTTGGATGATATGGCATATGAGGAATTATGCTCATTTTCAGGATAAGATTGATGTTTCTAGGACTATTTCGGTTATTAAAGATTTAACTCGTCTAGTGGGTAATTCGTCTAAAACTTCAATGAAGAATGATATGTTGGATTTCAAATGTGATCAAGTTTTTTTTGTATTAATACTCGTACTGGTAAAGTTCTTCGTCCTCTTCCTGTTAGCTGGGAGTTTCCTTCACTAAGTTGGGTTAAAATTAACACTGATGGGGCTGTTAGGAATATCCTGATTTTGTTACTTGTAGAGGTATTTTCCATGGGAGTATGGAAGAATTTATTGGAGCTTTCTTTGCGTTTCTTGAAGCTCAAACTGCTCTGGTTGTTGAGTTTTATGGGATTATACATGCTATGGAGGAAGCTCAAAAGATGAGACTTACTAATGTCTGGCTGGAATGTGATTCTATCTTGGTTTGTGTTGTGTTTACTATTAGGACCTTTGGATGTTTCGTAATCGATGAAATACTTGTCTTAATTACCGTGGGAAAATCAGGTTTAGAGTTACTCATATTTTTTGTGATGGGAATGTGTGTGCTGATAAGTTGACTAATTTAAGATTTATTCATAGAAAATCTTTTCATTGGTATAATAGGATACCATCTAGATTGTTCTTAGAATTCTTTATGAGTAGGTATAATCTACCTATGTATCGTTTTTGTTAACATGAGTTTTGGTTTAGTCCTTCCATATTTTTATATTTTTTTAAATATTTTTTTAATAATACTTTTTTCATGAAAGGATTGTTGTTACTTGAAATGTCAATATAACTTAGATGTCAAATTGCATAATACCTAAAAGCTTTTATTTAAAAAAAAATTAAAGACTCAAACAATTTAGACGATCTTAGTTTGTTTGCGTACTTTTATTTTACATAGCTACATATGCCAATTTTACAACAAACAAATAATAATGAGATCCAATACCATCCTAAAAATTACAAACACATGGGTGCATCGAATGAATGTCCTATTGTCTTCCTCTTGCTCTCTCCACGGATCAAAACTTTTATAAATGCTAAGAAATAGAAAAAAGTAGAAAACACAAATGATGAGCTTCTACTGAAAAGCTTTGTATATGTTGGTGGAGATAGCAATTACACTAGTTATTGCAGCTAGTATGATCATAACTAGTGCAATGATTTTGTCCCTTCTAGTTGCTATACCGTTAGAATCCCTGTCATTTTTTGAAAGAAAAACAACTTAGAATGGGGTTTTGTTTATTTATTTGGAAATTACAAGTCTTAAATGGAAGATAAATGAATAAGATTATGAGAGAAAGGAGTAGTCGATTACCTTAGAACAATAGCACCAGGGAAGACAAAGGAAAGGCACACAGTAGATGTTGATCCCACAAACTGAAAGATGTACCAAATATCTGGAACTGCTACAGCAGCAATGTAGCTCAAGACTAGTAACACTAGAGTGAGGCTCACAAATCTCTTAGTGTCGGTTGCTAATAGAGGCTTCTTGGAGAAGAAGAATTCATCTATGTTGGTTCTCAAGGAGAAGTTCAGAAGAGGAAAAGTGAGTATAACATGAAATCCATAACTTAATCGAACTAAAACATTGAGCAAGGAACCAATGGCAGATCCAGTATTCTGGTCAAAATTGACGAGAATATCAGATTGTGTGGAATCTCCAAACAAGAGGTAACCAAATAGTCCAATAGAAAAGTAAATGGCTGCACAAAGCAGTAATGCTAATCGAACTGCTGTTGTCATATCTGACGCATTGGCAAGTTCAAACCCAATTGGATGTACTGCAATGCAATTAAAATCAATTATCAGCAACCAAATCTTCTAAAAAAAAAAGGAAAGGTGGCAAAACCACCAGTAATGATAAGTACCATTAAAATGAAATGTGTAAGCTGTGACAATCACTGGAACTGCAGTAAACAGGTCAAAGAAAGAGGTTTGTTCGTCTAAACGAGGAATCAATTTAGGAGACTCTGTTCTTCCTTCTATAATAGCAATCACGGCTAACACAGTACATGTTGTAACAAAAGCCACAGCAAGAAAAGTTGATATTGCAGAACTGAACTTCAAAGACTCTGCAACCAATACACAAATGGTAGGACACAAAATAAAATGTTAGTCCTGACTATGCACATTCATGCACATCTCATATCAATAACAAAAGAAACAAAAGTTCTACTTCATTTTCTAATACAAATTTGACTATCAAACTACAGTGTAGACATTTTCACCTAATTAAATACCAAGAATCAAACAGAAATGCAATGAGAACTTACCTACACGACGGTACAAGACCAATGGAAGCAAAATCAAAAACAAGATAACTAACAAAGCAAATTCCCTTGAATTCCACCAGTGAACTCCAAACCACTGTTGCAAAACACCAAAGTGCACTTCCCCTTCGCGTTTATTCCCAGAAAACACATCCGCTGTTCATTGCATCAAAATAACACTTCAAATAATTACTACAAGTTCATAATTAATCTAAGTAACTCAAGTTAAGTTCATAATTCATCTTGGAACAAATTTTTTCAGAGGGATTTTCATAAAGACTTGTAAAAGAACAAAAATAGAAAGAAGTGCAATGACTTTCTTTATAAACTAAAATTTGTTCATGGATAAAGTAAAAAATTAAAATTTATAAAACTTCAACAAAAATAACTTTCCCATGCACTTTTGTAAAAAAGTCAAAAAAACAAGTAAATGAGTTTATCTATAAGTAAATTAATTTTCTTCAGGGGAAAATTGTCATTATAAGTCTTTTCATAAAGCTGCTATCAAACAATTTTGTGCATGATCAAATTAAACAACTTAAAAAGTAGGTTAAATATTTGCTTACCAGCAATAATAAGGTACATAATTAAACACCCCATATTAGTAACTACAACAGCGATCTGAGCTGCTACAGCTCCCACCGGTCCAAAGGCCTCTCTCATAACACCAGCATAAGTTGTAGTTTCTCCGGCGCGTGTGAACCTCATCAGGAACTCCACCGAAAGTTCTGCCAGAAACGCAATTACCAGAATCAACACCAACGCCGGAATCACACCCAGAACCTTCAAGGTCGCGGGAAGAGACATTATGCCGGCACCGATTATGCTGTTGGCGACATTGAACACCGCGCCAGAAACCGTCGCCGGAGGAACACCACCCTTGGAGCCCGGGAGGAGAGGAACGCGAGCTCCGGCCACCGGCGACATCCTGGCAGTGGTGGAAGAGATGATTATTTGTAGGGTAGTGAGTAATGTACATGATTGTTGGATTTATAGTTAAATTTCCAATTATTAAGGTTGAGAGATTACATAATGCCATTGGTGAATTGACATGAAAGAGAATAAGATAGAAGGGTAAGATTGTAAATGTAGGAATGCGAGGATTCGGAATCGTCGATCACAGATGGGAGTAAAACGTGGTGAATGTGGACAGCAGCAGAATGAACTTGGACAGGAAAGTAAGGAAAAGTGGTGTTGCTCTTTTTCCCTTATTGGTCAATTGTTTATCCTTTCAACCCAATCAAATATTGGTGCATTTAAGTTTAAAAGTTTAAACTAAAGTATTAAAATATTAAGAATTTGCTTACAGCATAATAATATATCTTGATAAAACATTTAGATATTTATTACCTTTAATATTGGGTAACAAAAGTAAAATTAATGTTTCATTCTGTCTCATATTCCTGATACATTTATATATTTATTGTACTTCTAAAAAGTCAGAGAAGTGTGAGTCCTCTCTTAAGTTTTTCAAAAGAATTTTACTTGTTGTCTTCTATTAGTGTTTCCTTTAACGTAGTTGAATGTAATATATATTATTTTAATATGTATATTTATTTTGATAAGTGTGTTTATTTATAAAATTATGATGAATTTCTAACACTCAATTAATATTGTACTGATAGGGTAAAACCGAGAGGTTCATGCCGAGAACTACATAGCATAACAATTAAGATGATTAAGTTAAAACCGAGAGATTTTGACCGAAAGTAATAAAGACAAGAATAAAACAAATATAAAAGTTGTAAAAGCCCAATTAGATAAAAACTTACAAGAGGGGTGCACAAATAATAAAAAAGGTGCAGAAAGAAAGCCCAAGAGTAAAGGGAAAGCCCATTAAAGAAACTCTATAAATAGGAGTTCAGAGATAGAAAGAGGTAAGAGTGATTTTATCTGATGAACGTTAAACCTTTTCTGACTTTGGCATCGGAGCGACTTGCAGGTACCCCCCACCTGTTGTGAGGAGAAGCCGAGAGCACCAGCCGAGAGCGCCAGCCGAAAGCACCAGCCGATAGCACCAGCCGAGAGGAGAAGCCGAGAGCACTATCAAGGAGAGAAGTACCCGGCCCAAGACAGTATTCAGCCCAAGATTGAAGGATTAGTCTTGATTAACCCGTTTCAAGTGTTCTTGGTCCTTGTTGTAAGAACATTTTGGCGCCCACCATGGGGCCGAGGGTCAATTGAGAAGGGTTAAAGACAAGATGAGTCAAGGAGGAGAACAAGGTGGAGATCGGGAAGACAATGTTAATATGCCAATGGCAATGTTGGTCTAATTACAAAAAGAATTCGAGATGTTAAAAAAGAATAATGAAGAAGAATTAAGTATGTTAAGGGCCGAAAACGCACACATGAGGAGAAAGTTACAAGAGGAAACGGTTTTGAATTCATCTTTCGAAACTGTCCAACCGGGGGTACAAGTGAACGAGAGGATATATAATGAAAATTCTCAAACCAGAAGAAGATGGCTTGAAAATTCTGGGGTTTGTGCAGGAACATCTTCCAGAAAACATCCGTTTTATGATGTTATAGTCGATACTCCGTTGCCTGACAACTGGAAGAACTTAACCATTGACAAATATGATGGAAGTACGGATCCTGATGAGCATATTGCAATATATACTACTCAAATCAGCTTGTATACATGGAATGATGCTGTTATGTGCAGAGTATTTCCTACAACTCTGAAAGGGGCAGCATTGAGCTGGTTTACACGCCTCCCACCGTTGAGTATAGATTGTTTTGATACGTTGATAGAAAAGTTCGGTGCTCAATTTGCAACTAGTCGTCCCCATCATTTAACGTCAATCGCCTTAGTGAACATAAGACAAGAGAAAGGAGAGTCTTTAAGAATGTTCATGGAACGTTTTGGGAAGGTTGCTTTGGGAATCCGAAATCTTAGTCCAGAGGTCACCATGCATCATATGATAACGGCATTAAAACCGGGACCATTTGCCGATAGTCTGTGCAAGAAACCTGCGATCAATCTGGATGAACTAAGGCAACGGGCATCAAAATTTATGCAAATGGAGGAATTAAGGGAGTTTCGAAATCAAGTAAGGTTTGATGGAGGTGAGAAGAGGGTGACAGAAAAAGAACACCCGCCTGTTGCAAGAAGAGCCCGAGAAGAATTCAGAAGCCGAAAATTCCAACAATACACACCTTTGAATGCAAACAGAGCTAGAGTTTTACAAGAAGCTATGGCAACAGAAATAATACCACCACTGCGAAAAGCACGAACACCAGAAAGAGCAGATCATACCAAGCATTGCGAGTATCATAAAAATCATGGCCATCATACAGAAGAATGCATCGGGTTAAAGGATAGAATAGAAGAATTAATTCAAGCTGGACAGTTGAAACGCTTCGTCCAAGGAGGAAATGTGAGAATAAGGTTAAGTCCTGAGAGAGGATCGAGAGGGGAAGAAATGGGCCAGAGAAGAGTTGAAAGATTTGAAAGAAGAGATGAAAAAAGAGTTGAAAAAAGAAGTGATAGAAGAGATGGAAGGCTAGAAAGAAGAGGTGATAGGGATCATCAAAACACTCAGTCAGTAAGGCGGAGTAGGGAACGAAGTCTGGGTAGACCGGTCAGAGGATTTATAAACACGATTTCAGGAGGTTTTTCAGGAAAGGAATCCTCATCAGCAAGAAAACAACATTGGAGAAGCATCAGAACAATTAATCATATTTTCAAAAGAAGAACCCTGCCACCAATGCTTTTCACAGATGAAGATTTTCAAGAGATTGATCCCGATCACGATGACCCTATGGTGATAACGGTAAAAATAGCTGAATATGCTGTTATGAAAACCTTGGTTGATCAGGGGAGTTCAGTTGATATCTTGTTTTGGGATACTTTCAAAAGATTACACTTAAGAGAAGAAGATATAGTACCTTTCCGAGAGCAGATCATTGGTTTTTCGGGAGAAAGAGTTAACACTAAGGGGTACATTGATTTGATGACCACGTTTGGAAGAGACAATAAAACTAAAAAAATCAAAATCAGATATTTGGTGGTGGATGCTACTACATCATATAATGTGTTATTAGGACGATCCTCTTTGAATAAACTGGGAACAATAGTTTCAACACCGCATTTGGCTATGAAGTTCCCAACAGAAAAAGGTGAGATAGCAACGGTTTATGTCAATCAAAAGGATGCTCAGGAATGTTATGCAGCAGGCTTAAAGATGAATTTAAGAGCAAACCATGATACTGAAAGAATGGTGGCAATGGCCGACTTGGACCCAAGAATAAATGACGAAAGGATAGAGCCAAAAGAAGAGACCACAGCTGTGGTATTGGGTCAAGACGAGAAGCAATGCACTTATGTAAGTGGAAGTTTGCCAAAAGAGTTGTTAAGTAAATTCATCACAGTGTTACGTAACAACAAGGATTTGTTTGCTTGGAAACCATCTGATATACCTGGGATTGATCCGAAAGTAGTTTGTCATAAATTGTCTGTATGTCAAGAAGCAAGACCGGTCTCTCAAAAAAGAAGAAAGTTAGGAGAAGAAAGACGAAAAGCGGCAATAGAAGAAACCGAGAAGTTAATGCAAGCTGGTTTCATAAAAGAGGCTCAATACACAACATGGTTATCCAATGTAGTGCTTGTCAAAAAACCAAATGGAAAGTGGAGAATGTGCACAGACTATACAGACTTAAACAAAGCTTGCCCGAAAGATACATACCCACTACCCAACATAGACCGGCTAGTGGATGGGGCGTCTGGACAAGAGATGATGAGCTTTCTTGATGCCTATTCAGGGTATAATCAAATACAAATGTATGAGCCAGATGTTCCAAAAACGTCTTTCACCACAGACACTGCGAATTATTGTTATAAAGTCATGCCTTTTGGTTTGAAGAATGCTGGAGCAACATATCAAAGGTTGATGGACAAGGTGTTTAAGGATCAGATTGGAAAAAATATGGAGGTGTATGTTGATGATATGGTTGTGAAATCAGGAGAGATAGAGAAACACTTGGAAGACCTTGAGGAGGTGTTTGCACAGATAAGAAAATACGAAATTCGGCTTAATCCAGAAAAATGCGTTTTTGGGGTAAGAGGTGGAAAATTTCTAGGTTTTATGTTGACAAACAGAGGCATTGAAGCAAACCCCGACAAGTGCGAAGCAATAATGAAGATGGGAAGCCCAAAGAATTTGAAGGAGGTACAAAGACTAGTGGGAAAACTCAACTCATTATCAAGATTTCTACCAATCCTTGCCGAAAAAACCAAACCAATAGTAAACTTGTTAAAAAAATCCGAAACCTTTGAGTGGGATGAGCGGTGTGAGCAAGCCTTTTCTCAAATCAAAACTATAGTGGCCGAACCACCAATCTTGGTTAAACCAGTGTCAACCCAACCTATCATAGTCTACCTAGCCACCTCGACTGAAGCCATAGGAGCAGCCTTGATTCAAGAAACCCCAGAGCAAAAACCAATATATTTTGTGAGTAGATCCCTACAGAGTGCCGAAACCAGATATCCCAAAATTGAAAAAGTAGCCTTAACCCTGGTGTATGCTGCGAGACGTCTTCGGCCATATTTTCATAATCATCAGATAATTGTGAGAACAGATTACCCAATATCCAAAATTTTGAGAAAACCCGAACTTGCAGGTAGGATGGTAACGTGGACGATGGAGCTATCAGAATATGGAATCAAGTACGAGCCAAGAGGACCTATCAAAGCTCAATCCCTTGCAGATTTCATTATTCAAATGCCGACAGCAACACAGCAGGAGCACTGGACATTGTATGTAGATGGAGCATCAAGCAAAAGAGGCAGCGGAGCAGGAATAGTGCTTGAAGGACCAGATAACTTCCAGGTGGAGATGGCGCTAAGATTTGAGTTCAGAACATCCAACAACCAAGCCGAATATGAAGCTCTTGTTGCAGGGTTACTATTAGCCAGAGACATGGGAGTTGAAAACGTCATTTGCAAAAGTGACTCTCAACTTTCGGTGGGACAGGTGCAGGGACAGTATCAGGTAAAAGATCCATTACTAATGAAATATTGTCATAAAGTGTTAAATATTATGCAATGTTTTAATAAAGCCGAAATGAAATATATCCCAAGAGAACTAAACATGAAAGCAGACTCATTATCCAAGTTAGCAAGTCAACAACGACAGGGCCAACACAACTCCATCATACAACAAACTCTTAGTCAGCCAACAGTGAGTGTGGAAGAATGCTTGAACATTGCAACCTCAAAAGATGAATGGATGAAGACTTACATAGAAGTAATAAAGAGCCAAGAACAAGGTGTTGAACCGGATGCAAGAATGGCAAAGAAAGTAGCTAGTTTTGTGTTGATTGGTGAAGAATTATACAAAAGAGGATACTCTGTGCCTTTGTTAAAATGTCTTTCAAATGAACAAGCCGAATATGTAATTAAAGAGCTTCATGAAGGAATTTGTGGGCTACATTGCGGAGCTCGAACAATGGCAACAAAGGTTTGTAGAGCCGGTTACTATTGGCCAACAATCCGAGAAGATTGTGAATTTTATGTCAAGGCATGCAAAAAATGTCAAGAATTTGGAAGTCTAAATCACATACCAGCACAAGAGTTGCACGAAATCGTTTCCCCATGGCCATTTGCGAAATGGGGAATGGATATACTTGGACCATTCCCACTTGGACGAGGACAAACTAAGTTCATGATAGTAGCTGTCGACTACTTTACAAAGTGGATAGAAGCAGAAGCGTTAACTAAGATAACAGCTCAACAGGTCCAATCGTTTGTATGGAAAAATATAATATGTCGATTCGGAATCCCGCACACCATTATAACTGACAATGGCAGACAATTCATTGACAAAAAACTTATGGAATTTTATGCAGATTTGGGGATCAAAGCAACAAGCACGTCAGTTGAGCACCCACAAACAAATGGACAAGCTGAAGCCGCGAACAAAGTTATTCTCGGACAGTTAAAGAAGAGGTTAGGAAGTGCTAAAGGACTATGGGCTGAGAAGTTGCCAGAAATATTATGGGCATACAGATGCACACCACAAACATCAACAGGAGAAACACCATTCAACCTTACATACGGAACAGATGCAATGTTACCAGTAGAAGTTACCGAACCAACATTACGAAGGCAAATGGAAGATTGGAATATCAATAATGAATGCTTAAGAACTGATCTTGATCTTATTGAAGAACTCAGAGAACGAGCAAAAATAAAGGAAGCAGCAGTAAAAAGAAGAGCAATGAAAAGGTTTAATGCGAAAGTAAAGTTCAGGGATTTTAAGGAAGGAGATTTGGTCTGGAGAATGCGTACTGATGCTCGAAAAGATCCACGACATGGAAAGTTGGCAGCCAACTGGGAAGGACCATTCAGGATAATGGAAAACTTACATAACGGAGCTTATAGATTAGAAACTCTAGACAAAAAAGTGATACCGAATACATGGAATGCGAGTCATTTAAAGTTCTATTTTAGTTGAAACAGATGTAAGCCAGAAACTTGTATACATATCGATTATCTAATCAAGAAGAATTATCCAGTAACATCATCTTATTAGAGTCATGCTTTTCTTTTCGGTCTTGGACGCTTTTCACTTCAGGTGAAATCCCTCCCGAAAAAATTTTACACCATTCTTTTTGGGCTTGGATGATTTCACTTCAGGTGAAATCCCTCCCAACAAAATTAGACATAATTCTTTTCGGTCTTGGATGCTTTCACTCCAGGTGAAATCCCTCCCGAAAAAGGTGGTCTTCGATTCTTTCTTCAATTGGTTCACAAGACATCTCCAAGCAATAGATATAAAACCGAGAGGTTCATGGCGTTTTCACTCAAACGTTGGCAACTAAAGACAAAAGTTACATTTATCCACTCACGTCTACGTTTTTGGTTACTTTAAAAGTAATACAAACCGAAAACTAACAACAATACCAAGGCAATACAAAACCGAAAAATAAACCTTAATGGTTAATAAAAACCAAATAATACTCGTCACGTTTCTAAGTTAAACATTTAACAGCGTTTAACTAAAATAATTCAAAGTACAGTCCTCATCGTTCGACCAAAAGGTTTATCATACAACCGAGAAGACCAAACCAGTAAGTTCTAAACATTTAGCACAAAGCCGAACGTAGGAATCAACAAATAATACTAAGTAAATAACATAACTTTAAGGAATAATATTCGTTAGTTTCTGATAACATTCCATGGAGACATTACAAAAAGGATTCAAAACTTCCACATATACGTTCGACATTTCAACATCAAAACAGCCTCCTCATATAAACTAAGGCACTATAAACAAAACATTAACATCTACATCTGCCTAGTTTTCGATATTGATATCTTCGCCATCATTATCCGGAATTTCATTCACAGGAATTAGTTCACCATTATAAAAATCCTTTTTAACATCAAAATTCCCTTCATCAATAGGAATCTTATAGAAATATTTTGCTTGTTGAAGAGCCTTTTCGAAGCCCAGCTTATGTTGTTCAAAGATAAAGCTTTCGGCTTCAAAAACATTGGTTCTCAGCTGATGTATCTCCTCGTCCATAGCTTTGATGGTGTTTTTGTCGGAATCATTTGCAGAAGATAAAGCCGATACCTTATCATTCAAACCTTGATTTTCTTTACACAGTCGAACATTTTCTTCAACAGATTTAAAGTTCTCGTTTTCTAAATCAGAAATTTTCTTCTCAAGACCTTCTATTTCAACTTCTCGTTCCATTTTCTGCTTTTTAATCTCTTCTAACTGCACCGATAAAGAGCTCATTTTTTCTTTATACTCAGCAAAATCATTCTTCAATTTGTCAAACTCAGATAACGCCACACAGTTCCCATTCTTCTCCTTCAACATCTTTCCAATCAAAAGATTTCTGCTTGACAATTCAATAACAGAATCTGCCAAAGCAGCAGCATCCATAGTCTTCAGCATGTTATAAGACGATTCACCAAAAGATGTCTGAACAAACTTCGCATACTTCGTTGTAGCACTAAATATCATTTCCGAGAGAGGTTCGGAAGAAACATGTTCACTCTGACGATGGCGCCAAGAAGACGAATGCGACCTCTTGCTATTCCTATCACGCTTTTTTGATTTCTTTGAAGGACCAGCAGCCTCAACATGGCTTACCGGATCAACCGCTTCCACATTCACAATAGGTTCCACGACTTCTTCCACCACAGGGTTCACCACATTTTCACGACGGGGAGTTACATCACCCACCTTATTCAGCAATTTCGAAAAATACGAGTGAGCTTTCGGATTAGTGCTCGCCATCAAAGCTGAAAATCAATAAAACATTTAGCTAAGTTAAAAGTTTTATCCTAAAAAGAGCAAAAATGTGGAATAACCACGTACCAATCAGATTTTCTCGAGGATTTGGTGAAGTATACAGTTGTAGCAGGGCGCGAGTGGGAACCTGGTACGAGAGCCGACAAAAAACCTCAATAACATGACGATCGGCAACACCCATTGAATGAAACGAAATAGAATTAAACTTCACAGGATCTTTCGTCCAATACAGGGGGAACCTTGGAGAATCTCCATAAAAAAAATACTCTCTTCCTACAGGCTCTATTAGAATGTTAAAAAAACTGCCCTTAAAATCTTTATATGATGATGTAAAAGGTTTAAGAAAACAAACATTGGATTTACTAATAAGGGATAACCACCCTGGCCGCTTCCCAGGCCGAGAGCTATAATAATACAAGAAGGAAGCAGGACTAGGAGAAAGCGATAATAATTTACACAAAATACTAAATGCTTGCATCGCAGCCCAACCATTCGGATGAAGCTGAGTAGGTGCGACATTAAGGAACTTAAGGACACCTATTTGAAAATTGTTCAAAGGCAACCGAATATGAAGATCTCTAAAAAAGCAAGCATAAAAATAAAAAAACTCATGACTGTCACCCTCTCGACCATGACAAACATTGTCGGCATCTCCAACACGCCGAAAAGAAATAATATCATTTTCAATGTCAGAATAATAAATCTGGGAATGGGAAAGGAAACTACGAAGTTCGATAGCAGAACGATATTTGGACAAATACTCTCGGACTTTAGGATTAACCCATTGGTAACCTGGACGAAGATTTCTCTGAGGCAATACAATGCCGAATTCTTGAGGAGCATCAACAGCCGGTGCTCCATTTGAATCATTCATACAAGAAGGGGTAGCAGATGAAGACTTCGAGTCTTGGCGATCCTCTTCTCGCACCACTCGCCCAGTTGATTCACCACCCGCGCTTGAAAAATCATCAGAAGCAGAAAAACTTGAAAGAGACATTACCTTTGCACGAACTGGTTACAGATTGAAAGAAAGCTGTTTTTCTCAATACACAACGAAACACATTCGTAAAAATTTGGAAGAAGACCCTATTTATAACCCAAAGTTACACCCTAGAATTTGAAACGTTGCAAGCAATCTGAAACCGTTCAAAAAGGTATAATCTAACGGTTGCAACAAGTTCACGTCAAATCAACTTAACTCAGCAAGGCCCAAAAACCGAGGCATTCAATATCAAATCAAATCAAATGTCAAATATACTATAATTTATTAAGACATGAATATTTTACAAGACCTTAAAATATTTCTGTCTTGGGGGGCTAGTGTAGTAAAACCGAGAGGTTCATGCCGAGAACTACATAGCATAACAATTAAGATGATTAAGTTAAAACCGAGAGGTTTTGACCGAAAGTAATAAAGACAAGAATAAAACAAATATAAAAGTTGTAAAAGCCCAATTAGATAAAAACTTACAAGAGGGGTGCACAAATAATAAAAAAGGTGCAGAAAGAAAGCCCAAGAGTAAAGGGAAAGCCCATTAAAGAAACTCTATAAATAGGAGTTCAGAGATAGAAAGAGGTAAGAGTGATTTTATCTGATGAACGTTAAACCTTTTCTGACTTTGGCATCGGAGCGACTTGCAGGTACCCCCCACCTGTTGTGAGGAGAAGCCGAGAGGAGAAGCCGAGAGCACCAGCCGAGAGCGCCAGCCGAAAGCACCAGCCGAGAGGAGAAGCCGAGAGCACTATCAAGGAGAGAAGTACCCGGCCCAAGACAATATTCAGCCCAAGATTGAAGGATTAGTCTTGATTAACCCGTTTCAAGTGTTCTTGGTCCTTGTTGTAAGAACAAATATTAAGGTAGGTTCTTAAATTAATCTTGATTTTTCATAGTTAATTATTTTATTAAATATACAAAAAAATATTTATTAATTTATAAAAGAATAAAATAAATATTACAAATTCGTTTTCTTAAAACTTTTTTTTAACTCAAAAGCGTGTCACTTACGTTTTCATACTCTTCTCTCTCTTGCGCTTTGTTTGTCTTTGCTACCTCCATTAAGTGTGCTTCCTCTTTTCTCCATTTCTTCTTTGCATTGTCTTCATGTCATTGGTAAACATTGTCTTCCTCTCTTCTTCTTGACCATTGATTTTTATATGTTTTCTGTTTGTCTTATGTTTTGTCTTATGTCATTGTTAAGGTCATTATTTCATTGAGAAGTTTTTTATTTGCTTTCTAATGTGCCTTCATGGTCGCGGTTGTCGCCTTGCTCTGTCATGTATTTGCATTTCATTAGGAAATTTTTATTTTCGTTTTCTAGACTTTTATTTATGTTCCTCTTATCAGGCCTTCCAATATCAATCCATTATTTGTATTGTTTTTTTTTAGTTATTCAGAACATGTCAGATTCATATTCAAATTGGGATGAAATAAAAGAATGTGAACATGAATGGATGCACCAAGAGATCAAAATAAATGTTAAAATAATGACATGTTCTTCATAAAACTTTGATTAGAAACACAAACAATAGCGAAAAAGAAAAGAAACTTAAACGTCATTCGTAAATGCGATTTATAAATGCGATTATGGTAAATAACCGCATTTATAAATTAAATTTAAGAATGCAGCTAAATAATTGTCTTTTTATCTCTTTGATTTAAGACTATGTGTACTTCAAATACAACTATATAGCCGTCATTTTAAATTGAAAATAATTGTTGTTGTTTTGCCTTTTTGCACTAGTGATTGGAAGAAATGTATACTTGAAAATCAAGATAATGGTAAAAAAAAATGTAGAGACAATGTAAATCTACATTTAAAGAAAGAAATAAATAAAACCTACCTTCAAATAGAAAAGAGAAAAAATAAATAATGTTCCAAAATAATATTCATATGTGTGAATTGTATAAAACATAGCAGATAATAAATTATCAATGTTTAAATATCTCAATAATTTCTTTAGTGACAATCTAGACAGGTCAAATAGAGTTAAGATTACAAGATGGGTTTTCGAAATTTCTTCTAACTTTACATAATATATTTTAATGAAAAAACTATAGTAAATTATATTGAAAAGGAAATAAATATTGAGTTTAAGATACATTGTTAATTATACTAAGATATTGAAATTTAGAATAGATATATTTTTACTCACGCACCAAAAATATATATTTCAACATAGAATTATTTAATTTTTTTTAAATGGATTTATTTTCTCAGTTTGTAGTTATAATCCAATATTAACTATTAGAAGCAGTTGTGGTTTTTTTATTATAAATTTTATTAAACATAAAAAATATGTGGTTTGATTTAATTTGTTTTTTGTTTAATATAAACTTAAATTAAATTAAATTTAGTGGTTTGACTTGAATTGAATTTTATGAGTTTTTCCATTATAAAATTGTTAAATGTCTTGTAATGAAAGTTTTGTAAAAAAAATCTATTATTAGTGTGCCTATATATAATCATTTTCATATTTTTTTAACTCTCATATTTATAAGTTAAATAACATAATTTTTTAATTAAAAATTATAATATAAATTTGTTGTAATTTTGATAAATATAATCAAACTCTAAATGAGTTTCTCAAAACACAAAATTGTTTATGGTTGATTAACTAAAAAAGTTACGTTTCTAATAAAATTAACTATTTCTAATAAAAGTAAAAAGAAATATAACTCAATGTTTTGACAAATTAAAACACCATCAAAGGATAGGTTGATGAAGTTACATCTTTGGAAGTATTATTTTCATAAACCTTGTTCTTTTTTGGAGAGAAAAATAAATAGCTAAATTTATTTATAAACTAAAATAAAAAATAGATTTTATATAAATTACATGAAAATAAATTTTACAAATTAAATATAAAAAATTAATTTTAATTTTCTATCAAAAATACTTACAGAAAAATTTCCCTGAAAAACCCTAAATTTATTATTAAGCTTCCCTGAAATAAAAAAACTGTGCAGAGAATAACTAGGATTGTTTACAGGATGAATCAAAGCAACTAAATAAAAAATAAAATAGTTTAAATAAGATTGAATGAATTTCCTATTATTCAATTACACAAATGATATATTTTGAAAGAATAAGAAAACCACATAACCCTCTAAAAAAGCAATACATAATTATTTAAGAGTGTTTTAGACTACTAACTAAATAATAGAAAAATTACAAAAGTAATACATGATGTAAAGGATATTCTATAAAAAAATAGCTTGCAAATAAATAATAAAATCATCCACAATATTTAACATCATTTGTTCAATTTGGATTTAATGGAATTTTAAACTAATTAATTTAGATAACCTGACGAGACTCAAGATTTTGAACTTTAATTTATTTTGGAATCATCAGATGCATCAACCCTTCATATATGAACATGGTTAATTCTAATCATTAACCATCCCCTGGATTCAAGTTGGTCCATATAGCAATTCCGCTTGTCCCTACAGCAAAAACAATTACCGATATTGCAATCACTCGATCTTTTGTCTTTGATATGCCATGCATGTCCCTGCACTCAAAAGAGGAGATGAATGAGGTACAAACAGCTCTATTTTGCCATCTCTAGGTACAAACAGAAAACATCAATCTATATATATAAATTAAGCATAGTTATAGATATATAAAGAGAGGGAAAAATTGATAGTAGCATACCTTAGAACAATAGCAGCAGGAAAGATGAATGAGGTGCAAACAACGGTTGTGGATCCCAAGAACTGGAAGAAATACCAAATGTTTGGGATGGCCACAGCCACCAAGTATGTGAGAGCTAGCAAAGACAAAGTGAGTGACACAAATCTTGGGGTGTCCGAAGTCAAGGGAGGCTTATTTTTGTTTGAGAAAATAAGTTCATCTATGTTGACCCTCAAGGAAAAGTTCATGATGGGGAACACCAGGGCAAGATGGAGTGCATAGCTTAGTCTAACAATATCATTCAGCAATCGACCAACATGGGTATTGGAGTTTTGGTCAAAGTTTACTAGCACATCGGGCATGATGGAATCCCCAAATAATAGGTACGCAAAGAAGCCAATGGCAAAGTAAACAGCCATGCATATTAGTAGGGAAATCCGCACAGCCATTCGCATGTGTGTAGCTTTTCCAAGCTCTGCTCTAATTGGATGAACTGCACTAAATCATGTGTAATTAAGTTAATCATAAGAAAAACTTTGGCATTGTGCTCTTTACACTTCTATTTGCTAAAATCTAATGCCCACTCACACTATCAGAGGGTTGGATTTCATAAGAGGGAGAGAGATGCAGATGACTTGATAAGAATACTGAGGTAGTTTCTGTATAAGAAAAAGTATTAATTGAGGTGTGTTTGCATATCTTTATTGTAAATTATTGCATAGAGTTCTGGTTCAAAATTCAAAATACCTCAAATCAGAGCATTCAAGGAAGTGATCAAAAATGGCTCTCGTGAAAACCCTGCAAAGGTCCTACTTTTCTAATTATCTTGTCCCGCTGAACACCTCCATTTGCATCACGTTCAAGGTGGTTCTCCTCATCCACTGTGTCGCTCTAAGTTTGTCTCCGCAGATAGCCTGGAGGGTACTTACCTGTCACTAGCTTGACTACAGCTGGCATCTCACTTTCTAAAGGCCTTGTCTTTACTATCTTGATATGATACTGAGCTAGCTCGGTTGCAATCATTAGTTGATCCCCAGTCACTGGTATTATGAATTGAAAGGAAGTAGGAGAGCTGGTTTTCTCTTTCACAATCCGTGCAATTGACAACAACAATGAAAATCTCGATCTTTTCAGCTTCCCAACCTCCTCTAAGCTCCAGTAATAGTCAAAGAACTGCTGTGGGTATTTGCATCTGATGATCTTCTCAAATGTTTCAACTAAGGGGCCAATTTCAGCACGCACAACTTCATGCATGAATACTGGGGATGATGTGAGCATTACACACTCATAGATCCATTTGTATGCACTCATGTCAGTCCAGGCAATAATGTCTAGGATATAGTTTGCCAATTTCCCTTTCTCTTTTCCCCTTTCTTTCCTCCTGGAGACTCTCTATGATTTGCTTGCACAGTTCTATATTTGAACCTAAGAGGGTCTTCACAGCCTTCACCATTTTCAGCTTAAAGACAGGCAAGATCTCCATGTCCTCTGGGTAACCTGCTAAAGCCTTCATCATAGCTGTTATGCGCCTGGAAAAGAACGCATTGTAGTTGTTGCTAGATACATTCTTGAAGAGTAGAAGGAAAAAGTAACCATGATATATCATTATCTCAGTCCTCTTGCATTTCTTACAATTCTTTACGTCCACAAAGAAATCATCAGCTTCTGACGGTACGTTCACTGTTGTAAGCCTGATACCCTTCTCAGATCAGACCTCATCTATGATTGGACCCAAGTTTATCCGTGTCCTCTTCAGGATAGAAAGGACACAGCCAGCAGCAATGTACGGTTCTCTGTTCGCATGGCATCAAAAATGGACAACCCATAAGCCAAATTGGTGTTCCAAGTTTCATATTATTATATTGTCAGAATATGTTGTAAAATGAGAGTATTTTGTCTTATGGGTGTCAAACTATAATTTTTCGAAGTGTACACCTTATCAGATTCTCCGTAAACGTTAAACTGCTGGGTACCCACTACATCAGACTCTTCCCTAAACTCCATTGATGTCCACTTCATGATCCACAATAGTAGCTGCTGCTTGCCTCATCATATTCAATTCCCTACTCTTCGTGGATCCACAGCTAAACACGGTTGGAAGCAGCTATAAGCCCAGTTCTGCTCTCTCAAGTTAAGTTTTGAAGGACTAGTTGCAGAATCGCATCGGAAAATCCTAGTCTTGTTGGGTTGTTCGTGTAAGGATTTGCACCATGAGAAGATTCGAGCTTCGTTAGTGGTCGGAATACCAACAGAAGTTATCTAAAACTTGGCTTCTCTCTTCGAAGGTATCTAAGGGCTGCTTAACAAAGTAACAGCTATAGCTTACCTGGCAGGGAACCGAACTCAAGAAGCTGCATTGGTTGAAGAAAAAAGGTCTAAACAACTTCTTGAGACCCAACAAGAGGTTGACCAGCTTAAGTCTGATGCTGCTGAAGTAGAACTCCTTCGTCGGAAGACAGAGGAATGGGTGAAGGAGAAGGAAACGCCTCAAAGGAAAAACTAATGAGCCAGAGAAGTTAAACTTAAGCTGGATCGAGAAGGAAAAGACCTGGAGAACAATTGAAGAGTCGCTAAAAGACGAGATCGCTAATACTTTCAGAATGGTTTCGAAGGGACTAGGCCCTATACCTAGACCTTGAATCCCTGCAAGGTGGTTATTGACAGAAAACTAGTAGAGGAATCGGTTTAATTCTCATGTTTGTTCGAATCCTGATCACTTTTTGTTCATTTGAACTCGACAGAATATAAGAAGAATTGGGTATATGTTTTCTAGTACTTACGCGTTCACCTAACAGATTCTCCCTCTAAATACATAACGACTTTTATGCTACCAACACACTTGAATACTTTGGTTTAAGGCAATTTGAACATTGAACCAGAACAGATACTTTATTCTTGAACTCTCACAGTTTCACATTTTCTTAGCTTATCTTATAAACATTATTTTACAATAAATTTCACTAAAAAAATTGGATTAAAGTGAACTATTCATAATCACAGTTAAAAGCTATGTTAATGATACGAAATATATAAGTAAATTAAGTAAAATTAGCAAGATCTATCATTTTTAATTTTACCTCAACTATATATAATTTAGTGATTAATATATATAGAGAGAGAGATTGATTGAGAAAGAATAAAAATTAATGAATAAATAATAATTTTTCCACAATGTTTTTATGAGAGGAAAATAATAATTATTAGAAAGTTAATTAATTGATATTTTAAATAATCCTTCATCTGTTTGTTTATTATAATACATCGAATAAAAGAAAAGTAAACAATCTCATTCACAACAAATTTTATTTATAATTTCTTCAAAATACTCTTAAGACTTTATATTAACACATAAATAAACAGAACCTTTTCTTCAAAATTAAAAGGAAAAAGATGATATATAATCAGTAGAAAACTAAAAAATCATGAAACTAACCATTGACATGGAATCCGAAACCAGTGACAAAGATTGGGACAGTGGTGAAAAGATCAAGAACAGTGACTTGAGAGAAATCAGGCACCATCCTCAGTGATTGAGTTTTGCCGGACAACAATGCACTAAACGCCATTGATGAGCATATTGCAATAAAGACCAATGCTAGTAGGATTGATATTGCAGAACTATACCTTAGTGAATCTGTTTACAATAAACATCGAAAACAAGACACAGGCAATGCTTAATTAGCCAATTGTTAAGATAAAGGGCGGCATCGGCAATTAATTGCTTGTGCATTTGGGTAGTAACAGTACTTACCAACACGACGTAACATAACGAGTGGAAGCATTATGAACAGAGCAACAATAAGAAGAGTAAAAGCACGAGAGGTCCACCAATTCATTCCAAACCATTCTTGTAGAACACCTAAGTGTGTAGTTCCGTTGGACTGACTTCCACACAGCACGTCTCCTTCATAAACCAAGCCAATGAACATAGTCAAATTTATATGTATAGCAGACATATAACAGTTTTGAAATGTAATCAAGTCCTATTCATATTTCACTTTGTTTTTAGTCCAATGGTAAGAAGAACTTATAATAAAACACAACTTATAACTTCTAGGAACTTCCATTCCTATTCCTAGTTTTGTTTTCTTTCATTCTATTGTTTGTAATTTAAATAATGTTCTTCTAAATACTAAATTCTAAACAGTAAACAAGAGTGGGTCTAATAATGGTGAATCATAGTTCAAATTTTTACTATGAAAGACACTAACCACGATGTAGTTAGTAATGAAAGACAAGTATTCTTTCTAGTTAATGGTTACGTAATTAAAGTTGCAACCATAGCCAATTACTGAAGTACAATGGAGCAACGCTGTGCAAACTAAAGAAGATGGTTGGTGAGACTTCAATAATTTGAGCGTCATGAACAAGGCTTTCTCACCAAAATTAAAATTTTAAACTACCCAAATGTACTTTTGAAATCAAGTTATTAAAGAACAAAATATGAAAAGTTATTAATAAATTCTGGACCGCATAGTTTGGTTTAATTTTCACATAATATGTAATCCATGTATTATTTTTTTCATATATTAAAAACATCAATACATATAACGTAGAGATTAGTTGTGATGGTATGAACAGCTTAATTATATCTGTTCCTCTTCTAAACACGTTTTATTGTTAGCTAAAATATATTATAAATATTTTTTTAATTCTCTGATAATTTTATTCACTTAAATAAAGTTTAATCAATAGTAAAATGTATATAAGAAAAAAAATTGTATTGAAAAGTGTATTGTTAACACTCGGATTGACAAAATATATAAATGCACATTAATCTTACTAAAAACTATTTCATCCGTCCCACACTAACAATAGTTTTAGCTTATTAAAAAAATCAAACTAAGTCATATTTTTAATAAACATTAATTTTGATACCTAAATTAATTATTCTGTTTCAATAAAAGTAAAATATTTATTAAAGATGAGAATATTTAAATAAAATTGTTTCGAAAAAATAATATATCTATTATTGTTAAAAACTTAAATGGTAATCATAGTAATGGAAATTTTAATAATTATTTATTGTGTATCTTGTAATTTTATTAACCCACTCCCATAATTTCACCCAAAATACTGAAAGTGCAGGTAAAAAGAAAAGACTAAAAATAATCACAAGTTCCCTCATCTTTAATCTTTTTCTACTGGTTTAGCAATTATTTGGTTCCAATAATTATAAAAATCTACTCTAATTTTAACACATATTCATTTTAATTCTTATAGTCCAGTAAAAAAAATAAAAAAAATATGCATAGATAAGAACTGCAAAAAGAAGGAAGAGGAAGTTACCTAGAATAATGAGATAGATGATAAGGATTCCGAAATTTGTTACGAGGACGCAAAGCTTAACGGCAAGGGATCCAATGGACCCAAACGATTCACCCATCATGCCCGCGTAAGTAGTGGATTTACCGGAATTCGTGTACCTCAGCATAAACTCCACGGTCACATCTGTTATCAGTGCCACCAACACGATCACCGCGAACCCCGGAACTATGCCAAGCACCTTCATCGTCGCCGGAACCGACATGATTCCGGCGCCGATCATGGTCGTCGATATGTTGAACACCGCGCCGCTAATTGACCCATTCGGCGCACTCCGATCCTCCGCCGAGTGCTCGCATTCCGGCGACAGGAGAGGCTGGACTCCTTCAGTGATGTTGGAGTGAGATGGAATCTTCATTCGGAAATCATGAATGTTGTGGATTGGAAGAAGAGTGGAGACACAAGCATGACACTTTTATCCCTTTTCTTCCCTCTTTTTTTATCATTCACCAAAAAAACAAAACTCGTTATTTAAAAAAGAGATTATGAAGGTTGCCAAACACTTTTTCCCCTTAAAGAATTTTGGTAATTTGTATAGCACAATATATTTGATTCTCTTCTGCAATCAATAAACAATTATTAAACTCTTAATAATTTATTTTCCATGTATGATTATTTTGTCGCTGGTGTTATCTATGATTATATCTGAAGAAAAATGGTGCAATTTAAGTGGTATGACGTGTAATTCTGATCTATTATGGTTAGGTCCGAATCATAGAAATGGGATGGAGTTGATGATTCATATCTTATCTTAATAGACTGAATTCGTATTTTCAAATTTCCTCCAAAATTAATCCAACATGGAGACTCATACGTATATTCTTTAAAACGTATGTACATGAAGATACGTATATTCTTTAAAACGTAGGATAACAGACACACATCTATATATTATATAATTATGAATTATTCACAATAAATATTTATGTGTACAAGTATGTTTCATATTTTTTTAATTAGAAAAATATTTTTCATGGTTAATTCAAAAAGATTTGTTTTTTATTTTTATAATTATAATAAAAATTTATCCAATAAATTTGAGTTTTTAAAAAATTAATGTATTTATCTTGTTTAAAATTATGTTAGAGCTGTGTTAGAATTGTCAGAAATTTAACAAATATTTTATGAATTGGACACTTCACCGTGTCGTATTAGAGTAACAAATATTTTATAAATTGGACACTTCACCGATACGTATCATATGAGTATCAATGTTCAATACATGTGTCCGACATATCATTTAATAGAACTGTGTGACTCTTATAGATGAGAGTCTTATATAGACAACGGATGGACGAAGAGATCGAAAGTGCACGTGTTCTCTATTTGTCATCCTATGAAACTATATTTTAAAACCATATACAATCGTTTAAATTGTTTTTAATATATATGACTTTACATATATGTATTTTTGTAATTATAATTTGTGAAATACTTACATATATTATTTATAACAGTTATAAAATTGAGATTTTTTTAAAATAAAATGAAATATTTTAAAATAATATTACTAAATTTGTATTAAAAGTTATCAACAATATTAAAATATTATATTTTATAAAGTTAAGAATTTAAAAAAAAAATTCATTAATAACTAAATTGACTTATGGTCAACTATGATTAAAATGCATTACTTATACTAATAATGATTGAATTGATTAATATTTTTTTTCTAGTAACATGTATTTCAGGTTGTTTCATCAAAATGTCACTTATATGTCACCACCTAACTTTATGTTTATATTAAAACATTTATCACAAAATGAGACTCTACTCGATATTAACAATTTGGGTTTGTAGAATCAAATAGATAAAATAAAATAAAGTAGCATGGTGATAGACTAATATAAAGTTCTACTTATAAAGATATTGCATCATTGAAACTATTAAGTTATGCAAAGATAGAAGAAGAGAAAATGTCTTAAAAAATATAAATTTGAATATTTGTATCATGTGATAAAAAAACATAGCTCTCAAATTTGAATTATGCGTTAAAAAAGATATTGTTTTTACAAATTATAGGTTGCACAAAGAGATAAGATATGGATCTTAAAACTCTAAGATGAAATCTGCCATTTGTGAAAAAACAATTAATACCCCACCACCCGCCAACAAGAAATGGTTAAGGGTAGGATTTTCATGAACAAAAATTGAGAAGAAAAATATTAGACTAAACACTTAACAAAATAAACTAATGATGAGATGTCACACAACCTAAAAAAAAATGAAAAAAAACTATGAATCTAATTCATGTTGTAGATAGCCAATACCACTAAAATGATAAAGATGAGTAAACATCTAACCATTCTATGAATGTGATATTGCACAAACCTTATGTGACAATCAATCTCATGAAGCTTTTAACAAGAAAATATGTCTATGACAATCAATCTCATGAAGCTTTTAACAAGAAAATATGTCATAGACAAGGACAATTCAATGAATAATGACACATTATCCAAGCCTATGAAAATGTGATGCATCAATGTACACTCATTTTATTTGTTCTCTCTATTATAATGATGAAAAAAATACAATTTTTGAGTTGAAATATACATGGGGAAATTAATGTCAAAGGTACAAAATATGTTAAAGAATTAGTACACTATATAAGCATGTCATTGTCATTTATTTGGAAACACATTACTCTTTTGCAAGTGTTGTGATATTGTTAAAGCACAATAACATATAAGAGGAATTTTAAATCTTTTTTATTTGGCATGGGACATCCAAATCCAAAAATATGAGATCTTTTACTGGCTCTGATACCATATTATGAAGTGGACTTTAAGCCTAACTCAACCCCATAAAACCGGCTCATAGGGTTGAGGTTTGCACCCACTTATATACAATGAAAGGCTCTAATCTCTAGTCGATGTGGGATCTCCAACACAATATTTATCCATACTTCTAAAAGTGTTTACAAGTGGATTTGTACATCAGTTTACGATAACCCAAATTTATCCTTGAGGGATGGTCATTAAGGATATCTTATTCATCTTTGTTCTAATATCTCATATCATTGGCTCATGAAGGTCAATTTTATCATGAGATGATTGTCAATTTCTTGTGCATGATAAATTTTTGCAACTTGATGGATTTTGAGATCAAAACTAACCTCTCACTATCTTTCTCATGTAATTCCCTCTTCCCCAATCTAATAATTGTAGTGATCTAATTAATTTAATAATTCAAAAAATTGATTTAAATATGATTCTCAATGAAAGAATACTTAGATTACTTAAGGAATATTTCATGTCCTTGGTGAAATTTGTTAAGCAACCAACATTAAAGTCGATGAACTAAAAATTCAATGGTAGCTCCTACCCCATTGTTATAGGTTGAACAGAGTTTTTACCTAGATCCTAATTTATAAAGAGTTTATCAATTACAATTAAAATTGTGATTGTGATTTAGCTAGCTAGGTCAAACAAGAATTAAGAACAAAATAAAAATACTTAATTGAATAACTAGTTTTGTTGAAAAAGGAAATGATTAACATGAGTCGAACAACTACATAAAGCTCTAATAATAGGGTGTTTACTTGCTCATGGCTTAACACTTGTACCAACACTAAAAGAAAATACTAAAATACTAAGAACGTAGTGTGGTGCTTAGGTCTTGAGAGTACTACCCTGACAAGGTTCTTTGTACCATGTTTTATGTACAAGATTGTGTTTTGTGTGTTGTCTAGTTCTCAATTTATAACATTTGGAGTTGAGTTTTTTCTTTGTGACCTGTTCAAAGAATGTCTCCTAAGCAAAACAACAACAATGGTACTAGCGACAAAGTATACACGTAACTCTAATGATTATTGAATTAAAGTGTATATATGACATGTCTCTCACTTAAGTGCTCGCTTAAGCGAGAGTCATTTGCTCAGACTACTTAAACGAGCATCACACTCTCAAGCAAGCAAATAATTCACTTGAGTGAGAGCCTTAATGTGATTCATGTGCTCTTTAACTTGTTTTGCTTAAAGGATTTAACTTTGCTTAAGTAAAAATCATTTTCCTTTTCTAGAAAAAATAAAGAAAAACAAATAAAAACTCAACCATTATAAAAATGGTATAGGCAAGCTCTAGAAAAAGGCGGGGAGGTTGCATAAAATCTTAAAACTCATTCTTGATTGAAATTTATATTGTCTAGTGAAGGAAAACACACACAAAATTTATGTTGGTTAACTCCTAACTTTTGATATACGTATGGTTCTCCTTCAAGAACTATTGAGGGTTCTACAAAGTAATAACTTGATTAAAATCACTCTAAATTACAATAAGTACACAAATCACTCATAATCACGCATTTTAATCTCCCCTCTAAAATTAAAAACTCAAGTAATTTTTGTTACCACTTCTAATTATAAACTTATAAAAGGAGTTTATAAACATTACTCTCGTAAAGAAGATGGATTACTTTACAAAATGAAGAAAACTAAGTTATTACATTCGCACTAAAAATTATTATCATATTAAGTGTATGTGTGTATGTTTATGAAAATCAAATTTATTATAATTAACAACTAGGATTTGTGAGTTTTATGCCTTTTCCTTTTTTTTTTCTCAAGTCCCTTTGTCTAATCTTTGTTCCTTTTCTTGACTTTTCTCTAGTTTTTTTTTAGTTTTTTTTCATATTTTTCTTCAATAAATTCTACTAGTAAGACGATAATTGAGTAAAGATCAACTTTGACTTGTTAAAATTTGTTTTAGAGTTTCCATTTTGTGCGAAAGTCTTTCTACATTATTTCCTCCCTACTCCTTTTATGAATGTGTCTAAGGTTTCACGGATTTAATTAGTTGATGAATGTACTATCTCTAATGATTCAATATCTAATTAATGTTTTAGTTGACTATGTGATATTTCCTTAGGATCTTGGAGGATTTTACTACACTTTCAACACTTTTGTTGTCATAGTGTTTGCATTGCTTAGTGAACAAGTAATAACTAAGAAGAGCTAACCCAAAATTCTTTGTGTTGTTTAAAATTTAAGTGTTTTGTTTTTTTACTTATATGTATGTGTAGATTGATGTATATTATTACCTGAGTTTAATAATAGATTGTTGGATTATAAAAATATTAAGTCAAACTTTTTCATAGATGTTTGATTGACTAAAATTTTGTTAATTTACGTGAATTTGAAAAATGTATTATATTAGTTTGGTTTGATTTTAGGTGTTATACAACCATATTTTGAATGATAAATGAACATGTGACTTTGATTTTTTTTAAAATAATAGATTGATGTTTAAAAATCATTTAGGGATTTCTAAATAGTTTACTAAAATTGGGGTAATTCGTTTATTTTTGTTGTTTTACGTATCTTGCTTGAGTGTCAGGTTGATTACTTAAGCGACACTTAAGTTGTGATTTTGATTTCAAGTGCAAAACATTATCACTCAAGTGTTTTTTGGTCCCTTAAGTGATAGTGATAATTACTCAAGTTAGTTTTTTTGTTTGAGTTAGAGAGTTGTCGAATCAACTCTTTATCCTCATCAAATCTTATCACTCAAGTGATGGTGTGATGAGGTTTTACAATGTGTTATGGAACTTGATGTTGTATTATTATATACTAATTTAGGTCACTTAAACTTTGTTTGAACACTTGCGCAATGAGAGAGTTGATGACAATTCTCTCACTATTTTAAAGTTGGACACTCAACAATTATTGACCTCTCAAGTGTGGAAGAGATTACATCAATTCTCTCTCTTCCTTCAACATATGGCTTAAGCAATTAGAGTGTGACACATGATATCACCAAACTATTAAAGTAATTGCTCTATCATCATTCTCTATTTTTCATAACTTGTTTTGTGTTAAAACTTTAATTATTGGTGATTGATTAAATATTGATTATTCTGTTACTTGTATATTTTTCTTTTATATAAAGTGATTTTGAAATTTGTTAACTTAAAATCATAAAGTGTGATTGTTGATATTATTGTGAATAATTTATAATTGTGTATGTAGTTGAGAGATATTATTTAATCGATATTTATGTTTTGTATGAGTGTTAAGTTAAGAGGTTAAATGAGATTTCAATGTCTCATGATACATAAAGTCAAGTAAACAGAGTTATCGGATGACGAAAATTGATAAAAAAAATTCAAGTATTAAGTTAAGAATAAAGAATTATCGTTACTTTGATGATATATTTAATGATATATGTGTAAAAAATTATCTTATTATAAAATATACTTAGATGAGATGAGATTTATATCAAATATAATAAAGTTACTATATAAACTAGCTATCTTAAGAAATGTTATTAGAGCCTGAACTTGATTTTAATAACCTGGAGGAGTCAATATATTATTAGATATATTTAATTGATAAAAATGCTAATTTTTTTATATAATTAATATGTATTTATTAATATATTAATTATATAATATAGATTTAATTAAATAATTAATCCATCCTTATTTTCCTGTCATATTTTGTGGCTTTCTTAAAATTTATTTTGACAACGTAAACATATAGCTTTTCAAGAATAAATATAAAAGGACTTACATAAAAATTTCATATTGTATTTTATATATATATATATATATATATATATATATATATTCGTTTAAACGGTTAAGGTAGGATTTTATCGGTTTATAAAATAAATAAGTTAACTTTTGAGATACTAAAATTTAAGAATAAGTAGTTTTACAAATACTATTACTATGCAATTGACGTTCAAATTATTAAAATAGATCAAGTAGTTATAAATAATTTAAATTTCGTTTAAGTTTTTTTATTACAAACTATAAGACTCTAATTTTTTATAGTAAATTTATCATATATTAATTAAAAATACAATTATTATAAAATTGATAATATAATAATATTATATAAAAAAATATTTAAAAAATACTTATAAATAGTCGTGAAAAAAACTGTGTTTCTGCTAGTGTATATAAAGGTTTTGCTATACTGAAACAAGTAAGAAGCAATCGGGACATTTTTTAATATAATAATTATTATAGGATAGTTGGATGTAAAAGCTTTTGTTACTTTTTACTAATCTTATAACACGTGTTAAAATATTTAGAACCAAAATGTATGATAATACTTTGTGGAAGTACAATTTTAGTGTTTTTTTTCTCGCATTTATTTAAAATTCTAAAATTATTTTTTATCTTAGAATTCGAAATCTAGAATTGAAAAATATATTTTAGAAAAAGAAATTTTGAATAATTTTTTTTGGTTTGGAAATAAAATTCTATTTCGCATAGTGAGAAAACAAATATGAAAAATTATTGAAAAAATGATTATAGTATTTTAGAAAAGAAATTCTGAAAAACAAAAATAAAAAATATATTCTTAAAAGACTATTCCCGAAAGATATTTTAGAAACCATTTTCTATGTAACACAGACACGGATGATACGACATGGACACAAATACGGAGATACGTATAATCTCTAGAATGTAAGACACGGATACACAGATCAATATATTATATAATTATGAATTATATAAATTGACAATAAATATTTATGTGCACAAGTATGTTTTAGATTATTTTTGGAGCAGGAAGATGTTTTTCATGACTGTTTCAAAAGAATTTATTCCTTATTTTTATAATCATAATAAAAATTTATATAATAAATTTGAGTTTTTAGAAAATTATTGTATTTATCATTTTTAAAGTTGTGTTAGAATCGTGCTAAAATGGTGAGAAATCCAGCAAATATTTTTTGAATTAAACACTTTATCAATAAGTGTCCTACGAGTATTGTACGAGTGTCGACACAAACACGTTATTTAAGAGAAGTCTCTTAACTTCATATACCATTTTAATAGAATATATTTCAAAATAATAAATTCGAAATATATTTTAACATGTATTATAATTTTTTTAAAACTAAATTTCACCTTAATAATATTAAAATTTATTAAGTGAAGTAAGCAAAAAGCCTTTTTTGGTTTGTAATGGATGAAATGGCGGAACGAGCGGAGCCCGAGCATATTCGGAATGGGAGAAACTAACGATTGTGGTAATTGCGTGTAACATTTTCATTTGTGTTACAGTTTAATTTGGTGATGAAGAGTTTGTAGGTATGAAAGAACAATTAACGAAGACTGCATGAAGGAGAGGGAATTGATCGATTGATTCCAATAGTTGAAAACATGGGAGATCATTTGGCTAGGGCCCAGGATTTCGAGGGCAAGGCAGAGAAGAAGCTCAGCGGTTGGGGTTTGTTTGGCTCCAAATTCGAGGACGCCGCTGATCTCTTCGACAAATCCGCCAATTCCTTCAAGCTCGCCAAATCATGTAACCTTATTTTTCTCCAAATCCTTAGATTAATCATTATTAATGACCTTCATGTCGTGTTGGTTAAGGTTTCCGAATTTATTCGCGTTTCAGGGGACAAAGCAGGATCCACCTACATCAAATTGGCGAATTGTCATTTGAAGGTAACTCATTTCGTTGTTTTGGTGTATTTTGTTTTTGTTTGATTTTATTTACGTGCTGTGACGAATTCTGTTGTTGTAGTTGGAAAGCAAGCATGAAGCTGCCCAAGCTTATGTTGACGCTGCGCATTGCTATAAAAAATCTAACATAAATGGTATTTTTCGGTTACAGTTTACAAACATTAGGCTTATGTTTTGTGAACAGTTGACCATGTTTCTTTTTGTGTATGTGCGCGTGCGTGCTTGGGGTCAAATTCATATGTCCTTGCCCGTGATCAAATTGTATAATGCATGCCACTGCTTAATGGAATTTTCGATGTTAAGGTTCTTTTTGTATCTTTTTAATGCAGAGGCTGTATCTTGCTTAGACAATGCTGTAAATATTTTTTGTGAGATTGGAAGACTCTCTATGGCAGCTAGATATTTGAAGGTATATAGCTTATTATTATTTTTATTTGAAGGTATCCTTTTTCCATTTGACAATGCTTTTTGGGGCTTTCTAGCAGGAATTGTCGTGAATGTATCATGATTGGATTGAATTTTTTTGTATTCGCAGGAAATTGCTGAGTTGTATGAGTCTGAACAAAATATCGAACAAGCAGTAGTTTACTTTGAAAAAGCGGCTGATTTTTATGAAAATGAAGATGTGAACACTTCTGCAAACCAGTGCAAGCAAAAAGTTGCTCAATACAATGCCCAGCTAGAACAGTAAGATTTTTCTAATTTTCTGCTTATTTTGATCTTGTTTGTTGCAGTGAACTGTGAATGCCTTGATAATAATGCCTGAAGATGATTTTATTTTATTGTTCCGTGTTTGTTCGTTACTATGTTTTTTTTGGTTTAGTAAGCTGGCATTCCTCTGTATCACCCCTAGCCTCTACCGCCGGGTTACGTGGTTTTGACAAATATTAGCCGATTGCTGCATTTAGTGTTATTCATATATTGATGTGTGGGGGTGGTTTCTATTTTAAGCACCAACTCCGAATAATGTAAAGAAAGCTATAGTTTGTAATGAAATGAACTTTATACTAGCCTTCTCTGTATGTTAAATAGAATATGAACTGTTCTAATTTATTTTATATCTCCAGATATCAGAGGTCAATTGAGATTTATGAAGAGATTGCTCGCCAGTCTCTAAACAATAATTTACTGAAGTATGGAGTTAAAGGACATCTTCTTAATGCTGGCATTTGCCAACTCTGTAGAGGGGATGTTATAGCTATTAGCAATGCATTGGAGCGATATCAGGTCCGATATTTTCATAGAATTTACCTCTTGTGACTCTGATAACATCACCATCTACTAAATTCTTTACAAATGTATTTGTTTGTGCAGGATTTAGATCCAACATTTTCAGGAACACGAGAATATAGACTACTTGCAGTATGTTGCTAATTGTGGACATATCAATAACTGCCTCCTCTGTTATAATGTTCTTATTAATGTTTGGTTTTATTATAAATTTCATTATTGCATGGGCTATTTCATTACTCACATTCCCGATGATGTACTAATATTGACAGGATATTGCTGCTGCAATTGATGAAGAAGATGTTGGGAAGTTTACTGAAGTTATAAAAGAATTTGATAGTATGACCCCTCTGGTAAGCTCCAAATAGTTGTCAAATGAACAAGAATTTTTTTTTCAATATAGTTAATATCTGTATCCTTGTTTCCGAATGAACATATCGAAATTGAATTAACCCAATTGTCAGCAATTTAGTAATCTTGTTCTCTCTAATTTGCATCTACTTTAAATGTTCCCGTGAAATATTGATTCATTCATTTAAACATAGGTTGCAGGACTAGTACTTATATTGTGAAATTTGAGTCAGACACTGTAAAATTGTATCGAATTCTACAATTTTATTTGTGAGAAGAACGTTGAGAAAAAATAATTCTCATTACTTGTGTTGTATTCTGAACAATTTTCTTTTGCATTCCATAGATAGCCTTACTCTCATTTTGATCAACATTGAGTGTTTACGTCAATGTTCTGTAGGATTCTTGGAAGACAACACTTCTTTTGAGGGTGAAGGAGAAACTGAAAGCCAAAGAACTTGAGGAGGATGATCTTACTTGAATTGGACAATAATCTTCTTTTGGTTGGATTTCTTGTTTGATATTTATCATCTTGTATTATGCTTGTTTGTCTAGTTGTTCATCTCACTACTAATATAAATTGTACTTTGCTTTGAGTTTCAATTGAAATGGTCTTCATGAATGCTTGAAATGAATATGTTGAGGTAGCTAGAGTCTGATCTGTTGATCCACTTTTATTCGATCTGTTGGTCATCATAACGAGATTTTATTGTAGCAATTTATTTGGAAGAATGAAAAATCTTCAGTCTCGGTACTATTTTCAATTAAGCCGTGCCATCTTCATATTCTCATATTTCCATAATTATTGTTTTTACAAATGAACGGTATGATTTAATGAGTAAGGGGAAAACTGAATTTCAAAAAGTCTAAAAATTTTCTCTGCTAATTTTTCAACTCATTAAAAAAGAAACACCTTGATTGTCATTTTTGCCAGTAGTTGCATTCCTACCTAAAGCCTGATTGGTGGAAGACAAGTTAACTAATGATGTCCAAGTTGTTGTGATTGTCAACATGTTAGTTGTATTTTAACTCTTAGGTGCTCACCTCTTCATAAAAATAATTCTATATCATCATCATATACACGAAAACTATAGCTAAATATATTATAATAATAATGATTATTTAATATTCTTTTATGTTTGTGAAGCAGGTAATCAGATATAGACACTGAAATAAACAGCATCGCATTAGCTGTTCCAAGTGATATAATCTTAATCGATAGTTATTTAATTTTTAAATAGCTCACTACATAGAACCGTTGAATCATTTCATGGTCCACTATGCACAATTGATGTCAGCTCAGCTCAGCCGACATAAAAGAAGATATTGACCTTCTAAACAAAACAAGAAAATTTATATTTTATACATCTGCTTAAACAATTATTACTCACATTACTTAATTATACGTTCAAAAAATATAGTATTATTTTTTCGCTGTATTGATGAATCATACGTTAGGAAAAAGGGCAGGAAAAAAGCAACCATCACGTAATCAAGAATGGTAAAGTTTACGAAAAGGAAAAGATTATTTGACAACGAAAAATTAAATAACATCTGCTTGATAATTTATTATACTAATATAATAATATTTTAAATTAAAAATAATTTAAATATTAATTTATTGGATTGTTTCACCAGCTTTGTGAAAAATAAAGATTGAATAAAATGAGTGAACGAAAAAAAAGAGACACGATATTAAATAGAGTATTTGTCACGGTAATGGCTGGTTGGTTCCCTTCTAGAATGATAAGCTTCTAGATAAATTCAATTTTCCTTGGAACGCTCTGTTTGAATTTTGAAAAGTGGAGTAAATTAAGGAAGAAAAAATGGCAACATAAATAAATAAATAAATAAATAAAAAGTAAACCTGTGTTGTTTAAATAAACAGTAGTAAAAAGAAAAAAAAAACTTTTAACTTATTTAAATAAATAATACAAATTTTCCTTATTTTTTGAAAGAAAACTCCTTTTTCTTGAGTATTTTCACTAATGTTGTTATTACTGTCTAAATGACAAAAAAACACATGATATATCGTTGTTTATTATCTCTTTTTGACTCAACCACACAGGATGAATGTTGTCATGGTGGTCGGAAGAAAATATAAATATAATTTTCAATTTCGACCAAACAAATAAATTTTCAATATTTTCAACGTTTACCTCCTTTCACTTCTCAGGGAATTGGCATTCTGCGGTCCGTTTGACCAGATGCTGAGAAACTAACAACTCTTTCGTTCGTTTTACATGCGATTTCTTTGTTTTACGATGTACAGTTTGCACTTTCCAGAGTTTAGATTCATTATTTGCTTGTGAGGTTTATAAAGAATATATCTCTTCCTTGGATTCAAACGCTTTCTTCCTTTTTTGTCACCTTACAGGTACGTTTTTACTTGCTTGCTCTTAACGCCTCATACCTCCAACCTTTGATGTTATTGTTCTTTTTTTTTTTTTTCTTTTCTCTTTTCCTAGATGAATCTATTGGTGTTATTTGAATTAGTTTTGTAATCTGTCAGTTGATATTTTTGTTCTAGGGTGTGAATTTTAATTAATTAAAGTGCATAATTATCTGTTTCCTAGGTCATCGTCCCATATATTAAATAAAGTCTGAATTTTTGTCTCTGTGCTAATGAATACCCATGAAATTTGATATGGGTTTGAAAATTTAGCACAAATGCTCTATTCTTATCCTCGCTGATTTTGTTCCTACCATTGATTATAGGGTTCTGATTTTTTGATTGAGAAGGCTCAGGCTTCATATCAGAATGGTTTCAGTTGATAATGGTAAAGATGAAATTGAGGATTCTAATGGAATTAAAGTAAATGACTTTGCTTCCATAGATATTTCAACATCTGGAAGAACACTGGTGGGCAATGAAAACCCTCAGAGGAAGTTCCAGAGCACCTTGAGTTTTATTCCCAATAGGATCAACTTCTTGAAGTTTGGGTCTGCATCTGCCAAATTCAAGCGGCTTGCAACAGAAAAGGACCAGCTTTCACAGGCTGTGCCCTCACCGAGTTCGCTTCGCTTGAGGGAGCGCTTCAGCGGCATGTTTGCTAAGAAACTTGACTGGGGTTCACTCAAGAAGATGTGTGTTGAATGGATTAGGGACCCAATAAACATGGCCCTTTTTGTGTGGATCTTGTGTGTTGCTGTTTCAGGTGCAATTTTGTTCCTTGTCATGACTGGCATGTTGAATGGTGTGCTGCCAAGGAAGTCTCAGAGAAATGCATGGTTTGAAGTGAACAATCAAATACTCAATGCACTGTTTACACTGATGTGTTTGTACCAGCATCCAAAGAGGTGCTACCACCTTGTGCTTCTGTGCAGGTGGAGTCCACAAGATATCTCAAAACTTAGAAAGGTGTATTGCAAGAATGGGACTTATAAGCCCCATGAGTGGGCACACATGATGGTAGTGATCATTCTCCTTAATTTGAATTGTTTTGCTCAATATGCACTTTGTGGTCTAAACTGGGGATATAAAAGATCTGACCGCCCGGCCATAGGAGTTGGAATATGCATATCTTTTGCTATTGGTGCACCTGCAGTCGCTGGTCTGTATGCCATTGTTAGCCCTTTAGGTAAAGATTATAATTCTGAGATGGATGAAGAAGCACTGGTTCAAGATTCTGTTGCTCCGAGGCTAGATCAGCTGAGAGTAAAATCATTTCAGAAGAAATATTCATTTGCATCCAGACAGCAACAGAGGGTTATTGAAAATAGACCACCACAGTGGAGTGGAGGAATACTTGACATTTGGAATGACATTTCGCAAGCATATCTATCACTTTTCTGTACATTTTGTGTCTTTGGTTGGAACATGGAGAGACTTGGCTTTGGAAACATGTATGTTCACATTGCTACATTTATGCTGTTCTGTATGGCTCCCTTCTGGATTTTTACCTTGGCTGCTGTTAATATTGAAAATGACACTGTTAGACAGGCCCTAGTAGCTACTGGGATCATTCTTTGTTTTTTTGGTGCACTTTATGGTGGCTTTTGGAGGATCCAAATGAGAAGAAGGTTCAATCTGCCTTCTTATAACTTTTGTTTTGGCAAACCTTCAGCTTCTGATTGCACACTTTGGCTATGTTGTTGCTGGTGCTCTCTTGCTCAAGAAGTAAGGACGGCAAATAGCTATGACATTGTAGAAGACAAATTATGCAGGAAAGAAGGTTCTTATAGTAGTGACCAACAGCCAATGTCACCTTTGCCTCGTGAAGATGTGGCATCTGGCACAAGTTCTCCTTTGGGTAACAACTCTTCCCCTTCTATGATCAAGCCATCTAGTCCTCTAAGTTCAAGCAGTTTCTTGAAGGAATATCGTAGTCCAGAGAGACCACTATCTACTGTAAAAGAAGAGCCTTCTGAAAGAGGTAAAGATGATCCAATGAACCCACCTACTCCACCATTAATACAAAGGGAATCTCTTGGTCCCTGAAGGTAAAAGGCACTGCTAAACATGGCATTATATGGGATGGTCCGTTAAATTTTGTGCTTAGTATATCCTAATTCATGGTTTTATCCACTCAGTTCTCACAGTGTATATCAGTCTTGAATTTTATTTTAGGAAGTACATTCTAGATGTTGAATTCAATCACATTGTGTAATTAATTGAGTAGATGTCTGCTTGAAACCAAGGTCCTTTTGTTTCTTTTTTGAGGTTTTCTTTACAATTTTCCCCGAAGATGAGATGATTTCAACGACAGAGGAAATGGTTGTAAAGAACATTGTACATTCTTAAATCTTAACGTGCTCCTTCTTGTGAGAGTTAAAATAAATATGGTGTATGCACAACCAGGCCTGGTTTTCCAAATTGTATTTGGCAAATGACTTGTTCACTGCTGTTGAGTTTCCCTGCTTGTACAATTTATGCTTTTACAGCTTGTTCAATCCAAGATATATCCATGAATGCTTCACTGTGATTTTTCTGTGATGTTATCAATCACAACAAGCAGCATCTTTTGTTAAAGGTGGGTTTTATACATTATATTGGAGGGGGGCAGGCACGAGACAGAACAATCTGATTTAAATGTATCATTTTAATAATACAATCAATTTATTTTAGTATTAAAATTGAATATGGTCTCATTTAAAGGGGTTTGAATATATAGATTTTTGGCTTTTTGTTTAATTAGCATTGTAATTATATTGATTATGATTGGTTTGATTTAAATTTGTAGAGAGAAAAACAATAAATTAGTTTTGTTTGGATTACAGAGTGGTCAAGTCAATATGAATGAATGACTATTCAAATTTATGATGTTTCAGTATTAATTAGATTGTAGTAAATATTGTGATATTGTGATTTCATAAGTGCATACTTATAAATACATTAAACTAACATGCTTTTATCAATAAAATAGCATGTTGAAGTGGGTAATAATACCATTAAAATATAAATATTGTGATTTCATATTTTTAATCAAAAATAATAATGGTAAAGTACCACTCTGCTGGCTGTAATCTTAACTACCTTATCTAACTAACCAATATCAATTATCAACAACATTCTTAAACCTTAAATAAAAGAAGAAAAAGTTAGAAAAGGGGCCACTAGAGAAAGAGTTACAAAAATCTGGAAGAATTGAATAAACCTGTACAATACTAACCTCCTTTCTTGAGTGACAAGAAGCAACAAAATCTTTAATGATTTTAATTTCTTTTATAAAGGAATTTGCATTACCCTTGCTTAATGTTTCTGTGAGATGATCTACTAAAAAGATTTTCTTTTTATTATGTTTTGATCTTTAAACTTGATACTAATGCGATTATTCCATATTTCAACAATTACTTATGTGAATTTAGATAAAAACATGGTTGCTACCAAATGATTCTAAGAATCCTAGAAAAACAAAAGTAGGAAATTACCAAATTGCATCACTAACGACACTCAAACTAATTTCACAACATAGTAGCAAATGAACAAGAAAAGGTGATAAAAAAAAATTGTAACACTAAAGATTGAAAGATACCACAAGATCTCTCTTTCTAAGCATGTCATCATATGATATGAAGATGTCTCCATAAGATAAAAAAGCATAGCCCTCTCAAATTTTGTAATTTCACAAATATATACTTTTAAAAGTATGATAATATGATGTTAATATTACAAGTAAATTCATATGTATATGAATATAACTTTGTTCTAAATTGGATTAAATGATTCAATAGAATCTATTCAATAAATTCATTTTTTTATTTTTTATTTTATAATTTATATTACATTGAATTTCTTTAATAGACATGTTTAATAAGTATTCGTTCATGACTAATAATAATATCATGTAATATTTAATATCTGTATATTTTGTTAAGAAAATCTAATTCAGTTGGCTGAGTGAGTTACGTAATTTCTTAACTTCATTTAATTTATATTTACTTACCACTTCACTTTTCAAAATCTTATATTAATAATTAATATTTCACAGAAGTAACATTCAAATCCCACGCGCAAAATAGCCTCATTGTCTCAACCTTTTGTGTACAACACTTGATCAACATTACAATGATTTGTCTGTAAAAAAAAGAAAAAAAACCATGTGCATCAGATTTGTCAATGGTTCAAAGCATTCCATTGAAAAATATATGCAGTTAGTTCACAGTTGTTTTGCTTATACACACAGTTTGTCAAATATGATACATTAATATTGAATGAAGGGCCTTTTGTTTTGAGTTTTTCCCAAGAATTTGCTGACAATGGCACTCTGGTAATTCTGCTGGACTGAATTTGTGTTGTCATGCAGCTTGTCGTCTTTCTCTTCTCCAGTCCCATGGCTTTTCAGGATTGTTTGAAGCCCATAACCCAACACGCTTTGCTCTGGCTTGTTTTTCCCACTAAGATAAGAACTTAAGAAAAATTAGGATACATATAACTTTGAAAAATAATGAAAGAACCATAACATTGGTTAGTAATTTTACTGTTTCTAGTTCCTGCCGTTTGTCATAGGCTGTGTAGTGCCATGCTAAACCCTTCTTCAACATGATTTCCTAATCACAAATGAAAATCAAAATGAGAAACTTAGAAAGTAATGATAAATGTATAGATTGAGAGCAAAACAATGAAATGATTACCTGTACAAAAGTGCCATTACAATAGATATCACCTACACAACGACCATAGCGATCATCTCCATAAACAAGGACCCTCAAAGGCTTTCCTTGAACAATCTTGACCAGTTCAGCTTTAGCTTCCTTTCCGTATGGCATTGCACTTTCTGGTGCATCAATACCCCTGTTTTATTGCTAGAGTTCATTACAGGCTTCCACAACAACTTAACATTCTACCACTAGTGCTTGTTTGGTCATTACCTTAATCGAATTCTATACTTCTTAGCTAGGATTTCCTCGTTTTGAATATGAATCACCCTAAATAACCAAACAATTAGAAGAAAAATATCAAGTGTTGGAAGCATAGACATAAGAAGTTGGGAAACTACAAACCAACCGATATCCTGAATCAATTATCTGTTTGTGAAATGCATCAGCGTCTTCAAAGTTCCTTCGGGCACGTGCTTCTGATCTTCTCACTGCTGCTGTATGAACGTTGCCAGGGACAAATGCTGATTCTCTGGGGTCTGTTGTGCTAACATACACTGTTACGGTATCCCCATCTGCCACTGCTTTTGCATCAACCTAGTCCCATTGCAAATAATGATGAACCATGTCATTTTGTCAAAAACCACATTTTCAGCACAAGTACACATGATTTTATTTTATGGACTGCATAGAAATGTTATTCTTACAGGCAAGGTGTGCATTTCAAATTGAACTCCATCAGGCAAAGTTGACGGGGGTTGAATAGTTCCTTGAACAAGGGTGTGTGGTGGAGGAAGACCATAGAAAGCCAACAATCCCTATAAATTAAGCAACATAAATTTCATCCACAACGAGCTTTGTCTTTTCCAGTGCTCTCATACTTAATTCAAGGTTAGGAAGTTCATGCAAACCTCAACATCTGCTTTTTGGTGTCTTTTCAATGTCCGAATGATAAGTGTAGCTGCTTCTTCAGGTGTCTTAGGAGGGGGTTTTGCCTCTTTCCAAGCATCTACTAACTTTCTATACCTTCAAAAAAATTGTAAGGAACAGAAAGGGCACATATAGTTCAAAGGCAAATTTCTCAATAATCACTAGCAAGAAAATAAAACAAATTAAGTTTTTTATATAAATTAATCAGAATGCTAGTATAAGGACTGTGGTGACATACCAATTAGCCTGGGCCTTCTTAGAAGACACAACATGCTTGCTGAGTCCTTCTGGAACCTAAAAGATTGCAAAAGGGAAAACATGAAGACCTCACAAAATCAGTATACTAAATTAGCTGAAAAGCATAAAAACCTCACAAAGTGAACATGCCAAATTAGCTGAAACACAGAATTAGAGAAAGTGTGAGTTCCTAATTAAAGGATTAAGGGAGCAACATGCATGCACCTGGGAGGTGATGTCAAAGTGAAAGAGATCATGGGCAAGTGCTGATACACCAACGGTGGCAGAGGACACGCCGTGAGGTCCAAGTGAATCAGAATCACCAGCTGCAGTGGGCTTGCAGCAATGCCCGTACAGAAACCTCAGGGCGTTCCCCATGATTGAGTTTGATCAAAGGTTGAAACTTTGAGAAAATGGGGAAAAAATCTAGGGGCGAGAACAAATCAGGAATTGGGATTGGTCCAGAGAAAGTGCACCAAAAGACAGGTGGCGTGCTATGATTGGCTCTTGCCTTGTTTCTTACTTTCTTCTGATTTGATAATGTTGTTGGGAAGGAACTGTGAAGGTGCTCGTCAACGGTTTAACGTAAAACGTTGGTGACGCTTTTGATGGCTAAATTTACCAAACTACTACAATTTTTATTCAAAATATTTTAAAATTTATCTATTAGATTTTTTTTTTGTCAGTGATAATTTAAAATACGGTTTGGTTGTCATCAAAGACTCTTTTTGAGACTTCCTAATATCAATGACTAAAGTTGTTTTTTTATACTAATATGAATATGAATATAAATATAGTAATATGTAAAATTTTTAAAATGTAAATGAAGACGAATTTATATATTATATAATTATAAAATTATATAAATTGATAATAAAAATTTATATATATAAATGATTAAAAAAAGATATTTTTATGATTGTTGAATTTTTTTTTTTTTAATCATAATAAAAATTTATATAATAAATTTGAATTTTTAACTATATATTTTTTTTTAATTATGTTAGAGTTATACTAAAATTATTAAAAATTTAACAATTTTTTTAAATTAAACGGATACATATGAATATGAATATCGATATCTATAACTCTAATGCAAAAAGAGAGTGACCATTTAACATTTAATAGTGTCCTTTCACAATTTATTTAAGGAAAAGTGGTGATAGTTGGTAGGAAAAGGTTTGAAAATAATAATTGTTGGTACTTTACTGATAGAAAGGGAAAACGACAAAGCAAGGTTATCATTTCAAATGAAAAGGAAAATGTGCTGTGAAAGACTTGATTTTAATTTTCCATCTATTTTTTGTAGTGTACTTAATTATATTTGTGTTAATGGTTATTTTGTTGTCTTTATTTTATATATTAACAAATGTTTTACTTTTTCACATAATTATGTATAATTTTTATTATTATAATATAGTTTCTTTATTTTTTTATTTTCTTATTATTGTTAACTAGACCCAACATTATTCAAGCATAATATTTTAATAAACACTTTTCAAATCTTGAAATGTGATAATTTCTTTTTGAAGTGTATGCTTGGGTGTTTAAATTGTAGACTTGATTTTGGATTTATTAGATATATTTGAATAAGTATATAAGGCTTCGTTTATTTTCACTGTTTACTATGAATGAAAGATGTGAGAAAAAAAAAGACATAAATATATTATTTTGTTGTCTTGGTACATATATAGAGATGAAAGAAGTAAAAATACACATTAATCAATAAGGACTCAATAAGGATTCGTATTAGTAGTAATTTTTTCACCTATTTTTTTATTCTCATATTATTAATCGAAATATATATCTTCACTTTTCATTTTTTTTTTTCCTTCCATTTTCCACCCGTTCTATCCAAAAAAATGAAATAAAATTTTTGTTATATATGAAAAAAACTCATGCGAAACCAACATACATAATCACGAATTAACTGAAGAAAATAAACAATACAAGATTTATCGTGATTCGTCGTCAACTGTAACCTATATTTACACGGACAACTATTAGATTTTCATTCTATCATCTTGCACACACAATGATTAAGCTCACTCACTAAACATGGTGCCTAGTCAGTCCAATCCAATTGGTCTTGGCTTCATTCCCAACAATCTCCCAATTGAAGTCACAGAACAATGTTCACCTACGTTTCAAATGTGTACTATGATTAACCTCACTCACTGAACATGGTGTCTAGTCAACCTAATCTAATTGGTCTTGACTTCGTACCGAATAGTACCGAACAATACAAGTTGACAAATGAAAGCTGCAGAAATTAATAGTTGCTTGCTGCATTCCTCTTCCATCTCTGTTCACTTGTTTTTTGCCAAACCCAACAGGGAGATTGTGGTTGCCAACCCTATCGAATGAGTGGAAGCCAGTAATTCCCAAATCAACAATTTGGAATAAAGTTTGATGCACCTTTCATTCACACAAAGTGAAGGATTCCATCTTTCAAATGCAGAACCAGATTCTTCACTGCATGCTTTTTCATATAAATATGGATGCAACTCATCACACTCTGTTTAACATAAACACCCTACCCTTTTTCTTTCTTCTACCTTCTCTAGGCTTCTAACATCAGAAACTTTAATTTTTTGTCATTTTTCCACTCACAGATAATTAGAATGGCGAATGTAAGAAACTTACTACTTGCCTATTTCATTCTTTTGCTTTCAGCTATATATGGCACAGCAATGAAACTCATTTAACTTTCTTGTTTTGTGTCATCGTTTTGTGTCATCAGGTGGTGGAAGTGAAGGTTGGTTTACACTGTGACGAGTGTATCAAAAAAATTCTTAAGGCCATCAAGAAGATTGAAGGTAAGTAACTCATTTCCAAAGGTCACAATGATATAACTAGATATACCATGTTTTGTTTTTTTACTTAATAAGAAAGAACTTAAGTAAAAAAAGTTACTTAAGCCTTCAAATTAAGTTAAATCCTATTAAATAAACTGTCATAAGATAAAATTTACTTTCACTGATTTATTAATTTATAAGATAAAGTTTACTGTCACTATGTATAACTATCAGGTTTACATAGGTCTAATCAAGGTTTTGTCGCATACTTGATGTGTGAAGAGACTTCACAGTTCAGTTTTTCTGTGAAGATCCCTTGGTTACCATGAATAATTTGTGTGTGGCCTTGCAGATATTGAGACGTATAACGTGGACAAACAGTTGAACAAGGTCATCGTTACAGGTGATGTTACAACGGAAGAAGTTATTAGGGTTCTTCAGAAGATTGGCAAGAATGCAACCCCATGGGAAAATACTCAACCCAATTGCTGAATTCAAGTTTTCTTTTCCTCAAGAAACATCTAAATTAAGGAGATAAATTATAGTGTACACGAGTGAAGTTAAATTCTATCAGATATGTAGAGTTTGAAGAGGTATAGTTATAGTTCCATTTCAATTTTGTAATGCTTAACCTTTACCTCAGAACAGAAACACCTGATAGAGAGACATCAAATGAAGGAAGGGATCAATAAAAACAATTATTCTAGTTATTTGTATACAGTCTGATTGTTTAACATTGTTTACAGTGACAAAAAGGGAGTAATATAACTTGTCATAGCAATAGTAAGAGTAACCGTGATTGTTGTTGCTGTGTTTGTCTCATGATGTAACACACATCTCTATTAAATATACAAATGATGTTTAAGTATCAACCAAAACCAAGAAATGAAGGAGTGTAGATGAAAACCAGCAGTGTATTAAAGCATATGCAAGATTGCAGATGAATTCATGATACAACTTACAAGTACAAGCAAAACATTGATGAGATGTTATAACAGCTGCAGTTATCTACTTTATACATAACTTTAAAATTGGGAGGTTCAATTGAAAATTAGCTTAGCATATTGATGGTCATGAAAATAATCTGGCAAAGTTGACAAAGCATTTTATGCTGGAAAACCAAAAACTCAGAGATAAATGGTGGAAGTCACAGATGGTGCTTTTAAAGAAAACAGGGTAATGGATGTTGGATAAAAATGAGTAGTCCTATTGGGATATTTAAGTCCACTTTTTCAAAGCACTTGTTGTTCTTAGTTAGTCAAAATTATATATTTGGTCAGATGTGTAATAATTTGTTACAATTTTATATTTGTGTTATACATTTTAATTTTTTTGATAAAAAGGTTTAGTTAAAAATTTGTTCTAAAAAAATTATCAATTATTATTTTGAAAATAAAGATGAAAAAGGAAATGATGTTCATCCAAACATGTTTTGAAGCTATATTTAGATTGTCATTTGCAGGTGTTTAAACTTATATTGAAAATAGGTTGGAAGAAACATTGTCTTTATTACTTATGGATTAAAAGTAATTTTTGAAAATTATGCACTCAACCAAAAGTTTGAAAACTCACTCCTGAGATTCCAAAAGTTCATTAAAGCCCAAGGACACATTGACCAAGAAATGCTTTTCCAAACATAAACTAATACGTCAATTTAATTCATAAAATTATGAATATCAATTAATTTTAATCAAGATATTATCAAGTTGCAGCAGTGAAAACAAAAATAACTTATATTAAACAATTTTTAACCTGAAGTTTCTTTTTCTTTAATTCCAAAGATTAATTTAATTAGTACTCGTAATTTTAAGAATTATTTTGGTGTATTGCTTTTTATAAACTCATCAAGTTGGTAAGTGACCAATTTCTACTAATTGCTAAGAATTATTTTATAGTTTAAATGTGTTATATTTTCACCTTTATTTCAAAATAATAAATGAATAGATACGAATTGATAATAAAAAATAGTTTTCACCAAACAATTAAAAATTTTAATTGTATAAAAAGTAACAAATATAAACTAATATACCACTTGCAAAGAAGCTTCCTTTGTTGCAATGCATATGAATTGCATTATCTAAATATCATTTCTTTGACCAAAAAGCCAAAGAGGGTATTGTGTCTTACTCTGAGTTACCTCTTTTACCTACAAATCTACGATCAGTTGTTGACCCACATCACTATGTAACTCATCGTCTTCTAAAATATTATATAAAAAAACTTAATATATACTTTTTGGTTCACTTATTAGTATGTTCTTAATCATGCCTTTTATTTATTCAAAATTGCCATAAACATTCCAAAATGACGTGTAATTGACTTGATACTTCCATACACACTTTTTAACTTTTTAAAATAATTAAGTAAAGAACAAAAGAAAAATTAAAATGAAGTTGAAAAATATCTTCTAACATTCTTATAAACATGAAATTCATATGTTAATTAGTCACACCCTGATAAATCATAATACTATCTTGTTATCTCCTTTCTCAATGATAATTTGGTTAAAACAAGAAAAAAAAATCCAGTTATAAAGCTTAAGATCTGGAAAATAGATGCATGATTGACAATTGTAACTGTGAAAGAAACTAAATTTATCTTATAGAAACATTACAACAACATGAAAATGAAAATGGAGAATGTAAAGAAATTTCTAAAGCCACGAGACTGAAACTTTTATGTATGTACATAAACAGTGGTGGTGGGCCTAGCTGATCTATGTACATGAACAGCGGTGATGGGCCTAGCTGATCTACCTGGGCTGGTGAATAGCCCGAGGACTAACTTTGGGCTTGACGAACTTTGGGGCCTTTTCAACATACCTAGGCGCTTCGGCCCAACCTCCTCCAGAGCTTCGCCATTTGAGCACCCCCAAAGACACCACCTCTTTTCCTTCTTCCCCTTCGTTCTCTTCTTCTTCTTCTTCTGTATCCATTAATATTAAACAATTAATTAATTGAAAACATAAATATAAAAAAAAAAAATTAACGAAAAATGGGAAGTAGAAAGTTACCCAGATCTAAGTCGAAGTCGAAATCAAAAAGCTCGTTCTGGTACTGGGGATCTTGGAAGCACTCGCGGAGCCAGTAGTCGCGGAACCACGCGGAGGAACGAACCAAATTCCACCATTCGTCGGAGAAATCCTCCACCGTCCGATAGGCGAGCGGCACGAACATTGGAGCGTTGGGATTCAATCTGGAGGAGGTGGATGAAGGAGAGATCACTTCCATTGCAAACAAACAGGATAAGGATAACAGAGACCACTGAAGAAAAATAGATAATAGGTGTCAAAGTTTGTGCTTATCCACTCGGAGGTGGGTGGGTATTTATAGCGAGTGTGGGAGCCAAAACGACGTCGACTTGGGTGTTGGGAGCATTGCACACGTGACACGCGTGAGCCTCCACTTCGAACACGGTTTTTGGATCAGCCACTGTTTTGAGATATTTTTATCACATGTATGGTTCACTTCATGGGTCATGATGATGGATGGCATCCTCATTCTCATTGTATTCATCATACATAGATACATTGGAGACAAGGTTACACACTTACACGTCATTTTTTGTCTGTCCTCATCTTCTTGGAGTGCTAATTGTACAACTAGGTTTGGATCTACTTTATTAACTGCTGCATTTTAATTAATTATATAGTCATTACATCCTTAATTGTTGCTAATTATTAAGTTCTAATTTTAATTTTATGTCATCTATACATACTAATTATCTTTAACAGGTGATTATTTAATTATGTTAATTTCTTCAAAGGGTGTATGGTTATTTGAGAAAATAATTAAATGTAGAAGTTGTACGATAAATCTCTGTGAGAAAGAAAACTTTTACAAGATATTATTTTAGGGCATAATTTAATTTTTTAAAAAAATTGGTTAAACTTATTTACTGGCAATATTGGTAAAATGTGTTGTGTTATTTAAAATTACTATTATTATTATTTTCAAGAAACCCTAATTAACATATTAGTTAGAACGAGTTGATAGTGGATATTTCACCGGACTAAACCTGTGCAAGGTTGAAATGATTCAAAAAATTAGAAGTAAAAATATGTTATGCAATATAATATATATTATCTTTGTAAATTTTAAAGGTTAATTAAAAAACGAATAGAACCATTATATTGTGTCCTATTTTTAAAATTAAAATTAACCTTGTAAGTAAGTTGTGTTTAGATTTGAGTTGTGTCATACATATTAATCTGGAAGGAATTTAATAAAGACTTACCCCAAAAAAAACGAAAGTCTAATATAATATGTAGAGAGGAAACGCGTTTTTCTATAGGAAGAAAATTAGGAAGTAAAGAAGGTATAAAGTAAATTATTTGAAATCATGTATAATATTCCATAAAAGATAATTTTTTTATAATTTTTTAGTATTATTTTTAATTAAATAATTTATTATTTAATATAATACATGCATATTGATCCAATCTCTCTAAAAGTAATTGTGCAACTTTTTAAGTAATATTTGCATAACATAAATAGTTTTAAAAACAAGTTAATTTTATTCCTACAAATCTAAGTATACAGCATAAATATATAAATAGTTTTTATTTCATTTGCTTTGTAATAATCAAGAGTAAAGGGAGATAAAAAAAATCACTTTTCATCATTAAAATTAAATTTTTGTAGGGTGATTGTGTGTGTGAGAAATAAAACAGGCCATTAATTTGAGTATATTATTTTCTTTACTGTTATAATCAGTGGTAGAAAAAAATGAAAAATATGATATGTAATAAATTTGTGATACAGATTCAATAAACTATGCAATTTTGAGGTAGACTGTTTCTTTAAACTGGAATCTTTTGGTTTCATGGTAGAATGTCTTGTACTTGTTAGGCCAATATGTTAACCATATCCAACCTCTTACCTCCCACTCCATCGTCTTCCCCACAACACCTTTATCCACTTTCCAACACACCCTTTCTCCATATTCATCACCTGCAAAAATAACCCCTCCTTGCCTAGTGAAAGGACGATAAACACTTGAGTACCTGTCTTTGAACCATGACTTTGGGTTAAACATCGCAACCTTTGAAGGCTTTGACGAGAACACTTCCTTCCCATCGGTGCTATCATGAAGAAACCAGTTCAAATTTCCACTGTACCCATTAACAGATTCTTCGAATTTCCACGGCTTTAAGCTCACAGTTGTGGATTCTCCTGCCGATACGCTGAGTCCCATATAAGGGTTCGGTGGATCGAACGAGGCTTCTATTCCTTTCTCCACTCCAAACTCTATTACCGGATTCTCCGAGGATTTCCCAACTGATACACTCAACACTTGGTGTTGAAGCGTGGGGGTTAGTTGCAGCGAGATTCTTGAAGGAAAATGTTTTTCAGCTGCACCTGCTCCTCGCTCTCTCATCATACTGTCATCTACTAGTTTCAAAACATCGCATCTTTCCACAGAAGCGTAAATATTTCAGCAGTTCAACATGATAAAAAAACAAACGAAGAATGAAAACACCTTCATATTAATTACCTTATGTTGTCAATGTTCACCACGATTTCGACCCATTTCTCTTTCATTATGACTTTGTAGTTGAATTGAAGAACGCCTTCAAGTTGTTGATATTTGAGAGAGAATTGAAGTCTCTCGTCAGGTGGATGGTTGTTTGCATTCACAACATCCATGCTTATGACGGGGCAGTATAATTGAACTTTCCATAACCCACCTGTTGAGAATGCATAAGAAAATAGAGGTGATGGAGTTCTGAAGGTGATGTGACCATTGGGATGTGTTTCTTGGAGCTCCACAATCCAATTTGTGATTGCAAGGTTCACGGAACGCATCCACTGCTCTTCTAAGTTGGAACCCAAGAGTTTCATTAGTAGCTTCGATGCTTGCCTTGACTCACACCCTGCCAGTTGTTCTTTCAAAGTGCTGAGACAATTATAACGAAGATCAGAAGGGGCTTCGTATATGCAAACTAGGAACAAGAGAGTGAGGAAAGCAAGGTTGAAAATGTCTTGGAAATTAGAAATAGAGTCAAGTTTGGGAAACTTGATATAGGAAACCTTCTTCTTGTTGGAGCCATAATGAAGGATATCTTGTATGAAATTAACAAGGAGATTGGAAATGGTTTCACCATCTGTTAACCTCATGGTTTTGGTGTTAGGTTTGAAAGGTTTAGAGGTCCAAAGAGATATAGGGATGCTGAAATCTGCCACAATGGCTAAAGAGAGACTTGAGGATTGGTGGTGATTTTTTGCTATGATAAGATTAAGTGATGGTTGAGATGAGTTTGTGGAACACATGCTCATAGACATGGAATCTGTTTTCCATTCTGAGATTGGTGGACTGTTTTGAATCCATGAGAACACATCAAGAAATCTGTAATAAGCCATGGCATAAACCTAGCTAGGTGTTGGTTGTGGGGCTTCAGATGTTCGTCAAGTTCTCTATTTAACAGACGAAAAGTAAATTAGCAAAGATTCTTGTTGGGCAAGAAAGGTCAAAAGTAGTAGTGCATGTGATTTGTATGATGATATTAGAATTTGGGAAAAGCAAGATAGAATATTTGTAAGTAGAAGATAAAGACTTTTTCTTGTGTTCTATCGTTTCCCACATATGGTAACTGTCTAAAAATGCATGCATGATTTTAGCATAGCTACAAGACGCAATAATAAAACCAAAAGTGGAATCATTTATTTAGATAGGATTGTTTAACTTTGCTATAGTTTATATTTTAATTTATCTCAACCCAGTTTAGTATCTAATATTCTTTTAATAATTATGTATTTTAAATTGAAGATGTGTCAATTGCTTACTGAGAAATATTTGATTGTCCACCACGTTAGTAGCATTTTTGTGGTTCTTTACGTGGCTTCACTTTGAAGCCTTTGAATCTGGTTGCAGATAACACTATGTCTCTGTAATGGAAATATTCGTTATTCACTCAATAAGTGATGAAATTCTCTTTCAACAAATTATGACAGAAAAATAACATAAAATAAGAGAAGGAAGAGCAATCATAGATTTACATTTATTACTTGACGTGTGGCACTTGAAGGGCAAGGGCATCTTTTGTTTGTAAAATGGGCATTGGATTCTCTACCCACATGCGTGAAAATCTTAGCTAGATATAGTGCTTATTTAACCAATATACCTAGTGTTTTAGCTAGGAAACTTTTTTAGTTGGAACTCGGATTCGTGTCTAATGGAATGTTTGTCAATAATAGTTCATATTCGCAAGTTGCTTACTTTGTTAACATTTTCCATTTGTGCATGTTAAATTGTTAATAACGTTCATGGAAGGATGACACTAACAAGGAGAAAGATGGATTATTGGTGATATATATATATATATATATATATATATATATATATATATATATAGTTCCTACAGGTTCGAATTATTTTTTTTGGTGCATTCCTTCGGGTTTAGGGATCTTCGATCGTTTTGGATTTTCGATGTTTTTGGATTTTCGATGTTCTTAGATCTTCAATCTTCTCAACAGGATACTTATAATTGTGCTCCGATGTTTAAGTGAATTTAGATTTGACTATATAGTTTAGGGTTCAAATTTCATTACATTCTACCTTGAGAAATTCACTTATTTGTTTGGGCTTTAAGTTGTATGGGCGATAATTTCTGGCATGTTTACTTTGTGATCTTTGCTAATAATATTGTTAGGTTTCACACACTATTGAAAAGTTAGAAATGTAATGTGCTCAGATGTCGAAATGCCAGATAGGTATACGAATACTCAACTCTCATAAATTCGACAATTAATACATATATATGTAAACATCTGAGTTCGAATGTATATGTATATTTACGGTTTGACAGTACATATACATATGTGTGTCTATATATATATATAAAGATGTGTCATACATATACATAGAAATAACATTGTGTTTAAGAATGTGAAACTTGACATAGTAGAATTATTTATTGTTCACACAACTAAAAAATGGTTATTGATAACTTACAGATTTTAAATTGGCTAAGTAGTCTTATGTTGAATGGTGTTTTGACCTTATTATTGATTAAGATCTATAAAGAAAATCACAATAAGGATACACAATGTATAATTGTTTTCTTTTTGCTTAAATATTTTGTTTGCTCTCACTTAATCTTAATATTAGTCAGGGACATTGGTTTTGTTTCTTCTGCAGATATACTCTGTTTGCGGATTCTCAAAACAAATCCAAGCTATGAGAGAGTTTTCTATATCATATATGCCCTCAAACTATAGCTACAATTGAACTTTGAAAGGAATATAGGTGCACCAATGATCAATGATGCAAAGCCAAGGAGACAATTTTAGTCTAATAATAGACATAATATATTTGGTATTGATGAACATGAAGCAGAGAAGGATGCAAAGGTCCCAAGGTGACATTTTTTTTCCCCAAAACAAACACTTTCATGAAATTCTACTAGATAAGACGAATGGTAAATAGCCTGAGGCATCAATGGGACTTTTTTTTATGGGATAAATTTTGAATGTATATATTTTTTTTTGGGAAGTTTACATTGATAAGTTTTTTGTAGTTTGACTTGGGTGGATATGGATGGGATCATTGGTCAGTTTGCTGCTGAAAAATGGATGAAAATATGTAACTTTATGCATATTAAACTAAAAAGAACAGGAATATCGTCATTCTATTTTTTAAACATTGTTAGATTTTTTTTTTAAAAGGTTGTAGTACTCTAATTATTTTTTTTTTTCTTTATAAAGGGATTAGAGTACCCTATAACATTGTCATAGCGACATTATGATGCAAAACCTAAATCACTTTATTAAAAGACATAATATCTATTAATGTTAACCAATATTTGTTAATCTAATATACTAATTAACTTTTAATTAACTATCTTAATTATATTATGCTTTCGTGTTACATAACTCTATTTTATTTTATTAATTGTATTAAAGAACCAAGAAATTATTATATTATTTTGCATACGATTACAATATTTCTAAAATTACATTTTTACTACACGAATTAAACTAATATTTAAGAAAAAATAAATGTGCCTTAATATAATGTATGTATTATATATTACAATTTACTTTTGTTTTCACAGCAATATATTAGAATTTACTTATTAATATAGTTATTATAGTAAGGTAACTATATATTATGATGATTTTTAATACTAGAATTACAACTTTAATCATTAATATAACTTTTTTTAGTGTTAGTTATCAATAAAATAATCTACATTAGAAGACCGAGAGACTCTCCAATTATTTTTAATGGAAGGATCCACTAAAAGGAATATTACACTTACAAAGTCTAATGTAGATGAGAAAAGGGTTTAGTAGAGGAAGAAAAAATTTGGAAGTAAAGAAAGTATATAGTAATTATTTCAAATGAAGTGTATTATGGTTTTTGAATGGGGAGAAAGCTGAAAGTTATATTCTATTCTGTTTGATTGATAATGGAAAATATGAATCATAAGTCTGACACAGTTTGGAATATTTAATTTGAAGTGTTATCCACTCTCATACACGCAATTCATCAAAAGAAAAGGAACGAACCTTGGTGAATTATGAATTTATGATGATCACGAAGGGTATATACCCAAATGAATGCTTATGTTAACTATTTTCTTACTCTTAACCAACTTTAAAGAAAAGAAATATATATATATATATATATATATATATATATATATATATGCTTCCATTTCTGCTTTGCTGCCTAATCCATTAAGTTTCAACGTATTCATTCGTATCGATATATATCAGTAAACCTAAGAATATATTCCTACTTTTGGATTACAAATACTTAATACTTTTTTATAGAAAAGGAAAGTGTAGTTGTTGTATACACAAGGAACTATACTCTTTTTTACGTTACATGTTACATGATACGATCTATTAAGAACACTTAACATTACAAGATTTTAAGGAAATTCTCTTATGGATCAGTTCGTCTTTGTTTGATTTCCTTTGGAAGATTAAAGCTTTTTTTTGGAAGACTAAAACTTTGTCCTCAATTCAATTTACTACTTGGTTAATTTAATTGCTTATGAGGATAATTTGGAAACACTAGGGGATGCAGTTGCTAGTAACTTATGTTGTTTTTGCAGGCTTAATGTAGAGACAACTTGTCATTTATTTTTTGAATGTAAATTTGTTTGGTTAGTTTGGAACTAGTGCTACGTTTGGTTGGGGTTGGCATCGATGGACCATTTTAATCCCGCCTCACATTTCTTACATTTTAAACTGTTAAACATACTTGTTATGGCAATGATGTATGTGGATGTGTTTGAATTGCAATTGTTGGTGAAATTTGGAAACATTGGAACAAACACTTTTTAAAAGGCGAAATGATTAATCATTCTGGAGTGTTCACATTGGTTCAATTAAAGGTATGGTCCTGAGTTACATCTAAAATAGCTTATGCCTAGCTTTTTTATTCCGATTGGTGCTTTGTCCCTCTGACTTTTATGTTTTTTATTAAGTGATTATGAACTTCAAGATATTTTCTTTATGTAGTATGAATGTGTGGTGTTGGTTTGTTATTTGGTGACTTGTTTTTTCGTTTAGTCTAATAGGCTTTTTGGCAAACTGTAAGGGAAAGGTGAGATTTGTTATATTGTGTTCGGTATAAGGGTTGGATCATCTTCGAAGTGGTTCATATTATTTATTTTTTATTGTTGATAAAATAACATAACACTTAACAAATTATTATTTTATTATAATATAATGTTTTATTCTAAAAAATAGTTATAAAGTAATTGTTTTTTTTATTATTTGGACTGCAAACTTTATTGCCTATACTATTACTGCATACTACCACATTGGATACAAAAGGATTTAGATTTAATTAATTGTCAGATTAATTAACTAGTAGAATTAGACACTTTAATATATCCTTTTAAACCTTTAATTTAATAGCTTGAGTGGTACTAAGAGAAATTATTTATATTAAATAAACCAAATGTTTAAGGATGTTTTCTCAGTGTGTGAAGATTGATTGTATAGAAATTAGGCAAATTATGAGAAACCTAAGCCTTATGGAATGGTTAGGAATGAAACCAGGTTCATGAGCGTGCTGTTTTCTAATTAAAGAGAACAATAAATGATAATGACCCTTCTGTCGTAAATAGGAATACAACCTTATATAAGACATAAGATATTGAAGTTAGACCCTATTACTAAATTTGGTATTCATTTTTAACTATTTGTGTTAAATCGTTTCTTAAAATTACTTCATATATAAATATTTTAGAAAGTAACACTTTTATACTATTCATAACAAATTTAATTTATACAGATATTGATTTTCACTTTCAACTAAATTTAGTTTGTTTTTTTATATTAACTTTATCTTGTATAAGTATCTTTACAATTATGATAGGATCATATCATGTTGATCTAATAGAAGAGACGTAAATTTTCACTTTATGCGAGATCTACCAATGTTGCGTATAAGTAGTTTGTGTCTTAATTCTATAACAAAACACGACACGGGTGTATGTGTTTTAAGCTTTTCTGAATCCAATAATGGAATTCATTCCCAATTTCAAAGTGATTTGTGGGTGAAGGATTTTGTGATTTTCGTCCAATTCAATGGAGTTTTGGAAAATATTTGCCTAAATACCTTAGGGATACTCTTGTCTCTCTTTTGAGGGTCACCATAAAAGAAGCCTTAAATATATAAATATATAATTTTGAAACTATATCAATTATTAAATCAATAAAAATACACTACAAGAGAATCCGTAATTACTAACTAATTAGTTAAAGAAAATCCAATTCATTATATTGATTAAGTTAGATATTATTTTATAAATTAAAAAATTATTGATATTTAAAGTAGTTTTTATTAATAATAAATGTTTATGAAATAATTTGTAAATTGATATTTAACATTAGTTACCAAAAGTTTTAACTAAATTAGTCACTAATTTAATTAAATAATAATTTAAAATATAAAGTAGTTAATAGGTAATATTAAATATCAATTTAGAAACTATTTTATAATTTTTTATTAATAAAAAAATTATTTTAAATATTAATAATTTTTTAATTTATAAAATAGTATTTAACTTAGTCAATACAATGAATAATTATTTATAGTATTTAAATTAGTTTTATTTGAAATCTAGGTTAAAATGGGTAAAGTTTTTAATTTATTTAACTAAAAAAAGGTCATACTACAATTGTATCTTAGAGACTCATTAGTAAAAATGTGACAATAAATAAAGAAAGAGAAGAGGAAAAAGCATTGAGATTTTTGCATACTCACCAAACTACATATTTTTGAATGACGATTGAGAATTTCTTCACCGTTAGATCAAATTGATTTGTGGACACGAGGTTTATCAAAAATTTCGTAGGTTTCAATTGTTAGATTGTTGACACAAGGTTTAGAATGAGATAAATGGTGCTCCTTTCTTGGAGTTTTTTTATTTCTTTTTTTCTAATTTTAGAGATTTTTTATTATTTTTTGTTGTTGATTGAATGCATTATTTGTACTTGTAAGAGAATATAGGTTTTTATTCTAGTTAAAGATTTTTGTATTTCTTGTCCTAGGATTTTTCTTATGCGGATTTACTTTTATGTGAGTTTATTTTTGTGATTCTCACACATTTTTGTAAAAATTGAGAAAAATTTATTCTACTACTTATTACTCTGTTTTAAATTATTATTTTATTAGTTTGATACATTTGTTAACTTATGGCAATTGCTTCCTGCACCCAATCAATTGTGACTGGCACCCGATACACTTTTAAAAATTCTAAAATGTCCTTGTCTTCTTCATTTATGAAAACATTGAATGGTGAGGAAAAGGAAGTTCATGAATGTGTGAAGCTTTGCTTTGAGCTGCAAAAGAGAAGGTTGTGCTTCGTTCATTGTTGCTAAGTTGAGTGTAAGCTTCGTTTGCTAAGTTAATGAGGTAAGTAATCCATTTTCGTTCTTTTTTGGTTTTTTTCTCGAGCTCAGCTGGTCCTGGATATCAGAATCTGGAATTCTTTTTTTTTTGCCTACGGATATTAATATCCGGAAGTCAAAATTTTCAATATGGATATTAATATCCAGAACTATTCGTTGCTTCCGGACGCTGATATCCGTAGTTCATAATTGCCTTACGGATGAAAGTATCTGAAACTAGTATTTGCAATCCAGATATATATATCCAGAAGTTAACTGTTGATATTTTTTTGGTTATGGATTAATTTATCCGGAAGTGAAGTGTTCATTTTTTTCAACAGCCGAATGGATACAACAGAGTCATACATGGGAGTTTTAGGGGAGATTGATGTGTGGGATGGATTAGATGATGTTGATCTGGAGCAGTCAACAAGTTATAACGCATTAGATAATGAACACAGGGCACATGAATGTAGTGAGGCATTTTCTACAAATGAGGTATGGTCAATGTTGGGTTGTGAATGTTTTTTTTATGAATTATTTTTAAATTTGGCATATGTTATTGTAGGTATTTCGTGATCGAGATGAGCTGTTAGAATGGGCGAGAAGTGTTGGCTATAGTTATGGGTTTGTCATTGTTATATTAAGTTAAGATACATGGACGGGCCAACGAGGAATGATGACCTATGTATTGTTAGGTTGTGAGAGATGAGGTAAATACAGACGGTATAAAAAAAAAGTAGATGTCAGTCGAACTAGAAGTAGGAAGTGTGAGTGTCCTTTCAGATTGCGAGGCAAACCAGTCAAAGGTGGTCAAGGGTGGATGGTTGAATTAATTTGTGGTTCTCACAATCATGACTTGGCAGAGACAATGGTGGGTCATCCGTATGCTGGAAGGTTAAGTATAGAGGAAAAGGTTATGGTTGAGGATATGAGTAAAACTGCGGTGAAGCCAAGAAATATTTTACTAACCATGAAAGAGAGAAATGATAAGAATGTGACAACGATTAAGCAGGTTTATAATGCAATCACTGTTCTCCGAAGATCACAACGAGGTCACAGAACAAAAATGCAGCAACTGATGTTGTTATTGGAGCGAGACAGGTATGTGCATTGGTGTAGGTGTGATGAGGTCTCTAATATTGTGCAAGATATATTTTGGACACACCCAGATTCAGTAAAATTGGTGAACTCATTTAATATTGTCATATTAATGGATAGTACGTACAAGACGAACAAGTATAAGATGCCGTTACTTGAGGTTGTTAGGATTACGTCTACAGGTTTGACTTTCTCCGTTGCATTTTGTTTACTAGCAGCAGAAAAGGAAAATAATTTTTTTTGAGCCCCTTGACAGACTTAAAGGGTTGTTTTTTAGAGTTGATTCATGCCCTAGGGTGGTGGTATGTGATAGAGATGTTGCCTTAATGAATGCAATTAGAATGGTGTTTCCTGAATCTTATAATTTGCTCTGTCGGTTTCACATTGATAAAAATGTGAAAGCAAAATGTAAAATGTTGGTGCATCCAAGAGAGGCATGGGTTCATGAGGTTCTCCTAACTTATTTATCTTCCTCCCATGTGAAACCACCTTCAACTCACCACGATCCTACAATAATCAACATATATCATCAATAAATAGATACATACTAAATTCAAAAAATTATCTTTCGTTACTTACCAAACCATTCCACAACTGTCTGGCTACATGATGTTCATAATTAATGAGTAAGGACTTATCCAATGGCCCTCCTGGATAGCCTTCATCATCCACTTCAACTTCTTCTTGTTCAATATGATCTTCAAACTGTTCATTTAGAATTGACGTACTTGGGGCACCCCGTTTTCTTCTCACCGATGCAGTTGGTCGCACACGGTCCAAATTAGAACTTCCTCCACCTCTAGTCCTCACCATCTAACATTCAATCCAACATATATAAAAATTTATAACACATATAGCATAAAAGAACATATAAATTAATCCATACAAGCAAAACAACAACACTAATACGGATATTAATATCCACAAGACAACAACAAATTTCGGATAAAAATATCCGCAACACATAACCCTAATACGGATAAAAATATCCGCAACCCTAAACTATATTTCGGATAAAAATATCCGTAAGTCAAAACACACTTACGGATAAAAATATCCGAACCCCAAACTCATTTACGGATAAAAAAAACCGGAACTAAATTCTCCCTTACGGATAAAAATATTCGCAACTCTCAAAAGTCACTTGCGGATAAAAATATCCACAACTCTCAAAGGTCACTTGCGGATAAAATATCTGCAACTCTCACTCACTTACGGGTAAAAATATCCGGAAGCATGACGTACCTTTGACTCTGGTGCTCTGCCTGCGATAATGAAGGTCACGGTGGGTGCAGAAGAATGGAGAAGAACGTCGCTCACGGTGGTTGGACAACAAGCTTGCTCACGGTGGCTGGACAACACGGTGGCTCGGTGGTTGCGGCACTGCTTCAGGCACAATGGAATGGAAGAAGAGAAGAATAGGGTTGGTGCAGGAAATTGGGTGCATATCACAATTATACTTTTCAGAATTTCATTAAGGGTATATTTGTCTTTTACTATTAGGTGATTGGGTGCCAGTTAGAATGTGTTGGGTGCAGGGAAAATGTGCCTTAACTTATTTAGTTTTTCTGTTTTAAGTTATTGAGCTTTGTTTGTTTGACCCAACTTTTCTTTTCTGTTTCAGTTAGGTCTTAGTCTTTTTTTCTTATATATACACCATGTATTTTACTTTTCTCTGTCTTTCTCTCTTTTATGCTTAAGTCATTGTCTCTTTTTCATTTGCAATTAGGGTTCATCAGAATCTCTCTTTCTTCATTGCAATTACGTGTGCTCAATTTGATGCACCACATCAGACAATGAATATTCATCTTCATTGACTATTGACTGTAATAACATTCATAAGAGGAATATTAAAATTCTTTGGTTTAGGAACTTTCTTTTGGAGCTTGCTTAAATGATGAAAAAAAAAATTGAATAGTGGAGCTTATTATTTTTGGAAGGAAAATTAATGAAGGACTTAATATTTGTGAAGAAAATGCATTTTTTTATCACGAATTCATAAAAGTTAAATTTCATATTTGATGAAGAACAAGATTTTTGAACTATGATAATTGTTGTTATTTTATAAGATATTTTGTAGATAAAAATATATATAATTTTGTTGTTAATACATGCAAGAACTTTGAGAGAAGATTGATTTCCTACTTGTTTCTAAATTAGTAAATGACAATTAATTGTACTTTATTAGAGAATCTTGTAGAATTGTAGTACAAATATTCATATTACAAATCATTTCAATGATTTTCAAAGATGTTTTGATTAGTTGTCAGTTTAGTATCAAAAATTGTTAGCGATGTTTTGTGACTTTTAGTATAAAAATTGTTAATGATGTTTGTGACTATTCATAGTGCTAATTTTGCTTTATTCTTAGGAGATGTATTTTGCTTCCATAATCAGTATTTCTCTAATGGTAATATATTTAATGACAAAGAGAAACACTTATAATGAGAAGATCAGAAGGAAGACAAATTCATCTTGGTTAAAAGTTTGTTACAAAAAGTAAGGTTAGATATCAAAAGAAATAATTGAAGCGTAATGATAGACATAAAAGTTAGAGAAATGCAAATCTCAATACAAGAATGTTGTGTGTGATTATTGACACAAAAATGATACATAAAAAAATATTTCATCTAGAAAAGTGAGAATAAAGATAAAGAAAGACAAGTAATAAAACAAGGACTATGATAATGGTGATCGTGCAATTAATGCTACTAGTGATGCTAATATTATTCTTCATCATTATGATTCAATAAATCTGGTACTTGATGTGAGCGTGTGGATAATTGGTAGGGATGTTAGATGTATGTTACAACTAGGAAGAATTTCTTCACATCTTACATTCCATGTGACTTTGGAGTTTTGAACATGAACAAAGCTGAAATCGTGCTCTGCATATACGATTTTAGTGTAAGTTTCATACAACTGAAGTAGTGCATGAGTGACACAGCTTCAATTATATTACTTTTCATTGAAGTCGTGCTATAGTTAAACATAATCCAAGACTTAATGAAAGTCGTGTAAGTCCCACATGACTTCAGTACTAACCGATTTTAAGTGAAATCGTGAACATGTGTCACAACTTCAATACTAACCGATTTCAAGTGAAATCGTGAACATGTGACACGACTTCAATACTAACTAATTTCAAGTGAATCATGAACATGTGACACGACTTCAATACTAAACGATTTCAAGTAAAATCATGAACATGTGACACGACTTCAATGTTGATCCCTCCCTGTATGAAAATCGTGTGTCTCATACACAATTTCTTCATATAAAGTCGTGTCAACGATACACCACTTATCTAAATTAATAATATATTTTTTTACCCAATTCATGATAAAGTATACAAATGGCAGTATTTATGTGAAAAAACTTCAGAAGTATGTTATTGTAAAAATCAACAAAATTAATCTTATTATAGAATAAAATAATATTATTAGTATAATTAATTAAAAAAAATATGTTTCTTTAGAATTATACATATCCGATGTTATTTTTATTATTATAGAAATCCATTTTCACATAATGACTTATTTTTAGACTAATGTTTTCTACAAATAGATTGGGCCCATAGCCATCTCACATTAGGGAGGTTATGTTTGGAGAAGTAAATTAGATAGAAAGAGGTCTGTGGTGCCATTCTTTGTTCCCAAACCCAAAGCCCCCCAACCAACCAGAGTCTCCATTGCGCCTCGCTCGCTCTATTGGTTCTTCCATAGTCACGCGCGGCAATTGGAGATTCACGCGCCACCATGGCCTCTACACCGAACCTTCCAATTTCCTCCCAATCCAACTCCTCCGCTGGCGCCGCATCGCAGTCTCAGCCTCCGATTTCCACGCCGGCGTTCCGTGCCTTCATCTCGCGAATGTCCTCGTCCCTCCGTCACGCCTTCGCACAGCGCCGCCCGTGGGCAGAGATGGTCGACCGTAGCTCCATGTCCCGACCTGACACCCTCGCCGAAGCCTACTCTCGGATCCGCAAGAACTTCTCCTACTTCCGCGTCAATTACGTAACCCTAATCGCGTTCGCGCTAGCGGTGTCGCTCATCACGCATCCTTTCTCGCTCCTCGTCCTGTTCGGCCTCCTTGCATCGTGGTCATTCCTCTACCTCTTCCGCCCCTCCGATCAGCCTGTCGTTCTTTTCGGACGCACCTTCGCCGATCGCGAAACCCTTGGGATGTTGGTGGTGCTCACCGTGTTCGTAATTTTCCTCACTAGCGTTGGGTCCTTGTTGATCTCCGCTCTCATGGTTGGATTGGCATTTGTGTGCGCGCACGGCGCGTTTCGCCTTCCCGAGGATCTGTTTCTCGACGAACAGGAGTCTAACAGTACGGGATTCCTCTCATTCCTCGGTGGCGCCGCCGCTTCTGCTGCCGTTCCGGCCGTCGCGCGGGTGTAAACGGCGGGATCTGGAAGGCCGGTGTGTCCGGTGGATTCTTCTCAGGTTGGTTCGGCCTTTTTTGTTGTATTATGTTGAATTGAAATTGTTACGGAGATATTCTCTGGCTTTTAAGATCCAAAGCGAATTGCTTAGGGGTTAGTTCTTCTCTACTTTTCTGTTTTACGCCGAGAGATTATTGAGCTATCAAATCTCGACTAATGCAGCTTAGTCACTTTTTTTTGCTTCTGAAACAGTTTGTCATATATAATAGATTTGTATCTCCCTTATTCTTCTATGGTCGAAATGATGCGTTTCAATTGTTGGAATTGGACTAGAATTTAAAGAATGAGATTACTGAGAAATGCGCTTCTGTTCTGCTGTGATCTGTAGTTATATATGGAGTTCTTGTACTTACTGAAAAAGTTCATCTTACTCAAGTTTCTGGAAAACTTCTATGATGCTCAGTTTAATATTTTGGTGAATGTTGGTCACAAAGATTAGATTGTCAGTTGTAGGAAGAAATTCTGATCTTTTTGTTGGATTTTAGGAAGAATTTTGTTGATGTTTTAAGTGCTTTCGTTATCTAATTATCTTAAAATTTTGAAGACAATCACATTCTTGTAAAAAAACAGCAACATTTGCAATACTCAAATTATAAATGAGAGAAATGATGTATCAAAAGTTTCTTATTTTTTTAAATCTGAGTGTGACAACTTTAAATGACAAGAAAGGAAAAAAGCATTTTGGCAAATTCTTCCCACACCTTCTACCCAACACAGATTTAAATTTTCGAAATGCTCTTCATTCCGAGAATGACCCGTAATTGAAAATAATATATTCCGGAAAAAGTAGATCAGAAAAGATTTGTGTGTTCCGAAAATCAAAATCTGGAAAAAAAATCAAAACCCATTCGGATAAAAAAATCCACAATAAAAAAATTCGTTCCAGAAAAAAAATCCTGAAAAGGCATTTTAGTCTTTCCATTATGAAATTGGGTGCACGTGCAGGGAGCAATTGTCAAGCATTTTTTATATTGACTAATTCGGTGTATTCTTTGTTTGGGTTAATTTTCTTTGGATGTTCAACGGGACAAAATTAACGGTTTTTAGTGTTATTTTTAAGTTGAAATTGGTGTCTGGTAATATGTAATTTTTTTCACCAAGTTTTGTAACACGCTATAAGAAATATAAGTTGACTGGTCACTGGTGAAGAAGATATGCAAATGTTGGGAGAGGATCTAAACTTGACTTGGAAGAGTTAGTATATAAAAATAATATTCAAATACACACAACTAAAAATAGGTTGATAATTCATAAAAATCATCAAACAAGTTATAAATTATCTTAGATAATTGTTCTAGCCTTTTCTCGAATTGTCGGCTCAAAGTCGGATGAGATCCTAGTATCTTCCTTTAAAGAAAATTCTATTGATTCAATTTTCAGATTCCGAGATATTGATTCAATTTTCAGATGTAATAATTCAATTTTCTATTTTCTGGGAATAAGAATTTTTCTGCTAAATATATTCCGACGCTCAGTAATTTAAAGCAAGGCAGCAAACAGAGAAGAACCGCTGTAGTTTGAGCGAGCAGCAGCTGTCGGTGGCTGCGGAGATCGCAAGATTTTGGGAGTTGGTTTTATGAAGCCTTTCAAGATATATAAAGAAGACTACTTGTGGAGCAGTTTTTACTAGTCTTCCCTATGATATGGTGTTTCGGGGCCCTACTGATAAAGACACTACAGGTCCATTTCAGTGACGTTTTTGAAATGAGATATCTAGGATGTATTCATCTCAATAATTCAGTTTTATTACTTCCAAATGAATTTTAACCAAATAGTGGTTTGAGTTAAAAAAATTGTGTCACAAAGCAAGGATACAGCAAACATGGGAAGTGAGCTTCAAATAGTAGCAGGTAGGATGAAATATGCAAGTTTATGGCTAATGGTTAAAACAAGAAACTGATGCAAGTTTTCTGTTGGTCATTAAACAATAGCTAATAATTGCTTGTATGTTTTTTTTTTCTTTCTATTCTGGTGCTTTGTAAGTGAAAAATAGGATCTTCTGTATTGTGGCTTCTTCTATGAACAAAAGAAGTCTAGGAATAAATAAAGGCATATGAAGAACTAGGTTTTTAGATGAATAATTCACATTTTTTCAATCTTGTCGTGGCTTAACTTGAATTTTTCTAGAGTCTGTCTCCTATGTCTGACACACTGTTCCACCAATCAAGTTTAACATTCCATTTAAAACACGAAATTCAACGTTCAAATATCAACGATTTCATTCAACATTAAAAATCAAGAGCGTGTTTATAATATAATTCACAAAAATTCAATTCAATTCACAAGTTTAGTGATTTCTCTCACCCTATCAATCGTTTATGCAATGAACTATTAGAAGATTTAAAGTGTTATTCTTATAGTTTACACGTGACAACTAGAATCAAATCATATAATTTAAAGCCTGCAAGCTATAATTTTCTTGTGTTATCACGAAATTGCAATTTTTTTTTATCAGACCAATTTACCTATATTAAGCAATTAGCATTCATAGGTTTCCTCTTCAGAATTAGCATTTTGTAACAACATCATAGGTGAGGGACCACCACTGTTTTCTGTACACAAAAAGAAACACTTGAATTTTCTCATTGGTTAATATTCTTTTGCATGGATAAATTAAAAGAAAAAACATAATAACTAAAATAAGCAAATAAAAACACATAATATAATTTCATATTTGACTGAAAAAATTTACTCACACTTAACAAGTCAATATATTATTATTTTAATTATATTTTTATATTTTAATATAAATTATTAATATGTATTATATGAATGTAAGGTACAAGTATTTTATTTTATATGGTGTATCACTTCTCACACCTAATATGCATAATAATGAATTTTAAGCTCATGAGACTCTACACATAAACTTAACATACTAAACTATTGAATTTCATTCATCATATTTTATTTATTATAATATAATATTTTATTTTAAAAATACTGTAGAACGGTTGTTTTTTACTATTAAAGTGTTAAAAAAAATTATTCAAAATTGTACCGTCTGAATACTGGTCGGCATTTTGTCGAGCTCACTAACTGTTCAAACAGGAAAAGTAATAGCACAAGAGTCCGACATGGACCACAAGCCGACTTCCATGGCCCATTCACGCAACCATTTGGGTTTCAGTCCAATACCGCAGGCACCAGCGATAAACGACTCCACTTAAGGAAAACCTAACGTTTTCCCCACTCATGCATGTCCCTAATAACACAATAAATATTAATACCATGTTTCCGATAACGATATAAATATTATCCTCAATATCCTTGATTATGCTATTTAAACGCTCCAATTTATATGCATGATATTCATATTTTATAAGAAATGACCATGATATGACACATTAATACTGGAGGAACCAGAGAAAAAGTCCAAGCCCATTAAAGCTTATAAATAGACAACCATACACAGGGAGTATTTTAGCTTGCATCTTTGCAATACATTTACCATATACACTGTATTTTGTGTTCTCACTAACTTGAGCGTCAGAGTGTAATTGCAGGTGGAGCCCCATCATCCCCAGAAGATCGGTTTGCAAAAGCCTAAAAACAATTGCAATCATGTCATCTAATTGACCGACCGAGCACCAAATTTTTTTTTGAAAAGAATTAATCCATAATTCGACCAACTTCGAATCAGGGAGAACAAAAATAAATATAATTTTTTTCTCCAAATAACATGCTTTTGGGAATTAATTTCCTAAATAGCGATATTTTCTCTTTAATTATCTGGATAATACTTTTTTTTCACGGTAAAAAATCGGTTACCAGGAACCATTCTCTCACCTCTGTTTTTTATTTCCGCAAAAAAAATAATCCAGAATTTGGTTCCGCGAAAACCAAATTATGGGGAATTTCCCGATAACGAACATGAGTGGAGAAAGGTTGTTCGGTGGGTTATCAAATTCGATTTTTACAAAATATAATTTCTACTTTCAATTTTCGATTTTGTTATATAAAAAATATGTTTATTTGGAATTAATTATGCGGTAACGGAAAAACTATAAAAATTATAAACCATTAAAAACTAATAGGTTGTACGAGGTTAATGTTTTCAAACGGTGTTTCACCTTCTCTGTAAGAACTCTCAAAATAAAATTGAAAAGAAAAAACTATATATTAAATGACTTTCAATCCTTTAGAAAACATGCAAGAGGTGAGGGGAAATGCAATAATCCTCTAAAAACATGCAAAAGGTGAGGGAAGTACTTACTCTTACAGTTCACACTATCAGCTAGAATCAAATCAATCATATAATTTAAAAGCTGAATGCTATAATTTTCTTGTATTATCAGAAAATTGCAATTTTTTGTTATCAGACCAATTTACCTATATTAAGCAACTGGCAGTAATAGGTTTCCTCTCTATTTTGTACATCATTGGTGAGGGGCCACCACTGTTCTCTGTAGACAAAAAGAAACATTTTAATTTTCTCATTTGGTTAATATTCTTTTACATGGATAAATTAAAAGAAAAAACAGAATAAATAAAATAAGCAAATAGAATGCACTCATGCAGTTACTCCCTATGCTTATATATGGAAGTATTGGGTAGCACTCAGGCTACATTTATGTCTCTATTAAATGTTGTCTTGTCCAAATTATTTGGTTTGAATATCGTTGTCAAATTTTCAGGAACTCAATGACTACTGCAGCCAAGAAGTACTTCTTCAAAATCTTCTTTCCAGAGAAACACTCTGAAAGAATGGTATATTTTCTTAATTATACTTTCTGCAACCTACACTAATTACATGAACATATAACATTAATGTTCTTATGTATTACTGCTTAGAATATTGTTGTACACTGTATATTTACCTTGGTTGTCTACATTCTTTTATACCAATTTATGCTGTAGTTGATTTCAAAATATTACCATGCAGTTTCCAAAATATTATATCTTAAGTAACGTTGATCATCTTATTGTGTTTTTTCCGCAAATTTCAGGTTATTCCAAGTTCTTTTGTGAAGTCTAGACGCTTACGAAGAAGGAGAATCCCTGAAGATATCATCCTCAGAAATGTTAGTGGAGGGGTTTGGTGTGTCAAAACTCGTCTCGTTGGACACAAAATCTACTTTCAAGAGGGTTGGAAGGTTTTTCAAGCAGAAAACTGTATAGGAAAAGCAGATTTTCTACTTTTCAAGTATGATGGGACCAATGTATTCAAGGTGGTAATTCTTGAACAATCATCACGCTGTGAAAGGAGAGAAGTTGAAGAAGATGAGGTGATAGATATTACCGAAGAGGAAGAGAATGAAAAAACTGAGGACTATGTGATGGAGGACGAGGAAGATAGTGATTATGAGAATGAGTATTATGAGGATGAAGATGACAATTATACAGAAATGGAAGAAGAGAGTGAAGAAGAACACATGAAGAGTCAAAATCATCATAGTAGAGCTAGCAATAGTAAATTTAACTTTATGTCCAAAACATTTTTTTTCTGCATTTCTTATGAGTGCATGAATCAGCTTTTACTGATGATTGATTTATCTGGTTCAGGGGATAGTGCAACAAGTTCCATCCCCAAGATTGAAGGTCCTCATCTTTTTTTCTTTTTCTTTTTCTTTTTTTATCAGCAGGTCCTCATCTTGAAGACTACGAATTTGATCCACAAATGTATATTCAGCCTGAAAATCCATACTTTGAAGCAAAACTGTATAAAAATAGACCCAACGAATTGGTTAGAATTCTTATATATCCTTTTTACTTGTTTGTAAATATTGTCATTTTGACAGAACTCTTGTTAGATAAGTAGTATAAGTCCATTTACTTAGTTTATGTTTCTCATTGCTAATTGACTTACTTATAATCTTTATATTTCTAATTCCATGTTGAAATACAAATGTTAATTCAATGATTCTTTACTTCTTTTCTTACTCTTTAAGCCTAGTTGTTGCAGTTTCACTTTCCATAACTCACAACAATTACATGTTCTTGCTTTTCACCTCATTCTCCCTTATTGCAGCATATTCCAGCAAATGTCTTGAGAGAGTCGTCGCTTACTTTTCCAGAAGAGATCACCCTTTCACGTTGCAAATGCTTCCAACGTGAGGTAGTAACTTACCATTTCGACAATTATATGTGTTGGTGACCTTTGTATGTATTAAATTTTGTCTTGAGAATTTGAAATTACAGTTCTGTACTTTTTTTTGTTGGTGCAGGATATTCGAAGAAATGAATTAGGAGACAATCATTTGGGCTTTTCACGACAGACACCAATGTATTCGGAAGTAACAAAAGTGTCTGAGTGGCAAGATGGTCGAGTATGTATTAAAGGATGGACAAACTTTTGTACAAAGAACAAGATCAAAGAAAATGATGTATGCATCTGTGAAATTGTATCAGGGAAACACCAAATAGTAAGAACACTTCAGGTGCACGTGCTTGGTGCTAGGAACGAATGAACACACTAAGCAATCATATCTACCAGTGAATTGGAGTTTGAAACTTGCTTATTATGTAAATACTATGAACTAGTGTTTATAATTTTCTCATTTGGAATGCTTTCTGCTGTTTTCTCATGGAATGGTAACTATATTTATCTGCAGTTCATTGCACAATCATTTAGCATAATCTATTCTTAACCATTGATCTCTTACCCTACTTTGGACAATTTTTGTTGGAATTAATTTATTCTGTTTGTGGCTTAAATTTCTTTTGTTTTATTGGCTACTGGACAAATATGAATTTAAAACTTTTATGAGCATCAGAGATTGGTGAACAAATTTGGTATAGAAGTCACTTTCAAATGTTTTAGGAAATCCTTTACCAGCTTCTAAAATAACAGTGAGTTTTGTATTTGCTTTTCAACTAGTATTAATTTGTTTGTGATAATATAAGAGTCTTTGACTTATTTATGGATGTTAGTCTCTTCTTCTTTTTACTTTTCTAATTACTGTTTCCTAAATGACTTTAATGAATTGATTCTTATGTAGCATTCTACTAATAGTATCTTTTCAATATTAACTTACTAATAGTATACCTTTACAACTATTTTTTGTGATCTTTATGGAACTTTTCTTGTACAATTCTCAATGAGATGCAATTACTCAATTATTAGGTTTCCTTTGTTGATGCCTATAATTTTGATACACATGAGTTTATTCTCTAAAGACTAATTATGAAACATTACATACATTTAAAAAATTCAAAATCTTAATTGTTCTTTAGAAAATTAAAGTTGGAAGATGAATTTATACCTTTTCTCAGTATCTTAGTTATTTTTTTCATAATAAATCATCATCTTTTTTTCTTTTTCTTACAAATACCATCAAATGATTCTTTATTATTTTTCTACAAAACATTGCCATATTGTTGAAATTGATCCTACTACTCTTTCTCAAACTTCATTCCCAATGTTCTCACTCTATCCCTGTTTTTTTTTACTGTTTTTCACAAATTCCGCTTTTAAATAATTTTTTGCTAAGCTTCTTTTTAAAGTAGATTTATGCGTCCATAATTGTTTTTTATATCCACTCTCACCTTAAAAGCTTAATATCTGAGTTGAAGAACAAATGATTCACCTTTTCCTGGTTCATAACTCTGAAAGAATTGTTTCCTCAATCAAATAAAACTCACTCAACTTCCTTTTCTTCTACTATCTGGCGGCATTCAGAAACCAATATACAAATTAGAGGCTAAAATAATATGTATTTTAGACAAATAAATAAAAGGAAAAAATTATGGATAGATAAATAAGCACAACAATATGCCAATTTCCTATAACAACAAATTAGAGGTGTAAAAATTAGAAGTTCGATTTGCTCTCATGTAATAGTAAAAATGTCAATAATCTCTTGATCCATATTTTAAACAGGTTTATGAATTTTAAGATTTATTTATTTGTCAAATTAACAGATTATTTTAACTCGTTTTAAAAATAAAATTATTTTAAATCTAAAAGATATCATTTAACTCATTAATTAAATGAATTTTAATTTTTAAACACAATAATTCAATACATAAATAATCTATCTATATGCTTTAATAAAATAATATTATTTAAAAATATATAATTATTATTTCAAAAAGTAACATAAGTTCACCACCTTGTTAATCTAGAATTATTTGAAGGGTAAGCGTTCGAAAAAAAAAATGTTTTGACTTAAGTTACAATTTTTATTATGATTTTAAGTTATTTTATAGCTTGTTTGGAGTACATCTACACTAATCAACAACAGATACTAAGTTTTAACCACTAAATAAAAAGGAATATGGGTGAGTTTATTTAAACTTCGAAAAACAAAGTATTTTTGAAAAAAATATTATGAAGTAAAAAACTATTTATATTTTGTTATAATTATGAAAAAATAATTAAAAATGGTCCATTGTGTTTTAGTAGAAAACATTTCCAGAAAAGCTTATTTTGATAAGTTGCCAAAATAAGTTGTTTTTTTTTTCTTTCTCTTTTGAAAAAATAAACAAGCATCTAAAAAATATCATAGGTATTTTTCTACTAAAGAAGGTACTTCTTGTTTTATAAAAATGGTACAAAGTCACCCTACATTTCTTGATATGCTACTCTGAACACTAATCCTTGGTATTCTTTAAAAGGTTTAAGGGTTTTGTCTTATGTAGAATGGTCCAAGCCAGAAACCCTAATAACAAGTAGCATGATGAAGTCCTCTCTCTCCAAGTGTGAGGGGTAAATTGGTGATTTGGAATGATTTTGTAAAAAGTGAAATAATGCAGGAAAGGGATGGACCTACAGTGTAAGTGGAGAAGAAGAAATAGCCGTTGGGACTTAGGGGTGCGGACAGACAAAAAAATAAAGATTGGAGAAAAGAACAAATAAATGTGCATAGTTGTAAGGAAAAACTAGCCGTTTGTCTTTGCAAGAAAACTACTAAGAAGGAAGGAAAGGGTACACCACATCTACTGTGCCCACCACACCCACCTGACAATTGTCTTCAGTTTTTGCTCTCTCTTCCCAACACAAGATTCCTCATCCCGCGCGCCCCCACTCACACACAATCATCGTCACGTGCCCCTCCTTCATTTCTCTCTTTCTTCCCATTCCTACAAAATCCTCATCCAACTCTTCATCCTCCTGTTTATTTTTTTTCTATGCTCACTCTCTTCTCCCACACACCATTCCATCGCACTTATGGACACTGCTACTCACACTCACACTCTCTCTCACCAACTAATCACTCAAAGTCTCCTACTTTTTCTTCTTTAGTTCACTTCTTTCTTGCTTCATTCCTTGTCCTACTATTTTTCGTCTTGTTGTAATGGAGAGCAAGAACCTCACCTCAAAGTGTTTTTACCGTAAGCATTCTCAAAATGGGGTGAGGAATGCAGCAGATGGTTATTTTTTCCGCTTGTTTTTCTTTTTGTGGTTTATTGTGGTGCCAGTGTTTGGTGAAGAGCGTTGGGATGGAGTTGTTGTCACACAGTCAAACTTCCTCGCACTTCAGGCATTCAAGCAGGAGTTGGTTGATACTGAAGGATTTCTGAGAAGCTGGAATGACAGTGGCTATGGAGCTTGTTCTGGAGGTTGGGTTGGTATCAAGTGTGCCCAGGGACAGGTTATTGTGATCCAGCTTCCGTGGAAGGGGTTGAAGGGGCATATCACCGAGAGGATTGGCCAACTTCAGGGGCTTAGAAAGATTAGTCTCCACGATAACCAAATTGGTGGTTCGATCCCTTCAGCACTGGGACTTCTTCTCAACCTAAGAGGGGTTCAACTCTTCAACAATAGGTTCACAGGGTCCATCCCTCCTTCATTAGGTTCATGTCCTTTGCTTCAGTCTTTAGACCTCAGTAACAATCTGCTCAGCGGGACAATCCCAATGAGCCTTGGGAATGCCACTAAGCTTTATTGGCTTAACTTGAGTTTTAATTCCTTCTCTGGCCCAATACCAACTAGCTTAACTCGCTTAACTTCTCTCACCTACATATCTCTTCAACACAATAATCTCTCGGGCTCTATTCCTAACTCATGGGGTGGTAGCTTGAGGAACCACTTCTTTCGGCTCCAAAACCTGATCCTAGATCATAACTTCTTGAGTGGAAGCATTCCTGCTTCTTTGGGTGTCTTGAGTGAACTCACAGAAATTTCTCTTAGCCATAACCAGCTTAGAGGACCTATCCCAAATGAAATAGGAAGCCTTTATAGACTTAAGACTATAGATTTTTCTAGTAATGCATTGAATGGAAGCTTGCCCCCCACTCTCTCTAATGTATCCTCACTCACTCTCTTGAATGTAGAGAACAACCGCCTTGGCAATCAAATCCCAGAAGCTTTAGGCAGATTACACAATCTATCTGTTCTAGTTCTTAGCAGAAACCAATTCAGTGGCCACATTCCTCAAAGTATTGGAAACGTTTCAAAGCTTACACAGCTTGATTTGTCACTGAATAATCTCAGTGGAGAAATTCCAGCATCCTTCGAAGAGCTGCGTGGTCTTAATTTCTTCAACGTTTCTCATAACAACCTCTCTGGTCCAGTTCCAACCCTACTTGCCCATAAATTTAATTCAAGTTCATTTGTGGGAAATATTCAACTATGTGGATATAGCTCTTCTACCCTATGTCCCTCGCCAGCTCCTTTTGGTTCACCCACAGAAAACCATCGACACAAGAAACTAGGCACCAAAGACATAATTCTCATAGTAGCAGGATTGCTCCTTGTAGTCCTGATAACACTTTGCTGCATTCTGCTATTCTGCCTGATCAGAAAAAGGACAGCATCAAATGCAGAGGGTGGCCAGGCCACTGGGAGAGCATCTGCATCTGCTGCCAGGACAGAAAAAGGAGTCCCTCCTGTCGCAGGTGAAGCTGAAGCGGGTGGTGGTGAGGTTGGAGGTAAACTAGTCCATTTTGATGGACCATTGGCTTTTACAGCTGATGATCTCTTGTGTGCAACAGCAGAGATAATGGGAAAGAGTACGTATGGAACTGTGTACAAGGCTACATTAGAGGATGGAAGTCAAGCGGCAGTTAAAAGATTGAGGGAAAAGATTACGAAAGGTCAGAGAGAATTCGAATCTGAAGTTAGTGTTATAGGAAGAATTCGCCACCCAAATCTTTTGGCATTGAGAGCCTATTACTTGGGACCCAAAGGAGAAAAGCTTCTAGTGTTTGATTATATGCCTAAGGGAAGTCTTGCTTCTTTCCTACACGGTAAGATCAGTGTGATAATTTTTTCGTGTCATGGTACAGTTAAAAGTCGGTTTAATTTCTAAACACTATTGTGTTGACAGTTTTCCATCTTTGTGCAGCTCGTGGGCCTGAAACAGCCATTGATTGGCCAACAAGGATGAAAATAGCACAGGGGATGGCTCGTGGCTTGTTACACCTTCATTCCAATGAGAATATTATACATGGGAACCTTACGTCCAGCAATGCGCTGTTGGATGAGAATACGAATGCTAAAATAGCTGATTTCGGCCTTTCTCGGTTGATGACAACTGCTGCAAATTCAAACGTGATTGCCACTGCTGGGGCATTGGGATACCGAGCACCTGAGCTCTCGAAGCTTAAGAAAGCCAACACAAAAACTGATGTATACAGTCTTGGTGTCATCTTGTTAGAACTCCTAACGGGGAAGCCACCTGGTGAGGCTTTGAATGGCGTGGATTTACCTCAGTGGGTTGCCTCCATTGTCAAAGAGGAGTGGACAAATGAAGTTTTCGATGTAGAGTTGATGAGAGATGCTTCAACATATGGCGACGAAATGCTAAACACGTTGAAGCTTGCTTTGCACTGTGTTGATCCTTCTCCATCAGCACGACCAGAAGTTCAGCAAGTCCTTCAGCAGCTTGAAGAAATTAGACCGGAGATATCAGCCAGTTCGGGTGATGATGGAGCCATCCCTTCGACCAGCGAATGATTACTGGGTGTAGTGCACAATTTTTTGCATTCATATGTCTCTCTTTAGGACTAACGTAGTGCACATTTAGGAGAGTAGGTAGACTATTATTATTCTTTCATTCTTACATTAATTTTTTCTGCCTGTTTGGAGTGCTAGTGTCTGTATATAGTAGTGTGCTTAAATCAGGAAGTGTTCTCTTTAACACTTCATTGGTTCATTTTATATAAACTAGTTCTGGTTCTCTTCCACTTTCCAACTCTTTCGCGTTAAATTCTTCTATTTCGTCACAGTTGCAGCGGTGAAAATCAAAAGCACAAACAAACATCCTGTGAAAAAAGGAGATTAAATTAGGTAACACCACCTCTCTTAAATGGATTTCAACAATACACGCATTTAAGTTAATAACACCAGTGAAAAATCAAAATCACACACATCCTTTGAAACAAGGATATTAAATTGAGTTTAATAACACCATCAGTCCTAAATGGATTTTAAGAACACAACGCCTTTTAAGTTAGATAGTAAGTTAATAATACATTCACAACAAAAATATTTATAACATGAAAATAAAATAATATAAGCTTTTATAATTCTAAGAAAACTAATGCCCAGTGAAAGCAAGAGAAGAGAAAAAAAAAACTAGAATTAAAATTGAAGGGGAAGTAAATTTGGAAGAAGTCAACTTTTCTTCCACTTTCTCTCAAATAAAAAAAAAACCATCGCCATCTCTATTTCCATTCCTTTCCACCAAATGAACCAAGTTCGTAATATGAAACTACCAACGAATATAGGAAATTAATGAAACAAAAATATATATAATTACCACATAAAAAAGGAAACCAATTAGGGGTTAGATACTCAACTGCGTTCACAAAAAAATTAATAACAAGAAATGTACAACTCTGAGTAGTTAAAGCACATTCATATCTTGAATGTCGTCGGTAAAAAAAAAGGGATATATGCATATACAACAACTCTAGGGTTAAAACTAAAGTAATGTAACTACATAAGATTAAATTAATGAAACCAAAATCTATAAGCACTGCATAAAAAAGGCGAAAACAGAATTTACAGCCAAGCGCATATTAGCTGATGTCTCTTGAGTTAGCAGCTGTTTCTTCCGCAAGCTTCTCCCACACAGCTGCCATCTTCTCCGCATAGCCTGACTGTAAAATGGATGAAGTGAATTAGCTACTTTTCTGAACCACAAGATAAACGGCATCCAAACGTTCACAGCTAACAGAACCTATAAGATAAATGAACTTTACTTGATTGACAACAAACCCTCGAAGCATGCTTAGGAAGTCGCTGTTCCTCTCTTGGTCAATTCTTTCAAGCTCGCTCCTATTATTCTCCTGCAAACATTCAACAGTCATAAGTGAAATCTAGACACAATATTCCATGATAGATAAAGACTTCCCAACGATATTTCATGAACATTTTAATGGATGTTTTGTTTTGTTTTTCTTAATAGAAATACAATTTTAAACTAAATATGAAGAACACGTAAGGAAATCACATCTTAATCTATATGGATAACAGAAAAACACATATAATGGAACAAGTTGCAAAAAGCTGAAAAACTATAACCTATTTTGACAAAAGATGAGAAGACCATCCCTGATATATGGAACTCAACAAAAATGAAAACTAGACGGTGAAAATTTTACTCCACGTGGATTCAATAGTCCTCTCTCATTTGATGTGACTCAAATTTTCCCTTTGTTCCTGTTCTGGTTCAAAGGTGTTTTTGGGTACTTGTATTAAGTACAATGACTTTTTTGTACGTATACGTGAACGAGGCATAAATGAGTTTCCCTTTTACTTTTAATGTTGTTCCTTTTATAGACAATTCAAGCCTTGAATAAAATTTGGAATCACCACCAAATTCTACTTAATAGTGAAAATGGATGGCTATATTCTAGAGATCAGTTGCGAGTCTTTGCTAGAATCTCGGTGTACTAGTGGGTTGTTATTTCACGAATATAGTTGAGATTGAGTGAGGTCTCCCAGAAACTGATCCACATTACCAAGTCTCCCAAGGGTTGATCTCCCACGGGCCAATCCACAATACCGGATCTCCCAAGGACCGATCTCCCGAGAGACGATCCATACCAATCATCCGGTCTCCCACGGGCTGATTTACTTAATTGTCCATGTAAAATGGAGGGATGACGCCCGGGGAACAACGATCATAGCTTTACATGTAAATCGTCTAAAGGACGATCCAATCATGTTACATCACTCAACCTAGTCACCCAAGACCAACGGTACAATTCCATTGAAACAACCCAGATTTTTTTGGTGATTGCAGAAAACAAAGAAGCAGAATACAATAACTACCATAAGAGAGAATAACAACAGATGAACTAGTGTTTCGGGTCAAGTGAATCATGTGATTCGGAATCTACTGTTCTGTAGAGCCAAAATTAGCAAAATTGAAGAGCTGAATCTTCAATTTTCAGAGGATGCTTATGCTAATAGTTTCTCCAAAACAAAATATCAGATGAAGGTAACATTATAACAAATTATACTATTAAAGCAAATTTTGATATATACAAACTTTACTCATAAATCAATACAATTTTATTCCCAATGAAACCAAGTTTATAGATTTACTTTCAATCTGAAAACCCGGTGAATTATTTATCAAGTTTTCAGTTTGTTTAACCAATAAAGCAAAAGCCAGAGGTAAGGAAAAGTGAACTAGAGAGAAAAAACAGATGAACAGGTCAAACTAGCAAATCATATGATATTAGTTTGAACTGGTTTTTATTTTTAGATGTTGGGTTCTTGCAAGGGGAAATTTCGGGGAAATTTGACACTGATGAGTTACAAGCATTACATATTAGAGACCAAGACACTACCTCCAACCCAAAACCTTAAGGTAATGGGTTTGTGGGTCTTCTTTCTAATATATTGCTCATGTAGTTCATTCCTACTCAATGTAAGACCAAATTCATACTTGGACTCTTAACAATCTACCATTCAAGTGCAAGGTTTTTCCAAGGTACTTCCCCTCAAGCAGTCGTGGTTACCTTTTTGTAGCGCCATTTTTATCACAAGACAAGCTTATCTAATCATGTTGGATGACAAGCCATAATTATTGAAATGCAAATCCTTGAACATAATGGTACATAGGAGTTAGTTCCTGTTCATCTGGAAAGAATACAGTTGGCTATCGTTGGTGTATGCCATTAGAGTCAGACATAATGGTGAAGTTGACCGCCTCAAAGCTCGATTTGTGGCAAAAGGATATACTCAAATATATGCGCTCAAAACAATGAAACTTTCTATCTGATAGCCAAAATGACTATTGTTAGAATTTTTCTTGCCCTGACAACCATTCATCATTGGCCTCTTCATCAATTAGATATTAAAAATGTGTTTTTGCATGGCGATCTTGAGGAAGAGCTCTACATGGAGCAAACTCCTGGGTTTTTTTGCCCAGGGAGAGTCTAGTCTGGTTTGTAAACTGCGTCTCTTTCTCTATGTGGTCTCAAGCAATCTCCATGTACTTGGTTTGGAAAATTCAGCCACATATTCAAACCTTTGCGCTGAAACGCAATGAGACATTATTCTGCTTTTTATCATCATACCTACCTTGGAAAATGTGTGTACTTAATAGTGTATGTTGATGATATAGTCATTTGCAAAGAATGACGTTGCTAGAATATCTAAATTAACAGAACACTTGTCCAATCATTTTCAGACCAAATATCTTGGAAGTCTCACCTATGATACCACAATTTAAGCCCTGTGATTTTTGGCCTCTACAATCATGTACTACTTCTAATTGTGCTGATTTAGTGCAAGAATGACATGTATGGTTATTGCATTTCCCTAATAGTATATAACTACATATAAATGATATCTATTTTTTGGGCATTGAAGTAACCCGATCAAAAGAAGGTGTTCTAATTTCTCAAAGGAAATATTATTTAAACATCCTAAAAGAAACAAGTATGATTGATGGTAAACCAGTGGATTGTCCTATGAACCCATATCAGAAATTAATGGTAGAACAGGTAGAAGTTTTCTCTGATCCTGAAAGATATAGAAGACTGGTTGGAAAAATTATCTATCTTACAATTACTAGACCAAATTTGTCTATTGTGGTTGGTGTTGTAAGTCAGTTCATGCAAAATCCTTGTATTGATCATTGGAATGTTGTCATCCGTATTCTAAGATACCTCAAAAAGGCTTCAGGACAAGATCTATTTTATGAAGACAAAGGGAATACCTCAGGATATTGTGATGTTGATTGGGCAGGTTCTCCAATATATAGACGCTCTACAACAGGATATTGTGTTTTCACCAAAGAAAAATTATCTCTTGGAAAAGCAAGAAACAAAATGTAGTTGCCCGATCAACTCGTGAAGCCTAGTATAAGGCAATGACATCTCTCACTTGTGAGCTTGTATAGGTAAAACAGGTCCTTCAATAATTAGATTTTTGTGAAGTCTAACAAATGAAGATGTATTGTGATAACCAAGCTGCTCTCCACATTGCTTCCAGTCCAGTATTCCACAAGAGGACTAAACACATAGAAATAAATTGTCATTTTGTTCAGGAAAAGTTGTTGTCCAAAGAAATATGTATTGAGTTTGTCGGATTCAATGATCAACTTGCAAATATGCTAACAAAATCCTTAAGAGGACGTTGAATTGAATTTCTGTATTCCAAGTTGTATCCTTCAGCTTGAGGGGGGAGTGTTAGAATAGGTAATCTTGACTTTATTGAAAAGTTGCTATGTGCTTTGTGTTGTATCTAGTTTCTAGGTGAGACCTTTCTTATTCTTTTCTCTTTTCTCTCATTCATTGTATTTGAACATCCAATATCATTATAAACAAGAGAACCCAAGAGAGGGGAATCAAGCTCTCTAATTCATTTTCTATAATTTTGTATTCATCTCACTAGGGAACTTATTGATTAACTTTGAAGCTATAGCATAGAATATATGTTTGAATTGAATGGTCTACTTTGTGTCCAATGTCAGATTTCGATGCACTAAACAACATAACATTGGCTTTCCTTTCTTTGCTTCACTACTTCAATGATAAAAGTCTGATCTAGAAATAAACCTTTAGATTACCATACTAAAATGGCAATAGATCTAGAAATCAAATTTGAAACCGTAACCAAATTTGCTATTGAATTGATTGAAATTTTTAATTGAAGCAGACCTCAACAAAACAATTATAAGTGCATCAAAATATGGTTACAAACTTACTTGCATTTGAAGTATCAAGAAAATCAAGTGAAAATATATTTGTAGCAGGCCAAAATTATCATCAAAGCAAAGTGAGTGATATTAAGATCATTTATGATAATTTAATTGTATCACGTAAATTTTCCCACAATGTATTACCCGTTTATATAACTGCACACATGAGATGAAAGCAAATAAAGATAATATTCTTTAATACATGACAAATATGGAGGAGGCATACAATGTAATAGTATGCCAAAGAAAATATGAAAAAGTCAATTCTGAAAGTGAAAATGAGTTAATATGCAGGGAGATAATAGCTCATAGTTTCAAGAGTACGGCTAATTCAGAGTTATACATGCTAAACAAGGGAGAGGACAACCCAACAAAAGGTTGTAAAATGTTACCTTGATTCGTTCATACTCTCTGTCTGCACAAATTTTAGCATTCTCAGTAACTCTAATGGCTTCGTTTAACTCTTCAATTTTCCGCAACCTAGACTTGTCTCCACCAAATATTTTGGATGAAGCAACCTCAAGCTTTTCCACCCGCGATTGTAAAGAAGCTAGTTCTGATGAGAGTGTTTGAACAGTCAACAATGCACTTGATCTGTCAGAAAATGCATTGTTGACAGCTAGCATTGTCCCAAGGTATTCATGTAGTTTATCCTGCAACATAAAGAAGATATTACTCACAACAACAGAAATGAGTTAGGGATTATTATATCAGGAGGTTAAAGCATCTATCATCAAGATATTTGCCAGTTTACCACCATAGATTTTTAATAAGCTAAAAGGTTCTATCATGAGTCGCAAGAATATTTGTACTTGCCAAATGTTTGATTGTCTGTGTATTCAGCTCTCTATATAACCTGCTAGCTTTAACAGCCGCAGTTGCCACATTTTTCATGTCAGCGGCTCGTACCCTTTGAGACTCAAATATGGCTTCTTCTGTCTCAAATTTAGTTAGCTTTACAAAAGCCAGTCCTAGTTCACCCACTGTTTCACCCATGTCTTGCTGAAACTTGACAAGGGATTCAGCCTGTAGGTGTCAATGCAGATAAACAAAATCAAGCTCAGAGATCAAAGAAGAAAAAACAACACTTTTTATTCAGTTCCATAAACAAAAATGCACCTGGTAAGTCAATTTGATAAAGGAGCATATTTTAAACAACATCCAAATCCAATAATCACAGACACTTTAAGAGGAATGTTTTCTATTCGACCAACTGACGATAAATATTTTAAAGCTATTTCAAGAAGTAACTAAGAGAGCTATTATTTCCCCCAGAGTAAGCTAATCCAAAACATGCATTGCAAGTGTATTTGGAAGTGCTTTTATGGAACATGATTAAACATATCTTATAGTTAAGTGCCTAAGAAGGTATTTGCCCATTTGGCCACGCTGATAACCTCAAAAGCAACTTAAACCTTCTTACAAACTCTTTAACTTCCTTCAATAATTTGACTACTCACAAAAGCTTATCTTTGTAAACTTATTGAATGAACTTATTGAACAACCACTTACTCAAGCTCAATGCCCAGATACAACATAGTCAACTACTAACAAACATGGTAGCCAAAAGCTTATAAAGAACTTAAGAAGTACTTAGTTAAGCTTATTACCCAAATGCAGTTGGCTGATATTATATATAATGAACTTATTGAAGAAGCAATTAGTTAAGCTGATTACCCAAAATGCACCACAGTCAACTAATGAACACGAAAGCCAAAAGCTTATAATGAACTTACTTAATAAGCACATAGTTAAGCTCATTACCCAAATGCACGCAGTTAATCCTATGTATAATGAACTTATCGAATAAGAACTTAGTTATGTTGATTGCCTAGATACTCCATACCAACAAACAAGGAAGGTTATAATGAACCAATACCTACTAAGTAAGCACTCGGTTAAGCTCACTATCCAAATGCACCATAATGTGAACTAACAACCATTAAAGCCAAAAACCAGAGAAACACAAAACCTGCTGAGAGACATTGCTAAGATGGTGCTCAAAGTCCACCAACTTATCCTTCCTCTCCATAAACTCCTTATCCTCCTCCACAACCAAGGGCTTGCTCCCACCCCAATCATTGGTAACAGACTGCTTCAACTCCTTGAAAATCCTGAGCAAGTCCCTCCCGCCCTTGGCCGGCTGCGTCACCTCACCCACCTCCGCCTCTCCCCCAAACAGCTGCCTCGGTAGCCTCACTGCGCCGTCAAGCATCCGCGATGCGACATCGGTGGTCCTCGCCAGCGGAAGCCGCCCCTTTGCCTCGAGAAACACCCTCAGCTCCTCGCTTCGCCCGATCACTGGGTGCGCCGCCAGCTTCCTGAGGTACTTCTCCAGCGCCACACGCCGCTGCTCCACGAACTCCTGCTTCTGCATCACCTGGCTCTCCACAGAGCTCTTGTCCGGCCTCACGGGGATGAAGAGCCCACGGTAGGTCTCCGACAGCCGGTCGGCGAGCGTCACAACGTCGCGGAACCTCCGTCGGACGGAGAATTCGGTGCCTTCGCCGCCGAACTCGGGAAAATTGGAGCGTGTGGTGATGAGGTAGGTGTAGAAGGTGGCAGAGCCGGGGACGAGGGAGGTCGCGAGGTCCTGCTCCTTCTGAGGATCGGTGACGGCGATGTGGAGGTAGTCATCGCAGCCAGATCGGGCGGGGGTTCTGTCAATGGCTTGGTCGTGGCCGTTGGAATCGAAGGAGGTGAAGATCGCGTCGGCGTAGGAGGGAGGGTCGAGGAACGAGTTGAAAGGGGAATTAGGGCTTTGCGGAGGCGTAGGGCGGTGGCTCTGGCGGTGGACGTAGTCGTCGCCGTCGTCGTCGAGGATCAGCGACTCCATTACTTCGTCGTCTTGCGAGGCGTGCATAATCTGATGCTGTTCGTCGTTGGAATCGTGACTCATCATTTTCGAGGATCCGGTTATGAGGTTTCGTAGCGATTCGAAATCATAGCGAGGGAAGGGTGAAGAAGAAGGAGAGTGAGAGTGTGATGGAGGAGTGAACGAGTTATGACTCGGGGTTGTAGGTGAGTCAACTCGCGTAAGAAAAATAGGATAGGGATGGGGCCAAGAAATGGGTTCCAGTGCCACCAAACCTAACAAGCATGCGAAACGCGTTTATCTTGTTTGTGACGCATGTCCTGGTTTGATGCAGAAGAAGCCAAACGAACCCCTTAGAAATAAGTGCTTTCTTCAAAACCCAAAACTTGCTGCAGTGTTTCTTTCCACCCTCACAGAATCTTATTCATGTAAATCACAATTGTTCTATTTCCTTTTGTCTTCTTCTCTGCTCAATTTTTGTTTTCTCCTCTGCTCAATTTTTGTTTTCACTTTTCTGTTTTAAATTACTTCCATTCTTCACTAAACATCACAAAGTTCTTCAGAGATTAGATTCGAAGATCGATGGAAGAGTTCTCTGCACATTCCGTTTTTCATATAACCAACCTTTTATGTAAATCTTACTCATATCATCTTGTTAACAGACTATATAATATATAGTTAGTTTAAACTTTCTCTTTAGAGTGTCATTATTTTAAACTTTAATTTATTCTTTTTACATTTTCATCCATTCATAAATGTCACATGTAATAAATGTAAAAGTGTTCAATTAAATGTTTTGTGAAAAATATTTAAAACTCACTCCAGTGTTCTTTTAATTTTCTCTTCTTTTACATAAAATTTGACGAGAATATTTCCAATCCTGCATGTTATATGTAATAAAGTTTCTCGCATCAATTAGCACTGTAGAATGTACATTTTATAGAACAGAATGAGTAAATAGATAGTTAAGGATAATTTACATATTTTACCTTTTAGTATAAAAAAGAATTTATAGTTTTAATAAAAAAAATTAATAATACTGTTAATTTTGTGTGAAGGCAAACATGCTAATGAATCATATATGGTTAGCGATTGAATCAGCTTAGCTAATTAAATTATACGCATAATGCATTCTAATCTGGTCTTCTTGTATAAATTTTTTTACTATTAATTCTGCTATATTTATTGGGGGTGTCATTATTGATAGGACTAAATATAGCATTATCATTGTGCTGTGTGTTCCTCTTAATGATTGTAATAATTAGGGTGGCATTTTCATTAGAGAATCTTAGAAAGAAAATTGGTACTACATTTATCATGGACAATTAACATGTGAAGATGTTTTTGCTTTAATTAATGCCGATTTGAAATGAAACACTTGTCTTCTTGTTACCACTGTAATAAGTTTCCTCTTTGGTAAGTGATTCTGTTTCTGCATGTCAATTTTGTGAGAAAAACAAGTCATTGGTGTGGACTAGTGGTTATGGTTAACAAGGCCAAATCTTCCTCTTATGAGATATGTGTGCAAATATCCCTCAGTCATGTTTCACCCCTTCTGTTTTTCATGTAAACCAGTGTTCATAAGGACTTCACTTTTCTGCTTTTACTCTTTCATTCATAATATTCATGAATAAAGTATTTCAATTTCAACAATTTACTTTAACTCCTTCAGGTATGATACAATCTATGCAAATTTTCCCCATTAGTTCATGCACATAAAATGGATGCGTCACACATGGAACATGCACATAAAAGTTCATACAGCATTAGTGAGTTGGATGAACTTGCAAGGACTACAGTAACATGTGCATTTTACAACAAAGGAAACATGTCATTTTCAGCGTGGTTTTTAAGAATGCCCCACTTCTGGTAAAGACACGTTTCTCAGAATTGATGGATTAATTTGCTGTTTAGTTTAATTTCCTTGTTCTCTCTAATTATTCTGGAAATTTGCTAAAGTTCGTACCCACTTATAACTAACCATGAAAACGAAAACCCAAGAAATCAAAACCCAAACAAGAATTGATGTAAAGTGGCTAGCTAGGAAATAGTTATTTTACCAGACAAATAAAAAGGTCTTGCGAGAGAGACCAAGCACCAGAAAACTTTGACAAGGAATTGGTTTCTGCTCTCGTGTCAATTCTCAGCTTTCTTTCACGGTCTGTGTAACAACTTGTCAAGTACTTCCTTTTTTTTTCCAACACAAGAATATGAGAAAAGTCAGCAACAAACTCTACCAACCTTCATATATGATGTTCTTTCTTTATTTCTTGTTCACCTATCCGATTGGTCATTGCTTTCCCATCTCGATCGTGTTAAGCTTTGTCACATGTTGACATGCTTTCATTCTCAGCATCTAACGGTTTTGTTTTGTGTTGTGACAGACCAAAACAATGTTTAGGATCTCCTTGGCTAGATGCATGTTTTTATCATCCACTCAAATGTAGCCATCATATCAACTCAATTACTGTACAATACTAAGTCAATAGAGGAAAAATCTATCTTCCTTCAGATCTAAGATTTTATATAATTTGCATCTCATTGGATTCTAAAATAGACTTGTCCAACCTTTAACATGTTGTTTGAGATGTCATTTATGTATAGAAGGTTTTCATCCTTAAGAGGGGGTCCACAGCAGCTAACTCATGGATGCAACTATAAGATATCATCAATGGGATCGTATAATTACTGTATCTTGTGTATATAACTTATGCAGGAGAACCAGTAATATGCATATGTTTCTATATACATGCACTTTGCCACGTTCTAATGCATTTTTTCACCATTATGTAGAAGAAACTAGTTTTCTTTTTTTTGAATTGGTTACTAATTATCATAATACGTTATATAACAAACAGATCATTAGGGAAACCAAATCCTCCATCATATGGTCAAACATCTGAGAAAGTGTCTACTAGTTTGTTTCACATGTGGCACTATGGTGATCGAGCCATGAAAATGTTCGTCACAGTGATTATTCTTATTGATAATTGTACATTCAATTGAAGTACGTATGCTTGAGTATGACAGGTTTGTGCTGTGTTATAACTGTCGTTGATCATCCATCCACGTTTGAAATATCGTGAGATAGGCCACCTAATTTAATACTCGATCTCAAGTTGCATTTTTCATGAGTATCTAACTAACTAAATTCTAGTTGGACTCAATCAAATCGTGTTAATAATCCACCCTATATTTTATTTGGTACCTAATGGCATACCATTCTCTAATTTTAAATAATGCTAGTTTCTTTCCTATCAATAGCCACTTGAATCAAACAAAACTATTGGCCTAAATATACCAACACAAGCTGTAATATATGGCCGAGATATGCCAAGCTACATCAAAATAGAAGACGTCTTCACCACATTTCCTAAAATTACCTTTCACCTAACCAAAAGATTAACACACTTGGTTAAAGATCATATTTCAGACTAATAAGAGACTTAGTAGTGTATTTGTTAACTGTGTCCAACACTTCATATGTTGAACTCGTCTCTATAAATAAGAATCATATTCATGCTTAGGTATGCATTTAATAACATTTATTACTTATAACTACTGAATACCGAACACTGACTTAAATGTCGTCAAAAAATCTTTTTGTAATATTCCCACTCGTGTCGACCATCGAGATGAAGAAGTTGTAGGCGCACAAGACTCCTCTAGTGAGACATTCCCGACCCATAGATGAACACAATCGTTTCTTGAACAAGTGGCCACTTTACATGTTATGGAAGAAAAGGACGGCAGAATATAATCTAAAAGAAAATTAATTAACCTAACATGAGATCCCAGGCTTACAATTTAGATCAAGGCAATATTCAAGTGGCAATTACGTTCTAAAACAGAGTGTTTAGTCTAAACAAAGGGCCAACTATGTTTTCAAAAGTCATAGTTGTTTTTAATGTGCATTACTTTTTCATCAAAAGGATTACCAATCCTTTTAACAAGTGATTTATTTTCTCCAACAACCGAAACAAGAAAAAAAGTCAAATTGGACTAACGCAAAATTAATTTGCACTTTTCTTCACTTTCCAAACTTGGCTTACAATTATTAATAATACTGAATCAATCCCAAACAACAAGAATGGAAACAAAGTGCAACAGTTTGACGGGGCAAGGTTACTTGCACTGAATTACTCGGTAGTTTGCTACTGGCAAACCATTTCAGAACATATGGTAACTGCTTGGCAAAAAAGATGCATAGGACAAGCTTGACTTGGACAGCAAAGATAAAAAGAGTAAAAACCTTTTTGCTGTGCTTTTTAGTTGTGGTCCCTTTGAAATGTGGCATAGTTTTACAATAATAAAAGGAGTGATTGCAATTGCACCGCGTTAAATGCTAATTAAAAGGAAAAGCAGTAAATTATTGTAAACCCATCTTAAGTATAAATGATTCCTGAACTGTCTGGGAGTAATTATGCTTGGAGAAAATTCAACCTCCTAATGAAGACTTGAGAAGCAAGCATTCAGGAACGTAATTAACTAGTGGGTGCAACAACTTTTATAGGGTTGAACTAAGTTTCTTAAGTGCCTCTGACCAATTTGCCGTAACAAAATTACCTAATCTGCCAACCTCAATGACCCTATCTCTCTCCTTCCATCTCCCCTATATAAAACCACCCTCTCCCACTATCTCTTCCATTGCACCTTGCAACCTTAACCATCATTGCCACATACCTGTTTCTTGCTACACTGCAACCATGGAAGCTCTCAAGACCATTTTCTTGCCTCTTTTTCTTGTCTTGGCTTCAGCATTGTATTCAGCCAATGCCAAAATCCAGGAGCATCAGTTTGTTGTACGTTCTCTTTACCTCACATTTTTTCTCTCTCTCTCTCTCTCTCTCTCTTTTTCCTGTGTCCCTTTCTTGCTGAGATAATTATTAACCTGTTGCCATTTGTGACGAGACAGATTCAAGCAACACCAGTGAAGAGGCTGTGCAGCACTCACAACACCATCACTGTGAATGGACAATTCCCTGGCCCAACATTGGAAGTCAACAATGGAGACACTTTAGTCGTCAAAGTCACTAACAAAGCTCGTTACAATGTCACCATTCACTGGTATCATATCAAACCAGTCCAACATTTTGGCTTCACTCTCACCATTAAACAGGCTTCATTGTTTACTTTAAAAAATCACATATTCATTCAACAGTTTTTTTTATTCTTTTCCTGTTAGATTAACCATCTTATTCTACACATATGACACTTGGCAAGAACTTTTTGTACCAATAGAAATTTTCTATAAAAAATGAGCATTAAATAACTTTGCACAATAAATTTTTAACAGAAAACTTCTTTATCTTTGTATTCTTAACATGTGCTCGTGGTCCATGGAAATACATTAAAAGCTCTCTTTTTTCACTTGTGAGAATTGAATGCAAGAGTATCTGCCTTAATAAATCGTGTCTCCTATTGACTAGTTCTAGAAGGCAGTTATAGCAGTATTTATATTGCATGCTACGTTCATCAGTTCATGCATGGAACTTGTAGAAGAAAATATTTGAGTGGCTTATTAGTTTTTGTAGCTCTTCTAGTTAATTGATTTGTTGTATTTGTTTAGGCATGGTATTCGGCAGATGAGAACAGGATGGGCTGATGGACCAGAATTTGTGACTCAGTGTCCCATTCGTCCTGGAGAGAGTTACACCTATCGTTTCACCATTGAAGGACAAGAAGGAACACTTTGGTGGCATGCTCATAGCTCATGGCTAAGAGCCACTGTTTATGGTGCTTTAATCATTTACCCCAGAGAGGGAGAGGCGTATCCTTTCCCTAAGCCAAAGCGCCAGACACCAATTCTTCTAGGTAATCATTATAATTATAATTATAATTATGGTTATACTAATTCACATATATGAATATAATAATTATTGCTAATCATGGCACTAATGAAAACGTGGAGGGACTATTAAGAAAATGATTATTGCGGATTTGTAGTGTTTCTTTTGCTTTTGACAAATGTTATGCACTTGATGGAGATGGTTTAACGGTGAAAAACAATGATGATCATTTATTAGGGGAATGGTGGGACGCAAATCCGATCGATGTTCTGAGACAAGCCACACGAACAGGAGCGGCTCCGAATATTTCTGATGCATACACCATCAATGGCCAACCTGGCGATCTTTACAAGTGTTCTACCCAAGGTCTGATAAACATATCATATCTCTCTAATATACAAACAAAATCAATATCTCAATGATAAAATCATTAAAAATGACACGGTATTTACAGCTTTTGAACAACCAAACATGTTATTATATGCCTGCCCCTGCATTCTGGTCCCAGGAAACTAAGAATAAAAAAACATTGTCCAATGATTTTATAAATCTGACGTATATTTTGTTGATGATTGGCAATGTAGGTACCACCATTGTTCCAATAGATTCTGGCGAGACCAACCTCCTTCGAGTCATCAATGCTGCACTCAACCAACCCCTTTTCTTCACTGTGGCCAACCACAAACTCAAAGTGGTTGGAGCCGATGCTTCCTACCTTAAACCCTTCACCACCTCAGTCATCATGCTGGGTCCAGGCCAAACCACCGATGTTCTCATCCAAGGTGACCAACCACCCTCACGCTACTACATGGCTGCACGTGCCTACCAATCCGCACAAAACGCCCCTTTTGACAACACCACAACCACAGCCATTCTCAACTACAAATCTGCACCATGTCCTGCAAAGGGTGTCTCCATCAAACCCCTTATGCCCTCTCTCCCAGCTTACAACGACACCAACACAGTCACTACCTTCAGTAATAGCTTCAGAAGCCCCAGAAAAGTTGAAGTCCCTGCAGAAATCGATGACGACCTTTTCTTCACCATTGGCCTTGGACTCAACAACTGCCCTCCAAATTTCAGCCCAAACCAATGCCAAGGTCCAAATGGCACGCGTTTCACTGCCAGCATGAACAACGTCTCTTTTGTCCTCCCCAACAACGTCTCCATCTTGCAGGCTCATCACCTTGGAGTGCAAGGAGTGTTCACCACTGACTTTCCTACACAGCCTCCTTTGAAATTTGATTACACTGGTAATGTGAGTCGTTCACTGTGGCAACCCGTTCCCGGGACTAAGGTGACCAAGTTGAAGTTTGGATCGAGGGTGCAGATTGTGTTGCAGGACACTAGCATTGTGACCCCTGAGAACCACCCGATTCACCTTCATGGCTATGATTTCTACATAGTCGCAGAAGGGTTTGGAAATTTTGACCCCAAGAAAGACACTTCTAAGTTCAACCTTGTTGATCCACCTATGAGGAACACCGTTGCAGTACCTGTGAATGGATGGGCAGTTATCCGATTTGTTGCAGACAACCCAGGTAAAATTAACTAGTCCAAATCAAAATAGTATTATGCACTAAGGACAAATTATTACACGATGACAATATTCACATGACATGTAATCATGTCTATAGATATTACTTAATGAACACTCCATGATCTGAGATTATTTAATATACCTTTGCATATACTGAAAGTATAAATTTTTTTCATACCATCAGTTATCATGATATGCAAGATAAATCCCATTTTGCAATGTCTAAAACTTATCGAAGATTTGAGCTTAAATGAAATTGAATTGGGTGATGTGATATTTGCAGGAGCTTGGATTATGCATTGTCACTTGGATGTTCACATAGGGTGGGGTTTGGCTACTGTGCTCTTGGTGGATAATGGAGTAGGGCTGTTGCAGTCCATAGAGGCCCCTCCAGAGGACCTACCTCTGTGTTAGAATAATCAAAAGCAGAATTATATTGAATTATTGAATTTGTATCTGTAGTTCGTAATTTTTCCTAGTTCATTGTTGTTTCCCTGTATTGAGGGTATTTCTTCTTTTGCAATGTTTTGTTGTTCTTCTCATATAGAGATAACCCGGGATTAAAAGAGATGGTGATGTGATTTCAACACAACTTGCCGTCTTATACGCTCACAGGCCCGATTCATTAAACTGATATTACTTGTTTTGATCCCTCACTTTTCTTATTCAATAGATTAGTGTGTTTCTTTGTACGTGTGTGTTCCATAGCAGAATTTAATGGTTTTGGCAAATTAAAACACGACATAATTTAATGAAATAAGAACAGTGCATAGAATAATTACAATGGATGAAGTGGACCATTGTGGTTTATGGTAGATGACCAAATATAGTGCCAAGTGTTCTCATGTGTTACATTGTGGGAAAGGTCAATGTGGGTGCAACAGCAGTGGAGGATTTAAAAGTAACACAAGAGTTCATTTTGCACAAGTAATGTAACGATTAAGACCAAAACATTCTGGTCCCCAACTCTTTACTTTTGCCAACAAAGTCAGGAATTGGAAAAGCACTAAAACACATTACCAAATTTACTTCTTACTATATCTCTTTTATACTCAATTAACCTCTCATTGTAAATTTCCATATTAACAAAAGATATGATCAGATTAATTTATAATATCTAAGTAGATCTAAATCTCTCCTTATAAACATTTTTTAAAAGTTGAATTAGATTTTAAAAATATCTTCTTTCACTTTTTCATTGATCTCTTAAATCTGAAATATTAAAAAATGGATGTTTTCCTTATGAATGTTTTAAAACTCAATTCTCATCTAACATTACAATTATTTATATAAATCTTTGTAAGTTTCTGCATAAATTGAAATAGATGCTACTCTCCATTCTTATTTTATTCTCTAATAATATTCTAAAGCGCCATGATTTGGAACGTATTATTGTTATTTTAAAACAATAATATTTAAAAAAATTGTTCCACGTGCCTTACAATTTTCGTCATAATTCTTGTAAAGGCTCATGCGCAGAGCAGACCTTAAAAAGAAAGAGAAAATAATTCCTTATTATTTCTAAAAAAATTGGTCACTGATTATATTTATCGTTTCAATTCATATTATCAAATAGTAAGTATTTAATATTTTTTTCATGCTCTAAAGTGTAATCTCATTGTATTCATATTTATATCAGAGAATGCAAAAAATTGTTAAAAGTAGTAAGAAAATTTAATCGAGAGTTTTGCATGCCAAAATTTAGACTTTCATAATTTGTTTAGAAAAAAAAACCTTTTATATTGATTTTATTAAAAAAATTAATATGTTCTTTAGAAGATTTTTTAATATATGTATTTAAAAGATATTTTTTTCACAATTAATTGTTTTAAACAAACTTGTTACATGTTCATTAAAGTGTATGAACAAAATTGTAGATCCTCAAAAGGTTTACTGTATACTGCATCTTTCACTAATCATTGTTAGATCATTTAAATTATAGATAAAAACATATCATTGAATTTACAAATAAGATATTCAATCTGAATTTTGTTATGCAATCAACCAATCTTATCAGATTGTTTATTGTGAACACATGTTGCAGATGCCTAGAAGGTCTACTAAAAGTTACAATTGTTCAAAATATTATTAGAGTTATCAAGATACAAGTAAAACATTCGGTCAATTTTTGTATTCATCAAACATAAAAACTTTAACTCCACATATGATTTTTTGGTCATCACTCTGTCTAGTAGGTTATAGACCATTTATGTCTCGTATTCATCAAACATAAAATTTTTAACTCCACATATGATTTTCTGGTCATCAAATTGTCTAGTAGGTTATAAACCATCTATGTCTCAACAAACCCCTTAAGAACTTAAACAAACCATTTAGGTAGATCTTCCACCAGATCATTAAGTGTCTCAACATTTCATAGTAAACTAAGCTCTTATAAATTATTTTTTCCAAAATTCATGAATATTTTTAACACATTTTCAAATTATATTTATATAAAATAAATTTTGCGTTATTGTAATGACCGTTATTATTACTTGGCACCCGGTCATTATGTCGACCGACACTACAAAGACCATTACGCTCAAGCAGAATTAGTGGGACTAATCAACATTCAAGAACTAAGTAATGCATTTCTAAACATGACTCAACTCCCTAATCTGGCCCAATAAGAAATGGTCTATGACAATCATATAAATAGGCACAAAATCCAAAACCAGTTATGTCATATACCGTGCTCAGGATACCAAGTGCCAAATATTAAATTCTGACTTAAGTGTTGGAGTGTCTTGTAGGTACCATTCGAACCTGGACTTTGTGAAGACCGAGAGATACAACAGTGAAAGGACAGGAAGGTTTCTGTTTCAAGAGGAAGGAGTTTTTTTACCATGATGGGGTTTTTTTTTTTTTTTTTTACCAAAATGGGGTCCGTTTAAAAAAAATTACAAATTTAGGCAAGTTATGCCTAATTGGGACGACTTCATATGCAAAAGTCGTCCCAATTAGGCACGACTTCTGTCATGTCATACTAAAGTCGTGCCAACTTGGTACGACTTCTGCCCTGTCATACTGAAGTCGTGCCAACTTGGCACGACTTCTGCCACGTCATAATTTTTTATTTTATTTTAATTTTATTGTTTATATATTGGGTAGTAAGTTATGTAATGTTAAAAATTAATTTTTTTCTCATCATTACGTGTTCTGTAAAATCATTACTTCTCAAGCTATTTATTTTGCAAATTCACAACAATAATTCTCTATTTATTTTCCAAATATAATAATTTTTCATTTATCTATTTATTTCCAAATTCAATAACAATTTTCTTCATTTTTTAATTAATCAAATAATCAAGTTATTGTATTACATTACCGCCAAACATGATCCATACACGATTATCCAATTTTTTGTTCCTTAAAACTAACACTCTTAGAAAATTATGTATCAAATTAATTTTTAACATTACATAACTTACTATCCAATATATAAACAATAAAATTTAAAAATATATATATATATATATATATATATGACATGACAGAAGTCGTGCCAACTTGACACGACTTCTGTATGACAAGGCAGAAGTCGTGCCAACTTGGCACGACTTCAATATGACGGGGTAGAAGTCGTGCCAAGTTGACACGACTTCAGTATGACATGGCAAAAGTCGTGCCTAATTGGAATGATTTCTGCATATGAAGTTGTGCCTTATTGGCACAACTTACCTAAATTTGTAATTTTTTTAAACGGCCCCATTTTAATAATAAAAAAAAATAACTCCATCATAGTTAAAAAACCGAGGAAGGGAGAAAAAGTTGACCGACTAATTCAAGAAGAGTTTTAATAATTCTCTTGGTTACAACACCGTTCGAAAAAAATTATAATATAAAAAAAAATATTTTAGTTAGCTAAACTAGTTAAAATGAGGTCCGCAACTTTTTAGTCGAGTAAAATTTTATCTTAATAGGTTAAAATAAAATAATTTTATTTACCTCAAATGAATTTTAAAATCAAATAGAGTAATTTTGAATTTTAAAAGATAAAAAAAAAACTTTTGGTGATTTTATAAGAACTAAAAATAATAATTATAAACTGGTATAATTATGCTTTTAGTAAAACATGATCTTCGTCTCTGAACATGCATTCAAGAACTAAAAACAAATTTTTAAAAAGTCACTTTAATTCAATTTAAAAAACAAAAAAAAGAGTATTTTTTCAAATGGGAATATCAAAATCAAAATTATCAGAGATGTTAGGTACTAGTAACGTACTTACATATTCTAAATTTAGAACAGTAAAAAAATTATAAACACAGAAACAAAAATATATTAATTTATAAGAACTAAAGTCATATCTAAATAGATTAATTATTACATGTCTTATTGAACTTAAAGATAATAGTAGTCCTAGTTTCTGTTTAAAATTTAAGAGGAATATCCTTTTCTTTGGAATGTATATTAGAAAGCATAAGAGACAGGAAAACGTAAAAAGAAATATTGAATATTGTTAATTAAGTATAGAGTATTGAGAAAGACAGTATATTTATTTAATTTTTGTTTTGGAAAAGTACGTTATAATCATGTTTTGGATAACGACTAAGTGATGAAAATGGTCTAGAGTACGTAGTGCGTGATATTGTTTCAGCATAAGAAGAAAAAGGTTAAAGATTCGAACATGCCAATTTGGGCAAATTCATCATTTAATATATGCAACTTGTCAAACCTTCCTCACACCACGTATCAAACACCACTCTCACTCTGTCTTACTAAATACATCTTCATTTCTCACCTCAATAATTCACATTTCTTTTATTGAAAAATTGTTTATCATAAAAAAAAATATAAATTTTAATATCTTTTTGTTACGAGCATTTAGAATGTCTTAGTAACAAAAATTAATTTTACATAAAAATAAAAAACATGCATTTTAATCCTTTGTATATAACAATTTGATTGTACTTTTAATTTTTTTCTTAAAATGAGATTAAATATTATTGTAAGAATAGATTGTTATCAACAAGGAAAAGTAGGATTTATCCGATATGATTATGATAAAGTTTTAATTTGATATATTCACAATCTTTATAAAATAATTTATTTTTAATATATATTGTAAATTATACATCGATTATTTTTAAATAAATATAAATTTTAATTTTATAAATCAGTTTTATAAAATTGAGTTAGATTTAAAGTTTATTTTGTAATATGATATAAAAATATTTTAAACCTATTTCTAAGAGTATTTGTTGAATTTTATAATGAGGAAAGTGAAAAGGAAGTTTCTATTTCACTCTTGCACAACTTAGAACCACCATTCATGAATCAAAGGGTTAAGTTTGGTTTGGCCGTTTGATAGTGGAGGATATCATCGAATCACAGGTCTTCAACGACGTGTACCATTCCCTCGCTTACAAGTGGTATATACAAAACTGGGCACGTGTCCCACGTGCATGTCTCACTTCTCTAAACACCACCATGTTGCTCATCCTCATTACTTCGATTGGACATTGGGACTATAACTCTCAAATTAATGTTCTATTTCCATAATTTAATATTATTATCTATTTATGCTAATTTCTTAATTAATAAACATTTTCTGAAAATCGATTCTCCAGATCCATGTGACCACTTTACTTGCATGTCACATATTCATTTCTCAATCATAACTTTTTAAAGGAAAATTATAATATTATTTTCAGGATTTTTTTAAAAAATTTAATAGATAAAAATGTTTTTTGGGGTTTTTAATCAACGGTTAAGCTTAATATATATCGCTTCAAAATTCAAAAAATTCTGATTCGGTATCTACCGCTTTGGACCATTCTACAGATTCCTTTCTGTTTTATTATTCTTTCTATGATCAATGAAACGGTGTTTCAGCACTTTAAAAAACTCTGTTACAGAAGTTATTTATCCCACTTCTTCAAAAATTGACTTTTTTTTTCGTTTATTTGTTTTATTTTAATGTATGAAAATTGTACAAGAAATAAGAATAAGATTCATGTACGTAGGAGCTAGAAAGCTACTAGTGTAAACAAGCAGATCTCGTACAATCGGGCCGTGGGCCCAGTTTCGTTACAATAAGGCCCGCTTTCCAGGCGTCAGCAGCAGGGATGAAACAGCAATTTAAGAATATAATAGTGACAATAAAGATTAACATGACTAGATATTTTATTCAGTAAAAGAACAGAAGATATTTAAGTGAGATATACTATAACAATGGCATAAAGGAGAATATACCCAAAGTATAGGGACATAATGGAAAAGACGAAGGAGATTTAAAGGAGCAGGTACTTGGGAAGAAAGAAAGCGAGCGCGCGTTTTGGTGGCTCGGGAAGGTTCGAGCGCCACGTGCCAGCTGGTTCGGGAGTCCGAAGCATGATAACGCGACTAAGAAAGCGCCACGTCACCACTTTGGGGATGCAATTTAAAAATATCAGAAAAATCTAGAGAAGGCTATAAATAAAGATTACAGGGTGCAGCCCAGAGATTTTCTGAATCCGCTTTAACCATATCAAACAAACACAAACCTTATTACACAAAAAAAAAACCTCTCTTCACTCCAAATCAAACTCAAACACACTGCCCAGAAAAAAAGGGCTAAGCCTAAAATTAAATTCCTGCGTTGTCTCAACTAGGTTAGTAGCATTGGATTCTTTCTCATGTCTAATTTCTTCACTGCAAATTCTCGTGGGCGATTTTGTTTTTTCATTATTGTTTTTAGGTTTCCTTTTTGGTTATTTATCTGTCTGTGTCATAATTTCGTGGGTTTCTTTTTTAAAAGGAAAAAACTTTCTGGGCAAGTTTTTTTATATATTTATATTTTGGGTTTAGCTTTATCTATTACTTGGGGGTTACGAAAATTCGTTTCTTGGTTGAATTTATTATAGTTATTGTAGTTAATAAGAGCGTGTTGCGAAATCCTGTTTGTGATTTTCCACCTTTGTGTTTTGTTTTGTTCTTTGGAATTGCTGGTTACTGATTTTTATTTAAACTACAGATTGTGAATCCAGTTAGAGTTTTGCTGAGGTCTTAGTAGTGAAGTTTTGGACTGTGGACATGGGTGCTTATGATCAAGTTTCTCTGCGGCCTTTGGATTCTTCTAGAAAGAGGAAAAGTAGGAGCAGAGGGGATGGTTCTAGATCTGTTGCTGAGACTATTGCAAAGTGGAAGGAATACAATGAGCATCTTTATTCTGGCAAAGATGATGGAAGATCAACTCGTAAGGCACCAGCTAAAGGTTCAAAGAAAGGATGCATGAAAGGGAAAGGAGGACCCCAGAACTATCAGTGTAACTACAGAGGAGTTAGGCAGAGAACTTGGGGGAAATGGGTGGGTGAGATTAGGGAGCCAAATAGAGGGAGTAGGCTTTGGTTAGGAACCTTTTCTACTGCCCAAGAAGCTGCTCTTGCCTATGATGAAGCTGCTAGAGCCATGTATGGTCCATCTGCACGCCTCAACTTTCCCGACATCTCAGATTATGCTTCTGTCAAGGAATCGTTTAAGGACTCTTTCATGGCTGCTTCATCTTCATGTTCTTCGGCAGCATCGGACACTAGTACTACATCCAATCGATCAGAGGTTTGTGCAGCTGAGGATGCTAAGGAGAATACTCTACATGTGCTTGATAAGGTCAACCATAATGATTGTCACAGGGCTTATGACTATGCCTCACCAACTAGCAGAATGAAGCTAGAGCCGAAGGATGAGGCTGTGGATCGCCCAGAGCCAGGGGCTGGACAAGGAATACATCATACTGAGCAGGCAGAGGATGTAAATAAAGATCAGATGGACTTTTCATGGATTGATGCTTTCGATTTTAATGATGATTACTCGAAGAGCTTTTCCAATGATGAGTTATTTCAAGTGGATGAACTTTTGGGGCTTATAGATAATAACCCAGTTGATGACTCTGGGTTGATGCAAGGTTTGGATTTTGGACAAATAGGATTTCCTGGAGATAATAATCCTCAGGTTGGTGATACGTCATCAAGCTTTTTTTATCAGTTGCAAAATCCAGATGCCAAGTTGTTGGGAAGTTTGCCCCATATGGAACAGACACCATCTGGTTTTGATTATGGATTAGATTTCATGAAAACAGTTGTGCCAGATGAGTATAATGGAGGGGAAGAACCGCAGTTTCTTAATTTGGACGATGTCCTGAACCATGATTCAAAGGGAATGGAAGCAAGCAAGGAATGATATGACAAGAGAAAGCTGTGTGCAGAAGTCTATAATGAGGATGTTGTTTTTGTCTGAGTCCACCTCATTTTCAACTGGTTCAAGCATCTCAAGTAATCTGTCTCCTGGGTTGTTGTCCCCTTTTAGCAATATCTAGGTGCATTAGACGCATACAATTATACAACTAATATACAAGAAATTTGATCTCTTTATGTTCTTTTAAATATGCTGATTCTCTGTAGGATTTTTTAAAATGGAGAATTTAGCTGACAACATTTGTTAATTCTTTCCATTTACATGTTTTTTTGGATTCACATTGGACTGCCTTTAACTTCATAGGTGGAGCTGAGGAGTAGGCTGTTTAAAGTCGTTTGTCGTCAACTTGATCACTGACATGACAGAAGATTTCTTGTCTTGTACGAGGGAGAACTAGTATATGTCGATTATATTGCTTACTTTTGTGTATAAAAACTGAACAAGTAGCTCAATGTATATATTGAAAATTATTCTGAATTTTGTTGCTGTCTTCACTGTGTTCTTTAAACACTACGCTTATATTTCTTGATAAGAAAAATGTAATTGTAGTTTAAGAAAATTTCAGATAAAATATGAAAAAAAGAAATTTAGAAGTGTCTGAAGAGCTTACTTATAAATATTTCTATCCTTAAGAGGGGTAAATTGACATGGTTGAAGAGAGATTGGTGTATAATTCTATCACTTAAATAAAAATTCGGCATGTTTGAGGAAAGATTACAGTGAATTTGTACTAAAGTAAACTGTTTTCAAGGTTATATAATTTATGCACTTTGTATCTTCGTATCAAATTTATGCACTTACCACATGGAAGTTATGAGATAATTGTAGTTGATATGGGCTAATAAAGGCCCAAGTTGTAGAGGATATATAACTGGTCTTGACTAAGTTCATTATTACTAGTTGAGAAGAAGATGTTAGAATACAATTGTGAATGTGAAGTTTCATAAAAATGGAGTAATATATAAGAGGTATGATCTATTAATCCAATAGTTTATTTTCAATTAAATAATTAGAAGTTCACTCTGTAATTGATTCATAGTATATTAATAAAGATCTTCTTAATATACTCTTTTTTTTTATCTCAAACATTTTTACAATAAGAAGAAACAATAGGAAGATAATCAATTATATATTTTATTATTATCTACTCTAGTCTATTTTTATTTTTACAATAAGAAGAAATAATAGGAAGATAATTAATTATATATTTTATTATTCTCTATTTTAGTCTATTTTTTTGCTTCTACTATAGTTTAGAAAAATGGAATGCCATTTATATCTAAAAACAATGCCATTCATATCTAAATTATTTTTAGGTTTCTTTTAATATTATATTGTTGAAAATTTAAAAATAAGAATAATTTATAGTATATAAATATGTATACATTTTACTGCTACTTTAATTTTATAAAGTTTAGTTAAGTTAATTTTATAAAATTTAGTTAAAAAGTTTAGTTAAGTTAATTTTATAAAGTTTAGTTAATTTAATTTTATAAAGTTTAGTTAGTTTAAAGTTTACCTTAGGTATATAATTATATAAAGTCTTGTTATTGAATTTATATCAATACGGAAAGAATATGTTGAAAATTTATATTAGCTATATATAAAAATATTTTATAATAGATAAGTTTTTTTTATAAATAAGTTGTAAGATTAATATATAAAAGATAATATATATATATATATAACCATTTACATATAGTTGTAAGATTAATATATAAAAGATAAAACAATATTTGGTATAATATTTGATTGATCAAAAGACTCATACATAATGAAATAAATAAATAATAAAATGTAAAATATGGCTTACATGATATATATATATATATATAAAATATTAGTTGGTTATGAAATTTGGAAAAGGTAGTTCTATATTTTAGGAAGGTAGTTCTATATTTTAGGCACCACTTTAATTTATGTTGCTACTTAATTCATGTTGTTACTATGGTCAAAGTTGTTGGTATTTTTATAATAGCAAGTTGTTCTGTTTATTTGAATACTCATTTACAACTTTAATTGTTTTGAAGGAGTTATGACGTCTTTGCGGTAATTACTGGAATATTACACAGCGATCTAAAGAGTATCATAAAGAGGATCATAGCTTATTCAACTTGTAGGATGTGTTCATTATGTGTATAGAGAGAGAAAATTGGTCATCTTTCAACTTATGATATATTTTCTTCTTCATCAGAAAGTTTTGTAAAAGTGAGTAAAGGGTAGAAAAAGCTAATTTTGTAATTATCTATTATCAACTTATTAAAGAACAAATCTCTATGGATCAAGGTACGCATATTTCAACTTGAGATTATAAAAATCATATAGTTGTAAGATCAAATAGATTAAAGAAAAACTTACATGGTAATTTTTTTTTTTGTTATTCAATAGGTTGATAATAGACCCTTTTGGACCATTTTTCTCACTTTTACAAGACTTTTATGATTTTACATATATGTCACCTAGACCATATATGCATATTTTTTTATTTTTTTTCTTTAATCTATTTGATCTTAGAACTATATGATTTTCACAATCTCTTAAGTTGGAATATGCATACCTTAATTTATGGAGATTGGTTCTTCAATAAGTTGATAATAGATATCACAAAATTAATTTTCTCCTCCTTCATCCTTTTCTAACTTTTACAAGACTTTCTAATGGAGAAGAAAGTATATCATGAGTTGAAGGAGGACCAATTTTCTTTCTCTACGCACATAATCAAAAAATCTCATTGAGTGTAAATTGAATAAGCTCTGATCCTCCTTAGATCGTTTGGTCATTTATGACAAAGAATGATATTGAAGCTCCTCAAGAAGTAATAACAAATTATTATCATAAAACACTAAAATTACCTTTTTCAAATTTCATAATGAACTAATATTATTTTTTATTTTATAATTTATTTTTAAACCAGATATATATTCATATATGCACATTTTACATAAAATTGAGAAGAGTAAAAGAAAACTAATTTAATTACATCTATTTCTCCTCCTTTTTATCCATAATTAAATTAGAAAAATAAATATTCCTTTTATTTTCTCTTCATTTAATTTCTTTTGTCTTGTTTCTCTTAAAAAAATGCGCATGAATACGCTATTACGTTATATGAACGAATTTTCTAAAATTTTGTAGAAAATAATGAATTTAAAAATGTGTTATTCAAACCTGAGAAATAAATATACAGTAAATGAGTGCTGTGAACATTTATCTTCAATTTTGGTCCATATTTATATTTGTTTTGCACAACTTCTAAAATGTAAATATATAGTAAATGAAAAAAAATACCAAGAAGATCTGTTTCCTATTTTACATTCTTTAATTCAATCATTTTCTCATTAATCATATTTTATTACGTATACTTGTCATAAATATACAACTTTACTAATTTTACTTATAAATTTACTTATTTCTATTAATTTCCAATTTTTAAAAGGTGTTCTGTTTTATTTTACTTTGTTTATATTTTTATTTTACACTTATTAAAAAATACAAGGAAATATATTGTCTTGTGAAATTCCTTTTGAATTTTTTGGTTACTGAATTTCTTTTTCAGTGCTAAATGCCAATAACTTTTATAAACATAACTTAAATATATTTTTAAAAATAAATCCTCTTAATAATTATCTCAAAGTAAAAAAAAAATGAACTGAAATATGTGTGCATTCATTTCAATTGATTAATTAGCATTCCTAGATAAATTATGTAACCAAAAAATTCAAAAAAAAATTCATATTGATTGAGTCTTTAATTTTCGATGCAATGCTTTTATTTCAGTTTTTTCTCCACAATTTTGTCTTCAGAGTACTAAATAGTGCATTGATATATGTATAGAAAAAAGTACATTTATAGAAATACTGAGAAAGAGAGAGTAAATTACTCCACTCATTAAAAAATTTATACCCCTATAAATCTATGTAAAATTCTTAATCCTATTTTCACTGTGAACTTTAATAAATATTAATTAATATTTTTTAACACTTTGCTTTGATGAAGTGATAGAAATGAGTGAGTAAAAAATGAAAAATAAATAAATATAGTAAGAGATCAAACTATTTATATTACGAGAAAAAGACTAGGAAAAAGAAGAAACATACAAGTGACAAATTTATAAATATATATGATTGATTTGAAAAAATATATATTATTGAACCCTATTAAATATATTTGATACAATTTTTTGTATAATTAAATATAAGAAAAATAAAATCGATTATATTTATTCAATCTAACAATATGTAACTCAAAAAAAAAAAAGTAAGCCAGCTATATAGAAAGAAATCCTTGTAATTCACCTTAATTTTCTTTACATTTAAGCATAATCATTCTTGTTTTTTTTACATTAAATTATTAAAGCAACATATTTAATTCGTACAAATTCAACTCATATTTAAAATCCTCGTATTTTTTGTTTTTAACAACGTAAAATCCTTATATTTTATGTCCCCTCTGTACAACACCAATAAAATCATGAGTCATGACTAGTGGACCCCACCACTTAGCCATCACAATCTTTGGTTTAAATAAAGATGATAGGTTGTTGTCATCATAACCCACCATCTACTATATTCACCTTCAACAAACATTTGCCTCAATTTAATGTAATTATTTTTTTATTTTAGTGTTTTTACACTTCATAATTTACTTACTTAATGTTAATATATTACTTCTAAAATTAATTTAATAAAAATATAAGTATTTGTAAAATAATTTTAAATTAAATTACCATCAAACAGAATGTATAGTTTGGAAACCTTTTAAAAGTTAATAAATATACAATCATTTGTAATTGAATGAAAGCAAATATGATTTATCTTTTATTATAACATTTTTTAAATTATAAATTTAATACTCCTCTTAATTATGATTTTTAAAAATAAAATTATATTAACAAAATTAGATAAAATACTACAATTTTAAAATGTTAGAAGTTTTAACAATTAATAAAATCAATAACTATTATATTAAATATACATTATCAAATTAATTGTTTTATTTTTAATAAAATTTTATAATTAATTAATGTAATCGAAAATAGTATGAACAACTGCCTTTGACATGAATTTAGGGATAGTAACTAGTATTCTCAAAATATTTTTTAATAATATTATCAATTATTTTAATTAATTATAATAATATTAATAGTAATAATTTTTTAAATCCAGTCAAATCAATTATGTTATTAATAACAAGTATTGAATTCATGTAGTCTTGGAAAAATTGCAGGTACCAAATAATCACTTTAATATATTTGAACCATGCATATTTTTATAATTGGTATAAAATGTATATATTATATTGAATATACAAGGATTTAGTGTAGTATTTATTTATTTTATTAGTTGTAAATAAGTAACTTATGAAAATAATTATTTAATATTTTTATTATTATTATAAATCGATTAAGCACTTAATTTATTTTTGATATTTTTTGGATAAACATTTTTGTCTCGCCTATTCGGTTTGAGATTGGGAATTGTGTACTGTTTTAAATCTTGAGTGACTGGGTCGAATGGTGATATGTTTGAACCGTCTTTTAGACGATTTACATGTAAAATTATGATTGTCATTCCACAAACATTATGCCTCCTTTTAGATGGAGGATTGGTGAATTAAGTAAATCACAAACATTATACCTCCTTTTAGATGGGTTATGCCTCCTTTTAGATGGAGAATTGGTGAATTAAGTAAATCACAAACATTATGCCTCCTTTTAGATGGAGGATTGGTGAATTAATTAAATCAGTACTTGAAATATCCGGTAGTTTAGTATCAATCCAGTAGTTTGGTCCTAAGAGACCTGATAGTTTGGCCTTGAAAGACCCAATAGTTCGATATCTGAAAAATCAACCCTTAAAAGATTAGAAAATCAGTCTTTGATAGACCTGAAAACTCATGAGAGACCTAGTAATTCGGTCCCTAAGAATTCAACTTCTAAAAAACCTAACCTTATTCAATATCGACTATATTCACAAAATAACAATTGTTTAATATCGAGACTATCAAAAATTCACAAATAACCTTAAAATAAAATATAATTGCTACGCAAAATTTGAAAGTGACTCCAATTTTTATTTAAGACCTGAACCATCTATAAAAATCTATAAAAGAAAGATGATTAAAAGTAAAAAAAAAAAATACTCTCATTTGTGACTGGTTTACAGAAAGTTGATAATACCCAATACGAGTACCAGAAACACATTTGAACCAGATATTAATAAAAATATTATTAATTAAAGAAATAAAAGTAATTTAAATAATTTCATACGATGTAAAAAATATGTTAATAAAATAAATATTAATGTAAAATGTAAGGATCTAAAAAAATTTCTAAAGTATAAGTGGTATATTTTAAATGACACATGAATATTTTATTATTAAAATGAAAAGAACATATAAATAGAAAATTCAATTATTCAGGTTTCATTTCAAAAGAACCATTATATCTCTAGAAAATTATTTTTCCTTTCCTCTCTTTTTTCTCTAAGTTTCTAACTTCCTCACTCATCAGTTTGACAATCAGAATCAGCATTAAACTCCTGGCAGCGAGATCTACAAGATTACCAATTAGAATCTCTGATAGAGAAAATTCAATTTTTACTTTTCTCTTTGAGTTAAATTCTGAACTTGTAGATCTATCTCGATCTAAGTTTACGCATGTCACCCTTTTTGTTTTAGGATTAGTCTTTGTTAGCTCAGAGTCCTAGTGATATAGTTAGATTTTTTATTAGGACTCTGTGGTGCAGGTTAAGCTACTCTTGAAGTTTTTGGTAGACTTGGGGCTTTTAGTGAGCATCTGCTCAAGTAAAGGTAAGGGAAGCTAGTTTAAATTTTCAATAGAACCCTAGGCTAGAAGATCTGAATGTGGGGGTGAAATGGTCACCAATTCCAAATTTGGTTTGCATGATTTATTGTTTATGAGTAATGTGTTATTATTTGAAATAAAATGTGAAAAATATTGATTTTGACATGGTTGATTTATGGTAGAGGATTTGTTTTGAATATGAAATTTTGGTTGATTGGTATAGTTGATCAATGTTATTTACTTTTAATATGAATGAATTGTTGAAATTGTTTTGTTTGACTCTAAATGGTGAAATTAAGAAAAATTATGAAGTTTTTTTGCATGTCTCGCTTAGGCGAGATAATTCTCGCTAAGCGAGAATAGAATGGAAAAAGGAGGTGCTCTCGGCTTGATTCTCGTTCTAGCGAGAGAATTTTCGCTTGAACAATACCCATTCTCGCTCAAGCTAGAATCTCTGGATAAAAAAAAATATTTTGAAAGCCTGATGTATTATTGTTTATTGTTTTAAAGTGAAAATTCTAAATCTTATTTAAAAATATAATTAAAGAAACTTAGTTTTTTGTTTTAGTGAATTTTGAGATATGTTTAGATTGTTTTGAAAAGTCTAAAATATGATGTGATTGAATGGTGCATTGAGATGTATTACATGAGATATGGAATGATGTGAAAGTGTGATCAAAACATAGTATTTTCAGAAAAGAATATCGTGTTAAGATTGTTTTAGGGTGTATTGATCTGTCAGGTCCCGAACCAATGAGACGATCCTGACTCTACTGATATAATGGAATCACATAGATAAGTTATTCAGTTGGTGAGAGTCAATGGAGATTCATGTGACTTTGTCTGCGGTTTGAAATATAATTTGGTCTTTCAAGTCATATGAATTTACCCTGTCATACTTGTTGAATATGGATGAAGTTTCTTCTTAGCAAGTCTTAGTGTGTGTGTTTGATGTAGAAAATTGTATTTTTTGCTTTAAAGTTAGTGGTGATGTTATTAGTGGTCATAGTAGGTTAGAGTGAGTTTAAGGTGTTCTTTGGTTCGTGACCTACTTCATATCCTTAACCAAGGTGGTAAGATAAAACACAATTTTTTTTTCAAAACTCTTTTATCATCTACCTTAAGTTTTCTCAAAAATCAGATTACTGCACAAAAATATAAATCTATTGAGTTGTAAAACAATAGATTTATTTCTAAACTGGTTAATGTTTTTCAAAATTATGTTAGGGCACCAAACAGTTTGTTGCAGCCCGTTATTACAGTTAAGATGAGCTGGAAATGGTTTTAAAGTCATCCTTTGTTTTTCAGAAAAACAATCTGTTTATTTTAACTTCAACCTGTTATTTTTATAACAACTTTCAACTGTTTCTTGAAAAATTGTTATAAACTTTTTTTTGTATAAAGAGAGACACATCTCACATGAAAAATAACTGAGTGATCATGTTTTTGAACACAAATAAAAGAGTTTTCATTGAGAGACAAAAACTTTGAATGTTTTCTTGAAAGGTTCTCTTAAAGAAATTCAAGTGTACTTATTCATTGTGTGTCTTGGTCAAGGGTTAAGGTTTTGTCATTGTTGAACTGCAGAAAAGTGTTGCTGTTTTAGGTTTCTTGCATCTTCTTTTTAGGTGCTTTCTTTCCTTATTCATTCTTGTGTAAAGGTGGTTGTATAAACACTTCTTGATAGGGTTTCTCGAAGTGTTCTTGCTGCTGAAATAGAGTTTTTCAGCATTGTGTATGACTTGTTCTTGAAGGGTTCAAGAACCACAAGGTCTTGTAATTGGTTTTGTATTGATTAGTGGATTTCACCTTGGTATGAGGTGAGACTGGATGTAACTCTTGATGAGTAAAACAGTATAAACTGTGTGTCCATCTTTCTTCTCAATCCCTGCACTCGTTTTCTGCATAATTTGATAATCTGCCTAAAAATAAATCTGTTGAATAAAAAATAAATATGTTCTTTCTGGGTTTGTTCATACTGTTCTTCAAAGATCCTGAATAAATTCTTGGTTGTTTGCAAATATCTGAATCTGTGTGTTGACTGTTTAAAGAGAGTAATAAATCTTCAAACTAACTCTTTTCAAGATTCATATTCTTTTCAAGATCACTTGTTAAAGATTCAAAGTTTAATTTCTCAGTGTAAATCTTGTTGCAATAAAAGAGTCTACACTGTTATGGAAAAACTATCTTTTAATCTCAAGCTAATCAGATTAAGGTTCTGAATTTGAAAAAGTAATCAGAAAATAAATATTTTTTTTTTAAATCAATCTGTTCTTTTTCTCAGGATTACACTTTTTGTTTGTGAAAATTTTTTAAAAGCTCAATTCACCCCCTCCCCCTCTTGAACTTAGACACTAATAGACCCAACAATACTAGATGATGGAATGATGAGATATTAAGATGTTATGCACATGGCAGTGTGGATTCACAATGAGTAGTATGACAGGTGCATGTCTCAGGATTCTAAGTTCAATACACGAGTCTTCCAGAAGTAGAGTCAAGTGTCTATATGTTATGAGTCAGTTGAAGTCTGACATGAGAAAAATGAGTTGTGAATTTCTTGGATAGACACTTGATGATTATGTGAAATGTTTAAGAAATTTCATGAGACTTGATGAATATTGTGTATTAATTTGAAATTGAAATTATATAAAAAAAATAGTTAGCTTACCCTGTTATTTGTTTGTGTTTGTTTATTTACCTGTGATGATCGTGTTGTACACGAGAGCAGATGAAATTGCAGGTAAGAGAGTTCCTGAGTAAATAGCTGGAGGATATGATAGTTTTAATTTTGAATGCTCGGTATCTTTTTAAAACTTTTGATGTATATATTAAAATCCCTCTGAAGAGAGATATTTCTTTTTGAGATATAATTATGAGATAATTGTATATATTCATATGTTAAGTAGATAATGCTTGTTTTATTTTTATTTTGTTATTTTTGGGTAAAAAATTAAGGATGTTACATCAAATCCATTAATATTATTCTATATTAATAATTATAATATAAATTAAAAAAATAAATTTGTTATGTTGATTTATTTGGATATCCTCTAATCCAATTCTTGCCACAAAGAGTTACAATCTCTATTTTGGTAAGTGTACATGAATTTATTTTTTCATATTTCCAACTTAATTAAAAAAGTTTTTCACCTTTTAAATTATGATAAAAAATAATCCGGAAGCATCGACATGTGTGTGGTGCATTGAGTGTATGAAAATATTTTCTTACGATGTCAGGTTGTTTGAGTGTAATTTGTTTGGTTCTGAAGACTAACAAATGTTAATTTTGTGTCCTTTCTGAAAACTAGATACCTTTTCTGCCCCGTCTTTAACCGCGAATAACCAGCGTTCTCTCTCATGCAGTCTGCGAAATTCAAGGCTTTTGTGTTCTTCTTTTCATAGATTTCTCCGCTGCTGTGCTCTTTTTTAACTTCATGCCTCACACCTTTTCACGCCTTACTTTACTCTCCTCTGTTAAACCACCATTATTACCTTCCATTCAGAGACCCATCTACACTCTTTATTTCACTTCCTCAAATGTTTTTTTCACTATTACATATCTTAATTCTATTCATTTTCTACCAAAATTAAATATACATGTGCTATTTCCTTATTAAATAAGATTCATTTATTATTAGTGTCTGCCCTTGTTTTTTTGTTATCCAAAGAAACTGTATTTTATAGTATGTCATTAATAACTTTTTACCATTTAAAAATAAATAAATAAAATTAATTTAATGTTTATTTTTCTCTATAGTGGTAGACAGGTCATTGCTACAAATTTCACACTTTATATAACATGAGGGGTAACATAGTGTGAACGGATGTTTATTTTAGGTTCTTTAAGAAAGATTCTAAAAGTTAATATTTACTTAAATATTATTTATTTAATAAAAATAATTTTAAAATTTCTCTTATTTTTTTTCATAAAAATATCCATTTTATTTATAAAAAAATGTTAGTTTCAAAATGTTTTTTTTTATATATTTAAAGAGTAATGGATGTTAGAAAATTAAAGAGTTTATATATATTTAATAAAGAATGTTCATTTACTGTTAAATAATAATTTATTTGTCAAACTAACTGCTATTTTTTGTTTTGTTTCTTGTAAAAAGAGTTCGTCCTGTTTTATCAATCTCTTCATTATTCAATTATATAAATTAATTCATTAAAAATATTTTTATATTTTCATTCCAAATAGATGTATTTCATAAAATATTAATTTTATTTCTTGTAATTTTTTTTATATCTATCATTTTTTTTCTTATTTTTTATATTTTTTACATTATCCTGCACACATATATATCTTTTATACTTATAAAATGATACTAACAAACATTTTAGTTTTTCAATAAAATTAATACCTTTTTACTTCTCCACTTTTAAAATACCCACCAATTAAAAGCTGTGATCTTTTTAAAATAATTTTCTCATTATTTAATAAAAATTATTAAATTAAAAATAATCAGCATTCTGAGTGTGCAAATAAAATTATGCATAATGTTATTAATCATATACCATTTAAATATATTTAAAATAATAAAGATATTAATTGAATCGGAAGATACACTAAAAAATATTAGCCAAAATCCAAAAAATTATACTTTATATAAATAAAATAATTATTCAAATAATTAAATAAAAAATTTAAATGATTCATTTAATTAAAAATATCCCACTCTTATAATTGAATATTTTAATGCAACATGAAATTATTAATTACAATTAATAATTTTGTGTGTTATAATCATGAATTTCATTCAATGTATTTAATATATAAATACTTAATTCATAATTGCAATTTACTCTTTTAATTCATACTTGTAGACAAATATATTAGCTTACATAACTTACATAACGTAAAAATTAAAACAAGAAAATATAGTAATAATGTTCAAAGTATTAAGCAAACTGCTCTTACTATCAATTAAAAATAATTATTTATAAGTAATAAATAAAAATATATTTAATGGGTATTTATTATTTTTACATTATTTAATTACTATTTATTATGTATAATAAATTTATTAACTATTTTTATTATAAAAATCTTGTCATAGATAAGTTGAATTATTAAAATTAAAATATCTTAAAAATTTTAAAAAGACATTTGTTAACTTAGAAGTATTTCACATCAGAATTTGTTGTTTTATACCTAGATATTGCCGGCCTCAACTTCACTTCAGTCTTTTCTCTCTCTTCTCTGTTTTTTTTTTCTTTCTGTGTTTCTCTCTCTCCTCAGTTATGCTTGAAACTGTGTATAGATTCTCTCAGAACCAGCTTTTCTCCTTTGGTAAGGATAGATTTTTTCCACTGTGCTTTCTCTGGCTTTCGCAGAAAATCTAAATGCCCGTGATGGCATGGTTACATTTGTTTTCTCAAGTCAATTTGAAGTCTATGTTATGTTGATCACGATCTTAATCTGCTGAATATTTGGGACTTGCTGATCAAAAACAATCATATTTTTGTAAAACAAGATAACATCTTTTACTTTATTTTTGGCCTTTGGGGAACAGAACACCTTTGCCATTTCTGTGTATGCAGAAGTGGGTATCACAGATAATGATGTTTTTATTTGTCATTTCAGTACATAATTCTCCCCTGAAGCTAAGAACTCTTCACATGTGTAAATGTCTCTACTTCTTCTAACCAGCACAGCATCATTTTGACACATAAGTGTTTTTCTTTGTTGGGGAGTTGGTTTTCGGGAGAGAAAAAACACGACACGATTTAACAGAGTTTTAGTTTATCTTCTTGCTTTTTTTTGTGTGACCATGTTTGAACATATTTATAGACACTGCTTCATCTTCTCCTTCTTCAATTTTTCTCTTATTTATTGGAGGTCGAATATATCATTGGGATAAATGAACCTTTTTTGTTATACTAACCAAATATATGTACAATGGCATAATGCATAAGGATCCTTTTTATTTGTTTGTCAATGATTAACTTGTTTATTATGTAAACAGATAGAAATGAAGATTTATAAGTGAAAGTTGGTGTTCCTAATACTGTTGCAGAAGCTAACAACATTAGCTTGTTGACTGTTGTTGGCTGTCACAATCATGGTGCAAAGAAAAAGACGATTAGATCAAACCAAGCATCCATTCAATTCTCACCGTAAGCTTTTCTTCTTCTTTTTCTTTTTATCTGGATGCAGGACAACAAAAGAAAATATAGTGAACATAATGAATACCAAACTTAAACTTGATTGACCAAGTTTTGTGTGACCTGGGTATTGTCTACTATTTTCCACAACCATATATTCTCAGTTTTAAATTACTTAACAGAAACTTAAAACCAATTATCAATATGTTTTTGTAAGCAGCCTTTGAAGCAGTTGCCTATGGCAAATGGCAAGCTGTGGAGTTCATAAAGATTGAGGCAGGAATCCTGTCTATGCATTTTGTAGATAATCATTATATGACTATGGAGAAAGGACCCTTGTCAGACATTAGGATAAGTTCAAGGAAAGCTACTTTATCTGATTGCTCCCGTTTTCTGCGTCCTGGAATTGACATATGTGTACTATCTGCCCCTCAACAATCTACTGATTCAGATGCAATTGTTATTGACCCTGTAAGCATTCCTTCCCTCTGAATTTTAAACATTTTACCTCTTTAATTGGAGGTAGTAGAATTCCATAAATCATGAAAGTTTTGACAGAATCCTCTAGACATCTTTTTTTGTTAACATGGCCAATGCAATATAACTGTTTTTCTGTGTGTGTTTGGGGGCAGTTGTGGATAAAGGGGAATTGATTAAATTCCATGGTTTCACAGAAGCAACAGCTAGATCACTTTGCTAAACAGACTATGATTTATCCCTTTCTTGATAATTTTCTTACCTTGCATGTGTTTATTATTTTTGTTATTACTGTTATTATTACATGTGTTTAATTTGAGAATTTTAGCTTCCAAAATGGCAAGTATGAGTTACAGTTTCTTTCTTTTTTGAACTATAGGTCTGGACTGATGCTAAAATAAGCTCTATACAAAGAAAACCTCATGACTCTGAGTGCTCGTGTCAGTTTTATGTCAACTTCTATGTTCATCAAGGTTCGCTTGGTGCAGAGCTAAGAACTCTTAGCAAGGAGATTAAAGTAGTTGGAATCAAACAAATATCCATCCTCCAGAAACTTGAAAATACTCCTTGTGAAGATCAGCACTACCGGTGGGCATCATCCGAGGACTGTTCCATTATATCACACACTAAATTGCTTTTGGGAAAAGTGTTATGTGATCTTTCATGGTTAGTTGTTGCCTCAGCTTTAAAGAAGATTTCATTTTGCTTTAGATGTCTAGAAGAAAAGCTAGTGTATCAAATTTTGGGAAGAGATACTGTTAGCACTTCATTGAATAAAGATTTTCACATTGATGTTGTGAATTTCAGAACAGAAAGTGGCATGTTAGTACCCTTTGTTTCTCAAGTAGCTACACCTGTAACTAAGAAGATTGGTCATGTACAGGAATCCCATGAAGATAAAGTATCACTATCTTATAGTGTTGAGGGCTTGCGGCGTTCTAAGCGTCGGAATGTTCAACCAGAGCGTTACCTTGGTTGTGATAATGATGCTTCTGAGATTGATGTTGGTTCTTTCAGAAACAGACCACCGGTGAAGATAGACACATGGAAAGATGAGGATGACCAAGAACTACATATACCATTAGCATACCTGTTTGGTTTGCAGAAGAACTTTCTAGAAGAAGTTACTGATAATCATCAAAAGAAGGCAAGTACCTGCCGGGAGCTTGTGATGTATAAGAGGAGAATGGCCAAGAATCAGGAGGTAAAGTCAGGAGAAAATTATGATAATGAAGATCAAAATCGACTTGCTATTATTCCTATTCCTGATCAAGATGATCCGCTACTTGTTGAGCATTGTGATGTTGAGCATTGTGATGATTTAGATGACAAGGTTACTAGAAGTTATGGTCATGAATCCCCTAAACATTATTCCAAATATTATCATCTAACTAGTACCCCCAATAAATCAACAAGGAAAGATGATAAATTTTTACCTTTTGAGCCAAATAACCATCCTTCAACGTCAGATGATGTAGAAAAGAATGATGATTTGTCATTGAGATATCATTATAGTTATGGTGTCCCTAAGTCACAGAGGAAGAGTTTATGTGGTTTGGATGATATAGTGGATCTTGGAAATAAATGGGAAGGGATGAGACCCAATAAAGGAGTTCGAAGGAAAAAATCTCATGGAGCATATTCAAGAAGTAGAGATCATGGAGAAGGGAAAAGATACAACTATAAAGACAGAACCTTAAATGCAGCTGCCTACAAGGATTTGATAAATTCATACTTAAAGAATATTAATACAAAACCTACTCAAGAAGAACCATCTATCACTGACCAGTGGAAGGAAAACAACACAACTAGTACCATTGGGCAAAAGACGGGAACAGGAACTCTTGATGAAGAGGATGCAGAAGAAGTATCTGAAATGGATATGTTGTGGAGAGAACTGGAAGTTTCATTGGCGTCATGCTATCTGGAAGAGGTGTGTGACCATTTGACCTTTTCTTTCCCCTATTTGTTTTATTTTTCTTGAGACTAATACACTTCAACTATTTAATCAGGATTCAAATGCTGCGTTTATCACTGACACTGTGGAAAAGCCGAATGAAGGCTGTCCACATGATTTCAGAATGAATGAAGAAATTGGAATTTACTGCTATAGATGTGGCTTAGTGAGCACTGAGATCAAATATATTACGCCACCCTTTGTAAGTAAAGTTTAAATTAGATGTGAATTTGTATGCAATTTTCTTCTATTGCAGTAATCTGCTTTCTTTACCAAGCATCTGGATGGATTCAGTATCCATTAATATGTCTATTGCATTAGGCTCCTATCAATATGGGGGCAGCGCAGCCTTAGTCCCAAAAGGGTTGAAGCTGTTACGAGGCTACTACCTCAGCATTTTTATATTGGGAAGATATTTTTTTATGTTTGCATTCGTGGAATTTGTACAAAGATGTGTGATTTTGGAAAGAGTATGCATAATATTCCAAAACTTATCCGGCTATAAATTAGTTCCTGATGTTAACCTCATTCACTTATTTTGGTTGGATGATTTGTGTATTTCCCCATTCTGTTGCTGATAACCTTTTTGTTATTGGTAGATTCAACATTCGGCCTGGCACCAAGAGGAGAAGCACAGTGCTGAAGAAGATTCACGAATCAGAGTTGATGAGGATGATGATTTGAATCTTTTCCCCGCCCTAGATTCTCCTGAGGGACCTGTGTCTCAAGAAAATGATAACGTTTGGGCATTGATTCCCGAACTTAGAATAAAGTTGCATGCTCATCAGAAGAAAGCCTTTGAGTTTCTCTGGCAAAACATTGCAGGGTCCATGGAGCCCAGACTTATGGAAGCAAAATCCAAAAGAATGGGTGGCTGTGTGGTATCTCATACTCCTGGTGCTGGAAAAACTTTTCTCATCATTGCTTTTCTTGTGAGCTACTTGAAGTTATTCCCAGGGAAGAGACCTCTTGTCCTTGCTCCAAAAACAACCCTCTATACTTGGTACAAAGAATTTATTAAGTGGGATATTCCTATACCAGTGTATCTGATTCATGGTCGTAGGACATACCGTGTATTCAAGCAGAAATCACCGGTTGTTCTTCCTGGAGTTCCCAAGCCCACTGATGATGTCAAGCATGTTTTGGATTGTCTTGAGAAGATACAAAAATGGCATTCACAACCGAGTGTTCTAATAATGGGTTACACTTCATTTTTAACATTGATGCGTGAGGATTCAAAGTTTGCACACAGAAAATACATGGCTAAAGTACTGAGGGAAAGCCCTGGGATCATGGTACTGGATGAAGGGCACAATCCCAGAAGCACTAAATCAAGGTTGAGAAAGGTTTTGATGAAAGTACAAACAAAATTGAGAATACTGCTTTCTGGTACATTGTTTCAGAATAATTTCTGTGAATACTTTAATACTCTGTGCTTGGCAAGACCAAAGTTTATTCATGAAGTACTGAAAGCATTAGACCCCAAATACAGGAGAAAAGGGAAAGTGGCAAAAAAGGCAAGTCATTTACTAGAGTCACGGGCTAGAAAATTCTTCTTAGACAAAATTGCTAAGAAGATCGACTCTGGTAAAGGTAGGGAGAGGCAGCAGGGTCTAAAGATGTTGAGAAATGTGACAAATGGTTTCATAGATGTTTATGAAGGTGGGAGTGCTGATGGTCTACCTGGTTTACAAATTTATACATTGTTAATGAATTCAACCGATACACAACATGAGATTTTGCATAAACTGCACAAGAAAATGTCCCAGTGCAATGGTTACCCTCTGGAATTAGAGCTTTTGATAACTCTTGGTTCAATACATCCCTGGCTGGTCAAAACGGCAGTATGTGCTCAGAAGTTTTTCTCTTCTGAGCAACTGATGGAGCTAGAAAAATGCAAATTTGATCTAAAAATAGGGTCCAAAGTAAGATTTGTTTTGAGCCTTATCTACCGTGTTGTGAGAAAGGAGAAGGTTCTTATATTTTGCCACAACATTGCACCTGTGAAGCTATTTGTGGAGTATTTTGAGAAGTACTTTGGATGGCTAAGAGGTAAGGAAGTTTTGGTTCTAACTGGGGAATTAGAGCTCTTTGAAAGGGGTAGAGTAATGGATAAGTTTGAGGAACCTGGTGGAGTAGCAAAGATACTCCTTGCTTCCATTACAGCTTGTGCTGAAGGCATTAGTTTGACAGCAGCTTCTCGAGTTATCATGTTGGACTCAGAGTGGAACCCTTCAAAAACAAAGCAGGCCATTGCTCGGGCTTTTCGGCCTGGTCAGCAGAAAGTTGTTTATGTGTATCAGCTCTTGGTGACAGGTTCATTGGAGGAAGACAAGTACAGAAGAACCACTTGGAAAGAGTGGGTGTCAAGCATGATCTTCAGTGAAGCCTTTGTGGAGGACCCTTCTCAGTGGCAAGCTGAGAAGATTGAAGATGATATACTCAGAGAAATGGTTGCTGAAGACAGGTCTAAATCATTCCACATGATCATGAAGAATGAAAAAGCTTCTTCTACCAACAAATAAAAGGTTAAATTCTCTTTATACTTCCTCATCTTTAGAACCCTTTTGCCAAGTAATATTATTGCCAACATGTTTTTAAATGAGAAAGTGCATAAAGTGAGAAAGTAAAAAAATCTATAATTGGAAATCAGTTAAAGAAGTGTTTTAATTCAAATAGCTAGTGAATGTGCCTTAATTTTCTCATTTTCATGTATATTTTCTCTCAAGAGAATAGAAACAACAAATTCTAATTATTATGCTTATGGGTTCACACTTTCCTTGACCTACACAGGACAATTGGAAGCCTCAAGAATAAGAGCCCAGGCCCACATCTCAACAACCTTCTTTCTGGGAAGCCCAATAATTATTTTTAAAATTTTTCTTCATTTGGGCAGACTTTAGTTTTTTTTTTTTTATTTAATTTGATAAATTGAAAGTTTGATTCGACTAAGGGATAGGTAGTGTGGTGGAAGATCAATACATAGGTGTTGGTAAAATTTTAAAATTTAATCTCTTCCCTCTTTAGTGAAGGTGAGATTTATATCCATCCTTGCTTAATTTAACAAGCATAGCTGAAAGTTGTTCATTCCTTGTTCATTGTCAAAGTAGTTTAATTATACATCTAAGATAAATACATAGGTAAAAGACTTTGCTTAAACCAGTTGTTTTGTTCGGGAGAAATTGAAAGAGGGAACCTTCACGAGTTTGGATGGGAACTTTGACCATTTCTAAAACATTTATATGAATTTGAATTAATTTTATTTTTTAAATATTTTGTTTAAATAAGATAATTCAAATTTACTAAATTGATTGGATAAAGTATTTTACTTACCACCCAATATAAAAATACTTAAATATCAAACAATTCTCGATATTAGTATTAATAACTTTTTTGATTAATCTTAGTTGATATTATTTTTTCGTCAAAATTTGTAAAAAAATAATTATTGATATTAACATTTTTTTTAATTGAGGTTGGTTGAAATTGTTTTCGATTGATATTGAACACACTTATTTAGGTACACATATTAGCAAAATATAACAAACTATTGGTAGAGAATAAAATTTGTGTGATGATATAAATAATAACCATTGTAAACATGGACAAAGAAAACTATGATAGGTTTATTATGCATTGATCTAAAAATTATGGGACACCTTTTGACATTATACGAAGTTATCAGTTGTTTAAGCTCCAAGTATTCAGATTAAAGGAGGAAGATGAAAACTACTTCGTATGCTAATGGAGTTGGATGGTCTGTAGTCGACCGAATTTGGTTCATGCAATTAGTGTTGTTAGCAGATACATGATAGATGTTGGACAAGCTTTATGAAATTTTTTGAAATGGGTGTTGAGATATTTAAGAGGAACAATATTATATGGTCTTGTCTATAAACGACTTATCCTTGACAAAGCTATTACAGAAAGGTATGTGGATGCTATTTAGGTAGGGAATGTTGATATCAGAAAGTCACTTTATGTGGTATGTCTTTTACCTTGTTTGATATTGTAATTTGTTGGAAATTTAATCTTCAATCAAGTGTGGTTTTATCCACTACTCAAGTAGAGTATATCACACTCACATAAGGGGTAAATGAGACATTGTGGTTGAAGGAAATGATTGGAGAGCTAGGAATTGTCTAATTTGATCATTAGATTTACCATGAGAGGACGAAACATATAGACATCAGACTGTATTTCGTAAGAGACATTATTGAGTTTGGAGAGGTTAGAATCGAAAAGATAGTCTCAAGAAAATCCAATAGATGTGTTTATGAAATCTTTGCCAAAATCGAGGTTTAGACGTCTGGAGTTGGTTAATTTTTCATTTGAGAAAAATGGAAGTTGAAGATGGAAGCTTTTCCATCATTTGGAGTCAATGAGAAAAATTGTGATAATTAATTCTAAATCATGTAGAAGAATTTAGTCAAAAGGTTAGATCGTAAAGGATAAAAAGATAGTTTAATGTGAAGGATGAGAAAACCATTTACTAGATACTATCTAGTAGTGTTAAACCATCCAATAATAATGTTGAGACAAATTAAATATTTAGTGGTGTTTATTATAAATATCTTAATAATTATTTTTTCCATATTATTATTATTTTAGCTAAATCACATAAAATAATAGTGGCAGAACATAAAAATAGGGACTTTAATTTATTTTTTTATTTTTTTAAAAGGATTCCTATAATTTCATATACTCTTTTTCCTAATAAAAAATATATTTTTAATTAACTAAATATCTTTATTTTAGAACCGAGAACGTTAAAGGAGAAAGCTATTTAAATTATTTTTCTCCTACGCTCATCCGTTGAAATAACAAAATTCGCCCAAAAGAGATCATTTCGATTTCTTAATTTCACATTAAATCTTCTATCAATTTTTTACTAGATTTATGTCTAAAATTTTCAAAATCATTTCATAATACACTACACATATCCTTAAATATTTGGATTAAAAAAGTTAAGGGTTTTCCATAGAAAAAAATTCACAATAAAATCAATTACTTAATTTCAAAACTAGAAAAATAATTGGTTGAGAAAAGGTTAAAAAAAATGGCCTAATTAGAAGTATATATTAAACCAGAAGTATAATTATAGGACTATACTTAGCATTATATTTAGTTAAAGAAACGAAAATTCTAATTAAATTCATCACGTAAAACAACTTTTAAAATGTTTCGAAACTATTATATGATATTTAATTTAATTAATTAAATTAGAATAAGGCAAAATATGACCCGAAAATTCACTTTAATAAATATCAAATTTAACTTTTAGAATCCAAATCCTGTCAGTTCCTTAGACAGTTTTACTGTTATTGAGATTTTGAATTCTGAAAATAATGAAATCTGGGTTTAAATATTTTAAAGGGCAATTATGAAAAATATATAAACACATTTACAACATGAAATATTTTATGTATTTTCCGATCACGCCAACTAGCTTCTTTACGTCAAAAGTAAACACGAGAAAAATATCATCTGATTTTAAAATTTTGGCCACCAAAAAAAAAACACACCACTTGAACAACATCGCTATCAACTTGTTCATACGCCGGACCTTCTAGACTCTTCTTTCAAACATGGTCTATTTCCAAACATGCCCTAACAATTCCTGCACGGCTTTTGATTTTTAAACAAAGGGGAAAAAAGAGAAACAAGAAAAAGGACACAGTTTGAATAGAAATTGAAGAAGGAGAATGAAAATGGCGATAAAAATGCAGACACACCAATTGGTATTTGAAAATGAGAAATGTTTTAACTTTTAAGAAGACGATGAGGGCAAAGCAAGTTTGGTGGTTTAAGAAAGAATATTTTTTAGCAAGTTAAGAAAAAATAATAATAGATGAAGTGGGAAAGTTGGAGTTTGGGATAAAGAAATAAGATCATTGACGAAACCTAGTCTAAAGGACAGTTGCAAGTTGAGGATCCACTTGCACTCCCCTTGCCTCCTACAATTCAATTCAATACTACCATTTATCTATCTATCTATTCTCTCACCAACACCAACAACAAAATAAAGAGAAAGGTAGCCCTCTTTCTCTTTCTCAAACCACTCCAACTTCAATTAATATGGGCTCATTATTGTTAACAACATAATCTTTTCTCATCCATTTCTATACATCAAAACACCATTTTTTATTAATCATATTTTGATAATCCTATTCTAAATTACAATTAAATAATTTTTTTATTTAAATATGGATTTTATGAGCAATCTCGAATAATATTTTCTTTTCTTTTTGTTATTGTACTTTTTGGATTACCTTCTACACATCTCAGCCTATAAAACCAAACGATAGAGAGTAAAAAGGAAAAACATGAGGCTTAAAGTATCGTTCTAGACTTCAATACTGTTCGAAAACATAAAAAAAAATATTTTAAATATTTAAAAAATTAAAGAAAAGATACTCCAAGTTGAACTAAAAAAATAATAATTAAATAAAAATCTCACAAAGCAAGACTAGTCTCTCATCTCCCTACATCCTCTAAATATATATATGATTGCTCATACAACAACAACCATTTATGCACAAACCCTTTCAACATAACATCACAGCAACAAATCTTATTGTTTGCTATTATCATTACATGAACTACAGATGACTTGCCCTATTCAACTCCAACGATTCAACCCTGCAACCGACGCATCCACCGCCATCGCAAACGGCGTTAACTGTACCAAGCCGCCGCACACGGCGCCGTCAACGCGACGTCTCTTGCCCAAAGGAAGCGTGCCGGAGGCGGCGGCGCGGCACCACACGCAAGCGGTGGGGCCCGGCCAGTGCTGCTCCGTCGTGATTCAGGCTATCGAGGCGCCGGTCTCCGCCGTGTGGCCCGTGGTGCGGCGCTTCGACAAACCGCAGGGTTACAAGCACTTCGTGAAGAGCTGCCACGTGGTCGCCGGCGAAGGCATTCGCGTCGGCGCGCTCCGCGAGGTGCTCGTGGTCTCCGGCCTCCCCGCCGTTTCGAGCACCGAGCGCCTCGAGATCCTTGACGACGAGCGGCACGTGATGAGCTTCAGCGTGATCGGCGGCGACCACCGCCTGAGGAACTACCGGTCGGTGACGACGCTCCACGGGGACGGTAACGGAGGGACAGTGGTGATCGAGTCCTACGTGGTGGACGTACCGGCCGGTAACACTAAGGAGGAGACTTGCGTGTTCGTGGACACAATCGTACGGTGCAATTTGCAGTCCCTCGCTCAGATCGCCATGGCAAATCAACAACACTGAACAAACAAACACTTTCTTTCTTTTTTCTTTTTTCCTTCAGCGTTTATTTTTGTTTCGAATACGGGTTGGAACGAGTTTCCGTTCCGTGTTTGAAATTGGTGGAAACCCACACCGTTAAGATTTGTTTTTGGAGAATTTAAGATCAGACTGCGATGGTTGAAATGAATGTGACATATAATATATGATATATATGATTCATGTATATATACATATAATATATGTGCTTCCTTCCTTCTATTCATCTCTTCTTTTATTTTTTTCTTCATTCTACTACCTCTTCTGTCTGATCCACCACTGCCACTGCTTCTTTTGCACACAATCTGTGCTCAATTTCTTTTCAATTTTCATCTTCTTTCTGTAATGTAAATCCCTTTTTTCATCTACTGGAAGAAAACCATTCTATTTGAGTTTATGCACTGCAGAATATATATGGTATGAAATCTTCATTTAAATATTATAATGAGTGTGTTGATTACATGTTGTAAAATACAATTTACTATAGAATAAATTTAATGTATAGTAATTTGTGATTGAAAATAAGTATATATAAAACTGTTTAACATGTTGATGTATAACTTATTTTCTCCATCCATTATTGAAATTTGATTATTACAAACCTGCAAAGATTTGACCCAAGTGTGAGGAACTTCAGAAATATTCAATAACTATTACTCGATTAAAACACACTGTTTAGTTTAAAATACTTACTAAAATCTGCGTGCACGACCAAATTTATGAAGATTCACTAAACACAAATTAAATCTCTAAATATTTACCAAACAAAAATCAAATCTCTAATTTAAGATCTAACTTATTCAATTTTTTTGCAAAAATTAAAGTTTAATATTACTAATTTTGTTTTTTCTTATTATATATTTTATATTATGGTCTCTGAATTGAAATTTAGAGTAACATCCACGCTCACAGACATAATTTCGAGATATATTTGATAAATTATTACTTCTAAGAGGTAATATTTTTTAATTCCGAAAAATTGATTGGCTATTAAATAAAACAAATTGATCGTTGAAGAATATTTAATATATTTTATTACATGTATCCAATTTTTTAATAAAATAATTATTTTTGTTAAAAGAAATTATTTATGTATTATACACATTCACAATTTTATAATTGGTAATCCAGTTTAATATCCGTGCTAATATGAATCTACCAACATAAAAATATATTTATTATATAAAATATGCATCGAGGTAAGATGAATATACGTATTTAATAATATTTATCATTCTAACCACTAAATATCAGATAGTGACTTCTGAACACCAGATGACTTTTTGCAGGTATTTTTTTTATAAGTTTTAGTCGAGATATGAAATTTGAGAACCGAAACCTCCTTGTAACAAAGAACTCGAGACCTAACCATTCTTTTAATTGGCAAAAAAAATATTATTAAATGATAGAGTATACGAGGTATTTTAATTCATATAAAAAAATTGTATAGATAAGACATTCCATTATACAAAATTGATACAAAATTGTGAATTGTTAAACAACAACATATTTATGGATAAGAGAAAGTAGTCTTAACCCAAAAAAAAAAAATAGTCTATGTCAAATATTTTGAGTATTGAAACTTGTTCTACTATTTCTCCTTTACATTTGAAATGTTGATATTTGATACTTTTTTAGTGTTCCGAAATTGGATAGTTATGATTTCTTATCTGAATCAATACTTTTAGAATGCGCTTGTAAGAGTTACTCTTTGAACATATGTTTTATCCAACACTACTTACCATCACTCTAAAAAAATCTAATGTGAATACACATTCAATAAAAAAGAAGACCTAAGGGTGGAAGAGATTATTCGAGTGTATAAAAGAACAATTTAATTTTCCATTATTATATTTCTTGAAAAATAATCATTCTTAAAATATAATTAAATACCAAATATTGACATTTTCTTCAATAAAGATTCAAATCTTATTCACCACTTTGTCAAATATTACCAACTCTTTTGTGCTAGAGCTAAACTAAATATTTTGTCACTCCTTTAGTTTAGGTTGAATTAGACTTATATGTTTTCTCTCTTTTTATATTATACGAACTCCTTAATTTTAAGATATTTTATAATTTCATAGACTAAGCTCAATGAAATTAAATTTCATATATTAATTATATTTGTAGTCAATGTTTTGACCATACAAAAATAATAAAAAATAATCATCTTTTAGTTTATTTATTTTATTTCAATTTGTAAGTTATTTTTCAACAATGTCCTACATATAATTAAGAATAACTAATATTATACCACATACATTGAAGAGAAAGAAACAAGAATGATTAAAAAAATTAAAAGCTAAAATTATATCAATTAATTATTTCTTAATCAATGTGTCATAATTTTAAAACGTAGTTGTTTTGAAATGAAGAAAGTATTAAATAACATTTTCTGTTAAAAAAAAAGAAGAAGTTTAGTCTCCCTCTGAATAAAGAAATTTCTTTTTCCTAGAGGGAGATGGGACGTGCCCACTGCCACTGGAGATTAAGAAATTGAAGAAATAAATAGACTAATTGTCTTTGACCATATCATTATTTTTCATTCATATATCTATTCCAGCCAAAATAAGGGTTGTGGAGTTAACAGTGGTAAGTAAAACCGCCACAAAAAATGTTTAAAGATTAAAGAGGAAAGAAAACACTTTTAGATTGCTTAGAACTCATCTGATAAATATTTTACGTTAAAAATGATACTCCTCTACAAAACTCTTAGTAGGATAAACTCATTTCATATATCTTAATGAGCAAATTTTAATTATAACTTAATTTTACAAAATTCGAACATAAAATAAAATTTGTACTTAATATTAAAGATTTTTAATTAACTAAATTTAAAAACATTTCATAATAAATAAACACAAATCTCAAAATCCAACATACTTCTTAATCCAAAGACACCACAGTGAAGATGGTTTATATTTATGTGCCTGTAGTTAAACACAGTGTAACTCCCAGGAGTAAATTTCAGCATTATATTCCTCTTAATTAAGCCTAAAAAAATCTCGAATTATAAAAGAATTCTTTTGAGTTTATCCATTCTGAGTCGGTGTGTGACGGTGAGCACTGTTGATTACAAGTTTCGTTGAAGCTTCTCTTAATTATTTTCCCGTATCCCTAAATAAAAGCTATATATGTATATGTATATAGTACAGAACTCCGTATCAGTGAAGAAAGAACATCAGAATGCTACATTAATAAAATCGAAATAAGGGAACGTGAGTTGTTGTTTTTGTGTATAATAAGGATTGTTGTGTACTATGTGTTTAGATTAGGACGTGATATTAGTATTAATTTTGTATGGTGGATATGAACCAACCTCTATAGAGCAAGTTGGCTTGGTTGAACTCAACTTGGTGCGTAAAAAACGTCAAGTTGCCAATCTTTGCCTCCTTCGTAATATTCTCTCTTTTTTTGTGTTTATTGTTACTGTTATTATTATATATCATTATAGAAACGTGAGCTGTTTCCAATGGCAAGTTGGATTGCAAGTGGGGCAGAAGGGGTTTCATAATTTGTTTATTCATAACTTTAGTTTGTCTGTACTTCACAATTATAAGAGAACTGTCCCATGGGGTCGTTTTACAGCACAAGATTTTCCAAAATCAACCAAGATTTTTCTTCCATAACCCTCGTTAATCCCGATGAAATATTCCTATCTCTGTGTGTGGTTGGAGAGTCACTTTTTGAGGGTAAAGGGTTATTGTTCTTGCTGTCCAATATCACAGTTATTTATCAAATACAAACTCTAGAGTGATCACCAACGCACAGATAATAATAAAAAATAAGACTAAACTTAACTTCATCAATTACCAAACTACACAAAGTGTTTATCAACCTCAGTTTAATTATAATTCCAATCCATTAGATCACTCTCTCAACCAAGACAATGTAACAACAAATGGCAACAACCAGCTACAACAAAAATTACTCTTACCTCTAGTTTACTAATAGGAGGATATGATATGTGAAATATTTTTCAAAGATAAAAATAAAAATAAAAAATATTTTTTTTTATCAACAAATGATTAATGAATTAAAAAAAGATTCTTAGAAGTGTCACAATCCTGATATATATAAATATCAAAATCTCTCAACGTACCAAGAGACGAAAAACACTAAAAACACACACTACTAGAAAATCATGAAATAGAAATCAATTTTAGAAACTAAAATAATTAGTTGCTATAGTGACTAAATTATACATCATTTTAGAGACTAAAAATATTTTTGGTTTCTAAATTAGTTTATATTATTGTTAAATAGTTTCTAAATTTGTATCTAATTGCTACCAATGTTTTAACTATCAATTATTTAGATTCTAAATTTGGTAGCAAAAACCTTGGTAGCTAATTAGATATCAATTTAGAAATCATTTAACAATAATAGAAACTAATTTAGAAACAAAAAGAAATAATTTTTAAAATGATCTCTAATTTAATCACTATAACAACTAATTATTTTTTATTTTTAAAACTGGTTTTTATTTTAAGATTTTCTTGTAGTAACATAACAATATTGTATATGAAGACCTAAACCTTCCTCCCAAGCATAGATCAATCTAATTGTCTCAAAAAAACTCCAAACCCAGCTCAACAACACCTTGTCTAAACAAAAGAGATGTTTATCTTAAGGAAGTTAAATAGGTGGGGATACATATTTTGATTCGTAAGTTTTTTTTATGTCATGAATGTAGGACAAAAAAGAACTAAACACCATCAGGATTGAAAATACCATGTTGCACATCAATAGTTCACTATATAAAAGGAACAAGAACAAAGAGAATGGACAAGGGAGGACAAAAGTAGAGCCTTCAAAGACATTAAGAAATCAATTGATTTGGAAAAGGAAAACCTAACAACAAACATATGCCCATGTAATAAAAGGTACAACTACTAGAAATAATTTCAAGGGGGGATGGAGTGGAATTGAGCTAAAAGGCAATGACACTAAAAATGAATTGGTTAATTGTGAGGATTCATTAAAGGGAGGATGAGCTCTCTAAGAATACGGTAACTTGTTATTTATGATAGAGACAATAGAGATTGGTTTGATTTGAAAGAGTGTGTTGAATTAATTGTTTTTTTGGTCTAATAGAGAAATATGAGAAAATAAGTTTATATGGGTTAGATGTAGAGGGTGACATCCTTATATGGAACAAATATTTCTTATGAAAAGTAGTAACACTTATAAAAATTATGATGTCTATCAATGAAGGTACGAAATTCTTATGACGTTATTTATCATATATCATTGAAGGAAGAAGTAACTTGTAGAACCTACATATTGTAATTATGGATCTACTAAGTATGTATTATCGATATCAGTTCATTGGTGAAATCTATAGAGAAAGTAAGTTTCATAAATTTTTATAAAGTAAATAAGAAGATTTTAGATTTTTATGATATTTTTTACAATCATAAAAAAAAGACAATTCTCTTATTTATAATTAATATATATATATATATATTTTCCCTATTAACAACTCAATTAAAGAAATTATATTTTCAATAAGAACAAAAGATAAAATATACAATTAAATTTTCTATTATAACCATTAAAAAATAAATTTCTAAATTTAATTAAATAAAATGTTAACCTTTTAAAGTATCAACAAATATTGAAGAAGTAACTGAAGACATATCTATCTAATTAGAAATTTACCTTTTGCTTGATGTAAACAAACAAATATGTAATTCACCCAACATTATTATATATAAGTTAGATTTCAAGTCTTTACTACACATTTTAATTTCTTTCATTTTTATGAAAATAAAATAGCTTCTAATATTCATCACTCTTGGAGTTAGAATGTGTCACAAGTATTTTGATCAATTTTTTTATAAATTAAAAAATATTTTAAATATATTGCATTGAGAGAGTGTGAGATCATGATAAACCTTTATTTTGTATAATGTTTTGGTGTAAACGGTTCTTCTTCAAACTGTCTAGTATGAAGACAATGATTAAATAATTTATTATTAGATTGTTTAGTATGTTAATGTGTATAGATGATTTCCATATATATATATATATATATATATATATATATATATATATCCCTTGCCTATTTCAGGTTTGAGAAAAAATAAAACTTTTTCGATATTTTATTTTCGTATTTCACTGGTTTCACTTTTGATTTTTTTTCTCTCTCGTATTTTTTGTCTTCTTGTTCTCTGTCATGAAAATTTCACGAATAAAAAGGATTATATTTCAAAGAAAGAAGTTGGATATTACATCATGATCATGAACATATGACTAATAATTTCTTCCAAGATTTCCTGTATATCTTTGGACTTTGTTTTGCACCACAATAAAAAGAATGCGTGACAAGAATTGTCGTGTGTGATGGAGTGCCATGAACCTATTTGCTATTGCTGTGTTCATTAACAACCACATGCTATACATATCAGCATTTATTTCATTTTACTCTGCGTCCATTTTTCTAAGTAAATTCCACATAAGTTGGTGCTATGAACAAAGCTTAAAGAAAAAATTCAACTTTTAAAAGTTTATAATTTTTCATTTAAACTTTTATGTATAAATTACGCATGATGTTTTTTTTCTAAATAGCTTTTCGATTTTCTGGCATGTGGCTTATGTCACTTAAAGCTACATGATATCATTGTAAACTAAAAAGAGCCGCATATTTTTTTGTCACATTTTTTTCTGCAGAGAATATTTACGCTTTTTTATGTCAAATATTTTCTACATGAAATACCCAGAGTTTTTTTATGAAATTTTGTTCACATCAAAATATATTATATTTTATTGTTGTTACGAGGTGAACTTTAAGTCTAACTCAACCCCATAAAACCGGCTCATAGGGTTGAGGTTTGCACCCACTTATATATAATGAAAGACTCTAATCTCTAGTCGATGTGGAATCTCCAACAATTGTAATATTTTTTTAAGACAATTATTATATACTTTCAAAATTACCTACATTCATGTTGATTATATTTTTTTTCTTAAAAATAAAAAACAGCAGCAAAATCATTAGAAATTAGAAACTATTTCTTAAACATTTTCTTATAATATAAATTTTAAAGTGAAAAAATATTTAAATAAGATTATTAAACACCAATAGTTATTATACTTGCAGGGCATGGTTACAATGATTAACATAAAAAAAAAACATTTAAATCACCTGGCAATTACAAAATCAAGGTTCATAAGAGTGGTGATCGTCCTTATCTATTGTGAGAAAAACTTTTGATATAAGACCCTCCTTTTATATTCATTGCATTAATCAAGAAAAACTTTTGATATAAGAGCCTCATTTACATTCATTGCATTAATCAATGTCGGACCAACAAGTTATTATGAACATTTTATATGAAAATAAAAATATATTCTTCAATCTAAAATCTTATTTCCATAAATAAATAAAGAAATTGTTAATAATTTTTTATTCATAATAAATAAATAAAATAAAAATAAGAAACTTTAAAGATGTTCTAATCTTTATACAAACACTTTAGACGTGCTCCGATCCTTCTAAAAAAGTGGTCAAAATCAACCTACTCAACCTCTAATCTTAAGATATCTGACTTTATAGACCACAAAATCAAATCTCAATAAAATAAAACAAATAATAAGTCACATTAAAATAATTCAACATCTATTTTATCAAGATCTTTATTACTAATCTATATATAGCACCATTGCAACATTTGACATTTATAAGAAGAAAATTTATTCTTAAATTAAATGTTATTTTTTAATTTTAAAATAACATCCAAAACCAAATTAACGATATTAAATTTGGACAAATGAGAATAAAAAATTACAATAACCAAAACTAAGTTTTATTATTTTCACATGGATAAAAAATGGATTTTAAATTTTAGAGAAAATAAATAAATTACCGGACCCAAATAGTTTCCATTTTAGAGAGACTAAAACTTTATTCCTTTTAGATTTCAAGAATCCTTTCACTAGGGATGTGTATTCTTGCCAAATAATTGATCAATTTAAATAATTTGTAAACCAAAGAGGAATTAGCAAAGGAAAGATCCTCTCTTTAATTCATGGGTAATATATTATTTTCTTGAGTATAAGTGTCTTGTAGTATACAAATAAGTTTGTTGTGTATGTATTTTCAAATGTAGATAACATTTCAAATAAAATTAAAATTAATTTATTAAAAAATGAATATTTTCAAATAGTTAATGAAAAATAAAATATAATAAAGATAACAATATATTGTTTTATTTCTGAACAAAGTTACTATTATACTTTGATGTCATATAAAAAAAATACATCACTTACTATATGAAATTCATTTTTTTATATAAGTATACGTATACACTCTCATTCTCTAACTTAAAAAAGGTATGTCAAAATTCAAATTTATGAATCTCAATCTATAAGAAAAACTTTGTTTATAGTAACAACTAGATAGTATTTAAGAATATAAAATAACTCATGTGACACCTGTTCTTACAACAGGGACCAAGAACACTCGAAATAGGTTAACAAGATTAGTTATTTATGCAAATCCTTCAATCTTGGGCTGGACACTCGGTTTCTCTTCACGATAGGTGTTCTCGGCTTCTCCTCACGGCAGGTGCTCTCGGCTTCTCCTCACGGCAGGTGCTCTCGGCTTCTCCTCACGACAGGTGCTCTCGGCTTCTCCTCACGGCAGGTGCTCTCGGCTTCTCCTCACGGCAGGTGCTCTCGGCTTCTCCTCACGGCAGGTGCTCTCGGCTTCTTCTCACGGCAGGTGCTCTCGGCTTCTCCTCACGACAGGTGGGGGTACCTGCAAGTCGCTCCGATGCCAAAGTCAGAAGTAGTTTTATGTTCATCAGATAAAATCACTCTTACCTTTTTCTTACTCTGAACTCCTATTTATAAGGTTTCTTTAATGGGCTTTCCCCTTTACTTTTGGGCTTTCTTTCTACACCTTTTTTATTATTTGTGCACCCCTCTTGTAAGTTTTTATCTAATTGGGCTCTTATTTTTATATAATATTTATATTTTGCTTTGTTCTTTTATGTGTCTTTTTCGCTTTCGGTCTAAACCTCTCGGCTTTAACCTATCATCTCTTAGTTGTTTACTATGTAGTTCTCGGCTTGAACCTCTCGGTTTTAGCCTACCAGTACAACACCTGAGGAATGAAATATTTAATTTTAAGAATAAAAACCTAAATTTAACATAAATATATATGTATATATTTATATGATTAAATCAATTAATGAATCATAAGAAAAAAAGACCCATCCTTGCACCCTTTGTGTTAGTATGTGTTTGTTTGTTCCCCTAAACACTAATGTGACAAAAAGAGTGAAGAGGCCCATCCTTGTCCCCTTTTTCGGGTATTTGTTTCTCACTGTTTCCCACTAAACACTACCTTCACTTCAATTTCCACTTTCATCAATTTAGCCAAACAGTAAGAGAAATTTGTTTACATGGACATGTTGGAATGAAAAAGGTTAACAATTTCATGTAGACTATTTATCAAATAATTTATAACTTTGTATTTGCTATAAAAAAAAAATGTTAATATGTGGCTAAATATACAGTTTTTTGAGAATAATTAATTTTCTTTTAGAATTTTTTGTTCAAACTTAAAATTAAGAAATTCATTTTATATCCCAACATAGGTGTGACAAACACAAGCGTTTTGACTCGACCCACCATTAACGTGTTAAAAGTCGGATGAGCCGGGTTGGTCCGTCAAAGTTAATTATTCTCAAATTTTAATAATTTTTTTTCATATTTTAATTAATTTAATTAATTTTATGGTGTCTTAAAATAAATGTTAGTCAAGAACTCAATTAGACTAAAAAACAGAACAAATATAAAATTGAAAATTAAGTTAAAATTACGTATTTTTAAAATTAAAATTGAAATCATATCATAGTCTAAAATATATCTTGGTAAGAAATTTCAAAAAGAAAAAAAAAAGAAGTAAGAAGATAAGAGGGGAAGACTGTGAATATCATCTTGGGCCTAAAAATTAATAACATACACCTAAGATATTTTTTTTACTTAAGGGAATAACAGTAAACAAACCCATTAACATGAAAAGGCCAAAATTATTGGGTTTAATATCTTGTTGACACTAAATTGACTGTTTCTTCCTGCACCTCTATATGTTCTTCTGCCACCCCATACAAAATGTGAAAAATACTTTTTTATGCTTCTTGTGCCATCTCATAGAGTAGCTTTGGTATTATGTAATCCGAACACCTATTTATAAAAGACTTCCAGATTATATAATCCAGAAGTTAAAAAAGACTTTCGGATTATGTAATCCATAAACTAATTATGTATCTGAAAAAAGGCTTATGGATTATGTAATCCGGAAGCTAATTAGGAATTTAAAAAAATACTTCTAAATTACGTAATTTGGAATATTACTGAGGAATTTTTTGGAAATACAAAAATTTATGGAGGTGACAGAAGAACATATGGAGGTGTAGGAAGAAACAGTCCACTAAATTACACAGGGACATGTCTTATAAGAAAAAAAGGAGTGTGAAAAGAAATCTACAAGTACATATAATAGAATGGCCCACTCAAAAGTGAATCTTTTGAAAGCGAACATAAGGCCCAATTTGGCACAAGTTAACAATTTTATGAAGGCAAAAACTTCCTACAGCCAACATTTTTTAACCTGCACTCAACAAAATCTTCAAATTCTGAAAATGTTTTTTATTCTGAAAATGAAAATCTGGAATTGAAAATAATACATTTCAGAAAGGTAAATACCGAAGAGATTATTGTATTTCATAAATAAAAATCTAGAAACAAAAATTAAAATTCCATTATGGATAAGAAAATATGAAATTGAAAATAATATATTCTGTATATGCCCATTTTTTTAAGCGCATTTTGATCTTTTCCCCTAGAATTGGGTGCAGTAATATGGTAATATGGTACAGGAAGCAATTGTCTTTTATGAAATGGAATTTTACATACCGACCCACATATATTAAAATATTTTTGTAAAAAAAAAGTATTTTAATAATATTTCTTAAGAAAAGATAACTATAATACTTTTATTTTTATCCTTTTTTAACTAGTTATCTTACCATAATTTCAAACAATATTGTTCTTCTGGAACTGATTTTTCTTCTTTTAGATTTTTTTCCAAGAGAATAAAAAAGTGCATAAAATAAAAAAAACACTAATATTATATATATATATATATATAATTTTTGAGACAAAAAATAATTAGTCACTATATTAACTAAATTGGATATTATTTTAAAGACTACAAATTATTGGTATCTAAAGTAGTTTCTATTATTAATATAATTTATAAATTAGTTAAAATAAATTGGTATCTAATTAGCTACCAATGTTTTAACTATCAATTAATTTATATTGTAAAATTGATAGCTAATTAAATATTATTTAACTAATTAGATACAAATTTAGAAATTAGTTTATAAATTTCCAAACTATTTTAGATATCAATAAATTTTTTAGTGTATAAATTATTATTTAATTTAGTCAATATAATAATTAACTATATTTTTATTTCTAAAATTAGTTTCTATTTAATGATAATTATATTTATCTTTAAAATTAATTTTTATTTAATAATTTTGTATTTAATGATAATTATATTAATATTTAAAATTAATTTTTATTTAATGATTTCATAGAAGTTATCATTGTGAACGATGATAAAAGTTATAGTAAAAAAAATGTTAATTAACAAAGTTATATATGTTTCCTCTAAGTGACTAAAATATACACATGCCTCCAAAATTTAAAACTCAATAAACACAGGTAGTTTTAGAAAGTTTTTTCCATCTGGGTGTAGAATTAATATATTATTGCAAAACTTGTATGCATAACATCTTTAGGATGGGAAATCAATTCAATTTCTCTCAATGTCTATTATTGTACATAAATCTATTTTTTTTCTTATAATATTGCTTATGATATTTTAATATCATTTTGAAATAAATAAAGAATAATTATCACAAATAAAGTTATGTTTTTTTAGTTTCACTTGAAGTGTCAAAGAGAAGAATTTAAGAGAGTGAAAAAATATTTCTTATATTTGAAATATTGTTAAGTATAAAATAACTTGGCAAACAAAAGCTCATTCCAAGTGTCTTGAAGGCCAGGTAAACACCAATGCACACAATCAGCATAACTAATTGGGTTAGCTAATTGCTCTGCAGTCAATGGACTCCATTGTTTCTTATAGATTGAAGTGTGCGCATCTCTACGATAATTGGACAATTGTGTAATGTTCAAAAATGTAATGGGAACTTTAGATTTGCTAAAAACTTCTCCAATTACTTCCATTATACTCCTCCTACAATCTGAGCCCCAATAGGTTGGATCATCAATTAAAGTGGTTTGGTTGTAACAATTTCCCCCTTCTTCATCTCCCCAATCTATGCTCCTGTCATATATTTACAAATATTAGGTTATTCGAATGTCATATGCAAGTAATAGTAATAGTGAAAATAATACTCACTTTCCATGGGAAGGTGACATGCTTGTGAAAAACACTCTAGTTTTCTTTGGATCCATGTTCAACCTAACCCATCTAAGCATACTTTTCATAGCCATGCGGTACGCATCCTCTGTTGAAAGCTCAACAATCTCTTTTACTTCATCATCGAATGATCCAAGTCTAAAGATTTTAAGAACAAATCAAATATTATTCTCAAACTTCATAAAAGAGCAAAGGAAAAATAAACAACTAGATATTGTTTTAATAGAATAGAAAAACTTACAATACTTTCATCTTCAAGCCAGTCATCCACCAAAGATAGGTGTTGAATACTAAAATGTCAACACCTTTCCAATTCCTACCATGCTTATTGATTGAACCTTTTCTGACAATCCTATCAGATATCCTATGAATGACAGCATTGTCCGAGTTTGATTCAAGAAGAAAAGGTGCCCAATAGAACTCAATTGTGGCATTATATTCCTAATTGAATACATAAAATCAATAAGAAGAAAAAGAAAGCATAATTATAAAGGTAAAACTAGAAATATCTCAAAGTGTTTGAGTCTAGTGTCATTTACCTTTGCAGTAAATATTGTGAGTGAATCAAAGGTTTCCATTGATTTTTCATCTTCAGGAATGAGTTTATGAAGAAGACATACAAAAGAAACATATTGACCGCGATTAAGAGAATCACCAACAAACATCATCCTTTTCCCCCGAAGTGTTTCAAGTACCAAACTAGCATTGAATCTACAATAAATTGGATTAAACGGTTAAATTGTTGATTAACATTGAATCATTTATTTAAATAAGTCAAGTTTAATAATAAGTTAAATAAAACATATAATCCATTGATTGGTTTGTTTATTCATTACTTAAAAACACAATATACATACAAACACACATTTAAAATGTGATTATTAAAGAATAATTTTACCAAATTTTAGTTTAAATGTGACTTGTAACAAAAGGAAAAATGAGCTTACTTGGGAATATCACAACGATGTGGTTGCCATCTCCAATGTTGATAATCTTTATCAGGTCGTCCATGTTCTTGACAAGTCAATTGTGGTTGAATATATGGACATTCTGATTCTTCATACAATGGCCGAGTCAACTCATCTCGAACCCAACTTCCACTAAACACATCACATCCTTCTTCTACTTTTCCCACAGCAAATGGTACCTTTTGTTGTTTCACCTTCTCTTTTTTTCATAATTAAATAAAATAACCAGAACACTTTACATTGTAAGTTGATCCAAATAAAAGAAAAAAAAAACTTATACTAGTTTAAAGATAGATAAATATTTTTATAAATTTCAATACAACATTATACTTTTAATATATATAAATTGAAAAGAAAAAATGTTTCTTTCTACATAACTATCTTATTTAATATTAATATTTAAATGACATCCTTATGCTTAGAATGTTACAAGGATTATGATGCAATTTAAAAATTACAATTATTTATTTCGTCAAATAGAAAACTCATACCAGCATTCTTAATGAATGTGAAATTAGGTATACATTTAAAAAAATATAATTTTTAAAAATTAAGTTAAATGACATAATATTTCAAAAGTATCATAAAAATAATAATTTTTAATTTTTAAAAATATTTTTATAATAAATATTTCAATTATTTTTCTAATATATATCCCATTTTTTATTTTAATATTTAAAAAAAAAATCATTTCTATAAATATAAAATTTACTATTTTAGTCTTCTATATGTAGTCTTATTTTTAATTGATGGTGACATCACACACATGTTAATAAAATCTTCTATTACAAAAAGCAAAATATCAAAAGAAAATAGAGACTAAAAGGAATACATTTTGAAAAGAAAAAAATCATTATTATTAAGTTTTATTTTTATAAAGCTAATTGAGTTTATTTATGTTCAAATTTCTATATATTGGTTGTATAAAATATTGTTAAGCTTGTTTAAAACAAAATATATTGTTGTTAGAAAATAATGTATTTATAAATATCATTAATCCAACAAATAACTCTATGTTTGGTTGGAACATTGTTGGAGGTATGTTCAAGAAAACAATTCCATTCTTACTTTTTCACTAAACATTCCCAGGGATTTAAACATTAAACAAACACCAAAAAAAAGAAAAAATCTGTCCAATATTCTATGAACTATAAATTTGTAAAAGCTTGAAAGAAAGTGGAAAAAAATTGAGAAGAACTCACGAGTTGTGGAGGAGAGTTTGTCAGAATAAGAGTAGTTTTGGAGCTGTTCATCGAAGATGCACATGAAGTCTTGGCCATAGAGAATGGCAACGAAGAGGATGAAAGCTATGAGAGTGAAGAGGTAAGGAGAGAGACGCCCCTTGCCTCTGAGAAGAGAAGAAGAGGCTGAGAATGGTGCCTTCATCTGCATCAACACCTTCACCAAACTCAACCTAAATCTCTTTCCTTCGATTATTTTACGTTAATATAGCCAACCGTTTTGCTTCCAATGAAATAACAGCACAACACAAAAATTAAGAAAACATTGAAAGGGGAAATGTGTGAACTAAGAAAGGTGAATATGTGTCTTAATATAGATTACTACAAAGGTTGTATATGTTTGTTGTTAATGATTAGTGTCAGTATCGTGCAGAACAAATAAAGTTATTTGTACAAAGTTTTTACTTATGACAGAGAAATTAAAATCAAATATTATAATTAGAAAGTAATCCTAAACTTAAATCATCTAACTAATTAGATTCTTTCAATATTATGTCAACATAATAAAATGCAAATAGAAGGAAGTGGTTAGTTATTAAATATATATCTAAAAATGGACTGATATGAAGTTTTGTCAAATAAAAGACTACTTATATTATATTAATACTAGCTAGGGTTTATTGTTATACCTAATACTTGATTGTTTTGACAACTAATTATGGTTTTTTATTTCTAAACATCTCAGCATAAAACTCAATTTTATTAAAGCAATCATGAACTTTGTACTTTTATCAAATGCTCAAAATTATAAGGATACTTATATAAAGTTGATCGAGAAGACTATCATATCAGTATACAAATTGAAAGAGAAGAAACCAAAAAATAAACTAAACACCTAATATAAGATAGTGTCTCTTATTTATGAAATATAATCAACCAACAGCAATACAATATAAATATTTATTACAATGACATTTAATTAGATATAATATGTGATAAAATTGTTGAATTTCTTTAATTATTTTAAAAGTTAATGTATAATTTCAAATTGGTTACCAAATATTTAAAGGGTTAAATATATTTTTCGTTTCAGTATTACAAGGTGAAATTGGTATTGTTATAAGAAAATAAATTTTCAACTTAGACTATATTATAATATCTACGTCAATAAATCAATATGAAATATTTTAACATCCTATTCTATACTAGAAATATTGAAAACTTGTTTGTCATGTAAAAAAAATTGACAGGACTCATTCTAATAATTTTCTTCCTACAAATAGCTAGGAAGTATAAAGTTTGAATGAATGACAAAAATCAATTTTACGTGAAAATAAAAAAAAAACATATTTAACCAATTTTTAAATTATCTAAAAAAAAGTTAAAATTTTAAATTGAAATGTATATGTGAAAATTAAACCCTTATTTCTGTGCACAATGTTCCTATGAACCGAAAACTAAAATACAATAAAATTGTCCAGAGAAAATATACTACATTTTAGAGTAACAATTTTGATGAGAAACGTCATCAAAGGTTATATATTTTTGTTTTTCTTATTTTTTCTTAAAATACATGAATAATTATAAGATGATAAAATATATTTTAATAGTGTCCCTGTAGTTGGTGAAGGCATACCACACCACATGGCAATACTATAATAGTGTGAGTGCGACAACTTGTTCATTTTCTTTGCAGCCGATAGTGTCAAAATGTTTTGTGAATATTAAATGGGACAATTAAAGTTACTTTTTTAAAATAAGTAAGTAAAGACTTTGTTAATATTAACATCACGATTATTATTTTACTTCTTTAATTAGAAACATCATTAAGATTCTTATCCATTAAAATTAAATAAATCCTTGACAATTATTTTGCTTTATCTGTTTTTTCTTCGCTTTGAAGGTGGTTAAGAACTATTTATTGATCAGAGCTGATTGCTATATTTTGACGCTAATTTTGTTTATAAATCACGACACTAAACTTTATAAGATTAATGAATGAGAAATTATGCTATCTCTTATTTTCTTGCGTTTTTGTGCCTTAGGCATAAAGAGTTAAAAGAAGACTTGATGGTTAATGAAATAATCAATGTTGACAGTTTGCATATAAAAATTATTTTGTCACACTAATTAAAAAAGTTAAAAAAATAATTTAATTTTAATTGATTCATATAAAATAACAAAATAGTCATTTTTATAATTTTAAAAATAAAATAATAAAATGAGATATTAATAAGAGTAAAATTAGAAATAATTTGTATACATAAAAAATAACTCTTTATTTATCTGGATGAATCGATATAATTACATTCTAATTCCTTTTCGATACCTCATAACCGAATTAAATCTCAAATTGACGAGTTAGTGCGAGTTTATCCATACCTCAGAACCGAATTAAATCTCAAATTGACGAGTTAGTGTGAGTTTATCCATACGATTATGCACCATTCGAATAAGAATATATTTTCTGAAAGATCCCAACTTTTGTGCATTGGTGGGTCTTTGAGATCCTTTTGATGACCTAATAAAAAATAATTATGAGAAGAAATCCTCTTAAAATATAAGTATAGATAACAAGTTTGAAGGTCTAAGTGATAAAAAAAAAAATTTATAGATGTGAGAAATGGTGTAACAATAAACAAAAATAGATAATATAAATTTAAAAATATTGTAAGAAAAGTTGAGTATATATTTAATATTTTCCATGAGAAAAAGATATGGTGGTTTGTGTGGGATCCATATGGTGCAATAGTGAGAAAGGAAGACTAAGTTTGAAGATTAAAAACATTGCTTGCCTTCAAAGCTAAGGGCGCATGGAAGATAGCTAATGATACTCACTTCCCTTCCCATTTTTTTTACATAAAATAATTGTACCCAAAATCACACAAAACGTACAACTATGCTTTTCCTTTTTCTATAGGAATTTGGTTTTGGACATTATGGGTGGAGTGTGTTGATTAGGTATATATATTAGGTCACATTTTGCTATCATTTGGAACTTACTTGCGTCGTCACTTTCTCACCAAAACAACCAAATTTCTGAAGTTGCAGGTATGTATTATGAAGTTGTACCTTAATTTGTTGGACATTCAGAAAAGACTAAGAACGATGGATCACCTAAACACAAGAAAAGAAGAAGCTAACTACAATAATAAAATGTATCATCATGACCTATTAGATTATTCAAGTGAAAGAGATGAAATGTTTACATATTCAAAGCTTGAAACAAAACTCTAATTAGTGTCAATGAAAAACCTTTAATGAAGTTAAAGTGGGGAAAAATTTAATAGCTTTAGAACTAATGGCGTGAATTATTTTAGCAAGTTATTCATATTTTCTTTTAGTTTATGTGCTAATATTTTATCCTATGCTGTTTGAACATGGATCTATTACTAGCAAAAACAAATGTACTGTCTGTATTAACATTTTTACTAGGTTAAAATATGTATAATTTTATTATTTTTATAATAATTAAATAAAAATATGATATAAAGAATATATACAATTTTTAAAAAATTATATTTAAAAATTATATAACCATTATTATTTTTTGTTTAGCTATTTTAAAATAAAGAAAAATTATTTAATTATTTTAAAATCAAGAGAATTTATTTAAATTATTTTATTTATTTATTAAAATGTAAAGTATTTAAAATAAATAAAAAATAAAATTATTTACTTAAAAGATGACATCAAAAGAAGTTAGCAAAATGATTATCCGCCTTAACAATGATATTGATTATTACACTGTAACATGTCAGAATTTTTTTCCATGATTTATTTTGGTAAAAAATTCCTTCCAGATTACGCACTTATATAAAGTTTAAAGCCCATACTCTGAATAACCCATTAGTGAAACTTTATTTTGGTAAATTCTTAATGCACCATATTAATTTCAACCTGCACCAATCTGATATTAAAATAAAAAAAAAATTGAAAAATATAGGATGTGGATAAAAAAGTTATTTTCAGAATTCTTTTTCCAAAATAAATGTATAGATTTAGATTTTACAACATATTTTTGAATTTTGGATTCTTTTTTCATAATGGATTTTCAGTTCTGATTTTGTGTTTTGAATTTTCTTTTCCAGAATACATTTCTTGATTTTTATTTCTGAAACACATTTTTAAATTTCAGAATTTTTTTTATAAAATATATTTTCATATTTTTGTGTTATGGATTTTCTTTTTTGAAATGTATTTTTTGCATTTTGAATTTTCTTTTCTAAAACAAAATTTTGGCTTTTGAATTATATTTTTTGAATTTCAGATTTTTAAATATGAAATAGATGGTAATTTTGAAAATTTTAAAAGATGATAGGGTGGATGATGAAATTGATATGTGGAGAAAGAACTTGCCCTTTATTTTTGGCCTTTTTTTTCTGCACCTAACAAATTTCTTCCTGCACCCATCATTTTTTAAGAAAACTATTCTACCTTTTTAAAAATGACTTTCCAAAATATTTTTGGAATATATTTTATTAATTCCGAATTTATCAATCTGAAAATAAAAAGAATATGTTCCGAAAATGATATTCTAGAAAAAAAAAAAAAATTCTTCCAGATTTCCTATTCCAAAAACACTCTTTACTCACAAAACCTCTATTTCAGAAACATTTTTTCTTACGGAATTCCTAGAAACACCTAAAACTGTGAAATGATATTTTCGATATTTTAAAAAATATAGGGGTGCAGAAAGAAACCACCTTAATTTTTTAATTAGTATTGTGGTATTGAATAAGACCCTGCGAAATTACAACCGAACAGATGTGTTTCTTCTAGGAATTACTTTTAATAATTTTATATAAAAAATAAGTTTTAGCAAGTGTTTGTCTCAGATGTTAATGGAGGGTATGGTGCTTCAAATACACCTATATTTTAAATCTCACTTAGTTCCCATTGCAAATTATCACACATGTTGTATACAAAATTAAATGAAATGAGTCAAATTCTATCAACTCAATATTAGTTCAGAGCAAAAGTATAATACGACAAAGACTTTTAGAAAAATAAAGAGGAAATATTACTCATTTGTGTATTACATTACAATCATGTAATGTTATTTCTAAGAATCTTATTTTTTACATATTTAAAAAAAAAAAATCACAATTTAAAATGACATTTTCGTAAGCAAGACTTCAGGGCATCCTTCATAGCAGCGCGATCTTCTGATACAAAAAAGATAATTAATTATTAAAAATATGTAAAAACATAATTGAATCGTAAATAAGGCAAAAGAAATTAGAAAAGATATTAATATTGTAAGAAATGGAATACCAATATTGTTGGAGGTAGATTTGGTGATGGTGGTGGTGCAGCTAGTAATGCAATCAGGGGAGACACTGGGAGGATAAGGATGTCTACATTTATCGATACAAATAGCATAACATATTGGATAAGCAAGATTAGCAAAGATACAACCAGGAGCACATTTTGCAGAACATGATTTCTCAGGCATAATGTCATTGCCTTCTGTGCAACTTAACATAATCATCATCATCATAATCACAATTCTAATACTTTTCATCTTTTTTTTTCTCATCATTTTTCTCTCTTCTATCTCTCAAAACCTGTCTTAGAATTTTAGTTATGCATTTCAAGACAACAACAAAAATCAATTTATAGAACAAAAATACAATCAAATAAATTTAGATATTTTTTAGTAAATAGTATCAGACATGCATTTTGAGTAAACTTGGTCAAAGTATTTTAAAATTCCAATAAATATAATTATTTATCTTTCCTTTCATGTCTCTATTATATAATTATTTATGTTGTTATTAAATAATAGACATAAATAATAGAAAAAGAAATTGAGAATTTATAATTAATGAAATATTATAGTGATATGAATCTTCATCTTTTCATTATATTGGTTCGAATTTATATCTTGTTTCTTTTTAATTGTCATATTTAAGAATCATATGGTGTGTTACAATTAATTATAAAAAAATCTGATAAGTTAATTAGTTTTATTAGTATGTGTAATCTTAACAATGTTTTAACAGTAATGCCACTTTTATTCAATATTAAAAGTATCAATATAAACTAATTAAGAGCTATTTATTATCAATCAATTAATTTTATATTGTTTATTTATTGAGATATTAAAGTTTTACTATCCAAGAAAATTAGGCTATTTAAAACTTTAATCAACTACATCTTAATTTTATGCTCATATATCTAAAATTATAAATTCACGGTATAGATTTTAGAAAAAAAATTCATATTCGTGTTGATATGAGATGGTATAAAAGTTAAAACTACATCTAAAATATAAAAAAATAAAATTTATTGTTTTAAAGGTAACTTTTCACCAATAAATTTATAGAAAACAATTATTAAAGGGAAGTCTTATAAAATATTTCCTTTAAAATAAAAATTGTAATATTTTAAAAGTAATTTGGTGCAAAATTGTGTAATATGTATTTCTTCAATTCTTGCTGCAATTAATAGTGTAATCAAATATGAGGCCTCTCATATAATATTAAAATATATTTTTTTCCATTTTTTTCATTCTGTTATTATGGAAAATAGAGTTAGTAATGAAATTGTGGTTGAAATCTATTTTTTTTTAAAAGAATATCATGATAATTAAATACTATCTATATATTAATATATTATTGGGATTTCCTATAAATGAAAATACATCAAAAGAAAATTAACACATTATTTAGAAGTATGTCCGCTTCTTCTTCTAAATGTAAAAACATAAGTGTCTTATCATAACAATGAAAATATAGATAAATTAATATTTAAGATAAATAATCAGATTTGAAACTATTATTGTTATGTGATCTAAGGAGAGATACACTAGGGAGATTCGATGAGTCATGAGCTAACCCATATAAAAAATACGATACCACTTCATTTCTAACACCCTAAGATAATTTTTTAATCCTCTACCTTATATGTTGCTCAACTTTATTATTCTAAGTCAATGTGAGACTCAAATTTACACTTGAAATCCTATAACAAGGGTGACATAAAAGCATATGCTACCAAGTTAAATGTAAGCCTCCCTCAGCTTCTCATCACGGGTAAGAAATAATAATAGTAGAGTCCTCAAAAAAGCGACGCAAAGATCAAAAGAGAGACGCTAGATGAGACTAGTGTGAGCTTAGTGTCCCAATAGAAATGTAAGTTAATCTTTTGGAAACTATGTATTAGAGACGACCTCCAATGGAACACAAATTTACAAGGTAGTGTTGACTAAGCCTACATAAAAAAAATATATTATTTAACTATAACATAGGTTTGGAGGACACTAAAATGAATATAAAATTAAATAATTATTAAGAATAGACTTTAAGCCTAACTCAACATCATAAAATTAGCTTATAAGGTAACGTTTGCATTCAATTATATGTGTGAGATTATCTATTATGGGTGGTCTATACCATCTTAAGATGTGAATTGTAAGTGTAACTCAACCTCATAAAATTAACTTATAAGATGAGGTTTGCACTCATTTATATACTATGAAATATCTTAATCTCTGGTGGATGTGCGATCTCTAACAATAATTAAACTTAGGGTCGTCGCCAGTGTCACTATTGAAGGTGATCTATATTATCAAAATGAACATAATAAACCTTTCTTTGATATATGTGATGGGCTATTTGCAAATTATGAATGGAAGGTATTGCTCATATTCCCCTGGCTTGATCTTGCAATACTGTAGTTTGTTTAGTCAATTATTACCAGTTAATTTTATTATTATCAATACCATGTAGGAAAACTATCCAAATCAATTTGCTTTTGTTTCTGGTGATAGAAAGTTTGATGTGTACATGGGGATTGATGCATTTGGAAGGGGGACATATGGTGGTGGATAGTGGAGTGTAAGTGATCTGTGTGACTTTTCATAGCTTCGAGTTGTGTTTTATTGTCCTAGTTTGAAACTTAGTTGGAATTCAGTTTTTAATTGTCGTGATTGGAAATTACAGTAGAACTGAATCTTGGCAATCATACTTGAATGTCAATTGCATTATGCTTTAACGATTGTGACATTGATTAATAGACATCATATCACACATGAACTGCATATTTTACAGAAGTTATGCAATTGATTATATTATTTTGCAGAAGTTTTGCTGACTTTATATTATGGATATGCCAGACTAACCGGGTTCTTGATGTAATAAGAAAAGCTGATGCTCTGCTGCAATATTTGCTATGAGACTAAGCAAGCACCAGATTTTGCAAGTGCACAGAATCGGTAATATGTATTTGCCAATATTTCCCTTTCTTCGAGTTGATAAAAGTGTGTCACAAGGTTCACCAAAACTCAGGCATTACACTTTACTTAGAAACAAATCAAATTATTATAAGACCTCTCTAGCTATATTCAAAGAGAGAACAAACAACACTCTTAAAATTGAGAATACAAACTCTAAAAAGTGACACGGGAGAAATTGTCTAACTCTTTAAATTTCCTCTCTAAAAAAGCAAAAAGCCATAAGAGAAAAGATTAATGAATTTGGGATGATTTTAAAAGAATCACCTAGGCTTTCATAGGATTGCAAGGGTAATACAAAAGTTAGACATGACAGAATAGTTTAACTTGCTCAATGTTGAGCTCTTCGGTTTCCTTTTTTTAAAGAAAAACTGAGAAACTTATCCAATGTGCAACTTTTGATTAGAAACTCTGCCAATAAATTCTTTTATACACTTTTAAGAAAAAAATATTCAATGTTTGGACCTCTAAAAACATTTCGTATATTCATTAAGTAGACTATTTTTTGAATACTCTATCATTTTTCAAGTTGTCATAATACACTTAACCTCTGGATTATTACTGTTTATATACCTGATATTGATCATAATTTACTAATTAAGGACTGGTTTTAAGTAATACCTTTTAAAACTAACATGTAACAATAAGTAAAAATATGATTGTTTACTCCAAATCTTCAAGTTCATCATAAATTGTACTTTTGAAATGCATGATTGAATGAGAAACTTGTTTTCCTGCAATCACATACAATATATCGGCCATTTTTGTTAATCATGATGCTTCCTTGGGTTCATTCCTTATACTATTATAGTACTACTTACTTTAATTACACCCTAACTCAAAAATTTGTCTGCAGCCACTCCTTGAGTTTGCTGATTCTACTGCAAATTCTATTCAACTTCTTGTAGAGCAAGTGATGAAAAATCCAATATTATATAATTTTCTTTAACTGGAAATTCCTATAGCATGTGTACATTGCATATTTCATATGATTAACAGAAATTCAGAATGAGTCATGAGCAAACTATTAAGAGACTAAGACATCACCTTTAACAAAAAACTTTAAGATTTAAGACAATAGGTCTACGAGTCTTCTTTTTTATGTCATAGAATTCATTTACAGAGTTAAATGGTTGACCTCATAGCGTGCAAACACTTTTCATATTTTTATGTACTTTTATTCCTTTGCAGTATTACAACTTCATGATTTTGTACATCTCCTTTCTTCTCTGTTGTATTTTAAATCAACGTATTGAATTATTACATTTCAAAACTAGTTCAGATAAGATCTCAGGGTAAATATCATATGTCTGTCTGTATTTCTGGAGAGGGTGGTCTTGTATATCCATTGGAGAATTCTATTTAATGATAATTCATCTTAAGTTGAAATCTGACCATCTCAACTCAAGTATTTGTTAATGTAGCTTGAAAGAAGCATCATATAGTGGAGGGGGAAATATTACATTCAAAGGATCTCTTGAAAAGTATACTAACTTTAAGACAAGAATCTTTCATGTAGAGTTCATTTTAAGCGAGCACTTCTTTTATTCTGTAAGCTATCTATCATCTATATTAAAATTGTTGAACAAACTGCTCCTCAATCTATCCTCGTTTGATCACTAGCTTTCATACATGGAATTCAAATTCAAACTTTTGTTGGATGTTAGAGTGACAAGGTTGAACTTTAGACCTTTGGGTCATTCGCAGAGTCTCTAATTCTATGTCATGAATTGACTCCTGCAGGCAAACGCACCAATGATTTTATACTTTTATATCTCTGGCCATCAGAGATATAATCATTGTCAGTGCGTCAATATAGATAAAAGTTCAGAAAAAATTCAGTTTTATCTTTCTTAGGGAGCTGAATCTGGATACTTATTTCAAGGAAGGGAAGTGGGGTATCTTTCCTTGACCAATGGTATAGTGCACATGCAGACCAGTTCAGCAAAATCTCTATATATAACTTGATATTACTAACAGTGCTATCTTTTCTTACCCTAGTTGACACATGAAGTCTGTGGGAATTGCAGGTGAAATCTGTTAGCAATTCTTCACTGGGAATCGTGCTTGAGTTCACTTCTACCGTGAACAAATCAATTTCTGTACTACTTATTTCCCATGGAATGAATTATGTGTCCAGTGCATTTAGCAAATTAGTCAGAACAAGTGAACACATGGGATACGTTCTGACTGAAATCCATGCTTTGTGCTACAGGTCAAATGCTCCATCCAAAGAAATGGTCTGAAATCACAGTCAAGACTTCCAACTATAAGCCAGATTTTCCGGTTTCTACAGCCTGGCTAGTTGATGGTGAATTCATCAATTGGAATTCTGATCCTCCGGATTCAAGGATCCTTAGTGTTAAAATATCTTGGAAGCTGAAAGAAGGAAAAAAAGATGTATTTCAACACTACAATGTGTATGTGGAGAAACTTCCTAAGCTAGAAGATGGTAAATAAAGCACCAGATTAGAACATGTACAGGAGTATCTTGGAGTAGCACATGTAAACTGTTACTAGGTTTCTGAGATCAAAGTTCCTCCTAGCATTTCTAGTCTCAAATTTATCATACAAGTCTGCGGTTTTGATGGTACAAATCGATAAAAGGTCCATAACTTGTCCTTAAGGAAGTATAGATCTTGCATTTTGGGTATGGGAGAATAGGAGATAAAAGGTCAATGCAATAAATTGTCATTAAGGAAGTATAGATCTTGTATTTTGGATTTGGCATTGCATGCCATACTTAGGGTGCAATGACGAATAAAATTTAGCCTAAGTTGCTACTTTCAAGCTCATAATTTCTATGCAAGTAACAGAGTATCCTAAGTGTCTTTATAGACCTTTCAAGTCCAACGGAACTATGATGCCTAGTGCTTGTTTATTTAATTAATCTAGTAGATTTGTCAGATAGTGTGTGCATTTTCCAGTAATAAAACACTAGACAATCATGAATTAGTGTTCTAAGTATACTTGTTACAGGATAAAAAGCTTTACATTATAAATTAATTAGCCAGTATCTAGACCATTGTTAGAAAGACTCCAAACACAACTTTCAACTTTCTGTAACATAGCATCCTGCACATCTAGAATTACGGTAACAATGGTTTCCCAAAGACTAGAAAACAGTAACTATGATGTTCAATGCTCCAAGCTGCACAATTTTAAACATTTGAATTTACACCAAAACGGTTTTGTTTGTAGTGTATAAACAACATGTGGCTGCCCCACAAAAATAATTAATATGTATAAGAATAGCTTCGAGTTCAATATAGTGTAGCCTTTTATTTTGCATAATGGTAATTTGTTTGGTAATGAAACAGTGCCAGAAAATCTTACTTTGACTTTAAATAAGTGAAAGAATAAAAAAGAAAGTAAAAAATAAGGTAAGGAGGGTGGTATATTAGTGGCATCTGAAGGCTAAAACAAAACTTGTTTTGGAAGTATTGTCCTCGAGCCCTCAAAATATAATTGTGGTGCCCACTGTTTTTTTTATCAGTTCAGCATTACTTTTTATGTCTCCACAAAGAGGAAGAATTTCATATTTGCACATATTTGTCATTTACTGTGTATTTCAAATTTCTATTCATGGTGTTGTATTCAACTGCTGTCATATATTCAGCATCTTTTAACTCCTACTACAATTTTCTCCATCTAATTCCATGAATACTGAAAAGTCCACAAAACAAGGTCTAGAACAAGAGTTGCATTTTCTCTCATGTACTCCTCATTATGAGGCTTCAGATAATTGTTTTAGAATTTTCATAAACTTATATTCTGAACCATATAAGAATCATTTTAAAACAAACAATTAAGTAACTGTAAAAAATTTATGTTTACATCGTCTATGTATTTAAAATAAATCATTTTTCAATCCCAAAAAGAAACCGAATTCATTATTTGAGTGTTGGAACTAAACTATTTGAAGCAAGAATTAGGTTTGATTTATTCTCATAAAGCTTTCTTTTCACATGCGTCACAAATAATTGAATCCTAATTAACATCCTTAAGGGACCCAAAACCAACAGGTTTTAATTTAAGCTGTTGGCATTTGATAACATGTTTTAACCCAAATAATGTGTTTAACTTTTAATCAGTAGCTCAATCATTGAATCAAACATGTGTCCTTTTATATTCATAAGTAATACTTAAATTAGTGTTAGCTCGAGTTCACATTATTTTCTCCAACTCACTCTGAAATATCAGTTAATGTAATTTTAAACTTCGCATCTGAGAGTGTGTCTGTGATTGCTAGATTTCGTTGTGGTTTCAAGTGGAAACAAAATGATATCTAACTTTTAATATTGTATGTTCTAATTTTCTTTATTTATGTCGTTCGCATCTTTATTCATGTATTTTATCATGAGTTTTGAGTTAATATATTTACATCTTATGAAGAAAATAAAATAAATTATAGATGTGTGAAAAAAAGAGAATAGAGTGAATCATCAAGTTGAAAATAAATATTTTTTTATAAGAAAAACAGTGTATACGAAGTTAAAAAAACCCTATTAAAACATAATCTTACACTAAATATTTCATATTCATAAAAATAGCTTACAATTTAGATAGAGAAAATACTAAATTTCAAGTAATGAATCATCAACAAATGTATACAAGAGTTCAAGATACGAACTTCAATAAAAAAAAATTAATAGAATATGTTTGTGAGTCTTTTATCCTTATATATTGGTTTTTATTGTCCATTTTTATTAAATTTAAGATTTCAACTGACTCAAATTTATAATTGGTTATTGCATCTCTTATGTCTTATTATTGATTTTTTGTTTTCTAAAATTTCTCTTTCAACACCAAGTTGTCATTTGAACGATGCTCAAGCAGTGATCAATCATTGTTTGCATCGAGCAATGTTGCTAATGTCCATAAAGTTATAACTTGAAACTTAACTAAGAGAGTTGCAAAAACAATTTATCTTCTTTGGAACTCTCAACACTCAAGCGACAAGTGGTTGATAAAGAAGTGAATGGTCATTACTTTTTTAGTGGAGTTCCACTGGTGGCTTGTTCAATAAGTTACATCACTCAAGTGATAATGTGATACTTGAACAAGAGATAATGAGTGTTATTTCTCTCTCCTCTAGAGTTGGTCACTTAAGTGATGAGAGGACGTCGAATAAGAGAGAGACAAAACAATTTTACTCTCCTTTAAATATAATATTCACTTAAACAATATGAGTCGCCGCTAAGTGATAGTTTCTCATCTTGAATAACGAGTCTTTTCCTATTTAGAGAAGACATGTTACCTAAACGAGGAAGTTTTGCTCAAGCGACATATCTATGATTGCTTTGGCGTGTGAGATAAGAGATGTATGTTTTATGTATACTATGTGACATGTATGTATATATGAAATGAATATATGTGATGATATGAAAAATGATGAGATGATATACATAATATTGTATATTGTGTGGATACATGGGATGATATCATGTAATTGCAGTCTAGTATTAAGTACACGAATCTAGTATTAAGTACACGAACCCATTAAGTAAAGAAGATACCTTAACTTCACTGATAATCTAAATCATATAGATTCAAGTACAAGTGGTGAGAATCTTGAAATAGGTTCCTAATCAAACTTTGTAAAATAAGTACAATGAATCACCTTGATGTAGAAAATTTAACTTAAATTTCCTATATTGTTTTTTATGGATGAAATGTGTTTAGTGGGACATACATATATAATGAGTCTTTTGGAAGGTGTTAAGTGTGATAAATTAGTCTGATGTCGATAAATTTGAAAATTATAATCTTTGATGGTGAATTAAGTAAGATGCTTATTTTGATACACTAATAGTCTCACAATACTTAGAAATCAATACTAAGGACAATTTAAATATGTCTTCCTCTTTTAACTCTCTCCTAAGTCTCTTAAGGATAAAATTGTGATGGAGTTTCGTGTAAAATCAAAAGCGTATAACAATAAAAAATAATGCACATAATAAGAATCTTACAATATTCTCACATTCCATATATTTAATTATTCAAAATAGACATTAAGTCTAATACTTTTATCTCAATTAACTTTATTTCAAAATATTTTTAAATTTTAAAATATATTTGATGGATATTCGAAGTTTACTGAGGTTGTATTTCGAGTTTTTCAACTTAATTGTATTTTAAAACTTTCTTGAAAGTATAAATGTTTAAACTATTTTATATTAATGATAAAAAAAAATATAAAAAAAACTATTTTATGTAATATAATATGATATTTATCATAAATATGTTGATTTAAAAAAATTATTTATGAAATATACCTCAAATCAAGTTTTATATTTATTTTAATCTATTATAGATTACTGTAAATTTATTATATTGTATTAGCGTCAAATTAATTTTGCTCCAATTATTTGGAATTATAATTATAGTGGATTCAAATTCAAAATAAATTATTATATTGAAACCTCTTGAATAGTATCATAAGAATTACATGCACTCCTATAGTTGTCTTAACCATCTTTATCTTTTAAAATCAAAAGTAACTCACCCACCATTTTACTTTCAGAAAGTTTGTATTATCCACGTGTTTTTCGTTTCATCTTTAAGCACGAAAAAGTTAATTAAATTCCACGATTTACTGGTTCATTTTTTTTTTATTTGTACTTTTTTAAATGTTATTTGTTTCACAAGTATATCTCCTTAAGTCCAAACATATAAAAACATCTAAACATTCAGACTTGTTATGCAACTAGTAACAAATTAGTAAAAGAAAATGTCTTTATGATATTGGATGAATTAAACATAAAGAAAAATATAAAACATCATTTTATTTCTTCTTCTTTTTATGACGTTATGATAATATGATATATTGTTATTATTGACCAGACTTTATTGATGTGTTATTGAATAATATCTTGATCGATACACTATAATATTATTATTTTCTTATTTATGTTAAATTAATAAAAAAAAAGAAAGAAAAATTATAAAAATTATATAAATAAGATATTGTTTGATTGAAAAATATTATTATTTATTTTATTAATATTAATATTATTCTTAATTGTTATTATTATAATTAAAAGAATAAAAATATATATAACTATAATATATTATAAATGTCATATAGTCATAAAAAATACTTATTTTTCTTTTATAAACTATTATTTAATTCAAAATCAATATTTTGTTTTATAATTGAGTATGAAAAGCTAATATACTTTTCTTTTCTTGAGAGTGTAAAACCCTCTCATATTCTTTCTCTTTTATGTATATATCTTCTCTAACACTTTTCATTACAACAATCTCCTTCACTATTTGTACAATTATGCTGGCTATTGTACACTAACATTGTTGCTACTACTTTCAACATTGTTTCCATTTATTGCAGGTCTCTTTTTTCAAATTATTTTTATTCGGTGTCACCCTTCCTAATTATTTTTTCTTCTTTTGCACTTTAATTATTATTATTTTTAAATCTCAATATAATTATTTTTGAAAAAATATGTCACCTATTTCTGACCAATAACAATAATAGCAACTAAACATGACACTTCAAGAATGTTTCACACAAATGTTATCTTAATTGATTTCATGATATTAGTTCATTTCTATACATTACTTTTTTTATTTTTTTAAATGTGATTTTTAATTTATTATGCACAATTTTACCATACAAATAGAAAGAAATCAAATCTATAGTTTTTATATAATAAATTAGATTTGAACGAGTCTTTAGATTCTTTCTCCATGATTACAACAAAATCTATTTCTATATTTTTATATAGTAATTTAAAAATATTAAAATATCAATATAAATACTTTATATTATATATTTATTAATGTAGTAGTATAAAAATAATAAAATTATTATATATTCACTAGATTATAAGAAAATAAACTATATAAATTTATTCTTTAAATTCATTAATCTTTTCTCTTTATTTATATATATATATATATATATATATTAATAAAAATTAGAAATGATTTAAATATATCTCTAGATGTAATATACTAAAAAAATTATTAAATAACAACTAAATTTATATACTAATTTAGAATCTAAAATATTAACAGTTTATCTAATTTAGATATCAATTTAAAAATAATTTTATAAATTTTATTAATAATAAAAATTACTTTAATTATAAATAATATTTTAATATCTAATTTAATCAATATAGTGATTAATTACTTTTTATCTTTAAAATTAATTTTTATTCAATAATTTTTTTTAATAGTTTAAATTTTTTAAAAATATATTATCAATAAACATTTTGTATTGTATTTGTAACAAAAAAAAATTGTTTATTTGAGATTTATACTTTATAGTTTTTATCACACAATTTATTAATTTTATAAGTAAAAGTTTATTATATATTATGATATATTTTGAAATCTTTTCATTCTATTTTTTAGATTAAAAAATCTAGTATTACACTTTTTTTCTACTAAATAATATAAAAATAATTATTTGAAACTCAAGTTCTTTGGAGTTAGATGTTGTCCACTTGAAAGCTCCTAATTTTGTCACGATTTTTCTTTAAAATATTAATCTCAATTATTCTTTCTTGTAAAATAATTCCTCTGCAACACTTGTTCCAATAAAAGAAACAGGAATGCTTCTAATGAGAAAAATTATAAGTATAAGTTTTTTTTTGTTTCCAGATAACAAGGTAGCTTCTGAATATAAAATAATAAGAATGTTTGTCAATTTTAAAAGTCACCACCAATTTTGTCTTTATTTGTTGCATTAACAACTAATATAGAAACACCTTAATATAAAGAAAGACAAACATGCATTTGAGAATTTTTTATTCCAGAATAATGTTATGGTCTAAGATAATTAGGGGGATGATGAACTACACTGTTAGAAGTACCAAAATTAGGAAACTGAGAGAAGTTATTTTGAAGATGATCAGAGTTGTGTAGATCAGTTTCTTCTGAGGGTACAATCAATGACTTCTTATCTATCTGAATGCATTGTATCTCTGCTTGAGCAACTGCAAGCTGCATTTTAAGATCAGCAACTTGATTCTGCAAATAAGATATGGCTCCAACACAACCATACACAGGGTCCCTCACTCTAGCACTTGCCTCATACACTAGACTACTCACTGCATCTGCTCTCTGCTCAACTGGAAGTTCCTGAAACATTGTACAAGAAACAACCATTTAGAACACTCTCTGAATCCACTGAAAGACCACCACTGACAACTCCAAAAGAACAAAAACCCTTAAATACTAAAGGTTTTATTTTTTTCAATTATATTGATAATTAGTACTTGAATTTTGATTCTGAAATTAATTGATTGTCTAGCAGAAAAAGGGTATTTTTCAACACTGAAGGAATGCAGAAAGAAGAGTAAGAAAGAAATACCTGCAACATTTTGCTAAGATTGCTAGCACCAAAAACCTTATGAACTATGGCAAACTTTTGAGGATCATCAGAAAGAAAATAAGGAGCGAAGATGCAATCTTCTGTGCACTTGCGTCTCAGCAATTTGCATGAGCCACAAGGGGGATTTCCACCCATCTTTTGAAATTTGTTGAAAACAAAGGACACTAAGAAAAGAGAAAATTGATTGTGCTTGAACTAGAAGCAGAAGAAAGAGGAATGAACTGAAGACAAAAGAAGTCAATGGAGCACAGAAAAAATAATAGTTGCATATGATGAGACTACCATTGAAAACATTGGTGTATTTATAATGGATACTAACTAAATCTGCTACAGTATTATATAAAGTATCAATTACTGAATTTTTATTTTTTAATTAAATAAAGAGTAAGTGATTCACCAAATTCTTAAATATAAAAAATTGTCAATTTGTACATTCAAATAAATATTTGAAACGCTTATACTCAAACAAAAATATAATTACAAACTTTTGTGTTATCTTTATCTTTTATTTTGATTTGATACCTTGACAAATTTGTCAATATTTTGTAATTTAGGAAACTTGTCATACTGTATTTTAATTTTCCTTTTTTATTTTGGTTTAATTATTTTTGTATTACTTTACTGTTAATAGTCAATTTTATCCAGTAACTTTTAAAAAATCAATTTTATTTTAATATTTTTTTAGAACGTTAGATTGTGATCACTGGTGACATCATCATCATCTGCTCTGTTGCTGCTGCTACTCATTGACCTTTCTCTTCTCTTCTCTTCTTCTGTTTCTGTGAATCAATGGGAGGAGAAGAGAATAACTCAGAGGGTATTATGGAAATTGGGATTTTTTTCAAGAGGGATTTTCCAGTGTTGCAACTACACTGTACTTAGTGATTTTATAAGATTCATGTTTACATGAAAAAAAACGTTTTTGAATGGTTTAATATTATAGCATCACATTCTTTTATCATTCTCAGATTAAAATATTATAATCTTTTGTAGCACTCGTTCTTTGTTTGATGGATTTTTTTTATAATTTTAATATATTTTAAACAATAGTATAGTATATATTCTGTTTAAATTGTTTACAAAGAGGTGTATGAGTTGTATTGTATTGTATAATTGTATTACACTACTTGAAAATAAATATAGGTATTTTTATGTATGGAAATTTTCAATTTATGATAGTAAAATCTCCACATTTAAAATAAAATCTATACATCTATTTGACATTTATTGAAAATATAGAAAATATTTAAATATAAAAGATCTCGTCAAAATAGATTTTTTATTAGCCTGTTTTTACCTACAAATTAACTACTGTTTTAACTAAAAGATCTTTTTAAAATAAATCTTATTATCTTATAAAAGAAAAATAATATTAAACTAAATCAATCTCTAGAGTGTAGTTTGGATTGGTTTTAAGGTTTTGTTGCATAATTCTTTACTAATAAAATATTAAAAAATATACATTGACAACTTGTTATAATATAACTCTCTTTCTATTTTTATACTTAAAATTTTATATAAAATATAAAAATATTTTTTATTATATCATTAATAAGAAGTTGATAATGGAACAAGATGTGATTGCTCTAATAATTAATTTCGGATATTTTCCTTTGGATCAGTTCCATATCAATATCAAACTACAAATTGACTGGAATACTTCAGTTTTGAAGAAAAAGAGTCTAACTTGATTAAAATATATATATATATATATATATATATATATATATATTCTGTTATTAACTTTTTGGATCAGTTTTGAAGAAAAAGAGTCTAACTTGATTAAAAAAAATATATATATTCTGTTATTAACTTTTTGGATTAGTTTTCATTTATCTTTTTATATATGAAGAACCTTATCATATTATAGGTACCATTAAGATGATATATGAACTGAATGAAAATTGGGGTATAGTTTCTTACTAACGTACCGGTAACAAATATATAAAAAGTATATGGCACTACATTTCCCAAAATTACTTCTTCTTTTAGAGGAAAATACTTAGCCCTTACGTATTCAACTCTTAATTAACATGTTCCGAAGGGTATGAACTTAAAGATGAAGAAGATTCATGCACAACACATACAACAACATGCGCTCATTGCTTCAATTAAATCATCCCATCGGAAGAAGGCGCATGGTGGCAGTGACGACGAAGTGAAAATCGCGGCAGGCCTCATAGAAGAGTGATAAGAGTATTTTTATTAACGTTGTTGGAGCCATTAATAAGAATGATGAGATGGTTGGGGTTGGGGTTGGGAGAGAAAGAAGAGAGGAATTTCAGAAGTTGGATTCAGGATGAAGATGAGACTTTAATAAGGGAGAATGGAAAGAAGGAAGAAAGATATGTTAGAATACATTTTGTGTTATACATATAGACATGTATGTATATTAGTGTCGGTAATTTACAAGTAATTGCATCTCTCGGTCTCTATTATTGGTTGACTGGTACCGTGGTCTACTTCAATGGATCGATCGACGTCAAGTCCAGTTACGTTTAAACAGAGTTAACAAAGTTAATTTGTGATTAAGAACTAGATAATGCAACCTTAAGCGCGATCCAACTCCCTAATTCGGCCCAATAACTTGTTGGGAATCCCTCCTTAGTTTAATGAGAGATTATGACCAATGAATATTAGTAACATTATTGTGGGGAGCTGAATTACTCATACCCCTCAATTAAGTCAATTAAGGGGGAGAATTGTTGGGAATCTCTCCTTAATTTAATGGAAGATTATGACCAATAAACCTCAGTAACATTATTGTGAGGGAGTTGAATTATTTATACCCTCAACTAAATCATTTAAGGGGAGAATTGTTGGGAATCCCTCCTTAATTTAATGAGAGATTATGACCAATAAATATTGGTAACAAATCCATTAAATATATTCAATGATGGTCATTCAAAAGTTTTTTGGAAATTGTAACTCTCACCTAAAAATATAATGAGCATTAATATCTTTAGGAAGAAGTCTTCCAGAGAAAAAGAAAGAGTAGATATCCATCATCATAGTGTGAGATTAGAATATCCTAGTGAGAAACTAGAGAGACATTTTGTTGGGTGAGATTGAGTGTTAAAAAAAAATATTGTAATCTTATTTTCATAGTGGAGGCATTTTATGGACTAGGTCCCGTGGGTTTTACTTCTCAAGTTGAGGAAGGTTTTCCCACATTAAAAATTCTCTGTCTCATTATTCTATTTTTGCTCTATTTTCTATTATTTGCTTATTGCATCCGCAAGTGCCCATTTTGTATTTACACCAAAGGGGAGAATTATTTCTGAATTTTTCCAACATAATTAAGGCTCATTAAGGTAATATAAATAATAACACACTTTTCAAGAACGAGGTACGTCATTAGCTATAGTACTCTGACAACCGAGTGTCGAACATCTTTGCTAACTTGAGCGTCGGAGTGCCTTCTGCAGGTACCATTCGAGTTTGTACTTCGAGACAACTGAGAGAAGCGACAAGTAGAGAAGAGGAAGGAGTTTGCAAGGAGGAAGGTTGATGGGTAGTACAACCGACCGACAGAAGAGTGATCTCAATAGTTCTCAAAGGAATTGAAGTGAAGAAGAAAGTAGATGGTATCAACCCGAAGCATGGCAGGCGAAAGAATGTCCGAAGCTGAGCAGATGGCATTGTTGATGTCTCTACAGAGGGAGATGGTTGAAATGAAGCGAAGAAATCAAGAGGTTACTCAAAGGAATGAGAATGAGATCCAAGCTCTTCGTAGGGAGAATGAGGAGATGAAGAGGAAGCTCACAGGGGAGGGGTCGTCTACTGAACCGACCAACCTAGTTGAAGGTCGTTCACCTCCCCCATCGGTCTAAAGACTGCTGAAGAGATGAAAGACAAGGTTTTTACCCAAGAGTTGAACGGAGAGTCCTACCCAAACAAGACGACCCCTACAACCGGACCTACGTCCGGGGTTTCGGATTCAATTCACCGACATCTTTTTACCGACTCCATCATCGGCGTCCCACTATCCGACAAGGGGAAAGACTTCAACAGAGATCACTATGATGGCACAACCGACCCGAACAAGCACATGGATGTGTACACTGCATACATCAGCATGTACACCTCGAACAACGCGATCCTATGTCGGGTGTGTTCCACATCGTTGAAGGGAGGAACTCTTAGCTGGTTCACAAAACATTGAGTTTGGCATGACGATTGGGCTTCTTGATGTCTGACTTGACATCAGGCGGCGCCTGCAGACGTGATGTGACTCGCATTGATGAGGGGTTTTCTGCGCAAACGACAAGGATCGTTGGATCAAAGAGATCTAATGTTGAGATGGTTGCGATGCTTCGTCTCCCAAGACCCTTGAGGGCTATAAATAGTGGTCCCAACAGTGTCGAGACACTGCACTTCTATTTTGATATTTGCTCTGAGACCCAAGTACCTCTCGTCCTCCTGTGTTGCTATCTTTCGTCTTTCACAAGGTTAGTCATGTTTTCTTTGTCTCGTCCTACCTCCTCTTCTTCGGTTGCTCCTTCCCCTCATCATATGTGTCCTTCGTCCTCTTTGTCTTCTTCTGATTCTAACTCCTCCACGACCGAACCTATCTCGATCGGTGTCATTCAAACGGTACATCCTGTGGAGGATATGGTTAGGGGAAATGACTGGGGTGGTGTTGTCGATCGGTCGGGTTCCCCTAAGCAGGTTATCTCCCCTTCGGAGCTTGATTGGGTGGAAGCTAAGGTAACTAGGATCACCTTTGCTTTCATGACCGAGACCTCTGTTGCCGATTTTTTGGATAGGGCCCCGATTTTGAAGGCAAATGCTAGCCTTAACATTATCTCCATTGAGCCTTGCCTCCCGACTGAGTCTGTAAGTCTGGGTCGGTCTGCTGTTGAGTCACCCTTCTTCTATATGTATTCTTGCTTATTCTCATATTTGCACATTTCTTTATCTTTTGATATCTTCACGATGGGCGTCCTTCAGGCGCTCAACGTTGCTCCCACATAGCTACAACCAAATACTTGGGCGTTCATTCAAGCCTTCTGCTTGATATGTGATGTTTTTTGTTTTCATCCTACTCCTTCGTATTTTCTGAGTTATTACACCTTCCACCCGACCGAACATGTTCTGTGGCATTCACTCATCAGTCGATCAGGTAACGTTCTCTTCAATTCTTTTACAACTTTATACAAAAAATTTAAATAAAAATTCTTCAAGATTGTCATCCGATCGGAGGGCATGCCACATTTTTTTTATGAAGTCGACCGATCGAGGTTTCCTTTGTTCTGCACTAGGAAACCTCAAAAGTTTAAGGAGTGGGGACCTCGTCCGACCTCTAGTGCCAAGGAGAGAGAGATTCTTTCTTTGACGAGCTCCCAAGGAAACTTCCTACACGGAAGCTACTAGCCGTGTACGCACAAATGCACTGATGGTTGGCCTTTAAGGTATGCTAGCTTTCTTTAGTTTCGGTTGAATGCCTAGTCTTCAACTAACACCTTTTCTTACGTAGATATAATGACTAAAGGCTTCCCCTCGTCGGGCGATGTTGGATTCCTTCAAGGAAAGGGTTGTCCAGAGAAAGGGTCGTTTGAGCATTGAAGCTCTGGCTGCAGGGAAGGAGTCGACCGTCAGCACTAGCCCTTCCAACAGGGGAAATAAAAGGCTAAGAGAGGGTGGTAATACTGTCAGGACCACCCGCTCTCCCCGCGTGGTGTCGACGCCTCCTCCTCCACGTTGTGTGCCCATCGATGTCGACTCTTCGCCGACCGATGATTTCAACAGGCCAATCCCACCTCTTGCTGACGAGAATACCATGAAGGTTTCAATGTCACCCCTGTCAATGTTAGGGGTGACTTACAGTTCGCAAATGGGGTGACTTACAATTCGCAAATGGGGTGAAGATTGGTCTGACCGCCCCGACAATTTTGTATGTTTTTATCCGAGATGGATGCGAGGGGTTCGGCCTCGATCCACTTGGTGAAGTAATCAACCCCGACTAAGAGAAACTTTGTCTGCCTTTTGCTTGGAATGAAGACCGATAATGTCCATGCCCCAGATGGCGAACGGTCATGGTGACGTCATGATGTACAACTCTTCCGGCTTGAGATGGTGCAGAGGACTGAACTCCTAGCACTTGGTGCATTTCTTCACATATTCGGCGCAGTCACCATGGAGGTCGGTCAGTAATACCCGGTCCTGAGGACTTTAGCGTCCATCGTTCGTGCACCCGAATGATTGTCGCACACTCTGTTGTGGATTTCCTTGAGGACGTACTCTGCTTGCTCCTTGGTATGCACTTCAACAATGGCGTTGAGTAGCCTCTTCGGTAGAGGTCCTGGTTGATCATGGTGTACCTCGAGCACCGCAACTTCGTTGCTTTCTCCTCTTTCGACTTGCACGTGTCGTGCTTCAAGTATTGGATGATTGGACTCATCCAAGTTTCGGCCTCGATCTCAGTCACAGCAAGGCACTCAACTTCCCCCACACTAGGTTATCTTAGCCAAATTTTCACAACCGATTTGTGGTGGCTCTTCTTTTTGGTCGTAGCTAGTCGAGACAACGCATCGGCCCTCATGTTGTCTTGCCGGCGAATGTGTTCTACCGTCACTTTTGCATGTCACCTCACGATTGTGTGGTAATATCTTTGCAGCAGGGGCTCTTTTTCCTCGAACTCTCCTTTTATTTTCTAGACCACTAACTGGGAATTGCTTTTGCATGTCACCTCACGAGATCCCATCTCGTACGCCAGGTTTAAGTCGGCTAGGATAGCCTCGTATTCGGTTTGATTGTTGGTGGCCTTGAACCCAAACTGAAGTGCTTGCTCCAAGAAGAGGCCGCCTGGTCCTGAGAGGATGACTCCTGCCCCACATACGGTTTTGTTGGACGACCCATCCACATATATAGTCCATCCAACCGAGAGGTCGTGTTGGGTGGGAGCTCGGCAGAGAAGTCAGTCAAGCACTGGATTTGATTGCTCCTCTCAGCTCATAACGGATGTTGAACTCCGAGAGCTCCACCGACCACCCTATCACACGTCCTACAAGATCAGGCTTAGATAAAAATTTTAATATGGAGGTACTCGGTTCTTACCGTTATGGTGTGGTTCTGGAAGTAAGGTCGCATCCGCCTTGCTGTTGGGACCAAAGCAAGAGCTACCTTCTCTATCAGCTGGTATCTCGTCTTGACTGCATGGAGCGTCCGGCTGACGAAGTATACCGGACGTTCTTCCTTTTCCACCTCTTGGACCAGCGTCGTGATGATTGCTTCTTCCAAGATCGATAGCTACACCACTATCGATTGGTCGGGCTTGGGTTTGTGAATAACTTCCGGTAAGGACAGAAATTTCCTTCAGCTGTTTGTCTGAGTTCGCTTCGATTCCTCAGTGGGTTAACATAAAACCCAAGAACTTGTCGCCCTTCACCCTAAACGCATACTTCTCAGGATTTGTCCTTCTCAATGCGTCAAAGACTTCTTCCAGGTCTTTGATGTGCTGGGCGAACGAGTTAGACTTTACAACTATGTCGTCAACATAGACCTTCACGCTCCGGACGATCATTCCCTTGAAGATTTTGTCCATCAACCGATGGTAGGTTGCTCCAGCGTTCTTCAGGCCGAACAACATTACTTTATAATAGTAACTAACACCGTCGATTTGAAAGCCATTTTCTCCATGTCCTTGGAGTCCATGCTTATCTGGTTAAAGCCAAGAATAAACATCTAAGAAACTCAACATTTTATGACAGGCTGCTCCATTTACTTGTTCTTAGGGTACATGCTTATCTGATTATAGCCAGAATAAACATCCAAGAAACACAACATTTTATGACCGACTGTTTCATTTACCAACCGATCGATGTTGAGGAATCGATGTTGAGGAATGGGTACGAATCCTTTGGACAACAAATTCTTGAATGAAATTTTCTGCTTCATAAATATATTTTAAAAGAAATTTCCTTTAAAAAATATAATGCATAGATTCATTTAGTAAAACTCGCCAATAATCATATTCAGTTCAATATCCACTACAACTTCGCCATTATTCTGCCTAGGTAAAAACTGATTCTGCAATTTGTGCAACCAGAAATCAAGTAAATACTAGAAAAAGAAACGATTACATCATGAATTTAACAGCCACAATAAAGTTGTATAGAGCAAGAGTCAAAATTCAACAATAAAAATCTCTCGGACAAAAGGAATTAGAAACCAAAAACATAGAATTAAACTACGAAATGCTCAAGTCTATTAATTCAGAAGGGGGAATTAAGCAGCAGTTGCTTGCTGAGCGGCAGTCCTTTTTCTAGCTTCCTCAATGATGGATAGCTTAATACCCTTACCCTTGGGAAGTGATATCAAAGGCTTTGTCCCCTTCCCAATAGTGAACACGTTTGCCAAACGAGTAGCAAATTCATGTCCAGTGGCATCCTGAACGTGAATTGTGTCAAAGCTGCCCTTTTGCCTCTCCCTGCTCTTAATAACTCCAACACGCCCCCTGTTTCTTCCTCCAGTAACCATAACAACGTTCCCAACATCAAATTTGATAAAATCAACGATCTTGTTTTCCTCCAGATCCAGCTTAATGGTGTCATTGGCTCTGATGACAGGGTCTGGGTATCGGATGGTACGACCATCAAAGGTGTTCAGGTATGGAATACCTTTCTGACCAAACTGCACCGACTTTACCTTGCACAGCTTAAACTGCCATATATACACATACAAGGAGGAATACACATTAAACCATAACCATTAATTGTAGGAAACTTCGAAACAAAATGCAAACAATTAACTAAGCAGGTTCTGAAATTGACATTTATTGGTTCATTAGTATCAACACATAACAGTGAAGCCAGTCTTCTATGTTACTTATTATATATTTACAGTATAATGGAAAATAGGCTGCTAATGATATAAGTACCTTGACAGTATTATGGCAAATAGAATAAATATATTAAAAAATATACGTATAAAAAGTACCTTTGCCTCATCATCCCTGACAGAATGAAGACGGAAACGACCTTTGGTGTCATAGAGCAGGCGGAAGTTCTCGTTTGTTTTAGGTATAGATACAACATCTACATAGAGAAATAAAATTTAGAACGAAATCATGGAATCCAGCCAAAACAAAACAATTATACTGCAAATGACAAACACTTGGTTCGGTGGGGGTAGAGAGAGTCAGCGACAAGTCTCAGGGACTAATTTGACCGACAAATTAGTGCTCACAATTTATCATAACAAATTCACAAAACAGGACGATTCAAGAAACACGGGTAAACATTGAAAGTGTTCGTAAATGAAACAGAGAGTCAGGGTGTATTCAGCATTCTTAAGAGCATGAATCTCGTTAATTCAGTAAATGCTCTACTTCCTATTCAACATCCTGAATATATTCTTTTATCTGTTTCGACCTACAGAGATATCACTAAATAATTCGTATTCATAAAACATCAAATTCAAACATCAAATTCAAACATCAATAACACTGTCTTACACAACAGCATATTATTAACCTTCAACCCCAGAATACAATACTGCATAAATTTAGCCCTATAAAATTAGAATGCCACAAACATACCCATGAAACCAGAAGGATATGTCTTGTCTGTCCTGACTTTGCCATCAACAAGCACATGTCGCTGCATCAGAATAGCAATGACTTCACGGTAGGTCAGAGCATACTTCAACCGGTTCCGCAGGATGAGTATGAGGGGAAGGCACTCCCTTGATTTGTGGGGTCCAGATGAGGGTTTGGGAGCCTATACATGAAAGAAAAAGTATACATCAGTTTCTAAAATGCTTCCCTTAACTGATCAAATGATGAAGAAACTTTCACTTACAAATGCACCACCCAATTTGTCAAGCATCCAATGCTTAGGAGCATTGAGCCTCTTCAAATGTTTCTTCAATCCCCTAGCCTGTAACAGTCACAAGCACCAAAGTTAAAAACTCAAAACACAAAATAAAAGGAAGAAACAAACAGCAAACCTAAAATTAAATAGATAAAACTTATCAATGGATCCTCAAAAAAATACCATGTTACAAACTTATCCTCCACAAGTTTATTTGGATAAATAGAGTGCAGAAAAGAGTAAAATCAAAAAACCCAGTGTACAGAATTCGGAGGTAAAACCCATTGAGTTAAAATATGACATAAAATGGATTAATACTTGCTAAAATGAAGATTCAATCCAAACAGAAAACAAAAAGGACTAAGAAACAGATCAAAACCTAATATGAATATGAGAAATAGAAAGAGGATACCAACCATCTTTGGATTTGCAAAGGAAACTAGTGCCCCACCTCTACTGCACTAAAGTGGAGAACTGAAGGGCCGCAACTGTATATTTAAAAAAAATTGTTTTTTTTACCTATTTCATCCCATAAGCTATTAAATATTAATATTTTAATTATTTATAAAAATTTATAATTTTGAAAATTATTTTAATATTTTGTATTTTATTTATATTTTTATTAAAGAGATTTTATTAATATTTTGTTATAAATGTAAGTTGGCAAAATATCATAACTCGCACTCCATAAATTTAAATTACACCCATATAAATTCAAATTCAAATTTTACTTTTCTGAAATGTGTACTGTGAATTGCATTATTGTGTTCTATGATTATATTATTTTTAATAAAAATATATTTTACATTAAAATATATATATATATATATATATATATATATATTATCTATCTATAAAAGAGAATTTATATATTAAGGGAATTTTCTGTTATAACTATTTCTTTTATATATAAATATATTCTTATTTTATCTTTATTAATATTTTATTAATTTATTATACTTATTTTGTAATTTCAAGGTAGTTTTTTTTAATGTGGAGAGTGAAGAAATTGATGCGTTGTTGTTTTAGATTATTTTTTTTAATTATTATAAAGTTATGAATTTATGAAATTTGTTATTGGTTTTAAGTTGACTGTTTTAATCTTCTTATTACTTTTTAAATTTTCAATTTGATTTAAATTAACCATTTGATCTTGAGTTTTGACCATTTGGTTAGGAAACTGTTTTAAACTAATTTTCTTTTTTATTTTTAAAATTAAAGATATTTGTAAATTTATCATATATAACTATTATGTTAGCTATGCTTCTTTCAATATATGGCGTAGGTGAACTTAAATAATTTATTTGTCTTCTTATATATATTTATATTTATTAAAATATACTATAATAATATTAATATTGTTTATTCAAATTTTAATATTAAATATAGATATATAAATGATAAAAGTAAAAAATGTGGACCTGTTATACCTAGAAAGAGGATTTCTTTTTATAACCGTTCTTTTTAGACAAATTTTTTATAATTCTACCCTTATTTAATATATTTTATTTTATTAGAACAATTGAGTATTTGTCATTTCATATGAATTACTTAAAAAGATAAAATTATTTTTTAAATTATGCAAACTAACTTTTCACTCTTCTCTTAATTCCTTATTTTAAGGCAACACGAGAAAGAAAGAAAGAAAAAAAGCACACTCTCACCCTCACTCCATTCTCACATAAAATCTCAAGTATCACATAAAATAACTTTCATTTTCAATCTCCCTCTCCATTCAAATTTCAATTACTCTCTCCACTCAATTTCAAGCAACATTATTTTTTGTGGTAAAATCATCATTCTTTTGTATCTACCATCAAGTTAATTCTAATATCAACGTGAATATCATCACACTCTCCGATCCCAAAACCACCAATGGAAGAAAAGAAAAAGTTTGGAGAAGAGAAACTCAAACCATAAGAGAAAAAAAAAGTTGATTAATCAATTCATCAGTTTTATTTTACATGTTATTTTTTGCTTTCCAATTTTCACTCATCCAAAATTATTTCTATATGTATGTTAAATTTTTATCATTGTAGAAGTTGAGCAGAAGAGGAAAATGCAGATACTCATGCGAAGTTTCTCTAGTATATACAAATATGTTCATATTTTATCCTTATATCAGTATTTCATTTTATTATTTTATATTTAATTATTTCGTCATTTTATAATTACTTAAATTTAAAACTAAAAAAAAAACGAAAAAAAGAACAAAAAGAAAAAGAAATATAAAAAAAATATTGTATACCACAAAAAAACTTAGTTTGTTCTTTCATTCTGACCAATCTAAAGTATTTCTGGTTGAATTAGTGTCATTATTGTTTATTTTATTCTAATCAATCAATACACTTGTATAAATTCTGATTATTTAATTGTTAAAATTTCTCATTTTTATTTTTTTTATTTTGTTTTTCATTTTCATATAAGGGCAGAAGAGGAAGAAAATAGAGAAGCAGAATATCCCAAACAGTTACTTGAATACCGAACATTCAGATTTTTTTGCACAGGTACAAAGTTATCTTGACATCATTGTGAATGTTGACGTCGATGGAAGATTGATGTCTTCCGCATTGTTGTGAAAAAAAAATAAAATTAGAAAATAAATATTTTTTTGAGTTTATTAGATTCTCCTTTTTGTGTACACAAATTTATTCTTGTTTTATGCTCATTAATATTTTATTTTATTCTTATTAATATTTTATTTTATTAATTTATCTTGATTGATTATTTTGTCATTGTATAATTTTAACGTTAATATTTTTAGTTTTAAAAATTTATTTTATTTATTGTCAAAACCACATTATTTAAGTATAGAAATTCTAGCACCAGAACAAACACACATTTCTTTTGAGGTTTCGCTACTCTTTTCTTTTTCTCAGTTTTTGTATTTGTACAAGGATACATTTTGGAATTGCAAAGGAAACTAAAAACTTCTATTGCACTAATGGTTGAGTTCTGGATCATGCCTTGATTCTATTCTCTTTAAATAGAGATTCCTGTTATGAACCCTATATATAAAATCAAAATTCTAATTCTAATTTTGTATGATTGGATACCCATTTTGTATTATATGATTATATTATTTTAATAAAAAATATATTTTAGATTTAGACATGTGTGGATTATATATGATTAAATTATAAAATGTTAATGCAAAATTTATGAATGAAAACATTATCTAGGAACTAAAATAATTTTAGTATAATAAAAAAAATTATTTGTCTTCCAACTAGAAATCAATGAATCCAAAAGACAAAAATAAGTTTTTTCATATATGAGTTTCTTTTAAAATTGATATTTAAAAAATAAACTTCTAAAATAAACAAATTAAAAATTAAACAAATTTTAAATTTATTATTGACTAGATTTTAGTTTTAATTAATATCAATAATATAATGGTTTGAGATCAAAATTTTACTAAGCTGAGAAAAATATGTCTTATTCTATTATTTATAATATTATTTGCTCTCAATAATTATGATAATAATATTTCACACCTAAACTAATTTTAATAAATTATCATATGTATCAGTCCTATCTCATTACCAATATATTACATATATAACAAATTACAATTGAATATTTTTTAATAAAGACTTAGGAGTAGTCGATCATATAGTCATTTGTCACGCACTTAATGCCTTATTTGTCACACTTAATGTATTGTAAAAGAATAGAATTGCATAAAGCATGTCCAACCAAATCAACATTAATTATTTATGTTAAAATGATTACTTGAAAAACTTATAAATTTATTTATTTTAGATTTTTATTTAAGTAGAAAATAAAATAATTTAAGATTTTATATTTACTTTAGGTTTTGAAAAATTAAAAAATTTGTTTATTTTAGATTTTTATTTAAGTATGACATAAAACAAGGATTTGTGTTTATTTAAGATTTTCAATAATTTAGAAATTTTATTTATTACAATTTTTTATTAAATTTTTTTAATTTAAGTAAGACATTAAATAATTTAGATTTATATTTATTAAATAATTTAAGAATTTTATTTATTTCATATTTTTATTTAAGTATGATAATAAATAATTTATAATTTTTATTTATTTAGGATTTTGAATAATTTAGGAATTTAATTTATTTTATATTTTTAATGAAGTAGAACATTAAATTATTTAGATTTTATATTTATTTCAGACTTTAAAATTTTTAGAAATATTATTTATTTTAGATTATTATTTAAGTAGATAATAAAATAATTTATGATGTGTATTTATTTAAAATTTTGAAAAACTTAGAAAATTAATTAATTTTTTTTTATTTAAGAATGACATTAAATAATTTAGAATATGTGTTTATTTAAAAAATTAACAATTTAGGAGTTCTCTTGATTTTTTTTATTTTTATTAAAGAATTACATTAATTTTTTTTAATTTATATTTATTAAGGATTTTGAAAAACTTACAAATTTTATTTATTTAAGATTTTTATTTAAGTAGAAAATAAAATAATTTAAAAATTTGTATTTATTTAAGATTATAAAAAATTTATTTTTTTGAGTTTTTATTTAAATATAACATAAACTAAGTTAGAATTTATTTTTATATAAGATTTTGAATAATTTAAGAATTTAATTTATTTCATATTTTTATTTAAGTATAATATTGAATAATTTAGATTTTGGATTTATTTAGGATTTTTAAAATTTTAGAAATAATATTTATTTTAGATTATATTTTATGTAGAAAATAAAATAATTTATTTAGAATTTTGAAACAATTTAAATTTTTTATTTAAGAATGACATTAAATAATTTAAGATATGTATTTATTTAGGATTTTGAATAATTTAAGAATTTTATTTTATTTTTTATTTTTATTTAAAATTGACATTAATTTTTTTTATTTGTATTTATTTAAGATTTTGAAAAACTTATAAATTTTATAATTAATTATCTAATTCGTCCCTACATTTAGGGTTAATATTCAATTTAGTATAGTGGTTTTAAAAAAAATCAATTTGGTCCATATGTATTTTAAAATGTATCCATATTGGTCATTTTCGTTAAGTCACAGCTTGCGGCATCAAGTGATGCTTATGTGGCAGAGAGAGAGGTGCTTATATGGCTGACAGAGGTGCTTACGGAGTTCCATCTCATGCACAGGGGTTCCAAAATCCTTCCTCCATCACCCCTGTGCTAGAAGGGTACAGTGATGCTAACTGAATCTCTGATTCAGATGAGACAAAATCCACTAATGGTTATGTATTTACACTTGGGGGTGGTGCAGTTATATGGAGATCAGCCAGACAAACTATTATTGCAAGATCAACAATGGAATCTGAGTTTGTTGCTCTCAAAATGGCTTGTAGTGAAGATGAGTGGTTGAAAAACTTCTTAGCAAACATTATGTTAGGAATGAAACCAACCTCATTTGTATCAATGCATTGTGATTGCCAATCGACAATAGTTATAGCTAAAAATAAAACTTACAATGGAAAGAACAAACATATACAATTGAGACATAATTTAGTGAAGCAGCTCCTAAAGAGTAGAACGATTTCTATTGGCTATGTCAAGTCATAATGGAATTTGGCAGATCCTCGAACAAAACCCATAGGGAGAAAACTAATTTTAGAAATATCGAGGGGAATGGGACTTAAGCCACTTACAAACAAACAAGTGATGGAAACCCAACCTTTGTAATTGGAGATTCCAGGAATAAGGTTCGTATGGGTAAAAACAAGTCACTTGTTAGTTCTGCTAGCACTAATATTGATTTAAAATCAATTTTTTCCATTCTTATAGTGTGTGAAAGTGCTAGATATTACATTATCGAGAGGATAAACTTTATGGTTAAAATTCTAAGATAAAAGAGTTTTAACGATTTACAAAGTTGTAATGATTTTTATATCCCTTACGGGTGGTGTATGATTTGCAGCATATACTTGATGAAATCACCTATATAAGTGTCAAGTGGGGCCGCTTGCATGAGATCTTGCCGAGATCTCTATAACACTCATGAATATCGAGCACGTGCATGGCCTAGTAAGCGCAACACGTTGATAACAACAAGTAATGTGGGGGTGTATTGTAATTTATAAACCTCTAACACATACTAAGTGTCTTGGTTCATATAACTTGTTATACCAACTACACTTTGTGTTAAGTTCATCAATCTAATATTGGTTCATATAGCTTGTTATACCAGCTCAATGCATTACATCTTAGATGAACCCAAAATTTTCTTTTTTTTTCTTTATCTATATGTTATATCTTTTGCGGGGATTGTTGTAAACCCTAAACAAATCAAACGCGTATAGATCGAACGCGTAGAGATATTTTGCAAACCGCCAAAATAGAAAATGTTACCGTTGCAAGTGCATGTTTCGCTTCTCCTTACCTAGTCTTTCAGAAACTTTGCTGCAGTGGAGAAGTCGTTCCGCCCCTGCATTGCCTGGTTTTTTGGAGGTTGAACAATGTTGGTGTAGTTGAGAAGCTGAAACGTTCAAATGCGGTTTATGAAGATGCAAATCGGTTATGAAAATGCAACACATTTCTTGGTTCCTCTCCCTATATAAAGAGAGGTTTCATCCTCTTCACTCACACATCTTCATTGTCTCTCATCTTCCGCATCTCACATTCAGCTTCCTCTCACCTTTTCACCTTTTTCCTCTTTCTCTCTCTTCACTTATTTTATTTTCTTTTACTTTATAATTATTTTTCAGGGTTTATTGGATTCTTACTCTTTTAAAAGTAACTTGCTAGTTCTAATCCTCAAAAATTTCTAATAAGTTTTTGTTGTATCCTGGAGGACTTACGCAATACACCACAAATAAATCCTTACAAACAGTGATCATTCACGCCTCCGAAGTCAATTTTGTTTGTATTTTGAAGCCTCATTTACTACAATACATTCACGTTCCTAGTACCAGAATCTGGATAAGAGATCGAGATTTGGGCAGAGAAATTGGATTGAAAGTGAGCTCCTTGGGGTAAGGCAAAACAGAACCCTGACGAGGCCTTTAACAACGTAGTCGTTGTATTAGAGGAGAGTGACAATGACGTGGTAAACGCCCATGTAAAATATAGGGGTTTCGGGGGTTTAAGTAACTTAAAAGAAAAGAGACACATCCATAGGTAATTGTGATATATAACATCTTAAATTAGAAATTTTAACATAGTATTATGATTTTTAAAGTAGTTATTATAAAAGTTAATAAGTTTACCATACATGGTTATGTGTGACTAAAGATGGTGCAATGTTTTTTACATTGTCAATACATAACCTATTTTTTTCTTAAACTTTCTTTGATATTTTAACTAAGTATTCGCTAAAAAGGAAATAGATCCAAACATGGTAAATGGAGGTGAAAGTAGAACATAGAATGCTTATATGGTTAATATGATTTGAGCATATCATGAGGAATAATATTTCATTATTTGTGGTCATTATTAGTAGCACTGATTCTGAATCAAATTCATTTTCTGTCAAATGAGCCTTATTATTTTTCTTGTCTTTTTTTTTTGGCATTGTCATTACAATTAGAGTAATGGACAAATTTATCATAACTATACCATTTTACTCTTCTTATATTAAGATTCTTTCTTAAACCCCTCTTTTTATATTGATTTTTCCTATAGTATAGAAATTTTCTCTTAATATTGTTATTGCTACAACGAGAGTGATCTTAAGAGGTGAAGTCATTTAAATCTCTATTTATGTCTCCTTTAAATCCACCTACCACTTTTATTCTAACCACCACAACCTCTCTATTCTTTTGACTATTTTTGTCTTGCAAAGCTTGTGTTTGTACCCTTTTTATGACTTCTTTTCTCAATCACTATCCACTAATGTGTTTCTAAAGAGTTTTGCAATAGTCCTAAGATTACAACTCCTCTATAACAACAATTATATGGTTAAATCGAGAAGATAGGCTTCTAAGTAGTTTTTCAAAAAATTTAGAATTAGTCAACATCTCATCACAGACTCGCATGAATTAGCCACAACATGGATTTTGTTGAAATAATCAATAAGTGTTTTTTGCTAACTCATGGATGGCAGTTCATACAGTATTTGAAGATATTACAACCTTACACATGCTTATTTTAGAATATCCCACACTTGCTTTGATGATGTGACTTTATAATTTTTTTAAAAATTTGTAAAAACAATTAATGCAATAAAACTTGAGTCTTGCAATATGACCTCTCAATCTCTTTATAGGTTTTCTTTTGTTCTTGGGAGGTTTTTGAAATCCAAGAGTAGCATCCATTTTCATGCATCAATCGACATAGTCGTTTCCACTTACTAAGAGGTTATGTAACATTTAGAATAGTCATGAAAGCATACTCACAATATTGCTTCAACTCACCGAAAATGTTGATCTCTCATTCACACGGGTCTTTCACACAAGCTCTAGATACCAATATATTAAGAATAAAACAAACATAACCATAAATAAATACAAAATAGATGGAGAAAATACAATAGACAAAAAAAAATGTTTTATCATTTCTAATTAAAAAATACATAAATACAATTATTTATATGAAATGTTATAACTGTATTTTTTTCTTTTTTCTTACATCTCAAACACAATTACATAATCTCTCCTTAGAGTTTATATTTATGATATATACGAAAAATTTTACTTGTTGTATATGTATTTCAATTAATTACAACTTGGAATTTCCGACATTAAATTTTTATTTTAGAAAATAAATTTATATTTAACTCAATTTCACATAATTGGTTGTAAAATAAAATTTATATATATATATATATATATATATATTAATTACTACAAACACACCATTACACAACATATCATTTATATATTATATACTTACAGGTTGGATTGATGACTAACTTATTAACAAAATATTATGAAAAGTTAAATATTTTTTTTGTCTCAGTTTTCATTTAAATTTAATAATCAAATATAAATTTAAAAATAAAATATTGTCAAATTAGTAAATCAAGAAATTTACTTAATGGCTTATCTCAAAGATCATAAGCTTTAAGCTGCAACGTTTATTTATTCTAAATTATAATCGCTAGAGAAGAAAGTTTTTACGGGTCCACAATTTTAAATAAAAGTAATAATGAAGCAATAATATATAGAGTCCCGATTTTTGGACAACTCTAAATGAGTTGCTCCACCATACAACTGTCAACGTGGCAGAACAAATATTATTTTATTTGAATTGTGGGGTTCAGGAAAAATCTGAAATTAAGTGTTTAGGGTGCGGTAGAATGTGAAATTAGGTTTTAGGAAAGGGGCTGAAATTAGGTTTCTTCTTCTCCACCACATCGTCTTCTTCACCACATCATCTTCTCCACCATATCGTCTTCTCCACAACATCGTCTTCTCCACCACATCGTCTTCTCCGCAAGCTATTTGTTCCAAGTTCTCCGCAACCTTTATGTGCAGCGGCATTCGTGGTCGTCGTAGGTGCATCAATTTTCAGGGTGGTTTGGCGGTGGTGTCGTCTTCGATATCCTCCTTTCACGGTGGTTGGGCGGCGGTGTCATCTTGGACATCCTGTTTTCACAGTGGTTGGGTGGCATTCTCCTCTTGCACATCCTGTTTTGAAAGGTAATACATTTATTTTTTTCATTTGTTTATTAAGTGAAACCTTGTTGTTGTGTGATTTTTGTTGTTGGGTCATTCTTGTTATTTGTCCTGTGGCGACCCTTGTATGAGCCAAACCTGATTTTTCGCATAGACTGCTAAGATAAATATATATTCGTATTTGATGTTGGGTTTACTTTGTGGGTCTGTATTTCACTATTATTGTAGTATTTTTTTTTCATAGTAGCATGTTAGGATACATAAAGAAAAGGGATTGGTGGAGCAACTCATTTAGAGTTGTCCAAAAACTGGGACCCATTTTCTGGAGTATGACTTGATTTTTTGTGGAAAATATTTTATTGTTGGAAATATGTGTCTTACTGTAAAAATATGCAGAGTGTTTGTTTGGAATGTTAGGTTGATGAGGTACCAAAATTTTTAAGGAAATTTTGTAATGTTGACATGGATAAGAAAGTTAAAAAGAGAGTGTTAGTGTTTGTGTTAGTGTTAGTGTTGATGTTGGTTGGGGAGGGCACTAGGTGGGGAGAAAGTGGGTTAAATCGGTTTTTTATATAGGCCAACAAAGTAGGATAGTGTCAAGTAACCACAATGTTCACTGAATTTAGAGGGTTGCAGTATGTTGTGTCCCTAGTAGGAGTATGTGGTGACCCACATGAGACTTCCTGCACAAACTTAACTGGGGAACTTTTTCTTGAAATGTCAATGGGGAGAAAGTGGATTAAATGAGTTATTTAGAGGCTATGAGAGTAGGACCCTGTGAATTAACCCCAAAATTTAGTAAAGTTAGAGACTAACAGTACGTGGTGACCCTTCAAGGAATATGTGGTGACCCACTTCTTACTTCCTGTACAAACCCAATGAAACTTGTTATGGAAATATGAAGTGAGTGTTCATGTTTAGGGTTTGGGATGGGCATGATGTGGGGAGAAAGTGTCTTAGATCAAGACTTTAGAGGGCATGAGTGTAAGGCAATGACAAGTGAGCAGAAATCTAGTAAACTTAGAGGGTTGCAGTATGTGGTGACCCCAGTAAGAGTATGTGGTGACTCACATCACAGTTCCTGCACAGACCTAACAGGGGAACTTTTTCTTGAAATGTCAATTGTGTTCGTGTTGGTTAGGGAGGAACACGAGGTGGGGAGAAAGTGAATTAAATGAGTTATTTAGAGGCTGTGAGAGTAGGACCCTGTGAATTAACCCCAAAATTTAGTAAAGTTAGAGACTGACAGTATGTGGTGACCCTTCAGGGAATATGTGGTGACCCACTTCTTACTTCCTACACAAACCCAGTGAAACTTGTTCTGGAAATGGGAAGTGAGTGAGTGTTGCTTGTAGTGGGCGATGAAGTGTGAATTGTTTCATTTTTTAAAGATTGATGTTCTTTCATTGTTGTTTGGTTTTAAATAACGTATTCAATGTTGACGAACATATGCAGACGTCTTACGTTAATGATAAAGACGAACCCAGTGAGCAAGGCATACCTAAAGAGCAAGGCGTACACGAAGAGCAAGGCCTATCTGATGAGCAAGGTGTACCCGAAGAGCAACATGTACCCGAACAGGAAGACGTACCTGAAGAGTAAGACGTACCCCAAGAGCAAGACATACCCAAAGACCAAGATGGGGGAGAAGAAAAAAGTATCATATTCCCCCGAGTGAAGCATAGAGCAAGGAAACGTGTGAAGTCGGTTGTGATGAAATCACCATGGACTAGGTATGGAAGGGGAAAAAATGATTTTGTTAGTCATAATTGAAAGGGATCGTACATGACATGTTTAGTACTTAAGTATGTTTATTACGAAGTAGTTGTTAGGAATGATACATGTTTATTTCATTGGGTGTAATGTGGTTAGAGAATTTAAGACGTGTATTTAGCAACTGCGTTGTAATTTTAGTAACTCTAACTTGGTTGGACTTTTTGAAGTTTTATTTAATTTTAATTGTCTTCCATTTATGTGGTTGAAGTGAACATATTTTTTAAATTTGAATGTATGACAGTGTCAACACACACTAAGTTCATAGAAGCTAAGAAGGACAAGTAACCAAAAAATTCACTTAACACATGTAATAAGCATTGTTCAAACATGTGCTTATAAATACAACTTTTCATCCTCAATTATACAATAATAGTCTTTATTGTGCATGTAGCCATGTTTGTAAGATGTGGAAGTTTAAACCATCCTTGAACGTCGGATTCTATCTTCCTCCCTCTTATTCAATAACTCCAATTGTTTTGCATATGAATATATTTTGGATATTGAAATGTGAATTAGAATATTGGATATAGGACATTGTTTTTTAAGTATAGACAATTTTTGAAACTGTACCTAGAGTCGGTGGATCGCGTATTACTGGATGAGAACAACGAACTTCCTCATCAGATGGTGGACATATGTCAAATTTTAAAACCTATAGGCATGAATCAGATGGTGTACATATGTTAAATTTTAAAACCTATAGGCATGAATATTGTAACGAAAGGCACAGTTGTTTGTACTATAGTTATAATGAAAGCTAAATACCTTAACAATGTTGTTTATGGTTATATATTAAGGTAGAATGTTCTTTGATTCGAACTAAATATGACTACCTATAACAATATTAATGATTTCATGAAATATGAAATGGACTTATTTGAAAAAAGAGTTTTATGGAAGATAAATACATTCTTTAGCACAAAGACTGATCCTACTGCAATTTGTGATCCAAATTCCGGATCTTTTAACACCTTTGCATGTACACTTGCTCTAACTATTCCTGTTGGATCCTGTAATAAAGATGTGTATAATAGTAATTTTTTTGTTACATAAACTGAAAGGATCGAAAGAGTACATAAGGATGTAATCTTGACGAATGTGAACAATGTATTAAGGATGGAGTTAATGAATGACACATGTACAATTTTGTTATGTAATATTGAACAATTGTGGTACATGTTCAGCCACCCACATGCAATGACTGGTTGTATATGTTTGAATGAAAGTTTTTTTACCATATTCAAAATATTTTGTAAGATTACAGTGTACATGGTTATCCCGAAAATGAGGATAATTTATTCTAAATCGATCAATTATGTGAGTAGTATTAGCAGTCATGCATTTTCCCTCAATGGTTGCACTTTAGCTTCTACTAAAAAATTGGATTGGGCCAAAATGGTAAACTGCTCAAGGGGTCCACTTTAGGTTCTACTACAAAAATTGGATTGAGCGAAAACGGGGCAGTGCTTAAGGGGTCCATTTTAGCTTGTACGAAAATAATTTAGATTGACCGAAAATAGGGCAGTGCTAAAGGGGTCCATTTCAGCTTGCACAATTTTTTTTGGATTGAGCGAAAACGGGGCAGTGCTGAAGGGGTCCATTTTAGCTTGCATGAAATTTTTTGGATTGAGCGAAGATAGTCCAGTGCTGAAGGGGTCCATTTTAGCTTGCACGAAATTTTTTGGATAGAGCGAAAATAGTCCAGTGCTGAAGGGGTCCATTTTAGCTTGCACGAAAATTTTTGGATTGAACGAAAAAGGGGCAGTGCTAAAGGGGTCCATTTTAGCTTGCACAAAAATAATTTAGATTGATCTAAAATAGGGCAGTGCTGAAGGGGTCCATTTTAGCTTGCACAAATTTTTTTTGGATTGAGCGAAAACGGGGCAGTGCTAAAGGGGTCCATTTTAGCTTGCACGAAAATAATTTGGATTGATCGAAAATAGGACAGTGCTAAAAGGGTCCATTTTAGCTTGCACGAAAATTTTTGGTTTGAGCGAAAATAGTATAGTTCTAAAGGAGTCCATTTTAGCTTGCTCGAAAATTTTTGGATTGAGCGAAAACGAGACAGTGCTGAAGGGGTCCATTTTAGCTTGCACGAAAATAATTTGGATTGATCGAAAATAGGACAGTGCTAAAAGAGTCCATTTTAGCTTACAGGAAAATTTTTGGTTTGAGCGAAAATAGTCCAGTGTTGAAGGAGTCCATTTTAGCTTGCATGAAATTTTTTGGATTGAGCGAAAACGGGGCAGTGCTGAAAGGGTCCATTTTAGTTTGCACGAAAATAATTTGGATTGAGCGAAAATAGGTCAGTGCTGAAGGGGGGTCCATTTGAGCTTGCACGAATTTTTTTGGATGGAATGCTGCTTAGGCATAGTATCATGAAATTTTGTCTTCCTCGCTTTGATCGTAGTTGTTTATGTTTTACCCAAATACTTGGTAAAAAAGTTGCCAAATTTTAAACTTTAACATAATATTGTTAACTTTAAACTTATTTTAGTGTAGCAAAATGCACAAATGTAAATATTTATAACTTTTTTTTGGCTGAGTCCAGCGAACTAAGAACGAAGTCATACTTAACCACGAACGACTGTTAAATTAACCTTCCACAGTTGGGAACAAATACGTACGTTGTTGTATTCAGGCATCGTCTTTCCGTCATAGTCAACCATACCATTTCACAGCTCAATATATTTCAAAACCAATACTCAACAATCATAACTACATAAAGAAAAGCACATAAAAATATTTACATATGAATATGCATAAAAATAACAAAAGTTTTCATTTCAATACTAACCCGTTTAGCTGTATAGGAAGTTTTTGTTTGACTACCTTGATGGGGGGACTATCCACCCCAACCAACACACACTTCACATTTCTAGAATAAATTTGCATTGGTGTGTACAGGAAGTCTAATGTGGGTCACCACATGTTACTACTTGGGTTACCACATACTGCAATCCTCTAAGTTGAGTGAATTTGTCATCAGTGGACACTGCCCTTCACTCATGGACTCTCAAAACCTGATCTAACTCACTTTTTGCCCGCATCATGCCCACCCCAACCAACACGGACTTCACATTTCCAGAATAAGTTTGCACTGGGTCTGTACAGGGAAGTCTAATGTGGGTCACCAGATGTTCCTACTTGGGTCATCACATACTGCAATCCTCTAAGTTGAGTGAATAATTGCTCACTTGACACTGCCTTGCACTCATGCCCTCTAAAGACCTGATCTAACACACTTTCTTCCCACGTAATGTCCACCCCAACCAACACGCACTTCACATTTCCATAACAAGTTTGCACTGGGTGTGTACAAGAAGTCTAATGCGGGTCACCACATCTTCCTACTTGGGTCACCACATACTGCAATCCTCTAAGTTGAGTGAATTTTTTATCACTGGACGCTACCCTACACTCATGGACTCTCAAAACCTGATATAACACACTTTCTGCCCACATCATGCCCAACCTAACCAACACTAACACGCTCTTCACATTTACATAATAAGTTTGCACAGGGACTGTGCAGGAATTATAATGTGGTCACCACATATTCCTTCTAAGATCACCACATACAACAATGCCCTAAGTTGAGTGAATTTGTGATCACTGGACACTGCCTTACACTCATGGACTCTAAAATCTGATCTAACGCATTTTCTGCCAACATCATGCCCATCCAAACCAACACCAACACTCACTTCACATTTCCAGAATAAGTTTGCAAAGGGATTGTGCAGGAAGTTTAATGTGGTCACCACATATTCCTACTAGGGTCACCACATACAACAAACCTCTAAATTTAGTGAATTTGTGATCACTGGATACTGCCCTACACTCATGCTGCATACTGTGATTTCGGTATATAAATGGATAAAAACAACTCTACATACATGGATAACAACAACTTAACAAAAAGGATATGGTGCAAACTATGTTTCTTCATATTTGTTGGGTTTATTGAACGGCTATCCAATTGTATATAATTAGGGCCAAAATCACAGGAAAAAAAATATTGTTTGGAAATCATTAACCGTAAAATTGGAAACAAACAGATCTTATTGTAGTATGACATTTTACCCCATGGGCATATTTGGTTGCACTCTACTGCCCTGCTTCACAGAAATAACATGTTTTATACATACAGAGATGCAAAGTCACACATTCATATTTTTACAATCATGCTATACAAAATTAAGAGCATCTCATGGTAATTTCTTAAATATAGATTACAAATTCATATTCTCATTCCCTTTTGTCAACCACACTCTGTTTTTCAGCATTTTATAACAATGATTGGTTAAAAAGTATCTACTGCTTAGAACATTCTAAGTCACATCTAGGTAACAAACAATTACAATGACACTGGACTCAAGCTTCAAAGCTTAATGTAATGTTTATTTTGCATCAGGGTATAAACAGCATGGCGCCAGCTTCCACAAATTTTGGAGTTGGAATCGCTTAATGACTTGGGTTTTTCTGAAACATATGTGAGATGTTTGCAGGTATGGTATTAAATTCTACCTGAAAGTGTATGTCAAATGTTGAGTACTATAAAGAAAACCTTTGATTTGTTATGCTTTGTATTTTCTCAACCAATATATTACATGCTACAATGCTTGACAAATTTCGGAGGTTGTCAACAGCATGAAAGACCTAATACATATTTGTGCACAACACAGAGTTGGGGTAATAAGTAATTTGCGAGTATTTTTTATGATGAGGTTACCCTATCGTGTTCTATTTTCAATTAATCTAGTTGTACGAAGCTGTTCTAATTTGGGCTTTTGGAATTATATTCTTATTAGTCTTGCCTACAAAGTGTTTCAAACAATTATCCTCTACTAACAACAACCTCAAAGCTCGACATGCAATAGATGCAGCATGCCAAATGCTCATGGTCTCCCAACTTATACAATCACACTCAATAAGCTGATGGACTCTAAAAATCTTATCTAACGCACTTTCTGCCCACATCATGCCCACCCCAACCACATATTCCTACTAAACCCTAAACCAACAATTACCAAACTCGTTTGTTTAACGATTAGAACATACAATTTATATGCTCTAACTTCATCACTGTGAAAAAAATTTATCAATTTTATATCAATGTGTCTAGTAATAACAATAATACCAACAGTTCAACATTCAAGGAAGAAAAGCTTCAAACTTCCTTCAACACGAAAATCAAACTAAAATTGAATCAAAATAGGCTCTACAACAACATCAAAATCACACAACAACAATGTTTCACTTCAGAATCCATTGAATAAAAAATATATTACCTTTATCACCTAACCACCGTGAAAAGAGATGGAGGGCGTCCACCGAGCAAACACCGACCGACGACGACAACGAAGAACAAGACCACGAAACCACGACACAGGAAACCAATACAACAATAAACTGCAAGAGGGAACGGTGCACTGGTGAACCACGGGACCAAAAAGAAGAAGAAATTGAAAGAGGGAGAGTTCAGCCACCAAAAGAAGAAGAAATTGAAAGAGAGAGAGTTCAACCACCAAAAGAAGAAGAAATTGAAAGAGGGAGAGTATCGTAACCCTAATGGAAATTTGAACCAAAGATTAAACCTTTTCAAAAAAAAATTGTGGGCCCTACAACAACAATTTAATATTTGTTTTTTTGCCACGTACACTGAGCAATGAGATAAGCGGTTGTTCAACCAACATTTTCCTAATATATATTAGTGTTTACTTTAAAAAGTCAATTTTAATTTAACTTAATCTATCGCCGTACTAATTTTACACCCCTTGTCACTGTTTCTTATGACAATATTAAAACATTTATAGTTTCGATATTTTAACCCTAATACAATTTTTGGGCTGATTTTCCTTCACTATATCAATTCAGAATTGTATTGTTCTTAATTATTTAAATTTTTTTTTGCCTTTCGAATATTCATAATTCAAATTACAAAATTTTGGATATACAAATATGTAATATGTCAGTTCCAGATTTCACTATCCGGAAGCTTATCTGGACAACATAAATGACATTTTGGATGTCAAGATTCATAAGAAACATAAATGAGTTCCAGATCTTAATCCTTAACATCATTTATAGTACACCATTCCAGATATGAAAAACCATAACTCATAACTCACTTCTAAATATGATCATCTAAAAACTTAAATGAAATATAAAAATTGATTGAGTTTCTGAACAAACTTGCGCTCAATAAGCCCAATCAAAGTCTTGGGCTGTATACCATTGCCAACCAAATTACCATCTGTTTACATTAAAAAAATAAATGAATAATTTATCCTTTTCCTTTATGTCTATTATTATTACGATTCTAATAAATAAATGCAACATATAATAAAAATATAATTTATTTCCTCAAAATATATGCATAATAATAATGAAATTGAGAATAAAAAATATCTCCTGCTTTATCTCATACAGATACATCTCATTGTCAGGGTCAGCAATAGTAATTAATAATGATTTTATTTGATTGCTTTTTGATACTTCCTGATTTAGCTTTCATGGTGACACTGATCAGGATAAGCATAGATCTTATTCGCTAATTTAGCTTTTATGTTTCTAACTTGCTTTTTCCCACCTAAAGCTACTTTCACATTGCAATTTAAGAAGAAAAAAAACTGCAAGCTATTTCTAGACAGTTAAGAAAAGAAGAACAAATCAAAGTAAGCCAATGCTCATCTCTCGTGGAATCACACACCACATTTTCCATATCAATGAAGACATAAAATAAACCAAAAAAAAAGTGAAGAAATATTTAAACATTAATTAAAATTTTAATTCTACTTATTGACCAAGTATAATAAATTTAGTTGTATTTTTTTATCATGCTACAAATATCTTGCTTCCACTAGACTAAATTTAGTTCTATTTGAAAGATAATTCAATTATTTATATTAGTTTTATTTATTATTATCCATATCAAAACTTAAAACGTTTTGAATATTTATAGCGTGAAACATATTTTTTATTAAAAAAAACTCAAAATATTATGACTAAGTCATATTCACTATCTAGATTATCTATATTAAGATATTACAAAATTTCTATTTTTTATGTTTACAATTTATTTAATCAAGATTAAACTCAAAACTTACTACTTTGGTATCATCGTCTTTTGAAGTAACATAATTCAATTTTTTTCCACAAAAACCTAACATGCTCTACGACAGATTAAATATACTTTAGTTATTCTCCAGAATTATAATTATATTTTCAAGAATGATAATTTTTTACATGAAAATAATTTTATACTAAACACTTCCTCAAAGTTATATTAGAATAAATAACACGTTAAGCTGTTTCAATAATTCTAAGAGTATAATAATTCACAATATACTCTTGACACATGCTTTCATTGTAACTTTGATATACATGCCATCTTCACACAAAAATACAATTGGAGAAAAGACAAACGAAAAAAGGTTCCAAATATAAAACTGTAAAGGGTCCCAAAAAGGATTAGAGAAACTATTTGATTCTAGATATTTCGAGGGGACAACACAATAATGATACTCAGCAAGACCACGAGTATGCCACGCGCCCAATCCTAGCTTTGCATATCAGCCCTCCACGTTTTGTCGCATCCAACGGTTCTCACTTCACCAAGTTCTCCATTTACTCTCACACGCCCATCTCGATCACCACGCTCACAATATTAACACAGTCGCCATTCCTACGAAACAAACCCTTTCCGTTCCCTTCCGTCTTCGTCTGTTTTTCAAATCCCCCTTTTAGCGGAATTCCGAATCTAAACCATGCTTCTCCGAACCGCTGCTGCTTCGTCACTCTCCCTCTTCAACCCCAACGCCGAACCTTCGCGTTTCGTTCCCGTTCAGGGAAACAAAGCGAGCCGGTTGGTGGTTCGCGCCGCCAAAGGATCCACGAACCACCGCGCCCTAACCGGCGTGATTTTTGAACCGTTCGAGGAGGTAAAGAAGGAGCTCGATCTCGTTCCCATCGTTCCACAAGCTTCTCTCGCACGCCAAAAATACGTTGACGAATCTGAAGCCGTCGTTAACGAACAAATCAAGTTGCTCCTCTCTCTCTCTCTCTCTCTCTCTCTTCTTTCTCGTTGTTTTCATTTCACTTTGTTATTTTATCGTTCTGATTGTCGTTTTTTGGATGCAGTGTGGAGTATAACGTTTCGTATGTATATCATGCTATGTTTGCGTACTTCGATAGGGATAACGTTGCGCTGAGAGGTCTTGCTAAGTAAGTCACGGTTTGTTAACTTTTTAATTTATCTTTTTATTTGATACTGCTACTAATGAGGAGTGATAATTTTGTAATTACTAATTATTGTTTTGAAAAGGTTTTTCAAGGAATCGAGTGAAGAAGAACGAGAGCATGCTGAGAAATTGATGGAGTATCAGGTTTTTTACTTTGACTTATTTTAATTATTTTGGCGTATTGATTGACGTTCATGTTGAACTCTGAATTGTAATTGTGTTGTTGCGATGTATTTGTTTTATTCTTTTTCAGAACAAGCGTGGTGGAAAAGTGAAGTTGCAGTCAATTGTGATGCCGCTTTCTGAGTTTGATCATGCAGATAAGGGGGATGCCCTGTACGGTTAGTTTTCTGGCCTTGTAATTTCTCTTTTTAGTGTTTTCAGTTCAGATCATGTGTGTGATTTGTGGTTTTGATTCTTGAAATCTTACGAGTTTTTAGATCGTCTCTAGAATTGGAATTCTTAGTTGATATAATAGTTCGTGAAAGACTCTGTACATATTTGATACTATTCTTAGCATCTTATGATGAATCACAAATGATTTGGAATTATGCAAATACATATGTGAATGTTGTGAGACCTTTTATTTATTTGTGTACTCATAATTTATTGTCAATCAAATTGGAAAGTTTTACGAATGGGAGTTTGTATGAAAAGAAATTTAAGGAGCACTCCTAAACATAAACCTCTCCGTTTTTCGTTTGTATGAAAGTAGGATTTTATCCTTCACTATTTGTATTGGTCTCTATTTTACCCTTTCCACATAGCTATGAGAGTTGTGGTCGGGTTCTTCTGTCAATTCTAATTAAAAATTATTGCATTTGAGATATACACGTCATTTATAGTATTTAATTATTTATTTCAAAAATATTCTTCATATCGCTATTTCTAATTTGTATTTGTGATACCAGGAGGTATCAGGACTGAATTATAACAATATGCATTTATTTATACTTCATAAACATAGCATGATATACATAAGAAATGTGTTTTTCTACTAATTAAAATGAAATAAAAATAAGAAGAAACAATGAAATGTGTTTTTCTACAAATTAAAATGTTTAATTCATTTATTATAAATTAATTAATTTATAGAAGTTATCTTATATAGTTTATTTTTATTTTCTCAAGTATTTACGGATAAACTTAATCACAAGCAAGTTTGTTCTGGCCACTAATGTTATTTAAATTAAATAAAATCCAGATTGGATGTTACATTTGTATATTATTACTATTTAGAGATACAATATTTATTACGAAAATGGTAAATACGAATTAAAGCGTCAACTTGTTCAATATATTTTAACTTCTTTCGGCTTTTTCCTCTTGAAGTTATCCACTGGATTCATTATTTGTCAGAGTTAAACATGTTTTCTTCCTCTTGTTTCAGCAATGGAACTCGCTCTATCATTAGAGAAACTAACGAACGAAAAGCTCCTTCACTTGCACAGTGTAAGCCACCTTTTATTGGATCTTAGTTCTGGTTTTGCTGCGTTGTTTCATTTCATTGGTCTTGTCTATGTCGATAATGATTTGTTAAAAGAAGTCCCTTACTTTGAACTTGATGCATGTATCTTCAGGTTGCCACGAAGAACGGTGACGTGCAGTTGACAGACTTCGTCGAAAGCGAGTTTCTGGGTGAACAGGTATAAATGCATTGTAAATTTGGTGTTGCAACCAGCAATTTTTCAAATAGTGAGATATTGTACATATTTCTTTGTGTTTTATGCATGGCATTTGGCAAAACAAGACTAATCTTTAGTTGTTTCTTTCTTAGGTGGAAGCCATCAAAAGAATATCTGAGTATGTTGCTCAGCTCAGAAGAGTTGGCAAAGGACATGGTAAGAAATTTCAAACTCTGGTATTTGCATTTTACTTTCCCGAGACCAATGATCAAAGTATAGTTGTATCTGATCAAAGTATCGTTGTATCTTATTTGTTTTCCTGGATGAACTTTCAGGTGTGTGGCACTTTGATCAGATGCTGCTACACGAGGCAGCTTGATGATTACTGTTTTCCCCCTTTCTCTTGTTACTATGTGTATCTTTCTCATCTAGTGAATTTCGAGTCTTGTGCTAGATGGTGGAACTGAAACTAAGGATGAATAAAATAAATGAGAACTGTTTTGGACACATCCATGTTTTGAAGTTTATTTATTATTTGATCAGGGCAAAACAAACTTTATTTCAAAACATTCTCCCTAAAATAAAGGCAATTAATGTAATAAATCTCACCATATAATAATGAAAATTTGATGTACTATTTTCAACAAACATATTTTATAATTAATTCAATATTTCATTATTTATTTTATTGAGATAAATAGTTTTTGTTGTGTAGTTTTGTAATATTGCCATTTTCTTCAATATGGGTAACATTGTTTTTACTTATTAACTTCGCATGTATCTCACGCTATCCACTGATAACCACTGATAAGAGGTTATTCATTTTTAACTTAACTTTTTTATTCCTTTCACTGGTTATTGAAGGTTGAAGTTATCAATTGTCCAATTCAAGTAATCGATTATCAACACCCTTGAAAGGATAATCGTGGATTGTTTACCATTTTTTTATATTTATATGGTTGTTGTGTTGTATGAAAGACATTTGAACATTTTATAAACCATTATGAACAATTTTATAAGTTAATTGATTGTAAGTTGCAAAGGGAAGTTTGATGTTAAAAAGGTTTATTACTTTTTCATGTTTTGTTTGTTGTTTATGAGGACTCTGTTTCTATAGTTTGAATCATCAAGATAAAATTGTTACTGTGTAAGGAAAATCTTACTCCCATTCCTATAAAAAAAACATTTTGAAGTAAAAAAAAACATTTTAAGTTTAGTAGTTTAATTTTTATTTATCTCTTCTTTGCAACATGTTTGAATGCTTTGTTTTGAAAATTTATATATTAATGTATAAAATGTTATTATTATTTTGATTAAATAAAAAAATTTAAACAGTTCACGTGTTAAATAAAAATATATTTTGATGTGTGCTTGTTATTGTATCACTCTTGTTATTGTTGGTTGCTTTGTTTAGATCATCATCAGATTGGTCTTACACTATTTCTATTATGGTCACATTTGGTTTGGCTTTGGATGATAGCTACCTCTGAATGGAAATTGAATCTTTGATGAATGACTTGGATTAGCTTATATAAAGGTTGAGGTGTGGATCTTATTGTGTTGTAACCCTAACTCTTAACCTTACTCTTAACTCTAACCTTAACCCCTAACTCTAATCATAACCTTAATCTTTAAGAATATCCCTAACCATTAATTCTAAACTTTAACCCTTTATCATATTCCTAACCATTAACCTGATTCCTAAATTTAAACATACTTATCATCATTAAACCTAAACTCTAAACCTTAAACTATAATCATAGCCATAATATACCTTAATCTTAAACTCTAAACCTTAAACTATAATCATAGCCATAATAGTAACCTTAATCCTAAATAAAAATAACTATTTCGCATATTCACTAATTTATATCACTAATTAATATCACTAATTAAGGGAAATTGAGTTTGTAAATGAGAAAAACATTGTTAATTTTATACAAGTAATTGGATATAACATAAAAAATCAAAATGTTTCATTCTTCTTTTATCGCTATGAGAAATAGTGTCATGTCATTTTCATAATGTGCTGAATGCAATTTTGATGTTGGATGGAAAATTCTTAAATCAATCATTTGAAACCGAAGTGCAACTTATATCTTAAACAACAACCGATTTTACTCATACTTGAAGGTTACATTGTAACAATCTAAAGTCTGACTTGACATACACCGATTTTACTCATACTTTAAGGTTACATTGTAACAATCTAAAGTCTCACTTGACATACACGATATATGTGTTCATTGTTATTGACATTATGATTTTTTTACTTCATAGGATTGCTTAGGTGTCATAGATAGCATTGGTGTATGTATGAAGGTGGCACAATTGGATGCTCCTCGTTTTTGCAGGAGAAAAGATTGACCAACTTAAAATATATTTGTAGTTTATGATTTTGTCATGAAATTCATATATTATATAGTCGTATGAGAAAGAACTTCATTTGATTCAAAAATATTGAAAAATGTATTTGTATGAGACAATCTATTGATTATACTTAAATGTTTGTTTAAAATATTTTGGTGTACACATTGTCATTTAGGACATACTATTTACGTTTACATACAATCATGGTAAGAAAATACTATATTACTTTTTTATTAAATTATGTTATTTTTTTATTATATTATATTATATTATTTTTTATTCTTATTTATATTATATTGTATTATTTTTTAGTTTTGTTATATTATATTATATTTAATTATATAATTATATTTAAAATTAATTGAATATTTAAAATTTTTGTAAAATAAAATTTTTGTATTTTAAAAAATATTATGAAAATCGATTTGAGAATCGATTTCTTTATCTTAATAATGTGAAAATCGATTTGTATGTGTTAATAGTGTAAAAATATCAGTACAAAGATTCATTCCTAAGAGCATATTGTCTTTCTTTCTCATCACATCTCTTAATCCAAAACACATCAAATCTCTTAATCCAAAACACATGACACACTTACTTCCGTATTCACGAACACTTGTAGACACAAGTGTACCATCCACATTAACTTCAATTTCTTCTCATACTCTAACCTCTTTCCTCTTATATTAATTAATAATACTTTACTCCTTTTCGTTTTAACACTTTTAATCATAATTTAAATAATATTTAACATACATTTTAATAAAAATATAAAAACAAACTTATTAAATACTATTTAATAACAAATTATACGTAATATACTAATGCCAATAATTTTACTAATATCAATTTTATCAAATAATAACTTCATACCTACGTCTCATACAAACTAATCAGGATGATGAGAGTTTTGCCACAAAAAAATGTAATAATAAATATTCAAGAAAGGAGAATAATTTACCCAGTACAAAACCATTTGGAATCACAATAATGGATAAATAGTTTTTGATAATGTTAGTACGGGGTAACATTTTCAAAATTAGAAATCCCTACTTAATACAATTCTTAATCTAAAAATTACCCAGAAACTAAACAATTTTATAAAAATTAAAGACAATACATAGATTCTTTAAAGTGAAAACATTTACCCTAAGCAACGATGAATATAACGTTTTATAAACAATTCTAGGATTCTGAAGGATGCGTATTAAATATTTATACCAACTTTCTTGAATGATTATTTCTGCTTCAGAAAAAGAGGCTGCAATATTTAAAAGTTAACTCACATAAATAGTTATTAACATAAACGTCATAAATATATTTTAAAAGAAATTTCCTTTAAAAAATATAATCCATAGATTCATTTAATAAAGCACACCAAAAATCATATTCAGTTCAATAGGGACTATAACTACGCGATTATTCTACTTAGATAAAAACCGATTTTGCGATTTGTGCAACCAGAAAACAAGTAAATAAATACTGGAGAAAGAAAAGATTACATCATGAATTTAACAGCCACAATGAAGTTGTATAGTGCAAGAGTCAAAATTCAACAACAAAAATCTGTCGGACAAAAGGAATTAAACACCAAAAACATAGAATTAAACTACGAAATGCTCAAGTCTATTAATTCAGAAGGGGGAATTAAGCAGCAGTTGCTTGCTGAGCGGCAGTCCTTTTTCTAGCTTCCTCAATGATGGATAGCTTAATACCCTTACCCTTGGGAAGTGATATCAAAGGCTTTGTCCCCTTCCCAATAGTGAACACGTTTGCCAAACGAGTAGCAAATTCATGTCCAGTGGCATCCTGAACGTGAATTGTGTCAAAGCTGCCCTTTTGCCTCTCCCTGCTCTTAATAACTCCAACACGCCCCCTGTTTCTTCCTCCAGTAACCATAACAACGTTCCCAACATCAAATTTGATAAAATCAACGATCTTGTTTTCCTCCAGATCCAGCTTAATGGTGTCATTGGCTCTGATGACAGGGTCTGGGTATCGGATGGTACGACCATCAAAGGTGTTCAGGTATGGAATACCTTTCTGACCAAACTGCACAGACTTTACCTTGCACAGCTTAAACTGCCATAAACACACATACAAGGAGGAATACACATTAAACCATAACTAAGCAAGTTCTGAAATTGACATTTATAGGTCCATTAGTATCAACACATTTTATGCAAGACCATAAAACAGTGAAGCAAGTCTTCTAAATTACTTATTATATATTTACGGTATAATGGAAAATAGGTTGATAATGAATAACAAATATTCAAAACAACCATATAATAAGTACCTTGAGAGTATTATGGCACATAGAATAAATATGTTCAAAATAACCGTATAATAAGTACCTTGGCCTCATCATCCCTGACAGAGTGAAGACGGAAACGACCTTTGGTGTCATAGAGCAGGCGGAAGTTCTCGTTTGTTTTAGGTATAGATACAACATCTACATAGAAAAATAAAACTTAGAATACAATCATTGATCCTGAAAAAACAAAAGAATTATCCTGCAAATGACAGACACTTTGTTCAGTGGGTGGAGGGGGTAGAGAGAGTCAGCGACAAGACTCTGGGACTAATTTGACCGTCAAATTAGTGCCCACAATTTATCATAACAAATGATTCAAGAAACACTGGTAAACATAGAGTGTTTGTATATGAAACAGAGAATCAGGTGTATTCAGCATTCTTTAGAGTATGAATCTAGTTAATTCACTAAATACTCTACTTCCTATTCAAAATCAAAATCCTTAATATATTATAATTTTTATCTGTTCCAACATACAGAGGTTTCACTAAATAATTCATATTAATAAAACATCAGAATCAAACATCAATAACACTGTTGTACACAATAGCATATTATTAACCCCTACTGCATACATTTAGTCCAATAAAATCATGCAAAGAGTTATTCTAACAATTAGCATGCCACAAACATACCCATGAAACCAGAAGGGTATGTCTTGTCTGTCCTGACTTTGCCATCAACAAGCACATGTCGCTGCATCAGAATAGCAATGACTTCACGGTAGGTAAGAGCATACTTCAACCGATTTCGGAGGATGAGTATGAGAGGAAGGCACTCCCTCGATTTGTGGGGTCCAGATGAGGGTTTGGGAGCCTATGCAGGAAAGAAAAAATACTCATCAGTTTCTAAAATGCTTCCCTAAACTGATAAAATTTTGAAAAAACTTCCACTTACAAATGCACCACCCAATTTGTCAAGCATCCAATGCTTAGGAGCATTGAGCCTCTTCAAATGTTTCTTCAATCCCCTAGCCTGTAACAACCACAAGCACCAAAGTTAACAAATTAAATCCAAAATAAAAGGCAGATACAAACAGCAAACCTAAAATTAAATATATAAAAGTTAGGGTTTATAACAATGGATCCTCCAAGAAATACCATATAACAACTTTATCTTCCACCAGTTTGTTTGGATAAATAGTGTGCAGCACATAGTAAAATCAAAAAAACCCAGTGTACATAATTCGGAGGTAAAACCCATTGAGTTAAAATATGACATTAGATGGATTATTACGCACCATCTCGCTAAAATTAAAATTTAATACGAACAGAAAACATACCAGACTAAGACTAAGAAACAGATCAAAACCTAGTATGAATATGAGAATGTTCAAAACCACATAGAAGAGTAGAAGAATACGAACCATTTTGGAATTGCAAAGGAAACACTAGTGCTCCACTGCTACGGCACTAAACTGAAAAACTGAAAGAGTAGCTGCGGCACTTATGAAGAGGGTTGTGCATAAAACCCTAATTTGTGGTTGAGTTCTGGATCATGGGCCTTTTTTTGGCTGAATTCGGTATAATGGGCTTTTTTTTAGAATGGCCGTATTCTCGTTCTGCGAAGGGCTATGCATTCTGCATCCTATAAATTTAAATTGTACCCCATAAATTTAGAGAATTTTTTTTTTTTACACAAATTTATTCCTATTTTATTTTTATATAAATATTTTATTTTATTGTTTTATTTTTATTATTTTGCTATTTTATAATTACTTAAATTTAAAACTAAAAAAAATAATATTAAAGACGTATACTATATTTAATTAAAAATAATGAGTTAAATAAAATTTGAAATTGAAAGATAATTTGACGGTAGTTACTCTAATTGGCAAAAATTATATTTCTGTTATATAACAGTTTCTAACTTGTAGTGGTTACAATTAATTACCGATTTTACTTTACTTAATATAATTTATTTATTTTATAAAATTAGTAAATTTAAAATTTATTTTTATTAATATTAATGGTATATACTTATGTATATAAAAAAAAATCCCATTATATTTGAAAGAAAGAATTAATATTAAATTTAAAAAGAAAATGCACTACATTTATTTATGTAAAAATAATGAGTGAAATAAAAATTTGAATTAAAATGTAATTTGATGAGAGTTTCCTTTTAACTCAAAAAAACAAAACATATTAAAATAAACTCTAAAAAAATGTTAGAAAAAATATCTTTAACTAAAATTTTCGGTCCATATTAACAACTCCTTGAGAGTCATCTTTCCTCCGATGTTTTTTTTAAGAAATTATAATTTAGAGGACAAGTAATCAAATTCAAAACAATAATTCAAACCATAAAAAATATTTGTTTGGATAAAAAAATTATTAGAAGAATAAAAATAAATGTATTTTTTAAACTAAGATTAGTTATAAGAATGATTTTATAAATTAGTTTATATACTTATGAAAATTAAATTCTTACTCTAAATATTGCCACTCTATAATATAGAAAAATTCATTTAAATATTGAAAATTTAATATGCCTAATAAAATATATTAATATCAAATATTCAACAATTAAATTGAATAATTTTTTACTTTGGAAAACATTATCAAACATTTGTATCACTTAATAACTTTAGAAAATGTTAATGCAAAATTTATACATGAAAATATTATTAGTAATTAAAATAATTTTAGTATAATAAAACTTTTTATTTTTCTCTCAACTATTCCTTCCAAATCAATCAATCCAAAAGACAAAATAATTTTTTCTATTGGGATTTTTTCTATTTGAAATATAAGTTTCCATTTTACTATATAGGTAATTCTCACTAATTATTTGGATAAAATGAACTTTTTCATATGTAAAGTATAACTTTTACATCTACTCGTGGAAAAAATTAGAATAAAAAATATTATACATACGTACATGTTCTTAAATAAAAAAAAATGAAGTAGTATTAGAAATACAACTTCTTTATGAAGTAAACATTTCATAAATACTTCTAGAATGCATAATTATTTTTTTTAAATAATGTCGACTTGGATCGTTTAAAAAAAATTACTATTATGATACTTTACAAACATTTACTTACATTCTCTATTAATATTACTTTTCCCTTTTCATAATACCCATATATTTATTTACCTTTTATTTTTCTCTTTCTTGCATCTCAGACAGAATTGAGTGTTCACAAAGGTTACTAGGACAAATTCGTAGTTAGGATGATAACGAAAAGAGTAGTAAACTGTATTACAAGTTAAGATATTAAAAATATTATCATGAAAATAACTATTGAAACATAAATAAAATATATTTTTATAAATAAGTATTTGATAATGAAAGGGACCTTTATGCCAAAACAAAAATAAAATAAGATAAATAAATATATGACAATAAGGAGACTTTTATGCCAAAATAATAGTGATATGATTAATGTTTTGCTTGGAAGAAGGAGAAAGAGGGAAGAAAAAAAAAGTGAAAAGTTGTTTTTGTTTGAGTTTAGGAGAAATGAGTAGATTTGAGTATAAAATTTGTAAAATATGATTGATAGGATTGAAATGTAAAAAAAAATATATATGTTTTGAAATTGTGAAATATTTAAATAAAAAAATAATATATATATATATATTATTTTTGTAACTGTGTTTAAAAGTTGTAATTAAAAAATCATAATTATTTTTTTAGAATTAATATTATTATGTAAAGGATATAATTGTGTTATTAATTGATTTACGAAAATACTCCTAACTTACAATTTTGCAAGTTAGGATTTAAAACAAAGAAGAATGTTTATAATTAAAACTTTATATTTTTATTTATATACTTGTGTTTGAAATTTGTAATTAAAGAAAAAAAATCATATTTAAATATTTTGAAGAAACATTATTAGGTAAAGGAAATATTATTAGTAATCATAATTTATATTATATTGATGAAAAAATAAAATTGATAATAAACATGATCTTATTCAAATGTAAATTTGATAAGTCTAATTTACAATAATAAAAATAATTAAGTCTGAGAAAAAATATGGAAATAAAATAGCACCACAAATATACCTATCAAATATTCTAACTCTTTTTTTTATTTTTTATAATTTATTAAAAAATTAAAAAAAAAGTACCATATGTAAAAAATAATTAATTAAATTCCTGTATATAACATTCATAATACTAATCTCAACCCATTACACATTTTTTTACCTTATTTAATATAAACAATGGACTATAATTGATAACGCATGATGACATAATTGATTAAGCCCCACATCTAATCGATTAAGAAGCCTAGATTAATTAATTACACAAACAACCTTAAGCGACTACATAATACCGTAATTGATTAGAGATTTGGTTATAATCGATTTATAACTTATTCCATTCATACACATTCATTTCCACTTCTTCAAATCCATGCATACACTTACGTTTATCCTTGTTTCACTTTTTAAACAAACACCAAGTCATGCAACCCCGTACTCTCTCTAAACAACATTTACTTAAAAAAAAACTCAAATGAATATACCCTACCAAATATCCAACAATGTTCATGATACTCAAACAATGTCTTTGTTATTTTTAATAATTTTTCAATCAATTATGGCAACATCGGTAACTAATTAACCATTTTTTTATAATCAATTATGATCCATAACTCAATCCTTCACCATGCATTTTCCAGTTCACCCTCTTCCAATTCCAACCACATGCATGTACACGAAGCATTAAACATTACCAATGCAAGGTCATAAATATAAAACAACTTCATTGTCCAAAATTTCCACACAACTCTTCATAGTTTAGAGATGGTGCTTCTTTCCTCCTCTCTCTCCTTTCTTTACACGCAAATCATCATAAATCATGCCTCCCAAACACAAAAAATATCTATAATTCTCAACCTCCAAATCCACTTGAAGAGTACAATTATCCATCAAAACAAAGACTAAGAGTTTAAAATAGAGAATAAAAATAACCTTATTTCATCGATCAGTCTAATAGAAACAATATATTATATATGTACATTCTAATTAAAGTAAAAACAAAATAAGACCATAAAATAACAGATAATAAGTATGTCAAAATTAATAAATTGTTATTCAAGGACATGCTTCTTTTCATAATTCAATTTTTATTTACTTATATATATTATTATTTTTCCATCAAGTAACAGGTTTTTAATTTGGTGACAAGAAAACCAAAAAGTTGTAACAATATACAAAATACTCTGATGGATTGTGCCTTCATGACCGAATTCTTTGATTGAATTTTGGAGAGGATTGGCGGAAGCTTTAATGGAGGAGGCGTGCAAGGAGGCTCACATGGAGCTTGCGATTTCCTTGGAGGTGCATGCTAAGTATGGAGAGTGATAGGTGAGGCTTAATCACTTGAGCTAGGTGGAGAGTTGAAGACTAAAGTGTTTATCCTAAAAAGGCAAGACAAGAGAGAGAATTGACTCAATATTTTGGCAGCAATTTCACTCATTCATTAATCTTGTAAAATGAGAGTTAAGCACCTCAACTTATAGGACAAAAGGCTGAACATTTTGGAGCCAAAATTTGAAAATTCAAAATAAAACTCTCAAACGAGAAAGTGTCATGTGGAGTCATACTTTCCATGTTTAGTTCACACATTCCATGCTAAATCCTCTCCACTTCCTATGTTGTCATGTGGACGTCCATGTGCTCCATGCCAAGGTGATTTTCGTTCTTCAATATACCCTAAACTCATATTTGCAATTAAATCAATAAACAACCTCTAGGTATTCATCCTCCTTATTATGGGATCGTGTGTCGCTGGACAGTTTCCATCATACTCAAATTTTATTTTTAAGCACACATTTTATCACAGAAGTAGATGAGTATGAACATAAAGATATATGTATTATTATTATTATTTTGTTTGTAACATGTTTTGTCCTACCCATTGAATGAGAAATATATGCATTAAAAACATTTTGTTTGGATAATTAAAAATAATAATAAAATAAACAAATGTAAAATAAAATAATTTAATAAAAATAGTATGTGTTTATTTATTATTTATTTTTAAATAATAGAATTTAAAATACTATTTTATTACACTTTTCATAACGTGAACACCACATGATATTAGTAAACCATTTTTTTTTAAAATATTACGACACTAAAAGGTCTAGTCAAGTAGAGCTTTTCTAGTGACAATATTTTAAAAAAATCATAATTTCATAATTGTAAAATAACTACACTTTTACCAATTAGTCCTAAAATAGTAAAAGATATAAAAAAAAACACCTTGTTTTTATTTAGGTAAAGTTTAACCCTTGTGCAAAAAGGAAATTCACTGTTTTGTTGTGGCCAGTTAAACATTTGTTTGGAATCTTTATTTTTTACTAAAAAGAGATTTTATTTATAAGAACTAATCTAAGAGATAATGCAAATAATCAATAAGCCCGTCTAGCTCAGTTGGTAGAGCGCAAGGCTCTTAACCTTGTGGTCGTGGGTTCGAGCCCCACGGTGGGCGTGTGATTGTTTTTGTTTTTTCTTTCTTTGAATTATTTTCTTCCATAAAATGGTTTAAATGAATCTTTGTTTCAAATATCATTATTATTAATTTGATGAGAAAGTATTTAACATAAAAAAATTATATGCTATCTCATTATATCTAAGTAATATAATCACAAAATTATCTTATCTCTTACATGTTTTTTTTAATAAAATATGTGTTATCAAATAGTGATGTTGTCAAAATATTTTGATCAGAATTTTAAAAAGTTTGCGGTTACTTAAGCAAATGCTAACTTTGGAAAGATTATTGGAAGATGTGTTTCTTTTAACAATTTCAACCCATACATAGTTTATTTAAGATTTCTTTGTATCCCTTTATGAAAGCTAGTTGCTCAACTATTTTCAACGTGAATTTAATCAATTAAAGGTATTTAATATATATTGTTGATAGAAAATTAGGAATAATAACAAGAGAATGAACTTCTGAATTCTTGGATCTTTGTACCCCTTTATCCTTTTGTTATATTTTCTTCTCTTTCCCCCTTTCTATTATTTCCACCTAAATTTTGTATCATATTCAATGTAGTTCATCTTATCTTTTATCCCTTTTCTTTCTATTTTCCACTTAAATCTCTTATCATATCTACAATAGTACGCAATTGTAGTATTGCTTTATTAGTTTTTTCAGGTAGTGTTATCAATTACTTTTTCATAATGTTGATTGTGGCTCAAATTGCCTACTTGCAATGATTCCACTAAGTTGTCTAGTGACATGCATGGTGATGAAACAATAGGAGAAAAGATGACAAGGAAAAGTACAAAATAGAGAAAGATCAAAGATAACCTTATTTTTATTTAAGGTAAAATGTAATCCTTACTATAAAAAACACAACACAAGCATCACTCTTAAATTTACTCATTTTTCATGAACAGCGTATTCATTAAAGTTCCTCATTTTTTTTACCTAATACTGCTAACAAAAGAAAAAGTAAATTAAATTGGAATAAAAAAGTTCATGATTGAAGTTTAGGTTCTTGTTTTGGACATGTCAAAAGTTGCAATGGGATGAAAAGAGAGAGAGGAAGTACTGAATGAATGAACGCGGAGTTTAGTGTTGTGTGGGATGGTGATAAGAAAAATAGGAGGAAGAAATTTCCTGAGATAGTAGTATCCAAAAAGCTATTATTATATAAATAATGCCATTCTAAAGGATTGAAAATGAAGCAAAGACAATGGGGGAGGTATCCAAAGTTCTAAAACCAGAATCACCTTCATTTCAAATTTCACGTATGATTCTTCTTCTAGCCATGAATACTGAGAGGGAGAGATTTGTTAATCCGTTCCTCTGTTTCTTTTTCCTTCTCTTTATGACAACGTTGTCACACTCCCAACCAGACCGTTTCATCAGACCCCTCCATGGGAGTAACCGAGAATACTTCGAGGTGGGTTACCCTCCGCCGTCACACGAACCCACTCCCTCCTGCACCCACCGTGCCCTCCACCACTCCTTTGCCCACACTATCGACTCTCCTCCGTACACCACCTCCTACAGCCCTCCCCCACGCTGCCCCGGCCCGTGGTCCCGCGTCGTGCTCCACTTCCACGCCCGCTGCAAGGGCGAGCAGTACGATCGCATTGCCGCCATCTGGATCGCCGGCGCCGAGCTTTTCCGCACCAGCACCGCCGAGCCCACCGCTGACGGCATCTTCTGGAACATCCGCAAGGACGTCACCAGATACTCCTCCCTCCTCGCCAAACACAACCTTGACCTCACCATGATGCTTGAAAACATCGTCGACAACGAGTTCACTGGCGTCTACCACGTCACCGTCACTCTCCTATACTACAATGACTATGCTGTTAAAGCCCCCGTCAGGGTTCCGTTTGTCCCCTGCCCCGAGGAGCTCACTTTCAATTCAATTTCTCTGCCCAATTCTCGATCTCTTATCCAGGATCCTGGTACCAGGAACGTGAATGAGTCGCCAGCGGATTTGATTATTCCGATCTCCGACGACGGACGGCGAGGGTTTTGGTTCAAGGTGGAGGGGGAGAAAAGTTCCTGCTCCCGGAAAATTCAAATTCCGAGAAACACCTATCGCGCGGTGCTTGAATTATACGTTTCTTTTCACGGAAACGACGAGTTTTGGTACTCAAACCCGCCGAATTCTTACATCAAGGCGAACGGTTTGGCAACGGAGCGTGGGAATGGCGCGTACAGGGAAGTTTACGTCACGATCGACGGCCAGGTTGTCGGGTGGGAGATTCCGTTCCCGGTGATATTCACCGGCGGGATAAATCCTTTGTTCTGGGAGCCCATGGTGTCGATTGGGGCTTTTGACCTTCCCTCGTACGACATCGATTTGACGCCATTTTTGGGGAAAGTTCTGGATGGGAAGGAGCACGAGTTCGGAATAGGGGTGGTGAAGGGTATATCTTACTGGCTGGTGAACGCAAACTTGCACCTTTGGTTGGACCATGAATCAGAGGTGGTTCATGCTAATCCCGTGGTTCATCACAGTCCTGAAACTTCGATCGAACGGCAAGAGGGGTTTCGAGGGCTAGATGGGTCGTTTGATGTAGACGCGGAGAAGGAAACGCATATCACAGGGTGGGTCATGACAAGTGCTGGCAACATCACCACCACGGTTTCTCAGGGATTCTCGTTCAAGAACATAATAAAGTTCCAACACAATGGGACTATCAAGACCGTTAAGCAGAAGTTCAAGGCAAAGAAAAAAGTGAAGGTGATCGATGGAAATGGTGAATCTATTACTAAGTTGAAGGTTAGGCGAAGGTACCCTTTAAGGGTTGTCACCACCACTCAAGAGTTTCCCGATGGTACGTACCGGCTTGCCACCGATCTTTCTCATAATCTCAATGAGAAGCATGTAAGTGGGTGCTTCGTGAAATCCATTACCAATGCCCAGAATTCCAAGGGCTGGATCGAGGTGAAGGGTCACTCTGTTGTGTCGGGTCAGGCAAGCACCACGCAGAATTATAGTTATCTTGATAGGTTCAGGTGCTACTCCCGGAATGTTGCTGCGTCTAATGGATTGATTGTCTTGGACAATTCAACTTTTGTTTGTGAATTGTGAGGATTTTTTGTAGTTGCTTTTCTCGTACATGTATTATGTAGTTTCCTGCATAGGGTTTTAGTTTTATTTTTTCTAGGGGAAGGAATGTGTAGTACTGTAGTATCTTTTGAATCTGCATGTATGTATGTATTGCTTCCATTCAGTCACTGTGCCTGGATCTAGACACCCAAGGAAAACACATGAGCAAGGATCATAACATAAATATGTGGTTCCTGCCAGAGTAGAGCTTGCACATGAGCAAGTTCAGCTTAAAGAATTATGCTGGCCATCTATGCAAGTCCCTAACATATTCTATTTTTACTTTGTCACTTATTCAAAAGCCGGTACAAAAATAATGAAAATAAACAAGAAAAATAGTTGTTTTTAACTATTTTGAGAACAATGAGTAAGTATACTATCACTATAAATAAAGGTATGGTTAACAAATTTCACACTCGGACAAGATTACTCGTCTACTCGTCGATAAAATATTCCTTTCTTAAAATTCATTCTTTTTGCACCTATTACTCCAGAATATACCGATACATCATACATGGGTGATTGAAGATTACCTAATGCCCATTCAGTCTGAAGAACTCGTAGGTCGCCAGAAACCCTTCCTACCTACAAGAAACTGATCTTGATGCAACCTTACAGACCAGTGAAGTGAACGCAAAATTGGAGTGAGCTTGTTAAGTGTCTCCATAGAATCTTGAACCACGAGATATCCATTTGGTCTCAATATGCGATCAATCTCCACTGCCACATCTAAAATGTCACATCTGGCAAAAAATGTTCATTATCAGAATGATATACCTTTCTTTAACACATACCTGGTGTGTAAAAGTGACAGTGTCCTAGAATAATAGTAATAAAAGGAGAAATAACATGATCTTATAGATATTAGCTTCTTCAATAGCCATACCTTTGTCCAAGATATTTGAAAAGAAAGCTAGAGTGAAGAAGATCGTATGTGCGAGGATATGTACTAAAGGACTCGCACCAATCATGGTACATTCCTATCAACCCTCTGTCCATTACAATATCAAGAGTATCAGGCACATCAATAGGTACTACATTCATCACCCAGACAGGTAGATCAACAAGAGCAGCAGCAAATCTGCAAAATAACAGACACAGTATCAGTTTCAAAGAAACTTGGAGGAAACTGGTCAATAAAGGTTTAATGCGATATAAGATAATGCAAATTTAAATGCACGTGACAGAAGATAACATGCCATTGTTACATCATTTGTAGGTCTGAAAGAAAATCAAGTATATGGTTAATACTACACATATAAAGAATGTAAGGGGAAAGGAGCTAGAATTTAAAAAAAAAATATTACTTTACCCTGCATAACCAGCATTCATGTCCATTACATTTCGAACAGTTAACCAGTTTATTGAAAGACCATTCACATAAACATCTGAAACTAATTCAGACCAGTGTTTGCTGTCCTTGAAGAACTTGTCCTTGGAAACTGAATCAGTAGGTAAGCTAGGTGGCTTACTGGTAAGCCTCTGGGGCCAAGACTTGGGCCAGCTCAGCAGGTTACCCATATCATCAACCGGAAGAGGAGTAAGGCAACTATTGAGCCTGGCATACCTAAACATAATCATAAGCATGAGGAGGAAATTAGCAAAGATAGAAACTAAACTAAGCATAGGGCTACCTTCATTCTCATTTATAAGCAAAATGAGAAAATCAGTAAACTAATTTGAGACATATTAAGAAAATCAGTTAACTACATTAAATTTTATTAGTCTTTTAATATTCTTCCTAAAATATATTTTTTGGAAAACAAAAACTATAATAGTGTAGTCAAAGGTTACACATTAATTAAAGTTAGGGTATTTTAGGAAAAAGATCATTAAATAAAATGAAAGTTCGCAATTTTGCTTATATTTGAGAAAAAAAAGTGATTTTTACTCATAAACGAGATAGAAGGTGATAATATCTAGCATTGCTCGCAATAGTCTCTTTGGCCTTTTTCTTAGAGACAATGTTCATTTATTTTGTGTTGTTGTAATGTAGAAAGTATAAATCGATAGAAACATAAGCATTATAGAAATAAGATCCCAAGAAGAGAGAAAATACCATGAGCTATTCTTCCCATCTTCATTTTCACACAATGGTGGATTGTTCTCTTTACGTTTCTCATAGCAAGAAGATGAAGTGGGCTTCTGGTATATAACAAGTCCAATTCCAGATGAATCATGAGCCTTAGCCACAACCTTCCAGCACATGGCTTTTGTTATATCCACCATGGCTGCAGTTTGAAAAAAAATCTTAAACATAAAGCTAAGAAGACAGAACAAATTTGTTTGGAGCATCAAGGTTAGGTCATACAAGAATTCAATATATCCGTGTATTAAATAAGATACATTCTCAACACAAATGAAAAAATTATAACTACAGGGAAGGAAAGACAATGACACAAATAGACAGAGGATGAAGGTGAGAGAAAGAGAGGAAGACAAACCATTCCATACTTTCTGATCTCTGTCATCATCTCGGTAGACTGGTGTTGCAGACCATGCAAAGAAACCACCAGGTCTAAGAATCCTGTTGAGCTCAAATAAGGGCTTCCCACCTAAATTTGTGACAGTATTTGTGAATAAACATCTCTATCAGAGATTGATATAAAGGGAACATGGAAGGAAGTCCTGATATGGAAAGTGGAAGCTAGAAAAAAAAATATAAGTACCATCTGCATCCCAGTGAACCCTACATCGTGCACAATGGATCAAATCAAAGCCATTATCTGGAAAAGTCAACTTTTGTGTTCCAATGACAGAAAGAGTTGCAGGAATTCCTCGTTCCAAGGCAAACTGTATCTGAGCTTCATGTTCATCCTTTGGGGCAAATGACATAGTAATAACATTTTTGTCCAGCAAATAGCCACCGAAACTAGCAACACCACAGCCAACATCTAGAACAACCCTGGTATGCTTTCCCCATTTAATTGCTGGCAATGTCTAGTGTATAACAAAAAAAAATCAACAAACCAGATATTCAAAAACTAGTACTATCACCATAGATGTACTGGCTTAAGTCATGCATAAATCAAAACGAAACATTGCTAAGCCCTCATTACAACAAAATGTCATTCATTTTAATGGATAAAACAATAAATGAATGCCAAGTACTCCAAGTTAAAAGATGCCAACTCTTTATGTCAGATCTTAGACACTTCCATCAATCCTACTAGAAAGAAGTAACAAAGCATTGCATCTAACAGCACTAAGCAAAACAATTTCAACTACTGCTCCTGCCTAACATTCCTAATCATAAACTCCGAGCTTTTTGATGTGTTCCTTTGATATCAATATGTAGGCCAAGCAAGATCCAAAATGTAGTAAGTCTCTTCTCAGTCACTCTCCATGTCCTCCCAATTTTTTGGTTTTTTTCAATAATTCATTAAAGTTTATCAGTATCTATAATAGTCACACATGGAGAATAAAATATTAAAGCGCATATCCTAATCATGGTAAATCATGTGAATCCACATGGCAAAATACCTTCTGCATGAACTCAATATAATGATCAACTCCATCTTTGAATTGAGTACCACCACCTGGAAAAACCAGATATTCTCCCGACTTTACTACCCAGTGTTGGTCTTTCTTGTACTCCACCAGCTTTGGATGAGGGATGTTATCATACCAAATCTGAAAATAAAGAAAATATAAAATTCCTTCTCCATTGATTAAAAGACTCAAATAGTACTTAACAAATAACAACTCAACCCTACTTTCATTACTTTGTTAGAATAAATTAGTATTTGACAAATCATAAAGCAAAACTCATTCAGAATACAAGTAAAGTTAAGAGTACACCAATTTCTTCAATAATCTGCAGAATAATATGTAAATGATTAAAGAGTACCACACTAACAATTTATTCAATTTTTATGAATCTCACCTTATCTCTGCTCTTAGGCCACGGAACTGGGACTTTATACCCTTTGGGGAGAGGCAACAAGCAGTGAAGACTAGTCTCAGGGCAATGTCTTTCCCTGTGCTCCATGTGCTTCCTCGACTTAAGAGCCTTAATGGCCACAAAATTATCCAAACATGGAATAAAATCAACATTCTGCGGGTCCTCACACAACTTCCAATCGATGGTCAAAGCATTCTCCTCTTGGGGCAAACCTTGGTCTTCTTCAGCTGTGACATTGGTCACCTTTGGAGGTAGTTCTTGCACTTTCGGTTTTGAAGCATGATGAGGAGATGCTTGGTGTTGGATAACAGAATCGAAAGCAACAGGGTTTGAGGTGGTGTTGGAGAAGCTGAAGAGGAAGAGCGCGACACAAATGAGCAAGATTAAGAGAGTGAAAATGAAAGGGTATTTCCTCTCCTTGAAGAAGTCTTCAGCTACAATTGCCATTTTGGTTTCTCACTCTGCTGGGAGACACAGAATAGACATAAAGATGATGATGATACATGAGCTTACGAGGAAGAAGGGGACATGTCGCTGTCAGAACAAGATCAAAGGATAGAAAAGAGGGGATCGTGTGGTTTTCCTTCGGATCCTAAACAGTGTGTACTTTGGTTGTCAGATTCAGAACTCCAAGAACACGACTTCAACTCAAACCAGATTCACGCACTCTCCAAACGACGAGTTGACACTTACATTTTTCATCATTTAAAATGTAGAAGGACGTTGAGTAATTTAAAATATATAATGTGATAATGATATTTTGTAACATTAATTTTTTTTAATCTAGGGTTAAATTTTATAAGTGCGATTAAAAAATTGTAATTTTAAATTTGATGTTTTAATTTTTAAAATTAAACAACTTAATTTCACTATTAATAAGAGATTGTAAGGGTAATATGTATCAAATTTTGTTGTTAATCTTTATTATTCATTTCTTTGGTGCATGATTAATTGACACTGTTATTCTATCTTGCAACTATAGATGCTCCTAGGAGACCTAATAAAGTAAAAGAAGTGAAATAAAACAAAACCATAAGTTCCGGAACAGTGGAAAGAAACTCTTTGCTGTGTGACTCTCACTTACAAACATTTAGCATTTTATGTTAGAAATTAGATGGTATATTAACAATAGAAAAAAATTATTTTAATTTAAAAAAATAAGAAACCAAATTTCTAATCAAAATTTTATGGGATCGAAATTACATATTCATCAAAATTATAAGGGTCAAAAGTTTATATAATTTTGATATCTACTACTTTAGTTCTCATTTATAAAAGAAACTAATCTTACACTTATGATTTGTTATTCCATAAGGTTTTAGAATAAAATATATTATTTCTTATTCCACAACGATAATGACAATAAGCAATATTTTTTTTCGGAAAAAAAAGTAATTATAAGTGTACTTAGCATTAGCGTAATAAGAATGAACACAACAAAAAAATAATATTATGAAATCATAGGATCCCGAGTGATGGGATCACAATTATACATCAAAAAGAAGAATTCAAAAATTTCAAATTGTTCTACCAATAAGAAATAAGACGGTGACAAAAACATGATGCTTACTATAATTGGAGGTAGTGATGATTCCAATTATAAGAGCTTAATAACCACATCTACTCTTTTAAATGACACATGAATGACTGACATTTGTGTTACAATCATGTGACTTTTGATGTAGATAAATTAAAAATTTAAACTTTCATAACAAAAAATATTTCCATAGCCAATGACAATAAATCCACTATATTGGAGAAAGAATTGTCTTTATTTCAAACAATATAAACTTTGATATTGTTCTTATCATTGCTTTTCTAAAATATAACCTATTGCGAGTCTCTTAAATAACCAAAATTTTATTTTTGTTGTAATTTTTTGGTCTAACTCTTTTGTTTTTAATGATATTCAAAAGAGGAAGACTATTGGTTATGATATTAGTTGAGGATTGTATTACATGGATTAAACATAAAAAATTCAAAGAGACTTGATCAAGTGTTAAATAACAAAAGGGTTTCAAGAAGTGAGAAAGGTGAGGATATTTGGTTATGGTATAAACGTTCAAGACATGCCTCTTTTAATTACATAAAGAAATTATTTCCAAATATATTTGATCAAATAGACACTTAAACTTTGTACTATGACGTTTGTATTCAGATCATTTGGTTATGTTTGAATGAAGTCTAAAAGTGAAGTTGGAGGACTATTTCAAAAAATTTGCAAAATGATTGAGACTAAGTAAAAATCACAAGTTCAAGTACTACGCAATGAAAGTGGAGGAGAATATATGCAATCAAAAGTTCAACATCTTGTCCATACACTCCACAATAAATTGGGGTGATGAAACAAAATAATTGTTGTCTATTAGAGGTGGTTTGAGTTGCACTTATTTGAGCTCATGTGACAACAATATATTGTCACATATGCAATATACTCTATAAATTGAACACCATCTAAGTCTCTTAGTATAAAATAATTCTTCATAAATTGAATATCGGGACCATGTCCCCTCCATACTAGAGCTTCTTCTACCTAGAGCAAGTTATCCAATATTACCAAATTTTAGTACGAGCTTAATCAAGTTGAGAGAAACACTTTTCTCAACTGGTCCCACTAAGATTGATGACTAAATCATAGAGAAAAACAAATAATAAGGGATCTTTAGAGCAAAAATGAGTTTACTCTGTTTGGAAATTTGATCGGGTACAAATGTACCCTGACTTCTCAACTACAACATGACATGATCAAATTTTGAAATAGATGAGGTATGAGAGAGAAATTGAAGAGAGAAGGGGGAGGGATAGAGAAAAAGAAAAAAGAAGGTGGGTTGGGGGTTGAGTCCTTTATTTTTTCCAGGGTGTTACAATTATTCTCAACAACAAAAAATTTCATCTTCGAAAATTAGCTTACCAAGAAAAATTAGGATATGATTATGTTATATTCTCTTTTATTCCTCAAGTGGAATAACAGAATATGAGATTTCACAATACTTTGATTATGTCAATGTTTCTTCCATGAAGTTACTTTACTTGAGAATTCAAAATTTTAACTAACTTCACTTTAAAAGAAAGATCTTTTATTTAACTAAATTAGACATTAGAATATGATTATGACCAATTATATATATTTCCTTAGTTACGATACACAAAAGACATAATGAATGTTGGTTAACGGAAGAGACAAAACAAGTTTATAAGCAGTAAAACATATTCTCTTGAGGATCTAGTAAAGACCTATGAACTTTGGAGTCATCTTCTTAGATATGATTGCTCTCTTTACGCCAAGGAATGACGTAACTCTCAGAAAATCATGATTACCTATAGAGAAACTTAAAGGTCTTCTTCAGGGTTTCTCTGGCAAAACCTAACAATATTGGCAAAAATGAAAATTTTGTTACCAAAATTTTGGAAGCTTAAGAACTGAACCCTTGAATATGAGAATTCATTTTTTTAGTACCTCAAACCTTTTTGTCTCTCGAATAATTTTTTCAGTAATTAAAATTGTTAAGGTGAACTTTTTGAATGGATCCCTATAAATACGACACCCCTTTGGATTGGAAAAAAAAAACTTGAATTCATTGACCTAAAATCATTACTTTAAACCAGAACAACTTCTTATGAGATTAATCTTAAAATCACTATTTTGAACCAAAACAAATTTTTATAAAATTAATATGTATTTATAGATTTTAAGATATTGAATTAGATAACTTTTAATATCTTTATTTAGACTCCATTAACAAATATATGAAGGTGTTACTCTACAATTCAGATATGATACAAGTTTGGAAGTTATATTTTTATATATGTCTCCAAGTAGATATTCGGGTCAAGTAAGTAGAGGATTAGTTATACCGAGGTGTCAAACTATTGGTCAACCATGATATTAATTCCCTTTACAGTTAAAAACATTTATGTATTTTGTTCTGACACAAATTAATCCCACCGTAACAAAAAATCACACATAAAATTTGTAAAATATTACTAAGGTGTCAATAAAAGCTTATTTATGTGGTTTGATTTTCAAGGGACAATGGTTACTAATTTTGGATTGGACAACTTGACACCAATTCCATTTACTGTGTCGTCCTTATCAAATCGAAAACGCGTTGATTTGACCTAAGTCGAAATTGGGACAACAAGGTTCAGGTCAGTTTGGTACTGACTTGACCCTAATAGGATTCATAGTTGATGCATAACCGCGGTCCATGGTAAAGGAAAAAGATCCAAAAGACCCAAATACGTCTCCTAACACCATCCCTGAAAATCAGTTGAGATATTAGGGATCTCCTTTTAACGGTATAAAAACCTTATAAATAGGCAAATAGTTTTGGAAGTATCTCAATTTTTATATTCTCAATAAATATATATATATATATATATATATATATATATATATATATTACAATCATGATATTTTTATGCATTCACTGACTTGAGCGTTGAATAATTTTATTTAGGTAAAATTTACTCTCACTTTATGAATTTCAACATCAAGAATTATGATTTGCAAAGAAATTACTTTGTTACCATCTCGTATCATCAAAACTCATTTCGGCAATAATCCTTTTACACCTAATAAAATTATTATTTTATTATATAATATTTTTTTGATAGATATTGTGTGATGATGATTTTTAGTAGGATTAACATGACTGCTAAAATAAAAAATAGGCATATGAAACAATAACATAACGAGTAATACAATTATCATATCATATACATGACCCTTTGGTGTCAATATTTGATGACACTTCTAAGTATTTGATGAGAAATACACTTATAAGTAGGTGCTCTCTTGTTGGTCCAATGCTATATTCTCTTTTGCAAGGTTTGCTTTCAAATTCTTCTATGCATCCTTCTCTTTTGCAAGGTTTGCTTTCAATATGAGTTTTCTAATTTAACATAATCCGAGGTTTTGCTACTTTTGTGAATACAGTTTTATTTGTATATACAGATAGTTGAATTAGTTGAATTTCTCTTGTATTGAAGATATATTACCCACATCAGTTACTTGATTGAAAAGTTATTAGTAATTCCGTTTCCATTTATTTCATTTTTTGTTCTTTTTTCTGTATTTGTTATAAGTTATAACTCTTCTCTTCTTTGTCATCATTTTTTTTATTTGTATAATCTAATCGATCACACTGGATTTCAATTTTGTTTTAACATCTACTTTTCTTTTTAAAATGAAAAATAAAATTATTAGTGGCTTCTCGCTCCTTCTTCATGAACAGTAACTAGCCGCCAATAAATTGCTAACTAAAGAATTTATAACATTATATACAGTGAACTAATTTTGATCATGTATTAATCATATCACACTATCAATATACTAACATATATATAACATATTACAATTTTTCAATCAAAGATATAGGAGTCCTCATTCATATAGTAATTTGTCACACACTTAATGTTTATAAAAGAATTGCATAAAGCATGTCCTACCAAACTAACATCAATTTTTTTATGTTAAAATGATTACTGACAAAACTTATAAATTTTATTTATTTAAGATTTTTATTAAAGTATGACATAGAATAAGTTGAGATTTGTATTTATTTAGGATTTTGAATAATTTAAAAATTTTATTTATTATAATTTTTATTGAATTTTTTTTTATTTAAGTAAGTGATTAAATAATTTAGATTTGAATTTCTTTGAGATTTTAAATAATTTTTTTTATATTTTTATTTATTTAAGATTTTAAATAATTTAAGAATTTATTTTATTTTATATTTTTATTTAAGTATAACATTAAATCATTTAAATTTTGTATTTGTTTAAGACTTTGAAAATTTTAGAAATATTATTTATTTTAAATTATTATTTAAATAGAGAATAAAATAATTTAGGATGTGTATTTATTTAGGATTTTATAAAACTTATAAATTTGATTAATTTATATTTTTTATTTAAGAATGACATTAAATTTTTTTGGATTTATATTTATTAAGGATTTTGAAAAAATTATAAATTTTATTTATTTAAGATTTTTATTTAAGTAAAATAATTTAAAATCCTGTATTTATTTAAAAAATTTAAAAGCTTAAAAATCTTATTTTTATTTATTTAGGATTTGTATTTATATAAGTGTTCCTGCTAGGGAGATGGGACCTAGAGAACTATTGAAGTCTTCTTCTCCTTCCTTCGGTCGGGCAGGTGACTGTGTGATGAACTGTGATTCTTCTCGTCTTCTGGCTTATCCTTCGGTACTCGGCGCTCGGTCGTCGGGCGAATCACCGGATGGTGGGGGTACCTGCGAAGGCACTCCAACGCTCAAGTCAGTAAAGCGGGTGGTCAGCTCTTAGGTAGGTGAACAGTAATAAATGACATACCTTACTCCTTGGGATGCGCGCTATTTATATTATTCTAATGGGCCTACCTTGTTGGGCCCGTTTATCGAGGTGGATACCGCTTAGGGCTGCATTACCTAATTCTTGATGATGGATTAGCTTCACTGATCTCGGTTTGAGCGTTAATTGTGATAGGGTTCGGCCATCGGCCAAGTTCCCTTGATGCGGGTCGGCCATCGGCCAAATCCTTGTGGTCTCGGTCGTCTTAGTTAAGTCTTCTAAGGTCTCGGCCTCTCGGCACAAGTCTCCAAAGGTCTCGGCCTCTTGGCCTCTCGGCACAAGTCTCCCAAGGTCTCGGCCTCTCGGCCCCTTGGCCAAGTCTTCTAAGGTCTCAGCCTCTCGGCCTGTCGGCCAAGTCTTCTAAGGCCTCAGCCTCTCGGCCTGTCGGCCAAGTCTTCTAAGGTCTCAGCCAGGTTCCCCTGGTCTCGGTCAGGTTGATTGGGCATCGGGCAGCCAGGTGGGTCCCGACCTCGTCCCGTACCGGTACACTTGCCCTCCAGGCTCGAGGGCAGATGGGTTAGATATGTCCGGTGAGTCTTTAATGATGGGTGTCGGTCGGTCTCCCTTGGTCGTGCGGCTATCTCATTTCTCGAGGTGTGACGTGACCTGGGCGGCGTGACGTGACCTGGGCGGCGTGACGTGACCTTTGGTGACGTGACGTGATTGACATTAATGAGGGGTTTTTTGGGCGGGAAGTGCTTTGAACCGTTGGATCTAAGAGATCTAACGGTTGAGATTGATTCGACGTTTCGAATTCCGAGGCCCATGGGCCTTATAAATAGGGGTCTCCAACAGTGTCGAGACCCTGCATTTTCTGAGTGAGTTTGTCTGATAGCCGAGCCTTCCCTCGCCCACCGCTCTGAGAACCGAGTGACCGTTCGGCCTCTTTATAAAGCTTCGCCTTCCCTCATTTTTCAAAGGTTAGTGATGTCGACCGTGTCTCGGCCAACGTCTTCTTCGTCCGGCCATTCTTCCCCCTCTCTCGGTCAGGGTCATTCTTCCTCTTTGTTAACCTCTTCTTCGTCAACCTCTTCTTCATCTGCCGCCGATTCCTTGTCGGCTGGGGTGGTGATAAGTGTCTAATTTCAGTAATATTTCATATTAAAATATAGGCACTTATGAGGATTTATTGCTAATTTACATATAAAATAATCCCTAATTTATGAATTTATACCTTTTTACATTTTTTATGATCTTTATTTGAATAAGAGTATTTTATTCCCAAATTTGGTGTTAATTGCAGATTTCTGAGGAAGATTGGAGATTTGGATTAAAGATGAATGATTTGAGCCAAAAAGATAAAGATAGAAGGTCCCAGAATGAAAGAAAAAAAGAAAGAAAGAAAGATTGGGCCTTTTTATGTTTTATCATTTAGCCCATTAGCGCGACACAATAAACAACCTAACCCTAGAAAACTAGGATAAATAGAGGGCTAGAGGCTCAACCTTAGTGTGTCAGATTGAGAGGAAAACACCATAGAGTGAATTGTAACCCAATTGGGAGAATGGAAGGTGATAGAAGTATGCGTGGCTAATTCTACCCTTTGGGATTGGGAGTAATCTGCTCAAACTCTTATGTATTGAGGTGATATTTTATATATTAATATTCAGTTCTTGATTGATTATTGGTATTGTTGTTTTACTTTTAATTCTCCGTGACAAATTGAGAATCTTAAATCTGACCGGGAGGTATTTTTAGGGTTCGGACCTAAACAACAATACTTAACATATTTGAGTGCTAGGAATAGACTTGAAATGTTAATTGCTATTAAACGTCTGAGCTTCGTTCTAAGTTGTTCTTATAAGTATGCGAGAGATCGATAGTTAGGGAACATTCTTAAGGATTTTATATGCGAGGAATCGATATAAATGATTTTTATACGGGCATCAATTTCAATTAAAGAACTTAATATTAACATGCTAATCAAAATACATGAGAGTGAGAGAGATGAAACTTAATCCCAATTTTTCCAATTGAAGCAACTAATTCTTTGTTTGTTTTCTTATTGATCAGTGCCAACATAATCACTTCACACTCTTTTTTATTGTTCTGTTGTTATATTTAGCGAATATTGTACTCGATGATTCACTGTTCTTTGTGGGATCGATATCCGTCCTTAGGGACAATTATTACTTCTGACAAACGCGGTGCACTTGCCGTAAAAAGTCATCAGGTGGCCGAGGCGCCACCCCTGGTGGAGGTGGTCAGGGGGGACGACCCGGTTAACGCTGTTGACCGGTCGGACTTTCCCCCGGTCAACGTCATCGATCGGCCAGACTCTCCTCCGGCCGTCGTCATTGACCAGCCGGAATCTCTCCCGACGGCTATTCCACTAGTGGATCTTAGTTGGGTGGATCCTAAGGTTGTTGAGTTCTCGTCCACTTATGACACCGAAAAGTCTGTGGCCAAGTTTTTGGCTAAGTACCCGGTGTTGAAAGTGGGCGAGGATTCTGACGATTCCAGGGATCCGGACTACTTCAGGATCTTGCCTTGTGGGCCGATCGAGCGGGTATGTATGGATCGGGCTGGTGCCGGTCCTCCCTTCTTTTATATGTATACCTGCTTCTTTTCTGACCTTCATGTGTCCCTCCCCTTCGACAAGTTCACAATGGGCGTCCTTCGGGCGCTCAACGTGGCCCCTACCCAAGTACACCCAAATACATGGGCGTCCCTTCAGCCATTTCGCTTGTTGTGTGACGTCATGCGGCTTCGCCCAACCCCTTCTTCTTTTCTTTGCTATTATGGCTCTCATCCCGGTCGCCTTGCCTCTTGGCTCTCTTTGGCCGGTCGGCCAGGGCATGTTTTGTTCGACCCTTTCGCGGTCTCGTACAAGAGGTTTAAAGAGAGGTTAGTCAAGGTCGTCATTCGGCCTGAGGCGACGGCCTTTTTCTTTGATCGAGACGATAAGTCTCGATTCCCCCTATATTGGACGTCCAAGGCCACAGATTTTAAGAGTTGGCCGAGGCCGACGGGGAGTGAGGAAGAGGTAGAGATTCTTTCCTTCTTCGACACCCTCCCAAGGAAGCTTCCTTGCCGATCGTTGATCGGTGCATATGCCGAGACGGCGCGTTGGGCGGCCATTAGGGGTATGAGCTCGTCCTTGTTGTGTCAGTCGGTGTTTTATATTTCCGTTGTTCTAACTTGTGTTTTTTGGTTTGCAGCTACGATGGTTCAAGAGAAACCGACCGGCGTCGTCCTTGACAAGTATCGGGAGAGGGCGGCTGCTCGAAAGGGGCGCCAGAGTATTGATGTTATTCCCGCGACCGCCTCTGGTGCTGGACGGGACGAGGCCGGTCCCTCCCATAAGTCCAAGAAGAGGCCGAGGGATGGAGGCAACATTGCTACCACCCATCGTTCCCCCGACTCTCTGCCGACACCGCCTCCTCGTCGCGAGATCGCCGAGGCGGTCCCTCTGTCCCCCCGGCGCGTGGAACAGGCGTCCGGGCCTCAAGCCAGCGGCCACCGGCCTTCATCCTCGGCCCTGGATCTTCTTGGGGGGAATCACAGGTTCATGCGCAGGGTTCGCGTGAATCTCCCCGAGGGGACTCGGGAGTCGCTCCGGTCGGTCGCCCCCATGGACTTGGTGAGGAGCGGCCTTGGGCTGATGTGTCGGTCCATCGTCCTCGTTGAGCACGGGGTTGAAGGCCACGACCGGCATGCCGAGGAAATTTCTCGGATGGGGCAGGAACTGGCCGAGACTCGTGAAAATCTGAAGCGGTCTTTGACTGCCAACGATGACCTCTCGGCCAGCGTTGCCCGGGAGGCTGCTGAAAGGGAGCTCGCCAAGAAGGATGCTGCTGAGGCGAGGCGACTTTTGGCCTCGGCTAGGAAGGAGGCTCTGAGGGCGGCGGCTGAAGCTGCCGAGGTTAAGAAGATGGCCGAGGAGAAGCTTTCATCCTCGGCTGCTGAGTTGGCCGCCTTCCAAGCTGCGAAGGAGCAGGTCGAGGCTGAGCTCGACCAAAATTATGAAGAGTTGGAGGAGTTGCTCAAGCAATGCTTCGATCGGGCGGTGCGCCAAGCCCATGTGCTTTACGGGGGGCCGCCGGCCACTGATGATTTTAACATGGATTATGAGGTTCATCAGGGTCGGCTGGTACCAAGTTCTGAGGTGGCTGCGCTGATCGGCCAAGAAACTGAGCCGGCCGGGACCGAGGAGGGGGAGGCCGAAGCTCAGGGTGTGGAGGCTGAGGCCGAGGAGGGTGAATGTGTTGAAATTCAGGATTAGGCTTGCCTTTGGCCGGGTTGTGGCCTTTTCCTTTTTTTTAGCATCCTCCGAGGCCGGGGCGTGGCCTTCTTATTTTGTGCTTTGATGTATCACCCGAAATTTCTTGCTTATTAATATATCATTCAGCTTTTCCTTTATTAGTTTGGCATAAAATTGACAAGTTAACCAATCGGTCTCCCATTGATTCAGGCGGTCGGTTATAACTGCGAATGCTTAAAATACGAGCAAGTAAAACTTGGGCGATCGACCATTAACTGCAAATCGTTTAAAATTCGAGCAAGTAAAATATGGGCGATCGGCCATTAATTGCGAATGTCAAATTCGAGCAAGTAAAATATGGGCGATCGGCCACTAATTGCGAACATTGAATTCGGGCAAGTAAAATATGGGCGATCGGCCACTAATTGCGAATGTTGAATTCGAGCAAGTAAAATATGGGCGATCGGCCAATAATTGCGAATCGTCAAATTCGAGCAAGTAAAATATGGGCGATCGGCCATCAATTGCGAATGTTAAATTTGAGCAAGTAAAATATGGGCGATCGGCCATTAATTACGAACGTTAAATTCGGGCGTTCGGCCTTAATTTGCGATGTTAATCGAGCAAGTTTGGTTGGCGATTGGCCGGCACTTGCGATGTTAATCGAGCAAGTGGGCGATCAGTTGGCCGACACTCGCGATGTTAATCGAGCAAGTGGGCGTTCGGTCACTACTTGCGATGTTAATCGAGCAAGTGGGCGTTCGGTCACTACTTGCAATGTTAATCGAGCAAGTTTGGTTGGCGATTGGCCGGCACTTGCGATGTTAATCGAGCAAGTGTAAGTGGCGGTCGGCCATTGCTTGTTCGGTAGAATATTTCCAACACTTTGATGAAAACGCCTCGTTAAAACCTCTCTGGTTGGGTGAGGAAAGAGTGCGTGATTTTATTGATTTTAGCTGTAATAGAACTTGAGGTGCGTGGCATTCCACGTCCTCGGTACAATTTTTCCTGAAAGCCATTCTAAATGATAGGCTCCTCCTTGTGCGACTTCTCGGACTCGGAAAGGCACCTCCCAATTGGATGAGAACTTCCCTTCATTTTTTCTTGCGTCGCTGTGCATTCTCCACACGAGATTGCCCTTCTGGAAACCTCTCGGCCGGACTTTGGTGTTGTATCGTCTGGACGCCCGGGCTTTGCAGGCAGCCTCCTGAATCTTGCTTTTGTCACGAAGCTCACTTACCAGGTCGAGGTTGACCGCTAGGCTTTCCTCGTTTAGGGTGAGATCGAACATTTGCCTTCGTATGGTGGGCTCGGCCACCTCAACTGGGATCATGACCTCGGTTCCGTACGTCAGACTGTAGGGTGTTTCCTGTGTGGTAGTTTGGGGGGTGCACCTGTACGCCCAAAGTACCTCGATCAGTTCCTCGGTCCATCGGCCCTTTACTTTGCCCAGCCGCTTCTTCAACTCGTTGAGTATGACCTTGTTGGCGGTCTCGGCCTGCCCATTGGTTTGTGGGTGTTCTACCTGTTGGCTCTATTAGTGTCTAAGTTCAAGAGGGGAGGGGTGAATTGAGCTTATAAAATTTTCGCAAGAACACACAATTTTTCAGTATTCCAGAGGCAAAAAGAACAATTTGTTTTTACATGAAACAGATTGATTCTTCAGAGCAGTCTTGGCACAATTTGAATTTTGTTCAATGTAAAATTGTGTTCAACAAAAAATTATAACAGAACCAGATCAACTTAATATTGTGAGGATGAAGGATACAGCTATGCTTAGAAATCAATCAAAAGTTACACAACACAAGATTTCAAGAAGTATGATCCTTTCTTAGGTTTTAATGAATGATCAGTTTGTTCACAATTCACTTAAACCATTACATGCAGCAACCTTGTATATGATCAGAAAACTTCAACAAATCAGGAAGAACAGTTTTCACTTAACCCAAAATTAACAGATTCAATTTAAAAAGAACAGATTTAGTTCTTGACAGAATTAAGCAAAAAAAACCAGAAAAGAGTGCAGGGATGAGAATACAAGATACACACATTTTTATACTGGTTCATTCATACAGAGCTACATCCAGTCTCACCTTACCCCAAGGTGGAATTCACTAAAAACAGTACCAATCACTTACAAAACCAGCAGTTCTTGAACACTACAAGAACAACACACACAATGCTGAAAAACCCTATTTCAGCACACCTTGCACTCCAAGAAACCCTATCAAGGAGTGACTAACACTTACACCTTTACAAAACAGAATAAAGGAAAGATTACACCTGAAAAAAAGATGCAAGAACTCAAAACCAGTAGTTCAATTTGCTGCAGAACTGCACCAGCACCTTCACCAAGCTCAAAGGTTTCCTAGAACAAGCACACTTGAAAATCTCTTTGGAAAACCTTTCAAAAAATATTTCAATCCTTCTTCTCACATGGAAATTGTTTGATCTCTGTCAAAAGCGTAATTCCTCAGCACTAATTCATGTGAGATAGACTTTTCTTTATATAGAAAGCAGTTTCTAACTTCTTTTCAAAAAAGAGTTGAAAAGCAGTTAAGAAAACAACAGATTCATTTTTGAACTTAACAGATTTATTTTGTGAAAACTGCCAACTCAGCTTAACAGAAATAACTGTCTGAGTGGTACCTTTGGAGCCCTAACTAACTTGTGAAAAACCTTTCAACTCACCAAGGAATAAACCTGTTCTTTCTCAGTGAAACAAATTAAAATATAGCACACAGGCCAGCTCAGCTTTAACTGAAATAACTGTCTAAGCTTTGCCTGTGGTGCTCTAACTGAATTTTAGAAAAAGCCTTTTAACAGAGAAGAAATAAACAGATTCTTTCTCCATAAAACAGATTTATTTGTGTACTGTTTTAAAACTGTTAAAACCATTTTAAAAAGCTTTTCAAAAACCATTTAACCATATCATGTGCTTGATCTAGACTTGGTTAGGCATCTAGGATAGGTTACACAGCAAAAGGCAATCATACACACTTACAAGCCTAATTACAAATGAATCTAAAAACCTATTACAATCTTCAAAGCACTCAAGCCATTTTCTTCATCAAACACACATCAAGCCTTGGTAGGGAAGAAGCTTCCTCCAGCTTCAACACTACCGTGGTCGTGATGGACTTGATGCCCAGGTCGTCATAGAAGGACTGTAGGCCTCGGTCGATGAACTGTCGGCCATTGTCAGTTACTATTGTGTGTGGGACGCCGAATCGGCAGACAATGCTCCTCCATACGAAGTTTTGTACATTCTTCGCCGAGATGGAGGCGAGGGGTTCGGCCTCGATCCATTTTGTGAAGTAGTCGACTCCCACCAGGAGGAACTTGGTCTGCCCCTTCCCTGGGGAGAATGGACCGATAGTGTCCATCCCCCACATGGCGAACGGCCACGGGGAGATGATGTTGTGCAGTTCTTCCGGCCTGGTGTGGTGGAGGGGGCCGAACTCTTGGCACTTGGTGCATTTTTTCACGTATTCGGCACAGTCGCCTTGTATGGTCGACCAGTAGTAGCCGGCTCTCAAGACCTTGGCGGCCATCGTCCTCGCCCCGGCGTGATTTCCGCATATTCCCTCATGGATCTCGGCCAGAATGTACTCGACCCTTTTATTGGTGATGCATTTTAGCAAGGGGGTCGAGTAGCCTCTCCGGTACAAATCTTCGTTGATCATGGTGTACCGGGTGCATTGTTGCTTCATCGCCTTCTCTTGGTCGGCCTTGCATGTGTCGTCCGTTAGGTATTGGATCGTCTATGGTTGGTGCAGCCATTCTACGTGTGCTGCAAGCCCTTAGTTCACTCACTTCACTTAATACTGTGGGTAAGATGGATATGGATAATGGTGTGGATCAACATGATGATCAAGCAACTATTTGGAATTTACACACTGCGCTTGAGCCATTGTCGCAAGAACTGAGTTTGTATAAGTTCAACTGAGATGCAACTTGGACAGAGCTCTTTCTCTCCTAACATGTCAAACATAAATGTTGCTCAGAATCTACAAGGTTCTTCTACATCACCACCTCTTCCTCCAGGAACACATAGATTATTGTCTTTTATCGAAGCTTTCTTTGCTTTGTGTGAAGCTGGAGTTTTGATGAAGATCAAAGTTGGCCCCAAAAAAGCATGTGAGTATGTTTATATAACAATTTATTTATGTTGATAGTAGTGATTAGGCTAAGAGTTACGTACTGCTGGTTAGACTACAATGAATTTATTTATGAAATAATCAAGTTAACTTATTATGACCATATCTAGATCACTACCGATGAGATTAAAAAAAAGTCATGAAATGTATGCTATATATATTATATGCTCTTTTGTAGTTAAGAAAAATAACCAATGTCTTTTTTTTTTTACTGCGACATGGCTTAATGATTTTACCACCTGAAACATTTTAGAGTACATGTTTCAAATGCATTTACATTTTTTTTTTCTTTTTTGTGATGTATTGGAATTGGAATTCAAATCTATAACCCTTTTTAGACCAACCTATAACAAAACCACACAGTGGCATTTAAACAAAATATTCAAAATATATTTCTTTTTCAATCTTATATGTCTTCTGGAATTGATTCATACATAATTAAGAGGAAATAGGGAAAATTGTTAGAATTAATTTAATATATTAGAATTTGACATTTAAACAAAATATTCAAAATATATTTCTTTTTTCAATCTTAGATGTCTTATGGAATTGATTCATACATAATTAAGAGGAAATAGGGAAAATTGTTAGAATTAATTTAATATACATTAGAATTTTGACAATTGATTGATAAGGACATTTTCCTTTTCGATGTTGTGTTATCCAATTAAGTTTGTTGTTCATCACCCAGGCAAAATGTTGTACCAAGAACCACCAGGGCAAAAGAAACCACCCAGGCAACAAGATGACAATACTGATTATGCAGGCTATTAGGATTATGTTTGTAGTTTTTTTTTAAATTGTAGAATATATTACAAGTTCACTTAACTTTTGAATTATGGATCTTTATTTATGTTTGAAGTTTGTGTGGATTTTTATAGATATTTCAAGTGGACTTGAGTTTATCTTTTATATGATGAGACTTTAATTATATTATGTTTGAATTTCAAATTAAATGTGTGTTTTGTTTTGTTTTCTTTTATGTTAGGTGTATTGGATGATGTTTGGTAATAGATTGTTCAATTAGTATATTTTGGATATGTGTTGGATACATTAAATTTATATAGGTGTTAAAAAAGGCATTTATTTAAATACATGAATATACATTTTGAAGGATATAGGATTATGGATTAACCCATGGAATATAGTTGGTGGATAATGTGAGTAGATTTTATCTACAGACTAGTGGTCGTCGGTTTACCTACAGACTGGTAGTCGTTGGTATCACTTACGGATTGGTGGTCGTTGGTATTACCTACGGACTGGTGGTTGTGGATATTACCTATGTCGTCCACGTATGCTTGGACATTTCGCCCTAGCAAGGGGGTAAGAATTCTGTCCATCAACCTCTGATAGTTGACACTGATATTTTTAAGACCAAAAGGCATGACCTTGTAACAATAGCTTGCGAATTCGGTCATAAAAGCAGTCTTGCTTTCATCACTCAAGTGCATGCGGATATGATTGTACCTCGAGAACGCATCTAAAAAGCTCAGTAATCGGCAACCTGAAGCATAGCCAACTAAGGAATCGATGCTTGGTAAGTCAGCCAACTCGGCCTAAACCCTGGTAGGTCGGCCACGTTGGCCCAATTCCTGACATCGACTCATTTTTCAAAAGGAAAAACTTATTAAAAATTCAGGCCCAAACCCTAGTAAGTTGGCCACGTCGGCCCAACTCTTGACAGTCTCAGGACGGTACACAACCCCCCAGTCTTGAGTCGAATTAACGAGGCGAAAATGCTTAGAGCGTTTGATCCTGTAGACTTGGATACCGAGCCACCTGGCAGGTCGGCCAACTCGGCCTAAACCCTAGCAGGTTAGCCACATCGACCCAATTCTTGGTAGTCCAAAGTCGTGGTTAAACTAGCCAAGTTGACAACTCCGGTGCTTGGTCTTGGCTAGACTACTCGTGCTCGTTTCATGTGCTACCACACTGAACTTCTTGGGTTCGTTATGTATGCTATCAAATTTAAAACTTTGGTGTAAGATTTCGACCGAAATGCTTGAGTTCGTTATGTACGCTATCAGAAATAAAACTCTAGTGTAAGATTTCGACCGAATTGCTCGAGTTCGTTATGTACACTACTAGATTGAATTATGGTGACAAATTTCGACTGAACTGCTCAGATTCGTTATGTACACTACCAGATTGAATTATGGTATCAGATTTCAATCGAACTGCTCGGGTTCGTTATGTACACTACCAGATTGAATTTTGGTATCAGATTTCGATCGAACTGCTCGGGTTCTTTATGTACGCTACCAGATTTAAAACTCTGGTGAAAGATTTCGACTGAACTGCTCGGGTTCGTTATGTACCCTACCAGATTTAAAACTCTGGAGCCAGATTTCGACCGAACTGCTCGGATTTGTTATGTACGCTACCAATTGTAAAACTCTGGAATTTGATTTCTACCGAACTGTTCGGGTTTGTTATGTACACTACCAAATTGAATTCCGGTGTCAGATTTCGACCGAACTGCTCGGGTTCGTTATGTACGCTACCAAATTTGATTTAAAACTCTGGTGTAAGATTTCAACCTAACTGCTCGGGTTCGTTATGTACGCTACCTGATTGAATTCTCCGGTTAGGTGCCGACCGAACTACTCTGGTTCGTTATTATAGTGATCAGATTAAAAACTCTAGTTATTTTTCGATTGAACTATTCAGATCCGAAGTGATGATAATCATAACAGATCTAAATAACAACAATTATATTGGGACAATAATAATTTTGATCGCACGAGGCAATAATAATATTTTCTGGTCGCACAAAGCGATAATGCGGTCGGTAGGATTCCTGTTGAAGAGTATAAATAAGCAAGAATATAATATATAATTGTAAAGTACCCTTCTTAGATTTCACGTGTTGCTAATACTCCAACGATCAAGTGGGTAAGAGCATAAAATATGTCACTGAAGTATGTATTGCATAAAATAATACTTATCTTATTTTTGGGATTCATGTTCTATTTATAGAGATTTGTCTTATCTTTTCCAATTTGTCTTTTTTTTACAAGCCTAATCTCTCAATAGATTTAAATCTTGAAATAAGATTTGCAAAATCAATATCAAAATCATGTGTATATCGTAAGTGATTGGTGGTAGTAGGGACAATTTTACCTGCTCCACGGTGGACGTCAAATGTTCTCACCGGCTCGAAGTCGGTCGGATTATGGGTGAGCTCTTCTCATTTTCCCTTCTGGTACTTGGTCGACCAACTGGATGAGGCATTGGTAACTGCCTCTAGGCTTTAGTGAACTGATCTTCTTGAACGAGGCGAGTTCCACCTGCGATTACATTCCGACGCTCAAGTTAGTGAGAACATAAAATATAGTGTATATAGTGGAATATATTGCAAAGATGCCAGTTGAGATACTCCCTGTGGGTGGTTGTCTATTTATAAGTCTTCATGGGCTTGAATTTCTAACCCTAGTCCTTCCAGCCATTAATGTCTCATATCACAATAATTTTGTATAAAATCTGGATATAAAGTATATAAATCAGAATAATTAAACAACGTAATCAGGGATACTGAGGATAATATTTATTACGTTATCGAGAATATGATATTTATATTTATTACGCTATCGGGAATATATGTGTGCAGGAAAAACGTTACACTTTCCTTAAGTGGAATTGTCTATCGCTGGCGTTGCGCGATACTGGGCCAAGGCCAAAACTAGTTGTGTTTTTTTGCTTGTTAGGTCGGTTCGCGACCCATGCTAAGTTCTCACGCTGTTACTTTCCCCAGATGAACCTTTAGTGAGCTCGGCCAAATGCCTACCCGATTCGAGACGGTACAATTTTTAAGATAAATAATGAATTTTGATTCTATTGATAAGTGTTCTAGAGAAGATACATTAGGGAGATTTGATGAGTCATGAGCTAACTCATAAAAAATTATAACACCTCCTACAAAAAAAACTTTAGATAATTTATTAGTTTCTTTTTTATATGTTGTTCATCTTTATCATTTTAAGTCAGTGTGAGACTTAAACTCACACGTGGAATCCTATAACAAAGGTAGCACAAAAGCATATGTTATGATATTATTCTTAAAATCACTATTTTGAACCAAAACAACTTTTTATAAAATTAATATGTATTTATAGATTTTAAGATATTGAATTGGATAACTTTTAATATCTTGAATTAGACTTCATTAACAAGTATATGAAGGTGTTACCTTACAATTGAGTTATGATACAACATTGACAATTATATTATATATATATATATATAAGTAGATATTCGAGTCAGGTAGGTAGAGAATCAGTTATACCGAAGTGTCAAATTATTGGTCAACCATGATATTAATTCCCTTTGTAGTTAAAAACCTTTATGTATTTTTTTTTTCTAACACAAATTAATCCCACTATAACCAAAAAAATTACACCTAGAATTTGTAAGATATTACTAAGATGTCAATAAAAGCTTATTTTATGTGGTTTGGTTTCAAGGGACTATGCTTACTATTTTGGATTGGGCAACTTGACACCAATTCCATTTATTGTGTTGTCCTGGTCAAATCAGATACGCATTAAATTGACTTAAGTCAGAATTAGGACGACAAGGTTCAAATCGATTTGGTATCAATTTGACACTAATTAGATTCACACTTGATGCATAACTATGGTGCATGATAAAGGAAAGAGATCCGAAAGACCTAAATATGTTCCATAACACCATCCTTCTAAATCGATATTAGAGATCCCCTTTTAACGATTTATGAAAAATATATTAATTTATAAAATCCAGTTGTAATCAATTATGTTAATATTTGTTTGAATTTTTTTTTTTGCATAAATATTATGTAAGAATAAATGATAGAAAAAGATAAGTGTGATACAATCCATAAAACCTTGTAAATAGGCAAATACTGAGTATCTCAATTTCTTACATTCTCATAATATTTTTATGTTCTGACTTCTATCTCACTTGTGAATTCCAACATCAATAATTACAATTTGCAAAAAATCACTTTGGTGCCATATGAGATCCTCAAAACTCATCTTGGAAAGAACCCTTTTACATTTAACAAAATTATTATTTTATTATAATATAATATTTTATTCCGATTGATTGATTGATTTTTACTAAGATTAAGGTTAACCTGACTAAGTTTTTTACTTTTGGGTTATTTCTGAGTTTTTGAGTTATTTCTGATGTTAACATGATTACCAAAAAAATAAATAGGCATATAAAACAATAAGAGTAACATTATTATCATATTATACACAAGACCCTGAATTTGACAACAATATTTGACGAGAAATACTTCTAAGTGGGAGTTAGAGAATACAAGGCTCCCCTGTTAACCAGCAATTCGCAGATATCATGGTGTCCCCAAATTCTAGCCATGTACAAAGGGGTAGCACCCCTCTTATTCACAACATTAAGGTTCACACCCTTCTCAACCAACACTTGTACCGTCTCCACATCGCCACTCTCCACCGCCATATGCAAGGGCACGTGACCTTCCTCGTCTTCACATTCCAAGTCCAAACCCGCTAATTCAATAAGCACCTTCATCACATCCTTATGCCCTTTGAAAGCCGCAGCATGAAGCGCCGTCAAACCATATTGATCACGATACTTCACACTCTCACCACCTCTTCGCAACAGTGCCTTCACTTCATTCGCCTCTCCATTCCTCGAAGCCTCAAATATTGCTTCTCCCACCTCCACCTCTTCTCTCTGAACACAGCAAAAATATGAAAACAGAACATTATAAGTGATGGGCAAATTAATTTGGGATGTTTTCTTTCACTTACATTTGTGTTCGTATCTTCTGCCACGTGTACTTCATCAGAGGCGTTGGGGCTGGGGACTATTCTCAAGCCGGCTTCCAGGAGGAGGTGAACCATGTCGTCCGGCTCCTGCAGCTTTGTGGCGGCGCCGAGGAGCGACTCGGCTTCGGCGGGTGACAAATCCGCGAGCATGGAACGCTGTCGTTTGATTAGGTTTCTAACCGCGTCCAATTCTCCGCGCGTGACGGCATCGTTTAGGAGGAGGGGTCCCACGAAGGCCACCTTCAGTTTGATGTCCCGAGTTTTGAATCCGTAGGGGCGAGAGGCGAACCACGAGTTGATGGACTCGGGGTGAGTGGACCCGGACGAGTTCGCGGCGAACTCGGCGGTTTTCACGAGGAAGCGGTCGGAGGGGGAGCGAGGGAAGGAGCGAGGGAGATGAGACTGCGGCTTAAGGATGACTTTGAAGGTGGCGAAGGATAAAGGGAGAATGAGTCCACTCGGTGGGTTGACCAGAAACTTTTTTGGCGATGAGGTTTGGATCTTGAAGGCCACTGGTGAGGTTGGGTTTAGAGAGCGAAGCCGCACCGTGGCTCGGCATTTGCAGTTGAGTGCGAACTCTATGCGCACCTCTGCGGGCTCGCACACTTCCACCAGTGCCTCCTCCATACACCAAAGCTCGATTCTCTCTGCGGGATTCGGATTGGGCTTGGTAGTTGGTGAGTGAAGAATAGATGGAGCAATGAAAATGAGAGTCACGTGACACTGTGATGTAAGCCTAACGTCCCTCAAGGCGCGTGTCCAATTTTTATAGGTTTTCACCTTTTTCTAACGAATTCACCTTCAATGAAGAAACAAGGAGAAAAATCGTTGACATGTGGAGCCCACTCTAACATCCAGAGTGCACTGCTGCACTGCTACTCCACTGACACGTGTTACAGTCATGCTTTGTAGCACGGGGAAATTCGGTGCACAGCGGGTAGTTATTTGTTTGTCACGTTAGTTGTTAGCATAGGCGTGTTTGTTACTTGCTTGCTGCATTACATTATAAGCCATTGCATTTGGCGGGTAGAAAGTGTTGTAAAGCGAAGGGAGTAGTGAGTCTTTTGCAAGGTTTGTTTTCAAATTTTTCTATCTTTGCGTTTTCTAATTTAAGATAATCGGAGGTTTTGCTATTTTGTGAATACAGTTGAATTTCTCTTGCATTGAAGATGTTTTACTCGCACCAGCTTCTTGCTCGAAAGGCTCCTCTTGGCCAGATATGGTAACTCCGTTTCCATTTATTTCATCTATCGTCTTCTGCCATCTACTCTGTATTTGTTATAAATTATAACTCTGATTCCAACTGTTCTCTGTTTTCTCTGTTACATCACTGATTCTATTTTCGGTCATCATGCTTGTTGGATTTCAAATTTGTTTAACATCTGCGTTTGTTTCTAAAATGAAAAATAAAAATATTAGTCGCATTCTTACTCCTTCTTCATGAAGGATGGCTGCAACTATGCACGCAAAGATAAACCGAAGAAAGCTGGACAAGCTTAACATCATTAAGATCTGGTAATGGTTACTTTACGTTTTTTTTTCGTAGCCTAGAGTGGCGAGCCGCTAGAGTCCTATACATTGCCAACTAAAGGAGCTGATATATTATTTTTTTTCTTGTACTTGTTTTATAGCGAAGAGATTCTGAACCCATCGGTTCCTATGGCTCTTAGACTTTCTGGAATTCTCATGGGTGCTCTCTCGTTGATTCAATGCTATCTTCAGTTTCAATTTCTATTTCAGTTAATAGGTAGAAATGTAGCATATCTCCGTGCCTCTGCTTACTGGTTGTTGCGTTTTTATCAGGAGGAGTGGTGATTGTGTATGAGAGAAAAGTGAAGCTCCTTTATGGTAAACTTCGAATCCTTATTTTCATGATTAACCTAGCATTAAAATGTTTGAAAGTCCCTCTCAGCACACAACGATTTATCCGAATTCTTTACTTTTAGTTTTTAATTTTATCTTTTCTTTTTCTTGCAGATGACGTGACCCGTTTATTGGTAAGAAACTCAACTTTGACATTTTTTAAGAATTCAGTTATTTTCTTTCTTTCTTTTTTTACATTTGTTTTCACTGTTGGTACAGGTCGAGATAAACGAAGCATGGAAGGTGAAGACTGGCCCAGATCCAACATTGCTCCCCAAGGCAAAATCCAAGGCTAAGTTAGTCACATTTGTATACTGTTTTTTAAAAGATTTAAGAAAAATAAATATATACTTAAATGGGGTTGTCCGTATATCATTAATCAATAATGCTCTATAGTAACTCTTTCTCTGACAGGAAAGAGACTGTTACTCTACCAGGGATTAGTGACACAAACGTGGCAGATATTGAACAGTCCCTTCAGTTTTCCAACACAGGCACCACAATGGGAGTCCAACATAACGCCTTTTTCGCTATGGTATGCGTACCTTGTCTCAATGCATGAAATTAGAAAGGGAAAATAACTAATCAATAAACATTGATAGGTTGAGCTAATCCAAACCCTGTTTATTGCAGCGACTTGATAGTGTGGATGACCCCTTCACTAATATTGGAGACCAAGATCTCCATCAAGGTTGTCTTCCTTAGATGTACTAAACATATATATGTAAAGTTCATGCAAGTGTCAATTTGCTCACTCTTATCATTCTCAGCTGACGTAGAGAACATTACCTTATTTGAACGCTTTGAAACATTCCAAGCTAATACGGGTCCATTCAATCGCTTTGAGAGGTTTTTAGTTTCAATCATCCTTTTTTGTATAGTAGTCTTTAATTTCTTGCAATAATTCATTTACTTTTGGATGTTGTGGTAGGTTTGATATTGAAGGAGATGAGGAAACACAGGTAAATATAACATCTGCAGATCAAATTCCATCCCTTATACCCTCCCCACCTCATGAAGACCAGCCCACCAGAGGTAATTAGGATACCAAACATTTGTCAAAACACGTCTTTCCTTACACCTTATGTGCGTTTTTTTTTAATTTCTCAACATTTCCCTAGTCTGTACCCTACGCATGTAGCTTACGCAACTGGGTTTTTGATGGAAGAGAGTAGTGTACCATCTAGACCAAATTCAGCCATGACCTGTTCTTATAAGCTTGAAAATTGAGTTGTCCGGATTGAGCTTGGCTACAACTTGAACTGTATATATTTGTTAAGGAGTGTAAAGGAGTAAGGGAGTGCCATATTACTAGATTTGTACATATAGCTTAAGAATTGTAGGGGAATAATGGACTTTCTGTACTGAATTGTATGCACAGCCCGTGTATCACCTTTCCTAACAGAGAGGGATTTAGTGTTGACAAATGACTATAGAAGATAAACAATTCGAACTTTTAGTTGGTGGCGTGTAGGTAAAACGTTATTTTAGCATCATTCATAAGTTGACTTGTAAAAAGGGGCATCTTTAGCATAGAAACTGAAGTATTATTATTATAATGTAGTGATCATGGGATTACATTTCAGCTGTATTACCATTTATTAAAATCGACATGTTGTGTAAATAATTAAATCTTGTCAATATAAAAAGTAAATGAGAATGAAATTTGTTTGCTGACATATAACTTCTGCAGCTGATATGTTTCCAGACCTTCATCCTAGACAACGGGACCTTCAGCAACCTAATGAAGCCATGACACTTATACAGGTAATACTATTATTTAATTCTACAATGACTATTAATGAGAAAAAGAAATGACTAACCTTAGAATACTATGCAACAGGAACCTAGAAGGCGAGTACCAAATAAAAGAAAAAGAGGAGGACGATTGGATGTAGAAATGGATTATGAACAAACCATTATTCCTGTTCACATATACCAACACTGGCTTCAGAATGCTTCTGATATTGTCTCGCGAAGGAGTAGAAAGAAAAAGGTTTCTCATATATGATATTCTAGGAACCAGACAATTTTTGAAAGAAAGATAATTAGAGAGTCCAATATCATAAAAAAGAAAAAAAAAAGAAAAGAGAAGCAGATAAAATTTGAAATCTAATTATATTCTCTACAAAATGCTTCCCGTATAAAGAATACATTCTCTCTGTTGCAGCAAACCAATGTCTTGTCATCGACAAAGATAGCCAACCTCATGAAGCTGCCACCTGTTGCGCTAATTGGTGATTCATTTACAGCTGAAAATAACAATATATATTATCCAGCACCTATTCTTGACTTATGGATTAAGAGCATTCAACCACTCCAAGATTCACCTTCAGGTCAGCGTAAAGTCTCTCTCTGTTATTAGTTGATCTTAAGAAAGTAACAAACTTAATTTTATGCAGAAAGGATTTCAGCCCACCATCCTCCAGAACCATCATTTTCATCACCTCAAGGAGTACACAATGGAGATTTCATGCAATTTGTTAGTCTTATACTCCATCTTTTGGTTTGCTTTTCTTTATTTTAGGAGGACATGCAACTTATTTCTAATAAAATGTTCAAATGTGAAGCCTTCTGAAGATTTTGACAGTATGCTAGACCACCAGGCCCCTCCAATGGAGAAGCAGCGGAAAAATATCCTCATGGATGAACTGACGGCTAGTCTATTGAGAGGGCGTGAATCTACTCCGCATGTCTCATCAATGAAAGCCGGTATTTTTTTATTGATTTCTATATTGGATATTTCAATTCTCCAATGGACATCCATGACTAAGAAAATACACATAATTGTTCTTCAATATGTTTTTCTAGTAGACAGTGCACATTCCTTTCCAAGACCAGCCTCTGAACATGGTCCTGCCTCACATTCAGACTTTGATTCGGGAAGGTAGTTGGTTCAATTTATAACCTATCGCATATTGTTCAATAAGTCGTCATAGTTTCAAATGTCCATTCCACCTTGATGTCTAGAGGACAAAAAGATAATTGTAGTTTTGCACTTGTTGAATAAGATTTGTTTGTTGTAGTCTGATGTTTCAGAAATATTAACAGATTAAAAAATAGAAGGTATTCTTCATCTGCAAACAGCAGTGGAGGTCTTGAGCCACTAGTGGAGGATGTAAATTTCAAGTTAGCTAGGCTTTATGAAGATGGTCCCACGCCCGATCAAGGTATATATTACTTGTTATATTAAGGCTTTTTCTAAGATTGGAAGAGGACCACCTGTAATGGTATATTCTTTATTCACTTGAGACAAGTCAGCCTCACAAGTTCCTTTTCAGAACTTCTCGTGGAAACAGGACCCACGCAAACGCAAGTAAACATCAATCTTCCCAGTGACAACATAACCGATTCCATACAAGCGTATGAATCTCTTTTAAGTAATTATTAACCATCATTACAGATTTCATTTTAGGTAATAATAATGCATATTTCTTGTGTTTGAACAGACAGATGAAGGCACACTTTGACACGCCTGGAGCTCCTCCTGTTGAATCCCTTCATATTCTTGCTGCTGGAATGACACGGACATCGGCATCACAACTTTTCTATCAAGTTTGTGGTATACATTTAAATTCTCAATTTTTATGTTAAGTATTTAATATTTTTTTAAATTATTTATCTAATAAATAAATAAATAAAAGTTGATTTTTGTATCCGGTATTATCTCCGATAATTCTATTCCACGCATGTTTATATTTTTTGTTAAATTAAAATATTGTAATATGATCTTTTGTGTTAAGATATAATATACATATTAAGACTCTTATGTTTATTAATAGTATATTAGGAAAATACTTGATGATAAAATGGAATAAAAGATTTTTTAAATATAATTAATTAGAAAAGTTAATGTAATAGTTATATGGCAAAATACACAGTAAATATATTTTAATGATTTAAATAATTTTTTTATATTCTCAATTTGAATAAAAAATTTATGGATGCTTAAAACAAAAATGGTCATATATTAATTTAAATCTTTAAAATAGTAGTTTAATGACTATATTCACTACTTTACACCATCATTAGAATAATTATTGTAAACATAACTATTTATGATTGGATAATACTATAGAATTATTTTACAATATTAATACATTTTCATATGCACAGTTCTTGCTTCTCGTGATGCTTTGAAAGTGGAGCAAAAAGAACCCTATGGAGAGATTCTCTTCTCTAGAGGATTAAAAATGTGATGAATTTCGGTTCTAATTTGCTTATCACTAATGCAGCTTGGGCCCTTTATCACTAAGTTATATTGACGTTGAATTTAGTTTGCAATCATATAGTTATGACATACTTGTAACTTCTATCGATTATCCAAATTGCTACTGCTGGTATTTTTCAAGTATTACAAACATGTTCTTCATTTGTCACTTCTCTTATAAATTTTTAAGTTTTTTTAACTTTAATACTATTTCAGAATTTTATTAATTTTCAAGATCGTATATCCATTTTACTTAAATGATCTTACTAGAAAATCCAAATTTCCAATTCATATTCAATTCTCTCGATCGAATACGCTAATGAAACTTTATTTTTTTTATTAACTTACCAATTACCTACGGCATCCCTCTGCACCAGTATGACCTTTGTTAACAAGGAATATATTTTTAGAAATATCACACAGTAACTCATTTACTTGCATATACTTCTCCATTCTTTTTCTTTTTTCATTTATACTGTATTATCTTTTTTTAATTCTTAGAATAATTTATTTCTATTATTGTTATTTTCTTTTGTTAAAACTAAAGCTCTTATTCTATAAAAAAAAACACTTAACTATCACAAAATCATATATTAAAATTTTAAAAAATTTGTTTGGATTTTTTACTGCATATATTTTTTTTCACAAACAATTTTTTTATTTTATTTTTTCATTTAAATACTGTATAAATTTTCAGTTGTCTTCTAGTATATACATTTGAGAGATTTGAGAGGGACCATATGCAAATAGTAATATTACCAAAAAAATTTATCAAAAAATATATTTACTTTTAAAGGATATTCTATACAGTTAATGGTTGATTTTTTTACTCATTATTTAACAATAACATTAAAAAAATCACCAATTATGTGTATAGTTTGTAATTATATACAATTACTTTTTCTGAATAATGATTACCTGTAATGTTAATTTTTAGTATTATTAAATTATAATTTTATTATATTTTCTTAATATTTATATGATATTAATTTTTTTACATATGATTATATTAATATTATGTTATTTTTTTTAGAAAATATAGATTTAATTTTGAAATTCAATTTTTTTTATAAAAATATGGATTTAGATTTATAAAAATTTAAATTATTTTTTTATAGAAAATATGGATTTAAATTTAAAATCTGATTCAAATATTTAAATCTGGATTGGATACGAATTAGATTTTTCAAAATCCAATTACTTGTGAGATGTTCAAGAATAATATGTTGTATTTGTAAACTTTTAAATTTTATAATAGTTATAATTGTTGATATTATTTTATGATATTTTCTTTATATTTATATAATATTGTTAGTTTTTTTAGAAAATATAAATTTAGATTTAAAATTTAATTTTTGTTATAAAATTATGAATTTAGATTTGAATTTATAAAAATTCAAATTAATTTTATAAAAATCTAAATTAATTTTATAAAAAATATGGATTTAGATTGAAAATCCAATCCAAATACTTGGATTTTGATTATGTAAAAATCTATATTAGTTTTATAAAAACATGGATATGGATTTAAAATCTATTCCAAATATTTAAATTTGGATTGAATTTTTCAAGATCTAATCCATGACCACCTTACCCATACTAATTCAAATATCTCTAATTTTTTAAATATCTCTAATTTTATGGTTACTTAAGTTGTTTTTCGTACAAGTGTATTTTAAATATATAACATATCATACCTTTCATATTTAATGATTTTGTAATTTCTTATTACAATAATAGATGTAACATTATTAATTTAAAACTTCAAATTAAATGTTTAATTATTTTAATGGAATCAAAATTTACATATTTATTAAAAAAAATTCAAAAAAGTGATGTGGATTATACTAACTCACTTCTGAAAACGATTATTTAAATTAAATATAAATTCACTTTAAATTTATGGATGACAAATCTGGTCTTTAATAATCAACCCATTTATATATTTAAAGTGGTAGTTTTTGGCCTAAAATGTATGCCATATTTTTCTAATAATATAATTTATAAGATTTATCGTGAAGTCTGAAGATTTAAAAAGCTTGAGAATAAAAATATCTGTAGAAAGGCATAATAAAAAGGAAGAAAGGCACATGCAGCTGTAGGTAGGGTTATGATTATGGAGTAACAATGATGACGCATCATGTATAACACCTACCATTAATAACCCTTTTTCCATTTATAACCCCCACACTCTTAACGTTTCTTCTCCTTTGCTCATTACCCTCTCACTCCACTTCACTCCCCACAAAACCCTTTTCCCTTCTAATAACTTCTCATGTGGCCACCGTGGCTTAATTCACCCAACCGGTTCCGCAACACTCCACCGCCGTCACCGTCGCCCTCCTCATCTCCGTTGTCGTCGCATTCTCGATCTCGCTCCTTAAGCTTCTCCTGCTCATCTTTCAAAGACATTCAGAGCCTCCTCCAAGAAAAGCCCGAATCCGGCCCTACTGCTCCAAAATCTCCGTCGCTATTCCGCCGCGTCCGGATCTCCACCGCCGTCCTACGCGCCTGGGGTGCCTCGCGCGCTACCGTCCCCGCCGCTCTCCCGCCCGGCCTTGACCAAGGCGTCGTCGTCTACTTCACCAGCCTCCGCGTCGTCCGCCGCACCTTCGACGACTGCCGAGCCGTCCGATCCATCCTCCGCGGCCTCCGCGTCGCCGTCGACGAGCGCGACGTCTCCATCGACGACCGCTTCCGCGACGAACTCCACGCCGTTCTCGGCCGCCGCAGCAATCTCGCCTTGCCACGCGTCTTCGTCGGCGGCGTCTACATCGGCGGCGCCGACGATGTCCGTCAGCTTCACGAGAGTGGCGAGCTCCACCGCCTCATTGAACGGCTCCCGCGCTCGAATCAGAACGCTTGCGACTGTTGCGGAGGTTTCAGATTCGTAGTGTGCGATGAGTGCAACGGAAGCCACAAAATCTTCACCGAAAAAAACGGATTTCGAAGCTGTTCGTCTTGCAATCCTAACGGCTTGATTCGGTGCCCTGCTTGCTTCTTTGTGCACCCGCGCCACACCAAATAACTTACTCCATCGGTTAGTTACTGCTCACAGCTCACAGACAACTCACTGAAATAATTAAATTAATCATTTATGTTTATAAATAAATAAAGACTTTCTCACTTGCTTTTCTTCAATATGAGTACATTACATATATTAATTGAAATCGTGTAGTCTGGAGGATCTTCAAATCTGAATAGGCTTACGTCATTATTAATTGTTAATTAATTATTAATAGTATTTTGTTATTATTACACGGTTTTAGGGCTTATGATCTAGGTTTGATTTGTTGTAATGGCACAATTCAAACACTATTGATTCACTTGGTGCATGACATGCTGGAGTCATGTACTAACTGACAGCACACAATGGTATCTCTGAGAAGTTTCGTTTAGCATTACCAAATCATCCGAAATTGTTTGTGTCTGGTGGTGGGTGATGCCAAATTTGCTTCAAAGGGTCGAAACTGTTCTCACAGTTTTCGATTCAGTTTTTGTTCTTGTTCATACTCAATTATCATTGGGGTAGGTCGTGGACAATTGTCTTAGGAGGTGGGAACCGCGTGTGTTGGACCTTGTTTAGGGTCTGGCCCATTTTCTATTTCCCTCTTTTTTTTAGTACTGATTTTGATTGCTTGGCCCACTTCTTTTATAGTGCAAATTTCTTCATGCTCAATTCTCATCTTTTATCACGTTAACATGACCCCAGCTTGTCTCATGATCTATATTGTTTTGTCTTTATAATGTAAGGACTAACTATGAACAAAACAAAAAAGTTTTTTAAGAACTGAAATTATATTTTGAAGCGTCGTGGGATTCATTGTGCACCTTAAATCAGAATGAAAGTGGGTAGGAAGTTAGGAACTAGGATGAACATTGACTATGTTTATCCAAAAAAAACCTTCTTGGAGGAAAATACATTTGGTGCCATGATTGTTCTCGTGAAATTGTCATATGTTTATTTTATTCTGTGTTCTAAATTCTATGCAACATGCTACGCATGAAAGTGCATAGTTAGACAGAAGTCGAGCAATTGACTTGATGTGTTTTTTCTAATTGAAAATTATCATACATACAATCTAAATATAAGTATTTTTTTTTTAGTTTACATGAGAAGGAGAACTTCTAGATTTTGTTTTTGATAATGAAGTGAAAAAACCACAGTATTAACGCTCTTTCCAGATCTGTATGCTCTCTTACAAGCCCAAATATGCCTCACAATATCCACATCTCATGCCAACATTTCACATGATCCAAATAATATTCTTTTCATTATTATAGCTCATCTCAGCTGGAAAGATATCGTTGATCAAGAAATCAAAGCTCTACCTAAATAAACGCTTGGGAACTTGCTCCTTGCGCCCTTAACGGGCATGTCATGATCTTTAAATATGTTTTCAAATCAAAACTTAAACTTGGTGGGTCGAGGTATCCTTTTCACATGATCCATGACCTCTCTAGTTTTTAACTTCATTGAACACCTAAAGTCTCTTAGTCTCTTCATCCTTTTTTGTTTTGATTAACCCTAATAATTTCCAATACAGTGGGGTTGTCGGAATCATGATAAATAACTGTATAACCCTCTATTATAATTATCAATATATTGTGAATATTCATATTTGTTTTTTTTTTTAATTTTCATATTATATTATAAAGAGGTTTTTTGAATTTCATATTATATTATTAAGAGGTTTTTTGGATTTTTGATTTTCATATTAAACGGGTACAAGAACATAAATATACACCATACCTCATACCTCAATTGATTCGGCTTCCTCCTCACTGATCTCTCTCTAGAGGTTATGGTTATGGACTCTCTCTATAGGATAAATATCTACATATAAATGAAATTAGATTTATTTCTACAATCTCGACTTTCAGTAATGTGAGTGAAATCCAGTATTGTTAATGAAATTTGTGTAATCCACAGTAAATATTCCATTAAAATAGCAATTCAGTTTTTTTAGAGTAAATATTCCGCTAAAAGTGACAAATAGGCTATTGATAGCAAATATTTTGACCAAGTGTCATAGTTATCCAAAATTAAATAACAACAAACTAAAACTTATTTTATAATATACACATTTATAAAAATAATATTAATATGAAAATATTATAATTTTAGAGTACATTTCTTAAGTCTTTTATGTTCTTTCATTGTGATTTTACAATACCCTAATTTTAATATATTAAATTTTTAATATATGATATAATATCAAGATTAATATATTTTAAAAGTAGAGTAAATAGGACACAAATAAGCTCCACAGAGAATACAAATTCATAATTTTATCTTCTATTTTTTAAAACTATGTTTCAGTGGTGTTTTAAAGTCGAGTTGGATTCCCTCGACTTAAAGTATAACATAAAACAGGTTAAAAAATAAAAGGATACACCACTTTTTATAATTCAACCACAACCCAGTTACAGAGCAACCTTTTAGAAAATTATATAATTGGGCAGTAATTTTTTCTATAATATTTTAATTTTGTTTTCATCTGTAAATTACTTTTTTGTTTCATGAATTATTTTCCTCTAAATTAAATTCTGGCTTGAGATAACTCATGTTACAATTGTGGGACTAATAAAAATATCTATCATGTTTGATTTTTAACGATGTAAAGAAGTTAAAACTATAAGTTAATATACTAATAAAGAATAAAATATATAAGTTTTAATGTGAAATAATTAAAGTTCGTGAATGATATATCATAAGGAAGAAACAATAACACTTTTTACAAACTCAAATATAGAAATAAATCATAATTTTAAATCAATAAATTAAATTTAATCAAAATTAAAAGAATTATGATAATTAACTGGTTGTCATAAAAAACATAATCATATAAACTAAACCAAGGATACAATATTATGACACAACAATGAGAAAAGAAATTAGTTTTTAAAATTCATGATAACAATTTTAATGATAGAAAGATGTCATGTTTTAATGCGATATGCATATTTAGATAATTATATATAAATGACGAATATACATCCTCTCGATCATAAATTTTCTTGCTAATTATTTCTGGGTAATTATGCTGTTTATATGAGGTTTTTTATCTGCATTGTTAATCACTAATCTTCATAGAAAAAATATCTAACTGCCTATTTTTAGTAGGTTCTCTATTCAATCATATTGTTTCCTTTCAGATTTTCAAATTCAAAATTTTACCAACTTATCAAATTCACATGTTAGTAATTTTTTTTGGATTTAAATAACTAAAAAACATTTTAGATGAGGACAAAAATATTGTCAGATTAACTGCCTATTTGTATGTATTTTTTAAACAAAATTTAGCAGTGGGAGGATTTTCTCCCTTTGGAAAAAATTGTATTGTTTTATATAAAGAAGTATATAAACTCCCTTTTGACCTATAAATCAAATAAAGCTTAAATAGTACATACTTAAAATAATGTTTCACCCACCCAAAATGAACTTCCCTACGTATATATACTGTTTTTTTTTTCCTATGATACTTGTTAGGTACATGAACTGGTTTGATTTTACTCAAAGGTTAATTTTTAAAAAAATAATGTTTTCTTAACCAATTTATTTTGATAACATGCATGTTAGGAAAATGAGAGATAAATAATTTTCTTTTATAAATTATAACTCTTTTTCATTTTGAAATGACACTTTTCCATTCCAAAACTTAATATATTATGCATATAATAATAATAATTAATATTATTAAAAAAAGTTTAAGATATGTCTTAAGCTAAAACATTCATTGTCACTGTATTATCCTTGAAACATCATATTTATAATCAATTGTTTCTTTAAAACTATAATTAGATTTCCTAGAAGACCTGATTTTTCTCTATTTTTTTTTTAATTTGTTGATCCTCTTGTTGTTGTTTCTTAAGCATTGACCAACCTTATTAATTGGTAAACTTCCTAATAGTATATAATCCCTCAAATCTTGAAATAATGCATAACTTAACATTTACTTAAATTTGTATAGATTTTTTTATGTTACTGTATTATAATATAGGATAAATTTCTTTCATTAGCTTATTTAATTTATTTATTAATGTTTAAAATAAACCGAATTAAAAGAAGTGGAATAAGATATATACTTTTTCTCTTCACCCGTTCTTATATTGGATAACCCAGTCTCCATTTTATACAGTTAACCAATTAAAATTTTAATTATTTTTTAAAAATAAACAAATTTATCTTGCATAAGAGTTTATAATTAAATAATAGTTTATGATTTTTTTTATACTTTTTATTTCCTTTAAAATTTCCTTTGAATTGATCTCTTTTAGAAGGTTGCTAAAACTTTATTTATTTTTTCTACAGTTTTACTAATTAAATTATTCATTCTCTTTTTAATATTGAATAAATTTAAAAGATCGTACAAACTATCCAAACTTTTATTACCAAGTCAAACCCAGTGAATTTAAACTTATTCACTATATAATTAACTTATGTTATTTGTTGTTAAAATTACTGAACTTTTTTTAAAAGAAATTTCGTACAAAAATTTAGAAAAACAATTAAGATATAATAATTATATATATATATATATATATATATATATATATATATTCTCTTTACGGTTGTTGAATTATAATGAGTTCTTATAAGTGGAACTCAATCGTCTGCCCTTTTTTTCTTCCTCTTTAGTTTTTTTTTTCACTTTTTTTTACTTTTCTTTTTTCATACTTCATCTATTTGAAAAATTTGATCACACTCATCACTAGTTGAGAGTCAATAATCATTTATATTCAATAAGATTTTAAACGGTTTGTGTTTATTTTAAAGATTTATTCTTCTCTCATTTTTCTTACTATTAAACTAACACGAAGCCAAGTCCCTTGAGGAATGTCCATAAAACCTTTAACCATTACACCAATCAAATTTTGTTGTCATGTTATGATTATTATTATACTTATAAGTATAATTATCAATATTAATATAATTAATTAAATAAAAATTAATAACATTATTCATATATTTAATATCATTATTATTATTAATATTATTAAATAATATTAATATTATTGATATTATTAAATATTATCAATATTGTTAAATATTATCAATATTGTTAAATATTATTAATTTTGTTATATTACTAATATCATAAATACTATTATTATTATTAATATAATACTAATTTTATTATTTAAATTATTATATTAATATTATTAATTTTATAATATTAATAATATGTATACTTATTAGTTATGATTTTTATTATTTATGAATATTAATTATGATTTTATAATTTTTCATATTATAATAATATTTTTAATATTATGTATATAATTACTATGATAATAGTTGGTAGGTAATAGAGATTCGTGAGTAATAGTTGGTAGGTAATAGAGATTCGTAGGTAAAAGTTGGTAGGTAATAAGATCCGTGGGTAATAGTTGGTAGATAATGTTGAATTTACCTACGGATCAGAATCTGTGGGTAATGCCCGTATGTAATGTTGTTCATAGTTAATATTCGTAGATAATGCTGAATTTACCTACGAACTCAGATCCGTGGCTAAAAATTTGTAGATAATACTAATTCTTTTGTAGTGTAAGTTTTGATTATGGTTGATATTATGTATGATTGTGTATTGTTGAATATGTTTTCAAAATGCTCAAGTTTGAAATAAAATTAGTGTAGCTGAATGAATGAAATTTATTGTGTGATATCACTTTTGTTATAGGTTTCAATATTTGATGATTGTAATTGATGAAACTTAAAAAATGGACTATGTTGTTGTAGATGTTGATTTTTTTATATTTTCGCTCAAGTAAGCCAATTCTCCTTCAAACAAGCCAATTTTTATTTATTTTTTAGAATGTTAATTTCTATTTTTTTATAATTTTTTGTAGTTATTATTAATTTATTATTTTTCATGAGTATTTTAATTGTTAGGTTAGAATAGAATTATTAATTAGTTAGATTGTAATTAGAGTAATATTATTTTATAAATAATTGTAGGATTTATAATTGATATTATTTATTGAAATGCATGTATGATTAGATTAGATTTGTTAATTTTATATTACATGTATATTTATAATTATTTTATACGTGTTGATATTGAGTTCGGAGGTGTTTAACCCTCGACAATTATTTACCGTTTGAGAGACCCTTAATTTCCCGTTTAATACTGAATACATTTTCTAGGTGAACAGTTTAACAAGAACAATACTTTTTATTAGTTCATTAATACGTAACTTATTATTAGTACGTAACTTATTATTGACCTGTCATATATTTTACGTACTTTTGGTTCATATCATTTCAGAGGTCCACATAGTGCAAATTATCAGAAGTTGACATTGTTGAACCTAAAAGTTTATAATTTTTGTCTTCCTCTCTTCATTGTTTATCAAAATATCAATATTAACTTTTAATTTATATTGAATTTTCGTGTAATAAACCACCAGAAGGCTATGAGTGTGGTTACTACATTATGCAATGAAAGATTTATAAGGGTAGGGATTCAAAAATATTGGGAGAAGGTAATAATATTTAAATTATTTTTTTATAATAAAAATATATATACCTTAACACTAATTTGAACTTATTTTGTAATACAATTTTTTACAGATGATCAACCACTACCTTTGATAGCACTAGATTATGTGAAAAATGTTTGGGTCACATACTTCGTTAATTACTATTACTCTAGGATAGATAATGAATAATATATAGGAATTAGATAGATAGGAATATATATTAGTGTTTGTAATAGATTTATCAATGTATATAATTTGATTGTTTGAAAGAATGTGTTTGAATATGTATCTAGCTGACTTTTTAAATGAACAGGTTAATTAAGAGGAGGAAACGCATCAAACAAAATTGACTAAAATAAAGTTTCATAATAGACAGTAGTTGTTGTCAAAATCGTTGTTTATAAACAATATAGACGACGATTTTGACCAAAACCGTCGTCTATAATGAGACTATTTGAAAAAAAGGTAACAGGAAGAAGAGTATAGATGACAATTTTTGCCAAAATTGCCGTTTATACCCTTCTACGGGTATACTTTGACTATATTTGATTCTCATATACACTACAATCAAAATAATCGTCGTTTAGATGTGTCTTGTATGCAGATCGTAGTCTATTACTCAATAGTATAAATTACATGGTGATAGTTGCAGTTGCAAAATTGTTGTCTAAGAGTTATAAAAATCGTTGTCTATGAGCTTTTCTGATGGGAAAAACGCACGCGTAAACAACACACACAATCACAAATCAACTGCAGAAAATAAACAACACAAGATTTAACGTGGTTTGGTCGCCAACTGCAACCTACATCCACACGAGCAACTATTAGGTTTTATTCTTTTCCTGTTGCGTACAAAATTACAAGCGCAATGATCTCTTTACATAGAGATAATAAATGGACACAATGATTAATTATTATTACTCTAGGATAGATAATGAATAATATATAGGAATTAGATAGATAAGAATATATATTAGTGTTTGTAATAGATTTATCAATGTATATAATTTGATTGTTTGAAAGAATGTGTTTGAATATGTATCTAGCTGATTTTTTAAATGAACAGGTTAATTAAGAGGAGGAAACACATACATAATTGACTAAAAAAAAGTTTCATAATAGACAATAGTTATTGTCAAAATCGTTGTTTATAAATAATATAGACGACAATTTTGACCAAAACCGTCGTCTATAATGAGACTATTTGAAAAAAAATAATAGGAAGAAGAGTATAGATGACGATTTTTGTCAAAATTGTCGTTTATATCCTTCTACGGGTATACTTTGACTATATTTGATTTTCATATACACTACAATCAAAATAATCGTCGTTTAGATGTGTCTTGTATGCAGATCGTAGTCTATTACTCAATAGTATAAATTACATGTCAATAGTTGTAGTTGCAAAATTGTTGTGTAAGAGTTCTAAAAATTGTTGTCTATAAGCTTTTCTGATGGGAAAATCGCACGCGGAAACAACACACAATCACAAATCAACTGCAGAAAATAAACAACACAAGATTTAACGTGGTTCAGTCACCAACTGCAACCTACATCCACACGAGCAACTATTAGGTTTTATTTTTTTCCTGTTGCGTACAAAATTATAAGCGCAATGATCTTAAATAGAGATAATAAAGGGACACAATGATTAATTATTATTACTCTAGGATAGATAATGAATAATATATAGAAATTAGATAGATAAGAATATATATTAGTGTTTGTAATAGATTTATCAATGTATATAATTTGATTGTTTGAAAGAATGTGTTTGAATATATATCTAGCTGATTTTTTAAATGAACAGGTTAATTAAGAGGTGGAAACACATACATAATTGACTAAAATAAAGTTTCATAATAGACAGTAGTTGTTGTCAAAATCGTTGTTTATAAACAATATAGACGACGATTTTGACCAAAACCGTCGTCTATAATGAGACTATTTGAAAAAAAGTAACAGGAAGAAGAGTATAGATGACGATTTTTGCCAAAATTGCCGTTTATACCCTTCTATGGGTATACTTTGACTATATTTGATTTTCATATACACTACAATTAAAATAATCGTCGTTTAGATGTGTCTTGTATGCAGATTGTAGTTTATTACTCAATAGTATAAATTACATGCTGATAGTTGCAATTGCAAAATTGTTGTCTAAGAGTTCTAAAAATCGTTGTCTATAAGCTTTTCTGATGTGAAAACACACAATCACAAATCAATTGCAGAAAATAAACAACACAAGATTTAACGTGGTTTGATCACCAACTGCAACCTACATCCACACGAGCAACTATTAGGTTTTATTTCTTTCCTGTTGCGTACAAAATTACAAGCACAATGATCTATTTAAATAGAGATAATAAAGTGACACAATGATTAAGCTCACTCACTAAACATGTGTCTAGTGAGTCCAACCCAATTGGTCCTAGCTTCATACCCAACATTTTCTACACCAATTTTTCTTGTAAATATTTAAAATTAAAACTTACTTATTGAATTAAAAACAAGCTTAGAACTTAATTTATAACTCAACTATTATTTAATAAATAATTATCAAGCAACTATTCAATAAACTTTTGGTCAAGTAATATTTATATGATTTTTTAATGACAAGTCTCGGAGAAAATATTGTCTTGGTATGATCACCATATATATATTCAAGCACAAGTCTTATAGTCAAGTCATAGCCTCTAAGAGCATAGAAGAAATAAGAAATGGACATAAAAGAATGAATGAATGGCTGTGTTTTTTTTATAAGGATGATATGATGTGGGAGAAAGGTAAGTTTTGGGGCCATTTATATATATATATGAATGATAAAATCTAGATTTTAACATGTTTTATTTCTATGTAAATATATTTTTATCTTGTTTGAGAAAATTTTTATATCTTGATTTAAATTTTTACCACTAATTTTAACATTAAATAAAAATAGAAATATTAGCTAAAATATTTAAGATGATAAAAATATTTCAAATTAAAATAGTTATATTATTTTTATGTATACAATTCCATTAAATATTTTTTTTAAAATAATACAAATACATACATTTTTTAATAATTTTTAATTAAAAATATTGTGTGAATACTATTTTGTATATTACTTTTATTATATAATCATTATTTTTTAACAACTATTATCCAAAGAAGATAATCACATATTATTTTTTTTATTTTATATTGCATAATACATGACACGTGTTTATAACTTTCCACGTAAAAAAACATCAGTAAAAGAATATATCATAAACAAAAATTACTTTTTATATTCTTTTTTTAATTGCATAAAAAATACGAGTTTTAGGTAACATTATTCATAATAACTAAAATCAAACAAAATCAAATTTATAGATTTTTAAAATCTATTTATGCCTGAAATATATTAAACTATATACTCAAATTACGTTAAAAGTTTTTAGTGAAAAAAAATCTGATATTTGATATTTTGAGGTGAAATTTTGTCAGAATAAGAATATTAAAATATACAATCAGACTTCATAAAGAGACAATAAAAACTATTTTTAAAAATAATATAGTTATTAAAATCTTGAAACAATTAATAGCATCACAAGATATTTTTTAATATATTTCCCTGAAATTAACTATAACGTATTAAAAAGGTTATGTGAACATGTTATTGTCCTTGGCTCTCAGTGCTTGCACCGTTCTACTATTATGACTTGTTAGCTCAGTGACAGCGAACGCGCTTTCAAGTCTCTTGGGTCCATTCACTGATACAAAACACACACCAATCTCAACTGAATGTGTCATTACATGTTACCTTAGAACTTAGAACCAGTCCATGGTTTATACCTTAGACATCACCCTTTTGCTTCTTTCTTTCTATATCTTCTCCAACGTAGCTTCCTTTGGATATTAACCTTTAATTCTTGCAAGAAAGACCGTGTACTTGCAGCAAGAATGGAAAAGAAAAGGAAACTCAGTCGGTTGCAGGATCTTTATATAGCTTGGCGGCTTGTGGCGGTTTTTTTCTTGTTTCAGAACTTGGGTTTGTGCTGTTCTTTGAATGAAGAAGGTACTTGACTAGTGCTGGGATTTTGGGTTTGTGGAATCTTGTGGCTACTTGGATCATGCTGAAACGTGGTTTCTGTGTGCAGGTTATGCTCTTTTGAAGTTGAGGCAGAGAATAGTGAGTGACCCTTTTGGTGCTTTGTCAAATTGGGTTGATGATGAGGCGTCTTTTGACCCTTGTAATTGGTTTGGAGTTGAGTGCTCAGATGGAAGAGTTGTGGCCTTGTAAGTGCTGATTTTTAGCCTTTTTCTCAGAAACTGCTTATTTGGAAACAATGCTGTGGTATAATTTATGGTCACATTAGAAAAGAAGAGGAGTGTTTATGTTTTTTCTTTTTAATTTTCTAAGTTCTCTTTGTGTCATCAAATTCATTTGGCTCAATGGATTTTAAAAGTGTTTTAACTCAATTTATGAACTCCACAGACAGTGGTTGTTGTCATATAACAAATTTTCATAATTAGTCTCTCAAGTTAAAATTATTAAATTATTCACCAGTGTTCATATTATTAAACACGAAAGATGGATTTGCTCAGGAGTTTGAAAACTCCACAAACATGCTGTTACGATAACAGTTTTTGAACATTTGTCTCCTGTGTTTTATCTAATCACTAGTGTTTTAAACTAGAGTGATTTTTTGCTCAGGAATTTGAAGGATCTCTGCCTTGGAGGAACTCTGGCACCTGAGCTTGTGAAACTTGTCCACATAAACTCCATGTAATTTTCGTTACCTGGTTGCATTCACTATCTCAGTTCCTTTCCTTCATTAATTCTATTTTGGCCTTTGTTCTAATAATTGGAGGGTGAATATAGTATTTTGCGGAACAACTCTTTCTCTGGGACCATCCCTGAAGGATTTGTGGAGTTAAAAGAATTGGAGGTTTTGGATTTGGGATACAACAACTTCAGTGGACTTCTACCAGCTGATCTTGGGAGTAATATCTCCCTGGCAATCCTGTAGATGACCCTCTTTGAACAGTTCAATTTCACTTTTCTTTTTCAGAAAATTCTGCCACATATACTCACTCAGTTTCTTCTAATTGTAGTTTGCTGGATAACAATGAATTTCTTGTTGGTTTCTCTCCGGAAATCAATGAACTGAGGATGCTTTCTGAGTGCCAAGTAGATGAAAATCAGCTAACTTATGCTGCTAAAATGCCAGCTTGCATAGAAAGAGCCACCACATGGTATGTTACTAATTAATTGAAAGGTGGTCCATCTCTGGAATTATGTACTTGTATTTTGTATTCTAGTCGTGTTCATTATATATATATTCTCTTAGTATGATAGGCTTATCCTATTTCTTTTTTCTAAAAAACAAGTTCACACATTTTTCTTTTTAAAGGCATATTGGTCAAGGTAAAGGTACTACTCGTGGCCTACTTCAACGTCCAAAACTATTCCATCGTGAAAATAATGACTCTCGTAATCGTGCGGTTAATCCACCTCAAGAGAAGCCTTCTCCTCATTTACCAGTGCCAAAGCTAACTCCCCCTGAGAAAAATGCTTCTAGTTCTCCTTCTCCCCATTCTACACCAGGTTCTGGAGCACAATCCAAAACTGAAAAAAGCACTTCACCAAAGTTTCATATGTTGGTTGGAGTTATAGGTGGTGCAGTGTTTCTTCTTTTTTCATCCATTGGCATATATATTTGTAAAACAAAGGTGGCTAATGTCAGACCTTGGACCACGGGACTAAGTGGACAGCTTCAGAAGGCATTTGTAACTGGTAAATCTAAGCAGCACACAATTTTTATCATGATAAAACTTAGATACAGTTGTAAAGTGTTTTAATGTTCTCAAATCAAATTTGAAGTTTTACTTGATATTACATGATCTCGTGTGAATTTTATTACACATATTATCAAAATAAAACTTCAAATCTAAAAAGAGAATATCACAAAATATCCCTAAGGAATTGCCTATCATGCTAGGACCTACATCATTAGGTACAAGGTCTACTACTTATTATTAAAAAACTGTACTTCTGTTTCTAGGAAGGATCATGTCTTTTTAATAAAAAATAGAAGATCTAAATCCCATAATGCATACTGACTCAGGATTCCTGAAACACCACAAACAATAGGAACTTATTTAACTTGTTTTCAGGGTTCTTCGGTCATCTTATTGATCTGGCTTTGAATGACTGCATGCCAATATTATTGAGCAAGATTTGTAATGCTCATATGCAAGTGTTCTGCCTGTGTACATGCATAACAGAGTTCTACATTTTCAGGTGCGCAAAAGCTAAGGAGATTGGATCTTGAAGTAGCATGTGAAGATTTTAGTAATGTAATTGGTACTTCACCTATTGGCACACTGTACAAAGGAACTTTGTCTAGTGGAGTTGAAATAGCTGTAACTTCTGTTCCGGTGACATTATCCAAGAATTGGTCAAAGACTTTAGAAGTTCAATTTAGAAACAAGGTATCAATTATCATAACAGAAAAAGACCAAACAAACTTAACAGTAGAATTGCAATTTAAGCATTGTAATTATAACTAACCGTTGTGGTTTCAGATAGATACGTTATCGAAAGTGAACCACAAGAATTTTGTCAATCTTATTGGATACTGTGAAGAAGAGGAGCCTTTCACCAGAATGTTGGTTTTTGAATATGCCCCAAATGGAACACTATTTGAGCATTTACACAGTGAGTGTTTTATCATTTTAGAGTAATTATAACACCAAGTATAGCAACATGCTTTCTTTAACACGTTCTAAATTATTGTTTAACGTTGTTGAAAGTCATAGAACTAGTTATTGTTGTGTTTGAGTTGGTGAATAGGCTGATGTGTTTGTTCTTGTGAATGGCAGTAAAAGAGGCTGAGCACTTGGATTGGTTAACAAGGCTTAGAGTTGCAACGGGTATGGCTTACTGCTTGCAGCATATGCACCAATTGGATCCTCCTATGGCCCTTATCAAGCTGAATTCTCAAGCTGTTTACTTGACTGATGACTATGCTTCCAAACTCTCAGATTTGAGTTTCTCCTATGACATAACCTCAGCTGAGAGAAAAGCTATTGACGTGCCAAAAGCAACTCTTGAAAGTAATGTTTATAGCTTTGGTGTTTTGTTATTTGAGATGGTTACTGGTCGTCTCCCTTATTCAGTGGAACAAAGGGACTCACTTGAAAACTGGGCATCACACTATTTACAAGGAGACCAACCCCTCAAAGATATGGTGGATCCAATTCTTGTATCTTACCAAGAGGATCAGCTGGAACAAGTTGCTGCATTGATTAGATCTTGTGTGCACCCTGATCCAAAGCAAAGACCAACAATGAAAGATGTCAGTGAGAGACTAAGAGAGATAACAAAGATAACACCCGAATCAGCAGTTCCAAAACTTTCTCCACTTTGGTGGGCAGAGCTTGAGATTGCTTGTACATAAGCGCTTTGAAACCAGTGAAGCAGATTGTAGTTAAGCTCCAGAGGTTTTAGCATTGTGATGTGATCCTTTTTTCCTTAGGTGAAGGCATAAAAAGTTGCTAAGATGTATCTATTTTTGTTATGTTGTAGAACATGGTCGCAAATGACGTGTGGGAGACCAAAAAAGTGGGGTGATGTTCTTTCGGTGCTTCTTTCAATTGTAGTTTATGGAATTGCACAGAGAAGCAGTTTTTTGTATATCAGTTCATTTCAATTCAGTTCATGAGGCGAATCAAGATATTTCAAACTCTTTCATTCTGTTCAAATGGGTCAAACAAACTATAGTTTCTAGGATTAGATTTCGGGGAAAGTAAAATTTCCTTCAACTTAATTTTTACTTCTCTCTTCCATCATTTCGATGGTGGAGATCATGTTTGCTGATGACAATTCAAAAACTTCATCATTCTTTTTGTCTTCTTCTTGCGCATGGTCCCTTAGGTGCTACAAAAACAACTAATTATTAATACGAACAAGCAATTAGTTTAGAGGATCAATTATTAAGTTTATTCTTCTTTCTTAAAAAGATGCACCACTAATTATAAAGTTTCTTATAGACATATGTTTATGAGAGATAATCCTGGTTGAATTGATCTGATTATTGTAAATAACAAAATTCACTTTCCAAGTATTTGACATTATTATGTACCTAACATTCATATTTGAACATTAGTTAAACTAAAATAATTTCACATCGATTGATCCACGTGTTTTTTAGTATGACATTCTTGCTCACAACGGTTACGAAATTAAACATAAAAAGTAACAATACGTACATCCTTTCAGAAACTGGTTTGGAAAACTCCTAAAATTCTCCATTTAGGATTAACACGAAGAGACGAGAGAGAGAAAGAGTTTGGGAAGAAAATAAAAATAAAACTTCTTATTATTGTCCATGAGAGCTAGACAAAGATGGTATATATACAACATAAAAGACTGAAACAGAAAAACCAAAGCCAACAAACTAACTCATGAGACGATCTAGTGGTAGATGATTCACACAAACTGACTAGACAATCTATAGATTTTAGCATCTTTTCAAAGTGGGAATATATATTTATCATTTCAAGCTTGGAAAATAAACTTTTGAACATAGAAGGATGAAGGACTTTAGTAAAAATGTTTGCATCTTGAAGAAAAGAGACAATGGGAAGAAGCTTTAGTAATCCAGTATTGATTTTTTGTCAGATGATGTGACAATCTATCTCGATATGCTTCATTTTCTCATAAAACACTTGATTTGAAGTAATTTGTATGGCTGATTGGTTGTCACAATAAAGGAGAGTCATTTTTTAAAAAGGAACATGGAGGTCTTTAAGAAGGTAAATGGTCCATTGAATTTCACAATTAGTTGGAGCAAGCACACATATTCTGCTTTAAAGGAACTATTGGATATAGTGACTTGTTTATTTGATTTCCATGATATAATAGAGTTACTCAGATAGACTGAGTAGTCTGTGACAAATTTACGAGTCCGAGGACAAGTTGCCCAGTAAGAATCGTTGAAGGCTTTGAGCTGAAGAATGTTGTTGTTGCTTAGAAAAATACCATGACCAAGAACTCCTTTTAGATATCTGAGAATTTGATGATGAGTAGTAGGAGGGGAAACAAATTGACTTAATTGATGAACCACATAAGTGATATATAATCAAGTGTTAGTAAGATATATGAGCTAACCAATGAGTCTTTTATAGAGAGAAGAATCAATATCATTAAGTTTGTTAACAATCTCAGCATCAAAACAAAAAGAGTAAGCCAGTGGTGTATAAGACAGAACACAAGTTATCATGCTAGTTTATTTGAGAAGGTCTAGAGTGTATTTGCACTGAGAAACATGTATGCTTTTACTGTTGTGAGTAATCTTAAGACTGAGGAAATAAGTGATATAGATCCTTGGGATGAAGGTAATCAAAGATTGTTCTAAGAAGTTGATATGACTATCACAAGAGTAGTAAATTGAGAAAGTTCTCAAAAGATTCAACATGGATAAGGCAAGCCCCGTTAGTGTTCCACTTGCTGAACATTTCAAGCTAAGCACAATGCAATGTCCAACTAGTGAAGAAGAAAAGAAAAAGATGAGCAAAGTGTCTTATTCTTCTATTGTAGGAAACCTAATGTACACCATGATTTGCACAAGATCAGATGTTGCCCATGTAGTTGGTGTTGTGAGTCAATTCTTGTCCAATCCTAGCAAAGAGCATTGAAATGCAGTGAAGTGGACACTGAGATATTTAAAGGGAACTAATAAAAGATGTTTATGTTTTATGTTTTGGTAATGAAGATCCTATGTTGGTAAGATACATAGATGTAGACATGCTTGGAGATGTAAACTCCATAAAATCTACATCAAGGTATCTAACTACTTTTGCAGGGGAACTGTATCTTGACAATTCAAAAGTTACAAAGATGTGTTGTTTTATCAACAACTGAAATAGAGTACATTGTTGCATCTGAAGTTGGCAAAAAGGTAAACATAATAAAAACCTCTTGCATGAATTGGGTCATGTTCAAGAAAGAAATGTTATCCATTCTGACAATCAAAGTGTAATCCACCTAGCTAAGAATACTACAGTTCATTATCGGGCAAAACACATTGATTATTGTTATCATTGAATACAAAATGCTTTTGAGGATGGTGAGTTGCAACTAGAGAATGTTCATATATATGACAAATAGTAAGACATGTTGACCAAGACAATTTCAGTTAAGAAGCTAACAGACTATTGCAAGGGAGCTGGATTAATAAACCCCTAAATTAAGTCGGGAAGGGGGAGATTTGTTGGGAATCTCTCCTTAATTAATAAGAGACTGATGACTATTCTACGATAAGTGTACCGTGATAGAAGTAATAAATTGTCCTTAAGGACGAATATTAAACTCACAAGAAACAGTTAAATTCTCAAGTATAATATTCATTAAATATAAGACAATATGTAAAAATTTGTTGAAAGGTTGTGTGTATGATGCATTTGTAAGAAATTAAATAAAACAAAGTAAATAATTTGTATGAGTCAATTGGGATTGAGATTCATCCTTCTTGCTCGTTTGTATTTCAGAAACATATAATATTCCATCTTGATTAACATTGATGCATAATATAAAAATCATTCATATTGATTCATCGCATACAAAATTATTAAGAGAGTTTCCTAAATATCGATTTCTCGCATATTTATAAAAACTTCTTATTATTACGAACAAATGTTATAAAACAATCAACATTTCAAGTATATTTCTAATTACGCTTAGGCTAAGTGACATCTTTATTCATAATATATCCATGTGACAAGTATTAGTTATCCATTATCTCTTTATGAAGAAAGTTTCTCTCTTCTTCTCTATATAAAAGGAACTTGTGAGGAAAAGAAAAGGCAAGTAAGTGAGAAGAGCAACATAGAGTAAATAAGAGAATTGATATTCACCATAGTTTGAGATTATAAATTTTAGTGAGGTTAGAAAGATATTGTATTCCAACATATTTATGTGAGATTAAGCGTGAGAAAACCAAATATTATAATTATATTTTTATAATAAAGACATTTTATGGACTATGTTACGTGGATTCTTACTTCTCAAGTTAAAGATCTATTTTAAAAAAATCTATAATTTTATTTTATTTTACTATATTTTTTTTTTATCTACTTATTCCTTCTACTAAACTTCCATTTTGTACTTACACAAATATGGAAGAATTTAGTTTTGATTTTCTGAAGAGGACAGAACCAAAATTCTTCCACTTTATATCATAATAGCTGCAGAGAAATTTTCTAGCCCACTAATATTCTTTATGACGTTCATCCAGCATATCCATACAAATAATCATCATTTTTAATAAATAATTTAGTTTCTTAAATAATTGAATTAAAAATATGATTATGGCATTATGTAACTGTCCATTTCCTTTACCATTTTATGATAAAATTGGTAAATTATATTTCGTCCTTTTTTCCAAAAGCTTTTTATTAGTTTGAAAATTATATACTTTTTTTTTTGAAAGATTGGTGACAAATTCCTGCGCTTTGCATGGTTTACGCGTTACATTGATGCTGAAAAAATTATTAACTGCAGATTAAATATATGTTATACTTTAATATAATTTAATGTGAATAAATTTCTTCGTAACTGAGAGTAATATTATCTTTGCAATTTTCAATGTACTCGACGCTCATCAATTTTAATTGTTATTATTTATTTAAGAATGTATAAGGAAAAATGAAAAAAAAAAAATTTCTCAGCAAAGGAAAAATGAAATTGTAAACATCACTATTTATTATTACATTCATAATGTTATTTTATCTTTCAAAATTTTAATGTTGAAAAATAATTACCCAAAAGTCAAATTGAAATAAAAAATATTCTCAAAAGAATTGTCTATATCAAATGTAAATATATAATAGATATTTATGTCTTCGACAGAGATAATACTATTGCATTAAAAAAAAAAATTAATTAGGCACATCTGGCGAAAAGGACAGTATAATTTAGCCTAGCCCAGAAAAAGTGTGGATAATCTTTTTCAAAGATAATTATAAAAAAAAAACTTTAAAAATTAAAGATATTTTTATAGATTTAAAATGTTTTGGAAATGTGTAATTTATAGTTTTTTTTTAATAGCGGAAAGCTTTTTTTAAAAAACGGCTATTGCTTAGTGTGTAACAGACTGAACTGAATCAACTACTTCTACTCGCACTCAGTCTTTGGTGTGTTGTTCCATGCCAATAACAATGACAAGCACTGAAGAACCCTCTCTTCAACACTCAACCAACGGCGATGCGGAACCTAACCACCACCACGATATTGAAGATGATGAAGAAGAAGAAGATGATGACCAATACGACGAGGACGACGACGTCGTTCAGCAACCGAATCGCGGAATTCCCCAATCGGCAGCGACCAAGCTGCGCGAGCAGCGTTTCAAGGTGGAAACCCTATCGCGGCGGTTGTCGTCGGAGCTGGTTCCGATCCGAGTGCACGACGTGGTCATAAACGGCAACACTAAGACCAAGGATTGGGTAATTCAAGCGGAGCTCAGAGGCGTAGAGAACGCCACCAGCATGCAGGAGCTTATGCAAGTTTCGCAAATCGCCATTGCCAGGCTTCAGGAACTCCAAACCTTCGATTCCTGCATGTTTCGCCTCGAGGCTGGGCCGCGAGAACTCCCAAACACTGTCAATGTCATTGTCGACGTTGTTGAAACCGGTAACAAAGTTTCAGCCAAATTCAACGTTTATAACAAACCCTCGGTACACTTTCTTCTCATCATTTTGATATAATGCATTGACTTGAACTGGATACATGTAACTTTGGTTTGAGGCATTGCATTGTACAGAAACGAGTGTGCAAATATACGAGAGCGTATCAAGTGAGAAGTGAGAAAATTAACTGTGATCTTTAGTATTACTTAGCTAGTCAAGCATAGATTTAAGTGAAACTAACCTTGACAGTCTATGGCCTCACGCTTTTTAAGTATATTCTACTGCATCATAGTATTTAGACAAAACTTACTTTAAGTTCCTAAGGTGTTGTCTCTACTATTTTTCATCAGAATTGGATATTCATCTCGGTAATTTATATAATCCTTTAATACAAAGCTTTATTGTTGGATTACTGAGATGATACTCTAATTCTGATGAGAGAACAATACAAACAACACCTATGGGAATGTATCTAAGTTTTGTCCGAACAATTTTTTTCCTGTTTGGTTTGAGGTGTCAACAAGGGCAAGGGAATCTAATTTTTATTTGTGCGAAAATTGTGTTGTTTGTAGACTAGTTCTTGGACTGCTGAAGGTGCTCTTAAGTATAAGAACTTTTTGGGCTATGGTGATCTATGGGATGCTTCTTTGGCCTATGGGGCCAACCAAGGGACTGAGGTGAGTGCCGGGGTGCATGCCCCTCGAGTTAGAGGGTTTTTAACTCCTATTGTGGCACGGCTATCCATGCTTTCCCAAGATTGGCAAGAGGCTTCCTCGTACAAAGATCAGTTACTGGGTGCTTCTCTTGGCTTGATCTCGACGGAGCACCATGACTTAGCATACACTCTTGGATGGCGTACCTTATCAGATCCATCACAGATGTCATCCAGGTCTATAAGAAGGCAGCTTGGTCATGGTTTAGTGTCTTCTTTGAAGTATACATTTAAAATTGATAGGAGAAATTCTCCTATCAGACCAACAAAAGGATATGCTTTTCTTTCCTCCACACATGTTGGTGGCCTTACTCCAGATCACAGGAGCTTGCGGTTTCTGCGCCAGGTGTGACTAAATCCTTTTATTTTCCTTCAATTAATATTAATCTGATACTCTGCAAATTTAAGGACAATGCTTAATACATATTAACACTCGTGTTAAATGATTTTGGTGTAAGAAGTATTGAAATAATCTCGAGAGTGGCTAGAATTCACAAATTGATGTGATCTGAAATTTTAAAATGATTTGATAGAATGAATAAGTAGAGAAATATATGACCAAAACACTATATTTTTTTATATGGAAGGAGTTCATCTCCTTCATCAAAGATCTCTTCTCTTATAAGTAGTCGTTGCATTTGGAAAAACACTGAAATTGCTTCTTCTTTTTCTGTTTTTAAGTTTTGTTTTTTCAAAATCTATTTATTGTAGAAAAAAATTAAATATTTTTATCTTAAGAAGTGCACTAACAAATGGCCCCCTATACGTCATTTGTTACCATGTTGACCTCATTCAGTTGGATTTTATTGTTTGTGATGATAAAGGGGTACTTGCTACTCTCCCTTGGGACAATGCGTGTGATGAATGATAGATATATTTATTTTTCGTTTTCGTAATTAATTTGTCTCTAGAACTTGATTGGTTGCTTATAGCCTTATTATTCATTTTTGAGTTCAATATCCCTTGGTGGGACTGAAATCTCACCTCAGTGCAAATGTCCAAGGAAGGATTTCACAAGTACGAGGTTCAAGGAACTCTTTGCCATTTGCAGCCTATCCTGCATGAATTAGATGCAAAGTGCTCTTTAATATTTTAACGTATATCAAATCAGTTCTAGATGCTTTGTGTCTTCTAATTTAAAGAGATAATATTTATGTACTTGCTTCATATATGGGCATGTGAGATTAGCCTATAACTAAGAAATTCAGCCAAGATAATTAGATAAACCTTACTGACCAAAATATGTATTTCCTTTTGAACAATAATTTGGAAAAGTCAAACAAATTTTTCATTAGGAGGGCTATTTTGTAGAGGGAAGGGACTTGGGTTCTGATTAAGATACCACTTATATGGGGAAGTATAATAAATGCTATGTCACGGATGCATTTTAGTAAAAATTTCCCTTGTTCCCATTTCCAGTCTTTCTTGGATGATGCTAACAAGTGCAACTTTCATCTGACATAGATTTTTATTTTCTATGAATCTAAATCTTACTGGTTAAATCTTGTTGTTTTTATCATTAATTGAGACCTTGAATAAAATAATATAAAATAAAAACAAGAAATAGAGAAATGAATAATCAAACTACCCCAAAATAGTTTGTTTGTGTTGTTGGACATCATTATGACTAACATTATGGGGCTGTTTCTTCTTTCTTTCCACTTGTTTTTCTATGAGTTAGTTCATGGTAAATTATATTTCTTTTTCTTTATTTTTACCTCTCTTTAATAACTTTAACCAGTGGTAGGAAGATAGTTCCCATAATTTTTGTGCGGTTGCACTGTGTATGGCAAAGGAATCAGTTACTGGATGGTAGATGCATGGCCTGCTCATTCTTTTTCTTGGTGATTTGTGCTGGATGCTTTTGGTTGTAGTAATTGTTGAGGATGAGGCAGCCTTTAAGGCATGGACTATGGTCACAGTAACATAACATTTGTTGTAGAAAACATCGTGTAAACCTCCATTTTCTTCCTGAAATTATAAAGGGATGTCATAATAGTCTGTGGGTTTTAACGCTGGGAAATAAGTCCCTGAACTTGAATTGCGTTTGTCCCTGTTGTTAGTCGTCTACTAATTCCTTTGGCCAATATTTCATGTGGTACTTTATCTGCCATTTTGACACCCTGGTATTTTACAGTAACATATGACAATGTAAGGAAGAAGTGGCCATTACTACAAATAACTGGGCATCCATGTTTCTGCCAAAAGGGCAGATAGCATGGCACATCAAACGTTGGTTAATGAAGTTAGTGAATGACTATTTATAAGGACTAACTTGACTAACAGAATCCAATTTCTGAGACTTATTTGCGAAAAGTTACATGCAGAGACTATTATGATAGTGCCTTACAATTTTGGGGACAAAAATGGTGTTTACTCTTCTACATTGTAATTTTTATTTTCGGTGCTGTTATATTTGAAAACTCTTTATTGAGCAACTCTGTTAACTCTAAAGTTCTAAAGCAGGAGTTTGATGTTCGCTTTGCCGTCCCTTTTGGGTTTTACAATACAGCTCTAAACCTTGGGATATCTGCTGGTGCTGTTTTTCCATGGGGTCATGGATTCAAAACCAAGCCATCTCCCCTTCCAGAAAGGTTTTATTTGGGCGGTGATTTTTCTCCAGTTTGCACCCTAGGAGGGCCAACAACCTTATGGGGATTTAAAACTAGAGGATTAGGTCCTAGTGAACCTCGGAGGGTAAATAGAGATGGATCTGATGATGACAACGTTGATTCCTCTGGATGGGACTTCATTGGCGGAGATCTTGCTGTTACTGCTTTTGCTGATCTCTCTTTTGATCTTCCAATTAGGTGGTTGAGAGAACATGGAATACATGGTCATGTTTTTGCTGGTTCTGGGAATGCTGCGAAATTATCTCAGAATGAATACAGGCACTTCTCTCCTCGGAAGTTCTTGGAATCCTTTCGAATGTCTGTGGGATGTGGATTTGTTATTCCTACTAGACTCTTCCGCCTAGAGGTCAGCATCTATTTTAATTTCTTTATATTTAATTAGAAAGATCAAACTAACTAAAAGTTGAGAGTTTGGGGAGAGTTTGAAGTAAAATGTCAGTTATGAAGACAAAATAGAGGATTTTGGGTAAACATGTTATATTTCGACAATAAAGAGTGTGAAGAAAAGAAAAGAGAATTATAGAATTTTTTTAATCTTGAAGTCTTGTTAGTGGGTTAAATCATTTTACTCTTTTTGGTCTTTTCCCACATTCAGTTTTGAACTGACCACTTATGACATATCTGTATGTATTTATCAGCAATGATATCACTTGGTATTTGAATTTAGCAAGGTAAGTTTAGGTGAACAATCTGTTGAATTGATAGGTTAGGATTGTTACCAGGATTAGTAGATCTCTTTCTTGTGGTACCCATCTCCCGCACTCCACCATACCTTTTTTTTTTTTCTTTCTAATTTGCTATTTATGTGTTTCTTCACGAACGTATATCTTGTTTCAGGGTAACTACTTTTACATACTCAGAAAGGGTGAGCAAGATCGTGGGAAGACTGGATTTAGGTTTAGTTTTTCAGCTCCTTGGTAGCAGCCGTTCTCTACCATTTTTTGTTATATTTTGATGTAGTTCTCCAATCGTTAAATAGTTCTTTGCTATCTCGGCACGGTATTTTCATTTTCTTACCTTAAGTGTAGCAAAATACGAGGGCATTCATTCATAGCATATTTTCTCACCGAAAATAACGCACTCTATACTGCAATTTTAGATGCATTGCCACTGAGAATTCTTAACTTTTTCCAGCTTGCTTGGATTGTAAAGTACAAACCACTCTTTCATTGGTTGAGATTTCATCCGTGTGGAGATTTTTTTAGTCATACTTTGTAATTTCTGCGTATTTTTCTGTAATATTTTGTTTCTTTTGTAAGATGCAGTTAGACCCATCATATGCACGGACTACAAAGCTTATGATTTCTAAATTTAATGGTTAAATAGTTTTTATAAATAAGTTATTTTAGGATAAATAATATACTCTTGGATGTTTCAGAAATATATTATTATTAAGGTATCAATTAATAATTATTTTTTAGATAAAGTTTATATGCTTGATTATTTTTTATTATATTTCTAATATATTATTTAGTTACAATAAGACTTAATATTATAAAAGTATCCAACTAAAAGGTAAGTTATAAAAGATGCGATTAACTTTCATTATTTTCTCATTATTGTTTATATATGTGATTACTCATTTCAAGTGATCGAAATTTCACTCCATTTGACTTAAAGGTGGACTAGTTTCTGGTAAGAACATAGAAATGATCATTTAAATTTATAATAAAATATTTAAATTTTGAAATAAAGTTAGTTTTAAATTGAAATGGATAAATTATTAAGAAGATCAATTATACAAATAAAAATAAAGTAATAATATAATTAAAAATATGCCAAGAAGTTCTAATTAATTAAGAAAAAGAAGATAATAAGTAATATAATAAAAATAGCTGGTGTAGGGAGGCGATTTTATTAATGAACTAGTCCATGATGCGTTGGTATTTGTTTGTATATAAATATCAAAAGTGTACTCAATAAAATTAAATTGAAGCAGAAAAACTATTGGTTAAAAGTTTGGATGTAGCTTGCTATTTTATTTATTTATTTTGTATATAATAAACAACTTCATTTAATTATACTTGATAAATTTAGTCATTAAATTTGAAACAAATGTTAGATGACATACAAAGGGTATGCAGTTTTAATTTATATAAATTATGATTCTATAATAAAATAACTTTTTTGGTAACTACAACTTTATTTTTATTTTTTTGCATATTTTTCAATTCTTGCCAAATTCTTTTGTAAAGAACAAATAGTTTATTAAAATTAAAAATGAATAATATAATATAAACTTAGAAGACCTTAACGACGTTGACATAATTAAAAATTGAAAATTAAAATCAAATAATTATAATATTGGAGGATCAAAATTGCAATTAAATCGTATATTTATCAAAATATTACAATTAAATGAGTTTCATGATCCTCCACGTCCGGTATTCTTCATTTGAATAGCTAGTTTCTTTAGTTATTGGGCTTAGGCCCGTTAACAAAAAGGCAATTGCTATCTGTACCCAACACTTTTGAACCTGCACCCAACACAATTTCAAAATTCCAAAAATATTCTTTATTCTGAAAATGAAAATCTGAAATTGAAAATAATGTACTCCGAAAAAATTGATCCATAAGAGATTATTGTGTTCTGGATATAAAAATCCAAAAAGAAAAATCAAAATCTCATTCCAGATAAAAAAATCTGAAATTGAAAATAATACATTCCAAAAATATTTATTCGGAAGAGATTATTGTGTTCTAAAAAAGAAGGCTAAAATGTAATTTTATATGTACCCATTTTTCTAAAGGTATTTTTGTCTTTTTCCAGTGTAATTGGGTGTAATGATAGGTGCAGGAAGCAATTGCCTAACGAAAATATCTTTCAATTTAAACCATAATAATATTTAGTATATGGTATAATCGTTATTTTCAAAGAAATTTCATTTCCCACCCAAGGAATGAAGTAATAATGTTTTTGAAATTGAAATGGAAATTGAAGCAATATATATTAGTGATTCAAGATTTAATAGTTAAATTGCTAATAATTTAATATAACTTTTATTCTTAATATACCACATCAAACAGTAGTAAGAAAAAACAACACCATATTTGTAACTTCACTTACAAATATTTTCACTTGTATATATAAAATTGAAAATAAAACCAAATCAAACATGTCATACCATTTAAGTTTAATATCACACTATAATATCCAATGGATTTTAATATAATTACATAGTTAAGAGGCTAGCTCAACCACATTAGTTTAAATAGAATAACCTCTACCATCAAAATTCAAATAATGTGTCACATTCTGTAGAATAAAAAATGTATCTAAAATCTTCAACACCTTGTAACATACCTCACCAATCCAATTTTTAGCCTTCCATTTACTACACCAGCTGACATAGTTAATAAACTAAGATTAAATGACTACATAGAATTTCTCTTTGCATTATTGATTTAATTTAATATAAACTTCATATATAATTATTAAAACTAAGTAAAATAAATAAATAATTAGTCTCAGAAACCACTCATCCAGGGATTATTTCCTACTCAGGAGTCATTGAGCAAAGCTCCATAGTTTTGAAACCAAAAATGTAAACAGTAAATGATGAACTATTTTTGAAGTATACCATTGATTCACAAAATATACAACTGTGAAGTGATGTGATTACAGAGCCTACTCTACTAGTGGTCTCATCAAAGAGATTGATGAGGCTGAGAGCAGCACCTATTGAGGAGTCTGAGCAGTGCATCTGCTTTTCTCCTAGCTCTCAAAGATCCATCAGCAGCCAAGCTTTGAAGAGAAGGAATGCTTCTTGGATTTGCCAAGAGCCTCCTTGCCACCACTTCCCCCTCTTGTTTGCACAGTCCTAGCAAAAGGGTTATTGAATTTTCCTTCCCTTTCACTGAACCAAATCTCATAAGATCAATAAGAAGTGGCACCAATGCTCTACTATTTCTTATCTCTTCTAACCCCTCAGAGCAACCAAGGAGCAAAGCAAGCACTGCAAGTGCATCATCTGTTATGCCAGCCTTGTCATCCATCAGCAACTCAACCAGCATAGGAACTGCCCCACCCTTTACAATACTAACCTTGTTAGGATTGTAAACTGCAAGATTGAACAGTGCAGATGCAGCATCTTTTTTCCCTATTGAAGTGCCTTCTTTCAAGAGTCCAACTAAGGCAGGTATTGCCCTTGATCTTCCTCCAATTTGCACTTTGAGCTCATCCACCATAGACAAACTATATATTGATGCTGCTGCATTCTCCCTTGCCTCCATCGTCTTCCCTGATTCAAGTACTTCTACTATGCTATCAACTGCTCCTGCCGCCATGATCAAAATCTTGTTGTTGTCAAATATCGAGAGGTTGAACAACGTTGTCACTGCATGCTCTTGAATTCTTGAATCTTGAGATCCTAGAAGTGTTACAAGAAAGGGAATAGCTCCTACCTCAGCTATGACACTTCGGTTAACCATTCCGGTTTTTGCAAGTAACCGAAGTTCATATGCAGCTTGCCTTTGGATATCAGCAGAACCAGTTGCCAACTTTCCAACAAGAAATTCTGCTGTCATTTTGACAGCATCTGCAGCAGCTTTGTTTGCAGAAATATGGTCGATAGCCTCCTCCTTCGAGTTTTTCTTCTTCTTGTTGTTTCCCTCGGTCGTAGGCTCATTCACTGGGACATTGTTGTCATAGCACCATTGCTGAACAAGGCTCTTCAATGCATAGTTGGGTATTAAAGCAGTGTGAATTAACCTTTGCCCACTTTTGGGGCAAGTATGATGACCAGAGTTTATCCACTGTGCAATTGATGTTCTATCATATGTGTGCCCTGATGACACAATCACGGGGTCCCTCATTAAGTCAAGTGATATTGGACAACGAAATTCATCAGGAACATTCGGTGTCATGGACTGAGAGGATGAAGAACTATCATGTACTTTGCTATACAAAAATGAAGACAGTGGCTTACAATCTTCTTCATTTCTACCACTCTCTCCATCTCTGAATATCATGGATTTGGAATAAGAGACCAACGATACGAGGTTGTTTATATTGGAGACAATGATCAGTCCTCCTGTGCCAGCTTGGTTCTGAGCTTCAGCCTCTAACTTGGATATTTCTCCATCATAATCCGATGGGGTTCTCAGACCAATGCTGCTAAGTATTTCTTCCACTTTTGCAAAGTCAATAAACCCTTTGTTCTTCTTGTTTTGTAAACTATTGTTGGTCATTGCTTGTTTAAGTTGTTCTCTTCGTTGAAGCTCTCTAGGATCAATGAGTAACTCAGCCCTCTTTGCTTGCTTGTGAAGAAGCTCCACTTGTTCCCTAATATCTGATGTTACATTAAGCAAACTCAAAGGAAGGATTTCAAGGGCCCTTCCCATCTCCTTTACTAGCACGTAAAATTGGTTGGAAATGAATTCTAACTGTATGAGACTCCAAAGAGAGCTTCCATCCTTGCAATCTTGGATCAAAACCTTAACTCTTCTTATCACAGAGAAGAGTTCTGTGAGACACAGGATTGAAGAAGGAGGAAGTGGAGTACCCGCTTCTTGCATCTCTTCAAACAAAGAAGAAAGAATCTTGACCCTCCTGATCATGGATGAAACGTTTCTGGTGTGTACGAAGGGAAGCTTCTCCATCGAGTCAACTTCTTTGGATATGTGAATCAAAGAATCTAGCAGAGATCCAGATGGTAACAAGCCTTGGGAAACCATCATAGCAGATAGAACATCATTCATTGTGTCCCTCACCTTAAAGAGGGTGTTTCCTTCATTCTCATGGTTCACAAAATTTGCCTCTTCAAGGAATTGGATTATTCTGAGACCTTTTCTAAGGCATTTTTTTACATCAAAATAATTGTCAAAGAGGTTAGCTGTTTAGTTAAATGCATCGTATTTTTGGCTCTTTCTATTTGTCAAGTTTGTATAAAGACAAGAAGAAAAGTATTAAAGAGAGTTGATGATTACTTGGGGGGCTGCCATTTGGAGGATTCTCCTGGCATGCAAGATTAGTGGTATTCCCCAGCCAGTTTTTAATTCAAACATGAATACTTTGAGCCATTTTTCTATTCAAACGTGAATAGTTTATGATAATGAGCCTTGTTAAACAGCTATCAGTTGCTTGGTTTCTCCACCTTTGAAAATATTTTTCACGATCTCCAAATGAATATTTTTCATGCAACTTGACATTTGATAAATGTTCATGCCACAGCACCCCAACAGATGCATAACATTTTCATTTTCTTGATCTGCCGTTTCATGAAAGTTAAGCATTATACTTAGATCATGACTCCTGAAATCCTCAACGGATCATCGTGCCATCCACTTACCGCTTCTGATGTCATATCTGTCTTCTCTACAATAGAATCCAAACTTTCACATTCCATTTCAACTACTGTTCTTGCTTTTGCATCATGTATTAAATGTCAAAGGCCAGATATTAGACGCAAATTAGCTACACAGAGTTACATCTAAAACTAGTTGCAAACATAGAAGAAGACAAAAGCACCAAAAATTGTACAATTTTTCTCCAAAATTAGCAAAATGGTTACAAAACTTTTTTTTTATTATAAAAATAGGCAAGCGCCCGAAGCAAGCACGCACGAGTCCTGTCCATTGAAGTCTTCTTTCATACACATAATATTTTTATGAAAAACAATTATGAAAAAGTCGTTGTAAAAATTCAATAAAGCTATGATTTTAAAGTGTTTTTTTTCAAAACTTTATAAAACTTATTATTGCATTTTAAAGGGAAAAAAAAACAATTAAACACCGAATTCGTATATGCAGAGGACGAGTTCAATTTACTGAATTTTCACCAATTTATAGATAATAGTGACGACTTCTTCACAAATATTTTTTACACGTATGGAAGATGACTTCAATGAAGATACTTCTGACTCACATAATAAAAATGTATTCTATGATAATTTCAAGGAAAAATTATACTGTTTTGGTGCTTTTGACCTCAGAAGAAACTCCCAGATTGTACATAAAATCAATGAATATAACAAATTCTGGAATTTTGAAACAGTAAAAGGTCTCCTCCACTGTAGCAAAAATTTTATGTTTCTGGCCGGTTCCTGGGCTATGTAGGTCAAACTTTTTCCCTACAATAATGATTTTATGATTACATGTCACAAACAAATGAAGCTAATATAGTGTTCTCTATATGTATGTAGCTAGGACATATATAGGGGAACATTATTTAGCCAACTAAGACCACTTCACTTCTCAATTTTTTATGTTTGTTTGTCTATATCACAGGGACAACAATTTTAATTTACTGGTTTCAATATAGGAGTGTTTTGAATACAACTCTTTGAAAAAATGAAAATTAATCTAAAAAATTGAAAGCCTGATGAAAATCATTTTTTTTATTTTCTTAATATAAACGGCTTGTTCAAATTCTCGATTGAAAAATAAAAACTATATAAAATTGCTTATTATATTTAAATATAATATTATATATTTAGAGTTAAATAATAATTATGCCTACTTGTTTTATGATTTGATTAAATTTTGTGCCCGTTATTAAAACAAGATAATATAATTTATTTATAAATATATACAAATTAAAGTTATAAATATAATAATAATTGTACAAAATAATTTACAATATATTGTTTTATTTAAAGTTATAAAAAATGTTTAACAATTTTCTATAAAAAAGTTTAACAATAATTCTATAAAAAATGTTTTACATTAACAAAACCTAATCAATCCAAATTGAATCATAAAACATTAGTTTTATTTGGTTTGAATTTATATTAAAATTAAACTAAATTTGTATATTTAGTTTGAATAATTATTTAATAAAAATAACTATAAACCGGGAAACCAATCCCTTAATTCAATGTATCCCTTTGGAGTGAAGAATTAATAGAAGCTTCCTTAACTCCTTGCATTATCACCTAAATTTGATGTTTATGTTAAATTGTCCGAATTTTTATTTACTTTTATCAATTTTTAAAACTTATACTTTGTGTGTAACTTGTTTAAAGTTGCTTTTCGAAATGAAAAAATTTATTTGCATGAATATTTTATTATACAAATTTATTTGAATTATATTTTTATGTGAATTTATATTTTAAAAATTTGTTTTTAAATAATTTTATTCAAAATTATAAAAATAAAAAAATATCTATAAATATTCATGAATATTAGGAGTAAAAAAAAATCTACAAACATCTTTTCACATATACGAATAATTAACAAAATCACAATAAGTGGGTTAGATACCGATCATTACTATCCTAACTAGCATTGTTGTTTGTTGGCCCTAATGGACAAAAATTCCAACAATTTTATGGGATTCCTCATTTTAAGTCGAAGTGGATAGGGTAATAGTAAGTCACATACAAAAACTTTCACATCCAAGTATGTTCAAAGTAGAAGCTAAGAAATGACAAAAAAATTTAGAAAAACATGTGTATATTCTTTGTTTTTTTATCGAAAAAGAAATAGAAGTATTTAAAGGATATTTAAATCTAGTACTAAATGTTACACGAAGTAGCTTCATAAAGTTTCTACATAATACTTCAATAAAATCTAACATGATCCAAATAAACAAACTCTCAAATACTAGATGCATAAGATTCATAACATGTACTAGACATAAAAGTTCCGGCAACACAAAAAATATATTTAGATCCTCTAACTCCATTTAACATAAGTGCATCTTCACCTTATAATTGTGTTTTCTATTTACCCTATAGAAGTGAACATTCACACTTAACCACTTGGTTAAGTTCGTGTCTAGTGGGAATCTTCTTTGGATTTCTCATCATATTTTGCGTAAAACAATAACTCATAAACAAAGTGTCACCATAAAATGTATGGTCCTTAAATCAATGGTTTATTAGCTCATGGTATATGATGAAAGGAAAATTTCTTTTTTACACTTCTCTTAAAAAATGCATATATCCCACAAATAAAATATTATATTATAATAAAATGATATATTTTTTAAAATATTGAATGAATGTAAATGGTGTCATTGTCCGTGATTAATTATTACTTCACCACACCCTTACACAATAACAAAAATACATTTGTATTGTATATTGAGAGAAAAAATGTTTCCTCAAAAGTATCATTAGAAGAAAAAACAACATAATAGTATAGGATGAACTTAGAAAATGTAGTGTGGGAATGGCAGTGCCCTAGGCCTTTTTGCTAGATGAGTCATAGAGTATCTTCTGAATTATGGGTCACTCTAGTTTCAGCCCAGAACAAATATTAAAATATTGTTTACCTTTATTCACATACCTACTACAAAACACACAGTACTAAAACTAAATTAAATACAACACACAACATAGTTATTGTAGATCACAAGCATGAAAAAAAAATTCAAAAGGAAAGAGTTGAAAAATTAGCCATCATAAAATATTATCTAATATTTAATGATTAGAAAAATATAAATGCAATTAAAATTATTTAAAATACTTGACACAGTGTACAATAAGTTACTAATCATATTAATTCAAATATAATCTTTCATGATGATAGTACAAAATATTGAAATTAATTGTTATTTTATTTGAAAAAAATATTATATATGAATATATCAAAACTAAATTTGTCAATTATAATGATCAATTAATAGATATTTTTATTAATTATTACGAAAATTTAGAATTGACTATATTTATAAGAAGTTTCGTACATACAATTTATATGCTAGAGAAGACATAAAGTAGGCTATATGAAATCTTGAATTAATTAAGTTTTTATTTTCGATGATAATTTTTCTTATTTTTTATATTAAATTCCAATGAAAGATATTTTTTTAAAGATTATTTTAATATAATAAGTAAAATTAATATGTTAGCTTTCTTAATTAAAATAATATATAGTTAGATTTATTTACATTTGGGTTTAGAGAGACTATGCATTTACTCTTACGTAATATTTTCTTTATGAAACAATAAAAAGATTGTAGATATGAAAAAATATGACTGTTAAAAGCATATATTTGATGCAAACTTTAAGGTGAGTCAACCCATGATCTTGTTGAGCCCATGATTCCCTTGAATGAAGTCTCCAATCTTATGGAACTTCTATTAGCCAATGACTTACAGTTGACTAGGAAGTCAACTACAAAGCCTAGGCTAGGTGCCTTCATCATCATCCATAGCCATTTAGCAGCTACAACCAATTTCACTTCAATTCTCAATCATTCCCATCTTCTTCATATATCTTACTACAACTATTTCTTTCAACTTTTCATTCTTCTCATCAACTTTTCATATTTTCGTGCAACAAAAACAGAAAAAAGTACCCTTTATTTACGGAAGCTCAAAACACATCGCACGAAATTTTTCCATAAATAAATAATACATTTTTTAAAAAAAATCTCGAAATGGACTTGAGAAACTTTATTTTCCTAAATAGCACATCACTGTTTATAGTGGGAATTCAATTCATAAAGAGTCGATGGATTTATTATCAGTTTTTTAATCGATATAAAAATTTTATGTTGCTGAATTTATGTTGTCATTACAACCACCACAAAAATTCCATAGAATCGTCCTTATTTTGCACTAGGGATCTTCGTTTTGAGTTTCTGTCGTCTAAAATGTCAATGGAATTTGGTTCTTCTGAGTTGTTTTTTTTTTATAAAGGGACTGATAAAAACTGAATTTTTTTGCAATTAGGATTCAATATCCAGATAGTCGAATTCTCAAAGTGTGAATAGGGATAGATGCTATTTGGAAAAATAAAGTTTTTCTGAACTCATTTTGTAATTTTTTAAAATGTATTATTGTTTCGACCTCAAGTCCGTCATGGTCAATTATCGTATTCAAGGTATTGTCTGTTTTGGAGGTTGGTGTTCTGTCACAATTTTGTCTTGAAAAACCGTATCAGAGGATTGAGAAGGAGGAAGTATATAAACTGTCTTTGACCTCAACTCCTAAATGATGTGAGACTATATTGACATACGAAAACAATTATTTATAAAAAAATCCACATCGCACAGCTAAATTGATTATCTTTTCTTAATTTACTAAGAGACTTAACATTAGGGTAAACTAATGTACACTTCATTTTTTAAAAAGAAAAAAAGTTAGAAGAAAAGGTATACATTGAAAACGTCTATTTTGCTTTATTATAGATAGAAGAATTGATTTCCAAAGATTCAAAACGAAAAGACTTGAACATAATGTTTACAGTGAAATTTCCAAATGCAGAATCTCTCCACTACTGTGTGACAGTCACTTTCCAAACTAAAGAAAAAAGATGCAAAATAGTTTGTGCATGTCATTGATATGGTAAGCAGTGAAACAGTTGATGATATATTTGGTTTTACTTTTTTTGGTTTCACTTTAACGTTGTGATCTCTGAACAAAGAAGCAGCAAACACTGTGTTTGTATTTATTATTTAGTAGCAAGAGAAAAATTTGGAATACCTTCAGTAAACTGTAATTGGTCTGGCTTAGTACCATTCCCCTACCTCATCTTTGGCTGTTATGTTTTTCCTTCACTTATTGAACACACCAGAAAGATGCTTCTTCCTCCAATCAACATATATTTTCTATTGCACTATTATAGAACATTTGACATTACATGAAACAAATAAAAGTGAAGTAATCGAAAAATTAATGTCACCATCTTAAAATATTATCTTATATATTTAGTGATAATAAAATTATAAAATGCAATTAAAATTATTTAAATTCGTTGACACGCTATATAAGACCTATTTTGACCTTTCTTATTACCATCGGAAAAAATAAAGATAATAACTCATTTCAACTTAGTAGACTTATAATATGTTTAGTTTTAGTAGTGGCTTGTAAATGTTGATTTCATTTCAGCTTTGTTAAACAAAAAGAGAAAAACAAGTATATTGATCCATTGGGGGGAAAAACTTTAGATGCGTTTAAGTGGGAAAATGCTCAGATTTTAAACGTTCTACTTTTGGGGTGTGATAAAGACAAGTTCTAACAACTTGTGCTAGTAAAAAATATTGGAGGATATCTAAAGAGACATAGCTAGAACTTGTTCACTACAAAAGTCTAGGTCTTTGTGAATAACGAAGTAAAATTCTTTTTCACAATCTAAACCAAACTATTCTTACAAAGATAGAATGAGTCTAACTAAGTCACAATCATTTTACATATTTCTTTTTGTGTGTGTACTTTCTTTAAAGTGCATAGGAAGGAATGATATTTTTATACACTATGATACACAAGTTAGTATAGGGTATTTAGGAGTTATAAATGATATTGAATATAATTTCTACCTATTCCATGACAATCTATTTATATCTTTTTGTGATGGGCTTGCTCATACCAAATTTTTTTGTTAATTTGTGTTTACAATTTGCCTAGCAAGATAATCTTTGATTAAGGTCTACTATTAAGTTCTCATTTTTTTAAAGGTATGTTGATTAGGCAATTCATGTGGAAAGCCAACTTGACTTATGGATCAAGTGACACGAATGGGGATTGATGATCGTTCGACCATTGGATCGACAAGACTAAGAGGCAGAGAAACTGAATGGTACAAAAGGTTTCTCAAGTTCGAGTGTTCAAAGGATGAAGGTTAATCTCGAGAGGTCGAGATACTGAACGTTACACTAGCCTCCAAGCTCAAAGTTCAAAGAATAGTAGAGTTAGGAAAGAAAAATTCATTTCTTCCAACGATGTTCATAGGTCAGATCCCATTAGTTTGGGGTATTAGGTATAAACATGTGGCCCCATGAGCTCAAGCAACGAAATATTGAAATAATTTACAAAGAGTCATATCCTCCTTCGATAGCAAGCGCAATAAATGTTTGTCATGCGGTACAAAAGCATTTGAAACATTACATTTTATGGGTCGTAAGATGCAAGGGGATCTAATAGTTAGGGATTCGTGACTCTTGGTTCGCCATGTTCATCCTCGCACCTATAAATAGCGAGTGGGATCAACCTTAGGTCCACTGACAAACTTGTCTTTGATCGTCCGACTATTCAAGAATGTTTTTTTTTTCTTTCTTGAGGTAAATATGTCTTTCTCTAGCCATGTTTCTATTTTTGAGGTTTTCAAGCGAAAGAAGTCAGGATTTTGAGGTAAAGGTCGTGTTGGTGTTTGATACTAGTTCGGGTCCAAGATCAGTGCAGAGTACTCCATCTGTTCTGAAATACTTCGAATACCGTGATTGATCATAATAATTTCAATAGAGTTGATATTGAAACTTGATTGATACAAATAATTTCTCTTGATGTTGAAAAATTGAAAAGGTTGAAACAAGATTGATAAAGTTAACTCTCTCTTTTAAAAATTAAAAATAAAGCTAGTAAATATTTCAATTAGTTTAAATTAATGATCACATTATAAAAAAAAGTCTATATTTCATTTATAGTTTATATTTTTCTAAATTTAACAAACCACTTTTTTAAGACAAAATGGTAATTCAACTGATAGAGTGAATTTTCAATAAAACAAAATAAATAATAGAGAACCTGATTTAAATAATGGTATTCGAGTTAATAAATTGGTGAGATAGGAGTATGGTCGGTTGCCGCTCACAAGCTTTTGACCGAGTCAAGCTAGGGCCATTCATTTATATACACCTCACATCTTGTTTATTTTTGTTCTCCAAATCTTCATTTAAAGTGGAAAAACTTGTGCATCAAATTAAAATTTAATAACTAAGTTAAGATTGCATTAAATAAAAAGAATTAATTAAGTACTAACTATCAATTAAATTTAAAAACTTTAAATTGATTTTTTATTAAAAAGAATAATTTTATTGAGTATTTCACTACAAGGAAATGTAAAGATAGCTTTAAAATTTAACGTCTAGTAACATGAGATATTATTACAATAGATGAAATCGACTCTAAGACGACATCAAATATTTATAATTTTTCTATAATATTTAATACATAAAATTATTATATATTTTAATGATATATAAAAATATTCAAAAAAAATTTAACGTCAATCAATTTAAATAAATATTAAATATATTTTAAAAATAAGATATTACAATGAATTTAACCAATTCAAATAATATTAAATATGTTTTAATAATAAACATATTTTAAAAAATATATTACTCTAATAATATTAAATATGTTTTAATTTTTGTAAAAAAATTGGGTTAGCATCGATTAAGTAAAATTATTTTTTATTAGAAATGTGTAAAATTAAGTTTCTTATTTTTTTTAAAATTTGATATGAATTTTAATATTTTTTAAAATTTCTCATTATCCTTAGAATATTACAAAAATAAGACTTAAGAATAATATTAAAAAGTATAATGCTCAACTCAACGACAGATAAAAAAACTCTTACATATATTCCCATTTAAGAATGAAGTTTTAAAATTTATAAAATGACATAAAATATAAAATTAGAATTAAAGAAAAAGAAAAATATTATTTCAAAGTAAAATGAATTTAAAATGGAAGTTTTTTCTCAGTTACAATCACATAATTAATATTCTAAATATTATATCTAAAAATATAATATACAGTAACTTTATTATTTTAATTTGACCATCCAATTTTAATCTAACTACTTTAGTTGAAAAAAAAGGCGGTTGATCTTGATTGTTGATTACTTTACATTGATTACATAATTAATAAAAAAAAAACAGTGAAACATAAGTTTAAATATGTTTTGGTTAATGTAGTGGTGGATTAGTTTAAATATTAACTTGATTCTAATTTTTTTTAACAGAAATTGTTGACTTTTTTATAAAAAATATAAATAAATAAGAGGTATTTTAGGAATACCTCAATTCTTATACAAAATATCAATCTAAGTCTTTTTCTCTCGGTTGCACAGACAAAAATACTTTAAATTTTATCTCAGATACAAACACTCAAGATTTCAACCAAAGATTATGAAAAATTAAAATAACAAGAAAAAATGAGAATGATACCAGAAATTTTTAGATGGAAAACCCTTTAAATAGAAGTAAAAAACCACCGGCGAGAGAGTCAAAACTTCCACTATAATGGTACTGGAAGTACAATGAATTCCTCTCAGGCTAATAGATAAATAACCCGAAAACAAATTCTCTCTATATGGGTTAAACACTTATACCCAAGAGAAGAAATAGAGAGTATAGAAAAAAAAAAGAGGAAGCAAGTGTTTGTTGTTGTGTGTTATGTGTTACATTGCTCGAAAGAAGTCACTATATATAGTGGTTCTAGGAGACAACAATAATAAAAACAATTAATTGAAAATAACTTCCCTTTGATTACAATTAATTGTGGCAAGTAACCTCCATTTAATTGCAATTAATTGTCAACGCTAAGTAACTTCCTTATTATTGCAAGAAAACGGAAAGGTGGGTCATAACCCACAAACACCTATAAGATACACCATTAAAATCTCTATATTTATCAGGTAGACCTCCAAATATTTTTTTGACAAACATAAGTGAATTAAGATACTAATCAGAATAAGAAAAACATATCCCGGATTCTTTGCACTTTACTTAGTACCAAACTTCCAGTGCGCTAAAGTAATTGTTGATGTGAGAAATGATTTACCTTTTAATTAAGTTAAACTAATGTTTAGAGGAAATGTTAAAGTTGTGTTGATGTTTGATTTAGATTAGGTATATGGAGTGGGAGGTGATAAAATAGGAGGATAAATGTCACCTCAAACTCAAAGTGATGGTGTGGTGGTAGAGTGAGTGAGGAAAGGGATGGAAGATGATAATGCACCTATCCTCCTCCAATTTCTAACACAGACCCCACTTCTTTAATGCGCGTCCTTTTCCCTTCAAACAAACAACGGACCATTGGGTGTGGAAACCAACCTTCCACGCCAACCGTCCGATCAAGATCAATCCCTAACCCTCACGCACTACTACTGTTAGACCCACTTCCCTCTCCAGCCACCAAAGAGGGATTAAGGGAATCAAACTACCAAACACTCCACCCTCTTCACTTTACATCACAAATACCTTATCTCACTTTGCAAAATCTTCTTCTTCTTCTCTCTTTCAAGTTTTTTATGCATTTCACGTCTCTCAGAAGAAGAGATAACACCAAAATTTTGATGAATGGAGATACATTATTAGAATATACGTGTGTTTAGGGGCCCAAATTTATGGTCAGTGTACCATCAAGAGGAGCATCAACTTGAAAAATCATCATAAGACCAAGAAAATCATTATCATCCTGTAGTTTCTAGCATGGACAAAATTTATATACACGTCTATTATTTGACTATAACCTATTTTAATATAATTTGCGTTATTATTTTATGATTCACTTGAAAAATTGAAACTATTTTGAATTTCGAATCAAGATGTATAGAAGAATAACAGTAGGTGAAAGTGGTGTTCAAGTAGCTGAACAGGAATCACGAAGCAAAATATTTAAAAATTAAGACCAATTCATTGCAGGAGTGTTTATTTATTAGCATATACAACGTAGTCGCTGCTTCTGATTGATCGGAATTCAGAACAATTGCAACAAAGGAGAGGGAACATAAGATCATAATATATAAGGGATTGGAATGAAATCATCGACCATTTCATGTCTGGTCAATAGCGGAGATTGAGAGGAAGAGTTGTGGAAGAAGTTGTCGTTGAAATCGGTGCAAGAGAAAAATTCAGGGAAGGGTGGCAAACTAACATGGGAATTGAAGGTATTGGTGGTGGTGGTGGCGGTAGTGGTAGTGGTGGAAGGAGTGGTGGCAGCAGCAGCATAGCGAGCAAGACGGTCCTTAGCAATGGCAAGGTCGTGTTGAAGCTCCACCATCTTCCTCTGCAGAAGAGCTATGGCACCAATACATCCATAAATGGGGTCCCTGAGCCTGGCTTCTGCTTCATAAGCAAGAGAATTCACCGTGTCCTCTCTCTGCTCCTCGGGAACTTCAATGAGGATCTTGCTCACATTGCTGGCTCCAAACACCTTGTGCACCTTGGCAAATTTCTTGCACTCATCAGAGCGAAAGTAAGGTGCAAATATACAATTGGGTATGCATCGTCTCTTCAAGAACTTGCAGGCTGCACAAGAGGAACTTGAACGTGGCTCGTAACCCTTCATGGCTCTCAAAATATTCCTTCCACTTTACTATAGTGTTTGCACTTATAAGTATATGGTTCTCTCCAAAGGTATTTTGCAGAATTGGTATTTAAGGCAAACCATGTTACCTTGCCCATTGGCTCAGCTAGGTCGCAGGTAAGGGACTTGCATGGGCCAGTGTTGTTCTTTTAATGCATTTATTTTCATTTGTTCATAATTTTTATTTATTTATTTTTGCACCTATGGCATCCATTCAAATTGGGAGTGCAAAAGTAGGTCCAAATAATTGATTCATGTGGACAATGGGTGGTATGAGTTGGTAGTTTTCAAGTTAGATATGATAGTTCATGAATAAAGATGAGGATATTTTGATTGATAGAAGAAAAGAAATATTCTCAAAAAAAGCTAAATTATCCCTTGGCAGTGAGAGGTATGGTCATTAGAAAGAAAGCAATAAGATCGAATTGAGTACTTTAAATGTAGTTGGAATCTTCAGTACAACAGAGTGGAGCCAAAATTAAAGCTAGTGAAATGTTGTTTTTATGCTTTCTTTATCATTAGATATTTCGTTTTTTCCGTTATTTTTTACTTCTGCTACCACCCTCATCAATCTCCCTTTTATTACATCCACTACTATATATTGCTTTTTAACCACATAATTCAGAAATTAAATTTTCAAAAATTAAGATGGAACTAATTATAACTAATGTAAACATAACAATGAATACCTGTCAAATTTAACCACACCAAATTAAACATATTGTTGCATATAGTAACTTTTAATTAAGTATTTCCTTTTTATTCACAAAAGAAGAAATACAAGGTGTCAGCTGTGAGTACCCTTTATCTTTAATATTTACCAAATTAGTTTGGTTAGCAAGTAATGAATTTTAAGTAATGTTTTTTTTATAGTATTTTAAGTAATATATTTAAGGATAACTCAAAATTGATTTTAGTAGTCAAAATTTATATATATTTTTTTTGATGTTTTTAGTAATTGTGATGTGACCAACTTGACACGACTTCAGGGATTGATGTGGTAGAAGTCGTGCCAACTTGACACAACTTCTACATATGAAGTCGTGCCAAATTGACAACTTGTCCAAATTTATAATTTTTTTTAAAGCAACCCCATTTTAATAAAAACGAAAAAAAATCCCATAATGGTCAAAACCTCTAAAAAAAACTATTTTGTAATAAGAAAATTGTTGAAATAAATTTTTAGCCTAACAATCAAATTTTTTACACAAACTATACATCCATATAGAGTTAACATAATTTTTTTAATATCATAATTTATACTGAAAATGTTTGACACATAAAAAATAATAATAACTCATTTTTTATTGCAAGTATTTAGACCTAAACCTTGAACTATGAATAAAAATTAATAAACTAATTTTGCTGAAAAATTCTGGAAGAAAAAATATATTTAATTTGATATATTTAATAAAAAATGATTTGTTTAGGATAAAAGCAAAAGCAGGTGGTAATGATAAAGTGATTGACTTCCATTTTGCAAGCGTGGGCAAAGTGAGTTTATTATTAGATTTTATGTTTAAGCATTTTGGGATAGAAAAGATGGATGAACAGGTAGAAGGTTAAACGGAGTGACTCTCTATCATTGCACATCACTGTGTGGGTGCAACTGTAAAGATTTCCTATCTCATTATGGAATCTAATATAATAATTGCAGATTGCATTGTTAGGTGCACTGATCATAACCCCACCTTTGGACCCACATTTTCACACTTTTAAATTATTCAAATTACACTATTTTCTCTATTTTCTTATGTAAATATCAAATATTACTTTCTTTTTCCCTCTTTATTCAATTTCGATTTCCTAAAATGAGGTTGACACCACTAACAATTCTCCTTTCTTTAAATAAGATTTTCGGATAGATTCTTATATATCTTAACCAATCACAATAATTTTGATAATTGATTTGTTTAACTTAAAACTCAAAAAATATAAATATTTAACTATTTTTGTGTTTAAGTATATGGATAAATAAAAAAATAATTGAAAGTACGTAACATCAAAAGAGCATTTGAAATGTGCAAAAGATACAAATATATATGAAAGAAAAAAACTAAAATTCTTTGTTGGCTAAAAAGAGATCATTCAATCTAAGGTTGAATGAGAATCCAATAATTTTTTTCTGATTTAATCTATTTGATCTTCTTTCTAGACTAGAGTTAGGCATGTGGAAGCTTTAGAGACAAACTGTCTTTTGAGTACATTTTCAATTATGATCTCTTAATTGGATTAACAATAACTATCACCCTATAATAATCATGACTCGTAATGAATAATATCATGTTTTAAAGTACATTGTACCATTGTTTTCAAAATAAAAGCATAAAAATTGACTAAACAACTTAAGTAAGTGAATGTTCCCACATCACTCATAATAAGTTCATATATTACATTTTCATAAGTTTTAATCTAAGGTGGATTCTTATATACATATTGTAAACTTTTTTAATTTTTATTTGCAATTTATTTTTTCTTAACTTGTTAAATTGAATTAATTATTATAATTAAATATTAATTTAATATGAATAAATATTTTTAAAAATATAATAAATAATATTTCAACATGCATACAAAATTTCATAACATCCAAACAATTATTTTAACACGTCTACCAAATTTAAAGTATAAAAAGTTTAATTTTATAATATAAAAAAATAACAGTAAAATGTTTATTACATTACACAATTATTTTGATCATTCTGCCGCCTAAAACATTTCCAAATATATTATTTAAAGTTAGACTGAAATTTTCCGTGCAATTATTTGTCACGAAGATGCACTCTCCTTTATACGTATGTGTAAGTAAAATTAGGATATTAAAAATATTCTTGAGTGATATCTCATTCCTTTCATTATCATATTCAAAACTATTATCATATGTTTGACTCTTATCTTTAATAATTATATCATCTTTGTATTATAATGCTTGCATACATTATATTCTTTTTCATTTGTGCTAGTCTAAGTGTAAACTTTATACTAATTTAGGTGGATGTTGTTTGGAAAAGAGAAATAGAATTTTTATAATTGTGATATATTTTTATATGGATGGAAACATCTTGAAAGTTTTTTTTTATTCTTTTATCAATAAAAAAATACGTTATATTTTTTTTTCTAGTGTAAGTTGTTCGATGTATAATTACAAATTAAGATTGAAACACTTGAAAAAGTTCTTCCTCATAATTTCTTATTAAATTTGGTTATACAACTATTTGTTTTCTCTTTGTGGCGTTGGAATATTTTCAAAATTCGAAATCAATTTCCATTATATTGGATTTTGTACATATTGAATTACACAGCAAAAACTTGTCTTAAGAAATAATTAGTTTTGTAACAATTAGTTTGTGTAATGATTATAATTTTTGTGATAACTGGTATCTTAACAACTAATTTTATAACAAGAAGTTTTATAAAACAAATTGAAATAGATATGTGATATAATAGTATAATGAAAATAAAACTTGAACCTACTTTTAAACAAATAAAGATAAATTGAATAAAATTATAATAACAAATATTATTCAAAGTTATGTCAACTATAGTGTTGGAGATCCCACATCGACTAGAAATTAGAGTCTTTCATAGTATATAAATGGATGCAAACCTCACCTCATTGAGTTTTAAGGGGTTGAGTTATGTCTAAAATTTACTTCTTAATATATAGTTACAAACCAAATTATAATCTAGAGTTATCTCATAGTTGTTCACCTTCCTAACTTGATATATTTTACTAAAGTTATATCTCATAGCCTACTTCTTACATACAGAATTGTATTTATGGATTGAGGTATCTCATTTACGTTTTTATTGATTAAAAAAAAGAGAATATATAATCTAATAACAGATAATCTTTATATTTAAACATCTCTCTCACTAGGTCAACAAAATCCAATCTTGTAAACAATAAGTAATATAAGAACCTACTTTAAAATTATTATAATAAATCTAAAATATTATTTTCTTTTTACATTGTTTATATTTTAGATATTGAAAAAAAAAATTATCCAAACAAGTAATAATTCTCTCTCTATAAATTAATATAAAACAAAACAAACACTTTTTTTTCTATTATATGATGTATTTATTGAAATTGAAATTGTCTCTTGATAGAACTAACAAACTGCTAATATAGTACAACACTCATTTCCGTAAATAGGATAATTTCCACTTCGACTTAGCAATATAATAAGGAATGGTTGAGAAAGAATAATAATGAGAAAAATAATAGAATTTATAGTTAAGAAATGGTTCACTCTAAATTAACTTGTATCCTCACAAACATAATAGAATGAGACAATTGTAAGCAAATGTTTTACATGATATACAATAACTTGAACGCGCTATTACGAGAAAATTTTGGTTTTCCGCCATCAATAATGAAATGAAGTACTACATATGAATGAGTATCTAATAAGGTTTAGGCTTTTAATTCCTGCACCCCCAATTTTGAACCTGCACCATCACCTTACCGAAATGACATAAATGCCCTCAAGGGTTTTTCATTTCCTCCTTCTTCCTATCTTCGTTGCACTATTCCGGTTGTGCTCAGATGTGTGGTTCATTGGTTTTGCTGCAGTTGTAGCACTTGTGTTCAGTTGTTGATTTGCATTTGCTTCTAACTGGTTTTCAACACATTCAAACGCATATTGTCGTTGAAAAGTGCATAATGTGATTACTTTTGGAATATGTTTTCGAAATAAGGTTTTCATAACATACTTTTATTATTGAAGGAAGAGGTCATTCACCTACACATTTGAAGTTCTTCCTTCTAGTCCATTTCTATTAAAAGTGTCTATTCATTCTCCAACTCAAGTTGATTCCATAAAATGTCAAAGAATCCTCTATATCTTGCTATTGAAATCCTATCAGGAAGTTACATGGTTGCAGGTGTGGACAAGAGCTCTCTACAGCACAAAGAAGCCTATTTCATGATGGGTGCACTGGAGGAGGCTTGTTCACTGGGTTCTACTGTAATGCTAGAGGATATCTCAGAGTTGGTTCCTCTCTGAAGGTCATAAATTTTGGAAAGATTAGAGCTATGGCCTGGACTCAGTTCACAAGCTGGACTCAGAGGTTTTGTTGTTGCATTCATGTGCTTCATGTAAAGTTTTAAGCAGTTGTTGCTGCATTTTATAGGCCAGGAAATTTGTTGCTCCTTTGTTTTGGATGTTAAACATTAAGGGACTTATAGGAGGTATAGTCTACCAATCAGAACTTCATGAAAGCATCAATCTTTCATGCTTCTTTCACAATAGTGATATATGCTTTTTAACCATGATTTTTTTGAATGTTTTTAAGTGCAGTTATTTGAAATGTCCTTATGTGCAATGATTTGTAGCTAATGTCCAATGTTCTGTAAGTTTTTTCTTTTGTTTTTTTGGATTGAGGCTTCTAGCCTAACCTCTCTTTTTTTTTTGTGTAATAAAATTGAACATCATATTTTTTATTCAATTTATTATTTATCGATAAAAAAAATATATTTATGGAATAAGTTTTTCATAATAATTTTTGTAATAGACATTTTGAAATATATTTATGGAATTGTTGTTTTGAAATCATATTCTACAAAGGTTATTTCAAAAATATGATTTTTTTGGTTTTTTTTCTATATATGGTTGTTTTTAACTGTTAAATATTAACTGTACTCATGTATATGTAAAGGAATATGGTGAGAACTAAAGAAGGAGGTTATCAAAATAATTGTACATTGTTAGATGAAGAGAGCGGGGTGCTAGTAAAAGTGTTTAAGGTGAAGAAGATAAAGAAAATATTGTGGTAACTGAGGAGGTCGATGTAGTGGATGATGAATGATTGTTTTTTCGTGCATTTGAAAGTATTTTTTAAATTCGTAATTAGTTTTTGGATTATATGATCCAAAAGTTTTTTTTAGCATTCATAAGTCTTTTTTTAAATGCGTGTCTAGATTACATAATCCGAAATCAACTCTATCGAGGTAGCACAAGAAGGATAAAAAAATATTTTCATATTTTGTATGGGATGACAAAAGAACATATGAAGGTGAAAACAATCATGATGAAGCCTATCTTGGATGCGCGTGTAGTGGAGGATGAAGCCTATCTTGAAGGCCCATGAAGTGGAGGATGCAGCCTATCCAAAATGAACTTCATATAATTATAGAAAAATATGGCTTCTTCTTCCTGCATCCCCACAATTTTAAATATTCCAACATTAACCTTGAGCAATAATTTGAAAAGGGCAATGTTCAGCACTTCCACAGTCACTGCTCATCTTCATCCTTGGGTATCAACTGTTGTGGAGGTTCTTCATAATTGTTGAGAGCAAGACGAAGGAGTACACAACGTTGTCGAAGTATTGTTTGGGTTATAGAGGTAAGAGTTAAGGTTTTTTTTTAAGGAGCACGGTGGTTATGGAAATTTCGGGATTACCGGATATCGGAATCCAGTAATATATTCCGGATTCATGAATCTGGAATTAATTAAATTATGTGTTTCAGATGAGTGGGTGTTCTGGAAGGTAAAATGTCATAATATGTTGTTCTTTGGATTTCTGAATCCAGAAGCTTAAATTTCATTACGGATGGGTTGATCCGGTATTGTATTTTGTGTTATGGATTCATGAATCCGGAATGCATCACTTGCATTATGGATTTATGAATCTGGAATTGTATTTTGTGTTATGGATTCATGAATCTGGAATGCATCACTTGCATTATGGATTTATGAATCCGGAATTGTTTTTTTGTGTTATGGATTCCTAAATCCAGAATAGTCTTTTTGAATTATGGATTGTTGGATCCGGAATAATTTTTTTAACTTATGGATTCATGGATCCGGAATGCAATAATTTTGTTTCATTTTTTTTATTTGTAGAAGCATGGATAGTAGTGAAGAATTTGAACAAGAATTATATGATGGTGTGAATGTGTGGGATGATGATGATATTGAGAAGTCATTATCTAAATCGAAGGGATATGAATGTACAAATGCGTTTACTACAGATGAGATAAAGTTAAGTTTGTAAAGTATGTTTAAGTTGTTTGTTAATTAGTAAATAATTTGTGTATGATAACTTTTGTAAGTATTTCGTACTCGGGATGAGCTCCTAAAGTGGGTTAGAAAAGTTGCGTTTGACATTGGTTTTTGTATTGTGATATTGAGATCGGATACTTCAACTGGCCAACGAGGAAGGAAAACATTTGTATTATTAGGTTGTGAGAGAGGAGGTCAATACAGACGATATAAGAATGATTTACAGGTTACTGAGAGTGGAACTAGGAAATGTGGTTGTCTTTTCAGATTACGAGGGTATCCAGTAAAGAGTGGTGAAGGGTGGATATTGAAATTAATTTGTGGGTCTCATAATCATGAGTTGAGAAATACATTGGTTGGTAATCCATATGTTGGTAGGTTCACATGTAGTGAGAAGTCAATGCTTATGGACATGACAAATTCGGCAGTTTACCGGATCCATAAATTCGGAAGCTTACCAGATCCCAAAATCCAGAACATTCCCGGAATCATAAATTTGGGATTCTATCGGATGCATCAGTTCGGAATGTGAAAAAATGATTACGGAAACATAAATCCATGGAAAAAACGAATGTCTAAATCCAAAAACAGAAAAATTTACTTACCTTTGCCAAGAGAATGAAGAAGAAACCTCACAAAAAAGGATTGTGTGAGATTCAAAGGAGAAGAGGAAGAGGAATGTGGAGGTGTCGTCGCTGCTATGGAAGAGGAAGAAAATTGCCTGCGTAAAAATTAGAACATCAACGCTGCTTTCATTTTAGGGTTTTTTTAGATTAGGGATATGTTTGGAATTTTAAAAACTAATAAGGGTGATTTCGTCTTTGTAGAAGAGTGTGGGGGTGCAGGAAGAAACAACCGAAAAATATTCTAGAATATAATGCTAAAAACCAAAACCTATTCTAAAAGACTGTTTCTTCCTGCACCTCCATATCTTCTTGCCACCTCCATACACAAAATGAAAATACATTTTTATCCCTCTTATGTCACCCCCATATAGTAGTTTCCAGATTATGTAATTCGGAAACTCATTTGAAAAAAGACTTCTGGATTATGTAATCTGAAAATTAATCATGTATATGAAAAAAGACTTCCAGATTATGTAATCCGGAAGCTAATTACAAATTTGAAAAATGAATTTCAGATTACGTAATCTGGAATAATATAGAGGGTCATTTTTTGAAATTTGAAAATATATGGAGGTGAGATAAGAAGGTATGGAGGTGAAGGAAGAAATAGTCATTCCAAAATAACTATCTAGAACATACCAAACAATTTTTGGAAAGTTGATTTTGGAATGCAATCTTGTCCCAAAATTACGTTTTGGAATGCCTATTCCAAAATTGTCTTTTTGGACTCCGATTTCCAAAATCATCTTTTTTGCCATTTCATCCAATATTACTAAAAAAACAAATCTTCATACCTAAAAATCACCTACCATTGCTTCTAAACATCACCACCACACCTCGTAAGAGTTATCCCTTGCCTCCACCACCCAACTTCACCCAACACCTTCAGCAAACACTTCCATGGAGATATCACCTTTCAAATCAAACTCACATGAACAAATTTAATATTTCAGAGTTTGTGGGGTTGCAGGTTTAAATTGAGGGGTTCAAGAAGTAATTATGTAAGGTTGAATGGGATTGGCCCAGGATGATATTAGCAAGGATATGGGATTTTTATCCAAAGTGGGCTTTAGGTTCTTGTAAAATTTCTTACACTTTTTGAAAATTATAATTGATTTGTACAAAGAAATTATTTTGAATAGTGTAAGAAGTTTTGGTTATTTATAATATTATTTACAGATTTCAGAATATGGAATGTAAAAATAAATTGACAGATGGGCTTAGCAACAGAATACGGAAATTTTCTTTTTGCCATTTCTATGATCTCCACCCGCACCTCCATAAACACCGCAATAAGCAATAACGGTAATCCACATTGATAGGGATGGGCATGGATTGGATTTTTCAAAATCCAATCTAGATCGATTAATTATATTAAATTAAATTCACATTTGTTAATTATATTAAATTTACTTTGTCAATTATATTAAATCTATTTTGATATGGATAAAGAAAAACTTGGCTCGAACTGGGCCTAAGCCGACTCAACCTGAATACAGACCAACTCGGCTCAACATCGGCTCCGACCCAGACGACTCAACATCGGTCCAGGCCCGGACGACTCAACATCGACTTGGGCCCAGACAACTCAACAGCAGCCCCGACCCGGACGACTCGACATCGGCCCGGGCCCGAACAACTATACATCGGCTCGGCCCGAACGACTCGACATCCGCCTAGGCCCGAACAACTCGACATCAGCCTCGGCCGAACGACTGGACATCAGCCTGGGCCCTTCGACATCGGCTCGGGCCCGTTCGGCTCAACATCAGCTTAAGCCCACTCGCCTCGACATCGGCCCGGGCCCGCTCACCTCGACATCGGCCCGGGCCCGCTCACCTCGACATCGGCCCGGGCCCGCTCACCTCGACATCGGCCCGGGCCCCCTCGACTCGACATCGGCTCGGGCCCACTCGACTCGACATTGGCCCGAGTCCGGTCGACTCGACATCGGCCCGGGCCCGATCGACTCGACAAAAGCCTGGGCCCGGTCGGCTCGACATCGACCCGGGCCCGGTTGCCTCGAAATCGGCCCGGGCCCACTCGACTCGACATCTGCCCGGACCCAGTTTGATTGACATCGGCCCGGGCCCGCTCACCTCGACATCGGCCCGGGCCCCCTCGACTCGACATCGGCTCGGGCCCACTCGACTCGACATTGGCCCGAGTCCGATTGGCTCGACAACGGCCCGAGCCCGATCGACTCGACAAAAGCTTGGGCCCGGTCGACTCGACATCGGCCCGAGCTCGGTCGACTCGACAACGGCCCGGGCTCGGTCGGCTCGACATCGGCCCGGGCCCGGTCGCCTCGACATTGGTCCGGTCCGGATCGTCTCAACATCGACCATACCTGCTCACTTCGACATCGATTTGGATTCGCTCGGCTTGACATCGCCCTGGCCCTGAATGACTCAAAATTGGCCCGAGCTCGCACGACTAGACATCAGCTCGGGCTCGCACGACTCAACATTGGCCCAAGCTCGAATGACTAGATATCGGCCCTGGCCCCCTCGGCTTGACATCGGCTTGGACCCGCTTGGCTCGACATCAGTCCGGGCCCACTCGGCTTGACATCGGTCCGGGCCCATTCAGCTTGACATCGGTCCGGGCCCATTCAGCTCGACGTGGACTTGGGTCAACTTTGCTCAACCTGCGCCTGAATTTTCTTGGCTCAACCTGGATCGGGCCAAGTCAAAATCCAACCCAAAATAGAAAGTGAATAATCCAAAAATGTATCAAATCCATATCCAATTAAATGAATTGGATTTAAAATCCAAAAATATAGATTTGGATTTGAAATAAATCCATTTAAATGGATCAAAACTAATATGGATTTGGATAATTATGGATTGGATTTTGTAATTTGGATTTTTTGCTCACCCTTACACGTTGAGGGAAAAAGTTACAAAAACTACTTCACCTTTCATATTTTCTAATACAATGACTTTGGGCTTTGTAGTAAAGGTTGCTTCTTCTTGCAGCCCATGAGTTCTTTGGCCCCCCTATAAATTTCAAAATTGTCCTTAAGTAAAAAGTTCAAAATAAAAGGTATTTAGAGTGCTTTATGGTTGGTAGGTGAATGAAGAGACTATGTGGGTTGAAGTGGTGGTGGTGGCATTTTCAGGTGAGTTTTCAGCTTTCTTGCCTAGTTATAGAGGTATTATGGATTTTTTTTATGTTCCAGATTGGATAATTTGGGGCATATACGAATTATAAAATCCATAAGTTAAAGATTTTAGAAATTGCATTAATGTTAATTCAGATTTTGTAGTGAGTTCTGTGGTACACCATTTGAAATAGAATTACTGAATTTTGTAACTTATAATTAAGTAATAAAAACGTAGCTGATCTCAAATAGTGTGAAAATGAATTGTGTGAAAATGATGATAACTTGTTTTTGAATTAAGTTATCTAAAGGGTCTTTTGGAATTATCAAATGATTTATTGATTAATCAATCTGAAAGATATCTTTAAAATTACGTAATTTGTTACATTTTTTTATATAGATTTTAATGTTGTGGATTATGTAATCTGGTTTCAATTCATTTCCATTCTATTTATGTAAATTTGGAGTTTTAATGAAAAAAACTAACAACAATCCAACAATCAAATAGCATCAAACATTTCAACAAAACACTCAAAAACGCAAATAATCATCACTACAAAGACAAAATCGTAAGCGAGAGATAAAAAACTTTCAAAAACTGCGAAAAATCACCAAAAATAACCTCTGAGGCGCACTGAAACGAAGGAGGCCGTGAAGGTGCCCCGAGTAAGAGAAGAGAGCAGATAGAGCATAAAGCGTAAAGATAAAATTTGTAGGGTTTTGTTTTTTAAATTATTTATTGAAGGGCATAACAGTAATGCCCATTTAATATGGAGGTGCCTGAAGAATAATTTAATTTAGAAATTTAATTTTTACACCTCTATGACTTCCGTCCACAGTTCTATAAGCACTGCGATAACCAAAATACTTTTAATTATTAAAACGTATAAAACAGGAGCTTGTTTATACACTCTGAAAAGTTTTTTCTAATAAGTTGAGAATTTTTAAGATTAATTTTCATCATTACATTACATTGGTAATTTGAAGGTGCACGAAGAAAATATAGAAGTTGAGAATGCAATTGCACATTTGAAGAGGGCGAACTCAATGTTGGATGAAAATCTCATACCTTTGCTAGGCTTTCTCTTCTTCTTTCTTTCAAAAAGTGAAGATTAAGAATGAAAGTGTAGTTGGAGGTGAAGCCAGTAATGATGGAGGTGCAGGAAGCAAACCCCCTTGCTAATACCATCGTGGCTAACCCCACTCAACCTTATTGGATAATCATTCATTCGTACTTCATTTCCAACATTCATGGTCGAAAAACCAAAATTGTCTTGTAACAGCGAGTTGAAGTTTATGGTTCCCTGAAATATGGGTGTTAAAGTTGTTATAATTAGCATAATTTCCTCGCCAGGGTTGTCTAAGTGAAAGAGATTATTGTTGAAAACGATGGAAAGAAGAAAATTGGGGATTTGAGGAATAAACTAGAAGATCCATATCATTGTTAAATGAATAGTGGTAGAAGGAATTAGTAAAGTAAGTGAATATGGTTTGGTGGAGGATGAGAGTAAAAGCATAATAAGAATAATAGAAGAAAAGAGTCACAGGTGAGAGGAACGCATGAAAAGGTGGTAATTGTCAACGGAGGAAGAGGGGAGAGCGACCATGACCTTCACACTCACAGAGTCATCCCTCACCGGCAAGAACAAACAGTACCTGTCGCAGCACACGGGTCCCACCTCCCAAGCCTTTCCCAAACCCACGTCAATATTCTCCAACCCTAGCCTCGACCACTGCGACACTATCAACACCCCAACCGGGTCGGGGCTCCGTTTCATCTCCCACACCCACTCCATCACCTCCCTCACGTGCTCGTTCCCCACCCTCTCCTTCGCTCGCTTCACCAAACCCGACCCGAACCCCACCCCTCTCTCCTCCAGCTCCCTCGCACTCGTCTCCGCACACCCCAAAACAAATGCGTTCCCATAATACCCCTCGGGCAAACCCGGCTTCACACGCTTCCGCACGTTCATACTGAACACCAGCTTCAATCTCTGGTTCCCCGGGAACCCTATGGCTCTCGCCCAGCTTCTCCACACATGCGCTGCCAGCACCTCGAACGAAGTGTACCGCGCCGACTCGCCGGGTTCGCTCGTGCACTGCGCCACGCGCTTTAACTCGTTCAGCCGCGTCTTATCGAACGTAATCGAGGTTGGTTTTAGCCCGGTTGAGACCTTGTTCATGAAGCCGCATAGGTCCGGGACTCGGCTAAACTCGGGATGACTCTCTGAGTCCACCCGCGTCTGCTTCCCATGCGGTGGGTTCAGAAGGTGACGCTCCCAAACTGGTTTCTGTATGCGCCTGTAACTCGTCTCGCGTCTGTCGTTGGCTAACTCTGCGAAGTGGTTGAGGAACTCCGCGCTGCCGATGCCGTCGCAGAGGCAGTGGTTGATTCCGACGGCAATTGCGGCGGCGCCGTCGACGAGCCAGGTCAGCTGAACCACCAGCGGCGGGGAGCCCTTCAGCACATCTGCCACGTGGAGCGACAACAACGGCCTCCAGTGCGTAACTGTTTTAGGCGCCTTTTCAAAGTCGTTGGCGTTGTAACTGGCAGCGAAGGCTTCTATGAACACCGCTCCTTGGCCCGCACACACCACCTCCAGGCCCTGGCCTTCGGGCCTGGGCCTGACCCGGCCAGCGAATGGGTAGTAGGGAACCAGGGCCCGGGCTAATGCCGATTTGAGACGGGCCGTGGTGTTTGGCTGGTCCAGGCCAGGGCAAGGCTTGTAGACTAACAGATACTCTATGGTGAAACGAAGGAAGAGTTGTGAATCAAGCGCTGATAGAGCGAGCACGCCCCGTGGAGTGGGTTCAGAAGGTGTAATCACCGATGCTTCTTTTACACGCACGGAGCTTCCCATTTTTGTTCAGTGATCAAGTTTTTGTAACTTTTGCAACTTGGGCTTTGGGAAGAGAAGCTTATAATAGTGGTGTTGGGTGCATATACTGAAGAGATGCCTGGTTTAGAACAAGCAGGTTGCGTGCGTGTGTTAGGGCGAATACATATGAAGCCACAAATGGATGATATTTATAAGGAATAACAACATGTGAGCTGCTCGTGGGTTCTCATGCAGTTCTATTACTGAAGTAATTGACGTGATAACAGTAATTGTAGTACTAAAAATCAATCTTAGGTGGTTGAAACATGTGTAATAAAATTTATAGAAACAAAGTTACTAAAATTCTTAAATTCTATGTGGGGGCCCAAGTGTAGAATGAGAAATTTGAGAAGAAGAGGTGTGTTGTGAAGCATTTCTCTAGGAGCTTTATTTTGGGGTGCCAAGATTCTCTGGGCATCTTTATGGAAGAAAAATGAATATGAAAACAAATGCAGTACAGTGTAGAACAGATGTGCCCGTTTGCTATTTTTGTCTTTTGGGTTGGACTGATAGCTATTACTCCCTCCATCTCAATCACCCCAAGCAAGCACAATTATTTTTCAAACTTTTGTTTATCACATTGCTTACACTTGTAGGGTTTAAGATTAGAGTAAAAAATATTTGCTTTACTGTACAAAAAAGTTGTGTATTTTTGTGGTGTTTGTGAACTGTGAAATTGTGTGATGTTGACGTGAGTCGTTGCTTCACCGGCCTTTCTGTCATTCTGTCCAGTTTCTGTCCCCATAATACTATGAACCAATATTTTAAAATGCAATAGGGAAAAACCACTCTCTCATAAAAGTTAAGTTTATATAGAAAATAATACATCATATATTAGGTTTAGTTAGGCATGCATACATGTGGCATACATGTTATTCATCATCTCATAATCATAAATATCATTTTGGTACATTTTTTTATTGAAAAGGTACAACTTTTAGAGGATTTTTTTATTTATTTACTTCTTTATAAAATCTAAGAGAACTTGAGCCCGGTATAATATTTTTACCTACTGTTGCATATTTCAATCGCAAACCCCGAAGTCGGACAAATTATGGTTGCATGGTTCCACATAATGGAGAACAACTTAGAGAGTGGGGTCTTGGTTTTTATTTTTATCTCTTCTAAGAATATGTATTTTTTATTACCTTCTTTCGTTTTAGATATTCGAAGGATTCAAATATGGTTAGATATCACAGAAGCTTGGAGAAGGGATTCTGTGCAAACATTGCTGGTGAAGCTTTTTTGCTTCGAGGGGCTCAAAAATACCAATAACCATTTTATATACTCGGGCCTAATCAAGTATCATCATAAAGAGCTTTTTAGCACAATAAAATTTAGTAAAATGACTTCACAATTACCTAAATATAAAAATAAGTAAGAGTAATTATGTTCTAATACAGTTGTATCCATATAAAATTTGGAAATTACTTTAACCACCATTATAAAAAAATATAAAGATTGAATAGTAATCTAAAAAAGTTATAGACTGCTTTAAACCCCTGAAAGAAATATAAGCAAAGCTGAAACAGGTAAAACTGTATTGCTTACGTTAATTTGAATAAACATATTTTCAACAAACAGTTGAAGCAATAGTAAAAAGAATTGGTTTTATTTTCGACAGTTCTCGAACAATTGTCAGTTGAGGTATTTTTCTCTTTATTTATACTTTTTGCTATTAGACTGTACAAAAATTAGCATAAGACAAATGATTTCTTAATCATATTTTATAATTCTTAATTGCAAGATGTGATAAGTAGAACTCTCGGGTTTCTGATAGAACACAAACCATACCTAAAATATAGACATTATAAATATTATCTCAACAAAATAAATTTGTTATAAACTTTTATGTAGTCTCGTATTATTAAAGTCTAATTCAATCCCATAAAATCATCTCATGAATTAAGGTTTGCACCCATTTACATATTATAAAAAATTTTAATTTTTAGTCGACGTAGGATCTTCGTGTAATAAGATAGTTGAAGGTGTCCGAAAGAAAACAAATTGAAAGAAGCTTGGTTTTTCCCATAACCTTGCATGAGGTTGAGAAGGACAGAAGCAGAGTCTTTACCTTAGTCAAATCCAGAACGTAGCTATCACCGGCCAATAAATTCTCGTGCAGATTCTCTATAACGTGGTCTCCTTCATCCACACAAGACAAAATATGGACAGTGAAGAGATAGAGATGCATATGGTTCTTAATCAACGCAATAGTACACGATCATAGCAGAGATGGTAAAAAAATAAAGTCTATAATGTTCAGGGGTTACAATCGTACAATATTATTTTTCTTAACATTATTTCTTATTAGTGAATAAAGCATAGTTGAGGCCATAGGACCTACCCTCCCCCCACTTGGATCCATTTCAGATTAAGATCATCACCATATCTCCCTAAAAGGTTCAAACTAAAGGCTTGTTGTTATTGAAAAACAAAATCATAGGGGTTATCAAAAAAGTAATATTCTAAATCTTGTTGCCTTTGGTTCATCATGGATTTCCATGTAAATTTTGGTAAATTTCCTGCACTCTTTTTCTGATTCCTTGTTGCTTTGGCTGCCTCTTTTGTCCTGTTTCTCGCATGCCCCTCACATCTTTTCACAAAAGCATGATATATATGTTAATGAAATAATTAATTAATAAATAAAGAAACCATATTTACATATATCCCTATGTTCCTATTTTGAAGGAACCTGGCTAGCTATATACCCATTGGGAGTGTGTAACGCTGATTTGAAGGTTTTGTTATGGACAGTGATATATTACTTAATTAGCCATGCAGAAGAGGATAATATAAGGATCAGTCCAAAAAAAAAAACAAGAGTCCAAGTGCATGCCACTATAAACGACAGATTAACAAGCCATGTATGAGAATTAGAATCAAATACAGAATAAATAATCACAAAATTATTTATAATCGACGCAAAATTCGAATATTTTTTTAGAAAAAAAAATACTAATATAAGTACAGAGATAAATAACAATTTACCTTGACTGTCTTGACTATTATGGCTGCGCTTATCTACCCTTTTGGTTGGGAGAGGGGTTTGTGTTTTTGCAGTCAAATAAACGTCTGCATAAGAGGTTGGACACCAAGCATAGACAGACATATTTTGTTCTATGATGATCAGAAGTTGTTCGGTTTTTTGCTTGTTAGGAAGACTGTTAATGTTATTCATATAATATGCACATGATTTTTACATTCTTGGTTTTTTAATTTGTGAGGTTTCTTTGTAATGTGTAAAGGGGTCATTTCTAACATTACATTTTATCCATTTTTTTTATAAGGCACATTAGGATGGGTGTTTGGTAACTATTTTAAGTGCTTGGTAGCCATTTTTTTTACCTTTTTTAATCCGACTGGGTTTTTTTTTTTGGATTGTAGGTTTGGAGATTAGATTATATTAGAATTTTTTTTATAAGGATCGAAGTATATGGTTTTGACATGAATAATAATATGATTGACGAATTTTGATAAATATTTGATGATTTGGGGAAGTTCAGAGTTTATTGAAGTTGAAATTATGAAAGATACTAATAATAATAAAGTTTATATATATATATATATATATATATATTAAATACTATGCAAAACATTTGTATATATATAAGTCATTTATTTATTTTTAACTTTGAGAACATAAGTCACTTATTATTTCTTTAACTCTTATTTGGTAATAAAGGTATGACAACTCATCATAACAGTTCGTTATTAGTGAATGAAGAAAAAATGAAACGTTATAAGAAAATGCATGATATTTGAGGTATTTGAAATTACACGAACAATATTATTTTTAGAGGTAAGGTGGTGGAAGTAGATGAACTTTTTACAGTGACACAAATGAATGTTTGGGTGTGGATTAAACACAAATACTTAGTGTCTTCACCCAATTAAATATTTGAAATCTGTTAAGTAATTATTCTTCTTGCAACTTTTATATCTTTTACAGGTTAGTTATTCATCATAGTATGAATACAAGCTTGTATGCATTCAACTTTAGATGCATGAGTCTCAAGTTGAACATTTTATTTTCCAATTCTTTAAGAATAGTTTGATTTTAGAATAGAAAGATTATGTAATATGTTTTGGATCTTGGATTATATTTGCTTTATAAGTAAGTGTATCGCTTTAGCTATGATTTGGTTAGGAATGGAAATTTTGTAATGCCAAAGAAATTTTTATGTATATGGTTAAGTCACCTTATGAGAGATCTTGAAGTATTTGGCACGTAATGTGACTTTTTTTAGAAATAATTTTATATGTAATATGTCATTTTTTATTACAAATAAAAAAACAAAATCTAAATTTAAAAATTTAAAATACAAATTTTCAATTTTAGATCGTGAATCCCAAAGTTTATTAAATGGAATAACAATATACATTAAATGGTCATCCTACCTCTTATATGAGGTCAAAACTTCTCCCTTAGTCAGCAATACTTTCTCAAACTTAATTAAATTAGATTTAAAAATATAAACAATAAATTTACAATTGCACATCTGCTTCAATTAATATTTGATTTCTTTTGTTTTACTGCATTTTCGTATGTAGAAAAAATGACGAAAAAAATGTGCGTTATTCGTTTTCTAAAAGGTTGGTTTTGGAGTTTTCAAAAAGGTTGGTTTTGGATGAATTTGTAATTATATTTTTTTAGTAGGTGTTATTAAAATATATTTTATTAATTTTTAATTTTAAACTTAAAAAATATTATTTTGAATTTTATAGTCTGAATTTTTAATAAAGGTCTTTTTTAGATTTTACAATCTAAAACTTAACTTTTTCTAATTATAAATTATACTATCAAAAATTATATTTAATTTTCAAAATATAAAATCTGTGACAACATTGAAATTATAACTACTATTTTAGAAAGGTCATTAACAACATTAAAATTATAATTACTATTTTAGAAGGGTCAATCTGAATGGGTTTCGGATTGTTTCAATTGAAAAAAAACGGTAGAAGATTTGTTAGTTATAAAATAAAAGAAACAAACTAATCACTTTTAAAAAAATGGAAGCAAAAGCGTCTGAGCCCATAGAATAACTGAGCTAAGATTGGACCTTTATGGGCTTAAGTGTATAAAGTACGTCACTACGGGATTTGTTTTTGTACCCTATAATTTCCTTCTGCAACCATGCAATTTCTTTCTCCATTCTGACTTTACCTTTATGAAAGAATAACTTTTGAACTCTGTAATCTCTTTCAAATTATGTAATTAAGATGAATTTTTGATAAATAGATTTTACAATAAATTTTGTTTTAAATTTTCGAATTATACAATTAGAAACTTATTTCTTTTATGAAAAAGAAGGTTTTCGAGTTGCATAATTTTAAAATTATTTTTTACTTTCAAATTGTATAATTTACAAACTTCTTTTATTTTTTAGATTATACCATTTAAAAATTATTTTTTTTCATAAAAAATAAGTTTTCATATTACATAATTTAATTTTTTTTTAAAGAAAATTTTGAATTGTGTCTTCTACATAATTCAAAACATTTTTTTTTATCCATTCACAAAACACATGAAAAAGATGACAACGATAATAAAAATGACATAACAGATGGTACAATGATACAACGTTAAGAAAGATGACAACGACGATAACAAATATAATAACATAACAAATGTTAGGCAAAAACTAAAGACAATAAAAGAATAATTTGATTTTTTTAATCAGAAAGATTTGCACATAAAAATTATAAAGAAAGCAATAACCCGTATCCACCATAGACAACTTCTATTAGAAAAAAAAGACACTGTATGAGAAAAAATGAGGAGATAATCTTATGAGATATATGCTATCAAGTTAAATGGACCATAGTAATTTTAAATAGTCAAAATTAAATTTTAAAATTAACTCATTTTGAACAAAGAAATTATTTATATTTAAAAAATTAAAAAGAGTTCTAGAATGGGTGGTGCACAGCATAAAGACAAAATGAGACAGAAGCAAAAAGTGTTTACTTGTGCAAGATAGGGAATTGTCTCATTCACTCTATCTTCCTGAGGCAGAAAGTGTCTAACCCTAAACTATGGTGCTCACATGTATCTTTTCTAATGTTTAATATTTTAGTGTTATTTAATTTGAGGATGTTAGGAATAAGAAGTCATGGTGGATACTTCTAATGGCTAGAATTGGGTTCAAAATGAGTCCCAAAGGAGGGTTCAACTACCTGACATTCTCACATGCAAACATAAATGTTCTTCCATTTCATTATTTTTAAATTGGATGAGTTTTTTAGAGTTATAATATATGTTAGTGTATAATAGTCTATGTTTTAATTAATCACATCATGTTAATAAATGTATGTGTATTCTCGAGGATTGAGTGAGAAAGGGTAAAGAAATATTATTCTTTATTCAGTGTTTTACATAGGATCAAAACATGTATTTATAAAAGAAAAAATCTATGTGAAGAAACTATGTGATTCTACTATCAATAGTATATCTAACACTCTTCAATAGATTTATGAGGGACTTATCAACTATCCGAAGTTTATCTTTAAATTTTTAAAACATTGTCCCAGACAAGGGTTTCATTAGAACATCGACGATTTAAAACTGAGAAGGAAGATGAACTAACAACAACGGTTTATTCTGAACATGATCACAAACGAAATGCAAGTCTAGCTCAAATTGTTTAGAGTGTGAATGCAGGACAGGATTGGCAGCAATATGAACGACGCCGAGATTATCAGAATGGATTGTTGGATTAGAAGAAGTGATGCGTAGTTCGGTCATCAGTGATTGAATCAAGATAATATCAGCAAGAGCAGCTACAACACTTCTATACTCAGCCTCACTACTGCTTCTGGAGACAACTTTTTGTTTCTTTAAGGACCAAGACACAAGATTGTGACCAACAAAGATGCAATATCCCATGGTAGACTTGCAACATCCAAGTCAGTGGCCTAGTCGGAATCACTGAAACCAGTCATAGAGTAGGTTGGTGAAGGAGTTAAGAGAAGATCGTGAATGGAAATACCAGCCAAGTATCGCATAATACGTTTCATAGCTTTCCAGTGATGAATATGTGGCTTATGCATGTACTGACAAACCCGCTTAATTGAAAAGGAGATTTCAGGTCTGGTAATAGTAGCATATTGCAAGGCACCAACAATGGATTGATATAAAGTTAGATCATTGAAGAAGACAGACTCATTAGCAGTAAGTCGCAGAGAAGAAAGCATTAGAGAAGGTTGAGACTTAGAGTTAACCATGTTTGTGCGACGTAGAAGGTCTTTAATATATTTAGCTTGAGATAGGTGAATAGAATTGTCTTTAAGCCAAGAAACTTTGATTCCTAAGAAGTAATGCAGCGGTCCAAGATCCTTTAGTGCAAAATATGAGCCTAACTGTTTGATGAAATCCTACACTAAGACCCAAGAAGTACCAGTAACTAAGATATCGTCAACATAAATTAGTATAAAAATAGTGTTATTTTTAGTAAACCTTGTGAAGAGAGAAATGTCACTCTTGGCAGCAATTAAGCCCAAATGAAGAAGATTTGTAACAACTTTTGAAAACAGGCATGAGGTGCTTGTTTGAGACCATATATGGCTTTATTCAATTGGTAAACAAGAGTAGAGTTAGTAGAGAATCCTGGTGGTTGTTGCATGTAGACAAGAGATGATAACTCACCATGGAGGAAAGCATTCTTGATATCAATTTGATGAATTGGCCACCGTGAAGTCAACGCAATAGTTAGGACTAGGTGGATAGTGGTAGGCTTGATGACAGGGCTAAAAGCATCAGTAAAGTCATAACCTTCAAATTGTTGAAAACTTTTGGCGACAAGCCTTGCTTTGTAGCGTTGAAGAGAGCCATCAGAGTTATAGTTCAGTTTAAAAACCCATTTACAACCAACTAAATTTGCACCAGCAGGCAATGAAGTAAGAGTCCATGTGTTGTTTTGAACAAGAGCATGATATTCAGATTGCATTGCATTAAGCCATTGAGGATGAGTCATAGCTTGTTTGTAAATTGACGGTTCAAAATAATCATTAGTCACAAAAGTATGGAGAACTTTGGGTTTAGATATACCTGCCTTAGCACGAGTTATCATGGGATGAAAATTGGTAACATGAATAGGAGAAGTAATCTGACAATGATTATCAACAGTAGATAAAGGTGATGATGTATTATTTGTAGTTATAGGAGAAGAACAATTAGAAATAGAAACCACAGTTATAGGTAAAGAAGAAGAGGAAGAAGCAATAGTATTACTATCATTATGAAGAATGAAAGGATTATTATGCATGGAAAAAGGAAACAAATATTCAATGAAAATCACATGTCTTGAGATAATAGTCTTTCCCGAAGGAGTTAGGCAAACATATCCTTTGTGTGTATTGTTATTGTTATAACCTAGAAATAAGCACAAAGACAACTTAAAAACAAACTTATGTTGATTGTAAGGTCTCAAAAGAGTATAGCATGCACACCCAAATATACAAAGAAAGTTATAATTAGATTTATAGGAAAACAACTTATCATGAGGACTAACATTATCTAAAACAGAAGTAGGTAAAAGATTAATAATATGAACAACAAAGACAAATGCCTCATCCCAAAATTTAAGAGGAAGAGATGCAGTAGTAAGAAGGGCCAAACCTGTGTTATGACCGTGTTTGTATTTGACAGATCCATTTTGTTCAGGAGTGTGTGGACAGGTAAATCTATGAGTAATACCATGATCATGCAAGATTTTCACTAAAGAAATAAACTCTTTATCATTATCAGTTTGAAGACATTTAATGAGAAAACCAGTTTGTTTTTCAGCAAGTAATTTAAAATGCAAAAAAATAGTAATGGCTTGAGATTTAGAAGTTATGAGATACAACCAAGTGTACCTAGAAAACGCTTCAAGAAAGGTGATGTAATACATGGATCCATCACTAGCAGTTATGTGTGAGTGACCCTATATATCTACAAAAACTAATCGAAGAGGAGCAGTATAGAGAGTGTGTGAAAGTAAAAAAGGCAATTGATGAATTTTAGTAATAACACACGAATCACAGAAAGAAGAATTTGTATTGCATAGTATATTGTTCATTTGCATAACACTTTGCACCGTTCTAAATGAAGCATGAACAAGTCTTTTATGCCACAATTCATACGGAGTCATAATCGAATTGTGAGAAGTATTATTAATAGAGGGTGGCAGAGAGTTGTAATGAGGGAAAAACATATAAGTCATCACGTATGTTTCCTTGGAGAAGAATCTCCTTTGTAGCCTGATTTTTAACAAAACACTTATTAGGATAAAATTTAAAGTGTGGTAAAGATGAAATGTAATTACATGTAGTTTTTTTTTATCTTGACGATAAGTTCTTTAATTATTTGATCTTTAATTTGAAAAAAAAAATAATTAATAATTCTTGTATTTTACCATTTAATTTTTTTATTAGGAAATAATAAAGAAATATTTTAAGAATACTACAATTTTTATAAAAGAGAAGTTATTAAGTCACCATTCATGAAGAATACTGACTTTCCTCTATACATTTAACAAAATGTGCTTACACTACACACTCCTGTAATGGCAAAGAGAGGGGACAAACCTCAATAAAAAAAGTTGTCTTAAAGAAGCTTAAAAACACAACTGAAAAGAAGAATGAGAATCATAACCTATACACAGATATACACAAATAATATTGCACCCTCTTTCATCCATAATGTCAAAAAACTTACAAGACGCATACCCGTTTATGACATGGAGAAGCAAAATATCAAAAAAATCTTCTCAAATATGATAAATTTGATCCTCATTTATCCTCTTTTAATTTTCTTTGTTGGTTTATACATCTAGTTCCATTGGACTACTTTATAAATCAAAGTCTAGAATTTTGTTGCTCATCTGCAAAAACATACAACAACAGAATACCTTCCCCAACAGATAAACTAACACATAAACGATTATATAAGTAAAGAAAAATCAAAAATTCTAAACCGCAATTCACTCTAACAAAAATATTTGAGACATATGATTGTGTTAAGTGACCAATCCGAGAAGGAGAAAGTGAAAGTTGTATATTTACTCTTCATTCATAACCAAGTCTTTAGTTAAGCCATTTACAGAATTTTATCGTCATCAACTACCCTTTGTCTAAAGACTACCTCATTCCTAAGAACACATATATGTATTTTTGTTTTAACCAATATATGTATTTTTGTTTTAACCATTATAATTAGTTTGTAATTTATTACGAAAATACTAGACTACTTATTATGAAAAATAATTATAATAATCATAATAAATTGTGATAAAATGATGTTTTTCCATTAATGATAGTGACATGATTGATGATTTTCATATTTTTTATATTTGAATGATAATTTCACCCTTTTCCAAATTTTCACAACTCCCACTTTAACATATATACATTAAGTAGTGTTCCATTTAATAAAGTTAAAACATTCTTAAAATTGTCCATTTAATTTTATTTAATTTATTTTTTACTGATAAAAAAAATAATGTTAGTATCATCTATCATCTTTTTGAAAATATTGGATATTCTAGTTTTTTTGAAAATATTAGTTATCCTCCCTCGACCATGCTACAATCGATTGAAACATTTTGACTATTCACTTATTATATCTTTAATTACTCGTTCAACTTTTGTTTCGTTTGTTCTAGCTAACAACACTATATCATTCCCCTACACACCTTGTTCGACTTCTCCTTCATTCTTGAGTAAAAAAAATCAAACAAACCTAAATCTAGATCACTTTCTATCCACTTTTCTTGATATGAACATTTCGTTAACCCTTCTCCACTTACTAAAAGAATTTCACATGTCATAGTCTCATAAGTTAATCGAAAAGTTTAAGAAATAATATGTATATAGGAATTTTCATACAATTCCTTCCTCCACGGTGATATTCCCTTCTTTGAAGTAGCTATCTCCCATTTTTCTTTCTACCAGTGTCTACAATGATTTCTTTTCAGATTACATCATTTACTTGTTATTGCCAAAAATAGAAAAAATCCAGTCATTCCCAAATATGAAAAGCTCTAGTGCAAAGTACACAAAAAAATAGAACGGAAATCGTGAATGGTCTGTGCATACAAGTTGGAAGAGAAACTATAGGTATAGGATAAATGTCTTTTGTGGCGTTCAGTATTAGTTGGAAGTTCACCATGGTAAATGAGCCAAAAAAGAACAGTTATTTTTGTAGGACAAAAACCTTCGAAACATATATAGTCATGCCAGTTCAATGAAGGAACTGTACTTATATATGTGTCTACTTAGCAGACACTTAACCATCTTTCTAGTTTTCAAGAATAATTACTTCCGACATTAGTAACATTTACCACAACTTCCATGCAAGTTATTGTGTGGCCAAAATAAGGGTGGTAGGAATGCAAGTGCCAAGTGTTACCATAAAAATACTTCAGATGAATATCTACCCATTAATTAATTTATTACCACTCTGCTACGTTTATTAATCTGCTTGCCCTTGTTTTAACTAACAGTACCCTAATCCTTTATATTATATATAGATAATAGATAATTAGCAAGATGGCCCTTAATTTGAACTGTGATTAAAGTTGTGCAACGTTAGTAGTAGTCAAAATTTGGCACAAGAGGTGGCAGTGGAGTAATGAGTTTAAGTGCCTGGGAAAGTAGCGGTAATAATTTTTTTGGTAAACAGTAAACAGCATGAGAGTGGTGAAGTTGCAGAAGTGTGAAAAGAGAACTTGACTAAAAGGGAAAAAACGAAGAAAAGAAAGAAGCGATTCCGAGGCAGTGTGTCTTTATTCGATGCAGAGCGATGAATGGGTTACTTTTTCTCTCTCCCTATATAAATTGCATGTTACACCGCCCTATTCCACCATTGACAGGGATGACATCCAACCCTTTCAGCAGAGCCTCCTCTTTGGACTAATCAACATCAAACGCTGAACGAGGTACCCAAGGGTCTCCATCTTTCCCCTCAGATTAAAAACTGGGCCCAACCAATGGCCTCTCTCCAACCTCAACCCCAAGAAACCAAACCCACCGCCACCACCGCCACGCCCTCCACTCCCAGCCAAACATCTAACATTTCCAACAGCACCAATGACACCACCAACAACAAAAGTACTCGTAAATGCAAAGGCAAAGGTGGCCCTGACAACAACAAATTTAGGTACCGCGGCGTTAGACAACGAAGCTGGGGCAAATGGGTCGCCGAGATCCGCGAGCCACGTAAGCGCACGCGCAAGTGGCTAGGCACCTTCGCCACCGCTGAAGACGCCGCCAGAGCCTACGACCGCGCCGCCCTCATCCTCTATGGTTCCCGGGCCCAGCTCAATCTCGAACCCTCCGGTTCCTCTCCTCACTCTTCCTCATCCCGTACCACCTCTTCCACTCAAACCCTAAGACCCTTGCTTCCCCGCCCCACAGGCTTCGCTTTCAATTTTCCCTTCCACGCCGCCGCCCTGCCCTACCCTTGCGCCGGCGTGTATGCCACCACTTTCAATTACACCCATCAGGTGATGTGCCCTAACGAGAATAGTAATAATACAGTGCATGTTCATCATCATCATCATCGTCGTCCTGAGGAAGTGGTGCAAGTGTCGCATGCTCTATCAACATCATATCAAAATTCGGAATCTGATGTGAGTTTAGGTGGGAATAATACTACTGCTGATAGTTCCAGTAGATCAACCTCGTACCAAAGGCATGGTCATCAGGATAATAACCGTGTGCATGCTCAACATAGCGATTCATCGAAGCATCAGCAACATCAGAACAGCGTTGTCGATGGAGTGGATTCCGCTGTGGGTTCGGGTGAATCTTCTCAGGTAAATATGGAGGCTTCGGTGGATCCGGATCTGTCGTTGGTGGGGACAGTGGGGCTTGGATCTTCTTCTTCTGTGTGGCCGTTGGCGAGTGAGGCTGATTACAGTGGCAGTTTGTGGGATTATAATGATCCTTTCTTCTTTGATCCTTCGGAGAAATTTTAGTTGCAATTTCTTGATTAGATGTGTTTGTCGGAATCGTTAATCGATTGATTAGATGGTTTGGACTTGGTAACATATAGTACATGGTGAAGGAGGATCACATATAGATTGAAACTTGGTGAATAAAGTGTTGGGTACACAACGCTGAAGCAGACGCTGAAAGTTTATTGCTTGTTAGTATTAGTATTAATAATTAATTAATTGTGGATAATGAGGATGGTAGAAATATATTAGTTTTCCTAGTTTAGATTTAGTGCAGATGGAAAATAATTGCAGACAACCCAAATGCATTCTGTTGCTGCTGCTTGGGAACGAATCCAGGGTTATCTTATCATTTCTCTCATCCCATGTTGAGGTAAGCCTTTTCGATTATTTGGATTTCAAATGTATGATATCATAATACATCTACTCATTGTTGCCTTGGATCATATCTTTCTTACTTTTTCATTCAATTTTAACTGTGGCAACCAGTACTTGAGAAATTTAATGGATGAAAAAAAAAGTTCTTCTTCTTTTTTTGGTAAATGCATGTTCTTCTTAGTTTGTCTTTTTACACCTTTTCTATTTAATCTACTCCAAATTGAATCTACACAATTGTGTTCTTCTCGCATGAACAAATATTGATTTGGGGAATGTTTTGCAAGAGATTTGAAACTAGTTTAGTGATTACAAGCTCTTTAGGGACTACAAACTCTTTAGTTTATTGTTGTATGTCTAATTTACTTTCTTAAAATTTAAGTAGTATAAGTTATTTTTTGTCCTTTTAGGAAGTTTTATAATTAATTTTTTAGCAAGTTTGATGTAATCAAAATTTAATAAATAGATGCTGATCTAGGGGCTATTTTCTTAAATACGTTTTTAATAAATTATTTTGAGTCTCTTTTTCATAATTTCGTTTGAATAGGAAGGATAACTTATACACACTTGTAATAAAAAAAAATGAAGGATAAATAGTAAATGTGAAGTTGATTTGAAATTGGTTTCATACTTAGTTGGTGAGATTTTTTGTGTATTATTAAAACATGATTCTAATGTACTTTATAATCTCAATCTTGAGGAAAAATACTTGAAAATTTTGGAGACAAGATATGAGTGTTGCCTCTACAATTGTGATATTATATTATTGTATAGGTTATAGATCTTAAATTCAATTTAAGAAGTTGGTTTAAAAGCAAACTAGTTTTTAAAAAATGTGGAATCATAGGTGGCATATTGTTTTCATAGTTATGAAGTTTTTTTTAGCCTGTCCTCCAAACTTAAGTTTGTATTTATTTATTTATATTAATTTATCATCTTATTTCTTTATCATTCTATATGATAAATTTAATATACATTTCTTTAACATTCTATATGATAAATTTAATATACGAAAACAGGTGAGTTATGAAATAATATAACCTCCATTTTTCATGAAGTTAGTGGTAACATTCTAGATTAATGTCTGTATAAAGGTATGATGATATCTTTTTGTAGTCTGTCCACTGAATGTCTTTTAAAATGTTTATTTCTTTAACATTTTGGATGATAAATTTAATATTCCAAAACATGTAAATTTTTAAATGTTTTAACCTCCACTTTTCAATAAGTCAGTGGTAACATTCTAGATTATTTTTATAGGAATGAAGTATTTTTAGAGTCTGTCTACCAAACATTACTCTGTATTCAGTTTTTTATTTCTTTATCATTTGGATGATAGATTTAATATTGGGAAACATGTGACTAATGATATAGCATCCATTTTTCATTATGTGTCAGTTGCTTACCTTCGTTTTAAAAACTTGTATATCCTTTATTTTACTTTTGCCCATCTTCATTTTTTTTTATATATTTCATCTGTCTTCTTTACTTTCAACTAAAGCTAGGTTTGGCTTATTTTATTAAATTATGTCATTTATGATGAAAGGTCTAATAAGAATGAAGAAAATTTAATATTTATATTATACTCTTTTCTCTATTTGAAAAATGTATTGAACAAAAAATAGGATTAAGCATATAATATTTATAAACAAATTAGTTGATTGAAATGTATTTGACCTATGATATTTTCATTAAATGTTATTTTCCAATAAAAACTAATAAATTTCATTGCAACATTCTACGTATTGAGTTTATGAGTGGTTTTAGTTGTATGAACACTCTTTTGACAATTTATTATACCTGAATGCCTCACCCTTTTTTAAATTAATTTCTGAGACTGTTATGCTTTTTACATTGAAGATGTTTAAAGTACATCAAGATATGAAATATAAGTACACTATTCCATCAAATCTTTTGAAATAGTCTAGTAAAACACTAATGTTTGAAATTGTGATAACTTAATAAATTGATTTATATAAAATTAATGTAATATATAGTCTTTGAAATTAGATACGATTGATTATAAGTAAAATAATAATGTAATCCTTGATTATAAGTTATTAATCAAATCAATTTTTTAGATCGTATTAGTAAAACGGATTGGTCATTTATTGGAAATGCTTAATCGTCCTTGATTTAAACAATACAAATATCTTCTTTAATACTTTACCTTTTTTTTAATAAATTTAATTTATTTTTGAGAAATTTTAATACTTCTTATTTATTGTTATTTTTTATCGTCAATAAAACATAATAAATAAAATAGATATTTCAACTCATAAAAAAGAGTAAAAAAGGTAGAGCAAATTTAGACCCTAAACCCTAAACTTATTATAACTTTGAAGACTAAATTCAATGATAATTTATGATTTTAAATATAATTTTATCATTTATTTTAAGTATTTAAGTGTTATATAGTTTATAAGGTAGAGCGAGTTTAGTAACTAGTTATTATAAATTTGAAGACTAAATTGATTGATAATTTATGATTTTAAATATAATTTTATCATTTATTTTAAGTATTTAAGTGTTATATATATAGTTTATTTTTTGGAGTTAACTTTTATTTTCAAAATGTGGTATTTAAAGGTTTAAATTTATTTATAACTTAAGGACATTTTTTAAAGGTTATTTTTTATTTTATTAATTTTAAAAGCTTAATGTAATCTTAAAGAATAAATTTATAATTCAATTTATTAATAATTTTGAAAAAATATAACTCTTATCAAATTGTCTATTCTTCTTTTCTATTATTTTAGTTTATTTTAAATCTTCCAAAACACGGGACACTGTGTCTGGTGATTATGGAAAACAAGATGTTTTGAAAATATTTTGATATCTTAAACAGGTTAATAACTTAGAAAAACTATCTCAAAGCATATTAAGTATTTTAGTAAGTTATAAATTGAAATTTTTAACTACATAGTTCTTTATAATATGCCTTTAAAAAATGAATTTGTGAATAAAAAAATTTATAGGAATAATTTTTTTTAAAATATCTTTAAAGTGTATTTTTTTTTACACAATCTTTTAAAAAAACTAAATATACGTAATTTAATTAGTTTAGCATATCTAAGTTTTTTATTTTTTAGAAAGTAAAATTTTAAAATGAAACATGTAGATATTAACCCATATTAGAATTTTCTTTTCATTCACTTTTATTTTTATTAAGAATTGAAAAATATGCAATTTGTTATAAGTTCGGCCCAAGTTACTAAATCAGATCATTGCTCGGGCCATATATTAATTCCGTGTGTTTCAGTTTGTTTTGTGACTTTTCACGGGCATGGGCTTATTAAAAGGATAAACTAATTTAGGTTAAGAAAAAACCGTTTTTTATTAGCCTTAAAACCTCAACTAAATGGAGAGAAATTAAAAAAAGTAAGACTAAATTTAAATAAATAACAATAATTACAAGTAGCTATAAATAATTTTTTTAATATATGTTTCACTGTTATTTAACATTTACATCAGGAAATTTGAAGATATTTTTTTCTTACAATAAATTAGAAGATAAACATGTTAAAATAAATGCAACTTGTAAAAGAAATTTATGTGCAATAATTTTTACTCAAATATATATTGATAGTAGATAGGGGTAGATACGGTCTTGATAGAACTTTGTGTTGTGTGTTGAAAGTGAAGCACCAACATAGTTTTATTCTCAAGGAACCTTTTAATCAAAATATTAGCGAGACCATTTTCAATGTCTCTCCAAAAATGTGCAAAGTAGATAGTAAAAGTGAAATGAAATTTTCTACAAAAGTCCATACCTTCATTTTTCTTTTTGTTAACTTTAAGTTGGATATGATTAATGAATATAACGTTCATAATAATAGCTTTATAATCTTGAACTTGGTGAGAAATGGAGTAGAAGATTTTGGAGACAACTTGAGGATAACAATATTTGTAATGATAAAGATTATGTTTTTTTCTTTCCTATTTTACAACTTATTCAACGACATGTTTGTAGTGAAGGTATGAGTTAACGTATAAGGTTAGGGTAAATTGATGTGGTTTAGTTAGTGTTAGGTCACGGGTTTGACTCGATAGTTAGTCATTTATGGTCGTTTCCCGACCGATGTATCTAACGTTATGAGGGAGCACAAGTTAAAGAATCTCAATCAATTAGTCTTAAACACTTAATTAAAACAGAATCATGACTAAAGGTGAAGATGTTACAATTCAGTTTATATATACTAGATTATGCTCTGTAAAAAGGAGGATATAATAAACAACACAGGAAACTCTTAACTCATATTATATTTTATACTATATTATATTTTATGTTCTTATTGACTTGAGCAACGGATTGTCATCTCAAAAGGAGTCCCTCCCCTCTCATTCCCAAAAGGTTGAGTCACTAGAGCTTGAAGGGAGATCACTAGGAGTTCATCCATATTCCGATCAACCTCAAGTTGGCTAAACAGTTAGTGAGATAATTACTATGGTGAAAATTATAGGCTACATCAAATATTTCATGGTAAAACTAAAATAGTCAAGTCATTATCAAAATCTACTATGTGCGGTTGTCGTCTGTATTGAAGTTGATTTTTGATCGGAAATGTCAGACAGGTACATGTAGAAGGCTCTCCGACGATCAAGTGAATATTTGGTCTTGGGTAGTTCAATGTAATTAATGTTCAATAAATGTGTACTTTAATATAGCGTTGGTCAACCTATTTATTAGGATGAGTTGGGTATGCATTAACACCATTTTCATCAAAATATCAATAGAAAGTTATTAAATTGAAACTTTTATACATCAAAATGTATAATTTTCAGTCAATTTTAGTTAATAAAATTATATTCAAAATAAAGCACCAATCACATTTTTTTTTAAAAATTGCATGTATTTTTATCAGAAAAAAAAAATTGCCTGTAATTTCAATTAATTTTGTTATTGGAAGTTTATATAATTATTTCTTTAAAATAATTAAACTTAATACTGTGATTATTTTATAATAATGTCAAAATCGTATAGGAGTATTTCTTGAGAAGAAAGTAATCAAATATTACCTAGTAGTCATATAACAACTATGACCTTTTTTAACCGTGTGCCGTTGATTCAACACCGTGTAAAATATATGTTATTCAGTCAAATATATCTTAATTAATTATGCAAATTCAACATTTTTCTTGCATTAACACAGATCTGAGATCTATTGAGTGTGAAGTTAATTATTCAACATTTAACCTTTGAATGAGTTCTTGGGTCAGTCATTCCCATTAAATCTTAATTTATGCTGTCAGTGGAATATCACATCTCACTTATTTGCTAAATTCCCCCATTTCATGGAGTTCCTAATAAAAGAATATATTAATTTTTGTTTTCTTAATATACCTTAAATAACTGAGAAAACTTTAGAAAGCAACACTATCATATAGAAGATTTACTACATAAAAAATTATATTAATTAAAATTTAAATTATTTAATGAATATTTTAATTATTTAAGCATATTTCAAATAATTATATTTTTAAATAAAAACAAATGTGGTTATGTATTCGTAAAGGGCAGAAGGAAAGGCAATCTGGAGGAGCCATGGTCTCCCTCTCCGATTTTTTTTTTTTTTAAGTATGTATAAGTTATTATAAAATATTTGTTTGGCCCTACTAAAAAATTTCAAATAATTATTGAAAAATGGTATATGAAAAAATGAAATAGAAAAAAAATCACAAATATTTAAAAATGACTGTGATGTTAAAATATTTACATATGATTTTCAAAAATATTTAATCCATTCATGATTTTCACATATCAAATACATTATGTATATACATTATCAAATACATATAAAAAACATATTTTTCAAAAAAAATCTATAACAATATATTGAAATTTTGTATTTTCTCTCTTATCTATTTATCCTTTTTTTTTCTTGTATAAAAACTGTGCAAACTAGTTCTTTAAGTCATTAATTTTGCTTGAACATTTTTTGTAATGAGAAAAAAAAAACACTGAATCTTCACCTTATCTTTCCATAATATATAATTTTAGGTTAGAAATGAAAAATTATAAAAGAATGTCTCTGTGATTACCAGTTAAGACATTCTATAAATAAAATATAGTATAAACATAACTAATATAAATGTAGTGTATATTTTTTGAAGAGATGCACATCTAGTATCATATCTAATATTATATTCATGAAGGTAAGATTAAACTATTGGTGTGTACTTATAAAATGGTTTCATCTTGGACACTGTTACGGATAAGCTACCACGGTGTTATTGACCAAGTTCCTAATGGACCAAAATCATGTACGGTACCTTCGTACATGCATAATATTCAACTTTTGATCACAATAATTTATTATATTAAATTTTCCTTCCAATTTTTTTTTTTAATAAATTGTTAACCACAATACTTTTGAAATGGCCGTCAAAAATTGAACTACTGAATATTTTCTATAGACGTGAGTTGAGACACCATTTTTCTATATGGATTCAGATAAAGACGAATCTTTTCTTTTGAGTACATGTAACTGGTTATTAACACTTAAAGTCATAAACTAAGATAACTATTAATTGGTTGTGATTCATTACTACAGTTTTACGGAACGGAAATTTGAAGACAGGGCCGGCTCTAAATTGAACAGCAAAATAAAATAATAATGGTTTATTATTTTATTGAAGAAAAAAAAAAGAAAAAAATTAAGAGAAAAATCTAACTCATTTTTATAAAAGACTTCTAAAATAAAATTTGTACATGAAATTATTTTTAGTTAATGTGTTTAACATTTTCATCTTGAGACGAATCAATTCGGATAGAACTATATATTTATTTGTTACCTGATAGCATAACAGTTCAATAGCGTGTGATGCAATAAATTTTTGTTAAGATAATTTTTAAAATGACTTTTGATATTATTATAAAAAAATATTTTCAAGTAATGAGCTGAATTTATCTAGTGGATATTCAAGAGAACAAAATTCTCTTTTAATTTTTTTCTTTGTTATTTTTTTAATATGACGAACAAATGTGAAATGATGAAGTAATTAATAATCTAACAGCGATGTGTTTGGCATTACGTAGTTTATGAATGCTAAGTTTGTTCTTAAATTTTCAAGGAAGAAACCTCATCCTATTTGTTTTTTATAGATAATGCATTTGTTTTATGTATTATCAGTGCATGATTTAACAAACGCTCCTCGTATTTCGGTTCTCTCTTACACGCATGCCAAGTGTAATGGCTTTGATCGCGTTTACTTTAACTTAACCGCAAAGTTTGTCAAAGACTAGAGAATAAATTAAGAGTAACACCTATTAAATAAAAGTTAACCATAAAAATTATATTTAAACTTACTATGCTCCTTCATGCAAAATGTTTACAATATTATTTTATAATAACAGCCAAATCATATAGGAGTATTTCTGGAGAAGAAAGTAATAAAAGTTTAACAAAAATAGTATTAGGAGATATCGACTAGAAATAAAACATTTTCATAACATATAAGTAGATTTTATAAACCAAATTTTATAAGATTGAGTTAGACTTAAAGTCTACTTTTGAATATAGTATTAAAGTATTTTAAAACCTATTATAGCGAGATTTTGTTAAAATTATCAAGTCATCTACTATTGGACTATATCGAACCACCCATAAATATATAATCTCACATAAGAACTCGACACGAAAAAGGTGTGTTAGAGATTTTATTGACAAAAATAAAAATATAATTTTTATAATATATAAATAAATACAACTCTAACCTTATAAATTTACTTTATAAAATTTGAGATAAACTTAAAAGTTTAATTTTTAAATTTGAGATAAACTTAAAAGTCTAATTTTTGTCTAAAAACATTCACATTTATACCTGTCATAATATCAAAGGTGACTTTTTAAAAACTAAACTACGTGCCCTTTATTCCACTCAATGCAAAATCTATGTTATCCAGTCAAATATATACTCTCAATTAATTATGCACATTTTCCTTGTATTAACAGAGATCTGATATCTATTGAGTGAGAAGTTAATGAACCCTTTTAATGAGTCTTTGGGTCATTCATTCCCATTAAATGTAATTTATGTTATTCAGTCAAATATCACACCTCATTTATTTGCTAAAATCCCCCATCTCATGGAGTTTCTTTTAATATATATATATATATATATATATATATATATATATATATATAGTTTTTTTCTATATCTTCAATAACTTATATATAATTTACACAATAGTATAAAAGATATAATACATACACATTTACTTAAAACTAAAAGTATTTAATGAATCTTTTAAATATTTAATAATATTTTAAATAATTAATATTTTTAAATAAGTATTACCTTTTCACAATAACACTTTTTATAATCAAATATATAAATCAATTAAAGTGAACTTATTTAATTTTAATCATTAATTTGAGGTTATAAACATGAGCATATAAAGTTGAGTTAAATTCATGGAACATAAATAATCTTATGCATAATTGTTTTACTTTATTATGACAACATTGATGTTTTTTAAAGGATGTTTGTAGTTTGTGTGGTTGTTGCAACAAAATATATTCCTTCTTATTTTTTTTAAGTATTGTATTTTTAAAACGATTTTTATTCCTAGATCTAGATAGATTAAGTATACTAATCTCAATTGTTTACATTAAAAAAATTATTAGATATGAATTAATTTTAGAAACCAAAATAATTAATTACTTTATTAATTAATTCAGATATTATTTTATAAACTAAAAAAATATTGGTATCTAAAGTAATTTTGATATTAATAAAAATTTATAAACTAGTTTATAAATTAATATATCTAATATTAATTACCAACTACTTTAAGTTCTAACTTGGTATCTAGCATTATCTACCAACTACTTTAGATTCTAAATTAATATAGGAAGTAGTTAGTAGCTAATGCACTACAAGAAAATCATTAAATAGAAACCAATTTTTAGAAACCAAAAAAATTAGTTGCAATAGTAACTAAATTAGAGACCATTTTAGAAACTAAAAAAAATTGGTTTCTAAATTAGTTTATATTATTTTCTATTATTGTTAAATAGTTTCTAAATTAGTATCTAATTAGCAACCAATGTTTTATCTACCAATTATTTAGTTTCTAAATTTAGTCTCTAAAACTTTGGTTGCTAATTAGAGACCAATTTAGAAACTATTTAACAATAATAGAAAATAATAGAAACTAATTTAGAAACCAATTTTTGTTTTAGTTTTCAAAATGGTCTCTAATTTAGTTATTATTGCAACTAATTATTTTGGTCACTAAAAATTGGTTTCTATTTCATCATTTTCTTGTAGTGATGTTAGATATCAATTTATAAATTAGCTTATAAATTTTTATTAGTAATATAAAACTACTTTAAATACCAATAATTTTTAGTTTATAAGATAGTATTTAATTTAGTCACTATAATAACTAATTATTTTTACTTTTAAAATAAATTTATATTTAATGATTCTTTTATAGTATTAATAATGACAATATAATATTTATAGTGTAGTATTACACACTTAAACTACATAAATATAATTAATTTAATCGATATACTAACTAATTATTTTCCTAACATAATTATTACATTTTAATATTAAACGCTTAGACTACTACTTCCCTAACTTAGTTATTACACGCTTAATGTCTCGTGTCCTTCTACAACTTACCTATAACATATTTTTTTCATATGTCTTGAACTTATTCAACTTTTTTTTTGTGATATCATATTTTTTTATTAATTTTTTTTATTAAAGATCAATCAAATTTAGAGACAAAAAATAATTAAGACTAAATTTGATATTATTTCAGATATTAAAAAATTATTCGTATTTGAAGTAGTTTCTAATTAATAAAAAATTATAAATTAGTTTATAAATTGACATCTATCAATTATCAATGTTTTAACTACTAGTATCTTATATTCTAAATTAGTATCTAAAATACTAATAGAGATTAATTTAAAATATAGAGTGGTGATTTAAGGTTTGAATTTTTTTAGGTGAATGATATCTATCTCGTATATGTAAGGTATCAGATAATATTAATCATTACTTTTAGCTCTAAATAATTTGTACACTATTATTATGATTACAAAATTTAATTTTTTCTTCTTCTTAAATTAACTATAACATTTTCAAATATAAGATTTTGTTGTACTTATTATATTTTCTATTAATTAATTATTTTAATCAACCTTAATGAATTTAAAAATTAACCCTAATATAATCCTAAAACTTAATTTTGTGTTTAATTTCAAAAATTAACTGTAAATTAAAAATGTAAGAAAATACTAAATATTCATTGCAATCATCTAAAACACTAAATAAAGAAAAGTTATACATAGTAAAAATGTTTCTGATAACTTAAAGAAAGTATTAAACCGGGTTGCTTTTATTTCATGAATTTGCACCTTGAAATCCCTTTTTTGTAACATAGTTAGAAAATTTAAAAATAGAAAATTATTAAAATTAACTTAAAACTGTGAAATAAAATAAGTTTTTTATTGTTTTACTAATATAATCACTTCATTACCTTTACCATGAGATAATTGTGAGTGGTGACCACACACATTTCCACTTTTATCTTTTCTTTAACAAATGGGATTTTTTTTTTGGTGTAATAATGCAGATTTTTTACTAAATTTTTGGTGTTGTTCTTTTACTGTATTTTCAAAATAAATTTAATTTTAATAAAATTATATTTTAAAGACAAAGCAGAGTAACAACACTGTAAAATCACGAGAATCCAAATTTCATGATATGATACCCAACGTATTCAGAAAACACAGTGGATTGGAAATATCTTTCCAATAAGACAAAAGTTAAATATTGCATAAAGTTGTTAAGAAAGTAAAGATAAAATTATATTCAATCTAATAAATAAACTACACTCTCAATACTTTCTTTTACCTTATCATTAGAAAATGTGTGATAATTAACGTAATATCCATGAGGTCGATATCTATTACGAAGTGGAAAAGCCTAACTCAACCCCATAAAATCGGTTCATAGGGATAAAATCGGCTCATAGGGTTGAGGTTTGCACCCACTTATATACTATGAAAGGCGGATCTCCAACACACTCCCTCACGCCGAGAGTGATAGATAGAAGCTCGTGCGTGGGACTATATATTATGGGTGGTCCGATAGCGGGTGGCACGATAGGCCCAACACAAACACTCGCTAGGATAGGCTCGAAATGGCTCTGATACCATATTATAAAGTGAACTTTAATCCTAACTCAACCCCATAAAACCGGCTCATAGGGTTGAGGTTTGCACCCACTTATATACTATGAAAGACTCTCATCTCTAGTCGATGTGAGATCTCCAACAATATCTCATCACAACATCTTGCGACGACATGATAATCCCTAATTATCATATTCTAAACAATTTATAAACTATGATTTGGTGACAATACAATTGATATAAAGAGATAACTATTTTAAGGTAAAAAGTAATAGATTTTTTAGTATTGGTATATATTTTCTCTATTATGTAGCACAGACACTGACACTGATACGACACAGACACGGATATAAAGATACGTAAAAAATTTAAAATGTAAGACACGGGGACACATATCTATATATTATATAATTATAAATTATATAAATTGACAATAAAGATTTATATGCACAAGTGTGTTCCAAATTATTTTTGGGAGTAGAAAATGTTTTTCATGTCTGATTCACAATGATTTGTTTCTTATTTTTATAATCATAATAACAATTTATACAATAAAGTTTGATTTTTTAGAAAATTAATGTATTCCTTCTCTTTAAAATTGTGTTAGAATCGTACTAGAATTGTCAGAAATCTAACAAATACTTTTTGAATTGGACACTTCACGGATACGTGACCTACAGGTGTCATACGAATGTCGGTGCCCGATACGAGTATCAAACACTGACACGCCATTTAAGAAGAGTGTCCGAGCTTCATAAAATACTGACTTGAAAATCAAATTTAATGCCAAAATCGTTCTTATAGTAGAACAAGCACAAGCAAAAAGTTAATGTAAATCCAAATTTTCCAATCTAATATGTGTTTCTTCATCATTTAAACCGAGTTAATAATATTAAATGTTATTCTTCTTTTTTATTTAATAATGATGTGTTTGAATTGAGAAGAAAATTTTGTGAAAATTTGATAAAGTGAATGTCAAAACTGTCCTTACCCTAAAATAAGCAAAAGTTCATGTAAAGCCAAATTTTCCAATCTAATATGCATTTATTCATCATTTAAACTGAGTTAATGGTATTAAATGTTATTCTTCAATGGTATTAAATGTTATTCCTTTTTATTTTATTTTTTATAATGATGTGTTTACATTAAGAAAAAGATGTGTGAGGATTTGATAAATTGAATGTCAAAACCCGTCCTTACAATAAAACAAACAAAAGTTCATATAAATCCAAATTTTCCAATCTAATATACGTTTGTTCATCATTTGAATTGAGTTAATAATATTAAATGTTATTCTTCTTTTTTATTTAATGATGATGTGTTTGAATTAAGGAGAATATGTGTAAGGATTTGATAAAGTGGTTTAAGAGAAAGATGCGAAAAAAATGATGTTGTTTGGATTAAGATACGCAGAGTAAATATGTGGAAAAGGTTTATTGAAGTTTGTGAGTGATATGACGGAATTTTTTAAATAAAATAAAATAAAATGTTAGTTTACACATTTATTCTTATCTTTAAAAATATTTAAATAATATGTACCGATAGGGACCAGACAACCATGATCATGTATCAACAAGTCGACTAACACCACAAACACCATTACACTTAAGTAGGATTAATGAGATCAAACACTAGGTAATGTATCCCTAAGCATGACCTAACTCCCTAGTTCGGCCCAATAAGAAAAGAGAATCTCGTACGTCATATACCGTGCTCTGGATATCGAGTGTCGAATACTAAATTTTAACTAAGCGTCGGAGTGTTTTTTGCAAGTACCATTCGAGTTTGGACTTGTAGAGACCGAGAGGTAGAACAACTAGAGAAGAGCAAGGACCCCACTTTGAGAGGAAGGAAGGAAAACTTGACCGACCAATCAAATAGTGTTGCAATCGTTCTTTTGGTTTCAACCCGTTTAAAAATATAATATATATTTTCTTTTATAAATTCAAGTTAATTAAAATTTTATAAATTATTTTCAATAAAATTGAATAACTATTTTGTATATTTTAATTAACACCTCCTTCACATCCGTGAACCAAATTTAAAGTATGCACACATATTCATATTCTCCCACAGTTGAAACCAAACGCAGCCTAAGGAAAATAGTTTAATTTATTTGCCGTTTTCTTGCGCAGAGTGAATAAGTTAGAAGAAGAAGAAAACAAAAGAAATGAACAACATGCCATTTAACTTATTCATTCAAAATGCAATTTTTCTCGTAAACATCAATATACAGTTTTAAAAAACACTAAATGAAATACTAAACGATTTAATTTATTTTATAAATAGGAAAAACTAAAATTAAATGATATTTTTGAAAAGGCCACTCTAACTTATTTATAAAAACACTTATTTTTTCAGTGAAACCTTTTGAAAACTTAAAAAAAGATAAATAATTAGCAGTGGTTCAATTGTCATAAAAAAGTAATAATAATTAAGTTTAGTTTCAGTATAAAAAATTAAATGATTCTTTTGAGCATAAAACTTTTGAAAACGCACTAGTAACAAGAATGTGTAGACACGAGTTTAAGGTTTAATTTGTTTCATTTATAGATAAACATTAACATTTATAAAATTAAAAAAATTGAAACTGTCATGTGCCCCCACTGAGAGAGTATACCTAATCACCAAACCAAACGTAACTATAAATATGTTAGATTGTCATTTAATTCAAGCATTACTCTGAGCTATTGCAGTGCCAGCCACTGTTCACACCACTCTCCCCAACGCCGTCGTTTTGCTCCGCCACCGCGCTTCCTTCTCGAACCTTCCGCCATGTCGATTCGCGATTCCCAAGCCTTCAATTGGCACTATGACGAGCTCGACGACCAGAACCTCGAAATCCGCGGCCGCAAGCTCTTCTTCATCATCGTCCTTTTCTCCATCGTCCTCCTCTTCACCGCGCTCTTCATCTTCGCGCGCCGGATCTGCCACCAGCACGGCCTCCTCTTCGACGCCGTCCCGTCTCACCACGCACCGCCGGTGCTTCCTTCTCATGACGGCCTCGACGCCGCCGCGATCAAGCGAATACCGATCATCCTTCACCAGCGCGCGGCGGCGGAGGAGTCGGAGTGCAGCATCTGCCTCGGCGCGTTCGTCGACGGCGCGAAGCTGAAGGCTCTCCCTGGATGCGAGCACAGGTTCCACAGCGAGTGCGTGGACAAGTGGCTCGTGAATCACTCCAATTGCCCTCTCTGCAGAGCCTCGGTGAAACTCGATCCTTCATTTCCGAGGATTTTGATCCAAGCGCCACCCGTTAGAACCGCTCTTCCTCTCTGATACTTTTTTTTTTTCTGTTCAGATTAGTAAGTTAGAAACAGCTGTAGTAGTTCTCACATGTTCTGGGTAAAAATTTGCCTGTGTAAATCCTTGTAAGAACTACGTATGAATCGCTAAGACATATTCATAGTTTTCAAACAGTCTCTTTCCTTTCCTTTATGACATTGCTTCAAAATTTGATATTTCACAAATATAAATAATTATTTTTAATGAATCAATAAATCACCCACATATATTATAACTATTCTTTTAATGCATGACTATTAGAATCAATTTAGACACCCTTCACTATAAGCGGTTCTAGTTATCTACTTGCACGGTTTGATAAGTTGGATAGAAGATTAAGATTTGGATAACAAATCTGCGATTATGGTTTTGATTTTAAGAAATATATAACAACATGTGAATGGAATAATATATGTCGGAAGTTTTCAGAGTTTTTAAACGGATTTCAATAAATAATTTAGAAAAGAAAACACCTACATTGAGAATTAAAAACTTCAAATAACATGATTATTTTAGTGTAGTGGGAGTCAAAATAATTGAGTGTGGTTTAGCATTTGATATTATTACAACACGCAGAGTATGAGTGTGTTTTTTTTTTCAGTGCTTTGCTGTATTTTTTTATTTGGAATGCGTTAATTATTAGTCCCATTTGCCGAAGTTGAAATATTTATTGAGAATTAAATTAAATATTGATAATTTGTTGGAAGATGCCAATTGACAAAGCCAAATAAAAGGGGTACCCAAGAAATTCCTTCACATGTGACAGAGGTCCAACACATGAGTTTTTCTGATTTTTATATTTTTGATTGAGTTTTGTTGCCACGTTGGGTGATGGAAAAGTACAAGACCAAAAGCTCATAATGTTATTTGCTTGCTTGCACCCTCATCCATACAATATTATGCTCTAGTATAAGCTATGAGTGAAGGTTGTGTTTGGATTGTGCAAATAGATAATGGGTGACTTTTGAATAAATTGGGACCCAAAACAGGGAAAAGTGCGACTATGCTAGGACCCTTCAATCCAAAGTCCTAAGTCCTAAGACCTAAGACTTGTTCTAATTTATATTATGTGAAGACTTATGCTTAATTTATAGTATATGTTTTCTCTAATCACAACTTGCCCCCCACTTGGATTACGCATACAATGCGTGTTTCATGCTATGCTTGTGAACACGTTTGCAGTTTTCAAACGGAATTTTAAGTCTCTTTTATAGAGAAGCTGAGCAAGCAATTCTACTTTTACAACTTTATAACATATTTTTTTAGGGAATCGAACTCAGATAAACATATAATAATTAAGCTTAAGTTCAACAGAAGTTCTGTCAATAAAATTATACTCTACTATTTATTAAATGTTTAGAATTATGAAATCTTAATCTTACTATGTATGTAGACATGTTTGCAATAAAATAGATATTTTTCAAACTTTAGTTTATTTATGTTTTTTCCAGGTTTTTCAAATGAAACCAGTGGAGATATTTAAGGAATAATCAAAGGACTACCTTTTTTTTTTGTTTGATTAAAAGAACAACGTTTTGCTTAACCGATAATATAATATCTCACAAAAGGAAGTACTCGCATCTTTCTTATTCTTTAGATGAAAATAGTAAATTAAATATTCTACTAGTAAAAGAGATAAACGATTTTTTTTATAACAAAACATATTGCTAAGAAAAAAAAGACGATACATAAATTAGGCTAAAAAACATTTTTTTTTTCATAACCTATTGTTCCTTTATGAAGGTCTGGAGTCCATTTTCAGTAAAATGTTTTCACAGTAAAAATATTTCATTTATGAAATTTAAACAGTCACCAATTCGAACGAATATAATAAAACCTTTACCTTTTCTCTTCCTTTAAAATATTCTCAAAGCTTTTTAGCGTAGATCTAAATTTTGTCTGGATTTTTAATGAAGGCATCTTGTTTGTTGTATTATTTGATGTCCTTTTCCTTTTAATTCCTCATTGGTCATTTCATTATCAAAACCCAAAAAAAAGTCATGTCTCAAATTAAGAATTGAATTTATATTTTCTTAAAATATAAAAACATTGTATTTTTTTTATTGAAATACCAAAGAGGCTTATCTATCTTTGCATATGATTCTTCAGGTATGTGTTCAGTTTTAATGTAACTTGTTGAAGTCAATAGTATTACAGACACAAAACGTCATGTGTATTTGGTCTTTATGCCATCAAGTAAAAAAACTTATATGTTAGCTAAAAAAGGAGCCTCTTTTAACCATGTTTGTTTTCTTCAAGGCACCATAATCATTTACAAGAACATAAGAATTTCTCAACTTGATGAAGGAATTAGTACTGTAACACCCTTTCAAACCAAGACACCTATTTATTTCTGAAAAACACAAGCAAAGAGGTAAGATCAAAGAAGTAATACATAAACACCATGCAATGAACATGAACATTCAAGTATTACTATTTTTTTATTGTTTTGACATTCAAAATGGCATAAAATCCAATTAAACAAGGAAAATATAACAATAGACAAATTGTATTTAATCCACAATCAAACCTTCAATTCTACCATGTATAATAATTCATCAACATCAACATTTCCATCTCTAAACACTACTATATTTTTATGATTTCATATACTCAAAATCAATGCTACCTTTTCATACTTGATTTTGGTTTTTTTTTTAATGTGGCATTTGGAACAGCTCAAAATGAGCAAAGAGACTATTGTGGAGGACAATCTAGACTCTCACCCAATTCTAACAATTTTCAAGCTATATATGCTACCTTACATTCAAGAAACAAGTGTTGTACATTTTCTTGGCACATTTGACACAATGCACACGATTGGTTAATGATATTTTCCCCCCTTCTACTTAAGTCTAGAAGGTAATCTGTCAAGAAGCATCCTCTAGGAAATTACTTAAGAAGCATCCTCTAGGAAATTACTTAAGCAGATAAGGATGCCTTCACTTCCCAAAAACCTTAAACAAATTGTTATTTCCAATATTATCACTATTACGTATGACCTCATAAACTAACATAGTCTTCCGAAGCCATTTCCAAGAGTCAAATCTATCCCTATCTAGGTAGACAAAGTTTAATTTTCTCTCTCCCATTCAAATAATGACATTCTCCACACCAAATTCCAATTCCATCCTCCATTAGACCAAAAACCAACTTCCCCTACTAATTTACAATGACTCACAAATATGGAAAAAAAGAAATATGGATTTGAGATTAGAGTTTACTATCCATTCATCCTCCCAGAATCTGAATTTGTTAATTGAACCTATTTTGCCATGTATTACCTTATGAAACCAACCATCATTGTTTCCTTCATTAGATATTTTACATATATCTCTCCACCAAATTGGTTGTGTTCATCTGCCTCATATCTAGATCAAAGGACATCTTTCCTTTTTTTTCTTCAGAATCATCCAACAATCTCCATTTCCATTTTGCAAGTAAGGTCGTATTAAAATGACTTATGTCCTTAATGCCCATATCTCATTCGTCCTTTGATTTGCGTAGTTTCTCCTAACTAATTCATGCAATTTTATTATTTTCACTCCCCCAACATCAAAGAAGTTTTCTTTGTATTTTTGTAATTTCTTTAAAAGGGATAAAAAAAAATACAAAAATAAGCACTAAAAACATACTTAATTAGACAAAATCTCCCGATAAAAGATCATTTACATTAATATACAAATCAATTGGAATACAAATATATCATTATATCAATAGATATTATCTAATTATTTTTTAAAAGTTAAGAATCAATGAAAATTCAAATCCATGGTGATATAAAATAGACAGATAGAAAATATTAGTGATGTGAACTACTACCATCATACATTATACAATGACCAAGGATGTTGCAAATGGTAACGACAAAACTGCACAATATTAGAAATATATTTTATTTCTACTTGAATTTTTGAATTCCAGTATAAATGTATAAGTATTAAATGCAACTTCTAGATGAGATTCTTGTAAATTATTTGATGATATTTTTATATTTAGTAACAATTTATTATCTAAAATAAAAAGATTAAAAATTAATAAATTTGAATTAACTTATAAAAAAATCAAATAATTAAAAATAAAAAAAATTAAATTTAATATATTTAATTTTTTAAAAAAACTTGTCAGACAATATTAAGTTAGAGACAAAAATATAGAATATAATTATGTATATTCTATGTTTTTACATATTAAAAAAAAAATATTGTGTATCTTCACGAGTATATCACTATAAGAAATAATGATGGTAGAGTCTCCAAAAGAGCGACACAAAGAGTAAAAGAGAGACGCTACATGGGGTTAGTGTGGGCTTAGCGTCTCAATAGAAATGAAAGTTAATCTTTTGGTGGCTATGCATTAGAGATGACCTCCAATGGGATACAAATTTACAAGGTAGTGTTGGCTAAGCCTACATAAAGAAAAATATATTATTTAACTATAACATAGGTTTGGGGGACACTAAAATTGATATAAAATTAAATAATTATTAAGAAGTGAACTTTAAACCTAACTCAACCTCATAACACACATCTCACTCACATCGAGGCTACAAACTCGTGCGTCCGATAACGGACTGATAGCAATTGGCATGATAAGCCCAACAAACAATAACTAGGATAAACTCGAGATGACTTTCATACCATATTAAGAAGTGGACTTTAAGTCTAACTCAACCTCATAAAACCAGCTTATAAGGTGAGGTTTGCACTCATTTATATACCATGAAATGTCCAAGTCTGTAATCGATGTGAGATCTCTAACAATAATTAACTTAGCGCCGCAGTTGGAGACATTACGTGAGAAAGCAAATGTGAGTAAATATTAGTGCCACCTATACCTACTCTAAATGTAATAGAATATTAACTTGCATCCACTTCGTATCCTCATTCTAGACTCAATATTATTCTGTCATTTAATTTTTTCATTGCATCTACTTTGTGTCCCCATTCTAGACGTTAACTTATTATTATTTTAATAATTTTTAACTTACATCCATTTTGTGTCCCCATTTTATACTCAATATTATTTTGTCACTTAATTTTTTTCATTGCATCTACTTTGTGTCCTCATTCTAGATGCTAACTTATTATTATTATTTTAATAATTTTTAATGTGAGTTATGAGTCTTTATTGTTGACACAATATTTGACATTTATTTTTGTATCAAACTTGAGTAGACTTTATCCTTGTTATTGACTTCCTTTTTATAACCTTCACCTTTTGTTGACAGATAAAATGAATTTTTCTTGTAGTATATAAAATTTATAGCTGTATTAAAAATAATAAGTTTTTACTAGAAAGTTCATATAAGCAGTACTGAATAAGTATTAAAAGAAACTATAAAATAACATAGTCCCGTAAGAAAACAGCAGCTTATATTCTATAACAAGATGGAACCTGAAAAGATGAAATCAATATCTAGATTTAAAAACGGACAAAAAGAGATAAATTCGTGGTTAATACCTACTATGTAGCGCATACATTGATACGACACGAACGAAAAATACGTAAAATTTATAAAATGTAGAACACGAGACACGAATTTATATATTATATAATTATATAAATTGACAATAAAGATTTATGTGTACAAGTATGTTTCAGATTATTTTTTAGAGTAGACAGATGTTTTTTATGACTGGTTCACAAGGATTTGTTTCTTATTTTTATAATCATAATAACAATTTATACAATAAAGTTTGAATTTTTAGAAAATTAATATATATATTTTTTTTTTAAATTATGTTAGAACCGTACTAGAATTGTCAGAAATCTAATACTTTTTGAATTTGACACTTCACAGATACGTATCCTACAAGTGTCGGTGTCCGATGCCATTTAAGAGGAGTATCCGAACTTCATAGATTAATACTATTAAACATATAAAATAAATAAATATAATTTTTTGTACACTTAAAACATAAGTTTTATTGAAATTAAGGAGATATTAGATCCACTAAAAGGGGAAACAACCCTTTTGTCGTTATCGATTTGAGCCATATTAGATAATAAATGCAGAAGGCTACACATTAATTATTTGGACTACACGTGAATAACACAGGTCCTCTTGCTTTTGACTTCATGCACATATCTGATGAAATGACCAAGAAAACCAACAAAACTACGAATTTGATTGAAAGCCTCCATCTTCTGTTTATAATTTTTTTAAGTTGTGATCATCTTTACTTCGTAAAGTGAAAATTATCAATCATTATGTTCTAATTTTTTTTTCCAGAAATTTCCATTTTATTATAAACTTTTATATAATATGAGTGGGAAAAATAATTTTCCTTTTGCTTGTGGAACCCTGACTTAATCCCTTCCATTCAAAAGACACATGGTGATTGTTGTGGTAGAAGGAGTTGAAACATATGTTTTACTATTTTGTTGAAGAGATCAGAATTTACTTAAATACGTTTTAAATTCCTATGTAATATTAATTTTTGTTTTTAGTCAAAATTTTAATTTTTTTATGATTGAAAATTATTAGAATAAATATTTGATAATGTTAATTTTTTATGTGATAAATAAATTTTTAGTATAAAACATATTATAACATTTAACTCAGCAATGAATTATGGTGATGATAGTTTAGATAGTAAAACAAACTTGTCTATACTTATACAATGAACATATATAATGTACATCTAATTAACTTCTCTATATCTAAAATTTATTTGTAATTATGAAAAACTTATTATTTTATGATATGTTATTATAATTTATTTATGGAACTTAATTTTTAGCTGTACTTATAATCATGCGATATTTTTTATTATAATTATTTATGGAACTTAATTTTACCTATATTGTAATTAGGAGATATTTATTTTTCTGAAAAAGGGTGTTTGCAATTATTAAATGCCTACTATTTGGGTTCTTAAACTCAAATTAAAAGGAACATCTATTTAACCTTTTCTTTCTCAAAAAATTATATTGTTAATTTTATTATTATTATAATTATAATTATATAAAGATGAATCTAACTTTTTTTATATATTTAGTTGGATAAAAGTGATATTTTCCTTTATATATAGATGTAGTTGACAATTAGAATTATATAATTATTTGAATAAAATATATGTGTATGCTGAATTTTGTAGATTTAATTATTTTTATTAAATCTCTAGATATAGGATTTATCACTACTCGTAATAGATATATACACATCCAAATTATTAGAATATTTTTCCTTTTTTTTCTTCTTCTTAATTTTATTACTTATAACAAAACATGTTTAATATTATATTAAGATAATAAGTTATCAAAACATGGACACTTTAGTCCAAAATTAAAAATATGTTGCATCAAATATAATATTTTTTGAATGAAAACTTATCAAAACTTAAACTTTTAAAACATATAATTAAAAATATAATTTTTAAATCATTATTTCTCTATTAAATTTTAAGTTTGTTAATGTTTATATAAAAATTTATAGGGCATAATTTATAACATTTATGACTTATATTAACTAAAAATATAAACTGTTATATGATTATCACTGTTACTACTATTTTATTTATTTTCTCGAATTTTACAGAAAGATTTTAAAATAACCGATTGTTGCAACTTGCATTTTAAGTTAAAGAATTAATAAAACATCACATTTCATTAACTAATCTTCCATTTTTATTACTAAAAATTCTTAATTAAATTATGAAACTTGATTCAATAACTGTACATTTTATTAAATTTATTATTAGTAGTTTTAAAATTTTGATTAAGTGAAGAAAATATTTAGAATATTGCGTCTTTAAAATCCCAAAGAGGACATGACATCCAATTAATTTTATCTATTAATTCATACTCTATTAACTTTTAACCCTCTATAACAATTTTAAATTACAAAAATATTAATTTATATTTAATTATACTATGAATAGAATTTTTAATTGTAGAGAAAATGTGAGACCTGGGCCTAGGCCCATTTACCTCCATCTTTCCATCTTATATTTTCTGACAGCTCCTTACTGTCTATTTTCTTCTTCATTTAACAAAGGTAACATTAGCTTGGGGCTGTTTCTCAATATTTTGGAATATTTTTTATTTTGCAATATTTGATCCAAATTATAGAATTTTAAAAATATTTTTAAAAATATTTTCTAAATTATAGAATTCCAAAGATATTTTTATAAATAGTTTCTGAATTATACAATTTAGAATGTGTAATTTTTTTTTTTAAAATATTTTATATAATCCAAAAATTGGATTCTACAGGATGTTTAAATAAAAAAAAATATTTTAAATCAGAAATATCTTTCAGATTTTATATTTTATAATTTTTAAAAATAAAATAGTCTTTTTGTCTGAAAATTAGTTTTTTCGTCTGACTGACGTATGGAGTGTTAGGAGAAACAATAGAGGTGCAGGAAGAAAAAGCCTAACCTGGGATACATATTGTTATTGCTAAAACCTATCGAAGCCCATTGATTAACGATGGGCCTTTCGTTAGAGCCCAATACTTGCTAGGGTTTCTTGTAGGCTATAAATTGCTGCATCAGTAAGATATATTTTCTTCTTAGTTCTGTTACTTCTCAGCAGCAATCGGCTAGGGTTCGGAGTCAAGAAGGGTTCAGAGTTTGTTCACCATGAGGGCCAAGGTAGCTTCACTTCTCCACTGATGATTCCTTCACTTCCTTTTTCTATTGCTTTTCTGTGGCGCGGTTCAGTTTTTGATTACGATCTCTCTCTCTTTTTGTAGTGGAAGAAGAAGCGTATGAGGAGATTGAAGAGGAAGCGCCGAAAGATGAGACAGAGATCCAAGTAGTGCGTTAATTCTAGTTTGTTTCTGTTGGTCTTTACAATTATTTATGTTCTCGAAGGTGAAACCCAGTAGTTAGTGTTACTGGCATCTCCTTTTTATGTTTTGATACATTTTGTTCGCTTTAATTAGTTGATGTTTGGTTTTGTGTCATTAGTTTTGAAACAGTGTTCGAATCAACAGAATTTCAAATTTGCATTTCTGATTTTCTCTTTTCTATTTGGCCTAGACGTTGCCCTAAAATTTGTTAGGGCAATTATAATTTTGGATTATATCTACTGCACTTTCTTTAGATTTAATTATTTAATTTTCTGATTCAAACATCTAACCGCAATGCTAGATCAAGTTTAATCATGTAATTGTTTTTTGATGGATAGAAATTTGAAGAAATTGATTTTTTTTTTTTAAATTTCCTCATACATTGTTGCATTGTTACTTCCAGTTTCTTTTAAGTTTCTATCTGTCGTTTAATCAATGCTAGACATAATTTAAGAAACATGATTGAGTTCATGATATTTTGATTCATAACAACTGAAGGAAATTGGAACTTGTTTTAGTCTTTCTGAGTAATAATCAAGGAATTTAGGCACGATATATAAGAAGTGTTTGTTTGTTTTTTACGGGAAATTCTATTTAATGTTGACCAATTAACAGTTCATGAATCTACTAGTTTTTGAAAAGTGAAGCTCCAGTGTTAGCTCACATTAGAAAACTCATAAGTGAAATTCATATATTCAATGATTTTGTTTTCGAGCGCCTTCTGAAATTAACATCAACAGCATGCATATGCTAGAATGTATGGTTTTTCAGTTTATGATTTCGTTTGGGTTGTAGAACAGAGCATTGAAGAATTATTTCTTTGCATTGTTCATGTTGGAAAAGTAGAGATTTTATCGTTTTTAATTTTTATTTTTTGTAATGATTGGATAGTAGAATTTTATTTCTTAAAAATGAGTTGATTTTCCATCTCACTTCTATCATTTTTCTATTATAACATTTTTCAAAAATAAATTTTATGATTTCAAATAAATGTAAGATATACAAATAAAGATGTTTACAATAATTCCTAAATCCAAAATATTATTTTACTGTAGATTTTATATATATGAGCTGTTTGTTTAAAATTAAAGAATCAAGTTTCAGATTTTTTTAAAAAAATTTTGTACAATGATATCTTTGTAAAATGATTTTATTATTTGTAAGTAGTCATTCCTATTGAAAATACTCTGGCATTGTTATATTGTTTCTTTAACTAAAAGAATCTAATTATTGTACATCATATAATATGAACAATGTATTATTCTTTTTCAATCCTAATTAAATAGATGAAATATTATTAAATCTTATGGTACAATGTGAATATTTGTAACTTAATTGGTGCATAATTTAAAATAATAATAGCAAACTTAACTAATAACATGCTATGAAATAAGATCTAAAGTAAGTAAACTAATCAATTTTTTTAAAATCACTTGTTAAATAAACAAAGAAATAAAATCAAGTTTCTGTTAGTACTCCTATATGCTCCCGCAGGATGGAGGGGATTGCATTGCACCAATCATGCATATCCGAAAGATTGTCTCGCGGTTGAGAGCTGTTTAGTGAGTAAATTTCCGAGGTTGTGATTGAGAGGCACTTAAGTCAATTGCAAGATGCTTCATACTGGAGCGAAAAAACAGAATTGACACATAAATCAAATGGTTGGTGAATTTGGATTGTATAGAACTTGTTCTAGCCAAAGAATTTTAGTCGTTGTAAAACCAATGGTGTGCCTTTTGATTGCTTTGTGAAGTTTCTGAACATGGTTTTGAAAATTCAGATGAACAAAACCGGTAGGTTGAGATATGTAAACCCCCTCAGTCACTGTCGTGTAAAAAGACATTATTGACATCCATTTAGCTGAGAGTCTAGCGATTTGAGATGGCAATGCAAAACACAAGCTTGATAACAGGACTAAGGTTTCCTTGAAATCAATGCTTAGATGCTGATGAAAACCTTTATCAACTAATCGTGCCTTGAAATAAGCAATGAACCCATACGTACTCCGCTTTAATCAAAACACCCATTGCAATGGTGTTGAGGAGGGGCAAGAGACCAAACACACGTTGGTTCCACAAATGGAGGAAGTGGGTATTTGGTGACTGAAAATAACATTTTAGGTTTTGAAATGGCTGTTTTCCCTGGAGTATGGGATGGTGGGTTTAGTCTCTGTTGGAATGTAGGGTTTGGATACCTCAAACACTTGATGGTAATGAGGATAGTTGTTGAAACATGATGGGATAAGGGTAGTGATATTAAGTCTAGGTGTGAGTATATGTTGTTTGAAAAGCATATGGCCAAAATTGAAGAGGGAGAGAAGCATGATTAGACGAAATTGTACATTATTCTCTGTTATTTGATAGTGTTTTCGTTCAGGTAGACCATTATGTTCAGGAGTTTGTGTAGAAGTGGTTAAGTGGGTAATGCCATTATGTTCATTGCAAGCCATGCATGATGAGAAGAGTCAACAGATGACATGATTGAACGTACTTGAGGATCACATGAGCCAAGAAGAGCAAGATAAATAACTTAGAAAAAAAAACTCGGGTTAGTTATTGTAGAATCACAGCAATGAGAAGAGACCTAACATGCTTGAACCATGTATAATAATTAGAAGAATTAAGGTTGATAGGAAGTTGAGTGGTACTATTATTTGATACAATAATGAGAGGGAAACAAATTTAAAGAAAAGTAAAAATAAAGTCCTCTTTCTTCTTCTTCTTCTTAATTGTTATTGTTATCAAGATTATCTTGTTGTTATTCTAGTTAGTATTATCATGATCATTTAACTTAAAATACAAATATATATCATTCAAAATAATAATATTTTAATTAGATTTGTTTTATTTTTAAACTTAAAATATGAATATATATTATTATGTTATTAAAATAGTTGAATATAGTTTTTCTTCTCAAAATTTGTGCGGTGGAAAATTTATATGAAAAATAATCTTTAAAAAAATTACATTCACTTTATAACTCACATTTATAATGTAAATTAATATTTTAAAAATTAAAAAATAAAGCAAATATTATTATTTTGCTTGTAAAATGAGTGTTTTATTTTTGTATCAAAATATCAGCACTCATATATTTACCCATCTTAGAATCATCAATCTCGTTTAAAACTGAATGTTAATACAAATATTAAACCCTGGTGATCATGGAAGCTTAGATCTTAATTAAAATTAGATCCCAAATAACTAAAAAAATATGTAAAATGAGAAACCAGTAAAAAAGTAAAAATATTTTATTTGGGATGAAACTTTAACCCAGGATGAATGATTTCATGTTGCCTTTGATGACGCAAACTATCAACATAATTCCGAACCTCATCAGCTATCATCTGCTGCATCATCTGCAGAAAGTAATCTTGATCCGAAGCCGTGTTAATATTATTCACTTCAAACTCTTCTACTTCTCTTTCTTCCTCCTTTTCTTCCTCTTCCATCATTTCTCCCTCCGATTTTTCCCCAGACGGAAAAAGACTCAACGGCTTCATAAGGGGAATCGCCATGCACTCTTCCTCGTTTTCCTTCTCCACACGCTGTTTCTTCAGAGGATAGCACAACTCCAAGGGAGAGGGCCGCTTGGTGCTCGGCGATGCCGCCGACGACGACGAGGAGTGCTCCGTCGTGCCACGGCGCCGGAGGGTGGAGTTCCAGTGGTTCTTAATGGCGTTGTCGGTGCGTCCAGAGAGGAGGCGCGAGATGGTGGCCCACTTATTCCCGTGAACAGCGTGAGCCTTGATGATGATCTCGTCCTCCATCGGACTGAAGGGGCGATGCCTCACGTCCGGGCTGAGCTGGTTGCACCATCGCAACCGGCAGGACTTGCCGGAGCGCCCTGGAATGCCGCTGCTGATGACGGACCAGTTCCGCGGGCCGTGCTCGTTCACCAATTTCATTAGCGTGGCGTCCTCCTGAGGACTCCACGAGCCCTTCACGCGATCGTCGCCGCCGTCCCTCATGGTAGCTTTCATCGGAAATGTGACACAGAGGCTGGTGCGCGTGGTTGTTATTATTATTACGTTAATATTTTGGGTTTTTCTGTTAGTAAATGAATGAATAAAGATTCAGTTGGGAAGAAGCTTGAAACTTAAAAAGTGTAACCGTTTTTTAAATACCGTGGAAGGGAAGGTTTTTAGTTAGTATTTGGGTGGTTTCGGTTCTAACTAAGGAGGTAGGTGGTGGAAGTTTACAGGTAGGTTTTTAACTTTTCTGAGGTAATTAATTTTTTTCCGGCACTTTTTTGAGGTAATTGATGGATTTATGAAGAGAGTGGGCTCCAGAATATTAATTAATTAATATGGAAGAAGTTATAACTTTCACTTTCTCTAACCTCTTCAAATTGTTCAAAACTCCAATTTTTTATAACTTACCACTTCTAATATTATTATTTTAATATTTTGTATATTATTTAATTATAAATTTATCTTTTATTATACATATTCATTTTTAAACTCATCACATTATATAAACTCTACACTCAAGATTGTGAAATTATTATTTTCCATTCAAATAACGTTTTTTCCTATATAAACTCTAGCAAGGAAAGAGGATAGTTTTTGACCCCTTTATTTGTTGGATAGTGTTGTTTCCACATTTTAATTTTATAACGTAGGACATTCGGTTTTTATTTTCTAAAATGTGCTGTTTTTATATTAGTTGGATCGAAATAATGAGTGTGACAGTTAAGAGGAGTATTAGGTAAAGAAATGTTATATTCAGTTTGGATTTATTATTTATTATTTATTCATATACTACGGAAAACAGCAAAACACAGATATTACGTCTGTGGATCCACTTTTATATTTTAATCATTTATATATAAATATTTTTAATATTAAAAATTAAATAAAAGATATCAATTAAACTAATAAGAATTTTTTTTTAAGAAAGATGAAGATATAAAAAAAATTGTTTTAATGTTTCTTTTCAAGTTTAATAAACTGTTTCGTCGTTTCACAACCTAATTCCATATTTAAAATTAAAAATTACAGTATAATTATTTTTGTTAAAGTGAAGCAATTTTCAATTAATTATAAAAATGATTAGTTATTTAATAGATATTAGAAAATGATTGAATTATCTAAAAAAATCGTCTCTCCAGCTCTCTCTCAATACAAAAGTCACTTTAAATATATCAAATGTTTTAGAAAAAATAAAAAATAACTTAATGTCCATTATAATAAAATAAAATTAAATATTAATATAAGAATAAAATAAGAAAAGAATATAGTAATATGTTTACTATATTTTGAGTTTTGAGTTTTGAGAAGTGAAAATGATTATATACACTTATTTAAGTTTTGCAACTGTAATTTGTTTATGCAGTTAGACATGCATATAAAATGATTATATATACTTATTTTAGTTTTGCAACTGTAATTTGTTTATTATGCATATGCTGCATATTCTACATTTCACCGTTTTTTCTAACATATGGAAATCGATATCAAATATTTAAATAATATATTTAATATATATATATATATAAGTTAGAAATTATAAGAATCAGTTTTTTAGTTAGTCAAATAATAGATCTTTATACATATAAATGTTATAAGTGGATAGAGATGTTAACAGTAACAATGCACCTTTATGGAGTATGCATTTTTATATATAAGTGTTTTTCTTATATTAAGGTTATAACATTTATATTATGCTAATACACTCTAACAGTGTATTATTATTATTTTAGTTTTATAAACTTATGTTATTAATTATTATTATTTTAATTTTAATTTTAAATGTATTTTTTTTCTTTTATAATAATTTATTTATCTAGTTATTAACTTTTTCAACTTTATTTAAGTTTTTTTTTACCATAGAATAGTTTATATCTATTAAAGATAAGGTTGGTGAAATTATATTGTATAATTAGATGTAAATTTTATTTTATAAAGATGAATTAGATTTAAATTTAAACGTTTGAGTATTGTGTTAGTCAAGTTTCTCCTATTTTTCATATTTAATATCTATTTTTCTATGTTAGGTGTCTCTTGAAGTATTTTCTTTTAATAAATTATTCTCCTCTATTTCATTTTTTTTATAAAATCATTTCACATAATTTGGAAAAATTATTGATATTTTTTTCTTATACTAATTTCCAAGCTTCAATCCTATTGGAATTCTCAACTATATTATTTCGTATTAATACACTGAACTAAATATATTGTGTAGGAAATGAAAAAAAAAAGGGTAAGAATATAGTGATTAATTATTATTTTTCTAAATTTAATTACTATTTAATGATTTTTTTTAATAATAGCGGTAGGATGAGAAACATGAATAATACTTGAAAATAAATATATGTATGCCAATGATTATAAAATTATACTATGTGAACTATTTTCATGAGATGTGCCACAATGGGATTACCATCAAGCCTTGTTGTTCTATTATATCAAAATATATTATATCTTGCACTCTTTGAAAATAATTAGAAATAAAAATTTAAAAATCGTTAGTGACCAATCTTACACTTTTCTCTCTAGAAGTATCCTAACAATTGAAGAGAAAGAATTTTAATATAGGATGATAAGGGAAGACTATATTAAACACAAACATATTATTATAATGAGTTCAATGTCCTATTATATGTCTAAAAATTGTGTGACATAATATTGCAGGAACATAAATTTGGCTTTGAGCATATGGTTATACATAAAGGACTAAAACAGAAATATTATAGTCATTAAACACTACTCATTTAAATAACCTAAGCTTGAAAAATGATACTAACTATTGAATTGAATAATACCCTACTATTAGACTAAAAAGATACTCTTGAAACATATATTGTGTGTGAAGTTGTAGGTCTTCATCGGTTGACTTAGAAGCTGGATGTTGGAGAACAACATCGGGAACAGTGCTAGGAAGGAACAATATACATCAAATTCTAGTTTTAGCTAAGTCGATAAATCAAAACAACTTTTGAACATGGCAAATAATTGGGGGGATTTGTTTGAAACTCTTAGCTTAATATATTTGAACAAGAACCACAATCACTGATATTATTCTCCAACATATATTCAATGATTGGAAATCGGCTCGTTAGGTTTAATTGTGAAAATATATTGTAAGGTGTATTGGTATTAGACGAGACTGAGCTAACTGAGATTTCGTCTCTCTAAACAAGATAATCGAGACTCCACAACAGTCTGGTCGATCGGCACATTAAATCATTAACGCTCAAATCAAGGTCAGTGAAGCTAAATTACCATTAAGAATTAGGTAATGCAATCATAAGTGTGATTCATTCCACTAATCAGACCCAATAAGGTAAGCCCATTAAAATAATATAAATAACGCACATTCCAAGAAGAAAGGTATGTCATTATCACTGAACACACCCGAGTGCCGAATACCCTCTTTACTGACTTGAGCGTCGGAGTGTCTTCTACAGGTACTTCCCCCATTTGGCATTCACCCTGAGACTGAGAGTCGAAAGAGTAGCGTAAAGACCAAAAAGATCACTGTGAAACTTTAGCAACCTGTCCGAAAGAAGGAGGAAGACGAAGACTTCAACAGTTCTTTAGGTCTCATCTTCCTAGCAGGAACATAAGGTTATACCAAACTATAACAAGGTCAACACAACTTTTTGAATGAGGATTGACAAATTAAGGTTGTAAAGACCATATACTGAGATATATTTTGAAACTATGTGAGTAATTTATTCTTTTTGTAATAGGGTTAAAATATTTCTTAAAAATACTCTAAATTTATTATGTTGATAAAAAAAACATATTATTAACCTCACGTATTGTACTTACAACAAAAATTGCAATGTCAAATAACTATTAAACAACTAGTGTTCATAAAATTTGGATGGTAAAAATAAAAAATATAATAAACTACTATAAGTTATATGTTAAATGATGTTTTAAATAACAAGGTATTTCAAAAGAATATAAGAAATAAAAGAAAATACATTGGACTATATTGACAATTTTTTTGTAAATTTATTCTAAATCTAAACGTTTTATTAAAGAGGAAGCTAATAGAACATATATAGCTAGAAAATTTACTACCGGCTACCTTTTAACTGAAAAGAGGGGAGATTAAGAACTTCTCATTAGAAAATGAATCTGGGGGGTTTTTAGGCATTGGAAGATTCACATCTTAAATGTTTTGCAGTGTCTTGTACCAAACAATTATATCTTTAAAACAGTACAATACACACAAAAATAAAAATTAAACTATGAAAAAAAATATTTTAAAACTTTTCAATGGATAAAAAATCTATACAACATCACTGAAATAATTAAACATTATAAAAAAAACCAGTATTATCTACGGATTTTTACCCACGGATCTGAGTCCGTAGGTAAATTCCGCATTACCTATGGATATTACTTACAAACAATATTACCTACGGACATTACTTACAAATTCTGAATTCGTAGGTAAATTCAGCATTACCTACCAACTATTACCCACGAATTCTGAATCCGTAAGTAAATTCATCATTACCTACCAACTATTATCTACTAATTTTATTACCTACTAACTTTTACCTACGGATCTCTATTACCTACCAACTATTACTCACGAATCTCTATTACCTACGAACTATCACCCACTGATCTCTATTATCTACCAACTATTATCATAATAATTATATACATAATATTAAAATATTAATATAATATGAAAAATTATAAAAACATAATTCATATTCATAAATAATAATAATCATAACTAATTTATACATATTATTAATATTAATATAATAATTTAAACAATATAAATAGTATTATATTAATAATATAAATAATATTAATAATAATAATAGTATTAATGATATTAGTAATATAATAAAATTAATAATATCAATAATAATAACATTAATAATATAAATACTATTAATAAAAATATATATAAAATTAACATTATTTATAATATTAATAATATTAACACTATTTATAATATTTATTAATAATAATAAATATTTAATAATATTAATAATATTTAATAATATTTAATAATCTTAATAATATTAATAATATTTAATAATCTTAATAATATTAATAATATTTAATAATCTTAATAATATTAATAATATTTAATAATCTTAATAATATTAAACAATATTAATAATAATGATGATATTAAATATATGAATAATGTTATTAATTTTTATTTTATTAATTTTATTAATATTGATAATCATACTTATAAATATAATAATAATCATAACATGATGGTGTACATTATTGTTTATTACTATACACTTTTGATTTTACATACAAGAGTGCACTAAATACTTTTGATTCTCATGAGCATATTAATAACTCTTGGTTACACCTAATCTTAATCTCTCTGGATTAAACTCTCTCAATAGAAAAGAACACTATCAAAGAAAGCTCAATCAAAACTCACATAGTAAACTTCACAATGAAGAATTATCAAGCTTATAACTCACCCATAGAACACTATGATAAATAAGATGAAAAATATTTGAGATAACTTGTATTATTATGTATTCTTGTGTGTTCTTCATTTTTATCTTGCTCTATTTATGTGGAGTTTGAAAGATGACCGTTGTAACTTGAAATGTTAATACTTGATCTTTACTTGGACTTCAACTAGAATCTTTATATCTTCTTTGTCATAAATGCTTGATAAGGATTTGATATAATTATCAAAATATTTTTGTATCTATTATGAAATGGAAACAATTTAAACAAAATTTACAGATATGATAATTAATCACAATTGTTCATAAACACTTTATTTTCCAATATTAGTATACACCATAAGAAGATCGCTTTCATTTAATCTTTGCTGATAAAAAAAAACCTAGAAGATCACTCGATAGAGATTAATCTTAGATATAAAAAATAATTAGTCACTATATTAACTAAATTAGATACTATTTTATAAATTTTAAAAAATATTGATATTTAAAGTAATTTTTATTATTAATAAATAGTTTCTAAATTGGTATTTAATTAATTACCAAATTTTTAGCTCTCAACTAATTAGATTATGAGGTTGGTAGTTAAAATTTTGATAACTAATTAGATAAACTATTTATTAATAATAAAAATTATTTTATATACCAATAATTTTTTTGTATCTAAAATAATATATAATTTAATTAATATAATAACTATTTTTTATATATAAAATTAGTCTTTATCTAATAAATTTCTTTTAGTGATAATTATATTATTTGATCATTTGTATTAAATTATTTCTATACATAGTTATTATGGTTATTTAATGAAATTGTTTCATCAGTTATGTTCTTACAACAAGGACCAGAACACTAGAATCAGGTTGACAAGATTAACTCTTTTACAAATCTTCCAATCTTGGACTGGACTCTCTTGGTTTCTTCTTGGACTGGATCCTCTCGACTTCAACTAGGGCTGGATGTTCTCGGCTTCAACTAGAGCTAGATGCTCTCGGCTTCTCCTCACGTTGGATGCTCTCGGCTTCTCCTCACGCAGAGTGCTCTCGGCTTCTCCTCACGTTGGGTGCTCTCGGCTTCTCCTCACGCTGAGTGCTCTCGGCTTCTCCTTCACACAGATGGGGGGGTGTACCTGCAAGGCGCTCCGATGTCAAAGTCAGAAATAGATTTATGTTCATCAAACAAAAATCACTCTTACCTACCTCTTATGTTGACCTCCTATTTATACAGTTTCCTTAATGGGCTTATGCTCTTACCATTGGACTTTCTTTCTACATTGTTTTATTATTTACGCACCCCCTAATGCAAGCTTTTATTTAATTGAGCCTTATTATAATAATATTTATATTTTGTTTTATTCTTTTATACATAACTGATGTTATGTCTTGTATCTAGCTCTCGACTAAAACCTCTCGATTTTAAGCTACCAGTACAAGTTATATTTATCTAAAAAATTATTTGAGGATTACGACTTATGCAGTTACTTAATTCAGTTTATAAGTTCTTTTACTCCGATAGAATGTCTAATGTGTGATTGTATAATTATTAGATGATTTCATAAATCCTTAAAACACATATTAAAATATTCAGATAAATTAAAAACTTTCAAACATATAAAATGCTTAAAATATTTGTTATAATCAAAACTTCAAAAATGGTCTATTCACTTGAGGCTTAGACTATCTAAACTATCATTTATCTCTAATTTTCACGAATTGAAAAACATGCAATAATGATAAAAAAAGACTTTTAATGGACTAGTATTGTGGTTCTCATTGATTTCTAATTTCCACAACTTGAAACACATAATAATGATAAAAAAATAACTTTTAATGGACTAGTAATGTGCCTAAAGTAAAAAGTTGAATGTGAGAAAGATTTTTAGGCTAAAAAAAAGAGAGAAAAAAAGGAGGAATGAAGAAAAAAATTTATAAACATACAAAGTGTGCCCAACTTTTTTTTTTCTCTTCCCACTTATTGTACCACATTTCTTTCCCATTATTTTTTTTTTTTCATGGAAAGTCCCCTTCCTTTTTTTATTATTTTATTATCTTCCCAATTATTGTATCACAGTATTTATTTACCTTAGTAAGCACCTCATGACATTATTAAAATAACATCCAGAATATTTGCTCCAAGATTTCAATATCCTTCTCTTCACGTTGTGCATAAAATAATATTTTGGTAAATAGAACTAAAACAACGAATCTCATATATTGCCCAACTTACCAAAAATGATATTTTAAAACAAACAGTTTTTAATATACATAACTTGATATTAAATTCTTTATATATTTTTTTTTTATGGGTTATACATGCTATATGGAGGAAACTTAAAATATGAGACTTACTAATGTCGGGCTGAAATGTGATTTTGTTTTAGTTTGTGTTGTTTTAGTTTGTGTTGCGTTTACTAAATGTCTAGTAATCGATAAAATATTTGTCTTAATATTACTGTGGAAAAATTAGGTTTACTCATTTTTCGTGAAGGGAGTGTGCTGATAAGTTGGCTAATTTATGATTTATTCAAAAAGAATCTTTTCATTGGTATAATAGGTTTCCTTCTAGTTTGTTCTTAGAATTTTTTATGAATAAGTATAGTCTACCTATGTATCATTTTTGTTAACATATTTGTTTTGGTCTAATCCCCATATTTTTGTATTTTATTTCTTTTTTCTTTTTATAATAATATTTTTTTCATGTGATGGCAAATGATTGTTGTTACTTAAGGTGTCCGTCTATCTGAAATCTCAAGTTGCATAATGATGTCTAACATGAAAGCTTTTGTTTAAAAAATATCCTTATTATTAATAATAGATAAGTTAAATTTCTTGTTCTTAGTTAGTAATGCTTATGGTAATACTATTCATTTCATCTAAAACGATTAATCTAATTTAATACTAAGTTAAAAACTAAAAAAAAAATGAAATAAGACACAAAAATGTAGATATTGTATGTAGGACTCCTTCCTTAGTACCACATCCATATGTTAATTAAATAACGTCTTAAATATTGTCATTCCCTTATATCTTAATTCTCGATTAAAAGATTTGTTCTAGAACATCATCTCATTTTACTTAATTAAGCAATATATTTTTCTCTTTTATTCCTTTTTATGTGACTTTCAAAAATAAAAAAGTAATGAAACTTCAAACTCGAATTAAGATCGAAATATTAATAACTATGTATGTGATGATTGAGTAAAGTTAAAATATGTATACATTTTTCTCACAAAGAGATAAAGATGAAAAAATATTTTCCAAAAATTCAATATGAATATTTTTTTGAAAATGATTTATTTATTGATGTAAAGTATTTATGAATAATGAAACGGAAGGTCAATTCACTCAATAAAAAGCGAAATTCAGAACTACTGTAAAAAATCGTCATAATTAAGGATGCAAATATTATTTAATATAAAACTATTACATGTAGTGATTTTATAATATCCGAACCAAATTTCTTACAGTACGAGTTTATGGACTTTACACTGCGAAAACATTAAAGAGAAAAAGCACAACAACAGTGGATTACCCTTTTCACCTTATAAATCATTTTCAAAGGAAAATTTTGTGTACGTTGCTTTTGTCAAACAGTGATCTAATTAAGGGTGTGGTCCTTATGTACAATGCTATCACTGCTCATTGCTGCATCTCATAAATCATCATCTCTGCTTACAAAGGGTCCCATTCACAAACACCTTGCACTACATTCAACATTACTCAACTACACGTGTCAATCCATAAATCCTTTCAAAAAAATCACATCCACTATGATTTAAGAATTAAAACACTGCTGCAATTCTCATCTTCACTAATAATATAACTAAAATAGTGTATCTTTTCTAGAGATGAATCAGTGTTTTAAGTTGAAATAGATTCAAGTTAGATCTTATGATGCTATTTAAGTTTCTATTATCTTAAGATGCCCTTTTGATCTAACCCAAATGAAGTTCCCTCTTTTTTTGTTGGAAAAATCGTGTTTCTAAGTTAAAAGTAACAAAGCAAATGTTTCTTTTTACTGTAAATCTATGACCATAGACTCATTCTGCTAATGTAGTACTGATTCAACGAGTTTTTGCAAAATTAGTAAGGGTCAAATATGATGCTTAACCAGTTTTTTTTTATTTTATTTTGGTGCAACTTTCGGTAGTTTTATGGAACAAGTACATTATACATTCAATCATGGAAGTTGAAGGTGAACTGAAGTCACGAAACTAACACTGTATTATATCTTGCAGATAAACAAATGTTGAAAAATGAAAAAAAAAATTGAGGTACTGACACAACCACTCCCAAGAATTAAAGAAAATTGCAATGATGAATTATGGTTGTACGTAGTGTGAAGGGAAGAAGAACCTCTGCCTCTTACTTCTAGTGGGACAATTAGTGGCCACGGATAACGAAGCAATTTTGTTGACAGCTGATTTAAGTGATTGTTTGAGAGTGCTAAGGCAAACACTGTTCTCTTCACTGTCCTTTGAACAAAGAACCAATATGCTTTTGATTCTGCCACCCACACTAGCTATGTCAGCCTTAACTGCTGTGAGTCTCAACCCTTTGAGGACTTGGATTAGCTCAGGGAACACTTCTGGTCGATCATCACAGCAAACAGAAGCTTTGATTATGATGTTTTCCTTCAATATCTTCACTTTTGTGTAGCTTTCATCTTTAGCTTCGTGGAAGTCAATTTTTACTTCATCAGTTTCAGTTGGAACAGTAATGGCTTTGCTCACACACATGGCTTTTCGCTTTAGATCTTTCACATGGTCTACCACACTCCCTAGTAATGCTGCTTTGTCCATCTGCAACCACATAATTTTACCCGTTATAGTTTCTTTCTGTTGAAGATAGGGATGCTAGTGGAACTCAAATCTATGGTCTATCATACAACCTAGTAAACCTATTCATATACTATGATTCTTTTACTTTCTTTCTCATCTAAAGATTGGAAGTTATTGAAATTGAAATCTACATGACCTGTCATACAACCTAGTAAGCCTATTCATGGAATTGAAAGTCACTGTGCTATCTAAAATAGCATTGAAATGCCACAAATTTGCAGTGGATCGAATCTGGTTTTTATTTAACTCAAGGTATTATTAAAACTAAAAAGATTAATCTTCTAAAAAATTAAAATTCATTTGAAAGATTGAATTCTTCATCCAAATATTTTTTATGTATAAACTTGAATTTCAAACTTCTCTGATCATATTTAATTATCTACCGATCATATCATATATTACATTGTTACATCAAATCTGATTCAATTTACCTTAGTGATACCCTATACATCCTAGAGTAGGAAATTCTAGTTCCACTTTCATGCTTCTAGTCTTAAACAGTATGCGAAGTTTGAAAAAAACAGTATACTTGAAAGGAGTAACTGTGCCACTTAGCAAAAGAGACTCATGATGATTTATTTTTTTCCTTTTACCTTATCAGACTTGGGAATGAGTTTTCTGAGAGTTGCTAGCTGTGCATTGATCCTGTCCCTGCGCCTTTTCTCTGCTTGGCTGTGACTCTTTGAAGCACTTGCAACTCTATCTTCTGCAATGGTTGCAGGCCACAAAGGGAACTCACTAAACTGAAGAGAGGCAGGGTCAGAAGCAAGAGGGAGTGTTTGAGTTGTTGGAACTGAAAAAGGGGATAATTGATCACTGTTTGGTGCAGAGTTGCACTGAGCCATGTTGGTGGCAAGAGGCCACCCAGAATAGTGGTAACTTTCCATATGCACAATTAGAGACCATTCTAATGCTTGTGCCTAGCTTTGTGAGCCTTTTATTTCTCATTCATTGATATTGTTTGCTTAATGGGCGATCTTCTTCTTATCTTTATGGTGATTGGTGTGATAGGCAATGACCTTTAATGGGGTCAGATGAAAATAGTTTTTGGCAGTATGCACCTGTCACTTCACCAAGAAAATTTCCTCTCTAATAACTCTCACTACACTTTGTGAAGAATCTCAAGTTTGAGAAGAGGAAAAAGGATGAGCCAAAATAAAAAGCAAGAGGGTGGCATGGCCCAACAAACAGGCTTATCTTAATGAGTATCCGTGCTGACTAAGAATTTGAAGCAGAAATGAAATAGTACCTTGCAATTGGACTTGGGAACCACTGTGTGGGACTCTGGAATCGCTTGACCTAGTAACAGTGACTGATGTAGTGGTGCAAGAACAGTATCTTATTCTTCTATATGTGTATAGCGATAAAGTTTTTTGTCTGCTCTGATTGTAATTATAACCATTTGGGCTCTCTTTCTGAATTATTGTCCTGATCCTAGTTTTTCTTTCTTTTTTACATTCAAATACTGATATTTTCTAAAATTTTAAATCTACTTAGCAAATTCATGTTTCTTAATACATATTTTTTACAGATAAAGATACAATCATCCAATTTCTGACGATATATTAAAGAACAAAATTATCTGCTAATCATGTTAATAATTCTAGTACTTATCTTGAAATTTTAACTTCATAAGAATTCACACCTCACCTTTGCAGTTAAGAATAAAAATGCTGCTATTTTTAACCCTCAGAATAGGACATACGCTACAAACAAAATGCTCAATCATTGGTTTAATTTCAAGACTGATTTGTTCAAGATAAGTTATACTTGAATTTCAATTTGGTTTAGTTTCACACAGAAGTTACAGTACTATCATATACTGTCCCAACCAAGGATTTGGTCCATGCCATGATGAGGAAGATGAAAAAGGTGATTGAAGGAGAACATTTGTACACAGAAAAAAAGAACACAAGATTTGCTCGTACAATTACACAAATGTCTGATGTAACAACAGTGATAAAACGGATTGTCTATTGAGTTTAACACAACTTGTGGACCTGTTTTACCCATCTCTCAATTTTTTTGTGATTAAAAACTGATTGAATGAAAAAACACTGTCATACTAATTGATTGGGTGTCAGTGATATGTTAGAACAGTTAGCATAAACTAATCTTGAGAATTACTGTACAAACATAAATCATAGTAGTATTACTTGATTACAGGTATTCAATCAGTGTTTAGATCACAAGAAATCTCTCTAAGATGAAAAGGGTTATCTACCAAAGGAAAAGATAAAACTACGTGAAAACAAACTACAAATATCTGTATACTGGACAAACAAGTGGACTTGTCCTTTGTGCATGCATCAACAAGAGGGGTTAATTACTTCATTTCTTTCAATATACTGATTGAAAGGTGGAACTTCAAAGCATGCCACTCAGTAAAAGCGGCTTATTTTGTACACTTTAATGGCACTCTGATTGAAAAGCTCACATAGTGTGTCTCCAGCATAAGCTAGCAAACAAAGGAAGCTTCAATTACAGTCACTGGAGGGTCCCTTTTTCCCTCACAATTTGTAACTCATAATAAAGCACCTTAAAGAGTGATACGACTACTGATCCAACCACTCACTTTGTTAGCTCAATTATCTCTGATACAATTTCTGTATTGTTTGTTTTCCCTCTTCAATCTCTTTCCTTTGTTTCTTTTCTTCCCCCTCACCCCATGTTATTTTATCTGATCGAAATTATAGGCTTTTGGGTCCCATAATCTCAAAACATATCTCCAATATTCATATATATCAATAGGCAGAGTGAGGGTGTCACGATGAAAATGTGGCAAACCAAAATGATCAAAGTAAGATGGCACGTCCTTGTTTGTGTCAAGCAATGGAATGATGAGAAATAAAGCATTGTAGAGAAAGAAGTCAATTAAGGTTGGAAGCCTATGTGTTCCTCCTTCTCCCTTTGGTCATAGAAAGGTGAAATAATAGAAAGAGAAGGTGCAATCATGGATTGCTAATAAATGCATGCCTCAATGGAGAGTAATTATTAGTAGACTGCATATAAATAAATGGAAAAGGCAGAGACACATTGGATGCACCTGAAAAAGATGGAAATAATAATGTAATTGCAAATCAGAGGTGAGAAAATCATTTGATTCTACTTTATCATAAAATTCCACATATCTCATTCAAGGTGGTGTTTTGTGTACTTTACCTTTTCCTCCCTCTTTAGTCTCTGCACAGTGTTACTATAACATGATGTGTTGCATATTTTTAAGTGAAAATTTTCAAATGGAAGGATATGCAGAGGAGTTACTTTTTTGTTTGTTTGAATGTCACTTAGAGTTTGAAATGAAAGATGAGTAAGATGCATCAGATGCAAATATATGCATTGCATGTGCTGTAAAATATAATTAGTCACCTCAAGAATTTAGATTAATGATTCTTTTTCAGAAATATCAGTGATGTTTTCAAGTTATTTGGATGAAAGATTGTTTTCTCAACAACAAACTTGACAATGAAAAATTCACACATGCCAAGGATAATCCTTACAAATAACACAATTTTTTGCTTGTCCTGCAAAATTTTCAAGTTTATGTAGGCAACACCAGGTTTTGTTGGAATTGGTAAAAGGTTTATTGTTTTATGGTACTTCATCATTCTTTGTTAAGATAAACATGTGTATATGAAAAGACATACACAAGTTGGTCACACTAATTGTTGCCTAGAATGGCAGATTGATCAGGTCAAGTCAATGCCTCAGACTTACCAACAAACATTAGTGGTAATGGCAAACCAAGTTTTTAGTTTTATCTCATAACCTTATTTGTTGTTGAGATAAGTATGGACATTTCAATAATTTTACCTAATCTAACCCTTTAAAGTTGAACTATACTACCAATGAAATTTGAATAATTTTGGATAATTTGACATAGAAGTCCTAGGAATACAATTTAACATGATATGTTAAAATCTATTGATAATTACAAAATTAAAAAAGACACTTTTTTTAAGTAAGTTAAGTTTCTCAATCTTAAGTTAAATTTGTTATTGTAATAAAATACTTTTACAGAGTTTTTTGAAAATTAGGGTTTTTGAAAATATATTTTAAAAATATAAGAAATATATTAAATTTGTTACTTATTTTATTCATGTATTCTATATATAGAGAGAGCAAAATGTAATATAATATCAAATATTAATAATATTTCAATCTCAATTTCCTAAATATAAATAATAAATATATTTTTCTTTATATAAAAGATATTATAACAATTCAATCAATTTCCTAAAAACTAATATAAATTTCCTAAAAACTAATATATTAAGTAGATATTTCTAACATTCTATCATGCCTTAATATTTGTTTATTTGAATTTCAAATTTCAAATTTGGTTCTCCTTTTTTTAGTATTTGATTTTTATCCTCCTTTTTTTTTTAATTCTTATCTTTCTCTTTTTTTTTTAATGTGATCACATATTCGTCTAATTTGACATTATTCGTTGAATTTTTTCTTTTATCAACCTTAGGTAGTGATATTGAGTTTTTGATGGATGTTAGAATATGGTTCTACATCTATTTTCTCCTCTTGAACAAGAGATATTCATATTGTTTTTTATTTTTATCATTCTTTTATATCTTCTTTGTTTGTAGTCAACTCTTCTTTCATCAAGTCCAAAACAAAACTTTTGTCTTCATATGAACTTTGAATACTTCTAGGTTGTTTGCATCTTTAATCATACAAAGTTTGTTTTCAAAAGACACCTTATAATCTTTCTCTAACATTTGAGCAACATTTAACCAATTTTGATTAATCTAAGGAACATATAAGACACCAAAAATTAATTTGACACCTAAATGAATTTCAATTACAATTGTTTTTTTTTACCAGCAAATTACAATTGTTCATATACCTTCCGCGATAATTTGTTCATCATTCCCAATTCTTATTCTAGAAGTATCTTATTTGTTGAACTCTTTGAAAAGTTCTCAATTATGAGTCATGTGACTTGTGCAACTATTATCTATAAGTCAATCTTTTGTAGATTTGTTGGTTATAACACACGATGTTGCAAGAAGTAGTTATTTTTTTTATTCGTCATCAACAATCTTGACATCTTCTTGAGGATGTTGATATTTACATATCTTTTCTACATATTCCAATTCAGCATATTTGTGGTATTTTGCATCTGACCTCCACCAACACTTGTTGTATTAGTAATTATTTTTCTTGTAATGGGGACTAGACGAAAAACATGTGTTTTTCTATTTTTGTTGTATTTGCTCATTTTGTAATTTTTCACTTCGGAAGCACTTTCAACAATATAAAGTAAAGTAACTTCAGAAGCATGATCTTCTCTCATTAACATTCGTTGTTCTTGTTTTTGCAAGACATGTATCACTTGTGTCAAAGTAATTATTGACCAATCCGTGTTTTATAACGAAGTAATAAATGTTCCATATATTTTTTGTATTGTTACTAAAATTTTCTCAACTAATATGGAATTAGGAAACTCCTTACCTAACTTTTTTATCTTATTGGTAATACCCAACAATATGTTTGATTACTATTTAATTGTCTTAGACTCTTTCATTCTTTACAACTATAATTTTCTTATCAAATTTAACACTTTCATACCCGAAATCTTCTTCTTTCCTTAATATTCTCCTTGCAACCCAAATTTTTTGAAGTGACTTTAGGGTCATGATTCTAGTTAATATCATTTCTGAAATACCATCAAACGAAAATAATTTTACATTTGTCTTCTTTATTTTTTTTTTCTTTTTACAATTTGATTTGAACCATGACGAAATTTTCAAACAACAAATCAATAATATAATCATTTTCTATTATAGCTTTTGTTATTTTCGAGAGATTTCCTTCACCTTGCATTGTACAAGTCTAATAAAAATGACAATTCTTGACACCATTGGGATTTAGGATTTTTATTTATTTTATTCATGTAATTTATTTATATATATATATGACAGAATATCAAATATTAACAATATCTCAATCTTAATTTTCTAAATTTAAATAATAAATAAATATATTTTTATATTTATGTAAAAGATATTATAAAAACTAAAATTCGTTTTAAAACTAATTTAAATAAAAAACATTAAGTAAATATTTTAAATAATTGATACTAATGACTTTACTCATTATAAATGACAATTATATCAAAGGCCACATATAAAATATTCTTATATATATAAACTATGCTATGCTTAAATACAAACACTTAGAAGAAATGAAAAATTAGAAATAAATTTAACTATTAATACATAATATTGTTATTGAGTTTTAACAAGTCATTTTTTTTTTTTACTTTTTTGAATAATCGAACTTGAGAATTAGAATATTGATGTTTAAAAACAGTATGTTTTTAATATCTGATTATAATTTATGTTTTGAACTATTAAAAATAAATTTCAATTTAGTTGTAAAAGTTTTTAATTAATATTTTTATATTGATTTTTTTTAACTTTACACATGCGTAAAGGGTATGTAAAGAGTATAATTATTAGTATACAAGTATTCAACAAAAACGAAATTTAAAATTACTTATCATATAAGTAAATAACAAGTACAAATATGATATTCAAATACATAAGGATGTAGTAATATAGTGCATACAAATTGTCATCCTACCATTAGTAGTTGTAAAATAAAAATGTTATATTGTGAATTAAAACAATAGTAAGTTAAGGTTTATACTATTTGATTTGTTGCGAAAAAGAAACTAATATATGTCAACACCAATTACATGGGGAGTGATACACGTGTATATTTCTAACTTATTGGATAAACACATTCACATAAGCACTTGATAGGACCAGTGGTTATGATAGGATTTAGATTTAAGGTGATCAAGACTAAATACTTTTTTTCTCTTAGGATGTCATGAAATGTTTTTAGATTAAAATTTTAAAGGAAGTTAAAAACTATAATATATAAATAAAATAATAACAAAATATTGTTTTGTAATAATATATATATATATATATATATATAATAATGATTTACATTAAAGATTGAGATTCTAAACATAAATTATTTTCTTATTTTAGTTAGCAAGTCTTGATGTTAGGTGTAAGTTTTGATAGAAAACATAATTATGTGTTATTATTATTGCGATTTTATACAGAATTATAATATTGAACGCTATTGGTAAATATTTTTTATTAAATATTACGTGTATAGTTTTGATAAGTTAAAACTTTCCTTTTTTTTAAGAATCATTTTGTATTAGTCTTTACAAAAAAAAAATATTGATACGTGATTTATGAATTAAAATAGCAACATGTCACTATTTTCTACCAAAGTTTTTGTCTATGTCGAACAAGGATTTGAATTGAATAGAGTATAAAAAATTTATGATAGGGGGATAATTTACACTAAAATTACAGATACACTTCCTCGGTTTTTCACCCACATCTTTAAACGTTTTCCACTCTTGTAGAGAAATTAAGAAAGTTTAATTTCGTCAAAATTTGTCTGTAATAATTACCCTTAATTAGATAACTTCTATCTTTATTGAATGATATAGATTAAAGTAAGTTAACTTCATGTTCCTGGACGGGATCTCCGTTTTTTCTTTTTTCTTTTTTTCTTGGTTCCTCGGAATCCACGTGACAGGTATTTGCAAATAGACTCTATTACTTAAATCCCTTTGAATCTGAGTAGGTATATCAATTCAGACTAAGAATATTTTTTTAAAGAATTGTTTCTCGTTGCTTGCTGCTCCTTCTTTTTTTCTTCTTGTATTTGTTTTCTGGGACTCAATTGAAAGTAAATTTGTAAAAATAATTTCGACAATCAAACAAATGTATAAAATTGAATAATATATTAATAAAATTGTAACTTATTTTTGTGTGATAATATTTATTTATAGTGTTCATAATTCGTTTATAAATTGTGTTTAATGTATATCTTTGTTGAAACAACATTATTTGATTTATCGCATACTATTGAATATATAGCGTATTATCTAATTTATCATGTATCTCTTTATTAATATATCTGATTAATTGATTTATGATATCAAGTAACTTGTTTCATTGGATTCATACTTTTTAACTTGTATCTTTGGGCCTTTCATTTTACAAAGAAAAATTCTTCCTCCACTTCCATACCTTTCCTACAACTCCATATAAATTGTGAAAAATCAATTTTAATCCTTTTTAAATTTTTAAATAATTATAAATGAAGCATAATCTCACATTTTTAAATAACTTCAATCACACCCTGCTACCTTCCTTTCAGCTGCAACACTTTTATTCTTCTTCAGCAGCAACATTTAAGAAAGCAATTTTATCATTTGACATGTTTTAATTTATATAAATTCACACTTACCTGAGAATTTGGACTCTTATAGTTAAAAAATTTCCTCTAACAACATTGTAAAAATTATATCAAGAAAATAATTATTGTTCCACTTGTAATGGTTTCATGGGGTGGACTATTATTGCAACTTGAAATAAATTGTGAACCCTCCAAACCAAAATTTATTTTATAGTGCTTAAATAAGAAAAAGTTATGAGCTTTATACTTCATTTTTTCACCTCACTAATTGTTTTTTCTATATTTTGTGACTTCTAATTGTATGATAAGCAAATGAAAACACAACCCCCACCGATAAAAATATCACAAAACTTACTTCAACCATTACAACATTCACCATCAACCACCACAAACAATCACCACCACTTGAAAATGAAAAAAAAACATACTCTCCACCAGGGAATTGTTAAAAAATTTAAAAAAAGGTGTCGAGGTACAGAAAGAATTTACCCTCTAGAGATGATTTTAGGTGAGGCACAACTCAATTCAATTGCTTCTTAATCATTATTTGTGAAATGTTTAAAGTATAATTATTTGTTAATGACGTCATTAGGTTTCGTGGGCAGGAAGGAGATAATGTGCCGAGAGTTGTCCCAGTATAGATGGTCCAAAAGACCTTGTCAAAAAAGCTTTCTCTTGAGTTGTTTTGTCTGTAACAAAATAAATTTATTAAAAGTTTGATAAGTCATAAGTTAAATCAGAATTTGAAAAAAATCTTATACATATCATATGTAGGAAATACATATTAAGGAACGGCTCTGGTGTCCTAAGTAAGATGGGATACATCATTCTTTTTTTAACTCCATTTCAAAAGCATGATTTGTGCAATGGCAGAAGTAATTCTCCCATACAAACTCCACCATCCAATTAAGACTTTGTGACATTTTATTGATAATGCTCAACATATCAGGTGATGGATATCTAGTCTTTATGGAATAGAAATAGTTGATTCATCGTAATTGCGACTATAGGTGAAATCAAATCACAATAAAGCAGCATGCCAACAAGATTTAATTAGGTAGCTTCCACAACTAGGAAGTGCGGAAATCTAGGCTTTGACATGCATGATCAACCTGGCTGTTAAGGTCGTAAATTTCGTATATACTAGGAGTAATTCATTTTTTGTTTGGTCTACCTAAGGCTAACTCATTTAATACAAGAAAAATGGTAGAATACAGAAATTTATGGTTAGCTAGAACCAGCACAGCTCAAAAAATGCCTCAACTACAACCCAGAAAAACAATAAACTTACAACACTATTACGACACAAACTAAACAGAAACTTCACATTATTTTAACTTGGAACCTCCCAGCACCACCAGAAGCAAAGAAAGAATGCTGCATCCAAATCACACAAGATATTCTATGCAAAACTTTGAAGTTCCTATATATCGCTCTTCATAGGGATCGAGTTCATGCTACACTTGCCACCATGGCGTACATGTCAGTAACTACTGCCCATGGGTGGCATGCCATAAGGAGGCATTGGGGGCATCCCAAGTCCACCTATTGGAGGAGGAGGAGCAAAGCCTCCTCCCATACCTGCGGGGCCTCCCATTCCAGGCATTGGTGGTGCAGGCAAAGCAAGAGGCAATAATTGAGCATACATGTTCTGCAACAGAAAGCAAATCTCATTCATATCAGTACAAAATTCAAAAGGCAGAAAGAAAGGATTTGTCGACACCAAACTTTTCTGAACAGTCAAACTGCTGGCATAAAACGGCCACAATAATTACCTGTTGTGCAACTACATCCTTTTCTTCTTGCTCTTTAACCTTCACTTCGTTTTGTGCTTCAATTTTGTCCTTCACTAGCTCGTCGACTTTGCCAGTGTACTCACGAATAAACTACAACAGGCAAAAAAATGAAAATGAATATTAGAGAAACCTCTGGATAAGATGGAAATAAATAGATCCACTCCAGCTCAATGAAAGGCTGAAAGAGATAACTGCATCAATAAATCAAGATTTTCTTGCATAACTGTGTAATATCGCAAGTAAACAAGACCAAACACAATATTCAGAACTTAAGCACCACTACGGGTGCATTTGGGTAAACTTGTAATGTAGTACCAAGTACTTAAATGTAAGTGCCTATATATAAATTGGTTTTGCAATAAAGGAGGAAGTAAGATTAACTTGTTTCCCCATAAAAGTATTTAAAAGGGGCAGATTATGATTGCAACCCATAAACTCAGCTTTGCAAAGACGATAAAATTCACTCCTGAATAGCCAGCATGATTCTCAGGGAAATATCCATAGCTTTGCCGTAAAATTAATAAATATGTCAACTGAATTATAGCTAAGGTTACCAAACGGAGATTAAAATCATAAATAGCGAAGCTAATTTTTAAATAGTGAATCGTAATTTGTATCAAGTTGTAAGATTAAGAAAGAATGAAAAACAAGTTCAAATATATGGCATAGATGATATATAGTGTTCAATGTAATCATTCTGAATCAAAAATAGATAACTTGACCATGAGTCTAACAGAACAAATTGTTAGTTATATCTTATTTTTGTGAAACCTCTATTTTAGAATAATAACACCTAGTCAAATAGAGTGCATGCGTTAAATGAGAGAGTGGCAAATACAGTTCTGCAATAAGTTCAGAAGTTCTCCTTCAATCCTTTTCATTTAACAATTTAAGCCTGTATAACTTTAAATTTCTTTCATGAAAATTGGTAAAAGAGAAATGAAAAAGGAAAAAAAAATAACAATGACCTGTTGAACCGTTTGTCTTGTATCAATGATAAGAAATTGCTATAATTAAGATTTTAAATCAGTTTACATCTTATGATACAAATGGATGCTGCCTAGTTGAATCAAGTTAATAGTGAATCATAATATTATAAATACAAGTGATAAAATTAGCATCATAAAATAAAAGCAAACCTGCAATATATATGGGAAGGCAAAGTCAATCATATTGTGCATCCAAGCTAGTTCAAGAACAATGTCTGCCCGGATCAAATCATAGCAAACAAATAGACATGAGGCAAAACATTCCTTCTTTCCCTGTGTAAGATATGAAAAGAAAAATTAGAAATCTCAATTGCATGCAAATAAAATACTGTCATCATCCATAAGGACAAACAATAAAGCTTGAACCCTCAGGTAAGAAGCTTCAATGGCAATCCTTCAATCAGTAGTTTGGGTTATAAGACTAACATGCTCTGGCTAAACAAACAAGAACTAGGCTTTGACAAAAAGAAAATACTAAACTCTATGAATCAGATAATATTCGTCCATGACTTAGAATTGAACATACTGCAAGAGATACCAGTAGTTTGCAATAAAATAACCATTGCTGTGAAGAACAATGCAGAGTAACTATGTATGCATAGAAATGTACAAAGCATGATGTTATAATTATTAAGATAAACACATTATCCAGGAATAACAGTAAACCTAATTAAATAAGATACTGCAAGAAAATAAGCAATTTGAAATTGAATTTAGTACCTGGTCGATGAAATAAACAAGCAACTCCTCAGCAAGTTCACGCTCTCCAGATTGTGAGGCTGTCTCCATGGCGTCTTTGTATAGGTTATCCTTCTTTGACAAAGTAATAGACTGCTTCCACCTACCTGCCTTCTTGTAAATATAAGCAGCAACTCGTCTCATCTCAAGAAGCTCGTGCTTTTCAATCTGCATCATCAATAACATTCTATAAGGTTTCCAAAACTGAAACCAAAAAATAGCTAAATTTTAAGGCAAATGCCGCTCACCTTTTGGGCAAGGCCTATTTGATCAAAGTTATCATACAAATCAATTGACTCGCGCAATCTATCATAGTCTTCCTCCTCAACATATATCTCATTCAAAGCTTCATTAACAGCAGATACATTGCTGCTTTGAACTGCAACCATATATGGTTTCACAAGACGGAGGTGACCAGCCTATAGCACATTAAAGGGAAATTGAATGTTAGTTATATGGAAAGCAACATAATATTTAACAATTTTTGCCACTATTGGTTCTACCTTCCGCAAGATGTCAACAACACGAGCATGATCCACACGAAGTGCAAGGACATTCAGAACATCATTTATAAGATCTGGATGCTCTTCCAAGTAGAAGTGCACGGCCTTGTAATACAATTCCACATTAGCAACTTTAACAACAACATCTTTGAATTGCATGTGATCCCATGCTTCAGGTGAATGGTTCATGATGGTAGTTGCAGCATTATCAAACTCATCATATTGTATATACAAATAGGTCAATTCTTTCCAGTGTTGTTGTTCATCACAAGCTCGTATAAGTTTGGGAATATTGAGCCGAGTTGAGAATAGTTTGATATGCTCCATAAGCTTCTCAGGGCGGTATCTAGCATACAGAACTCCCAGCTCGGTAAAGATGCCCATATGAGCCCTTTCTAACCCTAAACCACTCTCCATGAGAGATATTAGTTCATTGAAGCAACCTCTATTTTGGTAATATTCACTGACTTCTTCCAAGTCATCCACCTATAAAATTAATACCATGATAAGCATTGGAAAGTCAAAAAGATCACTACCAGCATTATAACAGCACAACACCCATCCAATCATAAATCAAGTGCATTTACTACATACTTCCAGGGAAACTGTTTCACCATCACATACTGAAGAACCAGATCATCAAAACCATAAGAAATTAGGTAAACTTTTCCAATATATTTTATATACACACAGTTCATCAAAAAACAGAAATCAACACATTACCTGAATAATAATGTTGAGTCCACAAATCTGGGCCAAACGAAACTCCTCTGCATCAACACAAGCAAAGCAAACTTCCTTCCATGTCTTTGAGCTGTTAGCTTTCCTTGCTGCATCAACAGCACCTTGAAACTGTTTTAATTTGACCAGTGTGATGGCCAACTTGGCCCAGTTAGATATAAAAGCAAATATGATTTTTGCAGCCTCGTATAATGCTTCATCATACAATCGGTCACCAACAGTTTGAAGATTGGCAACATTTGGCATAAGAATGAACTCCTCAATGTCACTTAGCCTATCAATCTTTGCATATGCATAAATGAGCTCACTGTCAACCTTGGGTTCTTTTGCTTTCTGTCTTACCATCAGCAAGTATTTCACCAAGTCATGGTAAACATTGGCATCTTCAGCAGCACGGATAACATCTAAAAATTGTGTAGCGTCATCTGCTCGTATAAATGATTCAATTGCATCACTTACTAGCCCGTCCCTGAGTTGAGCCTTGGCCACCTGACTCCAAACAGCATCTTCTTCAACTCTGAAAGCAAACTCTACAGCTCTATCAATGCTGTGAATATTATCAAGCAACACATTGACTGCTTGAACATTCAAGTTGAACTTCTTAAAAATGGCAAAGGCTTCCTCAAATAACTGAGCTTCTACAGCCATTTCTCCAACTGCAGGCCCATCAAAATTATCCAATCTATTAACATAATCCATAACTCTGGATGGATCGGCCTTTATTGCTGTCAAAATAAGAAGATTCTGCAAATTAAAGTTCCCACTGAATGCAGAATTCTGAAGCACAATCTTCTCAAGAAGTTCAATCAGTTCATGAGGCAGATCAGCTGTCATGAAAGCCTTAACAGCTGCAGAAACTTGCTCAGGGCTTGAGCTTTCAGGCAAAGCAGTGGATACAACCTGATCAATAAGTTGCCTTCTATAGTCATTATCAGGATCGAGAACTTTGGCCCACAGATCACCATCCATTCTCTCAACAACATATCTGTCATCACAATATAAGCATGTGAACATTGGGCCCAAGAAAATTGATTTGATGGATTAAGGATCACAAAATATAGGTTCTTTTAATATGAGGGAGTGCACTTTAAACTTTAAAGTGCAGTTATAGCCATCCACTTATAGGAAAATCAATGGTTGAGAATATGATAAAATACATGTACATGTATGACAAATTTTGAAGCTGTACCAATTTTAACCATTGGTCTTCTAATTAATGATTGTAACTAACTACACTTTATTTTTCAAAGTACAGTCACTCTGGAGGAGCCAATATATACCTTGCTTGCAGTTTGAACAAAGAATTTTTATTGGTGACAAGGATAAGTTCATCATCACATTGTCCTCGCCGATAAGCTACAACAGCTAAGGTGGGATCACGTTTCTCACAGTACTTGCCCACAACTCGAGAATCGTAGTATGGATTGGTTGTGAGGAAATGTTCTGGGTTGTTGTTGCTATCAATGATAATTTTACCCAGTGCATTGTGAACATGTACATCCTGGCTTCCCTCACTAACAAGGTGTTCCAAGAACTGTGTGAGCAGACGAAGCCGATTCCTGCATATCAAAAAATAAGGGACAGGATAAATTAGAAACGTGAGTACAAAGCAGCAGGACAAAGGCAAAGGACAAACACCACCTCTTCTCGCATTCCTCCACAAGGGGCTCCACTGGCAGTAACGAACGGACAGAAAGAATCAAGCCTTTGATAAAATCTTCTGGGCATTCATCATCCAACAGCTGACCCACAACTAAGGGTGCATTCCCTGGGTTTACCTGTATAGAAAAAGGCACAAAGTTTTATGTAGGCAGAGAGAAAGTGAGCAGATAGCACTCATGAGGTAAGCAAGACTACTACTATACCTTCTGAACATAGCCTTCAATGTAGCGAAGCATGTTGCTTGTGTACAGATAGTGTGTTAGATCTGGAACAAATCCAAAGCGATCGCAAACATTTATCAAAGGTCGTGCATCTGGAAGCTTAGCCTCCATCAGAAAATTTTTTGTTTTCTCAGCATCATAGAAATTTGATTCTCTAGTCACGCGCTCAACCTCCTTGATTTGACCAGTCTTTGCTGCTGCCTCAATGTACTTAAAGTGAATGTCAGGATCCTCACTGTTCCATATTATTTAGAGAACATACATCAGCAGAAATATACCGGACAACATCTCAATTATAAACAAAGTCAATTACCAACAGAAAAAAAAAAACAACTTTTCTTTCTGAATGAAAGAATTACCTGGAGCTCAAGTAAGATCCAAGGAAAAAGTACAATCCCTCATACGACCTAAACTGCTCAAAAATTTTTATGCAGGCATCAACACCCAATTGTTCACAATATTCTTTGGCAACCTGAATACACATAAGAAAGCTTTGTCAACAACTATTGGTAGGTTCAAGTCATAGAAGACAAGGACATCGCCATACCTGCACAATGATCTGAAGGTTTCCCCTAAGATTGGCCAGCAATAAATCTTTCATGCACTCTAATGCCCATTCTCGTGACAGTGTACCAAAAAACTCTACAAGTGACTGTAGCAACCACACAATAAGTAAGTATTTTAAATACTCACATGAATTTTAAACCCTAAAATAGATTTAAAAGCAGAAAAGCAAATAAACCTGAGGTTCAATTGCATGTGTATTAACAATCACTCGTTTTACATCTGGCAACTCTGTGTAATGCTGCACCAAGAATATTGGAATCAACAAACATCTTGACTTTAAGATTAAGTGCCATAATAGAGCACATTTGGAGAATCCTTACTTGCAAAGCTCGCACATAAAGACCAGCTTTTTCACAAAGTTGGGCAATACGAGGACGATCATAATGGCTGAACATGCCATTAGCTAATATTGCATCGGCAACATTGGGGAAAGTCACCAGATTTATCTCCAACACCTGAACAGCCATTCACAATATCGTATCACTTCAGAGAAAGAATTATGAGAGTAAGAGGCCCACAAAGATGGGAAACAAAGGCTGCACCTTAGTCTGAAGGAACCCATGTTCTGGTAGGTTTGGTTTTAAAACATCAAGGAGAAAAGCAGTTGCCTCTCGGATCAGATTTCTCTGAGAAGAAAGTAACCAAAATGAAAAATACAATAATTTCAAGAACCATTCAGTACTAAATCAATGACTATGAAACTACAATATCGCATTAACATCACAATTGCTTAATCACAACATGTAATCAACCTGAAGAAAGAGATCAGTTATAGTGTTGTAATCAACTGGGCTACCTCCCTCCATTTGAGACATCATTAATGCAAAATTTACAGCACCCTGCAAGCCAAATTGAAAATGGTAACTTTCAGCAGAGACATTGTCAACTAGATGAACATGTTCAGAACACGGTACACATCTAAAAAGGAGGCGGACAATAAGGGAGCTACAAAGAAATGGTTCAAGTTCAACAAAAAGAATTATATAGTATGAACTGCAGAGTTTTCTCTCACACCTGAGGATCTGTCCGGAGAATTGTTTGCAGGAGGAAGAGGTAGTCAGGTGTGTATCCAACCTATAGCAACAAATAAGTATCATAATGTTCAGGACAATTGATTACAGAAAAATGAAAAGGTAATACATGTAATGCTATTTATACAGGTTAACAAAATGCATGCTATGATAGCATTAAATGATTCTGTGAATTAAACATCAATGATCTTTGATGAAGTAAACAAACACCTGTTTAGAGTATATCAGAATTTTGTCAAACTCCCTTCTCTCAGCAAATGCAGCAACAACTTTTGGTGTAGCTCTGGCTTTGATATATATTTTTAAAGCAAGATCATTATCCACAGTCTACAAGGGAGCATGCACGTAAATATTATTAGAATACAACATTTTTCAATAAACCAGTCAGAGAATCAGCACCCTATTTTGGATACAATCAGAAAGATAAAATACAAACAAAGCCTCTGGACTCGATTATAAGAAAATCTAACTTCTTTCACACTTCTTAAGAATAGTAGTTAAGTTCATTTAATATTCTTGTTTTCATACAATAAAGAGGTACATTCCCTAAATTACTCACAATTATATTTATTGAGAATGGTGCTTAGATTAAAAGATAAGGTATTTTTGAAATAGTAGTATTAAATAAGGTTTACGGAATTGGAATTTGCTTACATGTAAGTCCACCAAATATGACCATTTTGTGCTTATCATTGAGTTCAGAGGGAGTAATAAATAACAGAATAAAATTTAATTCTTCAAAATTTTAATGCAACCTAACCTTGACAAGATCTCCTAGTTCCTCACTGCATTCAAGCTTGTCCTCTGCTAACCAATTCTCCAACAGATTTTTCTTGTTCTGATTCACAACCAACCGCGACAGTTCTAATGATTCAAAGGAATTCAGCTTTCCCCTAGTTAAAAGTGTTCCAAAATACTGCAACAGTGGAGGAGTTTGCCCAGATTGCACAGGAACACTCTGCCATATAAAGCGCATAATAACATTTTAAACATTTATAAAACGAAAGGACAGCACCTAAAGGCTAAACATAAACAAACAGAAAACAATACTCTGTAAATGAAGCAGGAGAAAGAAAGAGAGAGAAATATCAGATAGCAACATCCTATCAACAAACCTGAAATTTTGCAACTGTGTCAGGAGTTCGAAGTATTCCTTGTGGAGATTCAGCTGCAAGCTCTGCAGCTTCTTTATATTTTGTTTGGGCAAACAGTTCGTGAAAACGTTCCACTACCTGTAATGTCAACAAGTTTGGATATCATTCCATGAATAAAAGAACCAAAAATACAATAAGAGAGAGCGTTTCTTAAGATGCTAAAACATAGCACAATCAAATAATCAATATTAAATGTTTTAGAAATATATAATTGAAAAAGAGAGAGATTAAACCACGTAAATTGCATTGGTGAAGTAAATGACCAAAGAAGCAACAGATCAACAGCATCATGAAGGTCAGTTACATGCCTCCCAAGACTCAAGCACAAAACTTTTACAAAATAGAATCTCCAAAATAAAGGCTGACAGTTCAAAACAAATATGCAACAAAAACAGAAAAGAAAAGAAATGTCTGTCAAACACCTATGAAATATACTGAACTAGGGACTACTAAAACGAAGAATAATTAATCATTGAAGTATTTCACATTTTATTGCAGGTTTCTAACCCGACTTCATGCAAGTGAGCATTGAGCAGTTCATCAAACCCAAGAGATTAATTCAAAAGGCATCCAACATCTCTGGATCTCACTGATAACACACCCTTGAAGAAATATATTATTACTATAAGTGAGGTCTACACAATTGACATACCAGTTTCTCAGCACCAGGTAGATTTCCTCTTTTAGCAAGACTAACTGCTAGCTCCAAATTGTTTAACTGTTAACAATATGTAGTTTGTAAAAATACCATTTCATACCCAAATTTACAACAACAAAAAATAACAAGGTCAGAAACATACTTGACCACTGACAAAATTCACAATGGTTTGTTCATTAACAGTGGCCAATAAGACCTGGCCTCTTCTGTTGATGGCATAAAAGCCTCCCACAGATGTAGCTTCTGAGGTCAAAAATATAGGATCAGGACTGATTCTGTTCCTGTATACAGCAGTAGCTGTCTCCAAATCATAGACAAATAGTAGGCCAAGTTTTGTAATCACGTAAATCAAATTGTATTTGTGAGATATCTGCCAAAAAACAAAGTAGGGATCAAAAATCTACACTGTTTATAAATGAACAACAAGTTCTAGCAACTTCTGTACCTGCATGGCAACTGGAAAATCATCCGCAAAATCAGGGGGGAAGAAAAGATCTGCTTGTTTCTTTGTAAATGATGGTTTCCCTGTCAACAAATTTGTAAAGTTTGTCATGGACCAACTATTTAAAAAGCTTAGGTTGGTAGGTGAAGTGAAGATGCGTGAGTGATTTCATATTGCATTTCCAACATGCCCTCTTGTGCTAGAGCCTTTTGGGCTTGAAGCATGGATAATCAACAGGGCCCCCTGTCCGGTGCTCATGTTCAACTTTTTCTCAGTAGAAAGAGGACAGAAAGGATATAACTTAACCATATTATTATAGAGGCTCTGATAAATATCTCAAAAGCTTAAGCTGTTAGGTGAAGACACGCGTGATCTAACATTACATCTCTACCAATTCGAGTTCAAGAAGGATGATCAGTTCAATCACAGGTGATACAATGATGCACACAGTTCAATTTCTTAATACCCTTATCCATCTTAAAAAATACGTTTCAATATAGTGCTATGAAAATTAGCTACCCAAACTACTCACTTCTAATGAATATTTACTGCTTCATCCACCTCCAACTTTCAAACTAACACATGTTTATAATTACAATTGGAAACCCAACATAAACTCAATACAATTATTAGATGCATAATAAACTCTGTTTATTGCTCAAACGCATGGTAACAAATGGAAGACAATCCTCACAGCATGGCCTAACAACAAAATATAGCAGGGATATAAGTTATGGACAATAACCAATTTCAACTTCTGATATACCATGAACATTAAAATTCATCAAGTCAAGATAGAATCAATTCAGCATACAAGACAGATTTGACTGTAAAACATATATTGCCCAGACTAATTACATAAGAGATAAATGTGAAGGAGCTGAAAAATATGCAGACCTGGCTGAGCACCGAGTTCTATAACATGCAACTTCGATGTAACCTGACCAGCATTAAGTGTCTTTGAGGCAAAAGAAATCAAAACAGAAGGGTTTTCATTTCCAGGAACCTGTCCAAAAACAATTAAGATTTACCAAACACGTAGTAGCATATGCTATTCATGAAATATTAAGTAGAAATTGAACAAAAAATGAGCCAGATAGTAAAAGAAACGCACTTTATATTGGGCAAATGATGCAGCATGAGCTTCAAGAGCCTGACTGCGTTGTTGATCCACAGAGAAAAGTTGCATGTTTCCCTTAACCAATTGAGGCCTCTATAATGCAAAATAGTATTAATAAATACACCAAAATAGATCAGGCTTGTTAAAATCAGTGTAAAAATATCACAATTCTTACACAATTATACACAAATAAAGCCGGCAGAAACATGGGTGAAGACTGGTAATGAATGAAAATCCTAAATTATAGTTGAAAATTGGAAATGCTTCTCATCATGAGATAACTATTGTCGATAGCATGTGATGTTGGTGCTATTTGCAGCTTAGCATCACAGAGTGGAGAACAATACAGAAAGTCATAGAATATAATATCATGAAGCATGTTGTCACCACTACACTGGAACAGGGAGACCTTTTATTTTGCTGATCATTTTCCTGGTAGAACAATAACTTTTTCAGTTGTTTTCATTATTTCAGCCCCATATTTTCATCAAAACAACCTATGAGGTTCAAAAACCTAGTTTGAAGCTTGATCAGTGCAACACCCACCGTTCTCCCACCTGTTTTCATACAAACAGCCAACACACAGTACTCAATGGTGTTGTTTCTGACCAAAACCCTGCACTTTCTAGCAAAGCCTGAACATAACCACTTCTCTGTTGATTGTTCTGATGGGTAGAAGAAAGGCCGTGCCAGCCTTTTTCTCTGTCCAGTTGCTCACTCTTTTTTTTAATATTTTCCATGTCACATTCTGTTCTTCTATCTGCTCACCCCTATGATCCAACTAAGTGTTTTCTGTTATGATTTGGTTTTTTCATTTCATTGGACATCCGTCAAGCAAGCATGGCATCATCTACTTGGAGGCTTAAACTTGTTTAAGAATACGATTTTGATTATTACAATTATATCTTTCCCTTTATGTAATTTTTTTTTTTTTCACTTTTGAGCACTTATATATGTGTAATGTAATTATTTAACTTGAACCTATAACCTTCACAGAATAACTATCACCCCCCTACTCATATTGTCATAACATTTAAAAGTTGACAATTCCACATCACTATTTGAGATTGATAACTACGACTAAAACAGGAACCAGAGATATACCTCAGGGGAACCAGGAGCAATGCCAATCAAGACCAACCATTTTTCTGAAGGGTCACATCGATAATTAATTATCTGGTTGTTTGCCAAATTTGCTGTTCTCTCGAACATCTTAACAGGTTCAGAATCACCTACAAGTTATATAGATCATGAAGCATATACCAGTCAAAAATTTGCAGAAACTACAAGCACACTGTACAAGAATATGTAAACTGGAAAATAAAGCACCAGTGTACCACACAAATGCATTCAGTTAAGCAAATGTTACCTTCAATAGACCAGTGGTATACAGAGGTCTGTGTTACAAGACCCAACATCTTGGGGCTAATCCACTTCCAAAAGACAACCTATATATGATTATCAATGTGTTAAAATATTGAACCTGTTGTTATAGTGTATGTACCCATATAATTATAATTATAGTTACCTGCTCAGGCATCTGATATGATTTCATCTTTGCTTTCAGCTCAATATTAAATATTTGTAGATGATCTTGAGTCGTCCCTTGCAGTTGGGCTTCAAGAGAATGATGTAACTTGTAAGTGAAGATAATCCAGAAGTAAACAATATTTCAAAAGCAACACAACAGAAGCACAAGACAACAAACTGAAAACTTCAATGATTTCTTAACGTTTAGGAGCATTATGATCTATGTACATTGCATCTCATCTTACTACCAATTATTTTATTTCGACCATTGGAAACCTTGTCAAACGTGACATCATGAAAATTATGTATTATTGCAATATTTGATAGGCCTAAGCACAAGTACAACAAACTGAAAACTAAAATGATTGCTTAACGTTTATGAGCAATATGATCTATGAACATTGCATCTCAGCTTAATACCAATTATTTTATTTCAACCATTGAAATCCTCGTCAAACGTGACATCATGAAAATTATGTATTATTGCAATATTTGATAGGCCTATTGTGAAATTGGGTTTTATTGATGTATTAGCAAAATTTTAAAAAATGGGGAAAAAACATTTATCAGATAATACTCGTATATTTTTATTAAAACTAACCAGAATAAAGTTATTGTTTACACGTAATTTCTTTCCAATATCTACATATATAAACACTCATCTAATAGAGTCCATCTTTTTTCCAATAAATATTATTATAGCATTCAAAAACATTATATTTTAACTTCATTGTATAAAATATAAAATAAGGAGACCTTTCATCTTCTTAAACCAATCAAAGATACATGCTTGACAGTTATGTGGCCCCTAGGTATCAAGGTGCAAGTAAAGTACCTTACTGTGCTACAGAAATCTAATAATCATAGTACTAAATAAACATACTGTGGATTACTAGACATGTTCAAATGCTTCTGGTCAAACTAATCAAAATTTAGCTGTTTATTTCAATTCATCAAACGATCTGGTCCACAAAAATAAAACATCTACAGGAAGCAATATATATATAAAGAAAATTGTTCAAAGAAATCAAGCTTCCAATGGATCTTGATATCCACAAAGAAAGAATTCAAGTCAATACCAAGGTGCCAGATAAACGATGGAGAATATTCGTAAAATAACACAACTACAAGTCACAAATTCAGGAGAAGATTATGAAACACGTGTCTTACCTTTCAAAGCAAGGATTCTAGAATTGGGATTCATAAGAGCGGAATCCGCAGTGATAGGCCTCCTCAAAGGCTGATTTGGCATGTTCATATCAATGATAACCACGCTATTCTGTGGAGAGGTTTCTCGAACACATATATACTTATCCGATTCCATAGTCACGTGTGTGAACGTGATGAATTGCGTATTGATGCCAATGCTCGGCAACTGCAATCATAGGTGAGATCATATCACACAAATCACGACACTTAATTCACTAGTAGCAAAACAAGTCATCAGCAACATCGAACAATTATGCTTCCCACTCTCCAGTTCAGAATACGAAAAACAGAAAAAGAAAACTCAGATCTGCACATACTTAAGGTAAGCAAACTAGTAAACTAAAATTGCAGAATACTCGACTAGGAAAATTAACCAAGTTAGCAGCTAAACATCGGTAATTATCACAAGCGACTGCACTTGTTGTTACTTCCAGAAAGAGAACTGTAAATTGCATCAATAAACAGAGAAAAACAAGGCTCGCGTGAAAGAGATCGAAGGAGGACAAGAACTCACAGTTAGGGCTTCTTTCATGGTAATCGGAGCATTCGCGGCCGCCATGGTGGCTTAGATCGAGGAACAGAAAATCGAAGAATCGGATCTGCAACTGGCGATTGAACTCGTGAATTTAGAGAGGAAGAGTGAAGGAGAGTGGAGAGAGCTTGAGGAGGATCCAAATCGCTGCGAGATCTGAAAGCAGCGGAAGCAAAGACTTGGACCCTCTTCAAAGCGAAGAGGAAAGAGAAAGAAGTGGAAACGAAACGGGATATTGGAGTCGTGACACGAATAAAACGAGGGAGAGTGGAATTGAATTGTTGTTTACACTGACGAGACGATAAGCATAGATCTCGTCTCCTATTAGACACACCGAGCAAGAGAAACCAAAATATTTAGGAGCGGTAATAAACTAATAATAGTGTAAAAAAAAAGGAAAATCTTTCAAGAGGAACTGTAGGAGCCGTGTCAACGTGCCTTGCTGCGATGGCTTGCCTTGATTTTGAACACGTAGGAGGGTGTCTTGTCTTTTTCATGTCCGTTTGAAATAGCGCAGAAAATAAAAGAGGGTTTTTCAGAAATATTGTTTCTTTCAATTCCAACAAAAAATGCTTGATTTTCTTGACTGTATGCTGTAATGGGTTTAACATGGATTGTTTTCGATTAGGAGAGGGAAATACAAAATTATTTCATAAGAAAATTATATTTTATGTAATTATATGTTTTTACATAACTTTTTAAATTTTTAAATTTCAGCTTAAGCTAATTTTAAATCATAATATTATTTTGTTTTATTCACAAAATATTTTAATTTAAGTTGTCCTAAAAAAAATTATAATCATGTTTTTTTTTCTAAATTGATATTAAAATCCAACAAAACACCAAGGCATTTTTTTGAATTCTGAGTAACTATTAATTCAATCATCTAAAACTGAGGTGCAATCTCGTATCTTAAATAACATCCATTTTTATCTATACTTGAAGGTATCAATCTCATAAACATTATTTCAATAATTAATTGGAGTTGTGTGACTTTTTGTTAGGGGTGGTAAAGTGGGACAGGTCATGCAGGCAGGCTCGCGGCCTGTTAGTCAAAAACGTGGGGTGAGCTTAGTTTTTCAACCCATTGACCCGCTTCAACTCGTCGCACATAACCCGCAGCCCGCGTTGTTCGCCTGCTAACTCGCAAAAAAAAAAAATATGTGTTGACTTGGGTTGGGTTTGGCAGTGATAACTTGGTCTGAAAAAAAAATGTTTTTGAATTAACTGTGTTAACTGTAATGGTGTTTATATTTAATGTTTTTGAATTAGCTATTTTTAATGTTTTTGAAATAGAAGAATATTAATATTTGATGTTTATCTTAATTGATTTATTGATGTTTAACTACGTTTGAAATAGAAGAAAAAAATATTGATGTTTGATAGTAAAAAATATATAGATTCAATTTGACAATTTTTCAAGAGCAAAAAGTAAATAATATTTTCATTGAATTTCTACAAAAAAAAAAAAAAACAAATGTGGGTTGGCCCTTATGAGGGACAGGGCAGAGAATCTAGCCCGTGTTCATTATGCGGGGCGGGCCAAGTGCGGGGAGGGGTGACCCGCTTTGCCATCCCTACTTTTTGTTATATATGAATGTAAATTTGTTGTCAATTAGGATTGTTTAGGTGTCATTGATGACACTCTTATTCGTGTCAAGGTCCCATAACCGAATGCTCCTCATTTTCGTGGAATAAAATATTGGTTAACTCGTAACATATTTGCAGCTTGTGATTTTGACATAAAATTCACATATGTTGTGGCCGAGTGGGAAATAACAACCTTTGATTTGAGGATATTTAAGGATGCATTTGTACAAGATAAATCATTGGTCATGCCAAAAGGTCAGTTGAAAGTGGTTTGGAATGGACAATATTGATTTGATCACATTACAATGAATTCAATTACGGTAGGAAAATACTATATTGGGGATGTCAGTTTATGATCAAACCCCAACTTATAACAACATATTGCGGAGTTCGATACCATTTGAAAGAATACTCCTGAAGAGGTCCACAAAATGTCCACAAACTGTTTAATCACTTCATTTTTCACTTAGAATTTTGATTGAAATAACATTTAGTGTGTTGAAGAAACGATTTCGAATTATAGTTAGTGGAATTGAGCCTCATTACTCATTAGATACTATGACAAATATAATTTTAGCATGTTGCACCCTTCATTAGAACTTGATAACATTGATGTATTGCAAAAATTACCAAATACATTAACTACATGAACGTAAATGCCATTCCAAATTACATTAACAAAAGTCTGTAATAATTGTTTTTCAAAATACACAACTATAAAGTGAAATCAGTGGGTTCCAAAAGCAGTCATGGCTTCCAAAACCGACCTCTCATGGACTGTAACTTAAGCCTCGTGTTGGGTCTTGAAAAATTTGCACTTGATCTGGTTGTCCTTCGAGCTAACTGAGATGGTTGTGAAACTGTTGGTTGAGTAGGGGGAGACAATCCTGGTGCACTTGGAGTTGCCTAACTTGGAGTTTGCTGAGATGGGCCTAGTGCATTTGGAGCTTGCTAAGATGGGCCTAGTGCACTTGGAGTTGCCTGTCTTGGAGCTTGTTGAGATGGGCCTGGTGCAAATTGACCTACCTCCATTAGAGCTTAGTGAGATGGCCTGCGGTGAGATGGACATGGCTGACTTGAAGCTTGTTAATATGGTTTTTCAATGCATGACTTTCTGTTGTGGCCAAGCTTATGACAAATCCCACTTTTTTTTCTTTAATCCAGTTTGGCATAACTGACTCTTGTTCTTTATTACCTCCCATGCCTCCAACTTTCTTTACTTTTTTGGTCTTCCAGGCATCTTCTTGGTGGGAGGTGACACAACATCTAGCATGTTAGTTTTGTCCCACACTTGTTCGTCGTTCACTGGATAGATAATTGAGTTGTACACCTCTGTGTATGTTTCCTTTTTAAACCAAAATTAAATGAAGTTGACTGCATCCACATTAACAAATTTCATTGTAGAAAGTGCATGACAATAAGGTATTCCAGTTAACATCCATTTTCGGCATCTGCAGTCATGTATGTCCAAGTTAACCACAACTACTATTATTTTAAATATATAATCAGCCATTAAGGAGGCAAATCCAACCATATTATTTAATGAATAATACTCTGACATTTTATTTAGTGCAGAAGTGTCTCAACCATGCATCTATAAGCTTTAACTGACCCTGATGAAAAAGGCATGTATGAAGCACACCAATAACAAAAGTACCAGCACATGAACACACTAAAAGAACAAGTATGTGTTTTATGAATGCTTCCATGGGAGGCACTGCAATAAGATTTTTGAAAGCCTCATCATTGATTTCCTTTATACCCTCACCTCCCTCCCCCATGTTTGGGGATATGTGCTCTCGGTTGCCCTTCACATTAAAGTTTTTAATTTTTTCCTTGGAATTTCTTTTTGAAGTTCGAGTACAAGTGTTAAACACAAAACCGTTGCACTGCCCCAGGTATCATATATTGAATGACAGACAACAAACCCTGTCAAATGTCATATACAAAATAGTTATATGAAAATTATACACAGACAAAATCAACAATTGACAACAAAGAATATACTTGTTGTTGGTTAGACATGAAAGTGATGCCTTCACATACTTATAGACCCCAACATTTTCAATTAAAAGTTGCAAAAACCAGGTCCAAGAATCTTTGCATTCAACCTCAACCACAACATATGCTAGTGGTAGCATCTGATCATTTGGGTCCCTTCCAGTTGTTGTCAACAATTAACCACCATAAAAGCCTTTCAAGAAAGCACTAATCTAAAGCAATTATGGGTCTACAGATATAAAGCTATCCTTCCAGGATTTTAAGCAAACATAAAATCTGTTAAACACTTTGAACCCATTTATGTCTTCAACTTTTACTTTAACTGTGTACCCCAAATTGAAGCGCAACAACTCATGTGCATAGTCATAAATTCGTTTGTACTGCTCTTGAAATGAACCACGAACATTCTTCAGCGCCATAACCATTGCCTTTTGAAATTTTGATTTACTTATACTTGTGTTCCATTGTTTAACAACTTTATTCCTTACATCTGATAGCTGTCGTTTTGCTGTCAAATTAATATGATTCTAGCGTAGACTTGTCTAACACTAGAGAGATGATAGTATAATTGTGGACAAATGTCCCCAAGTCGTCTCCCAACGAATCCAATAGTAAAATCAATTGACCAGGGTTTAAAATCTATCTGCAAACAATAAAAGTTAGCAATAACAATAAAGAGAAAAAGGGGGTTTAAGATAGTTGTGCATAAAATATAAAAGAGATTAAAATAACAAATAAAAAGAGGTTGATCCCAAGTTTTTCCACCATTGAATTCTTCATAGGTTCTCTAAAGATTAATCTTTTTTCAATCCTCCAACAGAGCTAAACCAGATTGAACATGCGCCGATCTGATTCAACTGAAACTCACCAGTAAAGCATGCGTCTACTAGTTTAATCAATACCCACTTTGTTCCATGCGTATACTCCATGGGAATGCTTACCTCCTCTCCCTTGAATCATGCGCTCAAGAAATTAATTAGAACAATGTGAACTAACTAAGAAACCAAAGTTTAAGATAAGGAAGACTCTCAATCATGCGTTCAAGTACAACCTCTCACAAAAACTAGTTTTCCAGGAGATTAGACAATAAAAACAACTGTTATAGAGAATTAAAAATCGAAACTTTTATTGAACAAAACCTCAAAACTCAATGGGGAATTACAAAAGAATCAACCAAAAAGGTTTAGGCTTCCATGCGGAGGCAAAACAAAAGAATTACTAAGAATAAAATAAACTAAGAAAACCCTATGAAGCTCTCTCCTTTCTCCTTGATGCTTGTGTCCTTTTATAGGCTTTTCACCTCCAAGGATCTTGAGAGAATATTGTAGTTTATATTTTGTTAACCGTTTCCAAGTTTCTATCTTTCCATAATTCTTGTATTTTGCAGAAGATTTGCTTCCAATTCTGTTTTTGAGATATTGTAGATTTTATTTTCTCTTTCTTCTCCTCATAATTTGTTTCCTGTTTTGGTTCAAGAAGCAACTTGGACTTTTGCATATTTGGCCCATTCACAAAGGTAGATGCTTCCTCTGGATAATTTACTCTAAAAACACAAAATTAACAATAATAATAGTTAAGGTCCAAATAAACCCAATTATAAGAATATTAATTAAAACAATGAATTTATTTATTATTATAGTCAAATAATCTATGAATAAGGCTAGTGAGTGTGAATAAATATATGCTCATCACTTACATCATTACTTCTTATTTTTTTATCTTGACTTAAAGAAGACTCCAACCTCCACTCAACCATTTAGTACTCAACAAATCAACCTTAAATTGCCTAACACATGTATGTACATAATTTTTTTTCTTAACTGCCAAGAACTTGTTGAGGGTGAAAACCCACAATATGCATACCATTGATTGTGTCCTTGTGCTCCAATACAACACACACAAACTATTGTACTATCATTTTTACTAATTTCAAGTTCCTCCCTGAACGGACAACATAAGTTTTAATGACATATTTAAATGCTTCCTTGTCTATAAAATAGGTACCCAGATCTTAGGAAAAATATGCCATGTTTTTTGGCATTTCAAAGGATGAAAATTTACCACCAATACTCATATCCTCCTCACCATCTTCAACTTCGTCCATGTTGTATAACTTTTATGATTTCCACTTTGTATCTGACAACACTTTATTATGCACAAATGTTACTTCACTTTCATCATCATCAACACCCAAATTTTGCACATCATTTGTAGAATTTGGTTACAAACCTTTTATGGGATTATTGGTTTGTCTTTTACTTTTGCGCCTATGCCTACCCTCACCCTTATTTGTAGTACCCTGACTCTCACCCTCACCCTTATCTGTAGTAGCCCTCACCCTTATCTCTATTACCCTCATCCTTTTCTCTAGTACCCTCACACCGAACTTCAATTTCACCTTCAATAAATTCAACTTCCTTTAACCAAAAAGAATCTTATGACACATGCCCACCATCATATCACATTCCATGTCTTCATAAATAGTCGCACCAATACCCTGACCACCACGACCTTCCTCTTCCTTCTGATATTCCTCAACCTCACTACCATCATCCTCAACATGACCTTCAACACCTTCTGGTTCCACATCAACACGACCTTCCTCCTCCTCCTCATCGCCCTCAACCACACCATGATGCTCACCAATATCCACACCACCACCATCCTTAACATCACCTTCAACACCTTTGAGTTTCACACTAGCACGACCTTCCTCCTCCTCATCATGAGGCTCCACACCATCCTCAACATCACCTTCAACAACCACACTTTCCACACCATGAGCCTCCACACCATCATGCTCACCAATATCATCTTTCAAACCACCAACATCACTTATGCATTTGAAACAATGTGCAGTAAAAATAAATGAACTTCAACATATGTATTTGCAAGTTTTAGCATTTCTATTGCACCACCATCATCAACCAAAAAGCTGCAATCTATTTTCCAACCCTTCACAACCTTTACGTGAATATCACATATCCTATACAGTTAAAAACCCCATCTCCTATCCTGTTAAAAACTCCATCTCCTTTACAATGCCAACTATTTCAACGTAACTCCATCTATCATAGTCACATGACTATGTTGATGTATCACCACCACCAACGTATCTCCCATCACAAAATGTCCCACTATGGCCACTTTCTAAAATTACTATTCATCTCGCAATTAAAAAAATACACTTTGAAAAAATAAATCTAAAATAAATTATTGTGTTCTAAAAATACAATTTAAAAAAAAATGAAAATGAAAATCTTATTAAAAAAACAATTTCAAAATGTAAAAAATATGTTATAGAAAATTAATTAAAAGAAAAAATCTGAAAATATATTCCAATTTATTTTCAGAATTAAAAAAAGTATTAAGAAAAATAAAATCTAAGAAATATGGGATTCCAAAAATATCTTTGACCTCCCTTTTATTTTAAGGTTATGTTGCCATTTCACATCAAAATGGGATGGAAATTTAAATATAATGAGGTATAGGAAGTAATTGTCAAAATAAAGAGCGGGAGCCGAAAGCCTACTTCTGCTGCAACACATTTCATTTCACCCATCTTCTTGTGCTCCATACTCGTCACCACCAAACTCATGCACGATAGGAACTTGCTCTGAGCTCCGAGAAAATGTCGATAGGAAAACGTTGCCTAACTGTGTTGGGCGAGTTCAAGCCGTTTGGCCTCATCGCGGAAGCTCTGGACGGCAAACCCCCTGGCACTGTCACTGACAAGTACGATTACTTCCTCTTCGATCCAGAAATCGCGCGGGACAGAGACGCCGAAGATGAATGCAACGACGTTTCTTTGGCACCGAGCAGTTGTGGCGATCATGAACTTTTCATCCGCGGCAATCGGTAATTTATCACAAAACCCTCGGTTCTCTGCTTAGTTGCTTCCGAAAGTGCGGAAATGAAGTTAAAGGAATAAGAAAAACGAAGTTGAATCTTAGCCTTCCTTTTGAAGTTCTGTTGTGTTCTTTTGCTGCTGTGGCTTTGCTCCGCATGGTTATTACTTCGTCTGAAGCTGCATTTGGTGCATCGCATTGGATTGCTTTATCTAACGTTGTTGCTGTTTTGTGGTAGGATTATATGGTCGACGGGTGCGAGAGTGTTCAAGAGATTTACCTTGCCATCTGACATTGTTAAGGTACGAGTTTCGAGTTTTCATACCTTGAATTTGAAACGAGACTCTTTAAACCCCTATTTAGAACATGTACTGATAAATTTTGTCCAGTGAACTGAACATTGTTCATGGAGGAATATTATGGTTTTCGTTGTGGACTTTTCATCCCTTTTTTGTGTGGGAATTTCTATTTGAAATAGTTCCCCTACCTTCGAAAGTCCACATCACCTAGGAAGGAGTTAAAGCTAAGGGTCCATGTACCCTCCACTGTGATGTTTTTAAGGACAAAACCATGATATAAACATTTAACTTTAAAGAGGAGAATACATCAGATGTCGTTATTAACCCTACCGATTATATTTTCGTTAACTTAAGGTTAGGACATTGACCCTAGGAGTGAGAATGAAAGGCAGCATTTCAAGTCACTCATATCCCTTAGGTATATGTTTGTTTTGTTTCACTAAAAAGTCTAACATCGTTTAAGAGTAGAGGCGTAGTGTAATTTATGTACACTTTTCTCTGTGAATCCAATGAGATGTTTTTTAAAGAAAAAACTATGACGAAAATACCAAATATCTAAGGGGATAATACCTCGGATATGACCAGTGTTATTATCTTAGCAAATTTGAGGTCAAAACAGTAATTTTAATTCTGAGTGAAGCCAAAGTTAATGGTTTGAGTCTGTAGAGAAAATGTTCTGTATTGTTTCAGCTAGAAATTTACTAACGCATGTATGGTTCGGTGGGGTTCTTAAATGTGATTAATTTTTGCAATGTTTACTTTAGTACTTTAATCTTATTCCTCACAAGGAGTAACAAAATTTCTGCCTATGCTGCTAGTGTTTAGAGGACATACACATTGTATAAGATGAGATCCAGTGAATATAGCAGCAAATAGGAAATAAACTTTTAGAAGATGAAAGTGTAAATTAGTAACTAGAACTTTCAAACTGTAACAGTTAATTCAGGAAATTTGGATGATAAGGATTAGATTTGCATGGGCAATCTTCAGTTTACAAAAAAAGTTTAGTTTTAATGAATAAGATAAGAGGATGAGTATGTTTTAGGACTGTAAGAAAGGAAAATACTATATGGCTTTGAATATATAGAGAAGAGAACACTGGTCTCAAGCCTAGGTTCAACAATTCAAACTTTCATTTACTTTATGAGCAGTTTAATATTCAACTTTTTGAATTCTCCCAGTACATTGAGATCTTATAAAGGAAAAAGGGTGAACTCATTAATTTCATCAACATTTCTATACGTAATGGCTAAATAAACCATGTATGTTTTAATACCACTTTAACAAACTACCAAATGGGAAAGCATGGAGTTCCTAGGCTTTAAGTCCCATTTTCAACTACTCCAGTGTTAACACTAATCCAACACAATTTCATTTTATTCAAAAATCTTCTTAACCTTACAAGTTTGCAACCTAACAAAGCTTTTCAGGCTACGTGTTTTGTGTTGCTTTTATTCTGATGTAGTTCCATTTCCATATCTTTTACTGCATGGTAGCTATGTTTGAAGTAGGTTTGGTGTGGTTGGTGAATATTGTGTGTGTGGTAATAACTTTGGAGCATTTCCTTTTTACTAGTTTTTATAGATTTTGGCGGGAGTAAGGAAGAGGTCTATGATGTACTAATAAGACCCCTACACTTAAGATGTATGTTAGGAGACAAAAGAGAGGTATCACACTTGATTGGAATAAGGTGGTAGAATTGGGGGACCTAAGAAACTGCTGACATGACCTTAGTGGTATGGGGCGTGCACAAGTTGTTTGAGTGAGAGAAAGTATAAAAATAAGTGTTGGAGATTCTACATAGATTAGAGATATAATCAAATAATATTATATAAACGGGTGCAAATTTCACCTTACAAACCGGTTTTGTAAGATTGAGTTAAGCTTAAAACCCAATATCTTAGATGGTTTCAGAGCCTATCCTAGCGAGGTTTGTAAGGATTATATGTTACCTGCTATCATTGGAATGCTATCCAATCACCCACAAATATCTAGTCTCACGCTTGAGATATCTAGTCCTTGACGCGAGGGTGTATGTTGGAAATTTTATTCTACTATGGCTAATTGTATTCCCAATTGTGAATCTCATTGATTACGGCTGGAACATATGTTACTAATACAATTAAAGTTGGTTGTTCTATAATATTTTTCTGGTTCTTATCATGTACATTATTAAGAAGTGAGTTTAAATCTAACTCATCTTCACAAAACCAATTTGTAAGGTGAGGTTTGCCCCATTTATATATTGTAAATTGACTTTATCTCTAGTCGATGTGAGATTTTCAACACACACCCTTCATGACCAGATATTGTGGGTTGTCTGAGAGTGACAACGGGGTGACACAATAGATCCATCAAACTTCACTAGGATAGACTTTAATACCATATTAGTAGGGGAGTTTATGCCTAACTCAACCTCACAAAATCGGTTGTAAGGTGAAGTTTGGCCTTATTGTATACTGTAAACTGACTTTATCTCTAATTGATGTGAGATCTTTAACATATATGATTTATGTTGTTGTTTGAATCCTATCACTCACTCAAATATTTGGATTTTAAGGCATAATATTTTTGCAAGTAGAATAGTTTTTATATTATCACTATAGTGTTCAAAGGTTTCTTTTGTGGAATTTATTTGATAGGCATTCATACAGCTGCTGCTGTGATTCTATGCTTTGTTGGCCTTCTTTGTTTAAGGAGGTTTTATCTTCTTCCATTTTAATCCTTCTTTCCCCATAATGAAGTCTTCCTTCAAAACATTGTCTCTTGACTTGGCTTTGGGTTTTCAAATACTAAGGAGGTTAAATTTTACCCAATCAGCCAATCACTGCAACATTGCATGCAACGATGAGCAAGTGCAACAGTGGAAGACCAAGTTTCAAATTTGTTTATTTCTTTTCACTTTTAGTAAATGTGATGCTTTTGTTGCATTTACTGAGCAGTTCTTATTACTAATTATTTTCAAATTTTAGGTGTGCTGGTGCCGTCTCAGTCATATAGCTGAAGCTCTTCTATGTATATTACAAATTGATCGTTTGACCATCTATAATACATCTGGTGAGTAATAAATAATGTTCAACCATCATATCATTCAAAAGGAGAAAAAAACACGTATGACATGGAATGGTACTAGTTTCTGGCCTTGTTGCTAAAAAAATTATTGTACTCATTGGAAACATGTTTCTTTTACTCATTATCAGTTTAGAACTAGAACCAAGAACCAAAATAACCAACAATCCTTGGGATTCTAGTAAAATTTCACGATTTAGTTAATTGATTATAGCAAATGACAAAACAAGACAACCTAGCCTTTTCCCACAAACAAATATCTCATTGAATAAAATTGGACACCTTAGATGGTCATGGTTAAAAGGTGGATGGGATAAAAAGATATTAATAAGGCTACATTAAAAATTTGGTCCATTTACTTCATACCCCTTTTTGTTTTAGTTCATACATTAAAAAAGACATTTATACATTGGTCCTTGCAATTTGCCAAAATTATCATTGTCAGATCTTTGTTGAGGTGCTGTCTTTAGTAGCCAGTAATGTAAAATAAACATTAGTCAATTCTGTGAACAAACATTAGCCAGTAATGCCTCTTATATATCAGATTGCCAATATTTCAAGTTTTCAGTTTTTGTTTTTGGTGATATAGTGGCTGAAATTTTCATCTGTTTTATAGGTGAAGTGGTATCACTTCCACTTCCTCGTACAATCACATCTATATGGCCTCTTCCTTTTGGTTTATTACTCCAGCAAGATGTTGAAGCAAATATACTGTCACGTGTTCCTTTTTCATCTACAAGTCCTTTGCTTAGTACGCGTGATATGCTGCTTAGTGCATCTAATCATATCCAAAGGGGCGAGGGTACTTCAGTATCCTCTCATCTCATTTTGATGGATCCACTGGATGAACTCCGAGTATGTTATAACAATCTACAGATTGTTGCTGGAATTTCATCTTTCTATGTTTTATCTTGTGTAGTTGTGTTGTGACATATTTACTTCTCTAAATTCTTGTCCTGGTATTACTTATTGACATTGTTTTACTGTCACTGTAGCCAACTTTTATTGAAGAAAGAGGAAAATTGAACATGATGAAGGAATATGACGAAAAGACAATTTGGACAAGTGATCAAGTCCCACTCATGGCATCCTATAATAAAGGTTTCTTTCATTGAAGTTCTAACAATCAGATCCTGGTTTCCTTCTGAATGGCTTGTTGTCTTAGTAGTTTTTGTGATGGTGTTACCCTGAATTCAGGAAAGATGCAGCACTCTTTGTGGGTTGCAGAAATTGTCAATTCTAATGTTGACGAGGAGTCAGCTGGTAGTTCATTACCTATAGACCCCATGAGTGTATTGCCAAAACATTTGTCCTTTCGGAAAATATGGCAGGGAAAAGGTGCTCAGACAGCTGCTTGTAAGGTTTGACATAGGCTATTAGACTTCCTCATAATTTTCTGGCTATTGTTCATCTGTACATTTAGTTAGACATTTGGTTTTAAATGGGAAATGCAATTAATCAGTTAATGGCATGGTTGTTTCCTGTGTTTTTCAAATATTAATGTGAAAATAATGTAGATGCTTTATATGACCTCAAAGCTGTTTATATGTTTTTCTAGCATAGCAGATGATTAATTAATAATTTAAAGTTTGTTAATTAAATTTCTTATCAGTTGAACATATTTAGTACATTAAAAATCATTATTCAAATGTTTTTTAATATTCTATTTTGATTTTTAATCTGCTTATAGAAGCAGACCACCTTGTTGTGGTGCTGTTCTGTGGCCTTTATTCTATATATACAATATTGTGGTACTGTTTGCCTTCCACTTTTTATTCTTTCTCACTTGGCCAGCCATCTGACTTTTGTTTCTTTAATTCCATCTTGCCTTGCATATTCTTAACAATTTCCAATTTTTAGTAAGATCCTACTTCTATGAATTTTACTTAGTTCCTTTTAGGGAATGTTGGATTGCTCACTTTTTCTGGAAAAGTTACTTCTCCACCCCTCAGAAAAGCTTTCATCATCAGATTTAATGTTATTACCAAGACAGAAATCTGCCATAAAAATTTGGCAGATGGTACTGCAGCCTATGGTGTAAGTAAGGTAGCCAAAATAAAATATCATATGCCTAAAAAGCATTCTTGAAAACTTCAGAATATAATAAATAAAATAAAACAATGAAATATATCAAGAACAAACTAGAAACATTTTGAAAAATACAATTTGTAGAAGTACAAATTATGCATTTCACAAACTTAAGAGTTAACATCATAAGCCTCATAGCAAAGTTCAGAGAAAACAAAACTCACTAAAGGTGTGTAGAGAGACTCAAAACAGAGGAATTGAAAGAAAATTTTAGACAAAGAAAGAATACTTACAGAGAATAGAAAAGTAAATGGAGGTGAAAATAATAGAGACGCAAAGAATCATGAAAGGATCAAAGAAACAGACTCATGAACAAAGAGGTAACTTGAGTGAACAAATTAGTTAGTTGCCATAGATGGGGTGTTTGTTTGACGTGGGGACGGGTTGTTTGACTTTGTTGGAAGTGACCTCCTCTACCAAAGATGGTAAGGTATTTTGTTGGAATCCAATTCTCCTTTGTCCAGTAATCACCATTATTTAATGTTTTAACAACATTGGTAAGATTTTTATCGAAAGATATTTTGAACATAAAAAAAGCTAACTTGCCAATCCATTAATGATGTTTTGTTTAACTATGTTGTCCAAAATATGTCATTGTTTTATTATTTGAAGAATTATTTTATTCATTTTAGTTTCTAACTTGTTTAGAATGACGGTGTATATTCAGTATAGGTAATAGTGTATGTAGTATATACATGCTTCCAGTTAGCTATCACAACAGTTGGTTTACTTACAACAGCTGTCAGTTAGTACTGTTGTTTTGTCTTTGAACACTGCAATGACACATCTTGTAATCAAAGACCTTTTGATGAAATGAAATACACTCACAATCTAAATCTCTCTAGGTTCTTTTAGATTTTGCATAGAACATTGAAATTAAAAGTCAATTAGATAGCTGGATAGATGGATTGGATTCTCCTTTCCTCTTTGGATAATTTATCTTATTTTTTAGTTTTATTTTTTTCTTTTGACTCTTTCTTCAAATGACTACTAGGTCTTCATGGCTACTGATGATGATGCAACTCCTGTTGTCTGCTTTTTTCATCAAGAACAAAGAAAGTTGTTAATTCTTAGTCTTCAGATTGTTGAAATAAATAATGAGGTTGTGTTTGATGTTAAACCTGATATGGGATGGAACATATATGCCATTGCAGCTTCACCCGTGACAGTAACCCGCCCAAGGTACATATCTCATCTATTTCTGCATTGATTTTACAGTAATGGGCATAAATTCTAAGTTTCTTCAAATCTGGGTTTTTCAGGGTCAAAGTAGGACTCCTTCCATATTCAGACATAATGGTTTTGGCTCCTGAAAATGTTTTGCTTCTCTATGTAAGCCTACACTTAAATAGACACATATTGATTGAGTCATTCTTCATATCTTTTTAATGTCTTTCCTGACTCCTGGTATTTCTCTCAGTCTATATACTATCATTTTTGTGCAAGTGTTTTCCATTAAATTGTGTTCTGGTTATTATTCTTCGCATAGAGTGGATTTGATACCTCTTCCGAGTGATGCTTGTATCATTTTTTTGCTTGCTGTTAGGGCTTAGTAGGGTTCATGATTCCCTTGCTTTGTTTTTATCTTTGTTTCAACTTCCAATTAATATGTACATATAAAAATTTCTCTCTTTTTATCATTTTCTTTTATCGTTGAATGTTTGAAGTTATTAAGAAGTGGACTTTAAGCCTAACTCAACTTTATAAAATCAATTTATAAGGTGAGGTTTGCACCCACTTATATACTATGATATATATTTATGTCCAGTCGATGTGAGATCTTCAACACTCCCTCATGCTGAGACCAACCAACTCGTGTGTGAAACTATATATTTATGGATGGTCCAATAGCAAACTCATAGTCAACACCAAAGTTCACTAAGCCCTTCTCTTGCATTCTCAAAAACAGCCCAAGGCAATGGAAAAAGCTTTGTTGATCCATGTTGCAGTGTTCTGATAAGAAAAAACCTTGACCACCCAAATGGAATTTATGAGAATAAAATCGGCCCGATGGGAATAGATTGGTGCACTCCGTCCACTTTAGATCCAAGTAGTACACCACATTGTTGCCAGGGAAGTTCAAATTCCACCACCTTCACTGGGCGATATTTGTATCATTGTATGCCCTCTCCACAAAATGATGATTTGAAGATGCGGAGTCTTTCGCAGCCAGTGCTTGCTAGCGGGGTGGAGCCTCAACCTTGAAAAATAGGCCCTCTAGGTACAAGCTTAGAAGCAACGTCATGGTCGAAGTAAGTACATGTCAAGACCTTCTTAAGCTTTAGACAAGTCATATAAAGGAAGCGAATTAAACGGGCTAGAAAGCAATCCAAGACTTCTCGCCTTTCTTCCAGTTTAGGGTACTGCTATTAAGACCACTTCATCACAAAATCATGTACAACATCCTCTAAGGAAACCTAAAGATCATCACTTTCATAGTATTGCCTCTACTCAAGCTAGGGGCAAGGCCAAAACCTCTTCCTAGAACTTGGTTATATCCTTGTACCGACCAGCCAGATACTGCTTTGCAGCATCAGTCAATGATTGGACTGCATCAGCCATTAAGACACTAGAAGGAAGCTCCAAATAAAGCAATGCATAACACATCCAGTAAAGTAAGTGCTGTAGTATTAGTCATGGTGTTACTGAAAATAAAATTCAGCAGCTATGGAGCTTCTTCAGAGGCATTAATTTTGAGGGTGACATGTCTCTGCTCAAATTCCCTCATCCCATCTAAGAAAACCTTATAGAAGAAAGGACTTTTTTGCAGCCAGGATAGGAGAACTTATATGCAGCGTTTTAACTCTTACAACTGCACCTACAGGGTAGTCCTTGCTCCAGTCTGAATCAACACTGTTAGTAGCTTCATCACTAGAATTAGGTTCTTCAACCATTGCAACAACATCCTCATCTTGGTATTCACACTCATCCAAATCAGGTTGATTTCCGTTCAATATTTTCTTGTCTGGCATCAAAGCAATATCCACACTGTTCTCCTTTTTTACATCCTCGTGGTGGCGCGCCCTATTGACAATGGTGGTGCAGTCAACAAGATTGGGTCAGAAGTCAATTGGGTCAAGCATGATCTTGATTCGGAGAACCCTGTCGAAGAAGTTATTATCGTTGAAAGCGAAGTCGAAATCGGCGTCAGAAGTGGAACCGTCGCCGGACCATTCGGACTCCATGGCCACAACCGGGTCAAACAAATCCAAATTTGAATCCTTCATGCGTCTAACGCATAAATTAACCTAAGATAAGGTTGAAAGAAGAGAAAAGGAGAAAACGGTTTTCCTTTTGAAGGGTTTATTAGGAAAAAAGTAAAGGGGTGAGAGAGCGAGTCTGTGACAAAAAAAAGCAGTATAAGTTTTCCTATCTTGGCTGCAAAAAGTCTTTTCTTCCATAAGCTTGTCTCAAAATGGGATGAGGGAATCTGGGCAAAGACATGTACCCTCACAATTAATGCCTATGAAGAAACTCCATAGCTGCTGAATTTTATGTGCAGTAACACCTTGACTACTACTACAACACCTGCTTTATTGGATGTGTTGATGACAGTTAATACCATATTAAGAAGTGAACTTTAAGTCTAACTCAATTTTATAAAACCAGCCTATTAGGTGAGGTTTGTACCCATTTATATACTATGAAAGATTTTTATGTCTAGTCGATGTGGGATCTCCAATAAAAGTGAAATTTATTTTATGTTTAATGCTAAACGGGTATTCCCTCTTAGTATTGTTGTGCTTATAGTTTTATTGATTGCTATATAACTGATGTTGTAGATATGTATTCACTTTTATCGACATATGCTTTTGTTCCTTGATAAGTATTGGATATGGTTTCTCATAAATATAGCTATAGGGATGGTAACTTTAATTTTAGTTTGTTTGGATGAGCTTCTCAAAAAAGACTTGTAGAAAAGAAAAAAAAAAGAAAAAAATGAAATTGACTTCTCCGAAAATTAAATTTAGCTTGTGCATAAGCTAATTTGTAGAAGCTTTCTCAACTTCCCCATAATTTTATTTTTAACTTGTGTATATGCTAATTTTAACCTATGGAGATGTCAATTTCATTTCTCTCTCTTAGAAGTTCTTTTGGAGAAACTTTTCTAAAAAAATCCCATAAGTTCTTTTTTGTATTGATTTTTTATACTTTTTACAGCTATCATCAGCCTTTCTCAGATTCTCACCCTTCCCCTCTGATAATTTATTTTATGACTCCATCAAGATTGCTGAAGCATAAAACTTGTTTAATAATATGTTGTGTTTATATTGTAGTCTGGGAAGCAATGCCTATGCAAATATGTGTTACCTTGCTTAAATAAAGATAAGATTCTGCATAATCTGGAGTTTTCAGAAGAATCTCTTCTTCCCAATGACTTAAAGATCACTGGCCTTGCTGATGCTGTTGAGGGCCGAGTCAATGTGATAGTAAACAATAGGCAGGTATAATAATGACTTGTATTCAGGGATGATCTCTTTTCATTTTTTTATCTTGAAGTTGGCATAACCTGTTTACATCTTTTGACATCTGCTTTGCATATGCAGATCTTTAGATGTGCATTACGTGAGAGTCCTTCATCAGCATTAGCTAATGATTGCATCACAGCACTTGCTGAGGGTCTTTATTCTAGCTTTTACAGACATCTTCTTGGTCTTTTCTGGAAAGATGATGATCCAGCTCATTCGTCAGAAGCTGAACCCATTGTTGATTCAGAATGGAACTCTTTTTGTCATGTAATTATGCAAATTTGCAGAAAAAGTAAAACTATATGTCAAAAGGGCTCTGACTCAGTCCCACATTCTGCATGGGACTTCCTTATTAGTAGCCAATTTCATTATAATTTTTGCAAAGTAAACTCCATACTTGGAATACCTTGTGCAGTGTCACTTGATCAGCAGGAAGCAAATTCCGACAGGTCATTTGTAGATGACCCACAAAGTTCTGAAAAGCCATTTTATACTGATCTGTTAAGGGAAAGTATGGAGTCTCTTCATGGACTCTATGAAAGCCTGAAACTTGATAATCTTCGCAAAAGGTATATCTCTGATATTGTGAATTATATATTTAGGTTGCCTTTTCATTTTAGTCTCTAGTATCCTAGCTAATGCATTTTCTGATTATCTCTTACTTCTAACCTATTAGGTGTTTTGTCTGGTCATACTGCCCTGTTTGTTTGGGATGCAGCTAGTTGGCTGGTTGACTTTAGTGAACGTAGCCAATAATTGATATTACCTTAGGCTGTGAATTCAGTGTTTGTTCTTTAGGCTGTATTTTTCCTTGTAATTACCACTTTTAGTTTTATCTTAAAATATATGATTCTATTTGATAACTGCTGCCTATCATCTACAGGGATTTGGAGCTTCTTGCAGTTCTCTTATGCAACATTGCTGAATTTCTGGTTGAGGAAAACTACTTGGATCATTATATTCGTGATTTCCCTGGCCTCAGTAAAAAGTTTTTGAAGTCTGGAATGTCCATTTCAGCTAAAATTTGTCCAAGTTTATTCAGATGGTTTGAAAATTGCTTGCAATATGGGTGTCATTATGCTAATATGAATGATATTCCAGCTTTAGTGTGTAAAGAAGGTAGTTCTGTGGTTAGCATAGCCCGTAAAGTAGTTTGCTTTTATAGCATATTATCTGGTGCTAAATTGCTGGGGAATAAGCTGTCTACTGGTGTTTACTGTAACATTACTATGGGATCACATTCTTCAAAGGAGGAACTTACTGTTTTAGCAATGGTTGGTGAAAGATTTGGACTTCAACAGCTGGACTCACTACCTTCTGGCGTATCTCTTCCACTTCGTCATGTAAGTTTGACTCTGTTGGTGTCAGTCTGTCAGAGTTTCGAGTTTTAACATATTTCCAGAGAATTTTTATGTCTAATTGCTGTTATGCCTTGTAGGCATTAGATAGGTGTCGTGATTCACCTCCCAATGACTGGCCAGCTGCTGCTTATGTACTTCTTGGTCGACAAGATTTAGCGATGTCAACTTTGGCACGGGAATGCAAATATAGGGGCATTGAAACACCAACTAATGTGAATGTAATCTCTATGTCCACACCTTATGTGCTAAATCTGCATCCAGTGACAATATCTTCTACTATTTCTGATGCAATTGGATTGGAAGGAGCAAAGTTTGAGGATACAGATTCAGTTGATGGGTCTATGACTGATGGTATGGAGCATATATTCAACTCTAGCACACAGTTGCGTTATGGTCGTGATCTTAGATTGAATGAGGTTAGTTATGGCACTTCACATAGGATTTTGGAACAAGACTGATTTGATTATTTTTCCTTGATACATATTTTCAATCCATGTTGTGGCTTGTATCATGTAAGATTATATAAAAGGTTATGGCTTTTGCTCATTTATTGATTATCAATCACTTTGGCAAAGTGCTGTTGCTCTTTATTGTCATTGCTACTAGCGAGTCCAGAGGATTTTTTTTTCATTTTTTTTCACCTTTCAATTATGGATTTGGATTTGAAACGAATCGATTAAAATGAATTTAAAGTGATTTGAATATTATGGATTGGATTTTAATATTTAGATTTTTTGCACACCACTGGTGCTGCATGGAAATTTTTTAATGTTAAGCCTTCTTGTATATGCATGACATCAGATTGCTTGTAGTCTTGCAAATGAGAAATTTTTATGCTGATTTTTCTTCTTGCGTGGACATTTCTGATCTTTCAATGCATGCCTCAATTGATGAATCTTACAATTTATTTGTTGGAGATCCCATATTTGTAACGTGAGATTTAAACTCACTTATGTACTATAATTTTAACACCCTTATTCACACCAAGGACTAATATCTCTAGTTTGAGACTATATATTTGTAGGTGGTCCAATAGCAGGTGACATGATAGATTCAACAAATCTTGCTAAGATAGACCCTGATACCATCTTAGAAAGTGAACTTTTAATCTAATTTAACCTCACTAAATTGGCTTATAAGTTGAGGTTTGTACCCACTTATATATTCTAGTTTGATCCTATCTCTAGTGAATATAGAATCTAAGAAAATGAACTTTAAGCTTATATGTACCTTATAAAACTAGTTTGGAAGGTACAGTTTCCATTCATATTAGTTTGATCATATATCTTGTCCAATGGAGGACTACCAATACACTCACTGACCATCTCGGACATGAAAATAAGTATTTATTGGTGATCTGATAGCGGGTAACACGATAGAACAAATCTCGCTTAGATAAGCTTTGATTCTATCTTAGAAAGTAAACTTGAAGAACATAACCTCACAAAATTGATTTTTAAGATAAGGTTTGTGCCAAACTTATATATTATACCATATTTTTAGTCAATGTGGGATGTTCAACACTATTAATACATGTATTTTATAGTTACTGATATCTTAAACTAACATTTTACTAGTCCGCTTGTAAGGTAATTGATGTATATTGTTCTAAGTTACTTACAAACTTATTTCTTTATTTTCTGAATCATGGCTATGGCTACTTTTACTAGGTTAGACGCCTTTTGTGCTCTTCAAGACCTGCCGCAATTCAAACATCTATTAACCATAGTGTTTCTGATCAGGACCTCCAACAGGTATGTGTTCCTGTGATGTTTGATTTATTTGTGTCAACAGTTTTGTTTATAATATGATTATTCAATCACCTGATATGATATCAAGTCTCGTCCTGCAACCTTTCTTCTTTGGTTAAATTTCTAATATACGCCCAGTGTAATCCTGATCTTGGTGACTGTGACATGCATGTATCTCAGAAATCAAATTTGCTGTTCTGTACTGTCATATTAACTTTAAGGGGAACTCTTGGCCATTTGGTGCAGTGCAACATGCCTGGTTTATGTAAAAAATATCTCCCCATTATAAGATGTTCACAACCCACTTTTATGCTGAAGAACTTTTTTTTTCTGGGCGGCATTGATATTTTAGATATCCTACATAGATTTGGGCTTTTCATACATGTCTTTGGTCACATTGCCTGGTTGTTTGTTCCCTTTTTTTTATTTTTGTTATAAATTTTGTATTTCTTCGGAGTTTTCATGTTCAGTTGATTTTGTTATTATCATCATATTGAAGTTATGATTTATATATTAATTTCGTTACACTATTTGACCTAATTATTTAGGTAAGATAAAAATAATTAATGTACTCTCATTTATAATTGTTACAGCAACTAAATCAAATCCATACAGGAAAACGGCTTGGTTGAGCTGGTAGTTATCCCAATTGTGGGCTAAACTATAATTCTTCAATGTTTGTATTTGTTTTTCAGTTAGTAATTTCTTTTATCTTCAAGCAAATTTTATTCTTGAGAAAAAAAATAAAGTTTGATTAAAATTATCTGCTGTACGTTGCTTCCTGTTTGTAATTTATTTCTCTAGTTGAATGGGTGCATTTTTATTTTTCTTTTCAAAATCTACTTTTGATTCATTTCTTTTACTTTTATAAAGGCTCAGTTGTGGCACCTTGCACAAAGGACCACTTCACTTCCTCTTGGACGTGGGGCATTTACTCTTGCAACCATATACACACTCTTAACTGAGGTTCTCTTTACATTTAACTTGTTTTTTTCTTTCCTATTTGCCTTCACCGAGAAATTTGAAATTACTCCTGGAAATATACTCTTTATGATCAATTATGTCTTGAATTAGGCTTTTACTGTTCCGAAGCTTGTATTAGCTGGTCGGTTGCCAGCCCAACAGAATGCTACTGTAAGTAGATATCATATGCTTGACAGTATCTGTGCTCTGTAATATTTGTTTTGACTTGAACTTATTAGTTTTTTTTTTATTTGTTGACATGAGTCATGTTTGTCTGTTCACAGGTTAATCTCGATCCAAACATCAGGAACATACAAGAACTCAGGTCGTGGCCTGAATTTCATAATGCTGTTGCTGCTGGACTTAGACTAGCCCCTCTCCAGGTTTAACATTGTTCCTCAAGTTACATAGTTTTGAATAGTTTAACCTTGTTTCTGCCAGGAAATTACTATTTTTTTATAAGAAAGAAATGTATTATGAAAGGAAAGGTAGATACAAAAAGAGGATACAACTTCAAGGTTTAAAATTATACAACCTCTAAAATAAGAATATAAAAATGCTAAGAAATGTACAACACAACTTGCCAATCTCTTGAGATCTAACAAGGACACGCTTAACTCCCTTAAAAAGACTTAGTTATTGTTGATATATTTTGATTATGGTAATTTGGCAATTGTTGATATTGTTAGATATCATTAATCATTGTACTTAGGCAATTATATGATTGCATAATTATGGCAATTGGGAAATTATTTTTTCTGTAGTTATTATCCACTATATAGAATAGTACACTCTGCTTTCTCTTCTCATAGTGGTATCTAGAGCCTAACAAAAGGTAATCCTATTTTGGTCTTTTGGGTGGACTGCTTGTTAGCTTCGACTGGCAAGTGTACCAATGACACAAGTATGGACATCTTTCCCATATAAATTGATGTAATTGTTGGTGCTCACAGTTCATCGTTGTTATAATTATAGAAATAATCCTATATAATTAAAAAATATCTATATTATATATGCATTATTATAAACATTTGTCATATCTTTATTATTAAAGGATATCAAATCTCTTCTATTTATTGTGTTGATTCCGTTTTCTCAACATAAATAAAGCATCCAGGTTGTCTCAGAAAAACATGGTTTCACTTTGAAGTCTGTTTTTCCTATAGTTTTACCGTTACTGTTTGAACTAATAAGTAAAATGATCACATTAAATCAAACACAACAAAACAATAAAAAACTAAAACATATAGTTTATGATTTTTTGTTTTTAATTTGAGATAATAGATTATGGAATCAATTTTGTCTCAAATCCCTCCCTCTCATTCAGTCCATTGTAAGTTCATCCACAAACATTGAAATTCATATTAACTAAAATAGGTTAAGTCAACTTCATTTGCATGTAACACTTTTAAACTAATTGTAGTGATATAATTCCTCGATCTACTAAGAGTAATTGAAGCATTAAGTTCAAAGAATATAGAAGAATGCATGCATCAAGAACAGGAAGTTTTATTCCAGTATTCCTGGGCTCATTTGAGTACAATTCAATAAATCTCAGTTTTGCCTACATTTGCATGATTCCTTATTTTGAACACAGCTTTTAATCATTTCATCAATGGTTATTAGTTAATAAAAAAAATTAAGGGACTAGAAGACCACTCAATCTCATGAATACAACTTATATTGATTTAAAAGACGATTCTATTATAGAGGGTTCTCATAAAGTTCATCTATCTCTAACCTAAGTAAATTTAGCAAAACGTGATAAAAAATTGATCAACAGAAAATGTCATGCAGATGAATGATGATGATTGTATTGAATTTTAAAGGATGCTCTCCCAAGGTTTCAATAGTCAGTGAATTGGATAAGAATTTTGGTTTTAATTAAAAGATGGATGTGAGGTCAACTATAAGGATTACATGATGTCTTTCAATACAGTTAAAAACAAAAGCTTCAAGAATATTATTTACCATGAGATCTCCCTTGACGGACTTTGTCTAAGTTCTTTTCCTCCATCTCTTCTCCTTTTCATTGGATAAAAAAAACAACGAGTCTCAGCATTTCTTCATAATTCAGCGTTGGTGCTATGACTCCTGAAAACATGATTCATTGTTAAACTATTGTGTTGCACACAACATTAAAGATGCTGACGGCACGATCAAGTTTTTAGGTGTCAATATTTACCACTTTTAGGGTGTCAAACCTTTTTTTTTTCTCTGCAAAGATCAACAAAATTAAATATTTACCACTTTTTAGGTGTCAAACCTATTTGTTTACTAAATTTACATATTTTTCTTCAAGGTTTCAATGATCAATTGGCCTTTTCTCTTTTTATTTTCTTATTTAAGTTAAGCATATAAATTCTATAAATATGAATTTATCATGGGCGTCCATGCGGAGACGTTTTTTTCTCCGAAAACTGTATCTCCATTTTTCGTGTAGTGTCACTGTCCTGCTATTTTTCTGACACGTTTTTTCTTCTGTTTTGTCACTGTTGTTGCTGCCCTGCTGCTGTCTGCTATCATCAATTTTATTGTGCCTGCCTTCACTGTGCTTTACCCCATTTTGTGTTTCACGAGACTTGAAGTTTGGGAACATGCACAGGTTCTTTTTGTCAGGGATTCTTAGCACCATCAAGGACTTTAGCAACCCCTCATGAGTATAATTGCACTCTTCCCCACCTTGATGGTTCCTTGCTGAGTACTTGAGTAGAATAGTATTGGGACCTATTTGAAAATTGGCCAATAGTTCCAGGGACCTAGTTAGTAATTTAACCTAGAAAATATGTATTAGAATTTTGAAATGAAAAATCTGCTCTTCCTACCCTTTCCTTTCCCTCCAAAACCCAACTCCCAGAACCAAAGGGAAGGGGTAATTGGTCCTTTTCTTTGCATGGTAAATTGTGGATTAAATTTGTCTCCTGGTTTAGTGGGTAACAAATTCAGTTTTGTGTTGATCCTTGGGCTTCTTTCTGTTTAGAACTTGGATTATTTAAATTATTAAAGAAATTATTTATTTTTTGGTGCTTTTTCTGTCCCTTTCTTTTTTTGCAAAACAAACGTGACTGTTAATGGAATCTGTCAGATATTAGAGACGTATACCAAAAACTTAAGAGGCGTCTTAGTGTTTTAAAGCAATAATTTAGTCTAATCAATGTTTTTACTTATCAAAGCATTTGGTTTGAGTTTGCATATTTCTTATAAATGCATATAAATCCCTTTTACAGGGAAGAATGTCAAGAACATGGATTTTGTATAACAGACCTGAGGAGCCAAATTCTGTTCACGCTGGACTTCTACTTGCACTAGGATTGCATGGATTTCTGCGTGTATTAGCTGTTACTGATATCTACCAGTATTTTTCTCAGGTTTAATTCTCTAATGCTTCACTAGCATTTCATTTTATTCTAATAGTGATGATTTATTGTTACAAAATAAAAATACTTATTCTTAAATTTCTATTGAAAATAATGTTACAATAGCATGGATTATATGTTGCAGCTGCTATGAGCTCAATCTTTACTTTTTTGGCCCATTTTTTATAGTTACCTTTCGAGTCAGATTGCGTCTCATTATTGATTGAAAGCTGCTAAATTTAGGGTAGTTGTTGCTAGTTGCCAAGCACTATAGTCATGTAATCTTGCATCGCTGCTGCCCCTAGCTACAGGAACTGCATTGCAGTGTGTTTGTGTCTGTTGTGCCTGCAATGCAATTTAGCTTCAAGTTTCTTTTGGTGGGGGGTTGGCTATTTAGTTGATAAAGGTGCTAGTAGGTAATTGAGGTCGCTGATGGAAAATAGACTGTTATTTTAGAGTTCTTTTTAAACTGAAATATTCTTATGAGAGTATTGGAGTCAGAATTAAATTCAATGAACTAAAACATAAGCTGCAACTTGAATTTTCTAATGGTGGAGTCAGTAAAATGTTTGATTTAGGGCCTTATTGTCACTACAAAATGGTTGATGCCATATAATTCTTTTAATTTCAATTAACTTGAGGACAATTTGTCCAACCGTCCTTTTTATGTTATATTGTCATCTTTCAGCTTTTCCATTTTGTATGACAAAGTGATTTTTCCAACGTATGTCCAGGAGCATGAAAGTACCACTGTGGGATTGATGCTTGGTCTTGCAGCTTCTTATGGAGGCACAATGCATCCAGCTATATCAAAGGTATTATGAAGCACAATTTTTCTGATGAAATTGATGCAGATCTTTGCTCTCAGATGCTAGATCATAGTTTCATTGCACTAGAAAATCAGTTTTCTTAGTAAGTGAGTTTATGCCTAACTCAACCTTATAAAATCGGTTTGTAAAGTGAGGATTATTCCTAGTCAATATGAGATCTCCAACACACTCTCTTGTCGAGGAATGAACATCTAAAGCGTAGAATTGAATATTATTAGTAGTCTAACAAGAGCCCGATAACAGTGGATAGGTTCTGATACAATCTTATCTTAGTGAATGTATGCCTTACTCAACCTTATAAAACCAGGTTATAAGATGAGGATTGCACCCCACTATATTATAATTTGACCTTATTTGTAGTCGATATGAGATCTCTAACAAGTTTTAGTAGCTTTGAAGCTCTTCAAGTTATCTTATGGATTTCATTGTTTTTTCTTGATCACGAAGGAACTTAACATTTTAATGCAAAAGTACAATTTGATACCTTGGAACTAATGTAGAGGCATGGGCATCTTAAATGCTCGTTGTTGTCAAGGTTTCCATGAAAATTAAATCTTGGTTATCCCTAGTGAAATATTTTTCCCTGAGCATGGGAAATGGTAATATTTTAATTTGAGTGTGGTAAAATAAAATAATAAGCCTCCTTAATTTATATTTTTACTTAGAACTAAGTTGCTAAGTGACTGTCAAATTTACTTAAAATAACCAACTTGTAAAGTTAGGGCCCAAGCTTTATAGGAATTACATTTGTAATATATATAGTTGATGTAAGATTTCAACTTACTCCTTCGCACCCAAGACTGTACTCCTTCACACCCAAGACTAGATATTTGGAGTGTGAAAAATGTCGGTGACCCCTCTTATGCTTAGGAATAGATATCTAAAACATAGACTAATATAGACGACCCAGTAACGGAACTAGTGTAGACGTTGATGTCATCTTAAAATATTGGGTTAGGGCTTGGTTTAATCCTACAAGACTAGTTTGTAAGGTGATGTTTCCTTAAGCCCTATAGGGAATAGGTTGCCTATCTCTAGCCAATCTAAGATATCAACTGATGCAATTTACAATTCACAATTTGAATCATTATTTGATTACCTTTGTTTAGGAATTAACATTAACCCATAAATATATAGAATATTGTGTTTTATTTGTTCTCTTTTAATGCATGAAATCTATATCTTTATATTGCAAAACTTTTTAGATAGCATGTATACTAACTAATCCCTCATCTTCTGAAGCATTGATACTTCTATTTGCTTCATGCATCCGATATTGATTCTCTAGGATTACAGGCAGTGACAAGGGGTGACCTGAGGATTCCATGGCCACCCCAAATTTTTTGAATTTTCTTTAAATTTTATACATAAAATTACTTTTTGGGCCCCCATTGAAATAAAAACCTGAGATATTCTATATTGGTCACCCTTCTACATAAAATTTGCCTCTGCCATTGTCTAGGATACTTCACTGATACGAATCAATAAAGCATCCACACTTATGAAGTATCAATACTTTTATGTCTCACATATCTGATACATGTTGGTGAGGTGAAGTGTCCCTACTTTTAAACATTTATATCCAATAAAACAAGAAACATACAAGTATGGATGGACAATATAGTAATATGGAAACATTGTATGACCATAAACTGTTAGAATAAGCATTAAATATAGGTAGTAAGTAGTTGTATTGGAAAACTGCTATATGCTGTACCTATGAGCTGTACTTATCTCTGTACCTAGGACTCTAGTTCTGGTTTTTGTTCTTTGCTCTTCCCTCTACTCATTGTATCAGAATTCAATCAATATAAACATGAGAACATCAGAGAGGTGTGGTTAAACTCTCTCAAATGTAGTCTACTTTATCTATCTCATGTTAAACCAAAGAGGAAAATTGTTCTCTTTATGAATTGTTGAAAAAAGTAATGAGATTGATAGTGTTATTTCTATATATAAATAATATAAAGTAACTTATGATGACAATGAGTTATAATTTATTTTGGAAATGTCTAAGAAATATATTTTTAATTTGTATTTGTACAATTGTAGTTATATATTTATTATGTTTTATGGGTTTTTGTACATTTTTAAATATGTATCTTGCACATATTGTATGCTGTTAATTTTAGAATAACTGGATTATCATCTTGTATGAGTGCATTATATTATCATCTCCTTTGTCCCTACTATGTTTGGAGAACTGATAAAATTATCCACTCTCAGACACTTTATTTTCACATTCCTGTACGACATCCATCTTCCTATCCAGAGTTAGAGGTTCCAACCTTGCTCCAGGTATCATTTATTTTATTTTATTTTGTTCACTCTAGATTAGCTTCTTTCCCCTTCCCTTTTTGCTGGTTCTTTCCAACATCAGAAGAGGAATTGTAAATGCCCAAAGTTGTGGCTTTCCCTTGCTTGCTTCACTGTATCTCCTGAAGAAATTCATTATTCTATTAATAAGATTAATTTTGTATGCTATATTTTTATCACCACCCAGTGATTTTTTTTCATGTTGAAAGTTTATTTTATTTTTCAGTCAGCTGCATTAATGTCTCTGGGGATTTTATATGAAGGCTCAGCTCACCCACAAACAATGCATGTTTTATTGGTAAATATATTTCTCATCTTCATCTGTTTATTCAATGCTTGAACTTATGCCTGAATTATTCTATTCTTGCATGCCATCAAGATAAAGTCAACATGAAGGTAGATTATTGTTGTACTATTACTATTTATTCTGCTGAATTCTATTGCTTTCTTGAACCATTTAGCCAGTGGGTATGATTTATGCCATTGTTGCCTTTCCCCCCTTCCATTTAATGCAATTAGCTTTGAGTTTTGATATATTTGTAATTCATTATTATTTGTGCACTTGTGTGTTTAGGACTTAGTTTACCTAATTTGTTTGCTTGCGTAATCTGTCTGGTCTGTACATATTCATAGTTTTCAATAGCAGTGCATAAGTTTCTTTCAATATTCTTTTGTTTTGCATAATGCCTTTTTATTCTAAATAATAATACCTAGATCTTCTCTGGTTGATTAAGGCTTGCAGGGTTTCTTATCTACTAAATTGTTTGTCACCTATGTTTCTATTTATTTTCTTCTTTCAACTGGTCTTCCCCTACATCTGTTTTGTAATTTTTCAGGGTGAAATTGGGCGTCGAAGTGGAGGTGATAATGTTCTAGAGCGAGAGGGCCATGCTGTTTCTGCAGGATTTGCACTGGGTCTTGTTGCACTGGGTATGAGAGCTTAAATAAGTTGCAGGTTTTGGATTTTGGTTACAGTTTTCTGATCTTTGCCTAACAAAAATATGTTGCCTGAAGGACGGGGAGAAGATGCACTTGGTTTCATTGACACATTTGTGAATCGTCTGTTTCTCTACATTGGTGACAAAGTACACAATGTAATGGAATTCTCAAATTTACCTATCATTACTTCAGTCATTTTGTTTCTATACTAGTTAATGAATTTTAGTTTTGAATGTCTGCGGTTGTGATCTTTCTTCTGGCGCTTTAGGACTAATAATGTGTATAATTCTATATAATGATGAAGTACTTCTGCAACAGGAGAGACCTCATTTTTCAACAGTCTCAATGGACGAATGTCGTGGTTCTGCACAGGTTCAGAGAATTCAATTTGTGATTTTTTTTCCACAATGAAATAAAAGAAATAAAATTATATGAGATATTATTGTTGGGACACTCTTGCATAATTATTTTAAACATTTGTATTTGATATAGATGATGGATGGGACAACAGTCAATATTGATGTCACTGCACCTGGAGCCATCATTGCCATTGCTTTGATGTTTATGAAGGTGCTTACAATAAGTTATAGATATGGCAACAAAGTCTTTATCTGCTGCAATTTAAGTTGTTTTCTCACTTTTCTGACTTTGCTCTGTATTCTTTTTGACAGACAGAATCCGAGGCTATTGTGTCTAGGCTCTCAGTTCCCAATACATTTTTTGATTTGCAGTATGTGAGACCTGACTTTATAATGCTCAGAGTCATTGCTCGAAATTTAATAATGTGGAGCAGGTTTGTACTGGTTTCTTTAGGTTGTTGCAACAATGTACTTGGATCTGTTTGGCACCCTTTTGATCCAGGTTTGCTGCATATTCTTTTTCAGGGTTCATCCCTCAAAAGATTGGGTTTGGTCTCAAATTCCTGAGATTGTCAGATGTGCTATAGAAGGGATTGGAGGTGATGACAATGATATTGACGATATGGATGCAGAGGCTTTTACGCAAGCCTATGTTAATATAATAGCTGGAGCTTGTATATCACTTGGTAAAATGTTCTTTAGTCTTTGCACTCATTTTATGATAAATTTAAGAGAGTGCTTGGTTATTGATATTGTCCAAATTCTTTACATGAAAACATTAATCATGCTAATGAATGAAATTATTTAAATCTCCATTGCTTCGATTGTCCTTTATGATATTTTCTCATCCAAAGTTCCATCTATCTTTTTTACCACTCAGTGGTTGTGGTACTGTTTGGTCTTTGTCTTGAAGTGTATTCTTAACCATGTTAGGACTGGTGTTTGCTGGCACAAGAAATGAAAATGCACAGGAACTACTTTATGAATTTGCTATTTACTTTCTTAATGAGGTCAGTACAGATTTATGCTGCCTAGCTCTCCAATGCAAGCTAAACGATTGGTTCTAAATGGTTTATTTTTTTATCTTGCAGATCAAGCCTGTCTCTCCTACAAGTGGAAAGGTTTTCCCGAAGGGACTCTCTCACCACATTGATCGGGGCACATTGGAAACATGCCTTCATCTTATTGTTCTTTCTCTATCTGTGGTGCCTGCTTCCTCCTTCTGTCCACTGTCAATTAATTATTTATTAAGATCATGTCTAAAATTCTATGGTTAAACTTCTGTATACCAGGTGATGGCTGGGTCTGGACATTTACAGACCTTTCGGTTGTTGAGATTTCTAAGGAGCAGAAATTGTGCAGATGGGCAGTCAAGTTATGGCATTCAGATGGCAGTAAGTTCTGCAAGTTATCTTAGTGTTTGTAAGTTTTACTTTAAGAAATAAAATCTGATGAGAAGCTGGCTTTGGAACTTGAATTTTAAAAGGGTTGGCTATTTACCTGCTCTACTTTAGGTGGCTGGAGGTGGTTTGGTATCATCGTGCTAAACAGCTAATGATCTTCAAATTGTACTTTTATTGCATGCCCACAAGTTTTGTGTCTATTTTATAAAGTTTCTCTACATTTTACACATATAGCAGTTGTGCTTTAGATAGAAAAATCAGTGGAAAGTTTTCTTCAATCATTTGGTGTCTGATGAACCAAAAAGTCTATGCTTACGTAATCATGTATGTTAAGTTTCTTCTGCTTGTCGTTATTATAAACATCAATAGACAAAAGGTTTTTGGAGATTCAGATAGCTTTTATTATGATAGTAATATCAAAGTATCTCTTTGGAATTCATACATTCCCGTGCTTCATTTGGTAAAAAAATTTCTTTACATCATTACATGATCTATATATGCTTAAATTATTTCTTTTTCACACGAGTTTGGTAATTAGCTTTACTGAGTCTCCCTTCTGAATTATTTTTCTATAAACCTGCTGTTTTAGGTAAGCTTAGCTACTGGTTTCTTGTTTCTTGGTGGTGGAATGAGAACATTTTCAACAACCAACCATTCCATTGCTGCTTTGCTAATTACTCTATATCCACGTTTGCCAACTGGTCCAAATGATAACAGATGCCACCTTCAGGTATATTAGATGGATGGATCTACTCTACCTTGAAATAAAAGCTTATATGTTCATTAGTTTACAATTGGAAATTATTTTCTGAAATGAGTTTTTTGGAAGGCATTCCGCCATCTATATGTACTTGCAACAGAGGCACGATGGATTCAAACAGTTGATGTTGACACGGGTCTGCCAGTTTATGCTCCTCTTGAGGTCACTGTCAGAGAAACTGAGCATTATGCAGAATCCAACTTTTGTGAGGTCACCCCTTGCCTTCTGCCAGAACGATCAATTGTAAGTCTGAATGTCTGGGTGGTCTTTATGAATGAAATTTGTGGGGTACTTTGATTTGTCCTGTTCACTTTATCTGTTTTCTTGTTTCACATTTCTTATGTTCCTGATCAATTTAACCCTTATTTGATAGCTTTGGACTTGTATATTTCCTAGTGTTGAAGCAAATAAAAACATTCGTAGCCTTGTATGACTTATTTTTATTGCCATTGATGGTTACAGTTGAAAAGAATACGTGTGTGTGGCCCTCGCTACTGGCCTCAAGTAATAGACTTTACCCCTGAAGGTAAACATAAACTATTATGCTGTTTATATAATCTGTTACTGATTGAGGTTTTTAGAATTATATATTTAAACAAGTAACCCTAATCATGCATTGAATAACAGATAAACCTTGGTGGAATTTTGGAGACAAGAATAATCCATTTAATTCTGGTATTCTTTTTATCAAAAGAAAGGTTGGAGCTTGTTCATATGTTGATGATCCCATTGGATGTCAGTCACTGCTATCACGTGCAATGCACAAGGTTTAAATTACATAGTGTATGATACTGCTAGACATGTTTTTATACTTTATACAAGTGTTATCTGCCCATTTTATTTTATTGCTTGATCTAGGTGTTTGGCCTGACAAGTTTGAAAGCATCTGATACAATCAGGGACATTCGTAATGGATCTGATTCTATCACAGTTGATCAGTTGGTTGGTACTTTTTCATCTGATCCTAGTTTGATTGCTTTTGCACAACTCTGCTGTGATCCCTCTTGGTATAATAGGTAAGCTCATATCTATCGATTATTTTAGCATCCATGTTCTGTTTGGTTATGTTTTTATGAGTCTTTTATTCTACTTGTTGGATCTATGTATTGTTTCTTAAATCTTTTGATGAATAATTAACAGTTTAATTTTATTTGACTTGAACAAAAGGAATAAATCTAAGTATATGACATTTCATATGCATGTTGGAACTATCTCTGTAGAAAATTAAATAAAGAAAGAAATTGTCAAGATAGGAGAACACTGATTGCTCATCCATATTAGAAAATGTATTCTGTACTATGTGGAATTTAACATTTTTATTTAAGAACTTTTATTAGAGAAATATTTTGAAACACATTCCTTTGTACATTTTGCTAGGGGCTTGGGTATTAAGGAGTTCATAAATTTCAAAATCAAATAATATGGGATGTTTGGTGGGACTTAATTAGCTTTGTTCTTCCCCTCAACAACCAGTTTTTAAGGGGAACGTTCCGGAGTGTTTGGTTACAGTGGAAAGAAATAGATGAAATATATTTCTGAGGTATCTTACAAATGTGATTACAGTCTCTATTTATAGACTGTTTTACAACCTAATTAAGGAAAGAAATAATAGGTAATGAAAGCAAGAAATAATGGGTGTTTAAAGCTGTACAAATCAAATTACTAACAAATTTGTCCTAATAAATATAAAATGGAATATGCACTTAATTATAACATAATTCTCCTGATTATGCAACACTCCCCTTCAAGTTGGTGAATGTATATCTATCATTCCCAACTTGCAAGTAAGATCTTCGAATTGTTTTGTGGGAAGTCCCTTAGTAAACATATATGCCAATTGGAGTCTTGAGGGATGTACTCAGTGGCTATAAGACCATAATCCAACTTCTCTTTAATAAAGTGTCGGTCTATCTCTACGTGCTTTGTTCGATCATGTTGAACCGGATTGTGTGCAATACTGATAGCGGACTTATTATCACACGCCAAACCCATAGGAGCTTCATATTTTATTTTTAGGTCATCAAGTATGATCTTCATCCATAAGAGTTCACACACCCCTTGAGCCATGGCTCTAAATTCTGCCTCTGCACTTGATCTTGCAACTACATTTTGCTTCTTGCTCCTCCATGTCACCAGATTTCCACCCAAGAACATGCAGTAGCCTGTGGTGGATCTCCTATCAACAATCGATCCTGCATAGTCAACATCAGTATATACTTTCATGGATAAGATTTCCCCCTTTTTGAATAACAATCCTTTTCCTAGAGAGGCTTTTAAGTACTGAATAATTTTATCTACTGCCTGCAAGTGTCTTTCTCTTGGATCATGCATAAATTGACTAACCACACTAACTGCATAGGCTATTGTGTGAAAGATAAATGAGTTTTCCCACAAGTCTTTGATATTGTGTCTTCTCCACTTTTGGGTTTTCCTCATCATTCCCAATCCTATGATTTTGCTCTATTGGCACTCTAGTGGGCTTACAACCCAACTTACCAATCTCTTTGAGAAGATCAAGGATGTATTTCCTTTGAGAAATAAAGATGCCCTGTCTCGAGTAAGCAACCTCTATCCCAAGGAAGTACTTCAGCTTCCCAAGATCCTTCATTTCAAATTGAGCAGCTAGTCTCTCCCTCAAATTTTGTTTTTCAATCTCATCATCACCTGTAATAATCATATCATCTACATAGACCAAAAGTAGAGTGAGTTTACCATTCTGAGAATGTTTTATAAACAGAGTATGGTCACCTTGGCTTTGTCGGTACCCCAAAGATACCATAGCTTGAGTAAACCTTCCAAACCAAGCACGAGGTGATTGTTTAAGACCATATAGGGCCTTCTTAAGTCTGCACGCCTTATTCCCTTCATTAGCAATACCATAACCAGGTGGAATCTCCATGTATACTTCTTCCTCCAAGCTTCCATGCAAGAAGACATTTTTAACATCAAATTGATGCATTGCCCAACCAAAGTGTGCTGCCAGGGAGAGATAATCCTGACGGTATTCATTTTTGCCATTGGAGCAAAAGTCTCCTCATCACGATAAGCCCAACAAATACTCGCTAGGATAGGCTCGAAATGACTTTGATACCATATTAAGAAGTGGACTTTAAGTCTAACTCAACCCCATAAAACCGGCTCATAGGGTTGAGGTTTGCACCCACTTATATACAATGAAAGGCTCTAATCTCTAGTCGATGTGGGATCTCCAACAGTTACTTATTAATTGGTATCACCGTATCAAAGTTGATTTTAGTGTCTCATAAAGAGCAACCTGTGGAGAGTCTGATTCAAGCAGTGTGCTGTGCTAGCCACAGGGATATTGATTTAGAGGTCGTGCCATGATATGGACTTGAGTATTATGAGGTGTCTAAGCTCGATGTCGAATAGCATAATAAGATGTTTGTTGGAATACTTAAGTGGTTTGGTGGTTCTCCTATCTTAACAACTAGCTTTTATGGGATGGTTTCCCAATTGCTTGGGTGGTTATTATCAATATCACTTCAGTCAAACAGTACAATACTTTTATAAAGAGGGGGAAATAATATGCTACAAGGGCAGATCACAACATGAAAGGAAACTACAGAATTCCTGTCATAATATCAGTGCAATAAAGTCTGGTTCCCTAATTTACTGAATATTTACGGTCTAATCTAATCACTTAGATATTTACAGCAAATAAATTAAATTGGTAATATTTTTTACCAGATTATAATAGATGTTGACTGATTCTGACCGAAGAACGAAGCACAAAAGGTTGGAATATGAGAAATCCCCAACAATTTCAAAATAAAACAAGAAAGTACATATACAAGCAAAGGGAACTCTGAAAGCTAATCGGTGTAGGTGAGCTGTCCACTCTCTTTGCTGATCTGTAAGTCCGATACAGACATGTGCTGAACACAAGAGAAACTGTGACAATGATTCTGTCTCAGTCATAAATTCAGAGGTAAGATGGTGCCCTTGGAAATGAGGGCATTCCATACAAAAACCTCAAAATAAAAATAGCACATTGGCACAATATTTTTCTTTTCTTACCAATTACTAGTTACCAAACCACCAAAAACATATATGCAGAAACTGATCCAACAGACTGGAACAACCCCAATGCTCAACTGAAATGCCAAAAAGTTCATTTCGAAGGAATGGTGTGAAGAATAAATGAAGCAGTTTCAGAATTGGATCTACCCAACACATCAGGAGAGAGAGTTGTTTTAAATCATCTAACCCAAAGAGTTGAGTTGTCCACGCAAAGTTTAGACCTTAGATTAGAATTACAGATTGCCAAGGCAATCTCACCCTAGTGGAGAATGTATGAGAAGCTGAAAGTAAGATTTGCAAGTAAATACACAAGTAGAATTAATGTTGCAGATTTTTATATCAAGATTAGAAGCAAAAGGTGCAATAGCTTCTCTATCATATAATTTTCTGAAAAAAATGGAAATTTCAGAAGCCTAAAGAATCAACAACCACTGCCAAACCTTTTCACAGTAGGTGGTAGGGATCAGTTACATTAGTCAAAGGAGGCCATAATATTTTATTTTAAATCGTGACTAATTGTCCATATACAAAGTATTAGTTTCTAAATCCTTCCAATCAATAGAAAAAAAATTCTTTTTGTCTCTAAAGTTTTCCTGATTTAGTTGTAGTCCTCCAAAAAAAAATTTCACCTATTTTCATTCCTTTAATTTGGAAATACTCCCTTTTTTATCCTCAAGGTGTCTTTTCTAGCAGTTTATAGCTGTCATTAAATGTAAGGATAACCACTTTTAGAACTAAAAGTAAAGTGGTGTGGAGATTGTCAAATGAGCGCAAAGAATAATGAAAAGAACTATGCAAGGAAAACAAAACACATAAGTGGAAGCAAAGTCTCATTACTAAGTAAAGATGAACAAATTATTAAAAGAAAAGAAAGAATAGGGTAAATCCCTTGTGTATATTGAACACATAGGGTTCTGTTTATATAGAAAAAGAAACTGTTGGAGATCCCACATCGACTAAAGATGAGAATATTTCATTGTATATAAGTGGGTGCAAACTTCACCCCATGAGTCGGTTTTATGGGGTTGAGTTAGGCTTAAAGTCCACTTCGTAATATGGTATCAGAGCCATTTAAAGCCTATCCTAGTGAGTGTTTGTTGGGCCTATTGTGCCACTTGCTATCGAGTCATTATCGGACCACCCATAATATGTTGTCCCACGCACGAGCTATCACTCTCGGCGTGAGGGGTGTGTGTTGGAGATCCCACATCGACTAGAGATGAAAATATTTCATTGTATATAAGTAGGTGCAAACCTCACCCCATGAGCCGATTTTAAGAGATTGAATTAGGCTTAAAATCCACTTCGTAATAGAAACATATGGGCTAAGCCCATTACATAAATAGAGATATCTAGCAATATCTATAATATCTCATAATATCTAACACTCCCCCTCAAGCTGGTGCATATAGATCATATGTACCCAGCTTGTTACAAATGTAATCAATCCTAGGCCTTCATAAGGGTTTAGTAAAAATATCTGTTAATTGATTATTTGAATTAATAAGCTCAGTCTTGATATCTCCTGATATAATCTTTTCTTGAATGAAATGACAATCAATCTCAATATTTCCTTTCATGAAAAACTGCATTTGAACTAATATGAAGAGCAACCTGATTATCACATATAACTTATAAGTGTCATTTGAGTGACCTTTCCAAATTGCAATTCTTTAAGTAACTGTTTAAGCCAAATAAGCTCACAAGTAGCTGAGGCCATAGCTTTATATTCTGCTTCTGCACTAGATCTCGCTACAACACTTTGTTTCTTGCTCTTCCAACAGATCAAGTTATCACCAATGGAGACTATTGCATAATTAGGAGAATTATTCTGTAATTAAGTGCAGATTTCATTATCTACTTATTAGGACAAATTTGTTAGTGATTGGATTTGATTTGATTTGTACAACTTTAGTCACCCATTATTTCTTGCTTTCGTTATCTATTATTTCTTTCCTTAATAAGGCTGTAAAGAGTGGGTTCACCAATAAAAATTAAACCCTAACCCTGTGCTCTAGATACCATATTAAAAGAAAAGAAAGAATAAGGTAAATCCCTTGTGTATATTGAACGCATAGGGTTGTGTTTATATAGAAAAAAAACATATGGGCTAAGCCCATTACATAAATAAAGATATCTAGTAATATCTATAATATCTCATCATATCTAACACAAATAAAGAAGTATACAACTGTCAAGCTTGTGGCATGGCATCACCCAAGAACGCAAACAACTAACGCTTGTATAGGAGATGGGATGGTACAGAGCTAGTAAGAATAGAAAAACAGAATATAACTAACAATCATGATTGATTATAGATACTAGACGGTCTACTGCTCTATGAGACTATCTACTACCAGACGCTCCACCACTACGTCAGACCATCTACTACTAGACACTCCACCACTAGACACTCTATGATGATAGAGTTCCAAACACAACCTGCATGAAGTATTTTCTAATTAGATGGATAGAAATAGGACAGAAAATTGTAGAGGATTAAAACTGAATTTGAAAAATAAAAATCTTTCAGAATAGCAGCCCATTCAAGACAAGTAGCCCATATACCACATGAAAAGGCTCGAGATAAGAAATCAAATGATTCTCCAATTTCTGTTATTGCTTATAACTTGAAAGTAATATCATTCTTGAGACATCTAGAATGTTGTGCTGTGATCCCCTGCTGCTGCTATCCCACTATCATTTGCTACTGTGCTGCTATGCACCCTTGCTGTCCGTTATAACCTTTCTGTTAGTGCTGTTTTTCATTCTGATTGTATATAAGTTTCCATCCTATCATTTATTTTGAGCTGTAAGTAAATATCTAGTACATATGCACTTGTATCACTGAAATATATGAATGAAATGGGGCTTTTCTCCTCCATTGTCTAGTCTACTGTTCTATTGTCCCTAATATCCAAACCTTTTTTAAATTTTTTTACCCTTAATTCGATTACCTTTTGCCATAAAACATTTCTTTGGAAAAATGGCATGGCAATAATTTTGGACAGCTGGTTACCAAGATATAATCCACATTTATTTGTGGCCTGTGAGAAATCTCTCGTTTAACTGAATGAATTATATTATCCCCAGCCACCTGGCTAAATAAAATTTCTTATAATCCTGTCACCTCTGGGAATATGGAGGCATATTTAGTCTTAAAATTATTCTTCAAACCTGAAATACCACACAGAAAATTAATATTCACTTTGACATCATAAAAGCACAAAACATTATCGGTTAGATGAGGTCATCTTAGCCGAATATTGTGATTGATTGGTGGTAGGGGAGCCTCATTTGTGAATATTAGTTTGACTATGTGGAATTTCAGTTCACACAGATACAATACATTTCATGCTGTAAAGTGATGCAGAGTGTCAGGTTACTTTCATCTATCTTTGTATCATATTAACCATGCATGCCTGATTGAGGGTTTCCTTAAAAAAGGTTGTTTTCTTTTTTCATTTTTGGTTCTTAAACCATTTACATTCTATTATTCCTGAGATTCACATTGAAGATCATAGATGATGATTCAAAGAAGATTTAAGTATAACTAATTATGCAGACCTCTTGCAGATTGTATGACATTCTTCTTTTTGTATAGATGGTGCAATACCTAAATAAATTGATGAAAATGCTTGCAGATCTGATGTTGATTTCAAGGAATTTTGCTTGCAAGTATTATTTGAGTGTGTGAGCAAGGATAGACCAGCTCTTTTACAGGTAATATATAAAGAAGGTTAATTTGTATATGCTAAATTCAAAAAATAGTGACGGCCCAATTTAAATCTTTCTATGCTGGTTGCATTTCCATGTTGATCATACATGCCACAATTCAAATAACTGTCTTATCATAAGTAAATATTGTACTAAATAATCTCTTCTGTTTTAGATTTCATGATGCTAATCTGATGTGCTAAATTACTATAATTATCAAATAGCGTGGAATTTAATGAGCTTGTCTACATGATATAAACATTTGAGATTAGTAGTGTCTTATTAGAGACATGATTCTTACAGTGTGCATGTAAATAAATAAAATTTGGTCTAATGTCTATGCTTCTGTAAACCATCAGATAATCAGATTTTGCACTTTATAAAATTTGAATGTTATGATGTTCTGCTTTATTGATGGGTTTATTATGCAGGTTTATTTGTCATTGTACACAACTGTTGAATCTATGGCCGAACAAGTTACTAATGGTGCCATTGTTTTTGGTGACTCACTCTCTATATCTGGTTTTAAGGTAGTTCTATGCTTAGTCTTGATAATTATACTTTCTTTTTCAAATAATAATCTATCTCTAAGCTGGTTTTAATGCTCAGCTCTTTAGGTACACAGCTGTTTTCTTAGCGATGGTGATCTTCGTTAGGATTTAAGTACAATAAAATAAGAGAGTTCAACTTAAAGGACTATTCCATTAGGTGGGAGAACCTCGATTTGTAGGTACCATACCACATCAAGTAATACTCAATGTGAGGCTCGTCACATTGCCACCCTCTTTAATAGCCAACATCCACGACCACCTTCACTCTATCAACACTAATCCGTTAGCACCCCTTTTATCTTTGATGGCTTCACTCATCAATTGGTTTTCTATTTTTAGCTCTTCTCATAAACCAACTCTAAAAAAAACACCTATAATTGTTAGGATTTAAACCACGAGGAGAACCTAACATAAAATACTAGTTCATTAAATGGGAGTACCACATCAAGTAGTTTATTCCACTCTATGTGTAACTCCTAAAATATCTGATTTAATACTATGGTTTTTGCCATTGGTCTCATGTTTCCGTAGGGCTAGACCGAGTTAGATTATACTCATTGCTTTGAAATCTAATTGTGATTTGATCTTTAAATCAAAATAAATCTTAATTCTTTAAGTCTTAAATTTCTGCACGAGGGCGAGTCTTGATGCAATGGAAGATTGTTTGCTTGTGTTTTTGATGTATCAGTCATGGTTGGTCATAACTAAAATCTGCCTCTCCTGTCCGCTAAGTTGGTAGCATACATTTGACCCAATCCAGGCCCTCATAATGGGCGGAGCCTCATGCACTAGGCCGCTGGCCCACTTCTTATAAGCATGTGTGTGACTCGATGCTAATTGTTTCTGCTTGCAGCTTGCACTAACTTATATCGAGGCATTGATGAATGGAAAATTGTCTGCTCCTAAAGGAGGAATTGTTCAATCAACATTTGTTGGTTCGCTTCGGAAGCAGGTGGAAGAGCTCCTAAATTGTTCCCAGGAATTGAAGGACGATTTCCATAACTACTTGAAACTGGGAAAATGGCCTGATGGAGAATCCCAAGATAAACGTTCAATACTTTTGTCTTGGTTCCTTCAGTGGTTTGATGTACCAGCATCGTCTGTAATTAGAACAGCTATAGATAGAGTTAAACCTAAGCTTATGTCGTCATCTTCAGTTCCCTTGTTGCGTCTGTTTTTTCCAAGAACTCACATTCATGTGATCAGTGAGATAGATAGATGTTTCTCATGATTGTTTATCAGCTGTAATATTTATTGTTATTATTATTATGGTGATGATGTCAACTGTAATCTTTTGATTTACAAATGTTAATGTTCAGTAGTCCTACACTGCAGGGTGATGCAATTACTAGCTAAAGCTAGTCTCATCTAGCTAGAGCTAGTGCAAACAGGTCATCTTTTTCATAGGTTTCTTACGTATCTACAATTTTTTGGTCACATTTTAAAATATTGAATTTTACATTCAAGCCTCATTCAATAGAAATCAATATTTAGTAAAATGTGCTTGCTATTATTTTTAATATAGCTCTATTAAGTGATATTAAGAGCTCATTTATTTAGCCTTTTTCATGAAAAAAGCAATTTCATTTGAAAGGCGGAAAATGAAAATTATTTTGAAAAAAATATGAATCTGATGAAAGCTTTTTTATTATTTTTAAAAATTGCCGTGGCTTTTGATAAAGAATGAGATTAACTTTTTAAATGATACTTTTTTATAACTAAATTCGAATAAAAAAATTTAATACCAAGGGAACTAACTAAGTTTAGTGGAAGAGGTACTTCATAATAAGGCAAATAATGTTTCAATGTGTCTTGCATAAACCTTTCTCACAGAAGATACCAACAGGATATAAAAAGAATAGCTTGTTTCAATAAGTAATTTCTTTTTGTAATTATAGAATTATTTCTTTACAAACTGGTCGTAAATTTGAAGTTAGGCACCTTTTTATTTGGTCTAGTTTTTTAAGGAGCCTGGCCTCGGTTTATTTGAGTCAAAATTAGATGCATTTTCTGAAGTATAAAATTTATTCTCTAATCGAAGTTATCATATTTTCAAACATGTACGGACGTAGTATCATAGTATATAATTATGTATAAATTGACAAAAAAAAAACTATTTAGAAACTGAAAATTATTGTAAGAAAATAAACTAAACTTTCTGTTTTATTTTCTCTTCATTCAAGGGTTCATTGTACATTTAAGGATCTTGCTGTGTTTCCATACATGGCTAAATTGGCTTAAGAAAGAAACAGAGTAACAAAAGGAGGTAAAAATGCCCAATTCCTAAAAAGAAAAAATGTCGAAAAAAGGTGACTAAAAATTACAAAAACTGAAACAAATGTGAGGCATTCAAGGGAAAAAGGAGAAATAATAACAATTATGGAAATAGTGAAAAGGAAATAAAAGCAGGTGTGAATATATCTTTGGTGTAGGTCAAGATTGAGAGATGATCCGTGCATAGAGGAACTCATTCCAAGTGTCAGGTAATCCCGGCAAACACCAATGGATGCAATCTGCATAATTAGTTGGATCAGCTTGCTGTTCCGGAGTTAGCATTTTGCCTTGGCGTATGGTGTAAACAGAAGTGTGCGCATCTTTTCTCAGCTCTGATAAAGTGGTGATGTTAATGAAGTACACTGGCACCTTCATTGATTCGGTCACATTGTTGGCAATTGCAAAAAGTCGACGATCTGTGCCCACATTCAATGGGGTTGACATGTTCACAACAGGAGTGGTTTCTTTAGCACATTTTATTCCATCTGGGTTGTTCCAGTTCTCAGGCCTACATAATCACATGGTTAAATTTATATTTCAATCCAAAGTGTCTTTAAAAACTATATTCTTAGTTTATGAGGTGCACATGGTAACTTTAAACTTTGTAAAAAAGGAAAAATGTGGTAGCGAGTCACCACCAACACTAAACTATCAAAAGTTAAGACACCAATCATGTTAAATGGTTTACACTGGAGATTGTCCTACCCAATGGCATAACAAATATGTTGTTGTGTACTCTAAGTTTCATTGATTAACAGTTGATGGAAAATTGCAAGTGGGTTAAACCGTTTGGTACTAAATGGTGTCAACAACTCATAGGAATGGATTAGTAGATTAGTTTTTTCAAAGCAACAAAATGATGGTCCAAGTTACCAAATATGAAAAGCCAAACATTTCAAAACTATACTACTGGTGAATAATATGTGTTATATCATGTGGTGTTCCTAGATCATTTTCACCTCATTAACAGGTGAAAAAAGATGTTAAAAAGAAGAGAAATAGTGTATGTTAAAAAAATAATATTCGTTTGTATCACTGAAAGATGCTTATAGAGTTTTTTTTATTGGATATGACTCAACACTTAGTGACAGAGAGAGACTTCGATTTTCTTGTGCCTGCATGTCTTTATCCATAATTCTATATTACATATTGCGTCTACATCACTGTTTCATATTATGAAATGAATGCAAGTTGATTCTTCAAATTTAAATATGAAAAAGCATAAAGTTAAGATGCGGTGATTAATTACTTTATATGCAGAGGGGACGTGCTGCTGAAGAAAACTTTGGTTCTGTTTGGGTCAATGTTGTCATCTACCCATTTTGACCATGTCTTGAGGACTCTCTCATATGCTATTGGCCGAGGAACTTCATCGTACTCCGTGGACCCTTCATCAAATGACCCTCGTCTGTTGCATCACACAAGAATACTCAAACCCAAGAATTTCCTTGAAAATTACGAAACCTCAAAGAAAGGGAAAAAAAATTAATGGGATAGAGTGAGTTATGATGTGTGCTTACAAGACTTTCATTGTGAAAGTGTTCATCCACCAAATGTAGGTGTTGAAGATCAAGTAGTCAGCATCCTTCCAATTCACTCCATGCTTTTGGATCGATTCAGGCATGATTATACGGTTCAATATGCTGTGCATTTTTGGATCATCTGAATTTGACTCTACAAGGAATGGTGCCCAATAGAATTCCACAGTGGTAACATGCTCTGGCTCCTACACAAACATAACAATGTGTGCTTTCTAAGCCATGTTAATTCAATATTCCCGACAAAATGTGTGCTTTCTTAACTACCAAGAGATAGCCACAATCCGAAAACAAGAACTTTCACACAAAGGCCAAAGAAGTAGGTAGCTTGGAACTTAAAAAATTTCATATCAAATTCAGGGCCCCACCACACTCATGCACAAAATGATTCCAATACATCAAATGGGGCTGAAATCTTGGATCACTATAATCTCAATAAATTCTCATGTTTTATATCTAACTGAGTATTTTTAACTTCTTCATTGGAAAACTCACCTGAAATAAAAATTCACTCAAACAACATCTTTTATACAAAGCATGTTTATAGGAGTTTTTCTAGAAGGTCATTATAGGAAAGAGAAACTAAAACAAATGAAATTAAACTTTTTCGATAAATTCAATTTTTTTCCTTGTTTTTCTCAAAGAAAGAGTTGATGTAGAAACTCATCTTTCATTCCCATAATATAATGTCTTTCTTTATAGTCTTACTTCAAGAACAGGAGAAAAGGAGAAACTGAATTACAAACCTCGATTTTGAAGATAGCAAGAGAACCAGTCTTGTACCAGGTCTTGTTATGTGAAGGAACCGCAGAATTGACCATACAAACCATTGATTCCCACTGGTTCCTATTCAGTGAATCTCCAACAAACATAAGCCTCTTTCCTCTGATCTTCTCAAACAAAAGCTTCGGTTTGAACCTTATCAAGTTCATAAAAACGCAACCAATATAAGAACACTGCAAAAGAAAAAGACAAAAACTGAGAACAAAAAACGGAAACTAAAAGAACATAAATTCATACTTTGGCAGAGAACAATCTCTCGGCTTCCATTTCCAGTTCTGGTACAAAGAATCAGGTCGTCCATTCTTCATGCATGTCACTTGCGAAGTGAGAAACTCACACTGATCTTCTTTATACAAAGGGTGTGTCTCGTTATCCAAAACCCACTCCCCAGTGTACAAGTCACAATCTTCTGGAGGCAACTCAACTTTCTCTTCTTCCTCTTCCTCTTCTTCTTCCACTTCTTCCTCTTCCTCCGCACGTGGCAGTTCAATCTTCTTCTCTTTCTCCACAGCAGTTTTCAAATCAACACGCTCTTGTGCCTCATCAGAATCTTCATCCTCACCGCCACTCTTCTCTAGTTGCGCCCTTGAACTCTTGGAAACCGTGACTGCGACAGTGTCTTCCACATCCTTCTCAGCCTCCCTTTGAGCAACACCACTCTCTTCCACGTCCTTTCTTGTCCCCCCTTGAACAGAATCAACCTCTTTCCGTACTCCTTCTTGTGTTTCATGCGCTTTGTGACTCGAAAATGGGAACTCAGCAATAGACTTAACGTCCTCACTGTACATGAAGAGACCAAAGAGGAATATGGAGAACACCACCACGAAAATGGAGAGGTTGTTGCTCTTGCGGCCCTTCATCGCCCCCGTTTCTGAGGTGAATAGAGGAGTTTTTCTTCGAAGAGGCTGCATGGGGGAGACGGAAGAAAGAAGTGATATCAGAAAAACAACAATAATCTCTGAAGAAAGAAGAAGCAAAGAGAGGTAGAAATATAGGGATAGGAGCAAGGAGAGACATTGAAATTCTGGTATTAGGTTGGGTTTGTTCGTTTAATTAAGGTTTGGTGAAATGGTCTTGTCTTTGAAGGATATAGAAGTGGTTATTGGTGGAGGGAAAGTTGTCTTTCACAATTCTCAAGCTAGGAGCTATCTACATATTTTTTTTAATATGTGTATAAGTACTTTACTTTATTTTATTGTTGTTGTAGTTTTGGTTGAGTTTTTTTTATAAAGCTTTCATGTGGTTGAGTTTGAAGATGGAAGTGGTTGTTCTTGTGTTTAGGAGAATACGTGAAAGGAGGGGATTGAGAGGAGTGATCTCAAAGGCAGCTTCAAAGTTGGTAGCAGTCACAGTCTGTATAGCAAAGGATGGTGGTTTTTGGAGCTTTGGTGGACACAATGTTGCTGTCTTTCAGTTTTCACTCTTCAGGTTTTAAGGTAACTTTAATTGATGGTGAGAGAGAGAGTTGTGTTGTGTTGTGTTGTGTTGTGTTGAGTTGAGTTCAGAACCCCACTCCAAGGATAGAGTGTAGATTCAACAAATCTTAAGTCAACTAATCTAAAAATGTTACTTGCTGCATAATTTCTAAGGTTCCCATCAAAACTTTCAAATTTAACATGACAGATAATATATAATAAACAAACAATAATGTTACCTTTATTTTCTCTATATTATTTATTATATTTCATTTCATAATGAACAAGAGAAATTTCTTTCAAACAGAGGATAGAGGGAAATAAGCATAACATGGATCGTGTATGTGTATCGATTTATGACTGCTTTTAAACGTAAATGTAAGTTACATTTGTTATTATCAACTATGACTTTAAACAAAGAAGTTGTATTAGAATTATAATTTTTTTTTATTTATTATGATTCTAAATGAAGAAGTTGTGGGATACATAGTTTTTGTTCGTGATTAAAATTAAAGTTGTGTTTTAATTTTAAGATTTTTAGTTAAATGATTTTTATACAAAATTCCCTCACTGACTACCACTATTTTTCTATTTAAAACAAATGTTTTGGTTTTTTTATTTAATAATTTAAAAAGAATTAAGATTAATATGTATTTCTAAAATGAAAATTCACATTATAAATATTATATTCCATGCTTAATTAATACACTAATAAAATAATAAGCTAATAAATCAATAAACTAATAGAAGAATAAATTAATGCACTAATAAATTAAGGCACAAAGAAAGCAATCAATAACAAACTAATAAATTTATAAATTAATAAGATAATAACTAATAAATTAATAATGAACTAATAAATTAATAATCTGAATTTATCAAAATAATGAGTTAAAAAGCATTAATAAAGTAATAATTAATAAAATAATATAAGAATAAAATAATAATAAATTAATGTATTAATACATTATTAAACCAATACATTAAATTAATAAACTAACAAAATAATAAATTGGTAAACTAATAAAGTAACAAAATAATAAATAAATAATTAATAAAATTAATTTTGTATTTTAAAAATTGAAGAAGGTAAAAAGAAAATATTACTGTATATATTCCATGTAAGAGTTTATTATTTTAAAAAATTTAAATGCTTCAGGCATATCATTTTTTCGTTACAGTACAACAGTATATATGTTTTTATAAATTGATTTTCGTTAGTGAAATCTTTTTGGTTTATTTAATTTAGTAGTATAAGTTATTTATGTTGTTGATATTATGAATAATCAATGAAAATAATGAGGAATAAATTTATTTTTTAATAAACATTGCATAAATAATTGTGTGATTGTGAACAACATTTTCATCCTCAATTGTGTGCCCTTCCTAAGTGAGTTGTTTGGATAAATGTGAGATCTTAATTCACCACATTATAACAAACCATTCATGTGCCACAATCCAAACATGTTGAAAAAATAAATGGTACACTTTTCAAGTTAGATTTGCATTAGACCAAATTAAAAGGTGACATCATTTAAGAGGATGTAAAAAAATCTATTAACTAATATACTTCTAAAAATATTTTTTTTAATTACTTAATGAATAAAATAAATAAAAAATAAGACAAAGAAGAAAAAAACATTCCAGAAAAAAGTGGTTAACCAAATTTTTTTATTATTATTATACTATTTTGAACATTTTAAATTTAATCTTATTTAATTTATTGTCAGAAATCACGTGTAGAAACAAAAGACATGTATATATATCATAGTAACATCGTCACAATTAAATTAATAGAAAAGAATACATTGACTCGTTAAAAAAAATTCAAACTACTCAAAATAGTTAAAATTTTTAACAAAATCACCATAATAATAGAACTAGAACAAACTATTTAACCAAAGTTTTTATAAGCCAAACTTAATTTTTAGTGTTATACTATTCTCAAAAACAAAGTTACAAAATGCACAAGTGTAAAATCCTGATACACAACTACACTTATCAGGTGTAATCTTCAATTAACAAGATATTCTTTAGAAAAGAATATACTTAACAATCTATCACTTTACATCTTGGAGTTTTTGTTTTTAAGAATTCTGAAAATTATAAAAAAAATAACCAAATGATTGATTATTTCAATCAATAATAAATTATATGTGCAAACAGTGTTTTAAACATCAATAAAATAATTAATTAGATTTTAAAATTATTGATTATCTTATTTATAATTATGATTAAGATAATCAATTATATATATGTATATAATTATATTAATTGTTATAATTTATCGTCTCAAAATAATTATTTTAGCATAATCAATGCTATCCAACTTGATAATTTTCAAAAGGATTATATTTTTTAATAAAAATATACATAATTAATTTATAAAATAGCTAAGAATATTTGGACTAATGAATAATTCACAAACACTCCCCCACAATAATAATAATAATAATATATGTAATGTAATAAGAAAAAAACAACTTTATTTGTTCGATAATAAAAAGAAAATAGCTGAAGTAACCGACCCTCCAGTCTAGCTGCATCTCATACCCACCAAATTATACAATATTATTTTTAAAATATTTACACAATAATTTATTATCTTAAATGATAAACATTATTTTATCTTAATTTGTCCTAGCATTATTCATATTTTACAATTATTAAAAACTATTTATTTAATTAATTTTTATAAAAAAATAACTATATTAACCATTTTTAATCACATTAAATGAAAAATAAAAGGAAATATAGATTTTTTTCAATACTCTCATTTTTTACATCAAAACACAATTTAGTTTATCAATTTTTAAAATATTTGTTAACAAAATAAACACGAAAGGTGAAGTTATTATTTTAATTTTAAATTCTCCCAATTAAACGTTTTTAAAACTGAAAAGAATAAAAAAATAGTTAAATTTCGGTTTGCCCAAGAAAAAAAAATAAACACGTGAATAGTATTTGGTTCGGTCTTTATTTATTCTGTGCAGGGGGTGTCAACTGGGTGATTGAATATAAGAAAAAAAATAATAGAAGTTTAATTAAAAAAGAGCATTTATTACGTTAAATATGTAGAAACTCTTATGAACTTATTTATAAATAATTAAAATATAATAAATGTATTGAATATTCTTAGCCATCTAGATTTTGTGAACTTTCTATTACTTACTTTAATGAAGATTGACCCAATGCTTACCTCCATTTTTCCCATGCAACAAATATATTGCATCCTTTCACAACACCCCAAAATATATTAATATTTTAAAGACAACATTGTCTCCAACTTTAATTAAAATTTCAAGTAGCTCTTAAAAAATAGTATTTAGTGTAGATTAATTTGTTCTTCTCCAATTCCGTGTCAAATTTATTCTTCTGCTGCTAACTTCCATTATAACGGTACGACAATTTTGTCAAAATTTGTCACCAATGCCCTGTTCAAGCTTTTGAAATTTTTATTTATTGAAAAATTTCATACTTATAAGTCTATGTATATTTTAAACAAAATCCACAAAATTAGGGTGAAAATAAGTTCGATCCATGCTCCACTAAAAATGTAACATGGACTCACTAATCTAGTTCGCTGATCCGTTTAGACCCGTTCTGCATAATTCACAGTTTGCTGACCCGTTTAGATCTGCTGACTTGTATAAATAAAAATAATAATAATTAATTTTTTAAAAAAAATCATATCTCACCCACACATTATTATTGTAGTGTAACTTTTATTTTATTTAAAAAAAATATTAAATTTAATGTACCAAAAAAGAGTATTTTTATTTTAATCATCTAAAGAAATTAATATTAAAAAGAAGAATGAATTTAATTTTAAGTAAAGTTTTACATTTAGAACTTGTTCATAAAAAAATAATATAAAAAAGAGATTTCCTTAAAATATTTTGTAACAAAACTTTTTGATAAGATACTCTCATACATTTACATACATATAGGAGGAGAAAAATATATGTAAAGTAAAACTTTAATTATTTTTAATCAAGCCTTCTAACAGCTCTCCTACTTGAATGTCTTTATATTTCTTTTATCTTAATTGAATGAATTAAAATAAGCAAGAAATTTTAATTTTTTAACAGCAAAAATATTTTTTTATAATTAAATTTTAATTTTAAAAAAAATATTTTCATTATTTGGGCTGGTCCACAGGCTCGCGGGCTAACTCTTATGTGGGACAGATCAGTAAATTGAGCCCACACTCCTTGTGCGAGACGAGCTAAACGTGAGACGGACCTATGCGGGAGAGACCAACCCGCATTGTCACGCCTACATAAAATAAGAGAGGAGAAATGAAAAATAAAAAAATGTAGTTGAAGAGTTAAAAAAAATGCGAAAACTATAACTTATTATTTAAAATCAATGTTTTGTCCTAGATATATAGTTGTCCTCTACTTACAATTTACAATTGAAGTGTAAACTATGTTCTTTGGGGAAAGATAGAGGAATAAGCAATTTTATTTTGGTGGGTGCAATGTTTATTAAGATGCAAAATTAATACTATACTATGATTTCATTTGAGGATGAAAGATAATAAGAAACAAACTTTAAACTTAATTTATGAAATGTTTTGATTTCTAATCGATATAAGATCTTCAACATTCCTAACGTCGAGACATTCCAACTCGTGCATGTGACTATATATTTATGGGTAGTTCAATTCAAAAGTGACTTTACATTTAACTCAACCTTACAAAATCGATTCATAATATGAGGTTTACACCCACTTATATACTACAAAATATTTTTATTTATAGTCGACCAATAAAATAAATTAAGAATGAATATGATAATAAAATAATATGAGTATAAAAATATATAAACAATACATTTATCAAAGTTATGCACTAAGTAATGTAGTAAATAGTAATTAAAAAAATATAACAATAATGAAAACAATAAAAGAAGCTTCATTCTCACATCTAAGTATTTATCATCTTCTAATTTAATTTAAGACGTAATTAGAGTGAAGTGTTAATTTTTCCCTATCAAATTGGTGTGGTGATGATTAAGTTATTTGCAAGAGAAAGATATATATAAACTAGAAGGAGATTATAAGAGAAACTTCCAAAAGCATCAAAGCTAAACATCTGATTAAGTTTGAGATGTATACATCATATTAGCTAAACGGCAACATCATTGTGTCAAAGCAAACTAAAACCATTAACGACTCCTACATAAGTATGTGGAAGATCATCACCTAATTCTAACTAACATGGCAAAATAAATAATGTAACGGAAAACACCACTAATAAAAAACACAAAATCATTGTGGTCCAACCCCAAGGATCACTCATCTTCCATGCTCACCACTACTTTTTTCTTTTCTTCTTTCTTTCTTAGTTATTCATACTATTCTGGGCTTTTCTTCCAGCACCCTATAATTTCCAAGTGCACCCCCATAACTTTAAAATGTCCACTTTACTTTTTATAAAAATGACTTTCTAGAAATCTTTTTAGAATTTCCAAGATATGATTTCTATGATTTGGCAAATTCTCACTCCACCTCCCTTTTAAAAAATTTAAATAACCTAAATGATGTGTAATTTCATATTTTTAAATAATCTCTGTTACACCTTCCTTTCAGTTGTGGTAATGTCAAATACAACTAATCAACCCTCTCACACACACTCAAATGATGGAACTACTCTCTCAAATAGTGCGACCGAAAAAGAATGAAAGTGTTGCGGCTGGAAAAGAGATATGTCGCTGGAAGGGAGTGCGGGATAATTTTTTTTTTTTAATTTTGTACTCCATTTTTTCACCTTATTGGTTTTATTTGTGGATTTTGTAACTTTCAAAAAATTGAAAAAAAAATAAACCAGCACTAGTAAAAACACCATTAAATTTATGTCAATCACCAATGTTTATCCGGTACAAATAATCATCACCACTTGAAAATGAAGAAAGTGACATACTCCCACTATATTCAGAGGAATATTAAAAAGTATGGAGATGCATGTAGAATTTGCCACAGAATTTTTATATCAGAATTTCTGAAACAGGATTTTCCAAATAAATTTTTCTATAACACATGAAATACATTTTTGGTTTTTTATTGAACTTTATAGAATAAAAAGTTTAAAACATATGATATCTTAAAACATATGATATCTTTTAGAATGAATTTTTTTGGAATAGGTTTTTCAAAAACACACTAAATAAGTTTTGGAACGAGTTTTTTGGAAATGGAATTTCTAAACAAACTTTCCAAAACAACTGAGGAATATAGTACGGGGTGCAATTTGTAGTTACGTTTTTGCACTTATATGGTTTTCATTAACATCGGTTGAGTTGGTAAAAAGACAAAATTAATCTTGTGCATTTCAAATTGCATTTCTTTCTAACAAGGACAAAGTAAGAATTTTAACATTTAGCGGGTGCAGGAGAAAATCATGGGGTCTAAAAATCAATCCTCATTTTCATTTTCAGTTTTAGATCTTGGTTTCTTCATCCTGCACCTTACAAAATTTCTTGGTGCAACCCTATACTTTTTTAAATGTTTTTTTTTTATAATTTTTAAAGTGCTTCTAGATTACCTGTTAAGGAAATTTTTCGGAACACGTTTTCCAAAACTTCTGAAACTGAATTTTTGAAATTTCCAGATTTCTGGAACGGATTTTCAAAATTAATTTTTAAAATTCATGAAATATATTTCAAAAGAAGAAACGATTTTCAGAATATAATTTTCAAAACTCATGAAATATATTTCATAACAAGTTTTTTGGAACGTATATTATACATTTTAGAATGAATTTATAAGATTGAATTTTTTAGAATAAACTGTTTTTGCAATGTGTTTTCTCTCTTTTTCTGCAGCAAGGTGATGATGTACCAAAAACAGGAGCAGCAGCGGCAATAGTGTCAACAACAGTTGTGTGGTGCAGTGATAGAAGGTATTTTAGTCTTTTTCTTGTTAGTAGTACGGTGCATAAAGCAAAAGCCCTAAATCTTTACCTAAACAAATTATAAGTACAATACACTAGCTTTTCAGAATTCAACTGAAATGCGCCACTGGTGTAAAAAATACATTGTCATTCTATGGTAGATTATAATTTTATTAGGATTATTTTGAAAATTTATTGTTCTTACAAGGTAAGTAACTTTTTAAGTCCAAGTTGTCCACGGCTCTCCAGTCCTCCGAGCCGAATGGGGTACATGCGAAGTGAGTAGGGAGTAAAAAATTACTTTTGACGTTTAGTCTCCTCTGGTATTTATACCTTTTGAATGGATCTCAGCTGTCATGGACCTACTTGTGGGTTTAAAAAAGGGTCTAATCATGTATTACCACTAAACTGGCTTAATTACGGTTAATTGTGGATTTATGGGTTGTGTTTGGATTAAGAGAGTTTGTCGGCCTTCTCAGTCATTTGATCATGTCGGCCTACTTGTCTAATCGACAATACACTTGCCCCAGGCTCGAGCAAAGCGATTACCATTCGGTCATGTTGGCCTACTCGACTAGTAGACAGTACACTTGCTCCCAAACTCGAGTTGAGTACCATTCGACCATGTCAACCTACTAAGCTAGTCGACAATACACTTGTCCTAGACTCGAACGGAGCGATTACCATTCAGCCATGTTGGCCTACTCGACAGTACACTTGTCTCCAAACTCGAGTGAGATTATTACCATTCGACCATATGAGTATACTCGACTATTCAACAATATACTTACCCTAAATTTGAGTGAAACGATTACCATTTAATCATTTCGGCCTCGGCCTAATTATCTAGTCGAGAGTACGTTTATATTTAAGATAAGATTAATCAGTTAACAGTATAAAAAAAAATTACGTTGATAATGCGAGAAAGTTGAACTCAAATAAAAATGTTTTGTTGAAAAATATTGATTATTTTAGAAAATAATTTAAGTTGAGTAAACAAAAATATATTTAAAGTTTTTTTATCGTCACTATTTTTTTGTTCTTCATAGACAGATGGATATTCCATAGGATATTGAATGTTTAATTAATAATACTTGAGTGAAAGATATAATTGAAGGCACTGTATTGTGATGGCAGAATTGGACCCCAGTCCTTGGAGTAACTGACACATATTCCATTATAGATTGAAAGCTAAAGTAAAAAAATAGTGACACACTTCTCTAACTTCAGAATCAATCCAATAAATAAATGAAGCATATACATCTCATTATTGTTGTAGTCCTCACATTTTTCCCTTTCACCCATCTAAAATTCAACCCTTACTCAACCAACATCACTAACACATATCAAATTAATGAATCTCACCAAAACAGATGGCTGAGAAGAACAAATAACAGTATTATTATGAGCTTCATCTTCAACTTCTAACAACACGGTACCTATCCAATGGATCTTTGAAAATGATGAGTTCGTGGTAGACCCTCCAAGCGTAGTCCTCAAAATCAAAAGAGTTGAACACCCTCTCTTCTTCTTCTTCATCACCACAATTATTTTCCTCTTCAACTTCTTCTTTTTCCTCATTATTGTTGCTTCCAAGGGTTGCCTTGGGAAGAAGCGGAGCCACTCTGCTTTCTGTCGGAAGAGTTATTAGCAATGACATTGTTATGCAGCGTGAGCCTTTTTCTTCTCCCACTGTTGCCACTGGTCTGCCTCTAACTTTCTTCAACTTCCCATTGCTCCACACCTACACAATAAAATTGCTTGAATTCATATATAGTAACCCACTTTATCAATGCATCATCACCCCTTAGGAGTGGTATTTGAGCTCTCAAAATTAAACAAAAAATAATAATATTTAACAGTACATGATAGAAAATTGTATTAACAACGAATCTTGTAAACCTTTTAAGGAATGCAAAACCAAGTATTAAGAAGATAAAGACACAAAAACACTTGAGGGACACCATGTTTTTTCTCTCTTTACTTTTCTGTAGTGGAGGAGATGGGTTTCCTCATGCATTTAGCATCTGAGATTTGAGGGTTTTGCATCGTCCACTTTTTCTGAGCTGAATCGATGATTTTTCTACTTTAGGACACATCCCAATGAAAAATGAAGAAAAGAACAGAAACCGACACAGGAACATTGCTAATCAGACTTCATTATGACCAGCCTGGGTATAAACAAGGGGCCCGACCAACATAAATTATCTGCTGGATCAAAATCAGGATTTCTATGATAAAATTTACCACTGAAAAGAATAATGGTTATTTACGGTAATAAAATTATTTTAATTACAACTTCATTATATCATTCTTAAAAATACAAAATAATGTAGAATGGCATCGCCCAAATAACATTTATTTATCTCGTTTCGTATGACCCAACAACTAAAAGAAGAGTCACTTTCAAAAACAAAAGTGACTGACCAATATTAATTTGTTTGTACTTTACTGTTTTGACTTTATATATAAAAATCACAATTTTTTTGTCTTTAAACAAGCAAAATTAATGCATTTTAATATGTTATTAGTATAGTGTTAGCTTTAGCCTTTGCAGAATTGCTAGAAAATCAATTTGGTGATATAAATCTGTCAAGAAACAGAGGAGTGTAACTCTGGTGAAGTACAAACACGTATATTAATTAAATTAATTAATAATTAAACCTTAAGAAAAGGAAAAGACATGTCAAATAACTAAAATGCTGTCTCATTAGCTGGAATCGCATGGTTGAAGTAAAACGTTATTAGTTGAGTTAGTCTTTTCAAGCCTTGTTCAAACTTCAAATTAGGGAAGTTTCAAGATCAAATAATGCATGCACTACAGGGACAGTAGGGTAATTACAGCTCACAAAAATAACTTTAAACTATAACCAACATGATTACGTGACAAACTGACAATCTCACATATGAGCTTTTCCCCCAAACCGCACTAAGTAGGAGAAACAAAAAATAAATAGAATATTTTAAAAGCAAGAAAATAACAGAACATAATTAACAAATGTCCAAACTATAAAGCAAACAAAAAGATTTATTAATTAATTAAAAAACATAACCTAAAAATAATTAATTTACCTGAGCAATATCACCAACAGTGACCAAAATCGACTCCACGTGTGGCAGCACAGAAACCCATCCCGAATCCGACAGCATCGAGTACTTCTCATTCCTAATCTGGTACTGTAGTCCGATTATAAACGGGTAAAACCCACCCGATTTGTTTCCGGGCACAGACTCCGAAATCCATAGAAGAGAACGTAAGCGGGTCGGGTCATCCCCTAGCTGGTTCTCGCACCCCAAGGCATTAGTTAACTCATCAACGATCTTCAGCCCCAGGTTCTCCAGTGCGCGTGCGAACTCGCGCAGAGAGACTAGACTGAACTCGCTCGACTCAGTGGAGCACGCTGAGTCGAAGCGGAATGACTCGCCGAGTCCGTCGTCGTCGTCTTCGTCGCCTCGGCCGTAGCCTAGAGGCCAGCTTTCAGGGATGAGAGACTCCTTCTGATCACGAGGGAGGTCGAAGAGGGCGAGCGCTTCCTCCTCGGCCACGTTGGCGAGTTCGAGGGGAACTGAGTGATCTGTGAGTTGCGCATAACCGAGTTGCGAGACGCAGGAGAAGATGTCTTTTAGGGAGGAGAGGGAGGGGGGACGCGTGGCGGCCGAGGAGGAAGAGGAGGAGCGGCGCGTGGGGAGGGAGAGCGTGGGCGGGAGGCGGTGGAGGAGGCGCGAGAGCGCGTCGGCGGCATCAGAGGAGGACAGGAGGTTGTCGTGGTGCGCCGCTGGGGTTGGCGGCGGTGCTGAGGTGGCGCCTCCATAGAGGTTGGGTAGGTGTTGGTGTTGCTGCTCTTGAGTTGAAGACGCCATTACGTGAAAGAATAATAATAATAAATATAAGAACAGTGTGAAAAATTTAGGAGCTGTGTTGTTGTTCTTATATGTTGAGCTATTTTTGATGAGTCGGAGCGTGTGAATACGGGAAACAAAGGACTATTCACACGTGTGATGGTGCAGTCTCCATTTCCCTTTTTCCACGACTCTCATAAGGTTTTCTTGCTAACGTAATGATTATTTCTAGTGGTGCTTCCAAATGAGACAATTTAGTTAACAATGTCCTCGTTGGCACTCGTTGAAACCATTGCGAATTTGGGTTGGGATACTTTTAATCGCATTTATGGCTGAATGTAGCTTATGGAAATTGGCAACAAAATTATTGATTATATTAATAGTATCTCTCTTCCGCAGCTGTAAATGTTTTATTTTTTATTATAAATAATGAATTATCTCTTAGAATGAACTTGAATGGATAATGATAATGGGAATGCGAGAGCAAACATATACTAGGAGAATTCTAATATTAGGATTCTAGAAACCTTGAATTTAGTTTAGAATGTGCAATAAATGATTTAATTAAATATGTGATATAAAATTGAAAAAAAAAAAAGATTGGGCGGGTGTTCCTACTTTTATATAATTCAATTCTTATTGTTTTATATTTTATAATATGATTCTACTATCAAACACAGGGCTGTTTGTACTAACATTGTATGATCTTATAAAAGTAATATGTTTGGTGTGTCTACCAGTCAGTGTTAAATAAACAAGAGATAAGGAACAGTGACATAGAATATCTTGAATGAAGCGATGAGTCTAACCCTAAAACCAGCACCTTCATTCCATAAAAAAATGGTAGCTTTAGAAGGTATGCAGGTTTAGGGTTAGGGGAGATAGTTAGTGGCAGCCTTGTGTGTGTTTTTTTCTGATGGCAGCAGAGGACATGTATTGGTGGTAGTTGGACTCAACAGCTGGATAAAGGTCTCACCTCCCTGTTTGTTTATTCATCTTTTTCTTTCATTTTTTACATCAAACTTATTATTTTTAATTTTAACAAATTAACAAAATTAAGAAGAAATATTTTGAATACACTTATAATGAAACGAATTTAAAAAATGGAAATGGAGAAGAAACTCAATCGTCTTGTTTAATAACATATGTGATTTTCAAAATTACAAGTTCGGCTTCATTTTAAAGTTGCTCATTTTATCTTTGTCTTTTAGTTTTCATGGTCTCTAGGCGCGGTAGTCTCCGGTTGGTTCTTCCATTTATCGATATGAGTGAGAAACCTCCAAAGATACTCTGACGATCAAGTTAGTCCGAGTACAAGGTGCAGGTGAGTTGAGAGTGAAAATTACCTTTGGCATTGGGTCTCCTCTAGTATTTATACATTTTGGATGAACCCTCGTGGACAAGTTTGTGAGTCCAAAAGAAGACTCAATTATGTCTTAATCATGATTTACCACTGATCTGACTTAATTACAGTTAATTGTAGATTTACAGGTTGTGTTTAAATTAAGGAAGTCTTTCGATCTTCTCGGTCATTCGACTTTCTCAAGCTTCTCAATCCGGTAGTATATGTTATGTAAAATCAAAAAATTTTAAACTCTATCTAAGATCTGTAGTAAATTTGGCTTTAAAACGAACAAAAACTGGTTTTCCCGAGGCGTGAGTAATCACTGTCCGTAAGAACTTATCCGCGGTATATTGCGCAAGTCCCCCAGGATACAACAGGAACCTCCCGGTAATTTTCGAGGATCAGAACTAGCAAGTTTCTCTTTAAAAGAGTAATACCCAAATAGAACCCAAAATTATTATAATAATAAAATAATGAGGAGAGAGAAATTGAAAAGGGAAAATGGAGAAAGAAGAAGATGGTGAACGGAGGTTTGAAGAAGATGAAAAAGTGAGAGTGTGAGTTGCATTTCTGAAGTGGGTGGAACTCTCTTTATATAAGGAGAGGATCCAAGAATCCGTTGCCTCTTCACAACTACTATCGTGGCACGTTCCATTGACTGGCTGCCGGAAACGGAGCAACCGCTGAAAGATTGGGGAAGACCGCGGAGACGAAGGAACGTAGCGAGAGTGAAGGACGTGAACCTTCCTTAGACGTGCGATCACGATCCAGGATGTAGAGAGGGCAACGAGCGTGACAATCTCAGTAAGTTCCAGTCTCTACTGCACTTCCGAGATCTCCTCCAACGGAATCGAAAAACTAGGGTTTTCCACGCACAATCTGCTTTCCGTTTCACACACTCTGTTTTTTTGTTTTTATTTTGCTATATTAGGTTCTGTTTTACAACTATCCCCCACATATTGCAAAAGATAAAACATAGAGATATAGAAAGAAAAGGTTATGGGTTCATCTAAGATGTAATGCATCAAAGCTGGTATAACATGCTATATGAACCAGTCTTAGATTGATGAACTTAATACATAGTGTAGTTGGTATAGCAAGCTATATGAACCAAGACACTTAGTATGTGTTAGAGGTTTATCAGTCACAATACACCCCCACATTACTTGTTGTTATGGCTGTGTTACGCTACTAGGCCATGCACGTGCCCAGTATTCATGAGTGTTATAGAGATTTTGCCAAGATCTCATGCAAGCAACCCCACTTGACACTCATATAGGTGATTTTATCAAGTGTATGCTGCAAATCATACACCACCCATAAGAGCTATGAAAATCATTAAAACTTTGTAAGTCGTTAAAACTCTTTTACCTCTGAATTTTAACCACAAAGTTTATCCTCTCGATAATGCAGTAACTAGCACTTTCACACACACCGTAGCAATGGACAAAATTGATTTTAAATCAATATCAGTGCTAGCAGAACTAACAAGTGACTTGTTTTTACCCATATGAACCTTATTCATGGGATCTCCAATCACAAAGGTTGGGTTTCCATCACTTGTTTGTTTGCAAGTGGCTTAAGTCTCATTCCCCTCGATGTTTCTAAAATCAATTTTCTCCCTAGGGGTTTTGTTAGAGGATTTGCCTGATTCCGTTCTAACTTGACATAGTCAATAGAAATCGTTCCACTCTTTAACAAATGTTTCACCAAATTGTGTCTCAATTGTATGTCTATTCTTTCCATTGTAGTTTTTATTTTTAGTTATAGCTATTGCTGATTGGCAATCACAATGCATTGATACATATGGGGTTGGTTTCATTCCTAAAGGAATGTTTGCTAAGAAGTTTTTCAACCACTCAGCTTCACTACCAGCCATTTCTAGAGCAACAAACTCATATTCCATTGTTGATCTTGCAATAATAGTTTCTCTGGCTGATCTCCATGTAACTGTACCACCCCCAAGTGTAAATACATAACCACTAGTGGATTTTGTCTCATCTGAATCAGAGATCCAGTTAGCATCATTGTACCCTTCTAGCACAGCGGGAAATCCACTATATTCAATGGCATAATTCATTGTACCTCTCAAGTATTTCATGAGTCTCGCAAGTGCATCCCAATGATCCTGACTAGGACATTGAGTGTATCTACTCAATCTACGTACTGCATGGTCTAGAAAAGCTCATTAAATGCAATAAGCTCCCAATTATCTGGGCATACTGAGTTTGAGAAATAGATTCTCCTTTGTTCTTCTTTAATTTAGAGTTAGCATCATTAGGGGTACTCACTAACTTAAAGTTATAGTAACCAAACTTCTTTAGAAGTTTCTCAGTGTATTTTTCTTGGGATAGTAATATACTATCTCCCTTCCTTATGATTTTAACTCCTAGAATCACACTTGCTTCACCCATGTCTTTCATCTCAAACTTAGATCCAAGAAACAATTTTGTTTGAAAAACTATATCATTGCATGTACCAAAGATTAGCATGTCATCCACATACAAACATATAATGACATATTCACCATTTTCAGATCTAGAATACACACATTTATCAGCATCATTGGTAGAAAAACCTTCACAAAGTAAAACATTATCAAGTTTTTCATGCCATTGTTTTGGTGCTTGTTTCAAACCATACAAAGATTTTAAAAGTTTGCATACTTTTTCCTTTTGACCTGGAACTACACATCCTTCAGGTTGAGTCATATAAATTTCTTCTTCTAATTTACCATTCAGAAAAGCTGTTTTAACATCCATTTGGTGAATTACTAACTTATGGATAAATGCTAAGGCTAGCAACACACGGATAGAGGAAATCCTAGTAACAGGTGCAAAAGTATCAAAGTAATCTATGTTATGCTTTTGAGTAAAACCTTTAGCAACTAATCTTGCCTTATATTTTTCTATGGATCCATCAGGATGGTACTTCTTCTTAAAGATCCACTTACAACCAATGGGTTTTGCTCCTTTAGGCAGATCTACTAAGGTCCATGTATTATTTTTCTTAATTGAATCAAGCTCAGTTTTAATGGCCTTATCCCAATGTTTAGCATCAGGAGTACTAGTAGCTTCTAAAAAACTTATTGGATCATTCTCAACTAGATAAGTATAAAAGTCATCTCCAAATGAGATTTCCTTTCTCTGTCTTTTACTTCTCCTAACATCCTCACTCAAGGAATCACTAACACTATTTATAGGTTGTTCAGATGTACCACTACTCTTTAGAGGAAAGATGTGTTCAAAGAACTCATCGTTTTTCGTCTCTACTATAGTGTTACGTTCAATTATATCACTATTAAGAACTAGAAACCTATAGGCAACACTATGTTCTGCATATCCTAAGAACATACAATTAGATGTTTTAGAGCCTATTTTCTTTATCTTAGGATCAGATAACATCACTTTAGCTAAACACCCCCACACTCTTAGGTATTTCAGATTAGGTTGATAACCTTTCCACAACTCATAGGGTGTTTTACCAGTTTTCCTATGTGGTATCCTATTTTGTAAAAAACACGCAGTAAGCAGATATTCACCCCATAAATTATTAGGAGCATTAGAATTAATAAGCATAACATTCATCATTTCTTTAAGAGTCTTATTTTTCCTTTCAGCTACTTCATTAGACTCAGGTGAATATGGTGGGGTTACTTCATGAATAATACCTTCTTTTACACAATAGTCATTGAATAAAACATATTTACCACCTCTATCTGATCTAATTCTTTTAATTTTCTTATTCAGTTGATTTTCTACTTCCGCTTTATAAGTTAAAAACATGTCAAAAGCTTAATCCTTATGTTTAATTAAATACACTTTGGTGTATCTAGAAAATTCATCTATAAAAGTTACAAAATAATTTTTACCACCTCTAGACATGGTTTGTTTTAAATCAGCAAGGTCGATATGAATTAAACCAAGAATTTCAGTTTGACGTTCTACAAAGTGACATGTTTTCTTCGTTATTTTAGATTCTAAGCATACATCACATTTACTATTTTGTTTGTCATGCATGTTGATTAATCCTAGTCGTTGCAATTTCATAACATACAAAGAGTTCACATGTCCTAATCTAGCATGCCATATATCATACGAGTCAACAATATAAGCAGAAGATTTAGATTCATTCATAATTTCAGAAATGTTTAATACAAAAAGGCCTTTATCACAATATCCCTTTCCCACAAAAACATTGTTTTTTTTCATAACAATCTTGTCAGATTCAAATGACACTTTAACCCCAACTTTGCTTAGCAATGCCACAAAGACCAAATTAACTCTAATTGATGGCACATGTAGCACATCATTCAAAGCCAGAGTTTTACCAGATGTGAACTTCAAAAGAACTTTTCCTTTTTCTAGGACAGGAGTTGTCCTGGAGTCACCGAGATATACTTGTTCTTCTCCATCCCCCACACTTGTGTAGGAGGTAAACACATTTCTGTTTGCACAGATGTGTCTGGTAGCCCCAGAGTCTACCACCCATTTGCTCACATTTGTCACAAGGTTTACTTGTGAAATGACTGCCACAATATTATCTTCCCCTTCGGCTAGATTTGCCTTAGGAGGATAGTCGTTTTTGGCCCTATGTCTGCACTGAGGTGCATGATGACCTGACTTTCCACAGACAAAGCAATTACCTTTTTTCTTGAAAGTGGGGTTAGTTCCACTGGGACGAGAGAATTTGTTATATTTCTTTTTATGATTAATTTTTTTCTCGTACCTTTTTGGAGCTACTTTTTCTTCTACCACGTTTGCTTTGGCAGACAGAGTTTTGGCCTTTGCAGCAGCGCACTCCTTCCTGTTTGTGTCTTCGATGATGATGTGGGTGATCAGATTTGATAATGACATTTGTTTCTGTTTATGCTTCAATTGTTGTTTGTAATCCGTCCAAGATTGCGGGAGCTTTTCGATCAGGAGTTAGGACACGAATTCATCCAGCAAGGTTATGCTTTCAGTTTTGATATCTTCAATCAGCTTGTGATATTCGTTTATTTGGATTTTGATGTCTTTGCCTTCGATCATTTCCCAGCGGTAGTAGTTTGTAATTACGAACCTTTGTCTGACGATGTCTTTGGCAGTATATTTGAGGATAAGAGAATCCCAAATATCTTTCGCATTCTTATAAGAAGCATAAACATCGAACAGATCGTTAGATAACACACTAAGTAAAGTGTGACAACATACCTTATTTGCATGGATCCAGTCGTCAACTTGTTTCGCAATCGTGGTTGAGTCGGGTTTGACAGTTGTAAGTGCAAGAGCAACTCCGTACATGTCCAATAAGGTGGACATGCGTTCCTACCAACGTCAGAAATTCTGACCGGTGAAGACTTCAATTTTGGAGACATCCAGAAATGGTTTCGCAAATATGGTTTGCGTTGCGGAAACCACATTTGACGGTCCCGTAGCAGTGTTATTGTTGTCCGTATTTTCAGCCATAAGTCCTTACGTTTGTAGTAAATTTGGCTTTAAAACGAACAAAAACTGGTTTTCCCGATGCGTGAGTAATCACTGTCCGTAAGGACTTATCCGCGGTATATTGTGCAAGTCCCCCAAGATACAACAGGAACTTCTCGGTAATTTCCGAGGATCAGAACTAGCAAATTTCTCTTTAAAAGAGTAATACCCAAATAGAACCCAAAATTATTATAATAATAAAATAATGAGGAGAGAGAAATTGAAAAGGGAAAATGGAGAAAGAAGAAGATGGTGAACGGAGGGTTTGAAGAAGATGAAGAAGTGAGAGTGTGAGTTGCATTTCTGAAGTGGGTGGAGCTCTCTTTATATAAGGAGAGGATCCAAGAATCCGTTGCCTCTTCACAACTACTATCATGGCACGTTCCATTGATTGGCCGCCGGAAACGGAGCAACCGCCGAAAGATTGAGGAAGACCGCGGAGATGAAGGAACGCAGCGAGAGTGAAGGACGTGAACCTTCCCTAGACGTGCGGCCACGATCCAGGATGTAGAGAGGGCAACGAGCGCGATAATCTCGGTAAGTTCCAGTCTCTACTGCACTTCTGAGATCTCCTCCAACGGAATCGAAAAACTAGGGTTTTCCACGCACAATCTGATTTCCGTTTCACACACTCTGTTTTTTCGTTTTTATTTTGCTATATTAGGTTCTGTTTTACAACAAGATCAACCATATCACATAAAATAGATAAATATCTTGTCCATTAAAAATAAAATGTTAGATTATTAATTATAAAACATTATTATTTTTCAGCTCCAAATTTTTTAAAATAACATAAAAAGTCATAACTAATATTATATTAAGTTTTTTTAAAAAAAATAGTTTAATAAATTTGAATAAAATATTTGTAGATAATATGATTGAAGTAATTGAAATGTAAAAAAATTATTTATTGAAATACTCTCTATCTTAAAATTGAGAAAAATTAAAATTAAAATAAAGATTAACACCTTTATATAATAATACTCTAGGCTAGAAGATCTGAATGTGGAGGGTACGTGGTCCCAAGTTTCAATTTTTCTTCCAGGGATGTTAGTTGATAAAATTGTTTGATTTTATGTTGTGTGAACATGTATAAATATTATATTTTGATAGTTTGAAAGTTAAATATTGTTTTAGATGTTGGAAAAGTTCTTGAATGGTATGAATTTTTAAATGTTATGTGATTGAATGATATGTATTATATATGAATGATGAGAATTGTATGAAATTGATGTCATACATTTGGGATCATGTATGAGTTGTTGTTTGATGACATTAAGTATGAAAAACTTATGTTTAACAGAGATCCTCTAGTTTCACTGATAACTAAGTCATATAGACTAAGATATCAGGTGGTGAGAAGTTGAGAGGAAGTTCATACACACTGGATCCCGCTGTAAATATCAACATTGAATGTTTGAACTTACCTTGATCCTTTCTCTTGGATTTGTTGGTAATATTTGGATCAGATATTAGTCTTTGGTAGGAGTACACTTAATGAGTCTTCCAAAAGACAAAGTGAGATTGAAATGAAATTCAATGATTGTGATTGAAAATAAATCCATGTGAGGTCTATATGAATGATGAAATTGATATTGAAATTTTATATGACAACATTTAAAGAAATGTTTATAAATGATTAGTTTGATGAACTCTTTTTGCATGAATTAGATATGTTATGAAATTTCTTTTCATTAGCTTACCCATACTATTCTTGTTGTGTTTGAACTGCGATGACAATATTACGTAAACGAGCAAATGATCATACAGTGTCGGAAAGTGTGAAGGGTTTTAAAATATAATTTTGAACCTTATATTGTTAATATTTATATATTTACAAGTCATAATCTTATAATAAAAATATTTTGAAAAATATTTTATGTGTGTATTGTGTATTAATATACAATATGATTATAGAATTCGTCATATAAGCACTTATACATGCTATGTTTATTTATAATAAGAGAGAAAAAAAATTATATATGCGATTTCTATATAAGTTAAAGACTATACTTACCGTCATATGAAGAATTTATTTAAATAAGTTTCTATTTACATAATAACCAAATCAAATTATCCCTCTTACAAAAATTAATCGTCGAATGTGTTCCATATAATCATATAATCAACAAGAAATCATCGTATTCATTTTCTTAAACTTTGTGTCAACAATTTTAAAAATAGCTAATTCAATGCACTTGTAATATTATTTTTTAAACGAACTATATTTCTAAAAATAAAATAAAATTCAAAATCAACATAAAAATAAAAAGCAAAATATTTTCATTTAACTTTTTGTCGGTTACTCGACATTCTTACATCTGAAGATAGAACTGGTATATATTAGAAATGTTAAAAAAAGTTTACAATTTAGAACTACTTGTAGAATAAGTTTAATAATTTTTACAATAAATACCACAGAAATCACGCTAGCAGTGATTTAAGATTAGATGCCAGTGAACATTATACTTTTAAAAAAATAACTGTGTTAATATTACTGTCTACGATAAATTTATCAGTTTTTATAATAATTAGTTTGAGAATTATATGAGTAATATTGTAAGGAAATTATATTAAGAATGCGTATCTAATTTTTTTTTTAAAGAAGACATGTTTTCTTTTATTTCGAAAGGAGGTAAAAAGAGAAAAAACAAAGTGGCTTATATGAGTCGGTATTAATTTTCGAATTTCGTGTTACTAATACTACTTGGTATTCCGGCGTCAGATCAGATCCCCAAATTATCTTTGAACTTTAAAGGTTGAAATCTAACGGTCCATGTGACCCTTAAGGTTTGGCATCACCGTCCATTTCAATAAGAAAACGGGGAGGATCAGACCTGCACGGTGCACCATACTGGTGATTCACACGGCACCAGAAGCACCAAGAAACAGAAAATCGGAATACGAAAGCCAGAAGAAGCTCTTGGATTGATCGTTCTCAACAATGTTCTCTCGATTATTCCACAAATTACCACCGGAACAACGTCCTCAGGTACGTGCTCAATTTCCGCCATAAACAAACGCTATTCACGCTCATTGCAGATTTTAGCATCTTCGATTTTTTCCTTGTAGTGGTTACGAATGCCGGTGCTCAATGTTAAGGAGCCTTTTGTTTTTTGGTTGACTAGTGCATTCATATTTTGAGTTTATATTTCTATGTGAACACAAATCCTGAAACTGATGTTGTTTCTGAGCGTTTTTCGCGCCGCTCAGCAGCAGGACGTGGGGCACGGCAGTGTTCCGTCGGGAAATTTTGATCCACGAGTTGTTTTTCACTATGGCGTTCCATCTACCGCGTCTATTCTTGCTTTTGATCACATCCAAAACCTATTAGCAATTGGAACACTGTGAGTTATTATTGGTTGTGTTATTGGCTTTGCGTTGGAACAACGCGTTCTTTTCATGTTTTCCGCCTTATTGGAATTCTCCGTTCGAATAATGTCGAAATGGAAAATTCCTTTGTTAAACAACTGACTATTTTTTAAATATATGATGCATGTTATTGGAACATGTTGATGAAATAATACGTTGTGCACTTTATCTTGTTATTGGAGGAAAGTTTTTATGTTTTGTGTGCCTATGAAATATTACTTTTAACTATGTTCTTTTTTTTAACCATTCATAATTTCATCATTCCATTGTTGTGAAGATTGAGGAGTAGCTTATTAGCTTAGATATAGGAACAGCAATATAGTACAGAAGTTTTTTTGTTTTTTTAGAATATTACAGTAGTTATTACTACATTGTGGCGTTGAGAGCTAGACAGTAGTTACTAGCAATAACTTGTTACTGCACTGTGATATCGAGAGCTAGACAGTTTCGATTAGTGGCTTTTTAGTTGACTTTAGCATTTTCCTCCCTCTCGTAGCGATGGCAGGATAAAGGTGTTCGGTGGCGACAATATTGAAGGGATTCTGATCTCTCCCAAGCAAGCATCCTTCAAGAATTTAGAGGTTTGTAATTTTGGACCAACGTTGAAACCTGAAACTAAAGAGTGATGTCTATCAGTCATTTAATCTTGTATTGTTTATTACTCCGATATTGTTTTGCATTTTTTCTTTGAATATTAGCATCTCTAGAATCCATGTGTATGCCACTATGTGTGGGTATGGCATGTATTTGCATGTTTATTCATGTAGTGTTGTACATTAGTTAAACTTTAGAAGTCCAATGAAATGATTCTGAGGAATTTCATGAATAATATTATATCTTATCTTTTTGAACTTTTCTCACAGTTCTTGGAAAACCAAGGTTTTCTTGCCAGCGTCTCAAATGATAATGAAATACAGGTACCTTACAAGTTTAGTAGGGTTCTTTTAAACTGTCTATATGACCAGGCACCCTCCGAATATGCTTTAAAACTGTTTGCAGTAAAATATGTTTTTGATATACCAAAATATTTTGATATTCTATTTTAATCCTTATAAAAATTTAATTCGTTACTAGTTCTTACATTTTAACAGAAAAAGTGTTTTTTTTACTGCTGATGAGGGACTAAAACCAGATCACTTTGGCATATGAGCGTTCTTTCCTTTAATGCTTTTGTTGTTTAACAATGTTTAACTTTTATACCTAGTTGTTTCCTTTCTTATGTTTCTTTCACTAGCCTGCTCAGTATGTTTCTGCTAATGGCAGGTTTGGGATTTGAAAAGCAAACAAATTGCTTCTGCCTTGCACTGGGAATCCATCATAACTACTTTCTCTGTTATTTATGGCACCAGTTACATGTAAAATACTTGTGCAGATAATTTTCTGTCTGCATTTGCATGCTACTTTTTCTAATAAAATCTTTGTAAATAGGTTTATAGAAATTTTACCCTCTTATTGAAATTCAGGTATGTTGGAACTGAGCATGGGATGGTATATGTGTTGATGTTCGATTCGGAAGACAGAAAAATTAAAATATTGCCCTATTATGTTCCCACAAATGTTATATCTGGTAAGTACACATTCTCGTTACTCATTTATACCATATGAGTTGGAAGTATGACTAGTATTTTTGCAGCTGCTAAAGTGGCCAGCTTAACAGTGTTTGGGGAGAGAATTTTCTGATCCAAACTTCTGACTAAGATATAGGGCCACTTTCTCTGGATGCAGAACCGAACCCATTAACCCCAAATTTTGAAATGACCCTGTTGCTGTGCACTAAAGTTTTTATTGCATGCTTGGTGTAATCTATCAACTTTCTTGACATGGGTGATGTGCACCCAGAGACTGCGTTTAGGGCCGTATGTTTATTACCACACCTGAAATTTTATACAGATGTTCTATAACCAGTTGACTTAATCTTTAAGCTGTTAGGTGATGACATAAGATTTTTTATTAATCTTTAATATACCCCTTCGCCAAATTCATTTAGGCTTAAGCTGTAATTAAAGTCAGATTCAAAACTATCTTATCTTGAAATTAAATTTTTGATGGTTTATTCAGAGAGGCTTTTATATCATGTTAAGGAATTGCTTGACCAAAAGGTGTAAAAGCTTTGACTATCACGTTAATGATGTAGTACTTCATGGCGATGTTTCTTGTGTACTTCTTTTAATATATTGCATCATATTGATGCTTTTTTAAATTTCTATAGATCTTTATTAATCAACTTAGTAAACCTTGTGATAATATTCAACGAAATCTCTTTAATGGAGCAGATTATTTTGGTATGTCATAAATGTAACATAAGTTCCTACTTCCTAGCTAGGCATAAGCTTGTTGTTAATATATAATTTAGACTTTTTTTTGCGTGGGTAATCAAGTAGTTTCTCAAAGTCTAACATCTAGCTTGTTGCAAAATGTTTCTCGCCTTTGCAGAAGCAGCTGGAATGTCACTTGATCATGTTTCAGTTGTCAGAGTTCTCCATCAACCATGTTCTGACGGAAACAGGCAAGACAGGAACATACTTAAAGTTTCTCTAATTGATTTCCTTATGTTCTATGAAGGAATTGTGAGACATGAGTTTTAGGTAATTTTGCATCTCAGATTAGGCTAATTGATCATTCTATTAAATAGTCATATATTTAGGCATTTTCTAAATCATGAGTGGGAGTAAGTTTGAGCTCAGATAGATTGGACCGCAGAACATGGTTGATTTATAACCATAGGACAAAATTTTCGTTTATAATGATTTTTGAATGAAGTATATATGCAATATTTTAGCCACGTTTTTAGGGGAAGGAAAAGTTTTAATCACTTTTGTTGTGTGGCAACGGACTGTACTTAGGATTCTCAATTCAAATTCAAATGCTTGGAGTTTCCTTTTGTTTGAAATATACAACATGGAGAATAAACTTAATCCAGATGTAATTCAACATGGAGTTTCTTCTTGTTTCAAATTCAGTGCTAATTGCTTGTACTCTATTGAAGACATCATCACAAAATTAATTTATAACATGTTTAACATTCATTGACGCATATATAAGATACATTCTTACAAGTGTGTGCATAGTAGCGTATATATATTTTCATGAATTTTAAGGGAACTTAACTTTCATATAATGTGTTCGGTATGTTCATGTTTTAGTTGATTTAATTGAAATTGTCATTTTGCAGATTGCTAATTGCATATGAAAATGGTTTGATGGTACTCTGGGATGCTTCTAAAGATCGAATTGTTCTCATTAGAAACAACAAAGACATCAAATTAAAGAGAACAATTGTGGCTAGTTATCCAAATGACGTTAGGCTTCAGCTTTCTGATGATAAAGTAGACCGTGAAGAGCAGGAAAAGGAGATAAGCTCTCTATCTTGGGCATCTAATGATGGATCAGTTGTTGTTGTTGGTTATGTAGATGGTGATATAATATTTTGGGATTTGTCAAGTGCTGACTTCTCCCTGGATCAACAACTCAAAAGATTGTCGAATGATGTTGTCAAGCTTCAATTATCATCATCTGACAGAAGACTCCCTATTACTGATCTACGTTGGTGGGCCAATAACAATGGTGGGAAACTTTTTGTCTATGGTGGCTATGAGATTGGGTCGGAAGAAGTTCTGACGGTAAGCTTCATATGCATAGTGGCTGTTTGACATTTGTTTTTTAATAGTTATTGTAATAATTGAAAAACATCATGATGTTACATTTGCAGGAGATTATGCACAGATGAGAAAAAAAACTCCTTTGTTTTGGTTATAGTTGTGGTGTTTGAATATATTAACAGCAAAAAAAGGTCATAATAATGAGTGCCCAAGTTCAAGTACTCACAAAATTCTACCTAGAAAGGTAGTCTTACTGGGTTAAGGGTGCAAGATTGAGTGAGGTTGTCCCTTGTTAGGAGAAGCATGAGTTTTATCCCAGTGGTTGAAGAGGTTAGAGAAACATTGTCAAGGATCTATGCTCCTTTGCCAAAAAAGACCGATTTCAGATCTTCAATTGAAGGATTAGATAGACCAATTCCTACAAAACAAACCGCATTAAAAAAGAAAGGAAGCAAACGGTCGTAGATTAATACAATAAATTAATATTGATCTGTGTTTTTTTATTCTCTTTGAGCTTTTTATGGTTATAAGGGCATAATATACATCTTATTATCCTGATACAGTATATGAGAACTTATGGAGCAAACACTGTTCATCTCTTGTTCATTGTTACTTTATTTTTGTTGAAGAACAACTTCTATTGAAACTGATTGTTGCTATAATTAGTATTTCATTTTCGCTACATTAGATTTGAAAATTGGGCATGTCATGCCAGTTTCAGTGGCCTGTTAAGTTTCATAAATTTTATGTAGATAATTAAATATGGCCTTTTCATGTTTACAGGTTCTGAGCATTGATTGGTCCGGTGGAATTGAAAATCTAAAGTGTACTGGCCGCATTGATGTTACTCTTCATGGTTCTTTTGCTGATATGGCTTTGTTATGTAGTGATTGCCATACTGAGGGAGCTTGTAATGTGCTATCTGTATTGACAAGTCCTGGACAACTGGATATTTATGACAATAATTGTATATCTTCTTTGATGTCTCAGCAAGAAAAGAAGACTTCTGTTCCCACAATGCAGTATCCCATCCTCGTACCCACTCTTGAACCACACATGACAACTGCAAGGCTTGATGTGGTATGTCAAGATGTAAAGTCATTCAAAGCCCTGTTCAAGGTAATGCACATGTATTAGATCTAAAGATTCTTTCTTTTCCATGTCTAGTTGATAACCTGTTGTCAAACATTGTATAATGTTAAGCTTGCAGTGTTTGATTGTCACAACTCAATACTAATAGCAAACAATGTCTGTAGATTCTTAAAGCTGGAAAGCATCATTCAATACAAAATCAGAAAAGTATTGGTACAAAATGGCCTTTGAGTGGTGGTGTTCCGGGTCTGCCTTTCAAAGAAAACCATCCTATCATTCAAATATATATAGCAGGTTACCAAGATGGATCTGTTCGGATATGGGATGCCACATATCCTGCTTTATCACTTGTTTACGATATCAAATCTGAGGTTAGTGATCAGCTTATTGTGCAATCTACAATCTTTTATCCAGTGGTGATTTTCCCCCAACCTCCACCCTTGTTGCATTTGCATATTTATTGAAACTCATATTGGAAACATGCTTGTCAACGTGAAATATATAATTGGCAGGTTAATGATGTTAAAATTGGCAATGCAAGTGTGCCAGTGTCAGCATTGGGCTTTTGCCCTGATACTCTACATCTCGCTGTTGGTGATGAAAGTGGTGTTGTAAGATATATAAGTATTTAGAATTTTTCATTCTCTTTTTATTCAATAGTCTTGACTCTCAAATGGCTGGTAATTGTATCATGTGGACATATGTAGGTACGTCTATATGTTCTAATAAGAAGCTCAAATACCACATCTTTGCATTTCGTGACAGAAAATGGAACTGAAGGTTGGGTACTTTTTGTTTTCTATTTGAATTGCAAACAAAATTTCTCTTTATTTGATTCAAGTGTTGAATCGTTTTAACAATAGCTAATCTTTATATACCTTGCTCCATTGCCATCTTGTAATGACAAGTGTAGTGGAAAAAGTTTTTGTTTGTTTGAAGAGTGTTAGACATATCTTCCTACATTGGAGATCTACTTTTAAATCTTTTTTACAAAGTTTTGTGGGTGACAAAGGAGAATGAGGCACTTTGCAGTTATGCTCTGTCTTGGAGTATTTTGCACCTACTTGGGATGTAATGCTAGAAATTTAACTTGAGCTCTTTGCTTCCTTACCTATCATGGGATAGGGTTTTTTCCTAATAATAATGCAATTGTCGGAGATCTCACATCAATGAAATATATGAACAAAATTATAATATATAGATGGGTGCAAAACCTCATCTTACAAAGTAGGTTTTGTAGGCTAAAAGGCTTAAAGTTCACTTTTAAGATGGTATCAGAGAATATGAGAGGCTATCTTAGGAAGGACAAGATGAACTAGAGTGATGTAGGTACACCAAGCTCGTTGGGATGATTTGGCTGAGTCAACTATGCAACACAATTATGAGGCATGCAAAGAGAGGGTTAGAATAGTAGCATTTCCTTCCTCCATAAACACATTCTCCACCCAAGCTTCTAATTTAGGATACTATTCTGGCAATGAATCAATCGTATGGACCATGAAACTGTCACTTCATCATAGTAAAGTAACAATGAGCTAGATGAAGGTCAATGAAGTCTCTCACTTCATCTCTCATGGATATATCCAAGATTGAACATGGCTTGTGCATTGGATTGTGATTTGGCATGCATGTAAGTTTGATTTGGACTTAAAGTCCACTTTCTTAAAACGGTGATGTTATTGGCATGAGGAGGTATGTTAGACTTAAAAGTTCACTTTCTAAGTCATAATAAAAACAATAAAAGTGAAATATTACTATGACTGGTTTCCCATAAATCTATCATCCAATATTTTCTGCCTTGAAAATGCTTCCACCAGATTAATGAGAATCTAGACAAGTGGACAGAAACCATGAAACATGCCTAACACAACTAGTATGAGGAAGAATGACATTGACTCACTTATATTTTTACCAGGAACTTATAATCATAATGCAATTTTATGTGTATGAATAAGCTATGTTTAGTGAAAGTGTAGTACGGTAAAAGACAACTATTATAAACAAACAAAGCCAACACATGTACAAGTTTTATTTGTTTGACAGGTAAAAAATGTAAAGTTGGATTCAGGGGCCTCCAGTTGATTGAGAAAGATTACATTAATATAAGTTTGCTTAAAGTCTCGGGTTTAAACTCTAAAATGTTTTAAATACTCAACTAGTCTTAATGGAGTTTCCTCTCTCCCCCTTTGTTTCCCATGATTTTTGCAACCTTAGATTTTGATGCTTTGAATTTGGGCTGTTATGAACAGTAATCAGTCTGAATGTGTACACATACACAAATATATAGGAGGAAAAGTTACTCTGACTAGTAGTTCTAAAAAGTAAATCATTTTATTGATAGATTAAAATAAAATGAAAGAAAGCTTATGAAGTTACTTTTGGAATAGTTTGATCCCTCTTCTTATATATGCATGTAGTTCATATGTATGTATGTATGCATTCTCCATGTAATCATGATACTAATCAGTAAGCCATGTCAATAAAAAAAAAGGTGCTTCTCTGATTTGCTCCCTAATTGCCATGAAGAATTTGAATAGCTTGATTGACATGACCTAAGTTACTTTTCATGAATCTGTTTATGCTAAAAAATGATTTGATATTTATAAATTCAGACTTTAACCTGGTTTTTTCTATTGGGGCAGCAGTTCATGACACGCATCAAGGGGATGGACCTCATTGCAAAGCTGTGTTTACCCTTCAAAATTCTGCTGTATACGGCTTACAATTTGCAAACCTTGGAAGAAGACTTATTGTTGGATATGAACATGGGCAGGTGAGATATTGATTAATTTTTTCCCCTTTTGAAGGAATTTATTTATTTTTTGTCACCTGATTGAGTTGTTGAGTGGCTATTTAAATTAGCGCTGAGAGTTCCAACTTATATTTTTCTAATCCACTTTACAGGTGGCTATGCTTGATATCAGTTCATCAACAGTTTTGTTTCTTACGAAAACTGAATCTAACACTTCTTCGGCAGTTGTTTCTATGAATGCAAAATTTTCAGACAGTAGCTCGAGTAATACACAGGAATCTGTATCTGATATTTCTGACAATCCTGAAATGGGGCTAATCTATGTTGTGACAAGGGATGCACACTTTGTTGCAATAGATGCTGTGACAGGGAATGTGGTTTGCAGTAGGACAATTAGCCCCAGAGTACAATCAAATGCAATTTCAATGCATATGATAGGCAAGTAATTTTTTAGAGAATTTGAATCATAATCTGTAAAAGTTTTATTACTTATGTTGCTGTTTTATCTCAGATGGTAGTACTTCTGACCTACCCGCTGATAAAGTATCCCCCAACTCACCTCAGAAGAGTGATTCTGCAATGAAAGCTAGCGTCCAATCTCAAAATGCACAAGTTGAAGTTGAAAGTTCTACTACCGTAGAGAAATCATATTTGGGGCAGATATTATCGAACTCACTCATTTTACTTTGTTATGAGAATGAATTGAGCATACACACTTTAAATTTTGTGTTTGAGGTGCTGCACTTCATACCCATCTTCCTTCAAATTTCAATCCATTCCTTCTTACTGGTTAATGAAATTTCCTAGTTACAGGGTAGTAGTAGTAACTACTTTCGTAAGGTGAACCTTGTACAACGATGCTGCTGGACTACAATCTTTAAGAAAAATGAAAAAGAGTGTGTTCTGGTTCTTCTGTATCAAAGTGGGGACATTGAATTAAGGTGAAATGCTTACTTATACTACACTGAATATGTATTATTCTTATACTTTGTTCAGGGTAACTGTTATGAACCAAGGAAAACGCACTCAAAGATAAACCAAGAACACAAAATCTACTGAATAATTTCTGTATTATTATTTCTGCACTTAGAACATCCACAAAGGAAAACTGTTATTCCTTTTACGCAGGACTTTCCCTGTCTACCCAACTGAATTCAAAACACACCCTCACTAAACCGGTTGGTCTTTATTTAAAGACCACTAACCGCTACTAACCACTACTTTACAAATCATTAACCGTTACCTTACAAACCACTAACCGCTACTAATCACTACTAACCGCTACTTTACAAATCATTAACCGCTACCTTACAAATCAAATAACTAACTCATGACTATTCTAATTCTAACTAACTCCTGCTCTATGTGTATCCTAACAATACACTCTTCCAAAAAACAACCTTGTCCTCAAGGTTAGAACCATGGAACCTTGATTCCGTGGCTCATCTTCATCACCATGTTCTTTATCTACGCTTTCTGAAAGTATTGTGATATTGTCTATTATAGGGGGGAACCCATTGGCTACTGCATGCAAATTCAGGTCTGGAGGTTTAGGTGGTGGTGGGGATGAGAGAGGATTTTGTATAAAAGTCTTTGAACCCAGTAAGTTGAAATTCCAAGATTCTGATGTCATTGATGTTCTTACCTTCATTATCAAATCTTGATCCAACAATGATTTCTTATGCATATTATGTAAATCTGAATTTGGGAATAAATTATGCTTGGTGGCATCTCCACCTTCAGCTTTCTTACTGGTTTTCTCTATAATTGGATTATCAAGAAAAAGACATTACAGCACATAGTCTTCATTCTCTTTATTGATGCATCTCCTTCTGCCCTCATCATTTATGTTTCTCTTGCAAATCTCACTTCATTTTTGGTTTTTTCTTCGCTGCAGATGGTGTGATTCTTCATTGCTGAACCTTCTTCCACATCTCGGGTCTTCTTCTCTTCATCATTAACAGATTTCTCTCCTCCCTACGACATCTTGTCACTCTTCTTGTTGTTCCACAGCAATTCTTTAATTTCTTTCTTTTAATTTCTTTCAAGTCTAGAAGGCTTTCCTTCAACGTTATGTCTGCTTTAACAGATTTCTCTCCTCCCACCGACTTCCTATCACTCTTCTTGTTGTTCCGCAGCAATTCTTTAATTTCTTTCAAGTCCAAAAGGCTTTCCTTCAACGTTATGTCTGCTCTAACAGATTTCTCTCCTCTCTCCTACCCCCTTTCTTGATGTCCCGCAACATTTCTTTTATGTTCAACATGCTTTCCTTCAACCTAGTAATATCTGTCTTTAGGCTGTTAATGTCTGTCTTCATCTCCACCATTAACCTCCCCTGTTCGCGGGTTACTTTCTCTAAAGCCACGGTTCTCTGTTCCATTCTCACTTCCCTTTTTTTTTTATCTGGCAGGTCGGACCAATTTGTTACAAACCAAGGAAAACGCACTCAAAGATAAACCAAGAACACAAAATCTACTGAATAATTTCTGTATTATTATTTCTACACTTGATACTTAGAACATCCACAAAGGAAAACTGTGTTATTCCTTTTACACTGGACTTTCCCTGTCTACCAAACTGAATTCAAAATACACCTTCACTAAAACAGTTAGTCTTTATTTAAAGACCACTAACCGCTACTAACCACTACTTTACAAATCATTAACCGTTACCTTACAAACCACTAACCACTAACCGCTACTTTACAAATCACTAACCGCTACCTTACAAATCAAATAACTAACTCATGACTATTCTAATTCTAACTAACTCCTGCTCTATTTGTATCCTAACAGTAACACTATTCAGTTCATGAGTGAAGCCACATTTAAATGAAAATAGTCAACATAATCCCACCCATCAAAAAGAAAAGAAAATTTCCGACTTTGTTTCTTTAAAAAAAATTGTGATGGTCTATATAAATTATATTATTATATATTATTTCGTTAATTTTATATTATTTCTTACTGGGACTTGGATTACCCCACATCCCAGTATCAAAGTCCCAGTGTTGCTGCATGAAGCATACTTTATACTCTGTAGGGGAAATCGTATACTTTTGAGCTCTGAATCTGTAGTAGTTATTCTAGAGATTGTTGTGTTGTTGCTGTACTATTCTAGCTTTTTGCGATGTCATGGCCCACTTAGTTATATTCCCCACTCGCCTGTTTTTTTATAAGTCTAGATGGATTTTATCTCACTTTGAGCAGGTCCTTGCCAGCTTTGGAAGTGTTGGGAGAAATTTCTTTGATGTCATTACTCAGATGGAACTTGGAAAACAACATGGAGAAGACAATATGTTCTTCATCAAGTGGAAAAATTATTCTGGTTTGAAATTTTTTATGTTTTTCAATGAAGCTATTTTCTTATATGCTGCCAACACTTACATGATCTATCTGTTGTCTTATGCTTGATATGTCATTTCACATCTGAAAAAATTTAAAATATTTATGTATCTGTAGGATACTGAATAATAAAATAAGAGTATACTGTAAGTGGCATTGGCAGATTCTGTGTTCCTAGGTCCCATTAGTTGGATTTGGACCAGATTTCATCTTTATTTAGCTTAAAAGAGATTATTTGTATGTAAAATCCCTACTGTTTTTAGTTTATTTAGATTAGGGAAAGGAGTTCATTCCTTTGCCTTTTAGTCTGCTATGTTAGTGTATAGTTTTCGTTTTATATTTCTGCCTTGTAATTCGTATTCGATCAAGGAATGGAGAAAAAACAACTTTCTTCCTAATCTAGAATACCAATTGGGCAATTAACCAATATATTTATTCATTTAAAGATATTCAAACCGTTAATCATGGAAGAAATGTAGTAAACTGAGTTTCATTCTGAAACAGTTAATAGCAAAAATTTCTTGTTTACTCCATTTGCTCCTTTTCCCTTTGTGGTATAAGGCTTTTATTGTTTTTTTTGTTTCCTCCTTTGTCAGATTTTCTTGCGAGAGAAACCAATGTTCCAGTTTAGCAGTGATCTAAAATAACTAGCTTTCATACCTTATACAAGCTACTACTACAACAACTTAAGAAATATAACTTGATTTATCTAATTACACTGAATAATCCATGTTAGATACAAAACTGTTTTTGAACTTTTTCAACTACCATCTTGAACAAAAGGGGAAATCCATTCATATAGTGTCAAATCCTCTATATAATCAATTATTTAGAACTTAGAAGTTTGATCCTTGCTGTCGTCATTATTCTAATCCTAAATAGTAAAAAAATGGGTAAATGGTGCCCCTGCCACTAGGCCTTGGAGATGTATATTTCACTGCCTTCCCTTTACTTTGAAAAATTACACTCACTTCCTATGATAAATTAATATATGCTACGCTTTGATCTATTTTAAAGCGAATGAGCTTCCTATGGATGATATTTTTTTCTCTCTGACTCTGTACATCTTCAACAACAATTGAAATATTATTGACTTTGGAATTCTTAAAGATGAATTTAAGATTTCGGTGAAGTTCCAAAACCAAAACCAAAAGTTTTTGAAATTTCATTTCTTCTAAATTCCTAAAATCAATAATATAATTTTAAAATTAATTGTCACTGACGCTGAAATTTAGAGAAGAAAAATATCACTGAAAAGGTCTTTAATAGTTATTTACCATCACTAAGAGGTATGTTCATATAAAAAAGTGTAGTATATTTTTATCAGAACTGACGACAGTGTAATTTATAGGGGAGTACAGTGTAATTTATGGGGAAAGGAATGTAGTTTATTAGAAACATTGAATTCCAGCACCACGTAAGTGGCCTGGTTCACCGTCCTTTAAATAATGGCTACTGTGCAAGGGTGTTAGATATAATGATATAAAACCATTTGTGAGTTTTCATCTAGCAGCTTTAACATCTATACTTCTGCTTTAAGGAAAAATAATAATTAAAACCACCATACGTTTTATGGTTTTGGATTCTTTAAAAAACATTTTGTACAGACAGTGCAGGAAAACATGTTTCAGGCAACTCCTGCTGTTCCTAAAAATGAAGTAATTTCAAGGTTGTTTTGTTTCTATAATCAACTCATGGCTATATTGTTTTACAGGTCAATGGAAATGAAACTGCTTGCATGTCACTATTGAACTATGAAAATGAGCTCTGGTAACTTCATCATTCCTCCCTATTCGGACCATATTCATTTTATTGAGAAATTAGAAGTCAATTCTTAACCCCACAATTTAGAGCACTATCGTTAATGTTCAAACCATTGGATAAATTGTTTCAACATAGCAAAACTTCTTATGAAGTTATGACAAGTTAAATGAAATCCAATTTGAGGGCTGCTATAAAAAAGAGCCTGGGACAACCGACAGGTGGCTGCCAAATGTGATCAACCTCCCTAAAAAAATGCTTGAGAAAATTATATCTATATAGTCTCACTAGTACTTAGAACTTCGGTTTCCATTATGAGTTTTCAAATTCTTGTAGGATTCCAGAGTCTTTTCCTTGTCTTCATGATGAAGTTCTTGCAGCTGCAGTAGATGCTACAGCAAATCTATCTCAAAACCAAAATGAAAGACAGGTCTAGCTTTTTCAGGATTGCAGTTCTCTCCCATTATTATTTTTTTCTAGACTTGTAATTCAACTTATCTTGCTATAGGGAGCATCTGGTATCTTTGTTAATATAGCTAAGAACCTTAAAGCGGGGAAAGCAGATCAGAATGCAAATGAAGCAGTTCATACCAATAGATTGGAAAATTTAAAACAATTATTCTCTAGTCCTCCTTTCTTAAAGTCTTCCTCAAGCACAGTAGATGACCAAGATCCTTTTTCCCTTGACATAGGTTTGTCCTTAACATTTTCTACTGCCAACTATTCTTAATTTTCTTAAAATGGTACCTTATCTTTTACAGATGACATTCAAATTGATGAACTTGTAGTCTTTTCATCTCCTAAGAAAATCGATATTGACAAGAGAGGTACATCGTATTGTTTTATTTTCTCCCGAAAGTATCATATGATTTATCTTGAATATTGAGGTCGCCTTGCAGATAAAGGGAAAGGAACGGACAGACCGAAATTATTTGAAGATAAAGGGAAAGGAGCAGACATACTGAAATTATTTGAAGCTAAAGGGAAAGCAACCGACAAGCAGAAATTATTTGAAGATGCAAGCACAGACTCGAAACCAAGAGCTAGAACAACTGAAGAAATTAAAGCTAAATACAGAAAGGCGGGGACAGGGGTAAATCGTAGATCTGAAAACTCTGTAAATTACGCATTTTAACTCACATATCTTGACTTTTCACTGGTTTCAGGATGCCTCGGCAGCAGCTGCACTTGCAAAGGATAAACTTGTAGAGCGGCAACAAAAGCTCGAGGTATATAATTATGTGACTCCTTTCTCCATTACCTGTATCTTATTTTTCACAATTTCAAACCTCTTCTTTTCAAAGAACATAAAAAGCTGAATTGACAAAAAAAAATCCATTTTAAACGAGGCTTTGAAAACAGACGTTTCATGTTTCATTTTAACACGTAGACGATAGTGTCGGGTTTATCTTAATATGATTGAGGTCCCATTGAAGTCTGTTAACACACCTAGCTGCATGAGTCATAAATGTTTTCTCCTTTTAATAATAAAACTCTCACTTCGGTTCTTAATTACATCGTTTAATAATTAAAGAAATATTCCTTAAATTGCCAGGTTCATTCACAAGATTAGTACTATGAGAAATCAAAGTGTTTTACTATAAATTAAAACTTAGATGGAATTCTCCGAAATGTGTTTTTTTCTTCTTATTTCTAACCATTTCTTTAACTAGTTGCTCAACGAACGTACTGAGGAGTTGCAAAATGGTGCCCAAGACTTTGCATCCTTGGCAACTGAACTTGCTAAAAGAATGGAAAATCGTAAATGGTGGCAGTTATGATTGGTTGCATGATTTCTTGCTTTCGTCAATATGTACCGTTTTGTTTATTTCTCGTAAAAACGCATTTGGTCTCACGTGATGCGTGCTATTATTATTATTATTTTTTTTTTATTTTCATGACGAATAATTATTAGTGTAATTTAATTCTTGTGTACAGAGCATAATTTTCAACCTTGTATATTATAACAATATAATAAGCCTCAGTAAGTCGCATGCCGCATAAAGCATGTGAAGGTAAATTGAGATATTCTAAAATCACTGATAAAAAATGTGAAAAATAAATTAATGAAATAAGTATTCGGTATTTTAATTTCATAATGTTTATATAAACATGAAAAGTAAAAACTGATTTTTTTTTCTGGGAAGCTTGACATTTTATGTATATTTTTTTCTATCTTCAACATAGTTAATCACATTATTACATCGTAAATGTTTTTTTTTCTAGCTTTGTTTCTTTGTATTCTTTTAAGGTATAACAAGATAAACTATTAAATTCTCGATATTTTGTCATTCATCTGAGTTTTTTTTTTACATGATTTTAACAATTTGAAAATAAATATTAAAAAAAAAATAACAATAAAATTACATTAGTATAACTTTCACTGATTAGTTAACTATTTTTTCACTTTTAATTAAATGATTTCGACCTCAACTCACCATTAAATTGAAAAGTCATTTATATATTAATTATCAAACTCAATATAGTATTTAAACTTATGACTTATTAATCACTAATAAAAATATTAATAAAACTATTCCATATTTTAATAAAAAAATAAAAGGATATATTTGTAGTATTTTAAGATAAAAAATTTAAAATAATTTTAAGTAATATTCAAAAGACACAAAAACATATGCGAATAGAAACTTGAATGTTAAGTTCTAACTTTTAAATTTAAATTTAATACCATTTAAACTTTGAATCAAAAATAATTATCAATATACTAGTCAAACTTTAAAAGAATTATAAATAGTTTAATTAATTTTAATATTATTGTTTATTCTTGACAATTTTTTCAAATAAACACAATAATATGTATAATTATAATTCAATAAATAGTATAATTAATCCAACGTAGGATTCTTGTATATCCTTAATTTTTTAATTCATCTCCCACTTGACTTTCTAGAATGCAACTTACATTGTAAAAAATTCATTCCCAAATAAATAGTTTGTAACCCAAAAAATTAGTGGTAGGTTGGATCAGTTTTATACATTTTTTTTCATTAAACCATTTCGATCAAGCTAACCTTAGTTCACTTGAATTGGATCAAAAGATTAAAAAAAAATTGTTAAAACTTTTTATTTTTAAAAGAAATCGTTATATTTCTTAATGATAATGAAAATAGACTATATACTTGTCATAAATTAAACATCTGATTAAAACAAATTAAAAATTAAAAATAATATACAATTAATTTTGGTAATCAAATTTATTTTTAAATTCTAACATATATCAATCAACCATGTGTCAATCAAATTAAATTATATTTGACCTGTTAGAAAGAAAATTCAACTTAATTGAAAGGTTTCCAATGTATTAGTATTTAATAAATCATACAATAGAGAACAGGAAACAAAATGTAATAAAATTAAGAAAAGGTCCAATTTAAATGAAACTTGGCATTTTCAGATTCGATGGTAAAATTATTCATTCACGATGAACATCTTACATATCGTTACATCCTACAACATGTTATCCTTCAAAGATTTCCAATAAATCATGTAACATTGTTAATAACGAACAGGAAACAAAATGTGAAGAAGCTAAGGTTCGATTTTGATGAAAACATTACGAGATTCCACTTCAATGATATAAACACCCAATGTAGAAACGAAAACTTAAAAGGAGATTTCTTTTTCCAAAATGCTGCAAGTGATTGTAATATATCAGGTTCCTCTACCATGATATAACACCCACTTTCAATGAAAACTTGAAGGGAGAACTCGTTAGCAAATTCCTAAATTTATCGTATAAAAACGCAATCTCGTATGAAGGGAGAGATATCATTTTCAAATTTCTGAATCATGATATATATCAGGTTCCACTATCATAAAAAGCCACGAAGTTGTAACCAGAAAGATATTATCCAACTACTAAAGCAAATAATTATAACAAAATACCCCTACACTCCAGAAAACTGATTTTCAAAAATTAGGAAACAAAGGAAAATTTCTTATAAATTTGATTCAGCATAACACAGACTTTTCCTTGGGATTTGCTCTCAGGTTCGGACAGGAGCTCCTGCACCAGCGGGACGAGGTGCTTGACCAGGCTGACCAGGCCTTGGTGCATCATCCTGAAGTTACAAACAAATTCATCAAAAACAATCCAACAGCATGAGATACATGAATTCTTGATCCAGAATACATATTAAACAGCCATGGCTAACAATTTCATATCCAAATAATCAGTGTATAATGCATACAAATATAGCACATATTCCTAATGAAACTAAATACTTTGTACATTCAAAAGAGATATATTTTCTTTTTAAACATTAACTAACTCATTGACATGTATGTGTGTAACCATCAATTTCTCGTCAAAATATATAAAAGCAGATTCAATTATTTATATTGAGTTATGAATCATACAGCTCTAATGTAAAAGTAGAAAAAGAAAGTTTGAAATGATTGGGTTCAAATCTCACTAATGTCATACTCTCCATCCACTGTCAAGAATACCATCAATATCGCCTATAAATATTACTCTCCTATGTAAAACCTAAAGTGATGAAAATATTTAAATAATCCAGGAATGTTGAATATCCAACATTTTAGTCTTAAAATTGTAGGATTTATTCAAATTGGGAGACTACTAATTATTATTTCAAATACTTCTAGAACTCCTGGATTAGTGTTTTCAACTTTAACAGGAGAGGGTAATAGTTCAAGAAGAAAATTGCCAATTTACTCCGATATCAACATGACCAAATGGGGGATGTGGAGGGTAGGACTCAACTCCATCAAGGTAGTACAAAATAACCAAATAGTGTTTTAATATAACAAGTGTTTCTAGCATATCAACACTGTTGTACGATGAAAATACAATCAAAAGATTCAATATGTACACTACCAAGTAGTATCTTCTACTCAAGAAAATTATCTAGAGTAGTGTACAGTTTCAGTTTTTTTAAATTTCAATTAATGAAACACTAGACCAAAACCAAGTTTATCTAAACTATCCTTAATTCAGTAGCAAAAGGCGAAAACACAGCACAAAACAAGAGTTATATTGAAAACAACAGAATGGAAATAGGGAAAACAAAAATAAATTAAAGAGTTACCCTGCGCCTGATGAATCGCTGAGGAGGATCACGCTTCCTCCTGTTAGTGCGGGATCGAACCCTAACAACATGAGAGTGGATAGCACACGAAACACAGTACTGCATCTTCACGTACAGTTTGGGAAGCGTGTATTCTAAACGTAATAACAATGAAACATAAAATAAGTAACATAAAAATATGAAATTTTCACGAAAATTAAATAAGAGAAGGTAAAGAATTTTAGTATTACGCTCATAGACACAAGCCTCCTGCACATCTCTGACAGCAGCCTGTTCAACAATGTTCCTCACAAGAAACCTCTTGATTGCCTTGTCCTGGTTTTATTATTTTCATTATTGTTTAGAGAACGCAAAAATTTAAGAATCGAAATGAATGGAATTGGAAATTGACAGTGAAAAAAGTGAAATGAAAACCTTAGGGCAGCATTTGCCGCAGTTGGAGCAACGAATGAACTTGACGTGGCCGCGACCGTGCTTGTTGCGACCTCCATTCCTGCGCTTGAACGTCTGCAGAGAAAGAGATCGATCGAACAATGAGAAAAAGAAAGAAAAAGGGTTTCAATCAAATTGCAGAAAACAGGGAGAAAGAAAAATCTTTGACCATGGTGAGTGGTGACAGCAAATTGCTCTCTAGGGTTCTTGGTGCTGCGGCTGCTAGAGTGAAACAAATTCACAACAGCGTAGTCCAATCCCTTTTATATGTCAAATTCTAATTAGGTTTATTTGACTAATTTTATTGCTGAAACTGAACTTACTCTTCCTAAATAACATTCTTTCATCTTCTAATACCTCATTTTTTTATTTTTAATAAAAGACTTTCGTCTTTTTTTATATTTTAATTTTAAAATATTACATTGAGTAAAACTTCAATAAAATAAGAAATTTATGAATTAAAATTTTAAAATATAAAGAATAAAAAAATAAATTATTGTTTGTATTTCTTTTTTTATGAATTTGTTTATTTTTCATTTTAAAAATTAAAATTTATATTTTCATTTAATTTTAGTGTCAGTATGCTATTTTTAAAAAATGAGAAAAGTCACTAATGTTTTATTGATATACTATGTTTTTAACCTGTGCACGGAAAAGAAATAGAGTATTAATTATTTATTAATTATTATTTTTTATTTTAAAGAGCATGTTTATATATTAATGATTAATATAAAAAATACATAAATATTTAAATTATTTAATTGGACTACGTAGATGTGTAGGAATTTTTATTACTATGTAAAATGTGAATTATAAAGAATTAAATAAACAATTTATATAATTAAATATAAAGTCATTTAACATGTTTAGGGTTTATAAAAATATAATTTATATAATTATATATAAATAAATGTAAATGTATATAAGAAAATAAAAAATTAAAAGAAAATATTAATATATAATAAATAAATATCAACATATATGAGTAAATAAAAAAATTAAACATACTAAAAATAAAAGCAATCTAAACACATAAATAATAGACATAAATCAATAAATTATTCAAACGGACACAAAATGAGTAACAAATGAGTAACAACAAACAATTATGTAAAAAAAATTCATTCTAAAAATAAAATAACTCAAATTTCATTATTTGTTATGCTAATATTTGCTTAAAAAACAATTTTATGACTTTTTTTTAAGTCATTTAACATACATAAATCATTTCATTTCGTTCTAAGTTTTATTGACTAACTTAAATTTTACTAAACAAAATGATTGACATTTAAAGTAATTTCTATTATTAATAAAATTTATAAAATAGTTTTTAAATTAATATTTAGTTATCAAGGTTTTGGCTACCAAGTTTATAAAATTTATAATATAAACTAATTGATAATTAAAATTTTGATAGCTAAATAGATATCAATTTAGAAATTAGTTTAAAAATTTAATTAGTATTAAAAAAATTTAGATGACAATAAATTTTTTAGTCTATAAAATAATATATAATTTAGTTAATATAATAACTTATTTTTTTCTCTAAAATTTGTTTCTACTTAATTTTTTTTTAGTGTAATTGGTTTAATATTTGAATACATAGAAAGTAGTTACTGAATTTGGTGTGACCAATTATTCATTAAGTTGTAATTTTTTTTTTTTTAAAAAAACAACAATTTAACACTCGATTTATTAAACTATAATATTTAAGCAATAATTCATATTTTGAGACTAAATAAGATTTTTTATTTTTTTAAAGAACTAAATTAACCATGTTTTGCACAACCTAATTACTTTTTTTATTAGTTTTTCAATAGTCCATGCTTCAACTAAATTACAAATAGTTTAAATTAATTAAACAAATATAGTACTCATACAAATAAAATAAAAAAGTAAAACATAATTATAATGAGAGAAAAAAAGTTATAATTATTTAATGTCATTAACGTGAATACTTTCTTGTGAATTATTTAATGTTATAAAAAAATAGGTTTATAGTATGTCAAGAAAAAAGTAGAAATGGTTTGAGACTTTATAAACTAAGAAAGAAAAGGAGAAACAAAGTACCTAAAGTGTTGTTGGAGAAGGAAAGAGATTATTTTAGAGCAAAATGTTTGAATGCAAACAAAAAAAACTTTGTTTCCCTTTTACCTTTCTACTTGTTCTTCTGAGAGAGTGACATTTTAAGATAATCCTCAAGAATTTGTGAAACCCATTAAGAACTTTAAATGCTAATGATTAATCATATACATAATTTGTCTATAAGTTAAGTATTTCATTTTTTTTAAAGTTTATATTGTATTATTGATGTCTGATATTATTATTGTAAGTTTCAATTTTATTATACCATTTTCGTTGATTAATGTTGGTTTGATTATATTTAACCATGATTGGTATGTTTTTATTATTTATCAAACGATAAAAGAAGATTTACCGATTAATTTTGGCGAAACATAAATTTTAAATCGTGATAATCATTGTGAATATAGTTTTTGGTAATTTTATTTTTTAAAAGAAGATTTTTTTATTTCATACCAAAACTAGTATTAGGATTATTAATTTAAAATAATTAGTAAAAAAGAATTTTACTTTGGACCATTTATTGATTATCAAAGGCTTTCCGACTTTCTTTTTAACAAATTATAGAAATATTTGTATAAAGCTTAATTATATATTTTTTATTACAACCATATCTATCGGTACTATTATTATTATGAATATTATTTTTACATTTATTTTTTCATACAAATTTCTCTACGTTAATTTTTATGAAGCGTGGACCAATTAATTTTTATTAGCCGTGGAATATTTTTAAAAAATAATAATTATAAATAATATAGAGTTGATTGAAAATGATATAAGCTTTCTTAGGGTTCTTAAATGTTAGGGTCTATTGACTCAAGTTTCACAAAGGTTTGAAATGTGCATTTGTGATGGAATGATTTGGCTAGAAGAAAAGGAGATGTGTTTTTGTATATTTGGTTCTCACTTTGACAAAGACTTTGGTAAGGTATTGGTTGGTTATTGGGTTAATCTTTATGGGTTCTTAAAGGTACATTGAAAGAGTATTGGTTGATGAAGTTTTTATTGGTTGGCAAAAGTTTGCATCATGTTTTTGAGTTAGAACTTGTTGGAAATGGACGGAATTTTGGTTAGAGTAGGTTGCATGAATTATAAAAGGGATTTCATATGTTAAAATGTTCAAAAGTTGTGTGTTAGGTGTTGTTCTTAACTAATTTTAATTTTTTTAAAAAAAATTGTTTTAGTTTATGTTTTGGTATGAGTTGATTGAATGGTGTAATCTAGATAGAGAGGTTATAGGTTAACCTAAGATGATATGAGGAAGGAGGTCATGTTCCTCAAATATAGAATAAAAATAAACGACAAAAATAAAACAAGAAAAACAAAAAAAAAAAACTGAATTGAAATTCAATTTTTTTTTACTTGTATACACCTCATAAAAATAGGTAAAATTGATATTTATAAATTAAAAAAATCATATTCTAAATAATAATAAACATAAATAAAATATATTTGTAATAAAAACATAATTTATCTTCAAACAGATAAAGAGAAACTTCTATAGAGAGAAAAAAAAGTAAAAAAAATAATCCGAGATTCTTTTTTAAATAAGATGCATTCGATAAAAGTAAAATATGTTTATTATTAAAATGATAAAATGCATTACTAATGGTTTGTTTGAGTAAAATTGGATTTAGACTCTTATAGTTTTAATATTGTGAATTGAGAAATGAAATCAAAATAAAAAAAATTATTTTAAATTATTTGCTAAGTTATGCATTTTTTTCTTAAATAATTTGTAAATTCGATAAATGCTCTGCATGATAAAACAGTAATATAAAATATTGCTAAATTTAAAAATAAAATAAAAGGAAAATAAAGATAACAAATACTATTAATTTATAAATTAGAATAACTCAATTCTTTCACAATTATTTCTGTTTAAATACTTTCTAAAATATAACTCAAGTTTAAAATATAACTAATATAAATCTGGAAGATAAAGACATATTTATCTCTTGATTTATGTCTTTTATATTAATATATTGCGGTATAGATTTGCATATACTCAATTCAGTTAGACAGCGGAAAAAAATACTTATTATTTTATTTAATAAGTTAAATTTGAATGCCATATTAGTTTTATTTTTTTATAATTTTAAATAAATTATTTTTATTTTAAAAATTGAAATTAAAAAAAAACACCTTATGTTATAGACGTAATTTATATTTATTTATTTATTGGTATTTTACTAACATGGCATGGATATTATCCTTGAGAAATTGAAGCACGTGGGTTGTTGAACTCATACAACAAACCAAAACGAAAACCAACTCACTCAACCCAAAGGGACCCTCTCACTGGATAACAATGTTTCCCAACATTGCCTTCATTTCAAACTTCTATCTTTCTATTCTTCTCTCACACATAAATAAAGTCTTATATATATTTAATGCATCCATTTTCATACATGAATCAAATCCTTCATAAAGAAGACTTATTCCACACCTATATTTCATTTTCTTTGTTCAGTCGTCATCCATGACTATTACAAAAATCAAAATCAGTATACAGATAATTGCAATTTAATGAGATGGAGAAGGAGTTTTACAGCTAAAACTTTGGCCTTTTTTTTCTATCTGTTGCATTCCAAGTGTCAACCAATGCTCCGGAAAAGGAAGCACTAGATTAGTCATCACCTGTTTTCCTAAAATGTTCCTTTTTCTACAACCAATTTAAGGAGCAAACACTATTTTCCCTTTCAAAATCCTTATATGTGATGTTGAAAATTGTTTTTCAAACGTTTTATTAATTCGGTGTGAGCTTTTTAAAACCATAGAGGGTCAATATAATAAAATAGAAAATAATTAAATTAAAAAGAAGATTCATTTTTGAAGAATTTGACCCATTCATGGTTCCAAACTTGGGCAGGTGCCGCCCCCCATATCCACTTAATTTTCTTTGACGCATGATTGTTTATAAGGAATAAAGTATTTTATGTAAAAAAAAAAGGAAATTGAGAGGAAAAGTACTTGAAAGAATGGATAAGTATTGATCAAATGGCATAATATATATAAAAAGAATTGTGCGACTTAATCAATGACAAATACTTTGGGTCCACTTGATAGAGAAAATACATGATGAACCCCGTAGAGAAATACGGGGAATAGATTATAAACTGTATAATACAATAAAAAAAATCCACCATCCTTTCTTCATCGTTTCTTCCAAGTCTTCTTCTTCTTCGTTGGAACTCCGTTCAAATCTGTGGATTAACCTGAACTTTGTGTCCTATCACTAACTATACTGTGTAAGGTTGGATAGTAGTGGCAGTTCAAATAAATAAAATAATTAAATAAATAAATAAACTTGTCAGCAGAATAACCGAGGAGCCCTTGCTCATGCTACCATCTGCTCCTGCTCTATGTACAGCTGCTCCACCCACGGTGGCAGCATCTCTTTACTCAGATCATACTGTTGTCTCTCACCACCAAACATGTCGGACCTCCTCTCAGAAGGAACATCCTTAACCAAGGAATGAACCCATGAGACATCTGGCTCAACATGTTCTGGGTGAGCTATGGGGGAAGCACTTACCCCGTTGTTTCTGAACCCAAATGAAGCAGATCTCCTCAGCTTGTTTAGCTCATCTCCGTTCACACCCCAATCCAGTTTCCCAGTAGGGGAACTCCAATCTGAAAGGGTAGAGGACACCCTGCAGGAAGGGTTGGAAGGTGAAGACAGGCCAAGATGGTGGATTGCAGCGCCGCGATCGATGAAGCTTTGGCTTCGCTTGGCGAAGGCGGCAGACCTGGAGTTCATCACTGCAGCTGCCACAGCAGCTGATGAGTCAAACCCAAAAGCTGAGGGCTTCCTCACAGGCGAGGAAGGGATGTTGGAGGGATAACTCGCACGAAGGTGGTTCATGTTTTGGCGCATCTGAAGCCCACTTTGGGTGGGTGTTGAAGTCTGCACAGAAAGTCCATGGAGTTGTGACAACATAGAAGGGTCAGCAGAGGCCAACAGGTCATCGAGGTTGGTTGGATTCAAATCAGCAATCCTATTGAATTCCTTGTTGCGGAAAGACGGGGAAGAGATCCTGGCGATCTCTTCTATCAACTGTTGCTGCTGCTGCTGTTGTTGTTGGCGAGCTGGACTGTCTAGACCGAACAGTTCCATCTCCATCTCCAGATCCCTGGCGCTCAAAGCAGCCTTGAGTCGGCTACCAGGGAGCTGCAGGGACGGTGGAGTAAGGTTTATTTTGTTCTGCCACAAGTTTCCACTCTTGGGAGATGAAGCTGCTGCCAGTGGAGACATGGGTGGGGTTGAAACAGTTGGCATGGGCAAAGATGTGGAACTGAGAGCCAATGGACTCATGGCTGTCATGTCTAGTGCAGTGGAAGAATAGGATTTTGGTGAAGGCATAGCTGAGCCGGTGGAAGCATACACAGGGCGTAACTCTTCAGGTTTGTGGGCAAAGAAGCAGACTTTTCTACTGCAGCCGGTCTCGTCCTTGCAAAGCCTTGTTCTGTACTGGGCAGGGTGTAGCCAGGACTCAAAAACACCGTGAGCATACTCACAGGAATCAACCTTCTGGCAGGCCCCTTTGCGGAATTCTGGGCAAGGAACACAGCTATAAGGGTACTTCCTTGGGTCTCTCCTCCTTGCGTTCTCCCCCGGATGAACAAATGGACACTCGGTCCAGTCATGGGAGTAGGCCCTTGAGCAAGGCTTCACCTTGAAACTGTACATCCTAAACTCATCGCTTCCGTACACATCGCTGTTGATATCTGGCAAGGATATATCAACAGGATACTCTTTCTTGTCACTTCCTTCTTTTTTCTCACCACCTTCTTTTGCTGAGAAAGGAGCCGAGAACATCTGCAGCTCCATCTCCTGACTCATCACTTCATCTCTTTCACCACCCCTCAGGAACAACTCCATGGCCTTCCTCCGGGATTTGGAGGAAGAATCAAAGGCTGGAGCAACCAGATTAGCCGGCTTGTTTCCGGTAGCATCAAGGGATTCAGCATCAGCCCCAGCATCTAGCAAGAGCTTGACAATCTCGGGTGAGGATTCAGAGCCCCCAGCGGCAGCACAATGGAGAGCAGTGGCCCTGTCAGAGCCACAGGCCCTGTTCACATCAACAGTTCCTGCCTCAAGAATATACTTGAGAACTCTAGTGCTTCCAAACAAAGAAGCAATCATGAGGGGGGTCCTCGTTTCAGATCCCATCTTCTTGGACCCAATCCTTCTACCATACCAAAACCCAGCCTCGTTGACATCCAAGCCCTTCTCATCCACTTCTCTTTTGAAACCTTCAAAATCATCGCATGCAGACAGTTCAAGCAAAGCCGAGAAGTTGCAGAAACCAACGAGATTCTGCTTCTGAACATTATTCTCCATCACGAGCCTCGGGGAAGAAAGCTTACTCTTTGAATCACTACACATATCCCAAATTCTGCACAACAAGGCAACATAATCTCAATCAATAAGCCCATCAATTAAAAAACCCATCATTCACACGGAACAAAAAAAAGATCAAACCTCCAACTGAAAAACAAAATTTTCCAACAACCCCGGTTCCAAATCCCTAGATATGCCCGGCTAGATAACGCCCCATGAAACGTGGTAAACAAATTTAACCAACAAAAGCTAGATCCATAACCAATACTATTCAAGACAACAACTTGTTATTCTAATACCTCAACGGTAAACAAACAAAGCAACTAAAACGGGGAAAAACAAAAAAAAAAAACTCCCAATATCTAAAACAAAGTTTGAAACTTTGATCTACCCAGAAGCAGACCCACGAAGCATATTTCGCAGACCCCCCAACAACCAAAGATCAAGGAAAAACACAAGAAAAAAAAAAGGTTTTAAGGTAGTGAAAGCAGGAGAAGAAAGACATACCCTTTTGAGTAGTGGATTTGAGAGGGGAGTAGGACTATAAGAAGTGTATGTTGGTTGCAAGAGAGCGTTGTTGTTTGAAGAGAGAAAAATCGAGAAGACCTCGATTGAGCAAATATGAGGGAGAAAGAAACCTATGGGAAGGCCTTTTTATCATCAGCACACCAGCAACAGCTATTAGGAAGGAAAAGGAAGAAGGGAGGAAAGTGTGACTTTTCTTCCTCCCTCTTTCTTCTCTCTCCTTCCTCTTTCTCTCTCTCTCTTTGGTCAAAGTCAATTATTCAATGCTAAAGCCAGGGCCCCACCAGCAGCGTTTGCTTAATGTCACTATCTTCCTAAATGCAAATGCAGATGTGAATGAATCTTCAAATGACACTCAAATGCAACTCAAACTTCACATGGACCCGACCTTCCATTACACTACCCCTCCACGAAGCTCAACGGGCAGTTCCGCTCTCACGTGCCTTTTGAGTTCTGATTCTCTTCACTTCTTACGCGCTACACCACTACCATCTTTCTTCTTCCTTCTTTAATCATTTTCTTACTTTCAAACAAAACACAAAACAACTCAAAATATGTTCAATTGAAGAAACAGTCTCAACTTTTTAAATAAAAATCAGTTTTTTAATCTTTACTGGTTATGTTAATGCCATCATCAATAACAGTTTTTTTGTTATAATATTCATGTCATTCAAATGATTATAAATTACAATCCAGAAACACTAGTAAGTGTCGTGTTAAGTTTTTCATCTCCAAATGATGTTGATTGAATATGAAAGAGGAAGAGGACAAATAAAAAAAAATATTTGCAATATCATTCAAACAAAATATAGAGATATTTAACATTGTAGATTACAAATAAGGTGTAAATGGGTCCATTTTGGACGTTATAATGGATGAGAAAACACTAAAAAGGACAAGGTTTGAAAAAGATAATAGGAGTGTGAGTTTTAGATGAGCCTAATCATTCTTCTCAGTGATTATTTTGTTCAAAGAACCTCTCCTATTCATCTCACAGAATCTCTTCAATATTGCACATGCAGAATATTTAAATTCTAGCCAAGGTATACTTACCACACAATTATATCATTGCAGGAAAGATAATGAATTGAAGAGAGAGTTCATGAATTGTGTTATCCATGTCATCACTGTTCACTTGTCATTGAATATTTATATGATATGAACTAAAGGACCTTGCAGAATTATTATATTTAATAAGATTATCTGACATCAAATGATATATTCATTATTTTCATTTAGAACACATAAATGTATTTTTATACAGTTATCAATGTAATAATGGAAATAATATCGTATTCTAAATATGATTTGTGAGAATGAATAATATAGGAAGTGGTGAATGAAAATTTGACTTAAAATAGTGAAGGTGGAATTGTGAGTTCAAAAACATCTCCAACTCCAAATAACACGTACAAGGTATTATAAGTTACCCAAATAAATTTATTTACCAAATATATATACTTTAACAGAATAAACTATGATCTAACTAAACTAATCTCAATCGAATAAGGTAAACGTTATATATAAAAGTATCAAACACATTCTATATATCTTGCATTTCTTGCATTCTCTGAAAGCTTTACTACTTAATACATTCCTGTTTTTACTTCTTATAGCATTGAAAGTGAAAGATCACTACAGAGAAAAGAAGAAGGAAGAGTGACCCAATCCACTTGGTGGCTCCATTAATTTGATGTTGTTACCAGTTAAACTTAGTCCACTCTAAGGTCTATGTAACTAAATAATAATAATAATAAATAATTGTATAATTATGTTAGGACAGAAAGAAAGAGTGTGGGAGGTGTATGGGGACCACAAACGAATGAGTATTGGGTATGGCAGTTCAACACATGAAGAGTTTGAACGCGTTTTATTTCTGTGTTTGGGTCTTTGCGTTGTATAAAATAATATATATATATATATATATATATATATAAAATAATGTTTGATTGTGGTGTGCTTATGTGAGTGGGTAGCAGTTGGGTGACAGAGAGCACTCAGCACTAACAGGATAAGTTTCTGATTCAGCCTTCCACTATACTTTACCTACAAAAACCTATTTCTCTCACACCTTTGACGTGGTCCAATTACTTTTAATTCTCATGCCTCCACTTCAAATATTTTTAATTTTGGGGTGCAGAAAGCAATGGCCCAGAAACTGTTTTTTTTTTTGCACATAGTTGCTTAATTGGACTTGGTGTTGAATAAGTAAGAGTCACGGGTTTAGTATTGTAATTAAAAATAAGACAGATTCTCCCCGCACCAGATCATTTTGGACTGCACCCAATATATATAAAGAAAAATACCAAAATACCTTTATTGAAATGAAAATTAGGGGTGCACCCAATCCACACCCAACCTAGTAGCATTGCACCCTTTTTTCTGTGATCACTTTGAGGAGGCAGCGCGTGGAGAAGACTGTGAGGCAGCACGCGGAGAAGGAGACAAAGCCGCCGGAGAAGGAGATGAAGCCACCGAAGAAGGATTTAGCCACCAGGGAAGGATTGAAGCTACTGAAGAAAGAGACGAATCGTAGAAAGTGAGTGCAGATACTTGACATGAGTAGTATGCGAAAAAGGATAGGAACAACTAAAAGTTATTTGACAGACTCCTTGTATTCATGCCACAACAAAATGTCTGATTAATGCATGAAAACATTTTTTCCACCATTTCCTTATCCTTAGTAACTGGGTGGAAACATAACTGAAATCCAACAAAGTGATCACAGAAAAAAAGGTGCAATACTGCTAGGTTGAGTGTGGGTTGGGTGCACATTTTAGAAAACCCTGATTTTCATTTTATTAAGGGTATTTTGATTTTTTTTATGTATATTGGGTGCAGTCCAAAATAATATTGTGCAGAGAGAATCAGTCTAAAAAGAATTATGATTTTTTTTTTAAAAAAAAAAGCAACTTCTTAGATTTTGTAAAGAGGTTTAGAGATTATTTTGTTTATCCTGTGATTGTATCAAAACTCGTTTTAAATTTGTGCAAATTTTCTTATAATTTTTTTAAAGTTCAAACGTCTCAAATGAAGGTTAACTTGCTAAAGAAAAAATGAAATCTTATGAAAAAAGTTGAATGAATTTGTTTGAAGTGGTATCATGGAAATCATAAACACCATCACTTTTACTTATTAGTTTAAACAACAAAGATTTTTCTTGAAGGGTTATCACTTGTTTGTTATTTTTTTTATGAGCAGTCACATTTAGAGAAAAAATTGTTTTCATTTAAACAAGTGCATGTTACAGCTTAAGTTTGTTTTTGAAGAAACAAAAATATTCAATTTGAGTTTAGTTGAAAAACAGTGAATAACACACTTAAATGATGAAATTCTGTAATGGCAAAAAAGTTATATTAGTTATCATTGTATAATTTGATTTTAATGTATATACTGTAGTTATGGATTTATCTTGTTGATTTTAATTTATATGAAACAAATATTTTGAATGCTGTTTAGTATTAATAAATTTTAAAGTTTTTATACGAAGTGTGACTTCATTAAAATTATATAAGAATAATATGTTATTTTGTGGATGCGATTTTTAAAAAATATTCACACGAGTCTATATATACAATATACAAGTTTATAAAAAATATTAATTAAAGTGTTACTGGAATTTGTATAATATTTAGTTTTAGAGTGTGAGGTTAGGGTATTTGTTACTTTGAATATCCTACATATACATATGTTAAATAATATTTAAAAACATGACTAAAAAGAAATATAAAAAATATGCACATGAGTTAATTAAGTTTGAATATTTAATTTAAAATCATTACAATAATTCACAAAATCATAAAATAAACAAAAGTAAAAAATAAATTAAAAAATAATAATGATCAACCTATTTTTTAAATGTTGAGTAACCATTTTTAAAATTTAATGATATTGATATTTTTGTGTGTGTAACTTGTTCTTTTCACCAAATATTATTGAATGACCAAGATGAACAACATACTTAATCTATGTCGGACATACAAGCGATTCAAGAATGAACATCAATTAACATGTAGAAAGAAAATTTATATAATATGTCAATAACCATGTTAACCATGTTAATGACCCTTTTATTTTTTGTAGTTGTCGTTGATGGATGTCTTGTTATGGACGGAGTATTGGAGGGAACAATGTTGCTTGTGATTGAGATTCTTCTACATCCTAAGCATGTACACAACAATCATCTACAAAGAGAATGTCATAAACGAACGAAAAAAGAGTGCAAGTCTTAATGTGTGGTGGATTCACTAGATAACCATCTTATGTGGCGATCACAACCTCCTTTATTTTACAAAAGATAATGTTGTTAATGTTGATGGTGGAGGTATGTTGAGTTGCATAGTAATATCAATGGCAATACCATATATGGGGAGGTTAAGAGTAATGTTGCAAGGATAAAACTAGTCCAAATTTGAGATAGGACAATCAAATTTGGTCCTTGAATGTGCAATAAAACAACATTATCTCATCCTCCATATTAAAGTTCACGACTTAAGTCTGCTTAAGATATTGAATCATACAAGGACTATTGAGTATTAAAGTCTAATATGCAACCTAAAGAGTACTATATATTATTCAAATATGTTACATAAGAGAGGTTAAGAAACCAAGTATGAATTTATTCATTATTTTTATCCAATATTTACATATACTCATTTCAACCGTTTAAAGACTTACTCATCCTCTTTGTTTATAATTTAGTGTACACTTGAACATAAATATTTTGACATCGTTGAGCATAAGTTACACATCTTAATAAAGACATGTTAACGACTCTGTTAACCATTGATTATTGAACTATCTCTAAAAATCAATTTCTTAATATATTTTTTAATTATTTTTTAATAATTAACATGAAATATACTTTTTGTGATAATTTTATAAATCAAATAAAAAATGTGACAAAGAGGTTGAATGTGAATCAATACATATCTCCTAATTATAGTAAAAATCATACTAGCATAAAAACTAGTTTGAAAAATTCAATATGGTGTTTATTTTTTCATTACTAAGTTTGATTATTTCAATAAATAAATTGAAAAATGATTAATAAATTTTAAAATTTCCATGAGTGTGATGATTTGTTGACATGTGTTTAATGTATAAAAAAACATAAATATAAATATAATATATTTGAAATCATTATATTAATAAATGTTATTTACCAAGGACTTTTTGAATGAACAATTTACTACCAATATGGAAAATAATGGAACAATCAATATTCACTCACAATCATGAAAATTAATTATTTATATTTGCTACTTGTCTTACTCATACTAGAAAAAAACCACTTCATGTTCCTACAGAAATTGGCTTAATATTCGATAACTATAATGATCACTAAAATATTTTATAGGTCCAAAAGTCTATAAATATCATCTTAGGAAGTATTCTTGACACACTCAATACTTTCATTCATTACTTACTTTTTCACATTCTCATACTCATTGTTACTGATGTCAAAGAGTTTTTTTTACAGGTGAACTACCACTCAACTTTCAATTATAAAACTCGATAACTCTTTACAAAATAAGTTAATCGACTCATATGCTCGGATATTCACCTTAAACGATTTCAACTCATCATCAATTAGACAAGTACATTATGTATAATTTTAAAGTTAAAATAAACTTGACTTCTAATATATTATACTTGTTTAATGAACTTCAACACTAACATATTTAAGATATTGCAATCTTTGCCACACTAGTCAATTTGTGTGAACTTTTTCATATGTTGATTAAGACACGAAAGAATTCACCAATAAATTAACGATCATATAGACTTGAGAGATATATATGATTGCTACATAGTATAACATGTATTTATTTAAACTACAAAAGTACTGTATTTTCCCTTCTAAAGTTTAACTTTCATGTCTTTCAAATCACTATATACTTATTATTAAACTTTTTTAATAAATGCTATTTTATTCTGATATCATATATTAAATTAAGAAGTTATTCATTATTATTTTTTCTATCATTTGTTGAATTTATTTAAATATTTCTTTAATCTAGATAGAACAAAATGATTTTTTATTTTGATTCTTTTATAATTGTTATTTTATTTTCATTCTTCTCAAACTTGAGAGCAGTGCTCACATTATGAAATGAGTACATTTTAGTTTAAATATATAAAAAAAAAGTTTACTTTGATCTTTATCCTTCCTAATTTTTTAATAATAAGTTTTGATCTCTCAACATTCATTCTATATAAATAAATAAAAAGTATTTTAGAAATCCTACAAAATTTAAAGACATAATAATAATAATAATAATAAAATTTGAACTAAAATGGACGGGTACATTTAATAATAATTGGGTACGATTAACAAAGCCCGTGGAATATTATTAGTTGCAATCTGGACAAACTTGAAGATAACTCCAAACCCACTTTATACTTTTAATTAATGACAATTTTTTAGCACTTTTTACATTTTTTTACGATAGCGTAGTCAAAAGTTTATTATGAATTATATAATCTAAAATTAGAAAAAAAAATTATATAATTTGAAAGTAAATGTGTTATACAATATAGTGTAACACCTTTTACTTTGTTTTACTAAATTAAAAGTTTGTTTAACCAAAATTCTGATAAAGGAGTTTAATTTATTAGCTTGTAACCCTTTTTATAATCATTTCATGAAATGTTTGAAATCATAGTTAGATTTATTTTTCATCATTTCATTGCGTTTTATTCCTTTCCATCAAGTATCATCAATCAATCATAGGAAACAAACTGGCCGTAATAAAATTAAAGAGAAATATTTTAAGCAAAGGTTAATTTTCCCCAATAAATTACTGTGCCCACATGCTCAAAGGAGATTTTTTTTTCTATGGAAAAGAGAATAAATGTAATCATCTAACTTTCATTTTCTTGGTCTAACATTCTAGAATTGTTCAAGTGGATTAAGCTTTTTGATGGAGAGTGCTTTTTCCTGCATTTCCATCCCTTCTTTAGCCACCCCATAGTAAATTTGATTTTACTATTATGCTTTTCAATAAAATAATATTAAAAATTTAAAAGTAAACTTAATTTTACTCTTTTCCACTTTGTTTTAGCACTTTGCCTCCTTTCACCCAGAATCAGCAGAAGCGCGGCAGCACCCATCCCTCTCCTTCAAAGAACCAACAGTTCACCTCCTTTTCTTCAAACCATCAACAGACCTTCATCCTCTCCCAGCAGCCCCCATCCTCGCCTTCAAAGGAGCACCATTCACTTCCATTGTAAACTCCAAATCACTCTTCAAGCATTGAGCCTCTTCATCCAACACTGAAAAGGTTAGTTCCGGATTCTTTGTAGAGGAATTGTTTTAAAGCATGCATTGTCTTTGTTCCGCATCACCCAAATTTTTAAATATGGTAGTGTGTAGTTAGGTTCCGTATTTAATAATTCGGTAGTCTTTTTCAATAGTTCCAAATTGTGTGAGTTCTGGATTACATAGGTTTTCAGATTAAATAATCCGGTAGTGTTTAATTAGTTCTGAATTATATAATCCGGTATGTGTTTTTGAATGTTTCGGATTACGTACTAGTGTTGTTGGTTAAGTTGGTTTCGGATTAGATAATCCGGTAGTATTAATTTTAGGATTTTGGATTAGCTAATCCGGAAGTGACTTTTTTTTGGAGTTTCACGTATGCAATCTTGTTTAGTTTATTTTGTTTCCCGTTGAAGAACTTTTTTTTATATTATGTGCCATGGTTCACCTATGACAGATATGGCTAAAATAAGAGGTGGTGGATCTTAGGGTCATGATCGAACAAGACCAACGACATTCGTCCGTAGAAGAGATCGAGGTGTTGTGGAGGAAAGAATTGGTGTTGAAGTTAATATTGATAATGACAATCAACAAGAATTACATGATGATGGGCAAGTGGACCAGGGAGAAGGGTTTCCTCGAGGACCTTCTGATATGTCTTTGTTGGTAAATTTTGCTGACCATGTTGCTGTTAAGCTTTGGGATGGTGAGGTAAGAACGAAAAAACCTTCAATTAAATTGTTTTTGTTAATTATTGTTTAAATTGATTTAATTATATTAAATATATACAAATTTTGTATTAGGATCGGGGAGAACTTAAATTGGTATCCCACGGTAGGAAATTACGTAAATTTGGGATGCCTCATGCTGAGATTGAAGTTCTTATACAAAATTCTGGATTATTTAGTCTGTGCAATATAAGCTATGAGGTGGGGGACAGGGGGGTGATTTCAGCCTTTGTTGAAAGGTGGCATGCTGAGACAAACTCCTTCCACCTTCCCATAGGTGAGATGACCATCACACTTGATGATGTGTCATCTCTTTTACACCTCCCCATTTTGGGTCAATTCCCTACGTATGTGCCCTTAGAGTACAACAGAGCTGCAACTATTTTAACTGAGTTATTAGGGGTGGAGAAGGCTCGTGGGAAGGTTGAGATGAGGCGTCCACGTACGATTGAGTTGTCTTCGAGATATATATGCAGAATGTTGCGCTCAAGAGGCTTGGGAGTGTGCTGCTAGAGCTTACTTGTTGCATGTGGTTGGATGCACTATTTTGGCAGATAAAAGTGCCACATATGTATCTGTTTCGTACTTGTTGTTATTCAACAATCTTCGTATGTGCGGTGGATACACATGGGGAACAGCATCACTTACACATCTATATGAGCAGTTGAGGGATGCCTCCTACTTTAACACAAAGCAGTTGGGTCGTTATGTGACACTTGTTCAAGTATGAGCTGATTCAACCCTGTATAAGTATAAAACATAAAACAATTAGACGTTATACATGTTCTAAACAAAGTAAAGGCATTGATATACCTGTTTGATGTTGTATTTCCCAAATGCATTAATGAATTTGTCCAACACTTTACAAATTTTTCTTTGTGCGGAATAATCCATGTGTTCTTCACATATTCAACAAGTAATGGCCACGGTGAACAAATAGTTTCAAAACTTTTAACAAACTCATCAAATTTAGCAATATATGTACAGTCAATGATAGTCCTCCATGAATCCATCACAACTTCCCAAGCCTCGGCAGAATCAACCAACATTTTACACTTTGCTTTAACATTCTTATTGATATGAAACCGACAAAGAAGGTTTCTTGCTTTAGGAAACACAATATTGATGACATTCATCAAAGTAAGATCTTTATCACAAACAATTACTTCAGGCCCCACATGTGATGTCAAAAGTGACCCTCTAAACTTTTGTAGTGCCCATATGAAGTTCTTTTCCTTCTCGCTAGATAAGAATGCAAAACCTGCAGAAAAGGACAAACCTGTACAAGTCACACCAACAATCTGAAGCAAAGGCAGTCGATATTTGTTTGTTTTGTAAGTCGTATCCATTAAGAATACAATGTTAAATGCATTCAAAAGTTTCACAGCATCAGGATGAGTCCAAAAATATCACTAACAATATTGGAAGACTCATGACACGTACTCCAGTGAAGATAGTTGTCACGGTCTAACAACATCATTAACTGTTGTAATTCAGTTCGTGGTCCTCTAACTGATCTCTTGTATGAGTATCTTGCATTGTATACTTGCTTTATTGTTGTCATATTATCCTCATTATTCTCCTTCAAAGTACGTAGTATGCTACTCGGTTTAACCATGCTTTTAGTTATATCAACAAGCATGGAATGTTCATTCTCTTTTAATTTGCCCGCATATGGATGACCAACTAATGTATCATACAAATCATGATTATGAGTACCACATATTACCTTAAGTACCCAACCTTGACCTTTTCCAATAGGTTTACCTCGCAATTTAAAGGGACATTGACATTTTCGAGTACAAGTTACAATAACCTCCAAACCATCCTTATACTTTCTGTAACTACCCCCCATTTCACAGCCTAACAAGACATATATTTTTCTCCATTGCTTTCCATTTGCTATGTCAGACCTAATAATAACAATAACAAAACCAAGTCTATAAGCAACCCTACGGACCCATTCAAGTAAGTCTTCTCGCGAAGGAAAAACCTACACAAAGTTATTCAAACAATATTACAAAATCACTTCTTCAAATTATAAAGCAATAAACATAAATAGAATGAAATTTTATTCACCTCATCTGTTGTAAATTGAGTACCATAGTCCTCTTCAACTAATTCATGTTGATGCACAATATTCATTAATTCTTCCATATATATCATTTCTACTTCATCCGATCTTTTTGTAATCAATCCAACCTCCATGTCCATACTTACACCTTCGTTCACAAAACATAAATTTCTATTTTATTCTAATTTTCATAAATTCACACAAGTATGCAAAATAAAAACAACATTCAATTACCCTTTTGGATTGTGTAATCCATAAGTCAAATAGTACCTTCCAGATTAGATAATCCGTAATGCATTTCACAACTTCAAAGTGACTTCCGGATTGTTTAATCCATAAGTCAAATTAAAACAACAAATTGTATTCTGGATTACATAATCCATAATTCATATTTGAAGTTCTAAAATGACTTCCAGATCATGTAATCCATAATTCATTTTGTACCGGATTACACAATTCGGAAAAGTGAGTATGTTTGTTCCGGATCCGGTTTACCTCCGGTTTAACTAATCCAGATCACTTTAATGTTGTCTTACAAATTGTAAAAATATTCTGGATTATAGGGGTGGATAACATGAAGTTCATTGCTTAAATTGTTACGGATTATACAATCCGGTGATCTAGCGGATTAACCCAATTCGGAAAAATAAGTGTTTAAAGCACCGAAGACTTACCTTACAATGACGAACTGAGAGTACGAGCCGTGAAGACCACTCACCACTGCACAATGCTGGCACCACAACCACGGTTACCACTGGCACTACCACCACAAGCACCACTATCACCACGACTACGGCAAGCAGCAAGCACCAAGGACCAAGGACCAAACACCTTCGTTTTCACTATGCGAAGAAAGGTAAAACAAATTTTCTATTTTTATCTTTTTTTACTGAAAGACAATTTTGGAATTTTAAAAGTGTATGGAGGTGGCTGAAGAAGGGATGGAGGTGCAGGAAGAAACACTCTTTGATGGAAAGATTGAATAATAATAATGGGCCAGATCCATTCTGAAAATTTGTTTATGAGCTTATGCATGCTGCACCTAACAAATTTAGGGTGTTTTTTTCACCATACATTATTGTGAAATAACAAAATTAACCTGGGACACCATATATTCATTGGATGTGTAAAAGACAAAATTGTTTGTCATACCCTTTCTCACCATCATTCCCTTATTGTTGTCACTCCCTTATTTATGTGTTGTTCATGGTAAAAAAGTTTTAGATTCTATTTAAAGGTGTTCTAAATTGGAAAATCTTCAAAACATTTTTAGATTGTATAGTCTAAAATAAAAAAATACTTACATATTGTGTAATTTAAAAATCCTTTTATATAAGACATATGACTTTTAGATTTTACAATCCAAAAATATTTTTTGGATTTAACAATTTAAAAGTTTTTTTCATATAACAAATGACTTTTAAATTATACCATCTGAAAGTCACTTTCAAATTCACAAGTTTATTCAAAATTGCACAATTTTTTTTTCATTAAATTGTTTTTTAAATTATGTAATTTAAAATACAATATTAACTTCTAGATTAAACAGTGTAAAATTTTACTCCAAATTTTGTTTCAAATTGTGCAATCTCACGTACTTTCTCAAGTTTTTGGACAGGAAAGTTTACAAAATATACAATTAAAAAAGCTTTAACAATGCAAAAAAAAACTCCCTAATTTCCAATATAGAATTTGTCTAAAAAAGAAACTTCCTAATTTCGATTATAGAATTTGGGCTGGGCTTAGGAGGTTGAATTTTCTGTACCTTTCGGTTTTTACAATATATTTTTGAAATAGTGATCACAACATTTTTTAATAAAATTTAGTCAATAATTAAAATTGAAAAATTGAAAAATTGAAATGCATTTCAATTATAAGTATTGTTTATTAATTGGAATTTAATTTTTAACTCAATAATCTATAATTAGGATCACATTAAATAGAAGTATAAGTTGTTTAAGCGAAACTTTAATTTTGATTGAAAAATAATATAAAAAATACTTATAGAAATTTATCTAAGTTTTATTTTCATTTTTTTTTCAAAAGAATGTAGTAGAGATTTTTTTTTTCTAAAATGTTTATTTTCATTTGTAAAATGTAATTTGTTTCACAAATCTGTTACTCGTATTGGAATATTTTATTTTCAATATAAATATTCATCGTTTCGTATAAGCTTACGACGTTTACCTTCTTAATATAACGTTATTTAAAAAAATATAATATTGTCAACTGTAATCTCAGTTTGTGCAATTTAAACTTTTATTAATAATAATAATAAAATTCAACCCCATTAAGGTAAGCCTATCATATTATTAGATATGATTTGTGACTCTATATATTTTAAGTTAATTATGAAAAATTAAAGATATAGTTTTTGAAAATGATATTTTAAAAATGGGTTGAGATTTTTTATTTATTTGTATGATAAAAAGGAAATACTTTTGAAGAGGAAGGATTTATTGCACTTTCAATAAATAAACTTTAGGATTACAACATTTTATCCAAATCTTAATTTATATATATATATATATATATATATATATATATATAAGTTTTGCGATTTGATATCATATTGTGTGTAATATAGAAGAAGTACTCCTTAAGCCAAGCAATTCCTGCAATATCAATTATTTATTTCTTTGTAAATTGGTAAAATTGATTTTTGAAAACTTAAAATAAAAAAATACACACATATATATATATATTATTTTGTTTCTTAATAAAAAATTTACTACCTTTTTACTTGTATTTATTAAATTATGAGTAATCCAATAAATGATAAGTCAATAGTTAAGAAAGAATGACATGCTTATTTATTTTTTCCTAATAAAATTATAAATTTTGCTTTTGCTCTTTTTTTTTTTTTTTTTTTTATCTTTTAGAAGAATTATAAATGAAATCATAAAAACATAAAATTATGATAAGAATATAGTCTCTTTAAATGCTAAACTAAAATTTGACAAGGTTTATAGGACATGGAAATAATATTCTCACATACTACTTTCTTAGTAACATTTAATGATTGATTTGATTGAAATAAGAATAAAATGATTGAGCTAAACAACTGCCGTTATTCCTTACATGAAAGACCAAATTCTAGATTCACCATTTATTCCTCTTGTCATTGACACTACAATGTTCTCAAAGAAAACTATGTAGTAACTAATGAAGATGTTCATAAGGTTAATGGTATCAACAATAACATCTTTCTTCCTCATCATCCTCACCATAGAAAGTGTTTGCTTTTGTTTTATTCATCTTTACCCTTAACTCCTATTGTGTAATTACTACCTATCATATTACAATATATAAATAAACAATATTTAATATGACATTATTTGATTTAATTTTTCTTTTAAAAAATAGAAGCTAACACAAGGTATGTATAAAATATTGGTGGTTAAATCGGTGGCTAAAATAGAGGTGATAGCGACCACCATTTTCGGTCGCTAATGAATTAAATTAATTAATTAAAAAAAAAATTTTGGTGGCTAAATGGAGACCGCTTTAGCGACTAATTTGGTTTTGGTGGCTAAATATTTTTCTTAATTACAGCGACCGAAAAAAGCCAAAAGAATACGACTCTAGGGGTAGCTATTTTCAATCAATCATATAGTATATAGTTTTGATCGTTGTTGTTTTTTGTTTGTGTTTATAAGGTTTTTTCCGAAAGTGAAGGCAAGATGTTTGAAATTCCTATATACAGGCTATTAATCAATTTAGAAATATTTTCCGAAACTGGTTGTTGTTTGAATGTAGACAGGCATACAGAGACACATGGATCAATAGAATGAAGGAAAAATATAACATCATAAATATAAGAAACATGATAAACATTCCAGACATATTTCTTCATTCAAACGACCACCACCTCCACCCTCTGAAATCGTAAGTCAAGTCATATTCAACTAAATTGTCTCTAGACAAGAGTAAATATCCAAGAATGAAAAATCTCACCAATAAAGTTAACGTCTTTGATGTGCCACCCCTTTCAATTTGTAATTCAATATTCTTGCTCACACTGTCATCAAGTAGAGTCTCCAGTTTCAAGAATTGGGTAATGACCTGCAATGAATTTTACAAAGTTAAGTTCTACAAAACAAATTAGAAATGAGACTCCTATGTCTAAAGCCAACAACAAATTAATGCAAGCAATCAAATACCTCCGTTCGCACCTGCGTTCTCCTCCCCTCGCACCGTTCGCCTCCGCTCGGCTCCGCTCACACCTACATGCCTCTGTTCGTACCTCCGTTCGCACCACGACCACCACCCACAAATTCCTCCTCCTCCGACCACCGCCTGCAGCTTCCTCCGCACCTTTTTTCACTCCTATCAACAATTTTGGGTATTTGGTGCCCTAACAGCACCTGCAACTTAACTCTGAAGCTTACAAAAAAAACAAATTCCAAATTTTATCTAATTGTCACGTTCCTTTTTATTGAAGGCACCTTTTTATAAATAATATTAGAAACAAGTAAAAAAACTGTTATTAATAAAAAAATTAATAATTAAAAAACTATTTACAATTTAATTCTAATAATTTATTTATTTTTATAAAATTAAAGTTATTTTAAAGAGATCATTTTATTTAAATTTAATTATATAGCGTAATTTACTTTTTTTTAAAGGATTATTTTTATTAATAATAATATTTTGTTATGTAATTTTATTTAGAACTTTTATTTGAGCTTATATTTTAAAAACAATATTTAATAAATTTTATTTAAATTTAAGAAATTACAAATATATTTGACATATATTTTTTAAATAGAAAAAGAAACCAGTAATACAACTAATTATTTTTTAAACGGATGAGTACTCATTAATATTCAAAAGTGTGTGATCCTTATATAGTTTTTTAAAATAAAAATGAATTATTATTATTATTAATAGTAGTAGTAAAATAAACAATTATATTTAGCGACCAAAAGAAATTCGGTGGCTAAAAAATAAACCTATTTGGTGGCTGATTCAGTGGTAAAAATAAACAATTATATCTAGCGATCGAAACAAAATCGGTGGCTAAAACATAAATAATTTGGTGGCTGATTCGGTGGCAAAAATAAACATTTATATTTAGCGACCAAAAGAAAATCGGTGGCTAAAAAGTAAACATAATCGGTGGCTAATTCGGTGGCAGAAAAAAGCAATAAATTTTAGCGGTCGAAATAAAATCGGTGACTAAAAAATAAACATATTCGGTCGCTAATTCGGTTGCAGATATATTTTTCTCAATTTATTCGAAACAGCCACCACTTTAGCGACCAATGGTTTTGTCACTCTCATGTTCGATCGCGGATTCGGTCGCAAAACTAACTAACATGATAAATAATTCAGTCGGTCGTTATTTCGGTCGCAGATCTGACACTACGGGTATTTGATGGCTATTTCAGTTGCAAATTGCGACCACTAATTTTCGGTCGCTAAATTCAGTGACTAAATTGTTATTTCCTTGTAGTGATTATAAATAAGGATTCGTTGTGGTGGAGAGATTTCAAAAGAACTTAGAAGTTAGAGGAATGGAAAAACGAATTTGACGATAATGGCACGTGGGAATTGGGTACTGGGAAGAATGTAAGATTTTGGGAAGATAAGTGGTTGAAGAGATTAGAGTTAAGGAATGAATTTCCAAGATTGTAAGGTCTTTCTTTATATAAAGATAATACATTGAATCAAGTGGGGGAGTGGCCTGATGTTAGCTAGATATGAAAGTTGGGATGGAGAAGGAACCTGTTTGTTTGGGAGTCAGATCAAGTAGATCAATTGTTGTCTCTGTTGGTCAATAAAAAAATGGTCAAGAAAGATGCTGAATTTGGAAAAATTGATAATTGGATTTGGAGGGAGAGGTATTATGGGAGGTATACGGTTAAGTTAGCTTATACAATTTTAAGGAGAGAAATAAAAGGCGGAGATAGTTTAATCTTTGAACAGTTTTGGAAGATAAAGTCTATCTCATTTGCACAAATAACTGCTTGGAGAGTGTTACAAAAGACATTAGTAACAATGGATAATTTGTCTAAATATGATGTTATTTTACTAAATAAGTTATGTTTTGTGTGGTGTGGAAGAAGAGTCTATAAATCATATGTTTTTAATTGCAAAATTGCTTGACTTATATGGGGGATGTGTTATAATTGGTTGGGGGTGTTGACGATTAATCATTATGATACGAAATCACATTTTATGCATAACAAAATTCCTTTCTTGAATGTAATGAGTAATAGAATTTTGAGGAGTACATGGTATCAATAAATGGGGAGATTTGGAAACATAGGAATTAATGTATATTTAAAAATGATAGAGTCGATCACGTAGAAGTTTTCACTATTGCACAAAAAAATGTTTGGTCATGGATAATAGAAAATGAACATGTAATTGATTTTTCTTATTCAGATTGATGCTTGGAACTTTTGGAATGCAAGAGATATATTACAAAAGGTAATTGAGTTGTTATTCTTCTTCTATGTTTTATGAAATATTTTCTGGCTTGTCGTAGACAAGACCATAGTTTGCTTTTTTTTTTTTCTTCTTACAGGTTGTTGAATGCGGGAGGATTTTGGTTTGCGTTTCATTGGTTGGAGGGAGTTCATTTCTTTGGTTTGTAATTTGCAAAATATTGTCAAATGTTTTAGAGCGGAAAGGTTGTGCAGTGTATGCAGGGTCAAAGATCTTGGGTTAGTTTGCTAGGAGAGAAAAACTACTATGAAGGGAAGGAGCCTTGTTGAAATTCAAAGATGGAAGGTTGAAGAAAATATAAAGCACAGATTGTGGCGTTTAATGATTGTGGTTTGGGCTTTAGCATAAGAATTTTTTATTTTTGTTTAGAACTTTTTAATTGGAAAACAAAGTAAGGTTTTGAATGTCGTGTAATGTCCTTATGAAATATTAGATTTGCAAATTGTGATAGAGGAATTACCTATTTTTTTTTTATGTTTTTTTTAAGTTGGACAAGTAGAAATAGATGATAATGATTTAGGTTGTGATGTATAAGGGTTAATGTATCTATGAAATACACTTTTTTTTTTTATCTTGTTGATAAAAAATAAATAAATAATATTGTGTATATTGTTAAAAGTTATTATTATTACTATTATATATTCTATTTAAATTTGCATGCATTTTAAATGTTAAAAACTGTAAAATAATTGATTAATGATATGAAATTGTAATATTATATCATTTATACACTTATTATCATTAAAGTAAATAGTCGGTTTTCAGTTTAAATTTTTATTTTTTTATTTTGTTAGTTTTATTTATACTTCTTTAATGATTTAAGTGATCGGGCAAGTGTTTCTTTATTTCATATTCAGTAATGTTTATTAAGGAGATATGTAACAAACTTTGAAGGGATAAATAATTTTAAATTTATAAAACTAAAAGTTAAAAATATAATATTCATTCTTCAAAGTTAACTGTATATTAACAAAAAGAAAAACACATATTCAATTACCTCAATCATTAACCAAGTTCAAACAAAATTAATAGAATTAAAGTTTTTATATCAAGTTTTTTTTTTATAATAAAAGAAAAATATGTTTTGAAATTATTATCTATCTTTCTTCTTCTTCTTCTTCTTCTTCTTCTTCTTATTATTATTATTATTATTATTTTACTAATATCAATTTAATTCCCATCAAATAATTGAAATTTGAATAATGCCTTAAACGATTTTACGAAACAATGCGAATAGGGATACATTGGGAAGTTGTTTTATTTTGAGACGTTAGCTCATTCTGCAAGAAATGATCGATTACAATTTATCACATTGTGATTTCAATTATCATCTACTCAACTTTTATTCTAGTAAATTAAACACGTTTTTTTTATGCTGTTTGGTTCCGTTGTTTTCCCAAATAATTGATATCATACCTAAATAAAAATTAGTTAAATCCAAACAATTGAATTTGTGTTTAATATATATTTATGAAAGTTAGCTCAATTAATCCAATATGTCCGTGATTTATCAGAAATTTCTTGACATATGTTTAATTTTTATAAATAAATAAAAAAATACTTATTTTATCTCTCTCCTGTCAATATATTTAATGAGGATTAAAATTCTTCAAGTTTTTTATCAAGTTATTATCTAATTTTATATGATATTATTTTCTTTTAAAATTTGATAATATATTTTATTTTATTAAATATTGAATTATATTTAATTGTTAATGATTTAACTATAATTCAATTACAGTAACTTTAATAGTTATTGATGCATTCACTGGCTAATATGTTTTTAAGCATATATTTGCATTAAACTATAGTTTTAAATGACATTTAATTATATTTTTTAGAATAATCCATTATCAAGAATAATTTTCAGAATTCTGAATCCTAGTGGAGACTGATAATATAATTATAATTATAATTAATTTAATAACTATTTAAATTATAATGTGTTGATTCAGTGACTAATTCTAACACGTTTGCATTAACCTATCATATCATTGAACTTTTCATTAGTTTTGTATAATGAACATTATACTCATGCAAACATTGACGAGATTAATCAATTCGCCATTTGAAACTTTATTTGTAGAATGTTGTAGATTTCTTTTTCTTCTAGTTATTAAATTAAAATTATTAATCACTCATGCACACACATAAGTGAGTTATATTGGATTGCAAGTTTAACCCTTCTGGTACACGGCTCTAAGGCATGGAATCTTCTATTAATGTTGCCAATTTTTTTCCCAACAACATGTCAATAACTAATAAACTAACATTCCCATGCAAGATTTAGGTTGTAAAGAATCAAGTGGTTGAAGAATAATATTAGAAGAAAAAAATCCAAAAATAATGTCAAATATAACATTTGAAAAAAATTATCATTTTATATATGTAGATTTTATAGTTTTTAGTTAGATTTAAATTATTTTATAAAATAATATTGAATTTTATCCTGAATTCATTAAAAAATTATCGTGAATAACATATTTACTATAGAATATGTCAAATAGCAATATATAAGTGAAAATAAACAACATCTTATAAGTCAATTTTATAAAGTTGAGTTAAACTTAAATTCTATACTTTCTTAAGATGGTATTACAAGTATTCATAATCTATTCTAGTAAGATATTGAGCACCGTCTCACATTGTCTGTCGGTGAATCACTTTGATACTAAGATACATTTCATGATGTTTTGTCATTTTAATATGAATGTTCCGTTGTCCAGAGCTTGGGGGGCGAGGTGTGTGGATTGTTTTTATAGGTGAAGTATGAAAACATAGGAATAAGAGGGTCTTTAAGAATGGAAAAGTTGATTATTTAGAGCTCTTTGTGGTGGTACAAAGAAAAAACTGGACTTGGATTACATGTAAAGAAAAATCTATTGAGTTCTCTTATTCTGAATGGTGTCTGAAACCATTGGTATGTATGAAATATGTTAAGAAATAGTGCTTCAGATTTAGAGAATTTGTATAGCTAACCTCTTGCTTTAGGGGAAAAGTAACAATGTGTTTTGCAAGTTTGAGGGGACGTTCTTACGTTACAAGTGGACCTATGATTTCTATTTGATGATTTATATTTGATGATTTTCTAGAAATGTTAAATTATCTTATATGACTAGTCAATTCAATATTGCACTTCATATAAAGTGTATTACACTTAAAATTGCTTTTAATTTCTACATTGATATGAAAAAAGTCTTTTTGAAAACCTCAATTATATTAGGCACCACGTGATTTGTAGATGATTAGAAGCAAATGAATTATGTGATTCTTCTTGATTGTTGTTGGCACAGGCTTGACACTTAAACTGAAGAAGAAAGTGCAGATGTCTTCATGTATAGGGAGCAAAAATCTTTGTGATTTTACATCTTTTGTACTTGTTTGTTGTGAAATGATTCAGTTTGCTCCGCTTTAGCGTGTCTTAGTATGATTGTTGTAATTGTGGTGCAAACTAATTCCATATTGTAAGGGTTTTATGCTTTTGTATGATGGTAGAGAATATGACAAATTACTCTACTTTGTACAAGGGTCAAGTCATCCCTTAAATATTTTTTTATTTATTGTTTGCCGAGTAAAAAAAAAAAAAATCCTTTTACTTTTTATTTCTATTATATTATTGAGTTTTTTAGTCACTTAAAATTGCTTTTAATTTCTATATTAATATGAAAAAACCCTTTTGTTCTCTCTTATTCAGTAGAATATTATATGCACATGATTGTTAGTGAGAATCACAACATGAACCATGACTCAAATATTCTACCTATAGAGGCAGACATTTACAATTACTATTTTGATAATCCATAATTTTATTTCTTTTACGTCAACTTCAAGGAGACCTTCCACCGCACCCCTCTCCTCCCCCACTATTGCAAAAATGCCCACTAAATTGTCTCATCTAATTTTTCTTTGCATTAACATATCAAGCATTCACACCTATCAAATCCCCACGAATTCCACGTTTCATTCGCCCCCATCCCTCATCTCTCCTTCTCCTTGCGCCCACCTCTCTCTTTCTCCTCCTCACATTCTACATGTCCCAAATGTTACAATGACATCAACACTTTTGTTTCATATTACTTCGTCACATGTGTCTGTCCCTATATATATACATATATTTATATATATGTCCATCGTATCACGTTTCATAGTATCTACAAATAAACTTTGTAGCAGAAATGACGAAAAACAACAGCCCTCAAGATTGGCCTGAGCCAATAGTCCGGGTTCAGTCCTTGTCCGAAAGGAGCATAGATTCAATTCCTGATAGATATATCAAGCCCCTAAGTGACCGTCCATCTTCTGCTGTTCTTGATGATGATACCAACATCCCAATTATTGACCTTGCAGGGCTTTCCGGTGACCCAGAAGCTCGAGCCTCCACGCTCAGCCAAATCTCTGAGGCCTGTAATGAGTGGGGCTTCTTCCAAATCGTAAACCATGGGGTTAGTCCTCAATTGATGGACATGGCTAGGGAAACTTGGCGCCAGTTCTTTCACATGCCATTGGAGGAGAAGCAGCAATATGCAAACTCCCCAAAAACTTACGAAGGGTATGGTAGCAGGCTTGGAATTGAGAAAGGTGCCATTCTTGATTGGAGTGATTACTATTTTCTTCATTACCTTCCCTTGTCCTTGAAGGACTGCAACAAATGGCCCTCTCAGCCTCCCTCTTGCAGGTATATATTTAATATTATTTCTTCTTTAAAAGTGATTTTTTTCTCTTGACAATTCATTTCAATATCAAAGTTTATTGTCTTTCCTTTACTGTACGGTGTTGGGTTGTTTTATGGAGTTGTGTTTCGGTATCTAACATGTCATCATCCAATTACCCAAAAAAAACTAAATCAGGATTATATATATTATTAAGAGGTGGAGTTTAAACTTAACTCATCTTCATCAAACTAACTTATAAGGTTTGTACTAACTTATATACGATGAAATGTTACAATTTTTAGTTAGATCTTCAACCCACTCTCCTCACGTTGATACTACCAACTCAACTCATATGTGAGACTATATATTATGGACGGTTTGATAAGGGATGACCTAATAAACCTAACAAATAATCACTAAGATAAATTCAAAATAACTCTGATAAAGTTAATTATAAGTTTAACTCAATCTTATAAAACTAATTTATAATCCAATATATATGATATTTTGTATTAATTATTTTTGTCCGACGTTCTATGATCCGACAATCCTTTTGTACATAAAACATGCATGCATAATACAACTTGTTTTTGAAATGGAAGAATGAGATTGGCTTAGGCTATTAATTACTAAAGTTGAATTAATGCAGGGAAGTGTGCGATGAGTACGGAAGAGAGGTGGCGAAGCTGTGTGGGAGGTTGATGAAGGTTCTGTCGATAAACCTAGGATTGGAAGAGGAAGTGCTTGAGAGAGGTTTTGGAGGAGAAGATGTTGGAGCATGCATGAGGGTGAATTATTACCCAAAGTGTCCACGCCCAGAATTGACGTTGGGTTTGTCTTCCCACTCAGATCCTGGAGGCATGACCCTCTTACTTTCAGATGACCAAGTCCCTGGTCTTCAAGTCCGAAAAGCCCACAATTGGATCACCGTGAAGCCTCTTCCTCATGCTTTTATTGTCAATATTGGTGACCAGATTCAGGTCAATACTCTCTCTCTCTCTCTCCTTGTAAAGAATGTTTAGCTACAAATTCATATACATGCATCTGTCACATGGAGGGGCATATCAAATTGTGTGTCATTTTTTTAGTTTTATCCTTCGTCGGATTTTTGGATGCGTATGGTCTTTTCAATGTTTCTGCACACACATTAATTATTAACTATATTTATTTAGTTCACACGTCAGAATACTTCAAGCAAATGTTTCCTTCATTTACTATTTCCTTTCATAAAATTAATAAAAAAATAATAAACTAATTTATAAATTGATATTTAATATCAGTTATTAAGATTTAAAAATTAACTTCAAGTAAAAATTAAGATATATCTATTTCACTGTTTGAGAATCATTGTGCACACACAAAAATGGATAAACATGTTGGCGACGGGAACGATAAGGTCGTTCTTTTATTGGCATGACATTTCTAAATAAATAGGCTGAATCGTGCTTTTGCATTCTATATAAGTTTGTGATCGTGAACTTTATCCTGTATATAGTGGTTGTGGCCAATCATGCCCTCATCATATAAAGATATGATAATTATATACCATATAATTACTACTACATAATTGCACCTAGTAAAATATTATTTCTATCATGACTGTATAAGATGAAATATGTAAATTATGTTGACTACTGAAAAAGGTTAGAGCACGCTCCAATAATTCATACTTCAACTAAAACACTACTGTTTCTTTCTAAGATTGTACTATAAAAATTTAAAAAAAGACACTACACTGATTTAACTCTTACAAACCATGTAAATATGTACTAAACATTCGTAGATCTTTGCGTCCGATTTAAGTTTGCATGACGATGTTAGTTTGAGTAGGTTTATATGAATCTGAAAATGGTTATTTATTGTTGTGTTTGAGAAGGTTCTAAGCAATGGAAACTACAAGAGTGTGGAGCACAGGGTGGTAGTGAATTCAAACAAAGAGAGGGTTTCTCTGGCTTTCTTCTACAACCCCAAAAGCAACATACCCATAGAGCCAGTGAAGGAGTTGGTAAAGGCAGACAAACCTGCACTGTACACTGCCATGACCTTCGATGAATACAGACTCTTCATTAGATTGAGAGGGCCATGCGGAAAATCTCATGTCGAATCGTTGAAATCTCCAAGATGATCGATGATATATATATATATCTTGCATGCATTGTACTATTAATCATATATATGTGCACCAAACAGTTAATCTCTCTTATATGTGAATACTGTACCTAAACACGTACTTGTCTGAACAATTTGCCTATTCCAGGGAGGATATATACAATATAGATATGAAATTGATGTGAGAAAAAGAAAGTGTTAATATGTATGTTAATGGCTGAATAATTGAGTGGTCTATAAAATTCCTACTTCTGTAACTATTTGAGATTTGTGTCCCCATTCCAACCGATGACAGTGATAAGTACACCATGATTTTGAGGACAATATTTGTAGCTGTATCTACTGTATTAATTGTATGAGGCAAAGTTACTTGACAAGCTTGTTTCAAATTCAATGCTCTAAATTAATTATTGAACTCCACTCAGTTTTCTTTTCCACACTGCTTTTGGCTTTATTTCCAAAAGGATATTTTCAAAATGAGTGTTATTATGGTATATATTCTCGTATATATTAAGCAAAATGTATATCACATTTTGTCCCTACAATTATGGTGGTCAAATATAGGATTTTTTGTGTGTGACTGACTTGCTATTGATCCTTGAAATTTTAGTTTTTTTTTAAATGAATTGGGACATTTTAAATATTCTAATTAATTTATTTAATTCTTAGAAATGATCTACCTATTGAGTATCCTTTTAATAACAATATATACATACATACATATATTTATATATATATATATACATATACATATATATATACATATATATATAAAAGAAAAAAATATTTAACAATGCTCCAATTGTGCACACTCCTAACCTTACTTAGTAGCAATGTCCAAAAAATCTAAGCTTAAAAGAAGCAAAGAACTATATATATACATACATACATATATATACATACATATATATATATATATACATATATATATATACATATATATATATATATACATATATATATATACATATACATATATATATATACATATATATATAAAAGAAAAAAATATTTAACAATGCTCCAATTGTGCACACTCCTAACCTTACTTAGTAGCAATGTCCAAAAAATCTAAGCTTAAAAGAAGCAAAGAACTCTCATGGAGCAAATATGTACTAAACATTAACACACCTAAAATATTCAAATACATGTACATATAAGATGAAACACCCTAACTATTATGTAAACAATTATTATTTAATTAAAAATTAAGAGTTTTTTTATCGATAAAAAATAAAATAAAATAAAAAAAACATTCCAAGTGTTTCAACCCGATAACACAATTTTTACAAATTATAGTTCCTTTACACCTAATTACATCAATCTAAGTAAATGACTTGTCCCACATCTATCACACACAAGTGTTAACAACACTAAAAATACACTATGATAGAGAACAGTGATACATAAGCACATTTATTGTCCCCACTTTATATATGACATCAAATAAAATTTACTACACCTTTTATATTAACAATAAAAAATAATATAAATGAGTCTACCTTTTTACTATGAATTCTTTCTATAGTGGGCAACCAATTACAATGAGAATGAGAAAACATGAAAGTTTCCACGTATTTTATTAGAAAGTTTCCACTTATTGTATTAAAGGGGTGATTTTGTACTAATCAAATCGAATAAATAGGTAGTGATTCTTCATACAACTGTCCTCTATTTAAATAATAGAGGGGATAAACGATAGTTGTGGGAGTAGAACCGCTGTCTTTTTTGATGCGTTTAGGTATATATGACGATTTTATCCCACAACCGCCGTTTATACCTCTGCTATTATCCTAATTTGAATTCTGCGTCACTTACGCTTTTGTTCTCTACATTTTCGTTTCTTCTTCTTTGTGCTCTCTCTTCATTTTGTTTCAACTCTCTTCACTCATTGTCTTTTGTAAGTTCTTCCGCTTTTGTTCTCATTGCTTATTCTTTCACTTTCGTTCTCTGCTTATTCTTCCTCCACCCTCATTACTCATTCTTCCATTGGTTCATTGTCTTAGATTCTTGTTTGCTTTCGTCACCACTGTTGTTGTTCTTGTTTCTCTTATTGCTTCCACCACCGCACTCCGCTTTACTTCGCCGCAGTTGCCCTCCACGTCGTCGCTACCCTCCATCGCTACTGCTATCACCATTGCCACTTGAGGTTGGTGTTGTTTTTAATTTTTATGATAATTTATATATTTTATTATTTATTATAATTTATATTTTAGTATTTATAAATTTTTAGGTAATTATTATTAATTTATATTATATTAATTGTAGTTCTTATTAATTTATAAATTTTTAATTTATATTATGTTAATTGTTATAATAGAATTATTAATTAGTTAGATTGTAATTAGAGTAATATATATTATTTTATAAATAATTTAATGATTTATAATTAATATTTTTTATTGAATTGTATGTATTATTAAATTTGTTAATTTTATATTACACGTATATTTATAATTCTTTAATACGTGTTGATATTAAGTTCCGGGGTGTTCGATCCTCACAATTATTTTCTGTGAGAGACTCTTAGTTTCCCGTTTCAGATTTAATACATGTATTTGTCTACTACTTTATAATTTTAATTATTTTTAAAACATTTTTTAAAAAGTAAAAGAGGTTGTAGTGACAATAATTGTATTAAGTATCAAATTGTCCAAATAAAAACTACTAATAGACAATGGTTGCAAAATCGCTATATAATTGGAAAAAAACTGTTATCATTGACTTTTTTTTTCCACTAGTATGATTAGAAAAAAAAACTAATGAAATAACTACAATCACATTTTCATCTCACACTTAAATAAACATTCAACAAACACAATGCTTTTATAATGAGAATAATAGGTTTAGACCAAACTAACAAACTTAGTAAATTAAAAGGAAAATGATAACTAGAATCACATGGCACAATACTTTGATAGAGACGTTTGTGGGAGATTTGAAACACCTGGTGATATAAAGCATAGGGTCACTATCTGAAGCAATAATAAAAGTAGTGAGTGATTGAGTTAACATTATGGGAAGAAAGTATGGTATAAAGGAGAGTAGTCTCTATATGGGTAGGGGGAGATGCATTCATCAATTCTGAAAACAAGTGTGAGAGGTATATTTCGTATGCGGGGCATTTTATGAACACTACTTTTCAATGTGTATATTAAGATAATTTTTTTTTTAATAAAAACACTTTAATATTCATCTATTTTTGGACTCATTACTCCACATTAGCAAAATCTCAATGATTTTTTGCCTAACAAGCAAAAACACTTTTTTTTCTTCTATTATTAGGTCTTTGAATTTTAATCAGAATATATAAACTAATTTTCAGTTTTCGTTAAAGATTGTGTTAATTAATATGTTTAATACTGATTTTTAAGTTCAATTAGAAACAAAATTCACTTCAAACTTGAATATATATCGATGAAAAATGATATTTAAAAATTACAATAAATAACATTTTCTAAATTTGATAGCAAGGTTTTAACTACTAATTATTTAGTTTCTAAATTTGGTAGCAAAAAGTTTGGTTACTAATTAAATACCAATTTAAAAATCATTTAATAATAATAAAAAACAAAAAAATTTTAGTTTCTAAAATGCTCTCTAATTTAGTCACTATAACAACTGATTATTTTTTATCTCTAAAAAATTGTTTTTATTTCATAATTTTCTTGTAATGTATAGACCTTAATTTATTATATTTTATCTATGATTTTTATAACTAGATTACTTTTTGCTTGTTAGACATCCTAACAATGTGATCGAACATTAACTTCCACGAGTATATATATATATATATATATATATATATATATATATATATATATATATATATATATATATATATATATATATAAATAAATAAAAGTGAATTTCAAATTCCATTATTTTGATGATTTGAAATATCTTCTAAAAATTTATAAATTTTAATTCCCTTTTAATTTTCTCATTATTTTACTAAAAAAAATTATATTCACCAAATAAATGAATATTACTCTCTTAAATTACCATATCCAAATTCAAAATAAAATTATTTTTGTATCTCAAATTACTACGTTAAAACTTGGTTATCTGTATCTTATTTACAACAATAGTGAAGATTGATATATCATAAAACATAGAAATCGTTCATTCTTTTTCGATAAAAATAAGAAATAAACATAAATTCAATAATTACCCCCATATCATTGTACAACTCTCTGCTCCATCTCGAACATTAATAGTAGCTATCATAATTATTGAACCTTCTTGGTAGAATATAGCTATCAAATGTAAGACAAATACACACCCACAATTTTGTTTCACAAGAATTTTTATATATAGGGTACTGATTCTTAGTATGAATATGCTTAATTTTTTTTATTAACAAATAAAAAAGTAATAAATAAAAATATTTAAGGAATATTTTAACCCTTTAAAAAAACCTACATGAAATAACAAAAATTTTACATAGAATCTATCATGATAAAAAAAAAAAAACTCTCAAATACTAGATGCACATGATTCGAAACTTGCACTAGACATAAAAAAACATAACAATACACAAAAAAATATATCAAAGTCCTTTATCCCATTTAACAGTGTATTATGCCTTTTACCAAAAAATCACTATGTGGCTTGTTAGTGCACATCATATAAATCTTGACTACTTATTATATTAAGTATGAAATGCTTAATTTGATGCTTCCTGTTTTCAATTTAAATTCATAATATTTATAATAATATTTCAGTTTTATATATGATCAATTTTTTTGTAAAAGAAGACAAATCTTATCAACATTTTCTTTCACGGGGTATATAATTGTATTTTTGTGGTGCATCTGATTCAACATGTCACAATTCATTCTTGCTTTCATGTATCAGAATCAGATTATTATAAGAAACTTTCTTTTTAGTTCGTCGAATCTAGCTTCTATTCCGTTGTATTCTTCCATTGTTTATAGACCCAGCAAGATTCTCCACTTGATTGTCTTCAGTTAATAATCTGAAAAAAATAAGGTACGGATTGATACAATGAAAAAATTATAGACTTGCATAATTTCAATAAAAATATATACAATATTGTAAAAAGTATATTAATTATTATTTTATGAATAATGGTCCCAATTCATATAAGAATTTCTCACATAAACCAGAATATAGACTGGTTCCTCGCAGACCTAGCTCTAGCCAGTGGCCATTGTTGAACAAGACTGTTCAACAACGTGGGTCATTGCTCCTAACAGAATTACAAGAGTTGTTCATAAATAAAAAAAACCCACATGCTACCTTAATCAAATTCATGTCACAGGTGAGCTTTATCTCATCACAAGAAAACAAGTGTAACTGTGTTGAATATTCTAGAGCTTCATCATGCTCAAAAGTCAGTATTGTCAACTATTTATTAAGGTTTTCATAAAAAATAATATACCAATGACTACGTTTTTTAATCACGTGCATGAAACTGTGCACTGACACTTTGTTTATTTTTTCAAAAGGGCACTCATGTTGTCTCATAGTGAAAGTGAATCACCCTAATCTGGATTTGTTCATATGGGATTACGTATATACATGATGGGTTCGTTTCAAACTTTTTCTTTCTTATGAAATATTTTAACACGGAAAGACATGCCACAAACTTCTTAGTTTAACGTTTGTTTCGAAGAAAAAGCACACGTTTCTTTTCTTTTATAATTCATTGCAAAGATTTAACAAGTAACTAACACAGTTTTTTATGAAAGATAAACAGAACCAACTTGTGCATTTGCATGCTGTCAAATTGAATCAATTGTCGTTTGGATGATTTGAAATCTTTGAATCTGGAGAACTCTGAATGGTAGTTTAACCTTTAACGTCAGCGTCGTGAGGGAGATAAAGCCAATCTGGTACCTTTCAATCTTTTCAAGTAAGAAAAGTATAACCATCTTTGGATTCTGGTGAAAATTTTCCACTTGTGTGCAGTAGATCAAGTGGCAAACTGAAAAAAAACAAAATTAATATTAATTTTTTTTCTAGAAGTCTTCTATCTAAATATTTTGCCAAGATGCAAAAGTGATATGTTGATTAACTATATTTTGTCTTTGATGTGGTGAAGTATTTCTAGTAGAGGTGCTAGGTAGGTTCCCTACACGACATATCTGAAAAGGTTGTGCCACTCCATATACATGAACAACAAATTTGACATAAGTTTTGTCGCATTTGATTTCATATCAGTCGAAAAGAAATAGGTGACAAAACACGAGTTTAGTTTGTGTTACTGTTAATAACAGTTTAATAAAGGCAAGTAATGTTCATTGAATAAACTATTTGTATTCTGCTTGTCTAAAATTAGTCATTCAATCACACCAGAGAAGTCACAACATACATGTACGTAAAACAGTGAAAAACTCTTTACATACCCTAAGGGGAACATAGCACATGCATCGATTTAATGGCCAAATTTTAATGGATTATATTAGTGATGGTAATTATCTTCTTGGACAAAATTAGAATTCAGAGATGGGAGTTTAACCTAATTGAAATTATGTGTTAACTTCTGGTTTGTCGGCTAATTTATGCTAAAATAAGACTAAACATGCATAATAAGACTAAACGTGTGTTGGTTTCACTTGCACAAACTTAAGACGCATTTTATTTTTGTTTAAATTATAAAAGGTAACCCATGAAAAAAATATGACTTAAACTTTGATTGAACAACTTTTTCTAAAAACAAAAAATAGATAAACAAGTAAAATAAATTAAACTATAACTCTATAGTTTAACTTACTAAAATTTGGTGTTTATGAGAAAATTTAAATTAACTTTTTATTATTTTATCTTCTAAGTCCTTATGAAAAAATTTAAATGTGTGAAAACGAATGTTTAAATATTGATTATGCGCTAGCTTAGAAACAAACACTAAAAGTTTGGAAACAACATTAATTTGCATCGATTTGAAAATGGGACGCGTGGGTCAATAACACAAAATTATGCTTTTAAGTTTGAAATTATATTAATTATTATTTTAATTATATATTTATATTTATGTTGTTTTGAATATTTTTCTTAGTAATAAAAAACACTTTTAAATTGATAAAGATTATTATAAATAAAAAAATTAATTACAATTTTTATTTTTATTTTTTATTAACGAGACAAAATAAATAAATATAAATCGTTTTAAAGATGATTCAACACTTTTACATAACAATTCAGAAACGACCAACAACTCCTCTCAAAAGAGAGACCTTGAAAGCTTACCGGAAGTTGTCAACTCAAAACCAACAAAGACATCCAAAAAAGAAAAACACCATAAAACTGGAATCAATATAAATAATTTTTTATATGGACATCAATATCAATCAAAGGACACAATATTGTCATGGTAATCAAAATACAAAAGAGTGAGAAACAATCTTAACAAACTCCAACAAACTTTATTCCTATGTTTTTTTATTTAGTGAATCTTTTACTTAATTATTCAATTGTTCTTTGTGAATTCAATATCCGTCTTTAGGGACAAATTATTACTTCTGATAACACGGTACACTTGTTGTAAAAAAGTCATCACCCACTAAAAACATTCATCAAAATTCCTTCCCACTCCTCCATCCTACAAATCCCCTTTAGATCTCTCCATTAGAGAGAATCCTTGTTGTAACTCCTATTCTCTTTCAGACTTCTCCAACCTCCGTATTTAGATTCAAGAACCTCTTTCCACACACCACCGTTGTCTGAGCTCAAACGTCAAATCCATTTCTCCAACATAACCACATTAAATAACCTTAAATCCAAAATATCAAGACCACCAACTTCCCTCCAAGAAGTTTAAGTAATCTTCCTCCTTCTCGAACTCCAGCCTTAGAGAAAAATTTTCTGTAATTTCACAATTTCCTTCAATACCAAAGATGGTATCTTAACAAAGAAATGTAGAACAACATAATAGATGAGAGAACAAACTTAATCAAACAAATTCTTCTTGCCAACATTAAGAATCTACCTTTCCACTTACCTAATATGCTTTTAATTCTTTCCGGCTTGTAACAACTTACGCTCTCTGTCATTTTTCAACCAAAACAGCCTATTATATACCAATATAATGTTTTTCCTGAGTAGATAAATTAAAGAAAAAAATGTATTCTTATTTATAGTTAATATATGAATTAATTAAATTTTTAAAATGTTATCCCATGTAAGTTTCTTTTAACAATTAGTCTAAATAGGATAATTAAAATATACTCTAATATCTTATTAAAAATTAAGATTTAAATTTAACTTAATCTATAAAACTGAATTGGCTAGATAAAGTTTACACTTCACTTCTCTATTATAATTGGATTAGATAAAGTTTACACTTCACTTCTGTATTATAATTGGATTTTGATTGATATGAAATGTTCAAACATTTAGTAACCAACTTTGATTATTTCTTCATTCATCATCTTTATCCAAAAGTAACCTCTAAAATTTACAATTACAAAACCTAATTTCTCTTTCCCATTTTTCTTTCAACAAATAAGGAATAATTTGAATAAAAAAATTTAAGCATTTAAAAAATATTCTAACCCTGTATAAAAGTAAAGTTGTATGTCACTCAGGCACCTGAATCTCCTGTAGTTGCATTTCAGCCCCAAAACTGTTCCATTCTTTTGAGCCCCCAGATCAAATCAGTTGTACATTTACTATTACAAATGAATCTTAAAAAAAAGAAACACGAATATATTGTTATTTTTAAAATTCAAGCATAGAAAGCATTTAAAGTAACAATTTTTATATTCATAATTTCTTTCCACACTCGGCACATAAACATTGGTCTAATAACTTAATTATGTGTGATTCTTAGACTTAATTGTTACAATCTCTCTTAAAATTAAAGTTTATGTGAGCTTAAGGGTTGAAGTAGTTCTTTTATTTTTGATAAAAAAAAATAATCTCTTTATCAAATTTCGTAAAAGTATGACAAATTCTGTTTGTTTGTTAGAAACTGTTCTTTAATTTTATTCATGAGATTTCGTATATAAATTGGCATATGATACATTAGGATAGATAAAATGTATGAACTAAATTGGACTATTATAACAGTAAACTAAATATTAAAAATAATTTGAGAACGGTGAATTCAAATTTTTTTTTTCTATAAAAAAATTAAATAATAATTAGTTATTATATTGATTATTATATATTGTTATAGATTAAAAGTTATTGATATATAAAATTATTTTTATTATTAATAAAAATTTATAAAATAATTTTTAAATTTATTATTAATATTTTAGATTATAAATTAATTTTAAAAAATAATAAAAATTATTTATAATATAAAGTAGTAAGTAGTTAAAATATCAATAGTTAAATAACCACTTAAAAGTTATTTTATAATTTTTTATTAATAATAAAAGTTAATTTAAATATAAATGATTTTTTAAATTTATAAATATTTTTAATTTAATTAAATAGTAACTAATTATTTATTTCTAAAATTAATTTTTATTAAATAATTTTTTAATGTGTATAATAGTTTAAAATAATTATAATTTAATGAATTAAATTAGTTTAAAAAATTTAAATTAGATAAATTATTTGAATTAATACTGATAAAAGTTGTATTTTGAAGTTTGTTTTTCAATCTTATAGTTCAACTAATCTATTTAGATGTGACTAGTCTTTAAAAAGTAAATTAATAAATATCTTTTTATCATTTAAAACTTTTTATACACTTTATACACTTTAACTTAGTTAAATATCTGGTTGACTGTGTCAAATGGAAAACACTATTTGATTCTGTCGGTGTCTTCCTTGGTTTCTTAGGGCTATGTGCCCAAGACCCACCCTACAAAACTATTAATCAAAGAACACGTGCTTGAAAATGAAAGTTGACCATTTATTTAATGAGTTTAATATTTTTTTATTATGACTAATAAATATCTCTTACACATCTATCAAATCATGAGAACTATTAATCCTATAAATTAAAAGTTATTAGATCTATTGCTAATAAATATGTATTAAATTTTAAAAACTATAAATGCTTATTATTTTATTTATTGTTCATTTAATTATAACTTATAAATATACTATTATATTTAATTTTAATTTCAGCCACTTGAGTATTGATTATAATAATAGATAAAATCCAAGGTTCCATCTTTCCATGTCATTTTTATTAAAAATAAAAGTAATGAAGAAAATTAAAATATCAGTGGACCCTTTAGATTTATTCATTTTACTTATTTTATATAATAGCTAATTAAGAAGAAAACATATATTTAATTTTATATAAAATTCACAAAACACCTATTGCAATGCAATAATAGGTGACTATCATTTTAAATCACATTTTTTCCCATATTTTTTAACTATATCACCAACAGTTAGTTACTTTATAACTTTTCTATTTAGTTAAATTTTCAGTATTTTTACCAAATATAAACTTATTTAAGTCAAGTGACTAAATTTTAATTTAAATTGCTTAATTTGGAATTAAAAGGGAGAATGTGAGATTAAATTATTTTAATTATTAGTTATATATAATTTATTATAATCAAAATTATTTCTTGTATCGACAATTTTGCAAAACGTAATTTCAAGAGAATGAATTCTGGTTGAATAAAAAAACATTTTTACACAATATATATATATATATATATAAATTTGTTAAGGAAAAAGTCATTAAAAATTAAAATTTTCTATATAAAACAACTTATTCTTTATTTATAAATTTTAGTAGTACTCCAATCAACACCTTATTATGTTTTTACCATGTATAAATGCAATAATTATGAATAAATATATTTTAGTGTATGTATTTTTGCACATGTGTTGAGATGCACAATTTCAATTTTTTTTTTTAATTTTTATTATTTTTGAAATTATTTTCCATATTTTAAAAATTGGGTTCTATGCCTCAACTTCCTTCCAATCAGTGCTAGGAATTTGAAGAGATAAAACCAGTTATAGGCTAGTTGATAAAATTATACTTACAAGTTTCTATAATACTTTTTAAAAATATATTTGTTATTGTTAACTAAATTTCTTTATAATTATAAAATTGTGTACACTTTTTTGTTCATAACTTTTTAAAACTTTAGTTAATAATAGAAAATAAGTTTGAGTATATTAATAATATATAATATATCATTTTCAATAGCTTATATATATATATATATATATATATATATATTTATTGTACTTAGTTCTTGTATTCTAAAATACAAGCAAAAAAAAACCTATGTATCAACACATCTTTTTCAATCAATATCACTATTGTTTGTTGCAGTGTCTATCTTATATTCTTTATAGGATCATTTATCATGTGTGGTATGGCTCCATCAAGTTTCTTTTTCATGTCGATAGTCCCAATAACTTTGAGAAACAAATTATTTATGCTAGAAATTTTGGAAATTATTTTAATTACTCATAAAATAACAGTATTATATTCATTATGCATGCTTAACTTTCTAATTAGAAAATAATGGTCGGTTACAGATTTACTTAATTGGTCTCGAGTGATGTAAGGAGTTTAATAATTTTAATAAAAGAATCAAGTTGAGTATTGTAATAAAAAAAGACAATAGACACTATACTTTAATTGATTGAAATAAAATAGGATCCTGTCTCTCTTTAAAGGATATGGATTTGGAATAACAAGTATTTAAAACCCAGATTAGTATATAGTTGAATTTTAATTTAACTCTATGTCAGATATGGATTAAATATCATAACTATGGATATGTGATCCATTCTCATGTCACAATTTTCTCCTTCTTTATGTCTTATTTGACTATTTCATGAACTAGGTTTTGATTGGAACAAATAATACGCTCATTATTTTATACTTACATGCAATACACAGTTTTACACTTTTTTTTTCATTAATTGGATTATATTAAAACTAAACTTTAAGTTTACTTAACTTTATAAAATCAACTCATAAGATGAGATTTTTTTTTTACAAAGGAAACAACCAAAATGGTTTAGCCTTCCATGTGAAGGCAAAACAAAAGAATTATAAAGAAGAAAAAAACTAAGAAAACCCTATGAAACTCTCAACTCATAAGATGAGATTTACACTCACTTATATATAAATACTAGTGTTACTAACCCGTGCATCGCACGGGAAAGAAATACAGATATAATTATTAGGTACAATTATTGATGAAGTATTATTATTATTATTATGTTAATAATATTTTATACTATATTTTTGACTTTTTTTATGGTATTTTTTGGGGTTTTTTTATTGAATTATTGAATAAATATTTATATATACATAAATATAAATATATAAAAAAAACACACATATATATATATATATTAACAAATACATGTATAATTATTTATAAAGTATTATTACTATATTAATAATTTTTTATACTTTTTTACTATTATTACTATATTACTATATTATTACTATATCATTGGAAGAAAAATGTTATAATAATAATGTGCACATATATGTTCACATATGCACCATACTCTTTAATTAGATTTTGTTTATTTTATTTAGATACTGCATAAAGGTGAATGGATATTTAACCACTAAAAAAGTTATTTATTCATGAGGGTGCATATTACAAATCATTAGAAGTAAAAATACCATAAAGAAAACAGTAAAAGAAAAGTATAAAATGAAAAGAGCAGTATCAAAATGTGAACTGGTGTAAGGCAATGTATTGATTCCTTCACATTAATAATGAAATGTCTAATGCATTATACATGTTGAAATCTAATGCATTCACATTATACATCAAATACATGAGGCACTGTGTCAAATTATTAAATTTCAACACTCTTCAGTCCAAAACCTTAGTCTTCCAACATTCTAGTTCACCTCTACAACTTTTTGGAGTCAGGATAAACTGCCTCATTACAGATGCAGGCAGTGTACCACCAATCATCATTGTCCACAACATGTTTTATAGTGCAAAGAACTATGAAGGTGTTCACCTGTGTAAATATAATTGTAAATATCATGTCTAAATAAGTGAAAACCAAAGACAAATCACGAATTACAAAATATGTAATGACATTTACTTCTCTACAATCCTTCAGCCCTGTTATGGTGGTCCTGGTAGAGGTTTGAAGGAATTCATCTTCAGGAGTTTGCTTTGAAGATTCACATAGCTGGCTTAGCCCTTGGGATGGAGAATCCATACTTTCTAACATCCTTTACATTAAAACTACATTAGAATACATGCAAATCATCTTTTGAACACAACAAATAATGATATTTGTAAAGTACCTCTTTTTCAACAGTAAGGCTTCTTCAGTCAGTACATTATATTCCACTTTTGTGTAATCAATGCAGTTCTGAATATAGATATTGTCTATATAATAATATAAATTAACATGTAAGAAAAATATACTTGGAACCTAATTATTGAAAATAGAAATAAGATACTTTGATTGATCCAAAATGATACCTCTGAACAACTTTACTTTGGCAAATTGGATACTATAACTACATTCTCTACTTCCCCAGCAGCGAGGAAGGCATTTAACTGATCTACATAATTGCCGAAGAGCGTGCATTGAATCCGAAAACTACTCTCAAAAAACATCTTTGTTAAAACGTTAGTTTAAAAAAAGGAAACAATGGTGGACTGAAGTTACAACATACCCATCACAATCTATGGAGATGACATTCAATTTGCTAGTTCTTCCTTCCTTTCGCAATTCGCGTTCTGTTCCCACTCCAGTCAGAACTCCAATTATATCTACATAAAAAAATTACTGAAGTTAAAAACGGTAATGTTGTATTGAAACACTAAACCCTAAAAACAACATATAATTTCACTAACCCACTAAATAGTCTGTGTCAAAGCCAGGAGCAAAAATCAGAGAGAGAGGTGTGTATTGTGGTGTACTTTGTGGTACCACTTCATTAGCCATTAAAGATACCTTCGTCCCATACTGAAAGTTGATCTTATACTCATGTTTTGTTGTTCTGTAAGACCCTAAGTTGGAGGCAACAGTAAAAGATTGTATGGAATATACACGATCTTCACATATTTGATTCTGAAATTTGTATATAAGAGTCCTCCTCACAGATGCATGTATACGGACTCCCTACAAAGTTCAAAAACAAAACAATCTTTAAACACAACAAATGAAAAATATATGTTTGTTAGAACCGAGTGTTTTTTTGAAAAACTTACTTCTTCATCCTGTAGAACCATCTCTAGTGAAAATGAAATTTTCTGTTTGGTGAAATCTTGCACACACCATAGTCGTAACACTCTGACAACCACATTCCATGTCTCCTTTGTTTGAATTAACGTCATTTAAGAAATGAGTTAACGTCATTAGTGTATTCCAACAAATGGACCAAACAATTTTTGTGTATTCCAGCAAATGGACCAAACAGTTTCAGTGACACAACACAATGACAAAAGTTCATTTAAATAGTGACATTCCAAAAAAATGATGCACCATTTTCATTAATTGATTTTTTTTTTATATTTATTAATTTACCTCGTAGCTGTACAGTAGAGGTTTAAAATGCAGGTTCAGAATGCACTTCTTATGATGCCTTTTAGGATTGGACTTTGCATGTGTCAGCCCAATTTTAACACCGTTGGGGGAAGGCCACTGAATAGCTGCTTTTATAGTCCACAAAACTATATTGTATTGCAGATTTGGCAATTGCTTTAATTCAGAAATACATCATGTTGCCTACAAAAGCTAAACTATATACAAAAGGAAATCTGGAAATAGTTGTTAGACTTCTGGGATAGGTTCTTTAACTTTATACACTATTGCAGCAAACATTGTTCAATGTGCACTGTTCACCTCAAGTCTAAGCCATATTAAACCATATCTATCTTCTGTCTTCAATACAACCCATTTTTGATTTGACAGCCCAATTTAAACACCATTCGGGCACTTGGTTGACTTCATGCAACACATTAGAATAAAGTTGTATCATACACCTGTGCCATACAAAAGGAACTTGCCAATGCACAACTTTTTTCTATAATACATAATACAACCCACTTTTGATTTGACAGCCTAATTTAAACACCATTCGGGCACTTGGTTGACTTCATGCAACACATTAGAATAAAGCTGTGTCATACATCTGTGCCATACAAAAGGGACTTGCCAATGCACAACTTTTTCTATAGCTCACAGAACTTCACAGTTGTGTTATATACAAAAGGAAACCTGCACATAGATCTTGAAGTGTTGCAATAGCTTTATGAACTTTATACAATCCTGCATTATAAAATAGGCAAAGACCCTAATATCCGGATGAGAGAGAGAGAAAAAAAAAGTGAGTTTTAAGAATTGGTACGTGGCAAGCTCTGGTAGGTCTAGGTGTCATGTGGTAATTAGTGAAGCTTTGGTCAATTTTATTCTTTAGGTATGTATTTATTTACGATTTTGAATAAATTTGGAATATAATTTGTTTTGGATTTTTATTTAAGTAGAAAATTAAATAATTTAGATTTTGAAAATTTTAGAAATTTTATTTCTTTTATATTTTTATTTAAGTAGGAAATAAAAATATTTAGGATTTGTATTTATTTATGATTTTGAAAAACTTAGAAATTTTATTAATTTTAGATTTCTATTCAAGAATGACATTAAATAATTTAGGATTTAGGGTTTACGTTTGTGGAAGTGGCGTTCTGCAGTGTACATAGTCGCCGTTTGTTGATTTGGCGTTCTTCAGTATACATAGTCGTCGTTTGTTGATTTATTTAAGTAGGAAATAAAAAATATTTAGGATTTGTATATATTTATGATTTTGAAAAACTTAGAAATTTTATTAAATTTAGATTTTTATTCAAGAATGACATTAAATAAATTTAGGATTTAGGGTTTAGGTTCGTGGAAGTGGCGTTCTGCAGTGTACATAGTCGCCGTTTGTGGAAATGACGTTTTGCAGTGTACAAAGTCGCCGTTTGTGGAAGTGGCATTCTGCAGTGTACATAGTCGCCGCTTGTTGATTTATTTAAGTAGGAAATAAAAATATTTATGATTTGTATATATTTATGATTTTGAAAAACTTAGAAATTTTATTAATTTTAGATTTTTATTCAAGAATGACATTAAATAATTTAGGATTTAGGGCTTACGTTCGTGGAAGTGGCGTTCTGCAGTGTACATAGTCGCCGTTTGTTGATTTATTTAAGTAGGAAATAAAAATATTTAGGATTTGTATATATTTATGATTTTGAAAAACTTAGAAATTTTATTAATTTTAGATTTTTATTCAAGAATGACATTAAATAATTTAGGATTTAGGGTTTACGTTCGTGGAAGTGGCGTTCTGCAGTGTACATAGTCGCCGTTTGTGGAAGTGGCATTCTGCAGTGTACATAGTCGCCGTTTGTGGAAGGGACGTTTTGCAGTGTACATAGTCGCCGTTTGTGGAAGTATTCTAATGTACATTACATTAGAATATACATTACATTAATTTTGAAATCAATAAAATTTATAAATTATTTAATAAATACAAATATTGTATTACTTAAAATCCTACTTAATATAACGTTTCTATATATATATATATATATTATGATGTCCTACTTAAGGTAATAATTTATACGTTAAAGTATTCTTAAAAATATACACTATATTAATTTTAATTTTAATTTGTAACAGTTAAATCCTAAAAATACTTTTAAATTAGTATGTATATTATATTAATTTTAATTTATAACAGTAAATCATTAAAATGCTTTTAAATTAATTTTCACTTGACTTGTCCATGCAGAAGTTTATTGTAAACTTTAAATTATAATTTCATATTTCATATTTCATATTATTATAATTATATTTTCTCTTCATGTATTTTAAAAATATACATTATATTAGTTTAGGGTTTAGGGTTTATGAAGAAATGGAACATAATAAACAAAATACAACAGAAATAATTAAGAAAATACAAAATAAATTCTACAACATTGACTTTTGCTTCTATTCGTATATCCATATTCATTGTACAACATAAAACATAATTAAAAAAATACATATTACATTTAACCCTATTCGTATCACCAAACCAAAATACTATGAGGAACTTCTGCTTACATGCACAATGCCACCAATAATTTGCGTTTCTGTATGCATAGTAACAACTTTGATAAGAAAACATTGAAATATAGTCGCCGTTTGTGGAAGTGGCGTTCTACAGTGTACATAGTCGCCGTTTGTGGAAGTGACGTTCTGCAGTGTACATAGTCGCCGTTTGTGGAAGTGGCGTTCTGCAGTGTACATAGTCGCCGTTTGTGGAAGTGACGTTCTGCAGTGTACATAGTCGCCGTTTGTGGAAGTGGCGTTCTTCAGTGTACATAGTAGCCGTTTGTGGAAGTGGCGTTCTGCAGTGTACATAGCGCCGTTTGTGGAAGTGACGTTTTGCAGTGTACATAGTCGCCGTTTGTGGAAGTGACGTTTTGCAGTGTACATAGTCGCCGTTTGTGGAAGTGGTGTTCTGCAGTGTACATAGTCGCCGTTTGTGGAAGTGGCGTTCTGCAGTGTACATAGTCGCCGTTTGTGGAAGTGGCGTTCTTCAGTGTACATAGTCGTCGTTTGTGGAAGTGGCGTTCTGCAGTGTACATAGCGCCGTTTGTGGAAGTGACGTTTTGCAGTGTACATAGTCACCGTTTGTGGAAGTGGCGTTCTGCAGTGTACATAGTCGTCGTTTGTGGAAGGGACGTTCTGCAGTGTACATAGTCGCCGTTTGTGGAAGTATTCTAATGTACATTACATTAGAATATACATTACATTAATTTTGAAATCAATAAAATTTATAAATTATTTAATAAATACAAATACTATATTACTTAAAATCCTACTTAATATAACGTTTATATATATATATATATTATGATGTCCTACTTAAGGTAATAATTTATACGTTAAAGTATTCTTAAAAATATACACTATATTAATTTGTAACAGTTAAATCCTAAAAATACTTTTAAATTAGTATGTATATTATATTAATTTTAATTTATAACAGTAAGTCATTAAAATGCTTTTAAATTAATTTTCACTTGACTTAGGGTTTATTGTTTAAAATTTCACTTAATAACTTTGATAAGAAAACATTGAAATATAGTCGCTGTTTGTGGAAGTAGCGTTCTGCAGTGTACATAATCGGTTGACGCCAGGTTGGTGTCATCGTCGTGTTAGATAACGGAAGATCAGGTGGTCTGGCATCGCCGCAAGAAGCACATCGCCGAAAAAATAAATAATTTATTTATAACTTTTGAAAAACATATAAATTTAGTTAATTTGGATTCTTATTTAAGAATGACATTAAATTTTTTGGGACATATATTTATTTAGGATTTTAAATACTTATAACTGTTATTTATTTTAAATTTTTATTTAAGTAGGAAATAAAATAATTTAATATTTTGTATTTATCCGTATATTAGTTCTCAATTTTATATTAGTCTGTTTTAATGAGAATAAAAAACAATTGCATTAAGAAAGATCTATGATAAATCTTTCAATTTTTATAGATTTTCATAACATCAATATAGAAGAGGTGAGATTAAAATTACAACATTTGTTAATAATTGCCTACAACTCTTCATGATACTAATACAACAACTTTTATGCACTCACAACAATTATGATATTATTATCAACACAAATTACAATCCATTCTACAAATTCATATGATACAATACTTCAAATCGTGCCTGCACAGGATAAATAAAAATAAGTTAGGACAAATAAAAATAAGTGTTCAATTATTATACTTTATACTTCAGAAAGCAGATGAAGAGAAAGAGTAGTCCAAGAAGAGAGAACAATATTCCATGATGAAGAACATCTATCACCTTAAAATACTAAAAATAAAGCTCCAAACTTTATCAAAATTCAATTCAGATTTGAAATTTGATTACCTTATTTATGTAACTGTTTTTTCTTCCCAAATTCTCAGATTTTGCAACATCACCTCATTTTTTGCTTCCATTACCTTCTTTAGTTGCTTTGTGATTCTGATGTAAAATCTTCAGCAAAAACAGTTGCAAAAAAACCCCAAAACATTGTCAATTGAAACCCTAATTACCCCATTCAATTAAATTAAATTAAATAAATAAACAGATGGAAACAAAAATACACTTTCAAAAGAGATGAACATTTGACAATACAAATGGAAAAACTGAGAAAAATGGAGCTAACATTTTGGACAAAAATCATATAAATGCAAACAAAACTGGACACGATGAGAATACTGGAAAATCCCTCGGTTTTTGCTTGCATTACCTTCTATAGGTGCTTTGTGATTCTGATGCAAAATCTTATGCAAAAATGATATAGAATACTGGAAAACGAAACAAACATAAAAGTAACAATATTAATACCAGTGGAGCAAAGGAAATGCAAAAAAGATTAATAGAATAAACATCAAAAGCAAGCAACTTTGGTAAGAGAACCCAACATAAGAGAACCCAAAGGTTGAGACCTTTCTTGAGAAACACGAAGAGCAAAGAAGAATATAACAAACAGAAAACCAAAAACATCAAAATAACTGCAAAAATGAAAAGGAATGATAAAAGACTAACCTTTTATTCAGAAGAATGTCCAGTTTTTGAGAACTTATATAACCTCAAAAAGTGATTTTCAAATTCAAAAATCGCACCATAAGAAACAACCCTAAAAGAAGATATCTGAGTTGTTGGAAAGGCAATGACCAGAGTGTGTGCAGTGGCCAAATCGGTGAAAGTTGAGGAGAGAAAGCTGAGAAGAGAAGGGTTCAGCCATCACGAAAAAGGGAAATACGTTGGTGCAGATTAAAGATGCCTTTCAATAAGGCATGTAGGCAGTTGCCGAATTGGTGAATATCAGTAAAGAGAAAAAGGAGAGAAGGAATGAGAGAATGGCTTTGAGAGAGATTAGGGTTTCAGAGAGAATGGGAAATCAGAATGAGAGAGAGAGAAAAAAAAAAGTGAGTTTTAAGAATTGGTATGTGGCAAGCTCTGGTTAGTCCAGGTGTCATGTGATAATTGGTGAAACTTTGGTCAATTTTCCTCTTTGGGTAAATTTCTTTTTCATTTTTTTTTCCAAAACTTAGAGGTTGCGACACGTGTCAAAATAGGCCTGTTTGTGCTCCCTCAATGGTTATATATATAGATATTTTTATTTCTAGTCGATGTGGGATTTCCAACACACTTCTGACGTCGAGGATGTCAATTCATGCGTGAGACTATATATCTATGAGTGGTCCAATAGCAATCCGATAATGAGCAACATGATAAGCCCAACAAATTTTCGTTAAGATAGATTCTAAGTGGCTACAATAGCATATTAAGAAATAAACTTTAAGTATAATGTAACCTTATAAAATTAGTTCATTAAGGTGAAATTTGTATCTACTTAAATGTTATGAAATGTCTTTATCTTTAGTTGATGATCTCTCTTTTATTTCTCTTCCAATCTTTCTCCTATTATATGTGAGTGCGTGAACACTCTATTGATGCTTAAATATTAAGATTACAAAAAATATGTTTATCTCTTTTTAAATTGTTTTTGTTTATTATTTTATTAAAATACTTTTAGTTATTTTATTTTAAGCAATATACTTTAGTAAAATATATTAATTTCCTCTTTTACGAGGATAAGAAAATGATTAGTGCAAGGAAATTAGTTACATAAAAGTGATTAAGTCGAAAGAGTGGTTGGTAGACCCGAATTATTTTAAGAGGAATTTTGAGAAAAATAAATAAATTATTAATAAATTTAATATTATCACTCCAAAAAAATTATCAAATAAAAATCAATTGTAGAGAGAAAAAGTAATTGATTTCTATATTAACTAATTCAAATATTATTTTTTAGAAACTAAAAAATTATTGGTATCTAAGATAAATTTTATTGTTAATAAAATTTATAAACTAGTTTCTAAATTGAAATCTAATTTATTTACCAAGTTTTAGCTATAAAATTTAGAATCGAAATTAATTGATAGCTAAAATCTTATTAGTTAATTATACACAATTTTAAAAACTAGTTTATAATTTTTTATTAATAATATAAACTATTTTAAATACTAATAATTTTTGTAATCTCTACAATAATATCTAAATTAGTCCATATATTGACTAATATTTCTTTTTTATAAAATTAATTTTATTTGATGATTTTTTGTGTACTAATTAAATTAATTCATATTTTAATAAATGTAAATGAATTAATTACTTCGTATTTTTAGGAATAAGGTAGTACTAATTTATAAGGATTTAATTATAAAATTTTATAATCAATCATAAGAATTATATTAAAAAAAAAATTCAGAATTTTTGCTAAAAGCTTTTACATTTTAGGAAGTTAATTAAAAGCTTAGTGTAAAACTATAACAACCATGTCACCTAGAAAACTTTGAGATCTGATCTTCAATTGTAATAGTGTAATTAAAAAGCATAGAGAAGCCCACCACCGTTTTTTTTCCTCTTTCATTCTCTCTTTCTATATTCTCTTATCTTCCTTATCTCTTAATTTCCTTTCCCAATCTTCATCTATTTTATAATCTAATCGAACCACGTTCTAACTGAGAAGTTAAGGAACATTTTTACCCGATCAGGTTTACAAACATATTAAGTTTATTTTTGCTCTAAAGATCCTTTGTTCTTTGTTTTTTCTTAGGATTTAGTCATCAATCTTGGTGGGGTTAGTTGAGAAGAGTAATCCTCTCAACTTATTCTACTATACGTTGACTGAATTTCTGTTATGTTTGGATAACTTGCATTAGACCCTTAAATTTTGAAGCTTGTCCATACTGGAGGATAAAATTATAGAAGTTGCTTGAAAAACAAAAATTAAGGTAGAAATTGACTTTAAGTTTTAATAGCACCCTAGGCTAGAAGATCTGGATGTAGAGGGGAGACGTGGTCCCAATATTCAATTTCTCTTGCATGGATGTTGTGTGTTTATATATTGTGTTGTTTGTTTATATATTATTTAAACTTGTAGAAATATTAGATTTTGATAGTTTACTATTTAAGTGTTTTTTTTATGATAAATAGACTTTTGAATGTTGTGGATCACATTTTGAATGATATTGTATGATGAAAATGATATGAAATTGAATTCATACATTTGGGATAATTGACTGATGTTTGTTGTGTATTAAGTATTGATGATGTCTATGTGATAATAGAGATCTCCGAGCTTCACTATGATCTAAGTCACATAGACTAAAATATTAGGGTGGTGAGGAGCCGATGGAGGAGTTCATGCACACCGTGACATATGAGATGCACGGTTTGGGTTGTATTGAACTTAATCTGATCCTTTCTCTTGGATTCGCTAGTAATCTTTGGATCGGGTGTTAGTCTCTTGTAGGACTTACTTAATACGGGTCTTTTGGAAGGCGTTGTTTGTTGAATATCCTGGATGTGTAGACCCATGTAAGATCTATGTAAATGTTTTATTGTTTGAATTTGAAGAAGATTGAATAATTGAAAAATTGATAATGTAATTTGATTTTCTCTTTTGATTTAATTGTGTATATTATAAAATTTTATTTTTACTAGCTTATCCTTTCTTTTCTTGTTGTGTTTGAACTGCGATGACTATACTACATACACGATCAGATGATCATACAAGTGTTAGAAGGTCTGAAGAACTTTAGAGTGTTAATTTGAAACTTATATTATAAATATTTGTATTTCTATATAAGTTCTAATAATGTATTAAGAATGTTTTGAAAAACTAAATTTCTATAGAAAACTATAAAACTATTATAATAGTTAAAGGTATTTTTAGGATGTTAAATTAGTTCCCAAGAATTAGTTATTGGTGTTTACAACAATCCTAAAATAAAAAAGTTATTTAAAATAACGAATATATATTATTAAACATTAACATACTCTTTTTGATGAATTAAATTATTTTTAAAGTAAGGAAATTATTCTATACTCTCATCAAGCTATCTTTTGCACCAACTATAATTTTAATTCTAGAAATCCTATTTTATTTATTAAATTATACAAATGGTGAGATTTCTCTTTCTGCAAATCATTTAAGGGGTAAGTAAAAGTGTGAAAACGAATAAGAGTGAGAATACGCAGAGCTTCAAGTAGCACATTTAATAAACAGGTGGATTGGTTTGCAATTTTGATAATGAACATTTTTTTTTCTTAAGAAAACTTTATCGTTTATGTTATTTGAATTGATAAAAAAAATCAATTGAAATAAAATTATATTATTTGCTATAATTTAAATTAGTTAAAATATTATAAAATGAACAAAATAGGATCAACTTTTATTTCACCGAATACTTTGTTCTTTTAATTTGTAAGATATGCGGTGAAATAAAAATATATTATTTATTAATTTTATGTTTTTATTTTATAATCAAAGAAAAAAAAAACATCTCTCTGCTTTTCATTATAAAATATTCAAATAATGATATATGATTTATTATTCTTGGGCTCAGCGACTAGTGTTCCCTTACATTGTTTCACCACAATTTCTTCCGCGTCTCCATACTCTTCACTTCCATAGAAAACAATTTTATCTTTAAATTGTTTTATTTCAAATTTTAGGATTTAAAATATATTTTAGAATTAAAAAATACATAAACTCTAAAATCTGAAATACAATTTTATATTATAATATTTTTTTAAATTATATTTCAAAATCTATAATTTGTCGAATCTAGAAATTATATTTTAAATTTTAAAATTCAAATTACAAAATTGAATTCTAAATTTTAAAATTTGAAATGTCTAATGATTATATAATTAAAAAATGAGAATAAAATAAACCCTGCATCTTTTGTTGAAGGGTATTTTTAAAATTAAAGATTTATGGAGGTGACAGGAAAAACAATGGAGGTGGAAGAAGAAATTCACTTGTTTCACTTGTAAAAGTCCCACTGCAGAAAAGGGTTTTTCTTTTGTTTCAAGGAGGGCATAGGAGGGGCCCAAAAGAATTCAGAAGACATTTGATTTTTTCTTCCTTCGGTTGTATGAAGAAGATTATTGGTTTAACTATTACGTAAGTAAAGACACAAATACTTGCTGGAGAAGGGAGATTACGTAGTATATGCACTTATAACTTTGACACTTAGATAAAGAAACGGAGAATAATTATATCTGCATTAGCTAGATTAAGTTCAACTATGTGCTACAGCTAAGTTATACATCCAAATTGGAAGAACATTTTCTAAGAAATTTAATCCATTGTTATACTTGGAGGAAGGTACACATTTGATTCTTGATGCGAACATGTAGCAAGTTTCACCGTAAAACAACCAGTAAGGTTGTACCTTCTCTGTACTTCTGTAAATCCTCCACATAGAACTTGTTCTACCCAATTTTCTATGTCCTTATCTCCATCTGATACGTATGCAGCTGCAAGCAACTGGTCCATGACTTCTGATTCTATCTGTAAGGAACATTCAGGTCCAATAGTTTTGTGGAAGCTACTTGTGATCACATTCACCACTCTATCCGCAAGTGCATCAAAATTAAAAGGTTTAAAAACAACTGTTTCATCAACCTGTTCATACAAATCTTGCAACCAAAGGTTTGGGATCTCAGTTAATGCATGTTCCAAGTTTCCATCATTCATTTGTTGAACTTGAGGTTCATTGTCTTCAGCTGGAAGATTCAAATCTAAATGCCAATTCGGTGTTGTATGTAGTCTTTTAGCCTTGTCTGAGATTAAGTGCTGATCCTGAAATTCATTGTGGTTAAGGAAGTTTCGTTTATTTGCTAAAACTGGATTGGGAATGTTATCTATTGAACCATCAGAAGCAGTAACACTTTGGCTTTTGATGTCTGCACTCACATGTTCAACTGTTATTTTGATAGGCCTCCCTTTTACCTTTGCTATTCTCTCAGAACAGTTGGAAGGTTCCCTTGCTTGGTGACCAGAGAAAGAAGTCACAAATATTGCATTGTTTACACCCACTTCTCTTCCACGTGAGTCAGTAAGCTTTCCAGTTTTCATGGCTTGAGACAAACTATTTTGAACTAACACATCAGCCTCGTCTACATTTTCTAGGAAGACCACAGAGAAGGGGTTCTTGCAATATTCACCCACAATTAAATCAAGAGTAGTCTTTCCTCTGAATTTCACATATCCTTTCATTTCTTTAGAACTTAGATCCACAAAAATAGAGCTATCCTGGCTTCCATACAAGAACTTAGCTAGAGTAACAGCAATTTTCCTTTTACCATTCCTATCAGGTCCAACAAAATTCATCCACACGTCACCCCTATGATTTGCACCAACCTTTTTTGTATGGCTGCCAGCTATTGTTTTGCTGATGACACTAATGGCTTCATCCTGCCAGCTAACCTCCTTGGTAAGGACATCGAAAAGTATTTTGGGATTCCTTGCATCGACCTGTCTACAAAAGTCAAAACTTAAGAAGGTTGATGGCTGAGATGGGTGTTTCAAGATATTTCCACCAGCAACATTAAATTTTGAAGAAAATAAACTTGAGGTTTCCTTTGGATGTTCCGTTGTAAATTGACTGGAAGGTCTGTTAGATTTATTGCTGGTAGGAGAGGAGCACATTCCTAACCCCAAATCTGTGGTTACAGAAATCACAGAAGTTGGAGACATCTGGCTTCCATCACAAACAATGGAAGTGCACATGTTGCATGATCCTAGATCCCTTGAATCCAAACATTCCACTCTCTGGAACTTCTGTGAAAGTGTTGAAGTATACTTCTCATGCCCTGCATCGAAATCCATAGGAAAAAAACTGCCTGATTGTGATGTGGAAATCGTTTGCTTACCAACAGGCACTTCTGAGTTGATATTGTTGTATTCACTTGATGATGTGTGTGTAAGTTTATTTCTGGGGTTGTTAGCATCTTTTCCTTTGTTGTCACAATATTGGAATGCCATAACTGTTGGACTGTTATTTGAATCAGGGAATATTTTATGCAGATACTGGCACATCTTGTCCAAGTTCTTATGTGTTGCAGATTCACTACTATTCAGCTCAACACCATCTTCTATCTGCACTGAATGGAAAAAAGTGGTTTAACTCTCTATTCAAATAATGCAACCCCAGGTCAATTGACAGATGATCCGCAGGTTGTTATGTGAGACATGAAGGTCAATTAATGATAAGCTAAAACCAACTATTAAAACAAGGAGGAGCAAAATTAAGATAGTATTGTAGCTCATACAAATCCTTGAAAATCATGAATTACAATGAGAGTAGGTCAATTTAATTTCCTCAATTGAACTAGCCCTTAACTAGTTTCCTATTATTTTCTGTTTTGGGTTGGAAATAACTCCACTCAATGATTTGGGCCGGAACATATGCGAGTACTACACACCTTAAGATTTAATCCTTTTGCTGATCCTGATTCAGAAATGTGCAATCGTGGAGGTGGAGGTAAGTTAGGGAGGAATAGATCAACAGTTGAAGCAGCGAGAATACTTGGCTCACACCTTTCACCATATTGATGGCAAACACAGTAAAATAAAATAAATCAAACCAGGAAGTCAAATTAAAGAAAGAAAAGAGCAGCAAATCGGACAAATGAATCCATTATGCATTATTGTTGTAAATAACTCAGAATAAAAAAAATCTAAGTTAGAGAAACTTTGTGCTGTAGTGTAAACTAGTTACTGTGTCAGAGAAGCAGAATTCCATTTATTAAGGAAGTGATCAGGGTAGGTTTTTTTTTTTCTTTTTAGGGAGAAAATCGGAATAGCCAATGTGACACCCATGCAATATAATCATACCCAAAGGCTGAAAGTTAGGTGCAACGAATCAACTATCGTTCAGTTTTAAATTAACATTTAGCTCATGTTTGATAATAATTTTATTTTAAACTCAAACTTAGTTTGGTTCATGATCATGAATTGTTCTGGTTAGCTTATTAACTTATACAAACTGAAAGTTAAAAAAATGTATATAAATAACAAACCACAAAGATTTTGAATATAGTAATATGATAATAGTACTTATAAAATGTCAGTTCGAAAATTAAATTAAATCACATTATTTTAGTTTGAATCACATGTATATAATATATTTATATAACTCCTTTATATTTTCTTCACACTCATATTATATCATTTACTACCAAGACAAAAGAAAAGAGCACACATTTTCATAATAACATAAATTAACATGTCTATCCATTACAGTTATTTGTTAAAAAAAGAGTGGAACTTAATTATAATTTTAATCTCTATGTATTTTAATTTATGTGACATTTTCTTAATAATACTTATGTGTATTTGATATGTCTAAATTTAATTCCTTACATTTAATCTTTATGGTTTCTAATCGTTTAAATTAAATCTCGCGACCCAAAAATTCATTCAGTATTAACATAAATATAGGGGTGTAGATATAAATTATTTGCATAAACTTGTAAATAAAATATATAAATATTAGTAAATATACAAAATGTGCTGATATTTTACCAAACATTAAGGATACGTGGCAAAATTCCTTTCTAAATTTTTTTTTAATACTTTGTAAGAAGAATAAAAAAAAAATCAAACAAGTATATCTTCCTAATATACAAAAGAGAAAAATACAAAAGGTGATTTATGGGCGTACCTGCGAGTGTGATATGATTGAGCAGAGAATGAAGAACGTAGAGAGAGAATTGGCAGAAGGTGCAAGTCCCAATCCTTCTCTATAGAAGGAAACCTTCCTACAAATTTCGTATATCTTTCATAGTTTGTGGCAGCACCAATGAGCCATAACCTTCCATAACTAACTTCCAACAACTTTCCTATCCCTACAACAACATACCTAACTGCCTCACTCTCACCCCAACCATTTTTCTCATTCACCAAATCCTCCAACTCTCCCACATCCACCACTATACCTTTCCCCACGCGCTTCTCCACCATATCTCCGATCTCTTCAAACCTCAAACGCACATCCTCTTCTCCACGGCTCCCGCTAACAAACTCCATAACCTCTCTTCCAATGCGCGCCACGCGCAAACTGCACAACTCCCGTAAAACGGCGCTGTTTTGCCTCTCCACTGCTTCCGCGAAACTCCACAGCGCATCACGTGCACATGCACCCAAAAGCATGGGATTTCTGCCCTTGTACAGAGCACAGTTTTGGAGAAGAGAATTGAGAAAAGAAAAAATATAATAGAATGAACAGAATAACTGCACGCTCATCAAACCAACGTGTGTAAACTTCACTCCTCAAAATTCTTATTTACTAATCAATTTTGTGGAACTTCTATCATAAGGTGCATGTATAGACCGCTGTAATTATTTACACAATTAAACCTTCCGTTCTATAAATCGTTACTAATTTGCATTTTCAAAAATCAAAATGACAATTTTGTTTTAAAATTATATTCTTTTATTCATTTAATTTGTACACAATAGTTATGTTTTAGGCTTTATATTTTAAAATAATTAATTTTAATCTCTAAACGTAGTGTGTCTAGGGAGTAATAATGCATTGTGAATTTTTCATTTTTAATTCATAATATTGACACAAACACCAGTTCTATAATTATTTGAGTAGAATTTGCGTTCATCTTTTCTCCCCCACAACCATACTTTTAATGGGTAAATATTTGTTTGTAATTTCTTCAAGTTCTCTTCATTTCAAGTGTTGAAGGACTATCAATTAACCTAGTTCAGATACTTAAACATGTATGTAAATTGTTATTGCTTTTTTATATCCGTATTTATTTTATAGGAAAAACGTTAAAAATTAAAATAGATTAAAGAATGTAAGTACGTGTTGAAGAATAAAAATTATACGAAATCAAATGAATAATTAAAGCTACAAAATATGCGGTAATAATTAATTATTAATCTCCAACAAACTACCTGCCTCTCTTCCGGGATAGCACCTCCGCGATCCTCCGAAGATCGTCGGTGTCCTCGGCGGAGAAAGGGAAGGGGAAGCTCCGGCGAAGGGGAGATTGTTGGTGCATGAGACGGGTGAGGGGACGGATGATGGCGAGTTTGATTTCGGAGCTCCGAAAACCCGCTTCGGCGAAGACGCGACTCACGACGGGATCGTCGAGGATGGACAGGATCAGGTGCTGCAGGTCCACCTTAACAGAACAAGGCTGCTGGAGGTGGAAGTTCTCCGGCTTGCGGCGCTGCGCGGCTTGCGACCGCTTGATGGCGGCCATGAGCGAGTTCGACACCGGAGGCTCGTCGCTGCCGCAAGAGTTTGACGGCACGCGGTCGAGTGACACGCTGAGGGAGAGTTCGAGGGCTCTGAATTGGAGGCGCGTCGAGAAGACGGCGCTTCGGGCGCGTGCGCATGCGTCGCGCAAGGCAGAGGACGCCTGGGAGAGCATAGCGGACACAGTGTGCAGTGAAGTGGTCTGGGCGTGGCCCCGCCGTCGGGCCACAGATACGGCGTCGTGGAGCGCTTTTGCGGCCTCCGCCGTCAGGCATTGTATCGCTACTGCAACCGGCGTAGGCATCGCCGACGTTCATAAAAGTGAAAAAAACTTCAAAAAAATAATCAGTAAAAGAAAAAGAAGTTTAGCATTGGAGTTGTGGAATGTTATTTTGTGTTTGTGAGTGAATGCTCGCGTAAACTTTAAACTACATTGCATTACATGTGTCAAATATATAAAGCGGATACGAAACAGTTTAAAAACTAAAACTATATTTATTCCGAAAGCGTTTGTTCCTGTTCCTAATTATAAGTAATTTGTATGAATATAATGATTTATGAAATTGATTTCATTAAATTATATTACAATTTGGATATTTGTAACATTTATTTTATTGGAGGAATTGAGTTTTTTTTTAACAGTGGTGGTTGTTACTGTGTATTTGGTGGTGTTGGTGATGGATGCTTTTATGATGGAGACGGAAAGGGAGATGCTGCCTCCACTTGCTTTCTCGTGGCTGGCCCACTTCCCACATTCACTCTCACTCTCTACTAACGTTTCCTTCTCTTATTTGTTCCTGCTTCTTCTCTTGTCTTTTCATTTATTTCACAGTGTTTAATTTAAATTATATGAACTTCAATAAAAGTGTAACAGACATCTTTTTCTAGAAAAATATATTAGCTTTAGTTGCTTAAAAATGTCAACAAAACTGTTAAAAAAAGTAGCAAAAGATTCTTATTTTTGGTTCCAAGAGATGTTAGTTGACTAGCTATTGCGAATAGAAAATAGGAAATAATGTGCGCAAATATTTCCATTCGCAATAATGTTGGGGCTGTTCGCAATAATGTTGGGGCTGTTAGGAGATATCATGTTCTTGCTACTTGTTGAGATATTTTTCGTGGAAGTATAAGAGAATTTATTGATGTTTTTTCAGGATTTCTTGAAGTTCAGACTGCTTTGATTGCTGAGTTTTATGGAGTTATACATGCTATGGAGGAAACTCAAAAGATGAGACTTACTAATAATAAATAAAATTAAAGGGATACTTCAGGGTATCCCAACCCATATACAGTAACCAAAAGTGAACTTCCTATATCATCCACAAGTGAAACTCTCCTTTATAGTTGGAGCAGAACAACCTTAAAGTGATTGCTTGAATGTGATTCTGTCTTGGTTTGGGTTGTGTTTACTGCTAGGACTAATGTTCCGTGGATGCTTCGTAATCGATAGAATACTTGTCTTAATTTCTGTAGGACAATCAGGTTTAGGATTACTCATATTTTTCGTGAGGGAAATGCATGTGTTGATAAGTTGGCTAATTTAGGATTCATTCATAGAGAATCATTTCATTGGTATAATAGACTTCCATCTAGTTTGTTCTTAGAATTCTTTATGAATAGGTATAGTTTACCTATGTATCGTTTTTGTTAACATGTGAGTTTTGGTCTAGTTCCCCCATATTTTTGTATTTTCTTTCTTTTTCCTTTTTTTAATAATACATTTTTCATGTGATGGCAGATGATTGTTGTTACTTAAGGTGTCAGCCTAGCTAAAATGTCAAGTCGCATAATGATGCCTAACATGAAAACTTTAATAAAAATAAATAAAAATATTTCCAATCGCACATTCCTCTACTGAACTAAAATTGATCCAACATAATTTTGAATTCCAAATCACTATTTCATCGATAAAGGTGAACAAATGTTCTTTTTACTAAGACAGACCATGATTTTAACACTTTAAACCAATTATTATGAAAAATTTACTATATATTGGAGCAATTTCAATTACTTATTACTGAAATGAGTATTTAATTTCAATGGACAATTATTGAAATTTTTTATTTTTTATTTTAAGTCGGGTATACCATTTTTTTTTTTAAATTGTGTGACCTAAACGATTTTAGTATGTATTTTTTTATCATCAAGAAATAAATTAATTGAAAGAAAATTCTTCATGTAAGTGAGAACCCTTATACAGGTGTCAAAAAACCTCATCACCTAACTTACAAACCAAAAAGCACTGCATCCACTTTGAGAGCCTAGAACATATTTGTCTTCCCCTTTCTCATCCCTCACATAAGCTAGCTTTGAGCGTTCTTGTAGAATTTGCAAAACCACAAATACATGACAGCATATTGCCTAAAGTTACTGCATCACTGCATCATCGCAACCATAGAATTTCATGCCAAAACTTCCTGTCCAGTCTCCCTTCCTCCTAAATGCATTTATCTTCAAAGATCATCTTCGACTCCTTAGATACGTAACCTGCATACACATACTTTTCCATCCCAGATCAAGATCCTCAATTCATAATGAAACATCTAACAACATGATGAAGTTTTCCTTCCTCCCTTTTCTGCATTCACACTTTACTCCTTAGATTTATATCTCTCATCCCTATCTACTCCCTTTGGACACAAGGCACCAATAGCAGAACCTGTTTTACTATGGCAGCATCACCTCTGCTACATGATCGCCGGTTGTGTGTAGTCGGAGGTTGCTGTAGCTATACAAGGTCAACATGATCGTCGGTCGATCTCCATGTGTGTAGTCGGTGGTCGCCGTAGGTATGAAAAGGTCAACATGATCGCCGGTTGATGAAGCGACGCTCTGTCAACATGATCGCCTATCGATGAAACGGCGTTCTCCATATGTGTAGTCGGTGGTCGTCGTAGGTATGCAAAGGTCAACATGATCGCCGGTTGTGTGTAGTCGGAGGTTGCTATAGTTATACAAGGTCAACATGTGTAGTTGGTGGTCGCCGATGTTGGTTATTTTTTGTTGGGGATGGTTTTCTCACTTTAAGGTTGGTCTGCCCCAACCATAAAGGAGAGTTTCGTTTGTGGATGACTTAGGAAGTCCACTTTTGGTTCTGTATATGGGTTGGGATACCCCTGAAGTATCCCCTTTAATTTTATTTATTCATTGCTGATAAAAAAAAAACATCACCTCTGTTGTCCTTTAGTGACATCATGTTATTCTTGAACGACTTCACTTAGGGAAAGAAATAATTTTGTTAACAGATTAAGTGAAGTTGTGTTATGCAACGACGACTTTTGTTATTTATGGTTGAATTGGAGTCGTGCAACCATTAAACGATTTTAGTTGCTTCACACGACTTTAGTTGTATTTAAATTACACACTAAGTTTGAGACAACTTTCCCTCATCATATTTATTTTATGTGTTAATATGTGAATTGATTTTTCTCTTAGGAACTTTTCTTTATTAATACTTAATTGAATTCAATATAATTAGTGTGTGTGTTAAAAAAAGGAAAGAGACTCTTATGATATTTGATGAGTAAAAAAGTTAAAAAATAAAATAGTTCGCCAAACCATTCTGACTGACCTGTTAAACCTGGATGAACTTCATAAAGAAGGTATATGGGGTCGAACAAAGAGGTATTGGACACAATACCATGAAAGATGGATAACGTTATGAATTTATCGATATAATTGACTAACTCAAGGTGTTAAGTTTAATGGTATTGATCATTTGCATGACACAACGACATACCTGCAATGGTAGATTAGTCACACTATCCACTACATATCACTATTACAACAAACATCCAACGATGATGTAAGCTCACATATTAACAGATTTCATCATGTATTTTTACTTCTCTGACAATTTCATTCTTTATTGACAGTATGACACACCACATGAGAGTTCCCAACCCAACCTTTGTATCAATATGTTGGGTCTTCTTCTCATGGTCAACAATTTCATGACCACTCATTTGATCAATCCAGTCACTTTGATTTTTTACAACCATTGTTGAGCCCGTTCATGGATTATCATCACCCCATGTTTTTCTAGTCTCCATTGTAGGGAGTTCCATCAACATATAACATCTTTCCAGGTAAATCAAATGCTTTTTCTGATCAACCAAATATGTTCAGAACTTTCACATTCACCTCTCCATATTCATCCTCATTCATGCATTATTATCGACTCACAAGGATTGGATAGTCAAGGTCACAACGATGATGACGTCGACGAAGATAATAACGATGATGCAACTTCATGTCCTCCCCCACCTACATTGCATAACGAGGAAAGAAAACCAGGAAAAAAAAAGAACACTTCCTTATGGCATGACATGTCATAAATAAATCATTCCCCTCTTGTAATAATATTGAAGTTCAACTTTAATTTAAATTTTCATTCATAACTATTTTATTCTTGTTTTATTTTTATTCAAAATTATAACTTCCATATGTATTTTATCATCATACAAAATAAACACCCAACAACAAAAAGAATTAAATTAATTTCCATACATTTAATATAACTTATTTTAATAACTTATTTAATATATTTTTCATACTAAGCTTAAAAGGCGAGTCTTACTATTGTATGGCTTGAATATGATTTTGCCTTGGTTAGTGGTACATTTACTGTTATGACTACGGTTTTGTGGATGTTTCGTAATCGGTAGAACACTTATCTTAATTACTGTGGAAAAATAAGGTTTAGGGTTACTCATATTTTTCGTGAAGGGAATGTGTGTGCGGATAAGTTGACTAACTTAGGATTTATTCATATAGATTCTTTTCATTGGTATAATAGGCTTCCATCTAGTTTATTCTTAAAATTCTTTATGAATAGGTATAATCTACTTATGTATCGTTTTTGTTAACATATAGGTTTTGGTCTAATTCCCCCTAGTTTTTTGTATTTTTTTTTCTTTTAATAATATTTTTTTCATGTGATAGCAGATGATTGTTGTTATTTGAGGTGTCAGTCTAGCTGAGATGTCAAGTTGATACCTAACATAAAAGTTTTATATAAAAAAAAAAAAAAGTGGGTACAAAAGGTTAAAATATGAACAAAATTGATTAAAAATTTGAAAAACTTTATTATAGTAACTTTAGAAAAAAGTGAAAAAAAAATGTTTCTTCGTCAACTAAAATTAGTTTAAAAAATATATAAAATAGTTTATACAAATTAGTTCATATATTTTTTCTTTAGAAAGTCTTATGGAAAACTTTCTTTTAAAAAAAAACACTAAATCAAATGTGTTGGAAAGGTTTGAACAGTAGAAGTATGAAGAGGATGGTGCACATTACTACATTTGTGTCCCTTATTGCACCTAATTGTTTGGTATTGGAAAGAGAAACAAAAAAGCAATCATATAAGTTGACAAAAATGAACATACAGAAGTTAATAACAAACGTGCATGTCATATCATAGCCTTTTTTACCTTTCTTATTTCCATTACTCTAGTGTATTGAAATATGAAAGTAATGTGATTATGACAGGGGATGAATCTCTGGGACATACTAAAAAGCAAAAGAAAAGGTTACAACTTACATGAATCATCAATATTGTGCCATGTTGAATAATATGTGTGTAGTCAGTGGTGCTGTTTGTTGCTATAGGATTGTTTGAAATGGTCTTTTCTACAACCTTTTACTTTTGTTTTATTTAGAAGAAGTGATGATAAACCGATATCACACATTTTTTGTTTTGTTTGATTTAACGTATGATGACGACAAATTTAGTTTTGATCATAAAACCCAAGCCTATGTGAAAAAAAAAGCACATACAATTTAATCACAATGAAATAGTACTTTTTAAAATATTTTTTTAGAGAATACTTGTTTAAGTTGGGAAGAATTGGTATCTTAAATTATGAGTTCTTTGAACTAGTTTGTTTTCTTTATTTAGTTATATATACTCTAATTGAATTTGGTAACAACCTATGGTTCATCATTCTTTTTCATCCTTCACTAATAATTTTTCAGGTGCCTTTTTTTTCATAAGCAAAATTATCATTAAAAATTATATATTTTTCACAATGAAATAGGTTAAATGTAAAAAAACAAAAAGGAGCACACTAGTATTTTTGTATATATTTATAACATATTTTATATGTATATGTTGTTGTGAATCGAACAAATCGAACGTGTAGAGATATTTTCCAAAAAGTTAAAACAGAAAATGTTATCATTGCAGTGTGCGTTATTTTACTTTATAATTTTTTTGGGTTTGTTGTTTTCTTACTCTTTTAAAAATAGTTTGTTAGTTTTGATTTTTGAAATTTTTTGAGAAATTCATGTTATATCCTTGGAACTTACGTAATACACCGTGAATAAGTTTTTATGGGCAATCATTACTCACGTCTCGAGAAATCAATTTTGTTCGTGTTTTAAAGTTTTATTTACTAAAATCGTAAGGACTTGTGACTGACAATGCAGATAACAAGGACTTGTGACTGACAATGCAGATAACAACAATAATTCTACTTTGGAAACGTCAAACGTTGTTTCCACAACGCAAAATCATAGGGAGAAAATGGATTCTCTATTGAGTATGTCAAGTCAGAACGGAATTTGGCACATCCTCTAACAAAACCCCTAGGAAGAAAATGGATTTTAGAAACATTGAGAGGAATGGGACTTAAGCCACTTGCAAACAAACAAGTGATGAAAACCCAACATTTGTGATTGGAGATCCCATGAATAAGGTTCATATGGGTAAAAACAAGTCACTTGTTAGTTCTAATAGCACTAAATTGATTTAAGATCAATCTTGTTCATTCCTATGGTGTGTGTGAAAGTGCTATAGTTACTAAATTATAGACCATTTTAGAGACTAAAAAAAATTTTGGTTTCTAAATTAGTTTGTATTATTGTTAAATAGTTTCTAAATTGGTATCTAATTAGCTACCAAGATTTTAACTACCAATTATTTATATTCTAAGTTTTTATAGTTTCTAAAATGGTCTCTAATTTAGTCACTATAACAACTAATTATTTCTTGTCTCTAAAATTAGTTTCTATTTCATGATTGTCTTGTTGTGTATATAAAGAGGGATTTCATTCTCATTTTCACTCACAACTTCATTGTCTCTTCATCTTCCTCATCTCACTCACGCTTCTTATCTTTCTCTCTTCCTCTTCACTCATTTATTTTTTTCTCTTACTTTATAATTTTTTTGGGTTTGTTGAATATTTACTCTTTTAAGAGTAGCTTGCTAGTTCTGATCCTCACAAATTTCTAAAAAAAAATCTATTGTATTCTAGGGGACTTGCGCAATACGCTGCAGATAAATTCTTACGCACAATAATCACTCACGCCTTGAAAAATCAATTTGGTTGTGTTTTAAAGCCTAATTTACTACATATATAATCAGATATTGTTTGAAATTTTATAAAATAGAAAATACATTAATAAATATAATGAATACTTTTATAAAATATGAGTTTATACACTAGTTTAATGATATAATACCCTATGGGTATGTATGTTATAGTTGGATGAAGTGTTACATTCATCTAATAAATATTATTACCTATATATATATATATATATTGATATTTCCAAATTATTAATCTTCTATTCATAATAATTTTCTGATAGAAAATTAAATTTAATCTATAAAAGACTTGTTTTTGTTATAGTAATTTATTTTAGATAACAAGTTTTAAATTATCATTAAATTTTTATCAAAATATATAAAGCAAAAAATTGTATTATTATATTCGTGAACACTTTCGAGGAGGAACAGCATTGTTTATGAAAAATAATGAATTTCTCTCTTATGTTTTGTACTTTACTTTTAATCAACTCCCTTTAATTATTATTTTTTACTTTAACTTTTTTTTCTTCGATAGAATAATTGTTTTATTTTTCTGTTGTATTTATAATATTTTTCTTTATGCTCTATAACAAGCAAAAAGACTGTATATTGTAAAAGATTAGTTTGTTAAATGAATAGTGCAATAGGGTTAAAGAAATATCTTGAACCATAATGTGATTGTAATATGGAGTTTATTAATATTAAATTAAATAGCGATATTTGTTAGAAATAAAATCCTAATTAAATCTTCTTACAATGGGCAACATTGACATAATTAAAAGTACCGAATAATTAGGAAAGTTCAAAGTTGATTTGGACCATTTAGCATCACATTTAACAATGAGACAAATTCTGACTCAAAATCCCTTTTTGAAAAGTTTCAATAGTTTTGTATGTATTGGTATCTTTAAATTTTGAATGTGATAATTATTAAAAACAGAAAAACAATTATAAATCTTTCATATCTCTAAATCACTTCTAACTACTACAATTCATAATACACACATATAGAAAATAAATAAATTGTAACATAACAAATCCACAATTAACAGAATAATAATTCCGAAATTCATAGTATTTTTTTAACCTGTGTTATGAGGTCAAAAAAATAACCTTAGAATAGAAGTGGTATATTTTAAATGATATCTGAATATTTTATTATTAAAATGAAATGACATATAAATAGAAAATTCAGTTATTCAGGTTTCATTTTAAAAGAACCATCATCTCTCTAAAAGTTTCCCTTTTCCTTTCCTCTCCCTTCTCTCTAAGATTCTGATCTCCTCGCTTATCAGTTTGGCGATCGGAGTCTGTCGTTGGACTCCTGGCAGCGAAGACTATAAGACTGCCCGATCAGAATTCTTATAGAGTAAGTTCAGCATCTTAGATTTTTTGATCAGGACTCTGTGGTGCAGGTTAAGCTACTTTTGAAGATTTTGGTAGGTTTGGAGCTCTTCGTGAGCATATGCTCAAGTAAAGGTAAGGGAAGCTAGTTTAAAATCTTCAATAGAACCATAGGTTAGAAGATTTGAATGTGAGTATGACGGTGTCAACAATTCCAGATTTTGTTGCAAAATTTCTTGTTCTGAGTAGATTGTAGTTTGATTGAAATTGAAAGTGTTGTGATTGAGAATTGGTTGTTTGATTTAAATGCTAGATTTTGTTGCAAGATTTCTTGTTCTGAGTAGATTGTAGTTTGATTGAAATTGAAAGTGTTGTGATTGAGAATTGGTTGTTTGATTTAAATGGTTTTGGAATTGGAAATCATATATGTATATATGGACATAATAACTCAATGATTCAATGAGAGTGATTGTATCATGCTGAACCGGAACTGGCAATGTAATGTGTAGATTTATAATTTAGGAATTGAATGAGATATTGACTTATAATCTAATAGGTATATTAAGTTATGCAGAATTTTTCTGCGTATTTCGCTCAAGCTAAAAAAATTATGGGTGCTCTCTGGAGGATTTTAGCCCAAGCTAGCGAATTTTAGCTCAAGCTAAAATTATGGGTGCTCTCTGGAGGATTTTAGCTCAAGCTAGAAAATTTTAGCCCAAGCTAAAAAAAATATGGGTGCTCTCTGGAGGATTTTAGTTCAAGCTAGTGAATTTTAGCTCAAGCTAAAATTCTGGGTGCTCTCTGGAGGATTTTAGCTCAAGCTAGCGAATTCTAGCTCAAGCTAAAGTAAAATAAATAAATAAATAATATTAAATTAATTTTTATTTGCTTTTAAAAGATTGATTTATTTATTTCTATATAGTTTTTCTTATAAAGTATGTAAACTTTTATTTCATGTATAGTTAATCGAAAATCTCTTTAATTAGACATTTATATGATTAATCAATGAATTGTTGTGTATTTTGGATATTCTAAACATTGGTATGATTTGATTGTTTGATGTTGGATATTATGAGGTTCAAAATATGAAGTCTAATCAAGACATAGTATTTTCAGCCGTGTTGAGATTGTTATTAGGGTGTATTGATTTGTGAGTGTCCTGTGAATGAGATGATCTACTGATATAATGGAATCACATAGATGAAGTTATTCAGTTGGTGAGAGTTGAAGGAGGTGCATTTGGCTGAGTCTGAGGTTTTGAAAGAACTGATCAGAGCAGATCAAATGGATTTACCCTGTCATATGAAGATGATGAGATATTGAGATGAGTATGACAGGTGCAGGTCTCTGGATGTTAATTTCAATACACGAGTCTTCCGGAAGTAGAGTCAAGTGTCTATATGTTATGAGTCAGTAGAAGTCTGACATGTGAAAAGATGAATCATGAAAATTAATAGACACTTGATGATTTGAGAAATTGTATGAGAATTGATGAATTATGTTGATTAATTTTACATGAATTATGTTGATTAATCAGAGCAGATGAGATTGCAGGTAATAGAGCTCCTGGAGTATTGGATAGATTTACCTTTGAATGCTTTGTTTCTTTTGTTTTTTTTTAAAAAAAAAAACTTTTGATGTATATATTAATTCCTATGAAGAGGAATATCTTTTTGAGATATAAATATGATAACCTAATATATGTTTACATGTTAATTAGATATTGTATGCATAATATAAAAAAATATAAAAAATAGGGATGTTACAAGTATGGTTAAAAATATTCAATTAATATCATTAACACGATTTATTTCATACTTAAAATAATATTATTCAAATCCTATATTGAATTTGGACTTATTCTTGCTTGTTTTATTTTAGTCAACATAAATTTTAAATTTGTTAAAATAGTTCTTGCCGGCGTTACATAGCCGTAACAAATCACACATTTAATCATCTTATATTAATGACCATTTTAAAGCGACATATAATGTTTATGTAAAGTAAATTTAAGTAAAAACTATATGAATCTAATTCAAATTAACATACACATTTTTTTATAAGTGGGGTAAACTATACTAAGTTTTGAAAAGCATCACATTATTTCATAAATTTCATATCTTCAAGTTTTCTCCACTTTAATGAATTTAGAATAAATAATATATGTGTGATTATCTAGTATTTTATAGAAGAAAAATATAAATAGAATATAATTATGATATTTTAATGTTTTTTTCTATGTTAAAAGAAGGACATCCTCTTATACTTTTATATATATATATATATATATATATATATATATATATAAATTATATATTTATAATATCATTAAATATAAATTAATTTTAAATAAAAATAATAATTAATTATTATATTAATCAAAATAATTTGTAATTTAATTAATATAGTAACTAATTACCTTTTATCTCTAAAATTAATTTTTATTTAATATTTTTTTCTATTTAAAGACAAAACTATCCTATAGTAAGTATACACAATAAACTTGAATAAAGATATTATATATAAGATAATAGTGTTAATCGCAAATTTTAAGAAATTACTATAATGTGGAAGTATTTTCATGAAAAGGGTGTTTCTAAATTGTGAATACTTAAAAGAAAAGACAAATAATAAAAAAAATGTAGAATAAAACGAACGTATGGATGTTAAAAAGGCTTAGTCCCTTATACTTTTATTTTCTCTTGATTTAGTTTAAAGTAAAACCTAGTATATAGTATGAATATTTCCATTTAAAAAACTATTTTTAATTATTAATCATGAGCAATAAATATTTTCCTCTAATGAAATTTCTAATTGTTTATACAGAAATTATAACTTAGAAAGCCTAAAGCACAAAAAGGTTAGTAATTTAGTCAATTTGTCTAATGGATATACATTAATTTTAAACTCTTCCTATTTTATAAATTTACTAATTAATAGAGATACGAGACAATTAATTACATAACACAATTTAAAAGCGATAGTTTCCGAATAAATATTTACACCATAAAACAATATAGTTTATTGGATAGAAAATGAATAAATTAAAATAAAATAAAAATGTTTTGAAATACAAGTTTCATTTATTTATCCATTCATATTGGTAACGATCTACCATGATATATCTATACCTATATATGAAGGGATTCCCTATTCACTGCTCTTATTTTTTTTTCCTATTTTATCCTTATATTAATATTTAATTTTATTATTGTATTATGGTCATTGTGTCATTTCTTATTCTCCTCTTAATTGCTCTTAATTTTTTTTTCATTTTATCTTTACTTAATGATTTATTGTATTAATTTATTTTGGTTATTTGGACATTTTATAATTTCAAAAATTAATAAAATAATTTTAAAATTTTAAAATTTATTTTATTTGTTATTATTTAACTGGAAAGCGGAGAGATTGATTAGTTACTTTTCTGTTTTAAAGATCTTCTTCTCTATTAAATAAAAAATTAAAGATATTTGTAATATTTTGTGGGCTAATGGAGAGTGAAGATTTGGTACGTTACTTTTCTGATTTAAACTGATATTTTTTTTATTAAAATTGATTTAAGAAATAGATTTTATGATTCTCCATTACACATAACCCACATATCCTACTTTCCACAAAATATTACAAATATCTTTAATTTTTTATTTAAAAGAGAAAAAGATCTTTAAAACAAAATAGTAACTAATCACTCTCTCCACTCTCTCCACTCAATAATAACAAATAAAATAAATTAAAAAATTATTTTATTAATTTTTGAAATTATAAAATGTCCAAATAACCAAAATAAATTAATACAATAAATTATTAAGTAAGGATAAAATGGAAAAAAAAATTAAAAGCAGTTAAGAGGGGAATAAGAAATGACACAATGACCATAATATAATAATAAAATTAAATATTAATATAAGGATAAAATAGAAAAAAAATTAAGAGCAGTTCAGAGGAGAATAAGAAATGACACAATGGCCATAATACAATAATAAAATTAAATATTAATATAAGGATAAAATAGAAAAAAAAATAAGAGCAGTTAAGAGGGAAATACCTATGCATCCTCTTGTTGAGTACTTCTTATCCTCTAGTCACATGTTTAAATCACAATTTCAGAAGACAAATTAGTGTTTTACAAATTGAAATGCATATAAAGAGAATTACCTATTGTTGTGATTAAGTGCGCAACTTTTTTGAGTCTTTTCGTTCCCTCTAGTCACAAACTTCCATTACAATTTCATGAAACAAATGTCAAATTAGGGTTTCACAAAGATTAATCAAAGAAATGAAAGTATGATTTTACATGAAAGTGAGAAGGAAAGAGAAAAGAAAGTGAGAAGTATGGTAAAAAATAATGTGTTATGTGTAGTGGAGAGAGAAAGTGGGAAGTAGGTACCTATATAGGAGAGAGAAAGTAGGATATGTGGGTTATGTGTAGTGGAAAATCATAAAATCTGTTTCTTAAATCAATTTTAATAAAAAAAAATCAGTTTAAATCAGAAAAGTAACGTACCAAATCTCCACTCTGTGGCCCACAAAATCAATCTTTCAACTCTCTCACCCTCCAGTTAAATAATAACAAATAAAATAAATTTTAAAATTAAAAAATTATTTTATTAATTTTTGAAATTATAAAATGTTCAAATAACCAAAATAAATTAATACAATAAATTATTAAGTAAGGATAAAATGGAAAAAAAATTAAGAGCAGTTAAGAGGAGATAAGAAATGACACAATGACCATAATACAATAATAAAATTAAATATTAATATAAAGATAAAATAGGAAAAAAAATTAAGAACAGTTAAGAGGGGAATCCTTTATATATAGGTATAGATAATAACATTAATTGATTTTTTTAATTTTATTTTAGAAAAATCATATCATTTCCTTTCCAAATTTTAGAATTGAATATGCTGGACAAAAAATTGGAACTTGAAATTCACTTGGGCCTTATGGGCCTGGGCTAGAAATAATGTAAACTAAACTAGGCAAATTCTTCCTACGCCCAACTTGTTTGAACCTGAATCCTATACACTTAAATTTTCAAAAATGTCATTCATTCCATAAATAAAAATCTAGAATTAAAAAAAATACATTTCGAAATAATAAATCTAAAATAAATTATTATGTTCTGAAAATAAAATTATAGAACAGAATTCAAAAATCAAAATCTCATTTTATAAAAAAAAATCCAAAATTCAAAAAATACATTTTGAAAAAATAATTAAAAACTTATTTTGGAAAAAAGATTTTGAAATTCAGAAAAATGTTCTGAAAAATTAAATTCAGAAAATTATTTTAGAATATATTTTATTTAAGAATATTTTGTTGTTTTGTATAAATTGGAGTTTATGTTCAAATTTGATTAGGTGGAGGAAGTAATTTGCAGCGACCTAATGGTCCTTGTCTTTATTTTCTTCCTTGGGCATTCAGAAGGAAGGTTTCAGTTTCTCAATCATCACCTTGCCGTTGATTTGATTTAAACAAAAATATTGTTTGTTACGGAAAATATTATCTCGTATTTATTTTATTGTTCTTAAGTATTTGTACAAAAATTAATAAAAATATTCCTATTTATTATTTTCAAGTTTAAAAAGTAAAATAAGATTATATTAAAATAATTTTGAACATTTTAAATATTTTTCCTTAGGAAAAACGCAACTAAATGATTCTTCTAATTTACACAATATTCAATCAGAAACGATCCATTCTCAGATCTCATCTCTCTGGAGGGGTTGGGGGTGTTCATGATGGCAATAATGCCCTAAAATTATATCTCCGATTAGACATGAATTAGCAATGATTATTCAATATTATTTTCTAATTTTCTTTTATGTTTTACTATTCCTTGAGTCACTTTCATTTTGAATGGGATTAGGAATCTATCAATTTTTCTCTATTTTGTTCCACTCCTCAATCTCCGCAAGGTGCTATACAACGTGTCCGTCCCAAAATCATTGTTATGGATAGCTATTAACAAAAAGAGAACCCCATTTTCAGCAACATATATTAAATTAATACATGGTAAAACAAGACCAAAATAAAATAAAATAAATTATGATCACAAATAATGTTTCCACACCCTTTAAAATATTCAGTTTCAAACAATTGTTTCTTTTTCTTTGTTTCCTATGCCTACGTTGGTCAGTGGTTACATTATATACTATATTCCCATGGCCCCAATTGATATGTTCTTCGTTTAAAGAGAGAATTTGTTAGGGATTATGTCACCATTTAGGTCGGGTTTGTCCACACAAAGACGCAATCAAAGTTGAAAATAAATAAATAAAAAAACCTTTTCCAACATTACAAGTAACACAGCAAAATTTGCATCTATTGGCCCTATTTGTTTATATTTTTTTAACTCCATGGCCTTTTAAATCACGATTCAACACCCTACATGCTAAAAAAGCACCCCATTTATGGATTAGTGCCTAGATTCAGTCTAGGTTTTGTGCAATTTATGGAGGAAATCCAAAGATTGATGATGTTATAAACTATACCCTGTTTTTCCAAAATTATAAACACTAAATTTTTCACCTGTTACATTAATTCAAAAGTTACGCTACGCTATATGCTTTGAGGTTCAACCATGCAATGCAATGAATGTGTGTACAAGCTGTCACTTATCCATTGTTATAAAGTGACAACGTAGTTTTAAAGAACTTGGCATGTTTCGTGTGGCCTCACCAACGGGAAAAACTGGTTTGAAATTCAAATGGTGAAGAGTGACAGAGAGAGAAAAAAAAGGTTAAAAAGAAAAGAAAAAGGAAGGTGAGGACATGAATAATTAAAAAGGAAGAAAGGAAAGAGGGAAAAGAGGGTAATGATTGATTCTACATGGCATGGTGAGTGGTGAGTGTGGTGAGTGATAACCTGGAAAAGAAAGGAGTGGGTGGAGACTCAGTTTCATAGAATTGAGAAACAACATTATGATCAATGGTGGGTCTCTCTCTCTCTCTCTCACTCAGCTATTGATTTCATCACCCTCTAATCAAAAGTAGGTTACACAAGTAAAAAACTTCAATTTACTCTTAAGATTCAACATGTGCATGTGGTCCTACTCGTTTTATCATTAATCTTTGCTTCTCTCTCACTTTTCTTTATTGTCAAAATTCTAACGTATTCTCCAAAACATACCCATTCTATAATCGGCTTCTGAGTTATCCATTTATATGATATCACAACTTCTTCAACGCCATATATGTTATGAAACCATTTTGTCCTTATATTAGTTCATTAGATTAGACCTTTTTAATGGTGCAGTTATTTTGAATGTTGCTTCTTTCTCAAGTTTACAATCAAATTTCAAAGAAGAAGAACATTCCAAGATTATTAAGGCGCCTCAAAATTGATCCGGTCATCAACTGTCAATTTTTTTTCATTTCGTCTAACCAAACAAATATTAATATATCCACTAATACTGTAACATCAAACATTATCAACTTCTACAATAGATACATTAAAAATCACAAAAAAATAGTTATTGACTTTTAGCTTTTTATAGTGAAAAAACTTTATAATAATAATAATCATAATGATTTTATTTTCCATGATATTGGTGGATTCATTTAGTTTTTTCATGAAAAACAACGAAAAAAGAAAAAAAAAGTTAGGAAGGTAGCGAAAAAAACACGTTCTGGGAATGAAAAGTAACAAAAATGGCTAAGAGGAAAAAAAGAAGAAGAAGAAAGAGAAAAGGCAAAAACCAACGGTCCCATGCCATGTTGACTTCTCACCATAAAAGAAAGAGAGAAAAATAAATAAAAAAAACAGTCACATGACGTGGGTAGTGCATGATGATTACACGTGTCAAATGGATGCGTAACATTTGTGGGCCCACTAAACAACAACCTTTTCTCTCTCTTCATCTTTTCAAAAGTTGGTAAGACATAGGCACCCACGGTTTGGCTTATGTTTTACACTGAAAACATATAGAGAGACGCGGAAAGAATCTACCATGTTTCTAACGCATTCTTCTCTCTCTTCTTGCAACCATTACCAGAGCATGCACATCATAAACCATGCGTTTTATTACGCTTTTGTCCCTTCCCTGTTTCTTAATTCACATGTCACTGCCCTCCTCAGACATTATCATCATCAACAACAACAGCAGTAAGGTTTCTGAGTTGGTCGTGTCGTGTACATGGCTGTGTCCAACGGCGTCGAAGCAGTGTTAGAGTTTCTGCGGAAGAATGGCTTGTCGGAAGCGGAGTCCGCGCTCCGAGAAGACATCATCGAGAACACCGACCTCGGAAACTTCGACTACGAGAAGTTCTTCTTCCCCATGGTCCCGCCGCCGCCGCCGGTCAAAGTCCGATCCTTCTCCAGACCGTCCGAGCTCGTCGCCGCGGACGGCGACTGCTCCAAATCCAGCTCCGACGAGTTCATCACCATCGGGTCTTCCACTTCTCGCGTCTCTTCTTTAGGTAATCCAAATTCAAATCATGTTTAGTGCTTATGCTCAATTAGATGTGTTGATAAGTGATTATTGATGAGTGATCAGTGATTGATCACCCTCTGTTCGAAGTAACGGAGACCTAAGCAGTTACTGTTTGATGTTTTCTACTTCTACTATTGAATTGAATGTTTTTTCTTTAGTTGTTTACACTTATGTGTTTTCAATTTGTAAAGTAGGATCGCGTAATTAATCGTCCAAATTTGATTTCGTGTGTTTCGGGATCACACAGCTCAATTGCATGCTATATTAATTCAGCATTCAGGAGTCCTAGTGATAATGATCTGCAAAAAAAATATAAAAGAAATTCGTTTTAGGGGCTGCAGAGTAGCAGTGGTTTCGTACTGCAAAAAAAAAGCTAGTATTTAAATTTTGTTAGAAAGATTGATTTAGTAATTCGTGAAAACATCAATTTAGTTGAGTGGTGCCATTCACGAATGTTCGAGAATGGAGCATCCTAAAACCTAGTTGTTTTTGCAGAATTCGTAAATCCGTATGGAATCCGTTCCTCGTCTCAGACTCAGAATGATTCCGAGTCTTCTTCTGAAAGATTATCTCAGTTTGGCACAGCACGTGATTATCACGATTTTGATATGCAAAATGAACCGTATTGGTATAATGAAAAAGATGATGACTATTTCATGACTCCTAGTTTTGAAGGGCCAGATTATTTTGCGTGTCAGAGTGAGGATAAGTTTGTCATGACTGCAGAAACAGAAAACCAACGTGACAATTCTCTGCATCTTGGTTACAACTTTGAAGAATTTCAACTAAAGGGGAATAGTAATGGTGGTTACATGGACAAGGCATGCCTCGATAATCATTCCTCTGTAGGGGATGGAACTGTGACTTGTTCAAAAGGGTATTGTCATGTTGATAACAAGGACCAGTTTGAAGAGGAATTAGAGGGTGAGGCTGAGAAACCCAGTGTCTCCTGCAGTTGTGAAGTTCCATTTTGCAAAAGCAGTCCTGGTTCTGGAGGTTCTTGCAGTCTGGATCCTACAAACTTCGGCTACCCTAACTTGAAGGAAATCCATCTGAACAATTTTCATTTGAAGGTTGTTGGGGACATTAACTCTCTTGATTCTACTTCAGAGCTAACTCTGAATCAAAGTTTTGATCACTACACTAAAAACAACAGCAGTAAGAAGTACGAGGGTCCTTACGACTTAACTATTGAAGTTACTGATAAAAATCTACCAAATGGACTTGACACCTCTGAAGCACAAGTTGGTGGAGAATTAGCTGAAGACTGCCAAGATCCAGAGCTTGCTGCGGATGGAGAGGATACCACTGATGATGAGCTCTTAAAGTATACTCAAGAGGAAGAATACGAAGTGTTTGATCTGAGAATTATACATAGAAAGAACAGGTTTTGAAAGATGATATTGTATCTTAAACTTTCATTTCTACCAAATATACCTGCTAAAGCTTGTGAATAAGTTGATTCTGAATGTGTAGAAGTTTAGGTAGTAGAATTTAAAATTAAATGCCACTTTGTTCCTTTTAACTTTTCTTAATTTTGAGCCTTCAACTTTTCTTCATGATGATAACTTTGTGGCTTTGCACTTTTGTTCCTTATGTATTTAAATAAACTAATGTTGTATCTGAGTCTAATTTGCTATCGTCTATTATTGCATCTACAGGACTGGATTTGAAGAAAACAAGGAACTTCCGATTGTGCTAAATACAGTATTGGCTGGAAGGTATTATGTAACAGAGTATCTTGGTTCAGCTGCCTTCAGTAGGGTTGTTCAGGCACATGATCTTCAGACAGGAATAGATGTTTGTTTGAAGATTATTAAAAATGACAAAGACTTCTTTGATCAAAGCTTAGATGAAATCAAGCTTCTGAAACTTGTCAATAAGGGTGACCCAGCAGATGAACATCACATTTTGCGCCTTTATGACTATTTCTACCATCAGGTATGTCTTATACAGCTGAATTGATTTCGTATAAGGTATACAAATGTTTAGTTCAATTCAAACTATATGTAAAATTATACTTGCTTAACAGGGAAACTCTGGACTATAGAGCTAGAGCGCACAAATAAATCCTTTTCGGATAGCTTTTAGAATGATCTAATGGAAATTTATCATTAACATTTCTTTATATATCTTCTCTCATTCTATTAAGTCTTATGTTGCTTATGTTGAATTAAACTCCACAGGAGCACTTGTTCATTGTAACTGAACTTCTGCGAGCAAACTTGTATGAATTTCAGAAATTCAACCAAGAATCTGGAGGGGAAGCATATTTTACATTAAAGAGATTGCAGGTTTGTTCAGATAGAAGAAAAATTTGTGTGCCTCTTTCACATGATTACTTATTCAGTTGTTATATTCCTAGAGATAGTTATCTTAAGCACTGTGATCCTTCACAATTTTGATGATCACCAATATCTGTCTCCTATTAATACATGCCTATCCACTGTTGGATAGTTAATTCAGCTATTTGAATAGAATTGCTTCTTGACAGAAATAGAGAAGTTGTCTAAATGATTAGGGTTGTTGTTATCCTTCTTTGCAGATCATTACTCGTCAGTGTTTGGAAGCATTGCAATACTTGCATAGCTTGGGAATTGTTCACTGTGACCTGAAGCCAGAAAACATTTTAATCAAAAGTTACAAAAGATGTGAGATAAAGGTTATTGATCTTGGAAGTAGTTGCTTTCAAACAGACAATCTGTGCCTATATGTACAGTCCAGATCCTATAGAGCTCCTGAAGTGATGTTAGGTCTTCAATATGATGAAAAGATTGATATATGGTCTCTCGGATGCATCCTGGCTGAGCTATGCTCTGGTGAAGTATGTTCTAATTTCCCTTTTCTTATGATATTGATGAAATACATTTTTCTTTAGTTTTAACATGAGCAAGAAAATTGCTTTCTTTTACACAGTTAAATCAGATTTTCAGTTGGTAAGACAATATCATTGCGGAATAATTTATTTTCAATGAATTTTTTGTTTTTTACTTATCCTGAATTTGTATGCCTTCTGCAGGTGCTGTTCCCAAATGATGCAGTTGTGATGATCCTGGCACGCATAATTGGAATGTTTGGTTCTATTGATATGGAAATGTTGGTGAAAGGACAAGATACGCACAAGTACTTCACCAAAGAATATGATATTTATTATGTAAATGAGGTTTGTTTCCCCTATTTTTCCTTTTTTGTCAGATTTGTCGTTTATGTGAAATCTTAGGTGAAAAAAATTCTATTCCCGTTGCTGACTCCAGCTTACTCATTTACTTGAAGTGAAAAAGTAGCAAAATGTTCCCTTGAGTCTAGAAGTGTATTAGCTTGATATGATCTAGTTAACACGAGAATGAAGCACACTTTCATTTTCTTTATGAGTGCTAATTAAATCTTATATGCTTACTAATCCTTGTGATCAATATCAAATTTGCCAAGGCCAATCAGTGAAATTCAACAATCTTTTCTCAGAATATCTTAGCAACGTAAGAAAATAGAGTAATTGAAAGGGGAGTATAGATAGTTATGTGCAATAAAGGAAAAAAATTAAAAAGTCCCTTCATTCATGAACATAATTAATTTTGAAATGTTAGATGGATAATAGTAGAGAGTTTCTTTTATCCGTTAGTCTAATTGGATGACAACCCTACAAGTGTAATAATCTAACTTTAGAAAAATAAAAGAAAAAAACAATAAAATGTTTGTTAATTACAATAACTTAGCCCCATCTTTGAAGTTTGAACTACTTAGGGTGGGTGGGTTTGGATTTTAATTGCCAAACCAACATATTTCATCTCAAATTTCAATTCATTTAAAAGCTACAATTGACTTAGAAGCTACAATAAGTTGGGTTTTTTCTTTCCACTCCAATTGAATTCAACTCAACTGAAATTCAAACACACACTTAGAGTGGGTGCATTTGGATTTCAACTAAAACATTCTCAAACCTCCTTTTAGTTTTCATTAAACATTGTGTCAACATTCAAACAAACACTTAATTTCAGGCCTAGAGTCTCCATGCTGTCATGTGAATCCTTCTAAATTTTATTTCAGTTGTTTCCAACTAATCTTTAATATTGTACACTCTACACAGGAGACTGATGAACTGGAGTTCTTGATTCCAGAAGAGTCATCGTTGGAGCAGCACCTACAGGTTACTGATACTATGTTTATCAACTTTATCAGATACCTACTCTGCATCAACCCCAAAAGAAGGCCTACTGCAAGACATGCACTAAAGCATCCATGGCTTTCCTATGTTTACTAATCCTTTCTCTGGTGGAAAGTTCAGCAATTCTATTGGAGTTATCCACATCTCATTATCTCTTCAGCTTATTTTCTGCATATAGCAAAGCTTGCAATCACAATTTTGGTTTGTTTTAGCCAACACCAAGTGTCACTGTCATTTTGTATATTTGTTTTTTTTTTGCCTGTTGATTTCCTTGTACAGAATTTCTTCCCATTATTTTTTTGCCTTCCATGAATGGAGAGGTTATCAGAATAACATTTTCTTGTGACCCCTTTTGGTTCTAACATAATATCCACATAATACAGGGTTCCATCAATTCACTGAATTTAGACTAATTTACTTTCTTTACAGAAAAAATATGCAAGTTTCTCAGCGATTTCAGATGCCAGCCTTTGTAAAGGTAAGTTTCATTCAGCCACTGAGATTTGGCTTCGCAAGTAATTTGCTTTAGATCAGATATTGAATCCTTATTTCTATGATTACACACACAAAATTCTCACTCTGAAAACATGAATAACTTTATGTATTTTCTTATAAGACATGAATTTATTATTATTTGTCACTTCCATCTAATGTTTTATAATTTAATTATTGATTTTTCTAAATTTTAATTTATACTCAATTTACTTCTGGTTTTTTATTAATCTTTCCTTTTTATCTTAAATTTCAGTTATTAATGCTCTTATTTTTAATTTTAAATAACTTATTATTTTACTTAGCTCTTTGATTTAAGTTGTTTCTCCTTATTTATTTATTTTTCATAATTTTAAATTCACTTCAATTAATGTACACCTGTATAATACATAAGATATTTAACGGTTACGTTAAAATTTTAATGTTGAGAAACATTTATAACATACAAATTTAAAGTAGACTTTACAAAAATATTAGTGAAATTGATTTTAAAATTATGTCAACAGAATTTAACAAATATAAATGAAATCAAACATGGTTATAACTTTATAAATTGTAAAGAAAATGATCGTTTCAAATAAATGAAAATAAATACAAGTATGGTTATAAATTGTAGTCTTTTACATTTAATATCTTAAATAATATATTTATTTTTAGTAATTTTACTGCCTACCCATTATTCTTATTAATGATTTTTACCATTTCTCTATTAGAAAATTTATTCATTGCTGTTATATAGAAACAAGGAGATTAGTTTATTAAAGTCTGATAGTTTATGAATTTCCTATTTTTTTACACAAATGATTTCATCAATATATGCGTTCATAGAATCAAACATTTTATTTTAGACGTATACTATTATGTAAAATTAAATTTATTTAATGAAGTGTTTATATTAATAAATAATTACATCACTATATTAGTTTCGTAAACATGCTTATGGGCATAGTCTGATAAAATATATTTTTTATTAGTTTTAATAAAAATATCAAATGATGTCAATACGTATTCATAAAACATACGATATGTGACTTTTAAAATTTGTATTAAGAAGTTAACAAGTTTATTTACGGAAGTTGTGAAATTTATTATAAGAAACACTCTGATATATTCATTTCAAATTTTATTTGATTCAAATTGAATATTTACTTATGGTGCATTAAATTTGGAGAAATTTCTGTAATAATATATAAGATATGAGACTAATTTGGAAAAAATAAAATAAAACTGAAGGTTTGAGTTTTTATGAATGTGAAAGTTTTTCTAGTAATCAAGGAATATTATTTATAATATTAATATTTATTTAATGATAAAATGGAGATGTTACTAAACATTCTAGTAATTTGTAAACATATTGCTAAATAATAAATATTTCCCATTTCTTTCTCTTTAATGGGCCCAAAAGGCCAACTTAGTTATCAATTTTATTACTGTATTTATCACTTTTCTACAATTTTGAAAGTAAAAATGTTTAAAGAACTGTTAATTTTTAATTTTTTTTATTCAAATGTATTTAAAATTGATGTGTAAAAATTAATATTTATTTATCAATATAAGTTTAATTGTTTTAGTTGACAACGATTTTGATATTTATTTATAGTGATTGCGTGGTACAGAATTGCTTCTGCTACACACAACTTGCACTGAACATGGCAGAATTTAAGATGACTACATAAATTTATAGACCAACTACTATCTTTCTTCATGTTTTCAATTTTTTGTGGTGTGATTGAAAGTGAATAAGTGGGGGTAAAAAAAGATAATTACTGTGAAAATTATATTATTTAGATTAGACTAAAAAAAAAGAGAATTAGGGTCCAGAATAATATTACAACAATCTATTTCTTCATGTTAACATTGTTAAATATGATATATAACATTTTTAGTGTTTAATTTAAGAGATTTATGCTTCAATACTTTATTTACTTATTCAATAGTATATATATATATATATATATATATATATATATATATATATATATATATCGATAACATTATAAAATATCTTTGAATTTAAGAAATTTAAAGTAAACCTAAATTTCAAATTACGAGGAATTACTCGAATATGGTGAATTACTGCTCCTACAGTTACAATCTCTTGTACTTTTCTTTATAATAATGGTTTCAGATTTTATTTAACCAAAATTAAGAAAACATTTTTTATTTTAAAATAATTTAATTAAATTACTTATTATATCACTTCTTAGTTTTTTTATTTTAATTTAGATTAAGTTTTCTCTTTCTTTATCTTAATTAAAGTAAGGGTATAATTTTAAAAAAAATGTCTTAAAATTAAAATAAAAATATTTTTTTTATTAAAAACTGGTAATTACAAAGGAACAGAGGAATTATATTATATAGGCATTAATAATAGAGTATTGATTTTAAATTAAATTAAGGGGGAAAACGTGAAAATGAGAGAAAATATTATAAATAATTTATTTGATATAGTATAAGTCTTTTTGTATATTAATATATTTTTTAAAAATCAAATAATTTAAATAAAAATTATAATTAAAAAAATAATATTATTTATTCAATTCCTTTATTTTATTATAAAAACATGAATATTAAAATGATAATCGATTATATAAAAGTTATAATTAATTATCTTGAAATGGATAATATTTTTTTCTCACAATTGCACGAAAAATTTAAATCATCAAAACTTTTTTGTTTTAAGTGATTTTTCACTTTTTCAATTCTTGATTTCTTTATTTTCTTTTCTAGTTTGAGTAAAATATCAAAAAATGTATATATATTTTTAGGTAATTTTTTACTTAAATGAGGTGCTCTAATTCTAAATATTATTTTATCTTAGTCTAATATTGCCTAGTCAATATATTTAGATATTGTAAATTTTGAATTTTAAATTCAAGGAAACTAACAACTTTTGTTTTTATTAGTTTTTTTTATTTTTTAATTTAAGTTCTCAATGTAGTTCTTTAGTTATTTTTAAAAGTTTATTTGTTTTCTTGTTTTTCTTCGCATGCCTAACATAAACTTTATTAAAAAAATCTAAAAATAAAAGGACAATTACTAATATAAAGTTTAAAGTCAAATATTAATTTAACATATTTTAGTTTTAATGTATCAACCTAAGACAACAATCTTCAACATTAACAATCCTTAATTTATCAGTTATCAACATTACTGAAACCAAAACTCTATCAAGAATCAAACAAATCTTAGTTCATCAATTAAATAACAATTACATGTCAAATTCAAGCAATTTAATAAAACAACAATTTGATCCACAAATATTTTGCATGCAAAGTTACCAATAACATCACGTTATCAAATTGCAACTTGTACCTCAATTTGAAAATTATAATAAAACTAATTTCTTTTACATTTGGTTTTTGTTATAACCTAATAAAACAAGAGTTTAAGAAGAGAACCAAAAAAAAAACAATATAAAGAAACTCTTTGATTGCCTCAAACTCAAATTCCAACTATCAAACATCCCACAATTTAGTTCAAACTTGAAACCCTGTATACCCTCAAATCTCCAAATCTTAAATGAGTTATATATGGAAGAAGAAATAAAAATTGAAGAAAATAAAAATAAAAAGGAGAAAAATCTTACTCAATAAACTTTTTTTATACCTATTTCACATTATTGATTAGTTCGACGTAGGGGTGGCAAAGCGGGTCAGCCCGCCCCGCATTAGTCCACTCTGCGCTTGGTCCGCAAAAATGCGGGTCGGGTTGGCTCGTCCTGTAAAGTTATTGCAAGTTAGAATTCCTGACCCGCCCCGCATAAGAGCTGGCCCGCGAGTTTGTGGGCTAGACTGCGTTCTTTTTTTTTAAATTAAATATTTTTTTTTTATATTTTGTTCTTAAAATATTGTCAAATTAAACCTATATATTTGTTACTATCAAACCCATTTTTTTTCCTCCTTTTCAAACATGGTCAAACATCAAAAAATTAAACATTAAGATAAATATCAAATATCACTATTCTTCCACTTCCAAAACATTAAAAATACCTAATTCCAAAACATTAAACATAAACATAAACATTAAACATAAATATTATTGACATTCTTCCATTTCAATAACATTGGATGCCGCCTTAAAAGAACTTTCATCTATTTTTTTATAATTATAATATTCTCCGTCATTTGCACACATTAAAACAATGACAATTTTTTTTCTTGCGGGTCAACCCGCCCCGCCCCGCGTGGGCCGCAGGCTAATGCGGGTTAGCGGGTTGAAAAGGTAAGCCCGCCCTGCGTTTTTTACCTGCGGGCCGTGGGCCGACCCGTATGGCCCGTCCCGCTTTGCCATCCCTAGTTCGACATCTATTTTTTTTATTTATATTTTCTGAATTATAGATTTCGAAAGATGTTTTCAAATTTAGAAATATCTTTCAGATTTTACAATCTGAAATATCTTTTTATTTAAAAATAAATAAATTATAGATTATAAAATTTAAAAGATATTCTAAGTCTAAAAATACGTTATTGATTTTGTAATTTGGAAATATCTTCCTTATAGTATGATTTAAAATATATTCTTTTAAAGAAACACATTTTAGATTATAGAACTCATCAATACTTTATGAAATTCCATCATTCTAAGTTTGTCCAGATCATTCATTACAAAATGAAAAAAATAATAGAATAAAGAGTATGTTTTGTATTTTAAGATGTGAGTGTCACAAGAAATTACGGAGGTGTAGAAAGAAGCAACCAAAATGAATTTGTGAAAGAAAAGAAAGAGAAATTTCTAAATATTATTTTACACTTCACAAAACCACTAGATGCACTTAGATACAGATAAAAACAATCCAAGCATGGACTATTTTTACTATAGACACCATCCATAATTTCTATTATCACCTCTGAACCTTCTCTTTTTGTTTTATTTGAAACACTTACATCAAAGCACAAAATGAATGATTACACCTAGGACGATACTTATTGCGAGATAATGATAGAAGTATATACTTGCGTGTCCAATTAATTAAGAACATTTTTGGAAATGGGTTTCCATGTCTTTATTAGATACTTTTATGACATTAAAAAGTATTCTTATTGAGTATTAATGAATCAATTGCTCTTTCAGTTTATTTATATACGGAATAAAGTTATAGTGCATATTTATACCTTAATAAATAAACAAATAATCTTCGAGGTTTTATTAAAATTAAGTTTACTTCATTACTATTATTTACTCTTTTCTCACCTTCACATCCTATACATCTTATAGGCTAAAAGGCTGTTAAGGAAAAACTAAATAAATGATTTTTCTATTAGTTAAAATTAGCTTATTTACAAATTTAAATAAAAAATTAAACAATTTATAAACTTTTTTTAGATATTGATTTGTGTATAAATTAATTCTAACTTTATAAAACAAATTCTTCTCATTTTTCTTTTATAAATATTTATGGAAAAGCTAGTTAATATATACCTAAATGTTTTTCATGTAATAATAGTATAATAAAAAATATAATAATGAATAACGTCTCCAATTTTTAAAATAATAAATAAAAAAATTTAAAAGGTGAATTTTTATCTAAAAAAAAGTAATATTTTGAAAGTACTAATTCATTTGGGTACGAAATTGTCCCTTTTTAACGAAAAAATTTAATCTTTGACTTTTCTTCAACTCGTGGTTAACTTGTCGTTGAAAAATGAATTACAGAGTTAATCAAATGAAAATGAAAAAAAAGTGAGATGAAGGAGAAAATATAAGAATAACACTTATATCGTCATTAACGACATGTAAAATACTTAAACAAAAATTAAAAAAAATATTTAAAAATTTAATATAAAATATTTTTTAAAATAAAAAATTAATTAAAAATACTCATACTTAAAACTTAATTGTTTTTAAAATTTCATTTTGTTTATGATTTTTGAATTAAGCAGAATGTGGTGATAAACTCAAAAATAATTGTCATTGGACACAAACTTAAGTGTGAAGGTTCTCTATTAAAAAATTAAAGAAAAAACACAATATAGGTGAAGATGATGATTGCAAAATTAAAGAGATAAGATAGAAATGACCGAATGGGAAAAGAGAAATAAAGAACATGAATGGAAAGACAAGGCATAAATGGAGGAAGGATAAAGAGAAAGAGTGAAAGAAGCTTATGGAGGAGATTATTATGGAATGGTCACGTCACTTGGAGTGGTGAATGGTCACCCCACTTGGAGTGGTGGATGGTTCCAAGATAAATGGTGAGGAGCCGCCACTTGAGGTGCACTACACTCAAGATAAGACCCAATAACTTTAGGAGAGAAAGTTCATTAATCACTCAAGCAAAGTTACTCTTCTATATTCAAATTCAAGTGTCAAATACATGAGGCAAACCCCCTTTATATAGGGGAGAGTGGCTGGGAGAGTAAGAGTGAGAGGGGTAGGAGCGTCCTTTGTGAGAAACCTTCTGAAAGGTAGGTCAAAGTGGATTGCTTCTCAAGCTAGCCTACATCTTCTAGAAAATAGGTTAAGGGGCGATTTTGGAAAGGGTTTCTAAAAGCTATGATTTTTGTGGGTTTGGCACAAAAATTATCTTTACTATAGAACAAGTAATAAGAAGTCGCTCAAACATTGAGGTGTGACAATGATGCATGGTTTTTTTATATGATGTTAGACCATGCAATTGCGCATTCTCGTTCAAGTGATAATGTAATAACTAAAACGTTGAGGAGATAATGTGTTTGGTAATTCTAAAACTTGTTAATTTAGACAATGAATAGAATCACTCAAACATTATAAGAACACTCAAGTGGTAAATGTAGGTTGCTCAAGCGACATGTAAGCGTTTGAGCAAGCGAACGCGAGAATAATAAATAGAGATACTAGACTAGCTTGCTCTTCTTTGGAGATGGTCACTTAGGCGAGAAAGTCTTCCTTTATGCTAGGCAAAAAGATTATGTAATGGATGCGAACTTGCTCAAACAACGTGCATTTGATGTTGTTATGGTTTATTTACAATGTGCGTAAGGGAATGAGATACACACGCCTATCTTTTATATATGTGATGTGATGAAATGCATGCAATGGTAAGGTATGTTGATGATGTATAATGTATGTGAATATTTGCATTAGGACCTAGTATCATTATGTAAGTTATACCTAGAGTAGTAAATTAACCCTTCTACAGGTGTGATAACACATATTTTATGCAAACTATTATATCTTTATTGTATATTAAAACACTTTTCATGTGTTTTATTTTTCAATTTTTTAACTTTTCTTTTAGTAGTAATAAATTGAGTTCAATGTACATATTTACTTTAATTTTATATTTTTGGCTAATTTGACCTTACTGTTTTGTCCATAACTTTTGTTGTACATATTATTTTTTGCGTTCTCTATTATTTTATATGATTTTTTGAAATTAAGACATGTTTGTTGAATTTTGTAAACGAATTCATGTATATTCGATTCTCATTGTTTTAGTCTAAAATTTTGTAATTGAGTTTATGGATTTAATTAGATCTCACATTTAGGTCCATGTTTACTTTATATTTCAAAACATATGTATAACCTAAATGTGTTATAAATAGGGAGACACAAATCATTTGTTTAGTTTTGCAATTTTAGGAATTGTCATTTCATATTTTTTTTTCTCATTTCTAAAATTATGTTTGTGTTTTCTTTTTCATGTGTTTTCTATTATTCGTTCTTTATCCACGAAGAACTAATTATCTAGGGTCAATTCACAAAATCAAAATCAAACAATCGAATAGAGTTTTACACCAATGTTTAACGCTTCGAGTTTGTTCTTCTATTATCTAAATTTGGTTTTTCACTTTGTGATTACAATTTGAGTTTCTGATTTTATAAATCAAATTAAGAATCAATTAAATCTTAACACTTATATAGAGATTGAATGATATTTTGATTTGATTCCTATAATTGATTTGATTGATTAATTGAATGAGATAATTGTTAAATTGGATTTGAATATTTAGATAATTATGATAAGAGAAATTTTTGGTTCTTGAATATGTGAGACTTTTTATTTCTTGAGTTCAATTTCTTACATTTTGTTGCGTATTTACCTTGTATTTCACACTTTTCAATCCTTAAACCCCCAATTTTAATTTATACAATAATAATATTACATATTAAATAAAATCAATATAAGTCCTTTAAGAATCCACCTAAATTGTACTCTATGTTATCAATTTTAGAGAAACTTGCTTTGATTTCAAAAACAACATTGAAAATCAAGATGTAGTTGGTGATGTTAACAATTAAAAAAAAATCAAGGTGTGTGGTGAGTAATAACTAGATGTAGTTGGTGATGTTAACCATTAAAAAAGAAATATACCTCATAACAACTAGACTTTGAGAAAAAAAAAACTTATACATCAGTTGTTATAAAGTAGGTGTAACAAATCACTTTATAATAAAAAGTTAATGACCAATTTTCTAATACACTTTCGACACTAAAGTGTTTAGATTTTGTAAAAATGTCTAATATGAATATTTTGAATAATTAAGATGCAATTAATAATTAAGTGTAATTTATTATGATTTTCAGTGAAGTGAAAATGACATGCAAGTGATTATGTTATATAATGTATCATATGGTTGTTTAAATAATTAATTTACTACTCGTCTTTATATATGTATTATTATAATCACATTTTATCCAAAAGGATATTGCAAATAGCAATCTTAAGAGCAAGAGAAAACATAAGACTTTTATGTATATACATACAAATAACAGATATAATAAATGTATATATTAGTGAGGTATGTTTTTAGGATGTTATATTTCATGACATGAAATTGATACTTTTCAATTCTAAGTCAAAATTATTATATATCTAAAATAAATAATTTTTATTTAATTTAATCTCACTAAAATGTATATTATTAATGAAATATAACAGACTCATAAAGTAATGAAACTATTACAGTTGAACTAGTAGCAAGAGCAGACTAACAATCTTATTTAATTTAAGAAAATATGTTTTTAGTAAAATTAAAAAATAATTTAAAATATGTTTGCTTAAACCTTTTCAAAATACTTTTTTAAATGAAATAATAACACATTAGTAACTTTTACAGGTTTCAGTCAAAACTATTTCAAAAAAGAAAAGTATATATTATTTTTTAAACGTAAGTTGGAGCTTGTACATACTAAATTTTTTTACAATTTTTTTTAAAATACAATATTCTATTTTTTTCGAACATTCTTTTTATAAGATATAAATGAGTATAAATTTTATGTACGGAATTAAATTTAAAGTGTTTTCTCTTAATAATTATTTTACAATTTTATAGCTCTGAGTCTAAGTTGGAAAAGTAAAAAGCTATGACTGCAACCATGTATCAAAATTAATGTACTCTGAAATTGTAATATAATAATTGAAGAAGATGAACAGAGTCTTTAAAGACTCCAAAATTGTCTTTTGTTATTGGCTCATTCATTATCACTGCACCTTCCTATTCTTTAATATCATTTGTTAGCTCTTTTGTTCATGCCAATCATCAACATCCTCTTTCCTCACGCTCCTTCACACCGCGTTTCCAACACCGCCTCAATCATTAATCATTATCATCTCTCTTCCTCCCCTAATTATAGTATATCCTTACCACAACTAATAATTCTTTGAGGCTGTAATTAAATTCTAAATAATTCATAAAATTGAATATTTTTAGTTTTTGTCCCACTAAATTTATAAAAAAAATTAAATTTAATTATGTTTATTATTATATTAATTATTAAGATATTTTTTAATTAAATTGTAATATACAAATATTTATGCATAGCAACGCTAGTTTTGATTTTTCTATGAAAGTAGATTAATTTTTAGGATAAATACTAAAATAAATAAAATTTTAAAAAATTATTAAAATAAATAAGTAGCGTAATTTTATGAATTATTTTAAATCAAGTATATTATTGTAAAGATTTATAAAATAATCATATATTTTAAACAACACTTGAATATTACAATAAAAATAAAAAATATATAAATAAAAAATTTCAGTTATTTAGGTTTCATATTAAAACAATAATCATCTTTCTAATTTTATTTTTTTTAATTTTTCTTCTCTCCAAAGCTTTGTTTACTTATTTGATATACGGTTCGCAAACAAATAAAGAGATATAAAGAAAAAGTTCGCAAACAAATAAAGAGATATAAAACAAAAGTCAGTCACCATGTATTATTTTTAGAATTTATACTCATTTGTTCTCTTGTTATAGTATTTTTATTTTTCATTAGTGCAAGATTTTTTAATATTAAAAAATAGTATTTTTTATTTATATAAGATGTGATTTATTTTCCAATTTTATAATATATGTTTAATGTTTTAAGAAATTACTTAGAATTTTTGTTTTTATTTAATTTGTTGTTGTGTCTATATTAATATATTTTTGTGTATAATTATTATATTTAAGAGTTGTAATTTATTTAATTATTTTTTTATGAAATTTTTTCTATTGTTAATTACATTATATTTTTTCATTATAGTATTTTTTATTTTCATTATTAAAGGGTTTTTTAAATTATTTTTTTTAATTATATAATATCTGATTTATTTTCGAATTTTATGATACATATTTAATATTTTAAAAAATTAAGTGAAGTGTTATTTTTATTTAATTTGTTGAATACATATTTTTTTAATTATAATTTTTAAATTATACTTATTTATATTTAATATATATTAATTTTTTAATTATAATTTTTAAATCTATGAATATGTGAAAGTTGTTTATTTTTTTTAAAAAAAAAAACTCATTTGATTATTAATTTTTTTAATAGGTAAGAGTAAATTTGCAAAGTAACATTTTATACCTTTAAAAAAAATTAAAATTCCTTTACAACCATCACATCACTAACAAATTTTCATAAACTTTCTTCACAAATCCATTCTAACATACCTCAATCTAAACACTATTACTTTTTTCACACTTTTTTCTCACATCCTCTTACGTCCGCTCCATCAAATCTCCACACATTCCCTATGTTAGCTTCAGGGTCCTAGTAATATAGTTAGATTTTTTTATCAAGACTTTGTGATGCGGGATAAGCTACCCTTGAACTTTTGATAGATCTGAAGCTCTTAGTGAGTATCTGCTCAAGTTCAGGTAAGGGAAGCTAGTTTTAAATTTTCAATAAAACCCTAGGCTAGAAGATTTGGAAGTGGGGGTGATGTGGTCACTAGTCTAAAAAATTCTTACAGGATTGTTTGTTTTAAGTATATTAGAAGTTGATTGAGATTAGAATGTGAAAATTTATATATGGTAGATGTTATAAAATTATATTGTTTTTTATTTGAATAAGTAAATGAATGTATTTAAATAGTTTGATAAATCACTTAAAGAATAATGTTGTTGGGTATTGGTTGTTTGATTTTGATTTAGAGTAATTATCCAACTCTAACTGGGAATTTGTTACTTTGGTTTAGTATATTTGATAAAATAACAATTTGAATGAAAATATTAGGTGCTCTTTGATCTATTTTCGCTCAAACAATATGAGATCTAGTCTAAGCGAAAATGGGGGAGGTATTTTCTGGTCCATTTTCGCTCAAACGAAATGAAAAAATGGGGAAATTCTGGGGTGCCCACTGGTCCATTTTTGTTTAAATGAAAATTTTTCGCTCAAGCCAAAAAATCATAGGTGCACACTGGTTCATTTTCGCTCAGACTAAAATTTTTCGCTCAAGCCAAAGAAAATCCTGGGTGCATGCTAGTCCAATTTTGCTCACACCAAAATCTTTCACTCAAGCCATTTAAAAAAAATATATATTATTATTTTTGCATGGTTTATTATTGATTATTGTTCATTATGTGAATTTTTAGATATATTTGGAGGGTTTAGAATGTTTAAAATATTATGTGATTGAATAGTGTATTTATGGATTATATAAAGAATGAAATGATGTGAAAGTTTGATCAAAACATAGTATTTTTAGGAAAGAAAATGTCGTTTTGAGCTTGTTATTAGAGTGTATTGATTTGTGAGTGTCATGTTGATGAGACGATCATAACTTTACTAATATGATATAACAGAATCACATAGATGAAATTATTCAGATCGTGAGAGTTGAAGGAGGTTCATATGACTTTGTATGTGGTTTGAAATATAATATAGTCTTTCAAGTCATATGAATTTACCCTATCATATGAGATAATGAGACTATGAAATATTAATATGATTGTGCGCATGATTGTTCCACATCTAGTAGTAGGACAAGTGCAAAATTTCAATACACGAGTCTTCAAGTAGTAAAGTCAAGTGTTTGAGTATGTGAGTCAGTAGAAATTTGACATAAGTAATGTGAATGATGATTTAAGATAGACACTTGATGGTTTGAGAAATGGTATGAGACTTGATGAATTATGTTTATTAATTTGAAATTGAAATTATATAGAAATTTTTATATAGCTAAATTACCCTATTATTTGTTGTGTTTTTTTATTTATTTATCTGTGATGATTGTGTATTTACATGAAAACATATAAGATTACAGGTAATAGAACTCCTCAGTAAGCAGTCACGGAATTATATGTTTTTAAATTTGAGATGTTTAAAATTTTAAACTTTTGTATATATATTAAAATCTCTAAGAAGAGGGATATTATGAGATACAATATGAGATACTTATATATATTAATTATATATTTCATGCATAATATATCATCAAATAGGGATAAAATTATGGATGTTACACATTTCAGTCATACCAACTTTACACACAACTTATTTACTTCAATAACTTTTTAAAATTTTACTTATTTTAATAATTAATCTAAAAAATTACATTATTTTCTTAAAGAATCCGCTAATTTCCGTTCTAAGAGTAGTTAAATGAATCTCTTCTTTCAAGTTTCATTTTAAGATTTGAAAGTTTAATTTTCTTGCAAAATATAAGAAAGAGCTTACGACAGAAGTTTTCCTTTTGTGTATACCAACAATTTTTTTTTGTTTGACTACAAATGTCACTGTCATTTCTTTTAAATTTCACGTGATTTTAATAAAAAAGTAAACAAAACTATACATATCCAAATTAGGGATTTTGGTTAAATTATTGTAATTATTCGATGTTTTATAATATTTAAAAAATGAATGACTTCTAGTTTTTTATTTTTTATAATTGATACTTTTAATTTTTTTAAATAACTAAAAATACTAATTTTATTCTCCATAAATATCTTTTAGAATTTTATCTTTTCAAAACTTTAATAAAAATGAGATTCGATTTTAATTTAGCTGAGGAGTTTCTTTCAAAATGGAAAATAAGAGTTATTTTATGTTCAATATATAAATTAGAATTTTAATTATTTATTTGTAATTTTATTATCATTTTAAATTATTTATTTATAAATTATTTTTGATTTTGTTATACTTTTAAAACTGTTTTTCATCATCCTCTCAACATAAGATTGTTAGTTAAACGATGAGTGAGTGGGATAAATTTTGATCAATTATAATTTTAATTAAAATATGTTTTTCTCTTCTTTCAAATCTTTAAATTATTTACCTTTTTGTTAGGGATTTTTTTTTTGCAAGATTAAAGTTTAATAGATGAATTTATGTTACACAAGATCATTAGTGATATATTTCAGTTTTTAAATGAGGTATCCTATAAGTAAAATGAGACTTCTTTAACTTTTGTAATTTCTTAGAACAGTTTCTTAAATAATACAAATCTTATTTGTTATAACTTTTTTTTGATGGTATTGCTGATAAAAATAAAAAAATAACATTTGATGGTTTGTCATTAAACAAGAGTTGTTTCTATTATGCTTAGATTCATTATGTCTCATATCTTAAATTTTGCTTTGATTAAGTTTTAATGCCTAGTAAGATAATTATATGAATAAATTAATTACATTTATTATACATGTAAATATATAATTTAGATCACTTTTATAAATTAATGACTATTTAAATATAAATAGGATAACATGAATATTTAAATTTCTTTAACTGAATTCTATATAGACTTTTAAATGTAACAGATTCGTTAATATTACTACTCTTAATCGTTTATATATATGCACATTCTTTTATATCTATTGTATATTAGTTAAGTATTTATATATATTTAATATGTACTCGCGCATAATCTTATATCTACTTTTTTTAAATATATGAATGTCGCACAAATAATAGAAAACTATTTCAATTAAATAATGATGTTTTACTTAATTTTTTCTTATTATACTAAAATTAAAATATAAGAAAAAATAAAAAGTATAAAAAAAGGAATATATGCGATAATTTTAGATTGAAGAGATTAGAAAGACGCGGTTGAGAAAATGATAAAGACTAAAATGATTTTAAGTGGACTTAATATAAAGAAAGCGATTTTGGTTTTTGAGTGAGTCGTATTAACGTGAGCCAGTCAATTTCCAACGAGCGGAAAAAATGCAAAATATCCGAAAATCCAAAATTCTTAAATAATAGAGAAACCTAGAAGCCATTCGTGAGTAACGCGCCACCAGGGCTTCACGCGCAACCGCAGCGCGTGAGGTATTCTGCGTTGGCTTTTCCCCTCCTTTCTCTTTTGTATCGTTCCCCCTTCTCTCTCTCTCTCTAGACCTCGTCGAAGCACCACCGTGACCACATCTCTCTGAAAATCAGACGCATGAGAGAGAGAGAGAGAATCTGAATAAAACCCCGTACGAAGCACGGCACAAACGCAATTTAAAGCAGAAGAAGCGATTTATAAATTGTTTGGGTTGGGTTGGTTGGGTTAGGGTATTATCTGTCTATTGGATTGGATATGGGCGAGTTGACTCAGGCGGAGGTGTACTCGCCGAGGACTCAGCAAGTGTGGAGGGCACTGTTGAGTTGGTTGGCCTTCTTCTTTCAGATCTTCTTTCAGATTATAAGAGCCTTAGGTCACTATCCTCTACTCTCTTTCTCTTCTTCCTCTTCCTCCTCTCCATCTTCCTCTTCCTTCAAGCCTCTTCCCTCTGTTGAGCTTGCCGAACACGATTCACCTCCTCCGTCTGCTCTTGAAATCACAGCCCTTGATTATTCCCCCGCCGATCGTCCCATCCAGAAACTCACGGTATTTTACTATTCCGTTTTTTGTTTGTTTTATTACTCTTTTCGCTCTTTTTCTGTTTTATGATATTTAACGGAAGTGAAAACAAAGATGCTGGAGGACTAAGTGTTAATTCCTCTCGTGTTTAATATATATAATATCTGGAGTTGTTGTTTCTTGTTATGGATTTTTGAAAAACCTTGTTTCTGACTTTGGCTATGATCTGAGTAGGGTTTGAGGAGGATGCTAAAAGATGTGTATATGTAAGGAGGTGAATAGGAATACTTGTGGTATAGAAAGATAACTGAGCGTGTGAATCTGTGTTTTGCGGATGAAGATGTTTTGCTTTGTCTTTTGTTTATACTTGAAACTTCGTTTGTTCCTGCAGCTTCGTTTGCTTGTTGTCTTCTTGTTTTTGTACTTCTTTTTTGTTTTTTGTTTTAATTTTTTTAGAGTCCTGGTATCTAGTTTTTGTGTTTGGATTTTGTTCAAACATGGATAGATAGGTGTTCTGGTTTTAGTTTTACAAAGGCATGCATGCATATTGTGATGGTCTTGTTGACTTTCTCAAAGTGGAAAATGGTTGGCTTCTCTGCTCTTAAAGGGTTTTGGAAGCATCCAAAACAGAGGATAGAACATTAGAAGTGGCTTTCTTATATTTGGGGACATTTGGTACATGATTGTAGCAGCTAGTGCTCTGGGGTTTGGTTGTGTACTGATTTCTGTTGCTTGCTTCACAGAGTTGAGTCACCCTTGTTTGTCACAACATATGCAGTTCATCTTGATGTTTTTTTTTTAAATTTTGGTCTTATGTTGCTGTGTGCTGCATGTTCCTGAGTTTGCTTGTAAGAAATGGTGGTGTTTTTAAAATTCCTCATCGATGTTTAATGTGTAGCTTCTCTCACTGTGTTGTTTATAGTTTTAATTTCCTGGTCTTTTCATGCACGCTTTGCTAAAACTTGCAAATGCCAAATTTGGCATGCAACTCGTGCTACTATGTACTTCCTCAGTTTGTGGTTGAAGTCAGAGAGTGCCATGTCAAATATAAGGTGCATGATATTTTTTATTTTAAACATGTGAAGGAATCAAATTTCTGAACAGAAAGGAATAACATGCAGGATTGTAACATCTTTTACTAGTCAGAAAGAAGAAAAGGAAAAGTGGTATATGGGTGCATTCTTTTGATGAAGAATACTGATGATGTCATTTTCTATGTTGTTTTCTTCTGTTACTTCCTCTTCTCCTTGAATATTGTTACTATTTTTTTCTTAATTTCCTGTTTCTAATGTAGACTTGATCTTACATGCGTACTTGTAGGTGGTGCTGGACTTGGATGAAACACTGGTATGTGCATACGAGACATCAAGTTTGCCAGCTGCTCTACGGACTCAAGCAATCGAAGGTGGTTTGAACTGGTTTGAGCTGGAATGTGTATCGATAGACAAGGTAAGTTACTTTGTAATTTGCATCTGATTAGTTGGCAATACGTAGAATATTGTACACTCACTTGGGCATGTTGGGTTTTCAAGGAAGGAGAGGGAAAACCAAAAATCAATTATGTTACAGTATTTGAACGCCCTGGGTTGAAGGAATTCTTAAAGAAACTGAGTGAATTTGCCAACTTGGTGCTGTTTACTGCTGGTCTTGAAGGTTTGTCTCAAAATACTAAGCTGCTACATTTGTCCATATTCATCTTCTGGGAATTATGTTTAATGTATATGCCTATCAATTCTCACAGGCTATGCTAGACCCCTTGTTGACAGAATAGATGCGGAAAATCGATTCAGTCTACGGCTTTATCGGCCCTCAACAATTAGCACGTGAGTGCATCTGTCTTGTTTCCGATCCAGTATTCTGTTTTTTATGTAATTAATCTTTCTATTTTGATTGTTGGTAGGCAGCCAACTACATGTGAGTTAATATTATAATCTATTTAATCTTTAATTTGAGGGTCAGTCATTGAATCTTAACAAAACTGATTAAACAAACACAGGCACTGATATTTGATGCAATTTGTTGCCTTCATATTTTATTAATGCTCGACTCTATTGGACCAAATGTGCCTTTGCTAAATTTAACTGCAGTTTACTTTATAACAGTATGAAGGTTTTGTGCTGTTATAAAAGAACCGTGCTGCAATTATCTATTTACTTATTTTTAAATTTTTGTTTTTAACTAAATGTTTATGTTATTTTTCTATCATCTATATATGTGCTACAGACACACATATATGGATGTTTGGGATCTTCAAATTCAAAAATCATAGTGCTTACAGGTCTAGAAGAATTGGTTTATTCAGTAAGAGCCTTTTCCCCCCAAAAAAAATCTGGATGGCTTTTATATTATCTTCTAAGTTTTTAGGTATTATGTGCTTTGGACTTTCTTGCTAAATGTCTTGATTCTTTTGTCAGTTTTACAAAACTCATTAGAGATAAATATGGGTGAGATGCACAAAAGTGTCTAGAGCCAGTGTGGATTTTTTTTTGAATAAGCACGTAGTGAGAGTAGAATCAAATAAATCAAGCAGGTTAAATGATCAAGCTTCTCATATGTTAAAAATCAATTATGCACCTTGACATTTTTTTCATAAGCCATTTAATCAAATTTCTTCATAAATTGAAGTGCATACTTGATTTTTATGCAAAGACATGAAAATTGATTTTTTATTTTTTTTTCCAGCGAGTATGTGTTGGGATGTTTATCCAAATTGGCCTAGCTGGTTTGTATATGTTTTCATTTTTGGTATAGCGAGAGCTGTCACCCCAAGTTGAACTCTCTCCTCCTATCGTAATGCATGGGCTTAGTTTTCTCTGTTCTTCCATTTCTTAGTTCTAGACTCTGTCCTGCATACTCAAGGTCACAGTTGAATATTGGATTTGCATTTTTTATAATCAGAATCATTTCTGTAGTTTAAAACTTATTTGAGTTATTTTGGGGCTATGTCTTCAAGTCTTAAGTTCAGAGTCCACTGGATAAATTTGTATAAGCTTTCTTATAAATGCTGGTTGCTTGCAGGGAATATCGGGAACATGTCAAAGATCTCACCTGCATTTCAAAGGATCTTTGCCGCATTGTAATTGTAGACAATAATCCCTTCAGCTTTGTATTGCAACCAGTGAATGGAATTCCATGCATTCCTTTTTCCGCTGGGCAACCTCATGACACCCAGGTGAAAGATATTTTCTATTGAAAATTAAAGCCATCAGTACCAAAATAAATAAAAAAATCAGTCATAATTTTTTGATGAATTGCTGACCATTTACTGTTTTTTGACGTGTAACAGCTTCTAGATGTCATTCTCCCCCTTCTCAAGCAACTTTCTGAGCTGAATGATGTAAGACCTTTGCTCTATGAAAAGTTCCACATGCCTGATTGGTTCCAGAAACAAGGGATTCCGGCTTCTAGTTGGACTTTGTAGGATTAAACTAGTTTGCCATTAAGTTCTCTGTTTTTTTTGCTGAAAATTCTAGTTATTTTGCTGGAAGGGCAGTTGCTGATTGGTTGAAATAGAATTTTTGTATAGCATCAATTTGTTTTGGGATCACTCAAAAGGTTTCAAATGCTGCTTCTTGAAGTCAAATCAGTCACCACTTGTGAATGTAGATTGCCAGAATTCTGATTCTTGTTTATAGGCTTGCAGTCTGTTGGAAAGTATCTTGTTAGTCCGTTGTATAATTATTATCAATAATTATCAGCTTAAACATTCGTTACGTTGCAAGTTTGTTATGACCACTGTTGGTGAAGCATGTAAAATAAATCAAAGCTAACTAACTTCTTAAATGACGTGCTTTCTTATTTTCCTTATTTAGGGTCAATTGCTATAACGAGGGCAATAAGGCTTCAGGGAGGGGACAGTTGTTACTATTACTGTTAAACTTTTAGCACTGATGATACGGTGTTGGTCGTTAGCATAATTTATGTTATTTGAGAAATTCAACGGCTGGAGCTAGTAGTATGCTTGATAACTCAGCTTACATTTTTAGGTCGCTCTCAGTCATAATGTAATGGCACATTAACAAGCGTGGGATTTTTTCTCGGGTTGAATTGGGACAAACTTTTTGGTGTGAGGTAGGTATTATTGGCCTCTGAATGAAGAGAACAATTTTAATTCTGCCTCCACATTGCGTGCCAACTTGGAGTTGTTGTCTGTTTTTTCTTAACTGGTATGAAAAATTATAGTATTTTAACTTACGACTAGGTCGTTGGGAGCAATATAGTTTGAAGTTGCGTATAAGGATAACTATGAATGTTTTCTACAGTGAACTCACTATTCAGATAATTAGAACTTAGGATGGATTCAACCAGATGACTATGTTGGAAACTTTGAATATTTGACCGTTAGTGAAATTGATATATTGAATATTTAGCCATGATTGGAATAGATGTAATAAAATAAAATATATTGGAACAAAGTAAAATTTGTCATTTTACTTTTTAAATATACTACGGAACGAAAAATCTTTACCCGTATTTTCAAGAAGTAAAAAGAAAATGGCCTTTGGGACGGAACAAGGAAAGGTATTAAAATTAATTTTTAGTTCACATAATATTATTAATTCAAATTTATAAAAAACCTATAAAATGACAGGTGAAGTTTATTAAATAAAAATTGGAGTTTACAAACTAATAAATACGAGTTTTTCCAATAATGTGTTATGTTAAACTAATTTAAACCAAATAAATGTGTCATTTGATTTCATTTTCACTTTATTATCAATTTAAACATGACACGGATACCTTTTTTACTGATTAAAAAAAAAGTGTACTTGATGAAAAATAATCTAATAATTATTTTTTAAAGATATAGAATAACTATATTTCTAACCATGAATTGCATGAACCGATCAAGACAATATCTTCTTTGAAGTTAAATTTTACTTTTGTTTCGCTACTTCCTGAATTTTGAGCTTAATATGTCAGGTATATATATATATATATATATATATATATATATATATATATGGTACATGTGTGTGTGAGAGTAGACAAGGCAGCCCAAGTGACTTGGAGTATGGCCACATGGCTTATGTTGTTTAAGAAATAGGAATTATGTGTGATTGATTAGAACCCCAACATGATCTTATGTATTTATGTTGTAAAAAATGAGATAAAATATAAAGCAATTATTTGCAATATGCCAGCTTTGCCTGTCCTTAAAAGCTCCATCTAGTATTCCTCAAAACCTTCACAAACAGGAATATCTTTTCATTCTCAACTTCACACTTTGTTTCTGCTTCTCTTCTCTTATCTTCTATTCTCTTCTATTCTCTTCTGCTTCTCTACTTCTGTACTCTTTATTTATTCTCTAACACTGTTCAGTTGAGTTGTCTAAATGTCTCCTTTTCATTTAATAAAAAAAACCTTCCACTTTATTACCCTATTCTTGTGGTTGGTATTTGTATATCATAGTTAGAAATTGGTGATATCAATGGGGCATGTTACATTTTTGCTGTATTTGTTTGATGCATAGAATTCAAACTGATATAAAAATATTGGCTTTTGATCAGAAGGATGAGTCACTACACGTGTAATAAAATATTTTATTTTTTCTTGTTGAATAATAAAATATCGTCTGGAACTTAAACAAACTGCTTTTTGTCTTAAGAAAATTATTAGTTTGCACTTTTACTTAAAGGGAATTTGTTTTACTTTTGGATTTATCGCAAGTATTTTTTAAATGAAATTTTATAACTAAGATGCTAAAAGTACTGGTTAAAAAAGGTTGATTGAAAATCGTGCAAAAAAAGCATTGAAAAAACCATAAAAAAACGTTTTTTTTATGCATTTCAATAAAAAAACTCAATTTCTTAATTGATATTTTTCGAGCACTAGTTAGTATTTTACCTTTGTAGATAATGCAAAAGTTTCATCAAAATAGCAGAGTCAGAGCTGAAAGGAGAAGACATGGTGTTATAAAATTGATTGAACCCCGTGGTTTGTGCATATGGATTGTAGAATGGAGACATGATTTACTAAAAAGAATAGACAAAGGTAAAATTTTATATTAATTTTATGATTTACAAATTAATAATATATTTGATTACTATGAGAATGTGATTGTAAAGTAATTAACTATGTTTTATTGGTGCAAAACATATGATTTATATTTAGTTAGCATTCCCCTTGTACGAAGCTTTTGCAGCAGCCATGATTATAGTTACAACACATAATGTCGTTTTTTCAGTGACTGCTTTTTTTCTGACCATAATCTTTGGTTTCCCAAGAATTGAGTATGATTCGTGCTATCATATTTTAGTTGTCGTAATAGTTGGCACTTTCTCTTTCTTTTATTGTTTTGTGCTGCAAAATAATGGTCAAAAGAAACCTACTTGGTTGTTTGCTATTGCCTTTTATATGTTATAAAGTTTGAAATCAAGGCCCCAACATTTTGTTCGTACATCTTCGAAGCTGGATACAATATTTCTAAAAAGGGATTAGGTGAGTTAATTATATTGATAAACTTCATTTGCTTAGAGTTTTGTACATACTCTCCATCTCTAATTTCATCAATGAATGACTTTATTTATTTATTTTCTAATGACGGTTTTAGTTGTCATTAAAATATTTCCATTAACTAATGATAGTGACAAAGTATGGTTATCTAGCCACGACTTTTAAAATAATAATTTAAAAAATGTTCATAATAAAATTTAAGCCAATTTACATTGAGAGAGAAAATTGAATCAGAAATAAATTAGTAATGTTGTTAGATTGAACTCAATCATTACTTCCAGATTTAGGTTAAAACAAATCAATAATCCAACTACTAAATTTAAATATAAAATAAAATAAAAAATAAACTTTAGTTAGAGAAAGTTAACTTAGATAGTACTTGAGACTAATTATACAATTGTTTATCTTATATGAGAGTCACTCATTGTAATTGTCACTGCTGTCATTGATTGAGTATCTATTACGAAGTGGACTTTAAACCTAACTCAACTTCATAAAACCGGCTTATAAGGTAAAGTTTGCACCAACTTATATATAATGAAATATTTTCATCTCTAGTTGATGTGTAATCTCTAACACACCCCATTCACGCTGAGAGTGAGAGCTTGTGTGTGGGACAACATATTATGGATGGTCCAATAATAGTCTGATAGCGGGTGACACGAGAAACCCAACAAACTCTCGTTAGGATAGACTTGAAAGTGACTATGATACCATATTAAAAAGTGAACTTTAAATCTAAATCAATCTCATAAAACTAACTTATAAGGTGAAGTTTACACCCTTTCATAAAAAAATGAAATGTCTCAATCTTTAATCGATATGAAATCTCCAACAATATCTTAAATGTATTTTGATACAATCGATCGATTATTGAAACCGAGTAACTCACTCAGCCGGTACGAACCAATACAAAAACCTTCATTTCAAAGATTACAACATGCATGTCGTTAATAACTTGAGATACGGAACAAAATCTTGAATTTCTTGTTATTACTTTTCAATAAACTTCTTAAAATTTCTTTTTCAACATTATTCGGAATATGTTTGATGCAACTTAATATATATAGTTGATATTTAAAATTTTTGTTTGTGTAACAGCTAAGAGTATGTCCAAATCACTGAAAGTTTGTTAAACACGAATAATTTTAAGAGAGTGTGTATAAATTAAATTATGATCTGAGATTTTAGATATATAAAATATATAAGTTGTTCGTTGAAGATAAGAAAATGAAGTGGTTTGGATCCTTACCTAATATATCCATATTTTGACCACCCCAAATTTATTGAATATCATTAAAATTATTACATTTAAGATATTTTTTGTTTTGAAATTCCAAATCAACTCATCACACCTATAATTATTTCTTGAAAAGACATGTCAATAGGTTTTGGCAGGAGACTTTTAGTTTTTTTTAGTTTCTTTAATACATCAGGTACGAGACAACAAGAATAAATGAAAATTTTCTTAAAGAATGTTTTTATCCATTTTAAACCTACGAATTTTAGTTTTTTTTTTTTAATTACAGTCACAAAACATTGGATTTGTTCAATATCGATCCAACTAAATTTTAGGTAAAGTGACAAAATTTGATCTCCTAAATTCAAAGTTAGATATTCAAAATAATTTTTTGGTTTCAACAATAATGTTTTGGTGTGTGTCTATATATATATATATAATATTAGTTAATCAAGTAATTTAGAGTTTTATTTGTGGAAACATCAAATTGTTTAGTTTTATAATTTTTTTAGACATCAAATTGTTTTTAAGATAAATTATTAATCTAATTTGATTCTTAAATTATAAAATTTTGATGTAAGCTCATTAAAGAAGTATTTATTTGTATTTTGCTTTTACAAAAAAAGTTTTATTTATTTTTCTCTCATAACAATTAATACAATGTATGTTGTCAATTCTTGTGGCGAAAAAATTTAATGTATATCTGTTATCAACACTTCAAATTATTTTATACATAGTTTAGAATAGCAGAACTGACGCAGCTAAGAAAACTTAAAATAAATTATTTAATTTATTAGATACGTAAACTGAACAAATGTTTATTAAAAACTTAAAACAAATAATTTATCTTGAAAATATTAAACTTAATTAAATATTTCTTATATGATAGTTGTAGATTATATTTTTAAGGTAAAAACATTAAAATTAGTTTTGACACTGTTACTTAAAACTTTTATAGGTATATAACTATTTAAGAATCAAAACTTAATTAATATATTTAATAAAATGGTCTATTTATGAGAATTTTATTTACCAATATACTTAATCAATTTATAAGTTATGGATAAAGGCTAAATTTCTAGGAGCTCGATGCACTTTAAAAAATATTCCGAATGCATAGTGCCAACATTTTAAATACACACTTTTGTATATGTATCATAATATAGTTTTATTATAAATTAAAAATATTTATTTATTGTATAATACTTTTTTGTTTGTTTTATACAAAATTTGCTTGAAAATGAGTTATCATTCACACAATAATAAATTATTATTTATACTGAACATTGTTGTCTTAGTATCATATTAGTAGATTAACTATCACCATCGTAATTAATAATATCTTTATATTCTTTCATCTAATATTATAATATAGGTAAATTTTCAACATAAATATTTATATATATACATATATTATATGTATAGTAGTTCAAATTAAATATTTTTTCATAGGAAAAATAATATTTATAAACATTAATAAATTAATAAAACAAATATATATATATATATATATATATATATATATTATCTGTTCACAGTGGATCTCTCTCACTTGTAGCCTCATTTGTTTGCATGTAAAATACATGATCATCACATATAAAGAAAACAAACACAAAACAAAGTACAAGATAAGCTAACTATAACAAAAAAAATTATATACAATTTCAATTTCAATTAACAAATATAAAGTCATCAACTCTTATACATTTTCTCAAAATCCATCAGTGTCTATCATAAATCTTCCTTCACATCTCTCATGCAAGACTTCTACTCACAAACATACTCAGATACTTGATGGATTTTGAGACTCATAGATTTGCATTTGTCACTTGTCATACTATCTCAATGTGAGATCCACACAGTTATACACATAAATAATCTCAATATCATCTCTCTCATAGTATGACAAGATTAACTCATATAACAAGTCAAGTTAGTTATCTTTCAAACAATTTACTCATTCATATGAACCTCATTCGACTCTCACACTTGAATAACTTCATCTATATGTTTCTATTATCTCAGGAGAGTCAGGATATCTCTTTCTAAACAAATCCCTAGTTAATGGACATCCTAAACAATCTTAACACGGTATTTTCTTTCTTGAGAATACTATGTCTTGATTAAAAATTCATATTCCAAATCTCACAATATCCAAAATCACACAATTAAATCATACCAAAGTTTAGAATTTCAAAACACACAATAATTCATCCAATAATAACGTAAATATCTAATCAAAGAAATTTTCAATTAAATATGCATAAAATAAAAGTTTACATATTATAATTAAAACTATAAAATAGAAATAACCCAACCCTTTAAAAGCAAAGATAAAATTCCAGTTTAAAGTTTTTATTTTTACGATAGTCTAGCTTAAACGAAAATTCTCTTACTTAAGAGAGAATGAGTCTCGCCCAAGCGAAAATTTTCTTGTTTGAGCGAGATTGAATTCGAGAGCACCCAAAATTTCATCATATACCTCATCTAAGCAAGATTTATTCTCGCTTGGGCGAAAATGGACTCGAGAGCATCCATCTTTTTATTTTATTCTCGCTTGAGCAATAATTATCTCACCTAAGTGAGATATGCAGAAAAACATGCATAAACCTGTGATGTTTTTGAACTAAAATTTCATTCAACTTATAATTCTATAAATCTACATATTCAATTGACCGTTCTCACTCATATATACTCTCTAAATCAATCATCATATAAAATAAAACAACCAATTCTCATCAAACATCACATTTTATGTAATTCAACAATTCAAATACAATTAAACTCATTTATATTACCATTCTAACACTTTCAATAACTTATTCACTTTAAAACAATATATAATATTCAAAATTAACCATTTCAGAGAATATATTACTCTACTCTTAGAAAAGAAAATCTTGCAAGCAAAATTAGAATTGGTAACCATGTCACCCCTACATCCAAATCTTGTAACCTAGGATTCTATTGAAAAGAATAAGACTATCTTCCCTTACCTAAACTTGAGCATGTGCTCACTAAGAACTCCAAATCTACCAAAAACTTAAAGTTAGCTTAACCTGCACCATATAGTGATGATAAAAAATCTAACTATCACTAGGAACCTGAGCTAACATAGATTAACCTTGAAGCTAAAAGAGTCACATGCAAAGCCTAGACAGAGACAAACCTAACAAGTTCAAAATTTTAGTCAAGGAGAAGAACAAAAATGAACTTACTCTATCAGAGATTCTGATCGGACAGTCTTGTAGTATTCACTACTAGGAGTCTAATGGCGGACTCTAATCGTCAAACTGATGAGCGAGGGGGTTAGAATCATAGAGAGAAGACAAAGGAAAGGAAAAATGAGTTTTTAGAGGGATGACGATTCTTTTAAAATAGGACCTGAATAACTAAATTTCTATTTATATACTCTTATAATAAAATATTCAGGTGTCATTTTAATTGTACCACTTATACTCTAAGACTTTTTTTCTCGATCTTTACACTTAACACTCAGGTAAAAAAGTTGACCAAACAATTTTCTTTTATATAAGACTTGTTTGTTTATTGTAGACTAAGTTCCTTACAGAAAAAAAATCAATAATATAATTAGTTGCTCAAGTGACAAAATAAATACTTGAGAAAGTGAACCCGAACCAATTCTTTTTCTCGTGGAGCTAATACTGCTAAAATAATGGAGCTAATATTGCTAAAATAATATTAACTATATAACTTGTCTAAGCAATATGGAAGATCATTCAAATGATAATCTCAAGACTTTACAAGTGAGTTCTCTTATATTAAGAGAGATACTTCCGATCCAAACATATTACATATTGGTGAAATGAGTAGTGACATATTTATGATGTTATAATATAATATATTATTTATGTATGTGTTTCTATACATGTGAAATTACTTTGTTATACAATATAATTGAATTTATGTAAAAATAGACTATAAATAGATCACTATTATATACTATAAATTATGTATAAATAGAAAATTATGATCTTTAGTTGACTTAACATGTGATTACACTGCTAGAAGACCATTGAATATAAATCCATTTTAGAGATAAAAAATAATTAATTACTATAATAATTAAATTAGATAAATTAAAAAAATAATAAAATTTTAAATTAGTTTTTATTATTGATAAATAGTTTCTAAATTGATATTTAAAATGGATTATTTGGTAGTTAAAACCTTGGTAGCTAATTAAATACAAATTTAGAAACTATTTATCAATAATAGAAACTAATTTAAAAATTAATTATTTTTTTAATATCTAAAATAGTATCTAATTTAATCATTATAACAACTAATTATTTTTTGTTTCTAAAATTAATTTTTATTCAATGATTTTCTTGTAGTGTTATTTTTTTTATGATTATATATTTAAATAATTCATTAGTGCATCATTTGATTTTTAAAAGTGACAATGAGAACGTATTATGAAAACGTATTATGAAGTTTTGGAATTGGATGAAATATGCAGTTTTGTTGATTATTTTTGTATTTTATGTTATTTTATTTTGTTTTGACGATATAAACGTAATATGCACATAGATTGAATATAATCTCAGAGTATATAAATAATTAATATGTCAAACAGATTTTAAACCTGTATATAGTTTCACACTATCTATTAAAACTGCTTTCTAGTTTTTCCAATTTTTTATTTTATTTTTTAGTTTCCAAACATTAAATATAAGGTAAAATCGAATTTATATATGAGAAAAATAAGAGAAATCGAATTTAATTGTATGTTTTATATTTAATTCATTTTAAATTGTACATTTTCTAAATGGAATTTTATATATGATAAAACTAAGAGAAAAAAAATATTGCTTTCAATTTATACATGAAAATAAAATAAAATTTGTAAAGTCTCCGTAGCCAGCAAATTGACAGAGAACTCCTTTCAATTTTCTCATCTTCTGTCACTTTCGCGCTTTTTCTTCTTTTATAAATTCCATCTTATTTTATTTTAATATATCATTCTGAGTTTGCATTTCAGATTTTAAATTTAAACTTAAAAGTTGGCAAAAACTATCACATTTTTTAAATATTTAAAAAACGTTTAGTGTTATAAACAATTACTTACCAGAAGGGATAACATTAACGGAGTAAATTCTAATCTGTAACAGTACGAAACGGGAAACTCTTTTTTTTTTTTAACATAAAACGGAAAAACTCATCAATGTAGTAATTTATTATACCCACGGATTTAGCTATAAACTATGGTTTCAAATATAAGAAAAATTGCTTAACAATTATACTTTTGAAGTAAATGTAAGTGAATTGGTTAAAGGTAATGTAATGTTATTATGAAATTCAATAAATATATAATAAAATATTGGTTTTTAATCAAATAAAAATATAAAATTACCAAAACATATAAAATGTTGTATTTGTTTCTTAATAAATATATTATTTTTTCGTAAAAATATAAGAAATGTTACACAAACAGTATATAATTTTTACATATCCAATAAAAAATTACTATAAATAATATGCTTGTTTAGCTTCAAAATAAATATCTTTAAAATTTATATGATATATAAAAAAAAAAGCTTATATTCAATCATTAAGTAATAACAATATATATTATAATTTAGTATTAAATATTTTAAAATTTACATGATATTTTTAAAAAATATATTCAATAAGTAACTAATAACAACTATATTTATGATTTAGTATAAAGATTTAAGTTATCTTTAATTAAATTGCAATTATTTTGTTATGTTTTTATTCATTTTGGAGTTCTAAAAGTTTATAAATATATATTAAGCTTATAGTGAGAATTTATTTAGTTATTTCACTCAATAGTTATATATATTTGATATTTTTAATATTTCTTATTGTTATAAGTATCTCTTCTGTCTTCATCTATAATTGAGTATCAAATTCACATATACCTCATTCTTTCCAAACTCAAATCATTAAATTATTTATTTATTTTTATCTTAGAAGAATAACCATCCTCCTTTGGATTAAAAATAAAAAATTTGAGATAAATGATTTTTTACTAATTATCACACTAATATTTAAAATTTATATTTACGAGTTGAAAAAACAAGAAAAATGAAAAAAATATCCTTTTTCAAATATTCTACTTTGCAATATAAACTAAATAAAAAAAAAACCACTCCACGTGTGCGTGTTGTAACACATTTAGTTATCTAAATTAAAAAAAAATAATGTGAAAGAAAAATTTACGAACCAAACACGGCCTAAAGAAAAAGAAAGGCGATCTTCAAAACAGGTTCAAAATCCACGTTATGTGATGTCAACAACAAAGTCTGCAACAAACACCCTGAAAAGTTTCACCGTACCCTTCGAATTTTGAGAGTTGAGACCCTTCAACTCTCTCTCTCTCTTTCTCTTTGCCAACGATGCAGAAACAACCGCAACACCCAACCCCAAAACCCATTCTTTCCCTCAATGAAGAAGAATAATTCACTCTTCTCTGCCGTTACTTTCACCCTCTTCACTGTCACCCTCTTAATCCTCTCTTCACTGTCACCCTCCCATGCCCTCGGTTCCGCCTCCACCCTCGCCGTCACCTCCGCCGCCGTCTGCGGCGTGGTAGCATCGGAGCCGACGCGGCGCATTGCGTGTTACAGCAATGGCCACGTCGTCGCCGTCGCCCCCAACATCTCGTTCTCCGCGATCTCCGGCGGTCTGAGCTACTTCTGCGGCCTCCGGTCCGGCAACTACACTCTTCTCTGCTGGGACACCCTTTCCTACTTCCAAAGCAAGAGACTTTACAACAATGACACTGTTCTATTCGAGAATCTCGCCCTCGGGGACTTCCAGGTTTGCGCCACTGCGGTCGGCGACGGAACGGCGTCGTGTTGGAGAACCGATGTCGACTTCGAATTGCCTTCTGGGTCGGACCGGTTTTCTTCTATTTCATCTGGGTCGGGTTTTTCTTGCGGAATTTTGAAGGGTAGTAATTGGGTTCGGTGTTGGGGGGTTGAGGCTATGGCGAGAAAAATGGAGAATGAGTTTGGGAACGTGTCTATGGCGAGTCTTGTGGCTGGGGAGTCACATGTTTGTGGGTTGAATTCAAGTGGGTATTTGGTTTGTAGAGGAAGTAACGATTTTGGTCAGATTGATGCTCCTGAAGGAGGGGCTTTAGAGTTTTCTGGTATGGCGCTCGGAGCTGAGCATAGTTGTGCTATTCGGAGATCCAATGGTTCTGTCGTCTGTTGGGGTGGGAGGGGGTTGTTTGAGGTGAATGTTACAAAAGGTGTTTCTTTTGAGGTTCTTGTTTCTGGGTCCAATTTTACTTGTGGATTGACGACTAACAATTTTTCAGTTATTTGTTGGGGTCCTGGTTGGGCTAACGGTTCAGGTTATGAGATTCCTTTGCCTCCAATACTTCCAGGGCCTTGTGTTCAATCTTCCTGCAGTGAATGTGGGATATATCCTCAATCCGAGTCTCTGTGTTCTGGCTATGGTAACATCTGTAAGCCAATACCTTGTTGGCCTCCAATGCCAGGGTCAGAGCCACCACAAATGGCACCGCCGCCTGTGGTGGTGGTGCCACCTGCTTCTCAGCCAAGAGCCTTCACCAAAGGTTTATTGGCATTTGCCATTGTTGGTTCCGTGGGAGGTGTTGCTGGGATATGCAGTGTGATTTACTGCTTATGGACTGGGGTTTGTTTAGGGAAGAAGAAGATTCACAATTCTGTGCAGCCAACAATCACTAGAGGTGGCAGTGTAAATGGTGGGGGTGGTTTTAACAACAGTATTAGTCCTCCTTCGAGATCATCCACCATTAGGCGTCAAGGGTCGCGGATAATGAGACGCCAAAGGAGTGGAACCTCATCAACAAAGCATCCTGAAAGAGCTGAGGAATTCACCTTGGCCGAGCTTGTTGCAGCTACGGATAATTTCTCCCTTGAGAACAAGATTGGTGCTGGAAGCTATGGCGTTGTTTATAGAGGCAAACTTGCGGATGGCCGTGAGGTGGCAATCAAAAGGGGCGAAACGGGTAACAAGATGAAGAAGTTTCAAGAGAAAGAGAGTGCATTTGAGTCAGAATTGGCCTTCTTGTCCCGTTTACACCACAAGCACTTGGTAAGGCTGGTGGGGTTCTGCGAAGAGAAAGATGAGAGGCTTTTGGTGTATGAGTACATGAAGAATGGAGCATTGTATGATCATTTGCTTGACAAAAATAACGTGGACAAGAGTAGCAGTGTCTTGAATTCTTGGCGAATGAGGATCAAAATCGCTCTGGATGCTTCGCGAGGAATTGAGTATCTCCATAACTATGCAGTTCCATCTATAATTCACCGAGATATAAAGTCTTCCAACATTCTCATTGACGCGACTTGGACAGCGAGAGTATCTGATTTTGGACTGTCATTGATGAGTCCAGAATCTGACCTTGATTACCGGCCAACGAAGGCAGCAGGAACTGTTGGATATATTGATCCGGAATATTATGGTCTAAATGTATTGACAGCAAAGAGTGATGTCTACGGGCTTGGAGTGGTACTTCTAGAGCTATTAACAGGAAAGAGAGCAATATTCAAGAATGATGAAAATGGAGGCACCCCAGTGAGTTTGGTGGACTTTGCAGTGCCAGTTATTATGGCAGAAGAATTGGCAAAAATTTTGGACCCAAGAGTTGAACCACCAGAGTTAAATGAGACAGAAGCAGTGGAGCTAGTGGCATATACAGCTATGCATTGTGTAAATTTGGAGGGGAAGGACAGACCAACAATGGCTGATATTGTGGCAAATTTGGAGCGTGCTTTGGCTCTTTGTGATACTAGTCATGGCAGCATTTCCAGTGGTACAGTCTCCATTGTATCAGACTGACACTCAAATCCTGATAAAGGGAATCAAAGTAGAACAATGTTTCCTCATTCCTATTGATTTTTTTTTTTTGAAAATTGTATGGGTATACTCTTGAGGGTGTAAAGACTAGGAATGTCACCTAACATCAAGCTGTAGCGTAGAATTTTGTGAAACACTAACGGCCAGTAAAATTCATCACTCTTAAATTTTCTTCTGCTATTCTCTTTATCAGACTAGATTTTGCAAACTGTAATCCTTGTATCCCTCGCACAAGGCATAATTTCAAACGATTCATTTGTGCTAATGCGTGTGACATTGTGTGCAAGTACTCTCAATTTTTTGTAACCACTCTTTTTGTCCTTTAAGCTACACGTTAAAGCAATGTACTGGATGCAACCTCTATGTTAAGGTTTAGGCTATAAGTTTAAGGCATTGTACTTGATGTAACGTGGAATTTCATAGCACTAATATTTGGTCGGAGGAGAAGGCACCGTCATGAACTACTTATTTGGCCACGCGTTGACAGGGAAGCTACTTGTAGTTTACCAGGTCTAATTGCAAATTTGACAAGCGTGTGAGAGAATAGGTGGGAAAGAGTGTGAACAACAAAGATTGGCTTCAGAAACATAATGTTAGTGTACTCTGATTCTACAGGTTACTATTTGTGAGAGTGAGTGGTTGAGCCATTGGGCCCTGAAGTGCTATAATTAACCCTTTTTCTTCTTTATCACCTTTCCAAACATGGACCCCATGAAAAATAGATTAGTCTACACATTTTTTAATTACTTAGAAGAAAGATATTGCTGACTTCTATGATGGGTGCAAGGGTCTGACTAGAGAAAAGGAACCAAATTCAGAAGTGGATTGGTTGATGACTTAATGGCTATTGGAGAATTGCTACTTTCTAATCACACGTCAGATAGGTGATGGAGTCATAACACAGGCTTTAGAGTAGACACATTGAGTCTGAAACAATTTGCCCTTCCTCTTGAAAATAAGTACTCAAGTCAAATTTTCTATAGGCTGGTCAAATATGGAAGAGTGGCTCAATGGCTGAAAGTTGATGACACATGATGCAAATTCTGCACATGCTGCTGGGCTAAGGATTCTGGGCCATAGGCCTAATGGGTTACTGAAGTGGGAATGAGTCGGGGCCCTGATGTTGATGATGAGTATGTCCTTTGTAATTAATGTGTGGTACTGATCCAACTCCCTTTTGTCCATTTATGTTTGCTATGAATGCTTATAGGTCAAGGCAAAATATCCCCCCAACACTGTGTATGGGTTCTTTGGTGCAATGTCAGCAGGGATAACTTTACAGGCATGCATCTAAACTGTGAACCCCAACTCAGAAAGGCTACATCTATATTTGGGATGACTGCTAAAACCGCTTGTTTTTGGCGTCTAGAAACTCAAAAGTAGATATTAAGATAAAATATTTTTGTTTTGAATGGTTCATTAACATGATTTTCGAATGCTATCTTATTAATGTTTACCACATGGCAACCAAAATTTGAAATTGTTCATACTTATTTATGTGGTTACTTCCAAGACTTACATGTCAATATAAAAAGCAAATAAGTTATGACAGCAATTATACTTAGAAACAAATAAACAACTAAGAGGTTCATTTCCTATCTGTGTAAGTCAATTAATAAAAAACTATCTTAAGTATGACCTTAATAGGGATAGTTATATACAGAGAGATAGATCATCCATATATTTCAGTTTTAATTAAAAAATTTATGACTAAACTGAATGGGAAACAAAAAGAAGGGTCATCACGTTTAGGTCTTTTCTGTTAGCCTCTCATGAACATCAATAATTTGTTAAACCTATTTCTTCCAAGACTATTGTCTACTTAGAAGCGATTACGTATTTCTTTTGCCCTTAACCAAGATACCTTAACACGTATTGCTGTTATAGTATTAAACAAACATGCTCATTATGTATTCATGCTCGTTGTCAAACTTAATAATTGTTGTTTTAAACAATTTAAAATCAAACTAAACGCTTCTATGCTTTAAAAATAAGGCTTGTGGTGTCAGTGGAAAAAGAAAACTTAGATCCAACTACAAACAAAATTTCATATTCTATTCTTATAAATAAAAAATATATAATTATTATTATTTTCATTAGAATAGAACTAACTAACCAAATTCTTAAGTATAATCATCAACAAAACGGATAGAGACTTCGTATTCACAACATAATTAAAAAACTGTGAAATGATAGAGCATCAAAGACCAAAGCCAACATTTGATAACAGATGACTTAGAAGTATCCTCATACAAAACACGAATAATTTCCATGTTCATATTATGTAGTTTTATATTGACAAGCCTTACAAGATAAATAAGTCTCCTCAAGAAAACGAAACACACCACATTTTATTTCTTACATCATTAAATGGGGGCATTGTTGAAGATATCATCCAGCTACTACATACAAACTCATACTACTAACACGTCTTAATGACTGTACACAATGATGTAGAGTAGAAGGATGCACATAATCAATCAATGAACTCAAAGCGCATGAGAAGCTTTACAGAGGCGTATTTCTCTCCCTTTTGGCTATACAGTGGAATTGCTCGAATGCCACTTCGTAGCTCCCGGATAGGTATGCATGTTTGTCCACCAAAGTCATCTTTCTCAGACATGTCATACTCGTGAACTTCTATGCGAAGCAAGGCCAACTCTGGAACAGTAAGAGGGAACTCAAATGTCTCATTCCATGTAGGTAACCAATTATCCTCTATTGCCCTAGTTTTCTTCATTACAGTGTCACTAGAGACTCCAGCAATCCCCACCTGCATTAAAAGTTTATCAAATCACACAGTTGAGCCATCAAACAAGGTGAAAACAAAAGGGAAGGTATCATATGCAATGCATAGCAATGAACAACAATCCTTATGAATAAAAAACGCACTGCTGTGACAAGGTTCATATGCATTAAGAGATAATCAAAACTTACTCTTGTATAGAAGTCTGGAGGTGAGTATTGATCAAAGTGCGTATGCTTGAAATCATAATACCATCCTTCCCCCATATATACAGTCACCTAAGGATAGGAAGAGTATGGACTTTGTTAGTATTAAACTATACATGGATACTTGAATAAGGCAGCTGATTAATGTGAAACCCTGACCTTCAAAATAGTCTTCACAGGTAACTTGGCTTTAGGGTCGAAGACCTCATTGTCTGGACCAGTCTCTAACAGAAACTCTGGTTTTTTAACATAACCACACCCTCCATTGGCTCTGAACATTCCTTGCATCAACCAAAGAGATCTACCATGCCCCTGGTCATGAAACCAACCACAATGAAAACTGAATCCTAAAAAACAATATGGTAATCAATGATATAGTTCTTGACATAATGAGCGTGATAGTAAGCTATAGGTGGAAGAAATGTAAATTGGATCTCACACCCTAACTTTTGGAATCTTGCAGGCAATAAATTATAAAAAGGACCGCCCTATATTTTACTAATCACATTGATAGACATCAAATATTCATTGTACACTTTATATCACTAGATGTCAAATGTTTATTGAATTTTGTTGGCTACTTTAAGGTTAACAATTTCATCTCCCCCTGCCACCTCAGAAGAAATGAAACAACAAAAATGAAGATACAAAAACAATAGTAAAAATTTCCACACAAGAAAATATTAAATAAGGAAAACACAAAAAAGGAGGAGCGGAGACCAGGAAGAATGAAGAAGAAATATACACAAGACAGAGGAAGATACCTGCATGTTAAATGCAACCATCTGAGCTCCATGCATCCACCCAATTAATGGGTTATAATTTGACGAGTCAATGCGAGTACCCTTGGGATACACCCTCAAAATATTGCGCTGAGTAAATCTAGAGAAGGCCAACAGGAAATAAAAATTAATTCAAATTCGCATACACATCACACACCTCTTATAATTTGTGCACACACCCCCTCCCCCAAGCACATGATCCTATGTAGGGTCACAGCCTTGTCAACATTGATCAAAACACCACAAAAATTGCTACAATGGGCAAATATTCAACAAAAGTAGTAGAAATTCATCAAGCCAAACAGCATATAAAAAGTTTGAGTTTGTTTCAAAGCATAAGTTAACCATTGGACATGCTGCCAAGATCGTATTTTTGTTAATGTACTCAGAAAGTTCTAATATGAGCACAAACTGTCAGACAAGATCATAAGTCAACCAGCTATTAACATTAGTAAGTTTTAATGTCAGATACTTATTCAATGCACCGGAACAGGAGTACAATATTATGTGACAGTTGATTTTTACAACATTTTCCATGACAATAGAGCTAGAGGATGTTTATTCAATCATTCATTCAGACAAGGGGGTTTCAACCACATACAAATTAATTCTGCCTTGAAAAGACTTGCTCGTATCAATTTACAATACCTTACAATTTGTTTTCCATGATTTATAGCAGCCTTTTCAAGCTGTTGCTCACTTAAACTTAGACGTCTCACTTTATCAGGGTCCACTTTGAGGCATTCCTCTAATCCACCTTTAGGCTTCCCAGCATGAATGGCAATTAGGCGTCTATATTCTGGAGCTTCATTATTATTAGGTAACTTATCTGATTCATCAAATTCTTCCTCGTCATTAAGATCTTCATCCTCGTTGTTGTCCTAAAGATGTCAAAGCATAAAGTCATTTAACAAATTTACCTTAAAATATTAAATGCAGTGGCAATTAATATACAGGATCGATTTAGTCTCCAACCTTGTAATCCTCTATCGTACCACCTTTCAAGCTAGGGACTTCCTTTCCCCAAGCTTCATCCTCACTTGAACCCTTTCGGCGTAGTGAAACATCCCCCTTTTCCTTTAACTGCTGTGAATCATCCCCTTTATCCTTTTCTTTTGCTTCAAGATACTCCTTAGGTGGTTTTGTTGATATAATAATCCTCCTCTTAAGTGATTCAGGAGAAGGGAACTCCTTCACACTTTCGGTGTTAGGAGTAAATAGTATGTCTCCAAAAGTGTTTGTAACCATCTAATAATTTGGATAGGGTTGTCAACTATAGAGTGTAAGTACTATGAATCCCAATAAAATGCCAAGTATGTAACTAACCTCAGCCACTTTAGCCTGAAGATCCGGTGTAAGGTGGTCTTCTAGGGTTATTACAACTGGATATTCTGATGCCACAAAGGCATGTTCCTTAATAGATCTCAAACATCTGATGAGCTCTACAGGAGCAGTCAACGTCCTGTGTTAAAAAAAATAGACATGTAAACAAGTATATATCAAATTTTCAATTAAATAATTTCTGGATTCTGTTGGAAATGACAAACAATATATTTGATATAATATTATTTGCATATAATCTGTTCAACTACCATGATTTCAAGTTTAATTTTAAAAGGAAAAAGTTTCAAACTTATTCTTGAATTATGCCAGATTGCAGATGTCAAACTGCAATTGACCACCCTTTTACTTGATGGACTCTAGCAACATCAAAACTAATGCACCCCAATGCCAAAGGCTCTTAGCTTTGCAAAGGTATGAGAGAGGTTAATTGTATGCAACCTTCCCCTTGCATATGCAAAGAAACTCCCTTTCATATATGCAAATAAGCTGTCGTGATTCAAACTCATGACCAATTGGTCACCAAGGGGCAGTCTTACTATTGTGCCATGGCTCACCCTCACTCTGGCATCATCATTCTCAAAAAGATAAAAAAAAATAAAAATAGAAGGATAAGCCTTTATCGAGTTGTTGGAGGACCATCATTGTTTGCATAAGTTTATTCATCCTTTAAAACATTTTGTCTTGGAGGCTACTCATTCTTACACTCGGCATAAGACAGATAAATAATATTTTTCAAAACTGTTAAGAGAGTTAAATTACATTTTGAACTAAAATTTATTTATTTCAATTCTGCCTGATCACTACAGAAAAATGAGGGGAATGTATATAGGAGCTGGAATGAGTTCATGTATGAGAGTAAGTACCATTCTACCTGTAAACTACTAAACTTACCTTCCATGAAGAACATCTATATTATCCTTTGTTGCATTAGGCCATATGTCCAATTCAATCACCCTCACCCCTCTCTTTAGTGCATTTATAATGGGCACGTCACTGCAGTCGCTGCTCAACTGATTCCCAGTTAAATAGGAATTATGGCCAGTATATATGAAATAATGTGACAAGGGTAAAGTCATATCATGGTGCACCTGGAATGAAAACAATATTTGCACAGCACACAATGATCAGGATAAGAGAATGCATGCAAATAAGCATGATATAATATCAACATTTATCTAACAATTAGTTGTGGAAAATTTAGATCGAAATCAATATGTTAATCAAAGGTTTGACCCTAAACCCCTTGTGTAATGCCTCGGAGCCAGATTTTACCAAATTAAGGTACTAGAGGCACTAGAAACGAAGATCCTGAACTAAAATGACTGATTTCGAAAAACACAATTAAAACCAGCGCAAGAACTAAAAGGTAATGCATATCCGGAAGACAGTGTGGCACCACATAGCATATCCAACAACAAAGGGTATTCCCAAATGGACATAAAGCGAAAGCCTTCATATTCCCTGCAATGCCCGTCTTTCCATGAGAAGGAACCCTTAAGAGAAAGGCTCAATTGCATAAAAGATAAATTCATTCTGGAACCTGATCCTCAATCCTTTTATCATTTTCTACCACGTAACTTAACTTACAAATCTCACGGTCAACGAGTCAACCAAAGTTCAATAAAACACCAAAGTTCAGATATTTTTTGGGATAAGACCAAAAGTACAAGTTTAGCACTAGTAGACCAAGATTTTCCAAGGATGATGGCAAAAAAATAACACAATTGGAAAAGTACACCAAAAAACATGGTAGAAAGTAAAACCAAAGGGATAAATCAAGGTAACGAATCTAGAAAAGTCTAATCTAGGAAGAAGAAGGGCACCCGAGTAGATAGTAAACAATGCCAAATCCAGATCTCGCTGACCCAACAGACTCTGTCAAAAACCAAAACAGGAAAACACAAAAACCCAGTTCTTTTCTGTTTTTTTGCTTACCCCACGAGAAGGAATAAGAGGGGGGTTATCATCACTGAAGAGGTACTTGAAGAAAGATTCGAGATTGAGGCCAACGCTTCTGCGATGGAAATGCCTGAAGCTGTCGATGATGACTTGCGCCTCTTCTTCAGTGGCCTTCTCTTGCTTTTGCACTTCAACAAGGAACCTTTTCAGATGCGAAGGTGTCATGATCTCATTCTCAGCGTAGTCCTCGAAGAGGGTCTTGATCTCCGACGGCGCCTCCGCCAGGGCCAGCTTGAACCGCCGGCGCCAGCAGAAGCACACGCTGTATGTCTGCTTCGACATCACTAGCTTCTTTTCTGTTGTCTGTTCTCTTTCAGTGACTAACCACGCAATTATATGAGAGTAAGTGTGAGTTTTTGCGTGTGGATTCCGAGTTTACTTCAACCTTCTTGTTGTGTTGTGACAATTATAGAAGGAGAATACGAAAGATGTTGTGTAGTGAATGTGAATTGTTACACAATCCAAAGGGTGAGGTGGATCCACCCTTCAACCCGTTACCCACTGTTAAACACCTGTGTGTATTCTACAATTAAAGATGAGTGAAAATATTATCTTTATATTTATCATGTCAACGATGAAAAGGAGAACATTTAATTTTATATGAAAGGTAAGAGGTGTATTAATGACAATGGTAATGAAATTGAAATTAAAGTATAAATTTTATTTTTTTAATTTTTTTTAAGTAAAACATTAAATGTCAAAGTGGTCCCACTCAATTTTATTAATGTTTACTACTTCGATAAAAAAATACTTTTTAACAAAATTAAATTTGACTACTATAGTCTATTAATTTATTTTTATAAAAATGTCAAATAATTGGGTCAGAAGGAATAATTTTTAAAAGACAAATGATGCTTTGAAAATTTTAATTTTAATTGTTATATATAATTAATGTGTTTAGATAATAAAAAATAAATTTATAATTAAATAATATAAAAAAATACTAAAATAATAGTATTGGGATGGTAATATAATTGTATAAAAAATCTGAATTCTCAATATACTATTATCCTTTTAAAAAATCATTTGCCAATAAAATAACAAGACAAGAAAAATTATAGTATAATTTGTCTTTACATATATATAAAAAATAAGGAGGAAGAAGTTAGTGTAAGAAATTTTCTAAATTGTTATTTTTAGAAATTTTTAAATATAATTAGAATTGTTAGATACTTACGTTAACCCAATATAATAACATACTCCAAAATTTAGATATAATTATATAATCTCATAATATTATTACATGAATAAAATGATTGAAAATTTATGATTAAAAGAATTGATTTTATGTTTGGATTGCATTTTGGAGATCATTACTTCAATATAATTGGATATTTGAATTGAATTTATTTAATAAATATCAAATAGTTTTACAATTTTGGCAAAATTTATATAGTTAATGTAAACACGAATTTTTAATTTAATATTTGAAATAATAAAATTAATGTGTCCATCCATATTTCACCTACTTTTGACTTTCTTTTTCACAAATAATATAATTCTATTTAATATTTATTGAAATGAGAAAAAAAAAATACTAAAATTGGACTGAGTTGTATATATCATATATAATTTTAATTTAAAACAGTTAAACTGAAGTCATTATTGGTGATAATAACTTCAATTAAACTTAAGTCGTAAGCCGTATTTGATGATAATGACTTCAACTATATTAAATTTTATTGAACTTGTAATTATTTATCTAATTTTAAAATATTTGTTTCTAAAAAATAATAAATAGAATTATACCATTTGAATAAAAAAAACCCTACTTTTGACATGCTTATTTTTATCTGTACATAGTATTTCAACAAAATTATGTATACAAGTAAAGTGGAAATAAATTTACACAAGACACATTATAAGTAAAAATATCAGAATCTTGCAAAAAACATGGACAGATTGTACAAAAAATTTATTCTGAAGATAGAACTAAACCAACAACATCAGCATTTCCGAAATAAACTCAATCTGACAAAAAAAACGTCATCAACATAAAAACTAAATTTTATCAGTAACATACTATTTTAGAAAATTAAATATTTTTTTTGTAAAAATAAACATGGATAAATATTTTTTTTAGCATATAGGAAATGTTGATTTTTTTAAGTATGTTATTTTGGTATTGCATCGAAGATGTTAACTATAAATTCCATAATCATATCTAATATGAAAATTTTTATTTAAAAATATTAAAAAAAATTATCTAAGATGATGAGATAATTTTTATTCATGAGTTTTAATTAGTGTCACACATTATTTTTAAGATTTCTTAGTAATTTTTATTTTAATTTAAAGTGTTTTCACATAATTTTTCTCTCAATAATAATCATTCATCAACACCAATCATCCTTTCAATTTCATGTAAACCCAAACCATTCCTCTGTCTTTAAATAATTGTGAACGTGCCAACATTATCTATCCATTTGCACCATAAAGTAGACAAAAAAAAAATGTTGGTGTAGTATATATTCACATGTTTTGAATGGATATTTTTAAATGGTACTCAGAATTCAGAAATAGTGTTAATTTTGTTTTGGTCCCACATCATGCAATTGTTCCAAATGTTGACCCACGCTTTAATAATTTTGAAAGCTGTAATGTAACGAACCTTTTGTCATGTATCTTCCTACTTTAGTTAGTGTTTTTAGTGGAATAGTTAACGTTTAATCATCTCTTTTGTTAATTAATTATACAAGATTACACTTCTTAAAATCTCATTGCATGACAATAACTTTTTCAACTTTGCTACTTCCCATTTCATTTGTAACCCATGCTTCATTAATTTTATCTTCGTGGTAAATTTATTGGGTAAATTACCTTGTCTTCCAAGCAAATTAATTACATGTCATAATAATTTCTGTTGATGTTTGTTGAAAGAATAGGAACTTGTTTAGCTTTGTTGGGTCCGAAATATAACATGAGAATACTATGTAGTTCCCATATCTTCTAGAATGTTTAAGCATTATTTGGATCCATGAGAACAACAAATATGGCTTCTTGTTTTGTTTGCTTCGATAGATCAAATTCCCGAGTATAATAAATGTTTAATCATGCATTGTATGAGATTACGATATTTTATATACAAGTACAATGTGTATTTTATTCTATTGTTTAGTTCTATTTTATTCTATTGTTTATTTCTATTTGATAGAAGACATTTAGGTTATACTCTTTTGATAGTTTCAAAGTGTTTTGATGGTTAAGAAAGATATTTTGACAATTATGAGATATGCACATAACTATATATATAAGAAAACAAGAAGTGAATGTTATGTTAATCCATATTTAATATTGGATTTCAAATCCTATTTATTTATGAAACTTCTTTAACGAGAACTAGACTTGATAACATCTCATTTGTAACGGGTAGATTAATTTGAAGAAAATCATAAAATTATTATTGTTTCTGAATAATGAAAATACTATTTTTTCCCATATAGATTGATTTAGACTTCCTATTATATTCATCGTGATTTAATAAGAATTATTCTTATTCATAATGGATCATTTTGATGTACGAAAGTTATAATGAAAAATTATTTTCATATAATAATTTGTTCCTATATATATATATAAATGATTCAATAAAAAATTTAATAAAAAAAAAATAACAGACCGAGACAAAAACCAATGAAATAAAATCAAAGATGAAATAATATGTTAAGATATATTGTTTATTAGTATTTTTTTTAATATGTTATGATTTACCGATATATTGCATATATATTGTTATATATATATTTTTTGCGAGAAATTAAGATAATTTTATCTTTATTTTTTTCTGTTTCTTGTTTTGTGTTTTTTTTGGATTTTCTTTGTTATGGTACATTTGTTACATATGGGTAGAATATTTAATATGGTATTAGATTAAGTTAAAGTCTACTCTTTTTAAGCTTTTTAAGCTTTTGTCTTTTTTTTTTCCTTTCGTGTACCATTCTTGTTTCTTCATGTTTTTCTTATATATATTGTTTTTTTCTTTCTTCCTTCATTCATGGAGTCATCAATCACTAAAACATAATCCTGAATCACTGTTTGAACCATTTCAATCTTTATTATTTCCATCCTAGAGAGAATCTAGGTGTGATTTACACCTCTTAATGAGACCAACTATTACTCTTGGATCAGAAATATGAGACATGCTCTCTTATTAAAAAACAAGCTAAAACTCATTGATGGGAGTATTATTGTTTCGCAACATAATGATCCTACTTTTGAAGCATGGAAAAGCTTGAATAATTGAGACCTATACAAGTTTACATACCTAGCATGCATACAGAGAATCATGCATTTGTGATAAACAATTGTCACATGTTATATTTTCTTATTTTTGATAAATATATTTTTTGTATAATTTTTTTATAGAAGTTATAGTTACGTTGTGTTTATATATATATATTATTAAATTATGTTTTGGTATGTCCAATAATCTTACATAATTTAGGAATTGAGATTAAGAACAATTTATATACTTCTTGCTTTTAGAAATTGAGATTAAGAATAATTTATATACTTTTTCTTTCTTAACTTGATCTTTTAAGTCACCGAAATATCTTATAAGTAAAAAACGTGATAGAGTTTCAAAATTCAAATCAAACAATGTCTTGTTTATTTTCGGATTCGTATGTAACGATATATGAATCTACTAGAATATCCAAATACAAAGGGCAAAGCAAGGGTCTCCTCCAAAAGAGTTGCAGGCTGAATGAATGGATGAATTGTGATGAGACATGTCCACTAACATGGAGAGAGATTCACCATCCACAATCTCCCTCGTCATATTGCATATACTTGACTGTGTCAGTAGAAAGGTGGCATATGCCACCTTGTGTGACTGTGTTGACAAACATCTGTCAACTGATTTATTTATCAACATCATTGTGAGGGTATGACATCAAATTCTCATATCTATATTATGTCTTTCTGGTCTCGGGTTCAATCAGCATACACCTTAAAACTTACATGACTCTCACCACATGATGTAAAAACTAAGGTGCTAATATGTTTATGTTGTGCTGAAGGTGAAGAAAATAAGTTAGATGACCTCTTAAGCTCATAATATTGTTTAAAACAGTTAGAGATGAAGATAATCTATAGTTACAACAATCTTTCTCGATGAAACCTAGTCACTAATAAAAAGAAAAACCACCTAGGAATATGAAACCATGTTACATGCCTACTAAGTAATTGGCTAATCTTGTAGTTCATTTGAACTGAAACCGCATTAAAAGCTTTACAGTTTTCAATTGCTCGCCCTTCTCATCAAATAGTGGGACTACCCGGAAACCAGATCTTAGCTCAGGGACTGGGAAACATGCTTGCCCGCCAAAGTCATCCTTTTCATGCTTATCATACTCTCGAACCTCTATCCAGAGCAAAGCTAGTTCTGGAACACACAAAGGAAATTCAAACTCTTCATCCCAAACGGGAAACCAATCATCATAAATTATCTTGGTCTTCCTATTCACTCGATCAGCGGGTATTCCAACAATGCAAACCTGGTACATAGAGTAATTAAATAATAAGTATAACATATTTTTGTTTCTGTCATTTTTGCCATTGACAACTTCATTACAGACAAAAAGGGGTTTCTAATGATCATTTTTACACAATCTTGAAACTGTACAGTCTTCTCTTCAAGGTATATAAACCCATGCATATGGTGAAATGCACTTGTATAGAGATACTATAAAAGTTGAAGGGTTTATAACAATTATATTAACAAAGTTCATCCCAGTCACTAGTTGGAAGGGTATCAATCAATATCGAAACACGATGACTACGACCAATTTTTCAAGTTTAATCGCAAAAACCATCTCATCACACATGTCCATCTACTGACTGATTACTAATCCTAATCTGCAATACTAGCAAACTTATCGAACTCACCTTTGTGTAAAAGTCTGGCGGAGAGAATGTATCGAAGTGTGTTTTACTGAAATCTGTGCTCCACCCGTTTCCCAAAAACACTTTTACCTATAGGTTGACAGGGGAGAAGTTTAAAGTATGTCACAAAATCAATTGGTTTCCTTTTCAAATAGTATCTTACCATCAATGTCTTTTTCACTGGCATTGGTTTTTTAGGATCAAAAACCTCATCATCTGGGCCTTGTTCTATCAGAAATGAAGGTTTTTTCACATAACCACACCCGCCATTCGCTCTAAACATCCCCTGCATATACCAGAGTGATTTTCCGTGCCCCTGATATAGAAAATGACATGCTAAAATGTTAGCATCAAAGGATGCATAAAAACAAAATAAAAATTAGATCATACTAGTTACTGGCATATCACTATTAACAAAATACCTTACTAAGAAAATTTTCACAAAATCTATATAGCATTGAAATAGTGTACACTGTACAGCAACGAATTAAATGTAAAAAATATAAATCAATATGCATCAACCTTGCTCCACAACAGAAATTGGCCCGAAGATGCAGCCAAGATTCACCAGTTTCCTAAACATCCAAGTATTCAAATAGATAAACTGTATAACAACAATTTGCACATGGACCATATGCTGTAGAGTGCATAAAGACTAGGGGATAAGCCTTTTATTTGAAACGACCTTGGTCATAAATCCCTCACCTGCATGTTAAATGCCACCATCTGAGCTCCGTAGATCCATCCTATATGTGGCCTGTAATTTGAGGAGGTAACACGTGTTCCCTTTGGATACACCCTGATAATATTCTTCTGTGTATACCTTGAAGCATAAAATGCAACCACCTTATTTAACAAGCTTTCAACTATAAAGAGTAGTATGTATTTGCAGTTAGCAGTACTATGTACTACGTAGGATACCTAACAATATCTGATCCATGAGCGATAGAAGCCCTTTCAAGTTCCTGCTCGCTCAAGCTCAAGCGCTTTACACCCCCAACAACATTTAAGTGGTCCTTTACATTACCCTTTGGCTTCCCAGCATGGATTGTAATTAAACGTTTGTACTCTGATATACTCTGTTGGTCTGGTTTTTTATCACGGGCATTCAAGCTTTCCTCATCAAGATCATTTCCATCGGACTATCCGGTTAGGGGGGGAAAAGATGACATGAGCATGCAGAGCTTATAAATGTAAATCCAACAAGAAACTAATCCGTCTTTATGCTCACCTTTTCATCAGCAACTTCCAATTCAGTGATAATGCCTGGCGATGATGTTCCTTCATCAATTGATTCCCTCTCACTGTCACTATCCTTGAATGGCTTGGATTCAAGATATTCTTTTGGTGGTTTGGTTGATATAAGAATTCGACCTTTCACCGACTCTGGTGTGGGAAATTCTGTGAGAAGATCCGTCTCAGGATAATATAGCAGATCTCCAAATACTTGAGCTACCATCTGCAAATAAGATTAAATTTGCGTTCAATGCCTACACAAATAGGAACTTGGAAGTAAGATTCTTTCTGTGTGTTGGGAAGGGGTTAACAATAGACCTTACCTCTGCAACTTTAGCTTGAAGAAATGGTGTAAGGTGGTCCTCTAAAGTTATAATTAGTGGGTACTCAGATTTAACAAAAGCATACTCTTTTATGGACTTCAAACATTGGATAAGTGAGACAGGAGCAGTAAGTGTCCTGAAATATTTCAGAAAATGTTGAAAGCAGATGATTATATAAATTGCACCATGAATGTCTGAAATGTATAAAAGATCAGCACCTTCCATGAACTACGTCGATATCATCTTTAGTTGAATTTGGCCATAAATCTAGTTCAATTACTCGCACACCTTTTTGCAAAGCCTTTATGATTGGCACATCACTGCAATCGCTGCTCAGCTGATTCCCAGTCAGATAGGAATTGTGCCCTGTATATATGAAATAATGTGACAACGGAGCATTCATATCATGATGTACCTGGCATGACATATCATTCATATAGTCAAGAAGATATAAAAAAAACTTACATTCAAATAACAACACTACAGAATAGGTATATACTCGTTTTTCTAGTGTCATTATAAATTGGCTTTAATACATGAGGATAGGATAGATGATTTTTATCCTTATAAGTTAAATTGTATTTTAATAACAAAATGAAGATATCAAATTTAATAATAATATGTACATGAAATAAGAAAAGAACTACAGAAGATAAAAGTTATTTGTAGAGTATTTATTTTAATTATTTAAATATTATGACTACAGTGAAACAAAATTACACTTTAATTGACTAAATTAAGTATTCAAGACAAGTTTTTTTAAAGTGTTGTGTATAATAAGTTAGTCTTTGCTAGGTTAAATAATGTGATGTAACACTTCACACCTATTCCAACCTGTGTGTCCCTTTGAAATAAAAAGACTAAAAATACGGATGGCAACTTAAGCAGGCTAATGCGGGTGCAATCACTTGGGTTGGTCTATGTGGACTCAAAACGCATAAAATAAATGTGCTTAAAAAAAGTGTGGAGGGTTAATGATGGGACGGGTTTATTCATGTAATTAATAATAAAAAAATTACTATATTTTAATGCTATTGATTTGAAATAATAATAAAAATGTTTTTGAGGTCAAGATACTCTGAGAATTAATTATTATAATTTTATAGTAATTTAGATATAATTTTTTTTATAAAAAATAAATTTTATTATCAATTATAAATTCATAAGATACAACTATATAAAACATTAAAATAAATCATTAATACAATATTTATATTTTATTTTTTTAAATTTTTTTGCTTAAACAGTCAAATCCACAAGATAATAGGCCAAACATTATACAAAGTGAGTTGACAAAATTAATCCACAAATCTTACATAAAATTACCCAACCTACTTTTTACAGAATGGATACTACAGGCCAACCCTTATTGTGATATAACTCAAAGGAATGGTTTGAAAGCTAAATTCTATGTGTTTTAAAAAGTTATTAAAACGGCTCTCCCATTTTTTGTATGTTGTATTAACTTTTCCATTTGTCCTTTTCTTTCTCATCTTTGTCCAGTAAAAAGAAGTTAAATAATTACAAATGTAAATTAGTATAACATTCAATAATCCAACAGAATATACAAATATCCTCGTGATAATCACTATCCTTTTAAAAGCTTTTTCCTAACTCTAATCCCTTGAACAGAGATAATAGAAATATGTTTTTTTCTGTGTATTTTTCTCTCAAAAATAATTTCGAAAGTATGTATCTTCCGAATCGATAGTTCTATTTCATATACCTGTTCTGAAATCGGTAAATTTATTCTAATAGGTGAAACTTTTCTTCAATTTTATTCAAATGTGTAACTTTAAAAAAAAAAAATCAATATGTTATCAACCTTTTAAGTATATGTAAAGAATGTTTTAGATATAATCTTTCATATCTATTTTCTTATCACTCTTTCCTCACTTAACCTTGTCTAACTACTTAAACTAGCTTAGTTAAAATGAAAAGCAGAGATTTTTAATGGTTTAAGAACACTAAAAAATTATAAGTAATTTCATTCTTGTAGGAGTTTAACTTCAATAACCATTGAACTGAAATTGTGATAAAAATAGAGCTATATTATGTTAATTAAAATTATGTGTGATCTAAAACACATAGAAACCCTGAGACATGTTCAAATTTTTTTGAAAGATGCAATTGAAGAAAAATTGCACCAATTGGATAAATTTAACTTAAAAATAAAATAAATCCCTGTTAAAGCATTTTTAGATTACATTGGTTAATGATTTGGTTTAACTAATCCCTTCCTCCTAATACAAGCAATCTCTTTTCATGTTCTAGCCTTTCTTGTTAGTTTTTTTTTTTAATATTAGTTTCCTCACGTTCTAATTGATGTGAGAGTTGAGAAAGTCACGGGCATTAAAATATTAATTAAATCTAACTATTTTAATCAAACCCTGTTCATGAAAATCTCAACAGAACATTAACAATAAGCTAACAAACAACGTGACAAAATGATAATATGAAAAGGTAAAGAAAGAAGGTAAGAGAAACGTTTTTGTTATAGTTGCACGTGTTTGAGAGAGGGACCTGGGATTTGAGAGCATCGTTGAAATCGACGAGGAACAAGAAGCGGAAGAACTCGTCGAGCGTGAGACCGGTGTTCTCGGAGTCGCATTCGGTGTTTTGTGCGCGCGATTGCAGGACGGTTTCCACGATGCGGTTGGAATCCTCTTCTGTGTAGTCCGATTCGAGTTGGTGATCGTGCAGAAAGTGGAGGAGCTGGTCGGCGGACATGGAGTCGGCGCCGTCGGCGAAGAGGGAGAATGCGTCCTTGACGTCCGGGGGAGGGGCCTGCTCGGAGATGGCATAGGTCCGGTTGAAGTACTTGAACATTTTGTAGCTGTAGGTGACGGAGGCCATTGTTACATTCAGTGAATGATTTGACGGAGAGAAGGAAGAAGAAGATGAAAAAGCGATGGGTATGAAACATTAATGGATTAATGGATGAAAGTTTGGAGTTGGGGATTTTGAGAGACAGAGAGAAGTCCCATAAATGGCATGCGATTTAACAGGGATCCACTGTTTACACTTTAGCCACACTTTTTTAATTCATTAATTAAAACTCAATTCTTAATTCATTAATTAATATTTAAACTAATTAAATAAATACTTACAAAAATTATGTTGTTTCGTATTATTTAACTTGCCACTACTAAATTCCTAAGCAACTATTAATTTCGTTGAATGAATGTTAAATTTGCTTTTAAGTTTTGTTTCTTTAGCAAAATTAAACTAATCATTGCTGAAATTGTGAAAAAGAAAACCAGAAAGTCTAAGAATCTAGGAGAATTATTTAACCATTCAATCATCCAATTTTACATATTCTAAACAGTCAAATAAGTTTAAAGTGTACTAATTAACACATACAAAACATAAATTTCATGCAATAGTTGATATTACTCTAGTAGAACATAACAACCTAAATTCAACTAAAAAATTAACATTATTTCAAAATCAAACATTTAAAATGTCAACTTAAAACCTAACATTCAAGTTTAAAGAAATAACAATGCATTTGTTATGATTTATTTAGTTATCTCTAAATATCAAATCATTAATTCTCAAATCAACAAAATTACATAATCAAGATTGAAATTAAAATAACATATTAATTTATATATCAATTGATACAAACTATTTTAATAACTTTTCACTAAACTAAATGTTTTAAATTTAACTTGTAAGTAAATAATTGTATTAAACATTTAAAATATAGATTTTTATTTGTTAAAATCATCTTATACCACTCAAATAAATTTTGTGTGTGTATGGATGACAAATAACTCGTTTTGTGGACATTATCTGAATACGAGTATGAGTTTGGATATGACTGATACCTCATATGGAGATGAGAATGTGTACGTACATATTTGTCCCATCCTCATACACATCCCAATACATATCACCATTCTCATCTTTGTCCTTGTTTTAAATTATTAAAACACCTTTAATTTATTAGGCAACATAAAAACTTATATTAACTTTTGTTTGGTACTTAGTTTTGTAACTTATTAATAGGTTATACATTTGATTATTTTTACTTCCATTTATAATTATTTGACCTTTATCCAATTATTATTTGATACTCTCATTTGAGAATTATACAATTATATTTTTTTCTTGATATTTAACATTTGAGAAAAGAAAATGTATATTCTTTTGACATTGAATACATGATAATATCATGTCATTTGGTGTGATTTTTATATTTTTTATAAAAAAATATTTAAATGATATTTGTAACAACGAGAATGAGACAAAAAAATTCATAATATCGAGATAAGAATGTGGATGAATTTTTATTTTGAGAATGATATGAGTTAATCAAACCTATACACTTTTTAACTCGTTCTTATCGTAACTATATGTGTATTTATATATATGGATTTTTTTTAAGAGAATAAAATGAATATTTAAAAATAAATTTATATATTAATAATTTATTTAGATTAAGAGTAAAAAACAAGAAAATGAAAGAAATAAATGAAAAAAAGAAAATAGAATAAAAATTATTTGTGGTTTGATTGGCCTGAATAAACATAATGATCTCTCTAAGCTTATTTGTACGAGTATAAATAAATAAATAATATAAAAATAATTTTACTAATTAAAAGTTTATATTATACTCTATTTTTTTTCTTCGTATAAAAATAGTTACTATTTAAAAAAACGTCTTAAGAATTATTAAACCACTAAAAAACTTGAAATTAAAAATAAAATATATTTTTTTTACTTTCATGACATTTACGTCCTGTTTGTTTCAGAATGGAAAGAAGAAATTGTGAAAATCAATACACATACAACAAAAACACACGAAAATTGATTTTTTTTTTCAATCAAAACTTTCTTTGCTAGATTGCGAAGAAAGTCACAATTTACTAAATAAATATATATTTATTTAATTAATTAATTACAATTTATTTTCTTATCCTTATTCTTTTCATTTTACATTTAAATTATTATTATTATTATTTATAATTTAAATATAAAATTATAAAAAATAATTATTATAAAATAACATAATTAATCATATTATATATAATAAATTATAAATATAAATAATAATAATAATAATAATAAATACTTTTTAATAATATAGAAATAAATTTATATAATAATTATATTAATTACAAAAAATAAAGATAAAAATAATAATATATTTAATGTAAAAATAATTTTTTATCAAATATTTATAATTATAAATATTTAAATAATATTTTAATTAAAATAATTATAATTTATAAATAAATAAATAAAATTAATTTTTTAACAAATTTTAGATATAAAGATAAATTTGTAAACTTACATTCTTATCGATTTAAAAAAATATAATTTCAATTATACCTATCACATCACTCACAAACTTTCACAAATTTTCGTTACACTTTCCACTTTATTTACCTTAATTAATTCAAATACCTTAACTTTCTTTACACTTTCTCTTCAAATCATCTCAAATTCACTCCTCATTTCCACTATCTCATCCAAACAAAGCATTAAAGAGTAAGTTAAACGATGAAATAATTATAATTCTCATAAATACACTAAAGCATTTTCTTATAAATTATAAATTTGGTGGTTCAAGTCACCAAATCCAAACAACACCTTAATAAAAAAGTGGTGTGAACTGTAACAGTTGCAATAGTAAAAGTAATTCCAAACATTTGATTTTGAAATGCTATTCATGCCCCTTCGTTCACCTTTTTTTTTAAAAAAAATCTTTAATAGAAAATATAATTTTCATAGAAGATTAAAATATATAACTATATTACTATGTCATAAAATCCTATACATCTTATTAATATAATATAATTAATGACCAGTCAGTTCCTTTTCTATTTTTTAAAAAATTTTTATATTTAGGTATTATTATGGTTGTGTTTCTCCATTTTTATAAGAAAAAGCTTATTTAATTGCTTTCGCTATTATTTTCCAAGTACAATTTCGCTTCCTAGAAAGAGATCATATGAAAAAACACATTCCCAAGGATGAGGAAGATGATTACCCATTACGCATTTGACCAATTTTTTGGTCCAACACAATATTTGGTGGAAGGTTTTTTTCCCTTCATAATTTTTGTTTTAAATATATGGTTAGAAAATGGATATATTTGTTTGTTTGAAAATAAATAATCATTGATAATTAGATTTATTTGTTTCAAAATAATAGAATTATATATAAATTTAAATAACCTAATAAGATATTTGTCGTATATTAAAATAAATATTAACTGCATATAAAAAAAGCATTGATTTTTCTTTTACATTGATTTTTCCTTAATGTCTTAAATAATTTTTTATTGCAATGTATTTTCGTAATTCTCTTTAATCTTCTATAAGGAATTCCTTATAGAAGATATATATTCTTTTTCGGTAGCCCTACTTAAACCACTAAAAAGGGTAAAAATATTAGTGTGAAGTAAAGGAGGTGGTTTGGGTTTTTTACAAAAATCATGCAATTCCCTCTCAATATTATTAGAATAGTCAAAATAATAAATTATAAATATGAATAAGTTGTGTAAACCAACATCGTTTTATGTTGAGTAAATCGTTATATTTATGTAAGATTTTATTTTGAGTAAATCGCTATGCATGATTTTATTGTGAGTAGAAGAAAAATAAATAAATTATATCAAATTAAAATGACTTTAATATGAAAAGAATATTTTAATTGATATATAATTGAAATTATATGAATGTCAAAAAATAATTGAAACGGAATATAAATGTAATAATTTTGGTTTTTTTTATATTAAAATTGTATCACATCTATTAACTTCATTGTTGTCTGTGACTTTGTTTTCTGACCACTAAAATAACTATGTAATTTGAAAAAAAAAACTACAAGTGGACAGAATCTTATTAAAGCCAACAAAAATTCAAAAGCAGTGTCTGCAAGCATTAATCATTTAGGAAAACAATAAAGAAAAATAGGAAAAGTGGAGCCGAATTACCCACCCTTGTTTTCCATCCTTTTTATGGTACTCTTCTTCTTTCATTGAAACTCTCATCAAAACAAGTGTAATAATGGAAATAATAATAGGAAAATAATGAAACCACTAAAATAAATTATTACCACTCTACTAAGCTATTATTAAACTATGTAGCACACGAATACTCATATAAGACAGACACCAATATAAAAATATGTGTATAATTTTTAAAATATAAGATAAAAAAAATAGATCTATATATCATATAATTATAAATTATATAAATTAATAATAAATATTTATGTTATTAAGTATGTTTCAGTTTTTTTTTACAGAAAAATACTTTTTATGACTGGTTCAAAATATTTGTTTTTTATTTTTATAATCATAATAAAATTTTATACAATAAATTTAAATTTTTAAAAAATTAATGTATTTTTTATTTTTAAAATTATGTCTTTAGAAAATTAATGTATCTTACGAGTATCATACTAATATTTGTATATGTGTGACATCATTTCTTGTCGGTGTGACATCATTTCTTGTCGGTGTGACATCACTCCAGCGTATAAATGAAGTCAGATACAAATTTAGTTGTAGTTGTAGCTGGTTTGTATGGAAAACGACTAATCCAGTGTAAGAGAAATACAAATGAAGTCATTATACTACGGACGAGTTTATTTGTTTTTGTTTTGTATTGAATTCGTACAACTTAAATTTAGCACCCTCCATGTCCAAATATGATTTTCTCCAATTTTATTTTATATTCAAATCGTTCTATCATGACAAGACCTTTTTATTTTCCTTCTAGCACAACTTATCCATAGTGATATTTTTTTTCCCATTCCAATGATACTGAAAGCAAATTGCACCATTTTGGTGAAATAACCTTAGTTTGCTTTTTGCTTTGCTTTGAGGAAGTCCAAAATATGCAAATATGCAGTATAAACTGTTCAACTGTTCAGTGATTAATCATGAGAAGCAATTATGTGTTGAAAGCATGCAATGTTAGAGGTGAAGGGTATATCCAAGATGAGTGATCTCTATTTTGTACAATTCATTCAAACTGAAATCGCATCAAGAGCTTTACAGATTTAAATTTCTCTCCCTTTCTGTTGTATAAAGGCACAGAGCGAAATCCATGTTTTAACTCTGACACTGGTAAACATGTCTGCCCAGCAAAGTCATCCCTTCCCTGATCTTTGTCCTTTACTTGTATCAGCAGCAGTGCAAGCTCTGGAACACTTAAAGAGAATTCAAATTCTTCATTCCAAACAGGAAACCAGTTGTCCATCATGACCTTTGTTTTCTTCTTTGCAACATCACCAGGCATTCCAATAACACGGATCTGTCATACAACAACAATAAGATACACACAATTTTTTGTTTCTTCCTTTTATCTGGTGAAAATAGCCTCTCAAAGTTTCTGGTTGAGAGGAGTAAATAGGATCGAATCAAAAGTTCAGAACATAAGAGTATGTGCATCTTTAGGCTTTTCTGGTAGTGAATGTTGGACATTAAAAGGATAATCAGAGAAAAGAGAGAGCAGTGAAAATGAAAATGTTGAGATGAATGTATAACCACGTAAGAAAAGCCAGAATAAAGAAATGATTATATAGTAAAAGATACTGATGTACATGTGCTACTAATTGAGGAAAATATAAGAGATTAGTTACACAAACAAACAAGGTCATTGGAGGCACTAACAAGGAAAGTTAATTGCATGGTTTTTAATTCTGTCAAAAGGAGAGACAAAGAAGAACATTGAGAGAACTTATTAAGAGGATCCAACATTGAGTTTACAACATTCATGATCAACGATGAAGCATCCAACATCAAGTTCTAAGGGAAACACATTAGACCTTCAACTGACCTTAGTGAAGAAGTCTGGCGGAGAGAACTTATCAAAGTATGTAGGGGTGAAATCTGAGCTCCATCCATGTCCCATGTATACTTTAACCTGTTATTGGACATGACAACATAGCATATAAATATCACCTAACAAAAGAATGTGCATTGCATAATTGAATGATGAATGGTTACCTTTAATGTCTTCTTCTTCACTGACTGTATCCTTGCAGGATCAAACTCATTGCCACATTGATGCTTCTGCATTAGAATTTGAGGTTTCTTTACATAACCACATCCTCCATTTGCCCTGAACATTCCCTGCATCAACCACAGCGATTTGCCATGGCCCTATTGGGGAGGAAAAATGGTAGAACTGTAGAAGGTTAGAATTCTTGGCAAAGGCAACAAGCAAATGAACTTAATGTACATGTCTTCGAAAAAATGTTCAAGGCACAATACTTCTAATTGCACAAAGTATCATCTATTTCTAGGAGAAGGATTCAAGATGTGATTCATTTGAATTTTGATACAGTTGTATTAGACATATATTTACTTATAAACCCATTCAATTTTCAAAGTGCATATTGGATTGGTGCACAACAGAAAACAGCTGAAAGATGTGATTCAGGTTTCACTAGGTTACCCACTACTACTCCATGAAAACACAAGAAGCAACACTCTAAAAATTCCAAAATCCAAAAACCTTTATTTATTTGAAAAAGTTAGCCTTGGTCATAGTTCCCTAACCTGCATATTGAATGCAACCATCTGAGCCCCATACATCCACCCAATATGTGGCTTGAAATTTGTGGATTTGACACGCATTGCACTCGGGTAAACCCTGAGGATATTTTTCTGTGTGAACCTGGAAAAGTAAGAGCTTGAATCAGACAAGTCACAGATAACTACCTAGCCTACTATAAGTGTTAACTGTTGAAGAAAATAACAAGAAAAGATGTATAATGAAAGTCATCCTTGTAGCTGAAACTATAAATTACGGGCATGTTTGGATAATTTTCACAGTAAATGCTTAAAAGAGAAAATAAATTTCTCTGCAAGATAATAAATAGCTTATACACAAGTTAAAGTCGGTTTGGATTACTTTTTTCTGTTAGAATGACAAGTACCTAAGAATATCTGCTCCATGCGATTCTGAAGCCTTTTCAAGAGTATTCTCACTCCAACTTAGGCGTCTAACTTCACCTTCAGTTCTCAATTTCTCCTTCAGGCAACCCTTCAGTTTCCTATTATGGATAGTAATTATGCGTTTGTAATCAGGTGAACACTCCAGATATGGTTTCTGGTCATATTCGCTTGCACTTATGCTTCCCTCATCACGATCACTGCCATTCTGCTACACACAGAAAAGCTCAATAATTTTAGAGCTTAAATTTGATACACTGTAGAAGATTTTGCACTTGTAAATAATTAGAAATTATCTCCAATAACATTCAAAGTAACATTACAAAATTTAACAATTTAACAAATATCTTAGTCTCACTGTGTCCTCAGTCTCTACTTCGTTCCTACTGGAGTTTGGAGATGCATCTCCGAATGATTCCTCTTCAGGTGATTCACTTTCATTCAGTAAAGGACTGATGCTATTGTCCTTGATTTGGTTGGACTCAAAACGTTCTCTTGGGGGTTTGGTGGATATAATGACTCGATTTTTCAGTGATTCTGGTGAAGGGAATTCTATTAAGCATTCTTCCCCAGGGTAATAAAGCACTTCCCCAAATATTCGAGTTACCATCTGCAAGCCATGGAAGCATGATAACAAAAGGAAAAAGTAAAACAGAATAGTATCAACATTCATAAATGAAATTGGATGCTTACTTCTGTAAATTTAGCTCGAAGATCTGTTGTAAGATGGTCTTCTATGGTTATGATCACTGGGTACTGAGATGCAACAAAACCATATTCATTTATGCACTCTAGACATTTCTCCACTGAGGCAGGACTGGTAAAAGTCCTGCATTGATTCCATTGAATAAAGAAAAAATCAAATAAGTATGCTCTGTCCTACATCAGTCAAGAAAGTAAACTTTTTTAGGGGTCCCTATTGATAATTAACTTCATGTACCATCCATGATCTACTTTAATATCATCCTTATAGCAAGTTGGCCATAAATCAAGTTCGATAACACGCACGCCTCGTTTCAAAGCCTTTATGATTGGCTCTTCACTGCAGTCACTGCTGAGCTGATTCCCTGTCAAATAGGAGTTATGGCCTGTATATATGAAGTAATGTGACAATGGAGCACCCATATCATGATGTACCTGGAATCACATCAAGTGTATGATTTTAGCAAAATAAGGCTAAAACCAAAACACAAGAAAGAAGAGCAGGAAGCAAAGATGAAGCTCTTGATGGTGAAGCTACATAAATTAAAGACTAATATAGAAATGAAATAAGTTTCTTCAGTAAACTTACATTAACTAATGAATAAGTTAAAATAAGTCCTTTGGGTATAAGATTGGGTTTGAAATATAATTCAAGTACCCAAAAACTTCTCTTCCCCATGATGACCAAACATGCATGGAAGAGCTCACCTGGGCTTTCAAGGGAGCATTGAAATCATTATGAAGCAAAAATCGGAAGAGTTCATCCAGGGTGATCTCATGTTCTCGGTTGTGATCAGCCTGAACAGTTTCTTGACACGTCTTTCTCTCCTGCAAAACCTTCTCAAAAACTTTTTCCGAATCCGACAAGGTGTAGTGCTCTTCACCCTGGTGCTCCACCATGAAACGGTGGAGCTGCTCCACGGACATGTGGGACTCTCCTCCTGTGAACTTTGAAAACGCCTCCTCAAGGTCTTGAGGTGGATCTGGCTCGATGACCTTGAACTTTCTGATAAAGAACAATAAACTTTTGTATTCGTTGTGGGTTGCCATGTTGTTTCCCATTCTTCGTGCCTCTCAGTGTGTTCCTCTAAAGCGTTTCAGACTAGGAGATTATGGAACAAAAGCATGCATTTATAATTTGTGGACTCAGAGTCAGACTCAGAGAAAAAAGCAATCCTCTCTCCTTCTCCGCTAACGGCTCATTTTCTGCCTTCAAAGTACGTACCTGATAGAATATAAATGCTCATACTGTTTAAGAGTGTAAGACCATTGTTTTTCCTTTGGAAAAACTGTTCCTCCAAATATTTAACATAGCTAAATAGTTAAAACGTGAACACGAAACCACATGTTCATCCCACAATCAGTGGTTCCAAAAGGGTCATTTAGTAAAGCATTTCAAATTCGTAAGACCACAAATTGCAAAGTGACAATCTAAGTTGCTTTGTTCTGTGTTCAGCCAAACTCAGGACACATATATTCCGCATGAAATAGTTATGCATTATTAGATTTCTTTTATTGACCAATAGAAACTCACGTCAGCATAGGCCAAATCAAACTGATTTAGAATTTAACTGTCTGCTAGATTTACATCAATCAATGTTTTTTTTCACATATTCTATAAAATTTAACGACTCTACTTAATTTTTTCCACTTTATTAAGAGTCACATACAGAAAGCACGCGTAGTGCGTGTAGCATCTGGTTCTATGACTAGTTTTCACATTGAATTAACAATATATTATGCAGAAAACAAGAAGACTACATTGACTTGAGAAAAGAAAGAGACTCGGAGGTTCAGTCAAGAAGGTTTCAAAAATTAGGCACATGTTTCTCTTTTCAGGCAATATATATACATATATATTTGTACACACGACCACATGGGCATATATCATCGTACAAATGTATTCAATTGTTGCAGTGTATTCATTTTTGTTTAAAGTTTAGATGACTTTTCTCTTTATCTCTTTGCTTTGTTTTCATTATCAGTTTTTATATTTTAGAATTAACTGAGGTTTTGTGCTGAGCATCTTCCTAATGAGGCTTTTCAGTATTTTGTTCTGTATTTTGTGCCAATAGTTTAGCAACTTTGGCATTGATATGAATAAATATTTTGTAGTTTATACGCTATAGTCGGACTCCACTAACATTATTCACATTCCACTGCCTTTTTTGGATTCTCATCTTTAACGTGATAATGGATGACTTTATGTTATTTTATTTTGTCTTCATCTCCTACACTTAATTTCCTTGCATCACTTAATCAGATTAATTGGTATGACCTCACTAATCATAAATTTTTTAACTTACACAATTTATATTAATTAATCTGCATACTCCATAATCTATGCACAAAACTTCTGTGTGGATAACTCCAACTTGGATAAAATCAAATTTGATAAAAAAATCCCCTTTCAAACCATCAACAACTTTTAAAGTTTATAAAACTAAGTAAGAACGGGAGATCCACACAGATCTCCACTTATATCCAATTGAAAAAAAGAAAATTTCAAATATCACAGAAAAATAGAATTAAATAAATAAAATCTAACACTAAAAAAGGACTACACCTTTGTTCCATAAAGAAATAAAAGAAATTGTTAAAATAAAAGAACAGTATTTGAAATATATATTTTTATATATATATATATAGGTGACTGACAACTGACAACTGACAACATTAAAGACACTGCTTCCTGTGCTATATGTATAACCAAACAAAAACAAAAGACATGAATTAGGTATAGATAATATACGTAAAATTAATACTATGTACCTATATTTTACAATTATTTACAAACCAAAGTTAAGTATTATTAAACCATGATTACAATCCCCTTCTAAAAGGTGGGCAAAGAACCATTAATGATACTGGTGATAGTAACATTCTTTCTGCTCAAGTTGTCAGTGAGGTGAGTCCACTTGGAACAAGTTAATAACAACCGGACAACTTGCATTATGCTTAAGGATTCATGTCAATGATTCTAAACTTTGTTAGATTGATGTTTTACAGTGTCAATTCTCTTCTTCTTCTTCCCCTCCTGAACCCTTTCAGGAAAAACCACAGGGAGAGGATTTTGGAGGGAGTGTTTAGTGTATTTAAGATAGAGGTAGATGGAGAAATTTCAGATTTGCTTTCATTATTCATCAAATCACTGAATCCTGAACTTGGCTTGATTAGGTGATTACCATTTCATCCACTGCTGATTAAAAACAAAAAAAAACCATTTCTTCCACAATTTGATTTGCTGCTGCTAAATCATAGTCCTCAATATGGACGTTGATTTGGAATGGAATTTCATATCAAGTGTTTGAAGGAATTTCAGATGGTTTTTAATTTTATGCATTGATAGTAACCTGTTTTAGTACGTTGCGATAGCCATTGGATCAAGAGGCATATGCTTGATTTCTTTGAAGTAAAGTCTTACATTGGAATGTTTTATGTTGAAAAATTCTCTGTAGAAAAAGTTAATCTGGTACTATTAGTCCTAAGTCAAAAAACTAATTCTAAAAGACAATTATACGACCTTATTCGTTTCTTTTTCTGTGATGTGAAAGGCAATGATGGTGAAAAAAAAGGTAATTGATGAAATCGAATAAATATAGTGATAGCTTCGCAGTTTTAACTGAGGGATTTCGGATTTATGTCATTCTGCTGAGACAATTTTTGTGTTGAAACTAGGGCGTTCTTTAACATGCCACAGGGCTTCAAAGATGCCATGTTGGCTACTTAAAATGTATAATGACCATTTAATGCATGAATGAATTATCCACCACAAATTTGTAACATATATCTCTAAAATTCTATACGCACTACAAAGAACTTGCGTATGTAATTGAATTGCCATCTTAATTGCATATGCTTAGCACAATCCACTTCATGTACAGAATGCAGAGCAGGGTTTAACTTTCACTTTATCAGTGCTTAGTTAATAGTGTTAATAATTACGATTATCATGCTTCCCATGTAGACCAATCAAAACATCACAAGTTGTTGTATCGTGTTTCGTTCATCGATCTCTTCATGGGGCTACAGTTATAAAAACTGCAGATATGCCACAGAAAAATTGAATTTCTCTCTGGAACTGTTCATTTAACAATTGCAAATTGTCCAAGGGATTTATTTGCAGCTTCATATTTCTATGTTCACTCTTTTCTCATTCTTTCATCAATTTCTTTCTCTTTTTTCCTTCTATCTGGACACTTTATATTTGTGAAAAATCATTTAGTCCCAAAACATTATTATCTATGTTAATTCTAACATGGCATACAATCAAGTATAATAAATTCTTTCTTGTTAATATAAACGTTTATTGAGATCATAAAGAGCTGGTAATTTTACAATACCTAATAAATTTTCCATATTTGGAGTGTACCATTTGTTCTTTCGTTTATTTTTCACCTCAAAATCTCTTTTTTGTGCAGAAAGCATAGGAACACTGTGATCTTGCAGAATAGCAATTTGTGTTCCCTTCCTTATGTAGTACCATTCCATAATAGACGTAGTTATGGTGAAAGTTTAACTCTCCTTTTTCAATATAAGTTAGATTAACTTTATAACTTTATATCCCAAAGTGGATGTAAGGGGTAAAGTATGAGTCTTTGGAGCTAGATTTGGTGATGAGAACTTATTAGTTTAAGGAAAGTGGACCAGGTGAACTCATGCACTTTATTAAACTAGGTGTTCATGATTCAGTTCATGTGACAATTCATTACAAAAATTAATAAATCCATATAATGTTATTCTCTGATATTATAGCTCAATTATACTCCTAAAAAGGGAACAAAAATTGCACAGTAGAAAATTACAAGAACGGACACAGAGCAGAGTAGATCGAAATTCGAATCTGAATCGAATCACGGAGCGAGTGAAGTCGCGTGTTGTGTCACGATTTGTCACGCGCGACGTTGGCGGCGGAGTGGTGGTGGTGATTCTGGAAGGAGGCGGAGAAATTGGAGTTGAGATCGGAGTAGAGAGAGAGGACCTTGGCGATGTTGCCGTTGAGCTCCTGAATGAGAGACACGTTCTTGACCATGTTGTGGCGGAGCCTCGACTGTTGATTCTCGTTCACCTCCTCGATCAGGCGGCGGTTGCGGTCCAACATCGACTGCACCTCGCGGAGGCTCTCGTCGACCGCTGCCCACACCAACGGGTCGGCGTCCACGCCGTCGTGTTCGGTAGCGGGGCAGCGGCGGGAGGAATCGCTGTTCATTGGGATTGACTCGGCGGTGGATCGAAAGGAAGCAAAAATATATAATTATTTTTCTGTCCCTTTAGATATACATTATATGATTGGTGTTGTATGATAAAAAAATTTAAAATAGTTTTTTTGAAAAATATTTTTAGAAAGGTTATTATTACATGAAAAATAATGTAAAATTAAAAAAATAGGAAAACTAGACTAAACTTATACAGAATAAAATAAAATAGCCTAAGCATCCAGTTTAAATAAAAACAAAAACACAAACAATTTTTTTTAAACTATTGAATCCAATTACATTAATCATGGTCTTCATCAACAACACTAATAATAAAATTCAGTCTATTCCAATGTTTCTATATTAGATAGTATGATTTTATATAAATTGTTAAAATAACTTCATGATATATGTGTATATGTAAGTATGCATTTTAGATTAATATAGAAAACAACTAGACTTCATTATTAGTGTGGTGAAGATTGATATTACAAACTTTCAAACTTTCTTTCTTTGTACAGTTTAAAACTGGTGAAGGTCTAAAACTAATATTTATGTTGTGAAATAAATGTTTTCCACCTTCACACCTAACTACTGTGTGAAAGAAACACCATTACATAATCAATTAATTAAGACTAGTGTACAAAACTTAACTCATAGACTAAAATCATACATTCTTTTATATAATAAATTTTTTATTTATTCGTCTAGCCAATAGTTGATTATTTATTTGACTTATTATAACATAATCATAACTAAAGATAAAGATATTACAATTCAATTTATATATCAGATTACGTTCTACATAAAAGATCACTAGTCTAATCAAATAAACAACAGAGGAAATTTTATATTATACTCATTATATTTATGTTCTTACTACATCAGAGTGTCATCACAGAAAAAGTTCCCTCATTCTCAAAAAGTGCTTAAAGGGAGACCACCAAAAACTCATCCAAATGTCGACTGATCTCAAATTGATTAGAACAAAATCAATGAATAAAACTTAAAATTAGAATTATTAGAAGGATACAAATAACAATTAAATCTTCCTTAATTAACTAATTTTTCTTACAAAATGCATGCATATTTTAATTAATAAAATTATTGGATCATTTGACTAGGTGAACATTTGGTGTGGAAGGAAAAGTCTTAGCAAATAGATGGTTCCTTCTCTCTCACAATCATCCAGTGCCATACAATACAAGTTTTGAATTTCGATATCCTTAATATATTATATTTACTTCTTACCAATCTTTGGCCTTTGGTCAACACGCATTTAGTATAATATGACTATGTTTATCTTATTCTTTCATTTTCTAGAAACTAATTCACATATTTTCAAAATAATACAATACTTGTTTGAATCAACAATTTTATAGTGTAAGGAATTTAGTTTTGAAAATAAAATAAAATATGGAGTTCTGATTACTGATGAAATTTGAAAAATATGATTTGAACAAATTCGTAGGGTCTAGTGTATTTTGTTTTATATATATCATACTTTGCATTATATATTTTCATTAAAAAATGGAAGAGGAGTTGGAAATTTCTGAAAGTCTTAACTTTTTTTGTTTTTCTTTCAGTTTTTAAAACTGCTCCATAAAAAATAAAAATAAAAATAGATAGTGAGAATTGAGAAAGATGTGAAAGAAGAACATGAGTAGTAGAAAAAAAATCCAAAATAACTTAGTCTTTTATTTAGAAATGGAAAATGATATATATATATATATATATTTTAAAGGGACTTATTTCTTGTTAACAATTTTTATAGGACAAAGTGTTAACAAATATTCAACCTACATTTAAAAAACGTATGTTTCTTTCATAGCTTTTCAACTGTTTTTTTTTTTAAAAAAAAAAACTATTTGATAATGATAAATATTCATTAAAAAAACAATAATTGAAATTATAATTAATTTATATATTTCTAATTATTGGTTTCCTAACTAACCATTGTAAGTATATTTTATTTTCTAAACTAATCTCCTTATACTTTACAAAAGTTAATTCGATCCTTTACATAAATATAAATTTACTTTTACCAAAATGAAAGCAATTCAACAACCTATTAAGAAGCAAGTGGTATATTTGGCTTGAGTATATATACTCTAGTGTTAACATGCTTATCATTTTAAGAGCATGCTAAATTTTAAAAGAATGAAGATTGCAACATAATTAATATACAATAAACTAATTTTAGTTTTTTGTTTGTTTTAATTTTATAAATACTTATTGAAAAACCTATAAAAAATGTTTAAACTGTGTTGAAGAAAAAACCAAAGCTGCGATTACATGCGTTCAATCATGGTGGAAGGCTCATAATTAATAAATTTTTTTCTTAGATGAACACATAAGGACATTTGTGAAACACTATTAGAATGTGAATTTAAATCTAATTTTACTTCATAAAACTTGTTCATGTGTAAGGTTTGCACCACTTATATACCATGAATTGTTCTCATATTTAGTTGACGTGAGATCTTCAATACACCTTCTCACACGAGAGTGATATTTTGTAAGTGAGATAACTTATTATGGATGGTCCGATAACGGTCCGATAACGAGTGGCCTGATAATCCCATCAAACATTCGCTATGATAAACTTGAAATGACTCTGATGTCATATTATAAAGTGAACTTTAAACTTAATTCAACCTCATAAAACCAACTTTATATATCATGAATTGTCCTAATTGTTTTCCACGCGATTCATGGCTCATAGAGAATCACCCTCTCAACGTCCCATATAAAAGGCATTGAAACGAAGGAAATAGTTTGGGTGTGATGCTTGCCGCGTTAGGGAGAGAAAACGATAGATACTTTAACTTTGTGCGTTTAAAGTTCTCATCATTCTAATTGTGTCTCTCTTTTAAGGCTTTTCCTTCATTTTTCTTGTGAACTACTTCCTATCTGCTTCGTGCTTCTACCCTTCGTAAAAAATAAACACAATAGTTTTGAAGCACAGAAGAAAGTGTTGGAATCAGAAAGAAAGTTAAGTTATCAAGAACATGGGTTTTTCAAAGGAAGAGAAATCCAAAAGGGTGTTGAGGGGTGTGAAGATTGTGTTCTTCTTCATCACAATGGTTTTCTCACTTCTTATTTTCTATGCCCCAGTTCTTCTGGCCATTGCCGATGCACTTGTTCCATCAGCTCTATTCTCAGCTTTTTCCCCTTCTTCTTCTCTCTTCTCCCATTTTCAGAACTACCATTTTGGATACTCTCTCATTGACATACCCCTTCTATCTATTGCACGATCACTTCTCATTTTATGTAAGTACATACTCAAATCTTCCATTTCTAAACACCCTTTTGAATTTTAAGCTTCATCAAACTTTTTTAAAGTGGTTTTAGAATTATTTTCTAATTAAAAATTGAATTTTTCTTTCATTATGGTTTAATGTAAAAGAACCTTTTTTAGATAAAGTTTCTTATTATAATCAGAGAAAGATACCAAAGCTGTTTAATTTTGTAGCCAAAGGCAATATTCTGATTGATTCCTCTGTTTGGGATTGGTGGGTTTTGTGCAGGTGTTTATAGTTTTTGTGACGGGCCAAAGCTTTCACGTGGGCCTTATCTGGGAGTGACCATGTTATGCTCAGTGATGTCTCTGATATTTGTTTGCTTGAAGGTTATTTACGTGTTAAGCTACGACACAATTGTTCAAGAAAGAGGATCCCAAATAACTCTCTTCGTGTGGTCGTGTTCTTTGGCTGTGGGACATGTCGTTGTTGCCTACAGAACAAGTTGCAGAGAAAGAAGGAAGCTTCTGGTTTACAAAATTGACATTGAAGGTGTAAGAGCTTGTTCTTCTTACTTTATTTCATTACAAGATAAAACAGAAAAAGAAGAAAATGATATTTGTTTGTTTTCTTGTAAATGACTGACCTCCTTTGTACATCACATTATTTTATTGATGAAAATTTCAAAATGATTTTCCCTTTCTTAATTAATTAATTGAGTTCAGTTATTTTTTTAAAAGGTGGAGTTTAATTTTGATCCATGAAAATGTTATGTGATTATTTACTCTTCAATCTATTTTAATTAAATACATTTACATATCTTATGGATATTCTCAATCACTATCATTTCATATCTCAACTCTCTAGTCTTCTTTCTCAAATTTAATGAACATTTTTTTTTCTTGTTTTAATGGTACATGGGTGATGGTAGGTCAAAATCACCATCCTTCTTTATATGTATTCATTGTTTCTTTATATATGTTTACAAATTTTTTTAGAGGTCACCTATATCAATAAAAATATTAGGGGTGGACATGCATGGAATCCAATTCAAATTTATCTAAATTTTAGATTTAAATAATAGATTAAAATTAAATTTAAATTTATTCGTAAAAATATAGTTAGATATTGTTTTAAAATTCATATTTTTTTCAAAAATCAGTTTTAAATTATTATACATTTTCTACAAATAAATTTTACAATAAAATTTGTTGAAATATTCAATATTTCTAAAATGGAAAATTTAATTAATAATCTAAAAAGTAAACAAGTTTTCAATATTCTGTAAAATTAGTTAAATAGATTTTTATAAATCTAATCCAAAATCCAAATTCAATCGAAATCGAAATCTAAGTCTTAATTATAATAGTAAATAGATATATAAAGTGAACGTATCTCATTTTGTAAACACACCCGTAACAGTTAGAGATGTTAAAGTAAATGAATTTTGGTTACACGGACTAGTTCAACACTAATTAAATTAAAAAGGATCAGCTTAATTTATGATTATTTTTTTTTTCAATCGACTGTGAATTAGTGGAATGATATACTAAATTTAAAAAATATACAAAAAAAATAATTACATTTTTATTAATGCCTTCAAGGATGAAATCGCACTGAGAAATCAGCATCATAATCAAGTTAAAGGTTCTGAAATTGTGAAAATAGTGAGGCTTATAGACCATCACAAAAAGCTGTAATTATGAGATAAATTAATTAACATGAAGATAACAAAAATGTTGTCATATTCTTATTCAAAAAGAAGATAAAATTCCTGGGTAAACTAAAAATCCTCGACCCAGAAATCCCAGTTATCAAATTGAAACCTGGTCAAAATCATTTCATTTTCCATCATCCCTTGAAATGGGAGAATACAATTATATAGTTTGAAAGCTCAACAGAGCACACAAAAAAGGGAGTAATGCAAACCATGGGATCCAAATCAGAATACTTCGTCCATGTCACAAGTTGCCAGCCAAAAGAAGAAGAGGAGACCATATACTGGTCATCAAGAACTGCCTTGATCTCATCATGAAACAATGTTGGTGTGGCTGGAATTTTGAGCTTACAAGAAAAGGCTCAGATACCTGCGAAGACTGCTGCTGATTACAACATGTGAGGCCCAAAGGTAACTGCCCAGATTGCATATAGGAACAATTGTGGTATGTGTCATGCGACATATACTTGGGGCACATTAGAATAGGTTGAACAACCTGCAGAAATAGATAGTGAAAACATAAGGCTTTTGATAAGGAAGCCTTCTAATAGGTTCCTTGATAAAGAAGCAAATCTTCCAAATGTATACATGACTAATATTAATGTGATTGTGTCAGAAGGTTGGTCGAAACAAAGAGAGAAAATTCCTGAGATCTCCATCATGCTACTACGTACCAAATAAAAGATTATTTACCGTAATGTTTAGTCCTAATGCAAAGCATGGCATACTCACATCAAAATTTTGGGCATCTTAGTAAAAAGTTTATTTACTGCAACTTGAAGCAAACTCATCCAACTTGAAAACAATAGAAGTGGTTAGCAAACGATGTAGCTAAATCTTAAAGAGTAGAATATACTGTAGAATCAACAAACAATAACAGAAGATCAATGCTTTTTTAGCCGTTTCACCCTCGGTTTCCCATATAACGAGAAATTGAACGTGACTGAAGAAAACTAAAAACTTATGTGTATACATTCAAGAACGAACAGTTTTATATATACACCATCGGTGATGCAATGTATGAAGGACTCTTTATGGTGGACCAGCTAGCAGAATTCTAGTATGTGAACTTAGCAACATACAAAACTAAGCTATAATAACATGGCTTCTCTCCTAAGCAAATAACCTAAATTGTGATTTATAATCTCACTTAGACAATCAACTCAGGAAAGTGGCAAAAAGAATTGCAAGTGTGCCATATAAGGATAGGGGTCTCAGTTTTTGTTTTTCCACAGCTATTTTCCTGCATGGACTGCAATACAAGACTAAAGGGTAACTCCCAAGAGATGTATATACGTAGTAGTAGTTACACTTAACACACATTTTTTTCTCTTTTAATATGTATGTGTAAGTTATTTACATAAGCTTAACTATCAGCTGTGTGGTAAATTTTTTGCCATTACTTAAACATAGATATTGTGGAAAAATTGCAAAAGAAGGATTAAACTACTATAACAAACATTCCTTCTCAGCGTATTGCACAAAGAGATACCTCACACTTACATAGCAGTAATTTAGAATATTATTGAACATAAAATAAACAAAACATGTTACTTGACCTTGTACTTGGCAATCTGTTCGCTGACCTCCCTTATGTCACCTTTGGTGAAAATTAATGCCACATTTCCCTGATTAAAGAAACAAACTTAATCATTAAAACTGTCTTAAAAACTTAATGGAATTGCTTCACTTTTACTATTATCAAAAATATTTTCTGGTTCAAGACGCCAAAACAAGGAAGTAAAAGTTACCACAAGAAGGGGAACAAGGTTAAGGAAGGCCTTGTTGCCAGTCTTCTGAGCATCCAAGATGATAGAGCGTTTCATCAGGGAGTTCTTTCCCATCACCACAACGGAATCAGCATGGAGTCCCCTCCGTATGCCCTGAAGCTGGTTTGAACCCACATTGTCCGATGAAATCACCAGCACCTGACTGTACTCTCTCAGAAGCTTCAACATCTTTGCATCATAAGCTGCCTTTGCCAATTTCCCCGCCATTGTTGTTGATCACTATAGCTACAAAAAATTTCATTACATAAGGGTTGGTTATCAGTAGCGTCACTATTTAGCTAAGGACAACAAGGTATTTACGTTTAAAAATCATAGTTAGGGTGATTATTAATAGGTTGGCAGTGTAAAGATTTTATATCATAATAAAATTGTACTCGTAAAAAATCACTGTTGGGAATTGCTAGCATTCTTCTAAATAGAAAACATGACTAAAGAAGTACAGTAAATGGAAGATATGATGAGACATACAAAACCCGAGTCCAGATTCTGTACTGGTTTTTCTGTATTGTCCCTCTACTGTGCCTTCTTAAAATATCAAAATCAGTGTAACTTGGAAGCACAGTAGAGAGTACAAAAAAAAAACAGTAGAGAATCCAAATTCTACAAAGCCTACTTGATGGTTTACAAATCACTGAAAAACTATGTCTGGCAAGTAAGAATAAAGATCAAATTCATTCTAAAGTGTGTTCTATAACAGCCAGGACCATAGTATGAAATCATGCATCAGCTACTATGAAACCAGTAGTTCCCTCCATTGACTTATCTTAATTACCTCAAAAAGGCAATGGTCGTTGATGTAGCTGATAATTTTTGGAGAAAAAATGAATCATTAACCATAAGCGAGAAAGCAGCTAGCAACACTAAGTAAGTGTGTTATATAACCAAATACCAATCTTAATATTGCCTCATATCTGGTAATCTATCGCAATCATGAGCGCTCATGGAAAAGTAATTATAACCATTAAATTGAAGTGCAGCATGGTATTCCAGAACCTGATTCGGTAGATAATACTCTTTGTTGCGGAGAGTAAAGCAATGTGATGCTTCCATTGTCAAAAAATAGACAAACTTACAACAGGATTAACCCATTTCCCTTCGCAGAAGGCTAGAAAATTCTAAACTCCACTCACAATCAAATAGAGGAGCTAAAATCATCCCATAAAATTGAAGCAATTTAATAAACTCTTAATCTCAATTGAGGAATTTCTAATTCAATTTGAAGTATAAAATACCAATAGATCGATGGCAGTTATCTTTTCCGGTTCTACCCCATTTTTTTTATCTGGGTGTGAATAATTGTTGAGCAAAGTACACACTTCAAACACATTGAACAATTGGAAGGACCGATTGATTTTAAGACATAGATTGGAATTCGCAGTGATAATGGAACTCGGATCAAATAACAGACACACAATCCTAAGCTTAACAAAGAACCCTTCCAAAAATTAGTGATAAATGCAGGAACAATTTACTTACTTATCTGTAGTTTCAGCAAAGCCAAACCCACTAAATTGTGATAAAAGAGTTTGATCCAAATACAAAATATGGTGTGTTTGAAACTTTTAATTAATTAGACAGGTTTTGCATAGACAACAAAAACCGGTGCACTGGTTTGATAGGAAAATAAGGCCAAATTATGTGTATGTTGGTTTGAAAGTTTATTTCGATTCAGTATTTTCGGCCACCCGTAGTCGTCGCAGCTAAATCAACAGTGGCGACAAACCTGTTGAAGAGCGAAGTCCAGCAACCGCGGCAGAAGAGGGAAGTTGAGGTGGCAACGAAGATTCAGCGGCGGAGCCAGCACCAGCACGTCAATGGGAGGCTATCTCCACGCGACGACACAGGCCGCGCGACAACTCTACGGCGGTTGTATCGTTCCGCACAATGCAATTGCTTTGCTAGGGTTCTCTCCGGGCATTGCCTTTTTTTTTCAGATGGTTTTTTTTCTTGGGTTGGCCCAATCCGAAGAGTAATAATATTATGATAATTTTTTGTATTAATAATATTTTGAATTTTATTTTTTGAATTGATAATTTAATTATACTAGTATGGTAATGTAATATTTACAAAATTTCTTAGCTCAAACATTTATGTTATTAAATTATTATAACAAATTCTTAAATTGTTTATGTAAAATAAAGAGTGTCAAACTGAAAATTGCTAATATACATAATAGATGAAAGATCCATCTACAATGAAGTTAATATTTTCCTATTCTCATGTATTATCAAATTGTCATTGCAAAAATTCTTTTAATATAATTTTATATATGATGTAAACCGACACTCGCGATGTGTACTATAAAATTATGGAAGATATTTGTCATTCCTTTCACAGTGAATAACTTGTACAAATACTATAATTTTAGAAGAAAAACAACATTTGAAAGTTAACTATTGGTACAATGGCAATCGATTCACACAATGATTTTTTATCACACCTAATCAACTTTTGAATTTCCAAATTTTTCTTTTAATTTGAAATTGAAATTCTAAAATTAAAAAAATATATTTCAAAAAAGGAAATTCATCATAACTTTTTGTGTTTTGGAAAAGAAAATCTGGAATATATTTTTGTATTTTAGAAATAAAATTTCGAAATTGAACTGGAAAACCAAAATATCATTTTAAAAAATTGCATTTCAAAAAACAAAATTCAGAAATGTATTTTGGAAAAGAGATTCTGAAAACTTACTTAAAAAAAAGATTATAGAAGAAAGATTCTGGAAACATATTCTAAAAAAGAATTCTAAAATTGAGAGAAGTGATCCAAAAGTCCAAATTTGGAAATATATTCCACAATATCAAATTTATAATGTATTTTGATTTGGATCCTTCTCTTATATAAAACTAAAAAAATGCATTTTTTTCATTTCACTTAAGGTATTGGTGCAGGTTATAAGGCATTGGGTGCACGAAGTAATTTCCTGTTATAATTCCTTAATCGGGTCTAAAATATTGTAGGGTTGGAATGAGGCTTCTTCTTCCTGCACCTATACGTTTTTCTTCTTGCACGCCCACAAACTTTTCGTTCCAATTATTAAAAAAAAGTGCAACAATGAATGGATTATACACGGTGAGATGTGATAAACGGTTTACCTAATGATACAGTTAGATGAGTGAAAGATAGTTTAATCCCTTTAAACAATTTTCTGAATATTTTTAATATTCTTTTTATGAGTAAAATACACTTGTATATTAATCCCTTTAAATAAGAATAAGTGAAAGCTTGTCTAATCTCTTTGAACAAGAATGAGTGAATGATTGTCTAATCTCTTTAAATGTGATTCACTTGTCTTTAATCTTCTTTTTATCAGTAAAGTACAGTTATATATACCATAATGAGTTGAAAGTAGTGATACGGTAGACGTTGTAGTGTTAGTGAGAAGGTTTTCCTTCCAAATCTGAAAAAACTTACAACAATGAAGTCATTATACACTATGATATATGATAAATATATGATAAACAATTTAATTGATGATATATTGGGATGAATGAAAAATGGTCTAATCCCTTTAAACAAAAATGAGTGAAAGAGGAATAAACGAAAAACTATATAATTCACTTGCCTTTAATATTATTGAGTAAAATATAGTAGTATATACCATAATAAATTAAAAGTGGTAAAAGGGTACACATTGTAGTGTTAGTGAGAAGATTTTCCTTCCAAACCTTAAAAACTTACTTCAATGAAGTTATTATACATGGTGATATATGATGAACAATCTAATTGATGATATATTGGGATGTAAAAATTACAACAATATAGTCATTACCAAAAATTTGGAGATGCAAAAATTACAACAATACAGTATTAACAAAAATTTGAAAATTTTTGTATTTCACATTGCAGTATGTTCATATCTTTATGGTGATAGATGCTGAAAAAAGAAGACATGGATTTGTAGTGTTGTAAATTCCTTTGCTTTAAACCCGTTTAAGAAAGTAATTTGCACTATGGATTAGTGTTCACAAATTACAAAGCAAAATATATTTAGAGAATCTGTTTGCGAAACAAAAACAGGGACAAACAAAGTAATATGATGCCAACTTCTGGAAGCTTATTTTGCAAAATCATATGACAACTCCTGTAAAACAAATGAACATAGATATATGAGTAAGTAAAGAAATATACACTGAAATATGATTGAAAATTTGGTTCAAAACAAGAAATTTCAAATTTCAAACTTTAAAATCACAATAAATGTATGTTGCAGATGGTAAAATTGCACACATTGATAAAAAGAAAGAAAGTGTTTAACGTTTTGAGAAAGAGAAACCACGTGTTGTTGTGTCTATTTAGGTAAAAAAATTGTGAGAATTTTGTGTCCAAAATTTTGTGGTAGTGACACGTGTTAAAAACTTTCATTTACGCTCCTTGATTGTTATAGTCTATAGATTTATCCTTTTAGTATTTAAACCTCACTAATGTTGTAGACGATTATTCAGAAAAATTAAGTGATTTTATGGCTGTCTCACTCGATATAACTTTGAAATTAACAAGATAAAGTTCTGTTATGCGCCTATAAGAATTTAGAGTACAGCAATAGTAGCAGAAAAGTTTGACTCTCATGGCCTATTTGCATTCACTGTTAATTACATCTTAATTCCATCATATGTTATTAAGCTTATGTTTCCCGCCAATATTTTATTTGCCATATTTTATCTTTTAGTCCCCTTACATTCATTTAAAATTTTGGCACTTTCACATATATTTTTAATGCAGAACTAAGAACACTTACTTGAATATCAACATAAAAGGACACTTACTGCATGATTTTCTTTTTAATAGCAATTTACTATGCTATAAGTAAAAGGATTTTTTTTTTGTAGGAATTAATGAAGATTTAAGATCGATCATATACAGAGGTGGATTTAGGTGATCTGTTATATTAGGGTGATGAGGGTTTTGATCTTACACATCCTCATTTCCCATCCCTCCCTAAGGTCTACAAAGACATTCCTTCCTTCCTATAACCCCTAAAACAATTTATATATAAACTGGTAACTAGTGGATATAACATTATTACTTAATACAGGGACATTAAACTAATCTACAATCTCAGCTTCTTCTTCTTTTTCTTCTTTGCCCTTCTTTGTTTGATGCTTGCCCTCATGGCGATTTACTTGGTCTGAACTCCTCTCTACGCTTCACTATGATAGGATACCTCTTCTGCGTCCTAGTGGTTGGGAAAAACACCAACTTGTCTTCTTCTGCAGGAAACCAACTGCCATAAAAGGGAAATAACATTATTCATAGACTTGCCTAACTCTCAAGTGGGGAGATGTTTAAAGTAAGAAAAAAAAAAACCCAAAAACAATGTCTGGTTTGGACATTAAAATCTTCTCTTTATCTTGGTTTACAAGCATAAAAAAAGGACATTTGACATTGTAATAGGTGACAGTGTAACAGTACAAAAAACCACTTTAAAGTCTACTAACAGTGATACTTTGGTTTGGTGTAGTACCTATAACGGGTGACAATGCGGTGAAGGAAGACAGAGAGCACCACTCGGGCAAGCTCATAACCAGGGCAAAGACGTGGCCCTCCTCCAAAGGGGGTGTATACATTCCCAGGGCTAGTTGCTTCTGAGTTACTCTGCATTTTTACACATAAGTAAGCAACTGATAGATACAAATCTAAGGGTGATTCAACATAGAGCAATGAATTATGAGAGAGAGAGAGAGAGAGACCTGCCATCTCCATGGATTGAAGGTGCGAGCATCTTTGTAATGATCAGGGTTTAGATGTACAGCACGAAATGAAGCAAAGACTCTCCATCCCTTTGGAATAGTGTAACCTATTTTTATTACAAGGGAAGAATAAAAGTGAGATCTAATTTGCCTATATATATAATTGGTAATTTGTAGTCAGTAGTTGATACCTTTTATGTTTATGTCTGTCATTGCTCTTCTAAATATCCCACCAATTATGTTTGCCACCCTCAAAGTCTCATTCACAACCTATATTGTGCACAGGGTCAATGATAATAATAATGAAAAACTTGATAGAACCTGTTGGTGGCTTTTGTATCTGTAATTGGTTTTTTATGCAGCTGAATTAGAGTTCATATATTCTTACGCATTGAGTAAATGCCATTGACTTGTAATCTGTCCACTCCAGCGGTTCTTCTGGATGACTCTTCTTGGCTCTGATTTGATCATGCTCTTCCTGCCAAAACGACACAAAAACTCCCCCATCAAACTCTCTAGTTTAGTTCTACTTGTACTTCATAATAATTGAAGACGCAATGCAACAATAAGTTAAATAATTAGTCACATCATCGTACTTTAGTTTTGTGCTATTAATTGAAGTTGTGCAGAACCAAAAGAAAGTTATGGTGCGGTAACAGTGGGACCAAATCAGTGATAATCATCATCTTTCACTTAATATGGACCATATGATCATCATTATCCTCGAAATCAGCATAACGCGATTTAATTTATCGTGGCATGGGAGGGGACCAGAGACATAACTCTGCAACAAAATAGAACCAGTTTTCGACATACCAAGCACATGTAATGGCGCATATGCCCCTTAGGTGACAGTCTGGTCAAAATGAAAAGTGTTATCACTGGTGAGATTATTTTTCTCTGAAGTTTTGATCACAAATTGACAATTGGCAGCAAAACTACGAAGCGTGCAGTTCGGGTCTAATAATTTTGTCCGAACATTTTTTTTAATGTTGTCACCATATCGACAATAACAATTTAAAGATGTTCTACTTACTCATATATATAAACTTTGAGTGAAGAGAAAGTTTACGAATCATTTTTTGTGTTTGAGTTTAAAAAGATTACTACATATGTGATTAGTTTGAAATTTTGATTAATGGTGAAATTATGAAACACACCTACCCACCAACTTGGTTGATGATTGTTCCATGGAAGCCAATGCATGAGTTACAAGTTTCAACTGTATTAACCGCGTTGGACAACCTTTGACCACAAGCAAGTTTCGATTTCAACCGAAAACTATTAGACGTGCACAAAACAACAAAACCACCCATCAAATCTTTTTTTTGCCCACTCACCGTCAAAACAAACCTCTCTCTACAACTTTTTTCGAATCGAAAAAATAAATAGTAAGTTTGATTAGCTATTTACGTATCAAGACATTAAATTAATTATTTCTTTTCACTTTAACTATACATTCATAAATAAATAAATAAATAAATGTAAATGCAGGCAAAAATATAGGTCAATCTAGAGTGGGGAAATGGTGAGTGTAGAGATAACGAAAATGAGATTTGAAAGCAGACCACACCACATGAAGGGTGGTCATGGACATGGACATGCACACGATGGTGGGGTAATCCTAAGGAAGGAGCTACATCTATATATGGTCCACCACCACCCTAGCTATGCATATTTTTACAAATCCTTTAGAAATATCGAAATATATATATATATATATGTAAGACGCATAAAAAAAATGGTTAATAGTTGATGTTTATGTCTGACGTACCTTGAGTTGTGCCAGTGCTAGAGGAGTCTCCGTGAGGAACTTGACGGCAAGAGTCATTATGGTGGAGGTGGTTTCATAACCGGCGACGAGCAAAGCCAACATAAAATCCACTATTTCCTCGTCGGAGAAGTGGTTGCCGGAGGCCAACAATGCCCCTAGCATGTCATTTTTTTTCTCCTCCTTTACGCTTTCTTTTCTTCTCTCCCTCACTATCAACGTTAATGCCTCTGCCACCTTCGTCCTAGCCTACACCGTTATACATTTCATCAGAAAAATCTTTATAATTTATTACTATATCTTATCTTATTTAAATATATGAGACAAATTAAAGAGCATGCACCTTGATGGCTCTGCGGTAGGTGGTTGAAAAGAGAGGCAATGGTAGAGTGAAAAATCCTTCGATCACAAGAACATACTCTTTCCTTAGAGTCTCACTCCATTCACCTGGATCAAAGCTCATCAACTGCTTCACTGTCAACTCAAACGTTATCTGCAAGTAATCCAACACAGCTAATCAATTTATTTATTTTTTAATATTTTTAAAAATAATTATCCACATACATGTGCCCCCATACATAATAAAACCATTAAATATAATATTCAATAATAACATGTCACATGAACAACAAAATCATACATGTGCATGCTAACCTATAGTTTATACAGGGAATGATTAATATTCTTCTGCATCCGTAAACCCATTGTAGTTAAAGTGGGGCCTTGTACGCACGGAATAGGACACATTATACCAAACCATGGAATCTGAGTCACCAACTCCAGTTCCATTTCCATCACGTAAATCACACTCACATGCTAAACATCCACCCACGAACTATTAACTAATCAAACTTTTCAGAACCAATCAACCAAAAAAATAAACAATGGAATAAAATACAAGTTAGAACCAAAAGGGAAAAGTAGACAGACAACAACGCCCCTGATGAACTTTGAACTGAATAAACAAAACAAAGAAAATCCAGATAAACATTATGCGGTGCAAACACCTGGTCCACCACTTCCCCGATATCATTCACGATCATATGATGGTGGCAAGTGAGCTCCACTCCAACGATTCGCAGCCTGCTTGACTCGGTTACTCGGTTTTGGGAAAGCTAAATCTAATTCATTTCCTCTTACATGTGAAAATATTTTAGTTATCGACACCGTCGTATCGATATCAGCATTTGGAAACAAATAGAATTCTTATTTGAACTATAAAACTCTTACAATCGATAACATTTTCCCAGCTCAAACTCTACTGTTTGAACCGAAACAATCTCGTACCAGTTGATTGAAGTCACTGAGAAAAAAATGAAAACAGCGATAACAAGCTAACCTTTTTGGCTTCTTCCATGAGAAAAACCCGGTCGGACCAGGAATCGAGATTGAGCCGGATGAGGCGGTCTATGTCAACGAGCAAATGATCCTTGATGATGGAAGAGTTGGCGAAACTCATGGTGAGGGAGTGCATTCTCTTGTGGAGAGAGCCCTTCATGAGAAGGAGAGAGTGTTTTCCGAGGAGGTTGGATATGGAACCGGGGTAGCTACATTCGAAGAGTTTCCCTTCGTTGAGCAGAATGAAGCGGTTGGTCTCCGGGTCTGCGGAGAAGACGGTGGGTTCGCCGAAGACGTGGGTGGTGAAGATTGGACCGTAGCGGTGGACACGGTGGTCGATGAATGGTTCAGGGTTGTCGGTCTTGTAGGCTGATATGAGCTGCAGGGTCTCACCGGCGAAGGGGAGACCGAGGGTTCCCGGAGGGAGGCGGAGGCGGAGGCGGCGGTAGCGGGATCGACGGTGGAGGAAGAGGAAGAGGGCGGAGATGAAGAGAAGGATGAGTAGTGTGATGAAAGATGCCATTGGAGTAATAATATGAGAGTGATGGTACTGTGTGTATATATATATATACACACACATATACACAGAGAGAGAGAGAGAAAGAGAGAGATGGTATGGTGTATGGTGAGTGTAGGAGTATTATATTGCGAGTGGTGAAGGTTTGAAGAAAGAAATTGATGGAGGGAGAAGAGGGAGCACACGGGGGTGTCTATGTAATATGTGATATGAGAATCTGAAATGAGTGATCTTTTGGTATCTCAGCAACTTTCTTCTTTCCTCTTCTAATTTTCTACTCATTTTCTGTCAGGATAAGACTTTGCTTTGGGTGGGTACTTTCCCTAACCTTTCTTTCTTTCTTCACCAAAAATTAGCCATATTAAAAATATTTTCTAGTGTATCATATCTTTTTATTGTCTTGTTGTGTCGTGAGACCTAGAAAACGATTATTTTGTTTCTTTTTATAGTTACGTGTTTTGTCTTTTTTTTTGTCGTCTGGTCTCACAAGTTAGGATGGTACCTGCAGAAGGTATTCCGATGATTAAGTCAATCAGGGTGTCGGCACTCGGTTGTCAGAGTATCGTAGATAATGACATACTTGGTTCTTGAAATCTGTGTTATTTATATTAATTTAATGACCTTCGTTGGTGGGTCAGATTAGGAGGTTGATTCATATTTAGGATTGTGCTAAACAACTCTTAATTATAGATTAACTCTGCTGACTTGGTCAATCCATGACTCGTCATCATGGATCGGTCGACACGTGATCTCTTTATCGTGATCAAGTGGTTAGATGATTCGAGTGCTTACCGACTCACTGGATCATCCGGTCGTACCAGTAGAATTGTAATTTTATAATATCTCAAATTCAAGAAAATAAAAACATCACATTGAACTCTATTTATCCTAATTAAATATGTTTGAATCAGAAAAGGAATGGATTGGTGTGCATTCCACTTCGAAGATTTGGAGAATACTTTGAAGTTGTTTTTTAAAACATACATGAAGTCAAGTTGGCAATCAAAGGGAATGACACGGTTACTTAGAGAATATTGTGCAATATTTTGTAGAAAAAAGCAACATTTTTTAATAGCTCACCACTTTGCAACACGTTAGATCTATGATGTATATGGTGAGAGTCAAAATTTATGGGCATTTTCTTGGAGACTATGATGCAAGCTGCAAAGTGCAAGCTTCACACGTGCTCCCAAACTATGGAAGGCCTAAAGAGGAGTGTAGCATCTTTTGTTTATGATGCTATAAACCAGTAGCATACTACAGAAAGAGGGAAAAGTATGCACCCACGTAGTGACTTTTCTACTCCTTCCATGGTTTCAAGTGATGTGCATGTGTATGGTTTTGCCCCACAATATAAACAACTAAAAATGGCAAAAAATTCGATGCCCTACATCTAACACATAATCACCATAGTATGTGACGTCTATGCTTATCTAACATGCTGAATTAACGTATTAGCTAGATCCTTTTTCCTTTTTACTTTTACAATTTGTGTGAATTGTATAAAATTTGTCTTTTATATAATTTTTTGAGTAAATAATTGGTTGAGATACAACAACTATTGATATGTGTCTAGTACAATAATAAAAATGATAAAGTCTTAACGCAAAAAAATGTATTGTTTTTCAATTTTGTTTGAATTCCCTTGATTAAGGTAATTTGAACACATTTTTTGCCTTTAATAATAATTAGTATATGTATTTATTAGGAAAAAAATTAACCTTAATATATAATTAGCCTTTAGAAAATCATTAAAGATTTAAGCAGCAAAAGGTTTCTTTAATTACATATTAATATTATTTTTGCTAATTTTTCCTTTAATAAACATATATTACAATTACTAAACACCAATTCTATTTATTTTAATTTTTTTAAAAGATACGTAGTTTTGCTGGAAACTTATGAGATGCTAGTTTGATTTTATTTTTCATTTTTAAAACGTTTATCGTTTTTGTCGAGTAATCACTAACTGTGTTAGATTAGTACATGTCTTAAGAAAACCAAACATACATGTGTTTCATATTTAGAATGTTTCCTAAAAAGATCTCAAAGTCATTATACAGCAATTTAATATTGCTAGAGTCAACAAAATGACTATTTAGACGAAAAAGGGAACTGGAAAAAAATTAAAAAATATCATTAATCCTATATTTCATATATGCTCGAGTAAAGGTTTCACTGGTCTGATCAAACAGAATAAAAAAAGGAGTTCATTTACATTAGTCTAACCTGAGAGATTAAAATGATGAAAATATCATATTCGTTAAGTCTTCGGGGGTACTAATATTGGTGATTTATTAATCAGTTTTAGTAATTATCAATAATTTTACTATTGTATAGCGTATAACTTGATTGGATGCAACTAGTTGAAAAAAAAATGTTTTGTTAGAAATGTGCATATTTTTACTGATCTTCTCTAACTAAGTTTGTTTTTTTTTTTTCTTTTCCAGCAGCTATTTAATGATGCTTTTTTTTCAATATATTTTTCTTTAATTCGAGCTCATATTATAATAATACACATAAGTTGTTTTTTTTTTTATGTGAGAAACTTGTGTGTTAAGGTGAAAATGGAGGTTTTCTCCATGAGAAGGTTTATCTTTAACCTATTTTTGCTTAAGTAAAAGTGTGATGATGTTGAAATGTTCCAAGCGGTGCAATTTTTGCTTAAGCGAAAGTGTGACGATCATAATGCATTACAAGAAAATTTGGTATTACATACAACACAATTCATATGTAAGACAATAAATTCGTATGTAAAACATAGTTACATACAGATAAGAATCCGTATATAAAATTGTCGTAGGTAACTGTTACATACGAATTTGGGATTCATATGTAACTGTGTGCAAATTTACATACAAATATATTTGTATGTAACTATAATTCATTTTTTATATATATTTGAAAGCACTGGAAATGAGTTCCACACCTCCTGCATATACCGAAAGTCATTCAAATTTTCAATAGAATTCATTCAAAGACAAATATTCATTAACATTTAAACCTACCCATAAATTGAAAAGCATGATAGAATACAATACTATTTCCAAATATTCAAAATTTCCAAATGTATTTCATTCAAACAAACAAAAAATCTAATAAAAGGAAATTCAAGTCATTACAAAGTTTTTAAGAAGCTAATAATTATTATAATCTTGAGCAGGTGAATTTTGTTGCCCATCATGATTACTGTCATGTTGCACTACATCATTACCTTGCATATGATTTTGTTGAGTATTTGGTTGTGGGGTATTTGACTGCTGAAAAATATGTTGTGCACCCGCTACTACTTCATGTGGTAGGTATTGAATCATAAAATCTTGAAATGATTGAAACTGAGAATTCATGTGTCAAATTTGCTCCTCACTTGTTGATAGTCGTTGTCTAAGTTCAACAATTTTTTCTGAATCAACTTTCTTATTAGAAGATGCTTGTGTTTCTTGTAGGTAGCAATAAACACAATCGTCTTGATGATCGACGCGTCCAACCCCGTACACTCGTCCCTTCTACTTTCCACCTACAGCTTGTAATCAACAATTGTTTCTTAATCTGAGAATTTTGGGGAAACTTAGTTTAGGGAAGAATTTTTTCGGGTTCACAGAGGAGGGAATGCACTGAGAATTTTGGCGCATATACAAAACCACACATTACCATTTCAAATTTTTATTTTTTTAAAACTTTACAAAATCTCTATGTAATACATGTAGTTCTTTACAAATAGATTCACTTATCGTTACATACATATTTATCTCAAAAAATTTCCCACCTAAGCATGCTACCCTTGCATACAGATTTTTGATACGGAATTTTTTTACAAAAGTTATATATTGTTATATACGAAAAAATCTGTTCCTGCTAGGGAGATGGGACCTAGGGAACTATTGAAGTCTTCTTCGTCTTCCTTCGGTCAGGCAGGTGACTGGGTGATGACCTGGGATTCTTCTCGTCCTCCTGCTTATCCTTCGGCGCTCGGGACTCGGTCGTCGGGGAACACCGGATGGTGGGGGTACCTGCGAAGGCACTCCGACGCTCAAGTCAGCAAAGCGGGTGGTTAGCTCTCAGGTAGGTGAACAGTAATAATGACATACCTTACTCCTTGGAATGCGTGCTATTTATATTATTCTAATGGGCCTACCTTGTTGGGCCCGTTTATCGAGGTGGATACCGCTTAGGGTTGCATTACCTAATTCTTGATGATGGATTAGCTTTACTGATCTCTGTTTGAGCGTTAATTGTAATAGGGTTCGGCCATCGGCCAAATTCTCACGGTGAGGGTAGGCCATCGGCCAAATAAATGTGGTCTTCGACAGTCTCAGTTAAGTCTCCGAAGGTCTTGGCCACTCGTCTGTCGGCCAAGTATGCAAAGGTCTCGGCCACTCGTTTGTCGGCCAAGTATGCAAAGGTCTCAGCCACTCGTCTGTCGGCCAAGTAGGCAAAGGTCTCGGCCACTCGTCTGTCGGCCAAGTATGCAAAGGTCTCGGCCACTCGTCTGTCGGCCAAGTATACAAAGATCTTGACTTCTCAGTCTCACGGTCAGGTTTGACTGGGCGTCGGGCAGGCAGGTGGGTCCCGGCCTCGCCCAGTACCGGTACAAAATCCGTATGTAATAGAAATTTACATACGAATATAATTTTGTATGTAAGTTCGTATGTATTTCATGTATTACATACGAATTTATATCCGTATGTAATTATCAACAAGTAATGACCAAATTTCTTGTAGTGGTGTAACTTAAGACAGTGTAATTTTCGCTCAAGCGAGAAATTTTTCACTTAAGCAAAAAATATTGCAAAAAAAATTAACTCAAGTGAAAATGACATTTTTCCTCAAGGAAAATAACCAGTAGAAATAGAATCAATTCAGACCAATTTTCACTCAAGTAACCAGATTATCACTCAAGCAAAATTCAATCAAAATTGTTGGTTGTTTTTGGACTTACCAAGGAAAAATTAGAATAGTATTATATAGTTATACGTTTGTACTTTGAGGTATGATGTGTGGTCAAGTAGAGTCGAGGATTGGTACCCATAATCTGTTGATTGTGTGTGAGGTTGAGTAGAATCAAAAGTTGGTGCCCTTAATTTACTAAGATGTGCGATGAATTGCTTGGTACCCGGGGAGGTACAACTTGTATTTAGTATGGTGAGCTATGCTAGAACGAATTCAATGATATCTCAAGTTTCGCTAGTAATCCGATCATGTAGATTAAGGTACTAGGTTGTGAGGAGTCGATAAAAGTATATTTGAGACATACCTTGAGGCTATAGTGAAATTGAACAAATTGAAGTAGTGTTAATCCTACCATGTGGATAGGTAGTCAAGTTGATAAGGGGTAGCAGCAAAGTGACTCACTACAAAATGAATCATTAATTTATCCTATATTTATTAATTGTTTAACTTTATATTACACGTATATATTTTGATGGGTGGAAGAGATGGTTTTGAATCCAAAAATAAGTTAGTTAGAAGATAGAATATTATTATATTACATATACATATATACTTTTGTAATAATAATAATTTCTAGAATTTGTTACACATATTAATAGTAGTCTTCATTATCGTGGTTAAATTATTTTCTAAGATTTTAGAAAATAATGATGAGTAATTTTATTTTCTATCTAGTATATTCATTATATATATATATATATATATATTATTTTCGTTATATATATCCATCTACCTAGCTTGACAAACGGTTTAATGCACCTATCATAAACATTCTATAATGTCTAATTTAAACTTTTGTAAACACTTTTTCATCCAATGTTTCAGATAATGTTGTTGACTTGTCCTAATTGATACTTGATTTCATGACACTAACGTTTCGTTTGGTACTCTTGACGATACAAGAACAGAAATAGGATAATGACAACTATGTCCCTGATAAAATCACACAGAATAGTAAAATTCTGGCCTGAATTCAATTATTTGCTATTTGTAGTGGTGACCTGTAAATAAATTAATAAAAACGCTTTCTATGTCGGCACACATATAGTTGCATTTATTTAAGAGTTTTTTTAAGAAGTTTACAAAAAGAAAAAAAAAATACAAAGTTGTTTAGAATATTTTTGTTTCAAAGACTTATATACAGTGTTGTGTTATGAGCTTTTAAAGTGATTAGTATAAATCACACAATTTTTTTCATCACCAACTAATCTACCCACTTATATTCTTCTTATATCTCAAAATATCAAACCTTCTTCTATCTAGTAGTTTAAATAACCAAAATATTTAAAAATTATTATGTTATGTGTTAATAATTTGCAAAAGAAAGGTGAGCTATCAACATCCAAAATCAATATATTTTGTGAAATTAATTATATTTAATTTATTTCAAAACATTATTGATTTAACTCCAATTCATATAGAAATTTCATCAGCTGAGCGATTATAAAAAATTTCAAAAGTTGGATTCAAAACCTTCGATTGTAACTTTTATATCAAGTTTTAAACATAAAAATAAGATCGGTTTTTAATCAAGCTTGCATGTATAAAATAAAATATCACTATTCAACACTAAGACAAATATAAAAAGATGGAAAAACATGAAGCACATTTGCTGGAAAGAGTAAATTTTTTTATCTCTTGATTTCTCTTTTGTTTCAACCAAATATTTTATTTCTCTTCTTTTTCCCTAAATAATAAATGTAATTTGGCACATTATGTGTAGCAGCGTAGGTAGGCTTGTGGTTTAGAGACAGAATTTTTTTAGTTGATACGATATCTTCTCTCACTCCCGGAATATAGGAATCTGCAAAATTGGGAATGCTGCTTCAATCACTGTGTATTAATTATTCAATTATTTTTATTTTTCTATATCATCACTTTTTTCAATCCTTCATCCTACTTTACTTTCATACAAAGAATTGATTTCTCTCACAATTGAGACATCAATCAAAATTCATAACACCTTTTAGTTCGTTCGGTCTCCCTTGATTAAGCTGAGAACTCTCTATCGACGTCCAAGCCGATCCACACTTAAATCATTAACATTCAAATCAAGGTTAGTAAAGTTAAACTACCATTAAGAATTAGACAATACGCTTTTAAGTGTGATTCAATCTATTAATTTGACCCAATAAGGTAAGGTCATTAAAATAATATAAATAGCGCACATTCCAATAACAAGGTACGTCATTATCACTGTACACCTCCGAGTGTCGAATCCCCTCTTTACTGACTTGAGCGTCGGAGTGTCTTTTGCAGGTACCTCCATTCGGCATTCACCTGAGGCTGAACGATCAAGGAGTAATATCGATACGAGTAGAATCACAACAAAGCTCTAGTCACCTGCCCAATGGAAGGAAGGAGACAAAGTTAGTTAATAGTTCTTTAGGTCTCATCTTCGTAACCAGAACACCTTTAATCCAAAACTTTAAAATGATAATTTTATAAGAAATAAATATATAACATTTGACTTTTTTATTTTTATTTATTATAAGACGTAGACTCATTTTTAATTTTTTAAATATAATTTAATTACAGATTATTATTCTATCCTTAATTTATTTGTATTTATTACAAGATCTCCAAAACATATTTCATCTGCTCTTCTATAGCTGTTTTGATTATTCTATCCACTAGTATAATTTAATTTCTCAATTTTCTCAGGCTAAGAAGGCAAAATGTGTCTATAAACATGTTAGTGGAGTGGTTAGAGTATTATAAATGCACGATAACATACAAGTGAGTCTACAAATCTTAGTATATTTTAATAATACGTTGTTTAAACTTTATATTTTTTTTTAAAAAAGCTTTCAAATAGTTTTTAAACTTTCTATGTCGTAATTATAATTATATTCTAACAAATGCTCACGCTAATTTATTTTTATTATTAGTTATAAATTAAATATTACATACTAATAATTATTGTACTTCCAACTTTAAATTACAAAGAAGTTAATGTTTGGTCGTTTGAGGATATTCACTAAAAAATTCGACATCATGATAAATCTATATAAAATATTATTAAATTTTTAACTTTAAAATTTTAAAATGAAGTTTGTGAGATTTTTTGTTGTTGTTGATTTTGTTTTTCATTTTTTCTTCATGAGACTTGTAACACCTCAATTATTATAAGTAATTGTTATTTAATTAAAATTTGAGAATAGTTATTTAATTAAAATTTGAGAATAATTTTGTTGTCTATTTAATTTTTTTGAGAAAATTATTAAGTATAGCGTAATCTCATTCATTCATATATATATATATATATATTTTTATTTTATTTTTTATATTTTTTTTTTACTTTTTATAAATATATAAGTTTTATGCAATAATAATAATTTTATATCATAATAGAAAATTATATAAATATATATATATATATATTATAATTAAGTTGTTCATAAATCAATATCTTAGAAAATATTTTTGGAACAAAAATTCTCTTTTACTCATAACTCAAGTACATATCTAAGAAATACACAAAAAGAATAACAATAACATCTGAAAAGGTCGATCCAATTTAAATTATCAGAATATGGAGTGAATCAAACTAAAGGTTTGTAATTTTTGTCTTTCCCTTTTTATTGTTCATCAATATTAACTTTTAATTTCTATTGAATTATAGTATAATAGACAACTAAGAAACTATGAGTGTGACTATTATGTTGTGCAATAGATGGTTATCATTGTAAGACTAGACCTTAAAAGTGATTGGGAACAAGTAACATGATGGTAAATTATTTTTATAATTCTTTAACATATATTTATCTTAACACTAATTTATGTGAACCTTATTTTGTAATGCAATTTTTTATGGATGAGCAAGCAATGCCTTTGACCTCCATAGAATATGTGAGACATGCTTGGGTCACATATTTCCTAAATTTTTATAACTCTAGGATAGCTAATTAATAATGTAGGAATTAGATAGATAGTTAGGAATATAGGTAAAGAAATATGTTGTTAGTGTTTGTAATACATTTTTATCAGTATATATTATTTGATTATTTGAATTCATGTATTTGTCTTGGCTGGGTTATAATTGAACAAGTCAATTTATATGGGAATTAGCATTAAACAGAATGTACTAAAAAAAAATTACTAGCTACAAGGGCGGCTATTTACCATAGTCACCCTCTTAGATGCAGTGCAAAGCTTTATAAGGACGACTATGGTAAATAGGCGCCTTCTTATATGCTTCAAAATGCTTTTACATAAGGGAGGTGTAAAATGACGGTTTTTACAATAGTCGTCCTCTTTGTTTGAATGCGTACAATTTATAAGGACGACTTTTACCATAGTCGCCCTTTTTGTCTCAATCTAAGAAGGCGGTTAAATAGTCCGTCTTCTTCTCTATTGGACATAAGACTACACGTACATCGAAGGTGGCTAGAAGGTCGTCGTTTTACAGTAAAAATAGTCATCGTTTTTAAGCTTTTATGCATCAGTGGAAGGTATTTAGGGAACTTTCTTTTATCCAACCAAATTCATTAAAATTATTTATTTTTACTTATATATATATATTTCCTTGAATTATAAAAGGTTGATGTTTAAAATAATATAATAATCAAAGCAATAACTTTAAATAAATACTTAGACATGGAGCAATATATCATAAGTAAATAAAATAACAAAAATATAAATTAATAAGGATGATCAATATGTAACTAAAGATAAACTAAATCACATAAATTTGAATAAAAAGAGAGGACGAATATGTAACTAGATATTAATTAAATAACAAATTTATAAATTTAATAAAGAAGATTGGTGCATTGTTGGAGATAAGATGACAATTATAATTTTAGTAAAGATGATTAACATATAATTAGGAATAAATTAAATGACATAAATGTAAATTTAGTAAAGATGATCGATACCTTGTTAAAGATAAATTAAATACATAATTATAAATTTAATAAAAAAAATCAATGCGTAATTATATAAATAAACTAAATAACATAAATATAAATTTAATAAAACAATCAAGTCAAAACGACTTTGTCATCCATAATTTTGAAGGTTATCTTTTTGAGACCTTAATAATAGAATACATTTTTATCAAAAAATTCCAATTAAATTGTGTTAATAATAAATTATAAAAGTTTGTATTGTTTATTTTTTATTACAATAACAAAATAAAGAATAGTTATTATAAAAACACTAGTAATAAATTAAACAATCTTATAAAATGAATTCATACTTTATTTTTCAAATAAAATAATGTACATTTCTTTTCATGTTTTATTTATCTCTTTTAAATTTTTTCTTTTCTATTATTTTTTTCTTGGTCTTTCTTTTCTCTCTAGCAAATATAGCTTATACATATCATTACAATTTTACCAAATGTTCTTCCACTTCCTAGCATATTCTCTCGGCTATTTACCATTTCTTATGTCGAATCAATGAAGTGAAATCTCTATTTTTCCTTTTCCAAACTCTTGATGGAAAGTGACCGAAAGTTGAAAAGGAAAAAAAGAGTTTAACGTGGTTCCACTTTTATTAGATATCCTCACATGTTTAAAGGAACAAAAACAAAAAACAAATGGGTAGGCTAAAGCTTTAGCTAGTTTCATAAAGAATCATCCATGGTCGCCATCTCTTTCCTTTTACGAGAATTGGTGCAAGAGATCAAAATTAAAGACGATTCCTTTTAAAAATCTTCAATGAATTTGGAATCACAAGATTTTCGATTTTAAAGATGGTGTGTTGGTATAGGATGAGACCGAAGATCCGGTCTTCCTGATTGAGATGACTGAGATCCCATAGATAGTATGGCCGACCGACACATTTAACCATTAACATTCAAACCAAGGTCAGTGAAGCCAAATTACCATTAAGAATTATGTAATATCATTTCCACTAATCAGACCCAACAAGGTAAGCTCATTAGAATAATATAAATAACGCACATTCCAAGAAAAAAGGTACGTCATTGTTACTGTACACATCCGAGTGTCGAACACCCTCTTTACTGACTTAAGCGTCAGATTGTCTTCTGCAGATACCTTTTCCATTTGACATTCATTCGAGACTGAGAACCGAAGAAGTGGCACAAAGATTAAAAAAATTACAATAAAATCTTAACAACCTACCCGAAGTAAAAAAAAAACCTCTCCTTAGCAGATAGATATTGTTTTTCATTCTAACTACCATTTATGCGAAGAGTATCACAACAATCAAACCCCGACATTGAATTGCACAAAAAAATTAACATTAATGACAGAAAACTGGTAACAATTTGAAATAGACATGGGAATCTGTTACAAATGTTGATAACTATGTGGTTTGCAACAAGGCTAAATAAATGAGAATTAAGAATACAAAATCATGATTAACAGACACAAATTCTTAGACCATGATGGTGTATTCATTACTTAAGAGAAGGTGTTAAGACGGGTAATGTGTAGGTCTTATGCGAAGCTTTTTCCATTTTTGAATTTGAAGGTACATAGTCCGACATGAACATGTGTTAATAATGGGTGTTTTTCTCTGAGTTCTCACATCAAACACTTGATAACAGCGAAATGTTGTTACAGTCTTTACAGGCTAGTAGGTTATTATGGAGGTCTATTGAGAAAAAAAGTAATGTAATGATGGGTTTGGAAAGTGGTTTACCTTTAATAATTGGACCCAGATGAAGTTTTTATGATATCCCATCATCCAAATCGCACACATGTTACTGGGCCATAACAGTTCATATACTACCTCTACTGCATGTGACAAAAGGAAGGGCTGCGTCACGTCCCATCATACCTTCATCTTCATCTTTCTCTTTCTCTTTCTTTCACACCATTGCTTTTTATTACTTCCATGTATCTTTCACAAAACTTCTAAGAACTTTCTTTTACTTCACTTTTCTACATTTTTCTTTCTACATGAAATCAGTGAATAATAATTAAGTGAGTACTCTTTGAATTATAAATTTTGGACTTACAAAATAATATTCAATAAAATTGTTATCAAATAATAGGTGATTTCTCCGATAACAATTTAGTTTATTCAAGTAATTTCAAGTTATAGATTTTTGGTATGGATAGTATATTAATCATTTTAAATTATTATTTTATTTATTCATTATGTGAGAATAAAATAAATCTAATTAAATAGTTATATATAAGTATTTATTTAAATATACTTTATGTTGACAATGAAAATAAATTAAAGTTTGTCTATAATAAAAGTGGCCCGTGTATAAATTGGGCCATGCATATAGCTTAGGCCCAATGCGCTTAAAGGGCCACAGCCATATTATTCGAAGCACCAGGTTCAAGAAAAACACACATACACTCTAGCCGAATATAATAGTTGATTGTTTTGATACAAAAATTGAAATAAGGAAAATAACACTCTCTATACTAAATAACAATAATATATTATTTAATTTTAAAATATATATTCACAAACAACGCTGACATTTTTCTTTAGTTTTTAAATAAATAATTTATTCTCCTATGTTTTTAATAATTTATTTTATATTTTAAAGAAAAGAATCCTCGTCTTACTTATTTTAGTTGAAAATGTTATATTCATTAAAATTTAAATAAAAAATTATAAAATTAATGTTTTAACCCTTATTATAATAAGAACTTCTCTATCATTATAGAAATGAAATTAAATAGCATGAAATAAGTAGATGTACATGTAATCTAATTCTGCATATTAATATCAACTAAAGATGTTAGTAAAATTAAAATTTATTTTCAAAACAAATATTAACGACATAATTTTACTCTTGCTATTGACTATTAGTTTGCCGCACATTGCATTGTCGTATGTTCTAAAAGTAATATAGGTCATAACAATTACATAATACATCCAAATGAATAAGGTAATCTAACAACACAAGTAAGGAATACATATCACACTTTCAATAAAATTGAAAAATGATGTGAAGAAACAAATGTTTGACTCAAGAAACTATATCATACACTTTCATTACCTAGCATGGGTATAAAAAAAAATGGCACAAACAGTTATATAGTTAAACAAATTTTCGGAAAATCTTATTAAATTTGAAGAGAAAATTGACACCTATTATATTCACATAAATCTTAGTCATAAAATTGTCCATGTGAAAATAAATTAATTTTTCAACTACAACTATACCATATATTAGTACACTATGATAAAATAACTTTTTGTCCATCCACTACAAGAAAATCATGAAATAGAAACTAATTTTTAGATAAAAAAAATAATTAGTCGTTATAGTGACTAAATTAGAGACCATTTTAGAGACTAATTTTTTTTGTCTAATTAGCAACCAAGGTTTTTGCTACCAAATTTAGAATCTAAATAATTGGTAGCAAAAACCTTGATTGCTAATTAGACACAAATTTAGAAACCATTTAACAATAATAGAAACTAATTTAGAAACCAAAATTTTTTTAGTCTTTAAAATGGTCTCTAATTTAGTCACTATAGCAACTAATTATTTTTTGTTTCTAAAAATTAGTTTCTATTTCATGATTTTCTTTTAGTGATCTACAAAATATCAGTTGATTATTCCTTCCATCCATCTTGAATAAATGACATGAACCTTCATAAGTTTTTTTCACTACCTGTGATTTAGACTACCAATAAAACTTGAATATCTTATTAACATATTTCATGACACAATACTCACACTAATAACATATTAGGTTGGATTAAGTTACATCTTGGTAACCACCTTACATCATTCAGATCATAATCACATCTCATTCAACTGCAAAAAATATATACATCACCTAATCGGTCAGTCGGGGTCATGTCTTTTTGCTCCTTTTATCTCTTTGTACAAGAATTTTAAGGCTTGATTTTTCAAAAAATTTATTAAGCTAATGGGTCATAGGTTTTTCTTTGACAATGGAGAGCCTAAGTTTTCTTTTTATTGGACTTGGGATCTTGTCTGGTATCAAAGTTGGCGTATATCATCCATAAGTGTCGATGACCTTGAGGTTTTTAGGGTTTTAGATCAAATTGTTGAGGAAGTTGACCGAAAGATTGTCACCATATACATGTCTCCTCATCGTTGGGTGGATCTCACCAGTATGTATACTTGTTACTTTGGTTGGTGTCAACTTTAACTTCACTAATTTTTTTTATGCTTTTCCGGCATAATGGCTCAACATGCTTAAGATTTCAAGTTGGTGCTTAAACAACTCCGATAAAAGGTCAGTAAATGACCGAATGAAGAACCCAAAATTCATGTGATCGACTTCCCCATTTTTGTGGCTAATCTCAAGCCTTCTCCTATGTATAAAAAATCCTTTTGTAATCCCACAGGCAATTTTTGTTTTTGTATAAGTGATAGTCGAACTCAAATTTTTGTATAAATGAAATGATTGATTATTTTTGCTTATTGTATATTAGTTTTTCGATATTCAATAATTGAAGATATTAAATGTTATCCAATAGATACTTTGACTTGATTTCGGTAAACCTATTTATAGAATAAGATAAATCTATGAAATTTTATATTTAATTAATGTGAATATAACTATTAAATCTATACTTTAAAGGACCAAAATGTGTTTAACCATGCGTGGAAACCTTAATCAACTATATGGACGAGTCCTCTACCCATTGACCGTATAGCATAGAAATATTTTAATTGTTGGTACAACTATTGAGGAACAGTCTTAAAATTATTTTATTTTATTCAGTAAAGAAAGTTAAACTCTGTTAAAAAAAGTTTAAAATAAGTCATAGACTCTTAAGTTACTATCTAAAGTTTTAATATAATCCCGTGACATTTCATCAAAGTGAAAAGAACTTGGAACAGAATTGTCTTGCAAGTAGTTAAGTCAAGCAAGCAAAGCAACCTTGCATTAAAATTGAAGATACAATAAAATCTATTATTATTAGAATGATTTAAAATATACTAACAATATTTTTTATACTTCACAATTTAAAGCATATTCTAACAAGATCATTGATTTCATCGCGATTATTTTAAAAACATTTAAGATTATTTCCAATTGAATCACTTCCATTACAATAACATTCGAAGAAAACTATAAACATTTTTTCATTGGAAATGACCATAAACATAATAATTAACATTAAATATTACTCTTTGAACAATATTTCCCCTTTTAATTAGTATTTCATTATTGTATTAAGCAAAAAATGAAATAAAAAGCAGAAAAGCGTAATACAACATTAAATAAATAATTACACGGGAAGAAGACACGTCTTGTCGGGTTCTCTTTTCTCAGAAAAAAGCGATGATTGATTGTTTCTCTCTCCACATTTCTTGCAACTCCTCTCCTTCTCTTCTCTTCTCTTCTCTTCTCAGGTAATTTTCAACGATTCCTTCTCCTTTTCCTTCTTCTTCTTCTTCATTACGATCATAATCTTCTTCTTCTTCTTCTCTCCTTCCTCGATTGACGCTATGTCTAGATTCATCGCCGCTTCAATTTGACCTTTGCGTGATTTCGTTTTGACTGAGTCCTGTCTTTAGTTTACCCTTCATCTGAAAATCCCCGTTGATCTTCAGCCTAGAATTTTCCGAATTGAGCTATGGGGAGGTTGTTTGTGGTCCATCTCGAGGGGAAGGTCTATAGCTGCAAACACTGCCGTACCCATCTTGCTCTCTATGAAGACATCGTTTCCAAGGTTGTCCTTTTATTTGTTTTCTTTCTTTCACCTACTTTCATGACTCACTTTTTTTTTTGTGATTTTCTAACTTCGTTCTGGGTTTTTGTTTTTTTTTATCTCATCCTTGTTAATTTTATCAGTTGGATGATGAGTTCGTGCACTAATGTAGGTTTGAATAGTCACTTTATCTTCCTGTCAAGCATTTCTTGTTCTTTTCCTCTAATAGTCTGTCCATACAATTTCGAGAGTGCAAATTGTTAATTTTAGTGATTGATTTGATATCCATCTTTTAGTTATTGTTTACTTGTATTGTATTCCCTTGGCTCAAATTAAGATTTTTTTAATTCTTTTTCCCAATTGCGTGGTGGCAACATCATGTGCCAAGGCTATGGCATAGATGTAAAACCACTTATGAGCCTTCACCTAATGGCTATTAGTTAAAGCTTTTAGGAGGGTTGGTTATTGTTGTGGTATCACTGTCCCCGCGATCAAGCGATTAACAGTTTAATCCTGGACTGGATTGCATCACTGTTTACCAATTCTTTTTGCAAATGAACTTTATCTAAGATCCTGTAATTCATGAAGATACTTGTTGTGCAATTTATTGTGTTTGTATTTTTGTTTATAAATTGTAACAGTTAATGGACACGAGTGCTTGTGGAGGTAACATTTCTTTGCTGGTTTAACTCTGAATAATGAACTCGTTGCTGCGTATTCTTGGATAATAGATACTGACTTTGCTTAAAAGGAGAGGGTGAAAGTAGATAATTGTCTGGTTGTCGGTGTTCCCAGAGGAGAAACCAAGGAAGGTGTTCTCTAAATAAATGGCTGGCCAAGCTATTCGGATTTTGATTCTTCATACTTTTGTGAATATAAGATGTGCAAATAAAGTATAAGTGGCAGAATTTTTGGGTCTCCCTGGCCCTTGACTTGCAGAAGTGCTCCCATCCTCTTACATAGAATTTGAACCCACTCGATTATCTCTGTTGCAGAAAAATTGTTGTGTTAAGTAGTTATGCCATTGTGTTCATTTTCCTTCTTCAATGTAGCCTTCGAGCTTTGGCCAACTTTTCTTTATTCACACCTGGGTATTCTTTATTGGTCTTCCATAAAATACATATTCTGACTACTATTTTTTCTTGTGGTGTTTTATTCAGTCTTTCCACAGCAGACATGGGAAAGCTTATCTCTTCAGTAAGGTGTAAGTCATCCTTGATCTTGGAACCTTATCATTATGCGATTGGTAAAAATAACTAAGATAAACGTTCTCTTTTGGTATTTGTATGAATGTATTTGGACAATTAGTGATAAAACTATGAAATATAGTTGTATGCTACTTAAATTGTCTAAAAACAAGACCAAAAAATTAAGAGAAATTTAATGACATATTGTTTGTCCTAGAACTTGTCTGAGTATATACATTACACATTGCTATTGTAGTCCTTGTTTTTTGCATGCCCATCATGAATCCAGTCATGCTTGTCTTATGACTTGGCAATAGAAATCATATGTGTATCACAGCTACATAGCAAGAACAATTCATAATTCCTGCCACTCTCGTCAACTGACATTTAGGTGATTTTGTAGCTTGGAGCCAAAGTATTATGCAGAAGAGATGTATTTGTTATTCATGGCTTCTTGCCTCTGAATGTCTAAAGATCTAGCCACGTTATGTTTTATAGTTGGTTCTGGTCATGGATGCAGTTAATATATTTTTTTCTTTTACAGCGTAAATGTTTCTGCTGGAGAAAACGAGGACAGGCAGATGCTCACTGGGATGCATACTGTGGCTGACATTTTCTGTGTGGGGTGTGGATCAATTGTGGGTTGGAAATATGTACGATTTATAACAGTGCTTCACGAGTACGATTTTTTCAATTTATACGTAGAATTTAGTAGTTACCATTGGTTTCTTTCAGGAGACTGCTCATGAAGAAAGCCAGAAGTACAAGGAAGGAAAATCTGTACTTGAACGGTAAGAGAAGTGTTGTTCGAGAACTGAGAAAACACTCTTAATACGTGAAGATGGTGGATTTAACATGTTTTTACTTCTGGCCAGGTACAAGGTGTCAGGTCCTGATAACTGCAATTATTGGGTTGGCCATGAAGCACATGGTGGAAGTGAAGCAGATGACGCTTAGTCATCTGCCATTGACAATTGAATTGTACATTCTTTAATCCTCATCCCCTGTTGTTCAACGAATGTGGATTTTATTTGGGCAGTTTTGCAAAATCTGCATTTTGCCCATAAGACAATTTAAATACATTTGATTGTTAATTATGATGTAAAAAAACTAATGTTATAACTTCTAAGTTCTAATCAATCATATGTTTTTCTTGTTGTATATTCATCTCCATTCGCTATTACCATCTTTCGGGGTATTTGGAAGTTTTTTCTTTCCTAATCATGCAAATACTCAAATTAAAAGTGGAATGTGTTTAGTTAAACTTATGAATGTGATCGATGACAAGTTCTTTTACTAAATTTGATCTTGTTATTTATTAAAATAAATTTCAGCCAGTGTTTATGAGAGAAGCTTTTATAGAAATGCTTAATGAAACAAGAACAAAGGGTAATTGATACCAACGGAAAGCATCAAACTAACTAAGCGCCTAAATTTCTCATAACATTTATTAAATTAGGTGCTCTCTTTTTCTCTTGGTAGACTTTACCTTTGTGCGTTTTTTCTTTTATTGCTTTAACAGAAAAAAAGTTACCTACTGAAGACGTTAACGAGAAGGAAGTAAATGCTAAAAGATTTTTGGGTGTCAGAGTTGAATAGGCGTCTTATATGTAACGTAGGCCTTAAATTTACATGGTAAGAAGAAACTTATTTTGGAAACTGCAAATGATTTAGTTAATTAGTAACTAAAATTTTGTCCCCCGAGAAAAGAGGTTACATGAATGATGAGTGCATAGTTGCGAAGTCACGTTGGCAAAAGCTTGAAAAAGGAAGATATTATAATAATAAAGAAAGAGGGCATAACGGTGATCACTCACCCAACTCATCCAATCCATCAACCGTGTAACGTAGGCTTTAAGTGATAGAAATTAAAAAGAAAGAAGAACAGCAGTAGCAGCAGCAGCAGCTTCACAGCATCTATTCTTCTCTCCCTCCATCTTCAAACTTGCCTTTTATTACATCTCAATGCCACTCCCTTCTCTTCACTATCACTCTCATTCGAAGTTTCTGGAATCCCAATGCGCTCCACTTTGTTATTTCCGCAACTATTTCCAACCAAAGCCCGTTTTATTCAATTTACCTTTTTTAAGTATTGATTTAATTTCTATTTTTGGTTCACGAGGATGCATTCGGTTGGTGCGCGGTTGTTGAGGTGAACGAGGGAACTCAGTTAGGTTCTTCTCTTGTTTCGGGCTTTTCTTCTTCTCTTTCCCTCTTCTTTCTCTTCTTCGCTTCATCGATCCCTAATTGTCGTTGCCATTTCTGAGATGAATCGGAGCTTCATAGCGCCGGAATCCAAAATGCAAGACGCCTTCAAGCAGAGGCAACAGCAATTGGGGGCTCTCAGGTCCTCTGTGCGCGCCAAGGACAGGGACGACGAACTCGCGTTGTTCCTGGAAATGAGGAACCGCGAGAAGGAGCGTGGCGATCTCGTGCTTCGCGCCGCAGAGGATTTTGACGGTGCAGCCGCGTTGGGTATGCACACCGTCGACGACGACACTTCTTGTTTTTTTTTTGTGATGTCGTTTTGTTAATTTTAGCGCCAACAACTGCCGGACGGTTGTGTCGTTTGCACGGTGTGACATGTTGTGTTTCCCTTTGTCACTCGCTATGTGTTTCGTGTTTCAGGCTCAAATCTAGGCAATTCTCCCTTGTTTAACGTTCCGTCTTCCATGGCGGCGCTGGTGCGGAAGACTGGTGCTGATGATTTTCTCAATTCGGAGAATGATAAGAATGATTATGACTGGTATATCCTGTTTATCTTTCTAACCGTCTTTTTAATGCTTAACTTTTGTGTGTTTACTGTAATTATTCAGTGCAACTATGTCATTTGAGTAGTTTTTTTTTTCTTCCTTCTTTTTGTTTGATAAAACTTGTAGATGTAGTTTCTGGATATTCTTGTGAAACTAACAAGTTAACCACTCTTCGTACATGATATCAGCTCTGATTATGGAGCAATTGATATGCTCTACAATCCAAATCCCACAGAGGAAGCAATTGTAATGAATATCACTTCAACTTTGAAGCAATAACTATCCTTTGCAATTACTAATATGAAATGATCAATTGAGTTAAATTTGTGTGGGAAAAAACCAAAATGTGGGGAAAACTGTCTAGAATGAGTTTAGTTAGTCAGATGAGATTATAATTGCTTTTTTTATGGTGGCCTAGGCTCCATCTCATATTACATAAACATAATCACTTTTTATTATGGTAAATACGAATGCCCTTACTTGATTGTGTTTTCTCACAAGCCTTTGTTAATTCACCCGCTCCTTTACCAAAAATCTATATATACCCTTGGCAAAATTTTATGAGAGCATAAAAAACAACGTTAACTCTTGATAATTTGGCATCTGTGACCAGAGTCTTTGACATTTTTTCATGACCTCGTATAATAAACATGCTCACTTTATAGCTTTTCCCTTGTTTTAATATCATCATTATGATACTGACTAGGTTTATAAAGTGTCATGTTCTATTTTCCATAACTGAAGTCTAGAAGATAACAACGAATTAATTTATTGTAAAACTGATGGCCAGTTTCTCTTATTTCCAGGCTTAAACAAGCCAAATTGTTAGAAATCACAGGTTCATCTGCATTCGCAATAAGCACAACTTCACAATGCCTTGTAATTAATTTGGCAATATTTCTTTGATATTGCCAAATATTGTCTTTGTAGTTCCTTTCTTTGATATTTCTTTATACTAATAATTTTTTCAATCATAAATTATTAGTAGGACTGTATCACTGTTGCTATTTTTGTTATTAACCTTATCCAAATCTGAGATTTCTGACTGTAACTAGGGTCTTGCATCGATGCTCTGGGTGTTTTCTGACTTTAACTAGGTTCTTGCATCGATGCTTTGTGTGTTTGAAGCATGAACTAATAATAAATAAATTAACATGCACTAATCCAGACTTAGCTTTACATTAATGCTTAGATTGGGGCTTAGCATTTTTTTTCCTTTTCAGGCTTCTAACCCCACCTGGGACTCCCCTTTTTCCTTCTTTGGAGATGGAATCAACAAAAACTGTTATGAGTCAGCTTGGGGCTCCAACTTTACGCCCCACATCATTAAAAGCTAGAGTAAGCAATTTTATTTGATTTTTTGGATCATGTCAATAATTTATCTTTTTATGGTAATTTGAAGATTTTGTCTTTTACATCTGGTTTTAGGGTTTATGGTAATTCATCAATGAAATTGTACATTTCCTTGTAAACTCCTGGTTTTGATGAAAGTTCGTTTGTTAACAATATCATTATTATTCATCATGCCAGATGAACTTAAGCAGAAATAAATGGTTTTAGGAATGGGTTAAGTATGTTTTGTGAGTTATTGCATAATTTCAGTTATTGGTGCCTGATTATAAGTAGCTAATTTTCATACACCGTCCCCTGTAGCAATGACATACCTGGACTACAAACCGCATGTCATTATTTTGGATGTTTTCCAACTTTCCATGACATGTTTTGGTTAATTTATTTGTTAATTACATGATTGTTGCTTTCAGTATCCTCTCTTGCTTTTTTCCATTGTCCTTTTGGAGTTTCTTCATGGCATTCCATATTTGGCATTTTTGGTGAATATTGGGTGTGTCCTAGTTCTAGGTTCCTAGACCACATTGATTAATTACTTTAATGATTTAGGTAGAAGTAAAGAGGCTAAATTTTGTGGCAATTTGCAATGTGGACTACATTGTAACACTTCAAACAAGAGGTGTCCAAGCTTCACGGTCCATTTGGTAGGAAACACAGGTCCTTTTTGAAGGGGTTTCACTATTAGATATGTTAATGTTGAGGAGTGAAGATCTATTACTTAGATTTTGTCTTTTTCATTGTTTGTTTTTCTGTTTTGTTACTTTGTTTAGGAGGATTCCTTACCCCTTTTCTCTCTACATAAATTTCTTTCATAAAAACAGCTTTGTCGGTTTCACTGAGTAAATTGATAATACTTTTTTACATTGGCAAAATCATAGAAATGTAATACTCTGCATTTATTTGTTAGTTCCAAAGTCCAAAGTAATCCATGATTTGTGCTTTAACATATGGTTCATAATAGTATGATTTTGTTGTTTTTCTTTCATGGTAATGGTCTGAAAATAATTTTTCTTGTATTTGTTTCCTTGTGATTGTAGTTAGCAAATCCTCCGTCAGAACATACTGGAAGGAGCAACTTAGTATCTAAACAACCCGCCTCCGCCCCTGGGTTGACCTCTTCAGGTGGTGGAATCAGAAGGCCCTCATCAGCGGGGAATCTTTCAGAACTAGCTGGAAGAAGCAACTTAGTATCTAAACTACCAGCCTCTTCCCCGGGGTTGACTTCTTCAGTTGGGGGAACTAGGAGGTCCTCATCCTCAGGGAATCTGGGATCTAGATCTGCAACTCCTACTGGACGACCTACATTGACCACAGTTTCAAAATCATCTAGACCTTCAACACCGACTTCTCGGACAACCATACCATCAACTAGGGCTATGGTAGCAACTACCAAGACCTCAGTTTCCTCAGCCAAGCCCATGGTTTCTGCTACTAAGGCTGCAGTTTCTGTTGCTAGAACTACTACAGTACCTGCAGCTAAAACCACAATTCCATCTAGATCCTCTACACCTTTGTCAAGATCTACTACACCTTCAAGATCTACTACAAGATCTTCAACACCTACAACCAGAACTACCTTATCTGCATCGAGGCCTACTTCAAGGGCATCAACCCCAACTAGGCGGCCTACAACACCATCTAATGTATCTACTGTATCTTCTCTGTCAGTTAAGACTTCTTCAATCTCCAAGTCAGCTCCTGTGATGTCAAGGCAGCCAATAACATCGCCTGGCACTTCACCAAATGTGAAGCCAAGCCCAAGACCATGGAAGCCATCTGAGATGCCTGGCTTTTCACTTGATGCGCCACCCAATTTGAGGACAACGCTTCCAGAAAGGCCGCTGTCAACAACTAGGGGTAGGCCTGGAGCACCCGGTGCACGATCCTCTTCTGTTGAGCCTGCTTCTATTGGTAGACCAAGGCGGCAATCAAACTCTCCTTCAAGAGGACGTTCATCCAACGGCATTTCTCATCCAACTGGAAGCTCTATGCCAGCAGTTAATCGTGGGTACTCCAGAGCAAATGACAATGTCAGTCCTGTTGTAATGGGCACAAAAATGGTTGAGAGGGTAATAAATATGCGAAAATTGGCACCACCAAGGCTGGATGACAAGAACTCTTCCCATAATCTTTCTGGCAAGTCATCTTCTTCTCCAGATACCTCTGGTTTTGGAAGATCACTCTCGAAGAAATCCTTGGATATGGCAATTAGGCATATGGTATGCATCTTCTTCACATTTTCTGCATTTGTTCTATCAGTCGAGAATAAATTTGCAACGCGCCTGCATCTGAAACACTGGATCTAGAGAAACTTTTAAATGCTGTGTTGGCCTTTTCCCTTTGTGGATGCATTATGTCTTGACGTTATTTAGATATTTGAGAGTTTGTCATTTAGGGCGTTGATCTCATTTCATACCTACTATTAAAATCAAATTAATCGGAACTGATGAAATTGTATTTTCTCTTGCTAATAATTTCCTTTCTCTTTGAACAGGATATAAGGCGAAGGGTTCCAGGCAATTTACGGTCATCATTGATGACGAACATTCCAGCATCTTCAATGTATAGTGTGAGGTCTGGGCCTCCGCGTAGCCGAACTGTTAGTATCTCGGGTTCTCCTCATGCCACTAGCAGTAATGCTAGTTCTGAAGTGAGTGTAAACCCAAATGGTGTTTGTTTATATAATAGTGAAATAGACGATGATATTGGCAGTGAGAGAAGTGGTCAATCTCCTGCCAGTGTGCGGGGTAGGTAAACGGCTCTCACTTTCAGGAATCCTCTTCCCTACTGTTTAATTGTTCCACCATTCTTATCCTGAGTTTCAGCCATATTGGATTTTTATATGGAGCTAACCATGCTTCAATTCATGTAAAGTTACCGGAAGTGATATAAACATTAAGGGAAGCTATTTGTAATTTAGATAGATCACCTATATGCTGATATTGTAATACTCATTTTTTTTCAAGTGGTGTTATATCACGCGAAAACTGTAGAAATGGTATGTGCCATTGTATTTTTTGAGAAATGCTAGCAGCGTATGATTTGGCACTTTTTTTAGCATTTTTTAAAATTTCTGGGTGACATCTCTGGTTGAAACGTCTTTTTTTTTTATCCACAACCATTTAAAACAGAGTATATTATACGAAAATATGATTTTATTTAATGAATATTACGTAGTTTTAAAATTTTATAGAAACTTCTTAATTGACTCACATAATAAAACTTTTAATTTAATACATTAATACATTTTATTTGAAAATAAAATAACATCGTGGCATTTGCCCCCAACACACACACACATATATATATATTAGGGTTATTGTTTTTATTAAATAATATTAAATAAATATACAGAATAATGATAGTATTTAAGAATTACTTATTTTTTTATCTAAAGTATTTAAAAAAAATCATACTTTTATTTAAATATAATTATTTTTTTTAAAAAAAAAGTATTTTACTTTCCATTTGTAGTCCTCATTGTAGAAATGTATACCTTTTTTTTTGACAGAATAATTAAATATCACTAGTTTTTCGTTTTAGTAGTATTTTTCTTTTATAACTTATTGTTGCACTTTTAAATACTATAAAGGTGTACCGTCTCGTCATCGGGTGTTGATCGAAGGTCAGAGTCAACGCATAATGGGGGCCCCTCGAGGAGCCCAAAGAAGAGAAGTCAGCAGGTCGACCGCTCGAGTCATCGCCAATAGGAGGCGTTGCCCAAGTGAGGTGTCGCCCAAAGTGAGGTGTCGTCCAAAGAGAAGCATCGCCCGAGGGAGAGAGGCGTCGCCGGAGAGGCTTCGGGCCTCGACAGCCCAGAACAGTAGTAAGGAGAAGAGAAAGACGGCTTCAAGGCCGCAAGTCTAGCACCAGAAGGGGATATCCTAACTCATGAAGTACCCACGCCACTGTTGGGAGACCCCGGAACAGATACGACCCGTGAGAGGGCCATAACCAGGGAGAACCACGTGCATGGTACGAGAGACAGGTAGATATACCCCAGGGCAAGTAACCAGTGATTGGGGCACATGAGTTGGCACCCAGAACATCAACCCACGAGCCAGAAGCACTTCACAGGAAAGAGGGCTCATACGATAGAATAACCCTAAGTTGGGTGACGGTGCTGTGAGACCCTCTACACAAAATAAACGATCAAGTCAAAGGGACACGTGGCAAGACACACGTGCTCATTAAAGGTTTCAGTGAAAGTTTGCCAAGGTACGCATTAATTCAGTTAAGATTCGAATGTTCCAAGGAATGTTTTTATACGCTTTCAGTGCGCTTTAACGCGCTTTAAAGATTAGAGGTGTATAAAAGGGGACCTTGGGGCATTTGAAAAGGGACCGATTTTTTAACCTAATAGACACAGAGATACACAGAGAAAGACCCTAGTTGTCTTTGCGGCGCACGCACAAGGCAATTAGGGCAACACAGTTGTAGTTAAATAGTTTCAGTGATTCAATGTAGTTTTTTTGATGTTTCTCGCTAGCTAACTTGATCGTCGGAGTGCAAACGACCGCGAGGGCGCTCCTTTGTTCACTTCTTTCAGGTACTCACAGACGGAGCAAGACGAAGGTGCTCTAGCTCGCGAGGACAAGCCACGCGCAAAGACGATTCCGGTCAACCGGCCAGAACAAAAGGATTGCATTTTCATTCAAATGACTTTGTGTTTTTTTTAGTTTGATTTAATTATAAATTAGCTTAAAAATTGTTTATGATTTCATACTAATGAAACATACTTTACTACTACAGTCATAAAAGATTGTTCAATATTCCTATTTATTAAATTTTTTACACACAACCAATGGAAACATTTTCATAAAAAAAATCAAGTTTATGTATATTCCAATTATGAGTTCAAGATGATTCTTTGTGAAAGGTAAAACTAATATATTAATAGCTATAATTTACATCTTTAAAATTATTTATTTCATATTTTATATAAATATATTTTAAAATATTCTCAAATAATTTTAATACACATATTCTCATAAGACATACCGGGCCAATTACTAAAAGACCTACAATGCTGAAGAATCCCACTCAGCCCGTAGGAACAATTTTATATGAAATTTAATATTTATTAAAAACATTTTTTTATTATTGACCCTCCAAGTGTTGGCTTGTTTACTTATAAGACTTATTTTTTGTTCCATGTGTTTCCAAACACGCATAACAAAAGATGAAAAAGTATAAGATTAAGGAAAAAGTTTTGTCAACAAACCCTTTATAATAATATTATAATATTTTGAATTAAAAATTAAAATTAAAATGAAAATAGTTAAAATATTAATTAATTTATTTGTTAAAAGTGTTTTCTTCTGTATGGAGTGTTAAGTATCAGGATCGTAAGATTAAACCTAACTAATATATAAAAGAGTCCCATATAAGTAAGAAGTGAAGTATAGCGGTAAGGAGCAAGAAAGCGAAACTCCCGAAAATGGAAGAGCAATATTCTTCTATGAAGGAAAAGGAAATGGAGGAAAATATATGTTATTCGAATCTAACGTCGTTTCTTCAGGAAGATACCTCCTTTCTTACTCCTTGGAGTTGGGATCTCTACGCTTCAGAGAACCAAGCTTCCACTTCCACAAAGCACTATCTTCAATTTCCACCTGGATCATATTTTTCTTATTGCGTAAGTTTTCTTCTTCGATTTCGTATCATCATCATCATCAACAACAATATTAATGTCTGCCATCTTTTCTAGTTAATGGAAAGAATCAATCTTTTTATATATTTTTGTTTAGATGTTTCGGTGCATGAAAGAGAGAAAGAAGCCCCGGGATTACGATGATCTTCGAACTGTATCGGAATTTGAAAAGAGGATAATGGAGATTAAAGCCAGACTAAAGAAGAAGCGTAATCTTCTCAAAAAAATGATTTTCCATGCAGACTAGTTTCTTTCTGTCTTTCTTTCTTGCTTTGCACTTCGATAAAAGAGATGCAGAGTACTTCTTCCTAAACAATTCAAGCAATATATAGTTCCTTCTTATTCTTTATTCTTTGCATGCTTTCTTTCATAAATTATTCTCTGCATACCTATGAGGGTAAGAAAACCTGCCATTAATCATAACTTCTTCAAGTAATACTGTTTGAAGTCACTGCGTTAAAAACCATAGAGAAAAAGAAAGTGAGTCCTCGTTACGTGTTAAAACTCAAAGTATAGAAGGTTTTTAGTTTATTTTTAACTTGCTTCCTTTAACATTCTCCATTAAAATAATCACATCCTTTTTTTATTATTATTAGTGCTGTTGCTTAAATATTTTTTTAGTCCATGCAAAATAGAAAATATAAGTGTTTAAGTTTTGGTTTTTAAGCAGTTTCTTTTTCTGATTTTGATTGTTTTTTAGTTTTTTTTCTCTCCTATTATTAACTTCACTTTTTTAGTTAATGGTAATGACATGATCTCATGCTTCTTTGAGTAAAACTATCGTATACAAGTGATACTCGCATAATAATATGCTATGTCATCCTGTTATTTACAATAATTAAAATAAAAAATTACATTAACTAAAAATTGAGTGTGACATTTATAGATAAGAGGTAATTATTTTCTAATTAGTCGTTTGTTTAGATAGTGACAAGAAAGTACTAGTATTCCTAAATGGTACAATTATAATTATGCATCTTTACTAGAAAACATGTTAGTTACTCTGAATACTATATTAGTATTAGTAATTGTGTAGTGCATCTGAAACTTATTCGTAAATATTCTACTACTGATATTTATAATAATTTATAACTATAGAGATTTTTTTTACATATAAAGAAGATAATCTATTAAATAATATTACTTTAACAACTACACTTTAAAAAAACAGCAGTTTATCAGTGTGATGTGACAAAATGTAGAAAAGGTTATTTCACTTTAAACTCTGTTTATGTTCTTGAATTGCTATCAAACTGGGTTTTTGTGGATTAAACCAATCTTTTCGATGTTGCTTGTGACTTTCAGCAATAGTTATCTGAACAGAGTCGTTGATTTTCGTGGGTGTAATCAAGTTTGCTAAACAAATATTCTTTTAATTAGCTCGTTATAGTTTAGCCTCGGTTAGAACAAATTCAAGTCATTCCCATTTATAGCACAAGAGATTATTATATAGAGGATGGAACAGTAACATGTGAAAGATGAATGTGAGACTTATCTAGTTTACTGACAAACCCAGTTAAATTTTTAGATTCCTAGTAAGACAACTTTTGTTTGATTGCATTCAACTCCATTATCACATCTTTTATGCCCAACCTCTGAATGGGCAATTCTGCAGAACATGCAACTCCAATCCTAGCAAAGGAAGCCAAACACTCTGTGATGTTGGTTTCCATGACCCCATATGGCACAAGCAAACGTGAATCTACTATCTCAAGGATTCCTTCAGGAATTGCCATCTCACAGAATTTGTGTAGGCTTAGACTCTCACCAAACATGTCATTCGTTGGTTTCTTTCCCGTCAGCATCTCCAACACGAGAATTCCATAGCTGTAAATATCTCCTTGTGCTGATACTCGACCACCTGCCCCGTACTCTGTTCCATTGCAACAACAACAATGTAGATACAAATGAAGGATATATCAAGTACAAAATAAGCGGTTTCAAAATGTGAGTATGATCATATATTGTCGGTAAAATTATTGACTGCTATAAAATTGTTTAAAAGTCATATTAATAGGATTTCTATTAGCTATTAGTGTGTAATCTTTGCAGTAAGTAACAGTATGGTTTTATTAGAATGAGTTTTAATGAGAACACTGAAGTTTGAGAACAATGAGATTGAAAGTAGATGAGATTAAACAATGGTTTTATTATACAATTTTCCCTTAATGATCTTGTTTCCTCCGTGTCTGCCTGAGAGTCTCATCAACATCAACTACTCATCATTGTAATAAGTAATAAGCTATCACCAAATGATCATACCCAGATATCTTATGCTGTTATTGCGACAAGGAATACTGAAAAATATAGGTAAAACATTTTGAAGGATAGAAAACACTTTACCTGGGGGAACATATCCAATGGTTCCTTTGATTGCTAACGAACTCATCTGATCTCTACTTGCATGTCCCGTGACCACAGTAAGGAGCCTTGCTAACCCAAAATCTCCTAAGTGGGCAACAACCTCATCATCAAGAAGAACGTTGCTTGGTTTAATATCACAGTGAACTACTGTTTTCTCGGAACCATGGTGAAGATAATCCAATGCATTAGCAACATCAAGAGCAATATTTAGCCAAAGTTGAAGGTTGGGATTGAGATTTCTTGACTTGAGCTCTTCGTCGCTGTGCAGCAAACTTTCTAGACTCCCGTTAAGCATCAACTCAAAAACTATAGCCTTGAAATCATCTCCATTATAATCAATACCTGAAAAATAAGTCAGGATCTTAAGTACATTCTGGTGCTTCATCTTTTCTAGAGCCTTGCATTCAGATGTGAAACTCTTTGACGCCCCCAAAGCTTCAAGATTCAACACCTTTACAGCAACAGGTTTTTCAAAATGGAGAAGAGATCCTCGGTACACACAACCAAAGCTTCCAGCGCCTACTAAATTGGATGAAGAAAATCCATTGGTTGCTTCATGAAGCTCTCCATAAGAAACCTTCAAATACAAATTTTGCAGAGACCGTGACGAACAAAATGATTTGGGCTTTTTCCTGAAATAGTAGATGCTGATAGATATTATGGAACTGATCAAAACCCCTCCAACTCCAATTACAATGATGAGGATGAGTTTCTTTCGAAAAGACCACCTGTGTTTCTTTGAGGGAACCCTAGAGCATGCAGGGAGATTCAGTTGAGGTATCCCCCCACAGAGATCCTTATTTCCAATGAGTGAAATTGCTGTAACATTATTAAAGACACCTCCTGTAGGAACCTCACCATAAAGATGGTTAAAAGACAACTTCAGAGTATTCAAATAACTCAAATTTTGTAGTTCACCAGGGATTGTGCCTGAGAAGCTGTTGTTAGAAAGGTCTAGGATTTCCAGGGATCCTAAAGAGCCCAAGAACGAAGGTATGGTTCCCCGAAAGAAGTTTGACTCCAGCTCGAGTTCTGTTAATGCGGAACAAGCTCCAAGTTCTTGGGGAATTTCACCAGACAACTTGTTTTCGTATAGATGTAATATGGAAAGGTGCTTCAAGTTTCCAAACTCTAAAGGAATGGAACCAGTGAAAGAGTTGTTGGATAAGTCAAGATTTATCAAGTCTTCTAGGTTGCCAAATGTTTGATTAGGGATATTCCCACTCAAGTTGTTGGTGGAAACACCAAACGACTGCATTCGAATGCAGTATTTGAGGCTTAAGGGAATCCCTCCAACAAATCTATTTGTGTGCAGATAAAGTTCAGACAACATAGTAAGATTGCCAATGGCAGTAGGACTATTACCAGACAATTTGTTTTCTTGCAGGACCAATCTTACTAGATTTTTAAGCCTTCCAATTGAATCTGGAATAATTCCCTCTAGATAATTATCTTCCATGATGAAGTCAGTTAAACCGATTAGCTGCCCAATTCCTTCAGGTATCATTCCAGATATTTGATTCAACCCCATACTAAGCCAAGTGAGGTGGGTAGAAAAATTGCCGATGAGATCTGGCAACACACCACCAAATTCATTCCAATCCAAAAGAAGTATTCTCAATTGAGTACAATTGGTTAAAGAGGAAAGGAAATCTAGATCTTGAGCTCTTCCACTTCCAAAACTATTATCTGAAATGCTAAACTTCTTAAGTTTGTTTAATCTTCCCAAAGTGGAAGGAATTGGCCCACTAAAACCATTTGAGGAGATGTCAAACGCTTGCAATCCGGTGATGTTGGATATTGAAGACGGGAAAGTTCCATTGAACTGGTTCCCTCCAACGAAGAATGCTCGAAGGTTTGGAAAAGCAAGTTGCATTTTTGATGGAAAATTACCAGATAACTGGTTTACCCCGAGAACAAGAACTTGAATATTGGAAAGATTATAAAGAGAATCAGGCACTACTCCTGACAAATAATTTAAACCAAGATACAGCTCTTTCAAATTTGACAACCGACCCAAAACATGTGGTATACTTCCCACCAAATGATTTCTTGCAAGTGTGATATTTTGGAGGGATGAAAGATTCCCCAAGGAAGGTGGAATAGTACCAACTAGATCATTGGCACCGAGAAGCAACTTATTAAGCCGTGTCATGGATCCAAGTCCAAACCAGGAGGGAACTTTTCCCGAGAGTTTGTTGTACAACAAGTTAATCACCTCAAGTTTAGAGCAGTTGGTAAGGTGTATAGGAATCTGACCATTTAGATTGTTGTGGCTCAAGTCAAGAACCTGCAACCTCTTTAGTCGACCAATTTGTGTGGGAATTTCACCATGCAAGTTGATATTGGAAAGAATGAGGCCTCTGAGGAAGGTTAAATTGGCCAAAGGTGGTCCAAGAGTGCCACCCCAGTTCTGATTTTCCAAGTGCAAGACAGAGACTCTCATGTGGCGGTGACTGCATGTGACACCCTGCCACTGACAGAAATGCAAAGAGCTGTTCCATGATGAAAGAGCATTAGGCACTCCATTGGTAAGCTTATGCTTCAAAGCAAGTAAAGCCAGCTTGTCACTCTCTGAACTGAGAGCGAGAGCAATTGTACCTGGCATCATGTACACTAAGTTTTGAGAAACAACACCGAGAAGAAACACGAATAGAATTATAGCCATTGTTTTGCATAAAGTAGGAAGTGGTCTCAGAGTTCTTTAATTAGCTTCCTTTTAAAACAATGAATTTCCCTTTCTTTGCACACTCAGGATTTTAGTTTCGAAAGTGTTTTATTTTTGTTCTGATCTGATAATATTGAGATTCTAAATTTCTGTTCTGGTATAGGAATATTAAGATTCCAAATTACACTACTCAATTTTAAGTTGTTCTTTTTAATTTAATATCTACTTATTATCATAGAAATTATTCTTTTTAATATAATATATTGTTTATAATATCTATTCATTATATTTATTATTAATTATGTCTTTTAATATTAATATTTGGATTAAAAAAATTTGAAAGCCAGTCTTATTTTTTTACACCACTTTCCATTTAATTAATAATTGCAATCACATTTATAAAAAAAATTGTTTAACTAAATTAAAAATATAGTAATAAATTAATTAATAAATTAAAACTTTAAAATTTCAAATTTTGAAATTTAGAAGACAATCCTAATCACTTTGTTTAAACATGTTCAATGTTTTCCTTGATCATTGGGAGCAATTCAATCAAACCACAATGGTCCCATAAGCAAGATCATCCCTGCGATTGAACCAAATAAGGTTTCTTGAATCCAAATTTTTTTTCACAATTGTATAATTGGCTTCTCTAACATTCTTGTTCGTATTGCATTCTATCAATACCTTAATAATCACGGGATCCGCCTCAAGTTCATCACTAGCGACCAAAGGTCATTTGCCAGCAGAGATTTCCCACTTCTATGGGCGTCAAATAAGACAAGATTGGGGTTAATTTCACGGAAGCAACTTTGTTAGGTGTGAACTCGAGAATTAGATTTTTGTTGATGTTTGCATTATGTCCTACAATGGAAGGATCTTTGTTGCAGTTGTGGTGTGTTTTAAAAGTGGTTATTTTTCTTTAAGGACGAGGAGAGTGTAATGTGGAGGAATTACCTTGTGGAGATATGAACAATTTTACCTAATCTCATAGTAAATACCAAATGTTTCGGTCTTGGAATATTGGAATCATAATGTATTCAATTTGTCCATTTCTTTTTCAAATTGTTTCTTTTAATATAATATTTCTTATTTCTCACTCAGGATCATGATTCATACAATATTTTTTTGTCTATATTTATTATCTATATCTATACCTATATATAAAGGGGATTCCTCTTCTAACTGCCATATAATATTATTTCAATTTTATTCTTAGATTTATATTTTATTTCATTATTTTAAAAATTTAAAAATATATTATTTCATTTTTTTAACAGTTTTAAATGTATAACAAAAATATATAACAGAAGAGATAACATTATTTTTAAAAATCAAAATTAAATATATCTTTTTCTCCCATCATTTTCTCCCATTATTTTCTCTCATCAAAGGATCTTTTCGTTTTTATATTCAAATTCATATTCAAAATATGAGAAGTCATTCTTACTTTCCACGACCATGAACCCAGGAACCCAGTAAGTGTTGTCTTTCAATTATAAAATAGAAGATGAAATTGCAAATAGAAGATGAAATTGCAATGTATGAATTTACTTTTATTTTTTATTTATTGATAATAATATTATTCTTATTGTGCTAATACATAAAACATTGAAAGGGAAAGTGCAATTGTCAGGTTGAGTGCCATGGCGGTAATGGATTCCGACTCAACGTCGAGTGTGGAACGGATGACCGTAATAACGAAGTCGGCGATTTTGATTGACTGACCGCAGACATAGGCAAGGAGAGAGTTGTTCGATGGGCCACCAGTGTAGAATTGTGGGAGAGTGGATTCATAATGGTAGTTGATTTTCAATTACAATGATTCCATTTAGAAACTGTTGCCACTATAAAATCCTTCAGGTTTCAAATTTTTTCAAACTTTTTAAATTTGAAACTTTTCAAAATTTTAAATTTTCAAAATTTTTAAATTTTAAATTTGCGAAATTTTTAAATTTCAAAAAATTTCTATTTTTCAAAATTTCAAACCCTAAAGTAAAACACTTCAAAAAATTTAAAATTTAAATTTTAAAAATTCTTAAATTTTCAAAAATTTTAAATTTTTTAAACCCAAAAAATCTTTAAATTTTAAAATTTCGAAATTTTCATATTTCAGAATTTTCAAATTTCGATCGAAATTTTGAATTTTAAATTTTTTTAAATTTTCAAATTTTAAAATTTAAATATAAACTGAAGGCTTTATAAACCCATCAAATATCTTTTTCGTTTTCTATTTTCTTATTCAAAATATTAGTCGTAATTTTGTTTCAAGAACCACGAAATCAAATCAACCAGTAAGTAGTGTTTTTCAATGGCTTCTACACAGTTGACTCTTGCAAATTCGTAAGTATGTATATAATTATTGTTTTGTGTTTCTTATAATAATTACCAAAACCATTCCATTAACAAGATTCTCCATTTTTTTGTTTCGTGAACATTTATAACTCTCTCAAATTAATCTTTTGATCTCATTACATTTTCTCTCTCTTATTTTCTCTCTATTCTTTGTATCTCTTTTCTTCCTTAATCTCTTTTAATTTTATTATATGCGATTTGCAGTTTGAAGAACTTTCACGCGTTATGGCTTGGGATTTGCAAGCTATTGTGGGATGCACCATTGCCCTAGCCACCACTATGGACAACCCGAATCTCATTCTTTCTCAAGGTTTTTGTGCTGAACAAGATGACCTACTTTGTGATTTTTGGAAATTCTCATAAACCAAAACGGTGCTTAATGAATTGGAAGAGATTTACAAACCTTTCTACCCTCATGTTCATAACAACCCTCATCCCATCATTTCATGTTTCCAACCTATCCCTCATAAAAATGCCAAAGAACTCAAACTATCAAATTGCACGACACGGAAGCATCTAAATGCAGAAGAAGGTAAGTCATTCATCCCACTGAAATTGAAAATTGATGGTACATGTATAATTTTGTTTTGTTACATTAAAAGTCAACCTCTTATGTAATATCATCAAGAATGAGGGTGGTGAAGCATATGACCGCGGCAGACACAAAAAGGGTAGTTTTGAATTTAAATTTTGGGCGATTTTGGTATTCACTCTCTTATCTCCCCAGAGTCAACTTTTCCTATCCATGTTACAAAGACTCATGGGAATGTGGAAAAATCATAAACCAATTAATGGTGACACTTTACTCTAGATGATGACGTTTGTGTTTTGGGATTATTATTTTACAATCACATGGTGATGAGTGTGCATTTGTCCATTGGAAATAATGAAGAAGATGAGAAGACCAAACTTTTAGTTAAATGGAACAGTAATGTTGAAAGAGAGGGTGAAAAAGGTGAATGATGTTTGCTCTGAATTTAATAATATTATTTATTCAATTTTACTATTAAACATAATTATATAAAAATAAAAAATACGGATACACAGGCACGTGAGTGCCTGTGTTCCCGCTAGTATTTATAATGGTCATGCGTATTTCATATTGTTATTTTATAATGATTTAAGTGTCTTATGAGTGTTATCAGGATTCACTTATTATGCAACACATGATCAAATATTGGGACAACAACATGTTTCTCCATATGACATTTTTATTACACGAATCATGACTCACAACGGTGTGAACTTATCCATCGATGTATAGGTGAAGCTAGGCTAGTCACACTATTTTGGACAAAAAAACCTTGGACAAGTTGAATATCTTTCAAGTAAACGGTGTTTAGCAACATGGTAGGGTGAACTAGGATGATGAAGAAGATGAGCAAAACCAACCAATACTCGACAATCATGTTGCAGACATTGCACCTTGAAACCCAATTCCCCATTATACTCAAATGCTTTCACAAATTTGGGATAGTATTGAGAAGTTGCAACAACCATTAAATACTTTGGACATTAACGCGAAAAAATATTTTGAGAGAGTTGATCAAAGAATTGACCAATTACAATAAAAATTTGATTATTCTCTCGAATGATAATTACGATCATATAATTATTTTTGTTTCATCATAGTATGCTACAATGTTATGTTCAATATTAATTAGACTTTGATACTTAGATCATAGTTTTTTTTTTAAGGTTTCTTTGCATTTACATATTTCGTTTAAATATTTTACAATTATAAATATTCTAATATTATTTATTTATTTTAAAATCAATTCTTAACAATTTTGTATATATTCATAATGTCAAATAATTTGTGTTTTTTAAACTAAATTCTGAAACATAACAGGATCTATATTTTAATCACATACTAGTCGTATGTACGAATAAGTAAATTATATTTTATTAACAAAAAGAAAATTATAATTTTATCAATTAAAAAGACTATTAATTATACTTATCGCAACACTCAATAATTTTCATATATTTTTTCTTCATTTTCATTCGCATTTAATTCTTTTTCCGTTAATCCAAATAATCTCACTCTTAATCTCCTTCAAATCTAACTTTTTTTTTCTTCCTCAAATCAATTTTTAAATTAAAAAAATACAAGAAATCCATTGTGGATATTGAATGTTGAAGCACTTGTAATGGTAAGATGATAGATGAAAGCTACTAGGGCCCTATTGCTTCTGCATATTCCAAAAGATGAACGCGGTTTCCAAACGCACTGTTCACATCAGTCACTGCATAACTTGAACGTGTAGACTCACCTATTCACTCAATTTTTCTCCACTGCACAATGACTTAATAGTAAATGTGGCAAGTTTACTTTGACTTTAGTTGTGTGAAAAGGCATAATTGAAAACTCAAAAGTTCTAAGTGGATTGCGTCTTAATGAGTTAACACCAAAATTTGTTTGATGCATTTTCTGCTGTTAATGTAACATGCATTTATTCTAACAACTATTGCATCAATCTTTCTCATTCATATTGCCATTGCTCTGCCTTATTGGAAGGACCAACTAAGACTCTTCACCTTTGCGTGGGGAATGGGGTGTTAAAATGCTCTAGGAATGTCAAATTTAAATCTATATGTTTATGTTAATTAAGGTTTACGATAATTAATATTTTTAATATACCATTTTATTTTCAATGAAAATATTTATAATTGATGTATAATAAACAAATAAAATTATTTCTAGGGGCTTTTATTTAGGTTAGGGTTTAGTGATCAAATATGATTTTCAATTTAAATGCATTAATTTAAAGTCATATATCAAAGACAAAAACATTTATAGTGCTAGACTCGTATAGAAACATTCTTTTAATTTTTTATACAAATATTTGATTCTTTAAATGCATAAAATAATTTACTAATTATATTATATTAAAAAGACCACAATTAAAAAAAATAGAGAAACTAAACTAATAAACTACAGTTTTGAAAATGAAAAACCAAAAAAAAATTATTAAATATTGTAAAATAAGGTTCAGTAAAAGGAATTTAAATATTAAACAGTAGAATTGAGAATTAAAACAATGAAATATAAATAAAAAAATCAACATGAAAAAATGGAAAGAAACAAGATCAATACTAAAAGAACTAAATATGATTCTTAAGATGAAAGAAACGAGATCCGTACTACAAAAATTAAATATGATTCTTAAAGTTATAAATGACTATAAAGATGAATTATTAAGGATAAAAAAACTTGTGAAAGAAATCCATAAAAGTGGTGACCACTAATTAAGGCTGGTAATATATATATCCAAATCCAAATAAAATTCATAATCTAAATCCATATTTTATATAAAAATCAATTTGAAAATTCAAATCTAAATATTTAGATTGGATTTTATATCAAAATTTATATTTTTATAAAAAAAAATAAACAAGCAATTTTCTCTTTGAATTATCAAACACTCCTCTCTCAACACTTAATTTTTCTTATATAATTATATTGACATTCCAATTAATTTCTTGAACCTTCAGTAAATAACCTCTTCTTATAATTGATTTAATCACACGTTTATAAATTCATCTTTCAATACTTCATCTTTGACAACAATTATTTTGTTCAAACGTGAAAAATTAACTTCCAACACTTCTATGTTTCACATTAATCGATATTTCTTAAATGTGTTGATTTGGTTTATTTATACATCATAAATAATTTAAGTCAATTAGTTTATATTTTTCTTTCTTTGATGGATATTTTCTATCAATGTCACAAGAGAATTTATTTTGAATTCTTAGAGAAAATTTACATTCTCTTATAAAATACTATATACTTCACCCACTTGCATTAAATGCAAGGTCGTCATTATATCTTTTGTCATGGTCCTTCAAAAAATAACATTTTCTTATACTCTATTTGGTCTTATCAAATAAAACCTTATTCAAAAATAGGTCAAGATTTACATCATATATTCAATCTACTAAAAAAAAATTATTAAATAATAATTAAATTTTAAAAAAAAATATAATTAATTATTATATTAACTAAAACTAATTTAGAAATTAAAAAATTATTTATATTTAAAATTATTTCTATTATTAATAAAAATTTATAAAATAATTTTTAAATATATATCTAAATTAATCACCTAAATTTTAGTAACTAATTATCATGTAAAAATGAACCTAATTCATAAAAGAGTCCCCTATTTACTTATGTATTCCTTACTTAACCCAGTTACATTCATATTCACATAATTATATTATTCCACTTTCAATTAGATAAAACAATTTGCACATTTTATTATACTTACTTTTATTTCCAATATAAATTTTATATTTATTTTTATTTTCGGTACTTGGAAGGATGAAATTTATATCTTATTCTCATTTGTTCAAATATTCATTAAATATCTATTTAAAAATTAAAATAAAGAAAACATATATTAATAAAAATTAAAAATTAAAAAAATTATGTGGAATCACAATGAATAAATTATAATTATATAAATTTTAAAATAAAATACTAAATAAATTATGTTTTTTAGTAATATAAAATTGAAACAATTATGATAAGAAAATGAAACTCATATGGTGAACTCATACACTTCTCTTAAATAGCGTATCCATATCGGACATACGTATTGGTGTCAACACTCGTACGACACTTTATTGGTGAAGTGTTCAATTCAAAAAATATTTGTTGGATTTCTGACCATTCTAACACGTTTCTAAAACAATTTTAAAAAGGATAAATACAATATTTTTTAAAAAAACTCAAATTTATTATATAAATTTTTATTATGATTATAAAAATAAAGAACAAAGTCTTTTGAACCAGTCATGAAAAACATATTCTGCTCTTAGAAAAATTTGAAACATATTTATGCACATACATATTTATTGTCGATTTATATAATTCATAATTATATAATATATATATTCAGTCCGTTTTTAAGCGGGTCGAATTTTGAAAATTACCTTGTTTTCAAATCCTTATTTTATTATTGAGCAACAAATTACAGCACTAAGTAGGAATTGAAGGAGTTGAAAGGACATTAACATGTGAAAGAAAACACATTAGAGATGGATTTAAGAATTAAACTATTGTAACTACCGATTTAGTGACACAGTGTCTGTTTGATTGTGTGCAACTCCAGTACCACATCTTTTATGTCCATTCGCTCATCAGGTAATTCTGCAGAACATAAAACTCCAATCCTAGCAAAGCCCACCAAACACTCCCTAATTTTGCTTTCCATCACCCTTCTTCCTTCTTCATTAGTTGGCACAAGCAAACGTGGATCTACTATCTCACTGATTCCTTCTGGAATTGCCATTTGGCAGAATTTGTGTAGGCTTAGAGCTTCACCAAACATGGCATCAGTAGGTTTCCTTCTGGTCAGCATCTCCAGCACAACAATTCCGTAGCTGTAGATATCTCCTTTTGCTGATACTTTGCACCCTGTTCCGTACTCTGTTTCCACAACCATTTTTTTATTGCAACAAATTAAATACATATAACAAAATTAGAGAGTAATCAGTAATAAACTATACCCAAATGAAAATAATTTATCTTTAACAAAACACAAAGTCAATAAGATAATTTATGTTGATGTTGGCACTAGGTAATTCAAAAAGATAGGTAACATTTTAAAGGATAGAGAAACACTTTACCTGGTGGAACATATCCAATGGTTCCTCTAATTGCAGAGGAACTAACCTGATCTCTGTTGGAATGTCCCGTGGTCACATGAAGGAGCCTTGCTAACCCAAAATCTCCCAAGTGAGCAACAATGTCATCATCAAGAAGAACGTTGCTTGGCTTAATATCACAGTGAACTACAGCTTGCTCAGATCCATGATGAAGATAATCCAATGCATTAGCAACATCAAGAGCAATGTTTAGCATAAGTTCAAGGTTGAGACTGAAATTTCTAGACTCGAGATCTTCGTTGTTGTGCAGCAAACTTTCTAGACTGCCATTGGGCATGAAGTCAAAAACTATAGCCTTGAAATCTTTACCATTATAATCAATACTTGAACAACATGTCAAGATGTTGAGAAGGTTCCGATGCATGATCCTTCCTAGAACCTTGCACTCAGCTACGAAACTCTTTGATGCCCCACCTGTTTCAAGATTCAATACCTTGACAGCAATGGGTCTTTTGTAAGGGAGAAGAGATCCACAATATACAGAACCAAAGCTTCCGGACCCTACCAAATTGGATGAAGAAAATCCGTTGGTTGCTTTATGCAGCTCTCCATAAGAAACCTTCACGTACCTATTTTTCGGAGACCATAAAGTCAATGAAGTTTTGGTCCTTTTCCTGAACAAATAGAAGCTGATAAACAGTGTCAAAGTAACCAAACCAACAACAACGGCAATTGCAATGATGAGGATGAGTTTCTTTCTAAAAGACCACTTGTGTTTCTCGGAGGGCAACTTAGAGCATGCAGGAAGCTTCAGTTGAGGTATTCCCCCACAGAGATCCTTATTTCCAATGAGTGAAATTGCTGTAACATTATTAAAGACACCTCCTGTAGGAACCTCACCATAAAGATGGTTAAAAGACAAGTTCAGAGTATTCAAATAACTCAACTTTTGTAGTTCACCAGGGATTGTGCCAGAGAAGCTGTTGTTAGAAAGGTCTAGCATTTCCAGGGATCCTAAAGAGCCCAAAAACGAAGGTATGGTTCCCCGAAAGAAGTTTGATCTCAGCACGAGTTGTGTTAATGCGGAACAAGCTCCAAGTTCTTGGGGAATTTCACCAGACAACTTGTTTTCGTATAGATGTAATAGGGAAAGGTGCTTCAAGTTTCCAAACTCTAAAGGAATGGAACCAGTGAAAGAGTTGTTGGATAAGTCAAGATTTATCAAGTCTTCTAGGTTGCCAAATGTTTGATTAGGGATATTCCCACTCAAGTTGTTGGTGGAAACACCAAATGACTGCATTCGAGTGCAGTATTTGAGGCTTAAGGGAATGCCTCCAACAAATCTATTTGTGTGCAGATAAAGTTCAGACAACATAGTAAGATTACCAATGGCAGTAGGAATATTACCAGAAAATTTGTTTTCTTGCAGAACCAATCTTACTAGATTTTTAAGCCTTCCAATTGAATCTGGAATAGTTCCCTCTAGATAATTATCTTCCATGATGAAGTCAGTTAAACCGATTAGCTGTCCAATTCCTTCAGGTATCATTCCAGATATTTGATTCAACCCCATACTAAGCGAAGTGAGGTGGGTAGAAAAATTGCCGATGAGATCTGGCAACACACCACCAAATTCATTCCAATCCAAAAGAAGTATCTTCAATTGAGTACAATTGGTTAAAGAGGAAAGGAAATCCAAATCACGAGCTCTGCCACTTCCAAAACTATTGCGACTAATGTCCACCAACTGAAGTTTATTTAGGCTTCCAAAAGTGGAAGGAATTGGCCCACTAAAACTATTTGAGGAAATATCAAACGCTTGCAATCCGGTGATGTTGGATATTGAAGACGGGAAAGTTCCACTGAACTGGTTCACTGCAACGAAGAATGCTCGAAGGTTTGGAAAAGCAAGTTGCATTTTTGATGGAAAAGTACCAGATAACTGGTTTTCCCCGAGAACAAGGACTTGAATATTGGAAAGATTATAAAGAGAATCAGGCACTACTCCTGACAAATAATTTAAACCAAGATACAGCTCTTTCAAATTTGATAACCGACCCAACACATGTGGTATACTTCCCACCAAATGATTTCTTGCAAGCGTGATATTTTGGAGGGATGAAAGATTCCCCAAGGAAGGTGGAATAGTACCAACTAGATCATTGGCACCAAGAAGCAACATATTAAGCCGTGTCATGGATCCAAGTCCAAACCAGGAGGGAACTTTTCCAGAGAGTTTGTTGTACAACAAGTTAATCACCTCAAGTTTAGAGCAGTTGGTAAGGTGTATAGGAATCTGACCATTTAGATTGTTGTGGCTCAAGTCAAGAACCTGCAACCTCTTTAGTCGACCAATTTGTGTTGGAATTTCACCATGCAAGTTGATCTTGGAAAGAATGAGGCCTCTGAGGAAGGTTAGATTTCCCAAGGATGGTCCAAGAGTACCATTCCAGTTCTGATTTTCCAAGTGCAAGACAGAGACTCTCATGTGGCGATGTCCGCATGTAACACCCTGCCACTCACAGAAATGCAAAGAGTGATTCCATGATGGAAGAGAATTAGGCACTCCATTGGTAAGCTTCTTCTTCAAAGCAAGTAAAGCCACCTTATCATTCTCTGAACTCAAAACAAGAGCAACCGTAGCTGGTGCCATGTTCACCAAGGTTTGTGAAACAACACTCAGAAGAATCATTATTACAGTTAGAGCCATTGTCTTGCATGGAGTGTGCAAACATGAAATGTGTATCTTTTATAGACTTTTTTATTTTATTTTTTGCATAGACCTTAAGTCATTTATTACATAACTTAATTGTTGACTAAACTTTTCTCCACTGCATTGACTTGATTATTTAAAAAAATATATTTATTAATTTTTCATAATTTCATTTTGTTTTTAAAATGAAACATATCAGACTTTGTTTATCAAGTAAATTAAATTGATGTGAGCTAATTAGAGATCGTTATGCTTATTGAAAAATAATTAAATGAAACTTCTAATTAGCAATATGATTTCATCAAAATTATGTTTCTTTAAAAGTAGAGAGAAATGTATGAAGAAATAGAAGAATGTTTGGAATAAAAATTGTACAACAAAAAAAAGGACACCTGGCCTAACATAATTTGATATGAGAATCCACTAATATATGTACAGTTGTCTATACACAAAAACTGCAAAACAGAATATACATACATAAAAAATATTATTATTATTATTTTAAACAACTTTCAAAAATAAAAATGTATATATAGCGTTCGATGAAGCTTAGATAGTGTTCATAATGAAAAAAAAAAACATTACGATTCAATTTTTTGATGTATGTGAGAGGATGTATAATATCAATGAATTTATTCTATAACTAGGTTTATATTTCGTCCTAAAAAAACAAATCAAAATGAAAAAAATACACGTTGGTTTTGTTTCAAGAAGTGGTAAAAGAACTAGAGTTGAAATGATTAAAGTCCCGATTTCTTATTTGCCCCCATTCCCAAAATATATTTGGGTGAGTAATTTGTATGTTTAAATGGTTAAATATTAATTTTATTTTTATTTTAATAAGTAATTTTGGTTTTTTACTACTAAGTTTTTAAATTTTGATGTTTATTTCAATTACCAATTTTGTTTAGATTTATTTTGATCTAATTAAAGCTTAGACCTATCGCATTTATACAATTTATTCTATAAAGGAATAATTTAACTAATTATATATATATATATATATATTTAAGACTGGAAAATTTATTAAAATTGTATTTTTTAATTTTAGATATTAAAATGAAAAATAAAATAAAAATTACGAATATAAACTAAATAAAAAATCTGTTTTTTTTTTAAAAAAAGGCATTATTAAATAATGAAGAAAATGGAATTAAAAGCTAATTTTATTACTGTTTTAAAAGATAGGAATGAAGTGGCAAATTTGACATTATAAAACATTGGTTGGTGGCAATTAAAAGCTAATTGTATGGAAAGTTTCACAGTTTTTCTCCGAAAGGTGACTGAGACAAGTCCACCCAAACTTTAATTTCTGTCTGCTGCTTACGCACACAAGTCCACCCAAACTTCTTTCACAAGTTCAACCTTATTCGTGATTATATTTAATTATTGTGTATGAGATATTGAACTCTTTTCAAATTTTAATTTTATCATTATAATAGAGTAGAATAAAAAATTTATATAATATGAAATTATTATTTTGCATATGAAATTTTTTAATCATAAAAAGATGCTGTGACGATTAAAAAAAGTATAGTAGAACTAATATAAAACCCTTCATTTTATCTCTATCTACAATATCAATGTTTAGACTTAAAATATGTCAAGAAAATATAAGATATTTAATTTATAATAATTATTTTGAATTTCAAGTTTAAGATAGTTATTTTTGTTGATATATTAACCGTGTATCTAAATTAAACTAAAAATAATAATACATAAAACAATTAAAATATGTTTTTACCTATCTCTTATACAAATATTTTAAAGTAAAAAAATAAAATGGAACAAGCTTTGTAATTTTTTATGACTTAAATAAAAAATTATTTGCAAACTAAACAAAATTTTGAAACTTTTGAAGGTATGTTTCACAAAAAGTAATTACGGAGTTGTTAAAAGGTAAATAACTAAAATCTGATTTTTACTTATAGTTATTTTATTAAATTATTGATTTAGAAATATTTGATAAAGTTAACTATTAAGTTAACTTTAAATTGTAAGTTTAATTTTGTTGTACAATCAATATAATTTTGCAAGTTTATTGTTTGTAGAGGAACATATATCCTTAAATAATTAGAGTTTTAGGTTCAAGATCAATCAATCCAGTGAGATAACTTTTACGATTTTAGTTTACAACTTTACATTTTAATTCATATTTAATTTATTTACTTTAGTTACACGTGTGCCCTTTATACGTGCCCTAGTTTTCAACAACGTAATATTCGTCCTATTTCATATTATTTTAATTTTTTAAAGATAAAATAGAGGTTTAATAAAATTATTACACAGTATACCAACTTTCTTTTAATAAACAAAACGTAATTAGCTGATATATCAATAAGAGTTGATAAAAAATGATTTTTTCTTAAATTTTAGAGTAAAATATATTTTAGAAGAAATTATGAGTGTTATTTTAGAAGAAAAATAACTGTCATTTTATGTAGTATTTTGTAAGATGCTACTTTAAATAACATTTTAACTTATAGTTTCAGAATTATCATTTTCTATCCTTAAAATATTTATTATTTTTACTATTTTTACCCAAGGAGGAATTCTATTATTCAAGTTTAGCTTTTGTTATCTGGTCTACATATTTTTTGTATTATACAGTTTATTTTAACTATTCATTGTTTACGTATTTATTTATTATTTAACACTACATTTATGATATTAATATACAGTCAGAGTACCATTTAAGCAATACGTATTTAAATTACTGTGCTTATCTATAATGTCTATCATGTTATTTTCGTTTTAAATTTAATTGAAATACTTTAAAATATAAGATTGAGAAATATAAAAAAAATGAAACCAAAAAAATAATTACAACAATTTTAAGTATAAATAAAAATTATAAAACTTTAAGATTAATTTAAAAACTAAGCTTGTAATTGCTCAAGAATGTTTTTATCTAAAAAATAAATTAAGATTTATAAAAACATTTATCTATTATTTAAATAGATAAATGTAATACCTCATTTTTAACCACTTTCCCTTTTTCAACTAGAAAACTACATCCGAAACAGAGTTAACCTTTTCAACCTTAAACTAACTTATATAACTTTTGCCAAACAAAATGTAAAACGCGGGTAATCCTTGAACTTTAAAAATAACATGATAAATATCTTGCTTTCAAAATTTAAAGTATTTTTTCCATTTTCCATCCATTGTACGCTGTGAGAAACTGGAATTTAAAATTAAAAAAAAATGTTCATTGTTAATGAATCATGAATAACTAAACTAGGATGTTTGCAGCCTAAAAAATTGACGTTTGATTATTCACCCGGCATGAGCCAACGTTGAAAGTATAATTCACCAAAAATCCTACCTTCTACTCAGTTTTAAAATTTTCTAGCAGTTTAAAGCGACACTGCCAGAGTTTATGAGGCCATTATGTCTAGAAACTTGTGAGGGTTTCGTCGGTAAATGGGAAAGGGTATGGGAGGCATACCAACAAGCCTAATAGCAAAACTATTATTCCAATGGCAACATATTTCTCACCAGGATCAGTTATTTCCTCAGAGAGTGGAGCAATTGGACCTCTTTGCAAGAAGAATATGAGAACTACCCAGTAGAAAGCAACATCATTAAGCAGTGACGAGAGTCCCAGCAACGCAATTGAAACTCCTGTGATGCGTAATGAAGCCTATGGAATAGACTGAAAGTCAGTATCTTCATGTAAAGGAAACAAAGGAAGCAATTATGTGATGTAAACTAGTCAAATATTATCATGATACTGACAAATCAAGCTTTGCTTGTAAGAGTTTTCCTTGTTCAAAAATATTACTGAATCTTGTACCTTTCTTCCCCATAGGGCAAAAGAAATTCGCCCTCCATCAAGCTCTCCGGCAGGAATGCTGTTGATGGCATTGATAAGGAGTCCTGCCCAGGCCCAAATCACAAGAGGGTTGATAGAAATTGCAGTTCCTTCCTTGAGAACGTTACCAAGAAGCAGCTTTGCTAGAAAAGTAAATAAACTTTGTTATCACATCTTGATAAAAGTATCAAGTACATCGGGCAGCCACGGGATTTAATTTGTTGCTCTTCTGTAGTAGTAACAATAGCAAATAAATGCTCCTTTGAAATTATTTTGATAAACCCAAAAAGGAATGCAGACACAGTTCTATCTAAATTTCTTTATGCTTACTAGAGTGAGTAGCTTACCAATACCGCCGGCAAGAAACGACTCGTGAAACACAGAAGCATCAACAACAACACCAATACCATCACTGGGAGGCAAGACAAAACCTAGAAGAAGAAGCAAAAGACCCAAGCAATAGCCAGCTATTGGTCCAGCAGCTGCAACCTTGAGCAGATCTTCGCGATTGGGTACTATGTTTCTTATCCTCGTAATGGCACCAAAGGAGCCTATCTGCCGACCAAATTACGCATCAGAATTTCTGTTTCTTTTGTTAAGATGCTAGAAACTCTACATATCAACGAGAGAAAATTTGGCCATTTGCCAATATCTAATTGTACATATCAGCAAATTGTCCGTTTTGAATATTGACACCAAATTATACCATATTAGATTAGTTAGCAATAAACATACAAAGAAAAGACATAACTCCATCCCCAAAGTTCCACAATATTAACCAATCTAGGAGAATTAAGATGAATGCCGCCATTTTCAGACACCGATAATGTTAGTAGGTATTTATCAAAGTCCTACATGAATAACATGAAGAAGGAAAAAATAAGAAACTGCTAATAAAATACAGAGTTGATTTGAGAGTTGTCATCACAACTCAATAAATTTCTTAGGTGTATGGGGGACTTGGATGGTTATGTATCATGAGAGGGTTTGAAATTCACAAAAGGATTTGTAATTGTTTTCAAAAAAATTGCATGAGAAGGTGTGCTTCTTCTAGAAGAGATTATTTTCCGGTTGTGATTACCAATAGTGGCATCACAGCTGAGGTTCTAATCAAGGGAGGAAGTTTGCCATGAGCATAGTCAACTTTGCGTCTGTCAGTGATTATTTTCCTACTTTGTAAAATGTACCAAAAGGTCTTACTAATACATACCAGATGAAAAACATGATACCCTCGATTATTGTCATTAAATTGAAGAAATATCTTTTTACCAAAAAAATGATAGAAGATAAAGAATTTTATCTTATAACCTGCCAGCTAGGAACAAAATACGGGACCCCAAGTTTAACTCCACAGTCTTTGGCAGCTAAAAAGTGACCAAGTTCATGTACCCCCAGAATAAGTGCGGTAACAAGGGCTCCAGATAGGCCATCCTTTAACAAGTTCAGATTGTCAAAAGCGGATCTGGAACATTAAAATTAGTAATTTGGTGAAACATCAAAATGTGAAGTAAACTAACAAAAAATTTCTTATATGTAGAATAGTTATTCATAGACATTTAAGAATATAAATCTTTAAATGGAAATCAAGTGCTAAGCCTGTGCACACCAATCTAAACTTTTGCAGTAATTAGAACCTATAATATATGGACAATACTTACACTGCCATTTGGTTCGAAAAAAACTTCTGTTTTCCTTTTTTATATTTTCACTTTTAATTACAAGAAATTAAACTTATTTTCACCTTAACTAAACCAAGCTATTTCTAAATTTCATTTAATAATTATAAATGCATACCAAATTGAAGCATCTATGATATGACACAACTAGTCAAACAGGATAATGACAACAAGACTAATGAATTATTCCTATGAAAGCTGGACAATAATTCATCACTAGTTAAAGTATTTTAAAACGAGAAACGATGTGGGAAATGCCACTTTTTTTTTGTAATTAAAAGTAGGAAAAAAAAACTTCTATTAAACCAAATGACATCTAAAATTCACTTTATGGTTATATGTGCATACGAAATTGAAGCATCTATAATATGAAACAATCAATCAATCAGGGAAATGACAACAAGAAATAAAGATTTATTCCTATGAAAGGCAGACAACAATTCATCAATAATTAATTTATTTTATGAGACCATCCTATTTAAGAATCATACAGCCTGGAAGATAAAAATTTGTTTACCTAAACAATGTATTTGTGATACTTCCCTGAACTTATTACTCAAGCGAAGGAGTATACAGAACTGTATCAGTATAGCAAACAAAGCACATGAAACAGTTCGGTGTGACACTACACTCTTGCCTAAGAGATAACAGCGTATGAAGTGACAATTTAAGGCATAAGGAAACAGCTCACAATAAATCGGATTGCAAAGCAGGAACATTGCGAATAAGTAAGGTAAAAACCGTAACCAGTCCAAAAGCTCCAGCAGCAAACCACTCAGGTACAGCTGCCATTATAAGTAACACCAGAAGTACAAATCATGAGCTTTACAAAAAAGAATTTTTGATCCACAATGTTGCAAGAGCTAAGACAAGTACCAGTTGTCTCTGGTTGTAAGGTTGTTCTTGGAACTACAACAGCCACTGGCTTATCATCCTCTGGATTTACTAAAAGGAAAAGCTTGTACTCATCTCCAAATTTATCCTACAATAATAATCATGCATAAATATAGTTCAGACACTGATTTAAACTGGAATCGCTCACAAAACCACTTAAGCAAAGAAACAGAAAATATTACATACTTTCAATCTCTTAGAGATTTTATCATAACTTTTAGCAGCTTGCCCTCGCAAGTTTCCTTTGAACAACACTCCACCCTGGCAGAAAAGAAGGACCCAATCTTCATACAAGACCTCTTCACAAACGGAAAAATACATATATAGGAAAGATAGGCTCACACCTCGTAAGGATCTTGGCTTGTTACAAAAAAAGTATCGAAGCCAAAAACTTGGTTCCTAAGAATTTCGATTGCTTCCTTGGGAATTTGTATTGCTTCATCCAGTTTCTGAGGCTGTTAGAAAACATAAAGAACAGAAACAAGGAAAAATTGAAAAAGGAGAATGCCTCTTCTGAAGGAGGAAATACTTAATACAAAGTAATCACCTTCACACCTGGCAGAGGTGATCCACTGGCAACTTCATCGCTATCCACATTCTGTTTTAACCATAAGCCCAGAGAATGAGAGATAAGAAAACTATCATATAATGTTCCTAACTTCAAATGACAATTTTTTTTTTTCATCTTTTCTCATTTTGTGTACTCAAACTAAAATTGAGTCCATGAAGGAATAGTTATAATATTTATTAAGGAGATTATAGCAGCATACAAAATTGATACAATCAGACTGTAAAAAACTAGGTCCCATTTTAAGGATTTAGTTCTGACAAATTGCAGAGACGCCGACTTATCAAAAACATTTTATCATAGCTTTAAAAAAACGTACACATTATAAGTAAATAAGAAACGAAATCAATTGCGTACGACAAATTCTTCAGAGGCTGAGGCTGTTAGAAAACATAAAGAACAGAAACAAGGAAAAATTAAAAAAGGAGAATGCCTCTTCTGAAGGAGGAAATACTTAATACAAAGTAATCACCTTCACACCTGGCAGAGGTGATCCACTGGCAACTTCATCGCTATCCACATTCTGTTTTAACCATAAGCCCAGAGAATGAGAGATAAGAAAACTATCATATAATGTTCCTAACTTCAAATGACAATTTTTTTTTTCATCTTTTCTCATTTTGTGTACTCAAACTAAAATTGAGTCCATGAAGGAATAGTTATAATATTTATTAAGGAGATTATAGCAGCATACAAAATTGATACAATCAGACTGTAAAAAACTAGGTCCCATTTTAAGGATTTAGTTCTGACAAATTGCAGAGACGCCGACTTATCAAAAACATTTTATCATAGCTTTAAAAAAAAGTACACATTGTAAGTAAATAAGAAACGAAATCAATTGCGTACGACAAATTCTTCAGAACATTATGTTCGTGAGTAACAGCCTTTATAGCAGTCTTCAACAAGAAGATAATGAACAACGAAAAGGGTGTGCGTGTGTGAGTATACTGAACGAACTTTGGCAACATATCTGTATCTGATCAAACTTATAATGGAAGTTAACTAAGCTAAACATCACCTGCACATCATTCTGATCCTTATTTGCATCACTAAATTCATTTAGTTGTTCTCCATCTACAGGTGGAGAGATACTTTGCTCAGAGGAATCTTCCGAAGGTAGTGTTTCTCCATTTTTATATGCTTCGTTCTCCTAGGTCAATTAAAAATTGCATATTGTCAAGGTAAAAGTATGAAGAGGAAAGAAATGTCTACATTGTGTTTAAGTGCAAACAATATAAGGAAAAAAATCATATTTATTTTTATCCAAATAACAAAAACATAACCCATTAAATTATGTTGAATTTAAATTTGCTGAAAGGTCCATATTGCAATTGACAATTTTTGCCTTTTTGACCCCCTTTATCTCTATTTCAACATGAGTTGTTCTTAAGGAAAGAAATTTGTTCATTTGAATTAAATTTTTGTCTGAATCTATCCATGTGACCCATTAAAGTAAAGCAAAGATCCCTTACACATTTTTTTTTTTCATTTACGAGACTCAACAGATTACCATAGCTGAAGAAAACCTAGTTCCTTGGCTCTTGGACCAAAAGTTATTCATTCTGTATTTCAATTTTATCCGTCTCTTGGTATTTTCATAAATTGAAATTATAGACCATTAATGGAACGTAAGGGCAGTATAACTCATCCTCATACTTCTCCTTCACAATCACATATCATTAGGGAGTTCCGACTCTCATCAAATTGTGCTGAAATGCGGTAAGCCTATAGCCTTTGGCTAAGTTGATAAAGACAAGTAAATGTTCACGAGTGTCATCAGCACATTGACTAATAAATTTAAAATAAAATATTTAACGAAAAATATTTATTATATACAAAACACAGACACTATATTAAAAGTATTAAATACTACTTAAGCATTGTCTTATTATCATTCCTTAGCAGACCCCAAAAAGAGAACCATGCAAGAAATATCAATAATGGAAAGTTAAATTGAATTCAAGTCAAAAGTCTTCATGATATCACACTTCAATTTCTGAAGCTTAATGTGAGCTAAAACGAACATGCTGATTCCTGAAGATAAATTCAGCAACAAAAGGAGTTAAAAAAAGCAGAAACAGGTAGCACACGGAAAGAACCTTCTCGTCGTTGCCGTTCTGTGGCTCAGTAACACTACAAGCTATCCCTCTCCTCCGGCTGGATCTATTCCAGTTGAAAACCGCAACAGCATTTGAAGCCAAGTCAGTAACAATCGGAAAACGGAACGATTCCCGCAACAAAGAAAAAAAACTCGTACCTACCTCGGGTTCCGAAACAACTTGAACGAAGTAAACCGACGACGCGAATGAGGAAAGCCGCGGGAGTGGTGAAAACGGAGATCAAATTCGAAGCAAGAGGTACAGCGCGACAGAGGAAGGAGGAGATTCCCGCGAAAAGCTGAAGGAGCTGCTAGCGAGAGACTCATGGTTCCGTTTGGAGCGAGCAGTGCCTCTAATTGAGATGAAACCCTAGCGCCATTGAAACGAATGAAGATTGAAGAAATCGGTGGAGAAGATGAAGCAGTGGCAACAAAGAGGAACCAATTATCCGCTATATTTTTTCTTAAATACCTGCGCCATGATATTTTCTGCAGTTTCTGGGACAAATACGAAGCGGGCGAAGTTCCGAAAGCCAATCAGCGTTTGACACCTAAGCGGATTAAACGACTAGATAGAATCCTTTTGTTTTTCTTATTCAATTTATTTTTTATTTGAATTTACAATGTGGAATATAGACAGGGCACGCGTTTGTCCTGAGAATTTTTTGTCCTATTATCGTATACAATCCTAAAGATATATATAATTATTGTAATAGCCATGTTTTATTAAAAAGAACAACAACTACGATAAAAAAAAAAAAAAACAGGGAAGCACAACAAAAATACTATCTCAACAAATTGATATACTTTCATTTCATATAAATAGGAAAAAAAACTAATAAATTTTGTATAAATTTAACAATAACTATATTGTTCTGGAGATTTGAATGATAATTTATTATTTATAAATCAAGATATTTAATATTGTAATCTTCCTTAAAACTTCAAAACTTGTTAAGATTAATATAATTGTTTTTTTAGAAGATAATCATAAAACTAAACGATAAAAACATATAGATCACTAAAGTTGCTTTTACATCTTTTGACAAAACATAGAAATTAAACTTTTGTCAATATACTTAAAAATCATCTATGTATTGACTACTGTGTTGAATTTTTCTTAATATAATTTAGATTAAAGTCCTACTGCATAGTTTAGATTTCAACTTCATTTGCCCAGAACAGAACACGGAAAATTTTAACTATTAGTGAGAGAACTATTTAGTTGCACTTTTGTTTAGGAACTGAAGTTAATATTAGACAATGTAACAAAAATAAATCAATTGAGACATCTTCAATGTCTCATGAATAATACAAGTTGATACTTATGACCCTAGCTTACTTACAATGGCCAAGAGATTCATTTACATGCATTCTGGCTTTTCATCCCATCTACTCTGGCGCCTTCTACTACTGCTACTTTCAGGAGCTTCATACTGCCCAATCATCTTTTCAATTTGTTCAGATAATTGTGGAATTGGAAACTGGACATATTCCTTATCCTCGTCACTACCATTACCAATCCATCCATAGTAACCTTCACGCCTGTGACTTGGAAGATGATTAAATGCTTTTGAAGATTGAATCATAGGAGCCTTGTCAGAAGTGCTCTTAACTTTGTTGACAATGGTGCTATCATTGATTCTTTTGCCATTATATGCAGGCTTTTGCTCATTTTTTGACTCGTTCATGCCTTGTTCAGGTCCTTCTCCAGCAGCTTGCAAGGCCACATCCCCAACATCTAGAGACAAATTGGCAGATTTAGCATAACCAGAAGAAAAGTCAGAGTAAGTTTTTCTTTACCCTTACTCGGAAATTAGACATTTTTTTCAAATGTGATGCAGTTAAGCAGCAAAACTGTTCTGTGTTTGAATTTAGAACTTTTGTTTTGAATTACAGAAGAAACTTCAACTTGTATCTCATTTAGTTCAGTTTAATAAATTATAAATACCAGATAATAAGTCTAGTGAAGAAAAATACTTATGGATGTCATCCAAAGGGATATACCATAATACCAATTACCAACCTGATGTAGGAATTGAAAGTTCAGGAAGCTAAAACTGTTGATGGCAGTGAAGAGTTATGCTAACATATTTCAAATGGGTGTAATTGAGAGGATGTAATAAAATTACCAGGTAATGCATTGCCTTGATATCTGGCTTGAGTAGATAAGTCCAAACCATCTCTAGTATGCATTACAGTGTCCTCAGACACCATTCCAGAACCAGAAGAGCCAATATCAGAAATCCCAGCAGATGGTGTCACATTATTAACACCATCCTACAAATAAAGTACAATCACTTTCACTAAAAAAATAAGTAACATTGACGAGAAATTTTTCGCAAAATTCATTTAACTGTACATTCAGTAGATGCTAAATTTCTTACCTTATCTTTTCCTGCAGAATCTTCTTGTTTGCTAAGCAAGGTCTCGATTAAGAGCTTGTAAGAGGTCTCTTCAATAAAGGGCCATCCTTGAGGTCCACCATACACCTGAAGAAACCCATCCAACCCCACAGCTTAAAAGAAAACCATAACTATAAAAACGAAGCATTTAGCACTTTTTTCCTTTGAATCTTAAGAGAAGAGAAAACCAACATCGAGAAGCTCGTCAACCGTTTCTCGAACTAGTTTTATCCCAAATCCAAATTGGCGCATTGCGTCCAGGGCAGCATCCTTGCGCGTGAAACCCGTCATCCTCTGCAGACAAAAGAAAATACCATTAAGAGAGGGAACACTGGCAAACACATTTAAACAATAGAAAAAGAAAAAAACAAAACTTGATAAACATATCACGAAAGAAATACAGAAATATTAGGAAAAAAAATAAGGAGGATGAGACATAGGGGAAAATGAACTAGAAAGCATGAAATGAAGGACCTTTCTGGGTTGTCGTGCTCTTGACGCCATTTCCAAGCCTCCTTTCAGCGCAGGAAAAAAAAAAAGCCCTTTCTTTCCTTGAGGTTGAGTTGGTGGGGAAAGGAACACGGTGGATAAAATGGAAGCGAAAAACACTTAGAATTTGAAATGTGTAACTGGTTCGGTATTCTCTGCGAACTTCACTTTCTTCTTGCTCCCGACCCACCAACGAGACACACTTCTACATAACAAAAGGTTTCATGAGACTGTAATATTACAGCTTATATATGCACAGTACTCAGAAAGGTGAACAAACCAACATCTTTCATTTACTACATTTTTACTTCGATTGGTTGTGAGAAAATAAACAGAGGATTGAAAGAGGGAGAGAAAAAAATAAGACAGAATATGAGTGGTAGAAGAAGTTGATTTAATAGAAAAAAAAAAGAATGAAAAATAAATTAAAAATGGAAAGTGTAAAATAAAAAATATTTTTATAATATGTAATTTAAAGTTATATTATTAATTATTTGTTATTATTTTATTTTGTTATGTTAAGTGTAGTGTTTCTAAAACCTTTTTCCTCATAATTTTCTCTTCTGTTCCTTTGCCTGAACCAAACTTACGTTATATTATTGAGAGAGTTTGACAACCAATCCATTAGCACTCAATTAAATTTAACTAAAAAAATAATTAATTTGAAAAATAAATAAATATATTTTGATAAACAAATGGTTATGAAATATTATCATGATATATAAATGCTAAAATTTCAATTAATAAATCTTTTATATATTATATTGTTTATAACAATTAATAATATTTCTTTCAGGTATACATTAGCAAGACTTGCCCAATCTTGGTGAGCCCACATCTGTGTGGGCTTTATTTATTCTACTTAGTTTTTGTTTTAGTTCTCTCCCCACATCTTGTTCACATTTATTTAATTTTTCATTTTGGCTTTAGGAGTTATTAACTATATTATTGATTTGTTGCATTTTAGTTTAATTTTAAATCACACTTTACGAAAAATCATACTTTCTATTTTCATATATTTCCACAGCACCAACACACTCTTTGCATGAAATGTATTCTAATGTAATATGTATAATTTTCTTTTATGCAGAAAATTGTTATTTTTATTTTATAAACGAAGATACGTTGATAAGGATAACACTTACAGCAATTACTATAAAATATTAATTATTCAAAAATAGTTTCTTTTAGATTTCGTTCTCATCTTAATTATTTTTTATCATAAAACTTAATTGAATATATATTTTGTTTACAACAAATAACAAAACAAAAGGCAAAATAATGAAAAAAAAAGTGCAGAAATAAAGTATTGTTATCTAAGTAAATTGACTCCCATGGAAGTGCTGCCTACTTTTTGGATTGCTGTTCAAATAAATCATTAATTAAGAATATAATTTGATGAGTTTTTCTTAATTTTTTCAAAAAAAGGAACTTATAAACAAAATCAAATTTAGTTTTTGTATAAAATAAAATTAGTTTATATGTAAACTTGTAAAAGCTCTCTCACAACTTATCTAATATTTTATTTTCAACTTAAATAAACTAATTTTAAACCATACAAAAAGTTAAGTTTATTTGAATTTTTTATTTTTTTTTTAAATAAAAACTTAGATATTCGTATAATTATATCATCAATATGAAAAAAACTAGTAAGTAATAGAATAAAAAAAATTGGTTAAAAATTAGTTTGAACAGAATCATTACAAATCATCTAACACAATACTAATTTAACTTTTTTTTAAATTAACCTAAAATACGTTTTGTTATTTTGGTTTTGGTTTTTAATATTACAAAAATCGTGTTTTTTTTATGTTATTTCCTGTATTATTTAATTATTATAATGACTATTTGGATCAGGTTTTAAATATTGATTTGGGCACTTTTAGTTGCATGTTTAAGCCACTCCAAGACACCCACATAACTCTTTGCATTGTCCCATCACTCCAATACACTCTCCAAAACTCTCGCGCGTGAGGAAGTTTTGAGTGGTGATACATCAAATAAAAATCACTCATTTTATAATTCAAAAGAATAATATTTTAATAATATTTATTTTATTTTTTAATTTAAAATTTTAATATATATAAATATATATATATTATTATATTATTAAAGTGAATTGTAATTTTTTTTAAGAAGTATCAAAATATTATTTTTCTAACAAATTTGCATTGTGGTACACGAAAGTTATAACTCCAATTATATGTAATATATTGAAAAAATCTAACTTTGGGATATTTATTTTAAAGTATATTTTTATTTAGTTATATGAAATTTATATTTATATTTTAACTGCACAGTGTTATATATAACATTTGATGAGTGCGAGGAGATTTGATAAAAGTCAATAAAATGCATTGATAAAAAAAGTAGGTATTGAAGAAAAGAAATAAATTTTTTACTTTTCTGCGGATGTACATTGATGAAAAAAGACTTCGTGTATCAAGTTTCATAATTTTTTCAGCACTAAAATCCATCGAAGTGAATAATAGATAGTGAACAATGAAGGAAGTAGGGAATAGTAAGATAGGAACGTAGAAAGAACAAAAGAGTAGGATTCTGAGTGAACAAAAGCCAAGTGTCTTACGTATTTATAACCAATCGTGACCCTTTTATATCTATTGTCTCAAACAACATGACGTTTCAGTTGAAACAATATATTCAATAATAAAGAGAGGAATAAATAATTAATAATGAATAATAATACTAAATAATAATAAAAAATTGATTATTTAGAAAGGAAAAAAAAAAACTCAATCATGAATAGAAGATAAAAAGATTACCTGCATATATTATATATTATATATATTATATATTATATATTATTATATTATATATTATATTGAAATAATAAATTGCTGCCATATCTAAGAGAAATACCTAGAAAGATTGTAAAGAGTGTATAAGGGATAATGAAAGACCACAATTCTTACAGCTATTTAATGCACCTTATTAATTAAAAATAAGTTAGTTTAAACAAATTTAGGTGAGTAGAATGAGAAATATATTATATGGTTTAAAAAACCTAAAATGATATGACTTCTCCCAATAAAACTATTAAAATATATATATATATATATATATATATATATATATATATAAAAGGGTGTTAAAAAATATACATACCTGTAATAATACATCCTTTGAAAGCAAAAAATTATTGCAATAAGCTTAAAAAAAAAATAGAAGAACATATCAGATATAGAAGTTGATAAGTAATATCTGGAATAATTATAAATTTATAAAATAATTCACAAACCTGTAAGTTTTGTGCCCAACATTCTTCCAAAAAATAAGCCATTATAGTAATTACACAAAAATTGTTTAACATTTTTTAACTATAACGTAACGTAATTACGCAATAGAAGGATAACGTCGAATAATGAAATCAACAATATTAAATAAACAGACTCAAAATGTACTGATACATCATAAAATATTCTGAATAGAAATTAAAAACAGTCATAGAAATGTCCAACAGTGATAGAAATACATCAAAAATCATCATTCATAAAACTTCCTTTTCGATCTTGATATTTTTCCTTAATACCCTTAATGGAACATCATCATCGACTGTGTGTGGTGGTGAAGCAAAATCTCTTTTAAGTCCAGGAGGAACGACTTCAGCACTTAACTGACTGTCACTCGCTAAGTCAACAGTTTCATAATGCAATTCAACAACTTCATTGGCAAATTTTTTAAACAAATCCTGCAACATGAAGTACAAATATTAGTAAGATTTCTATTTTTAAACTAATTATTTAAATATAAAATACTTGAGGAACTTCTACAAAGGAATCGTCTTGTTCGACATCTTTAATACTGCATAGTCTTTTCTTCTGAGATTGAAGTTCCTTTACAACATAAAAATTAAAGTTAAAGATATAAATAATTAATTTAGAAATAAAATGCAACACAAAATATATAAAATAAAATAAAAATACATACCACACTTTCAGAACCACCATTAGAAAATATTTGGATAATATTGTCATCAGTTCAAATTTTTTTGACACGGAATGATTGATCAAACCTGTTAGATTGATCTTTAACACAACCAACTTTAAACAACACAACTTTGTCTATCAAAAGACCAAATTCTTTGGGTAGTACACCAGAGTCAAAGTTCCAGAAATTAAAAAGAAGAGAAATATTATTATATTAATTTATACAATAACATTTTCATATATTCATCAATAGACATAACATAAGCATTATTGGAAAATTACCTTGTCATTACTTTCAAATAATTCCGCACAAGATTTATTGATCAGTGTAGTTGGTTGCATCTCTGTCAAAAAGAACAAAAGTGGTGAAGTTTGTTTCATCCATTACTCGCACCTTCAGCTTATACCTGAAATATAAAATATAAAAAAAACGTTAAGAAATATAATATAATAGATTTTACTAATCTGGAAAGTAATGAAAAGCAAATTATGGCGTTTACAAAGAATACCTTGGTTGCACTTTCATAACATGTTTATTACATTTTTCACAAAAAAAAATCTTTGAATCCGGATAAACGGCTTTATTGCATAAGCAAGCCGTGTACCACCATTCATCATTAGCTACAATATGTTTTATAGTAGCTAAAACAACAAAAGTGCTTTCCTGAAAACAAGAACAGGTTATGCAGTTAAGCATACATAATTGATTTAATTAAATTTTGCTAAAAAAATATAATTATACATCCTTGCAATCTTTCAGGCCTTGAATAGTTTTTCTTGGAATGAAGTGGATAAATTCATCATCAACATTTTGTTTTGCAGAATCACACAACTGACCGAGTCCTTGAGTAGGAGAATCTGTATTTTCCATCATCCTACAAATGTTAAATTTGTAGTTAGAATGTGTCATAATTTTCAAGTAATGAGTGACAAAAGTACGTATTGAAGTAACCTTTTCTTAAGTTCGTTTGCTTCTTTAGACTGTAAGTTATATTTTAATTTTGTACAATCCAAGCAGTTTTGTAGACAAACCTTGTCTACAATCAAAATAAAATACATTAGGTTATAAGTACATAAATTTAAGTAGAATAATAAAAAAATAAGTTACAGTTGCATGAGTAAACATACCCTGGAAAATCTTGACTTTAGCAAACTGCACACTGATGACCACATTTTGCAACTCTCCAGATGACAAAAATGCGTTCAGCTCATCAACGTAATTGCCAAATAATGTACACTCCATGTGCAAGCTGTTGTAAAAAAAATTTGAATTGTTTAAAACAAATTTTCGAATGGTTGAACTACAAAATTTTAGCTTACCCATCCGCTTCAATGGAAATCACATTTAACTTAGTTGATGAGCCTGTTCTATTAATCTCCTTCTCTGTGCCTACACCAGTCAGTAAACCAATAACATCTGGAAGAAGAAAATTATGTAAGCACATATGGAAACAAATATGTTGAACCAAAACCATTATAAGTAAACTTACCAACTAAATAATCAGTATCAAAACCAGGGGCTCTTATCACAGACATTGGGGTGTACTGAGGTATTGCACATGATACCAGTTCATTTCCTACACAGGTTACCTTCGTTCCAAACTGGAAATTAATCTTGTACTTGTGACGGGTTGTTCTATAAGATCCTGAATTAGTTGTCACACTAAAGAAATTGAAAGAATAAACCTTATCCTCAAAAATATGATTTTGAAATTTATAAATTAGTGTTTTTCTAACAGAAACATGAATTCTATCACCTTGGAAAAAAAGAATCAAGATTAAACATGATTAGAATAATTGATATTAATATTTAGATCAAACCAATAAGAAAGGAAATGATAAAACAAATCACCTCTTTATCTTGAATCACCATTTCCATTGAGAATGGAAACTTGCTTTTCTTGAAGTCCGACACAAACCACAATCGAATCACTTTTGCTATCAGAATCCAATTTTCATTCTTTGGATTGATATCTTTGATTGAATTTGTATTTTGTCTTAACAAAGACATTGTAAGATATTCCTTTTAAGAAAAAGGAAAATGCAGACTGCAAATGCTGGTGCTAAATGAGATTTCAAATAACATACCACGCATCTATTTATACAGAAGGATTGGTGCTTAATTATTTTGAAAAAGTAAAAAATAAGTAAAATATAGATTTCAAAATGAGTACGAATAGTAAGAAAAAGAATGAATGATTATTGATTTATACAATGTTTCATGAAAAGGAAAAGATTTTTGAAATAATCAAACCATAAAATGGTCTAATACATACGATAAAGTTAACATTGTGATAAAATTCTTAACTTTTAGGTCTTGGAAACAAAATCGCTTTTCCACTCAAAAGAACATCATTCTAATTTAAGCATTAACATTAATGAAAATGTTGTTTGACTTTAGAAAGAGAAAAATGCTACGAAGAGACTTTCACAGACATCTATCTATAAAAAATGACGTTATACAAACTGACGTACATGCAATATGTAAAACAGATGAAAACCAAAGTTCAAAAATTGGTCCATTTACAGAAAGATGTTCCAAAAATAGAAACTTCACATGCTTTTCTTTGCATATTTGCAAAAGACCTTTTCTGGTTTACAAAAAAAAGGAACCCTTGCTTTGAAAACCTATCTATAAAACACAGATTGAAAGCTTACAAAATTGATACTACGAAGATTGAGAATGTAAGTTTCATGAAGAAGGTAAAATGTCATAAATCTATACATAATCGAACAAAAAAACGAAAAAATCGTACCTGGGGGTTCATATAACGTGCAATCAGTTTCACAAACATGGAAAAAAAGGGAACCTTATGAAAAGGTTTAACATAGTTTGGGAAAAAATCACTATGCTAAGCAAAACATTCAGAGTAAAAATTCCAACAAAAGGTAACGTGGGGTTTAGGAAAGGACGAAGTTCTTACCAATTTCATTTCATGATACAGTATTGATTTCCCATGCATACAAAAGAACGAAAAAATCTTACCTTGGGGTTCATATACCGTGGATTCAGATTCACAAACATGAAAAAAAAAGGAAAACCTATCAAAGTAGCGGTGGCTGGGGCAGAGCAAATGTGATGGGGCAGAGCAAATGTAATGAACAAATAACACAAAATGGAAGAGAGGCGGTAAGTTTAGGTAATTGCATCTTTTAAGAAAATCCTTGTATTAGTTGCAATAAAAATCAATTCTTTAAATTTCATTAATATTTTTTAAATATTATTAAAGAATTTATTATAAAATAATTTATTATAGAACCTGTGTAAAGTATAATAGAACCTGTGTAAAATAATTTAAAAATGAAAAAAATAGGTCCTTTGAGAAGAAAGAAAAAAAAACCCTACACCCTCTCCCTCATCCACTCCCCACACTCAAAACCATGGAAAGAAACAGCAAAAACAATCCCTCCCTCCTCAAACTTGATTGTTGATGGACAAACTTGATTGTTGATAGACTTTTAGACAAATTTGATTTGACATTAACTTTATAGACTTAATCCTTCATTTGTTTAAATAGCATTACAATTAATATTCTTTATGTTAATATTATTTGATATTATTCATATATTATTAATATTATTATATTAGTTTTTTGTATTTGAATTCATTTTTTCAAGTTTAATATTTTCATTAATTTAAAAAATGGAATATTCCTATTTTTAACTTTGTTAAATAATTATTTAATTATTTAATACTATTAAACAATATTCAATTTGTCTTATTTTACAATATTTTCTATTTGAATTCATTTTCAAGTTTAATATTCTTTATGTTGATATTATTCATATATTATTAATATTATTATATTAATTTTTGTATTTGAATTCATTTTCAAGTTTAATATTTTCATTAATTATTAAAATGGAATATTGATATTTTTAACTTTGTTAAATAATTATTTAATACTATTAAACAATTTTCAATTTGTCTTATTTTACAATATTTTCTATTTGAATTCATTTTCAAGTTTAATATTCTTTATGTTGATATTATTTGATATTATTCATATATTATTAATATTATTATATTAGTTTTTTTATTTGAATTGATTTTCAAGTTTAATATTTTCATTAATTTAAAAAATGGAATATTGCTATTTTTAACTTTGTTAAATAATTATTTAATTATTTAATACTATTAAACAATTTTCAATTTGAATTCATTTTTAAGTTTAATATTCTTTATGTTGATATTATTTGATATTATTCATATATTATTAATATTATATTATTATACTCCATTTTTCATTATTTTAAATATTAAAAAAATGGAATATTGCGATTTTCAAAATTGATAAATTAATATTTCATGCTTTTCAACATTTTTCAATTTGTATTTTTTTAAATAAAGTACAAAAATATCTTTTGTATTTGAATTCATTTTCAAGTTTAATATTTTCATTAATTTAAAAAATGGAATATTGTTATTTTCAACTTTGTTAAATAATTAATTTGGGATAATGAATGAACAATCTAAGACATGCATCCTGTAGTGAACGAATACAACGAAAAATAAAGTAAATTAACAAAAATTAAGTAATAATTATTAAATACTTAACAACTAACAAATAAAATTAAATATTTGTCTTCGTTTAAAAACAACGACTGGAAAGGTTTAGCCTAAAAGCATAACAAAAAACTTAAAAGACTTGTTAACATAAAAAATTGTCCTCAAAACTTGTCATCAACAGCAAAACCCTAATATGAGAAGATGGGTTCCTGCTATCGCATTCAGAGATAATTTTCTGGCCTGAACGAAAAGAATGACGACGACAAAAATTCTTCCAGCCGTTACCAATTTTGATGGTTCTATAAGGAAACCTTCCTTTTAAAACCTTGCATTCAACATCCTTCAATAGTCCATGCAGCGTAATTGTTTTGAATCTACCTTGGCGAAGATATTCAGAAAATCCAGGAAGTATACCCTTCAATAAAATCAAAATAGTAAGTAAACAAAAAGAATACTATATAGCAGTCATTTGAAAAAAAAAATCAATGATAAACTCACCAGAGAACTTGCATTTAAGTCTACCAGAGTCAAATTAATGGAAAAATGGTGAAATGGACCAATGGTCAACGGTTTCCTCCCTTCAACTTCTTCCAAATAACTATTGAAATAAATTTCAGGGACATCTTCCATATAAACGGTTATATGGAAAGCGTTTTGGCCTACATAACGGAATAAGATAGTGTGATCCCCTTCAAACCCATAAAAATCAACCAAAGTCCACCACCCTGTCATGATTTCTGGCGATAACAAATCTTGGTTATATTATACTATATGTACATTCCCTGCGCTATCTGCAAGGGTCCACTCTTCACCAAGTTCTTTTTGAAACTCAATAGCAAATGCACGATCAACATACCCAAGCTAGAAATTTTGAAAAAAAGAAATAAATTAAGCAACTGTAGAAAATGTATAAAAGTAAAAAGTTAAGAAAATACCGACAAAAAATACATACTTCACTGCGGATGTTCATTGAACAAAAAAGACCTCGTGTGTCAAGTTTAACAATTTCTTCAGCAGTGGACGCCATGGCAGTGAATAATAGAACAACAAAAGTAAGAAAGTGGGAAAGAAAATAAGACTCTGAATAATAAATGAATGGCTTTAATCAGGGTTTAAAGAATACAAAAAGGCTACAATATATAATATAATATAACATATCATGATTACTTGCTGCAGTAAATCTGGAAAGAAAATATTATGATCTTGAAAGTAGTGTATAAAGCACAGTACTGTCACAATATATGGGAAAACCAAAACGGGCACAGTATATATTAAAAATTACTATAAAGAAAAGATAAGCATCCAGAATATAATTAATAATAATAATACTATATGATAATGATTACTTGACAAAGAAGAAAGAATACAAACGGTGTTAGTATTAAATAATATATAAAAAAATTAAATTTATCAGAATCTCTTTACTTTAATGTTCGCATAATGATTACTTATTGCAAGAAATATTTTAAAAAACAGCATTGAAAAAATAAATTAATATGTTGAAGGCAGTGTATATCTGGGAAATGTGAAACAGAAGAAGAACTGCCGATGTTGTAGATGTCTAAGAAAAACTCCTATCTAAGAAACCTTCATATAAACAAAACTCAAAAAATAATAAGAAACAGATAACAAAGACTGTGAAAGTAGTTAAATGCATCGAGAAGGCAAAAAGAAATTCACATCCCATAAGCATATAACATTCTTACCATAATCAATATCAACATCAATATGAAAGAGAAGAAAATCAGAATGAACATCAATATAAATTAAATTAACAATGCAATCAGAATGGCAGGAAACAAATGTAGAAATTTTGAACCGAGAAACCTAGAAACAAATAAACAAAAAATGTCTTGGCATAAATATTAGAGTTTACCAATAAATGTTTATGAACATCAATATGAAAGAGGACAAAATAAAAATGAAAATAGCATTGAAAGAGGAGGTAAAAACTGAGTACCTTTTAAGATTAAACCCTCGAAAACCCTAACATCGAAAAAAGGACAAATCTTCAATCAGTGACTGAATAACCGTAAAAAGGAGATATCCTTTGATGAACCATGGAATCAGAAGAGGACGCAACAAAAAACCCAAAGAGGAGGTCAAAAACATTACCTTTTACGTGCTTTGTTAATCTTGAGGTTTTCAACCATAAAACCACATACTGAAAAAACAACAACGCCATTAACGATTAAACCATCGAAAATCCTAGAATGCAAAAAAGGAAAAAAAACCTTCAATCGGTGAATGAATATATGGTGGATTTGCAGCAAAATAAAAATTAATCGTAAAAAGGAAATATCTTTTAATCACAAAACCCTAAAAACAGAACATATACGTGATAATGAGACGAACAAAAATATAGAAAGCATTATCTGGTCCATGGAGAATGAAGAGAAGAAAATGAAACAGAAAAGAAAAAGCGTTGGATACAACCCAATATATAGTGAAAAAGAAATCGCCATTACCATTTCAAATTTCAAAAGAAGGCGCCATTTCTGAAGATGGGTAATGGTGTTTTTAGGCAAAACTACTTTCCAATAGAGCAACTTTATAGTTGCCGAAATGGTGAAAAGAGTAAAGAAAAAAAGGAGAGAAGGGGGCAAAAGATGAAGAGGAGTTTAGGGTTTTAGAGAAAAATAGGATGAAAGAGAAAAAGAGTGTTAAAGAAAGAGAACAAAAAGAAAGCAAAATGAGGAAGAATGGGAAACCAAACGGGAAAGTGAGTTTTAAAACGTGGCACGTGTCACATTTTGGTTTGCCCAGGAGGTGTCTTGTGTTGATTGGTTGAAGTTTTACTACTTTTGGTATTAAATCTTTTTGGTTTTTTTTTCAAAATTTTCTAGAGAGGACACGTGTTTAAACTTATCCTGAGAGTTCTCTCCATTTGTATTATGTATAGATTGTTTATAACTATTAATAATATTTCTTTCAAGTATACATTAGTGAGACTTGGTCCAATCTTCGTGAGCCCACATCTGTCTAGGCTTTATTTATTTTACTTTAGTTTTTGTTTGAAAAATTCTTCCTACACCCAACAATTTTTAACCTGCACCCAATATAATTTAAAAAATTCTAAAAATAATCTTTATTCCAAAAATAAAAATCCAAAATAGAAAATAATACATTTCGAAAAAATATATCTAGAAGATTTTTTTGTGTTCTGGATATAAAAATCCGAAAACAAAAATCAAAAGCCCAAAAAAATCTGTAATATAAAAAATAATACATTAAAAACATTTTCCTCCTTTGAATTGAAATTGGGTCCAATGATATATAGTGCATTTTCGTCTCTCCCCACATCTTGTTCACATTTATTTAATTTTCCATTTTGGCTTTAGGAGTTATTGACTATATTATTGATTTGCTGCGTTTTAGTTTAATTTTAAATCACACTTCACAAAAAATCATACTTTCTATTTTCATATATTTCCACAGCACCAACACACTCTTTGCATGAAATGTATTCTAATGTAATATGTATAATTTTCTTTTATGCAGAAAATTGTTATTTTTATTTTATAAACGAAGATACGTTGATAAGGATAACACATACAACAATTACTATAAAATATTAATTATTCAAAAATAGCTTCTTTTAGATTTCGTTCTCATCTTAATTATTTTTTATCATAAAACTTAATTGAATATATATTTTGTTTACAACAAATAACGAAACAAAAGGCAAAATAATGAAAAAAGTGCAGAAAATAAGTATTATTATCTAAGTAAATTGACTCCCATGAAAGTGCTGCTGCCTACGTTTTGGGTTGTTTTGGATTGCTGTTCAAATAAATCATTAATCAAGAATATAATTGGATGAGTTTTTCTTAATTTTTTCAAAAAAATAACTTATAAACAAAATTAAAGTTAGTTTTTTAATAAAATAAAATTAGTTTATATGTAAACTTGTAAAAGCTCTCTCACAACTTATCTAATATTTTATTTTCAACTTCAATAAACTAATTTTAAATCATACAAAAAGTTAAGTTTATTTGAATTTTTTTAATTTTTTTTAAAAAAGAAAAACTTAGATGTTGGTATAATTATATCATCAATATGGAAAAAACTAGTAAGTAATAGAATAAACAAAATTGGTTTAAATCAGTTTGAACACAATCATTACAAATAATCTAATGCAATACTAATTTAACTTTTTTTACAAATTATAACCTAAAATACTAAAATACGTTGTGTTATTTTGGTTTTGGTTTTTAATATTACAAAAACTGTGTTTTTTAAGCTATTTCCTGTATTATTTAATTATTATAATGATTATTTGGATCAGGTTTTAAACATTGATTTGGGCACTTTTAGTTGCATGTTTAAGCCACTCCAAGACACTCACATAACTCTTTGCATTGTCCCATCACTCCAATACACTCTCCAAAACTCTCACAAAAAAGACATGATATTATACATATATAGAACTTTATATTTTCATCTTACCATCACTTTTATTAATATTTTATTCAATAATTTAATTTATGTTTTAATTAAATAATTTTATTTTATTTTTTATTAATATATGAAGTTGTTAAATGAAAGTTTACAGAAAATGGATAAGTTGAGATATTTTCTTTTACAATCAAACAAGTTTCGAGTGGTGATACATCAAATAAAAGTCACTCATTTTATAATTCAAAAGAATAATATTTTAATAATATTTATTTTATTTTTTAATTTAAAATTTTAATATATATATATATATATATTTATATATATTTATATATATATTTATATTATTATATTATTAAAGTGAATTGTAATTTTTTTAAGAAGTATCAAAATATTATTTTTCTAACAAATTTGCATTGTACACGAAAGTTATAACTCCAATTATATGTTATATATTGAAAAAATCTAACTTTGGGATATTTATTTTAAAGTATATTTTTATTTAGTTCATATGAAATTTATACTTTTATTTTAACTGCACAGTGTTATATATAGCATTTGATGAGTGTGAGGACATTTGATAGTTCTATCCAATAATATGAAAACAATGGAAACAAATTCATGTCATTGCCACAGAATTGGAGGAGAATTTTACTGTTCCTCCTCAATTGAAGATTCTATATTTCTAAACAAGACTCTTGAGACTTTAAAAAAAAATGTTGAACTTGAGGGGTGGAGATGAGCAATGGCTGAGATGCGAGGAATATAGCTAAAGGTGAAAGGTACAAACACCAAACTCAAATAAGCCTTTATAAAACCCTCAATTATTGCCCACCAGAAATATAAAACTTTCCAAGTCATACATACACCTCACGATTCCCTTCTTTTCTGCTCGTCAAATTCCAAATTTGACTAGTCAAACACGCATGGAACTCAACTTAACTCCCCAAGAAAAACCATAATGATAACGGCTTTAAGCGAACAAGACCATCATTAATTAAACATACATGAAAAAAATGGGAGGAAAAAATTATTATATTGGAAACCGAAGATATAGTTGGAAACATGCAAGCTTAGTTGAGGTTGCTATAATCCAATTTCCAAACAGAAGTACCTAGATAAGCTAAATATAGTTCATGATTACGATTAACCAAAATGATTCAAAAACCAAGAAATATAACAGTGTTGCCTTGCTACACAAGGGAAACATCAGCATTAGCATAATATATATGGAGATTAAACCAAGATATAGGGAAAATACACAAGGGGGAAGATGCTGATGTGTCCCTCTATGTATCATGCAAAAGAACATATATAGTTTTCAGTGATGCAGTGTTTGGTTGGAAGCTGCTGTTTTGTGCGGGGGACACTGGTAGCACTTGGCGAAGAGTCCAAATGTGTCAACCTGTTTGATGAAGTTTGTCATGCTAGCCCACCCTCCAAATCCAAATCCCACCACTAGAACCCACACCACCACAAATGCATTGATCACATACATTAACGTCCAGCTTGGGACGAAGAAGGGCAATTTCTCAGCAGCATTCTGAAAACATAGCACAAATAGATTGTTCAATGGTATCTTGGTGTTTGATTTCACAGACATAATTTCCCGAAACTAATAGTTATACAAGTTTGTCATGATTAATCTACTCTCAATGAGTTTCCTAGCATTATAATAAGACAAAAAAGTAGTCTTACTGTTAGTTGACTGTAATAAGTTGCTGAAATGTGGACAATGGTTAGCATAGTATCAGCTGGTAGTATAGTATGACTCTAGCATATAACTTAATGACAAAGAAATGGAACCAAGCCCATAGTGTCTAATAAATTTTCAATTCGAATAATTAATAGAATAAGTGGAGTTAATACTTCCAGTGACTTGGGAAGTCTCTTCTTCCAAGTTCAATCATGGAGCTGAAATCATATCCTCTTCAAACACTATATTATACAATGTTTTAAGCTTTCTTTAAAAAGGTTTAGCCTTTCAATATGGAAGAAAAACAGAATGGCTAATTAAATATTTCGTACTGTTATATAAGTTAGGTACAAAGGTTAGGTATAAGTTGTGCAGAGAGTGTACTTATAGAAATTTAATATATGCTGAGTAAAACCAGTTTGAAGAGACAGGGATTAGGTAGAAAACAAAGATGAGATGAATAGATTGAACTATTTACCTGTCTTGCAGAAGCAGACCTGTAAGTGAGCATATGGGCAGAAGCAGGGATGATATAGACGGTGAAGGTAACCAAAAGAGCTCCCACAGCAGAGTTAATAGGGCCAAAGAAAGGGAAAATAATAGCCAAAAACCATATTGGTATCACCACAGGCAACCTTGCAAGTGCCCTCAAACATATGCTCTTTGTGTCATGCATTCCTATCACTTTCTCCCACACAAAATACAATGGTGTGCAAGCAAATCCAAAAGTGATAAACTGCCATCCACATGTAATAAATAAACACTCATCAGTTTATAAAACTTCTTTTACTTCTGTTCACTCTCTCTCCTGCTGTTTACATTGAACAAGTATTTTTATCTTAATTTTATAAAAAAAAAAGTTGTTTGTAGACACAACCAATATTGTTACATAAATTTTTGCATGAATAACATAAGTCTTTAAATTAAACATTGGATATTTTGAGGGAAGGGAAAAATTGTGCATGGACCTGGTGAATCAGCATTAAGATGACACCTGTGTCACGCCAACCAGAGCGGGGGAGAAGAGAGAAGGCATTGGAGTGGTCCAGGAGTTGGTCACCAAAGGCCCAGTAAACGGCAATGGCAGATGGTAGGGTGAGTGTGAATACAAAAAGAGTCGCATAAAGATAGATATATTTGAACTTTTGAGGTTTCCACATTGCATGCATGATTTCCCTGTAATAGTCATAGGGTCCACACGTTAGTGCATAATGCAACAACACCAACTTAAATCCATCCAACCAAATCACCCAGATCCTCTCATCTCAATATCAAATAAATTCCTTCCATTTCTAAAAATATGCTCCAAGTCCAAAATCAAATTCGGTTTGTCAGTCCTGGGATATGTCCAAATGCCTTACCAGAATTGTTTTCTACCCCAAAAATATTGAAATTATATTAGAAAAGGAAACAAGTTGTACATGAGAGCATATTTAAATAAAAAACATATAAAGAACTGTGCATTTCCGTACTGATCACTTGTTTTCATGGCTCCATTGTTCGAAATTCATCTTGAATGATGGAAAAAGAATAAAATTCAATATGCATAATAACACAAAAACATACATGATTATTGTATTGCATATTTTGAATGCTGGTAAAATAATTGTCCAGTCCTTCTACATGGTACATGTGATTTGGTAAAATGTCACTACTGGGGTTATTCATTGTACTTGGGTATTGGAGTTGTAGGAATGGCAAAATGTAAGGATGGATAGATGAATTGAATGGATAAAGTTGAGAGGGAGTTGGAAGTGGAGACCAAGACACGAGTTTAATGGTTGCTCAAAAGTGCCAGATTTACTGTTTTGTCTTATTTTCTAAGGCCCCATTAGAATGGAGGCAAAAGCTGCAATTGAAGAAAGTGGTCGTGCAATAAACTTCTACTCTCCTTGATGTTTCATTGTCTTAAGACAATAAAGAAAACTACCATCATTGTTTTGTCTAACTCAGCAAGCAAAATATTAAAAAACATGGGGTCTTACACTGTGACGGCGTGCCCGCCGAAAGTGTAGAGAATGTTGGTGGCTCCCGTGAAATACAAAACCATTTTTTTGGGGCCCGTGTGAGTCACATTTTCAACCTGCAATATTAAAGAGGAAGAGACCGTTATTATGATCAAACGACTTCTAATAAGAGAGGCCCCACTGAAGAAATCAACACCGTTGTACTTGGTATTGCCTACCTGGCCATGAACGATGGCTGCTATGGTTAAGTACCAGGCTGTGTACGTGGTCATGCCAAGACCAAGGAAAGACCAAATCCTGTAGTTGTGAAATGAAGGTACAAACACTGTTGTCGCGCAGCATGCTCCGAATATGTAAGTCCAGGTCCTCTTGTCCAAGTGGTCATTTATGTAGTATATGTTACTGCATACATATTCATATACCATACCCCAAATCACAAAACACCCTCTTAAAAAATCACAAAAGTTTCAATTATCTAATCAAATCAAGACCATAACCAAGGTTTTCAAAATCAGTTCCATTGTTATTTTGGCTACAACTTCAAAGCTTTTTGAGTTTTCTGTCACCACAATTGTGGCCGTTTTTTTGGTTTACTTTTACTAAAGGAAATTCATACCTTGCACAAGCTATAAGCTGGATGACAGATCCAAAGAGGAGAAAAGTGCAATTAAAGGCCAAGCCAATGGCTTTCCAGTATGGACCTAGTAAACCTTCCAGCACTTCAAACCACTGCAAAAAAAATGAAATTAGGCCAAAGTTTTCCACAGTAAAAAAAAAAGTAGTGAGTTTTTTTGTTTGTTTTCATTTTAGTTTTTGGTCTAACCTGAATGACATGGTTTTTGAAGCTGACATTCTCTTTCTCTTTTCTGCTCCTGTACTCGATGTACAGAATGCTAATCAAATAAGCAGTCCAACTTCCCATTATTCCGTAGAAGACTTGGAATATGATGCCAGAAAGCATTCCCAGCTGAGCGAAAGAGTATGGCAGTGTTAGCAGAACCTGCGCAACCTGCAAAGCACAAAACCAAAAACATAATCAAGCCAGATTCTCTTGCAGGAGTCCAAGTTTCAATGATGAGAGAGTGACACTCTTTGGACTCATATTTTATGTTACCTGATTTGAAGCACAGCTGAACCATGCATCATAAACAGATCCACCATGCCACAGAAAGCTTCTCAGACTGGAATGTGAACCACCCACCTTCTCATCCTCTCTCTCTTCACGCTCAACAGTTTCATTGAGGCTTGACATCATGGTTTCTTCACCTTGCTTCTGGGGTAACATTGTTCCAAGATTATTATAATAATACAAAGAAAGTCCTGAAAACAATCACATACAGTGAATCAAACACTGAGTTAGCTAGACATTTACCAAACCCAGGGAAGAAAGTCAGACAAATTGACAATGGAAAACAAAGTGAGATTTTGCTCCATAGAAAGAAACTAAACCATATAGAAAAAGAAAAAGAAAAGAACAATACTCACCTAATATTGGTCAATGTTGAAAGGTGAGAGTATTCTCTTATAGCACGGAAACAGAGGAAACAGAGGGTTTTTGGTAATATAGATGAGTGTGTGTGTGTGAGTGGCAGGGAAGTTTACTTTTTTTAGTTGAAAAGAGGAGACGGTAACAGGTGTTGATTGGGTTGGTGTTGGTGTTTTGCTGATAATTTGAGAGGATTTTGATTTTTGAACTCTTTAAACTCTGTACAAAAGGCTCCAATTACAAGAGTGGCAGGCCTTAAATATGGGTTTGTGCACTACCTGGTGGCGTTAAGGTGGTGAGTCAGTCAACCTCTTAAATGCGGGTTCTGAACAAGGAATTGGCAGAAGGTGGCAATTTTCAATGCAGAAGATACTATTACTAACCCAGCAAGCAAGAAATGGAGACAAGAAGGGTAAAGGTTGTGTTGGGATGGTAAGAAACAAGTGAGGAAGAATGAGTGGTTGGTGATGAAGAGGGTTGAGTTTGGAGGATCGAGATCTGACAAAAAGGAAGTACACCTGAGAGAGTAAACTTGGAAGATGGAGGCGTGCTTGCTTGGAACTCGATTAAAAGAAACAATAAAAAAATGAAAAGAGAGCAATGGGAAGGGAAAGGAAAGGAAGAACTGCTATGATAACTCTTTCGTTTATTCTTCACAATCACATACATAGACGTTGGTTTCGCTTCTCTTATAGTCTCTACTTCATCTCTCTCTCTTCTCTGTATCTTTCTGTCTCCACTCTATTAAGATTGGTTGGTGCCTCATGTTTCTGTACGAGGATCACTGTCTCTCATGGTAAAAACAAAAATTACAAATCATTTTCTTTTACTTCATATTTTTCGTGTATTTGAATAAATGTGTTTGCGGAAAATGAAAACAAATACACTGTCCTGAGAAAAATATATATATTTATTTGGCTATTTTTAAAACGAATCATGTCGATAGTTTTTCAGAAAACATGTTAATAATGTTGTTGGCTGTTTAAGATTTTTGTTTTTTTGCCGTTGTATAATTTACAAAAAACTAAAATGATACTTTTTTTTAGAGAAGAGAAAATATAAAATAATTCCCTGTAAAAAAGATTAATGTACTGATATAAAACAGATGAATAACCATGGATTAAAAAGATAAATAATTGATTACTTTCTTAAAAATTAAAAAAATTATAAACACTAATACGTTTTTCTCTTAATCATAAAACACTAACGGTCAAAATACTCAATATATAGTAACGATGAAAAACTTCGTTTTTCATTAATGTATTTAATAAAAGCAAAATTAATATTATCATAATGAACATATTAAATGAATATCATTTTCATTATTGTCCTCATGTAAACACGACTAATTTAATTAACTGTTTTATTTTGTAATTATTAATTCAAAATTGAAACACCATATATAACACTTTGTGTTACTGAATGTAGTATACCATGTCTGTGTAGAGAAGCTTTATTTATTATTTATTTATTTATTCAACAAAGTGCCACACTTTCATGAAGATGACAACCCACACAATCAAACTGAGTTCCTAATTAAAAAAATGTTTACTAGTTCAGAATGAATATAAAAATATTTGTTGTTTCTGTTTTTAAAGCTTTTAGCACATTTTTTTTATAACTTCAGATAACTCAATTAGTACAATATATTAATGGTCAGTTTTTTCTTTTAAACAAAATAAGATAAATTAATCTAGCATCGTCTTGATTTGAATTATATATAATTTTATTAAGTGATATGAACCATCACCACTTTATATCCATCAATATCAATATAATAATATTTAATTTAAATGTATATATTAATATGTGCTTTTTTAAATAAAAAAATAAGTTGTCTTAATTTATGTATTTATTTATGTTAGACAGAGTGATATAGTGAATTTGACTCACTATTATAATTTTAAATTATTTGTCATTAGTTTGTTCGATATTCGTTATAGAAAAATAATTTAATATTATTTTTAATATGTGGCTTTTTAACAAATCTTTAAATATGTTACTTCTTTCTTAATCTATAAGTGTTTTGTTTTACTTTTAATCTTTATAAATGCTTTTTTTATTTTGACCTCTTCAAATATATTACTTTTTTTGTTTTTAGTTGCAAAATGTATATGTTACTTTTTTATAAATATATTACTCTTTTTTACTTTAATATCTGATTACACTATATATTTATATGACAACTTACCATACCATCAACATTAATAATTTAACAACTTTATTAATGTAAATAAGATGGCATATCATCTAAGTAACATCAACATGTTAAATTTAATGGGTAAATTTAATTTTGTTTTGATATATGGAAAATTTCATAATTCGGAGAATTAAATTAAGATGTCAGATGCACAATTAGAGGGAGCTTCTATAGATAATTGTTAAAGCATTATGATTAGTTTTTAAATTGTTATTCTCCTTTTGTTGTTGAGCTAGTCTAATTTCAAGCATTTTTTTTAATCTATCGTTTAAAAACAATTAGTCTCTTGACTTTATTATGTTAATTTATTAAATGTATAAGTAATTAATTATAGTTTGAATCAATTTCAAAGTCAAAATTACTGACATTATTACTTGAGGAACTCAAAATCAACCATAAGATTACAACACAAGTTTTCCCTACAATAAAAACATTAAATAAAAACCAATTTTTAGATACCAAAATAATTAATTACAATATTTTAAAAACTAAAAAAAATTGATTTCTAAATTAGTTTATATTATTGTTAGATAGTTTATAGATTGATATCTAATTAGTAACAAAGGTTTTAACTACTAATTATATAGATTATAAATTTGGTAACAAAAACTTTTGTTGTTAATTATATACCAATTTAGAAACCATGTAACAATAATAGAAACTAATTTAGAAACTAAAAATTTATTTAGTTCCTAAAATGTTCTATAATTTAGTCACTATAGCAACTAATTATTTTTTGTTTTTAAGATTGATTTCTATTTCATGATTTTCTTGTAATGTTTTATTTTTATTATTTTTACTTTAAGTTCCTAAAGGAATTTTGTTTTTTTATGCTATGTATGTTCTATTCTTTTTTCAATAAATTTTTAGTATTTTTCTATTTAATTTCTTGTTTCACAATGAACAATCAAATTTCAGTTTTAACTAATAACTAATAAATTTTAAAGTTGATAACTAAAATTTTGATAATTAATTATATATCAACTTATAAACTATTTATTAATAAAAAAATATATTAGATACAAATAAATATTTTAGTATCTAAAATAATATCTAATTAGTTAATATAGTGACTAATTCTTTTTTATTTCTAAAATTAATCTTTATCTAATAATTTTCTAGTACTCTTATGACATATGGTGTATCACAAGATAATTGATTGTGTTTTAGTACAATAGAATATTTTATTCTAAAATAATTTTTAAAATGTTTTAAAAATATATAAAATTAATATATAACTCACAATCATTAACATATGAAAACAAATAACAATTCATAATAGGAGTTACAAAGAGAATCGATCAGTCAACCCAACAAACTTGAAACAGATAGAATAGATTGACGAACGGGCAGATTAACCGGATATAATTTTTTAAATAAAAATAAACAAAATTTAAAAGTTAACTTTGTGTAGCGTATTATTTAACACATATATAATAGTATTGGTATTGTAACTTAAATAATTAATATTTATAAATTATTTTTTAACTTTGTGTTATGACATATGGTGTATCACAAGATAATTGATTGTGTTTTAGTACAATAGAATATTTTTTTCTAAAATAATTTTTAAAATGTTTTAAAAAAATATAAAATTAATGTATAACTCACAATCATTAACATATGAAAACAAATAACAATTCATAATAGGAGTTACAAAGAGAATCGATCCGTCAACCCAACAAAGTTGAAACAGATAGAATAGATTGACGAACGGAGAGATTGACCGAATATAATTTTTTAAATCAAAATAAACAAAATTTAAAAGTTAACTTTGTGTAGCGTATTATTTAACACATATATAATAGTATTAGTATTGTAACTAAAATAATTAATATTTATAAATTATTATTTAACTTTGTGTTATGACATATGGTGTATCACATGATAATTGATTGTGTTTTAGTACAATAGAATATTTTTTTCTAAAATAATTTTTAAAATGTTTTAAAAAAATATAAAATTAATGTATAACTCACAATCATTAACATATGAAAACAAATAACAATTCATAATAGGAGTTACAAAGAGAATCGATCCGTCAACCCAACAAACTTGAAACAGATAGAATAGATTGACGAACGGGCAGATTGACCGGATATAATTTTTTAAATAAAAATAAACAAAATTTAAAAGTTAACTTTGTGTAGCGTATTATTTAACACATATATAGTAGTATTGTTATTGTAACATAAATAATTAATATTTATAAATTATTTTTTAACTTTGTGTTATGACATATGGTGTATCACAAGATAATTGATTGTGTTTTAGTACAATAGAATATTTTTTTCTAAAATAATTTTTAAAATGTTTTAAAAATATATAAAATTAATGTATAACTCACAATCATTAACATATGAAAACAAATAACAATTCATAATAGGAGTTACAAAGAGAATCGATCCGTCAACCCAACAAACTTGAAACAGATAGAATAGATTGACGAACGGGCAGATTAACCGGATATAATTTTTTAAATAAAAATAAACAAAATTTAAAAGTTAACTTTGTGTAGCGTATTATTTAACACATATATAATAGTATTGGTATTGTAACTTAAATAATTAATATTTATAAATTATTTTTTAACTTTGTGTTATGACATATGGTGTATCACAAGATAATTGATTGTGTTTTAGTACAATAGAATATTTTTTTCTAAAATAATTTTTAAAATGTTTTAAAAATATATAAAATTAATATATAACTCACAATCATTAACATATGAAAACAAATAACAATTCATAATAGGAGTTACAAAGAGAATCGATCAGTCAACCCAACAAACTTGAAACAGATAGAATAGATTGACGAACGGGCAGATTAACCGGATATAATTTTTTAAATAAAAATAAACAAAATTTAAAAGTTAACTTTGTGTAGCGTATTATTTAACACATATATAATAGTATTGGTATTGTAACTTAAATAATTAATATTTATAAATTATTTTTTAACTTTGTGTTATGACATATGGTGTATCACAAGATAATTGATTGTGTTTTAGTACAATAGAATATTTTTTTCTAAAATAATTTTTAAAATGTTTTAAAAAAATATAAAATTAATGTATAACTCACAATCATTAACATATGAAAACAAATAACAATTCATAATAGGAGTTACAAAGAGAATCGATCCGTCAACCCAACAAACTTGAAACAGATAGAATAGATTGACGAACGGACAGATTAACCGGATATAATTTTTAAAATAAAAATAAACAAAATTTAAAAGTTAACTTTGTGTAGTGTATTATTTAACACACATATAATAGTATTAGTATTGTAACTTAAATAATTAATATTTATAAATTAAGTTCTAATTATTAATGATATAAAAATAATTTAACATACAAAGATAATATTTTTTTTATTTAAACATTAATTATTTAATTAAATATCTAAAAAATATTTACACAATTAAATGTGTTTATATATATATATATATAAGAAAATAAAAGATAATAAAATTATGAAAAAGGGCTAGTACATGAGATGAATAAATATTTAGTTGGAATTTGACAATAATTATTGTTATGTTTATTCATTTAAAGTGTATAGTGTGAGGTGTTAAGAACATATGTGTTGTTTTAGAAGTGAGATAAATATTAATAATATGTTATGTATAAGATAATAATTATTGAAAAGATAATGTTATTTTGTGCATTCATAGAATAAGCATAAAGTTACGAAGTTTTATAGATAGAATATTCAAGATTTACTGATAGTTTGAATTATATAAATGTTGGTATCAAAGTGATGGAAAGTTGATTGAGAAGAATTTTGTTACTTATTTGAGGTGCTTGTGCCGGAGTTATTTTTATATATCTTAAGTGTTATATGGATGAATTATGACAAAAAAATTAAGGGATTTTCCTATGATAATTCAAACACCAAATATTTCATAAAAAAATAAGGTTACAAAATAAATAATAAACATGTTTTTTTAATTTTTTAAACTTATAATAAATTAAAATCACGTGATATAAAAAAATTATTAATATTTCTTTTTGTGATTTTACACCATTTAAACTTAAAGTAAGATAATTAGCTCGGATATATTTCAAGTGATTGCAACCTGTCTTGTTTTATTCGCTTTAAATTTTGTTGTTACATAAAGTATTTGGTATTTTGTTAGTGTTATTTTTCACTCGTTACCATTAGTTATAAGTATTTGGTATTTTAAATTTGTAAGATAGAAATAGAATTAATAACTATTTTTTATATTACATATAGTTTTAGTATATTCTAATTAAGAATTCTGAAATTATAAACATATTATATTTTTTTGTTTTTAGAGATAAAATATCTATTTACGATATAAAAAAAATCAATTATTTTACATTTATCAATTTATATTAATTTTATGAAATAAATATTTGGATTTTCTGTTCATTTCGTAAGCTACCAAACCTTTTTAAAGTGAGAGTTATAATTTTTTAGTTAACTTCGAGTTGACAGATCAACTTACTTGGTTCTCTTTTTTGGTGGGTTAATGGTGAAACAGACCAAAACGGTCTTGTCCCAACTCTATTTTTTTTTTCTTTTCTTATTTTCATCTTTTGGTGTTGAATTAGGATTTATTTCTGATTACAGAATTAAATCACATTAACATTATGTACTTTCTCACAAAAACTCAAATTAATGGGTGTTTTTTTTGTTTGTTTTTAAAATGAACGTTGAAGCAATAATTTTTTTACTGTTAATATACTCATATAGTCTCTCGTTTCATATTAATGAGAGAACGATTTGGTATGCATTTGTTTACGTATAATCATTTGAAGAACATAATCATAACAGCAAAGTTTAAGTCTCGGTTAAGTTTTATAGTTTATAGATAAAATATAGATCAAACATTATAACTAAATAATTATTTGTATTTTTCTTTAATAATATTTTTTTATAGGATAATAAATGATTGTTGTTACTTGATAGGTAAGTCTACCTGTTCTTAAATTGCATAATGATGCTTAATATAAAGAAAATTATTTAAAAAATAATAAAAAACGGATTAAAGAATGAATATATTTCGTTATTTTAATGAATAAATTGTAAAATGTTTTAAATTATATATATATATATATTTGAATTTTAAAAGACAATATAAAACATAAGCATATTTATGTTTTTATTTAAATTTTTAAATATAATTTCATTAATAAATAAAATATGTATTTATTTATATATATTACGATAAGATTATAAATTCGTGTTTAAAAGTAGGCATGTATATTAACAGGCATGATAACAGATAATTTAGTAGATCTAACAACTATCACTAATATAAACTCTAAATGAGTATACCATAAAAGAAGAATTGATTCTTAATTAATAGATCTAAGTTTGTTAGGAATTAGTTTAGGATAATATTGAAGAAAAAGGAAAGAAGAAAGAAAAATGAAGAGAAAAGAAAAGAAAGAATGAAGTAAATTAAGATGGTGAGTGGTTGGAGGGACCATGGTGAGTGGTTCACTCGGTTAGTAACTTTTCCATAATATGCTCCTTGTCTCCCTTTTCCTCTTACTCATCACTCATAATTTCCTCCATTCCTCCAATCTAATTAACTTGTTCTTTTTTATAACAAAATTTATTAGCATTATCCTCTTCCATTTCCATTTTCTGTTCACCCTATCAAATCCCATCCCATCTCATATCAGTGGAGGACTTAACAGAATCTCAGATCATTAGCTAATTCCCCACTTAACTCATCCCTCCCCTTCCCTTCTCCTTTTCCTATACACCCATATGCATCCTCTGTAACTATCATCTTTTCTAGCTACTAACACCTCAAATCAAGGAATATAACTAACCTATCAACATTTTTTTATATATATTTTATCATAATCTTATCCGTATGAAATATATCATTTTTTTTATTAAAGAATCTAATCTTATTAAAAATTATATATAAAATAGTTTAAATACATGTAATTGTTCTAATAAAGGAAGATGTATCTTAAACTAGAACATTCAGTTTAGTCATAAATAGTAGTTTTCAGTCAAAATGTTCTATCTTCTCGAGGGTCGGTCTCCAGTTCCATTCCATAATTAATCTCTATCCAACATATCTAATTCATTTTTGTGATTAACGTCCTTCCTTCTTTATGAAAAGTAAATTGGACGTTTTCGCTACACAAATGGGTTCAGTCTATGACCTCACAACCCTCTAACTCAGACATAAATCAATGAGACTAATAAGTTCGTAATCATTGATTTGCAAAGATTAAGACCATTTCGCCACATAATGAGCTAGACTCATAATCTCACATTAATATTTAATGTTCTAAAATGGAACTCTTTTGGTAATCCACTACAAGAAAAACATTAACTAGAAACTAATTTTAGAGAAAAAAAATAATTAGTTGCTACAGTGATTAAATTAGAGAACATTTTAGAGACTAAAAAAATTATTAGTTTCTAAATTAGTTTCTATTAGTAATAATAGTTTCTAAATTGATATCTAATTAGCTACCAATGTTTTTGCTACCAAATTTAGAATCTAAATAATTGGTAGTTAAAACATTGATGGTTAATTAGATACCAATTTAAAAACTATTTATCAATAATAAAAATTAATTTAAAAATCAATAATTTTTTTAGTCTCTAAAATAGTCACTGTAACAATTAATTATTTGTTGTCTCTAAAATTTGTTTTTATTTTCTTATAGTAATCTCATATTAATTAAAGATAAAAAAGTTATAATATATAAGTGAATGTAAATATCATATGTTTTACTTTATTAAGTTACAAAGTTCACTTTTTATAAACTCAAATAAAAATTTAAATAAACTTGATATAATAAAAGAAGTTTGTAACATTCCACATAGAGGGAATGCTGAAAAGAAAGTGTTGTATCTTTTACCATATTCTGTTGTTTGGTTAGTTAGAAGATAGGAAAGTACCGTACTAAGAAAGCGTACGTTAACCGTATAGGAGACGCGTGATAAATTATGAGGAAGTGTATAAGGTTCCAAAAATAGATGAGTTAGGAGTGACAATAATGAAAGTATGTTAGGTAAGAACGCATTAAAAGAAGCTTCAACCTTATCTTTATTTTCCGTAAAGTTCCAAGCTAAAGACTATAACTACATGTATGTTTGGTAAACATTGCGTCGATTCAAATCAACACGCAAGTTTACTCTCTGTTTAATTCTATCTTTTTGTCCATTATCACACTCTCCATGCAAAGAGACAAGTATTCTATGGTTAGAATCAATATCACAATTTTTTATACTTAGGGTGTTTGCATAGCCTAGTTACTACTTACTAGTTACTAGTTACTAGTTAGTCACCCCTAACTAGAGGGTTCAAGCAGGAAAATTATGATTGGAAGGAATTTTTTAGGGTACCCCACAAAGGGGGAAAATGATGTTAATTGAAATAGCAACCAAAAGGAAAATATTGGATTTATTTGGCTTTTTCAGTGAAAGGCTCTTTTTGAATTTCATCCCTTAAACAACAATTATACGTGCAAGCTTCCTTTACTTTTTGGGGGGCTAAACCACAATTTTCTCTCACTTTCCGTCTTCAGCATCGACTTTATTAAGATCAGAAACAAGGATCCTAGGTTTATGGTCTTAGTCCCCACAATTAAGTTAAATTAAGGGCTCAATCATGCATTCTATTAATATTTTGTGTAATGTAAACAATCATGGTGAATAGAATATATACGTTTTGAATTCGTCTAAATATGCTGTTAAATTCCTTTTATGGTTAGACTTGAAAACTTGTAGTGGGATAATAATGAATGTAGGACCAAGAATTATAAATGCTAAGCATGGAACTTTGTATATTGTGTATCTCAATTCCAAATCCAAAGCCACTTAACATTCTTCTAAGTGCTGAATCCCATCATTAAGAATGCTTGCCCAACAATATTATTGCTTCTTCTCTTCTGCTGGATGCAGTTCAGTTCAGATTCATGAAAAACAACTTTCATTTTGTTTTTTTAAGTGAGATAAATTTATATATTTCTATAGAAATTTTGAGTCTGGAATTTTTGTTGATAAAAAAGGAACATGGTACTGAGTATGCAGATTTTTAATGTCATTGAATCCTTTTTGTTCTTGGAAGGGAGAGGGTGGAAATCTCTTTCATAATAATGTTTAATGTGGATTGACTGCATCATTTTTGTTGCAGCAGCATGGCTGTCGTGTAATCACTGCTTTACTGATTTGAATTCGATGGGTCCTACGATGTGGGATCCCAAAGATTATGGGGTTTGGGCCCATTCATCATTGCCATAATTGGTTTGATTATTAGGAGCTGTTTAATGCATAAAAAAAGGGAAGATGCATATGACAGAGAGAGAAGAGAGAGATCTTCTTGAATGCAGAAGAGTTGATAGAGTACCAATCCAAAATAGTAAGAACCATTTTATATTTATTTGATATCACAAAAGGAAAAGTGGGAATGTTGAGAGTGAAATGTATATATTATTTACAGTACAGTTTACTTATATCACAAAATAGTGCTGAAAATTAATTTGCTAAAATAGTATATGAATGCGTAAAGAATAAAGATCAAAACCCTTTACCATTGTCACTTTTACCTATTGTCCTATTCAATTAAACAAAAGTATCAGTTGCAACACTTTTTGAGTGTGCATATCTACACAGTTATATGTATGGGACTGAACTTGAGAATGGAATAGAATTTTATAGGTAGGGTTAGTGGAACTCAATTTGCAACCATACGTTTAACTGTGCAGATTTGTGAATCAAAATTGTAGAATTAGTATCACATAATCTGATAGATATAGGAGGTTCTGGTTAATTTTTCTTTTTTTTTTTGTTGCTTTGAAACTATTGCCCCATCTCAAGGATAGATGATTTGTTTAAGGAATTATTATTCCGAGAGCAGATTTTGTTGCCAATGTGATGGAGAATCTTAGCATTACCTGCATTCAAACTGAAGCGGTGAAGGAGATAACCTAATACACTATTGGAAGGAGAATAAGAATAATGTCACTGTTTAAATGTTTGAAATCTTGGTCTTTTTTTATATAGTTTTTTTATTCCTTTCATAAAATAGCAGTACCAAACCAAACTACTATAACCTTCATCAGTACAAATTATTAGAGTTGCTAAATATGAAGCGTGTCGGTAAGAAGCGTGTCGGTGTCGGATACTCGTATCAGACATCGACACTCGTATGACACTTGTAAAACACGTATCCGTGAAGTGTCTAATTCAAAAAATATTTGTTGGATTTATGATAATTCTAATACGGTTCTAACATAATTTTAAAAAGGAAAAATACATTAATTTTCTAAAAACTCAAACTTATTGTATAAATTTTTATTATAATTATAAAAATAAAAAGTAAATCCTTTTGAATCATTAATGAAAAACATCTTTCTGTTAAAAAATAATTTGTAACATACTTATACACATAAACCTTTATTGTCAATTTATATAATATATAAATTTGTGTTCCCATATCCTACATTTTAAAGATTATACGTATCTCCGTGTCATATCAGTCCTTCACATTAAAAAAAAGTAATTTTGTATGAAGTCATAGAGAAGTAACTTAGTTTTTCACCACTTTGGCAATAATAAGTTGATTTAACAATTGACTTTGATAATTAGCAGTCAGTTTAATGCTTACCATTATGAAATTTATGACCAAATCGATCGATTTCATCATGTTAGAGAACAAATTCATTGATTGTATCAATTTTAAGGATTCAATTAAAATGCATTTACACTGTGAAGATCCTTTACACTGTGATTTAATACATAAACAAATACTTCTGATACACTAAAATGTGGATCATGCAGGTCGGATCGGGCGATGAGGGAAGTTAATAAAATTGCTTCAGGTAGAGTTTCACGTCTCTTAAGAAAATGATTGTCATAATGATTCATGATACTACTAGAGTAGAGTGAGTAACTTTTTAGTTACGTGATTAGGTCTAAACCATTAAACAAAAGCTAGTCTTTCTAATCGCTATACAGGGGAACATCATGAAGCCATTTTTTTCTTGGTGCAGCATTATTATTATAATTGTATGGTAGCACCAAAATCAAGGAACGTTTACGTCAAATTTGACATGCATGTGAAACACAAAGTAGGCAAATTCCATCAAATAATAAAGAGTCATAACACAGCAAGTTCTGGGTCAATTTCCCACTTGAAATCCCACCACAATCAGTTGTTTCACACTTTTACTCCATGCATGCTTCCCCTGCACTGCAATTCATATGAATTATGGCAACTTTTTGGTACTTTGTCCACAATAATATGTGAGGGGTTGGCCTTTTATCTTCTGAATTCATTTTCTCATGTGTCTTCTACTCTGCTTTATAGTGGGGGATCTAACAAGCATCACTTTCAAGCACTGCCCAAGGCTATGGCTCTCTAGGTTTTCAAGGAAGATTCCGCTGAGTTAGACTCCTAAGCCTAATTGATGGACACCCATCACCAGATATTAATCCTATCATTGGAACAAAGGCATGAATTTTTAGCCACTGCTGGTTGCCATCATGCCACTCAACTCAGGCCAGAATTGATTGAGGGGACAATAAAGAGTTGTGAAAAATCAAATCATTCTAAAAAGTTCACATTTATCTTTGCTTAAAAGATGTGAGCGGAAATTTAAGTACTAGTGGTAAATCAAAATTACAATAATCACTCTGATGTGAAGCTAGTTATTTGTTATTATGGACAGACAGAATAACTCAAAACAGAAACCCCGTTCAAATTGCCAAAGTAAAAGTGGTTTCTAGGGTTCTTTATTTGACACTGAGACTAACAGCAGTTTTAGAAGGATTGAAGGGAACTTAACTAAATGTTTTTCTTGATTTCAAAGAAGATCAATCAAAAACTAACTCTCCCCTTGAAATATTGTTAGCTCCTTTGTTGTGAGTGTATGATCAAGGAGGGCCTAACTGCACCTTTTTTTCTTCACCCGGAAATTGGACCAGACACTGCACTTTTTTTTTCACCTGGAAATTGGACCATACACTAAAGCACACATCTGTTGACTATTCAGAGATCACATAATCTATTATAGGTAGTTATGCAAAGCATGTAGCGTCCTTGTCCTCAACTAAATTAGTAAATAATGTGCTGCGCATAAAGTTAGAAGCAGAGGTGTACCAAAAGTTAGAAGCATAAGGGACGAGAAAAGAAACAGAGAAAGCGATGAAGAATATGAAGTTTTCTTGATGGGTATAATCAACATCAGTCCTTGCTCCAAGGCAAACATTTTACTTGTACTTTTGGATCAATACTTCTATTATATGCACCTTTATCATTTTTTTACTAACAAGTCCATAATAATATTAGAAGATTTGATTGAATAAATAATATATCAACGATTTAATAACAGTTCAACGGTGACCCTACATTCCAGTATTATTCCATAACCACTAGTTGTTGTATATAGATTCATTCAACACGAAATAATAATACACAGGCAACACGTTACCCCTAATGATAGTTACCATTAATTTTTTCTAATTTAATATATCAATCATATATGCAGAATTTTAGTCAACTTTGTAAATTTGAGGGAAAAAGCCATGTGAGTTGATGTTTATTGGAAGTGCTTTATATAAGAAAATGAAAGTCTTGAAGCTTGCATACCTTGAACCTGTGCGTGGCCTTTTAAAGTGAAATGCGCCTGATATCGTAACAGATTATGATGGAACGTATCAAAGCAAAACGAAAACTTAAGAGCGGTCATGTACACGTGCTATCACCTTTAAGTCCCCTGTCATGTACACTCCCATTTACTATCTCTGCATGTCATCAAAATGCTTAGGCTAAGCTTGGGACTATTTCCCTATCTTTTTACCTCTACTATTTTGATCAAAGTGGAATTTATAAGGACATGAATTCAGATGCTAGAAAGAGAAGGATTCTCATGGTCTGCCAAATCATGTCAACTTGGGCTAGTAAGATTGACTTCAATTTTTTTGCCTTTTGCATGCTTACTGTTACTCAAGGATGCTTGAGTGCGAATCAGTGACCCACTAAATTTTCTTTGAATATCAACAGTTGGAACTCAGGACCTCAATCTGACTACACTTCAAATCCTTATTTTCTTTTCCTTTTTATAACGTAATATCTTTGACCAAACTAGACAGGTGGCGGCAATCAACAGAAACTAGTTAAACCCACTTAAAATCTGGCATGAAAAAGGAGATTCTTAGCAATAGCTGCAGAATGAGTTAGTGGATTCCCACCCAACATTTACATAACCTTCTTTTTAAGTTTGGCTGCATCCTTATCTATGTAAAGCAAAACATCCTCATGTGAATAAATTAGTGCATTATCTATGAAGAGTAAAGACTGCTATAACAAAAAGCGAGAGAGTAAACATTACACGAACACCACTTTGAAATATTAAATCAGTTAAGAAAGAATCTGTCTTTAACCCACAAGTACCCGAAAAGGATTCAAAACAGGCAAGCCGAAAAATTTAGCACATGCAACCACAAAAACTATATTGCAAACTTCACAAATAATATCGAAGTTACCCTGAAACATATTGAAGATCTTTGATATGCCAATGAATAAAAAAAATTTAATAAAAAATAATTCTATCTGGCACATAAAACTTGAACAAATCAATTATGATATTACAGTATCAAAAGGCTTACATGATCAGGTAACTGAACAAAGACTTCTGGTATGCTACCATCAATTTGGTAACTCGTCCACTACAGTATCTAGAAACGGGATATTTTCTTTCTCCCTCTTAATTGCATCTCAGAAAATCTCTCACTTTCCATAAAATATTGTGAATCTTAATCAGTTGCCAAACACTCGTATATTTCTTACTCAATCTGCTTGATTTGGGGTGTGAACGAAGAACGAAAATTTTAATAACACCTATAATAACATCAAAGAATATGGGAATGTAAAAAGTTTACAGATAACGGAGCTCTATTTACATGCAAATAGAATACATCCGCACACTTTGCTGCTCTTGTAATTTTGCCTCCACAGAAGAACGAAGACAAATCCAAGCCGTGAAGTAAAACTTCCATGTTAGCACGTGCAAATATATTACGCCACAAAGAATATGAAGATCAGGAGGAAAAGTATCAGAACGGCAAATATCTTTATTAGAAGCCACCTATTTGATGATATTCGGTTGAGATGCCTCAATAAGGAACTGTGAGCTCCTTCAACATTTGCCAATGACTCATCCATGTTGTCATCAATCCTGCCCGTGCAAGTTAGACAGATTTAATGGTAATTGCTAAAAGAACATGAACATCTACAGCTTCGCATACAATAATATTGTAATTTAATCTTTTAACACGTGTCAAAACCATAAGTGGAGGGAAAAAATCAGTACACTGTAGTAACCTAGGTGCCTAATATTTAAGTTAAAGGAGGAAACCTGATAGCAAGCTCCCCTTGATGAGCAACCATTGTTGCCAAATGCGAGAAAATCCCACTAAGTTCTGTGATGGTAGATTCCACATTGTGCAGAGCAGTTGATCTACTTTGAGTATAGTTTTCTTGCCGAGGAACAACCTGCTGCACCATAGACATTTCCATTTGCTGAGATGGAGTGTTGTCCACAGCCAACCTTCGTCTGTATCAGCAATTTAACAAAATTTTGTATCTTAAGTCAGAAAATGCCTACATCCTAGGCATGACTAAAATATTTAAGCTATTCATACCCCAAAAGCAACACCTCAAGAATCAAAGGGTAAAAAGTTACCGAAGAATTACTCCCTCCCTTCCTTTTAGTGTCTTTTAACAATTTTATGTAGAAACCAAAAATGTAATAGATATGTCTCAAGAATCAAAGGGTAAAAATTTACCCCTTCTCTAACTAATTCTCATTCCCTCCATAACTGGGCCCCACTCTCTTTCTCCTAGTGTAGACTTGCCATATTCTAGGCCTTTCAGTTTTCTCAAGAATATTAGGCCCATACGCACCTTATTGATGTCTAGGAGTCCTATCATGTTAGGAGAAGATTTGAGATTGTAACAAGTTCTAAATTGAATGGCCACATCAAATAATTGTCTTTTGTGGGCGTTTCGGTAAATGCCCGTCAATTTATGTAAGCAAATTATCAATGACAGACATCTAAACATCAAAGATATTCAAAGCTTTAAACAGATGTTATGCTACTTGTTTTAGAAAAACTACAGGGGAATACTGCCAAGTAAATTACTCATAGTAGGTGGCAAGATGTTCGTTAAATTAAACTCAATCCAATTAAGATACAAAAACCTTGCATTAAGAACTAAAAAATAGACATTTAAATATTTATTGTTTTGAGTGACTTCAACGGTAAACTTATGACAATCACCAATCAGATGAGTTGTGGATTCAAGAGACAGTGTACAGAAAATAAGCATTAATAAGTTTACAATTGAATACTGCGAATAAATGAACCATATAAAATTTAAAAAAAAAAACTAATAAAAATAACTTTTACTAAACAAATGATTATTCTTGTTGGGCTAGAAGTTTAATTCGTTTATTTATACAACACAGAAAAGACTTGTCAAGCCCACCAAGAGAGAGAAGGGTGTTCAATTAAGTTTGGACCAGAAAAGAAATCCATGCCCTGCCTGTTTGACATAGCCTCCCCTGTCGTGGGAACCTAAATGGTTATCCCCAAACCACAAGCATTATCAGGTTAGCAGTGAAATGGTGTACCAATGTTGCAAGCTATTCCCTAGTGTATTTGGGCATGCTTGTACTGGAAAGAGGGAAAGATTAGTGAATGCCTTGTACCCAATGCCCATCAACACATAACTACATACTCAAAAGAATTAAACAATAAACACAATCGGAGATTTTTAGTCCGTGAGGACCAAATGACAGCCACTTGTTTTTACATGAAGTTATACTTAAAGGACAATTTTTTATTTTTTAGTTTACATAAAATTATGATATATAGAAATGTGAAAGAGGCAATTTTATCTTATAGCTTTAAAAGGAAATTTCGACAAACCTTAGTTGATTGCTAACAGGAGCTCCATTTGATGGTAATCTGCATGAGATATATTGATATATATTATTTTTCAGCAATTAAACTTTTAGTGGTATATCATTTTTTTCATAAAATAAATATACACAAACCCAGCATTAATTATTTACAAATTGGGACGGGATTCAGAAGTGACTTCTTAAAGAAAGACAAATAAATAAATTACACAGTCAAACAACATTATAATTTATAAGCATCATCATTAAACAGAAAATTGTGTTATCACAGTTCATTTAGGCCACACACACATGTACAATGTCAAAACTTGTAACAATTACATTCCAATGATGCCCTAAAGCATGTTAGTGGTAGTAAAGAGAGAAATGGAAACAATTATGAAGTTAAGATATTTTAAGAATGTTCCATCAGGTTTGGCTGGTATTTACTGAGGCAACATACTGAAAGGAAGTTCGGAAAATGGCTAGTAAGGATAATTATCTCCAATCGTTTAAAGCACAGTTCAGAACTTTGGGTTTATGTGATTAGCATGTTCATAGTGCAATATTGAATAGAGTACCCTGGCCCTGGCCTTACATTATTAGGCTTAAGTGTTGAGTCTGACATTCAATTTTCTCAGCAAGGGGAACAGGGATCATCTATTAACATATGGAATATATTGTTCTGCTTCTCTTGACTATCACTGTTCCTATTAGTTATCCAGTGAAGAAAAATATCAAAGTTGTTAGACTATTTCTTTCTGCTACAAAATTTCATGATTTAGTATGTCATTGGGTGCATTAGGAAAGAAATTAAATGTTGATAGTTGGTAAATAAATATTGCTATAAAAATTGATATTTCAGTGGAAATATGGAATTGTAAACCATGTCAAAATGTATAATATTAAACAATAAATGGTCAGACTGAGAAATCCATAACACATCTAAGAATCTACCAGCATCCAAAATATGACAAGAGTATTCAAGAGCAAGAAACTTCTAAATTTTGAAATTTGGATACAGCAACAGCTAACTCCCAACTATTTAGAGAAGCATAGTAACAGTTAGCTCCCATCCCACAGGAGCCAGGTTTTTCAATTTGAACATTGAGACAAATTCCCTAATTTTATTTTACATTATGGAAGTTGGGAAGGATTATTCATGTCGTAGCATAATGAAAAATGTTAAAATTTAACTTGTTAGGGAAAGAAAAATTACTCACGCCGATTCTTGTTGCAGATTCTCATATGCATTCAATGAATTTGACCAAGGTGGCGGCTCAGTAGCCGGCTTTGGTTGATGCTGGAAAGGGTTCTCCCTTGATGCATTCTTGGAAAAAATCTGCTTCCTGCTCTCGTGAGCCTTGATATTCTGGAGCATACATGCACATGCACAATATTAATTACAAGGGAGAAAAAAATATAGTAAGTCATATGATAATTTTAGAAGCCCGGATACATCACACATTACAGGCAGCAGAGTAAGACAGAGTACGGGAAGTAGGGTATATAACACAGTATGGATATATAGAATTTTGGTTCATGTACTTTTAAATTGATGAATTTAGTCATTTGTAGAATTGCCTACATTTTCACAAAAGAACCATTAGCCATGTCCAGATAGTTTTGGTTCTATATAATTGCCTAATATTCACTACCTAACACTACCAGTGTCATTATGCTTCATTTCCATCATTGAGAAACAACATAGCTTCCAACTCTGTTTTATCAAGACACAAATTTGCTAATTAAAGTCCAGCATCATCAAGTGGCCTATTTGCATCTCCACGAACGTTCCATAACCTTGTCTCTCCTCTACTATATCTTAAATATTTCCTAGATAAAAGTTGAACATTAGTAGTATACCATAATGCACATAAACCAAATCCTATGACCTTCAGGAATCCATTGATCCATTGATCCATTGAGAGCCCAACGAGTCCATGCACCACTGCCAATACAAGATGAACCTAACCTTGGCTCAACCAAGGAGCAGCCCAACTTAAGAACTTGAAATGTGATGCCTGGATGTCAGTAGCCACAGAAGCCTTGCTGGATGTTAGTCACTGTCAAGTGCCACCCGTCCTGGGGTGCCAAATTGGTCTACATTTATACAAGGCAGGAAATGCCCCTGTGAAAAGTTAATGCTACCAAGGTTAGGCGACTTACACCCTGACAAGAGAACCACATTTCTTGCCGCTATTTCAATAAATGTCATCATACTGTTAGTATGAGCACCCTGGCGTGACTGTAAAAACAATAAGGAGATTACCAGCACAGTTGGTTGATAACATCAACTGACCCAGCCTTGTCTAACCTATGTCCCAAATGCTTTTAAATAGCTGAAATGTAGACCACAGTTTGGGTACGAGACTTTCTGCCTATACTTTGTTGGGCACTTACCAGTGCTGGACTACCCAGGTAGGTAGCAACCGCCGCGGCTGCGGCAAAAACATAAAACGGTGTTCATACTAACCATGGATAAAATGAAACATAGCATACACAATCAACACCTTCCACAACCTTGTTCAACCTAACATTTTCCAATCCCAAAAGGATTAACTATCTTTTTGCAGCAATATGTATATTAATCTCTCTCTACACTTACAGTATTCATTTACGACACTGGCAGTGGCATCATATCACATCCTATCATATTCTTCTAAACACAAGAAATTGTTTATTACCAATTTTTCAATGAAGAAAACGTTGAATCATGCATTTACTCAAAATAAATAAACAACAAAAAGTGTCATTGATTGACCAACCTCTGTCCTAGCAGTTAAGACATCTTGAAGATGCTTCGTGGCTCCCATGAGTTTGCTCTTCAAGTCATCACAAACCGCGGTTGAATGCACAATCCTATCCTGCGAGTAACTTCCGTCAGCCATGTCCATGTTCTGAATGGTTTGCAAATCGGAGAGAGCCGAATTCAGTGCCGTGATCTCGTTCTTAATCAGCGCAGTCAGCTCCTGAATCTCCACAGCCGGATCGTTGAACATGGACGATTTCCTCGCCAGCTGCGCGAGCCTCGCCACCTTCTGCGAGGTTTCGTGGATCCCCAACCCGATTCGTGAGGCCTTTCGGTTGAATTCGGATCTTGAATAGGAATCCTGAGAGGTGGAAGGAGCAGTCTCGGGTTGACGCGAAGGTGAGGTCCCTCCTCCGATCTTCTTGAGAGTCTCCGACAGTAACCGGAACTCCGACGTGCGGTCACGGTAAGAGGAAGCCATCGGAGACACGTCCGTTCGTTCCAATTCCAAGATATCATGAAGGATGTCATTTCAGTAGACACCTCAACTAACTGAGACCCACTACCATGCAACACTTTATTGGGCCTAGCCCACTGGGCTAATATTTCACACCCAGACCCAGTCCTGTCACTCATTTCAGACCCTTTTCTTTTCTTAGCGACGCGCAGCACAACACAGCCTCCTCAACGTCGCCGATCACCTTTCTTCTTCTTCTTCCTCCTCCTCAGCTACATCCTACGCAACTAACTACTTCTTCTTTGATTTTTGTTGCTCGTCTATTTCTACTATACTCTATATCATTTTTTCTCATTATCATTATCCTTGGAACTTGGAATCGGCCATGATTGATCAAGCATGTGGTAAACCACACTTTGTAATGGTGTTAGAAAAATTAGTTTTCTGAACTCGGTGGCTTAAAGTCACTCGTTATTAACCATAACAAATTGACGTTAAATATTGTAGAAAACTTCTCCTAAATACACAATATAGTATATAAGGAGTAACTTTTTTTTATCAAAGGCATACATCTAGAACAAACTTTCGACAAAATAGGTTGGACTACATAGGATACGAGAAGTATTAGGTAATGGAGCATACAAAGTGGAAACATTAGACGGAGGTTTGATCCCTCAAGAATGCTACAAATTTACATTTTTATTTTAGTTGATGTACATGTAGAAATACAAAGTACCACCATTTTTTCCTTAGTCTTTTATATTTTTTTTTCAAAGAATTTTATTGAGGTTGTATAATTCAATAAAATTATGTTAGTGAAATTTTCTTCAATTATTAAAAGGTTGATCTGACACGATGGATCGAACTTAGCACAACCAGATAATTAAGAAGTTGATCAATCAATCTCAATCAATCTCTACAAAGTCGAATTATTAAAAGGCTGATTGATCAGCTTTGACTTCGACATGATCAGACTATCAAAAGGCTAATAATTAGTCTCGACCTTGACACGGTTGGAACATTGAAAAGTTGAATAAGTAAAACATCATAAAAATATTAAGCTGTTTTTTCAATATTTTCTCAAATGAATTTTGCATTTTTAAACCTTAACATCTATGAGTTTAAGCCATGTCATAAATTAGACTTAGATTACGATATGGTTTATTTTCGATAGAAATGAGCAATTTAATGTTATGTGACAAAAAATCATTTCTCTCAATTCAAACAAACATCAAATGTAAACTTATTTATCTTATAACATAATGAAAGAACAAGACTTTAAAGCGATTAGACACAATTTACGAAAAAAAAATGTAGTAAATAAGATTTTAAAACACGAACAAAATTGATTTCTTGAGGCGTGAGTGATCACTGTCCATAAGGACTTATGCGTGATGTATTGCACAAGTCCCTCAGAAAACAACAAGAACATCTCGAAAAATTCTGAGGATCGTAACTAGCAAGCTACTCTTAAAAGAGTAAGAACACATGATCCCAAAAATATTTATAATAAAAGAAAGAGAAAGAATGAAGAAGAGAAAAGGGAGAAAGAATGCACTGTGAGTGATGATGTTGGAGCATTCTCGTGCCTCTTATTTTTATGCAAGGAAAGAAGCTCAAAAATCCACAAAAAGATGAGAGGGAAAGTGTTGTTCCAGCGGTTCAAAGATGACGTCGGAGACGTGCTGGAAAAGGTGAAAGACCACCTGAAAAGGAGAAAGACGTAGAAAAATCCAATCTTAAGGAGAAGATCCAAGAAAAAACTCAATCTCATAAAAAGAAAGGATTCCGTGGATTTTAATGTTGTTGCATTTCTGCAACATCTTTTTCCCAGTCTCTAGTCTCTGAAATTTTCTACAACGACAACATCTTCCTGAGCCTCCAAATTTTTTTTGCAACGGCAACATCTTAAGTTTGAGCGTTTGATTTAAAACAATATTGATGATCTAATGATTTCTTTCACATGGTTGTCTAAACGCCTTTTCATAAAATTAAATTGTTTTATTTCATAAGGTTGTCATAAATCAGTTTGTTCTAAATCTGTTTTCGTGGTTATCATGAACTGTTAAAATAATGAGTAAGGGCGATATATAAAACATAATAAAAGTAATCAGTAAAAAAAAGTAGCAACGCCATATATAAATCGGTAAATAGACAAAATGTCGAATAATGCAAAATACTATTGCACTTGGTCATTACAAAATCAAACTTAGAAAGTTGAAAGAATTTTCTAATAAAGCCTAAGTTTTTCTATTCTTTGACTAACTCCGTCGACCATCACTTTACAAGCATCCATGGCTGATAGGTCAAGGGTCGTGTTGAGAGTGAGTACTTTTTGAATGGCTATTTCCACTTCCTTAATAAGTAACATATTTGTAAGATGAAACATTAAAATGTTAGTATAAAAGGTACCAAATTCTGCTTCAAGAATCCGTTCAAAACTATCACAAAATGTTGGAAATCTCACGTCGATTAGAGATTAGGACATTCATTATATATAAGTAGGTGCAAACATCACTTCATGAGTCAGTTTTATGGGGTTGTGTTAGACTTAAAGTTTATTTTCTAATATAGTATCAAAGTCATTTAAAGTCTATCATAAGTAATATTTGTTGGGTCTATTGTGTCACCTGTTATCCACGCACGAGTTGTCACTCTCAGTTGTATTGGAGATCCCACGTCAACTAAAAATTAAAATATTAAATTTCAATTATATGAATTAAATGACTAAAGTTTTTTTTTATCGGCACACAAATGACTAAGTATAAGCTGTATATAACTTATAACTGTTATCTAATTTCGTTGGCGTGTTTTTTTTTTTAACTTTGGCTATCATTTTATCTCCTTAAATATATGACAATAGTTATGAATATATAAGAAAGACTTTTATGCAGTTTTGGGAGAAAAATAAGTTGAACTCCAAAAAGACGGTGACATTTAAGTCATCAACAACTATCTCTAGAAGTCCCCTTCTATGGGCTTTGGACACAGTCCATTCACCCACTTGAATTTTCTCCAAAAGATTATTCTCATTTAATATATATCTTTTTCAATTATCAACATTAATATACTCAAATCCCTTAATATTTTCCTATTGAACTTGCGAATGGCTGCTGACAAATGACAACTTTGAATACTTTTAAAAAGGTTAAATTTACATCATACAATTTTGTATACTCTTCTAACTATTGCTTCAATGATACTACTTTTAATTAAATGACAAAATATTTTAAAAATATTAATATCTTATCTTCGTCAAGTAAAAGCTTGTGCTAAAGAAAAAAAAAAGGAAAATTGAAAATAAACTGCTCTTGGGTTGCTTATGAAAAGGATTGTTGGTGAATCAAAATAAGAGATGTTATGCTGATGACGTTTGCATGAAAGATTAGACCAAAGAACTACTCTTATTTCTTTTTATACAGGCCATGCTTAAATAAAATCATTTATTTAACTAGTAGTTGATTTAAGTGCTGATCAAAATATCAAGAAAGAATGTTATTATATAATATAAAAATTGGTCTAATTTGGTAAAAAAGTATTCATATCCTATGAAATTGAGTTTGCTTTTTATTGGCTATGAGATTTTTTGTAAGGTTTAATTTGTTTTGTTTGTACTAATATTATATATTTTAAAATATACTTTATAAAATACTATCCAAATATATTAACATACAATTTATTTTATCATATCAATAAAATTTATCACAGACTTTTTATTTAAATTTTCTTCATTCAAACAATCTTATTTTATATTTATTTTTTCTTTAAGCTAATTAACAAATCCAAATGTTGATGAGAATGAAAAAATGTATAGTGGGTAGAGTTTTTTGGGCAGCATAGAATCCAATAACCATAAAAAGTAGAATGGGATGGAACAAGTGCATGCCACTATCTTCTTTTCTTTTTTCATGTCCTGTTGCATTTCCCTTTCCTTATTCTTTTCAAACCCAAATTTATCTAAAAGCATCCTCTTCACAACCCTCATATTCTACTCTATCTTTTTTCCTCTCTTTTTTTCATCTACAAATTCATCATCCCTAATATGCTTTTCATCTTATCTCACACTCCTCTTCCCTAATTTCCTTCCCCTTTCTCTATTACAATCAAAACCCACTTTTTCTTTCTTCCAATTCCATAACTAAAATATTGGGTAACCTTGTCAAAAAGGATCATTAGGAAAAATAGTATACACCATCATCCATTGAATGTCTCCTTCATCATGACCCTTTTAAGGTTTAGTCAACTAGGCTTATTTAAAAAAAAAAATAGCTTTTGACTTTTAAAGTCTTTTTTATTTAAATATGCAAGCTGGTACAAAATTTTAAAAACTTCTATTGGCGGTGACATGTTAATTTGTTAATAAACAATTTGATTTTAATAAAAATATTATTATTTAATATGCTATTATTAAAATATTCAACATTTCTTATAAGTATAACTATATAGAAAGTGAAATATGTTTTGTAAGTGTTAATTAATGACACGTAACCTTATGGTAAGTTTCAAAATATGCATGAACTTATTCCACAATAGCTATAGCTGGTTGTTTAGGTTCTCTTTAAATTATGTGGACACACACATAGCCACCGTTGACTATAGAAGTCAAACAAATACCCACCCCATCTTTGGGTGTATGTTCAACTTCCCATTATCCTCAACTATTTAGAAAGATAAATGGATCAAAATACCAATGACAATTCTTTGGCAAAGGGGGTTCATTTCATCACTTTGCTTCTGCTTTGAATATAACTAGTATTTTATTATAATTCTTTTAAATTACAATTCTCGTTATAAAACATAATATCATGTAGTTAATAAAAAAAATTAGATATAAAAACAATAATTAGAGATAATACAACTAAAAGACAAATTGATAAAATATATATAAAAAATTATAGATAAATTACTATAAATTGATAGACCGTGTTACAACATATAAAATTTTATTTAAAAATATAATATATTTATTATATATTTTTTATTTAAAATAATAACAAATAATATATATGTGGGTTGATGGGTCTGGATCCGATCATGTAATTAGTGGATCGTTGTTTGGACTCGATTATGACTTGATAACAACCTCAGTAGCCTGCGTCTGAGGTTGTGACATGTAAGGTGATGAGTATGGACCCAATCATGTAATAAGTAGATCGTTACTCGATCTATAATATCAGATGGTGTTACTTGACATACGTTAAGAATCCCAAATTAACTAATTTTAACTAGTCCTAATGACTCAATAAATACAGAATCAGAAAGAATATGTCCAAGTTTATCAATATATACGAAAGAAGTACCAACAAGAATATCATCTTTACACATTAATTGATGTGCACTCACTATTAACAATATTCAGATGTTCTAACATAAGGTAAACTATCCCTTCTGTCTGAAACTATATGTAATATATATATATATATATATATAATTATTATTGTATAATTTTGAAATAATTATAAGAGTCTAATATCACACAATAATGTTGAATGGGACACCCATTACCCATGCTTGTCTTACTCTCCAAAACCAAAAAGAAGAACAATAATAATTAAAAACCATAGCTCTAACACACTTGAAAGGATGATGTTGAGACGAAAACATTAAATTAGTAGAGATAGGAAACAACATAATTAATAATATTGAATACTAACTGGTGTGGGACTAAGAAGATTGAAAAGAAAGTGGTGATGAATGAAGGGGTAGCTAGTGTTTAAAATCTAGACATCTAATCTTGTTTAGCCGACTAATGATGTCAATGTTTATTTATTTGTCCCAACTCCAAAGGGACTTCTAACTATTAGGTTATTTGTTGAATTATGAGGAGTCCTTGGGTAGAAGGAAAGAGGAATCTTGTGAAACTAGATTCCCTCTACTCTACTCTACCCTATATATTACAATTGTTTCAACTATTTTATTATATAATATTTTTTAAAAGATCTCATTTACCTATTTTTTATCCTACCTTAAATAAAACCACTCACACCTTTTTAAAAATTAAAATAAATATTCACATATTTTAATTTTTAAATAAAATGACATTTCCATCTTTTAAATTTTTAAATACATATATATTTTTTATATATAACATTCGCCCCTCATATTATAATAAAATAACATTTAATTTTATGTTATTTAAAAATATCTTGTTGACTATAATTTTAGTGAAAATTTTAAAATAAAAATATATTTTTTCTTATACCAAAAATTGAGTAGTTTAATTATATTAAAAATATCACAACAATTATATGTCACTTAATGACAAATTGTGCAATAAAACTAACAAAAAAGTATATTTTTAAGAGAACATTATTTTAATATAAAATAAGTGAATTGCTATATATGATTCAAATTTATTAAAGTATTATTGTTATTATTCAAGTTTGATATTTTAAAACTTAAATTTTCATAATTGTTTTATTAATTTAAATGAATAAATTATTGTTTAAATAAAAAAAAAGAAAATGTCACTTTATTAAAATCATAAAGTATCAGTTATTAGAAATATATAAAAATAAATTTCTATTTTAAAAAAAAAGGTTCATGTATGGAATTTTTATATTAATTTCTAATACCTATTTCTAACTTATAGATAAGTTAATTTTAATTTCTTAAGAAAATTATATATATATATATATATATATATATATATATTCTTCTAAATGTATCCTTAATGTGTACTGGCTCAACCAATTTTCTTCTTACTTTTATCCCATTTATCACGTCATTCCCTTCATTACATAATTTTGAATTCAGAAATTTTGTACCTGAGAATTTTGTCATCCACCTAAGGGTACATGTAGGTCAAGAATGAAGCACTGTTAACGAACACAGTGAGTTACGAAGCTTTTTGTTTTTATTTATATACTAGTTTAAGTACTATACTGTTGTAATTCAATATTTGTACTTTGACTAGTTTTGGAATAACTACTTTATTTATTTTTCAATGTAGCCATTCATTGTAATCACAAGAGGTGCCTATGCACTTTGAGTTGAATTTAAGAGAGAAATTATAAGATGATAGCGTATTATTTATTTATTCATGACCATCTTTACATGATGATATAGGTCACTGCAAGTCAATTAAATACAAGTCTTAAATAAGAAAGTTTCTACAATCTTATGAGACACCAATGAAATTACATTTAGGACATGCATTTTTGTAATTTTTATTTGAACTAATCCAAAAAAGACTAATTTATTAATACTTTAAAAATAATAGTATATTAAACAAATTGATATTGGATGTACCAATATGCAACTTCGAATGTGAATTTTTTATGTTTTGTTTTGATGAGGAGAAAGTAAAAAAGGAGAAGAAAAGAAGAAAAAAGCAAAATTATTGAATTAACGGAAAGAGAATGGAAAGTAAAGAAGAAGAAAATGAGAAGAGAATTTTTTTATTGTAGATAACTTTATTGATATGACAAAAAATTAAAATTAATTAGAAAATATTATTATTTACTAAAATACCCTTAGTCTATTTTTAAAGAAAAGTATGAATTAAAATTAAAAGGTGATTAATTAGGAGGTTGTTATTTTATAAAAGTCAAAATAATATTAAAAATTAAAATTCAATATATTGAAATAATTAATTACAAATCATGTAAAAAAGATTCCATGTACCGATTAAAAAATTAAATTATAATAAAAAAATTCTAAAATGAAAAAACTGAGAAATAAAGATTAAATTGAAAGAAAATTTAATAGGATAACTATAACATACTTTACTTTTATCACATTATATTACCTTTTACTTACTACCTAAATAATTTATTTTTCATATAGTTTATTAGTATTTTCTTAAAGTAGAAAGTATGATCAAATATGACTAAAGTGTTAAGAAATAGAAAAAATTTAAATCAATTTCAATTTAAATTACATTCATATAATTTTATTCATACAATTTATCAAATGTCTACTTCATTTGATAAGAATGTAGAAAAACCATAGTTTGAAGTTAGTATTTTAAATGTCTCCTTCAAATTCTTGAAATAAATACTACAAATTATTGGTTGAATGTACAGAAGAACAGATAAAGTTGTTAGTTTAGGATTATTATAGTTTTTTTTATCAAATAAACTAAGTCAAAATAAACTTTATAATTGAAAATTTATATAATAAATTTGACCAACAATATTCAAATAACTTAAAAAATAGTATAAATTTTTTACTATAATATATTATAATTGGTTAATAGAGTTGAACAATAGGTAATTAAAATTTTATTAGAAAAATATAAATAAAATCTGCCTCAGCTTTTTTATGGAAAGAGATAAGAATTGAATATATTATTGCATAAAATTTAGTGTCTTACATGTACAATATGAATTGAATAATAAAATATAATGTTGTTCAAAATTATTAGGAGGTATAGACGTCTAGAAAAGGTGTTAAGAAGAAATAATTTTAATTTTTCTGATCCATTTTTTCTGGAATCTTTATATGTACGTGTTGGTGTGGCTTTTTTCTGTCTCATAATTTTTCCTTGGAGTTATTTCTCAAAATTAAAATTGTTAAATCTAGAATCCATAGTTGTGCCTACTATTTTATTTCTTTTGTTTATTAATATTTTTTTTATGAATGGAATAATAAAAAAGATTAGAAAAGAGGAAATAAAGAAATGGTGAGAGCATTAGAGAGTGAGTTTTGAAGTTGCAAATGGTGAGTGTGAGTTGATAGAATAGGAAGATGGAAATGTGGTTGGAGTAGGGTGGTGTAGCAATGATGGTGGAGTAAGTTCCTAAGGAGTGCGGTTTCAACGCGTATGAGTATTACAATTAGAAGGTCCAACTTCAACGACTCCACTACCTCTTCTCTTCAACTTCCTTTCTTGTCCTTTTACGACACACCTGCTTATGGATAAGCTTTTTTTCCTCCATCACTTATTTACTTATTATTTTTAAAATAAACATATTCATTCACACTTTCAAATTCCAATTCCATGTTCTTCATGTGTGTGTGCATGCCCTCTGTCTGATTCCATCCATTCCCGGTCCACACGTCTTTCTCTCTCATCTCTCCAAGTTCCAATCCCATCCCACATATCCATATATAAATACACACTTCTATTCTATCTCTTCAAATACCATAACTTCTCTAATTCACAAAACTATTACTTCTTCCTATCCATCTTCCCAAACATGGTTGATCTAGATTGGCAAACAAAGATGGTGTGTTCAAACATGTCTCCCAACTCCACCAAACTCTCCCTCTTCCCAAACAACATCCCAATCCCCACTTTGCAAATCCCTCTTCTCCAAAACGACATCACCGCTGCCTCCTCCCCGCTCTGTGCTGCCTACGACAACTACCTTCGCCTCCCCGACCTCAGAAATCTTTGGGCCTCTAACCACTTCCCCGATTGGCCCAACTACCCAATCATAAAGCCCGCCTTACACGCCCTCGAAATCACCTTCCGATTTCTCGCAACCGTTTTATCGGACCCGAGGCCCTACGTTAACAAGCGCGACTGGGCCCGACGCCTCGAGTCTCTCGCCTCCGCGCAGGTCCAGATCATTGCCATGCTCTGCGAAGACGAGGAGCAAAACCCAGAGACACGTGGCAAGGCGCCTGTCTGTGACGTCAACGACTTCGTCACCGCTCAAAGAAGAAGCTACAGCGAGGAGAGCTTTCTCCCGCGTCTCGCCACGTGGCACAGGTCCCGGGATGTGGCGAGGAGGATCCTGGCCACCGTGGAATGCGAGATGACGAGATGCACCTACACGCTGGGCCTGGGAGAGGCCAACCTCGCGGGAAAGAAGGTTCTCCGTTACGACGCCGTTTGCAGGCCGACCGAGATCCCGTCTCTGGATCCGACGCCGTTTGATCACGTGGAGAACTACGAGAACAGGACCCTGCACGCGGCGCAGCAGATCGTGGAGTGCTGGACGCGTGTGGGGAGGAAGTTGGTGGAGAGATTGGTGGAGTCTGTGGAGAGGAGGGCGTTGGAGAAGGCGGCGAGTGAGTGCCACGCGGTGGAGCGGATCTGGAAGCTTCTGGCGGAGGTTGAGGACGTGCATGTGATGATGGATCCGGAGGATTTTCTTCGGCTGAAGAAGGAGTTGGGGATGAGAAGGCAAGGCGAAACGGTGGCGTTTTGCTTTAGGTCGAAGGAGGTTGTGGAGTTGGCGAGGGTATGTAGGGATCTGAGGCAGAAGGTGCCGGAGATATTGGAAGTGGAGGTTGATCCGAAGGGTGGGCCCGGGATGATGGAGGCGGCCATGAAGGTGTACGCGGAGAAAACGAAGGGGTCGGAGAAGGTTGTTGTTTTGCAGGGTATGCAAGCGGTTGAGGTGGCGATGAAGAGGTTCTTCTTCGCGTACAAGCAGGTTGCGACGCTTCTGATGGGAAGCTCCGAGGCCGATGGATTAACTCAGATATTCCTTCAACCCACATACTTCCCTAGCTTGGATGCTGCCAAGACATTTCTTGGTTATTACTGGGAAAATAACAACAATAACCAAAACCAAAATTTGGTAGTTCCATGGTAGTTAAATTGGTTACATAATTCAATTCAATTCACTTCATAGTTAAACCTACCCACACAAAGGAAAAAAGATACAAAAAAAAAATAGGTTGATGTACACACGTATGCTTCTGTAAAATATTATTCCACTATTTTTTGAATCATATTCTTTTCTCTGCTGTAAGGTATTACCTTACGGTTGAGCAACAAGATGCATTACAAGAAAGTGGTTTGTGTTTGTTTTAGATTCCATTCAAGCTCTATCGCACTCCAAAGTTTGAATGAGATCTCACACACTCTCCATGCTTTCTATTTATCCACTCTTACTGGGTCAATATAATTAAAAAAATATATAGCATCACTATTTTTTTATAAAAATATGACTAATTAATTTTAAAAATTGGGTGAAAGCAGAAGAATCTAATTAAGGGTACAGATACGGGTCTAATGCTAGGCAATTTCGCAAATTTTGTAGACTACGTAACAAGCTACGTCTTGGAATCTTATATGTTCAGCTTGAGGATCCTAGAAGAAATTCTTTTCTTTGACTTGGATGATATGTCCCACAATGGATATTTATTAAAATATAAACTATACGTCTAATATATCGTATGAGTAGGTTATTGTGCTCCTTGTGGACAAAACTATGAGTTTAACATTATATTATAAAGAATAAAGTTTTTTTACACTTTTAGCATACCACTAAAGTCCATCTTGCTTAAGACCATAAAAGAATTGTTGAAACTTACAAAAAAAAATCATTTTTATTCTAGGAATGTCATGTACACTGAAGATCTTCTTTCATGCAGATGATCTTCATGTAAGTATAGGTGGGATGGATTCCTGGAAAATCACATGAGACTTAATATTATTGTACTGGTTATTCAAGTCACGGAGAAACTGCATGGCTTGATTTTCTTGTTTTTTTTTTAAAAGTAATAGAAGAAACATAACAAGAACATCTATTTTGACAAGTGCAAACCGGATTGGACCTGAAATTTTCTAGCTCATCCCAGATAATTCTTAGTTTGGTCAAGTATTTCGTAAAGGAAAGATCACCTTAGTTCAAGAACAATGCTTCCATTTGCATATATGAAATCGTTCCAAATATCTAGAGCTTTGTCCATCCATATTATACTTTGTTGGATTAGGACAAAGACTGAGTGAACCAGCCACAAAGCTACCATGTTGTTACAACGATTTCAAGCAAATCAAACGGGATATGCTTTTGCGGAAAGTGAAGCAGTATTGTGGATGAACTCAACCTTATTCTTAATATTTAAAGTCGTCACTATATATCTATTCCATAAGTGTTAGTTGGTGAAGATAAGAATCGAAAAAACAAGAGATGTAGCCAAATTTTTATTCAGATAAAAAGTGTAAAAAACCTTGAAAAAAAAAAACAAAAATAAGATCGCAATGACAACACAATTTAGGCAAATTTACCAAGAGGAGAATATGAAAAAAAAAACTTTAAGAAAAGAGTAGAGAGAAGGAGAATGATGCAAAGAGAATATGTTAGAAAAATTATCATTCAATGTAATACCGAAAGTTTAGACCCTTCTCAGATAAAACAAGGACCGAAAAAGAAAAGGACTGAAAAACAGCGAGTGAAAAAAAAAAAAACAAGAGTTTATCATGTTAACAATAATTATTTTTTTCCAAATCTATCATTCATTTATTCTTTAAGGTTTAGGGTTTATTTTATATTTATTCCACTGCAAATAAGACCGTGTTATGTAAAATAATCTTCCTCTTAGAATTTGTGACTAGAGACTTTCTTATATTTTTTTATATGAAAAAAAAAATCTTTAATAGGATATATCTTTTCTTAAACGGATTTTAGTATTTTTTAAAATTTGGTTTTAATTTTTGGTTAGAAATGCTTAAGCTGGTAAGAAATTTTATTTTTTGGAATTTTTAAGTTGAGAATGTTTAACATTTACTGTAAATAAAATTTACTTATGGTATTTACTAGTTGTTTATAACTTATATAAATTAATTTGTTAAGAGATGTAACTAAATTTATCGAGTTAAAATATATTTAATGTAGTAAAAATGTTACGTTTCTCTTATCATTATTTAATGTGATAAATAATCGTTTTTTTTTTGTAGATATACTGTATTACTATTTGATTCAAATTTGTATAAATTTCTAAAAACATTTATGATCGATCAAACAAATTTCAATCATTTCTAGGAATGATATTTAATAATTTATGATTCTGTTAATTGAAGAATAAAATCCTATCCTAAACTAATAACATGCATTTTTTTAGAAACAAAGAGAGTGAACTTAATAATTATCTGTGTTTGGATTTGCAGATCGATGTTGTTGAGCACAGAAAAACAACTGAAAATAAGTTAGAAAATCAAGACTTATAGTTATTACAAAAATACATATTTTGAAAAAATTAAGCTTTCTTTGTTTTATGCAAAAACTTGTGCTGAAACAAACAAATATTATATTGAAAATATAACTGATCTTAATTTTGTATTAATATTTTAATATTTTTATTATAATAAAATAAGTAATTTATATAATATCATTTATATTATTATATAAAAAAATATATTATTTGATTATTTTTTGTGTTATCTTTTAATTAGGTAATTTTACTTTTTATTAAGTATAAAATAATTCATTCATAAAATACATAATTGAATAATTTCATTTTATTAAATAATTTTTAAAAATAACCGTAACATAATACTTTTGAGTGGTGTCCAAAGTGATCCGTTGCGTATGTCTCGCATCGCAATTTGGGTGACAAAAGGAACCATTGAATCAAAAAGAGGATGATCCACCAATCAATAAATATCAAACAAAATCCATTGAAAAATAATATTAAAAAGCAAAATAAATATCTTGAAACTTTATCTCATTGCCACGTTGATCAGGCCCCACGTGTTATCCACTCCTCTCTTTTTTCTTTTGCATTTATCATCCAACCTCTCCTACGACTCATCAAACAAAAAACTTTTTCAGTAAGCTGAGTACCCTCTTCTGTTGCCATTTGTTCTCTTCTCTGTTACTTTTCCATATACAAGACCCATTCTCCAACTCCAATGAACCACCTTCTTTCACTGTTCTCATTCTTAATTACTCTTCACTAAATTCCATACCTACCCCTCATCTTCACTCCCTATTTTATCGATCGTTTTTATTTTTACCCGTTTCAGTTTTACCATAATTTTAGTAATTTGATTCTGAAATTGATACAGAAAACAAAGAACTTTTTGGGGTGATTTTTTATTGATTCTATTTGGGTTTATTCAATTATGATTGTATTTTAGGTGTTTTCTTTTTTTCTGTTATTCATTGTTTCTGTGATCCCTGGAAGAACTTGGTGATCGAGCATGGCTTCTAGAGTCTCTTCCAATCTGAAATGTTGGCACTTCAGGACCCCTCAGTATTGTGATTCATGGAAGACGCCTCGTGTAGCTTCTTCTTCGCTACTGAGGCGTGTCACTGAGAGGAACTATGTTATGCCATGTGGGTTGGTCTATAGGTCAAGGAATTTGAGGGTGCAAAGAGGGAAACCAGTTTACTCTGCACTTTTTGATGACTTTCACCAAGAGGAAATGATGAATCTGGTTCAGATTGGTTGTTGTGATGAAAATGGTAATGAAATTGCTTGTGCTGTCTCTGATATTACCCCAAACAAACAACTCAAAAATTTCTCGGGCAGAGGTTCTTCTGAGGAATTTAGGATAACGGAGCCTGAAGTTTTGGAGCCTTCTCTTTTGGGAATCCAGCCTGAGCCACCTAGCTGGCCAGAGAGGGATGAGATTTTGAGACTTAGCTTTGAGAGGAAAGTGAACAGTGTGGAAATTCCTTTGTCCATCAGGATGATTAAGAAGAAGCTACAATTGGAGGAGGGTTTCAAAGAGGCTGGTGAGTTGACTGAATTAACTAACTGTTCTATGAAAAAGACCTTCTCCTCTATGATGTTTATCATGCATGAGCTTCAAAGTCGGGCCTTGCAAACAAGGGAGAGTCTGTGTGGTGAAGACTTAGAAAGTGTCATGGCCAAGCTAGGGAGAGAAATGGATGCTTCGTTTGTTTGGCTCTTCCAACAGGTTTTCTGGAAGACCCCAACTCTCATGGTCGATGTGATGGTCCTCTTAGCTAACTTCTTGGTGTTCTCAACGAATGACAACACTGTCAAGGCAATCATTCCTTCCCTGATCACAAAGGCTACACCCTTGACTAACGACGAGAGTAAAGTACAACATTTACTAGACGGTACTGATGCTGATCAAGGTGAGTATGTGAAGCAAGAGTTGTCAGAGGAAGAGGAAATGTTGTGGAATTCCTTGCAAGAGGAGGCTGCAATTTTGCAAAAGGAATTGAGGAGTGATGTTTTGGACCACGAGACAAGGCAGCGGTTTGTGGCCCCAGTATCCGTGGAGCTTGAAGGGGATCATTATGAGGAATATATTAAAACTGACCTTTATTACAAAAAGCATTTGCTCCAGACACCTCACTGTTCCCTTCTGCTGTCTAACTATGCACAGTTTCTATTCCTTGTCCTTCATGACATTGAAAGGTGAGTTCTCAACTTTGTGATCAAATCTGTTTGGCACTAGATGATGCTGCATTCTTTAATAAGAGGAAGAACAAATATTGTTGCTTGTTTATTCTCTGTGCAGAGAAGGGTGTTTAATTTATGGTTTTAGTGAAGCTCATTTGAGTCTTTGAAGATTTATTTTGGTTTAGATTGGATTGAAGTAACATTTTGCAATATTGACCTAAAAATGAGGGTACTGCTTGACAAGTGATCTGGTATAGGTAAACTTTTCAGGGGCGAAGGCATGACAGATAATGTAAATGTATCTTGAAGTTTCTCTCTTTAGCCCTTTTCTACAGTGTATTCGATTTCCATTTCTGATTTATATTATCATTTTGAATACATTTTATATTGATTTTCAGGGCAGAAGAGTACTACAAGCGTTCGGTGTTGGTGGAAAAACCGGAGGCTGAGGCATTCATTCGCTATGCTGACTTCTTGTTGATGGTAAGAAAGGATGTTTGGGCAGCAGAACTGAGATATCTGCAAGCATTGGAAACAGATCCTGGCAACAGTTACTATTTATCAAAGTACGCCAGTTTCCTTTGGAACACCGGTGGACAAGATGCTAATAGTTTTCCTATAGAAGAATTGGACAACTTACAGCTATGACTGTTCATATATGATTCATCACAGCTATGACATTGTTCATATGATTCATCGTGGCTGAGTGATTGTACTTTTTGGTAGCATGATTATTGTTAGTGCCAACTTTACCTTCTACCTTCGAGAGCTGAAATGAACACGCAATCTCAAATGTGAAATTGTATCAAGAAATGTGAAAAGTAATATGATGTTAATTATTTACGGTCTTATTATGAATCCCATTTTCCAATATTCTTCCAACTCAACAACGTTATCTATTGGGCTAATTGACTGTTAATATAAATTCAAAATAGGAGATGAGATAACGTGAAAATCTGTATCACAGATAGAGCTTCATCACTCCGGGTGTACAAAACCTTAATAATGTTGTACAATAAAATTCTTAATATTTTGAGAAAAAAGCACCACAGGATGCTGCCTTGTATTTACTTAGCAATAATACAAGAAATTAACCTAAGGAATTTGATCATTAGCAGCAAAACACATGAATTATGTATACGATCCAATATAATACAGATCTGTGACTAACGAGAATGGATCAACTCAACTAGCAACTAGCAGACGAAAGTGGAACTTCTAAAAACCGCAAAGAAATCAAAATTCAAGCGTCACCAAAACCAGATATTACGGCTATCGACGGCCTTCACTGAAGTAGATACCAAGGGCATCCGCCCATACACGGCAGCAAATCTGTTGACGCACTCTGTTCTTCTTTCACTGTGACCTCCCAAACTACTGATTCCAGTCGATCCAATCTCAAATATTTTACCTGTTACAAAAAATAACAAAATCGATCAAGTTAATATTCGTATAGTATACAAGGGTTGCCATATATCAACACCTTCGTTTAAAAATAATGAGTGCATTGTTCAATTTTGTATTAACAATGAATGAGCTTCCCAGCACAAAATCAATTACATATTCTTTGTATTTAAAAACTGTGCATATTAACCCTGTAAACAGCAGTGTACTGGCCAGTGGTTGATAATAATACAAAATATGTCAGAAAACACCAGCACCATCACGAGTTTAAAAAATAAGTGTCAAACGAAGAATGAATCGTCAATCTGTTTCAGTGATCACACCAAGATAAATTAAAGATAAATGAAAATAATACTATGCTTAATTCATACCTATGCTTGCACTGCGCAATTACGCTGATATAGAAAGAACTAAAATTCCATACTGAAATAATAAATGTTCTCGATTCAATTTAGCTGGGTTAACCTTGCTGTATTCAGATGCGTTATGCATTATACACTGTCTACCATATGACGGGCAGAGAGGCAAGGGACACGGAATCAAGGACTAATTTCACAAAAAAAATACTTAAGTACGTCTATTTCCTTTTGCTAATGGTATGCCTCTTGTATGCTAACAAGATATCAGTTACTATTATGCAAGAAAGCGAGAAAATAGGATATACCTTCAAATGAACACAGCAAACTATCAGTAGTTCAAGCATTAATAAGTAGCAAAATGCCAAAATATTGTTTTCTAATGCAGTTTTGACATACATCTAAATGAACACAGCAAACTACTAATAGTTCTAGCATTAAGAAGTAGCAAAATGCCAAAAAAAATTGTTTTCATGTGTAGTAATGACATAGCAAAGATATGCATGTATCATTTATTGGCTCCCCATCCTCGACTTAATCACTCAAATGTCAGGAAGGTGATGAATCCGTATACAAGAGAAGTTCATCATTTAAGGAAAACAAAGGCACTATGCACTTTGAGCTAGTTAAGGAACTTCTGAATTGAACAACCAAAATAGAAAAATAATAATCCACGTGATTCCTATGCAATGGTTATAGAATGTAGCGTTGTTTAGTTCTAAATTGTGTTCATCAGTATAAGAAAAAACTCAGAATATCGATCAATTTCTTTGATATGAATCAATTACCTTTAACCCATATGGGCGGTGCTCCAGTAGCATTTGCAACAAGGAAAGACATTGCAATATCTTCACAATTCCTGGTAAATAAATTCAATTATTGAGTAAAAAATTAAGAAAAGGTGGCACCAAAGTTGAGAGATTGAAATCTGATTAAAAGAAGGCAATGAATAATTATTTATTCAGGGAAAAACCTGTTCTTGGTTATATATTCTCTAATTGACGATGGCATCTCGTTTGTATAAATATTGAAATACTTTTTGTGAAAGAACGCTGCCTTGGAGAGCACCATGCTATATGTACCCGTCCACCACACAGACCACCATCCACCATAGCTAAATTTGTCGTCATTATCTTTCTGCAAGCAAATGAAATAACTTAAAACATTATTTTTCATATTTTTCCAGTCATGGCACTAAACTCGGGGAAATTAATGAAAGAAACCTAAAATCTTGCAGGTTTAAGGATCAAACATTACGGTAATCAGTAAGGCTCACTTTAAGTTTAAAGATGCATCAAACAAAGACTAGAAAGATGTTGAAGATTAATATATGAAATTCCTTCCTCTATGACAGAACTGAACTTTCTTCCCTTTAAATTGGATACTCATCAAGAAAAGTATAACATGTCTCAAGTTCAAAATAAGGATCCAGTTTTGAAAGTAAATTACACAAGATATCCAAAATGTGCTATTTTTGTTGTTTCAATGTCAGTCGCAAATCCCTCTCAAAATTGAAATGGATCTTCACACCATATTTTCACAAAAAATATGCTTTCTATATTTTGCAAAACAACATTTTGAAAGGTAAATGTTACGAGTAATCAGAGTAGTTATGCATGAAAGTTAGAATAGAAATGATTGACTTGTTTGACTCGCTCCACACCTCCATTCAAAATTAGTCATACACTTCCTCTCATGTTTGAGCTCCAAAAGCAAAGGCAAAAAAACTTATTATGCGACCAAAATTAACAGGGATAGCGGACAATAATTCAATAAGAAAAAGATAACCATACCAACGAATCCAGCCAATGGACACGAGGTACAAATCCAACCATCGTATCAGGTGCACTTTGCCAAACATCAAATGCAAACTCCACTGAAGAGCAAGGAAATATGACATCGTCATCAATAGAAAACACGGCATCTGTCTCCAAATCCTTTATTTCTTTAAATCTATTGTTCAAGCTGTCTTCCTTGTTGATATCAAACCTCAATTTCACTTGTCGTCCATCTTTAGGCTTGGACTTTACAACGTGGTGCAGAAATTTTAAAAGAATATCCGAAGGAGGATTGGGTTCACTCCACACAATATGTACTGATTCAAGACGAGGACATGATGAATAATGCTTGATGGACTGCTTTAGCAGATCATATCTCTTCCACGTGTTCATTACGATAGAATACCCTCTCCTGTGAACAAAAACATTAAACGACAATGAGTGTATGATATCACAAGCAACATAAGCTCATTAGTCTTGAGAAAACAAAACTTAGTATGAAAAAACCAATCCCCAGACCAAATACCACGAACATATTTATCAAGAATATACGATTGAGGTTGGAGTTCTCCTGAGCTAGGTTCTAGGTTAATCAAAATTCTAAACCACAAAACCCCATATTCTATTTCATTCACTCGATTTTCAGTTCAATATTGTTTCTGGAAAAACTCAGAAAAGGGTCATGAACCTCGTAATATAAAAAAGATGGACTCCAATATCTTGTCATATGGTTATGAACCCAAATTCCTTAACATATCTAATATCTTATCACTTGACAACAAAACACAGGTAATTAATAAAGCGTAAACGATATTAATAGTAATAATGACATCAGGAAGAAATTTCCCAAACATCAACTTCCAAGATCCCAAAACCCAAAAAGTCATTCATCCGCGTCTAAAATTGCAAAAATTCCTTCGGAGCAACACCAATCATTTGAATAGCTTGCATCCAAAACGAAGATATCTTCACCCTCCTATTCTCTTTCCAGAATTAACCTAGCAAATAAAACCTAGAGACACTCATCCCTTTCTTAACGTTTTTTTTCCACAAATGCAGGAAACAGGAAAACGACGAATACAAATAAAACGGAATCTGAGAAGCCAACACGTATATGGAAATCCCTGAAATGCAAAAAAAAAAAGTCCGTTGCCAAAAACGAAGCGATCTTAATCGTTTAATTTAACTTTTGGAATTATCCGTATTAAGAAACTGGAAAACTTATGGTATTAAATTAATGAAGTGCAGAAGAGAGCAAGGAAGAAAAGAACGAGAACCTGGAATCGGATAAGAGAGGCGGAAGAGGCGTCTGGTTGTTCCATAGGACGAAGGAAGAAGCGCTTGTGGAGAAGGCGAGAAGCGTGAGGGCGACGCAGCAACAGAGGAGAAGCTTGATCTTGACTGATTTAACGGTGGAGATCGCGAGTAGACGGAACCGCTGCTCTGTCCGACGGTTCCAACCGCAGCAGCTCCCTCTCATCACCGCCGCAAGGAATGCGCGCAGGCGAGGCGAAGATCTCTCCGAGGCGAAGCGGTCCGGTTCAGCGGCGAGGCATCCGGAGAGAGAAAAAAATTTGAACGGATTGTGTTGTGTGTGCGCTCAGGTTGGCTTTGACGTGTGAAAGTGAAAGCTTAACGTTGTAGCTTACTGATTGTTGAGCCTTGTCGTTGTGTGTCTCTGTCTCAGTCGCAGATCACATTGACAGGAATTGATGCCAGAAATGAAACGAGACGAAGCTGAATAGATATAATGAGAGAAACGGGAGGAGAAAGAGAGAGAGAGAGAGAGAGAGAGAGAGAGAGAGAGAGAGAGAGAGAGAGAGAGAGAGAGAGAGAGAGAGAGAGAGAGAGAGAGAGAGAGAGAGAGAGAGAGAGAGAGAGAGAGAGAGAGAGAGAGAGAGAGAGAGAGAGAGAGAGAGAGAGAGAGAGAGAGAGAGAGAGAGAGAGAGAGAGAGAGAGAGAGAGAGAGAGAGATTCGTTATTTTTTTTATTTTTTTTTATTTTCATTCACATTGGATGGGTTCCGACATGGTTTTTGTTTGGGCCTTGGGGGCTTGTATAATCGCTTCACTCACGAACAAACTTCAGGTGCTGCGTGCCACGTGGACGCTTTCGTAACCGCTAGATTAATCGGACCGCCATCCCGTGGCGTCTGAGAGGGGTGGTTCCTGCGTCCCTTCACACATTTGATTCCTGCACGATGATGACGACGATGATGATGATAACGGCATGTGAGTGAGTTGAATAAAACGAGCTCAACAGAACTTCGTTGCGGTGGCTTTTTAAAATCTTTATTTGACTTTTTTATAACTGCGATTCTGTTCTTCCTTATTAATAACTATCTCTTTGTTTCCTAGTTTGCAACGTATTCACATTGATTCTCATTAAATTGATTTTCAGCTCTTAAATCCTATAATTAAACTAAATATTTAAATCATAATAATTAGCTACCGTTACATCAGTTCATTTTAATATTCAATGTAACAAGTCAAATTTTTTGGTGTTAATTAAAGCAAATAAAAAAAATCATGGTAATTCATTTCGTGAGACTTAAATAAGTGGATCATTTGCATGAAATGAAAGGAGGAAAGAAAAAGAAAAAGACAAAGAAAAAGGAAGAAGTGGTGATGGTAGAGAGAGAAAAAAAGAAACAAATTACACGATAATTTGAAAATCATAGTGATTGGCTTTTCACGAAAGAGAAAAAAAAAGTGAAAAAATACATTATATTTAATTATATTTTTGCATTTTTATTACTTTTTTTAAAAAACAATTCATAGTTGATGGAGTATAGAGTTATACTTTTTCTTTTCTTTTCATACTTAAATTTTTAAAGATAAAAAACATAATAAAATAATACTATAATAAAAATAGTTTGTTTACATTGAACTAAATATGTTATAAAAAAATACAAGAGAATCGCATGTTATAAGTTTCAGCTTCTTATTAAATTTTTAGGGACATATATATAGATTTTTTTTTTCTAAGTATTACTTCAGTTTGAAGATTTTTCTTAATTTAAAATGAGATTTTTGTTTGCTCTAATTTTTTTATTGATTAAAGTATGATATTTATTTGTAGTCTTTTAAAAAATAACTAAAAATAATTAATTTTGATCCTACATATAATGATGGGAAAAAAGTTCGATACATGATTGTCTATGTGTAGTGTGGATTAGAAAATCGGTTTGCAAAACTTAAAAAAAATCATATTATTTATTTTATAAGATTAATTTAAATAAATAAAAGTAGTTAAAAGATGTAAAATATATAAATAATTTAATCTAGATGCTGCTTATATATTAACTTTTTATTAGTATTAGAAAAATTAAATTTATAAATTAAATTAACAGTACTAAAAACATATTTTTTTTAAAAAAATACTAAATTCTTGAAAAACTACACATTAGAAGTTTGGATAAATTGTATGTTAATTATATATCGATCTATTTCTTTTTTAGTAAACAAAAAATATAATATTAGTATAAAAGATATAATTTCGATAATTTTGTTTAAATTCTGAGTTAAGGTAACTGAATATATATTATGTATTTAATAATTATCATGTATGTTTATTAAGGAAAAAGTTAATAGTAATATCTAATTAACATTAAAAGAATGACTAAGATTTTTAAATTTAGAAAATAAATAATTGAGTGAAATTTCCACTTTACCACTCTATTTATTTAGTGGTAAAAAAATTATCATGATTAATATTATAGGATACTAATTAACTGTTTATATGTTGCGCAAAATATTAAAGTGATGATTCTGAGTAAGACATATCAGTATTATGTTATAAATAATGTTACCATGGTATACTTAAAAAAACTCTTAAATTTCTAAAATAAATTATATTTATCTATCTTAAATTCAACACTAGATATTAAAAACAGCTATTTGAAATTTGAAGAAATAAAAAATATTTTTAATAATCAAAATAGAATCTCACTAATTTTACGTCATAAATTGTATATCATCATATTGAAAATTACACCAATCACCATCCCTAATAATAATCGTGGTACGGCATGGCTACTAAAATATACAACAAAGAAATGTCAACTTAGTGAACAAAGACCACGTGTTTATTGGGTCAAAGTTTAATTTCATACCAATCCTTTTTTAAAATAAAGAAAGAAAGTGCTTGCGAGGTAATTAAGAGTAATTGGTCAATTTGGAGAAAATAAATTAATGACACATTGTAATTGGCTAATGAAATAATTATCATTAACCAACAATATTTGTTTTATTATTATTGAAGTAAATGATTAATAAAATATTAAATAAGGACTGAATCTAGTTTGAAGAATGATTAACGTTATGTGTTTCTGTCTTTATGAGTATTTATGGGAAGTGTTAATGAGGATTTAAGGATCGATTTCTTTTGAACAAATTAAGTAATAATTTTAGATGTGTGAACGTTTTCATAGGAAAGAGTTTGTTTATTTGTTATGAATTATTAATAGAAGGCCCACGAAATAAGTGTTGTTTGAAGCATTGGTGGAAGAGAATTCAAAGATGGAGGATTAATGTTTCATAATTTGCATTGGAGCATTTTGATCAATTATATTGCGCGTGGCTGTGAAAATAACCCCTTTCTACTGTTTTTTTCTAAATATTTTGGAACAATACAAAATATATCTGAATGGACTTTTCCATAGAGAATATTCCATAATGTTGTTTTCCAAGAGGAATAAATGCATTTTTAATGTTTTAAAACAGGATAATATTTGTTCTTAATTTAAAAAAAAATATGGCATCTCTATTTAGACTCTGTATTTTTAGAAATATGGCATAAGTGAATTTTTCTTTATAAATGAGGGACAAACAATAATTTATTTTTTAGGACTAAAAGTAAGTATTTTATATTTGCAGAAACTAAAGATATATTATTATGTAAACAGGGGCTAGGTAGCAAAAATTGGGCTTAAATTATGAAATCAAGTATACATTAGGTAAAGTTTAAATTAATGAATATGAAGTGTCTTTACTTATCAATATCGATACTAATTCAAGAATAAATAATTTTAGGAGATTAGAAAAATATTACAATTACACGAAGTATAGAAGCCCAAGAGGTGTATAGTAGTTTAGTTTATTGGCAATTGCTTCTTATACCCAATCTTTTTGAACTTGCACCAACACAGTTTTAAATTTTCGAAAATACCCTTCATTCAAGAAATAAAAAACCAAAATTAAAAATAATATATTCCAGTAAAATAAATCGGAAGAAATTATTATGTTCTGGAAATAAAAATCTGAAAACAAAAGTTAAAATCCCATTTCGGATAAAAAAAAATACATGATACAAAAAGTTTATTCTAAAAAAAATAATCCAGAAACATATTTTTGGAAAAGGGGGTCTAGAATTATTTTTATATGCACTACACTTTATTGAAGGACCTTTTCGTCTTTTCCACTAAAATTGGGTGCAGTGATATGGTGTAGGAAGCAATTGCCTTGTTTATTTGGGGGACTAGGATGGTGTCATATTGGGCCTTGGACTAAAATCCTAATAGATAATAACAGATTAAGGACTGTTTCTTCCTGCACCTCCATAGGTTCTTGTGTCACCCCATACACAACGTGAAAATATGTTTTTATCCTTCTTGTGTCATCCCATAGAGTAGCTTCAGAATTATGTAATCCGGACATGCATTTGAAAAAAGACTTCCATATTACATAATCCGAAAATTAATCATGCTTCTGAAAAAAAAGCTTTCAAAATATGTAATTCATAAGTTAATTACGAATTTGAAGAAAAATCTCCGGATTACATAATTCAGAATATTACAGATAAATATTTTTAAAAATATGAGGTGAAAGAATAATACATGCATGCAGAAAGAAACAGCCAGATTAAGATTAAGAGTTCTTAGGGTCCGAGCCAAAAGCTAACAAATATGTTCTTTTAGGGAGATGAAGCAGAACAAAAAGTGATATTACAAAGAACAAAAATATATTTAACACCTGTAGTAGTTGTTCAACAACCCATCTTTAACATAAGATTGATTATTAAATTACTAAAGGATGGGTTAATTAAAAGTATTACATATTAAAGAAATTCGTCTGTTGTGTGATTTCGCACATCTTTTATTTTATCACCTATCATCATATTTGATTTTTGTGACGAACTTTGGAAACTCAAAGTCTTAAGATTTGTTCTTCTAAAATAAGCTAAACATAAATGAGGAAAATACCGACAATAATATTATTAATAAATAAATAAGAGCACTATGTAGAATTTTTGTTATATTTCATGTATTACACGAGAGATTATAGCTCTAGATATAAAATGTTGATTGATGGATTATTTTTATTAATCATGCATATTTTATTGTTATTAATCATTCTTTAACAAATAAAAATGCATGTTTTATGTGTTGTTATTAATCATTCTTTAACAAAGATCACGTTATGGTATTTAACAATCTTTGTTTCTATTAGGAGTTCTGTAAAAATACAAGTAAATTATTTTTACATAATTGCAACTTTTAAATCAGTAGTATCCTTTTTTAACATGATTTTTACTAAAGTGATGTTTCATCTCTGCATCTTTTGCTCTAGAATAAAGTATGATATTCTTAAAAAAAAAAAACAAATTACAATGCTATCATCACAAATGATAAAAATATTACTTTTATAGACTTTATAATCTTTTAGTTAATTTTTTATTCATAGAAGTTAGAGTAGCAACTAACAACAAAGATGTCTCAACTTTTGTAGTTGTTAATGTTATGGTCCTTTTCTTATTGCTTGTTCATGATAAGTTTTTTTTTGTGAAGTGACAATTCTCCATTAATATTTTTTTCCAACTGTCTTTTTCATAATAACCTACTACTTCAACATTTTTCTTCTTTTAAAGCATAAACCAGAGTCACTAATACAATAAAATGATTCTTTTGATAACAGTTAAGTGCACTTATCTTGAGTTAGATTGAAAATAAATACATAAGCATACAGTAAACATGATGCCTAGTTTAGATGTTAAGTATGAGTGAAAATCATGTGCCTTATTTTCTTTGAGTCTTTATTTGGTCTATGATGCTTAGTTTATGAGTGAATCAATCATGTGTCTTATTTTTGTTTGAGTCTTTATTTGGTCTAAATGAATTTGATGGATCCATATGAGATTTTATTTGTCCATCTTAAACTTCTTTAGAAATTCTTTCACATGCTTCGTCCAATGTATGCATATTGTTTTTTATTTGTTTAAATTGTAGATAGAGGAAGAAATTTAACTCGCTCATCATATTCATTTTGAACTTATTCTGCATAGGCTTAGAGAATTTACACAAACATTCATTAAGGTATACGGCTGCACATGATTTCTTCTGCAAACCTACTCCAAGACATATCCCCACCTTTCTGTAAATATATTTTGTTGTTTATGCAGAAACATATTCTTTCTTATGTGAAGGGTGGCATTTTTCTGGTGAAGCCTTGTGTGTTGGCATTAAATCAGTACCTAAATGGGTTAGAGTTGTTTCAGAAATTGGCTGGCATTGGTCTTGATGAACTCAGTTCTCAAGTTTTGTCCATGATGCCCCTAGATGAATTGATAGGTATAGTTGTAGAACAGATTACATTGGAAGGAATTGCTTCAATGTCTACAGGCTAGGAATTGTAGTTTTAGACTTTTTGGCCTAAATAGATGGGAATTTTTATTCAAGCCTTCAAATGGTGGGTAGAAGTATGATTCCTTTCCTGGAGTTTTTCTTTGTTTTTTTCCTTGAATATTTTCAGGTTAAGTGGAAAGAGTGTGGATTTATAATATAATTATTGATCTCATCCCAGTTTTAGTCTTATGGGTTAGATTGCATGGTGCAAACAGGCCTCTGCCAAAACACTTGTCGACAGAAAAATAATTTTATGGACATACACTAGCTCTAATCCAATACATACTTGTGTATACTTCTAGAAAAAGTTCACTGATCATGGTGTTACCATGTCTTCATTTATGGTTATTACTATGGCATTGATTTTCCATCACACGGACCCACTGGACTTCCCATCCCTGACCTTATCAACAGATATTTATATATTTTCATTATTAAGACAGTTGAGATCAAGGTAGTTTAGGAGGAGACTAATTTTATCTATTTATATATCTAAACCCTAAACTATTTATAAGCATATAATTATAAATTAGTTGTTTTGGAGTTTATTAGATAAGGCAAAGTTTCTAGTTTCTCCAAGCTTTTTTTGGGCAATTTCATTTTCAGGTTTTCATTCTGGTTTTGTTGCAAGTTTATATTAAAGGAGACAGATTCATTCTTGAGCTTTAAACCATTCGTGCCTTTGACTTTGATCACCTCAATGATTGAAGAATAACACTTTTTGCTTTAAAATCTTAAGGATAAATCAGTACAGGATTATTTTCACCCTATACAACAATAAACTCAATTCTCTCACTTTTTGCTTTAAAACCTAACCAAAAAAGCATTCAATGCTTATTAATAGGTTTGTACAGAATAACGCCATTCTAAGCTAGCAAATCTTACATATTACTTTGACTAAGATCCACCAAGTAATTATGGAAGCCAAAAAGCCAAAAACAAAAAAGAAAAAGAGGATCTTCAGGGAGCATATGCTAAAGAAGTCCCCGGATTAGTCTGTTTTCAGCTAAAGGATGTTCAGTAGAAAATTCAAACACAATTTGGATCAAAATCTATCAAAATGCAACCACAATAAAAGAAACAAATGGAATAGTTAAACTAATAAGCAATTAGACTAATAAATTGGCAATGAGTTAGACCAATTTGATAAATGTTCATGTATTTTATTCTGGTTAGGGCCACTACAACCTAAGGATTAACTTACCAATGGTAATAATCCATGTATTATACTGACATAAACCAATCCAACTCACTTTTTAAAATATATTTTAAATTTAAAAGCCTATAATTTTTTAAAATAAAAAATACCTTAATACATGTTTTTTAAATCATAAAGCCGAAGATCTAGTTAACTGTTACAAAATTTTCCTTCAAAAAATATTATACATAGGGAGGAATCTCATTGATCAACATGGTATTTGAAGGAAATAAAAGAAGAGAGGAGGGGGGGAAAGAAAAATAAAGAAATCAATATCGGAGGGGCCAAATCAAAAGGGGTGGGAAGTGACAGGTCTTTCTGAATGAAGAATGCTACTAAGAAAAGCCAGAAGGTCTTTCTGCAGCAGTTCTGTACCCTTCACGTCGCTAATAATCCTTTTAGATTATTGATCCTTATAATTGATGTTTATAATACACCAAGTTCAGCTAAGGTTGTGATTCTTGGAGTTCCAGGGACACTGTTATTTCCAATAAAAATATCTACAGGATAACCAAAATAAAAAAGCATCACCCATACTCAATCCTCGTCTGTATCATTGTCAGATAGAACCGATTGCTCAAATTCAGCATCCATAATAACCCCATCCATGAGATGCACAACAATCTCTTTTTTTCTAACATCCACTATTTCTGATCGAATCCTGTTAACAACAAGCATTCCATCGATGTCTTTTGAAATGTACAGGGAAAACCCAGATAACGAATCATAGTTCACAAGCTCTCCCAATTTCACATTTGCGGAAGAAAGTGCACGAGGGACAGCTGAAAATCCCAATATACGAGTCAAAATGGCATAAGTATCATTGAACCTGTCCGATTTCAAAGCATCATTCACCGACAGACGCAGATCTCGCTTAAACGCTTCCTCGGACGGAACAAACACGGTAAAAGCAAGATCTTGGGGCAACATGTCAATCATCATTTCTCCAAACTTGCCCAAGTTGGCATCTTTAGGGGAAACTTTTCTGGATCTCGTTATTGGGTAAAACCCCATTGCACTTTCCTTTGTTGGGGCGTCTGGAAGCTTGAGAACAGTCACGGTCACGATAAAAAAACAGCAGACACACACCAACATGCTTACATAAGCAATTGAATGCTTCAAAACTTGACGCCTCCTCATTTTGATGAAACCCAGTATCCCAATAGTTGAATAGTTGCTATTCTCAAAATAAAGATCTTAGCTTTTCACCTTGATCAACAAAATCCAACACCCAAGTCTCTAAACAAGAAAAGGAGAGTCAATGTTGAAGAGTAATAATAAACGAAACAAAATAAAGTACAATATCCATTAATAAGTGAATCTTAAGGGATCAGAAACTACTAGGAACTCAATTGATGTCAAAGGATCAATTGCCAATTTGAGATTAGTGAGTAAGTGATCTTGGTATCAAAGAAACAAGTTATCCACAGTTAAACTTCTAGTTATCGTCGCCACTGATGGTGACTATACTTTGTTATTTACTTCCATATTCTTTTAATAAGTATAGTTGGAAAAAGTTGTTGATTTAGTCTATGTTGACCAAATAGTTTATGTTTATTAATTTTTTTAAAATTACTTTTGTAAGAAGTTGTGGAACAAAAGTTACAAGTCTTACATTATTATTTACAATTGAAATTGAAGTCTTTTTACAAGGTAATTTTATGTATATTTTTAGAAGCAATCAATTATATTAGTCCTTTACGAGCTGTTTCTTCTTTCATTCTTTCATCTTCTTCTTTTGCTTTTACTTCAATTAAACTGTTTTTGCCAAATTTGTTCGGAACAATACCGAGCACTTAAATAAAACCTATTATTCATTACCCCCCCTATGCTCTTTACAAAATTAACCTGGCAAATAAAACCTATACACACAAATACAAAACCTTTTCCTGCCTTTTTCATTCTAAAAAAATTAAGATTTCTCTGCTTTTTATGAGATGTGTTTGACTTTCTTCTGTCTCATCTTTTCAGAAGGAAAACTTCCTCTATTTATTTTGTACAATCTTCATTTCGAAAGACTTTATTTATAAAACTTGTTTTCAGCATTTATATAACAATAGTTTTTGTTATTATTAGTATAGAGAATAGCGGTGTATTATTATACATAACTTTGGTATTTGTTTTTGCCGAGAAAAAATATGGAGAAATTTGGTTATTATTATCAATACCCATATTAATATAAATTACAATATGAGTTTCAATATCTATTTTACAATGGTATCTTTTCAACAAATGCTAATTGTTATCTTTTATAATAATAATTTTTTTATCCATGTAATGTAATAACTAGTGGCTTAAAAGGAAAAATAATCCATCTTCAATGAATGTCAAATGTTAGAATGGATTACCTTCTTTTTCGTTTTTCTTTCTTGTCCACATTCTGAAAACAAAGGAGACATATGAAACCAAAATTTGATAGGGAAGTGAACAATCTAAGTGGAATTGTGATCCCTCACTGAAACAGAAAGCATATTGCAAATTGCTAAAAGGGTCCAGAAGTGCCTAGCTAAATTTTTATGTGTGTTTCTAAATTAGAAGCCACGAGACAAGATATAGAGAAGAGGGTAGGACCCTGCCACCCAAAATTTGTCTGGAGGTGATGTTTCCCTAAAATTGTGCTTTTTGCCAGAGTACCAACTAATAAAATTTCCAAAAGATTTCAAGATATTAAACGATAATGAGTCCTATGATATCACAAGCAACATAAGCTCATTAGTCTTTAAGGAAAAAAAAATTAGTATGAATAACCCAATCCCCCGACCAAATACCACGAACATATTTATCAAGAATATATGATTAAGGAGGTTGGAGTTCTCCTAATCCAGGTTCTAGGTTAATAATCAAAATTCTAAACCACCCAAACCCAGATCTTAATTCACTCGATTTTCTGTTCAAAATTGTTTGTTGAGTCAGAGAAAATGATAAAAAGGGTTTTTTCCCTCCAAAACTAGTGTAATTTTAATTCAAATTTCCGTAAATGGACAGATTTTTTTTTTTTTTAATTTCAGAACTAGGTAAATCATACCCATGCAATACGATTTGATTTCAAAGAAGTCGTCAATCAGGGTATACATTTTGCAAAATTCAAAGAATTCGTATTTACCACATACAAGTTTAATGTAAATTGACTAAAAAATATTTTATGCAAAAATCGTACATAGAAAAAAATACGATTTTAATTAGGGACTCCTAACATTTTTAATATAATTTTTAGAAAATAAGATTGAAATCATATTATATGTAATGTACAATTTCAGTTATATTCAGTTATATTGAAATTGTATTTATGTACAACTTCAGTGTTTTTTTGGAAGAATTTTTTTTAAATGAAGAAATAATTTAAGAAAGACTTAGATGTGTTATTTTGATTAAAAAGGATGTATGAAGTTGATGATTAGATATTTAAAAAAAGTTAGATTACAAAAAATAATATGGAAGTCTATGGACCTGAAGAAAAAATATACCCATGCGATGGAAAATTGGTGTAGGTTGATGAGACTTGTTGGTAAGGAAATTGGGCATATATGTTGTGGTGATACTCCATAAAGCTAAATATTTTTTGTAGTTGATCGAGGTCGATTGAAGTTTGACTTATTGTCCAACATTTGTAGAAGGCCTAACATGATGAGGGTGACCTTCGGAATGGTGGGGTTGACTGTCGGGTGAGATGTCATAATGTTATTTAAAAAGATAATTAATGTAGTGTTTAATAAAATTACAATATGAAATGGGTTATAGATTGAACTTATACTGTCTTAAGACGTGACCTCTATAGGTGAGACGTAGCAGATAGTATGATTGATGTACCATACATGTAAGTTGAATCATCACACAAGTGGTTTTTTTTGTGGTATTCCTTAAATTAAACAGTTTTGTCGGTCATTCCACATTGTTATCCACCTCTAGTGATATTGTGGGCAGTACCTATATGTTCTTCCACACATGTCTTCTTCATGCACTTCATCAAGGCTGCATGGGTTGTTGATATCTAAATTGTAGCATCACTCGGTCAACTTGATGAAATTCAATAGTTGCAAAACAGATTACCGGTACAACCACCCGACTTACAATTAACACATAAATTATAATTAGACCACTAATTTGAGGTTGTCGATAACGAATCCACAAAAATGGGAAGTAACATTATTAATTTGTTGGATTATTCATAAATCATTTAATTGTTAGAGGAAGAAAGGATAACCTATTTCGGTTGCAATTGATTTAGCGTTTTCCAGATTTTACCCGTTGTTGCTGATCCACATTTTCCAGATTTGACCATTGTTATCGCACTTGTGTTTGATCGATGAAAATTTTGAGACCTCCTACGATAAATGTTTGTCATGTGATAATTAATATGAATTTTTTAGACATACAACATTGAGAGCAATAGAATAAATAGTAACTTCCTCGCAAGTGAAAAACTCAACACTCAATCGATCAATAGTCAATGAAAAGCATGTCATTCGATCTCACGCCCAACATTCTAATAGCAACATGGACCATCCGATATTTTCTTGATTATAATTAATAGTGTGATCCATTGCATGATACAAACACACCAACAAAGTTGACCCTTAACTAAAGTTAGATCCATTATTCAAGTCAGCGAGTAACAATAGATACATCAAATAAACCTGACTGCCTGATGTTTGTGACATCAATACACTTCCAATTAATGTTAATATGTGCGCTCGTGCATGTTGCGCAATAATAACACCAATTGCATCGTGTGATTTAGGATTTCATTGAACTATTCAACCAAGATATTTTGATTGTATTTCATTGAACCACAATTTTTGGTGCCACAAATCCCAACAATTCCTCATAGACGGATGCCAAGTCACCACTACTAACACCTGGTTCTCCATCAATTGAGAACCCAAGTTGAACCGCAACATCTTCTAAGGTGATTGTAGTCTCTTTTAATGGCAGATGAACGATGTGTGTTTCAGTTCTACACCTCTCAATTAATGTCATAACTATATGATGATTTATATCAATGTTCTTAAAAGTCAATATGTGTATGAACCCAACATGTTCAATTAGATTTTTGACTCGATGATCAAGTCATTTAGAATATTTGAGAACCCAAATGACATGTCGTCTAAGCCTTACGAGTCGAGAGAGCTCTGAAACATCAAAATGCACAATACCTCGAATGTGGTGATTGACACTAATAATGTTATCTTAACAGATTTGAGGATGAAACATTGATGGAGTCTATGGGTATGGAAAAGTGGTTCCGAAGATGAACACACGTCCTATTAACCCTTAACCGGGGGCTTGTTCCAGTGCACCTACATCGGATTTGAGGATTGACTCTAACAATATTATCCCAACAGACTTGAGGTTGAAACATTGACACAATTTATGAGGATGAAAAAATGGTTTCAAAGACAAATCTTTATTCCTTTAACTTTCGATTGAAGACTTGTTTTGATAAGCCTAATAATCTGACATCACTTATGAATTGGGGGCAAGAACGATTCAAATACATTTTTCTTCTTTAAATCTTCAATCAACCTTTTAAGGATAAAAACGTGACAAAACTCTAAATTTCAAAACGAATAATATCTCAAATGTGATGATTAAACATAACTATATTTTTCGAAGGAGTTAAGATTAAAACATTTCATATTTAAAGATGAAAAAGTGATTAAAAAACTAACCCTAATAACCCTAAACCCTAATGGCCTTAATCCCTTGTCCTTCCAATGGAAAGATTTGTTGGAGTATATTCAATACTCTCACATAATTTTGGAATAAAAAATTTAAATAATTAGTCAAAAGAAAAAATATTAAATTAGAAAAGAATTAGTATTATAGCAACTCAAAAATTCTGAACAATAAAGTAAAAAAAAATTATTTAGTTTAAGGCAGTAAAAATATAGAGATATATAGGATTCGAATATGTAAAGTCCATGGGTCATCTCTATTAAAGCATCCATAAAAAAGAAATTGTTTGTTATATATTTGTACCGTAAATAAATTAAGATCTCTGAATCAACAAAAAGTGATAATATTAATTCACAGAAAAAGAAATGAATTAATATTATAAACAAATCTTATTATTTTTTAGCTCCGAGAAAGGCTCTATCCTCTCTAATGCGTCTTAATAAAATCGTGATGAGCTCTAAAACTAACCATACTTCAATGATTTAACGATTTAACTATGTTATCTCACCGACCTGGTGTTTGGAACAAAAATATTGCGGGATCTGAGAAGCCAACAAATATATGGAAATCCCTAAACTGCAAAAAAGACTCTTTCCGAAGAAGAAGCCGTTGCCGAAAACGAAGCGATCTTAATAGTTTAATTTAACTTTTGGAATTATCCGCATTAAGAAATAGGATAATTTTTTGGGATTAAATTAATGAAGTGCAGCAGAGAGAAAGGAAGAAAAGAATGAGAACCTGAAATCGGAGAAGAGAGGAGGAAGCGGCGTTTGGTTGTTCCATAGGACGAAGGAAAAAGCGCTTCTGGAGAAGGCGAGAAGTGTGAAGGTGACGCAGCAACAGAGTAGAAGCTTGATCTTGACTGATTTAACGGTGGAGATCGCAAGTAGACGGAACCGCTGCTCTTTCCGACGGTTCAAAACGCAACAGCTCCCTCTCATCACCGCCGCAAGGAATGCGTGAAGCCTCGCCGAAGCGGTCTGGTCAGCCTAACCGTTTCAATGTATTTTTAATATATTGTCAATGATATTTAACTGTACCAATTCCATTTTGTAATAGTCCATCAAGTGGTTTGAATTTCTGTAAAAAAATCTAACATGACTGTAAGTAAAATTTGGACTGTTTAACTTAACTGAGTTGACGTTATAAATAAATTATGAAATCAGTTATACGTAAAATTTAAATTAATAAATACGTTTAAATTGAATAATTAAGTATTATCTGCATACAAAGAGTATCTTTACTTATGAATATTTGGTAGCAATTCAAGCAAAAAAAAAAAATTAGGAGATCAGAAAAATATTTCAATTACACCAGGTAGAAGTTCAAGAGGTGCGTCTATAGTAACTTTGTTGGTTTTGTCAACCGGTTGTTTTATATTGGGCCTTTAACTAAAAGCCCAATAAGCCCAATAGGAGAATAAAAATCCTAACAAATATTTTTTAGGGACGTGAAGCAAAAAAGTGTTTTATTAAAAAAAGAAAAGTATATTTAACACCTATATGTAGTTATTCAACTCATCTCAACATAAGATTGATTATTAAATTATTAAAGGATAATTTAATTAAAAGTGTTAATATTAAAAAAGGTCGTTTGTTGTGTACTTTCCAATACACATCCCACATTTTTTTTATCACATATAATTTCATGTTTTATTAAGAACCTTGGAGAACCAACTTCTTAAATTAAGTATACACATTAGCGAGGATAATAAAAAAAATAATATTGATAATGAGTAGAAAAAATATCATCTAGAAATTTCTTTTGTATCTCTTATTAAAGATTATAACTCTCAACATTTTTACATTTGAGGTATTGAAAATTCCCAAATCTTTTAAATGAAAAAAAAAACAAATAAAAATAAAAGTTTAGTGATTACCTTTCCAATATATTTATTGCTTACTTATCACATAAATGTATTTTTTTATATATATATTGCATTTTGTTATATAAATTATTTGATTCTCGATAAGAAACTTTAGCTTTTTAGCATTAATATATAAATTATTTTGTTATATTTTATGATTTTCTTTTCTATAATATGCATCTAGTATTAGATAAGATTTTGATATACATATTAAAGAAGACGAAGCGATTATGTAATGATAATGTAATGATAGATATGATTCCAATCTACCTTAGAATAAATCTTATCACTCAAAATATGAATATCAACAAATTAAAATATATTCATTTTGTAGAATTTTATCACAATCAAGATAGAAAATAATATATAATCTGGAACAAATCTCAAAGAGAATCTAATAAATTTTAATACAAGTAATCATGATAAAAATAATTGTTAAGATAATATAAAAAAAAAATGTAAACCTTAACCTTAACACCATAAGAAAAAAATATATATAAAAAAATATCTATCTATAAATAAAACTAAGATAAAGTATATTTAGTGCTCTAGTTTTGAGTAAAACAACACCCTTACCAAAATTTCTTAATAAATAATACTTACCAGTAAGCAAATTTTAAGTATTTTGCAAGAAAAAATTAATAAAATCAATACATTTATAAATTAAGTGTATTCATTTTTAGAATGGACATTAGTGCAAATATATTTTTTAAAGAATTAGTCTATATTATTTTTTATTATTGTTAAATAATTTTTAAATTGGTATCTAATTAGCAATTAAGATTTTAACTACTAATTATTTAGTTTCTAAATTTGGTAGCAAAAACCTTGGTTGCTAATTAGATACCAATTTAGAAACTATTTAACAATAATAGAAAATAGTAGAAACTAATTTAGAAACCAATTTTTTTTTTAGTTTCTAAAATGGTCTCTAATTTAGTTACTATTGCAACTAATTATTTTGGTTTCTATGAATTGGTTTCTATTTCATGATTTTCTTGTAATGCAAACAACCTTACTGAAAATTCGTCCCAATTCCGATGGTGCCACTAATTTAAAAACAATAACTCAAAATATTTTTATTCTATTAATTTTAACATGTCATTGTTTAAAGTTTCATTTTATTATAACAATTTTATTTAATTGATTTTCTAGTACCTTTTGCTGAATTTTGTATGCCTTTTCTCCATCATTGAGTTATCTTCCTCTCTAACTCCTCAAATAAAGGGTAAATGAAGTAGAAAATGATAATGGCAGAAGTGGTCCTTTGGGGAAAATGTTCCAATGCAAAATATAGCATATATACTGCTGAAGTAACTAGAAAATAGTTATATACAAAAATATGGTGACGACTGCAAGGAATTACTTTTGCTTTTGCTTTCACTTAAAGGTACAGTGATTGAAACAATTAATTATGCCACCATTAAGGAACCTAATCCTTCCCTCCAAATAGATAGACCTGAACAAAAGTGTAATTAACAAGAAAGAACGATTAATATTTTTGTTTATCTTCATTAAGCATATTAAAAAATTATGGCATGACATACGAACACAAACCTGTGGCCCTAATTTCGCAGACGGTCTCGAATGATTAATTTATTATATAATTTAACATATGGTGTTGTGTCATTAGTTGTAGCACTTTGAGGATAAGAATAATTTTATTAAAAAAAACAATGCATCGCAGAGGAGAGAAATAATCACAAGTTTTATCCACACGTTTATTCAAATATATGGTATGTTTCTCTTATAATGAGAAGGACTGCTAGTGGTGACGACAGAAAACCATCATTTCGAAAACAATAAATTATTGTCAACACAGTGACACAAGAACCACTTTATACGAGAAGTTTCTAAGATTTCAAATTTCAAATATATATTATGGTAAATCTTAATCTTCCTATTATTATAGATTTATATCCCTAGCTAGCTTCGTTTGCAATTAACGACGCCCAGGCTTTTGTTTTTCCCCGGGTTAAAGCACATTGAAAGTTATAATTATTATTAAATTGATAATTATATTAATTTGCGGCTTGCTAATTTTATTATTATTGAAGGAGTATTAGGTAATTGAATATGGCATGCCATGCTTAAGGTATATATAAAAAAAACTTACAATAAAATATTTAAAAATTGGATAAATTTTATTTTCTTAATATAACTTGTTTTATAAAGTTAAAAATATCTTAAATATTAACATAAAATAAACTATTCACTAAATGATACCATGGTATTTGTTAGATAAAACACGCTTTAAAGGATAGACTATACAAGTTATACTATTTAGATTAGACACTATAAATCACAAATATTTAATTCAACATCCTCTCCTCGAGTTGGATAATGTATACTTGTTATTCTCAACTTGGATACATTATTTTTTAAAGAAGAATTATCAAGGACTTCATTGAAGACATTCGCAAGTTTGTTGTATGGGAAGGAACTAAAAAATATTGACTTGGAGCTTGTCGTTAACCACATGACGGTTAATCTCTATGTGTTTGGTATGTTCATGGAAAGTTAAATTATGAAAAATATTGCGATCATATTGATTATCACAGTATAGAACCATAGTAACATCGAATTTGACACGAAGATCATTAAGAAGATAACTCAATCATTGTAACTCACATGTAGTGGTGGTAAAAACACAATATTATGCTTTTGTGGAAATAACAAAATACAGGGGAAGAAAGAACAAAATGGAAGCATAGCAAGATTTAATATGTTGCCTTTTTGACCATCATGGGGTTATTATTTTTGCTTTTAACCAAAATGGGGTCCGTTTAAAAAAAATTACAAATTTAGGCAAGTCGTGCCAATTTGGCACAACTTCATATGCACAAATCGTCACAATTAAACACAACTCTATCATGTCATACTGAAGTCGTGCCAACTTGGCACGACTTCTGTCCTGTCATACTTGACACGACTTCTGTCATGTCATACTGAAGTTGTGTCAACTTGGCACGACTTCTGCCACATCATAATTTTTTATAAAATTTTATTGTGTATATTGGGTAGTAAGTTATGTAATGTTAAAAATTAATTTGATACATAATTTTCTAAGAGTGTTAGTTTTAAGGAACAAAAAATTGGATAATCGTGTATGGATCATGTTTGGCGGTAATGTAATACAATAACTTGATCATTTGATTAATTAAAAAATGAAGAAAATTGTTATTGAATTTGGAAATAAATAGATAATGAAAATTTATTGTATTTGGAAAATAAATAGAGAATTATGGTTGTGAATTAACAAAATAAATAACTTGAAAAGTAATGATTATAAGTGGCGACATGGGTCAAGTCAGCTAATAATCAAACATGATCCATACACGATTATTCAATTTTTTGTTCTTTAAAACTTAACACTTTTAGAAAATTATGTATCAAATTAATTTTTAATATTACATAACTTACTACCCAATATATAAACAATAAAATTAAAAAAAAATATGACGTGACAGAAGTCGTGCCAAGTTGACACGACTTCAGTACAACATGACAGAAGTCGTGTTAAGTTGGCACAACTTCAGTATGACATGGCAGAGTCATGTCAAATTGGGACGATTTGTGCATATGAAGATGTGCCAAATTGGCACGACTTGCCTAAATTTGTAATTTTTTTTAAACGGACCTCATTTTGGTAAAAACCAAAAAAATAACCCTATAATAGTCAAAAATCCTAATATGTTTCGATACTATGTTGAATATGGCATGTCATGCTTGAAGCATAAAAAAGAACATACCTACAAGAAAACTCTAAGTCATAAACAACACATCTCATGAAACTCACAAGAATATGAAAATTGGATCAATTTTATTTTTTGAAAGACAAAGTACAAAGTTCAACTCCATAAAGACACATACTTATCTCTTATATAAAAAGTCAAGGTCCCTTCAACATTAATAAAAAACGAACATAAAATTAAACGGTTTACTAAACGATACCCATTAGACGACCTACTAGATACTTGCTAGACAATCTAGACTAATTAGACATTTTAGACTATAAATTTTATAGACCATCTAAGTTAAACAATGTAAATCACAAAACCTAGTTCAACCAGGATTACATAAACTAAAATAATAAAATTATAAATACCATAAATTAATTTTTTTTATACATTAAGATTTCATATTGTTGTACAAACATCTAAATCTGGACAATTTTTATGTAGAAATTAAGAAAAGACTATACTTATACCTCTTAATATCCAAGTAAATACTTACTCATACATTGACATGTAACATGATATCAAACTTTATGATTAAAAGAATATAAGATCACCCAATACTAGATCATCATGCACAATTGTTTTTATTTATTTAATTGGTTCAACGATTTCTCAAATCCATGTTCATGTGCTTAAATGATTCTGGGAGTTGATCAATTGGACAACTAATCAAGTTCTATCAAATTGATTGCTTCAATTTATATCTTTCACTCTATAAACAAATAAGACTTCTCTATGTTTTAAGAGATGTGTTTGACCTTCTTTTATTAAGTAAAACTTCCTCTATTCTTTTTAGAATCTCCATTTAAAATATTTTTACTTATTTTTAGCATTTATATAATAATAATTTTTGTTATTAATAAATATAGAGAAAAACGGTGTCTTATACATAACTCTGTTATTTGTTTTTGCCGAGATAAAAATATAGAGGAATTTGGTTATTATTATTATTATTATCAACACCCATATTAATATAAATTACAATATGAGTGTCAATATCTCTTTTATAATGATGTTTTTTTCCAACAAATATTACTTGCTATATTTTATAATAATTATTCCATCGACATCGCTTAGAAGGAAAAATATTCCATCTTACTTGATTAGAAGGAATATGAAATGTTAGAATAGGTTTTCCTTTTTCTTCTTTTTTCTTGTCCACATAAATTTTCTGAAAACAAAAGAGACATATATATGAAACCAAAATTTTTAAAGAATTGTGATCCCTCACTGAAACAGAAAGCATAATGGAAATTGGTAAAAGGGGTCCAGAAGTGCCTAGCTAAATTTTATGTGTGTTTCTAAATTAGAAGCCACGAGACAAAAGATATAAAGAAGAGTGTAGGACCCTGCCACCCAAAATCTCCCTGGAGCTCATGGGTCCTAACCTTGTGCCTTTTGCCAGACTAGAATGACCAACTAATCAATTTTCAAAAGATTCCAATGTTTTTCCCCACAATTCAAAACTCAATATCATCAACAACCCTTCCTTTTATTAATCTTATCCTTACAAGTCACTCACACTAATCAACCCACTAAACTAATGCATATTAGCTACCTAATACGTATAAATAACAACGCTACAACCATATTCAAATTCTTTATTTTTCCTTTCCTTAACCACCTTTCTATATCTCTACGTATTACCAGAGGAAAACCTGCAATTATTATTATTATCCAACAAAACAAATTGAAAGCCACAGTTACAAGACATGGCCTATTAACATATCTAGACTTTATCGTTGTCTCATCCACCAGAAAGAAACAAAATATATTAAAGAGAGGAAAATGAGTGCATATATATGTAGAATGAACATTTAATAATGGACGTGAGATAAGTTTATTATAAATGAACATTGAACATCCATCATCCATGTGCCGACCATGTTTTATAAATCAAAAGGAAGAAATGTTTGTATATAATAATTAGCGGACACAAAAACCTTGTTTCTTCATCATTATCGTTACATTTTTTTTGTTTCTGAAAAACCTTGTTCATCTATTAACGTTGGTAATTACTATATAAACAGCTTTGAGTGAAATATTTTTAAAACAATGATGACATGGATTTGCAGCCATTAGCAAATGCATTAATTTTTGTTTGTACTTTTTTCTTGGTTTAGATTTATTATTCTACAATAATCAATATATATTAGAGAATGACTTGAATTCATATTCAACTTAAATCTATTATATTAAATTGTATTACCTTACAATTTTGTGTTTTAAAAGTAGGAATAAACAGTAAATTTTATTCTAAAATACTGGGTATCTTAAATAGTCTTTGAAATAAACAGATCATATAAATAATCTTTCAAATATTAAAATGATACTATATATTTTTTAAATAGTATTTTTTTTTTCGAACTAAAAAAAATGAATAAGTATTTAAAAGTATGTATTTAAGAGAGAAGAAAATACCTGAGACACTAAATTATATATATAAAAAAGAATGAAAATTGAAAAGTATAATTACTTGCATGTTGGTTTGATATGTAGGTTTACGTGTGGTTCAATGGAGCCAAATTCTAAAAATGTAAAACTGAAACAAAAAGAGAAACAAACTGTAGACACCTGACAGGAGTAACAGCAGCGAACAACAGTAGGGGGAGTATTTGCGTGTTGGTTTCAAATTCTCGAATACACCATGCAATGCATGAGTTGGTGACACGTGTCCTAGTGCAGGCGCGAGTTCAACGTGATACTTGTCCGGTCTCGACAATAGCACCGCCCAGGAGCAAGCGCAGTGAAGGACCACGTAGAATTGGGTCCCTGCAATGCAACTCTCTCCGTCAAAAACGAAACGTTTTACCCTTCTTCCGTTAACTTTTTTCCCAGTTCCGTTTATTCAAAACTACAGTAATCCACGTTCCAGTGCTGCGCGGAACATGGTCGGTCTTTCTAGGAGTGGTTGGAATCACGCCAGCTAGGACGAACCCCATCAATCATTGGTCTCTATCAAAGAAAACAATAAAAAATTCAACATATTACGCTGGCGGGACCCACTCCCACTACTCTCACCCTCACTTCTATTAACTCTAACTCATTAGGATTATAAATCCGCACCATACTCCTTACCCTATCACACTCACTCACTCACAACTCACAGGAATCCGAGGCAAGAAGAAGGAAAAAAACATGGAGGGGAAGGAGCAGGATGTGTCGTTGGGAGCAAACAAGTACGCCGAGAGACAACCCATTGGTACGGCGGCACAGAGCCAAGACGACGGCAAGGACTACCAGGAGCCACCGCCGGCGCCGCTGTTTGAGCCCTCGGAGCTTACGTCATGGTCGTTCTACAGAGCAGGGATAGCAGAGTTTGTTGCCACTTTTCTGTTTCTCTACATCACCGTCTTAACCGTCATGGGTGTCCTCAGGTCCCCTACCAAGTGCCAATCCGTTGGTATTCAAGGAATCGCTTGGGCCTTCGGTGGCATGATCTTCGCCCTCGTTTACTGCACCGCCGGAATCTCAGGTTCCTTTTTTTTTCTCCACTGCTGAAAAAATATCTTCGTTTTTAAATTGTGGAAGATAAACAACGTTGCTTGTTTGTGTGTTTGTGGTGTAGGGGGTCACATAAACCCTGCGGTTACGTTTGGGCTGTTCTTGGCAAGGAAATTGTCGTTGACCAGGGCGTTGTTCTACATAGTGATGCAAGTGTTGGGTGCCATCGCCGGCGCTGGAGTGGTGAAGGGTTTCGAGGGAAAAACCAGATTCGGTGCATTGAACGGTGGCGCTAACTTTGTTGCCCCTGGGTACACAAAAGGTGACGGACTTGGTGCTGAAATTGTTGGCACCTTTGTCCTTGTTTACACCGTTTTCTCAGCCACCGATGCCAAACGTAGCGCAAGAGACTCTCACGTCCCCGTAAGCGTCTTCCTCTTTCTCCCTCTTAATTAATAAAAATACGCAAGTTTGGTGGGACTTATTGTGTGGGTTGAATTTATCACTAGATTCTGGCACCTTTACCAATTGGGTTCGCTGTGTTCTTGGTTCACTTGGCCACCATCCCCATCACCGGAACTGGTATCAATCCTGCTCGTAGTCTCGGTGCCGCCATCATCTTCAACAAAGACCTTGGCTGGGACGATCACGTGAGATATTTAATTTCGTCCTCTCTTTTAAATGCATCAAATTTTAGAATTTTCTGGAAAACCAATCTCGACCGTCAGATCTCCGACGCTAATTGATTGTCGCTTTTTGTGCAGTGGATCTTCTGGGTGGGACCATTCATCGGTGCGGCTCTCGCTGCACTCTACCACCAGGTCGTAATCCGCGCCATTCCCTTCAAGTCCAAGTGATTGAATCAAACGGTTCATGCTTAATCAATCAAGTTGGGGAAAAAAAATCAAGCAATGTTTGTGGGCTTTTCGGTTTCATTTCATCCAATGATCTGTTTCATCTTTTTTTTTTTTTGCTTTTAATTTAAAGTCTTGTATTTTGTATGTATAGATGTAAACTTATGATTATTAGGTGGTGCATGTGTCGCGTAATGGGCCTCAGTTATCCTCTGCTTTTAAGTTGGAAGAGGCCCAGCTCATGTGTGATGTACGGCTGTGATTGTGTATTATTATGCAAAATTTAAAAATAACAGCAGAGTCATTTATGCATCTTTTTATAATACTATTATTATTTAATTCTGTGTAGACCCCGCAATGTCCTCCCTGTAATTTTTGTCCTCTTCCCTGAAGTATATGCGTAGGTTGGGTTTCTTTATCCACGCCTGTGGCCGTTATCACTAGCTATGGATAATCGAAATCCATGGAGTGAGCTTGAGAAAAGAGTGGGGTTGGGGAAGTAGGTGGGTGGTTGGATGATGTCTATTGCCTAATCTGGGACCACTTTCTTCATCAATAATGCACATTTTCTTGTCTTCTCCGTTTAATAATGATTTGTGATCATAGCCCAGAGAAAAAAAGAATGTGCACTATTTGTGTACGCATTCAATAAGCTTAGGATAAGCTTTATCTTACCAATGGGATTGCCACCATTTTCCTTCTAGTTACTTCCATGGAACCCTTCACTCAAAAGACGTGGCACTCCTCAGAGAAGTACCTGTGAAGAAAGCGTTAATACAAGTCTCACCACTCATTAACTACATTGACATTATTTAAATAACATGAACCCCAATTAAAATAAAGTAGAAAAAGTTATTCTCGGGCCAATTCTCAATCTACAAGTTATATATACGAATGGGTAAAGAAAAGTAGTATTTAAATTGGAGTGATAGGGATGAAGAAGAACTTAGGTCCCCACAAAATAATAAATGAAGTGAAAGTACAAAATAATGAATGAGTAAAAGTGGAAGAAGAGAGAAATAATTAAGAGAATGAAAATGGTGGTGAAGCTTCTTCCAACTTCTCTCCGTACAAATGTCCGAATTGCATATTTGTTTATGTTGTTGCCAAAGTAGTAAGATAAGATGTCTATTTCCATCTTTCTTCATTCATCTTATGTCATTTTATTATTTCCTAAGGTAACTCTTTCCCTCCACCATAACCCTGGATTAAAATATACAAAAAAAAAAATTACACTCATATTTCTCAATATTTTTAATAACTTATTTGCTTGCTATTTTAACACCACCATAACACCAACAAATTTCAACACCTTCCTCACTCAAACCCTCTTCTTGCTCCGATATTTCCTTTTTGGTTTATTCGAAATTTTGAACATTTGTACGTGTCTAGTTCACATAAACACTTAAAAGATTGAAACCAATTTGAACTAGAACAAAATTTAACAATTGTTCTGTTTCGTGGTATCCCAATAAGGATTAATTTTAAGTGTAATGGTTAAGGCGGGGATGAATTTTAACCAGCCAATGTGCTCAATTCACATTTTTTAGCATAACATACAAAATGGAAGAGGTACAAACAAGTTGTTTTTATGTAGAAAGTGGTTGATTTTCACATCCCAATTTATTATAATTGAAAACTTGTTTAAAGAACGAAAAAGGTATAACTACTATGGTGCTAGTGTTGAAACTTATTCGCAACTTGGTTTAAAAAATGTTTATTTCAACATACAGTACTCTGATTTTATTTTAAGAGTATGATAGTGATGATCACATGTGATGAAGACACAAACGTAAAATATATTTGTGCACAAGTTGACGAACCCGTTTAACTCTTGTACGTTTTTGTTTTTAATAAGATGATATGACACTGTCTTGTTCTATAAAACAGAAAAAATTTATAAATTCTTATTAAAGATAAAATTATGAATCTTATTGGAGATGATATGCTAAAGGTGCTCTTCTGCATATTTGTTTTCATGTCGTTTTGAATTTATATGATTGTCTAGCCCCACATACATTCATGGAACACACATGCTAGATTGTCACACAACTTTTAAGTGGAAATTGCATATATATATAACAAAGAGAAGGATAAACCAATTTTTGCATTAACATGTAAAAAATAAAGAAAAATTATTATTAAGTTCAATTTTTTTATCACACTGATAAATAAAACTTTGAGGGAGTGCATATAAAGTTAATAAAACCTCAAGCATATTGACATTTAGATTAGGTTATTTTGTGCTATTTTGCTAACTGATTTATTTCATACAGTTTTTAATTTGGTAGCTTCTCGTCACTTTTATTCCCTCAGTCATCATGTTTTTTTTTTTCAGAAAAAAATAAACTCAGATTTTTTCTTAGAAAAATATATTCACTTTCGTCTTGACTAATAATTGGTTGATGTGCATATTTTTCTCTACTTATCTCAAAGTATTTTTTTACATATTTTATTCCATATTAAAAATTGACATTGGTATATATTAGAATTATTTATTTCAATGTTTATTAATAAATTTTAATCATTTTAAAATTAATTTGGTTTTATAAACCTAGAGAATAATATTTAAATAATTTAGAATTATGATAATTTAAAGTCTAATAAATTCTCTTATTATTTTTATGAAAGTGACAAATTTTCAAGTTACTCTCTTTGTTCTATTTATTTATTTATATATTCTTCTACAAATGTTTTCATTAGTGTAGTGTTTTTAGCAAGTTTTCTATAAGGAAGCGTTGAAGTTCAAATTCATGATTGATCTGCTTTAACAATATGTACTATTTAAATTATTATAATAGTTAGAAATTTAAATTCCTGATTGATTTGCTTTAGCAATATTTAACATTAATAAATAATTAACTTTCACACATCAATAATTATTTAATCATATATAAAATTAAATTAGTTCTGCTAACTCAAATCTTCTTAATTTATTATTATTATTATTATTAATATTATTATTATTATTATTATTCTTGTTATTATTACAGTATTTGTAGTATATTTAAATATCTATCAATATTTTATACTTAAATTTATTATATATTATTATGATTAAATAACACCCTTAATACTATTTGATACTTAAATAAAATAAAATGAGATATTAATATGTTTCAATGTGGTATGTTATTTTAGAGTTGAAAATTATAAAAATGATTAAGATAATTAGTTTACTTTAATTTAAATACTTAGTACATGTGCATGAATTAAGTATTAAAATGTAATGGTTTCTTTTTTATTTATAACGTGTTTCTTATTATTTAAGGTCATGTATTTCTACAAACTAAAAACCAGAAGTATTTTCATTATTAATTACTTTTAATACGTTCGCTATCTGGTAAACATAAACTTCAGTTAACAAATTGTTTAGCCCAATTCGATCACAAAACAATCATAGCTATATGGGATTTTTCTTTCTACATCTTATAAATTTTGTGCACCTTCTATTCATTTTGAGATGAGCTCTTCCGGATGAAAAAAAAACACATTCTGAAAAGTTCACGCTGAAATAAGCAGGAGGTATCAGTAATTTTTTCCTGTTTGCAAGAAAAATAGCCCAACAGATAATATTGACAGTAAATTAGCCCAATAAATACTAGCCCGTGCATATCTGGCTCAAGGCACATTCTCCCTGCACCCAACACATTCTAACTGGCACCCAATCACTTAATAGTAAAAGACGAATATATCCTTAATGAAATTTTGAAAAATATAATTGTGATATGCACCCAATCACCTGCACCAACCCTATTCTTCTCTTCTTCCATTCCATTGTGCCTGCCGCAGCCACCGTAAGCCACCGTGTTGTGCAGCCACCGTGAGCAAGCTTGTTGTCCAACCACCGTGAGCGACGTTCTTTTCCATTCTTCTGCACCCACCGTGACCTCCATTATCGCAGGCAGAGCACCAGATTCGAAAGTACGTCATGCTTCCGGATATTTTTATCTATAAGTGAGTGAGAGTTGCGGATATTTTTATCCGCAAGTGACTTTTGAGAGGTGCGGATATTTTTATCCATAAGGGAGTTTGGGGTCCGGATATTTTTATCCGTAAGTTTGTTTTGACTTACGGATATTTTTATCCAGAATATAGTTGGGTCTGGATATTTTTATCCGGAATATAGTTGGGTCTGGATATTTTTATCCGTAGGCACAACTGTGGCTTCCGGATATTTTTATCCGTAAGCAACGATCAGTTCCGGATATTTTTATCCGTAAGCAACTAGCAATTCCGGATATTTTTATCCGTAAATGAAGAAGACAAGGGCATTTTAGGATTTTTAAAAGTGTGTCGGGTGCCAGTCACAATTGATCGGGTGCAGGAAGCAATTGCCCTGACTCAATTACTAATAGTGGGCCTATCTCCACAGACAAGGCCCAAAAATTGCATGCAACATATTATTGCAGTAAGTTGGCAATAAATCACTGCCTGTATGAAAATAAATGAATGATGAACAAAACAATTATTAATTATTTATAAACATACATTGTTTGGTTGAAGAAGAAGAAGAAGAAAGAAAAAGAAACGAAAATAAAAAAAAAAAAAAATATATATATATATATATAATAAAAATTGGAAAAGGAAAATTGTTAACAAAAACATACGCAAGTGTTTTTGTGAAGGGGGGTACGAAAGGTTGAGAGTAAAACTATATAGAATACATGTATATATATATATATATATATATAAATGGTAGAATTTAAATCCTGTCCTATCATCAATTTATTTTTTGCGTGAAGAAAACTAAATGTTTAAAAAGCTTTCTCCACCTTGAAAAGAAAATGTTCAGACCACAAGTTCACTCAAAAGGGGATAATAATAATAATATTAATAATAATAGTAATAAATAGCATTGATCATTTAATTGATTTGGTTTAACGGTTACATGTTTTACCATTTTTGTTTTTGTGTTGAATTTTTTTTTGTACTTTCTGTTTGTGACACATAGCAAAATTGTGACACATAGTTGTCATTTCTTCTCCTCAGTTTTGTTGTTTATAGATAAGCCATGATACCCTTTTACTAACAATGACTCGGTAGTAAAAAAAAGTTGAATTGGGTGCAACTTATTTCACTTCGGAATTTGTAGGATTAATCAACTCAGTACACAATTGGAATATTGCACCAAGTTAGAGCATTTTCCCACAATTCACATGCATCATTGCTCATTGCAAATCAATTATTCAAATATATTATAACTTGATTCCTGGGGAGTGTCTGCATTATCTCTTATTGTGATACAGAAGAGAAAAAAACCCTTGCTTTTAGTATGATATTCACATAATATTGTCCATCCATGCATCTGGTCTTCACTATACTTAACTCTTCATGCTAATAAAATAAAATAAAATAAAATAAAATAAAATAAAATAAAATAAAATAAAATAAAATAAAATAAAATAAAAAACTGTCAGGATGTTTTTGTATAAAAATAGGAAGAAATAGGACTTTTTTTATTTCTTATTTTCCCTATATTCATTCTAATTCTACAGGAGACAAAATGAACACTTTTCTATTTTACCAATATAATATAATTGGTTTAAGAACACTATAACTTTTTTTACAGTTTTCTCGTTCGATCACCCATAAGTAAAGCATGAAATAATGGAAGAAAGTGAAAGGTAGCTTTTTATTAGTTAAGATCTCTTTGTCACCTTCACTACTATATATAATTCAAAAGGACTGAGTTCATTTAACACCAATGTATAAATCTAAAACAAAAAGTAGCAGTGCCTCTGTTTTAAATTATAACAGCAAACAAACACTTGTTTACACAGATTTTAACAATGGCATGATAATTTGTGTTGAGAAAACTTGAAAGATTCCCACTAGCCGGGGCATGCAACAATCAGAGAAAGCAACTTCTGCCACTGATATTGATAGACAACGTTGGTAATTTGGTATTACACATTGAGTCTCTTGGAGGGAATAAGGATAATAAATTGTTTAAGCAGTCTCATTCACTGAGCCTATGTTATTGTCGTGTCTGGAAAAGCACATCCACATTCTAAGGATTGTATTGTATGAGCATGGATGAAACACATATTTTTTATTCTCTGTAAAGAAGAAACAGTGTTGCAATGCAGTTAGATGGGAAGAATTTATAAGTGGGAATTAAGAAAATGTGTTAATTGGGTTGCGCATGGTAGGTACTTGTTTTCATAAAAGCAGCGACAAGAAAGTAAAAGACACGGATCATACGGAGAAGGGTGTGGCGGCGTCCTACCTTTCTTTCTTTCACGCCTGTTGCACCATTGCATCCTCTCTTCCTTCTATTCCTAACCCTTTTTCCTTTTTTTATTGCCTTTCTTCCTTTCATCAAACACTACTCCTTATATACGTCCACGAACCCTCTTATAGACACATCCATCAACTCACCTAAAAGCAAAGCACCTTTACAATTATTCATACCTAAAAGTCTTCTATGGGGGAATTATTGCATTATTAAAGATTACAAAATCCTTTTTTTTCATATTTAACGAGTATTTTTAAGAAGTGTACTTTACTTTATAAAATCAACAAAGTATCTCATGAAGTAAAATTTATGTTCACTTATATATTATAAAATGTTTTTATTTTTAGTTGATATGAATTTCTAACACATCCATCTCCATCGAAACTGTTAATTCGTGCGTGAAACTATATATTTATAGGTGGTTCGATAGCGACCCAATAAATGTGACCTAATAAGGATAACAAATTCTTTCTAGGATATACTCCTAAATGACTATGATACTATCATAAGAATTTGACTTTAAACCTAACTCAATCTTATAAAATTAAATGAAATATCCTAAATTATCTATAATCAATGTAAAATCTTCCTTATTTATACATAAAAAAGATACAAGAGAACAGTATTTCCATCCTAATTATTTAGAGATTATTTGGGTAATCATACATGATGAGTTTAATGAGTTATCATAATTTTACTTTTTATAGATATTTGAATGGGTTAAGATATGCATGGGTTTATAAACATTTTTATGGACATGAAACTTTGTGATGCACTTATGATATCAGAACAAATAAATTATATGGTGAGAGGATAAATTATACTGAGGACTAAGTCTAAAATTCACGATTTCTTCTAATTTGTATTCACTCTTCCACATGGAACATATTATATGAAGTGTCTAAGTCTTCTTCGAGAATTAGAGACAAGTTATGGAGAGATATGAAAAATCATTTATGAAACTGAATTGTAAAGAAAAAAGCAAAGACTTTTTATACACAAACTTAAAACTCGAAGTCTGCGAACACGATGATTATTTAGTAATTATTGTTGGTGTAATCAGAATTTTGAGCATTTTGCAACTTGGCAGCACCTTCTTGTTTGGTGTTAGGCTTAATTAGTTGCGGAAATTACTTGATAGCTAGTTTGGTGGCTAACATGACATGTAGACTGAACAACAGCTTGTGGCCAAAACACGTAGGAGTTAGAGCCCTAGTGCTAAGTTTCAAGAGACAAATGACACTCGTGAATAGTACAACATCCTCGGGAATTGTAGAAAGTGCAAGGAAGAATGTGGTCTCTGTCTTTTCTTGACTACCACTCTCGTGTTCCTCAACCACACTATCATCATTTCTTCTTTTATTTTTCCATCACCACTATATCATGAATCACAGCCTTTGCTTGGAACCAAGAAAAAAAATAAAATAGAAGCAGACAAAGTAAAACACTTTCAATGTCTATCTAGGTTACACATAGGCACATTGAATAAAACTTAAAGAATTAAAGTTTAACTATATTTAGGTTTCTCAAACATAATTTTTCTTCTTACATTTATAAAATGGTAAGTCTGATCATTCTTTTTGCTGAGAAAAACATGGTAAGTCTGAAAATGTTAATAAAATTGGAAAAGACAGAAGACAAGGAGAAAGTGACGTAACATACAGAAAATAAAGCAGCTTCCATTGTGCTGGTCGCAAGGTGCCCCTTCAAATCTCTCTATGCATATGTTGTCGTCTCTATAATTATGCTCCCACGTCTTAAAAGGAAGATTCCCATGAACACAAGTCAACTTAGTATAGGTAGTGTTTGGTTTAATTTATTTTAAAAAGGAATGAACAAAACATTTTTTTTTTAATTTCCATGATCTAACACGTTATATTCATTTAAAAAACGACTTGGAAAAAAATTTAAACCTAAAAATTGTAAAATTACTAAACGTATTTAAGTTTGAATTCAATCTTATTTTTAATAACAATTTTAAAGTAAACATTACGGGAGTAACTTATTTCAAGTAAACATTAAAATCTAAAATAATGGAAAATTTTAAATTGATTAAATAAATATATGAAAAAATACAAGTAAAAGTTCAGAGGGAAAGTGTAAATTTATAAAAGAAAATCAAAGAGAGAATATAAATGTTTGATAATTGATTGAGAAAAAAAATAAAGAAATATGCTGAATAAAACTTTTAAAAGTAGTTCAAAACAGAGATTTTTTAAAAAAGAAAAAAGATTTAATAATTTTAAACCTATTAAAAGATAGAATTCAATTATTAAATAATGGTAAAATCATACATCATAAAACGAAAGGAAGTGTTGGAAAAGCTCATGTCTTTACGTTAAAATAGGTATGCAACTCAAATTATATAGAAATTAACATTATATTTGATTTTTTAAAGCTAGAGGAAAATTTTAGAAAATAAAATACAAAACTATGATTTTTAACAAAAAGAAATATTAGTGAAGTTTATAATAAAATTTACGTTCATAAAGTTTTTTTATAAATAATGTTTTCACTTTGAGTCTAATTACAGCTTTGGATTTTATTTATTAGATTGAATTCTCACTTTGCAGGAAATGCAACATTAACTATTTATATGATCAATATAAATATTACGTGTGTGTTAAAAAAATTTACCCTTACAAACTAACTTTAAAGTTAAATTATACTCAAATATAAATTAAAGATTTTTTTTTTGCATTTATATTGTTGATCCTATATGTAAACAAATCACCTACAAGAGCTTAACTTAAAGTTCAAATTTAGGCACGAGGGTTTGCATTAAAGATTTGGCACTAATATTATATAATTAAAATGTTTAAGTGTTTTGTTGAAGATTTCACACTTATTAGTAACATAGTCAAAATAGTGTGTAGAAGTGAAGGAGTTATGGTATATTCTATGCTAGCTTTTGGAGTTGATAGATGCCAAACTCATTATAAGATAAATAGTATATTACAACTTTAACTTTTAACTATTCTCCAATAACTTTAGCGGGCAACGTTTCTTTTTAAAAGCAAAGTTTGGCTTAACTCACATGTCTTGATGGAATTGGATTAATTTGACAATTAATGCTGTCGAAGCACTAAGCATCAGAGATAAGACAATGAAAACTACACAAATATATAACAGTATATAAATTTTAGGAGTAAGTGCACACTTTACTGAAAAACACACTGTGTTGTGTCTAAGAAGAACTCGAGGAAATAAAAATAAATAAACGATGAAGAATCATATAAAATATGGTTAAACTTCAATTAGTGAAACTTGAAGTTCGCTGCCCCAAGACCGAAACGTTGAACAACGGCTGCTTTTGCGCATGACTTTCTATTTCTTTATTGCCATGAAAAAACACCACTCTAAATGAAACAGATCGAATACAGTACATGCAATGAAAAACATTACAAGATTAATATATATGCTATATTTTCTATGCGCAATTTGATGTTGTTTTTCTATGGAAAGTACACAACAAGTGTTACAATCATGATAAAATATAACAGTTATGCCCTATTTTTTAGGTATATATAACTGTTCATTGCTCAAAATTGTAACAATTATGCAGTGTTTTCATGAAAAGAAACACAAAAAATACTCATCGATCACCTTTTGTTTTGCCCCATAATGGTCCCTCATATTCTCTAAATTCAAAGAAGACAGAACGTTGATTGTAAGATCTGTGATCCCCACACAGCAATGCAACAAAAAATAAAAGGACAAAGATTTTGACATTAGATTAATGAGTTAGGGTATTATATATATATGCGCACGATTGGGATCTTTATGGTTCAGATAATCTCAGAACTAATAAAGTTGAGTTCAGAGGCAGAGAGAGAGAGAGAAAATCATATCTGGAAGAAAACATGGATGAGGGCATGTCAGGCTTTTGCATCAGATCAGGAAGTGTCCGTGGTAAAAGTGGAAGCACTACTTCTTCTGCCACTGGCACCAAGTGTGGGCGTTGGAATCCCACCACTGAACAGGTTAAACTTCTAACTGAACTCTTCAGGTCAGGGCTCCGCACTCCAAGCACTGACCAGATTCAAAAGATCTCCACTCAGCTCAGCTTTTACGGTAAGATTGAGAGCAAGAATGTCTTCTATTGGTTTCAGAACCATAAGGCCAGGGAAAGACAGAAGCGCCGCAAGGTCTCCTTTGATGACAAGGATCTCATTCGTAGACAAAACTCCTTCAATACTTCCACACAAAGTAAGTATTACATCTGTTTCCATAACTTTTTCCTAGTAATTATTCATAAAAAGTCTTAAAAAGTTAGAATAAAATTGAACTTTTGCCGTAAACTAATGCTTAAGCTGATTTAAAGTGTTCATGGAAAACTTTATGGAAGAGAGTGTGGAAGATTGTCAATTAGCTCTTGAGGTTCTATGTAATGTGTTTTTAACAGTTTTCCTTATTGTTGTAGGTCTTGCTGATACGTATCGAGTTTCAGAGCCAGATAGGGTGATTGAGACTCTTCAACTCTTTCCCTTGAACTCCTTCGGTGAATCTGAACAAGAGAACCTAAGGCTACATGCAAATGAATTTAGGGATAGTAGTACAATGTTTTCGTACATGATGGATGAACAAATAGAGCACCCACCATTGGACCTGCGCTTGAGCTTTCTGTAAAAGGGTTTCAGTCTTTTGTGTGGTGGTGGAAGGCAAGAAGATTTTTACTAAATTCATTGTTGTTACTTGGTAGACTTAGGTTTAGCATAAAGAAAACATTTAGGGGTGTATGATGGACCGTTAAGACAATATGTAGTTTATGAGATTAATATTTACCTAGTGATCAGTTTTAGCTCCATTAAAATATTCTAAACGTCTAGACATTCTCCTTATGCTCCTTCAATTTTGATTTGATCTTTGTTGGATTATACTTGGATAGCTTGGGATTCTAATTTCTATCCTCATGAGATTTCTCACCTTGGAATTCATAAAGGATAACATTAGTACTTTACTGTTCTACCAGTTACAAATGGGTCGTAGTCATACCTCGGGTCTGATTCCATCTTTGAATATCATGAACCACATTTACAACACAAGAATATATATATATAAAACAAGGCATTGTAGCTAACCAAGATAGCATGTCACTCATTGTTACTATCAAATTACTACTAATTTTGTTTGGGAGAGGTACTTGGATAATTATGAAGACCAGTGGTCTTACTCAACTCACATGTATGTAAGGAAGCAAGCTAGTCACGTGCAAGGGCAAATTATTCAACGATAATAAACAATAAATCAGTATGAATTGGATATATATATCATTGTGGTGTCTAAAGATTAAATCCAAATAAGAATTGTGTATAATAATAATATTTTCTTTATACCTTTCGTATAACGACAAACACTGATATATGTTAGTTTAATTCTTGGTGTATTACTTATATGCTTTACGTGTTGGAGACTTACAAGGTTTGATATCTGAAAGATAGTTTACTGTAATGATAAGCTGATAATCATATGAGGAGTCAATTTCATTCTTGAAGCATCAACATTACTCCCTCCACTTTCACATAATCTAGTTTTATTACTTGACTGGTTAACTTGAGTAATCTCAGTTAACACTTGATACAGAGTAATCTAGTTTTATCACTTGATAATCTAGTTTTATTACTCCCTGCATTAATTAATGCAGAGTAATAGAACATCCAAGATTGGTGAGCAAACGATATTTTATTAGTTATATACTAGCGAAATCATCAAACTTGTGTGATGGTGTGGGTTTTGGCTCTTGATCAGTGAATTAACATGGTTTTCAACAGCTGATTTAAAATTTGGCAACTTAGTATTACTCTCACTTTTTGTGTCCTCATTCACTTCGCATGACACGATAGCAAAAATTGGTACCATATAAATTTTTTTCTAAAATGTTGCTGGTTTTTCTTTCATATTATTGATTTTGTGTAAAATAAGATGAATTAAACTAATCGATCTGTGAAATTGGCAGGAACTATTACCAAATTGAAAAAAAGAAGAAAGGAATTAATTTAAGTGCCAAGAATTTTTTCGATCATGATGTCAATGACACCAATTGTCTAAAACAGTGAAAAACTTGTTCCGTTAAACTCGACAGATATCCCACTTTTTTTTTCCTTCTAAAACTTGGTTTTCGGAAAGTGTATTCCAAAATAAAAATTCTAATATTCCAGATTTCCAAAAAATTAATATTTCAAAAATACTTCCAGAACTGTTAAAAATTTAATATATTTTAAAACTTAATTTTCCGAATGTTTTAAAATTTTAATATTGTAGACTGTACTTTAAAAAAATTATAAAATTAAGTAAAAATTGCCGTGTTGATTCACGTGGAGGCCCAGTGTGTACTATTTAAGGCTTTGTTATAGGCCCCATAACTACCGTGGTCAGAAGCCCGTCACATTTATGATTGTATTTCTGCAAAGCCCAAAACTGACATTATATAATGAACTGGAGAACCATAGCGCTAAACAAAATTCGAAAATGACAAAAAAGAAGTACAAAAAGGAAGTGCATTAGAGCATGATGAAAATTATGTCTTTGATAAAAAAAAAATCTGCAAAGATAGATAAGAAAGTGATTTTATTGAGGAATTAAAAATCAAAAGAGACAAATTTATTAGCATTCAAAAAAATAACTTTAAACTTCTTTTCGCTTTAGGCAAATGATCTTCATTACTATAAACTATTTTTCTATTTTAAAAATATTAACAACCAAATAAAATATTAATTAATTAAATTATAAGTTTTATACAATCTTGTTATTGAAGTGAAAATTGTAAAAAAATGAAATAATATAATACAATAAAATTCATACAAAATAAATTAAGATCTTACATAATAATTCTTGTTATGGAAATAGCTTAATTGCAATTTATAGGAATGGTATGAATAATCAATATACCAAAAGTCAGTGAGTAGGCTGATTCCTCTATCTCAAAGTGTAAACTTTTATGATTGATTATTAAAAAAATTATTGACAAGCATATATATGATTTCTTTAATGAATTTTAAGCACTAACAAATTATCTTTTTTAATAGTTTCTTTTTTTCGTTCTAGACTTTCATTGATCTTACAGCATTGCTGCCTTAATAAATATTTCCTAACTCTACTTTCTCTTTTGTTAAAATCTTCTCTCTCACTTTTCATTAGATAACAAAAGTATATATTTGTTTATGTTTTATAAGTAAACTCTTTTAATTAATCTGACACTATTAAATAAATATATCCCCGAAAACCCATCTATTCAATCTTGTAAAGAAATAATCATTCATCTATTATCTCTCAAAAATCTAAATTAACTCAATCAAATTTTCACTAATTAAATATTTATTTTACAAAATCCAGTTCTGGAAACTCTTAAAAAAAAAAAAAATTTTAATAAATATTATTTTTATAAAAGGACGTGAAAAATAATTAACAGATAAATTAGATTGGATGAAAAGTGATTAATAAATTCTTAAATTCAATCTATTATAACTGGATATAAAATTTGATTTATATATTCATCCCCTTTGTCACGAGTAGTTTTGATTATAAAGTACCCGTAGCTAACATCATTGACTTTTTCTTGAAATTTTGGCATGTTTAGACATAGAAGAAGACAAACTGGTAATACCTTTCTGGTTATAAATGTGATTGACAGCACTTTTTGTACAAAGAAGTTGGTGAAGCATAGGGTGGGCGGTGTGCAGCTATTACATGAAATTGACTAAAGTTTTGAGGTATGACCATAAGAATCAATGGAAACTGGTGTGTGAAATGATATTGACACTTGCTTGCAGATACGTTTGGGTTTACATTTGCAGCTTCAGAATTGAAAACTACATTGGCATAATAGTACGGCAAATGCATGCCATTCAAAGTAGTAGACCATTCATTATTTCCACTTGCATGCATGAACCCACTCGGTTCATTGTATAAGCAGTTACCCTATTCTACGAGAAACCTCCAAAAACCTAATGCCTTCTATATGTAGCTATAATCTTTGGTTTTGACTAGTAGTCTGTCAGAATATTGTAGTATATGTTTAGGGTACTACTAGCTAGGCACGAGGGGGGTGTAGAGTTTTGGGAATTTGATGTTAGGTTCACTATCTTTTGAACGAAGACTACGAATGTTCTTTGGAGAAAATCATTTTGGTAAGATATTTTTTTTTAAAAAAAATGCGCTGGATTTGAGTTTGGATCTATTATATAATGTGAACTCATCTATTGTGATCAACCATGGTTTATCATGTTGTTTGATCTAGTTTGTGTTTAGTTAGTTAGCTTTATATGTTTTGAGGAGAGTTTTTTACAATGTATGATACTGACTTCAATGTCTTATATAATATTGTTATCTCTTAATTGTATAACTCTATTTCCCAAGAAATCATCACCAATATTATTTTCATTTATACTATAACAAAAATTTCTAAAGATAGGAAAACCATGATTTCTAGAAAAATGATCCAAGGTTTTTTTAACTTCGAAAACAACTCACCTCGTCACAACAAAGGACCAATGATGTTATTATACCAAACTGAAGTCTACGTAGGAGGAGTTATTGAGCTACAAACCTTCCTTTCCGTGGTGGCTTACAATAACTTCAAGATTACAATTGTAACACCCAAAACACTTACTATCTATTATGTTGTGAATTCAATAGAGGGTTTTATATAAGGTATATAAATATTTTTTTCAAAATATTACTTATACACATCTAAAACATATATAAAAGATGAAACCTAATAAAAGCCTACAGTCTTCCATATTAAACAAGATACTTTGATGTCTTCCATATTAAACAAGATACTTTGATGTCTCTAAATCCAAGTAGAAAACTTGAAAATTTTGTTGTTGCGCATGTGTTGTTTAGTTATTTGAAACTTGTTAATTCATTCCTTAAGATGATCCAAGTTCAATTGAATCTTTACCTTTTTTAAAAGATGAGTTTTCTAAAAGGGTGTGAAATTTCAACCTGTTGAAATGTCGAATCAATCCATTGTTTGACACTTAGTGGTTTTTAAAATGATTTGGAAAAACTTAGCTTTGTTTTGACTTTGCTATCAAACATAATCAACCGGTTGTTTCGATCAATCAACTTATTGTTTTTTGTGAAAACCTTAACAAAACTTTGTTAAGTGGGTTGAACTGTTTTAAATGATCCAACTGACTGCTTTTGGCTTTTGGTTTAACTGCTTTGACCAATTAATTGAGGTTACATAAAAGTTTTTTAATGCTCCTTAGCATTAACTAAGAAAGAGAGATTCATCAAAAAAGTTTTTCAAGATTTCAAAAGCTTTGGATCATCTCAAGTGTGTGGAATAGGATTGGGTTTTGTACTTCTGAACTTTAAGCTTTGATTTACCCATTGTATTTATGTGTGTTCTTATGTAAGGTAGTTTCAGAACGTGTTTATAGAAAATGTGTTGTTTGCTATAAAGTGGTGTGTGTTCTTGAAGGGTTCATCACTCTTGGTGTGTGTTTTGTAATCTATGATTGATTACATAGTGAATTCTCAGAGGTTAGCAAAGGGCTTAATGTAACTTTTGGTTAAGAGTGAATCGGTATAAATTGTTTTAACATTGTTTTTCAATTTTTCTAGTATAAACAACTACTTGTTTCGTGAAAACAACTGGTTAATTATTTGGAATCAAACTTAAAACAATTTTTTATTAGTTGAACATAATTTTCAATTGATTGATTCTACATAGCTTTTTACTTTACCTTCAATCTTTGTGAAAATCTTTCAAAAACAATTCACCCCCTCTTGTTTAGGCCTCTAATTCTAACATCCAAGACACTACATATTTTTTTACTTTAAGCCACGTTGACTTGTTAAAGGTTTTTAAAAAGCGTTGCCTAAAATATGGATAAGTAATGATTTTTAAATTTTAACTATATAGTAAGGTTTATTTGCTTTGACTCAATGTATATGGGACACCTATTGTCTATTTATTTCAAACATGTTATAGAATGTGGAAAATTATAGGCAACACTTATTAAACTGTAGTTACTTCAAGCAACATTTTTTTAAAATGTGAAAACTTTAGGTAACACTCCTTAAAGTTTGGGTGATTTAACCAATATTTTATGCCATATTTTTTAAAATTGTAGGTAATTTAGACAACATTTATTACCTATGGACTTTAATATATCATATACGGAGATACAAAGACGTGGTTACACTAGGCCACACTTATATAATCGTTGTCTAAACATAGAAAATGAAACAAGTTTACAAGTGTCGTTTGAGGACTACCAAATACCACATTTGTAAAATCGTTGCTTATTTAAACCATATTTTTTTAAATGTTGTCCTTAGAATATGTTGGCTAAAAAATAAAACTCGGATCTAAAAGTGGCCACAAACATATATATGTGGCCTAAAAGTGAAAAATATAACACTTTTACAATGTGGCTTATGAATAACTATAATAAAAATATTATTATTATCAATAAAAATAAAAAATATTATTATTAATAATAATCAAAATAAGAATAATAGTAATAATCATAATAAGAATCGGAATCATAATTTGACAATAAACTTTGTTGATGTAGTGATTATAGGTTTTATGTTTACTCATGGGACCTGTGTTTGATTTACTATAACAAACAAATTGTTAATAATATTAAATGTGACCTAAACATAAATGCAACACTTAAACAATCATTGATTAAAATTACAATAAAAAGTGTGGCCTAAATTTGGATAGAAAAGTGTTGCCTATTTTACCTGTCTAAGGGAATGGTTTTGAAAGTTGATTTTTAGGTTTAAACTTAATTTTGATGGTATTGTTGTTAAACACAAAGTTAGACTTGTTGCTAGGGAATTACGCACCCAACAATATGACATTGATTTCAAGAAAACTTTTTCCACTATTGCCGAGATCACTACTCTTAGACTTCTTTAGCTCCTTCCAAGCATTAGCATTTAGCCTAACTATATATGTTAATAATGTTTTTCTAAGCGGTAATCTTGAAGAATATACTTATATGAAGATTTCCCGGGGTTACAACCACACTATTTGAAACAACTCCATTGCTCCTCTTGTTTGCAAACTTTAAAAAAAAAAACTATATGTGGGCTCAAACAAGCTTCAAGAAGTTGGTTTACCAAATTCAGTAATACTTTGCTTTGTCATGATTATAAAAAATATAATAATGATTATTCTTTGTTTACTAAAGGCAGTAGTTTAGATTTTGTTGTGGTCTTAGTTTATGTGGATGATATTATTATTTTGGGCCTAATAATGATGATATTTCATGCACAAAAATTCTTCTTCGTAAACATTAGATTAAAAGATCTTGGACATCTTAAAATTTTTCTTGGAATAAAATTATCTAGGTCTAAAAAGAAGGAATATTTATATGTCAAGTGCATTATGTTTTTGTCTCTATTTAAAGATTGTGGTATGTATGGACGCGAACCTTCAACTATCCCAATTTATCTGAATTTAAAACTTATTACATAATTGGGTTCCAAGTTAGTTAATCCTCAACAATAATAGAGACTTATAGGAAGATTTTTATACTTAACTACATCTAGGTTTGACATATGTTTAACTTTCACAAACTTAGTCAATCTCTAATCCTTATATTGATTATATGAATATTGTTCATACTTTGTTTAGGTACCTCAAAAACATTATTAGACAAGGCATTGTTTTTAAAGTAGATTATGATACCCGATTTCATGCTTATGTAATGCTGATTAGGGATCTTGTCCAGATAGCTGGAAATCTATGAATTGATTCTGCATTTTTCGATATATAACTCTTTAATCTCTTGAAAGTCCAAAAAAAAGACAGGGTCAGCAAATCTTCTACCAAGGCAGAATGCAAAGCTTTATCAACTATTTTAAGTAAAATAACTTGGCTTAGACATCTATTGCATAACTTCCATATTGACACTTCTTTTGCCTTTGTTGTGGTAGTAAAGTTGTTATGCAAGTTCTCTATATGTTTTTGTATATTTAGGGTAGGTGACCCATATAATATTTGTGGGTTAATAGATCTGACTTGTTCTATATAGGTTTATAAATTTATGAACTAACCCGCATAAACTAAAAAGTTTAAAAAATTCTTTAGAATTCTTTTAATCTCAACTTTGAGTATTTCGTCAAAACAAGGTTTTGTTACAAATATTACAACAATAATAAAAACTTATACTAATGATTTACGATTTGTTACAAGTAAACATTGAAACATCCTATAAAGTTTTTATATTAAAGTCGGCCACAATAAATTTAGATTTATACTTATATTAATAAAAGTATTTAACCATATTAAACATACAAATTATACTATGTAACAATAAAACATTAAAAAATTTAATGCAAATTGTGAGAAAGGACAAACCGGTCTATACTTTAATCCACGTAAATTACGCGTTATGTGGAGTGTATCTATAGGAGTTTTGAACAAATTTGTAATCCTTTCATCTTTTTCTTGTGTCATGCGGATCGGTAACAATAAAATATTTAAAAAAATTAATGCAAATTATGAGATAGGACAAACTTAATTATACTTTAATTTACCCAAATTATGGATTATGGGGAGTGGATCTACACGAACTTAAGAATAATTGTCCAATCCCTTTCATCTTTTTTCTAATGTGTTGCGGATCAGTCCACGTAACTCACCTTTTATTGCCATCTTTATTTTTTTTTTTATATTATTTGTTCTTTGTGTAAAATTGGATAGATTTACACAGTAATTAGTCAACTTACGCTTATAAAATTTGAGAACAGTTCATATAACACAAAAAAAATTGTATTTTAAAATTATTTAATGGTACTGTATATGAAAATGTGTTCGACTAACAACAATAATACTAATTAACAAGATCAGTCATTTGAAAATAAACTATGGCATAAAAAAAGAGTTGTTCTGAGTACCCGTCCGCCATGTATGATCGTTTTTATAAATAGATTTTTTTTATCGGCATTTTTATAAATAGTTCACTAACCGAAATGTCAAAGATATTAATTAAAGAATTAAAACATTTATTTATGGGAATTCACATTGAAATAGCTAACAATAGTTTTTATTAAATTATTTCTATTTTGAATTTCTTAATCAAGGACACAGGTCAACTTTTGTCTTTTATTAAAATATGTAAGATAACAAAATGAAATAAGTTACTCAGTCCTATAAGCACATAAAATATTTAAATTTTTTAAATTATGATAGTTTACAATATTTTTACTTTTGTATTATATGACACTTTTTTTTTTATCAGCAATAAAAAATAAATAAATGCGAACTATTTCAGGAATGATTCAACCCTTGTACAAAAGACATAATAACCAACTTCTAACTAGAGCCACTAATCTAACAAACTAAAGCTCAAACCGTACTAATAAAACCTAAAATACTTTAAGAAACCATCCTGATACACTTCAAAGATTCCAAACACTAATTAGAATAGGAAAACTATAAGCAAAACGAGATTTTACAGAAATCGAAGACCAAACATTTACTTGCACCATTGCACACACTTCTGACACATCAACCACACCCCTTTTGAAAATGATAGAATTCCTGTGATTCCAGATTTCACTCACAATCCAAACCAAATTGTACTCCACACATCATTAATTGAATATGAAGACAAGCTCATCCTAAACAAAGTTTGACATAGGATCAATGTGAGACACAAACTATACTTATCCCAAGTATTTCTTTATAAATTATAATTTTCCAGAATTTAAATTAAAAGGTAGAAATATAATTACGTCAAAAGAAGTTTTGGTTTTATTTCTCCACGATCATATCATTTTGGACAATTGTGTTTCGATTCATTTCCACCAGAATCAAATAACTGCTACATGTAACTCTTGCAGTTATGTAACTGTCATCATGCTGTTGTCCAAGGACAAGCCATGGACAAAATGCCCCTCTTGCTTCCTGATTTGACAAAATGAAAATTATTATGTTACAAGATTAGCTTAAGCTTATTTTACTCTGAATTCGTTTTTTTTAATGCTTGTCTGATTTTTGCTCCAACTAACAACTTTGTTGTTATCCTAACTCCATATTGTCTGCTCTTTTTTTTTTTTTTTCTGAGTTTGATGTCAGTGGTTCTTTAGCTGTATGTGTTGAATCATTTAAAAGGATAATATTTTTAATTAATTAATTTAAAATATATTTTTGAAATTAATTCAGTTTGTTTCATGATAAAGAACTTATGTCATCTATTATTTTTGACGTTTTGAACTTGAATTATTTATTTAATATGATTCATTAATTTAAAAATAATGATGATAGGTGATAGAATCAAAATTGGGTTATTGGGAAAAAAAGCTTTAAATAGGAAGAAAATAAGCAGAATATGAGATAAAAGGAAGTGTTAAATGTTTTGTTTTGTTTTTGAGTTGCATATCTGTTATGAAGTGTATTATTTAGTAGTCTCTCTGGGTGTGTCGGGAGTATTGGTCGCTGAGTGTGTTTTATGTTTGGAGTTTTGGCAGGTAAGTTCCCCGAAATGAGAGTGAAGCAGAAGCAATAATGAAAGGTGACAGCATATGATTTGAGGGAAAGTGGAGCAAGTTGTTGTGTGTCTGAAAACTTTGTACATCTGAATTTGGTTGATATAAATCGTGTATGTAAGTGTGATATTGATATTGACATTGAGTGCATGTGAAGTGGTAAGGAGGATAGAATCCCAATAAAAGCGCTAGACTCAGCTGTCCCTAAAAATACTCACTTAAACAGTCAAGCCTCCTCCTTTTATTCAACTTCTATTATCCAGTACGGCAGTACTTTATCCCATCCCACGTTTCCTTTTTCTTTTCTTTCACTTACTACTTCCAACTTCCAACTTCCAACTTCCAATTACTTCATATTCTACATTCACACTCTTTCCACAACTCTCATGTTTTTTTTTTAAATATTCAAATCCAACTTAATTTCCCAAAATTACTTCATATTAAATTAATACTTTATTACAACTGTCTCTGAAAACTCTATCTTTGAAGAGAAAAGGAAACCATTTGATAAGCTGAAAAAAATGGACCACATCATACTCAATTAAAAACAGATAAAAACGCTAAAAAAAAAAACATTTTATGTCACCATGATACAGCCCCCAATCCCGAATTAAATCATCACTGCTCCAACCATGTCCTCCTCCCAACACTACCATGACGTGACCATGCGAGCAAGTAGTTACGCCGGATGCACCACCTTTTCACACGTGTCACAACTGACACGTTGCATATCTCGTGAATTCTGGATCAGATTCCAGCGCTTCCATGGTTTCGGGCGCTAAAACAACCTCCAAATCAACGGTCCCTGTTCCATCTCTTCCGGGAAACGCCGAGATCTTACCGTCGAATTTGTTCGCTCTTCCACTTCTCACCGCCAGAGGTCTCCCCCACCCGAAATTGTTATCGTACATTGGAAACCTCGGAGAACTACCCATAGTGATGGATGCGCCGTCAGGGTTCCCAAGAGGGAAGCACCTGGGTTTCTGCTCCCAATCGTCTACGAAGCGCCGCACCATGGCCTCGTCGTGCGCCTTCACGTTTGAGTTCAGCTGCTCCGCGCACCACCGTAGATCCCTGGATAACACGTCACCGGCACAGGCGTACGTTGGCACGCTCTGAATCGCGTTCCCGAAGTAGTACTGTTCCAATTTTGGTTCTATTCGGTGACGGCAGTTAACCGCCATTCTGAACGTGGTAGTTTTGGAAGCAGGCAATTTCCTCGCGCGCGTAATCGCGCGCCACAGCAACGCGCACACTGATTGAAACGACGAAATCTCCATCGTTTCGGTAATCGTTTGCGGTTTCGAATTCGAGTTCACCTTGAACCAACTCTCCAGAATTGTACCGGCCTTGCCGTTGTTCTCCTTCGCGTGATGATCGTTGCTTTGCTTCCGCATCAACTCGACGCTCGTGCTGTTGTTCTCCTGACACCGACGGTTGTTCGTCTTGGCCTTCAGTTTCTGAATTGTTTCGCGGCTGAAACTGAAGATTCTCTCGCGCAGCGGCGCGTGAGAATCGAACGTGACCTGAGGACCGCCTTCCGGTAGCCGGAGGACGGCGTCAGAGATCAGAATGGAGTCGCGGTGGAAGTACGGTACATTGCGGATGCTTTTGTTCGCGTTTCTGCAGAGCTGAGCGAAGGTATTGAAGAAGTTCCAGAAGGAGGTGCCATCGGTGACGGCATGATTGACGGCGCAGCCGATGAAGAGGCCGTCAGCGAGTTCGGTGACCTGAACAGCGAGAATTGGTGAGTAATGGCCGGTGTAGCTGACTTTCCTGTCGAAGGCGAAGAAGTCTTTGAAATATTCGGGGACGTCGAGTGGGGACAGTAGGTCGCAGATGCGAATGGTGGTGGCATTGGTGTGTATGAAATCGACGCCGGCGTCGTTGCAAGCGATGTAAACGTAACCTTGGGAATCGGTAGTTAAACGGCCAGCGAGGGGTGGAAAGAGAGAAAGTGTGCGAGAGAGTGCAGATTTAAGAAGAGGAATTAAAGAGTAGAGTGGAATATTGGGTTGGGTAAAGAGACATCCCTTTTGGATATAGTGGCAGGACAACATGGGGAGGTCCGAAACAGAGAGTTTAAGGTTTCCGATAGTAGAGTTTTGGTCTGGAAAGACGGTGCATTTGGAGAGTAAGGTAGGTGCAGAATCAGAAAAAGGCATCTTGGTAGAGATGTTGTGTGTGTTATGCAAATTGGTATTGAAAAAGCAATTGGATAAAAGAGATTTTTGTCTTTTCTCTCTTCCTCTCTATGGTGTGCGTAATTGGAAGGGAAGTGAGGAGTCGGGTAGGGATGGGAGAAGACGTTGCAAGTGTCCCTATTATATATAGGCACCAACAAAGTGTCTTCATTCATGCATTTTATTTTCTTGATCCTTGAGCCTCAGTCATGTTTGCCTTCCTTATTTTATTTATTATTTATTCTTTATTCAGAACTACCATTTTGGTGGTTGTTAATCACTCTTTTTATTTTACCCTTTTCAAGCTCCAACCTACCTTTTCCCATTCTTTGGTTAATCCTCCTCAAGTCAATTCAAATCTCTGCCAACAAACAAATTACTTATCCAAAAACGAGCACTCAAATCTAAGAATAGACGCTACAATTTTATTTTCCCCATCTCAATTTTTTTTAAACAAATCAATATTTTATTACCAGTTTATAAAAATATGTTTTTTCAAGATTTGAAGCATTTTAAAGCCATTTTCACCCTTTAAAGGCAAGAAGGAAACATGATACATGAAAATGAGAATACTTACGTTACATTTCTAAACAGGTTGCTTCCTCGCACAAATTAATCGATTATTGTAAATAAATTGCTACTAGAAGTTTGAAAAAAATCAATTATCATTTTGGCCACAGTCGTTTATTGAATAACAAGTTTGAAAAATCAATCATCTATGGGAACCATTAATTATTGGAAGCGATACTATTAGACACTAATAATACAATCTACTCTCTTCGGTGGTGAATTTTTTTTCTATTTTTTTTTCTATTTCATATCTCATTGCCACAAAACACCTCCACTTTCAACCGTCCATCTCATTTTCTTTCCCTCAATTTCCACGACAATTCAAAACACAAGTTCTGTTTTTTCCTAACTTCTGTCAATTTAAAATACAGTGATTTCCCTATCACGGCTTCACGTTAAACTCCAAATCTAAATTAAGAAACTACACATACAAGTATCCAACTAGTTTTACAAAATATTTTTTTATACAATATTAAATATAACTTTTTAAAATGAAATGATTGAGATATAATGGACAAAATAAATAAATAAATATTTTTCCTCAAACTCTTCCTCCATCTCTCATTCAGCTTCCCCTTATCTCTCTCTCTCTCTTCTCTCTCTCTCACACACACACACCGTAAAACTTGTTATCTCTCCTGGAAAATGAATGATGATAGTAAGTTTTGACACTTGGAGGGGTATTGGCAGAGACACGTGGGAGTGTCTGGTGGTGGATATTATATATATTGGGAAGATTAGAGAATATAGAGATATGGTTTGGGGTATTACTTGACTTAGATATGTTAAGTGAAAAGCAAAACAAGTATCCAAAATCCAAGAAATAAAAGATGTGATGCAAATTTGGAGATTACTATGGATCTCCCAGATTTTTCTTAAAATCCAGGAGTATCGCACACCCTATGGTGGCTGGTCTGCTCTCAAGGACACACTGCAAATATATGCCGTGCGATACCTGATCTCATTTGTCTTCTTATTCCCTCTTTGCTTTTCATCATTTCATTATATCACCTCAATCCATCTTTTTTTTTCTTTTTTCTTTAAATCAAATATCTCATTACCACCAAAATGATATGTTTCTTGTGTTTTAATGTTCAAATTTTAATTGCATAATTTAATCCAAATTTGTGAAACACATATTAGATGAAATTAGGTTGAGACGAGTTCAAAGACAATTCTAACTCATTCTGAAGAAAAAAATACATTTTTTTTTGTCGATTTTTAAATTTAAATCAGTTCAAATAAGATTTTCTATCATGAGAATCTAGAGTTTTATCTTTGGATAAGTGGTTGATGTTTCCTCTATGTTTCTAGCATCTGTTAAAATTATATATGTCACGAGATATTGTTAGCAAAAGAAATCAAATAAGTCTAATGGAAAAAAATCTTATTCCAAAGAAATTTTAATATATATTGTTTTCAGCTAAGAGCTTAAAAGATTTTTAATATATATTGCTTGTCCTGTCTTTGATTCAAAGCTCTTTTATTTACCATTGATTATTCATTAAGCATAATTAAGTTCATTTAATCAGGGGTAATAATTTTTTATTTTCCTTTTTTACTTTACTATTCTCTTTATTATACTGTGTTGATTTTAGTCATGAGTGAGAGTCCTTAAATTAGAACATGCACTAATTGAGTCCTTTTTCTATTTGTGTTCAAACACTCTGTTTAGAATGGGTTTTTGCTTTATTATTTCTCACAAGTTATAATTAGGTATAAAAGGTCTAGATCGAGGTCTATAATACCTAATTTTCTTATAGCTGTTTATTTATTGTACTAATTATTATGTAGGTTTGGTTATTTTAAAAGTAATAACTTGAATAGAGACTAATAGTATAGACTCCTTAGGTGATTTTAATAGTGAATAAGTGAGTTCGACTATGACATAAATTACTAAGGGTCTTTGGATTAAATATATGATTGTTTCTTGGAAAGAATATTGTATTCCCTATGATAAACAATAGTGACGGGGCTACTAAAGGGTTGAGATAATTCCTACCAAAACACAGACCCCTTAATCTTAAGGATCTTAATCTTAAGGATAGGTGAGAGACGGTTAAAGACATCAACGTTATTCCTATTAGCATAGTTCCCCAGTTTGAAGTATAAGCAAAGAGATTATTAAAGACATTAGTATTATTTTAACCAGTAGACAACCCCTCAAAGCATAAATAAAAAATGTTTCTTTTGTGCCTTTTTTTTTCAGCATATTAATTTTGTACTGGTTGGGACTGGACGAATTTCAGATGTCTCAGTACTTTATATCGACTAATAGACATGTTTAAAGTGTATTAATGTCAAGATATGTATTAATAAGGCTTAGTCGTACGGAAGACTAGGCTTAATCACAATTCATATACTAATCTCGGTCCAATAGGAAGAGGGTCCATCAGAGGAATATAAATAAGCACAACTTCCAAGGAGAAGGTACGTTGTTATTACGCATTTATTACACACTGAATACCAAACACTTACTTGAGGGTCCAAGCACCTTTTGCAAGTGTTCTCCCAATCGAGAACGAACAATAGAAGTAGAGCTTGATCGAAGGTAGTGAATGAGAGTAAAGGAAGGAAGTTGATCCCGACTGAACCTAAAGAGTTAAAAAAGAAGGAGCAAAGAAAGGTAGTATCGATCGAAGCAAAGAAATCAATTGTTTAACCAATAAGAATTCTCTCAATCCCTTTTATACGAGAACAATTTCATAAATATTAATCAAAAACTAAGGTTAACATGACATTACCATAACATGGTCCAAGATCAACCTTTGTATATATTTTCTCATGTAACTTAATATATTTATTAGATGACTTCATTGAATAACATAGATTAAAAATTAATTTGATCATTTTGTTTGGTTCATCGTCATCATTTTATTTATTTTGCATAACAATATATTTTGAAATTATTATGTTGGCTCCATATAGATGTCAATTTTAACATGAAAATGATATATTTTGACATTTTATTGGTGTAATTGTCATTCAATCTATACAATCATAAATTAAGATGAAATGTGCGACGATGTGTTTAGAATTATTAAATAACTCGATTTGTCATTCACATTATAGGGTTCAAGGATCATGTTATGGGACTCAATGACCACACTATGAAAGCTTCAGTTCTCATTCTCATTCCCCACCTTCAGTAAAACTCGTATTCTCTTGTAGTCTCTCGATCAGGAGAACATCTATAAAAGGTGTTTTCGTTTTCGGTACAGTAAATATACAATATTAACGTCCATTTTTTTTAAAGTTGTCTTTGTGATGAGTTATGTTACTGTTAGACCAAAAATAATGTATAAATCATGATTAATAATGTATTACTTAATTTTCAACTTAACCTAATTAATCATCTTATAATCTTAATACTAAAATTTTTTAAACTCATTCGATTTCAATAGGTACAATCACTATGGAAAAAAAACAACTCACTACAAATAGCAAACAAAATATTCGAATATTAGACAAATTACATAAATATGCTGTCCAGTACATGATGGCTGTTTTAAGTTAGATAAAACAAAAGTTGATCTGCAGTTTATGTTGTCATATTCTTAACAAAAAAAAATATTATTATCTTATAAAATACGTTTAGTAATTAATTTGTATAAGATTAAAATCCAATTTAAAAAAAATGTGAATAATAATATTGAAGTGAAGGAGGAGCGCCGACTATTTGCGTTGTGTATGTGTGGTGTGATCCCTCAAATCCCCAAAAGGTCGGCTCCTTAGAATCTCAACTGTTTAGCTAATCTTGAACTGTTACATATCATGAATCCAATATTATTATTACGGCTACTTGAACATTATTTTATCTTCATGCACTCTTTTCCTCATTTCTATATTCAAACTTAGGTTTTGGATCATCTCTTTCTCTAAAACTATACCCAGACTAACTGTAGAGAATCTCCGCAACCGCCATTTCTGATTTGTCGGTTTCCGTTACCATCAATAATATCTCATACTATTAATCATTACCAAATTCCCATACTTGTATATTAATTTGTGATTTATTAGTAGATAAGTAAGGTCTGAGCACATTTTGGACTGTGGTATACTTAATTGTTTGACTACAGATAGTGTATGAATACTATAATGTTCTTCCTTTATATAATGGTATGATTAAAAAAGTATACTGGCGATGAAGAGGATTGGGGTGATTGCAGTGCAGAGGGGGCATATATTAATGTGTTCCGCCACTGTGGACAGTGGGGCTTGTGTTTTGTCCAAGTTCTGAGATCCTCTTCTTCAACATTTTTCATTACAATGTATCTTGGGATCAGCCACGTGGCTCACAGTTCAGGGACAACCATGTAGCTTCTCTGGGTTCTATGTGTGACAGTGAATTTGACAGATGCCAGGTGTGTGACAGTGCAAACCCACCGTGAACAAAAATTAACAATCTGCACAGTAAGTACGGTACTGCTATTTATGTCTTCCATCATTTTTGGACATTATTTTTTACTCAAATTATATATTTTTTTAAGACCTTACACAACTGTTAACGACTAATTGTAATTTCTTTTAAAATTTAACTGTTTTGATAAATTTAAATCAAAAGTCCATGTGTATGCTAACATACCCCAATTCTTGTTTATGTTGGAGAACTCGTAACTTTTGTTTTGTTACTTTAGTTTAATTATTGTCAAAACCACCAACTTTGATGCAATATTTAAATTACCACTCATTAAATATTCGTAATTAGGTATTCTTATGAAGAGAAGTTCTTCTCTAATATGTCTATAAAATATTAAATTAGAAAGTGATATATTACAATATACTTTTAATATACTTTTGTATTTATTTTTAATGAAGTAGTATATATGTGTTTTCTTTTCAACTAAATATGTGATGTTTGTGATGTTATTGTATAAAGAGATTGAGAGAATATTTTATTAATTGAATAATTCATTTTTTTTTCTTATTTTATTTTTCTAACTATTTACCTTTAATTCTTAGTTAAAAAAATATATGCAAAAGATGTTCTGACACTCAATTAAATGTTTGATATTTAATGTAATAAATACATAATAATGACATGCATTTGTCTTGATTGATGTTTCTATTTAAACAGATGTGATGAATATTGTTTTTCTTAGATGATATTAACATGTAGATCATAGTTAAAAGTGTATTACAAATTTTTTCATAAATTTAATCTTATTAATCATTATTTAACTTTAATGTATTTAAATAAGTCTATCAAGACATTCTGTTACCATCCAATCCGATTGGTACATATTATATTATAACATTTAACAAAGTAAATTTAAACTTGATATTTTGTTTGAAGAACTATAATAAAATTCATCTTTGGTTTTGCATTAATTGTACCTTTTGTTAATTTAATCTATTTTAATAAATTTAAAGATGTGTTAATTTAACTTATTTTAAAAATATGTTTTTATATTTTAAAAAGTAAACTATAAAATGTTCTGGAATATTCCTTGTCAATGTTCCGGAATTAAAGTTCCCTTTTGTTTTTTCCATTTGAATTTAATTTATTGTCAAAATATAGGTTGAGAAAGTCATGAAATGTTGGGTGTTTAACGAAATAATAATTTTCTTATAACTGAAATTGTTGAAAGAATTTTTTACCAACAGCTTAAATGATAAATATTAAAGATAGAAATGTTCTGAATTTTGATAACGTGGTTAAATAGAAATGGGCAGTTGGCAAAAGACAGAGGGTGTGGAATCTGTGATATAAAACAAAGCGTTGGCCGGTAATTAATTCATGCACCTTCTGCCTATGTCATATTGCTCCAATAATAATATTATTATTTTTATTACTTAATAAACAAACCAATGACTCTAGCTGACGCCATACGTCAAAAAAAAATAAAAAATCAATACAATAATTTTCGGTTCATTCATGAAGGTGCTGACCAAGTGTGAATGCTCAGTTTCACCATTCATCTATTTTTTTTAATCTAAATTCTTTAATAGAAATAATCTTATTTTAATTTTATTATAGGCAACACATTCTACTCCGAAGTTAGAGACAACTAAATGATATTACCTATTATAAGTTGATCAACCATCGTGGAATGAAAAGCTACTTTTGTTCTTTTACATTTTTAATATATCACTTTTGGCAGTCAATTAATGCATTTTATACAATTTTGTAAATAAGGTATGTTATAGAGATGAGAAAGCGGACAACTAGTTTGGATTCTTCGCAGTTTGCTGAGAAAAATTATGGGATACACCAACTATTTCAATTTCTTGACCTGAGGTTTGTCTCGCATAACTTAAAATTTGTGTAAGTTAAGTGTAGCGTGGGATGAACTGACTCGTATAACCAATGTAACTTAAAAATTTCAAAATTTATTTTTATATTTTTATATTTTTTTCATGCAGTCTCTTATTGTATAAAATTATAAAATTATTCATTTCAAATTCTATGATCTGGAATACAAATTTGTATTATGGATTCTATAATCTAGAATATTGTCAATTCGAAATATAAATTTTAACTTCTAAATTTATTGGACTATCTATAAATATATAGTCTTATGCACGACTTGATAATTTAGGTCTGAGGGGTGTGTTGGAATCCTGTATCAACTAAGGATAAAAATATTTTATATAATATAAGTGAGTGCAAATATAACCTTATAAAATCAATTTTGTAAGGTTGAATTAGACTAAAAGTTTACTTCTTAATAAAAACTAAAGTAAAAAATTTGCATAAATTAAAAAAATAAGTAATATTATGAAATAAGTAATTAAGTTTTAAACTTAGCATATAGATTTAGTTTATGTAAAAATATTATTAGCTTCCAATATATTTTAAAAATAATTGAAATAATATTGATTTGATATATTAGAAAAAAAAACAAAATAGTTGTCAATAATATAAAACATAGTGAAATAATATCAATTATAGTGATTGAAAAATTTGGAAGGAATTGAATTAGTATTTTTTTTTGGTCAGTTATATCTTAAACTTTTGCATTATAATCTTCTAATAAAGTGTTTCAAGCAAAACAAATTTAAGACTCACGTGCTTGAACTTAAAGTTTTTTAAGGCCTATTTATCTTTTAGAATGTAAAACTTATCTTTCTTATAAACCGAAATTGCACAAGAGAGAAACTCAATTTGATCTTTTTTTTCATCTCCAACTAAAATGTGTTGGTCAAAGTATATTATAAAGAAAAATCTTAAAGCTTTTTATAATTGTTGTGTCTACTACTAAGGTAAAAATACAATATTACATCTATTAATATTACAACTAATTAGGTAATATGTCTACTTTTTTTTATATTAGTTATAATCAGTAACTAGTATAATTTTTTTATTTAATTATTTATTTTAATTTAAAAAACATATTACAAATTTTTCTAACATCAACTAATATAAAAAATTATTATTGTTATTATAAGAAAATGATGCTGCATAACACTTACATCACTCTTAAAATCAATACAAAATATCTAAAATAAATTATTGTAAAAACTCCCTGTTATATAGATTCAAAGGTTTTACCAATCATTTCCTAAAATGAAATGACTTGTTACTCTTGGCAACAACCCACAATCATTCTTAAGTAACATAGCATTCCACAGTCAATGTATGTTGAATTCTCACCATCAAATAGCATTTTGGCAACAGTAAGAAAAACAACAACCAAAAAGTAAGTGGGAAGCCCTTTTGACCATTGAAACCTATTTAAACCTTTTTTATTAAGGAAATAATAATTATAAAATTATATTCAATTATTGTATGCAATATTTGACGATATTGTACCCAATTATATGTAATTAATTTAATAATTATAGAATCTCATGATTAGTATCCTACCTAATTAGATTGTAATTTGGGAGAGAGAAACTCCCTATATATTTCCTATACATGACTGATGTAATATAATATAAGAGAATAAAAAACATTTTTTCTTCTTACCATTTTTTATCATTTTCTTATATTTTTCACAAAGAACTTAAGTTGATAAAAATCAAAAGTGGTTAGTAAAGAGGTTGTTCTCATCTTCATCAACACTAGTTCTCATCTTATTTGTTGATAAAAAAATATTATTTTGACATTACTTTTTACATTGGTCCAAATTATATTTTTAAAATGATAGAGGTTATGAAATGTAAAAAAATATTTTTATTATTTGTAGATTTGTAATTTGGACAAAAAGAAGTCAAATATATTATCATTGCTTTTGTTGATCCATACTTTGTTTCAAACACATAAAGTCAAAGACCTCATTTTTCTTGCAACATACGTCATCGCCACATATCTTGTTTATTTGTCTATATCTTTAATGTCTAACCACTGTATTCCTTTTCCAAGCATGTATTAGTGTATTAGTGTCTTTCTTCCTACTACTGAATAAATACTAAAAAATATTATTAAATAAAAATTAATTTTAAAAAAATTACTAAATTATATACTATTTTAAAAATTAAATAAATATTAATATTTTAAAAAAATATTATTAATAAATAGTTTATAAAATTGTATTTAATAGTTATTAAGATTTTAACTACAAATTTTAAAATGTAAATAATTGGTATCTAAAATCTCAGTGACTAATTAGATACAAATTTTTAAACTATCTATTGATAATAGAAATTAATTTAAATATAAATAAATTTTTTAGTCTCTAAAATAATATTTAATTTAATCAATATAACAATTAATTATTTTTATTTTTAAAATATTTTTTTATTTAATATTTTTATTATAGTGTGTGTCATAAAAATATAAAGCCAAGAATATGGGTATGCAATAATAAAAGTGGAGATAACACATGAAGTTAGTTTCAAGAAAAAATGTCTTTTCAATTATTATGTGTCATCCATATTCAGCGAGTTAGGTTTCCAATTTTTCATTGTCATATTAACAAGGCACTCCCAATTTCAAGTATTGTAAAATAATGAAGTGATGACATGAATGGCCGATATTATCCATAAAAGAACAAACAAATATGTTAAGTAATAAAATAAATAAATAACACAATCGACAAAATCAAATTTTACACTTTTTTTTTTTTTGAAAAATCAGTTACTAAAAGTTTAGTGATGTATTCATATTATTATTCAATTACCAATAAAATAAATTTATAATATTTTCATAATAATTATTTTAAAAATTAAGTTAATATTAAATATTTATAATAATTGATTTTTTTTATCATAAGAAAGAATAAATAAATATGAACCACTTCAGGGGAAGTCTAAACTTTATACATCTTAGATAGAAAGCGCACCGCTATCTAGTCAACAACAACAACCCCTCATAAATAGCAGAAGGAAACACCAACCCAACCTACCACTAATCACTTGTTTTTAAATGAAAACATATAACCCAATGGATCAAGACACCAATCAAAAAAGAAAAAACAAGTGGAAGGAACTTTGGTAGTAACCTAAGACCGTACCTTTAGTTGAGCAAAAGAAAAAATTTCAAAATGATCAATCACTCTTCCCTTGAAAATATGTTTATTCCTATGATGTCAATCTCACTAACCAAAGCAATCCAAATATTTTCACAAGCTAAATTGACAGCAGCAGAAGCGCCAATCAAGTTAAAATGCAAGAAATGTGAAGTAGGCTCATTATGATCAACTGACTTCAACCCTATCCAAGCATAACAAAGATTCCATACTAGCTAAACAACTCTACATTCAAAGAACAAATGATTTGTGATCTCCTCTTTCTCCCTACAAAAGCAACAAATCGTACTATCCACCGCAACCCCACGTCTTGCCAGATTGATCTTGGTAGCGATCTTGTTCTGCAGAACCCTCCAAGCAGTGATGTGAGCTGAGGGTAAAGCCTTAATCTTCAAAAAATAGTTATACAAACTTGAAGAATCCCCTTCTAACAAATCCTTTAAAAAACCGTACGCAGAGTTGACTGAATATTTAACGCTATCACCATCATTCCAAACTCATTTATCATCAAAATTAATTGAGGGACTCGAAAGGTGTACAGTCTCAAGAAGCTGAGTAACATGTTCCGATTCCCAAACGAAAAGACCCTTTCTCCAAGAAAAATCCCACACCCAAACATGATTAACCCAAGCCCCACAAAAAGAGATCTTAGCTTCTTTTGATACTGACAGTGAAAACAACCTTCGAAAAAGACTTTTTAAACGGCCAAAACCCAACCAATTATCTTCCCATAAAAGTAACTCATTTCCATTACCAAACTCTCACCTGAATAGATCTTCCAAGGACGATCCCAAGACTTCTTGCTTCTAAACCTTCATTAGATCTCTCCACCAAAGTGAATCTAAGTTGAGTAGTCGTTGCTCTTTAAGACTTCTCCACCCACCATATTTAGACTCTAGGATATCCTTTCAGAGCCCTCCCTTAGTTTGACTCAGACGCCAAATCCATTTCCCTAGCAATGCCAGATTAAACAACCTAATATTGTGAATGCCAAGGCCTCCTGCATCCTAAGGCTCGCACACCTTATCCCAAGCGATCCAAACAATTTTCCTCCCCTCGAACCCCCAACCCCACAAAAAGTTCCTTTGGAGGGTCACAATCTTCTTCATAGGAAGGCATCTTGAACAAGGATAAAAAGAACAACATAATAGACGAAAGAACAGACTTGACTAAGCAAATCCTCCCAGCCATCGAGATAAATTTCTCTTTCCAGGTACTCAGTCTATACTTGATTCTGTCAATTATACCGTCCCAAAACGCGTTCCTCTTCTTACACCTCCTGATAGGCAACCCCAACTACCTGAAAGGGTCTTCGTCACCTCACAATTGAGAATAGACGCAAAGCGAAGGATAAGATTTAGATCGATCCCCACCCCTCTGATTCTGTTATTTGAGAAATCCACCTTCAGCCCATTAGCAACCTTAAAACAATTCAACAAAACCCTAAGGTCGTACACACTCTTAATGTTGGCAGCGCAGAAAAACAAGGTGTCATATGCGTACTAAAGCATATTAACCTTAACCTCTTTGTACCCGACCTCGAGATCCTCTAACAAGTTTTTCTCAGTCGCTTTCCTTGAAACCTCGGCTAGTCATTCTACTGCAATAAGAAACACGAACGGTGCTAAAGGATCACCTTAACTCAGTCATTTCTTTGGAGAAAACTCATTAGTCGAGCTTCTGTTTACAAGAACAAACACTTTTGCAGATTCCAAACAAGATCTAATCCAGGAAATCCACTTCTCGCAGAACCCAAGTCTGTCCAACATGTAGTGGAGGAAATCCCAACACACCAAGTCATACGTCTTTTTGTAATCCACCTTAAAAAAGACACAACTAGCCTTTTTCCTCTTCATTTCCTCTAACACTTCATTAGCTACTAACACGTTATCCAATAAACCCATACCTTCGAGGAAAACAATTTGTCTAAGATCAATGACTTTATTCAACACCTTCTTCAACCTTGTAGACAAAATCTTTGAAATAATCTTATAGATACACCCAACCAACGAGATTGGTTTAAACTCACTCAACTCTTAAGGATTTTCTGATTACAGAATGAGACAAATGAATGATGCATTTGACCCCCTAGGCCATTTTTCTCTATTAGCAAAGTCATTTACTGTCGAGGATATCCTCCTTTAAACAATCCCAACAAAAAATTTTAAAGCCAAAATTGAAACCATATGGGCCAAGACTTTTCGAGTTGCCACAACTCCACACTGCCTCTTTAGAAAAAACACCTACGAGCATCAAGTTATCATCACTAGAAATTTTATTGAAATCTTTTTTATCCAATCTGACTTGCGACCCAAAATCTCCGTCAAATTTGGCTTTGAAAAAAATCTTTGACCTTATTTTTAACACTTCCCTTTTGAAGAGTGAGATATTGTGTAGAACTATGTGACTATTTATTGTTACAATCAAAATGTCATTCAATTAAGTTGTCATCAATTTAGCACGAGAGGACCAAACACATAGACATTATACTACACTTAAAATTGTTTAGTATAGGAAAGTTAGAATTGAGAAGATAACCTCAGAGGAGAATCCCATAAATGTGTTTCAAAGTTCTTGCCAAGATCAAAGTTCAAACGGTGTTTTGAATGGATTAAATTTTGATTTGTGGACAAAAAAAGATGATGATAGAAATTCTTCCGTGATTTGAAGTCAAAGTAAATAATTGTGACTAATCATACTTGATGAGCATTCAATGAGACAATAATACTGTTTGATGAAAAGGAACTACAAAATCATCTATTGATGATCTAGATGATATACAATATTATATTTGATTAGATGTATAAACTTTACTCGGTTAATAGAAATGTTTTTACTGTTAACCTAAAAAAAATGTTTTTATTTGTTTTAATTTCTTCAATGATTGTCTTTTAATTGGCAATGGATTTCTTCACGTTGCAAAACTCTTCATATCCCAAACTCTATATGTAGTCTAACTTTGTCTATTTGTTTTTGTAATAATAGAAAACTTGCATATTCTACACGTCTCAGAAGTATTACAGTTTATCTAACAATCTGAAAATTATGTTTCCAAAAGCTGCAAGAACGCAAGGTCTACTGGTTATTAGAAGGATCGCAAGCAGTGACGTTTCGTTAGAACGAAAAGCGTGGTGGTTATGATAAATGTCTGGAAGATCATCACCCATTCTTATATCAGAAGAAAAGAAAGGGTTGTTGGTTTCTCTCCTTTTATGGTAGTAGTTGTGATGATCATGGTGTTGTTGAGTTATTTTCTCGAGTCAACTGCAGTACATATATATACAATAATATGTTTGGGCAGGATTCCCACCTATAATATGCTATGGCCATTTTTCATGGTTCGTAGTGATGATGAATACGTGACTTGAACTTGGTCATTTACTGTCACAACTGCTGCAACTGCTGGGAAGAGTTCAAAATCAAAGTCTCAAAAATGGCTCCATTGATAGAGCACGCAAGCACGATGGCCTTTGCTAAAATTAATATTTTTTCGTGCACACATGTCTTCTTAGGAAGAAACATACTTCGTCGTATTATGACAACAAGATAAAAAGATAAGATGAACCACGCTTGTACCCTCCAAATGCATGCATTATGTGATGAATGTTGCATCGGATGCAATTGTCTTCTAATAACAACAGTGAACACAAAGAGGTGTTACTGTTGTTACGTATCAGCCTTTTTTTTTTGTTTTTCTCGTCTTTGGGGAGATGAACGTAGCCTTTTGTTAACCCAATGTGTGATTAAATAAAGGAATCTTGGTCTCTCTGCAGAAAATACTATATGAAATTTTGTTCTTGTTGTTAACAGCTTAACGATTGTGACGTTAATTTAGTCTATTTTGGATTTGACACAAGCTAATAACTTCTCGACACAACACAACCAACAACTGATAGTAGTATATTTTTTTTTTCAACCCTCCGAAAAGATATGTTAAGGCCAATAATTTTGTCCGTTCAACATTTTAATCTGTCTTTATATATAACGACAATAAATTAGTACAATTGTTTCTTTTTTTCATTTTATGAGAAATAGATGTACTTTATTAGATAAACATTATATAAATTCAATGAAATTAATTTTTTTTATAAATATATAACTTAATTATATGTCTCTTAAATTTAATTTAAAAGTCCTTATTAAACTTGAAAAATGTATCAATAGGAATCTTATAAATCAATTTTGTGTGTATGATGAATTAAACTTAAATTCAACTTTTAACATGGTATTCAAATCTATCTTAACGAGATTATGGTGAATCAATGATATCATTTGTTATCGGATCGAGATAATCTTCACCTTACAAACTAATTTTGTGATAATCAATCAGACTTAAACTCACTCCTTAATACCTAAATTTGTTGTCTAATCTGATTAAATATAAGTTAGTTTAAAGCAAGTAAACTTTGATTGCAAACGTTTTAAAAGTGAAATTAAATTTACACTAAAGAAAAAAAATAAATAGAAACTAATTTAAAAAAAAATAATTAGTTATTATATTGATAAAATTAGATATTATTTTAATTACTAAAAAAATATTAGTATTTAAAATAATTTCTATTATTAATAAAGAGTTTTTAAATTGAAATTTAATTAACTATCAAATTTTTAGCTATCAACTACTTAAATTCTAGTTGATAGGTAAAACCTTAATAATTAATTAAATATCAATTTAAGAATTTATTAATGATATAAACTATTTTAAATAATAATATTTTTTTATCTCTAAAATAATATATAATTTAATTAATATAATAATTAATTATTTTTATTTTTAAAATTAATTTTTATTTAATGATTTTCTATATGTATAATTAAAGTTGGCAACAATAAAGTGATGTTTAATTTATTCATATACGGACCATTTCTTTCTTCGTAGGGCACTTAGAATTCGTTATACCAGCAAATTTGTTATAACTTATTAGAATAGGGGTATCCATAACCTGAATTGGTAGTTGCGCAAATAATAATTATGATTGGTTTTAGGGTGGTTATACTTAATATATAGCTCTTAACTGAAAATAATTATAACGGGTGCAACTTCTATAACCATACTAATCTTGTTGGGGTTAAGAATCTGGTCAGACTTGAACTCGTTTTAATGCATAACTAATGTATCTTGACTTAAATTCGGCAATTAGTAATAACAAGTAGGGGATGTATTTAAGGATAAAAATGAAGGCAAAAGGAAACTTTGAAACCGAAGTGAGATGTCTTGTAAATTTAATATTAAAAATTTCACATCAATTAAATATTACCATCTAATAGTATATAATTCTCATTATATACATTATTGCAAAAAAAATAATATTAATAACGATTAAAAAGAGTATTTAAAGATAGTTCTAAAATGATCGTTAATTTAGGTGTAGTTATAAATAAAAATTTATAATGACCATTCTAGAACTGTCGTTGATTCAACAAAACAAAATTAAAAAAATAAAAAATTGGCGCAAAAACGGAGGGAGGAACTCCAATGGGGACGACTGGGTGTGGAGGTCACGGTTGGGGCGATATCACGCAGAGCTGGCGTGTTTTTGGTTCAATGTGACTGAGGCAAAGGGTGAAGGTTGCGGTGTCGCGCAAGATGACACTTTTCCGGTGCGGTGCGGTTGGAGTGGGGTTACGTGACTGGAGTGATGGAGGTTGTAGTGTTGTGCAGTTGAAGTGAGGGTGAATGTCGCGATATCGTGCGGTTGGAATGGTGGAGGTTGCGCGATGTGGTGGAGGTCGCGGTGTTGCACGGCTGGAGTGATGGAGGTTGCACGATGACAATTTCGCGGTGTGGTGGAGGTTGCGGATGGAGTGTGGTGGCAGAGAGATGAGTGTGTGAGAGAAGTGATATTGAGAAGAATGGGAGCAGGACAAAATAGAAGAGAGAGACGCACGCGTGACAACATATTTCAAAAAAATTTACTTTTTAACGATGGTTCCTCCATAACCATCTTTATATCATAACAATTTTTAATGACGGTTCTTCCAAAAGCGTCATTACAAAATTGCTACCACTTTTTTTTGCGACAGTTTTCTACTAATCGTCTTTATACAGGGTCGTGATTTTGATATTTGGTACTAGTGATAACTGATTGCAAATCTTATTTAATAAATTAATTTTATAAAATAAAGTTAAATATAAATTTTATTTTTAATTTTTTTAATATTTAACTGTATCATAACTTCATATAAGTTTAGTATAGATTAGTTTTGTTATACAACTTTTTTTTATATTATCTATTTATATAAATAATCTAAATTTTTAATTTACAGTTTATTTAATATTTTTTATGCTATTTTTATTTTTAATAATTAATTTTTAAATTTTTATTTTAATAGTTATATTTAAATTCTTATATTTATAAGATATTCAAATTTAATATGAAATAATTACAAAATAATTAGACGATTTATTTTTTAATTTTTTAAAAAATTTATGTAAACCGGTCAAGGCTACAATTCTACGGGAGAAAGCAAAGTATTAACCTGTAAGATTTTTTTTTGTCCAAGCTTGCTTTTAGTCGGTCAATGCGTAGACTAAAATAGGACATATCTGTACGCATTTGTCATCTTTTGGTATATTCCTAAAAAAATGGTAAAAAATCATTAATTCTTTTAATAGATTTTTTAAATTAATACTAATCAATTTATGTAACGAAATTCGTTAGGAAATACCATATAATCACAAAATTTGATGTTATAACTTTTTTATACCAAATATTTCACTTAAGTTTTGTTTGGATGAGTTGATGATGTACTTTTAAAAATGATAGGTGAGTGTAGAAGATTGAATGCACTTAAAGCTTGGATTACATGATGAATTTATGTTTTTACTTTTTGTCACATGCAAAGATTTATCCTAAAGACAAATTTAAACATATCAAACTTATTTAAAGGAAAAAGGAGTAAAGTAAATTTACTTTCTCTAAAAACTCTTATCAGACAATCTTATAGTATTTGGTGTCAAATTCAATGACGGACTCCTATCGTGATTCTAATGATAGAAATGTTCAAAAAATTAGAGAAAAGGTAGAGGAAGGAAAAATGAAAAGTTTATATTGATGATGATTCTTTTAAAATGGAACTTTAATAATTGATTTTTTCTATTTATATACCTTTTTACTTTAATAATAGAATATTTAGGTGTCTTTTAAAATATATAACTTATACTTTAAAGCTATTTTCAGGGTCCTAACATTCTCCTAACAAAAAAAATCGTCCTCGAAAATTGACTTGACAAAAATGAGATAAGGATATGTTTAAATAATGATTTCTCCTAATTCCCTAATTGCATCACAAGACTTATCAGCCCACATCACTTTCATCATACTGATGGTCTTGCCTCTGAGCTGTTTACTCTAATGATTTTCAATTGTAACTCTTTAGCCTCCAAATATAAGTATCTCCTTGAGTTGCACATCATACATCTCCAACACATGACTAAAATCAGATATATACTCTCACTGTTGAGACATATGAAAAAGATTATGTAGGTTTGTTAACTGGGGAGGTAAAGCAATCTCATACGCTACTAAACCTATCTTTCTCAGAATCTGATAAAATCCAATAAACTTTAGGAGATAACTTCCTCGATTTGCTAGTTCGTCTTATACTCTTGGTAGGTGTTACTTTTACGAATACAGGTTCTTCAGTTGCAACCCCAACATTTTTCTCCTCTAATCTGCATAAGATTTTTGTTTACTTTGAGAAGTTTTAATCCTCTTTTGAATTTGCTTTTCCTTTGCAGTAGTCTATTGAAGTAACTCAGACCCAACCAAAACTTTCTCGCTATTTTGGTACCAGTATAAAGGAGTGTTGCATTTCCTTTCATACAAGTTGTATGTCATCCTAACTACCCAGATGATCACATACACACTTCTTCAACAAATATTCTAAAGACTAGATTGTTCTCTCAGGTTATAGTGTGAAGCCATAGAGCATGTCCAATATGTGAAGAGAAGACACACACCATATGAACAGTTGAAACACGGAAGAAAAACTGTGTATCTTGGGCATCGTAGATTTCTAATGAAATACCAGCACGATCGTAGATTGAGAAAAAATTTTAACGGATACCAAGTGGCCTTCAAATTTATGAAACGATAAAAAATGTTACTGTGACTTTTGAAAAAATGAAAAATAAGCAAACTCTGAGTGAAATTTGGAAGAAGAGATCAATTTTTCTTTATTTTCCTTATTGGTGTAAGTTAGATGTTAGACACTGTATAGATGTAATGCACGTAGAAAATAATGTGTATGACAGTCTAATTGGAGCACTTCTGAACATTAAAGGCAAAACCAAGGATGGTGTGAATGCATGTTTAGATTTGATTTAGATGAATATACGAGAAGAATTCGCACTGTGAGAAATTGGTAAACATACGTACTTGCCTGCAATGTGTTACACTTTGTTGAAGAAAGAGAAAACAAGTTTTTCTTAATGTCTTAAAGGTGTTAAGGTACCGCAAGACTACTCTTCAAATGTTAAGAGTCTTGTATCTATGAATGATTAGAAACAAATTGGCATAAAGTCTCATGATTGTCACGTTCTAATGCAACAATTACTACTGGTGGCTATTCGTGGAATCTTACCAAAAAAATTTAGGTACACAATCACTCGACTTTGTTCATTTTTCAATTCGATATGTAGTAAAGAGATTGACTCTTAGAAGTTGGATGAACTTGAAGAAGAAATTATTGTTATCTTGTGTCAACTCGAGATGTTTTTTCCTCCATCCTTTTTTGATATCATGGTACATTTGGTTCTTCATCTTGTAAGAGAAATCAGATTGTGTGGACCAGTTTATATGTGATGGATGTATCCAGTTGAATGATACATGAAGATTTTGAAGGGATATGTGAAGAATCAATGTCGTCTGAAAGCTTCCATTATTGAAAGATACGTTTCATAAAAACCTATTGAGTTTTGTTCTGAGTAATTGTCAAAAGCCAAATCTATAGGAGTTCTTAAAAAATGTTGTCACTCTCGTAGATTGATAAGTAAATCTTCAAAAGGTGTGCATGTCATAAGCAAATCCAGATAAGAGGTTCTACAAGTACATTTGTATATCCTAAATAACATTGATGAGATGTTAACATACTTAGATACACACAAAGACATTGTGAAATATAAGAATCCAAGACAATAAGAAAAATGGGTGTTAATTGAGCATAACAAAATTTTCATGTCATGGCTTAAGCAAGAAATCATGAATGATACATCAGCATTTGAAACATTAACATGACTTGCAAACGATCTCAAGTTTAATGTTTTATGTTGTTCTGGCTATGAAATAAATGGTTGTTTGTTTTACACAAAGTCTCGAGATGATAGGAGTACAGTGCAAAATAGTGAAGTCACTTTGAAGGCAGAGCCTATTCAATTTTCAAATTCAAAGGATCAAAATCCTGTTGTGGGATCAATGCGTTATTATGGTGTCTTAGTAGAGATTTGGGAAGTTAATTATACAAAGTTTATTGTACCTGTTTTCAAATGCAAGTAGGTTGACAATAAGACTGGTTTCAAAGTTGATGAATTAGGAATGACTTTGGTTGACTTTTATGACGAACCATTCATAATGGCATATCAACCAAGAAGATGAAGGTGACCTAGAAGATGAAGATACAAACAATGACATTTGTGAGATTAAATCAGTTACAAGAACGACGATCAATAAAGAGTACGAGGATGTTGTTGATGTTGTACATGCAACTCGAGATGATCATGGCGAAATCATATATATTTGTAAGTGCATGTGTTTCAGGTTTAGTTTTACAATATATAATTTTTATTATATTTCTTATTCTTGATGCTAATCATATTTGTTTGATAACATGAACATGACAAATGATGAAGTTCTTCATTCAAGAACTGGTAGAGGAACTACAAGATTAAAGAGTATGTGTAAGAAGATAAATAAATGTTAAAAAAATATTATTTTCTATTGATGTCAACAGTGGTGTGGCCACTGGGCCACATGCAAAGAATTTTAGCATTTATCTCGGAGTAGTTGCTCGTGAAAGGATCTTTATCTTAACTTATTCTTGGGATCACGTCACCAAGCACGAGAGAAACATGATTTAGCAAGATATTCTGGAATGTAATTATTTTTACTTTCTTCAATTTGAAGTTTGTTTATACTTTGTTCAATCTGATGTTTGTTTATGAACTAATTATCCCAAATGTGGAATGTAGACGCATTATGATATTTTGAATGTGTAAACCTTGAGAGCGAAGGTTCTATGTTTAGTCAGTATCAAGTTTCGTCAGTTTAAATCAAAATTGACAACAACTTATATATATGGTGCAAAGAAAGGAGAAAATCCTTGTACAAAATATGCATGCCTTGATGAAGAAACTTGGCAACAGTTTGTGAAGATTCGAGAAACTGAGAAATGGAAGGTTAATATCACTTGTTTTATTTGGATGTAGTTTATATTAGCGTATTATTAACTTTTGAATGTTGATGATAAGATGTTCGGAAGAAAGCAAAATCCAATCAGGCACATAATGAGACCCCACACTTATTGTCCCATGGTTATAAGATGTTAGAGAAGAAGATGCTTGAACAAAAGATTAAAGCATGTTCTACTTCTATTGAGGAAGAGAATAGTGTATATTCTTTGAAGTCTCCATCCACACCATCTGGACATGAGAAAAGGAAGAGTGCTTGTTTAAAGCCATCAAGGACATGGACTTCTGAGGAATCACAACGAACAACTGAACGAATTGTAAGAAATATGCTCTTTATGTGTTATTTTAAATTCAATGTGTGTTGAATCTTGAAATTTTTTTTTCATTTGTTGTAGGATTCTCTTGTTGAGCAAACAATTCAGGGGACTTTTAATCCATATGGTCGCGAAGATATTATTAATGTTGTTATCGGACGACCTGGGATTCGGTCATACTTTGGACCCTCATCACATATCAAGGAACAATCGTCCATTCAACCTAGCTAGGAGTATTTGCTACAGTTACGACAATAGATAAAGGCTGAGGTAACTCAAGAGATTAGAGAAAGCTTAATGGAAGAGTTTAATAAGCGAATGGATAGGGAGTTCGAAAAGCGGTTAGAGGGTTTAGGACTCTCGCAACAACCACGTACTATGGTACAAGATTACTTGCCTCCATTAAGAAAGTCAGCACTAAATCGAGTTGCTCGGCAGTTGATCTATCGGAAGATGACTTTGGCTCAACTAGCCAATGCGAATTATATGTTGAGTATAATTCTTTTATCTGATTCGTTGCCCTAGGTAAGTGTTATGAAGGGGTCACAATGTTACACAATGTGCCTATTCCTTTTAATTTGATAAAGGTCACGTGGAGAAGGTCCCTTATGGTGATGTTGCAGTTCCTATGCCGACATCAGAGGTGACAATTATAGCAAAGGCATTACATACTTTCATTGTTTGACCTAGACATCTCATCAAACCTATATCAGACTCTACGGTATATTTTTGCACTAATAGGATTATATATCAAATATATTACATTCTAACTAATTTAATTATTTGTTTGTTTGTTGATGAGTAGCAGAAACCTAAGACAAAACTGCCTCTGCAGAAGAAGAAAAAATTCTCCATTAATGATCATGTGGCAGCATTGATGGAAGTTGGTACAGCTTTATTAATTTATAACGATAATTTAAAAATCATCGTTATAAATAACTTATTTATAACGATTTCCAAAATAACCTTGAAAATCGTTTTTAATGACATTTTTAACCATTATATTAGTGTACATTTATGTATTTATTATAAACAAGGTAAATTATAACAAATATTATTAAAATATTTAAGTTTGAAAACTGGAAAATATCAACTTACATCAAAGTATTTTAAAAAAATAAGTAATCTTGATTTGCATAAGAAATTAATGCTTCCCTCCTCTAAAAAATTGAGATTAATTAAATGATGACGCCTAAACTCATGAAAGGTGCGAGAGATTGAATAGTCTTAATGCAGCACTGAATGTATCAGTTGTTGATGTTAGTGGAATTATATGTGATTAATTTTGTTTTGACAAGTTGGATCACATTGAAAACGTGGAGTGAAACTTTTAAATTTGATAGTGCGCAGTAGAATTGGGCGAAAAAGTGTTGTGAACATTGATTGATTGGTGCAGAAGAAGAGAAGATAACAGTGGGAATGGAGATATGGATCTCTGTGTCTCATTCTCAGCTCCAAAGTGCCCAGTTATCGTCACCCCCACTCATGTCGGCAACGCATTAATGGAAGAAAGTGATGGATATTAATTAAAAATATTTTTCCTTTTCTTATCATTATTTATGATCTTCTATGAGCATTTATTACAATAAAAAACATCGAAAAAGGATGAGTAAAAAACATGAGGACATGGAACGTTAGAAGACCAGGGGGAGGGAATTCCACGTTGTATGTTCATTCTTGTAACATCATTCACTTCACTTTGACAGTGTTGTAGTAATTGCTGCATGCACCTTCCTACCTTTCCAAATTCAACTCCCTTTCCCCTTAATTTATCATCATCACCTTCTATATGTGTTGGGTGGTGCTGATTGGAACACATTGTTGTGTACTCCCTATTAATAATTGCTACAACTGAAATCACAATTACACCTTCCTAACTTTTTATATTTCCCAATACAAAAGTTTCAATTCATTAATCTATATATGAAACTTTAACTGTGATGTATTTCATAGGAGAACGATATAAAACTATCTAATTAAGAAATTGCCTCTAAATTTTGTTTAATTTTAGATCAAAGTTTGTTAAGGAATTATTTTTATAAAATATATTGTCCTCATTATTAGAAAGAAATATTTCCTTAGAAAATTATGGTGAAAAATTATTAGGAACATTTTTTGAAAAAAAAACAATTTCTTACATAATTTATGAATATACATTAATTTGATGACAATAGTCCTTTAAACAGTGTACACTGCTAAGAGAGAATAAATTAGTATAATTTTTTTTCCAATTAAAAAATATTCATTGAATAATCTAAATAACAGTATTATAGAGGTCATTTTAATATCTTTAAAAGAAAAAATGAAAACATATAAAAAATAGAGATAAAAAGGAAAGTAGATGCTCTTTATTTATTTATTGACCTGTCTTGATCTCGATTTTGATAAATTAAGAGAAAATATTATGTTTAATTGTCTTTGATTTTACTCCTACGTAAAGGTGGAATATGAGACATATTAAAATAAACTCGATGATTTAAGAGAAGAAGATGTATTTAAATTATTTTTAACTTTAACTCTTAAATAAGACTATTTAACATATTGAAATACATTATTTTATAAATTTTGTCATTTTTTTACTAAGTAAAGTATAATATGATATGAAAAACCAAATCAGAAGACTACACTTTATCTACATTAAGTCATTTTTCACTAGACTCTGTATATCTGAATATAGTGGAAGGAAGTTGAATGAATATATGTAGAATGTTTATTTATGTTCTTCTGTCTAATTTAGTTTTTCAAATTATATTATACTCAACAAAAATAATGACAACTTTTAATATAATATAATATGAAAATAAAGAAAAATATGCTTAATAGAAAATAATATGATTTATCGATAGTTATATATATATATATATATATTATTTGAAAAAAATATTATATTAGAAATCTTTAGATGTCGTTTGCACTTGTACGTCTCTTTTGTGATCTGTAACGAACTAATTTATATTAATTTATTTGTGTACTATTTTATTATGTAATGATTGTTATGATCATTCGTGATATGAAGAATTCGTTTTATAAAATCGTCTACAAACTGTATAAAAAAAGTACAAAAGGATGTTTATTTTGTAAAACATTTTTTATAATTATTATTATTGTGTTTTGTATATAAATTGTGAATGTGTGTAATATAGTATGGATAAATATAGTATGTTAGAGTTTCATTTCATCCTTAAAGTATCTTGATTAACTTTTTAATATTAAATTTAATGAAAAATTTAACTGGTATTCCTGAAAAATGGACTAAAAGATAAACCAATGACTTTTTTTATTCATAATATCATCAATGTAAGTTAATCTAATTATTTTCCTTTATTTACATGAACTATTTATTAGTCTTTCTATACCTTAATAAGACGACACTGCTTAATCAAACTAAAATTTATGAATAAAAAATTGTAACTACTGAGTGCAAATATTTAAAAGAAATTAATCTTATACAACTTATTCTAGAATAGTTGGTGAGAATGGAGTGGGTTTCTAGCACATATATCTATAAAAAGAAAGTTTTAGTGTATAATGTTATTTTAAAGGGACGTGTATGAGTGGGGATTGTATTATGTTTTTGATGAACACAATTTTTTTTTGTCATGTAATGGAAATTGTCCTTTTGATTCCCCGTGGTGTATCAAAATTGTCATCTTTCTTTTTTATTCTATAATAATTAGGTCAAAAGCAGAAAACAAAGATACTTATAGTCTTGAGGGCTGGCTAACGAGTGCAATGTACTGAAAGGATGTTGGGTTGTTAATTCATTTCAACACTTTATCTGATAAGCCAACTTTATGTTGTTCCTGAGTATTTAGATTTGGTCTGCAACATGCACTTAGGTACTCACAAAACATCCAAACATAGCCTCAAATTAATAATGCAATTTGATTACGACATAAAGGTAAGACACTACGTGATTATGTTGCACGATAATTATTCACATAATAGAAAATATATGATCTTAAACAAATAACTTCTTCTCTTCTAGACCTGACGGTTTCTCGATCTTTCAATTTGGGTTTGAGTACATTGTTCATTGATTTGGGTTTGAGATTAGATGTAAGCTATAGACTCTCATTGGCTGGACTGAATCAACTGGAACTCTCGATCTTTTTTTCTCAATATCAACTCTCGGGTAAGAGTGTAGGCCCCCGATGATAAAGTTAGAATCAATTTTAGTTAATTACTAGATAAAATTCACTCTACTTACCTCTTAGGTTGATCACTTATTATAGTATTCTCTTATTGGGCTTTAGATCCAATTGAGTTTTTACTCTTCGTACCTTATATTTATTAAACATATTACACGTACTTGAGCCTATTTAATGGATTTTACTATAGTATTTTACTATTTAATTATTTATTATTTTTACTTAGTTTTCAGTGTTATTGTTATCCTTTCAACCTTTTGGTCATTTTGGCCTATACATTACAATATATAATATCATGATCAAATTTAGTTTATGCTTCTGAGAAAAAGAAAACAATCAAATGATTATATAGCTATTTATATCATTAACTATGAATTCAGATTATATAAATTGACGTAATTATTATTTTATACCAATTGATTTTGTTTAAGAATCATTAAATGGGCAGTCCATTCACATATTGTGTCTATCTGGAATGACTTTTTTATCATTTTTATATTATTAATTTTCTTATTTGTAGGGTGTATTTATTTCACTTTGTGATTTGAGTAAATTTTGTTATTTTTTATTATTGGTCATTAATTTTGATTGTCCACGAAATTATTAATTGATATCAAGAGAATCATTGACAGAGATATTATGAAAATTATTGATCGATATCTATCAAGCATAAATCATATTGAATTGTAAAGGGTGTCGCGATAATTCTCCATTAATAAGTAATATCACTGAAGATATTTGAAACTATTTAATAATAAATTATTTGTTAATATGATATCAAATTTATCTTTAAAATTTGATAGATTTATCTACTCACAATTGTAGCGTTCTCAAATAAACCATGAAAATGTAGACTTAGATATGAAATACAAGACTTATAAATTTTCAATCCTTTATTTCTTTTTTATCAAAAAGCATATTGATTAACAGAAAGATGACAAGGGTAGCATATGATGACGTGTGTATTGAGAGTGTGGAGGAATAATAGGTTGTGAGTGGCGAACCCAAAACATTATTCAAACCAGAAATGGTAAGGCAACAGAAGAGACAAAAGAAAAGATGAGGTGAGAATTTGGAAAATATGCGGTTTTGTTGGAATACAGGTTCTTCCCATTTTAAACAGGTACATTGTAATCAATCAAATTTAGTCTTATGAACTCCGGTGTTGAGAAAAAGGATAAGGAGTTGTTGTGCTCCTTGTGTCGTGGTTGTGGAATGTATACATGAAAGACAAAATGGCCTCAAAACTCAACGACTGAATAATAATATGCAATAGGCTGCTATACTTTCCAAGAGCATTTCAGGGCATCTCCACTCCACATAATTCCAAAACTCTAAACTTAAATATTACAATTTATAACATATTTTCACACTAAAAAAAAAAACCACTATCATCTACGGATTTTTATCCACAAACTTTAATCCATAAGTAAATTTAGTATTACCTACGAATATTAGTTACGAACAACATTGTATACGGATATTACTTATAAATCTAAATCCGTAGGTAAATTCAGCATTACTTACCAATTATTATCCACGGATTTTATTACCTCCGAGTTTTTACCCACAAATCTCTATTACATACCAATTATTATCCACTAATCTTTATTACCTACAAACTATTATATACATAATATTAAAAATATTATTATAATATAATTAATTATAAAATCATAAATAATATTCATATATAATAATAATAATAATAATCATAACTAATAAGTATAACATATTAATAATATTATAAAATTAATAATATTAATATCATAATATAATTAGTATTATATTAATAATATGAATAATAATAATAACAATAATAATATTTAATAATAATAATAATATTTAATAATCTTAATAATATTTAATAATGTTAATCTTTTTTATATTATTAATTATATTAATATTGATAATCTTACTAATAAGTATAATAGTAATCATGACTACAAGATTTGACTGATATAATGATTAAAGCTTTTTTTTGGACATTACTCAATGTAGTTGGGTTTGAGTTTCACCTGCTGCATGGGTGATCCGTAGATAATATTGATTTACCTACCGTTACTTACAAAATTCTTCCGTAGATAAGTTGAATTTTTTGTAGTGTCATTCAAATATAATTGTGTCTTAAATAAATTTTTAAATCATAAACATGAAGAATTATTTTTTATGATAAAACTTGCATTTTTCTTATATCAAAGTATATTTAAAGAAAATATAATATTTCATTAAACTTTTTTGTAAGAAAAATTTAAAACTAATAAAGCAGGATAAAGTTTAAAAATAATAAATGCGATCTCATAATATAATTTTTTATTAGAGATGTTCTCACAACGTGTTATGTTATAAACATTTTCATTTTTTTTTTATTTTTCTAATCGAGAAAATGAGTCAAGACGACGTTGGGTTTTGTCAAAGTGTTTTTACACCTTTAGAAAAGAAATTATTGGACTTAAAAAATGCAAAACAGAAATAATCAATTATATTAATTGCATGATCAAATTGTATTTAATTTTTTTAATGTTACATTTTTTAAAAGCCTAGCCTTAATAATAAAAACTTGCCATATTTGACAGTTTTAATTACCGACTAAAAACAGCAAGAAATGTTCAATTAACATCACGTACTTATTTCAAGGCAGAAAACAACATTTTCCTCTTTAGTCGTATGGAAAATTAAAAGTGTGGGCTCAATTCCCTATCTAGCACCATTTACATTTTTATTTCTCTATCTAGCACTCTTTTGTTTTTATTTCCCTAGCACCCTTTTGTTTTTATTTTCCTATCTAGCACTCTTTTATTTTTTATTCCCTATCTAGCATTATTTTAAAAATAAATAAATAAATAATAAATTATTATTTTTTTTAATAATTTTAATTTTGAATGCATTAAAAAATAAATATTTTTAATGTTTAAAATAATTAGAAATATAATTAATGAATAAATAAATGAGTTTTTACAAAATAAAAATAAAAAAGTAATAAATTAAAAATGTTTAGTTTAATTTTTTTTTAAATGAAGAAAATAAAAAATTAAACTATACAACAACATAAAATTTGAATATTTTTATTATTATTGATGATATAATCATGTTAATTTCAAGTAAAAAATACAGGACATAATTATAAAAAAAACCAAAGTCAATTAGTATTAATTAATAGTGAACACATAAATAATATTGAAGTGTCTACCCTAAATGCAAAAGTCTAAAAAAAAAACTAATGCAAATGCTACACTTAATGCTACACTGAATGCATTAAAAAATAAATATTTTTAATGTTTAAAATAATTAGAAATATAATTAATGAATAAATAAATGAGTTTTTACAAAATAAAAATAAAAAAAGTAATAAATTAAAAATGTTTAGTTTAAAATTATTATTTTTTAAATGAAGAAAATAAAAAATTAAACTTTACAACAACATAAAAGTTGAATCTATAAACATAAATTACTATTTATTTTGATTATTATTGATGATGTAATCATGTTAATTTCAACTAAAAAATACAGGACATATTTATAAAAAAACCAAAGTCAATTAGTATTAATTAATAGTGGACACATAAATAATATTGAAGTGTTTACCTAAATGCAAAATTCTAAAAAAAACTAATACAAATGTTACACTTAATGCTTAAAAATGAGAAGAAAAAAATGCAAAAATAAATAAGTCTAGAAAATAAAAACAACAACAATAAAATAAGTGTAACATTTGGAAAAAAAAATAATTTTAAACTAAATATTTTTAATTTATTACTTTTTTATTTTTATTTTGTAAAAACTCATTTATTTATTCATTAATTATATTTCTAATTATTTTAAACATTAAAAATATTTATTTTTTAATGCATTCAAAATTAAAATTATTAAAATAATAATAATTTTTTATTTATTTATTTATTTTTAAAATGGTGCTAGATAGGGAAATAAAAAATAAAAGAGTGCTAGATAGGGAAATAAAAACAAAAGGGTGCTAGATAGGGAAATAAAAACAAAAGGGTGCTAGATAGAGAAATAAAGATGTAAATAGTGGGGAATTGAGCCTAAAAGTGTGCGTTTCACATCTTTTTTATTTTCATTTTGTCTCTATCCATTCTTCAAAATATATTCTTTTTTCCATCCTTTTTTTCTCTTCTATCTCTGAAATCATATTTATCATAGAAGTTCTTATTATTGAAGATAAGAATGCAAATAAGAGTGATTAAACTAAATTAATTGACTTCTGGAATCATATTTATCAAAGAATTTATCATAATACGAATGATTGAAGATAAGAATGCAAATAAGAATGATTAAACTAAATTAATTGACTTGGTAAGATAAGATGTTATTGTTCTTTGATGAGCAATGTGATCTATTCATTATTATTTGGATAATTTACGCTATAAAAAATTTATTAACTAAAAATCAATTTTAGAAATAAAAAATAATTATTTACTATATTAATTAAATTAAATTAAATGTTATTAATAAAATTTATAAACTAGTTTCTAAATTGGTATACACAAGTAACTATCAAGTTTTAGCTACTAACCATTTGAGCACACAAAACTATTGTGTAACTAAATTGAAGAAAATATACATATATGTATTTTTTACAAAAAATTGTTATTACCTATCCATAATTATCTACAAAATTTGTAGGTAAATTTGGACGTACCTACTGATTATTATTCATAAATAAAAATACTAATACGATATCATCTACAGATTTTTATATACGAATATATCTGTAGGTAATTATATATCTATTAAAATCTGTTGATAATTATGTATGAATTAAAATCCATAAATAATTATATAGATAAATCCATAAATAATTTAGCTAAACATTCAAATTCTTAACTAAAAATAATAAGATGAAAATTTTTATTTGTATTGGTGTACTAATCCACTCAAAGATTTCTTTCATAATATAGATGAACCTTTGTTTGTGCTTTTCAATGTCGACCAAGTTTAAGTACGATATAGTAAGGTTTTCAAGGTAAACATAAAGAGCCTCCAATGAATGAAAATAATAATAGATATGTTTTCATCTGAGTATTAGCAGAATAGGAAAAGTTGTAGCTAATAATGGCATCAGGAACAAGTATAAGAATGGAATTAAGAAGGAATGTCCGTAGCTGTAGCCATTAAAGGTGAAAATTGTGCGCAACAACACTTCTTATATGTTTTTGTTCTCCACGAACCTTAACTACTGATCATGCCAACCCAACCGTGGTTTTCTACTGGCCGGCAAAGAGAATCTTTGGGCTGCTGCATCTCTCAGCCTGTGCTGGTGGGTTTTGAGCAAGCAACATTAATATCACTATCATATATTTTTTGTTTAAAAAAATACTATCAAATAATTTTTTTTATTTAAAATTAATTATTACAAAAGGGAATTGTAGAGTGATGAGTCTAGACCTCACGCATAGTACGATAATCGAAATTTTATCCTTAATAATAGAAAATGTACAACTTTATTTATTTATTAGACTTAATTATCCATAATGGCTCAATAAATATGGAATCGGGTTATCTGAGTCCGACACATAATACGATAATCGGAATTTTATCTTTAATAACAGAAAACATACAATATCCTTTATTTATTAGACTTAATCATCCATAATGGCTCAATGAAGACAAAATCGGATTAAGTTATGTGAAATGTGTCAATATATGTAAGAATGAACGTTAATAAGAGGATCTATCTTTTACATATTGGTATATAGTACACTTATCTTATTCCACTGATTGATTGAGTTTCTAATGTTAGGATATTCCTATATTTATCTAAAAAATAATATTCAATTATATAACAATTTATGATTTGTCGATAATGTATAATTAATTTTTTTTTTCACATTTTGAATATATTCTAACAAAATTTTAACAAGTTTTCTGATTGATATTTGAAATTTTGGGTTTTCAAAATTTGTATGAATTGCATTCCTATTATTTCATGGAGAGAAATTTTTTGAGTTTATTTCTGGTAAACTTTTATTTTTAGAAAATATATTTTATCTGGTTTAATTTTTTAAATTAAAAAATTATTACAATTTTTTAAACATTGAAATGATTAAAAGTCATTATTAATGATTAACAAGTCGAAAATCATAAATATTGAATTTCGTTTAGCGTTTAAATATGCCTATTACTCTTTAAAATATGCTCGGTTTATTGATACATTGCTATTATATAAAACATTATTTAAATTATATAATTAATGATTTATTTTAGTTTCTTCTTACTTAATAATGAGAAAATGTATAAAAAAAGCAATCAAATCTAAGTTAAAAAAATAGGTTATACTTAAATTATATACATTCTTATATAATTTCAAATTATTATAAATAATAAATTATGATAATAATTAAATAGAAAATAATTTTTAATTAGATATAGGGTACAAACTTTTACACCACAAATTCATTGCATAGTCTTTAAAACTCTTTAAAGTTTTATTCAAAGTTAGATTCCACTAAAGAAACGTACTTATGATAAATGAAAGCGTGTTCTACTACAAACCGAGTGCCAACAACCAATGACTGCTTCTTCCTGTTCCTGCACCTCCATACGCGTGTTACCCCATAAATTTTTGTGGTAAAAAAAGTAAAGTAAAAAAATTAAAGTATAATTTATATTACGGATTACATGATTTGAAACTCTTTTTCCATATGCATGATTAGTTTTAAGATTACATAGTTCGAAATTTTTTTTTAATTTGTTTTGTGATTAGTTTTCAATTACATAATTCATAAATTTTTTTAATATGAGATTAACTTTTGAATTATGTAATCTGAAATATATCCAAACGTTATGTAATTTAAGATGTCATTTTTAAAAAAATATATATTATAGAATACATAATCCAGAACTTATTTCTGGATCTAAGATTAGTTTTGAGATTCTGTAATTCGAAATAATTTTTTTTTAAAAACTGCTTCCAGATTTTATAAATTTGGATAACACTTTCCGATTTAAAAATATTTTTCTGAACTATATATTGAGTGATATAAAAGGATAAAAAAATATTTTTCACATTGGCAAAAAGTAGTCTAACCCAATTGACTACAACTTGATCCATTTTTAAATTAAAGCCCACTACTAAAAAAATAGACTATTTTTAAATCATCCGTAAGGCCCATTAATTATGCTATTATAGGCCGAGGAATTTTTGCAATATGAGCTTCTGACGTTGATTAGTATGCTACATTTGCACCATTTATATTCCAATAGGAAGATATAATTGTACTGTAATAAACATAAATATGTAATCATTTTTTAATTTTTTATCTTTTCAAAATCATATGTTTGTAAGAAAATATAAAATAAATAAATTATTTTTTTCAATTCAAATTATTTTTTGTATGAATGATTTTATAAAAATTCTCTTATTTAAATATTTACTTTTATATAAACTAATTTTAATTTATAAAAAAATTTGAAAAAAAATAAAAAAAATTGGATGCAGTACGCATTATGTAACAGTAGTTAACAGTAGTAGGGTGTAAGGAGTGAACACTGAAGGGCAGAAACGGTGGAGCTGTTGATTATTTGGGTCAATTGAAGTCTAAGAGAAGAGAGAGCAAAGAAAGAGATAAAAAATGGCGTCCAAAGCTCCAAAGAAGGCCAATCTCTTGGATCACCACTCCATCAAGCACATCCTCGACGAGTCTGTCTCTGAGGTCTGTAAAACCCTAATCCCCTTTTCGGTCTCTCCCACTTTCAAACCCTTTTTCTTCCCTCTCATTTTGTATGTTGTGTTCGCTAATTGGACTTGGATCTTATCGTTGGTGTAGGTGGTAACCAGTCGTGGGTATGTGGAAGACGTAAGATTGAGCAACGTTAGGCTTTTCATTGGGGCTATCATCATCGTCATTGCTCTCTTTGCCCAGTTTTACAAGAAGAAGTTCCCTGAAAATAGGGATTTTCTCATTGCCTGCATCGCCTTATATCCTTTTCCTGTGTTTCTTTGTTTTAATTTTTGGTTTGCATGACATAATTGGCTGAAATCACTGTCTTAATCATTTCTTCAAATTTTTGCATCTGGGATTTTATATCTTTATGATGTCGATTGGGATGCTAGAATTGTTTAATTGGAAGTTATTGAGGTTCCTCGTTGAATGACTTTTTGGTGTGTTACCTGAAAGGGGAAATAGATTGTTGATGTTTATAGGTTTTATTCATCCGGCTTTTGATCCTTAACACTTCTCACATATGTGATCTTCAATGGGCTGTTGCAGCTGATCATATTCACTAAGGAGAAAAGTGCCATTCTGTTCACTTATCCACCTGTTGTAAGTTTCTGTTAACTTGGCCGAGGCTTTGACATTGACACTGGAGTTTTTTTTATTTACATATGGAGAATAGATACTGAGTTTCACTTGCATAATTGCATTGTTTTGGTCCTCTTAGATGATTGAAGATTGAAATTCTATCTTCCATCCTCCTTGGGTTGGTAAATAACAAAGTATCAGTCAAATGGTGTTGGATTTGTAGATTTTAGAATATTGAAACATGTTTGTATAATCTTTATTGCTCACTATGCATAATGTTTAGCATTATCTATTAGATAGAATATATATAGTGATGTTTAATTGCAGGTTGATTTCGATTAATGAAGATTATACAAACACACACTTATTGGATGTACAGAATTTGTTCTTCATCTTTTAATTGTACATTAAAATTGAATAAAGGAACAATTTCTAGTCGTGTATGGCTCCTTGTTCTGTGTACTGATTAAATTTTTGTTTCATCTAACCATTTGAACTCACTTTTTGATAGAGAGAAAGAGAATATTTAAGATTTACATGATTCAATTTCTAGTTTGTGTGTGTGTTTTCGCTCGAGAGAGAGGGTGGTGAATCTATCTTTTTATCATTCATTTGATTTGACAATCTTTTGTTCTATCCTAAGAGAGCAAAGGCACTGAGACTTTAGTCTGTTTAGTTTGTTAGAATTGTACCATATATGCACTTAAGATCCATCCAATACTTTGAGCATGACTGTTTTGGCTTAATAATCATCAGACACTGAGCAGATCTCGTGTACTAAACTGGTCATATATCAATTCGTCATGATCAATTATCAATTTGCAGTATAGCAGTGTGAAGAGCAGCCATGAACCACTAAAAAGTCTGAATAGCTGTGTGCTTTTAATAGCTTCCGCAGCAGCTGCAATTGTGACCAAAATTGTGGCTGTAGTGGTAGATATTAGCTTGAGCGAGGCTTTTCAAAATCCTTATTTTGCCTTAAAAAAACATTATTTCTTTGGGGGAGGGGCAGCAGAGTTTGAGATTTCTTCCCCTTTATAGAATGTAATAAATCCCTAATTGGATGTAGTTTCCCGTGCTTCCATTTCATCTCCAATCCTTCTTTTTTCTTTTCTTTTCTCTAACACCTATCCTCACTTTTCGTTGAATGTTTATGTCTTTTATTTGAAATATGAATGTCCTTTAGATTTGTTGGTCTCCTTGAGTTTTAAATTTGTTTACCTCCTTGACTTTTATTTTATTTACTTGTTTGTTTTGATTAAACCCCATGACCTTTTATTGTAAATTAGGAATATGTCGTGAATTCTTTAACACATATATGTATGTAGTGTACATTATTTAATCTGTATATAAAAACTAGTATCCTACTGTGTGCTATACTGCTATAGCATTTTGGGGGTTGGTTGCTACATGCCACCATCGGAGATTGATAGACTAATACACTGAGTTGATGGATAGTAGTGTTATGTAATGGTTGCAGTGAATGAACTTTTAACTTGTACTGGTATAGTTATATTCTCTTTATCCTTCAGTCATTGAATTTCAATTTAAGTTGCTTGATTGCAACAGGGTAATTTTTCACACCCATTGGGTTAACAAGACTAAACTAATGCATAGTAATTTTATGTAATGGTTGCAGGGAATGAAGGTTTAGTTATATTTTATTCTTTTTTTCCATCAGTTATTGAATTTCAATTTAAGTTGCATGAAAGTTGCAACAGGATAATTTTTCACACCCATTGGGTCAACAAGACTAAATTAATGCATACCATGACACATTTATTTTGGTTTGAAGTTTAATCCAGATAGTACCGATATCTTTGTTATTTTTGAACTTTGATACATGTCATCTGGAATTTGAACTGAACTATATAACTTTATTTCACAAATTATTTAAAGGGCTTAAATCATGATATCTTTCTAGGTGGTTGCTTGGTGAATTTTGTAGGTTTTTTTCATGAACTAAGGATGTTGATATTTTATTTATTAGTGAAATATGTTATTTTCTTTCATCTAATAAACTTTGGCTTGTCATTGAACTCTTTCATCAAATAAAGCAATTTTATTTTAGGCTTTCAGCAGAAGCCCAGAAATACTATAATTTTGATAGTCACATTCCAAGTAAGATTCCCCTCTTTTCTATTACAGGGATCCTTTACCAGTACCGGATTGGTGGTTTCCTCCAAATTGCCTAGATTTTCTGACATGTACACACTCACTATAGCAAGCGCAGATCCAAAATCAATTTCTGCAAATGAACCAGTACATTTTACCAAAAGTGTTACTCAGTGGTATGTCTCTCTCTCTCGCATCTTGCCTTCACTTCTGTATGCTCACACAATGACAATGGGCATGTGAATCAGTATGCATTTCATCTCTTGCGCTGCTTTTTGGAGATCAAACTGGTCTATTTTTGTTTGGATTGCAGGTTCACCAAGGATGGAATCTTAGTTGAGGGCCTTTTCTGGAAGGATATTGAAGCTTTGATTGTTCAATACACCAAAGAACCAAAGAAGAGCAAGTAGTATGGAGATATGAACTTTGGTTATGCGGATAACTTTTTGGATGAGAAACATATATATCTCGATATGGTTTATAATTCAATACTTAGACATTTAAAATAGAACTGAGGGAATCGAGCTTTCACCAGCTTTAGGGCACAATTTATTCCCATATTTCGTCAGCTTATTCGTAGTAAAGGCTCAATCCCGTATTTTCATTTAATCTCCTAAATAACAATTAATGGTTCTCATACACCTTTCTCCTTCTACCCTCTCTAAGAAATAGTAAATTAACTTTTGTTAAGGAAGAGTGCAGAGAAAAAAGGTAAGACACTGCGACAACAAAGTTAGAAAACAAAACACTCAATACTTCATGGCGTATGTTTTTTTTAACCTCTGTTGGTATGTCTTCTTACATAATTATAGATAGAATATTATGTTACATTTTTTAAGAATTCATAAAAAGAAATTGTATATATAAAATTGTTTACAATTCATTTCAGAATTAATTTTTTTCCTAATAATCATAATTAAGGTGTTATAGCAAATAAAAGTATTACCACTTGGTATTTTCTAAATGTTTCAAAAAAAATTAAACGATAAAAACTGGTGCCATTGAAATACCAGTGATATTTGCATGTTTAAATTTGAAATTAGCAAAACAAATGACTTGTAATTTTTAATGGAATTTTTAATGGAGTCAGCACCCTAAATCTTAAGAATAAGAAATATCATATTACTGTTTATTCTGAGAAGAACCCAATTTTGATTAAAAAGTTGTTAAACAACATTGCAAACATGTGTTCCAGTAATGTTCCACCAAGAATAATAGAAAACACCACCAAATCCATCAAGATATTTTTACCATCCCTAAACCTTAAACACTTAATCTCAAAACCACCAACCCTACACAAGAAAATCTCAACCTAAATTATAAACCTACATATCATTTCAAAACACTTTATAATTTTTTTTACTTTTTTTAATTTATCCCACAACAAATTTTTAACCCAATTTGTTTTAAAAAAATCATCATTTTATACAAACTAAAAAAAACTAAATTGAAGTCATCATAGGACATGATGATTTTAATGTAAAAAGATTAGAGAGAAGTGTCAGAAACATCCACGACTTTTGTATAAATTTTTTACATTAAACTCATTATACCTCTTGATGACTTCACTTAAAAAAAAGTCTAAAAAATTAATAACTTTTTATATCTTAATTAAAGTCATCTTCACCTAATACGATTTCTATTTATAAAAAAATTCACCAAAATCATGAGAGATATTAACAATTTCAATAATTTTTTTAATAAAAAAAACTCGTCTAGCCCCAATATAATAGTGTAAAATTACACTATTTATGGAAATTATGAAACACAACTTCTCTGTTTTTATAATATTTTTTCAACTTACCTATTCTCATAATAATAGTGTAAAATTACACTATTTATGGAAATTTTCCTATTTTCATCTCTAAAGTAATATATGTATTAAGCTTTTCTATTATAAAGATATCTCCATTTGATTTGAATGGACACCGACACAGAATTTGGTGTTGCAATAATAAGTTGTTTTGAAATCATAAAATAATAGATCTTTTTATAGGGTTTCTGTTATTCATTTCACATAGTGCAGAACATAAATATAATACATGGTCACTATGATGCTTACGATGCATGTTATGTGTCTATGTGGTTGTTATCTTGCCACAAAAATAAGTATGATTTTGCTATTTATCCACACCAAATGTAGAGAGAAACAATGGCTTTCAATTCGTTGGTAGCTAATTGTTGTAGTTGATAAGAAGTATAAATAACAAGAAAACATTGTGGCAAAGAAATCATAACTTCAATATGAAATTATTTGTTAAGGAAGTGTAACCAATGATAAATATATCTAACACTTATTTTACATTTTTACATATGAAATCCAGATCTATATGTAATAGTTAATATGTAAATAAATAATTTTTTTAAATAATTTCTTCTATGAGAGTTGAGTCCACTAATAACTATTTACTATTTTAGAAGTTAAAAATCATGATTTTTTAATAATCAACCAAAATTATTTTTCAAAATTTAATTGTGATATTCACCAGAATACATATAAGTATTATAGAGCTAATACCATGATTTTTTTTTTCATAATTTTTTATAAAGTCTTGTGTTCAAAAGTTAGAACATATATATCCTACATTTAAAAAAAAAATATTATTACTAATGAAAATTAAGCTTAACTCATTGCTTAAATGCAATTCAATTTGCTGTTAATTGATTTTTATATCTCAATAATATTTTTGGTTCAATATTTTACTTGACATTGATTTTATTATTCTTTTAAAGCATATGCTAAAATTTATTCGTTTCCCAATTATTTTGTATTTATCGACAGGATAATTGTTTTATACATTTTAATCTAATTATAAATAGCGTATAAAACATGCAGATGAACTTGTATAATCTCAATTTTGAGTTTTTATTAAAAAGTGTATTACCGTTTATCAAAATTTTATATGACTTGAATAATATTGTTTTATGTAAAAGATACACACTATGTTTAAAAAGAAAGTTTGAGTATAGGCAGAAAGGAAGAAAAAAAAGATAAAGATAAAAATATAAAATATAAAATATTTATTATCTGTTTAAAAAGAAAAGAACATTTTTTTCGTAAAACTAAAAAAATATCTTATTTTGTGTGAAAATGGGGGAAAGAGAGGACATTTTTTCTCGTTTTTCATTTGTTTAAAATAATAATAATTAGTACCAAAAAACGTTTTATGATAAGAATATTGGAATAAGGATTTAGATTTTTAATCAGTATATACAATTATTTATATTATATACACCAAAATATTTTAAATTATTTTTATTTTATTTTTCCATCTTGTACCGGATCCCGAACGATCGAAGGTATGAATAAATAATACCAACAATAAATACGTGGCAAAGACAGTTACTACTCAACATTGAATAGGTTAAAGGCACGTCGAAACACCTTCTCGTAATATCAGGAAATCACCATACACGACCTAGAGACCACTAACCATGACATATGCTTTGGCAACCAACTATCCGACCTACGTAGGGAGAGACCCAAGTCAACCTATAAAAGGAACTTCTGAAAGGGGAAGAATGTATGTTTTGGATATCCTAAAAGAATAGACTAATCACTAGCACTGACTTGAGCGTCGGTGTGCAATCGCAGGTACCCGCCGACAGACGGGACGCACGCGAGAAAGGAAGAGCTTTGGAGAACTGAAAGATTATCAGCACGACAACAAATTGTATATCAACATGGATCAACATTACTCAGGCTCTGACATCCACATGTGTACACATCTAAATAAGATAGTTTTGTTTTTTATTTCTTTACTATCTTTTTATTTTTAATTATATATTTTGTCGTACGTTTGGCTTCTAATCCAAATAGAACATTGCTGCCAATGCAATGCATATTTGCAAGGGACCTACAACATACAGGTATATATGAAAACAAGTGCTGCTCTATTCGAATCACTTTTAATTTTAAGCCACTTATAGTCGATTCTAAAGTGAAGACAAACAACTACTTACAGCAATCACACTAACTTTTGGGTACAATAATATAGGCCAGCTTCTTTCTGATCTGACTTTTTGTTTATGTTGAAAATTCACTTCTTTCAACCCAAATTTAAAACATCATGTGTAGTGAAAATTGGTCAGAAATATGTTGGAATCTCACATCGATTAGAGATTAGAGCCTTTCATTGTATATAAGTGGGTGCAAACCTCAACCCTATGAACCGGTTTTATAGGGTTGAGTTAGACTTAAAGTCCACTTCGTAATATGGTATCAGAGCCATTTCGAGCCTATCCTAGCGAGTATTTGTGTTGGGCCTATCGTGTCATCCGCTATCGGGTCGCTATCGGACCACCCATAATATATAGTATATAAGTGGGTGCAAACCTCACCCCATTGCCGGTTTTATGGGGTTGAGTTAGGCTTAAAGTCCACTTCTTAATAATATGAGCCAAAATCTTGTTCAGATTTTTTTTTTAATTATTTTTCTAAATTTTTCATTTTTTTCATTAATTATTCTAAAAAAATTGAAAATTTTCACTGGAATTCAACTTCCTAATAACCAAATTTTGAGTAAGTTTTGGACATCTGTCAACACTATTCATAATTAAAAATTTGGCTTCCTAAAAACTAAAATTTGACTGATTTTCCATTACTCAATGATTTGGTTTTCAACGTGAATAATAAATAAATTTATTATAATAAATAATGTTGGCACATGTTTATTTGCAAAAAAAAAAAAATATTTAAATGAACTTATTGCAAATAAAATCGCTTGCTAAATATTTTTTTAGTTATAAAATAAATTTTAACATAGAAAATAAATATACTATACAAGTATCATTTTATAATAAGTTAAAGATATAATTATCCCCTTGTCCCAATATCTTATGAATTTATTCAATTTAGTCTCCATATTTAAAAAAATTAAGATGGTACCAACATTTTTTAGAAAATTTAATATGATTCCAACTTAATTTGGTTTTAACTTTTTTTTTAAAGGTTTACGGTGGTTTCATATTTTTAAAACAATTCAACTTGATTGTTTAAATTTTTTTAAAAAACGAATCAATTTAATATGGTAACAACACATATAATTAAGAAATGCAGTTTTAGAATCGTTAAAATGAATATATTAAAATAAAGACAATCTAAGTAAAGAAGTTACATTAATTTTTTTCTAAATATTTTGAATTTTTTAAAAATATGAGAACTACATTAAATAAAGTCATAAAATATTAGGACAAAAAAAGTAATTATGCTTAAATTAAAAATAATAAGATTTATGTGAAACCTCAAATGTCTTAAAATTATATATCAAGCGTTATTTACTTTGAAATCCAATCATCTTTCATAAAATATATTATCTTATCTAAAAGAATTATTCGTGATATAGAGTAATTGTTTAAAAAATAGTGACTAATTATTTTATATGTAAAATTTACATAAATGGTGTAATTTTATTCTAATTTTACACGAATAAGAAAATTCAAAAAATATTATAAATTTAGAAAAGTCGTAGTGAACATAACTTCATTCTTTCGAAGTCGTACTTATCCTAGATGATATCATTTCGAATTATAAGAATACAATAAAATTGCATCCACTTAATGACTTTTATTGAAAAAAAATGCATAAATTGTACTAGATGTACACAACTTTAACATTTTTTTAAGTGAAATCAAACAATTTTAATATAAAAAATAATATATAGAAGTCATTATAGTCATGCATGAATTTCTATATATTTTTTTATATTGAAATCACTATATCTTATGTAACTTTACTTAAAAAAAATATTAAACACATTAACTTTTAATCAAAGTATTGTATATCTAGTATGCTTAAAAAAGCCGTTTAAGTAAGATACAACTTCAGAAAAATGAGCACGACTTTCTTAAATCTATAATATTTTTTGAACCTGTCCATTAAATTTGGTGTAAAATTATATGTAATTTTTTTTTATACTCGTGTGGCACTATGCTTACAAATTGTTTGAAAATATAAATTTATAAAATTAGATTATAAATAATTCTTCGTTTTATTAAAATTTTACTCATCAATATTAACGACGTACGAATATTTTTTTTTGCCATTGCTAATCACGGTTTTGTTTTTATATGAGAAATAAAGAACCGTAGAGAGTGATAAAAAAAGAATTAAACAAACAAAACATTAAACCAACCTAATATTCTCCATCGTGGCCGTCCAAAAGAATAAAAAAAAGAAACTAAAGATAAGCCCGTTCACGTCCAACCATTTCTTTCTCTTCAACTTGACGTGCTTGCTTAAGTCCTTTTCCTCAGAAAAATAAAGTTTTTTTTAATAAGTTTAGAGCATGTGTGATGTGATTATAATAAATCATTGTTATCACTTTTTGAAGAAAAAATTTACAATCTGTTTTCCCTTATTTGTTCGTAGTGGTGGAAACTCATATTGCAACTTTTTTTAAGTTTTAGAGTGATTCTTCCAAAAATAAAATAAAAATATGATAAGGGAAACCAACTTAATGTTTATTTTGAAAAAAAAAAACAATGATGAGAATGAAATTGTAATGAGATTAAATTTTACATAGGTCCTTTTTAATAGTCTTTTTTTATTACCAAAAGAATAACAAAATAAAATAAGATACTTTAGGGATGTTTCAACCCTTATACAGACACTTCAGGGGTGTATGAAAAGTGGTCAAGGTCAACCTGTTCAACACTTGACCTACAGACACTTTTCCAACTCTACAGACCACCAAACAAATCCTTAAGATTGAAATAAATGGTAAGTCACATCAAAAGAAATCATCATCTATCCTATTACGGTCCTTATAACCAATCTTTAGTCAAAACAATACAAACAAAACATCCCCTAATACATCCAGAAATCCACAAACATATTTTCTATTCAAATTCCCTCAGCCACAAACAAATCTCACAAAAACCCACTCAAAATTAAATTTGCTTTCTTCAAACTTAAAGAAAACTTTACCTGCCTACTAACCTACTCGGGAGCTGCAATACTTGTTCACAACCTCAACAACTATATACCACAAGAACTTACACAAAAATCCAACAAACCTGAACTTATAGAAATTAACATTCAACACGACATCATTTTTTCAAATACTTCATACAACAGATGAGATCAAAACACCAATTTGAGTATGAGAAGTCCACCAACCTTTCCTTAGTCGTATTCCTAGACCAAGATTTCCTTTAAGCCACAATGAAAACCTCCAAAAAATATACTCTCCCATTCTTAAAGAGACATTTATTCCTGATTCCATATTTTACCTACAATTGCTACCCAAATCCCCCCAGCATCTAATGCAAGTATTCTTCATACATATAGGCTTAAACAACATGAAATACATTTTTGCATCTGAATAAAATACAAAGTAGAACCCAAGTCACTCCAAGCAAAGACCCCATATTCTCTAAGAAATCTTACACTCAAATAAAAGATGATTTACCGTCTCCTCTTACTCACCACATAAGGGTCAGAGATTATTTACTAGAACTATACCACGTCGCATAAGATTGTCCTTAGTAGCAATTGTACTAGTCAATACCCTCTAAACTGTAATTTGTGTCAAAGGTAGAATCTTTAATGGTGTGATACTAAATTATTTTGATTGATAAATGAGTATAATAATAATAATAATATTTTGGATAAAAATAGATGATATTGAGTTTATAGATATTTGCAATTTTATGACATTTTTAGTATGGGATGAAGAAGCGAATGATATGATGTAGAGTAAAGTGAATTGGTTGATGGAAAGAATAATAATATAATTATTACATAGTAACAAAAGTAATATGATAAATGAGTTTCACCAAAGTTTTATATGATGCTTGATGAGTATTGATATGGAATGACTTTTCAAGAATAAAAATGAAATATATAATGAATATGAATCGGAGGTTGGTGATTGGATGTTAAATTGGATGTGAATGTGTCCACATCAAGATAAAGTGTTTGGTGTTAAATCAGATATGAATATCTAGAAAATTAAATAAATTTGTTTATCCATATAATATAAATATTAAGTTACTTTAAATATAATGTCATTCCAATATTAAGAGGTGAGTAACGTATGGAAGTTGTTGCTAATAGTCTTATTTGGAAGAAATCTCAAATCTCATCAATTTTTTTTGAAAGTTACTCTATGCTATGACATTTTAAGTTATCAACGTTGAAGCAAAGCATATGTGTATTATTTTTTTATTTGCTATTATCATTCCAATATAATGTAGAAAGAGCATATGTAATAAAAAAAACTATCTAAATTTATATCCATACTTTTGATTGTTTGTTGAATTAAGATTATAACATTATCAACTAACCGTAATTGAAGGAAATGCATATTTTAATATAATTATTATAAAAATCAAACAATTTATTACAAATTACAATTATGATAAGAAGTGACTACATTTTCAATTTATAACTTATTTATTATATTATAAAGTTTAATTGTATAAAATAGAAAATTATTAAGTTTGTAACACTCCAAAAAATTCTTAACATTATGTTATAAATTCATTAAAGGGTCTATACTAATTAAAAATATAAACTTAAACATAACATAATATATACATAAATACGAAAAATATGCATATATAATATATTTGGTTGTGTAGATAGTAATCGTATATAATATAAAACAAACACACATGTAAGTGTGAGCTATTGAAATAAATTTATAAACATACAAAAAAATCTATGTACCAACCACAATAATTAAATTTCGTTATAAGATAAATATACAACAACCATATAAATCATACATAAATCTATATATCATGGATATTCAACAAGTAGAATATCAATTGACACGTCCTGGAAGACGCGTACTAAGTATATCTTATCAAAATCTAATATCTTATTCAATCTAGTACTTAAATTTACAAGCGAATCTAAGGATCATGGTATCAAGGTAAGTTAAATACAACTCAAGTTGTACATTTACATATGTCACAATGTATAAAAATCCTTACCTATGTTAAAAGTCCCACATCAAATTCTCATTACTTGATATCTTAGTGTATGTGACTTAGATCACCACTTAAACACGGGAATTCTTGTTACAAAATAGGTGTCAATAATTAATACACAATCAAAAAATGCCTCACATATTATCCCAAATGTATGACCTGAATTTCATATCATTTCCATCATTCTCAGTAACAATTTTCATACAATACATATCATTTAAAATTTTCACAAATCAATTGAATATACACACTAATATTTACTTTACATTTATAAAAACATCCATACACAATCCAATTTATTGAAGAGATAAGAAGAAAAGAAAAGAAAGAAAAAAAAAGTTTTTTTTGGCTTGAGCGAGAATGAACTTACTTGAGCAAAAATTTGGTCGAGATGGTTGATTTTCGATGTTGTTTTCACTTGAGTGAGATTTCTTTGTTTGAGCGAAAATAAAATTGAAAACAAGTTTTGAGCGCATGACTATTCTCACTTGAGTGAGAATTTTGACTCGCTTGAACGAAAATATAAGAAAATAAACATTTGCAACAACACAAACTCATCTTTAAAGTTACATCCCCAAACCAATTGAACAAATACAAGTATCAAATGCAGTAATCTAAGACAAAGATGACATACAACAAATTTCATTCATTAAACTACACAAATCTCATTTCAAACTCAAACATTAAAAGAATATTCAACAACACAAAATCTCGCCTGAAACATAAAAAAAAAATGTAACCACATCACTTTTTAATCCATGATTTGTGTTAAGTTCTAAAAAAAAAACATAATTAATTTTTCTTACCTATAATTTCTTATTTCCAGAAAATTCTAGCTCAAACAGTGAAGTTACTCAAAAATTTAGAGACCTAAAACAAAATATTCAAACATATTTTAGTTTGAACTTAACCAAGTTAATAATAACATTTTTCTGAACTAATTTTATGAATATTAATGATCAAATTAGAAGGAAAAAAGGGAACCAGAAACTTAAAAAAACCATAAGTTTACTCAATTTAAGAAACTGATCGAATAATACAAAATGCAATCATAATTTTAAATAATAAATATATTAGGTATGGTGAAAACACATAGACATTGAAAAAATAAACACATAGAAAGAAGATAAGAAATTAAAGAGAGAGAAGAAAGAAAAAAAATAATGAGAGAGAATGATGGGGAAGCTTACGAGGCAAATCTAAGTATTATTATTTAGATATTTTTGAAATTTTATATTAATGATAAAATCAATTTTAATTAATTAAAAAAATTGAATACTTGATTTTGTTTATATCCTTTCACCATTTTCCTATTTTAGTTTTTATGTCTAATTTTTTTACCCATTTCTCTTTTTTTTGTATCGGTAAGAATCCATTTCTCTCTTAATTTTATCTATTTTTTATACTAGGAGTAATTACCAAAATACCATTCATATAGTTAAAAATGCGATGAAAGTACAAAAATGAAAAAAAACACAAAAAATAAGATTTCTTTTGAATAGAATTTTTTTCATAATATAACAAACACAGAAAAATAATAACAATCAATTATGTTTTTTCTAGTATAATCAATTATGAATATAAATATTTAAAATATATTAATTATTTACAAACTTAATCGATTACATTTTATTAATATTTATAGTATAAATGATAAATATTTATAATTTTTTAACAATTATATTATTAATATATTTTTTCCATTATAATCAAAATAAAATATTTAAATAACCAATAAAACAAAATAAATAAATTTAATTTTTTATCAATATATGTTTTCATATTATAGAAATAAATGATTAAAATAAATAAAAAATTAATGAAATGAAATAATTAATACTATTTTATTAAAGTTATATTTTATATTATAATAAAATAAACAATTAAAACATATTTAAATAATAAATATAATATAATAATTTAAATTTTAATATTTAACATATTTTTTAAAATATAACATTTTCTTTATTAAAATTTTATAATTAACTTTATTTTAATTTTAATTCTAATTAATATTTTTGAATTTTATTTTTTACATGAATTTTATTTCACAAATAATTTTTTAAATATACTATTATATAAAATTATTCTATATATTAATTAAATTTAATTTAATTTTTTCAAATTTTTTGTAATTCAAATAGAAATTTTTTCATTATCTTTGCACTAGTGCATCCAGACAAATTAAAATGCATATTAATGCAACGATTTAATTAAAAAACAAGATTTAAAACTAATAAATTCTATGTAATAACTAAAACATAAACATTGGAATTAAACCTTATATTCAACAATTAACTTAAAAATTCAAATCATTAATCAAAATTTAAAACTGTAATAATATAGTTAAGAAAAACAAAATATTACTTAAAAAAAACTCTGTTTACCGTCTGACCCTGGCCATCATTATCGCCGTCCCTATTTCCATGCTGTCCTTTTCAAAACCTAATCAGAGAAAGGGTGGGCCATAACTCCGATGTGGCACCGACTCACGTTCACAAGTAGGACCCATAAAAAGTGACGTGGCCGTGGGACCCACCAACCAGTGTCCCTGGACCTCAAACGAGTGCCAAAAATCTGATTCCATAAACAATTTCATGTCCGCCACGTCACCCTGCTGTGCCTACTATTTATAGAACAACTTGACGATATTGGTTTCTCTACTTGGGGAGTTGCTACCACCTGTTACAGATATTAATTCTCTCTCTAAAACGGTTCGCCCCCTTCTCTCTCTCTCTAAAAAATCTTCAAATCCCTGGAATCTGTTTTGCCTGATTGCTCGATTGGAATTGGAGATATCTGATTGTAACTGAACCTAGGGTTTCGGATTTATCCGTCGACGATCTAATTCGGCTTGAAATCGATTTTGCAATGGCAAACCACAGAGAAAGAGATTTGTTTAGCGGTGACGGTGTCGATCCGTCTAACGGCGATGATTTTGACGATTCTTTGTCTGTAGACAGTGCTATTTCTGCCGGAGAGGACGACGGCTTGACGACGCCGGATAGACTTACAGAGCGGTTGACGGATATTCTAGTCGATGAACGCGACGGCGATCTGTTGATTCAGCAGACAAATAGAGAGGAACGGTTCTTGCAGTGGCTTCAGGCTCTTGATTTGCAAGTTATGGGAGCTTGTCGTGCAGACGAGAGACTGAAACCCTTGCTGAAGATGAGCACTACATGCGGCGTCGCAGAAGATCCTCTCCTGGCTCAATTGACTCAGGTGAGAATTGTTCTTGATTGTTCAGTTGACTATCTCTTATCTTTTGTCATCTTGTGACCTTGTTTCTTTCTCTTGCCGTCTTATTATTTTACTTTTTATTTACTGAAGGAGTGTTTACTTATTTCGATGTACAGCATTTCGAGCCATCGGAGGTTGGAATGTTAGCGAGATGCTTCTGCGTGCCGCTTGTTTCGATCCGTGTTGGGAAGATCAACAAGGAAGGGATTCGCTTCTGCCCTACTTTGAGTAGGTAATGTCATTTTAGTTTTTGAATCAGTGCCGAAATTGACTTCCCCCCACCCCTGCAGATGCGATAAATCTTTGCAATTCTTTTAACTACTATTTATCTTTCCTTGAGAGTTCTATTGGTTCTTTTCCTCCACATCTTGAGTTCCTCGTCCTCTAACTTTGATGACCTGTTATTCTATCTCTTAAAGCGGTTAATTGTTTTGTCGACTACATAACTACTATTTCATACGGTCATAGCTGTCTACTGGCAACTCATTGTGTGTTTTGAATTATGCTTTGAATCTTAGTCTGGTGATTTAAAATATTTCTTGGTGTTAGTGAAGTTCTGATGTTTTACAGCTTGTGAAAGATGCTAATATACATGGAAGTTAGTGTTTATGGGTGTTAGATTGTGTGTTTGTGAATTAAGATACAAACAGATTGTTGCTACCAAATTTTGTATTCTTTCTGTGCTTCTGCATTCCTTGTAGACAATTGAAGTGTGGGATTATTGTTACTCTTTTTTTACTTTTATAAAATTTAAAGTTAAATGTGATCATGTAAGGTCACCTTTATAATGTTGCCACCTTTTTCTTTAATAAGGCTGCATGCTTCCTTTTGTTGTTTCTTGATCTTGTATATACTGAGGAATGGAGATTTGAATTTGTTCGAAGTTCGAACTTCCAATAGTTTTTGCCACCAATTATCTAATATAAAAGAGTCCCTATAATATGCCTCCACACTTGTGAAGGGGAAGCATTTCATGAATGGAAGCTTTCTGTTTTGTGTAACTTGATAAATGGGCCCAACCTAGTCCAACTCCTTTCAGGCTTTCCCACTCCAGCTTTGGGGGTACTGTGGGTGCAGCTCATCGTCGCTGCTTAAATGTGAAGCTAAGGTGTGATGCTCTGCATAAGGAAGAATAAGGAGTTTACAGCCACGGCTGTCTGGGGAAGGCTGAAGGGTCTAGACCAGGGTTCAATTTTTTATCAGCCTTCTTTCTGGTTGCGGAAGGGAAAAAGTGGGTTTGGTATTAGGCCTTATTTTTTGTAGGTTACGTAAATGGAATGGCCCGACTATTGTTTTTGGCTTAAAAATTTGACCTGTGAAGGGGAAGACTGAAGGGTCTAGATCAGGGTTCAATTTTTTATCAGCCTTCTTTCTGGCTGTGGAAGGAAAAAAGTGGGTCGGAATTAGGCCTTATTTTTTGTAGGTTACGTAAATGGAATGGCCCAACTATTGTCCTTGGCTAAAAAATTTGGCCTGTGAAGGGGAAGGCTGAAGGGTCTAGACCAGGGTTCAATTTTTTATCAGCCTTCTTTCTGATTGTGAAGGAAAAAAGTGGGTCAGAATTAGACCTTATTTTTTTGTGGGTTACGTAAATGGAATGGCCCAACTATTGTTTTTGGCTAAAAAATTTGGCCTGTGAAGGGGAAGGCTGAAGGGTCTAGACCAGGGTTCAATTTTTTATCAGCCTTCTTTCTGATTGTGAAGGAAAAAAGTGGGTCAGAATTAGACCTTATTTTTTTGTGGGTTACGTAAATGGAATGGCCCAACTATTGTTTTTGGCTAAAAAATTTGGCCTGTGAAGGGGAAGGCTGAAGGGTCTAGACCAGTGTTCAATTTTTTATCAGCCTTCTTTCTGGTTGTGGAAGGAAAAAAGTGGGTCATAATTAGGCCTTATTTTTTGTGGGTTACGTAAATGAAATGGCCCAACTAGTGTTTTTGGCTAAAAAGTTTGGCCTGTAAAGGGGAAGGCCGTATTTTATGTCTGATTTGTTGGTTTTCTTTTTTTTATTTTCCACTAACGGTTGGGTTTTGAGTTCATTTTATTCTGGTTATTGTGGATTAGCTGCTGTTAATCAATTGCTTAGCTTAATCTATAGCATATCTTGATCAAATATTTATTGATTCCTTTTAAGTTTTTTGTTTGAGTTAAGGATTTTGATTTTCCCTGTAGCATTGTTTCTTTTTTAATTTATTTTATGCGTGTAATTGCATTTGTAGTTGATATTTCCCTGTTTAATGCATTATATATGGTACATGCTGTTTTAAATATTGAATATGTATGAACTGACATCTATTATATCAATTTTGATTTCCATTACTTCTATTTGTATGTATGAAGCATGTAAAAATTGTTGGATGATCATTAGTAATTACTGGAGTCTGTAGTTTAGTTTATTGATGGTAATATGTTTATTATTCCAAGTAAATATTTATCAATTCCTTTTAAGTTTTTTGATATTTAGAGTTAAGGATTTTGATTTTCCCTGTGACATTGTTTCGTTTTTAATTTATTTTATGCGTGTAATTGCATTCGTAGTTGATATTTCCCTATTTTATGCATTATGTATGGTACATGCTGTTTTAAATATTGAATATGTATGAACTGACATCTATTATTTCAATTTTGATTTCCATTACTTCTATTTGTATGTATGAAGCATGTGAAAATTGGTGGATGATCATTAGTAATTACTGGAGTCTGTAGTTTAGTTTATTGATGGTAATATGTTCATTCTTCCAAGTAAATATTTATTGATTCCTTTTAAGTTTTTTGAAGTTTAGAGTTAAGGATTTTGATTTTCCCTGTGGCTTTGTTTCTTTTTTAATTTATTTTATGCATGTAATTGCATTCGTAGTTGATATTTCCCTATTTTATGCATTATGTATGGTACATGCTGTTTTAAATATTGAATATGTATGAACTGACATCTATTATATCAATTTTGATTTCCATTACTTCTATTTATATGTATGAAGCATGTGAAAATTGGTGGATGATCATTAGTAATTACTGGAGTCTGTAGTTTAGTTTATTGATGGTAATATGTTCATTCTTCCAAGTAAATATTTATTGATTCCTTTTAAGTTTTTTGAAGTTTAGAGTTAAGGATTTTGATTTTCCCTGTGGCATTGTTTCTTTTTTAATTTATTTTATGCATGTAATTGCATTCGTAGTTGATATTTCCCTATTTTATGCATTATGTATGGTACATGCTGTTTTAAATATTGAATATGTATGAACTGACATCTATTATATCAATTTTGATTTCCATTACTTCTATTTATATGTATGAAGCATGTGAAAATTGGTGGATGATCATTAGTAATTACTGGAGTCTGTAGTTTAGTTTATTGATGGTAATATGTTCATTCTTCCAAGTAAAAATGTCTTTTGACTTGTAGGTAACTGGCGTATTCTATTATGATCTCTGAATTAAGAGGAAGTAAAGGTAGTTTCATGATCCTATATTATATATATCACTGCTGCTCAGATTTTCAGATCACTATAGGTTTGAAGCATTTGTAGGGGAAAAGAGCACATTCACTAGGTTGCACAATCTAGAAATATAGCATTTATTTGCATATCTGCATGCTGTGCTTTGCTATGTATTTAACATTGCACGTTATATATGTTTGCATTGATATGCTGAACATGTTATTCCTGTGACTACTACCCTCAAAAAGAACAAAATATGCATCACAATGATCACATATTCAAAGGATGTATTTTTTTGTAAAAGCATGAAACAACACCAACATGATGTGACAGCGGTTAGATATAATGCATTTTATTCTTTTTGAAGTGGATTTATCTATCTTTATTTGAAATTATGGAAAGGGTTAAATATTGGTTAGATGATTTAGATTGATTTTTTCTATTGTACCGCTGTTATTGTGTCTTCAATTTACCTTTTGGGTCAGCTATGATTATTTTGCCTGTGGAAGCCAATGACTTTGTTCCCAGAAAACTAATAAATATTATATTTCAATTTATTTACACTTTTCCTAAAAGACAAATGTTTTTTAACTTGTAGGAATTGGGAAAATACTGTTCACAAGAATATCTTGTTGAATCATTGGGTGCATTTTTCCTGATTTATGTTTATGTTTATAGTAAAGAAAACAGTCTGTAGTGTCTGTTATGAGGACTGATTTTTGCTGTGGATTATCTTTTAATATAATGACCAAAATTTAAATGTTTTAGTTGGAAGAGGTCTCTTGTGTTGTTGGGCTAAGGTTTTGAAGCCTATGGGTCATAATTTAATCAGAAAAATTTTAGATTGTTTGTCTTTTTTGCTTATTTTCTTCTTAAATATCACTTGCTAAGGTGTCTCATCTCAATTTGTGCACAGGGGTAACTTGACACTTGTACTGCTGCCAAGTTCTGATCTTCGTCTATCGTTCATTGGGGATGATGGTAAAACTGAGAGATTATTAACCGTTACCAACAAATCCCAGTGCTCTTCTCTTGTGGTTGATGAAATTCCAACTGATAGTTCTGGCCGATCCTTCTTTATTAGTGCTGCAGATAGCAGAACTTTTTACTTCTGGTGCTCTGAGAAGTCCAAGCTTTTGGGAATTGAATTACTCGGGAAGGTAGTTTTAGCTAATTCATTTATTAACTCATTTTCTTAAGTATTGTAGCATTAGATATGGATTGATTCTTCATGTTCATAGTTTCTCCTCTATTTGTGTGGTGTTCTGAATATATTTAATGATTTATAATTTTGGTCATCAAACTGATTTTTGTATGAATCAGATGAAGGATTTGCTCAAGAGGAAACCATCCATTGTTGAGCTGAGTGGCATTAGCAAGTCACGACTTGACTGCTTTGCCACTCAGCTTCGGGCTTTTCTTGTGGGGACAACGGGAGACAGTAGTGGTCGTGATCATTCAGTTTGTGCTTCAACATCTGCCAATTCCGTCTCATGTTGTAATGTTAGTTCCGAAAGTTCACACCCATCATCTTCAAAATTTCCCCGTTCTCGAAACATTGGAAGTCAGACAGCAAAGGCAGATACAACACTTTACCAGAGTATTCTTAGTCCAAGATCAAGTTCTTTTAAAGAGGTTCCTCCAAGAAATTTGTCTTCTCACAGGATTGCTGCCAGGGAGAAAATTAAACGACGAGGTGACAATCATCAGCAAATGGTTGATAACTTGACAAATGATTCAACAAACACTTCAGATTTATCCTCAACTTCTGATCATGACAAAGCATCTGAAGTTACCCAAGCTCTTGCCTTTTCACCAAGTTTTCTGGGATCACTTGGAAAGCTTGGTGTTCCATCAAGCCTTGGGCTGGGTGGGGAGGTCACTCCCTCGGTGTCGCCCCTTTTTTCTCCCTACTACTGTTGGTGTCCCCCAGGGATTTCTTCCTGTCCTTCCATTGCAGCAGCTACGCAATCCCCCAAATCTTCTATTGAAACGTTGCCTTTTCCCTCAGGTGCCTCTTTCCTACCAAGCCCTCTATCAGCTACCTTGTTAGATCCAGTACAGCCTCTTAGTGCTTCAATGAATTTTCCTCCTTTTTTTCCTGATCCACTGGTCAGAATGACATTGCCAACATCTCAGCAGATTCCCACTTTTACACCATTAATGTGTGATCCGATTGTTCATATCCCAGTGATTGATGTGTGCTCTTCAGGTCAGGGCTATTTTGTGAGTGCTGGCCCTGCAATGTCAACTAGTATTCCACCGTTGCATCCAAATCTTGTGAAGCCACTGATTCCTGAATCTGATGCTGTAGTAAAGGGTGCAAGAGAGACTCTAAGATTGCTGATGAGTGGTTCAAGCCAGAACCAACAAATGACTCTGCCCGCAATTTTAACTAATCCCAACGAAAAACAAAATAACATTCTCGTGGCTGGCAGCCGTGGTCTTTACACTGGAACCCGAGATATTAATGTTTTTGCTAACAGCATTGCAGCTATGGGATTAGTATCACTATCTGCGGTGTCCAAGGAAGACAGTGGAAGCTATTCGGAGGTATCTGATAACTACGGGATTATGGAAGAATCAGGGACAAAGTCCAACGATTCAGGTGGAGCCTTTTTGGGTGATGATGGCGGTGCTTCTTTTGATTCAAAATAGTAGTGACGGAAGCAATTATGTTTTTTTTTTTATGTAGATCTCTTTTGTCCAGCAAATGTAGATATGTGCTTTAGCACTTCCGAATGGTTTTAAGGTTCATATTCTCACCATTCAAGCCTTGATATCATGTAGGATGCTTTGATTATTCTTTGTTGGTTAGAAATGTGGAATGTGGCTGAATCAGATCCTTCGCCAGCTGTATATCCGTTTACGGTGCATGTAGTGGTAAATTCATGGAGTGTGGAACTGGAGGATATTTTGTACGTTTTCCTTGACGTCTATGTTTTTTGTGGTTTTAGAGGAGTGCAATAAACGAGGTTTAGGATATACCTTACTGAATTAACTTTAAGGTTGTGTGGTGTCATAGCCGGACTGGTTGTGCACGGAAGAATTTGCCTAAACCTACGGGAAGAATTTGCCTAAACCTATATTCTCATAGTTTTAGATTGGGCCCAATTGATTATACTTGGAATATAGATTCAAACCTACATGCTTATGTTTTTAAGGTGTGGGAAAAAATTGCCTAAACCTATATCCTCAAAGCTTGAGATTGGGCCCAATTGATTATGCTTGAAATATGGATTTAAACAATTGGTTATGTTCGGAACATGGATTTAAACCTAGAGACTAACATTTATAAGGTCGGAATATGGATTTAAACCTAGAGACTAACATTTATAAGGTGTGGAAAGAATTTGCCTAAACCTATATGCTCAGTGCTTGAGATTGGTTATGCTTAGAATATGTATTTAAACAATTGATTATTCCAGACATTTTGTGCCATAAATCTTAGGGCTAAATCGGTGGTGCAAAGAAGAAGAAAGTTGGAAGAGAAAAAAAAAGGAGGTTGTTTCGAGAAAGGTGGAGAAATTAAAAAATGTGGGTCATATAAAAGAAATTCAATATCCATCTTAGTATACATAGCCTTATTTTTTCTCTACTCATCCCTAGATTTGGTCCGAACATATTCTCCTAAAATGATCAACATGACACATTTATCCCATTTTCATTCTTATTAAACTCACAATTTGTATTAAAGATAAATAAAATATCTTTACGATATTATTGATATTTACCTATTAAATAGACTTATCTTATAATACCACACAGCCTTAGACTTCAAGCCGTGAGTCAGTAGGTTTAATTCAATATTCCGAGCATAACCAATCAGACCCAATCTCAAACTGAGCATTTAGGTTTAGGCAAATTCTTCTCGTATCTTACAAATGTGAGCTGGTAGGTTTAAATCCATATTTTGAGCATAACCAAATGTTTAAATCCATATTCCGAGCATAACCAATCGAGTACAATCTCAAGCTCTTAGCATATAGGTCATCTAATGTGGCATTAGTTAAAAATTCTACTGGAAAGTGAAAAATGTGTACGAATTTGAATAAGGCGTGCTAAAAGAAATTTCAGACATTCTGAATTTGAAAATTCATAAATCTTTTGGATTGAGGAATCCGTAAATCTTTCGGATTGAAGAATCTGTAAATCTTCCGGATCCATCAATCCATAACAGAAATTAGGTTTTCAGATTAACAATTTGCTTCTGGAACACCTCCTAATCCGGAAAACATGATTCACTTCTGGATTGATGAATCCGTAGTATACTCTACCACACTATCCTTTTCCAAATAAAAAGGTCAAGGCCAATTTTAGGATTTTTAAAATTGTGGGGTGCATGAAGAAAAATGTAGGGGTGCAGGAAGAAAAAGCCAAATTTAAATCTTTTTCATTCCGATGAAGAAGTAAAGCACATGCCCAATTTTTGCACCATGAGTTTAACAACCTTCCTTTAGACTCACCCCTCAAATGATTTGGATTTTGATAATTTGATAAAATGTTATGATAAAATAATTTGAAAGTTTTGTCTTCCTCAGGTTAAAATTGTTAGGAGTTTTTTTTTTCACCTAAACTTTTTAGGCCATTGTTTCCTACACCATATCATTTATGACATGCACCCAACGCAAAATTTAAAATCCAATATTGCCCTTAATTTTATTTTTGTTTATGGATGCACAAATTTGGAAGTGAGTTTTATACGTTCTAAATTTCAAAATCTGGAAGGTTATTTTTGTATTTCATTTAAGCTTCTGGATGGTTATATCCGAAATTGTGCTGTAAATGGTGTTGAGGATTGAGATCCAAAACTCATTTATGTTTGCTTACGGATCTTGACATCCAAAAGGTCATTTATGCTATTCAGGTAAGCTTTCGGATGATGAAATCTGGAAGTGACATATTAGTTCTAGATTTGTATATCCAAAACTTTATAATTTGACTCACGAATATGAATATCCAGAAGACAAAAATTTTAAAATCATTAAAGAAAAAACAGATATTTCACATCAAGTGTTGGGTGCAAATCTGAATTGATATGGTGCAGGGAGAATCAGCCAACTTTTTATCAAAAACACTGTTTATTGTCAAAGTTAGTGGCCATCCGGATTTCGCCCCCAACAAAAAGTTTTAACTAATTACTTTTTGAACCTATTGAATTCTGATTTGCACCCGATGTTTACGTGAAATAAAAAAAAAAAAAAAGTCCTTAAATACAAGAGAAGAGTGTGAATCAAAATACATTCTATAATTCTTTTTAGGGAATATGTTGGGAATATATTTCTAGATTTTGATTTTTGGAACACTTTCTGGATTTTGAAATTTTTTTCTGGAATATTCTCAGATTTTATTTTACAGAATTTCTTTCCTGAAATGTATATTTTATATTTTTTAATTTTTTTCCAAGATAAAATTTTGATTTTCTAATTCTATTCTACAATTTCATTTTCAAAATATAAAAATCTATTCAGGATTTACTTATTCATAATGTCTTTTTTTTATTTCAAAATGAAAAATAAGAAATTTAAAACTGGATCAGGTGAAGGTTTTAATTGAAATGACACTATCCCATTTAGCTTTCTGGTTTCTTAAAACCCATTTTGTCCTTTGTCTACATATAAATGATTTTTGAATACTCTTGATGTCGTAGAAGATGATGACGTGTTTATTATGCAGGTGTGTGGGTGGGTCCTGAATAATTTTTGAAGTGAAAGTAAATGTATGAGCCTATCATTGAAGAAAACAGAAAAGGAATTGATTATTTGAGAAAGAATCATGATGAAATGTTTTGATCATGGACCCAACCAATTCAATATCTCTTTTCACAATATTCAGTATCAATTCTTCATCAATCATGCTGCCAATAAACAAGGTTTTCTTTAAGCAAACAAAATTGTCTTTCAACATCACAACAATAGAAGGATAACAAAATCATTTTTTAATCAATAATTAGTGGTTTTTAATTGGATTTTTTTATCTTTTAAAAAAGAGTTTGGATCATATATATTTGTGATAGAATACAATAAATTAAGTGCTTTAAATTTATCTTAAATTAAAATAAATGTATTTATTTCAATCATCTAAATTGTAAAACCTTAATAGGTAATTAAATACCAATTTATAAACTATTTAACATTAACTAATTTAGAAATCAAATTTTTTTCTGTCTCTAAAATAGTTTCTAATTTAATCATTATTTTTTGTTTTTAAAAATTGATTTCTATTTCGTAATTTTTCTGTAGTGAGTGATAATAATAATAAACACAAATTAGTATATTAAATCTAAAATTAATCATTTTATAGTAATTAATTTAAAATTGGATATAGATTAATTGATGAAGGGTGTATTTTTTTTAACATTGATAAAGTATTAAAATTTAATTATTTTTCTTTTAAATTGAACTATATTATACTTACACACAAAGTATATTATATTTTCATCCAATAATAAATTGCTATATACAGTAAAATTATAAACTTTGTTATAATAATTACATTGAAAATCATAAATAAAATCACTCTCTTTTAATTGGGTAATGTTTTTATATTAAATATATCAAGGTTAAATTGCATTTTTTACAACTAAAACTTCTATACTTTTTGTGAATTTTACGTTAAATTTCAAATTTCATAATTTTAGCATTGAACTTTTGATCACTTATATTTTAATTTCGCCAATTTTGTTATCTAAATTTACAGTTTTACTTTTATGTTAATTAGATGCTAATTTATTAATAGTATAATAGTGTGATAAATGACGACATCAATTTGTGCTCTGTGTAGGTTTGAGAATAAAATATTATCATGTTATATAACTTTATACGAATATATTAATTATTTTATCGTTATATGGAGGTGAATCCGAATAATATATTATAAATATAAGTTAGGCAAGATTTAAAGTGACTAAAGAAACAAGACTTTAAAATTATTTCCTATAAGAAAGTATAAATAAATCAAACAAATAATTCAATAGAAAAAACTACTTCACATTAGTGGAATATAAAGCATTGTTTGTAAAATTTCTTTATTTTATGGGAGAAAGAATTTTATAAATGGAGGACAAAGCATGAAAGCATTTTAAGTTTTTCTTTTACCTGTGTTTATGATTTTCACAATCTCATAAATTTAATCTCATAAATTTAAATATGTGTACATTAATATATGAAAATTTATTATTCAATAGGTTAATAATAGATGATCACAAAAATTAATTTTCTCCTTCTTGGCATTTTTCTCACTTTTACAAGATTTTCTAATGAAAGAATAAGTATCTTATGCACTTAGTTGAAGGAGTACCAATTTTTCTCTCTTAAAAATCATTAATGTGACCCTCCGTTTCTCTTAATTTTTCATTTCATATCTCATCTATTTTAGAATTTGATCATATCACGTTATAGCTGAGAAATTAAAGAATATTTCTATCCGATCAGATCTTTAAACAGAGTAAGTTCATTTTTACTCTAAATATCATTTGTTCTCTGTTTTTCCTTAAGATTTAGTCATCAATCTTAGTGGGATCAGTTGAGAAGTTTAATCCTACCAACTTATTCTACTATATACTGAACTTTTTGTTTTGTTTAGATAACTTGCATTAGGCCCGTAAATCTTGAAACTTATCCAGACTGTGGGGAATAAAATTCTAGAAGTTGTTTGGAAAGCAAACAATTAAGGTAAGAGAAGCTAAATTTAATTTTTAATAGCATCCTATGCTAGAAGATCTGAATGTGGAGGGGACATGATCCCAAGTTTCATTTTCTCTTGCAGAGATTGTTAGTTGATAAAATTGTTTGATTTTAGTTGAGTGAATTTGTATAAATATTATATTTTGATAGTTTGAAAGTTAAATATTGTTTTGATGTTGGAAAAGTTCTTGAATGGTATAAATTTTTAAAATGTTCTGATTGAATGATATGTATTATATATGAATGATGAAAATTGTATGAAATTGATGTCATACATTTGGGATAATGTATGAGTTGTTATTTGATGGTACTTTAAGTATGAAAAGTCTATGTTTAACGGAGATCATCTAGCTTCACTGATGATATAAGTCATGTAGACTAAGCTATTAGGTGGTGAGAAGTTGAGAGGGAGTTCATACACACCAGGTCCCATTGTAGACCCTCGGTATTGGATGTTTGAACTTATCCTGATCCTTTCTATTGGATTCGCTGATAATCTTTGGATCAGGTGTTAGTCTCTGGTAGGGGCATACTTAATGAGTCTTCCGGAAGACGAAGTGAGATTGAAATGAAATCCAATGATTGTGATTGAAAATAGATCCATGTGTGGTTTATATGAATGATGAAATTGGTATTGAAATTTTACATGAAATCATTTAAAGAAATGTTTATAAATTATTAGTCAAAATTGGTTCTATTTCCATGAATTATGTTATGGATTTTCTTTGCATGAGCTTACCCTTAATTTTCTTACTGTGTTTGAACTGCGATGACTGTACTATGTATACAAGCAGATGATCCTATAGGTGTCTGAGGATCTAAAGAGCTTTAGGGTGTTAATTTTGAAACTTATATTGTAAATATTTGTATTTCTATATGTCCTAATCGTGTATTAGGAATATTTTAAAAAACTCTAAACTTGTATAAAAATATGTAGAACAAGTATTGTAATAGTTATATGTTATTTTTCGGGATGTTACAATAACTAACTAATATTATTTTTTATTTTATTATCTTTTATTATATGGTTCATTTTTTAAACCACATATATAACATGTTGGTTATATATGCATATTTTACATTCTTGGTCAATGTAACAGAATCTACCTTATTGCAAAATGAACCATAAATATAATGCACATAAATATCTTAAATATTGATTATAGACTAATATAATTTTTTTAACAACGTTATTACTCCAATATTAGTGGAATATAAAGCATTTTTTTTAAAACTTCTTTGTTTTCTAGGAGAGAAAGACTTTATAAATGAAGTTAAGGGACAACGCATGGTTGCATCCCCTCAGATAAGGTTTTTATAACAAAGAAAATCATATTGATTCGATATAAAAACATCTAATAATTTATCAATTAAAAATAAAAATATTTGATAGTTTATTAGTGATAAAAATCTTATTTTATAAATTAATTTTGTAGAAGATTGATTTAAATCTTAATAATTTTTAATATAATATAATAGTAATATAAAATTTGTACTAACAGAAATTTATTAGCCATTAGGTCACCTGTTATTGTAACGATATCACAACCCATTAGTGGTCACTCCCTGCATGTGAGGAGACAGCATAAGTAATAATGGTCTGAGCAATCTGTAGGGAAATTTGAGAGAAATGCAAGAACATGACATAATTGTTGATTTATCTCTAATTCCGAAGGAAACGATGTTTCAGCACAAATTGAATGGACAAAAGAATGGTAGCCCCGCCAAAGAAGGACTTATTTCGACCAAATTTGGATAAGCACGGCACAGGTTTTAATGTCTGAATCCGGTTCAAAGACCACACTTGGCACAAGTTGGATCTTGGAGTCCTCTGCATGGAGGACCACATGCTTTAAACCAAAGGGCACCTAGCACTTGGAGACACTTTTCTTTCATGATGTGCATATTCATCATCTATGTTCATTGTTCATCAAACTTGTCTCAAAGATATATAAGAATAATTATAAAATATTTAATTTCATCATTTTATTAAATAATTATTTTTAATCATTCTCACTTTTCTTTACAAGGTTGGATTTCTCTTAGAGTGACTCCTTCTATCTTCATCTTTCAATCTTTATGGCCTTCAGGTGTGGTGATCTTCGGTTGTTTCTTCCTTTCTTCGAGATGAGATGAGTAAGGGGAAATGTAAAGACACTCTGACAATCAAATTAGTCCAAGTACAATATGCATGTGAGTTAAGAGTGAAAAATTACCTTTGACGTTGAGTCTCCTCTAGTACTTATACCTTTAGATGAGCCTCAACTATTATGGACTTGCTCGTGAGTCTAGTGAAGAGTCCAATCATGCCTTAATTATAATTTACTACTAACCTAACTTAATTACGATAATTATAAATTTATCAACTATATTTAAATTAAAATAGTAATTTAGCCTTGACTATTCAACTATTTGACCATATGAGCCTTCTCCATAATTCAGTATACAATCATGTATGTAAGGTGTTATTTAATTCCATTTTCATTTTTAAGAGGTGTAGCATTGCAAAAACTCAAAAGCAAGTCATATATTTAATGAGTAAAACCTTTAAAATATCTCACTTCCAATAAGGTGTAGAATATGAAAATGCTGGACAGCCATATGAAGTAAACTAATTAGATACTTTGTTAATATATCTTTTCTTGTTGCATACCGTTATGAAAAGTTAAAAATTATATTATTTTCATTTTTTGTAATTGAGTTCTAATTTGTAGATATTTGTTATTCTTTAAAGTTTTTCTAACGGTTGTGAATAATGTACTTTTACTTAAGATAATTTTTTTAGTAATCAGTAGACTTGGTGAATTTGATTTCAAAGGGTAGTTTTTTTATTAAATTTATTCTCTTTAATTAAGATGACTCAAAACACAACTCAATCTCGCCCATCCAAGGTAAAAAGATTGATGTGGGTAGCAGAGAAAAAGTTTTTCTCTTTGCTACTTTTTCTCTCTATTTTTTTTTTCAAAAAACAAAAAGAGGACAAAAAGTGTCGTATTTGATACTGTGACCTATGAAAAGAATCTTGACAAGTGTCATTGATTGTGTTGAGTTAGTGTGTCCGAATGAATGGTGTTGGATGGAGCCAAACTGCACACTATGGTCGTGGAAAAGTGAGGTTTTTGTCTCCTAACCTTCTATATCCTTCTGCAATGGAATGCGCCAAAATGAGTTACGCTGAAAGCCTTGGAGATTCAACAATATTGTCGCATGTTGTTCCTGTTTTTTTTATCATCATATCCATTGGAGATCACATATTGTTGTTAAGATCTCACATCGACTAAATATTAGAGTCTTTCATAATATATAAGTGGAAGCTAACCTTACTTCATTGAACTGGTTTTATGAGGTTGAGTTAGACTTAAAGTTTATTTTGTAATATGGTATCATAAACATTTCGAGCTTATCCTAACGAGTGTTTGTGTTGGACCTATCGTGTCACCCGCTATCGGAAGGAAGCAATCAAATAAAGAATTCTCACAAAGGTTTCAAGTTATGAGATTCAATATTAATACTTTGATTACATATTATTAAATCGTGATTACTAAAAATAGGAGAATACGATATGACTAATTAATCGTGCAAGATTTGAATTGTTCATAAAATCTAATAACTATTATTATATGAAGAATTTGTGATGTACGTTTGTGGAAGTCAAGATTGGAATAAAATAACTTTTATTTTAAATATCTAAGCATAAAACAAAATAGGTGATAAAATTCAGCAAGTTTATAAATCATTAGCCCAACTAACTCACAAGTGGATCTAGGAATGGGCCCATGCATGGGCCCACGATAGCCCGCTCTAGATACGCCATGATGTTAAGGCATGTAAGTTATTAAATTTTCAATTTTTTATAATTAAACTCTCTCGTCATCCTAATTTTGTTTATTATATGTTAACCACTAAAAAAATAATGAAAATAATCCTGATTTATTTTTTATTCAAATTTTGAGATATTTAAAATATTTGTTACTCTCTTTGTCTTTTAAATAGAAATTGTATGACAATTCTGCTGTAAAATATTCATGTAATTACCTACTAATTTTATTTCACTTTTTCCAACCTCGTTTGCCTTATATTTAAATATTCGAACTTAACTTGGGCTTTCTTTCTAGGAGGAAACTTATTCCTTGGTATATTTGTATTGCTATATATTAAGAAGAATAAATATTAATTAACGGATAAAAAGTTAAAAGTAACATTATTAGATGAATATACAGTGGATGCAAACATAAGCATACCTATTGTGAAATTGAATTTTTTTTTTTAAATATAATATCACTGTATATTAGTACATATTTTTAAACGGGATTAATTGAGTCTATCGTTTCCTTTTATTTCATGTTCACTATTAGGTCTCCTTTTATTTTCATGTTTGATGTTATTGGTGTAAACATTTAATGTTCTCTATATGAAATATGTTACAAATCCTATATCATGAACCTGTTGAAATCGAATAGATAAAGTTTAGAAAAAATAAAAAATATTTCAATAAAAAAGATTTATTACTATTTGATACTTTTATGAATGACAAATATGATTTAAAATGGATCACTTTTAATAATTGTTTATCCTCGCTTTAACTATGATTTAAACAAATTTTTATTGATCATGACTACCATATAAAAATATAAATTAAGAAAATAACTTAGAACCAAAACTGCACACTAAAATTTACATCGTTGTAAAAAGAATTAATTGACCGACGACAAAAGTGACAGAAGATTTAACAATAAAAAACACATCATACTAATTGAAACCAAACGAATTATAATGAAATAATCTTTCTAATTAAATGTCAAATAGTCCATCAAATATTTTTACTAATGATAATTAATCCTTATTAATTTAGCGGTGGAGGATCTTATTGACAAATCCATGGATTTTGTGGCGGACCCCAGAGAGAACTACCGTAATTAAAAAAATATTTTAGTTCATAATCAAGCTACAAATATTGCACATAAAGTAGACTTTACTAGTTTAGAAAGATATGATTAGATTTTTAACACAATTGATGTAACATTAAGGATATGTTTGATCACGCTCAAAAGTTGTACGTGGTTTAGAAATTGAAGTTAAGAATAATTTATACACAATTTACATCAGAGTTTTGAAAATAGTAACAATGATTAATTCTAACATATTTTCTTAATAAGATGAAACCCAATAAATAAATATATATATATATATATATATATATATATTTATTTATTTATTTTTTTCCGTATATAAATATAATTTCACATCGATTGGGAGTGGAGATTAATAACAGTATAAATACACATTTCTGCATTAATCTATCGAGATATCTTTTAAGAACAAAATCATGAAACACCGATCTCCAAAGACAATACTTTTAAATGCAGTGATGACTCTAACTATATTATCTATTGAACTTGATATCAGAACAATATTAAATTCAAAAAAATAATTATGATGAATTAATGTTAAATTTTATTCTAACAGATTATCTTATCTGACGACTTACATTTCACTTTAAATTAAGTAAAAATATGAGACTATAAATTATTTAGAGATTTGTATTTAAAATATGTAACCATTCAGGTAAGGTAATGATATGTTAACATTATATGTACTAAACATTTACTTCACATACCGATAAATTAATATTTTAATTATATTTAATTTATTTTTTAATTTAAAATATTATTATATTATTATAATAGAATGTCAAGTGTATGTATTTTATTTTTTTATGTCAACGAAATCTTTTCCTATCTATTCACCCATCCTAATATTTAAAGAATATAAGAGGAATTATAAAAGTAGCTTGCATATATGTTATTAATATAAAAGGACCATAATGATAGGATGAGAATTAAAAAAAATATATTTAAATAACTATAAATAATGGAAACTAACTAACTAATCTCAACTAACAATTTATAACCTGACCGTGTCAATAGTGGTTGTTTATGGGCCATCAAAAGCAATTGAAGTAACAAGTACAACAAATATAGTTCTAATTAGATGCTGGCGCAATCCATGATTAGTGTTCCTTGGAGATAGCTATAGTAATTTTTATGATACAAGTGTATTTTCTCCCATTGGAGTCACGGTCCAACACATACTACTTTATGATTTAGATCATCCCATTTTTAAAAAATGGTTATTTAAATAAAAGTAAATTATTTTTTCTCACTTGTTTGACCTGATGTTTATATAGGTCAACGTGAAGTTGATTCAGGCTAATGATTTCATCAATTTATTCTTTTATGTTAATTTTTTTGTTTTAGTTTTTACTAATTTGATTTTATATGTATATTGATTAAGGTCGGATTGACTTGTAGGTTAATGAGTTTACTTTTTTATTTTTATGTTAAAATTTTGTGTTTTCAATTCTTATGTTGCTATTTTTTTTTGGCTTTAATTAGAGTTGTTAATTTCATATTGTTATGAACTTTTTTATATTTTTTAATATTATATATTTTAATTATATATGTTATGGATATGAGAAATATTAATAAAAAGATGCAAAGATCAAGATGTATAATATTGTTCATAATTCATCTTGTTGTTGAATATTAAATTTAAATTTTAGACATTATTATATCATAAATTTTTTTTGTATGGATAGATCAATTTTTACAGTTCTATATATAGTGTATATGACCTTTTTATATACAGTGTATATTATTATTGTTTAAGACTTAATAATACTTGTAATAATGATCATCTTCCTATACAAGATGTAATGGTCACATCCAAATAAATTATCTTACCTATTATACTAAAACGAGAATCAAATAAGATAAAACTATTTCAAAGCTAACAAATCAACTAATCAATATATGCATCTAAATGATCAATTACCTTAAGAAAAATGTATTGCATGACCTTTCTACTTAAAATATTGATATTAATCATAACATTAATTAAATGAAATATTATTATAAGTGAGTAATTTAATTTAAAATCAAATGTGCTTTAAAAAAATTTAAAACTTACCTTTTTAATAAGTTTTTCATTTCATTGTTAGGTTTGGAGTTTAATGAATGAAATCACACAAAAATTAGTCCCAATTATCATGACAATTAATTCCTAATGGAATATACAATACGATGACAAAAATTAATTAATTAGTGATATAAATAGCATTACTACAAAATAATAAATTATTGAAAACTAATCAATCTACATATGAAGTTAAACATATATTGTTTTAGACAAAAGGATAAAGGAGTAGGCAACCTTCTGGCCAAAACACTCAAGATAGTCGAGAGTGAGTGTACCCTCAACTAATGTGTAAAAGATTATCTTCCCCTTTGTTCTCTATGGTATATATTGATAGAGCCTGATTATGGTCATGATTCTACCTTAATTGAGCCATTAAGACTAATTAATTTAGAATCCCCTGACCCGTGTCAAAATAGCGTCATGTTTGGGAATATTATTCTAAAACCGATCGTCTTCGTTATAAGTCGATTATAGAGCTATCACCCTAAAAATATATTTTTTAAGTCATTTCAATCATGTGTTGTGTTGGAGTATTATTTGGTCTCTACCACAATCATCCTATATTTATGAATTAATTGAGACTTATACCTTTGTTTTTCGTTTATCGGTACATAATTTGTCCATTTACCTAAATGGATGAAATAAATACATTAAACATAATTGTTAAAATATTAGGAACATAATTAAATAAAATCATAATTTATATTGTTTATAATTGTGTTAAAAAAATGTTGAATATAGAAGTTCCTGCAATGATATCTAATGCACCTGATAGAGAAATATACGGTGGGAGAATGTAATTATCCACTCTGAAAACTCTATCATTGCACTGTAGTTACAAAGTTTCATTCCTTATGATGATAATACGGTTAAAAGATGAGATATAGAATTATATTCAACTTTTGTCATGTTGCCATCATCATCACTAATGGGTTGTCTCCTACCATGAGGTACAACCTGTGTCTCTTGTCAACCAACCGAAAAAATGAAACAAAGTTAATGCAACATTGACGAGTGAATATCTTTCTTCACATTGAAATTTCCTTGATCAAATGTCATGGTCATGCCAGAATGTATCCAATATATCTTCTCCACTAATTAAACCTCCATATTGGACACAAATGCTCGAACAACAACATTTTAAGCTTCATTAATCACCACTTACATCTAATATGATTGTAAAAGAATGTCATTGATGGTTAACTCTCCCTCAAATTTTATTCCAATTGCCACTACATGCAAGAGATCATCTTCAAGATTTAACTCACTAATTTGACATACCAATATGAGTGTGCTCCATTGAGGGATCTTAAGCAACAAAACTTCGTTGGTGCTAACTCAAATAACCCCACATACTATATAAGGTGTTACTTGAGTCTATTACTGAGAATGAGCCAAAGATTCAAATTTATCATCTCTTGTTTCACGGACTTTCGGGTTTGATTCATTTTTTTGTTCAAACTACATTTTCATCCTCTAAAAGTTCTCGTACCTCAAAGACTTACCGTTATTCCTTTGTTATGGTGCACCAAACAATCACAAAGGGCCCAACCACCACCAATACATACGCACATCCTAGGTGCTCTAGTTTTTTATTGGCTTAATTACTATATCCTAACATTAATAAAGGGGTCTTGGGTGGTCTATTATATAAAGTAATCTTACGACATAAATAGTGAATAATTATACCCCTAGCTACTTCATATATTAGTCATAGGGACTAAAGAATACTGCAATAGATTGTAACACTTACAATCTTATCAACAACTTATTATCCAACTCTATGCAGTGAGTTGTAAAGTTTATGAAATGTTATAGGATTTTTGTACCATCAAAATCGTTAATGTTTTGCTTTTTTGTTTTAAGTAAGGACTCGTAGTTTGTAATCAAATATTAAATTTCTACACTTAGCATGTGTATATGATTGATGAAAATAAAATGAAATCCAATTATTTTAAACTCAACTACATAATAAAGTGTATGTTTTTGAAACAGATGTGAGAAGATGTTACCAAAAGTGGACATTTTGTGTGTAAAGCAGATCCAGGAATTGAGCCAACAGTTATGGTTATTAACATAATAATCGATTTTCAACATCAATGACAGATGATAATCAATTCTAGCTTGTGTATAATATCCATGATATTTGATTTTTAATATTAGCAGAACTTCATAATCGATTCTTCCTTCTGCATGGTATACATGGTAATCGATTATTAAGTTAAACAAAATCCTACTTAATAGATTATTCGTTCTTTATATGATGCATGGTAATGGTAGTTTATACATTTTTCAATTTTATTTTTTTAATGTTCAAACACAAAACCTCTCTCAAACAAGCAATGGGATTTAAGAAACTTGTGAAAGCTTTCTAGACAAAGGAACCAAGCTCTTAGGACAAGGGCACAAGCTCTATAAAAATCTCTATTGCTTTGAAATATAATATAGGTATTAAAAATTTTAAAATATTTACTCTCATTGATAATTGAAAAAATCTACTTTAATTTTGATTTTTTTTTCAAAAATAAAATATCAATAACTAATAATTATAATTCAATAATTAATATTTTTCATGAAAACATTTATATATTGTTTGTGATTGAAATCCTCACAATTAACCATAAATTCAATTTTAACCACAAAATAAAAATATAAAGTATTTATCTCAAATATTACACAACTAAAAACTTCTAAATAGGACACATCAATTTGATCGACTAAAATATTTATTCCCAAAACAAAACTCTAAAGGATGGTTGAAGAACTGTCACAAAGGTGCACAACTTGATCTTTGCTGGAAAAGATAAAGATGAGATCAAAGTGTCGAATGCATTAACTAAAGAAGTAATAGTGATGTACATAAAAAAAATCATTAATAAATATTATTTTTAAAATATTTTATATTTAACCATAATTATATTTTTAGTTATTTATTTTTATGATATCAAATTTTATGAAAAATGTATATTTTAATTAATTGAAATCAATAAACTAAATTATATTAATAAAAAATTATAATGAATATAAATTTGTTATTTTTAGTTATACTAAGTTCATGTATCACATCCTGCATGTCTCACATGTCAACGACATCATCTTATTGGTTTTTATGAAGAAATAAATGCACTGCCATACGTGGCTCTGTTGTTTGTGACACGTTTCTCCTTGGAAATGAAAGTTCATCAAATAGTGTACAAAGAAAAAAGTATTAAATAATCCTGTATTCAATCCTAATAAATTTTTAACTGTCATACATTTAAACTTTTCAATTTAAAGCATTGATAAAAAATTAATTACATGTAAAGATTGATTTCTAATCATAATAATCTAAACCGTTTATTAATTTATCTTATAAAAAAGTAACTTATTTAGTTTATATTGTTTACTTTACTTTTAATCATAAGCTATGGATGTCTCTTAACTATATTCAATTAGTTTATTTTAATTTTAATTGTTCATCACTGCACTTCTTTTGTTATCTTTCTCCAAGAGCTTCTACGTTTTTCTATTTTTTTATTTAAAAATATTTCTATCTTTTTACTAATATTTAGTATTTGATATTTGTTTCTAATTATTATTAGAAACTCAATATGAAAAGTCATCCAAAATTCCAAATGCAGTATTCAAAGTGATGACTGCACAAAAAGGAAAATAAAACTCATTATGAGGGTTCTTCAAAAAGTATGATACATATATTTGATATTTGTTTATTATTAGATTAGATTATAAAAGTATCAAATATAATATTTTAGATTTTTAATTATAATTATCTTATTAATTATAATTATTTTATCAATTAATATTTTAAATTTTTAATTATAATTATCTTATTAGTTATAATTATTTTATCAGTTGTAATTACTCTATTAATATCAATTATTTTTTATTTTTTATTATCTTTTTATGTCCTATATAAATATAACACTAATAATACTAATATTTATTAACATTATTTTTGAACTTTTACATAATTCAACATTTGAAATGATGTTTAGGTTTAAAAAAAGAGAGTTCACAGATCAAATAAACACCGTTTTCCTGTATATTATAAAAATAGATTTTAATCCTTTTATATAGAATTTTTTTGTCATACTTCTTTTGGTTTGCTTTCTCTTCTTTCTATTGTACCATCAATTTTATTCATATTTTTTCCAAGTTTAAACTTTTCACCATTTTTATTGTTTTGAATTTAAAAATATAAAATATTATTAGTTTTAAATAAATATATAAAGTATTACATAAAAATATTGTAATACTCCAAAAATTGATATATTTATCTATTATATATACTTTATATTGAGAAAAAATTAATTTTCTTTTTCTAGATATTTATATTCATCATTAAAACAAATAATCTAAACAACTACGCAAGGTTTCGTAGTAACTAAAAAACTTTCATAATAAAAAAAATAATAATGATTTATTTCATCAAACACATTTTCATAAATACTTATAATATTTATATCAAGCACATATATTCATTTATATAAATCAATTAATTTTTATTTAACTCATACTAAAACCTACAAACACCAATTATCACAAGACATTCTCTAATGCCTAAACCTACAACATCACATCATCACATAAACAATAGATATTTTTTAAATACAATGTGTTGAATTTATAATCTAGAGATTATAGAGATTATGTGCTTATCTTATGGTCTTTTTAACACTTGATAGAGGTAAAACAAATTATGTGATAAGATATGTTAATCTGAGTTACAAGACTCAATTCACTTTCAAATGGCAAGCTAATTCGTAAAAACTTTCATAAATTTTCACACTTAATACATTTCTTTATGGAAGTTCACTAAATAATAAAATATGGATAATCCATTTGTCGACATTATAAATTCAATAAATTAATCACAAATTTACAATAAATTAAAATATGAATACTTAAATTATTCAAATAAAACAAAATAATAATAATTAAAAGAGTCTTCACTATATATTGATAAGGCTAGTAAGTAAAAAGTTATGAGGATGAAGAATGTTATTCTGTTTAGTTTCTTAAATCATCTAGTAAAAACATTTTCAATGAAAGCTAATATGATTTTATGCCATTTAGATTATGAATTTTGTGAATAACAAACAATAGGAATAAAAAAAATTAATCCATTAGAAGAAATTCTTCTCATGAAACTCATAGAAATCATTAGGATATGTCTCCAGAATTGTAAGCAAAAAAGAACAAATCAAGCTCTTAGAATATTTTCAATGGGATTAATAAAGTGATTTGAATTTAAAAGCATATAAAAAAAATTAAAAGATGGAAGAGGTAGGAGGAGAAAAACACGCCACTCTCATAAGAAAATTAATGTAAAAAAAATCACCATTTGAATTTAAAAGACTCAAGATATTTTTTTTTTTGAAAGGAGACTCCAGCTTACAAATGGAGAAAAAAACTTGGAATTACTTTCATTCATTTCACAAGTTTGTTAGCTGAATTTTTTTTATTCTTGTATGAGATAACTTAGAAGATGAAAATGAGATAACTTAGATTCTCGTTTGGAATATAAAAATATTAGGTTTTGTCTAGTTAACACATATTTATTTAATCAATACCTTTATTTTTAAAAGTTAGTCTGATATTTCATTCTATTAAAAGAATGTATATATTTTCTATATTTTTATTTATAAGAAAATTACAAAAAATGTTTTTAATATCTTTTAACTTTTTTTATGCATGTAACTCTTATAAATATGTGTGTCTTTTTAATAAGATTTTTTGAAAGAGTACCGATATTTTGACACTTCAATTTGCGTAAAAAAACTATCACAAAAAAAATTCACTAACCTCTTCGCAACCGTCCACAACCTCTCTGCACTTCGTCCGCAACCGCTTCGCACTCACAAATTCCCAAACCGCGTTTGACCAACACCCAAACTCCACTAGGGTTCAGCGGTTTCTGAAACGAAATTCACCCACACACCACTAGGGTTGAGCGATTTCGCCAAACAAAAACATTTTCGGACTCCGCCACACTCCGCTGCACCGTCCTCACTTTCTTAGGATTCAACGTTTTTGCGTTGCAATTCTCAAGTTTTTTTCTCAAACTTCTTCTCTTTCCCCACTGCACCTCTCAATAGGGTTTTTTTGAAAACAAAATCCCGTGCTATTTCATTTGACAAAAATGTCCCTTACCATGTCAGCTTCACAGCCACCTCAGCAAGATGTAATCTGCAAGGTGTAATCTGTGAGAGTGTTGAAAAATCATTTTTCTTTCTTGAATTGAAATCAATCCATGTACTATTCCTTAAAAAATGTGTGCAGTTTATCCTTACCACCCATTTTATTATTTAAATTTTTGTTAATATTTGATTGACATGAAAGTATGCATCAGTGGTAAAAATTCATGCACGTGAAAAAAATAACTTGATCCAGAATTTTCCTTTAACGGAATCAATTCCATTTTATTGCATCAAATCTCAAATCATAAACAGATCCATTTATTCTTGTTGCCTTTTCCATTACTTTTCAGAAAAATTCCACTGGGCTCCTCATGTTTTAAAATGTCTTAAGAGAAGAAGGAATATTATTGTATTATACAACCAGGGCTTTAGATAAAAGTGGCATAACACACTATTTATATTAATTTTTACTTGATTAAAATAATTTTATCATCATTTTATAAAATGTATTTCGTACCAAACAAGATTTCTTAATTTTAAAGTTATCGTTTAACTCTTTAACTAAAAAATAACTCTATAACTCTTTTATTCAATAATAACAGTAGAACTCTTTAACTCCTGTTCTTATAAAAATATTTATTTTTTATATTTTTAAAAATTATAATTATTTTAATACGCATATGCTAACTTTCCGTTAGTTTTAAGAAAGAAAATAAAATAAAAGATAAAATTAATTGTTCCATAACTAAAATTAGTTTATAAAATGTTAATTTGTAAATATCATTTTGGCAAACGGTACGTTAATAAGGATATTTTAAAATAAGAATTAGGCTAGACCACAATTAATAAGTTATTTGATATAATAATAATAAAATAAAGTAGACCTCACTAATTAAAAAAAATATTAATTTTTGCACCAGTTCATTCACATATGTTAACAACTCTAAATTAATTTTGACTGCCTATTCTTAATAACCCAATGGTAGATACATTGAATCAATTTTCATTAATTATTAGTCATGACTTAACCTTAAATATGTATTTAACACGTTAAACAAATCATTAAAGCATGTGTTTTTGTGATGAAAACCTTTTTTCATTTGATTAAAGTAAGGATTTGAGTGATTATCAAGATACATTTCATTAAAATAAGGGTTAAAGTGAGAATGAAGATACCTTTAAGATAGTTGCAGAAATTAATCATTTTAATAACTAATTACAAGTAAATTTTATTGCTGTTATAAATCATAATAAGAATAGGTTTTTGGATAATCATTGTAAAAAGTGGTGTTAAGATAATTATTTTATTTAGAAGAAAAATAATAATTTTCACATATAAAATATATTGTTTATTCTTTATATTAAATATATAATGTTTTAAAGGTTACTCGTGTTCATCCAAAATAAGTATTCAAAATTGTATTTTATAAAATATGTAAAGATGATATAACCATTCAACTATCATATAAAAAATAATATATATATATATATATATTTATAATTTCTAAATCAAATTTATTTAAATTTAACAATCAACATCATTAATATTAACTATAGGTAAAAGGCATTAGTATTTTAAAATATAATTTGAATAGGAAAGATACAAAATTAGCATTTATTGTTTGATGAATCTGAAATGATTTTCCGTCAACCCTTCAAGTTTGGATTTGGACTCATGACACAGGAGAGTAGAGAAAATGGTGTTTCCAACAGTAGCAAATGTGGTGGGGAACAGATGTTTGCTAGGATATGTTGTACATGACAAATTTTTAAGAGCTGTTCCTTCCTATCATACTTGTTTTAATAACGGACAAAAACATGATACAATATTTTTTTTTCTTAAATTTTATAAGATGATCTATGTTTTTTTTTTTATAATAATACCCATTTCTTTTCATGTTTTGTTCGTTTCTTAATGGCTATTTACTCATCCAGAATAATATAATACTCATGGTAATTTGGTAAATGCATGTTAGACCCACATTATAATTTCAAATCATGATGTTTTTTTTTATATTTCAGACAGAATCTCAATAGAACCTAAAACAAATCGCTGTTTAAAAATAAATTCAGAACTTGCACCAATATTAGTCATAGTATATTTGTTAGGTATAATTACTATTTGGCACATGAAAGTACCGATCTAAACTCGTATGAAAGAAGTAAATGTGAATGGAAGTGATTTTTTGTTATATTTAATTTGTAATGAAAAGGATTTCTTGACTAACTAAACATTTTGTCACCAAGGTGTGATGAATAAAAAATAATCTTCCATGACAACCACTAGATGTAATCATTTTGTTAAAATTGAGTTAGTTTTGAGTGCAGCATCATTTATCAGACCAAACAGCCGCTCCAACATATTTTTATAATATTCCCCTACAAGCATTCCTATCTAAGACACAAAATCTAAATTAAAAATGAAAATAAAAATAAACAAAACACAGTTGTAAGAATAAAAAAAGAAAAGATGGTTGTGAAAATAATATGTTTTTGTAGAATTTGGTTTTACATTATTGGGAAGTGAGAGGGCAAGTTTTGTCGTTTTGGTGGGTTTATAGTTTCTACCTTGGTCTCTCAGTCTCTCACCCATCATCCTCACCTCTGCTTCCTCCACTTTAGTTACAAAACAATGATAATAAAAACAAGTGTACTCAAATTCTGACCCCTACTTTTGGTTTTTTATTTTTCCTTCTCTCTTCTCATATAATAGGACCGATCCAATCCCCTTCTCACAAACTGTTACAACTGTCACCGTCCGATACTCCCACATCCACCCAATCTCTACCGTCCCCTCGTTCACCCTTCTGCTATGTCTTCCCCTTACCCTCTTTCTTTCTTCCTCTTCGATTGGCTGGTTCCGCGGTACGGTTCCGATGCGATTGGCTCGTTCTCAGTGTCAAATTCCTGATTCCTCTTATCTTCATCGTTCATCGCACTGCCGAATCTTCCTCTTCTGTTATTCCTCCTTTCCTATTCTGTTATTCCTCTTTTTTTCACAATCCCTGACACTTTTTCTAACCTGAACCGGACCGATCGGGAACTTGAGATCTACTAAACCGGAGGCGCCGCAGCCATGGAGGATCGGGACTCCAGCCGGATGGCAACTGCTACTAAGTTGTCGGACGTGGTGCTGGACTGTGTGATGCCGTACATCCACGACCCCAAGGACCGGGACGCGGTGTCGCAGGTGTGTCACCGGTGGTACGAGCTCGACTCGCTCACGCGGAAGCACGTTACGATTGCGCTCTGCTACACCACCACACCGGACCGCCTCCGGAGGCGGTTCCCGCACCTAGAGTCCCTGAACCTGAAGGGGAAGCCCCGGGCAGCAATGTTCAACCTCATACCAGAGGATTGGGGAGGTTTCGTTACACCGTGGGTTAAAGAGATCTCTCAGTACTTTGATTGCTTGAAGTCACTTCACTTTCGCCGCATGATTGTGACGGATTCCGATCTTCAGGTTCTCGCTTGCTCACGCGGTCACGTACTTCAGGCGCTCAAGCTCGATAAGTGCTCCGGATTCTCCACCAATGGCCTTTATTTTATTGGTCGCTTTTGCAGGTGATTTTCCTTTTCTTTTCTTCTTTACTGTGTTTTGCTGCTTGTCGTCCAACTATGGGGTGAACTAGTTCTGTTTTTTTCTGGTTTTCATTACTTTTGTGTTGTTTAGTAGACTACTTCTGAAAATCAGGATTGTTCATGCTTGTGATTCGTGGAGCAGTTTCACGCTTGAGAGTTTGTGTTTTCATTTAATGTTGCATTATTCTGGATCGGGCCCTTAAAAAAACTGAAAATTATTTGAACTTGAAGAAATACTTCTACTAGATACTACCAATTTATAACCTTTAACTCTGTTTACTCTATTTATCAAGTTTGGTGGATTCATGGAAATAATAAAAATTGAATAAATATTGGTAATTTTGATGTTTTTTTGGGACAATTACTTCAGTGTGTAAGTCTATGATAAGTTTCTATATACGGAATGTTTGTTGATTAAAATCATACCAACCTATTTACAACATTCAAACATAAGTTTTTAGTAAATTTGTTGATTTTTTATATATTTAAAAATCATATTAGTGATGATTTTCAATAGGTTGATAAATTTCTACTTGGTTGTCTGTATTTTATATTTTAAATAGAAATTAAACTCTGATAAGAAGTTTATCAATGCAATTTAACATATTTTAAGAAACCCTATATGAACAAAGAACAAGAATAATGACATAATTAAGTTGTGTATCAAGATGGACAATGTTTTAATTGGTAACGTCAGGTGTTTTAATAATTGAGATATTTCTTGGTTTTATAAATTCTTTATCCTTCTTTGTAATGACACGTGGTGGTGTTGTAGTTGGTTTTGCAAATCCTCTAACTTATTCTGCAGTTCACATATTGTTTGGGAAGAAGATTTGTTTTTCCTATCCTTTTTCCTAAGATGCTATGTGCCATTTTACTGTATTATTTGTTATTGGTGAGGAGATCTGAGAGTTGGTCCATCTTTTATGAACTTGAAATGAATTGGCTCATTTAATGCTGCTGGAGTTTCTAACATGTTCATATAACCATTATTAATTGATAATTGATGAGCTAGTCTAAGGAAGATGGAATTCGTATAAAAAGAAAAAGAAAAAGATCATGAAGGATATGGAATTCCTTTAACTTATTAAAACCAGGAAAATCAATAACTTATAACCTATGAGGAAGATAGTTGGCGAAGTGCTTTGAAATACATAACTATAATATTGTGAAATAGAATTAAACTTGTGTTCTTCCTTTCTTTTAGTCTGGACATAACACGCATAAGGTTCATGGCATATAATTCAACTTCTAATCCCTATTAAATGAAAATTGTTTTTCCTATCTAATTGTAATACTATAATTATGTTTGTAACTTGTTTATTCTGATTTTACCACCAATAACTTGCCACATTTTCCAAGTTGTGTTTAATTCCAAGTCTATACTCTTTTGCACTCATTAACTACATTATTCAGGTTGTGATTTTCTTTTATTATAATTAGATATAATTATGTTTGTAATTTGCTTATTCTGATTTTACAACCAACAACTTGCCTCATTTTCCAAGTTGTGTTTAATTCCTAGTCTATATTCTTTTGCACTCATTAATTACATTATCTAGGTTGTAATTTTCTTTTATTGCAATTAGATGTAATAGTCTTTGTAACTTGTTTATTCTGATTTTACTACCAAGAACTTGCCTCATTTTCCTAGTTGTGTTTAATTCTAAGTCTATACTCTTTTGCACTCATTAATTACATTATTTAGCTTGTGATTTTCTTTTATTGTAATTATATTTTTTGGTGCTTTTATCTCAATTATGAAATAGAGAAACATTATATGTTACAATATTCTCCTATCAATACTTATTAAATAAAATTCTCTTACTAATGTTTTGCCTTTGCTAAGCATTCATGTAAAGAATATAAAAATAGAAATATGTTATTGAGAAAGAAAGGAAATTAATGATTTCATTAGTTCTAATATAATGAATATTTACTTTACCAGTATAATTTTTTCACTTTTTTTATCTCTATAAAATTTCTAGAAAGTATTAAATAAAGAAACATGCATTCAGTATATTGAAAATGTAGTTTTGATAATCATAAATCTCGAGAGTAATAGTTAAAGGATCATTAAAATAATTTTTTTTATTGGGAACTAATGTATAATTAACATAAATTTTTAGACTTTTTAATAAAAAAAATCACGTTTTAATTCTTTCAGTATTTCTTTTAGAGTAATGACTAACAAAATCATTCAACACAAAAAAAGTGTTAATACCTTTTTCATGTAATAGACAGCAATATAAGTAAGAAATGTTATAGGGGATCTAATAAACCTCAGTCGTTCACTTTACTTCTATTTTATCCATTGAATTAGTCATTCAAACTAAATGTACTTTTTTTAGGAGGAAGGGTCACCTGTGGCTAGACATTGATTTTTCAAGTATGGAACGTATGCCTGTTATTATAAATTCGTGGGGCTCTGACAGTGACATTTTCTTTTTGGCAGGAATTTGAGAATCTTGTTTTTAGAGGAAAGCTCGCTTGTTGATGATGATGGTGACTGGCTCCATCAGCTTGCTTTGAATAATACAGTTCTAGAGACACTAAATTTTTACTTGACTGATATTGCCAATGTCAGAATCCAGGACCTTGAACTTATAGCCAGAAATTGCCCCAACTTAAGCTCAGTGAAAATTACTGATTGTGAAGTATTGGATTTGGTGAACTTCTTTCGACATGCATCTGCTCTAGAAGAATTTTGTGGAGGTTCCTACAATGAGGAATCAGAGAAGTACGCTGCTATATCATTGCCAGCAAAATTAAGTCGTTTGGGTTTGACATATATTACAAAGAATGAAATGCCCATAGTGTTCCCTCATGCAGCCTTACTGAAAAAATTGGATCTTTTGTATGCAATGCTGGATACAGAGGACCACTGTACGTTAATCCAAAGGTGCCCTAACTTGGAAGTACTTGAGGTAAGTTTCAATTCAAGAACATTCTCATTATATTTGCGATGATTTATTAATATTTTGGCTTGTCTTAATTTCTTTGATCTAGCCTTTTCCACATTTACCAATCTACCTATTGATGTTTTATAAATGCTTGATTTAAAAGTATAGCCCAGAAGGCCAAACGCTTGACATAGATTAAAGCACACATGATATTGTAAAAATAATAAAATGAATGAAATAGATACAGAGATTAAAGTGCACGTGAAATTGTAAAATCAATCAAATGGTGGATATTACCTAGAGACAGTAGTTTATATTGACTAATAGAACACCATTTGAAATATTGATGATCAATTAATAACTGTTCCTTATGGGCAGTCAAGGAACGTAATTGGAGACAGAGGATTAGAAGTGCTTGCTCGCTGTTGTAGGAAGCTTAAAAGGCTTCGGATTGAAAGAGGTGATGATGATCAAGGAATGGAGGATGAAGAAGGTGTGGTTTCACAAAGAGGACTAATTGCTTTGTCACATGGCTGTCCAGAGCTTGAATATTTGGCCGTTTATGTATCCGACATTTCAAATGCATCTTTAGAACACATTGGTACTCACTTGAAAAAACTTTGTGATTTTCGCCTTGTCTTGCTAGACCGTGAAGAGAAAATAACTGATTTGCCACTTGACGACGGAGTGAGGGCTTTACTGAGGGGTTGTGATAAGCTCAGAAGATTTGCTCTGTATCTGAGACCTGGGGGCTTGACCGATGTGGGATTGGGTTACATAGGACAATACAGCCCCAACGTGAGATGGATGCTTCTAGGGTATGTAGGAGAGACTGATGAAGGGCTTTTGAAATTCTCTAAGGGCTGCCCCAGTCTTCAGAAGTTGGAAATGAGGGGATGTTCCTTTTTTAGTGAGTATGCACTAGCTGTTGCTGCAACTCAACTAACTTCTCTGAGGTACCTATGGGTTCAAGGGTATGGAGCATCTCCTTCTGGGCGTGATCTTTTGGCAATGGCTCGCCCCTATTGGAACATTGAGTTGATTCCTTCTAGACGCGTCTTTGTTAATAATCAACAGGAAGAGCCTGTAGTTGTTGAGCATCCGGCTCATATTCTTGCATATTACTCCCTTGCTGGCCCAAGAACAGATTTTCCAGATACTGTTATACCTTTGGATACTGCAACATATGTTGACACGTAAAGTTGTAAATACCATTTTTTTTCTTAATATTTCCTAGTTTTTTTTTTGGTTTTGTTCCCTTCAAATCTTTGTTTGTACTTTGTAAGTGGGTGACAGTGTTTTTAGTTTAGAGGGTTTCAATTTTCTCTGTAATTCCTAGACAATAGTCTTGTAATAAGCTTGTGTTCTTCGCTTCCTATAAACTCTTGCAGAAGGTAGTGTGCCCTTTTCACTGAAGATGCTCAATTTTGTGAATATAAAGCATGGGGTTGTTTCTATTTGTGACTGTCTCTGCGTTCTTATTTTAACTCGTTCTTCCAATTTGTCTCGAGTTTTCTAACGTCCTCCCAACTGAGAGTTTCAATTTTCGCTGGAGAGTTCAGATTTGCTTCATGCAGTATAATATATAACAAATGTCTCTCCGTTATTACATGTTAGCTCTCCTGTTTTGTTATGTTAAATAGTTTTTCTTTATCATTACAACGAGTTTCGATGTATTAGTGGTACAGCTTTCAGTTTATACAGGGTGAAAGGAGCAGTTTCTCTTTACTTTACATTAAAATTTTGACAAAAGGTGCGCTATAGATGTGAGTTTGATGAGTACAAGGAATTGAGAAAAAAAGTTTTGTAGGACTGTTTTCAAAATCTTAAAAAATGTCTTTTCTTAAAATAACAATATCTTTTTCTGCCCCCACCTTGCAATCTGGTGCTGTCACTTTTGTCACCATTACACCATCAATACTGTCCAATCACCATTGTATGGAAAAAAGGAAAATTTGGGGATTGAAAAATAAATACCTGCCGTTCAAAATGCCTCATCAATTTCTAATTTTAATAGGCTAAATTTTGTAATAAAATGATTTAGTTTCTTTTATGAAAATACATATTATTTGAACGAGTATCATTGAGATAGTAAAAAAAATGAAAAAAACATTGTATCTTATTTGTCTCCTCTTCTACCACAAACATGGATATAACTTGTCTCCAAACAATTGTTAAAAGAAGACGTTTAAAGTCTCATATATACAATGACAACCTGACAAAACTCACATCAGCAATCTCACAATGCAAAAGAGAAACAAAATTATGAGATATATTGTCTAAAATCAGATTGGTCACTAAGTAGGTAAAGATACAAATTAAAGTTCAAAGATTTAATTGAGATTTAACTAGTTTTAGTAAAATATTATCATTTTATTTTTTAACATGATAATACGGAATACAAAGTAGTATTAATATAAAATTAATACATATAAACTTATAAAATTAAAATTTAATATTTATTTAAAATATGATAAGTCATACATATGACAAAAGTAAGTTATATATTAAAATTTTATGGTTGTTTAAAAAAGCTAATTAGAACAAAAGAAAATATATTTTTAGAACCAATTGATTAAACCTTTTATACCATCAATTTTTACCGCCCTAGTCAGTTTTATATCGATTCAAATTAAATTTATTTAGAAAAGTTTAAAATATATATTAGACTGATTCTCAATTGAATGGATTAAACAAATTTAATTCTGATAACAGTGTTACAGTAACAGTAAAATTATGAGGTTGAAACATTCTTAAATGATCGAACACACGTATTATATATCAATATTTGTACGACCCTTGTAGGACACATGTATCGGTGAAATATCCAATCCAAAAAATATTTATTAGATTTATGATAATTCTAACACAATTCTAACATAATTTTAGAAAAAAAAAATATATTAATTTTCTAAATCTCAAATTTATATATATAAACTTTTATTATAATTATAAAAATAAAAAATAAATCATTTTTAACCCGCCATTAAAAAACATCTTTATACTCCGAAAAAATCTAAAACATCTCTATACACATAAATCGATTTTTATTATCTATTTATATAATTTTTAATTATTATATATATATATATATATATATATCTTTTTTTCATATTCTATATTTTAAAAATTATATATATATATATATATATATATAGAGGACCAAATCTTGCCACATTGGGCCTTGCCTTCCAGATCTGCCTGGATATTCGGAGTGGTATGAAGTATAAGAATGAAGTAAAACAAAATAGGTTTAAGGTTACAAATTGTTAAGAAAAATACTTATATAAATGAATATTCCATTGTAAAATAGTAACTATTATAAGGTTTGAAGCAACCCTTTTTAACATTCACGGGATATTTTTATTTTTATTTTTATTAATATAGTATTTTTAGGATTAATCATTTTATGAATTTCTATTTTAAATTTTTATCCTAAATAGAATAATTAATTTTAACATAACATTAATTTAAATTGACAAAGTTGAATTTATTTTGTGAAAGTTTTTTATAATTGAATAATATAAAAAAATAATCTCATTGTTAATATGAAATATTTACCATTAATGACTTTCTTATGCCGTCTATTTCAGGATTTTTAATTTAAATAAATTGATATGTTTTACTAAACAAAATTAACCATTATAATCTTAAGACAACGTGAAAAATTAAATTACAAAATACTATAAAGCATTATATAATTTATAAAAATAAAAGTTGTAAATAATAAATTTAGTTCACTTGGGCAAATAATGATTAGTTTGAGAAAAAAAATAAGGTTAAGAGCCAATATTAAGTTTATACTTTGTTTTTACTTGAGCAGAATTTATTTATTTGAGGAAAAGTATCAGAAAATAAACTTCAGAGAACCAAATTTGATTTTTAGAATTATACCTAAAATTAGTTTAACAAATATAACTTTGAAACAAATTCAAAATAATGGATAGAACCACAATTTTTGCTCAAATATCATCATTTACTTATTTTAATTGAACATTGATAATTCTCAATATTTATTTTCCGTATACATTAAACTTATAAACTAAAATATAAAAATTTATAGGAAACTAACCTTATTAATTTAATTCATTTAAAATTTAGTTTAAAAAACTCTTAACTTTAACACACATAATCTAAGCTATAATATATGAACAAGAGTATTAAATTCAAAACACTCTAAACAATCATATATTAACCAAAAATGCAAATAATATTCTCATTCAATTTTAAACTTTTAAATTATTTTCAAACAAAACAATCTTTATATAGGAATCAATATATTATGACAGAGTCACCATCACATCTAAATAATCTACCTTAAAATATTATCACAAATATAATAGTTTTGCTTACCTGGAATTCATTGCTCTAAAATAACTTTCATCTCAAATAAGAGAACAACTTCAAATATAAAGATATAGGACAAAATGTTTATATAGTTTCTTTTCATATTGATGATATTTTTTTCAATTAACCCTATCAAAATGATGACAAATCCAAAAAAAAAGGAAGAAGATAAATAATTATCAAAACAAACAAAAAAAGAATTAAAAAAACCTTACCAGTTGAAAATTATATTTAACTTCTTAATTACTCTCTCAAATCCACTTTCTCAATTTTCCTCCCTAATCTAAATAAATCACAAGTGATTGAAAGTATCCTACCTTAAAATCAGACCAATAACAACACAAGAAAATTACTAAATAAAAACTAATTTTAAAAATATAAAATAGTTAATCAATATATCAACTAAATGAGATATTATTATAAAGATTAATAAAATTATTAGTATATAATTTTTTTTTACATTAATAAATTTTATAAAATTAATTTTTAAATTGGTATATAATTTATATTAAGTTAAAAAAATTAAAAAACCTATATGAATTTTTACTAATTAGTTTATGGTAACTCAAAACTAAGATTTTCGCTGACTAAATTTAAGTGCACATATGTAATAACCTTTTTGAGACATAAAATTTGATAAACTTCATATATTTTTTTTAATAGTTGAACGAAATAACTCTTTAAAACTAAAGAGTTGACAAGAACAAAGTAAAATAGAATATAAACCAAATTAACTTCTGTTTTTTTATTTCAACAAAATAGTCAATCAGTACACGTATGCAATGATTAGCTCCTTTCAGTAATATTTCTTAATTATTATCATTAAAACACATAATTGAAATATTACAATTTACATACTACAATTTACAATTTACATAGTAATGAAGATGATTTCTGGGAATAGGAGATGAGACCTAAAAAATTATTAAAGGATTCGTCTTTCTCTTTACTTTGGACAGATTGTTAGGATTTTGCTGTGATCATTCTGGTCGTCATGTTACTCATTCGGCTCACAGTCTCGGGTAAATGTCAACACATTCCAACGCTCAAGTCAGTAAAGAAGGTATTCGGCCCTCGGGTGTGTAATAATAACGTACCTTTCTTATTGGAATGTGACTTATTTATATTATTTTAATGGACTCACCTTATTGGGCCTAATTAGTAGAATGAATCACATTTATAGTTGTATTACCTAATTTTTAATAGTAATTTAGCTTCATTGATCTTGGTTTGAATGTTAATGATTAGATGTGTAGTTCGATCAGACCGTCCGTGAGGATCTCGGTCATCTCAGTCTCGTCTCATATCAGTACGAAAATGATCCAAAGTAAACATCCTCGTGCGTGCAAGGCTAAGACGTTTTTAATTACAAATAAATTCCACTTTGATTTTTTCCAACTTCACAGGGGCTTTTGATATTTTGTCTGTTAGAAGCTAATTTTTGTCTTTATCGTTGATTAATGTTAAATTTGAAATTTCCTTTTTAATAATAAAATACGATGTTTTAAGAGAGAATATATATATATTTTTCTTTCCAACAGGAGAAAAGTCCAATTAAGCAGTAGAGTTTAATAATGGATTATGACACACTATATAAAATATTTAGTGCTACAAGTATTTACAAGTTTAAAATCAATTTAAATTATTTTAGATCCTTAAACAGTTACATTATTATTTAACAAAACTTTTGTGGGTGGGACTTATCTTGTTCAAAGTATATTTATTAGGTGTTGGATGTCAAACACTTAACTAACTATTATAATCATATATATACACAACTTGACACATGTTGATATTCAGATTTTGATTCTCAAACAGTTATTAGTACAACCGTGTGAATCTTATCCTTATGTTTTATTTTATTTACATAATAGTTAATATTGATAATTGGATTTTATTAATTTTTAAACTATAGAGAATCACATGTGTCAATATATCATCCATGAAATTACAAAGTCCCTTAGAATCATTATCTTCTCATATATTAATACTTATATTTCTCATTTTGATTAATTAGTTTATATTTTATCCTTTCAACTATAATTATTTTACCTACTCTTTTTCAGCACACTTGACTATATTATTTTTTTATTCTTATACACTTTATCAAAATGATTGATATATTTTTATCTCAATTTTTATTAAACAATTTCGTTTTGTTTATAAATATGATGATGTAATATATCAAAACTGAAAAGTAATGACAAAATACACTGGAGTAAGAACTTAAATAGGAAAATATGCAAAAAAGTAAAAGTTCAATGACAAAATTCATAAAACAAGAAAATAATTAAATTCACATCACAATAATAATCAATTAACAAATTTACAATTAACTCTTTTATTTATTGATATTATGCATCTCATGTTCACTTCATCACTTTCAGTTTTATTCTTTATGATAAACACAACTTTATTGTCTCACATTATCTTATTCATGCCTCTTTTCATTTCTCTTTGTATTCATTTTTTGGAATTTGTTAACATTTTCTAAGCATTCTGTCACAATTTCATTATACGAACATAAACTTTTGTCTATGAATATAAAATTGTTAACATGTTTTTTTATAAGTTATTCAATTAGATTTGATATTAAAAAAATTAAAATCAACGTGAGACGTAATAAAAACTTATAAAAATTATTTTAGTAAAACATTCATGATTTTTCGCTTGAACACTATAGATACAAAATTGATATAATTTCTTTTAAATATATAATTTAAATTTATAAGTGCAAAATTAAGAAAAACTAAATATATATATTTTTAAAGTAAATATCATAAAATGTTGATTTTTATTACCATAATAAGTAGTTTATTGCCTAAAATATTTTTAGATTATGAATACATTTAAATAAATACTCAAAAATAATACATAAGAGAATAGAGATCCTATGTATAACTTCGGATTTTTCTAAGATACGTGCTATTTAATACATGCTATTTTCTACAAATATTAATTTACTTTATAAATTACTAATTTATAAAGTTGAATTAAGGTGTAAAGTTCGATAATATCAACTTTATTTATAGTATTTTAATGATAATTTGTTATAAAAAATAGATGAAGTATACTAATCTATTATACACGACTAATAATTTTTTTTTTTATTATTATATAAGAAGAATTACTTTTGCTAAAAAAATTAAACTAAATTATTCTTGTTTACTAATTGGTTTATAGCATCTTACAGTTATTTTTATTTATATTGCTAGGAATCAATCCCGTAAAATTGACTACCTCAAAAATATGTTTTAATTATTGTTTAATGCATATATGCCATATTGTTTCCTTTTTTAGGTAGTGACAGACACTCGTAAGAAATGACGTAGAATCGATTGGTATAACTTTAAGTTATTATTAAAAAAAGTTAAGAATATTTTGGAATTAAAAACTCCTAGTACCACTAATTAATATTTGAACAAAATAAAAAGAAGCATTTATAATCTAAATTCCGGAATAGGAATGTATATGCTTATTCTCATGAAGACTAATGAATATAGTCCTTCCAGAACTTGAAGAGCCCAATCTGCAATTTAGTCTAAGGTCGGTTGCTTTATTCCTGATAACAGTTTGGCTCAATACTTTTTATCCCTTTATGAATGTTAATTTTGATTACAATACATATTTAATTGGATGCATAACTAATTGGATGCATGTTTAGTATGTAGCACATTTACACGAATACTGATACGATACGGATAAGAACATGAAGATACATAAAATCTCTAAAATATAAAATATAAGACACGAAGATACAAATCTATATATTATATAATTATAAATTATATAAATTGATAATAAAGATTTATGTGCACAAATATGTTTCAAATTATTTTTTGGAGTAGAAAAATATTTTTCATGATTCACAAGGATTTGTTTCTTATTTTTATAATCATAATAACAATTTATACAATAAAGTTTGAATTTTTAGAAAATTAATATATTTCTTCTTTTTAAAACTGTGTTAGAACCGTACTACAATTGTCAAGAATCTAACAAATACTCTTTGAATTTGACACTTCACAAATACATGTTCTACCTGTGTCATATGGGTGTCGTGTCCGATACAAGTATCGGACACCGACACACAATTTAAGAGGAGTGTCCGAATTTCATAGATGCTTAGTCTTCTAATTTTCTATTCGTTTGGTGATATTAATTGTAAGCAAATTATTCAATTTTTTAAAATAAAAAATCTAAAAGTAACTTTCATAGAAGAAAATTACATATTTGGGAAAATGAAATTATAGAGGAAGAAATGTAGATTTAATGATGAAAATTATGTTGATAGTGCATGGGGAGTAGAATATGCTATGGGGTTCTCGAGCAAAACAAAGAATCAAAATAAAGCATGATGGTTGGAGAGACCAGCAAAAGAAGGAACAACGCAAACGCAAAAGTGATGCCACCACCGAAAAGGAGATTGGCGAGCACAGAAATATCAAAGAAAAGGCAGAACATGATTGGCTGAGAATCAAAATTAATAAAAGCTCACTGTGATAGTGTGAACCACATTGGTGCATGCTTACGTGAATCTGCCTATTTATATTCTCACCCAATCAAGCATGGGATTCTAGCAAAGTGGAATGCAAACTCGGATTCGACTGCTAAAGTGATGCTAATCAAACATGGTCAACTTGGCCTTATTGCTCACAAAAAGCAAATGGTTAATCACAAAAAGCCTCGGTTGCTTGCACCAGATGCAGCACAAAATTTCAATGCAAGTGCTCATGTGAGTCAGCCACATCAGCAAATGAACTAGTTCTTCAAGTTTTTGTGCAGTAGTTACATAATATTATTACTATTTCATTTTCAAAGGAACTAGAGGTGTTAGTTTTTGAATATCTAATATGCCCATTTTCTACTAGAGGTTGCTATATCTATTTTTTGGGCTATACCCTGTGGCTTGTGTCATTATGTCGTTCAATTTATATCTTGTTGGATAAGAATGAGAGGTTCTGATATTTGAACCCATGTTAATATGCGCGTGATGATAGAATTCAATTATTAGTGATGTTTGTCATGTTGCTTTTGAGACATAGCATGCCTCAATGGTAAACCATATGATTCTGATTGGGTCTCCAGAGAAATAGACATGATCACTGTGACTAAAAAGATAAACAGAAAAACTTCAAAAAGAAGTCCATTTCAAATTCAGTTTTTAGCATGGAAACATGATTGTAGTTTTTCTTTGAGGATGTTCAATAACCATGAACTAAATAGGTAGCTAGCTTCAGGTCATCTACATTAATCCTACACAACAATGATCTAATGTAGTGGCATTTTTTTGTGTAACATCATCAGGGTTGGCACTACAGTGCATGAATACCGAAAACAGCTTCATTATTGAAGTCTCTAGGAGCCATGCCGAAACCAGGAACTTTTATCTTGGCATAAGCCTCATGTAAAGCACAGTCATAGAGATCCTGCCCTTGCATTTTCAGGGCCATGGAAGTGATATCAGATGAAGAGGACACAAACAAGTTATCAGTATTTGGGTTGAAAACCATGAGTGATCCATCATTGCAGTGGCTAGTCCAGTCCAACTGTACTTTTGACATACTATTCAGCTTCTGCTGTGGTGTAATCATGGGCGACAAGTTAAATAACGGAGACTTGATCTTATCTGATGCAGCAGTTTCGGTAAGGTTAACAGTGGTTATATCATGGATGCTAGGTCTCCTTTTATCTTTCCCTCCAGAAACCTTTTGCCTTATGTAGTACTTCTGTGCATGGCTAGCAACTTGGGTGGGAGTCTTTGTGACCACAAAATTGCGAGAGATATTTCTCCAGTCTCCTTTACCATACTTTAGAAGCCCCATCAGAAAACGTCTGTAATTGAATACCAAAGTCATCAAGTACAGGAACCAAAAACGATAGAGATTAAAATACCTCAAACAGTAGCACAGCAGAAGAAGATTTCAAGCAATAACAAGTGTATATAGGAAACACGTAAACCAACTCAAGATTATGTTTAACATGCCAGCTGTTTTGGCCATGCCTGCAGTTCAAATTTTAAATCATCCAAAATGGTAAAAAACTTACTGATCAAATTATAGGATAGTTTCTTTGCTAGATTGAAAAGGCAGTTAGTATAAAAGTCAATTCACTCAATCAGATCAGTGATAAAATATTGAAATTCAAGATAAATGAAATGAGCAATGATTAAAATGTTTAATTCTAGATTAATTGGTCGGTAATATATCATGATTCATGAGCAGAATTTCAATACCAATATGTTTTCCTGCTCTTGACCAAAACAGATTTCAGCAAATATAGAAGGGGAGAAAAGGTCAGACCAGAGAAACTACTGGATATTTTAAATTGGTGAAACTCACCTGTGTTCCTCTTCAGTCCAGGGAACCCCTTTCTTTCTCTCTTGATCAGAACCTCTGATAGGTGCAGGCCTTCTTCTGCATCCATCATAGTTGTGGTTGTCAACAAGCTCAAAGGTGAAAGAAGAGGCAAGATAACCAGGAATTGGAACACGCCCTGCTTCAATTTCACTCACATCTTCTTCCAATTCCCTATACTGCTTGATCACATCGAACACAGTCTTCCCAGGGATCATGGCTGCCACCTTGAACCATCTATCTGGGGTGTCCTTGTCATATATAGCAAGGGCACTTTCAAACTTCTTGTTATCCTCTCTAGTCCATTCTGTGCTGTGGCTTTCTTGCACAAACCAATTTGAATCTGGCATAAAACAAGGAGGGTAGAGGGTTTCCAATTCCATACCTCAAACCACAAGCACACAAAAAACTCTAGTTGAATTAAGTCCCTAAAGAGGTGGAAATGGAGAGGAACTCGAAAGGGTGCTCGTAAAACACAGGAGAGAAATACAAACAAGAAGAAATTACAGAGCTTTGATTCACAAGGTGCACAGATTTCAGAATCTTTTGCTTGTATGATCAAGATAAAGTTGAGAATCTACAAAAGCCATACCTTTTAGATTCGTACAAAATCTTGGAAAAACCATGGTGTACCAGAATTTTGGTGTGTTAGTATAACGAATTCTGAAACTAAAACAGCATAGATGTTAATGTCTTGTGGATGAAACCAGGAATAAGATAGAAACTCTCACCCCCTCCCCACCAAAGAGAAAATAATGTTTTTCTAAGGTGATCCTACAAAGGTGAGGTCCACGACAAGAGAGAAATTTTTTTGAGAACCTAAGGGAAGAGGGTAAAGATATGATCCAATACAGAAAAGAGAGAGACTATTTTACAATCAACAAAGGAAAAGTTGTAAACAGGTTCTCTTTGTCGTTTCTTGGTGACCAAGCAAACTTTAAAAGCAAATGCATATCTCTCACACACACACATATATATATATATATATATACATATACATATATATATATATATACATATACATATATATATACATATACATATATATATTAGAAACTGGGTGCTACTTAGAGAGTAGGAATCAGGGTATCCAACAAGATAAGGAATTAGATTTGGATTTCTTGGTGGTTGTGTAGTGATTTCAAAGGAGAGAATGGAAATAATTTAAGGGTTTTCTTTAAGGTAATGAGATTGGGATTAGAGTGTTACACTTGCTACTTGCTGCTTCTGCATCCATTCTTAATCACATATTCAAAAGAGGTTTAAATAAAATAAGGGTAAAATAGTAAAATATACAAACTTTTTTAGCGGAAAATATAACTTCCCTTTAGATAAACATAATATTATCTATTTTGGCACTTGCCACATTTTTTTTATAAACTATTTTTGACTTATATAAACTATGTAAGATTTTCAGATTATTAAAACATTCATATAAAGTATAAAATTTAAGAATCAAAGAATTTGTTGGTGTAAACTTGTAAAATTAATCTATAATTTAATTTATCAAACAAGAATAGACTAAAATATCTAAGAATATTATTCATCCCGCTCATACATATTTTACTCATACACCTAATTAAGTAAGAATTATCATTCCAGTGATAAAATCTGAACATGAAAACTTGATCTTTATATAGAGATTATGAAAATTATTCTATTATAGAGTCTTTTGCCTGCTTATGGTCAATACTTAAATTTGTTATACAATATTTATTATACTTTGACATAACAAAGTTGCGCCTGTAGCTCAGTGGATAGAGCGTCTGTTTCCTAAGCAGAAGGTCGTAGGTTCGACCCCTACCTGGCGCGTTGTTTGTTACTTTTTGCCTTTTTCTATGATTCAAGTAAAAGTTGCCAACATTACTCATTGACCAAAATATCAATAATAGCAAGCTTAGTGGAGGCAATAGTGGTGCTTCTAACGCGGTAAAAGATTGTTCTCTAGTTGAACTTGAACAGAATACAAAAATAGTTTGAATTCTAGAAAGCCATTTCAATAAATAGAAGTTTTAACAAGCGCATTCATCACATTTTATGAACCCCTAAACTGACAATAGAGAACAAAAAACAGCTTTGAATTATGTAGAGCAAGTATTTTATTGATTTCTGCTACAAATCCAACTTCACAAACTGCCACTAACTATTTGATGTGTTCCCCTTTGGGTGGTGACATCACCTCTCAAGTGTAATATTGTACACTCTGGTTCCTTGTCTCTCAGATTCCAAATTTCATTCCTTTTTCTTCAGAAACTTTAGCACTTTGGAAGGTCGTTGGGAGGTGGAAACGAGGACTCGTGGGGACTGTTGCCGTTGTCTACTATGAATGCCATCTTAAGTCCCCATGTGGTGTGTACTTCTAAGTGGCAATGCAGGAACCAAACACCTTCACAGTTCACACATTATAAGAATCACCAAAGTTTAATTTTCATGTATGGTCATTGTAACAACAGATTTTACAGAGAAAACTAATCAGAACTCACTGTATATACAAACCTTCTATTCTGTTATACTATTTACTCTATATTATAATTATACATAATAATTATATGGGAAAATTTTGAAACACAACAAACAAACACACATAGAAAGTGGTTAGTAAGGAACTACCTGGGTTATTTGCCCTGAATCTGATTGCTACCCATCCACCATTTGGTACCCCAATGGTGTTTCTCTCAACTGGATCAACAAGATTAAAGCCTAATGGATCCTTCTCTGGATCAAAGTTCCCTGACCCCTGCCCTACAACAAAGAAATTGTAGCCATGCAAATGAAATGGGTGATTTTCTGGAGCTATCATTGCAGTGCCCTGGAGAATAATTTGAACAGTTGAATTGAAATTCAATCTGTACAGTCTCGTGCCATTATTGGTCTGAATATTAGCCGGTTGAGTACCAGTATAATTAAAAACAATAGGAGGGTGTGCAGGGAAATCATCTGTGAAAACACCCTTGACGTTGTAGTAATGTGCTTCAAGAAGTGATGTTGTTGGCATCACAAAGGTGATGTTGTTAAGAGCAGACACAAGCTTGCTCCCAGTGGGACACGCGTCGCATGGGTTAAGGCCAACGGTTATGGCAAAGAAAAGAGAGTGGTCAACGGTTAATGGAACTCTTGCAGGGTATTCTTTTGAGTTAAGGCTTCTTAGGGAATCAATGAAGTGACTTGTTAAAGGAGTGGCATTGAGTGCAGGAATGGTGGTTAGAGTTGTTGTGGGATAAGGTGGTGTGGTTTTGTAGCGAAGTGTAGCAATGGAAGTAACGTTGTCAAAGCCTATAGGAGCGTCCATGAAAGGAGTAACTGCTATTAAGTACTTGCCAACACCTTGGTCAGCGGATAATAGGACATTGGTGGTTTGGCCAGGGCTCATGAATATTGTGTCTGTCTCAAAAGGTTTAACGTAGGATGCATCTGCTTCAACCACTGTTAGCTTGTGCCCCGCAATTTTGAAGAAGAGTTCATCATTCAAAGCAGCGTTGATGATACGCAGAAGATAAGTCTTGCCACTTTCAACATGTAGAGTGTAACCTGCACAGTTTGATTCAGCTCTATATTTCAGGATCTGTCTAAACATCTACAAACTGTTTCTTTCTCTTTTATATTCTTACTTTAGCTATAACATGATTGATGCTAGAGTAAAAAGGATAACCAAGCTCTGTTAACAAAAAGGATAAAAGTTAAATCCAGATCTTATTTTAATATTTTATCTATTCAAAATTATAGTTTATGAATTTGAGTTAAGAAAATATTTCCTAACCATTTCTCTGTTCTGGTTTTTAAAATAGTGATTGTTTTGGAAATATTTTTCTAAATTTAATAGATTTTGAATGATGAAGTGATCCAGAATTAATTGGTAAGTAATTTCAAATTGTTTCAGAAAACAGTTGTAAAAACCAAAAGTAGATAGGGAATCAATCATGTTCTGAATCAACCTCTCATGCAAATTTTTTATCATGCAGTTTACGAAGTGAAATTTGCATAACAAAACACTTAGAAAACTGTATTTAAGTTTATCTCTCTACTTTAAAAAATGCTGAAAGTTATGAAACAATATTAGATAAACACACAAAAAAAGGATATTAAAACATTTTTTTCTCTTAAAAATAAATTAAGTAAATGATTGATTTATTTTTTGGAATTGTAGTTTGCTGCCCTATATTGTGAGACTTATTTTAGTTTTTCTTAATTTCAATATTATTAAGAATTTTACAACAATTCACACACTATCTTAGTGATTTACTCAATAACTTATTCACTGTCCACTCATCAACTCCTCATTGATTAAAAATTGATTCATAAGAGTTACATAAAAAGTGATGAATAGCATTGTTGTTAATATTAAATTATCGAGAAACAAATAGTTAGTCTATAATAAACCCTGTAATATTATATTAGTACCCCGAGAGGTGCAACCGGGAACTGGTCCTGTATGTCCATTGATGGTATGAGCATCTGATATGTTGGGTGGCAGACCAGAACTTTCAGCCTCATTGAGAACTGCTTCAACGTCTGATTTCCACCATTCACCTGTAAATCATTCAAATCAAAGTTAATGCAAAAAAAAAAGTACAGTGATAAGGAACATAGTTAGATCAATAACATAAATGGTAAAATATGTTTTAGCTGTTTCAAGACCAAAACTAATTTTACTTCCTATATTTTAAAAAGCAGTGATTTAGTCTTTGTATTTCAGAAAATGGGATGAATTCCATCTCTAGTCATGTCAAAATGAAATGAGTAAAGACAAAATCTGTCAAGTTTCATCATTTTTAAACACAGATTAAAACCAATTTTCCCCGAGAGACTTAAAATACATTTTATCCTATGATAAAACTTACCTAGAATGATTGTCTTTTCTTTATCTGGTGTGGGAAATGGATAAGAAATGCCTCGTTTAGGTAATATGACAATGGCACCATACACCGTGGCTCTTAGCCAAGTGATATGAGCATGCCAGAGAAGGGTGCCTCTTTGGCCTGTAGTGGTGAAGTTGTAGACAAAGCTCTGCCCAGGTTGAATCGGACATTGTGTGACATATGCTGGCCCATCAGACCATCCACTTCGAAGCTGTTTGATTCCATGCCTGTCATGGTCCAAAATTTATGATCTACTCAATTTTTCTATTGCCAACTTTCTCAGTTTCTTGCTATTTATATAGGAGTGGAAATTCTCACCAGTGGATTGTAATATTGTACTTAACATGGTTAGTAACCCTTACAAGTACTGTATCATCCTCCCTTGCATAGAGAGTTGGCCCTGGACATTGTCCATTGACTGTGACAAATGATTTTGTGGAGCAAAGCCTTGTGGAATTCTTCGAGATCACCTTTACACATTGAGCAACATTAATTAATTGGTCAAGTCATGATTTATAATATTATTTTTAACGTTAAGAGTAGAACTTTCAGTAATTTTCACTTGTTTTGGACAGTGTCACATAGGAAGTACTTACACTAAACTTGTAATGACGCACCAAGGAATGAACAAATGGTGAGAATGAAAGAGCCACCAGAAAAATTGGCAGAAGGCGTGAATCCATTCACTTTAGCAGTTAATGTTTTTGTGTGTCTCTTCAATTCTTCCTTGGTCCTTGTTAGTCTCCTCTCTTTTGAATACTAACACATGACCAAGCAACCTTATAATGGAACAATCTATGATGCTATGTCGTTTTACAACTGGTAGGTGACCATAAAATAATGCTAGTCATGTATTTTAAGCGTTTCAAAGTTTTCTTGCATGCTACACAATGTAGTCCTTAGTTGTCCACTTCGATGTAAGACATTTATGCTATTTTCAGCCAACAGGAACCATTCCATGAGTTGAAAAATACTTCTCAGCTGCAAATGCTTTCTTTTTCTTATTACCAAAATCATGTTTTATAAATTTTCCTACCCATCTTTTTCCCATGTATGTATATATTTGAAGGTCTAATCCTCTCTTCCAGAAGATACACCATGCACTGTTTGCATTCATTAATTCACATTTGAAGAGAGACTTTAACATCAACATGAAATTTTTATGGTTAGGCTATGATTTTCAGCTCATCCACTTCACCCTTGATTGGATGTTTCAAAGGCTAAGGAGAGCACACAGACATTTACGCGCACAATCATGTGCCACAGAACCAACTAAATGATTCAAATGGCGCATCTTTTTCAATGTGATTTTTATGATTCTTTGTCGAAAGATGCTGCGTTTGTACTTCATTGAAACCACTTCCGCTGGCCAAGATGTTCAAATCTCACATTTTTGGCGTTGTTAATATAAAGCACAATCCTTTTCAACTCTTAACTTAGATGAAATTGAAGATTTTGATTCATCTCCACAGCTAAAAAGGTTATCTTCATACCTCAAAAAATTGGTAATCAATTCACGGTTAAGGGCTTTTAACTGTTTTCTTGTGTGGATTTGAAATGTGAACTAAGAAGTTTGGTTCAAAGAGATGCCACCTCCTTTCTAACTGTTAAAACAAACACATTAAACAGCCACTTGCATAGGGATATGTATGCTACAAGATTAAATACAGCCACAGAAGAAAAGGTACCAACCAACGCAATAAACATCCTACCCAATAGTTCAATTGCCTTCATTCAGTAAGCAAAGTAAAAGGAGATATTAAAAATAGGGGAATAACAAGGTAAAAGACAAACTATTGTATCTTCAACCAATTTCCAATCTCTCACGTAATAATATTTTTCAATTTACAAAAAAGAGTTATGTGTTGTTGCCTTACATGAAGTTTATCCATAACAATATTTAGGAGTAAACCATATAAGTGTAAACCTCACCTCATGAGCCGGTTTTATGAGGTTGAGTTAGGTTTAAAACCCACTTCTTAACATAGTATTAGAGCCATTTTCGAGCCTATTGATAAGTGTCTAATTTCAGTAATATTTCATATTAAAATATAGACACTTATGAGGATTTATTGCTAATTTACATATAAAATAATCCCTAATTTATGAATTTATACCTTTTTACATTTTGTATGATCTTTATTTGAATAAGAGTATTTTATTCCCAAATTTGGTGTTAATTGCAGATTTCTAAGGAAGATTGGAGATTTGGATTAAAGATGAATGATTTGAGCTAAAAAGATAAAGATAGAAGGTCTCAGAATGGAAAAGATGCAAAGAAAGATTGGGCATTTTTTATGTTTTATCATTTAGCCCATTAGCGCGACACAATAAACAACCTAACCCTAGAAAACTAGGATAAATAGAGGGCTAGAGGCTCAACCTTAGTGTGCCAGATTGAGAAGAAAACACACTATAGAGTGAATTGTAACTTGGGAGAATGGAAGGGTGATAGAAGTATGCGTGGCTAATTCTACCCCTTTGGGATTGGGAGTAATCTGCTCAAACTCTTATGTATTGAGGTGATATTTTATATATTAATATTCAGTTCTTGATTGATTATTGGTATTGTTGTTTTACTTTTAATTCTCCGTGACAAATTGAGAATCTTAAATCTGACCGGGAGGTATTTTTAGGGTTCGGACCTAAACAACAATACTTAACATATTTGAGTGCTAGGAATAGACTTGAAATGTTAATTGCTATTAAACGTCTGAGCTTCGTTCTAAGTTGTTCTTATAAGTATGCGAGGGATCGATAGTTAGGGAACATTCTTAAGGATTTTATATGCGAGGAATCGATATAAATGATTTTTATACGGGCATCAATTTCAATTAAAGAACTTAATATTAACATGCTAATTCTTTGTTTGTTTTCTTATTGATCAGTGCCAACACAATTAATTCAAAACTCTTTTAATTGTTCTGTTTTTATATTTAGCGATTATTGTACTTGATAATTCACTGTTCTTTGTGGGATCGATATCCGTCCTTAGGGACAATTATTACTTTTGACAAACGCGGTGCACTTGCCGTAAAAAGTCATCACCTATCCTATCGAGTGTTTGTTGAGCTTATCAGGTCATCCGCTATCGGGCCATTATCGGACCACCCATAACATATATCTCCATGCACGAGTTAGTAGCCTTGGCGTGAGGGGTGTGTTGGAAATCCCACATCGACTAGAGATTAGAATATTTCATTGTATATAAGTAGATGCAAACCTCACCTCATGAGCCGGTTTCATGAGGTTGAGTTAAGCTTAAAGCCCACTTCTTATCACATACCTTCTTGTAAAAGACAAATTTTTATACCGCATTAATTGAAAGACTATTTAGTTCTTTGCTGGTGATATCATTTGCACTTTGATTTTTGTTTGTTTATTATTCAGTCTTCATAATTTTTTCCTATAAGTCATAGAACTTCTGAACTAAAAGGATATGAAAGGGCACAATGTTTCATGTGTTGAAGTTAAGGAAGTTCTTTCACAGAAAAAGGTGAGTAAATTCATTTACAAGTAAACTGTTGGCCACACCCCCAAGTTGAAGCCCAAAGAAAATGACACAAAGCCCTTTCACATAACTTATATGTAAAAAAATAGTTGAGACAATCACACTAGAAACATGTTAATGACTGTATTATTTGACTTTCAAAAACAAAATTATCCAAACCGGTCCAACAACAAAGCAATTGAACCCCTGCAAGAAAGGTAATGGTACCTTCCAAAACTGTACCTCCTTTGTTAAAAAAATCCCTTCCTCAATTCTCTCCTTTACCAACATAATCACTGCAATATTTCATTTTATCCTTTGAATATCCATTACCAAGTGATTTCTTTGTCATACACTATCTGTAGTCTTATATAATGGGACCCATCTATCTTTTATATCAGTGAGATATAGTAGCAGTAAACTAAATTCACACGAGATTTAACATACAGACACACTGTTTCAAATTGAAAATTTCATTAACAAGATAGTTTGTACTGGTGTCTTATTTATAGCTTTAGACATACAATATTGTAATATATTTTGAAAAACTCATTTGTGTAGAAAGTACAAGATGGAGTGTGTAATTGACTGCTTCTACTTCAATTAATCGGTGCATTCAATTTCCTTCATTCAATGAAATATGACTACTTAGCAAAGAAGCAATCATATTCCAATAGTGAGGCTGATATGATCTCATTAATATCATTTGAGTTATTCTTAAATGATTAAGATTCTATGCTCTTAAATCTCTTCCTACTTAATTTCTACATCTCTATTTAAGAGAATTTTTCGAACAAAGACAAACTTCTTATAAGGAGTAGTCAGCCAGAATTGAAATATAGATTGTCAGAATCACCAAGCAATTATTATTCATTATTCACATTGTGACCCACAATTTTATCTTAAGGAGAAAGAAAAGGATGGAGAATGACCCCATTTTCATGTATATGAATTGAAAAGAAGCATACGGTTTGAATAAAATGGTGTTGACTATGCTGGTGAAACATTTCTTGAAGCAGATTCTATGGCACCCTCAATCTTATTGATGCAAGATTTGTAGAGAAATCCAAGATAATCCACTATGCTGTCCTCAGATACATCCTCTAAAGGGTTTATCTCGAAAGACCACTGAATAAGAGTTGATTGATCTCCATAATCGACTAGTTTTAGTGAGTTTATAGATCCATCTAAACCTACATTGCTAGCTTCCATTATGTAAACATAGCTATGCGATGATGAGTCCCGCGAAACCAACCTCTCCCTGATCCATGACCTTTCTCCGTCTTCTTGAGGAAACATGAAACCTGAAACTAATCTAACATACCCCGGTTCATCTTCATCTCCAGTCAAAGCACTGCATCTTTCCACCATTGGCATCCATTCAGGTAGTCTTTTAGTTTGAGAGACCAAGCTCCAAACCTTGTCAATAGGTGCACAAACTATGCCACCAACTGAACCATGCCATTTACCATTTCCCACTTCAATAGCCTGAACACATGAATCAATATTAAAATAATCTCTAACATACAACAGAATGTGGCAAGCTTGTACTGAATCACACTCCATATGCACTTAACTTGAGATAATATTTCAGAAGTGTACATAAATTGCAAAGGAAAAGATGACTCGGTCACTTTTGAATCAAATGAAGACATATATACATACCATGATTATTTTTATGATCTTATATTGCTTTGGGGTTGATAACTTGAATTAATTTGAAAGATCTTTACTGTTTCATCATAGCATGCTACCAGAAACTCTTTAGCTCCTTATTACTCCTCAGCCAGAAAAATAACAGCAGCTCGGATTAAAATATAAATGCATAGCCTACACATACTTGGCTGAAAGTTATGTTGATTACAGCTAGAAAGTTAGCTTTGTAGTGCAAAAAAAATGTTTTCGTTATAACATATGAATGCAGCATCTTTCTCACAAAGCAATCGAGATAACCAAGGCAGATTGTTGTGTTGTTTTGAGAAAAAGAACAAAAACAGTGCTGCTACTTTTATTTCTGAACTGATAACTCCTAGGTCCGACTTAGATGTTTCCGCCTATGTTATTAACATTAAACTGCAGTTTCGACCAATTATGAACTTTTCTTTTACACAAATCTCCATATAAGAAGACATTCTTTTAATAACATGACATGGTAAGTTCACTTTCAACTCTTAACTTCAAAGAACCTTGTGACTTTAAGGATTATAAAAACAAACAAATATATATATATATATATATATATATATATAAACAAGTGTCATGTATAAATTTTCAATGGCACAAATGATGTTTCATTGCGATTTTAGTTTTAAATTGCGATTTTATTTATTTTATTTTGTTTTATTGGTGGAGGAGCTATCAGAACATGACATCACGAGCTCTTATATTTGATTTTTTCTCCCAAAGTTTCACTTTCTTTGTATTTATCCTTTTTTTTATGCTGTACAACATCTTCAAGTCGGATAAGTGCTGACATGTTAATCTTTCTACTTTCCTTCCTCATTCCAATCAAACCTCTGAGATGTATTAGATTTTAAGTTTTTTTCATTAATTACAAATATAAATATTATTAATTTAATTTTACAAGTGCTTAAAAATAAATGAACATAATTCTATATTATTACTGATATGTTTCATAAAAGAATCACGACTACCCATTTGAAATATCATTAGATAATTTGAAGTAAATGCCGATAACTAATTGAAAATATTTTTTATCCATTTTTTTTCTTAATTGTTCGGTTATATATATATAATATATATAACGTATGTCTTTTTAAGTCATTCTAAGATTTAATTGTATTTTACTTGCAATTTATATATTATAAAATTTAATTATTAGATTATTTGTAATTTATTTATTTATGAATACAAGAGAAAGTTAAAACTAAGAACATAACAAGAATTATATAAACAAAATTATCTGTTTATTTGTCAACTTTTTGTTACAAAATGTTTAATCACTCTCTTATAAAAATGTTTTACAACTATTTTGTAGAAATTATTGAACATTTAACAGTAACAAAAATTACAAAAATGATTCAATCATTGGTTTTAATTTTTTCAGAATTTACATTAAAATCAAACTAAATTGAATTCCTAATCAGATTTCTAAAATATTATTTAAATATAAAATTTTAATTATTTATTAATTATTTCTTAAATAATTATTCAAATCAAACATTAAAAATATATTTATTAATTACTCATAATGGATTAACTCATAAATTTTAATCTTGGGATAATTATCCGTACTCTTCACTAGGTTAAGTTTATTTTGGGCTTTACCTGTAGGTCCAGTTCAGACCTACAATTTAGCCTTGGAGATTTTTTTTATATATATTTTTGTTCTAATCTTTCAAAAATTCAAAGGACAGCTTAGCTTTATTTTTTTACTAGGACTGATTAGGAATAAAAGGATAAAATAATAAAAAAAGAATAGGGGGAAAATATATTGCATATGAGCTGTAGACATATATACTTATTTTATTAAAACATATATTATAAATTAAATCTATAAAATTATTTTTAATTATGTAAGTTATACTAATATTTTAATTTGTATAACCCATGACAAATATTTATCTTATAAATTAAATAAATTATAAATATATAATTTATATTAATAAATAAATAATTTTAAACATATGATAAATAGTTTATATTAAATTTATTTAATTATTAATTATTTTTTAAAAACTTAAAATTAAATTTAAAAATGATAAATTGAAAATAAAAGGTTAATTATCTTTTTTGCTTGAAAACAGCATCATTCAAGAAAATAAAGTAGTACTTAGAAACAATACTATTATTTATTATTTGAGATAAGTATTCAATTCATTCATATATTAAAAGTTTATATGGATTAAAAACTTAATTAAGGATAGAAAAACATATTAAAAGTATATTATAGCAGCATTAGTGAATAATTTAATTTGTTAATTGGTGTACTGTTTGTGTGTGTTTTCCTAAGAAGCCGAAGAAGGAGAGTCCGAGTGTGACTGCGTGAGGGGTTCCTGCGTTTCTTCTTCCAAAGCTTTTCATGGAGTTCGCAGCACTCTCTAGCGCTACCCAACTTGGGACCTTCAACCCTCTCAGAATCAGCCTTCAAAATCCAACACAACACAACCCTCTTCCATTTCGCTATGCTTCTTTCCCTTCTTCCTCTCCCAGAGTTTGCTCCTGCAAAGCCATCCTCAGCACCCACACACCAACCTCTACCCACAAAATGTTTGGACCCCATTCCGTTGATTTTGAACTCTCTGCTTTGACGGCTTTGTCCCCACTGGATGGTCGTTATTGGGGCAAAGTCAAGGAACTGGCTCCTTATTTGAGTGAATATGGCTTAATCTACTTTCGGGTTCTTGTTGAGGTACTCTTTTTGATTCCCCTCTTTCTTGAGACCCTTTTTATTAAAGAACCCTTTTGTATTTTCTATTCTGAACTTTTTATTCTGGGTATTATTGTTTTCTGATGTTGTTTATGTTGATTCAAACTTTTTTTTATTGCGTCTTGTTAGATAAAATGGTTGGTGCAGCTGTCTTTGATTCCTGAAATTGTTGAGGTTCCTAGTTTCAGTGAGAGTGCTAAGTCTTTCCTACAAGGCGTGATTGATGACTTTAGTGTTGATGATGCCTTGGAGGTTAAAAACATTGAGAGGGTCACAAATCATGATGTGAAAGCCGTGGAGTACTTCTTGAAACAAAAATGTCAATCCAATGCTGAGGTGGCTAAGGTTGTGGTTCACTTGGTGTTTCTTTGTGGTAGGGTGTGCACTGATTTCTGTTTTGATTACGAGCTCTGATGGATTCTGTTATTCTAAAACCTTTTTGCAGGTGCTTGAGTTTTTTCACTTTGCTTGCACATCTGAGGATATAAATAATCTTGCCCATGCCTTGATGCTGAAGGAAACAATGAATTCTGTTATGTTTCCTGTCATGGATAAAATAGTCAAAGCTTTGTGTGACATGGCTAAAGATAATGCACATGTTCCAATGCTTTCTCGCACTCATGGACAGGTATGTTCTTTTGTGCATTTGGGCTAATTCAAATACTGTTGTTTTTAATGTTGGTTTTTGTTAGCAAAAGAATTCAAACCTCGACCTATCCCTCCCACCTTCCCTTCTACTTTGACCTCAAGCCAACTTTATATCTCTGCCATTTCACATACTTGACTTTGAAATGGCTGACAATTGGTTTTTGCTTTTGAACTGCTGCTGTATGAAAGGTGGTAGATACTGGATAGCTCCTCTTTAAACCATTTGCAATTCATTAGTGTTTATTGTTCTTTCACTTTATCAGTTTTTAGTTATTCATTGTTAAGCACTCATGATGGAACTGCAATTTTTCTGCCTACTCACCAGCCAGCTTCACCAACTACTTTGGGCAAGGAACTGGCTATCTTTGCTGTAAGATTAAGCAGAGAAAGGAAGGATCTGTCTCAGATTGAGATATTGGGGAAATTTGCGGGTGCAGTTGGAAATTACAACGCACATGTTGTTGCATATCCCAATGTTAACTGGCCTCGCGTTGCAGAACAGTTTGTACATTCTCTTGGATTAAGTTTTAACCCTTACGTTGCTCAGGTATGGTTTCAACTTTTAATTTTTAATTTTTCCCTGTTCAAGTTTACCACATTATGCAATTTATTTAAAAAAAATGAATCATGAGGTTGTCAGGAGCCATGTAAAATTTGTAGACGTCTGCTATCTCTATTTGTAATTTTGTATGTATACATTGTTTTAAAAAAATTCATTGATTCTTAATGAAGCTCATTTTAGTTTTGTGGTTAGTTCTATTCTTATAGTAATATCTTGAGTGCTCATAATCAAAGCTAAGTTGACATATTATTTAATGATCATCTGATCTAACCCTTGAGATGATAACTTAATATATAATACTGATAATATTACTCTTCTCTGTTAACAGATTGAAACCCATGACTACATGGCAAAGCTTTTTCATTCGCTCATCCAGTTCAACAATATATTAATTGACTTTGATAGAGATGTATGGGGTTATATATCTTTGGGCTACTTTAAGCAGGTGAGCTTTCTAATGTAGTAGCTATAACTAGGGTATGGTGTTATAGTACAGAGCAAAAATAATGTTTTGTTCATTTTCAAATTTCCTTTATGCAGATTACTAAGGCTGGGGAAATTGGGTCATCAACTATGCCTCACAAAGTTAATCCTATTGATTTTGAGAACAGTGAAGGTAATCTAGGTGTAGCTAATGGAGGTCTGTCTCATCTAAGCATGAAGTTGCCGATTTCACGTTGGCAGGTAAGATCTACTGTAGTTTTTATTTTTTCTTTTTCTGGAATTGCTATTATTCTAAACTATGATGCCAAGAGGATTTTGCTACTATATCTTCTGGAATTTTTTTGTTATAATTTTCTGTACGTACCCACACACTGCCAAAGAATGTGGAAAGAGTTAGCTGAGATGTTGTAATCTATAGCAAATTGATATTGTAAGAGGAATTTCATGATAGGAAAAGATGATTCAAAAGATTCATTTCTTTTTCTTTTCAGTTTTCTTTCACCAATTCTCAAGAAAGAAATTCAAAAGTCTTAATTGTTAAATGAAAATCAATTGAAGGAGAACTATTGAACTTATCTTCTGCTACTTTATTAATCACTCTCATTCGATGCAATAAAGCTATTCAACTGTTTCATTGCTTGGTTTCCATTCTTCCAAAATAGAGGCTTCAGGAACTGATATAGCATAATTCTGTTTTATGAGACTTGTTAAGTTGCTTTATCTATTGAACATTAAAATTTTATATATTTTGAAGTTATTTTTCATTGTCTCAAATCTTACTATTCACGATTTAAAAATTAGTTTGGCAGTTCACAATTTGAAGATTTGATAACCTTGTTTAATCTATTGATCTTTGAGCATAATTAATTGACGGTTACAGTCTAATTGTGTTAGCTATTGGAAATAATTGTGATTTTGATAGACATTTTTTTCTTTTTCTGCAGAGGGACTTAACTGATTCAACTGTCTTAAGGAACATGGGTGTAGGTATCGGTCATTCTCTTCTTGCCTACAAAAGCACACTTCAAGGAATGGGGAAGCTTCAGGTATTTAGCACAACACGGGATTTATGCTGCTTTTTTCCCACTATTGCATAATTATCTTTTTTTTATGGGAAATACAGCATTATTAGATGATATGTTTTGGTTATCTCAACTGTTAGTTTCACCTATAGTGTGTTGTCATCTATAAGAAGAATGCACATGTAAAGTTCTTGCCACTGACTATTTTCATAACTATATAGCAAGTTTCTCAGACTTTCTATTAAATCTAGAGAAAAGATGGTAGGTTTTGGTATTTTCATTGAGGTTTCTTGTAACAATTTAGGTTAATGAAGCTCGCTTGAGGGAAGACTTGAACCAGTGCTGGGAGGTGCTTGCTGAACCAATACAGACTGTAAGTATATGCTTTTGGCTTTATATGACTATTTAGTTTAATATTTTTTATTTTATATTGAATTCTATGCATTATTACTTACTTGATGCAGTTCAAGTAGAACAAAAGAAGCAAATTATTCTTTTAACTTCGTTCACTGAAGATAATACAATTTTCTAGTTAATGTGCTTTGGGCGAAGAAAGGTGTGCTCAATCTGTTTCTAAAACAATTAAATGTTGCCAAAACCTGTCAAACAAAAATAATCCCTAAAATGTTTTTGCATAAAAAAAATTAAAGATATACTAAATCTTGGAGAAGATCAATGTGCCAGTTTTTGCTTTCAGTCTTAGATTTGTTGTAATCTGTCAGGAACTCTGAACAGAAATCAGAGAAAAGGAAAGAAAGATTGTATTTCTTGATTGATTGGAAAAGAACAGAATAAAAGAGAGAGAACTGTCCTCCGACCGTCTTTCCTTCACAAAGAGATAATACCCAATTTACAGATAACAGATATGTAGTCTGAGCTCTATCACAACCTTTGATTTGAAGTTGCCCTTCTCTAGCAATCTTTATGCTTCCTGACTTACTGCCAACTGCCACCGTCCCCATTAGCTCCTTGACATGTCACCTACACACCCCTGCATCAAATTGATGCGTGAAACTGTGATTATTGACTTTGTCAACTTCACCAATAAGCTGACTAACATGTTCACTAAGTCTCTCATGGAGTCTTTCTGTTGATGACATTGATAACAAGCTTGAGTCATATGATACATATGTTCCAACTTCAAGAGGAGCTTGTTAAAGATATGATTTGATTACATCAAATAGGAAAATATCTTAACAAATATTTCTCACTATTAATTATTCTTTTTTTTCTTGTTATTGTATCTTTTCTTCATTATAAATAAATAAAAAATACAACACACAATTACAAGCAATTCTTTCAATATCCTCTAACTTGATACTTTGTTTCTACATCCACCTCTCCAGCTTCTGTTTGATCTCTTCTATTCCTTCAGCCTTCCCTCATTTTAGGGGGCCACCCTCCACTCGACCCTTTCCTCATTTTTCACCCTATTCTGCAGTTCGTGCTTCAACTTTGAAATACGGGCTAGTAGGAATGAGGCTGCAACCCACTTGGTTTCTTGTTTGTTTCGTCTCCAACCGCTGCAACATTGGTTTAAATGAATTGTCCACAGTTGTGTGCTGGATTAATGTGTACTCATTCCTCTTGATGTTGCATGTTGTCATTCCGTTAAAAATTTGTACCACTAATAATTTTGCAAATTTTTATTCAGGTTATGCGAAGATATGGTGTTCCTGAGCCTTATGAGAAGCTCAAAGAACTAACCAGAGGGAGAACCGTTAACAAAGAGAGCATAAGAGACTTCATTGAAGGCTTAGATATTCCAGAAGAATCAAAGATAAATCTGTTGAAGTTAACACCTGATACTTATGTTGGAGCAGCTGTTGAATTGGCCAGAACAGTAGAAAATGCGGTGAATATTGTGAATGGATCGAATATTTAGGAAACAAGTGATTGAAGCAGTTTTCCCGATATATTAGTTAATGAGACTATTGGGAAGACAATTTTGCATCCTCACCATCCATTCACCATGTGGCTAGTGTTACTTGATATATGAACTTTAAAATAAGATGTTCCATTTGAAAAAAGGGAGAAAGGACATGAAATTCAAAACCATTTTGATATAGAATGGTGTCAAGGATTTTGTAACATTGGAACTTGTATTGTAGGAGTTTGCAGTGCCAGACCTGAATAATAACATAGGTCTGATGAAAAGCATAAAGGATGTGCCAAATTTAAACCATATGTATTCAGCTTTTTGCCCCATTTCCTGCTGTGGGATATGGATATCTCCATAATGGCAATTTTTTAAATCTCATGTCTAAATATCTAAAGTACTTTACTTGCATCTGAAAGTTATATTTCTCCCTTCTCAGGAACTAAATACAGCCTTGGTCGTTTCAAAGAATTTAATTGGAATATTTTGTCAATGTAAAGGCATTTTATCCTACAATCATATATATATATATATATATATATATATATATATATATGAAAATTGTTAATTTTTATAATAATAATTTCAATAAAAAAAAATGAATTCTTTGTCTCCCTTCGTTTCAATCCAAAAACCTACATAATATGATTAAATTTATCAAACCAAGCTCGGGGTGATTGTTGCATACCTTAAAGAGAGCAACATAATTTGCACACTAGACCGAGTTTTTCTAAGCAACAAAATTCAGGAGGTTATTTCTTATAAATTTTCTCCTTTAAAAAACATTAAAAAAAACATTTTTAATGTCAAACAGGTAAAGTAGCCAATGGCGAATAATAATATTTACATAAATACTTCTTGAAATTTAATTTATAAACTTTCTAGATTATAAAAAATTAAAATTAAAAATTTATAATTATATAAAAGGTGTAACTATATGATTCAATAATTAATTTCGTTATTTTTCATTCTACAATTTTTATTATCAAACATTTTTAATCAATTTTTTTAACTTTCAATTAATTTTCTAGGTAATTTAGCTATCTGTTATTATCATATATTAAGGAAGTTTATTATGTAATAGTGCTAAAGGGTGTTGTTAATATTTTGATACTTTTAAAGTGGTTTAAAGTATCTCGCGTAATCTAGTTCATTATTGGTTTGAGTCTGCATGACTTAAAAATATTACAATTTTTTGCATAAGTTGTAATCCACTTTATAGTTCACTCAAGTTAAACTCATGGTGAATCGGACTAGTTCACCAACTTCTGATATTTTTTTTTATAAAAAAAAAGACACCATATTTCAATAACAGGGCAATACAATATATATTAACATACATCATGATGATTACATGCATATTAATATGATACTTTTTTTATTGCTTTACTAATTTAGAATTTGATTATAGTGTTCATATTAAAAAAAAGAAGATTGTAAAATAAACTAAAAAGATGTATTTTTTACTTTTAAATTAAGTGAGTTAACTTACTTAAACCAGTGTCAAACTGTGATAGATTAACTTGGACTAATTTTTTTAAGCTTAGTAATAAGTAAATAAGATTGGATTAGCCCATCACATAAATAATATAATCCGTTTTGAAAGCTATATTAGAGAGATAAAGCTGAGCATTGGTTGATAATTTTAATGTGCTAAATCCGATTCCAACCTGTTTCTCTGCTCCAACCTACTACATTATTTACTTTATTATTATTGTTATTATTATTACTATTAGTGCTACTACTATTATTGTTGTTATTTAATTATTGAGTTGGAGTTTCGAATCTGGAATCTAGAATCTAGCAAGCCACTGCTATTCTGCCTGATGTGCCAAGTGGGGCTAAGTGTGCGTCATTTTTTAGGGGTGAATGCAACCTACGACAAGTAAACGCATTCAACAATATATTACATTTTCTCACTACCTCGTATAGTAAATTAATCCACCTAATACTTTGTTTTGTGTTTAAACTTCCTAATACGTTTGGATGAGAAGATTAATGATTTGAGTCGGGAACAGCTATCTTCTGGAAAATGACAGCATGAAAACAATTTGATTGGTAATGGACTGTGTTTGGTTATACACCTTAATTGTCTAAACCACCAAACCCTGGCTTTTTCCCCATACAAAGGATAAAGAAAAAGAAAGATTCATATGATTACAGTGACTCACTCCTTTTTTTCCAACTTATCTCACTCCTCAAACATGCAAAGACATGTTTAATAAATAAATAAGCTAAACATTACAATCGCCTCCATGATTCACTTTGCCGTGTAATAATTTCTTTCTTGGCTGCTATTTTCTCTCACTGTCTTCCCAAATCACAAATTTAACAAACAAATTCACAAGACGGATGATTTGCTTGCCTTGTGTTAAATCTGACAGGATTTGATTTTTGAAGTCAACTGGGATGCAACAAACCGAAACACCGTTCTTTGGGTCTCTATCTACTCTCTCTTTCATCTTTGTTTTTAACCAATTGGTGTTATTTGTTGTGTTCTGTGTGGTTGGAAGCCAGGGTGGTCAGGAACTTGTGGACACCCCAGATCGTGTGCCCCCTGAATGTTTTATCTAACACCGCTTCCATCTTTTATATTCTTTAATTTGAAGGGTTGTTTATATTCTGTTATAGGATCAGGTGATTCAGTGGTGGGAAATTCTCATGGAAAAAGAAAAGGGAATTGTTGAACAGTTATTTGTGCTCATGAGTGATAGCATCTTCCCCGTCTCCTCCTCCCTTTCTGTTGAAATGTTTCATTGTCAAAAAACTTGGGAAGGGCTAGAAATGAAAGGAAAAAGAAAAGGTGTTCACTGTATTTGCTTGTAAGTTTTGGTTATGTCAAAAGCGGAATGCATAGCAGTTCAATCGCATCAGTTTTTCATCTTTGTTGCTGTTGTTGGAACTGATATCATGAATGATAATAAAATCTCTCCAAAATTTCAGGATGCCCCTTTGATTTCTAGTTCTGGAAGCAAACTGTTGGTGCTGCTTTAACTGGATTTTAGAATAGATATCACTTGCAGCTTGAAGTTATGTCTGCTTATGGCCATCAAATGGAGCAGATTTATTCTGCTCACAGTCTCTCTGGTGGTTCTGGTATGTAATGGAAGCTTTGTCACCTTGGATCTAAATGAATAAGAAATATATGCATAGTAGATCCTACCCATGAACTTATTTAATGTATTGGAAACATAAGAAGTTTTCAGCACTTTCTTCTTCGAGTAAGAGAATTTGCACGAGAATGTTTAGGAGAATTTAGAGTTGTCCTATTTTAAATCACATATCGGAGGCCAGATAGATAATACAGAGTTTTTTTCCCAGATGTCTTATCTTTCAGCTGAGATTATCCTTCAAATTATTATTTTAGCATAATTTGGATTGTTTCTTTATTGGTTACAGAGTTGAGGAGGAGCAGTTTTGTGCTGGAATCAGGATTCTACATCACATCCTTTGTTGCAACCATCCTTGTTGCTGCATTAGCCGCTGCCGGGCTTTTATTAATTACTTTATTGGTTTCACTGGCAATGATGCTGCAATCTTGTCAAAGTAGCCATGCTGGAATTATTGAGCTTGGGAATATAAATGACGATTACAATTATTGCAAGATTTATTCTCTGCATGCTAAGCTCAATAACTTGGAAGGAGATACTTTTCCTAGCCTCTGCAAGGAACTTGCCATACAGTATGTCAAGGGAGGTCAATATGCTAGAGACTTGGATTCAACCAAGTCTGTAATGGAGGACTACTTCAACACTGTTAGACCATCAGATGATGATCTTGATGTGGTGTTCATAGACATAGATGGCATCGTTTCCCCAAATCCTCATTCTTCCACTTTGTTGCAAAGGTAATCTTATCATCCACCTTATTCCTGGTGTGTGAGACCATAATGTTCCTGAAGGAGGAATCTTATATCTCTTGGTTCATTTTTGAGTATTTGTAAAAGAAATTCTTCTTTCTTTAACATCATCCGGCTTTGAAAAAATACTTTTGCAGGGAAATTCTTGAAGTGACATGTAATCCCAAACCCAATCTTGATGAACTTTGTCTTATATTGTGTTTGTTGACCCACCTTTATGTTCCCCAGTTGTAGATGGTATAAAAATTTAATCATGGCCAGCTGGAATTATGCTGTCCGAAAATTTTATGCAAATTTTTTGTCACTCCAACTTGCATCTGTTTACGGAATTATATTTCTTTTAATGTATACGACCCTCAGTGCTTGTTATCTATTTTTAAGTTGTTTATCCAACTTGATTCAGCTCTGCACATTTTTAGCAGTAACTTGACATGGTTTTCTGCTGTTGTGGTTTTGATGATAACAGCAGCATTGAAAAGTGTATGATAGAGGCAAGGAATTTAAAGCAAGTGGTTGTTTTAAGATTATACATGAAGCTTCAAGCTGGTGGATGGTCCATAATTTTGTCATCAAGAGAGCATGGAAAACACCAAAATGTCACCATCAATCATCTTCTCTCTGCTGGATTTAGCGGCTGGTCTTCCTTGATGATGAGGTATTGTGAATTTTTTTTTCTTCTTTCAATTATCCTGGATAATGATTGAAGGAGGATCTCAAATTCTGTTTTTGTTTAGACCTTATGGTAGATATCTAAAACCTCACTTTGAAAGAATCTACCCTTCTCTTACTCTTATGTCTTGTGAGTTCTCAAATGATTTGAGTGATTAGTTAGCAGAGGCATCTTACCACTGTTATCAACAATATGTGGATGTTCCATTTCCTAATTTTTCTTTTAAATCTCTTGGATTAATTCTATGAAACTATGTATGATGAATGTTTTTGCAGAGAAGATGAAGATTCTTCCAAAGGGAATGAGTTATTTTCTAGACAAAGGAATGTGATACAAAGCAAGGGCTTCCGCATAAAAAGTGTCATCAGCAGTGAAGTGGATGCTTTGAGTGTTGGTGATAGAGGAATAAGATTTTTTTTGGTTCCAGACCCTATATTTCACAAGTTTGAACAGCAGAGAAGAACGTAGATGCCAGTAAATTCTCTGCATCTCCCAGTTGTTCATATTAAGTGTGTTATAATCACATGTTATTTTCTGCCAAAGGATGATAGAGAGTGTAAAAATATAATTTTACTAGGAGATATGCTTTCAAATTTTGGTATTATTATTCCTATAACAAAATCATTAAATAAATTATTAAATAAAGATTAACTTTAGAAATTAAAAATAATTAATTAATATAAATTAAATATTCTTTTAAAGATTAAAAAAATTATTAATATCTAAAATAGTTTTTATTAATAAATAATTTTAAATTAATATTTAATTAGTTATTTAAATTCTAAAATAGAAGGCTAAAATATTGATAGTTAGTTAAATACTAATTTAAAAAATTATTTATTAATAGTAAAAAATATTAAATATTAATAATTTTTAAATTTATAAAATAATATCTAATTTATTTAATATAATAATTAATTATTTTTATTTTTTTAAATTGGTTTTTATTTTTAATAATTTTTTAATAGTGTACTGGGATGACCGACCGGTCCCTTGACCCGGTCAACCCATGTGTCAGGACCATACTTTAAGGCCCGAGGTCGACCATGTGTCACACGTGGACGACCGACACAGAGTGCTCAAGTCAAAGGTTGACCCAATTAACGAAGGTTAACCTATGGTTAGGAAACGACCTAATCCAACCCTAATCACTAAACAACCCCCTAATCCGGCCCAACAGCGAAGGCCCATCAAGGTAATATAAATATCATGCATTCCAAGGAACAAGGTACGTCATTATCTACAGTATTCCAGCCAGCCGAATACGATACCCCACTGACTTGAGCGTTGGAGTGTCATCTGCAGGTACCCCACCCGCCTGAGGAGTCATCCAGCAAGGAGAGCCGAAGGAGGAAGTGAGATACGACCGACCGAGCGACATTCGAAGACAATAGTTCTCCCAATCTCCAACCTAGTTCGAGAACAAATAGTGTATTATATTTTTAAAGAACTACTTTTATCTATAGATTTTATATATATATATATTATTTAGTCCTTTTTCTCTAATATATCTTGTAGAATAATTTTTCTTTTAAAAAAAATTGTCCTAATACTAAAACATGTGCGGTTTGTCATCATATGGCAAAAAATAAGAATAAAAACTCTTTAACATTCTAACAGTAAAAAAAACAACTACTCATATTTTAGAATAAAATATTATATTATAATAAAATAATAATTCTTTTACTGTAAAAAATAAAACAGCTAGTATCAATGCATTTAGACAACCATGAATTGGATTTGTCCTATCTTATTCATGAGATGTTCTCTTCTCTGGATATTGACATCTGAATCCTTATCCTTCCATTTTCTACAAAATTTATGCATACTTTAATGTTAATTAAGATTTCCTTCTTGTCATGCATCCACTTTCTTAAATGATTGAGTTATGATTTTAACACCAAATTTTTTCCAACATTTAATAATGTCATATTAATTAGTGTAAAATTGTGAGATTGATGTCATGTAAATTGCTTGAAGGAAGAGTGAAACTACTGTGATTATAACCTTTATAGTCTTGTTTTAAAATGAATAAACATTTGCATCACAATACTTGAATGATTATGATATGATTGAAATTGGGATAGTGAATTGAAGTATTGAATGGTAATAGCAATGCAATCTCTCAAAATTGTGAACTACTTCAAGATTCTTCTTAAGATAGAATGGTTAGAATTTATGTTAAAACAAATAAATATAAATTACAACTTTTTTCCTTAATTCTGCAAACAAATAATTTCTCAAAATTCAGTTACTATTTTAATATTAAAAAATAATAAAGTGAGCACTTTTATACTAATCTTAGAATTCTCCCACTTTCAATATTTTTGTATTCTATGATCACACTAACTTGGTGAATCTCTCAATATAATTTTATAAATCATTTGGTTCGCATAATTTCACTTGTAACTATTTTTTTATTCTTAATTAGTTTACTCATAATTGTTTTCATTTGTAATATCTGATTTTGAAAACTAAATGGTCAGACTTGGTAATCCGTTTAAATAAAACATGAAATTAATTTAAAGCATAATGGGTAAGTGAAGAATAAAAAACTAGTCGAAAACTATCGGTCAAAAATTGGTTTAAACAAGGAAAATTAAGAAAAAAAAATACACTTAATAATACATCATTGGATTTTATTCTTAAAAAATAAAGTCAAGTATTCGTCAATTTATGTTTAATTTACATATAAATTTGTTATTATTAATAAATAAATATTATTAAAATTTCAATTTAAATATTGTAACATTATTGTATGTACTTTAAATCTTAAAAATCATATAAATTAATGCTCTATTTTAATTTTTGTTATCATGAAATTACGATATTACATTTTTTTAATATTGTTTTATGTATTATTAGTTATTACAATAATTAATACCAACAATGTCTTCGGCACAGTCCAATTTTAAAACATCAGAATCACACCCAACATTTAGTAAGAAAATAAGCTTAAAATGAATTTTAAAAGAAGAAGAAGAAGGATTTTTATATGTTGTGAATATTAGCAATTCGAATTTTAGTTTTTGTTTAGAATATTTTGTGGTAAGTTGTTAACTTATTTTAAGGGATGAGTAGTTAAAATTTAGTACAAAATTTTAGGAAATCACTCACTAGTTTGTGCATGAAATGACATTTTCTTTATTTTGTATTTGTACGATTACAAAATTTAAATTACATTTTGAATTCAATAATACCGAGTTATGGAAAAATAAAAGATTTTACTATTGTGTTCAACAATTGGTATTTGAGTTCCTTTACAAGGGTCTAATTTAAAATCTAAGTGTGAGAGTAACTGTTGTTGTGAGTGTATGATAACAATTGTGTGAGTGTGTGTCATCAACGGTATTATTCCAAGAAGAAAAATGACAGATTCTAGTACTAGTAAATATTTGCAATTTGTAATTTTCAAGTTTGATGGACATTATGATCATTGGACAAAACTAATGGAGAACTTTGTACGCTCTAAGGAGTATTGGTATTTGGTGGAACATGGGATTTCAGTTGTGTTGCATCAAAAGTTGAACTCAAATTAATGGAAGAACAACAACTGGGTATGAAGATAAACAATTATCTCTGTCAAGCCATCGAGAAATTTTAGATATTATCCACAATGATGATACGTCCAAACACATTTGTGATTCTTTGAAGAAAAAATTTCAAGATTCTACTCGGGGTGAAGATAGCATAATTACAAGCCTTGCGTGGAGATTTTAAAGTGTTGTAGATGAAGGACAAAGAGACAATTAATTCATACTTTGCTTGCACTTTGAAAGTTGTTAAAAGCATGAATGTGTGTGGTGAGAACATGTGTGAGAATGTCATTACTGCAAAAATCTTGTCGTCATTCTTAAATTTAACTATGTTGTGAGCTAGATTGAAGAATCCAACAATTTAGACATGGCCATTGACGAATTGTAGAACAGTCTTTTGGTTTATGAGCAAAGAATGATTTTTCAAGTAAAAGAAGAACAATTGTTGTAGATTACAAATGAAGATAAAGGAGGGTGAGGCAAAGGAAGAGGAAGAGATTCTTTTCAAGGTAGAGGAAGAGGTAGACAGTCAATCAACAAAGTTGAGATTGAATGTTTTAAATTTCATAAACTTGGATATTTTTAATACAAATTTCATACCTGGGAGAAGAAAATAAATTATGTTGAGGTGGAAGATACGGTGGAACAAGAGAAACAAGAGGATGAACTCTTGTTAATGGTTCACGTTGATGTTAAGCAACAAAAGGAAAATGAATACTTTCTTAACTTTGGGTGGAGTAACCATATGAGTGGTAACAAGAATGGTTCTCATGGTTAGATGAAATTTTTCAACATACAGTAGAGCTCGACAATAACACTCGAATAGCTATGATAGAGGAAGGTGTTGGGTTTAATAGTGCCAAAGTTCAAGAGGGGGGGTGAATTGACCTTTTAAAACTTCTTCGCAGAAACAGTGTTTAACCCAGTTTTACAGAAAATAAATCGATTTATGTGAAAATAAACAGATTTATTTCAGCACTGTTTTTCTGTTTGAAACGCTTTTAATACAGCAGAGCAAATCACAAGACTATGCAGTGAGGATTTCCAGCAGCACGCACAGATATCAGATTTGAAAAACAGTGAAACACAAAAACAGCAAGCTTCAATTTCAAGCAAGTGATTAAGGTTCAATTGATAGTATGCTAGTTAATTGAGTGACCTTTGCAAACAAGCTGTTCCTGTGACTTTTAACAGACTATGAGTGTTCTTCTTGATGTCAAGAAATTTTCCAGAAATTAAGAACAATGAATCACAAAACAGCAAGCTTCAACTTTAAGCAATTTGTTTAAAGTTCAATTAATAGCATTGACAGTTTCTTGAACAGCCTATCACAGTCAATCTGTTCCAATGGTTTTAGCAGATTATGTATGTTCTTATCAGATTCAAATACCTTTTTCAGAAATCAAGAACAGTATGCACAGTGCCCAGAAAGAACAGATTTATTTTCAATTGAACAGATTTATTTCTTTGCTGTTTTATCAATTATGCAGAATCGAAATTGCAGAGTGAGGGAGAGAATGAACACAAACAATTATACTGGTTCACTCAACCTGAGCTACATCCAGTCTTCACCAACAACAGGTGGAATTCACTAACACACAGTACAATCAAGTACACTTCCCACTGTTCTTGAAACCTACAAGAACTTAGGTACTCTTGCTGAAAAAACCTATTTCAGCACACATACACACACATCCACTCTCCAAGAACACCTATCAAGAAGAGGATTCAACCAAACTATTACAAGTAATAAGAAGTGAAACGACTACACCTGATTGAGGTAACAAAGATCTGCCTTAACCCAGTAGGCAAGATTGCTAGAACAGTAGCTGCACCTCACACCAAGTTTTTTGGAACCAAACCAAGAACAAGCACTTTGTGATTTTTGAAATCTTTGAAGAACAAATGCTAATCCTTGAAAACACTTAACTCTCTACTGTCAAAACTTGTTTTTGTAAATGTATGAACTGTTTTAATCGTTATTAAACTCAGAAACCAAGTTTGCATTTTATAGAAAGCCAGCTTATAACAGAATTTTGAAAAACAGTTAAAGCTGTTATAAAATGAACAGATTGAAAATAAAATGAACGGATTTATTTTCAAAAGCAGTTAGAGAATCTGTTAAGTGAGGAGACTTAGTCAACCATTCTGGTGCTGAGATAAAACTGAAAAACGTTTAAGCTTGACATGGCACCAGAGGCAAAAAGAATCTATTCATTTACGGATGAACAGATTTATTTTTCAAAACGAAAACAGAGAAAGTTTGACAATTTAAAACTCAGTCGTTTTGAAAAGAAGAAGACTTAGTCAAAATACCTGATGCACAAAATCTAATTTTTATAAGACATAGCCAAGGCATCAGTGAGAAAAATGAATCTGTTTATTTAGAAAAGAACAGATTTATTTTTATGCAGTAAAACGTGTTTTGTGTAAAACATGTGAAAAACAGTTTTAGAAAACTTATGCTTGTTCTTAACACATGGCCAGTGGTTATGAGGTGAGTTACTCAGCAAAAAGCTACTCTTAGACAACCTCTAAGCACTAACTAAGACATACTTAAAGCAAAGCACAAATACATGAAAAGTACATAAATGTCTTCATCAAACACAACATACAAGTCTTCATCAAACACAATCTTGAAGGGGCAGCAACCATCTTCAACAGAAGGAAGTGTCCAATTAAATGTTAACAGAGTTACACATGAAACTTCACGTGTGTATTATGTTCCTAAGCTCAAGAACAATCTCTTAAGCATAGGACAACTTCAAAAGAAAGGTTTGCCATCTTAATTGAGAATGGGAAGTGTAAATTCTATCATCCCAATTATAGAGATAAACATGAAGGGAAATCGAATTTGTGTTGACAACTACCAAGGTATCAATAAATTCTTCATGTTTTTAGACAAAGCTAGAGAATGATTCTCAGTTTTGACACAATCGACTTGGTCATTTAAGCTACAATGGTTTGATGATGCTTTCCTTTAAGCAATTGGAAAATGAGATGCCCTCTCTCTCTACTAAGAGAATCCTTTGAACGTGTTGTTTGGTTAGGAAGCAACATCAAAATTATATGCCAAGAAAAGGTCTATGGAGAGCATCCAACAAACTCCAACTTGTTCGTGAAGACATATGTGGACCTATAAAACCAATTTCAAGCAACATAAGGTACATTCTAGGTTTCATTGATGATTTTTCTCACAAGACTTAGGTCTACTTCTTGTATGAAAAATCAAAAAATTCCTCCCTATTTAAAAGTTTCAAAGTGTTAGTTGAAAAGGAAGTTGGGGTTGTTTAAGAATAGATAGAGGTGGTGAATTCACTTCAAAATAATTTTGGAGAATTAATCAAGGTTAAGGTATAAGCTGACAATTTTGTTAATTGTTTGCTTATAACTTGACCTTGACAACAACCTACACACCTCAGCAAAATATAATTGTTGAGAGAAAAAATAGAACAATCATGAATATGGCGTGTCCTATGTTGACTGGAAGACAAGTCCCTTAGATATTTTAGCCCATAGCTACAAGGTGGTGTGTTCATATTCTCAATAAATGTCTAATAGCAATTGGGCAGAACAAAACTCTTAAAGAAACATGGAATGGAGTGAAACCAACAATTGATTATTTTCGGGTGTTTGGATGTATAGCACATGTTCACATACTAGATCAACAATGAGTAAAATTGGATGATAAAAGCAAGCAACTTGTTCTCCTAGGAGTAAGTGAGGAATCCAAAGCATATTGTTTGTTTGATCTGGTCAATAAGAAAGTATTGATAAGCAAGGATGTAATATTTGAAGAATAGAAAGGATGGAATTCGGAGCAGAATGAAGAATACCAACAAGATATTCTTGATTGGAAGAACATGAAGAATATGTGAGTGACACTAAAGAACAGTATGAGAAGAATGTTGTGGATAGTAATGATGATCGAGAAACCAAGGAACAAATAAAAAAAATATTGTAGACAGTTCATAATAATTATGAGACTCCAATTGAAGTAAGGGTTAGAAGGAGATAGTCAATTTGGATGATTGATTACGAATGAGGAGAAGGTTTATCAGATGATTTTGACCTAAATGTAATGATGGTCACTAGAGATGATCAAATCCCATTCGAGGAAGCTATCAAGAGTAAGAAGTGGAGATATTCAATGATGAAAGAGATAAGTACAAAGCAAGACTAGTAGTAGAAGAGTATGCTCAACAATATGAACTAGATTACACAAAAGTATTTTCTCTGGTTGTTAGGCTTGATAATATTCGCATAATACTTGTAACCTTAAAATGGCATTGAGAATTTGGTACAAGATAAAGGTCTAGTTTGTTCGTAATGACTTTGATAGATTTCTTTGTGAACACACATTATTTACAAAATAAAAAAAGGAAGAGTTCGGGTGGAACTTTTATATGTCAGATGAAATATATTCATGAAGTGTTATCATGATTTGGTGTGGAGAACTGTAATACAGTTAAAAATCCAATTGTTTCAGACACAAGATTATCAAAGAATGATGTAGGAACCAAAGTTGATGCAACTAAGTTAAAATAAGTAGTTAGCAGTATTTTCTATTTGACTACAATTCGGTCAAATTTAATGTATGGAGTAAGCTTAATCAACATATTTATGTCTAATCCTACTGAATCTCACTGGTTTGCAACTAAACAGATATTGAGGTACTTGAAAGGAACAATTGAACTAGACATCTACTAGAAAAACGGGAGAAACAAAAATCTTGTAACATAAACTCTTAGTGGTGACGTTACTTGAGATATAAATGATAAGGGAAACACTTATAATTTTATGTTTTTGCTTGGTACTGGAAAAGTTTCATGGTCTCAAAGAAACAACCAGTAGGATCATTGTCCACCATCGAGGCTAAGTATATAATTACTACCTCATGTGTATGTCAGTGTATCTAGGTTCAAAAGGTGTAGGAGAAACTGAGTTTTAAAGAACATAAGAACACATTGATTTTATATGACAACAATTCCACCATACAACTATCTAAAAATTCAGCGTTTCATGGATGGAGCAAACACATTAAAATTAAATTTATTTTTTAAGAAACTTAATAAAAAAAGAAATTATCAAATTAAATTACCGCGGTTCAAAAATTCAAGTTGTTAATATAATGACAAAGACCCTCAAATTAGAACAATTCTTAAAACTTGACAATAAGTTCATAATTGAAATATCAAAATTAAACTGAATGCAGTTCCATCTCGTTTAGAATTTCAGTTTTTGTTTTGAATTTAATCAACTAAATAGAGTAGGTTTTCTGTTTCAAATAAAGTGTTCATTTGTTCACCTATGTACTTTTAGGAAATCACTATTCTATGCAGGAATTTAAAGGTGTAAATGATGTTTTCTTTGTTTTGTGTTTCTTTGAGGTAAAAAAAAACAAAAAAAATCTTACTATTAAGTTCAATAATGAATAGGTTCTTTATTGACCACACTTACAAGTAATTATATTTTTATCTCAATTTTCACCACGCATCAATTATTATTTAATCAATACTCACTTACGAGGAAATTATTCAGTAAATAAAGTTTAACCTAAAAATTATTAAGAAGGAAATGTATTTAAGAGAAAATTATTGGTAATCTTTTTTTTTAATTTGACAAGTATTATTAAGACACAAAATTTACTGAAATGTGATATAATAAAAAATACGTATACTTTAGTTGTAAAATAATGGATTTAAACCCAGTTTATTATATGGCCCAAAATATTAGACCATTGGCAAGAACACTTAAGATTTTGGCATTTCTAAGCCAAGGACAAAACACAAAACATGGAATAGCTGGAGATAGATTCTAAATAAAATTGTTGAATGGATGATGATATTTTTACACCTTACTTCCTTTTACATAAAAAAATATTAATATTTGTAATAAAAAAATAAAAAAATCTCTTTAATAAAAATATAGGCATAATATTTAGTGGAGTGTAGTGTGAAATGAGTGTAAAAAAATCATTTTCTATTTTTAATTAGTTTAAAAATCAATAAAAGTGTGAAAAATGTATGGAAAACTGAATAATAAAAAGCTTGCATAAGGGATTATTATATCAGAAAATCAAAGATTCTACGTTTATACAACAACGAGATATATTGTTCTTCTCTATCTATCATGACATTGAAAACACACAAAAGCAAAGCCAATTAACCTGACGTCACTCTCTGCATGAAGAGATTCCACAACACCCAATAACAAAATCACGTAATAACGAAAAGCAAGAAAACGATGATCACCGCGATACGAACACGAGAAGAAAGAGAGGAACAGGAGAAATCGACACGGTACTTGGCAGTTCCGTTAGCGTAGAGAACCCCCCAACTCCTCCCCGTTCCTTCGTCCTTATCGAACATCTCGTAGACGAAAACCTCGCGCACACCGTCCTTCAGCAACGGCGTTCCCATCCCGGACTTGAGGTGTTTGACGAGGCCCTTGAGGTAAATCTCGGCGTAGCCGAGGTTGGCGTCGAACTCGTTCCTGGCGCCGCCGAAGCTGGGCCAGCCGGTTTCGGTCACGACGAGGGGGACGGTCTCGTAGCCGGCGACGGCGAGGGCGGAGACGACGGCGTCGACCATGACGTCGAAGAGGTTGCGGTAGCGGACGCCGGTGGTAAAGTCATCGCGGAAGTTGAAGGGGTACTCTTGGAAGAGCGCGATCCCGAGGGGGATCTCGGGGTTCAAACGGTAGAGGTTGTAAGGGTAGAGGTTGATCAAGAAGGAGGAATTTGTGTCCTGCAAGAATTGCAGGAGTGGACCGAATAGTGTGACCCCTGGGGGTTCTTGAAACTGTGCGCTTGAGGGGGGGAAAGGGGATGACAGGGCGGTGACGAAGGAGAATGACGTGGACACCTTGATGTTGCGGATGCCGAGGTCGCGGAGGGACACGTGGACATTGGAGATTGCGGGGAGGAGGTCGTTGAGGGATTCCGGGTGCACGTCGGGGAAGGCGTTGCCTACTGAGATGGTGGTGATTTTGACACGTGGATAGAATGGGACAACGTGGGTGTACAGCCAGGACTGTGCTACCGAGCGGTTTCGGGCGATTTGCGAGACCATGTAATTGGGGATGGTGAGGAAGAGCGTGGTGTTCGTGTAGAGGAGGCTCCGGGTTATGGAGGGGTCCGCGTCTTCAAGCCGGAGGGATCTCGCTTTCAGCTGCCGGAGTCCAGTGGAGATGCGGTCCACCGCCTGGGAGGAGTGGTTGGAGGAGTTGGTGGGGGCGGAGTAGGTGACGCCGATGCAGGGGTGGGGGGAGGTGAGGGGAAGGAGGCAGAGAAACGAGAGAGAGAGGAAGAAGAAGCGCAACATGGTTGTTGCGGCTCTGCAGCAGAGAGAGAAATAATGGAACAGAAAATTAGTTAGAGAGGCATTCAAGTTTTAGAATGTGGCGGGAACTATAGCTTTTGCTACCTCCATGCATTTACACTCACTCACTATACTTTAATTTCCTTTTTCTCAATTTCATTATATCAATCAATCTTCACAAAGCCAGCATCTTAATCTTTTGCTCCACATTTTTTTTTCAGATGCAGTAGCCTCAAGTACTATAGTTTCTATGCAACTGTAAATTCCACAACATATAAATTTAAGTTCACAAAATTCAATTAAAATTATAAAAAAAAGTAACTCGTTTCAAGAAGAACTTCCAGTCACGTATGTACTCTTTCTTAACCTCTTCCAGGGTAGACTTCTGTTCGTGATTTTTGAATTGGTGCCTGATTAATTGGTGATGGTTTGAATTTGAATAGCTACTAAGCAAGCTGACAAAAACAACTCCTAAGCCGGTAACAATCTTGAATTTGCCTTTTTGAAACTTTGTTTTGAACGAGCAATTTATAAATGGGTCTGCGGTATTGGATTTTCTGCTTACTGTTGATGATATTTGATTATTCTAGACAAATCTTAGCATGTTTTCTGGGACCCAAGAAAAGTGTGCTACATGTGGAAAAACTACTTATCCGTTGGAGAAGGTAGGATTCAGAAATCTCATTAACAAATTGTTTGATGATATTTGTTTTAGGGGTCATAAACACCTTAGTTGCATATTGGTTATTAGTGACAGTGTTCATTGTTGAGGCGCCCTAAGGACATGGATCTGTATCAATATTCAATTTCCTCTTTTAGTCTTTCTCTTGTCCACTAGTTGTAATGTTGCGTGCAATGGTTATAAAGCAAATAGGGGAGACCTTCTGTCCATGCCATTTTGATTTGTATCTGTTCCTGCTAGGGAGATGGGACCTAGAGAACTGTTGAAGTCTTCTTCTCCTTCCTTCGGTCGGTCAGGTGACTGGGTAGTGAACTGAGGTTCTCTTCGTCCTCCTGCTTCACCTTCGGCCCTCGGCCTCGGCTGAACATCGGATGGTGGGGTACCTGCGAAGGCACTCCGACACTCAAGTCAGTAAAGCGGGTGGTCAGCTCTCAGAGTGATAAATGACATACCTTACTCCTTGGGATGCGTACTATTTATATTATTCTAGTGGGCCTACCTTGTTGGGCCCATTTATCGAGGTGGACACCTCTTAGGTTTGCATTACCTAATTCTTAAAGATAGATTAACTTCACTGATCTTGGTTTGAGCGTTAACTGTAATAGGGGTCGGCCATCGGCCAAATCATCATGGCATGGGTCGGCCATCGGCCATGTTTCAGTGGTCTCGGTCGTCTCGGCCAAGTCTTCTAAGGTCTCGGCCTCTCGGGCAAGTCTTCTAAGGTCTCGGCCCCTCGGCAATCTCGGCCAAGCCATCCAAGGTCTCGGTCTCTCGGCCAAGCCTTCTAAGGTCTCGGCCTCTCGGCCAAGTCTTCTCAGGTCTCGGCCTCTCGGCCAAGTCTTCTAAGGTCTCAGCCTCTCGGCCAAGTCTTCTCAGGTCTCGGCCTCTCGGCCATACCGGTACAGTATCATTGTACGTAAATTGCCTAATTGATTCATATATATACTTGCACTTTCGCAACCTGAAATTCATTCGTATATAAATTGCCTAATTGAGTAAATTGTGATTCTAACTAGTCATTTGCTATATCTTTACAGGTAGCCTGCATTAGAAGATTTAAATTTTGTGCTTCTCATTTTGATTCTACTTACCATGACTTGTTCCCTTATTTACTTTGTGTAACCTCGATAGTGTGCAATTAGATATGCCAAATCGTTTAACATCTTTTAGTGTTTAACATAATTTAGTGTTAAAATCAGGACAATTTAAATAATTTCGGAAACACTTTTTAAATAATGATCCAAATTCCAAAAAAAAATAACTTCATATAGGATTATTCTAAAAATCTTATATCTTGGTGGAACACATTTTACTAAAAATGTATCTCAAGTTCATGTACCCTCTTATTTGAGTCTATTAAAAGAAATCCGGTGTTTAATTTAAAATCTAATTGTGTTTTTTTTTCATCAAACATTCTTTTTTTTCAACCATTTTGGGCTTTGCTGACCTGCTTAGTTCCTATTTATTTTAAATTTTAGTAAAATTTAATATGATTGAGATGTGTATATAAATTAATTTTAATCATAGATTTAACGTTTAAACGTGTCACCATGAGTGAAATTAACTTTAGATGCTATGCAAACAATCACTTCATAATCTTAGAACATCAAGAATGCAGAGGGTCTTATAGGAAACACTGTCCCTCTAAATGGGTTCAATTAACTAAGATTAGAAGACATTTAAAATAATTTACCAAACTGGCTCAAAGATTTTGAATAGAGTTTTCTTCAAAGTATTTCTATAAAATAAGCCAATCCATATTCCAAATATACTTGTAATATAAAAAAGGATATCTGACTACATTCTAACACATAATGAACAAATAGTTGTATAACTTCCTAGTTTGAACGACTCCCCCTCAACCCCAAATAAGAAAAAAACATTACACACTACACATTTTTTTTCGGATAAGTAATACAGAACTTTTGCTGAGCAAAAACACGAACTTTATCATCAACAAACAAATGTAAGCAACAAATGAGCAGAGGATCCAATTCTACAACTCTTTCTTCAAAGAGATCAGTCACTTATTGAAACTTTGTACTGTGGGCTATTTCTGCACAGTTGCTAATACGGCCGTTTAATGAGGCTTTCCATGTGGGGTAAAAAAATTGTATATATAGTCTGAAACATCCGGATTCTGGTCATAATCATGCTAACAAATTTGCCTCACGGAATCTCGAGGCTGTCCTCACAGGGATGAAAACATATATAGGGAATTCGCTGCTGACTTCCCGAGTCTCATGAATGACAGCATCAGTATCACTTGCTTCGCTTTTTGGCTTCACTATAAAGTACAACTCCAAGGACTGTGAATGAATAACCCATCATTCCAGTGACAGACACTGGGTTTCTAAATATCAGAATTGAAATTACAACTGCTACAGCCCCTTTAGCATTCCCAAGTACCTGCAGGAGCCAACTCTTGATTAGTTATTAGAGCATGAACTTAACGTAAGTTTATGCAAGTATCAATTCCTGGATCACTCCTGGACTGCTTATCCAGTTATCCTCACTTGAATCAAACTCCTTTGACCTTTCACGAATCCAAAAGTATATGGTGTTGCACACCCTTTACAAAGAAAATGCCTAGAAACAAAATTTTAAATTTGCATTTCCATGGAAAAACACCCCAAATCAACAACTCCTATAGTTCTTCATAAACTATATATCTCTTAATAATCGACTTGGCCAAGGTATCTCTAAAGAACTGAATCAATAACATCTGAAATGTCACTGAACAGTTAACACAGGTACCCACTCAGATTAAATTTTACAGAGCATTTCGGTAAACAATTTGGCCATCATTAGACCTAGACCCTTGTGATCTGCCAGATAGCAGTATTCCTAGCACTATTTTTAGAAATCCAGTAGAAAATATTCAGCAGTAATCCGTGAACTACTTTTGAAACGGAAACTGGAAAACTAAGTGCTTGAAAATTTTGAGGAACTCTATATAGTTACTAGACAATCTAGAAACTCAGATGACCTTAGGTAAATGTGTTTCCAAATAATTTGTTCTTAAAGAAATGAAAAAATAATAATAAAACGCCATGACAAATAACAACAGGAAAATGAAGGCACTAAAGAACATACGGAAATGAAAAAATTAAAAAAAACAATAACATTTTGACAATAAACTTGTGTATGAAAGCAGATCCGTTTATTGAGTAAAATATTAAAATTTGCAAAAGACAAGGACGTCTGCCTATATGAATAAGTGAGGCATACCTGAAGGGTAAGAGCACTGGTATGTTTGGTGACCAAGAAATTGGTCAGGTTGACAAGATAAGCAAGTGCTGAATTAAATAGCAGATACCAAATGATCTTCACATCATCTCTGGCAAGAGCCAATGTAATGCCAACCACATTTTCTTCCATCATTAGTGTAGCAGGGAGAAGGAAAACAACAGCAATTGGAGCCATATAAAGAAGAAGGTTCATAGAATTCAGCTTCTCTCTGGTACACCAAAGAAACGTATCAGTAGATATTTAATGCAATAATCCGACCACAGAAGAAAACATAGTAATAAACTAAATATCATGTTCCTTATACATACCCTTCAGAAGAAAGTAAAATTCCTTGCAACACGGATTTTAAGGCTCGTGCAGCAGTAGCTGCAACACATACTATGAACCCAAATAAATGGAAGCTTGGTTCACCCTATAAGCGAAGAAAAAAAAGAACAAGTACATCAGAAGCTATAGATTATTTTTGTTTTCTACTCATCATCAATACTTGAATAATACATAAAACGGAGAAAAAAGATCTTCCAGTGCTTAATGTGTCCCTCACCGACAGTTGAATTTGATTCAACAGCAATTAAAACTTCTAAATTCATGACCAAAAATCCCAGTTTGTAAAAGAATCAATCAGCAAGCTGGGGACAGAAAGTAAGTATACTGAAAACCAAGAATGCTCCACAACATGAACGACACAATATTTACTACCGGAATATGCCATTTAATAACACATATAAAGCAACATTACCTCTACTTCTCAAACAAACCTAACCAAACATTTTGTTAAATTAAGTAACGACAGAAGAGATTCTGATGTACAATCCGAGCAATATACCACTTTCATGAAAAGTAAAAACATTCCCAAATGGAGCTGCATAACCCAACATGCTACCGAATTGAAAATAAAATATTTCTAAAAGTCACAATATTTTTCGATAGTACCAACAAGTGCAACCAATCAAAAACTCTAACTTCACATATAATAGAGTAACTAGCATGAATCAAAGAGCTTTAACACTGCCATCTAGTAACAAACTATAATACATGATAGTGTATTGACTTTCACGAAAACTATCTCAAAAACCATAACAACTAACTATAATTTCTAATTGATTGCAGAATTGAAGATTGCACGCTATAAACCAATAAAAAATCATGCTCGATAAGACTATGTATGTAACAACACCCACTCAAGAAGTATCTTGGACAAGACTTCTAAAATAATTAATATAAAATTTTAAAAACTTTCAAATTCGGTGTTTTGTAATTGGATGAGTGGAATGACTAAACAAGATTTTTTTTCTTTATTTTAATAATGATACTAATGGTAGTACGCTCCTATGCTAAAGTCGTGGAGGACTTGTCTGCAAGTGTCGGTGCTATAATTGCTCGACAATACTAATATTTATAAATAGACGTTCGTAAAACAGCGTTTAAAAAGAAATAATAGTTTTTTCCAATTTCTTGCAGAATAAAAGGAGAGCAATAATTTAAATAATTTTTCTTTAAAATTAAAAAAAGCGCGAGAGGAGTAAGGAAGAAAAAGTAAAATAATGGAAGATTGGGAATCGCGGCGCGTTACCCCGCTGGCAATGACGACGCCGGCGACAACGGGGACGAGGGTGAGGTAGGTGAGCCAGGCCTCTCTCTTGAAGGTGATGAGATAGGCGAAGACGGCGGTGAAGAAGGGGGTGGTGGCGCCGACGGCCTGGTTGAAGGAGACGGGGAGGTAGCGGAGGGAGATGTTGCCGAAGACGACGGAGACGCAGAAGACGAGGCTGAGGGCGGCGATCTTGAAGAACTGGAGGCGGGAGCGTAGGGTCTGCATAGGAACGAGCTTGAGCCAGGCGATGGCGACGTAGCTGAAGAGGGAGCAGGCAGTCATGTGGCACATGGTGAGGAATATAGGGTACTTGAAGCCATAGTTGCTAAGAAGGTACTTGTTGAGGAGTAAAACCCCAATGTTGGAGGAGTACCAGGCGGAGACCAGAGCTATTGTGAAGAAACGGCTGCCACCCTTCATTGTGTGATGGAGCCGCCGTGGATCTGAGAACCTTCCGGCTAAAACTCCCTTCCAACAATCTTGCAACCCGCTCCTTCCTCCATCGCCGACCGCTTCATTGATTCCGATTTCCAATTCAGCGCGGAGGACTGTTTGTTTGTATTGAAAGCCTACACACTGATTTTATCAACGGATGCCAAAGGGAAAGCGCGTACACAAACACCTCCTTCGCTTCCCTCTGCTTTCTTTTATTCCCTTTCTTCCCTTTTATTTCTTATTCTTTTTATTTTCCCTGTCACTAGACGAGAAATATATAATATCACACCACTGTGCACTGTGGGTTGGTGATTCTTTTTTCTTTCAAAAAAAAAATAGCATTAATGTAATTAAATTTTCACAACAATTATTTCTTATTTTTAATTATTATTCCGTCAACTTAACCAACTTAATTTGTCGTATAACAAAAAAATAAATAATATTTTACATGTAAGAAAAAAAAAGAGAATTACAGATTGGATATTTTCCACGTTCTTGTTCACGTGGATGTACACCGGAAACCAACTCTCCCAACTACACTAATTTATCTTTAACTGATTCTCATTTTAATAATTAGGTTTCAATATTTTAAGAGTATGTTTCGCTACATTACATCTTCTATTTTCTTTTACACAAAATAAAAAAAAATTACTTTATAGGTAATATTTCTATAGATCTGATAGTTTATTGTTTTTACAAAAATACATCCTGAATATTAAATTATATACATAATATCAAAATTGAGCATATCTTTTTTGGTTTGAGAGTTTGAGTTATGAGTGGTGGTGCAGAGGATAAAAGAGGCATGTTTTGCGGTGGCGGAATTTGGGCAGAGAAAATGGATTTGATGCAGAAACATCGGCTGAAAATTGGTAGAACTGAAGACCTGACACCAACCTAGCACGCACTGTAAACGTATGAAGAAAAAAAAAGGATAAGAGACTGTGAAAACGACACACTGGATCTCAAAATTAAATTAATCATAAATCATAATCAATATACCATTTTTTTTTAATAATACTTTTTTTAAAATATTTTCCTAAAAATAAATTCCTCGAAATTAGTTGCTTAGTGTAATAGTTGAGAATTCAGTTTAATTCACAATTAATTTTTTATTTCCAGTTCTAGAAACCCCTTTTAGGATTAAACTTCGATGAGAGTTTTCTGGTTTTATGTTTTTTTTTAAGAAAAGGAGGGAAATTTAAAAGATAATAAAATTAAAGAAAAATAAATAATTAAAAGCGATAAGATTCAATTTTAATTAGAGAAGAAACAAAATAAAAAATAATTTAAAGCGCGTTTGAAGAAATAAACTACCGTAATTGTTGTGAAGAAAGTGACACTTACGTAGTCAAAACAGCGTTAGGTTATTGTTAGGTCCAATTTTTTCATGGAATCGAGATTTGAAGATGGATGAATAATGCAAAACCACCTAAAGTGGTGCGTTTTGCACCTTCTCACAATGCAAGATTATTATTATTATTATTATAATAATTAATAATAATAATAATACTAATAATAATGATAATAGAAGTCAAAGTCAACCAAAGCAAAATTTCCCATTTCTTAATGTTGACATGAAATTTATTTTGTATAGGAGGGGGTGGGTTGGTGAAGCTGAAATACACAATCACCTAAAATGGGTAGTGAGTTTTCAATTACCCCATTAACCTGGACATTGAATTTTTAACAGAATCTTTTATATTTTATTATTTTTCATTTTAATTTTAAACCTGAATTAATATACAAATGTTTTCTTACATCAATATTGTTATCGTTATCTGTTTTCTTATTTACAATATCGACTAGAGATTAAAGTCTTTCATAGTATATAAGTGTATGCAGACCTCACCTCATTGAGCTGGGTTTATGAGGTTGAGTTAGGCTTAAAGTCCACTTCTTAACATTGTATCAGAGCTATTTCAAACCTATTCTAACGAGTATTTGTTGAATTTATCCCACATCGACTAAAGATTAGAGTCTTTCTTAACAATTTTTCTTTCCAAAGACATGTGTTACAATACTATTAACAAATTTCAGTAACAATTGCTTTGTAAAGATTTTTATTTTTTTTCAATATTAAAGTTGGTAAAATCCTGTATCCCGGCAGCTATATATTTACAGACATATATAATTTGGCTTTATTATTAAATAAAAATATTAAACAACGTTGATTGGGATAATTTAATAATTGTATCTAAAAACTTGAAACACTGTTTTCAATTGTATAATTTAGAATTAGGGTCTATTTAATTGAAGTTTTCCTTAAACTTCTTCCAGAAGAACAAAACAAGAATAATTTTTTAAATTAATTTCTTTACAAATTATATATATATAGAGAGAGAAGATTAGTTTATAGACTCTCTCATGTAACATCTTTAATTCTTTATTTTTATTTGTTATAAGTTATTTTAATTTATAAAAATATTTATTTGTTATCTTAGAAGAATTATAAAAAGTTTATCGAAACAAATAATGAGACAATTAGAGGTTTCCATCAATGCATCCTGAAAACATTTTTAACGAAAAAAATAAAAGAAAGCAAAAACTAGAGTGGTTTAGAAATTTGAATCCCAGTCACCCTGCTTTCAATAGAATATATTAAAGGCAGTTTAACGACTATATTTGAGAAAATAATTAACAAATTCATTTTAAACAAGTGATATACGACATATTATTTTTACAAGAATTGAATTTAATGAAACAGTTGTCATTATAATAAATAAACCATTTTAGAATGTGTTGTTTTTTCAGTTCAACAGAACTCAACCTCAATCCAACATGTAATTTGCTTCAACCTTTTTATCATGAAAAATGTAAAAATTATGTTAAATGTAATTAAGGAAAAAATAAACACACAATGATTTAACATTACGATTTCAATTTACAACAAAGAATTTAATTTTTTACTTGATGGATTATTGAAAAATTTGCTAGAAAAAATATTCTATATTTTTAACAGAAACCCTGGAAAATGCTTGCAATCTATTCAAATAGATCGATATGAAAGACAGTATATTATTTTTCTATAACGATAGGATTTTAATAAACATGTAGAGTTTGCTTATTTTAATTAAAATGTGTACAAAATCACAGTTTTATTATTATTATTATTCTCATCGTTACTATTGCCACAAATATTTGATTATTAAATAATATTTATCGTTCTTTTATTCTATCCTATTGAAAAAGAATCCGGTATTGATTCTTCCAATAGAGATGTGTCATTATAATCATTGATTGAAAAACAAATAAGTAGTTAAAATAATATAAAGGGTTATTATTCACATGCGAGTTGTAAACTGTTCCCCTAGAGAATACGCTACACGCTGAATATTGCGTTGTAATGATATTGATTGGTCATTTCTTTGGCGCTTTCATACAAACACCGTCGCCGACAAATAATACGCTCAAAAGGTCAAGCACGGATGTTCTCAACAACAATAAACTAGACTATCCAGTGTTTAAAAACGCAACCATTTTGATTATGATTTTCTTCCAGTTTTCAAAATAGTAGAGAGAATCTTCACGAGGCAAATTCTGGAAAGCAACCTCAAGGTATGCAAGATGCTCATAATGCTACCACAGACAGATCACAAATATACTAGTGTTCGCAGTTCACAGTAATGCTTGGAAAAGTAATACTTGATACAAATTCATATTAACAAATTGAATTTAAAAACTCTAAACAAATGACTTTCCTAGGAGATAGCAATTGCATCTCTTCCAAAAGCATTTTAAACAATTAATTTTGGGATTTTTATAAAAGTTGAATATTTTTCTTCCAAATTTAGTGAGGTTACATGATTCAATTTTTCAATTCCAAATTTAAGAGGGAAACTGACTATAATGTGAAACATGTGAGTAAAAAAATCCATTTATAAAATTGAGACTCATATTCCTCCTTGATGAAGAAAGAACATACAATTCATTCGACATCCTAAACGAGATACTATTCTGCTCATGAGCTAAAAAAACATAAAAATTTAACTCTCATAATGCAAATAACTTTTAAGTATCCAAACAAACAAGCCCCACGACCGACGAGTCCTGAGAATCTGCAAAACGATGTCCAATTTCAAGGTCAATTAGATCATGCCATTCGATATTCTTAAGTGCACTGATAGGAAGCAGAAACTGAAGCAATCGTCAATTATGAACAAGTTTAAACTAGCTATCATCTATTTATACTCATGTTGCATGTGAATTTACTGGAACGTTATTTACCACAGCCATTTCAATGACACTATTGTAATTAACTAAGATTTTTATGTATACCGCTGTACTCGTTACATTAAACCGAACAGTGCAGCCAGAAGCGTTAACTGTGATGTTTTCAAATGACTACACAGAATAGTTATTTAAATGGGTACGGCATACTATCATCAATAAACAAAAAGCAATCTACAACAAAAATTGAAGACGGGTAATCTCAAGCAATGAGAAAGGTACTATGGACTATGTCTTCAAAACCTTATTGAAAAACATCACAACACAAACATTGAATCTCAAGAAAATTGATGAAACTGGAAGCCTATTACATTGGAACATATCTCCATTGGTAAAGGATCAAGCAGAAAGATTTTTCACATAATATCCGCACAGATAAAATCATGGGAATTGATTGTGTAAAACAGGTTCCCACGAAGAACTGTGCGACTTTTTACAAGAAAGTGTTCAAGCCTTCCTTGAAATAAAGAAATAGGACAGACAGAACACAAAACAATACAATGAAGTTGAAAATGACGGAATTAGCATTGTCTTAAATAATGAAATATGGAAAAAATATAATAACAGTGATTCGGGTGACTAATTATTGAGCATGTCTTCTATACCTTAATATGCAAAAAAAGAGGATCACCACAACAAATAACAAACAAATTTTCAGAATTTAAATGAAACTGTAAGCCAATTACATTGGAGCATATCCCAATGGATAAAGGAGAATGCTCAAGCAGAAAGGATTTTCCCTTGTTATCTGCACAAATAAAATCCTGGGAATTGATTTTATAAAGTAGGTTCCCAAGAAGAACTATGTGCAAATTGAAATAAGATTGAGCAAAACACACATACACCACAACAGAGTTTGTATACAACGATTAGCATCACATCATGTGACAAAAGGCAGCAATGAATAAACTAATAATCAATAGTGAGACCCTGACAAAATAGAAGAGCAACACTAATTCAATCCAGATAACGTTAAAAAACCATCTGCTCAGAGATTTTACTTTAACTAGTACTATAATTAACATATTACCTAAAAATAGTATATGACATCTCCTCAAACTTGGCCTAATATGAATAAAATAATTGATAAAGCATTTCATCAGGAAAAATACAATTCTATCAATTTCTCTATATTAAATTAAACTGAATAAAAATAAGAAAAAAAAGTTATCAGCAGTTTGACAACTGAGTAGCTTAGAAGCCATAGTTCCACCATAGAAAACGATTAATTGATGCAAAAATCCTTCATTATTTAATTGGACAGTTTGTACTTTAACTTATTGTTTAGTTCATAAAACTGAGTTTCAGAAAAGCAGGATCACAACAACAAACAAATTTTCAGAATTTAAATGAAACTGTTAGCCAATTACATTGGAGCATATCCCCATGGACAAAGGAGAATGCTCAAGCAGAAAGGATTTTCACTTGTTATCTGCACAAATAAAATCCTGGGAATTGATTTTATAAAGTAGGTTCCCAAGAAGAACTATGTGCAAACTAGAAATAAGAAGATAGAGCAAAACACACATACACCACAACAGAGCTTGTTGTATACAACAATTAGCATCCCATCATGTGACAAAAGGCAGGAATAAATAAACTAATAATCAATAGTGAGACCCTGAGAAATTAGAAGAGCAACACTAATACAATCCAACCATCTGCTCAGAGATTTTACTTTAACTAGTACTATAATTACAATATTACCTAAAAATAGTATATGACATCTCCTCAAACTTGGCCTAATATGATAAAATAATGGACAAAGCATTTCATCAGGAAAAATACAATTCTATCAATTTCTCTGTATTAAATTAAACTGAATAAAAATAAAAGTTATTCGGCAGTTTGACAACTGAGTAGCTTAGAAGCCATAGTTCCACCATAGAAAACGATTAATTGATGCAAAAATCCTTCATTATTTAATTGGACAGTTTGTACTTTAACTTATTGTTTAGTTCATAAAACTGAGTTTCAGAAAAGCAGGATCACAACAACAAACAAATTTTCAGAATTTAAATGAAACTGTTAGCCAATTACATTGGAGCATATCCCCATGGACAAAGGAGAATGCTCAAGCAGAAAGGATTTTCACTTGTTATCTGCACAAATAAAATCCTGGGAATTGATTTTATAAAGTAGGTTCCCAAGAAGAACTATGTGCAAACTAGAAATAAGAAGATAGAGCAAAACACACATACACCACAACAGAGCTTGTTGTATACAACAATTAGCATCCCATCATGTGACAAAAGGCAGGAATAAATAAACTAATAATCAATAGTGAGACCCTGAGAAATTAGAAGAGCAACACTAATACAATCCAACCATCTGCTCAGAGATTTTACTTTAACTAGTACTATAATTACAATATTACCTAAAAATAGTATATGACATCTCCTCAAACTTGGCCTAATATGATAAAATAATGGACAAAGCATTTCATCAGGAAAAATACAATTCTATCAATTTCTCTGTATTAAATTAAACTGAATAAAAATAAAAGTTATTCGGCAGTTTGACAACTGAGTAGCTTAGAAGCCATAGTTCCATCATAGAAAGTGATGAATTGATGCAAAAAAACTTCATTATTTTCTTAGATAGTTTGTACTTTAATCTATTGTTTAGTTCAGATAACTGAGTTTCAGAAAAGCAGGAACACAACAAATAACAAACAAATTTTCATAATCTAAATGAGGCTGTAAGCCAATTACATTGGAGCATATCCCCATCATAGAAAGTGATTAATTGATGCAAAAAAAAAAAAATCATTATTTTCTTGGAGAGTTTGTATTTTAATCAATTGTTTAGTTCATATAACTGAGTTTCAGAAAAGCAGGAACACAACAAATAACAAACAAATTTTCAGAATCTAAATGAGGTTGTAAGCCAATTACATTGGAGCATATCCCCATGGATAAAGGAGAATGCTCAAGCAGAAAGGATTTTCACTTGTTATCTGCACAAATAAAATCCTGGGAATTGATTTTATAAAGTAGGTTCCCAAGAAGAACTATGTGCAAACTTGAAATAAGGAGATAGAGCAAAACACATGTACACTACAACAGAGTTTGTATAGAATGATTAGCATTGCATCATTTGACAAAAGGCAGCAATAAACTAATGAGACTCTGACAAACTAGAAGATCAACACCAATCATATCAAGACAACGTTAAAAAACCATCTTCTCAGATATTTTACTTTATCTAGTACTAAAAGTACAATATTACAAAAAAAAATATTATATGTCATCTCCAAAAACTTGGCCTGATATGAATATAATAAACAAGGCATTTCATCCGGAAAAATACAATTCTATCAATTTTTCTACATTAAATTAAATTGAAATAAGAGAAAAAAAAGTTCTTTGGCAGTTTGCCAACAGGTAGCTTAGAAGCTATTATTCCGTCATAGAAAGTGATTAATTGATACAAAAACCATTCATTACTTCCTTGGACAGTTTGTATTTAAATCTACTGTTTAGTTCATATAACTGAGTTACAGAACCAAGTAACACTAGTACAGTTGGCATCAACATTGAGATCACAGTTTTCAATGAAACATTTTCAGGTAACAGTTGATAATGCATATATCAGAACCAACTATATCAACAAAAGGGTAAAATTACCTCATACATTGCTTGGATACATAAACACTCTAACCCTTGCTCCCTGCAAATGCATCATCAGTCAACACTAATAAACCACAAAAAAAGCCAAAAACAAACAAATTATGTGTCAAAAAGTTTACCATCGATCTTGGGGGCAGATTTGACTTGAACTTAGCTCTAACGACACCACTGTTACCATGAGGCCTGGTGACCTTGCCCCAAATGCATCGATAGTGGCTTCCGTTCTTCTTTACCTTGGCTTTGTAAATGTAAGCCATTCTCTTCCCAGCGTACCACCCAACTTCTTCCTTGGAGTTTACATTCTCAATCTGGATGAGAGAAGTATTTGGGTACTGATTTGACTTGGACCTGAACAACACAATCAATTTATTTTTCTCAGCACAAATATAGTCCCACTACCTTAATCAACAGCAAATATGAATTACATTTACACGGCGCATGTTCAAACTATTATGAGAAAATGATAAACCTAATACGGTTACTGTTGTACTCACTGGAAAAAACCTTTGAAGCATGTTAACACATGATACAAAATTGAACAAAAAAAAATACACCTAACGTTAGTTGAATAGAGAAAGAAAACAGCATACCTCTTGTATCCAAGAATTGAACCCCTGACATAGAGTCTGGCAAAGGAGAAAAACGACGATGACATAAACAAACGTTCAGATAAACGCATTACGCTAAAATTAGTAAAAATGAAATTAGGATTAAAAGAGGCAGAAGCTACAGATCGCAAACCTGACACGTTCTCCTTGGCGTCCTTTGACCATCTTGGTAACGGCGATGCCTCCTCCTTCTCCTCTTCTCCTCTTCTAATCTCGGCGGAAGCAGACACTGCACTATCAGTCTCGGGGTTCTTATAGAGATAGTGTAACCAGCTAGGGTTTTCTGCAAGGCCCATTCAATTGGGCATTGGGCTTCTCAGGGCCTTTTGCTTCAGTTTTAAACCTTTTCTAAATAGACTAGTAGCTATACCAATTTAACATTTAAAAAAATAAAACATTAATTATAACTAATATATTTTAAGATTTAGATCAAGGAATTCCAAAAATACAAAACCATTTTTTTTATATTTTAATTAATTATTTCAATTTAATTTAAGATATAACGTGAATAATGTTGGGTTGGAACAGTTTTAAATTTTTTAAATGTCAAGAATTGTGTAGTTTATTTAAATAATAAACTTAGTATGAATTACTATTAGATAAAACTGAAGTTAAGATGTGTATTTGTAATACTTAGTTTTTATTATAATTTAATAATTGTAATAAAATGAAGAAAATAACGTAAAGATAGAGAGGAATTTTTTTATCCAAGAAATTGTTGGTGAAAAAGAGATATGAAATAATATAAAAAAAAATGAACTATGCCATGTGAATGGAGAAAAATGGAGATTTTGCTAAAAGTGGATACCTTGACAATCATATGTTTTAATACTTTTATTAGTTTTCTTTTAAGTGGATTGACTTAGGGTTTTTTTGTATTCTTTTCTAGGACATGTACGTAGCTGAATTCATATATATATATATATATATATATATATATATATATATTAGTTAGGATCAATTTAATGCCATCAAGATTTTTTTTAAAAAATGATTTATAAAACATTCAAATGGTTCAAATGCTTTCAATGGAATATAATATGTAAATATTTATAAAACTTGATATAGGATAAAAATTAACTAAAAACATTTGAAACAAAGAGAAAGTATCGCCTCATATTTCGGTATCCTAATATGTAAACTTATCGTTTACCTATACAAAAGCTTCACCAAAGGAAAAAGAAGAAAACGAAGTCTATGACACAAGTCCAACCTTCGATAAATGCTTGGGTTTTTCATAATCTCACACTTCCTTTTGTCTTATTCGCCTTAATCTTTGCAATAATCGCTTGTTGTCTTTTTTCCAAGCGTGACTTAGTGAATAATCTTGTGAACAATGTTCAAGGCAAGGAGAGGCCTATTAGATGGCACAGAAGAACGATATGGATTAATGTCTTCTGACATAAGAGGCGTGTCCTCTACACAACGTAAAATACGACATTGGCAAAAGCTTTTGAGGCTTAAGATAGGACGTCATGTGTTTTGGGGCTTAATGGTTTTGGTCTTCATGTGTGTTATTGCCAAGTTTGTGTTGTTGAATGTGTTTTCAGAACAATTGAATTTGGAACCTATAGTTCATGCAAATGTCGTAAAGCACGTACTTTCACCAAAAAAGTCACCGGTATACAATAATTTGTTCCATGTGATCTTTTACCCTCTTTAGTGTATTATATGTTTTCATTGTTCTCTTTTTTACATACTCTTTAGTGGATGCAATGGTTATAATTCTAGTTGGTTTAGTAGAAATAATTTTTTTTGTGTTGTTCATCTCTTTTTGGTTATCAAGTATTGTGTTGTTTTTTTGGTTTGCTCTTAAATGAAAGTCATGGTTATACACAATTTATTTTCTTTATATGTCTTGTGTAATCTCATCATCCATCAATTTACATGTCAATAACACATTTACATAACACACATATCAATGAAGAAAGAAAGATGAGTACAAATTATTTTTCAAGGGTTTTTACTCATATATACATTTATTTATATATATATATATATATTTATATCCATCATTCTATATAACTTATCACGAAACACAAAAAACATAGAGAGAATTTGACTGGTTTAAGTTAACATTTTTGTTTTTGTTTTTTACTATCCTTCTCGTAAAATTTACATAAATTTTAGTTTAGGAAAAATTTAATGTGTGTTATCTAACTAATTTTAAAAGTTATCCATTTCTTTATGTCATGTTTTTAATTTTTCAAATAATTAATTATCTATCCTTGAAATAACCCTTTTCAAATATGTAATTACGTACTTGATGCTAGTGTGAATGAAATGTATGTATTTTATTTATTTTTCATGGTTAATACTTAGATTATGATTGAGCAAAAGAGAAAGAAATATAAAAAAGTTACTAGGTAATTGTCCTTCTAGAAAAAAAAAAAAACACTCATTTAAACTTTTCTTCATTTTCTTTTACCATCGAATTCCTCTCTCATACTATAAATATAAAAAAATATACTTTCATAACTTTTTCCTTACAAAATATCATGATTGAAAATTGTATGATAACATTAACAACCTTCTTTTATAAGATTGTGATATATTTGGGTGGCTTATGGTGTGTTTATTCATAATATATATAAATACTAGTATCATTTGTAGTTAGATTTACATTAAATTGTGATGCTAGTTTCTCTTTAATATCTGTTAGTTAGACTCCCAAAATATGGAAGCATCCCAATAGTGCCAACTTCCACAAATGCATTGGTCGAGCTAAGAGTGAGAAACGTGAGTCTAAAGTTTGTTATTTGCTGAAAACTTGAGGAAAAAAAGTCATTATAAGTGATTCATATTTTGCCATTTTTGTGATTAGAAAAACTTCCTATCTCGTGCAGGGAAGGGAAATGTGACAAATGGTTACCTTATGATCCATGCAAATGGAGGGTTAAATCAAATGAAAAGTGGTGTACGAAGATAAACTATTTTTAGAGTTTGTCTTTTGTTTGTTGTTTTTTTAGTTTCTTGGTTATTTAAATCTTATGAGATACATATAAACATATTTTCCACCCATTTTCAGATAAGTGACATGGTTGCTATTGCAAAAATTATGAAAGCCACTTTGGTTTTGCCTACATTAGATCACAACTCCTTCTGGACGGATTCTAGGTGCGAAATCTCATTTCCTTGAGTTCCATAACAAAAAAATGTTCCTCTCTAATTCTGCAGTGTTCCAATGTGACAGTGACTTTAAGCAAATTTTTAACTGGAAGAACTTCGTGGAAGTTTTAAATGATGATATTCAAATAGTGGATTCTCTACCACCGAAATTGGCAAAAGTTAAGCCAATTATGAAGGCTCCAGTTTCTTGGTCCAAGGCAATACTACACCATTTGCATAGATAGTTGAAGTGGTTTTACAAAGTAGTCATTACAATTTTGATATATATAAATCTTTTGTCTACTTTGAAACATGTAGGCCGGTTATTACGCAGGAGAGATGGTGCAATTGTTGAAGAAACACAAAGTGCTAAAATTTACTCATACTGATTCACGCTTGATCAACAATGGTTTAGCCACTCCAATCCAAAGAATACGTTGCAGGGCCATGTATGAAGGGCTTAGGTTTGCAGTTCCAATTGAAGAGCTTGGAATGAAGTTAGTGAAGAGACTTAGAAACAATAATAGTCCTTACATTGCTCTTCACTTAAGGTAATCTCTCTAAAATACTTCATTTAGGGTACATATATATATGTTTAGCTAACCCTTGTCTCAGAAGAAAGTGCCAAAATATTGCAGATATGAAAAGGACATGCTTGCTTTTACTGGTTGTAGCCACAACTTGACAAGAGAAGAGGCTATAGAACTTAAAAAGATGAGATATCAAGTGAAGCATTGGAAGGTGAAGGAAATTGATAGTAACTCAAGACGCTTAAGGGGTAGTTGCCCCATGACTCCAAGAGAGGTTGCAGTGTTCCTTGAAGCACTTGGTTACCCTTTTGACACAAAAATTTATATAGCTGCAGGTATGATTTATGGAAAAGATGAGATGAAACCACTCCAAAAGAAGTATCGTCATTTGCTCTCACACTCCACTTTGGCCACAAAAGAAGAGCTTAAACCTTTTAAGGGTCACCAAAATCAACTTGCTGCTTTAGATTACATTATAGCAGTAGAAAGTGATGCTTTTATTTATAGTTATGATGGGCACATGGCCAAAGCAGCTCGTGGTCATCGAGCATTTGAAGGATTTCGAAAAACTATTAGCCCAGACAAGTACTAGTTCTACTGAAAAAGATTTAGTGCTTTTCTTTTCAAATTTACAATATATATGCTTGATCATATGAATGAATTTTGGTTCTTTCTACTTGTAGACAACGCTTTGTAAGACTGATTGATCAACTAGACAACGGTTTGATTTCTTGGGATGAGTTTTCATCAAGGGTGAAGAGCATACATGCAAACAAAATTGGAGGTCCTCATCATAGAAAAGTCCATCGACATCCCAAATGGGAAGAAAGCTTTTATGCAAACCCTTACCCAGGTTGCATTTGTGAGCGTCGTGAGAAAATGAGAATGTAAACATGCAAATAATGTAGTTCTTGGAGTAGCCAAAGCCAAATGCTCAACTATTCTCAATTGTATATTAACTTAGCTAGAATAGACTAATAGATAGTTTTGAAGCAACTCATTTTTTTTACTAATGTTAAGCAATATTTTTTTTATTATTCATTAAAAAATAATTTGTAAATTTATTTTAAAATAAAAATAAAAGCTAAAGTAACTCAATGTTAGTCAAGTGTTAAAAAATAGAAAAATGTTTTCTTTCAAATTGAAAAATCATTTCAATATGAAGGTAACATCTTTCTACAGGTATCACTGAGAAATATAATATAATCTGAATAACAAATGATAAAAAAATCAGAATGCTAGTTCAAAAAAGAAGAAGCAACTATAGCTATAATTAAAGTTTTTATTAATATGTTTATAATTATAGTTAGGTGATTTAATTTTTCTTAATTCTTAAATGTAGAAATTATAAGTCTAAATAATCCTTTTTAAAGATTATTATATAATATAGAAAATATATTTTAGATATATTACATAAATTTATTTTTAAAAAATAAAAATAAATTATTATATATAAATGTACAAATTAATTTTGGTTGTACTTATTAAATAAAATAAAATGTTATATTACGTAATAAATATATTACTTAACAATTAGTTTAAATATGACATATATATTTATATATTTAATATTATGTAATACAAATAGTGATGTGTCTATATTTATGGATGTAATAATATATAGTAACAAAACTACATGGGAAAAATACAAGTATAATCATAGATTTTTTACTAATGCTTCTTTGTAAAAAAAATCAGAGGAAAAGGATGGGAAAAAGAAGTAAAAATTAAACGAAATTTATCCAAATTAAGAAAAAGGTGATACACAGTAGATGATGCACTTTGGCAAGGTTGGGTTTTTCCCTTTTGTGGTGTGCCATTTATTGTCTTCTCCGATTTCACCATTCACTTCAACTTTCCCGCCGCCATCTACCCTTCCCTTCGTGATCCTCTCTCAGGTTATCTCTTCTCCTCTATTCCTCCATTTTTCTTTTCATTTTTTTTTTTGTTTTTATATTTTGAATTCTTTGCGCCCCTGTTCAATCGAAGTTTTAGGTTGTCCTTTTAGTTCATTCTCTTTTAAAAATCAATTTTTTAGGTCATATGTACTTTTGGAGGTTGGATTTGTTGGCAGATCTAGGGCTCCGCACTCGTTAAAATTAGTTTCTATGTCTGTTGTTTGATCCGAGTTCCTCTATCACCTTGAATTCCAATCTACATCTTAAAATCACTTGGTCCTGCCAATTGTTCAATGTTTTTGAATGGGTACTTTGGCTACAGTTATTGAAACCCAAATAAAAAAAAGGGGGTAAAATAGAGTCGGAAAAGATAACTACCATTGAAGTGTTCGTATTCTATACTACGAATTAATTGGAAATTTCTCGATTGAGAATGAGAGTTATTTGTAAAATTTAGAATTTTCTAGCCTTCAGCTCAGGGAAAATTGTCAACCCTGTACTAAGTGTGTCAGTTTTTTGACAATGAAAGCATTCCATTGTGTATTCTCCACATATATTTCAACAAAAAGTATTATCTACCAAATCAGATTCAGAGATACTGTGCTGCATTTTGATTTAATGGTTACGATTACTTTTCCTTGAGCCCTTATTTTGACTGGGATGGTTTACCAAATATGAGGCAATCTGAAGATTAGGAATTGGTTTATATAGCACACTTACTAAGTGCTGCTAGCTGTTTCATAATGCTTATGGTTAATGATTCCTTTTTCTCCAAAAATTATCAGCTGCATTAATGGTCATTGACCTTTTTGAGGTAATAGAGTGTAAATGTAGGGAACTGCTGATTTCGTAGCAGCCGATGCATAATTTCATACTATGTTTCTGGCTGTTATCTGCCTCGGTCAATACTTTAGAATGAATTTGACCCTTATTCTCACTTGCCAGTGCATAGTTTTTCAGTGATTTGTCAGGCATTGAGTAGTCTTTGTATATATGATCATATCTTCCATTTCTCTGTAATTCATTAGTCATGTTTTTTAATTTAGATGAATGCTAGGAATTCCCAACGTTTATTTATTATGAGTTCAGTTTTGATAGATGTTAGTGTTAATTTTTACATTGTCAACCTATTAAAAATCACCCTAATTATGATTTTTAAAAGTAATGTTCTGACATTTCTCTTTAATTTGAAGAATATTAAGGATGCAGTATTTGATTTGATGAATTAAAATTAAGCTTCCCTTTATTATAGAATTTTTCTAGATTGAGACAGACAGTTCATTTTCAGGGGATTGAGGGGCAACACCGATCTTTTTTTATTTGTCGTAATCATTTGTTATACTCCACTTCTGTTTATAGGTGAACAACATAGAAAGAGTAGTGCAAATGACTTGGAATTTTTTGTAAGCTGTGTTGGTTTTCTTTACATTGCAGGTAAATGGGTTTGTGGACATTACTTGAGGGGTTCCTGCTTCTTGCAAATGCACTAGCAATACTAAATGAGGACCGCTTTCTTGCACCTAGAGGATGGGGCTTATCAGATTTTTCAGCTGGCCAGACAAAATCTTTCAAAGGCCAGGTTTTAGGTCTTATTTATGCAACACAGTACCTAAGATTTCCTCTTATACTTCTGAACTCTATCTGCATTATCGTGAAGTTAGTTTCTGGATGATGCTAGCAAGGTGAGATGTCAATACATATGTCTGGTTTAAACATGCATCTCATGTATGACGTTTTTATTGCTATTAGATGCTATATTTAATTACAACAAATATCTGTAGTTTGTGAGAGAGCCTTGAGCTTTTCTTAAATCTTATGTTTTATTAATAAATAATTGACATAAAAGAGAATTATATGTTGACATTTCAGCCAAGCTGCATTTTTCTAAAAGTGATGTTTGAAGCATTCTGACGGATATTGTAGTACAACGCATCCACACAATATATATGTACTGAATCTAGTTATAGATTGTGAGCTCAGTTTACTAATTGTGAGCTTAGTTTAATGCGGCCTTTTTAACTTATGGAATTTTCATCAGGAATTTTCATCAGACCAAACCAAAACGGATAGTTTTAAACTTACCTCGGTTAATTTTTTAAGTCAATAATTTAAATTGCATGTTTGATTCGATTTATTTTGGAAAATTAATTGCTTATTATGTTAGTTTCAGGAATGTTTTTAGAAAAAAAAATATTTTTTTATCTAAAAAAATTAATTTTATACCAAACATGCATAGTCAGTGTGGTGAGCAAACATTTTCCTTAACATCTAGCTAAGCATTTTTGTCTCCTATGTCCTTTCTCTTATGAAGAAGACTTGGGGTATCTTGAATCATCTAACAGGGTTTCTGTTTCTTAATGATGGCAGGTTCAGGAGTTAACATCAGATTATTTGAAAATGTTCTTAGATCGGAAAATTGGAAATTGGTTATCTACCCAAAAGAATGTCAAAATTCTATTGTAGAAATATACATTAAAAGTGTCTTTTTTAGGATATTTGTTGCCGTAAAATCCAATTTGCCGTAGTGACATAACGAATCAGAAAATGAGTTCATCGTGGTTTTGATATTGGGCGGGTGTTGTATTCATTTTTTAAGAATTGGTTACTCTCTGCAAATCTTCATTGTATAAATTCAGATTGTTTTTAACTGCTTCTTGCTTGATAGGTGATATGTGTTCGAATATGTGATTCTCAACTTGATGGCTTCTATTAATGTTTGTTAATTATTAAATCAGAAGTCTGTTTGCTACCACAATAGTTAAGTGGAAGTTCAAGTTATATTGAACAAAAGGCAAATTTTAGGTTACTGGTCAACTAAGCAAAAGTAAACAAATGTTGTTGATAAATAAATAAATATAATACTTAATTTATAAGTTATTTAAGTACTATTTGTTTGAAGTGATTGAAAGTATTTAAATAGTATAAACTCTAAATTATCGAGAAAGACTTTGTTGAAAAGAAAGCTACGATTTAGTGATTTCTATATCTTCAAAGAAATTGAATTAGTTTTAACCTTAGTTTGGGAAGTAGTTTTGGTTCACATTGAAAGAAAAAAGATAATAAAATTATCTAATAAATTTAACTTGTACTGCTAGTTAATAAGATTTTTTACAACAACTCAATTTGTTTAAATTTAAAATAAGTATATTTGAAATAAATGCTCTTTAAAGTACTTATTTAAGAAATAAATAGGATTTGCTTCTTAAATAAGACAAATATTATTATTTTTTAAGTAAATATACTAGATAAATACATAAAAAAAAAGCCCATACTTTGTTATAAATTAGTATTTTTTAGCAGTAAATTATAAAGATGATAACATAAATAAAGGATTGTCATATTTTATAGAAGACAGTAAATGAGTCGTGATATTTGACACTAGATAAAATACATTCATTCCACATCACTAAAAAGATAAAACATTCATTTAGTTTTTAGTATAAAATCATAATATATATTATTATATTATTAAAGTTGACTGTCAAGTGAGAGTATTTTTTTTAGGAGTGTGAAAGTAATTTTTTTATGGTAAAAATATGTTTTAGACATGAATTTGACTTTGAGAATGTTAATCTATAAATAAAGTCGAACTAAATTTTTTCTTACACGACCAAAGAACCCTTTGCATATCATTGAGATACGCCAAGTGGTTATTTTTAACGAAAGCATATTTGAAGCATAACCCACTATCTAAAGAATTACTAAAAGAATATAGTGCATTTAATCATAAATCTGCAAAAGCATGGTACGTTTTGGAGTCTAAAGCAATAAGTCGCAGGGCTGCAATAGTTGCCGCAGCAGACATGATGGCAAAGAAACAAATATTGATCCAATGCCAGAGCTTTTGGATGGACGTTAGTTTGTTCTTATGAGCCATCAGGTACATATGGTTTGCAAGGATAAATGTAAGGGGAAATGTGCTGATTGCTCCAGTGAGGCTCATGAAATCTCCAAGAAATGGCAACAAAGCTGATACAAACGTATTTATAGTGAGGTAGCCACCTCTCACCAAGATTCGAAATGACAAGTTCTTAAAAGCCAGGGCACTCCCTTTGATCCCATGCTTGGTATCCAAATACTCATACATTGGACTCGCAAATATCTACCAAAAACAGAAGAGGGGTTATAGGCCAGCGATACAATTTAAACAAAATATTTAGTGGCATACGAATTGCAGTTTAGAAGTTACTACATGCAATGCAATGACTGATTGAAGAAAGGCTGCAATATTGGCCATGGCCTTAGCCCAGACTGGACCATTTACACCACCCATCAAATAGGTTGGTGTTGAAGATCCGTAAGCCCAGTATCCTGCAAAGGTTACCATATATAACGGCAGAACTCCAACTGTAAACTGAAAGTACAGAGATTTCATCATGTTCTTCACAACTGGCTGCCTGATGGTTGCCTGTGAGGGTTACAACCAAATAAAACTCAGTTTCAAGAGGTTTACTAATCCACACAACTCAACAAATCAATAGCTACAAGCTTGCATATTACCTGTATCTCAGGCAGCATTCCCGTGTTATATGCAAACACAAGATTAGCAGATGCCCCAATTGTTGTGAATATTTTACTAGTTGATGTCCCCGGAATACTATAATCACGAGGCGGTGATTTTACACCTATTGATGCAAGGGGGTGAGGTCAGTATGCAAATTAACACCGAGTTCATCAAAATAAAAAATATAACTTAAAAAAAACTAAGCATAGAGAAAAAGGATTGTTCTGAGGTAAAACAATGTGATTCTCAATTGTTGTAAAGTCACCCATGAGGAAAACTCAGGAGAATGCTTTAGCCTAATTGAAAGCTTGAAAAGTAGGTGGAAGAGAAATGGGATGAAAAAGATGCTGATCATCATTTTATGGTGAATGTTCTGTAACATGATTCGAACTTCGAACTATATTCTAGTATATAAATGAAAGAGTAGGTCTGTATATTGTTTAAGATTAAATTAAGATTAAATTGATGTCCATTTGCTAGTTCTCAAAGAATTCTTTTTTACTGCAATTGGTTGGTTCAAATGGTATGTACTTGTTTTCCCTTAAGGAAGGTCGTAGGTTTGAATCTTGGGTAAGGAAAAAAAGGTCCCCACTAAGAGAGTTAACCCCACCATGCCGTAGATGTTTGCAGCTTGAACATGATGAATACCGAGTATGTAGAGGTACCTGTAATCTAGACAAAAAAAAAAAATACCTTTTTGACTTGCATTGAGACACATCAAGTGGTGAATAAATAAAGATAAATCAACAATGAGGGTTGCAAATTCCTCAAAAAGTTTCACCAACATATAACATAATACAAGACATAAGCTGAAATACTACATAAAAGAATGGCACTTTAGATCTATCTATGTCCTTTATCATTAAAACAATTGACTGCCCACAAAATAGCAGCAGCAGGCCAGAATCACAAATGAGGGACGTTATATTCACTGATAAGCATAAAAAGAGAATTAAAAGAAGAAACAAGCAAAGATAATGAGATTATGGATGACAGGATAATGAAACTCCACGAATTAACTCAAGATTTAAACAGGAACTTAAGATGTTGTATGCTAGAACACTAGTTATCTCTGCTTCAAATAACACAGTTAATTATCATTCATAGAACGAATTTTAATGAAAATGTTTAGACGGCATTCAACATGTTTGTGGAAATCTTTAAATTCAGAGGAGAAAACAATAGTATCAACAAGGGCAATTGATTTAAAGAAGTAGCGGTGTAGCATCAAGATCTAGTCATTGTATGATAAAAGAACACAGGCGCATACAGACAAGTAACAGAATGAGAGATTACCATCTTTAACCGACAGTAGAAATGCTATAACAATATACACTAGGCTCAAGACTGTTGAAAATCCCAGCCAAATTCCAAGAGCCGATAAATGGGGAATACAAATGGCAAACATTGCACAAACCAATCCAGCTATGGCAATGAAATGAGGAAGCTTCATCCCATCGTCATTCCTAAATAGAACATAAGCAGCCTGCACAATAGTGAACAAACAAGATCCAGAAATATTCTAAAAAGGTACTAAAAGATTCCTGCATGACTTTTTCTGATCCAGAAACATAATAATGCAGTCAATATTACGAGAAGAATAGACAAAAAAATGAAGCAGTTCAAGTATCATTACATAAAACTTTATGAAGGCTTCTTGAGAAACGCGAAAATGAAAACACTAATGAACAGTTTATATAAAGATTTCAAAAGCCCGTAACACTCTGCATTAAAAAAATGACTGAAAAGAAGAAAAAATTAAGATTGCATCAATAATAAACTTGGAGGAGAGATGACAAGAAAAATTTCAAATAAAATTGATTTGAAGTGATGTGATTTACATTAAATGTTTTTATTTGCTATTATCAAAGCTACCAATAAAATTTGGTGTCTGTTTAAATAAACTTCTCTGTTAAAAAAATTATGAAAAAAAAACTAAGTTTCTCCAAGTTCATTCTAGTATAAACTTTTCTAGCAAATAAAAAAATTACAGAAAGATACTTCAATTCGATTATTTGTTCCTGAGAATCAATTCCTCAACTTAGAATTAAACACGTAAAAATGACCTAAAATCAAGCAAAGCGGTGTCACAACATGGTTAAGTGTTGCCCCATTTACCTTCAAAGCCGAACCAGCCAAAATGATGTAGCCAACATTTATCATGAAAAGATTGACATACTGCAGAGTCCATGTGAGGGAATAAGCTTTTCTTCCTGCAAAAAGAAAACGAGTGAGAGATGATAACTAAAAGCATAAGCATATATGCTTATTTACTTTTACATACACAACAAGAGCAAAAGCAGCTAGTAGTCAATTATGGATTGTGTTAAGCTATTTATTTATTCAGAAGCAAATGTATAGAAAGTACCATATATAAATCCAGCAAGATCTCTGTATCGAATATGCCTTGTTCCTCCAAATTCATGAAGCCTAGCAATAAGAGCATTCGCGTAGAGCGAAATCGCAGTGGCGAATATCAAACCAATAACACCCCATGCCCAACCCAGGGGTACCATGATGGTCCCAGAATATCCAAGCACATACGCGCTGTTGATGCCCGTCGTGAGCACAAAACCCACCTGAAACCATGAATCTGCAAATACTCCCCAATTCATTCATTCTCGTAAATTCCCAATTCAGTAGCAGTGTATAGAGTGTAGCCAAGAAAAAGGAACGCACCGGTGCTAATTTGATGTGCGGTGTCGGGGATTTCAACATCCGCGAGGTTTTCAACATCTGCAATCAGCGTGACGCCCAGCTGCCCCTCCGCCGCCGCCGACGCCGCCGCAGAGTTCTTCACCGCCAGCGTGAATGAATTTCTTTTCAATTTATAAATAAATAAATAAATAAATCTTAATCAAAATCTTCCTTATAATTGTAACTGCCGCTGAATTTATCTGTAACAACACACAACACAACACAAGATTGCGTTGCGGTGGGTTGGATGAGGTAGAGACCACAGGGAAGGGACCAATAATTTCCTATGTTGTCAAGTGTGTGTTTGTGTCTGTATGGTTGCTCTGCCACTTCCTCTGATGCTAAGGTTGTTGTTCAGTAGTAGACTTTGGTGGGTTCCGCAACTGTATTTTCGCCTCAATCGTAGATCGCTTTGAAATTTTAAACTATCATTTTTTCCTCCTGAATCTATGTACTCTCACTCTCTGCTTTTTTTTTTCTATTTTGCTTATATCATACAACATATTTCTGTATTTATACACACATATTTTTCTTCTTCTTACAAAATCTAATTAGGTCAACTGCAAAAGAACCTTTCAAATTCTCATTTTTTGCTTAACTTTTTTGAAGTTAATTTAGTTATATTGAATATTAAAATTTAGTTACGTAACCCAAAAACCCGCACAACGAAGAGTGGTTCAAAGAGACGAAAAAGAAAGCACAGAAGATATGGGGAAGGCTTTTTAAAATAAAAGTCCCATTTTTATAAGATATTCTAAATTTTAACAAAAATTCACTAATTTTTTAGCCTTTTAAAGTCATTTGATGTAGCAACTTTATCACAATACTGCATTGGTGCTAGCGGTTGGAGTATGATGATGAAATTGTTTTGATGCACCATGTGAACTGATGTTGTTGTTACTGTATTGGAATGAGTGATATCTTTAGCTTGGTGCCATGAATTTTTTATTTGGTATAGTTGAATGGTGCTTTTTCTTTGCCTGTAGCTTGGTTTGGTGATGACAGTGATCACAGATGAAGATGGTGTGTAGGTATGTGTGCATGATTGAAGGCATTTTGTGTTAGGGTAGCATGGGTGAGGATGGTGAAAATTGCTCAATAATTGTTGGTAGTTGAGTGAAGGAAGTGCTAACTGGTTGGTGTATGTTTCTATTGTCCTCTTTCATGTCATACTGTTGTATCAGGCTTTGTGATATGTTTGGTTAGCTCTGTTGATTATGGCATTGGCTTATCCATTCTGCTTTTGCTGTTGAACTTCTACAGAAATTTGCTGCTCTATTTCTATTCTTGCTGTCTCTGCTTTATCTGACTTAGACAGAGACTAATACTGAGTAGTTTGTTGAACAAATGTTTTCATAAATACTTTAATTTAAATAAACATTTTTATAAGTTTAATTGCGTTACAAATTGTGTTTTGAGTAAATAAACATTACTTTAAACTGAGAAGAAATAGTGAGAAATATTGTGGGTTCAAAATAGTGAGTTCCTCTTTTTCTTCTTATTATAATAAGAAAAAAGCATTGTAATCTCGATGCAGCGATTAGAAGATATTATTCTTTGGAAGTAGTAAAGGTGATGCATGGCTATCGTTTGATTGGATTCGATGATATGTATTTATTCAACATTAATTATAACAAATAATTCAAGATAAAAAATTAATTTAATTATTAAAAAGCATTTCAACAAAAAAACCAAAGACTGAGAATTTAATATTAACGACAACCACACGTAACAACATAAAAATATCTTCCCAACACAAATAGGAACAAAACAGAATATATCACACATTTTTTAAGATTGAAAAATGTGGGAAGCACAAAGTATTTGGTAAAATGGGAAATGATTTAGCGAAAGAAATGTGTGGTAATGGAGAAACTATTATCTTTCTGATTTATTATTAGCCTTTTTATTTCTTTATTATAAAATATTGGCAGATTTTTCACTAAAGAAGAAGCAATGATGAAAAAGAATCTATATTTTAATTTTTGAAGTGGCTGATGTCATTAAGGTGCTACCCTTTATACTGTGACTTAGCTTTTAGGGTCTTGTCTTTCCCTTTTGTTTCAACTAATAATGAGACATCAATTAATTAAAATAAGAGGCAAACCAAAATTATTAATTAGACAAATTTGATGACCAGGCCCATGCATCATTTACATATATTCAATATGTTTGTATCAATAATAAATTTTCAATTCTTTTAATTAAAAGCATTAATTAATCATAGAATACTTAAAAAATATTCACATAACTAAAGACAGTGTGTATTCAATCTTGTCTTGTTACAGTGCAACAGGCCTAAAAAGTATCATAGAAACATTTTATCACAAGTAATCCATTTGAGTAATTTATTATTGGAGAAAGAAAACTTAATCCTTCAAAACATTGTTTTTTTAAAGACTCTATGAATTTTATTATATGTTAATCGATAATTCAATTTATTATTTTTGGAAATAAATACCTTAAATACTAATTTTTATTTCAATCAACCAATAAATTTATCTTTTTCACATAAAATTATTTTTAATCATATCTTGATAATCCTTAAATTATAAACGTTTTCCATTAATAATATCTTTTGTAAAATAGGGATAAAATAAAACTGTTAATATAGAAGACATACCAACCATTTATATTTATTTTATATCTCAAAAAATCATTATTTATATTTCTAAAAATCACTTTTTCAAATATTAAAACATAATCAAAATTTAGAATTAAAATTAAATTGACCTTTTTATCATTTTCTTTTTCCTATATCATAATCCTTGAAAAGTGATTGAATTTGTCAAAAAGCTAAAATGATGTATATATTGTTTATCATCTTGTTGGAAATCCCACATTTATTAGAGATTAGAGTCTTTCATAGCATATAATGGGTGCAAATCTAATCTCATTGAACCGATTTTATAGAGTTGAGTTAAACTTAAAATTCACTTTGTAATAATCTGCTTCAAATTTTCAAATTTTCATAGCAGAAGTGACTGAAAATATTTTATAGAAAGGACTATAAATAAGAAGCAAACCGTGTTAATGGAAGAAATGCACTACCACAACATTGAGATGCATTTATTGCATCTGTCTCTCAATTTGTAGAATCAATTATGAAGAAGATTGTTCTTCTATATCTAGACAGTTTGATAAAAAAATTGTTTTATTGTTTGATGATGTTAGCCGGTTGGAAATTTTAACAACAACTTTCTATGCAACTCAATTTTGGAATTAAAACACCCGTAATATTTTATTTTTTGATAAAAAATTGTAAAATAGACACAAAAGTATGAATAGTTTTTTTTTTATAGATCACATGTATTTTCCCCTCAAAACAAATATGTTCAAGTTAAATAAAATTACTAGGGATGAAAAAACTCTTTCTCCAAATATTTAATGAAACTATATACTCATGACTCAAATTTCAAATTTTGACATCATATTTAGATCTTCCTTGGAAACTGAAATTCAGGATTTTCAGGTGCTTGTGGTGTATCTACTGGCCTTGAAATTGAGCTCTTTGCAATGCTTTATAGTCTTCAAAAGGTAATAGAAGATGGTTATAGAACAATTGTTTGAGAAAATGACTCAAAGATGGCTTTGGAGGGCAATTTAAACGGTTTTCATCCTTATTTACCTTTTACAAAAGGGTTCTTAAATTGAAAAGTTACTTTGCAACATATACTAAAAGAAGCTATTTTTTGTGCAAATTGACTTGCTAAATATGGGTCATGATGATGTTTTTCTTTATTGCAAACATTGTTCCTATGATATTACTCTCCCCAACAACTTATTTGTTAGATGTAATGCAGCTGTTCATTTTAGGATACAATATCTTTTCATTACAAGAAATTGTTAAAAAATAATTTTAAAAATAAAAAATAATTAGTTGTTACAGTGATTAAATTAGATATCATTTTATAAACTAAAAAAACTATTGGTTTCTAAATTAATTTTTATTATTGATAAATAATTTATAAATTGGTATCTAATTAGTTACCAAGATTTAACTACCAATTATTTAGATTCTAAATTTGGTAGAAAAAAACTTGATAGTTAATTAGATACAAATTTAGAAACTATTTATCAATAATAAAAACTAATACAGAAATTAATAATTTTTTTAATCTCTAAAATAATATCTAATTTAGTTATTATAATAAATAATATTTTTTTTTTAAATTAATTTTTATTTAATGATTTTTTTAGTGTTTGTGCTTTGTTTTTTTTCTGTCATCGGCATAAAAAAAACTCAAAAAATCACGTTTAAGCTATAACGTTATTGTACCAATTTATCCACATGCTAAGTGGAATAAATAATTGACAGTTAAGGTAAATAACACGCTTAACAAAATATTTTTTTATCTTTAGAATTTAGTGTTTTTTCATTTTTGTTCCTGTATGTTTTCGGAAATCATCTTACAAGTTCCAATTTTTTTATTTATTTAGAATGTAGTCTTTTATTAAAAAATGTTAAATGGCTAACACTTTTTTAACATAATATCTTATATAAGTAAAAATGGTGTTAATGTGATAATAATGTTTTCAGCAACCATTTTTTACATGTATGATTTTGAACTTTTATTGTTTTAAGAAAATATTTTACAAATATTTTATCTTTTGTTTTAGATATGTTAATCAATGAAGTAATTTCGACGTCTCATTAAATTACATTAAGGAATATTAACTTAAATAACTATAACATGATGAGAACATATAAAGAATAATTTTTAGTTAAGTGTAACTTTTTGTTCGCTTAAGCAATTATATCAATTTGCTTAAGTAAAGAATGTTGATTAATCATGTGATGAACGAGTATAAATATTGAAATATATAATTAGTTTTAGAAAGAGAGTTTTGAATATAATTTTTAAAACATTTTGAAAAACTTTTTTGCAACATGATATTTAGTAAACAGTAATTAGATTTATTGACATTCTTACAAATAGTTTGATAAGTAATAGAAAATAATAGTGAACACTTTTAATCTATTAAAATTAGAAGTATTATTTTATATTGTTTTTGACTTATAAATTAGGACACAAAATTTTATTTTCCATTAAAATAAAAAATAAGTATATTGTATAATTTATATATATCTCTTATTCGTCCTTTAAAATAAATAACAAGTACATTATGTTATTCTTATCGAGTACACAATGTTATTACAACATAACAAAAGTTGTTTAAGGTTTTTTTAAGGAAAATCTCAATAACAAGATGTAAAATCTAAGTGCTTTTTACACTACATAGTAACTTCACAAAACTAAAGGATTTACAAATATAACTCTTTTCAAGTTGTCTAGCAAACAATCTTAAATTAGGCACAAGAAGTTTTTGGATCTCTTTACATGAAATGTTTCAAATAAATCACGTATATAACATTGATTTTTCTCTACATGACTTCATTTTTATTTATAGTCATTAAAAAAAGACTTTAGTAGTTTGCATATATTTTTGTCATACACACTTTACAAAACATGCTTGAATTTTCATTAACAATTTTTGTTGTTATACACAACGTGCTTGGACATCTTTATTATTGCATTCTCCAATTTTCTTTTAAAAACAACAAATTGAATATTTATACTCATAAAATTGGTTTGTTGTATCATAGTCAACTTCGATATGTATGAATCAAATTGTATAGTTTGTAAATGTTCTCACATTAATAAATATGTCGTGTGATTTTCACATTAGTTTCGTCTACATCATATGTACCTAGGTCTTATAGAAGACTTTGTCTACTCTTTGAGTAGTGTATATTCTCTTTAGCTTGCATGTAGTCTTTGTATGAAACTTCGTGTTTATATTTTTCTAACGCTTCTCTTGAATTAGTCTATACTCTGAGTCTGTCTAACGATTCTTAATAGATTACTTCTACATTTCTCATGTGTCTAACACTTCATTTAGACTATGTCTAGTATCCTCATTAATATTTTTTCTAAGTTTTTGAGATAGTCACTACAATAAAATCATTAAACAGAAACTAATTGTAGAGACCAAAATAATTAGTTAATGTATTAACTAAATTATAGATCATTTTGTAAACTAAAAGAATTATTTAATTATTGGTATCTAAAGTAGTTTTTAAATTAGTATCTAACCATTAACTACCAAAATTTTAGCTACTAATCACTTCATATTATAAATTAGTCTCTATTAGTCTTTTAGAGACTAATTTAGAACCTAAAATATTAGTAGCTAGCTAATTTAGATATCAGTTTAAAAACAATTTTATAAATTTTTATTAATAATAGAAATCATATTAGGTACCAATAATTTTGTAGTGACTAATTTTATAGTGAATAAAATAGTTTCTAATTTAGTGAATATAAAAATTAATTATTTTTGTCTTTAAATTTAATTGTTATTTGATAAAAAAGAATTAGTATTTTTTATAATAAAAAATTACATTTTAATAAAATAATTTTTTTTGAGTCGTAAAATAAATATAAAAACAAAGGAAGTGCCGTAGAGTAATCTTTGCGAGGATAAGAACTAATTCATTTGCAATCTTGTACTACGGTTCGCTACATTAGAAATTGTTTATTTAATGTTATGGATTAAAAAACCTTAAGAAAAAAAATATTGATAACTTCTTTAAAAAGAAGTTATTTGAAGAATTTATTCTTACTATGTTTTCTTTATAGCATTAATTTAAAAGTATATTAATTGATAAGATCTTTCTTTTTCAAACTTTCCACTCACACACGAAATCAAATAATTCAACATGAAAACGATTGATTGATAGAATTTACATTATGATATACTATTGTTATAGCTTTTAGGTAAAATTAATAAATTTAATAATATAGTGAAAGGACGAGTTGTTTTTATATATAAAGAAAAAGATATAATATCAATATACCTTTTGAGAACAATCATGAAACAGTCTCCCCTCACGCAACATATTTATTTAAACGCGTTTTAAGAATTAAAACAAAATACGATTATATTTCAAGAATAAAAATAATATTAAAATCTTATATTTTTATTCTCTTTTTTTTTTTTAAAAAAAAATATAGATTTTCTATTTGTTTAGAAAATTTATCCTCAATATTTATATTTTGTACAGAAAGAATAAAATGATATTTGTGCATGAAAATATGAAAATGATAATATAAAGTTGATGATGTCACACATTCACATGCTTGCTTTTTTCTCAATTGATGCTATTATAATGATTTGATTTGACCTTCCAAATCCAAATGTCTCAACACAAAAAGACGATTAATTAGTTTGCCTCTTTTCAATTATGGTTTGAAATATCGTGAGATGAATGGAGGAGCTAAATACACAAAATTGGAAGAAAAAAAAAACAGAGAAACGAAAAGTGTAACTAACTGTTTTCCTCTTTATGGATTGAGAGCGTGTTTGAATTGACATAAAAGAAGTGTTGAAGAAACAAACGATGAGTTTTGTGATCATTGATGCACACACGCTTCATTGTTCAAACATTCTAAGTAATTTTCATTCGTCAATTTTTTTTCTAATTTTTTTCTAACAAACACAAACTACCCTGTTGGGCCATCATATTTTGTGCTTTGACCCACCATGCCTAAAGAGTTCTGGCAAGGAATTAAAAACCAAGGCCCAACAAGTTCTCCGGACAATCCATTATTTTTTTAAATAGATATTCTTCTATTGATGTTTTTTTTTTAAAGTAAATATCACTGTTGGAGATCTCACATCGACTAGAGATTATAGCCTTTCATTGTATATAAGTGGGTGTAAACCTCAATTTTATGAGCCGGTTTTATGGGGTTGAGTTAGACTTAAAGTTCACTTTGTAATAACCACAATTATTTTCTACAAGAGATAATTATATCCGAATTGAATAAATCAGTGTGAATAAATATGTGTAATATGTTATGTTATTGCAGGGTTGAATTACTTCTTAATATGTTCTCACGTATTTATAGTGGTAGTCTTGGGTCCTTAGTACATAGTTAAATTAAACTCAATTATTTCTTAATCACGATTTATGAATATTTATTGTATAATAATTCTTAATAATATTTTTAATTCTTTCACAATATCTAGAAGAAGATTTGTGAGTAATATCAAGATACTACTAGGATATCGAGTGTGAAGGTAGATTTCCATTAACATAATCAATGTAATACTAAGATGTCTTTAGGTTCTACTTCTCAACCCCAAATTTTAAAATAATAAATTTATATATTTTTGTATTTATTTTGAGAACTTGTAATCTGTACTGGACGAAATCTAGAAACCGCAGTACTCGATTTTGGCTGACCGACATGTCCAAAATGCATTAAGGTCAGAATGAGATTAATGAGTCTAAACAGTATGAAAATACTCGGTAATACGTTATTAATCAAGATCAAAATGCTCATCCGGTTCAATAATAATGTATCATGATAAACATATAAATAGTCACAACTTTTGAAAAAAAACTAAGTAATTATCGAACATTAATTACTTGAGCGTCGAAGCACCTTTTACGGATATTCTCCCAACCGAGAACCCAAAAAAAAAAAATTTAACTGAAGTGAAAGAAGGAAAAAAAGAGCAAATTTGATCCGCTAAGTATAGAAAAAAGATAAACCGACTGATCCAAACACAGTTCTAACAGATAGAAGTTCTCTATTTTTATTTTTTTTACGATAACATAATCTAACATAGAACCGAACAATAAATCAATTTTCTAGGACGCAAAATGGTAGCCAGAATTCAACCTCACCGATTTTTGGCTTTGTATAATAAATTGTGCTATATGAGCAAATAAAAGAAACAATATGCTATGAGGGGATATTTTTTAGCACCTTTGCTAGCTGGGAAAGAAAATTCTAGCATAGAAGTTTCATCCATTGTGCGTCATATCCAAAAAGACTTCCCTCAGTAAAACTGTTAATGATCCAAAAGTTGTATCACTTCAAAGTTGAAACAGAAAAGTAGTGAAAATGTATGGCAAGTTATAGGTAGGTTGACATAAATGGTGAGAGATTTGATATGAATGTGCATTTCTTTTACTGCTCTGACTTTAAATATTAATGGTTTTGGATGTAAAAAAATAAGAATGATTGGAAATAATCTTAGCGATTAAATGTATGCAAAATTAAACATGCACACGAGATAAATTCAAGAGAAAGGAGAATAAACAAAGTGGGAACTTTCGGAAGAAGCTTGTGCAGAGCAGAAAGTTGCATATGATTAAAGCTGCAGAAAGGTGTGTATGACAAAAAACTAGAGTAAATGTGCAGAATCAGAACAATATATAATGTTCCATCGAAGCTCCCAAAAGTGCACCACAAACGCTGCAATGGTGTCACAGCTATGAAATCATTGATTTTCACCACAATTCTCTTCGAACCTCAAAATAACTAATGCTACCTATTTTCATTTGTTTTTATAAGCCTTACATATATAATTTCTAATATTTGGCAAGGAGAAATGAATTGCTCATACACACAGACAAAAACATAACCATTTTTATAAATTAAAATTAGTTTATAGAATTTTTTTTTGCATAATTTATTTAAATTTTTGCTTTTAACTTATATATACCAAACTTAATTTATAAAAAAAGTTAATTTTATCTTATTGTTTATATATATTTTTCTCTCATGGAGAACTTTATTTATTTGAAGGAATAATATATGCTTATAAACTGCATATAAAAATTAATACACATTTTGCAGTTTGCTTTTCTAAAAGTAAAAAAAATATAATATTATTATTAAAAGAGAAATGTATAAGAATATTTTTTCATTGTCTTTGTCTACATTATCTACTTGCATTATTATTCCTCTTCCCATAGGTAACTGTATTACTATTGTCTGTTTCTAGTCCTACAAAAAATTATCATATTGTCTTTTTTTTTTGTTATATATATTGTTTTAGTTTCTACCATTTAAGTTCATAAGTTTTTTTAAAAGAAGTACAGAAATAGAAAAAATAATAAGAGTTTGCATGAATAATTGAACCTATGTGTTATACTGTTTTGATGATGAAAAAAAATTGAAAACCCTAATGATATATATATTATGAGAAAGAGAGGTTGTTTGAGCACATAGCACATGGGGTTCCACCTTGAAGAAGCAGCAATGGCACCATGCAGCAGCTAGCACACCTATAAGGGCCAATATTGACAGTACTGTCATCCCACTAATGGTATTGTCGTGGCTACTCTTATGCAATATGCAGTGCACAGTAGCTGGACCACGCCATTTATATATCATCATTCATCACCATGCTCTTTTATATCACTGCACAACTCTCAATGCATCATCCTATGTGCAACACATGGTCACGTTTTGATAAATAACCCACTTTTTTTCACCATCTTTGATTCTTAACTATAACTATGCGCATGAAAAAGATTTCACTGAAAGAGACAAACACTTATTTTAAAGTTAATCTCTTGTTATAGATCGAGGGATGAACATGTACCTACGAACCCTCTTTTTCTTCCGTTTTATTCACCTTTAATAGCTGAAACCTAGCTGTCTATATTTGATCAGTCATTGGAATATATCATCAATACGATGCATCACCTTTTGTGGGGTTAATTGTATAACTAGCAACACAGAAATCTATATGGCCATTCTTTGTTTAATTCTTTTCTGGCCTAAAGATGGGAGTGAGTGAACATGAATGATCTTAATTAATGACACAGCACTGTGGACTATATTGGATTTGCTGTTGCTTCTCAAGATCTCCATTTCTCTTATCGATTCACTTTCATATGCTTGTGGTGGTACCTGTGTTTGCTCAAATTAGTTATACATATGGTGTCTGTCACTCATTCTGAGTTTTCCTGTGAAACTCACTTCTCTGTTCATAATAACATTCACTCAAAAGGAAAATTTCAGAAACTCACACCATTAATCATATGTGTAAATTGTCAATGTGATTTAAAAGTTTTGAAGATGTTAAAACATTGATTTAGTTGGTGGGAGTTTGACTTTGGATATCACACACGACGTGAGGGAGGTGTATTGGAGATCCCACATCGATTAGAGATGATAACATTTCATTGTATATAAATAGGTACAAACATCTTTTTATGAATCAATTTTATAGAACTGAGTTAAGCTTAAAATTCACTTTGTAATATTCACTTTGATTTCACTATCATTACAAGAATTTTGTTGGTGAGTAATTTGCAAGTATTTCTGGGAGAGTTAATGGGATACGGACACTTTAAGATGAGTAAGAAAAAACTCAATTCAATCCATTTTTTTATATCCTTTAATATACAATACTTTTTATTTTTTATTTTGAATAAAGATCGACAAATTTTATACGTATTAAGCACCATTAATTAACACTACTAAAACTTAGTCCTCCCTTTACCATTAGGTTTAGAATTTTTTTTTTCTTAATTTTTATTCAAATATTCCTTATATTATCCCAACTCTACACAAATTTATTATTTTTAATATAAATTTTGATTCAATATGTTTATGTACATTTTTTAATAGAAAAATAATACTACTATTAAAAAATAATATTAAAATAAAATGGTAAAATAAAAATGATTATTTTTATAAAATTGTATAATAAATTTAGTTTTTTAAATATCTATTGATTCAACCTAATCCAATTTATTTATTGACGGGAGTGATTCAATTAATTTGAATTTGAAGAATATATAAATAATTTAATCCAAACTTTTAATCGGTCAAATAATGATATTAATGAAATTCATTCTAATTCTATCATAACTTACATCAAGAAAAAGATGAACTGATTATGAATACAAGTTTTTGAATAGCGTTCAGGTATAATAGTTTTTATTAGTATGTAATTCTATTAGAGAAAAATGATGAGAAAATATTACATTAATTATTGATAATATTAACAAGTAATAAATTAAGTGATTTTTAACTTATTAATAATCTAAATAATTTATTTCAAAAGAAATGAAAAATATAAAATTTTAATAAAAGTTAGAAAATTTAAAATTTTGAAAGAATTTAAAATTGTTTATATTCTTGTTTTTTTCTCTTCTTCTTATTATTTTCTTAAATCGATTTTGGTTGTGATGCAATTGATCTGATTAAAACTAAGATATTATTGAATGACTACTTTTTTATTATTATATTTTTATTTAAATTACTAACATTATTTTTGTTGTTATAGATGAATATTATTTTTAACTCGATATTAATTTGTTTTTCTTAATTAATGTGGGGGTGGTTGATATTTTGCTATTTATTGATTGACGTCTCTTTTAAAAAACAATTATTTCTCCAATTATTATCTTTTTAATATTGACACCGACGATATTATTTGTTAATAATTTCTTAGAATTTTTTTGCGTTGATTTAAAATTTTTCAATCAACTTTGAATAAAATTGTTTTTGCTAATGTCAATTGGATGAATTTTTTCATTAATATCAATCTAAATAATTGTAAACAATATCAGTTGAAAACAACTTCAACTAATATCAAATGAGAAAAAACTTGACTAATTTAGGATTTATTCATAGAGAATCTTTTCATTGGTATAATAGACTCCCAGCTAGTCTGTTCTTAGAATTCTTTATGAATAAGTATAATCTACCTATGTATCGTTTGTGTTAACATATGAGTTTTGGTCTAGTCTCCCCCATATTTTTGTATTTTCTTTCTTTTTTCTTTTTTTTAATAATATTTTTTTTTCATTTGATGACAGATGATTGTTGTTAATTGAGGTGTCAGCTTAGCTGAGATGTTAAGTTGCATAGTGATGCCTAACACAAAAACTTTATAAAAAAAAAAATGAGAAAAAAGTTTCTTCAATATAAGTTAAAATAATCTTGATCAACTTTGACTGAATAATAACATTAATCAATATTGACTAAAAATATTATTAATATTAATATTTTTAAATTATTAATAATTATTTGATTTTGAAATAATCTTTTATTTGACCATAATTAAAAAAAAACTAAATTTAAACCAAAAAATTAAAATTAAATAATTTGAATTCTTTTATAAAAAAAATAAAAAAGCAAAACAATTTAAAATGAAATGGATTCAAATTTAATATCTTAAATGTTTTAAAAGTTATAAATTTTTCTATCAAAAGACAACAAATTAATTGTTTGATCATTTCGGGTAGGTAGACGTGCTTTTCATATATCTTTTGGGGAGGATAGCGACTGGGCTTTAATGTTTTCTTCCCCAATTTACCTATTTTATAGAACTTTCATTGAGAGTAATTTTATTAGATAAAAAAAATCAATGAAGTAATTAAATGTTGAAATTTTAGTTAATGTTGCATTTCAAAATATTGTAAACTTATATACAACGGGTAGTCACAAGATAATTAATAAAGTTCGAACTTAACTTATTTCTTAAATTTTTCCTATTTATTTGGGATGTATATAATAAAAACTCTGTTTGGTTTGTAAGACTAGTTAAATATAGTTATAAACATATATATATATATATATATTAATTCTATATTAATATTGTTTTATTATTCATATTTATTTAAATTAATTAATCTGCTATGCCTAAGTGATTAAAGCTTAATTTTTAAATAATAAGTTTTTGAAACAATTATAATTGACTTCATAACCTGAACTACATATACAAATTGAACTATATTTATTATTATTCTCTTTGAAATGAGGTTGGTTAGAATTTGGATGAGTTTTGAATAGTGTTTCTTTGAGATGAATTACTTTTTCAAAAACAAATGAAGTTACTCTTGCAGAAAATACTCCGACGCTCAGGTCAGTTAGAGCATAAATTTATGTGTATATAGTGAATATAATGCTAAAGTTTGAGTTGAGAGTATTCCCTGCGAGTGATTATGTATTTATAAGCCTTTGCGAACTTGAATCTTTGACATCCTGATTCTTCAGGTATTAATTACGATATCTTCTCATAAAATTTGAATATTATGGAGTATTTCTGTAGCGTAATAAGAGATATTGTGTAAATAGATTAGAGCATTTATGTGATGTAATTGGGAATATTACGAGAGACATTTATGTGATATTATAAAGATACCGTGTAAATAAATCAGAACTCTTAAAGATGTTAAGATTTTACACATTAAAAACATATTAATATATTGTGATGAGATTGCTTATTCATTATTTTAACAAAATCATCAAATTGGATAATATAAGTCTACTTTACCGTATTTTGAATCTGTTTGGTCGACTTTATCGAACTACCTGATTATCAGTCTACTCGACCCAATTCCTATCATTCCCTTTCCCGGTACAATTATCAATGAACAATTTAACCTATAATTGCATCTTATATATGTTATATAAAATAACATCTTTTCCCTATAATCCCCTAGTAGATTTATAGTTTCAACAGTAGCAATTTCTGTTTCCTTTCAAATTTTGATTTTTCTGTAACAGTAATCATTTCGGTTTGGAAAAACACCCTCGATTCTATTGAAACAAGTTTCAAGGTTTGAATATTGTAAGTTTTTCTACATAATTATATGAAACCATGAGATATATGCAGAGTCATAAAAATTATAAAAATGGCTGTAACATGGTTTTGGATTTGGTAAACAGTAACTTCATTTTCAAATATATCAAGAAAGATTCTCATGAAACTGAAATTAGAAATATTACATTCTCATATTTGTTATATAAGTTTTTGAAAGTATATTCCATGGAATCATTAATTTCCAGGAAGATAAATTACTTATATTTTTCTTACTTCTTATTCCTATAATAAAAGATAGGTATCTTTATACTTTTAAGACGGTGGAAATTATTTTCTATAAAAATTACCCGTTCGTTCATTCTTTGACATGATTCCTTCTAAATATTTTATTCTGAAGTCATACTAAATGTCAATAACCAAATATATTTATGAAATAAATTTTCTAAACACAAATTCTTGAGAATGTGATTTAAAAAACAATTTTATATACTTTGAAGAAAAACATCCATTCTAAAGGCAAATCTTCATGAATTCACAAAAACAATATAAGCTATGTAGACACGACATAGATATGGACACGAAAATAGTATAATCTCTAAAATGTAGGACACAGGAACATGGATCTATATATTATATAATTTTAAATTATATAAATTAAAAATAAATATTTATGTGCAAAAGTATGTTTCAGATTTTTTTGGGAGCATGAAGATATTTTTCATGACTAGTTCAAAAGAATTTGTTTCTTATTTTTATAATCATAATAAAAATTTATACAATAAATTTGAGTTTTTGAAAAATTATTGTATTTATACATTTTAAAATTGTGTTAGAACCGTGCTAGAATTTTCAAAAATCTAATAAATATTTTTTGAATTGAACACTTAATCTATAAGTGTCCTATGAGTGTTCACACTGATACATGTCTCCGATACAGATACGTCATAAATGTACGAGAGTCTAGTAGAATATAAGAGTCGTGCAAATTACACAAAACATAAAACCTTTTTGACACTGAATGTATGCATTGACTATTATTATGACTTATATGTTTTGGTGGAAAAATTGAAAAAGATTTGGGTGAGAAAACAAAAAAATGAGAGACATGAAAAATAGATATGGGTAAGTGAGAAGACAGTTTCACGTGAAGATTTTGATAAAGTTGAAGTGGTTGATTTTACTGTTTGCACGATAAAGGAAGACAAACTTAGTCCTCAAACTTTACGAATGATAGGAACATTTGAGAAGCATGTACGATGAGGGTGTTTGTTTGTTAGAGAAAATGAATTAAGCTTTTTTAAAGGGCTATTAGTAGCCGTGATCATGTGGAGAAGATTTAGATGAGATATAAAGAAAGAAAAGAAAAGATATGAAAAGGATCTAGACAGCTAAAATACCCGCTTAATGTGCCTATCCATGTGCAATTTTACTAGATTCGATTGCAACCAAACAAATCCTTCTTCTGAATTTCTCTCCCCATTCTCAAATCTCACCAAAATCATTTCCTTTCATCTCTTATCCATAATCACTATTCAACAAATAACATTTTCTTTTAACCCAAATTCAAACCTCATCATCTTTATCTATGCCTTTAGGACTCACTAAGTAACTCTACTAGTAGTATTAAAGGAAAAAAAGTTCATAGATTTGAGGACTTAAGATTTTGATGTTAGAAATGATGGTTGAGTGTTGACATTAAGAAACTTTCTAGAAATGGAACATGATACCACTAAGTTATATATACAGTGGTTAGCAATATAAAAAAAAATAAAAAAAATAATGTATACAGCCTTAGGATTTATATAATTATGTAATGCGTTATATTAAGCATCTTTGACCAATGTAGACAAGTTGGATTTCTTGAAAATATCCACCCATTATGCATATATTTAGTCTGTGTTAAGTCATATGTATGATCATTCATATCATTGATAAAGTATATTTAATCATGCGTACATATAGTGTCATAATTTTTATAATGCATACTTCTGAACCAAGTATTATTATAGTTTGTTGTGTGTGAGTGGGAACATGGATTGGACCACAAACTTTGATTTAGTTAAAGAGGAAAAGAAAAATTTAGAGAATAAAATTGCTTTTGTTTGCGAAGACAGGGAATAAAATTGTAATATATATTGCGAGCCAAGTTGTAGAGAATTTCCAATAATGGATAGCTGACCCGTTGTCGGGTAAATTTTCTTTCGGGGTGTCTGGATTGTTATGGAATGGGGTCTACATCTCAATAAATATCATAATTTCGTCAAAAACATTTTCGGATTATTCTGCAAATCTTCATAAATATAATAATCAATTCATTGAAATTTTTAAATAAAAGAAACAATGATGGAAAGAGAGTTTTTGTTGTTAATATAAGCACTTGTTCTCTTTTGCTTTCAAATCCTCTCCTTTGCTTCAACCCTCAAACTCAGAGCCTTCCATCATCCACCACCACTTTCCTTCACCACAAAAGCCTTCAGACAGAGAGAGAGAGTGTATAATATATATCAAACACACTCAAGAATCAACTCAGAAGGTGAAGTTTGGTTAATATGTATTCCACTGCAACTGGAGGAGGCATCCAAAGGGATCGCATTGATCCCAAATCTCAGATTTATAAATTTTTCCTTCCTTTCTTTTCTTAATATTTGGGATCATGCTATCCCTTTGGATTCCTCCTTTGGTGGCTTCTACTATTTCTCATGCTTTTCATGGACAACCACCACTTCTTCGCCTACAAACTGCATTCTGCATATCAAACACAGTGCTACAATTCCTGTAAGTCCATGTTATCAATCTTCTTATTGCTCACTCGCACTCACCAAGCCACTTTCTTTTGCTTTTTTACATATTTTACGATGTCATATGATTTATGCAGTGAATCTCATCTTGTGTCTTTCTTCTCTTTTTCATTCAATCTCTGAACTTCACTTTTTTTCCAGAACCACACCCCCTTAAATTTAGCAAAAATAGGCTTGATGATTACCTTATTCGTGCTTTCTGAGCATGGTTGAATAGATCCACTAACTCACTCCCGGGGGGCACTGGATCCCACCAAGTTAAATTATTCTTGAACCAGGTATATATTATCTCATTATTAGGTTTTTCTGCTTTTCACCCCACACACACACAGCACACATATACATATATATATAATTACACTTATAAATATATAATTATATATTTTACCGAAGTAGTTTTCCATGAATAATGTCAGTGTATATGCAGTACATTCATTCACATATATCAGTCACTAGAGAGAGGTCAGCTTCTACTCACCAAACATTCTACCAAATTACAGCATGCAAGTTAAATGGCAACTTTAACGAATATGGAGACACCTTTCTGCAGTTGATGTACTAAGATTTATGATTTAATGGGCATTGGATGTTTTATTATATGAATTTAAGTGGGATATAGAATTTTTGGGTTTCTAATATATATCCCCCATGAAGAAGGTTATTAAGACATTTTAAAGCCATAAACTTTGGCCAAAGAATTAAGGACATTTCACAATATTTTTCATGGATAAATAGGAAAGATTTCATATCCTCTGTGAGTAACTTTCTTGAATTTAATCAAACACATTTTTTTCAGGGGGTTCAGAGATGAATGGAAGGAAAAAAGGTAATCTCTCTCCAAAGTCACAGATGCGCATATTCTTTCTCTTAATTACAAATTGAGGATGCCACTGTTGGCAAATGAAAAAATGTTAATTAAGTAAAATATGTATATATAGCAAAATGGAAGCAAGAAACTAGGTAGTTAATTGAGTAGCCTGCAATCCATCCGTATGAATAAAACAGTGTTGACTGTTAGGTGTGCAATCTAATTAGTCGGCGAAAAATAATGTGTACCCCATTTGGAAGGTTTTTGAATGTTGATGATTACCTATATTCAACAAATAAATTTCAGCTTTTGATAAAGCAACTTTCCCTCTGTGTGAACATGGTGATTTTATGCAGAAAAGCTAACTGGGCATACTTGGCACTCATAGTCACAGTTCACTGACGACACTTGAGTTGTCATATGTTGACATGATATTTTGTGCTGAAGCAACGTTCTGTTGGCATATGAGTGCTGGAACAGGCTTCATATGGGTCTCACTCACACAGTCACAGTAGCCATGATAGCCTTATAATATTAAATTAGGTGCTGTGCAAAAATGTAAACAGGGAAACAGAAGTGAAATGTTGGTGAAGTAGAGCTGAATATAAAAAAACTACAGTGTAGTGGGCAATAGAAGCAGCATATATGACAGTCTAAGAGCAGTGAGGTTGAGTGAATTGCACTCCGAAAAACACATGGTTTTGTGGAGTTTAATTAGAATGGAAGGAAGTGAGAGTTGTTGTTATTTAGGGAAATCTGCATATTGCTTTGAGAGTCACACTGAGTGTTTGATAGGAAATGGAATGATAGACGTGGCAACATTGCAATATGTTTATTTACGTCATTGTAGGTTATTCTTGGCACATGAGTCCCTCCAAGGTTGTAAATTTTAGCCCACACTTTGGAGAGGATCGCTTTTATCACATGGTCGGAACCCCCTAGCTACCCCCTCTCCTGTTAAAGAATGAGCTGTTAAATCTCTTTATCAATTTTGCTGAAAGGACAAAAGATTAATTCTACACTAAACTATTAATGAACCAGGGCCACTCACCAACACAGTACACACACTTCTGAACGATGGCCCCTTCTGTTTCACTCTCTATTTTCTCTATTTCTTCTAAACAACATTTCTCTATCTATACATATGTCAACATATTTAATTTCAATTTCATAAATAATAATAATAATACTGAAGAGATAATTAATTACACGAATAAAAAAGAAAAAGCAAATAAATTACACTTGTTTTATTATCAATGTAGTTCTCTCCAATTTTGCCAACTTAAATTGTGTACACTATTTAACTGTTACTCAAGCCCAAATTATTTTATTGAGAATTTTCCTCTTGCACTCACCAATTTGACTATTATGCATGGTAAAACTTTTTCTTTTAATCATTTTCCACAAAGCCTGCAATAAAGTGAATCATAAACTATCGGTCAGAGAAAAAAAGTAGCCGATGATAAATAGTAACGTTTTCCTATTTCTAACCACTATGTATTAAGAGGACTAATGAAGGAGAGAAATATACCGAAATTTTAACTGAAAATTAGTACGATGATAGTGTAAAACTTTAAAATTTGTTACTTAAACCTCATTAGAAATAACAACATTTTATAAGAGAAATTTTTTTATAATATATAAATTGATAGAAATTTTATTGATTTTATAAGGTTGAGTTATGATTAAATTAATTCATGATATTTTTAGGTGGATAAGATGATTTTTTTTATGCCTTTGAGGGTGCAAACTTTTGTGATAACTTTGAGTGATAGGATGTTTTGGCTTGTGGTGTTGTTTAGGTAGTTATTAGCAAAATTGTGAAATTTGTTGTGTTTGAAAAAATACGTGTTTATTTTCATGTGTATTAAGGATCACCTCTTAAATAGATCACATTTATTTATTTTTTTCTTGTCGATAAAAAAATTAAATTAATTTCTTAATATGATATTAGATTTATTCTAATAAGAGTTCGTAATCTTATGATACTATCAAATCATTCGTTAATATATAGTTTTACTGGATTCATAAATTTTGAAAGAGGGGTTAATATTTAGGTGAATAATTGAAAGATGGAGGAGGAAGGGGTGGAGTTAAAATTTGGAAGTAAATGACGTTGAAATGAAATTGAAGAGGAAATGGGGTCCTAGGTGAAGTAGAATTTTTGGACAAAAGAATTTTTGGACAAAAGAGTGTACAAATTGTCTACAAGTGTGAGTATGTAGCTCCCATGTCCCCCTCTTGGAGTACACAAGCTTTATGAAGAAGACAAGAGCTGCCAAAATAAATAAATAAATAAAAATGAATATTAAGTGTTGAAGGGTTTGTGGTTGGGTTGGGTGGGTGTGCGTGCCAGGGATAGTGGCCCCGTAAGGTCCTTCTCATGTCTCCATATTTAAACTCCTTTCCTCAATTTCTTCTCATTCTTTTCTTTTCTCCTACACTTTCTTACCCTTCTCTTCTAACCATCTTTTTCAGATCTTACCATTTTTTTTCATCTTTCACTTTCACACCTGCCCCTTTTTTCCTTCACAATTCAATCTAATTTTACTTTTTTTTAATCCCTCCCTCTACCATTATTTGGTGGGAGAGGGAAGATATGTATCTTACATTGACTTCATTTTTAGTTTACTTTTTCTAAGATAAACATTTTATCATATAAAATAATAAAAATTATATGACAAAATATTAAATATTTCGAGTTAACTAGTGAGTGTGTATATAATTCACTATACAAGACTTGAAATAAATGTTAATTGGTTTTTATTACAATTTAACAGGGTTTTCATTTGAATTATGGCGCATGGGATAGAGAATTTAATTTTGATATTGTACATGAAGTATGCAATAAAACAAAATATGTATTGGTTGGTAATAGTGCAGTGGGGAACAAGTATTGCACGATCGAATGAAATGGTTGGTTTCACAACCCCACCCAGCCAAAAGAATAAAGTATCTCATCAAATTTTATGTTCTTTCTAATTGCTCTCTTTTTTTCTATGATTTTGTGCACAAATTTATTAGGGTTTTCTTCTATTCATTTATGTTGTAGGATATGTTTTTGATTCTTTATGAACTCAAATAATTAGAGAGAACTATCTATCCATGAAATCCTCATAATCATTCGTTAAATGCCACTAATTTATTTAATTAAGGAGAAAATTTACATTCAAATAAATAACACAAAAAGAAATCAGATACATTATCACTCGTTTGAAGTTTTATTTTCAATTAAAAAGAATAGAGAGAGAAATAATAATGTGATAGTACAAATAATGAAACATTACCTGTACTACATGACAGAGTGCATTACATTCACAATTAATGTCCCGCAAATTAATTAATTAAGCTCACTAAAAAAAAATTAGAAAAATGTTAATTTAACAATTTATAATAATTTTGATTTGACTAACGTAATTTTAAAATTATTCTATTTTGAAAACAAATATTTCTCTTCTCAATTATAATTTATAATTTGGTGCAGGTTTTTAACATATAACACTCCACAATTTATTCTCGGGCAGTTTCTTCCATTTTTCTTCCTGCACCCCTACAATTTTGTAAATTTTGAAATTGATCTCCACAATTTCGGGATCTGGGAGTGTGTTACGGATTCATCAATTTGGAAGTGAATCATGTCACATCCTGGATGTTCTAGAAGCAAAGTTTGCATAGATTATTAATTTCTGGATTGTTCAATCCGAAAGCCTAATTTCTATTACGGATTGGTGAATCTGTAATGATTTTTTTCAATTATGAATTTCTGAATCCGGAATGCATATTTTGAATTACGAATTGACGGATCTGGAATGATTTTTTCAATTATGGATGTTTTGCATTTTTTTATTTTGGATTAGCACTATCATTCATGTACTACCAGAAGCATCAATCCGAGAAATTACCGGATGTGCCAACCCAAAAATTTACCGGAAGCGCCAATCCGAAAATTTACCGGATTTCATAATCCGGAATACAAAAAAAAGTGTACAGTTTATTTAGGGACAGTTTTGTCTTTGCGCAACTTGTGGAGGTGCAGGAAGAAAAATATAGGGGTGCAGGAAGAAACTTCCTTTATCTTTTACAATTTTGCTTTTAATGTTTGGGCTGTTGTGGCCCAATAACAACGCTCTGCTGCCAAAGTAAATGGGCTCATAAAAGGCTCCATAAGTATGGAGGGCCCAACTACTGAGAGAAACTTAGATTCAGCATTACTTCAATCTCTTCTCTTCCTTGTACATATTTTATACATACACAGGTAAAAGCAAATAAAGCATTAAACTGATAAATATTAGAAAACTGAGGTTGACACGTTATGTGTCTCCTTTACTCTAACATGTGATTAAGTTATTGAGAGAAACACATAAATGTTACAAACTCAATTTCTAATACTATGCAACATGACTTTGGAATGATATAAGTAAAAATGATAATTAATTATATACCCTAAAATATCATACACACACTTCAAATCAATTATTCATTTGTGATTTTTAAAATTTAATTATTATTATCATTATAACAAACATTTCTAAAAAATTATTAAATAAAAATCAATTTTAGAAACTAAAAACAATTAGTTATATATTGATTAAATTAAATACTATTTTAGAGACTAAAAAAATTATTGATTTCTAAACTAGTTTTTATTATTGATAAATAGTTTCTAAATTAGTGCCTAATTAGCTACAAGATTTTTCTACCAAAATTAGTAGTTAATTAGATATCAATTTAGAAACTATTTATTAATAATATAAATTAATTTAAAAATAATTTTTTTGACTCTAAAGTAAACTTTGATTTTATTTTATGTTGTGATGAAATCACGAGAACTCTTACAGTATTATATCGAAAAGAATAGTTTAAAAAGAATGGTGAATGTGTGTAGGGTTTGGTGGTAAAGTAGCTGAATGTGTAAAGTTATGTAGTCATCAAGACCTGCACTCTTTGCTTCTTTGCTTGGATGCATTGAGGTTTTCTTTTTCCTTTTTCTGTCTTCTTTTTCAGTTCAGATCGCAGTTCTGTCTGATAATGCAAAGAGACAATGGATGCTAAAACCTATATATATGTCTTCGAATATGGTACTTGGTTCCTCTATGATTCAGTTTAACAATTACATATAAAGCGAATAATTAATATCCTAAAAATTAAGGATTAATATGATAACAGTTATATAAATAATAAACTCCAAAATTATTCAAATTAATAAATTTTATATGTTTATTTAGCTGATATCTTCCTACTAAATTTCTTACAGAATCTGAACTCAGATATTTTAATATTCAGCATGGTATATCAAATATCTTTATCACAGAATATTATCACATGTAGTTGCTTCTGTCACTTTAAGCACAGGGCGATAGAAACATGTAAACTACTTGTGAATTTTACAGCAAAACAGTATATAAACGAATGCTGGTCTCAAAAAATTAAAGAGCAATTAAAAACGAACTTGTAGAAAGAAAAAAAAACGTCGTCATTATTACTGTTTTGTTTGGATTAAAACTTTGTTTGATGAGAGTAAAGAGAGTAAAAAATTGAGATTGTTTTGATCTAAGAATTTTTTTTATAGTTGAGGTGATTGATATGAGTAAAAAATAAATAAGGTTTAATTATATATATATAATTTATTAATTTATCAAAATACTATTATCTTTAATTTGTTAAGGTTAATATATTTTTAGTAAAAATAAATATGAATGTTTATGTATTTATATATATATATATATATATGTTTGAACTTTTTAATTAAAGAAAAAAATTACGATTATTTTGAAAGAACTAATAGTATGATGTTGATCCTGCCGGCAACTCGAACGTGGAGGAATCGCTTCGTGGCACTCTCTGCCCCGTCTACGCGACTGCGTCTTCTGCGGAATCACTCCCCGAACTTTCTCTCAGACGTCTTCAAATGTGACCTGCAAAACACACAGACGGCGCCTCTAGCGGCCGTTTGCACTCCGACGATCAAGTTAGTCCAACAGAACCACCAGAAACTGGAAACTAGTAATGTGTGTGTGAGAAAAAACTTGCACTCTGTTTTTTGTCTATCTCTTTTTTTTTTCTCCCCCTTCACTCTCACTCTGATTCTCCCTTTTATCTCTCTTTCCCTGTTTCTGGGCATAACAGAATTCTGTTATGCTTTTCTGGCATGTGTCAGAACCCTGTCATGCTTTTCAGAGAAAGCGTACCTTCAGAATCAGCAATGGGGAGCGTGAGAGTCTGCGCATGTCTGCGCTTGGCTGCGCCTGTCTGTACCTTTAGCGGTACGGAGTGCTCTTTTTTCTGGACCGCACCCCTCTCAGATGATGACACGTGGAGGCCTGCAACTCACATCTAACCACACACGTGTCACTTACTGGAAGGGCTCTAGCGCCTCTCTTTGTCTGCCTAAGTTACGCCCTTGCGGAGTAACTTAGGATGCTTCTCTTATCTGGGTAAATTGCATACTCTTAGGAGAACGTCGGGTGTGGCTGGTCTAGGCACACTCACCAAACGTTACTCTCTGCGTAGGCGACTTACCCTTCAGGATGACACGCACGTAATGGGTTGAGGGAATCACCAATCATCGACTGGCTTACTAGTTCCCTCAGGCCACTCTCGTGCACGATTCCCTGAGGTGTGTTCATGCGGGGTCCATGCGTAACGCTCTCGCTGGGAGCCTCAGTCCCAGTTTAACTGCGTGTAACACGAGACCCCGATGACAATACACCCGATGACTGATCAGTGTTTATTCGCTTATCGCGCTCTGCCTCCAGGCGCGAGTCTAGGAACTGATCTGCTGGTGGTCACTTGGCTACTGACCACCGATCACCATTCTGGGTGATCTACCCCCGACCTCTCTGCCGCCTGATCTGTCGGTGGTAACTTGGTTACTGACCACCGATCACCTCTCTTGGCGATCGTCCCCCCGACCTCTCTGCCACCTGGTCCACGTGTCACCCTGCGAGTGGTCCACGTGGTTCTCTGATGCTGGCGTCATCGACTACCGATGACCGATCGGATCACAAGCCCCCCAGTCTCGAGTCGAGAACTCGTTCTCAGCGAAGAGACTAAGTGGTCGTGCCTTCAGTCCACGTGGCAAGTGGGGCCGCCTCACGTGCCACCTCACGTGCTGCTTCTTTAACGTTTGGACTCCCTCTCTTAATTTCGCGACACGTGGCGCCATCAACGGCCAGCGTTGTGCGTCGCTAGCGCTTCTTTTATTCAAATTGGCGCGCCCTTCCACTGTTCCTTCATCTTCTTCATTCGACTCCCAGACTCTCTACGAACTTCTCTTCTGCGCACCCATCTTTCTTCAAATTCTCTGCTTCCCAATCTCTTGCGATCATTCAAAGGTATGGTTTTTCTTTTCCCTGGACCCTTTTTGGTCATCTTTACCGATTGCATTTATCATTCTAGTTATCATGCATCCATCTTCCCTGTTTTTCTTCTTCTCAACCCGCGCTAGGGTTTTTCTCGTGTTTCCGCCTTGACTTCTGCCCCCTCTTCTTTCTCCTTTACCTGGGCATTTCTTTCTCATTTCCTCTCTCTGTTTTTCACCGAACCATTCATCACTCCCTCCCTTTCTATTTCTGACCCTTCGTTTTCCTCCATTGCAGCTATCTCTCGATGGCTCGCTTGAAGCAGACCGCTCGTGTCATTGCCTCTTCTTCTGGTGCACAGCCCTCCGCGAGTGCACCAGCTTCGCCACCGCCTGTTGTCACCTCATTCCATGACAACTCCAAGGTCTATGACTGGGCCCCTCTGGCGTTGCTATCTGAAACGTCCATCTTGCTACCTCAGGACCATCTTAACTCACTCCTGAGCCACGACCCGGGCGAACCCTCGTGTTCCATAGGCAGGGAAAACGACTTCCACATCCGAGTCCGCATCCCTCCCCGAGGGATGCCCATTTGCGCTGACGACAGGGCCACCAATGGGGTGCCCTTCGTTTTTGTTTACTCCGCGATCTTCAAAAGGTTGAAGCTGCGACTCCCCTTCACCTTCTTCGAGAAAGAGCTGATGATGGAGTTGAACGTCGCGCCCTGCCAACTCCACCTCAACGCCTGGGCCTTCATCCGGGCGTTTCAGATCCTGTGTAACCACTTTGGGCACAACGCCTCGGTGGAGGTGTTCCTTTACTTCTTTGAGGCGAAGAAACCAGGGGATAGGTTTTGGGTCAGCCTGAACGGGGTTGCTGGACGGGTGCTTCTGGGCCTGTACCAGCAGTCCTTCAAAGACTGGAAGGGCAGATTTTACATGATATCCGCCACCCCACAAAGTCCTCATCTGCTCGAGGGGTACCCCCTCTACTGGGTTCCCCAGGTTGAATTTAAAAAACCCAAGGACCTCGAGACCATGGCCCCCTACGAGTGCGAGCTGTGTGGGCTGCTCCTGGGGGCTAAGTTTGACTCCGCTCGCCTCATCAAGGATGAGTTTGATGTGGCTTCTCTGAAAAAATATATAGGTAGTTCTTTCTCTGCCGCCCCTTAGGACACTTATACCTCCTCATGCATGCTCTTATACGTTTCACCTTGCTTGCGTCTCTTAGCTGTCTAATTTTCCCCTTTCTTGCCTATGCAGATTCAATGACAGGGAAAGATAGGAGGTTGGCGGTGTTAGAGCTTGCTAAACGTCGAGCGACCAAAGGGATTGGCTCCTCCTCTTCCACCACTGAGCCAATTGAAGCCCCTCCACTCTCGGTCGCGCCAGCTGAAGGCCCCGAGCAAGGGAAGAAGAGGAAAAGACTGGTGAAGGCTTCTTCGCGTGTACCTGTTGCTGCTGCTGCCTCAGTGGAAGAGGAAAGCTCTGGCTCCCCCCTCATTCACCGCCAGAGGAAGAGGCCAGTGGTCGAGGGGGTCTCGTCTCTTCAGCCTGGAGAGATCGAGGTGGTGGAGGTAGAGGAAGGTTCACCACCTCCCCCTCCCTCTACTCGACCTGCCCCAGAGCCCGCATGCCCACCTTCTCCTTGCCAACAATTGCCCCCAATCTCTCAACCGCCAACTTCCCCCCCAACAGGCCAATCACCTGGTCCATCTGCTCACCCTGCTGGGGGTGCTTCTGCTCAAAACGAGGGTGCCCCGTCTCCACTACCAATCTCCACCGCAAATGCTGAACATGGTAGGTCCGGCTCGCGCCCAAGCAACTCTGGGGCCAACCATGAGAACTTCAGCAGAGTTATCTCCATGGTGCGACAACACATCAGCAACAGGGAGCTCGTCGACTGGAGCGGGGAGGAGATGGATGCACACCTTGCCAAGCAGGTGGTGCTCTTGCTGGAGTTCTCCACCCAGCATCGCAAGCAGAAAGCCCTGGAGAAAAGGGTGAAGGAACTTGAGCACGACAAGGAGTCGCTGCAAAGTGACCTTGAAGCCGCTCAGGGGTCTGTCGAGCTGATGCGAGGCATGGGGGAGAAGGCCAGGAAGGAGTATTTGGTGCAGGTCCAGGAGACCATCAAGATGGAGATCTTGATGGGGCAGACTGTTGGTCCTCTGGACTGCAAGGTGGTAGAGCTACAGGCTGAGAACTCTTCCTTGCGCGAACGGAGTACTCAGCTGGTGGAGGAGTTACAGGCTGAGAACGCCTCCCTACGTCAACAGGATTCTCAGCGGGTGGAGATGCTCAAGTCCGCCAAAGAGGCTACTGCTGCTGCTGAAAGGAAGCTTGAGGAGGCAGTGGGCAAGCTGTCTGAAGCTGCCTCCTCCCTTGCTGCCCTCACCACGCAGAGGGATGCTGCGGAGGCTTCGAGGCGAAGTCTGGAGGCGGAGAAAGAGGACTTGATGAACGTGGGCGCTGATTCCCTCATTGATGGATTCGAGCTGGCGCTCGAGCAAGTCCGCTGCATCCTCCCAGAACTGGACCTTTCACAATTCAGCATTCATCACTCAGTGGTAGATGGAAAACTTAGGCCTCCTACTCCCTGAATCTCTTCCCCTTTTGTAAATTTGACTTCTCTGTACAAAGCTTCATTCTGTAGCCTTACGTTTCTGCACCATTCAACTCATTGTAACTGACAATTGTATGAATATCTCTGGCGATATACCTTGATTTTAACTGCTCAATTTCTCTTTGTATTTTCTTTGAACTTCACTTATCTTTATGTGCGTGACTAATTGTTAGCTAGTTTAGGTTCAACGCGATCTTGGGCTTCACCTTTCCTTTCGCACACGACTAAGTGTTAACCAGCTTAGGCTTAGCGCGATCTTGAGCTTCGTCTTTTACTTTGCGCACGACTAAGTGTTGACCAGCTTAGGCTTAGCGCGATCTGCTTCTCTTACTCTTTGCGCGCGACTAAGTGTTAACCAGCTTAGGCTTAGCGCGATATGCTTCTCTTACTCTTTGCGCACGACTAAGTGTTGACCAGCTTAGGCTTAGCGCGATCTGCTTCTCTTACTCTTTTGCTTCTGCTTGATCACGACTGGCTATTCCCTCAGCTTGGTGTTTAACAGTCCTCGTGCGCTGCTTTGCACTACTAGCCAATTACCGACAACTCATCAGTGATCGCTCTTTAGTCTTTTACTTAGCTTTCTCTGTCGCTCTAGCGCTAAGTGCATAAAGGACTTTGACATCGATCGCTCAAAGTGATGCCTCGTCTTGGGGAAAGAAAAGTGTTTCTCGCTAACCCCTTTTACTTTCCCTAAGGTCATCACCCTTTGGCGGGTTGAGTCGCTCATTCCCTGTCTCACTCCTGGGGTGAGAAAGGTTTCTGACTAAGAGTCTTACTGGGCCAATATTGGTGTATGCCAAGTGGGTAAGGACATTTTGTCAAAACCTTTCCTTTCCCCCCCTTGGTCTTACTAGCACCCCTGGCTTTTCAAACCTTTAACTGTTTGCGCTCACACCTGGGGTGAGGAAGACTTAGATCGGTGCCAGTACTTGCGCCTAGGGCAAGTAGGGCCTAACCAATCACCTGCACTTGCACCTGGGGCAAGGAGGATTTTAACTTTAATACTTGAGCACGCTTTATATGCTGGAATTTTTTCTTTAATTGGGCAGCCTCGTTAAAAACCCTCCTTAGGGAAAAGAGTGCCCCCTTGTCTGTTCAACTGTTTCCACCACATACAAACATGCATCTTTTAGCGCGAGAACGCCTATTACTGTACAACTTTAACTGAAATAAAATTTTAAATGGGTGGCGTTCCATGTTCTGGGGAGTGTTCCTCCTTCAAAAGTCTCTAGGCGATAGGCTCCGTTCTCTAATGTCTCCACCACTCTGTATGGGCCTGTCCACTTTGGGGATAACTTGTTCTGCATGTCATTTTGATGCGCCTTTCTCATCACCAGATCACCTTCTTGGAAACGCCTGGGCCTCACTTTAGAGTTGTGCCTCCGCTCTACTCTTCTCTTCACAGCTTCGGCACTGACTCTGGCCTCTTCCCGCACTTCGTCTAGCAGATCCAGATTCACCTTACGCTCTTCATTGGATTCTTCAGCAACGAAGTTCGAGAATCTGGGGGAGCTCTCCTGTATTTCCACAGGAATCATGGCGTCTGTCCCATAGACAAGGCTGAAGGGTGTCTCATGGGTGCTGGACTGTGGGGTGGTGTGATAAGACCATACAATTCTGGGGACCTCCTCTGCCCAGCCTCCTTTGGCCTTGTCTAGTCTTCGCTTCAGCCCCCTGAGCAGCACTCGATTTGCTGACTCCACCTGCCCATTTGTTTGTGGGTGCTCCACTGAAGCGAAAACCTGTTGTATCTTTAACTCTTCACACATCTTCCTCAGCTGATGACTTGTGAACTGGGTGCCATTGTCGGAAACCAGCCTCTTGGGTATTCCGAAGCGGCAGACAATGTTCTTCCAGACGAAGTGTTCGACTTTCTGTGCGGTGATGTGTGCAACTGGCTCTGCCTCCACCTACTTAGTGAAATATTCGATGGCCACAATGAGGAACTTCATCTGCCTTGTCGCCAGGGGAAAAGGTCCTAGGATGTCAATCCCCCATGTATGGAATGGCCACGGGCTATGGATGGACCTCAACTCCTCAGGGGGTGCCTTGTGCCAATCTGCATGCAGCTGACATTGTTTGCATCGCTGAGCAAACCTTATGCAATCTTCCTTCAGCTTTGCCCAGTAGTACCCCGCGCGGAGTACTCTACTTGCCAAAGCGCGACCACCTACATGGCTTCCGCACACCCCCTCGTGCAGCTCAGACATGAGTCTGGTGCATTGCTCGCCGTGTACACAGATCTGCACAGGGTGAGAAAATCCAAATCTAAATAGGCTTCCATCTATGAGAGTAAACTTACTTGAACCCCTCTTTATTCTTTTTGCCTCTGCCAGATCGAGCGGGAGTACACCATCTTCTAAGTATAGCTGGTATGGCGTCATCCAGGTGTCGGGTTCCTTCTCCGCATGAACCTCCATCGACTCATCGGTCTTTGAGGGTCGCGATCTCACCCTCGGTGCTCTTAGCGTTTCTTGGGTCAACGACCGATGACCGATCGTTAGACGCTCCATTGACTTGCATACGTAAAGCACCTGTTGTCTGATACGAACGCGCGCGGCACCTTCAGGGTTTCCTGAATGACGATTCTCTGCTTCCCCCCCTTGCCTGAGCTGGCCAGCTTGGCAAGCAGGTCTGCTCGGGCATTCTGCTCTCTTGGCATGTGCACTAACTCAAACTCGGCGAAGGACGTCTTCAGGAGCTGCACATACTCCAGGTAGGCTGCCATCTGGGGGTCCTTTGCTTGGAACTCCCCGGTAACCTGCCCGGTGACCAGTAACGAATTGCTCTTGGCCAGCAGATTTCTTGCTCCCATTTCTCTTGCTAACAACATTCCTGCGATCAGGGCCTCATACTCCGCCTGATTGTTGCTAGCTTTGAAGACGAAGCGGAGGGACTGCTCGATCAGTACCCCATTTGGTCCTTCCAGGATGACTCCCGCGCCGCTTCCCTGCTGATTAGAGGAGCCATCCACCGATAACACCCATCGGAAATTTAGCCCTTCTGCAGGTGTCGCGATGGATGATAGCTCGACTACGAAGTCCGCGAACACCTGCCCCTTGATCGGTCCTCGGGGCTCGTACTGAATATCAAATTCCGACAATTCTACTGCCCATTTGACCATCCTGCCTGCTACATCAGGTTTCTTCAATACGTTTTGGATAGGCAGATCAGTCATCACGACCACTGTGAAGCTGTGGAAGTAATGCCTGAGTCTTCTGGCTGAAAACACCACCGCCAGAGCAGCCTTCTCGAGGGCCTGGTACCTTGTTTCAGGGCCTTGCAGCACCTTACTCACGAAGTAAACAGGCCTCTAGGCCTGGTCCTGCTCTTGCACCAGGACTGAACTGACTGCCCTCTCCGTAACAGCAAAGTATAGACGAAGAGGGATGCCTACCTGGGGTTTTCGCAGGACTGGTGGGCTCGCCAGGTACCCCTTTAGCTTGACGAAAGCCTCTTCGCACTCCTGTGTCCAGAGAAATCTGTTGTTGCGTTTGAGACACTGGAAGTATGGGTGACCTTTCTCCCCACCAGCGGACATAAATCGGGACAGTGCTGCCAAGCGACCGGTGAGCTGCTGCACCTCCTTCACCGTCGTTGGGCTCCTCATTGCCACGATCACCGCACACTTCTCCGGGTTAGCTTCGATTCCTCGCTCTGTCAAGAGGAAACCCAAGAACTTCCCAGCCTCCACACCGAATATGCATTTCTCAGGGTTGAGCTTCAGCCTATACTTGGCAATGGTGGTGAATAGCTCTTCCAGATCAGCTGCATGATGCTTCTTCTCTTGGGACGTAACCACCATGTCATCTACATAGGCGTGTACGTTCCTTCCCAGCATGGGCGAGAGCACCCTATCCATGAGCCGCTGGTAGGTAGCCCCCGCATTCTTCAACCCAAATGGCATGACCTTGTAGCAATAGTAATACCGTTCCGTCATAAACGCGGTCTTGCATTCGTCCATTGGGTGCATCCTGATCTGGTTATACCTTGAGAAAGCGTCCAAGAAGCTGAGTAGCTTTCCCCCCGAGGCGCTATCAACTAGAGCATCTATACTGGGTAGGGGGTAAGAATCCTTGGGGCACGCCTTGTTGAGGTCAGTGAAGTCCACGCACATTCTCCACTTGCCGCTTGCCTTCTGCACCAGTACCACATTCGCTAGCCACTCGGGGTACTGGATTTCTCTGATATGCCCTGCGACAAGGAGCTTCTGCGCTTCGTCGTGGATCACCTTCCTCTTCTCCTCGTTGAATTTACTTCTTCTCTGTCGCACCGGTCGAACCATGGGGTCCATCGATAGACGATGGCAGAGGAAATCGGGGTCGATTCCTGGCATGTCGGATGCTGACCATGCAAAGGCATTCATGTGCTTCTCAATCACACCCATGATCAGCCTTCGCTCTTCTTCAATGAGGGATCCCCCCAACTTGAATTTTCTTCCCCTGATGTCCACTTCGACCCATCCTTCAGCTGGGTGGGGCCTTCTCTCACTGGCAATGACCGCTCTCGCGATCCCTGACCCGCGAGGAGTGATCGTGCCTTCCTCTTCTTCTTCAACTTGGGCTACCTGGGAGCCCCCCACCGCAGCGTTCTCCATCCTCTGAGCGCCTTGTGTCTCCCTGACCGCCAATCGCTCTTCGCGCACGCCTGGTGGTGGTTTTGTGGTGACATGGCACACACTTCTTTTTTGCTTCAAGCTGTTCTCATAACAGCGTCTTGCCTCAGCCTGATCCGACTTGATGGTTATCACGGTCCCTTCCATAGACGGCAGCTTCAACTTCATATGCCTTGTCGATGGTATTGCGCCCAGTCTATTGAGCGTTGGCTTCCCCAACAGGACATTGTACGCAGAAGGGGCGTTCACCACCAGGTACTTTATCTTTTCAGTGCGGGCTATCGTTCCGTCAGTGAACGTTGTCCTCAGCTCGATGTATCCCCGCACTTCTACCTGATCCCCTGCAAAACCGTAGAGACAACCAGTATACGGTCTTAACTGATCAGGGGACAACTGTAGCTTGTTGAATGTTGGCCAGAACATGACATCCGCCGAGCTTCCTTGATCTACGAGTACTCTATGCACCCGTCTTCCTGCTGTGATGAGGGAAATGACCACAGGGTCGTTGTCGTGCGGGACAACGTCCCGTAGGTCAGCTTTCCTGAAGATAATGTCCACCTCGGGGTAATGGCTCTCATTCACTGCATCTACCGCCATCACCGATCGTGTGTATCTCCTTCTTTGTGAAGCTGTGCATCCCCCACCAGAGAAGCCTCCAGCGATCGTCTGCACTTCCCCATGCACAGGGACTTCATGCTGTTGCTCTCCAGTTTGGGATCCTGACGCGCGATCACCCTGCGGCTCACGCAGGTAATCTGCTAGAAAACCAGACTTCACCAACTCTGCCAGTTGGTGTCCCAGCGCCAAACAGGAATGAAGTGTATGGCCAAAGGCCTGATGAAACTCACACCATTCATTCTTCTTCCTTCCGAGTACCTTATCTGTCTTCTCTAGTACTCGTAGTCTTGCTGCTACGGCAGGAAGGGCGATGAGATCCGCCAATCCCACCATGAAGTTGTATCTTGGGGGTGCGTTATTCTCCCTTGCACGCCCCTTGCTCTGGTCTTTGCCTGGTGCATAGGGACGAGGTTTTTCCCGCACCTTCTTCCCCTCTTTGGCCTCATGCACCCTTGCTTGCTGTGGTTTTCCTTGCCCTCCACGCGGTCTGGGTGGTGCAGCACTTCCCCTCTTCTCAGAAACCTCTGTTTCTGCCACTATGTGCGCCATCGCACGTCGTCGGATCTCTGCAAAGGTGCTGGGATGGCTCCTGATGAGAGACTCGCTGAAAGGGCCAGGCAGCACTCCCTTCTTAAACGCGTGCACAAGCACATCTTCATCTTTGCTGGGTAGTCTAACCACTTGTGCCCCAAAGCGGTTGAGGTAGTCCTTCAGCGACTCCCCCTGGTATTGGCGCACGTCGAACAGGTCGTAGGACACCACTGCAGGTGCCTTGTTGACGATGTATTGTTCAGTGAAGAGCTTCGAGAACTGAGAGAAAGACGTGATATGCCCTTCTGGTAAACTCACGAACCACTCCATGGCGATTCCGCTCAATGTGCTCATGAACATCTTGCAGTACACAGCGTCTGAGCCCCCAGACAACATCATCTGGGTGTGGAATGCCGTCAGATGCGCCTCCGGGTCTTCTACCCCCTTGAACGACGCTTTTACCCCCACCAGGTTGGGAGGCACCATGGTTCCCATGATCTCAGGGGAGAATGGCATGGGAAATGCCCTTGGAGGTGAGGGCTGCCTAGACACCCTTTCGTCAACAACGTGCTCCCTCTGCGCCTGCAGCGTCCTTCTCAACTCTTCGTTGACACGATTCAGCTCGTCGTTCCTGCTTTGCGACGCAGCCAACTCCGTCTGCATCCTTTCTTGTTCAACTTTCGACGCTGCAGCGTTATCCTGCAGCGTGCGCACCATTTCCAGGACCTGCGCCATTGTCACAGCTCCTTCGTCAGCGGATGGCGCAGGTGATGGTTGTCTGTTTCTAGGCATCTTCTCTATCAAAGAAACTGAAAAAACTCTGGTGAGCTTTAAAACTGTGGTATATATGGGACAACGATTCACTCGTGCCCCACGGTGGGCGCCAAATGATCCTGCCGGCAACTCGAACGTGGAGGAATCGCTTCGTGGCACTCTCTGCCCCGTCTACGCGACTGCGTCTTCTGCGGAATCACTCCCCGAACTTTCTCTCAGACGTCTTCAAATGTGACCTGCAAAACACACAGACGGCGCCTCTAGCGGCCGTTTGCACTCCGACGATCAAGTTAGTCCAACAGAACCACCAGAAACTGGAAACTAGTAATGTGTGTGTGAGAAAAAACTTGCACTCTGTTTTTTGTCTATCTCTTTTTTTTTTCTCCCCCTTCACTCTCACTCTGATTCTCCCTTTTATCTCTCTTTCCCTGTTTCTGGGCATAACAGAATTCTGTTATGCTTTTCTGGCATGTGTCAGAACCCTGTCATGCTTTTCAGAGAAAGCGTACCTTCAGAATCAGCAATGGGGAGCGTGAGAGTCTGCGCATGTCTGCGCTTGGCTGCGCCTGTCTGTACCTTTAGCGGTACGGAGTGCTCTTTTGTCTGGACCGCACCCCTCTCAGATGATGACACGTGGAGGCCTGCAACTCACATCTAACCACACACGTGTCACTTACTGGAAGGGCTCTAGCGCCTCTCTTTGTCTGCCTAAGTTACGCCCTTGCGGAGTAACTTAGGATGCTTCTCTTATCTGGGTAAATTGCATACTCTTAGGAGAACGTCGGGTGTGGCTGGTCTAGGCACACTCACCAAACGTTACTCTCTGCGTAGGCGACTTACCCTTCAGGATGACACGCACGTAATGGGTTGAGGGAATCACCAATCATCGACTGGCTTACTAGTTCCCTCAGGCCACTCTCGTGCACGATTCCCTGAGGTGTGTTCATGCGGGGTCCATGCGTAACGCTCTCGCTGGGAGCCTCAGTCCCAGTTTAACTGCGTGTAACACGAGACCCCGATGACAATACACCCGATGACTGATCAGTGTTTATTCGCTTATCGCGCTCTGCCTCCAGGCGCGAGTCTAGGAACTGATCTGCTGGTGGTCACTTGGCTACTGACCACCGATCACCATTCTGGGTGATCTACCCCCGACCTCTCTGCCGCCTGATCTGTCGGTGGTAACTTGGTTACTGACCACCGATCACCTCTCTTGGCGATCGTCCCCCCGACCTCTCTGCCACCTGGTCCACGTGTCACCCTGCGAGTGGTCCACGTGGTTCTCTGATGCTGACGTCATCGACTACCGATGACCGATCGGATCAGATGTAAAAGGAATAATTTTGGTAACTAAAATTGTGTATTGTTGATGATTTTTTTTTAAGTCCGAGTACAAGCATATAAATGAAAAAAAAAACTGAAAATATGAAGTAAAATAATAAATACAAATAAAATCGGAAATTATTCTAAAATATTTATAAGTTCTTCAATCTTATTTTCAACCATATTCATCATGTGGTAAGGAATTCTCAGAAAAATAGACTAAATCTATTTGTTTGAATTGAAAGATTAAATTCATTGATACATAAGTATAGAAATTTTCTCATCTCTTGAAAAGTATAAAACCAAAAGTAGAAAAGACATAGTTAAGAAAATGAAAAAGACATAAAAGACAAGAAAAGATGAAGAAAGAGAAAAGTGAAAGTGGTGAATGGCAAAGAGGACAAAGAATTTTGTGCTTTTCACAGTTTTATCTGTTGATGGCAGCGCCAAAAGAAAGTGCTTTTATAGGTGTCTTCTCTATCTATCAATCATAACCTCACTCTTCAAATTCATTCTCTTCTCTTTTCATTTTCCTTTCCCTTTTCCTTCTTTCTTGCATTCTCTCCTCTGTTGCACTCATCATTTGCAGCACATAGTGAAAAACCACCCTGGTTTCTCACCAGACTCCACAAGGAAAAAGAATCGTGGGGTCCACTTATCTCACACACCATGTCACTTCACCGTGAGTGACCCGTGTTCAACAATCTCTCTTGTTTTAAGGTTTCTTTTTGCTTGTTATTATGGTAACGACATAGTATAGACACACAGAAAATAATAATAATCAGACATATTAAAAACTCTGTGTGCTTTGGGTCTTTGAGTCGAGAGACACTGTTAGATTTCCAAGGCCCCTCTTTTTTTTACACACAAACAAACAAAAAATAGGGAATTTTTATTTTTTTTGCTATATTTCTCCCATCAGATCACTGCATAATCATAATGCTGTTTCTCTTATATCATCTCTTCTGATCCACTTCTCTCTCTCTCTCAAAGGTCCTCCTGTGTCAGGGTCTCAGAAGAGAGAGATCACATACCTTGCACACAATTCACACAACTCGTGCTGGGCTTCAGAAAGACTGAAACTTTCTCCTTAAAAACTTGTGGGTATTTATGATCTTTGCCTCACTGAGTCATTACATATAGATTCTCAACTTGGGTGTTCAAAATGTTGGTCACTACTGAGGACAAGTCTCATGTTGTTGTTGTTGTTGACATACACAGTAATGGCTGTTGTCACCGGAGCTCGGCCGCTGACGAGGGGTGTTCCGACGCCACCGATCACTCGCATGAGGGGCAAAGCTCTTCCCATGATCCTGGCACTGAGATAGTGGGAGTGTGTGAGAAGGAGAGAGGATCCTCTGCTTCAGAGTGTTCAGTGGAGGTGGATCTGGAGGAGGGTTCAGTCCTCGAAGTTAAGGTGCATTTGGATAATGTGGAGAGGGATTGTAGGATTTGCCATCTCAGCATGGATATGACCAACCATGAATCTGGAACTCCCATTGAGCTGGGATGCTCTTGCAAGGATGATTTGGCTGCTGCTCACAAGCAGTGTGCTGAGGCTTGGTTCAAGATCAAGGGCAACAAGTAAGTTCACTTTTATGTCTTTGGAATGACTTGGTTCTTGGCAAAGTATTGTGAATTTGTAGATTGATCAGTACTACTTACTCGCTAGTAGTTTACTACACACCATTTTTAAGCTGTTGGCTTTTGTCTTTTGGAGAGAAGTTATGAACAAGGTATCTCTAGTGGTCTTGCTTTAATTTGAGATATGGATAATCTATTTTTCCCCCAAATCTGGTGCTTTGACTTGACTTGTCTGTTTGTTGTTTTCTTACTCTTTCGCAATTTAGCATATGCTTATGATACGAAGAGGATTTGGGATAAAAGGCAGGGTCTTCTTTTGCTAAGAGAAAGTCATTGTGTGAGCTAAATTTGGCCACATTTTTCCCAAAATTGTTCACATCAAAATTAAATGCTTAAAGAAAGATGTTGGAGGGGAGATGAAAATATCATCATATTTGCATATCGGACTGTCCAAGCATGTTTGATTTGCTTCTCTACCTCTTTATCCAGTTGCTTGTGAACAAATTGAATTTCAAAAGTATGTCTGAGAGTGAGGTTTTGAAGGAAAAGGAACAATGAATTTAAGTTCTTGATAAATATTTTCTAATTTTGGTAATTTTTAAACAAAGAAATATAATGATATCCTAACCTTTTGTTTATTTGAAGAAACAATATATAACTTTCAATTAAAAAACAACAAATTTTTGAAACCTCATTTGTTGAATTTTTGAAAGCTTTATTTTTAAAAAAAAAAAACTAAACTTGCCTTCAATGCTTTGTTATTTTTAATCAGACAGCATGTATGGTCCATAAGTAAAAGTTGGTGTGTTATGAGAAATTTCTTGTAAAAGAAGGATTTTGTTAAAACAGTACATTTATGGAGGTGGGTATAGTTTCCCAATCAAGAAAGCCCTAAGTTAATTAATGTTAACCTCAAGGGAGATTAGTATAATCACCCCTTTATTTATTGATCTGGCCCTTGTTATTAAATAGTCATTTCTTTTTCTTTCTTCAAAAGAAATCATGAACAAGTGTATCATTCACTTTGGACTTTTGTGACACATTGACAGCTGAATTTCATGAAGTAATAATCACCTATTGTTGACAGGCTCCAGTAATTTTCAAATTCATAAGTTTAATTGTTAATCCGTAGAAGCATCATGAAATTTGCTGCATCTAGATTGTTTTCCCATTTCAGAAAGATATTTCCTTTTTTTACACTTCTATTTTTCAGAAAGAAACATGTTATTTTACCAGTGGGATATCAAAACACCAATCCATAACAGAAAGTCACAGACTTCAATTCATATCAAAGAAAAAATGTCATTTTGGAATTGTTTTTTTGACAGCCTTGTGAGCATATTGAATGAAGGGAATAAAGTTGAAGTTTGAAAGGATTGTTGTATTAAGTGAGTAGAATCGGTCATTGCTAGAAAATATAAGTTCAATTATTCAATGTTTGATTGAAATTTGAAGGTTTACGACACTTCAGTCTCTAGTTTATATCAAGTTTATAGGAATTTTCGTTATTCTATAGAAAGATATTAAGATGAAAATAATAGATGAAGGTTTCTTCTTCCTTTTTTTTCAAATAATCCATGTGTAAGTTGTTCCCAGCCCAAACAGAGAACATAAAGAAGTGACAGCAGTTTGGCAAGTCAGTTATCATCTGCTGCTATTTGTTAAAGTGAACCATTTCAGAAACTGTTTCGTATGACTTTACTTGTTTTTTCGGTAAAATATGGCTCAAGATCATTAAAATGCAGCTTCTATTGGTTCATGCTTTTTAGTTTACTTCTGCTTGTGTATTTAAACTACTAAAAGTTACTGCAATAGTGTTATACTTTTGTATGTAATAGACTTGTAAATTGTACTAAGTATTTGATCTGTATGATTAACAGAACATGTGAAATATGTGGATCAATTGCACGCAATGTAGCTGGAGCTATTGAAATTCAAATGACAGAACAATGGAATGAGGCAAATGATGCTTCCACGGTACCACCATCAGGAACAGCACCACCCACAGAAACTAGAAATTTCTGGCAGGGTCACCGTTTTTTGAATTTCCTACTAGCCTGTATGGTCTTTGCATTTGTCATATCCTGGCTCTTCCACTTTAATGTACCCTCTTGAATTCCTGTTTAACTTGAGGTTGAAGCAGGTTAAGATGATGGGGGGTTATTAGACCAACCTATGCCTCTTAACACAGGTATCAAACTCAATACCTGTGTCTGCATAGTTTATTGGAACTCTTTCTTTCTTTCCATGTCTTTCTTTCTTTCCTTACTCAACTTAGAATACCACCATGGATGCTTATGGTCATTTTCTTAATTAAAGTTATATAACATGCTCGTTTCCTATCTTAGAAATTGTACTGGAATGGATAGCTTAACTTGGAGGGTTTGTACTTTGTACAATGCACCTCACAATTTTGGATAATTAGTGCATTACCTAGTTTTAACCCTATGATATGGATGAGAAGAGATGAAGTTCAAGATCCAATAACTTTCTAAGTTAAATTGTTGTCCTTTGCATCAAACTTTTTCCTAATTCATGCTTGCTCCAATTGTGTTCCACTTTCAATGGAGTCATTGCTCCAAGTGGATACAAAACCCTCCTTGGGAAGTTTATATTTCATAACCTTAAGCTAAACATCTATTACCCTCAAACTTTGAACCTCAAATATTACACTATATATCCATTTTCTTCAAATAATTAAAAAAGCAATGATCACCAGCTCTCATATACTGCAAAGTGAATTTATCTCCAATGGTACACAATGTATTGTGTTGAGTGAGTATTTGTAAAATTAATTTTTGAAATAATGGCTTATATTTGGATGTTTCTATTCTAATAATAGGTTAATGATAAAATTCATGTATTTTTTTTATTTGACACAGAAATTGCTAAAGTTGTTTCCATTTGTTTTAGTGTAAAAAAAAATCCTATTTTTTTAAAAATTACGCATTTAATTAAAAAAAATCTAATTCTAGTCTAACGTTAAACCAAACTGTTACTATATTGAACTACTATGGTCAGTCTAAAGATAAAAAGTTTGAGTTTGCTTTAACATCAAACAGTTATTTTCCCAAATTTTTAGTAAAAAATACACATTTTAATGAATCAATCTTATCTAATTCTACTATAGTGTTCAATCAAACTTATACTAAATTCAACTATTAGGGTTGTTCTAGAAATGAAAGTTTGGGCAGTTTGTGTGAAATCTTAGATTTTAACTTTGTTACTATCATTATATAAAATAATGGATAGTAAATCTCTTTAATAAAGAGTGGGTACTTTTGTTTATCGTTTACAAGAAGAAAAAAAACAATAATTTGTCCACTTACAAATTATGCTGTCTCTGTTTCATGTTTATTGACGTTTAAGGTTGCTATATTCAAATTAAGCAACATTTGATATATGTTAAATATTGTTGAATTCGGATTAATAATTTTTGTTTTTCTGAAAAGAAACTAAGATCTTGGTCATTTCTTAAAAGTACAGTTTTCTTACCAGGTACCAAATTGCTTATAGGCAACTAAAGTAAATTCAACAAAATTTAGATTATTGTAGGGACAAGATTGTCTCTTAGCCAAAATAAAAAAGTGTACATTAATAATTATGTTTAGCATTGATAAAGACTTAGAAAGAAGGTAAAAATAGATTTTGATTGAGACTTTATCCTCCAAGATTCGTACAATGATTTTATTCCCATCTTAATTAGGACTAATAAAGGAACATTGGTGAACAATGAATTTTTAAAAGGTGACATTCGATCCACTGAATCGAAAAAATTATTCCAATAACAGTGTATAATGATATCTTGAATGATTGTTGCATTAATATTTTATCACTAATCATTTCATGATATAATGCTTTACTTTCTCTAGTGCTCCGAATATCATTGTAAAGATTTTTAATATATTCAACACAAGTCTTATTTTAATATTAATTTAAATATATATTTTAATTTCAACAAAAATATCGGTTAGTTAAGTTTATGACATTTTTAATCATTCTTTTTAGTTTTTATTATTGACTGTAGTTAGTTTAAGCCTAAAAATTAAAAAAATTATTTAGTGTAACTAAAGTAATAAATATTATTTCAAATTAAGATTAGTATATTTTTAATCACATAATTTAGTTAAGTATTATATTTATTATTTAATATAAATAAGATAGGTATATATTCAATTCAATAATTTATTTTTAACGTTGTATTTTTATTTAAAATAATTATATTTTATTTATAATTGTATATGCAAAGTGAACGACGTTATTTAGATTCGGTGGAACGTCTCCTGTATTTTCAAAGAGTTCTTGCAAATGCCTTGCCTTAACTACTATTTATTGTAGTTGTATCTGCTTTAAAGGTGTCTTCAACCAACCGATCGATCATCGAGACCAATTGACATGACTCGTCCGATACCGACTAATACAATAACTTATAATTTACTTTTTATATATTAATTTTTGTATCATAATTGTTATAACATATTATAAATTTGGATTTTGACTCTAAAGATAAAAATAATACTAAATTTTTTGTCTGATAATTAATTAGTTAAAGAAATGAATAATGTATATAAACTATCTCACATTTTAACTTATAAATTAAATGGGACAATTAATCATACCTAAACAAACATTTAATCATAATAAATGATTAAAAACTATGAATGATTTAAAAATATTCTTTTGTTTCATACAATTTTTAATCTTCACATTTTAAATATGTTAAATTATAATAATTATTAAAGTTATAATTTTGACTCATGACTTATAAGTCAGGTTGAACCAATTCTTGAAATAAGTTTTCTTTAATTGGTACACCAAATGAATGACTTGAAAAAGCTCATCCACCAAAGCTCCTTCCAATATTATAAATTGCAAATTGATCCGTAAACATTTGTAAAAAAATAGGAAAAATATAAGAAATGATGGTTTGATTGTGTTTTAATAATCTTTTGAAAACTTTTCCTAAATATGTTTAACTGTGATTATTTAAACGATAGTTTTACATGGCAAGTCATTTGTTTAAGTCTTTTTTAACTTATATTTGGTTTAATGGGATGTGACAAACACAACTTTTTATAACTTAACATATTTACTTGTTTTAAAGCATTTTTTTAAATTTAGTGTTTTTTAATAATTCGCCTTCTTAAATTAGTTCATACAATAATAACATGAAAAGTAAAAAAGATAAGAAAAAAATACACACGATATGTTTATATTGGTTTGACTCACACAACATACTATGTCCAAATCTTAATCAATAGATTGGATTTCATTAAGTAGACTAATATTGTGAATTACAAATTATTATTCTTTGAACTCATAGTCACTTATAGCTAACTCCTTGAGTATTTTTTGGGTTTGTAGTCACTCTTGGTTAACCTCTTGAGTGTTGTTTGGAATTGTAGTCACTCTTAAATAACCCATTGAGTATTGTTTGAGATTGTAGTCACTCCTAGCTAACCCCTTAAGTATTTTTTGGTCACTTCTAACTAACCCCTTGAGTATTATTTACGCTTGTAACAACTTTTGACTAACCTCTTAAGTATTGTTTGGGCTTGTAGTCACTCATAACTAACCCTGTGAACATTATTTAGGGTCGTAGCCACTCATAGCTAACCTCTTGAGTATTGTTTGGAATGCAGTCACTCTTGACTAAGATCGGTTATTCTTTGAACCTTACTACTCCTGAATCAAATTGAGTATTTTTTATCCCAACCATTCTTGACTCAAAATTGAGTAGTCTTTGGATCCAGCCACTCCTGACTAACACTAAACATTTGTAGAACTTAGTCACTCCTAATTAAAATTGAGCATTCTTTGTTAAATAACTACTCTTGACTAAGATATAAAAAAAATATTACAAATAAGTTTATAAATTCTAAGGTAACTATTTTAAATAATAAACTTATTATAATTTGTTGTTGGCTAAAATTATACCAACAATTCATAATAATAAACTCTTAAGCTTTTGGCCAACTTGGGTTTGGCCGATTTGATATAGTCCGATATGGGTGGTTAGTCCTATCTCCACTTCAATTAACATGGCCTAATCTGAACTTTGTCTGACATGGGCATGAATCGATTCGGCCTGATGTGGAATCGATTATACTCGATTCAATGTGGGTCCAACTCGACTTGATCTGATATGGATCCAACTTAACTCAGCTTGATGTTCACCCAACTATGTTTGAGGTGATATCAATTGTCTGGTGGCGAAGCTCAAGTGATTCAAGTCACAATCGAATCGTGACGCCTGGATTGTTACACTCTTAAGTAGAAAGAGTTGTGCTCTGACTATTATCTATAAATTTTGGCCTAGTGGTAAGCGTTAGATCCAACAATTAGTATCAGAGTCAAGGTCATAAGCTTGATTCCCAGTGAGACAATTGTTGAGAGAGAGATTATTGTAGGTTGCACAATTGTCCTATGGTGTAGATAAGGTGTTGAGTCACAATCAAAGAGTTTGATTCCTAATGTGATAGTTGTTGAGGGGGAGATTGTTACAGGTGACATCAATTGTTCATTGGCGGAGGCCAAGTGGACCAAGTCACAGTTGAATCATGATGCTTTGACTACTAATTATAAATTTTGTCCTAATGATAAGTGCTCGACCCAACAAATTGAACTATCCCCAAGGTGAGTCGATGCTACTTGACCTAACATGGACACAACTTTACTTGGTCCAACACGACTTAGCAAAGTGTGAACCTAACTCAAATCGACTCAAGGTGGGCTTAACTCAACTCGACCCAAGTGGAGCCAAAATGACTCAATCCAAGGTGCCTCGACTTAACTCGACTTGATCTGGACTCAACATGGACCTAACTTGATTCGACTCATGTGGACCCGAGTCAAGTTAGTCTGACAAGCATAACTCAATTTAGTCCAACGTGGACTTGATTCAACTCAACATGACATAGACCATACCAACCTTGGCTTGACTCTAACCTAACTTGATCGACCTACTTGACTTGGGCACAACCTCAACCATGTCTATCTTGACGGGACCGACTCATACATACTTGGCCTTTACCCGAATCGACCTGACCTAAACACGACCTGACTTAGCTAACATGGTTTCAATCTAACTTGGCCAGACATGAGTCATCTCAACCTGATTTGACTTGTTTGAAACTAAACTCAACTTCACTTGTACTCAATTTGACTTAACCTATCCTAACTCAATTTCACGTCTCGATAGGACTTGCTTCACACCTAACTTAACCTGACCTGAACCAAAATCTGATTACATGGGCTCATGTCGACCAATTTGAGATGATATTATCTTAGTCTAACTTGACAAAATTCCAATCTGACTTTGTTATTTTGAATTGTTTTTCACGTGGATAAAGATTTTTTTTTTTCATTTTTAAATAAAATAAGTTTTTTTACTTTAAAATCGAACATATTGATTGTCTTTGTCATATAGGATTTTTATTGCTATTTTGATCTTATACAATTTTTCTTTTACGAGTTATTTGGCATGTGGACTTTTTAACACCCAACCCATATGATTTAAACAATGTTTTAAGTGTATGAAATTAACATTAATATTATCATATTTATAAGATATTATATTCTTATCTAGATCTTAATGCTTTCATCACAAGTTTAATTCTTTAATCAAATTATGAAAAGAATTTATTAAAATTAAGATTATAAACTTTTAGGATAACTGTTTTAAATAATATATTTATTAGAATTTGTTATTGGCTAACATTAATTCATAATGATAATCTCTTAAGCTTTTTCTTATCCTAAATAGTGGGTCGCATATAGAAGGTGAAGCTAATACAGCTGTAGTGAGAAAGAAGTTAGGTTTAGAAGAAAAAAGAGAGAGGAATGAGATGATGCAGCAGAGTCAGAGTATGACATAAAGGTGTCTGTTTATTCAGATGGTGAGGCAGCATAATTAGAATGCTATCATTAATACTAATAAATTGGAAACCAATTTCTTGAGTGAATGCACGAGTTCTTGCCATTAACTCGGCGCAATTAACGCTCATTCCTTTCTCACCTAAATCTCCATCTCATCTCACCCACTACACGTGTCAACTTTTTTTTTTTTTCATTTATGAATATATGAAAAAACAAAATACACTTCATTCATAATATATGTGTATGAGTTTTAAATGTAATATAGTTTAAAATAGGTTAAATAATGAAACTTACTTTACTCATAACATTTATAAATATATTATTATATCTATTGTTTAGAGTATTATATTTAGTATTCAATTAAATATTTAATTTAAAAAATATTGTTTAAATTTTGTGTAAAACTCACAGTCATACAATAAAGAGAACACGGATTGCAAGAAAATAAATATTTAAGATTCTCTTAATGACATTTTACTATGTACCTCAACATAATAATAAATAAAAACAATCCTATTTTATTTTTTGGTACTTGTCAAAATAAACACGAAAAGAACAGAAAAGAAAACGAAAGCTTTGAGTTGAGATGGAGTGTTTCACCCGGGGAGTATACGTTTTCTTCATATTTTCAAGATGGGAAGCATGTTTTGATTATTTGAACATTCTTTTCGTAAATAAATATACACTAATGGAAAATCGTGATTATATGACAATATATTATCACAGTTATAATCTACCAATACAAAAAATAAGGCAGTAGTATTTTTATAATAAATTACAAACTTATTATTATGTTAGAAATAAAAATGACATAAAAAAATATAAGTTTTTGTTATGTGACTTATAGTTTTAACCGATATAATTAATAATTTTAGAATTTATAAATTTGTTATGTGCATATGCTAGTATTTTCCATAACTTAATTACGTTTTCTTTGGATATGTTTCTCGTTCTCATTCTACTTCATCTTCTTTAATACTGGTTTATTCTTGCCATCTCCATTAAAGTCATCGGATCCTCCAACTTTAACCAATTCTTCAATGTCTCCACCTCAATCAATGCTCACACACCTCTAAAGCCTCCCATACCTCTTCCCGCTCCAACATCTTGAAGCACTTTGGGATCCTCAACGAGAATAGCGTCATGTTTGACGAGTTTGAGATTGGGGATTTCAAGGAGGGCGAATCGGAGGAGGTGAGGAATCTGAACCTCGTCGCCTAGGATTTTGAGTCAACTCCTAGGAATGACTGTGAACAAGTTTGGAATGTGTTCGTGCAACATTAGCAAGCAAATATCGTGTTTGGACAATGAGGATGCGATTTCAAAACTCAAGTCAATAGAAATAGGACAAAAATTCGAGACAAAAATTCGAGAGAAATTGTTTGATTCAATTGTCTAAAGGTTACCATTCCCCAATTCCTTGGCCATGAATTTACATTTATCCTTGGAATTTTTGCAGACATTTTCACCCAATATTTTTTATATGAACTTTTTGCCCTCCTAAACTTTTTTTAGCAAGTCCATGTCGGTCAAAGTCAAACCTTGTGGTTTGAGACAAATTGACACATTTAAGTGTAGATATTAACATTTTAAGTCTCAATAGAAAAAAGTTATGAATGACATGACAATCTTATAATAGGTTAGATTAATCCTAGTTTACATCTATTTTAACAAAAATCAGTTACAAACTATTTATAAAATGTTATTTAGTAAAACTAGTTAACAAAATGATAAGCAACAAAAAGTCACTATTATAAAAAGGTAATAAACAATTTACAAACAAATTACATATGATTAACATGTCATATTTGTAGTTCCACAAAATAAGAATGACGAACAAAAAAATCTAAAATTCAAGAGACCGAAAATGTATTTTATCTTTATTAATTGTGTATTAGTTATCCTATGAAAAGATTGTACGTCAATTTATTATCGAATATAATATTTAAATTACTATACTGTTTTGACTATCAATTATATCATTGATTATACTTAAAATTATAGTAGAGAATCTCAAATATGAAAGTTATAAAAAAAAGTTATTATTTTAATATTAATCTCACCTATACTTAAAAATAAATAAATTTATTTTGTAAATCGAACAAAGCAATTTATGTAAACAACTTGATTTAATTTTTAATCAATATTAAGCTCCTCATACATCCTCATTAAAAAAAATGAAAATTTTATTTATAAGCATGAACCAACAATTAACATTAATATGTATATTTACGTTAAATTTGCAGCATACAATCAAGTATTTGTCTGATTTTATTTTAACATTTTAATGCTTTGTTTAATTAGGAGAGTGAATTTGAGATGATTTGGAGGAATGGGGAAAAATGTGAGAAAACATGAGATTCTCTGGATTAAGATAAATAGAGTGGAAAATAAAGAAAAATAAAAGAAAAAATTATGAAAGTTTGTGAGTGACTTGAATAATGTGATTGAAATTTTAATTTTTTAATTGATAAAAAAATGAAGATTATAAATTTTCCATTATATTTAAAATTATCTGGAAAAGAAATATGATCTATTTATTTATTGCATTCTAGTTGTTTATAATTAAAACATTATTTATGATACTGTCAAATAAATGAATTTGAAAAAAATATATAAATTATGTAACATTGTCCTAACATATGAAAAATGGTTTGATATTAATCAAATTAATGTACAATCCATAATATGAAAAAAAAAAAAGATTTTAGAATAATGTCTCATAAAATAATAACAATCATATAGGAAAATGTGTATTATTCAAAAGAGTCAGGAAAGTAATTAATTTGATGTTACGATTCATATTCTCATTTAACCATCAGGTTCAATGTGTTTATTCAACAAAGTTGTACAAAAACTCGGAGTCACCACATATGTAAATATGAGTCACCATTTAATATCAACATTGACCCGTAATCGATTATCAACCAAGGATAATCAGTTATACAGTAGAAAACACACTTAAAATCGACTATGGCACTAGTATAACCGATCACCCTTTAAAAAAAATACAATGTGTTCATTCCAAAAATTTGTACAAAAATCTTTATTTGGGTCACCACTTACGTAAACATGGGTCACAATTTAATATCAACATGGACCCATAATCGATTATGGCACATGGACAACTGATTACCATTTCCAGAAAAAATACGTAATCGATTATGGCAAATGGATAATCAATTATGCTTTAAAAAAATAGCGCGTAATCGATAATGGCGCAAGAATAATCGATTATCCTTTTAAAAATAACCTATAATCGATTATTGATCATTTGAATGACTTCCATAATCAATTATGAGTGTCTTCTCTCTCACGAATACATAGAGGGTCACACGGCTTTGTTCACCAAAAATGAAGGGCACCAACATAAATGACTACATGTTACGTGACTTTCTACTCATTTCTTCAACCATATGTGAGGATCCTCTTTTCAACTTTACCCATTTTTCCTCGCTTGCAAATCACTGGAACCAAACAAAATAAATCATCGCAAATTCATCCGGGTGAGCAATACTCACTCAAATACGAACACAATGTAAATTATTTTTAATATAACTCTCCATAGATAAATATGCACACATAAAAACTCATTAAATATTATTAAGAGGTCATATTAATATATATATATATATATATTGATTATATAAAACCTTATGATAACGAAAATGTAAGAAAAAATTGTGTATTACAGGTCAGTCTTTCTTCTTAAACTAAGAACAACATAAAATACATATGAAGTTCATAGTTGATGATATGATTCCAAATAAAACTAACAATAGAATTGAGAATTTAGGGTTACGGAATGGAATCAATTAAAAATAGTAACAATGAAAACTTAGATAGAGGGAGGCACCACAAGCAAAGTTTGATAAGCTTGAGGATGATTGCCACAAGAATTGGTGAATTCTTGCTAAGATCGCAAGATGCAGAAAAGAATCCTAGTAGAGATATATTATCTTTATTAAATTGTCAAAACATTCATTATCATTCTGAATTCCAAAAGTGTATAAATACAAATTTATTTATAGGTCTTGTCTCGTTTGTAAGTAAATAAAATGTAAATACAATCCATATTTTTCAATAATGATCATTTGTCCAGTGGTTAATTGATACTTTCTATCTGTTTCTAGATTCAAATCCTACTTGAAGCAACATATATTAATATGATTTTATTCTAATACTCCAAGCATGTTCTACAATGTATCTTTGACATTTCTAAACCTTCCTCTTGTCATGGGTCTACCTAAGTCTGGAATGTCTTGGTCAAATTCCTCCTCACCATGCCCTTGGACTTGAATGTACTCATCAATTACGCTAAGGGTCAAAATTTCCTTTCAGTGGAATATTTTCTTTTAACTTAGTTTTTTTTTTACAAAATTTGACTTTGAAACCTTAATGAAACTAAATCTAATTTCACTCGCACTAAAGCATGTTGAGGAACTACCTCTAACTTATGATGAATGCATTTAAGTAGAAAAAACAATAATAGTTCCATTGACGTGAAAATTCGTTGACATGAAAACATTAAGATACACTAATTAATTTTATATATTAAAACTTTTTTTTTTCAATTCCATAGGAAACTATTCACTCCGAAGTCACAACCCTAAGGCAAGCCTTCATTGGCATATGTTCTTACAAGGGCCTAGAAACAACTTCTTTCTTTTGAAATCGTTGACTTCTCGGTCTTCTATCTCAGTGTATGCTTTCGATTGACTACTACTCTAACTTGGACTTGGGCTTGGATGTAACTTGTGGGCTATCCCTTCGCTGGGCTAGGTCCACTGGATCTCTCGGTCTTTGGTTTCGGTATCCTCTCACGGGTGAGAATGTGTACTTGCAATGAGCTCCGATGATAAAGTCAAAATTGGTTTTAGTTAATGATCAGATAGAATTCACTCTACTTACCTGAGTTGATAACCTATTTATAGCATTTTCTTATTGGACCTTAAACCCAATTGGAATTTTACTCTTTGTACCTAATCTTCTTTAAACACACTTTCTAAGTTTTTGGCCTTTTAATGAGCTTTGCTATAATAACTAATTATTTATTCTTTATTTTTATTTGATTTTTACCTTCCGGTCAACCTTTTGACCAACCTTTCGACCTAGACCGTACAACATCAAATATCGATTAGAACATATGAATACAATATGATATCAAACAAAAAATCATTATTGTGAACAAAGAGTTAAACTTATTAAGATATCTTGTACATACACTTTTCTTAATTATATAAAACTTGTATACAAAAGTGTCTTATTAATAAAAAAAATCACAAATAATAAACGTTTGGATTGTTGTAAGAACATCATATATAGTTAATTACTGGAGCATTTTGATGAACGTGCATGAAATGATTCAGAATTGAGAAACGACAAGATGTGTTTTTGTCGCTTAATAGCTTCTTTGTCACCAATAATCGGAAATGGGATGAGAGACCACAGCTCATGTGGCCCTGTTCATTGGAGACATGAACAAATTCATGTGAGCCTAACCTATAACCAGCAACCACCAATTGCCAGGGCCATGGGCTACCATTCTCAATTACAATTACAATTTTAGAATGTTGGTCGCATCTTGCATATCTTGTATGCTTGTTTGGGACATGCATCTTTATGTTCTTCGCAAACATCATGTGTTGCCGACATTATATGAAGTTAAAAGGTATCGCATCTTCAATAGGCATGATCTTATCCTTTTAACTAGTTACTAATTATTAGGTAAAAAAAGACAAAGCTTATATAAAAGTATTCATGCCATTCTGGGAGGTAACACAGTTTGAATTGTGGGGTAATGTTCTCTCTTTGGACCTCCTCCTTATTATGTGTTTCTCTTTTCTCCCAATTGCAACTTCACTCATCATTTTCTATTTTCCTTTTCTTCAATTTCACTTTTAATGTAACTTGTTTACCTCTTAATCAAATTCACTTACTCTCTATGTCTGTGTCTCAAGAGAAAGTATCCCAATTGTGTAGCGGCCACACTAAGTATATACATATTTCACCTCCTCTCAATCACGTATGATACAATGTCAATTCTAATGTAGTTAAATAATCATAATATTGCTATGTGAAAGAGAAAGAACACCAGATTGTTGCATCATTGAATTTCCATTTACGTTTTTACCTAAAAGAAAAAAAAAACTATACAATTTTTTTATGGATTTTTAGAATTGATTCTTTTACTTGCCATCCAGTTTTATATTGATGTAGTAAAATTAAATCCAAATACCAATAAGTGAATAAATAAATATTATGTTCGGTAACTTTCTTTTTTTTACCTATTTAATAATGGTTGACACATTATAAATATATAGTTATATACTGCACATTTGGGTTAATAATTTAGCTAAATAGTGATGTAATAAATTCTAATAATTTGGCCTTTAGAAAGACTATAAGAAGGTATGAAGTGGAGGACTTTATGAGGATTTGAAGTATCATTTTCTGGCTGAGTAAATAAAGATAAGCAGCAGCAACCTACCTTAGCATGTTCCCCTTTAGAAAAAAATAAAACAAGTTAACATGAAAACCTTAAAATTATTCAAACATGTACATTAATGTTAGAGGGAAACCTTAAGTTATGAGGATATAGACAAATGAGGGCCCCCATAGTTTGGTTGTTAATATTTTTCCAAAGTAACATACTCCATACTCAACAACACTCGTATAACTATTTCCTTCTCCCTTTCAATTCAAGACACCAACCCTCTCTTTTCTCTTCTCTTTCGTCACTTCCTCATCTCATAAGCTTTCTAAACCCATAAACACATAACCTTTATCACCAAAGTCCTTCTTCCGTTCATGCTCATCAAAATCAAACCACATTTATTAACTCATCTGTTTGATTTCTGCTTCATATATATCTCTCTGCTATGAAGAAGCTCTCTCCCAATCTTACTCGCGAGGATGGGCTCCAAACGGTGCTGGAGGTTCCCATCCCAGAAGAGATTTTCACCATCAGAAGCGGAACCAGCAGAGCTTGGCATAACATGAAGTCATGGATGAAGCCAAACGTTGAATCTTCTAGATCATCATCACTCTTTGGAGACCAAAATACTGATATCCAACTCCTGCTTGGTGTTGTTGGAGCGCCATTGATCCCTCTCCCTATCACCTCTCACAACCACCCCATCACCATTAAATCCCATAACATTGTTAGTAGTTACTGAGACAACATTCTCTATGTTTTCCACAAAACTTAGAAGCTGTTTTTCAATTTGGAGTTTCACTTCACTAATCGATGTTAATTTTTAATGCAAAACTTTATTATTTATTACTAGTATTATTATTATTATGTCGATTACTGATATGAAACTCTAGTTCTCTAATTCTGATTGAAAAACAACTCCAAAAGTATATAAAGTATACTGTGCTAAGTTTTTTCTATGTAGTGTGTATGTATCTAAAGTTTGAATCTTTCATTGTGTGTTGTGAAGGAGGCTTCGATGGCGAAGTACATAGTGAAACAGTACGTGGCGGCTGTGGGAGGAGAGAGTGCTTTGAATTGGGTGGAAAGCATGTACGCGATGGGGGAGGTGAGAGTAGGGACATCGGAGTTTTCAGGAGGGGAAGAATGTACGAGTAAGAAGAAGATGGTGAAGGTGAAGAAGGTGAAGAAGAAAGGGGAAGTGGGAGGGTTTGTTGTGTGGCAGAAGAAGCCAGAACTGTGGTGTTTGGAGCTTGTTGTTTCTGGGTACAAAATCAGTGCCGGGAGTGATGGGAAAGTGGCATGGAGGCAAACACCTTGGCACCATTCTCATGCTTCTCGTGGCCCACCAAGACCACTTAGGCGTTTACTTCAGGTAATTTCACTTTAAATTTCACCAATATCTTTATCCTTTTCTTTTTCAGTTTTTTCCCTTTAATTTAAGTTGTTAAATGCGTGAGAGTGTGTTTATATATTTGACATAATGGAAAAAGATTAGTTATGCTTAGGATTTGATAGGTTATCTTCTAAACCGTGTTCTTGCACTAGTTGTTGTTTCCTCTTTGATTTGATTAGATTTGATTTCCTGAGTCACTCAAGTGTGAATCTGACTTGAATGTGTTGCATTCCCACTTCACTTGCTTTTTTCTTTTTCTAGCAATTAGAATAAAGGTTTAGCTCCCTATAACATAAAAAAGCTAGTTTGAATATGTTTTCAAGCGCTGCCGAACCAAATCTTACTCACCCAAAACCAAGTGCTTCCCTTGCAAAAAGAAACACCAAAACTTTTTTTTTATAGAAAAAGTCAAATTACTTTCCTCATTGTTTTTCATAGAAATTAATAACTTAGCCCTCCCAGAATGCAATGGCGTCTACATTTATTAACAAAAGTCAACAATTTAATATGCAACTAGAAGAAAATTTCTTCCTTATTTAGTCATTCTAGAAGTCAATCATATCTATCTTGTTTCCTCAGTGCATGACAACTGGTTTATCCATTTTTTCAAGTCCTCCCAAGCCTTTCAACACGTAATGGCATTTAGGCATCTTTTGGCTATTACTAGGACATGAAGTATGACTAACAATAAGCATCATATGCATTATCTGTATGCGTGATTGACGTATGAATCATAATCAAACAACCATTCCATGCTTCTTAAGCCCATCTTTATTTCCACACTTTGGTTATGAATTTTATATAATTAATACTGTCATCTATTCTATAAATCTTTGATAGTGAATGCCTTTTAAACAGGGACTTGATCCAAGGACCACAGCCAATTTGTTCAACAACTCCATATGCATAGGAGAGAAGACAGTGAACAACGAAGAATGTTTCATATTGAAACTTGAAGCTGATTCCAATTCACTTCACACAAGAAGTAGCAGCAACGTAGAGATTATTCGTCACACTTTGTGGGGCTACTTCAGCCAAAGAACAGGTCTCTTGGTTCAATTAGAAGACTCTCACTTGCTAAAACTCAAAACCACAACAAGTTATGCTATATTCTGGGAAACCAACATGGAGTCCCTAATACAAGACTACAAAACTGTGGATGGCATAAACATAGCACATGCAGGAAAAACTTGGGTGACATTGTCTAGGTTTGGTGAAGGCCCTGAGGGCCATTCCAAAACTAGAGTAAAAGAGGTTTGGAAGATTGAAGAAGTGGATTTTAACATCAAAGGGTTGTCCATTGATTGCTTCCTACCACCTAGTGATTTGAAGAAAGAGGAAGAAAAAGTGGTACAAGACTGTACAATGCCTGCAAGCAATACAAAGTTACCTTACAAGATTCAATCTGCTTCTTTTAAGATTAATGTTTCCAAAGTAGCTGCTGTTAACGTGGATGATTCAAGTGGTACTGAAAGTGATGATGAAAAAGACATGTAAATCAGTACCTTCCATTTTGTAAGACCACACCAATTTCGAATTTGGTTCCTCTCCTGCATTTTTGGTGTTCTCTAGTGTACCTTCAAAAATATACTGATTTTTATATATTAAAATATATTAAAAACTTTTTTAATATATTAAAATCAGTATATTTTGATGACATATTAAAAGGGCAACACCAAAGATGTATCAGAAAATTTTATGGAACTTGGTGAAGCTTGTAGGAAATAGTTTACGATGAGACTAAAATTATTTCTTAAAAGCCAAAACACAATTTAGTCTAATATTGGGTAATACTAGTTCTTATTTATTTGTATATTTATATGAATACTATTTAATAATATTAAATTAGAGTAATACTTATGTTGATGTCTATTTGAACTAGATATAAAATGGAATAAATGAATAAATAACAAAAATTCAAATATAAAAGAAAGGAGAAATAATTTATTTTATCTTGTTTTATTTTGTTTCTCATGGGCCAATATACACAATATTTCTTTTAGTTTCATTGTTCAAAGGATGAAGAACAAAATGAAACAATAAATACAAGAATAAAAAAAGGAGAATATTTATAAGAAATGTCGTCATTGAAAGGAGAAGAAAAAAATAATAATAATGAAGAAAAATGTGATAAAAAATATTCAAGGAGCTAGATATAGTTCTGGTCACTTAGATTTGCTTTTTAATCGATTCGAAATTCTCTTTTTCTGCCAAAAATAGTAACCATCTCACATAATCTCCAATGCAGATATTCTTTTCGAGTGCTTAGATGTGTCTTATTTATTTTTACTTTTTTTAATTTAAGTATTTATATAATTATTTTTCTCTTCAATCTAACCATACTTAAGTGAACCTCTACATATACATCACTTTGCATAATTAAATTATTTAAAAGCTACTTTTGAAACAGTGAATCACGCTTTATTAGATTACATATTCTTGGTAGAATGGAAATGGTTTCCCATCAAAGTAAATTCTTAGAGATGCTAAAATGGCTTATAGCCCAATTTCTCTTGGACCGAGTAAAAAGAGTTTTGCATAAGGCATTTTCTCCCTCCACCATATCAATTTCAGCATGCACCCAATCAGCTCTAGAAAATGACAAAAATAGCCTTTTATATATGACGAAAATAACCTTACACAAAAATGAAAAAATTATTTTTGAAACTTTTATCTGAAATATTTTGGATTTCAATTTTTGGAACATATTTTTGAAATCTGAAATTTTTTATCCAGAATGTATTTTTAGTTTTGTGTTCAGAATTTTTTTTTCAGCATGTATTTTTTTATTTCTAAATTATAATTATTATTTTGGATTTTTTAATTTAAAATAAGGGCAGTTTTGGAAATTTAAAAAATTGATATGGTGGAGGTTAAAATTGATATGGTGCAAGAGGGTAGTTTTGGAAATTTTTTGAAAATTTAAAAAATTGATATGATGGAGGTTAAAATTGATATGGTGCGAATAATTTGCCTTTGCATAAAAATACAAAGAAAAAGCCACATAACATACAGACTAGGATTGGCCCATAGGCTTTACAGTTTAACAAATTGATCTACTTTATAAGTAGGCAGTTTCTTCCTGCAACCCTACATTTTCCTTCATCCACCCCCACAATTTTGTAAATTTCGAAACTGACCCCCATAATTTCGGGATTACCCCTACATTTTCCTTCATCCACCTCCACAATTTTGTAAATTCCGAAACTGACCCCATAATTTTGGGATTTGGGAGTGTGCTATGGATTCATCAATCCGGAAGTGAATCATGGTGCATTCTGGATGAGGGGGTGTTCCGGAAACAAAGTTTGCATGGGTGTTCCGAAAGCAAAGTTTACATAAATTATTGATTTCTGGATTGTTGAATCCAGAAGCTTAATTTCTATTAAGAATCGGTGGATCTAGAATGATTTTTTTTAATTATGAATTCCGGAATGCATATTTTGAATTATGGATTGGGGATCCGAAATGATTTTTTCAATTATGAATATTTTGCATTTTTTTTATTTTGAATTGACACTATTATTCATATCCTACCAGAAATTAACACTATTATTCATATACTACCAGACTATTATTCATATACTACCAGAAGCATCAATCCAGAAGATTACCGGATGCGCCAAAAAAGCGTCAACCCAAAAATTTACCAAAAAAGCGTCAACCCAAAAATTTACCGGATTTCATAATTGGAATAAAAAAAGAAAAATAAATAAAAATAAATATACAGTTTATAGAGGAACAGTTTTGTCTTTGTGCAACCTTGTGGGGGTGCAGAAAGAAACTGCCTTATAAGTATTTTTCAAGAAAAACCATGTAGTACAGGGACGGATTCACAGTATGTCAAGTTCAGAAAAAAAAAACTTTATAATAAATTTAATTGAAAAGACATATAATAAAAAATTATTTAAAATTACAAAAAAAAAAAAGTGTGAAATAAATTTTATTTCTAATTTTATTTTATAATATCTGTTTGAGTTTAGAATGATTTGATATTTTAGATTTCGAAAAATTGAATAATGACATTTGAACAACTTAATTGCCATTACTAATGGATTAGAATTTTAAATCTAATAAGTGACTTGAGCTAACCTTTTACTGAAAATTCTGGTCGGAAATAAAACAGAAATAAAGCAGTGACGGTTTATTGAAACATGTAAAGAAAAACTTGACACCCACAACATTAGAACTTCACATAACTATGATGCATGATGAGACAAAGGAACACGAAACACACAACATAGAAATACAAGGACACTACACAGAATATAGAATAAAGAGATATCTAGCCAGAGATTTGAATTGACTTCAGCTGAGGCCTCTTCTCTTCCTCTTTAGGTACAGTAACAGTGAGCACTCCATTTTCCATACCAGCCTTTATCTCTTCCATTCTTGCATTCTCGGGAAGCCTGAACCTCCTCACGAACTTCCCAGAGCTTCTCTCAACGCGGTGCCACCTATCATCTTTCTCTTCCTTCTCTCTGCTTCTCTCTCCACTAATCTGCAGCACCCTCCCTTCTTCCACCTCCACCTTCACCTCCTCCTTCTTCAACCCGGGAAGGTCCACGCTGAACACGTGAGCCTCTGCAGTCTCTTTCCAGTCCACGCGAGTGTTCGCTATGGCATTGCCTTCGCCACCGAATGAAGGTGTGTGAGGTGAGGGAAAGGGAAACCCTCCCCAAGGATCAAATATATCAGGAGACAAAGGATCGTACACGTTGCTTCGTCGACCACCCAAGATGTTTGGGATGAGAGACATGGTGGTTTATTGGATTCTGAACACCACACTCTCTTTGTGCTGTGGAGAAGAAACTGAGGAACCTTTATATAGGAAACAAGACCAGTGTCTGTCTAGGACCTTTGCTTGAGTAGGATTTAGTTCAAATATGTTATTAACTTCTTTATATCATTGGTTAACTATGAGTTCATGAACTAAGTATTAATTAGTTAATAGTTAACATTTTATTTATTGTAACTTCACTAAGAAACAAATTGAGGCATGGCTCTGGTTTGAACATGTGTGTATGATGTGGCGTTCAATGGCGAAAGGGGATATAGGAGGTGTTGCAAGAGCAAATGTTTAGCTGTATTAAGTGTTATGCCAAAGTGCAGACACGTCCCAAAGTTCTTTTTTCATGCAACAGAAGATTTTCACTTTAGCTTAGTAGGCTTTCTGAATCATCATTTACAATCTCTGTGATATATACTGATTTCTGATCATGATAAAAAACATACTTTAAGTATACAAACAGTTCTTTTTTTGTTACATTTTTTTAAAACATGGTTTATTTTAGAATCTATAAGTAAATTTTAAATTCAGATACACCTGAATTAATATATTATAATTATTAATTATTAATTTACCATGTAATATAATTTTTACTTCGAATTTTTTAGCGTGTACTTTTTACATACTTATTATAAAAAGTTTTCTAAAGTCGGATTTCGTATGTTTATTAGGTTAAAGGATAAGTTATATATAAAGAGCATTAATTTATTTTTATATATATATATATATATATATGTATATATCCTTTTACTGTTTCAATTTTTTATATTATTTTTAACATTATTTTAAACTTTTGATATAGATATTTTATATAAAAAAAAGCTGCTTAAATTGTAATAAATATATATATATATAGTTAGTATATATCGATTTTTTTATTATTAAAGACAACTTTTTTTACATTGAATATTATATATTAAGTGATGAAATTATAATGCAAATAATAGAAATTACATAGATTATCATAATCTTTTATTATATTGTCAACTTATTTAGTATTCCTAGTAACTTTAATTATTAGTTTGAATGATTATAATATTAAAAAATTATTCGCAATATTTATTTATAATACTAAAAACTATAAAAAAAAAATCTACATTTTGACCGCATCCATAATTTATAACTTTGAAATAAATTATTAATGTAAATATTTAATTTGAGCAGATGGTAGAGTTGAATCGTGTTTTGAAAATGCATTATTTAATTCTTGATCGCTGAATACTAAATTATAGTCTTAGTGCGGACTCTATCGATACAGGATATAATATTTTTAACAAACACTCAAAATAAAATGTCTGAAGAGAGGGGTTTCTTTTCACGATATTTTTTTGTTAATACGATTATACGAATTTAATCGTTTCAATAAATGTTTGCAAACTCATATATGAAATAAATGTGTAAATGGGATGAGACGACTCCTTCACTTATAATTTCATCACTTCACTTCACAAGTCTGGTTTGAATTTTAAAAGGATCGTTTGGTGTAATCACGTAGATTCATTTTGGGTACTTCTAATATGAGTTTAGTCTTTTTAACTAATTTTAAAAAATCTTATTCTATTTTAACTGTGCTTACATTATTGTTCTTGATTTTAATTAGATAAATTATTATTGTTGGAACCTTATGAATATTGTTTGTTATAATTAAACATGTATGAAATTAAAAACTAAATAAAAAATTACATATTTTAAATCTCTGAGACTAAAGTTATACGAGAGAAATAGAAATACAAAATCATGGATAAAGAATTTAAAGGATCAAGATTAGAATTTAATCTTTAATTTTTGTAAATTTTATATATGCTCTCCGTCCTGCTTACAACATCTTTTCAATTTATTTACTCCTATTAAAAAATGATTGACTAACTTAATTATTATCAATAAAAATTGTTGATAAAATATTTTTGAAATTAATCATCTTGGTATTTTCATTTAATTAGTTGATGTTTTAAAAAACAATAACTAGACATGACTATGTATTCTTTTATAATCTTGATCTTAAGTTATTAATTTATAATATTTAATTATTAATCATTTAAAGATATTTAAAACTTTAATTCATCAATACAAAAATATTATTTTTATACCAAACTAGAAAACACACATATCCTTCTACTCATTTGTATTCACATTTTTATTGTATTATTATTTTATGAATAAATAATATTCTACTGTATGTATATTCAATTTTTATTAAATAAAAAAATTAAAATTAATTATTTTAATAATTATTAAATAGAAAATATTCATAAATTTTTTTTGTAAAGTAAATAATTTTTATAATTTTAGATACATGATTTTTTATTATAATTAGTTAGTTAAATTTTAAAAAATAATTACTAAAATATAAATGGTAAAATAATAAAATAAAATTAGAAAATTAAAATTTATAATAAATTGTTTATACTATAAATGACAGTTACAAAATGGTTATAAAATAATTTCTTTATTAATAGTTACAGGAATAGGAATAGAATAGAAATATATATATATATATATATATATATATATAATTTTATTATTTTTATAAATAATTAATGAAAAATTATATTTTTTGAAAAAAAATAATAATTATTTTAAAATAAAATATATTTAATTTATTAAATAAATAAATATATTTTATTAAAATATAAAAAAAATCAATTAAAAAACATACTATAGAGATCGAATCATATATGCTGTATGCTGTGGAATGATAAGCAGTTGAAGGATGAATGCAGCCGTACACGTGGCAGTCATATGTTAAAAAACGCTTTGTTCGTTCCCGAAACATCTTCATGCTTCTTCCTTGTCCACGCTGGCATCTCCTTCCATGATTCATCAGAAGTTACATACATTCTTCAGAACCCTCTCAACACTTCTTCTCTTTTCTGCAAACATTTGATCCATCATGAAACCTCGCGAACATCCTCCTCACTGCATATAAATAAGCTTATTCTTCTCCACTTTCTCATCACTCAGCAAAATCTCATCCACAAACAATCACCAAGACTAAATCTATCCATCAACAACTCTCGCAAACAATGTCGCTCATTCCAAGTTTCTTCGGCACAGGGCGAAGGACCAACGTCTTCGACCCCTTCTCCCTTGAAGTGTGGGACCCTTTCGAAACTGCCCTTTCCTTTCCGCGCTCCGAGGTCTCTAACGAGACGGCGGCGATCGCCAACACGCGCATCGACTGGAAGGAGACGCCGGAGGCGCACGTGTTCAAAGCGGATCTTCCGGGGCTGAAGAAGGAAGAGGTGAAGGTGGAGATCGAGGAGGGAAGGGTGCTTCAGATAAGCGGACAGAGGACGAAGGAGAAGGAGGACAAGAACGAGAAGTGGCACCGCGTGGAACGTAGCAGCGGCAGCTTCCTCCGCCGCTTCCGGCTTCCGGAGAACGCCAAAGTCAATGAGGTAAAGGCTGCTATGGAGAACGGAGTGCTGACTGTCACTGTTCCCAAGGAGGAGGTCAAGAAGCCCGATGTGAAACCCGTTCAGATCACTGGATAGGCTCCCAAATATTACACTTTCATGTGGAACCTATTTACCTATGTGCTTGGAGTCAAACGATGGTGTTGTGTCTTTTTTGTTTCTCTTTTTCTTTTATGTGTGTGTCTCACTATGAATAAATGTATGTGCTTGAATTGAGTTTAAGGAGTTTCAGATACTACTGAAATGTTGTAAGTGTTTGTGTTCATTAATATAGCTTCCGCAACTTGTTTTCATTAACTAGTTTAATGTGAAATTTTATTATTTCCTGCATAATACACTGCTCAAGAAATTTTAATTGTTATGGAAGTTATTGATGCTCTTACTAAAAATGTTTTTTATTTTTCTATAACTAAGGAGTATATCAGTTTCTTTTCAATTTGGGAGTATAGAACATTCGTTTCATTTCTGTTTAATTTGAAAATCAAATCTTAAACCTTGATTAAAAATAATTTATAACTATGGAAGGTAAATGAACTTTTGTCCCCACTGCTTTGTTTGTATGTCCCTGTAACAACCGTGGATAGATGGAATAAATTAAAAATGAGTGCATTGATAATCACATAGTTTATGTTTGATTTCTTTGTTTTGTCTCGTTTAGGGACATTCTTTATTGCCTCATCGTAAGTGGACAAAAGCTGGTAGAGCTTAGATTGATGTCTGATTAGTTGTAGACAAGGCAACTGAAGGCTCTTGGAATTTGACACTGTAAGGATGTGGTTGCTAATTGTAGATGTAGTTCTAAGGCTCTTGACTTCCACGTAATTGAAAAAAAAAAAGACGTAAAAATGTACAGTTATTAGCATAATTTCGTGTTATTATTTTTTTCATTGTAATCAGACAAAATACTCTTAGATCTTTTTCTCCTTGCTAGCAAATCGTTTTTAATAATGGTTAGAAAGGATTTCTAAAAACGATTTTAAAACTATCGTCAGTAAAGATGCATGTTGTTATAACTTTTATAGTTTAATGACACTTAGGACTATTATATAATTAAATAAAATTTTAAAAATAATTTAGAAGAGAATTTCTTATCGTAAGTAAACTCAATAACCACAGAGACAATTTTTTCGTCAAAATAAATAAATAAATTTAAGTTATGATATCTTGAATTTTTGTTAAAACTCCAGAATATAATGACGGTTATAACCTCAATCATTGTTGTGATTTTTTTTTTGAGACAATTTACAGGTATAAACTGATTATTAATAACATACATGTATTTGAATTTATTAACTATAAATTATTATCAACATCATCTTTTAACACATTTTTCTCAGTTGAATTCTATGAAATACATGTATTTGATTTGATTTTTTTAAAAATTAAACTGATTCCTTTTCTTTTATCTATACCTATATTATTTATATACATACATATATATATATATATATATATATATATATATAAAGTATTCTTCCTCAAACGATCTAATAAAATATTTAATAATTGAACTTTAATATTTATAATAAATTAAAATATTACAGTATAAAATGTAATAATATATTTAAAAAATATAAATATATAAATTTATAAGAAATTAGATTTCTATATCAATTAAAATATTACAATTCGTAATAATATGTTTAAAAATAAAAATATACATAAAATTTATAATAAATTAAAAATATAATAATATAAACTTATAATAATATTTAAGTAATAATATATTTAAAAAATACGAATATACATAAATTTATAATAAATAGAATACTATATAAATTAGAATATCACACTATAAGTTTGTAATAATATATTTAAAAATTATGAATTATAATAAATTAAAATACTACCTTTAAACTTATAATAATACTTAAAAAATACAAATATACATAAATTTATAATAAAAATAAAAATGGTAAATTAGTAAACAGGAGGTTCAGAACAATCTTATATCAATTAAATATTAATTATATATCAGCTTCCATCAGAAGCTTCAAGCACCATATCCAATTTTACAAGCATCGAAAAAGCAGAACAAGAAAAAACTGAACAAGGGTCATGGAGTAACAAGGAAAATATGAACTTTTTGTTTATTAAGATAATAACTGTTTATCCATGCATTCTACAAAGTTTTTCAAATTAATTACAAGCATCATGTGTACTCAAACTACACATCACCACATTACATAACATGTATAAACAAACAACATACAAACACACGAAACAACAGAACACATTTGTTTGGAACATGGAAATGGTTGTGATAGCTGAACCAAATGACCTAACCAGAAATTTGCACTGGCTTGACCTCAGGCTTCTTCTCTTCCTCTTTAGGTACAGTAACAGTAAGCACCCCATTTTCCATACCTGCTTTTACCTGATCAATTTTAGCATTTTCAGGAAGCCTGAACCTCCTCATGAACTTCCCAGTGCTTCGTTCAACGCGGTGCCATCTATCATCTTTCTCTTCCTTCTCTCTGCTTCTCTCTCCGCTAATCTGCAGCACCTTCCCATCTTCCACTTCCACCTTCACTTCCTCCTTCTTCAACCCGGGAAGGTCCACGCTGAACACGTGAGCCTGCGGCGTCTCCTTCCAGTCCACCCGAGTGTTGGCTATGGCACTGCTTTCACCACCAGAGGAAGTGACGTTGGCCAGAGTAGCTGAGAAAGGAAATCCCTCAAAAGGGTCCCATATATCGAGAGAGAAAGGGTCGAAGACGTTGCTTCGTTTACCACCGAAGAAGCTAGGGATGAGAGACATCGTTGTCGTTATCTTGATCTCTTCTGGTTTTGATGAAAACTTTGTTGCTGAGAGGATATTTTCTTCAAATGAACTGTTTCTGATGCTGAGAGAAAAATGCGAGAGCTGTATATAAGTTTCAAGAGAACTGCCATGATTTTTTTCCAGAATCTTCTATTCAGATGGCGATGGATGAGACACGTGCTTTTCTGTAACCTTCTACATCTTTCTGTTAAAAATCAATTTTCTGAATTCCAAAACAATTTAAAATATACTGTTAAGATTTTTCTAATTCTATTTAATTATAAATTATAGATAAATGATATTCTGAAAACTAAGAAGTGGTATATAATTTTTTATGTGATTGATTTAGATATAATTAATATAAATAATGAAAAGTAAATTTATAATTAAATAATATAAAAAAAATAATTAAAATAATAGTGTTAAGAATTGTAATGTGATTGTATAAAAAATAGAATTAAATATTATTATTTTAAATTATAATTTTATAATGCAACTAAAATTATTACCAACACCATCTTTTAACACATCTTTTTCAGTTGAATTCTATGAAATTTTGTAAATCTCTTGTCTTGTTTAATAAATGTCTATCCTGATTTTGTAAATTTTAGTTAAAAAATAAGTGTGCTAACATTATGTTAAAGTTTAGTTTCAAAAAATATGTTTATATTATTGTTTACCTTTTAATTTTAGCATAATATGATTTATGGATTATAGTATTTCCTGAATTTATTTAAAAGTAATACTTTTTAAAGAATGATGTGATAAATTTTACACTTTTGTCGTGGAATGCATAAATCAATGTCACACAGCTAAAATAATGAGAAACAAATTTTATGAAAAAGATTAAGGGGAAATTTGTGAAATTAAAAAAATTCAGGAATTAAACATTACATAAAAACTTTTTCTTAGAATATATTTCCAAGATTTCTACAGTTTTTTGAATTCCAGGATCCTTTTGAAATTTCTTTTCTGTAATTTTTGAATTTTTTTTTCAAAACTATTTTTCTAAATATATTTTTTGTATTTTGAAATTGTTTTTTAGAATGCATTTTAATTTTCAAATTTTATTCGGAAATATTATTTATGGAACACAAAAAATTATTTTAAATTTTCTTTTTCCAAATATATTTTTTAATTTCAAAAATTTAATTCCAGAAAGAAACAATTTTAAATTTCGAAAATTGATTGGGTGCAGGAATTCTGGGCTAGCTGGATTGGGCTGGTCTGCAAAGTAGGCCGAAATCTCTTTTTGACATCCAAAAATTGATGGCAATTTCTCTCTCCACCATATCAATTTCAACATGCACCCAATCAGCTTTAGAAAATGATAAAAATACTCCTCTTAAATGACGAAAATAACCTTACACAAAAATGGAAAAATTATTTTTAAAATTTTTATCTGAAATATTTTGGATTTCAATTTTCGGAACATATTTTTGAATTCTGAAATTTTTTAATCCAGAATGTAATTTTAGTTTTGTGTTCAGAATTTTTTTTTAGCATGTATTTTTTTATTTCTCAATTATAATTATTATTTTGGATTTTTTAATTTGGAATAAGAGTAGTTTTGAAAATTTAAAAAAATATTTGGTGGAGGTTAAAATTGATATGGTGCAGGAGGGTAGTTTTGGAAATTTAAAAAATTGATATGGTGGAGGTTAAAATTGATATGGTGCAGGAAGAATTTGCCAAAATTGATCAGCTACAGATGTGCACAATTGATATGGTCAACCTTATTCCATGAGCCCAATACAATACTTATTCTATAACTGTTTTTATTGTATAACCAAAATCATAATTTTCAAATAAATATTAAAATATTCTATAATTCTTTTCATATAAACATTTTATTAAAATTTCCCTTTTTTATTTTGATAGAATTTTACAATATAATTATAACATTATAAAAGTTAATAAAAAGAGTTATATTATTTTCTACTTATATAATTTAAATGAAAATTGTAAAATAATTTTAGTAATTAATTTTATTATAATAATTAAATTTTAATTTTTTATTATCATAAATAGAAAAATTATGGGCATGTGTTTCCCAGTCGTCATTGATAATGACAGGGATTTATGTTACTCATTTTTAATCAATTAGAAAATAATTATAACCATCATTTTTAATATTTAATAATAATAACTTTATTATATTTTCAAGTTATGAAAAGATTGAAAGTTTCCTACTAATAAGAAACTAAAAAAATAAAAAATAAAAATTTAAAGTGCAATTAGGTCTTGTATTTTTTGAGCTCGAAGGAGAGGAGTTCTTGGTTTATCTCTGCAAAGAGTGAGGCAATGGCAACGAGCGAAGACAGTGGAAAGAAGGAAGGGACCAACTTGCTTGGTTCGCCCACTTTCACAGAATTGGGAAACGGTCGTTTCAAGTGCGTAGAAACTGGGCACGAGGTCCTTTCTAAGGACATAGCGTCCTACTCTCACAGCAAAAAATGTCGTTTGGGTCTCATCGATTTCGCCTTGTCCAATCGCAAACCCCCTCTCAACATCTTCAAGCAAGACCCTCTCTGCCGGTAATCTACACTTTCCTTTCTCCTTTTCTTTCCAATGTTTTCTTTTTCTGATTTTTGTTCCTCTCTCCCTCCATGACTTCATGTGTGTCTATCATACCAATGTTACGTTCTTCGATTAGGTTAAGCAGAATAATCTCGAAACCTGCCGGTAATCAAATGTTGTTTAAAAAAATGTGGATTTTTTACTGAATTTGTGTGGAGCCTGTTTGTATCAAGTAGCAACACAATCTGGACATGAAAATGAGTCAAATTACAAGGGATATTTTGTTGTCCCCATTTTCTGTGTGTGTCAAGTATTTTACTAACATAGTTATTTTTGGTCCTCTTTTTCAGTTCAAAGTTGATATGTAAGCTGACTGGGGACAACGTGAATAAGTCGGAGGAACATATCTGGAAGCATATGAGTGGGAAAAGATTTCTCAATAAATTAGGTCAGTGATGTAATGTCTTTTATTCACTCAATATTGGATTTGGAGTGACGCCAGTGCTTCAATAATGAAGCGAGACCAAGTCTTCCTGCTAGTGTTTTCAGATTATGTGATCTGTGATTGAGTATGGCTATGGGGAGCTTTATTTACTGATACATTTTGGCTTTTATTATAAACAGAGCGAGAGGAAGAAGAGAAGTCGTCGTGCCAAGGAGTGGAGGTTGAAGAGAGAGTTCAGGAGTCAAAGAGTGCTGATGGTGGAAGAAAGGATATAAAGAAAAAGAAGAAGAACAAGAAGAAGAAGAATAACAACAAAGGAATTGATGAGGAAAACTTACTGGAGTCAAAAAGTGAAAATTCTGGAGAAAAGGATAGAATGAAGAAGAAAAAAAAGAATAAGGACACGACAATTGAAGAGATTAGATCAGAAGTTAGGAAGTCTTCCGATGAGGATAGTGACATCGAAGAGGAAGACTTCTGGAGGCCTCCTGTTGGTGATCGGTGGGACCATGATGATGGAGGAGATCGATGGGGTTCCGAGTCTGAGTCAGAGTCAGAGTCAGTGCAGGAAATTGAAGATGGGAATGTAATTGGTATGTATACCCCTCATGCTCTCAACACAAATGAGATTTAATTTAATATCAAATTAACTTAGACGGTCAATAACATAGATTTTGTTTGTCTCAAAGTTGGGAGAATTGATTTTTGATTGAGTTAATTTTGATCGGTTGAACTTAATTGGGATGTGTGCCCATATTAATCCTGATCATAGATTTTATATTGTAATGTGTGTCATGAGTTATTGAGTCTGAGTGTTTCTGAAACAAGCACTTAGCTGATTTATAACTTGACTTGTGACATTGAAGATACTGCTTAAAAAATGACATGAATAGTGTTGTCAAAATTGTGAGAAAACTCACTGATTCTTTCGATGCTACCAGTCTTGAGGAGGGGGTGGGATTCACGTATTAACTTGCACAAGCATTGCATGCTGTGTGGATTGCTTGTGGAGTAAGTTCTAGTGCAAGATTGTTGGAATCGTTGATCCACTTTACCTAGACAAATGAAGATGCTCTTGTCCTCTGTCAATGCCTCGGTTGCTATAGTCAATAGATGTGTTCTTAGACAAGACAATTTCCAGTTGAGGAGAAGGTTTGACGAGGTTATTATAGGAAGCAGTTTAAAAGTAGGAATTAAGCTTTGTTTGTATAGGTTGAATGACAGTTGTTCACCTTTTTTTTAGTGGGATCATCTTGGAATATTAGTTTGTGGTGTCTGGGTTATCTAGGTAGAGTGAAAGGATACAATTTCCTTGTGTAATCTGTTTTGCTTCTTTTGGTTCAGGAATAAATTCAAGAGTCAACCTTTTTCTGCAGTTTTTCTTTTCTTGATCCTGAAAATCCTAACTATTGGTTTGACTTGCCGGATTTTAAATTTGTGGTAGCAACCTGTTTTGGTTTTTATAGATACCACAACTTTTTCCTTCTAAGTTGGCGTACAGTTTGGGTTTACAGGTGGAAACAACTCCACCATACAGATTAAAATCAGGAGATAAGCCTAGAAAACAAACACAAGGACTCTGTAAAATATTAAGGTTTAGTTCAGTGAGTGTGCTCATATTGGGGAGTTTTTCATATTTGAATTGGGAGGGAGTGATTTAATTTTGCGTGTGTCATGGTTGGCCACTCTAAGAGATGCAAAAGTACATTGTAGGACAGGACTTCGATAATGAAATTTGTTGAACAAGATCAGGTTGTGGAAATTAGAGGTGATCCCCAGTTGTCAAAAACATTGATTACTCTGCAAGCTCTGATAAAAGTGACAGAGATAGAGGAAGTATGAATATTATGGGGGATAGAAACTGAGGAAAACAGCTCCATGAGGAACCCAGTTGTCCACGAAGTGACAGAGATATGCTGATTTCATGAATTATTAGGCCCAGCACCAGTCCTTAATCTAGTCCTGTCTTGTCAGTGAAGAAAAACAATGGAAGTTGGAGGTTTTGTGTGGATTACAGGGCTTTAAATAAGGCCACTTTAGCTAACAAATTCCCAATTCCAGTCATTGAGGAGTTGCTAGATAAGTTACCGGGGATCACCAATTTTTTTATGTTGGATTTAAAAGCTGGATATCATCAGATTCATATGCACATGCACAAGCCTGACATTCCTGAGGCTGTGTTTTGAACTCATCGAAGACATTATGAATCTCTCTAGTCATGCCTATTGGGTTGACCTATGCTCCAACTACATTCCAATGTGCTATAAATCTAACCTTATAGCCCTACCTTAGAAGGTTTGTCTTAGTTTGTTCTTATGATATACTAATCTATAGTTAATCATCGAAAGAGCAGTTGGTGCATTTGAGACAGGTTCTTAGTACATTACAACAACACAGATTCTGTGCAAATTTGAAGAAGTGAGTTTGCTCAGACAGAGGTTAGATACTTGGGGCATGTGATTTCTGTGCACGGGTTAGCCATGGATCCACAGAAATAAAAGCAATTCTACAATGGTCTAAAGTCAAGAGGATTTTTGGGACTCACAGGTTACTATTGGAGGTTCATTAGCAATTGTGAAAAAATAGCAAGACTTTTCACAGATTTGCTAAAGAAAGGGAATTTCCAATTGTCTCAAGATAGTACTGCAGCATCTGAACAATTGCAAGTTGCTGTAATTACAACTCCGATTTTAGCAAGGTCAAATTTTTGTTCAACAGTTTTGTATTGAGTGTGATGGCTTTGGTGCTAGTTATTCAACATTTTGGCAGTCTTATCTTTTTAGGTGGAAAAATCATAGTGTACACTGACAAGAAAAGCTTGAGATATTGCTAGAGCAAGGAATTTCTGCTTAGAACCAACAAAATTGGTAGGCTAATTTGCTGGGGGGGTATGATTTTGGTATTGTATATAAACTAGGGGAAGTGGCAGATGCTTCATCCAGAAAATATGGGGAGCAGGAATTGCAAGTGTTGTTGAACCATTTTGGCAAGATGTGAATTTGATTGATGAGGAGGTACGAGAAGATCCAGTCTTAGGCAAAATTCTGGAAGATTTACAGAAGGACCCAAATTCTCATGGCCACGACCTTGGAACATGGTAGATTATATTACAAGGGTAGACTGGTCTTAGCAGCCTTTTCCAGTAGGGTTCCTAAACTACTTTTAAAGCAGTGCTTTATAAGTATCATACTTCTATGCGAGGGCACTCAGGGATTTTTCACACATCCCAAGTTAACTCAATCTTTTGTACTGGATTGATAGGAAAAGAACAATAGCGGATTATGTCGCAGCCTGTCCTATTTGCCAACGAAGTAAATGCCAAGTATCTTCACAGGCCACATTCAACCACTTCTCACTCCCAGTGCCTCATTGAGACATCAGCATGGATTTCATTGCAAGTCTTCCTAGATCTAAAGGTTTTGATGCAATTCTGGCGGTTGTGGACAGACATAGCAAGTATGGCCATTTTATTCTCATAAAATCCATATTAAGCAAGATCTATGACAGGAGTTTTTGTCAAAGTAGTCAGGCTGCATGGAATTCCTACTTCCATTGTGAGTGGCAGGGACCCAACCTTCTTGAGCCATTTTTGGAAGGAGTTGTTCAGACTGCAAAGGACAACACTCAGGCTGTGTACGGTTTATCATTGTGAATTGGATGGCCAGAGTTAGGTGTTTAACAAGACTTTGGAAACCTACTTGTGGTGTTTGAGTTCTGAACAGCCCAAATCTTTGGAAGATTTCATTCCATGGTTGGAATATTGGCACAGTATCAGTTTTCTAGGTGCAACTCAATGTACTCCTTTTGAAATAGTATATGGTCAAGTTCCTCTGTCCCTAGTCAAATTTTTTCAAGACAAACTTATGTGGCGACTGTTGCACAAGATTTAATGACAAGGGTTGAATCTCTAAGGCAGTTGAAGTTTCATTTGGAGAAAGCTTAGACCCAAATGGTCGGACTTTCTATTGCCCATAGGAAGCCATCTAAAATAAAAGTAGAACATTGGGTGTATTTGAAATTTCGTCCTCATAGGCAAGTTTCTATGCCATCTAGGCTGCATCCAAAGTTATCTGCTCGTTGCTATGGGCTTCTCAAATTTCAATTGCAGTTACCAGAGGAGGGGCGTATATATCCAGTTTTCCATGTTTCTCTACCTTACGTACAGAACTTCGGGAAGGGAACAAGTTTTTAATTATGTTCCTAATCAGATTTTGGTTACTTACATAATAGCAGAACAAGGGGACGTAATCCCACAGGTTTGGTATAATGGCAGCATGGGTCACCTGAGGAGACAACGTGGGAGTCTGTTGACCTGTTTGAGCTTATAACCCTCTGTTCTTAGTGTGTTTGGCCTATTATTTTCTGGGGTATTTCTTTTTGTAAAACTAAAGAACTCGCCTTTGCACCCCCATATAATTTTAAAATGGGAGTACACAAAGCAATACTCTATGTTCTGTTCTTAGTTGTTTATGACAATTATGAGTTATTAGTTTTCCTTATCTATATTTTTTTTTTGCATATGCATTTATATAATATAATTTTGCATTTTAGGAAGGATTTTAGGATCTTGTTGATTTTTTTTCTATCATGAGTTACCATCTTTTATACCCCTTTTGATCCTTTAACTATCTATAATTGTCAGAGTTTGACACCATTGGACATGAGTACATGCTCATGCTGTTAGTTGTTTCGTATTGCAAGTAGAAGCGAGAGTTTTGATCTCTCATGTTGTTCCTTATTTTTCTCACAGATGGTACTGCTGCTGAGGATTGCAAGGAGACAGAAGAGTTGTCATCAAGGTATTTTCTTCAGTAAGAAATTATGGAAATGATATAGTTTCTGAATGTTTAACAGTACTGTCTGGCTTTATATACTGACACAAGTATCCGTTGAATTTTCTTTTTCTGCAGGACAAAAAGAATGTCAATAGAAATTGGACCAAGCAGCTTTGCTACAAGAAAGAAGAAAAGTAAGAAGCACCACATCTAGTTTTGTTCGTAAGCCAAGTTTTGTCAAGAGAATTGCAAGTCAGTTTTTCTGGATACAAAATGCATTTACCAAATGAATTTTTCTTGTATTAAGCAGCTGCTTTATCCATTATATTTGTGTGACAAGTAGCATGAAGTTGGATTAAATTGTAAGTCTTTATTAAGCAATTTTTTTGTGGAATCTTTAAGTTAAGCATGCAATCAATGCCAAGTTTGCTTATATTATTATTTAAGGTCAAAAGTTCTTTATGATCGGGACTCAACTCTATCGTTGACATTTTGTTTCCTCCGCAGTGACAAAGTATTTATATAATAATAATAATAATAATAATGTTTACACACATATGGTTATCTATTTATGATAATTATTTTAAAAATTATATATAATAATTTTTTAATTGATTAACTACGTCAAGAAGTTTATATTGACCGTTCATAAAAGTTGTGGTAGTTTTTAACATGAACTTATTAAAAATCAAAATACCACTCTTATAAAGCAATTCCTGATAAAAGTAATAAAAATTTTAATGCTTAAAATACTAAGTAAATTCAGTTTTGGTTCTTTAATTTTAATCTGTTTTAGATACTAAAAACTGAAAAATATCACTTAATGTTTTTAATATGATATCGATGCAAATTATTTATTATTAAAAATAACTAATATTATTGAAAAGACAAGTCACTACAGTATTGACCAATATTAAAATATTAAAACCGCTATTAAACGGAAAAAAAAAAGTCCATAGATATAACAAAAACAAAATCCATCCATGTTGATGATTCCTTTGGTTATAATTCGAAAGTAAGTATAGTTGACTCTATAATCTGCATATCAACATCTTTGACTAAGCTTTAGAAACGAAATGCTTTAATAGAATAACTAAGCAAAAGGTTGCAATGAAAACCTGGTCACAGTGAGATAAGTTTCTCTCTCTTCTAAACAGATTGGTTACTGCAAATGATTGACTTATGTTCACGCCATTGAGCGATGAGAATGAAGCGTGCATTATTAATGATAAACCATGTTATTATTTTTGTATTATACAAAATGAATCAGTGAAGAAGAATGTGCGCGGTGTGGGCCTTGAAGGATAGGATATGATTGACGCCAACTCTGTACCTGGCTTCATCAAACTCCGTACACTCACTTAGTATTGTTACTCAAACGCTCAACATCCACTACTTTTACCATCTCTACACATATGAATCAACTCAATATTCAAATCCATAATTCATTTTCCTATGTACTTTAGCCTATGAGGGTTTCTTCCAATCCAACAATTTCACAACAATCCACAAGCATTAAGCATTGACATTACATTATAATAATTAGATATTAGTAAGATTTGGGTGTATGTTAACAACAAAAGGGAAGTGTAAGTTATAATGGTTGCAGATGGAATGAGGATAAGTGTTAAAAATGGATGTATCAGGGACCCATAAGAAACGTGATTTACGGCTAGATATGGGCCAGAAATCAAGCAAGGCTGAAGGGAACCCATTCGTCAAAAGCCAGAAGAAAAAAAAAAGGAAAAAAAAAAAGGGCAAAAGAATGATCACATCAAAGATGATATTATCACAGGCACTCCTAATGGCATCTCGATGACCCTCCACGTGTTGACAACCCATCTCCTCTTGCACGTTACTTTAAATTATTTTGCAGGCTTTGCTTGGTATCTTGGTGGCAAAGACAAGTCCATAACAGTGAATCAATACGCACATAACCTTTCATCAATATTTATCTTTCCCTCTTTAAAGAGAGAAGGGCCAGTTCCACCACCAACAAAACCAAATCAAATCAAAACCACCCCTATGGGCGTGCAAGGTGCAAATCCATCTCACAGATAAAGGACAAGTAATAAATTTGTTGAAAAAGATAAGCAACACAAGACACATGATTCCATTAATTAACTCACAGCATAGCATAGTAGATAATTCTTTAACAACAGGCTTAAATGGCAATAATTGAATTTCAATGGAGACAGGAAGTTGGGGTGTTTGTTTTGTTGCTCCATAGGGACAAATCTAACATCCTTATTGGGCTTGATTAAGAAGTGAGTAAGTAACCAAAGAAAAGAAATCAATTAATGAGGCGCAACAACCGCCACCGACCTCAATCTGTGCCTTTTACTTGCACCATTTCTAGTAACCACTTCACAATCCTACCTATCTTTCTCCAATACCCCTTTCATCTAGTAAAAGACAAGGACTTAGACCGTCAATTAAGCAAAACATGGTACAAGTAAAACTAAGCTATGAACTGTCACCAACTCACTCAGTTCCATCTTGGATCCCTGAAAAGACAGCTATGCTTATACCCTTTTCAATATCAGCCACCCATGATGCACCAAAACCACCTATTTTGCTTCCCAAACCATTATTAACTCAGTAAAAACACATTCACTTCTGCCAGGTGAAACATGAACTCATACTTAGTGGCCAAGTAAGTAAAAAGAATGATTTTGGGTGTTGATTATATTGTTTCGTCTAGCTAGCTAGCTAGCTAGCCACACGTGACATAGACTACATACAAACATAGAGGGTTGTTTTATTTTATGTGTTTGCTTGCATAAGTTGCAAAAACCAAATGAGTGAAGATGAACCCTAGCCTTACCCCACATGCACACAAAGTTTCAGCTTCAGTCTCAGCCTGAGAATCATCCCTAATCAAACACCCATCTCATCTGCCATGTTAGTATTCTCTGTGACACACTTTATAGCTGTATTCCACTACCTCACCACCACTCAACCACTTTGATTAATATAAACAAATCTTACACAGTTTTTTACCTAGGATCATATCACCCACCTTCTTCATTTTAATTACAGTCACCACCTTTTTTCCCTCAACTGGATTATGTTATTGCTTATTTTATTGATTAACGTTCACAACTTATTTTCCCATCCCAAAAAATTGTTTGTTTTTCTATCTCTGTTTCAAGTTTCTTATCGTAAGTTGGTCCGTAAAATAATCATGTTAATACATGAAATTTCAAAGGGGCACTTGCAGTAAGAAAATAACAAAAACAAAATATAGTGTTTTCTTTCTGCACCGAAGGAGACATGTAGAGAAAATTATGGTGGAAAAAATAACTATTTGTTGAAGGCTTCTTTAGATTCTTAAACAAGCAAGTACAACAACTTGTTAACTGCATAATTTATTAAGCTGATGTGTCTTCTAAATGCTAACGTGCAGTCCATAAGTCCTTAACTGCTATTCATTAACTGTTTCTTTTATTCAAAAAAAAAACACATTTATGAGCTCACTTTTATCAGCTGTAAATTTATGCATCGTAAATGAATATAATCATCATTTCACGCTTATTTATTAAAACAAAAGCACTTATCTATTATTATATGTGATTTTGTGGTTTCGTTTTCTTGAGATGGGTTTCACCACTATAAATGATTTGTTCACGCGTTTTATTAATTATCAAAATAATTTTAAAATTTTCATCTTCATCGTAAGTTTTTCAGACGTTAAAATTGTTTATATTCCTAAATAAACCGTGTACGTTAGATTGAAATGCAGTTTTTTAAAATATCTTGATGTATCTGTTCTTAAGAGAATCACGTAAAGGAGGGTAGTGGTCTATGAAAATCAAGATTCCCTTTTCTGTGTTTTGATATTCCATCAAGCAACAATAGTGCTTATACGATAATGATGTGGAAAAAGTGTTAAAATAACCATACATTAAAAGCAGTGATAATAGTTATAATTAATGGATCTGGTTTAATAACGATAAAATAAACACTAATCGCCTAAGTATGATAGATAGAAAAGCAAGTATCAGCATTTTAAATCCTTATATTTAAAAACATAAATTAACATAATAAAAAATAGAGGTAATTAATAGATAACCAGTATAAAATATTAAAAGAAGAGGAATATAATAATGCGAAGTTTGACCAGGTCAAAATCAGAAGAGAAATGTCCCAAATGCAATCACGAATTTCAAAATGACAACTCTTTAGATCGGTTTTTGGATAAAAATAATAAAAATAAAATAAAATAAAAGGGCGGGATTGCAGATGAAGAGGTAGTAACTGAGAGGAGAGGGCCCTATCACTGGATCCAGAGAGGGACCCATCAGAGGTACACTCCCATCTTAAACCAGCAACTCCTGTCCCAATGCTTACACTTTCATCTTTTCTTACTTTCTTTCTGCCCTTCCCTCCATTTACTTGATAATGACCTTTCAAATTCACATTCCAGGGAAAAATATCTTAAGAGTATCTCAACTCCAACATGTCCCACAGTATCTTTAACTAGTTCTTTAGTTTTGCATTCTTAATTCATTTATTTGTTTTTCATAATTTTACTTCAGAAAGAAAATAACTCAAAAATTGATATCAGTCAAACATATTCATGTACTTACTCATGGGCATTGGCAGCAGAAATTCCAGAGGAAAATAAAGAAAAGCTTAAAATGCGATCCCTCAAAAGAAGGAGAATAGAGATATGGAGGATATTGGAATTACACAAACAGTTGCCTTTACTAGATATAGTATAACTTATTACATACTATTCTATAAGGAGTAAGAGCTTTTACAGAGAGTTATGGGCAATCTTCCAACACTTTTCTGCCAGCTAGACTTGAACCCGCTTCTAACAAAGCAAGCTCTTTTTTACCCTTCTTCCACCGTTTATTACAAAATAATAAATATATTCTTAATCAAAGATAAATCCCTTCCCCTAAACTCCTATCTTTCACTGTTTCTTCGGCTAACAGATCCCAAAAGCTGCATCTCTCACAAAAACCGGATGTTTATTGCCACTAAACTACCCAAACACATTCTTGAATCTCATATTTATATCATAAAATTTAAAACTAAAAAACAACTTCCCTACTATTTCTCACTAGCTTGCTTTCACCACCGAATTTAACTTATAGAAATTGAATCTTTGTTTGAACTATCATCAAAGGAGTCAGTACGTCCATTCCTGAGGCAAGCGAAGTTCGTGGTTTGCTGCCTCCTCTCGCCGCATGTTTAACTTCTGCTGCAGGAGAAGAGCATTTCTCCTTGCTAACAAAGCATCTACAAGAACCACAAACCCAAACAAGTTAGCCATTAACTCCGATTAAGAACTCAAGACAATACCAAAATGCTTTTCTTAAAACCCACTTACCATAATCCACCCCAAAAGCACTAGAGAAGCGTTGTTGGTTAGCGGCGTTGAGGTCATCAGTGTTGAGGTTCAGTGCGTGAATAACCTTAGCTGGGACCAAAACTGGGGCAGCACAACCTATTTACAAGACAAATCAATCAGGTAACCGCTAAATAAGGAGAAACAGTGCTAAACCAAGGAGAAAGAACAGATTCAGTAAATTACTTGTTTCCTTGCGAGATTCAGCGGGAGGGGCCACATATTGACGAGGCAGGAAAACCCCTGTTCCAGCGCAACCCCTTTTGTTAACACCGCCAGATCCAGCTTGCAGACCGGGTCGTGACCCGGATCCGAAATGCGGCACATGTTGATTCTGGTGCTTCATTTGAACAGGACGGTGCCATGCTGAATGAGGCAAAGCGCGTGAGCAGTTCATAGCCTCATAGTCATACCCAAACTCACGCAAATCACGCACTCTATTCTGAACTTGTGGCTGGTGCTGCTGAGTCACCCAACCAACCTTCTCTTGCCTCCCCCAAACCGAACCACACTGCTGCTTGAACATCTGCTCCGGTCTAACCTGCTGGTACCGAGCCTACACAAGAAAAAATAAATAAACACCCGAGTCCAACATGCAAATTCATTTACGCATTATTACAAACACCTTGAACACGTTTCAAAATAACTCACCTGTGGACCGCCCTGGTTCACGAAAAACGCATTCCCCGCTAGTACTGGTGGAGAAACACCACCAAAAACTCCCCCGTTCAGAAACTCAATCTTCGAAGAAACTTCGTCGTTCATCTTCAACCGCGCAACTTGCCCTGCGGCCGCGTACAGTACATCCCACGCATCGTTGGAAGCCTTGAACGGCGTCGTCGTCGGCGACGGAACACGAGAAGACCCGTTCGGGCTTCCGTCCCCGGACCCGCCGCTTCGACCCGACCAACTTCCGATTCCACTCAGTATGGACTGAGGCGACCCAGCCAAACCACGAGCCATCGTTTTCTGAATCAACGAAAATCCACAAAACGGCGTCAGTTAACCCTAGAGAAAAAAAAAACGAACAAAAGAAAACCAAACGACGCGCTTTGTCTATCAGTACCTCAGTTTTGTTTGCGTTACAGATTGGAACAGTGAGGAGCTGGTCCTTTCTCGTTTCATGAAGCGAGGCATGGCTGAGTCGGCGAGTCAAGCCGGCGAAGAAGTCCTCCTCGTCGCTGCTCTCAGTCCCGGTCGAACCGGAGTCGAGCGGTTCGGCCCCGAGCGAGTGAAATTCGTAGGGAAACTCGGACGGGAAGCCGAAAGCGGCGTCGAACTCAGAGTCATCCATGGGTGGAGGGAGCGAGAGAGTGAGGCAAAGCAAAGGTTTGAAGAAGGAAAAGGGGTTTGAGAGGAAAGTGAAAAAGTGATGAAGCCGTTACGATTTACGAGGGTAATGAAGGGGAACGAGGAAGTTGAAGTTGCTGGTTGAGGAAGATTTAATAATGACCCAGCTGTGTGTGCAGAGTGGGACCCACACAGCAAATGAAAAAGAAAAAAAGAAAAAAAAAAGGATTGTGGTGAGTTGGAGGATAATAGAATGTAAGAAGACAAGTTGCTTTTATTAAGGTTTCAGGGTCCCTTTTAGACACTTCAAAATAATAAAATAAAATAAAAAAAATTGGTATGAAAGAGAGAGGAATGAGAAAATTGTAGTGTGAACAACTGGAACACTGGCCCAGTGGTTGGGGACATTTGTCCTTGCATGCAATTTCTCTCCTAAACTTGAAATAATCTTTCAAATTAATTAAGCGCCACAACACAGATATCATTCAAAATCATTGTTTTGGGATATGGGATTCTCAGTTTTTACTGCTTCAGCTTCCTTCTCAAGGTTTGTTATCTTTTCAAATCAAATTTCAAAATTTTGGCCTGCTCCACTTCCCATTCTCTCACCTAATTCCACTCTACTCCTTTCTCTCTTTTTTTTGTCCCTACCTTCTTTTGGAAAATTTTGGACTTTCCAACATTCACTTCAAAATTTAAATTCTTAGCCTTCTAATTTTCAATATTTTTTTTATTTTCGTCACTGGATCTGCCGTTGATGCTGACCTTGAGATCAACCCTTTATTATGTAAATCTCGAAACCGATGGGGTCCTTTCAGTAATGTTCCTCTACAGTTTTTTTCAAATTAAATAAAGATTAATTTTATTTTGGTCGTTTGTAGTTTTAAAATTGGAATGGCCATTTATTTTTTCAAGTTACATTTTTAGAGTTTTTTTTTATGTCAAACTTGTAATGAACTAACAAAACCCACTAGTAAATGTCTAATGTGCAAAAATAATGTATGTGTGACGATGAAATATGCCTTTCTGTTTCAAATCAACATCATTTGTTATGCTAATGAAATGAAGAAAATAAAATGTCAATAATGCATAGCATCAATTTTAACTTCAATGGAAAAAAAGCTTAAAAAACTTATGGTATGACCAGAGATAAAAAAAAATAAGTGAGGATTATTTTAAATTAAATATACGAGTACTAAATAATAAAATAGTGAATGAACAGAAAAATGTTGAATGTTGTTGAGGTGGGGTTTTAACGTTCCCTCGGATTGGAATAACTCAAAGCCTAAAAAATTATTAACAAAAAGAAGGTCGTCATATCAACAACTCATTGAACCCCATGTTTTTGTGATATGAATCAAATCCTTATAAATTGAACCTTTACAAATATATTCATGTTACTTTCATTAATAACTTGTGATATTTTTCACCGTCATAGTTTTGTATTTTTAAGCTAAGTTCACTCACACTGTCACATTTGACAAAAACAAAACACCCGAATTTTTGCTTCCAACACAAATAGATTCACAGTAAAACTCTTCCTTCTCTTCGAAGGCAAGCTTAATTTAGTGGGCCAAAAGAAACTACTCTTGTACCATCGTTTTTGCCAGATTTTTTCATCTTCACGGCTATTATAAAATTTAGAGGGTCTTTTGAAAACAAGAATACAGTATATGTTTTTTGTTCTATATATTTTAAAAAGATAAATAGAAATATCTTCAAATAAATTCAAGAAAAACAAAGCAAAACATCTATTGTTATGATATGTTCACACGAGTATAATTTTATCTATTATTTTTATTTATATGTTTTTCACAACATCAAACATACTCTTTAAGTCTTAAAAAATAATTATGGCATAATGAGGTTATATCCTAATATATAATATGTTTTTAATATTTATTATTTAAAGTTAATTACAATAGGTAATCGTCTGACACGAATATAGGAGATATAAATTTATATGAGATATGGTATTAAAAAAGTGTATATTTATGTCGAGTCATATACTCGTACACTTAATGGGTTTCACATAAAGAGAAAAATGTTTCAAATTTACGTCAAATTTAGTGATGTTTGACATAAATTTACATTCACTAGTATATGGTTAAACGAAATAAATGAAAGTTATTTTCTAAATTTAATTGATTTTGACTTAAATAAATTCTTCAAATATGGAAAAATACAATTCACATATACATAAACTACGTATTTCAACAGTAAATTCAATAAAAAAACAAAATATAACCTAAAAATTAGCTAAGTAAGAAAATAAACCTAACTATATTATCTATGTTGAACAAGAAATGTTGTTAGTTGTTCGCTTATTTGTTGGGTGTCATCCTTAGACAATGGAGATTGATCATTGAAGACCTCAAACATTTGACTCACATCATTATGCAATAGTTATTAAAGTAAAATACATTAGCAAATGTTGAAATGTGTTACCTTTGTTTGTGAACTTGTAATATATGTCGAAATGATTCGTATGAATCAACTTGCCTCTTACAGTGAAATGAGAAATGAGTGACACAAATTATTTCTCTGTAACTTTTAAAATATTTATTATATGTATTAAAAGTTGTTTAACTTAAAGATATATGAATTACAGTGACATTGTTTGTCTCCTTCCATTTAAATTATTTGTGTGAGTAGCAATTATAATTATAGGAAGGACATACATGTGAGTCTGAATACACTTATATTTTTCATGTGTAATGAAAAATGTTAAAATCGCCCTTATAATAAGTTTTTTATTTCCTAACAATATTTTCCTTAAGTAAACAATATCACATTATTATGTAATCCTTGGGTATAATTATAATTAATTGTCAGTGAAACCTATAGTAAAGGATAAGTAATCAGGTACACAATTAGCATAATTTAAAAAATACAATTTAGAAAAATAATTTTTTAGTGTATGGATTCAAGTAAATATGTCTCTATGAGTCACCCGCGCATGTTTGCAAATACTCTGGATCTGAACATTTGTGTTCTCAAATTCCTACATGGATTCAAACTCAACAAATTGATATATTTCCAACTTGCCTTGCTCCACACTCTATGTATACATGTACCTAACATGATAAATTATAAGTTATATGTAATTATTATAATATGAAAAACATAAACGATGTAACACGGTTTACATGACTCATGGGAACTATGGTAGTATAGAGTCCAAAAACTTTGTTGTCCTAATGTATCTCATCCTCGACTTCCACCATGTCATAATCATCGGTAACAAGTTCTCTCATAACCTGTTTATCACGATAGACAAAATCCTAAACAAAGTAAATATGTTAGTTCGACATTAATAAACATTATAACAATAAAAACTAAAAAAAAACATAATGTAATAGGCGTGTCAATAGACTAGCATGACCAAATGTCCAAGTCAAGCTAAAAATGTGTCTAAAGTCTTCTTGACCAATTTAACCTCTTTGTTGGGTAAAGGTACTCGAGAACCAATATCTTGAGCTTTCACTAAACATTATTCATGTCAAGTCGACTATGCAAAGACATCATAGATGGTTAACCCTCTGTCTATTTGTCAATTAATTGTCATTAGACGTGGGGGTATCTTTTACATATAACTCACATTAGATTGGTTTATTAGTGTGATTATAGTCTGCAAAGGGATTTACCACATCACAACTCTCTTTGGTGTTCACTCGAACAACCTCAAGAACTGTATAAGGTGTTTCTTGAGTTTATTGTTGAGAACGAGCAAAGGATTTTAAGTTCTCAACAAACTTTTGTTGCAGACATTGTCATATTTGATTCATTTTTTCTTCAAGCTATATTCCCATATTGTGCAACGCATGTTGATTGCAAAAGTCAATAATCCTTAATGGTGATGGGTCAAAATATCATGGAGCCCGCAAGAAGCACTAGTATCGCAAACATGTCATGGATGCTCTTGTCTTCCTATGATCATCATCTCGATCACAAGGAACAAATGAGTCACGAGTGGTCTGGTCAACTAAAGATTTTTGCAATATACGAACAATAATTATTTATAATCATAAATACATGACATGTGAATGTTGGGGAAATAAGAATGGTAGTATATATATTTATACTTACGATTTTATCAACAACAATTTGTACAAACTCTAAAGTTATCTGTCTATTTGATTTCGTGTAAGCAACCTTTCACATCTCAAAATGGGAAGTGGAAATACAAGGTAAACAAACTCAAGCCATGTTGCCTTTCTCCGAGCCTTCACGAGACGTTGCTCTAACAATGCGTACCCCCTCCATGATAAGAGATGGGGTGCATCATTTAGCTTTTATCATTTAGGGAAAACTTTTATTTATTATTGTAATACAAATAAAAAATCGAGATAATAAACAACTTTAATTACATATTTGTCAAGAATTATTAATAATTAACATGTCAAGCAGAGTTCAATCGACTGACACGAAATTGCATCTCATCCTCGTCATTGATCTGGTACTTCAAACAATGACTCATATCTTTAAACTTTTTGAACGCTTACTCTCATGTCAAGAAAGTCACGAAGTTTCTTAATTTAGTGACAAAATAAATAAAAAATTTTCTTGACCGCCTCAAAGCTTGAAATGCAAAATTTTGTTGTATAAATAACATATAAAATATTAATCAATTTATTAAGTAATTTAATATAAAATAAATTTACAAGTTGTAAATTATGTTGTTTATATAAAATCATTAATATTAAAAATGGTTAGTGATGGAAGAAATTTTATGATGGAAAATTATTAATTGATTGATGAAAAATATGATACAATTGATATCAATTTAATGTATTGAATATAGTCATGTGTCATAAAAAAAAGTTAAAAAAATATTGTGAACACCTTTCTAAAGAAAGAAAGTTAGAAGATTTATCTCTCATCGAAATAGAAAATATATCCTTATTGATTGACGAGGGCGTTATATAAATAAATACGGAGTAATTAAATATGTATGGGAAATTATGTCGTTTCAGAAAAATAATGACAAATGGATATGAAACAAATGTAATATATATTCGTGTAAATAAATATAAGCAAAAACAATTACTCAAATAATTTGTCTATTAATAAAAATTATTATATATAAATTATGGGTATAAAAAACTATAATTCATTAACTTTTTGTAATGCCCAAACTAAAAAATGGCAATGAGAAAATCAATGTTGGTGTTTTCTATCACCACTTTTTATAATTTCCTTTGGAGATTCTTATTTGACCCCTTGTATTTGTCCAATTTCTTTATATTCTCCTTAACTTTATTTGTTCTTTGTATTTTATTTTTTTGTTATTTTTTCTGGCATTTATATTTATTATTCTTCAATATTTTAAACCATTTATTTATTTTAATTTCTTCATAGACTACATAGTTTAGAATGTGTTCTCCATGATTTACAAACCTTCTATAGCATTATATAATATCTTCTTTCAAGTTCTTTTCCAAAAATACTTGGAGTTATTATTAAATATTTTATTTATTCTAAAAATACAATCATTCTAAAATGTTTCAAAATTAAGTTGAATTAATTTAATATAATGAACGAGACTTACATATTATATATATATATATAATTTTATTAAGGTTATTCCATCATTTTGTAGTTGACATATCACTTTTAAATTTTGAAATATAAAGATTCATTTTTTTCTCTTTCTTTTGTGTAACTTTTGGCAAATATTTTAACTTTTCACTTCTTGATTAACCTTCACGATTATTTTTAATGTTTTCCCTTCTAATTTTTTTTTAAGTCCCTTTAATTAATATGAACCAATTTTTTTTAAAAATATCATTATCGGTGTGTTGATTTAAGTTCTGATAGACCATGGATAATATATAAACATTTTAACTTCATATGTTTTAAATCATTGACTTATTTTTCTAATGTTTTTTTAATTATTTTTTATTTAATATTTTTATAATATGAAAATGTGTGTATTTAATATAGTTGTATAATAACATAAACCCTTACCGGATTTTAATTTAAAAAAATAGAATTTGAAAAAAAAAATAATAGATACAAGTTTATTATTTATTTTTTATTCGTTGTTAGTTGGGATTTTATGTGTTGATTATTAAGGTGGTGTTTTTACTACATTCAAATAAATAATTAATATTAATTTAAAATATAAGTTGTTGAAACATTTAATTTCCGTCATGGATAAAAATGATATTTTAATGTAATGTATTTAATGTGTTAAAATAAATAATTAATATTATCTTGACAAATTAATATAGTTTGATGTCATTGGTAAATAAAAATCTTTCCTTGGTACTAAAGACCATCTCTTTCGTTGGTACTAAAATAAATATATTTTTAATTTATTAAAAAATAATAATTTTTTTTCTTTAATAATTACTGTATTTTTTTGTTCAAAAAATTCACTCAAAATAATTTAGTCTGCATAGTTATCATAAAAAATTTAATTTTGTAAGTATTGGTGTAGAAAATACTATTCTCCATAAAATTTTATAGTCTGCAAATTTTATTGAATCATGATTTTTATTTTTTATAAATTTATTTTTTTACAATAAACTTTGAAAAAAATAGAAGTTGACCAGTCAACTAACAAACAATTGATTGGTTATAATGATAAGTCTCACTAGTAAAATATTATCTACTCTCCTATAAAAAGAAGACAAAATAAAACTTTATTTTTTTTAAATTTTTAGTACATCTTTAAAATGTATTAAATTTAATAATTTAAAATATATTATAATTTTTTTAGTATATCAAAATCAGTGTAATTTGAATAAAAAAATTCAATAAAAAGTCTAAACTATATTAAGCTAACAATAACTAAAAGTGATAAAAAAACATATTAAACTACCAATAACCAAAAGCTATAAAAATATTAGTATGAAACAAAATATCGTGTTTTTACAAGAGTTTGTAATATCAATACACATATGAATAGTAAAAATAAAAGAAATACAGATATACACATCTTAATTTTTAAAATATGAACTTGCGTCTTTGTATTTTTAATTTTTTCTAACATTTTGAATATCATTATTTATTTGGTCTTTCACTTAAAAAATGTATTAAAACAAAATAATGAGATAACAAATTATTGTTTTCTTCTTTTAAAACATATATTTATAGAAATATAGTTATAATTTTGCAAGACATTTATTTGTAAATTTACAACTACTATATTTTAATGATAATAATATATTACTATGTACATTCAATTTTATTTTTTGTATCTTCTCATGTGTATTCTATTTATTAGAGTAAATTATAAATTTATAACAATAATATAAATGTAAAATTAATGACATATTTAATTTAATTTTTAATATTAAATATAACTATATATATGATAAAAAAAATGGGGATGTAGGGACACAATGTCGGTGTTTCCGTAGTCTAAATAAAAGAAATCTCATAATATATTTCCTTTGTTTGCTTTAAAGTTTTATTAATCAAATTTGAATATTTTCATAAAAAACAACAATATCCTGTAAGATATATAAAGCACGTAAGATATTTTATTTTCTTAAAATTTATTGTGAAGTTTTTTTTTTATCGAAAGCGTGATTTCTTAAATAGAAAGTGTCCCATAAGTTGTGATCTTTGACTGTTGCTTTAATTAGCCCACTCTTGTTATAAAGAAAAAGATGAGACATAATCATTGTGACATTTGACTCATAACAATGCATTATTACTGATTATTACTTACAGCTCTTTATTGGTTGCTGCTGTGAGTGGCAAGTAAGAGGGTGAAGACACAGTAAGATGGTCAAAAACCTCAGAAAAACATCCTTATCCTGTTCTTCTTGTTACCTCTTCACTGACATGCAAACTTTAATAATCACTTTATCTTCTTGCTTACTCATAACAAAGAGGTCCCATGCTACTTACTACGCATGCTCAGCTCCTTATTCCTCAACATGCTAACCCAATACACACACGAATACGCCGCAACCTCCAATCATAGCCTCATGCATTTTTCTCTTTTCCTTCACACTCTTTTTTTCCACTTCCTCTCAGCTAATGCCAAAGAAACTCAATCAATCAAACAAAATTAAATGTAAACTAAGTTATTTGAATCAAGTTAAATATAGTGGAAAAAAGAGAATAAACGAATGAAAATTTTATATACCCATCTATTTATAAAATATATCCTTTAATTGTATATTTTTTACATTTAAGTTTTAAAACAAAATCTATTTTGCACAGTGAAATTTAATCAATTTTACAGTAAAATTGAAGCATCTTACTATTAAAGTATAATAAAAATCATAATAATACTAAAGAATTTGTGAGGTGTAGTGGTTAAACTTTATTTGGTCACTGAAGTAACTTGGTTTTGAATTCCATCTACTACAAATTTTGTTTTACTTTCCGCTTCATGGTGTCAAAGTTATATAGGAACTATATAATGTTGACTTGTAATAATTCGTGTTTTTCTTGTAATACACAATGAACCTATTTAATAGACTTTACTACAATATTTGATTATTTATTTATTTTTATTTAATTTTTTGTCTCATTGTCAGCCTTTCAAACTTTCGATCATTCGGCTTAGACAATACAATACTCATTATCACAATAACAATGTTGGACGATCAAATTTATTTATTTTTTAATTCAAATTCTAACTCGTTTCATTTCCAATTTTGAAGTATTGTCTTTTTCGTTCTTAATTACGTTTAAAACAAAACACAAATTGAACACTTATTTTTCCAGTTATTTTTTCCACTTTCTTGAATTTATTTTACAGTAAAACATAAGATTAATTAAAATTAATTTTGCTATTACAAGAGTGTTAAATTTTCAAAGTCGAAGAGAGCGATTCACTTTGCAAGTTGAGTTTTTATTTCAAGTTATGTTGATTGAAATAGTTAAGGATATAAAAAAAATCCAAGTTCATTATATATTTATAAGCATGTATTAACCGAGTTATATTGTTGAGAAAAATACGTAAATAAATAAAAATATATCATAAAATATTATTCAATCAACATTTGATCAATTATTAGTAGAAACATTGAAATTACATAGTCATACTAGATTCATTTATATCATGTTCGATTTAATATAACTATACTTATATCATTATTATGTGTATCTTTATATAATTTAGACATGAGTAGATACAAACTATAGTCATACTATAAGTAAAAATTAAATTATCAATATTAACATAAAATATAAAAAAAAACAATTAGATATCCATAATTCCTATATACATGTCTACAATACACCAAATACCATATTATATTATAATCATCATATATTCATGTATATTCTAAATAATTTTATATTTTATTCCACATAATACATAATTTATATCATATATTTCCACCTCAACATTTTATCATTACATAAACAATCGTATAAGATTTCATTATAAAAAATTATCATTTAAAATCATACATTATAACATAAAAAAAATATTAATACATTTAAATTCATTATTCTTCACACTATAATAATATTTAAGAACAATATATTAATAGAATATAATAGTTTAGTGAAATATAAACATTTTAAAACATTTAAAAAATGTATTAGTTAAAGTTTATAAAGTACTTTCTTTGTTAAACGAATCAAACGCGTGTCCAAATTCGTCCATTTATTAATTCATGTCTCTCTAACAACTTTTTAATTGTTTAGTAAATAAAATTCTTGGATATTTTTCGAGAATGATCTTTAAGAATTGCCGAACAATTTTATGGTCTTCCAACGAACAAACTTTTCTACTTTTCAAAATTAATAAATTTTGCAAAGTGAATAAAATGGTCATTTAATGATTATTATGTGAAGATTAGTTTTGTAGAATTACATAAATTATGTCGAATTAGTTGAAAATCATTTTAGTTCTTTCTTTTTATAAGTACAATTGAGTACTTTTTTTAAAATTACATTTTAACTTAATATATATATATATATATATATATAATTCAATTCAACTTAAATTTTAATGATTCAAAGTGCATGTTTGTTATAGTTTAAGTATTATTACACTCTCACTTACCATAATAAATTAAGTCACGTCTCTTTAACAACATGACATAAATATTTACAATTTTACACATATAAATAATACAATATTATTATATCTATCACACTCAATAATTCTTTATTATATTCCAATAATTACAAGCTAATAGTGTTTATTAAAAACATTAATGATATTTCAAACATTGAACTTTGATGCAGTTTATCTAATAATATTTGGTACTTCTTAGTAACATTTAATATATAAAAAAGTACATGTTTTCTTAAGTTTTTATTTTATCGGCAAAACATGTTTTCTTCTTTATTGTTATTATTATTAATGAGAAATAATGTCTTTTATGTATTAAAAATAATATTATCAAATATGTGAGTAATTTATAACGTATTGATGTTACTGAGATGTATCTATATAATTTAAATATTTAGTAGTTTATTTATTTTTTAAATAAAATTAAAAAATATAAAATATATACATTACAATAAGAAATTTATATGTCGTTATAGACAAACATTTATTAATTTACTTTCGTTTGCAAGTTAATAAAGTGAAGTTTGAAAATGTACCAACATCCTATTTTCTACTCTAACATTATCTATTCAACACCATTAAGATACACATTTTTATTTTAAAATATAAAATAATTTGAAATGAAAAAACTAGAAATGGAAAATTGAAAGGTGTATTTGTAATTTTGTTGAAATTAAATTAAATTTGGAACGTTTAACAGAGATGTAAAACAAAAAAAATGTTTAAAAGGGATGTTACTTACTGGTGAGATTAAAGCGGTGACAGTGAGAATGGGAATAGAAAAGAAAGGTAAGGTAGCAGCATTTATTGCAGCTAATTTCTGCATAGTCACAGAAATCCCGTGAATCAAGACCTGGCTGACGTGGACCAGTCGTACGTTACGTGGGCATCGATGCATCTTCCTCGGATTTCAATCCAACCTTCAATTTCCTTTAATCTATTTCCCGCCCATTTCATCACATTATTTATTCTTTTACATTATAGTATTCAAATATTTTCAGTATAATCTAATCCTTTTTAAAACATTTTCAATAAAATTTGTTTATAATTTTTTTTATATAAAAATATATTAGTTTAATTAAATCTTTTTTATATATATGTTGTGTGTAAGTTGCCTAATTTTTTTTAAAATTACTTATAAATAAACAGTTCTTAAAATTGTTCTCATAAAACTTAAAATTCTATCTATGGCTTTTTCCTTGGAAGTGTTTTTATTCAGATATTGAACTTTCTTATTAAAGAAAATAAAAATTAAGTTGTTTGTTTAGTCCATTTCTGGTATTCTTTTCTTAAAGACTAACAGTCAACTATTGCTTAAAAAATTGTCAATTAAAATTAAATTAATAATTACATTTTAAATGTATTGTAAATTAAGTTTAAATCACACCAGATATCAAATTTATTTTTTTACAATAAAAAATAAATAAATGTGAACTACTCAGAGTGATCAAATCCTTATACAAAATAAAAGATCTAAGTCACTTCATCCTAAAATGTATACATCACCGAACACTTTTGATTAAAAAATACTCATGACTTTACTCAAAATCAAACACCCCAAAAGCAAATAATTGAACTTAAAAATATGTCAAAAAACCATTCTCATACGACCAAATGTTCGAGGCACCAATCGAAAAAGACAAAAAAGTAGAAAGAGACTTTGATGTAAAACAAAATCAAAACTTCACTTGAACCAAGACAACAACTTTTAAACCATCGACAATTCTCCCTTTAAAAATTACGCTATTTTTATGTTTCCACAACTCACTTATCATTATAGTCCAAATCATTTCCCACGTGTTATTTACCGAAGCAAACACATTTTAAAAATCACTTCCAATTTTAAACTTTCAAATCTTAAAATCTATTTGTAGTGTTTAGCCCATTATATCCCCTAGAAGCATGTTTAATCCATGGTTGTATAGGTAGGTTAAAAGTACACATCAAAAAATTTATTCAAAGTTAAAGTTTTACAAATAACAAACATAATGAGTTCTGATTGAACAAGGAATTAGGCTATCATTGTTTTTTATTTTCTCATGTTTCTTTGCTTTTCTAACTTTTTTTTTCTGATTTATTAAATCATATCAAACCAGTTTTTAAATGCTAAATATATCAATACAAAATATAATAAATATCTTTATTCTTATAACTGTAAAAATAATGTTAACAAATATTTTAAAAAATAAAATCAGTAAATTATGTTTAATAAATTAAATATAAAAACACTCATCATTTGTACGTGTATTTCTTTTGTAGGATAATAAAGAAAAGACAAATATAAATTTTTGAATTTATTGAATAGACGAGTCTTTGAATAAAGTCATCATGTTTGGTTTAGGTTGATTTCTCATACCTAATGTGAAGTTTTCAAATATATTTTTAGTGTGTTGGATTTGACGTTTGCAATTTTGAATTGCATTATAATAGCAAAAATATTTAAAATAGTTTTAATTTAAATGTGAGTCATCTCTCTAAGTTTTTTTTCAAAAATTAAATATATATTATATATATCTTTTAATAAATTATTGTAACTCCATTTCTATCTTATTTAAAAAATAGACAATGAGAATTAAAGACGACAATGACAATGCAGATTACATTAGTCGGTTGAAAAAAAGTACAAAACGAATTAAATATTTTCATTTTCTGATTCCTTTTTAGTCTATTTCATATAATCTTATAGTTCATGCAAATTAATTACAAAGTGGATTGAGTTAGTCTACACAGTCTGCAACAAAATATTTACTATATTTTAATATTATTAAAATGAAATAACAATAATAATATTTTTTTAAGTCAAAACAAGATGATTATTAGTTAGGTAGTGTAGACGATAGATTTTTTTTTAATATTTATGAAAGAAATAATTTTGACATATTTATTTTGTAAGGACCGACGTAGAAATGGTACAATTAAAATGACACCTGAATATTTTATTATTAAAGTGAAAAGGCTATATAAATAGAAATTTAGTTATTCAGGTTTTATTTAAAAAAAAAACCATCATCTCTAAAAACTCCTTTTTCCTTTCCTCTGCCTTCTCTCTAAAATTCCGACCTCCTCGCTCATCTATTTGACGATCAGAGTTCACCATTGGACTCCTGCCAACGAGATCTACGAGATTGACCAATCAGAATCTTTCATAGAGTATGTTCATTTTTGTTCCCTTTTTCCTTTCCTCTCCCTTCTCTCTTAGATTCTGACCTCCCCAGTCTGTCATTGGACTCCTGGCAGTGAACTCTACAAGTTTGACCGATCAAAATCTTAGATAGAGTAAGTTCATTCTTGACTCTTTTTCCTTTGAGTTAGTTTTGATCTGGTTGGGTTGCCTTTTAATTTAAGTTTGCATGTGAGGTTTGTATCTTCAAAATTAGTCTCTGTTAGCTCAGGGTCCTAGTGATGTAGTTAGATTTGTGATCAGGACTCTGTGGTGCAGGTTAGGGTATCCTTAAGCTTTTGGTGGGTTTGGAGCTCTTGGTGAGCATATGCTCAAGTAAAGGTAAGGGAAGCTAGTTTAAAATCTTCAATAGAACCATAGGTTAGAAGATTTGAATGTGAGTATGACGGGGTCAACAATTCCAGATTTTGTTGCAAGATTTCTTGTTCTGAGTAGATTGTAGTTTGATTGAAATTGAAAGTGTTGTGATTGAGAATTGGTTGTTGATTTAAATGCTAGATTTTGTTGCAAGACTTCTTGTTCTGAGTAGATTGTAGTTTGATTGAAATTGAAAGTGTTGTGATTGAGAATTGGTTGTTTGTTTTAAATGGTTTTGGAATTGGAAATCATGTATATATATATGTATGTATAAATGGACATAATAACTCAATGATTCAATGAGAGTGATGGTATCATGCTGAACATGAACTGGCAATGTAAGGTGTAGATTTATAGTTTAGGAATTGAATGAGATATTGACTTATAATCTAATAGGTATATTAAGTTATGCAGAATTTATCTGCATATTTCGCTCAAGCTAGAAAGTGCTAGCTCAAGCTAAAAAAATTATGGGTGCTCTCTGGAGGATTTTAGCCCAAGCTACCGAATTTTAGCTCAAGCTAAAATTATGGGTGCTCTCTGGAGGATTTTAGCTCAAGCTAGCAAATTTTAGCCCAAGCTAAAAAAATTATGGGTGCTCTCTAGAGGATTTTAGCTCAAGCTAAAATTCTGGGTGCTCTCTGGTGGATTTTAGCTCAAGCTAGCGAATTCTAGCTCAAGCTAAAGTAAAATAAAAAAAATAAAAAAATATTAAACTAGTTTTTATTTTCTTTTAAAAGATTGATTTATTTATTTCTATATAGTTTTTCTTATAAAGTATGCAAACTTTTATTTCATGTATAATTAATTGAAAATCTCTTTAATTAGACATTTATATAATCAGTCGATGAATTGTTGTGTATTTTGGAAATTCTAAACATTGGTATGATTTGATTATTTGATTTTGGATATTATGAGGTTCAAAATATGAATTCTAATTAAGACATAGTATTTTCAGGAAAGAGAATACCGTGTTGAGATTGTTATTAGGGTGTATTGATTTGTGAGTGTCCTGTGAATGAGACAATCCTGACTCTATTGATATAATGGAATCACATAGATGAAGTTATTCAGTTGGTGAGAGTTGAAGGAGGTCCATTTGGCTGAGTCTGAGGTTTGAAAGAACTGATCAGAGCAGATCAAATGGATTTACCCTGTCATATGAAGATGATGAGGAGATATTGAGATAATTATGCGCATGGCTGTGTGGGTTTCACAACAGTGGTATGACAGGTGCAGGTCTCTGGATGCTAATTTCAATACACGAGTCTTCCGGAAGTAGAGTCAAGTGTCTGTGTTATCAGTCAGTAGAAGTTTGTCATGAGAAAGATGAATATTGAAATTGTTGATAGACACTTGATGGTTATGTGAAATGCATGAGAAAGGATGAATTTATGTGGATGTTAAAGTCATATTTGTGTTATAAGTTTTAAAAATACCTAGCTTACCATTTGTTTTGTTTTGTGGTTGTTTTTCTTTGATCTGTGATGATCGTGTATTTTACACGGGAGCAGATGATGTTACAGGTGATAAAGTTTCTCGGTGAGAAGATGGATGAGGGAAAATGTTTGTTTTTCTTTTGAAATTGTGATTTAAATTTTATGTAAATGTTTCAAGTCTGATGAAGAGAGAGATAATTTGAAACATTATAATAATAAAATTTTAGATATATTTATATTATGTTTATATATTTATTTTAATATTTCATACTGATTTTGGTTATAGATATGGAAAAATTTAGGGATGTTACATATTTGATTATTAATCTTATGTTTATTTAGTTTATTTAAATTTTATTAACGATGATAATTTATGGGATGCAACAAAAATTTGAAACATTAAAATAAAATTATTATTATAATATATATCTATTTCTTTTTAGGATTTTGCTTATACTGGACCATACACCCGTATACCATATGTCAATAAAACTAACCTATAATTCTTATAAAAATCAGTTTATTCTAACCTACTTTTTACCGATCAAATACGAAACAAGTTAAATTAGATTAAACTATTTCACACGAATAATAGTTTCTTGTGAAACATGTTATATATAGTCACTGTATTTAAAAAATCATCCTACTATATTTATTTAAAACAAATTTAAGACTAAGAAAATAAGACATACACGAGATATAAATATTCAAAATAAGAAACAACATCGTTGAATAATACATTTAAAACTAGACATTACTATGCAACTTGACATCTCAGCAAAATTGACACCTCAAGTAACAACAATCATCCGCCATCACATGAAAAAAAAAAATTATTAAAACAAAAATAAAAAAATAAAAATATGGAGGGACTAGACCAAAACTCATATGTTAACAAAAATGATACATAGGTAGACTATATCTATTCATAAAGAATTATAAGAACAGACTAGATGGAAGTCTATTATACCAATGAAATGATTCTCTATGAATAAATCCTAAATTAGCTAACTTATCAACACACACATTCCCTTCGCGAAAAATATGAGTAACCCTAAATTGATTGTCCCACATAAATTAAAATAAGTATTTCATCGATTATGAAACATCAATGGAACATTAGTCCTAAGAGTAAACGCATCACAAACCAAGGTAGAATCACATTCAAGCCAGACACTAGTAAGCCGCATTTTTTGAGTTTCCTCCATAGCATGTATAACTCCTTAAAACTCAGCAATCAAAACAGTCTGAACTTCAAGAAACGCTGAAAAAACACCAATAAATTATCTCATACTCCCACGAAAAATACCTCCACAAGTAGCAAGATCAGGATACCCCTAACAGTCCCATCAATATTAATTTTAACCCAGTCTCGTGAAGGAAATTTCCATATGATAAGAAGAGGACGAAGAACTTTACCACTGTGAGTCATAATAACAAAAAACTTAATCACGTTGAAATCCAACATATCATTTTTCATTGAAACTTTAGACGAATTTCCCACTAGACAAGTTAAATATTTAATTACCGAAATAGCCTTAAAAACCTCAATCTTATCCTGAAATTTAGCATAATTCCTCATACGCCATATCATCCATATAGAAAAGGTTATCACAACAAGCTTAATCAATTTAACCAAAGGACTACCATCACTCTTAATAAAAAAAAAGATCATCATTATTAGAGAGATGAGAACTAAAAAAAATTTGTCGAACTCAACTCCAAATATGCAATGTGTTAGAACATTCAAAAAATATATGTTGAATAGATTTCTCATGTTTTTCACAAAGCGTACACATAGAACATATATGCAAACCCTTATTCTAAATATGTTGATATGTAGGAAGTCGTCCATGAAATATTTTCCAGAGTACTAGAGTTTTGGAAGGCAGAATAGATAAAGACCAAATAAATTTACCCCAACCACATGGAACTCCTAGTTCCAAGAAAAAATTCATACCCGATTTAAGAGTGAAACGACCAGACTCTAGAATCCAATTAGGAATATCTTGTTCCTCTCTAACCATAATATGATTAAAAAAATGAGGCATCTGCGGTAAAGATAAGAAAATATTTCAATCACAACCTGTCCAAAATTGAGACATGTATCCAGAATGCTAATACTACTTAAGGGATTTATTTTAAATTGTCATAAATCAATTTCTTTTCTTAATTTTATTTTTGTTTTTACTTAATAAGTATTGAGTGAAAATATTCCTTGAAGTTTATTGTAATTATAACACATGCACTATATTTCTCTTTAAAATAATTTCTTTGACATTATGATATAATTTATTTTGCCAGTTTAATAAAATTGGTACAAAATATGAAAGTGTTAAACAATAAATAATTTTTATTTTACCAAGAAAATAAACTACCAATAAATGTTTTTCTTAAAATGTGAATGAATTTATATACTCTAAATAAATAACATAATTGGGATAAAACACGAATCCGATTCAAATGAAACAATGATATGGGGGTGAATATATGAATTAAGAACAAAAATGAAAAAACAGTGTAGTCAATTAGTCTAAGGAAGTAGATAAGACGATTGAAACTTACAAGATGGAAAAAACATCCCATCTGAGCTTAAAGATCATTTTCAAAATGTGTATTAGAGAATCACCACTTGAATAATAAAGTAATCAAGATTAGATTTAAAGTAGGATAATCGCTCTTAGAAGAGTTCAGTTTTAATGTGAATAAAATTTATTTATTTATTTTAGCTTCGTATTCAATAAATATAATAATGATAATCATCTAATTTGAAGGAATAAAGTTTTATCCAAATTCTGTTTTGAGATTTTCCGTAAGTTTTAAAAAATCACTCATGTTATTAAATGGTGCAAGAATGCATGATCAAGACAAAATAAATTATACACTAATAATATAGAATAATTTTATATCATTATTCAATTAAAAATGACACATACGATAAATTTTTAAACTTATTGATAGCTGATTTAAAATTTATGTTAACAACGATTTCTAAATGTAAAATTTTCAAATCATTAAAATTATTATTAAATGCCAATTTAATATTTTTCTGTAATACTTAATTAAAAATATTTTCAAAATCATGCAAGCAAAGAAAATATTATAACGTTTCATTCCATGATAATTTTATTATTATATATTCTTTCTTCTATCACCTAGAGAATTTGTTTAACTAAGCATTAATTAAAAATAAAGCCGTTAAACTGAGTTAAATTTGTGGGTTGACCCAATTTCTTAATAATTTGAACCATACTTAGTTGAAAAATAAAAATGCATGTTAATTATAATAAAGCAAAACCTAATGCTGTTAATTATTAATATATTTGTATCCTTTAATTACAAATATAACTTTTTTTTCTTTCTAAATTTTAACCTTTTTTAGGGACCTAATCCACCATATTCCTAGCCTACAGCTATTTGGGGGCGAATCAAGACATATAACATTTTATTGCTTATAACTTTTTTTTTCTTTTATATTGTCACGTATTTTTCTCAAGTATATTAGGTCAAAGACTAACTTAGCCCTTGTTTTAGATTGGTTAAATTATACTATTTTTTTAAAAATGTGATTAAAAAACACAATGAATCAAATAATTCACAAATAACGATTGTTAGATCCAATTAACGATTCACCAAATAAATAGCCAAAAGAAAATATGTTATCTTACATCATAATCCTTGTGTATGAGATCTTAGGTCAGATTCAAACCAATTTTTATTATGTGAGAAACTTCTGTGCTTTAAAAAAGTGTTAGTTTGTATGATTCTAATTGATGTCTTTTTTATCAATATCACCAGCTCTTAATTAATTACTACTTTACTTAATAGAAATCCATATTTAATATTAACAATTATTTGACAGGTCTAAAAACGATGGAATCACACTATTTTTAATAGGCCATCGAATAATATTTTATGGAAGAAATTGTATTCGATAAATTGCTTCAAAAAATGATTATTAATATTAATAATGATAAAAACAGAAAAAAAATGACATAAAGAAGAAGTGAACAAAAATGTTTTTTTTTAATGAAAAGAATATATTTGGAAATGGTTAATTATTTTGTTTATTTGATAATAATTATATTGTTTCTACTTTTGCAGGATTTTAATAATTCTTCTAAAGCACGAAAAAGATATTGGTTTGGCAACTTTTATTTACATTACCTGGAGTATTTGGAAAACGAGTAATTCAAATTCTCCCACATTTTAACAACATAATCTACTATAAATAAAGTATGCATGATCATTTATGCGTATCTCTTTATACTTTTAGGAGAAAAAAAAACTTTTTCTCTGGTTTGTTTTTTCACTATCTTTTATTCCCACATTTAACCATTAGTTAATGAAGAAAGATGGTTGGAAGAGAATTGGCGCGAAAATAGATTTGGGTTGGTTGCCTAAAAAGAAGAGAGTGCAGTGTTCTGCTGAGGAATTGCTTCACTTTCACTTTCACTGTAAAAAATATCTGCTGCTACTTCTGCTGCTGCCCCCATAAAAAGCCTGACCACACTACAGTACACAAACACGCCTTCAATTTTCCTCTTTTTAGATTTCGGTTTCCTTATCTCCACACTTTCAAATATTTTTTAATACATATTTTATTATATATCCTAAGCTTATAAATTCGAGAATACAAAATTAAATTCATCTTCTTTTACTTTTGAAAATTACACTAACAAAGATTTTGTGTTAATACATGGAGATTAAATTCTTTCGTTATAACTCTAGTATAAAAGTTTAAGCTAATACATATTTACCGCTTTTGTTGTATGTTGATGACATGCTCTTGTTGGTAGTTTGATATATAAAATGGATTTTAAGGTATCTTTGTGTTACTACTTGTTTGAAGTTTTGTTTTGGAGGTGATAAGTCTATCCTTGTAAGCTATACTAATTCTGATATGGGTGGAGATATAGATTCTAAAAGGTCTATCTTGGGCTATGTGATAAAATTTGTAGGGGGAGCTGTGGCATGACAATCTAGATTGTAGAAGTGTGTTGCGTTGTCTACTACTGAGGTAGAGTTCATTGCCATTACAAAAGCATGCAAGGAGTTGCTTTGGATGAAGAAACTCTTGCAAGATCTTAATTTTGTCCAAGAAACTATTTTGTGATAATTGGAGTGCAATTCATCTTGGTAAGAATTCAACTTTTCATTATAGGTTCAAGTATATTGATGTGAGGTATCATTGGATATGTGATGCTTTGGAAGCTAGGTTACTAGAGTTGGCAAAAGTTCACGCAGATGATATTGTGCTGATATGATGACTAAGACACTACTCGGAATCAAGTTTGAAACTTGTTGTGAGATTGCCGGTTTGTCTGTCGATCATCTCCACATAGTTGTGAGGGGGAGATTTGTTGGGTTGGGTTCACGTCCTATGTGGAGGCCCAACCTAATATTAATCACCTTTAGGTTTTTTTCTTAAACAAAGAAAGTCGTCAGCAAGGAGAGAAAAGAAAAGGAGAAAAGAGTGAAGAGAGGAAGTTCTATCTAGCAACTTTCAGCCGTCGTCGACGCCTTGTCCACCGTTGGATCGGGCGGAGATTTTGTCAACAAGTTCATAACGTGTGGTACTTCAATCTAACCATTCAAATATTTGAAAAGTTGTTTGAGCAGTGAGAAATTCATCTCACACTGAAGCAACGTGTTTTGAGGACGAAAAATTTTCTGATCGTCGCTGCTGCTTTGTCCACCGTTGGATCGACTGAGATTTTGTCAACAAGTTCATAACTTGGGGTGTTTCAATTTGATCGTTCGAATTGTTGAAAAGTTACCGAAACAGTATCATATAGGTCGTGTACAACAACCGCAGTTCTTTTGAGTTTTCTGGTTTCTTGTTCTTTATTTCATCTCTGTTGTCTTGCTATTTGGCTGATTATTGAGCACAATTTGTGTTGTGATTTGAGACTCTCTTGTAATTTTAATTTTGATCCTAGTGGAGCTTGATTTACTGACTTGTGCCCGTGGTTTTTACTTTTCACATTGAGAAGATTTTCCACGTTAAAAATTTATGTGTTTTCCTTCAATGTGTTTTTGTTGCTACCATTATTTGTTATTGTTTCTCACATATTCTTGCAAGTTAGGGAAATTATTATTTGTTGCTTATTGCTTTGGTTGAGTTATTATTTTTACTGTATTGAATTTTCCATCAAGCTGGTGGTGAACATTGATGATTGATGTAAGTTTTGTGATGTTTTTATTAGTGGTGACTATATTTTTGTTCCCTTATTTTTTTGGAAGCCACAAATCCCAAAAAAAAAATCAATGATGTACAAAAATGAAGTACAAAACTAAAAAAAATTATCTTCACGATAGGGAAGGTCGAATACAATCAATGTTTTTGTCAACCCTCTCACACACGCTCAAATGATGAAATTGTTTTCTCTTATACGCAACAACTGAAGAAAAAAGTTGTTACCATATGCAACTGAAAGAAAGGTATGGGTATGAAGAATGGTTAAAACCAACTTTTCACAATTAATATGAAAATAGAGATAAAAGCATGAAGTTAAAGTAAGAATTTGTCAAAATGTTACGTTATCTAACCGAAACTTGTATAATTGATGTAAATATAGTTGATTAATTCTTTACTCTTCGTATACACTAGGATATCATTAATAAAAACAATAACAATGATAAAAAAAACTTAAAAACTCAATTCATCAAGTTCATAAAAGTTTCTAAAAGACATGAATCTTTGATACATTCAATAGCATTTTTGGTTTCCAACACTCAAATTATATTATATATGGTGCTCAAAATTTCACACCCATTAATGTACTTTCTTGACTTCTAAGTAGAGGTTTTTGACCATGATGGGGTTATTTTTTTATTTTTTTTACTAAAATAGGGTTTGTTTAAAAAAATTTACTAATTTAGGCAAGTCGTGTCAATTCGGCACGACTTCATATGCACAAATCGTTCCAATTTGACACGACTCTGCCATGTCATACTGAAGTCGTGCCAACATGATCTATACACGATTATCCATTTTTTTGTTCCTTAAACCTAACACTCTTAGAAAATTATGTATCAAATTAATTTTTAACATTACATAACTTACTACCCAATATATAAACAATAAAATTAAAAAAAAAATGATGCGACAAAAGTTGTGTCAAGTTGGCACGACTTCAGTATGACAGGGCAGAAGTCGTGTCAAGTTGACACGACTTCAGTATGACATGACAGAGTCGTGTCTAATTGGGACGAGTTGTGCATATGAAGTCGTGACGAATTGGCACGACTTACCTAAATTTGTAATTTTTTTTAAACGAATTCCATTTTGATAAAAAACAAAAAAAATAACCCTATCATAGTCAAAATTCCATTAGAGGCTGTTGAAAATTGAAAAGCCATAAGAGCTTATTTTTTAATTTGTTTTATCTAATATTTTTTAATTGATTGATTTCATTTCAATTTCGATATATAAATTCTTTCATACAACCTTTTTAATTGTTTTAAATTCATGCACAAACTAATTTTAATTTATAATTACTTATTAATCTATCTTTTTTATTTTACTTTTCTAAAATTCTTTAAGAAAAAACTCTTAGAAATATGCTCTAAGTTTAATTTAACAAATAATAAGTGAGTATCCTTTATATTTTATTTAGATTGGAGTGACTTGCGAGAAAAAAATGTGAAGATGGTGAGATTATTTAAATTAAGATAAGTTATAAGGAATTTATGAGAAAAATTTATTGAAGTTTGTGAATGGGGTGATGGTTGTAAATTTTGTTTTTAAATAAATAAAATATAAGTTTACATATTTTTTTTATAATTTTTAAAAATTTATGAATAAGAAAAAAATAATAAAAAAATAAGAAATTAATTCATATATTTTTTATATAATTGATTTTATGTAATTTTTTTGACAGAGTAATACAAGAATAATAATGTAAAGAGCACATATTTTATATGGCTTTTCTAGTGAATCTTCGAACACAGAGCAAGGATAAATTGGTTTTTCTGCATTTCTCCAAATCTTGTTTGAGGTATAATATTTCTTGTGATCTACAAAGTAGAAGCTCTTAATCATATAATTTCTATTATTTATAGTTTTTAAAATATGGCAAATTTTTCAAAGTTTACAAAAGAATCGTCACCAACTCTCATGAAAATCTTTCGAATTTGACAACTTTAGTACCAACAACTAAGTAAAATCTCAAGTGCAACTGCCATACTTGTAATCATGGCATCAGATCTCTTGGCATCTTGCAGAATGCAAAAGCACGACCCTGGACTTTTACTTGCTTATTGCCTCCTAGTGTCTTCAGTGTTGATAAGCTGCTCTCCAACCACAACCAAAAGAATTTGATGATTAGCTGCTATATATTACCTGAACAAGATGCTACAACTAGCTACTGGTGCTTATGCAGCATCACCAGAGAAGAATGGTTTGTCACTTCCAAAGGGCAATCTCAGGATTTGACTTTGTTCTTGCACTGATAACATGCCCCTTTACTCTGCAAGTCCCAAAATAAATTTTGCCACATCTTGAACAAGACCCTTTGAGTTAAGTTTATTTAATCATTTATAAAGTATATCATATTCAGAAATTTTTCTGATTTTAATTTCTTAATACTCAGTTAAATATTGAATATATATAGTTATCATCCTCGGAAAACTTTGTAATGGCACTCAGGAGGTTAGGTATCCAGTGAATATGATGACAAGTACCAAACACAGTGATATTGAGTCAACCTCAAATCTATTTATTTTTCTTCGTATACATTCTGCTGTACCAGTTTTCCTAATGCCTCTAAGTTGGCAATTGCAAAATTTCCACACTGTAGGGTCCAACCTTCACATGCCTAAACCTGACACGCACGACCATTCTATCCCCTTCCCCACCAAATATTATAACACTTTTCTTCCATTTTAATAAAAAGGTGTAAGTTCACAACATTCATCTGTTGAAAATGTGTTTAGCATAAACAAACTCTTTCAATTAGTACTAACTTATTCATAGAAAAAAAGTTGATTAGCTCAAGAGATGGAGAACAGTAGAAGCCATTTTCTATAAGGTGTTTGATATTGACTCAAAGTACTTCATAACAGGAAAATCTGAGATCTTTGACATAAATTCCAAATAGGTCATTCACAGTTGCATACAGTAGTTTTCCCGGTAGGATCAGATGTGTTAGAATTGCAAGTTAGCTTTTTCTGTTATTGAATAAGTCTTTATATTTTTAGGAATTTAATTATTCTGTTTTAACCTGGTTGAGATTTATTTTCTATTTTTTAAACTAGTTTGTTCATTCTCGTGCAACTTTATTCATTCTCTTGTACAAATACATAGCTTTCCAGCTTTAATATATCATTTTATTTGATCAATCAAATATTTGTTTTTGTTTTAAGGGTAACCAGATGCATGGATAGACTATAGTAGTATAGTATGGTACCCAACAAGAGCTCACGTGACTAGAAAAAGAATCACGTGATCCATATACCAAAAATCAAATTCTATAGTCATTGGTCAAACTTAAGGTAAAATGCAGATGTGGGTGCAGCCGGAAAGCACTTTCTTATAGTGGAAATGATCTAATTAAACATTGTTTTCGCATACACATATTGGGATGACGTTGATTGTTGAATACTTTATTCATATTCATAAAAGTTAATTTCTTGATTATGGTGTGGTCAAACACATAAAAGGACTTATCTTGCCACAATTAACCACATTTAAGTCCAAATTAAAAAGGGCAGAACCAGGTCGTTTTCAATTGTGCCAAGATTAAGAACACGACACATAGATTCAACGATCCACCTAAAAATATATGCGTTGAAATTGGCTTTTTGGGAGGATGTACTCCTCCATGTTCTTACCAATCCTGCCAAACACATTTGAGCTTAGAGCATAGTGCTGGACTAGGAAAAAAACAGTACAAAGTCACAGGCAAAAAAACAAACACACAGAGAAGCAGTTATGACTTAATAATATCAACAATTTGGATCTTCTAGATTGTTATTATCATTCTTTTTCTTTGAATTTGGACCACTACTACTTCTACGCACATAGTTTAGTAGCTTATTCGATGTGAATATAAGCAAATGGGTAAACAGTTTTCAGCAAAAGGACAATGATTCGTATAACGATGATAAGAGGTGTCATTGGTTCAAGCTTTATGTAACATGGGTTACCGTGGTTTCACTTTATTACTTAATCTATGAAAATGTCGTCTTCAGTGTGCTACAGTTATGGGCTAATGGGCAGCACCTACCACTGTCGATGTTGGGGCACTTTAAGGAGCCACTCTACTTCATTATTGTGCCTTCTAGACATTGAATTCTCTATTGCGCTTATATCTAACTTCAACAATCAAAACAATGTTAATTGATTAATGGGCTAGTCTACGCTCAAAGTTCATTTATAACCAAAAAATTGATAACCTTAATGCTCTCTTTCATACAACAAGTTTAGAACTTTAGATCGGTATTTTCCTTTTTTTGTGTGCTTTCCATCATAAGGTATAGATGTGATGTGTGTGTATCTCTCCAAGTAATTGAACTGAGTAAAGAAATGAGTAAAGTCATCAAGTTTGGCATGTCATGGCCACTAACTACTAAAATTCAATTCATTGTTATAACAAAAAGTACAAAGAGAGTATAGCACTATTAAAAATGGACAAACATGCCATGAAAATTTAAAGAAACCAGTGACCACAAAGGGTATATGGCTGTAATTGGACCAACAATCGGGGAGTAGTTTCAAGAGTGCGAAGAGATAACTTAAACACAAAACCAGCAAGCATCACATTTTTTTAAGCAAATTGTTGAAAAATATTAACGCATGTATACGAAGACATGGAAATAAATTATAACGTTTTGGTAATAACTACAAATTAATCATGGATGAAGATTTGTCAATGTTATGCGGGGAAGAGATGAGTTGTCGTAGAACCCTGCCTTAGAAGATTCCTGGGGTGCAGAACATGGAGTAATTTGCATCCTTCAGCAAAATTTGAAGCCTCGATTATCGTTGCCAACAATAAAAAAATCAAGATTCTTAGTAATGAGTAATGACAACTATTGTTTAAAAAAATTGCAGCATAGTCAATGGTGAAAGGTCTTGGAACTAGGGTCGCATTCTACAGCTGCTCTTTCAGCAAGGAGTGTCCACACATTTGTGCATCAGTATATCAGTATATCAGTATATATATATATATATATATATATATATATATATATATATATATATATATATATATATATTATTAAAGTTGGAATTCATAAGCGTACTATCACTAAGACAAACAAATCTTACGTTCGAAGAATGATGATAAAGATATTAATATATTATTCAATAACTAAATGTTTGACAGGAAAATTTAAATTCAAAGATTAGAGTAATGTATTTTTAGACTCAACCAACTTGCTCATGTGCATTAATATTAATATTAAGCATGTTTATTCTAGATGGAGTTAAGTTAAATGTGTAACATGTCAAAGTTTTTCTTAAAGTTATAGAGAGTGTTTAAGTCTAACCATTTATTTTTGAATTTATGAGAATTTTAACTTTTTATTTATTTTTTCTTTAAATTTTCTTTATATCATTTAGATATTTAAATTTTGAAGCTATTTATTTTTTGAATACTTTGTTTTTTTTTCTTTCTTTTGGTTGTAACATTAAACTCAACATTTAATATTTGGTAAAGAGTTAGAATTGAAAATTACACTTTAAATTTCTTCATTTAAAACCATAATGATTCAAATACAATGATTTTATTGTGTCTTGACCTACTTGTGTCACATACAAGAGCTCACTCATGCAAAAAAATATATTATATAAATTTTCTCTCCTATGAAACACATGTCCTTCACATTATGTGATGCTGCTCAAGTAAGGAAAATTTTCTTTACATGAGGGAACGAGCTCCATCAAGAGATGTTCATGGAGTGATATATAATTAGTGATATCCATTTTGTGGTTATTATATATATATATATATATATATATATATATGGATTAGTGGGCATTTAATCCAACATAGTGACTATCATTATGAGAAAACTTCGTTTGAATTGACTTTCGTATTCCACCAGTAATATTTCATTCATAAATAAACCAATTACAATTTACTAACTAATTAAAGTTGAGTGTTCGTGAATGGTGGATGTATGCGTTGAATTGTCAAACTACGTTAAAATTGAGTATGTGTTTATTTGTTTTCTCTTAAGTGAGTGTACTTTTGTCGAAAAAGATTATTTTTTTATTGAGGATTCTCATAAGTGACATTATAGGTGAGGTTCTAATTAAGGAAAGAGATGAACAATTTAGCATGTTGATTAGAGTCAACATTGTGTCTTTGAAGAGAGTGTGATGGTGGAAGTGTAATGGGTCTAGCTTGGTTGGTGTGACCATGTTGATGATGGATTCCACCTTGAATAGCGGCAAATTATGGGTGACAATGAAGTTATCGACAACAAGTATGAGGTGCAATGTGGTAACTAATGACAGAAAAAGTAATAAACTATTATAAAAATGTTGAATTAATATAAATGTTTACATCAAGACTTAATAATTTCTTTCGAATATTAAGGCTTAAGTAGTTGTGTGTCTTCGTCTGGTGTGTAATTAGTTGTTGATATGTTAAGTTGAGAGAGCTTATAATTTTATCTTTGTGAAAATATTTGTTTCAAGGATGTAGATGCTAAGTTGTGAACCACATGTTAAATTGAATTATTTGTCGTTATGTAAATGTGAAAATTGTGTGATTTATGTTCTAAAATATAAGATTTGTGTTAAAAAATTAGTAAGAAAATAAAAATGAATTATTTCTTAACAAAAATATTTATGTAAAAATATGAATTAATAATTAGTATTAATAGTAATAATTTAAAAAATAAATAGAAATAAAATTAATAAATGAGGTAAAATTTTCATTTACACACAATAATTACAAATTTATCACTTCAAACTTTCTTTAAAAATTCACTCAAATCCATCTCATGCACAATTTTATCGCTGTAAACCTTGTCCAGAAATCTTCAAATGAAGTGTACCAAATACCCCAAATGTATTGTGAATTTGATTAAAATCTAATTATCAGGAATATTATTCATCATAATATTTTTAATAGTTTCCTTTAATGTCCTTAAATTGCTGGGAAAATCGACTGTTGTCAAATACAAGTTAATCCCAAATCTAACCATCAGGTTGAAAAGTCTGAACTCATGGGGAGTTTTTAATCATATAAATGGTGTTCCCCGTTAAGTTTTCCAATAAAATAGAAGAGAATAAGAAAAAAAATGCCGATAACTTAATTTTCAAAGGGAAAAGAGAAAACAAAACTATTTTCACAACTTATTTTAAAATTTATGATCAGGTTAAAATAAATTTAACAGCAAAACAACTTTCTTTCTAATTACTTTCTGCTTTTTACTTTTCGATTACTTTTTCTTAATGTTTGAGATTTATTATGAAATTACTTTTATAATGTTTTAAACGATAGGTTCTTGACTATTTTTTCACAATGTTTGTTGTCTAACAACTTAGTTATCTTTTATAAGTGTGGAGGAGGTGCTTTTAGCTAAGAAGGGGGTGCCAATAAGAATTTGTAGGCTTGTTTCTAAGTTGGTAGTATGTTCGAAAATTTGAAGCCCAAATATCTTTTTAGGCTTATAGAACTTAGAGAGAGAAGGGATTGGATGGAAGGGCTAAATAAAACATTCTTTTAAGAACATTTTGTGATTTAACTAAAATTTATTAAAAACCAGAAAAAATAGTTTATTACAATTTACACATCATATTTAATGGATTTCTTCTTCAATTTCTTCTTTTATTTTTTCATTTCGTAATAAATTTTAATTAATAAAAAAAGTGTCTTAGTAGTTTCATTGGATGTTTCCTGTTTTTGTTTCATAAAGAAGGCTTCAGTGTCCCTAGTAACATAATTGATTTCTTGAGGGTACTTTTCTTTCCATTTGTATTGATTATGGTGATTAGATAATCTTAGATAGATAGAAGTTGATTAAACAAGTTTTTTATTATTATTTAAAAATTATCTTTAATTTTAAGAAGCTTTCTTCAATTACAGTTCAATGAAGTAAATAAAAAAAGTAAAAATATAAAATTAGATATTTGTAGATGGTTTCCACAATATTGACATAATAGTCAATTTCACAACTCTGAGTATGATAGTTTTTAATGGTTTTAATATCATTTTAATATATAAGTTTATACCTAACTCAATTATAATAAATTAACTTTAAAATAAAAATTGTATCCATTTATTTATGTATTATAATTTTTTTTATTAAAGTAGGAATTCTAATATATAGAAAATTGGATTTGCCCCGAAAAGAAAACATCAAATGATATGAAAACATCAAGCGATATGAAAATATTATGAACGAAAAAATAGGCGATGGAAATTTTATGTGACATTTCACATGCTAGCCTTTGACTTTCATTAGTATAACTCTTATTATTTATTCTCAAATTTTATCTTTTAATATTATTTTATTATACATGTTATATTTTTTTACAGATTTTCAATATTTTCTACAATATTTTCAGAAATATATATATTAATTTTATTGTTTCGTCTGTTATCAATTTGTTTTGGTTGTTTTTCTTTCATAAGCATTATTTCTTATTACATTTTTTTCTACTTATTTATAACTAGTTATTTTTCAATAGTTCTTTTTACAGATTATTCTATTACACATTTGAATTTTTACTTTTCAATTTCTTAAAAATTTGTCTCGTAATAATTTTCAAATTATACTTTTATATAACAATAATTTGTACACGTTTGAAATAATTTCTCATGACTTTTTGAAACACATATTCACTATCCCAACAAGGACGTGTTTGTGTTTTCTGTGGTACACAAATAAATCGAAATATTTACGAAATATCATCGAAAGATATGTGAATGGTGGTGTAATCAGCACATGTTTTATAAATCTTGGAAATATTATTAATACGATGGATTAACTTTTAAAATAAGTGTAATTTTATACTAATCTAATATCAATAACAAGTTTATTTTTGTAAAATTGTGATTTTCATTTATTTTCTTTACTAACTCTTCTTGATTCCTGTAAAAAAAAAACTAAAACGACAATATTATAAAATGGACCTAGTTGAATGGGTTGAATTTAAGGTATGGAGGTGCAGGAAGAAACAGTCCAAAACTTGCATAAGTCTTAACCCAAACCAATTGGGTTTGGGACTTTTCTTTATCCAGTCTAAAGAAGTAATTTCTTCCTCCACCTCCACATTGTGTTCCTGCACATCCATAATTTTTATTACTCCAAAATTACCCTCGAGCAAAAGATGGAAGATTTTTTTTTTTTAATTTTCAAATAGTATAATCCATATATCTTTCGAAATTTAAAATTCGAAATACAATTTTGTATTTTTAATTTTAAAGTTTGAAATGTTCCGAATTTTAAAATACTGTAATTCAAATTCAAAATTTTAAAAGATATGTAAAAAAATAAATTTCAAAAATATAAAATTTAGAATATAATTTTATATATTAAATTCTTCAAAATGCATTTTCAAATCTATTCAAAATTTAAAATTTATAAAAAAAATAAAATAAAAGGTGGAAGAGTTACAGGAAGAATATTATATTTTTAGAATTTGAGGTGGTTGGATTCATACATCAAGATTGACACAACCCACTTTGGGTGTTACTTCAAGTCTCGAATCACGCCACCACTATGCTTAATTTTATCATAAATCCTAACATTTCAAGTAACCAACTTCGAAATGGAACACTACAAAGAAAACCTAAACTTTGCTTCACAAAAAAGTACCAAATTTGGCTACCGTTGGTGTTAAAAAATTTAGCAACCACGAAAAGAAGAACTTAAAACAACAAACCCAATCAACGTGAATGGGTTTTAAACTTTTGTTCCTCTTCTAGGGTGTTCTAGTTAAGAGCAGTGGCAAAAAATAGAGGAAGTTGAGTTTTGTCACCAACCAAACCACAAAACAAAATTTGGAAACGAGTTTTTTTAATGCTTAGGGGACCATTATACACCGTGAATAAAGAGTTTGCGCGAATTCACATGATGAGTAGTGTGCAGTTAATGTTGACATTTTTTAAACAAATATCACTGATTAAAAAGAAATATAAAATGTCATTTAAAAGAAATCACAGTTCATGTGATTACAAAGAAAACCAGACCAGTTGACATTTGGTTTGAAAAAACATTTTTTATTTATTTTCCACATATATAAATATATTGTATGATTTAAAAAATTGTTTGGTTTTAATTGTTTTCATTTTTTATTTTCTCTTTTACTACAAATAAAGCTAATGCTTGTTTGTTATGAAAGAGTTGTTTTATTAAAAAATAAAAAATGCTTATAATATATATGTTCTTTTGACTTCTGTTTAATTAAATAAAACGTTAATGTTATTTGTTTATGAGGTTCAAACACTTATCTTAAATGACGTATGCGTATCGGACATACGTATCGGTGTCGACACTCATGCGTATCTGAAATGTTTAATTCAAAAAATATTTGTTGGACTTTTGGAAATTATAGTACCGTTCTAACACAATTTTAAAAGGTATAAATACAATAATTTTCTAAAAACTCAAATTTATTGTATAAATTTTTATTATAATTATAAAATTAAGGAACAAATTATTTTGAATCCATCACGAAAAATATCTTCATGCTCCCAAAAGAATCTCAAACATACTTTTGCACATAAATATTTATTTTCAATTTATATAATTCAAAATTATATAATATATAGATCTGTATCTCCGTGTCCTATATTTTAAAGGTGTTCGTATCCGTATTGTGTCAGTATATATATTTGTATCTGTGCTACCTAGCTATTTGTTGTTTATCTATTTAATAAATGGATGGTGAAATTCCAATGGAAACATTGGAGAAAACAATTGGCAATTGCACTGCATGAAGAACAAAACCTTATAATGAAAAAAATGATAGATTCGCAACGGTGAGAACATAACGTGATGCTATGGTGGTTGGGTTTGAAATTCCGCAGTTGAAAAAGGAAAGGACGCATTCTTTATTCTGATTTAAAATTCAAACGACTAGCTTGGGTGCAAAAAGTAGAAGAAAAGCTTTCCTTACAAAGAGTGGTAAGTAAAGTTAATTATTGCTTCAAGAGTATGGATTCAAGACCAACTACTACTACCCAAACTCAACATTTAAATGCACCAATGCTAAGAGGAATATAGAGTGGGCCTATAAAACATAGTTCAAACTTTAGATTTTATAAATATTTGTGATTAAAAACTATTAAAATTATAGTAACACGAATCTTCAAGGCTATGAGTACCTCTTCTTTCCCAAACGGAAATAATAACGTTAAACCTTTTTTTTTTCCACTTTGTGTATGTCTGATGTGGTAGCCGTTGTTGGTGTCTTCCAGGCAAAAAAAGTGTTCTACCTTTTTGTTGCTGGGAAGATGATGATGCATGGATGTAAGACAACAATGGAGCTAATAGGGTGGTTCTTGGGTGAGTCTATAGGACCTTTGTTCTCACCACTCACTTTCCAGTTCAATTAAAAATGTATTACATTTAAATTTAAACCAAGAACTATCAATTCACAATTCTATTTATATTCAAATATATACCTAATTCAACTGTTTTATTCATTGCACAGGAAACTTCTATTCCTCCTTTCAATTAATGATATTCCTTTTTATGAAAAAATTGTACTTGAATTTTATTAATACTAGGCAGAGACAAGCACTTAGTGTCTCTCTACTTTTTTAAATAAAAATAAAAGAAGAAGAAAAATAATATAGTTGGATGGCAGGAAAGAAAGAAATTAATAATATGAGAATAATAAGACGATTACTGTATAATTTAAAAGAGAATAATACAAATTTAAAAAGTGAGTAAAATATACAATTATAAAAGACTCCAGCATGCAAAATCTTGTCAAGCTATATATTCTATTTGTATGCAACAAATCGAGATACTAAATTTTGTTTGTGAAAGTACTCTTGCCTATTAGCATTAGCATGTGTATTTAGATACTAATTTGCTTTATTTAAAATTGTAATTAAAGTGCATTGCAAGTTATTTATGAAATGCAGATAAAATTACAAAATATGAATTAAAAACATATAACGAAAAAGGTTTGTAAATTATAAGAGATATTCACAAATAGTTTTAATAATAAAAATTTAAAAATGGATTAAAAAAACGTAAAGAATTTAAAGTATTGAAAGTTTGTAAGAATATTTTATATTTTAACGTTTTAAATTTAGTACATTAAAATTGCAATAAAAATAAATGCTGATAACATATAAATATTTTGAGGGAATTTTTAAAATATAATTAGTACATTTTTAAGTTTAAAGTATAGAGAGAGTAATTATTAACAGTATAAAAAGTAATAAAAAATTATATCGAGATGCATATAATAGTAATTACTAAACAGAAATTAGAAAGCATAATATATATTGGGAATAACAGAAAAAAGTCAAACAAGTTTAAATTGTTTAGTATTATTTTTGAACATGGCCACAAATTTGAGTTACTCTGAGAGCGAAAGCCAGAGAGACGTTGGTATGTCATGGGGCATTCCACACTTCAAATTTGGAACAACAGTGAGAGAGAGAGAGAGTGTAAGAAACCACGACAACTGTTCAGTGACACAATAACCTTTTCCCCAAAAGCTACATTGTTCTTCATTCCATCGTCTTTTCCACGATGCTGTGTTCACAGCAACCTCAACGGTCCCTTCATACACGATAATCTATAAAACCCACCTCCCAACTTCCTTTGTTTTTCAAACTCCTTCTCTGTTACGGCAGAAAACTGTTACTGTCGCTGTGTTGGGTCATGTTGGAGGAGAGTGAGCCATCATTGGGGTGATTTTAGTTCAAAAAGCAAAGCTTTTCTGCTGAGGGAAAGTTGTTCAAGATGGAGGCTTTATGCAACAAGGGTGAAAATTTTCAGAAGAAAAAAGACGGGTTTCCTTCTTCTGCCAGTGTTTCAGCTCAAGAACTCAAAGGGTGTGCTTCTCCTCCTCTTGGTTGGCCTATTCGGAAGGCTGCACTCTCCAAATGCCGCAAATCAGATGAGAAAGAAAATGAACCTGTTTCTCTCTTGGAAGATAAAAAATTTACCAGCATCAGTTCTAAAATGCCAGGTAAGTTGGGACTAGAATATTTGGAGTACTGACAGACTGCAAAAAGTTTAAAAATTCACACAAGTTTTGAATTCCGTTGATTCTATGAAGGCTGGAAAAATATTGAAAGACTATTATTAACACCTAGGTGGGTTTAGTTGTTAATATTCATTTGGTTGTCGTCTAACTACTGGGAAATAATGTTGGATCAGGAATCGATGCAATGAAGGAAAGGTTTGCAAAATTACTGCTTGGGGAAGATATGTCAGGATCTGGGAAAGGAGTCTGCAGTGCTTTGGCCATCTCAAATGCCGTTACAAATCTTTGTGGTATGCTTTGTCTGTAACACAAGCTGGATTGGCAAAATTTTCAAAATTTCCTTTATCGTTTGAATTTAAATGTTGTTGTAATGATCTTTACAATTCGAATTTAATGCAACTTGTAGCCACTGTATTTGGGCAATTATGGAGACTAGAACCTGTTCCTTGTGAAAAGAAAGAAATGTGGCGGAGGGAGATGGAATGGCTTCTTAGTGTTAGTGATCACATTGTTGAGTTAATACCTTCTTGGCAGACATTTCCAGATGGAAGTAAGCTAGAGGTACAATTGGATTGAATGCTCATATATGACTTCAATTTTCTTTTCAATAAAGAGCTCTCTACTTTGTATGTAACTAAAACTAAAACAGGTATTGCGATTGTGATGTTTATATATGGTGCATTCTATAGGTAATGACTTGCAGACCAAGGTCAGACCTTTTTATGAATCTTCCAGCTCTGCGCAAACTCGACAACATGCTTCTTGTGAGTGTTGAATCTTATTCTTTCATGGTGTGCTAGTAGAGTAGTAGATGGTAGAGAAATTGCTGACACTCGTGTAAACTTATCTTCATAACAGGAAATTTTAGATAGTTGCAAAGATATGGAGTTTTGGTATGTTGACCAAGGAATTGTAGCCCAAGATGCAGAGGGTTCAGCTTCATTTTGCAAAAGAATTCAGCGACAAGAGGATAAGTGGTGGCTCCCTGTACCTCGTGTGCCCCCTGCCGGCCTCAGTGAGAACTCGAGAAAGCAGTTGAATCACACAAGAGAATGTGCAAGTCAAATTCTAAAAGCTGCCATGGCTATCAACAACGGTGCTTTAGCTGAAATGGCAGTTCCTGAGTCATACTTGGAAACCCTTCCCAAGGTATGATTATTTTCCTCATAAATAGAAGTTGATGTTATTATATGGTTTAGACAAATGATAAAAAAAATAGTATGGAATTGATGATATTTCTGGGCATTGCAAAGTGAGTTTAATTTTTATATACTCCTAGTGTGTAAATTTGTTTAGTGTCAACCACTTTCAAAGTACTTATCACACATTTATGATTAGATAACAACTTAAAGAACTTTTAGGTAATCACTCTGTCACGATATTCTAATTAAATTCCACTGCAAGTTTACCAAGGAAACGTTCATAGAACGTGTAAACAGCTTTGTTTGATCATGAGCTTAAAAAACATGTGTTATTCTTCTAAAATATACTATACTATATGCATTGCTAAAATCTATCTGCTCACTTATATGACATTGTGGTGAAATTTGATTGGTTTTCGCAAAGGGTTTTTTTCCAACATAGTTGATTTCTTGTTAAACTTTCAGAATGGAAGAACTTGTTTGGGGGATTTTATTTACCATTACATTACATCAGAGAAATTCTCTCCAGAGTGTCTTCTTGACTGCCTAGACCTATCCTCCGAGCATGTGGCACTTGAGATTGCAAACCGTGTTGAAGCCTCAATGTATGTGTGGCGTAGAAGAGCTAACTCTAAACCCCCACCTAATCCTAACCGTTCAACTACAAAGTCATCGTGGGAAATTGTGAAGGACTTCATGGCTGACGGAGATAAGAGAGAACTACTAGCAGAAAGAGCTGAAAATGTCCTACTTTCACTGAAGCAGAAATTTCCTGGTCTAACTCAAACTACCTTGGATACCAGCAAGATTCAGTGCAACAAGGTTCCATGCTTCTATTTCCTTATTTTCATCTAGTTTTTGCAATCTTTATCTCAAAGCCTTTCACATTAACAAATCTTATTTCATTTGAAAACATTCAGGATGTTGGAAAATCCATACTAGAGAGTTATTCAAGAGTTTTGGAGAGCATGGCATTTAACATTGTAGCTCGCATAGACGATCTGCTGTATGTGGATGACTTGACTAAACATTCAGATAGGTTTCCATTGGTTCCAATGACAGTGTCTGTCTCAGGCACTCCTCACAAAGCAGTTGGCACACCAAGCTTTTCAGTGGCACCACCACTAATTAGTCCTGCAAGGGGAGAGAGATCTCCTTTCCTCAACAACAACATTAACATTGACAATAACAATAAGAACATCAAACCTCAACGTCGAGGCTTTGGGGTGAGAAGAGTACTGTCAAATTATCTTGGTGCAGAATCAAAAGAAACAAAGAGTTTTAGCAATCCAGGTGTGTTGAATGGTTCAAACCCAAGCAGCAACAAAGCAGAAAAGAAGGCACATGCCATGAATGAGAAGACAAAATGAGTGGTGAGGTTTTACAGTAAAACAACCATCTCCTTGTATCATTTATTGGCAGCATCTGTTTGTTGAGTCCTAAAGATGTTGTTAGTTGAGAATAGAAATGTGAAGTTGTTGTGTTTATTATTTGCAGTCTTTAGCTGAAATCTGACAGGGGTAAGTTGAGGACCAATTGTATCAATTAGAAGATTGTATTTAGTGTAGATCATTTATCTAATGTATTTAGAGGACATGCTTTTCAGTTATTCCTTCAAAATTATGTCTACTTGCCTTTTCTTCCATCAGATCAAGTGAATTTTCATACTAGTTTTTTTTTCAATTTTTATTAATCTGGTGTTTAGTATTTTGTAAAATCTTCTATTTTAGAAAATTAACAGGTTTTGATACGGTTGGTTTTTATTAGAAAGATTGAATAATATCAAAGGTCGTTGTAGTATAGTGGTGAGTATTTCCGCCTGTCACGCGGATGACCCGGGTTTGATCCCCGGCAACGGTGATATTTTTGTGCCTTTTTATGATACATCAATTGACTTAAACTTCTATAATTATTGAAATATAAATTTTATGCTCTATATTTCATTTTGTCATACTCTATACAGGTCAAATACACTGTGATTATAAAATTATTAAAATTGTTGACTAAAATAAGAGAATGGTAGAAACATAAATTATTGAAATTTTTTTTATAATAAAGTTTAATTTTAAAGTTCTTGATTACAAATTAACTAATCAATTGTCACAATTACCACCAGGTCCTCCAAATTGGAGAGAATATCCAAGGTCTCTCTGAAGATTACCGTAATAATTAACACGAAAACAGTTAGGTTTGTCAAAGTAGTTTTCTATTTGATACTTTTCAGGTCCATAATTTCTTCTTGTAGCATTCTCAACAAAGATGTACCTATAAAAGCTTGCATGAAAAAAGTTCTTATCAGGAAAATGTCCAGATCCCATTGGAGGACTAGGAGAACCTCGAGGAGTTAAAGTCCTTCCGCCCAACCCTACTTTATCCGCTGAACCCATATTGGAGAACAATTTTGATGGAAAGTATCCCATATAATAACCATCTCCACCTATCCACCAATTTTTGGTCAATGGGTCCTGAAAATGTATATACACAAATTCTTGTCAAGAATAATACCTCACCTCCATGTATCATACAATATTATATGAAAATTTATAACAAGAACATCACTTGAGTAATAACACTATCAAAACCAAAAATTGGTCCACCATAGGAAGATGAATTTGCCGTACGTGAACCAGGATAAAGTCCTCTATGAGTTTGAACGAAACCTGGACATCGAGTATTGTAGCATCCTGTCCTGTGATAATTATCTGACTGCATATTTTTTAACATCACTATAATATTTTGAGAAGTGAAGGATTCATGTTTTTAACAAAGGTTTCTTATGTTAACATAAAATGTAAACTAATAATGTGAAATTGAAAATATTTTGATGTTTATATAAATGAGTTTATCATATATATATATAAATATATATTTCGTACCGTCCATGAAGAGTACATATGGTATCTTTGTCACCGTGTAATTGTGGACACTCCTATAACAAAACTTGAGATTAAATATGTATTTTTTTTCTACATAATAAAATTAGTACAAATTAGGTAATTCTTTTACATATTTTTTTAAACAATAATATAATTGCAAAGATTAAAACTCACATGCCATCCAATACTAATTTTGTTATTAGTATCTATTGGTCCATTTTGGACCCATATATGAGAAAGCGACATTTGACCTTTGGTGACGGTAGGATTATAAACGCTATTTGTTCCAGAAACACTGTAATATGGGCCAAATTTTGAAGAAAGAGCTACCTCTGCAAGCTACAAAGTTCAATAGATAGACAAATTGAAGAATTAAACCTGTGATTTATAGAAATAAATCATGGAAATTTGAAATTTAGTTGAAGGAGACTACATACATGAACACCAGGAATATCTCGAAGGAAGATACTACTGTTTAACAATTTTTTTTCTCGAATGAGATCTTCTTTTGTTGTCCTTGGAATAGGAACAGTCCCTTTAGGACACTGATCTTTACGAAGTCCAAATATGGGTCCATTTGATAAATTTTTCACTCTTGTTCTTGCAGTTGATTTTTGAAAACTAGGTTTTTTCTGTAAGTAAACAACAAACATAAATATTAAAATTAAAAGTGTATTGAAAGAAATATTAAAAGTTTTTCACATTGAAAACTAATTAGAGAAACTTATATACCTGGAGTTTATGATTTTGAAGTAAAGGATGATCAAAGGCCGGTTGTTTATTAATATCAATGCAGTCAACAACGTTGCCATACTCTGTCTAACAATTTAGAAAACCATACAAATAAAAAAAATTGTTAATCAATATAACGAGACTAAGATTAAAAAAAAAGCATAAGGTAATTTATTAGAAGATTATAAAATACATTAATAGTTTTGATAGGAGACTTATTAATGAGCTTTAGTTGTCGTTCCAGTTCCAAATCTTCTTTGAGCACATTTTCAATACCATAAACTACAAGGATAACACCAATGCTCACCAAACACAAAACAATGATCAATGTCCTGATCATATTTTCAAGATTCTATTGTCAATTGCTTACTCATACCTCACCTTACATGTCACTATTTAAAGTTAAATAAAAATGTCATATTTAGTATAGAGCATTTATTGTTATGAATAAATATATTAAATGTAAAGTTTAACATTCAATACCATTAAATGTTATATTTATTATATTATTTAAGGGTAATAAAGAAGCGTAGTAAATATTTAACTTTTAAGAAAATTATGATTAAAATAATTATTTAAATTTAAATATTTTTCAGTAAAACTTGTTCATGACCAACTAGCTAGTACCTAATAAGGCTCTTGCATCACTTATCTTGGAGTCTCTCTGTTCCAAGTGGCGTGACTTCCTTTATTTCTATAAGATTTCTTCATCCCTTCCTCTTTTATCTTTTTTACGCCTCCTTCCATTCCATATATGTCTTCTTCTAATATTTAATTTGTTCTTTGCTTTGTTCTTCTTCTTTACTTATTCCTTATCTTAATTTTCGCTGCATCATTTGTCACCTTATAATTGTCTTTTTCTCTTTGTTCTTCTGAAGTGAACATTCACACTTACTTAACCACTTGGTGTGAGGGAATGAGACAATAATTGTTACCAGTTTAACAATTGATTTCTTCCTTCAGTTGCTCTCTCCTTTCTCCCGTTGTTCGAACTTCGACTCTCCATCGAGAGTGCACTTGCAAAAGGTTATCTGACATTCAAGTAAGTATTCGGTATTCAGACAGAATAAATGTTATAATAGTGACATACTTTTGTCTGTTGCATCTATTTGCAATATCTCATTGACCATTTTCCTATTAGACCTAGATTAAGGTGTGTGCCATGATTAATATTCATATTATCTAATTTTCTATATGATTTAATCATTGTTAACATATGCAAATACGTTCAATCCAAAACAAAACTTATTAATATATTTTGATAATCTAAGGCGATAAAAATAAATAATTAACTATATTAAAAGCCTTAAAAAATGTGTTGGTATCATAACTAGCTGTCTTGAGATTATGCATAGTTAAAACTAACCATAGCATGTTAAATGTCATATAACTGTTTAGTATTATAATTGAAACTTCAATATTTTGATAGTGAAATATATTTCATGCAAGTAAAATTGGATACACAATAAAATACATTATATCAAGTTAAATCATTTTTAGACTAAATTTGGTAATACCTAAAATTATATCTGATTTTTCTTGAAAGATCTAATCCATTTATTTATCATATCATATTAATTTTATATATGTATATATAGATTTTATGAAAGTATGACTCGATAGTTTATAATAATTAAACACCATAACAGATAAATGTATTACAGTTCATAAAAATAGTATTTTTGCAGAAAAAATCCTTAAATAAGACAAAAATTTATATTTCAATACAATAATAAGTTTAAGGTTACTCTTGTGTAAAAGAATGAAAAGAAAAAATGCGCCGTTGCCGGGGATCGAACCCGGGTCGTCCGTGACAGGCGGAATTACTCACCACTATGACTTTTGATATTATTTAAGCTTTTTAATAAAAACCCAGCAGTACCAGAAACTGTTAATTTTCTAAAAATGAGGATTTTACAAAATATTAAACACCATATTAATAAAAATTGAAAAAAAAATTAGAATGGAAATTCACACTTGATCTGATGGAAGAAAAACCTAACTCAACCCCATAAAACCGGCTAATAAGATTGAGGTTTGCACCCACTTATATACAATGAAAGACTCTAATCTCTAGTCGATGTGGGATCTCCAACAATGTTGGAAAAACCCTTTTCCCAAAACGAATCAAATTTCACCACAATGTCATATAAGTGAGCAGATAGATTTTAGCAATGCATATAGTATATTATATTTTAGAAGAATGACACATTGTTTCTTTAAGCTCATGATCAAACAAAGCTCTTTACACGTTCTATGAACGTTTCCTTGGTAAACTTGCAGAGAAATTTAATTAAAATATCGTGACAGAGTGATTGTCTAATAGTTCTTTAAGTTGTCATCTAATCAGAAATGTGTGATAAGTACTTTGCGATGTCCAGAAATACCATCAATTCCATATTATTTTTTTTATCATTTGTCTAAATCATATAATAACATCAACTGCTTCTATTTATGTGGAAAATAATCATACCTTGGGAAGGGTTTCCAAGTATGACACTGGAAATTTCATTTCAGCTAAAGCACCGTTGTTGATAGCCATGGCAGCTTTTAGAATTTGGCTTGCAGATTATCTTGTGTGATTCAACTGCTTTCTCGAATTCTTGTCGCTGAATAGTTTTGCAAAATGAAGCTGAACCCTCTGCATCTTGGGCTACAATTCCTTGGTCAACATACCAAAACTCCATATCTTTGCAACTATCTAAAACTTCCTGTTATGTTTAAAGTTTAATCCTGGTTGCATGATAAACTCATTGTTAATCAAAGCCATCTTTGGGGGTAGTTTCAACATTATCTAAGCATCTTGATTGGCAACTTTAGAGTATACATACAAGTTTTGGAAATACTTCTTAAATTTGTCTTTATCACTGAATAAATTAACTGCAACATGAAGCAAATTTTAGTAGCTAAAGTAATTAAGATCCTAGTTCTTTGTTCCTAGTCCAAAACAAATCCTAAGAACAAGTTTAGAGAGTGACATAATAGTTTAGGGTTTAGGGTCACTATTTTAATTTGTTAATTATTTTAATTTGTAAGATAATTTTTTCTAAAATTGTATTTCATAATAAGGGATGATACTTTGGAACCCATAAAGTAACATATATGTACTACATAGTGTATTTATTTTATTTTAGGTGATGATATTTTGACACCCTGTTCCATTTTACATGAACAACAAAATATTAATATTTGTAATAAAAAAAATTAAAAAAAGAAAAAATCTCCTTAATGAAAATATAGACAAAATACAAAATATTAAAATAATTTTTAAAATTAAAAAAATTAAAATATTAATATTTAGTTAGATGTCAATTTTTTTTTAAACTTAAAATACCAATATATATTATTATATTATTAAAATGGTTGTTAAGTGAGAGTAATTTTTTTGTGTGTATCAAAATTATTGATTTTGTTTCATAATATATTTAATTATTTGGATAAAAAATTATAACTTTTTTTATGTTATATTGATACATTGTATATTTGATATTTTTTTTTGTAGAAAAAACTTTTTATATTATTTAAAGAACTTAAAAATTAAAAAGATAACTATTTATTATATATTTAATTATAAAAAAAGTGATGTGTTTACGCAACCAACTAAACAAAAAAAAGGTAAAAAGGAAGATTATGTTAAAGGAAAATAATTATATGTTATACTTATATTTGATCGTTTTGTTTAATATGAAAATCGCGTCTTATGCATATGTGTGGGTGAGTGAGTATGTTTGGGTGAGAGTGTGTGATTTTAAATTGATACTACTACATTTTATATTCTACAATATACACTAGGACATATATCTTGAATAATACTTTCTGAATTATGAAATTATTAAAATTGTTGAGAAAAATAAGGCAATGGTAGAATCATAAATGATTAAAAATATAATCATAATAAAATATAACTTTAAAGTTTATTACTAAAAATTAACTAATCAATTTCCACAATTACCACCAGGTCCTCCAAATTGGAGAGTATATCCAAATTTTTTTTGAAGTTTACCATAATAACTAACACCAAAACATTTAGGATGGTCAATGTAGTTTTCTATTTGATATTTTTCAGGTCCAAAATCTCTTGTAAGATTCTCAACATTGATCCACTTATAAAAACTTGCATGATAGAAGTTCTCATCAGGAAAATGTCCAGATCCCATGGGAGGACTAGGAGAACCTTTAGGAGTTAAAGTCCTTCCACCAAACCCTACTTTATCCGCTGAATTCATATTGGAGAACAATTTTGCTGGAAAATATCCCATAAAATGACCTTTTTCACCTATCCACCAGTTTTTGGTCACTGGGTCCTGAAAATGTATGTACACAAATTTTTGTCAAAAATAATATCCCACATTCATGTATTATACAATATTACATGAAAATATATAACAAGAACATCACCTGAGTAATAGAACTATCAAATCCAAAAACTGGTCCACCATAAGAAGATACATTTTTCAGACGTGCACCAGGATACATATTTTTATGAATTTGAACAAAACCTGGACATCGAATATTGTAGCATCCCGTCTTCCGATAATTATCTCTCTGTATATTAGAAACATTACAGTAATTATTTAATAAGTGAAGGATTTTTTTTTTCACAAATGCTAAGATAACATAATTTTTTTTTAACAGCACTAAGATAACATAAAGTGAAAACTAGTAATGTGAAATTGGGAGCATTTGATGTTCATATAAATAAGTTTATCATATATATATATATAAATATAAATATAAATTATGATATCTTTTCGTACCGTCCATGATGTGTATACATGGCTATCTTGATCACCGTATAATTCTGGACATACCTATACCAAAATTTGAGATTAGATGGGTATCCTTTTCTAGAAAATTACTTCCTGCACCTAATAAAATATAAACCAGCACTCGTTGTTCACATGAAATAAATGCTCTTGGAGATGTAGATAAAATTACATTTAAGATTTTATTTTCTAGAACACGTTTTTGGATTTTAATTTCTGAAATACTTTTGTGGTTTTTAGAATTTTTTTATGGAATAAATTTCTGCTTTTTTTTTTTGGAATTTATTTTCTAGAATGTACTTTTTTCTAGAATGGGGTTTTGATTTTTCAATTCTATTCTGAAATTGCATTCCTGGAACATAAAAATCTATTTCATATTTTGAACATTTTTTTTTCAATTTTAAATTTTAAATTTCAGAATGGATTGAATGCAAATAACAATTTATAAGATGCAAGAAAAAATTGCCTTTTTTTTTTCTATACCATGAAATTACTATAAATTATTTTTTTCATATTTTTTTAAACAATAATATAATTGCATAGATTAGAACTCACATGCCATCCGATACTAATTTTGTTATTAGTATCTACTGGTCCATTTTGAACCCACATATGAGAAAGAGACATTTGACCCTTAGCAGTTACTCTAGGATTATAAACGCTATTCATTCCGAAAATGCTATAGTATGGGCCAAACTTGGAAGAAATAGCTATCTCTGCAACCTACAAAGTTCAAAAATTGAAGAATTAAAACACGATGTAATTTATAGAAATAAATCATGGAAATTTGAAATTTAGTCAAAGGAGACAACATACATGAACACCAGGGATATCTTCAAGGAAGATACTACTAGTTAGTGAATTTTTCTCTTCAATAAGATCTTTTTTTGTTGTTCTCAGAATAGGAACAGTCCCTTTAGGACACCGATCTTTATGAAGTCCAAATATAGATCTATGTGATAAATTCTTCACACTTCTTTTTTCAATTGGTTTTTGAAAGCTAGGTTTTTTCTGTAATTAAACAACACAAATAAATATTGAAATTAAGAGTGCATTGAAAGAAATATTGAATTTTCCATGTTTGATTAAAAAAATTCATTTACTTGGAGTTTGTGATTTTAAGTAAAGGATGATCAAAGGCGGGTTGTTTGTTAATATCAATGCAATCAATCACGTCTCCATACTCTGTCTATAAATTTAGAACACCATATATATAAAAAAAATTGTTAATCAAATAATCTGATTGATTCAACAAAAGAAAGCATAAGGTACAAGATTATAAAATACATTAATAGTTTTGGTAGGAGACTTGCTAATGAGCTTTACTCGTCGTTCCAGTTCCAAATCTTCTTTCAGTACATTTTCAATACCATAAACTACAGGGTTAGTACCACTGCTCACCAAACACAAAATAAAGATCAATGTATTGATCATATTTTCAGGATTCTATTCTCAATTGCTTAGAGATATCTCACCTTACATGTCACTATTTAAAGTTAGATAATTTATTGTTATTATAAATATATTAAATGTAAAGTTTAACATTCAATACCATTAAATGTGATCTTTATTATGATATTTAAGGATAATAAATAATTTAGGAAATATAATTGTTGTTATTTAAAGTGTCACTTTAATTAAGATGTAAAGTTGTATAGTAATATCTAGAATTTTTTTATAAAAAATATAACTTATGAAATATTTAACTTCTAAACAAATCATGATTAAAAAAATAAATTTAAACTATTTTCAATAAAACTGTTCATGGACTTGTTTGACAAAATTAACTAATAAACTATATGCTAGTTAGTACCTGATCAGCTTATAGTTATAGTTGATAAAATATAGTTACATAGATTTTATTATTTAACTAGAATTTGTGTTTTTAAGCCAACACTACAAGAAAAATTCAATTTATCTATGGAAGAATTTCATAGGTAATACCCACTCAATTGTAATTAAAGTATCGAATCTAAGTTTTTTGAAAAAATGTCCAAAGAAGTTTTAATCATTACACTAGTCAAGTTTTATTATAACATTGTGATTATTATTATACTTATTAATAAAATTATCAATGTTAATATAATTAATATTATTAAAAATTCTCAATATTAATAAAAATTCTTAATATTATTAAATATTATTATTATTATTTGTGATTTTATAATTAATTATATTATAATAATATTTTTAATATTATGTATATAATTATTATGATAATTGTAACCCTGTGAATAAAAACCAAGAGCCCTTGCCCCATCATTTTCCTCTTTACCTTTTTTTCCTACTTTCTCTCTACCCACTTCTCTCATCTCCCTTCTCTCTTCATTTTCTCTCTCATACCTCATCTATTCCAAAATCTGATTACGCCATGTTGTAGATGAGGAGTCAGACTACATTTCTACCCGATCAGATCTTCAAACAGAGTAAGTTCATTTTTGCTCTAGAGATCCTTTGTTCTATATTTTTCCTTAGGATTTAGTCATCAATCTTGGTGGGGTCAGTTGAGAAGTTTAATCCTCTCAACTTATTCTACTATATACTGAATTTTTGTTATGTTTGAATAACTTACATTAGGCCCGTAAATTTTGAAGCTTATCTAGACTGTGGGGAATAAAATTCTAGAAGTTGCTTGGAAAGCAAACAATTAAGGTAAGAGAAGCTAACTTTAACTCTCAATAATACCCTAGGCTAGGAGATCTGAATATTGAGGGGACATGATCCCAATATTCAATTTCTCTTCCAGGGATGTTGTTTGTTTATATATTGTGTGTTTGATTAGATATTATTTAAACTTTATAAATATTATATTTTGATAGTTTGAGAGTTAAATATTGTTTTTGATATTGGAAATGTTCTTGAATTATATGAATTTTTAAATGTTATGTGATTGAATGATATGTTTTATATATGAATGATGTGAATTGTATGAAATTGATGTCATACATTTGGGATAATGTATGAGTTGTTGTTTGATGGTACATTAAGTATGAAAAGTCTATGTTTAACGGAGATCCTCTGGCTTTACTGATGATCTAAGTCATGTAGATTAAGATATCAGGTGGTGAGAAGCTGAGAGGGAGTTCATACACATCGGGTCCCGCTGTAGACACTCGGTATTAGATGTTTGAACTTACCCTGATCCTTTCTATTGGATTCGCTAGTAATCTTTGGATCAGGTGTTAGTATCTGGTAGGGGCATACTTAATGAGTCTTCCGGAAGATGAAGTGGGATTGAAATGAAATCCAATGATTGTGATTGAAAATAGATCCATGTGTGGTCTATATGAATGATGAAATTGATATTGAAATTTTATATGACAATATTTAAAGAAATGTTTATAAATGATTTGTTTGATTGGTTATTTTTGCAAAAAAATAGATAAGATATAAAATTTCTTTTCACTAGCTTATCCTTACTTTTCTTGGTTGTTTTTGAACTGCGATGACGGTACTACGTACATGAGCAGATGATATTGCAGGTGTAGGAGGGTCTGAAGAGTTTTAGGGTGTTGACTTTGAAACTTATATTGTAAATATTTATATTTCTATATGTCCTAATCATGTATTAGAAATAAATTTTGTACGTAGAACATTTTAAATAGTTAGATGTATTTTCGGGGTGTTACAATAATAATTGGTAGGTAATAGAGATTCGTGGGTAATAGTTGGTAGGTAATAAAGATCCGTGGGTAAAAATTCGTAGGTAATAAGATCCGTGGGTAATAGTTGATAGGTAATGCTGAATTTACCTACGGATTAAAGTCCGTGGGTAAAATTTCGTAAATAATACTATATTTTTTTTGTAGTGAAAAGTATATTATTAAAAAAATTATATTATATGTCAATTGCTTAATAAATCTCACCTCACATATCAGTATTGGAAGTAAATAAAAATGTTTTATTTAATTATATTAAATGTAAGGTTGAAAATTCAATAGTATTAAATACTATATTTATTATATATTTAAGGGCAGAAAATAACGTACAAAATATTTAATTTCTGAAAAAGTTTACACTACCAGCAAGTTATTAAATAGAAACTAAATTTACAGACAAAAAAATAATTAATCACTAAATTAACTAAATTAAATATTAATTTAGAGACTAAAAAATTATTCGTATCTAAATTAGTTTCTAAATTGGTATATAAATTAGTTACCTAGGTTTTAACTACTAATATTTTAGATTCTATATTAGTCTCTAGAATATAAAGTAGTCAAAGTAGTTAAAATCTTGATAACTAATGGTTAGATATCAATTTAGAAACTATTTTCTAAATTTTTATTAATAATAGAAACTAATTTAAATACCAATGATTTTTTAAGTTTATAATAATTATTTTGATTTTAAAATTAATTTCTATTTAATAATTTTCTTATAATGTTATCATTAAAATATTTATTTAAATTTAAACATTTTCGATAAAAATTGTTCACGGATTTGTTTGGTAAAATTAGTTAATAAACTACATTTAGTTTATAAGTTTCAAGCTGATAAGTAATTTTATTATATTAGAACTGTTTTGATAAACTAGTGGATAAATATAAAATAATATTGTTCTATTCAAGAATATTTCAATTTTACACATATAGCTTTCATCTAGAGCATCTGTCCCTTTCTTCATTGTAAGGGTGTTTTTAACTTATAATTAGTTATTTATTTAAATTTTAACTAATATTATTTAATTCTTAAAATTTGAATTTTTTTTAACTGATTTTAAGTACAAATAGATATGTTCTTATTTTTACCTAAGTAGTTTTATAATTTCTCTTTTAATGATTAATATGACCTATAATCTATTATTTGGATAAGTTACATTTCCTTTCAATAGGAGATTAAACTAATTACCTATACACATCCCAAACTTAAGCCTTTCAAGATGAAGAACCTAATTGTACTTAGATTTTTTTATGAGTTAAACCTTAAAGTTTGTTATTTAATTAGTTCAAAACTAACTAATTTATTCTAAACAAGAAAGAAAAAAGATAAAATAATTTAAAAATGTATTAGGAGTTGAGACCCATAATATTTTGAAGGCATAATTGATCTTAGAACTGTTTTTTTTATAACTTATTAATTGAAATGTTAAAGCTTAAGTACTAGGTTATTAAACGAGACGTAAGCGTTAAAGCCTAAGACGGGCCGTATTGAGACCTATAAGCCTCCTCTACTCTTTATAGTGTTGTCTCAATCTGAGCTAGCAATCAAAGATGATCCACCTACATATTACTTCATGCAAACTTAAAAGAATGATAAAAGCAAATAGTGTATGGACTAATTTAAAATAGTTTGATACTATAATAGGTCAACAAAACATTAAAAGATGGAATTTGTGGTATGTGTGAATTTATATTGTTGGAGATCTCATATCGACTAGAGATGAGAACATTTCATTGTATATAAGTGGGTGAAAACCTCACCTTATTAAGCCGGTTTTATGGAATTGAGTTAGGCTTAAAGTCCACTTCGTAATATATATCCTTTCATGATTTGGTTGTCTCTATGAAAATCTCACCAACTTTATTACTTTGGAGTGAAGCACCAATTTGAGGGTCAACAATCTTCAATCTTCATCTATGTGTCGTACATTGATTGTTTTGGAAGTGTTTTTTTTTTTAGAATTTTATGAAAATGAAACAAATGTTGTCATATTTAAAGGTATTGATTCATCTAGGTATTCATGATCTTCGGTATATATTTTTTTATTATATAAAAAAGGTTTTTTCATATTAATTTTACAATAATATTTTTTTTTTCAAATAAATTTTCTCGTTAAACTTGGTTGTATGATAATCAGTGAATAATAATAAAAATAATAAGTGGAAGAAAAATAATTATTAACTTAATATTTTATTATTAATATTTTTAAATATATAAAAATTAAGTTATAATTAAAATTAATATTAAATAAGTAAAATTGGATACATATATTTTTATATTTTACAAAGATTTTAAAACACATGTTATTCTATACAGATTTTAAAACACATGGTATTTTAAGGAAATTTTGAAATCTATGATATTTGTATGGAAGTTTTGAAACTCATTATATTTTATGGATGTTTTTAAACTCTTGATAGTTAAAGTGAGTTTTGAAATAAATATTGGCTTTTGATGAGGTTAAAAAATATCATGAAAATTACGTTTCCAACGGTAGTATTAGAAATTACAATTGAGTAAATGACTTAACAAGGATTTCAATTCTTGGTAATGTCAAAATAAACATCGGTAAAAAAAATATTTTTTCTTGTATTGATTATTTTTTTCTATATTAATTGATATATAATGATTTTTTTAGCAATATTTTATATTTATCAACTAGAGCTATACGTTTATCACTACAAGAAAATTATGAAATAAAAACAAATTTTAAAGACAAAAAATAATTAGTTGCTATAGTGACTAAATTAGAAACCATTTTAAAAATTTTAAAAACTTTTGGTTTCTAAATTAGTTTCTATTATTGGTAGATGGTTTCTAAACTGGTATTTAATTAGCTACCAAGTTTTTTGCTACCAAGTTTTTTGCTACCAAATTTAGAATCTAAATAATTGGTAGTTAAAACCTTGGTAGCTAATTAGATATCAATTTAGAAACTATTTAACAATAATAAAAATTAATTTAGAAACAAAAAAATTTTTTTAGTTTCTAAAATAATCTCTAATTTAGTACTATAGCAACTAATTACTTTTTGTCACTAAAATTGTTTTATATTTTATTTCATAATTTTATTGTAATATATCACAACTGTCAAACAAGTCCATTAAAAAGTTTTATCCAAAAAAATACACTTAAATACTATAATAAATATAACATTTAATATAGTATTGATAATTAAACTTTGCATTTAATATATTTATTCATAACAATAAATGTTCTACACTAAATATGGCATTTTTATTTAACTTTAAATAGTGACATGTAAGATGAGGTATGAGTAAGCAATTGACCATAGAATCCTGAACACAAACACATCACACAGACACTATTTTTATTTTTATAAAAAATATCAATGGTGCAATATCAAATTTATTAATATTAACCATTGTTTTGAGATATTATTTACTATAAAACTTAAAACTCCATCATAATTTTATCTTTACATTTATCTTTACAGTACATTTCACATAATTTTAAAAAATATTTAAATAACTTTTTATGTCAACTCTTAAAAAATTAAGAAATAACAAGATACTTATATTTTTCCAATTCATAGTGACCAACAAACACGATTAGTTACATCAAGTGATTATTTGATTCTCGATCTATGAATTAGTAAAATATATTTAATGTTTGACCTGATGATACAATAAGTGAAAACAAAAATCATTAGCGAATTCGAGAAAGTGTCAAAATTCAATAGTAAAAAAATGCAATTAAGATTTAATATTTTTAATATTTGATGTACAAATTCTTTTAATAGTTTACAGTGTTTTTTAGAAGTAATATTTTAAAATGTCAAATTATTTTATATTTTATTTCTCTTTTTTCTGAAAATATTAAATTTGTCTTATATTTTTAAATTAGACCTAAACATTAATGAGCATACTTTTATACTATTTTAAATATGTTTATTTTTATCATACATGTGAATAGTCAAAGTTACTAATTATATAATATTCAGTTAGACTTTGAAATAAACTTGGACGTTTTATTTTCTATTTATTGAACTAAAACTATAATTATTATTATATATTATTTTTGTGAATGCAAAACTGTTATTCTTTAATTATATATTTTATAAAAAATTATAAAATATTTTTAATAATATATTAAGAAGTACTTACAAATTTTGTAAAATGATATTTATTTCATTTATATATTATATATTATTTTTATAAATCCAGTTTATTATTTTTATTTATGTAATTTATATTAAATAATAATTTGGTTTCTTTCTACTTATACTTATTAATGTTGATTGTGGCTCAAATCATTTTTCAAATATTTCATATATTTTTCATGTTTGTGTTGATTGTTCAAATTATTTTTCATCTTTGTCATCAAGTGCTCATGCCACTTGTCTAATTTGTATTGCTTGTGTAGGTCAATGGTTTAAATAATATCAAAAGTATAATATACAACTTTATAAGACACAAATATTTAGCTTTTAGCATTTAAAACACAAAGAAACTTTCTTAGCAAACATGATAATAGTTAAGTTTGGAAATAAACGGAACAATAACAAATATATTTAAAATAAAATAGACAAAATGATTTAGATTTTTGCTTTTAAAGAAATAATAAGAACAAGTTTGAACAAAAAAAAATGCGATGTTCAACATTTTTACATTGAATCATCATTTATTGGTAAAAAGAAAAATGCATTTTATAATACTTATTTAAAATATTTCGTTAAAAATCATTGTATAGTTGTGTCTTGAAGTTGTTTATGCCAACCAACCAGTGTAAATTTATATCATTTATAAAAGTCCATCAGCTTCCACACATATGTATTTATTATTTATTGTATTCAAATAATATAATTTTTAAATTACATATATAATTTTAAAAAATAATATTAAAAATATTAAAATAATAGAATATAAAAATATGTATAATTTTATAAGAGTAAAATTAAAAAAATTATATGGTAAAAATCATTTTTTTGTGTATTTTCATGTTTCATATTTTTAATTTTTTTTTTATAAAATACATACTATAACTAATATTTTATTTAATTATTGACAATAATATGCATTTTAAAATAAAAAGGTATTTTTTTTACTTTTATAAATCAATATTTTTTTTTTCAAAATTTAAAATATTAAATTGTATGTCATATGAGTATTTTCTAACTAATAAAAACATTAACTCAAGTATTAAGTTTATAAATTTGTGTATAATGTATAATGTATAATGAAGATGCTAGAAGATGTTTCTTTTTTTTATAGTTTAACATGTATTTAGTATATAAATTAATAATTTATCTCAACTCCACTTATTAAACATAAACTGTGTTTTTTTCTTAGGAAAGTGGAAATTTACAAATCAAAACACACTCTAATTCAATCGGATAATATAATTGAAAATAATTTGAATTTTATTAAATTCTTCATATTTAAAAAAAATGTCAATTATTTTGAATTAAACGATAATTTAATATTTTTATTGAAGATCCCAATCGACTAAAGATGATGACATTTCATTGTATATAAATAGGTGCAAAACTCAATTTTATGAGTCGATTTTATGTGATTGAGTTAGACTTTAAGTTTAGTTTGTAATAATTTTTTTATATATTATTTGAATACATGTTCTTAGTATTGTTACAGTGTGGAAGGTGTTCACCCATGAAATGTAAACAAACAAAAATTCTTAATGGGAAAACTACTTGGAATTCCACCCACTATTCATCTTCGAATGTTGTTTAGCCTTTTCCTAAGATGTGAACTCTAGTGGAGCACACACTTATCCCAATACAATAATTAGGACATTGACATCCCTTATAATACCAATAACCAAACACCATGATTGGCAGCCACATTTACATTATTACCCCTTTCTACCTACTCTCTAGACCACTCCTTTCAATTGTCTTACCTTCACTTACTTTTTCATGTCTATTCTTTGGGACAGTATGTGTCATTTTACCCACATTGGATTCTCTCACATTTCAGGAAGAAAATTACCCGCACTTTTTCTTCTTCTTTTGTCTAGAAAAGCTGTAAGGACTGTGTTTTCAATGTAATAATCTAATTGAGTAAATTAAATTAAAAAGAGTAACTAAATTTAACTTATGTTTAAAATTTAGTTAAACTAAGATACATCTGTGTGAGGTATGTGAACTAATTTGAAAATTTAACTAAGAATAATAGTTATATTTTAATTGAGAAGTGAAAATAGTAAGTATTGAGGGCTGGAGAAAGCATAAATAAATTGGTTTTTTTTTTTTAAGTGTTTTTCACAACAAGAAAAATTAATTTTAGCTGCCAACAAAATAAAAGAAGTTACTAGTAAGGGTAAAGTCTAGTCAAGTTAGACATAAAAATAAATGTTAAATATTGTGTTCACAATGGAGACCTTTAACTCACTAAAAATTATTAAAATAATAATAATAAACTAGTGTCTAGAATGGGGACACAAAGTAGATGCAATGAAAAAAAATTAATTGACAGAATAATATTAAGTCTAGAATGTGAACACAAAGTTGATGTAAGTTAAAAATTATTAAAATAATAATAACAAGTTAGATTTAGAATGTGAACACAAAGTAGATGCAATCAAAAAATAAGTTGCAAAATGATATTGCGTTGAGAATGGGGGCACAAAATGGAGAAGTTAATATTTTATTAAATTTAGTGTAGGTCTAGGCGACACGGATAACAATTTACTTACATTTGTTTTCTCACGTAGTGTCCTCAATGACAACGCTAAGTTTAATTATTGTTAGAGATCCCACATCGACTAAATATTAAGATATTTCATAGTATATAAGTGGGTGTAAACCTCACTTTATAAGTTGATTTTATGAAGTTGAGTTAGACTTAAAATTAACTTTTTAATATGGTATCAGAGTTCACTTCTTAATATAGTCTCATGCACGAGTTGCAAAGACTTAAAGTCCACTTCTTAATAATTATTTAATTTTATAGTCATAGAGTTGTTTTTTTGCTTTTTGCGTCACTATTTTGAGAACTCTACCATAATTATTTCTTGTAGTATTAACAAGAATAGAAGTGTTGCGTCCGAAAGAAAGATATGAAAGTGTAGGTTGAAACTAAGATTATTTAAAAGATGATGTTATGTTTCCTTTATAATTATTTTAAAAAAATTAAAATATTAAAATCAATTTTCACCTAAACCCTAAACCCTACTTAATATGAAAGCGTAAAGTTTAGGGAAAGATTTGAATACGTAGGAAGAATTTGTCTCAGTATGACATAATCTGAACATGTAACCGATTTTTACATGAAATCACAAAAATATCTTTAAGTTAAAAAGGAGTACATATTAAAATACATTTTGGATTTTTTTTTCTGAAACACGTGGAACACGTCACGAAATTTTGTTTGTGAGAACATTTTACTGGTTTTTGAAATTCCTTTTCTATAATAACTTTTTGATTTTTTTTTTTCAAAATGTATTTATTATATTTCATAATTATTTTTTCAAAATGAAATTTTGATTTTCTAATTTTATTATAAAATTTTATTTCCATAGCAAAAATTTTATTCTTGATTTATTTTTTTAATTCCAGATTTTTAATTCCGGATATCAATTTTAAAAATTTCAATATGCAACTGATGCAGTCACATTTTATAAGTTGATTTGGAAGAATTTTCTCATATTTTGTACTCGAAAAAACCGAAAAGAAGAAAAAGTGAGGGAGAATGCATTGAACAGTACAAATTTAGGCATAACACCTAACATGAATTTATCAGAAGAGTCTCATTGTTTCATTTAAAATTAAATTGGAACTAAATTAATAATTTAGAAAATTATGATACTGTATTAAAATAATTCTAAATATAGAAATCAAATTATAAATAACGTTTTTAATAAATTATAACTTTTATTAAGACTTCAAATATATTTAATGAAAGAAATTATGATTTTTTTATCAATCAAAATAACATTTTAAAATAAATCTAATAAAAAAAACTATTTTAAATTAAATAAAATTATTTATATAAAAGATTATCTTAATTTTAAGAATGGTATATTTATGAGATTTATATTAAAATCTTGCTTTCATTAGCAAGATATTTATTTAAGCAATTTTCATTTCAGATGTTCAAAGACAAAAGTTCTTAAAACATTGAAATGATTTAGTTATCAATTTTATATTAATATTTATAGATACGTAATTTTAAATAAAAGGTCTAATAGTTAATCTATTTTGGAATATTGTTAATTTTTATAAAATTCAATCATTTTTCTTTTTCATGGTTGTAATGATAGATGTAATAAACAGTCAAAGCTGATCATTTCTATCTGACTTTCATTCTTTCTATTCAATGATATATCTTCCCTGGGAAATGAAGTTGTCAGACAATTATTTTATTTAATAATATTTAAATTTGAATAATAAAGATTTAATTTTACAAGTTAATATTTATTTCAAATATATTATTACTTTATTTAAAATAGAAACAATCAATAAATTTTACAGATAAGATTAGCTAACTAAGTTTGAACTTTTTTTTTTTCCAAAAGCAAAAGTACTTGGGCATTTTTTTACACTGTGTAGATTTGTCGTTAAAAAAGATAATTTGTTTAAGAACATGCAAGATTATTCCATTTTTTTTTAACAACTACTACTAGAAGTGATATAGCTTGTCATGAATTATGATCCTTTACCCTATATTTATGATTTCTTACGAGAAATAAAGATTCGTTCAGTGGCCCCATTTTGATATTATACTATAAAAAACATTTTGTATTAAAAATTATGATTGAACATAAATAATATTTTTTTTAGTCCAAAAGATTTTTTTAAAAAGTCACAAAAAGGATGTTTTTAAAAGTTCTAAATAAAGTTATGAAAAAATTTATTAAAGGATCACATCCATGTCATTTTTTATTATTGTAAGTGTAAATTAATTATTTTATATTTGAGCAATTTCGTTTATTTTAATAAAAAGAAAATTGTAAGGGTGAAAATAAAAAATAACCATACCTACCTAACAACAACTAAATAAATTAGTATTTTAATTGTCTTTTTAATTTAAAATATTAATATATTATATTATAATGGGATGTGAAAAATGTTATAAAATTAATGCTTTTACTTTTTGAGATGTAAAATATTTGTTTTATAAAATTAATGTTTTAAACTAACCATTTCTAATTTATTACTTTTTTATTTTTATTTTGTAAAAACTCATTTATTTATTCATTAATTATATTTCTAATTATTTTAAACATTAAAAATATTTATTTTTTAATGCATTCAAAATTAAAATTATTAAAAAAATAATAATTTATTATTTATTTATTTATTTTTAAAATGGTGCTAGATAGGAAAATAAAAAATAAAAGGGTGCTAGATAGGGAAATAAAAACAAAAAGGTGCTAGATAGGGAAATAAATATGTAAATGGTGCTAGATAGGAAATTGAGACCTCGTACAAAATACTGCCATCTCATAACCAACTAATATAATATATATTATCATTTTATATTAAAAATAAATAAATATTTTATCTTTTTAGTGGTGTGAAATGAAGATATTTTGTTTTTTTAGTGGTGTCAAAATTACAAACACTCTAGTGAAATAAATTACAAACCAGTGTTATTGGATTTGTGAAAGTAGCAATGAGCCAAACTGTAGTAGTTCTCTTCTACTATAAATACTCTTTGCTGGAACTTGCTATACTCACACTTAATTTAGCCCCTTCAAATTCTGCTAGGTATTTCATCCATTGGAGTATCAAATATGATCTCTTTAAGGCCATGCCTTCTTTTCATTCTTCTCTGCATTGCCACAGTTAAACATGCACATTCCAACAATGATAGGAAGGCAAATACCTACTTATATCTTAAATCTTGCATCTCCCTCCTTATTTTTGGTATCCATCTACTTTATATTTAGATTTCAATTATTCTTTTAATTTAATTAATATATAATTTTTCTCAACACAGACTTACATTGTCTACATGGGTGATCATCCCAAGGACACAGACCTCACTTCCATACCTTCTCTTCATACCACCATGGCTCAAAAAGTCCTTGGCAGGTTCAACATATATTCTTGTTTATGATAACTCCTGCTTCAAAATATCTTTGTTACTGAATAAAAACTCCACTGTAAATAATGGAATTGAGTTAGATTGATTTTGTTCGTTAACTGTCCAAACCTGCTTGCTTCCAGCGACTTCAAAACAGAAGCTGTACTTCACAGCTACAAAAACTTCAATGCATTCGTCATGAAGTTAACAGAAGAGGAGGCTAAAAGAATGGCAGGTGCTATTCTCATTTCAATGCCTCTGTAATTCATGATTAATATTATGTTCATGAAAGGTAAAACACTGTGTTACTTTGGATTGTAACAGAAATGGAGAACGTTGTCTCTGTTTTCCCAAACGGCAAGAATCGTCTTCACACAACAAGGTCGTGGAACTTCTTAGGGCTTCCGCATAATACTAATAGAGAAACCATAGAGAATGACATAATTGTGGGAGTAATAGACAGTGGTATCTGGCCCGAGTCTGAGAGCTTCAGCGGCAAAGGATTTGGTCCTCCACCAACCAGATGGAAAGGATCATGTCATAACTTCACCTGCAACAAGTAATATCATTTATTTTATAGACTTGTTTTTTTTCTTTTTCTCATTTTCTACTATATTTATCTCTATTTTCTTTATATATCACTTTCTTTCTCTTCTTTTTATTTTCTTCCAACCTCTCTCTCTCTATGAATACCCAGATAAGGTATACTTTAAACATTACTTTTCATTTCTGCAAGTCATATGTTACTGGATAAAAACAAGTTAAAATAGATCTAACTTATTTTTTTTGAAAATTCGATCTAATCTATTAATTGTAATACAATTTTTTAGGTCTGGTTTTAATTATTTGAAAACTTGGGTCCAGCTATTAACCTATTTAGATGTTTATTTTCTGTTTAATTTTTTATAGGTCTAATTTATCTTTTACATGGTTTAATACACTAATAAAAAATAACTAGAGTCAAGTTTGAAATATTTATATAACATCATTTTTCACGACAATGTCATACTCTGACTAGAATATTTCGGGGTAAAGTAATTGGATGCTCACTTTCTAAAAAAGTAATTCTTTATTAAGACTGGTGATGTGTTAGCACCACATACACACATCACCACAAACAAACAGTAAAAACACATTTATTTCATATACCAATAAAATAATTTTTAATCATATTTCTTTTTAAAATTTAAATATTATTATATTATTATAATCTATTGTGAAGTATATGTTTCTACTGTGTATGATGTAAACAAAACAATCTCTATTATGCAGCAAAATAATTGGCGCAAAGTACTTTAATATAGAGCATGAGTTTGCCAAAGATGATATATTATCTCCAAGAGATGGAGAAGGTCATGGATCACATTGTGCATCAACAGTTGCTGGAAACTCGGTTAACTCAGTAAGTGTATTTGGGTTAGCCTCAGGGACTGCCCGTGGAGGAGTTCCATCTGCCCGAATTGCAATGTACAAAGTATGCTGGAAGACAGGAAGTTGTGGCGATGCTGACACCCTTGCAGCCTTTGATGAAGCTATTAGTGATGGAGTAGACGTCATTTCTATTTCAACTGGACTCGGAAATATAGTCCATGTTCCGTATTTTCAAGATTCAAATAATATAGGAAGTTTTCATGCAATGAAGAAGGGGATACTAACCTCAAATTCTGCCAACAATTTGGGTCCAAATCTTTACTCAATGACAAATTATGCACCATGGTTACTTTCTGTAGCTGCTAGCACTTTCGACAGAAAGATTGTCACCAAGGTGAAGTTGGGCAATGGGGCGATTTATGAGGTATCATTTCTGTAAATTCTCCATTATAACTTCAACGGAATTGATCTTAACTTGAAATATTCAAATAAAGGCTTAGTTTTACTGATGAGTGTGAGTATTTATATGTGTGCAGGGGGTCTCAATCAACACATTTGATCTTAAGAGAAAACTTTATCCACTTGTATATGGTGGAGATATACCTAACACTGCTGGTGGACATAACAGCTCCACATCCAGGTATCAGAAAATGAATTCTAAGACAGTCTGTTGTTTTCTTTAAGGAAATCAGAAAAAAATTGGATTTCAATTTGATACGTTATTAATTGGTCAGGTATTGTGAAAAGGACTCTTTGGATAAACATTCAGTGCAGGGAAAGATTGTTCTGTGTGAAAGCATTCAGGGTGCTGAAGATGCAGGGTTTTTATCTGGGGCAGTTGGTGTTATATTTGGAAATAATTACCCTAAAGATTTGCCCGGAGCATACGCGTTGCCTGCTTTGGAGGTTACTCTGTGGGATCTAAGACTCATACATTCTTATTTAACTTCAAACAGGTATGTGTGTTTATACAGGCACCATAATTACGAACTGCACCTCCCAATATTAAGAGAAAAATAGTAATATACATATATATATATATATATATATATTATCCAAAGTGATATATATAAAATATTTGTACTATAATAGTGCATTTTTGTATGTATTTGAATTAAATAACCTTTTAATTTTCTAGATATTATAAATAAATATCTTGATGATTATGTATTAATAGTAAAAATTATAGTTAAGATCAATTTTATGTTGAAAAAAACGGGTAATTTTTCACTAAAATAAAACACTAAGAGAGTTATCCGACATATAATATTGAATACTATAACAAAAGAGAAAGCAGCATAATACTAATAAATAGAACAGAATAATAAAAGAGATAAAGACGAAAAAACACACCAAAAACTAGTTAACGGAGTTCCGCCAATTTAACTTAATCTCCGACACAGCTGAAACAACCCACTTTTACTAATGTGGAAGAAAATATTACAAATTAGAATATTAACAATAAAGGAGGAGAAATTAATTTATAACTCTCAAACTCTCTCGAATAATTCTCACGGATATAAAATTTGGGATTAAGCCAAACATTTTATTTTTATGTATTCATTAAATACTAAGTATAAGTATAGACTAAAAAAAGTTAAAAGGTGTCCATTTCTATCTGAATCAATTTTAAGTATCTTAAAAATTTATTTAATCCTGTGTATCTTTATAAATGAGACTTTTGTGTTCACCTTTATTATTTTCAAAATGCTAATAATAGATTTAATGCTAAATAAAAAAATGATCAAATAATCAAATATCTTAGTTGAAATAACTTGTGGGTTCTTCTTCAATATCACACAAATATATATCTTTTTATTTCTAAATTGGGGTAAAAAATTCACTACATTCAAAGTTTTAGATAATTCAACAAAATAAGTTCATGAGTTATCCACTGGAGTCACTTTAGTTGTTAAAGGTGTAAAATATATGTGATAATGAAAAGTGTGAAATCTAATGATATTAAATTCAACCTTTTCTCATCTATTGTTCTACCAATTACTAGAAATGCAACAGCCACAATATTTAAGAGTGAAGAAGTAAACGATGGACTAATCCCTTCCATAGCTTCATTCTCCTCAAGAGGTCCAAATCCAATCACACCAAATACTTTAAAGGTAACCTTACATATTGTATGCTATATAATCAAGATACCATTTTCAATATTAATTTTACTGATATTGTAGCCTGACATTGCTGCTCCTGGAGTTGAAGTTATAGCTGCATGGTCTCCAATTGACCCAATTTCAAGTGTCAAAGGTGACAAAAGAAAAGTAAAATATAATGTAATCTCAGGCACTTCAATGGCATGCCCTCATGCTACTGCAACAGCTGCATATATCAAATCATTTCACCCCAATTGGTCTCCTGCCATGATCAAGTCTGCATTGATGACCACTGGTAATTAATACTTTGCTAAGTTACTACTACTAATATGTGCTCTCGAGAGTGTGTTTTAAAAAATAAATAAGTTATAATCACCTAGTTCCTCTAAGATAAAAGTGTGCGTATGTAAGCAATTACACATAAAGAGTATGATTTTCTTTATCATTAGTCAGCCAAATTGACCATCTTTTTTTCACTCTATTGATAGCTACTCCAATGAGTCGTACTCTTAATCCTGAAGCTGAATTTGCATATGGAGCTGGGCTTATTAATCCTGTTAAGGCACCAAATCCTGGTCTAGTATATGATATTAATGAAGCAGATTATATAAAGTTTTTGTGTGGTGAAGGGTTTACAGATAAAGAGCTTCGAGTCCTAACTGCAGATCATAGTAGTTGCAAAGGACAAGCGAACAAGAAAGCAGTATTTGAATTAAACCTCCCTTCATTTTCTCTTTATGTAAATGACTCATATTTTAGTAGTCCTTATCGAAGAACAGTTACAAATGTGGGATCTACAACATCTACATATAAAGCCAGAGTAATTGCTCCATCTTTGTTAAATATTCAAGTGAAACCCAATACTCTTTCCTTCACATCTATAGGGCAGAAAAAGTCATTTTATGTCATAATTCAAGGGAGAATTAATGTGGAAATACTCTCTGCTTCTTTGATTTGGGATGATGGAAACCACCAAGTTAGAAGCCCAATTGTAGTGTATGGGGCTGTAGCAAGTTGATCGATTCTAAGTGCGTCAAATAAGATGGAATAATTTGAAATCAAAGTTGAATGATGTTTGTAACTTTATGAAGAAATGAATGCAAATAAGCTCAGTGAGAGGAGCCTTTTTCTTTTATATTGTTGCTCTTGTATGGGTTAGAACTGAGATAACTATTATCTCCATCATAGTTGGTCGGTCTTCTTTTGCCTCTTTGTTTCACTGAACACCTCCCTCCTATTCCTTCGCTATCCTCCCCTCCTTTTGCTAACTCCTAATCCAGAGGTACTCCGACACTCAAGTGAGATCTTAATATTCGGTGTGATTAAGGCGTGATGACGACGTACCTTTTTTCCGAAACTTGTGACTATTTATATGATTTTGGGCCCTGTTTCTGGGCTAAATTAGGATTTTGGATCATAATTGAGAGTGTATTACCTAATGGTTAATCACTGTTTGGTGTAGTTAACCTTCTCTTGGGCTTAATGAATTTAGTCATATTGATCGACACTAACTGGATGCTAAGGCCTCCATTTGTTTTCGACAGGTACAGTTGTCAATAGTATTGTACTTTTATGAAAAATATTGAGAGAACGAAAGGTTGTTATCACAGAAAAATAATGTAAAATTAGAAAGATAAAAGAATAATAAGACACTTCTATATACAGAAGACTAATTGGAAGACTCATCTACTTAACCAACACTCGACCTAACATTGCCTTTTTAGCCAACAACCTCAGCCAATTCATATGTGCTCCTACTACACTCCACCAGCAAGCTGTCTCTCGACTTCTACATTATCTCAAAGGCAATCCTGTTGATGGCATCTATCTACCTCACACTAGTACTCTTCAACTTCGAGGCTTTAGTGACTCTGAATAGGCCACATGTCCTGAAATACGAAAATCGATCACATGATACTCCATCTTCTTAGATGACTTTGTGATGGGAGAAGATGGGATCTTGAGATTTAATAGCAGAATTTGCATACCTGCAAATGAAGAGCTCAAGAGGGTCATAAAAGTCATCTTAGTCTATATCCCGGTATGAATAAGATGTACCAAGATTTGAAGGAGTCCTTTTGGTGGTCAGGCACGAAGAAAGAAATAGCTTAGTATGTTGTTGCATGCTTGACATGTCAGAAAGCAAAGGTAGAGCATCAAAGACCTGGTGGATTGTTGCAGTAGTTGGATATTCCTGAGTGGAAATGGGATAGCATTGTTATGGATTTTGCTACTCATTTTCCTACATCAGTAAGGGGTCATGATGCAGTCTGGGTAATTGTTCATTGATTGACAAAGAGTGCTCACTTTCTTCCAGTTAATTTGAGGATATCTATGGCCAAGTTGGCACAGTTATACATCAGAGAAATTGTAAGATTGTATGAAGTGCCTTCCAGTATTGTTTCGGATAGAGATCCCATGTTTACTTCACGGTTTTGGCAGTCTGAGAGAACGATCCAGTACTTAGAAGATATGTTGAGGATATGTATCTTGGATCATCTAGGAAGTTGGGATGAGATGTTGCATATAATGGAGTTCACTTATAATAATAGTTATCATTCCAATATTCGGATGACACCATATGAAGCTCTGTATGAGCGGAAGTGCATAACTCCTTTATGTTGGTATCAGGATGGTGCAACAATTTTGGTTAGGCCAGAGTTAATTCAATAGATCACTGAGAAGGTGAAACAGATACAAGATAGAATGAAAGCTTCTCAAAGTAGGTAGAAATCCTGTGCATATAAAAGGAGAAAACCTTTGGAGTTTGACACTATAGACCATGTGTTCATGAGAGTGTCACCAACCAAGGGTGTAGGACGAGCTATCAAATCAATGAAGTTATCAAATCTTAAAGAAGATAGGTCCAGTGGCTTATGAGATTGCTCTTCCCCAATTAGAAAACTTGCATAATGTCTTTCATGTATCACAGCTAAGAAAGTATATCTCAGACCCTGGTCACATGTTGGAAGTGGATAATGTGCAAATCAAGGATAACTTGTCTTTTGAAGCAAAACCATATAGGATTGAAGATCAACAGAGTAAACAACTCAGAGGCAAGACCATCAATATGGTGAAGGTGGTGTGGGATGATAGATCTGGTGATTCCACTTGGGAATTAGAAGAAACCATTAGGGAAACCTATCCCTATCTTGGTAAGTCAATTTTTGGGGACGAAAATTTTTCTTGTTGGGGAGAATGTAAGGATCTAGAAAATTACTTTGGAGTAAAAGTGATATATTTTAAATGAATCTTGAATATTTTATTATTAAAATGAAAATGACATATAAATAGAAAATTCAGTTATTCAGGTTTCCTTTCAAAAGAACCACCATCTCTCTAGAAGTTTCCTTTCCTTTTCTCTCCCTTCTCTCTAAGATTCTAACTTCCTTACTCATCAGTTTGACGATCAGAGTCTACCATTAGACTCCTGACAACGAGGACTACAAGACTGCCTGATCAGAATGTCTGATAGAGTAAGTTCATTTTTTACTCTTCTCTTTGAGTTAAATTTTGAACTTGTAGATTTGTCTCGATCTAAGTTTACACATATGACCATTTTTGCTTTAGGATTAGTCTTTGTTAGGTCAGAGTTCTAGTGGTATAGTTAAATTTTAATCAGGACTATGTGGGGGCAGGTTAAGCTACTCTTGAAGCTTTTGGTAGACTTGAGACTTTTAGTGAGCATATGCTCAAGTAAAGGTAAGAAAAATTAGTTTAAATTTTCAATAGAACACTAGACTAGAAGATCTGGATGTGGGGTGACGTGGTCATCAGTAAACTTTTGGTTTGCAGGATTTCTTGTTTTGAATCGATTTGGAAATTGAGTGAAATTGAAGTGTGAAATGGTAGATATAGTAGATGTTGTAGAATGTATATGAGTTTGGAATTAAATGAGTTTATGAAATATTTGATGAGAATTGGTTGTTTGATTTTAAGTGATTTTGATTTAGAAATCACATATATGTGTAGATTGATATACTGGTTCAATGACTTAATGAAAGTGCTTGTATAATTTTGAGCAGGAACTGTTAATGTAAATTGTAGATTTAGAAATTTATCAATTAAATGGAATGTTTGTTTAGAATTTAACAAGTATAACATGTTTATGCAGAATTTTTCTGCATATCTTGCTCAAGCGAGATAATTCTCGCTCAAGCGAGACATGGGATGAAAATTTGGGTGCTCTCAGCTTAATTCTCACTCAAACGAGATTTGGGATGAAAGTTTGGGTGCTCTCGGCTTGATTTTCGCTAGCGAGAAATTCTCGATCAAGCTAGAATCTCTAAAAAAAAAAAAATTCTTTCTTTTAAAAGGATGGTTTATTAAATTCCGTATAGCTTTACTTAGAAATTATTTAAACTTTTATTTCGTGTATATTTAATTGAAAATTTATTTAATTAGACATTTATATGATTAGTAACTTAATTGTTGTGTGTTTTGAAAATTATAAAATTTGGTATGATTTATTTGTTTGATGTTGGATATTTTGAGGTTCAAAATATGAAATTTTGTCAAGACGTAGTATTTTCAGGTAAGAAAATACTGTGTTAAGATTGTTTAGAATGTGCATTGACTAGGGATTCGTATAGAAGGAGATATCCAGACTCTCTTAAGATAATGGAATCATATAGATGAAGTTATTCAGGTGGTGAGAGTCAAATGAGGTTCGTATGAATATGTAAGTTGTTTGAAAGATAACTAACTTGACCTGTTATATGAATTAACCATGTCATAATAGGAGAGATGATATTGAGATTATTTTATGCGCATAGCTGTGTGGATTTCATAGTGATATGGTATGACAGGTGCATATCTCTTAGTCTAAGTCAACGCACGAGTCTTCCGGAAGTAGAGTCAAGTGTGTATGTGTTGAGTTAGTAGAAGTCTGATATATGAAAGATGGATATGATTTTTTAATAGACACTTGATGATTTGAGAAATTGTATGAGACTTGATGAAATATTTTCATTAAATTGAGATTGAAATTTTATAGAAATTTTTATATTGCCAGCTTACCCTGTTCTTTGTTTGTGTTCGCTTTCTTTAATTTGTGATGATCGTGTAATTACACAAGAGCATATGAAGTTGTAGGTTTTTTTTTTTCAGCAAAGAATTAAAAAATTAAAGAGACACTTTAGGGGTGTCCCAACCCTTATACAAACCCATTAAAAATGGGCTATGAAAAGAAAGAAAAAACAAACAAAAGAGAACTTACCCTCTTACAACAACAACTTATAAGAAACCTGACAACAAAACTAACAAAACTATGCAACCCCACAACCTTAAAATCATACAGCAACATAAAAAGCACACCCCTAAAGCCACTATTACAACCTGACATTACAACTGTTGCACAAACCAGATTTGGTTTCCAAAAATCCAACATCTAACATCTAATGCCATCCCAATTATCTAGCTCCTTTAGCAGGACACCACACACATGAGACATCAATTAGAATTGATAACAACTTATTCTCCCTATGCCCCAGCTTCCATCAACAATCTTCTCGCTTCCACTCCTCATGCTACTCTAATATCTTATGATATTAGTTGTTGTCCTCCCTTTTACCTGCATCAAAAGAAAACACCTTCCCGATAACGTATGCATTGAAAAACATTTTCAACCCGTTGGTCTCAGACAATTTAATTTAAAATATCCCTATGCTACAAACGTCCCTACTAGCAAAATTGGTAAAGATAGAAGACATTCACTTTTCATTCACCACAACGTGATAGTAATATCTGATGTTATTTAGCTAATGTCCTTCCAATTTTCCTGCACCAAAGAGAAACAAACACCTACCCCTCCTCACCAAAAACTTAGATAATCAAAACAAATCAATCCCTTGGATCTTAAACAATTAAAATTCTAATTGTTGCAGCAACCAATCAACAGGCGTGAAATTGAAAAAGGTAGAAACATTATCTAGATACCACATTTGAACTATGCTGGCATTTAAATTGAAAGTTTCAGATATGATTTTCAGTTTTACCATTGAAGCAGTTGTAAGGTCCTACAAATTCCATTGCAGCAAGACATACATTGTCCAACAGAACACATTATCCAAATCTTCCAAAAATAACCAATACCTATCATAACACCTATTTGAAAAACACCAATACTAGCAGCAAAGGTACCAAGCGTGAGACACCAAGAATTTCCTTGATTTCCTCTAGCTCCATAAGGATTTTGAGCATCACCATCTTCAAATAAAAACCTCTTCGGCCCACCATCTTTTCACTCTACATTCCTCTTTTAAAATATTAACACATTGCTCCCCATCAGCTGTACCTGCACCAATAGCTCAACCTTTCCACCTCTCAAACTAACTCAAAGAAGCAAAAACTACCACATTACCTTGCTCTTAAGAAAATTATGCCTTATTTATAACAGCACCCAACCAATCATGCAGAATATAAAGAGGGTTAAGATGGTTCCTGTGATATACATGCATCAACATATGAGAAAAAACATTTATTCCCTTACCTAGTTACCATATTAACACAGGTTAATGGTGATAAGATCCAATCAGAGAAGGAAAAGATAACTTTCTTTTCTTTGTGTTTCATCCATATCCAAGATTGTACTTGTGCCATGGTAAAAATCTCCTCTGCATCTATCTTAGCTTGGTTAAAGATAACCTTTTTTCTATGCTTCCATATACTCCATACTATTGAGACCCAAAGACTTTTCCATAACCTGTTGCCTTCTTTGTTAAAGCACATACAAGAGAATTGTTCAAAATGATAAATCAATTCATTATGGTTCACTGAACTGATTCCCAACCAACTAAAGCACATGTTCCAAACTTTACTTGAGACCTTACATGAGAGGAGGATGTGTGCAATGGTCTCCTCTTCACTTCCACATGAAGCGCATAAAGTATCACCTAATGACACTCCCCTTTTGTGCAGATTCTGTTTTGTCACTATCCTATTCAAAAAGACCCTCCACACGTAAAACATGGCTGAGGGCGTAACCTTTAAATTCCATAGATAACCAAATACTGATACTCCCCCAAACCCTTGGTTAACTAGCTTATTATAAGCATATTTTACTGAAAAGGTAAAAGATGGAGGATCGTTCCAAGTCCTTGAATCCTCTTTGTCAGGTTGTAGTGACACATGTGATATTATTGACAGGAACTCCTCTACAAAAGTCTTTTCCCATTCAAACCAATCTCTTCTCCAACTGAAATTCCACTCCCACCCATCTGCGTTCCAACTGCCAAAATTATCAATAGGTTTGTCTTTAAGCTCAGAGTTATTGTATATTCTTTCGTATTTTACTCTGAGTTGCCCAATGTTTAGCCACTCGTCTTCCCAGAATTTAACCTTCTCCCCTGATCCAACTTCCCAAGCCATATTCTGATTAAACCAATTAACACCTTGGTCTGAAAAACTAACTTTGAATAAATCTAACCACCATCTAGATGTAAACTTGTTTTGTTTCGGTACGTATGAGTTTGACAACCGTCTCAAACCATACTTAGATTCTAAGATCTCCTTCCAAAGACCATATTCAGAGGAACCCAGTTTCCATAGCCATTTTGCCAAGAGTGCCTTATTGAACAACTCGATACTCCTAACCAAGACCTCCCTCCTCTTTCGCTTTACAGATATTATCCCAACTAATCCAAGCAATTTTCCTCCCTTCTGATCCCCACCCCCACAGGAACTTTCTCTGTAATTTAGTAATCTCCTTACACACTCCAATTGGTGCTCTAAAAAAGGATAGGTAAAATAGTGGTATAACGTTGATAACAGATTTTATAAGGCACACTCTTCCTACGAATGACAAGTTCCTCCTCTTCCATACTGACTATCTCTTCCTTATCTTCGATACCACAGGCTCCCAAAAAGAACACCTAGATGGATTACCTCCTATAGTTAAACCTAAGTATGAGAAAGGTATCTCCATTATGCTGCAATGAAGTATTTCTGAATACATTTTCACCTCATAACTATCTACTCCAATTGCGCCTATCTTACTCTTAAAAAAGTTTACCCTAAGGCCCGAGCTTAATTCAAAACATCTTAAAATCGCCTTAATGCACCTAATATTCTGCACATTTGCTTCGCATAAGATGAGGTTGTAGATAATAGAGTTCATTAGTGAGCCGTCAGAGGAAGACATGTTTTGTTTTAAATTTGTTCATGTATATATTAAAATCCCTATGAAGAGGGATATTTATTTCTCTGAGATACAATCATGAGATAGTTGTATATATTCATATGTTAAGTAGAAAGTGTTTGTTTTGCTTTTTATTTTATTATATATGGATAAAATTTAGGGATGTTACAAATAATATATTAAGAAGTGAGTTTAAATATAATTTATCCTTACAAAATTTGTAAAATGATATTTATTTCATTTATATATTATATATTATTTTTATCAATCCAGTTTATTATTTTTATTTATGTAATCTATATTAAATAATAATTTGGTTTCTTTCTACTTATACTTATTAATATTGATTATTGCTCAAATCATTTTTCAAAATTTTCATGTTTGTGTTGATTATTCAAATTATTTTTCATCTTTATCATCAAGTGCTGATGCCACTTCACTTGTCTCATTTGTATTGCTTGTAGGTCATTTTAGTTCATATACAGTATCAGACAATCTAACAAAAGAAAAAGAAGAAGAAGACAAACATGTTGCACTCTCGTATGTTTGTGGTCACATGTATATAAAACATGACTAAGTAGCCAATGGTTTTATTTGTTTTAGTCGATGAAAAAGACTCCTTTTATTTAAAGAATTAATAAAAGAAACTGTATTATTTTCTATATTTTAAATACATAATTAATTTTCAGTTTATGAGTTACTGTCAAACTAATTTTTATAATATCAGTAATAGAAAAACTTAAATAATACTAAAAGTATAATATACAACTTTATAAGACACAAATATTTAGCTTTTAACATTTAAAATACAAACAAACTTTCTTAGGAAACATGATAATAGTTAAGTTTGGAAATAGACGGAACAATAAAAAATATATTTAAAATAAAATAGATAAAATGATTTAGATTTTTGCTTTTAAAGAAATAATTAATAAGAACAAGTTTGAAGAAGAAAAAAAAGTCACTTTGACAATATCTATCTTTTTGACATTTATTTTTTTAATGTGATAATGCTTTGCGTATTTGGAGTTGAGTTCGACATATTTTTCCTACTTATGATTTCTCTAATAAGGATGATCTTCTTTCTTTTTAGTAGGAGTGGTGATAGTCCGTTGGTTAAATTAGTTAAGCTAGTTGTGATAATTTTTTCTATTTAGATGATAAGCTCGTTTTCAGGATAAGATTAATGTTTCTAGGGCTATTTTGGTTATTAAAGATTTAACTTGTCTAGTGGGTAATTCGCCTAAAGTTTCAATGAAGAATGATATGTTCGATTTCAATGTGTTCAAGTTTTTTGCTATTAACACTCGTACCGATAAAGTTCTATGTCCTCTTCTCGTTAGATGGAAGTTTCCTTCACCAGGCTGAGTTAAAATTAACAATAATGGGGCTGCTAGGGGTTATCCATGTCTTGTCGCTTGTGGAAGTATTTTTCGTGGGAGTATGAAGAAGTTTATTGGAGCTTTCTCTGCGTTTCTTGACGTTCAGACTGCTTTGGTTGCTGAATTTTATGGAGTTATATATGCTTTGGAGGAAGCTCAAAAGTTGTATCTTACTAATGTCTGGCTGGAACGTGACTCTGTCTTGGTTTGTGTTGCATTTACTGCTAGGACAAATATTCCTTAGATGTTTCGTAATCAATGAAATACTTTTCTTAATTATTGTAGAAAAATCAGGTTTAGAGTTAATCATATTTTTTGTGAAACTAATGTGTGTGCTGATAAATTGACTAATTTAAGATTTATTCATAGAGAATCCTTTCATTGATATAGTCTAGTTATGTATCGTTTTTGTTAACATATGAGTTTTGGTCTAGTCCTCCATATTTATATATATATATATATTAATAATACTTTTTTTTATGTGATGACAAATGATTGTTGTTACTTAAAATGTCAGCCTAGCTGAGATGTCAAGTAGCATAGTGATGCCTAACATTAAATTTTTTTATAAAAAGAAATTGTCATATTCAACATTTTTACATTCACTCATCATTCATTGCTAAAAAAGAAAAATTCATTTTATAATACTTATTTAAAATATTTCGTTAACCATCATTGTTATAATTGTGTCCTGAACTTTAATTTAATCAACGAGTGTAAAACACGTTTTATATCATTTATACAATTCCATCCGCTTCCACACATATGTATTTATTTTTTCTGGTATTCAAATAATATAATTTTTAAATTACATGTAATATAAAATATTTATAATTTTATAAGAATAATATTAAAAAAATTATATGGTAAAAATAATTTTTGTGTGTGATTTTCATGTTTCATATTTTTAATTTCTTATATAAAATACATACTATAACTAATATATACAAAATTTTGATTTTCCAATTTTATAATGAAATTGTATTTTATTAATTTCATATTTTTAATTTTGAATTGAAGATAATTTAAAAAATTTCAATATACATCGGATGAATATCACAATTTATGTTTTTGGAAGAATGTTCCCACTTGAAAAAATAGAAGAAGGAAAAAGTGAGGTAGATGCATTGAACAGTACAAATTTGAGCATTACAATAGAGAAACATAGGATATTTCACAAATGGTGCAGTTTTTTTTATGGTACAGAAAAAAATACAAATGGGTAGCTTTAATTGCAACTAGACACAAAATTAAAAAATTTCTCACACTATTATAATTTTAATTACAAAACCTGCAACAACAATTGATTTTCTCATAAATAATGTTTTATTCCTCAAAACACGCCTACACATTTTATGTTCACATGATTACATAAATTTTTTTTAGTACAATGAGATTTTTTGGAAATGAAGTTGCAATTGATGCTGCCCATTTCTGTAATTTTTTGCAATTAAATGTGAAAAAAAACTACACCATTTTTGGTGAAATATCCAAAAACATGTCTATATAATGGTATTGAACACTAAAAAACACATTAATCTTTTTTCTAATAAAATAACATTAGCATATTTTCTATCTGTTAAATAAACATTCACATCCCTTTCTACTTTTAGGAATTAATATTTATCTCCTTTATATTTTTAATAAAGTGATAATTATTTTTTATCTTATTTAAAAAAATCATATTGACTAAAAAATAACATATTATGAAAATTAAAATTAAAGTTCTAAATACAAATTAAAAATACTTTTAATAAAAAATTAAAAAAATATGAATGTTAGGTTATTAAAATATAAGGAAGGATCTCTTAAAAACATGGAAGAGATTATGCAATTTAATATTATAGGAAAGATGAATATCCTTTTATTAAAAATATAATTCAGGAAAAGTAAATACAATATTTTAACCATTAAGTTAAAAAAAAAAAATTCTAATATGCTGGAATCTTTACTGATAGTTGTAACTTCATCTATTCTCTTCATATCAAATACAGTTATGGTAAATCCTATCAAATTTCTAGTATAAGTTCTAACACTAAAATCTAAACCAACAACATTTCTACTGCATAAGAACCTGAAAGAGAGAAAAATAGAGATAATAATTTCTAATAATAAATTAATTTGAATAAATTTTATCTGATAGTTAAAAATAATTAAATTTAATAAGATATAAATTCCCTTTATTTATATATTTTTTAAATAGTAAAAATTGAAAGAATTACATATATATATATATATAATATTTTATTAAGATGAGAAGCAACAAAATTATGGTATGCTATGATATGGTTGGAAGAAGAATAGAGAAGAATCACTATTTCAATTTTTATCTTTTCTATATAGATTATTTGGTGGAGATCCCATATCGACTAGATATTAGAGTCTTTCATTGTATATAAGTGAGTGCAAACCTCAATCTTATGAGTCGGTTTTATGGGATTGAGTTAGACTTAAAGTTCACTTTTTCACATAGTTCCACGCACGAGTTGATAGTAAAATCCACTTCTTCACGTTATCTTTATTTTTTTCTCGATACCCTTACTTATTTTAAAATTTATATAATATTTAAAATTTATGAATAAAATATTGGCTATCTTTTTAATGAAATAAATTTAGTTTTTAGTCTATTAAATGTGATATAAATTTATTTTGATATTCTAATTTAAAAATAGCTTTATTAAGTTTCCTTAAATTAATGAATTCTCTAATGGTGTTTGAGTGACAGTTCTAAAATAATTTTTTAATTGTGATGAAAACTTAAAATTAAAACAATTATCTCAAATTTAGAAGTTTAAAAGTATTTACATATATATATATATATTTAAATTGTGATGAAGTTTCACTTTAAACAGAGATATGATGAATCACAATTTTATTTGACCTTGAATCTTCAACAAGTTGAATAAAGAAATAATGTATTATTTTTTGTATTCTTATCCCATCTTATGTAACATTTTGCTAATCTATCTGACGTAGTCTCTGTGCAATCATCTTTTTCTGTTTTGGCTGCTATAAAAAAGTCCAGCTAGTCCCACTACAAAGTTTTGTATAATTATTTATGGAATGTTAATTATTTTTTTATATTTGAATTTTTCTTAATATAGTTTCATATTTAAAATCATGTAATATGTTTTTTCTCATTAAATTCAAGTTAACCTGTGATGATGTGACAGGATAACACTAGAATGAGACATTGTACATTATGTGGTCTTTCTTTTCCCATGCTATACTCTCACACTTAGTCATACTCTCTGACTAAGTCTAATTTAATTAGAAAAGAGTTTTTTTATTTATTAATGAATTTTAAAATCTCATTTGATTTTATAAAATAAAATTTATAAAAGAAGATTTGTAAACATATTTTATTTTTAGTTGATGTAGTATTTATTATAATCTTACTAATATCTGTCCATTTATATTTAAAATTATATAATTTGATGTTGATCCGATGATGATAAATTTTCATTAAGATAAATTTTAAATAAATTTAATATTATATTAATTAATAAATTCTAAATCTAACTCAATTTTATTTAATTATTTTATAAGATAAAATTTAAGATTTATGTGATAATCTCAAACCTTAGTGACTCTTTCCAACTCTGTCAATTTCTGCCTCTTGAATGAACAACCACTTTTCCCTCGAGATTCATGTTCAAAACACGTGTCAATAAAAAACAAATAGTTTCTTGAATGCCAGAAAATTGTGTCCAAGTGATGTGAAGAAAAATAACTCACATGTAGAATATTGTGCGTACGATAATAGTTATTTTATCTCACTCTGAATAACACCTAACATGAATTTATCCGAAGAGTCACATTGTTTATTTTTTTATCATTTTTTATATATAAGATGAAACTAAACTAATAATTTTGAAAATTATGACACCGTATTAAAAAAAAGTCTAAATATAGAAATCAAATTATAAATAACGTTTTCAATAAATCTATAAATTTTGTTCTCAAGACTTCAAATATATTTAATGAAAGAAATTATGATATTTTTTTTATCAATCAAACTAATATTTTAAAATAAGTCTAATAAAAAAATATTTAAAATTAAATAAAATTATTTATATAAAAGATTATCTTATTTTCAAGAATGGTATATTTATGAGATTTATATTAAAATGTTGCTTTCATTAGCAATTTTATAAGATTAAAAGACAAAAGTTCTTAAAAGATTGAAATTATTTCATTATCAATTTTATATCAATATTTTCTAGTTACGTAATTTTAAATAAATAAAAGGTCTAATAGTTAATCCATTTTGGAATATTGTTAATTTTTATTAAATTCAATTAATTTATTTTTCAATGGTTGTAATTAATGTGTAAGAAACAGTCAAAGCTGATCATTTGTATCTTTCATTCTTTCTATTCAATGATATACTTTCAGTGAGAAATGAAGTTCCCGACAATTATTTTATAAAAATATAGTGTAATAATAATATTTAAATTTGAATAATAAAGATTTAATTTTATATAATTAATATTAATTTCGCATATATTATTACTTTATTTGAAATAGAAACAAACAATAAATTTTACAGATAAGATTAGCTAACTAAAGTTTGAACTTTTTTTTTGTCCAAAAGCAAAAGTACCTGGGCATTTTTTTACATGGTGTGTAGCTTTGTCTGAAAGAAAAATAATTTGTTTAAGAACATGCAAGATTATTCCACTTTTTTTTTAACGACTATCAGAAGTTGTCATGGATTATGAACTACAGTTAAATTCTCCTTTACCCTATATTTATGATTTCTTTTACCAAAAAGAAAGATTCGTTCAGTGACCCATTTTATGTGATATTATACTGTAAAAAACATTTTGTATTAAATATTATGATTGAACATAAAGAATTTTTTATAGTCCAAAAGCATTTCTTTGAAAAGTCGTAAAAAATGATATTTTTAAAAGTTTTAAAGAAATTTATTAAACGATCACATCCATGTCAATTTATTATTATAAATAACTATTTTATCTTTTTAGTGGTGTGAATATCTTTTGTATTTTTAGTGGTGTCAAAATTATGAACACTCTAGTGAAGTACTACCAGTGTTATTGGATTTGTGAAAGTAGCAATGAGCCAAATTCTACTCTTCTACTATAAATACTCTTTGCTGGAACTTGCTATGCACACTCTTAATTTAGCCCCTTCAAATTCTGCTAGGTATTTCATATCCCATTGGAGTATCAAATATGATCTCTTTAAGGCCATGCCTTCTTTTCATTCTTCTCTGCATTGCCACAGTTAAACATGCACATTCCAACAATGATAGGAAGGCAAATACCTACTTATATCTTAAATCTTGCATCTCCCTCCTTATTTTTAGTATCTATCTACTTTATTTTTAGATTTCAATTATTCTTTTAATTTAATTAATATATAATTTTTCTCAACACAGACTTACATTGTCTACATGGGTGATCATCCCAAGGACACAGACCTCACTTCCATACCTTCTCTTCATACCACCATGGCTCAAAAAGTCCTTGGCAGGTTCAACATATATTCTTGTTTATGATAACTCATGCTTCAAAATATCTTTCTTACTGAATAAAAACTCCACTGCAAATAATGGAATAGAGTTAGATTGATTTTGTTCGTTAACTGTCCAAACCTGCTTGCTTCCAGCGATTTCAAAACAGAAGCTGTACTTCACAGCTACAAAAACTTCAATGCATTCGTCATGAAGTTAACAGAAGAGGAGGCTAAAAGAATGGCAGGTGCTATTCTCATTTCAATGCCTCTGTAATTCATGATTAATATTATGTTCATGAAAGGTAAAACACAGTGTTACTTTGGATTGCAACAGAAATGGAGAGCGTTGTCTCTGTTTTCCCAAACGGCAAGAATGTTCCTCGCACAACAAGGTCGTGGAACTTCTTAGGGCTTCCGCAGAATACTAATAGAGAAACCACAGAGAGTGACATAATTGTGGGAGTAATAGACACTGGTATTTGGCCCGAGTCTGAGAGCTTCAGCGACAAAGGATTTGGTCCTCCACCAACCAAATGGAAAGGATCATGTCATAACTTCACCTGCAACAAGTAATCATTTATTTTATAGACTTGCTTTTTTTCCTTTTCTCATTTTCTACTATATTTATCTCTCTTTTCTTTATATATTACTTTCATATTTATTTTTTCTTCCAACCTCTCTCTATTTTTTTTATCAACAAATAGGAATGAAATTAAATGAGTCCACTTTAAAGATGATTTAACCCTTTTTACAAAAATTGAATTTCAAAAAATACCTTTTTGTCCACTTATCAACCAATATTATCTCTTGATGTCTACCCAGCTCTATCAATTAAACAGAAAAATAATAAAAATGAGCAACTCTTATAAAGATATTAAATTGACTGCATACATACGGAAGGTTTTAGACACCAGTCAGAGAATGAGAAATTAGCTCACGGTATCTTTGATGAGATCAAGGACCAAACCTTAACCTCTGTCAAAGAGAAAACTTCAATATGATCAATCACTCCACCTTTAAATAAACAATTATTCTTATGTCTCCAAATCTTGCTAACCAACGCGATCCACATGTTACCCATGATAAGATTAACTGAAGTAGAAGAGTCTAGAATCTTAAACTGTTCAAAATGAGACACAGGATCCGTAGAGTCAACTGAGTTCACACCTAACCAATCGTAACATAGGTTCCAAATTATCCAAGCAACTCTGCAACCGAAGAACAAATGATTTATTGACTCCTCTAACATCCTTCACAAACAACACAAATTGCTCTCGACCCCTGTATCTCCTCTCTCCAGATTTACCTTGTAAGCAACCTTGTTTTCAATCACTCTCCAAGCTGTGATGTGAGTTGAGGGAAGCGCCTTAATACCCCAGAAGAACTTGTACCTTCTCGAGTCTTCCTCATTTCCTTCTCTTAAAAAACCAGAAGCAGACTTAACTGAAAAATATATATATATATATATATATATATATATATATATATATACACTCAGATAAGGTGTACTTTAATCATTACTCTTTTATTTGAGCAAGTCATATGTTACTTGGATAAAAAAAAGTTAGACAATACAAGTTTAAATAGATCTAACATATATATTTTTTAAAATTCAGTCTAATCTATTACTTGTAATACAATTTTCAGGTCTAGTTTAAATTATTTGAAAACTTGGGTTAAGCTATTAACCTATTTAGATGTTTATTTTCTGTTTAATTTTTGATAGGTCTAATTTATCTTGTATATGGTTTGATAGACTAAAAAATGAACTAGAGTCAAGTTTGACATATTTTTGTAACATCACTTTTCACGGCAATGTCATATATTCTGACTAGAATATTCCGGGGTAAAGCAATTGGATGCTCACTTTGTAAAAAAGTAGATTCTTTATTAAGTCAGTCAATACTTTGATGCAGCAAAATAATTGGCGCAAAGTACTTTAATCTGAAGCGTGAGTTTGCCAAAGATGATATATTATCCCCAAGAGATGGAGAAGGTCATGGATCACATTGTGCATCCACAGTTGCTGGAAACTCGGTTAACTCAGTAAGTCTATTTGGTTTAGCCTCAGGGACTGCCCGTGGAGGAGTTCCATCTGCCCGAATTGCAGTGTACAAAGTATGCTGGAAGACAGGAAATTGTGGCGATGCTGACACCCTTGCAGCCTTTGATGAAGCTATTAGTGATGGAGTAGACGTCATTTCTATTTCAACTGGACTCGGAAATATAGTCCATGTTCCGTATTTTCAAGATTCAAATAATATAGGAAGTTTTCATGCAATGAAGAAGGGGATACTAACCTCAAATTCTGCCAACAATTTGGGTCCAAATCTTTACTCAATGACAAATTATGCACCATGGTTACTTTCTGTAGCTGCTAGCACTTTCGACAGAAAGATTGTCACCAAGGTGAAGTTGGGCAATGGGGCGATTTATGAGGTATCATTTCTGTAAATTCTCCATTATAACTTCAACGGAATTGATCTTAACTTGAAATATTCAAATAAAGGCTTAGTTTTACTGATGAGTGTGAGTATTTATATGTGTGCAGGGGGTCTCAATCAACACATTTGATCTTAAGAGAAAACTTTATCCACTTGTATATGGTGGAGATATACCTAACACTGCTGGTGGACATAACAGCTCCACATCCAGGTATCAGAAAATGAATTCTAAGACAGTCTGTTGTTTTCTTTAAGGAAATCAGAAAAAAATTGGATTTCAATTTGATACGTTATTAATTGGTCAGGTATTGTGAAAAGGACTCTTTGGATAAACATTCAGTGCAGGGAAAGATTGTTCTGTGTGAAAGCATTCAGGGTGCTGAAGATGCAGGGTTTTTATCTGGGGCAGTTGGTGTTATATTTGGAAATAATTACCCTAAAGATTTGCCCGGAGCATACGCGTTGCCTGCTTTGGAGGTTACTCTGTGGGATCTAAGACTCATACATTCTTATTTAACTTCAAACAGGTATGTGTGTTTATACAGGCACCATAATTACGAACTGCACCTCCCAATATTAAGAGAAAAATAGTAATATACATATATATATATATATATATATATATTATCCAAAGTGATATATATAAAATATTTGTACTATAATAGTGCATTTTTGTATGTATTTGAATTAAATAACCTTTTAATTTTCTAGATATTATAAATAAATATCTTGATGATTATGTATTAATAGTAAAAATTATAGTTAAGATCAATTTTATGTTGAAAAAAACGGGTAATTTTTCACTAAAATAAAACACTAAGAGAGTTATCCGACATATAATATTGAATACTATAACAAAAGAGAAAGCAGCATAATACTAATAAATAGAACAGAATAATAAAAGAGATAAAGACGAAAAAACACACCAAAAACTAGTTAACGGAGTTCCGCCAATTTAACTTAATCTCCGACACAGCTGAAACAACCCACTTTTACTAATGTGGGAGAAAATATTACAAATTAGAATATTAACAATAAAGGAGGAGAAATTAATTTATAACTCTCAAACTCTCTCGAATAATTCTCACGGATATAAAATTTGGGATTAAGCCAAACATTTTATTTTTATGTATTCATTAAATACTAAGTATAAGTATAAGTATAGACTAAAAAAAGTTAAAAGGTGTCCATTTCTATCTGAATCAATTTTAAGTATCTTAAAAATTTATTTAATCCTGTGTATCTTTATAAATGAGACTTTTGTGTTCACCTTTATTATTTTCAAAATGCTAATAATAGATTTAATGCTAAATAAAAAAATGATCAAATAATCAAATATCTTAGTTGAAATAACTTGTGGGTTCTTCTTCAATATCACACAAATATATATCTTTTTATTTCTAAATTGGGGTAAAAAATTCACTACATTCAAAGTTTTAGATAATTCAACAAAATAAGTTCATGAGTTATCCACTGGAGTCACTTTAGTTGTTAAAGGTGTAAAATATATGTGATAATGAAAAGTGTGAAATCTAATGATATTAAATTCAACCTTTTCTCATCTATTGTTCTACCAATTACTAGAAATGCAACAGCCACAATATTTAAGAGTGAAGAAGTAAACGATGGACTAATCCCTTCCATAGCTTCATTCTCCTCAAGAGGTCCAAATCCAATCACACCAAATACTTTAAAGGTAACCTTACATATTGTATGCTATATAATCAAGATACCATTTTCAATATTAATTTTACTGATATTGTAGCCTGACATTGCTGCTCCTGGAGTTGAAGTTATAGCTGCATGGTCTCCAATTGACCCAATTTCAAGTGTCAAAGGTGACAAAAGAAAAGTAAAATATAATGTAATCTCAGGCACTTCAATGGCATGCCCTCATGCTACTGCAACAGCTGCATATATCAAATCATTTCACCCCAATTGGTCTCCTGCCATGATCAAGTCTGCATTGATGACCACTGGTAATTAATACTTTGCTAAGTTACTACTACTAATATGTGCTCTCGAGAGTGTGTTTTAAAAAATAAATAAGTTATAATCACCTAGTTCCTCTAAGATAAAAGTGTGCGTATGTAAGCAATTACACATAAAGAGTATGATTTTCTTTATCATTAGTCAGCCAAATTGACCATCTTTTTTTCACTCTATTGATAGCTACTCCAATGAGTCGTACTCTTAATCCTGAAGCTGAATTTGCATATGGAGCTGGGCTTATTAATCCTGTTAAGGCACCAAATCCTGGTCTAGTATATGATATTAATGAAGCAGATTATATAAAGTTTTTGTGTGGTGAAGGGTTTACAGATAAAGAGCTTCGAGTCCTAACTGCAGATCATAGTAGTTGCAAAGGACAAGCGAACAAGAAAGCAGTATTTGAATTAAACCTCCCTTCATTTTCTCTTTATGTAAATGACTCATATTTTAGTAGTCCTTATCGAAGAACAGTTACAAATGTGGGATCTACAACATCTACATATAAAGCCAGAGTAATTGCTCCATCTTTGTTAAATATTCAAGTGAAACCCAATACTCTTTCCTTCACATCTATAGGGCAGAAAAAGTCATTTTATGTCATAATTCAAGGGAGAATTAATGTGGAAATACTCTCTGCTTCTTTGATTTGGGATGATGGAAACCACCAAGTTAGAAGCCCAATTGTAGTGTATGGGGCTGTAGCAAGTTGATCGATTCTAAGTGCGTCAAATAAGATGGAATAATTTGAAATCAAAGTTGAATGATGTTTGTAACTTTATGAAGAAATGAATGCAAATAAGCTCAGTGAGAGGAGCCTTTTTCTTTTATATTGTTGCTCTTGTATGGGTTAGAACTGAGATAACTATTATCTCCATCATAGTTGGTCGGTCTTCTTTTGCCTCTTTGTTTCACTGAACACCTCCCTCCTATTCCTTCGCTATCCTCCCCTCCTTTTGCTAACTCCTAATCCAGAGGTACTCCGACACTCAAGTGAGATTTTAATATTCGGTGTGATTAAGGCGTGATGACGACGTACCTTTTTTCCGAAACTTGTGACTATTTATATGATTTTGGGCCCTGTTTCTGGGCTAAATTAGGATTTTGGATCATAATTGAGAGTGTATTACCTAATGGTTAATCACTGTTTGGTGTAGTTAACCTTCTCTTGGGCTTAATGAATTTAGTCATATTGATCGACACTAACTGGATGCTAAGGCCTCCATTTGTTTTCGACAGGTACAGTTGTCAATAGTATTGTACTTTTATGAAAAATATTGAGAGAACGAAAGGTTGTTATCACAGAAAAATAATGTAAAATTAGAAAGATAAAAGAATAATAAGACACTTCTATATACAGAAGACTAATTGGAAGACTCATCTACTTAACCAACACTCGACCTAACATTGCCTTTTTAGCCAACAACCTCAGCCAATTCATATGTGCTCCTACTACACTCCACCAGCAAGCTGTCTCTCGACTTCTACATTATCTCAAAGGCAATCCTGTTGATGGCATCTATCTACCTCACACTAGTACTCTTCAACTTCGAGGCTTTAGTGACTCTGAATAGGCCACATGTCCTGAAATACGAAAATCGATCACATGATACTCCATCTTCTTAGATGACTTTGTGATGGGAGAAGATGGGATCTTGAGATTTAATAGCAGAATTTGCATACCTGCAAATGAAGAGCTCAAGAGGGTCATAAAAGTCATCTTAGTCTATATCCCGGTATGAATAAGATGTACCAAGATTTGAAGGAGTCCTTTTGGTGGTCAGGCACGAAGAAAGAAATAGCTTAGTATGTTGTTGCATGCTTGACATGTCAGAAAGCAAAGGTAGAGCATCAAAGACCTGGTGGATTGTTGCAGTAGTTGGATATTCCTGAGTGGAAATGGGATAGCATTGTTATGGATTTTGCTACTCATTTTCCTACATCAGTAAGGGGTCATGATGCAGTCTGGGTAATTGTTCATTGATTGACAAAGAGTGCTCACTTTCTTCCAGTTAATTTGAGGATATCTATGGCCAAGTTGGCACAGTTATACATCAGAGAAATTGTAAGATTGTATGAAGTGCCTTCCAGTATTGTTTCGGATAGAGATCCCATGTTTACTTCACGGTTTTGGCAGTCTGAGAGAACGATCCAGTACTTAGAAGATATGTTGAGGATATGTATCTTGGATCATCTAGGAAGTTGGGATGAGATGTTGCATATAATGGAGTTCACTTATAATAATAGTTATCATTCCAATATTCGGATGACACCATATGAAGCTCTGTATGAGCGGAAGTGCATAACTCCTTTATGTTGGTATCAGGATGGTGCAACAATTTTGGTTAGGCCAGAGTTAATTCAATAGATCACTGAGAAGGTGAAACAGATACAAGATAGAATGAAAGCTTCTCAAAGTAGGTAGAAATCCTGTGCATATAAAAGGAGAAAACCTTTGGAGTTTGACACTATAGACCATGTGTTCATGAGAGTGTCACCAACCAAGGGTGTAGGACGAGCTATCAAATCAATGAAGTTATCAAATCTTAAAGAAGATAGGTCCAGTGGCTTATGAGATTGCTCTTCCCCAATTAGAAAACTTGCATAATGTCTTTCATGTATCACAGCTAAGAAAGTATATCTCAGACCCTGGTCACATGTTGGAAGTGGATAATGTGCAAATCAAGGATAACTTGTCTTTTGAAGCAAAACCATATAGGATTGAAGATCAACAGAGTAAACAACTCAGAGGCAAGACCATCAATATGGTGAAGGTGGTGTGGGATGATAGATCTGGTGATTCCACTTGGGAATTAGAAGAAACCATTAGGGAAACCTATCCCTATCTTGGTAAGTCAATTTTTGGGGACGAAAATTTTTCTTGTTGGGGAGAATGTAAGGATCTAGAAAATTACTTTGGAGTAAAAGTGATATATTTTAAATGAATCTTGAATATTTTATTATTAAAATGAAAATGACATATAAATAGAAAATTCAGTTATTCAGGTTTCCTTTCAAAAGAACCACCATCTCTCTAGAAGTTTCCTTTCCTTTTCTCTCCCTTCTCTCTAAGATTCTAACTTCCTTACTCATCAGTTTGACGATCAGAGTCTACCATTAGACTCCTGACAACGAGGACTACAAGACTGCCTGATCAGAATGTCTGATAGAGTAAGTTCATTTTTTACTCTTCTCTTTGAGTTAAATTTTGAACTTGTAGATTTGTCTCGATCTAAGTTTACACATATGACCATTTTTGCTTTAGGATTAGTCTTTGTTAGGTCAGAGTTCTAGTGGTATAGTTAAATTTTAATCAGGACTATGTGGGGGCAGGTTAAGCTACTCTTGAAGCTTTTGGTAGACTTGAGACTTTTAGTGAGCATATGCTCAAGTAAAGGTAAGAAAAATTAGTTTAAATTTTCAATAGAACACTAGACTAGAAGATCTGGATGTGGGGTGACGTGGTCATCAGTAAACTTTTGGTTTGCAGGATTTCTTGTTTTGAATCGATTTGGAAATTGAGTGAAATTGAAGTGTGAAATGGTAGATATAGTAGATGTTGTAGAATGTATATGAGTTTGGAATTAAATGAGTTTATGAAATATTTGATGAGAATTGGTTGTTTGATTTTAAGTGATTTTGATTTAGAAATCACATATATGTGTAGATTGATATACTGGTTCAATGACTTAATGAAAGTGCTTGTATAATTTTGAGCAGGAACTGTTAATGTAAATTGTAGATTTAGAAATTTATCAATTAAATGGAATGTTTGTTTAGAATTTAACAAGTATAACATGTTTATGCAGAATTTTTCTGCATATCTTGCTCAAGCGAGATAATTCTCGCTCAAGCGAGACATGGGATGAAAATTTGGGTGCTCTCAGCTTAATTCTCACTCAAACGAGATTTGGGATGAAAGTTTGGGTGCTCTCGGCTTGATTTTCGCTAGCGAGAAATTCTCGATCAAGCTAGAATCTCTAAAAAAAAAAAAATTCTTTCTTTTAAAAGGATGGTTTATTAAATTCCGTATAGCTTTACTTAGAAATTATTTAAACTTTTATTTCGTGTATATTTAATTGAAAATTTATTTAATTAGACATTTATATGATTAGTAACTTAATTGTTGTGTGTTTTGAAAATTATAAAATTTGGTATGATTTATTTGTTTGATGTTGGATATTTTGAGGTTCAAAATATGAAATTTTGTCAAGACGTAGTATTTTCAGGTAAGAAAATACTGTGTTAAGATTGTTTAGAATGTGCATTGACTAGGGATTCGTATAGAAGGAGATATCCAGACTCTCTTAAGATAATGGAATCATATAGATGAAGTTATTCAGGTGGTGAGAGTCAAATGAGGTTCGTATGAATATGTAAGTTGTTTGAAAGATAACTAACTTGACCTGTTATATGAATTAACCATGTCATAATAGGAGAGATGATATTGAGATTATTTTATGCGCATAGCTGTGTGGATTTCATAGTGATATGGTATGACAGGTGCATATCTCTTAGTCTAAGTCAACGCACGAGTCTTCCGGAAGTAGAGTCAAGTGTGTATGTGTTGAGTTAGTAGAAGTCTGATATATGAAAGATGGATATGATTTTTTAATAGACACTTGATGATTTGAGAAATTGTATGAGACTTGATGAAATATTTTCATTAAATTGAGATTGAAATTTTATAGAAATTTTTATATTGCCAGCTTACCCTGTTCTTTGTTTGTGTTCGCTTTCTTTAATTTGTGATGATCGTGTAATTACACAAGAGCATATGAAGTTGTAGGTTTTTTTTTTTCAGCAAAGAATTAAAAAATTAAAGAGACACTTTAGGGGTGTCCCAACCCTTATACAAACCCATTAAAAATGGGCTATGAAAAGAAAGAAAAAACAAACAAAAGAGAACTTACCCTCTTACAACAACAACTTATAAGAAACCTGACAACAAAACTAACAAAACTATGCAACCCCACAACCTTAAAATCATACAGCAACATAAAAAGCACACCCCTAAAGCCACTATTACAACCTGACATTACAACTGTTGCACAAACCAGATTTGGTTTCCAAAAATCCAACATCTAACATCTAATGCCATCCCAATTATCTAGCTCCTTTAGCAGGACACCACACACATGAGACATCAATTAGAATTGATAACAACTTATTCTCCCTATGCCCCAGCTTCCATCAACAATCTTCTCGCTTCCACTCCTCATGCTACTCTAATATCTTATGATATTAGTTGTTGTCCTCCCTTTTACCTGCATCAAAAGAAAACACCTTCCCGATAACGTATGCATTGAAAAACATTTTCAACCCGTTGGTCTCAGACAATTTAATTTAAAATATCCCTATGCTACAAACGTCCCTACTAGCAAAATTGGTAAAGATAGAAGACATTCACTTTTCATTCACCACAACGTGATAGTAATATCTGATGTTATTTAGCTAATGTCCTTCCAATTTTCCTGCACCAAAGAGAAACAAACACCTACCCCTCCTCACCAAAAACTTAGATAATCAAAACAAATCAATCCCTTGGATCTTAAACAATTAAAATTCTAATTGTTGCAGCAACCAATCAACAGGCGTGAAATTGAAAAAGGTAGAAACATTATCTAGATACCACATTTGAACTATGCTGGCATTTAAATTGAAAGTTTCAGATATGATTTTCAGTTTTACCATTGAAGCAGTTGTAAGGTCCTACAAATTCCATTGCAGCAAGACATACATTGTCCAACAGAACACATTATCCAAATCTTCCAAAAATAACCAATACCTATCATAACACCTATTTGAAAAACACCAATACTAGCAGCAAAGGTACCAAGCGTGAGACACCAAGAATTTCCTTGATTTCCTCTAGCTCCATAAGGATTTTGAGCATCACCATCTTCAAATAAAAACCTCTTCGGCCCACCATCTTTTCACTCTACATTCCTCTTTTAAAATATTAACACATTGCTCCCCATCAGCTGTACCTGCACCAATAGCTCAACCTTTCCACCTCTCAAACTAACTCAAAGAAGCAAAAACTACCACATTACCTTGCTCTTAAGAAAATTATGCCTTATTTATAACAGCACCCAACCAATCATGCAGAATATAAAGAGGGTTAAGATGGTTCCTGTGATATACATGCATCAACATATGAGAAAAAACATTTATTCCCTTACCTAGTTACCATATTAACACAGGTTAATGGTGATAAGATCCAATCAGAGAAGGAAAAGATAACTTTCTTTTCTTTGTGTTTCATCCATATCCAAGATTGTACTTGTGCCATGGTAAAAATCTCCTCTGCATCTATCTTAGCTTGGTTAAAGATAACCTTTTTTCTATGCTTCCATATACTCCATACTATTGAGACCCAAAGACTTTTCCATAACCTGTTGCCTTCTTTGTTAAAGCACATACAAGAGAATTGTTCAAAATGATAAATCAATTCATTATGGTTCACTGAACTGATTCCCAACCAACTAAAGCACATGTTCCAAACTTTACTTGAGACCTTACATGAGAGGAGGATGTGTGCAATGGTCTCCTCTTCACTTCCACATGAAGCGCATAAAGTATCACCTAATGACACTCCCCTTTTGTGCAGATTCTGTTTTGTCACTATCCTATTCAAAAAGACCCTCCACACGTAAAACATGGCTGAGGGCGTAACCTTTAAATTCCATAGATAACCAAATACTGATACTCCCCCAAACCCTTGGTTAACTAGCTTATTATAAGCATATTTTACTGAAAAGGTAAAAGATGGAGGATCGTTCCAAGTCCTTGAATCCTCTTTGTCAGGTTGTAGTGACACATGTGATATTATTGACAGGAACTCCTCTACAAAAGTCTTTTCCCATTCAAACCAATCTCTTCTCCAACTGAAATTCCACTCCCACCCATCTGCGTTCCAACTGCCAAAATTATCAATAGGTTTGTCTTTAAGCTCAGAGTTATTGTATATTCTTTCGTATTTTACTCTGAGTTGCCCAATGTTTAGCCACTCGTCTTCCCAGAATTTAACCTTCTCCCCTGATCCAACTTCCCAAGCCATATTCTGATTAAACCAATTAACACCTTGGTCTGAAAAACTAACTTTGAATAAATCTAACCACCATCTAGATGTAAACTTGTTTTGTTTCGGTACGTATGAGTTTGACAACCGTCTCAAACCATACTTAGATTCTAAGATCTCCTTCCAAAGACCATATTCAGAGGAACCCAGTTTCCATAGCCATTTTGCCAAGAGTGCCTTATTGAACAACTCGATACTCCTAACCAAGACCTCCCTCCTCTTTCGCTTTACAGATATTATCCCAACTAATCCAAGCAATTTTCCTCCCTTCTGATCCCCACCCCCACAGGAACTTTCTCTGTAATTTAGTAATCTCCTTACACACTCCAATTGGTGCTCTAAAAAAGGATAGGTAAAATAGTGGTATAACGTTGATAACAGATTTTATAAGGCACACTCTTCCTACGAATGACAAGTTCCTCCTCTTCCATACTGACTATCTCTTCCTTATCTTCGATACCACAGGCTCCCAAAAAGAACACCTAGATGGATTACCTCCTATAGTTAAACCTAAGTATGAGAAAGGTATCTCCATTATGCTGCAATGAAGTATTTCTGAATACATTTTCACCTCATAACTATCTACTCCAATTGCGCCTATCTTACTCTTAAAAAAGTTTACCCTAAGGCCCGAGCTTAATTCAAAACATCTTAAAATCGCCTTAATGCACCTAATATTCTGCACATTTGCTTCGCATAAGATGAGGTTGTAGATAATAGAGTTCATTAGTGAGCCGTCAGAGGAAGACATGTTTTGTTTTAAATTTGTTCATGTATATATTAAAATCCCTATGAAGAGGGATATTTATTTCTCTGAGATACAATCATGAGATAGTTGTATATATTCATATGTTAAGTAGAAAGTGTTTGTTTTGCTTTTTATTTTATTATATATGGATAAAATTTAGGGATGTTACAAATAATATATTAAGAAGTGAGTTTAAATATAATTTATCCTTACAAAATTTGTAAAATGATATTTATTTCATTTATATATTATATATTATTTTTATCAATCCAGTTTATTATTTTTATTTATGTAATCTATATTAAATAATAATTTGGTTTCTTTCTACTTATACTTATTAATATTGATTATTGCTCAAATCATTTTTCAAAATTTTCATGTTTGTGTTGATTATTCAAATTATTTTTCATCTTTATCATCAAGTGCTGATGCCACTTCACTTGTCTCATTTGTATTGCTTGTAGGTCATTTTAGTTCATATACAGTATCAGACAATCTAACAAAAGAAAAAGAAGAAGAAGACAAACATGTTGCACTCTCGTATGTTTGTGGTCACATGTATATAAAACATGACTAAGTAGCCAATGGTTTTATTCGTTTTAGTCGATGAAAAAGACTCCTTTTATTTAAAGAATTAATAAAAGAAACTGTATTATTTTCTATATTTTAAATACATAATTAATTTTCAGTTTATGAGTTACTGTCAAACTAATTTTTATAATATCAGTAATAGAAAAACTTAAATAATACTAAAAGTATAATATACAACTTTATAAGACACAAATATTTAGCTTTTAACATTTAAAATACAAACAAACTTTCTTAGGAAACATGATAATAGTTAAGTTTGGAAATAGACGGAACAATAAAAAATATATTTAAAATAAAATAGATAAAATGATTTAGATTTTTGCTTTTAAAGAAATAATTAATAAGAACAAGTTTGAAGAAGAAAAAAAAGTCACTTTGACAATATCTATCTTTTTGACATTTATTTTTTTAATGTGATAATGCTTTGCGTATTTGGAGTTGAGTTCGACATATTTTTCCTACTTATGATTTCTCTAATAAGGATGATCTTCTTTCTTTTTAGTAGGAGTGGTGATAGTCCGTTGGTTAAATTAGTTAAGCTAGTTGTGATAATTTTTTCTATTTAGATGATAAGCTCGTTTTCAGGATAAGATTAATGTTTCTAGGGCTATTTTGGTTATTAAAGATTTAACTTGTCTAGTGGGTAATTCGCCTAAAGTTTCAATGAAGAATGATATGTTCGATTTCAATGTGTTCAAGTTTTTTGCTATTAACACTCGTACCGATAAAGTTCTATGTCCTCTTCTCGTTAGATGGAAGTTTCCTTCACCAGGCTGAGTTAAAATTAACAATAATGGGGCTGCTAGGGGTTATCCATGTCTTGTCGCTTGTGGAAGTATTTTTCGTGGGAGTATGAAGAAGTTTATTGGAGCTTTCTCTGCGTTTCTTGACGTTCAGACTGCTTTGGTTGCTGAATTTTATGGAGTTATATATGCTTTGGAGGAAGCTCAAAAGTTGTATCTTACTAATGTCTGGCTGGAACGTGACTCTGTCTTGGTTTGTGTTGCATTTACTGCTAGGACAAATATTCCTTAGATGTTTCGTAATCAATGAAATACTTTTCTTAATTATTGTAGAAAAATCAGGTTTAGAGTTAATCATATTTTTTGTGAAACTAATGTGTGTGCTGATAAATTGACTAATTTAAGATTTATTCATAGAGAATCCTTTCATTGATATAGTCTAGTTATGTATCGTTTTTGTTAACATATGAGTTTTGGTCTAGTCCTCCATATTTATATATATATATATATTAATAATACTTTTTTTTATGTGATGACAAATGATTGTTGTTACTTAAAATGTCAGCCTAGCTGAGATGTCAAGTAGCATAGTGATGCCTAACATTAAATTTTTTTATAAAAAGAAATTGTCATATTCAACATTTTTACATTCACTCATCATTCATTGCTAAAAAAGAAAAATTCATTTTATAATACTTATTTAAAATATTTCGTTAACCATCATTGTTATAATTGTGTCCTGAACTTTAATTTAATCAACGAGTGTAAAACACGTTTTATATCATTTATACAATTCCATCCGCTTCCACACATATGTATTTATTTTTTCTGGTATTCAAATAATATAATTTTTAAATTACATGTAATATAAAATATTTATAATTTTATAAGAATAATATTAAAAAAATTATATGGTAAAAATAATTTTTGTGTGTGATTTTCATGTTTCATATTTTTAATTTCTTATATAAAATACATACTATAACTAATATATACAAAATTTTGATTTTCCAATTTTATAATGAAATTGTATTTTATTAATTTCATATTTTTAATTTTGAATTGAAGATAATTTAAAAAATTTCAATATACATCGGATGAATATCACAATTTATGTTTTTGGAAGAATGTTCCCACTTGAAAAAATAGAAGAAGGAAAAAGTGAGGTAGATGCATTGAACAGTACAAATTTGAGCATTACAATAGAGAAACATAGGATATTTCACAAATGGTGCAGTTTTTTTTATGGTACAGAAAAAAATACAAATGGGTAGCTTTAATTGCAACTAGACACAAAATTAAAAAATTTCTCACACTATTATAATTTTAATTACAAAACCTGCAACAACAATTGATTTTCTCATAAATAATGTTTTATTCCTCAAAACACGCCTACACATTTTATGTTCACATGATTACATAAATTTTTTTTAGTACAATGAGATTTTTTGGAAATGAAGTTGCAATTGATGCTGCCCATTTCTGTAATTTTTTGCAATTAAATGTGAAAAAAAACTACACCATTTTTGGTGAAATATCCAAAAACATGTCTATATAATGGTATTGAACACTAAAAAACACATTAATCTTTTTTCTAATAAAATAACATTAGCATATTTTCTATCTGTTAAATAAACATTCACATCCCTTTCTACTTTTAGGAATTAATATTTATCTCCTTTATATTTTTAATAAAGTGATAATTATTTTTTATCTTATTTAAAAAAATCATATTGACTAAAAAATAACATATTATGAAAATTAAAATTAAAGTTCTAAATACAAATTAAAAATACTTTTAATAAAAAATTAAAAAAATATGAATGTTAGGTTATTAAAATATAAGGAAGGATCTCTTAAAAACATGGAAGAGATTATGCAATTTAATATTATAGGAAAGATGAATATCCTTTTATTAAAAATATAATTCAGGAAAAGTAAATACAATATTTTAACCATTAAGTTAAAAAAAAAAAATTCTAATATGCTGGAATCTTTACTGATAGTTGTAACTTCATCTATTCTCTTCATATCAAATACAGTTATGGTAAATCCTATCAAATTTCTAGTATAAGTTCTAACACTAAAATCTAAACCAACAACATTTCTACTGCATAAGAACCTGAAAGAGAGAAAAATAGAGATAATAATTTCTAATAATAAATTAATTTGAATAAATTTTATCTGATAGTTAAAAATAATTAAATTTAATAAGATATAAATTCCCTTTATTTATATATTTTTTAAATAGTAAAAATTGAAAGAATTACATATATATATATATATAATATTTTATTAAGATGAGAAGCAACAAAATTATGGTATGCTATGATATGGTTGGAAGAAGAATAGAGAAGAATCACTATTTCAATTTTTATCTTTTCTATATAGATTATTTGGTGGAGATCCCATATCGACTAGATATTAGAGTCTTTCATTGTATATAAGTGAGTGCAAACCTCAATCTTATGAGTCGGTTTTATGGGATTGAGTTAGACTTAAAGTTCACTTTTTCACATAGTTCCACGCACGAGTTGATAGTAAAATCCACTTCTTCACGTTATCTTTATTTTTTTCTCGATACCCTTACTTATTTTAAAATTTATATAATATTTAAAATTTATGAATAAAATATTGGCTATCTTTTTAATGAAATAAATTTAGTTTTTAGTCTATTAAATGTGATATAAATTTATTTTGATATTCTAATTTAAAAATAGCTTTATTAAGTTTCCTTAAATTAATGAATTCTCTAATGGTGTTTGAGTGACAGTTCTAAAATAATTTTTTAATTGTGATGAAAACTTAAAATTAAAACAATTATCTCAAATTTAGAAGTTTAAAAGTATTTACATATATATATATATATTTAAATTGTGATGAAGTTTCACTTTAAACAGAGATATGATGAATCACAATTTTATTTGACCTTGAATCTTCAACAAGTTGAATAAAGAAATAATGTATTATTTTTTGTATTCTTATCCCATCTTATGTAACATTTTGCTAATCTATCTGACGTAGTCTCTGTGCAATCATCTTTTTCTGTTTTGGCTGCTATAAAAAAGTCCAGCTAGTCCCACTACAAAGTTTTGTATAATTATTTATGGAATGTTAATTATTTTTTTATATTTGAATTTTTCTTAATATAGTTTCATATTTAAAATCATGTAATATGTTTTTTCTCATTAAATTCAAGTTAACCTGTGATGATGTGACAGGATAACACTAGAATGAGACATTGTACATTATGTGGTCTTTCTTTTCCCATGCTATACTCTCACACTTAGTCATACTCTCTGACTAAGTCTAATTTAATTAGAAAAGAGTTTTTTTATTTATTAATGAATTTTAAAATCTCATTTGATTTTATAAAATAAAATTTATAAAAGAAGATTTGTAAACATATTTTATTTTTAGTTGATGTAGTATTTATTATAATCTTACTAATATCTGTCCATTTATATTTAAAATTATATAATTTGATGTTGATCCGATGATGATAAATTTTCATTAAGATAAATTTTAAATAAATTTAATATTATATTAATTAATAAATTCTAAATCTAACTCAATTTTATTTAATTATTTTATAAGATAAAATTTAAGATTTATGTGATAATCTCAAACCTTAGTGACTCTTTCCAACTCTGTCAATTTCTGCCTCTTGAATGAACAACCACTTTTCCCTCGAGATTCATGTTCAAAACACGTGTCAATAAAAAACAAATAGTTTCTTGAATGCCAGAAAATTGTGTCCAAGTGATGTGAAGAAAAATAACTCACATGTAGAATATTGTGCGTACGATAATAGTTATTTTATCTCACTCTGAATAACACCTAACATGAATTTATCCGAAGAGTCACATTGTTTATTTTTTTATCATTTTTTATATATAAGATGAAACTAAACTAATAATTTTGAAAATTATGACACCGTATTAAAAAAAAGTCTAAATATAGAAATCAAATTATAAATAACGTTTTCAATAAATCTATAAATTTTGTTCTCAAGACTTCAAATATATTTAATGAAAGAAATTATGATATTTTTTTTATCAATCAAACTAATATTTTAAAATAAGTCTAATAAAAAAATATTTAAAATTAAATAAAATTATTTATATAAAAGATTATCTTATTTTCAAGAATGGTATATTTATGAGATTTATATTAAAATGTTGCTTTCATTAGCAATTTTATAAGATTAAAAGACAAAAGTTCTTAAAAGATTGAAATTATTTCATTATCAATTTTATATCAATATTTTCTAGTTACGTAATTTTAAATAAATAAAAGGTCTAATAGTTAATCCATTTTGGAATATTGTTAATTTTTATTAAATTCAATTAATTTATTTTTCAATGGTTGTAATTAATGTGTAAGAAACAGTCAAAGCTGATCATTTGTATCTTTCATTCTTTCTATTCAATGATATACTTTCAGTGAGAAATGAAGTTCCCGACAATTATTTTATAAAAATATAGTGTAATAATAATATTTAAATTTGAATAATAAAGATTTAATTTTATATAATTAATATTAATTTCGCATATATTATTACTTTATTTGAAATAGAAACAAACAATAAATTTTACAGATAAGATTAGCTAACTAAAGTTTGAACTTTTTTTTTGTCCAAAAGCAAAAGTACCTGGGCATTTTTTTACATGGTGTGTAGCTTTGTCTGAAAGAAAAATAATTTGTTTAAGAACATGCAAGATTATTCCACTTTTTTTTTAACGACTATCAGAAGTTGTCATGGATTATGAACTACAGTTAAATTCTCCTTTACCCTATATTTATGATTTCTTTTACCAAAAAGAAAGATTCGTTCAGTGACCCATTTTATGTGATATTATACTGTAAAAAACATTTTGTATTAAATATTATGATTGAACATAAAGAATTTTTTATAGTCCAAAAGCATTTCTTTGAAAAGTCGTAAAAAATGATATTTTTAAAAGTTTTAAAGAAATTTATTAAACGATCACATCCATGTCAATTTATTATTATAAATAACTATTTTATCTTTTTAGTGGTGTGAATATCTTTTGTATTTTTAGTGGTGTCAAAATTATGAACACTCTAGTGAAGTACTACCAGTGTTATTGGATTTGTGAAAGTAGCAATGAGCCAAATTCTACTCTTCTACTATAAATACTCTTTGCTGGAACTTGCTATGCACACTCTTAATTTAGCCCCTTCAAATTCTGCTAGGTATTTCATATCCCATTGGAGTATCAAATATGATCTCTTTAAGGCCATGCCTTCTTTTCATTCTTCTCTGCATTGCCACAGTTAAACATGCACATTCCAACAATGATAGGAAGGCAAATACCTACTTATATCTTAAATCTTGCATCTCCCTCCTTATTTTTAGTATCTATCTACTTTATTTTTAGATTTCAATTATTCTTTTAATTTAATTAATATATAATTTTTCTCAACACAGACTTACATTGTCTACATGGGTGATCATCCCAAGGACACAGACCTCACTTCCATACCTTCTCTTCATACCACCATGGCTCAAAAAGTCCTTGGCAGGTTCAACATATATTCTTGTTTATGATAACTCATGCTTCAAAATATCTTTCTTACTGAATAAAAACTCCACTGCAAATAATGGAATAGAGTTAGATTGATTTTGTTCGTTAACTGTCCAAACCTGCTTGCTTCCAGCGATTTCAAAACAGAAGCTGTACTTCACAGCTACAAAAACTTCAATGCATTCGTCATGAAGTTAACAGAAGAGGAGGCTAAAAGAATGGCAGGTGCTATTCTCATTTCAATGCCTCTGTAATTCATGATTAATATTATGTTCATGAAAGGTAAAACACAGTGTTACTTTGGATTGCAACAGAAATGGAGAGCGTTGTCTCTGTTTTCCCAAACGGCAAGAATGTTCCTCGCACAACAAGGTCGTGGAACTTCTTAGGGCTTCCGCAGAATACTAATAGAGAAACCACAGAGAGTGACATAATTGTGGGAGTAATAGACACTGGTATTTGGCCCGAGTCTGAGAGCTTCAGCGACAAAGGATTTGGTCCTCCACCAACCAAATGGAAAGGATCATGTCATAACTTCACCTGCAACAAGTAATCATTTATTTTATAGACTTGCTTTTTTTCCTTTTCTCATTTTCTACTATATTTATCTCTCTTTTCTTTATATATTACTTTCATATTTATTTTTTCTTCCAACCTCTCTCTATTTTTTTTATCAACAAATAGGAATGAAATTAAATGAGTCCACTTTAAAGATGATTTAACCCTTTTTACAAAAATTGAATTTCAAAAAATACCTTTTTGTCCACTTATCAACCAATATTATCTCTTGATGTCTACCCAGCTCTATCAATTAAACAGAAAAATAATAAAAATGAGCAACTCTTATAAAGATATTAAATTGACTGCATACATACGGAAGGTTTTAGACACCAGTCAGAGAATGAGAAATTAGCTCACGGTATCTTTGATGAGATCAAGGACCAAACCTTAACCTCTGTCAAAGAGAAAACTTCAATATGATCAATCACTCCACCTTTAAATAAACAATTATTCTTATGTCTCCAAATCTTGCTAACCAACGCGATCCACATGTTACCCATGATAAGATTAACTGAAGTAGAAGAGTCTAGAATCTTAAACTGTTCAAAATGAGACACAGGATCCGTAGAGTCAACTGAGTTCACACCTAACCAATCGTAACATAGGTTCCAAATTATCCAAGCAACTCTGCAACCGAAGAACAAATGATTTATTGACTCCTCTAACATCCTTCACAAACAACACAAATTGCTCTCGACCCCTGTATCTCCTCTCTCCAGATTTACCTTGTAAGCAACCTTGTTTTCAATCACTCTCCAAGCTGTGATGTGAGTTGAGGGAAGCGCCTTAATACCCCAGAAGAACTTGTACCTTCTCGAGTCTTCCTCATTTCCTTCTCTTAAAAAACCAGAAGCAGACTTAACTGAAAAATATATATATATATATATATATATATATATACACTCAGATAAGGTGTACTTTAATCATTACTCTTTTATTTGAGCAAGTCATATGTTACTTGGATAAAAAAAAGTTAGACAATACAAGTTTAAATAGATCTAACATATATATTTTTTAAAATTCAGTCTAATCTATTACTTGTAATACAATTTTCAGGTCTAGTTTAAATTATTTGAAAACTTGGGTTAAGCTATTAACCTATTTAGATGTTTATTTTCTGTTTAATTTTTGATAGGTCTAATTTATCTTGTATATGGTTTGATAGACTAAAAAATGAACTAGAGTCAAGTTTGACATATTTTTGTAACATCACTTTTCACGGCAATGTCATATATTCTGACTAGAATATTCCGGGGTAAAGCAATTGGATGCTCACTTTGTAAAAAAGTAGATTCTTTATTAAGTCAGTCAATACTTTGATGCAGCAAAATAATTGGCGCAAAGTACTTTAATCTGAAGCGTGAGTTTGCCAAAGATGATATATTATCCCCAAGAGATGGAGAAGGTCATGGATCACATTGTGCATCCACAGTTGCTGGAAACTCGGTTAACTCAGTAAGTCTATTTGGTTTAGCCTCAGGGACTGCCCGTGGAGGAGTTCCATCTGCCCGAATTGCAGTGTACAAAGTATGCTGGAAGACAGGAAATTGTGGCGATGCTGACACCCTTGCAGCCTTTGATGAAGCTATTAGTGATGGAGTAGACGTCATTTCTATTTCAACTGGACTCGGAAATATAGTCCATGTTCCGTATTTTCAAGATTCAAATAATATAGGAAGTTTTCATGCAATGAAGAAGGGGATACTAACCTCAAATTCTGCCAACAATTTGGGTCCAAATCTTTACTCAATGACAAATTATGCACCATGGTTACTTTCTGTAGCTGCTAGCACTTTCGACAGAAAGATTGTCACCAAGGTGAAGTTGGGCAATGGGGCGATTTATGAGGTATCATTTCTGTAAATTCTCCATTATAACTTCAACGGAATTGATCTTAACTTGAAATATTCAAATAAAGGCTTAGTTTTACTGATGAGTGTGAGTATTTATATGTGTGCAGGGGGTCTCAATCAACACATTTGATCTTAAGAGAAAACTTTATCCACTTGTATATGGTGGAGATATACCTAACACTGCTGGTGGACATAACAGCTCCACATCCAGGTATCAGAAAATGAATTCTAAGACAGTCTGTTGTTTTCTTTAAGGAAATCAGAAAAAAATTGGATTTCAATTTGATACGTTATTAATTGGTCAGGTATTGTGAAAAGGACTCTTTGGATAAACATTCAGTGCAGGGAAAGATTGTTCTGTGTGAAAGCATTCAGGGTGCTGAAGATGCAGGGTTTTTATCTGGGGCAGTTGGTGTTATATTTGGAAATAATTACCCTAAAGATTTGCCCGGAGCATACGCGTTGCCTGCTTTGGAGGTTACTCTGTGGGATCTAAGACTCATACATTCTTATTTAACTTCAAACAGGTATGTGTGTTTATACAGGCACCATAATTACGAACTGCACCTCCCAATATTAAGAGAAAAATAGTAATATACATATATATATATATATATATATATATTATCCAAAGTGATATATATAAAATATTTGTACTATAATAGTGCATTTTTGTATGTATTTGAATTAAATAACCTTTTAATTTTCTAGATATTATAAATAAATATCTTGATGATTATGTATTAATAGTAAAAATTATAGTTAAGATCAATTTTATGTTGAAAAAAACGGGTAATTTTTCACTAAAATAAAACACTAAGAGAGTTATCCGACATATAATATTGAATACTATAACAAAAGAGAAAGCAGCATAATACTAATAAATAGAACAGAATAATAAAAGAGATAAAGACGAAAAAACACACCAAAAACTAGTTAACGGAGTTCCGCCAATTTAACTTAATCTCCGACACAGCTGAAACAACCCACTTTTACTAATGTGGGAGAAAATATTACAAATTAGAATATTAACAATAAAGGAGGAGAAATTAATTTATAACTCTCAAACTCTCTCGAATAATTCTCACGGATATAAAATTTGGGATTAAGCCAAACATTTTATTTTTATGTATTCATTAAATACTAAGTATAAGTATAGACTAAAAAAAGTTAAAAGGTGTCCATTTCTATCTGAATCAATTTTAAGTATCTTAAAAATTTATTTAATCCTGTGTATCTTTATAAATGAGACTTTTGTGTTCACCTTTATTATTTTCAAAATGCTAATAATAGATTTAATGCTAAATAAAAAAATGATCAAATAATCAAATATCTTAGTTGAAATAACTTGTGGGTTCTTCTTCAATATCACACAAATATATATCTTTTTATTTCTAAATTGGGGTAAAAAATTCACTACATTCAAAGTTTTAGATAATTCAACAAAATAAGTTCATGAGTTATCCACTGGAGTCACTTTAGTTGTTAAAGGTGTAAAATATATGTGATAATGAAAAGTGTGAAATCTAATGATATTAAATTCAACCTTTTCTCATCTATTGTTCTACCAATTACTAGAAATGCAACAGCCACAATATTTAAGAGTGAAGAAGTAAACGATGGACTAATCCCTTCCATAGCTTCATTCTCCTCAAGAGGTCCAAATCCAATCACACCAAATACTTTAAAGGTAACCTTACATATTGTATGCTATATAATCAAGATACCATTTTCAATATTAATTTTACTGATATTGTAGCCTGACATTGCTGCTCCTGGAGTTGAAGTTATAGCTGCATGGTCTCCAATTGACCCAATTTCAAGTGTCAAAGGTGACAAAAGAAAAGTAAAATATAATGTAATCTCAGGCACTTCAATGGCATGCCCTCATGCTACTGCAACAGCTGCATATATCAAATCATTTCACCCCAATTGGTCTCCTGCCATGATCAAGTCTGCATTGATGACCACTGGTAATTAATACTTTGCTAAGTTACTACTACTAATATGTGCTCTCGAGAGTGTGTTTTAAAAAATAAATAAGTTATAATCACCTAGTTCCTCTAAGATAAAAGTGTGCGTATGTAAGCAATTACACATAAAGAGTATGATTTTCTTTATCATTAGTCAGCCAAATTGACCATCTTTTTTTCACTCTATTGATAGCTACTCCAATGAGTCGTACTCTTAATCCTGAAGCTGAATTTGCATATGGAGCTGGGCTTATTAATCCTGTTAAGGCACCAAATCCTGGTCTAGTATATGATATTAATGAAGCAGATTATATAAAGTTTTTGTGTGGTGAAGGGTTTACAGATAAAGAGCTTCGAGTCCTAACTGCAGATCATAGTAGTTGCAAAGGACAAGCGAACAAGAAAGCAGTATTTGAATTAAACCTCCCTTCATTTTCTCTTTATGTAAATGACTCATATTTTAGTAGTCCTTATCGAAGAACAGTTACAAATGTGGGATCTACAACATCTACATATAAAGCCAGAGTAATTGCTCCATCTTTGTTAAATATTCAAGTGAAACCCAATACTCTTTCCTTCACATCTATAGGGCAGAAAAAGTCATTTTATGTCATAATTCAAGGGAGAATTAATGTGGAAATACTCTCTGCTTCTTTGATTTGGGATGATGGAAACCACCAAGTTAGAAGCCCAATTGTAGTGTATCAATTCTAAGTGCGTCAAATAAGATGAAATAATTTGAAATAAAAGTTGAATGATGTTTGTAACTTTAGGAAGAAATGAATGCAAATAAGCTCACTAACATGAGCTCTTTTTTTTTTTTTATGTTGTCAATAACATTGTACTGTCCCGGAAAATATCGAGAGACTGCCATTCTCACACAAACATTAAGTAAAATTAGAAAAAAAAACAATAATAAAATAATTTTAATAATGTATCAAGATTCAATAAATAAGTGCAAAATATTAAGAATACACTCACTAATTAATTATAAGTATAAAAAGTAAAAGTTCAAGAAAATTGATGAAGTCCAATAACAAACACTATAAATAGGTGGTCTGTGTAAGTATATTTTTTTTTAATAAAGATTACTATTTAATCAAATTGATTATGATAGGTGGTCTCTGTAAGTATAATGTTTTTTTTTATAAAGATTACTATTTAATTAAATTGATTATGACTTTATCATTTGAGCACCTTGTAAGTATTCACCCAATCGAGAGAGAAAATCCAAGTCAATTCAACCAAGAGAGAGCTCACATCAACCCAATCGAAAGAGAGCCCAAGTCCAACTGATCGAGAAAGAAAACCCAAGTCAACCTATCTAGGAACCATAAGCCCAAAACATCTACAAGATACCATGAAGTCTCGAAGTCTTGAAGCCTTTGTTCAAGAGCCAAGCATCAACAATAAACTTAAAAGGTCTCGTGCCCTAGTCCTTGACCACAGATTTAACCACTATTGCACACTGATTAGATATTTCCCTAACTTGAATGTTCTGCTTGCTCAAAGGCCATTCTTGTAGCCATTCAATAGAGACTAGGATTCTATCTAACCTACTCTTAATTGTTCCGTTTTGTTTGTACCATGTGAACCTCCTACCTACAATTCGAATTTCTAATAAAACGTTCTTGTCAATGAATTCATTAAACCTTTTTGTTTCACTCGATTGATTACTCCTTACACTTTTTCCTTTTCTTTCATTGACTCTTCTAACCGCGTTAAAATCACCCAGAACACACCAATTATAAGTCTGATTTACCAATTTAATATTTGTTATTACCTCCCATAGTGCAGTCTTTTCTCTAGCATTACATGGTGCATACACATTAACCAACGCTATGTTCTTTTGGGATTTCAAGTGCTTAGCATAAAGAACAATAAAGCCTTTTCCTATTACATGATTATCATAATTTAAGAGCTCCTTATTCCACATGGTTAACAAGCTTCCAGCCCCGTCTTCACCTTCATTATGTAGCCATCCGTTATTTCCCCTCAGAAAAACAAGTGGCGTCTGATAAAGAATTAGTTTTTGTTTTTGTTTCCTGAATACATACTACTTCTGCGCCTTCTTTGGTGATTATGTTCCTCATATATCTCCTTTTAGTTCCCTCTCCTAGCCCTCTGATATTTATACATATAATAATCATGACAAACCTCTCTTATTACCCTCTCACACTTTCCCATGACTGCTACATCCCTCTCTTCCATACTTTTCCATCTCATTGATTACCTCTTCCACATCCCCGCAACAAGTTATTCCTATATGTTTACCTAATTCCCAAATCTTAATTGGTTATGCTATTTTTATTGACTTCCTAACCCTTCTATTACAGTTAACAATACCTTCATTAGATAAAGGATTACTCAAAGATTTTAATGAGCTAAGATCTAACCTTGAATTAGTGCTTATTTTAGCCTGGTGATCATCCAAATCAAATAAGAACTTCCATTGTGGTTTCCTGCTGGACTCTCCTATTCCCCATCTCCCTCGGTGCCTCAATTGCCTTGGTGGGGTGCAAAATTTGTCTCCCCATACATCTCCCTTCTCATCCGAGAATCTTCATCCCTTTGTTTAGCCTTGCATTCCCACTCCTTAGCATCCTCACTTGAAGTCGTGCATATTCTAGATTTTCCAAGCTTTTCGTAGCTTTGCCAATGGTTATTAACGAGGCCACTTCTCCTACCACTTTTGCAAAACAGTCTTTGTTCCATAACGTGAAGGGAAGACCAGTGCATCTAACCCATACTATTTATGACTGACTAGATATGTCTCTGACCACGGCTATACCTCATAAAAAATACTCTTAAACCAATCTTTTTTTAGTTTAATCACATCCTCAATACGTTCGCCCTCAGTTGGTGTTAATAAGGCCAAGTTATCCCCCCATATATCTAACTTTTACCATATTCATACCACTCTTGATAAATTTCTAAAGTACTTGATAAAAGTTAAGCTCATAGTTGAATTGACCGATTGCACTAGCTTCCATCCATGACAATACTTGTTTTTCAGTTTCAATGATAGGTCTCTTCCAAAGTGCTTGAGATGATATTCCTCTAACCACCTCTGCAAAGGATTTTTTAACTTTCTTTTCCTTCCACACTTCCTTATATTTTTTCCTATTGACTTCCCTTCTCACCACCTTATTCTTCCTCTCCCTGGGATCATACTTTCCTTGATTCCTTACCTCCTTGTTTGGTCCACGCTCTTGGCGCCTATACCTTGGTATATTAACGTAGAATTTCATGTTGCCAATGTGGATTTGGTCCAATTACTTCTCCAAACGAATCACATTTGATGCATCAAAGAACCTTACAAACCCAAACCTTCTTTCCGACCTATTCAGCCTTCGGGCTATGAAGACTTCTTTAACTCTAGTCCATCTTTGAAATATTTTTATCATATCGTATTCTCCATAACCATTAGGGAAATTGGAGAAGAAGAAAGTTGTATGGTTACCTGAAGGTAGATGCTGTATGTGATTACCGTATGCCATTATTGTGGCAAAGCGAAAAGAAGAGAGAGAACAAAGCATTTTTTGAGAGAACTATTTTAATCTTAAAATATATCTTAAAAACTTGACATATATTAACATGGTGGCATTGTTTAAGTGAATGGAAAAACGATTGCACAATCCAAGTGCGTTGATTTGTGGGAGGTAAAAAAGGGAGTAAGTTGTTTTTTCTTCTTCTCTCACGTATAGATAAGTGTGAGAAAAGACACGATGGATTATGAGTAATGTGTAGGAGGGAAAAAAAGGGAGTAAGTTGTTTTTTCTTCTTCTCTCACATATAGATAAGTGTGAGAAAAGACACGATGGATTATGGGTAATGTGTGGATCGCATTAGTTACTGAGATTTGGAGGCACAAAAATAATTGTAATAATTGTTTATTTAAAGATGAATTGGTTGATCATAGTGAAGTTTTCTCCCTGACACAGGTTAAGGTTTGGTCATGGATCTTATCAAAGATACCGTCAGCTAATTTCTCATTCCCTAACTGGTGTCTAGAACCCTTGGTATGTATGCATTCAATTTAATATATTTATAATGGTTTATCCTTACTACTTTTCCTTTTCAATTGACAGAGCTGAGGTAGTTAGTAGGAGGTAATTTTGGTGGATTTGCAAATGAAATTGTACTCTTTGAAATCAATTATTCTTTATAAGGATTGGACTACCCAAAGTGGACCAATTTAATTTCATTACTATTTGTTGATAAAAATAAAAATTTAAAGAAAAAATTTGTTGACACTATGAATAGTAAATAATACACATTTGACACTATTTATAATAATATAATAATATTTATAAATTAAAAAATAAAATAAAAAATAATAAAATATTAATTTTTTTTTATAAAGTTTTCGTGTTAGGCATCACTATGCAACTTGACATCTCAGCTAAGCTGACACCTCAAGAAACAACAATCATCTGCCATCACATGAAAAAAAAAATATTATTAAAAAAAAGAAAAAAGAAAGAAAATACAAAAATATGGGGGGACTAGACCAAAACCCATATGTTAACACAAACGATACATAGGTAGATTATACCTATTCATAAAGAATTCTAAGAACAGACTAGCTGGGAGTCTATTATACCAATGAAAAGATTCTCTATGAATAAATCCTAAATTAGCCAACTTATCAGCACACGCATTCCCTTCACGAAAAATATGAGTTACCCTAAACCTGATTGTCCCACAAAAATTAAGACAAGTATTCCATCGATTCTGAAACATCCACGGAACATTAGTCCTAGCAGTAAACGCAGCACAAACCAAGGCAGAATCACATTCAAGCCAGACATTAGTAAGTCCCATTTTTTGAGCTTCCTCCATAGCATGTATAACTCCATAAAAGTCAGCAACCAAAGCAGTTTGAACTTCAAGAAACACTGAAAAAGCACCAATAAATTCTCCCATACTCCCACGAAAAATACCTCCACAAGTAGCAAGACCAGGATACCCCCTAGCAGCCCCATCAGTATTAATTTTGACCCAGCCTGGTGAAGGAAATTCCCATCTAATAGGAAGATGACAAAGAACTTTACCACTACGAGTCTTAATACCGAAAAACTTAATCACGTTGAAGTCCAACATATCATTCTTCATTGAAGCTTTAGACGAATTTCCCACTAGACAAGTTAAATCTTTAATTATCGAAATAGCCTTAGAAACCCCAATCTTATCCTGCAATCTAGCATAATTCCTCATACGCCATATCATCCATATAGAAAAGGTTATCACCGCAAGCTTAATCAATTTAACCAAAGGACTACCATCACTCTTAATAAAAGAAAGTAGATCATCCTTATTAGAGAAATGAGAAGTAAGAAAAATTTGTCGTACCCAACTCCAAATATGCAATGCGTTAGGACATTCAAAAAATAGATGTTGAATAGATTCCTCTTGCTTTTCACAAAGCGAACACATAGAACATATATGCAAACCTTTATTCTGAATATGTTGATCTGTAGGAAGTCGTCCATGAAAAAAATTCTAGAGTACTAGAGTTTTGGAAGGCGGAATAGATGAAGACCAAATGAATTTACCCCAACCACCTGGAACTCCTGGTTCCAAGAAAAAAGTCTTAGCCGATTTAAGAGTGAAACGCCAGACTCATTTAGAATCCAATTAGGAATATCCTGTTCCTCTCTAATCATGATATGATTAAAAAAAAGAGGCATCTGTTGTAAAGAGAAGGGAATATTCCAATCACAACCTGTCCAAAATTGAGAGACTGTATTCGAAATGCTAACACCATCAGATAACCCTGCAATATTTGCTAAAGAAGTAGTAGAGCACCATTTATCATTCCAGAAATTAATAAAAGAACTTGTACCAACAGTCCAATAAGTATAGTCAAGTATGGTAGAATAAAATTGCTTAATTCCAGGCCAGAGAGAGGAAGATCTATAAACCGTTCGAAATTCATATTTTGATTTAAGAACCCTGGCTTTCAAGAGTAAAGACCAAGGTTTGTCGCTATAAGCAAAGTTCCAAGCAAGCTTAAGAAGATATGCATTATTTTCATGATGAAGATTAATGATATTCAAGCCTCCATCCTCAAGAGGTGAACAAATTTTCCCCCAATTAACGGTAGCAATACCTTTTTTCAGAATATCACCAGTCCAAATAAAATTTTGACACCACTGCTCAACTTGCTTAATAAGTGAAACAGGCCACTTATACATATTAAAACTATAAGCTAGAGATCCAGTAATCACTGTATTGACCAGCTGAATTCGACCAATCATGCTAAGAGATTTACCTTTCCAAGATGCTAGCTTCAATTTAACTTTATCAGCCAAAGGTTGAAGAAACCGACACTTTGGAGCACCAACAAAGATAGGCACTCCTAAATAATGGAAAGGCAAACAACCATGACTACAAGAAAGAATATTTTGAATTTTGGTGACAAATCTTGGAGAATTATCCATGGTGAAGAAACTACTTTTAGAGTTATTAATATATTGACTAGAAAAATCACCATATGTTTTAAGAAAAGAACTCAAATTTCTAAGAGACTTAATATCCCCCTACAAAAAATAAATATGTCATCAGCATACAAAATATGAGAGGGAGTGAGATAACCGTGCGGACTGGCCATATTTAAAATCTTCTTATCATTCACAAGCTTAGAGAGACCTCTACTAAGAACTTCCTCTGCAAGACAGAAAAGTAAAGGAGACAATGGATCACCTTGTCTTACCCCTCGACTGCAAGGAAAAAAACCCACCAAACTACCACTTATTCTTATAGAAAGCATAGCTGAACGGAGAATTGTACTAATCCAACCGACAAATGAGGGGTGAAAACATCAACACTCTTATTTTATCATGTGACTTTTATATTTGTACAAAGTTTGCTCTCTCACATGGAGTGTAGTTTCTTCTGTTTTTTTGTTTGCACCTACACTACAACCTTTCTTCTCTTAAAAAAATAGTAAAGAATCGTTTAATGTTATTTTTACCGTTGCTTTTATTTTTCAGCTACACTACAACCTTGCTTCTCTTAAAAATATAGTTAATAATCGATTATCTCATTCATTAATGAGTTTATAAATAGTATGAATATTTTAAAATATCTCTCATATTTTATTTTTCAAAAAAAAATTTAAAAGTAAAAGTAAAATTTTAAACATGTTAAGCAATGCGTATGTAAGCAAACCCAGATATCTCCAGTGAGCAAGGGAAGCATTGACCACTAGACCAGACAAGTTCTTTGGTCATATTATCATTTTTATTATACTTATACATATTAATATAATTTATACATATTAATATAATTATTAATAATAATAATAAAATAAATTATATTAATATTATTAATATTATTCATATTATTAGTATTATATTCATATTATCAATATTATATTCATATTATTAATATTAATTTTGATATAAATATACATTTAGATATTTATTGTGTGTGTATAGTAGTTTTATTTGACTTGAGTAATATTACTTTTATCCGGATATAGATAGATAGAGAGAAAAAGGAAGAAATTATATAATATTAATATAAATTTAATACCATAAATACATATATATTGATTAATATATTTTTTTATTTAATCATTAATTTTTTAAAACTCATGGTTAAATTTAAATTTACTTTCATATTATATATATATTAATATAAAATTATTTGATATCTTATTTACAAATATAGGTTATTATAGGTAGTTGTGAAGTTTTTGTTAGATAGCTATATAGGTACTTGTATCTTACACTTCTTTTCTGATTTGAGATTCTTGTATAAGGATTGAAATATCCTTAAAATGTTTCCTTTAATTTTTTTATTCTTTGTCGATAAAAAAAATCTTATTTTCAAATATTTACTTACATAGATTAAAATTGATATAATGAAAAATAAACATATTGATTAATGAAACCAAACAACAAAATTATGTTAATAAATGTTATTTTATTATCATTATTATTACTACTACTTATATTATTATTATTATTCTAAAATTATATAATAATACATTTTTATATACATATTATACATGTTATTTATTATTATTTTAAATCCTTCTATATTTTATCAAACCAAATTTATATAATAAATATATTATATTTTTAACAGGTAAAAAATCCTAGTATAATGACATTTATATTACTAAGAAGGACAAAATGTTTCTCATTTCAATAACCAATGATAATGAATGTACGCATACAGTATAATAACGATATCTAAATTACTCAGAAGGAGCACTAGAAAATATTTTGGATAAAGTAATTATTATCTTGATTTTATTTTTGGCTTACATAGCACTTTATCACAAGTTATGTGGCTTACAACACACCCAGAATATTTATTCACTAAACTTCAATAGGGAGAAAAAAAAAGAGAAACAACCAACAAATTACATAATCATTGTCATTCACGTCGGTAACAGAGAATTTATGGAACATAAACTACAATGGGCCTCCTTACCTGATGAGTGCCATCATCCCAAGTCAAAGAATAAGAAACCAAGGTTGCATTAATGGTTCCTTGAATCCTAAGGGTGAAGGACAGGCTCTCACCCACAGATGTGAAGGTCAAAACATTTGGCACTACTTGGATGTTTAAAGAAGATGGATTTCCAGATATTGTTGCCCTATATGTGGATCTAGCTAATTCAACATTAGTAATAGTTCTACCAAAAGTGACATCGTTGTTCTTTGAGAGAGCGGTTGATAGAGCAAAAGATGGGAGGTTAAAGTTGAAAACAGATACTCTTTTGGCTGATGCACAAGTGCTGTTATCTCTCGTAATTTTTCGCAACCTTACAATATTATAAGCTTGTCCACACAAAAAATTAATATAATCATTCGGACCAAGATCATAAACTAGTCCAGGATTTACTGCCTTCAAAGGATTGATTTGCCCCGCACCGTAGGCAAATTCAGCATCTGAATTAAGTGCAGGATTCATAGGAGTAGCTGTAAATGATAAACCAATAAATTTGGTCGTAAGCATATATATACTGGTCATTAAGATATACCACAAAATAATTGAACTAAATCTAGTTTTTTTGAACACAAGTGTACTTTAGGTAGTAATGAAAAAATATTACTAAAAAAAAATTAAATAAAAATCAATTTTAAAAATAAAAAATAATTAATTATAATATTAACAAAATTAAATACTTGGTATTTTGGAGATTAAAAAAATTATTAATATCTAAATTAGTTTATTTTTTTACCTTATTTGAGAGAAACTAATAATTAATTTTTTTTATAAGAATGAGACCACTAAAGTGGTTTATATTTTGTTTTTTTCTTGCTGATAAAAAAAATCAATAATAATTTTACTTAAAATAAAAAAACAGTAAAACATTAAAAGTGATGTAGAAAAAAAAAACAACGAACTGTGCACCAGGACAAAAATAACAACATAAAAAAAATACTTTAACAGTAAAAAAAATTATTTAATAATTATGTTATAATAATATGACTTAATGATAGATAGACTTGAATAAAATTGTTATCTTATGAAGTTTTCTGTAAATTGTTTATATAAAAGAGTTCAGAAACAATTCTTGATTAAATGTTTACATCGTAGTCTCTTTTTTTCGTACAAACTAGTCGCTTAATTTTTATTTAAGGATATGAGTTACTCATTATCTCTCACAACAAAAATAAAAGTTCCAAAGTTTCATCTATATTATGTGTGAGAAAGAATTGGTCTTTTTAAATTAACCATGAAGGATTATTGAATTGAGAGATAAGAAAAGGGCATAAAATGAGTTTAGCATGCATGGATGGTAAGGAGACCATTACCAGTTGTCATCAATGCAGATTTAAGTGCAGCAGGAGACAATCCGAGATTAAATGATTTGACGTAAACCGCTGCTGCAGTAACATGAGGGCATGCCATTGAAGTTCCAGATTCTATATTGAAATACGATATTTTACTATCTCCTTTAATTGTAGAAATAGGAGAACGTGGAGACCATGCAACCAAAATGTTAACTCCTGGAGCTGCTATATCAGGCTACACCATCAAGAGATAACTTATATATAAGCAAATGACCTTGAATTGGTTGGATTGATTGTATATTGTACCATGAAGTTACCTTAAGAATGTTTCGAGTAATCGTATTTGGACCTCTTGATGAGAAACGAGGAATGTAAGGGGCTGCTGAGTCTATTCCTTCGTAACTCTTAGATATGATAGCTGTTGAATTACTACAAATCGATGACATGACATATAAATAAGTTAATTCAAGATTAGTTCCCCAAAATTTTATAGATATGTTGATGAATAGTTTTGTACCTTGTTGTCTTTAAATAATTATATACGGACTTCCCATCACTTGAGCTAATGTAAAGTGATGGCAAGTACATCTGGGCCAATTGAAGACACGAATGCAGTTCTGAATATAACACCAGCAGCCCCAGAAGCAAATTCCACAAATTTAGGAGAAGCATAGCCATCACACAAAACAATTTTCCCACTCACCAAAGCTCCATTCAAAGAATTGTAAGTGCAGAACCTAAGCAATCCTAAGGTTAGAGTGGAGTTTTGAATTGTAATAGAAAGATTAGAAACAAATTACCAAATAATAAGTCTAAATTACTTTGCTAAGTTCTTTAATTATATATAAAATTCAATTTCTCTCTCGACTAATTTAAAAAAAATATAATTAATCACTATATTAATTAAATTAATTATTATTTTAAAGACTAAATTTTTTTTTATTAATATATAAAATAAATTCTATTATTAATAAATAATTTTTAAATTTGTTATGTAGCAATCAATAACTAGATTCTAATATACTAATAATATACCAAAAGAATTAGTAAAGGTTTATAATTTTATTATATTTAAAAATCAAAACTTGATTTTCTTAAAATTAGTTACAATTTATTATAGTGACCTTTTCTATAATGTGTAATTTTTATTTTTTAAAATAAATTATAATATTATTATAGTGATAAATGTTTAAAAAAATCTTCACTGTTTTGTAAAATTAAAATTTTTAATCGTTCCAAAGTGTTAACCATTAATTCTTCTTTAACGGTGTCAACTTGATTAGATGAAAAGAAACATTGGATATTTAAAGAAAATTTGAACCCTTTCAAATAGAGAAAGTATATAAAAAATTATAAATAAATAAATAAATAAAGTAAGAAAAAGAATTAAAAGACAGATATTGGTAAATGTTGGTACCTGGAACTGGAACTATTAAATCTTTTGTTACTTTTATAATATTTTAAAAGATAAGTAAAAGAATTTAAAGGGATAATTACCCGGATGGTCTGGCCATTGCCCAGTTTGAGATCACCGAAAAACTTTCTGTCTATAGTGCTGGCAGCCACAGAAATGAACCAGGGTGCAACATTCGTCATTGTGGAAGGATTTGGACCCAAATTGCCTACAGATTTAGAAGTTAATATACCACTCCTCATTGCATGGAAAGATCCTATTGCAAATACATCTTCAAAATATTTCAGCTGTTGGACAACTTCTTTTTCTCCCACTGAAATAGAAATAATATCAACACCATCCGCAATGGCTGCATCAACTCCTGCAAGAATGTCAACGCCGTTACAACCCGATTCCCAACAAACTTTATACACAGCAATGCGTGCTGATGGAACTCCTCCTCTTGTTGTTCCTGAGCCAAGTCCAAACAGATTTGCATTGGGAACAAGGTTTCCAGCAGCAATTGATGCACAGTGAGACCCGTGACCAGTAGTATCAGCTGGAGATATGATGTCCTCTGGCTTGAAGTTACTCTCAATGTGAAAATATTTTGCTCCAATTACTTTGCTACAAACAAATCATGAAGCAAGCATTCATAGATAAGTAATTTATTTGTTACCTTTATCTTTTAATAATTATTACTTTGAAAATTTTATTACTTAAGTTTAGGTGTATATGTTTGGATCCACGTTGATTTACTATTGAGGTGGATGTTCGTTCAAATTTGACATTTGACATGAAAAAATTTAAAATGTGAGTTTAAAAATTGAAACCAGGCATGCTGTTTATGTATGTGTTGTAGCATGTTATAAGAAACATTACTTACTTATTGCAAGTGAAGTTATTGCATGTTCCCTTCCATTTCTGTGGTGGTGGACCAAAGCCTCTATCAGTAAAGCTATTGGCATTAGGAATCCAAATTCCACTATCGATTACTCCAACAATTGTGTTACCTTCCACCGTTGCTGCTCTTGGGACATTTTCGGGGAAGTTAAGGAAGTTCCAGGACCTTGATGTTTCAACATTGTAGACTCTATCTGGAATAACAGACACCACACCATCCATTCCTGTTTTCGCAAAATCATAATCAATCATATTAATGTAGGAATGTGACAGAAACCAAAAATATATTTATGAATAAAGCAAAAAACTGATGAAAATGTGGTATGAGCTAATAGATGAAAATACCTTTCATTCTTTCTGATTCTTTTTTGGTTAGCCTCGCCACAAATCCATTGAAACTCTTGTAGCGATGCAACAACGTATTTGATGCAAATTTGCTGGATGGATATATATGTCATATGGAATTTTAATCAAGTTAGTTTTTTAAAAATTTCATATTCTTGATTGATAATAGGTTTAAAATAAAATAATTGTTCTCTTTTTAGACAATATTAAACTAAGCCTCAATTTTGAGTGAAAATCTGTTAGATGAGTTGAATAGAAACAATTAAGGGTTATCAACCTGCCCAGAACACTTTGAACCATACTGGTGTGAAATGAATCTGTGATTTCCATATCCTTTGGATATTCTCCCATGTAGACTATATAAGTCTGTAGCATGAGCAAGATAAATTAAAAAAATAAAAAAGAATTTTAAACTAAGTGAATTTCACGTGGATGCTTAAACATTGAAAATATTATGTTCAACCCTTGCATAAAATAATTTTTAGGTTAATTTGTTCATTTTGAATATAATCCAAATTCTTCTTAACTTAAATGTAATCCAATATTTTCTTTAAAAAAATAAGCATTATTAGATTTATTTAAAAAAATCATAAAAGGATAAAAACCTAAGAGTAATTTATGGAAAGATATAACTTCTCACATATAGAAGGAATGTGGAAGTTAGTTGAGGAAAAAATAAAGTACAAAGTGAAGTATTATAAAAGAGATGCCTCAAGTACATTTTTATAAAGTATATTTTTTGTAAGACAAACAATTTCAATTGCTAGAACAATATTAGATATATATTATTTACCTTTCGATCATCTTTAGAAAATGAGGGAGTCAACAGCAGAATGCATGCAAGAATTTGAAGAAGATGTGACAACCCTAAAGACTTCATCTTTTGGTGACAGTAATCTTGATTAAATGATGAATGCGTTTTTAAGCTCTTTCAACCTGTGAATAAATTTAATTTATTATGTTAAGTATATATTTGAAACTCATAGCAACACAATAAAATTTATGTTAAATATATATTTGAAACTCATAGTAACACAATAAAATTTTAAAATTTGATATTGGAAATGATAAATAGAAGTATATATACATAATAAATTGAGAATGAAAACAATAAGAAAGTAGATTAGCACAACAAAGTGGATTGGGTAGCTTTACAATGTACTTAAAAGGTTGGTTTTATGATTTTTTATTTATTTGTAGATTACAGTTATTTTATCATTTCTGGTTGTTGAAGTTGAATTGGATAGATTGATGAATGTGTGCAATCTATTATTTTCTTTGAAAAAATGTTAAGCATTTTAGGCATAACATTTTAAGCTACTGTAAATTTTGTCCATGAAAATTTCACCATGGTATGATAAATGAACAATAATAATGTCAACTAAGTCTACTTCCTACTATATTATGTTATGGGTTGTATTAATTATGTTCAAATTGAAAACTGTACGAAGAGTGATATATGTATTCTTTTAGCACCAATAAACTTATTTAATTTTTCTATCAACAAATAATAAATAAAATTAAAACGAAATGTTTAAAAAATACTTCAATTTTTATATAAAAAATTCAAATAATAATGAACTAGTTGGTTGAGAAATATTATAATATAATGGTTGAAGTATTTAATACTCTAAATTTATTTATTATCTATAAAAAAATATTACTAAAATTATATGTTTAAAATTAAATTTAATACATTTACAATTTTTAACGGTCACATATTAAGTTTTTTTTCTTTATTTCTTGCTTTTGTAATTATCTTCAACTTACTCCCCCAACACCAAAATGACAATCATTTACCTTTTGAAATTCATCTATTTCCAAATCATTGCATTGTGAAAGTTATATAGTGAAAGTTATAGGATGAGTACAAGTTAATCATTATTTTCAAAGAAAAGTGTGTCATTGGCAATGTTAACTTGATGTGTCGTGATCAAGATAGCTATACACAAGAGAGTATGTTGTTTTTATGTGACTGAGAGAAGAAGTTGTGTAGGGAACCACTTGTAACAAAGTAATAAAATAATTAGAAATAAACCAATAAAAGTAATTAGGGATGATGTTGATCCTTAATATTTACTCTTAGTTATTATATATAATTAAAAATTCATAACAAGATAATTATGTGAAAAGTTAAATAACTTTGTATTAATTAATTTAAATACTGAATAAATAATAAATATAAAAAAGTATGATACATTCTACTGTTTTAGGACACTTTTTCAAACCAAAGCACTGACTGAACCTAATTGCATGGTTTGAAAAAAAAAATCAAAAACAATTTGATAAAGTTTGGTTTATGATGGTTTATAATTCAGTGGGTTTTCAGTTTTTAAATTAAGGTATAAATGAAACAATAGAAATAGAGCATTGTTATATATATAAGCAGAGAACAGAAGCAATAGAAAAATATTAGGAGAAAGAGTTATAAATGAATAATGGAAATAGGAATAGAGGAGAGACATACTCAGCTTGGTCGACCATATATTGAGTAAAGGATGTCAATACACACACTCTATCTTACCTTTTATAGCCAATACACACTCTATCTTACCTTTTATAGCCACTAGATTTCGTGGCTTCATGGTCCACGTTTTGCGCATTTAATTTTCAAATTTGATTTTCAATGAGAAAAATTAATTTGACATTTAATTTTCAATGAGAAAAATTGATTTGATTGAATTTTTAAAAGAAAAACTATGCACTCCAATAGAAATTGGAGTTTATCATAGTAATGTAACTATACTTCTCTATATTAAGCCTTTTTTGTTAAAATATTCATCTAGAAGATAATATTTTCACAGTGTAGTGTATTGAATATTTTTTCTAAAATATGTTTAATTAATTAATATGCTTTAAAAAAAATACTGCATTTGGAATTATATTTTCTATTAGAGTTGGAGTAATTTATGTCAACATGTAAACAAGAATTATTCTGCGCAACTCAAATTTTAATTAGAAATAGCACTTAATTAAAACATTGAGAATCCGAATTTAAGGCTTTTTAAGAATTTAACTATCAAATATTTGTAATAATAAAATTTGGTTTAATATTTAGTTATTTTAAATTTTAAGAAGTTGATTTTATTTAAATATTTTATAAATTTGTTTTAAATAAGGTTTTTTATCCTCACACATCTCATTCATAGACACACATCTCCTTCATCCACACTCTTTTTCTTCTTCTTTTTCTTTCATATTCATCTACTTTATCCATGTTCATCTCTTTCATCCACTAAATTTTTTTATTTTTTTTATACTTTATTTTGTTGAAGATTAATGTTTTATAAAAAAATTAAAATATTATCATATGTTGAACAAATCGACTCAATTTAAATTAATATTAAAATTAAAAAATATTAAATTAAATAAATTTTAAAATAAAAAACATTAGTATTTACTTGATCCACATTAAATTGTTTTAACTAAAATATCAATTTATAATTTAATACTAAATTAACATCAGTTTAAATTTAGTCAAACCTAGAATTGGTCTTAAAAAGCTAATATTAAATATCAGTATTTATTTGTTAGTAATGCTTAACCAACACTAAATATCAATTTTGTTATAGTACCGTTAAATTTCTATTTTCTTGTTGTAGTGCATGAATTTAAATGAAATAGTAAATATATTCGCAACTTACTACTTAATGTAACATTGAAAAGGGATTGGGAAATGGACTAAAATCATACTGTAAAGATGAAATTTGCAAATTACATACTTTTTAAAAGATTAGAACACCTCAATTATTTCCATTTTGTTATAAATATATACTGCTGATAAAAAAATATAACTCAATCATACTACTTTATAAATTATTAGTTGGTTTATCAAATCTTTTTAGAGTTTGGAGTTATTTTACAAAGTTTTACCAAGGAAAATTATACTATTTTAAACATGTCAATTAAAGTAATTTGGACACAAATTAAACTAATGGAAAGTTTGTTATAAAAAGTACTAAAAAATCATTTAAATGTATCCTTTATTAAAGAATATTACGCCTAATATTGTATAAACATAATGAGTTTTTTTATTTATTTAAAAATACAAACAATGAAGAACCACAAACTGATAGGTCCCTCAAAACAAGGATAAGATGAGAGAATGTCTGGGTAGAGCACGAGGAGGAGTAAACACTTATCCAAACCAACTTTATCATTGTTTTTTCTTTTGGCCTTTTATTTAGAATTTTCTTCAAGAAAAAAACTTATTTTATTGGGAAAATATCTACCTCTAATTCTAATTAAGCTGGAAATATAATTAAGCTTCACTTTTACTCTTTTATTTTTATTACTTTTAAAAGTAAAGGAAAATGTTTTACCTTTAATTAAAGATTCAATTAATTGCATTTCATCTATATCACACCTAATTATAATCTAATCACTTTTTTAACATCTGAAATGTACATGAAACAGTTAATTTTCTTTTTTCCAAGAGAAAGTGTCCCATCTATCTCACAACATATAAATTTCAATCTCAAAATGGATATAATTAAAAAAAAAATTAATACTTAGATATGTAATCTAATATTTAGTTTACATTAAACATCTAAGAATCTATTGATCAAAAGAGTCTATTAAAATAATATAAATAATTTAATTTTTTTTTATAAATATTGTCCTTTTATTGTATATTTATCTCACATTTATTCGTTTATTTATTAGCGATTAAATAAAAGAGTCTTGAGAATCTACATAGCACCACAACCCGTCCAGTTGTCATTTCAAAAAAGAATTTTTCTCCCTTTTCCAAGCTTTCAGTAAAGTAGTTTTCAAACTTCCCTCCCCAATTTTTCGACTTCCAGCTCTCCTTCAAATCTTTCCACCAAAGAGAGACTTTGTTGTTATTGTCCCTCTGCTCTTTCAAGCTTCTCCAACCTCCATACTTAAACTCCATGATCTCCAACCACAACCCACGCTTGTCCAAACTCAAACGCCAAATTCACTTTTCCTATAAGGCCATGTTTCATGAGAGGACGAAACATATTGAAATTGATTGTCATTTCGTTCATACTAAACTTTAAGAAGGTCTCATTTATTTAATCCCAAATTCTTCCTCTAATGGTTGATATCTTGACCAAACCTCTGCATCCTCGGTCATTTCGTGACAACTTATCCAAGTTGAACATGAAAGATATACATGTTTCAGCTTGTGGGGTGTTATTAGATGATAAATATGATCTCATAATATTTTAGATTTTCAATTATAACTACTTTTTCAGTAGTTTTGGAACCTTGTGTGGTTGTATACTCTTGGCAATAATTTTGCAACAGTTTTTCTCTTTCTTCATGTGCTAGATGTTACCTATACTTTTTGTACGAGTGCGAGTTTGTATAAGGGTTGTGATATCTCTAAAGTATCTCGGTTTATTTAATTTTATTCTTTGCTGATAAAAAAAACTGTTCTATCAATTATAATTGTTCTATTGTAACGGTTCAATTAGTTCAATCTCTTGTAGGTATGAAAAATATAAAATTAATGTGTATACTGGTTGAAAAATATAAAATATGTGATATTCAAAATTGGTAGTTGGGGTGATTTTAAATATAACATGTGTTAAATTCGATATTATATTCTGTTTTAATTTTTGTGAATTTTGTTCTTTACGATGGCATTGCTCAAGCAATGGATTACCACTGAAGAAGATTTAGAAACAAACAAATTTGAAAAAGAAGTTTTGGAGACAAAGATAAAGTTGAATACTGAGTGACAAAGCCCATCGTTTATGAAGGCCAGAGTATAGGACACACCAGTCACGTTGAAACCCACGTATACATGCATAATGTTTATGAGAAAAACAAATCCATCTTTTATAAATCATTATATGTGTCAAACTTTTCAATATTTTCTATATTACACTAATCCCTTATTGGTTTGAAAAATATTACAGCATGAATTTCTATAAAATGAATTGTTGTAAATATTAAAAATAGATTTTACAGAATATATCTAAATAAAATTTTGTTTTGATAATAATAAATTATAGCAATGATCAATTATGTAATTAATTAAATTAACTTTCAAAATTGTTTGTAAGAAAAGAAACACTAAAAAAATATTAAATAAAAAATAATTTTAGATATTAAAATAATTAATTAATGTGTAATTAAATTATAGATATTTTGTAAAATAAAAAAGTTATTGATATTCGAAAAAGTTTCTATTATTAATAAAAAATTATAAATTAATTATAAATTAATATTTAATTATTAACTACCAAAAATTTTAATTACTTATTATTTTATATTTTAAATTAATATTTATTAGTCTTTTAAAAATTAATTTAAAATTTAAAATATTAAAACGATTATTTAAAACTATATCAATTTTAATTACAAAGTTAATTCACATAAAGAGTAATGAATTGTTTGATTTAATCAAAACATTTAGGTTTCAAATCCGTACCAATAGTAAATAAAAAAAACAGTTCTACTTAAATTGTTTACTTGGACCACATATAAAAAAATTCACTCGATGAATTTCCACGCGTAAACTTTTTATAATATTACTACTGCAAATCTGCATATTTTATTTATAATATTATCATAAGTGTATCTATATGTATTCGCACTCTTATATATTTGTAATTTATTTTAATAAATATAAATACATATAAGGAAACATTTAATAATTATATATTTTAAATTTATAAATAACATATAAAATTATATGTAATATGGTTTATTTCAATTTTAATATTATACATAAATATAGATAAATAAATAAAATGTCTCTATTCCCGTTATTTGTGTTTAGGAAACAATTTTCTGTGAAATTAAGTTTAGCCATTACTATAAAATAAATCACAGGAGGCAAATTATACTTAAGATTGAAATTTACCTTTCACGACACGTTTTTTGTCATGATTAATTATATGTTGCATTACTAAGAGGTGTTTCTCAAGCTTCAACCAAAATTCTTATTAAAGAATGACACCTTGAAGGAGAAAATGAAAAATTTACGAAAAATGTTGTTTGTAAAGATATTTTGTTATCTCAAAAATCAAGTATTGTTAATTTTATTTATGTTTATAAATATAAGTATATGTGAATATTCTCCTTATACTATTTGTTATTATGTATTAAAGGCAACATAATATATAAGGATCCCTTTATAGTTAAATGAAGATATAAATACAAAGCATTCACACATTTATCTACACAAACAGATAATTACCAAAAATATATATATATATATATATATATATATATATATATATATATATATATATCACTAGTCTATCTATATATAAAGGGGATTCTCCTTTCTAACTTTCCTTAATTTTTTTTCAATTTTATCCCTATATCAATATTTGGTTTTATTAAATTATTATGGGCATTACGTCATTTTTTTTAAATTTTTATATTTTCATATTTTATTTTTTTCAAAATTTTTAAGTTTAAAATTTTTCAATTTTTCAAACCCTAAAACATTTTCTTAACACATTAAATTTTTCAAAAATTTTAAATTTTCAAAACTTTTAAATTTTTCAATTTTTCATTCCCTAAAACCATTTCGAAACCCTTCAAATTTCAAAATTTAATGTTTCAAAATTTTTAAATTTTTAAATTTTTAAATTTTTAAATTTTTAAAAATTCAAAATTTTTAAATATATAAAGGGGATTCCCCTCTTTAACTTCCCTCAATTTTTTCCTATTTTATCCTCATATCAATATTTAATTTCATTTTATTATTATGCGATATTTTCTATTTTCTCAAATTTTTTACATTTTAAAAAAAATTAAATTTTCAAATAAAGCTTTTCCGAAACACTTCAAAATTTTCAAAGTTTTGAATTTTGTTAATTTTCAAAAAGAAAATTCAAAATTTTAATATTTTCAAAAATTTTAAATATTTTTAAATTTGAAACTAAACTGAAGGCTATATAACCCATTAAACTTCGTTTTCTATTTTCATATTCAAAATATCAGAAGTAGTAGTTTCGTTCCAAGAACCACGAAATCAACTAGTTAGTACTGTTTTTCAATGACTTCTGCCTAGTTAGTGCTCACAAATTCGTAAGTATGTATATAATTATTGTTTTTTTTTATTTCTTATAATAATTGGCAAAACCAATCCATGAACAAAGATTCTCCATTTTCTGTTTCGTCGATATTTTTTTTATGTACTTACTTGTTGTCTAATTAATTATTATATTTTTTGCTTTTTGTTTATAATATCATATGAGCGAATTTCTCATTTAGTGAAGGAATATGTGAGGCTTTCCAAAGCTTTTTTTAAGAGAAAGTGTTCAATTTTTGCTTTCCTTGATTGCCATCAACCCGACAAACCCGAACCCCTTATCCACCACACTACATTATATCTAAAACGTACTTCAAATAATTTTTTTTTTATACTATCTATTGTATAGTAAAGTCTACTTTTATTGTAATTACTTAATATATCACTCTTTATATTAGATTGTTGTTGTAGTTGTACTTAGTTTTTGTTAAACACATTGGAATGGTATGTAACAGAGTTGACGCGAGTCTTGGGGTTGTTAGATCAAACCTGCATAAGCTAGAATAAGATGGAAGAAAGATGCCCTGCTTGACAAAAGAAAGAACCAAGAAGCCAAAGGCAAAACCAATGTTGCACCAAAAAGAAAAAGATAGAAAGTGACAGTGATGAATTGCAACAGAGAGAGCGAAAGAGAAAGATATATTTTCTATATTATTATGCTCAATCGGTACAAGAGTGTATGTAGGTGCTGGAAAGTAAAAAACAGAAACCCTAAAGAGAAAAAGCCCAAAAATACAGGGGCCCAATAAAAACAGAATATAGATTCTTTATCAGTATGTTTAAAAAGAAACAAGGATAACTACCTATTTTGTTCTGTTAGCAGTTTTTCCGGTTGGGTTGTTTCGACAATATATGCTTATTAGATTTCTGGTTTGGTTGTCTTTGAGTTTATAGATCTCCTGTGGTTGGAAAATGTCCCCAATGCAACACTCAGGCAAAAGAATGCATTCATGGATTCCTTGGATCAATTGAGAAAGATAGTTGTAATGTCTTTATTGATTGGGTGTAAAGTAATCAAATAAAACAAGTAAGTCTTTCCTTTGAAATTGGTTATAAGTTACTGTAGAAATAAAAAAAAACAACAAATAAAGTCTCGGTAGTGTATAGTTTGCCTTGCCTAGGGAAAATTTCTTGCTGAAGGTATTGGGTAAAAACATTTTTAAAAACTATAATCTTTGAGTTTTATTTTATCGACAAATATTTTAAACAATGAATAGTCTATTACTATAATAAAGGGGATTCCCCCTTAGCTATTTTTCTTTCTCCATAAATTACTTCTCCATTTTAAAATTAATATTTTTTTTAATTTTTAAAATCAATATTTAGTAAGCTGGTTTATGCACACGTTCTTGGTTGGTTCTTTTTTATTATTTTATTTAATTATTTTGTAACTACTTGAATGCAATTTTTAAATTTTCAAATCCTAAAACTTTTTTTGAAATATGTGTCCAGAAAATAAAATAAGACTCTAACATTATACTTTTTAAAAATGTTTTTACCCAATAACATCAATCAGAAAATTTACCAACGCAATAAGAGATGTACTTTATTTGTCATGTTTTTAGTTTTTACATTCTCCTTTTATAGAAATATATTTATATGTTAAGAAAATAAATATTTAGAAGTCTATTTATTTTTTATTGAAAAAATTGGTCTCATAAGTATTAATCACTTAAAAATATATATTACTTAGAAGGATGATTAATTACTCGCATTGGTTAAGCCAATTGACACCAAAGTATAATAATTTTATATAATGATGATGATAATGACTTTTATTTATTTATTTATTATGTATTATAAATTTTTATATTGTTAATATAAGTGTGCGAATAATGACATTTTTTATTCGAATTTTAATATTAAACATAAATATATATAAATTAAAAAATTAAAAAAAATGTAGATACACAAGCGTGAGACTGCCTGTATTCCCACTGGTATAATATAATGTGGAAATGACTTTTGTCCTATTTTGGGTTTTGTAAATAATGTTAGGTTTTCATTTGCAGTACTTCATAGCAGTATTCTTCTTTTATTAATTCCTCATAGTTTTTTAACTCATATTCTGTTTTTGAGTTTGAACTTCAATGTGTCTACTTGATATATTTTTGTATAAATTTTAATTTAGTTATATATATGTATATCATGTTAATTGATGAATGTTATATCTATTTATTTGTTTTATTTATTGAAAAAATACTTTAAAAATATAGATAAATAAATATAATATATGTAAATAATTATGGTTAAAAAAACACAAGAATGATTAAATGGAAAGCCCTGAGAAACTAGTAACCCTGCATAAATGTTTCTTGTAGTGAAGGAAGAAAATATAAAGGTAAGTAATCAAATCAAATCTTAAATTAAAAAAAAAATACAAGATAAAGATATGCAAAAGTATTTTATAAGATATTTGAAATTCACTTCCTAAGCTAAAATGTTTTTCTTTACATTGTTATTCGAGTTTTACAATTATAAGAATACTTTACTTTAATTAATAATTAAAGATAAGATTAAATTATATTATGCAAGTAGTTTTAAATCTTATTTTATAAATTGGTTTTATGATGAGATTGGGTTAGTTTTAAATTTAGTATTTTTAAAATTTTATTTTATTAACCATTAGAAAGAAAGTTTAGATTATAGTATATTGGTGAAGTAAAAGACGACTAAAGAATGTCATAATATAAAAGTATAGAAATTACAATAGTTGAGATACTTTAATTAAAGATGATATAAAAATGTTTAAGTAAGAAAGTTAGGAGAAAGTAAAAAAAAAATAATAATGTTTAATCTATATCTTCTTCTATATATAGGGGATTTCCTCTTTAACTGTTTTTTTTTACACATTTATTTTCCCATCTTATCTTTATAATAATATTTTATTTTATTATTTTAAAAATATGTAATAAGAGGTTTTTTGTCATTTTATTGTTATCTTGGACATTTCTATCATTTTGTTTTTTGGTACACTCTTATTTTTTATTTATTTTATAATCTGAAAATCAAACGTAACTCTTTTAACAACTTTTCACTTCTCTCTCTTTCAAAAACTTCTCATTTTCCTTTCTATAAAAAACTTCTCATCTTCCTCTTTATCAAAAGCTTCTCACTTCCCTATCTATCAACAACCCACCTCTCCCTCTCTTAAATCAGTTAGAATATTAATGTATTTAAAGCTTTCTCCCTTCTCTCTGATCCCCTTTTGTCTCTTTGAGATACAGACTTCCATTCTCAAACTTTTTTTTTCCTTTTCTCTATCACACACATATATATATATATACATACTCTGATCCTCATTTTTTTTTCTATTTTTTCTGGTTTTGTTTCCATTGTTCCATCCTCTTTACGCACATTGCGTTTTTGTATTGGTTTACAATTGTTGTCATCAAGGGCATGAAGTTTGATCCATTGGTTGAATTAAGACAAGTGGCTATTTGTCTACCGTGCTCTCTTCTCCAATTCCCCTCACTCACTTTGTTTTCTCACTCTCAAATGAGTACATTTCTCAAATTCTTTTTCATAAGACACTACAATGTAAACCTAACCACATTTTGTTTTATGCATTTTAGATATCCACATGATGTCGTTGCTTATTTCTTCACTATTTCCCCCTAAATCCTTTTACTTCTTTTTTTATTAAAGACTCAAATGATTGTTTTATAAACATTAATCATTCACCATTTCTTTTGTGTCATCAAAGATAATTTTTTTAAGCCTTTAAAACTAAAAAGAGATAAATGTTTTATTAAGCTTATTTACTTGTTTCTCTTTTTGTTTTCAAACTTATTCGATACGAAGGTGTAAAAGTCATTAATTCAGAAAGGTAAAGAAGACCACAGGAGGAAGTACAAAGAGAAAGATGGAAACAACCGTATTTTGTTTTTCTTATTGACTCTTTTATGTAAAAGAAAGAAGAGATGGTTACTTGAAGATGATGTATTTGTATTCGTTCTAATTAACATTAATGGTGACATTAAATTTATTAAAATATTTTTTCTCATTTGTATATTTAATTGATGGATTTAATTTTAATAAATCTTATTCAATTTTATTAAATTTTTAATATTAAACATAATTATCTATAAGTAATAAAATAAAAAAACTCACTAGTATATGTAATTTTCTTATAATATTCATCTTTCATATACTAAAATTAAAAAATATGTCTTATATAACATATGAGTTGGATTGGATTTGAGTTTAATATCGAAACTTAACCCTAAACTTTTAAACAATGATTTTTAATTTGATTAAAATGAGTTTGATCAAAACACTTAAAATATAATAACCCACAATATTTGGATTCAATTAGATTGAATAAACTTTTTTTTTAATATTAAGTAATCTTCTCTTTAAAAAAACACTCTACTTACTTGCTAATTAAACTTCCTATTTATACTACACAATTTTGGGCTTCTTTACTATTTATATTTTTTATTTAGTAAGTTCACACTTTATATTTTGACCTTTACTTTGAGTATTCGTATTGGCCTTGTCAAATTGATTTTAACTCTGTGTACGGGGTTTTATATTTGCATTCTTCTGATTAGACGTATCTGTAATCTGGTAGCCGTTATGTCGGAAATCTCAAAGTTCCTCACAGACTTTTGGTTTCTCCGCACCTTCACCATTGAGTGACTTTGAATAATTTTGGCTGGTTGAACCATCACTGTAAGAAAATCATAAAATAGAAATCAATTTTTAGAAACCAAAATAATTAGTTACGGAACTAAAATAAAGACAAAAAAAATTAGTTTCTAAATTAGTTTATATTATTTTTTATTATTGTTAAATAGTTTCTAAATTGGTATCTAATTAGCAATCAAGGTTTTAGAGACTAAATTTAAAAACTAAATAATTGATATCTAAAACCTTAATTGCTAATTAGATACCAATTTAGAAACTATTTAACAATAATAGAAAATAATAAAAATTAATTTAGAAACCAATTCTTTTTTAATTTTTAAAATAGTCTCTAATTTAGTTACTATTGCAACTAATTATTTTAATTTCTAAAAATTAATTTCTATTTCATGATTTTTTTTAGTGCATTCAATGGTCTTAGAGATGAAGATTTTTCAATTACCAATTTTTGGTATTTCCTATAGTTGTTGCACGGAAAGTCTTTTGCATTTAATGCTATTATGAGTGAAGGGTTGTATTCACGTGCATGATGATTACAACTGACATGGTTGAGGTGAAGAGTCTTTTGTTGTGTGTCGTTGGATGGGTTTAAATCCTGCGATTCATAAATAATGTCGTTTTGTGTGTCGGAGACGTTTGGCTTCCTATAAATATATAAATAGTCAATTATTTTCATGAATGACCCACACGTGTTCCTTCTTTTGTCTAATAGTCGAAAAGTTTCTATTTAAAAGGTATTATGTCTTCCTACCTCTGTTTTTCGTGTTTGGAAGGGATTCGACTTCATTTGGGAGTGCTTCAAAGCAGAGAATGAAGCTAATCAAGGGGTTGTGAGTTCCACTAGTTTATCATTGATTGAAGATACTATATGGTAACAAACCATATATGTATTTTTGAGGTATTCTCTTTCGCTCAACTAAAAGTTTAGTGATAGGTAATTTTAAAATTTCTTCAGTTTTAGTTTGCTTTTCCTTTTTAAATTCGTGTTTCAATTTTTTTAATTTGTATGTACTCAATTAATAATAAATAGTTTTCTATAGATTAATAAGGTGTATATTTTGTGGTTTGTGAAGAGGGTTTGTCTTTTGTTAGATGGATTGAAGTGACATAAGATTAAATCATTCTTAAAATGATTTATATTTATTTATTTTTTTTATTGATAAAAAATAATATATATAATATTCTCCTTCCCATTAAGCTCCCAAAGCAAAACAAATGCAGAGCAATATGAAAGAAAAATGGTATTGTAGGCCTCAAATGATCATATAAAATATAGTCTGATCGTAAACAATAAAAAAATTTGATTACGTAATCATGAACTGAAATTTTTCTGCTATTTATTGATGTTTATTAAAGTCAGTCCTATCAAAATGTTTTTTTATATTCCATTTTTCCTATTTATTTTCTTTGAAAATCACTGATTTCTCTACTTGTGTTAGATAGAGCTTATTAACAAACAATTCAAATAATGAAAAAAAAGAAACAAAATACTTATACATAATCAACAATAAACAAAAAATTCTTATAAATGAAAACTGTGATCTTATAATAAATTACACTAACAATAGTTTTTCTTTGAATTTGACTGTTGTATTGAAGTAAGGTTCTTTTTCCCTTATTCAAATGTCATAAAAAAAAAACTCAATCAATATTAAATTATTTAAATTCAAAAAAGTTTAGACTTACTTCATTAGTCATAAACTTTTCACACTCTAACCGCCTTTTTATTAATCCATTTTTTAAAATAAATATTAATTAGTAAACGACGGTAATATTTAAAATGTATCTTGAATTTCACCTACATATTATTAGTCAATAAATCAAAAGAACAAAATTATAAACATACTTTAGAGAAGTAGGATTTAAAAGAAGAGTTAGAAAGGTAGTGGATAGATATTTGGGTATCTTAAGTTCTTTTTCAAGTGACAACTCCAACATTAAGGTCTTTAAATTAGCATATTATTTAGTGACTCTAATAGGAATTTTGATTGGGTTTTACTCAAGATTAATGGTTGGAGATTGGACAGCCAAATTATACTACAGAAGTAGTAAATGTAAACCTCATTTTATAAGTTAATTTTGTGATGTTAAACTAAACATTAATAAACTTATTAATATGGAATAAGACTTTATCCTAACGAGATATCTAGACATGCGTTGGAGATGCTCAATCTTTGACACAAAGGAATATATTTAAGATTTCACATTTACTAGAAATAAGAACAAATTAATATATATGAATGAGTACAAATCTTACCTTACAAAATGATAAAATCTTCTCTTTAAGTTGTGATTACACTTACCACAACTCAAAAGAATCTCAATAAATTAGATACATCTCATGAACCTCCTTTCTTCTTTAGTTTTAATTGAATTGTGATAAAAGTATTTTATAAGAGTTTATTATTTGGTTATTACTATAGTTGTCATTATCTGAAGGATTATGGATGACTACAGTATAGTGACATTTATATTACTAAGAAAAATAAGGTTTTAACATATCAAATAGTAAAAACAAACATTGTAGAACCGTTTTTTAAAATAAAATATTATATTATAATAAAATAATAATTTATTTAAGTGTGAAATGATGGTTTAAAATATCATTTACACAATGTGATCTCATTTCAATAACCAATAATAATGAATGTATATAAAATATAATAACGACATATGAAGGAGCAGTAGAAAATACTTTGGATAAAAGTAATTATTATCTTGATTTTATTCATGGCTTACATAGCACTTTATCATACATTTGGTGGCTTACAACACACCTAGAAAAAAAGAAAGAAAAACAAACAACAAATTAATCTCACGTTGGTAACAGAGAATTTATGGAACATAAACAACAATGGGGCTCCTTGCCGAATGCCATCATCCCAAGTCAAAGAATAAGAAACCATGTCTGTATTAATGGTTCCTCGAACCCTAAGTGTGAAGGACAACCTCTGACGCACAGATGTGAAGGTCAAAACATTTGACACTATTTGGATAAAGAAGATGGATATCCAAATACTATTGCCCTATGTACAGATGGATATCCAAATAAAGGTAAATTTTTAAACTTAATTTTAAATATGTTAAGCATGTAACAAAATCCATCTAGTGTTTGCCAATGTACAAAGGTTTTGTATTCTGTTTTCTATATTAATATCCTTAGGTGGTATATTTTAAATACAGAGTTTTTCTTATAAAATTGTATATCTTTGTTTCTCTCTATGTTTGATTTTATTGGAAACAGAGAAAATTTGGTATAGTGTTAAATAATAATTTACTGAATTATCAAAAAGTTAAATATGTTCACTCTTTTAATACTTGACATTCATTCCAACAAAGTTAGACGATAGTATAGATTTATGACACCATTATTTTAAATCCTTCTATATTTTATCAAACCAAATTTATATAATAAAAATATTATATTTTTAACAGGTAAAAAATCGTAGTATAATGACATTTATATTACTAAGAAGGATAGACGGTTTCTCATTTTAATAACCAATGATAATGAATGTATGCATACAATATAATAACGATATCTAAATTACTCAGAAAGAGCAGTAGAAAATACTTTGGATCAAGTAATTATTATCTTGATTTTATTCTTGGCTTACATAGCACTTTATCACAAGTTCTGTGGCTTACAACACACCCAGAATATTTCACTAAACTTCAACAGGAAGAAAAAAAAAGAGAAACAAACAACAAATTACACAATCATTACCATTCGCCTTGGTAACAGAGAATTTATGAAACATAAACAACAACAGGGCTCCTTGCCTGATGAGTGCCATCATCCCAAGTCAAAGAAAAAGAAACCAAGTTTGTATTAATGGTTCCTTGAATCCTAAGGATGAAGGGCAACCTCTGACCCACAGATGTGAAGGTCAAAACATTTGGCACTACTTGGATGTTTAAAGAAGATGGATATCCAGATACTCTTGCCCTATATGTGGATCTAGCTGATCCAACATTAGTGACAGTTCTACCAAAAGTGACATGGTTGTAACTTGAGCGAGCGGTTGCCAGAGCAAAAGATGGGAGGTTAAGGTTGAAAACAGATCCTCTATTTGCTGATGTACAAGTGCTGCTATCTCCCGTAATTTGTCGCAACATTGTTGTACTATAATCTTCTCCACAAAGAAATTCAATATAATCATTCGGACCAGCATCATAAACTAGTCCAGGATTTACTGCCTTTAAAGGATTGATTTGTCCCGCACCGTAAGCAAATTCAGCATCCGAATTAAGTGCAGGATTCATAGGGGTAGCTGTAAATGATAAACCAACAAATTTGGTAGTAAACATATACATACTTAGCCATTAAGATATACCACAAAATAATTGAACTTAATCTAGTTTTTCCCAACACAAATGTACATTAGGGTGATAATGCATAAGGTTTTAGGTTATCATATTTAAGGAAATGAGTTACTCATGATCTCACAACAAAAATAAAAGTTCCATATCTATATATGTGTAAATGAAATCATATGTGTGTATTCAAATTAAAAACTCCAACAATAACTCAGGTGAGGAAAGAAAAGAAAGAATTAGTCTTTTTAAATTAACCATGGAAGGCATAAAATAAGTTTAGCATGCATAGATGGCAAGGAGACCATTACCAGTTGTCATCAATGCGGATGTAAGTACAGTAGGAGACCAGCTGGGATGAAATGATTTGACGTAAGCAGCTGTTGCAGTAACATGAGGGCATGCCATTGAAGTTCCAGATATTATATTGAAATACGATATTCTACTATCTCCATTAACTGAAGAAATAGGAGAAATTGGAGACCATGCAGCCAGAATGTTAACTCCTGGAGCTGCTATATCAGGCTACACCATCAAGAGATAACTTATATATAAGCAAATGACCTTGAATTGGTTGGATTGATTGTATATTGTACCATGAAGTTACCTTAAGAATGTTTGGAGTGATCGTATTTGGACCTCTTGATGAGAAACGAGCAATGAAAGGGGCCGCTGAGTCTATTCCTTCGTAACTCTTGGATATGATAGCTGTTGGATTACTACAAATCGGTGACATGACATATAAATCATTTTATTCAAGAATAATTGAGCAAAATTTTATAGCACTTATGTATGATATTTATGTGTTGATGAAAAGTTTGTACCTTGTTGACTTTAAATAATTATATACGGATTGCCCATCACTTGAGCTAATGTGAACTTCTGGCAATGCAAATGCATCTGCAACAACTAAAGGCAATGTACTGCGGAATATGATACCAGCAGCTCCAGAAGCAAATCCCACACGTACAGAAGAAGCATAGCCATCACACAAAACAATTTTTCCTCTCACCAAAGCTCCATTCAAGGAATTGTTAGTGCACAACCTAAGCAATGCTAAGCTTAGAATGGAGTTTTGAATTGTAATAGAAAGATTAGAAACAAATTACCAAATAATAAGTCTAAATTGCTATTTACTTTAATTATTTATAAAATTCAGTTATTTAATCACCAAAGCTCCATTTAAAGAATTATCAATGATGCTAATGTTAGAATGGAGTTTTGAATTGTAATAGAAGATTCCAAAAAAATTACCAAATAATAAGGCTAAATTACTTTGTTAATTCCTTTAATTATTTATAAAATTTAATTTCCTTCTCAATATATTACAAAAAAAAAAAATTAAATAAAAATTAATTTTAGAGAAAAATTAATTAATCATTATATTAACTAAATTAAATATTATTTTAAAAATTAAAAAATATTAATATATAAAGTAATTTTTATTATTAATAAATAATTTTTAAATTGATATCTAATTAACTATCAACTAATTAGATTCTAATATAGTAATAATATATCAGAAGAATTAGTAAAGGTTTATAATTTTATTATATTTAAAAATCAAGCTTGAATTTTTTAAAATACAATTTATTATAGTGACCTTTTTCTATAATTTTTAATTTATATATGTTTTTTAAATAAATTATATTATTATTATAGTGATACATGTTTAAAATAATCTTCACTATTTTGTAAAATTAAAATTTTTAATCGTTACAAAGTGTTAACCATTAATTCAATATTGCTTCTTTAACTGCGTCAACTTGATTAGATGGAAAAGAAACATTGGAATTTAAAGAAAATTAACGTTGGTACCGTGATGTGGAACTACTAAATCCAGGAGCTGGTACATCTCCACCATAAACTATAGGGTAACCATTCTGTGGTAGACTAAAATGTGTTCACTGAAATTCCCTGTATATGTTGAGAGAAATCTTTTGTTACTTTTTTAATATTTTAAAAAATAAGTAAAAGAAGTTAAAGGGATAATTACCCGGATGATCTGGCCATTGCCCAGTTTGAGATTAGTGAAAAACTTTCTGTCTATAGTGGCGGCAGCCACAGAAATGAGCCAGGGTGCAAGATTCGGTATTGTAGCACGACCAGGACCTGAATTGCCTGCAGATTTAGAAGTTAATATGCCCCTCCTCATTGCATGGAAAGCTCCTATTGCATATATGTCTTCAAAATAGTTCTGTTGTCTGATTGATATTGGTCCCAGTGAAACAGAAAGAATATCAACACCATCGAGAATGGCTGCATCATATGCTGCAAGAATGTCAACACTTTGACAACCCGCTGTCCAACAAACTTTATACACAGCAATGCGTGCGGATGGAACTCCTCCTCTTGCTGTTCCTAAGCCAAGTCCAAACAGATTTACATTGGGAACAAGGTTTCCAGCAGCAATGGATGCACAGTGAGATCCGTGACCATTGGTATCAACTGGAGATATGATGTCCTGTGGCCTGAACTGACCCCGAATGCGAAAATATCTTGCTCCAATTACTTTGCTACAAACAAATCACCAAGCAAGCAATCATAGATAAGTAATTTAATGGTTACTTATATCTTTTAATAATTATTACTTTGAAAATTTTATTACTTAAGTTTAGGTGTATATGTTTGGATCCACGTTGATTTACTATTGAGGTGGATGTTCGTTCAAATTTGACATTTGACATGAAAAAATTTAAAATGTGAGTTTAAAAATTGAAACCAGGCTTGCTGTTTATGTATATGTGTTGTAGCATGTTACAAGAAACATTACTTACTTATTGCAAGTGAAGTTATGGCATGTTCCCTTCCATTTCGGTGGTGGTGGACCAAAGCCTCGATCACTAAAGCTATTGGCATTAGAAATCCAAATTCCACTATCGATTACTCCAACAATTGTGTTACTTTCTTCATTTGCTCTTGGGACATCTTCAGGAAAGTTAAGGAAGTTCCAGGACCTTGATGTATCGACATTGTGGACTCTATCTGGAATAATAGACACCACACCATCCGTTCCTGTCCAAAAATTTCAAATTTTCACGAATATCACATGAACCAAAACCAAAAATATATTTATGAATAAAGCAAAAGCTGATGAAAATGTGGTTTGAGATAATAGACACATATGTACAATTGGAATATTTCAAGTACTATGTTTATTAATATATTTTAGTTCATTTTTTTGGAAAAAAAAATTACCTTTCATTCTTTCTGATTCTTCCTTGGTTAGCCTCGCCACAAATCCATTGAAACTCTTGTAGTGGTGCAGCAAAGTATCTGATGCAAATTTGCTGGATGGATATATATGTCATATGGAATTTTAATCAAGTTAGTTAAAAAATTCCATATTCTTGATTGATAATAGGTTTAAAATAAAAGATTTGTTCTCTTTCAGGTGCAATTTATTACATTATTTTTCTTTTCAGTCCTCCAAAATAGGATTTAAATCAAACAAGATTCTTTGTATTTGAAAATGTTAGACAGACAATGTTAAGTGAGTTGAGTAGAAACGATTAAGGCTTATATATGAACCTGCCGAGGACACTTTGAACCATACTGGTGTGAAATGATTCTGTGATTTCCATGTCCTTTGGATATTCTCCCATATAGACTATGTAAGTCTGTAGTATGAACAAAATAAATTAAAAAAATGAAAAAGAAATTTAAAATAATAGTCCCACTAAGTGAATTTCATGTAGATGCTTAAACATTGAAAATATTATGTTCAACCTTGCATAAAATCATTTTTAGGTTAATTAGTTCATTTTGAATATAATCCAAACTCTTCTTAACTTAAAAGTAATTCAAGATTTTATTTAAATAAATATGCATTATTAGATTTATTTTAAAAAATCATAAAAGGATAAAAACCTAAGAGTAATTTATGGAAAGATATAACTTCTCACAGATAGAAGAAATGTGAAAATTAATTGAGGAAAAAAATAAAGTACAAAGTGAAAGTATTATACAAAAGACATACCTCAAGTATATCTTTGCAAAAGTATATTTCTGTAAGACAAACGGTTTCAATTGCTAGGTAAAACAAAATTGAATATATATTATTTACCTTTCGATCATCTTTAGAAAATGAGGGAGTCAATAGCAGAATGGATGTAAGAATTTGAAAAAGATGCGACAATCCTAAAGACTTCAAACTCTTTCAACCTGTGAATAAATTTAATTTATTATGTTAAGTATGTATTTGAAACTCATAGCATAATGCTCATACACTAAAATTAAAATTTGATCATGGAAATGGTAAATAAAAGTATATATACATAATAAATTGAGATTTTTTTTTATTAGCAAAAGGGATTGAATAACAGGAACCACTTAAGGGGTGGTTCAACCCTTATACATACCTAAAAAATATGAGACAATTTCTCTTGTCTCCCAAACCAACAAATAGAGAGAGACAAACAAATCTACCACTAAAAACCGTACAGCCCGTTCATTTTTAAGATTAACTCGTACCAATTCAAAACTAACCCGTACAAATTCAAATCTAACCCGTACAAACTCAAAACCAAACCCAATACAATCTCTTTGCAACCACAACAAGGGGCGAACAAAACAGAAGCTTAGAACAACAAACAACCCAACCGAAGGAGTAACTCTTATAAAAGCTCACTTTATTGAAAACATACAAGCCTTAGGATCAATGCACCACTAAGAGTAAGTAAAACTAGCAGAAACAGGTTTAGAAGTTACCCTAGAAGCCTTTAATTGTGCCAAAGTGAACAAGGATCGATCACCCCTCCTTGGAAAATATGTTTATTCTTGTGCTTCCATAATTCACTAACTACAACTATCCAAACACAATTCCAAACTACATTAACCTGGACAAGAGCATTTAGCAAAATAAAATGCAAGAAGTGAGCTGTTGGGACAACATGGACAACCGACGCAATCCCTAACCATGTATAGCACTGATTCCAGACTAACCAAGCAATCCTACAATAAAAAAACATGTGTTTTGTCGACTCCACAGCCATCCTGCAAAAACTACATAGATTGGTATCCACCAAAACTCCACGCCTCTCCAAGTTAGCTTTTGTGGCAATCGAATTAATCAACACCCTCCAAGAGATAATCTGTGCTGAGGGCAAAGCAATAGTCTTCCAGAGGAAGACAAACACACTTTTTCCCTCAACAGGGTCTCTTAAAAGATCATAGACAGATTTTACTGAGAAACCACTATCCTTACCAGCCTTCCAAACTCGACTATCTGCAGAATTCAACATAGGGGTCTTTCCATGCACTTCTTGTAACAACTGGACTTCTTGGCATATTTTCCGATTAAACAGACCTCTCCTCCAAATTAACTTCCACTCCCATCTATCATTAACCCACTCCCCACAAGACTGTAAACTACCACACAAAGAGAACAATCTTGGAAATTTACTTTTCAAATCTTCGTTGCCCACCCAAACATCTTTCCAAAACAAAATATTCTTCCCGTCTCCCACTCTCCACTCACAACAATTCTCAAAGGATTTACCCCAATCCTCCATCCCAAACATAATACATTGAGAATGAAAACAGTAACAAAGTAAATTAACAAGAAGAACATCATTTTAATCTATTTTAATCTGCACAACAAAGTGGATTGGTAGCTTTACAATGTACTTAAAAGGTTGATTTTGTGATTTTTTATTTATTTGTAGATTACTGTTATTTTATCAATTCTGGTTGAAGTTGAATTGGATAGATTGATGAATGTGTGCAATCTATTATTTTCTTTGAAAAAAATTTCTTTAAAGCATTTTAGTCATAAAATTTTAAACTACTGTAAATTTTGTTCATAATTTCGTATATGTTAAATTTCAAATGACATTAACATTTCACCATGGTTTAAAATTATTACTAAATGGGGTCTTCAATGCACCATGTATGCTGGTCACATAAACATAGAGTCAACTATGTCACCAAATCTACTTCTTTGTTTAATTCTGTTCAATTTTGTTGATCACATGCAGACAAATAAACATTAATAGTGTCAACTATAGTAATTAAATCTCCTTTGCTATACATTGTGTGTTGTATTAATTTTGTTCAATTATGTTCATCACACATATAAACAATAATAATATCAACTATATTCACTAAGTCTTCTTCCTACTATATATTGTATATTCTATTAATTTTGTTCATCATATAGACAGATAAATAAAAAATAATAGTGTGAACTATGGTCACTAAATATATTTTTTAATATATTTTTTAATATATATATATATGATCATCACATATGCAGCCAAATAAACAATAATGATGCTAACTATGGTCACTAAGTCTACTTCATACTATATATTATGTATTATATTAATTTTGTTCAATGTTCATCATAGGCAGATAAATGAACAATAATAATATCAACTAAGTCTACTTCCTACTATATTTTGTGTGTTGTATTAATTATGTTAAAGTTGAAAAGTGTAGAAAGAGTCACAATGTGTATTATTTTAGGATCAATATTTACTTTTTTTATTAACAAAAATAAATAAAATTAAAACGGACTGTTTAAGAAATACTTTAATCCTTATATAAAAAAATCCAAATAATAATCACCTAGTATTTAATTTTTGGTTGGGAAATATGATAGTAGTGTAAAATGTAAAATGCTTGAAGTATTTAATACTCTAGATTCATTCAATTTATTTATTGTTTATGTTTAAAATTAAATTTAATACATTGACAATTTTTAACTGTCACATATTAAGTATTTTTTTTTCTTTATTTCTTGCTTTTGTAATTATCTTCAACTTACTCCCAACACCAAAGTGACACAACCATTCACCTTTTGAAATTCATCTATTTTCAAATCATTGTATTGTGAAAGTTATATAGTGAAAGTTATAGGATGAAAGTTAATTATTATTTTCAAAGAAAAGTGCGTCATTGGCAATGTTAAGGTGATGTCTCGTGATCAAGATAGCTACACAAAAGAGTCTTTTGTTGTTTTTATGTGACTGAGAGAAGAAGTTGTGTAGGAAGCCAAAATAAGAGAGTTCCTCATTGTTTCTTTTTCTGTATAATATTAATGTTTTATAAAAAAAATAAAAATCAATAAATGAATAGGAATACACAAATAATGGTGTTGATGCTTAATATTTACTCAAATTAAGAGAAAGTTATTATATATAATTACAAATTCATAACAAGATAATTATGCTGAAAAGTTAAATAACTTTGTATTAATTAATTTAAATACTGAATAAATAATAAATATATTCTACTGTTTTAGGTCACTTTTTCAAGTCAAAACACTGACTGAACCTAATTGCATGGTTTGAAAAAAAAAATCAAATACAATTTGATAAAATTTGGTTTACGATGGTTTATAATTCAGTGGGTTTTCAATTTTTAAATTGAGGTATAAATGAAACAATAGAAATAGAGCATTATTATATATATATATATATATATATATATAAATATAAGCAGAGAACAGAAGCAATAGAAAAATATTAGGAGAAAGAGTTATAAATGAATAATGGAAATAGGAAGAGATGAGAGACATACTCAACTTAGTCGAACATATTTTGAGTAAAGGATGTCAATATACACACATTCTATCTTACCTTTTATAGCCACTTGATTGGATGGCTTCATGTTCCACGTTTTGCACATTTAACTTTCAAATTTAATTTTCAAATGAGAAAAATTAATTTGATGGAATTTTTAAAAGAAAAACTACACACTACAATAGAAATTGGAGTTTCATCATAGTAATATAACTATACTTCTTTATATGAAGCCTTTTTTGTTAAAATATTCATCTAGAAGATAATATTTTCACTGTGTAGTGTATTGAATATTTTTTTCTAAAATACGTTTAATTAATTAATATGTTTTAAAAAAATAATACTGAATTTGGAATTATATTCTCCATTAGCGTTGGAGTAATTTATGTCAACATGTAATTTTTTTAACACATGAAACAAGAATTATTCTGTACAACTCAAATTTTAATTAGAAATAGCACTTAATTAAAACATTGAGAACCCAAATTTAAAGCTTTTTAAGAATTTACGTATAAAATATTCTAGTAATAAAATTTGGTTTAATATTTTAGTATTTAGTTATTTTAAATTTTAAGAAGTTGATTTTATTTAAATATTTTATAAATTTTGTTTTGAATAAGGTTTTTCATCCTTACACATCTTCTTCATAGACACACATCTTCTTTATCCACACTTTTTTTTTTCATTCATATTCATCTACTTCATTCATGTTCATCTCCTTCCTCCACCACAAATTTTTTTATTTATACTTTATTTTGTTGAAGATAGAGGTGTTTTATAAGATTTTTTTTTTTGAAATATTGTCACATGTTAAGCAAATCGACTCAATTTAAATTAATATTAAAATTAAAAAAATATTAGATTAAATAAATTTTAAAATAAAAAATATCAGTATTGATTTGATCACCATTAAATTGTTTTAACTAAAAATTAAATCTATAATTTAATACTAAATTAACATCAATTTAAGTTTAGTCAAACCTAGAATTGGTCTTAAAAACCAATACTAATAAATTATGGTTTTAGATACACACATTTAACTCAAATTTAATTTAATGATATTGATTAATCAATATCAATATTTATTTGTTAGTAATGATTAACCAACTCTAAATATTAATTTTGTTATATTACCGTTAAATTTCTATTTTCTTGTTGTAGTGCTTTAAGTGAAATAGTAGCAACTCACTACTCAATGGAACAATGTAACATTGAAAAGGGATTGGGAAATGGACTAAAATCACACACTGTAAAGATGAAATTTGCAAATTACATATTTTTTAAAAGGTTAGAACACCTGAATTATTTCCATTTTGTTATAAATATATACTGCTGATAAAAAAATATAACTCAATCATACTACTTTATAAATTATTAATTGGTTTATCAAATCTTTTTAGAGTTTGGAGTTATTTTACAAAGTTTTACCAAGGAAAATTATACTATTTTAAACATGCCAATTAAAGTAATTTGCACACAAATTAAACTAATAGAAAGTTTGTTATAAAAAGTACTAAAAAATAATTTAAATGTATCCTTTATTAAAGAATATTACGCCTAATAACTTGTATAAACATAATGAGTTTTTTTATTTAAAAATACAAAAAATCAAGAACCACAAATGTCCCTCAAAACAAGGATAAGATGAGAGAATGTCTGGGTAGAGTACGAGGAGGAGTAAACACTTATCCAAACGAACTTTATCATAGTTTTTTCTTTTGGCCTTTTATTTAGAATTTTCTTGAAGAAAATAACTTTTTTATTGGGAAAATATCTACATCTAATTCTAATTAAGCTGGAAATATAAATACGGACAAAAATATTGACGCCATTTAATTAAGCTTCAGTTTTACTCATTAATCACGGACTTTCTCACATAGGGTTTAGTTATCATGGTTGTAAGTCGCACGATTGTTTTGTAGCGAACTTCAATGAGCCCCACACTTCAATTGGGTTTCGCAACTTAACTTTGGCGCTCCTAAAACGTGTTTTCAGCTTGCAATTCCCATGTTGAAATTGTGATTTTAGTTGATGAATCCTCCTTACAACAATGACTTTCCACATGTGACAAGATTTCTGTACTGGTAGGCTAAAACCGAGAGGTTTAGGCCAAGAACAACATTGAGTAAACGAGGGAAGAAGGTTGAAACCGAGAATGAAAAAGATATATGTTAAAGAATAAAATAAAATATAAATATTACTATAAAAATGAAACCCAATTAAGTTTAAAACCCACAGGAGGAGTGTGTAAATAATAAAAAGGTGTAAAGAGAAAGTCCAACAGAAAAGGAGAAAAGCCCATTAAGGAAACCCTATAAATAGAAGTTCAGAGTAAGAAAAAAGGTAAGAGTGATTTTATCTGATGAACGTTAAACCTTTTCTGACTTTGGCATCGGAGTGACTTGCAGGTACCCCCCACCTGTTGTGAGGAGAAGCCGAGAGCACCAGCCGAGAGGAGAAGCCGAGAGCACTAGCCGAGAGGAGAAGCCAAGAGTTTCCATCAAGGAGAGAAGTACCCGGCCCAAGATAGTATTCAGCCCAAGATTGAAGGATTAGTCTTGATTAACCCATTTCAAGTGTTCTTGGTTCTTGTTGTAAGAACATTTTGGCGCCCACCGTGGGGCCGAGGGTCAATTGAGAAGGGTTAAAGACAAGATGAGTCAAGGAGGAGAACAAGGTGGAGATCGGGAAGACAATGTTAACATGCCAATGGCAATGTTGGTCCAATTACAAAAAGAATTTGTGATGTTAAAAAAGAACAATGAAGAAGAATTGAGTATGTTAAGAGCCGAAAACGCACACATGAGGAGAAAGTTACAAGAGGAAACGGTTTTGAATTCATCTTTCGAAACTGTCCAACCGGGGATACAAGTGAACGAGAGGATATATAATGAAAATTCTCAAACCAGAAGAAGATGGCTTGAAAACTCTGGGGTTTGTGCAGGAACATCTTCCAGAAAACATCCGTTTTATGATGTTATAGTCGATACTCCGTTGCCTGACAATTGGAAGAACTTAACCATTGACAAATATGATGGAAGTACGGATCCTGATGAGCATATTGCAATATATACTACTCAAATCAGCTTGTATACATGGAATGATGCTGTTATGTGCAGAGTATTTCCTACAACTCTGAAAGGGGCAGCATTGAGCTGGTTTACACACCTCCCACCTTTGAGTATAGATTGTTTTGATACGTTGATAGAAAAGTTCGGTGCTCAATTTGCAACTAGTCGTCCCCATCATTTAACGTCAATCGCCTTAGTGAAAATAAGACAAGAGAAAGGAGAGTCTTTAAGAATGTTCATGGAACGTTTTGGAAAGGTTGCTTTGGGGATCCGAAATCTTAGTCCAGAGGTCACCATGCATCATATGATAACGGCATTAAAACCGGGACCATTTGCCGATAGTCTTTGCAAGAAACCTGCGATCAATCTGGATGAACTAAGGCAACGGGCATCAAAATTTATGCAAATGGAAGAATTAAGGGAGTTTCGAAACCAAGTAAGGGTTGATGGAGGCGAGAAGAGGGTGACAGAAAGAGAACACCCGCCTGTTGCAAGAAGAGCCCGAGAAGAATTCAGAGCTCGAAAGTTCCAGCAATACACACCTCTAAATACGAACAGAGCAAGAATTTTACAGGAAGCCATGGCAGCCGAAATAATACCATCACCAAGAAAAGCAAGAACACCAGAAAGGGCAGACCGCACCAAACATTGTGAATATCATAAAAATCATGGTCATCATACAGAAGAATGTATTGGGTTGAAAGATAAAATAGAAGAGTTGATTCATGCCGGACAGTTAAAACGTTTTGTTCAAAGGGGAAATCCAAGAGTATGGTTGAGTCCAGAGAGAGATACGAGGGGGCGAGAGCTGGGTGAAAGAAGGGTTGAAAGGTTGGAAAGGAGAGAAAATAAACAAGTGGAAAAAAGAGACGAAAGAAGGGTTGGAAGGCCAGACGAAAGAAGAGATAGAATCTATCAAAACACCCAATCAGTAAGACGAAGCAGAGAGCGAAGTTTGGGAAGACCGGTTAGGGGGTTTATAAATACGATCTCAGGAGGTTTTTCTGGGAAGGAATCCTCATCTGCACGAAAGCAACATTGGAGAAATATCAGGTCTGTTAATCATGTTTTCAAAAGAAGAACTTTACCACCAATGCTTTTCACAGACGAAGACTTCCAAGAAATTGATCCAGATCATGATGATCCTATGGTGATCACGGTTGAAATAGCCGAATATGCTGTCATGAAGACCCTGGTTGATCAAGGGAGTTCGGTCGATATCTTGTTCTGGGATACGTTCAAAAGGTTACATTTGAGAGAAGAAGACATAGTACCTTTCCGAGAGCAAATCATTGGCTTTTCAGGCGAAAGAGTTAACACAAAGGGATATGTTGATTTGGTGACAACATTTGGAAGAGGTAGCAAAGTTAGAAAAATTAAAATCCGATATCTGGTGGTGGATGCATCCACCTCATACAATGTGTTGCTAGGACGATCTTCCTTAAATAAGTTAGGAGCAATCGTGTCAACACCACATTCCCAACAGAAAAAGGAGAGATAGCTACAGTTTATGTCAATCAAAGAGATGCTCGAGAATGTTATGCAGCAGGTTTAAAAATGAATTTGAAGGTGGATAAAGAGGTTGAAAAAATAGTAGCCATGGTGGACTTGGATCCCAGATTGAATGAGGAAAGGCTGGAACCGAAAGAAGAAACGACAGCAGTACTGTTAGGCCAAGACGACAGACAATGCACTTATGTAAGTGGAAGTATGCCTGATGAATTGCTTAGCAAACTTATCACACTGTTGCGTAGCAATAAGGATTTATTTGCCTGGCGGCCGTCTGATATCCCTGGAATTGATCCAGAGGTAATGTGTCACAAATTATCTGTTTGCCGGGAAGCAAAGCCAGTATCTCAAAAACGAAGAAAGTTAGGAGAAGAACGACGACAGGCAGCAATTGAAGAAACTCAAAAGTTAATACAAGCTGGTTTTATCCGAGAAGCTAAGTATACCATGTGGTTGTCTAATGTGGTACTCGTCAAAAAACCAAGTGGACAATGGAGAATGTGTACAGATTACACCGATTTGAACAAAGCTTGTCCGAAAGACACATATCTATTGCCTAACATGACCGACTTGTTGATGGGGCATCTGGCCAAGAGATGATGAGTTTCCTTGATGCTTATTCGGGGTATAATCAAATACAGATGTATGCACCTGATATCCCGAAAACAGCTTTCACCACTGATGTTGCAAATTATTGTTATAAAGTCATGCCTTTCGGCTTGAAGAATGCTGGGACAACATACCAAAGATTGATGGACAAAGTATTTAAAGAACATATTGGAAAGAACCTAGAAGTGTATGTTGATGACATGGTTGTTAAATCAAATGAGATACAGAACCACCTGGAAGACCTTGAAGAAGTGTTTGCTCAAATAAGGAAATACAATATTCGACTTAATCCAGAAAAATGCGTTTTCGGCGTCAGAGGAGGAAAATTTTTGGGATTTATGTTGACAAACAGAGGAATTGAAGCTAATCCTGACAAATGTGAGGCAATCATGCAGATGGGAAGACCAAAAAACCTAAAAGAAGTGCAAAGGTTAGTAGGGAAGTTGAATTCACTATCAAGATTTCTGCCAATATTGGCTGAGAAAACTAAACCGATTATAAACTTGTTGAAAAAATCTGAAAATTTTGTGTGGAGTGAACAATGTGAGCAAGCTTTATCTCAAATAAAGAGCATGGTGGCTGAACCTCCAATTTTAGTAAAACCTGTACCCAATCAACCCATCATAGTCTACTTAGCTACTTCAAATGAAGCAATAGGAGCTGCTTTAATCCAAGAAAACCCAGAGCAGAAACCGATATATTTTGTGAGTAGAACCCTACAAAATGCCGAAACCAGATATCCCAAAGCTGAGAGAGTTGCCCTAACATTAGTGTATGCTGCAAGACGCCTTCGACCATACTTTCAGAATCATCAGGTAATAGTGAGAACAGATTTTCCAATATCTAAAATTTTAAAAAAACCAGAGCTTGCAGGTCGAATGGTGACATGGTCAATGGAGCTTTCGGAATATGGAATCAAATACGAACCAAGAGGACCAATCAAAGCCCAATCTCTTGCAGATTTTATCATTCAGATGCCAACATCAGCACAACAGGACCAGTGGACTTTGTATGTAGATGGCGCGTCAAGCAAAAGAGGAAGCGAAGCAGGAATAGTACTTGAAGGACCCGATAACTTCCAAGTCGAAATGGTGCTCAAATTCGAGTTCAAAACATCCAACAATCAGGCCGAATACGAAGCTCTTGTTGCAGGATTGTTATTAGCCAGAGACATGGGAGTGGAAAATGTCCTTTGCAAAACGGATTCACAGCTGTCGGTGGGACAAGTGCACGGGGAGTATCAGGTAAAAGATCCTTTGTTAATGAAATATTATCATAGAGTCTTAAATATTATGCAATGTTTTAACAAGGCCGAGATGAAATACATTCCAAGAGAATTAAATATGAAAGCAGATTCATTGTCTAAGTTAGCAAGCCAACAAAGACAAGTGCAACACAATTCCATCATACAACAAACCCTCAGTCATCCGACAGTTAGTCTCGATGAATGCTTCAATATTGTAACAGCCAAAGATGACTGGATAAACACATACATTCAAATCATAAAGACCCAGGAGCAAGGTGTTCAGCCGGATGTCAAAATAGCAAAGAAAGTCGCTAATTTCATTCTAATCGGTGATGAGCTATATAAAAGGGGATACTCTATGCCCTTGTTAAAATGTTTGACCAAAGAACAAGCAGAATATGTGGTCAAAGAACTTCATGAAGGAATTTGTGGACTGCATTGTGGAGCTCGAACAATGGCAACAAAGGTTTGTAGAGCTGGTTATTATTGGCCAACAATCCGAGAGGACTGTGAAGTTTATGTCAAAACATGTAGAAAATGCCAAGAGTTTGGGAGCTTAAATCATATCCCAGCGCAGGAGTTGCAAGAAATCATATCTCCATGGCCATTTGCAAAATGGGGAATTGATATACTTGGCCCATTCCCACTTGGACGAGGCCAAACAAAATTCATGATAGTAGCTGTAGACTACTTTACAAAATGGATAGAAGCAGAAGCATTGACAAAGATAACGGCACAGCAAGTCCAAACGTTTATACGGAAAAATATAATATGTCGATTCAGAATCCCACATACTATTGTAAGTGACAATGGCCGACAATTCATTGACAAAAAACTTATGGAATTTTATGCAGATTTGGGAATCAAGCCCACAACCACTTCGGTCGAACATCCACAAACGAATGGACAAGCTGAAGCCGCAAACAAGGTTATTCTTGGACAATTAAAAAAGAGGTTGGGGACTGCTAAAGGATTATGGGTAGAGAAATTACCGGAGATTTTATGGGCATATCGTTGCACACCGCAAACATCAACTGGAGAAACGCCGTTCAATCTCACTTACGGAACAGACGCAATGTTACCAGTAGAAGTTAATGAACCCACATTAAGAAGACAAATGGAAGATTGGAATATCAACAATGAGTGTTTAAGAACCGATCTTGATCTTATTGAAGAACTTAGAGAAAAAGCAAAAATAAAAGAGACTGCAGTCAAACGAAGAGCAATGAAGAGATTTAATGCAAAAGTCAGATTTAGGGCTTTTAAAGAAGGGGATCTGGTGTGGAGAATGCGAACTGATGCTCGAAAGGATCCACGACATGGAAAATTGGCATCCAATTGGGAAGGACCTTTTAGAGTGCCAGAAAACTTACAAAATGGAGCTTATAGGTTAGAAACTTTGGAAGAGAAAATGATACCGAGAACCTGGAATGCAAGTCATCTAAAATTTTATTTTAGTTAGAATAGATGTAAATTACTTATCATATAATGAAGAGGAATTCTCAAGAAACAATCCGTTTTGTTATCTTCCATTATGTACATATACATTCTTCGTCTCTCGGCCTTGGATGCTTTCACTTCAGGTGAAATCCCACCCGAGAATAGATTTACATAAACTCTCGGCTTTGGATGTTTTCACTTCAGGTGAAATCCCACCCGAGAATAGATTTACATAGTTTTCTTGGGTTTGGATGCTTTCATTCCAGGTGAAATCCCACCCGAGAATCGATTTACATAACTTTTTCGGGCTTGGATGCTTTCATTTCAGGTGAAATCCCTCCCAAACAAACATAAATATAATTCTCATTCTTGAAAATCTTCAAATCACATGAAAACCGAAAGATCAGAATTAGCTTTCGTTTTTTGAAAATCCTTGCTATCAGAATCTTCCTTTAAAATTTGTCAATCTTAAACATTTTATTTCAAACAAAAACCGAAAGATCAGAGCTAAAATACAATTCCAAAAACCGAAAGTCACTCGTACAACTTACATTACTAAACCGACAATTGCATATTCCAGTCAATAATATATCAATTATGAATCAACCTTAATAAATTAAAGGTTTTTGATTAATAATTTTATACTTCACAATTTTTTTTTTAATAAAAAAAACACCGAAAGGTCCAAGTCATAATAGTCAATATCTTCATGTTCCAACAAAATGTCGTCTTTAAACTAATAATTATTAAAACCGAGAGGTAAGCTCAAATAATTCTAACATTTCTAACGCTTTCAACAAAAGAACCGAAAACTAGCAAGCCTCAACGATTATAACAGAATTATCAGAACATAACAGGATAAAATTACGATGATAACCACAAAAGCTTAAACATTTATATTAACAAAATTTCCCAAAAAAAGGAATTACATCACGAATGCAAATATCCAACAAACTTAGCATTCCAAAACAATTATACTTCTCCACAAGTAACCGAGAAGTATCCGACAAACTAAAACTTAAAACCCTATACCTAATTTTCAATATTAATATCTTCAGCATCATTATCTGGAATCTCATTAGCAGGAAATAGCTCACCATTATAAAAGTCCTTCTTAACATCAAAATTACCTTCATCAATAGGAATTTTATAAAAGTATTTTGCTTGTTGAAGAGCCTTCTCAAAGCCAAGTTTGTGTTGTTCAAATATAAAACTTTCGGCTTCAAAAACATTGGTCTTTAGCTGATTAATCTCCTCATCCATAAGTTTGATGGTGTTCTTGTCAGATTCATTAGCAGAAGATAGCGCCGATACCTTCTCGGTCAAAAGTTGATTCTCCTTGCACAATTGAGCATTCTCCGTAATACATTTCAGGTTTTCATTCTTCAAATCAGAAATTTCTTTTCCAAGACCTTCATTTTCGATTTCTTGTTGTTCTTTCTGTTTTGCCACCTTCTCTAACTCTAATGATAAAGAGTTCATCCTATCCTTATACTCAGCAAGATCATTCTTCAGCTTCTCAAATTCGGACAACGACACGCAGTTTCCATTCTTCTCTTTCATCATTTTTCCAATCAAAAGATTTCTACTTGATAATTCAATAACATAATCCGCTAATAAAGCAACATCCATATTCTTCAGCATATTGTAAGTTGATTCACTAAAAGATGTTTGAACGAATTTTGCATATTTATTCGTAGCACTAAAAATCGTCTCGGGAAGAGGTTCACATGAAACATTTCCACTATGGCGATGGCGCCGAGAAGATGAATGTGACTTCTTGCTGCTCCTATCTCGTTTCTTTGATTTCTTCGAAGGACCAGCAACATCAACATTACTTGGCAGTTCCACCACGTCAACATTAGCAACTGGCTCCACGTTTTCTACTTCCACAACAGGATTTACCACATTCTCGCGTCGGGGAGTAACATCACCCACTTTGTTAAGTAGTTTCGAAAAGTAAGATCGAGCTTTCAAATTAGTACTTGCCATCAGAGCTGAAAATCAATAAAAAATTTAGCAAAGTTAAAAAACTTATCCTAAAAGGCAAGAAAATGCGGAATAACCACGTACCAGTAAGATCTTCTCGAGGATGTGATGAAGTATACAATTGAAGCAAAGCACGAGTGGGAACTTGATACGAGAAACGACTAAAAACTTCAATAACATGACGATCGGCCACACCCATCGAATGAAAGGATATTGAGTTAAACTTCATAGGATCTTTCGTCCAATACAGAGGAAATTTTGGAGAATTTCCATTAAAGAAATATTCTCTTCCTATTGGCTCTATTAGAATTTTGAAAAAACTTCCTTTAAAATCCTTATACGACGACGTAAAAGGCTTAAGAAAACACACATTGGACTTGCTAATAAGGGATAGCCACCCTGGCCATTTACCAGGCCGAGAACTATAATAGTATAGAAACGCAGAAGGACTAGGAGAAAGTGACAATAATTTACACAAAATACTGAATGCTTGCATCGCAGCCCAACCATTAGGATGAAGCTGAGTAGGAGCAACATTAAGAAAATTAAGAACGCCCATTTGAAAATTGTTCAAAGGCAATCGAATATGAAGATCTCTGAAAAAGCAAGCATAAAAATAAAAAAATTCATAGCTATCACCTTCTCGGCCATGACACACATTATCAACATCACCAACACGCCGAAATGAAATGATCATTTTCAATATCAGAATAATAAATTTGAGAACGGGAAAGAAAACTCCGAAGTTCGTTAGCAGAACGATACTTCGAGAAATACTCTCGGACTTTAGGATTGACCCATTGATAACCAGGACGAAGTTTTTTCTGGGGTACGATAAATTCAAATTCCTGAGGAACATCAACAGCAGGAGCTCCACTTGAATCATTCATACAAGATGGAGTAGCAGAAGAAGATTTTGACTTAGGAGGAACCTCTTCTCGAACCACTCGGCCAATTGATTCACCACCCGCGCTTGAAAATTCATCAGTAGCAAAAGAACTTGAAAGAGACATTACCTTCGCAAGAATTGAACGAAGATTGACAATATGCTTCCTTCTAAACAGCAGCAAAGCTCACACAATCATAAAAAACCCAATGGCAAACCTATTAATAGCCCAGACAAAACCCTAGAATTTCAAACGTTATAAACAATGTGGCACCATTCAAAAATATGTCATCTAACGGTCAAAATAGCAAGTTCCTGTCAAGTCATGTAAACTGAGCAAAATAAAGCGCAGAAATCAAAGCGTTCCATATCAAATCAAATCAAACGTCAAACATTATTATATTATATTAAGACACAAATATTTCTTTAAACTTAAAATAAAAATATTTTTGTCTCGGGGGCTAGTGTACTGGTAGGCTAAAACCGAGAGGTTTAGGCCGAGAACAACATTGAGTAAACGAGGGAAGAAGGTTGAAACCGAGAATGAAAAAGATATATGTTAAAGAATAAAATAAAATATAAATATTACTATAAAAATGAAACCCAATTAAGTTTAAAACCCACAGGAGGAGTGTGTAAATAATAAAAAGGTGTAAAGAGAAAGTCCAACAGAAAAGGAGAAAAGCCCATTAAGGAAACCCTATAAATAGAAGTTCAGAGTAAGAAAAAAGGTAAGAGTGATTTTATCTGATGAACGTTAAACCTTTTCTGACTTTGGCATCGGAGCGACTTGCAGGTACCCCCCACCTGTTGTGAGGAGAAGCCGAGAGCACCAGCCGAGAGGAGAAGCCGAGAGCACCAGCCGAGAGGAGAAGCCAAGAGTTTCCATCAAGGAGAGAAGTACCCGACCCAAGATAGTATTCAGCCCAAGATTGAAGGATTAGTCTTGATTAACCCATTTCAAGTGTTCTTGGTCCTTATTGTAAGAACAATTTCAATTCATGATTCCTCGTTACACAAAGTGTTTGTGGTTTGAGGACGATGAAGGTCAATTTTTTCGTTTGCAATGTTTTAGGCTTCAGGATACGCATATATCACACTGAAATCTTTATGATAATACAGTTAAATGTTTGGTGATAACATTGAAGATATGTTTAACATGTTTTTTTTTATTTTGATTGGTGTCTAAATTGATATGTATGAAATCTATAAAAAATAATAAAAATTAGAGATGCCAGTGACAAATCAAATGATTGAGTAGAAGAGATGAAAGGTAAAGTTGGGAAGAACTTACTCAAGGTTACAAGTTTGTGAACTTTTATGTATCTTGGTATAAAAATTGAAATATTTCTAAAATAGTTCTATTATTTTTTTATAAAAAAAAGGGTTTAGGATACACAAGAAGAACTTAACAAGTTTGAAGAGAACATACTCTATTTAATTCTTCCAATAAAATATTTTGTTCAATCCGTATGCACTATTTTTTTAATAAAATATTGTTAATTTTGTACGTAAATTTCGTATGTAAAATGCCAATTATTTTCCGTACGGACAAATTTATTTATACCTATAGATCAATTCCTTCAAAATTATTCATGTGTCATGGTGCTCAATTTTCTACTAATTTGTTCTACGGATATTGGGTGGAAAATTAATTTGTATTTGCTTATGAATAAATCAATAGATAGTTCAAATTTATACACATATTTAAATCGGTACATAAATATCCCCCAGGTAAACAATATATTTTATCTATAGATCCTAATCTCTGTGTAAAAAAACTTAGGTAACTGTACTAGTGCTTACGTCAACTAGATTCTTCATAAAAATCGTCGATAATATAATATACAATTTCTTATGCTGATAAAAAAAAATACAATTTCTTATAATGATTAGCTCAACTAGATTCTTAATCAGGACAAGTGGACAATTCTTTATTAAGCATTTCATTTTCCTTTTTTTTTTTAGATGATATATATATATATATATATAAATATGATAGATTTTTAGTTGTAATTATTTTCTTTTTTCAGTTATAACATTATAACCGTTATAAGTTATAACTATTTTACTATAACACAAATATTAAATAAAAGTTAAGTTTAGAAACCAAAATAATTAGTTATTTGACTAAATTAGATAACATTTTATAAATTAAAAAAATTATTAAATTTAAAAAAAAAATTATTAATAAAAATTTATAATTTTTTTTAAAATTGGTATCTAACTATTAGCTACTTATTACTTTATATTATAAATTAATCTCTATTAGTCTTTTAGAAACTATTTTAAAATCTAAAATATTAGTAACTAAAACTTAGTAGCTAATTTAGATAAAAATTTAGAAATTATTTTATAATTTTTTATTAATAATAGAAACCACTTTAGATCTGAATAATTTTTTAGTCTCTAAATTAATATCTAATTTAGTTAATATAGTGACTAATTATTTTTTGTCTCTAAATTTGGTTACTATTTAATGATTTTCTTGTAGTGTTCAATAAGTTATAACTACTCTATTGTAACTACTCTATCAATTTATGATATTTCTTATCTTTTATATTTTTGTGTGCTATATAAATATAATTTTCAATAATGTAAGTGTGTAACAATTCTTGATTAATAAAATATATCATTTTCTTTTTTCTCTTTTCTCTTCTTTCTCTAAATGTTATTTTTTATGAAAATCATTTTCCTTTTTTATAAGAGCAACATAGATGCCAATTTTGACACACATGATATGTTTAAGCATTTACTTACTTCTATTTCTGATAATGATATTGTTGTGCCTACGTTAGTGATATTCACTAGCACAAAATCTATAAACAACGACTATTTATTTAATGTGGTTTTAGGTTAGTCGCTGTCATTCAAAACGCGGTGGTATTTTTGAAATTAATTTCATTTACGAATGCGGTTATTTAAATAGCCACATTCTTAAATCAAAACGCATGATTTACGAATGCGGCTATTATAAATAGCCGCATTCTTAAATATTTTTTACCCTAATTTTGAAGCGCGCCACTTACACTTTCATACTTTCTTTCTTTTTGGCGCTTCGCGTTTTCTCTTTGTTTCTGCTATGGTGTTCCTCCCTTCTTCTACGAGTTTCATTGTGTTCTCGTACAATTGTAAGTTCATTTCGATTCGTTCTCTTTCTTCTTCACCAATGGTTTATAAATTTTTTTCGTTTCACTTATTTGTTTGTTTTCTTGCATTGGCGAAGGGTTCCCTGACGCTTCATTTTCTATTTTGTTTCTGCTTTTGTGCTTCCTCTCGTTTTCTACGAGCCTTCATTGTCTTCTTTGTGCCATTGTAAGTTCGTTTCGAGTTCTCTTTCTTCTTAACCATTGGTTTATATATATTTTTTCTGTTTCTCTTATCTATTTGTTTTCTTGTATTGACGAAGGTCACCCTGCTTCATTGCCTGCTGTTTGGGTTATTGTTATGTCGTATTTGCTCCGTTGTTATTGCTGCCTTAGGGTTTAGAGTTTTATTTTTTTTAAAAAATAATTAAATAAGAATGCGGCTATTTACCATAGCCGCATTTATAAATCGCATTTACGAATGCGGTTAAATAGCCGCACTCTTAAATCTCCAATTTAAGAATGCGTGCTGATAAAGTGCGGCTATATAGCCGTTCTTATAAATGTAAAATAGCCGCATTTGTTTTGTCTTTCTGCACTAGTGATTGTTTCTTCAGTTTCTGAAATTGTATTACCATCCAATCTTCCTGCTACCTACTACTGATTCTTCTACATCATTGAATTTAATTGATACTGATGTCTCACAACACCAACATTATGATCCACAACAACATTCTAATCCACAACCTTCATCTGTTCGATTTTCTACTCGTCTCAAACAACAACTTGGATACTATCATTTAAAGAGGTGATACAACATGATTGTTGGAAAGAAGTTATGCAACGTGAACTTGATGCTCTTGAGTCTAATGAAACATGGTCTTTGATGGATTTGCCTATTGGAAGGCGTCCAATTGGGTGTAAATGGGTTTTCAAAACCAAACATAAACTAGACGACACCATTGATAGGTACAAGGCTCATTTGGTTGCCAAAGGATATACTCAAACCGAAGGTATTTAGTACTTTGAGACTTTCTCTCCGGTAGTTAAAATTACTACCATTCGATTTATTTTGTCTTTAGCAAGTGCTAAAGGATGGATTCTTCATCATCTAGATGTGAATAATGTTTTTCTTCATGGTGATCTTGTTGTGGGCCTTACTCTTTCTCATCCAACGGAAGTTTGTAAACATAGAAAATCTTTATATGAACTAAAGCAGGCGAGTCGACAATGGAACTCAAAACTAACTTAGACTATAATACAACTTGGTTATGTTCAAAGTACAATTGATCATTCTTTATTTATTCGCAGAGACAATCATTCTTTCACCGCTCTGTTGATATATGTTATATGTTGATGACATTATGTTGGTTGGCAATAATCTTCAGGAAATCCAGTGTGTTAAAACACATCTTCATGACTCATTTAGTATCAAAGACCTTGGTACTCTTCGTTATTTCTTGATATTTGAGATAAGTTGTTCACCTTCTGGTATTGTTTTCAATCAACGGAAATATTGTTTAGATCTTATTTCTTATAGTGGTTGATTGGCTTGCAAACCTGCCTCTTCTTCCATGGAACCATCTTATCCTCTCTCTGAAAGTGAAGGTTCATTACTTTTGAATCCAAGTGAATACAGAAGATTGATTGGGCGTTTGTTATCACTAGAGAGGATAATGAAATGTTGGTTGGAGCTATATCTGAAGCTGAAGTAAAGGAGGCAGTTTGGAATTGTGACAACTCTAAAAGTCCTGGTCCGGATGGGTTTAATTTTGGTTTTTTAAAATTTTGTTGGGATATTATAAAAGGAGATGTGATGAATACGGTACAAAGTTTTGCAGAGGGTGGAAGTTGGCCGAAAGGTACTAATGCTTCCTTTTTTAGTCTTGTCCCAAAGGTTATAAATCCACAACTTTTGAATGACTTTAGACCGATTTCATTGGTGGGATGTGTGTATAAAATTGTATCTAAAATTCTCTCTTCAAGGTTGAAAATGGTGTTGGATAAAGTTATTGACCCTAGGCAGTCTGCTTTTCTGGAAGGAAGGGGTTTGTTGGATAGTGTGTTAGTTGCTAATGAGACCCTTGAGGAGGTAAAGAGGAATAAGAAGGAATGTGTGGTGTTTAAGGTGGATTATGAAAATGTTTATGACTTAGTAAGTTGAGAGTTTATTTACTACATGCTAAGAAGATTGAGATTTTGTGGAAAGTGGATTGAATGGATTCAAAACTGCTTAGAATATTCCTCGATATTTGTGCTGGTAAATGGAAGTCCAACAACTGAGTTCAAACCAATGAAGGGTCTAAGACAAGGGGACCCTTTAACACCCTTTCTTTTTCTCATTGCGGCTGAAGGACTTGCAGGGGTAGTTAGACAAACAAAAGAAAAGATGTTAGTAAAGAGTATTGAGGTCAGGGAAGGGCGAGTAAAAGTGAGTATGCTGCAATATGCAGACGACACCTTATTTTTTTTGTAAAGCTTCAATTCAAAGTGTTTGGATCTTAAAAGCAATTCTGAAGTGCTTTGAACTTGCCTCTGGTCTTAAGGTTAATTATTCCAAGAGTAAGGTTGGTGGAGTGAGTGTGAACATCAATCAGACGATGATTTTTGCCTCTATTATTAACTGTGATATTATAAAGGCACCTTTTAGTTATTCGGGGGTGACGGTGGGCGGGAATCATAAGAGGTATGCTTTTTGGGAAGGGGTGCTCAATAAGTTACGAAGTAGGCTGTGCTCTTGGAAAGGGAAATCCCTCTCTTTGGCTGGCAAAGTATGTCTTATCAAATCGATGTTTTCATCCTTACCATTATTTTGTGTCTCCTTATTTTGTATGCTGGCTACTGTGGTGAAGGAAGTGAAAAGAATACAAAAGAGATTTTTATGGGAGTGGGGCTCAGAGAACAGGAAAACTGCTTGGGTGGCATGGCATAAGGTTTGTGAGTCCAAAGACAAAGGTGGATTAGGAGTAATTGATAAAAGGAAATTTAACTTGGCTCTTATAGGGAAATGGATTTGGTGACTTAAGTCTGAAAAGAGAAGTTTATGGAAGAATATTATAGATTCTAAGTATGGTGGGTGGAAGGGGTTAAGGTCGCAAGTTCATAACTGTAAGGAATCGCTATGGTAGAGGGACATTAGGAATTTTTGGAATTTAGAGGAGTGGGGCAATGACTTTGAAGATAAAGGTAGGTGGGAAGTAGGGGATGGAAAATAAATTAGGTTATGGGAGGATAAGTGGGTGGACAATGTTTCTTTAATGCATAAATTCCCTATACTTTTTTCGATATCCTTAGATATTGATCGCACTCTATCATAAGTTGGGGTTTGGAGTAATAATAGTTGGTCGTGGGAATTGAGTTTGAGAAGGAATCTCTTTGTGTGAGAATCTAGTCTGGCTGACCTTTTATTGGAGGGGTTGGATAACAAGAGGTTAACAAGAGAGGGTGAAAATACGACTGATAAATGGATTTGGAGGGATGTAGAATCTACGAACTTCTCTGTGAAGGCAACCTATAATATTCTCCTGGGGGAGGAGGCTACAGGATCTGGGGAACCTTTGTGGAGTTCTGGACATTAAAGACTTTGCCATCATCACATTTTACGGCTTGAAGGGTGTTATGTAATGCGATTGTCACTAAGGACAATCTCTTGAGACGTGGTATACCTATGGCGTGTGTTTGATGCCCCTTATATGGGGTGGAAGAAGAGACGGTAAGGCTTCTATTTTTTTATTGTAGGGTTTCTTGGAGAATTTGGGGAATGTGTCTTGAGTGGTTGGGATCTTCTTTGGATCTACATTGTGATGCACAAATGCATTTTAAGATGTTTAAACCTATAGGTTTGAAACATGCTATTATTAGGTGTTGAGGGGTATTTGGGTAGGTATTGTAAGTGAAATTTGGAACCACAGGAATAAGGTTGTTTTTAGAATGGATGCGTAGATTTAGTGGAGGTTTTTACGGTGGTACAAAGGAAGACTTGGTCTTGGGTCACGGTAAAGGAAAAATTGGTTGATTTCTCTTACTCAGACTGATGTTTGGAACCTCAATGTTGTATACGGTATTTGAAAGATTGATTTTTGGTGCTCCATGGTTAATTTTTTGGTTAATGTTTTTGTCCAGGTTTGGAAGTTGTGGTGTGTTTTGCAGGTTTCTTGGTTTTTTCTATCTAGTAGGTTCGGGTTGATGGTTTTGCTCAAGGGTTACGGTAAAGGAAAGTGTATTTGACTTATTATATTCAGTTTGACGTTGGACTTTATATGGTGTATGAGTTTTGATAGATTGATGTGTGGAGTTTATAACTTCTGTTCTGTCCAGACTGGGAAGTTGTAAGGTGCTTTGTGCATGTCTTTTGGTTTATGTATCCTCCACGCAAGATCGATTTGTTGATGTTGGCACTTGGTTATTTGGAGCTCTTCACCCTGTTGTCAAAGATCTTGTTTAGTAGTTAGATTTTATGTCCTATTTGAGGGTGTAGTCTCTTTGGTGGATTGATGTAATTGTATTTGTTGGGATTATGTATCTTGATTTGGTAGGTTTATGGTTAATTTGTTGTAATTTCTGGTGATCCTTAGCTGGTTGGGTACTAGGAAACTTGTTTTGTATAAGGGCTGGAACACCCCTGAAATGTCTCATTTTATTTTATTTATTCTTTGCTGATAAAAAAAAATAAAAAAATTGATGCCTCCAATATAGTAACATTTATATTAGTAAGAAGGATAGACTTTTATCTCATCTCAATAGCTAATAATAATGAATGTACGCATACAATATAATAATGACATACAAATTACTCAAAAGGAGCAGTAGAAAATACTTTGGATAAAGTAATTATTATCTTGATTTTATTGTTGGCTTACATAGCACTTTATCATAAGTTCTGTCGCTTACAACACACCCAAAATATTTATTCACTAAACTTTGACAAGAAGAAAAAAAAAAGAAAAACAACAAATTACACAATCTCACGTTGGTAACAGAGAATTTATGGAACATAAACAACAATGGGGCTCCTTACCTGATGGGTGCCATCATCCCAAGTCAAAGAAGAAGAAACCAAGTTTGCATTAATGGTTCCTTGAATCCTAAGGGTGAAGGACAACCTCTGACCCACAAATGTGAAGGTCAAAACATTTGGCACTACTTGGATGTTTAAAGAAGATGGATATCTAGATACTATTGCCCTATATGTGGATCTAGCTGATCCAACATTAGTGACAGTTCTACCATAAGTGACAGTGTTGTTACTTGAGCGAGCGGTTGATAGAGCAAAAGATGGGAGGTTAAGGTTGAAAACAAATCCTCTATTTGCTGATGTACAAGTATTGTTATCTCCTGTAATGATTTGCAGATTTTGTGTAGTATAACCTTGTCCACACAGAAAATTAACATAATCCTTCGGACCAGCATCATAGACTAGTCCAGGATTTATTGCCTTCAAAGGATTGATTTGCCCCGCACCGTAAGCAAATTCAGCACCCGGATTAAGTGCAGGATTCAGAGGGGTAGCTATAAATGATAAACCAACAAATTTGGTCGTAAACATATATATATATATATATATATATATATATATATATATATATATATACTTGGCCATTAAGATATACCACAAAATAATTGAACTTAATCTAGTTTTTCCCAACACAAATGTACATTAGGTAGTAATGCATAAGGTTTTAGGTTATCATATTTAAGAAAATGAGTTACTCATGATCTCACAACAAAAATAAAAGTTCCATATCTATATATGTGTAAATGAAATCATATATGTGTATTCAAATTAAAAACCCCAACAATAACCTAAGTGAGGAAAGAAAAGAAAGAACTAGTCTTTTTAAATTAACCATGAAGGGTTCTTGAATTGAGAGATAAGAAAAGGGCATAAAATGAGTTTAGCATGCATGGATGACAAGGAGACCATTACCAGTTGTCATCAATGCGGATTTAAGTACAGCAGGAGACCAACTGGGATGAAATGATTTGACGTAAACAGCTGTTGCAGTAACATGAGGGCATGTCATTGAAGTTCCAGATAGTATATTGAAATAAGATAGTCTACTATCTCCATTAATTCCAGAAATAGGAGAAATTGGAGAATATGCAGCCAGAATGTCAACTCCTGGAGCTGCTATATCAGACTACACCATCAAGAGATAACTTATATATATAAGCAAATGACCTTGAATTGGTTGGATTGATTGTATATTGTACTATGAAGTTTACCTTAAGAATGTTTGGAGTGATCTTATTTGGACATCTTGATGAGAAAGGAGCAATGTAAGGGGCTGATGAGTCTATTCCTTTGTAACTCTGGAATATGGTAGCTGTTGGATTACTACAAATCAGTAACATGACATATAAATTAGTTTATTCAAGACTAATTGAGCAAATTTTTTTAGAACTTATGTATGATCTTTATGTGTTGATGAAAACTTTTGTACCTTGTTGACTTTAAATAATTAAAGACGAAATTCCCATCTCTTGCACTAATGTGAATTGTTGGCAATGCATGTACATCTGCGACAAGTAAAGGCGATACACTGTTGAATATGACACCAGCAGCTCCAGAAGCAAATCCCACATATGGAGGAGGAAGATAGCCATCACAGAAAACAATTTTCCCTCTCACCAAAGCTCCATTTAAAGAATTATATTCGCACGTACTAAGCAATGCTAATGTTAGAATGGAGTTTTGAATTGTACAATAGAAAGATTAGAAACAAATTACCAAATAATAAGGCAAAATTACTTTTCCAATTCCTTTAATTATTTATAAAATTTAATTTTCTTTTCTCAATATATTACAAGAAAATAATTAAATAAAAATTAATTAATTATTATATTAACTAAATTATATATTATTTTAAAAATTAAAAAAATATATAAAATAATTTTTATTATTTTTAAATTGATATCTAATTAACTATCAATATATTCTAATATACTAATAATATATTAGAAGAATTAATAAAGGTTTATAATTTTATTATATTTAAAAATCAAACTTGAATTTTTTGAAATTAATGTTGGTACCTGGATGTGGAACTATTAAATCCAGGAGCTGGTACATCTCCACCAAAAACTAAAGGGTAACCATTCTGTGTTGGACTAAATGTATTCACTGAAATTCCCTGTATATGTTGAGACAAATCTTTTGTTACTTTTTTAATATTTTAAAAAATAAGTAAAAGAATTGAAAGGGATAATTACCCGGATGATCTGGCCATTGCCCAGTTTGAGATCACTGAAAAACTTTCTGTCTATAGTGGTGGCGGCCACAGAAATGAGCCAGGGTGCAACATTCGAGATTGAAGCACGAACTGGACCCAAATTGTCTGCAGTTTTAGAAGTTAATATGCCCCTCTTCATTGCATGGAAAGCTCCTATTGCAAATTCATCGTCAAAATATTGCGGGTGTTTGATGACTGTTGATCCCACTGAAATAGAAATAATATCAACACCATCCGCAATGGCTGCATCAAATCCTGCAAGAATGTCAACAGTATTACAACCCGATGTCCAACAAACTTTATACACAGCAATGCGTGCTGATGGAACTCCTCCTCTTGTTGTTCCTAAGCCAAACCCAAACAGATTTGCATTGGGAACACGGTTTCCAGCAGCAATGGATGCACAATGAGATCCGTGACCACCAGTATCAGTTGGAGATATGATGTCCTGTGGCCTGAACTGACCCCCAATGCGAAAATATCTTGCTCCAATTACTTTGCTACAAACAAATCATGAAACAAACATTAATAGATAAGTAATTTAATGGTTACTTTTATCTTTTAATAATTATTACTTTGAAAATTTTATTACTTAAGTTTAGGTGTATATGTTTACTATTGAGGTGGATGTTGTTCAAATTTGACATTTGACATGAAAAAATTTAAAATGTGAGTTTAAAAATTGAAACCAGACATGTTGTTTATGTATATAAGAAACATTACTTACTTATTGCAAGTGAAGTTATAGCATGTTCCCTTCCATTTCTGTGGTGGTGGACCAAAGCCTCCACCAGTAAAGCTATTGGCATTAGAAATCCAAATTCCACTATCGATTACTCCAACAATTGTGTTACTTTCTTCATTTGCTCTTGGGACATTTTCAGGGAAGTTAAGGAAGTTCCAGGACCTTGATGTTTGGACATTGTGGACTCTATCTGGAATAACAGACACCACACCATCCATTCCTGTCCAAAAATTCCATTTTTTCACATTAGAGTTACACATATTAATGTAGGAATATGACAAGAACCAAAACCAAAAATATATTTATGAATAAAGCAAAAAAGTTGATGAAAATGTGGTCTGAGCTAATAGACACATATGTACAATTGGAATATTTCAAGTACTCTGTTTATTAATATATTTTAGTTTTTTTTTTAAAAAAAAAAATTACCTTTCATTCTCTCTGATTCTTCCTTGGTTAGCCTTGCCACAAATCCATTAAAGCTCTTGTAACGGTGCAACAAAGTATCTGATGCAAATTTGCTGGATGGATATATATGTCATATGGAATTTTAATGGTTAGTTAAAAAATTTCATATTCTTGATTGATAATAGGTTTAAAATAAAAGAATTATTCTCTTTTTAGAACAATTTATTACATTATTTTTTTTTCAGTCCTCCAAAATAGCATTTAAGTCAAACAAGATTCTTTGTATTTGAAAATGTTAGACAAACAATGTTAAGTGAGTTGAGTAGAAACGATTAAGGCTTATATATGAACCTGCCGAGGACAATTTGAACCATACTGGTGTGAAATGATTCTGTGATTTCCATGCCTTTGGATATTCTTCCATGTAGACTATGTAAGTCTGTAGTATGAATAAGATAAATTAAAAAAATAAAAAAGAAATTTAAAATAATAGTCCCACTTAGTGAATTTCACATGGATGCTTAAACATTGAAAATATTATGATGCATAAAATCATTTTTAAGTTAATTTGTTATTTTGAATATAATCCAAACCCTTCTTAACTTGAAAAGTAATCTAATATTTTCTTTAAAAAAATATGTATTATTAGATTTATTTTAAAAAATCATAAAAGGATAAAAACCTAAGAGTAATTTATGGAAAGATATAACTTCTCACATATAGAAGAAAGGTGAAAATGGTGAAAATTAGTTGAGGAAAAAAATAAAGTACAAAGTGAAGTATTATAGAAAAGAGATACCTCAAATATATGTTTGCAAAAGTATATTTCTGTAAGTACAAATAGTTTCAATTGCTAGGTCAAACAATAGTGAATATATATTATTTACCTTTCGATCATCTTTAGAAAATGAGGGAGTCAAGAGCAGAATACATGTAAGAATTTGAAAAAGATGCGACAATTCTAAAGACTTCATCTTTCGGTGACAGTAATCTTGATTAAATGATGAATGCGTTTTCAAACTCTTTCAACCTGTGAATAAATTATGTTAAGTATGTATTTGAAACTTATGTTAAGTATATATTTGAAACACATACCACAATGCTCATATACTAAAATTTGATATTGGAAATGGTAAATAGAAGTATATATACATAATAAATATAGAATGAAAACAGTAACAAAGTAGATTAGCAAGAAGAACATCATTTTAATCTGCACAACAAAGTGGATAGGGTAGCTTTACAATGTACTTAAAAGGTTGATTTTGTGATTTTTTATTTATTTGTAGATTACTGTTATTTTATCAATTTTGTTCTCTGTATGAGGGTTAGACCATTCCTTAAGTGGACCAATTTAATTTAATTGCTAATTGTCGATAAAAAAATATTATTTTATCAATGGTGGTTGAAGTTGAATTGGATAGATTGATGAATGTGTGCAATCTATTATTTTCTTTGAAAATTTGTTTTTAAAGCATTTTAGTCATAAAATTTTAAACTACTCTAAATTTTGTCCAGAATTTCATGTATGTTAAATTTCAAATGACATTAACATTTCACCATGATTTTAAATTATTACTAAATGGGGTCTTCAATGCACCATTTACAGTAAACTATCACTACAAGAAAATAATGAAATAGAAACCAATTTTAGATATCAAAATAATTAGTTGCAATAGTAACTAAATTATAGACCATTTTAGAAACTAAAAAAAAATTGGTTTCTAAATTAGTTTATATTATTGTTAAATAGTTTCTTAATTGGTATCTAATTAGTAACCAATGTTTTTGCTACCAAATTTAGAAACTAAATAATTGGTAGTTAAATTTTTATCTGTCACATATTAAGTTTTTGTTTTTTTTTTTTATTTCTTGTTTTTGTAATTATCTTCAACTTACTCCCCAACACCAAAGTCACACAACCATTTACCTTTTGAAATTCATCTATTTCCAAATCATTGCATTGTGAAAGTTATATAGTGAAAGTTATAGGATGAATTCAAGTTAATTATTATTTTCAAAGAAAAGTGTGCATTGGCAATGTTAAGGTGATAGCTACACAAAAGAGTCTTTTGTTGTTTTAATGTGACTGAGAGAAGAAGTTGTGTAGGAAGCCAAAATAAGAGAGTTCCTCATTGCTTCATTCTCTGTATAAGATTAATGTTTTATAAAAAAAATATAAATCAATAAATGAATAGAAATACACAAATAATTGATTAATTATGCTGAAAATAACTTTGTATTAATTAATTTAAATACTGAATAAATAATAAATATAAAAAAGTATGATAAATTCTACTCTTTTAGGTAACTCTTTCAAGTCAAAACACTTACTGAACCTAATTGTATGGTTTGAAAAAAAAAATCAAATACAATGTGATAAAGTTTGGTTTACTATGGTTTATAATTCAGTGGGTTTTAAATTTTTAAATTGAGGTATAAATGAAACAATAGAAATAGAGCATTGTTATACATATAACGAGAGAACAGAAGCAATAGAAAAATATTAGGAGAAAGAGCTATAAATGAATAATGGAAATAGGAATAGAGGAGAGACATACTCAACTTAGTCGACCATATCTTCAGTAAAGGATACCAATACACACACTATCTCACCTTTTATAACCACTAGATTCAATGGCTTCATGGTCCACGTTTCGCACATTTAATTTTCAAATTTAATTTTCAAGGAGAAAAATTAATTAACACATGTAACTTTTTTTAACACATGAAACAAGAATTATTCTGTACAACTCAAATTTTAATTAGAAATAGCACTTAATTAAAACATTGAGAACTCGAATTTAAGGTTTTTAAGACTATCAAATATAGTAATAAAATTTGGTTTAATATTTTAATATTTAGTTATTTTAAATTTTAAGAAGTTGATTTTATTTAAATATTTTATAATTTGTTTTAAATAAGGTTTTTCATCCTCCACATCTTATTTGTAGACACACATCTTCTTCATCCACACTTTTCTCCTTTTTTTTTCATTTATATTCATCTACTTCATCCATGTTCATTTCTTTCCCACCACTAAAAAAAATAAATTATTTTATATTTTATTTTGTTGAAGATTGGAGGTGTTTTATAAGAAATTTGTTTGAAATATTATCATGTTGACCAAATCGACTTAATTTAAATTAATATTAAAATAAAAAAATATTAAATTAAATAAATTTTAAAATAAAAAACATGAGTATTGACTTGATCCACATTAAATTATTTTAACTAAAAAAAAATCAATTTATAATTTAATACTAAATTATCAGTTTTTAAATTTAGTCAAATCTATAATTGGTCTTAAAAAGCCAATACTAATAAATTATGGTTTTAGAGTCATAGACATATTTAACCCAAATTTAATGATATTGATTAATTAATATCAGTATTTATTTGTCAGTAATGATTAACCAACATTAAATATCAATTTTGTTATAGTACCGTTAAATTTCTATTTTCTTGTTGTAGTGCATGAATTTAAATGAAATAGTAAATATATTCGCAACTTACTACTTAATGTAACATTGAAAAGGGATTGGGAAATGGACTAAAATCATACTGTAAAGATGAAATTTGCAAATTACATACTTTTTAAAAGATTAGAACACCTCAATTATTCCCATTTTGTTATAAATATATATTGCTGATAAAGAATAGATAATGAGTTTTTTTATTTAAAAATACAAAAAATCAAGAACCACAAATGTCCCTCAAAACAAGGATAAGATGAGAGAATGTCTGGGTAGAGTACGAGGAGGAGTAAACACTTATCCAAACGAACTTTATCATAGTTTTTTCTTTTGGCCTTTTATTTAGAATTTTCTTGAAGAAAATAACTTTTTTATTGGGAAAATATCTACATCTAATTCTAATTAAGCTGGAAATATAAATACGGACAAAAATATTGACGCCATTTAATTAAGCTTCAGTTTTACTCATTAATCACGGACTTTCTCACATAGGGTTTAGTTATCATGGTTGTAAGTCGCACGATTGTTTTGTAGCGAACTTCAATGAGCCCCAAACTTCAATTGGGTTTCGCAACTTAACTTTGGCGCTCCTAAACGTGTTTTCAGCTTGTAATTCCTACCAATGTTCAAATTGTGATTTTAGTTCATGAATCTCCTTACAACAATGACTTTCTCATATGTGACAAGATTTCAATTCATGATTCCTCCTAACACCAAAGTGTTTGAGGTTTGAGGATGATGGTCAATTTTTTCGTTTACATTGGGTTCAGGATAACACAGTTGAATATTTGGTCATAGATAACATTAAAGATATGCTTAACATGTTTTTTTTTACTTTGATTGGTGTCTGAAACCATTGATATGTATGAGATCTATAAAAAATAATAAAAGTTAGAAGTGCGAGTGACAAAACATATGGTTGTGTAGAAGAGATGAAAGGTAAGGTTAAAAAGAACAAGCTTGCTCAGGGTTAGATGTTTGTTTCAAGTTTGTGAACGTTTATGTGTCCTGTATAAAGAGTTGAGATATCTTAAAATACTTTTATTTTTTTTTAAAAAAAGTGTCAGTATACTCAAGAAGAAACTTAGCAGGTTTTGATGAGAACATACTGTATTTAATTCTTCGAATAAAATATTTTGTTCAATCCGTATGCACTAATTTTTTAATAAAATATTATGTTAATTTTGTACGTAAATTTCGTATGTAAAATGCCAATTATTTTACGTACAGACAAATTTATTTATACCTATAGATCAATTCCTTCAAAATTATTCATGTGTCATGGTGCTCAATTTTCTACTGATTTGTTCTACGGATATTGGGTGGAAAATTAATTTGTATTTGCTTATGAATAAATCAGTAGATAGTTCAAATTTATACACATATTTAAATCGGTACATAAATATCCCCAGGTAAACAACATATTTTAAATCATATTTTAACTAGATTATTCATAAAAATAGTAGATAATATACAATTTCTTATAGTGATTAGTTCAACTAGATTCTTGATGCACAAGTGAACAATTCTTTATTAAACATTTTATTTTCCTTTTCTTCTTTAGATGATATATATGATCTCATATATATTGTAAATTTTTAGTTGTAACTACTTTTTTCAGTTATAACTTTATAACTGATCTATGAGTTATAACTGCTCTATGAGTTATAACTACTTCACTGCAAGAAAATCATTAAATAAAAACTAATTTTAGAGACCAAAATAATTAGTTACTATTTGATTAAATTAGATAACACTTTATAAATAAATAAAAAGTAATTTTTATTATTAATAAAAATTTATAAAATATTTTTAAATTGGTATCTAAATATGTGCTATATAAATATATTTCTCAATAATGTAAGTGTGTAACAATTTTCGATTAATAAAATATATCATTTTCTTTTCTCCCTTTTCTTTTCTTTCTCTAAATGTTATTTTTTATGAAATTCATTTTCCTTTTTATATGGACAACATAGATACCAATTTTGACACACATGATATATTTAAACATTTGCTTCCTTCTATTTCTGATAATAATATTGTTGTGCCTACATCTATTCGTGATATTGTTTCTGAAACTGTATTACCATATAGTTTTCCTGCTACCTACTACTGGTTCTTCTACACCATTGCATTTAATTGATACTGATGTCTTGCAACACCAACATTTTGATCCACAACTTTCATTTGTTCAAGTTTTTACTCGTCTCAATCAACACCCTAGATACTTGAAGGACTATCGCACTACTTTTTTATCTTCAAAAGATGTTATTGATCATTCTTCAAGTACTAAATATCCTATTTAAAAGTATCTCTCTTATCATAATCGTTCTCCTACATATTTTTCTTTGTCATAATATTTCTTCTATCCAAGAACCTAAATCATTTAAAGAGGCGATACAACATGATTGTTGGAAAGAAATTATGCAACATGAACTTGATGCTCTTGAGTCTAATGAAACACAGTTTTTGATGGATTTGCCTCCTAGAAAGCATCCTATTGGGTGTAAATGGGTTTTCAAAGCCAAGCATAAACTAGACGACACCATTGATAGGTACAAGGCTCATTTGGTTGCCAAAGGATATACTCAAACCAAAGGTATTTAGTATTTTGAGAATTTCTCTCCGGTAGTTAAAATTACTACCATTTGATTTATTTTGTCTTTACCAAGTGCTAAGGGATGAATTCTTCATCAATTAGATGTGAATAATGTTTTTCTTCATGGTGATCTTACTGTGGGCCTTACTCTTTCTCATCCAACGCAAGTTTGTAAACTTAGAAAATCTTTATATGGACTACTCAAAACTAACATAGACTATAATACAACTTGGTTATGTTCAAAGTAAAATTGATCATTCTTTATTTATTCACACAGACAATCATTCTTTCACAGCTTTGTTGATATATGTTGATGGCATTATGTTGGTTGGCAATAATCTTCAGGAAAACACATCTTTATAACTCATTTAGTATCAAAGACCTTGGTACTCTTCGTTATTTCTTGGGATTTGAGATAAGTTGTTCACCTTCTGGTATTGTTTTCAATCAACGAAAATATTGTTTAGATTTTCTTTCTTATAGTGGTTTATTGGCTTGCAAACCTGCCTCTTCTCCCATGGAACCATCTTATCCTCTCTTTGAAAGTGAAGGTTCATTACTTTTGAATCCAGGTGAATATAGAAGATTGATTGGGCGTTTGTTATACCTTACTCGCACTAGGCCTGATGTCAATTTTGCAGTTCATAAACTCAGTCAATTTATTTGAAATCAACGAGAACCTCATATGAGAGAAACTCTTCGTGTATTACGATATAGAGCACTAACTTTACTTGTTTGGGAACTTTAGTGGTTACAATATTTGTGTCATGATGTGCATACTAATATTACTGAATCTTTTGTTTATTGTGACAATAAATCTGCTATAGGCATAGCAAAGAATCTCACGTTTCATGAGAGGACGAAACATATTGAAATTGATTGTCATTTTGTTCAAACTAAACTTCAAGAAGGTCTCATTCATTTAATCTTAGATTTTTCCTCTAACCAAGTGGTTGATATCTTGACCAAACCTCTGCATCCTCGGTTATTTCGTGACAACTTATCCAAGTTGAACATGAAAGATATACATGCTTCAGCTTGTGGGACGCTATTAGATGATAAATATGATCTCATAATATTTTAGATTTTCAATTGTAACTACTTTTTCAATTATAACTACTCTATCAGTTTTTAACAAGGTATGTAGGTTGACAGCTCTAGAAGTAGTTTCGGAACCTTGTGTGGTTGTATACAACTGAGTATTGGCAATAGGAACAATTAAGAAAAGGCGGTGCAGTGCAAGGTGCCTCGGTGATCCTATGAAGAATGTTGCATAATTTTGCAACAGTTTTTCTCTTTCTTCATGTGCTAGATGTTACCTGTACTTTTTGTATGAGTGTGAGTTTTTTTGTATAAGGGTTGGGATACCCCTAAAATATCCCGGTTTATTTAACTTTATTATTTGCTGATAAAAAAACGGCTCTATTGTAGCGGTTCAATCAATTTATGTTATTTCTTATCTTTTATATTTTTATGTGTTATATAAAGATAGTACTTAATAATATAACTATATAACAATTATTGATTAATAAAATATATAATTTTTTTTCTCTTTTTTTTCTCTCTAAATGAGATATATAAAACTAATATTCCTTTTAAATTGTTATTTAAGGGATACTATTGTTGCGTGATTTGAAATACCAGGGCGGTAGAAAGATTGTGTAGAAGAAATATTTTTCTAATAAGCACATTATCACCATAAAAAGAGTTAATTTATAACATCTACTGAATTTGGGATCTCATTAAATGTGTTGGATTGTTGGATTTCTGAAATAGAATGTAGGGTTTGAAAAATATAAAATTAATGTGTATATTCCAATCATTTCAAGAGTTAAGAATTTATTTACCAATCCAAGTTATGTTAAAACCCTTAGATGATGCACATATGAGAAGAAATGTGACAGACTACTTCTTCATCTAGTTGATTCTTCATAATGGAAGAACATTGATGATGAATTTTCCTCATTCGAAAAAGAGTAAAAAAAATCCTAGGTTTAATCTAGCTACAAATGGATTAAATTTATTTGGTAATTTAAATACTAATCATAGTTCATCCTCTATTTTACCAGTTATATACCACTTACCTCTTGGTTTGTACATGAAGTAAAAAATACATGGTGTTGTCTATAATAATCTCTAGTATATGAGAATCAGGAAATAACATAAATTTTTATCTCACTTTATTGATTGAAGATTTAAATTTGTTATGGGGTCACTACAAAAAATAATTGAATTAGCTACCAAAGATTAGTGTGGGCCAAACTGCAGGCACTATTAGAGACAACACCACCCACACTACAAGGGTAAATTCCCTATCTAGCACCATTTACACTTTTATTTCCCTAACTAGCACCCTTTTGCTTTTATTTTCTTATCTAGCACCCTTTTGTTTTTATTTCCCTATCTAGCACCCTTCTATTTTTTATTTCCCTATCTAGCACCATTTCAAAAATAAATAAATAAATAATAAATTAATTTTTTTTTTGATAATTTTAATTTTGAATGCATTAAAAAATAAGTATTTTTAATGTTTAAAATAGTTAGAAATATAATTAATGAATAAAAAAATGAGTTTTTACAAAATAAAAAAAAAGTAATGAATTAAAAATGCTTAGTTTAAAATTATTTTTTTAATAATGAAGAAAATAAGAAATTAAACCCTACAACAACATAAAAGTTGAATCTATAAACATAAATTAGTATTTTTATTATTATTATTATTGATGATGTAATCATGTTAATTTCAAGTAAAAAATACAGAACATAATTATAAAAAAACCAAAGTCAATTAGTATTAATTAATAGTGGACACACAAATAATATTGAAGTGTCTACCCTAAATGCAAAATCCTAAAAAAAAAAACTAATGCAAATGTTACACTTAATCCTTAAAATTAGAAGAAAAAAAATGCAAAAATAAATAAGTATAGAAAATAAAATCAACAATAATAAAAAAAAATAAAAAAATAAACAATGACAGAAAAAAACAATAACTAAAAACATATAAGATATAAAATAAAGGAAAAACAAAATAAGATAAATATACAAGATATAAAAAAAAATCCAAACAAGATAAAAATAAGAGATATAAGACGATACTAAATAAGTAGATGTTGATCATAAAAAGAAAAATAAATGAAAGATGGTCATTCATTTAATATTTTCTTCAATGGTACATTAAATAGTCTGTGTGAAATGAAACATAATTAAGAACGAGAAAAACACAATCCAATAATGTTGGGACATGTTTTTTTTGTGTTCGATCATGTTGTTCTCTTATGTCAATATCAGTCCTTATTTAACTTGACTTAGGTTTCCCCTTTGAGGTTATTTTCATGTCAGGACTTGGGCATAGTATTTGACTGGTGTATGCAGGCCAATACTCTTCATTTTTTAGTTCCATCAAATAGTCTTTCGTAACATGAAATATATGTTGCAATGTTGCTGTTTTTATTTTCTATATTTATTTATTTTTACATTTTTCTTCTCATTTTTAAGCATTAAGTGTAGCAATTACATTAGTTTTTTTGTGCGTTCAATATTAATTAATACTAATTGACTTTGATTTTTTTTATAATTATGTCCTATATTTTTTACTTGAAATTAACATGATTACATCATCAATAATAATAAAAATAAATACTAATTTATGTTTATAGATTGAACTTTTATGTTGTTGTAGAGTTTAATTTTTTATTTTCTTCATTCTTAAAAAAAAAATTATACTAAACATTTTTAATTTATTACTTTTTTATTTTTATTTTGTAAAAACTAATTTATTTATTCATTAATTATATTTCTAATTATTTTAATCATTAAAAATACTTATTTTTTTAATGTATTCAAAATTAAAATTATAAAATAAAATTAATTTATTATTTATTTATTTATTTTTGAAATGGTGTTAGATAGGGAAATAAAAAATAAAAGGATACTAGATAGGGAAATAAAAACAAAAAGGTGCTAAATAGAAAAATAAAAGTGTAAATGGTGCTAGATAGAGAATTGAGCCACACTACAACAATCTAAGAATAACTCTAAATATTAGAATGTACCAAAAACACTCTAAGTCCACGCTAGCAGTTTTAAAAATAATAAATTATTACAAAATTTATTTCAGTTAATTAAATAATATATTACTAGGCTTTGAGTGTATTTTGGAGAGTTTAACAAACCGTCCGTTAGTTATTTTCATTTTTTCACGAAAGAATAAATCCTTCATCTCTTTCTTCAGAGCACCCACAAGTTCAATCTTCTCCATTTTTCATCTTTTTTTCTCAAACCAAATTCGCAAGGTTAAATCTTCCCTTTTTTCACTCTTTCTTCAAAGCAAACCCTAGATCCTCTTCTTCATTTTTGGCCTTCCTACGCTAGCTAAAATCTTCTCCTCTTTTTCGTTTTTGGCGCGAGTTAGAATCTTCTCCCTTTTTCTCCTCTTTCTTCAGAGCAAACTCTACACCTTTTCTTCGTTTTTGGCCAAACCATTTGTTCCTACCGCGATTATCTCATCAAGCAGTTGTTAAAACCTCAATTTCTTCTTGTCTCCATTGTTGTTGCACAAATTTATTTATTTTTGTAGTGAGTGAGCTAGTGAGGCTACGTAATCAATTCCAGTCTTCAAAATTGGGAGGATGATGTTGAATTTTTGGATTGGCTTCGATTCTTTGCAGCTTAACCTCTAAGGTTAACTTAAAAGGTTAGTTGATTTTGGTTTCAGTGAGTTCATTGTTGATTCAGCGTTTTATTTTTAATTTTTGCGTTTTTCTGTGTTTGATTGAGGTGGTGCAGGGATTGTATGAGGATTGTTGTGTGGAACTGGAAATTGTGTTGGAAGTGTTATAAAGGTTAGTTTATAGCAAGTTAGTTTTAGGAATCGAAAATAGTTTGTAATATTTTAAAAAAATTGCATGTCGAAGAATGAATTAGATGGAGTAACTGAAATTGTTGTGATGAATTGCAATTAAGATTGGGATTTGGTTATGTTTTGAACATGTTACTCTTGAATATTGATTTCAGTGGAAAATTTAACATTATAGCAATATGCATAGTCTTGGTTCTTTTTTCTTGTTACTTTTATCATTTTTCTCCAATTTTGTTGAATCCTTCATGCAATTCCTCGTGTACTTTCAAATGAAAATATATTTATAATATTATTTTTATAATATTGAATATTAAATATGCTTATTGTAGAAAAATTGAAACATTGAAAGAAGATAATATATCTTTTACATAAGAGATTTCTAAAAGTTATCATCATATTGTAGGTTGAGAAAAAAAATGAATATCAATAGAATGACAATTATCTCATTTCATTATGTTCCAATTTATGAAAAGGTAAAGAAGATAAATCATGTCTATAGAAAGATGAAAAAAATTCAAGTATGACAAACATATGGAAGACAATGTCCATCTTCTCTAATCTTCCACATTAGCATAAGTTAAAAGTTAGACATTGTATAAATGTAATGCATGTAGAGAAAGACATGTGTGATAAATTAATTGGTGCACTTCTTAACACTAAAGGGAAGTCAAATGATGGTGTGAATGCTTGTTTCAATTTGATTGAAATGAAGATACAAGAGGATTTGGTACCAAGAAAGGTAGGTAAGCACAAATATTTGTCTCCATCATGTTACACTTTGTCTAAAAAAAGGGAGAAAATAAGTTTGTGCCAATTCTAAAGGAATTGAAGGTACCACAAAAATACTCTTCAAATTTTAAGAGTATTGCATTTGTACAAAATATAAAGCTAGTTGGCTTAAAGTTTCATGATTGTCACATTTTAATGCAATAATTATTGATTGTGGTTATTAGTGGAATCTTACCCAAAATGATTAGACATATGATTACTTTTTGACAAGTATACCAATGTGTTGCAAGTAGTAAATGGGATAGAAGTTCAAGTATCAAATATACAAAGATTTGTTATATAATTATTTAATCATAAAGAAAATTAACTATAGGACGTTTTGAATTTGAGAGAAAAATAAAGGTAACATTTATAATTTATAAAGGTAAAAATAAAAAATTAAGATTTTTGGATTTTGGAAAGAAAAAGACTAATACCCTTTCCCATGTCATTCATTTTTCCCAACTTCAACTATACAAAATTATAATTTGATTATTTGGTGAGAAAATACCAAGATTACTTCTAGAATATCAAATTGGTCCTTCGGTGAAGTTTACCAAGAAACCAACATTAAGGTCAATGACTTACAACTAGCTTAGTAAAAACATTAGTACAAAATCATGATTTCATTAGTTAGACCAAACAAACATTAAGAAAATAGTAAATTTTTTTACTAAATAATGCTAGAAAAAAGAAGATAAATTACATGATTTGGACAACTACATCAACATTTATCAATAGAGTGCTTAACCGCTCATGGCTTAACACTTAGTCTAACATTAAAAGAAAATACTACAAAATTAAGAGCATAATGTGGTGCTTAGGTTTTGGGCTACTACCTTCGGGGTACAAGGTTGTATACAAAAGATTGGGTTTTGCTTGTTGCCTTAGTCCTTAATTTATAACATTTAAAGTTAATTTTTTTTCTTCACAATGTGTCTCTTAAGGTCAAGTGGTAGTAGATGTGACGATAACAAAGTGTTCACGTAATCCTAACAAAAAGAAGAAAACGTAAAATCATAAAAACAATAAATAAAAAATAATATTAGAAATACATGAAATAACAATAAGTTTTCAAACTGAGATAGTTTCACTCAAGTGAGATATATATGGTTATTTTGGCATGTTGTATTATTAATGAGAGTTTCATGTATATACATGAGATAGGTAGGTGAGATGGTTAATTGAAATGCATCTAAAATGAGTCTACATGATGTGATGTGTTATGATAAAATCTTATACATGTAATTCTATAGTGCAAGGTTACTTGAAATTATATCGTGACTAATTATGGATGTAGTATTAAATAAAAAATTTATTAAAAAATATTCAAACTTTACTAATAATCTAAATGATGTATATTACAGATTGAGGTTTCTAAGACTATTTCGGTAATTAAAGATTTAACTTGTTTAGTGGGAAATTCGTCTAAAGTTTCAATGAAGAATGATATGTTGGATTTCAACATGATTAAGTTTTTTGGTATTAAGACTCGTAGTGGGAAAGTTCTTCGTCCTCTTCCTGTTAGATGGGAATTTCCTTCACCAAGTTGGGTTAAAATTAACACTGATGAGACTGCTAGGGGTATCCTGGTCTTACTACTTGTGGAGGTATTTTTCGTGGGAGTATGGGAGAATTTATTGGTGCTTTTTCAGGGTTTCTTGAAGTTCAGACTGCTTTGGTTGCTGAGTTTTATGGAGTTATACATGCTATGGAGGAAGCTCAAAAGATGAGACTTACTAATGTTTGGCTTGAATGTGATTCTGTCTTGGTTTGTGCTGCGTTTACTGCTAGGACTAATGTTCCGTGGATGTTTCGTAATCGATGGAATACTTGTCTTAATTTCTGTAGGACAATCAAGTTTAGGGTTACTCATATTTTTCGTGAGGAAAATACATGTGCTGATAAGTTGGCTAATTTAGGGTTCATTCATAGAGAATCATTTCATTGGTATAATAGACTTCCATCTAGTCTGTTCTTAGAATTCTTTATGAATAGGTATAGTCTACTTATGTATCGTCTTTGTTAACATGTAGGTTTTGGTCTAGTCCCCCCATATTTTTGTATTTTTTTTCTTTTTTTTTTAATAATATTTTTTTCATGTGATGACAGATGATTGTTGTTACTTGAGGTGTCAGCCTAGCTTAGATGTCAAGTTGCATAGTGATGTTTAACATGAAAACTTTTATAAAAAAAAAAATATATTAGATAGTGAAAATATGGAATTATATTACATTCCGACATGTTTTAAAATCAAAATCACATTTTCATTTATAAATCAAAGTATGATTCATCAATATTCAAAATCATATCAAGAAAAATACATTATATATTGGTAGACTTTCTCTCAAATCTCTAAAACTTCTATCATTCAACTATGTATAATAGTTCAAAATCACAAGAATTAATTTAAAATAGTTCTAAAATCTTAGTTCAACTTCCCTTCATGATAGTTACTTCTTTACCAAACAATATCAATCCTAAGATTAAAAAAAAAGTTAAAAATACTAAAATTTATAAGATATCAATCCTAAGATTAAAAAAACTGAGTTAAAAATACTAAAATTTATAAGAAGTTAAGAAAGATCACTTAATTAACCAAAAACATTATAAGAAGTTGAAGAAATATTAACTTTTGTCCTAGTGAAATTTTAAAACATTAACAAGTAGATCTAAAAACACTACAAGAAAGAAAAAAAAAAGGTTTTAATCGAAGTTATTTAGTGGGAGTTAATATAACTTTAGGAATTGATTTAATTAATAGAGATTTTTTTAACCTTAGTCCAGTTTCAAAGGTTTATTCTAAAATCTCAGTAAAATAACGAAGATTTTTTTTAATCTTCCTTGAATTTCAATGATTTATTTTAAAACCTCAACAAAATAACAAAGATATTTTTAGTTTATTTTAAAATTTCCAAAAAAATAACCAAATTTTTTACATTAATTTAAATTTCAAAAATTTATTTTAAAATTCTTTTCCCACGTTTTCTCTCCTCATTACTCATAGCCGCAACTTCTTTGCCGGAAAAAAAACACAATCGTCAATGCCTCGCTTGCGAGATCCGACAATGATAGCTTTACGAACATGATTGATTGGGCTCTCGAAAGAGAGTTCCCCGATGAGCAAAATGAAGATTTGTATATCTAACTTGTCCCACTTTTAACTTTTTAATGCTCAAACATTTCTAAATATTTTCGTGTAATTCGATTCCAAAAACTCATTGGATCGTGGTTGCTGTATGCATTTGCAGTGTGAATTGTATAACATATGTTTCTAAAAATTAAAAATTGAAATCAGTGAATACCAGTGAATCATAACAATCAGGTTCTGCATTTATCATTTAATTTTAGTGTATGTGATTTGTTGCAGTGACGTTTATTTTTTTCTCGAACAGTCTAACATAGATTTCCTGCATATTAGCTTCAATCACTTGAATTTTGAATGCGTCTCTGGTGAAGAATTACAACATTAAGAGGTTTCAATTTAGTGCCATTTCATCATGTAATTTAATTCTTTGGTGCTATTTTTGGTATTGATCGATGTATGAGAACAGTGTTGTTCTTCTTTATTGTTGATAAATTCAGAGAATCATTTATTCAAACAGATAGTGGTGCAAATTATTCAAACAGAACAAAATTTCAGTATATAATAGAATAAGTTGAGAGGATTAAACTTCTCAACTGACCCCACCAAGATTGATGACTAAATCCTAAAGAAAAATAGAGAACGAAGGATATTTAGAGTAAAAATGAACTTACTCTGTTTGAAAATCTGATCGGGTAGAAATGTTCCTTAACTCTTCTGTTACAGCGTGGTATGATCAGATTCTAAAATAGATGAAGATTGGGAGAGAAATTAAGAGAGAGGGAGAGAAGAGAATTGGAGAGAGAGAGAGAAAGAAAGATGTGTGTGACGGTGGGTCTTTGGCTTCTGCTTCTTTTTTATACTGTTACATTATCTCCAACTACAAAAATTTTCGTCCTCGAAAATGAACATACCAAGAAAGAGATTGGGGTATAATGCTCGTATCTCCTCTTCAATTTCCCAAGTGGAGTCTCCAGATATGAGATCCCACAATACTTTCACCATGGAAATACTTATTCCACGAAGTTGTTTCACTTGTGAATCTAAAATTCTGATTGGCTTCACTTCAAACGACAAATTTTCTTTGACCTGGATAGAATCAGACTCTAGAATGTGGCTAGGATCAGGCACATACTTTCGTAGTTGGGATACATGGAAAATATTGTGAATGTTAGCTAAAGGAGGAGGCAAAGCAATTTCATAAGCCACAAGGCCTATTTTCCTGAGAATTTGATAAGGTCCTATGAACTTAGGAGTCAATTTCTTGGATTTGAGTGCTCTTCCTACACCAGTGAATGGTGTAACTCTTAAAAAGACATGCTCACCCGCAGAGAATTCTAAAGGTCTTCTTCTTTGATCTGCATAAGATTTTTGCCTGCTGAGAGATGTTTTCAATCTTTCCTGAATCATTTTGACTTTCTCATTGGTTTGTTGTACTAATTCTGGTCCAATTAACACACTCTCACCATCCTGAAACCAACACAGAGGTGTCCTACACTTTCTTTCGTACAATGCCTCGAAAGGAGCCATTCCTATGCTAGCTTGGTAACTGTTATTGTAAGTGAACTCTACCAATGGTAGAATTTCATCCCAACTGCCCAAATGATCTAACACACAAGTCCTAAGCAAATCTTCTAAGGACTGGATAGTTCTCTCTGATTGTCCATCAGTTTGAGGATGGTACGCTGAACTAAGTCTGAGTTTAGTCCCCAAAGCTTCTTGAAGTGTTTGCCAGAATCTGGAGGTGAATCTAGGATCTCTATCTGAAACTATGCTGGAGGGTACACCATGCAATCTGACTATTTCATCTATGTAAATTTGGGCCAACTTTCACATAGAGATTCTCAATTCTATAGGTAGGAAGTGTGCCGTCTTTGTCAACCTGTCCACTATGACCCAAACAGAGTCATGCTTCCTCAAAGTACGTGGTAAGTGGGTAACAAAATCCATTGAGATACTATCCCACTTCCACACTGGAATGTCTAACTGAGTTAACATGCCTCCAGGTCGTTGATGTTCAATCTTTGATTTCTGACAAGTCAGGCAAACAGCTACAAACTTAGATACATCATTCTTCATGCCATGCCACCAATAAGACTTCTTGAGATCTTGATTCATCTTGGTCATTCCTGGATGTAAACTGAGTTTGCTTTTATGACCTTCAGATAACACTGTTTGTTTTAGTTCATTATCCTCTAGTATACATATTCTATTTTTGAATCTCAAAATACCATCCACTCCTAAAGAGAAGTCTTTAGCTTTGTCAGTATTTAATAAGCCCATGAAGTTCTTCAATTTTGAATCTTCCAACTGCTTCTCCTTCACCTTCTCCAGAAATTCATTAGTTATAACAAGTGTATTACAACTAATGCAATTTGAAGACATGGAAACCTCCAAATTCATACTCCTGAAATCTTCAATCAATGTTAGCTCTCTAATCATAAGCGACGACATTTGTATCTTTTTACGACTCAACGCATCTGCAACAACATTTGCCTTCCCAGGATGATATATTAAATGGAAATCATAGTCTTTTAAAAATTCAATCCATCTCCTCTGCCTCATATTTAACTCCTTCTAATCAAACAAATACTTCAAGCTTTTATGATCACTGAACACATTAAAACTAACTCCGTAAAGAAAATGTCTCCATATTTTTAAAGCAAAGACAACTGCTGCCAATTCTAGATCATGAGTTGGATAATTTCTTTCATGCACCTTTAACTGACGAGAAGCGTAGGCAACAACTTTCTTATTCTGCATCAAAACAAAACCCAATCCCTGATAGGAAGCATCACAAAAAACTTCAAAAGACTGATTGGTATCAGGGATTGTCAATATAGGAGCATTAGTCAACCTTCTTTTCAACTCTTCAAAGCTTTTCTCACATTGTTCAGTCCATGCAAAAGGATGATCCTTTCTAGTCAATTGGGTCAAAGGAGCCACTATTTTAGAAAAACCTTCTATAAATCTCCTGTAATATCCTGCTAACCCGACAAAGCTTCTAATTTCAGTAACTGTTTTAGGACGTTCCCACTGAAGTACAACCTCCACTTTAGAAGGATCTACTGATATTCCCTCTGCAGAGATGACATGTCCTAAAAATTGTATTTCTGACATCCAAAAGTCACATTTTGAAAGTTTAGCATATAACTGTTTTTCTCTCAAAATGTTCAGGACGGTTCTAAGATGTTCTGCATGTTCTTCCCTTGTACGAGAATAGATCAAAATATCATCTATGAACACTACCACAAACTTATCAAGAAAAAGTCTGAATATCCGATTCATATAATCCATGAAAATAGCTGGAGCATTAGTCACCCCAAATGGCATAACCAGAAATTCATAGTGACCATACCTTGATCTAAAAGTAGTCTTCTGAATATCTTCCGCTTTCACTGAAATTTGGTGATAACCTGAGCGCAGATCTATCTTAGAAAAGACAACTGCTCCATGCAACCGATCCAACAGATCGTCAATTTTAGGAAGAGGATATTTATTCTTTATTGTTAACTTGTTTAATTGTCTGTAATCTATGCATAGACGTGACGAACCATCTTTCTTCTTCACTAATAGCACTGGAGCTCCCCATGGAGAAACACTAGGTCGAATGAATTACTTCTCCAATAAGTCCTCTAGTTGTTTCTTCAATTCACCTAACTCCGCTGGTGCCATCCGATATGGAGAAATTGACACGGGGCCTGCTCCGGGAATCAAGTCTATTGCAAACTCTATCTCTCTTTTAGGTGGAAGTCCAGGAATCTCATCAGGAAATACATCCATAAACTCCTGAACTACAAACATATCTTTTTGTACTTTATCAGTAACTATAGAACAAGCCAAGAGCATAAAACATTCTGCACCTTCTCGTATCTCTCTCTCAAACTGATGAGCTGTGATAACCTGCATTCTTTCTAATTTAGGGAAAATTAACTTCTTCCGACCACAATCTATAAGGATATGATTAGCAGACAACCAATCCATTCCCAATATAACCTCCAAATCTTTTAGAGGTATACAAATCATGTTGATCTTGTATCTCTGCCCATCTATAATTACTGGACACTCAGCACACATGGAAGAAGTTACTACAATACCTTCTGTTGGTGTAGATACCACCAACTCAAATTCTAATTCTCGGACTGACAACTTAAGTTTCTTAGCACAATCAAAAGATATAAAATGGGTTGCCCCAGAACCAAACAATACAGATAACTGTGTTCCGAGGACAGAACAAATACCTCTAACAAGGCTATCAGATTGCGAAGCTTTAGCTCCACTAATAGCAAAAACTCTGCCAGCAGCTTTGAGTTTTTTTATTACTATTTTTTTGTACTTGCTGCACTCTGCCAAAATTTGGAGCTCCCAATTGGACACGACAGTCTTTTGTTGCATGACCATACCTGTGACATCTATCACATGTCACATTTGACACTGAATGAGGGCAAAATCTAACAACATGTGGCCCACCGCATCTAAAACATTTGAAATTAGTTGGTGATTGAGAACTAGGTCTTCCGCTGCTATAAGATTGAGGTCTGAAATAAGGTTTTTTTCTATCTTCATATTTAGGCATGCTTTTAGAAAGTCCTCCCACTTGAGGCTTAGCAAGTCTGCTACTATTTTTCAAACTCTCCACTACTTTTGCTTTCTCCACTAGAGCAGGGAAATCTCTAATGGACATAGGAATCACCACTTCTTTAAGTTCTTGCTTCAACCCAAACTCAAATTTTCTACATCTCCAAGCCTCAGTCATGGTCTGGGTGTAAAATCTAGCTAGGTGTTTGAACTTAGTAGCATATTCAGTGACTGAAAGATTTCCTTGTTCCAGCTGCATGAATTCAATTTCTTTTGCATACCTGACACTATCAGGAAAATACTCCTTTAGGAATCTTACTTTGAAGTTCTCCCAAGTGGCATCTTCTCCTTTGTCTTCCATCATTTGCTTCATGCCTATCCACCAGAATTCAGCTTCTTCAGTTAGTACATAAATGGCATAGGATAACTTTCTCTCTTCAGGGCATTGAGTAGCTTCAAAGATTCTTTCTATGTCTCTCACCCACTGGTCTGCTCCATCTGGATTTACCTTGCCATTAAATATGGCCGGATTGTTTCTCAGAAAATCATCCAGACTAAAGGTATGGGGTTGTTGATGAAGCTGAGATGCTTCAGCTGCTAATCTAGTAGTTTCTAATTGATGAAGGGCGGTTTGATGTTGTTGTGCCATAGCAGCACTCTGTTGTTGCAGGGCTGTTACCATTATCACTATTGCCCGAGCTAAGTTGGGCATATCTACTGGCGGAGGAAGAGTGAGTGGACTACGTGCCATCTACTAAGCACGTAAAGAATTGGGTTAGAAATTACTAAAATTTTCAACTACATCTTTAAGACAAATTAACTTAAAATAAATAATCACACAAAATAGATACAAAATCAATCAAGACTTATCTCTAAAATGTACTCTAACGGTTTAGAATTAAGATAGAAAATAATCTTGATCCAGTCATAAGTGTGCACCCATCACCACTCTATCAAGATTCTTTTCATTCTTAATACTTTCATCTTTATTCATAACAATTAATTTGACTCAAACACAAACAAGATTTCAAGAAAAACAACTTTGTCAAACATCTTATTAGAAACTTTTAACTAAGTCTTGAGGCTAGACTTAAACAAAAATCTACACGCAGGAGAAACAAAATAAACCCACTACCCTCAGGTTATCCTAAGGATGAACCGCTCTGATACCATTAAATGTAACACCCCATAATTTACATATAACTATTACAATACCGGTTCTACATATTTCTATACAAGCTTACCGTTTTTCAAAATATTCCTAATACATGATTAGGACATATAGAAATACAAATATTCACAATATAAGTTTCAAAATCAACGCCTTAAAACTCTTCTGATCCTCAGACACTTGTAAGATCATCTGCTCGTGTACGTAGTACAGTCATCGCAGTTCAAACACAGCAAGAAAAGCAAGGGTAAGCTAGTGAAAATAGAATTTTATAATATACGCAATTAAATCAAAAGAGAAAACCAAGTTACATGATCAATTTCTCAAATTATACAATCTTCTTCAAATCCCAACATTAAAACAATCACATAGATCTCACATGGATCTACACATCCAAGATATTCAACAAACAACGTCTTCCTGAAGACCCGTATTAAGTAAGTCCTACCAGAGACTATCACCTGATCCAAAGATTACCAGCGAATCCAACATAAAGGATCAGGGTAAGTTCAATACAACCCAAGCCGTGCATCTCATATGTCACGGTGTGCATGAACTCCCCCATCAGCTTCTCACCACCTAATATCTTAATCTATGTGACTTAGATCATCAGTGAAGCTCGGAGATCTCTGTTACCACATAGGCATCAATACTTAATACACAGCAAACATCAGTCCATACATTATCCCAAATGTATGAATTCAATTCCATACCATTCCGTCAATACAATATCATTCCAAACACGATCCACAACATTCAAAAACGTAATTAAAATAAAAAACAATACTTAAATATTAAACCATCAAAATATAATATATTTACAAATTTAAATAACATATAAACAAACAACCCAATATATATAACACACAACATGCCTGCAAGAAAAATTGAGTATTGGGACCACGTCCCTTCCGCATTCATATCTTCTATCCTAGGATGCTATTAAAAATTAAATTTAGCTTCCCTTATCTCAATTGCTTGCTTTCCAAGCAACTTTTAGAATTTTATTCCCCACCATTTGGATAAGCTTCAAGATTTACGGGCCTAATGCAAATTATCCAAACAGAACAAAATTTCAGTATATAATAGAATAAGTTGAGAGGATTAAACTTCTCAACTGACCCCACCAAGATTGATGACTAAATCCTAAAGAAAAATAGAGAACAAAGGATATTTAGAGTAAAAATGAACTTACTCTGTTTGAAAATCTGATCGGGTAGAAATGTTCCTTAACTCTTCTGCTACAGTGTGGTATGATCAGATTCTAAAATAGATGAAGATTGGGAGAGAAATTAAGAGAGAAGGAGAGAAGAGAATTGGAGAGAGAGAGAGAAAGAAAGAATGTGTCTGACCGTGAGAAAGAAAGAATTACCCGGATGATCTGGCCATTGCCCAGTTTGAGATCAGTTAAAAACTTTCTGTCTATAGTGGTGGCGGCCACAGAAATGTACCAGGGTGCAAGATTCACCATTGTGGAAGGATTTGGACCCGAATTGCCTGCAGATTTAGAAGTTAATATGCCCCTCCTCATTGCATGGAAAGCTCCTATTGCATGTACATCTTCAAAATAGTTCAAGTGTTTGACGGTTGATCCCACTGAAACAGAAAGAATATCAACACCATCTGAGATGGCTGCATCATATGCTGCAAAACCAAAAATATAGTAATAGACATATGACAGAAATAGTAATAATATGCATCATATGACAGGAATCAAAACCAAAAATATATTTATGAATAAAGCAAAAAGCTGATGAAAATGTGGTTTGAGCTAATAGACATATATGTATAATTGGAATTTTTCAAGTGCTCTTTTTATTAATATATTTTAGTTCTTTTTTTTGGAAAAAAAAATTACCTTTCATTCTTTCTGATTCTTCTTTGGTTAGTCTCGCCACAAATCCATTGAAACTCTTGTAGCGGTGCAACAAAGTATCTGATGCAAATTTGCTGGATGGATGTACATGTCATATGGAATTTTAATAGTTAGTTAAAAAATTCCATATTCTTGATTGATAATAGGTTTAAAATAAAAGAGTTGTTCTCTTTTTAGAGCAATTTATTTCATTGTTTTTCTTTTCACTCCTCCAAAATAGCATTTAAGTCAAACACGATTCTTTGTATTTGAAAATGTTAGACAGATAATGTTAAGTGAGTTAAGTAGAAACAATTAAGGCTTATATATGAACCTGCCGAGGACACTTTGAACCATACTGGTGTGAAATGATTCTGTGATTTCCATGCCCTTTGGATATTCTTCCATGTAGACTATGTAAGTCTGTAGTATGAACAAGATAAATTAAAAAAATAAAAAATAAATTTAAAATAATAGTCCCACTTAGTGAATTTCACATGGATGCTTCAACATTGAAAATATTATGATGCATATAATTATTTTTAGGTTAATTTGTTATTTTGAATATAATCCAAACCCTTCTTAACTTGAAAGTAATCCAATATTTTCTTTAAAAAAATATGCATTATTAGATTTATTTTAAAAAATCATAAAAGGATAAAAACCTAAGAGTAATTTATGGAAAGATATAACTTCTCAGATAAGGATTGTGAAAATTAGTTGAGGAAAAAATAAAGTACAAAGTGAAGTATTATAGAAAAGAGATACCTCAAGTATATGTTTGCAAAAGTATATTTCTGTAAGGACAAACAGTTTCAATTGTTAGGTCAAACAATATTGGATATATATTATTTACCTTTCGATCATCTTTAGAAAATGAGGGAGTCAACAGTAGAATACATGTAAGAATTTGAAGAAGATGCGACAATCCTAAAGACTTCATCTTTCGGTGACAGTAATCTTGATTAAATGATGAATGCGTTTTCAAGCTCTTTCAACCTGTGAATAAATTTAATTTATTATGTTAAGTATGTATTTAAAACTTATTATGTTAAGTATATATTTGAAACTCATAACACAATGCTCATATACTAAAATTTGATATTGAAAATGGTAAATAGAAGTATATATACCTAATAAATTGAGAATGAAAACAGTAACAAAGTAGATTAGCAAGAAGAACATCATTTTAATCTGCTCAACAAAGTGGATTGGGTAGCTTTACAATGTACTTAAAAGGTTGATTTTGTGATTTTTTATTTATTTGTAGATTACTGTTATTTTATCAATTTTGTTCTCTGGGTTGGACCACTCCTTAAGTAGGCCGATTTAATTTAATTGCTGATTGTCGATAAAAAAATATTATTTTATCAATGGTGGTTGAAGTTGAATTGGATAGATTGATGAATGTGTGCAATCTATTATTTCATTTGAAAATTTGTTTTTAAAGCATTTTAGTCATAAAATTTTAAACTACTGTAAATTTTGTCAATAATTTCATGTATGTTAAATTTCAAATGACATTAACATTTCACCATGATTTTAAATTATTACTAAATGCGGTCTTAAATGCACCATGTACAGTAAATTATCACTACAAGAAAATAATGAAATAGAAACCAATATTTAGATACCAAAATAATTAGTTGCAATAGTAATTAAATTAGAGATTATTTTAGAAACTAAAAAAAATAATTGGTTTCTAAATTAGTTTCTATTATTGTTAAATAGTTTCTTAATTGATATCCAATTAGCAACCAATGTTTTTTTACCAAATTTAGAAACTAAATAATTGGTAGTTAAATTTTTAACTGTCACATATTAAGTTTTTTTTTTTGTCTTTATTTCTTGTTTTTGTAATTATTTTCAATTTACTCCCCAACACCAAAGTGACACAACCATTTACCTTTTGAAATTCATCTATTTCCAAATCATTGCATTGTGAAAGTTATATAGTGAAAGTTATAGATGAATTCAAGTTAATTATTATTTTCAAAGAAAAGTGTGTCATTGACAATTGGCAATATTAAGGGTGATGTTAAGATAGCTACACAAAAGAGTATGTTGTTTTTATGTGACTGAGAGAAGAAGTTGTGTAGGAAGCCAAAATAAGAGAGTTCCTCATTGTTTCATTCTCTGTATAAGATTAATGTTTTATAAAAAAAATAAAAATCAATAAATGAATAGGAATACACAAATAATGGATTAATTATGCTGAAAATAACTTTGTATTAATTAATTTAAATACTGAATAAATAATAAAAATAAAAAAAGTATAAAAAAGTATGATACATTCTACTCTTTAGGTAACTCTTTCAAGTCAAAACACTGACTGAACCTAATTGTATGGTTTGAAAAAAAAAATCAAATACAATGTGATAACGTTTGGTTTACTATGGTTTATAATTCAGTGGGTTTTCAATTTTTAAATTGAGGTATAAATGAAACAATAGAAATAGAGCATTGTTATATATAAGCAGAGAACAGAAGCAATAGAAAAATATAAGGAGAAAGACTTATAAATGAATAATGGAAATAGGAATAGAAGAGAGACATACTCAGCTTTGGTCGACCATATATTGAGTAAAGGATGTCAATACACACACTCTATCTTACCTTTTATAGCCAATACACACTCTATCTTACCTTTTATAACTACTAGATTCCATGACTTCATGGTCCACATTTTGCACATTTAATTTTCAAATTTGATTTTCAATGAAAAAAATTAATTTGACATTTAATTCTCAATGAGAAAAATTAATTTGATAGAATTTTTAAAAGAAAAACTATACACTCCAATAGAAATTGGACTTTATCATAGTAATATAACTATACTTCTCTATATTAAGCCATTTTTGTTAAAATATTCATCTAGAAGAAAATATTTTCACGGTGTAGTGTATTGAATATTTTTTCTAAAATATGTTTAATTAATTAATATGCTTTAAAAAAAATACTGCATTTGGAATTATATTTTCTATTAGAGTTGGAGTAATTTATGTCAACATGTAAACAAGAATTATTCTGCACAACTCAAATTTTAATTAGAAATAGCACTTAATTAAAACATTGAGAATCCGAATTTAAGACTTTTTAAGAATTTAACTATCAAATATTGTAATAATAAAATTTGGTTTAATATTTTAATATTTAGTTATTTTAAATTTTAAGAAGTTGATTTTATTTAAATATTTTATAAATTTGTTTTAAATAAGGTTTTTTATTCCCACACATCTCATTCATAGACACAAAACTCCTTCATCCACACTCTTTTCCTTTTTTTTTTCATTCATATTCATCTACTTTATGCATGTTCATCTCTTTCGTCCACTAATTTTTTTTTATTTTTTTTTATACTTTATTTTGTTGAAGATTGGTGTTTTATAAAAAAAAATTAAAATATTGTCACATGTTGATCAAATCGACTCAATTTAAATTAATATTAAAATTAAAAAAATATTAAATTAAATAAATTTTAAAATAAAAAACATTAGTATTTACTTGATCACACTAAATTGTTTTAACTCAAATATCAATTTACAATTTAATAATAAATTAACATCAGTTCAAATTTAGTCAAACCTAGAATTGGTCTTAAAAAGCCAATACTAAATATCAGTATTTATTTGTTAGTAATGCTTAACCAACACTAAATATCAATTTTGTTATAGTACCGTTAAATTTCTATTTTCTTGTTGTAGTGCATGAATTTAAATGAAATAGTAAATATATTCGCAACTTACTACTTAATGTAACATTGAAAAGGGAAATGGACTAAAATCATACTGTAAAGATTAAATTTGCAAATTACATACTTTTTAAAAAGATTAGAACACCTCAATTATTCCCATTTTGTTATAAATATATACTGCTAATAAAAAATAAATAATGAGTTTTTTTATTTAAAAATACATATAATCAAGAACCACAAACTGATAGGTCCCTCAAAACAAGGATAAGATGAGAGAATGTCTGGGTAGAGCACGAGGAAGAGTAAACACTTATCCAAACGAACTTTATCATTGTTTTTTCTTTCGGCCTTTTATTTAGAATTTTCTTGAAGAAATTTTTTTTTTATTGGGAAAATATCTACCTCTAATTCTAATTAAGCTGGAAATATAATTAAGCTTCACTTTTACTCTTTTATTTCTATTACTTTTAAAAGTAAAGGAAAATGTTTTACCTTTAATTAAAGATTCAATTAATTGCATTTCATCTATATCACACCTAATTATAATCTAATCACTTTTTTAGCATCTGAAATGTACATGAAACAGTTAATTTTCTTTTTTCCAAGAGAAAGTGTCCAATCTATCTCACAACATATAAATTTCAACCTCAAAATCGATATAATTAAAAAATAATAATACTTACATATGTAATCTAATATTTTGTTTACCAAACAAGAATCTATTTATGGAAGTAGTCTAATAAAATAATATAAATAATTTAATTTTTTTCTTTTTTTTTCTCTAAATGAGATATATAAAACTAATATTTTTTTAAATTGTTATTTAAGGGATACTATTGTTGCGTGATTTGAAAGACCAGGCGTGTAGAAGAAAGATTTTTCTAATAAGCACATTATCACCATAAAGGGAGTTAATTTATAACATCTACTCAATTTGGGATCTGATTAAATGTCTTGGATTGTTGGATTTCTGAAATAGAATGTAGGGTATGAAAAATATAAAATTAATGTGTATAATGGTTGGAAAATATAAAATATGTGATATTCAAAATTGGTAGTTGGGGTGATTTTAAATATAACATGTGTTAAATTCGATATTATATTCTGTTTTAATTTTTGAGAATTTTGTTCTTTACGATGACATTGCTCAAGCAATTAATGGATTACCACTGAAGAAGATTTAGAAAGAAACAAAATTTGAAAAAGAAGGTTTGGAAAGAAAGATAAAAGCTGGATACTAAATACAAAACCCATCGTTTATGAAGAAGGCCAGAGTATAGGACACACCAGTCACGTTGAAACCGACGTATACATGCATAATGTTTATGAAAAAAACAAATCCATCTTTTATAAATCATTATATGTGTCAAACTTTTCAATATTTTCTATATTACACTAATCCCTTATTGGTTTGAAAAATATTACAGCATGAACTTCTATAAAATGAATTGTTGTAAATATTAAAAATAGATTTTACAGAATATATCTAAATAAAATTTTGTTTTGATAATAATAAATTATATCAATGATGAATTATGTAATTAATTAAATTAACTTTCAAAATTGTTTGTAAGAAAAAAAACATTAAAAAAAATTAAATAAAAAATAATTTTAGATATCAAAATAATTAGTTAATGTGTAATTAAATTAGAGATCATTTTATAAAATAAAAAAATTATTGATATTCGAAGAAGTTTCTATTATTAATAAAAAATTATAAAATAATTTTAAATTGATATTTAATTATTAACTACCAAAATTTTTAACTACTTGTACTCTATATTTTAAATTAATATTTATTAGTTTTTTAAAAAGAATTTAAAATTTAAAATATTAAAACGATTATTTAAAACTATATCAATTTTAATTACAAAGTTAATTGACATAAAGAGTAATGAATTGTGTGATTTAATCAAATCATTTAGGTTTCAAATCCGTACCAATAGCAAATAAAAAAAAAACAGTTCTACTTAAATTGTTTACCAGGGACCACATATAAAAAAATTCACTCGATGATTTTTTATTTATAATATTATCATAAGTGTATCTATATGTATTCGCACTCTTATATATTTGTAATTTATTTTAATAAATATAAATACATATAAGAAAACATTTAATAATTATATATTTTAAATTTATAAATAACATATAAAGTTATATGTAACATCGTTTGTTTCAATTTTAATATTAAATTTAAATATAGATAAATAAATAAAAAGTATCTTTGTTTTCCTTATTTGTGTAATAAACAATTTTCTGTGAAATTAAGTTTTGTCGTTACATTAAAATAAATAGTAGGAGGCAAACTATACTTAAGATTGAAATTTATCTTTCATGACACGTCTTTTGTCATGGTCAATTATATGTTGTAGTATCTAAAGGTGTTTCTCAAGTTTCAACCAAAATTCTTATTAAAAAATGACACCTTGAAGGAGAAAATGAAAAATTTACCAAAAATGTTGTTTATAAAGATATTTTGTTATTTATAAAAATGGTGGGGGTACCTGCGAAGATACTGTGACACTCAAGTAAGTAAAGCGGGTGATCAACACTTTGGTAGGTGAACAGTAATAAATGGCGTACCTTTCTCCTTGGGATGTGTGCTATTTTTTTTATTCTAATGGACTTACCTTATTGGGCCTGATTAGCGGAGTGGATCTCGCTTAGGGTTGTATTACCTAATCCTTAATGACGGATTAACTTCACTGACCTTGGTTTGAGCGTTAACGGTAGTACGGGTCAGCCGGCCAGGCCGGCCGTGATGATTTCGCTCGTCTCGGCCACGCTTACTGGCTTCAACCAAGTCCCTTAGGAATCGGTCGCCTCGGTCAAGACTATCAGGATTCGGCCAAGGCTCTCGGCACTCGGTCATGTAGGCAAGGTTTCGGGCAGCCAAGTGGGTCTCGGTCAAGGGAGTCCAGGTGTCGGTCTCGCCCATACCGGTACTAAAGGTAACATAATATATAAGGAGCCCTTACAGCTAAATGAAGATATAAATACAAAGCATTCACACATTTATCTACACAAACAGGTAACTACCATATATATATATATATATATATATATATATATATGTGTGTGTGTGTGTGTGTGTGACATTCTTTCCCAGGAAATAAAATTTGTAAAGAATGGAACACTTAGAATGATGATCAATTAGTCGCATTAGTTAAGCCAATTCACATAAAGTATAATAATTTTTTTAAAAATGATAACAATAACATTTTTTATTCATAATATACTGTGTTCCCACTAGTATATATATATATATATAAAGGATTCTCCTCTTTAACTTTCTTTAATTTTTTTCCAATTTTATCCCTATATCAATATTTGGTTTTATTAGAAAGAGTTAAGAAGGTTGGGTAGATGGAAAGGCAGATTTCTCTCGTTGGCAGGTAGAGTGTGTTAAGTCAGTGTTTTTTGTCATTCCGTTGTTTTATTTATCCATGTACAAACTGTCTGTTGCTGTGTTAAAGGAGTTTGAAAAGGTACAGAGAAGGTTTTTGTGGGAATGGGAAGATGAAGGAAGGAAAGTAGCGTGGGTCTCATGGAGAAAGGTGTGCGAGCCTAGAGAAGCTGGTGGTCTTGGAATTTTGAATTTAAGACTTTTCAATGCGGCACTACTGGGAAAGTGGATTTGGCGTCTGGAGACTGAGAAGGATGGTCTGTGGAAAGAAATTCTTGAATCTAAATACGGAGGCTGGAGAAATTTGCAAGAACAAAGGAGTAATGCTAAGGATTCCAGTTGGTGGAGAGACTTGAAGGGGGTTTGGGGATGGAGATTGGGGTATATCTTTTGAGAATTGTTGCGAGTGGAGAGTGGGAGACGGGAAGGATATTCTGTTTTGGAAAGATGTTTGGGTGGGCAATGAAGATCTGAAAAGTAAATTCCAAGATTGTTCTCTTTGTGTGGTAATAAAAAAGGTAGTTTACAGTCTTGTGGGGAGTGAGTTAATGATAGATGAGAGTGGAGGTTAATGTGGAGGAGAGGTCTGTTTGATCGGGAAATGTACCAGGAAGTCCAGCTGTTACAAGAAGTGCATGGAAAGACCCCTATCATGAATTCTGTAGATAGGCGGGTTTGGAAGGCTGGTAAGGATAATGGTTTCTCGGTAAAATCTGCCTATGCTCTTTTAAGAGGCCCTGTGGAGGGAAAAGTGTGTTTGTCTTTCCCTGGAAGACTACTACTTTGTCCTCAGCACAGATTATCGCTTGGAGAGTGTTGATTAATTCGATTGCCACAAAAGCTAAGTTGGAGAGGCGTGGGATTTTGGTGGATACCAATTTATGTAGTTTTTGCAGGATGGCTGTGGAGTCGACAAAACACATGTTTTTTTATTGCAGGATTGCCTGGTTAGTCTGGAATCAGTGCTATACATGGTTAGGGATTGCGTCGGTTGACCATGTTGTCCCAACAGCTCACTTCTTGCATTTTAATTTGCTAAATGCTCCTATCCAGGTTAATGTAGTCTGGAATTGTGTTTGGATTGTTGTAATTAGTGAATTATGGAAGCATAAGAATAAACATTTATTCCAAGGAGGGTTGATCGATGTTCACTTTGGCACAATTAAAGGCTTGGTCCTGGGTAACTTCTAAAACTGTTTTTGCTATGAGTGGTGCATTGATCCTAGAGTTTGTATGACTTCAATAAAGTAAGTTTTTATAAGAGTTACTCCTTCAGTTGGGTTGTTTGTTGGTTGTTCTAAGCTTCTGTTGTTCTTTTTGCCCCTTGTTGTGGGAGATTGTATTGGGTTTGGTTTTGAGTCTGTTTGGGTTTGTACGGGTTATTTCTGTTTGTGTATGGGTTAGTTTTTGAAATTGTACGGGATGTACGGGTTTTTTAGTGGAAAATCTGTTTGTCTCTCTATTTGTTGGTTTGGGAGACCAGATAAATTGTGTCATTAATTTCTCTCATTTTTTTAGGTATGTATAAGGTTGAACCACCCCTTGAGTGATTCCTGTTATTCAATCTTTATTGCTGATAAAAAAAATATTTGGTTTTATTAGATTATTATGAGCATTGCGACATTTCTTATTTTTTTTTTAAAATTTTTAAATTTTATTTTTTGAAAATTTTTAAAGTTTTAAAATTTTTTATTTTTAAATTTTCAAAATTTTAAATTATAAATTTTCAAAATTTTAAATTTTCTGAAATTTTTAAGTTTTAAATTTTTCAAACCCTAAAACCTTTTCGAAACATATTAATTATTTCAAAAATTTTAAACTTTTCAAACCCTAAAACCATTTCGAAACACTTCAAATTTCGAAATTTAAATTTTCAAAATTTTTAAATTTTCAAACTTTTAAAAATTCAAAATTTCGAAATATATAAAGGGGATTCCCCCTCTTTAACTTTCCTCAATTTTTTTTCCTATTCTATCCTGATATCAATACTTAATTTAATTTCATTATTGTGGACTTTTCGACATTTCCTATTTTCTCAACTTTTTTACATTTTAAAAAATTTTAAATTTTAAATTTTCAAACCCTAAAGCTTTTTCCGAAACACTTACCAATTTTAATTTTTTAATTTAAAAAAAAAATAATTTTCAAAATTTTAAATATTTTTAAATTTAAAACTAAACTGAAGCACTGTTTTTCAATGCCTTATGCATAGTTGGTGTTCGCAAATTCGTAAGTATGTATATAATTAAAGATTGGGGTTTCTAAGGCTATTTCGATAATTAAAGATTTAACTTGTCTAGTGAGAAATTCGTCTAAAGCTTCAATGAAGAATGATATGTTGGACTTCAACGTGATTAAGTTTTTCGGTATTAAGACTCGTAGCGGTAAAGTTCTTCGTCCTCTTTCTATTAGATGGGAATTTCCTTCACCAGGCTGGGTCAAAATTAATACTGATGGGGCTGCTAGGGGGTATCCTGGTCTTGCTACTTGTGGAGGTATTTTTCGTGGGAGTATGGGAGAATTTATTGGTGCTTTTTCAGCGTTTCTTGAAGTTCAAACTGCTTTGGTTGCTGAGTTTTATGGAGTTATACATGCTATGGAGGAAGCTCAAAAAATGGGACTTACTAATGTCAGGCTTGAATGTGATTCTTCCTTGGTTTGTGCTGCGTTTACTGCTAGGACTAATGTTCCGTGGATGCTTTGTAATCGATGGAATGCTTGTCTTAATTTCTGTGGGACAATCAGGTTTAGGGTTACTCATATTTTTCGTGAAGGGAATGCGTGTGCTGATAAGTTGGCTAAACCCCCATGAAAATTTTTCCAGAGTACTAGAGTTTTGGAAGGCGGAATAGATGAAGACCAGATGAATTTACCCCAACCGCCTGGAACTCCTGGTTCCAAGAAAAAAGTCCTAGCTGATTTAAGAGTGAAACGACCAGACTCATCTAGAATCCAATTAGGAATATCCTATTCCTCTCTAACCATGATATGATTAAAAAAATGAGACATTTGCTGTAAAGATAAGGGGATATTCCAATCACAACCTGTCCAAAATTGAGAGATTGTATCTGGAATGCTAACACCATCAACTAACCCTGCAATATTTGCTAAAGAAGTAGTAGAACGCCATTTATCATTCTAGAAATTAATAAAAGAATCTATACCAACAATCCAAGAAGTATAGTCAAGTATGGTAGAATAAAATTGCTTAATTTCAAGCCAGAGAGAGGAAGATCTATAAATCGTTCTAAACTCATATTTTGATTTAAGAACCCTGGCTTTCAAGAGTAAAGACCAAGGTCTGTTGCTATAAGCAAAGTTCCAAGCAAGCTTAAGAAGATATGCATTATTTTCATGATAAAGATTAATAATATTCAAGCCTCCATCCTCAAGAGGTGAGCAAATTTTCCCCCAATTAACGGTAGCAATACCTTTTTTCAGAATATCACCAGTCCAAATAAAATTCCAACACCACTGCTCAACTTGCTTAATAAGTGAAACCGACCATTTATACATATTAAAACTATAAGCTAGAAATTCAGTAATCACCGTATTGACCAGTTGAATTTGACCCATCATGCTAAGAGATTTACCTTTTCAAGATGTTAACTTCAATTTAACTTTATCAACCAAAGGTTGAAAAAACCGACATTTTGGAGCACCAACAAAGATAGGCACTCCTAAATAATTGAAAGGCAAACAACCATGACTACATGAAAGAATATTTTGAATTTTGGTGACAAATCTTGGAGAATTATCCATGGTGAAGAAACTACTTTTAGAGTTATTAATATATTGACCAGAAAAATCACCATATGTTTTATGAAAAGTACTCAAATTTCTAAGAGACTTAATATCCCCTACAAAAAATAAATATGTCATCAGCATACAAAATATGAGAGGGAGTGAGATAACCTTGCAGACTGACCATATTTAAAATCTTCTTATCATTCACAAGCTTAGAGATACCTCTACTAAGAACTTCTTATTTAATTATTTTGTAACTACTTGAACGCAATTTTTAAACTTTTCAAATTTTCAAACCCTAAAGCTTTTTCAAAATATGTGTCCAGAAAATAAAATAAGACTCTAACATTATACTTTTTAAAAATGTTTTTACCCAATAACATCACTGAGAAAATTTTCCAACGCAATAAGAGATGTACTTTATTTGTCATGTTTTTAGTTTTTACATTCTCCATATATTTATAAAATAAATTTATAGAAGTCTATTTATTTTTTATTGAAAAAGCTGGTCTCATAAGCATTAATCACTTAAAAATATATATTACTTAGAAGGATGATTAATTACTCGCATTGATTAAGCCAATTGACACCAAGGTATAATGATTTTACATAATGATGATGATAATGACTTTTTATTTATTTATAATGCATTATAAATTTTTATATTGTTAATATAAGTGTGCGAATAATGACATTTTTTATTCGAATTTTAATATTAAACATAAATATATATAAATTAAAAAAATTAAAAAATGTAGATACACATACGTGAGAGCGCCTGTGTTGCCGCTAGTATAATATAATGTGGAAATGACTTTTGTCCTATTTTGTGTTTTGTAAATAATGTTAGATTTTCATTTGTAGTTCTTCATAGCAGTATTCGTCTTTTATTGATTCTTCATGGTTTTTTAACTCATTTTGTATTTGAGTTTGAACTTAATGTATCTACTTGATATACTTTTGTATAAATTTTAATTTAGTTATATATATATGTATAACATGTTAATTGATGAATGCTATATCTATTTATTTGTTTTATTTATTGAAAAAGTACTTTAAAAAAACATAGATAAATAAATATAGTATATGTAAATAATTATGGTTAAAAAAACACATGAATTCTTAAATAGAAAGTTATGATAACACCTTCCCTTATGATTTATGATGATTTAGCGGCAAAACTAGTAATCTGCATAAATGTTTCTTGTAGTGAAGGAAGAAAAGATAAAGGTAACTAATCAAATCAAAATCTTAAATTAAAAAAAAAATACAAGATAAAGATATGCAAAAGTATTTTATAAGATATTTGAAATTCACTTCCTAAGCTAAAATGTTTTTCTTTACATTGTTATTCGAGTTTTACAATTATAAGAATACTTTACTTTAATTAATAATTAAAGATAAGATTAAATTATATTATGCAAGTAGTTTTAAATCTTATTTTATAAATTGGTTTAATGATGAGGTTGGGTTAGTTTTAAATTTAGTATTTTTAAAATTTTATTTTACTAACAATTAGAAGGAAAGTTTAGATTATAGTATATTGGTGAAGTAAAAGATGACTAAAGAATCTGTGTCATAATATAAAAGTATAGAAATTACAAAAAGTAGTTGAGATACTTTAATTAAAGATGATATAAAAAATGTTTAAGTAAGAAAGTTAAGACAAAGTAAAAAAAAAATACAATGTTTAATCTATATCTTCTTCATTTTAACAGTTTTTTTTACGCATTTATTTTCCCATTTTATCTTTATACTAATATTTTATTTTATTATTTTTAAAATATATAATAAAAGGTTTTTTTTTCATTTTATTGTTATCTTGGATATTTCTGTCATTTTGTTTTTTGGTATACTCTTATTTTATTTTATAATATGAAAATCAAACGTAACTTTCTTAACAACTTCTCATTTCCCTCTCTATCAAAAACTTCTCATTTCCCTCTTTATCAAAAGGTTCTCACTTTCCTCTCTATCAACAACTCACCTCTCCCCCTCTTAAATCAATTACAATATTAATGTATCTAAAGCTTTCTCCTTCTCTCATATCCTTTTCTCTCTTTGAGATACAGGCTTCCATTCTCACACTTTTTTCCTTTTCTCTGTCCATTCCCTCTTATGTATGTATATATATATATATATATATATATATATATATATATATATATATATATATATACTCTAATCCTCATTTTTATTTTTTATTTTTTTTGGTTTTGTTTCAATTGTTCCATCCTCTTTACGCACATTGCATTTTTGTATTGGTTTACAATTGTCGTCATCAAGGGCATGAAGTTTGATCCATTGGTTGAATTAAGACAAGTGGCTATTTGTCTAACGTGCTCTCTTCTCACTCACTTTGGTTCCTCACTCTCAAAGGAGTACGTTTCTCTCAAATTCTTTTTCATAAGCACTACAACGTAAACCTAACCACGTTTTGTTTTTTGCGTTTTATATATCCACATGACGTTGTTGCTTATTTCTTCACTATTTTCCCCTAAATCCTTTTACTTTTATTTTCTTTTTATTAAAGACTCAAATGATTTTTTTATACACATTCACCATTTCTTTTGTGTCATCAAAGATATTTTTTTTAAGCCTTTAAAACTAAAAAGAGATAAATGTTTTATTAAGCTTATTTAATTGTTTCTCCTTTTGTTTTCAAACTTATTCGATACGAAGGTGTAGAAGTCATTAATTCAGAGAAGTAAAGAAGACCATAGGAGGAAGTACAAAGAGAAAGATGGAAACAACCGTATTTTATTTTCTTATTGACTCTTTTATGTAAAAAAAAGAAGAGATGGTTACTTGAAGATGATGTATTTGTATTCGTTCTGAATAACATTAATGGTGACATTAAATTTATTAAAATATTTTTTCTCATTTGTATATTTAATTGATGGATTTAGTTTTAATAAATCTTATTCAATTTTATTAAATTTTTAATATTAAACATAATTATCTATAAATAATAAAATAAAAAAATTCCCTAGTATATGTAATTTTCTTATAATATTCATCTTTCATATACTAAAATTAAAAAATATGTTTTATATAACATATGAGTTGGATTGGATTTATGAGTTTAATATCGAAACTTTAAGTCTTAATGTGATTCGTATTGGCCTTGTCAAATTGATTTTAACTCTGTGTACGGGTTTTTATATTTGCGTTCTTCTGATTCGACGTATCTGTAATCTGGTAGCAAAGGTCGAATGGTCGAATGATTATGAGTGAAGGGTTGTATTCACGTGCATGATGATTACAACTGACATGGTTGATGTGAAGAGTCTTTTGTTGTGTGTCGTTGGATGGGTTTAAATCCTACGATTAATAAATAATGTCGTTTTGTGTGTTGGAGACGTTTAGCTTCCTATAAATATATAAATAGTCAATATTTTCATGAATGACCCACACGTGTTCCTTCTTTTGTCTAATAGTCGAAAAGTTTTTATTTAAAAGGTATTATATCTTCTTCTAGCTATGTTTTTCGTGTTTGGAAGGGATTCGACTTCATTTGGGGGTGCTTCAAAGCAGAGAATGAAGCTAATCAAAGCTAATCAAGGGGTTGTGAGTTCTAGTAGTTTATCATCGATTGAATATACTATTTGGTAACAAACAATATATGTATTATTGAAGTATTCTCCCTGACTCAACTGAAGATCTTTTTAAAAGTCTTTTTAGTTTGTTTTTCTTTTTTAAATTAGTGTTTTAATCTTTTGATTGGTATGTATTTAATTAAAAATAAATAATTTTCTATAGATTGGTCAGGTGTATGTTTTGCGGCTTGTGATTGGTCAGGTGTATGTTTTGCGGCTTGTGAGGGGGTTTGTCTCAGTTAGATAGATTGACAGACAGATGTTAAAAGATGTATAACCAAGTGAGTTATATTTATTTATATTTTCAAATATACAATGATCATATAAAATATAATCTGATCATATAAAATATAATCTGATCATAAACAAAATAAATTTTTTATTACCTAATCATCAACTAAATTTTTTCTGCTATTTATTGATCTTTATTAAAGTCAGTCCTATCAAAATGTTTTTTTTTTCATTCCATTTTTCCTATTTGTTTCCTTTGAAACTGATGTGTTAGATAGAGTTTATTGACAAAAAATTCTAATAATGAAAAAAAAGGAAACAAAATACTTATACATAATCAACAATAAACAAAGAATTTTTATAAATGAAAACTGTGACCTTATAATAAATTACACTAACAATAGTTTTTCTTTGAGTTTGACTATTGTATTGAAATAAGGTTTTTTTTTCCTTATTCAAATGTCATAAAAAAAGGCTTAATTAATATTAAATTATTTAAAATTGAAAAAAGGCTTAGACTTACTTCATTAGTCATACATTTTCACACTTTAACCGTCTTTTTATTAATCCATTTTTTAAATTAATAAACGACGGTAATATTTAAAATGTATCAGTTTTTTGAATTTCACCTACACTAGTAAATAAATCAAAAGAACAAAATTAGAAACATACTTTAGAGAAGTAGGATTTACAAGAAGAGTTAGAAAGGTAGTGGATGAATATTTGAGTATCTTAAGTTTTTTTCAAGTGACAACCCAACATTAAGGTTTTTAAATTAGCATAATATTTAGTGACATTAATAGGAATTTTGATTGGGTTTTACTTAAGATTAATGTTTGAGATTCGACAGTGAAATTATACTACATGAGTAGTACATGTAAACCTTATTTTATAAGTTAATTTTGTGATGTTAAACTAAACATTAATAAACTTATTAATATGATATAAGACTTTACCTAAACGAGATATCTAGACCTGCGTTTAAGATGTTCAATCTTTGACACAAAGGAATATATTAAAGATTTCACATTTACTAGAAATAAGAACAAATTAATATATATGAATAAGTACAAATCTCACCTTAAAAAATATTACACTTACCATTTGGATTTCCAAAAAATCTCAATAAATTAGATACATATCATGAACCTCCTTTCTTCTTTAGTTTAATTGAATTGCGATAAAAATATTTTATAAGAGTTTATTATTTGGTTATTACTATAGTTGTCATTATCTGAAGGATTATGGATGACTACAGTATAGTGACATTTATATTACTAAGAAAAATAAGGTTTTAGCATATCAAATAGTAAAACCAAACATTGTAGAACCCTTTTTTAAAATAAAATATTATATTATAATAAAATAATAATTTATTTAAGTGTGAAATGATGGTTTAAAATATCATTTACACAATGTGATCTCATTTCAATAACCAATAATAATGAATGTATGCATAAAATATAATAACGACATTTGAAGGAGCAGTAAAAAATATTTTGGATAAAAGTAATTATTATCTTGATTTTATTTCTAGCTTACATATCACTTTATCATAATTTTCGTGGCTTACAACACACCCAGAAAAAAAAAAAACAAATTACACAATCTCACGTTGGTAACAGAGAATTTATGGAACATAAACAACAATGGGGCTCCTTGTCGAGTGTCATCATCCCAAATCAAAGAATAAGAAACCATGTTTGTATTAATGGTTCTCAAACCCTAAGTGTGAAGGACAACCTCTAACCCACATATGTGAAGGTGAAAACATTTGAAACTACTTGGATGTTTAAAGAAGATAGATATCCAGATACTATTGCCCTATGTAAGATAGATATCCAAATAAAAGTAAATTTTTAAACTTAATTTTAAATATGTTAAGCATGTAACAAAATCTATCTAGTGTTTGCCTATGTAAATATGTTTTGTATTTTGTTTTCTATATATATATATCCTTAGGTGGTATATTTTAAATACAAAGTTTTTCTTATAAAATTGTATATATTTGTTTCTCTCTCTGCATTTGTGCTTGATTTATTGAAAACAGAAAAAGTTTGGTATAGTGTTAAACAATGATTTACTAAGTTATCAAAAAGTTAAATATGTTCACTCTTTTCTAATACTTGAGATTCATTCTAACAAAGTTAGACGATAGTATAAATTTATGACAATATTATTTTAAATCCTTCTATATTTTATCAAACCAAATTTATATAATAAATATATTATATTTTTAACAGGTAAAAAATCCTAGTATAATGACATTTATATTACTAAGAAGGACAAATTCTTCCTCATTTCAATAACCAATGATAATGAATGTATGCATACAATATAATAATGATATCTAAATTAACCAGAAGGAGCAGTAGAAAATACTTTGGATAAAGTAATTATTATCTTGATTTTATTCATGGCTTACATAGCACTTTATTACAAGTTCTGTGGCTTACAACACACCCAGAATATTTATTCACTAAACTTCAACAGGAAGAAACAAGAAGAAACAAACAACAAATTACACAATCATTTCCATTCACGTTGGTAATAGAGAATTTATGGAACATAAACAACAACGGGGCTCCTTGCCTGACGAGTGCCATCATCCCAAGTCAAAGGAAAAGAAACAAAGTTTGTATTAATGGTTCCTTGAATCCTGAGGGTGAAGGACAACCTCTGACCCACAGATGTGAAGGTCAAAACATTTGGCACTACTTGTATGTTTAAAGAAGATGGATATCCAGATACTCTTGCCCTATAGGTGGATCTAGCTGATCCAACATTAGTGACAGTTCTACCAAAAGTGATATCGTTGTAACTTGAGCGAGCGGTTGCTAGAGCAAAAGATGGGAGGTTAAAGTTGAAAACAGTATTTGCTGATGTACAAGTGCTTCTATCTCCTGTAATTTGTTGCAACATTACTGTACTATAACCTTGTCCACAAAGAAAATTAATATAATCATTCGAATCAGCATCATAAACTAGTCCAGGATTTACTGCTTTCAAAGGATTGATTTGTCCCGCACCGTAAGCAAATTCAGCATCCGAATTAAGTGCAGGATTTAGAGGGGTAGCTGTAAATGATAAACCAACAAATTTGGTCGTAAACATATACATACTTAGCCATTAAGATATACCACAAAATAATTGAACTTAATCTAGTTTTTCCCAACACAAATGTACATTAGAGTGAGAATGCATAAGGTTGTAGGTTATCATATTTAAGGAAATGAGTTACTCATGATCTCTCAAAAAAAATAAAAGTTCCATATCTATATATGTGTAAATGAAATCATATGTGTGTATTCAAATTAAAAACCCCAACAATAAACCAGGTGAGGAAAGAAAAGAAAGAACTAGTCTTTTTAAATTAACCATGAAGGGCATAAAATAAGTTTAGCATGCATGGATGGCAAGGAGACCATTACCAGTTGTCATCAATGCGGATTTAAGTACAGCAGGAGACCAGCTGGGATGAAATGATTTGACGTAAGCAGCTGTTGCAGTAACATGAGGGCATGCCATTGAAGTTCCAGATATTATATTGAAATACGATATTTTACTATCTCCATTAATTCCAGAAATAGGAGCAATTGGAGACCATGCAGCCAGAATGTCAACTCCTGGAGCTGCTATATCAGGCTACACCATAAGAGATAACTTATATATAAGAAAATGACCTTGAATTGGTTGGATTGATTGTATATTGTACCATGAAGTTTACCTGAAGAATGTTTGGAGTGATCGTATTTGGACCTCTTGATGAGAAAGGAGCAATGAAAGGGGCTGCTGAGTCTATTCCTTCGTAACTCTTGGATATGATAGCAGCTGGATTACTACAAATTGGTTACATAACATATAAATTAGTTAATTCAAGACAAATTGAGCAAAATTTTATAGCACTTATGTATGATCTTTATGTGTTGATGAAAAGTTTTGTACCTTGTTGACTTTAAATAATTATATACGGAATTCCCATCTTTTTCACTGATGTGAATTGCTGGCAATGCAAGTACATCTGCGACAACTAAAGGCAATGTACTTCTGAATATGACACCAGCAGCTCCAGAAGCAAATCCCACAGAAGGATTGTAGCGATCACACAAAACAATTTTCCCCCTCACCAAAGCTCCATTTAAAGAATTATATTTGCACAAACTAAGCAATGCTAATGTTAGAATGAAATTTTGAATTGTACAATAGAAAGATTTGAAACAAATTACCAAATAATAAGGCTAAATTACTTTGCTAATTCCTTTAATTATTTATAAAATTTAATTTCCTTCTCAATATATTAAAAGAAAATAATTAAATAAAAATTAGTTTTAGAGATAAAAATTAATTAATCATTACATTAACAAAATTAAATATTATTTAAAATTAAAAAATTATTAATATATAAAGTAGTTTATATCATTAATAAATAATTTTTAAATTAATATCTATTTAACTAGTAACTAATTAGATTCTAATATACTAATAATATATAAGAAGAATTAGTAAAGGTTTATAATTTTATTATATTTAAAAATCAAACTTGAATTTTTTAAAACTAGTTACAATTTATCATAGTGACGTTTTTCTATAATGTGTAATTTTTATTTTTTTAAATAAATTATAATATTATTATAGTGATAAATGTTTAAAAAAATCTTCACTATTTTGTAAAATTAAAATTTTTAATGGTTACAAAGTGTTAACCATTAATTCAATATTGCTTCTTTAAGTGCGTCAACTTGATTAGATGGAAAAGAAGCATTGGATATTTAAAGAAAAATAATGTTGGTACCGTGATGTGGAACTATTAAATCCAGGAGCTGGTACATCTCCACCATAAATTAAAGGGTAACCATTCTGTGGTGGACTAACTGTATTCACTGAAATTCCCTGCATATGTTGAGATAAATCTTTTGTTACTTTTTTAATATTTTAAAAAATAAGTAAAAGAAATTAAAGGGATAATTACCCGGATGATCTGACCATTGCCTAGTTTGAGATCACCGAAAAACTTTCTGTCTATATTGGTGGCAGCCACAGAAATGAACCAGGGTGCAACATTCGGTATTGAAGCAGGTCGTGGACCCGCATTGCCTGCAGCTTTAGAAGTTAATATGCCCCTCCTCATTGCATGGAAAGCTCCTATTGCAAATACATCTTCAAAATAGTTCAGTTGTCTGAATGTTGTTGCTGCCAGTGAAACAGAAAGAATATCAATACCATCCACAATGGCTGCATCATATGCTGCAAGAATGTCAGCACTTTGACAACCCCCTATCCAACAAACTTTATACACAGCAATGCGTGCTAATGGAACTCCTCCTCTTGCTGTTCCTGAGCCAATCCCAAACAGATTTGCATTGGGAACAAGGTTTCCAGCAGCAATGGATGCACAGTGAGATCCGTGACCATTGTTATCAATTGGAGATATGATGTCCTGTCGCTTGAACTGACCTCCAATGCGAAAATATCTTGCTCCAATTACTTTGCTACAAACAAATCATGCAGCAAGCATTCATAGATAAGTAATTTAATGGTTACTTATATCTTTAATAATTATTACTTTGACGTGTTATAAGAAACATTACTTACTTATTGCAAGTGAAGTTATGGCATGTTCCCTTCCATTTCGGTGGTGGTGGACCAAAGCCTCTATCACTAAAGCTATTGGCATTAGAAATCCAAATTCCAGTATCCAATACTCCAACAATTGTGTTACTTTCTTCAATTGTTCTTGGGACATTTTCAGGGAAGTTAAGGAAGTTCCAGGACCTTGATGTTTGGACATTGTGGACTCTATCTGGAATAACAGACACCACACCATCCATTCCTGTCCAAAAATTCCATTTTTTCACATTAGAGTTACACATATTAATGTAGGAATATGACAAGAACCAAAATAAAAAATATATTTATGAATATAGCAAAAAGCTGATGAAAATGTGGTATGAGCTAATAGACACATATGTACAATTGGAATATTTCAAGTACTCTATTTATTAATATATTTTAGTTCTTTTTTTAGGAAAAAAAAAGAATTACCTTTCATTCTTTTTGATTCTTCCTTAGTTAGCCTCGCCACAAATCCATTGAAGCTCTTGTAGCGATGCAACAAAGTATCTGATGCAAATTTGCTGGATGGATATATATGTCATGTCATATGGAATTTTAATTAAGTTAGTTAAAAAATTCCATAGTCTTGATTGATAATAGGTTTAAAATAAAAGAATTGTCCTCTTTTTAGAGCAATTTATTTCATTATTTTTCTTTTCAGTCCTCCAAAATAGAATTTAAGTCAAACAAGATTCTTTGTATTTGGAAATGTTAGACAAACAATGTTAAACTAAGCCTCAATTGTGAGTGAAAATCTGTTGAGTATAAACAATTAAGGCTTATGAACCTGCCGAGGACACTTTGAACCATACTGGTGTGAAATGATTCTGTGATTTCCATGCCCTTTGGATATTCTCCCATGTAGACTATGTAAGTCTGTAGTATGAACAAGATAAATTAAAAAAATAAAAAAGAAATTTAAACTAAGTGAATTTTACGTGGATGCTTAAACATTGAAAATATTATGTTCAACCTTGCATAAAATCATTTTTAGGTTAATTTGTTCATTTTGAATATAATCCAAACTCTTCTTAACTTAAAAGTAATCCAAGATTTTACTTAAAAAAATATGCATTATTAGATTTATTTTAAAAAATCATAAAAGGATAAAAACCTAAGAGTAATTTATGGAAAGATATAACTTCTCACAGATAGAAGGAATGTGAAAATTAGTTGAGAAAATAAAATAAAATACAAAGTGAAGTATTATACAAAAGAGATAACGGAAGTATATGTTTGTAAAAGTATATTTCTGTAAGACAAATATTTTCAATTGCTAGCTTCACTGCAAGAAATTTGTTATTTACATACCGATTATTATATACGAATTTTACATACGGATTTAAATTCACATGTAAAGTGACATTATAAATGAATTTTTACATACGGATCTTGATCCGTATGTAAAGTGAGCATTACATACGAATTTTTACATATGGATCCTGATCGATTTGTAAAGTGAGCATTACATACGGATTTGTGTTGTATGTAATACCAATTTTTCTTATAGTGGTAAAATAACATTGAATATATATTATTTACCTTTCTATCATCTTTAGAAAATGAGGGAGTCAACAGCAGAATGCATGTAAGAATTTGAAGAAGATGCGACAATCCTAAAGATTTCATCTTTCGGTGATAGTAATCTTGATTAAATGATGAATGTGTTCTCAAGCTCTTTCAACCTGTAAGTAAATTTAATTTATTATGTTAAGTATATATAACTCATAGCACAATGCTCCTACACTAAAATTTGATATTGAAAATGGTAAAAGAAGTATATATACATAATAAATTGATAATGAAAACAGTAACAAAGTAGATTAGAAAGAAGAACATCATTTTAATCTGCACAACAAAGTGGATTTGGTAGCTTTACAATATACTTAAAAGTTGGTTTTGTGATTTTTAATTAATTTGTAGATTGCTGTTATTTTATCATTCTGGTGGTTGAAGTTGAATTGGATAGATTGATGTATGTGTGCAATCTATTATTTTAAACTACTGTGTAAATATTGTCCATAATTTCATATATGTTAAATTTCAAATGACATTAACATTTCACAATGGTTTTAAATTATTACTAAATGGGGTCTTCAATGCACCATGTATGCTGGTCACATATACATACAGTCAACTGTGTCACCAAATCTACTTCCTATATATTGTGTATTGTTTAATTCTGTTCAATTTTGTTGATGCAGGCAAATAAACATTAATGGTGTCAACTATAGTAATTAAATCTACTTTGTTATACATTGTGTTTTGTATTAATTTTATTCAATTATGTTCATCACATAAGTAGACAAATAAACAATAATAATATCAACTATATTCACTAAGTCTTCTTCATATTATATATTGTATATTTTATTAATTTTGTTCATCACATATAGACATAAATAAAAAATAATAGTGTCAAGTATGATCATTAAATCTATTTTTTAATATATATATATATATATATATATATATATATATTCATCACATAAGCAGGCAAATAAACAATAATAATGTTAACTATGGTCACTAAGTCTACTTCATTCTATATATTATGTATTGTATTAATTTTGTTCATCACATATAAACATAAATAGAAATAAATCAATAGAATAAAAGTAATTAGGGATCATGTTGATGCTTAATATTTACTCAAATTAAGAGAAAGCTATTATATATAATTACAAATTCATAATTAAATTAATTAAAAGTAAACCAATAAAAATAACTAGGGATGATGTTGATGCTTAATATTTACTCGAAGAGAAATCTATTATATATAGTTACAAATTCATAACAAGATAATTATGCTGAAAAGTTAAATAACTTTGTATTAATTAATTTAAATACTGAATAAATAATAAATATATTCTACTGTTTTAGGTCACTTTTTGAAGCCAAAGCACTGACTGAACCTAATTGCATGGTTAAAAAAAAAATACAATTTGATAAAGTTTGGTTTATGATGGATTTATAATTCAGTGGGTTTTTAATTTTTAAATTGAGGTATAAACGAAACAATAGAAATAGAGAGCAATGTTATAAATATAGAACCAGAAAACAGAAGCAATAGAAAAATATTAGGAGAAAGAGCTATAAATGAATAATGGAAATAGGAATAGAGGAGAGATATACTCAACTTAGTCTAACATATCTCGAGTAAAGGATGTCAATACACACACTCTATCTTACCTTTTATAGCCACTACATTCGATGGCTTCATGGTCCACGTTTTGCACATTTAATTTTTAAATTTGATTTTCAATGAGAAAAATTAATTTGACATTTAATTTTCGAATGTAATTTTCAATGAGAAAAATTAATTTGATAAATTTTTTAAAAGAAAAACTATACACTCCAATAGAAATTGGAGTTTCCTCATAGTAATATAACTATACTTCTTTATATTAAGCCTTTTCTGTTAAAATATTCATCTAGAAGATAATATTTTCACTGTTTAGTGTATTGAATATTTTTTCTAAAATATGTTTAATTAATTAATATGTTTTAAAATAAATAAATAAGTACTGAATTTGGAATTATATTTTCTATTAGAGTTGGAGTAATTTATGTCAACATGTAATTTTTTTTAACACATGAAACAAGAATTATTCTGTACAAGTCAAATTTTAATTAGAAATAGCACTTAATTAAAACATTGAGTTTAAGACTTTTTAAGAATTTACGTATTAAATATTGTATTAATAAAATTTGGTTTAATATTTTAATATTTAGTTATTTTAAATTTTAAGAAGTTCATTTTATTTAAATATTTTATAAATTTGTTTCAAATAAGGTTTTTCATCCTCACACATCTTCTTCATAGACACACATTTTCTTTATCCACACATTTTTTTTTTCATTTATATTTATCTACTTCATTCATGTTCATTTCTTTCCTCCACCACAAAAAATATTTTTTTATTTTATACTTTATTTTGTTGAAGATGAAGGTGTTTAATTATAAAAAAAAAATTAAAATTTTGTCACATGTTGGTCAAATCCACTTAATTTAAATTAATATTAACATTAAAATAAAAAAACATCAGTATTGACTTGATCGCCATTAAATTGTTTTAACTAAAAATTCAATTTATAATTTAATACTAAATTAACATCAATTTAAATTTAGTCAAACCTAGAATTGGTCTTAAAAAGCCAATACTAATAATGGTTTTAAAATCATACACACATTTAACCCAAATTTAATGATTTTGATTAATTAATATCAGTATTTATTTGTTAGTAATGATTAACCTAACACTAAATATTAATTTTGTTATAGTACCGTTAAATTTCTATTTTCTTGTTGTAGTGCATGAATTTAAATGAAATAGTAAATATATTCGCAACTTACTACTTAATGTAACATTTAAAAGGGAAATGGACTAAAATCATACTGTAAAGATGAAATTTGCAAATTACATACTTTTTAAAAGATTAGAACACCTCAATTATTCCAATTTTGTTATAAATATATACTGCTGATAAAAAATATAACTCAATCATACTACTTTATAAATTATTAATTGGTTTATCTAATCTTTTTAGAGTTTGGAGTTATTTTACAAACTTTTACCAAGGAAAATTATACTATTTTAAACATGTCAATTAAAGTAATTTGCACACAAATTAAACTAATAGAAAGTTTGTTATAACAATTACTAAAAAATTATTTAAATGTATCCTTTATTAAAGAATATTACGCCTAATAACTTGTATAAACATAATGATTTATTTTTTAAAAATACAAAACAATCAAGAACCTCAAACTGATAGGTCCCTCAAAACAAGGATAAGATGAGAGAATGTCTGGGTAGAGTACGAGGAGGAGTAAACACTTATCCAAACGAACTTTATCATGGTTTTTTCTTTTGGCCTTTTATTTAGAATTTTCTAGTAGAAAAAAACTTTTTTATTGGGAAAATATTATGTTAATTTTGTACGTAAATTTCGTATGTAAAATGCCAATTGTTTTACGTACAGACAAATTTATTTATACCTATAGATCAATTCCTTCAAAATTATTCATGTGTCATGGTGTTCAATTTTCTACTGATTTGTTCTACGGATATTGGGTGGAAAATTAATTTGTATTTGCTTATGAATAAATCAGTAGATAGTTCAAATTTATACACATATTTAAATCGGTACATAAATATCCCCAGGTAAACAACATATTTTATCTATAGATCCTAATCTATGTGTAAAAAAACTTAGGTAATTGTACTAGTGATTAGGTTAACTAGATTCTTCATAAAAATCATAGATAATATACAATTTCTTATAGTGATTAGGTCAACTAGATTCTTGATGTACAAGTGGACAATTATTTATTAAGCATTTTATTTTCCTTATCTTCTTTATTAGATTATATATATGATCTCATATTGTAGATTTTTAGTTGTAACTACCTTTTTCAGTTATAATTTTATATCTGCTCTATAATTTTAGAGACCAAAATAATTAGTTACTATTTGATTAAATTAGATAACATTTTATAAACTAAAAAAAACGTAGTTTTTATTTTTAATAAAAATTTATAAAATATTTTTAAATTGGTATCTAAATATGTGCTATATAAATATATTTCTCAATAATGTAAGTGTGTAACAATTCTTGATTGATAAAATATATCATTTTCTTTTCTCTTCTTTCTCTAAATGTTATTTTTTATGAAAATCATTTTTCTTTTATATGGACAACATAGATACCAATTTTGACACACATGATATGTTTAAGCATTTGCTTCTTTCTATTTCTGATAATAATATTGTTGTGCCTACAACTATTAGTGATATTGTTTCTTCGGTTTCTGAAACTGTATTACCATCTAGTTTTCCTGCTACCTACTATTGATTCTTCTACACCATTGCATTTAATTGATACTAATGTCATGCAACACCAACATTCTGATCCACAACCTTCATTTGTTCGAGTTTTTACTCGTCTCAAACAACACCCTTGAAGGACTATCACACTACTTTTTTCTCTTCAAAAGATGTTACTGATCATTCTTCAAGTACTAAATATCCTGTTTAAAACTATCTCTCTTATCATAATTGTTCTCCTACATATTTTTCTTTGTCATAATATTTCTTCTATCCAAGAACCTAAATCATTTAAAGAGGCGATACAACATGATTGTTGGAAAGAAGTTATGCAACATGAACTTGATGCTCTTGAGTCTAATGAAACACGGTTTTTGATGGATTTGCCTCCTAGAAAGAGTCGGTGTAAATGGGTTTTCAAAGCCAAGCATAAACTAGACGACACCATTGATAGGTACAAGGCTCATTTGGTTGCCAAAGGATATACTCAAACCAAAGGTATTTAGTATTTTGAGACTTTCTCTCCGGTAGTTAAAATTACTACCATTCGATTTATTTTGTCTTTACCAAGTGCTAAGGGATGGATTCATCATCAACTAGATGTGAATAATGTTTTTCTTCATGGTGATCTTGTTGTGGGCCTTACTCATTCTCATCCAACGCAAGTTTGTAAACTTAGAAAATCTTTATATTGACTACTCAAAACTAACTTAGACTGTAATACAACTTGATTATGTTCAAAGTACAATTGATCATTCTTTATTTATTCACACAGACAATCATTCTTTCACAACTCTGTTGATATATGTTGACGACATTATGTTGGTTGGCAATAATCTTAAGGAAAACACATCTTTATAACTCATTTAGTATCAAAGACCTTGGTACTCTTCGTTATTTCTTGGGATTTGAGATAAGTTGTTCACCTTCTGGTATTGTTTTCAATCAACGAAAATATTGTTTAGATCTTCTTTCATATAGTGGTTTATTGGCTTGCAAACCTGCCTCTTCTCCCATGGAACCATCTTATCCTCTCTCAGAAAGTGAAGGTTCATTACTTTTGAATCCAGGTGAATATAGAAGATTGATTGGGCGTTTGTTATACCTTACTCGCACTAGGCCTGATGTCAATTTTGCAGTTCATAAACTCAGTCAGTTTATTTGAAATCAACGAGAACCTCATGAGAGCAACTCTTCGTGTATTACGATATAAAGCACTAACTTTACTTGTTTGGGAACTTTAGTGGTTACAATATTTGTGTCATGATTTGCATACTAGTATTACTGAATCTTTTGTTTATTGTGACAATAAATCTGCTATATGCATAACAAAGAATCCAACGTTTTATGAGAGGACAAAACATATTGAATTTGATTGTCATTTCGTTCAGACTAAACTTTAAGAAGGTCTCATTCATTTAATCTCATATTCTTCCTCTAACCAAGTGATTGATATCTTGACCAAACCTCTGCATCCTCGGTTATTTCGTGACAACTTATCCAAGTTGAACATGAAAGATATACATGCTTCAGCTTGTGGGACGCTATTAGATGATAAATATGATCTCATAATATTTTAGATTTTCAATTGTAACTACTTTTTCAATTATAACTGCTCTATCGGGTTTTAACAAGGTATGTCAGGTTGACAACTCTAGAAGTAGTTTTGGAACCTTGTGTGGTTGTATACAACTGAGTCTTGGCAATAGGAACAATTAGGAAAAGGAGGTGCAGATAGTGCAAGGTGCCTTGGTGATCCTATGAAGAATGCTGCATAATTTTGCAATAGTTTTTCTCTTTCTTCCTGTGCTAGATGTTACCTGTACTTTTTGTACGGGTGCGGGTTTTTTTGTATAAGGGTTGGGATACTGCTAAAATATCCCGGTTTATTTAATTTTATTCTTTACTGATAAAAAAACCTGCTCTATTGTAATTGTTCAATCAGTTTATGTTATTTCTTATCTTTTATATTTTTATGTGTTATATAAATATAGTACTTAATAATGTAAATGGGTAACAATTATTGATTAATAAAATATATCATTTTTTTCCTTTTCTCTTTTTTTTGCTTTCTAAATGAGATATATAAAACTAATAGTCCTTTTAAATAATTATTTAAGGGATACTATTGTTGCGTCATTTGAAAGACCAGGGCGGTAGAAAGATTGTGTAGAAGAAAGATTTTTGTAATAAGCAAATTATCACCATAAAGGGAGTTAATTTATAACATCTACTCAATTTGGGATATGAATAAATGTGTTGGATTGTTGGATTTCTGAAATAGAATGTAGGGTATGAAAAATATAAAATTAATGTGTATATTCCAATCATTTCAAGAGTTAAGAATTTATTTACCAGTCCAAGTTATGTTAAAACCCTTAGATGATACACATATGAGAAGAAATGTGATAGAGTACTTCTTCATCTAGTTGATTCTTCATAATGGAAGAATATTGATGATGAGTTTTCCTCATTCGAAAAAGAGTAAAAAAAATCATAGGTTTGGTCTAGCTACAAATGGATTAAATTTATTTGGTAATTTAAATACTAATCATAGTTCATCCTCTATTTTACCAGTTATATACAACTTACCTCTTGGTTTGTACATGAAGCAAAAAATACATGGTGTTGTCTATAATAATCTCTAGTATATGAGAATCAGGAAATGACATAAATTTTTATCTCACTTTATTGATTGAAGATTTAAATTTGTTATGGGACAAAAAATAATTGAATTAGCGGTCAAAGATTAGTGTGGGCCAAACTGCAAGCACTATTAGAGACAACACCACCCACACTACAACGATCCAACAATAACTCTAAGATATTATAATGGACCAAAAACACTCTGAGCCCACACTAGCAGTTTTAAAAATAATAAATTACTAGGCTTTGAGTGTATTTTGGAGAGTTTAGCAAACCGTCTGTTAGTTATTTTCATTTTTTCACGAAAGAATAAATCCTTCACCTCTTACTTCAGAGCACCCACAAGTTCAATCTTTTCCATTTTTCATCTTTTTTTCTCAAACCAAACTCGCAATGTTAAATCTTCCCTTTTTTTCACTCTTTCTTCTAAGCAAACCCTAGATCATCTTCTTCATTTTTGGCCTTCCTATGCGAGCTAAAATCTTCTCCTCTTTTTCGTTTTAGGCGCGAGTTAGAATCTTCTCCCTTTTTCTCCTTTTTCTTCAGAGCAAACTTGATGACTTTTTACGACAAGTGCACCGTGTTTGTCAAAAGTAATAATTGTCCCTAAGGACGGATATCGATCCCACAAGGAACAGTGAATTATCGAGTACAATAATCGCTAAATATAAAAACAGAACAATTAAAAGAGTTTTGAATTAATTGTGTTGGCACTGATCAATAAGAAAACAAACAAAGAATTAGTTGCTTCAATTGGAAAAATAAGGATTAGTTTCATCTCTCTCACTCTCAAGTATTTTGATTAGCATGTCAATATTAAGTTCTTTGATTGAAATTGATGCCCATATAAAAATCATTTATATTGATTCCTCGCATATAAAATCCTTAAGAATGTCCCCTAACTATGGATCCCTCGCATAATTATAAGAACAACTTAGAACGAAGCTCAGACGTTTAATAGCAATTAACATTTCAAGTCTATTCCTAGCACTCAAATATGTTAAGTATTGTTGTTTAGGTCCAAACCCTAAAAATACCTCCCGGTCATATTTAAGATTCTCAATTTGTCACGGAAAATTAAAAGTAAAACAACAATACCAATAATCAATCAAGAACTGAATATTAATATATAAAATATCACCTCAATACATAAGAGTTTGAGCAGATTACTCTCAATCCCAAAGGGTAGAATTAGCCACGCATACTTCTATCACCTTCCATTCTCCCAATTGGGTTACAACTCACTCTATGGTGTTTTCCTCTCAATCTGGCACACTAAAGTTGAGCCTCTAGCCCTCTATTTATCCTAGTTTTCTAGGGTTAGGTTGTTTATTGTGTCGCGCTAATGGGCTAAATGATAAAACATAAAAAAGGCCCAATCTTCCTTTGCATCTTTTTCCATTCTGGGACCTTCTATCTTTATCTTTTTAGCTCAAATCATTCATCTTTAATCCAAATCTCCAATCTTCCTTAGAAATCCGCAATTAACACCAAATTTGGGAATAAAATACTCTTATTCAAATAAAGATCATAAAAAATGTAAGAAGGTATAAATTCATAAATTAGGGATTATTTTATATGTAAATTAGCAATAAATCCTCATAAGTGCCTATATTTTAATATGAAATATTACTGAAATTAGACACTTATCAAAACTCTACACCTTTTCTTCGTTTTTGGCCAAACTATTTGTTCCTACCACGATTATCTAATCAAGCAGTTGTTAAAACCTCAATTTCTTCTTGTCCCCATCGTTGTTGCACGAATTTATTTGTTTTGGTAGTGAGTGAGCTAGTGAGGCTACATAATCGATTCCAGTCTTCAAAATTGGGAGGATGATGTTGAATTTTTGTATTGGCTTCGATTCTTTGCAGCTTAACCTCTAAGGTTAAAAGGTTAGTTGATTTTGGTTTCAGTGAGTTCATTGTTGATTCAGCGTTTTATTTTTAATTTTTGCGTTTTTCTGTGTTTGGTTGAGGCGGTGCAGGGGTTGTATGAGGATTGTTGTTTGGAATTGGAAGTTGTGTTGGAAGTGTTATAAAGGTTAGTTTTTAGCAAGTTAGTTTTAGGAATCAAAAGTAGTTTGTAATATTTTAAAAAATTTGCATGTCGAAGAATGAATTAGATGGAGTAACTGAAATTGTTGTGATGCATTGCAATTTAACATTATAGCAATATGCACAGTCTTGGTTCTTTTTTCTTGTTACTTTCATCATTTTTCTCCAATTTTGTTGAATCCTTCATGCAATTCCTCGTGTACTTTCAAATGAAAATATGTTTATAATATTATTTTTATAATATTGAATATTAAATATGCTTATTGTAGAAAAATTGAAACATTGAAAGAAAATAATATATCTTTTACATTGTATAAATGTAAAAGTTAGACATTGTATAAATGTAATGCATGTAGAGAAAGACATGTGTGATAAATTAATTGGTGCACTTCTTAACACTAAAGGGAAGTCAAATGATGGTGTGAATGCTTGTTTCAATTTGATTGAAATGAAGATGCAAGAGGATTTGGTACCAAGAAAGGTAGGTAAGCACAAATATTTGTCTCCATCATCTTACACTTTGTCTAAAAAAAGGGAGAAAATAAGTTTGTGCCAATTCTAAAAGAAGTGAAGGTACCACAAAAATACTCTTCAAATTTTAAGAGTATTGCATTTGTACAAAATATAAAGCTAGTTGACTTAAAGTTTCATGATTGTCACATTTTAATGCAATAATTATTGATTGTGGTTATTAGTGGAATCTTACCCAAAAAGATTAGACATATGATTACTTTTTAACAAGTATACCAATGTGTTCATTGCAAGTAGTAAATGGGATAGAAGTCCAAGTATCAAATATACAAAGATTTGTTATATAATTATTTAATCATAAAGAAAATTAACTATAGGACGTTTTGAATTTGAGAGAAAAATAAAGGTAACATTTATATTTTATAAAGGTAAGAAAAAATTAAGATTTTTGGATTTTGGAAAGAAAAAGACTAATACCCTTTCCCATGTCATTCATTTTTCCCAACTTCAACTATACAAAATTATAATATACAAAATTATAATTTGATTATTTGGTGAGAAAATACCAAGATTACTTCTAGAAGATCAAATTGGTCCTTCGGTGAAGTTTACCAAGAAACCAACATTAAGGTCAATGACTTACAACTAGCTTAGTAAAAACATTAGTACAAAATCATGATTTCATTAGTTAGACCAAACAAACATTAAGAAAATAGTAAATTTTTTTACTAAATAATGCTAGAAAAAAGAAGATAAATTACATGATTTGGACAACTACATCAACATTTATCAATAGAGTGCTTAACCGCTCATGGCTTAACACTTAGTCTAACATTAAAAGAAAATACTACAAAATTAAGAGCATAATGTGGTGCTTAGGTTTTGGGCTACTACCTTCGGGGTACAAGGTTGTATACAAAAGATTGGGTTTTGCTTGTTGCCTTAGTCCTTAATTTATAACATTTAAAGTTAAGTTTTTTTCTTCACAACATGCTCACAATGTGTCTCTTAAGGTCAAGTGGTAGTAGATGTGACGATAACAAAGTGTTCACGTAATTCTAATAATTATTGAATTAAGTGTGCATGACACGTGCCTATCAATTAAGTGTCATCAATTAAGTTGATGATGGATCTTCTTCTTCCTGTCTGTCAAAGCCTCAACACCTGATTGATTCCTCCTCTTGATTTCACGGTGATAAAATGTTTGACTATTTGGTTTCCAACATCTCTCAGGGAAGAAGATTGATAGGACTTCAGTAAGTTATAGTTTGCAAGGTAGCTCTGTTTCTAAGTTCTTCAAAGCCTTCAATGCCCTTGGGACCATTGCCTTTTCATTTGGTGATGCAATGCTACCAGAAATACAGGTATCCATTACTTTCAAGTCTCTTACATGGTTACACGTGTTCTTTTGCCTTTCAATTGTAAACAATGTTTTAGTTTGCGGTTGTGTTCTCATCATGATCCTTGATGTTGTAGTAGTTGAAACAGCAAGCACAAACAGTTCTTTAAAACCTTGATTGTAAATAGTCACTAAGCCTTTTGTGTATTCCTTTTCCAGAATACGGTGAGAGAACCTGCTAAGAGTCATTGTGTTGACTTACTGGCAATTGGCCTTCTCTGGATACTGGGCTTTTAGATCAGAAGTCCAACCTTATATTTTAGCTTCACTGATAGGGGTAGATAAGCATGCATCATTTCTAATAACTCTAAACTTGGCCTTTACATGGGACCATTCAATATTTTAGTAGCTACCTAGTTTTCAATAGTGGCTATCTTGAGTTGCATTGGTGAAGTCAGATTCATAGTGGAAGAAGATATTAAGAACGACAACTTCTTCCATGATATGTGAGAATTTTGGGCTGCCCCAAACATTGTTTTCACCTTTTTTTATCTTTGGGTAAGTTGTACTTTTATCATACATTTTTTTTCCAAATCAGCAACTATAAAGTTATACACGCCATACCTCAGCAGTTTTAGAGTATACATGTATACTTCATGATCTTTATCCCGCTTGAAAGATTAAGAAACATTATGGTTGGTCATAATTTCATTAAAGTGCTGATGAAGAGATTGGTCATGCACCGTGTTTTCTGGAGCTTTCTTGTCATACATAATTCATTTTTCTCCTATTTCTTTACCCACCATCAATTACATTACATTTATCAGGAATACATTTATTAGGAAGAATAAAGTTTCTTTCACACTGCAACTAATAAAAATAAATATTCTATAAAATATTCTATTATAAGAAAATAATAATTTATTTAACTGTTATGAATGTAACAGAGGTACCATTGTTCTTTGTTGAATGGGAGAAGGACATCTCTTTCTAGCCCAAACCTTATTTCATTTCCATACAATCACATTTATATAAACACTCCATATTTTAATACCTAAATAGATAATAAGAGATGTAATATCTTCAATTTCAATTTATATTAAAATTTCTAAATTTTAATGGCAGTAACATTATAGATTTATGCATTCTATTGATTTATTGTTCACAGCATTTTTAGTTGTATTTATCTGAATTTATTGTAGCAAAGAAGAGGTTGAAAAATAATTTACTTTTTAGATTTATATTTTTAATTATGGTACATGTTTATATTGTAGGTTTCTCATAAAAGGAAGTGTGCCAACTAATAGAATACATTTTGGACATGAGAAACATATGTGATCGTTAAAGAATATAATGTGGGTGAAAATGACTTTTATCCTATTTTGTGTTTTGTAAATAATGTTAGGTTTTCATTTGTAGTACTTAACAACACTATTCGTCTTTCAAATGTGTCTACTTGATATATTTTTTTGTATAAATTTTAATTTAGTTATATATATGTATAACATGTTAATTGATGACTGTTATATCTATTTATTTGTTTTATTTATTGAAAAAGTACTTTAACAAACATAAATAAATAATATAATGTGACGTTTTTAACTGTCAGTATTACAATAAAATTGAAAAAAAAATAATACTTCATTTCATTTGACATAATTTTAATTTTTTCAAAATCAGTAAAATCTTCACTTTAAGTTGTGATTACACTCACAATTTGGAGCTCTAAAGATATTAAGTAAATCAAACTCATTTCATCAATCTCCTTTCTTCTTTAGTTTTAATTGAATTAAAAAAAAATATTTTTTAAAAATTTATTATTTGGTAATTACTACATTTTCCGTTATCTCAAGACTTATGGATGTCTCCAATATATAGTGACATTTATATTAGTAAGAAGGATAGACTCTTATCTCGTCTCAATAGCTAATGATAATGAATGTACGCATACAATATAATAACGACATATAAATTACTCAGAAGGAAGGAGTAGTAGAAAATACTTTGGATAAAGTAATTATTATCTTGATTTTATTTTTGACTTACATAGCACTTTATCACAAGTTATGTGGCTTACAACACACCCAAAATATTTATTCACTAAACTTCAATAGGAAGAAAAAAAAGAGAAACAAACAACAAACTACACCATCATTGCCATTCACGTTGGTGATAGAGAATTTATGGAACATAAACGACAATGGGGCTCCTTACCTGATGAGTGCCATCATCCCAAGTCAAAGGAAAAGAAACCAAGTTTGCATTAATGGTTCCTTGAATCCTAAGGGTGAAGGACAACCTCTGACCCACAGATGTGAAGGTCAAAACATTTGGTACTGCTTGAATGCTTAAAGAAGATGGATTTCCAGATACTGTTGCCCTATATGTGGATCTAGCTGATCCAACATTAGTAACAGTTCTACCAAAAGTGACATTGTTTTTCTTTGAGAGAGCGGTTGATAGAGCAAAAGATGGGAGGTTAAGGTTGAAAACAGATCCTCTATTTGCTGATGTACAAGTGTTGTTATCTCCTGTAATTGTTTGCAGCGTTGATGTATTATAACCTTGTCCACACAAAAAATTAACATAATCATTCGGACCAGCATCATAAACTAGTCCAGGATTTACTGCCTTCAAAGGATTAATTTGCCCCGCACCGTAAGCAAATTCAGCATCCGGATTAAGTGCAGGATTCAGAGGGGTAGCTGTAAATGATAAACCAACAAATTTGGTCGTAAAAATATATATACTTGGCCATTAAGATATACCATAAAATAATTGAACTTAATCTAGTTTTTCCCAACACAAATGTACATTAGGGTGGTAATGCATAAGGTTTTAGGTTATCATATTTAAGGAAATGAGTTACTCATGATCTCACAACAAAAATAAAAGTTCTATATCTATATACGTGTAAATGAAATCATATGTGTGTATTCAAATTAAAAACCCAAACAATAACCCAGGTGAGGAAAGAAAAGAAAGAATTAGTTTTTTAAATTAACCATGATGGGTTCTTGAATTGAGAGATAAGAAAAGGGCATAAAATGAGTTTAGCATGCTTGGATTGGAATGAGACTATTACCAGTTGTCATTAATGCGGATTTAAGTACAGCAGGAGACCAGCTGGGATGAAAAGATTTGACGTAAACAGTTGTTGCAGTAACATGAGGGCATGCCATTGAAGTTCCAGATAATATATTGAAATACGAAACTCTACTATCTCCATTAACTCTAGAAATAGGAGAAAGTGTAGACCATGCAGCCAGAATGTCAACTCCTGGAGCTGCTATGTCAGGCTGTACCATCAAGAGATAACTTATATATAAGCAAATGAGCTTGAATTGGTTGGATTGATTGTATATTGTACCATGAAGTTTACCTTAAGAATGTTTGGAGTGATCGTATTTGGACCTCTTGATGAGAAAGGAGCAATGTAAGGGGCTGCTGAGTCTATTCCTTCGTAACTCTTGGATATGATAGCTGTTGGATTACTACAGATCGATGACATGACATATAAATCATTTTATTCAAGACTAATTGAGCAAAATTTTATAGCACTTATGTATGATATTTATGTGTTGATGAAAAGTTTGTACCTTGTTGACTTTAAATAATTATATACGGATTGCCCATCACTTGAGCTAATGTGAACTTCTGGCAATGCAAATACACCTGCAACAACTAAAGGCAATGTACTGCGGAATATGACACCAGCAGCTCCAGAAGCAAATCCCACACGTACAGAAGAAGCATAGCCATCACACAAAACAATTTTCCCTCTCACCAAAGCTCCATTCAAGGAATTGTTAGTGCACAACCTAAGCAATGCTAAGGTTAGTATGGAGTTTTGAATTGTAATAGAAAGATTAGAAACAAATTACCAAATAATATGTCTAAATTGCTAATTTCTTTAATTATTTATAAAATTCAATTATTTAATCACCAAAGCTCCATTTAAAAAACTATCAATGCACGTACTAAAGCAATGCTAATGTTAGAATGGAGTTTTGAATTGTAATAGAAAGATTAGAAACAAATTACCAAATAATAAGGCTAAATTACTTTGCTAATTCCTTTAATTATTTATAAAATTTAATTTCCTTCTCAATATATTACAAAAAAAATAATTAAATAAAAATTAATTTTAAAAATAAAATTAATTAATCATTATATTAACTAAATTAAATATTATTTTAAAATTTAAAAAAAAATTAATATATAAAATAATTTTTATTATTTATAAATAATTTTTAAATTGATATCTACTTAACTATCAACTAATTAGATTCTAATATAGTAATAATATATCAGAAGAATTAGTAAAGGTTTATAATTTTATTATATTTAAAAATCAAACTTGAATTTTTTAAAATACAATTTATTATAGTGACCTTTTTCTATAATTTTTAATTTATATATATATTTTAAATAAATTATAATATTATTATAGTGATAAATGTTTAAAAAATCTACACTATTTTGTAAAATTAAATTTTTAACCATTAATTCAATATTGCTTCTTTAACTGCGTCAACTTCATTAGATGGAAAAGAAACATTGGAATTTATAGAAAAATAATGTTGGTACCGTGATGTGGAACTATTAAATCCAGGAGCTGGTACATCTCCATCATAAATTATAGGGTAACCATTCTGTGGTGGACTAAATGTGTTCCCTGAAATTCCCTGGATATGTTGAGAGAAATCTTTTGTTACTTTTTTAATATTTTAAAAAATAAGTAAAAGAATTTAAAGGGATAATTACCCGGATGATCTGGCCATTGCCCAGTTTGAGATCAGTTAAAAACTTTCTGTCTATAGTGGTGGCAGCCACAGAAATGTACCAGGGTGCAACATCCGCCATTGTGGAAGGATTTGGACCCGAATTGCCTGCAGATTTAGAAGTTAATATGCCCCTCCTCATTGCATGGAAAGCTCCTATTGCATGTACATCTTCAAAATAGTTCAAGTGTTTGACGGTTGATCCCACTGAAACAGAAAGAATATCAACACCATCCGAGATGGCTGCATCATATGCTGCAAGAATGTCAACACTTTGACAACCCCCTGTCCAACAAACTTTATACACAGCAATGCGTGCTGATGGAACTCCTCCTCTTGCTGTTCCTAAGCCAAGCCCAAACAGATTTGCATTGGGAACAAGGTTTCCAGCAGCAATGGATGCACAGTGAGATCCGTGACCATTGTTATCAGTTGGAGATATGATGTCCCCTGGGAGGAACCCACCTCCAATGCGAAAATGTTTTGCTCCAATTACTTTGCTACAAACAAATCATGAAGCAAGCATTCAGAGATAAGTAATTTAATGGTTACTTTTACCTTTTAATAATTATTACTTTGAAAATTTTATTACTTAAGTTTAGGTGTATATGTTTGGATCCAAGTTGATTTACTACTGAGGTGGATGTTGTTGACATTTGACATGAAAAAATTTTAAATGTGAGTTTAAAAATTGAAACCAGACATGTTGTTTATGTATATAAGAAACATTACTTATTGCAAGTGAAGTTATAGCATGTTCCCTTCCATTTCTGTGGTGGTGGACCAAAGCCTCCACCAGTAAAGCTATTGGCATTAGAAATCCAAATTCCACTATCGATTACTCCAACAATTGTGTTACTTTCTTCATTTGTTCTTGGGACATTTTCAGGGAAGTTAAGGAAGTTCCAGGACCTTGATGTTTCCACATTGTGGACTCTATCTGGAATAACAGATACCACACCATCCATTCCTGTCAAAATATTCCAAATTTTCACAAATCATAATCAATCATATTAATGTAGGAATATGACAGGAATCAAAACCAAAAATATATTTATGAATAAAGCAAAAAGCTGATGAAAATGTGGTCTGAGCTAATAGACACATATGTATAATTGGAATTTTTTAAGTGCTCTTTTTATTAATATATTTTAGTTCTTTTTTTTGGAAAAAAAAAAGAATTACCTTTCATTCTTTCTGATTCTTCTTTGGTTAGTCTCGCCACAAATCCATTGAAACTCTTGTAGCGGTGCAACAAAGTATCTGATGCAAATTTGCTGGATGGATGTACATTTCATATGGAATTTTAATAGTTAGTTAAAAAATTCCATATTCTTGATTGATAATAGGTTTAAAATAAAAGAATTGTTCTCTTTTTAGAGCAATTTATTTCATTGTTTTTCTTTTCACTCCTCCAAAATAGCATTTAAGTCAAACACGATTCTTTGTATTTGAAAATGTTAGACATACAATGTTAAGTGAGTTGAGTAGAAACAATTAAGGCTTATATATGAACCTGCCGAGGACACTTTGAACCATCCTGGTGTGAAATGATTCTGTTATTTCCATGCCCTTTGGATATTCTCCCATGTAGACTATGTAAGTCTGTAGTATGAACAAGATAAATTAAAAAGAAATTTAAACTAAGTGAATTTCACATTGATGCTTAAACATTGAAAATATTATATTCAACCTTGGGGTTAATTTGTTCATTTTGAATATAATCCAAATTCTTATTAACTTAAATGTAATCCAATATTTTCCTTAAAAAAATATGCATTATTAGATTTATTTAAAAACATCATAAAAGGATAAAAACCTAAGAGTAATTTATGAAAAGATATAACCTCTCACAGATAGAAGGAATGTGAAAATTAGTTGAGGAAAAAAATAAATTACAAAGTGAAATATTATACAAAAGAGATACCTCAAGTATACGTTTGCAAAAAGTATATTTTTGTAATACAAACAATTTCAATTGCTACGTCAAACAATATTGAATATATATTATTTACCTTTCGATCATCTTTAGAAAATGAGGAAGTCAACAGCAGGATGCATGTAAGGATTTGAAGAAGATGCGACAAACCTAAAGACTTCATCTTTCGGAACAGTAATCTTGATGAATGTGTTTTAAAGCTCTTTCAACCTGTAAGTAAATTTAATTTATTATGTTAAGTATATATTTAAAACTTATTATGTTAAATATATATTTGAAACTCACAACACAACACTAAAATTTGATATTGGAAATGGTAAATAGAAGTATATATACATAATAAATTGAGAATGAAAACAGTAACAAAGTAGATTAGCAATAAGAACATCATTTTAATCTGCACAACAAAGTGGATTGGGTAGCTTTACAATGTACTTAAAAGGTTGGTTTTGTGTTTTATTTATTTATTTGCAGATTACTGTTATTTTATCAATTCTGGTGGTTGAAGTTGAATTGGATAGATTAATGAATGTGTGCAATCTATTATTTTCTTTGAAAAATTGTTCTTTAAAGAATTTTAGTTATCAAATTTTAAACTATTGTAAATTTTGTCTGTCCATAATTTCATGTATGTTAAATTTCAAATGACATTACCATTTCACAATGGTTTTAAATTATTACTAAATGAGGTCTTCAATGCACCGTGTATGCTGGTCACATAGGCATACAGTCAACTATGCCATCAAATTTACTTCCTAGTATATATTGTGTGTTGTTTAATTCTGTTCAATTTTGTTAATCACATGCAGACAAATAAACATTAATAGTGTCAACTAATAATAATGATGTAGTTGATTGAGAAATATGATATTAGTAGTCTTTGTAAAATGGTTGAAATATTTAATACTATAAATTTATTCGATTTGTTTATTATCGATAAAAAATATATTATTAAATGTATATGTTTAAAATTAAATTTAATACATTGACAATTTTTAACGGAAAGATATTAAGTTTTATTTTTTTCTTGCTTTTGTAATTATCTTCAACTTACTCCCCAACACCAAAGTGACAACCATTTACCTTTTGAAATTCATCTATTTCCAAATCATTGCATTGTGAAAGTTATATAGTGAAAGTTATAGGATGAATTCAAGTTAATTATTATTTTCAAAGAAAAGTGTGCATTGGCAATGTTAAGGTGATAACTATACAAAAGAGTCCTTTGTTGTTTTTATGTGACTGAGAGAAGAAGTTGTGTAGGAAGCCAAAATAAGAGAGTTCCTCATTGCTTCATTTTCTGTATAAGATTAATGTTTTATAAAAAAAAAAATCAATAAATGAATAGGAATACACAAATAATGGAGTATCAGTTTATATTAAGAGGGAACCACTCGCAATAAAGTAATAAAATAATTAAAAATAAACCAATAAAAGTAATTAGGGATGATATTGATGCTTAATATTTACTCAAATTAAGAGAAAGTTATTATATATAATTACAAATTTATAACAAGATAATTATGCCGAAAAGTTAAATAACTTTGTATTAATTAATTTAAATACTGAATAAATAATAAATATATTCTACTGTTTTAGGTCACTTTTTCAAGTCAAAACACTGACTGAACCTAATTGCATGGTCTGAAAAAAAAAAAATACAATTTGATAAAGTTTGGTTGACTGGTTTATAATTCAGTGGGTTTTAAATTTTGAAATTGAGGTATAAATGAAACAATAGAAATAGAGCATTGTTATATATATAAGCAGAGAACAGAAGCAGTAGAAAAATATTAGGAGAAAGAGTTATAAATGAATAATGGAAACAGGAAGAGATGAGAGACATACTCAACTTAGTAGAACATATCTTGAGTAAAGGATGTCAATACACACACTCTATCTTACCTTTATAGCCACTTGATTGGACGGTTTCATGTTCCACGTTTTGCACATTTAATTTTCAAGGACAAAAATTAATTTGATTGAATTTTTAAAAGAAAAACTATACACTCCAATAGAAATTGGAGTTTCATAATATAACTATACTTCTTTATATTAAGGATTTTTTTTTTTAAATATTCATTTAGAAGATAATATTTTTAACTGTGTAATGTATTGAATATTTTTTTCTAAAATATGTTTAAAAAAAATAAAGAAATACTGGATCTGGAATTATACTTTCTATTGAAGTTGGAATAATTTATGTCAACATTTGATGTAATGTTTTTAACACATGAAACAAGAATTACTATGTACAACTCAATTCTTAATCTGAAATAGCACTTAATTAAAACATTGAGAACCCAATTTAAGGTTTTTTAAGAATTTACTTATGAAATATTTTAGTAATAAAATTTGGTTGAATATTTTAATATTTTAAATACCTCCTTTAATATTTGCAATACATGAAAGGTAATTTTGTTTTTTTATAAAGATTGACTATCGAACTCCCTTTTATTTATATTTTTTTATTATTAATAAAAAAAATATAAAAGTAGTTTTCACACACTTGTAAGAGGACATTAGGGATAAGTGTTTGAAGTCCGCAAAGTATTGGTTGAGAAGAAATTAAATAAAGATAAATAATTTAAATTAATTTCTATAGTTAGAAAAGATAAAAGTGAAAATAATTTTTAAATTTTTTGAAATGATGTACAGTTCTTTCTTATTTTTAATTTTCTTCTTTAGCAAAGAAGTATAAAAAAATTATGTTATTCTCGTCATTATAAAAACAACATCAAATTAACTTATGAATAAACATCAAATTTAATTAATCAAATTTGTTTATAAATATTAGTTGAATTACTATTAAATTCTAATGTGATACAAAAGATTAATTTTTTTAAAAAAAAACTTTAAAATAACAATATTGAATAAATATTTACATCAGTGTAAGATCAGCATCCGTTTAACAATCCCACATCATGGAGTCATAAGCCTTCTCATAATTTACCTTAAAAAAGACACAATTTTTCTTCTTCTTTTTCATCTCATCTAGAACTTCGTTGGACACAAGAATGCTATCCATTAGCACCCTTCCTTCAAGGAAAGTAGGTTGGCTAAAATCGATGACTTTACTAATCACTTTTTTCAGTCTCAGAGACAAAATCTTTGATACAATTTTGTTCACACACCCTACCAATGAAATGAGTTTGAAATCACTAAGTTGTTGCGAATTATCTGACTTAATAATCAAACATATAAATGAAGTGTTTTACCCCTTAGGCCATTTACATCTGACTGCAAAATCATTCATAGCCGATAGAATATCCTCCTTTAGACAGTCGCAACAAAAGTTAATGAAACTGAAGTTAAAAGCATCTGAACCAAGGCTCTTCAAACTATCACAATCCAAACTGTAGTCTTAACTTCCTCTTTAGAGAAAGCTCTTACCAACAACGCATTGTCATCACTAGAGATAGAATTAAAACAGGCATTGTCCAACCTAACCTGAGGCCTAGAAACCCCATAGAACTTGGCTTTGAAAAAATCTCTGACCTTTGCCTTAACCACCTCTTTATCTTCGCACCACTGATTGTTCTCAAGAATGTCATTGATCCCGTTCCTCGCTCTCCTCCACTTCACGATCGAATGAAAGAATTTTGTGTTTAAATCGCCTTGTTTCAGCCATTTAAGACAACCTCTTTATTGCAAAACAACTTCTTGTTTGAAAAATTTTCCACTTTGTTTTGCTAACAAGAGTCTCCTTACCTCCCTCCCAGGCTCATCTAGATCACTTTCATAATCTCTTGCATTCAGCTCTTGAATTTTCTTTTGCAGATCTTTCCCTACTTGGTTAACATTCTCGAAAATATCTCTATTCCAGATTTTCAAATCTGATTTCAAATTTTTCAACTTTTCTTTTAAAACGAACAACCCTTCACCTTGCACCTCACAGCTATGTCATTTGAAAATAATTTCTTCTCCACATCGTAATAATCCCTCCTATATTAGTAACAACACCATTTTTAATAAAAGTTAATAGTTACATTACATCTATAATCTAGTATCGAGTTTACATTAAACATATAAGAATCTATCCATACATTAAAAAAGTCTATTAAAATAATATAAATAACTTAATTTTTCTTAGATAAATATTATCCTTTTATTATACATTTATTCATTTAACTTTTAAGTATGAAAGTGTCTTATGTACTACACGCTTGGAAATAAATTTTGAATGAATAAAGAATATAAAAATTTGCAGATAAATTGCAAACCAATATTCTTTATTTCATTATAAATTATATCGTTTTAAACTTTATCCTTTTAAAATATTATTTTTTAATAAAAAATACAATCAAAATTTATTAAAAGTCCTTAAAATCTTTAGATTAAACTTAGTTATTTATAAATTATTTTTAATAAAAATTCAAAGGTAAAAATCTCACAATAACATTTATAAACATTTTTAAATTTTTAGGTCAATTCATACACAATAATTTATAAGTAATATGTATGTAATTACCTACGAATCTCGTCTATATGTAATTACATGTGAATTATATGTAATTACATGTGAATGTGGTTGATAGTTTATTATGTATGGATGAAATTTATAGATAAATTATGTACAAATGAGATTTATATATAAATATGTGGATGAGATTTGTAGGTAATTATTGACCTGACTTCTTACCTTCTAACCTCATCCATCTAAATAAACAAAAACTCTCGTCTTCACACCAAATCTAATATTCCAACTTATAAGGAAGAACTAAGTGATAGAACTTTATAGAACTAAGTGGTAGAACTTTTGCTTCAAATATATCCCCAACATACTATTGCACTCTATCATACCACATTATTTGGATAAATGTATTATAGAAAAACCTTCTTACATATTGGAAATCCCACATCGACTAGAGATAAGGACATTTCATAATATATAAATGGGTGCAAACCTCACCCCTATGAGCCGGTTTTATGGGGTTGAGTTAGGCTTAAAGTCCAATTCTTAACATGGTATCAGAGCCATTTCGAGCCTATCCTAGCGAGTATTTGTTGGGTTTATCAGTCGACCCGCTATCGGGCCGTTACTGGACCACCCATAACATATATCTCCACGCACGAGTTGGTAGCCTCGACGTGAGGGGGTATGAGCCGGTTTTATGGGGTTGAGTTAGGCTTAAAGTCCAATTCTTAACATTACATACTCTAATTCATTACATTTAAGATACCTATTAACCATGCTAGTCCTACATAACACATTCTTATTTTCTATTATATAAAAAAAAAACCTCCCTAATAACTTCAAATATGATTTCCAATAATGTACCTTTATACAAACAATTTATATAGATCACCACATTCAAGAAAAGAAAATAAAAATAAATAAAGAAAAAGAGAAAACACAGGGAAACCTCTAAAAAGATACCATATCAACCAAGTATAACTCATTAAATAGAAACCAATTTTAATGATAAAAATTATTAATTTTTATATTGACTAAATTATATACTATTTTTAAAAATAAAAAATATGTTGGATTGTTGGATTTATGAAATAATGTAGGGTATGAAAAATATAAAATTAATGTGTATAATGGTTGGAAAATATAAAAGATGTGATATTCAAAATTGGTAGTTGAGGTGATTTTAAATATAACATGTGTTAAATTCGATAAAGCTGGATACTCCATCGTTTATGAAGAAGGCCAGAGTATAGGACACACCACTCATGTTGAAACCGACGTATACATGCATAATGTTTATGAAAAAAACAAATCCATCTTTTACAGAATACAGCATGAATTTCTATAAAATGAATTGATGTAAATATTAAAAATAGATTTTACACAATATATCTAAATAAAATTTTGTTTTGATAATAATAAATTATAGCAATGATCAATTATGTAATTAATTAAGATAATTTTCAAAATTCTTTGTAAGAAAAAAGACAGTAAAATAAATTACTAAATAAAAACAAATTTTATATACCAAACTAATTAATTACTATTTAATTAAATTAAAGATTATTTTATAAATTAAGAAAATTATTAATATTTAAAATAATTTCTATTATTAATAAAAAATTATGAAATAATTTTTAAATTAATATTTAATGATTAACTACCAAAATTTTAACTACTTACTATTTTATATTCTAAATTAATCTCTATTAATCTTTTAGACACTAATTTAAAATTAGTAGTTAAGATCTAAATATCTAATTTAGATATTAATTTATAAATTATTTTCAAATTTTTATTAATAATAGAAATTATTTTAGATATCAATAATTTTTTTAATATCTAAATTAGTATATATTTTAACCAATATAGTTAATATAATGATTAATTATTTTTTATCTCTAAATTTAATTATGATTTAATAATTTTTTTTCACGAAATTCAGGAAAAGCAAGTGAAACTCTGTTTTATAATATATAATATACCCATTTTGAAAATAAAGAAAAAGTAAAAGCACGTTGTCATAAATTAAAAATACAATACATTTCTAATTTTTTGTTGGCATATTTTTATGGTGATAAATACAATTTTCTTTTACACGATCAAATTTTTTTTTTGTTTCAATCTCCACCCCATCTGTTCCTTCTGATAAGAGGATAAGATACTTGGATTGTGATATCATATTTAAGCACCAGCATCACATGTTTTTTTGTCTTCCCCGCCCCCACTGTTTTGTGTGGTTTGATTTGTCAGTGCTTCACATGTTTGTTGTTCTGTTATTCACATATTTTAACTTTTACTTCATCTCTTTAATTTATCTTTGGACTGGAAGAAGTATTTAAGAGAATAGATACATGAAGAACAATGTAGAAAAACAAATAAGGATAAAAAATATTTATTCAAGCGATTAAATGGTTTCTTTAATTTTTCTTTACCAATAAGAAGATTGGTAAACAGTATAACCCCACGTATATACTCGCTTGTGTCTATGAGCAAACCAGTGAATCTAAATCGAGAATATTTATGTGTTTTCATCTTTGTAAATAGTAAATAGTTTGAACCAAACTTAACATTAGTTAAAAGGGTTTTTTTATGCTTTAAAATTTCTGGTTTATTATTATTTTTTAAACTTAAACCATGGTTCATACTTGTGAGGATTGAAGGAAGAGATATAGTGGAAGATATGATTAAGAATGGAGGAAGTGGAATAGATGATAAATGTTGGCAATGGTGAGTGTCTGAAGAGGAAGTTGGTGAGACCTGTTGGAAAAAACGGGTAATTTTCCCACTAAAACAGAACTCTAATAGAGCTACCCGATAAATAATATTGAATAAATAAAGCGGAATAATAAAATAGATAAAGAGGAAAAACACACTAGAAAATTGTTAACGGAGTTCGGCCAATTTAGCCTAATCTCCGAGCACAGCTTAAACAACCCACTTTTATTATTATGGGAGAAGATATTACAAATTGGTATATCTAACAGTGAAGGAGAAGAGTTTAATTTATAACCCTCAAACCTCCTTCCCAAACAATGAACCCACCGATGTGGGACTTGGGATTAAGCCAAAATCAACAAATCTCCACCTTGGCTTAATTTCAAGTCCCACCTAAAACAAATCTTCTCAAAACATAACAAAAACAAAGCTTCAAATTTGCGCCTCCGGGCGCCAACTTCAAATGTGCAAGATATTAACCAAGTCTAAACAGTATTCAAACTTGGTCCTTGTAACCACCTTGGTGAGCATATATGCAGGATTCTCCGAGTGTGAATCTTCTGGAAAACAATCTCCTCTTCTTCGAAAATCTCACGCACAAAGTGATAACGAACATCAATGTGCTTCGTCCGTGCATGAAAGATTTGATTCTTTGCTAAATGAATAGCACTCTGACGGTTAGAATATAACTCAAGTTGTTTCTGACCAACTCCCAAGTCTTTAAGCAACCCATGAAGCCAAATTGCTTCCTTCACAGCCTCTGTAATCGCCATATACTCTACCTCTGTCGTAGACAAAGCCACCGTAGACTGCAAGGTAGACTTCCAACTAATTGGCGCTTTTGCTAAAGTGAACAAATAGCCAGTTGTAGACCGTCGCTTATCCAAATCACCTGCATAATCAGAATCACAATATCCAACTATGCATTGACCAAGTGATTCATCTTGCTCAAATGTCAATCCAACATCTAAGGTATTTTGGAGGTACCGTAGAATCCATCTCACAGCTTGCCAATGTCCCTTGCCCGGATTATGCATGTACCTGCTAACAACACTCACAGCCTGTGAAATATCTGGTCTTGTACACACCATTGCATACATCAAGCTTCCAACTGCATTTGCATATGGGACTTTCGCCATGTATTCTCGTTCTTCATCAGTCGTCAGAGATAAACGGCTACTCAATTTCAAATGAGGAGTAAGTGGGGTACTTACAGGTTTTGTATCTTCGTGTATACCAAAACGTTGTAGTACCTTCTGCAAATACTACTTTTGTGACAGCCAAAGTTTTCCCCTCTCCCTTATCTCCATGCCGAGAATCTTTTTGGCTTCCCCCAAATCCTTCATCTCGAACTCTTTACTCAACTGAGCCTTTAACTTCTCAATCTCAACTTGGCTCTTTGTTGCAATCAACATATCATTAACATATAAGAGTAAGTAAATGTAGGAACCATCTTCAAGTCTGCGCAAATACACACAGTGATCATATTTGCTTCTCTTGTACTTCTGATCCTTCATGAACTTATCAAATCGTTTGTACCACTGTCTTGGAGATTGTTTCAGTCCGTACAACGATTTGCTAAGTTTACAAACCCAATCTTCTTTACCATCAACCTTGTATCCTTCTGGTTGAGTCATATAGATTTCCTCCTTCAAATCACCGTGTAGGAACGCGGTCTTTACATCAAGTTGACCAAGCTCCAAATTCAACTGTGTTACCAAGGCCAACAAAATTCGAATGGATGAATGTTTAACAACTGGAGAAAATACCTCATTATAATCAATTCCCTCCCTCTAAGCAAAGCCTTTAGCAACCAACCTTGCCTTGTAGCGAACATCTTCTTTATTAGGAAATCCTTCTTTCTTTGCAAATACCCATTTGCACCCAATTGCCTTCTTACCTTTTGGTAATTGTGCCAACTTCCACGTCTTGTTCTTCTTCAAAGACTGCATCTCCTCTCCCATCGCACCTGCCCAATTACCACTCTCTGAACTCAGAATGGCTTCTGGGTAAGTGGATGGAATGTCATCAACAACTGGAAGTGCATAGGCAACCATATCCATGAAACGAGTAGGCTTCTGAATATCTCGTCTCTGTCTTCTAACTGCAATTGGCGCTGATTGCTGTTGAGATTCTTGGGTAGGAACCTCTTCCTCATCTGACTCTTCTTCTGCCATAGGAGAGTCACTTGTGGTATTTCGTGTTGGGATCACCACTGTCGGCTCAAACTCCACCTGCTTCTGGGCACACTCCACCTGTTGTGGAGTACTATCAGCTCCTTCTGGATTTACCTTCTTTAACATGGCAGATTCATCAAAGGTAACATCCCTGCTGATAATCGTCTTCTTTGCCTCTAGACACCATAAACGGTATCCTTTCACTCCAGGACTAAAGCCCATGAAAAGAGCCTTCTTTGCCCGTGGATCCAACTTTGATTCAATCACATGATAATATGCAATAGAACCAAAAACATGCAAAGAATCATAATCAGTTGCAGGTTTTCCAGACCATACCTCTAACGGGGTTTTGCCATCTATAGCAGATGATGGCAAACGATTGACGAGATGTTAAGCGTATGTCACAGCCTCAGCCCAAAACTCTCTGCCTAACTCAGCATTAGACAACATACAACAAACTTTCTCCACAAGTGTCTTGTTCATACGCTCCAAAACCCCATTCTGCTGTGGTGTTTTTCTAACAGTGAAGTGCCGAACTATGCCACAATCTTGGCATACCTTCAGGAACAGATCACTCTTGTATTCTCCTTCATTGTCTGTTCGGAGAACCTTAATCTTCCTTCCTGTCTGGTTTTCAACTTGAGCTTTCCACTTAAGGAAAATTTCAAGCACATCATTTTTGTTCTTCATAGTAAACACCCAAACTCTCCTGGAAAAATCATCAACAAAAGTGACAAAATAATGCCTACCTCCAATTGACGGAGTCTTGGCAGGTCCCCACACATCTGAATGCACATAATCCAAAATACCCTTGGTATTGTGAATTGCAGTGCCAAACTTCACTCTTCGTTGTTTTCCCAGAACACAATGCTCACAAAATTCAAGTTTGCAAGCCTTCGTACCTTTCAACAGTCCTTGCTTGGTAAGAATTTGCAAGGATTTCTCTCCAGCATGTCCCAACCTCATATGCCACAACTTTGTTGCCTCGACATCCTTCTTAGTGCTAGAAGTTGCTGTCGCTACTGTCCACATCACTTTTGCATTCTGCAACATTTGCATCTTGCGGAGCCTTCCCTTTCTTCTGCAGTTTTGGACAGTCTTTCTTCCAGTGTCCTTTCTCATGACAGAAAACACACTCATCTTTGGCAACGGCTCGACCTTTAGACTTAGACCAGACCTCCCTCTTCTCCCCTTTGTTTGGCTTTGTTGACGACCTCTTGCCACCAATGCTTCTTCTTCTTGATTTTCCATTACAAACTCAAAATATAATATTCAATATTACAAATAATTTCAAACAACCCAAGGGCGAACCTTCGGCTCTTGATACCACTGTTGGGAAATACGGGTAATTTCCCCACTAAAACAGAACCCTAACAGAGCTACCCGACAAATAATATTGAATAAATAAAGCGGAATAATAAAAGAGATAAAGAGGAAAAACACACCAGAAAATTGTTAACGAAGTTCGGCCAATTTAGCCTAATCTCCGAGTACAGCTCAAACAACCCACTTTTATTATTATGGGAGAAGATATTACAAATTGAGATATCTAACAGTGAAGGAGGAGAGTTTAATTTATAACCCTCAAACCTCCTTCCCAAACAATGAACCCACCGATGTGGGACTTGGGATTAAGCCAAAATCAACAAGACCAACCTTTCAAGTGTCTACTAGCCTTCTAGGCTTGTAAACAAGAAGAGACTTGAGAGAGAATGAATTTTGTGTTCAGAATTTTCATTCACAATTATATCAAATATGATTACACAATGTATTTATAATCAAACAAGATAGCTTGTGTCGCAAGCTACATACAACTACACATACATCTACAAATACTTGTTCTATTACAAATGTCTTCTACTTTATTTATTGTATATGGTGGCTTCCCCCCTCCTTAAAAAGGATTTGTCCTCAGATCCTACTGAGCAAGGTCACCAGAACGGAAACAACTTGTGCTATAGTCCTCCATGCTCATGAATCCTCCTGAAAAGAAAACCACAAAGAATAAGACTACAACACCAAAAAAATAAAATGTACATATAAAAGATACAAATGGGAAAACGAAGAAAGGAAAAATATCAACAAAAGATAAGAAGAAAAAAAAGTACCTGAAGAGGTAGATGAACGAAGTACACATAAAGGTTTACATGGTAAAGAAGAAGCAGAAGACGGAGATGTTACCTGCTGAGACATATATTCTTGTTGAATTTTCTCTTTAAGGGTACTGGCATTTGCACGTATCTCAGAAGGAGAAAGAGGAAACAATATATATTTGTGATTTGGGAAAAAGTGATCTTATTTGAAAATCCATCATGAAGAGTATTGTTATCAAATTGCCAAGGTCGGCCAAAAATAATGTGACCAATGTCCATAGGAATAACATCACATAAAATTTGATCGATATAGTTACCAATTTGAATAGGAACCAACACCCTAGTGTTGACAATGATTCCATTATGAGGATTAATCCAATCCAGACGGTATGGAAAAGGATGAGGTTGAGTAGATAAAGATAGCGTATGAACTAACCGTGTACTAAAACAATTACAACAAGAACCACTGCTAACAATTACAGTAAAAACATTTCCAAGAACTAAGCAACGCATATGAAACAAATTCTCACGTTGATAATTACTAAGATCAACAGGGTGAGTATGAAGAAGACGTTGTATAATGCAAATCTGGAATCATAAGAATAAGGTTGTTTTTTAGAACAAGCGGGTAGATGTAGTGGAGGTTTTCACTGTGGTACAAAGAAAGACTTGGTCTTGGATCACGGTAAAAGAAAAGTTGGCTACTTTCTCTTACTCAGATTGGTGCTTGGAACCCCATTGTTGTATGAGGTATTTGAAAGATTGATTTGCTGCTCCTATCTAATGTTTATACCCAGGTTTGGAAGTTGTGGTATGTTTTGTGCAGGTTTCCTTGGCATGGATGGATTGATGTGAGTGCCTTAGGTTGCGATTGGAAGTTGCTTGTGTTTTGTGCAGGATTTTCTGGTTATGCTCTCTTTTGCAGGTTCGATTGTTGTATTTGGCATTGAGTTTGATGTAGGTCAGAATGCTAGTAAAGATCTTCTTTAGCTGTTGGATTTTGTGCCTGTTTTGAGGGCGTGTTTCAATATAGGGTTGAGGGTTGGGGGATCTCTGTATCTGGTATTTTATACGTGTTTTTGGGTATTGTCATGTAAGGTCTGGTGGATACTTGCTGGTGCAAGGAAACTTGTTTTTGGTTTTTTTATAAGGGTTGGGGTACCCTTGAAGTACCTCATTTTATTTTATTTATTCTTTGCTGATAAAAAAAACAATGCAAAGCTCACCCGTATAAGGATGAAATTGTTCATCTGAAGTGGGATTATCCTCAGAATCAGAAGAAATTGGAGAATGTGTCTGTGGTTTATTATCTAGTTGATGAACAAGCAGAGTTCTTTTTTGTGGGCAGTCAGAAGAATAATGTCCCTTCTCAAGACAAGTAAAACACTGAATATTTTTAGACTTACCATATGATAAGTGTCTAATTTCAGTAATATTTCATATTAAAATATAGGCACTTATGAGGATTTATTGCTAATTTACATATAAAATAATCTATAATTTATGAATTTATACTTTTTTACATTTTGTATGATCTTTATTTGAATAAGAGCATTTTATTCTCAAATTTGGTGTTAATTGCAAATTTCTAGGGAGGATTGAAGATTTGGAGTAAAGGAGAATAATTTGAGCTAAAAAGAGAAAGCTAGAAGGTCCCAGAATGGAAAAATATGCATAGAAAGATTGGGCATTTTTTATGTTTTATCACTTAGCCCATTAGCGCGACACATGAAGCAACCTAACCCTAGAAAATTAGGATAAATAGGGGGCTAGAGGTTCAACCGACCCTAGTGTGCCAGATTGTGAGGAAAACACCATAGAGTGAATTGTAACCCAACTGGGAGAATGGAAGCTGCTAGAAGTATGCGTGACTAATTCTACCCTTTGGGATCGAGAGTAATATGCTCAAACTCTTATGTATTGAGGTGATATCTTATATATTAATATTCAGTTATTAATTGATTATTGGTATTGTTGTTTTACTTTTAATTTTCCGTGACAAATTGAGAATGTTAAATCTAATCGGGAAGTATTTTTAAGGTTCAGACCTAAATAAACTTAACATATTTGAGTGCTAGGAATAGACTTAAAATGTTAATTGCTATTAAACGTCTAAACTTTTCTTATAATTATGCGAGGGATCGATACTTAGGGGACATTCTTAAGGATTTTATATGCGAGGAATCGATATAAATGATTTTTATACGGGCATCAATTTTAATCAAAGAACTTAATATTGACATGCTAATCATCAAAATACACGAAAGTGAGATAGATGAAACCTAATCCCTATTTTTCCAACTTGAAACAACCAATTCTATGTCTGTTTTCTTATTGATCATAGCCAACACAACCACTTTCAACACAATTTTAATTGTTTTGTTCTATATTTAGTGATTATTGTACTTGATAATTCACTCTTACTTGTGGGATCGATATCCGTCCTTAAGGACAATTATTACTTCTTACAAACGCGATACACTTACCGTATAGAGTCATCACCATCCTTAGAAGGGATCGATATCCGTCCTTAAGAACAATTATTACTTCTTACAAACGCGATGTACTTATCGTATAGAGTCATCACCATCCTTAGAAGAAGACAGTAAAACAGATTTATCAAGATGCTTAAGGACATCACCTTCTTTTGAAAAACGCCTAGATGAACCAACAACATCTTTAGACAAAGATTTAGAAAGCGAAGAGGAATTCTTTTGGAAAGAACTTTTGCACTGAAGTTGATCTTCCTCCCGAATGCAAATTTGCACAAGATCATTAAGATCATGATATGTTAGTAGTTCAACACGACCTCTGATAGCAAAACTTAAACCATTCAGAAAACGAGCAATTGTTAAACGTGGTTCTTCCCGAATACCTGCACGTAAGAGAAGCAATTCCATCTTCTGGCGATACTGATCAACAGATAACTCCTTCTGATTCAACCTATGTAACTGATTAATAATTTCACGGTCATAGAAATAAGGAAGATACCGTTTTCTCAAAGCAGAACGAAGTTCATTCCAAAAATTGATGGGAGGATAACGATGAATAAGAAGATCACGTGAATAAGCTGTCCACCAATGCATAACACCATCGTGAAAGCTAAAAGTAGCTGATACTACTCGACGTTCATGATCCACATGGTGGCAGTAAAAAATTTGTTCAATTTTCATCTCCCAATTGAGGTAATCATATGTGCTGGTCATGCCATAAAAAGAAGGCAGAGAAATTTTAGGCTCCTGAACTGTAGAATGGTGATGAGCAGTCAGTTTAGGAGGTGGTTAGTAAAAATCTTGATTGTGATGATTTTTGTATGCATCAGTTTAGGGTTATGTTGATGAACACTAGCCTTATGAAGAGAGGAACCCCTGTGGTGGCTGTGAGATCGATGTGATTTCTGATCTCGTGCAAGAACAAGTTGATGAAGCAGAGTTTTAATTTCTTGGAGTTGCAAATCATGATTCTGAAGAGTTGCTGTGATGTCAATAGGAGAAGATGATTTTCCATGGCCATGCACACTAGAAGGATGAGATGGATCACTCATGATGAAACAGAAAACAAACAAAACTGAAAAGAAACGTTAGATGAACAGAAAAAGAAAATGGAGAAGCAATCAACTAAAGAAAATTTACCAAATGAGGGCACAAGAATAAAAAAAGTAACCTTAGAATTAAAACCAGCGTAAGTAAAATAGACCGCTTGATGAAGAGACAATAGTTATTAAGAGACCAAACTATAAATCAAAAAGGAAGGAACAAAAATCATGTATGCAAATGGTCCTAACACCCAAAGAAAGGGTGAAGCTAAATGCACAAGTACCACACCTACTGTACCACAGAGACCTACCAATATAAGAAAATAAAATAAGAATGAAAGAAGGCAAAGAACCAAAAATGCTTGAGTATGTTGCCTAACATTGAACAAGAGAATTGTCAAGAATGCAGACAAGAATTGTATCTGATGTATAAAAGACAATTAAACCAGGTACAAACGCAAACTAAACAAAATTGCTTAAGACAGCAAAGAAAACATCAACTACTCAAAGTTCTGTGATACAGAAATGGACAAAATGAGAAACAACAAATAAGGTATATATGATTTGAAACTTGCGAAATGAAATAAATTGAATTATCTTGTTACCTCGTTATCTCCGCTTGAGAACAAGTCGAAAGAGCCCTGTAAAACCACTGGAGAATGGCAGCACTTCACTTCTTATGGAACCCTTCAAACACCACAAAAAACAAACACGAGAAAGGAAACCAAGAAATAAAGTAAGAAAAGCTTAAAGGCAACAAAATAGCTAAACCAAAGGGAATCACAGAGGCAAAACAGAAAAGAGTCCAACAAAGACAATCAACAAATTAAAACACTCAAGAAAAAGAAGCACAAGCAGAAAGGAACCTAAGAAGAGGTCTATAACAGATTTCAAAAACCAAAATCTAGATGAACAAACAATGTTTGGTCCAGAATTTATACCAAATGATTTGCAACACAGTTAATTCTGAAATTTGGATGAGAAAAACTACACTCAAAGATGAAAAAATTGGAACAAATTTGATGCCAAAAGACACATTAAGCACAGAGAAATAAAATATACAAAATACGCACAACGTCAACAACAATGAGTGAAAACGGAAAACTATGTGGAACAGTGATCACCAAACATGTAAGAATTATGGTAATGTTGAAACAACAAATTTTAAGCTGAAAATTTTATTGTCTATGATGAACTCAATGTACAATATGCCACAAATTTGAAGGCAAACGGAGTGGCACTCACTGAGAAATAAATCAACTAAGCACAACCAGTGTGGAACACAATATAAACTTGATTTAGAACAGGCAAGTAGATTTGTACTATTTATGGTAATTTTTTTTATAACGAACTTCAAGTTGGAAATTTAGCCAGTTCAAGAAAACAAATCAAACCACATATGAGAATATTTTAAAGTCAAAACACTAAGGGAGTTCGGTGCAACAAATTCAACATCGAGAGTAAAACTAGTAACTAAACAAATTGCTCACACAACAAAACGTCTTGACTTTTTCAATTTATAACTTTTTTTTAGGTGAAACTAGGACGTGCCTTTTTTTTTTTACTAAGATATGGAAACATAACAATGGTGTTACACACGAAATTTCAGAAAATATGGATTGAAATTGTGATCAAGATAAATTGCGCAAATCCAAGAGCTAGTATGAAATTCTGGACAAAAACTCACACATAGAAGATACAACAAAAACATAGAGTGAAAGATGACATGAAGAAGCAAGAATGTAACGTGACAAGAGACATGCAAGGTGTGGAAAACCTAAAACAACACCTAAGAGAAGACAAAACAAGAGTGCACACGCCAAACACCAAGAACACACATGCAGAAAGACAAAAACAACAAGAATTGACCATAACCGTGAAAAACAGTGATAGTGGACAAGAGAACGTGTTTGATGAAAGATTTAAAACAAATGAACCCTTTAACACTATAAGAAAATCATAAAATAAAAACCAATTTTTAGAGACCAAAATAATTAGTTGCAATAGTAACTAAATTAGTGACCATTTTATAAACTAAAAAAATTTAGTTTCTAAATTAGTTTCTATTATTGTTAAATAGTTTCTAAATTGGTATCTAATTAACAACCAAGGTTTTTGCTACCTGTTCCTGCTAGGGAAATGGGACCTAGAGAATTGTTGAAGTCTTCTTCTCCTTCCTTCGGTCGGGCAGGTGGCTGGGTGATGAACTAGGATCCTTCTCTTCCTTCTGCTTATCCTTCGGCACTCGGGACTCGGTTGTCGGGTGAACACCGGATGGTGGGGGTACCTGCGAAGGCACTCCGACGCTCAAGTCAGTAAAGCGGGTGGTTAGTTCTCAGGTAGGTGAACAGTAATAATGACATACCTTACTCCTTGAAATGCGTGCTATTTATATTATTCTAGTGGGCCTACCTTGTTGGGCCCGTTTATCGAGGTGGATACCGCTTAGGGTTGCATTACCTAATTCTTGGTGATGGATTAGCTTCACTGATCTTGGTTTGAGCGTTAATTGTAATGGGGTTCGGCCATCGGCCAAATTCTCAGGGTGAGGATCGGCCATCGGCCAAATACCCGTGGCCTTCGGCCGTCTCAGTTGAGTCTTCAACGGTCTCGGTCTCTCGGCCAAGTCTACAAAAGGTCTCGGACTCTCGGTCTTTCGGCCAAGTCTCCAAGGGGTCTCAGCCTTCGGTCATTCGGGCAGATTGACTGGGCATCGGGCAGCCAGGTGGGTCCCAGTCTCGCCCGGTACCGGTACACTTGCCCCCCAGGCTCAAGGGCAGATGTGTCAGATATGTCCGATGAGTCTTTGATGATGGGAGTCGGTCGGTCTCCCTTGGTCGCGCGGGCGTTTCATTTCTCGAGGTACGACATGACTAGGCGGCGTGACGTGACTTCAGACGGCGCGACATGACGTGCATTGATGAGGGGTTTTTTGGGCGGGGGAGTTCGTGGGCCGTTAGATCTACAAGATCTAACGGTGGAGATTGGTTTGACGTTTCGCATTCCGAGGCCCATGGGCCCTATAAATAGGGGTCTACCAGCGTCGAGGTCCCTCATTTGCATTCGTGAGTTTTTTCTTGGCAGCCGAGTGATCCTTCGCCCACTGCTGAGATCCGAGCGACTTCTCGCCCATTCTTACTAGGTTCGGTCTCGTCCATTTATTTACAAGGTTAGTGATGTCGACCGTGTCTCGGCCAACGTCTTCTTCGTCCAGCCATTCTTCTCCTTCTCTCGGTCGCCCTCCCCGTTTTGAAAAGTCGTCGTCATCTTCCTCTTCCTCTTTTTCCTCTTCTTCCACCTCCTCTGCCGAGCCTACCTCGGTTGGGGTGGCCGAGGTGTCGCCCCGGGTAGAGGTTGTAAGGGGGGATGTCTCGGCCAACGCTATTGATCGATCAGATTCTCTTCTGATGGATATCCCGGCTGATGTTGTTGGTCAGTCGGGCTCTCCCCTGGCGGCTATTCCTTTGGAGGATCTTAGCTGGGTGGATCCTCGAGTGGTTGAGATCTCGTCCCTCTATGGGACCGAGTTGCCTGTGGCCAAGTTCTTGGCCCGTCATCCGATCTTAAAGGCGGAAGAGTACTCGAGTTACTTCGACGTCTTGCCTTGTGGGGTGGCCGAAAGCGTGTGTATGGGGCGGCCAGGTGTTGGTCCCCCATTTTTTTATATGTATGCCTGTTTTTTCAAAGACCTTTATGTTTCTCTCCCTTTTGATGAGTTTACGATGGGCGTCCTTCGGACGCTTAACGTGGCTCCTACCCAGGTTCACCCGAATACCTGGGCGTCCCTTCAGGCCTTTCGCCTGTTGTGTGATGTTATGCGCCTTCATCCCTCCCCCTCTTGTTTCCTTTCGTATTATAAGTCTCACCCCGCCCAAAAGGCTGCTTGGCATTCTTTGGCCGGGCGGCCTGGTTTGGTGTTGTTTGACTCCTTCGCCCTCTCGTATAAACGTTTCAAAGAGAGGTTTGTGAAGGTCGTCATTCGTCCCGAGGCGACCCCCTTCTTTTTTTACTCGGCCGACCGAGGGTGAGGACGAGTTGGGGGTTCTTGCCCTTTTTGACGCCTTACCGAGGAAGCTTCCATGCCGGGGGCTGATCGGCGCGTATACCAAGTCTGCGCGATGGGCGGCCGTGAGGGGTATGTGTTTAGGCTTGTTTAGGGCGGTCGGTCTCTTTTGACTTGCGTGTGATCTAACTTGTTTATTGTTTTGCAGAAATCATGGTTAACGAACGACCGACGGTCGTTAGTGTACTCGACAAGCACCGCCAAAAAGCGGCCGAACGCAAGGGCCGTCGGAATTTAGAAGTGATCCCTCCGCCGAGCGATACAGGGGCGGCTGGTTCTTCTCATAAGTCCAAGGGGCCGGCCGGCCCCACCCACAGGTCCAAGAAACGTCCGAGGGACGTTAGCAACATTGCCACCACCACCCGCTCTCCCGGGTCTATGCCGACGCCCCCTCCTTCTCGACGAGTGACAGCCGAGACAGTGACAAGCTCGCCCGGTCCTTTCGTGTGCGGGGCAGCCGGGCCATCGGAAGTTGACGCTCGGGCGGCGCCCACCCCTTTCGACCTCTTGGGGGGTGGGTATCGATTTTCTCGAAGAGTTCGCGTCACTCTTCCAGATGAGGCCCGAGACTCCCTTCAAGACGTCTCCCCCTCGGACCTCCTAAAGAGTGGCTTTGAATTGATGTGCCGCTTGGTCGTCCTCTTTCAGAGTGGGCTTGTTGGCCGAGAGCGTCAGGCCGAGGAGGTGTCGGCCTTGGAGCACAAGCTGTCCGAGGCCAATCATGACTTGGAGCAATCTTTGGCTGCCAACACCAATCTATCGGCCCTGATTGCCACGGAGGCGGCCGAGAAGGAGTTGGCGCAAAAGGAGGCGGCCGAGGCGAGGCGGCAGCTGGAGGTCGAGAGGTTGAGGGCGGCTGCTGAAATTGCTAAATTGAAGGAGCTGGTCGAGGAGAGGGATAAGCAGCTCTCTGCCTCGGCCACTGAGATGGCCGCCCTTCAACTTGCCAAGGAGCAAGCTGAGGCCGAGCTTGATGAAAACTATGAAGAGGCCGAGGAATTGTTGAAATAGTGCTTCGAAAGGGCTGTGCGTCAAGCGCATGTGCTTTATGGCGGACCGCCGGCCACTGGTGAGTTTGACCTTGATTGTGAGGTCTACCAGGGTCGATTGATGCCAAGTGCTGAAGTGGCCGCCTTAAATGCTCAAGAAACTGAACCGGTCGGGACCGAGGAGGGGGAGGCCGAGGTTCGGGGTAAGGAGGTCGAGGCTGAGGAGGGTGGATGCATTAATATCCAGGATTAGGTTTGCCTTTGGCCGGGTTGTGGCCTTTTCCTTTTTTAGCATCTTCCGAGGCCGGGGCGTGGCCTTCTTATTTTGTGTTTTTGATGTATCGCCCGGTGCTTTTTTCATTTTTATCAATATATCGTCCATCTTTTCTTTTATCAGAGTTTGGCATGAAATTTGAGAAGTTTAAACAGTCGGCCAACCATTCGTTCGGGCGACGGCCATAAATTTTTGTTAATTCTAGCAAGTAAAATGTGGGCGATCGGCCATAAAATTGGGAATGTTAAATTCGAGCAACCAAAATATGGGCGATCGGCCATAAAATTGCGAATGTTAAATTCGAGCAAGTAAAATGTGGGCGATCGGCCATAAAATTGCGAATGTCAAATTCGAGCAAGTAAAATGTGGGCGATCGGCCATAAAATTGCGAACGTTAAATTCGAGCAATCAAAATATCGGCGATCGGCCATAAAATTGCGAATGTTAAATTCGAGCAAGTAAAATATGGGCGATCAGCCACTATTTGTGAATGTTGGATTCGAGCGCGTGAAATGTGGGCGACCGGCCACTATTAGCGAATGTTGGATTCGAGCGCGTGAAATGTGGGCGATCGGCCACTATTAGCGCATGTTGGATTCGAGCGCGTAAAATGTGGGCGATCGGCCACTATTAGCGAATGTTGGATTCGAGCGCGTAAAATGTGGGCGATCGGCAGGCCGACACTTGCGATGTTATTCGAGCAAGTGGGCCTTCGGTGGGCCGGCACTTGCGATGTTAACCGAGCAAGTGGGCGTTCGATGGGCCGGCACTTACGATGTTAACCGAGCAAGTGGGCGTTCGGTGGGCCGGCACTTGCGATGTTAATCGAGCAAGTGGGCGTTCGGTAGAATATTTCTAACACTTTGATGAAAACGCCTCGTTAAAACCTCCCTGGTTAGGTGAGGAAAGAGTGAGTATTTTTATTGATTTTAGCTGTAATAGAACTTGAGGTGCGTGGCATTCCACGTCCTCGGTACAATTTTTCCTGAAAGCCATTCTAGATGATAGGCTCCTCCTTGTGCGACTTCTTGGATTCGGAAAGGCCCCTCCCAGTTGGATGAGAATTTCCCTTCATTTTTTCTGGCGTCGCTACGCATTCTCTAGACGAGATCACCCTTCTGGAAACATCTCGGCCGGACTTTGGTGTTGTACCGTCTGGACGCCCGGGCTTTGCAGGCAGCCTCCCGAATCTTGCTTTTGTCACGCATCTCACTTACCAGGTCGAGGTTGACCGCTAGGCTTTCCTCGTTTAGGGTGAGATCGAACATCTGCCGTCGTATGGTGGGCTCGGCCACCTCAACTGGGATCATTGCCTCGGTTCCGTACGTCAGGCTGTAGGGTGTCTCCTGTGTGGTAGTTTGGGGGGTGCACCTGTACGCCCAAAGTACCTCGATCAGCTCCTCGGTCCATCGGCCCTTTGCTTTACCCAAACGCTTTTTCAGTTTGTTGAGTATGACCTTGTTGGCGGCCTCGGCCTGCCCATTGGTTTGTGGGTGCTCCACCGAGGCCGTGATGGACTTGATGCCGAGGTCGTCATAGAAGGACTGTAGGCCTCGGTCGATGAACTGTCGGCCATTGTCAGTTATTATTGTGTGCGGGACGCCGAATCGGCAGACTATGCTCCTCCATACAAAGTTTTGTACATTCTTCGCCGAGATGGAGGCGAGGGGCTCGGCCTCGATCCATTTGGTGAAGTAGTCCACTCCCACCAGGAGGAATTTGGTCTGCCCCTTCCCTGGGGAGAATGGACCAATAATGTCCATCCCCCACATGGCGAACGGCCACGGGGAGATGATACTGTGTAGTTCTTCCGGCCTGGTGTGGAGGAGGGGGCCGAATTCTTGGCACTTGGCACATTTCTTTACGTATTCAGCACAGTCGCCCTGTACGGTCGGCCAGTAGTAGCCGGCTCTCAAGATCTTGGCGGCCATAGTCCTCGCCCCGGCGTGATTTCCGCAGACTCCTTCGTGGATTTCGGCCAGGATGTACTCGACCCTTTTGCTGGTTATGCATTTTAGCAGGGGGTTGAGTAGCCTCTCCGATACAAATCTTTGTTGATCATGGTGTACCGGGCGCATTGTTGCTTCATCACCTTCTCTTGGTTGGCCGTGCACGTGCCGTCCGTCAGGTATCGGATGACGGGTGTCATCCAATTGTCGGCCTCAGCCTCTTCTTCTTCTACAGCTAGACACTCGGCCTCGGCCTCCGTCACACTCGGGTGTCTCAGCCATATTTGTATGACCGATCTCTGATGGCTCTTCTTCTTGGTGACCGAGAGCTTGGACAGGATGTCGGCCCTCTTGTTGTCCTCCCTCGGTATGTGTTGCAAGGGTGCTTTGTTGAAGCGGACGATACTGTTTTTGGCCGCGTGGTAGTATTGCTGCAGCAAAGGTTCTTTAACCTCGAAACCTCCATTGATTTGGCCGACCATCACCTGGGAGTCGCTTTTGCATGTGACCTCGCGCGCTCTCATGTCATAGGCTAGGTTCAGCCCGGCCAGCAGGGCTTCGTATTCGGCTTGATTGTTGGTCGCCCGAAATCCGAACTGGAGGGCTTGTTCCAAGAGGAGGTCGCCCGGCCCCTCCAGGACGACTCCCGCTCCACAGGCTGTTTTATTTGAGGAGCCGTCCACGTAGAGAGTCCAATCGCCTGAGAGGGTGGGCAGTGGTGTCAGCTCGGCCGAGAAGTCGGCCAAGCATTGAGACTTGATGGCACCCCTCGGCTCATAACGTATGTCGAACTCGGAGAGTTCGACCGACATCCTATCATCCTCCCTACAAGGTTCGGTTTAGATAAAATTTTAAAAATAGGGTAGTCGGTTCTTACAGTTATGGAGTGATTTTGGAAGTAGGGACGCATCCGTCTTGCCGTGAGGAGGAGTGCGAGAGCCACCTTCTCAATCATTTGATATCGGGTCTCGACCGAGTGGAGGGTTCGGCTGACAAAGTATATGGGTCGCTCCTCGCCCTCGGCTTCCTGCATTAGGGCAGCGCTGACTGCTTCTTCCGAGACTGCTAGATATACCAGGATTGGGACGTCGGGTCTCGGCTTCTGGATGACGGCGGGGGATGTGAGGAACTCCTTGAATTTTTTGAAGATTTCCTCGCATTGGTCGTCCCAGATGAATTTTTTGCCTTTTCGGTGCAGCTGAACGATCGGCCTCGTCCTCTCGGCCAGGCGGGGGACAAATCGAGAGAGGGCGGTCAGCCGCCCAAGGAGTTGTTGTACCTCTTTCACGGTGTTCGGGCTTCTCATGTTGAGTATGGCCTGACATTTGTCGGGGTTGGCCTCTATCCCTCGGTGGGTGAGCATGAAGCCTAGGAACTTTCCTCCCTCCACCCCGAAAGTACATATTTCGGGGTTGAGTTTCATGTTGACTCCCCTTAGAGCCTTGAAGACCTCGTCCAGATCCTTCAGATGTTGCTCGAACGAGTCAGATTTCACGACTATGTCGTCCACATAGACTTCTACCGCCCGGCCTATCAGACCCTTGAAAACTTTGTCCATGAGACGCTGGTAGGTCGCCCCGGCGTTCTTGAGGCCGAACGGCATGACCTCATAGTAGTAGTTGGCATCGGCCGTCATGAAGGCCGTCTTCTCCTTGTCCCGCGGGTGCATGCTTATCTGGTTATAGCCAGAGTAAGCGTCCAGGAAGCTCATAATTTTGTGGTCGGCCGCCCCATCCACCAGGCGGTCAATGTTCGGGAGGGGGTAGGTGTCCTTCGGGCATGCACTGTTGATGTTTCTGTAGTCGACGCACATCCTCCAGTTACCGTTAGGCTTGGTAACCATGACGACGTTGGCCAGCCATGTCGTGTATCGGGCCTCCCTTATGAATCCGGCCGACAGGAGCTTGCCGGCCTCCTCCTTCGCCGCGAGTCGTTTTTCGTCGCCCAAGTCCCTCTTCTTTTGGGAGATCGGACGGGCCTCCTTGAATATGGACAACCGATGGGTGATGACGTCCGGGCTTACTTCCGGCATGTCGGCCGGCGTCCATGCGAACATGTCGACATTCTTTTTTAGCGCGGTGTGCATGATAAGTTCCTCGATAACGGCGGAGATGCCCAGCCTGGATAAGTTCCTCGATCTTGTCCTTAAGGGCCTGACACTCGTCGGTCGAGTGTCCGGTGTTTTGGTGGTACCGACACTGCTTCCTCCGGTCGGCATTATTTGGGCTGGCCACCTTCCTTGGGGGAGGGATCAACTCGGCGCTGAGGGCCTCGTCCAAGATCCTCCCTCTCTCAGCCGTCAATGGCGTGTATCTCGAGAATCGAATCGGTCGGTCTCGATTCTCCCGTCGCCGATCAGTTCTCTGTGTCGGCCGCGCCTGGCGGTCCTTTTCTTCCTTCCTCTCTCCGCCGGCCTCGGCACGGGCCTGGTTGCGGAACTCTCTTAGTTCCTCCAGCTGCATGTACTTAGCGGCTCTCTTTCTCAGCTCGTCCAGGCTGTTGGCCGGCTGCATGCATAGGTTGTCGGCAAAGGGCCCCGGGCGCAGGGCTGTCAGCATGTGGTGCATGGCGACGTCCGGACTCAGATTTCGGATGCTCATCGCTACTTTACTGAACCTATCCACGAAGGCTCTCAGCGACTCTCCCTTCTCCTGGCGGATGCCTACCAGGGCGATTGAGGTCAGATGGTGCGGCCGGCTGGTTGCGAACTGTGTTTCGAACTTTGCGACGAGCGTGACAAAGCTGTCTATGGAGTTGGGTGAGAGCTTGGTGAACCAACTAAGGGCCGCACCCTTCAAGGATGTGGGGAACACTCGGCACAAGACGGCGTCGTCCGAGGTGTAGAGGCTCATATGGGTGGTGTAGGCGTCCATATACTCGTCCGGGTCGGTCGACCCGTCGTATCGGTCTCGGTTGAAACCCTTCCACTTCTCAGGAAGTGGGACTTCGATGATGTTGTTTGTAAAGGGGTGACGGCGGTTCGGGTCGGCCGTCAGGGTCGTCCGAGTGGATCTGATTAGGCACGACTCGTCGCCCATTTCAGTCTCGCGGGGAGGGGGTCGGCCTCTCGTCCCCTCGGCCACATCTGGGTTGGGGGGAGAGGTGTAGGACTTGCCGACCACGTTCGTCGGTATGACAGAGGGTCCTCCCTCCCCCAGCTTCTTTCTCATATCCTCGTTCTCCCTGCGGAGAACTTGCAGCTCTTGCTCATTTCTCTGAGCGGCCTCCTCGGCCTTTCTTCGCATCTCGACCATCTCCCGCTGGAGAGACAGCAGCAGCATTGTTTGGTCGGCTTCAGTCATTCTTTCCATGCTTCTTGTCAAAACCATCTACTTTTTTGCTTCAGCTAGTTTCCCTCGGCCCCACGGTGGGCGCCAATTGTTCCTGCTAGGGAGATGGGACCTAGAGAACTGTTGAAGTCTTCTTCTCCTTCCTTCGGTCGGGCAGGTGGCTGGGTGATGAACTGGGATCCTTCTCTTCCTTCTGCTTATCCTTCGGCACTCGGGACTTGGTTGTCGGGTGAACACCGAATGGTGGGGGTACCTGCGAAGGCACTCCGACGCTCAAGTCAGTAAAGCGGGTGGTTAGTTCTCAGGTAGGTGAACAGTAATAATGACATACCTTACTCCTTGAAATGCGTGCTATTTATATTATTCTAGTGGGCCTACCTTGTTGGGCCCGTTTATCGAGGTGGATACCGCTTAGGGTTGCATTACCTAATTCTTGGTGATGGATTAGCTTCACTGATCTTGGTTTGAGCGTTAATTGTAATGGGGTTCGGCCATCGGCCAAATTCTCAGGGTGAGGATCGGCCATCGGCCAAATACCCGTGGCCTTCGGCCGTCTCAGTTGAGTCTTCAACGGTCTCGGTCTCTCGGCCAAGTCTACAAAAGGTCTCGGACTCTCGGTCTTTCGGCCAAGTCTCCAAGGGGTCTCAGCCTTCGGTCATTCGGGCAGATTGACTGGGCATCGGGCAGCCAGGTGGGTCCCAGTCTCGCCCGGTACCGGTACACTACCAAATTTAAAAACTAAATAATTGGTAGTTAAAAATTTGGTTGTTAATTAGATACCAATTTAGAAACTATTTAATAATAATAAAAACTAATTTAGAAACCAATTATTTTTTTAGTTTCTAAAATAGTCTCTAAAAATTGGTTTCTATTTCATGATTTTCTTGTAGTGTAAATTGTTTAGAAGTGAGATTAAACGGAGGAACAACCAAAGAAACACAAAATGCACTGATTAAAAAGAAGAAAACAACAAGAACAAAACAAAACTGAAAAGAAACAAGAAGTTGAGCAGCAAAATTGAAAACAAAGTGTTTGATGAATGTGTGAACGAAAACAAAAGGCTGAAAACTGAATTTAATCGGTGAAAAACAAATACAAACTGTCGAAAACAAGATTCAATCGGAGGAAACAAGAAATAAACTATGGAAACACAAGAAAAATTGATAAAACAGCCAAGAACAAGTATGAACAGTGAAGAACAACACTTGACAGAGAAAAAATAAATTGGAAGAATGTACTTAGCTTGGCTTGAGGATCTTAGGTGCTCTGATCCACCTGATGTGAACCATGGTTCATACTTGTGAGGATAGAAGAAAGAGATGCAGCGGATAATGTGATTAAGAATGGAGGAAGCCGAATAAATGATAAATGTTGGCAATGGTGAGTGTGTGAAGAGGAAGTTGGTGAGCCAACCTTCCAAGTGTCTATTGGCCTTCTAGGCTTGTAAACAAGAGTCTTGAGAGAGAATGAATTTTGTATTCAGAATCTTCATTCACAATTATATCAAATCTAATTACACAATGTATATGCAATATATATAAGCAAACAAGATAGCATGTGCCGCAACCCTGTTTTATCACTTTTTCTTGTACTTGTTCTTGGCTATTTTATCACTTTTTCTTGTGTTTCCACCGTAACACTGTTTTCAGTTCTGCTTCTCAACCTCTTGTTTCTTTTCTGTTTTGTTTTATTGTTGTTTTATTCTTTTTAATCGGTGCATTATGTGTTCCTCTGTTTAATCTCACTTGTAAACAATTTAAACGGTTCATTTGCTTTGAATCTTTCATCAAACACATTCTCTTGTCCATGGTCACTGTTTTTCATGGTTGCAGTCAATCCTTGTTGTTTTTGTCTTTCTGCTTGTGTGTTCTTGTTGTTTGGCGTGTTCACTCTTATTTTGTCTTCTCTTAGGTGCTGTTTTAGGTTTTCCATACCTTGCATATGTCTCTTGTCACGTTACATTCTTGCTTCTTCATGTTATCTTTCACTCTATGTTGTTGATGTATCTTCTATGTGTGAGTTTTTGTCCAGAATTTCATACTAGCTCTTGGATTTGTGCAATTTATCTTGATCACAGTTTGCATCCATATTTTCTGAAATTTCTTGTGTAACACCATTGTTATGTTACCATATCTTAGTCAAAAAGGCACGTCCTAGTTCACCTAAAAAAAAGTTATAAATTGAGAAAACCAGGACGTTTGCTGTGTGAGAATTTTGTTCAGTACCAGTTTGATCGGTGTTGAATTTGTTGCACCTAACTCCCTTGGTGTTTTGACATGAAAATATTCTCATATGTGTTTGACATGTTTTCTTGAACTGGTTAAATTTTTAGCTTCAAGTTCGTTATAAAAAAAATTACCATAAATAGTACAAATCAACTTGCCTGTTCTAAATCAGGTTTATATTGTGTTTCCACACTGATTGTGCTTAGTTGATTTATTTCTCAGTGTGTGCCTCTCCGTTTGCCTTCAAATTTGTCGCATATTGTACATCACTTAGTTCATCATAGATCATCAAAATTTCAGCTTAAAAATTGTTGTTTCAACATTACCATAATTGTTACATGTTTGGTGATCAGTATTCCACATAGTTTCCGTTTTCACTCATTGTTGTTGACGCTGTGCGCATTTTGTATCTTTTATTTCTCTGTGCTTACTGCGTCTTTTGGCATCAAATTTGTGCCATTTTCTTCATCTTTGTGTATAGTTTTTCTCATCCAAATTTCAGAGAATTAATTGTGTTGCAAATCATTTTGTATAAATTTTGGACCAAACACTGCTTGTTCGTCTAGTTTTCTTTGCTGTCTTAAGCAATTTTGTTTAGTTTGCGTTTGTACCTGCTTTAATTTTCTTTTAAACATCAGATACAGTTCTTGTCTGCATTCATGACAATTCTCTTGTTCAATGTTAGGCAGCATGCTCATGCATTTTTGGTTCTTTGCCTTCTTTCATTCTTCTTTTATTTTCTTATATTGGTAGGTCTCTATGGTACAGTAGGTGTGGTAATTGTGCATTTAGCTTCACCCTTTCTTTGGGTTTCTAGAAGCATTTGCATACTTAAATTTGATTTTGTTGTTTTATGTTCTACTATGCTCTTTTGACACAGTTTATACTTCCTTCAGGTGGTAAGTTGTTCTCTATACAGGTTATTTCCATTTTTTTTCTTTACTTTACTTTTTTTCTGCTTCGTGTTTTTTTTTCTAATGGATTCTCTTTTTCAGGCATTGGATAAATGGACAAGGGATCTTGATGATATTAAATCCTTATGTCATAAACTTCTTTCTCATTCTTCTCCACCATGTTTATCCGAATCTTCTGTTATGACTTCGAAACATGTATCTTTTGCTTATTTGTTAATTAGTTCCTCCACACCCTCTTCGCATGACATATTAATCACTTCTACTCCGTTGCTTATGAATACCTTAGTTTCTTCATCCATTCCTCTGTCTCCATCTCAACGTACTAATCTTTTCCATGCTCGTTGTAAAGTCTTACTTTTCCTATGGATGTCGCACGTATTCTTTTTGGACGTCCTTGTCAATTTGATAATAATGTGTTTCATCACGACACTACTAATACTCTACATTTTCGCCACAATGGCAGAAAACTTACATTTTTTCCGCTTACACCTACCCAGGTAGCTTGTGATCAGTCTACTCTCAAATCAGTTTTTGTTCCTTCTACCCGTCCTTCTCCATCCTCTTTGTCTTCCACTCTGGTACCTGTTATCAACCATTCTCCAGTCCTTCTTCTTCATTGTAAGGATGTTTCTTCAGCTCCTGCATTGTCGTCTCTTCATCAGGATGGTCAACTACTTTTGGATGAATTTTCAAATATTTTTCCTTCTGATCTTACTCAGGGCCTTCTGCCTTTACGTGGAATTGAGCACCAGATTGATTTAATTCCTGGAGCTACTTTTCCTAATCGTCCTGCTTATAGAGCTAATCCTATTGAGACCAAAGAAATTGAACATTAAGTATCTGATCTTTAATGGTTGGATTCAACAAAGCCTTAGCCCGTGTGTTGTTCTTGTTCTTTTGGTTCCTAAGAAAGATGGTTCTTGGTGTATGTGCACAGACTGTCGTGCTATTAATAACATTACTGTTAAATATTGTCATCATATTCCACGGTTGGATGATATGTTGGATGAATTACATGAAGTTGTATGCTTTTCCAAAATTGATATGCACAGTGATTATCATCAAATCCGTATTAAAGTTGATGATGAGTGGAAAACTGCCTTTAAAACTAACTAAGTTTGGTTTGTATGAATGCCTTTTGGACTTACGAATGCTCCTAGTACTTCTATGCGCCTTATGAATCATGTGTTGCGTGATTGTATTGGTCATTTTGTGGTTGTTTATTTTGCTGATATACTTGTTTATAGTTCTACTCTGACTGAACATATTGCCTATCTTCGACATGTTTTCTCTTTCCTTAGGCAACATTCACTTTTTGCTAACCTTAAAAAATGTACATTTTGTTAGGATACACTTATCTTTCTTGGTTTTCTTGTTGGGAAACATGGGGTACAGGTTGATCCTGCTAAGGTCCAAGCTATCAAGGATTGGCCGATTCCAAAAAATATGTTAATGAGGTTCGCAACTTTCATGGTTTTATACTGGGTTTTATCGTCGCTTTGTGCCTAATTTTTCATCCATTGCTGCTCCTCTTAATGATATTGTCAAGAAGGATCATTGGGGTCCTAAACAGGATTCTTCTTTTCATACACTTCAAAATTGTTTAACTCAAGCATCGGTGTTAGCTCTTCCTGATTTAACGTCTACATTTGAAATTGAGTGTGATGCATCTAACACGGGTATTGGAGTTGTTCTTACTCAACATGGTCATCATCTTATTGCTTATTTCAGTAAAAAATTAAAAGGGCTACTCTGAATTATCCTACATATTATCCTACATAAAGAACTTTATGTTCTCATTCGTGCTCTTCATACATGGCAACATTATTTAGTTCCAAGGAGTTCATTATTCACACTGATCATGAATCTTTAAAGTATCTTCGCAGCCAGCATACTCTCAATAAACGTCATGCCAAATGGGTTGAATTTTTGGAGCAATTTCTATATATGTCATTAAACATAAAAAGGGCTCCCAAAATATTGTTGTTGATGGTCTATCCTGTTGTCTTCGCTCCCATTTTTTCCAAATGTCTTCAGAAACCGTTTGATGGATTTTATTTGTCTGGTGGTTATCTTTTCTTTAAAGGACTTCTCTGTATTCCCAGTGGTTCTATTCGTTCCTTACTTATCACTGAAAGTCATCAAGGTGGATTGATGGACCATCATGGAATTCATAAGACTTTTGACATCTTAAAACAAAAATTTTGTTGGCCTCATATGCGAGGAGATGTGCAGAAACATTGTGCTAAGTGCATTTCTTTCCTTCAGGCTAAATCTAAACTTCAGCCTCATGGTCTTTATATGCCTTTACCTGTTGCTCATACACCCTGGACAGACATTAGTATGGATTTCATTCTTGGTTTACCTCTCACACCTCGTGGATTTGATTCTATTTTTGTGGTGGTTGATTGTTTCAGCAAAATGATACATTTTATTCTTTTTCATAAGGTGGATGATGTTACTTATATTGCTAAACATTTTTTTCGTGAGATTATACACTTACATGGTTTACCTGCCACTTTAGTTTCTGATTGTGATGTTAAGTTTCTTAGTCATTTTTGGAAAATTTTGTGGTCCAAATTGGGAACCAAATTAGCTTTTTCTACCACATGCCATCCACATTGTTACGTTGCCTTCTTCATGATCACAAAACCACTTGGGATGAACTGCTTTCTCATATCGAGTTTACCTATAATAGGGTTCTGAATAGTACTACTAATTTGTCTCCTTTTCAGGTGGTTTATGGTTTTAGTCCACGGACTCCTCTGAGTTTATTAAATCTTTTCATTCTCATGTTAAACAACAAATTGATGTTAAACAGCAGAATCTGAAATATGCGGCCAACCGTAATAAAGGTCGACGACACATTGTGTTTAATGTTGGTGATTGGGTTTGGTTACATTTAGCTCTGTTTTCCGTGTTTGAAGGGGATTCAGGATTTTCATAGCAAGAGTGATTGAGAGCCTGCCAGGAGAGTGGTTGAAGCTGTCAATAACAATGTTCATTCGAGTTCATCTGTGAGTGCTTTTTTTGCAGAGAATGAAGCTAATCAAAGGGTTGTGAGTTCTAGTAGTTTATCGTCGAATGAACAAACTTCTAATTTGAAGCTGAGGAGGCAACAAAAGGGAGGAAGAAAATTGGAGTTTGTGTCAATATTACTATTAAATAATACGAATACTAGAGTTATTGAAGAATTGAATAATCCTTTAATAACTCTCTTTTATAATTATCAGTTGTTTCTTTATACAGTTTGGGTATATTTTTAATAATTGAATATCTTTTTAATTATTAGTTGTTTTTTTATAGAGGTAAATAACATTTTTATTTTGTCTTTGTGTGTTATGATTCTAATATTATTTAATTATTGATTATTTCTCTTCTTAGTTAAACTTGTACTCCTTGTATATATTCGGATCATTTGTTTTGATTTCAATAACAAAAAGGAAGAGATTCATTTTCATATCATTTGTCCTCTTTTTACTTTTTTGTTCATCGTTCTCTTTTATTCATTTCTGTTCTCGAGATTTTGATGGTTTTCGGCTCTTCAGGATTTTATGCTATCGCAAGTGTTTATTCTCTGAAAAAGCTACTGAAGAAGTAATTTCATTTAGACTTTGTTGGGCCATCGTCAATGTGTGCCATAGTCATGAGGTTGATTCTTATGAAAGTTTTATTAACCATGCTACCATCCTTCGTGAAAACTCTGGCTTGCGTAGAAATTTTAAAATTGAACAATTGGTTCTGACTATAACTTGATGATTTTGAAAATATGATCGAATTCACCTTGCAGTGTATATTAGAGCGAGATTAATGGATACCTTGTTTCTGCACAGTGTTCGGTTACGAAGTATATCGGCTTCTGTTATGAAAACTCTTGGATTAAGGTTGCTCCAATTACTTTGGATGAAGTTTTCGAGTAAACTATGATTAGCTTACATAAAACTGGTTTTGCGAGAATGGGTGGCGCCGCCAACACTTTCTGTAACATTGAAAAAAATTGTTCACGATATTCATTCCATTTAAAGGCCTTCGCTTTTCTCAACAACTTGATAATTGGTTTGGTTCTTTCAGAAAAAATGTTACTAAATTTTTTAATAACCTGTTTTAATAAAAATGTCACCTTTCTTTAAAATTGTTATTAAAAGTGTTTAGTAATATTTGTTTTCAATAAAGATAACATTATAAAAATATTATTAAAAAAAATGTAATATTTTGTAATATTTTAACAAATTTTATTAAATTGTTTAATAAAAAAATGTACAAATGTTACTATTTTCTAATCACTGTTCTATAATATTGTAACCTACTTATTATTGTTGTTAACAAAAAATTGCCACAACTCTTTCAACAAAAGATACCAAAACAACATAATTATCAGTTTTGCGGTCCTCAATTTATTTTTTACCCAAATTCTTCTTTCTAAGTGAAAATCAAATGTTTTCATCACAATCTAATACTTATAATCTAATACTTATGCATATATTTTTTATTTTTTTATTAACAATGAATAAATTAAATTAAGAGATACTTCAGAAATATTTTGGATACTTCAGTTATGCATGTGTTAGATTACCAAATTCTTCTTTACTTTCAACTTACCTTATTTATCACGAAATTAGGCATTTCAGTGTTGAATAATCAGTTGTGACTTCTCATATGACTGGAACATATGCACCAAAAATAATTTCATGTCTATGTTATTGTAATCAAAATGAAGCCTATAATTGGTTTGCGATAGAAAGAGCGGCCACAAGCCTATAAATGATTTACTTGTCCCTCTCATAAAACAACAACTTTATTCTTAAATATAAGATAAAAATTCTATTACTTTCATAAGACATTTGAAGATACTAACAACCAATATATCTACTATGGAGGTTTGCTGGTAACAAGCAATTTATCACTATTGATATCTTGTCCTTAGCTCAACTGAACGTTTGATTTTGGATAACTTTTAAAGTCTCTTCAGCTTGCTTCTCATTTTCATATTGGTGTCTCGACTCCTTGATTTGTATGCAATCAATTAAAAATAAATGATTTTTTATAAGTTGGTCAGGTGTATGCTTTGCGGTTTGTGAGGGGAGTTTGTCTCTGTTAGATGGGTTGAATGACAAATGTTAAAAATGTATAAGAGTCTGACCACTCCTGAAGTGGTCTATATTTATTTTTTTTCTTGATAAAAAAACAAACAATATATCAAATATTCTCCTTCCCATTAAGCTCCCAAAGCAAAACAAGTGTAGAGCAATATGCAAGAAGAATGATATTGTTGTCATCAAATATACAATGAACATACAAAATATAGTGTGATAAAAAGTATAAAAAATTTGATTACCTAATTATCAATTGAAATTTGTCTGCTATTTATTGATCTATATTCAAGTTAGTCCTATCAAAATGAATTTTTGTTTTACATTCCATTCTTCCTATTTGTTTCCTTTGTACATCACTAATTTCTCTACTTGTATTACATAGAGGTTATTGACAAACAATTCAAACAATGAAACAAAACAAAGGAAACAAAATACTATTATAGAATCAACAATAAACAAAGAATTCTTATAAATGAAAACTATGATCTTATAATAAATTACACCAACAGTTTTTTATTTACTGATGTATTGAAATAAGGTTTTTTTTTTCTTATTCAAATGTCAATCAATATTAAATTACTTAAAATTGAAAAAAAAAAGACTTAGACTTACTTCATTAGTTCATAGACTTCCACACCCTAACAACCTTTTTATTAATTCATTTTTTAAAATAAAGGTTAATTAATAAATCACTTTAATACTTAAAATTTATCAATTTCTTGAATTTCACCTACTCATTCAAAATTCTTTGAATGAACTTCTTTTCTTTATAATTATTTTCAAATATATCCTTGTAATAATGATCATTATTAGTAATAAATCAAAAGAATAAAATTAGAAACATAGTTTAGAGAAGTAAGATTTACAAGAAGAGTTCAAAGGTAGTGGATGGATATTTGAGTGTCTTAAGTTCTTTTCAAGTGTGACAACTCCAACATTAAGGTCTTTAAGTTAGCATATTATTTAGTGATTGTAATAGGAAATTTGATTGAGTTTTACTCAAGATTAATGGTTAGAGATTCAAACGCCAAATTATATTACATGAGTAGTGAATGTAAACTTCATTTTATAAGTCAATTTTGTGATGTTGAACTAGACATTAATAAACTTTTTAAGATGACATCAGACTTTATTCTAAAGAAACTTTATTCTAATGAGATATGTAGAACTGCGTTTGAAATGCTCAATCTTTTATGCGACGGAATATATTAAAGATTTCACAATAATTAGAAATAAGAACAAATTAATATATATATATATATATATATGAATAAGTACAAATTTCACCTTACAACAACAAACAACAGTAAAATCTTCTTTAAGTTGTCATTATAGTAACCATTTGAAGTTCGAAGATACTCAAGAAATCATATACATCTCATCAACCTCCTTTCTTCTTTAATTTAATTAAATTACAATATAAATATTTTTTTAAAGTTTATTATTTGGTTATTACTAGTTTTCGTTATGTGAAGAAGGATCATGGATGTCTACAATATAGTGACATTTATATTACTAAGAAAATTATAGAACCGCTTTTTAAAATAAAATATTATATTATAATAAAATACTAATTTACTTAAGTGTGAAATGATGGTTTAAAATATCATTTTCACAATGTCGTCTCATTTCAGTAACCAATGATAATGAATGTATTCATATAATATAACAACATCTAAAGGAGCAGTAAAAAATACTTTGGATAAAAGTAATTATTATCTTGATTTTATTCCTGACTTACATAGCACTTTATCATAAATTCTGTGGTTTACAACACACCCAGAATACTTATTCACTAAACTTCAACAGGAAGAAAAAAAAAGAGAAACAAGCAACAAATTACACAATCATTGTCATTCACGTTGGTAACAGAAAATTTATGGAACATAAACGACAATGGGGCTCCTTACCTGATGAGTGCCATCATCCCAAGTCAAAGAAAAAGAATCCAAGTTTGCATTAATGGTTCCTTGAATCCTAACGGTGAAGGACAGGCTCTGACCCACAGATGTGAAGGTCAAAACATTTGGCACTACTTGGATGTTTAAAGAAGATGGATATCCAGATATTATTGCCCTATATGTGGATCTAGCTGATCCAACATTAGTGACAGTTCTACCGTAAGTGACATCGTTGTAACTTGAGCGAGCGGTTGCTAGAGCAAATGATGGGAGGTTAAGGTTGAAAACAGATCCTCTATTTGCTGATGTACAAGTATTCTTATCTCCCGTAATTCTTCGCAACAATACTGTACTATAACCTTGTCCACACAGAAAATTAATATAATCATTCGGACCAAGATCATAAACTAGTCCAGGATTTACTGCCTTCAAAGGATTGATTTGCCCCGCACCGTAAGCAAATTCAGCATCCGAATTAAGTGCAGGATTCAGAGGGGTAGCTGTAAATGATAATCCAACAAATTTGGTCGTAAACATATATATACTTGGCCATTAAGATATACCATAAAATAATTGAACTTAATCTAGTTTTTTCCAACATAAATGTACTTTAGGGTGATAATGCATAAGGTTTTAGGTTATCATATTTAAGGATATGAGTTACTCATGATCTCACAACAAAAATAAAAGTTCCATATCTATATATGTGTAAATGAAATCATACGTGTGTATTCAAATTAAAAACCCCAACAATAACCCAGGTGAGGAAAGAAAAGAAAGAACTAGCCTTTTTAAATTAACCATGAAGGGTTCTTGAATTGTGAGATAAGAAAAGGGAATAAAATGAGTTTAGCATGCACGGATGACAAGGAGGCCATTACCAGTTGTCATCAATGCGGATTTAAGTACAGCAGGAGACCAGCTGGGATGAAATGATTTGACATAAACAGCTGTTGCAGTAACATGAGGGCATGCCATTGAAGTTCCAGATATTATATTCGTATACGATGTTCTCCTATCTCCTTTAACTGAAGAAATAGGAGAAATTGGAGACCATGCAGCCAGAATGTCAACTCCTGGAGCTGCTATATCAGGCTACACCATCAAGAAATAACTTATATATAAGCAAATGAGCTTGAATTGGTTGGATTGATTGTATATTGTACCATGAAGTTACCTTAAGAATGTTTGGAGTGATCCTATTGGGACCTCTTGATGAGAAAGGAGCAATGTAAGGGGCTGCTGAGTCTATTCCTTCGTAACTCTTGGATATGATAGCTGCTGGATTACTACAAATTGGTGACATGACATATAAATTAGTTAATTCAAGACTAATTGAGCAAAATTTTATAGCACTTATGTATGATCTTTATGTGTTGATAAAAATTTTCGTACCTTGTTGACTTTAAATAATTATATACGGATTGTCCATCATTTGCGCTAATGTGCATTGCTGGCAATGCAAATACATATGCGGCAACTAAAGGCAATGTACTGCTGAATATGACACCAGCAGCCCCAGAAGCAAATCCCACACGTTCGGAAGGATAATAGCCATCACATAAAACAATTTTCCCTCTCACCAAAGCTCCATTTAAAGAATTATCAATGCACATACTAAGCAATGGTAATGTTAGAATGGAGTTTTGAATTGTAATAGAAAGATTTGAAACAAATTACCAAATAATAAGGCTAAATTACTTTGCTAATTCCTTTAATTATTTAAAATATTCAATTCCCTTCAGATACTAAAACAAAATAATTAAGTAAAAACTAATTTTTTTAAAAAAATAATTAGTCACTATATTAATTAAATTAATTATTATTTAAAAATTAAACAAATTATTAATATATAAAATAAATTTTATTATTAATAAATAATTTTTAAATTTATACTAATATCATATTTAAAGAATTATTAAAGGTTTACAATTTTATTATATTTAAAAATCAAAACTTGAATTTTTTAAAACTAATTACAATTTATTATAGTGACCTTTTCTACAATGTGTAATTTTTATTTTTTTAAATAAATTATAATATTATTATAGTGATAAATGTTTAAAAAAAATCTTCACTATTTTGTAAAATTAAAATTTTTAATCGTTAGAAAGTGTTAATCATTAATTCAATATTGCTTCTTTAACTGTGTCAACTTGATTAGATGGAAAAGACACATTGAATATTTAAAGATAATTAAGACATGAAGTTGAACCCTTTAAAATAGAGAAACTATATAAAAATTTATAAATAAATAAAGAAAGTAATAAAAGCAATTAAAAAGAGATATTGGTAAATGTTGGTACCTGGATTCGGAACTATTAAATCCAGGAGCTGGTACATCTCCTCCAAAAATTAAAGGGTAACCATTACTCTGTGTAGGAATAAATGTATTCACTGAAACTCCCTGCATATATTGAGAGAAATCTTTTGTTACTTTTTTAATATTTTAAAAAATAAGTAAAAGAATTTAAAGAGATAATTACCTGGATGATCTGGCCATTACCCAGTTTGAGATCAGTGAAAAACTTTCTGTCTATAGTGCTGGCAGCCACAGAAAGGAACCAGGGTGCAAGATTCACCATTGTGTAACGATTTGGACCCAAATTGTCTGCTGTTTTAGAAGTTAATATGCCACTCTTCATTGCATGGTAAGCTCCTATTGCAGATTCATCATCAAAATATTCCAGGTGTTGGACCTTTGTTGGTCCCACTGAAATAGAAATAATATCAACACCATCCGCAATGGCTGCATCATATCCTGCAAGAATGTCAGTATTCATACAACCCGATGTCCAACAAACTTTATACACAGCAATGCGTGCTGATGGAACTCCTCCTCTTGCTATTCCTGACCCAAGCCCAAACAGATTTGCATTGGGAACACGGTTTCCAGCTGCAGTGGATGCACAGTGAGACCCGTGACCAGAAGTATCAGTTGGATTTATGATGTCCTCTGGCTCGAACTGACCCCCAATACGAAAATATCTTGCCCCAATTACTTTGCTACAAACAATTCATAAAGCAAGCATTCATATATAAGTAATTTAATGGTTACTTATATCTTTTAATAATTATTACTTTGAAAATTTTATTACTTAAGTTTAGGTCTATGTGTTTGGATCCAAGTTGATTTACTATTGGCATGAAAATATTTAAAATGTGAGTTTAAAATTTGAAACCGAACATGTTGTTTATGTATGTGTGTTATAGCATGTTATAAGAAACATTACTTACTAATTGCAAGTGAAGTTATCGCATTTTCCCTTCCATTTCTGTGGTGGTGGACCAAAGCCTCCATCAGTAAAGCTACCGGAATTAGCCCAAATTCCACTATCGATTACTCCAACAATTGTGTTACTTTCTACATTTGTTCTTGGGACATTTTCAGGGAAGTTAAGGAAGTCCCAGGACCTTGATGTTTGGACACTGTAGACTCTTTCTGGAATAACAGACACCACACCATCCATTCCTGTCCAACAATTCCAAATTTTCACAAATCATAATTAGAGTTGCACAGAGAATGACAATCATATTAATGTAGGAATATGACAGGAACCAAAACCAAAAATATATTTATGAATAAAGCAAAAAGCTGATGAAAATGTGGTCTGAGCTAATAGACACATATCTGTAATTGGAATATTTGAAGTACTCTGTTTATTAATATATTTTAGTTCTTTTTTTGAAAAAAAAAACTTACCTTTCATTCTTTCTGATTCTTCTTTGGTTAGACTCGCCACAAATCCATTGAAAGTCTTGTAGCGGTGCAGCAAAGTATCTGATGCAAATTTGCTGGATGGATATATATATCATATGGAATTTTAATTAGTTAAAAAAGTTCATATTCTTGATTGATAATAGGTTTAAAATAAAAGAATTGTTCTCTTTTTAGACAATGTTAAACTAAGCCTCAATTGTGAGTGAAAATCTGTTAAAGTGAGTTCTGTAGAAACAATTAAGGGTTATCAACCTGCCCAGAACACTTTGAACCATACTGGTGTGAAATGAATCTGTGATTTCCATGTCCTTTGGATATTCTCCCATGTAGACTATGTAAAGCTGTAGTATGAACAAGATAAATTAAAAAAATAAAACAATTAAAATAATAGTCCCGCTAGGTGAATTTCACGTCGATGCTTAAACATTGAAAATATTATGATGCATAAAATCATTTTTAGGTTAATTTGTTCATTTTGAATATAATCCAAACTCTTTTTTACTTGAAAGTAATCCAATATTTTCTTTAAAAAAATATGCATTATTAGAATTATTTTAAAAAATCATAAAAAATAAAAGCTAAGAGTAATATATGAAAAGATATAACTTCTCACAAATAAAAAGAATGTGAAAATTATTTGAGGAAAAAAAATATAAGTACAAAGTATTGTACAAAAGAGATACTTAGAAATATATGTTTGCAAAAGTATATTTATTTGTTCAGGTTAAACAATATTGAATATGTATTATTTACTTTCCGATCATCTTTAGAAAATGAGGGAGTCAATAGCAGAATGCATGTAAGAATTTGAAGAAGATGCGACAATATTAAAGCCTTCATTTTTCGCTGACAGTAATCTTGATTAAATGATGAATGTGTGTTTTCAAGATCTTTCAACCTGTAAGTAAATTAATTTATTATGTTAAGTATATATTTGAAACACATATCGCATTGCTCATACCCTAAAATTTGATATTGGAAATTGTAAATAGAAGTATAAATTGAGAATGAAAACAGTAACAAAGTAGATTAAGCACAACAAATTTATTTTAATATATATTAGTAAGGTATAACAAAGTGGATTGAGAAGTTATACAATGTACTAAAAAGTTGGTTTTGTGATTTTTTATTTATTTTTAGATAACTGTTATTTTATCAATTCTAGTGGTTGAAGTTGAGTTGAATTGGATAGGTTGGTGAATGTGTTTAATATATTATTTTCTTGAAAATTTATTTTTTCATATATTTTATACATTTTTTTATATAAATGATAAATAAATATAAATCACCTAAGGAATGACTCAACTTTTATACAGAAAATAAGAAGAATATAGGATCTCACTCTCGAGTCTATCCCAAACTTCCAAGAAAAACTACCTACAAATTCTTACCCAAAAATAACTAATGAGATCCGTCATTGGCAACAACCAGGATATATCATTACATCAAATTATAAAATACAAACAAATATAATCAGTTCACTAAACATTAATTAATCTCTAAAAGTAAAGAACCTTTATTTTTATCCTCTTTACAAAAAACACAACATCTTAACATGTCACGAGCACAACAAATAAAAAAAAATATTATTCTAATATAAAAGGCATTTTACACATAAAATTTTAAACTACTGTAAATTTTGTCATTTAATTTAAATTTTAAATGAGATTAACTTTTCACTATGGTTTTAAATTATTACTAAATGGGGTCTTCAAGGCAGCATGTATGCTGAAAAGTTAAATAACTTTGTATTAATTAATTTAAATACGGAATAAATAATAAATATAAAAAAGTATGATACATTCTACTGTTTTAAGTGGTTTTTCAAGTCAAAGCACTGACTGAAATTAATTAGATGGTTTGAAAAAAAAAATCAAATACAATTTGATAAAGTTTGGTTTATGATGATTTATAATTCATTGTATTATGAGGTGAACTTTAAGTCTAACTTAACTTCATAAAATTAGTTCATGAAGTGAGCTTTTACACCCACTTATTTTCTCATCTCTAATCAATATGGGATCTACAACAAAGTGAGTTTTTAGTTTTTAAATTGAGATATAAATGAAATAATAGAATTAGAGCATTGTTATAAATATAGAACCAGAGAACAGAAGCAATAGAAAATTATTAGGAAAAAGAGCTATAAATGAATTATGTAATAAAGATAGGAATAGATGAGAGACATACACAACTTAAGTCGACCGCACATGTTCATCTATCTTGAAGAAAGGATGTGAATACACACTCTGTCTCACCTTTTATAGCCACTACATTCGATGGCTTCATGGTCCACGTTTTGCACAATCAATTTTCAAGGAGAAAAATTAATTTGATTGAATTTTTAAAAGAAAAAACTATACACTCCAATAGAAATTGGAGTTTCATAATATAACTATACTTCTTTATATTAATCCTTTTTTTAAATATTCATTCAGAAGATAATATTTTTAACTGTGTAATGTATTGAATATTTTTTTTCTAAAATATGTTTTAAAAAGATAAAGAAATTTTTTTAACTGTGTAATGTAATTCTTTTAACACATGAAACAAGAATTATTTTTTTAAATAAAATTTTTTATATTAGACATCACTAAGATTTTAGTTAGACTCACAACTTAAATAAAAATAATTATTAAATATTATTAAAAAAAATATGAAGAATTAAACCGAAATACTCACAACTTAAATAAAAATAATCATTAAATATTATTAAAAAAATACAGAAAATTAGACCAAAATCCATATAACTCAATTCTTAATCTAAAATAGCACTTAATTGAAACATTGAGAAACTCAATTTAAGGTTTTTTAAGAATTTACCTATGAAATATTTTAATAATAAAATTTGGTAGAATATTTTAATATTTAGTTATTTTAAATACCTCCTTTAATATTTGCAATACATGAAAGGTAATTTTGTTTTTTTTATAAAGATTGACTACTCGTACTTCTTTTATTTATATTTTCTATTATTGATAAAAAAAATATAAAAGTAGTTTTCACACACTTGGAAGAGGACATTAGGGATAAGTGTTTGAAGTCCGCAAAGCATTGGTTGAGAAGAAATTAAATAAAGATAAAAAGTTTAAATTAATTTCTATAGTTAGAAAAGATAAAAGTGAAAATAATTTTAAAGTTTTTTGAAATGCTGTACAGTTCTTTCTTATTTTTAATTTACTTCAATCAAATTTCTTTAAATTTTATTTTATTTTTTCACTCTTATTTGTACACTTTTCTTTATTTTTATTCATTTTATTTATCTCTTCTTTAACAAAGAGGTATACAAAAATTATGTTATTCTCGTCATTATAAAAAAACCATCAAATTAACTTATGAATAAACATCAAATTTAATTAATCAAATTTGTTTATAAATATTAGTTGAATACTATTAAATTCTAATGTGATAAAAAAAATTAAAAAAACTTTAAAATAATAATATTGAATAAATATTTACATTAGTGGAAGATTAGCATCACTTTAACAATGCTAACTCTTTCTAACTTCTTTTAATAAGTTAATTTATTTATGATGTCAAACTATCATCAGAATTAACTAAAATAGATAAGATTAACATTAGTATAGTTGACACTAAATTTATTTAATTGAATATTTATATTTATTTAAGTTAGTATCAACTTAGTCGGTATGTTATGAATTTGTGTACATTTAAGACAACAAATAAAAATTGTAGATTATTTTTAATCTAAAGGTCCAGATTTAAAGATAATAAATCTCATCACTCCAAAATTTTCTCTCTCACATTCTATATAAACATCCTTATAATCATTTCCTTTATTCACATTCATAAATCTCCTCAGACTCATTTCCTTCATCAACATTCATCTCTTTTATCCACTAATCTCCTTCACTCACACTCATTTTCTTCATCCTCACACATCTAATTCATCCACACTCTTCCCCTTCTTTCTTTCATTCACATTCACGTACTTCATCCACGTTCATCTTATTCCTCCACTGCAATTTTTTTTTATACTTTATTTTGTTGAAAATGGGGGCTCCTCCCAAAAATAAGTCCTTTTCTCTAATTTAGATTCCACACCTAAACATTATTAACCCATTCCCTAGAGTTAGAGAAATTTCCTACTTATTAGCGAACAAAGAAAAGAGCCTCGTGAATCTACATTTCAAGGCCCCAAACTCACCCAGTTGTCATCCCATAAAAGGATTTCTCTCCCATTTCCAACCTCCCAGTTAAAGCAGTCTTCGAACTTCCCTCCCCAATCCTCTGACTTCTAAATCTCCTTCAAAACTTTCCACCAAGAGAAACTTTGTAGTTATTGTCCCTATGCTCTTTCAAGCTTTTCCAACCTCCATACTTAGACTCGATGATCTCCAACCACAGCCCACCCTTGTCTGAACTCAGACGCCAAATCCACTTTCCCAATAAGGTCACATTGAAAAGCCTAATATTGGTAATGCTAAACTCGCCCGCTTCCCGAAACTCGCAGACTTATTCCCAAGCAGCTTAGGCTATCTTCCTCCCTTCAAACCCCACCTCTAAAGAAAATTCCTCTACAGACTCAAGATCTTCTTCATCATAGTAGAAGGCATCTTGAACAAAGAAAGATAAAATAATGGGATAGACGACAAAATAGACTTTATTAAGCAAATCCTCCCTGCCATTGAGACGAATCTACCCTCCCATCTATCAGTCTATTCTTCATCCTCTCAACCACTTCATCCCAAAACACGTCACTCTTATGACACCCTCTACTGGCATCCTCAGGTATTTGAAAGGAGTTTTCATCACGTCACAATTGAGAATTGTCGCAAAACAGAGGATCACAGTCTAATCGACCCCCACCCCGCAAATTATGCTCTTCAAGAAGTTCACCTTTAGACCATAAGCCAACTCGAAACAATTCTGAATAACCTTTATGTTAAACAAACTTTTATAACTTGCTTTATAGAAAAATAAAGTATCATTTGCGTATTGAAGCATGTTCACTTTAATCTTCTTACTCCCGATCTCCAAGCTCTCAACCAAATCTTTCTAAACCGCTTTCCTAGAAACCCTAACAAGGCCTTCAGTTGCTATAAGGAACAAGAACAGGGTCACCTTGCCTCAATCACTTCTTCAAAATAAATTCCTTAACCGGGTTTCCATTTACTATAATTAACAACGACGTTGATTCTAGACAAGATTTAATCCAAGAAATCCACTTTTCACAGAATCTGAGCCTTCCTAACTTATAATAAATAATTTCCCACCTCATGGATTCGTAAGCCTTCTCATAATTCACCTTGAAAAAGACACAACTTTTCTTCTTCCTTTTCATCTCATCTAGAACTTCGTTGGACACAAGAATGTTATCCATTAGCCCCCTTCCTTCAAGGAAAGTAAATTGGCTAAAATCGATGACTTTACTAATCACCTTTTTCAGCCTGAGAGACAAAATCTTTGATACGATTTTGTTCACGCACCCTACCAACGAAATGGGTTTGAAATCACTAAGTTATTGCGAATTATCTGACTTAGTAATCAAACATATAAATGAAGCGTTTTACCCCCTAGGCCATTTACATCTGACACAAAATCATTCATAGCCGATAGAATATCCTCCTTTAGACAGTCGCAACAGAAGTTAAAAGCGTCTGGACCAAGGCTCTTCAAACAAGCACAACTCCAAACTGTAGTTTTAACTTCCTCTTCAGAGAAAGCTCCTACCAACAACGCATTGTCATCACTAGAGATAGAATTAAAACAGTCATTGTCCAACCTGACCTGAGGCCTAGAAACCCCATCGAACTTGGCTTTGAAAAAATCTCTAACATTTGCCTTAACCACCTCTTTATCTTCGCACCACTGATCATTCTCAAGAATGTCATTGATCTCGTTCCTCACTCTCCTCCACTCCACGATCAAATGAAAGAATTTTGTGTTTAGATCGCCTTGTTTCAGCCATTTAAGACGACCTCTTTATTGCAAAACAACTTCTTGTTTGAAAAATTTCCCACTTTGTTTTGCTAACAAGAGTCTCCTCACCTCCCTCTCAGGCTTATCTAGATCACTTTCATAATCTCTTGCATCCAGGTCTTGAATTTTCTTTTGCAGATCTTTCCCTACTTGGTTAACATTTCCGAAAATATCTCTATTCCAGATTTTCAAATCTGATTTCAACTTTTTCATTTTTTTCTTTTAAAACAAGCAACCCTCCACCTTGCACCTCATAGCTATGCCATTTACTGGGAACGGATTTTCTAAACCTACCATCAGTTTGTCAAACATCCAAACTTCTGCTTGTCATTTGAAAACAATTTCTTCTCCACATCGTAATAATCTCTCCTACATTATTAACAACACCATTTTTATTAAAAGTCAATAGTTACATCTATAATCTAGTATCTTAGGGTTTAGGGTTTAGAGTTTACATTAAACATATAAGAATTTATACATACATGAAAAAGTCTATTAAAATAATATAAATAACTTAATTTTTCTTAGATAAATATTGTCCTTTTATTATACATTTATTCATTTAACTTTTAAGTATGAAAGTGTCTTATGTACTACACGCTTGGAAATAAATTTTGAATGAATAAAAGTTTGCAGATAAATTGCAAATCATAATTCTTTATTCCATTATAAATTATATCGTTTTAAACTTTATCCTTTTGAAATATTATTTAGGATAAAAATAATAAAAAATACAATCAAAATTTATTAAAAGTCCTTAAAATCTTTAGATTAAACTTAGTTATTTATAAATTATTTTTAATAAAAATTCAAAGGTAAAAATCTCACAATAAAATTTATAAACATTTTTAAATTTTTAGGTCAATTCATACACAATAATTTATAAATAATTTATAGATAATATGTATGTAATTACCTACTAATCTCGTCTATATTTAATTACATGTGAATGTGGTTGATATGTATGGATGAAATTTATAGATAAATTATGTACAGATGAGATTTATATATAAATATGTGGATGAGATTTGTAGGTAATTATTGACCTCACTTCTTACCTTCTAACCTCATCCATCTAAATAAACAAAAACCCTCGTCTTCACACAAAATCTAATATTCCAACTTATAAGGAAGAACTAAGTGATAGAACTTTAGAACTAAGTGGTAGAACTTTTGCTTCAAATATATCCCCAACATACTATTGCACTCTATCATACCACATTATTTGGATAAATGTATTATAGAAAAACCTTCTTACATACTCTAATTGATCTTGAATACAATTATCTGCGCTATGTGTGAGTTAAAGGAGGAAACATGTCAACATACTTTCATTGAATGTGATGCTGCTCAGAGGGTGTGGGTGTTATGTCTTAGATGGATCGGCATTGTATCGGTCCAGCAGAATACCATCTTATCTCATTTTGAAAGTTTTTACCTACCCCAACTTAGTAGTAGACAAAACCTCTTTTGGAAAGGAGTGTGGGCAACTACAGTGGCATGTATTTGGGAGCAAAGGAATTTCGTTGTCTTTAGACAAGGGAAAGTAGATGTGGAGGAGATTGTTCAGAAAGTCCAGCTTAAATCCTGGCAATGGCTAAAGCACAGGGGCTCCTCTTTTAACTATTCTTTTACAGATTGGGTGCTGAATCCCCTTATCTGCATTAGAAGTTACAAATAAATGGGGAAGGATGTCATGATCGCCGGTCGATGAATTGGCGCTCTCCATATGTGTGTAGTCGGTGGTCGCCAAAGATATGCAAGGTCAACATGATCGCCGGTTGATGAAAAGGCGATCTCCATGCGTGCGTAGTCGGTGGTCGTCGAAGGTATGCAAATGTCAACATGATCGCCGGTCGATGAAGCGGCGTTCTGGTCAACATGATTGCCGGTCGATGAAACGGCGATCTCCTAGCGTGCGTAGTCGGTGGTCGTATGCAAAGGTCAACATGATCGTCGGTCGATGAAACAACGATCTCCATGCGTGCATAGTCGGTGGTCGTTGAAGGTATGCAAAGGTCAACATGATAGCCGGTCGATGAAGGGGCGTTCTCCATAGGTCAACATGATCGCCGATCGAAGAAGCGACGTTCTCCATATGTGTGTAGTCGGTGGTCGCCGAAGTTATGCAAGGTCAACATGATCGCCGGTCAATGAAACGACGATCTCCATGTGAGCGTAGTCGGTGGTCGTCGAAGTTATGCAAAGGTCAACATGATCGTCGGTCGATGAAACGACGATCTCCATGTGTGCGTAGTCGGTGGTCGTTGAAGTTATGCAAAGGTCAACATGATCGCCGGTCGAGGAAGCGGTGTCCTCCGTATGTGTGTAATCGGTGGTCGCCAAAGTTATGCAACGTGCATGGGTAACTCGTCGTATGGCGAGGTGAATGTAGGTGGTCTCGGTTCTGGGTGTTTCGGTAAAGTTGAATATTGCTTTAAGGTAACCTGTTGGTTATATTTTTGGGTTTGGTTTTCTCACTTTAAAGTTGTTCTGCTCCAACCATAAAGGAGAGTTTCTTTTGTGGATGATATAGGAGGTCCACTTCAAGTTACTGTATATGGGTTGGGATACCCCTGAAGTATCCCCTTTAATTTTATTTATTCATTGCTGATAAAAAAAAAACATTTAAGATACCTATTAACCATGCTAGTCCTACATAACACATTCTTATTTTCTATTATATAAAAAAAACCTCCCTAATAACCCCAAATATGACTTCCAATGTACCTTTATACAAACAATTTATATACATCACTACATTCCAGAAAAGAAAATAAAAATAAAGGAAAAAAGAAAACTCAGCGAAACCTTTAAAAATATCGCATATCAACCAAGTATAACATTATTAGAAATTCATTAAATAGAAATTAATTTTATTGATAAAAAATTATTAATTTTTATATTAACTAAATTATATATTATTTTAGAGACTAAAATATATGTTGAATTGTTGGATTCTGAAATAGAATGTAGGGTATGAAAAATATAAAATTAATGTGTATAATGGTTGGAAAATATAAAATATGTGATATTCAAAATTGGTAGTTGGGGTGATTTTAAATATAACATGTGTTAAATTCGATATTATATTCTGTTTTAATTTTTGTGAATTTTGTTCTTTACGATGGCATTGCTCAAGCAATGGATATGCACACAAGAAGATTTAAAAACAAACAAATTTGAAAAAGAAGGTTTGGAAACAAAGATAAAGTTGAATACAAAGCCCATCGTTTATGAAGAAGGCCAGAGTATAGGACACACCAGTCACGTTGAAACCGACGTATACATGCATAATGTTTATGAAAAAAACAAATCCATCTTTTACCGAATACAGCATGAATTTCTATAACATGAATTCCAGTAAATATTAAAAATAGATTTTACAGAATATATCTAAATAAAATTTTGTTTTGATAATAATAAAATATAGCAATGATCAATTATGTAATTAATTAAATTAACTTTCAAAATTGTTTTTGTAAGAAAACAAACACTAAAAAAATTATTAAATAAAAAATAATTTTAGATATCAAAATAATTAGTTATTATGTAATTAAATTAGAGAACATTTTACAAAATAAAAAAATTATTGGTATTCGGAGTAGTTTCTATTATTAATAAAAAATTATAAAATAATTTATAAATTTGTATTTTTTTTATCAGCAATAAAAAATCAATAAATGGGAACCACTTTAGGGGTGGTCCAACCTTTTTACAAACACACATACAATTTAACTCCTAACTCACCCAAAACCGCCGGTCAAAAGACCAACCAAACCAAGCGCTAACTAGTTTTACCGAATCAGCCGTATACAGGCCAAAGGATCCAAAACCCAACAGGGATAGGAAAAATAAACTTCGCGGGACTTTGCAGTAATCCAAGACCACACCTTTACTTGTGCTAAGGCAAAAACTTCTAACACATCTGCCACTCCTCCATTAAAGACGACCGAGTTCCTATGCTTCCAAATTTCACTCACAATTCCAACCAAAATTGCCCCCCAAACATCATTAACCGAAACAGATGCCTGACTCAACCTGAATTGAATAAAATTTTGCATTGGATCCAAATGGATTACGAACACACTCCAAGCCACTCAAAGCAAAGGCACCAGACCCTCCAAGCAAAGTCACAAACGGCGAACAAGTGACTCGACGACTCGTCGACCTTCCCACACAAGCAACATACAGGGTTTTCAACCACCATCCCACGCCTTACCAAATTAACCCTAGTTGCAATCCTATTTTCCAATACTCTCCAGGCCAAGAATACAGCAGAAGGCAAGGCTTTACACCTCCACAACCTACTGTAGATCGGAGAGGACTCCCCATCACTAACCCTCCTTACCTTGCTATAAGCTGAGTTAACAGTAAAACTTTGAGACCCCTCAGCCTTCCAGACCCATATAAATTGGTATTTAATCATTAGCTACCAAAGTTTTAACTATTTATTATTGTATATTCTAAATTAGTCTTTATTAATCTTTTAAAGACTAATTTAGAATCTAAAATATTAGTAGTTAAGATCTAGGTATCTAATTTAAATATTAATTTATAAATTATTTTATAATTTTTTATTAATAATAAAATTTATTTTAAATATCAATAATTTTTTAATATCTAAATTACTATATATTTTAACCTTAATATAATGATTAGTTATTTTTTATCTCTAAATATAATTTTTATTTAATAAAAAAAATTTGCACAAAATTCAGGAAAAGCAAGTGAAACTCTTTTTTTTTAATATATAATATACCCATTTTGAAAATAAAGAAAAAGTAAAAGCATATAAATTAAAAATACAATACATTTCTAATTTTTTGTTGGCATATTTTATGGTGATAAAATATGATATTCTTAAATGAACCAATCCTCATTATTGGTGAGAAAATTATATACTTTTATTCTAAATTTTATATTTTATTTTATATTAATACCTCATATTAATTAAATATATATGTTAATTTTTTTTATTCTTACAAGAATTGTAATTTTCGTGAGATGTCATTAAAAGAAAATCAGATTTACCAACACATTATTACTAATGAATCTGAATCTGTAGATAAATTTAGTATTTCTTACTGATATTATCAACATATTTAAATTCACATGTAAATTCAGCATTATTTACAAAATATTATTCACAAAACTAAATTTGTAAACAAATTCAACATTACCTACAAATTATTATCCACAAATTTTTTTTTATCAGTAATAAATAAATTTAATTAAAAAATAGATACTTCAGGGTATCTTAACCCTGATACAAAACAACATATCTCTATTTGTAGGTAAACTTTACATTATCCACGAATTTATAATCATATATAAATTCAATATTATTATTAATATAAATATTTTTATCAACATGATTAATAATACTAATATTTATATTTATATTATTATAATATTAATAATATCAACAATATAAATAATATCAAGAATATAAATAATTTTAATAATATAAATAATATTAATCATATAACTAGTATTCATAAATAATAATAAAAAGATAAAAAGAATAATACAAAATAAAAGAAATATATATGCAAGATTATTTTTGAATCTATTCACGAACTGGACTGGATAAGTATTACCCGTAGACTCAAGTTAGATGATATTATTTACTAACTCAAATTGATTACTGAAGTTTGTGGTATTCTCTATGAATTAGAGTTAGTGAGTATTACTTAAAAACTGAGTAAGTAAATAATATTATAATAAGTATAATAATAATTATAATATGATAAAAGAATTTATTGGAATGTAGTGGTTAAAGTTTTTTTTTTTGTTAGTCAAAGTACTTAATTTTTAATTTTGAGTCCTTAGTATATGTTTTAATGTGAATTATATTTGAACTATTAAATGTATTTAGAAGAAAAAAATATATTACTGATTTATAAAATAATATATTGATATTCACTTCTAATTTAATTAATCTAAGTGATTAATATAAAATAAATAATTTATATTAAAAATAATTCTTTCTAGTTAATGGATTTTTTCTGTAAATTAATCTATGCTATTATTTATCAAAATAATTTGTTCATTATTTATATTGAGAATTTAGTTTGCAGTAAAAACAATGTGAAATAACGTCACTAGTGTTAGAAAACTTGTCAAAATTCGATTTTGAAATATTCAAATTTTATTTAATTTTTTTTATCCTTTTCATTACTTTTTGAAAAAAAATGGAAAATCTTATTAAGTCTAATCCTAAGTGGATTTCCGGATTAATTCAAAGTTAATCAAGCATAATAAATACGTATACAGTGATAAATGATGTGGTCACAGGTATATGAGATTTTTTTAGAAATGAAATGAGTTTATTGAATAAGAGAAAAATTGGCATACCGATATTTATTTATACACAGTTATGAAATATGTTTGAATCTCCACCCCATCTGTTCCTTCTGATAAGAGGATAAGATATTTGGATTGTGATATCATATTTAAGCACCACTATCACATGTTTTTTGTCTTCCCCTCCCCCACTGTTTTATGTCGTTGTTTGATTTGTCAGTGCTTCACATGTTTGTTGTTCTGTTATTCACATATTTTAACTTTTACTTCATCTCTTTAACTTATCTTTGAACTGGAAGAAGGATTTAAGAGAATAGATACATGCAGATTTAAAAGAAAAAATATGGACAAAATAATGTATTTTGATTAGATTATATTAGACTAGAAGTATAAAAAAAATATTGAAATTTGTAAATGATATTATTATTTTTTAAAAAAATTAAAATATAAAATATAAGTTTATAAATTTATTTTTATAATTAAAAAATTATAAAGAATAAAATATAAATAATTTTTTATATTAAAATTAATTAAATTTTGTAAATTATTTTTTATACCATATTTTTGAAAAAAATACAGATTATATAACATTATCGAAACATGTAAAATTGTTATAAAAATAATATAGAAAATTATATTCATATAAATGTAATTTTTAAAAATTAATTTATTTATAAATTTTAGTTATTTGTAATTAGAATATTATATTTAGAACTAACTTTCAAATAAAATACAGATTATTGAAATTTAGGAGAAAATAAAATTTATCAGAAAATAATTCTTTGGATTAATATTTTCATTTTTTAAAATATTATTTTATTTTTATTAAATTATATTATATTATATTTAATTATATAATAAATTATATTATATATAATCGTTTATATTATGTTAATTTTTTAAAATTAATTTTTTATAACTTTAATTATATTATTCATATTTAGATTGTAATTTTTTTTATCTATAATTATTTTATTAATATTTTTATAATTTTAGTTATATTTTTTTATATTTATTGTATGCGCAGTAGAACAATGTAGAAAAACATGTAAGGATAAAAAATATTTATTCAAGCGATTCAATGGTTTATTTAATTTTTCTTTACCAATAAGAAGATTGGTAAACAGTATAACCCCACGTATATATTCGCTTCTGTTTATGAGCAAACCAGTAAATCTAAATCGAGAATATTTCTGTGTTTTCATCTTTGTAAATAGTAAATAGTTTGAACCAAACTTAACATTAGTTAAAAGGGTTTTTTATGTTTTAAAATTTCTGGTTTATTATTATTTTTAAAACTTAAACCATGGTTCATACTTGTGAGGATTGAAGGAAGAGATATAGGAGAAGATGCGATTAAGAATGGAGGAAGTCGAATAGATGATAAATGTTTACAATGGTGAGTGTCTAAAGAGAAAGTTAGTGAGACCAACATTTCAAGTGTTTAGTAGGCTTGTAAATAAGAAGAGACTTAAGAGAGAATGAATTTTGTATTTAGAATTTTCAATCACAATTATATCAAATCCGATTACAGAATGTATATGCAAGATATTTATAAGCAAACGAGATAGTATCTGTCGCAAGCTCCTTACAACTACACATACATCTACAAATACTTGTTCTATTACAAATGTCTTATACTTTATTTATTGTATATATATGGTGACTTTGGATGGTACTCCATCAAGAACTTTACAATAGCTTGCGGCACAAGCTATCCTTTTTGCCTATAAATACTTGCATATACATTTTTGTAATTAGATTTGATATAATTGTGAATGAAGATTCTGAATACAGAATGCATTCTCTCTCAAGTCTCTTCTTGTTTTCAAGTCTAGAAGGCCAGTAGATACTTGGAAGGTTGGCCTCACCAACTTCCGCTTCACACACCATTGCCAACATTTATCATCTATTCGGCTTCCTCCATTCTTAATCACATCTTCCGCTGCATCTCTTCCTTCAATCCTCACAAGTATGAACCACGGTTCACATAGGTGGATCATCGCACCTAAGATCCTCAGGCCAAGCTAAGTACATTCTTCCAAAAAAAAAAAATTGTCAATGTTGTTCTTCACAGTTCATACTTGTTCTTGGCTATTTTATCACTTTTTCTTGTGTTTCCACCGTTTATTCCTTGTTTCCACCGATTGAATTTTGTTTTTCACCGATTATCACTTTAATATTTAAAATTTATCAATTTTTTGAATTTCACCTACTCATTCAAAATTCTCTAAATGAACATTTTTTTCTTTATAATTATTTTCAAATATCTCCTTGTAATAATGATCATTATTAGTTAATAAATCAAAAGAATAAAATTTGAAACATACTTTAGAGAAGTATGATTTACAACAAGAGTTCAAAGGTAGTGGAAGGATATTTGAGTCTCTTTAGTTCTTTTCAAGTGTGACAACTCCAAAATTAAGATCTTTAAATTAACATATTATTTAGTGATTGTAATAGGAAATTTGATTGGGTTTTACTCAAGATTAATGGTTGGAGATTCGAACGCCAAATTATACATGAGTAGTGAATGTAAACTTCATTTTATAAGTCAATTTTGTGATGTTGAGCTAGACATTAATAAACTTATTAAGATGATATTAGACTTTATTCTAACGAGATATGTAGAACTGCGTTCGAGAAGCTCAATCTTTTATGCGATGGAGTATATTAAAGATTTCACATTAATTAGAAATAAGAACAAATTAATATATATGAATGAGTACAAATTTCACCTTACAACAACAGTAAAATCTTCTCTTTAAGTTGTTATTATAGTAACCATTTCGAGTTCGAAAGATAGTTAATAAATCATATGCATCTCATGAAAGTCCTTTCTTCTTTAGTTTTAATTGAATTGCAATAAAAATATTTTTTAAAATTTTATTATTTGGTTATCGCTATAGTTGTCGTTATGTGAAGGATTATGGATGTCTACAATATAGTGACATTTATATTACTAAGAAAATTATAGAACAGTTTTTAAAATAAAATATTATATTATAATAAAATACTAATATTTAAGTGTGAAATGATGGTTTAAAATATCATTTACACAATGTCATCTCATTTCAATAACCAATGATAATGAATCATATAATATAACAACGACATCTGAATAAGCAGTAAAAAATACTTTGGATAAAAGTAATTATTACCTTGATTTTATTCCTGACTTACACAACACTTTATCATAAGTTCTCTGGCTTACAACACACCCAGAATACTTATTCACTAAACTTCAACAAGAAGAAAAAAAAGAGAAACAAACAACCAATTACACAATCATTGCCATTCACGTTGGTAACAGAGAATTTATGGAACATAAACAACAATGGGGCTCCTTACCTGATGAGTGCCATCATCCCAAGTCAAAGAAAAAGAATCCAAGTCTGCATTAATGGTTCCTTGAATCCTAAGGGTGAAGGACAACCTTTGACCCAGAGATGTGAAGGTTAAAACATTTGGTACTACTTGGATGTTTAAAGAAGATGGATATCCAGATACTATTGCCCTATATGTGGATCTAGCTGATCCAACATTAGTGACAGTTCTACCATAAGAGACACTGTTGTAACTTGAGCGAGCGGTTGCTAGAGCAAAAGATGGGAGGTTAAGGTTGAAAACAGATCCTCTATTTGCTGATGTACAAGTGTTGTTATCTCCTGTAATTCTTCGCAGTGTTGTTGTACTATAACCTTGTCCACACAGAAAATTAATATAATCATTCGGACCAACATCATAAACTAGTCCAGGATTTACTGCCTTCAAAGGATTGATTTGCCCCGCACCGTAAGCAAATTCAGCATCCGGATTAAGTGCAGAATTCAGAGGGGTAGCTGTAAATGATAAACCAACAAATTTGGTCATAAACATATATATATATATATATATATATATATATATATACTTGGCGATTAAGATATACCACAAAATAATTGAACTTAATCTAGTTTTTCCCAACATAAATGTACTTTAGGGTGGTAATGCATAAGGTTTTAGGTTATCATATTTAAGGATATGAGTTACTCATGATCTCACAACAAAAATAAAAGTTCCATATCTATATATGTGTAACTGAAATCATATGTGTGTATTCAAATTAAAAACCCCAACAATAACCTAGGTGAGGAAAGAAAAGAAAGAACTAGTCTTTTTAAATTAACCATGAAGGGTTCTTGAATTTATATATAAGAAAAGGGCATAAAATGAGTTTAGCATGCATGGAAAGGAGACAATTACCAGTTGTCATCAATGCGGATTTAAGTACAGCAGGAGACCAGCTGGGATGAAATGATTTGACGTAAACAGCTGTTGCAGTAACATGAGGGCATGCCATTGAAGTTCCAGATATTATATTGAAATACGATGTTCTATTATCTCCTTTAACTGAAGAAATAGGAGAAATTGGAGACCATGCAGCCAGAATATCAACTCCTGGAGCTGCTATATCAGGCTACACCATCAAGAGATAACTTATATATAAGCAAATGACCTTGAATCGGTTGGATTGATTGTATATTATACTATGAAGTTACCTTAAGAATGTTTGGAGTGATCCTATTTGGACCTCTTGATGAGAAAGGAGCAATGTAAGGGGCTCTTGAGTCTTTTCTTTCGTAACTCTTGGATATGATGGCTGTTGGATTACTACAAATCGGTGACATGACATATAAATTAGTTAAAGACTAGTTGAGCAAAATTTTATACCACTTATGTATGTATAATCTTTCATGTGTTAGATTTTTTTTTATCAGCAACAAGTAAGATGAAGTAAAATGATATTTCAATTCTATTCCAATTCGTATAAAAAATAAAAAGACTTAGAACACAACATAACAATCTACATCTATACTAATAAACTAAACGAAATACAACCTGTGCTACAACACCAAAGACCAGCAGAGGGCTAGCTTTTATTATCTTTTGATGAAAAGTTCTGTACCTTGTTGACTTTAAATAATTATATACGGATTGCCCATCATTTAGGTTAATGTGAAGTGTTGGCAATGCAAATACATCTGCGACAACTAAAGGTGATGTACTTGTGAATATAACACCAGCAGCCCCAGAAGCAAATCCCAGACGGAAAGAAGAAGTATAGCCTTCACACAAAACAATTCTCCCACTCACCAAAGCTCCATTCAAAGAATTGTCACGACAAAGCCTAAGCAATGTTAATGTTAGAATGAAGTTTTGAATTGTAATAGAAAGATTAGAAACAAATTACCAAATAATAAGGCTAAATTACTTTGGCAATTCCTTTAATTATTTATAAAATTCAATTTCTCTCTCAATATACTACAAGAAAATAGTTAAATAAAGATTAATTATAAAAATAAAAACTAATTAGTTATTATATTAACTAAATTAAATATTATTTTAAAAATTAAAAAAATTATTAATATATAAAGTAGTTCTATTATTAATTAATATTTTATAAATTAATATCTAATTAGTTACCAACTAAATAGATTTAAAAGAATTATTAAAGGTTTATAATTTTATTATATTTAAAAATCAAAACTTGAATTTTTACAGTTTATTATAGTGACATTTTTCTATGATGTGTAATTTTTATTTTTTTAAATAAATTTTAATATTATTATAGTGATGAATGTTTAAAAAAATCTTCACTATTTTGTAAAATTAAAAATTTCAATCGTTACAAAGTGTTAACCATTAATTCAATATTGCTTCTTTAACTCTGTCAACTTGAATAGATTAAAAAAGAGCATTGAATATTTAAAGAAAATCAAGACATCCTTTAAAATAGAGAATGTATATAAAAATTTATAAATAAAGAAAGAAAGTAAGAAAAGCAATTAAAAAGAGATATTGGTAAATGTTGGTACCTGGATTCGGAACTATTAAATCCAGGAGCTGGTACATCTCCACCATAAACTAGAGGGTAACCATTCTGTGGTGGACTAAATGTATTCACTGAAATTCCCTGCATATGTTGAGACAAATCTTTTATGATACTTTTTTAATATTTTCAAAAATAAGTAAAAGAATTTAAAGGGATAATTACCTGGATGACCTGGCCATTGCCCAGTTTGAGATCAGTGAAAAACTTTCTGTCTATAGTGCTGGCAGCCACAGAAAGGAACCAGGGTGCAAGATTCACCATTGTATAACGATTTGGACCCAAATTGTCTGCAGTTTTAGAAGTTAATATGCCACTCTTCATTGCATGGTAAGCTCCTATTGCAATGTCATCTTGAAAATATTCCAGGTGTTGGACCTTTGTTGGTCCCACTGAAATAGAAATAATATCAACACCATCCGCAATGGCTGCATCAAATCCTGCAAGAATGTCAATAGTCTCACAACCCTTTGTCCAACAAACTTTATACACAGCAATGCGTGCTGAAGGAACTCCTCCTCTTGCTATTCCTGACCCAAGCCCTAACAGATTTGCATTGGGAACACGGTTTCCAGCAGCAGTCGATGCACAGTGAGACCCGTGACCACTAGTATCAGTTGGAGATATGATGTCCTCTGGCGTGAACACACCCCCCATGCGAAAATATCTTGCTCCAATTACTTTGCTGCAAACAAATCATGAAGCAAGCATTCATAGATAAGTAATTTAATGGTTACTTTTATCTTTTAATAATTATTACTTTGAAAACTTTATTACTTAAGTTTAGGTCTATGTGTTCGGATCCACGTTGATTTACTATTTGAGTTCGTTCAAATTTGACATGAAAAAATTTAAAATGTGAGTTTAAAAATTGAAACCAGACATGGTGTTTTTGCATGTGTGGTGTTGCATGTTATAAGAAACATTACTTACTTATTGCAAGTGAAGTTATTGCATGTTCCCTTCCATTTCGGTGGTGGTGGACCAAAGCCTCCATCAGTAAAGCTATTGGAATTAGAAATCCAAATTCCACTATCGATTACCCCAACAATTGTGTTACCTTCTACATTTGTTCTTGGGACATTTTCAGGGAAGTTAAGGAAGTCCCAGGACCTTGATGTTTGGACATTGTAGACTCTATTTGGAATAACAGAGACCACACCATCCATTCCTGTCCAAAAATTTCAAATTTTCAGAAATCATAATTAGAGTTACACATAAACTGACAATCATATTAATGTAGGAATATGACAAGAACCAAAACCAAAAATAAATTTATGAATAAAGGAAAAAGCTGATGAAAATGTGATTTGAGCTAATAGACACATGTATAATTGGAATATTTCAAGTACTCAGTTTATTAATATATTTTAGTTCTTTTTTTGGAAAAAAAAAGAATTACCTTTCATTATTTCTGATTCTTCTTTGGTTAGCCTCGCCACAAATCCATTGAAAGTCTTGTAGCGGTGCAGCAAAGTATCAGATACAAATTTGCTGGATGGATTTATATGTCATATGGAATTTTAATCAAGTTAGTTAAAAAAATTCATATTCTTGATCGACAATAAGTTTAAAATAGAAGAATTGCTCTCTTTTTAGAGCAATTTATTTCTTTGTTTTTCTATTCAGTCTTCCAAAATAGCATTTAAGTAAAACAAGATTCTTTGTATTTGGAAATGTTAGACAGACAATAATGTTAAACTAAGCCTCAATTGTGAGTGAAAATCTATTAAGTGAATTGAGTAGAAACAATTAAGGCTTATGAACCTGCCGATGACACTTTGAACCATACTGGTGTGAAATGAGTCTGTGATTTCCGTGTCCTTTGGATATACTCCCATGTATACTATGTAAATCTGTAGTATGAACAAGATAAATAAAAAAATATAAAATATAAATTTAAAATAATAGTCCCACTAAGTGAATTTCACGTTGATGCTCAAACATTGAAAAAATGTTTAACCTTGCATAAAATAATTTTTAGGTTAATTTGTTCATTTTTAATATAATCCAAACTCTTCTAGAAAGTAATTCAATATTTTCTTTAAAAAAATGCATTATTAGAATTATTTTAAAAAATCATAAAAAGATAAAAACTTAAGAGTAATTTATGGAAAAATATGACTTCTCACACAGATAGAAGGAATGTGAAATTAGTTGAGGAAAGAAATAAAGTAAAAAGTAAGATTGTACAAAAGATATTACTATATTTATGTAATATTTATGTAAGGAGAAACATTTTGAATTGTTAAGTCAAAAAATATTGGATATATATTATTTACCTCTCGGTCATCTTTAGCGAATGAAGGAGTCAGTAGCATAATGCATGTAAGAATTTGAAGAAGAATTTGAAGAAGATGCGACAATCCTAAAGACTGCATCTTTCGCTGATAGTAATCTTGATTAATTGATGAATGTGTTTTCGAGATCTTTCAACCTGTAAGTAAATTAATTTATTAAGTTAAGTGTATATTTGAAACACATAGCACAATGCTCATATACTAAAATTTGATATTGGAAATTGTAAATAAATATATATATATATATAATAAATTGAAAATGAAAACAGTAACAAAGTAGATTAGCAAGAATTGCACAACAAATTAATTTTAATATATATTAGTAATGCATAACAAAGTGATTGGATAGCTATACAATGTACTAAAAAGTTGGTTTTGTGATTTTTTTATTTAATTTTAGATCACTGTTTATTTTATCAATTATGGTGGTTGAAGTTGAGTTAAATTGGATAAGTTGGTGAATATGTCCAATCTATTATTTTATTGAAAATTTGTTCTTTGACACATTTTACACATTTCTTTATAAGAAAAAATAATGAAAAAATATGCATTAGTGAAAGGGGGACTCAATCCTAATATAGAAAATAAGAAGAAGAATATAGAATTCCACTCTCTAGTTTATCCTAAACTTCCAAGAAAAACTACTTACATATCCTTATTTCAAAAATTAGTAATGAGGTTCGTCTTTAACAACAGTCAAGATATATCATCACATCAAATTACAAAATGCAAACAAACATAATCAATTTACCAAACATTAACCTTCAAAAGTAAATAACCTTTTTTTATCTTCTTTAAAAAAAACACAACACCTTAACATACCACGAACACAACCAATACAAAATAAGTATATAATTTTTGTATGACACAATTACTCTCGAAAGAGTGATGTTATTATAATGTTAGAGGCATTTTACATAAAATTTTAAACTACTTTAAATTTTTTCCTTTAATTACATGTATGTTAAATTTCAAATATTAACTTTTCCCTATGATTTTAAATTATTTGAAAAAATGGGGTCTTCAATGCAGCATGTATGTTGGTCACATATGCATACTCTCAATATGGTCACTAAATCTACTTCTTACTATATATATTGTGTTGTTTAATTCTGTTCAGTTTTGTTTATCACATGCATGCTGGTAAATACATTAAGAGTGTCAACTATGGTAGTTAAATATACTTTACTATACATTATACATTGTGTGTTGAATTAGTTTTGTTCAATTATGTTCATCACATAGGTAGCCAAATAAACAGTAATAATGAATAGGAATACACAAGTGGAGTATCCGTTTATATTAAGAGTAACCATTCACAACAAATTAATAATTAAATTAATTAAAAGTAAACCAATAAAAATAATTAGGGATGATGTTGATGCTTAATATTTACTCAAATTAAGAGAAACTATTATATATAATTACAAATTCATAACAAGATAATTATGCTGAAAAGTTAAATAACTTTGTATTAATTAATTTAAATACTGAATAAATAATAAATATAAAAAAGTATGATACATTCTACTGTTTTAGGTTACTTTTTCAAGCCAAAGCACTGACTGAACCTAATTGCATGGTTTGAAAAAAAAATCAAATACAATTTGATAAAGTTTGGTTTATGATAGTTTATAATTCAGTGGGTTTTCAATTTTTAAATTGAGGTATTAATGAAACAATAGAAATAGAGCATTGTTATATATATAAGCAGAGAACAGAAGCAATATTAGAAAAATAATAGGAGAAAGAGTTATAAATGAATAATGGAAATAGAAATAGAGGAGAGACATACTCAACTTAGTCTAACATATCTTGAGTGAGTAAAGGATGTCAATACACACACTCTATCTTAGCTTTTATAGCCACTAGATTCTTAGCTTTTATAGCCACTAGATTTGATGGCTTAAGGATCCACGTTTTGAACATTTAATTTTCAAGGAGAAAAATTAATATAATTGAACTTTTAAAAGAAAATGTATACACTCCAATAGAAATTGGAGTTTCATCATTCTTTTTCTTTATCAGCAATAAAATAAATAATTAAATAGGAACCACTTCAGGGGTGATCCAACCCATATACATAAATACCTGACAATAAACTCCAATTAGAACGCTTACCTACCAGTTTAGTAAAGGGGCTACTAAACTAATACTACCCAACATTACAGAATCAACCTTATACAATCCATAGGATTTAAAACCCAACTAGAATATGGGAAATAAGCAAAACGAGACTTTGCATGAATTCAAGACCATATCTTAACTTGCACCGAAGTGAACACTTCAGACACATCTGCCACTCCACTATTAAAGATGACTGAGTTCCTACAATTCCAAATTTCGCTCACAATGTCAACCCAGATTGTACCCCAAACATCGTTAACTGAAACAGAAGTCTGACTCATCCTGAATTGTGCAAAATTTGACTTAGGGTCCTTGTGAAATACAAACAACACTCCAAACCACTCAAAGCACAGACACCAAATACGCCAAGTAAACATGCAAACAAAGAACAAGTGATACGACGACTCCTTCTCCTCCCCACACAAACAACACAAGGAATTTAGTAATATAACTATACTTCTTTATATTAAAACTTTTTTTGTTAAAATATTCATTAGAAGATAATATTGTTTTAACTGTTTAGTGTATTGAACAATTTTTTTCTAAAATATGATTAATTAATTAATATGTTTTAAAAAAATAAAGAAATCCTGGATTTTGAATTATATTTTCTATTAGAGTTGGAGTAATTTATGTCAATATTTGATGTAATTTTTTTAACACATGAAACAAAAATTATCATGTACAACTCAATTTTTAATCTGAAATAACACTTAATTGAAACATTCAGAATCCGAATTTAAGGCTTTCAAAGAATTTATTTATTAAATTTTTAATACATTACATATGAATTATATCCATATGTAATATTTTTTATTATTTTTTAAAAATTTGTTTTTAATTAAATTTTTAAATATTATATTATAATAATTTTTTTTTTAAATTAAATTTTAAATATCTTATATATGAATTGGAATTCGTATATAAATATTTGTAAAGTAATAATTTTTATCTGTATATAATAATTGGTGTAATTTCAAATTTTTTTATAGTAAATTTAATGTGTAAAATGCCAATTCTTTTACGTACGGATAAATTAATCTATAGGTATAGATCAATTCCTTCAAAATTATTCATGTGTCATGGTGCTAAATTTTCTACTGATTTGTTATACGGATATTGGGTGGGAAATTAATTTATATTTGCTTGTGAATAAATAAGTAGATAGTTCAAATTTATACACGTATCTAAATTCATACATAAATATCCTCAGATAAACAACATATTTTTATCTGTAGATCCTAATATCTGTAAAATAATATTAGGTAATTGTACAATTTCTTATAGTGATTAGATAAACTAGATTCTTGATAAAAAAAACCGTAGGTAATTGTATAATTTCTTATAGTGATTAGGTCAACTAGATTCTTGATATGGGTAAGTGGACAATTCTTTACGAAACATTTCATTTTCCTTTTCTTCTTTTTAATTGTTATTTAAGGGATACTATTGTTGTGCAATTTGAAAGAACAAAAGAAGATGGAAAGACTTTTGTTTATCAGTAATAAAAAATAAATAAATGAGAACCACTTTAGGAATGGTTCAACCTTTATGCAAAATACATAAAAATTCAACTTCTAACAAATACCACCAAACTAATTAACAAAAGCCCACAACCCATACTAAAAAACCTAAAAAAAATTCAAGAAATCATCCTCATACACACCAAAGGTTCCAAACACCAATTAGAATAGGAAAACGAAGCAGAACAAAATTTTACAGAAATCCAAGACTTTGCACCAATGCCACACCCCTTTTGGAAATGATAAAATTTCTGTGATTCCAGAGTTCACTCACCACCCCAACCCAAATTGTACTCCACATAACATTAACCGAATCTGCAGACTCATCCTTAATTGAGCAAAGTTTGACATAGGATCAATGTGAGAAACAAACGATACTCCAAGCCACTTAAAGCAAAAACACCAAACACGCCAAACAAAACTGCAATAAAAAACAAATGGCGGAAAAATTCTTCCTCCTTCCTACACAAACAACACAAAGAATTTTCAACCAACACCCCTCGTCTTTCCAAATTGACCCTAGTAACAAGCTTATTCTCCAGCACCCTCCAAGCAGTAAGTACAGCAGAAGGTACAACTTTGCACCTCCATAACTTACTAAATATCGGAGAAAAAACCACCTCACAATCCTTCCTAACATGAATATAGGCAGAGTTAACTGAAAACGTTTGAAGACCCCAAACCTTCCAAACCCAACTATCCGCCTCTTCTGGAACCAACCTAGCATGAAGCAAAACCTGACGCAACTGATTCACCAAAAGCTTCTCCCAGTCGAAAAAAGATCTTCGCCAGACTAGCTGCCAAACCCAAACACCGTTAGTCCAAGATCCAAACTCGGTCACATTTGCATATTTAGCTGAACAGATGGGAAACAGTCTCAGAAAGATTCTTAAAAACAAAGATTTTTCTAATAAGCACATTATCACGATAAAGGAAGTTAATTTATAATATCTACTCAGTTTGGGATATGATTAAATGTGTGGATTGTTGGATTGCTGAAATATAATGTAGGGTACAGAAAATATAAAATTAATGTGTATAATGGTTGGAAAATATAAAATATATGATATTCAAAATTGGTAGTTGGGACGATTTTAAATATAACATGTGGTAAATTTGATATTATATTATCTTTTAATTTTTGTGAAATTTGTTAGGCCGACATTGCTCAAGCAATGGATTACCACTGAAGAAGATTTAGAAACAAACAAATTTGAAAAGGAAGGTTTGGAAACAAAGGCAAAGCTGGATACTGAGTGACAAACCCCATCGTTTATGAAGGCCAGGGTATAGGACACCCGAATCATGTTGAAACCGACGTATGCATGCATAATGTTTATAAAAAAAACAAATCCATTTTTTACAGATCATTCTACGTGTCAAACTTTTCAATATTTTGGACCATTAAGGTTAAGGTGACAATTCAAGATTGAGTGGAACATAACAGAGAGGATATAATTTCCTGAATAATGAAGAGGATGTAATTAAAAATATTACAGAGAGGATGTAATTAAAAATATTACACAGCATTCTATATGTATTAATTACACTAATCCATTATTGGTTTGAAAAGTATTACAGCATGAATTTCTATCAAATGAATTGATGTAAATATTAAAAATAGAACATGTTCGCATAATTTTACAAAATTTAAATAAAATTTTGTTTTGATAATAATAAATTATAGCAATGATCAATTATGTAATCAATTAAAATAATTTTCAAAAAAAATTGTAAGAAAAGAGAGCAACACACTAAAAAATGTCTGTAAAAAAGGAGGAAACTTAGGAAAAGCAAGTGAGACTCTATTCTTATAATATATAATATACCCATTTTGAAAATAAAGAGAGAGTAAAAGCAAGTTGTCCTAAATTAAAAATACAATACATTTCTAATTTTTAGAGTTGGCATATTTTTATGGTTATAACTACAATTTTCTTTTACACGATCAAATGAAAAACAAACTTTTATATTAAATAACTTCAAAATTATTTATTGTTTCATCCATTTCTTTTTTATCACTTTTTTTCATCCAAACAAAATATAAATAGAAAATAAGATATTCTTAAAAAAACCAATCCTCGTTATTGGTGATATATATATATATATATTAAGTGAAGTAAATTATTTTTAATCTAAATTTTCTATTTTATTTTATACTAATAGCTCATATTAATTAAATATATATGCTATTTTTTTCTTAGAAAATAGTATGATGATTTATGAATCTAAATCTATAGGTAAATTCAATATTATCCATGGATATTACTTACATATTTAAATTCATAGGTAAATTTATTATTATTTATAAAATATTATTCACTAATATGTAGATAAATTTAACATTATTTATAGATTATTACTTATAGATCTCTATTTGTAGGTAAATTTTACATTATCCACAAATTTTACCCCAAATCTAAATCCACATGTAAATTCAATAATATTATTAATATAAATATTTTTATTAACATTATTAATAATATTAATATTTATATTTATATTATTATTATATTAACACTATTAATAATATTAATAATATCGATAATATAAATAATATCAAGAATATAAATAATCTTAATAGTTTTGATAATATAAATAATATTAATCATATAACTAATATTCATAAATAATAACCATAAATAATAAAAAAATAAAAAGAATAATGAAAAAATATATATATATATGCCAGATTACTTTTGAATTTATCCATGGACTGAAGTTGGTAGATATTATTCACGGACTCAAACTGGTGGATATTATTTACGAACTCAAATTTGTTGATATTACATACGGACCGGAGTTCCTATATTATATGTTGGAAAGATTGGGTTTTTGTGCTCAATGGATTCGTTGGATAAAGTGTTGTTTAGAATCTGCTTCAGTCTCTGTATTAGTGAATGGCAGTCCAACTGGGGAATTTACTCCTCGGAGGGGACTTCGTCAAGGTGACCCGCTTGCTCCGTTCCTCTTCCTTATAGTTGCAGAAGGGTTGGCTGGGGTGTCTAGGATGGCTGAAGAGAAGAATTTGATTGATAGTCTGGAGGTTGGAAGAGATAAGGTGAAGGTTAGTATGTTACAATATGCTGACGATACATTATTCTTTTGCGAAGCGAATACCAAAAGTGTTTTTAATATTAAGGCTATCTAGCTTTGCTTTGAGCTCGCTTCTGGGCTTAAGGTGAACTTTTTAAAAAACAGTATTGGCGGGATGGGGTTGGATCAATGTTCGCTTCAGTGTTTTGCAGCTACTCTTAACTGTAAGGTGATGGTAACTCCTTTTGTCTATTTAGGGTTACCGGTAGGAGGTTGCCATAAGCGCAGTGTTTTTTGGAACGGGGTGTTAGAGAGAGTTCAGGGCAAGCTGTCGAGGTGGAAAGGCAGGTGTTTGTCGATGGCTGGGAGGATCTGTTTGATTAAGTCAGTCCTCTCCTCAGTTCCATTATTCTTTATGTCCCTATTCAAACTACCATCTGGGGTGGCTGACAAGTTAGTCCGGATCCAAAGAAATTTCCTTTAGGGGTGGGGTTCTGACAGAAGGAAGATTGTTTGGGCCTCTTGGAATAAGGTTTGCGAGCCTCGGGACTACGGGGGTCTTGGAATCATTTACTTAAAGACTTTTAACCTGGCCCTGCTAGGCAAGTGGATTTGGAGGTGGGGGTCGGCCAAGGGAGGTTTGTGGAAAGAGATTCTTGACTCTAAATATGGTGGATGGAGGAATTTGAGAGCAGAAGGTAAACCCTGCAGGGGTTCTCTTTGGTGGAGAGACTTGAAGGAGGTTTGGGCCTCAGTGGGCTGGGGCAGAAGTTTTGAAGATGGGGTTGAGTGGAAAGTTGGTGTTGGAGGAAATATTTCATTCTGGGAGGACAGCTGGTTGAATTGTGGTGCTCTGAAGGGAATGTTTCCGAGATTATATTCGCTTAGCACGTCTAAAGCTGCTAAGGTGGCCGAGTTCGGGAACTGGTTTAATGGTGTTTGGATTTGGCATTTGTGCTGGCGTAGATCCCTCTTTGACTGGGAGAAGTTGTTGGAGGAGCAGTTGAGTCAGTTGCTGCAAGGGGTGAAGATGGATGTGGGAGGGGTGGATAGCTGGGTCTGGAAGGCTGAGGGGTCTCAAAGTTTTACTGTTAACTCAGCTTATAGCAAGGTAAGGAGGGTTAGTGATGGGGAGTCCTCTCCGACCTACTGTAGGTTGTGGAGGTGTAAAGCCTTGCCTTCTGCTGTATTCTTGGCCTGGAGAGTTTTGGAAAATAGGATTGCAACTAGGGTTAATTTGGTAAGGCGCGGGATGGTGGTTGAAAACCCTGTATGTTGCTTGTGTGGGAAGGTCGATGAGTCATCGAGTCACTTGTTCGCCGTTTGTGACTTTGCTTGGAGGGTCTGGTGCCTTTGTTTTGAGTGGCTTGGAGTGTCGTTCGTAATCCATTTGGATCCAATGCAAAATTTTATTCAATTCAGGTTGAGTCAGGCATCTGTTTCGGTTAATGATGTGATGTGATTCCACTAGCCATATAGAGAATGATTCTTGACATTCTTAGGAATCACCTTGAGCTGGACATTATTGAGGCACTTTTCTTAGAGTTGGATCATTGTTCTAAGACAAGAACTCACCAAAAACTAGTACCAAATCCCAAACTCATTTGGATGTTCCACATATTGTCAAATTGAACCAACAAAAAGAGGTAAAACTAAAAAGCACCGAATGGAATTGAATAAGAACACATTTGAACCGAACAAAGTGAAATTAAAAGGCAAAGAATAGAAAATAGGTGCTGGAAAACTAGAATAGCCGAACCAAACAACAAGACAACAAGCTAGAACAAAGAATTAACAAAGAAGAAAGGAAGGAGAGAAGAATTGCTCATGAAGATGGAAGGATGATGGATGATCTCGCCACTAGAAGTGTGGAATGCTCCTAGATGAGAGTGCTGCCGCCACTTGAGGACTCCATGGATCCTTCAAGATAAGACTAGAGAAGAAGGCTCAAAAGCTCTCCAATGATCACTCAAAATTTTAGTAGAGTTTTCTTAGATTAATTCCAATCTGAATTTTACAAAGAGAGCACCTCTATTTATAGCCTAAGGTGTTGAAAATGCAAGCTAAAACAATTCAAATTTTCCTCCTAAAGCAAGCTAAAACCGGCGCCTATTTCAAGCCATGAGGAAGGTGTGACTCCTTCCTTCACTTTGGCACCTCCTATTCTACTTCTACACCTATCTACTAACACCCCCCCCCCCCTAAAGCTCCTAACTAAAGCCTAAAAGATGCTATAACAATAGAGGTTTCTAAAGTTTCCCTCTAAGCACCTTCAACTAAAGAAATTACAAAAAGAGAAAATAAATGTCCTCTAGTTCCTAAAGCTTTAAACATGCTTCTTGTAAGCCTTTGAGGTGGACTTTGACCTCCATGGGCGTCTTCTATTTGTGCCTCCACCTCCTCTTGATCTTGTTGATTGGCCTCTATGTTCTCTTGATCTTGATCTCCATCATACTCCCCGAGTTGGAGAGAATTCGACCACGAATTCTGGAGACCTACAGAAAAAGGAGTTAGATCGCTGACATTAAAAGTATGACTACCTAAGAATGTATCAGGCATATCTAACTCATAAGCATTGTCATTAATCCTCTTGAGGATTTGGAAAGGTCCATCCCCTCGAGGCATTAGTTTGGACTTCCTTTGAGTAGGAAAACGATCCTTCCTCAAGTGAAGCCAAACCCAATCGCCCTCATCAAACAACAATGCTTTTCTCCTTTTATTGGCAAGTTCAGCATACTTGTCAACCTTCTTCTCAATTCTCTTCTTGATGTCTTTATGCAAAATTTTCACAAAAGAAGCCTTTTCATCACCATCTTTGCACAAGACATCTCCAAGAAGGGGAATAGGAAGAAGATCAAGAGGTGTTAGGGGATTAAACCCATAGACCACCTCAAAAGGAGAATGTGAGGTGGTAGAATTTACTACTCGATTATATGCAAACTCAACATGGGGTAGTAAATTCTCCCACACTCTAGGATTCCCCGAAATAAAACATCTCAATAGTTGTCCCAAAGTTCTATTCACCACCTCGGTTTGACCATCAGTTTGTGTGTGGCAAGTGGTAGAAAATAAAAGCTTAGTTCCAAGCTTGCCCCACAAGGTCTTCCAAAAGTGACTCAAGAACTTAGGATCTCTATCGGACACTATAGACCTAGGAATCCCATGCAAGCGAACCACTTCTTGGAAGAAGAGGTTTGCAATGTGGCATGCATCATCCACTTTGTGGCAAGGAATAAAGTGAGCCATTTTTGAAAAACGATCCACTACCACAAAAATGGAGTCCTTTCCCTTTGATGTCTTGGGTAAGCCTAAGATGAAATCCATAGATATATCTACCCAAGGCATTGAAGGGATAGGAAGAGGAGTATATAGACCATGGGGATGCATCTTAGACTTAGCTTTGTGGCAAGCTATGCATTTATCACTCAAACTATGAACATGTTTATGCATATGAGGTCAAAGAAATGTTCATGCAACACATCCAAAGTTTTAGCAATCCCAAAATGTCCCATTAAACCCCCCTCATGAGCTTCTCTAACAAGAGATAATCTAATAGAGCATTGAGGAACACAAAGACGTTTGGGGGCAATTTTGGTTGGAATTGTGAGTGAAATTTGGAAGCATAGGAACTCGATCGTCTTTAATGGAGGAGTGGCGGATGTGTTAGAAGTTTTTGCCTCAGCACAAGTAAAGGTGTGGTCTTGGATTGCTGCAAAGTCCCGCAAAGTTTATTTTTCCTATCCCTGTTGGGTTCTGGATCCTTTGGCCTGTATACGGCTGATTCGGTAAAGCTAGTTAGCGCTTGGTTTGGTTGGTCTTTTGACCGGCGGTTTTGGGTGTCGAGTTAGGAGTTAAATTGTATGTGTGTTTGTAAAAGGGTTGGACCACCCTGAAGTGGTTCTCATTTATTGATTTTTTATTGCTGATAAAAAAAAACATACGGACCCAGTTGGTAGGAAATAGCTATACACTGAAATTTGTGGTATTACCTACAAACTAGAGTTACTGGGTATTACCTACAAAGTGAAGTTGATGAATATTATCTACGAACTAAAAATATTAATATTAATAATATTATAAAATTAATAATATTAATATTAATAATAATAATAATACTTATAATATTAATAATGTTATTAATTTGATTAATATTAATATTAATAATTATAATAATAAATATAATAATAATCATAATATGACAAAAAGACTTGTTTGATATAGTGGTGAAAGTTTCTTTTCTCACTCAAAAAATTTATATTTAAAGAATTAATTTTGAGTCTATTTCATATATATATATATATATATATATATATATATATATATATTAATGTAAGTATTGTATTTGAACTATTAAATGCAATAAGAGGAAAAAAAATATTAATGTTTTTATAAAAGAATATATTCATATTCACTTCTAATTTAATTAATCTAAGTGATTAATATAAAATAAATAATTTATATTAAAAATAATTCTTTCTAGTTAATGGATTTTTTCTGTATAAACTTATTTCAAAAAATGTTTCTGTAAATTAATCTATGCTATTATTTATCAAAATAATTTGTTCATTATTGAGAATTCAGTTTGCAGTAAAGCAACGTGAAATAACGTCGTTCGTGTTAGAAAACTGGTCAAAAATCGATTTTGAAAGAGTCAAATTTTATTTAATTTTTTAAATACTTTTATCCTTTTCATTAATTTTTGAAAAAAATGAAAAATCTTATCAACCTAATTCTAAGTAGATTTAAAGTTAATCAAGCGTAAACACGTATACAGTGGTAAACGATGTTGTTGTCACATGTATATGAGATTTTTTTAGAAATGAAATAAGTTTATTGAAAGAGAGAAAAAATGGCATACATGTTGATTTTGGCTTAATCCCAAGTCCCACATTGGTGGGTTCATTGTTTGGGAAGGAGGTTTGAGGGTTATAAATTAAATTCTCCTCCTTCAGATATCCCAATTTGTAATATCTTCTCTCTCATAATAATAATAAAAGTGAGTTGTTTTTGCTGTGCTCGGAGATTAGGCTAAACAGGTCGAACTCCGTTAACAATTTTCGGGTATGTTTTTTCCTCTTTATCTCTTTTATTATTCCGCTTTATTTATTCAATATTATTTGTCGGGTAGCTCTGTTAGGGTTTTGTTTTAGTGGAAAAATTACCTATTTTTCCGAACAATACCGATATTTATTTATACTATACTTTTCTTTTTGTTTCAATCTCTACCCCATCTGTTCCTTCTGATAAGAGGATAAGATACTTGGATTGTGATATCATATTTAAGCACCAGCATCACATGTTTTTTTGTCTTCCCCTCCCCCACTGTTTTATGTGGTTTGAGTTGTCAGTGCGTCACATGTTTGTTGTTCTGTTATATACATGTCTTAAATTTTAGTTCATCTCTTCCAGTCTATTTGCTTCCACCATTTGTCTGTACTTCAGGACAAAGTATTTGGTTCCACCATTTTTCTTTTCTGTCGTTAAGGACAAAGGAAGAACATGGTTCATGTTTGTTTGCATCTGTATATGAGAGAGTGTGTAAAGATAGAAAAGCAAAAGTGAGGAACCATTTTCTATGTTCAAATTAATAACTTTTTTATTTTATTGCCCTTAATTAGTTAACATTCACCTTTTTACGCATACCTTCCATGTGAGAATTTAAAAAAAAAAAAAAAAAACATTCGAACTCGGACCAGGGTTAATCGATTATCATAAGTAATACATAGAATCAATAATCAATTATATTTTTTTAAGAAGATAATCAAGATGGGTGGAAAAATATGAAAGATAATTAATTATATTTTTTTAAAATGAATAATCGAGTATGAATGGATAATAAATGGGAGATATAAAATGGTTATGGGTTTAACCAATGGAAGCATAAAATTAAATGAAGAAATAGAACAACAGCAGGTGAGAATGCGAAAAGTTTTGCTGGTTGAGAATGTGATTAGGAAATGATATCTTTCACTGGAAAAGAGGGATCAATAATAAAAAGTAGAGAAAGGAAACAAGATGAGGAGATGATGGGATAAGGAATGGTCAGGGTACTACTTCATTACTACAATTACCATTAAAGTTATTATTAATTGTAAAGTTTATGTAATATAATATGTAATCATATTTTTATTTAATATGTTAATGTAGTTTTTATGAATACATTAAATTGTATTTTTTTTAATATAATAGATAATTAAATTTCATAATATTATTAATCATCATATAAGTTAAACATGATAAATATAATATATACTATTGTAAAAATTATTATACAATTAGTAATTTTATTCACATTCAATACAAAATTATTTTTTCTAATTTGTTTAAATTTTTGCATATATTAATCATTTTCATTTAAAAATTTGTATAATTATGGATATCAAAATTTTATTTTTAATGCAAACACAATTATTTTATGATAATTTTTTATTTTTGACAAATTTACATAATTAGTATTTACAAATTTATGATTTACTTTTAAAATATATTAACTTTTTTATAATAATAAATAATACCATGTTAAATATTTTATATGCGAGGAATTGATATAAATGAATTTTAGACTGCATCAATTTCAATCCAAGAACTTGATATTAACATGCTAATCAAAATAAAACTTAATTCCTATTTTTACAACCTTGAAGCAATTAATTATTTGTCTCTTTTCTTATTATTATTAATCATTGTCAACACAATCACTTCAACACTCCTTTTAATTGTTTTGTTTCATATTCCGCGAGTGCTGTACAAAGTCATAAGGGGACAACAAATCAATATCCTCTAGCACTCTAGCAAACAAACCCCTATTATTTCTCATGTTATGATCATCCAAAGACAAAGGAGTACCAAGACCTCTGGTGATGAAAAATATCACCCTTAGTCTCCAATACTCCAAACGCAAATGGTAGATTCTAACCCAGACTTGAGTTTTAGTACTCTTCATAGTATATGGAACAAAGTCTTTTTTCTAGGCAAACAATCTCAAAAGACTAAGAGATAACTGCAATGAACCCATTCCGATGGCCCATCTCATAGTGAACTCAAACTCATGGAAACCCTTTCCAAGAGGAATTGTTTTCCATGCTCCAAGAGCCTTCCACACCGGCTGCAACTTCTTAGTTAAATCAAGGTGTGTGAGAGGTTTATCCCTTTTATATAGAATAATCCGACCATGTAGATGAGTCTTACAATTCTCAAGATCAACCAAGTAATCTGCCTCATCAACCCAGACAACAACCATGTCTCCCTTAATACAAGGGATAGGTAGTTGGAACAAAAGAATGTCACATGTATTTCCAAAGCCTAAGCAAACATCTTCCTTTGGTCTGACATATCATACGCTTTCTTAATAGGGAACACTTCTTGATTCATCAAACAAGCCTATGGATGAGGAAACCATAGAGTCTTCCGCCATTTCCAAAGGCTAACAAGCTGCCACCAAGAACCACTTGCTGCCCGCCACAGACCAGCCAGCGAACCACCACGGCACGCACTGCACCACTGCCGGGCACCAGCCGCACTAGACCGCCACGCTCGCGCTCACCGGCGCACTAGCCAGGTCGTCGCACGTTACCAGCAACCAGCTTGCGCACACCGTCGCACTGCCAGGCCGTCGTGCGTCACCAGAAATAGCAGTTGCAGACGCCGCGTACTGCACCATACCCAGACGCGCACACCCAAAGCACTCCGCGCCGTCGCACAACCCTAGCACCGCACCGCACCGCGTCGCACCACCAGTGAACCACCACGCCACCCACCGGTGCACCTCCAGAGGCACTGCCACCCACTACAACCGCAAGCCAAATCGCCCTGCAAACCCCTTGCCGTCACCACACAACAAACCCTAGCCAAGAGAGAAAACAAAATTCAAAAGGGTATTTTTGGTATCCTTTATCTAATATTAATTATCTCTATGTTTACATTTATATTAGAAATAAATGTTTACATTTAGTGAAAATAATTACTATAAAGATAGTTATAAAAAAATACATAAATTGTTATAATTATGGATGACAAATAAATTTGTTCTATTCTTCGAACTCGTCGTGATTTTGATAAAGAAAATTAGTAAATATGGAATGGATATTAATATGAATAATATCAGATTTTTTAAATTGGGTATGGATGAGTATTATATGTATATACTATTTTCACTTGATCTTTTTGGAAGAGATCTCGTAAGGTTGAAGAATGTTGTGAAAGGTTACAGAACGTTACAGAAGTCTTGGCCACTGGCTATGAGCTTTCTCTGCAAGTCTTGGATGATTGGCTCCTCTTTTCTTGTAGGTTCTCCTCCTTCTCCGGCGGCCAGACCCATGGAATGGTGCCACTTTTCTAAGTTTTCAAGTTGCGATAGTTTTGGTTTCTCTCCTCACTATAAATATGTGTTTCCCCTTCTGTTCACGTTCTCTCTTCTCTATCCATTCTTCTAGATTAAAATCTCTTATGACTGACAATACAAACAACAACAACTCTATACTGGAGACATCAAACATTGTTTCCACAACTCAAACCATTTTTGTGAAATCGATTTTGGACGTCTCGAAAGTTGAAGTTTTCACCGGTCGGAATTTCTGACGCTAGCAAGAACACGTGTCCACCCAGTTTGACATGTATGAAGTCGCTTTTCCACTTACAACTTCTAAACCCGACTCAAGCACGCCTGCGAAACAAATTGATGTTTGAACTCATGCAAATAAGGTATGCCGTCACACCTTACTGAGTGAGTTTTCTAGTGATTTGTTCGATGTTTATTGCTCTTACAAGGAAACAAAAAATATTTGAGATTCTGTTATCCTTAAATACATTGTTGAAGACGTCGTTAGACAAAGGTTCATGATCGGAAACTACTATTATTGGGAGATGATTGAAGGCAAAGACATAAAAATTCAGATAAACGAATAACAAAATCTGCTTGAATGATATCAAAGCAGAGAGCATAGTCTTGCCTGATGAATTCGTGTCTAAATGATAGAAAAGCTTCCGCAATCTTGAAATGACTACATGCAACAATTGAAGCACAAACACAAACAAATGTCTATGCCAGATCTGATCACCCACATCGTCATTGAAAACACAAACAGAAATGAGTGTGCTATTGTAAGGGCCAAAGTTTTGTCTCAAAGCAAACATGGTAGAAGATAAACAAGCTCCAAAAAGGTACGAAAAAAAACCTGATCACAAAAAGAAATATAATAATAAATTCTCTTGTCCCAATGGAACTAACCCCACCTTCAAGAAAAAAAAGGTATAATTGTTTTGTCTGTGGAAAACCAGGTCATCTTGCACCTCAGTGCAAACCTAGGGCAAAAAATGACTATCCTCCTAAGACAAATCTAGCCGAAGGGGAAGATACCATTGTTGTAATTGTTTCACAAGTAAATCTTGAGACCAATGTGAGTAAATGAGTGCTAGACTCTAGGACTACTACACATATTTGTGCAAATAAAAACGTGTTTACCTCCTACATAAGTGTGGGGGATGGAGAAGAATAAGTTTATCTTGGTAATTCCAAGACAACTCATGTTCTAGGAAAATGAAAGGTTCTTTTAAAGCTCACATATGATAAAACTCTGGCTTTGAGTGAAGTGCTACATGTGCCATCAATTAGAGTTAATTTGATCTCTGTAGCATTGCTAGGCAAAGTTAGGGTTAAAGTGTGATTTGAATCTGACAAGATTGTTATGAAAAAAATAATGTTTTTATGGGGAAGGGATATTGTAATCAAGGTCTTTTTGTATTGAACATTTCTGAAGTTATTAATGAATCTGAGTCTTTTACTTATATTGTTGATTTGTATGATGTGTGGCATGCTAGATTAGAACATGTGAATTATTCGTATGTTATGAAATTGCAACTCAACATTTTTTTGTCTCTACTATAGTCTTATGTTCAATTATATCACTATTAAGAATTAGAAACCCATAGGCAACACTATGTTCTGCATATCCTAAGAACATGCAATTAGAAGTTTTAGAACCTATTTTCCTTTTCTTAGGATTGGGTAACATTACTCTCACACTCTTAGGTATTTCAGTTTGACGTTCTACATAATGACATGTTTTCTTCATTATTTTAGATTCTACACATATATCACATTTACTATTTTGTTTTTCATGCATGTTGATTAATCCTAGTCGTTGCAATTTCATAACATATGAATAATTCACATGTCCTAATCTAGCATGCCACACATCATACGAATCAACAATATAAGTAGAAGACCCAAATTCATTAATAACTTCAGAAATGTTCAATACAAAAAGACCTTGATCACAATATCCCTTCCCCACAAAAACATTATTTTTTTTTCATAACAACCTTGTCAGATTCAAATGACACTTTAACCCTAACTTTGCCTAACAATGCTACAGAGATCAAATTAACTCTAATTGATGGCACATGTAACACATCACTCAAAGCCAGAGTTTTACCAGATGTGAGCTTTAGAAGAACCTTTCCTTTTCCTAGGAATGGAGTTGTCCTGGAATCACCGAGATAAACTTATTCTTCTCCATCCCCCACACTTGTATAGGAGGCAAACACATTTCTGTTTGCATAGATGTGTCTGGTAGCCCCAGAGTCTACCACCCATTTGCTCACATTAGTCACAAGATTTACTTGTGAAACGACTACAACAATGATATCTTCCCCTCCAGCCAGATTTTCCTTAGGAGGATAGTCGTTTTTGGCCCTATGTCTGCACTGAGGTGCATGATGACCTGGCCTTCCACAGACAAAAAAATTATACTCTTTTTCTTGAAGGTGGGGTTAGTTCCATTGGGACGAGAGAATTCATTATTATATTTCTTTTTGTGATCTGATTTTTTCTCGTACATTTTTTAAGCTGGTTTGTCTTTTACCATGTTTGGTTTGGCAGTCAAAGTTTTGGCCCTTGCAACAACACACTCCTTCCTATTTGTGTCTTAAATGATGATGTGAGTGATCAGATCTGATAGTGACATTTGCTTGTGCTTCAGTTGTTGTTTGTAATTAATCCAAGATTGTGGAAGCTTTTCGATCAACAATTTGGACACGAATTCATTAGGCAAGACTATAGACTCAGTCTTGATATCTCCAAGCAACGTGTGGTATTCGTTTATCTTAATTTTTATGTCTTTGTCTTCGATCATCTCCCAACGATAGTAGTTTTCTATCACGAAATTTTGTCTAACGACGTCTTTGGCAGTGTATTTGAGGATTAGGGAATCCCAAATATCTTTTGCTTCCTTGTAAAAGCAATAGACATCGAACAGATCGTTAGATAACGCACTGACTAAGGTGTGACGACATACCTTATTTGCATGGGTCCAAGCATAAATTTGTTTTGCATCCGTGCTTGAGTCAGGTTTAGAAGTTGTAAGTGAAAAAGCGACTCCGTACATGTCTAATAAGGCGAACACGCATTCTTGCCAATGTCGAAAATTCTAACCAGTGAAGACTTCAATTTTCGAGACGTCTGGAAAAGGTTTTGCAAGAATGGTTTGCATTGCGGAAATAACGCTTGACGTTTCCATAGCAGAGTTGTTGTTGTTGTCCGTATTGTTAGTCATAAGTTCTTACGATTGTAGTAAGTTGGACTTTAAAACACGAAGAAAATTGATTTCCTGAGGCGTGAGTGATCATTGTCCATAAGGAATTATCCGCGGTGTATTGCACAAGTCCCCCAGGATACAAAAGAAACTTCTTAGAAATGCTCGAGACCTCGGCCCAGGAAAGGTAATTAAGATAAAAGATAAAGAGATATTTTATCTATTGTGATATTATTATGAAGATGAAATATATAATTGTTATTGTTTAAATCTGTTATCATATTATTCTGAAGATAAAGAGATATTTTATCTCTTGTGATAATATGCAAGTTAGTTATATATATTTTATCTGTTGTGATATTATTCTAAAGATAATAGATATAATTGTTATTGTTTAAATCTGTTATCATATTATTCTGAAGATAAAGAGATATTTTATCTTTTGTGATAATATGCAAGTTAGTTATATATTAATTAATACATGTTAGTTACATATTAATAGTTGTTGAGAATAAAAGAGGAGCACCCGAGACATGTTAAACAGAATGTTTTCATGCTATTAGCACCTGAAGATAAGTGGTGTCCGTGAGTAGGTGGTTTTCTGTTATATTCTCGTGAGTGAAAGTTGTTAAACGAGTAAGCTATAAAAGGGGCTTGAGACCCAGGTAAAGGTACTCTGTTTTTGAATTCTAGACCGAAACCATATACTTATCTTATTTTAGTAAGCTCTCACTGACTTTATGGTCGGAGTGTGATCAATAGGTAGAGCCCCTTTGTTCCAACAGAATCACGTTCCAATGCAACGAGAAAACGCACAACAGAATCCAAAAGAAACAGATCCAAAAGAAACAGATCAGAAGCAGAGTTTTGCACTCAAGTCAATCGATGACAATTTTAATTTCTCCTCAGTATAAATATACACATCGCCTTTGCTCCCACATACACATTTCCCGTTCTCTCTTCTCTCTACTTCTTTATATATTAAAATTTTATTTTATTCTTTTTCTTTACTTGTTAGTTCTGATATCTTAGGATTATCCAAAAAATTCCGGTTATATACTGAGAAACTTACATAATACATCGCGAACAAGTATTTACTGTTTAGTGATCATTCACACTTCAAAAAATAATTTTTTTATATGTTTGGGGATTTCAAAGCAATTATAGAGAAAGGATTCAACAATTTTTTCAAACCATCGTCCCAACTCCGCCCATTCCTCCTAATCCATTACCATCACAACCCCTCCCAACCAACAACCACTTCAACACACCCACACCACCGCAACAATGTGATAAAAGAAAGTTTTAAATAAGTTCTTGATAATTATTTATTAATATAAAAATATTGTTTTGTTTGGACGAGAGAGATTGAAAATAGAAGAAAAAGGAAGGGAAAATGCTGAAAGATGAAATTGTTTGGATTAAAAAAATAAATAAATAAATAAATTTGAGTGTAAAATTTATGTTAAATCTTATTAATGTAACTGAAAAAAATATTTTTTAAAAATATATTAAAATATGAATATAAATTAAAATAAAAGATAGCATAAAATATTCGTAGAATAAAATTATATTTTAAAATAAAATATTAAACTTAAATTAATTATTTTTTATTATTATTATTTTAATTAACTATTTCATTATATTTAAAATATTATTATTATTAATATATTATATTTAAATTATAAATTATAAATAATTTATAATATATATATATATATAAATGATTATATACACTTTCCCAGTAAATTCCTTTTAAATCTTAAAGAAAGTTTAAATATTCTAAAGGTTTTTGTTTTTTTTGTACTTTTGACATTTTATTCTCGAGTTTTTCGAATTTTTTTTTTATAAACAGTAAATAAATTTATTTTTTTCCTCTGAAAACAAACTATGTGATATTTAAAAGTTGAAAATAGTATAATCCATATTACTAATAATTTCTATAATATACTTGAGGTGTTTTAGAAGATCTTTATATTCAAAAAGATAAAATTTGATTATACAAAAATATAATACTTTTAGTATCAATTACCTGCCATTAATCATTATAATTAGTATAAATTTTGTATTTATTTTATAGATAGTATACATCTTTTAGTAGAAAATCTATATTAATATATACATTTGTTTGTACAATATAGTAGTTCTCACATCCGCATCTTGACCAAATTCACTTACACATTGTTTGCTTGCATCTGAGTGATTACTGTTTACTTGAATTGAAAAGCAATATATTTTCTATTTGGATTAGAGGGTTAAGTATGGATTGGGTGGCGTGGAAAGGCAAGGAAAGTTGGTTTTGGCATCCTGAATGCTTTTACCGTTTGAATGTGGTGGGTGATGAGTTAATGGAATGATAAATACGGGATGTGAGTGAGGGGAGGTGAGTTTTGTGCTTTGAGTTAAAGGAGGAGTTGAGTGTAAATGTTGTGAGGAGTTTGTTCTTGTTGATGAGGTCGTCGGAGGTGTGCAGTGTGGCTCGACGTGGTGCACATGATCCTTGGTGGTGTTGTGTGTGGCTTGTCGTGGTAGTTGGTGATGCTCCGTTGATGGTGCTTGGTAGGTGTAGCTCGACATGGTGTGCGTGTGCGGTTGTAGTCCGTGTGCGATCGTAACGTCGATAGTTATTGAAGAGTTCACGTGTTCACACACAAGTACATACCAGAAAATCGATTCTCACACAAATTTTTTGAGCAATCAATGTTGCACTATACAACAATTTGGTTTTTGATATTTGATGTGAGGGATAGCCGATTAGTTGCATGCAAAATCCATTATCCCTTGTTTTTGAATAATTATTTTTTATTTTTCATTTTGATGTATAATGTTGTGATTATTTGATTTATGTATATGGGTAAATGTTTTTTTTGTTTGGTTAAGTAAATAATTATTTATTATTTTTTTTATATATGTACATATAAAATATATAATGATAATTAGGTGATTTGTTTTTGTTGAATAAGGCTTATTATTTTTCACAAAAACTTGAATGGTGATTGACAATAGTAATTAAGTTTAAAAACATGAAATTTTTGAAATATTAAATAAATCTAATTATTAAATTAAAATTTATTTGTATATAACTTGTAAAACTGATTTTGATAGATATAACATAAATAAGAATATAATTGAAAAAAATAATTATAAATATTATTTTGAATTTATAAAATAATTATAAGTACACTTTTTTTTTAAATATTTTAAAATACTACTTTACAGATACTTTACATATAATGTTTTTAAAAATATCAAGTAAAAAAACTTTATAAATATTATTTTAAATTTATAAAATAATTATAAATATAAAGAATATTTAAATATTTAAAAAATACTACTTTACATATACTTTACATATAATATTTATTTTTATTTTAAAAATGAAATAAAAAAACTATATAAATATTATTTTGAATTTATAAAATAATTTTAAGTATAAAGAATACTATTTTGAATTTATGAAATAATTATAGGTATAAAATTTCTACTTATATATACCTTACAGATAATATTTTGAAAAGACTGTTTTACATATCATATTTAAACTTTTTAAAATTGAAGTAAAAAAATATTTAAATAAAAAGTTAGAAGTGAAGTAAACATAATTTAAACTCCACAATATAGTTTTATGTTAAGATGTTAAAATTAATTATATAATTTAATTTTGTATTTTACGTGTTATTATTTTTTCTAAAATGTGATTTTTAGACTTAGTTAAAATTTTCAAGAATTTGTGACCAAGTTTAACAATAATTATTGGTTAATGTATTTTGACAATGTCGAGATATCTAGTAGAAATGATATAAATTTTGATGTTGTTGGTGTCAATTTCACATTAATTTTACAAATACAAGAACAAATCAATTTGTAGATGCAAGTAACAATAATAACAATCTTTTGCATGATTGGATATGGATTGAATGTGTTGCATGCTAATGGAGATAAATAATGTTATATATTGAAGTTTGTTTCACAAAAAGACCGTCATCGACAAGAATTAATATCGTATTTGGTCCATACTGAAAGATGGCATGACATTATTTCCATTGATCCGAAAATATTTATTAAGTTATGTCAATGAATAAGAGGAACGGGGATGGTTAAAAATGCATTTCAATCTATAGCTAAAAAATAAGTGGCTAAAGTTTTACACATCAGTCATAATATTAAGAATCAAAGTGTTTTTTTTTTCTTTTATCGTATTACAAAGTGGACTTTAAGCCTAACTCAACCCCATAAAACCGGCTCATGAGGGGGGTGTGTTGGAGATCCCACATCGACTAGAGATTAGAGCCTTTCATTGTATATAAGTGGGTGCAAACCTCATCTCATGAGCCGGTTTTATGGGGTTGAGTTAGGCTTAAAGTCCACTTTGTAATATGGTATCAAAGCCATTTCGAGCCTATCCTAGTGAGTATTTGTTGGGCCTATCGTGCCACCGCTATCGGACCACCCAAAATATATAGTCCCACGCACGAGCTTTTATCTATCACTCTCGGCGTGAGGGGGTGTGTTGGAGATCCCACATCGACTATGAACCGGTTTTATGGGGTTGAGTTAGGCTTAAAGTCCACTTCGTAATATATCGATCTGGAAAATGGTGACTTTCGTAATGTTTTGAAGACAATATTGATGTTGCAATGAGAGTTTTTAATTTAATCATCGGACCGCGGTGGAACCTGGTATATATTAAACAATGGTCGATTAAATTATAACAATAATTGAGTGTATTCTTAAATTATATATATTAAAAGATAAAAATTATTATATATATGTAACAATTATTTTAAAAATTAATTATTTAATTATTTAAAAATTAATTATTCAATATATATAACATTAAATAAATAAATTGTTTTTTTATCAAAAGATGATTTTTCTTTTCACAAAAATTACTATTATTATAATAACTATTAAAATAAAAATATACTATTAAATTATAAAATGATTTTTATTAAAAGTAATTATAAAAATAAATAATTTTTTAAAACTTTTTTATGTGTTTTTTTTATTGTTTATGTGGCTTTTTATTAGCAATAATTATTTAAAATAAAAAATAGTTATTTAAAGGGTAAAATTGTAAGAAATTGATTTATTTTAAATTTCTCTAAATTTTTTTAAATTTCAATTTCAATTTAAAATAAAATAATCATTAAATTTATTGTATTTTAATTTTAATACTATAAAGATAAAATTGGAAAACAACATGTGTATACCAAAAAAATCTTCACTATACATTGTTATAAAGAAAATAAAAAAGAATTATTTATTTCTATAGTTAATTTAATAAAAAATTATAATTTAATAATATTTTTTATTTCAATATAATAATTATATATTTTTTGTCAAAAGCGTAAATGTATGTGTTTGGTATATAACATATAGATGGGATATATGGGATATTGTATATACCATATGCCATATATAGAGTGTAGTATTCACAAATCAGTTTTCAAAACATTTTTTAAAATTTTCTCGTATATATCAACTTAGTTTTCGTAAGAACTGATTTTAATTTAGAAGAATTTTTTTTATATTGATTATATAAAATAGAAAATTTAATTATTTAGTTATCTATTTTAAATTTTTACTACTCTAAACTATTTTCTAAACTTTTTTGTTACTTCTGAATATTTCGAATATTAGAGTAGACATAATTTTATTTCTCCAAAAATTTAAATATTTATTTTAGTTCTTAATATTCATTTTAAAGTGTCGGAAGCACTATACTAAAGTATTAGTAGGAATCACTTGACATTATATAATATTAGAGATCAAAGGTTTAAAAATTTAGGAGGAAATTCTTTTTGCATAAAGAACTTACCCATTTTATATAAACTAAAAACGTAATTAACTAAAAAATTATAAAAATTTAAAATTATTCATGTTTTATTATTTTTTACAAATTTCCATTTGATTGAGTATTTGAAAATTTCCATGAATTCATATAATTGTTAGATATAATTTACCAAAAATTTTGTATTGGATTAATTGTAATAAGCTGAAAACCTTTCCACCTTTCACCACTTGTTTTCTCTTATTTAAATCACAATTATAAATCTTCTTAAAACAGTTAAGCTTTCACAAGACTTAATTGCAGAAGAAATATACTTCCATAATAATCATTTACAGTACCAGAAAACACTCTGATATTTGTTCATTTACATTGCCAACTTGTATATTTTTGGGTATTATATTATATTATATTATATATGTAACAAAAAACAAACCTTTTATCTAATAAATAAGATTCTGATTCGATGATGATTTGAAAATGAATAGTTAATAGTAATTAAATAATTAATTAAAGAAAAACATTCCAATTTTGCGGGAGTTGAGAAAAGTCCGTTGAAAGTGGGTTTGTTTTGTCGTCCGCTAATGTTGTTTGGGCTAACGTTGTTGACCTTGCAATGTGCCCCTTTCTTCTCTCTCTTTCTCTCTCCTTGTTCCTCACTCCTCCCAAAGTTTGAATCTTGAACCCTTCTAACGAACAATTTATTTCCCCCACTTTGATTTTGCGTTCCATTCTTTTGCATGGCGTACAAAGTGGATAATGAATACGACTACCTCTTCAAGGTCGTTTTGATCGGGGACTCGGGGGTTGGCAAGTCTAACATCCTTTCCAGGTTTACGCGAAACGAGTTCTGCTTGGAATCTAAGTCTACCATTGGGGTTGAATTCGCAACCAGAACATTGCAGGTTCCTTCATTTACACATACCATATGTATATTTTCTTCTTCAGTTTTTATTTTTGGATGATGTTATATCACACTTCTTGTTGCTTTCTTCACATTCTTTGATTGATTGAGAAAAGCAGCTTTAATGAAAGAATGGTTCTTGAACATTATAGAAAATTATGTAATCTTTGAAGTATATTATGTGATGAATTTTCTGTTTTCAACATGTCGCACTAATCGGTAAAATCATAACGCAGTCATCTATAATAAACTGGTCTTTCACAATGTCATGGGAACTTTCTCTCTATTTTACTTGAAGAAAATGCTAACAATCCATTCTAATAGGGTGAATTCATACAAAAGTTTATTTCATTTAGAACATGAATTATGGTACTTGTAATGTGGCACGATTCATTTTGACCTTGATGTGAAATTTAATTTGTACTTAAGAATCCACGCCTTGGAAAGGGAGGCTCGGTTATGAAATTTAAGCAAGTAGGTCAAGAGCATCATTTCTTAACAAGAATTATACTTTTCCTTGAATTGAATAGGAATTTGAAGAACTGCATACTATATTGTCTTTTCTCCATTGAACAACAGTTAATAATATTTGCAAGTTGAAACTCATCCAATATACTAGTATCAATGAAAAAAGACTTGAGGTACTGCCATTCTGTTATAATCCCATCTAAGAACACACAAGATTTTACACTGAAAGGAAATAATGTAGTATTATACAAGAGTTCTCACCGAATAATAATAAAATAAAATTACCTCTGTATGATAAGAGTGATATGCACGAGGTTTGAGGGGTGATAAGATCAGCAGAAATGTCAACTGTGAATAGATGAACCTAACAAGTTTCTTTTTTATGATTCCTCTTGCATGTTTGATGATTTTCCCATGTGAAGAAAATGAAGGAATTGAATGTCCAAAATGCTATATATATTTTTATTGTCAGCTGCATGAAGAGTTGTTAATCCCTTCCTTGGAAACACATGTTTATGCAGGTGGAGGGGAAGACTGTAAAGGCACAAATATGGGACACTGCAGGGCAAGAGAGGTACAGAGCTATCACTAGTGCCTACTATAGAGGAGCAGTTGGTGCCTTGTTGGTGTATGACATAACCAAGAGGCAAACATTTGACAATGTGCAGAGGTGGCTCCGTGAACTAAGGGACCATGCAGACTCCAACATCGTTATCATGATGGCTGGAAACAAATCTGACCTGAATCATCTGAGAGCAATTCCTACTGATGATGCTCAAAGTTTGGCTGAGAGGGAAGGTTTGTCCTTTCTAGAGACTTCAGCATTGGAGGCATACAATGTGGAGAAGGCATTCCAAACCATTTTGTTTGATATATATCACATTATAAGCAAAAAGGCACTGGCAGCACAAGAGGCCACTTCTTCTACGGGCCTTCCCCAAGGAACTACCATAAATGTCTCCAATATGCAAGGTAATACAGAAAGCAGAAGTTGTTGCTCTAACTAGCAAGGTTAGTATGTAGAAAAAGAGAGGGAGAAGTAAGGTTTTAAAAAAATGTTATTCGAAAACACATGAGGAATAGTTGCTAGTTAAATGCTACCTTTTGCCAGGTTTCTTTTAATTTTTTGTGTAAGATGTGGGAGGATGGCGATCTCTATAGTCTTCAACAATCTCAATTGAAAATGAATATGACGTGTTAACAATTCATGTTCTTTGCTTTGGCGTTAACTGGTTCTTGAAATGCATATATACCATTAGGAGTTAGGATCTTAGGTTTGGTGTTTAATATTGTAATTTGTAACTCTGTGTGTCAGTAATGTTGCTCCTATTCTTTCCGGTGTATGTTTCATTCATAATAAAATCTTACCGTTCAACACACTTTTGTTAATATTGATCTCAAAAAGTATGCTTACTATTGTTCATTTTGATTCATTTTAATTGAATTTGTATAACTGCATTTAGTTCTCTTCAAAAATATAATACTAAAATCACACCTAAACTCTCCCCTTACCTTATCTAGTTCAAAGTGAAACTTAACTATTCTGTCATAAATAATTGGCAGAGGAAAATATGAACTATTATTCATTAATTAAAGCCAAATATTAGTAGAACTTTTTCCGGAATTCACTATTTGCTAAGTAAGCTAAGGCTTAATATAACTTCACCAATCACTACTGCCATATTGAATTTACAAGCAATGGAATTGCTTCCTTATATGCAAGTGAGCCTTGTGTACTTTAATTTCAGTCCAAATTGTGTCCATTTCAATTTCATTTTTCCATCTGGTAAGAGCTTCTTTCAACACTATTTTGGGTTGCAAAAAAGAAAAATATTGTATGAAAATAGCAGTGCCATGCTTGAGGACATCTCAATCATTAGAAGTGGACCATAAAGTGAGACAGGCCTCAATTGGACCATGTGAAAATCCTGCCCCAACCAACAAGAACAAAATATCCCAAATAAGGACCTCGAGATCAAAGATGCAAACTCATAGGTATTGTACTTTTTCTTCAACCAGTTATCACTACACTTGGAAGCATGGGAACAATAGCACGTGGAAGTAATGGATAATAACTATTGCAACTAAATTCAATCACCACCAAACTTCATGAATTATCAACAGATGGTGTGACATACTAATAATGTATTGAAACGTGGTGTATTATGCAGCTATTTATGTCAACGTTTTATGTAACAGTGTCTGGGGACCCTTTCATAATTGTTCTGTTTGGTGACCCATACAAGATCACAGATGCCATTTTTCAAACTACCCAAAACTTGCATATATAAACCTCACAATCATTTCATAAATGCATTCTATCTGTAATTTCTTGCATCTGTGTCAACAACATAATGCAGGTAAGTTAAAAAAGTGAATCCAAAACAAGTACTAAAATCTGTCACACAGTAAGATATTTTACTGAAGATTTGAGAAAAGTTTGATTACTTTTAGTGCTTTTATATCCGCATTGAACTACTACACAATGAGTTTTATTTTACGAAATAATAACTACAAAAAATGAAAAAAAAGTGCAAGAAAATCTTTTACACTAATGTTTGTCTAACTTTTAATTGTGTATATGTTTTTAGTTGTTTATTTTTATTCAAATGAATCATAACATATTCATTTAAAACAATATAAAATTGATTTAATTAATTAAAATGTAAAAAATGCAGGTAGACTAAATTACAATTTTCTAAAATAAGAAAATCAAATCTTTATATTTTAAAATGAATGACCGAAACTGCTCATTAAATAACAAAAAAAAAATTTAAAACCTACAACAAGTTGTACTAAAATAATCATTTTTTTTTATAAAAGTTAACATTTAAAATAGTAAATTGTCTCTTCAGTATATCGGATATCTTTATCTGACAGTATAAATCATAAAAAATTTATTAAAGGAATAATTACCATATTATTATTCATATGAATTGAACTGAGAATTTATAACCTTTCTAGTATTATTGTCATGTTTACTGAGTCAAAAATTTGTCCCAGAAAATCAAGCATGTGTTTTTTCAACTTTCATGAGTTGAACATTATAAGTGTGGTGGACACGTTTGACTAGTTTAAATTGGAAAAAGAAAATACATAAATAAATGTTCATACAATTTAAATAGTAGTTCAATTGAGCCATAGAACTGGCTTTTGTTCTCATTTTTGTTACTAGTGAAATTTTCAAAAAACAAAAAAAAAAAGAATGTTTTTACTCAACACGTGTCACTGTTTGATAGGAGGCTTGGTTTAACCGACGTAGCCCTAACCTTGATATCTGACAGCTGTCCAATGTGGCTTCTCAACTTAAATTTCAGGCAACCGCATATTCCACAGAAAAGTGCTTATTATTCTCCTGCGGAAATTTTCCCCTGTACCTGCTTCTACACTAAACTCCTTTCAACTCAAAAAACACTCACACATCACCGATTTTTTCAAACAAACGACGGGAAACACGGAATTACCCTGCAGCACACCGCACCGCGTAAGACCAACACTGCTTTATCTTTTCCGTGAACGCTCTCCCGCTTATACGTCACCGTTTTGGTTAGTCGGGATCGCAAAAAACGACGTCGCCGACCTGAGAAGAGCAAGAAGAAGAAGAAGAACGCGTAGTTGTTTGATTTTGCGCAGAGCGAAAACAGAGTGAAGAAAGTGAAGAGAAGTAATGCTCGATGCATAGTTGCAATTGCGAATCCTTCGTATTCTTTTGGTAGTGAAAATAGGTTGAGGTTTGGTTAGAAAAAGTGGTGAAAGAGAATAGAAAAGCGAAAAATCGGAACCAGGAGATGCAAATGGAAGCTAGGGTTGGCGTGGCGGTGGACGGTGGTGTGCGGAAATTGGTGCAGCCGCCGCCGAAGCAGATTGGAACTGTTTCGCAACTTCTCGCCGGAGGAGTCGCTGGCGCGCTAAGCAAGACCTGTACGGCGCCGCTTGCGAGACTTACCATCCTCTTTCAGGTTCCAAATTTTTTAATTTGATATCAATTTAACAGAAAGAATAAAATAAAATATGCTTTTTTTGATTTTTAAGTAAGTTATTAGAATATTCACATTGTAATTTAAAGCAACAAACAGAGAGAGAAGGGTTGGGGGGGTTAAAGTTTAGGTTAGGTTATGATTATTCTGTTAAATCTTACTTTTTGTAGAATTATTTGTGAAAATGTTTTCAGGTTCAGGGAATGCATTCTAACGTTACGACTTTGAGAAAGGCCAGTATATGGAATGAGGCTTCACGGATTATCCATGAAGAGGGTTTCAGGGCTTTCTGGAAAGGGAATCTGGTGACCATTGCTCACCGGTTACCTTATTCTTCGGTTAATTTTTATTCGTACGAGCACTACAAGAAGGTCAGGTTATCGGTGCTGTGATGTGGATATTTACTTTCATTTGATTATGTTGTTGAGAAGTGGCAAATTTGAATTGATGATGAGTACTTGTTTGTTCTCGGATTGATTTGTGTTTAATGGTATTTTGTATGATCAGTTGCTAAAGAAGGTTCCGAGACTGCAAAATCATAGGGATAATGTTAGTGCAGACCTTTGTGTGCATTTTTTTGGCGGTGGCATGGCAGGAATTACTGCTGCTACATCTACTTATCCCTTGGATCTTGTGAGAACGCGGCTGGCTGCGCAGGTAGGAACATATGTGTTTATTTTCGTTGGGTGCAGGGGTAGCCCTTTTCCGTTGTGCATTTGGCCCCCATCTTTTTTCTAGTTTTGATGAGTCCTATTGTTCTAGATATGTGACCAAAATTTCATTCTGTTCAATTTAATTTTGACCCACCCCTATTGTAATTAGTTGCATTACTCTTCTTTGAGCTTAGTAGCACTGTGCAACCCGTATAACCGACTTCACCTAGTGGACAAGACTTTTGTCATGTCAGTTTTTGTTTTTGTATTATTTTTCTATGTGATCTTTAGCCTATATGCTTAGAACCTTGCATGCTGATGACCCTTACCATGAAATTGTCTTATTTTGAAATAGATTATCCGCTAGAGATGTCTACTTAAATTTGATTAACTGTTCATGCATAGTGGGTGGTTAAAGATCCTTGCATTTATATTTTAGGTTTAATTCTGAACAATTAGCATTTTTGCAGACAAACTTTACCTATTACAGAGGTATCGGGCATGCTTTACACACAATTTGCAAGGAAGAGGGGATACTTGGCCTTTATAAGGGACTTGGAACTACACTATTGGTACGGTGTTATGATCAATTTAACATTACTTGAAGACTATATTATTTTGCGACTAATTAGCTACATCTCTCTGGTGCTAATGCAGACTGTAGGGCCAAATATAGCTATCAGCTTCTCTGTGTATGAATCCCTGAGATCTTTTTGGCAATCAAATAGGTAATCATCCACAGCAGTTTGATGTAACCCATATTCCCTTTATTTCATGTATAATCACCTTTTGTTTTATATTAATATTACTTTATTTATGCATATCAGATCCAATGATTCACCAGTTGTTGTTAGTCTGGCATGCGGCAGTCTTTCAGGCATTGCATCATCAACAGGTGAGCAGTCAAAAGGCGGAATTGTTGATTACATACTTGGCATTCATTCTCATAAGCTTTTTTTATAACTTGAACTTTTGGTGTTCCTTGTCAGACAAGTAGTATTGATAATTTGCTTTTTGATGTTCCTTCCAAATGGGGTTATGCACATTCTTTTGGTATATTACCTTTTTCCTACATCTCTGTGTGGCATTAGGCACTTAACTTAGTTTTGTTGTATCAAATGTTCAATTACAGTTACGAATCCTTTAGTCAAACTATTGAATTTGCTCCACCCAAGAACATCAAAGAAGTTAATGTCTGTAGTGGTTTATTATGCTTTTGATGCAGAGAAAGAGTTTGGTGCAGGAACTGCACCAAGTATCTAACCAGATTGACCCCTAGAACCAGAGACCAGGTTGGAGTTGTTATTTTATCTGTGGCATATAAGGAAGACATTAAAAGACTTGTCTTTTGTAACTTTATTATTATCTAAAGATCTTGCTCAAGTAATCATCTTCCCAAGGTTTGTTCTATGGCATGTCTCCCCAAGCTATGCAGTGGATTTCATCATGGGGTGGCATTACTTGGATCAACCTATATGATTCCCTCAGTTACTAAATGTGAGAGGTGTCCTCTTTGAGGTATGCTTCTCACTTAAGGCTACCTTCACCTGATGTTTGGATGGGTACCGGAATCCTCTTCAGCCCTTGTTGATGTGTTTCTGAAGAATCTATTTTTACAGCTTTAATAGTATTGCTTTCAGCATGATCTAAAGTTCTGAATGGTGGAAATTATGGTACCAAATTAATAAAATTAATTGTTTATTGTAAAGTATTTTGGTAAATAGAGTTTTCGACAAAGAACTACTGTTAAGCATGGGACAAGAACCAAAATCTCACTGATTGGGGGGATGGAAAATTGTGTGTCAAATATTATACAGATAGAGACTAACCACATGCATCCAAAATATTCGTGCATACAAAAGTTTAGTAGTGTCCTTTGATCAACTGTGTCAATAAAGGCTGCTGCCCTTCTGCTGCAGCTATTGTATGTTCAGGTAAGGCTGTATTTACTTAGACTCTTACTTCTTGATGCCAATTTTACAGGTAATGCTTTTGCATGTTTGGATTTGTTAAATACTGCAGCTACCACCATGTTATGATGGATGTGTGCATCCATAATTTCTTGATGCCAATTGATCACAAATTCTATATTCACCGTAGTTATTCTTTAGAATAGCCTATAAAGTTGAAGTGCAGGTTTGCAACTTTGTCAGAGACACTGGCTCACTACAATAAGAAACTTCCAGTTTGTCTACAATTCATTGGTTATTGATTTCAGATGTGGTTGAATTTGATTTGATTTCTTTCTTTGGAGTTGGTTTGCAATTTAGTTGATTAATCATCTAACACTTTTGATAATGCACTGTCTTTTCACAAACATTAACGATCTGATTAAATTGAATTGCTGTTGACTAGAATGGGTATGTTCAATTCATCTGTTATTCTATATGCAGCAACGTTTCCCTTGGATCTTGTGAGGCGGAGAAAGCAACTTGAGGGGGCTGGTGGGCGAGCCCGTGTGTATACAACAGGCCTCTATGGCGTGTTTAGGCATATAATCCAGACAGAAGGCTTGCGTGGTCTTTACAGAGGAATTTTGCCTGAGTACTACAAGGTTGTGCCAGGTGTAGGTATTTGTTTTATGACTTATGAAACGTTGAAGATGCTTTTATCAGATATGGCTACCGGATAAACCCTAAACACTGGGGTCGAATATGCAAGAAGTCACTGGATAAAGTTACCCATGCAAAAGGGTTGGAGTTACATTTACGATTTAACAATTGTAGTTCATTTTATTTCACGGGTCCTCAACATGGGCAATTTTGTAATGATCCCGTGGGGATTGCATTTTTGCATGTACAGAAAACTTGCATAACATTTAATGTTAAGCTGTTATCGTCCTGTATTCTCGCGTGGTCTACTTTGTCTTTAGCCCTAAAGAAAAGGGGAAGTGAAATCAGCAATATCTATAAATCTGCAAGACTGTGCATCTGGTTGCTAAAGACCCGACGTATTTTTATCTTAAAACTCGAGTTAAAAATAATACTTTCAGAATTTAAGTTTGATAACAACTGGGAGGAGCACACTGCAAAAGCTAGTCAATTGTAGCTGGAGAGCCCGTGCCTTTGTTTATTTTTCTCAGTAGAATTTTAGACTTCTAATATGGGACTCAAATCGTATAAGAAAAATGGATTCTGACAAACTTAAATATTGAGTATGCTTAGTTAAAAATTTACTTCTAAATTTAGGGGAGAAATTAAGAGAGACGTAGAAGCTCTACTCATCAACTTTGTATAGAATTGATTTTGTTTAATGAAAAACGGTCATATATTTAGAAAAACCATATAATTAAAGGAGCGTTTTTTTTTATTCAACAATTCAATTCTATACAAGTTGATGAAAAGTGCTTCTACCTCACTTAATTTCTCGACTAAATTTAAAAGTAATTTTTTTCCTTTATTTTTGTCGATTAATAAGATGCATTGGGGCCATTGTATTAACTTGTGCGCTGGGAGAATCATATATTCAATGCCTTTTGAGTGGTTATATGGTCATTCTTATATTTTTTAAGTTGTAATTTTTCTGCAAATATTGTTTTCAAAATGACATGTCAATATGGAGGTCACTTCTATTGGATAATTGAAGAAATTCATTTGCTATCAAGCGAGAATTTTAATAGGGAAGGAGGGAGGGGTATTTCTCTTGGAATATTTGCAAAAGCAACATTGTCAGCATTGCCAACTTTATTTACTAAATAATTGCTAAATGCATAAAAAAATAACAGTTCCTTAGTTTTTGGTCAAGGAAAATAAACAGTTGTTGAATACGAACTTGTAATGCGTTTATATTTTTTGTCAAATTAGAAGACTTGGACATCCTCATAGGATCCAAATAGCAGAAGTTGTCCAATCTTACTTTGAGTGGGTCCTGGTCCTCCACTTGCGGAGTGGAACCAAAGAAAATGAAAAACAAGCACTTATATCCATACATTGAGAACTTGCGTTCTTGTTACACTGGAAAAAATCCAGTCAAATGAATATGGTCAAGTGTTCTACGCAAACCATATTTATTAACAGCTTCATTAGCAGCTCTAAAGCCACCACCGTAAGCTGGGGAAGAATCATTGGCAATCTGATTCTTGAAAAATTCACCCAATTTATTTTCAACATGAGACTTTGCACCCTTCTTTGAGGAGGAGGAGGAGGAGGAGGAAGAAGCAGAAGCTGTGGATGTTGATGGCATGCTTTGAAAGCTAGGCATTACTTCTGACTCAAGCCACATATAGGAAAGAACTTGACAAATGCCTTCCTCTACTTCAGGGTTAAGGTTGCGGTAACCTGCTTAGTTGTTCAAGATGAATGAATTAGATGAAAAAGGTTGTGAATGCTGAGATGGTTTAATAGCATAAGGATTAAAATATAACACCTTTAAGGCGTAGCCAGCCATGCATCAACTCATGGGCAAGTATAGCACCTGTGAGTAACCTGCATCCCATAAAAATATGAGAACTCCTATAATGAAGTTTGAACATCATCAATAAGAAGTGACATTATAGTCTGTCATTGGTACTTTGTCTTGTGAGTATTGGAAAAATATCTGAACTCACAATTATATTCAAAAGGGAATCAATCAGCTCTAATTCGAAGGGGACAAAATGCAAAGTTTCCATTGTCCACTAGTTTACCTAGGAAGACCATATAGGACAAGAATTGCTGTAACTTCGCATTTTCTAGTCAGTTTTTGAGGTTGAGTTCTCATCCCTATCAGTCGATGGCCTCCAATTCTTGGCCTTCTATGTATCTGAAACAACATATAATCATAAAGTAGCGAATTTATCTGACAAATAATAGTAATCTCATTCACTATGGATTCCACATTCTACCAAAACAAGAAGTAAATAGTTTTAATATCTTACACTGGTCACAGTCTGCTCCTCTGAAAGGCATAAACCCCTTGTTTCTGGTAAGTGTAGAAAACCCTGGCAGAAACCACAGAGTGAGACGAGTTGGACTAATTATTTCACTAAAACAAAGAAGGGATTTTCCTTACATTTTTCTCCCCTACAATAGCTTCATTAAGTGCTTCTCTCTCAACCAGAAGCATGGGAATTTGTTGATCTATTCTCATCTGCATTCCTTCATAATAATCTCTGATAGAATGGTAAAGAGGCTGGCAATCACCAGTGTCCATTATAGCAGATTCCATGCACTCTAAACACAAACTGCGTCCATCTTCTAGTCTATAGTATTTTATGTTCAGAGGCTTCAAGGGAAATATAACAGTAGCAAGAAATAACTTCAGAAAATACTTGTTCTAAATATCCGAATCATAAATAGCTAGGAGTGCTTAAATTAGTACCTCCAATCTTTCACAACTACAGCAGCGAGCTGTATTATCATATTCATGAGATGGACAATATTTCTGGGACCAAAAGGGGTGGCACCTGTACTCTATCAAGCCTGCTGCATTTATAGGAATCTGGAATTAAAAAAAAAAATCTCTGGAGTTAATATAGCTCTTAAAATTTGATTCAAATGTCATCATATCGCTAGAATAATGTTTGATTCTTCAGTCATAAAAATCTAATGCCCTGATCCTATTTAAGGTACATGAAACAAACTGAAATTTAATAACCTTAAACAGAAAAATATTAATAAAACATAACAGCTTGAATAAGGAAAGGCAAACCAATCTTACAAATTGGAAGCAAACTTCACATTTTGGATGAGTCAATTCTTTAAAGCAGGATTTATGATACGGATGCTTCCCTGACAAGGAAAACTAGGATCAACAGAAAAAAGAAAACAGTAAGAGATGAATCAAAAAGAAAAGTTGTGATGATCTCAACATCTCCTAAGAATATCAAAGAGGATCAAAATCAAACTACCTCACGCTCAGTAATGGGGTACCCACAGGAATGGCAGCGAAAGCAATTTGGGTGAAAATACGTATCCATGCACCCCAAACAATTTCCATACATTATTTCTTGGTTGCAGCCACCACATATTCTTCTGTTCAATGACAAACTAGACATTATCAGTTGTAAAAAGGGTACCAAAATATCCTGCTTTCCTTTTGCTTAGACATTTACATAGAACTCTATCCCCCAAAAACTACATCTCTGCACATGCTGCAAGTTTCTTTTTCACTTTTCAAATTTGTTTAGAAGGAACAGATTCTGCAGAGATAGATTCATGCACACATAGTGTCAAAATATCTTGGCTTCTTAGCATGAGGAATAAGAGAAAGAAGTTATTTCTACTAGCTTTGGCCCGCATAACAAACCTCAACCACCTTTCTATGGACCAAATTGGAAACACTTGATGTTTGACACTCATATATTAGGAGAGATTTTACCTATATTCGTGGGGATAAAATGGTGTAGGGGCAAATGGAGGGTGTGCAGATGAGCTAAGGGTATCCAAAGGTGCCTTTGAGTAATCGTCTCCAGTGTCTTGTCCCCAACTATATCCTTGATGGGCTATTGGAAACACAAGTTTAAATCTTTGATCAGCAAGATCTAGATAACAAACACCTTTTTGAAAATCAAATACCAACCGTTTGGTCTCTTCAAATCTTCGGCTGAAGAAAGTGCCATTGCATGCCCTAGATCTTCTTTCTCCTTCTGAGCTCTAGCACGATCATCCTGATTATTACATCAGGAGTATTATTCAAACATCTTATCCTCAATTATATTTGTGACAGTAAGTAAATCCAAAATAATGATACAGTAAGTAGATCCGCATTGTAGTTCCCTGCCATCTTAGTTTGGAAGGAACCATTAAAGTGGACACTCTGCAATATCTGAAGTAACGAGATTCTATAAAACATTGGATATATGATGCAGAACAATGCATATGGCATAATTTGATGTTGCACAAACAAGATAGACAGATATAACTATATATGCAATGAAGCAAGATCGTACTAAAAATTTTCCTGTCCAATATTTATTAAATTGACTTCCCTTCTCTGTATATATTTCAAACCATTATTTAAATGTAAGAGTCCATGTAAAGGTTCTGTTCTTAAATGTGCACCATCATTGCAATAAGAATCAGATTCACAGAACTACATAATAATTTATGTACTTGCAGGAAGAGAAAAAGTAGCCACAAAGTAACAAGGGAATGCAACATCTAAAATTAAGTCACCAACTTAACATTTTGGGACCAAATCTTTGGTAAAAAATGTACAATGCAAAATTAAAACAAGTGCTCTGAGATTCGATGTAGTTCAAATACAAAGTTCACTGCACTTGACGAGATCAAGAGATAGTCTAATAAACCAAACAAGAAAAAAATAGCAAAGCTTCTAATGCTTTTGACTAAGTTATGGTTGGTGACATATAAGATCACCACGTATACTACATGGATTGGCTAATTGCATTTTTAATTTAGGCAAAGCAATAATAGTAGAGTTTAATTTTCATGCACTGTTACTGTAAAGATTTTATGCTGACACCCAATAAATAGAAATATTTTACTCATAATTACCAAAATAACTATTACAAAAGTTATTCTAAGTGAAGGACACTTAAAAGATCCTTTATACTCTCGGTGCATCGTAATAATATGTATAACAAAGCCAATAACAGTATATATAATTGAAGAAAACTAAAAGGCAGTGCTTCATTTTACCAACGCTCTTGATGGAGCTCCCCAAACCATGCTTTCCTCTGCTGGCTCATGCAGATGACGACCACCCCTTCCTCTATTGGACCCACCTCTGAAAAGTTTACTGAGCCATTTCATGAAACCAGACTTTCTCTCCGAGCGAGGAGACATATAATCCCCTGCATCCCACCAAAATTTCACGATGTGTCAAGTTAAAAAAGAACCAGTAGAAGTGCAAATTCAAGTTCTAAATCAGAAAAAAAAACACCATGGTCTAGATAACTTTTTGGAACCACGTGCAAAGTAAATTCAGAAACTTTGAGAATACCCATTTAGTAAAATCAATAGAAAAAAGAAAACTTCTAGTTCAAACAATAGCTTCATGGGGTGGTTCATGATTCTGAAAAATCTGTTTTTTCTTGTAAAAATCTGCAAAGCAAGCGCTTTGAATAGTGGTGCACCCGAAGCTCAAATTTTGACGAATAGTATTGAAAGAGAAAGAGAGAGAAAGAAGTGATGATACCGTATATGCATGGATGAGAAAGATGGTTGACATCTGAAGAGGGAGCCATAAGGAGGAAAAGGCAATGTTGTGAGAGAGAAGATGAGGGAAGGGAAAAGGGAGGAAGAGGAATGAAAATGACAAAGAGATGGAGAAGAAGGGGCATTTGAGAAGAGTTAATAGTGGTTGAAAAAGAGAGAAAGGAAGAGAGGAATCAAAGAGATTCTTGGCTTGGAAAGCAATGAAGAGAAAGGCAGAAAGATGGGTTGTGGGGTGGGCGAGGAGGGAATCTGCTGATGAGGAGAATATTAAGTAAGGGGTGGATTGAAGAGAGAATCAAAGAGGATTTAGAGAGAGAGAGAAAAGAAAAGAAAAGAAGTGCTGTATTTGCACGCATGGAGTTGAGTTAGAGGAGTGAGTGTATGCAAAAAATCTCTGTCTGTTGGCTTTGTGGTTTGAATGCAGAAGGTATTATGTGCCGGGTAAAAGGACAGACAGAAAGACAGTTTCAAAGTTTTCATGCTAGTTAGTAACTGTCAACTTTAGGAACAAATATTGTTTCCTTGTTACCATCCCATGTTTTCAAATTTTGATTCAACAACATGTCAGTTTAACTAGTGTGACTGTGATCCAATTGTCTGTTTAGACCAAGTGTTGAAAAAACTGATTTTGGTTAAAGGTTATTTTAAAGTGTGGTTCAGTCAATATAAACCCCAAGATTTACTTGTGCTTAAAAAAAGTATAAGAAGATAAAAAAAAGCAATACACTTCAGTTTCTTATATTTGAGGAAAGTTCAGTTTCTTATGAAAATTTATTAGGAGTATTTTCCTTAAATAAATAAGATAACGCATTTGCAAATAATCTGGTTATCTGGTTATGGTTCTCTGAGAGTTCACTTAAATAGTAACTTGAGTCACTTTTATCTTCTTTTTCTCAAGTTCCATTCATACGCTGCGAATATAAATCGCTATCCTTTTATTCCTTCTACCAAAGCAAACACTTTTGTTCTGTTTGTCTTCTATTTGACATGACATTCAATAAGCCAAAAAATAATAGAGTTTCCTTCATTATACACTCTTCACACCCACAGGAATCATCCTCATCCCTGTTCAAACTTACAAATCTTACATATCTGGGTTCTTTGGGATCAAGGATTACAACTTTTTAAGGAATTATTTGAAATTGTTTTGATTTCAAAGATTAACCAAAATGATGTTTTAATTTGAGGTAAAAATGAGTTTAAGCATGAGTATAACTATTTCTGGACTAAACTTTATCTGAGGGAATTAATAGAGCAGTGCCAAAGGAAAATGCCCGTTGGCCAACCAAAAACAATTCATTTTATTCCAAAGTTTGGACGGCCAAGAAATGCATAAATGAGCGAAGGTATTTTCCGAGTTGTATCTGACTTTTTAGCTTTACATCCAAGCAAACAATGGTAAAAGGATAGGGAACAAAATCTACTCAGAAATAGTTTTGTTTCGAATTAATTTTCAATTTTTCAGCAAAGAATATTTGCATGATATCTGTAAAAAATTGCCTGAAAAGCAAGTCGATCTGCTAACTTAATCTGTTATAGTAACCATAACGCATAAAAAGAAGATAAAAGTAGAAAAGAAAAGGCCTTCTCTGTCTTTAGAAGTGTGATCATCATCGTTATTTGTGGAATGCACACTGAAAATTAGGAACCTCGGAACCTAAGGACTAAAGAAAAAGCATTTTACAATCATGTCCGTTTCCTTTTCTGATTGTTTCAAATTACACATCTTCAAGTAACAAAATACCATTTTCCATGTCATAACCTCTATCATGTGAAAGTTGTAATTTAGAGCAATACAAAAAGTGGTTGTCAAATAATATTTTTCCTTTCTGATTATGTATATCATAGGAACCTATCTTTTGATCACCAACCAAATAATTGGATACTAGTAGCTAACAATATTGTGAAATCTCTCTTGATTTTAAGTTAGAACACAGATAATTTGACAACTCTTGTTCCAAATTACACATCTTCAAGTGACAAAAATATCATTTTTCATGTCATAACCTCTATTATGTGAAAGTTGTAATTTGGAGCAATGCACAAAGTGATTGTCAAATAATATTTTTCCTTTAAGTTAACTTAACTTAAGATTTGTATTTATCTATATATTAATTTGATCATATATTTAGATGACATGATATATCCAATATACTTTGATCCTATTTTTATACGGACGAAACTCTCCTTACTTCATTGTCTTGTTCTAAGTCTTTGGTTTTCCATTGTGTTATTCTTTCGGTTTTTTGGCAGAGGTACATGATGACACTCTGACACTTAAGTCAGTTTTAAGAGTTAGAATGCTAGATGTTCTGGATACGAGTTTCATTATCTTCCTTATACGAGTGGATTGTCTATTTACAGCTATAGTTTTGGGTCTCAAGATGTGATAAGATCATACGAATTCAATGAATCCCAAGTATACGTTAATTGTAGTTTTCGTATGATTACCATGTAATAATTACCTAATGATTATGTTGATATCTAGGATATGAGATGGTCGAGAGGCCAACTAGTCGAATGTTTATGTGTATATAGGTATTCGGTCTCCGAGTAATACATGTTCAAAACAAAACACATAATTATTTTTCAAAAAAAAATTATTAATTTGTAGAATATTCTAACATCTTAGTTATATTTCTTTATATCATATATCACATGATTCTTAGGAGTGTAGACATATTTTCGTTAATAAAGAAACAAAAGTAGTTAATGTTTTACTCTCTTTTTCTTTTTTGTTCACATAGTAGGTGCAAGCATGGTAAGGCAACAAGGAGAAACAAGTTCTCATAGAAGATCAAAATATGTGCCAAATAAGTAAAATGACATGCATCGTAAAGTTTGAATTTACACGTGACCCAGTCTTAAAAATTACTTCACAAAGTACTCGAGTTTTTATTTTAATTATATTATCACTAGTTGCTGAGAAATTTCTAACCATGCAAGTAAGTGTTGGAACAAGTTAAAAATGCACCCCATCACCAAAGATTAAAAAACATAGAAGTTACTTGATGTTGTTTTTAGTGGACGTGATTTTTGACGTTTGCAACGAAATTCGAAACACGCGAATATTGATCAGCTTCAAGAACGTTGGCAAATTTCTCTTTTGAAGGACCTGTTTCATCAGAATAAAGTGGATGTTTGTGTTTAATCTCAAAAAAGGGATTGTCTGTCATCTTCAAACAGTTTTGGGACCTATAAATTAGGTATATGGCCTAAAGTTTTGAAGCATATATAAGCTGAAACATCTTATTTGGCACCCTTAAAGCTTTCTTACGTAGCAACTAGTGAGACAGAAAAGGTGCAGACTGATATTAAATTGGAAGCAAAAGGGTTAAGAAAAGCTATTTCACCCTCAAATCTCGTCTTTAGATTTTGTGTCCTACAAACACATAATATCTGACTCACACCACATGTTCGGGAGCACTTGAAGATGCATTTTTCCACCATTTTCTACTTCATTTTTATTTGGAATGTCACATTCCAATGTCCATCAAAAATACAAAATCTCAAAATGTTGTTTTCTTAACATGCTTTTACTCTGCAAACTACCTCTTTCCAATTTTCCAAGAATTGTCTTTTGTTCTACCATATTTTTTTATCTTTCCAATGAAATTAGCAAACTTTTAAACATGTTTGATTGTGCTAGTTTCATATGTAAACGTTAACTGCCATCGGGAGCATTTTGGGAATTTGAATAATCTGGAATCAATTTATAAGTGTGGTACTATGAAAAAATTATTAAATAACAACTAAATTTAAAAATAAAAAATAATTAATTATTATTTTAACTAAATTATATATTAGTTTAAAGATTAAAAAAATATTAGTGTATAAAATAATTTTAATTATTAATAAAAATTAGAAAATATTTTTTAAATTAGTATTTAAAGTAGTTTTCAAAGTTTTAACTATTAATATTTTAAATTAATTTTTAAAAAATTAATAGAGATTAATTTAAAATATAAATTAATTAATAGCTAAAATTTGATAATTAGTAGTTAAATATCAATTTAAAAATTATTTTATAAATTTTTATTAATAATAAAAATTATTTTAGATATCAATAATTTATAAAATAATATATAATTAAATTAATTTATAATAATTAATTTATATTTTAAAATTATACATCATACACAATATAATATAAATAGAACTACATGGTTGTGTGTAACAGGAAGAATGTAATCAAAAGGTTTTCAAAATTATTGTTTAAAAGTATATATTGTGTTTATTTTTTATTTTGTTTGTTAGAAGAGTATTGATCTATACGAGATCTGTATTGCATGTGACTAGAACTTTGAATTTAATCATAGGTTTTAAAATAGTATGAACATTGGTGTGAGTAGAGGAGTATAAGTTTTTTTTGGTAAAATATAAGTTGATTCTTTGTGTATATCTCTTTTTTGTTTTCAATATTATATATATTCCTCCCACGACATCTTTGTTTCAAGCATCCCAATGAAGATTTTGACTTATTTTTGTGTTTTGAAATTGTGAATTGAAGACCAACAATGATCATAAAGGAATGTTGTATTCCTAAGGAATTTTCCATACAATTTTTTTAGCTTAATCACGATACACTGCGAATCAAATACAAATCGCCTTTTCAGCTTATTGGCATAAAGAAAATAAACAAGATATGATACTTTATGACGTGCCATATTGAAGTTTTCTTTTCCTTTTTCTTAAGTATAACATAGGACCGACACAACAAAAAAACTGAAAAATTTGAAGGCAATGTCATGCTGATGTTAAAGAATTTTGCTTTTGTAAATCGAGCACACAAATGAAAAATAAGCAGATAATAAATTCATGAAAACATTGGGAAGGGAAACCTAAGCTGGTTTGGTTTGAAGAATCATAAAGCTTTGCAAATTCAAATTTGTTAAAGCAAGTCCATTTTTGCAGAATCTCCTTTATAAGTTCTTGCACATTAATTATTTGACTAAATCTCTGTAATGTAAGTGGTGATGAAGATTTATAATATCTTACTACTTCATGTTGCTCGCATGCTTTTGCGTTCAAAATCCCAAGGTTAGTGTCATCAGTTTCTCGAATCATAAATTCCATCGTTACTTATTTTTCGCGAAAGAAATATTTCGGCTGATAATTTGACTAATTTATAATTTATTCATAGAAAATTATTTCATTGATATAATAGACTTTCATCTAGTCTATTTTTAGAATTATTTATTAATAAATATAGTCTACTTATGTATCATTTTTGTTAATATATAAATTTTGGTCTAATTTCTCATATTTTTGTATTTTTATTTTTATTTTTTTAATATTTTTTTCATGTGATCACAAATGATTGTTGTTACTTTAAGGTGTCAAACTGTATAGCTCAAATATCAAAAGTAACATACTGATACCTAACATAAAAAAATTTAATAAAAAAGAAAAAACTCCATCCCCACTCCCCTTAATTAAAGTTACCATATCTAAATTTTTTTTAAAAAAAAACACCTTTTGAGATATTAATGAATGCCCTCAATTAATTAGACTAAGATAAGACACTGGCCTTGACTTTTAATTGGTGATGTGCATGATGTCTTAGTGTTTGATGGCTGCTGATCAGAACCTGAAATTCCATGTCTTGATTTCAGTTTTTTTAATAAAGATTATTTCACACCACATAATAATATAATAGTATTTCAAATTGAAAAATAAATAAAAATAAAAATATTAATTTATTAAAATTGTGAAGTGTATTTTTTTTACTTGATGCATTGTCAACTTATCATCATATTATTTTAGTGCTATATATTGACCTTCTATCAAGTTATAATTAGAATGTGAACTAATTTTTTATTAAAATAGAGTAATTTAAAAAAAAATATATGATATATTGACAATCACATATTAAATTATAATGAAAAAGAGAAATAATTTTTAAACTATATTGATCAAATCAGATATATTTTAATTTGCAGTTTTTAAAATAAAATTATTTATTTTAAAATTACAATTATTTATTAACATGTTTAATATTTGATCTTCTCCACTAATAGTATTATAATATTCATTATTTCAAAATCTAACATTTGAAAGTAATATTTCCAAATGAAACCAGTTAATATTAAACTTCTGTTTTGGAATGTTCTCTTAATTTTTTTGTACTGAAAAGGATTTTGAATAATGATTCTTCATGAGTGGCCTTTGATATATATTATAAAAAAAATATTTAGACATGTTTTCGAGGTTCCGAAACACTGTTATTCTGATTAAAATATATAGAAATAGTTTTTTTAGCTTGATTCTCGATTAATTAATCAATCATTATATTATTTTATTTTTATTAGCTAATTTTATGTCAAAATCGTTTGCTGGATTATAAAACTTTATTGATTACATCTAAAATTTCATACTAGTATAAGTTTATTCAACACTATTGATATACATTAAAATTAACAGAATATATATATTGTTCAGAATATATTTTTAATTATGTAACTATTTTATTTTTAAAATTTTAGCACAATATATATAGTCATAAATATCAGCTGAATCCATAAACTCATTAAAACCACATTTTATATTTTGGTTTGATGTGTTTACATTTTTTTCTTTAAAATCTTTTTATTAAATCGATTTGGCTCTTTTATCTTTTAAGTAACAACAACATTAATTTTATCTGATGTGACATTTTATTGTATTTGGATAAAAAAATTATAAAATTTAGAAATAATTCGATTATTTAATATTATATAATTTTAAATTTATTTGAAATAGTACGACTTTAAAAACATTCATACTTCTTTTTCTTTAAATTTATATATTTTATCTTCACCGTTTATAAGAATACTATTTTTTTGACTTTGATTAAAATATTATTTAGCTTATCAAAGTTAAGATGTTGTTGGCATGATAATGATTTTTTTGTTAACGTTACTGATGCTACTTTTTTAAGTTCAAAGTTGACTCCAATTGTTTTTTAGTTTTAATTCTCAAAGATAATTTTTTTTGTCGGTGGTATAGTCTTATTTCCTTTTTAATATTAATGATGTTTCCAATTTACATAAATATAAAATTTTATATTGAATTCAACTAGGATTAGTTTCAATCAATATTTTTTTATCAATGTCAAAGTTTTCTTAATTAATATTAATGGTAATCTTCGTCATAATTTTTTTTTATCGATGTTGAAATTGTGTATGAGGACATTATTAATGTTATTTGATGGTAAACTTTGTAGTTAATGATAATTAAAATATTTTACTGTTATTTAAATAAAATATTAAAAAAATCACTTAAAATAAAAATAATTCAAATATAATTTGTTTAATTTATTTAAATTTTAAAATTATCTATCAAAATAACTAATATTATATAGTTTAAAAATTCTAATTCACCTTTATCCAATAAGACATCTTAAAACTATGTTTGTATTTGTTATTGATAATGGATTGGAAAAATATAAAGTGAAGAGAGAAAAAGATTGGTTTATTCATCAAAATTCTTTCTCTGTGTGTGATATCAAAATATTGATTGTGACATTATATTCTTATATTTTTGCTACCCCAAATTGCTGCCCCTCATAAATTTTGCTTATAAGAATTATATTGTAAATGTAATTAATTAATTTTAATTTATTTAACCTCATTTCATTTTCTATTTTCAATCCAAACATATGTGATTATATACATTAACTAACCCCAAAAAATGAGGGTGGAAATTTGATTTATTGAATTTGTTTTCTCATAAATAAATAAGAGAGAAATTGATTTATTTATACTGGATGGTGCAAGAAAGGGAACAATGGAGTGCAAACAAACACTGACAGACAAAGAGTAACAAAGAAAGAGAGAACCAAACCAAGTAAAGTTCTTGGTTGGTTCACCCCTTGCGCTTGTTTGTTATTGTTGCTGGAAAGTTGCCTGAAAGAAGAAGAAGAAGAAGAAGAGGAAAATTGTGATCGTATGCGATGAGCTCACAGGGGCAAGGGATTGATGAGGCGGTTCTGGATGACATAATCCGGCGCTTAACGGAGGTCCGATTGGCCCGACCCGGCAAGCAGGTTCAGCTCTCCGAGTCAGAGATCAAACAACTCTGCGTCGCTTCTCGAGACATCTTCATTAACCAGCCCAATTTGCTTGAACTGGAAGCCCCCATCAAGATTTGCGGTACCCTTTTCCTTTCTCTCCCCCATTTGTTCCCCTTTTCTGTTTAGGGTTTAGAGATACTTTTGGGTGTCCCTGTTTGTTGCAAGTTCGAACCTTTGGTTTTTGGGTGTCATGGCTTGATTCAAAGGAAATGTAGGTTAAGCATTTGGTGTTTAGGGCATGTGAATTGTTTTTAGCTTTTCTGTGGTGAGACATCCGTGCTCGATATAGTTACGTTGGCTGCCTAGGGTTTAATGTCTTCCTCTTCCTTTTCCCGGAGTTGAGACTGGCTATGCAAACATAAAGGGAATTTGGTCTTTAACCAAACACAATGATACTGAGTGATGGATATCCTCACTTAGTGGGATGGTATTCAAAAAATTCAGAATTGATTAGAGAAAGACTTTCATACCGTTTAGTTTAAGTCAAACTCATTCATGGTGGAAGCCACGAGTGAGGTGAGTGTTAGAGTCTAGGTTCAAGTCTAACTCATTCATGGTGGAGTGTTGCTCCCCACTTATATATATAGTCATATCATTAGTCACATTGGGTTGTTTGTTATTGACAAGTTTTACATTGGCAGCTGAGGACCCAATTTAGCTAACGTTGTCTTTATGAAACCATGATTGAATGCTAGGCTTTAACCAAATAAAATGGGGTTAAAGATCCATGTGGCTTATCTCATTACTTAGCTGGATAAGATTTTTGTTATTGTTGTTGAAATATTTGTTAACTTATCTATTTACATTCACTATAGTGTTATTTTATGGCATTGTTGAGCTCTTTCTTCGCATTTTCAGGTGACATTCATGGGCAGTACAGTGATTTGTTAAGGCTATTTGAGTATGGGGGTTTGCCTCCTACTGCAAATTATCTCTTTTTGGGGGACTATGTGGACCGTGGGAAGCAGAGCTTAGAAACCATATGTCTTTTGCTTGCATATAAAATCAAATATCCAGAAAACTTTTTCCTGTTGAGGGGGAATCATGAGTGTGCTTCCATTAATAGGATTTATGGGTTTTATGATGAATGTAAGAGAAGGTTTAATGTGAGGCTTTGGAAAGCCTTTACAGACTGTTTTAACTGCCTTCCTGTGGCTGCCCTTATAGATGATAAAATATTGTGCATGCATGGTGGTCTTTCCCCTGAACTTACAAACTTGGATGAAATCAGGATTCTACCCCGTCCTACTGCAATTCCCGACACTGGCTTGCTTTGTGATTTGCTTTGGTCTGATCCTGGTAGGGATGTGAAGGGTTGGGGAATGAATGACAGAGGAGTGTCCTACACCTTTGGCCCTGATAAGGTGGCTGAATTTTTGACAAAGCATGACTTGGATCTCATTTGTCGTGCTCATCAGGTTACTATGTTTTTTTGACAATGCTTATTCAGCTTTCTCTAATATAAGGGTAAACTTATGATGCTTTGCTGGAAATTGACATTATAAATTTTATGTAGGTTGTAGAGGATGGGTATGAATTCTTCGCTGACAGGCAACTTGTTACGATATTTTCAGCTCCAAACTATTGTGGTGAATTTGACAATGCTGGTGCAATGATGAGTGTGGATGATAACTTGATGTGCTCTTTTCAGATTCTCAAGCCTGCAGAGAAAAAATCAAAGCTTGTGATAAACAAGATGTGATGGTTTGCATATTACTGACACACTGTTACGTAATTAACTAAGGTTATGTGACCATTGCTTTTTCATTTATTTCTTATGGTATAGGTTCACTGATTGAGCATAATTTTCAAACTGCACTATATTGTTTATGTGAGATTTGTGGTTTTTGTACTGTTATTTGTGGTTCTTATAATTTATAAGATTTAATCAATTACTTTTCAAAACAGAATAAGAGGATATTTTGATAATTGTTTTATAATGGGGTTGTTGTGATTTACTTACAATGATTGCCCCTGTTAAAAACCATATCTTTTTAATGTAAGTATTGAACAAGCATCAAACTATAAGAAAGCTCAAACCTCAGCTTTACAATGTCTTACTGTATTTTTGAATTTAATTTATCAAATAACAAATATGATTTTAAAAGGAAAGGAAATCATGTCACTGTTATTACTGCATTGTCAGGGTCAAAGCTTTTTATTTTATGATTTTGGGATCAAGTTTCTATTAAGAAAATCCAGTTAATTGACTCAAATATTTTCTTCTATGCTCATTGGCACCAGGCATTTTTTGAGGCATGTATAAATTTATTAATTTATGAAGGTATTTTGAAACTTCTGATAGTGACTGAAAATTTGAAATAAAAGCTCTCTTGGGAAGCTGGCAAAAAAACGATCCCTCTCCCAAATAAGTTAAACCAGATTGCCGTTTCTTTAAGCTTAAAAGAAAAAGTAATTAATAGGGTATGGCTTGTCTTTTAAGACCTTTATTGTCAAAAGCTTTTTTTAATATAAATTTCCGATAAAAAGTGCATGTTTGATTGAGCTTATTTGGGAATGTTTACTTTCCAACTTCATCAGAGCTATGGAGAATAAATGATTATTTCTGCAATAACTATCTATACCAAGCATACACTACTTTGAAACAAAGGAACCATGCTCGTGTGTTAGAAACCAAAAAATAAGTCTAAGAACCAAGCTTAGGTACAGATTTTAAGTGCTTTTGGTGTTATTCTTCAATCAGAACTACATCACTTCAATGATCTTCACAGTAAAGTTTGGTGTTGGCTACCAGTTTTAGCTTTTAACTTGGTGGGAGAATAACATCAAAAGCATCCAAGAAACTGCATCTAAGTTTTGTTCATAGTATGAAAAGAAAACGAGGTTGTGTAAGATCTTTGAATGTATTCATATTTGGAAAAAAAACTGTACAACAATGAAAGCTTTATCTCAGGTGAGGTTGGTCATATGGATCACATGATGTGATTTGACTCAGTTAAAGATAAAACCTTTCGAGGTATTTGTTCAAAGAAAATATTAGTCAATCTTTTGCTCTGTTGTTAAACTGCCAATGGTGGTTACTAATCAATGCTTGCTTTAAAACATAATAGTGTTATTCTAAGCATTGCATGAAAATATAGCAGCCTCTTGGGCTTGACAGTATGGAAGGCATGCTGGATCTTTTACTATAAACCCAATAATCGTTAGAAGCTGCTTTATTTTGCATTCTGTTAAATGTTTCCTGTGAACTCAGATGCTGTGTGTTAACTATTAACTTTTCTTTTTTTTTTATCTACTCACAGGTATAGATGTATTCACGGGGTTACATTTATGTTCTATCTATTCTGAGGTGATGGTGATGGACCAGCAAATTTACTGCTAGAACATCCATACTATAAGAGATATTAGGTACTGCTGGCTGGCCACAAAAGCAAAGGCTTTTATCTTAATTTTTTTTTGTGTTTCATAATTATTCTACGACACAGTATGTACATATATGTGGTGTGGATGCTGTGGAAATGACCTTCTTTGCTCTGAAAGGTTTTCTTAGACTTTAAATTTAACTGATAGAGCAGTTTGTGTTGATGATTCTGGCCAATTTTATTCAGTTAGTAAAGGTGCAATTGCTTGGATTACATGGTTTCTTATTGGTCTATGCTTGCTCATGATCTGATGCTACCAGGTAGAATTCAGTATCTACTTATTTTGGAACATCTATGTTTGCTTGCTTCTCTTGGATTCATCCAACCAAGAGCACTTGGATTGTGGTGGGAGTGTTTCTGGTTGCACTCTATCAAAATTTATTTAGAACATTATTTTTTTCTGTACTATTTCTCGTTTAATAAGTCTCTCTGCTAATTTATATTAGAAGTTAAAATTATAAAAATGGCCAGTTTCGATAAATTTCAACTACCAAGAGAACATATAAAAAGATTGTTAGAAAGACTACAGGTAACATTCCTTTTATACTATTATTTTTAATAATAACACGATACATAATTTTATATTTCAATAAAAAATTACGTGAAATTTTTGTTGATTTTTAAGTGATTATTCTTATTTCATTAAATTTTTTATTAGTAGTTCCCACGATCAATTATAATTTCAATATAATCGATTATAATGCTAAAAATACGTCTGCAGGAAGCCACATGCATTATCGATGTGAAGTAATTAGAAATAAATAATACATGTTAAAAGCATAAGAAGTTATTTTTATTGATATATTTTTTTCAAATTAAATATCTTTCCACTTTATTTTTACTTTATTTTTCATGAATCAAATTATCAATATTATTGTTATTATTTTTTTTTTCTATTGTTCATATTCACATTTTATTTTTCTTTCTCAATTTAATATAAATCTCATCGTTCTCATATAAAAATACATATCAGTTTAATTTTTTTTACAAATCAATTGGATATACAAATTAATATTCACTTTATATATATAAAAACTGAAACATAATCTAATTCATCTAAGAGATAAGAAATAAGATTTTTAACTTCAGCGAAAATATTTTAACTTAAACAAGAATGAAGTTACTTAAGTTAAAATATTTTATCTTCAATGAAAATTTGTTCAAAAGGGTTGATTTCTCATTATTGTTTTTATTGTTTTTGCTTGAGGAAAAATTTATTTCTTTGAGTGAGAACAAGATTAAGTAAAAGTGACTGAGAATTGTCTTGAAAAAAAATATCCTTTCAACTATATTTTTAAAAACATTTCAATAATATAATTTCTAACTAGTCCAAAATATCAATCCAAACTATGATTTGTTCAAACATCATTCCTCAATTACTTCATTACAATCTAAATCATTCAAACTCATATGTTCATCAAAGCATAACCAAAACTTAGTTTAATTAACATATTTTAACATACATAATTTAGTTACTATATTAACTTCTTATCTAAATAGGCTATTCTAACATTTTATCAAAAACACAAATAATTTCTCTTGTAATTTCTTATTTTAAGTGAGAGATTATCAAAAACACAAATAATTTCTCTTGTAATTTCTTATTTTAAGTGAGAGATGACGACAAATCAATTACAAAATAACATACCCTTTCAAACATTTTAATATTATATTATGCAAAGAAATTTGAAGTTTTTTTTTTTTTATTTCCCTTCACTGTTACATGGTTACAAGAAATAAATAAATATAATTCTATCTACATTGATTCGTCTTCCTCTCTCGTGATGAGTGTCAATTTTTGAGGTGTATTACCAAATTTTAGTATAAACTTAATTAAATTGATATAAACACTTTAATGACAAATTTATAAAAAAAAAGAGACAATTATTTTTTTAAAAGTAAACATAAACTTACTCTCTAAAAATGTTGTGATAAATAATCTTCCACTTATTAGATTTTGAAATAGATAAAATATAAAGAAGAAAAAATTAGAGAAAAGGAAGAGTAAAAAAAAAGAGAATAAATATATATAATGCATAAAAAACGTAATTTCAAACGTATATTCAATCTAATAAAAATAAAATTTTAAAATCATGTATTGAAGCATTATTTTTTATTGTAAAATTGTGTGACTTATCCATCCATGTTAATATTTGTTTAAAAATATACTCATTTACATTTTTTTATGCATTATGATTTTTTTTTCTTTGCATTAATTTTTTTGAATTATCATCTTTTTCCATGATAGGTTTTTTATTAAAAACATATTAAAATTCCTATAAATGTTTTTTATAATTTCCACGTAAGAAATAAAAATATTTGCAATCTCAGTGATCTTTGATGATGGAAAAATGATGAGAAAAAACAAGGAGGAAAATGATGAAATAATAAACAAAAAGTAATTATTGGATTGAGTAAAAACATGTTCACATTTTTATTTTATTTTCTTAAGGAGAGGCGTGAATGTTCAACTATAATAATATTTGACAACAATCGTAATATATTACAAGTTTTTTTTTTTTATAAATTAAACCCATTTATTTCAAATTATGATAGATTTTATAACCAAACTTTTAACTTATAACTCTTAAAAATATTTTTTCTTATTTTTTCAATTCTGACTTTCTGAAATCAAATACATTCATTTCCTTTTTTTTATCAATTTCTACTAACTGTTTTGCTGTAATTTTATTTCCATTCGTCTTATTGTTATTCACCTACTTTTGCCCTACTCAACACTCCTAATTTTTTAGATTTGTGCTAAAGTTTCATAAATAAATAAATTTTAACTTTAAAAAATTGATTCAAAATATTTATGGAAACGTTTGTTCTAATTTATCTTTTCTTAACAGAACTCTGTGTCATTCTTAATGAACTTTGCAATCCATGCAGTGTAAAAAACAAGTAAAAGGAAAAGAAAGTGATGTTAATATTAATAAATTAATAAAATAAAATAAAATAAAGTATGAGGTAATTACTAGGACGAGCGTTAGAGACATATGTAGAGCAGGGTGGGAACGATGATGAAGAGCATATAAAGGTGCCCACTCTTAACCTTTTTTTCTTCGTTCAAAATTTTCTCTCTCTTCTCTCTCTCTCCTTTTCTCTTTCTGGTAGAGTGGTTGTTTTGTAGGGTTAATACTTCATTCATATTTGAAATCAAATTGTGAATGTTAAACTTCTCCTCAAACTAACGTTTCAAATTCAAATTCAAATTCGGTACGTGTAGCGATCCGTCAATGGCGTTATTGGCGGCGAGTGGCGGCGACACCGTCAAACTCTTCGACGCCTCCGCCGTTAAGCCCGGCGTGTATACGCCCTCCGGCGATCCCTGTGCCCTCAGCTTCACCCCTTCTCCCGGTTCCCAAGTCAATTCAGTCAAGTGGAACCACACCAGTGAGTCCATCTCTAGCATTTTCGCTTTCTAGGGTTTGCATTTCCCCTAATCGTCGTCAATTGCGCTGAATTTGAGTTTTCCGCAGATTTAGTTGTGGCCAGTGCGGGAGACGATAAGAAGATCTCGCTGTGGCGGAAGAATGGGCACACGATGGGGACCATTCCGGTTGCCGGCAGTGATAGTGGAGACAACATTGAGGTCATTTCTGGCAAATGCTTGCTTATTTGATGTTTTGTTTACAGAACATTTGATAGAGAATTAGAAATTAGTTGACACAAAATGCAAACTATGTGGCAATGCTCTTGCTCTCCATGAGACAATGCTCAAAAGTTTATAACATACCACGGACTCAAGTGACAACAGCTTATGCCTAATTACATAACCTATAATACATTACTGTCATCAAGGGAGTTTCTGATTCTATAATATAGAACTGATCAGGTAATGCACGATGAGTTGTTTTCTATCACGATGTCTAAAAATACATTACTACTCCTAACTCTATCGTAACTACCAACGGGACTGTGTTAAGAATATTGGGAGAATAGTACTACCGAAGTTAGCTGTATTAAGTGTGCTTTTATAAACCTCACCCTAGAATCCCGTACCTCCAATGTGGGACCAAAGTCCCATGCCTTTCAATTGGATACTAAAATCTAATCACACTCCACAGCCCAGGCAACAATGCGAGCTGGCCGTGCACCTGCTCTTTTAGCTAGTTTCTGGTGAACACTACAATGCCAATATCATCACTACTTGCAGTTCTCATTTTCAGCTGAGATATTTGATGGAAGGCTAGTTGTTGTTAGAAATGCATCTAATAGATAATATTAGCTCTTCTAAAGTGAAACGTACACTATGAAAGAGTGAGGAGTTGTTCACGGTTGATTTAAATTAAGGCATATAATCGCTTTACATTAGTGGTGGAAAGGGCCTTGCTTTAAAGGAGCCAAATCCAATGATACCCAACTGCACATGACAGTTATTATCAGTTCCCTGTGAACATTGTGCACAAGATTTAAAGACCTGTGTTGGTTCTTTGCCTGAACATTGTTGTCTTTGCACTTGTTAGAAGTGGCCGAAAATTGCTGCCTTTGCGCTGGTTTTTGCCTGAAGGTGCAGTGTCAGTATCACCACAAACTTGTGTGTGAAATTCGTGGTATAAAATTTATGATATTCTTAAGGACAAAAATTACATCTAAGAATCTCCTTCAACATTTGATCCAATTAACAGAGTATTGAACTTTGATTGTGCATGAGGGGAAGATTATCCTGTCAAAGTTGGCTATTTTTGGATTTTTCAGAAGAAGTGACAAAGGCAGGGAGACCCCTTTGTGTAATGCTTCTAGTTCATATCTGATAGTCTTTTGGCAGAAGCAGTCAGACAATCTGTTACTTTTTTGTTCTTTGTTTTACCTCATTCATGGCTTCATGCTGTTTTTCTTTTCCTTGCAGGAATCTATATTGGCTATCAGCTTCAGCAACAAGGCATCCAGATATGTATGTTCTGGAGGAACTGGTCAAGTTGTAAGGATATGGGATTTGCAAAGGAAACGCTGTATTAAATGGCTGAAGGGTCATACTAATACTGTCACAGGGGTAATATACAATTGTAAGGATGAACATTTGGCATCTATCAGCCTTAGTGGAGATTTAATGCTTCATAACCTTGCTTCTGGGCAAAAGACTGCTGAGCTCAAAGATCCCAATCAACAGGTTTTTCTGCTTTGTTGTACTTGATCCTTCTGCATCTTTGTGCTTTGTTTTGTATGTGTGTATGGACTAACCCTCCATCTTTGAAATTGTAAGACCAGATGTTGAGAGTTCTTGATTATTCTAGAGTTAGTCGACACCTTCTTGTGACTGCTGGTGATGATGGGACAATACATTTGTGGGATACAACTGGTCGCAACCCTAAGGTATGGAATGTGCTCTCTTTATATGTATAAATAGCATATGCTACAAAATTCTACCAAAAATGAACTTGGTTGATAGTTGAAACTCCAAATTGGTCTTCTCCATTCAAAATAATAATAAAGAATACCTTATATTTGTAACATCGTCCTCTTATTTCTCTTGTACAACCTTCATAATCTTGTGTCAGTAATGAATTTGGTATTATTGTAGTCTAACGAATTAGCTCTTTCTGTAGTAAGTTTCTCCTTTCTCACCTTTTAAATTTTCTTATTATTTCAAATAGATAATTTTTTATTTGACAATATATATTTTCTTGTTATTTCTTCTTTCATTGTGTTTGAAAAAAAGGTTTCATGGACAAAGCAGCATTCTGCTCCAACTGCTGGTATTAGCTTCTCTCCATCCAACGACAAGGTTTCATTTTTTATTGCTAGTTTGAATTTTATTGTATACAGTAAGGCTGTTTCATCCCGCTGTAAACTGCTTTTGACCCGTTCTTTGGGTTTCAATAATTTTGTTTTCTGTTTTCTTTCTTCAATTAACAGATCATTGCTAGTGTTGGCCTTGATAAAAAAATGTACATTTATGATTCTGGATCTAGAAGACCATCATCTTACATTTCTTATGAAGCACCTTTCTCTTCATTGGCCTTTAGAGATGATGGTTGGATGCTGGCTGCTGGAACTAGCAATGGCCGTGTGGCATTCTATGATGTTCGTGGAAAACCGCAACCTGTTGCTGTTCTTCACGCTTATGGTAGTTCTGAGGTAATTCTTAGCTTCATAGACAATGTTTTTTTTTTTGTCTGGACCTGTGTAGTTTAATGCATTTAAGCCTCTTAGTTGATTACTGTTCAATATTTGTCTAATTTGGTGTTAGGATCATGGTAGTTGAATCGAGATATGTTATGTATAGAAGAACTTGTATTTTGAATCATGAATTGTTTAGTATCGTGAATTGCAAGATTCATAAACATTACAAAATGTACCATATACTTAAATATATAAGACTTATAAACATAACATGCAAATATTCAATTAATAACAAAACAACCACATAGTCAAAAAGAGTGGATGTATCTATGTGTATTTACTGCACAATTTCAGCTACACAACCTCCAAAAGATCAGTGTTGTTGCTGTATAAGATTCCTATAACCATGGCTATATGCTACCAAACAAATTTTGCATTATAGCCATCCAAAAAACAAGTGTTGTTGCTGCTGCTACTGCATACTTAGTGCATAATCACTCAAGTCATCTTCATCTTCTATTAAAAGTTCTTCCTCTTCTTCAGTGTCTTCAATTTCTTCCTCATCTCCTACTTCAACATCACTGCACAAACATGTGTTGAAGAGTTGAATGGCCTACTTGCTCAGCTCACAATCACTGTTCCACTGTTCACAATCTTCCAGATGTTCTGCTGTTCCGTTGTTCTACTGTTCTGTTGTCCTGCTCTTCCGTTGAGGGAGAGAAGAATCATATAGTGTATCGCACAATACTTACTACCATGGTTAGGATAGATTCATGGAAGTTCGAAGTTGCTTGATGTATGTTACATCTGACACTAGCATAAACTCACACAGACCACTTTAAGCTTCCACAATTACTTAAAGTTAGTTTTTTCTCAATCCCAAAAGGGGGAAGTAAATCTATCCAAGAATTAAGCCTTCGTCGCAATTCCCTTGATGATCTACAATGGGTCAGCAAGCTACCTTATTTATGTCTTTTAATATACATGATCTGGAAAACTTATGAAGATCCTTGTTTCATATTTTGTTGAGCATAAGATTTACATATTTGTGGTGCACGAATTTATTAAGAAAGTTCTTTAGGTCTGTTATGATCTACAACTAATATCTGCTTCCTACTTTTTCTTGTTCACATGACTTGATCTTTTCATTTGATCTATGTTCCTAGATTATGTGACCAGTTTTATTTCTTCATTTTTTCACCTGATATTTATTTAACTATGTATAGTAGAACAGAGACAAAAAGTTGTTCTGCTATCTAATTTCATTTTCAAAATAGCTTGAAGGAGATGATGCTTGATGGCATGTGAGTATATTTATTGAGTACTGTGATTAGTGATATTTTGGATCAGAGTGAGGTTTCTAAAAGTACTGTAGCATGTATAATTGAATAGCAGGAGAGTTTTTTTTGTTGTCTTTAATTAAATATAGATCTGAGCATGGGTTGTTTTCTCTCTTGTGGATGATCATGTAAATGCAGAATCTAAACTCAAGAGTTTTTCTAAGCAGTGAAAATATTATCGGAAGTCATTTGATAATAAATAATTCTACCCTTAATGCAATATAAACTGATGGCACTTTTAAATGAATCATTAAAATCTCCCAATGTTAATAACTGATTTATGTTTGTAAATTAATGTCTTCTTTTTATCTAATTATTATTATGCAACAGGCTGTTACGAGCTTATGCTGGCAAAGGTCTAAACCAGTTGTTGTTGATGAAAGAAATTGCACTGCAGAGACTGCTCTTGTGGGAGATACAGTTGAAGATTCTATACTTATGCCTGATCCTTTACCGTCTGCAACTTCATCGAACATTTCTCTATCGACATCCATGCTGAATTCTAGGAACTCTGGTCGGGTGGGTGTCTCCATTGATGCTGCTTCATTTGTGGCATCTGGCAGTGGTTTTCCATCCAGCATAATAAATGCATCAATAGCAGAAGAAACTCCTCAACGAAACCATTTATGGCCAGGTGGAAACCTGTCAAGGTTGCATGCTCCCCGTGGTAGTTACAACTTAAATGATGATATGGAGGTGTTCTCCCCTCTTGTGGATGTTCAACCATTAACACCCTCTCTATGGGATGAAAATGGGATGAAGAAGGATAGTTTATTTTCTGATAGGAAACCTATGTTGTTTCCGTCATCTAGTAGAAGATTTTCAAATTCTGAGGAAGGAATCAGTGATCATCCAATATCTGATTGGAAATCTGGCTCATCTGCCAAGCAGGTTATTGTCTCACATGACCCTGATTTTGAATTTAACTGCTCTGAAATACTGATCAATAAACCTATTGTTAATGTGTAACACTTTAATTCCCTGATATTCAATGGGAGGAGTACTGGATTTGTTTGTTTATAAGAGCTCACTAGAATTACTTGATTAGGAAGGCCATTTCTCTTTTTTACATCTGTTTCTTGTTAGATACTTTGTCAACCAAGAGTACCTTGATGCCCACAAACTGTTCCCACATGTTTTATGGTTTTCATTAAGTTCAACTATCCCAGATCTTAGTTGCACTGCTAATATTCCCTCCCTCCCCCCCTCCTTTCCTATATTCTCTTCATGGTTAAAGTTGCCTCCCCTCCTACACCAAAATCTCAGCTAAAAGATGAATTTCTTTAAGTAGAATTTTTTAGGAGGATTTAATTCAGTCATTGATTGAGCTGTGATCTGTAAGGAAGGCATGCTACTTAAGATCATCTGTTTTCTAAATTGTTTATTATCAAATCATTTCCTAGATTATCATTTATTGTATGATTGGATCGAATTCTGTACTGTACCTGCTTGGGGAAGTTCCATTTGTTAGAATCAAAATTGGAAATAATTTACTTTTATTACATTTGAATTGATTGAAAAATCAAATATTACGCTTGGGACTAATTGGACGAATGGGATATGATTTGATTTTGGAAATATGTTATGTTTGGAACTAGTTAAAAATGAAATTGATTTGATTTTTACATATTTTTACATTTTTACTTTTCTGCCATGTAAAATGAAGTTAGTAACGGTAAAATTGTTTATTTATTTAGTTAGAATCCTATCTAATGCAAATCCAATCATATTTGACAGAATTTATAATTTTAAAGCAACGTAAGATTTTAAGAAACAAATAATTCCTATTTTATATTTCAAACTTAATATTTGAATACTAAGTTAAATCCCCTTTGCTTCCATACACATTTATGTTTTACCCGACAAATTTTTGACTGATTATACTGCAATCTAATTGTAGGATATTACTCAGTCTTCCTTTCCACTTGCGGGATCAACTCCTCCTCCTCCTCCTTCTTCAAAGAGTGAAGATACTTCTATCACTCCTCCTGAAGCCTGGGGTGGTGAGCGGTTGAGTGAAAAGTATGCTTATCAACGTCAGCCTGCCACTGTACCATCTCGTTTTGGGATGTTGGCTTCTGGTGGTCAGACAGCAGGATCAATGTTATCTGGATTACAGGATACATCCTCATCCGTGGGTATTAGTTCCTATGCCAGTTCAAGCCTAAGTTTAGCTAATTTACGTGCCAAGGATGTCTCTACAAGCCAGGAGACTTCCTTGGGGTTTACTGATCACACGTTCTCAACTTCTTTGCCTTTGTCCGTGAATGCAAAATCCAGCCTTGGACAAGCAAACATCGATTCCCCAAAAGTCCTTGATTCCCCGAGAATGTCATCTTTTAATAGAAGATTTTCTACTTATGCAGAAAGAATAAGCACGACATCTACCTTCAGCGATGGAGTATCCCTTTCAGTTGGCACTCCTAAGATTAAGAAATCAGGAGCCGAAACCAGAGAAGAACTTCTAAATAGCTTGCTGTTGAAGTCTGATATATCTGTTCCAACAGAATCTGGCCCATTACCACTGACAAGTGTATGTTAATATTTACAAATTAAGTAGACCCGATTATTGCTTGCATATATATTGATGCATGTGTTTGGAAGAGAGTAGATAATTTTTCTCTGATTCTTCATCCAAGAATCTTCCATTTGTGTGCTTCAGAATAGTACAAGGGTGTGGGTTTCATTGATATAGATTGTGTGATTTTTTATGTTATAAGGAATGCTATTTATGCAACGTTTAATTTATTTGCTCTAATGTTCTTATTCATTTTTCTAATATACGATAGGGAGTAATCCCACAACAGAAAGCATCTCAGCCAGATGCACAAGGCTCTTCATTTACACTTCAGCTTTTTCAACGCACCTTGGAAGAAACTCTGGATTCCTTCCAGAAATCCATACACGAGGATATGAGAAACCTTCATATTGAAATTTTAAGACAGTTTCATATGCAAGAGGTGTGTATCTGGAATTAGTGATGGTGATTTTCATTTTTTATTTCCTGTCTAATCAATTGTCTCATGCAACAGACGGAAATGTCAGCTGTAATGAACTCCATTATGGAAAACCAAGCTGAGTTGATGAAAGAAGTGAAGTCCCTTCGTAAGGAAAACCAACAACTCAGACAAATGCTTTGATGGGTGTGAATACATTTTTGTTTGGGGGGTGCCTTTGCCCTTTCTTGTGGGGTCTTTTGATTTTTAAAAACTAACAATTAATGTATGCCTGCTCTCCCCATCTTGATTGCGTCTCTTAGTTTTTAGTCGGTGGTGGTTCAAGAAAAATATCACGAGAGAATTGCTTTGTACTAGAATAGGGTTTTGAAAATGTACAGGATCATGATTTTTCCAATTACAGAAGCTTTGTTGAATGCTCTATTTCATGCTTAGAAGCCTCTTAAATTCTCGAGAATAATTACTTTTTTTTCTCAATTCTTTTTAAAAAGTTGGGCAAATAATGAATTTTTGGTTTTCAAATTACACTAAATTTAACTTGTTCAATATCTGAGTTGTTACTTGGAATGGCATTGGACACCCTTCTGCATTGAAGTGACTTTTTCCATGTTTGTTATCGTTTTGCTGTCCTGAAAAGTAGACACTGGTTGATGTTCAGTTTCGCCACAAGCGACATCATGTCCTTTTCTAGGAACTATTCTATTTAAGAAATAGTGATATTGGGCAGTTTTGTCAAGTACATAAATTTGAATTTTAGATTTCAATAGAAAATAAAAATTGTGAATTTTCAATAAAATCTTAAAATGTGATTTAAATCAAGAAATGTACACTCTGTTAATGTGATAGTACATTAAAGTTATACATGTTTTGTTAATGAAGTTTGTGTTCTGTTGCATAACATTTCTTTATTTCATTTTGCATACATTTTTTTTCTTCTATAAATTTCAACCTTTAACTGCATTCTCATTAATTAGGATTTTGGAAGGGAGATTCCACTAAATTCACTGATACATTAATGAGTATGACACTATTATTCATTTTATCTTGATTTGCCTGAGTCATACTTCCACCTAAAATTACATAATCATGATGTCGAAGACAATAATTGGATTTTAGTTACTGTAATTTTAGTGTCATTGAAAAGAATGTCATTACATTTTAATTTTGATATTAAATATTCTATAACCTATATATATATATATATATATATATATATATATTACAAAGGAAAATTGAATTGTGTAATGCTATTGAAGGAGAATTAAACTTTACATAACTCGCGAAACTTAATTAAACTTCTCAGGCTTAATTTAATGAAATTATCATTTAATATATTTAAAACAATCACTAAATTGTTTCTAACTTTACTTTCCATTTTTTTATACACTCTCTCTGTAACTTTGGAACTACATGTCCCAAAATCATAAAAATTAAATAACTACAACTATAGCCAATCCTTCAATTTTTATTATAGTTAATTTATAATATATTGATACATTACTAATTTTAAAAATTTCTAGAACAATAGTTAATCCATATATGTCAATGTCTAACAAATATAAAAGCAGTTTTATAATACGAAAATAATGGTAATGTATATATATATATATATATATATATATATATATATGTTAATACCTTAATAACATTTAATAGTTCTTTACTGTTTATTAATATAATACTAAAAAATAAAGTTGATTGAAAATAAAGATTCAATCTAGTGATTCTTATTGAAAGAGAACAATTTTTATTCTATTTTTTACACTATTAATTATGTAAAAATAAGTACGAATATAACTTATAAAGTAGTTATTATAAAATTCAATGGTATTAATATGTAAAAAAATTACAATTAGATAATTATATATAAAATATAATGTATTTAGATTAAGTTCATAATTTTTAAGAAGTAATTTTATATTAAAAATTCATAGAATTAAGTTGACGTAATCTTTATTTGTTTCAGAGTTAAAAAACAAAATTGTGTTGTAAGAAAACCAAAATCTTTAATCTCAATGCAACTTCGACAGCAACTGTGACGATATACTCTGCCACAGGGTACTAGCGACAGTGTACGTAGCTGATGATGAAACTATTTTTCTTCTGTAGCGTAGCACATGCACTTCTCTTTTCAATTGGCCAAAACAAAATAAATAAATGGAATTGATATTAAGACATTTACCACAAACGACAAATTCTTCAATCTTTTTTCAATCCTTCAAATCTCAACCTCACCTTCCACTTTTCACCGTACTGCTATCTCCATTCAGACAAACGCTTTCTGTTTCATCCACAATTCAAACCTCAATCGCCATGCCTGACCAAGGTATTCCCCATTCATCTCCATCTATAGTGACATGTTCATTCCTTTTTTTTGCTTCTGGGGTGATTCAACCAATGTTAAAGTTTTGATTTTGATGATGATTGTTTATTTTCTGTTGTGGGGTCCTCTCTTGTTTTCCAGAAGTTGGCAAAGGGTCTCCAAAATCTTCTTCTTTGAGTCCCTATGAAGAAGCAATGGAGGCCTTGTCGTCTTTGATCACTAGACGCACACGGGCTGATGCTAGCAACGTGGGGGATCAGTTTGACCTGTTATTTGATTACCTGAAGGTAAAAAGTTTGTGAATTGGGTCATTTTTTATGAGATATTCACAATGGTGTTAATTGTCTTATTCTATAGATGCTAGATTTGGAGGAGCCAATTGCGAATATGAAGGTTATCCATGTGGCTGGGACCAAAGGGAAGGTACTCTCACTTCACTTCCACTTCGGTGGTTGCTTGGAAATGAGGCCATCATAGGAAGTTCAATTTGTTTCTTGCAATAGTGATTGCTATGTGGCTGGTCACTGGTGTTTTGTGGCTTCTAACAGTTAGAGATAACTGATAACTCTGGCTTTGGGCTTCTCATTCTATGGTTTTTTCATGATTAGTAACTTTGTTTATTGTGATGATGGAAATTGTTTTTTTTTAACTGGGGTTTTATAGGGATCCACATGCACCTTCACAGAATCTATATTACGTAACTGTGGTTTTCGCACTGGACTCTTCACATCTCCTCACCTCATTGATATCCGAGAAAGATTCCGTTTAGATGGGTGAGTGATTCATATTCATATGTTTATCTTTTTGTGTTTTCCTTTGTCATCTACTTGTGTCATTTTTCATTTTGGGTTAATTTGGTATTTTGATTGGGAATTTGAATTCTTTGATCTTCATTATGTGTCTGTCATCTGTTTTGTATAGGGTGAATCCTAATTGAGCGAATGAATTCTGATAATTTTCTCAATTGATTGTTTTGCTACGAAATTATTCTTTAGTATTTGTACTTTTGTTATTTCCACTGAACTCTGCAGACCTCGGAGAATATATTGTTTTATCCCTTTACTTGCAACATAATTAAAGTTCTTAAACTCTGCAGAAAGGAAATCTGTGAAGAGAAATTTTTAGCATACTTCTGGTGGTGTTATGACAGACTAAAGGTATGCTTCTGCGCATAAATATTTCGTTGGGATTTATACTATCAGATGTTTTTGATGGGGTGGAAAAGCATGTCATCCTTTTCTCAATTTTATTTTAAACCCGAGCCAAATTGCCTGCCTAGTATATTTTTCTTATTTTACACTATTGCTAGTTGTTTATTCCAATTTTAGCTCTAAATTTCTTTAAAAAAGTCCACCAATTACTCTTAGAGCAACCAAAAGAATATTTTCTGCTAACTTAGTCAGAAGTTCTGAAGCTATTCCATAATGCCATTGTTCTCTTTGGAGTTATTGCATTGTTTCACAAGAAAATAGTAAAAGGAAGAGCAACTAACTGGTCCTGTTTGGTAGCCTTGACAAGTTTGTGTGAACTGGTACACCATACTGCAGAAAGGGGTCTTAAGTGTAGTGTAGCTTGAGAAAACGGAAGAAAAGGTTGTATGTGTTAAACTCATGGGTTGGTGTTAAGGCTCTATCAATTCGAAAATCACATGGAACAAAATAAAAATGGGAAAAATTAGACGAAAAACAAAGTTTTACTTAATAATATCGTGAGTCTATTAGCATCACCTTCTGTTCTGCAAGCCAATGCATTTTTATACCATGGCAATAACAATTGTGGTGTAGTATAGCAATAATACCATTAGTTAAGCTAATATCTTCAAAGTGTTCATGTTACGTTCACTTTTACAATTTAATTTGATGTTATTGCTCATAGTATTAATGTAATTGGTACTTCTTTTGGTGGTTTGCAGGACAAGACTGATGACAATATTCCAATGCCTACTTATTTCCGTTTCCTAGCCTTGCTTGGCTTCAAGATATTTGCAGCAGAGCAGGTTTGTTTCCATGCTTTAAATGTCTAAGAAAAAATTGTTCAGTATGTATTCTATTTTTTGTTTATGTTATCATGAATGAATAAGAGCTTCTTTCTGTCTGAATTTTTATGTAGGTAGATGTTGCTATAATGGAGGTTGGATTAGGTGGCAAATATGATGCAACAAATGTGGTATGTTTAACATTTCATTGGAAATATGTTTCTCTAACATCACAAGACTGCAAGAGTAATGAGCATTGCAACCTTGTATATGTATTAATGTTTTCTCTGAAGTTAATATCTAGGAACAAGCTCATGCAGATGTGTTGATATTTCAGGTGCAGGCCCCTATTGTGTGTGGAATAACTTCTCTAGGGTATGACCACATGGAGATTCTTGGTTAGTTTTCTATTTTTGAATTCTAGGTAATGCATGGCTATTGTGTATGAAAATATATGTTTAGAAATTTATATATTATACAATGTTTCACAATAAGTTGAACATAATGTTGCAATGCCACTGCTTTGTTCAGTGAGTTTAGTTTAATCATTCTGAATTTTATTATTAGGGAATACTCTCGGAGAAATTGCCGGTGAGAAGGCTGGTATCTTCAAGGTATCTTTTATAATAGAATGTTATCTTCTTTTGAAGAATAAAAATTATTTTTGGTGCTTATTTGCAATGTGCACTTTCTTCTTTATTTGTTCATCTGGTTTCAGAATCGGATTCCAGCTTTTACAGTGCCTCAACCTGACGAAGCAATGCATGTACTTGAAGAGAAGGCTTCTCAACTAAATGTATGTTTTTCCATGAATTTAACAGTGTATTTAGGATTAAAAGTTCAAATTTACTATACATGTGATGACTTGACTAGAAACTTAACATACTTTGTTTGGATCTTATTTGGTCAAAGGGGTTATATAACTAAAACTTAATTATGAGAATTTTTTCTTATCTTGGAAAGAAAAAAAATGCCTTCAATGTGATTCAGCACGTCTTGTCATTTCCCATACTGCATTTCATCAACTTGTGTCTTCATGCGTTGTGTGCTTTTTTTCATTTTTCAATGATCTTCTGAAAGTCACGGTATACATAACATTAAATCCAAGTAGCTTTTGTAGCTGCATTCATTGAAAATGTTTGACTCTTTGGTCCTTGCTTTCAATCGGCTAAGTAAATCTTGCCAATGCCAGGTACCTCTTCAAGTGGTAACTCCATTAGATGCCAAATTGCTAAATGGTTCAAGACTTGGTCTTGAAGGTGAGCACCAATATGTAAATGCTGCTCTTGCCATTGCATTGTGCTTTACATGGCTGAAAAAGACTGGGCATGTTGGAGATATTTATTTGGAGCAAACTGTAAGTTTTAAAAAGTAGATTTTTTTTTATATCTTTCTCTGTATGCCGTGTAGCTGAAGTGATTCTCCACCTGCATGAAGGATAAGTTGCCAGAGCAGTTCATAAAAGGTTTAACAAGTGCAAGTTTGCAAGGAAGGGCACAGATTGTTCCTGATCAACACTTCAAGAGTGAAATATCAAATAGACTTGTTTTCTTTTTAGATGGGGCTCACAGTCCTGAAAGCATGGAAGTGTGTGCAAGGTGGTTTTCTCTGGCCATTAAAGAATACAACCCAGACCCAACCTTGTTTCATCAGCAACTGGATAATTCTAAATTCTCACATGAAGTAGTGAAGACACACAATGAAGAAAGAGTATCCCAGGGAAAATCCACTCCGGTAAAGTATAGATTTAAAAAGTAGATTTATTATAATTCAAGCACATACAAGCCGAAGTTGGAAATGTCACTGTAAAATGAAGTAATATCTAATGCCCTTAGTTAGAAAATCACCATGTAGAGAGCTTGTCACGTGTTTAACCTTACTTTCAAAAAAGGCATGTGGATTACTCTTAATAGAAACCATAGAAATACAGATTATCAACTTCTTCAAACTTCCTAGACCTTATGTTTTTTAAATCTATAACTTGAGATAGGCAATGATATTCTTATTAAGCTTACCCCATTCTACTATTTAGATATCAGTTTAGAGCATTAAATTCACCCATGGAATGTTTGTATCTTAAATATTTACTCCTGCAAAAGAGTTCTAGTTTTACCTTTGTTATCCGTGTTTGTTGAGAATTTAGTTTGCACACTGTTCTTGGCTGATATTTGACTAACACATTTGGGAGGTGAGAGATGTTGCCATTAAGCTAGGTTGCATTATCAGAAGAAATTAGATGCAAATAATGTGTGTCAACAACTGTCAAGATTTGAAATGAAACACCCGGTTTTTATGTTTTTGTTTAAAATATACTGATTCCTGTGTCCTTTTTGTCAAATGAACCTTGTGTATTTCATATCAGGATGATCATTTGCAATCAGCTGTCTTTTAGTTTTTTTTTTTTTTCATTTTAATTAGAATCTCATGATACAAGAGTGAAAAATGCAACTATTTCTTTTTCAATCAAAATGATGCTTCATTTTTTTGTTAGACTTTTGGAATTGAAGTAATTGAATTATTGCAGATATTGCTGTTCAATTGTTTGACAGTTAGGGATCCGCAGTTGCTTCTTCCTCACCTGATGAAAACGTGTGCTGATCACGGTAAATAGTCTTTTCTTGATTATGCAAGAACATACTTACCAAATAATGAAAATAATTAAAAATATTTAAGTAAAGCTTAATATTTGAGATTTGAGCAGGTTTCTTCTCTATTAGTTCTGTAATTATTTATGTTTATTATGAGGAAAAAGTACTGTAAACATTTTTCCAATGTGATTTATTTATCCCTGAAGAAAGTTATTTGGTCCATGGAAATTAAGAAACAACTAAATTGAAATTGTAGGTGTCTACTTCAAGAAAGCGCTTTTTGTACCAAGTTTATCTGTGTTTAATAAAGTTGGACCCCAGGCTTTTACCCCGACTGATCCCAAAGTTGATCTGTCATGGCAGTTCAATCTTCAAAGAGTGTGGGAAAATCTCATGCAAAACAGCAAAGGTAGTGATTATTCAGGATTGCTTTGTGGCTTATGGAATATAGCAAATCTCTATTTTTCCACGTCTTTTCTCTTTTTTTCCATCACGAGTTGTGCCTATTAAGTTTGAGGCCTTAGAATACTTTATGGCTTAGCAGGTAAAAATATCGACATTGTTTCTGAAGAACTAAAAGATGATATGGAAACGAGTGCCAGTAACTGTGAACACAGCGCAGTGTTTCCGTCACTGCCATTGGCAATCAAATGGCTTAGGGACAGAGTGCAACAAAATCAGTCACTTCGTTTTCAGGTGAGACATAAATTACACTTTAGTATCACAGTTAAGAAATTTAATCAATGTCGAATGAAATTTATTGGAAATAGTCAATTTGGTGGATCCCAATTCTAATTTGAGACCCATCAAAATTAGAGATTTTCAATCAATTTCAGTTGATAACATTATACATCTTTTTTCATCCGTGTAGAGTAGAATTTCTGACTGCAAATTTATGTGGGTGATGCATCAGGTTCTTGTAACTGGCTCTTTACATCTTGTCGGGGATGTGTTGAACTTGGTGAAGAAGTGATTTTGATTCGGAAAATTTGAAGATTCCTTCAAGATGGTGTTTCCATTCTAAAGCAGAAATCGTCCCTTATTTGTGAGACATTAGGGTGGATGAGTTTTCTCACAATTCATTGTTGAGCTGGTTCTGCGTGCATAACCCCATGGCATTGGACATTCATTTGATACATATTGTCCATTGGTTCATTCTTAGGGACAGTGACTGTTCTAAAGAAATGTACATTAATTTGATACATCCACTGCGTTGGTTAATTTTCTCATATTTTATCTTTGCTTCCAAACAAATCTACACTCTTACTGTATGACCACCGAATTGATTCTGGATTACTGAACAAAGTCACAATTTAATTTTTATATAATTGCTTCAGTTTTAAATTAAAAAATACAAAATCATAATTAACGTAACAATATATAATATTGGCACAATTCCACGACAAATATTTTAGTGTAGAATGTTCGATTATTTCTTATGTATCATCGCATATCGGACGGTGTGGCGTCTGAGCCACAGCTGATACATGATAGTATTCAACGCATCGAACGGCAAAGGAGGCTGGTTCCACCGGAAGTGCGTACTCGCGCTCACACTCAATTTTCTCATCCGCTCGTGTCATTCCCTCCACGTGTCACCCAACACACGCGTCACTTCTCACAATCACTGTCATCATCCTCATTTTATCTTATCAAATTTACTTAATTCATAAATAAAAAATATTAGTTATGTATCAATGTGTCTGGGTGGTGTAGTTGGTTATCACGTTAGTCTCACACACTAGAGGTCCCCGGTTCGAACCCGGGCTCAGACATTTTTTGAAAATTACTTTTTGTAAATTTAGTTTTATGGTAAATACATGGGCCTCACAAATTTGTCCTCCCAAGCCCAATTTTCGAAAAAATAATCTAAACAAGAGAGAACAAAAAGGTGAAATAAAAAAAAACAACAGATTTACTGATTGACCCCACAATGCAAAGTCGTTATTTTTTTTTTTTAAATAATGTCTTTATAATTGAATATATATCAACCCACATGCCGGCACGTGCGCTTCTATTGAAAAGCTGAACCAAAACTAGCGGAGCCCATAGGTTGGGCCCATTTTTGAAGCCCAATTAGGCGAGCCTCGTTGGAAAGAGAAGCCAGAAAAAAGTAAAAATAACAATTATTATTATTAATTATTAAATTTAAAAAAGGTACCAGGTACGTGCTTGCCTGACCCGGCGAATTGAATTTGAGGGTGGGGTCCAATCCTGTGTATGAAAGAGCACGCTATTTTGTTTGCAGTCCTCCTCCTGCAACACGTTCCTTCCAAACGACGAAAGGAAAAACAACTTTGGTTCTGCTATCTAGGTCTATTCCGATTCCTACTCCGAACCGCTTCAATGCTTCTCTGAGCTAATTAGGTTCTCTTCACTCGCGCTTCTACTCTGCATTGTATCCAATTCCATGGAGGACTCTTCTTACACCGGTCTTCCCACTAGCCACTTGCTCGGTTCAGTTCCTGTGAGCGAGAGCATCTTTCATTTTTCATTTCTAATTTGTTCTGTTTGCTTTCCATATCGCTTCTCTTCACTCTCTGCATGCTCGATCGTCTTCAATTGTTCTCTTAATTTTTTAGGAATTTAGTTAATCGTGTTGAAATTTTGCGGAAAGAGTGGGATGAAGTGAAATTATGGAATGGCAAGTGAAATTGGTTGATTCTACGATGATAAAATAGCTAGAGCTGTAGTGTAAGGTCATTTCTAAATTAAGTAAGACAACTGCGGCCTCTGTTAAATATGTTTGTGATTTTAAGATATTGACATTTATTGACTTTATGATTAGATATCTTCAAAACCTTTTGATTTTGAATTTTATTGTTCCTGTTGATACGATGTAAAAGTTACTTTGTTCAGGAGCATGTGTGATCTTAATTACTTTATTATGATTCTGTTATTCCTATGATTCTTTGTGATAGTGAAATACAAGTTCTGTTAAGTGCGTTCTAACTTTTTTAATATTTTTGGTTTACCTGTTTGGTGCTCAGGCTGTGATTACTGAAGAAAATAATACCACGAAACATGTGGGTATGGATTTACAGCTTCGAGCTTTTGTTCATTTCCTGCTTTTAAAATTTAAGTGCTTCTAGTTGCTTATGAACACATATATATTTATATGTGTGTGATGCATGTAGCCACTGATGCGAGTGTGCATGTATTCCCTCCCAACAATGGGGACAGAGGAACTGGATATCAAACTGTTGGCAGGCCTACTGGTATGTTCTCTAATTTTTGTGACTTGGAGAGTTCAGAGAGTTGTTTCTTTGTCTGGTTTTTCTCTCTTCCTGCTCTCTCTCTCTGTTTAAATGATTTAACAATATATTTGTAGTCCATGGCTGTTTCCTGGTGACATTAGACAGTGAGACACTAATTGGTATACTGTATTGTCAATTCATGACTGATGGAGGGGATCAGGATTTTTTTTTTCTTTTGCTTGTAGCCATCTTACAACTGAACAAATTAACTAGAGCTTTCAAGCAGTCCCCCCCTGTCGCCTAGTCTCATGATATTGTCTACTGATTTGTATTATATCTTCTAAATTAGTTGTCATTAGTTAGTCAATATCACCCATTTCTAACTATTCTGAAATTCTAGAGTTAGAAAACACCAATTATATTCCTATATCTTTAATCAGCTACCGTTTGGGGGAGAGTTAGCATATTCTTCGATTTCTTTAATGTGTTACTGTTGTCATTTTATGATGCTTAAAAGTTGTTTTCAATACTCTCGTGTATGGTTGCTAAATCTTTGTTTTTTTTACCTTTGTTCTTTCGGGGCTTTGAAGCCAATTTGAACTGCTTGAATATGTCTAAGAATTATAAGTTCAAACTAATAGTTTTTTTTATTTTATTTCCATTATCAACCGAATATTCTACTTAGCTTAGCTATGATTTGACCCCTTTTGCCTTATGATACTTAATGAGAAAACTATTATGCTGTCACTTAGATAAATAAAATTTATTTTCCTCTTTATTCCTGCATAACCGGGGTCAAAAGGTAATAAAACCACTCCCTCAACTTACAAAGATTAGAAGTTACGGAATTTCATTAAATTGCCACCCAATTATGATCATTAAAGACAATCAACACTAATAATTGCATATCTTAAGTGTCATAGTTCTGGACATTATGCCAACTGTTTTCTGAATATTAAATTATCTATAGATTTTAGCTTAACCATTGACCAAGATTCACACTCATATTGATTCTATAATCAGATTTGTGAATAGTGCTCGTTTGTATTTCATTTTTCATGGTCACTTGGTGATAAAATAATGCTGTTTATTATTCTCTTGTTTGTTTATCTATACAGAATCTTTTGAACAACAGCCAGCAAACAACTGGAGGGGAGTCTTTAGCATCTCATCTTATTCACAGTATTTTGATGTAGATACGGATGTTGTCCTAATCAGACTGATAAGTTCTTTGAATCCAGTTGCGGGAGACTTTTTCAGCAAGATAGATGCTAATCCTGATTTGTGCGTTATGTTCTTTACCCTTTTTCCAATTATCAAAATAGAGATACTCACTTTGATTACATATTGAAATGGGAATTGGGGGGGATTTTAATTTAATTAAACTGCTACCATAACATTTTTGGGGAAATACCTGCCATTTTGCTTCACACCCTCCTTTTTTTTTCTGTATATATTTTAGTTAAAGGAGACATTTGCTAATTATGACCAGATTTTCAGCACCCTTCCCTAAAAACCATAAATGGTACATTTAATGGATATCGGATTCTAATGATGCGATCCTTTTGTCATAGATATGGGCTTATATGGATCTCAACAACATTGGTGTTTGTGCTTGCTGCGCTTGGAAATCTGGCCACGTTCCTTATGCAAAAACATGCTGATAACAGTACCTCGTGGAGCTTTGATGTCAGCTACATGAACGTGGCTGCATGCTCAATCTATGGTTATGCAATTGTTGTCCCATTGGCATACTACTTCTTCCTTCAGTATATGGGTTCAAATGCCAGCCTTATAAGATTTTGGTGCATGTGGGGTTATTCTCTCACCATTTTCATCATGTCTTCGGTAAGTTTCAGCTTTCTCTAATTGGTAAATTTTATTCTGAAAGTATTTATACTACAAATAATATTGCACAATAATTTATACCACTCATGTTCAGCGTGGGGGAATGTGGCCCTGAAGGCAAAACTTGAAATGGACAGTGCCTCAACAAAGTGAGGCACTCTTCTTTTAAAGTTCGAAGGACCTTTGGGCTCAGGCCCTAATCCCTCCTCCTCACCATGCAAATAGCACGCTGACCAAAAATAAAACCATGCAAAAAATACCATAATCTCAGTTGGTAATAGTATCGCTGTGAATGGACTGCGGCTTAGAATGAAATTTTTTTCGATCCTGTTCGGCGTACTTATAATATGTCACAATATCTAGATTGGATGCGTGACTTCTTTTCGCGTGTTTGTATTTAAGTTGTGACTGAATTTTATAATTTGTGATAGGAAATTACATCATTAGTTCACTAATCATACTTTAACTTTGTGGAGTCTTTTGCATTTCTATCTAATTCATATTTCTTGGGATACTTTCAGTTCCTGTTGATAATTCCTGTTGAGTTTCTTCGGTGGGTTATAATACTCCTTACGGGTGTTGCCTCAGCAAGCTTTGTTGCTTTAAACCTGAGGTCTTACATAGAAGGCAATGAGCTTTCGGTGGCGATTATTGCAGCATTTTTCTTGCAAATAGCTTTGGCAATCTTCATCAAGGTTTGGTTCTTTCCGTAGCTAAAATGCTCTGCAGCAGTGACCAAAATGCCCCAAATACTGTCATTATGAACTCACTGCATTGGCTAACTTTGTTCAAGACGAGAGTGGAATTGTCTCAAGCAGAATTGGTTTGTGTATTTTGGATTTACTAGAATGGAATGGCAAAGAACTGCAGAGGAATTAGTGCGAATTTCAGTATCAGCCCGGTCAGAATTTCTGTACCATTGTTGGCTTAAAGTCTTTGTGGAAGACTCAATACCCGGGAAGGGGATGATGAACGATCATGATTTGTAGTATCTGTGTATGTTTGAGCTTTTTGCATATTTCTGTAAATATACCGAGTCAAGTAAATCTCTTTTAATTGATTTTTTCAAGTAGCTGTTTTGCGTGGAGACTATCAATTTCTTGTATGGTGAATCAAAATTTTGTCATGCCATCCTTTTCAAAGTTACACTGTAATATCACTCCTCTGGGATCACCCTTGCTTGTTATTTTTAGTTCAATTACAACTTGGTAGGGTGTAATAGGGCATCCTATCGTTTGGACTTAGTCATGATATGCATGCTGAGTTGTATCATCTAATTATAATTAAAGTGTCATTAGAAGAGTTTAGCAGCTAATTGTAATTTTGTTGTCAAAAAATAGTTTTAATCAATTAAATTAAAAGTTTTAAGAACCAACAAGTCGATGGAATTTAGTTGGAATGATCAGTTCAATTTTATAGGAAACATAGAACATATTTTATCTTAACACAAAATTTGACAAATTTTGGTTTTGTAGGATAAAAAACGTTCAAAATTCTTTCGAGATGGTAAAAGTGAATTACAAATATTTTAGAGAGATCAAAACCATATTTTACCCAGATTTTAATTTGTTATAACAATTTTTAAACATAGCTTTGTTCTATTTATAAACAACTTTAAATGCTTAAAGTTGAGTCATTTATTTAGATAGAGAACTCAAGTGCAAATAAAAAGTTACAAAAGCTTAGATTTTATAAGATTTCAACATTTGAACAAAACTTATAAAGAAGATTTTAAAGATAACATGACATGGTATAGATTTGTTCAAAGTAAAATAAGAATTCATGAAAATATCTTATAAAAGTTTGCCTTGGAAAAACTCTAACACGGTCAAGTTGGACCTAAGTTTGAAGGGAAAATTTGGTCAAAAAATAACATGACCTTCAAAAATATTTTTAGGCTTTTTCTTTATTATAAAATTGTTGATTTGACAATTGGATAGGATTTGAGGATGACAATGTGGGGTGGACCATGCGGGTTAGCCCACAGTCTACTAGCAAAAAGTTTGGAATTGACTCATTAATTCAACCTGTCGACTCGCTTAAGTCTGTCCCGCATAATCCGTAGTCCACACGGGTCATCAGCAGGGCGAGACAGGTTGGTCCGCTGACTCGCATTCATTACGTGGAGTGGACCAATCCAACTTGCATTTTGGGATCAAACGCTGAACAGACCTATGTGGGATGGACCAACCTGTATTACCATTTCTAGATTTGAAACATATTATTTAAGCTAGTTAAACATAATATTTAAGTGTAAAATCTTTATATATTGAATGTTAATTTAAAGTTTATTAGAGAAAAATACATTTCAACTATTAGAGCAAATTAATTGTAGCTTAAACACTTTATCTTTTACAGAATAGTAACACAGTTTTCCTATTAGACACTATTTTTAGCATAATACTTGTCCACTAGATGTACATGGTTGACTCTATTCAAATGTGTTACAATTAACTATTTTTTTTATCCATCTCTTAACATATTTTAGACATCTTTTCCATATATGGGAAAAGAATGTATTATTTTTGGCTAACCATTTTCTAGATAATAGTATAATTAAAAAAAGAAAACTTATATTATAAATTAAGTATGACTATTTTTTAGTTTGTGTCCATAAAACTTATTTAACAATTCATATATATGTATATATATTTTTTAAAATTCTATTGTTAAGGATGCTATTACAAAAAAGTTGAAATAAATTTTTTCTCTAAATGTGAACCATATGAATTTTAATTTTCAATTGATATTCGTATCACATTAATTTATATATTATTCTTATAAAATTATGTATTTTTTATTAGCTAACTATTGTATTTGGAAGTTTTTGGTTCATAAATATATCAATAACAATTATTATTTATAAATATATTAAAACTGACTTTAAGAGTACTTCAAAAGAACATAGTACACAAGAAAGAACGTGTATTCTGTCTTTGTAAAAACAAAACATGAAATATTAAAATTATTTTTTGAAAAAATATTAAAAAATGTGGAAAGTAAAAGAAAAAATATATATATGGATAGTAAAAGAAAAATGGGCGTTTGACAAAGTTCAACCACCTTGCCTTATAAGGTTTAGTAAATGGTCAACGGAAGGGAAATTCTAGCTACAATTTTTTTTTTTCACATAGTAAATGAAAACGATCCTAATTTAAAAAGAATATTTATAATAACCATTTTTTTAATGAAGGATTTACTATGTTGGTGAATGAGAGAAACGTTCTGATTGAGCGCTGATTTTCATTGCATTTTCATTTCGAAGGTCTTCTCCGCTCTTGCTCGTAGCAGTGCTCAGTCATGGAGGGAGCGGTGGATCCTTCTCGAAGCTTCATGAAGGACGTGAAGCGTGTGATCATCAAGGTTGGCACGGCGGTGGTCACTCGCGAAGAAGGAAGGTTAGCGGTTGGAAGATTAGGAGCTTTGTGCGAGCAGATTAAGCAACTCAACTCTCTCGAATACGACATTATACTCGTCTCGTCTGGTGCCGTTGGTATTGGCCGCCAAAGACTCCGTTTCCGTAAATTAATCCACAGCAGCTTTGCCGACCTTCAGAAACCCCAACTCGAACTCGACGGCAAGGCCTGCGCCGCCGTTGGACAGAACAGTCTCATGGCTCTCTACGATACGCTGTTCACTCAGGTAAGTAAATATTTGTAATTACGTTCATCAACGAAGTTTAGATTCAGTTTTGTGGATATTGATTTCAATTTAGAATTACAGTTTTACATTGGCAATATTTTGCATCTTGCAAAACCTTGTGTGTGAGAACCTGAAATTTTGTGCTACATTCATTTTCCTGAACTGGTATGTGAGGTGATTTTAATTTTCATTTCGCGGTTTCAGCTCGATGTGACATCGGCTCAGCTTCTTGTGACGGATAACGATTTTCGAGATAAGGATTTCAGGAAGCAGCTTACTGAGACTGTGGAATCGCTGTTGGCGCTGAAGGTTATTCCGGTGTTCAATGAGAACGATGCTGTCAGTACTAGGAAGGCTCCGTATGAGGTTTGTTGACGGCAATACCTAATTTGTTTGTGGAACCGATGAAAGAGTTTAATTTGTTATTCCTTGGTGGCATGATATGATCGAGGTTGAACCTGGTCCGATTTGGAAAATTTTCTGCTACTTACAGGAAAAGAAAATAAGAAGCTGACTTCGTAAGTTAAAATTGACCTAAACACACTTCAGTTGACTCTTATTTTGAATTCTTCAAAATTTGATTTTAACTTATACATAAACAAATTTTAACATATGAGAGACGATTAATTCATTCTATCCTTTTGGTTTCTTCTCCTATGAGTATTTCTATTGAGTTGTTTATTCAAACAAGACCTTAATGTTGTGTTAGACTTGAATGTTGATTCTGTATCCAAGGTTTATTTCCTGAACATTTAGTTGGAATTATGTTCACTGACTTCTCCCTCTCATTTTATTTGTCACTTTAAAATATAAAAAAGCTTTAATTATTTTTTTTATAATATCATAAAGTAATAATACACTAGTAAATGTAGCTACAATGTGCAGTGTAGTTAATCATGTATGGAATGAGAGTTTTTAGTTAGATAAGATCATTTTATCATGGGAATACGTGTTCTGCATTAATTTTTTAGATTTGTGTATTACATGAGAAGGTGGGAATAACAACTTTTATATAGGAAGTTAAAACTCTTTTTTTCCTTCGACACAACTTTACTTGTTTGTTTGGAGGTCAGAAATTTTACATGTTTCATTTCTGCTTGAAAGTTTAGTTTGGTCTGCTACCTCGAATGATTGCTTTATTCTTTTTATTTCTATCTATCTAGTTAAGTACATTAAGTGTTGTTAGCCCATTTTTTGTGCAGGATTCTTCTGGTATATTTTGGGATAATGATAGTTTATCTGCTTTATTAGCCTTGGAGTTAAAAGCCGATCTCCTTGTTTTGTTGAGTGATGTAGAAGGCCTTTATAGTGGCCCTCCAAGTGACCCACATTCAAAGCTTATTTATACATATAACAAGGAAAAACATCAGAATGAAATTACTTTTGGTGACAAGTCTAGAGTGGGAAGAGGAGGAATGACTGCCAAAGTAAAAGCTGCGGTTCATGCAGCTGAAGCTGGCATTCCTGTTGTTATTACCAGGTGCACTATTACACCATATTGCTAAGAAATATTATTATACTAAATTGCTGAGAAAGATTATTACTTCAAAGATTTTTTTTATCAGTGCCGTTTTCAATTAGAAATAGGTTAGTTATGTCTTTTTGTCAGTGCTGTTTCATTAAACCACAATCAATTTGGAAATGGAAAATTGGTTAAATGTCTTGCACTTGTTTGTTTCGTTACTCCTTATATTTTCAATTTCTTTTCGTTATGTCTTTTTTGTCCACCACATGTTTTGAGTTTGTAAATCTAAATGAAAATGTCTGTACATGCCCACATAGAGAATGAAAAAAACACTTGTCAGATCCCTCCTTTACTTTTTCATTTGTTGTTCTGCCCCAAGAAAACTACGAGATCAAGTGTTATAAGTAAACTTACAAGTTGGTTTGTCCCTGTTTGTTTCTATCAATTTTTTTTCTCCTTACAGTGGTTTTGCAGCTGAGAATATCATTAATGTTCTCCAAGGAAAACGTATAGGAACTCTCTTCCATAAAGATGCACATGAGTGGGCCCAGGTAAAAGAGGTTGATGCACGTGAGATGGCAGTTGCAGCCAGGGAATGTTCCAGAAGGCTCCAGGTATCTTTTGTATCTACACTTTTGTAAAATGTGACAGATCATGGATATTACTGAGATGAGATGTTAGTGAAACAATTCTAATGTTTTAATTTCACTTTGTAGGCCTTATCTTCAGAGGAAAGGAAACAAATTTTACTTAAAATAGCTGATGCCCTGGAAGCAAATGAAAAAATAATTAGGATTGAAAATGAAGCTGATGTTACTACTGCACAAGAAGCAGGATATGAAAAATCCTTGGTGGCTAGGCTAGCTTTAAAACCTGGGAAGGTAAGAAAGTCTTTTCTAGAAGAAATTATCCATATTTTAACAAACTGAAGAATTTATGATGATAAACTATGATAACTGACAGATTGCAAGTCTTGCAAACAACATGCGAGTTATTGCCAATATGGACGATCCAATTGGGCGAGTATTAAAACGAACTGAGGTAATGGGAAGTTGATCTAGAAATGTATATTTTAGATCATGGTATTAATGGCATATTCCAATTTCACACTTTAATATTAGATAAGATAGAATTTTAGTGTGATTGATGCTAGTATGAACAAATTTCTGTTGGACACTTAATTGCACCAAATTTATGATATATTGATATGTAAGGCTTCTGACAGCTACTCTTTTATTCAGATTTCAGATGGGCTAATTTTAGAAAAGACATCATCTCCTTTGGGAGTGCTCCTTATTGTTTTTGAGTCACGCCCTGATGCTCTTGTACAGGTGAAATTAAACATTTTTCATCTTTTATCTTTCTATTTTCACGTTTGGTTTAAACTTCATTAAGTACTTCAGCTTTCCGAAAGGAAAAACAGGCTCTCTCCTTTTAACTTTGTATTCTCTGTTCAGCATTTACATTCATTTGTTATCCTTGTTTACTTCTGCTTAAAGTTATCATCCTCTAAGGTCTTAGGGAAGATCTATTTAGTGGGTACCAACTGAGTGAGTTTTCAAATGAGCTTTATGGTATCATGACTCTGAAAAATTAACTGAGATTCATATGCTCCTTAGCAGTAAAAGTAAGAGTTGAAAGTACCTGCACTCTTCCAGTTGGGGCATGCAATAAAAAAAGTAGAATATTTTAATGCATAGACATGAGATAAGACATACAAACCTTTTGTATTTTTTTTCCACTTTCTTCTATCAGTCATAATATACTTTGTTGGCATGCAATTTTCTATAATCTTGAAAATTGTTGTCCCAATGACTACTGCTTTTTTATTAATCTGTTGAATATATTTTTTGACAGACATATTTTGAATTACTGATGTTGTTTCTCTATGCCAATGTATTGCAACATGGTGGTATGCTGGTGTCTTGTATTTATCATTTCATGTTGTTCCCATAATCATCATATTTTTTACTTCTATTATGTTTTATTTTCTTTTCCTTTTTTTATATTTATGCATAGGTTACTAATTTATTATATATATATATATACATATATTCTTTTTACTTAGTGATTATTGATCTGTTATTGGATTAATGTTATGGTATGAATGAGCTTTTGGAGCTTAAAGCAGTTATGTTATCTTTGTATTATATATGCTGTTTATTTACATTAGTGGTAGTTTCTTATCATCTGTACAGATAGCTTCACTGGCAATCCGAAGTGGGAATGGGCTTCTCTTGAAAGGTGGCAAAGAAGCTAAGCGATCAAATGCAATTTTGCACAAAGTCTGGTTCCAAATAAATTAATCTCTGAACTGTTTCCTGTTTAAATTTGATTTGTTCACAGTCGCCATTAATAAAATATTTATAGGGTGATACTGTATGCCTGAGATGCAGGTAATTATTGAAGCCATACCAGATAATGTTGGTGGAAAACTTATAGGACTTGTGACCTCAAGGGAAGAAATACCTGAGCTACTTAAGGTGAATTAATTAGTGAAGCTTGATTTCATTTTATAAACTTATTCCCCTTAAGCATTGGCACCTTCCTATTTAATTTTCAGCTGGATGACGTAATTGATCTGGTAATTCCAAGAGGCAGCAACAAACTTGTTTCTCAGATCAAGAGTTCAACTAAAATTCCTGTTTTAGGTCATGCTGGTAAGACCATTATGCTAATGTTTAAACATAGCCTTAGTTGAACTTTATTCTCTTCAATTTGGACAGTATGTGATTTTTTGGTCCCTCAAGTTTTTTCAAGTCAATTAAGTCCTTTATTTTTCAAATTAAACTAATTTAGTCCCGCTGCTAATTTCTTTTCTACCTAAGACTATCAAATTCGTCTTTTCTACTTAATCTTCTCTAATTAAATTGTTTTAAAACATCTTCTACTCAAAACTCAATATTCAAAGCAAAACAAATTTCACATAGTCCTTTAAATTATCTTACTTTTTTAGAGGCTTAATTGCACTTTTAGTCCCCCAGTTACAATACCAGGACTTGGAGGAGCAACACTACAATAAAGCCTTTCTTTTTTATAAATTTATGACTTTAAAAAACATTATTCCCTACCTAAAATCCATCATAAATTTCCAAATGTTGGGAAATAAAATAATAATTTGAGTTTTAGATGAAAATATTTGACATAAGGAAATTTTGCTTAATTTAAAAATAGAATGTAATTGGTTTGAACAAAATCTGAGAGATTAAAACCGTACACATCCCAAACTTAATAATGGGCCAAAAGTGTAGTTAAGCTATGAATATAATGTATAAGCGGTGCTTGTGATGGTATGGTCCGTATGATTATGTTTCATTGTTTGGACTAACAAGCTGTGCTGTTACTAAACCAGACGGAATTTGCCATGTCTATGTTGATAAGTCTGCTAATGTGGAGATGGCAAGGCGGATTGTACTGGATGCAAAAGTTGATTATCCGGCAGCCTGCAATGCCATGGTAAACTAAATGTACTAATGAGTCTACAAGATTGGTAAAGCTAGCATTATCGGCTTGACATAACTTCTCGTTTTCAATTTCAACTTCAGGAAACACTTCTTATCCACAAGGATTTGATAGAGAAAGGTTGGCTCAATGATATCATTCTTGCCCTTCGAACTGAAGGTATGATTTCTAGCCACCATTCCTCTTATTCTGACGTTTTTCAATTACATATAGTGTATAATACTTAGCAAAAGTGAATTTTGTAAAATGGATAATTAGGAACTCTGTAGTATGTTTTCTTGAAATGCTATCAATAATCCTCTAACACTAGTTGAAATTTATTAGGACTACTTCTTGTTTCAAGAGTTTTACTTAATAATTTCATGATTTTTAATAAATGTCAACCAAGTGTATTTGAAAGAATGTGATAGAGTATATTGCTGGCACTTCTGTTTCTTGAATTCTCTTTAGCATGTTCTGGTGAGAAGATACACATCACTGCAACTTGATCTTCATGGTGCTAATGCACTTCCAGTAATGCTAGGTTGGTTTACATTATGGGACAGTTCCTGGATCCAAGTTATTGTGCACAAGTTCTAGGATGAAAATTATAAAGAGAAAACATTTAAACATCTACTGTTTTTAATGGTTTTGAGTTTGTCTACATATTTTCTAACCTGTGAATATTTCTAAAATGAGCATTCCAGTTTAACGCAGGTTTTCATGTTTCAAAAATATCTATTTCTAAAATGGCATTCCTGTTTAACAAGCTTTGTTGTTTCAAAAAGATCTTGGTGACATTGAATTGTAAATGTTGATTAAGAATTAATATATAAACTGTTTTTTTCAGCAAAAATAATATAGAAACTGTGTTAACTAATTTTTGCTTTTTTCAATTAAAAAATATTCTAGCAATTAAAATCATCTTTTAGGCAATTTAGAAATGAAAGGCAGCTCCGAGGTTTAGTCAGTTGTCCTTTTATGGACTCCAGTTTTACATCCTTACTAGACTGTTGAGTTATTTATTGCCATCGTTTTTAACATTTAAAAAGTTATGTAATTGGGAGTCGATTTAGGTACAAACTATACCGATTTTAAGGTGTTATCTCTATGGATTTTGGAATGACTAAATTATGTAGATTTGTGCAGGCGTTGTATTATATGGAGGACCTGTGGCAAGTTCTCTGTTAAATATTCCACAAGCACATTCATTCCATCATGAGTACAGTTCCCTGGCTTGCACCGTTGAAATTGTGGATGACGTATATGCAGCTATTGATCATATAAATCTACATGGAAGGCACGTCATTGGTTTCTGCTTGATAGACAACATGTTGAAATATATTTTTGCTTTCATTTGTATTCGCTGTTCTCCATTTCAGTTGACATCTATAATAGTGTAGCGAGCTTAGGTGGCAGAGTATCTTATCTTCACTTTCTTTTATGGCAGTGCACATACTGATTCCATCGTTGCTGAAGATAACGAAGTAGCTAATGTGTTTCTACGCCAAGTAGACAGGTAACTTTTGAAATATCTTGCTTTTTTTATTTAATGGTAATAAATTCAAGGAAATAAAATAAAAGATGTCTCAATTCTTTATTTTGCGGCTTCTTATTATCGTATATGATTTGACAAAGTTGCTCATTTGTAAATATTAAACAAACATTTTCTTTAAACAATTCACTTCTTTCCAAGATATCAACACATAGGTGCAGTGGCATTTATGTAAATATTGTTCGTCTTGTGTTGGCAGTGCTGCTGTTTTTCACAATGCAAGCACCAGATACAGTGATGGGGCACGATTTGGACTAGGCGCAGAGGTAAAATTTATTGTTTTGCATTTTATAATCAATCTTTTCATTATGGTTGTTGATTTAATATGTAATTCCCTTTTTGTTGAATAGGTTGGAATTAGTACGAGCAGGATTCATGCTCGAGGTCCAGTAGGAGTTGAGGGATTGTTAACAACAAGATGGTACGAGCTGATGGTCAATTTATGCTGATAAAATTACTACGGTTAAATTTTTCAGTAATTCATTACTTGTCACCGATAGTGTACTCTGCATCTTAAATATGAATATCTTGCTACAACACAATCACGGAAAGTAGCCAAATTATGATGGCACCTGCATGTTTTAAATGGAATATATTTACAATACGTTCTAAGCCATGCATGATTTATATCTTGAATTTCATAACAATCATTTTATAATAAACCCCCAAATTGTATGTGGTGTTTCCCGTATTTTACTTACTGTCTTTTGCCTTCTGCATATGCAGGATACTAAAAGGAACGGGACATGTTGTAGATGGTGATAGAGGGGTTGTCTACACCCACAAAGACCTTGCAACTTAATTTTAATGGTGCTTTGATTCCTTTTGTAGCCTTTTAATTTATTTATTTTCACAGTAGAGAACGGTATTGGTACCATTAAATAAAACTGGGTAATTTATAGCGTTTGCTTCTTCTTCGTCAAGAATTTTTACTGTCAACAATTATGGCTCGTTTTGGCAGATAAAAAAGAACCACCTTCACATGCGCTAGGATGCAAGTCCTGCAATGCAATCCATTTATTGCTCCGTTTAACGATAATTGAATGATTGCAATTTCAATTTAAGTTAATTTTTAGATGTACGATGCTGTAATTTGTTTAAAGTCTGGTTCATATGCAAACCGTCAGTCCATAATGATCTTAAAAGTAATAATTTATTACGCACTTTACCGATTTGGACTTAACTATCAGAAAACCCTTGTGTATACGGATGAAAGCCTCTTGCTAACTCGTTAATAAAAGCAAAAGGATTCAGGAATATTTATAACTGCAATTATTTTTAAAACAAATGTATCAGTTTTTTAACAAGTTGAGAAGACAGCGCGATTTACTCAATCGAAAATAAGAAAGGTTGAAAAACACTCAAGGCAAAAATTTCCTCCATCAAAATTATTGCATCTAATAATTAACAAAACACTGCTAGAATTTAAGTTATTGTGTCTAAATCAAATTAGCCAACACTTCCATTACCTTCAATAGCCAATAGGAGCAGCACTACAGCTAAACCACAAAGATAAAATCTCTGGGTATTGTTTCCTTCAAATGTATAATAAGCAAATTATAACACAAAATTTCAGCCACGACCATACTTTCATCAAATTAAACAACTGCACTAAGCACATAAAGAGATGTGAAGGCTCATGCTTGAACGAAGCTCTTGAGCTTATTCAGCCACACCAAGTACTCTTTACTGTCCTTGTTGATCATATACTCATGCAAGAAATTGGTTGTGCTGGGTTTGATTCCTCTGATTTCTAAATACCTGTGGAAAGACTTCTGCAGATTCTCATCCAAGTCCCTGCGGAAGACAATAAAACACAACAAGTTCAATCATACAAGACCTTACCACAATAAAAAACAGAAAGTAATTTTTTCAAAGAGTTGCAGAGAGAAGGACGTACTGGAAGTCTGGTCCCTCGTAGGCAATTTGATCCTCTGTAAGATCAGGATTCTTAACAGACAAGCTGTCAATAATAATCTCATCAGGGTAACCCACACAGTTAAACTCTAGATAGGGTCCACCCTTCTTGTAAACACTGATCGAAAGTGGAATGCTAGACTGAGAAGCTCTTTCACTCTCATTATCGTCATCCTCGTTATTTCCTTCCCCAGTGACCAAATCAGGCATGTGAACCTCTACCTTAATTTCCTCCTCTTGGTACGTTCTCTCAAGCGTTATGGTCTGTTGTCCAGGACTGTCAACTATCTTAAAAGGAAAATTACTGGGAACCCCTTCCACCTATCAACCAATTCAACTTTCAGTACATAAACATTCTCAAGGATAAAACAACCATACTTTTAATCATTGTATGAATAGGAAAAAATGAAGAGACTCACTTCGTTGTGATCATCAGTTTCCTGGGCACATTCGATTTCGGATTCGATGACTCGGAGAAGGTTCTCATCGGAGGTTGGCTTCTTCTGGGCAGCTACAGAAGAGAAGTGAAACTTGGGAACAAACGAATCCTTCTGATGGTTGATGGCAGTGAAAATTAAGGTGCGGTGACCCAGATGGTTATTCTTCGTCAATTGACCTGCGACAGCAAGAGCCCTCACAAAAGAACCCGACTTCCGAAGAATTGAGTTGAACGCCATTTCCAAACACGCAAGGGTTTTGCTAGGGTTTTAGAACGACTGAGGATTGTAAAAATTTTCCAAACATTTTAAAGTTATATAGCATGAGCAATTTCGTTACCCAACTGTGAATCTGGGCCCATTTTTGCTGGTTAAGCCCAATAAAAGAACCCGGAATTCGTCCCATTTAGATTTAGTGTGTATTAGTTTTCATGTTTGAACTAGTTAAACTTGAATCTCAACCAAGATAAGTAGCTTCATAGATATTTTTAATATTGTTTTTTTAATTAAAATTAGCTTAATTTTAGTAATTTATCTTACCTTTTATTCGAACTTTTACGGTAATTATTTAAATGAAACGTCAATCGTAGTTGAAAGACAACATAAAAAAACATAATCTTGGAGATGTTTTTAGGTTGACTCCAAACATGTGGGAGAAAATGCGAGTTCAACTTGAAACTCTTGGGAGTTATGTAGCACAGATATTGACATGACACAGAGACAAACATAAAGATACGTATAATTTATAAAATGTAGAACTCAGACATGGAGATACTTAGTACTTCTAAAATGTAGAACTGTGCTAGAATTGTCAGACACATTATTTAAGAGAAATATCAAAGTCTCCCAAATCTATTTTTTCTTGAAAATGTTATTTTTGTGCTTTCCTTTCAAACTAAACCAAGCTCTATAGCAATCCTTTCTCATCTTCAAATTAAGGATTGTTTATGAAGATTGTCACTTTAAATAAAGATGTCACTATTATTCTTCAAGTGCCTTTCCCAATAAGGGATACCAAGAATTTGCCCAAATGTGTATTTGGGCCTACAGTTACGAGTTCGGCCCAGTAAGGGGTGCCGGGAATTTGCGCTATTTAAAAGCCCTCGATTATCGGTGTAATTTGATTTCCCGCTCTGAAAACCCTAACTACCTCTGAGACTGAGAGTTGAACTGGGAAGAGAAGCAGGAGCAAATGGGGCAGAAACAGCAAGCGAGTTCTGACGTCGAGAATGAAGTGAAGAAACGACGACGTGTTGGTTTCTCAGGCATAGGTGAGTTTCACTTATTTTGTACTTCTTTTTGTGTTGAATTCTTCAATTCTTGGTGCTGCGACGTATATGAATATTTTGGTCGCGTTTTGTAGATGATGGAGTTGAGGCCAAAGATTGCATCACAATCTACCTAGGTATGCTTAAAATATGCGATAATTTTGTCATCTTGCCCTGTGGTTCTTGATTTAGATGGTTACAGTGTAACTTGAGTATGGGATGGTCGGAGGTGGTTTCTCTGAAAATGGGTTGCTGACCTTATAATTTTGCTAATTTTGACTTTATTTACTCTTTTTTTTATTTATTTTTCCCTTTCTTTTGTGGTCTTCTGTATCCCTTATATGGGGTTTATGAGATCAGAGTGGTGTAGTTGGTCAGTATTGTAGGTAACCAGATTAGCTTGAATGTTCTGTTTGATTATAATTTATATTTATATATGTGAAAATATTATTTCTTGTTTGTGTCCTGTGAAACTAAAAGTTATTTGATTTATTGGATTCTGTTCTGTAGACACTTCTTAAAAGTAGTTCGTAGTTTGGATCGTGCCGATGAGCAGGATTTGTTTTGCTGTAGAAGCCAGTATGAGATGACTCTTCTCCTGGCAATAAGCTCTTTTGAGCTTAGTCTGCTAAGGACTTGAACTTGCTAATCAATTTCTGCCCAAGTTCATTTAGGGGGTCTTTAGTACTATTTAGTTTGCTCATTTCTCCGAGTTGCTTGTCAGTATGATGTAATTTTGCAGTTGCTGTGTATATATACTTTAATTTTAATATTTATTTAATGTTTGCTACTATTGTATAGTTTCAAGCAAGGAAGAATTTGATGCTCCAGAGAGTTTTGTCATTCATCCTGTTGATTTGAATAGCTTTTTCAACGATGATGGAAAAATTTATGGCTACGTGGGTTTGAAGGTTGGATTCATTTTTAACAACAGGAAAATCTTTTATTAGAAATAGTTGTATTTGAATGTTTTATGGAGTACGATGTCTTATTTTTTCAGCTGTTTTGAATTTGTTTTACAGATTACCATCTGGATTAGCAGCATATCTTTTTATGCTTATGCTGATATTGCATTCCAAAGTTCATCTGATGTAAGTTCTGAATTTTTTTACAATTTTGACTAAAGGAAAAAATTATATGTATGTTCAGATTTTTCTTTTGTCATTCATCAAGCATTATGACTGACCTTTTTTAATTTGTTCAATTTTTCAAGCAAGGCAAAGGTATCACTGATCTAAAATCTGCTCTTCAGGTATGCATCAATATCACCTGGGTGGCCATTAACACCTTGTACTCTGTCATAACATTGCCACTTGGTTTATTATATTGTGTAGACAATTTTTGCTGAGACTCTTGTTGATAGCAAGGATGAATTCCTTCAAAAATTTATGGTGGACAACGATTTTGTTAGGTATGGAATCTTTATTATACTGCACTTGTTAGGTATTGAATCTTTATTATACTGCACATTCAGAACAAAAGCAGCACACTTCCATGCGCAGTTTTTTTTGTCCTTAGTAATGTTACTTGAAAACTGATTTGTAAAATTGTAGGATTGTGTTGTGGGTGACTTTTTAATTGATTTGCAGAGCAAACATCTCAGAGGGAGAAGCTTTGAAGCACAAGGCTTTCAAGGGGAACATTTGTGATTCTAATCAGCATACAGATTCATCTACTTCAAATGTCGAGGTTTTAATTTACATTTAGGCTCAATCATTGCTCCTTCGTCAAGAGTTGGTTGTATGATTATCTGAAAACATGTTTTACCAAATTTCTAACAGTCTTATGAAGTCTCAAGTAAATTCTGTTTCACTGCATTTAAGGAGTGGAATATGTAATGACTTGCTCTCTTCTGTATTTATGTTAATGTGTTATGATGCTGAATTGCTGATGGTTGTTTATAACGCTATTCTTCTGGAAAACCTGCATGTCTGATCAATTAAATTTTCTCACTTTTTCCTGGCATAAATAGATTAGGATAAAAAGATTCTCGAAAAGTGAACTATACATGCCCACCTCTTTGTGATTTTTATTGGTAATTTTTACTAAATCTTCAGCTGTAAATTTAGTTGGTTCTTTTGTGAATGTTCATCAGAGAAGTCACGTGTCGCACTTGTCTGTGGCGTTTACATTTTCTGGTCAGCCAGTGGCCTAATGCGTTTTGTATGTGACACTTGATATGCATATTTTAGGGGCATTTTGTGAATATGAATGTCATTTTTATGTGTAACTTGGTCAGGTTGTCCGTTTGGTGGCAGGCAAGATGGCTACTGGACAACTTTACAGTCATCTAATACCCCTCACACTACTACTTGTTGATGGTAATTTTCACGTATTATACTACTTTATATTCCCTAATTACAAAATCTTTAGATTACCCGTTGCTGTAGCTGATATTTTTTTACCTTGTGTGCCATATAGGTAGCAGTCCTATCGATGTTACTGATTCACAGTGGGAGCTGTATCTTGTATGTCAGAAGAAAACTGATCAGCAGGGAGAGATCCAATGTAGGGTGATTGGTTTTACTGCTCTTTATCGATTTTATCACTATCCTGATGATTCCAGATTGCGACTAAGTCAGGTTTGCAATAATACACTCAAAATCAGTTATAACTAGCATGCTCTGAAAATTCTCTCAAATGCTTCTTTTTGCTACCTTTTGACGGGAACTGCTGCTGATGGCAGATACTGGTACTACCTCCTTACCAGCACAAGGGTTATGGTCGATTCCTTCTAGAGGTGCTTTATGATGTTGCGATATCTGAAAATGTTTTTGATTTCACCGTAGAAGAGCCACTAGATCACTTCCAACATGTCCGCACTTGTGTTGATATCCTTCGCCTTCGTCGTTTTGACCCAATTCAGAATATAGTTACTAGAGCTGTTTCACTTCTAAAGCAAGGAAAGTTATCAAAGAAAACAAATTGTCCTCGACTTTTGCCTCCACCCAGTGCTGTGGAGGATGTAAGGAAAAATCTGAAAATTAACAAGCAGCAGTTTCTCCAGTGTTGGGAGGTTTTGATCTACATTGCCATTAATCCTGCTGACAAGAACGCGGAGAACTTTATTAGTATTATTTCCAACCGTATCAAGTATGATATCTTAGGGAAAGATTCTGGGACCTCTGGGAAGCAACTTTTTGATGTACCAAGTGATGTTGATCAGGACATGTCATTTGTCATGTTCAGGTCAGAGGCCAATGAAGCTAGTAATACTGTGCAAATGGATGACAATCAGGCTAATCAGGAGGAGCAACTCCAGAAGTTAGTTCAGGAAAGGTTGAAACAAATTCAGTTGGTTGCTGCAAAGGTGACCCATCATCTTGGGAACACAGGTGTGGCTGTTGATTAAATTTGTGCTTCTCAAGATACCATGGGATGACAAGGTCATGCGATGTCTCTATAAGAATGTGTGATTGGTTTTACTGTGGACCAACTATAGTTTGTATTTCTGGACAATCACTCGGTAAGTATTTGGGTTCCTTCTTGTAGGCTTTATTTTAAGATTCTCTTATTATATAGGTTGTGAAGGACCAGTGATCTATTGACCTGTAATTACTGAGTTACTTAGATTAACCACAGCAAAGTCGATTGATTGACATTCAGTGGAGATTGCCCACTTGTACGCATGTCTTGCTCCTACTTTTGCCATTGCAAATTATCTTCATCGCTGAAAATCGTGAGCCTAATTTTATGAGACAAGAGTAGAGGTCGCTAAAGTAGGTCCTGATTTTATAGTCTTTCCTCGGTTTAATTCTTAATTCATCATGTCGGCCGTTCTGAGATTCCTAAAAATATTATTTGGTTTCAGTATGATGTTTGGCTCCAATTTTTATTATTAAAAAAGCAGTAGAAAATTCAAATGTTTTAAAAATAAAAAGAAGTCAACCAGCGGTCAACTCTTTTAAAATAAAAAATAACTGTTTGTCTCCATTCAGTCTCTTATAAATAAATAAGGTAAGTATTTTTAAGTTTTTACTTAGTCTATTAATAGTGTTTTGAATGAATGTCTCAACTTTTTCCCCTTTAAGAGGATTTAAAAGCTAGGCTTAACCGTAAACAAGTTTGGTTTGATGATTTATATGATTAAGAAACATTCTAATTGAAAATTTGTTTGAGAAAATAAATTCGTATAAATTATACATAAAGTATTATACGTGAGTGTATACACAGTATAAAAGAAGTATGGGGCCAAAAGTAATTTTATTATAGAAAGGATCTAATAATACATGATTAAGTGCTGACTCTGATGGGTGTCAAGAAAATTGTTTGGTTTGTCCAGATTATCCATGTAATTGCGGATCTGGATTTGTTAATGTCTTTAAGCTACCCATTAATTAAACACTATTATTGACTTGAAAGATTTATGAATAGAAATAAATTCACTACCAACCAAAGCGTCACACTCAATTATTTTATCTTCTGCTCTTTCTGTCACTTTCGTTTTTTTCTAAAGCAACGCCTCATAATATTTTTAAAAAGTTTTTGTGGAAAGAGAAAATTTTCATTTGTCGTGCATACGAAAAATCGATACAATAATGAAATCGTGCTCCACTTCTATCCACCATGTTGAAAATGTTGTAATATAGACAAACGTAAAAGCGACGCCTTACAGCCAAACGTTTCATGTTATGTGACATAACATGAGAGGCATTTATCCATAAATTTAGTGTTTCATTAGAGGCATTTATCCATAAATTTAGTGTGCGCAAACGTACCACTACCACATGGAAAAAATAATTGTGTATAACTCTTTTAGTAGGAAAAAAAAGGTTTAAATAAGTTTATTTTCGAATATTGACTCGAATTCAAATCTCAAATAATGTAGTAAATTTCTTTATAAAAAGAATCAAGTTTTATATTCCTTCACTCCTGAAATTTTTTTTTATCCAAATTAAAATGATCTGAAAGGAGACACGACTTATTTTTTTTTTTTATGCATGAATAATTGTCCCTCACCAGGTTACCCAAGTATATTTAATGCATTGTACGTACTTGGGTAGTGAAAACGAGAATATGTATATTGAAATATATATTTAAAAGTAACAGTATTGAGAAATTAAATTTGAAAATAAAATAGTACTGTCACATTTCTCCTATTTGCAAAGATATTTGGCAGTGATTTTGTTGTATTATGGTCCCTCCATCACATGGTTGTGCCAGTAGTAGATATAGGCCTCACTCAGTGGTTGGACCCATAATATATAAATTATTTTTATATCAACTCATTATGAAGTCTAGCTGTTCATGATAATATGACCTATCAACTAACCTAGTTGCCTTGTCAATAGATATGTAGATCACAATAAGTCCTTGGTTTCGTGTTAGTGAGAGTTGCAATGGGTGAAGAAACAACTAACTCCATAATTTATTTCTATACACAATCAAAATACACAACTTTTGCACAGTCCAAACATACGCCCTTTACAAAGATTCTCACATTTTTAACCAATGAAAGGGCGTCAATCGTTCTAATCCAAAAACTGATTTGTAGGAAAAAGAAGAAAAGGATGAAGTACAAAGGAAAACAAATTAAACAAGCAAACATATTTCAGACTGAACAATTTGCTACCTCATATTATCACATACTACCAATTTGAACATCATTGACCTCACTCACTCACTCACATGACAATCTCTGGCTTCAGAATATTTGATTTGATCTCCTTGTGGGGTAAAACCACACCACCATTGCTGTAAATTTCATCACATACATGGACATCTTCTCCCAGGATGGTCATATTATCCACTCGAGACCATTGACCAACAGTGGAATGCCACCCAATAATACTGCTGGATACACAAGCATGCTTCTTAACCCTCACTCCTCGCATTATTGTGCAGCTTTTGAGTCTAACACCTTGCTCAATAATGCAGCCAGGACCAATAGCAACATCAGGTCCAATGAGACATCCCTCACCAATTTTGGCTGTCTCATCCACAATGACATTCCCCACAATTTGAGACCCACTGGCCAACTTAGAAGATGACTTCTTCCTCAATGAGTCCAGGTAAAGCCTCAGGCCAGAAATATAGTCCCTCGGCTGTCCAATGTCCATCCAGAATCCTGGCAGTACCATTGCAAATAGCTTTTTCTCAGCAGCAATCTTTGGAAACACCTCTTTCTCGATAGAAGTGGGCCTCAGTTCAATTCGATTCAAAACAGAGGGGTTCAGCAGGTAAATTCCAGCATTGATTTTGTTGCCAACAAACAATTTCGGTTTCTCAACAAATTTGTCAACCTGTCCTGTGCTATCTTCCATCACAACCACACCATATTTTGATGGCTCGTCCACCTGCACAAGTAGATGAAAAAATGACGTTGGATTCTCCAATTTGAAATGTACAGTTTCACATGTCAAAAATGAGATTTATTTTTTGTCAAATTACTTACCTTTGTTACCATTATGGAAGCCTCTCCTCCGTGGCCTTTATGGAATTCAATCATTTCTTTAAGTGGATACTCACTGATAACATCACTGTTGAGAACAAAAAAGGGCTCCCCAGAGTCATCTATCAGCTTATCCCTAGCAAGAGCCAGGGGACCTGCTGTTCCTAGTGGTTCAGTTTCTTGAGAACACGTGATCTTGATGCCAAGCTTTGTTTCAAAATCCTTCAAAAAATTCAACATAACCTGCAGTAGGAAGTATTACACCAAAGTAAAATGAATAAACTTTAGCCACATTTTAAGCATTGACAAAAACAATGTTGAAAGGGGAGGCATTTTTTTACCTCTGGTTGGTAATTGATGGCTAGCACCACCTCAGTAACTCCAATGGCCTTAAGGGCCTCTATCTGAAAAACAAGCCAAATTAAAAAAATCAGTGGAATACTCAATTTTATTATCATATCAAGGAAATCGACATAAAGGATACATGCAATACATACTAATGCTGTATCTATACACGCACAAAAACTTGGCTCTTTTTATAATATATCTAGGATAAATCAGATTTTTTTCTTATAAATTTATAGATCTCTATTACATAGAAGGGAGGGTATCAAATGTTGCAGGAAAAAGGGATATTACAAAAAAGTAAATCCCTAATTCATTCCTATTAACAAAAGATGCAAACCTTCTAAAACAGGCTTAAAACAGCTTTACCTGATGCAGAATCATAGGCTTGTTAGCAAAATCAACAAGAGGCTTAGGGAAACTGAGTGTTAGTGGCCTCAACCTTGTTCCAAATCCCCCAACCAGAATCAATGCCTTCATTTTGATGTGCCCTTTACTTTCCTGTAAATTTATAAATTAAAAACAGATCAAAATAAGCAAAAAGAAAATGCGATCTAAAATATGAGCAGATAAATTCAACTGTTTCCTGTAAGTATCAATGCCAGGAAGGAAAGAAGAGCCAGCAAAGAACACCTAAATGTACAACTGGAAAATAAGTAAAAAAGTAAGCCGGAGCTGACAAGCAATCTATTGAGTGTGACATGTATTCATTTATGTGTCACTACGCGAAGCATAAGCAAGAACTTGGAAGTAAAAAACACACAATGTTTTAGCCATACATGAAAAACAACCACAAAAGACAGCTCAAGTTTTCAATTAGAATGATAAAATAGTCGAAGTCCGATACTAGCTTCTCCACAAATGGCATCAAATACAACTAGAATCACAGTGTATGGTAAAATATTTGGTAATCTATGTGCAGTTAAACTATGCGGCTGTTTCCTTCTTTCAAAGGGAGAAATTTCCATTCATAATTTTTATTAAAAAAGACAAATCCACTAGAGAATCCTTGAAGTGAAAACATTGCATTAATTCAGCACACGAGAACCAAATAAACCCCAGATAAGGAAAGTAGGTTGGCTAGCTACAACCCACATGGGCTACTCTGTCAATAACATTTAACACCAAATATAAATGAAACAAAAGAAAGAAGTTAAAACTGGTGACACGAATGAAACAAGCGATGCAATGAGGTTACATGATTTGGACAGAAAACAAGTAGCATCACATGACATACAGTTGCTACTGAGTAGTTTATCCAAGGTCTTTGCAGAGGAAAACCCCTGGCTCGTCCAAACCAGTGTGAATTTCATATTACATATAATTCAATACCTCTGTATCAGCTTCAGTCAGAAATTTCACAAATCCACGAAAATTCAAGTAAAATTGCCGAATAGACAAATCAATTAAACACAAAGCAAAAGAAAAAAGAAAAAACTACAGAGAGAACAGGGACTTCCGCAACACACAGCAGCACCAGATCTGAGTAGCACACTGAAACATCTAACGGAAATCAAAAGCAGAGCAAAAGAAACATGAACGTGGCCATTAAACAATCGCAATTCGGAAACAACATGCATTGAAGGATTAGAACAGAAGAAACGGCAATGGTATGGCTGAATGAGAAATACCTTTAGATCGGCGAGAATGAAAAAGCGAGCTGAGTTTACTCCAACCCGGACTGAGTCAACGAGGCGAGTCGGAATCCACAACTAGAATGAATGAATCCAAGAAGAACAATCCCCAAATCCTTCTCCTCCATCTCCCTCCTTATATAACACCCTCACGCGCCAACCGTAAATTATAACTACTCTATCTTATTTCTCACTTTTTTTATTTTATTTATCGCAAACCAATCATTATCATAAAATAATTACCATAAAAACCAACAAATTTATCATTCCCACCCCTGTTACAAGATTAAAAAAGATAATTAAATATAATTTTTATTACTCAAAGCTGTTAAAAATTAAAAAAAAAAGATTAAACATAGGATCAAATTTCCACGTAATTATAACAGACTTTAATTAATAAAATAAAATAAAAGTTATCCTATGGGCGTTTTCATGGGTGTCGGTGGCTTGCTACGTTGTTTCGGAATTTGTCCACTTTTTTCTGAATCTTCTTCTGTTGTTGCAATTGCAAGCTGTTACTTCTTTATTATTTTGTCTCTGTAGTTTACATGCTACCAAAGTTTGTGCCTTCTTCACCCTTTTGTTCTTTTCTAAATGTACCATCTCATGAAATTTCCTTTCTTTTTTCACTGTTTTTTTTTTTCATCTAAAAAACAAATTAAATGTAAAAAATTTAGTTAGAATATTATCTTATCATAAGATTAATTTTATGACGTCATAATTCACAAATATCCCCTTAAATATTATTTGTTCTATTTGAAACACTGTCTTTAACATTAATTAACCACCGTGTAATTAATCAGTATTATTGATTATTATACTTTTGATACAAGAGTAATGGTCGTTGGTAACTGTCATTATAGTATTGATTAACCGATTAATTAACCATAATGAAATAATTGCTCAACGCAACAAAATAAATTCACTATTGGCATATTCCTGATAGATACTCTGTATCTCTTTTTGTTTGTTTTTTCTCTTGAAAAAATACATCGATATATACAAAATCAGTTTTTTTTTTCTTTCTTTGTAAAACATGTTTAAATTACCACAATTAATAAATAATATTATTTAAAAACAATTATTCTCACTCTTTTTTAGTTAAATGTCGTATTTTAGTACACAAGATAAAAAAAATAAGAGTGGGAGCAAGTCTTCAAATGTTCTTGTTTGATAAATTTTTTTTTTTGTTACTCTTTCCCATCTCAATAAATAAATAGTTTTATTTATTTAATTATTCTTTTCTTGTACTTTATATTCTTCTACTCAATATATATTTTTGTTTTCAGAAAATGTTAATTATAAATTAAATTTGTACATGTACCAACCCTTTCAAATAAAATATTTTGACATGGATATGTGAATTAATTATAGTGATGTAAGAACTATAACGTTGGGGACTGTGTGACAATGTGAAAAAACATAATTTATTTAAATTGCTTTGTGTTATTTTAATTTTTCTTAAACTTTGAGTCAAATTCTCGAAAGGGATAATTAATTTACACGCAAATGGCCTAACTGAACGTGTTGAATTTTGAATTTCCTTTGACATTACAACAAGTCTTAGATCTGGTCAGGCAATTTCAGAGCATTGATTATTAATACTCCATTTGCAAATTTAACATAAATTTTTAAAAATAATTGAACCTGACATTATGAAAGAGAAAATTAATATAAAATGGTTTATAGAAAAACGAAGAATAAATTGTAATTTGTAATATTTAAAAAATTTGAAAATTGTTAAACAAAGAAATATCTAGATTTGTGGCAGATAAGCTAACATGGAATATGTTCTTGTTAAAAGTTTAAATGATCTAAAATTATATTAAGATTTTTTTTAAAGATAAATTTTATAGGTTCTAGTTTTTATTAATCTTCTTAATCTTAGCTAATATTATTTAATTTTTAAATTTATTATTTTTTTAACTGATTTTAATTTATTTTTATCAAGATTTTAGGTGGTTTTATTGAAAATAATAAATCATATAACTAAACTTAAATAAGTTAAATTTTTTATTGTTGTTATATCTTATTAACAAGAAATATAATTTATCTAAAGAGCTTATTAATTATTAATATAGGGATCCAATTAAATTATCTAAAATCTTAGAAAAAAATGTCTTTTTGTGCTATTTGAAGTTAGTTGAAAAAAAATTAAAAATTAAATGATATTAATTAAATTTTAGAAAATAATTAATAACTAATTAGAATTTATAAATACATCAACCATGAACAAATGACTCGTGAACAAAAGGAAAAAAAAAGGAAAACAAAAATACTCTGATATGAGGTTTGAGCCAGAACATTTATTAAGAGAAGATTAGACTAATTAACAATACAGAGTATTATTAAAAATGTTTTATATTCTAGTTAAGTAACTTGGTCCATATGCCAGTAATGAATTCATGCCAGGGCATTCACATCCGAAATTGGACACTCCATTTGCTTGATATTATGTAGCTCCAAAGTCATAAATAAATAAATAAATGCTAACTAAAGAATCAATAAATTAAATATTTCCACTAAAAATTATGGTAGATGTATATATTAATGATATTAATCATTATGTGTTTCTGATATAAACTTTTCAATAAATGTTTTTATATAGATCACATGCATTTTCTTTGAATGGTTGCATTTTAGTCTAGTAAAACAACAAATATCTAATACAATTACTTTCTTAAGAGCATAATAGAATTATTTGTTTACAGAAACTTAACTAGATGTTTTAAATTTGAGTTTTGTATATACAATTGTATTAAATGTGCCAATATTCAAAGTGAGAGTTTTCCTACAAATAGTGATTCTGCCAAATATTATTGTTTCCAAAAAGTAGACGATTTATATATAAAAAGAACGATCACAATGTTCATAAATGCTTTTAAGAACATTTATTAACAAGCTTTTCTGTACATTAAAGGAAAGGTTTTGATTCTTTGACAGACTCTGTTCAACAAAAGTGAGTTTGATACTAGCTACCTCACCTACTTGATTTTGATTAAGAGGCAATTACTAAAACCAGTGTGAAGCATCATCAAGATCCAGTGTGATGTCAACCACAAGATTAGCATAAATACTAGGTTGAATTCATGATGGAGAATATGCCATAACTACCAAGGTAAGGTGGAGGATCATACTCAGTATTCAGGGCAATTATGGTCTCTGCAAAATGGTAGTTCCACTTTTTAAATATTGTTATTGTTATTTCGTTGTTGATTAGTGATCAGTGACCAATTGCAATTTGGAACGCAATTTTGTTTCATAAGCCACACCATATCATATCACATATCATTCTCAAAGAATGAATATGATAGTGAAAACACATTGAATGGTCTAAGACAGCCTTATTAAAGCCATTGACTGTGAAGTTGGAGAAGTACCAGAAATATGGATCTGAGAGCATCTTCTATGAGAACTGATTTGACTATTAGGCCCAGGTTCGCTTTCATGGAATAATTCCTAATTGCTATGTTTTTCTTTCGATCAAAAAGAATAGTAAAAAAACACTTTATATGAAATTGGAAATATACATAACCTTACTTTCGTCAAAGAAAAGAAACAGAAAATCCCTCATGTTGCATCTTGTTTTTGCTACTGACATAAAAGAAAAGGCCTGTTTTATTTTGGTTCAGAAAAAAACTATTGGATGGGAGAGTTGGTCCTTACATAGGATAGTCTTTCACTCTTTCTGTGGTCTTTATCAATCTTGGAAGAAGTTGAAAGAATAATCTATAAAAAAATAAGGAAGTTGAGTTGGGTGAAATATGGTTTATATATGTGTTGATTTAAAGGATTGCATTTACACCTATCCAACAATTACATGGCAGCATATTAACATCCAGTGCATATAACTATACTGAATATTCTGTACAATAAAACATAATATACACAATGGTTAAGAATGTTACATAGGTGGAAAGGACTCAATACTTCTTTCCAAGCAAGATTATCGCTTTTCGATGGTGTTAAATACTAGAGCTAGTCATGGTTATTCACAAATAGCACACCATGAAACAATACACACATGCATGCAGAGTATACCACTACTTTGTACATTAAGCATTGCCTTTCAAAAGAACCGCAAGCTAACTAACAAAATTTGATCAAGAGACTCCGATAAACCATGACATCAGGTGGGGGACTCGGCCAGAAGAAGTGTATGCCACCAACCACAAGCAACATTTTTAGGAACACAGCCTTCAATGGTGACTTCAGTAGGAACGTTACGGTCAATCACGTCCCCAAGGCCCAGCTGTCACACCCAGAAATCACAACTTAGAACAGAATGATGACACAACATGAATGTTACTAATACCAGCACAAGTCTACACTTAAAATAAAAGTGGTCAAATAGGAATTCCAAAAACGTTCCTTGTTAAAACATGAAATAAAAAGATGTACATATGAAAAAGGTAGTGTGATATCAGTACCTGTCCATATTTGTTCCAACCCCAGCAGAAAACTCTTCCACCCTCTTGAAGAACATAAACGAAAGAAAGAAAATTAATTAAATGTGTGAAGATTAGACATGCCAGTTTACATGTGTGTTTTTTGAATTAAAAATTAAACATTAGTTGTGCATAAGGCCTGATGACTAATGCAAAAGTAAAAACAAAAATCTTATTTAACCCATGTGGGATTTGGCTAAAACAGAGACTATATAACCCATTCATAACAGACCCTGTCCGAGATTGTTCCGTTTGACTAGCACCATTGTCTTTATGGACATCACATAATTAAAGAATCTTTTTACCTTTACATCCCTTTACAGTGGAACCGACATTTCCACATTTTTAACAAAACATATAGGTTACAGCCTATTTTTTCCACAATTTTCTTCACAGTTGTGTAGGTAACAGGACATTCAACCAAACTTTGGGAACATGACGAATGATTAACAAGTGGGGAAGTTTTAAGTGCTCACTGCTCATCTACTTCAGAGATATCAAACAGATATTCAGATTTATATAGTGTTCAGAGATGTGTTAAATGACTTCAATAATGGAAGCCTGACTCTGATAAGACAGCTATTAAAATGACATAAGCAGGTCCCTATAAGATGGTATACCTGTTATTAAAGCAGTGTGACGAGCACCACACGATATATTCTGTGCACGCATATTTTCCAAACTCGGAGAATCCACTAATCTTGGTAGAGTCTGCTAAAATTGAAGTTAATACTTAAAAAACTGAATCACAGGTTCCCTCAACTAATAGAACTGTCAAATAATACCACGTGCTTAGCAGGTCATTCAGTGACATCAATATTTATGACGAATGTACAATCACAGACAGCACACTGGTGATTGATATAATCAGGTAATTATGTTATGTTTTAGCGACAAACTGAGTGGGGAATCTATGGGATGACACTAATTATAGCATACCTCAGCTTGATCAGCACCAGTTCCTAGCTGCCCAAACTGATTACCACCAAATGAATACACATCACCATCAGCAGATATACAGACTGTATGCCACAGTCCTGCAGCAACTCCCTCTATGTGGATACCCAATAAGGAAGATACACAAGTTGGGCTTAGTTCATCATCGGTAGTTCCTTGCCCACACTTGACCAAAACAAGATGACATGAATATAGTACAATGAGCTAAAGCATGCATTGAGTAAGAGGTGACAAGAAAGATAAAATATTGTAAAGGAATAGAATAAATAATCCCTTGTTAGAGTGAACCACATCTTCAACATCTACTTGCTTTTGTCCACCATATTCTACTTTACCTACAGATTCATCCTTAAGAATGGTTAAGGGGTGATGGTATTCAAACAGTGCCACAGATGAATATCACATAATTCAGTTGGATTCATGTTTATGATAATACTCCCACAGTCTAAGGGAAGTCAAAGCACAAACTTAATTAAGTACACGTTGCACTTCACATTTTTCCCAGTACCAAGGAAGTATTAGATAGCAAAATAAACAATAGGATGTTGGTGATATGACATGGAAAGTGAGGTAATTTAGTGCATGGGATGCTCCTTATTATCAAGGGGGTACACTTTTATCTGATAAGATCATGAAAATAAATTAAAGGCAAAAGCAGAACTGGACGAGAGAGAGAGTTTGAGTTCCTGACAAGAATACTGCATCAGAATGGGATTTTCGAATATTAGGATTTAGGAACCATTGCTAGCAAACTACAGGCTTGCACACATCAGAAATTTTATTTGCAATAAACACTGACAAAATTTAAGGAAGAACTCTGCAAGTTTGATCTGCTATAACATACCCACTAAACCAGTAACCTTAATTACGAAGCCATGAAAATTAATTGGGAATATGCTGGTGACAGTATATATTTACAAATTCATCAAGTTACATTGCCAAATAAAATATAAACTTGCAGTAGTTAAAATAATATCCCAGTTCACTTTATATTTTACCTGTCCATGGAGTCCCCAACCAAAAGTAAGCAATGCTCCAGCATCTGTCAACTCAAAACATAGATATTCCAATATTAGTTCAAACAAATTTACCAAAGATAACATGAAAGTTTTTGGAAACAAAACAAGCTTACTAAACAAGTTTTTATAAGTAAAATTAACTCCTATTCTAGTATCCAGAAAGACAACACTATTTATAGATCAACATTTTCACAAGGTTTTGGATCTAATGTTAAGATACTATTTCTCCTTGTCAAATCATACAATTCCAATCAGTCCATTCGATTCATTAAGATACTAGTTTTCTCCTTCTAAGCACAAAATTTTGACGCAAGGTAGGAAAATTGCAACATTATTAACAAAGCATATAGATATTTTCATTTAGGTTCTTCAAAGAAATAAAGCGCAGGTGGCCCAGCTGAGTTGCTGAATAGACTGACACATATGTACCTGTAATTACTGCACTGTGTCGACCTCCACAGGCAATTCTCTTTATGTAACTTCCAGGAACTCTAAAACTTTGTCCCTCTGAACCCATGCTTCCTCGAACCAGTGTAGCAGATCTATCTTTACCATAATAAGAAGAATCAATACATGAAACAAGATGAGGAGAGGATACCATACGTATTCTTGAACCCAAACCAAGATTTCCTTCACCTCCATAGCCCCAAGCCCACACCAGTCCTGTATCTGAAACTCTCATAAAACCAACATCAATGATACCTCTTAGACATCAAAGATGCTTCAATCAAACCACGTTACACAATGGGAAGAAAATAACATACAAATCTTAGACTTAGGTTTAAAACTAGTCCATTACAAGGTCCTGTACCTGACAATGCAAGTGTATGGCGTCCACCGGCAGCAACACTAGCTATCTTTATTCCTGGATTTAGTGTGACAAGACACGGAACCGCTGTCAGACTATCGTCGGTGGATGATGAGCTTTCAGGTGTTTGCTTTGCTGCAGATACTCTCCTTCGCTTTGTACTTTCTTCTCCACTGTTATTGGAGGCAGTACCTCCAGTAGATCTTGAGCCTTGAGAACGAGGGCTCACTATTGCAAAACAACTCTACATCAGTCACCAATAACAAGGGATCATGGCCCCCCCAGGGAGGGATAACGGGAGGCAGTACATCCAGGTAGGGAATGAGGGTTCATCATAGAGGGGTAAACCATAAAACGTTTTTTTCTTCTTTCTTTTTGGGTTGCAAGATTCTATCATATCCCCCACTCCTTCTTTGGAGCACCTTGGCTTGCTTAGACCACTCCTTGGGAGGGACAGGTAGCTGTACATAAGCTATTGTTGTAAAGAGGTCAAACATACCTTGCTCTATCGATGATTGACTATGCCTTCCTGACACATCTTTTTCAAGACTTATCCCTGTCGATGGTTCACCAAATACCCTCCCAGAGGGAATACATTCTTTCCATCCCCATGTATAAACTTCTCCATGTTCTGTGGCAAAACATATTTGTAGAAAACTTTGATTAATGTACAAGACAAAAAAACTCTTTTCCAATTGGATGTGTTACTTGTTAAAATAACAGATACATGAAAAGCCTTTTAGAAAACCAAAACTATAGGTTCTATTTTAGTTTAGTCTTCTCCTTTCACTCTCATCATCTCATTACTTCTTCTTTTTCTATCAGACCAGAAAGGTAAGAAAATCCACCTTACCTGTTACAGCAACACAATGAGCCCACCCTGCTGCAGCTTGTACAATAGAGGCTTCAGTTGGAAGAGGGAAAGGCTCTGGAGTTTCCTTTACAAATAAACCAGAAATGTTAGTTTGTTGACAAAGCAAAACGATATAATAAGAGAGAGACGTCAAGGTTAAACTATTCCATAAAATTTGTATGCATTACCCCGTGCTTGCCAGAAGTCAGATAGCTTTGGCCTAAATCATCTGTCGAGCCCCACGTGATGAGCTTCCCTGATTCTGATTAAGGAAGAACACGTGAGTAATGATGAATCCTTCATACAAAAAAATGGTAAAAGAAACCGAAAGAGAGATAGGCCATAATCCAAAAACTATCACTTAAATAATTTACAACACAGGGAAGAACAACAACACATTCCATGGGATGAGGGGCGAGAGATTGGTAGCAAAAATAAATTGTCTCAAGTAAAACAGTTAATGAAAGCCTCACAAAATTCCCAACAACCTCCTAAATTCATCTCCTTATATTTAAGTGTTTGACCATATTTGACCAACCTAACAAAATAAGACCCCATCAAAGTTCAAAAGCGCAATACTTTATTTAATAAAACTATAAACAAAAATACAAAAAAACACTGTTCACTCCGACCCCGTCCAGAGAGAGAGAAAAAAAAAACTCCAATGAGAATAAAATCAGACAAGGAAGCTCAAGCCGCTAAACTAAGTTGAGTTTCTGCTCCAATCTTCCATCAACAGAGTTCCACAATTTTCCCCAAAGCTGCTTAATTTTCGAATCCAAACCAATATTGGAAGAAACAAAAGGTAATTAAAGGAATGAAAAGATAAGGCACCAGAGATAGCAATAGCGAATCCACAACCACCGCCGCAAACATCCTTCCAAGAGTAACAACACGGCGGAAACCTAACGGCGACGGGAGTCAAGAGCGGCGTCCTCTGCGGCAGAGCTCCGGGAAGGTAACCCCACATATAAAGCACCCTCTGCAACGCCCCTCCTTCACTTCCCTCGCCATTATTCATGCCCATTCCCACAATCTCAAATTCCCAGTACCAACACAGTCAACAACACACACACTCACTCTTTCTTTTCCCTTTTATTTTCTGGCGCTTTCTTCTCGTTGGAGAGAGAAAGAGAAACAGCGTCTGTTTGTGTCTTCGTTTGTTTCTTCGGAGTGGCCAACGTATAAAATGAACGAATCATTTTCAGTGGAATGAGGCTGCCACGTCGGATGCCCACGTGGTTGCGTAGCCACCTGGCCACCTGCTGGCCGCTAGATTCTTCCGCCATTTCCAGCCACTAGTTTCGCCGAAGTTTCTGGAAGGTCACGCGCCTGGTGTGTTACCGTGTTCACTCCATTCGTCGCCACGTGTTAGTTATAGGTGAAAACTCCAATGATTGTGTTTCCACGTGGCATTTTCTACACCCGTAACAGGAAAACACTTAATCATTAACCTGAGTCAAACTCTTAATATTCAATTATATATATGCATATATTTTACTCTTTTACTATAAATATTTATATAATTTATTTTTTATTCACCTTTAATATTTATAAAATCAATTAACATTTTTTTTTCTTGAACCTAACCTATCATAAAACTTATTTGATAAAAGTGTATGTTCAAAATTATGGACTTATTTGTACTTCATATTTAAATAAAAAAGTGTTGAATGCATTTTTTTTTGTAAATTAATCAATGAAATATTTAATTTAATGAAAAAGTAAAATTAAAAGCTTGAGGTAGTAACTTTTTAGCAATAAATGGATGATTGCTTCGTGTGACGTTTTAATTGGACCATTACAAATTTTGAAAGAACTATAGGTTTGTTTGACCTTTTTCAAATTGAAAAATAAAAAATATTTTTAAAATTATAATAACCGTAAGAGTTTATGAAAAGTTAAAAATAAGTTATTTCTAACATTTTTATAAGGGAAAATCATGAATTTTAAATTTCACGTTTAAATTAGCCTGAAATAATTTATCACTTTAAATATTACAATAATAACTTTTTTAGTTTCATTTCTCCTTTGTATATAGTTATTAGATAAGATAAAATAAAATAAAGAAAAAGGTTATTTTATAATTTTGGTATTTTTTATACAAAAAACTATATTGTAAAAAATATGGCAAGAAATTTAAATTATTTTTTTTGTAAAATATAAAAATATAAATACATATTTCAATATAATTTTACATTTATCAATCAATTATAGCTATCACCAATTTCCCTAAACATTTTATAATGTAATAGGTGAGTTTAACCGGTCCAAAAAGAATAAGAATAAGCTTTTATTTAAGTTATCAACTATTTTGCTAGATATAGCTAAACTAATATTTAAAAAGTCATTAGTAAAAAAGTTGTTTTACAAAATAAATTCACAGCACTAAACTCATTTAATTTAAAATTTCAAAACAAAACAAATCAAACAACTTAGAATTAACTTATTTAATTTATCAAAATAAGGAGTTTTGTCTTTAATGAAATATTTTTCTTAAAAGGTTTTTGTATTTAGCTATTTTAAAGGGTTTAAAGATGAAAATTGTAACAATAAGTGAAAGTGGAATCAAGCATACACCGAAAGTGAGATTGGGTTATGCCGTCTAAGGGCAACATCCGTCAAATATTGAAAAAAAATATAAAACACACACACACACATATATATATATATATATATTATTCAACTTTAAGCCTTTGGTTCCATTATTGGAAGATTGAAAAAAAAGCAAAAATAAAGAAAAAGTGACATTAAAGAATAGTATAAATACAAGTTCAAAGTTTTTAAATGATGATGATTGATTAAAAAGAATAAAAGTTATTGATAATTTCTTAATTTAAATAATGATCAATGTAATCACTTAATAATTGAAAAATAAATAAATATGAAAAATTAAGAAATTGTGTCCTTTTAAATATAGATATTTTGATGAATTTTTTCCTACTTAATTAATTATGTTACAAATATAGTAATCTATGCAGGTCTATTATCCTATTATACAATTAGTTAATGATGATAGATTATGTATGATATTAAAAGGAACATGTAGTATGGTAAGTAAAAATATTTTGTTTTGTACTTTGAATTATGATACAAGATAAATAATCATTTAGTATGCATTAAAACAAATGAAATACACTCTTAGTTTTTTTTTTTATCAGCAATTATAAATAGTAACACTTAACTAAATACAAATGTTCTCATTATCCATAAATCCAATTGTAAAACTTAATTAAAGCTAATGTTGTAAAAAAAGTTACCAAAATTGTGTGTTGAAGTTAAGTCTTCAATTTCCTAAATAAATCATCACATTTTTTAAATGTTGACAGAAATTAAGTATTAAACTACTCAAACCTAATTAAAATATTTATATATCATTCCATATTTAACTAAACACACTTCCATCTAAGTCAAATTATTATTATGGTCTTTTAATCCCAACAAGTTTTCTTGCTTATTGTTGGAGATCCCACATCGACTAGAGATAAGGACATTTCATAATATATAAATGGGTGCAAACCTCACTCCATTGAGCCGGTTTTATGGGGTTGAGTTAGGCTTAAAGTCCACCTTCGTAATATGGTATCAGAGCCATTTCGAGTCTATCCTAACGAGTGTTTGTGTTGGGCCTATCTATCGGGCCGCTATCGGATCACTCATAATATATAGTCCCACGCACGAGTTGGCAGCCTCGGCGTGAGGGGGTGTGTTGGAGATCCCACATCGACTAGAGATTAGAGCCTTTCATTGTATATAAGTGGGTGCAAACCTCAACCCTATGAGCCGGTTTTATGGGGTTGAGTTAGGCTTAAAGTCCACTTCGTAATACTTATATCATGTTCATTTTATTTCCTTATATTGTTGTTCATATTTGTTTTACTTTCTACAATTTGTAACAAAAATAAATAAAAAATTGCCAATCTTTTTATTAGTTAATAATTACCTGCATACCAAAGTTTTCTGGTTTGATTCTCATGTATTCATGCAAAAAAAAAATGATTCCCATGCTTTTTTCAGATTGGAATATATAGTAAACATGTGATACAGATTATTCCACATGATTCCTTACAAAATAAATAAATAAAAAAAAAAAAGATAACATGCACTTTCTCTGGAACCAGATTTGGTTTTCTTCTTGTCTTTTTCATTGTTTCTTTTTGCATGTTAGAGTTACTGTGGCTTCATGAACTTTCCTTTTTTCCCTCAAATTTTCCTTTTTTTTTCACTGTGCCCTTTACATTCATATATGTGTATACAGTTTCAATGGTGACCATAATTCAGAATGTTGTTTGTTTCTTTTTTTGGACATTTCAGAGATCCAATTTCATGTTAAGAATAACTCATTATTGATGAAGCTGCCATATATGTATAGCACACACTACCACAATCATATGTGTGATCATTTTAAAACGAGTAGGTTTTTTTGTTTTAATTAATAAAGAATACATTTGTTATTTAATTATAATATTATATTCGATAATCATGTTTTTTTTTTTTAATTTTAAGTCATCTCCATAATTTCATACATGCATTTAATATATTTATTATTATATAACATAAATTTAATAGTTTTTTTTTCTATTTCATTCATATGTTACTTATGCCGAGAAGAGTTAGTTAATTTGATTGATTAGTTGTTCGTGTGTGATTATTTGATAAAAAAAAATATTAAATCGTTTAAAAAAAGTGAAAAATTAAAACATTTTGAGTAACGGAATTAAATTGAAAAAAAATTATAATAACAAAAAAAACTATTAAATCTATGATATATACACAAAATTAAATACTCAAATCTCAGACAAGTAAATATAAGATACGAAAACGTTTTTTTTAATATATAAAATACTCAACTATTCAAATATTATAAACTAATATATATATATATATATATAATCAACTTATAAAAAATAAATAAAATAAAATATATATTAAATATTTTATTTAGATTTTTTGCATCATATATATGAAACTTCATTTATACTCACTTACAAACACAAAATCATGTAGCAAATAGCACCTTCATTACTTCACTTAAAGTCTCTAATAATTAAGTTGATACAATGAGACATGTGATTATTAAACGAATCTTATATAACAAGTACTAAACACATTTATAAAATACTAACATTTCACTCAACACCATAATTTACTTGTTCATTTAATTAATTAAAGTAAGTCCTAACACTTAGTATATAAGATAATAATGCAATAATTATCACAAGTACTTTATGTCCTTTTATCTACCTTATTTAGATCATAGTTATATCTAATGTTATTACCACATATATAACTAAGGTAATCATCATTTTCATTGATCATTTTAGAAAAGAAACAAAAAATTTTTACAACAAATAAATCAAGTTGTTCCATTAAATCTAACTATAATATTACAATACATTTATATAAGAAGTAATGTTCAATAAAACTATAGAAGAGACATTATAAAGTCTCCAATAATTAAGTGAATACAATAAGTCTCATTATTAAACCACTTTTAGATGACAAATATTTAACATATTCATGATATACACTAACATTTAACTCAATATCATAATCCACTTATTCACAAAAAAATTAAGATAGCTCCTAACACTTATTATATTATATAAGAGTGGATAAGTTTTTCACCCTATTATCTACAATGATTTGGATGTTAGTTAATGAAACTTAAACATCTTATGTCATTAATACATAGCACATGTACCATCTCTATATACACCATTTTCATTGCTCCAAAAAATGTCCAAACAACACTCTTCACTTTATTACACACACTTTCTAAATTTAGTTACACAATCATTTGACAGTTTGTGTCACTGTCAAAGGCTTTAATCATCAACCACTACCACAAATAAATTTTTCTCAACCAAAAAGTTTACAACCCTCACGTGAAATAATAACATTATTAATTTTCCTTTTGTAGTTTATATCAGGAAAATGACACATGATAAGAATTGGGTGGAAACTCAGCTAAATTTTGCCAACTTTAATTCAGATCTACTAGAGAATCTAAATTAATGAGGTAAAAAGTATTTTATCACTTGTTCTTCACTTGCTCTTGCAGTGTTGTCACTTTCCAAAATTTGTTTTGCCATTAATATGTATCTTTCATTACTTTCAATCATTTATTTCGCAAATGACTTTCAATATCTTCCCATAAATAATTTATAACTTTTGTACAATTCTTTGGCATGCTTCTGATACAAAGTCGGTTTGTTCAACCAAATCACTAACTACCTGATTGTGCATGATATGGATATGTGTCCCACTAAAGCATAACAACAACAGAAACATCCTCAAACTCCCATGTATCATTCAAAACCTAAATTTAATGCAAGCTTTCAAGTACTTGAATTCATATGTAGAACTTCATGAATAATAGAGTGGGTCTAACAAGACCAACAGCCTACAGGCCCAGTTCAATAAAATCTGAGGCCCAATCCAAGTACATACGAACAACACTAGACAGCTTCTTCCTGCACCTCCATGATTTCTTCGGGCACCTCCATAAAGTTTAAAAATACCAAAATTATCCTTCAATAAAAAGATAAAAATGAAAATATTGTTTGTCTGCTAGTGAAAAAAAGGAAGTTACTTCGTGTGGTGGGGTGCAGCGCTGAAGCTTGAGTGGTGGTGGTCCTTGAAGTGGTGTTGGAGGTGGTGTTGAAGGTGGTGCTTGAGAAGGTGGTTGAGGTGGTGCACGGTGGTAGGTAGCAGCGGTGGTAGGTGGTGTTGGCATTGGCACCGTTGGTGAGGTACATTCTCATTCTCATTCTTCTGCCTTAAATAAATATTTCCGCATTAGTTAATCCAGTGGATCCACGAATCACATAATCTGGTGCTTAAGTAAAGCGTTTCAGATTAGATAACTTTTGTGCATACCGGATCCGGAACCTGCCAAAGTCATATTTTCAGATTGTGTAATCCAGTACCAAATGAACTATGGATTACGCAATTCGGACATGATTTTAGAACTTTCAATATGCCTTACGTATTACGTAGTCCGATACTCATTTTGCTATATGAATTTCAATTACGCATTACACAATTCGGAAGACATTTGGAACATCAAACATGACTTACGAATTACATAATCCGGTAGTCATTTTGCTGTGAAAATTTTGACTTATGGATTACACAATCCGGAAGTCACCTGAAATGACTTATGGATTACGTAATCTAGAATTCATTATGCTGTTAAAATTTGACTTATGGATTATACAATCCGGAAGTCATGTTTAAGTTGTCAATTACAAAATCTTATGCTATTTTTGTTTTGCATATGTGAATTTATGGAAATTATAATAAAATGAAAATTTATGTTTTATGAATGAAGGTGTAAGTATGGAAGAATTAATGAATTATGTGCATCAACATGGATTGTCTGAAGGGGACTATGGTATCCATTTTACAACAAATGAGGTAAATAAAATTTCATTTCATTTATGTTTATTGCATTATAATTGAAGAAGTGATTTTGTAATATTGTTAGAATAACTTTGTGTAGGTGTTTCCTTCGCGAGAAGACTTACTTGAATGGTCCGTAGGGTTGGTTATGGACTTGGTTTTTTTATTGTCATTATTAGGTCTGACATAGCAAATGGTAAGTAAGGGAGAAAGACATATGTCTTGTTAGGCTGTGAAAGGGGGGGTTAGTTATAGAAAGTATAAGGATGGTTTGGAGGTTAGCGTAACTGGTACTCGAAAATGTGAATGTCCCTTTAAATTGCGAGGTAAACCTGTTGGAAAGGGTCAAGGTTGGGTACTTAAGGTAATATGTGGTACTCATAATCATGATTTGTATGATACCTTAGTTGGTCATCCATATGCAGGCAGATTAAAAACGAATGAACATTCAATGCTTGTTGATATGACTAAAAACATGGTTAAGCCAGGTAACATTCTACGTACTTTGAAGGAGAATAATGAGGATAATATGACAACAATAAAGCAAATATACATTGCAAGATACTCGTACAAGAGATCAGTTAGAGGACCAAGAACTGAATCACAACAGTTAATGATGTTGTTAGACCGTGACAACTATCTTCACTGGAGTACGTGTCATAAGTCTTCAAATATTGTTAGTGATATTTTTTGGACTCATCCTGATGCTGTGAAACTCTTGAATGCATTTAACATTGTATTCTTAATGGATACAACTTACAAAACAAACAAATATCGACTGCCTTTGCTTGAGATTGTTGGTGTAACTTGTACAGGTTTGTCCTTTTCTGCTGGTTTTGCATTCTTATCTAGCGAGAAAGAAAAGAACTTCATATGAGCATTACAAAAATTTAGAGGGTCACTTTTGACATCGCATGTGGGGCCTGAAGTCATTGTTTGTGATAGAGATTTTGTTTTGATGAATGCCATCAATATTGTGTTTCCTAAAACAAGAAATTTTCTTTGTCGGTTTCACATCAATAAGAATGTTAAAGCAAAGTGTAAAATGTTGGTAGATTCTGTCGAGGCTTGGGAAGTTGTGATGGATTCATGGAAGACTATCATTGACTATACAAAGATTGGTAAATTTGATGAGTTTGTGAAAATTTTTGAAACTATTTGTTCACCGTGGCCATTACTTTTTGAATATGTGAAGAACACTTGGATTATTCCGCACAAAGAAAAGTTTGTCAAGTGTTGGACAAATTTGTTAATGCATTTGGGAAATACAACATCAAACAGGTATATGAATGCCTTTACTTTATTTAGAACGTTTTATAACGTGTAATTATTTTATTATGTTTTATACTTATACAGGGTTGAATCAGCTCATTGGTCTTTGAAACGAATATTACAAAATAGCATGGGAGACCTGTGCTCGTGTTGGGATGCTATCAAGCATGTTATTATACTTCAACATAACGAGATTAAGGCATCATTTCAAATGAGTCTACATGTGATAGGACACACATTCAATGTGCAATTGTATAAAATGTTGGTTGGCTCTATATCTAAACATGCTTTAATTCTCATTGCTGAAGAGTTTGATCGGGTCAATGATGTGGGGTTTGATAGTGAATGATGTGGATGTGTACTCAGACAGACTCACGGATTACCATGTGCTTGTCAGTTAGCCAGGTATGTTATGGGTGTCATTCCTCTTAATGAAGTTCATGTTATGTGGACGAGACTGAGTTTTTCAGGTTTATCTGAATGTGATTCATCATCTCGGTTGTCAATTCAACAAGAATGGGATGTGATTCTATCCCGGTTCGACGAGGTTGATATTTGTGGCAAAGTGACAATTAAAAACAAGTTGCGTGAAATTGCCTATCCGGACATGACAACATTATGTGCACCACTTAATGTAGTTAAGACAAAAGGATCTCAAAAGAGTCAAGGAAATAAATTTCAAAGGTCTACAAAACGCACCCCTTCATATTTTGAGCATGTAGATCGCATCCATTTTGTAAATGATAGTTCATCATCTTTGAAGACTTGTGAGGGAAAGGTTAAGGTATGACCAACACCAATACAATTCCCATGCTTGATCAATTTCATCCAAAATGTCACCCTTATATTTTGGATGTAATAAATGTTAAAGCTGATGGACATTGTGGGTTTCGTGCTATTGCCTCATTGTTGGGGATGGGTGAAGAGTCATGGCCACTCATCAAAATGGATTTATTCAAAGAAATATCTCAGTGGTGTGAAGAATACACAACATTGTTAGGTGGTACAACACTGGGTCAATCTCCAAGTTCACCTCTGCAAATGTATGAGTGTGATACCGTCCTAAACCAAGACATGTACTCAGGAACACATGCAGACGGACTAGAAGCAACTCTCAAACCTGTCACCATGTGGTGATCAAACTACAACCACCTTTGATCAATGACATGTGCACCAGGAGCCTCAGCCGCCATCGATGATGATGGAATGCTCTGCTCGTACCCAAATTGGCGTAAAACACGCTCGGGCATATGTCTATGTGATAAGCTGCCCAATCGCAAGTGACCCGAGAATAAATAAATGGTCTCAAATGGTTTGCTCAATCTATGGTCCTCATACAGAGTCCAGATGATGTCATCGTGTGTGACCCCATCCAACTGCACCCGCACATCACCAACTGTGGAAATCTGATGGGCAACAATATACCGTGCTGCCCGCGGGTGTACCTCGTCATATGAGGGATTAATATCCCTTCTTCCCATGCCCGAGAAGTGCTCATAAATCCATAACTACGTAATTCAATCATATTAATTATAAAATATTTAATACAAAACATTATGGAATGTAACATGTGATTGCTAATTATTTGTATGGTTTCATACCTGAACCAGTGTCGCATAACTGGCCAACTGCTTCGTGTTAAAATAAGATGCATCCTCCAACTGCTCATATAGATATGTAAGTGTTGCTGCTCCCCATGCATATCCATGACACATATGTAGATTGCTGAATAACAATAAGTACGATACAGATACAGAAGTGGCACTTTATTTGCAAAAATAGTGCATCCAAGCAGATGCAACAAGTAAGCCCTGGCAGCACACTCCCAAGCCTCCTGAGCGCAACATTCCTCATATATATCTCGAAGCCAACTCAATCGTATGTGGACGCCTCGACACTGCCTCATCTCAGCCTTCCCCCGAGTCTCATCCACCCCTAGTAACTCAGCTAAAATTGTTGCAGCTCCGTTGTACTCTAAGGGCACATATGTTGGGAATTGATCCAAAATGGGGAGGTGTAAAAGAGATGACACATCATCAAGTGTGAAGGTCATCTCACCTACGGGAAGGTGGAAGGAGTTTGTCTCCCGATGCCACCTTTCGACAAAGGCTGAAATCAATCCCTTGTCACCCACTTCATAACTTATATTGCACAAACTAAACTATCCAGAATTTTGTACAAGCAGCTCAATATTAGCATGAGGCATCCTAAATTTACGTAATTTCCTACCGTGAGATACCAATTTAAGTTCTCCCCGATCCTAATATAAATTTTGTATATATTAAATATAATTAAATAAATTTAAACAATAATTAATAAAGATAATTTAATTGAAGGTTTTTTCGTTCTTACCTCACCCTCCCAAAGCTTAACAGCAACATGGTTAGCAAAATTTACCAGTAAAGACATATCAGAAGGTCCTCCAAGAAACCCTTCTCCCTGGTCTACTTGGTAATCATTCTGTAATCCTTGTTCATTGTCATTATCAATATGAACATCATCATCAATCCTTTCCTCGACACCACCTCGGTCTCTTCTACGGACGGATGTCGTCGGTCTTCTACGATCATGATCCTGAGATCCACCACCTCTAATTTTAGTCATATCTATCCACAACACAATTTCAATTTCAATTATTTAAAAATAATAAATAATATAATCATGAATTTGTGTACATAATATAAAATTTAAAAAAAGTTTTTAACAAGTGGGTTGGAAACTAAATACATAACAAAAATGCAAACTTTGTAAGAACACTACCGGATTACATAATCCGAAACACACACAATGTAAACCTAAACCGGATTATGTAATCCGAAATTACTAAAATACCTAAACCGGATTACCTAATTCAGAATTACTTAAATAACCTAAATCGGATTAAGTAATTCGGTATTACTTTACATTCTCAACTATACCAGATTACATAATCCGGTGCCTATTACGAAAAAATGCAGAGTACCGGATTACACAACAAACAAATTACAATACCAGATTACACAACAATAGGTTTCAAAAGCAATGCAAAATATGGAAAATTCAACTTACTAACCTGTGAAGAGGGCACTTTGGATGTGTGAGTGATAGAGAATGTGGGGTTTAGAGAGATTTGAGAGATGAAGAGAAAAAAACCTTCGAATGGGGGTGTGGAGCGGCACTGCTGGAAGGAACAGAAAGAAGAGGCACGAAAGTGAAAGTGAAGATTAGGTAGATTAAAGGTTAAAAGTATATTAAAATATTATTTTAATTTTTTAATATTTTTACTTAAAGGTATATTAGTAAATGTACTTTTAGTATGGGGTGGGAGAAGAAGTCATGGAGGTGCAAGAAGAAGCTGTCACAACACTATTATCTATCTATAATATATACAACTAAAGGAACACAAGTAAATGACAATTTCTACCAAGTGTCGCAATCAAAATTTTTGTTAAAAAATTATACAAAAAACATATTTACTAATAATAGAAAATGTAACATGTGGCAATTAGCACAAATGTGTGGCAGCAAGTGTGCAAAATTTCTCTTTATGAAAATGACACATGGAAGGCAAGTGTGTATATCAATTTGAAATTTGGAGTTAATTTAAAGTTAATTTGGAGGCAACACATGTTGAAGATCCTTGCATGTATGAACCATTAATAACATTTTCATTAATGTTAATTTTTGTATAATATTATGACATTCATGGTTGTAGGGTATTTGTCGTAGAATTACAGAGACATTGCAATCATTACTTAATCATGGTGATGTGGTTGAGGGCAACCCTGTGTGGGAAGGAATACAAACAACTCTAATGTTAGCACGATGAGCAATGGATGACAAAGTTGTGTATGTCAGAAGACGATGTTGTTGTTTGAACTTGAACTTTAAGTATAACTTGATTTTGTTTTGACCTTATGAACACATTTTAATGTTGAATTTACTTATATTCTTTAAATTGGTTTGATTTAGTGAGTTTTAATCCATTAAAAGTAACAAAATCATCACATTGCCACAAAAAAATGTTCAGGATGATTGACTTTCATATATGTATGGTGTCTTCCAGATAAAGATGTTCGTAGTCAAATAGTGCTAGTTTCGGATGTCAATATTCATCTATAGACAAGTCTGAGACTTCCGGATGTCAATATTCACAAGTAAATATGTGATTTCAGGTGACATCCATAAATAAATATGTGACAAAAAGAAAATCGGATTTAAAATTTTAAGTCCGATGCATATAAAAAATATATGGTGCAAGAGAAATTAACATCCAAAAATCATCCTAAGGTGGTATGAATTTAGAAAGTTTTACAATTTCAAAGGGCACCACCATATACTAGAGACTCCTACTTTCACACTACCCTGTTTTCAAGGGAGATTCCCAAAATCTTAATGTAGGATTTGCTTTCTCCCTTTGCGAGTTATATTCGCAAAGAGAAATTCAAATTTACTGACCTTTCTAATCATCTGCAAAATCCTCAAACTATAAGGGAAAAAAATCCATAAAAATCGAAAGTGAATGAAAGAATTTTTGTTATTTTAACATATTAAAAACATTAGAATCATTGTCCTTATGTAAAAAAGTTTATATTTTACAATTTCTTTTCTTATTATCCAATTTTGGGTCTCTGTTTTAACTATGGTGAAACTAGAAGAATTTGAACTTCCTTAATTTTTTTATTTTTTTTATATTTATGGTTATTTTATATTTATATTTGCTTTATCTTTATTGATTTATATGTATTACATTTTTCTTCTATGTTATTACTACTAGTTAACTAACATAACAGAGAATGCTTGCAGGTGAGGATGCTTGCGGCGTTTGAAAATGTTGGAGTTGGCGGCAACGGTGGAAAGTGTTACCAGACGGCGGAATCTCTGGTGTTGCTGGCGAAGCAATGTTGGTCGACGAAGACGCTCCAACAGGTTCATACCCAAATGGTGGTGAACTCCATTTACAACCACCACAACCACCTTCTCTCCAAAGCCATACAAGTAAAAAACTTCACCTACGCTTCTCTTATCTTCTCCCACATGGTTCCCCATCCCAACGATTACGCTTTCAACATCATGATCCGCGCCCTCACCACAACCTGGCACAACTACCCTCTCGCCCTCACCCTCTTCTACCGCATGAAGTCCCTCTCCCTCACCCCCAACAACTTCACCTTCCCCTTCTTTTTCCTCTCTTGCGCCAACCTCGCTGAAATTTCCCACGCCCGTGTTGCCCATTCCCTCCTCTTCAAGCTTGGTCTTCACTCAGACCTCCACACCGCTCACTCCCTCATAACCGCCTACGCGCGGTGTGGCCGCCCCGCCTGTGCGCGCAAGGTGTTTGATGAAATTCCCCACCGGGACTTGGTGTCCTGGAACTCCATGATTGCTGGGTATGCGAAGGCGGGCTGTGCCAAGGAGGCTGTGGAGGTGTTTGGGGAGATGGGGAGGCGGGACGGGTTTGAGCCAGATGAGATGAGTCTGGTGAGTGTGCTTGGGGCTTGTGGGGAGTTGGGGGATTTGGAGTTGGGGAGGTGGGTGGAGGGGTTTGTTGTGGAACGTGGCATGGCTCTTAACTCGTTTGTAGGTTCTGCTTTGATTAGTATGTATGCTAAGTGTGGGGATTTGGGGTCTGCTAGAAGGATCTTTGATAGCATGGCTACAAGAGATGTTATCACGTGGAATGCTGTTATATCAGGGTGAGTGAGTTTGTTGTTCAGACTCTTTCTCCAGATTAAGAGTCTGTGTGGATATGTGTACCTACAAGAGAAGAAAATAAGAAGGAAAATGAAATAAATTTCTTTACAAGGTAAAATTAATTTAGGTATAAGTGAAAAATATTTTTTTTGGAGAAGTTAATATGAGAATTTTTTTACAAATTAGCTTTTATTTAAGCTAATTTTTACTTCTGGAGAAACTATTTAATTTTTGTTTTTTATTTTTTCTTGTTATAAATTTTATAGATAAATTATTCAAATAGGCCCCAAGTGTTTTGGTTCTATTCTATCTTTTGGGTTGTATGGGCATCAGTATGTGTATGGATGCATACTAAAGTTCGGTTAGTAGTAGGTTTTGTCCAGCATGCTTTATTCATGTGAAAGAAGCACAGAGACCCTTCAAAATAGTACCTCTGTCATCTCAAATACTTTGTGGACACATGGACAATTGGAACGCTCCTGGTTTCATTTTACACGGTTTTTTATTTCTATTTTTAATGTTTAATGGAAAAATTGGTATGAATAATAATTAGATAAATTCTATCCATACTTTTGCGGTCACTTTTGCAGTTATGGATCTGTCTTGAATTTCCTAAAAACTTGTTTTAACTTATGTTGTGATTTTCACATACATGACAGATACGCTCAGAATGGAATGGCGGATGAAGCGATCTCTTTATTCCATGCCATGAAGGACGACAATGTTAAAGAAAATAAAATTACCCTGACTGCAGTGCTTTCTGCATGTGCTACCATTGGTGCTCTTGATTTGGGGAAACAGATTAATGAATATGCATCACAAAGAGGATTTCAACATGATATTTTTGTTGCTACTGCGTTGATTGATATGTATGCTAAGTGTGGGAGTTTGGAAAGTGGGCAGAGAGTTTTCAAAGAAATGCCCCAAAAAAATGAAGCTTCTTGGAATGCAATGATCTCTGCACTTGCTTCTCACGGAAAAGCCAAGGAGGCACTATCACTATTTCAGCGTATGTCAGATGAGGGTGGAGGTGCCCGCCCTAATGACATAACATTTGTAGGGTTGCTTTCTGCTTGTGTGCATGCAGGCCTGGTAGCTGAGGGCTATAGATTGTTTGATATGATGAGCACATTGTTCAGATTGGTACCAAAAATTGAGCACTACTCTTGTATGGTTGATCTTTTGGCACGTGCGGGTCATTTATACGAGGCATGGGATCTAATTGAGAAAATGCCTGAAAAACCAGACAAGGTTACATTAGGTGCTTTGCTTGGTGCCTGTCGAAGGAATAAAAATGTAGATATAGCGGAACGGGTTATGCGGATGATTCTGGAGGTGGATCCTTCAAATTCTGGGAACTATATCATCTCATCAAAAATATATGCAAATCTGAACATGTGGGAAGATTCTGCAAGGATGAGATTGTTGATGAGAGAGAAGGGTATTACTAAAACTCCTGGTTGTAGCTGGATTGAAATTGAGAATCACTTGCATGAATTTCATGCTGGTGATGGCTTATGCCTTGACTCTATAGATATAAGTAACATAATTTATTTGCTCTGTGAGGAACTCAAAAGGGAAGGGTATGTCCCAAAAGTTGTTGAATAGCTTTTTGAGTTGTGCAGAGCCAAGTTTTGTTTTGTTGGAAGTTGCCAAAGTTGCAAAAATTGGGTCAAGTAGCACTCAGCTCAATATTCAATACATGTTTATTGGATTGGGCTCATCAGATAAGTGATGATCAGACAAGGCAGTTCAGTTAATGTACAGTGAACCTTATTTGTTCTTCTGCTGAGTTGTATTCTTTTGTAGACGAAACTCGATATAGATCCATTATTGACTCTTATTTAAATTCTTCAAAATTTGATTTTAATTTATACATAAACAAATTTTAACATATGAGAGACGATTAATTCATTCTATCCTTTTGGTTTCTTCTCCTATGAGTAGTTATATTGAGTTGTTTATTCAAACAAGACCTTAATGTTGTGTTAGACTTGAATGTTGATTCGATTCTGTATCCAAGGTTTATTTCCTTAACATTTAGTTGGAGTTCTGTTCACTGACTCCTCACTCTCATTTTATGTCACTTTAAAATATAAAAAGCTTTAATTATTTTTTATAACATCATCAAGTAATAAATACACTAGTAAATGTAGCTACAATGTGCAGTGTAGTTAATCATCTATGAAATGAGTTTTTAGTTAGATAAGATCATTTTATCATGGGAATAGGTGTTCTGCATTATCTTTTTAGATTTGTGTATTACATGTGAGTGAGGGAATAACAACTTTTATATAGGAAATTAAACTGATTTTTTTCCTTCGACACTATTTTACTTGTTTGTTTGGAGGTCAGAAATTTTACATGTTTCATTTCTGCTTGAAAGTTTAGTTTGGAGTCTGCTACCTCGAATGATTGCTTTATTCTTTTTATTTCTATCTTGTTAAGTACATTAAGCGTTGTTAGCCCATTTCTTGTGCAGGCTGGTATATTTTGGGATAATGATAGTTTATCTGGTTTATTAGCCTTGGAGTTAAAACCCGAACTCCTTGTTTTGTTGAATGATGTAGAAGGTCTTTATAGTGGCCCTTCAAGTGAGCCACATTCAAAGTTTATTTATACATGTAACAAGGAAAAACATCAGAATGAAATTACTTATGGTGTTCATGGAGTGGGAAGAGGTGGAATGACTGCCAAAGTAAAAGCTGCTGTTCATGCAGCTGAAGCTGGCATTCCTGTTGTTATTACCAGGTGCACTATTACACCATATTGCTGAGAAATATTATTACACTAAATTGCTGAAAAAGATTATTACTTCAAAGAATTTTTTATCATTGCCGTTTTCAATTAGAAATAGGTTAGTTACGTCTGGACATCTAAACAGACTGTTTCATTAAACCACAAGCAATTTGGATATGGAAAATTGATTAAATGTCTTGCACTTGTCTGTTTCGTTACTCCTTATACTTTCAATTTCTTTTCTTTAGGTCTTTTTGTCCACCACATGTTTTGAGTTTGTAAATCTAAATGAAAATGTCCGTGCATGCCCACATAGAGAATGAAAAAATCACTTGTGAGATCCCTCCTTTACTTTTTCATCTGTTGTTCTGCCCCAAGAAAACTACGAGATCAAGTGTGTTATTAGTAAACTCACTATATTGATGATCTTCTGTGCAAGTTGGTTTGTCCCTGTTTGTTTCTATCAACTTTTTTTCTCCATAGAGTGGTTTTTCAGCTGAGAATATCATTAATATTCTCCAAGGAAAATGTATAGGAGCTCTCTTCCATAAAGATGCACATGAGTGGGCCCAAGTAAAAGAGGTTGATGCACTTGAGATGGCAATTGCAGCCAGGGAATGTTCCAGAAGGCTCCAGGTATCTTTTGTATCTACACTTTTGTAAAATGTGACAGATCATGGATATTACTGAGATGTTAGTGAAACAATTCTAATGCTTTAATCACTTTGTAGGCCTTATCTTCAGAGGAAGGAAACAGATTTTACTTAAAATAGTTGATGCCCTGGAAGCAAATGAAAAAATAATCAGGATTGAAAATGAAGCTGATGTTACTACTGCACAAGAAGCAGGATATGAAAAATCCTTGGTGGCTAGGCTAGCTTTAAAACCTGGGAAGGTAAGAAAGTATTTTCTAGAAGAATATATATTTTAACAAACTGAAGAATTTATGATGATAAACTATGATAACTGACAGATTGCAAGTCTTGCAAACAACATGCGAATTATTGTCAATATGGAAGATCCAATTGGGCGAGTATTAAAACAAACTGAGGTAATTGGAAGTTGATCTGGAAATGTATATTTTAGATCATGGTATTAATGGCATATTCCAATTTCACACCTTAATATTAGATAAGATAGAATTTTAGTGTGATTGATGCTTTGTTCTAAACTAAGTTTTTTGTTGGCACTTCTGTTTCTTGAATTCTCTTTAGCAAGTTATGGTGAGAAGATAAACATCACTGCAACTTGATCTTCAAGGTGCCAGTGCTAACTTCCAAAAATGCTAGGTTGATTTACATTACGGGACAATTCCTGGATCCAAGTTATTGTGCACAAGTTCTAGGGTGAAAATTATAAAGAGAAAACATTTAAACATCTACTGTTTTTAATGTTTTGAGTTTTTCCATTAAAAAATATTCTAGTAATTGAAATGATCTTTTAGGCAATTTAGAAATGAAATTATTCAAAATTCATGAGATTTGTGTCCCAATGGTATAATTTTCAGTGGGCTTTCATGTAATATACTTTAATAATTTTTTTTACATGAATTGAAGTAATCTAAAAAAAATACTGGAGTTTGCCTTGACATGCATGGTGGCAAAATTGATGATTTGTGAGTATGAAAATAAATTGCAGCGACCTTGTTCTTATTTCTGTTAATTACAGTAACTGTGTTAATTAAGTGTAATTAACACAGAATGAGTAAGTTCATTAAATTGATTGATATTATAATTTTTGTTTCGATTATTCTAATAATTATTCAAAATAACTGTAGTTTTTAATTACGATTGTGTGCATTTTAATTGGGTTAATTAAGCTTAATTTTGCATTAATTGGTTTATTTCATACTTCATTATAATTTTTAATGTTTAACTAAATTTTTTATCAGTTATTTAATATTCACTTAAATTAATTTCAATGTATATTTTTAATCATCACTATGATTTTTTTTTGTTACAAATTAAAGAACAGACGAACCCCACTTCTCAACGTGAGTAAAGGAGTATAGAAAAATGAGAAGAACATATTAAGATAGACGGCAGCCAAAAATAAAAGAATAGTAGAAAGGGAAACAAAAACATCCACCAAATAATTTAATAAATTAATATTTTAATTATATTTACTTTATTTTTTAATTAAAAATATTATTATAAGTTGTTAACTAACTATTTTTTTTACTATTTGCCGTGTCAAGCAATCTTTATACTTAGTTATTAGACTTATTTAAATAAAAAAGTCCACAAACTTAAGTTACATCAAATTGCAATTTGTAATAAAAGTTTTCGTACTTCTTAATTATTCAAAATTACGAATTATTTATGTTATAAAATATATTGTATGTGATCATGATAATTTTTTAGTATTTTTAATACCTTGTAAATAATTCTGAATTTTCATTTTGAGATATTGGGATGATTTTGATTTATGAAATCCGGACACTCCTCTTAAATTTCGTGACGTATCACACACGGACACTTGTAGGACACGTATAAGTGAAGTATCTAATTCAAAAAAATATGTTAGATTTTTTACAATTCTAACATGGTTCTAACACAATTTTAAAAAAGATAAATATATTAATTTTTTAAAAACTTAAATTTATTGTATAAATTTTTATTATGATTATAAAAATAAGGAACAAATCTTTTTGAACTAGTCATAGTCCTAAAAAATATCTTTCTACTTCAAAAAAAAATCTAAAACATATTTGTGAACAAAAAATTTTATTGTCACTTTATATAATTCATAATTATATAATATATAGATTTGTGTCTCAGTATCTTACATTTTAAAAATTATACGTATTTTTGTGTGAGTATCGAATAAATGTTTGTGTGATTGATAGGTGTTTTGATGAAGTAAGTGAATGAAGAAAAATGTTGTGTAAGATATAGAAAGGAGGTGATTTTTTCCCTCCACTTAATATTTGAGAGAGTTCCATAGAAACATGAGAGTGAAGGCATTAAGTTGATGATGAGAGAAGGTGCACCCACCCATTCATGTGACACCCCTCATGCCAAAACAACCTCAAATCATCTCATTAACTCTCCAAATATATATTATGTCCCTACAAGTTAAGAGAAAGTAACAAGTTGAAAGCATAGTTTTGAGAAAAGAAAGAGTTATGGAGAGTGTTGGATTCTTTCAGATGCCTCTGCACTATCCAAGATACACTCAGAAAGATTACCAGGACATGCCCGAATGGAAGCTTGATGGCCTCCTCAAGGAATATGGCTTGCCCACAAATGGTGATTTGGCTTACAAAAGACAGTTTGCCATCGGTGCTTTTCTTTGGCCCAACTCTTCATTCACTCTTTCTGCATAACCATCTACTTTTTATCATCTTAGCTTGCTTCTGAGTTCTCTAAGTCAACATCACAGTACTCTGAAGATGGATATCACAGAAGAATTTCATAATACAACCATTTCATTCCATCAATATGTTTAAGTTGCAACTTGCAAGTAGTAAAGAAACTAAAAAGCATATAAAATGGTGAAGAGCCTCATAATTTTATGAACAATATGCATTTCTGTCTTCAAAACTTGTTAGTGAATATAATCTTAAAATGAATTTAGAAAAGTACAAAAATTTCATCATCTTATGTTTTATTTTTAGTGACACTTATTGATTTTCATCACCGACTTATATTATCTAATAACTGACTCACCATACTACTTCTGGATGAATATTGAGTTTTTGTATTTTTAAAGGTTTAAGAATGTAGATGTGGGAGGATTGTTTTGTATCACATAATACTTTTATCAAACTTGAATAATTTTTTTAAAACTTCAATTTGTATTTTATTTTACATGGTTATTAGATTAAAAAACTGTCACATAATAAAAAACTCTAAAATAAAAAATAGATACGATAATTATTGGATGAACTGAAACAAATATCTAATCAAGAGTTAATATAACCATGGTTTGTTTTTGAAACTTCATATTGTTCATCAAATTATTGTACATTTTAGAGTTGATAACTTTATTACAATTAATAAAATTTTGATTAAAGAAAGAAATTGTATATAAAGTGTTATTAAAAATACCAATAAACTTTTCGGTCCAGATATAATGGAAATGAATTCTTCCTAATTAAGGATTAAAGAATCTAAATAATAATAATAATAATGAAATACTTTTTAAGAGTGATTATCATATACAAACTCATCCTTATTTAGAATAATAAATTATGGAAATCATATATTTAGGAATAATTAAAATATATTTGATTCGCTATAAATATTTATGAGAATAGTGATATAAGTTTGTTGTAAATTAAATAATAACATTATATTTGATTATAAAAATTAGTTATTTACTTATTGCATAATTTAATAAAAATATCATAAGTTCCAAGAATGATATTTAATGAAAAAACTATTTAATTTGTTATAAGAATTTCTGAAAATATTTATATAAATTTCCTTGAATTCAATGCAACGTGATATTCTCGTAAGATATTTTAATCATTTACTGTATCAAATGATTTAATGAAATAATAAAATAACTTCCAAGAATTAGATTCACCATCTTATAAACTCGATTTCAATTTAAAAGAAGAATTTAACTAAGAACATTCTAAAAGTTACATCTGATTTTTCTTCTTCTGAAAATTACACAAACCATGAGAACCTATTCATTGCCTTCAATACCTAACAAATTAACAATCTTCACACGAAAGCAAAGGTTGCAGAATCTATAAGCTTTCAATGCAAACCATTATGGTGTTCGTATTTATTATTCATATATCTCTCACTGTTACCAAAACACCCACACTTTCAATATAAGCTTTCAATGCAAACCATTATGGTGTAACATATTGAATAGATGAATGAGATAACAAAATATATTTTTTTTTATAAAAATAACATATTACTATTTTATCTGAATATTTCTAGCGATATTTTTATCAAACAAACAAAATTTAACCATTCCTAGAAATTATAACTTATATTATTTGATATTATGAACAATTTTCTCCAAATTTCCCCATATAATATTATTTTTTATTAATAAAATATTAGTGGCGTGGCGAAACACAGAAATCGACGTGCTATTTACTTGTGCGTCGGTGCTTTGCTTGAGTTGCTCCGTTGCAGTGGCGCACTTATTAGCGGCATCACACACTTCATTCAATTAAGCCTTATCGAAACGATTCATTTCAATTCGCGAATCCAACCATCATGAAACCCTACACCGCCACCGTTGCCGATTTCCCCAGAACCACACTCAAGATCATCATCTTCTTCATCTTCGTCGCCGTCACATTCTTCTTCGTCGGCAAGCACTTCTCCGACGGCTCCTCCCCCCAACTCATCTTCTTCTCCGCCACCACCGCCGCCTCCGCCGGGGTCACCGTATCCCCGAACTTCAAACGATTCTTCAACGTCTCCGCCATAATCGACGCCCACACGCCTCCAAAGCATTCCGTGCCTCCCCCCGCTCCTGTGCCTCCCCCCGCCCCTGAGCCTCAGGAAGCGTTCAAGCGCTTCGGGATCCTCAACGACAATGGCACCATGTCCGACGAGTTCGAGGTTGGGGACTTCGAGGACGGCGTGCCGGAGGAGGCTGGAAACGTGAGCCTCGTCGCCGAGGATTCCGACTCGGCTCCCAGAGTGGCTGTGAGCAAGTTTGGAATGTGCCCGCGCAGCATGACCGAGCATATACCGTGTTTGGACAACGAGGATGCGATTCGGAAACTCGAGTCCACGGAGAGAGGAGAAAGGTTCGAGAGGCACTGTCCCGAAGAGGGCAAACGATTCAATTGCTTGATTCCGCCGCCTAAAGGATACCGTCCCTCGATTCCTTGGCCTAGAAGCCGCGACGAGGTGACTGCTTCCTTCCTTTCTGTGTTTGGATTATCATTAGCAAAATTGTTTTTTATTAAAATTGATTTTGAAGTGACTTTTAAAACTCAATTGTATTGAATTCTTTATGTAATGTAAAGACTATCTAAAGTTGCTTGAACCTAGAATCAATTCTGCATCCAAAATGAATCCTTCAACATGAAACTAAATATGTGAAAGTGTACTAAAAACATTGGTTTTGTACCAAACATGCATTTCGTTATTTGTGAACTAATTTAGTAAGTCGTTTTTAAGATCACTTTATATTTACTACTGCTAATAGTTGTGGTTTACTTTTTTCAGTTTAGTTTACTTGTTTAAGTATTATGCACTGGCATCCTAAACCTTTGTAAACTGTCAATCAATTATAAATTATCATTGTTAAAGCGATTCTAATATGTAGTAAAAAAATTGCGTTATGGATGCATTTTAATTTCCATGCATTCTGTCACTTTATCAACATAATAATTATTATAAAAATGAACAGAGTGTTTTCTAAGTGGATGGCAATGTAAAAGCTTTCTACACGTCAGTGCCTGTAATTAATTTCATAATTTATACATGAAGTTATACTTACATTTAATAACAGTTGGCTACTTTATGATGCCATCTATTTCATTAATATGATGTGTAAATTTTGGATGTTTGTACAGAGATGTTTCTTATTGAGTCTATATAATGTGCTCTTGTTTTTACACTTTTTAGAAAAAAAAAAGGATTATTATTTTCTAGAAGAAAAGTTGCTAGTACAAAACATTTTTGTGTCTAAATATTGTTTACTTGTCCTTCTTTTTGGCTGGGGTGCTTTTACAATGGTTTCTTAATGTAATGTTATGTGTTTTTTTCTTGTAGGTTTGGTACAGTAATGTTCCTCACACTCGTCTTGTTGAAGATAAAGGAGGCCAAAACTGGATTTCCAAAGGCAAGGATAAATTTAGGTTTCCTGGGGGTGGTACACAATTTATACATGGAGCGGATCAATACTTGGATCATATTTCTGAGGTTATTAAATAAATATTGTTTGCCTTGGTTTTGTTTTATGGACAGTGTAGGTGTGTCTTCTTTTATGATTCTGATGTTTATATGTCATGGTTTTGTAGACGGTTCCTGATATTAAGTTTGGGCAGAATATAAGAGTTGCTCTTGATGTTGGCTGCGGTGTTGCTAGTTTTGGTGCATACTTATTGTCACGAAATGTCATAACCATGTCTGTTGCTCCCAAGGATGTTCATGAGAATCAGATCCAGTTTGCTCTTGAGCGTGGTGTGCCAGCAATGGTGGCTGCGTTTGCAACTAAACGATTGTTATATCCAAGTCAAGCTTTTGACATGATACATTGTTCACGCTGTAGAATTAACTGGACTCGGGATGGTATGATCTCTAACAGCTAGTTGATTAGTGGGAGTGCATGTTGTATTTAGCTAGTGGTTCTTAAAGCTTCCCACTCCCTTTCATTTTCTCAATTGGTTTTTGAGTTTCTATCTTTTATGATATGAATGACTGTATTTATATGTTGTGTTGTGACTAGTAAATCTATATTTGTCTTCCTTAAAATAACAATCACATCAAAGATCCTTTAGTCTATTATTACCATCTCTTTTGTTGGGTCTTGATTTCTTCCCTATTATATTTTTCTTAATAAGAAAACTAATAACCAGTTACCATGTGTGCGGATTTTATATCAATTTTAACCTGATATAGTGGTTGCCTTGTTAGTTGAAAGGGGATTGAATTAGGAGGGGGGAGAGCAGGACTCTTTTCTGAATGCCTTAGATCTTATAAAAAATACTGTTGTGAATATAAAATGAGAGCTTTTGCAAGGTGCTACTCCAATCTCTATGTCGGTTGCTCTCTTTCTTCTCTAACATCTATATTTTTACTTGTGGTGAAGATGGTATTTTACTGCTTGAAGTTAATAGGATGCTAAGGGCAGGAGGGTACTTTGTCTGGGCTGCCCAACCGGTTTATAAACACGAGGACGTGTTAGAAGAACAATGGGAAGGTACCATTCAACTTGATTTCTATTTATAAGTTGAATTTCTTGAAACTATTCAGCCAGTTTTTGTCTTTATAGAATGCTTAGTTTTGTACTTCTTGTATTAATATTATCATTTTCTGACATAATTTACCCACCAAATTGTTTGCTATCTCAGAGATGCTTAATCTTACTACTCGTCTATGCTGGAAGTTTTTGAAAAAAGATGGGTATGTTGCAATATGGCAGAAACCTTCTGACAATAGCTGCTATCTGAATCGTGAGGCAGGGACTCAACCTGCCCTGTGTGACCAAAGTGACGACCCTGACAATGTTTGGTATTGTGCTCTTGCCTTCCTGATCTACATATTATTGTATGAAATTTTTTTGTCTTCTCCAAGTGATCAATGCCAAATTTACTATCATCTTCCGTGATAGAACTTCCCAATTAAGAACTACTATTATTTTGGGTTATATGGAAATAAAATAAAAAATTTAGTTAGGCACTAGCTTTCATGATCATCAATTCACTGAAGCCTTTTTATATACATATTTTAAAATTTACGCAATTACCTAAGCATGCACCAAAATTATGGAAAACTTAATAGTGCACATAATCTTTGTGGATAAAACAGAAAATAGAATGAAAAAAAGAAGGAATAATAAACTATTATGGGTATTCAACGATGCGGAATATGTTATCTAAACTTACTATACTTGTTTGTTTGTGGTATTTGCAATCTCTTGTAGTCTATATAAACACCCTTAACCCAGTTCCAACCGTCAGGAAGAAACCTAATGACAAGTTGTACAGTTCTTAAAATGAACAATTTGGGTCTGCTTTGTGATAACTTATCAATCATCAGAGTGTTTTATCAAAAGCCCAATATTGATGATTTCATTATTTGCTTGATTAATTTAGGTATGCTAATCTAAAAGCTTGCATCTCTCAACTGCCTGAGAATGGATATGGAGCAAATGTTTCCAGATGGCCTGCACGATTGCATACTCCACCTGATAGGCTTCAAAGCATAAAATTTGATGCTTTCATATCCAGAAATGAGCTTTTTAAGGCTGAATCAAAATACTGGGGTGAGATTATAGCAAGCTATGTACGTGTCTTACATTGGAAGAAGATGAAATTAAGAAATGTTATGGACATGAAAGCTGGTTTTGGAGGGTATTGTCTTTATCCTATTTCCTTTCTTGTTATAATATGAATTTAGGATTTTCTGACTAGTATGTTCAATATACTTGTGTACTTTGCAGATTTGCAGCAGCATTGATTGATCAGAATCTTGATAGCTGGGTTATGAATGTTGTTCCTGTTAGTGGTTCAAACACCTTACCTGTTATATATGATCGTGGGCTGATCGGAGTTATGCATGACTGGTATTTTATTAAAATTATTAGTCATTTTCTTAAACGCATACTATTATGAATCAAATTCAATAGAAACAAAAAACAAAAAAAATCAAATCCAATATCCTTGTACGTACTAAAAATCTTGTACCGATATTTTGTGAACCTGGCACAAAGTTGTAATATTTCTTTATTTATGTTTTTGTAATATAGGTGTGAACCGTTTGACACCTATCCAAGAACTTATGATTTACTGCATGCTGCGAACCTGCTTTCTGTTGAGAAGAAAAGGTACCTTTTGTCTACTTCTCAACTGTTCTATCCTTTTCTGGGTTACTTTTTTGCGATTGTGTTGATAAAATGAAAAAAAAGTTTGTGTATTGGAAGTATGTCAGGTTGACTCAGGGTGGCTTCACCATTTTTACCTCTTTTTCTGTTCTTTCGTTTGTTTTAATCTGATGTTCGTAGGAGTAGTAACTACACTTCGCTACTCAAGATACTATTTCTCTCGAGCAAAGTAAAGTAGTTTGAATATTGGATGTGTTACTTATTCTTCACTGCCATAGTAATCTACTCTGCTTATTCCTTAGTAATTTGCATCTGAACATTTGTCCATCTAGAAATAAGTTATGTTTGTATTTTTATTCTTCATGTAGAGCTATTATGACTTCATCAATGCATATTGCATAAAAGAAACTTGTACAAGTTTACGTTGTTATCTCTGAGTGCTTTTGACGGGATTCTTTACTATTGTTGCATTTGTCTTTTATCAGATGCAATGTGTCATCAATTATGCTTGAGATGGATCGGATACTAAGACCTGGTGGACGGGCATACATCCGTGATACTCTTGCCATAATGGATGAGCTTATTGAGATTGGTAATGCCATTGGCTGGCATGTGACATTGCGAGACACGTCTGAGGGTCCTCATGCAAGTTATAGGGTCTTGGTTTGTGATAAGCGCCTTCGCGGTTAATGCAAATCCCACTCTTTTATATCTCTTTCTGCAACTGCAATGGGGAAATCAACAGAATAGGGCCACACTGATTTTAGACAAATAGGATGATGAGGCAAGTGTAAATATCACTTGTTTTTGTCTGTTGATTCTTGACATCCAATCGTCAGAGCAGCTGAATACGTATAGTGTGCACATCATGTAACATGTTTATAAAATTCAATATATTTGTATATCAGTTTTTAGGACGAACATCACTCAAATTTTAACTTAAATGGTCTTTCTCTGTCACTCACCATTCCACTCCTAGATCCGTTGATTGTATTTTAACTTTAAGAAACTTTCTATGAAAATAAGCATGGATAATCATAATCCATGAGTTGTTATTCAGTTTGCTGTAACCAATTGTAATTTGTTTCATAGTACATGTTTGAACCATAGCCTATACATTTAGTATCTCTCTTTTATTTCTTTCTCGGATGAGTAAGCTAGACTTAAGTTCTATTCAAGGACATAATATAAGTGGTGTTGAAAGTTATACAATTTTTTTCACTAAAATTACATGTAACTTTCTAAACAATTTTCATTTTAATTTTCAAAACTTTTCAAATCGAAATGACTATAATTTGTTAACTAATCAATTTTACTTTACGTAGTTATTTTTCTTTAAAATATAGAAATAATTATTTAGTTTTAATATTTCAATTAACAGTATATTTAAACTTTACATGTCAAAGTTGTTATAAATATATACAAGATAATAAGTTGATACAAATATTATATAATCTACTATTTATATATGTATATATATTGTATTTAGTATATAGTTCATTATTTGCCATTTTTAGCTTGAAATAACGTGTTTTTAAATAAAAGTAATTTTTAATTTGTGTTTGTGAATAGCTTTTGAATTCGGATTATTTACGCAATTAATGACTGAATAAAGATTATTTAATTATATGTATATCAATATTAAAAATAAAAAATAATAAACAGATTATTTTTCAAATAAGAATATATTTTTATTGATAAAATCTCTTCTTTACTTGTCCGCGCACGCAGCTACAGCTTTTCAAAATATCTATCTATTCACAGTTCCTAGCAGCAACGCTCGCCGCTTTCTTCTTCTTCTTCTTCTTCTTCTTCTTCTCGCAGGCAACAAAGAGAAAAACCATCTTATATATTATGGTACACTCCCTTTTCTAATACTTCATTTCTTCTATACCCTCTATTTTCATTTTCTTTTTACATTTTTTTTTAGTTTTATCCATATGTCTGCGTATAGCAGTTGAAGTGAATGGGTGAGGGATGCGACCCTGTTGTTTTTTGTGATTGCATTACTTCCTTTCTTTTATATTTGTTGGTTAATTTTGCAAAAAAATTATACTTTTGTGGCTTCCGTAATGATTATCGTTTTTGAACTTTGAAACAGTGAATTATTGTTGATGTTGTTGGATGATTCTAGTTTGAAACACTAATTTGTTTTGATATTGTTTTAGTTGGTGGTGGTGGTGGGTGGCTTTTGAGATGGATCTCAGGCATTTTAGAAGTGAATTCTTGCCCACAACACTCAACCCATCTTCAACTTACCTTCAATTTTCTCCTCTTAGGCCTTTCCACAAAACCCCAAACCTAAAATTCCAATCACACAAACGCTTTTCTGTTGTCTCATTTTCTCAAATCCCTAAACCAAATAGTGAATCCTCAATTTTGGGGCGGAATTCACCTGGCACGAGAAGGGACCTGAGGTCTTATGCTGGTCGTAGCAAGAAGTATGGTGCTGATGGCACCTCTGGTGGTCGAATTGAAGGCGCTGCAGAGTTACGGAGTCGGTGGAGGCGTAGTAATAAGGCAAGAACCAAGAAGTATGCTGAGTCGCTATTTTACCGGATAAAAAACCCTCATGGTGGTGGGAATTATCCTGATAACTTCACTGAGGATGAGCTCCAACAGATTGGCCTCGGGTATGATCGAATGGTCCGGTTCATGGATAAGGATGACCCAAATTTGCGTCATCCTTATGATTGGTATAAGTATGGTCATTATGGACCCTACTCTTGGCGTGGAGTTGTTGTGGGCGATCCAGTTCGGGGACGGTTCACGGATGAGTGTGTGACACTAATCAGTGAAGTGAAGGACCATGAGGAGTGGGAGAAGATTGAACAAGCTGAAATGGCTGAAGATTATGGGGAAAAAGTGAAGCAGCTGGATCAAAGTAAATTAAGGTATTTTTGGGTATTTGTAAGGCACCCAAGGTGGAGACTTTCAGAGCTTCCGTGGCAGCAATGGACGCTAGTTTGTGAAGTAGTACTTGAAGCGGGTAAACAGAGATTAGATAAGTGGAATTTGATGGGTAGACTTGGGAACAAGGCTAGGTCAGCGATAGGGCAATGTGCTGCATGGATGAGACCTGATATTGTATACGTGAAGAAGCCAGTGTTCCAGTGTAGGTTTGAGCCTCAGGATAGCTTTTTCAAGCCAATAATTCCACAACTTAACCCTCAAACAGAACAGGATTTTCTTTTTGAGTTGGAGAACGATGATGGTAGTGTTGAGTTGTGTACTTACTATGGCGGATTGTGTAAGATTGTGAAGGTGAATCAAAAGGCATTTGTCGATGATGTGGTGAATGCATTTGAGAAATTGAGTGATGAGAAAAAGTCAAAATGTTTGGAGTTTCTGTTGAAAAACCATCCAGTGGAATTGTTACATCCATATACAAAAGAGTGGAAGGCTAAGTTGGAAGAGATGGAGCTGGGTTGTGATGCTCCTGATGAAGATGATGCTGTTGTTGATGATCCTGATGATACTGAGATTCTAGATTGGATTGAGGATGAAGGTAGCGATGACGATGCTAATGCTGTTGATGACGAGGAGGAGGAGGAAGAGGAGCTGAATGATGATGATGATGTTGATCCCTATGAAAACCAAGATCTAGTGATGGACATGGAAGAAGGTGAAGACGGGAATTTTGAGGCCGTGGAAGAGGATGCACTTGCAGAAGAGGATGAGACTGACTTTAATTGGAACGAGGAGTTTGAAAAAGCATTAAGTAGTGGAGAAGCAATGGAAAATCTGGCAAAGAAGGCTCTTGAAGCCAATAGGAAGCTAGATAAGAAGCAATCGGTGATGCACAAAGTAGAAGAAGAAACAGCACCCTCAGAAGATGGAGATGAAACTGCCTTGAGAGGCAAGCGAGCAAAGGTGAGTCCAGAAGAGTGGAAGTATATTGGGATTGGAAAATGGAGAAAAAGGATTAAGAGAAGCAGAATTCCTCCAGAGCTATTTTTGCGAGCGGTTGTTAGACCTTTCACTTACAGAAATCTTGTAAAAGAGATCGTTTTAACTAGGCACGCAATCTTGGATGGTGAAATTGGTGCACAAGGTTAAGACATTTTCCTTTTACGTGAAGGCCATATTGTTGTGTAGGAGTGATGTTGACAAGTCTTTAGATGGTTCAGCATTATTCAATTTCCATCATGTTGTTGAAGTTGAGGAAATAGAATAGACAGAATTTTTTAGTGAGTTTTCTTTATGCTTATCTAGTTGCTGAAAAGAATGAAGTATACATCTTACAGTATACAATATCAGTTTTGGACTACTTGAGAAACTACTATTTATTTATACAGCTGTTCCTGTGTACCGTTCCCCTTTACTGCCACTGCTTAATTTCTTTTTTTTGTTGTTTACTGCCATCCCATTGAATTTTGTAACAATGTCCTATCTATTTTACTTTATTTACTTTTCTCCACCTGTAACGATCTTTATTTATTTGTTATTATTATTATTGTTATTGTTATTTTGATCCTGATCTTGTTCCTTAATCTAAGGAAGGAGGAAGGGTTGCTTCAGCTTTGTTTGTGAATTAATTAGGTAAGGGACTTCTTCTCTAAAAATGGAGAAAGATTTTCTGGGTCTGAGCTTAAATGGAATCACTTCCTATGGTGAAGGAGGAGATGGTCGATGATAACTTGATAAGTAATGTGTAAACCTTTTTCCTCTTAAATTCTGATGTAGCCAAGTGATTAAATTGCTTAGCTGTTAAATGGGTCCATGAATGGTAATTGGCTGCCGGCTGTTTCTTCCTGCACCTCCATATCTTCTTCTCCCACCTCCATACACAACATGAAAATACATTTTTATCCTTCTTGTGTCACTCCCATAAAGTAGTTTCCAGATTATGTAATCCAAAAACTTATTTGGAAAAAGACTTTTGGATTACATAATTCGGAAGCTAAATAAGACTTCCGGATTATGTAATCCGAAAAGTAATCATGTATTTGAAAAAAAACTTTCGGATTATGTAATCCGGAAGCTAATTACAAATTTGAAAAATGACTTCTGGATAGGGGCATTTTTGGAATTTTGAAAATATATGGAGGTGAGAGAAGAAGATATGGAGGCGCAGGAAGAAACAGTCTTGGCTGCCATATAATTGGCCTGTCTGGATAGTCTATCAAAGTTCTTTCTACACCCAATCATTTTTCACCTGCACCCAACATAATTTTTTATTTCTGAAAATGCCCTTCATTCAAAATTCAAAATCTCATTCTGGATATAAAAAAATCCCCATAAAATTCGTTTCAGAAAAAAAAAATCCGGAAATGTTCAAGAAAACAAGATCCGTAATGTATAACCCTATTTATTTAAGGATATTTTCGTCTTTTCATACTTAAATTTGGTGCGGTGATTTAGTGCAGGAAGTAATTGTCCTATCAAAATTGACATTTTTTCTTTGGACAGATCTGGGCTTGAAATGTACTAGTTAAGGCTAATTCTTCCTACACCTGATCATTTTGAACTGACACCCATTGTAAACATGAAAAGACTAAACTGCTCTTAGTGAACTTGACATTAGGAGCACCACCGTCGTAGGCAAAGCAGGACCTCTGAGGCAGCGAATCTATTTATTCGGAGAAGACAAGGTAAGTGTTGCGAATCTATTTATTCAGAATTCATGTATGCCTACAGATATATTCATCTGGAACTCATCTGTGTCTACCGAATATATTTATCTGGAATTCAACTTTGGATACCGGATATATTTATCCAGAATTGATGGTTTGAGCTATAAATATTTTCATTCGTAACACATTTCATGCATTTTGAATATTTTCATCCGTAGCACATTCCATACCTTCCGGATATTTTTATCCATAGCACATTCCATGTCTTCCAGATATTTTCATCAGTAACACATTCACCATTCAATATTTTCAAAGGTTTTCAAAGGTGAAGAGACAAGAACATAATAGGATTTAAAAAAACGTCGGTGCCAGTCACAATTGATCGGTGTAGGAAGCAATTGCCACTAGTTAAATGTTCTGGCCCATAACCTTCCATTCTACTTGAAGAGATGATTTATGAGTTAAACATAGGCCATGCGTTGGCTGCAGTATGGTAGCAGATTCCAACTGTGTAAGTTGTAATTGGAGAAGAAAAAGGAAAACTTACCAATGATTAATCAACAACAAGCAGAGGTTGAGATGGAGTCTCCACTTTGTGTTTGACAAACTTCCAGAATCTGATGCTCCCAAGTAAAAAAAAGTCCAACCAAAGTTCATCAAATGTTTTCTTGTTTATTTATGTCCAATGTTGGACGAATGGTTTTTCAACTATTATTATTATTCTCCCACTTCCTCATTCCTTACAACATTATTATTCCTTATGGATAGAATATTTAGGAAATCACCAAAAGTGGAACATTCATGGTCAATCTCATCAACAAAAGCCACACAAGTTTTAAACGCCTGGTAACTTGCTATTGGAATATAATCATATCTAATACTTTTCCCCTCTTTAGAATTTCCTTTTAAATTTACAAGAATTTCAAAACGAAAATATATACATTCTCATGTTTGGTAGAAGATTATTACAAAAATTGTCAAAAAAAGTAAATTTTCTCTTTCAAGAATCGGGTATACAAAAGTATTTGATTTAGATCTTCACTATATAGTTTAATCCATACTTAATCCGTTTCAATACTTGTTTATATTAAATGCATTGAATTTAAATTATGAAGAAGAAGTTGAAATGCACAAGGGGTTTATTGCAATATATATTATTGTATACATAATTAATTTTTAGACTTTGACACACAAGTATATACATAGTGCACACACACACCACAGTTTCACCGTCAATAAACTGTGCATCACAACTTCGCATAAAATATCTGAAAAATTAGTAACGATAGGGTCCTCTATGACTATGATATATTAGTTTAGTTTACTTATGAGTTTTAACCTAGGAAATGCAAATGTTGAAAACCATCCAACCTAATTCAATCACTCAACTAAACCCATAAACATGTAACTAAGTTAAATGGATAATTAGTAAATTGAATGCAACTCTTTTATAATACCTTATGTCAAGGGACAGTTTCCTTGTCATTTTATCAAACAAATTCCTTCCTCAACCATGGAGTCATTGCATTTTAACCATGGAGTCTCTTTTGATAGAATTGGTCCACCCCTTTTTGCGATTTCAAATAATTATATTATCCTTGATTTTTAGAAACAGGCTGGACCCTATCTTGGATATTTTATGATTTATGATTGAACCATATCATGCAAATAACTTTTGATGAACACTCTTGTCTTCTTTCTAATAAAGAAAAAACAAAAAACTAAACTAACATGTTCGACATGGAGAACACAGTTGAGAGTTCATTCCAGCAATTTCTTCTAAAATTAGTTGTAATTTTTTCCAACATATTCACTTAACATCCGAATCCGAATCTGATGCTTCCAAGTGAAAAGTAAAAACAAAGTTTTGGTGGAATGCATTGTTGTTTATAATATTTTTGTTCTGTAATGCTGCTTAATTAATTTGGATGAAGGGTTTTTCAACTATTATTCCCCCACTAGTGCATTATTTCTTACAACATTATTCCTTATGAATAGTATATTTAAGCAATCATAGAAAGTAGAACATTCAAGGTCAATCTCAACATAAGAGCCGTGGAAACTTTTAGATATGTTGCCACATACTTGTCGAATAAAAACACATTTGAATAATCTTTTTTTACAATGTTTTTGTTAAAATAAAATAAATGAATTAATCTCTTTTATAAACTAAAATTGAGTGGTACACGTTCATTTTTTTTTCTTCTAACTTTTAAGCTAATAAAGCTTAATATTTTGTCCTGAAAAAACTTTAACAATAGAGTTTTATGATTAAAATTTCCCATACAAGTTAAAAACTAATCTAAACTGAGTCCTAATGGTTTCTCTTTTCTTTTTTTTATTCCAGTGATTCTTCAGGTCAATGTTAGAGAAACGTGTGCACTTTCCATTGAATTAGAACATAAGGGTGCTATCTCTTTTCTGTTTTTTCTTTTCCTCTTCTGAAAGGGTGCCTAACTCTTGTAAATTTCTTTCATAAAATTAAATATTGCCACCCCTTTTTTCTCCATTTTGGCCACTTGGTTGGGACACTCTTGGTATTTGATTCTGTGTGCAAGGGTTTGGTTTGGATAGGATAATATTATTACATCTGATATCTTATCCAATTCTGCATATGCCAAAGGAGGAATGGGAATGTGGTTTATTCATACCCTTAGCTTACCTTCTGCTTCATGTTTCAACCTTATCCTCACACCAAACGTTATTATGAAGCTAGAATTACACTGTTGAACAGGCAAAAACCAAGAGATAAATGTGAATTATTGAATAAGTTCTAAGTCAAGAAAGGACAAAATAACTGTATATGTTTGCATATTTAGGAAGATGGTGTCTAGAAAGTGGAGTGAAGGAATGAGATAAATTAAAAATTGCAGGTCCAAAAACTGGAGTGGTGGCATATTGTTGAACCATGAAAGTGGGGATTGACTAATGAAATCATGGCTTTAAAATAGGCATGATGAGAATTGAGAACATTTTGGGTGGCAATCTACTTATCAAATCATGTCTGATTTTATTTTGTGCTCACCTTTCATGGTGCTTTAACGTTCAATTTCACTGGTAGTGGTTGAGTTTGAAGGTCACAGCCACCATTTCAGGATGTCATGTGTGATTATTCTCTTGTCCTTTACTGTAAACAAATCCTCATCATTTCCAGACTAGGTAAGCTAAGAGGGCTTACAAAACACATTAGTTCTTGTATATTTATTTATTTAAGCTCAAATTCAACTTTCTGCAGGAATTAATATTCTTCGATTTTATTTTCTAGATCTGTTAAATTCTTGCATGTTTTGCGTATTTAAATAATTTATTGTTTTATCGCTTCTTGGATCTTGATTTTGGATTGGGTTAATTTGTTTCTCTTGTAAAAGCAAAAGAAGAATGTGAAGAACAGTGAACAATGTCTTGTACATGAATACTCTTAAGCCTAGAATTTGTTAAAAATGGATTCTTGTGAGTTAAAATTTGCATTGAAGATGGTATAAGAAAACAATTTTAAACATTCCCTTTATTAATCTTTATTAATGTGATAGTTAATTTCTTAAGCAATTTTGATTGATTCTGTTTCACGCCAACATGAAATGAAACTCCCCTATACAAACAACTGGTAAAATGAAATATAGTAAAGAGAAACAACAAATAGATGCAATCTAGTAATTTCAATTTCAATTTCAATTTCAAAACTATAGCAGCCACTTTAAAATTTCCCATAATTTGGTGATGGATTTATCCAAAATTACAATTTTGACCCTCCCCTTGATTTAAAATACTTAGTACTATGTAATTACAATCACATGGAGTCACGGAATGTGCGCCACGTAACACCTTCATCTTCTTCCCTTTTTGTCGTCTACAACAAAAATCCAAAAGGAATGAAGGTTTGCATTTTAGGTTTGGGGCGGTTGATTACAACAACATTCAATTAATTATTATTAATTCCTTTTATTATTGTTCACGATCATCTCTCCTCAAATCAACCACCACCACGCTCACATTGTCGGAACTGTGCCTCACCAACGCCAACTTAGTCAGCAGAATGGAGGCGTCGGAGCACGCCTTGTCGGAACACTCAACCGCCAACTCTCTCCCCGGAGACGCCGCCTTCTGCCCGTTCAGACACATCCGCGCCACCTTACACGCGGTGTCGTTTTGCACCGTGTCCCAAAGCCCGTCACTCCCTAGTATCAAACACTCATCCTCCTCACTCCGCTCCGTTACCGTTACCTCCGGTTCTGAAATTACATACGGCTTCAGATAGTTGTCCCCTGCACAACACAACACAATACAAGGTTCGTTAATAATTCAGAACCAACCCTCTCCACTGTGCTATAATGCGCAGCGCGTGTATTTTCAAATACAATAGTAACCGCAGAGAAAGAAAAGTTTTTTAATTTGTACCTATGGCTCTTGACATGGCCAAGACCCCAAGCACTCTAGGCCCGTCCCAATATATCACGCGCCCACCAGCATCTTCGATCCGAAGCAACTCGTCGGGTCGATCCGGCTGTTCAAAACGAATACCAAACCCGAAAAGGTTTGATTGTTAGTTCAAGTGCTCAACACAAAACCAAACTTTTCCCTTTCCCCTCCACTAACCTAAAGGATTCACGCGTGTCAAGAACGCGCCACCCATATCAATTCAGATCCCAAACCCATAAACTCTAAATTAATATTATTATTATTATTACCTTGTGATCGTCCGAGAGTGGGACGGGTGCGCGGTTACGGCAGAGCACGGCGCGCGAGTCGCCGCAGTTGGCCACGATTATCTTTTCCGGCGTGACTATGGCGACGACCGCGGTGGAGCCAACGGCGTCGCAGCGCGGGGTCTGAAGCTCGCACCTGCACGTGCGTGTCTCGTTGGTTCTGCTCCAACTTTGGACCTCTTGGTCCATTCGAGCAAAACTCTTCTTCATCATCGATTCCCATTCCAAATTCTCTTTCGCTTTTTGAATCTCCTCCTTCACTATCTCGTGTAACCTCTCCTTGCACATACTCGCCACCTGTACAGAACAACACAGTAACTTGTTAACAAACCAGATCCGAGACAGATAACGTTTTATAGTTTAATTTGTACAAGTTTAGTTTATTTACGTGTGAGCATCCGTGGCCGTCAAAAACAGCGAAGAAATGAAAGCCTTTCTGATCTTCATCGCGATTTTCAAGACAGAACGAAGGATGCACTGAAACAGCGTCTTCCATGTCCCTCCTCCGGCCACAAACCGAGGTTACCCCATACCTCGGACTCTCCTCCTCGACCACAACAATTGTCGAGTCCAACGTAGGAACCTTCGAACTATTCGGAAGCGAGACAGCCTCGACTCGCTTCGATTCAGAACTCTGAACCGCGTTTTGACACTCCCGCGGCGGAGAAGCACGCTGATCTAACTTCTGGCGCTTCCGAGGGTTCTCCGGCGCCGGGATTGCCACGCCGGCGATGTATTTCAAAGGCAGTTGGTCCAAACTTCGGCGAGAGAAAGGGCGCGAGGTGGGTTTGGTCGGAGAAGCAGTCTCTCCGGCCTCTCCAACAACGCCGCAACAAATTCCTGCCATCCAAAAGCTCTAATCGAAACCGTGTAATTGCTTTCACCAGCGAATTCTTCTTAGACTCTTGAGAGGAAAAGAGGGAAAATTAGAAGCAAGTGCAGAACGCTATTATTGCAGTGCTAAGATATGATAAACGAAACGCACGTTCAATCGAGATTGGTTTGGGGTGAGAAGTTTTTGTAGAGGGGGAAGAGCAACCGGGCAGGCACGTGGGGCCACACAGCTGCCCGTCACCGTCACGGGCATCACCCGACACGTACAGTTGGAATGACGTCGAACCATTTAATACCCACATGCAATCCAAACCCTTCATCGGATCGTCCCTTCCCTCTGATTCCTACACGTGGTCCTGTACTTTGTGCTTCTACACGTGGACCAATCACAACACTCCACGCTAGGACCAAACATGTTCCTTTTCTGACACGCATATGGTCCTTTACCCCTCTCTCTCTCTCTCTCACCCGCTCAAATCTTCTCTCCTTCGAGTTTTTTTTCTCTCTTTTAGGTGTCACCCCTGATGCTGCTACCACGTGGCCACATCCTACAGTATGAGATTCTTCTCTGATTCTCATCTCCCATCGTTCACGCCTCTCACCAAACCCTCCATTCTTTTATTCATGCTTTTTCTTTTCTCTTTTAATTCAATTTCCTTTTCATTATGATACAAATACAAAATATCTCTCTACATTTTCAGTCATAACTTTTGTTTTAAAAGTACCAGTCTCATCTCATAAGCATTAATGCCCCTCTAAAACTATTGATATTTTTTTACAGAACATTGGTAAATAAGTTATGAATTGAAAATTAAAATATAAAATGTATTTATTCCTCTTTTCAACACATCAAAATATCTTTATTTTTTTTATAAATCTATTATTTGTAACTAGCAGACACCTTATCACCTTAAGCTCTTAATTTGATATATTTTTAATAATTTTATTATTATGCATTGAACATATATTAATTTTTAAAAAGGAGATATAAAAGAAAAAATATAAAGTTTGTAACCATTACATGATTTTCTAGAAAAATTACATTACAGCTACATATACTAATATATATAAGTAAAATTATAAGATGTTACGATTATTTTATTTTTAACAAGACTTTTGTAGTTTTAAAAACATCTTAAAAAATGTACAAAAAAAATCTACCGAATTTTTATTATTAAGTTTTTGAAAATCAGTTTTTTTGCGTAATGTTCTTATCAATGAGACATTTATGTTCCTTATTTTTATTTTTTATTTTTTGGTTTTTGTTTTTGTTTGTTGAAGAGAAAAACATATTGGAAGAGAATAAAACAAAATAAAACGTGGGAAAAAAATAAAAATTATCTTTCTTTTCATTATATAAAAAAGTGAATGATTAATGGATTTTGATTGAGAGAATTAAGCATGATATTAAAATGATGAAAATGATAAAATTTTGTTGAAATTGGTGTAAAAAGTTGAGGAGTTAAAGGTGGTGAATGTGTGATACGTGGGTTGGTGTTGCTTCCAATTGTTGGATGAAAAGGTTGTAAGAATGAATGAAAATGATAACACGTGTAGGATTGCATGTGAAACATGATTGCCGCTTGCACCAATACCTTAACTTCCTCAAATTATTAAGAGGACGCGTGTCCAATGCTTAGCTGCATTCCTTCTACCTCTCCTCTCACACCTTCACAGGTAACTAAAAACTATGAAAATATTAATTAATATTTAATATATTTCCAAATCAGCATAAAATAAATATCACCATTTGTTTTTTACATTAAAGACTACAGATAATAGTACATGTTATTAAATAACTTAAGATATTTTAATTAAAAAACAATTTATGAGTGTGGACAACTCGAAAAGAAACTTATACAAACCGACCAACAAATTAATAAAAAAAGCATTCCATATAAGTACGGTAGTAGTGTACAATACATTTACAAATACACATTTCTATATGTATTTCTTAGCAATATTATAAAGAAAAATATTTTTAAGATTATATTTAACCCTCTAATTCAACTTTTTTTTTGTTTTTCTACACAAAACAATGTTTGATTTTATTAGTAGTGTTCAGTACATAACTTTTTTAAACTTTTGATATTTCTTGTAACTTTTTTTTATTTATGTTTTAAAATATTTATTAATCTTTTACTATTTTATAAGGTAAATTTCTATTATATTTCTTCTTTCATTCACTATATAGGGTTTTTTATTTATAATTTTTTCACAAAAGATACATTTTTCTTATTTTTACCTCTTTATCACATGAAATATAATAAGTTCATTATATTTCTATCACTTTATACATATATTATGCATATTTTTAGTATTAACATCTCCTTGGGTGCTTTTAGAATTTGCAAATTAATGTCAGTTTGTGCCGTCTATTTGAAAAATTACGCAAAATAAAAAAAAATGTTTATTGAACATGATCGTTAGATGTATGACACGTGTCACAGATGTCAGCTTGTCCTCCAATCAAGGTGGAGAATATGTATACAGTTGTGATCCATAGATTCATTTGATAAACTCTGCACTCTCTTCAATAAACAATAAATATATGATATGATATTATAAAGAATGTGAATATATAATGTTTTAAAATAATGTGTTTGAACTCATTCATTTTTATAAGTGGAACCGTCAAAGGCCACATATTTTATTATTCCTGGTTGTTAGCGAACATAGTTTTATCGCATGATGAGTCATATAAGTGTGGCAAAGTGGTATAGCCTTTACTCAATATATTTATATATATATATGAAATGTTCTTTTATGTAAGATGATATTTTTTCCTACCAAGTATTAAAGTACCATATTTAGGTAGGTGGTTTCTTTTTTCACTTGCTATGTTTTTAGTTTGTATGAATATGGTTAAAATAGTTTTAGTCGTTAAAAAATAAATCAGTTTTCATAATTTTCAAAAGTTTGGGAAATTATTATTGTGGTGATGTGGGTTGTGAGTTATTGATAAGCTTGTTAGAGAAGTAAATGATAATAAATCTTTTGGAAGTTTTAAAATTTATGAAACTAAAATCAATAAAAAAAATTAAACACAAAAATCAATTTAAAGAATTTAATCTACTAAGCAAATTAAAATATCAATTTTAACAAGATAGTAAAGTAATGTGGAAAGTATTTAAATGAAAGGGGGACATTTTAAAAGAATATTTTTGAATTTTATGTTGGATTATCTATGGTATGATGTAAAACTATTTATATATTCATGACGTGAATAAATCTCTAATTTTTCAATTATTCTGTCGTGCAACAATACTCTTGTATCTTTTATTTTATTTTATTTTCACTCCAATAGTAGTTGCAGTGAGATTGTAGAGGCTTCAATATTGGTTGACTCACTTGCCTTCTTGGTTTCTATGTGATTGGTTTTGGAGATTGGATTGAGTTTTCATTTTTCATTTATTTTTTAAATTGATATTGTGTTTGTTAATGAGGACCTGAGTCATGTCAATGCATGAATGTCTTCCTTGAATTGAATTGTTATTGTTAGTTACTTCATATTGAATTGAATTGTTGGGTTATGTATCGTATGATAATTTTATGTTGGATTATGTATGGTATGGTGTAAATTTTTTTTTATATTCATGAGGTGAACCTCTCTAATTTTTCACTTATTCTCTCGTGAAACAATACTCTTGTATCTTCTATCTTTTATTTTATTTTCACTCCGATAGCAGTTGCAGTGAGATTGTAGAGGCTTTAATATTGGTTGACTCACTTGCCTTCTTGGCTCCTATGTGATTAGTTTTGGACACCCGATTGGATTGAATTTTCATTTTTCATTGATTTTAATGGTCTAAACTTTTCATTTATTTTTTAAATTGATATTGTGTTTGTTAATGAGGATCTTAATCACGTCAATGCATGAATGTCTTCCTTGAATTGAATTGTTGTTGGTTACTTCATATTGAAATCGTGTTATGTTATTTGGATATATAAATTTATAATTTTAAATATTGAAATTAATTATTAAATTTTATTTATTAGTATATATAAATTTTTATTAAATTTTTAAAATTGAAATTAAAAACTTATGAATAGAAAAAATTATAGGAACTAATTAATTATTTTAGTCCCTCTAAGTGACTTAATTATAACGTCACTAGTTTCTCTATAATTTTACAGATCAAATTAGAGGTAATTTATATTATATATTTTAGGAAAATTATATGGAAAGTTTAAATTGATCATAGAAGTAAGTTGTATTGTAATATGTTTAGGTGATGTTGTATGTTTCAATTATACTAACTTTATTTACATTAAGTATTATTGATGCACACATTGAGCGAACCTTAGTTTCCTATTGAGATTAAGTGCAAATGGTTAAACATTAATCATTTGTATTAAATATTGAATTGTTCAATTAGGTAGTTTGAGAAAAATATTTTTTATAATTTGTTAATACATACACATTGTAAGTATATGCTTAAGTTTGATAAAATTTCGGTTCAAACCATTTTGTGTTTTACTCCAAGTGCATACTTAATTGTGGTGATTTGTCACCACTTTCATTTCGTATTTCGTGTATTTCAAAGATTAATACGGAATGCAACAAAATTATTTATCAAATTTATATTATAGATTATGTTTGTACGTGTTAAAATTAGGATGAAGAAAAAAAATCCAAATGTAGGACCTCACCTTTAATTAGAAAAACTGATAATTTCATATTGCACGGTTGATGATGATGTATTTTGTAACATACGTAGTAATAAAGCAAAGTTGGATGAATGCACATCATGTTAATGAAAAGTATGAAAATGGAGTTGATGATTTCTAGCAGTTTCCTCACCAAAATGGACAACTTATCAATGAGACATATTATTATCCTTGCGTTTGCGTTTGTTGTCTAAATCAAAGTACATTAGGATTTGGTGAAAATATGTGACCATGTGTTCTTCTGTATAGTGAAAGTTGTACAATATGGACTTGATATAAAGAACTATTACACAATCATATTATGTTAGGAACAACAGAAAATTATGAATAAGGGATGAACAATAATTTAGAAGACATGATAACATGATGTTAGTGAAGAAAATTTTGTAAGAGCTCATGTGTATGATTCTTTAAAGTCTGATTTAGAACAACAAGTGTGCCTAACATGCACTAACTTTACACATGTCAACAACTTTAAAATTGTTTAGTTTAAAAGTAAGAAATGGATGAACTAATATAAATTTCACCGAAATGCTAGACTTGTTGAAGGAGATACTTCTAGAATAAAACATGTTATCAATAGTAACTATGAGATGAAGAAGATATTATGTCCAATTTAGAGTACAAAAAGTTACATACATGGCCAAATGATTGTGTATTGTACAAAGATGAGTTTGTTGCATTGAAGTGAATTATCACTATTTAAAAAGAAAGTTGATAGAAGTAGTGGTGAGTAAGAAATAGAGGGTCTCCCTACTAAGGTATTTTGGTACTTATCAATAATATCTATGTTTAAATTATTGTTTGTTATTAAAGACGATGCAAAGACCGTGACATGACATGCAAATGGAAGAAAATATGACAATGTTCTTTGATATCCAACTGATTCTTCACAATGGAAAAATATTGATGAAGCATTTTCAAAATTTGGTGCAGAGCCAAGAAACTAGAGACTTGAACTTGCTACAAATGTTGTATATACTAATTATTTTATTTTCAATATGTATAAAATTAACTTTGTCACTTTTTTTCTCATTTTAGCCTCCTAGACAAAGATAACATATCTAAACATACAATAACTTTTTACCTTTATCATGACAACATAATCATATGAGTGAAATATTTCATATACTTAATGATCAAATTCGTTCTCCCACAATAAAATCTAAAAGCGAGAAAACATTGAACTACTTCTATTCTCCAACATAGACAATATAGTTTTATTTTATTATTTATAAAAAATTTAGATTAAAAAACATAATTTTGTATAAATTTTTTTAATTGAAATGTTTAATTATTTATTTATTTCATATTTTTATTTGAATACAAAACTTTAATAACAGAAAATATAAAACTTATGTTGGATGATGCACTTTCCGACATAAATTTTATACTTTCTAAATTTATTTTTTATTATAACTTTACGTTAAATTGTGTTATGATATGATGTAAAATAGAAATATTTACATAAAAGACTCAGTCTAATGTAAAATTAGGTTGTCACCGTGTCCATAATGCACTATGAAAATTAAAATCCTTTAATGTATAAATAAAAAATATATTGATAAAGTATTAAAATTATACTATTCATAAAATAGATAATATTCATAGAAATAATATGTATACAGATATTAAAAATAAAATTCTTATATAAATTTGACTTGAGAAACAAGAATCAATATATATGATAAAAAGGATTTCAATATCAATTTAATAAAAGTTTTGTAGATTACTCGAAAAGTAAAGTTTGCAAAGACTCGAAAGGTAAATACCAAAGAAAATATAAATAGTAAATTGCACTGATTTTTTTTGAAAATTTCTGAAGTTAATAAAAATATATATAAAAATCTCCAATTTATTTTTAAAAATTAAATTTTTTTATATTACAATATATTTTTTTAAGTTTAAAAAAACATTACACTTAAGAGAGTTCATCATAATGGTAAAAAAAATAGAAGTATAAATATAATTTGATAATTCACCAAATATTATCCTAATATTGAAATGTGCTCTCCGCTCTTTTTAACTCTTTTTCCAAAAAGTTTTTTTAATTAATAAATATAATAATTTTTTATTATTATAAAGAAATAGTTTACAATAGTCTATTTGTGAATATAAATCTCATATCATAAATCAGTTTTATAAGGTTAAATTACATTAATGTTCGCTGACACTAAGAGTTTGTTGAGCTTATCATGTTATTTATTGTTGGATCACCTATAAATATATAGTCTCACGCAGTTGAATATCTTAATTTGAAGAGTGTATTGGAGATCATACCTAGAGATAAAAACATTTTATAATATATAAGTGTGTGTAACCTTACCTTATAAACTGATTCTATAATATTGAGTTTTTAATATTTTATTTCTTTCTCAACCCTCCCTATAAATATATTTAAATGATTTAAATATTAAAGAACACCTAAGATTATAATTAAAAAATAATTAATATTGTATAAATTTTGTAAATAAAAAAAACAAAAGGAGTAAAAGAAGTGCATGCCAATAATTGATAAGTTAAATCCATCCATACTCATCTACTTAAAATTTTATGCTTTAAAACTCTCGACATAAAAAGATTTTGTTGGATTCTTAAATTACTTATTTAAATTTTTTGTTTTTGTTTTATCTACAATGAATCATAGTAAAAATATTCAAAACATGATAAAAAATATCTTAAATAAGATTATGAGTTGTAAAAATAAAAATAAAAAAATTGACAAAGACTATATTTATATTAAAATATGATTAAAAATATATATTTTAAAAATAATATGCAAAACAAAACCCAAACGTGCTTTTATTGCATAGACAGTGGTTTTTGAATTCCAGAATGGTATAAAGTTTGGTTTGGTGTGATGTATGTATGGGCAACACTTCACTGCAATTTCCGAGATATACCCTTCTTTCGTTATTTATTTTTCTTTTATTGAAGTGCTTATTGTGTCATTTTATTATTTATGGCCCACATTATTAATAGGAACACCATCTAAGCCCATTAATGCAATGTTCAATCACTTGGCCCAGAAAAAAAACAACTTCAAGACATTCAAAGCCAAATGCACCTACTACGTTCATGCAACACCAAAAACCAATCACAAAAAATATTTCAATTCAGGTTATTTTATAATCTATAAAAAAATAAAAGGAGTTTTACTCTTTTTTTCTTTTCTTGTATAATTTTGAAATGAGTTACACCTTAGAAAATTTAAACTTAATTTTACTTAAACCAACAATAACATAACATGAGATTGTAACTTTAGTAAAAAAATTCTTTAATACTTCCTTTAATATTTTTTTCATTTAGTTTATTCAAATAAACTTAACTAAGAACATAACTCAAAAAAAGTTGCATCTCTACTAGTGTAACTTATTTCACTGGGTAAAATAACAAGATTATATTAATAACAACCAGAATTGTGTTTTAAATTATCAAACTACTTAACAAATCAGAATGACAAAAAAAACTACATATTTGAAAATTTAAAAGCTAGATATGAAAGTAAGAACACAAACAAAAATATAAAAAGTTGCAAAGTTCTATTTGAAATTAAAACCATTTTTCTCAATTAAAAATATTCTCACTAAAGAGTGAGTTAATGATTGTTTTGATTAATTTTGCTTATAATGAACTTGTAGATGCTTATGTGCGAATAATGACACTTTAAATAATCTTGTTCAAAGAGAATTTATGTTTGTTTTCACTTAAAATAATGTCATTAAATGAGTTTGTTTGAAGTAAACTTAGAAGCTTAAAGCTACAATTGTGTCACACATTAAGTAACAACACAAAACTATTTATAACTCTTTGTGACTTCTCTACCTTAAACCACATATATGTTATTACTTAAACCATATTTATATTCTGTGACACTCCGTGTGCAACAAATATTTTATTCATTACAAAAAAAAATATTATCTTTTGTTTATTTTGTGACGAATTTTTTATTCCATTACTAGTTAATTAAAAACCATAATGTAACTATTTTTACACCAATATTTTTAGAAACAATATATTTATTTGTTGGAAATCATAATAAGAAAAAAAAGTTTGACACAAATTATATACTCATTATAAAATTCATCACAAACAAATATATTTTTAATATTAATTATTGGATCAATAATAGGTGGATAAAATATTTTTAAGACAAGTTAACATAAAATGACTTTTTTACGTTATTTTGTTATATAACTAAGAACTATATAAAAATAATATTTAATATTTTAAAATGTTCTTACTATATTGAATGTTAATCTATTAATCTATTTTATTTTAATGGATTAAAACATGCTGTAATTTATTAAAATTGCCAATTTTAAATATATACTATACTTTTAAAACTTAATAAAATCAATCAATTTGTTTTTATCAAGATTAACGTTCATGTATGTGTGTCCACATTTTTTATTTTTATCATTACCATTTCCAAAGTCATAATATTACTATAACAATAAAAACGATTCAATATTGTATATTTATTAATAATTCTCAATTTAATGGAACGAATAAATAAAAGAAATGAAAGAATGATCAATTTGATAAAGAGATATAAAAAGCAAACTTGTCAGGAAGAAAGTTTGAGCAAACAACGGGTTATCATTGCATTCAAGTTACAAAGACTCAATCTTCTGTAATGCAGTGAACCTCTCCCCTGCCTCGTGTGCGAGAAAGATTGCATTAGAAATCATAGACTCAAAATTCTATTGGCTAATTTGGAGAAGCTTCGACGTGACATTTGTGATGAGAAGAATATGTGATCCGTGAAGAAGGATGTATTTGGAATGAATAAGAATAAGTTGTTTTGTTCCTCGTACACATTCGAAAATGGTCGTCCGCCAAATACGGTTGAAGGAGGTCACAGTCACAAATTGAGTCATCGGTGAAGAAACCGCGACTGTCATTCATTCAGTTTTTGCAAATAAAGAATAAGAAACCAAATTATAAGAATGAATAACAACTATGATTTTTAAGAGAGCTGAAGATATGAAAAAAAAAGTTTCACGTCATACAAAACGTTTAATAAACTGCTCAACATTCAAAATAAATTTAAAATTGGTAACTGTTTTTTACAAAATAATAGAATATTAGTTTTAAAAATAAAAAATAAAAACAGTTTCCAATTAATTATAAGAATAATTAGTTATTTATTAAATGTTTAAACAAATAATGAAATGACTGAAATGTCGTGTTATTGTCATTATGCATCTGGTTTTTATTTTTATCAATTATATATAGTTATGTTTAATAATAAAAATTAAATAAAAGATGTCAATTAAACAAAAATAACGTTTTTGTATTCGTACTTTTTTTTTTATCATTTATATATAATTATGTTTAATATTAAAAATTAAATAAAAGATGTGAACTAAACCAAATAATAAGAAGAGATAAAAAAAACTATAATTCTTAAGAGAGATGGATACATGAAAAAAAAAATTGTTCCATGTCGTAAGAACGTGAAACACGCCTAATAAACTGTTCCATATTTTTATTTATTCCACGTTTGATAAACTACTCCACCTTTAAAATTTAAAATTGATAATTACTTTTTACGATGACATGACAGTATATATATTTTTTTTTAAAAAAGCAGTTTTCAATTAATTATAAGAATAATTAGTTATTTAGTAAATATTTAAAAAATATGAAATGACTGAAATATCCAAAAAATCTCATTCATCTCTCTTTCAATTCAAAACCGCCTATCCATGTATACAAATGTTTTAGAAAAAATAAAAATAATGCAATGCCCATAATGATGAAATAAAATCAAATATTTAAATAAAAATAAAATAAAAAAATAATTGAGAGCAGGAGAATCTTCTTATATATAGATATAGAAGTATAAATAAAAAATATTATTCTAATACAGAGAATTGTTTGGTTAACGTAAAAACACTTTTAAAAGTTTTTTACTAAATCAATAGATTAAAATTAAAACTCTTAGACTCAGATAAAGATAATTATTGTTATTTAGATTTTACAAGTACATTTAGAAATTATTATTATTTTTCTTTCATAATTTTTGATTTATTTTTTATGTGCTTTTATTTCTTTTTCTATAAATTTTGAGTTATTCATTTTTTTTATCAAATTTCTACATTAATTGTGTTTTTTATATATACAATATATAACCGAAGCAAAAATGGAAAACATAAAATAAAAATCATATCAAAAATTTATTTGTATATCATCTATTAATCTATTTTAATAGATTAAAATATATTTTATTTTGTTAAAATTGTCAATTTGATGAACGTACTATAATTTTAAACTTAATAAAATCAATCCATATATTTTATAAAAATACAAAAATATTATTATGATATTCTAATATGGAGAATTGTTTGGTAACTTGAAAACCACTTAGAATTTTTTTACTAAATTAATAGATTCAAACTTTTAGATTCAAAAAAAAAATATCCACAATTGTTATTGTTTATTTTTTACAATCTTGTGTACATTCAAAATTATTATTATTTCTCTTTTATATTTTCAGATTTATATTTTATGTGATGTAATTTCTTTTTCTATAAATTTTGTGTTATTACTTTTTTATCAATTTTTCTACATTAATTACTTTTTATATATGATAATCGATGTAACAATGGAAAACGTAAAATAAATGCTTTGAAATTCAGAATGAAATTACTATATTTAAATTACAATTTACAAATCACCCGCGTAAAATTAAAAAGAACCTATAAGTAAACAGAAAAATACACAACATAAAAAAATAAAGACAAAAGTACAAAATTGATCAAACACCATATTCAAGTTTGCAAATCAATTAAAAACCGTTTCATCTTCTTAATAAATTTATAGACAAAAAGGAAGAGCACATACATCCAAGATTTTGGATTGATAAAAAAGAACTGAAAATATTATTTCTTTAGTAACAATGAGTGTTACACCATCATGATCAAATAATTAGAAAACTACCCTAATGAATAAGATAAATCATAGCAAAAATAATAACTTAATGATCCTAAATATATTTATTGATTGTCTACACTTGTATTTTGATGTGGTTGTGGTTGTGGGGAAGATTCATTCTTTTTGGAGCGAAATAAACAAAAGTAGACCAACAATAAGATGATAATGACAACAAATACAAATGTAATGTAATTAAGAAGTGTAAAACTTTTGAAAATATTAGATATATGAGAATGATGATCTTCCTCAGGAACATCACCATAATCTTGAAGAAGTCTACGATGATGCTCATTAACCAGGTCGGTAGCTGCAAAGATTGTTGTTGAGAACAAAAAAAGAATGCAAATACTCTTGATGAGTGACTTTGTCCACATCATTTTGTTGGAAGAGTTAATTTTGAAAAAAATGTAGAAAAATGTTTATGAAAGAGTTTGATGTGATGAAAAAAGGTTGCATATTCACTTTATTTATATATTAATTTCACAAAAAAGAAGTGAAGAGAAAATCAGTGTAATACATGCATATAATTCAATAATCATTATGAGAGGAAAGATTATTATTGTTCCATACTTGATTTTGTTCCCAATTACATTATAATATTTTAAATGAGAAATAAAATCATCACAACATATGTTACATTATTACATTATAGTAACAAAATTGTTATATAAACAAATTATCAATCAATTTTTTTTAAATTTTTTTTAAATGTGACTGAACTTGTTTATTTCTTTTCATAAAAACAAATAATTACCAAAATTATCTGGATTAATTAAATCATTATCTTATATTAATTTTTACTTTAAATTATAAAGCAATTATTTTGTTAAATTTTTTGAAATATATTTTATAATTACCATAATCAATTACCACGTGAATAAAATAATGTATTTATATATGATATATTTTTAGTTATTTTGAACAATCTAATTGATAGCATAATTACATACTTTTTATTTGGAAAGTTATAATTATGATATATTTTATTCAAATTTATAGTACATTTAAATTAAAATTTTCTAAAAATTTATTCTCATTATATATACTATTGCGCCATGTGCATCTGCTTTTTTATTTTTATTATTTATATATAGTTATGTCTAATATTAAAAATTAAATAAAAAATATCAATTAAATTAAATAATAAGATGAGATAAAAAGTATAATTTTTAAAAGAAATGAAGATATGAAAAGAAAATTATTTCACTTAGTAAGAATGTTTCTACGTCTAATAAACAGTTTCATGTTTAATCAACTGTTTCATTTTTGACAAATTACTCTACATTTACAAACAGTATATTAGTTTTTTTTTAAAAAGAAATAATTGAAATATCCCCTCTACCTCTCTTTTCAATTCAGAATCGCGCACGTATACAAAATATTTTAGAAAAAATAAAAAATAACACAATATTTATAATAATAAAATAAAATTAAATATTAATATAAAAAATAAAAGAAATTGAGAATGGAAAATCACCTGATAATAGAATATTTTTTTATTATGTTAATGAAGTTAAATTTATTTTATTACTTTAATTTATAAATATGCATTATTATATTTTGCTTGCGTACTTATTACTGTGTATATTTTGATATGAATTGGTTTAAATGAATTAATAGGATTAATATATATTATACATTTTCATACTATTTTATATCATATTAAAATTAATAATATTTTAAATAAAATAATTACCTATATTTTAAACAACAAATAAGTCGTTGTAAATATTTATTATTATTATTATTATTATTATTATTATTATCTATTGAAAACATTAGTATTTTTTTTAACTTATGTCATTTTATTTTAGATTTTTTTTTCCGAATTACTTACTTCATCTTTTCATTTTATATATATATATATATATATTGTCATTGATTTATTTTTATAGTCATATTTTAAACATAATACATATATGATTAAAACAGAATTTTCCTATAATTGAAAAAATACTATGTTATAAAAATATGGTTTCTTTTTTTAGAATTTAAAATTTATTTATGTTGTTTCTCTTACTATTTTTCATATATATATATATATATACACACGTTAAGAATTAAAGAAAATAAGTAAAATATATATACATATAAAATTATACAAATATACTAATAAATAAGTATAATGAATAAAATATTATTACCTTAACACTCATATAATTATTCTCTCACCATCCCTTTCTCTCTAAATATTTAGGTAAAACTAACAATTATAAAAGGCCTTTTTCCTTCTTACTAATATATTTCCAACCCGAATAGTTTTTTTCTTAATCTTTCGAGTTATTTATCTACTGTTGTTTTCTACCAGTTTTGTTTACACTTTGAGAGAAACTAAATTTATGTTCACAAGTTAAAATTAGTATATATATAATTTTATAAATATCATTTTATATAAATTCTATTATTATTTTTTAGTTTTCACTACTACGTAATTTAAAAATTTATATTTTTAGATTTTTTAATTTTTTTTATCCAAATAGATAAATAGCCCTTCTTGTACCTTTTCCTAACAAAATATTTCAGGCCACTTTTGTCTAATACAATCCATTTATTTATATATATATAATTATTTTAGAGAGAAAAAAAGCATTGAGAGTCCTGGTTATAGATTAGGAATAACAGCAGGTGGATGTAGGGAAAGTTCAATAGGCGTGGTGTTCGTTTCCACTTTGACTGATAAAAGTATGAATAAAAATGGTTTAATAAAAATAATACTGACAACCCTAAAATAAAAAAAATCAACTATCTTACAACAAACTTCACATATTTTTTTTATACATGTGAAAATATCATCATTCATGATTTAAATATAATTTTATACAATAAAATGAATATGTCTTGTTTTTTAAATTTCATTTTGTATTTCATCTTTTAAAAGTTAAAAAGTTGTTAGTTTTTTTAGTCTTTAAAAATTACCAGATATAATTTTAATATTTATAACTTACTTTAAATATATATTTCAAAATCTAAAATCATTATTTTTTATTCTTATTTATTTTTAATGTACAAAAATAATAGTTTCTTTTGCATGTTGGCTTTCAACACAAACATGTTTTTGGATTCTGTTGGTGTGGTCACAAGTTTAATGTTGTCAGCACTTTTGGACTTTTAATTGTTGCACTTTTGCAACTATGTATTTGTTGTGGTGCATATCTCGAACAGAGAGCAGATTGAAGTGTAATGCTTCCTAGACTTTGTTAAACTATTAAGAAAACTAAGTACTCTAAACAACTTGTGGTTTTGGTCTTTTTTATTAGTTGGTTTTGGTCTTTTTTATTAGTTGTTGTATCATTATGTGATGTTTTGGACTTTTAGTTAGGTTTTTATGTTTAAGTCATTTCATTTTCAGATTACAAAACATGTATATAAGGTTTTGAGATGATATGTTGTTAGGTTGTAATGAGTTCTGACTTGAAGACATCTAACCTCTTTTTTTTATATGAGTTGAAACATTCTTTAATTGTCACATTTTATTTAATATAATTAGTTTATTATAGATGAAAAAAAACAATGGAATTTTATATATATATATATATATAATTAGGTAGTTTGAATTTAACATTTACATTTTATCATAAACCTTCATTAAAATATGCTATGTAATATGTTGACTATAAGATCCTAAATTTTAAAAATAAAAATATATGTTTAAATATAATTGAACTAGTGTTGTAAGTTAAAAATATTAGATTACAAATAAAATTACAAAAAATGTAAGTTTCATAAAATCTTACAACTAAAACAAAACTTGAAGAAAAATCTTAAAAATAATATGAAAGAGTGAAATTAAAAAATAAGATGTGATATAAAGAAAGTGTTATAATTATAATAGCTTTAGGTGTCATTTGTGGAAGTTTGTTCAAGAACCAATGCTATTGGTTATATATTCATATGTCTGTTTAGTTGTTTTCACTGTCAAAAGAGTCCTAATATATAGACACACGTGCTACGTCTCTGCATTTGTCAGTTCTTCTCTACACTCTGAACCTGCTCTGCAACCACATTAATACTACTATTACACTCTCCTTAAGCCAAAAACATCAAAAATCTATAAACAACTTGTTAAAACAGTACCATCTCCATTCCAACAGTAAACCTAACACAGACTGCATGATTTAAAATCAGGTTTATAAAACATTTACTACAGTAAATATAGATTAAATTTAAAAATCAATTTAAATTATTCAAAATTATTTCACATATATTACAGATAAGATTATATGATATATAATTGAGAACAAACTACACTTTCTAATAAATGAATCTGTGAGTATAAATTATATTTAAAGTTATTTTTTAATAGAATTCTTTAAGTAGTTTGATACCATTACACAAATTTTTCATATTTTGTCATATTGTTATATAAATATTTTTTAAAATTCAAACCAGAATATGTTAGTCCAACAAGTCAGAATGTGTAACGACAGAGTAATAGTATAGAAGGAGAAGATGCTAGATGTGTTCTATTCATAACGCAAAAGGTCATTTCCTTTAACTGTTGAATGTTTTACAAATTTGAGGGGAGACTGCAAACAAGTGAGAGAGAAATAAGGATTTTCTGTAGCTAAAATGCATGGTATATTACACCTTGTTCTCGTTCAGGTATTAGGGTGCCGAGAACGATTGTTTAATGTGCCCGTCGGTCGGTTACTTCAACCTTCAATCTTCATCTTTTACTACTTTTTTTCTTTATTTGTCTCGTCTCGCACTTGCTCGTAAATTCGGTAGATAACAACGTACTTGATTCTTAGAATCTGTATTATTTATATTATTTTAATGAGTCTTTGTTGGTTGACCGGATTAGGAAATTAGTTTGTGTTTAGGATTGTGCTAAGTAATTTTTAATTATAAGTTAACCGTACTGACTTGGTCAACCCATGACTCGTCGCTATGGATCGGTCGATCACGCGCTACCTAAAAGCCTTTGTGATACACAAGTGAGCGATCAAATGATCTGTAATACTGACAGAGTCTAGGTGAACGTTCGACCGATCAACTTCAGTACACACCTCTTAATCCACCATTAACGAAGATATCTCACTCTTTTATCATATATTATATAACAAAATCTCTAGGTCTAATGATTGTAATGATCATATATAACAAAAATGCTCTAACCCTCTCCTTTGGTGTGTTTTGATCATTAGTGCATGAACCAATCTGCAATGAGAATGCATGTGAAGCTAGGTAGAAGAAGGTGAATTCCCCTGGTAACGTATACATCGATGCCTCTCTCTCTTTCTCTGACGTTGTTGTTTCTGTTCGCAGATCTAAGAATTAAATAAAACAGCATAGCCTGCACAAAGTCAAAGTATGGATGAAGTTTCCATTGAGAGAAGAAGTTGAAATGAAAAGCAGAGACTGTGACGTCGCCGTGTCTGTGTCATAATAAGGTGGCTACCACTGTTTTTGAGTTACTATAATTACAACACTCTCCATCTTCTAAAACCTATGCCAAATACGCACATTTTTAGCCTCCCAGGTCTACCTGCTTAATTCCTGTGAAAAATTATAATTAACACGATAATGGTAATAGAATATGTAAAAGTTCAAAAATATGATTATAAATCATGGTGAAAAAACATAAATATAACTCTCTTTTTTCATTATCTTTCTGTTTATTATTTCCTCTGTACCCTGTTTTCCCTCTACCATGCAAAAAGTTTAACAGCTGAGGCCAACATGTGGATAATACTTCCATGAGAAAAAACAAAGACATGTTAACAAGGCCTATGATGTGATCTTTGTCACTTGTGATTTTTACAACATTAATTATCTTGTACAACAATATATTCAATTTGAATCCGTGTGGTTAGTTGAGTTTTTGGACGCGTTAGGAAGAAAAAGTGGACTGAAGAGTCATGGAAACTATATGGGTTGTGATGAGGTGAATTAAGATTCTAATTCATTATTATTTATTAATTAACAATGCCAATGTTCAGGTGTTTTGATTGAAAGTGAATAGATACGAATAAAGTAGAAAAATAAATAGTTACATGTGTTCACGCCTCTGCATCACAGACTCACACGGTTATTGTCGTACACGGACACGAAGATACGTATAATCTCTAAAATATAGGTTACGGAGACACGAATCTGTATATTATATAATTATGAATTATATAAATTGACAATAAAGATTTATATGCACAAGTATGTCCCTGATTATTTTTTGGAGCAGAAAGATATTTTTCATGACTAGTTCAAAATGATTTGTTTCTTATTTTTATAATCATAATAAACATTTATACAATAAATTTGCGTTTTTAGAAAATTAATATATTTTTCCTTTTTAAAATTGTGTCAGAAGCGTACTAGAATTATCAGACATCCAACAAATACTTTTGAATTGGACACTTCACGGATACGTGTTCGACAAGTGTTATATGAGTTTCGGTTTCCGTTACGAGTATCCGACACCAGCACACCATTTAAGAGGAGTGTCCAAGTTTCATAGCTTCACACACACGATAAATAAACATAATGTATGTTACTAATTTTTTATTTTATTTATTTTAACGTTTTTATTGAAAATCCAAAAATTTATAAGTACACAATCTAATATTCTTTCTACTCTTATACTGTTTTTTTATTGACTTAGAAAGTCTCTTACAAATTTCTATATCAAACAACTCAACTTGTAGATTTAATAAATTTGAGAAGAATTACCTCAAATATTTCAGTATCGATGTTTCCATCTCATAGATAGACATGAGTTATCAATTATTGATTATTTTGTAGAGATTTTATGAGGGTTACCACTACTGTTAGTTATGTGGAATTTATGTACATGAAATGACTTCTAATTGTCAGTTATTGTCAGTTTCTTTCACCACTTCAATACCTTACACTTAATTTCTCCTTTCCCATTTCTGTTCAAACTTGCAGCTTTCTTTTTGCATACAATTTGTACGCCTAAACTGTAAACTATTGTGTGCACCAGAGACAACAAAATAAGATAATAATAAATAACATTAATAATTCCAATTTTTGTTTTTTTTTAATTCCTTTTGATTTGTGGGAAATTATAGTTGCGCAACAAACTTGTCCAATTTTAAAACAATACAAGTATAAAAGGAAATCAATTTATAAAAATATAAGATAAGTGATAAAAGCAACTATAATTTATCAAAAAGTTCTGTAATATTGTTCATCTTGTTTTTCTTCTCCCTTCACATAAACCACATTGACGTATAATTTGGAGTTCAAGTTCATATGTTCTTGAAATTTAGTATCTTCCTCATTTATCAGTTTACCTTCATTGAACAGCACACTGATCTCAGACTAACAAATAAAAAAACACTGTACATTGATGAAGGAAAAAAGAAAAAGAAAGATAAGTAACATGCAATAACAAGAGGTCATAGAATTAAACATTTGAAGGAAGTAAACGTTATCATTGAAGCAAAGAGAAGGTCCTCTTGCCTCTTTGTTCTTCTAGCAACAAAAAATGGAGGATCGAAAGAAGTGGCTAGGGGAAGGGTTACAAAGCAACACCGAGACTTGAAATATAATTAACTTCAAAACTTGTGTTTTTGTTCTATAAATTAACAAGTAACTACTTAACTTTGTGCTGTTTCCCTAGCCTGAGTTCAAGATCCAAGTCTTCGATTCCATGATGAAGTCCAAGTGAGATTTCCAGAGGTTGAAAAGCCAGGCCTTCGTCCTTTGAACATGGTCTGAGGAAAAGAGGAAGAGAAGAAATGGTATTTTTTAGTCTCTTGCAACTGATTTTGGGTGTGTCCCAACAAGGAACGATTGGTGATGAATTTTGGCCAAACATAGAAGTCAGACCCACAGACAAACTTGTTTCAACAAAATCACTGCATCCCAAGGCTTTAAAACTGTACTCCTTTGCTTTGACCACCCTTTCTTGTTCTGATTTAGGAGACCCCATTTGTCCCAAGATAACACAGTTTTGTTGTGTGGATATACATGAGAGTGATCTGGTTGTTGAAATTGTAGTTGCTTGGCTAGAGTAGTTATGAGGATGAGTAAGACCACAATTTAACTGGGTGGAGATCAGTGGTGCAGAAAAATGATGATTATTACCTAATGAGGATTTGATGGTGACATCATTTTGGTGATGGTAATGATGAGAAAAGGGTTCATAATTGTGATGAGCTCTGAGGTTTTGTTTGAGCCTAGCCCTGTCCCTTCTGTGGATATTCATGTGACCCCCAAGTGCTTGAGCAGACCTGAACTCTCTCTTACAAAAGGTGCAAGAGTAAGATCTTGGAGGCCACATGCTCCAACCAAGACTCCTCCTAGTTGCGTCTTCAGCAAAAGCCCTTTCTTCCCAATTGTTCTTCCTGACATCTCCAATAATTGGTGCTTTATGTGGCTGTGAATTCATGATTTGTTCTCTCCTCACATGCATCCAGTACTGATAGTGAGACCCCATGATATCACATGCAAAGAACAAGTGCTGAATTGAAGCTGAGAAAAATATGATAATGGCTAGGTTCTAAAGGGAAGAATTAAGCCATGAAAATAGCAAAGGAGTGAAGTGAACTACACAGATGTTAAAGTGTGCATGTCCCTCCAAAGATAATTGAAAGCAACTAAGGACTCTATGACCCAAAAGAAAAGGACTAGCTGTAGAGGTTCTGAATCTCTTTAGCTTTTCTAGCACTGCTCTTTTTTTTTCAATGATTTTATTTATGACTATTTTTAAAAAAAAATTGACTAATCATTTTCGTAAGCTTTTTCATTTATAAAATTCAAATTCAACATTTTAATGTAAATGCTATTGTTACGAGACATTTTTTAGTTTCTATCCAGTTTTTTCTAAGTTAATGACAGTTAAATAGTATATATTACTAAGTAATTTATAAGATAAAGTTTGAAATATGAGTAATTTGAAGAATATGGTTATAAAGATAAAATATAATTTACAGATAAACTGTAAAGACAAAATAGAATATCAAAATATACCCAAAATGGGTCTCTTTGTGTTTCACAGGGATGAAGGAGACACCGGTGATGATACTGAAGTGGATCCTAGAAGCTTCCATCAACCTACATGATGTGGTAATAGTGTTGAAATAAGAAACTCGAACACTCCTCTTAAATGACATGACGTGTCTGTTTCAGACACATATAACGATACTTGTAGGATATTTATCGGTTAAGTGCCCAATTCAAAAAATATTTGTTGTATTACTAACAATTCTAATACGGGTCTAACAAATTTTTTGAAAAGACAAATACATTAATTTTCTAAAAACTCAAATTTATTGTATAAATTTTTATTATGATTATAAAAATAAGAAACGAATTCTTTTGAACCAATCATGAAAAACATTTTTATGCACATAAATATTTATTGTCAATCTATATAATTTATAATTATATAATATATAAATCCGTATCTCCGTATCTTACATTTTAGAGATTATACATATCTTCATATCGTATCAGTGTCCGTTATACATATCTTCATATCGTATCAGTGTCCGTGTTAGAGGGTTTGTGGTAGATAGATAGGTGTTAACTAATGCCAATGTTATGCATACATGAGCAAGAAATAAAAAAAGTAGATATAATATGATATACAGAATTATAATTTTTATAATATAATAATCAAATAATGGATTGAAACTGACAGTAAGAATAGGTCATTTATAAGACTGAACCAGCACCCTAACCTATAGGATAGGCCCCTGTAACATTTTACCACTCCGAGCAAATTGATGTCTTAAAATGTTAAAAAGAATTACCTACCAGAATTTATATATTTTTCTCTTCTAATTAAAGGATTAAATTTAAATTTCTATTACCTGGCAGAGTTTTTTCCTTAGAAAAGAGGCTTTTTTTATATTTATTTTCTAGAATACTGGGGAAAAAACAAGAAAACTACCAAATTAAATTAGTTCATATAGCTGACAAATAAAAAAAAACTGCATTTCAAAGTGTTGATTTTCAAAGGTTAAAGTGTTTTCTTTGTATTATAAAATTTTATAGCTTAACTAAGAGTCAAAGATTTGATAATCTAAGACACAAATCTTTTGCATGTGTCCCTAGCTAGCTCATAATCTTATAGGTTTTCCCTCCCTTGTCACGTTAAGCTAGACTTCAAAGTTAGGAGTATTTAAAAATTATATTTTTTACTTTCTCCTTTTTTTTTTCACTCCTTTCAAACACACCTTTCATCTAGGGATGATTTTAAAAGTGTTTGAATAAAAATTAATGAAAACATGCTAAAATTATTAAGAAAAATTGCAGGATACCAATTTATATTTTTAGTAGAGAAGAAATGAAATTATTTTATGTAAAATTTGGTGTATTGGTTGGTAAGTTTAATGAATAAAAGGTTCAAAACTAAGAACTAAATCAAACGGTCTATTATATCTAAATAAAATGTAATCGGTGGGATAACATATGATAGATGGTCCAATAACAGTCTGATAGCGGATGGTCTGATAAGTCCAACAAATACTTGCTATGATAGACTCAAAAATCATATTACGAAGCGACTTTAAACCTTTTTTTTATTAACAAAGAATAAATAAATAAAAAAATGAAACACTTCAGGGCTGTCTCAACCCTTATACAAAACCCCAACACCAAGTTTCCTAGTATCCTGCCAACTGGGAAACCGACAGATAATGCACTATAGGTCAAAGATAAGATTCCAGACCGGAAACAAAGACCTACAAATACAGCGGACTTTAAACCTAACTCAACCTCATAAAATCGGCTCATGAGATTGAGGTTTGCACCCACTTATATACAATGAAATGTTTTCATCTCTAGTTGATGTCAGATCTCCAACAAAAAACATCACAATAAATTTATATAGTAAATTTTAACTACAAAATTGTAGAATAGATTTATAAATATTAACAAGAAAACTAAGTATAGTGTGTCTTTTTATGTGATACCTTTTTATTATAATTTTATTGCACAAATTTATTATTTTTAAAATTATTTAACAAGTTATAGTAAAAAAAATCATAAAAACCAATAACCCTAATTAAGATTAATATGAGAAAACCCTAGTTAGAAAACTTAGTTCTACATATGAAATAGAAATACTTTCTTACTTTCTATCGTTATACACATGAGTTCTTCCAATGGATTTCAGAATTTGAATGCTTAATATTCAGTGAGGGTTCTGAAAGACACTCTTTGAAGTATTACATTGAATTGGTCTTATCAATTAAATATATTACTCCCTAATTCTTGTATTTTTATGAGCAAGAATAAGCTTCTGATAAAGGAAGGATATGGCTGCGCACCATTTGTGATGACATAAAGGAATTAATGGAACTACTCGTGCATTTGTGTTAATGTTCCTGCACATTTGGAACTGAAAACCATTAAGATATCAACAATTAATTGAGATTCAAAAACCATCATAATTAAGGTCGTATAGTTTATGTGTAAATATTCTAAGTTATAATTGTTGTCTTCATTTTATGTGCACTTATTTTATTAATTTAATATCTTCAAATTAATGGAATTAGTGATTTTAAGAATTGAGTTTAAACTTAGTTTAAACTTAAGAATTGGTTATGATAGACTCTAATATTATATTAAAAAGTTTATTTAATTTATTCTTTTAAATTTGACTTGAAAGATGAAGTTTGTTTTCACTTATAATATTATAAACTTGACCAGATACGGATATATTCGCATGTAAACCTGAACACAGTTACATACAAATCTCAAATCCGTATGTAACAGTTACCTGTGACAGTTTTACATACAAATTTTTGTCTGTATATAACTATGTTTTACATACAAATTTATTGTCTTACATACGAATTTGAGCGGTATGTAATACCAAATTTTCTTGTAGTAATATTGTAAATTAGTTTTATCTCTAATCGATGTAAAATTGACAACATTAAAAATTAAAATTTTTAATGTTAACACTTTTGAAACCATTTTAAACATAATTTTAAAAATATTATATAATCAATAGTTTTTCAAATAACAATCTATCCTTGAATGACAATGTAAATAAAAAAAGGTTTAAATGTGTTTAAAATTTGTAATAATAAAATTGGGTTTAATTTTAGTTTTCGAAAATTCTTCTCTTTTCCTTCACATTTTTATAGTGTTTGTTTTTAATCACTATTATTAATAATTCTAATTAGTTTACCGCTGGCATGACTAATAAAATGAAGAATATTGATAGAATAATTAAATTAATAAAAGAAATACTTAAATGTGTTTTTTAAGTCTTTATAAATTATTATAATTGTTTTAGTCTTCGGGAAAATACTATCATTAATTATATTGTTTTAGTACATCATTTTATTATTATTGAAAATGAATTTTATCATTATGTGATTCTCAACCATTACTTTATGAGGAGTTAGTTTTGTTTGTTTTTTTCTAAATGAAAATTTGAACATAAAAAAACCATCAAAACCTTTTTGGTGACAATCACATTTTTCAATTTTGTTAAATTTGTATTAGTTTCCATAACATGCAGGGACAAATGAGATATCATGTGATAAGTTATGGCTTGCTCTGCAAAATCTAATTTTAACTTTCTATGAAGTTAATGTTTGGGCCCTTACCTCAGTAGAATATTATATGAGACAATGACTCATGTATATGATATTAAACAGGTTTGTCAGATAGTACATTTTTCCTTAAACAAAAGGCAAAAGCCTCAATTGTCTTTTACATCTTCTGTACTTTCTGTATCAGCTGCACAACGTGATACTTTTTTATGCTTCTTGATAGGGAGAAAAGAAACAAAGCAAAAGAAGATAAAAGAGAAAAAAAATGAGTGAAAAAAAAGTAGAAGAGTGAAATTCAGATATCATATATATTATAAAATATTTCCATTTTTAGTCAATATAAAATCTCTAACACAGAGATTATGCATTTTTGTTTTCCTCCAACATCTCTTGACATAGAACCTTCCCTTCTTTTCTTTATCCGTTCCAAACTGCCCCAGAAGCAATCTTGAATTGTAGTGGTGCATGTTTGGTTCTGCTTCAACTCATAAATGATCTGCATGAAACCAGAGGCTATTAGAAGTAGCTTCTGCATTATTACTTCATCTGACATGGTTTTATTGTTTTACCATTGTTATATAGAAGTTGCGTTTCTTCTTCAGAGGCTCCACCACATAAATTTATTTTGAGTCTTCACTCGCCATAAAGTGATAATCAATTAGCATGCTGCCACCTTTTACAATTATTTCAATTTTCAATAGCAATTCCATAGCATGTGATGTTACTGTGTGATTTGTAATTATATTCCAAGAGACATTATTGTGCAGCATACACTGTTTACCATTCAGGCACACCCAATTCATAACAATCGGTTTTTCTCAGGAAATATGTTGGTATCAAAATGTAAATACCTTAACTGTGTTCTTGATTATCACCTTCCAATCTCTTAGACTTAATTCCACTTTATGTGATAAGCATGAGATTTATAACTCAAGAAGCTTTGTGCATCTTCAAACTATGAAAACTACCTTCTTAGTCTCCTCTATTACTTTGCATCATCTATTAATTGGAAATACTTTATCAGGCATCAAACTTCTTCTATCATCTTCTTTTTGAACTAGTTTTAGAATAATTTATTTCTATTTTTAGTCTTTTCTTGTGTTAAAACTAAAACTCTGTTCTATTCAAAAGAAACTTACTGTCACAAAATCATATATTAAAATTTTAAAAAAATCAAATTATTTTTTTGCTTTTATTTTTTTGAATTGGTTATTTTTTTCTTCACAAACAAATTTTTATTTTTCCCACTTAAAAACTGCACAAGTTTTCAGTTATCTTTCTTTAAACAATAATATCACGAGAAGATTTTATCAAAAAATATATTTATTTTTAGAGAATATTCTATAGAGTAAAATATAAATTCTTTTACACTCATTATTTTAGTAATAATATTAAAAAAGTTGTTAAAAATACATTTTTTTAAAAACATCTAAAATGGGAATGGGAATGGTTTGACTACGTTATAAAAGTTACATGTCAAAAGATTTTTTTATACATAATACCACTTGAAGTTGTTTATATAAATAATTATTCTTATTAATTGTTAATATTTGTATTACTCGTAGAGAAAAAATGAAATTATGCAGTGAGAGGTGATATTGGTGCAACTTGTTAATAAACATTCTCATTACTGACTTGGATTTAATATTTTGTCATATAACATGTATCTGTCTATATTAAATTAAGATAAATGTTAGACATTATCTTGTTAAAAAATAAAATATCGGTAAGAGAATAAAAGTTAAAAATTTATTAAAAAGTGTTACTTATGCAATCCATCGTTTTTTAACATACTTCAACGTAATTTATTTTAATAAAATTGTATATCTGTTTATAAATCTTCAAAACAGTGATAAATCATCTCCATAAAACACGTTAAATGACAACATTTTTTTCATCTTTTACATTGACACCTCTCCTCTCCTTTTTTCATATTTCGAATTTTAGAGTTATGACGATATTTTATGGGATTAAAAATACATTCTGAATTCTAAAATACAGAATATAAAATTATATTCCAATTTCTATAATTGGAAAAATATTTTTTAATCCAAAAAATATCTTTCAAATTTAAAATATAAAATATATTTTGAATTATTCTGAATTTTAGAGTTTGAAAGATTTATACAATTTGAAAAATGAAAAAAACAAAATTCCTACATCTTTTGCCTAAGGATAATTTTGCCAGAAACCTAAGATACTCTCCATGGCAACCAAATCTTAAGAGTCTGTCTGATCCTGTGAGTCAAACTCCACTAAAGTTTTGGTGGATTGGTGAAAAGACCGTTTTCTGTTTGTTGCCCGTATCTTAGTTAGTATTTTTGTAATTCATTTGATTTATCATAAATACAAATTTACAAAATTACTAGTAATTAAGATATTCTGTTTTCCAAAAAGAAAATTACGTTAAGGTTAACAGTAAAATGCTTCACCATAAGTAACTTATATAAAAGTGATAAGTATGACTGGTATACCAAAATATCAAATGAAAAGAAATAGTCAAATTGAAGCGAAGCAGAAATCGTTGGCTTTTGAAATTGAATTTGTATCAGTAAAATTATCAAAATTCTATTTGGACTCTGAAACAATAGCATAAGTTGATAAATCAATGAAGGCATATTCTTGGACGTCCAAATATATATATTATATATATCTATGACAATTTCAAAACTTGTGTAGCTTGCATCATACCGAGTAAATTACATCTCGCAGCTAGGTAAAGAGAATATCGAGTTCTGTACAATTTAGTAAGGAAGACTCAATAAATCTGCAGTTAAACCAGCACAGGCCTGGTCTCATGGAGAGAGGAAGTGGTCTCTTGAAGAACCACACTACAAGGGCTCATTCTAATGTCTCAAGCCATAACATACCTTCAACCAAAAACCGTACACTAGCATCAAGCGTCCCAGTGAAAATGCGAATGCGATCTGAGATGTTCTGCATAATCACTTGAAGAGAACCCGGACAACCTCGGAACAAAAGAAAACCAATCAAGGACTGAGATCATGGGTTCAAAGGGACACAAACAAAACCAATTCAGGTAGCCAGGGGGCTGCAACTATGATTAACTAATACCAGGACCATCTTGACCTTCTGTTTCATTTGAAGACAAAGATTTGTTTTCATCAGATACCAAACCTTCAACCTTTTCAGTCTGTTTTTTCTGCAAAAGCTCGGAATCTTGCTCCGGGAACACCTCAGATTGCATTGACGGAGCAATATTATTTATATGCAGCCATGTCAGTTCCCATAAACTACTTCCATCTTCACTACTGCTCCGCACTAGTACTTGGCCTGTTTTCATAACAAGCAAAGTGTTCTTAAGAAGCTCAGGCACAAGTTCGTGAAGCTTCTCACTTCTCCTTCCCCTAAATTTCACCTTCATATAAGTTTCTAACCGACTTAGTACAGCCAACCATAATATGCTGAAGTCTGGCAATTCTGATAGATATTGGATTAACTGGAGGAAAACTTTACACAAGAGCTTCAAAGCAAGAACAAGTGTTCCTTCTATGTTCCGGTAGTCCTTTTGAGATTGTGTTTGAGAAATTTCAATCAGGTCATCAAGCACAGAGAAGATTACTTGATCAAAACATTGTAACCACAAGCTATGTGGGAGATTTATCGCAACTGATCCTGTCAAGCAATTTTGTAAAGATAACAACGAATGGTTTCTAACCTCCTCTCTCTGGTCTAGACATAGTTTTTTTAGTCCCTGAACTAGACGCAACCACATGTCCCCAATATCCTGCAACACCTTTGCCACTTCCTCTTCTTTCGTTGCTTGCTTAGCATCATTAGTCCACTTCTCTAAACAACTGACAGACCCTGACATAAGATCAAGGGCCATTACAGACCGTTCAACCTGTCCAACACGCGATTCAGCAAACTGCCTCGCTGCATCTATGCAGAGAACATAATTAGCTGGAAGCAAGTGGGCTCCATCTGACATTATGAACATCAATGCGTCAAAACCAGCCTCAGCTGCTTCCAGGTGTCTAGCAGTGATGGAAAGCAGTGATGTAATTGTCCGCCATCCAAAATGAGATCTAATATGAGAGGCATTTGCCTTCATGAGGTGACTAACTTCCTGTGTTATCTGCTCATAGTATGCATCAGCAACACGTGCATCAAGCTTCAGGACAAGCTGTAGAGACCTCAGAAGTTCATCAGTAATGTTCTCTTTATAGGGAAGTAAGCGATGACAAATTCGTAAAAGGCCAAAAACAGCCTTCTCTACCAATGCACAAGGCATCACAGTTGACTGAACAATGTTGGCAATATGCTCATAAACACCCTGCCAAAGAAGCTCAATTCTATCCCGGTTATTCAGAGTGATTGCTACCAGTAACTCCAGGCAGAAAACTGAAGTATCTTCATCCTCAGATGTGCTGTTCCCTTTCTTAGGTCTCCCTCCTGCACTAGTGATTGCTTTTGCAAGCTGCAATAGAGATTCAGCTTGCAAAAATTTACTCTCAGAGAATATGCAGTCAATGTGACACTTCTCAATTGTTTGAAGGGTGCACTGCTGAGCAACAAGCTGTTCTTCAGTAGGAACTGATTTTGGCTCTTCAGCCCCAAGATATAAGAGTTGACTAAACCTGCTCATCAATCCTGAGGATCTCTTTGGAGTATTTACAGATGGAAGACGCGATAAAGATAAAGTATTAGTATTACGCTTCCCCCCATCCTCAGTTTGTGAAGAAACCTCCGACTCTTCAGCTGCATCACTGGCCATACGAGCAGGAAGAAGCCCTAACCTGTGAAATTTTAAGATGCAATCAAGAATATTTCTCCACCCTGTGCGGATGAAATCACCATACCTATTTGCAATAGTGAAAACTGTCTCAGTTGCCATTCTTGCTTTCATGTCATCTCCAAAGGCTAGGATTGACTCCTCAACAGCTAATGGATCAAAAACAGTAACAAACTTACAAAGTGACACAACCAAATCATCCAGTATATTTTCAAGATGATAGTAAGCTGATATCTTTGCGACAGCTATGAATCCATCCATACATGTTTGGTATACCTCTGCATTCTCGGCATTATCAAATACAACAGAAATGGCAGCAATGGTTGGACCAGACAATATAGAAAACATATCATAATCAAGGTATGCTTTGGAATCAGAAACGATGAATGGAGCAGATTTTTTTGACTTGTGCTTGAGATAAATCCACCGACTTGGGGTCATTTCAGGGAAACCAGAACCTTGCTCAGGAGTTGTTCGAATCTCATTCTTACAAATTGAATGGTAAAGTTCAGACAGGAACTCTCGAGGTAGATCATTGCCACCATTTATTCGCCTATTATTACGGATAAAATCCTCTTCTGTCATCTTCTTTTTTACCTGTGAATTGTGCTGATCTGTGTTGAGCATTATAATTGAGTATGATAACAACAGAGCAGCATCCTTATTGGCTAGGATCTGTGCAGACTGCTCATAATATCGTTCCGAGAAAGCTTCAAGCACCCTCTGTATCTTCTGTGATTCTCCAGGCAGTCTGAAAGTCTCCAAAAATAGGCGTAGGGCAGTATCTAACATCATGTCTTCGAAATCAAATGTTCTAGCAAATTCATGAAGAACCTCAATGCAGAATTCATCATGATTTCCTAGAAAATCACCAATGAGATTCTTATCCAACCCAGCAGTGTATCTGAGAAAGCAGGCAACACTTTGGGCATCAAGTTTGTCAGGTAAAAGATGTGATCCTTGGAGAAACTCAAGACCTTTCTTAATATCACGATTAAAATGATCAGCGCCAATCATCAATCTTTTCTTGAAGTACTTTTTCCGGCATACAAAAGGAACCCAATTTTTTGGATCACAAAATTTTTCACACTTTTCCTGCCAGAAGGGAGTATACTCTTCAAGATTCACAGGAGATTGTTCTGAACTTAAAGATCCATTGCCTATCCTTTCAGCCATTCCATGCATAACAGCAATAAGACCATCCAAAGCAATAATATGCATGGAAGTCAATGGACTGTTCACAGGAAAAGCACTTTTGGATAACAAATTAGCAATGTCTTCAAAGACATTACTACAAGTTAGGTCACAGTCAAAGTTAGCATACATCTCCACCATGAATGTTTTTTGCCTGCAAAAGTCAACAAGGGCCTCCATGACAACTTCCTGTTGCTGATATGAAGCACCATATTTGCTTTGTGCAAGCCTCAAAATTACACAAGAAAAAAATGCTTCTAGCTGTAATTTGAGTTCTGTACGAAGATGGTGATACAAATTTAGAACAATGCTACATACCATTGAAAGTACAAGAGGACTCATTGACAAACCAAATTGCATAAGATTGCGGAATAATTCGTCCTGAATTAAGCTCAGCAATCTAGGGTGTCGGTGAAAGGAAGGCCCTCCCAACTCTATGGCTGAATTAATCAAAGTTAAGGCAAAAAGAGGCACATCTTCATCAAATGCTATAGTGTTTGATCGAGGACTCATTCCCATATGTTCAGCAACGTTCAACAAAGAACACAAAAAGTGAAATATTTCCACCATGCAGGGAATCCCATATGGTTCATTTATAAGCTGCAATTCATTCAGATCAGCCTCTTTGCCACTGCTAGAAATAGAGCTGTCTTCATCCACTACAGTGGCTGCCACATCACTCACAGTACTAGAAGCAATGCCTGTGGATAAGGATTGACCATTACTAGAAGAAGTCAAGCTCCCATTCTCCAATTGTCTATTTGCAGAATTATGCTCATTATTTAGCCCACCAATCTGTTGAAAAAGTGACAAAAAACTATATGAAATTTACAAGTTTGTGAGCGTCCTCACTCACATTTTGCAGCATTAATTGCAAATTTATTTGTCGTGATGTTACATGAAAACAATCTCTCTAACCCTAACTAGTGACAATGCATAAATAGCCTCTAATAATAATTTTCTTCTTTCTATCTTTTACCCTTTTATGAGAGGTGCCACACAATGATGCATGACAAGGGGCCAGTTATTACCATACACACATAATTTTCATGTGGTTTTCCTAGAGAATATACTTAGGGATGGAAGATTTTAGGTAGTCTTAGGGTAATTCTGAGAAAGTCAAAGTCCAGCTAAGGTACTAGATACAGGGGAAGCACTACCTTAGAGGTCAAAAGGCCCTCTCCACCTTAATATATAAACTATTTTTTATCTGCAAAAATATGTATGTGGACATTCACTTATATTTTAAATAGCATATGGATGGGCAATTTTTTAGATGGTAATATTTTAAATATAAGAAAGCTCAATAAATCAATTACTAGTCCCCTTCTTAAATTTGAAGGGAAAGCAAGAAGATAGGTCTCACGCCAATTTAGAATGAACTATAGACTTTAAAGCCAGGTTTAATCAGATGATCAACACCGTAAGATATCTAAGAGTATGTCTGGGAGTGAGGTTCTAGAGGGAAACGGAAGAAAGGGTAAACTTCGTAAGAGATACACATGTTTATAAAAAAAAATAAACAGATAAAACATTAAGTTTATGTTAATCTACCTTTTTTTCTTAAAAAAAGGCTTAAATATTTTTTAGTCTCTATAAAATGAGCGACTTTATGTTTCTCACTGTAAAAAGGTTTTCATCCCTCTAAAATTTTAAATCTTTGCTTTTGGTTCCTGTAAAATAAGTTAAATTTTGTTTTTGTCCACAAAAACCTTTTCTTTAATTTTCACCCTCCAAAATCTGAAATCCCTCTAAAATTTTAAATTCTTGTTTTTGGTTCCTGTAAAATGAGTTCATTTTTATTTTGGTCCACATAAAGATCCTTTTCTTTAATTTTCACCCCTCCAAAATCTGAAATCCCTACTTTTGTTCCTTAATATTCATTTCATGGAAGATAAATAATATTCGTTTCAGGGATCTAAAAAAAATTTAAAGTGACACACGCTAAAATGAGACTACAAACACTAGTGAGTGTCATCTAAAATGATCACTTAACCTTTCGTTAAACATAAATTGTCATGTAACAAGGGGCAAATGAAACCAGGACTAAAAATAAATGATTTCATATCTCTAAGGGGTCAAAACCAAAAAAGAGTTTCAATGCCCAAAACTAAAACTCGCTCAAAATATATTTAAGCCTAAAATGTTACCAGATTAAAGAATATTTATGAACGATGAAAAAAAATTTCACCTAAAACCTCACTCTCAATTATATCTTAAAACTCCATGAGTCCATTATAGTTGGCATGCAATTTGTAGGGAATAATAAATTCATGGAAATTATAAAGTTGAAACAAGTAATAAACAGTAAAGTAAGCAGATGGTAAATAAACTAACGAAAATTCATTTTGAATGTTCAGATTTTGTCAGATGAGAAAAAATGAATAACAAATAATAGCCAAACAAAAATTCATGCATAAATTTGAATCGTACTCCTTAGCCCAAGGTCCTAATTTTTCCTTACAACCATTTACCTTCCCTAGCAATTGACAAATAATCACAGGAAAAAAATGAAATTGCAGTTTAAGGTAACATAAATGCTATACCTCTTTCTTTAAAGCAGTGCTGCCATTTACCAATGTAAGTTCTGTGTTGTCAATATCTTGAAGGTGAGAAAAAATACACCGAACAAGTTCATGCATTGTGTAACGTGCTATCCGCTGCAACAATTCACTTTTGCTTCCAGCTTGGTGAACTATACGGAAACAAGTATTTACTATGGTGCAAATATGTTGGTTACTCAGCATCATAGAAGCTTTGCTTTTCACACATGCTAGAAGAACTTGTAATATCTTCATTAATACCACTTCTTCCGATCCAGGATCAGTCACCTCAAACCTGCAACTTGTAACAGCATCAACTACCAAGTGCATGGCATCCCCAACACTAACAGTATTTTGATCAATTACATCCAATGTTAAGATCTTGTAAACAGATGATAAAGCGACACCAGTAATTGGTGCACCAGTTTCATCTGATTGAATCACATCCAGAAAAGGCTGTAGATACAAGGTAGGGCTTATGACATGCCACTGATTCTGCCAAGAAAAAATTTGCTTCCTTAGTGACTTCAGAGACTGAACAAGGGAATGCTCCAAGTGATCATCATCCGACATATAATGAACTCCCCATCTAACATTTCTTCTCATGACAGCCAAAACAGCACCAATTTCTGCATTGATCATGCATGCCACAGTAATTTTGTCGGGATACCCAGCATTGCACTGCCCAGATCCCTCTTCTATAGCATTGATACCAGTTTGCGTTTGCAACTTTACATGTCCCATTTTGTCAAGCAGATCTGCCTGACATTTACCAATAGAACTTGCCAAGATGAAGCACAGCCCTACAAAAGGCAATAGTGATATTTGAAACAAGCAACCATCGCAATGTGATTTGGGGTATCCACATGCCAAATTGAAACACTAGTAACACACATTGTATCTTCAACATAGTTCACTTATGAAACATAGTCTACAAGAACCCCAAAAATCCATCAAGGAAGTATATGAACAGTTAATAATACATGAGCAGACCACATAAACAACAAGCATACAAACGGGCCCATGTACATAGAAAAATAAGGACGTTCAAAAAATTATACGAACGGATAAATCTAACTTTGTCATTGATCCAGTTCAAAATTATCTCATAAATCCAAGATTAACTCCACATAGACGTGCCAATCAAACAACACTGCATCTACTTGCTCAGTGGCTAAAGTGTCATGCCACCTACCCAATATTCAACCCACCAGGAACAAGCTACTCTTCTTACCATCTTACCATCGTCAACTATAACACTCAGAGATTCCTCCGCCAAATTCAATCTCGGGCAGAAAATTCCGAATTCAGTTCAAATCTTAGATCTAGAATCAAACATGAGTCTTTCGATTGAATCGATTGTAGCACACTAACAAGTGACAATGATCTAATCCACTGAGACATGACCCATTTTGAACTGAATCCAAAATTAAACATAAAAGGGACTCCAAATAGTGTCTGATGCCTTCGATTTCGACAATGAGATAAAGAAGACGAAAATTGACATCAAAATTGAAAAGAAAAAAAAACAATAAAAAAGTGGGATTGAAAATGGAAACACCTAAAGATTCGAGGAAGAAGAAGAGGAAGAACTTACCAAGAGCGAGATCGGGAGTGTTAGGGCACAAATGGAGCTGGTGTGTTACATTGAAATCATGGCTTCAAATTGAAATTTTCCTCTCAAGTTCCTCTCTTATGTCCCTTTCTCTCTCTTAGGACAAATTATTTCAAGAATCACTAATTTCATTCAATTTTGCCACATCGCTTCTGTATTATCACTGCAACAACGTATTTTTGCCTAATTTATTCATCAATGCTATGTACAACATTAACAACAAGGTTTTATAAGATTTAACATTAATTATAGATGATACAATAGTCAACGTATTTTGTTAAAAGAAAATTATCTTAGGTAGGTGAAATTTTTTTAACTTTAAAAAATTATGTAATTATAATTTTATAAGATTAAAAATAGTATATTAACAAGATTACACACATTTAAGTCTAATTTGTTTATTTATTTAAAAAATATTTGCTTACATAGTTTGTTTGGAGCTTTATCATTTAATTAAAAATGATCCTGATTATTTGGTTTAGCTGATTTAAAGTAATTATGAGAAAAACTTTGTAAATTCATGGTAGAGTATTTTGCACTTTTTGGTTGTGAAAAATAATAAGAAAGTTACATTGCTTATTAAATGAGTAGAAAAATATAATATAATAAATTATATTAGACATGTAGATCATGTTGTTAAAATAATAGGTGTCTTGAACATATCTATATATAATAAAAAATACTTTCCATATACACTTCTAAATATTAAATATATAATCAAATTCACAATAATATTTTATATATACTTCTAAATAATACTTTTATATATTTTTTAAAGTTTATATTACTCTTCTAGTGTCTTGTTTAGGTTTCGTAATCATTAAAGATATTTGGATAGTGGACGAGTGGATTGTTAATAGTTTATATATTATTATTTTTTGTCTCACTTATGAACATTTTTTAAAAGGTTTGTTCTTTTTTTTTTCATTTTTAGTTGTTTTATATAAAAAAGATGCTTATAAAATAATTTGAATGTGCAGGAGTTACATTTAAACATAGTAAGAAGATTTTCTTTTAAAGTAAATATTTTATGTTTTGTAAATTATTTTGTAACGTAGATCAAATGACCAATTCATAATTGAATTGTGAAGTTTAGGTTATTATACCTTTAAATAAAAAAAAAGTTGTATTTTACCCTTAAATATTAAATAGCTGTATTTTGACTACAAATGTTTGATTTAATACTTGTTATAAAAAATTATTCTTATTACTACTTTGAGTGAATCTATGTGGATACGAATTTTTTTGAGAAGTTTAAATCATGTTGTAGAAGATTGCACTATCCTCATATATGATAACCGTTCAACAATTTAACTTTAAAAAAATTAAGTAATGCATGAAAGAAACACATATCATAGTGTGTTTTCATTTTTTTAGGTGTTGTAAATGATGAAGAAGTGAAATTGGTGGATTGTGAAATGTGAGTATCATTTGATGATTAATGCCTTAAAACTTGAGGTCTTTTAGAAAGATAATGGGAATGTCTAATCTCAATAAAGTAAATTTTATTATTACAATATAAAATAGATTATTGGTATCGATGCTACAATGAAGAGGTTCTTTATGTTATAATAGAAGAGAATAAATTATTATTGATACTATTATAAATTAAGAGATGAAGTATATAACAACTATTTTCAATAAAATATTAATTATTTGTAAGTTGTGTATATTTTTATTATTCATTAAAAGTTGGCACAAAAGTAGTAGGGGTGACAAAGTGGAACGGGTCGTGCGGGCCCGGCTTATGGTTGACGTTTTCAATCTGCTGATCCACATTAGTCTGTCTTGCATAACTCGTGGTCCGCGCGGGCCAGTAACAAGGCGGGACAGGTTGGCCCGCTAGCCTGCAAGAAAAAAAATAATAATTGACTTGACACCAATGGTCCAGTGTAGGAGTGACAACTTTGAGTGAAAGAAAATTAGGTTTTCACTCAAAACACAACACAGTTACGTTGTTCCAAAAAACGCACACAACACACGAAGCACTCTCCTTTGCAACATCGTTCGCTTTGCGTGCGACTCCACGTGGCTTCGCCTGCAACTGTCACACGCTATTGTCGCTCCGCTGTTGCACACCGCTACTATCTTCACTCATCCTCTACGTTAAAAAAAAAACAGGTCAGCTCATAAGCTCGCGGACCAACCCACATGCGAGGCAGATCATGAAAATCAGCCCGCATTTTGTATGCGCGGTGGGCCAACCTGACCCGCATTTTGTGGGCCTAAATGGGGCGGACCGGCCTGCTTTGCCACCTCTACACAAAGCACAAAAGCTCCATTGAGTATAATACATATAACTAAGTCGCAACTTAGCTAAGAGAAAAAAATTGCAACACAAAGATGAGTGACAAAAAGATTTTAACCAAAATTTCTCACTTTGATGGCCTACATTATGATCATTGGAGTGAGTTGATGGAAAATCTTCTTCATGCCTATTAAGGCTGGGCAAAAAATCCACTTTTATCAAATTGCTCCATTTTTGCACTGTATTAATCCATTAAAAATTCATTTATTTAAATCCATTTTTTAGTTTGATCCATATTTTATTATATTTTCAGAGCAGGTATCCATTTTGTTTATAAGGATCTACAAAATTATAAAATCCAAATTTTCAATCCAAATTCTCTATTTTATCCAAACCATCTTTCTATACTTTCTCTCTCTCACCTCTTATTCACTTTTTAAAATTTTAGTTGCTCTCTTTCTTGGTTTCACCTCTCTTTCTTTCAATGTGCCACCTCTTTTTTAATTTTAGTTAGTGTCTCACACACACATTACATTATTATGCAATCAAGTTTTATACATTTTCTTTATAATTTTATTTGTTCCAATATTTTGTACATAATAAATGGATATAATATTTTCAAAGTTTAATTAAAATATTATATTGGTAGGTATATTTTAATGTTAAAAATATATATATTATGTTATCTTTAATTTTTTTTAGTTGTATTAAATTATAACTTTATTATATTTTTTTGATATTTATATAATATTCTAACTTTTGATATATATTATTATATTAATATTATGTTAATTTTTTAAGAAAACATGATTTTTTATTTAAAATACAATTTTTTATAAAGATATGGATTTTTACTTAAAATCCAATCCAAATATGTGGATTTAGATATCCAAATTGTTTTTATTAAAAATATGGATTTTAATTATAAATTTGATCCAAATATTTGGATTTGGATTGAATTTAGATTGGATTACCCAAAATTCAATTCATGAACACCCTTAAAGCCTATGGTTTTTGGAACTTGGTAGGAACTAGTTTTCAACTCTTTGATAAGAGAGTTTGAGGTACTTGAAATGGAAGATTCTAAAACAATTCTTACATATTTTTCTAGAGTAATGGTAATGATAAACAAATAAGGATTAATAGAAATGATATCTCTGACTCAAAGATAGTAGATATGATTTGAACAATGACAAAGAGATTTATCTATATTATACTTTCAAAATGGAGGACTCAAAGAACATTAAAGACAAAGAAATTATTAATACTTTTGTTAAAAGAATAGAACTTTGAGTAAAAAATTATTTATGGTTAACCGAACATGAGTTGATATATTTATTCAACAGTTTATGGGCCTAAAGTATAGCGTTGTGCTATTGGAAAGATGGGCCTGTCCAAATACATTAAATCAATCAAATGTCTAATTCCCCCTTATTTATTTAAAAGTAATTAATTTGGACTCATATTAATTAATAAAAAATTAATTTTAAAGAAAAATATTAATTATTATATTTATTAAATTAAATACTATATAAAAAAACTAAAATATTATTAATATCAAAATTAATTTTTATTAATTAATTATATATTGTAACTACCAATTCTAAAATCTAAATAATTAATTATTACGAAATTTATCAATCATTATTCTTCAAAATACAACAACACATTGTAAATATTATAAGTGTTGGAAACTTTAAAGAACTATAATTATAAAATTCTATCTATCATACAGTTTTAATCCCTACAAAATTTCTAATATTTCTTTGTCACAATCACACATATCCTGAAGTCTCATAACTTACGAAATAAAAAATCCAAATACATAATAAAAAGCTTATCTTTATAATTTTTCCTACTAATAGTTAGCTTTACTTGCTTCCTTACGGGTGATATTTATTTTATGATAAAGAGAGTTACAAAACATAACTTTCATAATTTAAATTCCTTTTCAAAATAATTTTTTCTATGAAAATATGCTAACAAATTCACTTAATTAAATACGCTTTTTTCTCTATTAATCGTAGTGACAATTTATTAATAAAAATAAGTATATCAGTATAACAATATATTTTTATCTTAAAAAAATTATTTATTATGAAACTTATGTACTGATTTTTATCAACCAAAATGATGAATACAACATATACAAAATGGGTTCCATCAACAAAACAAAGACGACCCATTTTGGCATCGATTGCTTTCATGCCAGTCTGCAAGGAAAGGGATGCATCTTTTAAATAACATTATATATATATATATATATTAGGACTCAAAGAATATATAAATTATATAATATCTATGATTATATAATTATCACTTTAGTTGGACACCTTACACCTTCACCATCATGTGTATCAAAATACGTTCTCATATTACCTAGGATCATAATAGTTATATACAAGCAAAATATGCATAACACTAAGTTAATGTAAATAAAAATTATTATAAAATAAACATCATCATGCATGTATAGTTATTATACATATCAATGATAATGTATTTGGATCTAGTCACACTTTAAATTAAATTATGATTAAATGCAAGACATTTTTAGGAAGATTCTAAAAACAAAAAATTAATACATGTGATAAATATAACTAATCATATCTTAGTTTTTCTATATTTCTAATGTTAAAGTGATGCAAAACATTTGCTACTAGATCAAATGTACACATACTACTAAGTAAGTCAAATGTAAATCTCATTTAGTTTCATGTTACTTGAAATTTGATGTTCATAACTATATCATCACCGAAGCAATGATTTTTCTAGTAAAATGTTTATGGATAATGATACATTAACATCATCAATAATAAAAACAACAACTTAACATCCTAATAAATTAATGTTTTAATTATATTTACTTTAATTTTTAATTTAAAATATTATTATAAAGAGTTGTGATTGGTGATTTTTACTATTTTGGAGTGTCAAATGAACTTTATCACATGTTTATTATCCTCAACCAATGCATGATATCACTGAATATCCCTACAACACCTATTAAGAGTAATGCAAACCCTTTTCACAAATTCTATTTTTCCAATAGTAATAGATAATCCTTATTAATATATAAAAAAAACTCTATAAAAAGGTTCAACAAAATATGTTATTATCTATGTTTTGTCTTATTTTCTCTATATTTATTCTTCTTGATGGAATACAAATCTTTTACTTTAAACTTTTCTAAAATTAATAAATTCTTCAAGTTGTAATGATTTTTTCCTTCAAATGCCATCATAACTTTAAGCTCATCTCATAAGAAAATAAGTGTTCTTTCAAAATGTATTATTGTAGTGTATTTCTAAACAAATTGTTGTTTGGAAAATTTCAGTCCAACATTGATTTTTTTTTCAGGTTTATTCTTGTATGAAACTGGGAAGGATCTTCAAGTTTTTAGATGGTCTTTTGGTCTGGCCATCCTTAAATCTTACACTTCCAATAAGATTATAGTAAAAGAGGGGAAGTGTATCCACAAAAGATCCTACAATATTCAAGTAAGTTTTCAATATTTAGATAAAAAAATTGATTGGATGGATGAAACATACATTTGATCAAACAAATATTTATTATTTGTAAAATCCGTTGAGAGCATTATTCATGTTCGATCCACATCATCTCATCTTTTTAAGTTAATTATTGACAATGTAGATTGATTAATTTTTCTAATTAATATTTTCTTGTTAATTAAAGTTGATTATGATTTCAACTTCATATGTTCAGAAAGTAATAAAATAGGGTATTGATTACACCCTTTCGTGAATGAATATTGAATAAGGTTGTTGCAAAAAGTATTTGGAAAAAATTCAAGAAAATTGAAATAATAGTTATATTGTAATTAATAGCTTTTTAAAAAAATATTTGTTTAAGGATACTTTTTCTATAAAAGCTTACAAGAGAAAAAAATAAGAAAAAATAAATTTTTTTTTCACAAATTAAAAATAGTTTATACATGTAAAAGTTTCTTCAATTTTCTATTATTCAACCTATATATAAACTAATTTTAATGTATAAAGAACTTATTTTATTTTATTTCATCACTTTCTTTTGTTTTATCCGTTTTTTCCTTGACAACTTATTAATATACAAGTTGGTGATCCGTTATTTCGTAAATTTATAAGTAGCATAGTCCTATTTACATTTTTTTCTGCACCTTTATTTTTTTAATGTTTAGTCCACCAAGTTATTTAAAGAAGTGATACGAAATAAGTTTTTAAATAAGATATCTAAAGTTTCATGTTATTCTTAAAAAAAAAATACAATATATTGTATTTGAATTGAGAGATTATGAAATAAGTTATGTTAAGTTGAGGAAAGATTTGACTTCATTTGATTAATTAATCATGAAAATAATTTTTAAAATATAAAAAAAGCGGAGGTAAATAGAGTATATGATTTATCATTTTTTTAAATGAATTCACACTCGTCAGATTTTATTTTACGTTTAAAATGCATAGATCCTAAATGAGAATTAATGTTATTTCCATAAGAAACATATGTCATTTATTTGTATTTTTTATTCATTAAAAAATAATAAATTAAATAGTGTTTAAAAGTCAGTTGACTTTACTATTCCTGTAATTATTATTTTTTCATCGCATTCTATTATTCTAATAAAAATCAAACATTCACACTGCTTCATGCCGCACTTTAACTAAACTGATTCGACATGGAATATAACTTTTTTGTTTAAACATGTTGAAAATATGATTCCTAGATAAATATTTTTTAACATTAATTTCCACTTTTTTTTCAAAATCAATATTCAACTAAAATTTATTCCATACTTTAAATATCAGTCGGATGAAATTTTATCAATCAGGTCGCTGGACTCAATCATTGGTGGAAAAATATAATAATTTTAAATAAGTTTTTAGGGCATTCAATATATATTTTTAATAACTTTTGTTTTTTTTTCTTAAGTTGTATGTTAAAAATAAACTACAAAAGTGCACGATGCTAGAAAAAAAGGATAGAGAAATAGAGAAATATAGCGTGGTTTTATTGAGAAGTAATAAAAAAAAATCAATAATTGTGAGGAATAATCCAGAATGGTGCAGGCCACGAGTTGCGCAAGGCAGTGTCTCATTGCGTGTGTGTTTTGGATTTGTCCTCGTGCCTCAGCAAAATTGTACATATCTTTTAAATATAAAGTCAAAACTACTTTTAAGAATTATTTATTCAAAATATATAACTTTTTTAATAATAAAAATCTTTAAAAGCACTTCCATCGATATCCAAACACTCCTAAAATCATTTTATTTTATGCATTTTACTATATTGTTTTAAACACACGCGTTTCTGACTTTTATTAATATGATGTAATTTTGTCTTTTGATTATTAAAATAGATCATTTTTAAAAATTATCAAAATAGATCAATTGTATCAATTTAATATAGTTTTAATTAAATACGATTTAGTTTATTCATTTCGATAACATTTTAAAATTTTATTATTTTAGTAATTAAAAGTGTGTTTACTTTAAGGTGTGCACGGTAAAATTAGAAATAAGAATGTGTGAGAAAATTATTTAGATTAGAATGTTGGGTTTTTCACCAGGTTTTTTTTTATTATTATTAAAATGACTTCCGTTTAAAAAATATTACAAATTTAGGTAAGTCGTGTTAATTTGACACGACTTCATATGCACAAATCGTCTTAATTTGACACGACTCTGTTATGTCATACTGAAGTCGTGCCCACTTGACACGACTTCTGCCACATCATAATTTTTTTATTTTTTTTTAAAATTTTATTATTTATATATTAGGTAGTAAGTTATGTAATCTTAAAAATTAATTTGATACATAATTTTCTAAGAGTGTTAGTTTTAAGGAAAAAAAATTAGATAATCGTGTATCACAATTATTAATTTTTTTCTGAAGTAATACATTTTTTTTATCACAATTCAAATAATACATTTTTTAAACCTGTTTATTTTTTTAATATCATTTATTAAAATATAAAAAGGTATAAGTACTGTAATTATTTTGAAATAATTAAATAATTTAAAAATAATTATATAAATTTTAAAGAAGTTAAATAATATAAATAATTTGTAATCATTTTGAAAAAAATTAAATAATTATATATTCAATCTTTTGTTCCTTAAAACTAACACTATTAGAAAATTATGTATCAAATTAATTTTTAACATTAATTTATTACCCAATATATAAACAATAAAATTTAAAAAAAAAATTATGACGTGACAGAAGTTGTGTCAAGTTGGCACGACTTCAGTATGACAGGGCAGAAGTCATGTCAAGTTGGCTTTACTATGACATGGGAGAGTTGGGTCAAATTGGAACGATTTGTGCATATGAAGTCGTACCAAATTAGCACAACTTGCCTAAATTTGTAATTTTTTTAAACGGATTCTATTTTAGTAAAAACCAACAAAAATAACCCATGGTGAAAAACCCTAGAATGTTCTAGAGAGAGTGAGGATGGGAAAGATGCTGACATTCTTGAATGGTTTTCTCTCTTCTAGGTGAAAAAAAGAGTTGAAAATCACATAAATAAGAGGATGGATTTTCCTTTATTGACACTGTTTTTTCACTATCATTTGTTATATGTTTTGTATGAGTGAGTATGTATTAGTTTAATATTATAAATTTGTTTTTATTAACATAAAATTTATTTACAAATGATAATAGTAAAATAATTTTTAAAATTTCTGATTATAAGTTAATATGTATATGTATAATATTAATTTTTTTAGTAAAATTATACTACTAAGTTTATCATGTTTATGATAGATTAATCTAATGAATACTTATATTAATATTTATAACATCAGTTCATTACGCTATTAATATATATATATATATATATATAATCAATTATCCATATAGTTAATTGTTTAATTTTTTTACACTATATTAATAGTTTATTTTTTGACAATATAATAATAAATATATTTTAAAATGAAAGAGAGTAAAATATAAGTAATTATTACGATATAAAATTTATTTTGTAAGTTTATAAAAATATATAATTAACTAAAATTTATTTAAAATTGTCTCTTATTTTATTTTTTAATTATTTTTATAAAAAATGATAAATTTGTAAACTTATAATTTTTAATATTTTAAAAAAATTAAAAAATTTCTCACACCCATAACATTATTTACTGTTTCAACCTCAAGTCCGAGAACTAGTATCGTTAGGGTGAATCACCCCATTCTAGGTGTTGTCTGTTTTAAAGATAGATGTTTTGTCACGGTTTTGTCTTTAAAAGACGCCTTGGCGGATTAAGGGAGTATATAAACTACACTTGACATCGACTCTTGAGCAATATGGGACTATATTGGCAGTATTGGAACAAACTCCCTAGTCGAGGTCTAAGGAGAGTAGATTCCACTTGGCTGAAGGGTTTGGGACACATTTTCGTTCCCACAGACAACGTCACTATTACGACCTCAAGTCCGAAAGATAGCATCGCTATGGTCAAACACTGCATCCGAGGTATTATCGGCTTTGGAGGTTGATGCTGCGTCATGATTTTGTCCTTAAAAGACACCTTGGCAGGTTAAGGGAGCATATAAACTGCCCTTAGTTTCGACTTCTGAATGATATGAGACTATATTGATAGTACCAAAACACTTACAAATTTTAATAAACTTCTTTCACAAATTCAATTTAACATATTTCAATCCAAACAACCTTATTTTCTTCGTATTTTCCTCCTCTCAAATCCCCAAATATTTCTTTCTCAAATCTTCACATATTTTCTTCCTTGTATCTTCACAAACATACCCTAAAAGGTAAAATTTCACTTATAAAAAATCCCACGAGTATATGTTACATTTTTTTTGGTGTCACTCATTATCCTATGACTCTTAGGGACCCATCATTGCTTACTGCACTCGTAAATCCGACATTGAGTGAAATGTAAAGGACCATAATTGTTGTTCCACCAAATTTCATGTTGCTTTTTGGCTAAGAAAAAGTGGAAGAGACCAAACAAAAATAACAAATATATTGATGACGATGTTTATCTTTAGTTTGAGAGAGAAAGTATAAAGACAGTGAAGAAAAAAAATGTTTCATTTTTGAGAAATCAAACTTTAGTTTTTTTATGCTATTTTTGCAATTTATAATACAGTTAATTCATTTAACTTCTAAATTGAAATAATTGGTATAGCCCACAATATTAATTCTATTAATTTATTTTGTCTAATAATTTCTTAAACAAACAAGAGTAAGACATTTACATGTAGTAGATATATAGTATGGTGCATTCTACCAAATCAATTTATCTTGTATTTATTTGGGATTTGACTTCTATAAAGTGTGTAAAAACCACTTCCAAGGTTTGATTACAAAAATCAACAACTTAAAATTATAATAAAACTAAATACATATTAAATTAAATTTAAAATTAGTTATAATTATAGCAATATACTTTTTTAACATCGACTAATATTATACTTTATTTTTTAAAATGCATTACTTTTATTTCAAAATATTAAGATTCGTTTATTTGAGTAGATTTTATCTTTTTTTTTTAAAAAAAACTCTCATGTTAGGGATTGTAAAACTTGACATCTCAGTTAGACTGATAATGCGATAGTTACTTTCAAACAATCAAACAAGACAAATGTGATGCTGATGTTGGATGAAGGCAAAGTAATCTATAACAGAGAAATATGAAGCCAAAAAAGAAACAAAATCGAGAAAGGCACAAATTGGAGAAGAAAAGCAAAGTAAAAAAATTGTATTATGTTGTATTTGATTACAAGATAAAAGAGGTTTAAAAAGAAACTCTTGCTAAGAGAGTTGGGTCTTGAAAGGGGTACAATAATAACAACCCAATGGGCCCATAACAAAAAATGTTATTATTAAATAACAGAAACAAATAATGTGTATAACAAAAATTTTTATTATTAAATAACAAAAACTAATATTGTTATCACCCCCTCAAGTTGGGAATAGATGTTTTTCATTCTCAGCTTGCATACAAGACCTTTAAAGGCATAATGATTAAGATGTTTGGTGAGGATGTCAAAGGAAATCAAAAGTAATTTGAGAAGTCCTGCATTGAGCTTTTCTATGGCATTTTGGCAGTCAATTTCAATATGCTTGGTGCGTTCATGAAAAATTTGGCTGGATGCAATCTGTATGGCAAATTGTCTATCACAATACATGGTTGCATGGGTGATGAAAGGGACATGCAGATCTTGAAGAAGAAAAGTCAGTCACTGGAGTTCATAGGTAGTGGCAACAAGGGCTCTATATTATGCTTCAGATGAACTTTTGGATATGGTTTGTTGCTTTTTGGATTTCCATCATATGAAGGTTCACCCAAAAAAATAGAAAAGCCAGTTACAAATTTTCTTGAATCAGGACATGTAGCCCAATCTGAATCACTATAAGATTTTAAATGCATTGAGTTATTGCTATATAAAAATACCAGATCCAAGATTACCTTTAAGGTATTTTAGAATACGAAAAAAAGCTTGATGATGGTTGTTGGTGGGTGTAGAGACAAATCGGCTGAGATTGTGAACACTGAAAGCAATGTCAGGTCTTGTGTTGGTTAGATAAATCAAACGCCCAATAAGTTTGCAATAGGTAGAGGCTTCTTCATCATTGAGTGGAGTTCCTTTCGTGGTGGAAATCCGAGATGTATGTGCCATGGGAGTAGGCATATGGGCACAATCCTGGATGTCCATTTCATGTAGGAGGTCAATGGTGTATTTTCTTTGACTGAGGTGTATCTTAGAGCTATTGCGAGCTACCTCAAAACCCAAGAAGTAGGTGAGATCACCTAGATTCTTGATCTTAAAATGTTGGTCCAACAGGTTGGTGATATGAAGAATCTCAGCTTTGTCATTGCCAGTCAACACATTATGATCCACATAGAAAAGTAATACAGTTGTATTAGAACGAGAATGTTTTAAAAATAAGGAGTGGTTTGTAGTAGAAAGAATGTATTTATTTGAAATTAAGAAGGCTCATAGTTTTGCATATCATTGTCTTCCAGACCTTTGAAGTCTGCCAACACTGTTGGAGTGGGGAATAACAAGACCAAGAGGTGGGTTCATATAAACTTTTTGAATTAAGTCACCGTGTAGGAAAATATTGTTGATGTCAAGTTGAGTGAGGGTCCAATTATTGGCGACAACAAGAGCTAGGAGCAGCTGAAGAGTGGTTAATTTGGCAACAAGGGCAAATGTATTTAGGAAATCGAGGCCTTCTAATTAGGTATAACCTTTTGCTACTAAACGAGCTTTATATCTATCTATGGTCCCATCAAACCTACGTTTGATCTTATAAATCCAGTGACAACCAATGAAAGTTTTGCCAAGGGGTAGAGAGGTCATGATCCATATGTTGTTGGTGGTTAGAGCATCTAGTTCATCTTTCATGGCTTGTTGCCAGCAATTGTTCTTGGAGGCCTCAATGTAATTACGTGGTTCCATGTGAGCTGAAATAGAAGAAATAATGTTTTTAAAGTTGGTTGATAAAGAGTGATATGAAATGAAATTACAAAGAGGATATTTAGTACTTACATTGCTTGTGAGGGGTAACTCAGTGTGAATGTCTTCTAGATGTGCAGGAGGTTGTCATGTGCGTGTGGAGTGTCTCAGGCGTGCATTCAAAACAACTTCAGGAGGATGACGAGCTAGAGTCTCAAGAGGAGAAATATCAAAAGAGAAATCACAACTTGAGTCATAGTTAGGGAGAAGGGGTAGATATAAATCGTTGAGATTTTTTTGGTGATCAATGTTCAGTTTATATGAAAAATGATTTTCATGAAAAACAATGTGTCTTGATACTTCAATAATATGGTTATTGAGATTTAGAAAAAGATAACACTTAGCGTTGGGTTTAAAACCAAGAAAAATACCATGAATAGAACGTGCATAAGTTTCTTTCTATGGGCAATAAGAGTATTGGAGTAACACAAGCATACAAAAACACGTAAACGAGAGAGATTAAAAAAAGCTTTCCATTAAGTTTTTCATAGGATGAAGTGTTGTGTAAAAAGGGAGTGGAAATGCAATAAATGAGGAGGGCAACATGTTGTACAACAAAATCCCAAAATAGAGGGGGTAAGTTAGCTTGAATAGGCAAGGCACGAGTTACATTCAAGATGTGTTGGTGTTTTCTTTCAACTATATCGTTTTGTTCATGAGTTTCAACACAAGTAGTTTGATGAATAATGCCTTTAGATGAGAAAAAATCTTTCATAGAAAAATCAACACCATTATCAATTCTAACAATTTGAACAGTAGTTCGAAATTGGTTTTCAGTATAGGCAATGAATTTAAGAATGTGATTACGAACTTCAAATTTAGTATGCAAGAGAATAACCCAAGTATAGCGAGCGAAGTCATCAACAATAGTCAGAAAATATCTAAAACTGCGCATAGAAATGGTAGAACATGGTCCCCAAATGTCTATGTGAAGTAATTCAAAACTTTTAACAGTGACAGATTTACTTAAAGCAAAAGAAAGCTTCTTCTGTTTTGCACGGTGACAAGTATCACATACATCCAGTTTTTCAGCAAAAATGTAAGGGTGTTTAGTTTTCAAAATATTCAACCTTTCTTCAGAAAGGTGGCCCATTCTATAATGCCACAAGTTCGTGTTTTTAATAGCATAATTGAAAGAAGGAACAACACGAGAAGCAATATTATTTCTAAAACTAGAGGATTCAAAAAATGTATAGACCATATTTAGCATCAACTAAACCGATCCTTTTTGTTTTGATTGTCCTGTATCAAACAATGGGTACCAGAAAAGATTAAACTGCAGTTGAGAGTGAGACTAAGTTTTAAAGCAGATATGAGGTTAAAGGAAAATTGAGGAACATATAAAACATCGGTAAGGTGCAGTTTGTTATTGAAAAAAATGGTTCTAGAAAATCTTAAAAAAACATCATGGCCATTTGTCAGGCTGATTTGAATAGGTTTAATGCTCTTATAAGAAGAATATTCAGATAGAGAGATGCATACATGATCAGTGGCCCATGAGCCTATAAGGCAATATTTCTTAGCACTTAGTAAATTATTTAAAGCGTAAATATTACCATTTGGAGACTATTCAACAACTTAGTGTGGGAAATTCATAGTGAAGGTTCCTACTTGATTCAGTAGTGTTTGGCTGGCAGTGGCTCTATTAGCGTTTTTCCTGAGAATGTAAGTTAGGGTATGATATTGCTGCATAGTGAGGTGACAATCACAATTTTCCTGTTCTTTCTTGGCATGCTAAAAAAAACATCATTAGATATTACAACATTAGTAGCACTGGTTTTATGAAACTTGTATCCAGGGGGCAACCATGCTTCTCGTAACAAGTATCAACAATATGACTTGTCCTATTACAGTGGGTACACAGTTTCTTATTATTGTTACTGCCATATTTATAAACTTTGTTTTCTTGATTAGGAAAACCAATTTTGCGGAAGCAACCATTTTCGGTATGACCATTTTTACCACAAAAAGAGAAAATAGCAAGGATACTTCGATTGGAATTGACATTATTTACACTGGTGGTACAAAAATTGCAAGCTAATTTTGGTGCTCTTGTTGAGCCACAAGAGAAAAAAATATTGGTTGTGGGAGGTATGGGTTCCATAAGGAGAACATGGAATCTTATATTATGATATTGATCATTCAGTCCACGCAAGAACTGCATAGCCTGATCTTCACATTTTCTTTGATTAATAATAGAAAAAATGGAACACGAACATTTGGTTGCACATACACATATAGGATTGGGCCTAAAATTTTCCAATTCATTCCAAACAATTATGAGTTTAGTGAAAGATTCATTAACAGATAAATCCCCTTTTTTTAAAAAAGAAACTTCCAGTTGAAGGTTAGAAATTCTAGACAAATCCCCTTGTGAAAACCTAATTTTCAAATCATTCCATATATCCAAAGCGACGTCCATCTAAATAATACCCTATCTAATAGGAGTGGATACAAAATGAACTAACCACGATGCCACCATATTATTGCATCTCTTTCAAGCAGAGTATGTTGGGTGATTCTCATATGGACAGGGATGCAGAGCTAGGATGAATTCCACCTTGTTCTTCACACTCAGGGTTGTCATCACCGACCTACTCCAAAAGTGATAGTTGGTGGAGTCTAGCACCGACGAAACCAATGGCGCGACTGGGTTTCATTAGGGTGTAGGTAGAGGTAGGTAACTTGTTGATTTGGTTGACCAGATGGAACCTATTGCATTGTGCATTCTTCGGCAAAAGGAAGAAACGCAAAATTAATTTAAAAAACACAAGAGATTTAAAAGAAAAAGGATCAAGATTCAGAGTGTGTAGTAGAGCTCTTCAAAAGAAGAGCTCTGATATCATAATACGATAGCCACTTTCAAGAAATTAAACAAGACTAATGCGGTGTTAATGCTGGATGAAGGCAAAGTAATTTATATCAGAGAAGTATGAAGTGACAGAGAAACATAATCGAGAAAGACACAAATTGAAGAAGAAAAATAAAGTCAAAAAATTGTATTACGTTGTATTTGATTACAAGATAAAAGAGGTTTAAAAAGAAACTTTTGCTAAGAGAGTTGGGCCTGAGAAGAGGTACAATAATAAGAACTCAATAGACCCATAAAAAATGTTATTATTAAATAACAGAAACTAATACGGTGTATAACAAAAATTATTATTATTAAATAACATAAACTAATATTTTTATCAGCTGACTTCTCAAGTAACAACAATCATCTGTCATCACATGAAAAAAGTATTATTAAAAAAAATAAAAATAAAAATACAAGAAAATATGGAGGAGTATTAACAAAAACGATATATTGGTAATCTATATCTATTAGAAAGGAACTATAAGAAAAAAAACTAGATGTAAACTTATTATACCAATGGAATTACTCTCTATGAATAAAATTAAGTTAACATGTTTGTCAATACATGTATTTTCTTCCTAAAAAATGTGAAAAACCCTAAACTTAATTTTTCAAGAGTAGTTAAGACAAGTGTTCCACTTGTTATAAAACATAAAAAGAAAATCATTCCAAAATTAAATGCAGTACAAACTAATGTTTTTTATTTAAATTTTGTGAAAAAAGTGAGTGATTTGAAACAATAATTCTTACTAAAAGTAATCCGTCAAGATTTGTAACATAAAGTAGTTGTTAAACACAAAATCAGTTGTCACTTTACATTTTAATAATATGATAATTTGATAGATCATTGAAATGAAATTTAGAGAGATCATGATGTTTTTTTCCATCTGTTAACGTCTATAGTTAATGTGATAATTAGAGACATATATTCAACAATTTAATCCAATACAAAATCGATTTTAGACAGAATGATTGTTTTTCAACTCCATCATGTCTGGTTTGTTATAGGAAAAGTTATGCATTTCATTTCAAAATTATAATTTTTAAATCACGTTATTATCAAATTATTTAAATATTTTATTATTTTAAACTATCGGTACTATATTATATAGATCAAACATTATTCAATAATTATTTAATTGATATAAGAAAATAAATTTAAAACAAAAGCAATTTCATTTCTTGTATACAAAGAGATAACCCTGTCTATGCATGTAATTATAACTAAAAAAAATTACAGAAAATTTCTCAAAACATTACTAGTTTTAGTGTGATTACAATCGTTAAAGTAAAAATAAAAATATCTATCACTTTATACTTATTTGTTTATTTTATATATATAATTATATGTATTTAATAAGAGGTATTCCTATATATATATATATATTTTAATTTTATTCAAGTAAAATAATCTTAACTTCATTTTATTTAATTATTTTATATCTATCCTTACTTAGTTACGAGGCAATAATAATAATAATAAATATTTGAGTTAGAGATTCAAATGAATAAATATTAAATATAATAAAATAATTTTCTAATATGATAAGATTTATTTATCCTAATAATTACTACAAATTAGTTCAAAATATTTTTAATATTAAAATATAAAAATAATATATATATATAATTATGAACAGTATATATTTATTTTTCTGTCTCTTACTTATAATATATAATTAAATACAACTTGAAAAGACTTTCATAAGCTAAGCACCTACCTACAATTAATATTGCAAAGAAAGCGCATCAACCAGGATTCAAACCCAAGTCCTTCCAATAAGGAGGGAAGGGTTAACCACTAGACCAGAAAAGTTCTTTGGTCATATTATCATTTTTATTTTACTTATTATTATTAACATAATTTATACATATTAATATTATATTAACATTATTATTAATATTATTATTATAATTAATATTATATTAACATTATTATTAATATTATTATTATAATTAATATTATATTAACATTATTATTAATATTATTATTATAATTAATATTATATTAACATTATTATTAATATTATTATTATAATTAATATTATATTAACATTATTATTAATATTATTATTATAATTAATATTATATTAACATTATTATTAATATTATTATTATAATTAATATTATATTAACATTATTATTAATATTATTATTATAATTAATATTATATTAACATTATTATTAATATTATTATTATAATTAATATTATATTAACATTATTATTAATATTATTATTATAATTAATATTATATTCATATTATTAATATTATTCATATTATTAATATTATTCATATTATTAATATTATTCATATTATTCATATTATTAATATTATTCATATTATTAATATTTATTAATATTATTCATATTATTAATATTTATTAATATTATTCATATTATTAATATTATTACTATTATTATTATTAACATTATTATTAATATTATTATAAATATTATTATTAATATTATTAATATTATTATTAATATTAGTATAAATATTATTATTAATATTAGTATAAATATTATTATTAATATTAGTATAAATATTATTATTAATATTATTATTATTATTGTTATTAATATTATTATTAATATTATTATAAATATTATTATTAATATTATTATAAATATTATTATTAATATTATTATAAATATTATTACTAATATTATTATAAATATTATTACTAATATTATTATAAATATTATTACTAATATTATTATAAATATTATTACTAATATTATTATAAATATTATTACTAATATTATTATAAATATTATTATAATGAATAGTTTCCGGTGTCTGATTCTTCAAAATTTGATACTGCAAATGTAACCAAAAAATAAATTATGATGATGTATATATGTGATAAGTTAATGTCACTTCACACACAACTTATTTTTACTTATTGAAATTCATAAAAACAATCTTTAAGAATTGAATAATAATTTCAATTAATGAAGTGCCTTCTAACTTCAATTAAGGAATCAACCTCTAAGACCTAAGTTCAAAGCATATTTAAATATGTATACCAGTTTAGGCTAAACTCACTAAAAAATTTAATTATATCTATTTATTAAGAATTGAGAAAATATAAAATATTTTATTGATGTTTTACAATAAACTTTTGACACTTAAAAAAAATTAAAAAACTCTATTATTTTTATGAGATTTTAGAATAAATATTTAGAATTTAACGAAGGTTTTAAAATAAACCTTTGGAAATTAACGAAGGTTAAAAAAATCTTTGTTATTTTATAGAGGTTTTAAAATAATCCTTTGTAAATTAACAAAGGTTAAAAAAACTTTCGTTATTTTGTGGAGGTTTTAAAATAAACCTTTGGAAATTAACGAAGGTTAAAAAAACCTTCGTTACTTTGCGGAGGTTTTAAAATAAGCCTTTGGAAATTAATAAAGGTTAAAAAAAACCTCTGTTATTTTACGGAGGTTTTAGAATAAACCTTTAGAATTTAGCTAAGGTTAAAAAACCTCCGTTGTTTTGTTGAGATTTTAGAAAAAACCTCCATTAATTAAATCAATTCCTAAAATTATATTAACCTCCACTAAATAACCTCTATTAAAACTTTTTTTCTTGCCATGAATGTAATTAATAAGTGAAGTCACATAAATGATATGTTGTGATCTAACACTAGTTAGATATGACATTATTAACTTGTGTGAGATGCAAGAAGATGCATTCCTGAAATGAAACTATATATGGAACACATTCCAAGTAATAAATAAGGTTTGAGTTTTTTGAGGTATACATATTATATCGGAGGTGTAGTTTGAAAACTTTTTTTTTTCTTCACATTAAACTTTTTATTAAATTTACCCAAATAAGCCCTTCAAAAATGTGATTTATCCAATTATATTTATTCAGTGTTCATATTCAATTGTTATAGCGCTGAACTTTTAATAGTAAACAATATTATCAGATTATTCTTTCCCTTTTCATTTGAAAAAAATAAAAAAATAAAGTCAAAATTTAGCTCATCGGAAAAAATATCTGATTAACATGGGGTGGAGAGACTATTTTACGTTAAGAATCCGACTTTTCAAAAATTGAAGTGGAATTAAATTTATTTTGATAATTTTTTCTAAAATAAGTTTATTTTGAAAAAAATCGTTGTTTGAACAAATTGCTAAAAGAATTTCATCTATATTTTTTTTTTCATGATTATCTAGATTTCGTACCCATGATAACCTTTATATTTATTTTTTAAAAAGTTTATCTAGATGAATCAATTTAATTTTTTATAATTTTAATTAGAACAGAGTATATTATTTTTTATTGTATATACATTTTTTTTTACAAAATATACAGTTAAAAACTAAAAAATAAAAACAACAATTACTTCGTTAAAATTTTAATAGTATAGAAAATTTAATATGTCTATATATAAATACTAATAAAGAAGAAAGAAGAAAAAAAAGGAGTTCATAAAGAAAGAAATAAATATAGAAAGAAGAGGGAGATAATCCAGTAAAGAATGCTTGTAATTACTATTTTAGTTTTTAATATTTATTTTTTAAGATAATTAAATAAAACTTATTTTAATAGTATTACATATTTTTGGAGATGTAATGTTCTAACCATGTATTAGGTAAATTGATTAATGTGATGTAATATAAGAGATTATGAAGTTTAATGATTTTTAATTTTAGATAAATTAAAATGATGTTATTTATAACGTATTTTTGTTATGAATAAAAAAAAGTTGTAGTGAGAAAGATGACTGATGTTTGGTAAGTACCAGAAATTAATGTCAGAAAAGTCTCATATAATGTGGATGGACCCAGATTTCTGACAAGTTCCTCTTCAACCCAACAAGTATTCCTGTTCAAACAAGCACGTGAATTCACAAAATCCATTATAAATCACTGCTCATACACCTTTTTATTACAAGTAACATGTCATCGATGAATGTTTATTACAAAAGATAAATTTAATATTTTTTTAATCTTAAATTGACTATATATTTGTATTGGTATGGCGAGACCGATATTCGGTCACCCTGATCGAGATTAGAAAAACCTGATTGAGATCATGGAAACTTGGTCGAGACGAGGGAAACCACCATGAACGGTCCGGTCGACCGACACATACATTTATTAATGCTCAAACCAAGGTTAATGAAGTTAATATGTCATTAAAGATTAGGTAATACATCCATAAGTGTGATCAATTTCATTAATCAGACCCAATAATATAAGCCTATTAAAATAATATAAATAACATACATTCCAAGAAAAGAGGTACGTAATTTATTACTGTGCACCTACCTGAGTGTCGCCTTCTACAGGTACTCTCATTCGGTATTTACTTGAGACCGAGAGCCAAAAAGGAAACACGAAGGCGAGAAGGTCATCCAAGCACCTAACAACCTACCCGACTAAAGGAGGAAGACGAAGACTTCAATAGTTTTCTAGGTACCATCTTCCTAGTAGAAACAATATAAATATAAATATATAAGCATATTTCACAATAATTAAGTATATTTTATAATAATTGATCGATTATGTATATTAAAATTTTATAATTTCATAACATATATATAAATAAATACAAATCTTATTTTATAAATAATATTATAAGATTGAGTGAAATTTTATTTTCGTATAAATTTTTTAGATCACACTTATTTAGTAATTATTTTATTATTATTATATTATTTTTAATAATAATAATAATAATAATAATAATAATAATAATAATAATAATAATAATAATAATAATAATAATAATGATGATGAAGAAATTAAAACACACACATAAGATTTTCTTCCCTCTTTATAAGGTATTAAAATCTCATCAAGCAAATAGTATCTTTAATGGCAAAGCCTTTTTACTAATTGAACATATATCTATACTTATCAACGTTAAAGGTTATTTAGTTTAAATTTTCAGCTTGAATTTCTTTTATTGTGGCTTTAAAATACATTATTTTAATATATTAAAAGAAATATAATATATTGGAGTTAATATATTTTAAACATATAACAAAAGGATAATACTAAAAATTCAATTAAAAAATTCAAATCCTACTTTTAAATAACATGTTTATTTTAAGATTCGTAGTTACTTTGTATTTAAACTATATAAAAAGAGATATAGAAGTTATTGTTATAGTCTAACGAAAAGATTTTATAAAAAAATAAAAATAAATTATTGCGATAGTATGAGTAATCTTAAATTTAATTTTTTTCATAATTAAAATAAATATTTAATTAATTACGAAGTATTTAATAATCATTAATCTTAACAGTAAACGAATTACGAAGCAAAATAGAAACAAGTTTAGACCAAACATTAATAATTCAAAAAAGTTGTTATTACGTTAGATCACAATATGAAATTATGGAATATATGAAAATAAATTTTAAATAAAATAATCTAAATATCAAATGAAGGTGCAGGTGAATAAGACCAATTAATATTCAAATTAATAAAAAAAAATAATATTAATATGGACTTTTACCCTCAAATAACAAAGTAAAGACGAATAAAACAATAAAAATCTATTAGAAAATAATTAAATATGTTATTCTCTTATTTATAATAACTAACTCACAATTTTTTTTTATATAATTTTATTAATATTTAATTAATCGATATCTATCTCGATATTGAGTATATATACATACATAAGTTCTAAACTATTTGAAGTGGTTGTTTTAAATAATTTTGATGTTTTCTCTAACAGTGTTTTATATAACTTTTTTTTTATCTGCAAGAAATATAACCTAAGGTCAAACACGTTTTATTTTCGTTTACACCCACAATATTCAAAGGTTATTTAACGTGTTGACCTATTTAAAGAACAAATATTCCACATGATTTATTTTAAGATAGATAACTAGTATTTATTTTATAAATATTATTTTTTAAAGGTATAAAATATTCAACACATTAATAATTAATTGTCCCACGTCACGTAATATTTGACATCCAAAAGTAAGACATAAGATAAAATAAAGTTTCAGTGAGACCAAAATTAAATTTCACTTATTCTATACATACTAAAAATATATTTAAATCACCAAAAAATGTCGTGAATTAGAATGATGGTATCATAACTTTTAGTAGACTGAGATGGTTTTTAATAAAAGTCTGAATATATATTTACTAAAGGTAAGTAAAAACATATAAAAGAAATAAATTTTGAATATTCATTTATTTAAAAAATATTTACTAAGTGAAAATAATTTAATTAAATTGTACTATTTTTGGAAGACGACACGCAATCCCTCCACAGTTCACACTTACTCTAACTCTTTTCAGTCAACCCCCACACGCCCACGAGTTACTCGAGTCTTTCCATTTTCTTCTCATCATCTATTTAAAGTACCAAATATAAAAAATAAAAGATAATTTTCTTTTAGTTTTTTTTTCTTTTCTTTTCTTTTCCTACTCTATTACGCTGTGCTTATTAATCTAACCGTTATAATTGCTAAAACTTAATTAGAGATATTGATTTGTTGTTTAGCAAACTAAATTGAATGGATGAGAATCCGTTATATATAGCATTTTCAAAGAGTTTTGTTAAGGGTTGATACTAGCAAATATATTATTTTAGTTTTGAAGTAGTTAAATATGTTTTTTTTTTAATTTTAAAACTGTAAAATTTATATCGAAATATTTTTTTATTGATAAAATATCTCGTTAAAAACACTACTATTGTAGATGCTACTGTTATCTCACCTTTTCTCAACAGTTTCTTCAATTTTTTTTCCCTTTTCTATTTCTACTGCTGTTTAACTTTTCCTGAACTAAACCCTGCAACTCCGCCACCGTGTAACGGGCTTCCATAATCAATTTGCGGGGTTTAACGGAAATAAAATAGAAAAATAGTTTAGAATTTATCAATAATGAAAAAGTAAGAAAGATAAGTTTGTTTCTTTTTATTGAAAATATGTTTATAAAGTAAAAGAATATAACCAACTAAATAATTCTATAAAATAATATTTTTTTAAAATTTAGAATAGTTTTTAATTACTATAAGATATTTCTGGTAATTTATTTATTAACTTTCATTTAGGTACTTATTTGAATAAATACATATATATGGCTTAGTTATATTAATGATTTTCTTGTTATAATAAGTGAATTTGATTTCCTATTTTGTTAATGAGCCGAGTTTTCTATTAAATTGTGTAATTTTATTTTATTTAATAATTTATCATTTATTATGACTGAAAACGGTTAATATATAATAATTATTATAGAATAATATTGTTTAGATAGAATTATAGTGTGACTAAGGAGTGTTCTTTTGGAAACATAAGATTGGTTTGGTTACTGTGAGGGAGTTGAAGCCATCGTTGTTGAAATTGAAATCAGATATAAGCAGAAGTTGGTGTGATCCTGTTGGTTTAGTTGGCAGAGGAGAAGCAGGTAGAAAACTTTGAACCGCTTCCCCGGGAGACAGAAAAGGAAACTTTTGCAGAAAATCGCAAACCAATTCAGGGAAAGTCATCACAAAACGCTTCAAATCTCACCCTTATCTACTTAATATCTATCGTCCGTTTCCCTTTGGACTTTCAACTTTGAACTTTGAACCAACTCAAAGCATTTACTCAAACACCTAGCTAGCTAGCTACCTATCACCACCACAACTCAGATTGCATCATTCTAAACGCTTCCTAGGGAACTTTCTCTTCTGTCATATTACGTGGATGTGAGTTGGAACTCGTATATACTTCCTCACTGCTAAACCAAAACCAAAACCAAATCTTTTGTGTTTGGGCACACATAGATCTGAATACTGTCTCGTAGTTTTGCTCATAGTGGGAAGGAAGATTCTAGATGGCCAACCGTTGGTGGACCGGGAACGTGGCGGTGAGACCCAATGAGCCCAACTCACCGCTTCAGCCGAGAGACCTAGAAAACGGCGACAACGCTAACAACGCCACTCCGACCAACAGCGGCAACAGTAACACCAACGTCAACGCTGGGGAGGATGACGACAACCCCGCAAACAACAACGACGGCGACGAGCAGAACCTTAGCAGCGGGCGACGGCCGAGGGGCAGGCCGCCGGGGTCCAAGAACAAGCCAAAGCCGCCGGTGGTGATAACGAAGGAGAGCCCTAACGCGCTGCGCAGCCACATCCTCGAAATCAGCGGCGGAAGCGACGTGGCGGAGTGCATTGCCACCTTCGCCACGCGCCGCCACCGCGGCGTGTCTGTGCTCAGCGGCAACGGCGTCGTCACCAACGTCACGCTGCGCCAGCCCGCCGCGCCCGGCGGCGTCATCACGCTGCAGGGAAGGTTCGAGATTCTCTCCCTCTCCGGCGCGTTTCTGCCGGCGCCTTCACCGCCGGAGGCCACCGGGATAACCGTGTACCTCGCCGGCGGGCAGGGGCAGGTCGTCGGCGGAAGCGTGGTGGGCCCCCTGATCGCCTCGGGACCTGTGATGGTGGTGGCTGCCACCTTCGCTAATGCTACCTACGAGAGGCTGCCCCTGGAGGAGGAACAAGGCGAAGAGGACATGCAAGAGGTGAATGAAGGTGGTGGGGGTGGAACACCACCACCTTCTCAGGGTGATCAACAGCCACAAGTTCCAATGCCGGTGTATAATTTGGTACCCAACAGTGGTGACGTGTTCTGGGGTCCTCCACCTCAACCTCGCCCTCCTCCTCCACCTTCTAATTATTGAAATGAAACCCTTGTTTACTTTTCACCGTTCATCTTGCTGACTTATATATATGCGCAGTGTGATCCGAAGCTTTCTTTGTTCAAGCCAGGTTAGGATAAGCGTTTTAATAATCGATCTGTTTCATTTTCTTTTACTTTCTACCCTAAACGTGTTCCTCTGTCTTTGTTGTTGTTGTTGTCTCTTTTGTTCAATCTACCTATTTAATTTGGTTCTGGAAGAGTTTATTTGGATGACTATTCAATGAATGATAGACAATTTTTGTTGTTACTACCGGCTTAGTTGGGTTGGGTTGGTTTGTATTGCACTTCAGCATCGTACTCTAGTATTGAATTTTTGAAAGATGTGTACGGAGAATACGTGTTAATATGTGCTGGACCCAGGTCTGTTCTTGTTTTCTCTCAGGTATAATCGCTATCGTACTTCCCATGTCCTCTCTGTCTTGCTGTAATCGGGCATTTTGTACTACAAGGGAAGCCTTGTTACTTTTTCTTTTCTTTTCTATCATTTTTCCACTGGGACGGGACAGATTTTAGTTAGTGAATAAAGTTTAGGTTTTTAGAGGGGTTGGTGAATAACTGAAACTGAAACCACGAAATGTTGCTGTATCTTAGGTCTAGTATCTGTAAGAATTGAGATTTGCGATTTGATTTAGTTGTTCTTAAGCGAGTGGATGTTCAGAAGTAGAAGTTCCATCTTTTACTTTATACATTACCTCCCATGTGGGGTTGGGGCATTTTGGGGTGTGAGAACTTTTTTCTATGAAATGTTGTGTTTGCCACCTTGAATGACCATAGGGAAATAGGGCAAGGGGGGGGGGGGGGGTGGTATGTTAGCTTATGATTGAAGTTCATGAGAAGGTGAAAGTATTTGGAAATACCACATTCTGGATACAATTTGTTGCTTCTTATATCATTACTTGTTTGCATAAGTTTGGACTAATCTAGCAGTAGGCAAAAATAGAAGAAAAAGCCTAATGTAGGCAGAATGGAGGAGAACAGAATAAGTGTGTCTGCTATATCTTTTGTTAGTCATTAGATTGAGGGTGGTGAAATGAAGGGACTCTCCACTATTTTTTTTTCGATAGTTCCTCTTCATTTCCTTTAGGCCAACGTAGAGAGAGCCAAAGCTTAAGTCAACAAAAGTCATTTTTTAGACGCTCTAAACCCCTCTTCTTTGTATTGGAAAATGTTGGAACCGGGAGGGAAATTTTCGTATGATTTAGTTGCTGCTATGCATTTTACAACAGTATGGTCGAAAACTTATCTATATAATTGTAGAGCTTTTAGACAAGTCTCTCTTATTACATAACATGGTAATAATTTTACACCTAAAGTAAAATATATATTTTGTCTGTTAAGAGATCAAAATGAGAAGAATTCTGTGTTATAGAAGGATTAAAAAGTGTTTTAAACATAATTATCACTATCAAATTTTCTCGTAGTGGTTTGAAATTTGTCTACTAGCTTTAGAATGGAGCAGCCTTGTAGTTTATGACAGTAGTTGGGAAAAGGGAGAAGAAAGAAGAAAAAACAAAAGTGTTTCTACACCCCCCCTGTGGTCTTGAGATTAGTGAGAATCTAATAATTCAGGTGACTATTTAAGCCTGTCTAATGACGTAACCTGTAATCACGTGCATGTGTGTTGTGTGCATGTAAGGTAGATGTTCTTCCATAGAACCTATGAATATTACAATACTCAAACCATTTTAGGTTTGTGTGTGAACAATTAATATTGGAGATATATACTCCTTTGACAATGAAATGTTGCTTGATTTAGGAATTAGGACGATGAAAGATTTATTTTGCTACATAAAGGCATTTGTAACTTTCATTTCTACAATTGGAGCTTTTTTGTCTCCACCAAAAGTTGACACGAATTCCTACAAGTGAAACTAGGTAACTTATTTCATTACCATAAAGAGAAGACCAGAAAAAGTATGTTTCTGTTAAGAATTTGTATTTGATTGTAAGCCAATTTTGTACTCTTTTTAACACCGGCGATGAACTTTTTGTGTTGGTAATTATGGAGATGAAGATTTTAGTAAATGAGCACTGACGAGGATTAGTTTGTTAATGATGGAATGAACATGTATTTTGTTTACCCAAGTAGGTGTGCAAGGACTTCTTCAACGATGCAAATGTTTTGTTTTTGAAAATTTAATGATGCACCCGCAAAACTCGCATAAAGTCACTTTTGATGGTACGAAAGGTCAAAAGTAATTGCAGTTCATTTATGGTAAAATTAATTAGAGTCGTAACATCGATCGATGAGTTATGGCAGGTTTCGAACGTCAAAATTTGAAAACATCAAGATAGCTTGTAATACTAAGAGCACACTGTCTTAAAATTTAAGTTCTAATAATTGAAACATGATAATTTAAGATTTAAATCTTATAAAAAAACTCTAATTGAAATAGGAGAGGATATAAGGAAGATCTTAACTTTAATTAGTATGATACTTTAAGAAATAATTAAACTTTTAATAGTTGTAAAATTTAATACAAATAAATTATAAAATGTGGATCTTATAAACCAAATGACATTTGAATGGGATTTATCACTAGACAAGTTTTAAAAAAGAAAGTACTTTTACCCCTTATATAAAATAGTTTTCAGGCTTCTTTGTTTACCGAGTGGTAAATTTGTATGTTACTTACCTGGTCATATTTCCGTCCTAGACTCCACCATTCTTTCCATAATGCTTTGTTTGGTATTCAAAAATGGATATGAGGGAGTGGAAAAGAAGACAAAAAAAAAAAAAGGTAGAAGATGAGTTATCTGGATCAAGGACATGAAGGATTGGAAAAGAAGAAAAAAAAATTATAAAAATGAGATTATTTGGATTAAGAAACTATAAAATAACTTTAGAATATAAAAGATATAATTATAATTAAATATTTTATTATTAAAATAAAAAATGTATATAAATAAAAAAATTCGTTATTCAGTTTTTATTTTTATATAACCATCATTTTTTTTACAAAATTATCATTTTTTTTATTTTTCTACCTTCTCTTTTTGTGCTTTGTTTGGATTAGGAAGATAATTTGAGAAAATATATTTGAGAAGAAAATGTGAAAAAAGAGATTGTTTGGATTAAGAGGAATAGGATGGAAAGTGAAGAGAAAGTTTATGAAAATTTGTGAATGATGTGATAGAAAATTATATTTTTTATTATTTATAATTATTTTAATTATCTTATTATTATTGTTATCTTATAAATTTATTATTAATATTTTTATTTGTTTTATATAATATTATTTATATTATATAAATATAAAATAATATATATTTAATATAATAAGTATAAACATATATCTAATAAAAAATATAATATATTTAATAAATTTTTAAAAATATAAATTAAAGTTAAAATATATTCTAAATTAAAACAAAAATTATTATAAAACCTTAATAAATAAAAAAGTAATATTTTAAAATAAAAGCATATTAAAAATCATTAAAATTTAATTAGTTTTATTTTATTTATTAATTTAATATTTTTATTTTATTTATTTAACATAAAACATATAGTTGAATTTTTAGCTGTCTTCCATTGAAGTGTGAGTGGTTTTCAGAGTATTTTTTACCCCAACACTTGTGAAATGTTGTGTCTCGGTTTGGGTGTGGAGTCAACAGATAAAAAACATATATGCATCTTTGGTCCACTGAATTATTCTGCTATGTGCTATTTTGGCTATTGTCTTGCTGTCTATATTTTGTGTTGTGCTAGATATTGTTGCCACTCCAATTTATTCATCTAGGAGAAAAATGACAAACAAATTTACTGTCAAATGGGCAAATTCTAATTAGATGAAGCATTTGAGAAGGTGAAGTGTAGTGAAACTGGTGACATGGAGAGTGGAACTGAACTTTCTTAAGAGAAAATTCATAAAGGCTTGTAGGCTGTAACTAATAAATTCTTAGTTTATAACAATTGTTGTTTATTTGGCAAACAAATAATGAATAAATAAAAATATTGGTAAATTCTCTCTCCACTTCCATATCTTTCCCATACACCTTTGTATTAATTTTTGAAAAGTAGGTTTTAACCTTTTTAAATTTTTAAATAATCCTAAATGAATCACAACAACACATTTTTAAATAACCTTAGTTGTATCACAATACCTCTATAACTCTCTTCTAACCACAACACCTCCATTCAGTTCCATCATTTGAGTTTATGAGAGGGTTGACGAGAAAATTCGTTATATTTGAAGTTTCGAAAATACTTTTGGTTAGTTTTATACTTCATTTTTGCACATAGCTAGTTTTCTTTTTTTAGGTTTTGTGGCTTCCAAAAGAATGAAAAAGATAAGCGAACAAAAACATAATCACCATCAGTAAAAACACCACAAAACTTACTTCAACCACCAACATTTACCTTCGTTTGAGAATGAAGAAGAAGACATTACACTCTCCACTATACTCAGAAGGGTATTGTTGAAAATTAAAAAAAAACGGAGGTACATGGAGAAAGTATGAAGGTACAGAGAGAATTTTCCAAAATATTTAAGGATACATCAACCCTATTACAACAAACTACTTCTAATAGTCCAACACAACTTCTTTCAGCAACATAAACAACTCATATAACAAACTTGCACCTATATTAACCCCCAACAAAGTCTTTATCTTCCTTACAAAATGTCAAACAAAAGAGTAAATTATATATTAGCAATGCAAATATTAGTCCTGTATCTAATTATACATCCCACTTAAGTAACATAATTTCTCTGACTTTTCAATTCAATATTGATCCTGCCTGTTGACCAGGACGCAAGAGCCTTGCCTCGTCGAATCTGGATCGACTTTGCACCGTGCTAGCTTCCGTCCTTCGCCTTGATTCACCTCAAGAACCTGCAAAAGACAGAACGGCGCCGCTGCAGCCGATCATGCTCCGACGCCCAAGTCAGCGACTGAACCACCAAAATACTAAGAGAAACTAAGAACTCCAGGAACCGTGCAAAATTCTCTCTCAGCGTACTCAAGTTCTCGCAAGCGTAAAGAAGTATTCTAAAACGCGTGTACCTCAGAAGTTCGTTAGGATTCCTTATATACCTGTGCATTTTCTCTCTCCTGACAGTTACACATCTGGACACGTGGCTCGTATCCAGCTGTACACGTGTCACCATCTGGAGCATCCTTGACTTGGGCGTCACCTCTTACTCTTCAGGCTTTCGGCTAAGTTACTTATGCAGGAAGCAACTCAGCGCATAACTGCCTTGGAGCGTGATCTCTTCTGCGTGGCGAGTACGGGTGTCTCGCCGGCCGCCATCATGATCTACTTCACTTGCTTCATCGTACATGCCCGGGTAAGCTGTTCCCCGACCTCAACCTCTGGCTAGCTAGGGAATGACCATCTGATGACTTCATCCTCTGCTTCGAAAGCCTGGAACAAGCTTTCCTGATCCTTCGGCGATGTCCTCCTTTCGGCGATCTCTGATCACTTGGTCGTCTGGGTTCGCATCCGGCGACTACATCACAAACCTGGTGACCGCCGGTTTAGGTATGCTAGAGATCGGAGCACGCCAACTTAATGACTGGTGACTACGCGAGCCTCCCGACTTCCTTCCCTTCTGCCTGCCAGGCACCCCGTTCAACACGCCTATATTATAGCTTGCTGCCACGTCATCACTTCCGACTACCTGGGTGGTACAAATATCAATAATCTCCTAATCACTCAATAAAACAAATTGTTATGTTGTGGATGATAAAAACATTCAAAGAGACAATGGTTGGTAGAAAAAAAAATGGTTGTTGTGTTTAATGATATTTATTATATTTTTTCAATTTTATCAAATGATTTTATATTTCCCATAACTTAAATATACATTTACATTAAAAATATTTAAAATGATTTTTACTTTTCTCATCTAAAGTTTAGATATGAGATTTCAAAATCAAACTAAATAGAAACTAAGTCAATAAATTTTGTTTGGCATAAAGACACACGTTTGGGTTGACATGGAGACTGTGTTGATGGTGAAGGGTGATATTAAATTTAGAGCAATTGTTGACTGGGACTAATGGGTAGTTGAGAAGAGATAAAAGAATGATTATAGTTTGAATTTCTTTATACAAAGACTTTTTTTAATTATTTCCATTTTTCCAAAAGACACCCACAAATAATTAAGGTTTGAAATCAAATAGAACGAAAGATGTGGTTAAGTGGAGAGAAAAAAAAATACTAAATTTATACTCTTTTCTTTTCTTTGACCGTGTGGAAAAACAAGGAGAAAAAGAAATATGATGATACTCGTGTAATCTTTTATATCATCTTTTGAAAAAAGAAGAATAAATTTTGTTTGAAATAACAACCTTGCTAGTTCAATTTTTTACACTTACTCCAATTTTTTTTTTTTATAAAAAATAACACTAATTTAATATTAATTTCTTTTCTTTTCTAACACTCCTTCTCTAATAGAGAATAGAAACATATACTTGTTATTTGTATATTATTTCAATTTTGTAATTTAATTTTTATAATTTCTCTTATTGTTAAAGCATATTCTATATATATATATTTGCATTTTTTCAAAGTTTAGGATTTTGTTTATATTTTGGTTTTAACTTTATTTTAAAACTGTCATCTTTTTACGTGCTTTCTCTTTTTACAAGAAATGACATCACGATCTATTTTTGGTATGTCAACTGCCTTCCATGTAAACAAATCTTTATTTTTTTTTAATGTTGCAAAGTTCATTTGCCAATTTATTGGCATGCTTCCACCTACATACGTACATTTTTTTTCATCTTCTCCTGGTTAAATAGGTGTTGTTTCTTCTTTTAGTTCCAACTTCTCATCATCATTCATTCTTCAATATAAGTCCATCATTGCCACCATGTTCCCGCTTTCTTCCTTGTTTGTCCTCATTCTCGGATTCTTCATTTTCAATCCTGTCGCATAACATTCTCGGGAAGATTTCTAATCAACATAAATAGTTGCTATATCACCACCTTCAGTTGGAAATTTCATGGCCAAGTGTGGTGTTGATACAGTGGCTACAAAATTTGTTTAAAGAAGACCTTCCCAACAAAACATTATACGAAGTGCATGCATCCACCACTAAATACCTAATTTTAATAATTTTCGTTGCTGTTGATATTTCTCGGCAAGTGTACCGAATCAACTGTAATATAGTACTCTTTAAAGTACGAATGTCGAACCCACAAAGAACAATTCTAATTAAGATGTTCTGTTTTAAAACTCATCAAGTATAGAAGATAATTTTGAGACTTTGTTCATAACCAAATTAAAGATTTCACAAGAACTCAAAGATTTAGGGTTTGATTCTGGATGTAACAAAACAACTTATCAAATATAGAGAAAGATACTTGGGATTGGATTGCGTTTATCTCAATCATCTGTATTTTGAATAATACAATATATAATACTCAAAACTACTTATTCTTGATGCTTAATTTAAAGTCATTCATCTAGATTCCTCACAGATGAAATTCATAAGATAATTTCTCAAACACTGATTCCTCAGATATTTAACAAATCATCCAGCTTTAGGAACAGAATTATAATGCAATCAATAACCTGGAATCTATTCCTAGCATTACAAGTTATCAAGTATTTTCGTTTATTTCAGATCCATAAAGGTACTTTCCAGTTAAATTTAAGGATCAAAATCAAGACTCTATTGATCAGACAAAATCAAGCAATAAGCATAAAACGAAAATACCAAGAACAAGTAGAAAAGAGAATTTTATATATATATATATATATATATATATATATATATATCACCAAGAATACATTTGATCAAGATAAATTACATTCAATCCCAAGTTAGAAAGAACTTAGCCACTCATGACAGCTCCTCCAATCTTCATTCTTGATCTGAGCAAGTTCTTCTCCTAAGAACAGAGGTTTCTTCTCTTTCTCTCACTAGTCTCTCTCTAAAAAACCTAATCTGTTTTCCACACTGGTTTTGAGTTATGTTTCAGAATTTATATAATCAACTTTAGCTCAAGCTAGCCCGTTTTAGCTTGAGCTAGATCTTTCGGTGCATTTTTAGCTTGAGCTAGCGATTCTAGCCTGAGCTAGATCAGTACTGCACCTTTAATCAACTCTGGACAGTTTTAGCTTAAGATAGCAATTCTAGCCTGGGCTAGAATTCTATTGCACCTTTAATCAATTCTGGACAGTTTTAGCTTGAGCTAAATCCTCTAGCTTGAGCTAAATCTTCTTGTGATCCAATTCAGTTTTTAATTCTTTTTCTTTCAATACCAGCTTGAATACATTCTTTCAATGCTTCATATTCATCTGCAATTTACACAAAAATTGAGATTAAATTTATTCATTTGTTTCTTGGTTCAAAAAATATATAATCAGATTCAATAATTCTCATATTAGGGTAATTTTCTTACATTAAGCAACAATTAAGTTCCAAAGTGTTCAATTTTCTCAATCATAAAAACTACACATTGGCACTTATCAAATTCCCCCCAACCTAGAATCTTGCTTGTCCTCAAGCAAAGTAATTGAATCCCAAAAAATATGAGTTCATTCTTCCCCAAAATCCTTAGAAATCAAATCAATAGTTTAATATCAGAACAACTTCATGGAAAGAGCACAAGATAATTCAACAAAAAATTATGGTGTTTCCTATCAATTCAAACCAAGACAGGATAATAATATATTCAATTTCCAAGGTAAACAATTGTTACTCTTCACTGAGAATCAAACTAAGGAATTTCTCTCTTCATTCCTCACTGGTGAGTGTTTTCCCTCTTTTTTTTTTCACTAAATTCCAAGTTAATTTAAGGTTGCCCTTCATTTCCAGTTGATTACAAACACTTTCACAAACATAGATCTTGAGGTCTTTTTCAGGTTGTAATGAGGCTGGGTTACAAAGAAAATTTGGTTTTTCCAGGATAACAAAATGCACACTTAACAAAAGATTAGCATATTTGCAATTCACTTTCTAATTGTGTTATCCATTATCCCTTCCATAAGATTCATTCACATTGCTTCTTTTTATATTCTTGTAATCCCCTTTGCTTTTTTTTTTAGAAAAGAGAATGAGAATTTGGATAATTTTGTCATTCCCCTTTTTTTCTTTTTCTTCTCTTTTTTTTTGTTTTTTTTTTCTTTCATTCTCAAAATCCCAGCAGCCACACTAAACCCAATTCTTTTAATTATAGAAATTTGAATTGCACCTATACTCTCCTTTTGTTAGCATACCACAAGGTAGGACAATATATGTATATCAGAAGCTAGGGTGCAATAAAACAAATTTGGCTCAAAAAGGGTTATATTTGTGCACATTTCATCATATATTGCAAAGGTTAGCTGTTTGGTTCTGAGTTTTCTCACCTCCAACTCTATTAAACATGCCTCAATCATCTCCATATTTGATTTTGTGATGCAAATTGACTAGAAAATTAGGCAACCTCAATTAACTCTTCACTAGTGAAAGTCTCTCAAACTGTTTAAAGGTTTCACACTCTCACTTGGTTGGCTAATTTCAATTCCTCATTTGTTCTCAAACATTGCTTTCAACTATTTACCTTGTTCCAACTTTTACACATTACTATCCTTTCTCAGTTTGAGTGATGGTTCCAGCCACAAATTCTTTTCAAATTAAATCCCCGATCAATCCATTTGGTTGTTCTAATTTAGAACTATGGTTTGATTTCTTTTTTCAAAAATTTATACCATCATCTATCTATATACAAGATTTCACTTCACAAAATATGCAAACATCAACCACTATACTAACTTAAGCTTGCCATCAACAAAAGCTAAAGTAAGAAATATTAAGCTAAACTGCTAAAATCAACTTACTAAATTAAACTGAAAGTAAAGTTAAACAAAAAGATAAAACCAGTTTTCTGTTCATTGTGCATGAGAAGTATCAATCTCCTCTTATGACTTTGTTCCGCTCTGTGCCAACATCATCATTCTGAACTTGGTTTGAATGTTCATCATCTGCTGCTGCTCCAGTTGGTCCAGCTGCCATTTCTGGTGTATCTTCAACTCTAGTCCCAACTCCAAATTCTCTTGCCTCCCCTGAAAAACTGTGCATGTCCCCATGCCAAGATAGATAATCACCAAATTCAGTGGGTGTCAACGACGAATTATTTAATACCAGTTGTGGATTTGGTGTGACTCATTTTTCTGCACATGTGAGAATAAGCATTTCTCAAACCAAAGTGTTTTATTTGATTGACATTTTAACAAACACTTGGTAAGCATGATATAGAATGGCATTGAATGAGTAATTTTTGGTATTTAATCCATGGAAGACAGTGCTTAACTTTGATTATCCTATTCCACAATCCTATTCAACATCAAGACATTGAAATTTCAAAAAGATTGAATCTTTCAATTTAAAAACGAAATTGTGAACTGGAAGCAGAAACATGCATGACTGGGTTTGGTTGAATGGAAATGGCAATGAAAATGATTATGGAGATGAGTAATTACTTACCTTGATAATGGCAATGTAGATGAAATGTTTGTTTGAGAATGATTATGTAGATGGAAGCTTTGAGATTTTTTTTAGAACAGAGGGTGCTTCTGAAACTGAGTTAGGTTGCAGGATTTTCAAAATGTGATTTTTATAAAATGCTGCAGTTTTTTTTTTTTAGAAATCTCACTAGCTTATGCTAGAGCTTCTTAGCTCAGGCTAAAATTGGGCAGAGAGCAACAAATTTGCTCTAGCTCAAGCTAGCTCGTTTTAGCTTAAGCTAAAGTTTGGCAGAGAACAACAAAGTTTTCTAGCTCAAGCTAGCTCTTTTTAGCTCAGGCTAAAATTTGGCAGAGAGCAACAGATTTGCTTTAGCTCAAGCTAGCTCATTTTAGCTTAGGCTAAAGTTTGGCAGAGAGCAACAAATTTACTCTAGCTCAAGCTAGCTCATTTTAGCTCAGGCTAAAATTTGGCAGAGAGCAACAGAGTTTTCTAGCTCAAGCTAGCCCATTTTAGCTCAGGCTAAAATTTGGCAGAGAGCAACAGATTTGTTTTAGCTCAACCTAGCTCTTTTTAGCTCAAGCGAAAGTTGCAAAACAAATTTTTTTTCTTCTTTTTCTGCATAACTAGCTTAGGCTAAAAGTTCTAGCTTAAGCTAAAATTACCATGCAATGAAATTTTTTTGAAAATTTTCATTTTGTCTTTGCCAAAAGTTTCAAACCTTTCTAAGCTTTCTTCCATCTATTCATTTCACCAAACATTTCAAACCTACATGACCATTTCACATATCAAACTGGTTTTAAAGACATCAAATATTAAAACATACTACTAAATCAAAAAAAAATTAAAGACACATTTCAAATCAAAACACTAGGTTGCCTCCCAGCAAGCGCTCGTTTAACGTCATATAGCTTGACGCCTGATTTACTTAAGGATCATGGAAGTGGATCATAGTGGTGTGCCTTTCAACTTCACCACCAAAATAATGCTTCAATCTTTGTCCATTGACCACCCAATTTCTTTTTGAGACAGGATCTTCCAATTCCACTGCTCCATATGGTTTTACTTGTTTGACTTGGAATGGTCCTGACCATTTTGATTTGAGTTTTCCAGGGAAAAGCCTCAACCTGGAATTAAATAACAACACCAATTGACCTGGTTCAAAAGTTTTTTTCAAAAATTTTCTGTCATGGTAAAATTTGATTCGGTCTTTATAAAGTTTTGAAGATTGGTAAGCATTGAATCTCATTTCTTCAAGTTCATGAAGTTGCACTTTTCTCTTCTCTCCAGCAACTTTAGGATCAAAGTTTAGAAACTTGATTGCCCAGTATGCTTTGTGTTCCAGTTCTACTGGAAGATGACATGCTTTACCATAAATCAATTGGAATGGAGACAGAGATGTAGGTGTCTTAAATGCTGTTTGATAAGCCCAGAGAGCTTCCTCAAGCTTGTTAGACCAATCCTTTCTGGAAGAAGATACTGCTTTTTCCAAAATCTTCTTAATTTCCCTGTTAGAAACCTCTGCCTGACCATTAGTTTGAGGATGGTAGGCTGTTGCTACTTTATGCCTAACTCCATAATGTTCTAACACCTTTTGAAGTTGAGCATTACAAAAATGTGAACCTCCATCACTTATCAAAACTCTAGGAGTACCAAACCTGGTGAAAATATTTCTCTTTTGAGAAATTTGATTACAGTTTTGGCATCAGCTTTCTGAGTTGCAGCTGCTTCCACCCATCTAGAGACATACTCAACTGCTAGTAAGATATATTCATTTGAGAATGATGATGGCAGTGGTCCTATAAAATCAATTCCCCAACAATCAAATATTTCAATTTCTTGAATGTTCTGCAATGGCATTTCATGCCTTCTTGTAATAGCTCCAGTTCTTTGACAACTATCACACTTCTGAACATGTTCATGTGCATCTTTGAACAGAGTTGGCCAATAAAATCCAGATTGTAACACTTTAGCTGCTGTCCTTTGTCCATTGAAATGACCTCCATATGGTGAATTGTGACAATGCCATAAAATATTTTTAGCTTCATTTCTTGTAACACATCGCCTTATCAAATTATCTGCACCAATTTTGAATAGATAAGGATCATCCCATACATAGTGATTAACATCTTTGAAAAACTTTTTCTTTTGATGCCATCCAAAATCTTCAGGAACTACCCCTGCAGCTTTAAAATTTGCCAAATCTGCAAACCATGGCCTTTCTTGAATTGCAAGGAGTTTTTCATCAGGAAACTCATCTATCACTTCTGATTCAAGTGCAGTTACTTCCTCTTTGCAAGTCTTGATAGGTGATCTGCCACATTGTTTTCACTGCCCTTTCTATCCTTTATTTCTAAATCAAATTCCTGTAGTAGAAGAATCCATCTTATTAATCTTGACTTGGAATCTGATTTTGTCAACAAGTACCTAATTGTAGCATGGTCAGTAAAAACAATCACTTTAGAACCAATAAGGTAAGATCTAAATTTTTCAAGTGCATACACTATAGCAAGCAATTCTTTTTCAGTAGTTGTATAATTACTTTGAGCATCATTTAAGACTTTACTTGCATAGTGTATCACATGAAAAAAATTCTCTTTTCTTTGCCCCAATACTGCTCCTACTGCATAATCACTAGCATCACACATAAGTTCAAAATGATAAAGCCAATTAGGTGCAGTGATTATGGGTGCAGAAATGAGTTTTTCTTTTAAATTCTTAAAAGCAATAAAACAATTTTCATCAAAATTAAATGCAGTGTCCTTATTCAGTAAATTGCAGAGAGGTTTTGCAATCTTTGAAAAATCCTTGATGAATCTCCTGTAAAAACCAACATGTCCCAAAAAACTTCTGATTCCTTTGATGTTGACTGGTGGAGGTAGTTTTTCAATAACTTCAACTTTGGCTCTATCTACCTCAATCCCTTTGCTAGAGATTTTGTGTCCTAAAACTATACCTTCTCTCACCATAAAGTGACATTTTTCCCAATTGAGAACAAGATTGGTCTCCACACACCGTTTTAGTACGGTATCTAAATTCTTCAAACAAGAACTAAAAGTAGTTCCATAAACAGAAAAATCATCCATGAAAACTTCAATTCCCTTTTCTAAAAGATCTGCAAAAATAGCAAACATGCATCTTTGAAAAGTTGCTGGAGCATTACACAATCCAAATGGCATTTTTCTATATGCAAAAATACCAAAAGGACAAGTGAAAGCAGTCTTTTCTTGATCTTCTGGATTTACAACAATTTAATTATAACCTGAATAACCACCCAAAAAGCAGTCATAAGCTTTGCCTGCCAATCTTTCCAGCATTTGATCCATGAAGGGTAATGGGAAATGATCTTTTCTTGTGGCTTGATTGAGTTTTCTATAATCAATACACATCCTCCAACCTGTGACTGTTCTTGTTGAAATTAACTCATTTTTATCATTATGAATTACTGTCATGCTACCTTTCTTTGGAACTACTTACACAGGACTGACCCAGGCACTATCTGATATAGGATAAATCATCCCTGCTTCCAACAGTTTTTGAACTTCTTTCTTTACTACTTCCTTCATAGTAGGATTTAGGCGTCTTTGAGGTTGAGTTACAGGTTTGTAGTCTTGTTCCATGTGAATTTTATGCATACAATAAGAAGGATTTATGCCTTTCAAATCATATAAAGTCCATGCTATTGCTCCTTTATTTGACTTTAACACTTTCACTACTTCCTCTTCTTCTTCTGCTGTTAGAGAGTTGCTGAGAATGACTGGCTTCTCCCCATTTTTTGCCAGAAAAACATATTTCAAATGAGTTGGTAACTGTTTCAATTCTATCTTTTGAGGTTGAGAGATTTCTTCTTTGATTAGATCTTGCTTTTGACTAGCATCATAAAGAATCTCTTTAGCCTTATCTAACTCTTCAACACAGTCCTGTATTTCTTTTCTTTCCCCTTCCTCTATGTCTTCAATACTATCCATGACAACTTCCATTAAAGGTTCAACTGTTAAACAATTTTTTTGAGTTTCAAAACAAATATCATCAATCACATCCACTCTGAAACACTCTTTTTGATCATTTGAATATTTCATTGCTTCAAAAACATTGAAACTTACTTCTTCATCTTGAACACAAACCTTTAATTTTCCTTTGTCTACATCAATTATAACTTTGGCAGTTTTCATGAATGGTCTTCCCAATATCAAAGGTACTTCAGCATCTTCTTCAATATCCATTACAACAAAATCTACTGGGAATAAGTGGGTGTTTCTACAATGGTATCAGAAAATGGATGTTTTCTAGTAGACATTTCGACAAATGTACCAGAAGCTTCTCATAACCTCTTCCCCGTTACTTGAAAACTTTCATCGTTGTGCACTCTTTCATTATTCTTTTTCAACGTTTCAAATTCTTTTTATAATTGCATTAACATTTCCATCGACATAACATTTTGATTATCTCCTTGCTCTCCAATTTGTTATCCTCTTCCACTCATTTCAGGTTACTTTTTAATTAATTTGCTTCCCGGCCCCACGGTGGGTGCCAAAATGTTCTTACAAGGGCTTAGAAACAAAACTCCTTTCTTTAAAACGTGTTGACTTCTCGTCTTCTTGGTCTCCTCTTTCGGGTTGGGCTTTTGGTCCACTATTCCTTTCACTTGAGATTGGGCTTAGATGATTGGTAAACTTACTTAACTAGGTTGGATCAACTAGGTCTCTCTGTTCTTGATCTCGGTCTCCTCTGGGGGTGTGTACCTGCAAGACGCTCTGATGTCAAAGTCAGAATCAGTTTTGTATAATTATCAAATAAATTCACTCTACTTACCTTTTGGGTTGAACATCTATTTATAAGGCTTTCTTATTGGGCTTAGAAGCTGTTTGAATCTTTTCTTTTTGCACCTAATAATTTTTAAACACACACATGCATATTTGAGTCTGTTTTATGGACTTTGTTACAGTAACTAATTTAATTTAATTTTTTATTTATTTAACCTTTCGACCTAACCTTTCGATATAACCTATCGACATAACCTTTCGGTTTAGCTTTCGACGTACAGTAGGTCAATAATTATAAAACTAAAAGAATTTTTAAAATCCTTGATATCAGAAAAAGCAGCTTCCGTCAACATGTGGGTGCTGTGGAAAATGAGGGGGTAGTTGGTGCAAAATGGCAGTGAACTTGTTTGGGGAATGACATTCATGAATTTGCTGTAAAACATTTCAACATAAACATCCATCCCAAAAACACACCTAACGTTAGGAATGTTAGAAGTGTGGGTGTAATAAAATGGTAGAGGGATCTCTGGCCCTGCAAACTGTGTTGCTATTTTTCGGACAAGCACTTGAGAATATATAGGAAGCTTCACTTCCTTTTTAGGTATACTGTTTGCCTTTAGAGAAGAATTCGTGGGTGCCATCATCATCAGTGCCATTGAAATACACTTCTGTGGCTAAAAATGGTGCGTTGGTATATATGTATAACTGTTGGAGATGTTGTGTTCAGAAAATAAAAAACACATAAGAAAACAGGTGTGCTGACAAAGTAGCTAACATTGTCATTGTTCATGAAGAATTCTTATAGTTTCATTGTTTATCCCCAACTAGCAAATTAGATTTTTGCAGTTATAGATTCGGTTTGCCAGATTTTAAATTATCCTAATTTGGGATTTTGTTGTATGGTAGTTTCATTGCCCTTTAGTCCTCGTACAATTTTTTTATCTTATTATATTTTTTTATCATCAATTAAAAAATTAATAAATAAGAATATTTTAGGAATTATTAAACCTTATTAAAAAAACATCTTATGAATCTAACATTTCTGTTTCATCAGAAAAACTTGTTACAATACTATTTCGATTGGGTTTTAAGTCTTATTAATTGTATTCAAATGTTGAGCTAATTCTCGTCAGATTATGTTTTTTTTACTATAACAGATGGATGTTAGGCAAAATTGGGCTTGTTTTCATTTTTTTTTATATAAGGATTGAAATATTTTAATATTTCCTTTTTTATAATTTTTTTTGTTATTGAAAAAAAAAATTATCTTATGACAATCTTTTGAACTTTATTTTCATGAGTGTAATTTAAAAAAATTAAGAAAACTAATTTTTATTTTATTTTATTCTAAAAAATTAAAAAATAATAACAATAAATTTTAATAATTAAACAAAATAAAAATATCAACAAGAAATGGTAATAATATTAATAAATGTTTCTATATGTTATATCTTTTCCTTTCTTTTCTTTTTCACTTCTTATTTCTTTCTTACTAAATAACTTCTATTTTCACTCATTTTCTCACCATTTTTTTTTCTTTCTTTTACTCCTTCACTTTTCTTTTTCTTTTTCTTTTTTACCGAAGATAGGCTTCTTCACGAAACTTTTGAGCCCAAGAAAAATATGGTTGTTGTAGCTTTGCATAACCTTTTACTAACAATTTTCATGCCATTATATTCCATTGAAAGTAAAGTAGTAAATGTGTTGTATCATCACGAGTATTTTTTTTATTAAACAAGTTTTTAAATTTTTTAATCAGAGTCGATTCTAGAAAAAGTTCACCCATTACACGAAGATGCATACACTTCCTTTTAATGTTTTGTTTGTTGTTAGTAATTCTTTTTGGTGTTTGATAAGTGACGTTGACATGAAAGTGTTGAATAGAATATATGATATACAAATTAAAAGTCATTGATAATGTATTAGGGAAAAGAATTAAAGTAACACTAGAAGCTGATAGCAACTTGGCTATTAAAGTGGCTTATTCACGTGAGAAAGAGTGAATAGAAAACTTAGACTCTGGATCAAATAATAAGTTTAAATTATTTATATGGTCAAATAGCTATTTTAATTTTATGTTTTATAAAAAAATTGTACAATTTGGATTCTATCACTAACACTAACGGTGATGTAGCACCACTATAAAAGAAAAAGCTTTTCTTTTCTTAATAATAAAAAACCGTTACAAAGTTTTTAGATTGGTCATTTTTTTAGCAGTTTGACACAGAAATTTTGTATAGTGATATTATAGCTTCGTTAGCCGCATTATGCTAATTATAAGTACTAAAATTTGGCATAAATATTAGTAGAGAGAAATTCCTTGTTGGAGATTTTTTTTTTAATTTGATTTTTGATTGTTTATTTGGACGTTCAGTTTACTAGAATAAAAATCCCATGTTTTCTAGTTTAAAATCTTAAAAAAATATATTTTCTAGAAATGCTATTAATTAAATATGATTCTCACATGACCGTTAAAAAAAATTATGTTTCTCACCAAACCATTTTTAAAGAGAAGGTGAGAATATTGCTTTCTCCAAGAAAAAAAAAAGTTTTTACATATTACAAACTGAACTTTAAGCTTAAATCAACCTCATAAAACCAATTTATAGAGTTGAGGTTTGCACCCACTTATATACAATGAAATGTTCTCATCTCTAATCGATGTGTGTGATATCCAACAAAATGAATATTATAAAAAATATTTATGGTAAATTAACCAGATTTTAGTTATTTTAGGAATTATGATTATGGAAATCCACAACTTTTATTTCTAGATATGCTCTTACACCAAAAGTTGGCTTAGAGTTTTCTTTTGTACAAAAGGATAAGTGGATATTTTAACTAAATGATACAATGGTATCGTAAGACTAACAAAAACAATAAAATAATTAAGAAGCCTTTGGCACAAATAAATTATTAATTAATTTTTATTAGAACTAATAATGATTTCATCTTTGCTTAGGCTTTCTCATTAGTTATTAGAAATGATAATGTGAAATGTACCGTGCGAGCAAATCTGTGGTTCGATAAAAAAATACAAGAAGAATTAGCTATTTTAATCTGTTATCGCTTAGGTTTATCCTGCATTATCCGTAGTTTGTACAAGTTTAGTATAAGATAAGACGAATGAACCCACATAACCTACATACTTAAAATTTCAATCCCTAAAAATTATACACTTATTTTCATACTGTTTACCCATAAATACAAATGAAAGACACAACTAAATTATGCGTATTTGATGTGATAAAACAGTTGTGAGACCTCCAAGCTATAGTATAACAAATGCAAATTGTAATTCAATAAATATTCGTGTTATTTTGACTGAACTTGATGTTAGTATTCTAGTAGTTTTGTTTATTTATAATTTTGAAGGACTTTATGGATGTATGACTTCTTGAAAAAATTACTCAATAATTCAGTTCAATAATATGATTAATGAAATTTCATTAAGATTTGTATTTATAATTCTTTTCAATTCTTTTATGGTGATTGAGGAAAAAAAATCAGCTTGTATTTTTTGATGGGGGACGAGTTAAGTGCAGAGCTGGTCAACGTGGGACAATCTTATTGGCTATCTTATTTATTTTTATGAATATTGAAATTCTTAAAAAAATTATTTTTCTAGTTTAAATTTAATTACAAGAATTGTATGCCTGTAGAGTTTAGTTATTATGACATGTGCTGTTAGTTGTTTGGAGTCATGGTTTAAAATAATAACTTACTTTTAAGTTTCCAGCTTTTGGGAAGAAAATGATTTTTCTTTAGCAATAATCTTAACCAGATACCTGCAATCAGAGTAATGATTCTCCCATCATCATCTTAGTTACAAAATTTCACAACTGGATTTGCACTTTTCAGTCTGTTGATTTGTTACCCATTTAACTCTGATATTTTTTAATCCAAAATGATTGATGGAGTAGCATTAATCTGATACTCTTACCTGTTATATATTGTAAAATATACATCACACAAAAGTTGATTTTCATGCAATCATATTGTGCCAAGTACGGTTCACAAAAGTCTAGTCGCAGCTTTTTCAATATTCCGAGCCCTTTATGTCTGCATTATGCTTGAACCATGGATGATTCACGAAGACCTCTTGGTCAATTCCAGATAGGAACTGTTCTAACGGATTGGAGTTGGAATCACCAAAGGAAGGTTCTTCCACGTGTGCATTAGGAAGCTCTATATTCATCTGTGAGTCCAAACTTTGGCAGACTGTGGCACTTCCATCTTGTGAAAGAAAGTTAGCCAGATTATTTTGAAAATACTGTGTCCTTGTAGCATCATGCTGCAAAATATTATAAGGTATTCCGTTGTCTGAGTACATTGGTGCTTCGACAGTGCCAGAATTCACAACACTAACTGTGGAATTTGCCACTATGCTTCCAAGAGCATCTATCTCCTCTTGCAAGTTCACAACCTGCACAGAGTTTGAGTTTATATACGAAACACAAGACTTATATATGTATACATTATTCACTTTTGAAATAACTATGTTAAGAAACACATTAATCTAATCCTAAGGTGTTGACTTTTAAAATAACTATGATAAGAAACATATGATAGTGATTTATGATTAGTTGAAAGTGTAAAACTATTAGGACATAACCATTAAACTAGAAACTAGAAGTTATTGAACCTGATTCAGAGCAGTTACTTTTCCACACATTTATGCAAACGTTGCATTTGAAACCTTAGAATGAAGATTAGACGGCTCAGAAGTAATGCGTGATTTTTGGTATAGTTTACCTAGATAAAATATGAGCCATCAAATCTCATCCGAAGGTTTCAAATTGCTGAATGCGTGAAATCCAACTGTAGGGAATTGGGGTTCCTAAATGATGGTGTGATAAAGCATGTGGTGGAGTCACAGCATGGGAAACCTGTTGCTGCAATGCATAGATATGAGCAACACAGCCATAAATAGGATCATGCACGCGAGCCAAGGCTTCATAAGATATGGTGGTGGCAGCATCGCTTCTATTCTGGATTGGAAGATGTGACAATAGCTTGGAGACGTTACTAGCTCCATAAATCTTATGCACTGCTGCAAAATGGGTTGAAGCTTGGTCGTAGGAAAAGTAAGGAGCAAATACACAATCACTCGTGCATTTTCTCCTTAGGAACTTGCATGCTCCACATGATGAGCCAAACCCTGTCATTGTCTCCAATGTTTTACAATGTAAATGACTTCTGCAGTGCAAGACTTGTACTAATTTTGTCTAAGGAGAGCTCAAGATTGGAACCTTTATAGGCACCACCTGGGAGCGTCAGTTCCTTTTGCCTTGTCCAAAGGACATTCTCACTTGGTTTACTTTAAAGTATGTTGCTCTTTTGGGTCCCTTTTGTGGCCTACATTGTCTTTGTCAATTAGGGAAATTTTTTCCTCTTTTATGTCTCAAAAGGGCTTTTTTTCGTAAAGTTTCTTTCCCTAATGCTTCTGTTATTGAATATCCAATCATCATCATTTTTTGGGGTTGGGAGAAAAGTATAGTTGCTGCAATTTGTGTTTTTGTGAGTTTGAGTTATAATGCACGCTTTAGCTAATAATCTAGTTTGTAGCATAGATTCATGACTCATTGCAGCCATTTGTCTTGAAATTGTTAATGGTCCTTTAATTCCTCCAGTTTTATATTCATTCATCTGCCACTTGTTCTTTCTGTGAATATTTTAATCCCCACCATAATTCAGGTTCAGCTGTTGGCCACTTAGACTATGGTTTGAGGTGAGTTAGACTATTCCCACTGTTATCTGTTACTTCTTTGGTGTTTATTTCTGACTCTTTCTAACCCAAGAAAACAGATGAATAATACAATCTCTCTCTCACACACAAACAGTTTTGGTGTGTTGAGCTTACTCCCTCTCTCACTATTGTTTTGGTGTCTATTACTTTTTGCTTGAAGAGAGCAACTATTTCATGATTTGATATCACTGCTTGTTCACACTCTTGGTTTCAGACAATTTCTAAGCAGTTAAATATAGAAGACATGTACAAATTATCCAATAATTTATGTGCTAGAGAGAAGGTTGATGATGAAAGGTGGAAGAAGGAGTTGGGAGACAATGGCAGTAAGAGTTGGATAACTTTCTGGTTTGTGTCACTTCAGAACTGTGAACTTTTTTGTCTTTGAGGCATGGACATGCGTGAGAAGGGAGAGGTATGAGTTGGTGGATGGCATTGTCTTGAGCTTTCGAGTTTAACGATGAAATTGTCTTTCTCTATCATGCATCGATCATCTATGTTATCTCTTCGACCTTCTTTATTGTAAGTTACATCCTCATCCTCTTAATTAGTAGATACCTATAAGTCTCTGTCTAATAATTAACTAATTAAAATAAGGCTTTAATTTAGAGAATAAATTCGATTTTATTCTGTACTTTTAAATTTGAGCTTTTTAATCTTTAAAATTTGATTATTTTTTTTTATCTTATTAATTATAATACTTTAAAAAATACACTTTCTTAATAAGTGGACTAATTCTAACTTAACTTTATAAGATCGGTAAAATCGGCTTTTAAGATGAGATTTGCATTTACTCTCATACTACTACGAGTTGATTTTATCTCTAGATATGAAATCTTTAATATATCTATCTCACATCGAGACTGTCAACTCGTACATTGTACTACGAATTTGTCTTATCCTTAGCCGAGGTGACACATATCCCTTCACATCGAGGCTGCCAACTTGTACGTGAAACTAGACATTTATAGGGGGTCCAATAGCGGGTGATACAATAGACCTAACAAACTCTCGCTAGCATAGGTTCTAGATGACTCATATATCATTTTAAAAAGTGAATTCGAACTTTAAGTTTAACTTAACATTTTTTTATCAGCAAAAACAAATAAATAAATTGGGGAGTACTTAAGTGGTTTTCCAACCTTTATACAAGAGAACCAAGCATTCTTAAACCCAAACAACTTGGTGTTGCTATAAATTATAATGCGCCTACTCTTAACATTATACCATTCTACTTTACAATTGATCAACCCTTCTACCATTCAACTTTACCTTGGTTTTTCTTGCCCTTTGCCCGTTAAAGGTCCTAACATTATATTATTTTTGTTGAATGTAACAGGCTTAGCCCATAGTTTATATTATTTTGTTATTATTTTCATCAATAAATAAAGAAAGATCCCTATACGTGTATTTTACACAAGGGATAACAATCCTACATTTATTTTCTTCACTCTTAACATGGTGTTACCTATGCAAACCAACCTTTAAACTAGTCGTTGCGCAACAAGCCTCTCCCTGCATAACTCAACTGATTTTAAAGGTAAGGTTTGCACACATTTATATACTGTGAATTGATTTCATCTCTAATTCATGTTTACATACTTATCATAAATTATTTAATAATAAAAATATAAAATTAGAATAATATACAAGTAATTTATAATTCATTAGTCATATAAACAAATGTCTAATTATATTTATTTATCAAATAAATGAATTAAATAGGAGTATTTTATAGATATATCCCCTTTAACAAAAAAAAACTACAAAAGATAACTCCTAAAAGACATTCTAGTAAAAGAATCTTTCATGAGAGCCTCAATAAACCGCCTTTTAACAACATGGACAAGACCATGTAGCACACAAAAAATAAACCATACATCAGCTCAGAATTGTCTAATTATATTATCTATATAAAGAAAGTGAAACATGTTTAAATTTCATAAATTAAAGCGATTAATTTTAATTTTTTGGAAACTAAAAATCAACTTGCCAGAAATTCAAGATACATAAAATATATTTAAACCTAAATCAAAACATTTTTTTTTTGAGGAAAAATCATATTTTTTCTTAAAATTATAAATTTTGTAAATATATTTCCTTATATTACGAAACATAATTTTTTTTTGCTATAATTTTAATGACTAATAATATATATATATATATATATATATTCATTTAATAATTTCAAAAACTAAAATAACCATAATTTAATGATTTTAAATATTAAAATGACATTTTTCAAGATATAACTTCATACAAAACAAAAAAATAGATATATTTATGAGAAAAATATATTATTTTAATATTTTAATTTTTATTTAGATATAAATTTCTTTAATAAAGATAATCTTATATTGTATTAAATAAACTAATAAGTATAACGTGGTACTTTTCTAGTATTAAACTTGTTATCCAATCTATAAAAAGTTAAATATAACTACAAAATATTTTTCGAAAGTAATATTTTCTGATCATATTTTTTAAATATTAAAATACATATTAAAAGAAAACCTTAGATGTATTTTCTCGAGAAATAAAATACTCGTATGAAAAGTTGTATAGGATTAGTTCTTCATCAAGGTTTTTAAATACATCTGGTCTATATGTGTATATATAATTTTATAACCCAACTATTCAATATTTTAATATTAACTCATACAAAATTTTAGATAAACTGAATATTTCTAATATTTCTAGTCATGAATAATTTTAACTTTACCATGTACGCATATTTAACTTAATATTTGTTTCATACCTTATAATTATGTTTCCTGAAAATATTTCAAGGAATCATATTTTTTTCATAAATATTTCTTGAAAGTATTTCGAGAGAAAATAATTATATAACACTACAAGAAATAGAAACCAATTTATTTTAGAGACCAAAATTAATTAGTTGCTATAGTAACTAAATTATAAACCATTTTAGAGACTGAAATTTTTTTTGGTTTCTGTTCTCGAACTAGGTTGGGGATTGGGAGAACTATTGTCTTCAGACGTCACTCGGTCGGTCGTATCTCACTTCCTCCTTCGGTTCTTCTCGCAGGATGACTCCTCAGGCGGGTGGGGTACCTGCAGATGACAATCCAGCGCTCAAGTCAGTGGGGTATCGTATTCGGCTGGCTAGAATACTGTAGATAATGACGTACCTTCTTCCTTGGAATGCGTGATATTTATATTACCTTGATGGGCCCTCGCTGTTGGGCCGAATTAGGGGGTTACTTAGCGATTAGGGTTGGATTAGGTCGTTTCCTAACCATAGGTTAACCTTTGCTAATTGGGTCAACCTTTGACTTGAGCATTTTATGTCGGTCGGCCACGTGTGACACATGGTCGGCCTCGTACCTTAAAGTATGGTCTTGACACATGGGTTGACCGGTTTACAAGACCGGTCGATCATCCCGGTACAGTTGCCTCCCAGGCTCGAGAGGTGGTTCAGCCGAAGAGTTTGAAGAATGGGACCCGGGCAGACGGTGTAATGATGAGTGAAGTGATGTTTGGGGGCGGCTTGTTGCGAACTAGACGTCGAACTTCACTATTAGGGTTTCGAAGCAGTCTATAGAGTGCGCTGGGAGCTTGGTGAACCAGCTCAGAGCGCTACCCTTTAGAGAGGTTGGAAAGACTCGGCAGAACACTGCGTCGTCCGTGGTGTACAGGCTCATGTGGGTCGTGTACGCGTCCACGTGTTCATCTGGGTCAGTTGTCCCATCATACCGATCCTTGTTGAAGCCTTTCCACTTGTCTAGCAAGGGGGTTTCCATGACACGGTCGGTGAAGGGATGACGTCGGTTCGGACCCGCCGGAGCGGTAGTGTTGATTGTCTTGCTGGGATGGGACTCTCCATCCATTTCCAGAGTGAAGTCATTCTTGGTGTCTTTCTCGGCCTGGATGCCGGCCTCGGTGGCATGGGACCTGCCGGCCTGATTAGTCATGGCGAGGGACGGCACCCCCTCGACCAGTTTCTTCATCCGCTTGTTCTCTTCTTGGAGGTTTTTTATTTCCTCCTCATTCTTCTTAGCGGCTTCCTCGTGCGCCTTCTTCATCTCTGCTAGCTCCCTCTGAAGGGCCATCATCATTGCTGTTTGATATGCTTCGGTCATGTTTGCCATGCTGCGGGTTGATACCATCTACTGTTGTGGTCTCTGCTGGCTCTCCTCGGCCCCACGGTGGGCGCCAATTGTTCTCGAACTAGGTTGGGGATTGGGAGAACTATTTTCTTCAGACGTCACTCGGTCGGTCGTATCTCACTTCCTCCTTCGGTTCTTCTCGCAGGATGACTCCTCAGGCGGGTGGGGTACCTGCAGATGGCACTCCAACGTTCAAGTCAGTGGGGTATCGTATTCGGATGGCTAGAATACTGTAGATAATGACGTACCTTCTTCCTTGAAATGCATGATATTTATATTACCTTGATGGGCCCTCGCTGTTGGGTCGGATTAGGGGGTTACTTAGCGATTAGGGTTGGATTAGGTTGTTTCCTAACCATAGGTTAACCTTTGCTAATTGGGTCAACCTTTGACTTGAGCATTTTATGTCGGTCGGCCACGTGTGACACATGGTCGGCCTCGTACCTTAAAGTATGGTCTTGACACATGGCTTGACCGGTTCACAAGACCGGTTGGTCATCCCGGTACAGTTTCTAAATTAATTTTTATTATTATTAAATGATTTTTAAATTGATATATAATTAGCAACCAAAATTTTTGTTACCAAATTTAGAATCTAAATAATTGATAGTTAAAACTTTGATAGTTTTAAAAAACTATTTAACAATAATAAAAACTAATTTAAAAATCAATATTTTTTAGTTTCTAAAATGTCTCTAATTTAGTTATTGTAGCATAATTCACTTTGTAGTGTAAAAAAATAACTTAGTGAGAATGTTAGATTTCCACCCTCCATGGAAAAGCTTTAGAGAGAAACTTAATTAAAAAACTATTCTTAGAAAATCTTTCCCTAAACATTCATGAATCAAACTGAAAAATTTAACATTTTCAACCTAAAATTCCCACTACAAAAAAAAGTGTATATTGTGGCGGTTTTTTTCGTATAAAGTGGCGTTTATAACCGCCACAATATACGCTTGTGGCGGTTTCCCAAACCGCCATAGAACTGGCCGCCACAAAGTTTAATGTGGCGGTTTTATGTTACCCGCCGCAACACCCGCCACTTTAAACATAGTGTAAGTAGTGGCGGTTTTTATATGTAAGTAGTGTCAGTTATAACTGTCGCAATTTACAATCATTGAAGAAGATTCTGGCACCATAATATTCGTAAGTAGTGGCGTTTTTAACTGACGTAATTTTAATACTGAATAAGTAAAATTTAACCACTTTTTTATAATCTTTTTTATAATCTGTTTTATACAATTATAAAATTTAACCACCACTTTTCTATAATCTTTTTTATAATCTGTTTTATACAATTATAAAATTTAACCACCATTTTTTCATAATAAAATAAAATAATGTATAAAGTTATAATCATCCATTCATTTCATTAAAAATTAAAGCACACATAATAATGTTCAAATGTTTATATGTAATTGAAAGTTAAAGCACACATAATAATGTTCAAATGTTTATATGTAATTGAAAGTTAAAGCACACATAATAATGTTCAAAAGTTTAAAACACATAAAAAGTTCATACATCCCTAATCAAGTTTAAAATTTCAACACATAGTTGTTCAAAAGTTCATACATTCCTAGTCAAGTTTAAAATTAAAACACACATCTCTAATCAGTTTTGCTTCCAGCACTTGATCCTATTACTTGATTAGGTGATGGAGCACCACTTCCATAATCCGATGCCTGAAATAAATAATTTTAAGTTAATAAATTTGTATGTTTATAATTATAAAATAAAAGAGACCAATAAATATTTAAATATATTAATACCTCATTGGTGGATGCACGAACCAAATTAGCTGCTATTGTAGCAAAATGTTCTGGAACGTCTTTTCTTGAAGCAATATAAGCAAGCAAAGTGTTCATTTGATTTTTCACAGTTGCAAGCTCATTTTCCATTTGAGTTATCTTGTCCTCCACATTTGATGAAGTTGAACTAGAAGAAGCATGGTTCATACCACTTAGCCTTGTTGTGGATCCTTTGAAAGCAAGGCTGGGACAAGCTCCATATGATAGCCCTCTAACTCGACCCGGATGCTCCTTACCAAATATGACACCAATTGGATCTTCTGGAGATATATTTGAACCACCTTTTGGATTTGTCAACATTAGTTCATCAATTTTTTCCTGGATAAAATTGAAAATATATCATGGCAGCAGCAGTAAACATAATGAAATGGTTGAACTCTCAACTACAACATAGAATAGCAATGCCCTTGCATGGCTGCCCAAGTCATTCCCCAATGGAACCTTAGAGACAAAATCTGTAAAATCATACCCCTAAATATAGATGCACCTATTCATCTATAAATAACAATTACCCACCCCTGATTCCACTTAAGTCCACGCTATCATGGAAATATTGTGCCTGTCACCATCACATAAACTACCATTCATTTTTATCATTATAATTCTTATTATTATTACTATTTCTAGATTTCCTGCTTTTTCTTTTTCCTATCCACCACTTCCCATATCAATACATCATCATCAAAGCAGTCCAATATATTTTCATGATCAATACATCATCATCAAAGCAGTTCAATATATCATCATGATCAATACATCATCATCAAAGTAGTCCAGTATATTTCCATGATCAATACATCATCATCAAAGTAGTCCAGTATATTTCCATGATCAATACATCATCATCAAAGCAGTCCAATATATTTCTATGATCAATACATCATCATCAAAGTAGTCCAAACACTTACCCCAATTTCCAGCGCCTCTTCATTCACATATATGCCATTTTTCCTCTTATGTGTGATCTTCCACATTTCAGCTCGTCCAATATTTTTACCAGTCTCAATTTTCTATATGTTCAACAATAATAATATAAGTATAATGTGGTGGAAATTGTAATATATTAAAATAAAGAGCACAATATAAGTAAACAAATACCAAATTATTTCTTCTTCTTGACAAAGACATAGCACCACCAGTGTGAGGAATAACTTGTCTCTTCCTTATATCTCTATTTCTATTACACATGTTCTACAAAGTGAAAATGAAATCAGTTTTGTGTAAACTTAAAGTAAGTTTATTAATAAAGAGGTACCATCAAGCTAGTAGCCATTTTTCAATTAAGCTGACACATGTATTAAAAATATGGAGCTATAGCTAGCATGTTCAATTAAGCTGACAGTAATATTATTCATATATCACTCATATTTTATATTTTTGTAAGGAAGAAGGATAGAGAAAAAAAAAACACATTCTTCCTTTCTATTTTCTCTGTCATGAACATTATTCTGTGTGTGATAATAAGCATAAAAGTGAGGAAACTGAAACTCACTCTGCCATGCCACCAATTGAAACTCACTCTACCATGCCACCGCTCTCTCAAATTCCACCTTCTTCTTTTCTTCACCCTTCAACCATTGCAAAATGCTGGTTTTCCAAAGAAGTTCTTTTCTTCACCCTTCAACCATTGCAAAGTGTTTCATTTCGTGTGAAGCAGAGAAAGAAATGTTAGGTTTCGTTTTGTGTGAAGAGGCTTAAGGGTCTGGTGCAGAGAGAGAAGAAACGTTAGGGTGTGGAAGAGAGAGAGGGAAGAGGTGTTAGGGCTTGGTTTCCAAATTCAAAAAAAAAAATTCAAAAAAAAAATTAAAAGTAAGTTTTAAAAAAAAAATCAAATTTTCAAGTGAAAGCAAGTTTTAAAAAAAATGAATAATGAGAAATGGTGTATGGAGGAAAAAAACTGGAATTTTTTTTTAAAAATAATTGTGACAGTTAAAAATGACATATTATACTGAAATGACGTATTATACAAAGATAATTGTGGCGGTTAGTCAAATGCCATATTATACTGAAAATTGTGGAGGTTATAAATAACCGCCATAATAAAACCGCCATATTTTACACTGTTTTTTGTAGTGTCCGAAAAAAACTTAAATAAACCCTCTATAAATGAAAATTTTAAAATAACAACAAATATTGTTTGGTGTAATTTACTTCATCTAACAATAATTTTTTCCATTAATTTTTGGAAATAACTTTTCAAATTAGAGATTATATATTTAATTAAAAAAACTCTTAATATTAATTCGGTGAAAAAATCAAATTATTTTTATAGTTAAAATAAGATATATTTTAAAAATTTATTAAATTTTTGTTAGAGCAACAACATATATATAAGATATAATTTTATTGAAACAGGATTAAACTGATTTAGATAGTAAGAATAGAGTGACTTAGTATTAATAATAAAAACTAATTAAATATTAATATTTTTTAATTTTTAAAATAATATCTAATTTAATCATATTAAATTATTTTAATTTTTTATTTAATATTTTTTTTTATGATATATTAAATTACTTAATTTTGAGATATAAGAAACTAACTCATAAATCATTAAGTTAAATTAAAATAAATTCATGAGTGTCGGCATAGTGGTGAGTAATTAGGGTAGATGCATGAAGTGTTAAGTTTGGTTTTTGCCACCGTTAATACACAACAACAACAAAAATCAAATGATTAAGATAAAACATTATTAAAAAGAAATTTGGACGATTATAACATTATTGTCAAGTTGAAAAATTATTCCGTTAGTGGTGTGGGGGAAAACCAAGATTTTGTCATCTAATTGTTAAATCATTATTAGACGTTAAGAAAACTTTATAAAAAATATAATGTTCTTTATGTTATTTTCACACGTTTTTTAATTTATTTAACTTTTAATACAATTTTATTAATTTTAAAAAATACTATCAAGGCATTAATTTGTCTACTTGAAATCGAGTATAAATATCTTATGATTTAGAAATTGAACTATACACATTAAAAAGTTAATTGAGACGACAAAATTAAATTGTATAATTTGTATAAGGGTTGAATTTTAAAATACTTCATTTTATTTTATTTATTTTTTATTAATAAAAAAAATTTAGAACAAATTCATGTCACCAATTTCATTTGTTTAGTGGAAAAACTTTTTTTTTTCCCATACGTATAGGGTTATAAGAAAGTGTTTTTAATTTACTGAAATCCTGAATTTATATATAGCATTAGAGAAATGACATTTATAATATTTTATACTTTTTTTACGAAGAGAAAGTGGTTATATATTTAACACTTCTTAATTGAAAGATTTCAATTTTGATAATAATTAATTAAATTTTGAGGGATTAAAAGTTAATTACATATATATTTTACACATTTGACTTTCTCTGTTACATAAACAATTCCTTTAATTTAAGAGACTTATTAATGCAAATAAATTTTACACATTTGACTCTTATAAGAATGAAATTACAATAATTTTTAAGGGTAAATATGTTTTTTCATCCCTATATTATAACATAAAATTAATTTTTTTCATAATTCAAACTTTAAACAATCAACTTATAGTATAAGAATAATTGACTTATTAGTTTTTTTTTATTAAATTTGTTATTGTTTTTATTGTAAACTAATGTTCACTAAAACTACTTCAAATATAAGTTGATGAAGTACAACCTTAAATAAAATCAATTCTATAAAAAAATACTTATTCAGATCATTTACACACTATAAGATTTAAAGTTTGGATATGGAAATTAATTTTTTTATTATAAAATAAAGATGAAAAAAACTTTTTTTTTAATAACTCTTAATCATTTTAGAGGAATAAAGAATTTTTTTATATATTTACTCCTGCCTAAATGCAGTCTCCAAACTATAATTAGTTTTTTCAACTTAGTTAATATATAAATTGAATTGGATGTAGTTATTTTGAAAAGAATTGAGCTTAATTTTATTATATTTTGTGATGGGTTAAACAAAAATGATTTTAATTTAAATCCCATCCGATCGAATGAAAATAATTTGAACTGGGTTTATTTTTCTTATATTTTCAAATTGTAAATAAACCTTGAAAACAACAAATTAAAAAATATTGAAATTTAATTTCAGTGGATAATTCCTAAAGTATTTATGATTAGAGATCGTAATTTGGTTTGTCTTATTTTTCCTTTCTGATTCAGCATCTTATCTCAAAATAAAGTGACGGCGGCTAGTTTATTTCCAAAAAATATACTGAAAAGGGTAATCTATTTTATTTGTTAGCTACTCACAGGCAGATGGATTAATTAGCTTAAATATTATAAGTTTGAAAAAATAATTATATATTTAATTAGCTGTTATTATAATTGGTTATAATCGAAATAGGTTTTTATTAAATAAAATTTATTAAATAAAATTTATTAAACTGAAAAAAGATTTTAGGGTTTAGGATTTACATAAAATAAAAAAAGATTTAAACAATTTTTTCTTAAATCATATATCATCTAACTCAACCTTAGACAATACAAGTCAATCATAGATGTTACATGATTTTTCATTTAGGGTAACTATTTTAATAAAGTATAGACAAAATTAATCTCTTATAGTATTAATACCTATTTTTCATATGTTACTCGTCCAAATTTGTGTTGTTTGTACCTATGTTTCAAAACTTATTATTTGCTTTTAAAATTATGTTTATTTGCAAGTTTTCATTAGAAATTAGGCAAAGGGTGGAAGCAATTTTATATGAAGAATGGACTATCAAAAGGACAACAAATTTGTTTTGAATTTTCAGATAAATTTAGTTAATGTTTTTAGGCTTTATTTGTATGTTGTTGATGCCTTACCAGTTAATGTAACTGATATTTGAGCAGAAGGTCTTTGGATGACCTTTATTTTGTTTATTTCCAAATTTGTTTTTCATTAAATTATTTTGTCGTTGTATGTTGCACAGGTGAAGAAGCTAGTAAGAATAATATCTAAAACTCAAAAGATGAGGCAAGGATTTCCAAACATGCACATTGTTCGGAACAGGGTGTCTGAATTGTGAATTTCCCCAATAATTTTACTTCCATTGTTACTAATATTGCAAATGGCACATGCTAGGTGATTAATCTTATAGTTACTAAATGTACACGAAAATTTTGAACACAATAAACCCATCTTTTGTAAATAAGGTTAAAATAATGATAATTTATATATACTTTTCTTTCTTAATTCATCAAAACACTTTTTAAGAAAAAAAAATATGAAACAGGACAAAAAAAATACAATATCTCATATATAACGATATTATCTCAACAAATTGAAATGCAAAAACTTGAAAACAAAATAAAGAGATAATGTTCTTACAGTGGGAGGAGATAGAAGAAGTTCCAAAAAAAAAAAAATCAAATGGAAGAAAATGAAGAAGTAAAAGTAAGATTGATTAGTGTCTTTTGTGGAAGTTTTATATTTCACTCAAATCAAAGCCAGTCTGAATAATGTTATATATGTAGCATAATGGTGTTTATGTATGTCTAATGGTGATACGTTTTTTTAACTACTCAACAAGATAACCCAATCCAATTTAGTTATAATTTTAAATAAACTCTTATATTTTAAACAAGTAAATCTTCTAAACTATGATAATTAGTTGGGATTAAGTAAAATAATGATTGTAGCTAGAAATAAAATAAATAAGTTGTATTACAAAATATCATCTTATCTTATGATAGCAGTTATTTTGGAAGGATGAACTCTGGAACATTCAATGGGGCTTGTCTGTAGCAGAGAAAGGCACGTATTACTTAACCAATAGCAAATTAAGAGGTGCATATAGCATCTGAAAAATCAAGTTCTGTGCAACTTTGTGGCCATTGGTCCCCCTTTGAACAGTGAGTGGAGGGGGATCATTAGATCATCTCAATCACCACTATTATAGTTTCTATCACTGAGAGATGCTCCATTTTTTTTACATAATTTCATAAAATCTAATTGTTTTCATGTGCCCATTTTGTTAAACATCAGTGGTCACTACTTCTAGTGTGGGTTAGTGTGCAAAAAAATCCAATTGATGAACACCTTTTTTCCCTTCTAGGCAAACAACCAAAACTTGATCCTTATGAGATGAATGCTACCAGTTACGTGTAGTAACAAATCCTCCTAACTTGTGGATCAGGAAAAGACTTCAATACCAACCTCAAATTCTATGGTTGTAGGTAGATGAGACATTTCAGACACTATATTGTTGCCACGTGGAAACCAAGCTAATCTTCTTCTTGTGGATGTTAAGGACTCCACAACTAGTCTTGAGGATATGAATTTCTGTTCACACAATTGCAACATTATTATAAGTCCTTCCCTATTGTAATTTCAGATAGCCTCAAAAGACTTGCGCTGTATTTGCTTTCTCTGCCACTTTGAGTACAACACTGCCATGGCTGCCTCAGTCTCCACTGTTGGAGCTGTCAACGGAGCTCCAGTATGATTTTTTCCCACTTTTTGCACTATCTGCTCCCTAGTTTCTCAACTGATCCTTAGATTATTTTTGTCATATAAAAGATCAAATCATTACTGATATGTGTTAGGTTATAGAATTATGCTGGAAAGATACATATATATTCATGTTAAATAATTGCTTAAATGTCAGAAAGAAATATGACACTACCTTTATCCTAGTTTAGTTAAGAATTATTCCAAGTTCCCATTTGATAAACATGTCTAAAACAGACAACCTTGTAGTCTACGGTGATGTTATTCTCCTGTATGTTGATAGTTAATTCATTATAAGTTAGTAACGGTGTTGGGTGTTATGTAATGTAGTGATCATCAATATATATGATACCAAACTGGAAAAGTACGGTGTTATTTCTACTTGAGTAATGATAAAAACACATATAAAACGGAAGCTTGATAAGTAAGTGAATTTTTAAAATTAGTTTGAAGAGTGTGAAAGAGTGGCTACTGTGAATATTGCAGCTGAGCTTGAACAGCTCTGGAGCTGGAGCTTCAGTTCCCAGTTCAGCCTTTTTTGGCAGCAGTTTGAAGAAGGTTACTGTCTCAAGGGTCCCTAACACTAAAATTTCCTCTCGAAGTTTCAAAATTGTTGCTGCAAAAGAGATTGATGAGAACCTGCAGACAGATAAGGACAGATGGAGAGGTCTTGCCACCGATATTTCAGATGACCAGCAAGACATCACAAGGGGGAAGGGTATGGTTGATCCCCTTTTCCAAGCTCCAATGAATACTGGAACTCACAATGCAATCATGAGCTCTTATGAGTACATTAGCACTGGACTTAAACAGTGAGTGACAGATACAGCTGACTATAAGACAGATAGTGTTTACTTATCACTTTTATTGTCATGAACTGATAAGGTGAAGTCCATTTTTGATCTAATGAAACCTGGTCATGATGTGGTATTTCAGGTACAACTTGGATAACGACGTGGATGGTCTTTACATAGCTCCTGCTTTTATGGACAAGCTTGTTGTTCACATTACCAAGAATTTCATGACCCTGCCCAACATCAAGGCATGTAAATTGCACACGTAAATATTGCCCATGACTTTAGTTAAAGAAACAGGACTCATTCAATAGTTTCATTGTTTTTACAGGTTCCTCTCATTCTTGGTATCTGGGGAGGCAAAGGTCAAGGAAAATCCTTCCAATGCGAGCTTGTCTTTGCCAAGATGGGAATCAAGTGAGTAAATGTTGGGAACATATTACTACTACAGAACACATCAGTTATATACATTACCATTAGCAACTCTAGTGCTTTAAAACCATATTAAGCTTTTAAAGAGATCACGACAAAATTTCAATATTTTGATGGACCAAAAACTTATTTGGTGCTAATTTCAAGTCTTTTTGATGTTCTGATTTCAGCCCTATCATGATGAGTGCTGGAGAGTTGGAGAGTGGAAATGCAGGAGAGCCAGCAAAGTTGATCAGGCAAAGGTACCGTGAAGCTTCTGATATAATAAGGAAGGGGAAGATGTGCTGTCTCTTCATCAACGATCTTGACGCAGGAGCTGGTCGACTTGGTGGAACCACTCAGTACACTGTGAACAACCAGATGGTGAATGCCACCCTCATGAACATTGCTGATAACCCCACAAATGTTCAGCTCCCTGGTATGTACAACAAGGAAGACAATGCCCGTGTGCCAATCATTGTCACCGGTAACGATTTCTCAACACTGTATGCTCCTCTCATCCGTGATGGTCGTATGGAGAAGTTCTACTGGGCACCTACCAGGGAAGACCGAATTGGTGTCTGCAAGGGAATTTTCCGCACTGACGATGTTCCTCAGGAGGACATTGTCAAGCTTGTTGACAACTTCCCTGGCCAATCCATTGGTAAGTTTCATCTTGGTACATGATCCAATATGTTTCTCAAGCCAGACATATATAACTAGGACAAAACTTAGATATAGTTGTTTAGGTGCAACACCAAAAGTACACAAGGAAATACATCTGAGGTTTTATCCATGTAATTAAACTTTCACGTTAGCCCCTTAAATTATGAGCATTAACAACTTCAATCCTGATTTTTCTAAACCTTCATTTGATCTAAAACTTTGCCACAAATAATTTACTTTGGTGGTGCTTTTCTACCCCCTCTTTTATGAAGGAATAACATGATGGATGTTCTGCAAACTCACAGATTAAATCAAAGTTTGCACAAGTTAGAAATTAAAGTAATGTGGGTATTTACTCGCACATAGAATTCAAAGTGTTAATGAAATAGATGCAAAACAACAGGACTAATGGCATGCCATTTATGATTGCAGATTTCTTTGGTGCACTCAGGGCTAGAGTATATGATGATGAAGTGAGGAAGTGGATTTCTGGTGTTGGTGTTGATTTGATTGGGAAGAGGCTTGTGAACTCAAAGGAAGGACCTCCAACCTTTGATCAGCCCAAGATGACTTTGAATAAGCTCTTAGAGTATGGTAACATGCTTGTCCAAGAACAGGAGAATGTGAAGAGAGTCCAACTGGCAGACAAGTACTTGAACGAGGCTGCCCTTGGTGATGCTAATCAAGATTCCATTAACAGAGGAACTTTCTATGGTTTGATCTTCTATCCTGAGACCTTCATATAGGATGTTTGCATTGCATATACTATAGTTTTCTGTCAATTTAATTATAAAGGCAAACACATTTACTTTTGATAACTATTTTAACAATTTGACAAAACAAAGTTGAGTGATTGCACTATGTCAAAATCAAATTCATGAAAAATATATTCCATCAAATAAAACAATGTCTAAACTTTTTGGTTTGTGCAGGCAAAGCGGCTCAGCAAGTAAATGTTCCCGTTCCTGAAGGTTGTACTGATCCAAATGCCTCAAACTTCGACCCAACTGCAAGAAGTGATGATGGAACCTGCTTATACACCCCCTGAGAACTTAAGCATTCTCCACTTCAGGAGAAACTAGGACTTGAGATAATCAAATAATTTTATCTGCTTCATACAGGATTGTTATCCTATTTTTGAGTTGCATTCTCTACATTTTACTATGTAGAATGTCAAGTCTTGATGCTTTCCTCTTTCGGCCTTTGCTTTGTTGCTTTTACACATTTAACTTGGTTTGAAAACGATGTTAATATTATCCTATCTGCTTATTTTAATCTTGCATACATTTCCCTGAAGATCAGCTATCAGTAGGGAAGCCTCACAAACTTTAGTATCTTACCAAACTAGTTCCTTGAAAATCACATACCAGTTTGAGAAAGAAGTTTATTTTATTAACTCTTAATGTTTTGGTAATTAAGAAGTTTTGTAAACATTACCTGTAACATTTAAACTCAAGCTTCTAATATACACTCTATCATATTATATTACCTACCAAAGATACATATATAATATAGAAAATACAAATTGATTAAAAATTAGTACAAAACATAATAGAAATAGATAAGAGAAACGTAGAAGAAGAGAAAAACAAATATTTAAATTATTTTTAGTCCAATTAAATTTCAAATGGTGAGTATTCAATATGCTTTTTATTCACATAATCCCATATTGAAGGTTATTGCAGCATCTTTTGTGTTTCTTTTCTTTAGAAAACTCTTTCTTTACTATATTCCTCTCCTTTAAAATACCTTGGAGCTTGAGCAGTGACTGTTTTTTAGTTTCAGATAAACCTTTTTGAAAAGCAAAGTCACATAACATTCAAACGCAATTTGAATCATATCAATCTAATTATGGAACACAAGTTTTCTCCTCGTAATGCCTTCACCCTGTCAAATATGCAAATCATGATCAATTAAATAACGTTTCATCCTCTTTGCAATTATTACCACAAAAAAGAGTGTTTATAAATTGGCTAGCTTTAGATTAGTTTAGTTACATTTATCATGACTAATCTCAATAGTTTTTCTTTGTTCTGTATCATTAGGTTCATGACTTTATGATGCATTTCTTTCATTATTTATCAATCTTAGAATTATAGCTATAGTATACTTTTTTTTTATGGTTAGTCTATTTTTTTTTACATAGTGTAGAATAAGGAATTGTATGCTTTGTTGTTGGTAGTGTTTCCTAATTGTAAAAAGAAAATTATTATAATTTGAATGTACATGTCTCTTTCATTTCTTATTTTAATTTAACTAACAGTATATTCACATTTTGATCTGTTTCTTTATATAAATTTAAGATGTGTATGTCTAATTACCAAACTTGCAAATTAGTAAGTGTTTTCTCCTTTCTTTCAGGTCATGAAACTCCTCATACAATGTGAAAAAAAATCTAAATTTACTTCTTATTTATTTCTATTTAAATACTAAAATAATAATACCTCAGTAAATTTTACTGTAAGGATAATAGTTACATGACAGAATGATTAAACATAAAAGACATTTTGGCATGGTTTGAGGATAACTTTATTTACTTCAGAAAGGTCATGATTATGAAACAATACATTCATTAGTAAAATAGAGATAAAGTATACATTAACTTTTGAAAAGATGACTGAGTGGTGTGGTAGTACAGGTCTTGAAAACCGTTCAAAACAAAGAACTATTTATAAATATTCCTAAAAAATAGTGATAATTGCTTTTGTTTCCTTTTGGCAAGTCCTTTGAAGAAAAGAGGTTGAAGCTTGTTAAAGCATTTTTCACAATGTAGATATGAATTTAATTAAATTAAAGTTGGAAACATAGAATAAAGGAAAGGTAATCATTCAAAGAGCCATAGTCTTTGCTTTAACAATTTTTAAAAGAACAGTGTGCAAAGCTAAAACATGGCTAAAATAGAGGAAACTACTCTTCATAGACACTCTCCCATTACTCTTTCTTTGCATAGCACCAAGTGGTTCAGCATTAATTACTAACTCCAATGCATACTTTCATGCACCCCTTCATTTTCATCTGCATTCTCATTTCCATCCACCTCACAGGTATGTATTTCTGTATTCCTTCTATTTCACTCCCTCATCACACAAGTCAATGAGAAGAAGCCTCTCAACTCGTTAGTTTCCTCATTTTAGCACTTAAGTCTCTATGATAACACTTTGATTCTGCTTCCACGTCTAATGCTACCAAAGTCTTTTTCATTTAACTTCCACTTTCACTCACTCTTTCACAATAGTTGGATCATTAAGATTGTTGATCAAGTTGTGTTGCAGCTGGAACTCAGCTCATATTGGTGAACAACTGCAAAGAGAGTGTGTGGCCGGGAATCCTTGGCAGTCCAGCCCACCCTACTCCCAAAGACGGTGGTTTTCACCTTTGCAGCGGCGAAGAGGTGGTGTTGGATGTTCCTGAGGGATGGTCAGGCAGAATCTGGGGTAGACAAGGCTGTTGTTTTGACCCCATAACCGGCAAAGGCTCATGTGAAACAGGTACTAAATAAAAGAAAACAAAACATAAAATCAGTAGTAAAACATACAACTTAGGTTTATTTGGATACATTTTCTCATAAGTAATTTTAGAAAGTAAAATGTGTTTTTCTACAAGTTAATAGTTTTTCCTCTTATCTTGTAATAACATATAGGTGATTGTGGAGGCATTCTGAAGTGTGGAGGAATGGGTGGAGTTCCACCTGCTACCCTTGTGGAAATGACACTTGGGACCTCTCAATCAGCATTGCATTTCTACGATGTTAGTTTGGTTGATGGATTTAACCTTCCAGTGTCCATGAAGCCAGTGAGTGGTGGGGTAGGTTGTGGTGTTGCAGCTTGTGAAGCCAACTTGAACGTTTGTTGTCCTCCTGCTTTGGCCATGAAGATGCAAGGGAGGGTGGTGGGGTGCAAGAGTGCTTGTTTGGCTGCCAAATCAGATAGGTATTGTTGCACTGGGGAGTTTGCCACCCCAAAAAGTTGTAAACCTAGTGCTTTTTCTCGTCTTTTTAAGACTGTTTGCCCTCAGGCTTATAGCTACGCTTATGATGACTCAACAGGGCTTAAGATTTGCAAAGCACAGAGGTATGTCATCACATTCTGCCCCTCAAATTGATGGGGCAGCACTGTGCATGCATGTGATGAAGAGTTCAGAGACCTGTTTTTATTTTTTTTCTTCTTGCTTTTGCAATTTGCCAAGTAATGAATCATTTGGAATTGTGATGATATGTAGTGTATAATTATCATTGTAATGTTGTTCTTTAGACGGTTAATTGAGTCTGTTGGTTGTTTTTGTTCTGGATTACTGAAGATTGGGCAGTGATTGTTCAGTTTGACAGTGTCAACAGTAGGTACTCCATGATGGGGAAAAGTTTCCAAATCCAAGCACTTAGAGGTTCATTTAACATTATAAGAGAGAAAAAGCTAAGTGAGATAGGAAAAATTAGAACTTCCTTTGGACAATTTTTTTTATTGGCAAAAAAAAATTAAATAGATATGAATACTAGAGGTAGACTCAACTCTGTTAAAACAAACCTAGTCAGATACTTCTAACATTTGCAATTTGGGTAATGATAACTTCAAAATCTTAATTTTTTATACAATCCCATTACAACTCTTAATATTATTATTTTAATATTTTTTATATCATTTAATTATAAATTTATCTTTTATAATATATATATATATATATATATATATATTTATTTCTAAACTCATCACATTAAGGATTATATACAACTTCAAGAGTTATCAAACTATATTTTTCATGCAATTTTCACAACTTAAGATCTAACAATAAGAAAATATAACTTTTCAGAAATTCATTCTCGAAAATTCGCATATTTTAAAAATTTAGAAATTTTTTTTTGCACTCTAGATAGGATGTAAGAAGAAAGTTCAGGAAGAAATTACCATCAATCCCTAATTCATAACACCTTAACAATATTTGATAATAATTTTTTAATATTTAATAGTGTTTTTTATCTTCTAAAATAATAAATTGTTTAAGTTTCAATACTTGTGAAATGTTAAAATGTAATAATCAGACCTTAATTCTTTTTATAATAAAATTTAAATATAATAATAATATTATTATATATATATATATTATATTGTTTTTCAAATTAAAATAATAATCATGTGTAAACCATCACGATTTACTCTTAAACACACTAAATAGTGTATCTTGAAACATTATCCTATATTAGATTTGTCTATATCATACATTAAATGATTTATTCTTTAAAATACGGTCTATACTACTGACCAAACAATGAGATTTTTTCATTTGTTTTCTTCCGTGTGCTAACACTCAGATTTCAGCTAATTGTGGAACACACGAGAATTTCATGTGGTGGTCATACTCTCATGCAGCTTCTGTGAATTCATCTTATTGGGCCTGCTTACAATCAGGGCCTATTCCAAGTACTTTCTTTTTCCTGTTTTTGAGACACACCTAAACAGACTGTTTCTTCCTGCACCTCCATATCTTCTTCTGCCACCTCCATACACAACATGAAAATACATTCATAGAGTAGTTTCTGGATTATGTAATTCTGAAACTCATCTGAAAAAAGACTTCCGAATTACGTAATCCAGAAGTTAAATAAGACTTCTGGATTATGTAATCCGGAGAATAATCATGCATCTAAAAAATGATTTCTGGATTATGTAATCCAATAGCTAATTACAAATTTGAAAAATGACTTTCAGATTACTTAATCCAAAATATTATAAAAGAGCGTTTTTAGAAATTTGAAAACTTATGGAGGTGAGAAAAGAAGGTATGGAGGTGGAGGAAGAAACAGTCACCTAAACATTACGTGGTTGCAAATGAGTTAAACCTCTCTTCTTCTTTTTCTGTTTTTGTGACAGAGATAATATACTGACAACTAATATTATTTAAACAACAACTTGATAATTAGTTCATTATTTATAAAAAATATCATTGGTTAGTTTAAATGTTACTGATATTATATCATTATAAGAGAATTTTCAGTTGGTTTCATATGAAAAAAATTGTTATACCATCATTTTTCTTGTACATTATGCAAAATTCGATGAATTCTTTTTTATTGTTCTTTTAATCCTATGTTGCGCATATAACTTCTATTAAAAAAAATAAGTTGTAAGTATTAGGTAACTTATACTTTTTTCTTCTTTATATACTTTTTAAAAATCCTTAATGTGAGGCTCATCATATTGTAGATTGTCTTATTCATATGAATATTTCATTGGCCTTTTGACATACATTTCAGAAAAGTTTAGATACCAATTATTTAGATTTTAAAGTTGATAGTTACAACCTTTGTACTAACTAAATACCAATTTATACTACAAGAAAATCATGAAAAAAAAAATTAAAGACAAAAAATAATTAGTTGCTAAAATTAGAGACAACTAAAAATTTTTTTGTTTATAAATTAGTTTCTATTATTGCTAAATAGTTTCTAAATTGGTATCTAATTAATTACCAATGTTTTACCTACCAATTTTAATTTAGAAACAAAAAAAAAAATTAGTCTCTAAAATAACGTCTAATTTAGTCACTATAGCAACTAATTATTTTTTTGTGTATAAAATTGGTTTCTATTCCATGATTTTATTGTAGTGTTAGAAACTATTTATCAATAATAAAAACTAATTTAAATATTAATAACTTTTTTAATATCTAAAATATTATTTAATTTAGTTAATATAATAACTAATTATTTTTTTTTATAAAATTAATTTTTATTTAATAATTTTTGTTGTTGTAACGAAATGTTAAAATGTTATTACCCCAGTTTATTTGAATGGTTAATTAGAATGGGAAGTGGTGTATGTGAAATGTTAAGTGGGAGGAATGTACTGCAATATCTTATCTATGAAAATGTTTAAAGAATAATTGGAGCCAGAGAAAGATACATTATGAATCACATGCAAAATTTTATTGCTTTAGTTGAAGTTTTTGCTTGGTTTATCTTTAAACTTGAAGGCATGAAGATCCAAGTTGAATATGGACATTGAAGGTTTAGCAAAAGATTGCAGTGGTAGCTAGGGACGGGATATGTGTGGTCTACTTCTGGGGCACTTGAAAACCAGAGGCAGCAAGGATATGGGCCCTAATTACTTGTACTGCTACTTCTTCTCCCACCACCACTGTTGTTATCAACTTCTTTACTTTTATCATCACACTCCAACATATTAGGAAGGACCACTGCCTAAACAACAAACGTTTTCTCAAAGAGAAAATGCATCACTTTCCCTCTATGTAACTTTTCCTAATCACCACAAACTTCCTTTTCTTATCATTAATTTAATAATACTGCCTTGCTTTTGTAACCATCATTCAGATATCTTTGGCTCCAGACAATCTCCTAACACTTTCTCGCCCCACCCAAGTTTCTCTTTAGTGAATTCATTTTATTAGTTACATCTTTGCAACCATGTCATTCATGCTTGTTTGGGTTTGAATTCAATAACACAAGTTAAACTCTCTTTTTTTTAGTACACTTCCTGGTTTACGTCAATTGTCTAGGGAGATGAGACCTAGAGAACTATTGAAGTCTTCGTCTTCCTTCTTCGATCGGGCAGGGTTGCTAGGTGCTTGGCTAAGATCCTTCTCACCTTCGTGTCTCTTCTTTGGCTCTCAGTCTCGGGTGAATACCGAATGGGGAGTACCTGCAAAAGGCACTCTGACACTCAAGTCAGTAAAGCGTGTGATCGACACTCAAGTAGGTGCGCAGTAATAAATGACGTACTTGTTCCTAGGAATGTGCGCTATTTATATTATTTTAATGGGCTTACATCATTGGGTCTGATTAGTGGAATGGATCACACTTAGGGTTGCATTATCTAATCCTTAATGATAGTTTAGCATCACTAACCTTGGTTTGAGCGTTAATGGTTATACGTGTCGGTCGGCCTGGTCATGCGTGGTGTCTCAGCCAGCTTGGCCAGGCAGACTGGAACACGTCAGCGTGTGTCTCGATCGTCTCAGGCAGGGAGACCGAGACACGTCATGATGTCGGTCGGCCACACCGGTACAATTTTAAAGATACCGCCAATGAGTTTCTCATCCTCTGACTGATGTCTAAAACTCTTGGTATGTATGTACTCGATTTAATGTCTTTTTAAGTGTTACTTTTGATCTTTTGTTGTATAAAGAAATGCATTATTTGTTTTTTTATATAAAGATTGAATCACCCCATAAGTGACTGATTTAATTTAATTGCTTCTTGCTGATAGGAAAAAAAAAACTCACATAATCCTTTATCAACCAAGACGTACATATTACTCTCAAACAGTATGAGTACTCTTTTTTACTAATAATCCTAATTAATAGAGTCATACAAATCATAATAGTTTTGAAACATAATTAAGAACATATAGTTCGGAGAACTCATAGAAATAACTATATTTAATAATACTTAAATGAGACTCGCCTTATAACTCGATTTTATAAAATTGAATTAGGTTTAAAATCTATTTTTTAATATAATATTAAATTCATTCAAAGTTTATCTTAGTTAGAATTTTTTGAGTTCACCAAATCATTAACCATATCAAACCACCCTTTCAACTTCGTCTTATAAATCAGTTTTGTAAAATGAAGTTAATCTTAAATTTTATTTCTTAATATCATATTTATATATAAATCTATTTTAAGTGAATATATCATAACAAGAAAACATGAGGAATATGAAACTGATATATTTCAAATTTGTTACCTTCCAAAAACCAATACAATATGAGATAAAATCCAAAGAGTAGAATCCTAGAGTATAGGTATAGAGCAAAAGAATTTGCAGAGTGGTTTTACAAGTTTCCATTTAGGAGGTACTGGAACACAGTGGAGGCAACAAAAGTACAAGTGCCTGAGTTGCACGGCATATGCAGTAGAGACGCAATGCTTATTGAATGGTAAACGAAGGATGCAGAAGAAGCATTAATAGATTAGTTATTATGATGTGAATGAATGGAAGAAAGTGGTTACTTATTCCACTAACACAATTAAGTAGGGTTTGTACGGACTCGGTCACCTTGCCTCTCTTTGTCTGCATCATATCCATTCTTCTCTGTTTGGAACCTTTCTCAATTATCAAACAATCCCTATCTCTTCCTTCCAAGTACTAACACCGAATACATTCCTATCTTCAACACACTTTCTTTTCTCTTTTTGCTCAATGTTCATCATCTTTCATCAAAACTCAGACACTTTCAAATGTGCTCAAGAGATTATTAACCTTTCTAAAATCTTAACAAATATCTTTTAAAATACAAGAATCTAAAGATCAAATTTTCATTACGCACTTAAGAGACTTACTTACCCACTAATTACACTATACTGTATTGCTACATCTATCATCATATATTAAATATGGCAAATTAGGTCAAGATACGACAAAACCAACATCATTATATAATGTTACAGTGTAAAGTTAGTATTATGAAATTAATACAAGAGATGAATACTAAACTAAAAGAAAAAAGATTTGGAAAGAGAATAATAAGTACTATTAGGTGAAACTATGTAATTATTAAAAGATTAGTTTTGTTTAGAGAAACTAAACTTATCATTCATTTCAATAAAAATAAGTTTGGTTTAAGTTAGAGTCGAATTTTTGTAATTTTTTTCTTAGGCTTAGTATGACAAAATATATTTCTAATCACGAATCAATTGATCATAGATTTTGAAAAATATTTTCTATGATAAAATATATATATTTTTTTAAATATTTTAAAATAATTTATAAGGGTTATAAATTGTTGAAAGTAAATTTTTTTTAAAAAAAGGTATAGCTACAAATTAAACATCAAAACTGAAACAAATTATAAACAAGAATTAGTACATTGTTAAATAAAAAAATTATAAGAATTTTAATCAGATTAAGGGTTGGATATTCAACAAATAATATATTACATAATTTCTAAGAGATTGGATCTTAGATAATTGAATATAATTCAACCATAAAAATATTCAATTCAATTTATTTAAGTTAAATAAGTTGAAGAATAGAAGTTGGACACATCTTATAATAAAAAAAAACATTAACCCAAATAATTTTTTTTTGCTAAACATGTAATTCCATATAAGAAGATCCCTTTTATTTATTTTAGATTCTTGAAAGATTCAATTTCATTTAAGTGTCATTTTTAAAACTTAAGACTATTACACACAAACATTTCATTCTAATAAAATAGTGATACTTTTTTTTCATTTGTAAAGAAAACTTCAAATGAAACTTAAAAAACTTAAAAAAGAATGATTGTTTTCTAACTACTATAACCTACATTAAATAGGATGATAGATATCTTTATTTCGATGGTTGTTGGTTTTTGTGGACTGTTGGATTGGTGTTTGGATTGATGGATAAGGGTTGTGGTTCTTTTTACCCCTGTTTTGGTTGCAGTGAGATTGTATTGGGTTTGTTTTGAGTTTGTACGGGATTGTACGAGTCTGTACGGATTTTTCAGTGGTAGACTTTTTTTGTCTCTCTCATTTTGTTGGTTTTGGAAACCTAAGAAATTGATTCATATTATATAAGTATGTATAAGGTTGAACCACCCCTTAAGTGATTCCTGTTATTCAATCCTTATCGCTGATAAAAAAAACTACATTAATTTGAATAAATTATAAAGGATGTTAAAATGAGAGCAAAAATAGTATGTTGATTAAGTGTCTGTTAAGCTTGGTAAAGGAACATTTATTTTGTAAGAGTCTAAAGAAGTAGAGTATTGATTATGAGTCTAGAAAGGATAATTACTCCACCCATCAATTAGTGGACAGATGGTAGAACGTCTATCAAAGCATGCTGCAATTAAGTTCAATCAAATTGTGCAGAGAAAGAGACAGAGCCACATGGATCATGTTAGGACATACACATAGGTAGCCAGCTAGAAGCATTTAGAATTTTGCTCAAAACAAAGATCCCAAGAATTTTTTTTCAAAGATAAAACTTCACAAGTCATAAAGTAATTAACCTGCATTATTAACCAGTTGGCCAGTTCCCTTCCTTACCCTCTTGGCAGCTTCTCAATCAAAACCAACTAAAGTACATCTCTATCACCACCAGATTCTGCAAAAGACAATATGATGTAGACATGAATAAACAGTATATGCAGAAGCTCCCTAGCATTTCTAAAACGACTGAGAACAAAATATCAAGGGCACTGAAGAATGTCATAATTTTATTACATGACATGTTCTAATGTTAAGTGTAGTATCTGATTTAGTATATGCAGTTTTGTTACAGTTTTTTCTTACAATAAACTATTATCTTAACCTTCAACTTCTAAGCTAGATAGAACTTCTGAAGGTACAGAAATATTACATATACTTTGTGTGTTCTTCTGTTAATGTGGCTACCAATTCTGCTTTGAGTGATATAAAATTTGACCTCTAGAAATATTCAGCAATGAATTGTATGTGCATGTTGAACATCATTGCTTTACTAAGGTATATATTTAGTAAGTTTTAGACTTAGCTTCAAATCATTGAGATTTTGAGTACTTCAATTCCATAGCATGAGTTGAAGATGCAGTTATTGTTAATAAATAGAAGTGTTCAAATGGTTGCTGCTACCTTGTTTTGTCAACTTAGGGAAATTATTCCATAAATAAGATTAATGGTTTGTCTTGTTGTCGTGTTGTGCTGTGAGTCAATGACCTTAAAATAGAAATGACTTGTTTCTGCCTCCTATGGAGCGTAGCAGAATAATGGATCAGATTATTTGTTCTTTTGTCCACAAACAGGTATCTAGAAACTCTGCAAAATTCAACCCATAACCTTTATCCGGACCCATTTAACTACCCAAGTTGGGTTGGATTATTTGAGAACAAGTTAGGTGTGTGTTCATGGATAAAAAATTGTAACAAAAAAAACTATAATTATACACAAAAATGAAAAAAATACTATTTAGTTTTAAAGTGTGAATTTAAATTTAAATGCAAGATATCTATGCAAGGAGTTTCATTCTATTGACAAAAAATACTTGAACTAAAATGAATTGGATAAAAAGACTGGAATGTTAAAATGAAAATGACACTAAATTGTTTTCTTAATTTAGTTTTTAAGAATTGAATTACAGCTTATAATATTCAAAAATAATACTTTAAAATAGGATATTTACGTGTTATAACTAAATAATTCAAACAATTTAAAATAATTAAATTTACTTTAATTCACTAAAATAATGTTATAGTTCATATCAATTCATTTAAATTAGTATAACATTCAATTTAGTTCTTTCAAATATTTTTAAATGAATAAAAAGAAATAGTTTATTTATGTGACTTTAAAAAAAAAACCAACTTTTTAAAAATTGGAAGAAAAAAAGGAGAAAATAATATTTTTCGTTTAATTTTTAGAATACCATTTTCAAAAATAAATATATTATATAAAAGTACATTAAAATATTATAATTTAAATCATTATAAAATATTTTATATAATTCATTGGTTTATGTCTTTTCAGTTCATCTAATTATAAATATTTTTCCAAAAAAATTTTTAATTTTAATGTACTTTATAGACTAGTTTAAAACATGGCATTGAGCATGCAAATGACTAGTTGAAGAAGGAACAGTAAAACACTCTGTTCTGATTCACGCCACCGTTGGCCACCGTCAACTGTCATGTTGGAACCGTCTCCTTCACATTTAAATTTTAAACTTATCCACATCAATACTCACCTAACACTGTACAACTTTTTTTATTTTTTATTTTTTCTTTATATTATATGTTTTATCTTATATTATGATGTATATATTCTTTTTTTCTTCTCTTATATCACAAATTATTACACACAAAAATTGAACAAATAACATTATCCTTTATCAAATTTGGCTGCAGTACTTTTCAGTATTGGACGTATATCCTTTTCTCGCTTTGAAACTAGAAATTACCCTTACTTAAATTAGAATTTTCAGTCTTCAAAAGTATAGTTGAATATTTGACTCTAGAAAGTTCACAACAAATTGGAAAAGGTTTTGGACCACAATTTTCATAAATGATTTTTGATAAAAAGAAATTAGTTTTTATTACTCTTATATAATTTTTCTATTTTTTTAATTTATATATAAAGTTAATTGTAATTTATATATTTTTTAAAATTTCTTTATTTTTAAAATTTTGTAGAAATATTTATAAAGAAATTCGTCTAGGCATATAAATAATTTTTTTTTATGATTGGAGTTACTTATTCCTAAAAGGATGCTATAATTTTATAACTAAGCAAGACTAGACTATATAATTTGTAAGAAGATAATATATATATATATATATATATAAAGAATTCTTCAGTTGTTCAAATAAACAATAATAATGATAATTATTATTAACAAAGAGGCCAAAACATGAAGTTAAATTTATCCTCAACCTGCTAACCCTACATAATCATTTACAAGTAGGAATAAAGACTTTTTAATAATATTTTTTTAAAAATAAAGTAAGTTTCCATATGAATTAAAATTATTTTTTTATAAATTTTAAAAAAAAAAATTTATCTTTAAAAAGTATTTTGATAAATTAGAAAAAAAAACAGTATATAAACTATCTTTCTCTCTTAGAACAAAATTTAATACTACATAAAAGAATTTGATTATGTTAAAGTAACTTAGAGTCTTGTGAAGATTAAAGAATTGAATATCAAAGGAAAAAACAAAAAAATTCTCATTATTTTAAGATCATATAATAATTTCTTAGATAATTTTCCATGACTTGTCAAAATCTCTCTAGTTTCTTTTTATTTATTTTTCCTTTTTAACCATGGATCAATGAACTGTCACTCCAAAAGAAACCATCCCATCCTCGGGGCCAGGACTGTGTGACTGATAATTTTTTCTGCACTGCTTTTCAATTGAATGTCACCCTTGAAACCATGTTCTAATGGTTTCATGATATCTACAAACCACAGAATCAAAAAGTGAATTTTCCTCCTAGAATTAAAGGAAAGAAGAATACAAGAATATTCTATATTTAAAGCCAAACCCTTTAATTTATCTCACTAACAGGTTCCTAACACAACACATATACACATATAGATATAAAGTGTTTGGACTGAAAATTATGTGTTCCTAGAATACAAGTTAATTTGTGAAAAGTGTTTTGTGTATCACAAGACTCTAGCTGGATGTTGTCCCACTCTACATTTAGAGGTCACATCTAGGCATGATCCACCAATCCTTTCACCTTTTTATAAACATTGCAGACACCATTCCAACCTCATCTTAATTCATTTCCTTCTTCACTTCCTCTATTTCCAAACTGCATGCAAACATAACCTAATTAACCTTCCACTGTCATGGCTTCAAGCTCCCACAACAATAAGGAAAACTCTTCTTCTTGGACTCGCATGCAGAACAAGCAATTCGAAAGCGCACTTGCCTTGTATGATCAAGACACCCCAGATCGATGGCAGAACATAGCCAGAATAGTTGGTGATAAATCTGCTGAGGAAGTCAAGAAACACTACGAAATCCTTCTGGAAGACCTTAGGCATATAGAGTCTGGACGTGTTCCAATCCCCACCTACAAGTCCACTCATGATCGTAACAATGAAGAGAGGTAAAAGGATCATTTAGCTTCACACTTTTTTCTTTCATCAGATTTCTGCTTCTTTCTTCTCTTACTGTTCTATCTTTCCCCTCATGCACATGCAGTGCTTAGTTATGGAGTCTTGCTTCCCTTTTCTTCTCTCATTCATTCTTTTGCCTTTCTTTAAATTAACTTTTCATGAACCATTCATTTATGATGAACAAAACAACAAAGGGAAAATAATTATTTTTTTTCTACAAACTAAAACTAACCTATTCATAAACTAAAATAAGATTATGTATTAGTTAATCAAAGAAAAAGTTACTCAAACAAAAACTTTACTATCAGTTAATTTGGTAAACTCCAGATGATTATGGAAGGATGACTGACATAGTCTATAGCTGAACAGTTTAGAGACATTATATATACATACATATATATATACAAAATTGTGGTGGATAGAGATTACTGTACAAATTGTTCAAGGTTTTTAAATTTTGAAGATCTTATATTCCAAGTGATGGTATGCATACATACACCAAAATCCCTCATAAGATCCTTTTTAAATGTTTTATGTAGGTAGATGTGTAATAAGAACACAACATAAATGCTGGAAGAACTTGTTTAAACAAGTAGCTAATTCAAAATGATTCAATATAAAAGTTAAGAAAGATAAATAAAATTAATGTACTATTTTATTTTAATATTTAAAACTATTAATAATTTACGAATAACTAACGACAGATCAATGTAATTATTTTGTATCACGAATTATCAACCTCAATCAACAATCTAGAGTGGAAAAAATTGTTAGGAAGAAATGAACGTCAAGGCTAGTGCGTTTTCTAATTTTTATTTAATTTTATATTATTTGTAATTAAAAAGGCATAATATTTTGTTTTACTTCCATTATTTTCAAAGGTTTATTTTATAGAATAGATGGAAAAAAACATGATGAAAGTAAGTTATAAATAGACTTGATTTTTTTTATAAATGCTGATATAAAGATTTTTACACTATTAATTGAAAATTACTCTAGATTCGAAGCTTAAAGAAAAAATATTATGAAGTTCAATAATTTCAACTTCAATGTATAATTGGATAACGATGTAAAAAAGTTACATTGCTAACATATTTTAATTAAATTTTTGTAATTATTTATATTAACTATTCAAAAAAAAGTCAAATACCCCAAGGGGTTTTCCTTAATAAGGCATAATGCATGATGATATTTGTTCTTTGTTCATTAACAAAATGTAGCTTGATTGGCAGGTCTCTCAAGTATCTTAATCAGCAGTGAATTGACCAAGTCAACTCAAGTCCTATAGCCACTTAAGTTGGAACAACACAGAATGCAAAACCAAACATTCTTCTTCTTCTTCTTCTTATGTTTTCCTTGTTTATGGCCAACAAACATTCAACACTTCTCTTTACAGTTATGATACTAAGGGAACAATGACATATTTGACAGTGTTTGGTTTCTATTTTCAAAATCAGTTTAGAGAAAGTTGTTGAAAACAATAAAAGAAACATGCTTGATAGAGATAGATTGGGAATTTTCCCTCTTTTGTTTCGCTTAGCTAGGAAAAAAGCAACATAAATGCCATAGGAGAGGTGCTCTCAAAGGTTGTAACAGACCCAGGTTTAAACTCTACAACATACATTTAAGATTAATTAATTTAAACTAATATATTTTGCTTTTGCAAAGAAGTTTTGAGAAATGTTTATCCAAGTGATGAAAAGTTTTATCAGCAATTGAAATCATAAGAAAGTAAGAGGACAATTATTTGTTTAATTCACGAGCTTACCTACTGAGGACTGAAAAGTTGCTTAGTTCTAACATAATTGCTTATTCTTGGCATTAAGAATAATTATAATTTTAAAGGTAACAAACCAGAGTTTGAACTTATTCCAAAAACAAAAGGAGACTGTTTGGACAGACATTTCAATTATCAAAGTATAATAAAAATAAGCTCCGACTGATTTGATTATGAGAAGCCAAATCATTGATGATGACCACACTATTATTAGTATTTGTATTAGTATTGATGCTCCAGAACAAACTGATTGTTGAAATGGAAAACTCATACGAACAAAATACATTCATTATATAGCTAACTTTGGTGCAAAACCAGGAACACAATGCAGCAGATTAGAATTGAAGAAATATTGTAAAAACAAGAGAAAGAAGTGAGATAAAAAAAACGTGGGGAGATAAAAGAAAAGGTTAACATAGGGCAAAAAGTAAAGCCTCATATGTCAAAACATTTGGTGATCCCGAATACAAAGACTCTGATAACCTAGTAAAATTTGTACAGTCATCACCTCCCTTTACAACATGAAAACTAGCTCATAAATAATATTATATATCCCTGCCGCATGAGAGAGAATCAGGCAGGGCAAGGCCATTAACAGTACCAAGCCTCGGCTAACCTGATTCTAGCTGTATTATCCTCACACTAACAAATGTACAATTTCAAGTACAACTAATTTATTACTTAACTACCTGAATACAGACAGGGCCATTAGCAATACCACATATGAAAAGAAAAAAGAGCAGGTGCTTCTATTATCTTCAGTTAGCTGTACATTCTCTATACCATCTGTGCAGGATTTAGAGTCAGAATACTAATCCTCCTCTCTGCATAACCACACAAAATTCAGTTAAGTACACACAATGAAGTAACATCTGAAGAAAATGTCAAATAGTATCCACTTCATGTCATTAAATTATGTGAAGCGAATTCATTAGATAGAAGTGCAATGGGGACCTATATTTTAGACATCCTTTGGCATGATAGAAGTGAAAGTCATTCATCTTGTTTGCATACAGTAATTCAAGATAGACTCATTAATTGTAAACACTACCAGACATGATAGATCACCCCTACTTCATATGGTAGTTGATTGAATCAAAAGTTTGTACGAGAAAATTATCAAACCTCACGGTTGAATGGAAATGAAACTTTTCTTTAAACAAAAATTGCTATGTACACATGTAAACTTTTGTAAAGAAAAAAATGTCACGTTAGTCCATAATCAAATTTTCAAGGGAACTATACTGCTGAATCAAAATAGAGTACAATCTTTCGAAGGAAAGGAAATTAAGTACGAGTTTTGTGAATATATGAGCCTACTGTGACGCAATTGTAGCAATGGATCTAAATATGAGCAAAAATGAAGAGTAAATTTGAGATAGAAAATATACCCCCAGCAGCGACCAATTTCTCTACACGGGCAACAATGTGCTTCCCATAGGTATACTTCTTCAAGGCATTCAGGTGAACCTTTATTCGATTAAGGATTAGCTCAAGCTGCTGGTCATCACAGGTTTCCAGCACTTTCTGTACAACGTAGTTTGCAAACTGATCCTTCATCATAATCTAAAAACATACAGGCACTATATGAGAAATGTAAATATAATGACTAAACCGCACAAAAGATCAATTAACATTAAAAAAAAAAAAGACAGTACAAAAGTTAAACCAAACTTTTTCGGAAGAAGACCTACCTGGTTTTATTTACAACACGATTAAGTTATAATCACAACAGAAGAAACCATCATTTTGTAAAGTGTTTGTCCAATTGAAGATTATATAGAGTATAAAACTTAACTTGTGAACCAAAATGATATGTAGACTAATGTTTATCAAGACCATAAATTGATCTTTGCTGATAAAAAAAAAGACCATAAATTGACAAAGAAAAAGTGGGCCCTGATTTTCTTTTAAAGCAAGTACTTTCAAAGCTTAATTTAATATAGAGTATATGATTGTACGTTGGCATTACTCTACATCACCATGGATAAAGAAGTAGGGAAAAAATTAGGATGTAAAAGCACAGAACAAATTATCAGGGGCAGGAAGGAGGGTATTATGAAAAGTGTGTGTGTATATCATGTCATTTTAAAAACATGTAATGGTTAAAGGGGGAGGAAGGACATATCCTACTCTTGGCACCACCACCAACCCTCTGCCCCTATCCATTTGGCATTTCACAAAATAGAATATAAAGATGACATCTCAGACAGCAACATATTTTCATAGGAGATGCTGCAGGGGTGTAGCTATGAAGCAACTTGGCTTACGAGGAGTCTTTAAGGTAGAAAATAGGGAGGCTTAATTTTGAAGAAAAAATTGGCATAGCCCACTCTGAAAACAAGAACAAGATGGGCCAGTAAACACCAGAACCTATAAATTGCTTCAGCAATGCAAACAAATTTCACACGTAGCTTATTTCCTTAAACTCATAACAACCAGAACAACAAAAGATCTTATTGAATAAATTAAATGATAAAATGGACGGAATGAAAAAGAGTAAGGATATTCAAAATAGTATAAAACTACTTCAAGCTATACTTTCAGCAGAATATAAGGAAAGATTGCTAAAAGAAGCATAATGCAACATAACAAGAGATTTTGTTCATTGATGGGGATCATAGTTCATGAACAGACCTGCAGGGGCTCGTTTTCATAAGTGGAGCCAAGCATCTCATTCACAAGGACTTGACGCTCAGTAGGTGTTCCAAAGGAAAGGCACTTTTCTATAACATTAGAGGCAAACTTCTGCTGACTCATCTGCACTATTTGCCCAGTTAATTCTTTGATTATAGCTGACCGTTCATAAGGCTTGCCATGCTCCAGCACATGCTGCAAATTTTAACCAAGCATCCAAAAATTGAATTGAAGGTAATAATGACTAAAATCTAAAGAGGTAATTAAAAAAAGTCATCCAAAAGGAATGCATAGCAGAAATCTGTTAGTTTGTTGAAATAGAAAAGAAAGAACTCAGATTTCCTATAAATAAGACGAGAGATAGAAAGACAGTAGTGCCTTGTCATTGGTGAGAGAATTTGGGTCTTTGAGCAATTAAAGGTGCAGACCCTCAAATTAGAGAACAAAATCACTAGTGACCATCGGATGATAAGCAAAAACCAAAATGAAATGCAACAAACCTGTACAACATAATTTCCATATTGGTCTTGTGCTAACATACACACAGACAGCAAAATTTCATCCATCATAATCTGTTGTGTTTTGAGATCATGGCAGTACTCCAAGACTCTCTGCACATTGAAATATGACTATTTTAGAACTACAATGTTGATCTTACAAACTAGCAATCCAGCTACTAAGTTTTTTACACAAATGCACAAGAAGCAACAGTTACCTGTATAACACGGCAACCATAAGGATGAGTTGACAATGTCACAACCTGGTCATAAAACGTTGAAACAATAAAATGGATTGCATCCTCTGGCACACATTCAATACATTTCTGGATGACATGATTTCCATTTTGATCACGTACACAACGCATAATATGACCATCCAACTCTGTAACCATTTTAGTCTGCTGATCCATGTCAACAACTTCAATAGCCTACAGGATTTAGCAGAGAAAAACAAAATGAATAATAACTCTTTACTTACCATCAACCCAGACAAATCACAACAGCACTCTAAATTCAAAGCATTAATCATAAGCCAATATTAGTTTCACACACAAAATAAGCAAAATTGCATATAGAAAAAAATATTAACACCCAATATACTTTTTTACTTAAAGCTTCCGACAGTCAAGTCGACAAAACTATTAGAAAAGAAACCATAGTTTTTCTGACATTAAGAAAATGAAAAAAAAATAATTAAAAGGATTGGGTTGCTCTCAAACACATACTCCAACCCATAAAGTAAATGGGAAATGTTGGGGAAAAATACCTGACAAGATATATAAAATAAAAATAAAATTGGGGCTCATTGTGATTATTTCAACAGGGTGCCTTGACAACCGTTCAACATGATATCTCTTATTAACAAGAAAGCAAGTTTAAAGGCAGTTCTAGTAACAGTTTGCGTAATGCCAGGGTGACATGTTCCTAGCCTTTCCAGATAGTATATAACATTGAAAAGCATTATTCTTCCTCAGCATATTTTGACATAAAAAACATCCAGTCATCCATCTTGGAAAGGCACAGTAGCCAACCCAAAAATTGTAGCAAAATCATAGAGTAACAGCTATACCAAAGCTAGCAGATACAATGTAAATAATTTATAACAAAAGTTAAAAACTCAAAAAGCACTAACACTTATACATTCATAGTTACTATTCAACATTAATAATCCTTTAAAGTTTTGTATCGTAAATTGATAAAAACAATAAAGGAAGTTTCAATACATTTAAAACAAAATCACAATTTACATTAGTCAGAATGTTTTAAACAATTTATAGCACTGATAGTAATAACAAATCTTAAAAGCACAACCAAACAAATCACAAATAAAAGAAAGGGAGTTATTACTTATTACTAAAGTGAGAGAACATTGCCAATTACAAACAGAAAAGGGAGAGTAATATCTTCTTTTTCTGAATAGATTCTTTTTCCACAGTGAATTTTTTTAAAGGAAGTACTAACAAGTGCCCTGAAAATATTAAGGAATCAAATGTAAAAAGTATTAAATGAAAAAGTAAAACAATTATTATATAAAAATTAATAAAATAGTTAATGTTTTCATCTTTAAGCAATTAGAAGCATTTAACGGTGGGTATTAGAAGTTAGTTAACCAATTCCCTTAGGGTATTAGTTCATAAAACCTTAGATAACAGTATGATCTCTACAAAAGGGATCAAGCTTCTTCAAGAAGCTGCAGATGAAACACAACCAAACACCAATGGCAGGTCTTGGCTGGGAAACCAGCTGGGTTGATTGGAAAATCCCAACCCAAGGCAGGAGCAGACCACGGGTCAAAGATTTTGCCCCATTTCATTGTGGTAGCTGTTGCAGACACATTTTGACTGCAATCACAACTATCATTGTGATAACCAAATGTGATACTATGACTAACTGTTGAGGTCAGGAACTGTAACAGCATGATTGACTACACCGTAACAAACTACAATCCAACACTTAATACAGCAGAATTTGTATAACAAAAGCAAACACAATATAATTATGAAAACAGTCATAAGGTAGATAAATTGATAACCAGACCTTCTGGATAACCCGACAGCCGTACATTTGAAGACTTAGGGTCAGCACATGACCCGTAAGCTGATCAGCAAGTTCTCTTATTTGTGCTGCTGTTCCATGTTCAAAAAACTAAACATGAATTGCATTTTGTTAGACATGTATACAATGAATTCAAAGTTTTTTGCTTTAAATAATGAATTTGATACCCTGTTGAACATAATTATGAAAAAAATACACTACACAAGTTAAAAATTGAAAATATAGTGAGATTCTATATATAGCAAAGAAAAGATCAAAGTACCTTCTGAATCACATAATTACCGAAGACATCAGTCATTAGAGAAAGTGCTTGTGGCATGATTTCATGGAAAACCATGTTTTTCTCATCCATTGAGGCAGTCTCAAGTTTCTGTTGGATAAATCGGCTTCCGTACTGATCAGCACTGTTTAAGAAAGAACATGAAAACAAGTTAGCCAAATATTAAATCTGAAGAAGAAAAACAATGTAGATCACCAGTATGTACCTGAATTCAACAACATGCCCGGCAATTTCTGAAAGTTCAAAACATTTGGTCTTATTACTTTTGAATTCATCAAGCAAGGAAGATGGAAAATTCTCTTCTAAGCCACCAACTGTGTCTGAATGCCAAGCTCCCATGAAACCCCCAGCAGCATTCCTCATCCCAGACAAACGCATATTTCGTTCACTTTGGTTCATAGGACTACCTGGTCCATAGAGGGAGTTAGGGAAAAGGGAACCAGCCAGTGGGCTTCCTGGATATGATGTAGCCAGACCATATGATGGATTTCCAAAAGAATTAGGGCTCAAGGTAGCTGATTTACTAAGGTATGGAACATTGAAATGTGAATTTTGGGGGGCAATCAAAGACTCAACATAAGCCTTTTGGAGGCCAAGTAAATCTGTGCATTCCCTATTTATCACTGATTCCTTAAGCGCAGCAATCTGTGCAGCAGAAGCAACATCCCCCGACCTCAGATACTGAAGATACAAAGGGTCCATCAAGGGCAACTGTTGAGTGCTACCGGCAGCATGACTTCCAAGCCTACTAGAATTTTGTAATTCAGTTGCAGCCAATAAAGGTCCTAAAGCTACACCTCTTCCCAGTGCTCTAGAGTCCATAGCATTCAATCCTAGTGCAGATGCAGCAACAGCAGCATTTTCAAAGAAAGGAGGCAAATTCCCACTCCCAAGCTGGCTTGCCATCATGGATGGTGATGAAGGATTAACACTATATCCAGTCATGCCATAGTTTGGATATGAGATATCTTCAACATTCTGATAGTGAGCAGGTGAACTACCTCTGTTAGTAAAAGTTGGTGTAGAAGGTCCTTTCAAATGCGTGTTAACAGAAACTCCACCAGCCTTATGGGGTTCTAGCTGTTCATCTGCATATCCTGGTGATTTATTCAGATCCAATCCAAAACTGCTGCCCTTATTCACTTTTAAATGGGATTGGGTAGCAGAATGACGTTGATAAGCCAAGGAATCAGGACTGTTTAAGTAAGGCTGCTGTTTAAAACTGTGAGTATAATCTAACTCGTTGTGCCTAGATGACTGGGAATGTTTCTCATCATCTATTATATCTTTCGTTGATAAATTCATACTAGCCAAAGCAGACGCCAGATCTGCAGAGTCATTTAAATTAGATGAGACAGCATTGAGTAAATTTTGACCATTAGAAATTTTTTTATCAGCAGAACTGGACCTGCCATCACCAATGGGTGGAAGGCAAGGACTAGCAGCTCTTGGTAGAAGCTGAGAGTCAGGGGTGCTGCTCCTTGATAGGGAGGCTCCTAAGGCAGAAGCATAACTTTGAGGTCCAGAACCAACAAAATTTTGGGCAGCAGATATACCCTGCTTATTTCCACCAGACCGCAGGGCATTCAGTTCTTGATGCACATAAGCAACACGGGTTTCAGATTTTTCAGCAATATCATCAAATAAGTTACTGCTAGGTAGATTATGAGGGTGCTTGGATGCAGATGATGCATTATTCCTTTCATCCTGCTAAGAAAATATGGCAACAAACATCAGAGACAATGCAACTAAATAAAATTATAATACAAGTTATGTCCACCACACATAATCTCATTGCAAAACTAAGTAAAGACAAAATTTAAAATTTCAAGCCCATAAAATTGCAATTCCACACACTATTGAGCCACAATTAGAAACTGAAAGGTAGTCAACCAAAAACAAAATTTAAATGAAAAAAGCAAACCATAGATATGTAATAAAGGTAGAGTGACTCGAAAGTCCACCAAAACACAGCCTAGTGAGCATAGACAAGTCAACAACAGCATCCAACTAAGAGATTCCAAACAGAAAATAAGAGGAGTCACTGTTCCAAAATTAATCAATTTGCAATCCTCAAATTCCATTGCAATCACTTTGTCTGGACACTAAGGGGGCATTTTGAGGGTGAGAAACAGGTAAAGACCAAGAAAATTCTTTATTTTTTAAGAAAAATCTCTAATTTGATAATTCATTAAATGAATGACCTCAGAAATCCAACTCTGAATCAAACCCTAAAACAAAGCCAGTGAATGTATCAATGAACACTCGTGGATTTGAACCAATCATTTGGGCTAAGTTGAAGGCCTATTCTTGGGTCAAACTAATACCAAAGGTAGGTTATTAAGCTCAAAATGAAGTTGACAATATTGGCGGTTTATGAATAATCCAAGCATTGGTTAATAAGCTCAAAAGTAGTTGACAATGTTGGCAGTTTCTGAATAATCCAACCATTAGGGAAAAAGGGACAAGATACTATCACAAAATGGTAAAAAAGGGAAAAGATACTATCACAAAATGGTAAAAAGGGGACAAGATACTATCACAAAATGGTAAAAAAGTGTCATGAATACGCCTCCTCAGTCCAGGGTTAAACTTCTCCAACATCCAAAGGCATTGGTAGAACACATTGTTGAATGGATTGAACATGGAGAGTCTCAGGAGGACTGACTCCTGAGGATTCTTACACATTGCCAGAAACAGTGATGCATTGCTTCCCATTCCATAAACACAAACTCACTCACACACCCAAACTTTTACCTTTCAATTAAAGAACCAACCAACCATGAATCACCAAAACAACTAAGGTAAAACAACAAGCATATAAACATTAGAGAAACAAAACATAATACACATTCAATACTTCAATTACAATTTACAAAAGAAATAGAATTCTCACATGAAACAGTTCCGCAATGCTCCTCTGCTGCCTACTCCCTAGGCCTAATGCCGGCAACCCGATCAACCCATCCTCGCCACTCCATTCAGCACCCCCTTTGCGGTGCTTCAAACCACCTTCCTCCTTCACACCAAACCCAGCAGGGTGCACAGAGAACAAAGAGTTGCTATGGCCACCTTCAATTCCACCGTCATCACTGGCCATCCTCCTGTCCCCGACACCCCCCACCTTAGAACCACCCCTCAACCGCTGCACGAACCGCCAGTCCTCCTTCGAGGCCAGCGGAGGAGGCAGACGTGGGTTCAGATTCACATTAGAGTAATAATAATTAGCGTAATTGGGATCAGCCCGAAGCTCTTCCTCGCTTCCAAAACCCCTTATGCCACCATACCCCACAGCAGCCGGTGACCCCTCAAACAACCCTCCCACAGCCGTCAACGACCCCTCCACCGTTGGAGGGGCCGACCCACTACGCAACCGAGCGAGTTCCCTCTCCCTCAGAACCCCCAAATCTTCACCGCAGTATTCACCGTTCTTCATCATCGATCGAATTGTCACATCAGATATCATCTTACTGTAACTGTCACTCACCATTACACCGCACAGAAAAGCTTAACTTCAAAAAAACAAACAAACGCAATAAGAGAACGAACAAACTCAAAACCGGTTCAAAACCGCTCTAGTCTGAACAGTTTCAAATCCAAAACCACAAAAGAACAAGGTTTGTTTTTTTCTTTTATTTTCGGGTTACAGGATTCAGTAACTGAGTTCTGAGAGTTGAACCAAGAAAAAAACTTCAACTTTATTGGTGGGTTTCGTGATTACTTTGATGGGTGGGAATCAAAATGAGGATCGGGCTTCAGAGTGAAGAGAACGAACGCGGAGGATCGACGATGTGTTGGTCCATGTTAGAAGTGAAACAGAAACAGTGGAGAGACTGCGAGTGAGGAGATGGTGGGAGTGATAAGTACGAGAGTGTGGCCTTCTTCCACCGTTCGATCCAAGAGAAACGGTGCTGATTAAGTGCCCTAGGAGATTTGTTATTACACCCCTCTAGGGTTTGTAGTATATGTTATATTTGTATTAAGCACCACTTTGTTTTTTTCCTTTTAACATAAACCCATCTGAATTTATATAACATTATCCTCTCTTCGAACCCCGACATTTGATAATCATTTTAGTATTAATATTTGATTTAGTAGGCCCAAAAAATATGTTACAAAATAGGTTATTGTATATTATTAGATACTACAAAATTTAAAAAATCTTACATGGATATTTATAATTCAAATTCAACATCATACCTCCACTGTCCTTTTATGGAATGGAAGAAAAAAAAAAACACAACTTAACAAAATTGAATCTTTCTAATATTCGATCTTAAAAGGTTTGATATACTTTCCCTCTTGTGTTTTCTATAATTGTTTTAGCGGTCGGATGAGTTAGGAGATTTAGATTGTTTCAAGGTTACTTGGGATATAAAGGGTATGGAAAACTCAACAAACAAAAATGCATGGATTTTACCTCATTTAGAATTAATTGTTTGGACAATGGTTGTGCGTGAAATTTAATTTAGATGCACAATTTTCTTTGGCTTGATGTAGTATGAGAGATATTGTAATTTTAAATCAAAGTCCTAATTAGTTATATTTATATAATTTAATTCCATGATGATAAATATTTTTAAATTTAATTAATTTATATATATTTACATCAACTTAAAATTTACGCAATAGCTTTTTGTCTTTAAATGTATATATCACCGTCACAATGGCTTTACTGAATTTCATTTATATCATCGGCGCATGTCTATCTATATATATTATATTAATTTATAATATTATGTTATAAATATTTTTTAATTGATATTTTTTGTAAAAAATATAAAATTAACTTAAACTAAAATTAATTTATATGCAAGTTATTTTGTGATATATGATTTTTTAAATTATATAAGTTAATAAAAACTTGTAATGTTGAGGAAACCTGTTTACGTAATATTTTATTTGCCATTACTACATCCCTATTGCCTATTATACTGGTGGAAATCTTTTTTTGTGGACATTTAATATAGTATATAAAAGATTAGATATCCCAAATTATATCAGATTTTTGAATTTGCTTTGTTTTGTTTAAATATATATTAAATATTTAGGGTATTGTGGCATCACATAGAAGGTTTAAAGGCTGTGTAAATTACAGAACTGACCAACTGATAATAAAAACAATGTCGGTCAATATATTTTTCTTTTGTATTCAGTTAAATTTTGATTGTTAGAGTTTTGTTGCTTTTAAATTCCTCTATCTAGCATGAATCACATAGATATAAGTGAGTTATTTCTCAATAATGAGCTGATTTTAAGGGATTTTAATAAGTATTTTAAATTAAATAAAGGTGCAGGTTTTAATTCATATTTTTGTTAAATTGGTGTCAGAGCTTATCCAAACATATATTTTGTAATATAATTTATATTTTAAATTTTAGGGTTAAGGTCAGATATTATTATTATTATTATTTACTATTTCAAAATTTATTTATATTTGTGTATATTATAGTTCCTAAAAAAGATACTTTAAATGAAATTTAATATTTAAAACGATAATTAAATTTTTTATTTATAATTAAATTTGGTTTACCTTTTGTCAACATATAAAAACCTTGTAAATATAATTTGGAAATTTTTTATAATTAAGGGTTTAGTTAGTATGTGGAAGTGAAAGATAAATATTTAAAAATGATATATAACTTGTGAAAGATAAAATAACTTTTTAAAGGTAGATTGAAGTTAGTATTTTGATTGATTTTATGAGTTTTCTTTTTTTTCTTTTTGTTTTGCATAATAGACAATTATGTTCAGTGAACACATATAGAATTCCACATCATAATAACTTTAGTTAGTGTGAATCACACAGTTATACATAAGCCATCTTGTAATAATTAGTTGAGTTACAAAACTTATATTTTATGAAACCTACAATTAATCAATTATATATAAATAAATAAATAAACAGTTTTTCATATTCTATACATATTTGTACATACACGTTCTTTCATATAAATACAATGTTTGGTACACATATTCAATGTGACTGCATTTCACTTTCTAATAAGAGTAAATAATTATTGAAACACGATGATCAAGAGAAATCAACTACTATATACAATCTAGTTAAAAAAAATGGATAAAAAAAATATTTTTAGTTGAGTTTGGTCCAACAAGTTCTATGTATGTTTCTCTTTTAAAAAAAAAATAATAATTCTAGTTCTGATTCAATAAAAAATTGATCTTACACATCTTATTTTTCATATTTCCAGCCAAACTCAGAAATTTCTGAATTTTCATCAAATAACCATTTAGTTTAGTGTTTTGTCCAGATTATTTAGTTTAGTATTTTGTCCAGGTGAAAGGGTTTTTTTTATTAGTAAATAATGAATTTAATAAAATGAACATAAAAGTATGTCCACACCCTTTACAAAAAAGTCATTCATTTTAGCGTTTTGTCTAGGTGAAAGTATATTTTCATGAGTAGAGAATGAATTTTAAAAACTTATCGGTATTTTTGGACTTTGATTTACTATATTTTTGCAATTATGTATTTATTGTGGCATATCTGGAACACATAGCAGATTGAAGCATAATACTTTCTGGATTTTGGTTGCCACAGTTGCAAACTACCAAGAAAACTAAGTACTCTAGATAGCTTGTGATTTTGATCTTTTTTGTTAGTCATTGCATCACTATGTGATGTCTTAGGCTTCTAATTAGGTTGTTATGTTTAAGTCATTATATAGGTTTTTGAAATGGTATATTGCTGGATTGTAATGAGATTTTGCTTAACGGCATCTAGCCTCTTTTATATATATGGATTAGTACATTCCTTAATTATCTAATTTTATTTAATGTAATTAGTTCATTGCAGATAAAAATAATAATTATGAACCTTAAAAACCTATTGACATATAGGTGTGAAGAATTTCTCTCCCTCCAAAAATTTCTCACTATTTGTAGACACTACACAAATATATAGTGGCAGAGAGACTTATAAAATCCTAAACTTAAACAATCTAGATTTTTGTTTGCTCAGCAAAGAACAAAAATGAGACATTAATTTAAGGGATGTCTCAAACCTCATGTTCACACATGACCTTACAACCTTACGCCATACACAAAAATGGTCTAAATATTGGATCATCAATACTACCTGCTAATATCTTCCCATACCCCACAAATCAATACCAACCAGAAGACAACATATCTCATATCAACCTAAAAAATACCAATTCAAGTTGTGTTATTTGCTCGACACAACTTCAGTTGCTTAAGTTATAGAAGCTGACACATATCAACACTCCCAAGATGATTTGTGCGAAGCTGATGAAATGTTTCATCCATTGTGCAACTTTAACCATTCTCAACTTGCATGCATATGTTATATATTTCCAACCAAAGAGTTTTTCTATTAAGGTTAAAATGATGATTCTTGATCACCTTATCCCACATGGTTAGATTGTATACATAAACACTATAAAATTGAAAACAACAGACATGCATGTCCTTACAAAATCAATTCAGATTAATTACATATCTCATTCTCTAGTTAGATAAATTGAGACTTACACAGACTTGAGATAGATGATAAGACAAAGGTATCAATCTGATATCAGAAAGTAGTTTTGGGATAATTACTGGTTATCCATCCCCAACACCTCAATTATGTCACAGTAAACATTCCAACAGAATCTGTCACGCCATTTCTTAATAATATTATTCCTATGGTCCTACAAATCTCATATAATGGTCATCCACATACATTTCGAGACCCTATTATATTCAACACTGAGTTCTAAAAATTAAAAATGACAAAAGTGTAGATTTGGTTGAGAATGTGTAATCATACATGTCTATCTAGTGCACTTGCCCCAAACCTCCCTAACAAAATTGCAGATGAAAAACAGGTGTTTGACATTCTCATCACTTTTTATACACAGAGGACATAAGTTATTTACAACACTAAAATATTTTCTCACTTATTGATCTTTTGTGGACAACTTATTCACCAAAATCTTTCACACATAGAATGGAATTCACCAAACCCTTCCACACTTAGAATTGGATTATTCATAGAGATATAATTTTTATGTTTGTAAATAGAGATGTATCTCACTTATCAATTATAGAAAAGTGTAATTACTTAAACTACAAAGACGCTAAATAGAGATGTAGCATACTTATCATATTACAGGAAAATATAATTACTTAAACAACACAAATGGCACTAACTAGTACAAGAAAATCATGAAATAAAAATTAATTTTAGAGACAAAAAATAATTAGTAGTTATAGTAACTAAATTAGAAACCATTTTAGAAACTAAAAATATTTTTGGTTTCTAAATTAGTTTTTATTATTGTTTAATGATTTCTAAATTGGTATCTAATTAGCAACCAAAGTTTTTGCTATCAAATTTATAATTTAAATAATAGAAACTATTTATAAATTTATAATATCTAAAATGGTCTCTAATTTAATCAATATAACAACTAATTTTTTTTAGTTTCTAAAATTGATTTCAATTTAATGTTTTTTGTAGTGATATTTTTTTATTAACGTAATTTTGTAAGTGAAAGTGTTTCTGAATCACTTTTTTTAATCACTCCAGATTTTCTAAATCAACATTAATAAAAATAAGAGGTATAAGATGTAACCCAGGAAATCAAGTATGTAAAATAAACTTAACTATTTCAAAAATTAAGATTGAACCAGTAAAACACCACTCTAAAAGTGAAAAAAAAAGTTTGATTAATTAGCTTACACATAACATAAGGTGAAATTTAATTATTTAAGACACATATCAATAATTTTTCAACAACACTCATTTATTTTTTTTAAATGTTATCGATTAACCATCAAAATTAACAATTACGATTTTTTTTTATGATCAATAATAACATATAATTTTTTAAATGAAGTTAATTTTCATAGATTTTTATTATAACTAAAAATATTATTCACTTTTTAAAATTTATTCCAAAATATTTTATTTACAATTTAAATGGGTTGAAATGAATACTTTTTAATTGCTAAATTTACACAATAAGATAATGTAAGATATTATACCATTCTTGTCCATTTTTATCTCTCCAACTTAAAATCTTTTAAAAAAATGGTTTTGTGAATAAGAAATTTTTACAATGTGTTTTTTAATCAACCTCTGGTAAATATATTTTGAATTCATAATTATGTTTTTTAAGCTTTAATCCAACTTTACTAATAAGGAAAATATTTTAAAATAAAAGATTTGGGTTAAGTCTTAGTTAAGATTTATGTTTTTGTGGGGACAAGAGCACATGATTCTACTGAGTAAAAGTTCAGCAAGAAACTGAAAAGAAAAATCATATTATTCTTTTTGCTTCATCTAATATATACATGACTATACTACTCAAATGTTAGAGTCATTTTTGTTCCCCACTCTCATTCAGATTTAACTTTAATTCTGTTGTTATTGAGTGGCTTATATATCTATATATCTTCTTTCTTATTCTTTTTTAAATTAATATTTAATCTATATGTTGTAATCTATACATGACTATAGTGATTAGAAATTAAGCATGCACATGATAATTTAATTTTATATTATATGTATATAAAATAAAGTTTGCTATAAAACATTAAATCTATTTTAATTTTTTTTTTAAGTTTAAGAGAAAATAATGTGAATAAAAAGAGATAACATTTTATATCAGATAGTTATGAATGAGGCTCACGTGCTAGTATTAACAAAAGCGCACCCACCCAAAAAAGTTGTTGTAGCTAATTCTTATTATTATACTTTGTATATTAATTTTATTTTTGTTATTTTTTATTAACTAAAAATGAATAATAAAATATAATTTAACAGTTTTTTTTATCTCATGTTTGTTGAGACAATATTTATAGGATCAATTATGTATTTAAATTTTATCTGTTTTTAAGTTTGAAACTCTATGATTTTTCTTAAGATGTTTCACAGAATAAAAGGTATTGAAATTGTTGTTCTTTTTAACTCTAAATGATTTAATATTATTAAACTATTGGAATAGTTTTATTGACTTTAGAGTAGTTTATATTAAGGAAGAGGATTTTGAGCCAATTAAGTTTTTAAGAATTTACAAAGAAACAGATTGGAAGATTAAGGAATGAAAAAACTCATCATAAAATTCAAAGTCATACAAGACAATTTTTTTAAGTTAAAATTTAGTAATTTTTAAGAAAAAAAAGTATATCTAAGATCCAGCAACAAATCTGATCATTAAAAATTTCAAATACAAAACTTACTTAATTTAACACTATTGGAAAAATATATTATATTAATATGTAAACTAGATCAATTGACCATGTACATCCATGAACGAAATAAAGACCAATGTTTTTGTAAATATATATATATATATATATATATATATATATATATATATCACGAGTTACTTATACAACAATACCAGTGTTAATATTGAAAATGAAAATTGATTGAAAAAATATATTTATTGACCTAATAAATGTTTATCTTTTGAAACATGATCTAATGACCCTATAATTCGTAATGAGAAAATATACTTAATTATGTTTAGATTAAATAAATTATTTACTTTTAAATTAATTTGAAATCAAATTTGAATTGTCATGTTTTTAATTAAAATCAGCTAAATTAATTATTTGTTATTTATAAAAAAGGGTGGAAAACGTTTTAAGGCAGCACGGCCCATGGGATAGTGAATGATCAAAAAAAAAATCGGTGAGGCCCATTTTGCTTCAAGCACTTTTAGCTTATGAAATGAAATGCAATGCAACTTTTCCCAACTTCTTTCATCCATTTTTCATTGGATAAAAAATGAATGAATTATTCTCCATGTATAAAAAAATAAAATTAAAATACTTATAATTGTAAAGGTCAAAATTAAACACTTACTCAATCAATATTACCAGGTTTGTAAGAGTTTAGTATTGAAAAGTCAACCATAAAAACCCTTTGAATATAAATAGGTTGAGATTGGAGATTTTCATGGAGTTGAAACTAGCAGGGATTCTGAGCTTACTTATATAACTATAGCCAAGAAACAAATTTACTTGCATTTAAGTTGATCCTAATGTGGAAAACTTTAGAATAATGTAAAGAGAGCATTAATATATATATTTTTGTTGGTGGTGGAGTCTTATTACATGGCACCAAAAGAAATAAATTCTAAAGTACAAAAGGGCTTAGATTTCAATTTTCTTATCAACCTTACCTAATGGGTAGATCAAATTTTCCACAGGAACAATATGACAAATTTTGTTTGAATAAGTAAAATAACTTTGTACATTTTTTTTTTGAAATGTTGGCACATATATTACAAACAATTAATTTTAGTTGAGCAATTGTGTACTTGTTTACAAGATAGAGAGGTATTGGGGTACATTTTCTGACCTACTTTCAATTCTCTTACCAAACTTGTTGTTTTGGGTTAAGCCATTTTTAGCAGCACCAAACATATTTCCTACCAACTTTGACTTTAACCATTATCATGGATTGTTAAATTTAAAGTCTATCGCATAACTTATAAGCAAAACATTAGGATAAAATTTTATCATTCTGTTGTTGGTCATCCTAGAATTAATTTGAATGCAAATGATATAAAGAACTTACTTTTCTTAGGAGAAAAAAACAAAAACAAAAAAATCAAGTAAATTATTCTTTTAAGAATTTAAAATGTTTTTCAATAACAAATAACACATACTTTATTAATTTTCATATATATATATATATATAAACTTGATAAATCAAATATCAAATTAAATTTACTCATTTTTTATTATTTTTTAGTTTGGTAGAAAACTCTTCTCCCTCCAAAAAAGTATTTTTAAGATCTAAGTTAAAGTGCGTCATGAGTTATTTGTAGTTTAGAGTTATTTGTCGTGGATATTGATTAGAATTTTTGTTATTAATATTAATAGGAGTTATTTTTTATTTATATTGTTATAATTAATTTTGTCATTGTTGTAGATCACTATTATATCTTGATTGATATTATATTAATCATAGTACACATCTTTGCATCTTCTTGAAAGAATGAATGATAAAGAGATTATTACTATGCAATTATATTGAACTCTATAGAAAGCTGGTGTTGAATACATTTGAATTAATCTTGTTATAAAATTCACAATAATTGTGAGGAAAGAGAATATTGATGAATGTTATACGTTCATATGAGGGCATGGTAATTGATTTATGTCATATATTTTTCCCTAGTTCTCGATGTTTCTTGGAGTCTCATGATTGCTTTAACCTGCGGGATCAAAACTGGTTGTAGGTGTTTGTATTTGTCTCTGTTTTTTTAGGAAATGGTAATAGATGGATTCGTGAATGGGCTAGTTATCTGATTCCATGATTTCGGTATAAGAAGAACAAAGACGATCAACTTTTTTTTTTCTTTTGTATATTGGTTAGTGTTCTTTTTTTAAGTAATTAATTTAATTATTTATTGATAAATAAAAGAGAATAAATAACTGTTAGATTATTTCTGAATAAATATAGAGTATATTTTTTTATATTAAGATTATTTTTGTTATTGTTGTTGTAGATAACTATTATTTCTTATTTTTTTATAAAAAAAAATAAATAATAGATGTATTTTAAAGATATATCAACTCTCGTATACAAAGGAGGCGTATATAAATTAAACCGTTAACGTCTTTTACCTATAAACAAAATTATTATTCCTTACCTCACTATTTATTTTTTTTTAATTTTTTTTAATGTAACTCATACAAACCAAAATGTAACCTTGATCAAAGAATTGGTATACAAAATTTTGATCCAAAAAAAGTTACTAAAAATAATTTATTTAACAAAGAATAAAATAAATTAAAAAGGTTAGAAAACCTCGAAATACAAAGACCTATCTATACATACAAAATAATACTTGGGTATATAGAGTACATCATTCCTTTGGAAGCTCTTTTGCGTTTGTTGGGAATCCAATAGCATAATGAAAACTATGCAACAGGTCGGTGGCTGGACTGATATGGGGTGAGATTGAAATCTCGAATGGAGAAGACAACTTTTTGAATGGAAAGAGAACAATTATCACAATTATAGAACGATAATAACAATATTTAAATCCAAAGGGAGGTTCAAGATAGGTTGATATGGCTCGTTGATTAAGGAGGTGTATACACAATCAAATATGCTTATAATGCCTTACAACAATCTAACTCTGAAATCTCTTGTTGTGCCTTGGAAACTTTGTGGAATATAAAAGCTCTCCTTAATGCTTTTACATTAGCTTGGAGAATCTTGAAAGGAAAAATTCCAACTAGGATGAACTTGATATAAGAAGAGGGGTCACCATTCCCTCCACCTTTTGCCCTTTATGTGATAAATTATATGAAATTGTACACCATCTCTTTTTGAATTGTTGGGTTGCATATCAGGTATGGTCTATGTGTTCAAAGTGGGCAGGGTCTAGGTTGCTTGTCACAATGATATAAAAATTCATCTTCACAATTTCACCTATTTCAGTTCATTTATTTATAAGAAGAATAGGGTTTGGAAAGTTGTTTGGGTTGTTGTCTTGTGGTGTATTTGGAATCACATAAATAAAGTAGTTTTCAAATAAGGGAAGGTAGATGTTGCAGAGATATTTCACCTACCATAGTTACAGGCATGATCTTGGTTGAAGTATAAAGTTCTCAGGTAAGCTTTTCTTTTTCAGAATGAGTTTTATACCCTATGTCTTGTCAGCAATCCCTGAGGTAGCTTAGGTCTTTGTTTTAAGCATGGAAAGTTTTTATGCTTCTGATGACTCTGGTAGGGTTGGTAAAGGTGACATGTTGGTTCATCCTGTTTCATTGTTCTGTTTTAACTTGAATTGTTTGGTCATGGTTTCTCTGTTTTAGCTTGTTTTGGTTGGGAAAGGTACTCCATGTGGGTACAAGGCTCAGTTGAGGGAGGGAGAAGAGGAACAAAATTTGTAAAGCAGATAGACCAAGCAGTGCATCAAGTTTGGGAGCCCAGTCTTGGTAATCGGTGGGTTGCTGCTACATTGAATCATGAAGAAATCATGTAGAAGTGGTGTGGTGTGGCGAGGTAGATGTATGATCTTGTCACTAATGTTTGAGGGAGAGTATGCACTCTGGAATAAAGTTCTATTATCTGGTTTATGCTTTGTTGAACTATTTCTATTTTGTTGTTCTTGGATCATGGGCATGGTCTCGATGTTTGGTCATTTATGGGTCGTTTTTCGACCTGTGTATCTAACATTATGAGGGAGCACAAGTCAAGAGATCTTAATCAATCAGACTTAATCATCTTTAATGACTCAATTAAGACAAAATCATGACTAAATGTGAAGAGGTTACAATTCAGTCTATATATACCTGATTATCCTCTACAGAAAGAGATCATCTAAACATTTAATCAACAACACAGGGAGTACTTTCAATTCCTATTTCTATTTCATATTATACTCATTATATTTATGCTCTTACTGACTTGAGCGTTGGAGTGGCATGGCAGGAGGAGCCCCTCTCGTTCCAGAAGACATTGCTCATCCAGATTCCGACCGATCTTAAGTTTGCTAGAACAGTTGTTATGCCCATGATTTTTCTCTGGTTTTACTCCCACCTACACGATTGGGAAAAAATGTCTTTGTTTGTTTTGCAGCTTTTGGAAGGCAATCTTGAGCTTCACATAAGCCATGTATGGGTATGACTCTTTAGGATGGTCTAGTGCAAACTATTATACGTGCAGCAACAAGGAGAACATGGTCGTTTGGGCTTCTGCTAGTAGAACAACCAAGCTATTTAACGTACCATGATACCATGGACAAGAACTTGAATGACACTAGAATGCAATTACAAGAACAACTGGGAGCAAACAAAGAAGCATAAAGTTTGAAAAAAGCAGCTCAAGTTACGACAAATGTATAAAGTGTGAAAACAACCCAAAAATTGATAGATTTAGCATCCAACAAATGTGATCTATCCCCAAATTAGTACCACAGTTTCAAATGTTAAGTCTAGGTGTATTCCACTTAGTTGTGGCAACTTGATGCACTGAATTGGACACTTAACCCAATCATAATAAGAAAAGTTTAGTTGAGGTATCTTATGATTCATCTCTTCAAGTATGTAAGTCATAGTAAGAATTATTAATATTAATATTCTGGAATTTTTAATAATTATTTACTACTTAAATAACTTTTTACCTTTCATGATATTTGAAGTCTTAAAAAAAAAAAATTTAATAAATCTACCTTGCTAAAAAAAAACATTTAAAAAGTTAGATAATTGAAATGATACCCTTAACCTATTTTAAGTCATCTTAATGATTATTAGTTTTCCCTATATTCTATAACGTATTTGAATGTCTTAAGTCATCTTCATGATTTATTAGTTTTGCATATATTATAACGTATTTGAATGTATTAAGTCATCTTCATGATTTATTAGTTTTCCAAATATTCTATCCCATTGATCGGCAAAAATATTCTATGCCTGAAGTTGTAACCTATACCAGAATGTCGTATAACTCTCAAACCACACGAGAAAAGTTAAATTGAGACTCCAGTAAAAGCACGATATCACAAGATAAAAATAACGTTATTTTTATAAGATTTTTGTCGTAATATTCTTTTTCCTACTTTCCCACACCATTTCATTCATCTTATTTTATATTTGTTTACCCTTGATATTTCTCTCTTTATTGTAAGATTTTCTTGTTATAATGTTTCGTAAAATCTAACTCTTAAAACAATTGGGCGCCCCACTGTTTGATTCTTATAACCCTATCGTTTTATTTTTTTAAAAAGTTTTTCTATTAATATTTTATTTGGCTCAATTAAAGATTTGGAGTTGGTTATTACTTAAAATACCATCATTTAATTATTCTTATTCTGGTTGGACGTTGAACGTTGAATCCTTAAATTGATTGGTTTTATTGATGAAAGTTTATTGGGATAAAATTTCAAATGTGTTATGCTGTGCTATGATTTTACCGTACCCGATTCAAAAGTGATTTTTTTTTTTTTCTGTGCTGATGGAAAAAAATATTTTTTTTTATTAGCAAAGATGGAAAAAACATTTATAAAGGCTGCACGGCCAGGGTAATCTTTGCATGTCTCTGTTTTCTATCAGCAACAATACACATCCTTCGAGGATGTTGTTATTTTTTATGGTTTGAAAATGCATGGTTCAAATATGCTACTTCTTTGCTTTTGAGAAAAAGGTTCTTTTTTTTATTATGATGGACTAAATTGAAGTTATTTTGGAATTTTTATTTTGATTTTGGTATGGATTTAATATAATCTTGATAACTGAACTCATGATATAATCTTTAATTGTAAAGGTAGATGATTATAAATTTAGGGTCTTTGAGATGGTTTCATGTTTTGACATATACAAGATGGATGGATGTAAGTTTGATGGTATTTTGTTTTTTTGTGTCGTTATGCATGCATATAGATGACGTGTTTGATTGTAATAAACTTGAGATATCTTTAAAATATCCTATTTATTTTGTTATTTCTTTTATTGATAAACAAAATTTAAACTGTTGCAAGCATATATATATATATATTAAAACAAATAAACACATAATTACTATAGTCATGGTTTAAGACTTAAAGGGTTGAGAGGTACATTAAATGCTTCAAAGTCTAGTACGTATGTAGAAGGTTGAAGGTTTTAGATCACATACACACTTGAATACGTAAAACATACGGTTATTGTATATGTAGCATACACTACTGACATAGATACAAAACAGATATAAATACAAAAATATGTATAATTTTTAAAATATAGGATTCGAGGATACGGATCTATAAAATTATATAATTATAAGTTATATAATTTGACAATAAAGAATTATATGCACAATTATGTTTTAGAATTTTTTTTAATAGAGAGATGTTTTTTATAGTTCATTCAAAATTATTTGTTTCTTATTTTTATAATTATAATAAAAATTTATTCAATAAGTTTAAGTTTTTAAAAAATTAATATATTTATTCTTTTTAAAATTGTGTTAGAACTGTGTTTGAATTGTTAGAAATTCAACAAATATTTTTTAAATTAGACACTTCACGAATACGTGTCCTACAAGTATCTATATATATGATACGTGTATCCGATACATACACTTTATTTAAAACAATATTCAAACTTCATAGAGGTTATTGATAATTAAAGATAATTTTGAATGCAAAGCTAACTAGTATTGATTATATCAACTTTGTATCTAGAGAATAGTCAACAGTAGTATGAGGGGATGGATATTTTATGTTATGAAACAAAAATATTGGTGAAAAGATACGTATTCTTCATCTTTAGTAATGGTAAGTAACCTAAAAATACTCGTAAAGAGACGCGTTAATTTTAATTAGGTGCCCAAAGACCAAAAGTACGTATCGCTTACCAACAGCGTTTTTTATTTGTTGGGGTTAAGTCATCCATCTTTGCGTATAAAAGTGGCTTCTAAACCTCTATTCTTCGCGGATATATCCACCCAAAAACAAAGACAAAGCAAAGGAAAAGCCAAAGTCCAGAGAAGGTGGTTGTGAAACCGCTAAACTGCTTTGTGTTAGAGACCAGTCAAATAAACCACACCCTATTTCCTTATACTCTTGTATATATATATACAAGTCATAACCATAAAAAACCAATTCATTTCATAAGGTGAAGCTTTGAAACTCAAAAATCACAAACCAAAGAATATTGTTGCAGAACAGCAAAGATCAATCAGAGTAAATCAATCTTTTATGGAGTCTGTGGTGTCAGAGCTAGAAGGAACGCTTCTGAAGGACTCGGATGCATTCTCCTACTTCATGTTGGTGGCGTTTGAAGCGTCAGGTTTGGTTCGTTTTGCCTTGTTGCTAGCACTATGGCCCGTGATTCGGTTCCTTGACATGGTTGGCATGGACGATGTGTCTCTCAAGTTGATGATCTTTGTGGCTGTGGCTGGGGTTCCCAAGTCCGAGATTGAGTCTGTGGCCAGGGCAGTTTTGCCCAAGTTCTACATGGATGATCTTGACATGGAGAAGTGGAAGGTGTTCAGCTCCTATGAGAAGAGGGTTGTGGTCACCAAGACGCCAGAAATCATGGTGGAGATGTTCGTGAAGGAGCATCTACATGCAGATGAGGTCGTCGGAACCCAACTCTCCTTCAATAGGTTTGACCTCGCCACTGGTTTTGTCCATGGTCACTCCAGTAATACCATTTCTCAAAGGGTTGCCAACCTTCTCAGCAATGGCGCACCCACTTTGGTTATGGTAAGTCTTATTCCACTGTCAACTCAAACATGCATGGAAGAGGAGCCTAAAAGCTACTTTACTTTTCTTTATCTATATAGGTAAATTGGAAAATAACTTCACACCTCTTTCTTTTTAACAATCATTTCACAATTATTTTGATGATAAAATATTATATTCAAATAATTATAATAATAATAAATATAAAGAACAATTTGAAATAAATAATAATATAAATAGTTGTATATTATATACCAGTCATCACCAATAAGTAGTTTGGTTGAATTTCAATTTTATTTTAGGTTTTAGCTGGTTTAGTATTAGATCAACACCTAGGGAGTTTTTTTATATAAGTTGGTCCTGCGGTTTAAAGTGACGTTTTGTCTATCTCGTGGGCTTATTTTTAGCAATTTTATGATATTTTCTTGATTGATGATGAATACTCTAACTTGATATTTTTTTTTATATTTGTACTAAAATTAAGACAAAAAAGTACTCAAGCAATAATATAAATTTTTATATATTATCATTCAATTACAAATCATCATTTTATTCAATTTTTTAATTTTATATTAAAATATCGTAGTATTTTTTATTAATTTAGGGTATAATTAATTTTATTGCTTTACGGTGCATGTGATAACTAAGTTATCTAAATATATACTAAGTATTTTCCTCCATTACATGCAGGACCAATCACATCCACCGGTTTTGACTGACCAAAACTACGACCACCAGCTGCTCCGGCCACTTCCGGTGATTTTCCACGACGGCCGCCTTGTGAAGCGGCCAACGCCGTCCACCTCCCTACTAATCCTCCTATGGATGCCGGTGGGCATTGTACTCGCCATATTCCGCATCGCCCTTGGCTCCATTCTACCCTTTTGGTCTATTCCCTACACGTCAAGGCTATTCACTGGCAAGATCATCGTAAAGGGCAAACCACCCGTCCCTCCCTCCGGCAGCAACTCCGGCGTCCTCTTCGTCTGCACCCACCGCACCCTACTGGACCCCGTCGTCCTCTCCTCCGTCCTCCGCCGCAGAATCCCGGCGGTCACGTACTCCATCTCGCGGTTGTCGGAGATCCTCTCCCCCATCCCCACCGTAAGGCTGACGAGAACACGCCATGTGGATGCTGAGAAAATCAAACAAGAGTTATCCAAAGGTGACTTAGTAGTGTGTCCCGAAGGAACAACATGTCGCGAGCCTTTCCTTTTGAGGTTCAGTGCCCTCTTCGCCGAGCTCACAGACCGAATAGTGCCCGTGGCCATGAACTACAGGGTAGGGTTCTTCCACGCGACAACTGCGAGGGGTTGGAAGGGTTTGGACCCCATTTTCTTCTTCATGAACCCTAGACCGGTGTACGAGGTTACTTTCTTGAACCAGTTGCCGGTAGAAGCCACTTGTTCTTCGGGGAAGAGTCCACACGACGTGGCTAACTACGTGCAGAGGCTACTAGCGGCGACGCTAGGGTTTGAGTGCACCAACTTTACTCGGAAGGACAAGTACAAGGTGTTGGCCGGGAATGATGGCACGGCGTCTCCCACTTTTTCATTGGTGGATCAGATGGTGAAGGTGGTGAGAACGTTCATACTGTGAAAAATTAATTATGCTACTAATTATTATCATTATAAGACTGTATGATTGATTAATTGTTTTATTTTGTTAATATGTATCTATGGATGGATGCTAGCTTGTCTACTGGACATCATAAATTTGTATTTTGTATAATCTTCCTTTTCGATTGTAGATTAATGGGTTGTTAATTTGGATTTCTTTTTCTTCTCCAACCACATACGTGTTTATATATATATACCATTATATATATATATATATATATATATATATATATATACCATTATATAAAGAGATATACCATTTGCTAATTTTCTTTTGGTTTCATCTTTTAATGCAATAATTTTATCTTTTAATAAATAAAAGATAAATTATTAAATTTATTTATTTAACAAAATAATTAAATAATTTTTTTATTTCAAAATAGCTAAATAAAAAAAAGTTCAGCCTCATAAAGTATTTCCAAAATGCATTGTAGTGGTTAGTATGATATTTCTAAATTTTATGTAAACAATGACTTTATCAGATTTTTTTTTTAAAGAGATTTGGTGCTGTTGTGTTGATAAAGTAGGTTACACAACAATATTTTATACAACTAGGTTTATTGGTTCAGTTATCTTTGATGTTGATATAGTTTGGAAGGCCTTTTCTATCTTCAAGTTGATATAGTTTGGAAGTCCTTCACTATTTTCTATCTTCCAGTCTTCCATGTTAATTTAATTATTTTTTCGTAAAAAAATTATTATTTTTTAAAATTATAATAACTATATAATTTTTTAATACTATTTTATATAAAATTATATTTATATATTTATATTATTTTTAAATTAGTTATTCATAAAAATAATAAATTAGAAATTATATATATTTTAATCTAATAAAAAAATGTGAATACAATATACGTATTTTTGATATATATATATATATTTAAATTGTTTTTATTTTATCTTTAATTATATATTTAAACCACAATACAAAATTTACAAAGAATCTAGGTAGATAAATTCACATTCTACGTATAATTAGGGTATGATAACTTTTTTAATATAATATAACTTACCTATAATGCATAATAAATAATAAATTTAATTATTTTTTTTATATATAATAAATATAATCACATAAAATAAAAATCATTTATATTTTATTTTTGAAAACAATTTAATGCATGAGAATGCTTTCGCTAATAAAAATAATTTATGTAGAGAGAAAATGAGATTACATGAGAGTTTTAAACCATGGGGTTTTAAGTGGCCGGAACTTTAGGAGGGTTTTCAATTTTAAATAGTAGTTAACCCATCAGGGACGAAGATGATGTGCGTAAAGAGTCTAAGAGCAGATGTTTATTTTTAACAAAGAATAAATAAATTAAAAACGAAGCATTTTAAAATATTCTAACCCTTATACATAACATCAGTTAAACAAATATAATTCCTGCTGGCTAAAGAAATATAACCTTTCAAATGTTGTTTAGTGTTCTTCTTAGTATAATTAATTATTTTAAAACATTTTCATTTATTTCTATTATAGGTAAAAAAACCTTAAATTGTAATCATTATCATACTATAGTGAAATATATAACATACTTTTACTTAATTATTAAGTTTTGAGTTCTATTAGTCTATACAATATTTAGGTATCATTTATCTTATTCCACACTCATTTTTTTATCTCTTAATAACAAAATGAATTTAATAACAATGTGTAAAAAATGTAGTTTTTTTTTATCAGCAGCAATGAATTAATTAGTAAAAAAATGTAGTTGTTAGATTGGTTTTGCATCCCACTTAATTTTGAAGTGTTTAAAAGTTTGGTGGGACATTGATTCATAGTTTACAAGTCCTTGTTCATCCTCTTATCAATCAAGAACAGATTTCAAAATTGTTGAAATTGCGTGCTTCACGACATGTTTGTCATTAGAGGACATGTTTGTCATTATAGGACTAATTTCTCAGACCACACACCAACTCAATCAGAATGTCACATTGAAGGGAATGCTACGTCATCTCTCTTATATAATCACTCATATTTTTCATAAATACATAAAACCTATTCAAACTATAAAAATAAAAAGTAAAATTATGCAAGTATAAGGGTCAACTAATTTGCTAAGATTGACAAATAGAAAACTAAGAATTAATTCAATATAAAAAAATATAATCCTTAAAACCCTTTTTATTTTTCTTTTCCTTTTTCACTCTTCAATTTTTTCTCTGACTAGTTTTTTCCTTCTTTTCTTATATTTTTCTCACCGCAATCCACTGCTTATAATCACTCTTCAATATATTAGGATTTACATTAATTAAAGAGAGCCTATATAATTATTTCCCCATATTATAAGATAGGAATATCTATCTTATTTTGTTGCCATTAAGTTAAGTTTCCTCCTATTTTTATTATAATAATAATAATAATTATTATTATTACTATTTTCAATTATATTGTTATTACTATTTTTACTTTCTTTTTTATGTCACTCTATATTTATTAGTTTTTTTCATTAATGTCACCATGTTGTCTATAATAAGTATTAGTTCATCCTTAATATCATTAACATTGTGAATTATGTTTTTTTATTGATAAAATAGAAAAAAATTATCAGAAAAGAAAATTGAATTAAATTGTGGACTTGAGTGCTTCAACTTTTATAAAAATCTAAACTCTTATAAAAAAAATAAAAAATAAATAAATAAATAAATATATATATATATATATATATATATATATATATATATATATATATATATATATATAGTCTATCAGTATGTGAGTCATACACACCTACTGTCAAAATGTAAGTCTAAAACAAAAAATACATTGATCCCATTCCAATTGAATTGAGGATGTATGTTATAATTCCACACCCTTACAAAAAATTGCAACAAAGGTCTGAAGAACATTCAAATCACAAATTCCAATTATCCATAAACCTTTTCAAACCAAATTCTGGGGTTATGACTAAGATGTATGATGTGAAACTGTTTGAAATGTCACCTAAGGATGTCATGATGAAGGACCGTAATGCCTAACCAATTCCAACATTTATTCCAGAATTTGAATGCAATGTTACAGTTTAACAACAAGTGCTTGACAGATTCCTCATGCTCCCAGCACAAAGGGCCTTCATTGGATTCCTTGCTGGTTGCTTGTTTTGTGACTCTTTACTCCTTCACACTGACAAAACATTACCCATCCCTGGCCATATAAATAAAATCGTGTAGAGAAATACAAAGTGAAAATTGGTATGTGGTTCAATTTATGCAGTTGGAACTTCTTTCCTAAAGAAACGTTTAAACATAATTTATGGGATTAAGATACCAATCTCAATATGCAAATTGTGATCTAAGGAATTTGTTCTTTATACATGCTTATACCTCACGTATTATCTATTCAGAATTAACACTCACATTTTAAAAAACAATCAAATTTCATTGTTTCCAAATAGTACAAACCACCCCTTTCCAAACCAAATTCTGTTTAGAGCAGTGCTCTAACCCATTTACAAAATCTGTACAAGGTTAAACCACAAACCAACTCATTGCTTCTTACTACATACATGATTCTCCTTGCTCATACAAGGTAACATATCTATGTACTTAATCATCCCATGCAAGCTATGTTAGAAAAGTGGATCTATGGTTAAAAAGAAGACACCTTCGAAACTTAGGGGAGAGCTACTGAAGCGGCAAGCTTTCTGGATAATACTGTTGAATCTCCATCCCCTTGACTGATCCTTCTAAGACTACTGAATGGATAAAAAAGAACAGGGTTGTGGAGGGCCCCTAGATACACTGACACACGGGTTGATGAAGTGAAGTATTTGCTGCAAAAAAGCCCAGGTTTAAATTGCATATGGAAAGGAAAATGCAAAGGAAATTTCATTTTTAGGACAAACAAGTTACTGAAAAATCTTTCAGTTTAAAATCTATGTGACTAGACACTGTGCTGACTAAATTGGAGAACTTGTAGGTGTTTGTGTTGGATGTATAGTTCTGTTACAGGATCTAGGAATAAGTATGGACATACATACGTGCAATGATACAGTTTTGTGGTCCACGATAGATGCGATATGCAATTTCTTGAAGGGAGAAATATGCATATGAATTTCTCTAACAATGTCGACGAATTGCGCAAAGCTAATATCTTTATTATGGGATGGTTACTCTTTTATGCATGAGTGTGAGGTGCAGTCAGTGTGCAATTAAGCAAGTCCAGTGAAAGGTGGCAGGGACTCCAGTTTTGTTACCTATTATTTGGGCAGGTGGGTATGAGGCTCCTGTGTAGTATAGCAGAACGTGGAGACAATGAATGCACTTTTGTATCACTGATCTATGTTATAAAGTGTTTAGCGTTGTTAACAATGTGCCCTTTGTGTAATCAGTTTGAGGAAACGATTCATCATCTTTTTGTGGAATGTAAGATAGCATATCAGGTTTGGATGATGGTGGCTAGGTGGGTCGGAACACATGTAGTATACCACAACAACCTCAAATTCCACTTGTTACCATTCAACTTGTCACATTTTAATTCTAAAAGGAACAGAGTGTGGAAAGGTGTATGGGTTGCAATCTTATGGAGCATCTGGAGTCGAGGGAAGAAAGAAGGAAAGTTGGATGAATAAGAGATTTTTCACTTAAGCAAAATTACAAGCTTAGTCTTGAATGAAGAGAAAATCTCTGTTTGTAGCTTTTTTATTTTGATTGGGTCTTATATCTTCTGAATTGTCTATATTTTCTAGGTAGTTGAGGTTTAGATTTATGGTTGGCAGCCAGTGTCTTGGTCTAGTTGATGGGTTCTTTACAGGCTGTGAACAACAAACTTGTTTTAATATATAATGTGCTCTGTGAAGTTTTTTCTGCTAAGGCCAGGTGATGTTGCCATAGAAAAATAGGTTTTGCTCTTGGTTCCTTTCTCTGTGTCCGAAGGGAGTAGATAGGGAGGAGAGGTATAAATCTAAGGTGGAACGTGTGAAGGCAGAGAAGGAGGTTGGGAAGGAATCATGACATGAACGCTGATCAAGTTTGGAAGGGAGGAAGAATGTAAAGATGCTGGCAGTGAACGGTTAGTTGAGGAGGATGCAACCGAGTCCGTTGCTAAGCTGAGATGGAAGGCCTCTTTGGCTGGAAAACTTGGTTAAGCACTGGAAACTTCATCAGGTTTGTAAGATGTTTGAATATGAATTGAGGATTTTGATCTGGGATAGAAAGGTATGTATGTGCAGGTTACGTATCAAAGGAGTCGAAGATGATCTTTGAAGACAGATGCATCTAGGAGGAAGGAAGGTTGAACAGGAAGTTTTTGGCATGTAATCTTGTAGCTGCGATGATGCAGTGCTGCAGTATGTGGAAGCAAGTGCTTAATGCAATCGGCTGTCATGTATTTTTGCTCTGCAAATTCTACAGGATTGCTCAATGCTAGCATAGACGAGGGATGAGAACAAAGACACGAGATTGCTGCTCTAGGCTCAAAAGACTTGTGGTTTAGTGTTCGTGGTTGATGGGGGTGAAGGAAAATATACTGCTGGTAAATATAGAGAAGAAAATGTTGGAAGAACAAAGGCAGAATCATGGACAAAGAGCACAACTGTTAAGCTTTCAAAGGGGATGCAGAGTAGTTGGACCCTTGCTCTTGTACTCATGCTTACTGTTTTTGCAAGCATGGAAGGAACCTACTTTTGGATAAGTGTTGTCTGACTCTGCTAAGTATTTAGACAACAAGGTTTGGTTCTGTAGTTTATGCAGAGGAAGAGGAAAGAATTTGTCTTCTCCGTTGCAGGCTATGTTGATATGACTTTGCATACTATTGTTGGAATTTCTTAGAATCAATAGAGCTCTTTTGGGAAGGAACTTGGGAGTGCAAGTGTAAGGAAATGTAAGGGTAATTGTGCTGTAAAGGCATTGTGATATGAAACTTGTTAGTGCTGGAAAATAGGTTATGCAGAATTTGCTGCATAAATCTGCCATGAAAGTGCAGTGGAGACTAAAGTGTGCTAAAAAAGCATAAGCTTATATAAAGCTTTTTGTTGTTTTGTAATGCTTTTTTTTGAATTGTATAAAGATTTGAACATCTGTTATTTTTTAATTTTTTTCTTTTTATAAATGAGACAATCTCTTAATTGGATGTAATTTCAAAATTATGATTCCTTGAAATATTTGTTTTAATTTATTTTATTCTTTGTATAAAAAAAAACTAAATCAAACTCTTTAAACCTTCATTATAATAAGTAAATACGTAATGTACTTTGGTACACACATAAAAAAAATATAAATTTTGACCAACAAAATGTGGATTTTAACCAAATTCTATAAAGTCATTTAAAAAAGTCAATTATAAGATAAATTAAATTTACTAATGAAGTAATAAGTAAAGAAAATACTATCAAGTACTTTTAATTACATTGATTAGAGAATAAAAAAATAAAACGTCTATTAAAAGGTGTAACGGAATACTTATTCTGAATTTAAATGTAATATCAATTTAAAAAACTTTATTATTATTTTATTGACTACTTTTAGGATATTGGTCAGCAAACCTCATTAACTAATTTTAAATGTAAAGATTATAAATTTGATTTATTGAATAAACAAACCCAAAATGTGGTTGATGAAAACGGGTTTTGCATCTTAAAAATAGATTTCTGTTTTGTTAAAATTGAATAAGGAAAAGTGGAGGTTAAGGCAGTTGATGGAGTTATGAATAAAAAGTTTAGAAACAGGCTTTCAAGAGAAACTTCAAGCGCTAAGATCACGTAACAGAATCTTTCGTTCGCTATTCTCAGACAAAACGGCAAGGATGCAAGAAACAACAAAGAGCCTGTAATCTCGCACCAGCGTAACTCATAAAACTTAAAACTGTTCATTCATTCATTCTATGCTCAATACGATGTGTCGCGCAACCAACAACGTTGGCGACACGCCAGAAAAAACAACGTCGTTTTTTTCTTTAATGTCCTTCAAAGCCACACCCTCAAACACTAATCCATAATCCTTTCATTTTCCCTTCCCTTCCTCAATCCAAACCACTATCTCATCGAATCAAGGATCATGCACAACTTCTACTCTTCAAATATTTTCCCATTATTTTAATACCCCTATCGGAACCTACATCCTTGTATCATATACACCACACCGTATCCGTGAATTCGTATCTACACGTAGATCGTAATGTCTTCACATTGGTGTTTCCGGTGCAACAAATTTGTCAGAGTAAGGAGACAGGAAATGCCGATGTGTCCAGATTGTGACAGTGGATTCGTTGAAGAGGTCGACTCGTCCAGCCGCCCTGTCCATGTCGAAACGCGCCGCCGTAGGTTCCCCACGGCGGCTGCCATGTACATGATCGGCCACCGTTCTGGTAACTCTGACCGCATTCCCCGCTCCTCTCGCCATCATCATTGCAGAACCGTCGTCGGTGACCCGTCTCCGCTCAACCCGGTCATCATGCTCCGCGGAGAGGGGTCAAGCCACGAACGTAGCTCTAGCTTCGACCTTTTCTACGACGACGGCGCCGGTACCGGTCTCCGACCACTCCCTCCGAGGATGTCGGAGTTTCTCCTCGGAACAGGCTTCGAGCGTGTGATGGACCAACTTTCCGACGTGGAGTCTAACTCCGGGTCTGGGAGGCACGACCAGCACCACGCGCCGGCGTCTAAAGCTGCCGTGGAGGCCTTGCCGTCGGTTGAGATAAACGCGTCCCACATGGTGACTGAGTCACACTGCGCGGTCTGCAAAGAGCCTTTTGAGCTTTGCACCGTAGCGACAGAAATGCCATGCAAACACTTATACCATCCAGAATGCATCTTACCGTGGCTTGCGATTCGGAACTCATGCCCCGTGTGCCGCAAAGAGTTGCCTGTTGAGAACGCACGCGCGGGGTTGGAGCGTGTGGAGGAGGGGGAAGAGAACAACGTGGGGTTGACGATTTGGCGGTTACCGGGTGGAGGGTTTGCGGTGGGAAGGTTGGGGAGAAGAGAGGGCGAGAGAGAGGTTAATGTTCCTCTTGTGTACACGGAAGTGGATGGTGGGTTAAACTTTAACAACTTTGTTATGGGTGAACCCAGAAGGATTTCATGGTCGGTTTCGGAGTCTCGAGGGAGGAGAAGAGGTGGCGCGTTTAGAAGAATGTTTAACGGTTTGTTTGGTTGCTTGAGAGGTGGTGGGGTAGGGCCTCAACGTTCTTCCAGTTCTGGTTCTTCGAGAACCGCGATGAGTACCACCAGTGTTAGGGCTTCGCGTCCTAACATTGGTCCTTCTTTATCTTCGCGTAGAACTTGGTCAATGGATGTCAATGGTGGAACCAGACCATGGTAAGGGTAATGTTTTCAGGTTCTCGCATGCGAGGCAAGGAAGATTGAATTTGTGTGTGACTAAAAATGGAGGGTGCAATGCAATGATTGATTTTTCCATGTCAAATGGGGAATCACATGAGAAGCAATATAAGCGGCGTCAATGGAGAAGGGAAAGAGCAAGCCTCTGCGTTTATTTTTGTGTATATTTTTGGAGGCATTTACATGGTACCTTCGTGGTAGTTTGTAATCATTTGAAACACCTTCATTGTTCATGCTTTTTCTTACTTGTTTGTAAAGTTTGATTAGCTTCGGTGTTTTTGTCTGGCAAATTCGTGTTCTTAATTATCATTGTTTTAATTTAGCCGTACACATTCATATCTGCATGGTAAGCATATGCATACATTCAGGTTTTCTTTCAAATCTGGGAAACCTATACGTTGACATTGCATGCTAAGCACAGAATAGGCACGCATGCTTCCTTGAATTGGTTGATCATACATAAAAGCTAATCGACATCACATCTACTATTATTCTGCATGCTGCTTCTTGTTGATGGTATGTTTACATGAAAGTCAAGGTTGAGTCCACTATATTTGAAGATAAAAAAATTTGATAAACCTCATATGAAGTTATTTTAATCGTCTATAATAAATTTTATATTCATTTTTTTATTGTTTTACATTAACATATTAAAAAATAATAAAAGATATACAATCCTCTACTGGTAGAAACGAATTTCCTCCACAAAAAATGAGACGATGCCCACCAAAACTTTTTCTCGAGTGCAGCAATAGACATACGCAAACTGCCTGAGATCCTATCTGTTCTCCATAAAACTTGATTGTTGGCCTCTAACCTAAATTTAACAACGAGTAGAGATATATAATTTTTTAACGAGTGATGGTGGGTGAAATAAGATATTGAAATAAACATGTTATAAATTGGAGATTGGAGATGACAAGCTTCTTTTCTATCAACTCACTGCACGTTCTTGTTGGAGCACACCAGAACTCCATTTTATTAATTTATTGTTGCTGATAAAAAAAAAAAAACTGTGCATAATATAGTGTTGAAAATTATTCTCATTGCATCAGTATTCAGTTTTTTTTTTTCAAAAGTAGGATAGGGGGTTGGGTAAAGAGACTAGTTCAAGAAAAAAGAGTTAGACACGTGACATGTAGATTGCTTAAGGATAGAGTACCAACAAAGGTAAATTTCGTAAGAAGAGAGTTTCAATTACAACATACATTAGTGAATTTTGTAATCAGACAAAGACAAAGTAAACAGTTTCAGATATGTTCTTATCTTGCAATGTATCATACTCTGTCTAGTGCATGTCTGATAATTGGATTGAGAACCAATCTGTTCATCACAATGACATGCATCAACATTATCTTAATTTTAATCTAATGGATTTGAATGTGAAACAAAATAACTGTTGGAAGGATGTATGGATAGCTATAATGAATTCAATTTGGAATCACAAAAATAAGATTATTTTGGTATGACAACTGAATTGATGGGTTTGACTTTCAAATAAAATCCCCAACGCTAAGTTTTCTTGTTCGGACTGGGTTCTATGCCCAAAAGAGTAAGTTAGAACCCTCTAACTTGATGTTAGTCAGCTACTCTGTGAGGTATTATGCCATGAGCGGGGTGTTTATTCTTGATGTAGGGCAACAAAAGAAAATGCAGAGTCTTAGTTGCAGGCGCAGAGTCTTAGGTGCAGATGCAGTTTTTTGTACATGCTATAGAGAAAGGACCCAAAAGAACAAGTGGACCAAGCAAGAGACACAACAAACTGGAAGGAAGAAAGTGATTCTAGAATAAGCCTAAGGAAAACAAGCACACATCCTGGGAATAATAGTAGAATGTGTTCGATGCAGGGATATTTTGTTTTGTTTGTTTTTTAAATCACCCCACACAAGCCGTGTGCGTGTGAGAGTGAAAAAAGAGGCGAATGTCATTGATGTACTGCTGATTTAAAACACAATAGTAGGGTGTGAGGATGTGTTTTAAGTAGATATGTGTGATACAACGCAAAAATATGTCCAAAATGAAAATAGAGATCAATAGAGACATGTGAGCTAGGAGGGTCGGGCAGGCAAAACGTGATTGAGATTATGATCAATGGGAACCCTCAGGTTTCCAGCTGCATAGAATAGGAATCACTTGTTTTATTTTCTTTATTTCTGTTGGAACCTTTGGCACTTACCAATAGACAGGGGTGGACGTTTAGTTCACTGAAATAAATATCTCCTGTTTTGTTATTGATTCCTTGTTTTCCAGTATTGGTGTTTGTTCTGGGTTGTTTCATTGGTGCTTTCATTGACCCATCATGGCGGTAAACACAAGAATGAAAGACATTCAAGCAGATGTTAAACGCGTGACAAAGGCCCTAGCGAGTCATTCTACGCAGTTTCTCAAAGTCGATCAAACCTTTGAGGTGATGCAGACGCTTCTCCAGGGACAATTGAACAAGCATTAGACTCTATTTTATCTTTGCTACATCAACGCAGCGAGGCAACCACTTCTCAGTCGCTCCGCTCCGATGGGTCGAACTCCCAGTCCAACGCTGCTTCACGTCAGCTCTTTTCGGTGTTGCAGCCTCAACCTCACATGACCGAGGGTATTCCTAAATTTTCCACCGATGATGTCATCCAATGATTATACAAGGCTGAAGATTTCTTTCGAGTATACTCCATTCCCGACGATCAAAAGGTTTCTATAACATCGTTCCAATTAGATGGTAAGGAGCTGGCATGGTTTTAATGTGTTCATTATATAACAACATTGTTACTGTTGCATCATTGTTTTGTATTGAGCACTTAATTGTATGTACACAATTTGTTTATCTTTGCTCTGGTAGCCATTGGTTGGAGGTTTTTGATAGCTTGTCTATTTATCTATATGAGGGTTGGAGTACCCCAAAGTACTCAATTAATCTATTTATTTATTCTTTTCCAATAAAAAATAAAATTATAAGAAAAAGAGTGATTAGGTGTCAAAGATTAGTGTGGGCTCATGATGGGACGTAAATAGAGTCGGCCAAGTCAATGCTAAGTGGACCAAAAATAAATAGCGTGGATTGGACACTCAATGACTTGTTACGCTAGACACACATTTGGTTAACTATAATCAACGCTTCATTACATTTTATATGGGTGGCCCTGTAATATTACATTACAAGGCGACACTAGCAGCCAAGCTAGTCTAGCTAAGTTTCATCAAATCAAATGCTTGCAAGTGACTGGTGCAATTGCAGAATTTGATAAGTGCCAATGTGTAGTTTTTATGATTGAGAAAATTGAACACTTTGGAACTTAATTGTTGCTTAATGTAAGAAAATTACCCTAATTTGAGAATTATTGAATCTGATTATATATTTTTTGAACCAAGAAACAAATGAAGAAATTTAATCTCAATTTTTGTGTAAATTGCAGATGAATATGAAGCATTGAAAGAATGTATTCAAGCTGGCATTGAAAGAAAAAAAAAAGTAAAAACTGAATTGGATCACAAGAAGATTTAGCTCAAGCTAAACACTACAAGAAAAACGCGAATTACATACGGATCAAAATCCGTATAAATTTTGGCACCAAAATATAAAACGTGCAATGAATGGGATTCAAAGCCAAGTTCCTTCAGATAAATCAAAGAAAATTTAACTACTACACCAAGCAAATGCTTTAATAAGATTATGATTTTTATTATTCTTATTATTATTAACAATATTAATATTAATAATATGAATATGAATATTAATATTAATAATATGAATATTAATATTAATAATATGAATATAATATTAATAATATGAATATAATATTAATAATATGAATATAATATTAATAATAATATTAATAATATTAATAATATTAATAATAATAATAATTAATAATATTAATAATATTAGTAATAATATTAATAATATGAATAATTGATAAGTTAGTTTTGTATTTGGTTGAATCAAACCCTATATCTCTTAGTTACTTTTGAAATATTTAATTTGGTAATGAACAAGTTCTCAACAATCAAAATTATCTTCTATACTTGATGAGTTTTAAAACAGAACATCTTAATTAGAATTGTTCCCTGTGGGTTCGACATTCGTACTTTAAAGAGTACTATATTACAGTTGATTCGGTACACTTGCCGAGAAATATCAACAAGTTTTTGGCGCCGTTGCCGGGGAACAATTTCTTTTAAGAATTTCTGAAGTATAACTCATTGAGTATTGTGAATATTTTGTTTTCTTTGTGAATATACACTGGTTTATATCTTATTCTTTTATCCTATGTTAATCCTTGTTTGAGTTGCCTTAGACGCATGCTATTAAGAGGACAGGTTCCTGAACATCAATTGGAATTTGATCTAGAAATTGAGAAGACAGCTAGAAGAAATCAGAGCAAGAAGAGAGAAGAAAAGAAGAAGCAAGGACAAACAAAAGGGGAATCTTCCAACACTCTAAACTCACACAATCAAACAGAGTTCCAAATGGCTGAAAATAGACAAAATCCACCTAGAAGGACATTGGGAGACTATGCTATGCAACAAGGACCGAGGCATTTCTCTAGCATAACCATACCTCTTGCCACCAAATCATTAGAAATGAAGCCAGCTTTTCTTAGCTTAATCAGCACTCATCAATTCACTGGAATGGATCATGAAGACCCTTATACTCATCTATCCACATTCTATGAGTTGGTTGGGACCATGGGCTTCGAGGAAAATGATATTGAATCTGTTTATCTGCGTCTATTTCCTTTCTCACTTGCAGGCAAAGCAAAAGAATGGTTAAAGTCGCATCCAAACCAGAGTCTAAGTAGCTGGAATGATATAGAAGAGAAATTCCTACACAGATTCTTCCCACTCTCTCGATATATCAAGGCTAAGTCTGATATCTCCACATTCAGGCAAGGGCCAGAAGAACCTTTTTGTGAAGCTTGGGAACGCTTTAAAATGATATTAAGAAGATGTCCTAATCATGGCTTTGAGGATATTGCTCAGTTGAACATATTCCACAATGGTTTGAGGCCTGATACTAAAATGATCTTGGATGCTGCAGCAGGAGGTACAATGATGAGTGTTGATGCAGAACAAGCTACAAGAATCATTGATGCCTTAGCCTCAACAGATTACCAAGCTCAACATGATAGATATACAGTGCAAAAGAAAGGGGTGCTGGATCTTAGTACTTCATATGCAATTTTAGCACAAAACAAGATTTTGACTCAGCAAATTGAGGCATTAACCAAGCAAATGTCAAAACTGCCTCAACAATTACATGTAGTAAATTCTCCTTCAATGCAGAATCAAGCTTTGAAGTGTGATTTTTGTGGGGGAAATCATCTTAATGGCCAATGCTCATACCAAAATCCATCAGAGGAAGAGGTTCAGTATATGAATAATCAAGGAAGGCAAGGTGGCTTTGCATATACTTATCCAAATAACATGGCTCAAGGATGGAGGAATAATCCAAATCAAGGATTTGGGTGGAAGCAAGAGGCTGAATCATCTAACAGACAAGTCCCTTATCAACAACAACCACATTATCCTTCCATTCATGAGAGAACATCAAAATTGGAAGATACTTTTGAGAAGTTCATGCAAGCCTCTCTATCCAATCAAAAAAATACTGAAGCATCAATAAGGAATTTAGAAACACAGGTGGGGCAGTTGGACAGTTAGCTGATAATCAAGGAAGTCAATTTTCAGCCAATACACAAACCAATCCCAAGGAGCATTGCAATTCTATCACTACTAGAAGTGGGATAGTTATAGGAAAAGGAATTGGGAAAAACTTAGTTGTTAGGGAGGAGTTTTTAAAAGATAAAGAGAGTGAAAAAGAACAGATTGAGTGTGAGGAAGGAGAAAGAAGGAATAAGGAAGATGTTGTAGATATTGGTGAGAAAATAGAAAAAAATGAAAAACAAGAGAGGAGTGTTCCTATAAAAGATGTACCTTATCCACATGCTCCTACAAAGAAATGCAAAGAAAGGCAATTTGCAAGATTTATGGATATTCTCAAAAGATTGCATATTAACATTCCTTTTACTGAAGCTTTAAAGCAGATGCCTACATATCCTAAATTCATGAAGGAATTATTGATAAAGAAAAGAAAATTCAATGACCAGGAGATAGTTGAATTGGAAGCTAGATGCAGTGCTATAATTCAAAAGTCATTACCGCAAAATTATAGAGATCCTGGGAGTTTCACTTTGCCAGTTACCATAGGAAATCTCACTGTTGGAAAGGCATTATTGGATCTTGGAGCTAGTATTAATTTGATGCCTTTATCAATGCTGAAGAAAATTGGAGATGTAGAAGTGAAATCAACAAGAATGACTTTGCAGTTGGCTGATAGATCAATCAAATATCCACATGGAATAGTTGAAGATCTATTGGTAAAGGTAGATAAATTTCTATTCCCAGTAGATTTTGTTGTAATGGATATTGAAGAAGATGCTGAAGTACCTTTGATATTGGGAAGACCATTCATGAAAACTGCCAAAGTTATAATTGATGTAGACAAAGGAAAATTGAAGATTTGTGTTCTAGATGAAGAAGTAAGCTTTAATGTTTTTGAAGCAAAGAAGTATTCAAATGGTCATAAAGAGTGTTTCAGAGTGGATATGAATATTGTTGAACCTTCAATGATGTTAATCAGGCGTCAAGCTATATGACGTTAAACGAACGCTTGTTGGGAGGCAACCCAGTGTTTTGTTTTGAAATGTGTCTTTAATTTTGTTTTGATTTAGTAGTATGTTTTAACATTTGATGTTTTTAAAACCAGTTTGATATGTGAAATGGTCATGTAGGTTTGAAATGTTTGGTGAAATGAATAGATGGAAGAAAGCTTAGAAAGGTTTGAAACTTTTGGCAAAGACAAAATGAAAATTTTCAAGAAAATTTCATTGCAGGGTAATTTTAGCTTAAGCTAGAACAAATCTGGTGCTCTCTGCCAAATTTTAGCTTAAGCTAAAAAGAGCTAGCTTGAGCTAGAACAAATTTGTTGCTCTCTGCCAAATTTTAGCTTGAGCTAAAATGAGCTAGCTTGAGCTAGAACAAATCTGTTGCTCTCTGCCAAATTTTAGCCTGAGCTAAGAAGCTCTAGCCGAAGCTAGTGAGATTTCTAAAAAAAAAAAAAAAAAAACTGCAGCATTTTATAAAAATCACATTTTGAAAACCCTGCACCCTAACTCAGTTTCAGAAGCACCCTCTGTTCTAAAAAAATCCCAAAGCTTCCATCTACATAACCATTCTTAAACAAACATTTCATCTACATTGCCATTATCAAGGTAAGTAATTACTCTTCTCCATAATCATTTTCATTGCAATTTCCATTCAACCAAACCCAATCATGCATGTTTCTGCTTCCAGTTCACAGTTTCGTTTTTAAATTGAAAGATTCAATCTTTTCAATGTCTTGATGTTGAGTAGGATTGTGGAATAGGATAATCAAAGTTAAGTACGGTTTCCATGGATAAAATACCAAAACAAAAAGTACTCATTCAATTTCATTTTATACATTACATATCAAGTGTTTGTTGAAATGCCAATCAAATAAAACACTTTGATTTGAGAAATGTTTATTCTTACTTGTGCAGAAAAATGAGTCGCACCAAATCCACAACTGGTATTAAATAATCTGTCGTTGACACCCACTAAATTTGATGATTATCTATCTTGGCATGGGGACATACACAGTTTTTCAGGGGAGGCAAGAGAATTTGGAGTTGGGACTAGAGTTGAAGATACACCAGAAATGGCAGCTGGACCAATTGGAGCAGCAGATGATGAACATTCAAACCAAGTTCAGAATGATGATGTTGGCACAGAGCGGAACAAAGTCATAAGAGGAGATTGATACTTATCATGCACAATGAACAGAAAACTGGTTTTATCTTTTTGTTTAACTTTACTTTCAGTTTAATTTAGTAAGTTGATTTTAGCAATTTAGCTTAATATTTCTTACTTTAGCTTTTGTTGATGGCAAGCTTAAGTTAGTATAGTGGTTGATGTTTGCATATTTTGTGAAGTGAAATCTTGTATATAGATAGATGATGGCATAAATTTTTGGAAAAAGAAATCAAACAATAGTTTTAAATTAGAACAACTAAATGGATTGATCGGGGACTTAATTTGAAAAAAATTTGTGGCTGGAACCATCACTCAAATTGAGAAAGGATATTAATGTGTAAAAGTTGGAACAATGTAAACAGTTGAAAGCAATGACTGAGAACAAATGAGAAATTGAAATTAGTCAACCAAGTGAGAGTGTGAAACCTTTAAACAGTTTGAAGACTTTCACTAGTAAAGAGTTAATTGAGGTTGCCTAATTTTCTAGTCAATTTGCATCACAAAATCAAATATGGAGATGATTGAGACATGTTTAATAGAGTTGGAGGTGAGAAAACTCAGAACCAAACAGCTAACCTTTGCAATATATGATGAAATGTGCAGAAAAATAACCCTTTTTGAGCCAAATTTATTTTATTGCACCCTAGCTTCTGATATACATATATTGTCCTACCTTGTGGTATGCTAACAAAAGGAGAGCATAGGTGCAATTCAAATTTCTATAATTAAAAGAATTGGGTTTGGTGTGGCTGCTGGGATTTTGAGAATGAAAAAAAAAAGGGAATGACAAAATTATCCAAATTCTCATTCTCTTTTCTAAAAAAAAGAAAAAAGAAAGAAAAAGAAAAAGCAAAGGGGATTACAAGAATATAAAAAGAAGCAATGTGAATGAATCTTATGGAAGGGATAATGGATAACACAATTAGAAAGTGAATTGCAAATATGCTAATCTTTAGTTAAGTGTGCATTTTTTATCCTGGAAAAACCAAATTTTCTTTGTAACTCAGCCTCATTACAACCTGAAAAGACCTCAAGATCTATGTTTGTGAAAGTGTTTGTAATCAATTGGAAATGAAGGGCAACCTTAAATTAACTTGGAATTCAGTGGAAAAAAAAAGAGGCAAAACACTCACCAGTGAGGAATGAAGAGAGAAATTCCATAGTTTGATTCTTAGTGAAGAGTAACAATTGTTTACCTTGGAAATTGAATACATTCTTATCCTGTCTTGGTTTGAATTGATAGGAAACACCATAATTTTTTGTTGAATTATCTTGTGCTCTTTCCATGAAGTTGTTCTGATATTAAACTATAGATTTGATTTCTAAGGATTTTGGGGAAGAATGAACTCATTTTTTGGGATTCAATTACTTTGCTTGAGGACAAGCAAGATTCTAGGTTGGGGGGCATTTGATAAGTGCCAATGTGTAGTTTTTATGATTGAGAAAATTGAACACTTTGGAACTTAATTGTTGCTTAATGTAAGAAAATTACCCTAATCTGAGAATTATTGAATCTGATTATATATTTTTTGAACCAAGAAACAAATGAAGAAATTTAATCTCAATTTTTGTGTAAATTGCAGATGAATATGAAGCATTGAAAGAATGTATTCAAGCTGGCATTGAAAGAAAAAAAAAAGTAAAAACTGAATTGGATCACAAGAAGATTTAGCTCAAGCTAGAGGATTTAGCTCAAGCTAAAACTGTCCAGAGTTGATTAAAGGTGCAGTACAATTCTAGCTCAGGCTAGAATTGCTAGCTCAAGCTAAAACTGTCCAGAATTGATTAAAGGTGCAGTACTGATCTAGCTCAGGCTAGAATCGCTAGCTCAAGCTAAAAATGCACTGAAAGATCTAGCTCAAGCTAAAACAGGCTAGCTTGAGCTAAAGTTGATTATATAAATTCTGAAACATAACTCAAAACCAGCGGTGGAAAACAGATTGGGTTTTTTAGAGAGAGACTAGTGAGAGAAAGAGAAGAAACCTCTGTTCTTAGGAGAAGAACTTGCTCAGATCAGCCATTCTTATGCAATCCAGATCAAGAATGAAGATTGAAGGAGCTGTCATGAGTGGCTAAGTTCTTTCTAACTTGGGATTGAATGTAATTTATCTTGATCAAATGTATTCTTGGTGATATATTTATAAAATTCTTTTTTCTACTTGTTCTTGGTATTTTCGTTTTATGCTTATTGCTTGATTCTGTCTGATCAATAGAGTCTTGATTTTGATCCTTAAATTTAACTGGAAAGTACCTTTAAGGATCTGAAATAAACAAAAATATTTGATAACTTGTAATGCTAGGAATAGATTCCAGGTTATTGATTGCATTATAATTCTGTTCCTAAAGCTGGATGATTTGTTAAATATCTGAGGAATCAGTGTTTGAGAAATTATCTTATGAATTTCATTTGTGAGGAATCAAGATGAATGACTTTAAATTAAGCATCAAGAATAAGTAGTTTTGAGTATTATATATTGTATTATTCAAAATACAGATGATTGAGATAAACACAATTCAATCCCAAGTATCTTTCTCTATAATTGATAAGTTAGTTTTGTATTTGGTTGAATCAAACCCTATATCTCTTAGTTACTTGTGAAATATTTAATTTGGTAATGAACAAGTTCTCAACAATCAAAATTATCTTCTATACTTGATGAGTTTTAAAACAAAACATCTTAATTAGAATTGTTCCCTGTGGATTCGACATTCGTACTTTAAAGAGTACTATATTACAGTTGATTCGGTACACTTGCCGAAAAATATCAACAAGAATTATACATGTTACAACTGAGTTCTGAATTCTCTGGAAAAACATATTGTGATTACTTTCTATATGCAGCCAACACTTCATATTAATCTTGTACATATGTTTCCTCCATCATTGTAGAATAATGTAGTAGTATTATGAAAGAAAGGATTTATGTATAAATAAAATTATTCTTTCTCCTTAAGAAATAATAAAATAAATATGTAAAATAGAAAGAAAAAAATCCAATTATATATATATATATTCATATTTTATCTTTCATTTTTTTCATTATTAAATTACTTGAAAAATAAATACCTCAACAAAAAATATAAACCTATTAATAAATCGATTATATTAATATGTAAAAAATAGAAATAAAGGAGCACGTTACACGTTGTGCTTTCTATCTCCCATTTGGGAAATTGCAGCCACCATTAATAATGTGATTGAATTTGGTGAGTCAAATTCAAATTACTGGTTTAATCAACACCAAATTTGAACGGGGACTGAAACTCTTTGCCTATGATGGCACACCACAAAAGATTAGACGAGAAAAAAAAAGTATCAATAATTTCCCATCATTAATTAAAGAGAAGGATCTGTTGTTCCTTTTCAACAGAGAAGAGAAATAAAAGTCTATTAACTATTCATTACCAAACGCGTGGCTCATAAAATCTCAAAATAGATAGCTTTTGAAACATGCACAATTTCAAAGCAGAAGAGCAGAAGGATGAGTTCCATTTGAAGTTTGATTGCTGGGATGGTCCCATCTTAATCATAAGGTAGCTGTAAGGAAATTAAATGGCTAAAATGGAATACAAGATGACCACTAAGCAGCCTATAGTTTTTAATTTTTGTTTTTGTTTACTTTTGCTGTTGTTGACAGCTAGAGTTGAACAGTGAGAAACTGTCCTTATGATTTATGAGCAGAAGATTGAGTAAATGAGTGATGGGTTCATCTTCCAAAATTGTTAGTTATATGTGTGTTTTCAAAGCATTGATCCTTCTGTGAAGGAAGTTTACAATAATTGTAGGGAAGGACGATAGGGTTATAAATATTGTAGCAATAATGTCATGGAGGACACTTACAAATGTGAAAGAAATACACCCAATTGAGCGTGATTTGTAGTTATTTATAGAAATTTTGGTTTTGCATTGAACGAAGTTTGTACAAGAAAGAAAGGCTATGAGCTCGGCTCAGCTGTTACTTCTTATTGATCGGACATTCAAAGTTATGGACCTTGATGAATTAAAGTTTTTTTTTGGCCTTGAAGTACTTAGATCTTATAATGGCATTTACATCTGTCATGGAAAGTACGCCCTTGACATCTTTGCTGACACTGGTTTTTTAGCTGCTAAGCTTGTTTTAACTCCCATGATGCAAGATAAAAGGAGTTTCTTTGACAAAAGTTCAACTCCTTATGACATTGTTTCTTAACAAAGGATCATTGAAAGACTCCTTCATCTGACTAACACAAGGCCAAACATATGTTACATTGTTCAGTTCTCAAGTCAGTTTCTAAAGGCTCCTACTACTATCATTATAATGTTACTCAATGTATTCTAATTGGACAATTTTCCAAGACACATGATGTTCCACTACTGGTTACATCTTTCTTGATTCAAACCCTAAACCACAATTTCACATTCTTCCTTTGAGGATGAGTATCGTGTTTTAGCCACTATCACATATGAAATTCAATGGATTGTGTATCTTCTGAGAAACCTTAGAGTACATCCTACGGCTCTTGTTACATTATATTGTGATACTCAATCTACTAGGCATATAACTTCCAATCTCAACTTTCATGAACACGCAAAACATTAAAATCGACTCTAAGCTAACTTGTTTCACTTTGTTCCCATTTCTTCTGATCAACAACTTCCATCGCTTGAGCCAAAGACCCTTAATATCCACGACACAACTTGAAGGGGGCTATTGAAGTTGCTTTTTTTGTTTTTTGGTTGCACGTTTTTGTGTTTGTTCTCTTTGATACGTTTTGCAACTCTTTATATTGAGTGTGCTTCTCTTTTGTATGTACTCTCTTTCATGCTTTTCAATAAAGTTCTTTGACTTACATGCTTTTGGTTTCGGTGGTCCCATAACACACTTATATTCTAGTGTAGTTTTTTTTAAATATACTCATGCATGCCTATCACACCAATTTCTAAACTCAGTCATTAATGTTCTCGAACGGAGTTGGAACCAAAAGAATTATTCGAGCTGCTCCTCTGCCTCCTCGGTCGGTTGGTCTGCACTTCTACTTCTCTCCAAGCATGCTCCTTATGCTCCTCCTCTCAATCTGTCATTCGGTCTCCACAAAGTTGAGACTCGAATGATACTAGCAAAAGACACTCCGACTTGAGTATTCGACACTTGGTACTCTAAGCACTATATAATGACTTATCTGGTTCTTGGATTTTGTGTCTATTTATATGGTTATTATAGGTCTTTTCTTATTGGGTCTTATTATGGAGATGGGTCATGCTTAGAAATGTATTAACTAGCTTTTCGTCGTTGATTAGCCTTGTTAATTCTATTTAGGCGTAATGATTTTTGCGGTGTCGATCGGCATAGTGACCGAGTTCTGAGATATGGTCTCGATCGTACGGGCTCTACCAGTACAATTAACAAGTAAAAATGAAAAAATAAAATCACGCTGCATGCAATAGGGATTATATTGAGAAATTTTTAATGATAAAATATTCATAAACTCAACAAAATAATAAGATAATTAGATAATAAATTTATCAAAATATACTTCTAATGAGAAAAATATATCTTTTAATGATAGATTATCTTATTACCAAAACTGCAGTGTTTAGAGTAGTGTTATGATGATAGAGTTTTATTGTCCACAATATTTAAGATAATTTTTAAATATTTTAAATATTAAAATCCTAGCACATTACTTAATTTTACCTCAAAAGGTTTATATACATAAATGTAAACGAAATTAAGCGTTTATTTATAAAGAAAAATGTTGCTGCTAATTAGTCCTTTCTTAAGTGTGGTTTAGCTCTAATTTCATTGTTGAATTTTTTAGTTATTTTTCAAAGACTGGGATGCTCTTTAAATACATTGTTAGTTTAACTTTTTTTTATACTTAATTAGTACTTTGATGATCCGTTGTTTACCTTATGTTAAGAGGTAGAGACAAGTGTTTACAAAGATCTAAAAATTTTAGATTATTCATAATATTTTGAATTTTTTAAAGATATTATGTTGACATCATAATTTTATTATATAGATATACAGGGTTGACACATTTTTAAAATGTTTTACATTTATTTATTATTTTTATTAATAAATTATTTTTTCATAGAGGATCTCCCATTACCTAGTTGTAAGAAACTGTCCGAGCTATCACTTGAAGCTAAGTGGCAATAATGTAAGAGAGGTCCCCTCAAAGTGAATATGAAGATTTGAGCAGCATTAAATGTTTTCTGCCTCAAATGCATCCATTTCTACAAAAGACATATATTGCTTTTGATGCAAGGCTAATAGAACCCTAACTAGCTATCAGGGTCCATGGCTATGGAAGGAAGAGCTAAGTCTGGCACATAGACGATCATGACAATCACTTTTCCTAATGATAATTTTTTTTATTTTTTTATCAGAAAAACATTGAAAAATTAATTAAATAAGGATGTTCCTAATGATAAATATTGCATTGTCATGTCTATGTCTGATGTCAAAGCCAATTGCCAAGGATTATGTTATATCATATACAGTCACCACTCACAACTCGCATTCTTCATTGCTTGTTCATTATTGGACACCCAGACCCACTCACAAATTTATCTCACTGTTCATCACTATATACTACATCACTAAGAGGAGATTAATAATATCTGTATAATAATCTTAGATTAATACATGAATCAGCATTCAAAAAGTATTAAAAACACAGGTAAACTAGTTTCCTAACCTTACACTTTTTTATCCTTGTAATTTAGCCTATCTATAACTTTGTTTCCTATAATTATTTATTGTTTTCAATTTTCTAATTGTTTGTATTAAGTATCTTTGATCCCATCCATTATTTAATACGTGAGGCATCGGGTGTTTACAGATTAACAAAGAAAATTACAATGTTTTAAGAATAACAAATGTTTAAATAAAAATAAATTGCGGGGATAGCTCAGTTGGGAGAGCGTCAGACTGAAGATCTGAAGGTCACGTGTTCGATCCACGTTCATCGCAAATGAAAGCTAGCTTTTTATTTTTTTATGTTAATTTTTTGTTCTCTTAATCGATCACAATTAAAATATATTATGTTTTATGAGTTTTTTTTCGAATATTTTGTTAAACTTTCAAAATCTATATGAAGAAACTTATTTCTTGAAACTTTTTATAAAAAATATTTTTTCTATAAAAATAAATATCTTTAATAAAAGATTTTTTTTAAAACACAATCAGTTTCCTCATTCCGTCCAAAAATATACATATTAAAAAAACTTGTGCATCACGTTATTTTTCATGTTTCCTTTTCTTTTCCTAACATATCATATAATGAAAAAAACACATTTATTATTATTATTATTATTATTTGCTGGAGTCCGTCCACTTCCTCTTATGTCACCTAGAGTCTATAAGTTTTAAAAGTGTAACAAAATGTTTTCATAATTATTGTTAATCTCTGTTTATGTTTTGTTTTTTCTTGTCACTATCAATATTTTATTAAATATAATTTTTTTTTAGAATTATTAATGAGAAATTTAGAAACAAAACAAGATAAAACTATATGGCAAATTTCAAAACCTCAACCTTCGACCGATTCTTATGACTTTATGGATAGATTCCCACTAAATTATTGTAATGACTTTTAATTTGATGAATTATCGGTGTAAATTTTCCTATATTATTGTTAATTTGGTGTCATTGCATTTATTAAATTTGACTAATAATTAATTATTAAATAAGATGTCAAACTCTCATTAAGTAAGATGTCGAACTCCTATTGCGTGTCAAAATTAATGATAGACCTTCTTATGGCTTTTTGTGTATCTCCTATCTTAGTCAAGAGAATTTATTTCTCAATAAAATGGTAATTATATTAAAAAAAACTCCTTGCAAAAGTAAATTATAATCATAATTATAATAGTGCTAAACAACTATTGAATTTTAATTGTTAATTCCAAATTTTAAAGGCTGAAAATATCAACTGTGACAACAAATTTTTTTATTAAATATTAATTAATTTAGAAATTAAAAATAATGAATTATTACATTAGTTAAATTAAATATTATTTTATTTAAAATTACTTTTATTATTAATAAAAATTTAAAACAATTTAAAAAAAATTGTATTTAATAGTAACTATCAAAATTTTAACTACTAATTATTTTAAATTTTTAATTAATCTTTAATTAAATTAAAGATTAATTTAAAATCTAAATAAATAATACATAAAATCTTAACAATTGGAGTTACATATTAAATTAGAAACAATTTTATAAATTCTTATTAATAATAAAAAATTATTTTAAATAAAACTAATTTTTTTAATTTATAAAATAATATTTAACTTAATTAATATAATGATTAATTATTTTTATTTTTAAATTATTTGATATTTAATTATTATTTCGAGTGTACTGATGCAAGCAAGACACTTTATCCTTTACCAATGAAAAGCAAAATGTACATGAAGCTGGAAAAGTTTGGTCTTCGATTTGATTAAGTGATTCATACTGTATAGCATGGAATGAACTTGGATGCTCTGATTAGTCAAATCATGCTTTAAGATAGTGTGCCAAATTTTCAAGCATTCTCTAAGTAGCAATTGTGTATTAATCCACAACATACACACCATTTGATAACTCTAAGCAGTAGTTTTTTGTTGTTCTTGGCACTTCCGGGTTTTACTACAACACTGCACCTTTTGTCTATTTGCTTTTTGGTTTCCAGAGCTCCTTTTTCTAAAGAAAGTGTCGGTAGCATGAACCTTTTTTTTTTCTTTGGACACTCTTGAAATAACCATGTGTTTAAGCACTCTGTGAGATTCAAGGACGCATTTTGTAACATACATGTTTTAGATTGTTTGATGTGTGAAAGAAAAAGATAAGGAAATATCACACTTTTAACTTAACCATATCAATTCATTCTAACTACTTGAGATATATAATGTGCATGGATTCATATCCAAAATCACTTTAAGCCTGTAATACGAATTGATTTATCATCCCTACCAACATACATGGCGATCATCGGTTGAAGACGGCTACTCGATCTTCGTTATTTCTAAATGAAGTATAAGGTAATCATGGTTAGGATAAAAAATTCTATTTTGCTTCATCTTGGTTCAAAACACCTACTACCCCCTAAATAAAAAGGTAGATATTAAATGTTTCTGAATCTATAAATAGAGATCTATACACTATCACCATAAAAAAACAATTAAATACTCAAAAGATAAAACTTCATTATATACTATCTCACTATCATAGACTCATGCAGTCAAATAGTAAATTAAATAGTTAACCGTCTCACTCAGTAAGAAATACTTGGTATCAACACTATCAAGGTTTGCATTGCATACTAATCACCCTTTTGTTGTTAAAAAAGGTGGAATTTGTTAATAGTTTTACCTTTTATAATACTAGAAAACAATACATTCATTTTCCAGTGAATGTAACGACAGGAATTGTCCTCTGATACAGCTATACAGGAGAATCTTTAGAGAGCTCCACCACACCTTCACACGGAGACCGTCTGATAGTACAATCCAATCCTTTCTCTCTCCCAATTTAATATGATTTGGAAGTTCCAACTCAGCTACTCAACTCATGAGATGCAAACCAAACCTGAATCAATACATACTCTGAATAATCCACCAACAAACACAAACCTGAATCAATATTCTCCTTTCATGGCCTCTTCTAAGTCTTCTCTTTCTTATCCTCTCTGTTCCTTCGCAATCCCCCTCCTCTTCATTCTCCTCCAAATTCAAACATGTGTTTCTTCATCACAAACACAAAAATCCCTCCTACTGTCTCTAAAAACACAAACACAAACACAAACACCCTCACCCTCACGTAAGCTCTCTTTCCAGCATAATGTAACACTAACCGTCTCATTAACTGTAGGCTCACCCCCACAGAATGTTACCATGGTCCTCGACACAGGGAGTGAACTCTCCTGGCTCCACTGCAAAAAACTCCCAAACCTAAACTCAACCTTCAACCCTTTCCTCTCATCCTCCTACACCACAACTCCATGCAATTCATCCATATGCAAGACTCGAACTCGTGACCTTATCCTACCCGCTTCCTGCGACCCCAACAAACTCTGCCACGTCATCGTCTCCTACGCCGACTCCTCCTCCGTCGAGGGCACCCTCGCCGCAGAAACCTTCTTCATCGGTGGCGCATCACAACCACGAACCCTGTTCGGGTGCATGGACACCGCCGGGTACACCTCCGACGCCGACGAGGATTCCAAAACAACAGGTCTTATGGGCATGAACCGAGGCTCTCTCTCGCTGGTGACCCAAATGGCGCTCCCCAAATTCTCGTACTGCATCTCCGGGAAGGACGCCTCCGGAGTTCTCCTTCTGGGAGGTGGGGCCGCCGCCGCACCGTGGCTGGGGCCGCTGAAGTATACACCTTTAGTGACGGCAACAACCTCGTTGCCGTACTTTGACAGCGTGGCGTACACGGTCCAGCTCTTGGGGATCAAGGTTTCGGAGAAACTTCTGCAACTTCCGAAGTCGGTGTTCGTGCCCGACCACACAGGGGCGGGTCAGACGATGGTGGATTCGGGTACCCAGTTCACTTTTCTTCTCGGGTCGGTTTATTCAGCATTGAAAGATGAGTTCTTGGAGCAAACAAAGGGGGTGCTGACCCGAATTGAGGACCCGGAGTTTGTGTTTGAGGGGGCGATGGACTTGTGCTACCACGCACCAGCGAGTTTGGCGGCGGTTCCGGCAGTGACGCTGGTGTTTGAGGGGGCGGAGATGAGGGTGTCCGGGGAGAGGCTGTTGTATAAAGCGAGGAAGGGGAGTGATTGGGTTTATTGCTTCACTTTTGGGAACTCTGATTTGTTGGGAATTGAAGCATACGTGATTGGGCATCATCATCAGCAGAACGTGTGGATGGAGTTTGATTTGGTGAAGTCTAGGGTGGGGTTCACCGAGACAACGTGTGACCTCGCCAGTCAACGGTTGGGCCTCTCTCCTTAGATCTTGGACACTCGTTTATACCCGTCTGATTATCAGAATCTTTTTTGGATTCACTCAGTACAGCCATTAATCAATTATCAACCCTCGGATTAGAGATACTGCTTAGGGAAAAACTAAAATCATCTTATAGAATTTGGACTCTTTAACTTTACAGGTAAAGTTCGTTTACAGTTGCATTCTACTTTAACTACAACTGCTTTGTTATTAAATGTGTATTATAATGATGTTTTGGATGTTAAGAGAAGTTGATTTTGCTTCAATGAGAAACTGTTTGATTTTTTCATTTAAAAATAAATATTGTATGAAAGCTTGAAGTGATCGTTTATCTTATAGAAATTGTCCTTCTAATGTGTGTTTGAAATCTCTGATTTGTGTCTATTTTTAAGTGTGAGTGTGTGTTTTGTTTCCGTTTGTAAGTGTGTGTGATTTGAGACCATTTTAAATGGATTATCATAATAAACTTTCAGAAAACCATTTTATTTTCTATTTAAGTTCATTCTTATAAATACAAAATTATATTTCGTTATTATTTAACTTTTTAAAAAGGTGTTTGGAGATTAATTTGATTAGGTTGGGTATTAATCTGTTGTGTGTCTGCGGTTGTAGAGATAGACTTCAGGTAAAGATAGATGTATACCAATGCAACTTGGTACAACCACTTAAGCATTAAACAAAAACACTTTTTTAACTTACTAAATTATTGATTTTAGGGTTAAATATATTTTTAGTATATATATTTTCACTTTTGGTTTTTAATTTAAATTTTAAATCTTCTCAGTATTTATAATAAAAATTTATTCTAATAATTTTCTTATTACAATGATAAAGTTTAGATTAAAAATAAAATTTAATTTTATATATAAATACAGAGACGAAATATATAATTAACTCCATTTTAATTTACTTCAAAATTATTAAGATCAACTAAAAATTTAAATAAAAGCAAGAGAAAAAAAAAATTTAACCATATTTATAACTATCCTATTTTTGCTTAGTCAATGGGAAGGAAGACAGCAGCATTCATTTAAATCAATTATCACATTTTCTTTCAGGGCATGTTATAATAAAGTCATGGCATGAGATTAGGGGAAAATAAAAGCACATCATATTAATGTAGGACACATAAGTTGTGTGAACATTTAATTTTTTTTGCCTTTTAAGTTATCTCAACACTTAATTTTGTCAGTCATGTCAATATGAACTTGCACTCAATTTACCGGAAATGACGAAAATATTTTTCTGAATGATCTTAAATAGAAATATTCTAATATGAGAGATTTTATAAAAATAAAATAAAGAAGGGTGTGGATAAAAAAAATATTTTCAGAACTTTTTTTCTGAAAGTATTTGTATTTTTAGAACACATTAATTTCGAAAATTCTTTTTTAGAATACATTTCTAAATTTTACGTTTTGGATTTATTTTTAAAATTTATTTTTTGTATTTTGAAAATTTACTTTTCTGAAATAAAACTTTGATTTTTTAATTGTATTTTTAGAATTTTGGATTTTTAAATCTGGAAGAGAGGATAATTTTTGGAAAATTTGAAAAATGATAGAGTGCAAGTTCAAATTGGTATGGTACAGGAAGAATTCACCATCAATAATAAACCAGATACCTTTATCCTTGTTGGGTAGTCAAAATTGGGCTTGTTTCAGTATGTACCATTTTTGAAATTTTCAAAATTATTCTCTATTCTGAATTTGAAAATCTGAAATTCAAAATATACCTTTTCAAAAAATAATTCTATAATAAATTATTGTGTTTTAGAAATAAAATTTCGTAATAGAATTCAAAAACAAAATCTATTTCAGAAAAGTATATCTAGAATACAAAAAATACGTTCCAGGAAAAAAAGTTTAGGAAACAAAATCTGAAAAATATATTCTAGAAAGAATTTTCAGAATTTAAAAAAGTGTCTATAAATCTAAATCTGAAAACGTATTTCAAAAGTTGTATAGTTGGCACTCCCTCTTTTATTTAAGGGCAATTTTATCGTTTTACATGTAAGTCGGTTACAAGTTCAAATTTGGTAAAGTGCAGAAAGTAATTGGCTATATATTCTATGTGCATTGGGGTCTAGTTATAGGGTTTTTTTGAATGGATCTCGAATGAATATTTAGGCTTTGACTACTCCATTTTAGCGAGGTAAAAGAGAAAAGGAGAAGAAAACTAAATATCTATAGGTTCTCAAATGTTAGGATTGTAACTCGTGCATCTAATCTTATAAATGAACCACAATTACTACAACTAGGTCCTATTTTGTGACTTGAGACTTTATGGGTCTCAAAGTTAGATGGTCCTAGCCTAAACAAAAAATTGGGCCCATAAAAATTTTGTATTACAAATAAAATTTTGAATTCATTAGTGATTGAAACAATTAAATAATTAATGAAGTTATCTAGATGATGAGAATGGTAATAAGTTCACATGTAAGGAGATTGGGTCCTAGAGTGTTTCGTGATAATCAAAATTGATACACTTGGAATTGATACACTTGGCTAAGAATCAATTTTATCATAAAGAACTAAGCACATAAATATCAAACTCCATTTTGAGATTCTAAAAAGGAATTTAATTCTAAAGACACTTTTTATGACAATTAAAAGGGACCTTTTATTTTGGTTATACGAAGCAACTAAGATGATGAAAAATTAAGGAAACAAAAGCTAAGTCAGAAATTTAGTAAAAAATTTCAATACTTACTAAATAGCGTTGATGAATGAACATAAATGGGGGAACACAAACCTATACACAAAGCAAAGACGAAACAAGCAACACCAATTGAGAAAGACGCAAATGGAGGAACCGAGACGAAGGCAATGGAAACAGAGAAAACCAGTGAAGAAGGATGAGACAAACAAAGATAAAACGCAATGGTGAAATGAAGACGAAGGAAATGGATATGGAAGGAGAAGGAAAATCCATGATACAAAATTGGGTGCAAAAGAATTATTTATTTATGTTACCTATCTTCTATCTTAGTATATGAGTTATTAATTAAACTGACATACTAAGTAAGTACTTACTATAAAATATTAAAACTTCAACATCATAATAAATACTTATGCTATCCATTCAATTAATAATCAACATAATGAGTTTTTGAATAATTACACCCAATTTAATAAGTTGTCATAAATTCATTTCTTTTCTCTTAAGAAAATCAACACAAATGACAACTCAAGTGATACATTAAGTGAGTTAAAAATAATTTATTATCATGGTTAGTTGTTTTTATTATTATTTTTACAATCTTAATACATAAGATTTGTATTTCCAAGCGAGAGATAATTAATTAAAACATTTATTCTATATTTTTACTTCTTTAGCCTAATCTTCAAAACACTGGGTTGGTGATTGAGAAAGTTTTTGTTTTTTCATAAATTTTGCACATCTGTTTCATGTACAGGTGAATTCTCTTTCCATACACTATAATTTTGCACATCTGTTTATCACGCTTAATACCCCCACACAGCACAAATCAAAATTATTATCTGGGCTTATTTGAGTCCAATAGCATCCTTCGTGTTATTTGCGTTGAGGAAATTGCTTCCTGCACCCGATCAATTATGACTGACACCCGACGGATTTTTAAAATTTCCATTGTGTCCCTCTCTTTTTTATTTTGAAAAATAGTGTATGGTGAGGTAAAGGAAGTTCATTGTTGTGGTGAAACTTTACTTTGAGTTGGAGAAGAACAAATGAAAAATTTGATAGAAACCAAGTGCCCTAAGTACCTAACACTAATATGGATATAATATCCGCAAAACAACATATTCCGAATAAAAATATTCGCAAGTCAAAAGTCCATTACGGATAAAAATATCTGAAAGTCACTAATCAACTACGGTAAAAATATCTGCAAGCCAATAATGAACTACGGATAAAAATATTCGGAAAGCAATACTCAACTACGGATAAAAATATCCAGAAGCCATGTCAGTGTACCTTGACTTCTTCGACGATGGTTCCTTCTCCGACTTTCGAAGTTGACCGTGGCAGCTGTTGCTCTGCCTGTGATGATGAAGGTCACTGACGGTGAAGCAAACAAACGGAGACGAAGGTGGCTGATGGTGGCTGACTGTGATGGTTGCGCCTGCGGCTGTTGTTGGTTCACGCACAAACGGAGAAAAAGAAGAATAGGGTTGGGTGTAGATCACACTTAAGGTATTTTCAAATTTAATAAGGATAGTTTAGTCTTTTCCTATATGCAATTGGATGTCAGTTCAAAATAATCGGGTACAGGAAGAATCAACCTTACTATTGCAAGGCCCAGCTATTGTTGTTTTTTGTACACCCAATTATATGGTAAATTCTTCGTGCATCTCCTTAGTTTCTTCTGGCCCCTTCATATTCTAATTTCGAAAAAATATAAATTATAATTTATATTACAAATTCTAAAATTCAAAATCCAAAACCCTAAATCAATTTTTATTGCCACGGTAATAACATTGGACGAAGAAGGTGGAATCGAGAACTGCTGTGAGACTGTAGAAGTGAGAGTTGTTGCAGCTGAGAAAGAAAAGAGATGGTGTTTAATGAAAAAGGTGAAAAAATGGATAAACTTAATTATAAAAAAAGGCACCAGCATATGAATAACCAAAATTTTACATCTTAGATTCATAAATAGCACGTGATAGTTTTGGTCATTTAACTTATAGAAACTAACTCTTTTTAGATGCAAAATTTCGCATTATTAAGAAATGGGAGCTAAAATATGAATAAGCATGGAACAGTTATCGAGGCCATAAATTCAAAAGTGATGTGACGTGACATTGCTCCAACACATATGAAATTGAAGGAATAATTCGTTATGCATGGCTGATTATTTGAATTTTTTTTTATCAAACTTATAATTATGAAATGTTATATTCAGAAACACAGACTCAACGAACTAATCACATTCATTAATTTAATGCTTGCAAGTTTATGATTTATAATTAGGCTTTGGTTGTGGATAATATTAACTTTGTCTTCTAATTCTTTAAGAACATAAAAGAAAAGAAAAAAAGGCAACAAGCTATTTATGGACAAACACACCCTCCTCCATTCTTCCTTCTTCAGAATATTTCTCTACTGCCAGCTAGTGCATGCGTGTCTCTGAGTCGACTTTGACTCTGACAACTTTTTTAATTAAGCAAATAATCCCATTCTATTAAATGAAACAAAGTACTAATCATTAAGATTAAGAATATAACTTAATTCATTTCCTAAACATTACATCCAAAAAGTATGCCCATAAACGAAAACCTTTAGTTGCTCTCTAATTTCGTAATAAAACATAAAAGGTTGGAATCTTTTAGGGCTTTTTGTATTTTAGTTTCTATATTAGTATAAAATATCATTTATTCACATACTTTTATTTCTATAAAACAAATTACTATTAATGCATGCATTTACATGGAAATGATACGTTGCGATTTTAAGGCATGCGTGCGGTGATGTGACGTTTGACCATACGTGGACCTATGCGCCATAGGAATTAGGTCAAGCCCAACATAACATCTTCATCTAACCCTATTTACCTTTTGTCTTTTCCTAGGCCCCACTCTTAACCCATGGGCTTTTTCTGTTGCAGCAAAATTTTACTCAATACATTACAAATTTAAGGATGAATTTCAAAGTTGCCTTACTTTTTAAGATTTTATCATATCTTTTTATATGACTTTGTTTATCATTTACTAATGTCGATTTTTTTTGTTTTCTAAGAGATCCTAATAGTAATATCAAAGTTTGATTTGATTAATTCAGATAGGTGAAGAATTTCTTATATTGAAAGTTTTCTTTAATAACTTGTTGGTATCAAATTTCTTACCAATCCGAGGTAATTTCTAGTTTTGTAGTATTAAATGGGACACCTCGTTGTGGGTTTTACTGAAAAATCTGATGGGCCTGGTAGTCTAATACTCTAAAGGGATAAAGTAATTCCCCCATCTCATGGTCTATTTTCTATATAGGGTATGTAGCTGTCTAAACTTTCTGGGTGGGGTTGTACTTGAACCAATTTTATTTTATGACTAATATAATACTAAATAGTACAATTTTTGTTGTGTATCTAAAATGCTGGTGAAGATATAAATACATGAAGATATTTGCTTTTATAATTTATGTTATTAATTGAGCAAATGGGTTATTATGAATAGAAATGTTGATACGAGTCAAGGTTAGTAATAGCATCACTCAACTCAGCTATTCATTAGCATACAAATAAAAGATTTGATGGGTCATGTGTAATAATTGTTTACATTTTCAATAAAAAAAAAACCAAGTGCATTAAATGACGAGTTTTGACTAATGAGTAAGACCCAAAAAGGATTGAGCTTTTGAAGAGAGTACATGAAGTTAGTGAATGTTACAAAAAGGAAACTTTATACTTTATATGCTATAAGTGAGCCTAAAATTGAATTATTGAGAGTAGAAATTAGAGTTTTGTTTAAGTTACACATATTATTTGAAAAATATATATATATTATTTGTAAATGAAATATTTAAAAAAAGTTAATTTTGATGGAAAGAAACGTTGGGAGAAGGGTAAAAAAATGAGAAGAAAAAGTAGGGCATAGAATAATTATGGAATAGGAGTGTAGGAGCTACGAACTAATAATTAGGAGTGGTGTAGTTTCATAATAATTCAGATGCGTTTACTGTTGGAGATCTTTCAACAAAACTAGACAAAGATGGATGGAAGTGGGGACAATGGTTAATCAATGATTTTGGATTACTTTTTGACCATAATTAACTTATTTAACTCATCAAATTGGTGTGCAACACTCACATGATCTAAAGATCATGCACCAGTATCTATCTCTGTTCCCTGTCACGTTCATTCAAAACCTATAATTACTTTCACAATAATCTTATTACTATAATAATGTTCTTTTATCCAATCATATATCTTCCTTTTTTCACTTTTCTTATTCTCTATGATTTATTGTGTAGAACAAATCATTGTTTCGTGAATGCATAGTCAAAAAATGTGGGGAAGGTGAGAATAATAGACACCACGCTGACTCTCTCAATCGTTTCCAACTCACACACACACTATTCACTAATACTTATTACTAATGCCATTAGAAAGCAGTCAAATAATATTTAATATGCTTCAATCAAATTCAAATATCGGTGCAGATTTCGTAGATCATCCAACTATAAGTGCCTTTGGATGTGGGATGATTATGTTTTCACTTTTCCAAGATTTGTTAACTAATATTTAAGGACTGTGTCGTCAATTAAAAACATTTTTCATTTATTAATTTCTTATTTTTAATACAAAGTCAAAAAAAAAAAAATTCTTGAGCCTTTTTTCTCTTATCAAGTTTATGAAAATTTGTCTGAATAGACATTTTTTTAGTTGCATTAATTCCTTCCTTCAACCGCGTACTTTTATTTTTCTAATTTGATTGTAATCGATGTCCTTTCGGCAAGTGCAAACAAATCTCAATGATTAACATCTCAACTTATCTTAAATTTTGAGAATGATTCTTCTTTGATTACATACCAACAAAGTGCACCAAAAGAAGGTTTTGAAGGAAAAGCAAAATCTTCCTTTTGACCAGAAAAAACCCATAACCTACTACACTATATGGCCATTAGAAACAGCCGAAAACCCGAAAACCGAAAAGATGGATGCTAAATAAATGCATAACCCACAACACAACAAGCATGAACAAATAATTGTGTGCCATGGAAAAATGTTAATAAATGCTTTCAAAGTACCAATTAGAGAAATACAAATATGAAACATGTTAAAACGATAAAACTCATCCAATACCCTTTTAAATAATTTAGATTACGTAATATGTATTCACTACTCTTAAAATAGTTTTAGAAACTTTCTAAACTTTATTATATACCCACACACAAACACAAATACAAGTTGCTTTTTGTACACTTTTATTTAATTATGCAACAAACGAATCTACATGTTTTTTTTTCTTTCATTCTATTCAACTCACCATATTAAATTAAAACTCGCTTCTATTTCATAAATGTCTTACTTAATTTATTGCTTCTAAAATAGAAACGAGACTGGGGTGAAATTTCGTTGCATTTATATTTTGCAATAACGGAAACAGTAAAATGTGAAACACCACCCTATTTTTGGTATGTACATCGAAAATTGTTTAGCTTTTAAATAACCAAAGAAAGAAAACAGTGTTCAGTTTCATTGTCTCTATATATGATATACAGTTATTATATTTTTTCACACATAATATAATACAATGTGAGATCACGTCATCTAATGGAATAGAAAAATGATGGTTCTGATTAATAAGAAGTTGGGTGGAACAGGATAAAGTCAAATGATAAATTTAAACGTATATGAGTTTGAAAGTAGTTAATGTAAACAGAAGAAAAGAGCACGTTATGTAAAATAGTCGTACATTATTACGTAACGATAATTTATAATATATAGAAGTAATAATATTAAAGAAAAAAAAGAGTGTTGGTGATATAATAATAATTTATGCGTGTGGTGTAGAAGAAGGTGTTGGCGTGAGAGAGTGTTTGTGTTGCCATTGTCAACAACTCATCATCCATGGCACTTCCTGCCAGCCTGCCATTCCCAAAGGCGTGATGATGAAAAATAAGAAAAAAATGAAAATGGTTTTACACTTTAACCAGGACAAACAAACTCTATAGCTTTTTACTGCACAAACCTTTACCACATGTAGAGGTTTTTGTGGAGTTAGACGCCAAAGAAAAGGGCATGATTTCCATCAAAGAAACGACCCAAATTAGCTAATGAAGCAATGGTTCGTTCATTCCCAAGGCCAAGCAATTCAAATTCACTCCCCACTTACCTCACCCTCAATCAATTCTTGGTCCAATGTACCCTCTAAATAATAAAGCAACGCACGTTCTGCTAAGGATCAGGACCAGGAAAAAGAATAACGCACCAAAAATACCTCCTGACCAAGATTATAGGGTCAAACTAGTCCATGCAGTGGTCAAACAACTCAACTCTACCTAGCACATTCAGGACACTTTCGTCATTCACATCGCACAAATAAACAATTTTGCATTAAGAGTCCTGCCAAAACAACGTTATCAGCAACCCCCCTCACCTTCTAGAATAACCTTCTTATTTTCCACTACCTTTTACCAAAACTAATTGCTCTTCCAATTCCTTAAAATAAACAAAATCAAACCTCCTCTGTGAGTTCCAATGATTTCAGCGACTCTCATCAACAGAGATTTTTCCTCACAACAATTGTTGAATTACAGTGAAAATGAGTATTTAATGCTGTCCATTTACGATTGTGATTAGAGAGAATAGTTCTTCTTCACTTGGATGGTTTCATTGTCATAAAATTTAATTGTGGCAAAAGATTATTAAACAAAGCCCGATGTTGCGTCAGCCTAAGCACGTTTAGATCTACACTGTAGAGAGACCCTACCCTAGCTTACCTCATATCTCAGCAGCAATGGTTTGAAGGGAATCTCAGAGATTTAAGATCTCAATCAAACAAACAAACACCCATCACTTCTTCCTCAATCCCAAAGAGCAACAACGCCCACAAACGGAAACTGGACCAAAAGCCTAAAAATATGAGAAATTGTATTTAAGAGCAGCATAGAAGAAAGGAAAAAAAATAATTTAAAAAGCAGCGGCACCAGGCAGAAATTGTATCTCTCTAAGCTATATCATATATTTCAATTAATCTCTCCATTCTAAACATATTTCTATCAGTTCTCAGACAGCCAAGAAAATTAACCAAAGGTAACACCAAACAAGACTACCCTCCATTGATGGGTTCTCAGAACAACCTTAAAAAAAGCAAAACAAAATTGAAAATTTCTAGCCAAGAGAAACAATTTTTTTATGTACAGTATATCTCAAGCGACCTCCATAACACTGAAAAGGGATCTGATCTAAAGCGAAAGAAAAGAGGAAGGGGACTCAAAAAGAGAGAACTTTATGCCCTCTCAACAACCCATTGCGTCTCCCTCGTAGACCCTTTTCTTCTCTTCACGAATCGCTGTAGTCACGCCAGCAAATGAGCATTGTCACACACCGCCTCATGATGTAGAAGCGCGCCCTTTGCTCCTTGACGAGCCTGGCACACTTGCTCGCAAAAGCACACCTTCTCTGTGAGGAATTCTTGATGAAAGGGGCGCTGGAGGACCTGCTTCTGGTGGATCCTTCTTTCTTCGACAGCTTCCACTTCTCATCGAAGTACAGAGTTGGAGTGGTGGATACAGAAGAAGCCATGGAGATGAAACGAAAGGGATTTTGCTTTGGTGGAAAGAGAGGTGAGGAAGGAGGAAAAGGAGAAACTTTGGCCTGTGGGAAGTGAATTAATTTACTGAGAGACTGAGTCACTGAGGAAGGGATGAGGGGGGAGGGTGAGTATTTATAAGGGGTTAGATTGGAAAAAGGGGTAGCTGATGAGGGGGGTCTCATGTGTGTGGCAGTGTGTGTCACCTGGTTCTTCCTTTGCCTTGAGAGCCCCACTTTAGTTTTTTTATTTATTTTAAATTGTAAATATTGGGAAATGACTTTTTTATTTTATTTTAATGTTATAATAGTATAATAATATATTAAATGTTGGTTAGGGAAAGTATTATTATAGTGAGGTGGGTTCCCAACGCACACGTCAGTGGTGAAAGGGAGAGACGGAAATTGAATGCAGGAAATCTTAGACTGATACTTTGTTCATTTTGGTAGGGAAAGAGAAGGAAATTGAGAAAATAGGGGATGGTGGACTAGAATAAAGGAGTGAGTGAGGTGATGTGAGGTGAGGTAAGGTAAGGTAAGTAGGTAACTGTAAAATTTGTGTGTGAATATGTGAGGGTCTGAAACTGAGAGGAAACTTTGTCAGCATGTGGGAGAGGTTTCACAGAGGATCAAATTGGGAGTGAAACTTTTAGAGTGAAAAACTTTTGTCATTGGGAAACCTTGGTGGTGAAAAAGAGCATTATTTGATTTTCCTTTGTAGGCTACAAGTGCCCAATGCAGAAGAGATTCTAGGAGGTGGGGGACCAAGAGTGTTTGTTTATGTTGCTGTTCACTAATTTTACCTATGTGATCTGGAACCCACTTTTACTTCTACTGTGGATGGATAAAGCTCTCTTGTCTGTTACAAAGCCTATGTTTTTTTCTTCAAAAGGGATTGTCATTTTCTCAGTGGAATTTAGGAATCTTGCCTCATATCTCTTTTTTAGGACAACAGCTTATTTATGCTCCTTTGTGTCATTTGGCCCTTTTACAAAACCAAATGTGCATCATATTAGTCCTGAGGTGACAACCAGATTCTAGTTGAAAACCGTGTCATACTTTACTTTATTTCTTAACACTTATTTTCCCCTAACTCCTATATCCTCATTAATAAAACTATCTCTATCCCTTTTCTTTCATTGCTAATAAAACCATCTTAATTTTTACTTTAACAACAAAAATTTTACCTCCGTTTCTCAAGTGTCACTCTGTATTTGGTTTTACGTGGGAAAAAGGGTATCAGAATTGATTCTAATAGCGTGTCTGAACACGCTTATTGTAGTAGTTTTTCACATTCCAATAAAATATACTATCCAACTAATTTTATCTTCTCTCAAATTTCATTATATATACACGTAAATCTTTACTTTCTTGTATAAATTTGAAGTTGTCTCAACTCAATTTAGTGCTAGTACTTTCTTAAAAACTACAATTCTTTTTGTTAATTATATTCATACAAGTTTTTAATAGATAATGTTTGATATTATATTTATTACAAGACTGTTTATTTTAAAATATGTATTGTAAAGTAAACTTTAATTCAAGGTCTGCACTGTTTTCATTTTATGATTAACTATGCGTAATGTTAAGATTGATTATTTAAAAAAAATGGGTTAATTTAATTAGTGTTATACCACATATTTTGAATCTTGATTGGATCATATGTAAGTTTAAATAAATAATTTGATCAAAAGGTCATATTAGACAAGAGAAAGGTAAACTCGTTCATTAATCATCCATAATTTTTATCATCAATGATTCTAAATTATTCCTCAAACATATAATAGATAATAGGATATAATAAGAAATAAATTTTCTAACACTATTTTTCAAAACAATCTGTCAAGGAGTATTTGTTTCATGTAATATACATTTTTTTTGGGCAATAAAAATGAGAATAAATATTTTTACATTTTTAAGAGGTTATGGAAAATATATTCTCAGGTATGAATGAAAATTATTATTCACAAAAACTACCTATTCTTATTATTACACTTTTATTTTTTCTATTTAAATTAAATTTAGTGTTTTAAATTAGTAAATACCACCCAAGCACATGATTATTAAAATATTGTTATCAAATATAACATTTCATATAATATAATTTCTGATTATACAAAATCAGTTAAATCAACGTCTCATTAAGTTTTAGTTGGAATTCATATGGATATGTTAGTTTGGAAACGAGATCTATCAAATAAAAAAACAGTGAGAACACTCATTTAAATTTACCAAACAAAGGATCGTTTGTTAGAATGAAGGTATCATATAATTCACACATTTCAATAAATAATAGTTTATTTTTCACAACATAGATAATACTTCCTTAAAGTAAAGTAGGCAATAATTATTTACAGTGTTAAATTAGTGAGAACATTTTTTGTATTATTATATATAAAACTATAAGAAAGATATTGTTGAAAACTAGTGTTTTTTATTATTTTTCTATAAAAACAAAAAAAAACAATCATTGCTTATTTATTTACCATAAACAGTGAATGATCATGTTCTCAAACATTTAAGATGAAATTTGTTAAAGTGTTAAAAAATGTTTCACTTACACTACTTAAAACAAAGTTTTAAAGTATTTATGTATTATATTAGAATTAAAAGAAGGGGAAAAGAAAAAAGAAAAGGAGTTGGTTGGGTTGATTCCACATAACCACCACCAAGTTGATAGGTATGAATTTTGAATGCAAAAGGTACGTGTGAAGAAGTGACGAATACCAAAGTCTCTCCTTTTTACCTACTCTTGGAGGTACACAGGCCTACAAAAACTTGTTCATTTTGTTGCTTATGTCATCTCTTAACTCTCTCAACCATTGTCTGCATTGGGTGCACCACTGAGGAGCCAGCCACCCAGCAGCAGCACACCCTATAAGCAAGTTGTGATTCTGTGAATCTTTGTTTTTTGCATCTCAAGTTTTCTCTGTGTAGGTTCTTGGTCTGTGTTAGGGTAAAAGATAAAAAATGAAAGGTGCATGATACATAGTGTGTGTGTGGATGTGACCGTACGTGGTACTCGGGGTCCATTCTACTACTTGTGCCCCATTGGTGAAGTCTCTCTTCTATCATCAAGGGAAGACTGTGTGACCCACAGCGACATATCAGAAGCCGTGTTTATTGTACGAACCCTGATCGAACATACCACCATTGTTGCTTTAATTAGCTACCCTATAAGGTGCTCATCTGCATGTGCAACAAACAAGTTGCGACGTATCCAATTTTTTTTCATTTACTTTAATTTCATCATCATCATCATCATAGGGCAAGAGGCAAGAGGCAAGAGGGCATGGCAATGGCAAAGCCTTACCATGCCCGTGATGGGAAATATCACTGCTCCTCTCTGTAACTTCTCATCAACTCTTGTGTTTACATTTCAATGTCCAAACAAATGAACCTCACCGTGAAAATGGACAATTCCTTTTCCAACTCACTCCCTACCAATATCAAACTATCATCAAACGTGACGGGGTTGAGTTTCAATTATTGTCACTGTCTTCTCATAATTGAAACCACAAATAATGTTTCCAAACTCTTTTTTTCCATACTTGGACTCTTTTCTTTCAGGTCATTGTATGTGGTAGCAATCATGGACCCCTGCTTTTAAAATTTTAGTCAATTATGTGTGCAAATAAAAGCGAGTGTACATTGAAACAAAAAACCTCAATTAATCGTTTAGCAATTTTGCACGAGTGTGACTCTGACTTTTCTGGACTGTTCCAATTTTTATTTACAGATTTAGTATGTACACTAGTAAATGCACTTTCCACTGTCCTACATCTCAAGCACTTCTCAACTTTCGCTACAAATTATGCTCTATTCTTATTTATTCCATGTCGGCATTCCTATTTTACTTATTTGCAACTAATTTACAATTACTTCTAATTCACTGTTAACAATTTTTTATTTATTATTAATTAATATATGAAACTTTTCACAGTTTTCTATTAGGGGTATTGGTAGTATGAATTAGATCGATCATGGAGGGGTGTGGTGGGATCATTTCATCCAATCATTCTGATTTTGTCATTTCATTTTTCCATCCTTTAAGTCTGATTATGCTACTTTCCTATTCACCCAATATAACCTTATAATTACAAATTTTTAGTTGCTGATAATTACGAACTGTTTTCATTTTGGCTGGATTACAATTTCATTATCTACATTGTTCTCTTGTCATGTTGTTGTCAGCATAATGTACAATAGTTTACTTGGATTGTATGTAACAATTTGCGTTTTCAGCTGTTATTATTCTAAATTTCTCGAGTTATCCTAAGTTCGTTGTCATAATCTTGTTTAAGGTTAATTCTCTAATATATACCTTAAATTTAGGTTATATTTGTGGATTTTAAAAAAATGGTATAACAAAGGGTTATTTAGTTGTGTTTTGAAATGCATGAGGATTATTTTAATATGCCACGTGAATTGCATTGAGATTACATATACCGCTGGACAATGTTATCTCAAAATTATGTGTATAGGCATAACCATGTGCATATTCATATATATATATATATATATAATATTTCATTTATTAAAAAATATTAGAATGTATTATTCACGCCATATATAGTAGCACCATAAAATGGACTAGTACTCTTATAAGAAAGAGATTGTTTTTGTCTTTGACTTAATCAGGTCCTTTTACGGTCTTAATAGGATTAATACTTAGTGATGGTTATAAGAGCAATCTCAACGAAATTATTTATTTTTATAAAAGAGATCACTTTATAAAGTATTACTATAAGACCATGATATTTTTTTAACGAATTTATGTTCTTTTTAAAAAAATGAAGATTTAAAGCGTAAATATTACATGTAATTGACTTGAAAAAAATAAATAAATAAATAAATATATATATATATATGTATATATATATATATATATATATATATATATATAAAAGTTGCTTGAAAGTGCCGGGAGAAGTGACTAATATGGTTCTTACATATTTATAAAGAAGTTTTTCCATGGTTAGGTGACTTAATTTTTGCTTTAATTTAGTTTCATGGATAGGGAATATGTGATTTTGTTGTTTTGAAGGAGAACGCACTTGACGCACAAGCAATCTCTAACTATAAGCCTAGAGTATTAGTTTTTTTTTTTTTTTTTACGTTAAATTACAAATTTTGTAGATAAACTAGCTATGTTGGAACAGAGCTTAGAGGTTGGAATTGGCTTATGCATGACTTTACCTTATGAAGATTCTCTTTTTATACTAGGCATCTCTAGGACAACACATTTGTTTTTGTTCATATAGTTATTTTGAAGTTCAAATTAATAAGTGGGACGGAGAACCATTCTTGATGGGGTTAGTTTCTTTTGTTAGATTCTAGAGTGTGTAATGTAGTCTTTTTATATAGGTATTTTGTAAGAAGTATATAGGGAAAATAGTGTTTTCTATGAATGTTGGCTCATTAATCTCTTTTTTTGTATGAGGGTTGAAGTATCTCTAAAATACTTCTTTGTATTATATTCATTCTTTGTCAACAAAAAAATATCTAAGTTGTTTGACTTTATAATAATTATTTTAAAAATCAAAATATGTTGGAGATTCCACATCGACTAGAGATTAGAGTCTTTAATTGTATATAAGTGGGTGCAAACCTCAACCTTATGAGCCGGTTTTATGGGGTTGAGTTAGGCTTAAAGTCCACTTTGTAATATGGTATCAGAGCATGTTTTCGAGCTTATCCTAGCGAGTATTTGTTGGGCTTATCGTGCCACCCGCTATCGGACCCTATGAACCGATTTTATGGGGTTGAGTTAGGCTTAAAGTCCACTTCGTAACAAAATAACATTAATTTATAATTGATTGGTTGTATTAATTTTTTTATTCACAATATATAAAAAGTAAATTTATAATTTCATTAATACTAATCATCATAAAAAAAAATGAATTATAGGAAAGGGGTCAATTTATTTTTTTGATTTAGTTTATGGATTGGTATGAGAGATGAATTCTGATCTAAGATACTTAGATGATTGAAATTTACACAGTATCTTGAGTTATTAAACACTATTAAATGTTTAAATTTTAACTACTATTATTTAAGGATGAAATTTACATCACAATCTTCAACAAGTTGTGAAATATTACATTTGTGTTAAGAAGACTTTCTTTTTATCAACACAGAGAAAATAAATAAATATAGGTATTTCAGTGATACCTCAATCCTTGTACAAAACTATTGCACACAAGCCTCACAACAAAATCAGATAGTCCTAATAAGAGAGCTCTTATAGTAGCAAAAAGAAAAATTGCAGGAGAAACACCAGCAAGGACCTTCAATCATTAATACCAAACACAATCAGCAAAATACTTGGACACAGAACAATAATCTCATCCAATCTTGTAGACCGTAAATAGTCATTGAGTTGGTCCATTAGAAAAATTACAAACAAAAGCATTTACAATACATGATTTCTCTAGCCTAAGCCTAACACTTTACTCATTCTCTATCATTATCCATCATTGCTATTTCTACCATTGTGTTGATATAGGGATCGTGAACCAAGCCAACAACTAGAGAATAAAGCAATTCGAATTCTATGGTGCTAAAGGGTGGTATGTTACAACCAAGACAACCTTTACGACTATGTTTCTTCCTCATTGTTTGGCAGTAGCTATTGCACTAGTTAGCCTTCCATTTTGCTACATATAATTCTGCATACCGCACCAGAGTAGGTCCTAAGAATAATAAGGCCGTTGCACCAAGCACTATCATCACACAACAAATTTCTTCTTCGATCATCATGCTATTCTTCATAATTTGCTTTGTATCATCATTTGCTTCTATTCTTCATCATTTGTGTTAAGAAGATGTTAGCAATACATGTACAATAAGTAATATTTTCTCATTATATACATCCAAATATGTTATTTATGTTTCTATATATACAAGGTGATATAGGAACATTGCATGACAAAAAAAAATTATCTTCCACTCTAAAATAAAATAGATAAGTTACTATTATACAGGACACATAGCAGTATTTATACTATATATTATCTTTTGATTGTTAAGGGTATTAATTGGAGGTATAGAGAGACTGATGATATATTTTGTATAAAGGTTGAAATATTTATTAAGTGTTTATTTATTTAATTAATTTTTTTTCGTAAAAAATATAATTATAGGATTTTTCTTGTAAATAGTTAGATCATCCAATATATAACAACTTTAAATGATAACAACACAATGGTTTACACTGGTTTAGACATAATACTTGAGGTTATGTATAGTTTCTTTTAAAATCACACTTAAAAGGTTTCACTAATTAAAACTTTGATTACAAATAATTATACTGAGACTCTTGATTATCTCTTCTTAATCTTTCCTTAGGAATGAAAATACGAATATTATATTTTTTATTGTTATTTCTTGTTATAATCACATATAAGATAAGATGTAGAAACATTTATTCTAAAAAAAAATATGTTTTTTCACCAATGAACATCTTCATACATAAAATTTAGGGTGGAGAGTTATATAGATACCTTCTCATATATTATTTTTCAGAATTTTCATATTGTGTAATTTTCAAAGATGAAATATATTTAAAGAAACTTTGGAAAAAAAAATCTTTGACAATTGATGCTTGTTTAAGTGAGTTCAAATATAAAAGTTTGTATTTCTTTCTTTAACTTTTAAATTGTAAATAGATAAACAATGCAAATATATATGACCATAAAATACTTGCAATGTGATTGTCTGCTAGACATTATTTATTATATTTAAGATTTAGATTTAAGTTGAGCACATCTACTCTTTCCTAATATATGTTAATTTCAAATATAGTAAATACTTTTATTTGGATTTGATTACATCTAAGTTAACTATTAATTAATTATACATATTTATAACATCAGATAAGATTTTTTTAAAAGGTTTTAATGTATATAACTATAAAACTCCTAAACAAAAAGACGAGTTACAAGATTCTTCACTAAAATACATATTAATTCAAAATATTTGTTTATATTTATTATTCATCAAAACTTTTTTACTGGGACATCAAAATAGTGCAAATTTTTTAACAATCTTCCTTTTTCTTATGTCTTATACAGATAATATAAATATGGGATTAATCTTTACACACATACAAATGTATAAAAAACATGCATGTAGATAATTTATATAAAGATATATCAACATCTATTTTAAGGTTTTGAGAAAAAATCTTCCAATAAAACACCTTCTCTACTCTACATAGGCATTCGTCCATTCATATAATAACAAATTTGTCCTTTATCACATTTCATAACTTCAATCATTATTACTATCCGATTGAAAACAACTTCTCACGACAAACACTTAAAACTGGATAACATGTTTCTTTGAAAAATATAACATTTCTCAAAAAAGATCTTCCCTGACTAATGACTAATAGACGACATAGAGCACTGAGAACCCTAACTTAAACTTAGGGTCAAAACTTTCATAAGGGTTGTTCTCAAAGATTGTTATTGACCAATTAGAAGCACATCGTTCGTAAGTTGGCCAATGACCCTACTGTTTTATATGCATGACTCTTTCTTTTAGACTAGTTCAGTGTTTTTAGATTGTATATGCACGTGGAGTGTGGGACAGAATAATTCTTCATCCTAACCTAATCAAATTGAATTTTACTCGTGTCACTTCTAACAGTGAATGCTGTGAATTTAGCAACAGCTATATTTGCTTGCAATCATAGAAACATATATTTTTTTAACAATTTTTTGCTATGGATTAGGTTATAGTCCATACAACGAGTAAAAGATTTCTGTATAAGAAAAAATATAACTACAAAAATAAATAAATAAATATCTTTATAAATTAAATTAATTTATACATAATTTACGTCTAGGAGAGAAGGTTTACAAATTAATTCACACATAAACTAATTTTAATCAAGAACAAATTTATTTATTTTTTAATGTTTTTATAATTTTTTTATACAAATATGTTCAAATTAATTAGAATATATTAACAGTAAAATTCATTCTAAGATATTGTTATAAATTATTACACATATGATAAAACTATTAACTTTTATATATTATTTTAAAATCAGGTTTAAAATGGTTTTAAATTTACATAATATAGAATGAAAATTTTGACAACTTGGAAGAATTAAGATCTTATTGTTAAAATATTGTGACATTAGTTACTTATTGAAAGTTGAACTAATAATTTGTTATTAAGAAATTAAAAAAAAATAAAGTATATTAAATTTGAAGTAAATATAAAAAAAAAAACTGAATTTGTAGAAAGAATCTAGAGAAGAGTTGGTCTGATGTGTATATTTTTGAGTTTGTTATAAAGGGTAAAGGACAAAATAGGAATGAAGAGGCATATTGAAAGTGTTTTTCTTTTATTGCCTGGTTAAATTAAAAAACAATATTTTTTTTTTCCTTCCTTTTTGCGAACTAGAATCCAAGTTATAAAGTTTGCAGTGGATGGCAGCACATGGGAATGGTACAGCTAGTGGACCTTGTCTTGGAGTAGTTTACTGTGTAATTTGTCTCATATTAATTACAAACGTGTCGTTCATAAAAACAGATATATTTGTACCTACCAATCACCCAAACTACCCTATAAACAATGTACCCGAGACAAAAAAATATCCCTAAAACTTAACTCATCCAAATTTTCTTAGGCTTTGCGTGTGTCACCCAATTATATATATTATAAAAAAATAATTAAATAAAAATTAATTTTAAAAACTAAGATAACTAGTTATTATTTGAATAAATTACTAAGAAGAAAATTTTAAATCCAACTCAATCTTATAAAACTAACTTATCGGATCTGATTTGCACTCACTTATACAGTACTAAATGTCTTTATCTCTACTCGATGTAGAATCTCCAACATAAATTAGATATCATTTCATCAACTAAAATGATTTATATTATTAATCAAAATCTATAAAATAGTTTATAAATTGATATCTAATTATTATCCACCAATATCACTACAAGAAAATCATGAAATAGAAATAAATTTTTAGAGACCAAAATAATTAGTTGCAATAGTAACTAAATTAAAGACCATTTTAGAAACTAAAACAAAATGGTTTCTATATTAGTTTCTATTATTGTTAAATAGTTTTTAAATTGGTATCTAATTAGCAACGAAGGTTTTAGAGACCAAATTTAGAAACTAAATAATTGGTAGTTAGAACCTTGGTTGCTAATTAGATACCAATTTAGAAATTATTTAACAATAATATAAACTAATTTATAAACCAATTTTTTATTTAGTTTTTAAAATGGTCTCTAATTTAGTTACTATTGCAACTAATTATTTTAGTTTCTAAAAATTGGTTTCTATTTCATGATTTTCTTGTAGGGTATACCTACTACTTTATATTCTAAATTAGTTTCAATTAGTCTTTTAGAAATTAATTTATAATCTAAAATATTAATAGTTAAAACCTTATATTTAATTTATATGCCAATTTAAAAATTATTTTATAAGTTTTTTATTAATAATAAAAACTATTTTAGATATTAATAATTTTTTTAATCCCTTAAATATTATTTAATTTAGTTATTATAATAACTAATTATTTTATAATATAATATAATTTTTTTATCGATAAAAAAAATTAATAAATGTGATCCATACATTAAACCCCCGAGAAAACTCACTATCAACCTCACAAAACCAAATAGGTAAATCCTACCTCACCCAAGAGCCTTGTTAGCTAACTCAAAAAAAAAAAATTGTTGTTCAAATACTAATTCATTGAGTAGTGAGCTGAAAGGTTGATATGTAGAAAACTTGGTAGAATTGTAACAGAAAGTTAGATTTCATCTTTGCTATTGTGTAAGAAAGGTCCAATATTTTTTTTGCGGTGGTCATCATCTCATTCCAAAGCAACTTGGTCAAGCATGAATCATCTAGAATGATTGCTGGAGATATATTTATATATTTATGGCTGACAAGAACATTGTATTCAATCTTAATTAATTACCTTCATTTGTTTAAAGCTGTTGTTTTCAGAAATGGTTTGAAAAGGGAACCTTCTAATGGAAAGTGATCCCCAAAGAAAAACTAATTAAGTGGTCTAGCTAAATCACTCTCTTTTTCTGTCTTTTATTTTTGCACTATTGTTCTTGTTTGTAACTATCCAACATGCAATTTTTGGACGTTGGTAATCTACTTGACAACTAAAGAATATGCACCCACAGTTGAAACTTTTCCTTGCACTTTTTCTTTTCTTTTTCCAAGCAAAGTGTGAAACACAACCACTAATGGGGGACACATACTCCTTACAAATATTTTCTCAAACTCTCTTTTTTATGATGATCTTTTCTTGTTGGATTTGGATTTTCCACTTTTACTTTTTAGCTTTTTTAGCTGTGTTGACTTGGTCAACTTCTAACACATTCAACTTCAATATGTAAAACGTTTCATATCAAGCTCATCTAGAATGATTGCTGGAGATGTATTTATACGTAAAACTTCAATATGAAAATATTAGGCCTATTTTTTAATCATGCATAATTATTGAATAATCCAGCTTTATATTTGAGTATAACATTATGATCCTAACCTTCAAATAATTAGATAAGTGTAAACATCATACCATGCGCAATAAAGTTGTTGAAGTGTTGATCTTAGAGACAGGAATATTGTGTAAGCCAAGCATTTTTCTTTAATGAACTTCAGAACTGATTTGATATTGTTTGACATGTGAGGATTAATATATAAATCTCCAAATCATTTCAAACTGCTTTGTTTATTTAATTTTGAACTTCTAATCATTCAGTCTTATCTAAAGCCAAGTCCTCAACTGGTGAGTGGATGTTCTTAAGTGAGAGAGTCATGGTTGCTAAAATCTTTTTTTATGTAATTAACAGAGAAATTCTTAATCCACGTCATTAGAATAATTTATAGGGATTTGAACATATGCTGCATATCTATGGGAAGAGTTTCTGGTTTTTGTCTGATTCCATCATCTAATGATTGATTATAATTACTATTAGAATAGATTTTGTGTCTCTTTGTTGGAATTGAACCAAAACATTGAAATCTCGATATCGATTTCTTTTATGGTTATAAAACCTTCCAAACTAACCGAATTGAAATCTTGGCTGATAAATAAACAATTTTAAAGTTTCTGCTAGACTTTTTTTAGAGTGTTATGAATTAATGTGTTCATTGAATCTTTGGCAGTTGCCTAGTTGGTATTTTGTTACTCAGTCTTATCCTACATTCAATAAATGATGTTGGGCAAATAGCCATGGAGAAGACCCTCTAGTTCCTCGTCCCCACAAGAATGCAGAAACACTTTAGAAAATGATAATCTTTGTTATTCAAAACTGGAAAAATTTTCTAACTAAAAAAATAATGATATTTCCTCTTACTTCTTGTCCACTCAAATTGGTATTTTCCTTGCAATCTCAACATAAGATTTTGTTGTTTGCTTGATTCAAATTCTACTCACTCGATTCAACAAAGGCCAAAGGTTACAAGTAATGAAAACATATATTTTCACATAATTGATATTTAAGTCCTACCCTTCCTAAAATGAACCAGAAAGGTTATACAAGAACAGTTTTCGTATTCTTTTGTCACCTCTTATGATGCATATAGGTAACTGTCTCATCCTTTAGACAAAATTTATGTAAAAACACAAGCAGAAAACAGTAACAAGCTGCCTAAAAACATGCTAGGCTTCATTATATGGGGTTGATCAATGATGTAGAACAAATTTTCACATTTTATGCAGGATTCTAAAGCATTGGTGGTAGTTTTTTTTTGAATTATTTCCTGGTTTGAAATATTTCTTGATAATTACAAGGAAAAGACAACATAATACCCTTTGGTTAGGTACAAACTCCATGAATTGGCTGAAGCGACAATTGTACTAAAAGGATGACCGACAATTTTTTGTTTTCATCTGACATTTTCATTTGATCTCAAAAGAACAAAGTAATGATTGTCTCCCTACTGCATGGTTCCTTACTTCCTTGCACATAAATATTTGAAGGAAATGACTTTTCACCTTATCCAAGTGTAAATAAACTTTTCAGTTTTCAGGGAAGAAACTAATATCTACTATAAAGGATATTTTGAAGTTTGTGACATTTGACCATGCAAGTGAAAATCAACTTTTAAGGAAGAAAGCAAAATCTAACACAGAAGATATCTCAGAAATTGTGATCCTCCTTTGACTATAATGCACTCTGTCAAATTCATTGAACAGGAGAACTCCTATATTTGTGGGTTAAAAACAAATAAAAAAGTATACAGCAGGATCACGAATTAAGTGTCAGTATTTACACAAACACACTACTTGAACTTAAAGTCCACTAAATTTCCTAAACTCTTGGACAATGCCTACACTACACATGGTAATGTGTCATTCAACAAGTGTTTCACCTCCCTGAGTTTAGTTTGATCTAATTCAATTCTACTTGTCATGTCACTGGTCAAGTTAGTTGCATTTAGAAAAAATAATGTCACAAAATTGCTATGTTTTTAATTGCCTTATTTTGTCTGCAGCAACCAGAACCAAATCCCCCGAATCACGATCATATCTTTTGAACATTAGTCTAACAACTCCTCTTCCACTCAGCAGGTTGAATAAATTTGATGGCTTAAAATTGTTCTCTTTCTCTCAGGCTTCTTGTTCCTCTTTATATGTGAAACTATCTCTCTAAAATAAGGCAAGATGTTTCTTAACAGCATGCTGCAACACATACGAACAATTAATAGTTATTTCTCTATCAATAATATACTGTATTTTTCCCCTCCTTTCTTGTGCCATGCATATAAGAATAGTAGGAATTACATGATATGCAGTAACTTTGTTCTTGAAATGGGGAACAAGGAACATTTACTGTCAAAATATTTCAAGTTTTTCCCCAGTTGATAGTGTAAAATCATTATATTATTAATGTATGAAAGTTAAACTCCTATTTATCTACCACCTTGTGTAAGTTGCTTCTTTTTTTATTAACGGAACCTGCTAAATTGCATTAGCATGTACTAAAGAATTAGATTCTTGAAAGGCAGAGCTTATATTAATTTAAATATCATAAAGTAGTTAATGCAGGCATATTCAGTTTACAAATTCGATTCGACAAGTTTGTATTATACTCACAATTTCTTCTTTTGGCTGACATACTTAAAAGGTAAATTAAGGGGCCATATAACTTAAGCTAATATGTGGATAGCTTTGTTGAATTACCCTGGTTTATCCACACATTCTGTCAGCTTTGTTTATGGGCAAATTGTGTTACCAATACCATCTCCAAAATAAACGTTGAAACTTTGAATTATTTCTCTTTATTTTTTCTCGCTGAAGCATTGAAGTTAATGACATTATCATTGAGTTATGAATAAAATACACTCCACCAAACACAATGCATTTGAAAGATAAACAAAAGGTTTCTTATGTGGTGCATGTTCCTAGGACTGCTACATCATGTTGAAATATTGGGCCAAAGGGAAATTTCAATTGAGAAATTGTTAGAAGTTTTCGTATTATGAAGTTACTTATTCAATTGTCGCATGGATAATACTTGAACAACGTTAAACTTCTGAACGGCGCAGGATTCCATGAGTCTATTAACCTCTTGAACCAATAAAAAATTGTGCAGTACTTTTCCAAGAAATGGGAACTTGTTTGCTTCTGCAGTATTACAATAATGGACTTGGAGGCATCAAACTAAATTGATTTCACTGTCTTGTTTTTAATTGTTAACAATCAAAAGAACTGTTTCAAAGTTTGTGCAGACCCTGAAGCTCATAAATCAGAAACTATTTACATGAAATCATTTTTCTATTTCTCAATCTTGTGGTAAGTCATCAGTTAGATATGATAGATAAAGTTGAGCAAATAATGGCCATGGTTCAAAATTCTCTAAGACTGTAAGCCAATATCTTGTTAAATGGATAACCCTTACTTAACCTCAACACAACAAACTATAAAATTCTCTTACTTCTAAATTAGTGTCCTCTTAGTTACTTTATATCCACTCAATTGTAGTGTTATTTTTAACTTATAATTCCAAGATTTTCTGGCAAGCTGTATATTCCACTCTCACATTAACCTTCACAAACACCAATAGTGAGTATAGGGAGACATGTCTCACTTACAAATGATTGTTCACTACAAGTTCAGTCTATCTACCCTGAACCACAAAACGGAAAATGGACAAGGATCTGTTAACCTCTTTTTCTGCAATGAAGCATTAATTATCAAAATCAGGTTTTTCATGGAGCATTTATAAATGACTTCACATGGTATGTTATGGTGAGTAGTGAAATACAACCTTAACAAACCAGCAGCTCTCTAGAAGCATGCCATATGCTTTTGTTGTGTTGGGTCTCTAAAACTACGCTTCCCAAAAACTTATTATGAAAGCTGTTGATTTGTTGACTTTGGCCATATATCATTTCTGTTCAAATTATTCATTCATGACTAACCTTTTTGTACATAAATTTCACAATGAAGTAGTAGTTTGTATTGTTATTTCTGAATATGATTAACTTGTATCAGTATAAAATGATTGATGCTTGATTGTCATTTTTCATATTTGCTTTATGTATTCTTCTAAATGTTTCACTCTTTATCTTTCAATTAGCCTACTTACATGACTTTGCTGAAATTTTCTGCTTTTCAAATCGAGAACAAGGACTTTTGCTTTGAACTCTAAGAATATTAATGCTATACTATTAACTGATCTAAACATTCAAAACTAATATAATGGATGAAACAAAATGCTTCACACTAGGCCATGTATACACATGAAAAGCTGTCATCCAAATCCTACTCTGTCTTTGGTTGAGGCTAGACTTGGACCTAACATATATTCTGTAATTTATGTATACATTTCGATTCGTCCTATTATAGTCGAAAGAAAAAAAAACTCCTGATACAGCAAGGACAAGCGATTAGTTAAAACTGCATACCATGTTGATACGATCTTTTGTTCAGTTTTGGTACTATTCATTGTGAACAAACGTTGACATAGATAACAATCATAACATCGATGGCAATGAGAATATTATTTTCAAGAGTTGATTATAGAAACCACTTATATTATCCATGTAGTTCCTGAAGTGATCTATGATTATAATCTAATTGTATGATATAAAGATTGATATGAAAATGATTGTAGAAGAATATGTGTCCCTTCTTGATTGATTCTTTATAAGGATGTGGATTTGATCACAGTCCAGAAACCCGTTTGCTTAATCATACAAAATCATGAAGGGTAAAGAAGAGCAAAACTAGAACAACCTCATGTTACAATATTAATTGCAATGGCCTGGGAAACATCAATTGTCAGTAATGCTAGCTTGTTTTGGCAACATTCATGTTGCTTGTAAACTTTACATTGAAGAAAATCCTGGTTGACAGGAACATGTTTGAGTTCCCCATTGAAATTAATAAGTTTGTACTTCTATACAATGGATTTAGACTAATAACTCCAGGGGACCAAATAAAACCAAGAAGGAAAAAACTTGAGGGTTGAGACAAGAGGCAAGCCATTTTTTTTCAGTACGACAGTACCCATTTGCTGACAGTGTACAGAGACATTCATAGCTTCAAATTGGTGATGAATTATGTGACTCTGCAACAATGTCAAGAAACTTAGGGGTTAATTTACTTAAAAATTGTGACTTTATTAACCAATTTTCCCAGTTGAGGTCCCCACAAAACACATCACGTGCAGTTTCAAGCTACAGGAAACGTGTAAGCATGAAAATGTGCATTCATAAAGCCGAATGCAGAAACAGTCAGATTTTCCTATAATAATAGTCATATACCAACTTTAAAATTGAATCCAAAGTCTAATTCTACTCTATAAATGATGATGTTATGACTCAATTATTTTTTTAGACTTATTATTATTTACTTTATCAATTACAATACAATTATTTTAATATTTATTCAACTTCTTCAATTTAAAAATTTAGCCATGAAACCAGTTATATATATAAATATAAAAATTGATAACATTAGTTCTATAAATTGATTATAAATTTATTTTCTGAAAAATAAAATTCGAGAGGAAATACGTAAGGTTTTGTGTTTAAACCACCACTTTGAACATCAGACAAAAAATAAGCAAACATATTTTATTATGTGACGAAAAAATTGTATATATTTTTCTTCCAGAAGAATTGACATTGGGGTTGGAGAAGAAAGGCAAGTTGTTCACATGCAGTCATGTGTAAATAATTAATAATATTTTGCACATACACTCTTATTCTCTTTGGTCTAATTAGACAAAAATAGTTCAAAACTATAGAGAAGAGGAAACTTTCATTCCAAATAATACGCATTGCAATTTCTATTTCGACTCTTTTGATGTTCCAAACCTTAAAATATTAGGAACTATTTCTTGGTAGATTGATATGCGAAGAGTATTATATATATAGTCAATTGTTAACAGCAAATCAATTGAAGTTTTAACCAAATTTTATCACTAAAATAAAGTTGAGAAATTGCAAGAATACTTCTGACTTTTATTTGTTTCTTATAATTGAGAAATTTAATTGAATTATTATATCGTTAAATTATATGCTATAAATTACTATATCTATAAAATTGTGCATTTAGATAGTTAGTTGTGTGAGTTACGTTATATAAATAATTGTAAACTTGAGTATTCAAATTATGTTAAAAATAAAATACATATAATTTATTGAATATAAATAAGATCAATAACTCACTTCCTTGTTATAAAGTTGATCCTAATGATATTTCTTATTACTTTCTTTCACTATTTTTTTCTCAAAGAACCTTGTGATTTCTAATATAGGTTGACTTCCGCTTCTCTTTACAAAACAATTCAGTTTTATAAGAATTTAAAATTCAAAGATAAATTTAAAATGTATTATTAACATACAATTTATCTAAAACATAATATTATTTTTATACATCAAAGTACATATGTTATTATGTATGTAATGTGTTTAAACACTAATTAATATATATATATTTAATCAACAATTCTTAAACTATTTAATATTATATTAGTATTACAAGAAAAACATGAAATAGAAGTCAATTTTTATAGACTAAAATAATTAGTTACAATAATAACTAAATTAGAAACCATTTTAAAAATTAAAAAAAATGATTTCTAAATTAGTTTATATTATTGTTAAATAGTTTCTAAATTAGTATATAATTAGTAACTAAGTTTTTAACTATCAATTATTTAGTTTCTAAATTTAGTGTTTAAAATTTTGGTTGCTAATTAGATACCAATATGTTTTGTAAACAAAAGTAACTTTTATTGAAGATATTAAAGACAGTAACCTTCCACTCGCTCATATGCTGCTGTTCAAGCAAGATGGAGTGAAAAATAATTAATTTTAGACAATCTAAAACAGGAAAACTCTTTATAGAAAAGAGAGAAATAAAAAATTAAACATGAGTTATGACAGTTTTGGACTTAACTTCGTGTTTCTTCCCGTACCTCCAAAAATCTTTCAATTTCAAAATTATTCTTAAATAAAAAAGTGTAGGATTTGTTTTTTTTTTTTAAATTGTATAATCAGTAAATCTTCTGAACTTTAGAATTTAGAACATAAAATTATATTCTAAATTCTAAGTTCTAAGGTTTGAAATGTATTTTATGGTTGAAAATACCTTTTAAACTTTAAAATTCTAAATACGATTTTGTATTCGCATTAGAGTTAAAAAATTTAGAATCTGAAAATGAGAGAAGAAAAATATCAATAAAAAATTAAAAAATAATAAAATTGTGATTTCACGTATTCTATAGAAGTGCAGAAAGAAAGAATGGAGGTACAGGAAGAATTGCCCTATTTCTTTCAACCTCAGTTTAGTTGGATGCTCACATGGGCTCTGGCAATGATCAGGTCCAAAACTTTAGAAAGCCCAAAGTAGTTGGGCCTGTTGCTTTTATTGTACTACAGTAAATTCGACAAAAACTAATTTTGTATTCAGTACTAGCTGCTACCATAGGTAAACTAGGTGTATTCTCATTACAATTTTAATCCCTCTTATTTTTTATTTTTATCATTTAATATATTTATGTTAAGAATTTTTTAAAAACTATGTTTTATTTTAGTTTTTAATATTATAAAATTGTGATATTATGTTTATAATATTTTTTTATATGTTATTTAGTTATTTTAATAATTTTAACAAGACTGTTTCAACCATAATTGAAGTGAAATTTTAAAAACATAAGTTGTTATTATTATCATTATTATTTATAATAATAAAATAATTAGAGATTAGATAAAAATAAACACAATTGAAAAATGGTAACTAATATTTTTTTAATTTTTTAATATCAACATTTAATACAGTTAATTTTTAAAAAAATATTAAGTGATCAAGGCTATGTTAGTTACCCTAAGTAAAAAAATATAATATTATTTCAAAATAAATATTTTCCATAATTATAAAAGCTTTCAAAAGTGATAAATTAATAATAAGGTTAAATGTTGTTTTTACTCTCTAATATTTTATATTTTGATGTTTTGAGTAAGTTTAATCAAACAATTCGATATTTTTATTTATTTATCTATTGCATCATCTTCTAATAACCATCTATTTCCTCTACATAAAAGAGTCACAAATAAAAAATAAAAAAATAAACACATATTGTTTTCATCTTCCTCTTTGTGCTTCTTCCTCTTTGTCTTCTTTACCCTCTGATAAATGGCTTTTACATATTCGTATCCAAGAAGCCTTAGAACAAAACATAAACATGCAAATAAGCTTAAATTTCTCTCCAGAGAGCACACTGTGGATTAATCCAATACAAATATGTCTTTTATGTCGAACTATTAATAATAAACAAAATTAATTGAAGATTGGTAAAGAAAAAAGAATGAAGTGTTTTGTTATCATTACAGACACTTTTTGTTTACTCTAGTATTTTAGGTTTCACTTTTTGCTTACTCTAGAATTTTAGGTTTCCCAATACACATTTACTCTAGTTGGGTGTAACAATGCAGTGAGTTTCGAGTTCTTCTATTGTTGCCATAGTCGTGAATTGATTTTGAATCCTATATAGAAAAACACATGCATGTAAAGAAGATAGATAAAAAAAATATGAGAGTATAAAAAAGGATGTGACAAAAGTAAGTGAGGCTTTAGATATTAAGCAAGCAAGTTTTTGATAGGGAAGGAAGTGGGATATTTGTAAGAAAGTTACATTTGGTTTTTCCACTACAATAAAATCATAAAATAGAAATCAATTTTTAAAGATAAAAAATAATTAATTGTTATAATGATTAAATTAAAAACCATTTTAGAGACAAAAAATAATTAATTATTATAATGATTAAATTAGAGATCATTTTATAGACTAAAAAAATTTAATTTCTAAATTAGTTTTTATTATTGTTGAATGACTTCTAAATTGGTGTCTAATTAGCCACCAATGTTTTCTACCAACATCATATGTTTTAAAATGTACTACACGCCCATGTCAATTTATTTATAACAAAAAATAATTGCAATATTTTCAGCTGAGTTTAAACAGTCTATTTACAGCCTCGATCAAGAAACAACAGTTTAATCAATGACTCTCTAGTTTGAGGACTTATTATTCTTATAAATAAATGCAAGTCTGCTTTTATTTTTCTTCAATTTTGTTTCTAAACATTTGTATGATAATTTTTTTTTTATCAGCATGTATTTGATGTGATAAAAATAAAAATAAGAATATCTTTATAAACTATAAACAACAACATAATTTTCCTAATAACAAACAAATATAAGGTAATAACTCTTAAAAAAAAGTTTGAACTTGTAATTATTTTATTTAACCTATACCAGAGTTGACTTCTTTGAAAGATATTTGTGAGTTTGTATAAAATATAATCAAAATTATGTGGTGGTCCTTTTTTTTAATGTATAAAATGATTCCTCTTGTTGAAACATGTCTTCTACTTTTTCATGAAGAACTGTACTTATTCTGGTGTTTTAGGCTCAAAAATGCCCAGAAAAGATAGGGAATATGTAATGGTTTTTTGGTGAATTCACTTTCTGGCACACATTACTAAGTTCTCTTGATTGTTCCCTTATGAACTTGGGGAACCCTTGTGATTTCAGTTCCATGATACATGGTGAGAGATCTAAGAAACTGGAGCTGAAATACAAACTAATAAGACACTTTCCTGAATCATGATCAAACTCACACTACACCTCACTGACACTTTGGAGCTGGTCGTGTCAATTTCGATCACACATCTGACTCAACAAAGTAGTCAGAACTCAATTATGAATGTAGACAAATATCACAAGAACCTCCTCTACCATGTTTGAGAAATAATACATACACAGATTAAAACAATAATGTAATTTGAACTCATGAGTGAAATTTTTCTGATTATTAATATTTATGTGAGGATTATATAAATAAAACATGTACAACACAACGTGATCCGAAGTCGGTTGGACATTATTGTTAGGTCAATCATCACATTTGAAGTATGGTCAGTTTTGGAAGTTGGTGTTCCGTCACAATTTTATTCTTAAAAAGTGTTTCGAAGGATGAAAGAATGAAAATGTATTTAAACTGATTTAGCCTCGACTTCTAAATAATGTGAGAGTATATTGATAGTATCATAACAAGTCTTCGTAAAAAATTAAGAGAAAATCTTTACTATTTCCACATATAACATAATGTTTCGACCTCAAGTCCAATGTTCCAATCCAAGTCATTATATCGGAAGACAATGCAATGAAACACATGATTTTGATTTTAATGATATTTGCATGGCATGATCTCATAATAACATTAAGTAAGCAAGCTTCATGCATGTGTTCCTCAGTGACATTATTAACTGCATAGGCTCTCTGGCTGACATTAAAATTTGAAACTTGAATGAAGAGAAAGAAAGATTATGCACACAGAAAAAGAGAGGGAAATGTTCTAAATTGGAAAGGCTATGGAGGAAGGTTCTTTTACCCCGAGAACAAGAGGCCCACACATGTACCATGGTGGTACGATAATGTCATCTGTCAAACTCATATTGCAGTACACCTCACTGCTACTCGTATTCCCCACAAGTACTTAATAGCCTCAAATGGGTCCATGTGATTTCTTAGGTCATGAACACGATTACCTAAAAATTCTTCATCATATAATTCACACTAGTCATCTGCACTTCCTTACCTTAGAGGCTACTTTTCCTCACCCTCACCAATCACAACTCCCAACACCATATTTCGTTAATTAAGTTCAAAGCATGGTGCATAACATGATATATACATAACTAGTTATTGCTTTTTTCTTTACAAACTTCAGAATTCATGCTAATGGAAAACTGAACTCAATCTAAACCCAGTGTTTGGATGGCATGATTTGAGCAGAAAGGAAGGGAGAGAGGGAGAGAGGGAGCAGAGGGGAGATGGCCTACACTTCTGATATATGAGATGCAGAGACATCAAAAAATCTTTTTGAATTGATCTCAGGAATGAATTTATTTAAAAGTAAAACCATGCATAATCTCTTAACATGTTAACCATAATCATTGTTTGTTTCAGTCATAATCTATTATGTGTTTATGTATAATGTTGATTGTGTAAATATTTTGGATACTCCTCCACCTATTTTTTTTTTAAATTAATTTTAATTTTTTTTTAGTTAAAATGTCTTTAGAAACATAAATGTATAACTCAAAAAATATTTATATATTAAATATTTTCAAATGAACAACATAATTATGTTATAAATAAATTAAAAAGGATTAAATTTGCTTTCCTACTCAAAATATACTTTTTTTAATTCATTTCTAAAATTTTAAATATTAAAATTATTCACCACTCAAATACAATTTATATACACTGCAAAAAAAAAAAAAAACAATGCAGCAACATATTAGTCATTTTTATTATTCTTAAATTTTTACAACTATTTTCTATCACATCAGTTCAATTCATTACATGTAGATTTTTTTCATTGTACTATGCATTTTGTCTTAAAATTGATCATATAGATAGATTTATAAAAAAAAAAAAAATTAAACAAATGGTTAAGTTGTGACAATCCTACTTTCCGAATTTAAACTAATGAAGATAATGCTATGACTTTTTTTTCAAAGTAGTGTTTAAAATTGATGATTTTAATTTTTTACTTTTTTAAAAATTGTATATGATATATACTATCTTTTATTTCTTCTAAGTTCTGTGTTTATTTTTTTATTTTTTTTTTAATTTCTAAATTAATATATTTTTATTTTGAAGTGGTTTTTAAAACAATTTGGTTAATGAATTTTTTTAAATTTTAACATAAATTTTTTTCTATTTTAAGTTATCGTTTAATAATTTGATTAGTAAATTAAAATTATAAACCTGTAATTTTTTTTATTTTTAAAATTTTATTACGTTTTCTATTTTTTTATATAATTTTTTAATTTTATATATTTTTTTGATAATTTGAGTTTTAAAATTATATATATGTTTGTTATTTATTATATACATAAATATTTAAAAAAATGATAATATTTTATGTGTAAAATTATTTTATTATTTAAATTATATAAATAAATTAAAAAAGTAATTTTTTTAAAATTAGAAAAAAATTAAAAAAGAAATAAAATTAGTAACAATAATGTTTATGATTTCATCAGAAATTGTGTATTTAAAAATTAATAGAAGTTGGCATTGAAGTGGTACCTCAAAAAGTACGATTTAGTTATCTTAGATGTACCAACAACTACAGTAATCAGAAGTTCATTCACTGATTCTTCTGAAGTTAATATTACATCTACACATAACTATATTCAGATAGAGTACATGTACTTGCTTTGTATAAATAAATAACTTTATAACTAAATTCCACTTAACAACACATACTAATAATGGATATTTAATTAAAGACAAAATAGTTCATAATTATTGACAGAATTAAGAATTTTTTTTTAATTTAATGAAAACCATGACCAATAAATATTGGTAATTGATCCATTGAATATATTTAATAATGATTATTCCAAAAGTCTTAGAATTATATCTCTCTTAAAAATGTGATAAGCTTTAATTATTCATTATCTCTTTGTGATAAGTTTTCCACTCATTCTCTGTATAAAGAACTTGTGAGGAAATAAAAGCAAGCAAGTGAGGAACTTTACCAAGTTAAAAAAATTTGGTGTCATTATTCTATTTGCTCTACTTTCTATTATTTGTTTCACGACAAGAAAATCATTAAATAAAAACTAATTTTAAAGACAAAAAATAATTAGTTAATATATTAACTAAATTAGATACCATTTTAGAGATTTTTTTTAATTTCTAAATTAATTTCTATTATTATTAAATGGTTTCTAAATTGGTATATAATTAACTACGAAAATTTTTGCTACCAATTTTAGAATCTAAATAATTGATAGTTAAAACTTTATAGTTAATTAGATATCAATTTAAAAACTATTTAGCAATAATAGAAACTAATTTAGAAATAGAAAATATTTTTAGTCTTTAAAATGGTCTCTAATTTGGTGACTATAGTAACTAATTATTTTTTTTATCTAAAATTAATTTTTATTTAATAATTTTTTGATCTCTAATTTGGTGACTATAGTAACTAATTATTTTTTTTATCTAAAATTAATTTTTATTTAATAATTTTTTGATAGTTTATGACGTAGATGGTTAATAATTAGAAAAAATAATTAATTCCAACAACGACTCAACTCGATAACAAAATAATTTCAACAAATTTCGATAACTTCTAGTAAATTTAACTAAGTAAATTTCCCCCTCAAGTGAATGCAATATATACTTTCGGACTTGCTCCTAAGTGCCTTAAAAACAAGGTTTAATCATTTTCGTCTACTAATTGAAGAAAAATAAATAAGAAATCGCCTTAAAATTTCAGAAAAAAGTTTAAAGAAAAAGAGTATACTTATAAAATAAATTAATGAATATTTAAAAATTCTAATTTGTATACTAAATATAACTTAAAATTTTAAATTTTATTCTTTTAAAATATATATATATATATATATATATTATAAATTATGATAATTTAGTACAAGGTTATAATTCAGTCATTATAATAAATGTTAGTGCGTCATAATTTGAATCTAAGTATTTAACGGTATTCAACCGTGACTTGTTATTATTATTATTACTATATATATATATATATTTATTTATTTATTGAATGGAATTATGAGATTCTTTCATATCTTTTATTTGATTTGAACACTTAGCATAGAAGATGGGAAACTAAGGTAAATTTGTTGATCACATTTGTTCTTTTGTGAAACTAATATTAAAAGTGTCTTCACTATTAAAGTAATGTTGAATTGCTTTAAGTTAGCATCTGACTTTAAGGTTAACTTCTTGAAAAGGTTAACTTCTTGAAAAGTAGGATTGGTGGGCTGGGAGAGAATAAGTTTGAGATCCAATGTTTTGCTGTGTTACTCAATTGTGACGTGATGAATACTCCTTTTAAGTATTTGGGGTTGTCATAAGAGAAGTTCATTTTGGGTCAACGTGATAGAAAGGATGAAAAGCATATTGTGTAGGTAGATAGGTAGATTCTTGTCACTCGCAGGGAGAGTTTGTTTGATTAAGTTTGTTCTTTCTTCCATTCCATTGTTTTACGTTTCTTTGTTTAAGTTGCCTTCTTCGGTGTAGAAGGAAATCGTGAAATTACAGAGGAATTTTCTGTGGGGTTGGGGGTGACTGTGATGAAGATTGTTCGGGTCTTTTGAAAAAAAGTTTGTGAGCCTCAGGAAGCTGGTGGTCTTGGTATTTTGGATCTACGATTATTCAATGTGTCTTTGTTGGGAAAATGGATTTGGCGTTTGGATTCCGACAAATGAGGGCTTTGGGAAGAGATTATTGAATCAAAATGGAATGGTTGGAGGAGTCTAAAAGAGAATAAGAGTTCTTACCATGAGTCTTTGTGGTGGAGAGATCTAAAGGGGATTTGGAGGATGGAGGAGTGGGGAAGGAATTTTGAGGGTTGCCTTGAGTGGATAATCGGTAATGGAAATAATATTTTTGTTTTGGGATGATGTGTGGTTGGGTTCTGAAGATTTGAAGAGTAGGTTTCCAAGATTGTTCTATTTAAGTATTAGCAATGAAGCTTGCTTGGATTCTTTTGAGGAGTGGGCCTCCGACTCTTGGAATTCGGTTATTAAGTGGAGAAGAGACTTGTTTGATTGGGAAAAGACTTTGGAATTTCAGTTTTTGCATAAGCATCAAGGCTCGCGTCTTGTCTTGGGTAAGGAAGTTAGCTGGGTGTGGAAGGAAGACGCGAATTCGGGGTACTTGGTCAGTTCGGCCTACAGTATTTTAAGGAAGTCTTGCTTTAATGAAAGTTCACCCTTGTTCAGAGATTTTTGGAAGATTAAAGTGTTACCTTTTACTCTCTTTATTGCTTGGAGGGTGTTGGGTAATTCTATTGCTTCTAAGGCTAATCTGGTTAGACATGGGGTTACAGTTGATTGCTCCTCCTGTTGTTTGTGTTGGGAAGAAGTTGAGACTACTCAACACTTGTTTTTTGAATGCATAATAGTTTGGTTAGTTTGGAGTCAGTGTTATGCTTGACTTGGGATGGCGTCAGTAGATCATTTTGATTCTGGTTCACATTTCTTACACTTTATCTTGTGCAATGTTCCAGGCTATGTAAACGCCGCTTGGGGAAGCATTTGGGTTGCAATCATTGGCGAGATTTGGAGGCACATGAATAATCACATTTTGAAGGACGTAGCGATTGATCATTCTAAAATATTTTCTTTGCTCAATTTAAGGCTTAGTCTTGAATCACTTCTTATTTTGCTTATGCTTGTTTTTTCTTTTTTGATTGATGTTTCGATCTGTTGACATGTTTGTTGTCGATTTAAAATCTCTCTTAGTTTTTGGTCGTGTATTGTTATGTTTAGGTGTTTTCGTTGATTTTGAGTTAGCTAGTTTTCGCAAGGTTATTGGGTCTTTCTTTTGAGTAGAGTAGTTGATATATATACGAGTTTGATCACCCCTTAACTGGTTCATATTTATTTATTTATTCTTTTTGTTGATAAAAAAAAGGGAAGGAAGATCATACATGATTAGGAATGCAATGTGATTTCAAGGTTAGTTTTATGTAATTTTGTATTATCTTTTTAGAAACCTTTTAATTCTAATATTTTGTATAATTGAAAATTGGAGGATAAATATTTATATATATATATATATATATTAAAAAATCTTTACAAATTATATACATACCTGATTTGAATTCAGTTATTTGAAGTGCTTAAGTTTTAATTCAATATCAATTTATTTGACTAATAAAGCAAAAATATATAACGAATTAATTATCAAATCAAGTGTGAAATTAATTGGATTTCTTATGGCCTAGAGGGTTAGATTTGGAGCTCTTGGATTTATTTTGGAAGAGAGGCTTTCTGCTTTGCACACTGTTTCAGTGAATGGTGTGGCTTGCTTGTGTAATAAGGATAATTCAATATCCCAACCTTCTTTTCTTTTCTTCTTTCTTTTCCTATATCAATCATTTTCATTTTTTAAAAGGAAAAAAAAAATGCAGTTTGACAAGACACTACAGGCCCAGTAAATTACAAATAGTCTTCTACCCATAAAAAAAGAAAAACCACAACATGCATACGTGTACGATTAACTTCCAGAATTCATGGCAGACACACTTATTGCATATTTTACACCACTAAGTATTTGGTTGCACTTGCATTAACGCATCTCACAAACACATCATCAACACTTCTTAAAGATAGAGAGAAAGTGATGTTTTGTATTTATATTTGACAAAAACTGAACAAAAAGGGAAAAAAAATATGAATAAGTCTCTACATTTTAGTCTTGTAGACAGTGGAGTAAGAAAAGAAAATGATTTAGCAGTTGAAAGATTCTTATTCCTCTGGCAATGGAGAAATGGTTCGTTCTCAAAGTGGATTTAAGTTCCCATCAATGAAAAATGGTGAATAATGATAGAAAAAAATAAGTGAAAAAGGGTAAAAAGAAAGATAAAGGTAGCAGGAAACCAAGGAGAAAAATATAATCGTGTCATTTCTCACGTCTAATTAAAAAAAGGGTGATTCTTATCAAAAGTACAGTTGAATGCGTGTCCCTTGGACACAATTAATTAAGTACATGGAAAAAGAGAGACACACTTGAAAACAAAATTGACATGATTGATTCAATTCACACTCCAAAGAATCTAAGTACAGCTAATTTAATCTATGTGATTACTTTTTTTGTGATTGTGGCTATAGTATGATGGATTATCAAGTAGAAGCTGTCATAGATACTCCACAATCTATCATTTTCCAATTTTTCTGTACAAAAAATGTTCATACTGCATGCACACTACAACTCTATTTGCTTTCACATTTTGCTTGCCTGAAAACAATAATATTTTAACAACTAGTTATACAAAATCAATCGTGTTGTGTTTAAATAGGTTGGATATGGAGGTATGCTAATGGCTAAAAAATTCTGTAAACTAACTTTTTTTTTTAAATTAATATTTAATTAGTTTATATTTGAGATTTAATTGATATTAGATATAGTTTGAAATATTTAAACTATCAATTTTGATAGTTATTAGATATTAATTTAGAAATTAATTTTTTATTAATAATAGAAATTATTTTAAATATTAATAATCTTTTTATTTATAAAATAATATTTAATTTAGTTCATAAAATATTTAATTATTTTTTATCTTTAAAAATTATTTTTATTTAATAATTATTTATACAAGTCTAATTTATTATTTTTGGTGAATTGCAAAAAAACATTAAAAAAACTATCTACATAAGTTGATTTTGAATTCAAAACACCATTATAACTGAACAATTAGTCGTTTTGATGTTGTTTAACTTTGTAGAAGTAATATTTTTAAATTATGTTAGTGTGCTCCCATAGTAACCAGGTGTTGAAGTAAAGGGCACATTTTTTTATTAGAATTGGAACATCCAATAAGTTCTCCTATTAATTTATTTTTTCTGATAAAAAAAATATATTTATTTTAAAAAACTTTTTTGTAATTATAATGTCTAAGATTTCAGATAATGCAGAATGATCTAAATTTGTTTATTTCCGTTTAATTTATTTTATTTATTGTTGATATAAAAAGGGAAAATTTTATACTATTTTAGATAAATTTGTCTAGGATGCTTCTTCTTTTTTGCAAAATGGGTTTAATTTATCCTTTAGAAATAGTTGTCCCAAAAACAACTATATAATAATATATATATAGTCTAATCAGTTGGTAGAAATAAGTGTTCTTAGTTACCCTTTTTAGATTTGATATATTTTGTTGTTATTTACGGGCATCATTAAAATCCACTCATAAAAAACTAAAGAGTGAGACAAAAATTAGAATTACCGATTCATTAAATTACCTGAATGCACGAGTTGAAGTATGTGTTAAAATAAGCACTTGTCTATTGCCATGAATCGCATTCCCTTAACTTTTTATTTTTTTGATGTTTCTATAACAGCGTGTGTGTTTTTTCTCTTTATTCCAACTCTATAGGAATTAATAGGAAGATTATATATTTTAAAATAAAAGTATAAAATAACATTTATTTACTAATCAATAATAAAAGTTATGGTAAATATATATATAATAATTTTAATTTTATTATCAACAATAAATAAATATAATAAAGGGAAATATTTAGGGATAATTTCTGAAAAGTCGGATTCCTATTAATTAAGTTGAGTATGTGCACCAACATTATGAATTTGGGTTGTTCGAAAATAAGATAGAAAAACGACAACCTATATGGCAACATCTATTTAAAGCAACAATCAAATCAGTGTAATAATAGCACACAAAAGAAAATCAACACCGAAAGAGAAGCATGTCGTTTTGATTAAAAATAAGATAAGAGACAAGCAATTTCACCCTCTCCTCGTAATCCAACTTCAATAGGAAAATAGTAGTCTCTTTCAAAACAAGAACGAAGAATAATGAACTTACCCTATATTTCTTTCAAACCAGAGATATGGAACGAAGAAAAAGCAAATAAAAAGCTAAAAAAAAAACCATTAAAATTGTGAAATAACGAAAATAAAACTCTGCTTAAACTTTCCATCCTCACATACCAAGAGAGTTTGATTTTTTACAGTTAAATAAAATGTTTCAAGTATTCTTTTTTATTTTTAAAATAATAAATATTTAAAATATATAATAATTAAATTTATAAAATAAAATAAATTTAATATTTTGTTAATATAAGTTTTATGTTAAATAAATAAAATAAAAATATTAATTAATAAATAAAATAAAAATATTAATTAATAAATAAAATAAAAATATTAATTAATAAATATAATAAAAATATTAATTAATAATAATAAAATAAAAATAATTAAATTTTCATGATTTATTTTAATATAATTTTATTTTAAAAATTTACTTTTTATTTATTAAGTTTTTATAATAACTTTTATTTTAATTTAAAATTTATTTTAAATTTAATTTTTAAAAATTTGTTAAATATACTATAAGTTTATATTATTTTTATATATATGTTTATAATTATTATATTAAATAAATATTATATTTTTATATTATTAAAAAGAAATTATAAATAAAATATCTATATTTATATTATAATAAAATAAAAATAATTAATTATATAATATAATATTAATAATTATTATTATTATTAAAATAAAAATAAAAATATATATAAATAATTAAAAATTATTAATAATAAATCTATAAAATAATCATAATAAGTTAATTAAAATAATTATAAATAATAAAAAAATAATTTCAATTATATATGTCACATCACTTACAAATTTTTATAAATTTTTCTTCAGTTTGCAATTATTTAACTTAATCTAAACAACTTAAACTTTATCACATTTTTCTCCCAAATCCTCTCCTTAATCTACACAAAACAGTTGAGTTTTTCGTTTTCAAAATTTTAAAGCATAAAACATTTTATGATTTTTTTTATTGTTTTCCTAAACTAAGAAAAATTAATTGTGAATATATTTTTTAGTTTAAAAAAATAATTAATATATTTGGTAATGACTTTAATGGCATCGTCGTTACTATTAGTCGGTTAAGCAATGTTAATTCATAACTAATTTTAAAATTGATTTTTAATTAGAATAGTTTACAGCGCTTAAGGTAACTAATGTGTTTTCATTTTAAAATTCATTTAATTTAATTTGGTTAAATTGTCATTAAATAAAATTTAATTTTAATATTAATTTAATTAGTGATAGTAATTTAAAAAGAATTTGCGTACAATGTTCAATCTTCAATAAAATGAAATACAAGTAAAAGAATAAAAAAACTGTAGTGGATGAAGAAGATGAGTAGAAGAGTGTGGATAAAAGAGATAAGTGCAGATGAATGACAATGAAGAATGTGAGTGTGAATGTATGAAGGAGATGAGTATGAGGAGATTTATAATCAAAGTGAGAGAGAAAAATCATGGATACAAGATTTGTCATCCTTAAATTTTAATCATTAGATTAAAAATAATTTATCTTTTCTATTTATTGTCAGGAAGGCGCAACATTCCTAACATATAAATTAATATCAACAAATATAATGACAACTTAAAGAAATACTAAAGATATATTCTACCAGTGTCGATTTTAAATTAATAATAAGATAAACAAAATTTGTAGGTGTCCACACTAACTTAAATAAATATAATTATAAAAAATAAATAAGACTAGTATTAATTAAACCAATGATAATCTTATTTATTTTAACATTTATGATAGTTAGTGTTGTCTAATATTAACATAAATATTATTAAAAAGTTAAAAAATAGTTAGTGTTCTCTCATAATTGACTAAATCAACTTTATTAGCATCTAACGTTAAGTGAATTTTATTAATCCAATAACAACACAAATATTTATTTATTAAAAAAATTAGAATAATTAGAATTGACTTAGAGTTAAAAATAATTTTATATTTCTAAAATTTAACTTCTTCTTTTTTTTGCGTTGTTTAGAGAGTTCTAAACCAACTCTAATAGAGTCTTAATTTAATAGCTATTAATATTTTGTTGCTTAGAGTCGTCTAAATCAACTCTAATAGAGTCTTAATTTAGTAGTTATTAATATTTGAAAGTTAATTTAATGTTTTCTGGTAGTTTTACTTTTAAAAAAAATAGCTTTCGAAATTTATCATAATTTAAGTTTTTTAAACTTACAACTAAAATCATTCACATCATGCGTGAGTTAAGGTTTTTGAATATGGTGAAAGCCAAGGTGACAAGTTTTTGAATTTTTTTTTGAGTTGGTATTGGTATTTAATATTAGAAAATTTTCGATATGTTGTGTGGGTCAAAATGTTGTTGCTTGTAGATAAATGGAAATATGAGTAATATAATGATTCATTTCATTCATATGGACAATAACCCTTATATTCTTCATCCAAATATACTTAGGATTATATACTTGTGCTTAGATTTCATTTGCTATTAATGATCACAATGGCTATGACTTAAGCGGAGTCTTAAAGAATGGGATCAGGTAGAAAGACTTGATGCTTTTCGTTGTCATTCTCAAGTGATTCCCTAATTATGAAGGGGTTGGTTACATAAAAAGTGTGCTATAATTTCATAGAGTATCAGAAATTTTGTTACATTTAAATGCTACAAGTTGTTGGTGTGGTGGTATGGTGCAAAAATGACGTATATGTCGGGTGTTGCTGGGTTAAAAACTGTGCATGGTGTGTAGTTGAGACATGTGGTGTGTCGAATAGTGTGAGTTGATGGATTTTGTTTGCAGAGCTTAATTGGTTATGAGGCCTTTGAAGCTGTTCTTGAGGTGTATTTGGCTGTAACCTGTGTTCTGGACAGATACATAACAGTGGATATAACGTGTAAGTAAGCTGTGCAATGAATGTCCTTACAGAAGAATTGTGGCTCATATGGTCTGTGATAATGCTGTCAACAGAAGAAAAGATCACGGGTGCCCTTTATCAGGTGTTATGGGGCTATCATTCTGTCAGTTGGTTGCGATAACATGGCCAGAGTTTGGTGTCAATGCCCATTTTCAATCAATGATCTGTTCCAAACTATTTTCTTCAGATGTGCGGTGCTCATTTCTCACCCTTAATGTGTTTTCTATATTCACTTTCTTTTCAGTTTCAGTGCTTCTTCAACTTTCAACTACTCACACACTCTTCAATCTCACTCTGCTTGGTTAGGTGAATAGTTATTCTCAATGTTTTCTATTTAGATTATTAGTTCACAGTTATCTATTCTCACCACCAACAATCACACTCAACAAGGAAGAACTCAGAAAGGGTAGGTAAGGTAAAAAAGGGGAAACAGTGACTTAATCAACTATAGGTAAGAACCGTTTGAATTAAATTCTAAATTTAGACTGCATTTCAACTATGGTGGAAAAACATTCCATATGACAGTTTTTTATGAAAGGGATATTATTTTAATGAGTTCAATTTAATATCTATATTCATTTATAAATTTAATAAAATTTATTAAAAATAATATTTGTACACTATTTTTATCTTTGATGTATAAATTGTATAATTTGAATAAAAAATAACTTTGGAAGTAGGGATGGTAATGTGTGGCGAATCATACCTGGTCCATAGTCCGTTACTAAAAAGCGTGGGACGAGCTCACTAATCTAATTCGTTGATCCACTTAGGTCCGTCTCACATAACCTGCAGTCCGCACGGACCAACAGTGAGGTAGGACGAGTTGATCCGCTGACCCGTGTAAGTAAATAAAAAATAATTATTTTATTTTTTAAAAAAAAAAATCATACATCACTCACCCATTATTACAATGTAACCTTTATTATATTTTATTTTCAAAATATTGAATTTAATGTACTAAAAAAATAATGTTTTATTTCAATAATCTAAATAAGTTAATATTAAGAGTCACATTAAATTTAATTTTAAGTAAAATCTTATATTTAAATTTTGTTAATAAAAAATTATACGAAGAAGAGATCTCAATAAGATATTTGATGAAAAATTAGTCATCTTCATTAAAATATTTTGTAGCAAAATTTTGATAAGATACTCGGATACAATTACATACGTACAGAGGAAAAATATATGCAAAACAAAACTTTAATTGTCTTTAATCAAGTCTTCTAACAATCCAATTTTATTTTCTTAAAAAAAAAATTCTTACACAAACTATCTCTCATGAAGGACAGACCAGTGAAATCAATCGCATTTCTTGTCCAGTATAGGCTAACCCGACCCACATTGCCTCTCCTAACGGGAAGAGAGTGGATAAATAATTTTATATCTACTATTATTATTTTAATGTTGCATACTTAATATAGTTATGTGATTAAAATCATACAATTTTAAGATATAACTAAAATAAAAATAATAACATGAGGTATTATACAGAAATATTATATATAAATAAAAATAATGCTCTATTTAATATTGAAGTTGGGGTGAAGGTCTAGGTAAAAATATGAAACTATAATGTCTTTCTTGTACAAAGATAGAGAGAGGCTATACAAGTGAGTGGGTCCACCGCGAAAATAATAGAAGTAGAGAAGAGTGAAATTCTACGGGGTAATCTTAAAGTGCATGATTATTTGCTAATAAATTAATATTTTAATTATTTGTTTTTTAAAATTTAAAATATTATTATAATGGGTTGTTAAATAAATAGATTTACTTTTTCAGTGTCAAAGTATCACTTTTTATTCTTAAAATATTTCAAAAACATGTTACATATATGATTACATTATATAATAATCCAAGAATTCCCAATTTGGTTAATTCTTTTTCACACAGACACCCAAAACTTCTACCACAAATTCTGCTCGAATAAGAAATTAATGAGTAATTTTATAAACCTCGAAGAAAAGCTGAAAGGGACCCCAAACGCCATAATCAGATTTGCCTTTTGAAAATATGAAATACAAAATATTCGTTGAGTAATAATTTCATGGAATACTTCAGGAAAAAAATCAATTCGACAAGACTTTTCCATTAAAAATAAGATATAACTAAGAATTGTTTTTACATAAAGGAACATTTGTTAAAAGTTTCGTCAATATATAATATAGTGTACATTTGTAAATAGAAATAAAGTAATATTATTGTAATTATTATAATTTCATTGTATATTGGTTAAACTTATAATCTATATATAAGGATCTATTGGTATCAATAGTAAGCGAATTGATATAATGGACTTATCTCTATATCAGTTAAACTTAACTTAAGTGTAAAATATTAAATCAATAGTAAGAAAATTAATATAATAAACTTATAACTTATATAAAAAAAACTATTAAATTAATAGTAAGAGGATTAATATAATAGACTCATTTCTATATCGATTAATATAAAAGATCTATTAAATCTAGGAAAATTAACATAATAGACTCATTTCAATATGGATTATATGCTTAAATAATATAGCAAAGTTTTTTTTTTTTATCAGCAGCATAATATAGCAAAGATACAAATTTTATATAAGTTATTGAATTGCATTATTGTAATCATAGTCCTATTTTATTAAAACGCAAATTAAAGTAGAATATATGATTTTTTTATAACTTTTAAATTAAAGTATTATATAACACATTTTGTTATAAAAAAATATATTATTTGAACAATATCTTTTTTACTCCATTTTTTTCACAAATACTTAAAAAAAAATCAATTTCTCTTTGTTGGAATATTACTTAAACAAAGAGATGTTGTTTGAGAGAAATTTTCTCATAGTTTACTCATAATATTTAAGAATTAAATCATTTTTTTAAATGAATTCTCACTTAAACGATAACAACTCGATTGAATAGAAATATTAGATTAGTAAAATTATCTTGGATATTTCCTCACTTGAGTGAGAATCTCTTAAAACCCACAAATTTTCTTTGGTCATTCCTTGTTTAAGAAAAAATCCTTCATTTAAGCAAGGAATGCAATGCTCAATTACCTCAACTCATCAATTAGTCAAGTTAGGCAAGCCTCTAACACATGTTTAGATGAAAATAATTAGATGCAAAATAATCATAAACCTAAAATCCTCCTAATCAAATGCAAAGAAATACTTCTCTGCACAGTTGTACATATACATTGAAAATGTTGTTGCAAAACCAAGGTCAGTAGAGAGAATTAACTGAATCATGCATATTTGATGTGTAATTATTTGAATTGCATGCAGCAATAGGAAAATTGCAATTGGAGATGTGGTACGACAACATACTGGCATCATTTTGGAGCTTCTTAAAACCTAGCATGTCGCCATGGATAGTAGCAAACAACAACATTACCTTTCAACCGAATAAACTCATTCTTTTGAGGAAAAGGTTAATACTATAGAAGTAATCATCTTTGAGTTGTGTGATGTATATTTGTTTTACCTCACCCAATTAGCACAACAAGTTTACATATAGTATTAGATTAAAGTACTAGTCAAAATATGAGAAGCCTGATTTGGGTACCATATTCCTAACCCATGCTCACATCTTAATTTGAGCCTCACAAAACATGTGTTCTGCATTTGCAATACTATTTTGGAAAACAATTTCATTTTTGTGTTTCCATACATTCCATACCAATGTAACCCACATACCTTTCCAAAAAGTTTCCATTAAAGTTTAGTTGTGAAGTAGCAAACTGCAAAAAATGTTCCCTAGGTTGATTATGACACACAATATTGATTCCTAATCATTTATCGCACATGTGACACTTGCATAGCTACCTTACACTCAAAAAATAGATAACTAATTATTTCTTGCAAAGAGGAACACATTGGACAAAATGTATCATTAAAACCAATACTTTTACGTCTCAAATTGTCCTTGGTTGTTATCCTTCTTAAAAGGACTCTCCAGAAAAAGTATCTTACAATAGATACAGTTGTCATGCGCCATAATTTGGACATTATTTCATGATTCACCTATCGATTCACTTGTGTTATTACGTCATAGGCTGATTGTACCAAATATTTCTCGTTCTGACCAGGTTTCCAAATCCATATGTCTCCCAATTGAAGCCTACTTTGAATCCTCTGTAATTCATCCATTAATGTATAGAATATAGGTTTCTCCCACTCGAACCACTTCCTTCTCCACACTATGTGCCACTTCCAAATTTTATTATCCCAGGTTCCTGCTTCGGACACTAATATAGATTTGTTTACAACATTGACACATATTATGGGCATCTTTACCTTAAACGCTATCCCACATACTGTCATCCTAGAATTTATTTTTTCTCATTTCTCACTTTCCCAAGTATGTTGTCGAAGAACCAATTGTTGCTTTGACTGTTGTTTGTCTTTAATATCCTTCCACCATCTAGATTATTTTGGAAATTTTCTTTAAACCATGTTCCTCTAGTCACCATATCTAGACTTGATTGTTTCTTTCCACTACCCTTGAGAATTTGAGCATAATTTCCAAATCCACTTGGCCAATAGTGCAATGTTAAAGGCTTTAAGATCTTTTACCTCAAGCCCCCAACTCTTCTTTCATACATATATCCTCCCATTTTAGCCATGATATTTTTCTATTCTTACTTTCCCATCCCCATAGGAAGTTTAATTGTATACTTTTAATATGCCTTTCAACCTCAGTTGACATCTTATAAAATGATATAAAATAAAAATACATTGATGTAAGTACAACTTTAATCAAACACATCCTCCCAAAGAGTGAAAGGTGTTTTCCTTTATACAAACTGCTTGCTATCTCCTAAGTTTTGTGATGATTGGCTCTTCAAAAGATATATGTTTATGGTTTCCTCCTACCCATAACCCCAAATGTGATAAACATGGTTCTACAACTCAAAATTATCGAATACATCTCTAGTTGATTTTTGTTGTAACCCTACCCCTCCATCTTAGTCTCTTGGAAGTTCACCTTTAAACCTTATGCTAACTTAAAACATCTAAGAATGCTTTAAATAGTTATGATGTTGTCAGGTCCAGCCTCACACAAGTGTATAGTATTATTTGCAAATTGTAGAAAACCCACCATAACTCCATTCTTTCCCACCTTAGTCCCCTTTAACATATTCGTGGTGTGGGCTTGTCTAACTATTCCAGTCAGCCCTTGTGTTGCTATTACAAATAAAAATGGTGCTAGTGGGTGCCCTTGTCTTAAATCTTTTTTGGGGGGAAATTCATTTGTGGGGATTATATTCACTAAAATAGTTATGATCCTGAACTTAAGCATGCTCTGATCGAAATAATCCGTAAACTACAAAATCCAAGTCTATGCAACACGTATTCTAAATAATCACATCTCACTGAATCATATGTTTTCAAAGTCGACCTTTACTACAACACCTTGTTTGTTATTTTGTTTGATCTCATCTATTGTCTCATTTGCACTTAGCACACTATCTAAAGTCCCCCTACCTTAAAAAAATTGATTATGATTCGTCAATGACTTTTGATGAAACCTTTTTAAGCCTATTTGCTAAAGTTGTGTACATAATCTTATAAAAAACATCATATAAGTAATATAAGTCTAAAGTTGTGTAAATCTTGTGAGTTATCTATCTTTGAAATAAGAGTTATAAAGGATGACATCCTTTGAAAATTCTCCTTTATGCTGAAACTCCTTTATTGCATGTATGTAATCTTCTTTAATCCTAATCCACTCCACTTTTTTTTTATATAAAATTAAAGTTAAAGTCTACTTTTATCATTGTCACAATTCCACACAACCTCTCTTATCTCATTTTCTCTAAATTCAGCAATCAACTCTTTATTACCTTCCTGTGTAATTTTTTGAAAATCTACCACATCTAACTTGTTCCTCCTTCTACATGTTTTCAAAGAGCTTTTTTACTTCTTTCTTTATTGTTCTAAGGTCCTCACCAACTACCTTCCACTATGAGATCATTTAAAACATTAATATTCCTTCTTCATTTAATTTTGGATTGATAAAAATTTTAATTTTTTTTCTCAATTATTACCATTGTACTCTGGCCTTTTGTTCGTTAATGGCTTCAATATTAAGATTCATAAGTTGTAATTCTGCCATAATATTTTCCCTTTGCTTATTCCCTTGAGGACTCAATCCATTCACATTATCTTTCTCATCTAATTCATTAATCTTGTGAATCCATCTTTGTTTATGGCTTTGCATATTATATTGTTTTAATATTACGCATTTAATTGCTACTACGACTTACCTTTCTTTCGATTTTATTTTTTTCCTTTTTTTAATTATTTGCCACATTACTTGGATGAAGAATAATTGTGTATTAAATCAACAAGGAAATAACACTTACATCAAATCAACCCTTCTTACAACTATATACATTGCATTCCATAGGATTAGATACCAAATCCACAAAGGATAAGGACTCTCCATTCTTACGTCAATTCAAATCCTGATACATTCCACTTAGCATTCCATAGGATTAGACTCTCAAACCACTAAGAATAATTACACTCCATCTAATCTTGCACTAATCCTTGTTTAGGATCGTAATTATCTATTAAAAATATGATAATTATTTCTTAAAAATTCTGTTTTTGTGTAATAACCGCCTAATGCTAATGCTTTTCAGCAGTTTGGATTTATCTAGTAAATTGTGTTTATTATTCTCAAATTCACTGAGATATGTAATATTTCTAAGACTCCACACGACCAAAATTCACCACGTACGGAAATGGAAATAAAGGAATAGAATTTGCAATATAATCCAAATTCTAATATTATGAAAATTAATTAAAAATTCAACCCATATTTAAATATTTTTTACATTTTTTTTATTTTACACTTATTTATTATTTTAAAACTAAAAAAAATATAATTGCAAATTTGTTAAAATAGAAGGATTCTCAACTAGTTTTAAGTGTTAGATAAGGAAATTCAAACTCAGAGTTCGACTCTCCAAAAATTGAATTCTAGTTATATTCAAAATCGTGTATTGGGTGACGTGTGCCATCTGAAAATAAACACAAATAGTGGCAGGACAAAAAATTTCCTTAAATTTAACTATTAACGACATTTTTTTAATAAATATATATTAACTATTAGATTTAACATTAAACTAGTAACATCAAAATGCGCGAGCTCTAAACATTTGCAAAATAATCTTTCAACATTTTTTTATATATATAATATTTTTTATTTCAAAATATAAATATATATATAGAGAGAGAGAGAGAGAGAATATTTTTATTCCAAAAAGCCTTGTCTTAAATTAAAAGCTCACACAAATAAATAAACATAGGATAAAGCAAAAGGTTCAAAGTGGGACAATGAGCATCAATTAACTTTTTAATTGTGAGAAATTTGTAAACTTGTTTTTTTTTAAATTTAATTATTAAATAACTAAAAGATGCATCGATTTTTTGTCGTTAATAAAATCAAAAGCATTATTTTACTAATTAAGTTTGTCGCCTAATTAAGATTATTCGATCCATTCCCACAAAATGTGAAAACATTGAGTATACCTTAAATAGTTGTTTAAAAGAGTTAACCAATTTAAGCTTTTAAAATTAAAAACAGGAGTACCATATTTTCTTAAAATCATTTATTAAGTTTCTTTCGCAAAACTTATCTAAGGAATTCTTTCAAACTTTATTTTCACTTAAATTTTTGGTATAAATTATTGAAAACAATCTCAGTTTAAATTTTTTTACAGTATAATAATAACTTTTGGTTTTCTACTTATGAATTTGCTACACAATGGGGATCTTGTTTCTCTTTTAACAAGGTCACAACAAGATAGTGTTTCTATCATCTTACAAGATAGTACACGAAAATAAGAAAAATAATTTTTAATTTTATACTAATATTATTTGTAACAGATTATTTTTAAACGAAACATACAAAGAGTAATTATGAACGCAAACTTCTAATGTGTCAGAAATGGCACCCAGTTTTGAACGACTATGTTTTAAATTTTTTACACAGTAAGAGGGGTCATGCATGCAATTCGAAACCACAAATTAAAAAAAAAAATCATAATCGATTTGCAATAGTTCAAATTAAACATTAAAGAGTATTAGAATTAAATGCTTATTTTATCAATTAATACAAAAATAAATGTCCCTCACATCTATGAAATAATATCCTGAACATGAAAATTTTCAACTTTTGAATTGTTAGGGACACAATCATGTTTGCATGGAATGTGGCTTTATCTTTGCTTTCTTTCCTGCAAGAAAACAATCTTGTGTTTGGGTTTCGTGATGATCGCAACTACGTAAATTATATTACCGTTAACCATATTTCATAAATTATATTTATCACCAATTATAGTTTATAGATCAAAATTATTTTTCATATTACATTATTGAAATACTAATCGATAAAGATTTATCTAACATGTTTAATTCAGTTTCAATAATTACAAAGTGTGGTGATGAAATTATATTATTTATGTATGACCAATTAACGAAATATCAACCATTTATCTTGATTTTTTTTTATCTAGTTAGTTATCCATTTTTTTAGGATTGTAAGACTGGAGAGTAGGTTATGTTAGGTTAAAGTGTTCGTTTTAATTTTATTAATTATTTGTTGATAGAAAAATACAATCAACAAAATATTAACTATTCCATAAAATATAAGTGGTTGTTTTATGTTTTATTTATGGTGTTGTTTGATATTTGTTTGCTTATTCAACTTTGCACAAGTTGTTATTGTGTTTGTGTATCATAAATCGTAATAATGAATATGATATTTGTCAATGTTTCACTAGTTGTAATCATACTCAAAAGATAAGTTAATGATAAAATGATTATTAAGATTAAATGATACTGACCACCAACATTAGATTTTGTTAACATTGTTCAATTATTATGATAAGTGGTAATCTCAATATTCATACTAAGTGACTCACTACAATATCGTATATTGTAAAAAAAAAAAAAAATAACCATTATTATTTTAGATATATTTTGTATCACTCATTCAACATATAGCACATAACGAGCTTAATCACACATAAATATAAATATGGTCAGTTCCTACCTACTATCATCAATCCAATCAACTCAGCCAACACTTTAAGCAATGCACATGACTTCTACAACATCATCTTATAATTCTTATTCTTTTATTTTACCCATTATTACTTTCCTAATTAACCAAGAGAAGTTTAGTTATCATCATCTTTATATGTATATGAAAATGGTAATATAAATATTATTAATCTAATAATCGATTCTGAACTACTCTAAAATCTCCCTTTTTTCTTCCAATTCTCAGGTAATTCTCAGGTTCAGTTGCCACTTATCTCCTAACCTAACTTGAAAATAGCATAAAAATATAATTCAAATTCGAAATAAATGAAGATAGATATAGAACTAAGGTACGTTTAAAAGAGTATTTACATTATTTATATTTATGAATATAGCTTATCACTTTTATTATTATTTAAATAAGTTTTATCATCATTTATGACTGTACATTTAATTAAGTGTTTACTAAATTTAAATGTGAATTTTAAACAAAAAGAATCGTCGCTGATGTAAAACCTTACAACGACAATATCCACAAATCAAGCCAATGCTTTAATTCTCTGGAACACAATGTGTGAAGTCCTTATAGAATAAACGAAATAAAGTAAGTTTGGTTTTGAGAAAAATGTATAAAAAAAGTAGAAATAAAGAGTAAATAAGTTGAAAATAAGAAGTAAATAAAAATAAAAATAAATATGTAATTGTTTAGTAAAAATTTTTTTTTTAAAAGTAGAGAAAAAAATATTTCATAAGATATATAGTTTGATTGATTTGATAAAAAAATAAAGATAAAAAGTAAAATGTATTTAGTTTTTTAAAATGAATTATGATTCTCGTCTCCATAAACCAAATCAACCAAATTAATTTTCCTCTTCTCCCTCTTATGAACCAAAGAAACCCTAAAGCGTTTCCCCTTCATGAAAAAAAGACCAAATGGAAAGTATGAAATGGAACTGAAGTACATTCTATTTATAGGTAGAAAAGCAGCACATGTGCCATATATCTAGTTAAGCAAACAATTTCATGTATTCTGAGGAGCAACTAATCTAGATTTTCCTGCACACAAGTATCAAAATGACTGACAATGCAACACAAACATAAATACATCACACAAAAAGTTAAAAACTAATCATGCCCTCTGATATGATGGCCATTAGCCAATCTGATATGATAGCCATTAACCACTAACCACTAGCCAGTAGGAGATTTTATTGACTCAAGAATAAATTGAAGATTGAAACATAGAATACAAGGGAACAGGAAAGGAGGAGAGGGAAATAATGTTACCCCAAATATCCATGAAGTAAAAGCATTCAATGATTCGAGATAGTACAAAGAGTTCCATCATGGTACAGACATACCTGCTCAGCTTACAGGAAGTTATTTTGCAGTACATATGCCAGAAGGGTAGTGAAAGGACCCCAGCTTCATCATTACTGTAAATTAAACCTCAAAATTGCTCAAGATCAGGGATTATAGTACATTACCACTCACCAGATAGGACACAGGCCATTGCCAAATTATCTTCCTCATTATTATAACTCAAAACGTGGTTCAGCTGCAATATTTAAGTTAATTTATAATTTCCATGTTTAAGTTTAGCATCTATTCCCAAATTATAACAGAGAATGGAAGCAATTTGAAAAGGGGTTTAATTACTTAGTCATTGATAATCCAATTTATGTTGTAACTAGTTAAACCTGTTGGCTTCACCTCTCTATATCCGAGCTGGTGTATAGCATCAATGTGAGTGAATGAAAAATCCTTCAGAATAACCTGGTAGTTTTAGTCGTTTATGGCTGCTGCAGCATCATCAAGATTCCCATATCGAAGGGCAAATTTATTTGGGAGCAATTAGGGACCACCCCAAACAAAATCCCTTGAAGCTTGTGAATCTTGATGATGCTCCATCAGCAATCAGCGACTGTTTTCTTCAACTTTGTGATTATCATCATGAGTGTAGTAGCACCCATGCAAAATAGAAGGAAAAGGCAAAAACAAAAACAAAAGGAGGAAGCAGCCCTAACCCTAGTCCTATACCTCTAAATCCAATCCAACGAAGCCAGAAACAAATGAATAAGAAACAATAGGCCCAACCCCATCCGTGGCCTATACCTAGAACAATCACTTGGCAGTGATTTGGCCATGGTATCACTTACAAGTCCCTATATAAGAAAGAAACAAGCCTATCAGCAAAGTACTATGAATCTATGAGCAGCAAATAAATATGTTGAAAGGGAAAAAGAAAGAAAGACTAGGAGAACAAGGAAGAAGGTGAGAGTAAATGAGAAGAAAGAAGGGAGAAGGGGTAGGATCTTAAGAGAAAGAAATAGGGAAGTGAGATACATTGTGAGAGTGAAGATGGTTGTAGTATATATAGATAGAGTGATAGTATTAGCACAAGGGAATTAAGGTAGTATGTGTTGTGGGGGCGCTTATAAGTAATAAATGAGGGAAGAGATTGGTGGGTGTTTGAGATCTGTCAGTGAGAGTGAGTGAGAGAGAGAGAGAGAGAGAGAACAGTTATCCATCATAATCCTAGGTACCAAATGAACCGAAAACTTAAAAACTCTCTGACCGGGTCCTCCTTCCACAGAAGGAAACAGAATAATAGCTGAGATTTGGAAAACGAAACATACCCTTTTAGAGGATTGGGGAGTGGCGTTTAGGATTGGAGCATGTATATATCTATGGTGTGCGATTGCGTCCTCAATAAGGCTTTTCAGGTTGGGGCCGGAATTGACAGCCTCTGCCTGCACTCTTCATCCTCCTCTCACCTTTACCCTTATTATCTGTGTTAGTGTTTCAACCCTTTCACCTAGGGTTTCAACTTCTAACTTCATTGCTTTGCTTGATTCATCCCATTTCAGATACACCCCCCACTTACCAATGTCACTCCTTCCAACTTGTTCACTCCCTCATCATCCCATCACAACCTTTGGCTCACCCTTCAACAATCTTGTCCACTTTAGATTCTTCTTTCTCGAATACTATATTCAATTGGGTTACCCTCTCTATGTGCCAGCTCCTTAATTAACACTTTGGTGCCTGTTTAATCATATTAAAGTGGATTAATGGGGTCTGGTTTTTTTCTTCTTTTCTATTTGCAATCTAATTATTTCTCATGGGCCGAGTCATCACAACAAAACCTTTAGCTTAATGCACCATTTGCATTAATTCTTGTGTTTCTTTGCTACGGTTTTCTTTGTATCGATTGGAAAAGTCTCTTTCTCTAACTCACTCGTATTTTTTCAATTCTTTGATTGTCGGATCTCAGATTTATCAACTAAGTATTCGATGATATTCAATTAAGTTAATATTTGATATTAATTTATTTATAAAATTTTGTGTGATAGTGGATTTAGATTAATTATATTTTCAAAATTAATTTTTAGATTAGTATGATATTTAATTCAAATTTTCTATAAATCTTATGTTCAAATAATCTATTAGTCTCTCGTGTGTTTGAGATGTAGTTGGTTATACCTAACACATCTCGAGTACTGTATAGAGTACATCCTCTTTTATTTTTTGCTTTCTTTCTTACAAAAATTAGAGCTTTATTTATGTAGATATGAGTATTTTAGACAAGGGTGAAATATTAATTCCATATTGATACATAGGAAGTAAAACGAAAAGAAGTTTAATATAAAAAAAAGGAGAGAAAATGTGTTGTCACATATCACCTGTCACATTGTATCGTATCAATAAAAAATTGGCATAAAAATTAGAAAATATATATTTTTATTTTATAGATAATCATTTTAAAAAAATGCATTTACTTGTTTCTTTGAATAAAATAGGTTGACTACGTAAAGGTTAATAATAGAGACTAAATAACCAATTTTTTAATATTGACAAGAGATGGAACAAACTTTCTTGTAGAGATAAAAAGTTATGTTGCGACTCAATTATTTATATTATATATTTATTAGGATAAACACATGCAAAAGAACGCGTTTCCGTATTTTTTAAAAAAATATTAAAGATAAATATATTTACAAGTGAAAATTAATTTGTTATTTTTTAGTTGAGAATCATGCAATTATCATTACATGGAAATTATACACTTATGTATTTTATTACATCATAAAATTATTTCAGTTTAGGAAAAATAATATTGGTAACACTAGAAACAATTTAAAAAATATATCTCTCTCTATTATATAAAAGTATATATAATCAGTTTTTTTTTGTAAAAGTATATGTTATTGTAATCTAATTGATTATGATATATATAGTGTTGTTATCATAGTTGTTGGGAAAATGAAGAATATTTATCAGATGGGCAAAGACATAGTTGAATTGGAACTTAGAGTAAAGAAGAAATTTGATCGAAAAGGAGTGTGAATAGTCACCACTTTGTAGAGAGTTGGTTGATGTTAAGCCACAAAAAGACTGTCAAAATAAGATAGTTTGGTTAGTTCGGGAGGATGAAGTGTTCTCAGTAAAGTCGGCTTACGATGTTTTACAATCAAGTACCTTGTTCGTACCTTGTCTTGCATTGAAAATTCTATGGGATATAAAAGTGATTCCTAATGTCTTTTCTTTATCATGGAGAATCCTTAGAGGTAAGGTCTCGATGAGAGTTCTAGAAGAGGAGTCATCCTTCCCTCCTTGACGTGTCCTCTTTGCAATCAGACTGAGGAAACGACCCACCACCTCTTTGCAGAGTGTAAGATAGCATTTCAGGTTTGGTCGTTGGTGTCCAGATGAGTGGAGATACAGGTAGCTTATCATAATTATTTGAAACACCACTTGGTACGATTCTACTTGTTCCAGTTTAACCCAAAAAAGAAATAGAGTGTGGAAAGGCGTTTGGGTAGCCGTATTGTGGAGTATTTAGAATCATAAGAATGAGGTTGCTTTTAAAGAGGGTAGGGTGGATGCAGATGAAATCTTTAGTATAGCCCAGTTACAAGCATAGTCATGGATGAAGAAAAAAATTAACTACTTTTGTTTTTCCTACTCCGAATGGATTCTTTATCCAACGAATTTTTATTTTCTCTTAATTAGTCTTGGCTCGACTATGTGGCTATTAATGAGGGGAGTGGTTAGTTAGGAGGTGTTTTATCATGGTAGTCATTGCCTACACTGGTACAAAAAAACTAAAAAAAAATGACTAAGAATAACGACATTTAAAAAAAAACATCTTAAAAAAAAGTGCAATGACATTTCTATAATTATTTTGAATTTATGATGAGAAATAACGACTGTTATCATTATTACTGTAGTTAAAAATAAAGTTAAACACAATTAACAACAATTAATACACTGAAGTGTCGTTAATAATAGAATTTGAGATAACAACGATTACTCTAATGAATTGTCATTATAAAACTAAATATAATTAAAAACCCTTAAAATCCATGCTCGCACTCACTTTTTTTCTCCCTTGCGCTCACTCTCTTCTCTCTTCTGCATCGCTCGCAACTCCATAATCGTCGCTATTAAGCTCTCCATTGTTGCCGACACCGTTCCTTGAGCTCTCATCTCTCCACACAAAACCTCTGATCCACCCTCACACCCTTGCATCGCCGTCAAACGGCTTCTCTTCTTCGTGGACAAGCAAACAGTTGCCTCCAACTCCGCAATCATCCTTCACCTCCGCACGCGGACAACACCTTCTTCCGCATACTGCCCAGCACCTCTACTACACAATTATAAAAATATATTTTTTCTAATAATTATATTGCTCTAAAGAGAATGCTTTCAAATCATTATTCAGATACGAAAAGATCACTTTACCTTTTGTTTTTTAAATAACATCACACGGGTGAGAACCCTGTGGATTGAGTAAGTAACTAGGTCGTGAAATCAAAAATAATTTTGGATTTATCATGAAAAAGTATTCAATAAAATACAGCTACTGTCAAAATCAGTCACCATCAAACGTGTCTCCACAAGAACTAGCCGTTACTATCACTCATTTATCATCATAATTAGAATTTTTTTCTACCATAACATATATTCTTCTCATCTATCATCATAATTAGATATTTTTTCTACCATAACATGGATTTTTTTTTTTCATTTATATGGTATACAATTTTTTATTTAGGTTTGGTTGTTGAAAATTCGAATTCTGATCTTAGATTAACTGATCCGACACCAAAAAATCAGTAGGAATTTTGTTTTTGGAGAACTGAAATTTGAACTGGTTTTTTAAATTTTTTTCGTTCTGATTTATTAAATAATATGAAGGGGGATATTTTGAAAAAAATTATAGAAATATATCGATCATCACAACACTAAAGTATTTATATTTTACTAATTGTTTATCTGTTTAATTTTAATTTTATTTATTTTTATCTAATTACGTGTATTATTTTTATAATTAATTCTTCAAATATTTTCTTATTTATTATACTTTACTTCTTTGAAAAAAATTATATAAACAAATTATTAATATAAGTAAACTAAATCGTAAGGTAATACATTTTTCAACCTAATTTTTAATTTATTTATCATACAAATGTCAATTATATTTACCTTCATAAATTGATGAGCATTTAATCAAGTTCCTTAAAAAAAATTACTTGAAAAAATTATTTCTATACGTTTTTAATTTTCGTTTTATAAATACTTGTTGTAATTCATCGTACGTAACAAATTTTAAGTATAAAAATAATTAATTATTATATTAATTAAATTAAATATTTATTTTAGAGACTAAGAAAATTACTACATAAAGTAGTTTTTATAATTAATAAGTAATTTATTAATTATAAAATTAACTCAAATATTAATATTTTTTTAAGTTATAAAATAATATATAATTTAATTAATATAATGATTAATTATTATTTTTCTCTAAACTTAGTTTTTATTTATTGATTTTTTTTTTGAAAAAATTCAATATTTTCACATGTATTTCTTTCTTTTAGTTATTCTTTTTACATATTTACATATTTTTTCAAATTATATTTCTTAAAAATATGTGCACTTTAATTCATTACTTTACTAAAAAGTTATTAAAAAGAAATTAATTTTAAAGAGAATAAATAATTAATTATTATATTGACTAAATTAAATATTATTTAAAAATTATAAAAATTATTAATATTTAAAATAGTTTTTATTATTAATAAAAATTTTAAATTGATGTCTTAGTTACAAGATTTTAGTTACTTAATTAGAATCTAAAATAATTGGTATCTTGATAGCTAATTAAATACTAAATTAGAAACTAGTTATAAATATTATTAAAAATATAAAATAATTTAGATACAAATAAATTTTTGATAAATAATAGTAGTTATTTTTTATTTTTCTCTTAAATTAGTTATTATTTAATAAAATTTTTAGTGTTTATAAAAAAGATTATTCATCTAAATTTATGTCACACACACCTATTTTTCAAAATTAGTATATTTTTTTCACCACTCAATAAATTTAATTATCTCACGTACATTTCAACTTTTCTTACAATCCTTTATTTTTTTCATAAAATTTCTCTTGTTTAAAATTTTATCTATTATATATATAAATATTTTTTACCTAATTTTTACTTCTCTAAATAATTTAATTCTACACACTTAATAAATATAATTTAAATTTATTTTTATTTTTAAATTTAATTTTAATACTTCTTCCAAACACTTTTTTTTCAATTAAAATACTCTTATAATTTTTCTCCAAAAAATTTCCCTTCCTACTATTTAATAAATTAAAATGTAAAAAAAAAAAAACTCAAAATTGGATTCCCAAAAATCGAATTCTAACTTATTTTAAGATTTAGGGTTTAGATACCAAATCAATTAATCCAAAATAAGAATTCAACTTTTTAGGATTTAGGTTTATATACCAAATCAAGTAATCCAAAGTAAGAAATCAACTTTCTGAAAACTGAATTCTAAGCTAAATAGAAAATCTTGTTATCTAGGTAAATATAATGCAACTTTCTGAAAAGTGAATTCTGACCTAAATAAATTTTTTTTCCTATCTATGTAAATATAATGCAACTTTTTGAAAATTGAATTTCGTTTAAGATCCCACATCCATTAGAGATTATGACATTTCATTGTATACAAGCGGGTGCAAACCTCAACCTCATGAGCCGATTTTATGGGGCTGAGTTAGGCTTAAAGTTCATTTTATAATATGGTATCATAGTCATTTAAAGCATATCATATCGAGTGTTTGGTGGCCTTATCAGGCCATCCGTTATCGGACCGTTATCGGACCACCCATAATATGTTATCCCACGCACAAGAGTGATTTGGACAGGTATTATAGGTGAAATTTGAAATTATAGAAATAGGGTGATTTTTAAGAATGATTGTGTTGATCTTGTACCGCCCAGGTAGTCGGAAGTGATTCCAACGGCGTGCTGATAGAACAGTCCCTGAGGTTTGCCTTCAAAGCCAACAACAATCAGGCAGAGTATGAGGCGTTGATCTCCTGAATCTTGCTGGCCAAGGAGATGGGAGCTAGGGTGCTGATGGCTAAGAGTGACTCGTTATTAGTCACGGGACAAGTAACAGGCGAGTTCCAGGCCAAGGATCCACAAATGGCGGCTTACTTGGAGTATGTGCAGGAGTTGAAGGGTTCCTTTGTCTCGTTTGAAGTGGTGCATGTGCCCAGAGAGCAGAATGCCCGAGCTGACTTGCTAGCTAAGCTCGCCAGTTCGGGCAAGGGGGGTAGGCAGAGGACGGTGATCCAAGAAACTCTGAAGACGCCTAGAACATTTGTGGCAGACCACTTGGTTCTTCAGATAAGCAATTCGACGGAGAAAGCGGCGAGGAGTCACAGGTCCTTGACTCAGGAAACCTTGAGATCGCCGAGAATAAGAGCATGTCGGGGGGAGAGGGTGAACATGACGCAAGTCTGTGCCACGCATGAGCCAGACACGTGGATAACCCAGTACCAGCGCTGCCTGGCAGATGGCCTTCTCCCGCTGGATCCAACGGAGGCTAGGAAGATAAAGAAGAAATCCAGCAAGTTCACAATGATTGATGGCGAGTTGTATAGGTTTGGGTTCACACACCCACTCCTGGAATGTGTGCACGGAGAAAAATGTACAAGAATTATGGCCGAGCTCCATGAAGGGATATGTGGAAGTCACGTCGAGGGTCGAGCTCTGGCTGCAAGAACTCTCCGTGCAAGTTACTACTGGCCAACAATGAGGGAGGACTACAAGAAGTATGCACAGTGTTGCAAGCAATGTCAGCAGCATGCCGATTGGCACAAAGCGCCTCCAGAAGAGTTAAAGTCGATTTACAGCCCTTGGCCGTTTCATACGTGGGAATTGAGATCCTGGGACCTTTCCCATTGGCGATCAGGCAGATGAAGTACTTGGTGGTGGCGATTGAATATTTCACCAAATGGATCGAAGCAGAACCAGTAGCCCAGATCACCGCACACAAGATCAAGAGCTTTGTATGGAAGAACATCGTGTGCCGGTTTGGTGTGCCTAAGCGCCTGGTGTCAGACAATGGGACTCAGTTTGCAAGTCACCTACTGAAGAAGCTGTGCGAAGAGGTGGGAATTCAGCAGGTGTTTGCATCCGTCGAGCACCCTCAGACAAACGGCCAAGTAGAGTCCGCCAATCGGGTGTTGCTAAGAGGTTTGAAGAGAAGGCTAGAGAAAGCCAAGGGATCGTGGGCTGAGGAGGTACCCCGCATAGTCTGGGCGTACCACACCACCGAGCAGTCAAGAACCCACGAGACCCCATTTAGCTTGGTCTATGGATGCGACACAATGATTCCAGTGGAAATCCAGGAGAGCTCGCCGAGATTCCAGCACTTTGTAGCGAAACACTTGAATGAAGAAAGAAGGTTGAATCTGGATTTGTTGGAAGAGGTCAGGGAGGAGGCGAGAGTAAAGGCCGAGGCAGTGAAAAGGAGGATTGAACGAAGATACAACTCGAAGGTGATGACAAGGCAGTTTAAAGAGGGCGACCTGATGATGAGGAAGGCCCACCAGTACGAGATGGAAAACAAGTTATCGCCTAAGTGGATAGGACCGTTCAGAATAACCGAGGCGCTCGGGAACGACGCCTACCGCCTAGAGACATTGGAAGGAGGGGCGATTCCTCGCACTTGGAACGCCACACACCTCAAGTTATATTACAGTTAAAGCTTTGTAAGTAGAAACGAACATGAAAAGATTTGCAAGCTTTCTGTTAAAACAGTTTAAAGGAGGCACTCTTTTTTCCCTAAGGAGGGTTTTTAATGAGGCCACCCAATAAAAGAAGAGTTTTCAAGCTTAAGTTTTGAGTTTGCATACATGTTTGTGTTGAAAGCTTGTAGAAAAAGTGCATGCTCTCAGTTAAAGTTTTAAAGTCCCCATCGTTTTTTGGCGATTGGCGGCACAGTTAAAGTTTTAAAGTCCCCATCGTTTTTCAGCGATTGGCGGCACAGTTAAAGTTTTAAAGTCTTCATCGTCTTTTGACGATCGGAGGCACCAGCAATGATTAAAGACCTCAACGCTCTCGCGCGTTTTGAGGCGAGAAAGAGAAAAGGTCCTCAGTGCATCCGGGGGGGAGGAGATGTACACCCCGGGCAAGTTGAGGCACCAGATAAAGTCCTTCTCGCCGTCGAGCGAGTTCAGGCAAGATAAAGACCTCCTCGCCGCCGAGCGAGTGCAGGCGAGAAAGAGAAAAGGTCCTCAGTGCATCCAGGGAGAAGGAGATGTACACCCCGGGCAAGTTGAGGCACCAGATAAAGTCCTCCTCGCCGTCGAGCGAGTTCAGGCAAGATAAAATCCTTCTCGTCTTGAACGAGTTTAGGTATGGTGTGAAGGGTGGAAGAAGTTTAAAGGATAGCTAAGGTAGGTTCAAAGAGAACACCTCGCTATCCGGCTTTTTGTTCTGAAACTCAGGGAGGTAGAGCAGGATCCGAAAGGCGCCTCTACCCCCGAAACGAGGGAACAATAGCCAAGTTATGAAGGCAAAGGAAGCTTACATCGCCAGAACCCTATGGCGATCAGAAGAATTCCAGGCGATGACAGGAGTCAGGGCTAACCTTGCCAGGAAAATCAGGTAAACTGTATTGGAATACCAGTTTAAGTTAAAACATGTTGCCTAGTAAGTAGCTAATTGCCTTAAGTTTGCAAGTTATATTAAATGTCATCGCTTGAAGAATAATAAGTTGCTCGAATTTTCACTGAGTTAACAGTTGATGAGTTGATATAAGATCGCTAAGTTAATTTGTTTAAAGTGAGTTCTACAAGATAAGTTGATCAACCATACAGCGAGGGAGAAAGCAGATGAAGGTTAAAAAAAAAAAAAAAAAAAAAAAGCGAAGTAAACAGAAAGACGAGGTGTAAGAACGGAAGAAGTTGTACCAGTTCGAATACAAAAGAAGGAAAATTACAAGTAAATATCGTGCAAACAGAAATAAGTGATGGAGGGAAGCGATTAATCTTCAGAAGGCACAATCTTCCCATCCACCACTTCGTTGCAGATTGACACCATGGAGATGTCGAGCTCGGGGTACTGGCAAGCGATTTGCTCCAGGGCGGCGTCGAACCTGGCGGCAAGGACTTGGGCGGAGCTTTGCTCAAACTCTTCGGTTTGTTGCTTCAATTCGTCAGCTCGTTTCTTCAGTTCTTCAGTTTTTTCGCGAGCTTGAGCAAGGTCTTCAGCAACCTTTTTGCCTTCGTCCCGCGCCTGGGCCAGCTCTACAGCAGTTTTCTTGTTTTCCTCTTGAGCCTTGGCGAGCTCAGCCATGGCGTCGTCCCTCTCCTTCTCGACCTTTTCGAGGAAGACCTCCCGATCAGCCAACTTTTTTTTAAGGTTCTCCACCTTGGCTGCATCTGCTTTCATTGATGCCTCCAAGTTGGCCACCTTGAGCCTATAGGGAACCAGCTTACTCACCAGCTCGATTTTCTCTTGAGCTAGGAGGTGCAGTTTCTGGCGCAGATTGGAGGCCTCCTTGCGTGCGCCCCTCAGCTCAACACTCATGGTGTCCTCCAGCCTTGAGTGATCAATTTCTGTCATCATCAGATTGCAAGGAAGTTTTTCTGCCTCAATCCTTATCAGCTGATTCTCCTCCTGGAGCGTTGAGATCTCGTCCTGAAGCCTCTTGTTCGAGCTCTTCACAGCCTTTGTTATGATTGAGTGAAGGTCCTCTGCCATCATCTTTAGTTTAGCTGTGAAGGGCCCCAAGACCTCTTCGATCGAGGGGGGAAGATTGGCAGCTGTTGTTGGTGGAGGTGCTGAAGGAGCCTGGTGCTGACTTTCACCACCACCCTCTTGAGTTGGTAGAGCGAGGGGGGCTTCCTGGCGTGGTGGAGAAGTGGGAGATTCGGTTATAAGTATCGGCGAGTTGTGAGCACCTTCATCTCCACCTGGTGCGGCCCCAGCAATAGAAGTGGTTGAAGGAGGACCCTCTCCAACAGATACGAACGGCGTGGAGGCGCTTGGAGGGTTCTCTATAAAGTTAGGCTCGTTGCCTTCAACCACAGGGAGCGCGACCGCCAAGGGTGTTGCTTGGACTGACGGTGTTGGAGCTGGGGGAGAGGGCGGTATTGGTGTTGGAAGAGCGGGTGGTGAAGAGGGTGCCACCCTTGTTCTTTTGGTGACGAGGTCGTCCTCAGTCGCCTCATCATCCTCATCCTCTTGAACCACTTGAGGGGTTTTCCTTTTTGGCTTCCTCAAGACGAGTTTTTTTCATTGAGGGGCGGGCAGTGTCTCTGGAGGAGCTGGACCTTGAGGAGGAGATTTGCCCTGGGCATCGGCGATCTCCACCACCGAGTTGGGCACGGTTTGGGAACCCGTCGCCAACTTATGAGTTCGGGCGATCGCCCTCAGATCAGCTAGTCTGCCTTTGCCCAACATGAGGTCTGCACAGGGTAAAAATAGACGAGTAAGCACAAAAGCAAAGACAAAATATACGAGTATATGTGCGAATAATGCAAACAAGTGGCACATGAATTAAAAACCAAGACCAGTACGCAACGAACAGGACGTCCAATGGTAGATAACAGAGATACGAAATCAGTCCCAACACCCAACGAAAACCTAAGTCGAGGTAAAGGCTAACCTATATGAGCTTCAAGTTGGCCCTCGAAGAACTCGAAGGAGATTATTGAGGAGGTGGGGAAGGTGATGTTGGCGGCTGCTACTTTCTTCCAGAAAAGGCATAGATCTTTGTCTAGCTTGCCCATGGTGTCGGGACTTTTGGGCCTCCTAAAGCTTTCTTTGGTGTCTTTGTTCCCCTTGTGTACCCAGTACAAGGGGAAGCCGTCGAGCAGGGAAGGATCTTGGTCGTTGGCGCACACCTTCACGAATTTTCCTTTCCAATCTTTGTAAGATTGCTGGAAGATGGAGAGGATTGACCTCCCAGCAATCCCGTTCAGGCTAATCCAGAGGCGGTCTCCCGGATTCTTAGCTTCGAAGAGGAAGAGGAAAACGTCAACCGAAGCTGGCAGTCTCAAGTGTGCGCACATGATCTGGAACGCCCTTACGAACGCCCAGCTATTGGGATGAAGCTAGGTGGGGGCGATATCTAGCTCGGTTAACAGCTCCCTCTCGAAGCGAGTGAAGGGAAGTCGGAGCTTCACCTTCTTGAAGAACGTCGCGTAGGGGAAGCAGAACTGCTCGTCGTTGTTTGCTTTATCGTCGGCGTAGATCGGCTCACCCGGGAGGCAAGGCAGCACGACCATTTTGCTGTCATGCTCCTTATGGAATGAGAGCTCGGATTGGTCCCCTTTCATTAGTCGGTGCACGCCCAACTTCGTGTTTATGGAAGAGGTTTCTTTCAACAAAGCTGAGGAGGCCCAAGGGTAGAGTTCCTTTTAGTCTTTTGGAGGTAGGGGGGCACCTCTGGCGACTGGCGGAGTTGCCTGAGCAGGGTTGGCGTGAGAAGTTGCAGGCCTCTCAGCTTGGGAAGAAGGAGCGCCAGATGCTCGTGTTGGGTCACGCGCTGGTAGAGGATTTGCCCCAGGAGCAACCCTGCGCGCTTGGGGTGGAGGGTTTCGCGACGAAGAAGGGGGATTCGCGGTGGACTTTGTATGAGCCATCGCAGGAACTGCAAAGGAAAAGGGAAAAGGATGAACAAAGGTTACAGAGAACGACTCGATTAAGGACGAAGAAAGGAAAACGAACGAACGGGAGTTCGTTGGGACGAACGTAATGGAAGACGAAGCCCTAAGTTACGAGAGGGAAGAAAAGGAGAAAACAACCCACAACGTATGCACCAGGCAGATAATGGATGATGCGAATCGGTTAAAATGCAGCAAATATCAACAGAAGAAGTAAAATAGGTACCTTTTGATGATCAGATGAGCGTTGAAGGGAGTTGGAGATTGAGAGAGTTGAGGAGCGTCGTGGGTTCGCAGAGAAAACTCAGAGCGTTTGAGAATGCAGAGAGATGATGAAACAGTGGAAATGAAAGGGTTTAAGGGTTTTTCAAACGTTTTTGGAAGCGCAAACGACAGCTGAAGATGACCGTTGATGAAGCCACGTGTCGAGCGATTGGAAAAAGGGGTTTGGTGGAGCGTCAGAAAAGCAGAGGGTACGAACGTTTGGAATTTCGTGCCAGCGCCATGTAGATCGACAGTGATGTGACCTCTTAGTCTTTTCGTTGGACAAGTCTTCGCTTAAGACTGGGGGGCTTGTGTACCGCCCAGGTAGTCGGAAGTGATGACGTGGCAGCAAGCGATAATGTAGGCGTGTTGAACGGGACACCTGGCTGACAGAGGGGAAGGAAGTCGGGGGGCTCGTGTAGTCGCCAATCGTTAAGTTGGCGTGCCCCGATCTCTAGCATGCCTAAACCGGCGGTCACCAAGTTTGTGTCGTAGTCGCCGGATGTGAACCCAAGAGACAAAGCGATCAGAGATCGCCGAGAGGAGGACATCGTCGAAAGATCAGGAAAGCTTGTTCAAGGCTTTCGAAGTGAAGGATGAAGTTGTCAAATGGTCATTCCCTAGCTAGCCAGGGGTTGAGGCCGGGGAACAGCTTACCCGGACATGCACGATGAAGCAAGTGAAGCAGATCATGATGGCGGCCGGCGAGACCACAGGGAAGGTGTGTATGATGACGCCCGTACTCGCCACACAGAAGAGATCGCGCTCCAAGGCAGCTATACACCGAGTTACTCCCTGCATGGGTAACTTAGTCGAACAACCTGAAGAGTAAGAAGTGACGCTCAAGCAGAGGATGCTCTAGATGGTGACACGTGTACAGCTGGATGCGAGCCACGTGTTCAGATGTGTAACTGTCAGGAGAGAGAAAGTGCACAGGTATATAAGGGATTCTAACGAACTTCTGAGGTACGCGCGTTTTAGAATACTTCTTTACGCTTGTGAGAACTAGAGTACGCTGAGAGAGAACATTGCACGGTTCCTGGAGTTCTTAGTTTTTCTCTTAGTATTTTGGTGGTTCAGTCACTGACTTGAGCGTCGGAGCGCGATCGGCCGCAGCGGCGCCGTTCTGTCTTTTGCAGGCTCTTGAGGTGAATCAAGGTGAAGGACGGAAGCTAGCACGGTGCAAAGCCGATCCAGAGGAAGATACCTTTGACGAGGCAAGGCTCTTGCGTTCTGGTCAATAGGCAGGATCAGATCTAATTGAGGTTTTTAGTGTGTAGAAAGGAAGACTTGATATTGGATTACGGTAAATGAAAGATTGACTGATTTCTTTTATTTAGATTGATAACCCTTTGTTGTATGAAATATTTGAGAGATTGATGTTTAGTGATTTATGTTTAACATTTTGTCCAGGTTTGAAAGTTGTGGTGTGTGTTGTGCATGCTTTCTTGGCTTTTATTTCTTTTTGGTAGAGTCGATCTGATAATTTTGGTCTTGAGTTACGGTAAAGGAGAGAGTGATTGATTTATCCTACTCGGATTGGTGTTTGGAACATTTATGTTATATGAGATATTTAAGAGACTGATATTTAGTGATTATTGTTTAACGATTTTTTCCAGATTTGGAAGACGTGATGTGTTTTGTGCAGGTTTTTTGGCTTCTATATCCTTATCGCAGGATCGATTTGATGGGAGCGCTTGAGTGTTTGGTTTACTTCGGTTTGTTGGCAAAGACTGATATTAGTTGTTGGACTTTTGTGTCTTATCTTGATAATGTATTCTTTTAGAGGGTTGATGTAATTGCATATTGATATGCTATTGTATATTATTATGGTATGTTAATGTGTTGTAATGTTTGTTGGATCTCCAGTTGGTCGAATGATAAAAAATTTGTGTTGAAATTACTTGTATAAAGATTGAGACATTCCTAAAATACCTCATTTTATTTTATTTATTCTTTCTTGATTAAAAAAAAATTCACACCACGTTTTCTATTTTAATTATCTGTACAATTAGTGAGTAACATCAACGGAACTTAGCATAATATGTAAGTAAACGCTGTTATAATAATGGATGAACAAATTTAGAGAGCATCGTACTACATATATATGGGCAAGATTTAGACAGGGGTGGTATGATGAGACTTTTGCAGTTTATGAATATTCTCTTATTTTAGGGATTCATTCATGCGCTTCAAAATAACTTTATTCATAGCATACTAGGGCCCTTTATTAATGTCTCCAAACCTTTGCTTAATTATCAATAGTAGCACACTATTTTTAGGTGTTTTTTTTTTGTTATTTTTTAATTTTAATTAAAATATTTTGGTTGTGGATTTGTCTAACTCAATCTTAAAAGACTGAAACATATATTTTAATATCCAATCTCTATCATCAAGTTACTTACTTTCTTACTTATTTTCTGATACTCGGTCGACGTCAATCCCATACATAATCTTACGACTTTGTAGATACCTACAATTTTTCAACTCATTTATATTTTTTAATATATTTTTATAATACTCATCAACTTATTAATAATATTTTTTAATATTCATCAACTTATTAATAATGAATATTGATAAAAAAATATTTTAACATTCTTAATGACTTTTCTTGTAAGTGTCTTTAAAACAATTGTCACATCAATTTTAGGATTTTTTTAATTATATGATTCAGAAATTTATTTAAAATTTTGCGTTTTATTTTGTATGTGATGTCAACATATTCCAATAAAATACATAGATTAGGATCTTAATATTATGACTCTTTAATGAAGATGTTACCCTCATAAGGCACTAACATAATTTTGTTACATAGGAATGGATTAGGTAATGTGTTGCAGGTGGTGGTGGTGGTTGCATTGGAGGAGACTAATTAAAGGGCAATTTCATGAACAGTGATATAAATAAATGAAGCAAAAGAAATTAGCAGTGCAGTGTTGGCCTATGCCTATGAATATAGACATTTAATGGTTTGATGGAAGGGCATGGCCCGGTTCATGTTGGCCCAATTTCATCCATACAGTGGTAGTACCATCTACCACCACCTTACTCACACACACACACACTTTCTTTTTAGTGTAAATAAAATATATGTAATTTAAATGGAAGAAGAAATTAGAGAAAATCAATTTTTGAAATTTTGTTTCTAAAATTTTATTTTTGTGTTCATTGCTTTTTATATTTAGTTTATGTCAATTAAATATAAAATTATCGTTTTTTATATCTTCAAGGTAAGAATATACATTAAATATTTTGATTTAGGTCATCTCCAATCATTGATATTGATTTTTTTTAATGTTTTAAATGATAATTATGTTAATGTTTTAGGTGATGGGAATTTGATAAACAGTATCCATATATGATGAAATCTAGAATGCCTTACAAAAAGAGAAAAGGACAATACATAGTCATAAATGCTCTGAAATTAAATTTAAATAAAAAAGAAATTTTCAAATTTTAAATTTGGAATTCCATTATAATTTCCGTACTCTTTGGGAAATCATGTTTTTTCATGTGCTTTTTAACTATTATCCTCTTGGTTGAACTCTCTTTGCTCCATTACAACCTAAACTGCTATTATAAGTGAAAATAAATTAAACAAATCTTATGATCTATGAGTTATTGAAATAACAAAAAGAGAAAAAAAATATTATCTCCTATTATGCTTCTGATAATCTTCACTAGTTCCTCTTTATGGGTTTTTATTTATTTTTCTTGAATCATGTACTCGTATTAAAACTAACTGCACATTGGGGTGTGAGAAAGTACGATCATAACTATGATAATAATGTGGTCACCATGTGAATTTATATTAAAATTTTAGTTTATCCTTTATTTCTAATTTGATTCTAGTTAGAAAAAAAACCACTCATTTGTTATTTGGTATACCCACAGGGAAGAATTTATTAGCTTATGAAAAAGTTCATGAACATAAATAGTTGAGCATCAAACTAATCTTATTTAAATTTAGAAAAAGAAAAAAAAATTATTTGGTTCAATAGTTAAATGCATTTATAGTTATATTAATGAATATTTAACATTTATATTATAATGAAACAAAGGCCGTTTTGTTCCGTAAAAGCGATTAAATTACATGAGAAATAACTTAATTAGCAATAGTGTGTACCATTTTTCTGCATAATTTAAAATCTGCAAATATACAACTTAAAATGATTTTTTTTTTATATTTAAAGCTTACATTTTATGTTATAAATTAAAATGTAGTATTTATTAATCTTAAATATTAAATCCTAATTACAACACTACAGTTGTAATTCTTAGCTCATTATCATGCAAGGTTTGGCAAACTACTTTCAACCGACAAAATGGAATCATAAAGTATAAGAGTTGACTGTAAAATCGAATTAACCAAATTATGCCCCACACTTTGGTTTGGAAGTCAAAACTCTAAAGCAAGGAACAACTTTATATTTTATTCTTTAAAATTAATATAATAATACATATACATATTTGTACTGGTATGGATTATTACCATCATTCGGTCTCTCTATTCTCTAATCGAGTTGATTGATATCTTCACAGACAGTCACACTTAATTCCTTTAAGGCTCAAACTAAGGTCAATGAAACCAAACTATCATTAAGAATTAGATAATACGACTAATAAAGTTCAATAAGGCAAATCTATTAAAATAATATAAATAACACACATCTCAAGAAGAAATGTACGTCATTATTATTATACACTTTCGAGTGTCAAATATCCTCTTTACTTGAGCGTGAGAGTATCTTAAATACCTACCCCATTTGGCATTTACGTGAAATTGAGAGACCGAGAGTCGAAAAAGTATCTCGAAGACCAGAAAAATCGTAGTGAAACTTTAACAACCTGCCCGAAGAAAGGAAGTGGACAAAACCTTCACTAGTTCTCTATATTTTCCTAAGAAACAATATCCATTATTTTAAAATAAAATATCTTTAACACCTAAAAAATCTATATTTTTTTAATTTATTTTATTTGTATGTATCTTTTTACTTAACGAAAACGCGTAAAGTTACCATTTTTCAAAACACTCGTTTTGCTAAAGTTGAATCCATCGAACATCGCGTAACCAAAATTTAATAAATAAACTACTTGTCTTTCCTAGTTCGCATAGGTACGCCATTAAGAACCATCCTTCAAGCAAAACCCCAAAAAAGTGACAGAAAAAATTATAAAAATATTCAGATTTATGATGAAATCTCAAATATTAGTTATTCACTCAAAGGAATAACCAAATATACAACAAAAATTCCACCAACAGAATATGTACCACACTGTTTCTCCTGTTAATACAAAAAGAAAAAGAAAAAAAAAATTATACAGAGAAGTAGACGCGTACTTCAAACTTGTTCTAATTGTACATCAGAGAAATTAACTTAGCCTAAGCACGTTAAGATGTTAAATCAGTGAAATTCTACAGAAGAAATGGATGATGAACTAAGCAAAAGCTTCGCTGGCGGAGGCAACTCTGAAAATGAGCTCAAGGTCCGGCGGCACAAAGTAGCCGTTCTTCGGCGGCACCCTCTTCCACGCCGTGTGAGGTGGCGGCTTCTTCTTGGGAGCCGGTGGGCACACCATCGCCGCCGGTATCCGACGAGAGGTGCGTTTGGGCGTGCGGCAAGCTTCGTCAACGTTCTTGACCATGTTTTTCAACTTCTGAGAATGTTTGTTAGGGAGGCGCGAACGCTGTTATTTATAGTTACATGGAGGAACTCAAGTTTCTTGCTCCGCAAGGAGACAGAGTAGGGTACGTGCTTTGGGTCGCGCAAGCGTGTGGTGGAATCAAGAGGGAGCCCACGTGGCAAAAAGCGGGGCCCGCGGGGAACGTTTTGGGCCTTTGAATTAAGTCCACAAGTTCCGTTTTGGCGGGAAAATTTGGGTCGGTGGTTAATGGGCCACGTACTTAATGACCACCGCCAAGCCAACCTAAACCGTCGATGCTCTCGTTCCTCCGTTAAATTAAACGTCCTTTTGAATTCGTTACGTGTTTATGCCTTTTAAATCGTTTATTATTTAATGTCGGAGATAACGGTCACTTACTTTGTGGATATACACCTTTCAGACAATAGTAAGTTATGGTCGATGTGCAGAATTTCTGTACCACGACACCTAGTATACAAAACAGTTTTAAATTTTATTTATTTATTAAAATAAAAAATTATTAATAATATTTAAATATCAATATTTTTATTCAATATTTTTTTATATTATTTTTTGACTATGGTTAACTATGTAACATAGACATGGATACGAAAATACGTATAATTTCTAAAATGTAGGACACGGGGACACAAATCTATATATTATATAATTATAAATTATATAAATTGATAATAAAAATTTATGTGCACAAGTATGTTATAGATTATTTATTTTTTTGAACGGAAAGATGTTTTCATGACTGATTCAAAATAATTTGTTTCTTATTTTTATAATCATAATAAAATTTATGCAATAAATTTGAGATTTAAAAAAATTAATGTGTTTTTCCCTTTTAAAATTATGTTAGAACTATGCTAGAATTGTCAGAAATCCAATAAATATTTTTTGAATTTGACACTTCATACGTGTCCTACAAGTGTTATACGAGTGTCGTGTATCCGACACCGACACGCCATTTAGGAGGAGTGTCTGAGCTTCATAGATTGTTAATCAATTGTTTTTGAATCGGTATTTTGACAACGTTATTAGTTGGTTTATTTTGTTGATTTTCAATTAATCTTGATTGTTTTTTAATTAATATTCATAAAAACATACCGTTAATGTTGATGAGTTTTTTTAATCTATTTCTAACAAAACATTAAAAAAGAACATGTTAATTATAAAAAAATACAATACATATTAATTAAAAAAATCTAATTCACATTTTAAAAAATTATCTCTGGAGAAGTATTTCTGGGCATCCTTAATGGGCCATGTGTTCCCTAGGCCTGTGGCATGGGCCGCTGTGGATCTGTTAATAATGCCACAACATTTTTTTAGCAATAATTTTTAATTAAATTTTCTTACTTTAATATTTTCATAATAAATTATTAACACGAATTACTAGTATGACGTTCAATTTTTAATTAATAATACTTAAATGAGACATACCAACATACATTGCAGTTCGAAGATAATGGGGGATGATATATTCATAACTCATTACCTTTGTATTTGGTTAAAATTTGATAATCTTAGGCATTATCAAGAGATTTTCAATTTAATTAAAATTATAAGTATAATTATAATTATAGGTATTATCTAAATCTTAGCTACAACTCAAAATTATTAATGATAATACGTGATTAAATAGGTATTGAAATATTTAGTTATATTAGATTACAAGTTTATAACATTATGTACTTTTTAAAAAATTGTAATTTAGTTGTTATCATTGTATGTGGCTTTTTTGCTTTCAATGTCTTATTACAATTATGTAAATGCCGTTTTAATGGGTATGAAATTATTAATTTTCTTTACACATACATATTTAATATAAAACACGAGAACTAATAAACTTTCTTTAAATAATTTTTTAATAGATTCTTATAATTTTTTTTATGATTTTGGGTTTTTCTTAATTTACGCCCTTTCTAACTCCGGAAGAAAAGTGTTGAAAGGAAGAAGACGCTGAAGCAAAACAGTCAAAACAATGGTGTGATAGTGTTCATCCACTGATGCTCTTCGTCCACGCCGATTCGCTTATCCGTCCATCGAACCGAACCGGTTCGGTTTAACCAACCGGCTCGGGACTCTTCACTAGTCGTCCGCACACACAGGAACCGAAATCCAGCTCAAGAACGACTGCACCATGCCTTTTATTTCCAACATTCAGCGTCAAACCGATTTCAACCTCGTCGATTCCAACACTCCCATTGTGATAGACAATGGTGCCTCCTATTTCCGCATAGGGTATTATAACCCTAATTTTCTCATTTTTTTTTGGTTTACTTTCCCAATTGGATTTATCTAGTTAAGACTCGTTCTTGTTTTCGTGAATTTTCAGTTGGGCGGGAGAGCCTGAACCTCGTGTTATTTTTCGCAACATTGTGCAAAGGCCACGCCATAAAGTAACCGGTACTGCTTTACCACCTTTTTCGTTTTTGCATAAGATGGGAGTTCTTGCTTTAATACTCTGCGGAAGAGTTCGTCCTTTGAGTAGTTTTAGCTGGTTCAAACATTGTTGTTTTCCGTGGAGGATATCTGTGGATTCAAAAAAATAACGTTTTAGCGGCTTAGAATTAGTTTTGAAAGGACTGATATTAACGTTTCCTAGATCAGTTATGCTTTCAATTCAATACAATGAAGATTTTTTTTTCATGCTTTTGTTTTCTTAGGGCATTGGTCTAACATTTGGCTTTAATATTTATTTGTGTAAATTGTTGCTTTTGTGTTGTGCATTGTTTGTTTGGACAATCATTAATTTGGCAAAAAAAAATTAGGTCCCATGTGTGTTTTTGTTTCGGCATTAATAGCTATATTATCTCTAACAACTTCTGTCCCAACATTGGTTCTTTTTGCTTGCCTACAATTATGTGGTGTGGTGTGGTGAATACTTGCTCTTTCTCACAGGGGAAACTGTCACCATTGTGGGTGACCATGATCCCGCCTTACTGAAATACTTCGACTGCACTCGCTCTGGGCCACGTTCTGCATTTGACAGTAATGTTGTGTACCAGTTTGAAACGATGGAATATGTAAATTTCCTCTTGTCTCATGTTTAACCTGTGCCCTTCATTATTTTAGAAGAACCTGGTTAGGATAACATACTGACACTTTTTTCACACACAGATTCTTGATTTTGGATTTGACCGGATGGGTGCAACTACTGAGGTATGTAAATAGTTGAAGTAGTGTTTCATTTTTTTTAATCCCTTCAAGCTGTTAGTTTATTGTCTTTTCTTCCTTGGTTTATTTAGTGTTGTTGATACTACTAAGTCTGGTGTGCTACTTACAGAACATAATGTCCTTGTCTTGGTACATAGTGGTTATTTGGTTTAATAAATATTCGTTCTCCTTTTTTCTGCATTTGGTTAATTTGACTTACTCTTTCTAATTTAATGTCTATCGCTGGAGCAGATTGATCATCCTGTCCTGATCACCGAATGTGTATGCAACCCAGTTCAATCTCGTAGTAAAATGGCAGAACTTCTTTTTGAGACTTACGGAGTTCCATCAATTGGTACTAATACTTAGTAACCTTCAGAAAAAAACTTCACATTTAACTAGCGATTTTCTGTAGAAAAACTGAATTCAATACAAATTTCCTAAGTAACCTGTTTTTGTCACACGATTGTCACTGGTTTTTCCCATTAGGGATGCATGTCTGGATTTTTTGCTAGATGTTGTACGTGTATTTTGCTTCCAAAAGTTAGTTGGGTTTCTGTGTTCTTGCAGCTTTTGGTGTTGATGTGGCATTCAGCTATAAATACAATCAACAACAAGGAGTGTGTGCTAAAGATGGTCTTGCTCTGTGTCCTGGATTCAACACAACCCATGTGATTCCGGTATTGTTTTTATCTTATTTACTTATATGTCAATAAAATGAGTTTCTCATTTGAATTTCTGTTGCAGATTTTTGTAATATCATCCACCTGATCATGGTTAAATTTGTAAATAGGATCTCATTGTATATAACACCAACTTTGTAATTATAGTAGTCAGTTTTATTAATCTACTTGCAGTAACTCCTTAGCCTGATAGACTGTCTTTTGTCTAAAGGTTGATTATGTGAAGACAATTCTTTTGTTGTGTCACATATTATTAACAGTTGAATGTCATTATGTCACATTTTATATTCAATATATCTCATTTGCTCTTTTTTTGCTATAGTAGCTAAGTTCCTATGGTAGTGTTAATAATCTGTATAGCTACTTTTCAAAGTGGCTTAGTAATAATAACAATTATTCATATGCACCATACTGGAAATTCTCCTTATTTTCTTTTTCAAAGTTTTGAAGTAGATAATAATTGTAAACTTATCCTTGTAAAAGAGAGTGCGGGCAGCTGAAAACCACTTTTATAGAGGATATGTGGTGGAACCTCAACTATGGGAATGGAAGAGGGATCTATCCCACTATGTGGTAGCTCCTTTGTAATCAATTAAATCCAAAGTAATTATAGTTATAAATCAAAGGAATCAGATCATTGCAAGAACGTCACCATAGAATATGAATCTCCTCTTATCTTGGTGTTCATGAACATAGTTCAAGAATGGGTATGATACCATTTTCATCCAAGCTTGAGTCATAGATTCAAAGAACTCAAAACAAATTGAAAGGCACTTTAAAAGTAAAAGTAAAATAAGAGCTGGAGTAGAGAAGGGATGAAGAATCATGCCTTTTGCGTAGACTCATGATAAGTGAAGTGAAGAATCACACTACTTTAGTAGACTCAAGATAAGTGAACTGAAGAATCATACCACTTGAGTAGATTGAAGATAAGTGAAGTGAATCATTACTTTAATTCCTAGAAACTAAAGGTAAGACTTCATACGGGAGAGTGCACATCCTCAAGAAGACTCACAAGTCTCAATTTCTCAAAGAAATTTCAATTCATTCTAAGTTGTAATCAATGACGCAAGGTGCCTTGCTTAGGCATGATACTTGCCTATTACAAGATCTAGAATATTCATACTCTTCACATGTGCTACCTTGGTGCCTAGAAGTCCTTGAATATTCTCTTAATTGTCACACTGAGCTTCACATCTTGGAGCATGCTTTCCTTGCTTGTGTTGCGTTTGGATAGGTTCTATATTCTCCTTGACTTGGTGTTTTCCATGCCCTCCTTGGCACGCTTATCTTCACTCCTGGGAGCATGCTTTCCTTGCCATGCTCCTTTGTGGCGTACTCCAAACCTAGAATTTCAGGAGTTTCTTTAGCATGTTTTCCTTGCCTTACTTGAACTGTGATGTGTCATTGGATTGAACCTTCGATTGATGTTGGTCAATTAAGGTCCATCAAAATATCTATATATTCAACTTACACCCAATTAAAAATCCTATTATACAGTTGCAATCAAAGTAAAACAAAGTGAACAGGTCCTAAGGCTTTGGAGTCCATGAATAAAGACATTTCTATGAGCACGAAGGTTCTTGGTCATGCTTTGTGATGGGTTGATACCAAAAGATGGGTTGTTCTTCTTGGAGATTTGAAAAGGGTGGCGGAAGCAATGGATGTGATGGATCAAGGAGGGCTCATATAGAGCTATGGGTTCCTTGTAGGTGCATGAAAGGTATGGAGAGTGATTGGTTGGGCCATATCACTTGGAGAAGGTGGAGGTGAACAACAAAGTGTCTAACCTAGAGAGACTAGACAAGGGAGTAGAAGCTTGCAATATTTGGCAGCATTTTACTCATAAAATTGATCTTATTAAAACATGAGCCAAACACCCCATTATATAGGTGCAAGTGCCTTGGAGAACAAGGAGCAAGGGGAATACACAAAAGAGCGGCTGCTAGGGTTTTGACTAAAGTCAATGTCGCATCCTAGGAGCAAACTTCTAGAAGCTAGGTTAACTTCTTACCCTAAAAGGCTTTACTCAAGCTACAATGATAAGCACACCCCCCCTATTATGCTAAAGAAACCCTATTTTATTGAAATTACAAATAAAGAAACTAGCTCTCATGGCTTGGGCTTTACTTCTTCTGGTCTTCTTTGAACATATAAAGGAACGTTTCTCTGCCATCAGTAGCAGAGTCCCAATCTTCTTGAATCCTCTTTGCCATTGACCTAGTTGTTGGGCTTGAACTACGGCCTGAGCTTGGGCCTCTTCCATCACTTTGTGTAATTGTTTTAGAACTTTCTCGCTCATTTTCTTCTTCCTTATTAGTGCACTCATTAATAGGCCCTCGTAGGGAGAAAAAATATTAAAATTTATAAAATAAGTTCACAAGTTTAATTTCTCTTAAATATTGAAATAAATAAGAAGAAATCCACTGGGCATGTGATTACAGATTTTGCCTTTTGTTGATATTATTTGTTTTGCATATTTCAGTTTGTAGACGGGGAGCCTGTGTATGAAGGATGCTGTCGTACTAATATTGGTGGATTCCATGTGACTAATCATTTGAAGCAACTCCTTTCACTTAAATATCCGTATCATTTGTGAGTATCAAATCATTTGGGTTCTGATACTATCTAAATGAATGTTAAATTTGGGGAGTATTTTAGATTTTATTGAATGATCAATGTAGGACTAGATTTACATGGGAAAAGGTTGAAGACCTGAAGATGGAACATTGTTACATTGCACCAGATTATGCCTCGGAAGCTAGGTTGTTTCAGGTATATGTATGGATTTTTTTTTCCTTTTTCACTAAGTTCTTTTATTGCTTCTAAAACTCCCTGAATGATCTAATAATAGAAAGAACCTGAGCAAGCTGAAGGAAAAACCAGATGTTGGGAACTCCCTTGGGTTCCACCCCCAACTGATGAGCCTCCTTCTGAGGAAGAGATCGCAAGAAAGGCAGCAATTAAAGAGAAACAAGGTCAAAGGCTTCGAGAAATGGCTGAGGCAAAGAGGTCTTCTAAAATTAATGAACTGGAAAATGAATTGCATGGTTTAGAGTTTCTTTTGCATCAGCTTGAACAAGTGGAAGAGAGTGAGGTTCTACCATTCCTGTCAGAAACTGGCTATGTCAATAGGCAGGAGATAGAGTCTGCACGTAATAAAGTTATACAATCATTACGGAAAGCAAAAGGTGAACCAAAGAATGAGCAAGCTGAAACTGAAAAGGAGGATCTTGGCACTAGTGAGAAGTATTCTCTTATAAACATTCCTGATGACATGTTGACTGGAGAACAGGTCTGTTTTTTCATCAGACAGTTATCTTACATTATCAATAAGCTGAATGGTGTATTCTCACTTTCTGCTTATTTTGGAGAAATAAGCATATTTTTGTTGTTTTATTCAGAGATTTTTAATCAAGGGAAATAAAGTCTCCCAAATATGTGATAAGTGTACTATTACATTTTTTTCGAGCCACATTTTCCTACAATCTTAATATGATTATATTTTTCTGATATCTTCTTTGCGTGATGATGTTCTTTGTGCTGAGGTTAACAATATTAATTGCTTTTTGTATATTGATATTTGACAGCTCAATGAAAAGAAGAAACAGTTGTCACTCAAATCTATGGCTGATGGGAGGCAGCGATTAAAACAGAAGCGCTATGAAGAGGAATTGGAACGAGAGAGAAAACAACAGCTAGAGGAGGAGAAACGCCTGTATGTTTGATGCTTTACTTTCTTTATGAAGTTTCAAGATATACTCTGTTTGTGGCTTGCTTATGTAAGATTTCCCCCTCATATTTAACCAAGTAAAATTGGAGAAAGCAAGTGATAGAAAAGAGTGAGTATTCAATCTAATTTTTGGTCACTAGCTTGAATCTGATAAGGATTTTGAAGGACAGGGATAGCAGGAGAGCTAAGTGAATAGTTTACTATCCACATTTACTTATTCCCGGGATACAACTTTTGTTCATAGCTTGATTGCAATTTTGACTAGGCTTTAAATGATTATTATTATTATTATTTTATAAACTTTTTTTCTCTGCTTAATGTAGAGAGAACCCGGACCTATATTTGGAGCAATTGCATGCTAGATACAAAGACCTTTCAGAAAGAGTTGACCAACAAAAACGACTTAAGACAAACGGAGGCCATTCAAATGGAAATAGTTTGTCCGGTGGTATTGGCCGTGGTGAAAGACTGAATGCTGCTCAGAGGGAAAGAATGCGTCTCCTGACAACTGCAGCTTTAGACCGTGGTAAGGGTGAAGATACATTTGGTGCTAGAGATGAAGATTGGCAGCTTTACAAATTGATGAGCAAAGATTATGGTAACGATGATGATGAAGAACCAGATGAAGATGAAACAGAGCTGACCCGCATCTCTTCTAGGCTACAGGTTAGAACGCCTTACAGGATAAAATCCCATAAGATTAGTTTATGATTGTACAAGTTGACTTCTTTATACGGGTCTTGATTTGCAATTCACATAAAAACTTCTACATTGTTAATTTGATAGGACCTGGATCCAACATTTATACCTAAGTTAGATGCCGGTACCAGTCAACCTGCTGAGGTGCCACGGGTTCGTCCTCTTACCAAAGAAGATTTTAAGATTGTTATTGGGGTCGAAAGATTCAGATGTCCTGAAATATTATTTAATCCAAACTGGATCGGGGTTGATCAGGTAGGATTAGACGAGATGGCTGGGGTCTCAATAAGGAGGTTACCAGTCAAGGATGAAACCTTGGAACAGAGACTGACTAGTTCCATACTTGTTACTGGTGGAAGTTCTCTTTTCCCTGGTATAGTTGAACGCCTGGAATCTGGAATTCGGATGATTAGACCATGTGGCTCACCTATAAAAATAGTGAGGGCATTGGATCCAGTCATGGATGCATGGCGTGGGGCAGCTACCTTCGCCTCAGACTCACAGTTCCATATGCAAACTTTCAGTAGACTGGATTATTATGAAAAAGGTGAAGACTGGCTTCGCAATTATCAACTGCGGTATACATTGTAATTGGTCACAGTATAGTACTGTACATTGTCTACAATTTTCGACCATTGTTTAGAAAGTATTCTCACGTAGTATAATATGTTGTCTTGCTTTTGCTGAACCGGAACATCAACAAAAGCATGGTGTTGTTACACAGCAACTACCAATATTTTCAATCCAGTGAATAGCACATACTTCTTGGGCAGGGTCATTGCCTTTTGTTCTTTTACGTTGTTGACATATGCTCCATATTTTGAACTCAAATAATCGGAAAGGCATCCCCTTTTTATTTCTTGTTTATGTTTTGCAGAAAAGATGTTAATTGAAGATGACAGACCGACTTAACTTGTTACGTTCAATGAAATACTAAACTTCTGGAAATAATTAGTGCTTTTTTTTTCGCAACCACGAAGTTGCAAAAGTAGGCATCTATATTATTTTACAATCACGTTATACGCTTTTTTTGCTATTTTGTACCACTGATATTTTCCAAATAACAGGAGATCGATTCATTTAGCCTGTGTTTGGTCCATGTCCACTGAAATGAGGGTGAGGAAAAACGTGGATGTGCTCTCATCTTTACCTCGCTAACATGCAGAGAAAGTTGAGGAAAACTGTGTAAATAGGAGAATAGCCTCATTGTTTGTGTGCATATCAAATATGATGGGAGCAAGGTGCATTCAAACAAAGCATTAAAGAGTGACTGAAGTTCATTAAAGTTCTATTTCTTTTAACAAAGCTCTTTTCATACGCAATTAGATCTAAACCTCAATCAGCAACAATGTTGTATGTATGTAGGAGAGGACAAAGGAGGCGATTGTGTTGCAGATTAGGCAAGCCTAGTTCCAACCGCTCGTGGTGTGTATGGGATTACTGATGGCTAAACAAAGTTATGAGACCTTCTCATATGGGACATTCCAATCACAAATTCATCATCATAACCTTTCACCACCCTCCTACATATCAGGAGTCAATATTCATAGACTAACTATGAGTATCAACAGAGAGCCAGAAAATAATGAATTTTTCACAAAGACTAGTTATCATCATCAAACGGAAGCAAAACTCATGGCCAACATTCCCCCGGACAAAGAGTATAAGAGAATCAATCTATATCTTAGCATCTGGCTTTAAACCTTGACATATCAAATAAATCTCTCTTGACGAAGGCCTTGTAGCTTTAGGTCTCAGCCATGATGCCTTCTTAAAGAACGGTTTAGAAAGCTGGTTAATTTCTGCAGCAAATAAACATTCAAAGAAATCAACAACACATAACAAATACAATCAAAGCAATAGAATTGAACACTATCCACATTTTAAGTAAAAAGTTTCACTTTGGATACCCCAAATTAATCTTTCTCAGTTTTTGATACAAATAAGTTGAAGAAATTAGTATGATAAACTAATGCAATAACCTATTAACTCCATCAATTAAACTTGAAGGGACTAAACTGAAATGTCAAACTTTTTAAACTGAACACCTCAAATTTTATTTTGGGCACATATCAATTACATTATTCAGAGAAGTAAGCAAGGAAGCACCTTTGGCATCTTCACTCTCGAGAAGCTTGATAATAAGGTGCCCACCAACCCTCAAAACTCCTTGACCGTCATCTGAACAAGAAGGGTCATCGTCAATTGGCTCCACGTGAACTCTGTTGCCGAGAGCCAAATCCAAGGCACGCATCCCAAGCTCAAACGACAAGGCTGCGTCTTTGGTAGTGATTCCGGAGACTAAGGGACACATATCTGAGAGTATCACAGAAAACCCTTTTTCCTTTGGAGAAAGTGCTCTGAGTCGGTGGTGAGAGAGGGTGGTGACGTCAGCAGAGATGGTCTGAACCCTAGAATCGCAGTGAAGAGGGGGAACCTTGACTTTCTTGGTGTCGACGCCGAGGACGGAGCCGCCGCCGTTGAAGGGACCCAAGCTTTGACAAGCCACCTGGAGCCACCCTCCGGGGGCGCAACCGAGGTCGAGAACGGTGGCGCCACGGTTGATTATGTTGTGTTGCTTCTGAATCTGAAGAAGCTTGAAGGCGGAGCGAGCCACGTAGCCTAGCCGTTGAGCCTCCTTGTAGAAGAAATCTGCAGTTCCACCTACACCCATCTCCCCTACGCTTCTAAATTATTCATTTTACTCTTTTAAACATAAGTTTAATTCACATAAATTACTCAATTAAATTACTTTTTAAATAAGTGATTTATATATGTATTAATCAGAGGAAATATTTTTTGCTAAAACATAAATTTTATGAGCTATCTTTTTATTATTTATTTAACCACCTAGTTGTAATAGTGTAACACAAAATAAGTGTTACATCGTGTTTCAAACTATAAATCCTTATTTAGGAAATATGATAAACCTATATCTATTAGGTGTCACTAACGTCAAATATATGTTGTGATTGTTTCTATAAATTTACTATTTACAACAATTACCTAAAAGTTGAGTTTTCATTTTTATATTGGAAAACCACACTACTTAAATCCAAACATGTCTTTATTTTAGAACTTCTACTTCCCTTAACTAATGCATGTAAATATGAACGTTACACTTCCTTTCTTGAGTGTAAGAATTGCAAATCAATTTGTATATTGTTTTCACCTTAAACTTTTACTAATTTAATTAATTTAATGCTTGAAATTCATTTTTACTTTAACAAATGACTTGAGAACTCAATACTTGCATCATCTTCCTTTGATGCTTATACACATACACTAGTCTCCTACCTAAACCTTACAATTCCATTATCATCTAATACTTATGTCGATTCAAGTTGACTCTGCTTTCCATGATCGACCAATCATTGAATCTTATGATCAAGGGTAATATATAATTTATTATTTATGTTATGTAAGTTGTTTCATTGTTTGACATTTGCATGACTTTTCTATGTAATTAGGTTTGTTCTATCTAGGGTTGTTTCACAGGCTATCAAAAAGTCTATTAAGCAACAATTTCAATCCTTGGACAACATGGAGAGCGATACCTGAATCTGATAAGGAGCAACACTAGCAACATTTTAAGGTAACATGTTTAAACATATTCCATTGACATATAATAGAATATGCATATGTCAAAATCAAACAAGTACTAGGTATGTTTTTATTTAAAGCAAACCCATTATTCATATGCTAAAGTTTACTAGGTAGTTTTACGTTATACATTTGATATGTGAACATCTACTTGTTTGATTGTTATAAAAGAAGGTTCAATGGCGGCCAAAGCATGAGGATCAAATAAAAAAAAATTCAACACTAAAGTATCTCAGATTATCTGAGATGTTTAGAGATGCTAGAATTATTGGGGAAATGCCTAAATGGCTTGGGGAGCATGTCTAAAATAGGTTATTAGCATGATGGAATGTTTAGAATTGATGACATTCTGTTATGTTATTTGGAATGTGCATGTAAATCGAAATCCTAGTAAATTATTTGGATGTTGCCAAAATTTGTCCATTATCAATGGAAAAGTCCGTCTAAAACCGCATGAACTTCATACACAACACTTGTTAACGATTATATTTGTCATTAATTACTTACAAGTGATTTACTAATGGATTTTGTGTCATCGCAAATCCATCAAAAATTCCCTTTCACTGACAAATTTTAGTGGTTAGTGAGTAGTGATATTTAGTACAACTTTAAGCGTTTTGCTCATTACAACCAAGACCATATATTCAATCACTTTGTAACAACCGTTTTGTGCCTATAATTACAACTACTTCCTTACATAGTTCCTTCTTTTTAACCTTGTCATGGACCCCTTATTTCTCTACCTTTCACATTGATCTTTGTTTAGCTCTCATTGGATTCTTGGAGATTTGATTCATACACAACTTTCTCAACACAATTTAGTAAGTGGTTTGCATTGATGCATGTATATTACCACTATTATTTTAAGTTAGTTTCTTTTATATGTACTATATGGAATAAATGTTGATTTCATTATTTTATAACCCTTGTGTAATGATTTTCAATTTTTCTTCCTTAAATTTGTATTTACTTAAATCATTTCTTTTCGATATATATCGCCTCAACATCACAGTGCTTCGCGTGGCGGGAGATCCATGAGTACTAGGAGGGACCTTGTTTCGAAGATGAAGTGGAATCTCCCTCGTTGGATAGCATGGTATTGGATGAGTTGGATTTTTTGTTCAAAATTTATATGAGTGATAATGTTTCTCATTTGAGAATCTTGGCCTTCTTGAGCCTCCACCTCTCCCCTTAATCTGTTAAGAAATTTTGGACATAAAAGCTTCATCTTATCCTAGTGAGTATTGGACATTTAGATCTATGCAATTTTGACATTTATCGTATTATTAATGTTTTTTGCCTTCTTGATGGGACCCTCTTTCATGTTGTATAAACCTGTTGGATGGATTTTGTGTTATTAACAGTAATTTGTTACAATAGGAAAATAATGGGTGGAGACTGTGAACGGAGGAAACAAATTAGGGGAGAGGGTTTTCAGAAATTCTGTTGAGAGTGAAGATGAGGGAGAGAAATACACTTTGGATTACACGTGGAGATATAATAGTGTCACATCATCACCAATTAACAACATTTATACGAATTTGACATAAGAGATCAAATTGCGTATTTTTTAACAAATTTTGAAACGAAATTTTTTTTTTTTAAAGACCAATGTACCAAATTGACTATTGACCCTTAATGTAGAAACTAAAAAGGTAATTATAGCAAAAAATTAATAACAATATTTTTTATAGGTTGTTAATGTAAAATTATTTACATAAACATAGAAAAAAGAAAAATAAAATTATATAGTACAATTTTATATTTTCATTCAATCATATGAATTATATATAAGATAAGTTTATTAACTTTTATCATAATTATCTTAAAAAATAGGTTAAAGATTTGAACTAATTAGCAACATATGTTTCTTTGGCACAAGCTGTATATAGCCATTACTCTTTTTGTAAATCTTGATAAGAAAGTTATATTTTAATGTAATAACTACAATTAGAGATTAACCATCTAAAAAGAGTTTAACATGTGAGGCTTGTTGAACAGCAACCTTAAAAATGTTAAACAAGAAAAGGAAAATTGGTAGTTGATTTTGTGAAAATTCCTTGGGCCACTGTGTATGGTAGGTAGTTAAACAGGTAGTTTGTCTTGATCAAGCTTTGGTCACTTACTTAGAAGAGTGTGGCAGGGCTAGGTTTGGGACCCATGAATGATTAGAAGGAAGCTTGAGTTCAAAAAGAGAAGAAAGAAAGAAAAAGTTGGTGGTTGTGTTGTGGGAGTGGAATGCATGGGAGAAGAACAAGTACAAAAGTTGAAGATATGATTCGCAGTTACTTGCTTGCTTATAGGGGAAACTAGGGTTTTTTTTTTATGGGGATTGCGTAAAGCTCAATGGAGCCTGCTGATTTTTAGCAACGGATTTCATTTAAAGAACAGACATGCCATTCCAAATGGGCCTAATGGTCCACCATTGTCCCACAAAGATAGGGCACGTTTTCAATTACACCATGCATCAACAAATGGGATGCCCTAAATCATACTAAATACTAATACCATTCTCAAGTGTATTAGGGTACTACTCATTCATTTTTTTCTAACCCTAATTGTTGCTTTTGTCGTCATAGGATATTGATTAGTTCCTAACTTTATTTTCACCCCAGCAACTATCTCTCCACTTTGTCCATCATCTTGTTTTTTACAATCATACCTTTCTAAATTAATGATGTAATACTAAATGCTTATAGTGGAATCATGCACACCTCTCCAACAGTATACTTGTTTCTCCTATTATCCATTTCATTACCAAGATTTTTAAAAGTGGTCTGTGTTGTGCAAATACATCAAACTGTGTATTCTCTCTTAATGTACATGTGTTTTATTTAATATACTAACACTTCCATTACTTAATAATCAAATAATTTATCTTTTTTATTCTCTTGCTATTTCTAAGAGTTCACAACAACAATACAATACTTTCTGTTGAAGATAAAAGATCAAAACTAAAAATAAATAAGTGAATCCAAACCTCACTTGAGTGATTTTATAAAATTGAGTTAAATTTAAAGTTCAGTGGTTAATATAGTATCATAGTAATTTAAAAATTATTGTAGTGAAACTTTATTGTCTTTATTAGACTACTCGGTATCGAACCATCCATAAATATATTGTCTCATACGAATTGATAAGTCTTGGTGAAGGAAGTGTAGTAAATACTTTATCTCTTAAAATAAAGTTGAGTTAGACTTAAAATATTTTTATAATTTTTTTTTAGATTTTGAATTATTCTTCATCCTCGTACACGTAACTGGTATTAGTTTAATGATTTAACAGAGACTCACAATTCACTACATAGTATATATAATGATATCTAATTATCAGGAGCTGGAAGCAAATATATCACCAATAATTGACTTAGTTGGATGTGATCGAAGTAAACTTATTTGGTCATGCCGATAAAATATTATTTGGTGACTTAGAAACCAAACTTCAATCCATAGCTTTATTGCCATTGTAGAATGTCTCATGGAGTGAAGAAGTTACATGTAATCAATTCAAAGACCAATAAAATTTTAAAAAATTATGCAATATTGGCAATATCTAAATTGTAAGGAATAGATTTGGTCTTGAGCACAGGATGGCTTTTAATTATTGATTACTTTGGCATCTGTTAATTGTCAGTGCCAACTGAATTACCTACCATCATATGATTGAGACTTTTCACTAAAGAAAAGATAATATGCATAATGATGTTTTCCAATTTATGTATTGCTAAACCATTCATCATTCTACATTCAAATTCATACCACTCTTATGAGTTGTGTCTGTAGAAATGTCTTGTAATAGAGGTTGTCATTTATCATTAGAAGGTGGACTTGGTGCTTACTCTATTGCAATTGTTATGTGTTACTGTTTTTTTTCCCTGGTGCATGAGCTATGATGAGACAAAAATTTTAATTAAAAAATTGTAAAAAATACAATGTTATTAAGGGGCTCAACCTTATAAAAATTGTTTGCAAGGATTTTCAAAACTCATATCCTTACATCGAGACTCCCTATGCTGGAATTGTCAACTCGTGTGAGAATTTTTTTTCAGTAAAGAATAAATTAATTAAATTAAAAAGAAATATTTCAGAGTGTCTCAATCCTTATAAAAATCTCAAACCTCTCCGCCTCTCCATTTAACTAACAACCATATAATTACTACAAGCATCCAAAACATAGAATTGTTCCCTACACTATAATACAACAATTTGTAATGGCTAAAACTGCATAATTATGCAGTGTACAACAACGTAAAAACAAGATTAGTTTACTTCCATCCTTCATTAGTTGTCTGATTGCTTGGTGCTTGTAGACCCTTGTGACATCAACTCCAATACTCCCTGTAAGGTTATGCTTCAATTGCTGCATAATTATGCAGTAAATATAACAAGTTTGGTTGGTTAAGCTGTTGCCAAGCTCTTGTAAACCCTTGACAAACCAATGTTTCTGCAACATCTACATAATACAACCTGGGTCTTCCACATCGCCTCAGCCAACATAAGATAAAACATAATCCATCGCATAATATTAAAGCAAAACCAGAACTATTGACTATAATAACCTATACAACAGGATTAAATTCAAAACCACCAATAACAAACAATGAATAATTAAACAAATATTGTAGGTGGTGCTTGTATACCAAACTCGTGCGGGATTATATATTTATGGATGGTCCAATAACGATTCAACAAATTTTCGCTAGGATATGCTTTAAATAACTTTGATTTTGATACTATATTGAGAAGTCAACTTTAAATTTAACTCAATCTTATGACACTGACTAATACGATGAAGTTTATACTTAATTATATACTATATAAAATGTTTTTAGTTCGAGTTTATTTGAGTTCTGAAAGGATTGAAATAGGTCTAACAATATTAGGTGGAATAATAAAGAGTTTCACAGGTGCAGAAGGTTAGCATCCCTGCCTGAGAAGAAAAGGAATGTGACTAAGATGCGTTGTTGTTACTTTGGTAGGTAGGCATTTCACTTGTCCCTTCCTTTTTCTTGGTTTTCCACGTCCCTCACTTGTGCCAATAAACAAGGCTATAACTAATGTGAAGATGGAGTAATTGAAAGAAATTAATATGATTTAGAATGTGAGATGTTGAAGTCAAATATGAACAATATTGGATAACATTTCTGCATAGTCATTGATTGAGTAATGGTGCGTGCAGCTACGTAGTTGTTCAACTACGGTTTAATTATGCACACTACGTGGCATATCTGATTGATTTGGTAGATAATACCATCCAATAATTTAACCAAGTCACGTCCTCAAACTCTCAAAAGAAAGGACACTCACTCACTCACTACTCACAAGACTCATCACATTTTTATATTCCATCACCAAAAAACTACCTTCTCCTTCCACATCAATTCTCAAAATTATATTCTTCAAAATATAAATCCATAGTTATTTTATGTATTTGGTCTTTTTTTTCTTTTTATATATATAATCACTCATTTAACTTCACATTATAAATTAATTTTATTTTTAATTAAAGTAGATTTTCAATTCACTCTCTTTAAATAAGGTTGTTAATTTATATTTGAAATTAAGGAATAGATTTTAAATATAATTTAATCTTATATACTAGATTATAATAAACTTTATTTTTAATAAATGTGAAATTTGTGTCATTACTAATTAATTTGGTTGTGTTTTAAAATTAAAATTCATACGCGTCTGCCAACATAAAAAATTAATTATTACGACCGTTAATAGCTTTTTCACCACAGTATTAAACGGAAAATCATAAAAAAATGTAAAATTTTACACAATGCTGAGAGAAATTGTAAAAAAACTAAAGTACAGTATTGTACGATATGATCTAAAGTAAAGAACGGAGTTTAGGTTACTTTTTTTTTGTCCTTTGATAAAATAAGCGGCAGTTCTCCGTTCCGTTGGGTAGTGAGTGGGTGTGACATTATTAGTCGTTAGAATGTGGGAAGACTCAACGCCGTCCCCGATTGTACGGTCAAATGCACGGCGTAATACGTGGAGCGTTGAATGCGGGGTTGAATTTCTTCTTCCTTCTTCACACTTCATACCAATTTTCTAAAGTTTCAAATTCTTGTTCTGTTCTTCATTTTGCAAAAAAACAAAAATTACATTTACCAAAAAAAACATGTTTATTATTACAAGAGGGAATGTAGAAAGACATGTTTATTGTGCTTCTAATTCCCTCTTATTTTTATGCAAATATTTATATTTCTGGCATATAAATTGTTTACAGGAACAAAAGTGCTTAAACGATACGAGATATGAGAGATCCATCCGAGATTAAGACATTTTATTATATTTAAGTAGTATAAACTTTAACTCTATAAGTCGGTTTTATGAGATTGAATTAGACTTAAAATCAATTTCGTAATATAAACCTTACCTAGAACCACTAAATTGAAAATTAATTTGATTTCTATTAAAAATTACAGAAATTGTATAATGAAATTTCATGGTTAATTTCTAAAGTCTTCTCTCATTCATTCCTGATAATTAAAATAAAAAAAAAAGAACCGTGAAGGTTATAAAACGAGAAATTAAATAAAAATACTAGATAAAAGTAAATATAACTATTAAAAAACACTATCTTTTAAATATAGAAGTGAAAGGGTAAGTGCCTGTTTACTTTTTTGTTTATTTCTAAAAACTTATTAAAGATAAATTAAGCTAAATGTACAACTTGCATATTATAAGAAAGGTAAGATAAGTTATTGAATAAATAAGGCAGGACAGTTTAAAACTATTTTAATTTTTAATGTAATCAGAAAGTATTATAGATAACAAACTTATTGTATTACACAATTATTATTATAAAAATTCATTACAAATTTTATTTTCATTAAAAATAATTAAAATTTACTTAGCCGCTTACAATTTGTTTTCTATATCTTAATTTTTATATAGTATAATTTCGAATTATTGGAAATTATTTATTTCCTAATATATCAGGAAATGAGATTTTATCTCTAAAAAATTATAAAATATATTTTATATTTTTTTAATTACTAATTATAATATATTAAAAATATATTGAATATAAAACATTCATTTAGAATAAATCCGTATTATAATATCAAGTTACAGAAATAAATTTTGTAAAATCTAAATAAACTATGAATTTTTTTAATAAAAATACAGTGTTACATGAAAATCACTGAATAAAGAAATGAGACACTTTCATGGTATTGGATTCTGGTTTTCTTATAACTCACACCACACAGTGCAGCAACCTTCTTGAGTATGCTTAGCCTTCTGTGACAGAGGGCAGTGCTATACCATGACACATGATAAGGTGGAAGTAAGAGAAGATAATGAAGAAGAAAGAGAATTGTATTTTTATTATATCATATATGAAAAAGAATACAATATACATATACATAAATATAAGACTCTGTTAAACAGAAACCGAGCAACAGAAATAACAAGAAAATGATAACTTAATAATTTTCTTTTAAATTATTTAATTTTAAAATATTTATTTCACAAGAATTTAAATTTGTTATTTTTTTAATGAAGTATTTCAGTTATTATTAAATAAATAAAATATTAAATACAAAAAAGTATTACTTCATATCATAAGAAATAACTAAACACATTTAATTCACTACTGAAAAACAGGTTTACAATCATCGGTTAATCTGAGCATACTTTTATGTTTTTTATTAGTTACGAATAAATATTAATTACCATTTTAATTTGTATAATCTCTCCATGCATCATACTTAATATATATGAGATTGCTTCTGAGAAAAAAAAATATTGCATTTGCATTATTTGAAAGATGTTGCATGTATTGGATAATCTGGTTGTGCTTTAATTTCATCCTTATTTTGGTTAATCACAGAGGACACATTTGGATGGGTTGGCGCTTAAAATTGAGTAAGTGAGATCAAATCCAGAAAGGAATATAAAGATAAGAAATATGACTTTAAAAAATAAAAAAATATACAAATTTTCAAATTCTTATGTTTTAAGTTAGGTAGGATAAACACGGACATGGTATATACGAATAAAAAATATGTATAATTTTTAAAATGTAGGAAAGGGGACACAAATTTATATATTATATAATTTTAAATTATATAAATTGATAATAAAGATTATTATTTTTTTTTAAAAGATGTTTTTTCACGGTTGGTTCAAAAGATTTATTTATAATTTTTATAATCACAATAAAAAATTATACAATAAATTTGAGTTTTTAAAAAATTAATGTATTTCTCTTTTTTAAAATTGCGTTAAAACCGTGCTAGAATAGTCAGAAATTCAATAAATATTTTTTGGATTTGACACTTCATCAAAACTATATTACACGTGTCAGTATCCGATACGTGTGTCCGACATAGACACAGAGCCTCATAGTTTAGGTAAAGTTTGAAATTTTTCATTTTTAAACTATTAAATTAATCTTATAATTTTTAAATTTCTTATCCAAAACAAAAGATGTATATTGTCACAAAATCATTTTTTATAATAATAAATAACCTGCTAAAAATTATCTAATAGCAACTTAGACATTTAAGATTCTTGTCCAATGTCGTTGTGGGGAAAAATAAAGAAAAAAATAGTTTATTTTCCATAATATTAAGTTAAATGACACTCTATCCATAATAATTTTAAAATATACATTCACATCTCTTATTTAGTGTCAGTCATTTACCTTATCTAGTTTGAAAATATAAAATTGGCTAAAACTTAACTAAATATCATGAAAAATAAATAAAAAAAAGATTTAAAGTATAAAACATAATGGACTTTTGTAAACAAGAATATGATTATTTAAGTATTCACTCCTCTATTTTTTAAATGAAATATATATGCTTCCTAATTTTAAAATAGACATATACATATACATATTTTACACGGTATTAAAAAATAACACTCATACTCCTTATTTTATCAATAAATTTTTGTTTGGAAATAAAATTGTGATTGACAAAACTGATATTGAAACAATTTTAATTAATTTAAAAAAAACGTTAATTTTAAAATGAAGGAAAAAATATACAAATTCAATGTTTTGTTTTAAAGCATACAATGATGCAACATTTGATATTCCAAAAAGTATAATAGATATATAAAAATATTACTAAGATTAGCATTTTCAGAAAAGAAAAATGATTAAATAAGGGTGTTGTAAGAAAGAGATTAATATGAATGAGAATTGAAAGCAAAATAGGAAACATATTACTACTTTAATGTGTGAACTCGACAAACCTGACATGGAATAGCATACGAACGAAGAAGACTAACAAATTTAGCAAGTGTCTTATATAGAGTGATTAACGCAATTTTATATGTTAAGTAAGTACTTACTTTGTTTATAATTCATAATTTCAACTGCTTCTTTATGATAAAGATACGAAATTAGGTTTTACTTTATCAGTTTCTTCGACTTTTGCAGTTTTTGCTACAGACTCTCTGACTCTGAACCTCAAAATATTGAAAAATCAATGAAAATTAATGCATTTTTTTAGAAATTAAGAAAAGGGGAAGTTCAGTATATGCAGACGCAGTGGCCGTGAAATGTGACTTGACTCTGACTTGGGTTTGTCATTGTTTTTATGATAACTTCAAATTTTGATTAACAATCACAAAAACTTAATCAAACTCAAACCTTTGTATTCTCTCTCCATTTGATACTACCAATATGATTTTGTTACCATCACACACTCTCTCCACAATGGAGATTCCTTAAACACCACTCTAATATTTAGTGAAAGAAAAACCCCTTATCATTCGCTCATAATCATTTTTTTGAAATATGTTTTTGAGAATGTGTGTGTGTTAATAGTCATTGTCATTTTATCAACATTAAAAATGTATAGAATGATAGATAATTTACATTAACCTTTGATTTGGTGGTCCCTGAGCACTATTCATATGGAAAATAAATCACATCCGTACAACTATATGTTCATAGTGTGAAGGCTTTTTTCACTATTTGAGTGGAGTTGAAACATTGAGAGAGAAAAAGAAGAGAAACATAGTAAGTTAGTAACATAAAGAACAACCTCAAATTCCAACATAGAAAAAATGGTTTCAATGGTTGCCACAACTTGCAAATGAAGCAAGGAGAATTGATATATATTTTGAGGTCCTAATGTCCCTAACCTCTTTTGTCCCCTACACTCTTCACCGCCATAGTATTCTCTTGCACACTCACTTACGATTACTTCAGTAAAATGGATATGTGGTAAAAAATAAACGTAAACAAAAAGTGTGAAAATCTACGGTCCAAAAGAGATCTCAGTGGGGCCCAGTTTTCTCTGATAAATAGCACGAACCTTTCGCACTTCCCTCCACAGAACTCAAACGCAGAGCGAGTTAGTTTCTAAAACCGTTCTTCTTTTCATAACTCCTAACAAAACCCTGCTCGGTCTTCCCACTCATAATGGCTTCTTTTCAAAAACTCCTTGCCATTGTTTCCCTCGTTACCGTTCTTCTCGCTTCCGCCGAGGCCCGAATCCCGGGCGTGTACGGCGGCGGCGCGTGGGAGACCGCGCACGCCACGTTCTACGGCGGTAGCGACGCGTCGGGTACAATGGGAGGCGCGTGCGGCTACGGGAACCTGTACAGCCAGGGGTACGGCGTGAACACGGCGGCCCTGAGCACGGCACTGTTCAACAGCGGGCTGAGCTGCGGAGCGTGCTTCGAGATAAAGTGCGCGGACGACCCGAGCTGGTGCCACGCTGGCAGCCCCTCGATCTTGGTGACGGCCACGAACTTCTGCCCTCCGAACTACGCTCTCCCCAGCGACAATGGAGGATGGTGCAACCCTCCCAGACCACACTTCGACCTCGCCATGCCCATGTTCCTCAAAATCGCTGAGTACCGCGCCGGAATCGTCCCCGTCTCTTACCGCAGGTAACGTTACTTTCACCCATTTTCGCTCCACACTTCGCCTTAACTTTTTCATTATATGTTTATTTTATATATGTTTTCTGTTTTTACTTTTCCTCTTTTAAATATCAGTTATTAATAATTTGTGTTTCATAATTTAAAACATTAGAGTTGAAAAAAACGGAATTTTCCGCATTTGGGATAGGTGTAGTTTTTGACACAATTGTCTAGACACTAGCAATAAAAAAGTTAATAATTTTTTATAGTAAAGAAAGGGAGAAATTAATTAACTTTAATATTGTAGGAGTATAAAAAAAGGGAGATTTTGATGTTTTATTATTTTATAATAAAATGAGAATAAAGGAAATAGAGTAAACGCGCTTGTTTGGCTTTTGGCCTTCTGAGAGTACAAAGCGCAGAGACAGAAATGCGACGTCGTTTAAACCGACAAAGTGTACTGATATTCTTACACTGTGGCGGGGACTAGACAGTAGACAATAGGTAATTCGTAATTCAGAAAAGTGAAAACAGATGAGAACCGTAGATGCTTATTTGGTGGCCCTGTCTGGAGAAAACCTGAACCGTTTATCTGAAACCGGTTCAAGATTTTGACAAACGTGCACCTTTTGCCGCGTAATTGCACGATTCTCGAAACCAACCAAAACTAAGATTAATCTTCATTACGTGGTGTGATTGTAAATATGTAATTGTACTTATTTGCCATCGTGGATGCACTTTATTACGAATAATGCCACTGACGATTGTGATTGGGTGCGTGGATGTGCAGGGTGCCTTGTCGAAAGCAGGGAGGGATGAGGTTCACGATCAACGGCTTCCGTTACTTTAACCTGGTTTTGATCACCAACGTGGCCGGTGCAGGGGATGTCGTGAGGACGAGCGTGAAAGGGGCTAAGACTGGGTGGATGAGTATGAGCCGCAACTGGGGTCAGAATTGGCAGTCAAACGCTGTTCTGGTTGGTCAGTCACTCTCCTTCAGGGTGACAGCCAGTGACCGACGCACCTCCACCTCTTGGAACATTGTACCCGCCAATTGGCAATTTGGCCAAACCTTCACAGGCAAAAATTTCAGGGTCTGATAACGTTTTCTGGGTCCTTTTTTTATTACAAAAAGCAAAAGCTTTACCTCTATGTAGTTTTGAATTTGCCTTGGGATGTGGATATTGGGAGAAAAAATGGAGGGAAGTAAAGTAAGTGGTGGTAGTGATCAGTAAACTTTTTGACTTTTTCTTTCTTTGTCTTTTGTGCAAGTAGAGGGATATGATGTTGGGGTTGTCTTGGTATACGAGTTTGAAGTGTTATAGGATTTGAAAAAATGGAGGGGAACATTGTGTGAAACTTGTAAGGGGCTGAAGTGGCTTCAAATGTATGAGCCCGCAGCTATATTTCTTAGATATATTTATATTAATGAAAATATCAAGTGTGTTTATCTTTATAATTTTTCTTCACTTTTTTAAGCTGGGTTTTAATGTTTGCTCTCATTCTAGTTAAGTTGAACAATAGTTTTCCAACTATAATTTGGTGAAGTGATGAGTTAATTGAATTTTGACAAGTGTGTTTGATGCATGAAATGAAATGTTCTGAAGCTGATGAGCACGCTTAACTGCGCCGAAAAGCAAAAAGAGAAAAAGAAAATTGTGGAAATGGGCTCTAATTCACCGTATTTGTCTCTTCATAAACTGTTTGCAAAGTAGATTCTATACCTTCCGTGTTGTTTTTCTTAAGTTGTTCGATGCCAAAATAAAAAGGTAGCATGGATTAAAAACTAATGTGCTCTTTAATGGATGCAATTCTATTATAGTTTTTTATTAATTAGTGGACTTTAGAGATTGTTGGGTGTAGAGTTGGGCTTTTAAGAAACTTTCTACACGTCCAATGAAACGTCATATATTTGGAACTCAGATTTAAAGAGGGAGAAACAAATTGAATATTATTTTTCAATTAAAAATACATAATATTTATAAATATAAACAACAAATAGAGATGGCTAAAATTAATTTGACTAGTTAAGAGGAATATGATACGAATGAGTATGAAAATAATGAGAAGTATATGCTGATTTTGAAGCCTGAGGCTCGCGCACACTTGTCATCATCTGGAGCAGAGACAAAAAGCATAGCAGTTTTTGTTGCAATGCATCATTAGTTATCACTTTCTTCATTGGGTTTCTCTCTACAGGAGGCATGTACTTGTTTCTTTTAAGTAAATACATAACTTGTTACATATTTCATTGGTTGAATGTCACCTGATAAGTGAAGTAATTTATTAATTGAATATTAGAACAAGCTCATAATTCAACTTAGAATAATAGGGTTGATAATTTATTTTTCATTTTTAAGAAAGTGTTCATCCTAAGGCTGAACATGTCTGGCCAACCTATAATATGCATAAAACTATGTACAGGCTAAAACTATTTTCTGAACACTAAACATTAATAATATAGTGTTGGAAAGAAACATGCTTATTCCTATAATCAATTCAACTCTTCAGCATTATATTCCATGGTTACGTTGAAACAGTAATCAAATAGATAGGAGGAAAAAACAAATTTTTTGAACACTATAAACTATCTAACAATATTCTAAGAGAAGACGCAACCTCCCCGTAGTCCTTAATTCTTTGAGAAAATTTTCTTTCTAAATGTGTAGAGCAGAAGAAAATTGATAATTATGGTTGTCTTATTTTATAAGTACATACATACCAGCCTTTACGCCGTCCCTCTTTTCTGTTTAGATAGTTTCCATTGCATCAATAACAATTTTACTCCTTCTTGCAAGGTAGCTCTCTTTCCCTCTTCGTAATTCCATAATTCAGAGGTTGTATACCTCCCACTTGGATTATATGTATTGATCTCTGTCACAGCTGTCACCACAGCTTGGTAGACTCCTGCACCCAACTCATTTTGCAGTGCTTTCAACTTTTCATCTTCATTGTCTATGATTTCCTGCCATGAAAAAAATCATGAAACCAGACAAGTTAGAAAAACATATATTAGAGAAATAATGCAATAGATTGTAGATTAAAATGAATATGAAAACCATTGGTTAAATATGGTCCTAAACTAGTGTAATGAGCCACGCAAGTTGGTTAAGCGCAGTAGAATGGAAGTTGGAGATGCCATGTTGTTGCTCGTGTTTTAACCAAACCCACTTAAGAAGTTGGAGATGCCCTGTTCCAACCATAATATGACTTCATTTAAAAACATCCTGATTGACTTTCCTAAAGATAGGCACCATTTATCTTAGTTCTAAAATTAATCATCTAACATCATTATATAATCTACATACTGATCAGAATAGTTCATATAGCAATGTCATTCAGTCAGAATTATTTTTCTTCTAATTTTGTAACCATGAAAAGTTCATATATGGATGAAGGCAGGTAAAATCAACCCTTCGAAAACATGATCGAAGAGATACATGTTCCCGGGCCAAAATAATTCTAACCCAGTATTTAGGTATCAAATACATGGATTAAGCTTCGTATATCCATTGTTTCTAACTAAGTAGATTTCAAGGAGCTTACAACAGAAAATGCCAAATTTGATTAAGACTAAATAGTGATATCTATAAGACACACCTGTTCTTTCCCTTCAATTACGGTAATTTTAAATGGATGCCATTCTGGGTCCTTTATATACTCTTCCCACAATGAACACAGTTCTGAAGCTCTATCTTCTGCATCCTCAACATTGTATTTTTTCTTCATAGCTTCAAGGAATGGTCTAATATCAAGCTCCCCCATTCTCTTCACTCCAACACTAGCACGGCAAGATATCTCTTTAATGCCCTGCAACATATAAAATTTCAAGAAAGTTTAGAAAAAGTTAGAAAAATTCAAAACACAAGAGTACCAAATGAGTATTGAAACCCCCAACACTGTCATAGTTTAAACATTGTTAACTGGTTTGCAATACACTTCAATATGGTAATGTAGGCGATTTAAGGTATGTTACTATATCAAATATATGGCATGTGGGAGGAGACGTATACACAGTTGATATACTATTTGAGTTTGTACTACTTTTGAAATATCAGTTAATGTACTATCAATAATCTTTTTTTTATATAGCATTTAAAATAATTAATATATACACAGTATATTTGAAATTTAAGAAATATAAGCAGGCAGGAAAGAAATTAAATTTTAAACAAACTCGTCACATTTTTCTCTTTTATGTTCCAATAAATCTTTCAGCAATTTTAAGATTCACTTTCCAACTATTTTTCACAAATGCCAATTTTTTTCTCTTTCAAATGTGTTTTGGACTTCAAATGTCCCACCTTCCTTTTCACAAGACTCAATGGTTTCTCTCCTCAGATAGTCCTTTTCTTTCTTGTGAATTCAACAAAGTAAAGAGAACCCCATTGCTTTCCCTCCCCTGTTCCTTCCTATGGTTGCACCTTATGTCTCATCTTAGAAATAGTGGATTTAATGTACCAAAGAAATAGTATGTCCAAGCCCGTCATTCAAATGCATACTGTACATCAGAGCAATTTTATTTTTCTATCAACGTGGGACGTGAAAGGAAGTTCTATAAATAAATTAATATCATTGATTCTTTGGTACAACAATTTTAATGGACAAGTCATCATTTAAAACATGATTGGAGCCATTTTCTACGGACAGCCGAGATGCTTTAACAAAATCATAACTATGGGAATAGAAGACTTTCAAAAAACACTTACATTAATCAATTCTTTTCGAGCTTCCTGTAGCTCATCATTGCTCTGACGCTCTTTAATAATTAGTGTTTGGTTCAGGGCATCTACGTCTCGTAGTGACTGTTCCTTCTCTCTTAAATCCTTGTGTAAGACATTCACCGTATTCAGAACTTCTGAGTCTCCATCATCTTCGATGTATTGCATGACATTTAATTTTCCTTTCAGTTGTTGAATCTCCAATTCTAGTTTTTGTTTCACCTCCAGTTGTTTTTCAAGCCTGATGATTTTATGACGAAGTTGTTCTTTTTGCCGCTGGATAAATAGATTGTCAAATGGAATTAACAACCAGCTATTCTGATGTGGACAATGACACTCAGTCATTAAAAAAGCACAAAAAGGGATACACAAACCTTTTGATCTGCAGCCAGTTTCCAAACATTTACACCAGCTTTCTGTTGCTCCAGAACAGCCATTTCCATAGCGCTATTTTTCAATGCATTCTAAAAAGACAAGCATCAGCATTGCTATACATAACATTCCAACAAATTCTCAGCCACATCGTCATTATTGAAGGATTTCAAAAGCACAAATAAAACATAATGCCAAACCTTTTTTTTTTATAGGTTCCATAGCAAGTTCTCACCGGGAAGGACAAAATAATGACAGAAATAGAAAAAAAAAATCCCAATGACATTCTTAGATACACAACTTCTAAACTGGTAGCTTTTATTTTAGCCGTCCTTTCCCTAAATTTCATCACGTAAACTCCTTAGCATATAAAAACTAAATGGAGTTCATATTATTATTATTATTGACATCCATTTTAGAATACATTACATTAAAAAAATTAAAATATTCATTGACAGAAACAGTCGTGTAATCCATTTTTTACTGGCAAAAAGACAAAAAGGATTTTCATAGAAGAAAATATGTAGCCTGCAATTGCTTACTACTATAATATAAACCAATTAGATTACATTCCCAATATGCGTGGGCTTAGTTCACCCACAAATCAACTGGAAACATTTTCCAATCATTAGGTGATCATCAAACTTGATAAGTAAAAATGGAAAAGTTATTAACTTTGCTTGCCAATTCCTCCATTTAAATCACTAAAACAAATTAATATTGAACATCTAAATTAATTATCCTTAAACAATAATCTTTTCCTTCAATTTCTATTTCACAGGAATCTCAACCACAGCATGATAGAATAGATGCAACAATAACAATAATAATAACAACACTACACCTCCATAATCTCTTCTTCTAACTTCTTTCTTTCGCTTTCGTTATGTGCTTCACGTTTTTCCAGTTCAATTCTCCGCAACTCAAACTCTCTTTTCTGAGATTCCAGTTGCAACTTAAGCCTTTCATGACCATTAAAAATATTCTGGAAGTGCTGAGTTGCACTTGACTGTATTTTCTTCATCTCTGAATACAAGCAATCATGGTATAATGATACAAACGTCATTAAAATAGTATAGCATCCTTTACAAACAATGAAATGGTAGAAGTGTATTGCAAAAGATCCAACAGGACATATGGAAACCATTATAATTATATAGATCAATTCTATAGTGTAATCACCATGATGATGCAACCAGAAGTTTGCAGTGTCTGGACTTTGATTCTACCAATAAAAATTTGTTAAAATCAGATTCAATCCAGTGATCTATAATCTATCACACTGGCAATTATGCCAACGTAAACAATTAGTAATTTCAACATAGAAATGGACCTTTATGACTGAAAAATAAATTGGAAACAAAAAATAGTAACAACAACAACATCAAACGAGTCATGATCCAAATTAGAGAATAAAGCAAGTTAGATTCAATAATAATATATACCTTGATTGTGATCTTGAGTGAGCTTATCGATTTCTCCCATTACAATTTCCATGTGACGTGAAGTCTCATTGTATTTTTCTTCCATCTCCATTAACCGCTTCTTCTTGACCTGAATAGTATTATTCAAGCAGGAGACGAGTTTACCATGTATTCGAGCTTCTTCTTTCATGAGCTCAGATATTGTTTGGATATCCCCCATCTTCTGTAGTTGTTCCCCAATGATATTGTTCATCTTGTAGTCATCAGCTCGAGCAATCCATGCATAAATACCAGACTTTTGCTCAGTATTAGAAAACCAGTCCTTTTTCCCGTGATGATCTAATTCATATGCTCTCTCAAATGCCAAAGCATTATCTAAACCCGTCCAATCTTTATTGAATTCCATAACTGCAGTTCCAGAGTGACCACAGACATCTGATAAAGTGCGCACTCTACAAGGATTAAATCCCCTGCTTCGGTGTTCATCCCTTAGCTTGGAACCACTTCCCCCAACACGTCCATCTTCTGTCTGTCTAGTAGGAATATTAACCAATATCCCAGCCCATGGCCACACAAACTGCTCCTCAGCATTGCCTTCATCCACAGTTATTGGTGGACCATCCACATTCATAAGATCCTTTTGCAAATATTTCATTAAAGCCAGATGATTAGCCTTTTCAGTGGCACTTCTCTTTTGTGAGCTACTCTGACCCACCCCAGAAGCATGTTCAAGGATTTCCCTGTACACATAATCCCTCTTTCTCTTTTTATTAGGGCAGTATGGACATGCGAAAGTCATTTCAGAGGTTTTCACAATGTGACTTACCTTTTTGAGTGCTTCATAGGATTTATGTACATACCACCCACTTATTTGAGTTGCGCTTATATTATTATCTTTTTGAGAGTAGTGACCCATTACAGTTTCTCCTGGGGTTGCTGTTGTTGTGCCTGAAAGAAAAATAGTGTAAGTAACAAATGTGTCATGTTGCTTTATAGATTAGTTCAACTAAGTATCATTCTGAATTGGCCAATATGTGCAAATCTGGTAACAGAGAAGAAGAAACATAAATATTGTTACAAATGTTTCATTAACAGAGGATCACCTTGATCCATAGGTTTTGATGGAAATGAAGCACCCACATTCATAACATCCTTTTTCAAATACTTTTCTAAAGCCAGATGATTAGCCCTTTCAAAGAAACTTCTTTTTTGTGATCTACTCTGACCCACCCCAGAAGCATGTTCAAGGATTTCCCTGTACACATAATCCCGATTTAACTTTTTATTAGGGCAGTATGGGCATGTGAAAGTCTCATCCGAGGTTTTCACACAGTGTCTCCCCTTTTTGAGTTCTTCATAAAATTTATCTACATAGCGCCCAATCTGAGATGAACTCATATTGCTATCTTTGTCAGAGCAACCAATTGCCGTTTCTCCAGGGCTTATTATTATGGTTCCTGAAAGAAAAGAACAAAAACAGTATTAGTACTGGCTGCCTCGAGTTACTTTGCTGATTTTAATTTTGATCAAAATTGTCACTTCGCGGGCTACTTCATTATACATCATAGTGAATTGAATTAATCAATCTAATAATCAATAACTAGAAAAACTTGAATAGAATCTCCGTCTGATCTCTTCATTAACAACAGGTGGATCACCTTCATTTACAGGTTTTGATGATGAACCACTCACATTTGTGAGATCCCTTTTCAAGTCTTTCCCTAAAGCCAGATGAGTAGCATCTTCTCTGACACTTCTTTCTTCTGAATTACTCTGATTCACTATGGTAACTGGGGGGTTACCTTCATTTACCGATTTTGATGGATCATTCATATGCATAAGATCATTTTTTAAATATTTCATTAAGGCCAGATGAGTAGCCTTCTCTCTGACACTTCTCTTTTGTGAACTACTCTGACCCACCCCAGAAGCATGGTCAAGAAGTTCCCTGTACACATAATCCTGTTTTCTCTTTTTAGGGCAGTATGGACAAGAAAAAGTCTCTTCTGAGGTTTGGACAATGTGATTTCCCTTTTTGAGTTCTTTGTAAAACTTATCTACATACCACCAGTTTATTGGAGGAGATGCACTCATACCAGTCTCCTTGTTAGAGCACTGAGCTATTTCAGGTTGTCCTAAGCTTAATTTGGTACCTGAGAAACAAAAGACAGTGTTAGTACTGACTACTGTCATGCTGCTTTACAATTATTCCATTAGATATATTTGTGAACAGGCAAGTTTCTGCATATTCAGTAACTTGGAATAAAGAAAGTATTGAACTGAAATTTTGTTATAGTCATCTCCATGAACTGGAGACTCGCCTTTATCAACAGGTTCTGACAGGCCATCCATAATAATAAGATCATTTTCCAAATATTTCACTAATGCAAGATGATTGGCTCTCTCTCTGGCACTTCTCTTTTCAGAACTACTCCGACCCACCATATACGCATGCTCTAGGAGTTCCCTGTACAAATAATCTTGTTTTCTCCTAGGGCAGTAGGGACAGATGAAAGTCACATCTGAGGTTTTCACATTGTAACTTCCCTTCTTAAGTTCTTCGTAAGATGTATCTACATACCACCAACTTATTTGAGATGTATCAGTATCCTTGTTAGAGCACTGAGACATTACAGTTTCTCCTGGGCTAAATGATTTGACACCTGAAAGTAAAAATAAATAATGTTAGTGCTGACTGTTGTCATGTTATGTTATCAAATATATTCACTATTCTATTAAATATATTGCGAATTGGAAAGTTTCATCTTAAATAACAAGGACAAAATTTAAAACAGAATTTTTGTTCAGTAACTTCATTAACAGGGAGACCTTTATCTGCAGGTTTTGATGGGCCATCCAGATAAGCAAGATCCTTTTCCAAATATTTCACTAAAGCCAGATGATTAGCCTTCTCTTTTGCAGTTCTCTTTCCTGAACTACTCCGACCAACCCCAGAAGCATGATTAAGGAGTTCCCTATACTTATAATCCTGTTTTCTCTCAGGACAGTATGGACAAATGAAAGTTTCATCTGAGCTTTTCACTTTGTAACTTCCCTTTTTGAGTTCTTGATAAGATATATCTACATACCACCAACTTAATTGAGATGCACTTGTGTCAATATCCTTGTTAGAGCATTGAGCCATTATGGTTTCACCAAGGCTTAATATTATGCCAGCTGAAAGATTAAAATTATTGTTAGACTATTAGTGCTAGAAATTGTTTTGTTGTTTTACAGATTTCTCCATTAGATATCATATTGAAGTAGCAAACAAACTGTTCACGATTGCAAGTTTGACCAAACTGTCAAGGTTTTGGGACAATTGAACCCAGACCATGATATGATCTCAATTATGACTATATGAACTGCATGTGTCTGTATTTTATTGCAATATCAAGGAACATGACAAAACCACAACAAGAACTGCAGTTTAAAACCTTTGAGCAAGTACATGATTACTTAAATTAGAATGTGTCTTTAATTATGGAATCAAATTACTTACAAAAGAGAAAAACATACTTTCATATCACTTTTAGTCATTATACTTTAGTAAAACATGTCCAAAATCTTCATACTTTTAATATTGATGAATTTGACCCTCAAAGTTTAAAAATATGATAAGGAATAACTAAATTCACATGTTTATAAAGTTTGATGACCACATTTAATACTATGAAAAGTATACGGAAATAACTATGTTTGACTGAAAATGTAGGAACTAAAAGTATACTTTTTTTGCTTTTTTTATAAAAATATAATGCATCTAAAAACCTAAGTCGCAGGTAAGCAACTTCTAAATTCTATCAGGATGAGACAAACATAACAACATGAAATATTCTAACAGTCTACATAGATATTATAAATTCACCAGCCATCAACCATGAAAGCAGAAGGAAATCTCTTCTCCTTTTCTTTTACTTTTCTATTTTTTTATAACCCATCAAACATTTTAAATCATTTAGCCATGGCCTAATCAACAAGAAACTCAAGTCTCATTGTCCAAAAATTAAAGTGGTCTCTAAGGAACATTCCACAAGTCAGATAGCAAAGAAATAAAAGAGAAATGTTCACGCAACAAAACACAGCCACAACAAACATTGAAAAATATTAAAATAATGTATTTTCCAAAAGGACACAAGATAAAAGAAAGCAACAAGGCCATAAAAATGAAAATGATAACAAATTCACTGCACAGATATGAATTCCAGTGTAGAAAGCATGCAGTACAATAGACAATAGAAGATAGAAGTAAAAAGGAGAGGTTTCAACCACATGCAATCATTCATGAATTCTCAATGGAAAATGCAGGATCTAAAAAAATACCGATTGACTCGAGATTAGAGGAACCAATAGAAGCGCAGAGAGGAGTGTTATTGTTGTTGTTCTTCTTCTTCACAATCACCAAATTGACACAGTAAATATCAACAAGAGCAAAATTGAAGAGAAAAAGTGATGATAGAGAGTGAGGGAGAAAAAAAAGTGGTAATCACAAGCTAGGGTTTTGCTCTGGGAGGTGTGTAGGGCGTGCTATGAACAACTGCCATTGCCGTTAAAGTCCTAGACTGACAGCAGGTGTCCTGATAGGAGTCACTGGGAACACAAAACATACATGCATCGGAAATGAACTATAAATATAGATTAATGATTACTAGCAGAATTACAAATATTTTCTCCCTTGTATTTTAACAGTTTCATAAGTTGATATAAAAAATCGTGTGAGAATTTTTTTATAATATTATTATTATTTTTATTACAATAACTATAGATGACAGTTTTTAGGATGGAAGAAGACAAGAGAAAAAAAATAAGAGTTTGAGATTAGATCTTTTATAAATAAATTATATGACTTCTATAATCTATTGTTTCTGACTTAGGAGTTCTCACTCCATACACAATATTTTCATATTAAAAGGAAAATCTCATATTAATGTGTACGTGCATAGATGTGCATAAATTATTAGTGTTAATTGTGATAAAGATACTTATGGAAACTATCTTTCTTTATATTTTTTAAAAGAAGTTAAAGAAGTTTCAAATTTATTTATGTGGACACGAGAAGAAAAATATGTGTATAATGTATGTCATATTTGTGTTGCAGAGGTAAGATCCAACATTTGGGTTAAAATTAAAGTGGTTATGGACGTCAGAAGCCATGCAACCACCAAATTATATTGTTGTTTGTAAGAGATGAAGGAAGGATTTCACTGACAGTGCCATCGACAACAGAAAGGCAACAAGGAGGAACGTGAGTTCCATCAAGAAACGAAGAAAGCAGCAGACCATCAATAGTGGCAAGAACCTGTTGTTTCCACAACAGAAAATTTACGTCATCCAGTTTAAGTGGAATAGGAGTAGTAAAGTGATGCAAAAAGACAAAAGAGGAGCTTTTCATGGAGAAAGTCTGTGGAAGAAGATGATGGTGTAGAGGAAGCGGCGGAAGCCATGAAAGAAAAAAGAAAAAAAAAACTTTCTAGCTCACGATACCATGTGATAATGATGAGAGAGAAGAAAAAATGTTTGATATAAAATTGATGTGCATTATTGTGCTAACAGAATAGCTATATATACATAGGGTACCACAGAGAATATACATAAGGTTAAGTATGAATACCCTTAACATTAACCATAACAAGTACACTCGTGACTTTCATGATGAAGAAAATTTCATAGGTCGCCTTAGATTCTATAGTGTGTTGATGGATGATCTTCGTACAACTTAAGACTCATGGATGTTTATTTGGTGGTTTAATGTCGTATTAATGTAACAATGCACTAATTAATATTGTCAACTTGTCTTGTTCTTCTTCGACTTGTCTTATTCTTCTTCATTTTCATTATATGTCATACAAAACTCAAATCAAGACTATCCCTTTTACTTAACCTATTTCTTGCTTCATGTTTCCGAGACCACATTAGTATTTATCTTTGTTGGAGAAATACTTAGATATTGACTCAATTAATAATAGACTTCGTGGATAACAAATAAAAAAAAAGGAGAAAATTGATCCAAATGAAATTTATATGAAGGACAAGCCTAAATAAAAGTAGGGATGTTGATTTAAATATTGAATATCCATCAGAGAAGACTTTTGAAAGGCTTGAGGTAGAAAGTCTTACAACAAAAATTTCACATAATATTTTTTTTTTGAGAGTTTTCATTGCATCTATTTTAAATCTATGTGTGAGTAGTGTAGATGTATTATAATTTTTTTTATTATTTTTGCATTTAGCTTGAGTAGATCTAAGATTATAATGTTTTAAAAAAAAATTAAAACATGAAAGATGATAATTAAAACAACAAAAATATAAAAAAAAAGGTTATATGAATAATGATTACAACTTTTATTTTAAATGTTTATGTGATTATATTGAGATGAATTTGGGTAAAAAAAATGAAGAATATACTAAAAGAGTATACTATACTAAATTAGTATGACAGATACCAAAGTAAAAAAAAATCATGCTTTATCAATTCATAAAACTATTGCCAGTTTTTCTTCTTCTTAAAGTATACTATATGTTAAGAATATATTTAAACATGATATACACTATTGCATCTTCTTAGTGATTTTTCATGTTTGAAAATATATGTTATAAATTATTATTAGAATATTTTGAAAATTATATTTACACTTTTATGAAGATATGGATCGAGGTCAATCATGTGGTGAAATGATCTTAGTGGTGCTCATATATGAAGTTAGGTTGTTTTTTCCTGTACCTAACACATTTCTTCTTGCACTTCATCTTTTTGAAGAAAACTGTTTTACCCCATTTAAAAATGTCTTCCAGATTGTTATTTTCGAAATATTTCTAGAACATATTTTTAACAACACATTTTATTAATTATGGATTTACCAATTTGAAAATAAAAAAAATGTATTTTGGAAAGGATATTCCAAAATGATTTTTGTCTTTCAAATATCCTATTCCGGAACACTCTTTGCTTACGGAACCTTTGTTCTGGAAACATTTTTTCTTACAGAACTCCTATTTCGGAATCACATAAAACTGTGAAAGGATAATTTTAGTATTTTAAAGAATGTAGAGGTGTAGGAAGAAAAATGTAAGGATGCAGAAAGAAAGTCTCATAAAGTTAATGATTATGAACTTATCAGGCCTTGTTAGCTTATACCTGAGGGTTGTAAGGTCATGGGACAAATCCAAGAATAGGGTGAAAGCAGATCTGATATCGATGTATGAAAATGATGTCATTTACTCCTCATTAAGAAGGGAGAACGTTAATTATGGAAATTGACTAGATATGCGATATTGTAATTCATTTGGAAATATAACTTAAAACAAAACCATATATAAGGAGAAGGGAAAGAGAACACTATTGTATATAAGGGAAAGAAGATGACCTAATCAAGAGGGAATAAAAAGAATTTCAACTCATATTTTACACTATACTTATTATATAAACTACTTGTTTACTGCGTCGTGAAATTTTTTTATTTTACTTAACAAAAAAATTCATGAAATTTGTAAGGATATGATCAGATGACTACTTTAGAATTTAACCGACAACAACTATACTGCAAACAACTATATCTTAACTAAAACGACTCTTGTATTTATTCCTTGTAACATTAGACTTTTTAATAGTTAACATTTATTTTATATGATCTAAAAATTTGTAATTATTCTTTCTAAGGTTTTCTTTTAGGTTGAGAACTTTTGTTTTTCAAATATCAAGTCATAATTCTTAAAAAGATGTAAAAGTTTTATCTAGGAGTGACTTATTTTTTCTCTATCAAAATTAAAGTGATGATTTTTAATTATTAATTAAAATTGAGTGGAGAAGAACCTTATTCAATGTGTTAAGTTTGGTTTTGGATCATCCGAACTGTCATGAGTGGAGTCTCCCTGCACCCTGGGGCTTGTAGGTAGTACTTGTTGGAGTGCAGAGGCACAGATCAGAAACAACTATCAATCCATTCAGAGATTAAGAAAGAAATAAAAAGGAGAGAAATGATGTTCCCGCAATTTGGAGCGACGGCGGAATCTCTGAGCAAGGCTTCCACGGCTGTGTTCCGGATCGGCACCGATGCTCACCTCTACGACGATCCCGAGGACGTCAATATCGCCCCTCTTCTCGACAGCAAGTTCGATTCGGAGAAGTGCGAAGCTCTCAAGCGCCTGCTCGCTCTCATCGCTCAGGGCTTCGACGTCTCCAACTTCTTCCCTCAGGTACCCTACGCCTCCTCAACCGTCATCTCAATGACCTCTTCCTTACATAACGCGGATTTCTGTTTGTTTCACCTTTCTCTATGAAGAGGCATTTAGACAGATTGCGCATGGTAGTTTATTTTTAATTAACATGATTAGGAATTCGAATTGATTTATGTTCCTCGCTTTGATTCAACTACGAGTACAGGTTGTTAAAAATGTTGCGTCTCAGTCCTTGGAAGTGAAGAAGCTGGTCTACTTGTACCTACTGCATTATGCTGAAAAGTAAGTGCCTGGATTTAGTTTATAACACTTTTGATTTGTGTAGAGCGACTTGAAAAACAAGTGCCGCTAGTTGATTAGATGTATTTTTGTTTGCACATTTGTAATCACGATTTAGGTTTGAGTGTGCTAGAATTATGCCTTTGGAAGTTAATTTAAGCTGTTGTTTATGTGCGGTCTTAAATTTTGTCAATTACGAGAGATGTTGTTTACTTAATATTCATTTTCTTCTATTCAGGCGTCCGAATGAGGTGTTGTTGTCGATTAATTACTTTCAGAAGGACCTTGGGGACACAAATCCATTAGTGAGGGCATGGGCACTTCGAGCCATGGCTGGAATCCGCCTTCATGTAATTGCACCTCTTGCTCTTGTTGCTGTGCAGAAATGTGCGAGAGATCCTTCTGTATATGTTAGAAAATGTGCTGCTAATGCTCTTCCCAAGCTTCATGATTTGCGGATGGAGGAACATGCTTCTGCAATTGAAGAGGTCTGGTTAATGTCGTGCTATTTATTAAAGTTATTGAGATATGACTTCAACTTACATAGATGACATGATAATGTTGGAGCCAGTAATGTGATGTTTCCATCAGGGTTTATGTTATAAACCTAGTAAAATAAGTAACAACAAGATGAATGTGGGAAACAAATCAAGAATAACTATTATTGATTCAACGACAAGTCAAGGTGACATTTGAAGGGATATCCCTTTATTACATTCCACTGCTTTGTTGTTTCTAATTCCCTCGTACACTATCTTTGTGCACACTAATCCATAGTTATATGGTATGCTATAGTTTATTCTCTTGCCGCTGTGACAGTATAACCCAGTAATCTCCACTCTTTCTAATTACTTAAATAATGGCTGTTCCTAGAACGCCCCTAGTTATATTAACTATTAACTAATGGATTATGGAGCTACTTCCTGTCACCTCTCCTTTCCCCGTATAAACCTTCTAGATTATCTGTACAAACCTTCAAGGATATCCCAGGTCACTGATTCCTGTTGCTCTTTCATAAACTTGCTCTTTCATAAACTTGACCCTGTACTGTGTGGTCTAATTTTTAAATAATACCCAATCACTTTTCTGAATGTTAACTGGTCTGCATAGTACTTCAAACCATATCCGACTAATTTGCCTACCAATTTTTCTGATTTTGAGTTATAACCTGTTGCTCCAGCAAGTGTCTCTAAGGCTCTTTTGGTCCATTCTAACAACTTCGTTGGGCTACATACTTGAAATAAAAATTATTAAAAGATGGTTTTGTGCCAGATATTTGATTTAATCAATATATTGTTGGAAAGCCAGGATCAGTACAATTTTTTTGATCCTTCTTATGCTGCAGATCGTTGGACTACTTTTAAATGACCATTCCCCAGGAGTTGTTGGAGCTGCTGCATCTGCATTTACTTCAGTTTGCCCTAACAATTTTTCATTGATTGGAAGAAATTATAGACGATTATGTGAGATTCTTCCAGATGTGGAAGAGTGGGGTCAAATAATTCTAATCGGGATCCTTCTGCGGTATGTGATAGCAAAGCATGGGCTTGTCAAAGAATCTGTAATGTTTTCTTTGTCTAGTAAAGATGTTGGCAATTTAGAGGAAGATGAATCCCATATTGCTTCAAAAGAAGATTCAATTTATGCCATTGATAAGACTGTATCTGAATTAGCGAAAATGATCTTCCAATGTTACATTGAAGGGCCAGATGAGTACTTATCACGCTCAAGTTCTACAAAAATGGTTGCTCCTAAATTAGATGCATCACAATATACATCTTGCAGTAATGATGTTGTGAAGATCCTGCTGCAGTCTACGTCACCATTGTTATGGAGTAATAACAGTGCAGTTGTTCTTGCAGCTGCTAGTGTGCACTGGATAATGTCTTCTAAGGAGCACATCAAAAGAATTGTTAAACCGCTCTTGTTTGTGCTGCGATCATCGTCTGCCTCAAGATATGTGGTATGCAACATTCCTTGAATCCGTTGTTAGTTTGTTTATCATGTTTTGCTTCTGTTTTTCTACATGGTCTGTTACTTTCATTTGTTTGTTATTTGATATGCTTCTTTTATTGAGTTTTTATTAGATGACATTTCTATTTCCCCCCTTGTTGATTATATTATGTTACCAATCGTCGATGTGGCTCAACTGTTAAATGAGTTTAGTTAGAAGCCGATTAGTCTTCCTAGCCTCTGAAAGGAGAAAAAACCTGTCTGTATGTATGCTGTCATTTAAATTAGTTTTAGAAAGGATAGACAATTTTTTGCGTGCAGGGTTATTGAAGTGATGTGATAGCCACCATAAGAGAAGAATTATCTATTGCTTAGTGTTGATCCAGGAGAAAATATTTTGATAAGCTACAATAGGATATTGTAATAATTATGTGTACTGCTGGAAGATTCCAGATATCTCTTTGTAATATATGGAGGCTTATGTACGGTTTCATTGAATCAATTTAATAAAAAAACTTTTCTCATACAATTTAATCTTTTTCAAGTTGGTTGATATCATATTTCCCGATGTAGTTGGCTTTGCTTATTTTCATTGCTGTCTTAGCTGCACTTCCCTTTTCTTAGGGTTGTCTGAACTGCACCCATTTCCTCTTATTATCGGGTTTGCTTGAAGTGCACTCAAATTGTGTTTCACAGCCACTGTCATTGTCATTATTGTTCACAATGCTGTTGCTGGAACCTCCAATGGGCTGGTGACCACACAAGAAGATTTGCCATTGGAGCAGCCACACGCCATGTCTCTCGACTATGCAAGTGGGCTTCATGCTCCATGTGTTTCTGGTGTATGACGGGGTGTCACATAGTTGTTCCCATTGTCGCTTGCTTCGCCAGAGTCAACCTGAGGTGGCAATTCCAGTCCTGGCACTGTCTTGCCCTTTTGCCTCGGGTTGCATCTCTTTCCTTTGAAAGAAACACTGTTCATGACATTGTTCGTTGTTTTTGTTCTTCTTTTCTTTTTCTCTGATCTGTCTTATTTTAAAAGGCTAAGGAATCTCTTGCTTTTGGCATGACAACTCCACTAAACAATGTTGATCTTCCACATTTGCTTGATGATAGCCGTCTTAATGGTCATAATTATCTCTAGTGGGCTTAATTTATTAGACGTTGAAGGGTATGATTACTCTCAACCATATAGAAGGAGAGGCCATATCTCATGATAACCCTTATTTCCAAATTTGGGACAATGATGACTCACGAACTATGATATGGCTATGTGGATCCATGACTACAAAAATTAGTAGAAATTATATGGTCTGCTCTATTGCTTATGGGATTTGGGAAGACCTTGGAAATACTTTTTCCATGCGACATGACATCTTTACATGTTGAGTTAGAAAGCAAGATCTTTGGTGTCAAGCAAGGTGTCCTTTCTGTTGCTAAATGGTTTGTGGATTGAGTTGGACCAATATCAAATTTGAAGCTTAAAAGTAGAGATGTCACTTTTGCTCAATTTTTTGAACTGTCAAGGACCAGGGAGGTTGTATTACCTTGAAAACTTGGGAACTATGAATAGTATTAGTACACAAACAACAACCTCTAGATTTGCAATTATGATGAGCCTAAAATATTAAATGATAATTGTTTTTTGGTCTATGTACCAAATGTGGGTTGAATGAATACAGTTTATAGTGTATGGTCTGGGATACCTAAAGCATCCCGTTGTAGTTAGTATGATCTTATTTTTAGTCTTATCCTTCATTTATTACATTTTGATGGTTTCATGACACCTCTAGGAGTCACTTCACTACTTTGATGATTTGCCCGATTTCTTCTAGCTAGGGTGACAGCCCAATATCTACGTAGGTGGTATAGGTATGAAGTTAGAACTTTTCATGAGCCCTAGAACTATACCTTTAGCAGGCCATGCTAATGGCCTTTCTTTTAAGTGCTTGATCTAATTATTATTATTATATACACGGATGGCATTGTTGTCGTGTTTTAGGAATTGTTTCACTTTTACTCAAGGAAATTTTCAGTTGTGATGAGTGGTGACAGTTGTCAAGATATGCATTAATGAAGAAATATTTGCTCAGACATCTAAATAAGAATGCTTGGTTTCAAGAATGGATGTAATGTTTGATTGGTGGTTCATTCATTTAAAATTTCAAAGTATAGATGCAGTTAGTGATTTCTTTACATAATGTAATGAGAGATAATGTTAGAATTTTGCAAGGTTTTTGTTTTTACGCTGATCCTTTTGAGAGGTAATGGGGTTTGATTGTTCTTGGGAGATAACTTGGTTGCTTTTTTACCAATAACATACTATTGTGAATTTGAAATGTTGGAAAGTATCTCTTTGTTGAATAATAAAATGTTATTTATATATAAAATGATTATTAGGAGCTATAGGGTACATATAACACGTAATTAGATAAGGCAAGTAAATATTCATTCTTAATTTCTTTTATAATTAACTTCAGCATTAATTATTGTCCGTTCTTTGACTTCTGTAGGTATTGTGCAATATCCAAGTGTTTGCTAAAGCTATGCCATCTCTCTTTGCTCCACACTATCAAGATTTTTTCATATGCTCTTCAGATTCCTATCAGATAAAGGCACTGAAGCTGAATATACTTTCTTCTATTGCTACGGATACATCCATGTCGTTAATTTATAAAGAGTTTCAGGTATTTCACATTGATATGTATTTTTTGTCAAGATAAGTTATGCAGACATCCACACTCACCTGCTCACAGGGTTCATTAATTTTTATGGCTCTTTTGCCTTTAACTCTTCGCAATGACATTTAAATCATGTTGTTTGGTGACACTCTTCTTAGTGTGTTGCTAGGATTATATCAGAGATCCGAATAGGAGATTTGCTGCTGACACAGTTGCTGCCATTGGTCTATGTGCTCAGCGACTTCCTAACACTGCAGCTTTGTGCTTGGAAAGATTGTTGACTCTGGTTAGACAAGGTGTGTGATATGGTTGTTTAGTCTATTTACTAACGAAATATATCACGTTTCTTGTTTAATATCCATATTTGCAGAATTTTTTTGTGGTGAAATTAGATCCTTGGATGGAGAAGAGGGTGTGCTAATTCAGGCAATTATATCCATCAAATCAATTATAAATATAGCACCATCCAGTTATGAGAAGGTATTGTTCTTACAAAATCATCTCCCACAGCACTGTTATTCCTTTTTTATAATTATATTGAGTTAAAACTTGCTTCGAGATACAATATGGTGTATATCTTGTATGTGGGATTTCAATTTTGAGTTAGTAGCACTTGCAATCTTTTGGTACATTGCTCACTCATGACTGAAACCTCTAGTTTTGCATTTTGAAAGGTTATAATTCAGTTAGTCCGTAGCTTGGATAAAATCAAGGTTCCTGCTGCCCGTGCAATGATTATTTGGATGTTGGGGAAGTATTGCTCTTTGGGCGAGATAGTTCCAAGAATGTTGATTACAGTACTTGAGTATCTTGCCCAATGTTTTACTTCAGAAGCATTGGAAGCCAAGCTTCAGATTCTTAATACAACTGCAAAGGTATATCATCAACTTATTTTTATACTATTGTATGAAACAGACTTTTTTTTTAAAATATTGTTAATCGGTTGATTAATTTTTTAATTGGACAATGTGATGAGCCATAGCGTAGGATCTAGTCACAGTTATGAATGTGGAAAATCCTTCTTGTTACCTATCATACATAGAGCATAGCAAACTTATCCTTGACAAAGGCCCCTCTAAGACCAACTTAAGTAAGAGGATAAATCTGATTGCTTCTTTTTGAATAATGACAGCCTTTTAAAGACCGCTAAATAATACAAAGGAAAGAAATATTGAATTTTATAGGACCATATAATGACTGATTTAGAACTGAGGACCTTACCTTTTTTTCTGAATTTTATATTCATGCCTTTGTGCTCTTCTTTCTTATATAAGAAAAAAAAGGTAAGAAAGAGTTCCATTGAAAGTGACAAGTTTATGATTTAAATGTCTTTTGGTGACAGATCTTACTGTGCATCAAGGGGGAAGATATTTTGACTGTGAGAAAAATTTGGAGTTATGTAATTGAACTGGCTGAGTGTGACCTCAATTATGATATTCGTGATCGTTCACGTTTCTTAAAGAAAGTTCTCTCTAGTAATTTGGAGTGTCATCATGGGGAAGAAGCAAATAGTGAATCAGAAAAAAATAAACAGTCCTCCTGTATGCTTGTGGAATGCATATTAGGTGGAGAGACAAAAGCATTGAGAGTTCCATCTGAACCCATTGATTACCGATTTTATCTTCCGGGGTCACTTTCACAGTTGGTATTCCATGCTGCTCCAGGATATGAGCCTCTCCCAAAACCTTGTAGCCTGCCATACACCGATCTTGATCGGTATGATGGAGCTGCTAAGAGTGATTCAGATGAGGAGGATACTGACACATCTGGGCCTTTGGATGAGGAAAGTGCTTCAGATTATAGTTCTGAACAGTCTATTACAGCTTCAGGCAACATTAGTGGCAGCGATGAATCTGTTTCTGGAAATGAAGCTGAAGATAATGCTGATCCATTGATTCAGATTTCAGACACGGGCAATGTCTGCGAAAATCAGAATGTTGGGGCTACCTCTGGCACAGAGGCTTTTCAGGACTTGATGTCAACTAAGTCTCTTGAGTCTTGGTTAGATGAACCGACCAAGTCATCTAAACAAAGTGAGATAGAACAAAGCCGAGTTCGTAGATCTTCAGCACGAATAACCATTGGAAATATTGGAAGCCGAGTTAAACCCAAATGCTACACTCTCTTAGACCCTGCAAATGGAAATGGGTTAAAGGTGAATTATTCATTTTCATCTGATACTTCTACCATATCCTCTCACCTTGTATGTTTGGAAGTATTATTTGAAAATTGTTCTCTGGAGCCCATGGTTGATATAGTCTTAATAGATGAAGATTATAGCAAAAGCTCTGATTCAACTGATCAAATATCATCACCAACTGAAAAGTAAGTTTTAATCTTTTCTGATTTTGTATGGTGGTTGTCTTCATTTTTCATCTTTTATAATTTGGATTTTATACACTTATTGTGTTATTGATGTGTTCTAAGAACATATATGTTTTTTTTGTTTTTTAACTGGGTTCCATAAATTGGTACCTATCACTATAAGGTGAAAATTTGAATTTAGATTACATTGTGTAAACTTTGGTATTATGAACTGGCTAATTTACCAATGTGAAATCTTTACATGCTAGCTTCGAAGTGCTTAATGCAGACTACTTTTATGTCTCTGTTGCAGTACCTTGAAATTTCATGTTGATAAACCTGCACTAGTTTCCATGGAGGAGATCCCTTCTCTGGAGCCTGGTCAGACAGCAAACCGGATGCTGCTAGTTCGTTTCCATCACCACCTTTTGCCTCTGAAACTGGCTTTATTTTGCAATGACAAGAAATTCACTGTCAAGTTAAAGCCTGACATAGGATACTTCGTAAAACCACTTGCCATAGGTATTGAAGATTTCAGAGATAAGGAATCTCATCTTCCAGGGATGTTTGAATATGTGAGGAGGTATGGCTGTTATTTGTTGTTTGTTGGGTATATCTGTTCATGTGCCTTGTAGTTGTAGGAAAACTTATGGTTCATCGTATTATCATAGACGATGGCCCTTTGGATTTTATTAATTATATTGAAAACTTAAATACTATAATAGAGGGTTAGATATTGGTTAAATTCTTATGAAATGCCATCCATATGCAAGTTGGGAGTGTGAGGGAGAAAACTGAAAACTTGAACTCTTATGAATAAAAGGGGGGAATTAGTGAATTTAAATTTAAATTATTTTGGTCTTTTGACCATTTATTTAGTAATTTGGCCTTTTCGGCATGTCAAAAATAAAGGAGGCTTAAATTTTGAATGGCATGAATATTGCTTACTCAAGCTCTTTGTTTTATTTATGTATCCTTCAGGGGCATGCTTGGGAAAACATCTCTAAACTGTAATGATTAAATCAGTATATCCCGCATGTCGTTTTTTACTGTTAGAATCTAGAATAATTAGGGCGCCTGTTTGGTTAATGAACATTTTTTCTGTTTTCATCAATTTTTACGATACAAAGATGTCTTGTTTCTTTGTACAAATATTTGAAAGCAAGAAACAAAGTGAAAACAATGTGACAATTTTGTAATTATTATGAAAAATAGAAAAACATTTCGACAAAGCACATAAACCCTTGTAGTTTTTACCTACATGGTTATGCAGATAGCATATCTTAGCATTTTGCCCAACTGGTTTTCACTATTTTTTTCAAATGACATTTGTCAAACAAAATGATCTTTGTAAGTGTTTGCTAGCTTCAGAATATTAAATATCTGGTGCAGGCAATTCTTGTCAGATAAATAATGCTGCATCTTGATTTGAATAGAAATTGTGTAGAGATGGGCATTGGAATTGCCTTGGTAATTTAAATGGCGCAAGAAACAAAATATATTTTGTGCATTAATCATCAGTTATATTATATCTGCTTATCATGAGCTTTTATGTTCCATGAACCTTCAGACTTTTTCTCCCCTTTATCTTTACCTGTTTCATTCTTGGGACAAAATATTTTTTTTTCCTTTTTTGTTTCATCGTGTCATTCTAAATTTGATTTTGTTGCATAATTTGCATACAGTTGCACTTTTACTGATCACATTCTCGAGGTGAACAAGGGAAGCAACTCTTTGACAGAGGACAAATTCCTTGTGATCTGTGAAACGTTAGCACTGAAGATGCTGAGCAATGCAAACCTTTCTCTTGTATCTGTGGATATGCCGGTTGCTACCAACCTTGACGATGCATCTGGTTTGTGTTTGCGTTTCAGCTGTGAGATCTTGAGCAATTCCATGCCATGCTTAATCACAGTTACTGTTGAAGGTAAATGCTGCGACCCATTAATTGTGTCTGTAAAAGTTAACTGCGAAGAGACCATATTTGGCTTAAATTTCTTAAATAGGGTTGTCAATTTCTTAGTTGAGCCTTCTGTTACCCACTTGTAAGATTTGATATCGGATAGAAATTTAGTCATTGGTTTGTGGGTAAGTAGTATATTTGAAAAACTTTCATGCAGTCCAAGTAATTGTTTTGAATATTTTTTATGGCTTTTGGCGAGGCATTGGAATTCAGATTTTTCCTTTTTTATATATTGTTGGGAAGGAAATAAAAACGGGTAGGGTGGGGAGTGAGATGTCTGTATCTCTTTAATGTTTGATCTCTAATTTCCTATGATTTTATATCTTGTAATTCTTATTAGTATGTGTTGCTACTCTTTTATCCATCCTTTCTGACACACTATTATTGAATGACTTTTACTCAATAAATTTATCCAATAATATCGATTGTTCTAAGCTTTTATTGTTTCTCTTTCCTCGTGGAAAGGAACTCCACTGACACGCAATATTGAATTACCATGTAAATTTTGCCACTTTTGTGATTTATGACCGTAATAAAAAAACTATTATTTTTGTACAACTAATTGTGTGTGTGGAGCCTATATATCCTATGTTTGTTGTGTTGGAAATTTTAAAGGGAAGATAAAGGAGCCTATATATCCTGGGTTATCTTTCAAAGGTATCTGCAAGGTGTGGTTTATCTTCCATTTAAATCAAAGTCCCCTCTTAGGTAAAGTTGGGTATAGGGAAAATCCCTTAAATTTCTCAGACAAAGCTCACACTATAAACCAATTTCTTTTGTTTGGAAGCTTGTAACAGTCTCACGTAGCGTGTGAATTTAGTGATCTAGGCTGCATTTGACAAAAAGGAAATTAAAATAAAATATCATTTTACCAAATTCTCGAGGCAATATATATACATAATTAATTGACGTGCTGATTTATAATTATGAGAATGAAAAAAATAAAGATTGTCGCCTGTGGGGATCGAACCTACGACAACGTGGTTAAAAGCCACATGCTCTACCTCTGAGCTAAGGCGACTATATATACTGTTTTGAATTTTTCAAAAATTAAATCCCACTGTAATGTTGTGCATACCAATTAGGGGTGGCAAAGCGGGCCAGCCCGCCTTGCATTGGCCCGCCCCGCGCTTGACCCGCAAAAATGCGGGGTGGATTGGCCCGCCCCGCAAAGTTATTGCGAGCTAAAATTCCCGACCCGTCCCGCATAAGAGTTGGCCCGCGGATTTACGGGCTAGCCCGCATTCTTTTATTTTTTTTTACATTTTGTTCTTAAAAAATTGGCAAATTAAACCTATATATTTGTTACTATCAAACCTAATTTTTTTTTTCTTCCTTTTCAAACATCAAAACATTAAACATTAAGATAAATATCAAATATCACTATGCGGGCTAATACGGGTTAGCGGGTTGAAAAGGTCAACCTGCCCCGCGTTTTTTACCAGCGGGCCGCGGGCCGACCCGCACAGCCCGCCCCGCTTTGCCATCCCTAATACCAACAGATATTCTATCTTATGCAAAAGAAACCTCCTTTATTTCATTCCTAAGCAGCAGAGAACAAAGAGCAAATCTGATTTATTTTTCATCCATTTGCATAAAAATAAGATTTAGGTAACATCAAAAGAGTAGTCCCCAAACAAAAAGTTAATAAGAAAAAAAAATATTATTACCCAAAAATAGTTATATTAATCTGGGTTGGATTCCAGAATTAAACCCCTCTCAATTTATTTTATTTTTCAAATACTGTCAGAACCATGAAATTCTTTTTGTACATGCCGTTTCTTCCTCCTCCACACACACCCCTTGCCCTCCTTTATGATATCTTTTTCCATTCTTTAAGATTCATGTCAAAACTTTCGTACTTAGTAGCAATGTTCATAAATTTAAGCTAGTTAATGAAACATATATATACTTTACTACTAATTGAAAAAATTCAAAAAAACAAAAAGTAAAAGGGTCGCATTTTACTTTTTTTATTTATGTAACAAGGAGGTAGCGGAATTCAGATTCATATGGCTGAATTTCTACCATCTTAGACATGGGATATTTTGTTTCTCTAATGAGTCTCTCCATCGTGACCCTCTTCAATGATCCTGAGCGTGGCAATTGGCTATAAATCCATTCTAGTAATGATTCCATCTCATCTGCAAAATCATGCATATGCCACTCCAAAAGCTTAGGCACAACTATCTTTCTCTTGTTTGTGATACCCACTGAAGCTTCCAAGTATTCCACTTTAGCCCTCCCCAATTGGTTCACAACTTCGTCTGAAGTGTACACCCTTAACTGCAACAAACACCATATATGTAATATATGTTTATCAAATAAAAGTCTTCCTCAATATGCTTCAACAAAGGTTGTTAAATACACTTACTGCTGGTGAGGACCAAGTGCCTCGACAAAGAGCAAAGGTGACATTGGGTTCTGGATATCCCAGACCATAAGCATGCCGTAATAGCAGTTCCTTTTCGTCCACAGCACCCTTTTGTCAACTATATAGTTAGTTGGGTGTTAAAAAACATCAATACACGTTACATGCAGGAATTTGACTCATCTAAAATTAGTAACAATAAAATAAGTAATCCTAGTCATTGATGAAAATAATCAAAGGTTGATATTCTAACACATTCATGATCTGTTCTGAGTACACGAAATATCAATGGCTGATTTTCCAATCAGAGACCGAGTTACTTATTTTATTCTCTAAAGTACGTTGTTCGTTTTGGAATGATCGCATCCCACACGCAACAGACATTGCATTTGCCTAGTAGCATGGTTCCCTTTTGATTCAGGAAAGGTAGAAACAAAACCACAGCTCAAAGTTTATCATTTCAAACTTTTATGTTGCCTGAGTTTTCACAAATTGTTTTTTTATAGAATCTAAAATCATTGGATGTTAAGTTAATTTCAGAAAGTAATAAAGGTTAAGACGAGTAGCTTCCTACCTTAGAATTGAAAAGAAAATAAAGTTAAAAGGAAGGCTATAGTGCAGTGATTTGAGAAGTTATTGTTGCATAAATAAAATATATATCATACATGTTTTGATTCACATGGGTGCCGAAGAATAAAGTGTTCGATAGCCAGAGCATTCAGTACAATCCCGCCAACATTCATTGCAGCCTGTGTCAGCACATTGCTGCGTAGTTAATAATAATATTACCACAATCGCTAAGAGAAAGTATCTGTTCATGCTTCATAACTTCCAGAAGAAAAAAAACATTGTTCAGTAACTCTAGACTTTTCACTGACATTGACATTGACATACCTTATTCATAAGAGACAACAGTTTTTCCTGACTAGAAGGAAGGCCATGATCTAAAAATGCCTGTATTTAGACCAAAACACAAAGGTTCCTGAGATTTACCACGCAGAGATGTTTGATAAGATGATGTCAATGAAGGCTTGAAATGAAATGCCTTACAGTACATTCATTATGCAGGCATTGTAGATGTTGATCCAGAACGCCAACTTCTGCTTGTAGGTCAAGAAACTTAAATCCACATCACATAGCTTATTCATCAACACCCTATAAAAGAGGAAATAGATAATAAGAAGAAATGGGCTTTGAAGGTAGTATAACACAACCACATGTAGACAATGTTTCACTCTATTTCCTGTTTTCAAATATTTGTGCAGGAAATGAAATGAACCAAGGCTCTAATAAAGGTAAAAATCAACCTCAATTTCCTGAATGCTGGCAGGCATTGTGAAAAGCGGTCTATGTCCAATGAGCTCCTAGTGATTTGAATGAAGTCTTTATAAGGTCCTACATCTCTTGCTCTGCAATCCAAATCTGATGATATGCCATAAGGATCAAGACACGAGACATTGCTATTTGAAGGTGCCTTGCTGTTTGATGAGGTCTTTGTTATCAAGCCAGTGGACTTCATGCATGGAAGAGTGAGTCTAGGGACAGTTTCCGATTCTTCTCTGTCCAATGATGCTTTGTTTAATTCCAGAAAAATGCCTATCAGACACTTAAGCAGTTCTTCTGACATTTCATTTGGTTTCTCAATGGCATCTTCTATATGGATAGGGTATTCTCTTGCTATCATACTACTACTCCTTCTTGGCACTTCATATTCTGCAACACATATCCAAACCACATTGTGAGAAAATTGAGCCACAGAAAAATCACAAAAAAGCCAAATGTATTTTTGTTAGTTTAAAAGACTTTTACAAGATTAAGGATGTTTTCAAAATAGGAATCAAAGTGCTCTTTTATAATCACTCTTGAAAGCATCTGAGAATTTAGATATATGCTTAATTCAATCACAGAAAATAGTTTTAGAATTACTGGAGTTATTTTGTACTTACAAAAAGCATTATGCATGGTTTGTTCAATCCCAAAATCTAACTAATGAAATGATGATTACATGGTACACTGTTTTGGTTTAATGAGATCTTCAACGGCAGAAAAAATAAATATAGGGAAATATTTGTGAAGCCAAATGTGGCGTTAGTAGTGCCACGTGTTTACCTGTTGACCTTCTTGGTGTGGAAAATAGGCTATGGAAATCCAATGCAGAAACTAGAGAGGCTCTTCTATTGCTTATCTTTCTTTCTTTACTTATGACTTCATAATTGAGAGAACTTGACCTCTGCTCCGTAATCATTGAACCATACCTTGACGATCCTCGGAACTCCTTATGTAGTTTAGGCTGTCTCCTATGGTGTATTTCCAAATCTATGTTCTGGTATCTCTCCTGGAACAATAAAACTTTCAGTTCCTGAACTTTTCTTTCTAGCATCATGATCTCTTCCTCAACCTTTGCCAATTCTTGAAGAAGATTCCGAATCTGCAACCAATTAAGTCAAAATAATCCAATGTAAAATATATCATATAAAAAAATGAACATTATATATTTACTATGTTAGGTATTTGTTTATACTATACCTGAGGTGGAAACAATGGGGGAATGAGTGGAAGAGAGAAAACAGGTCCATGAAGAGCACAACTTAAGATGCTATTGAGTGCCTCTTCACACTTCAACTGAGCTTGCAATTGGACAACCTGAGACAACATAAGAAATAAAGGAAATCATAATCAGAAAACATTACTCAAACATCCTAAGCTATATATATGTACCAATCTCTTATGGTCTTTTCTTAAGAGGAATATGCATATCATGAATGGATTTTGGAGAAACAATGATCCAAATGAGGCAAGTTGCTCTCACTCACCTCTTTCTCAAGGCCTTGTCTAGTGTGAGGCTCTTGGCTTTTCTCCATGAGATAGTCTTCAAATTTCATTGCTTGTGTGAATCCAAAAGAGCCCTTTGACTTTAAAGTAAGAAATATATATTTTTGGTGTGAGGAAATTGGTGGCAGTCAAGAAGTTCATATGTATTAATGTAATAATTGGTTGTTAGTGGGTGACATTAAAGAGTATAGTTAGCTACAAAATTAGAGGGGGTGAACAAGATCGATGATTATGACCCTTAAATTTCAAAGAGTGATAAAAAACATGAAAAGTGGAAGTGGTAAATTTATAAGTGAGAATGTGCGGTGGAATGGGACGGTGGAGAATCTGTCTTGGGTTTCAAGTGCATCATGATCATCTCATGAATGTTGGAACTGGATTTTTCATCACCCAAGGTTTGAATTTGGTGGTGGTGACGTGAACCCCATGAATGAAGTGGTTGTACCGTGAATACCATGAACCAATCAACAAAACACTTTTTAGAAAATAACAAAAAATGTGAAAACAAAATTTAAAGTAAAACGCCGACTGTGGGGATCGAACCCACGACCACGTGGTTAAAAGCCACGCGCTCTACCACTGAGCTAAGTCGGCTTCATGCTTTTACTTTGCATGCTTTTCTAAATATATTCTAATTACAATTCATACTACATTATTTGTTTTAAACTGAAGTAATGAAATCCATTTAATAAGCATAAGTTAGAGAATAGTACAAATTGATTTGATAGCACAACAATTTATTAAATGTATCTTTCTAAAAAGAATTAAAAAAAATTGAAATACAATGAAAATGATTTAATCTATTACACAGAACAACTGCCATCCAAAATCAAAATTCTGATGAACATTACTTTTTTCTATATCCTATATCCTTGCTAATCTGTGGTAGATAGTGCTCACGTTCTTCATAATCGTCTTCCACCTGCATGAAACCAATTAGGAACATAAATTTAATAACTATCCATGCTGAAAAACCTTAGCATTTGGATAGTTATTCGTGGATTATAACATGTTAAAGGTAATTTTTGTTTACATACTTGAAAAAATGTTACATTGGTAACATATATTTATACTTTACAAAAATGTGAAAAATACCTGTAGGGTGAAAGTAACACCAACATCAATTTCACCACAGTAAGATTTGTTTGCACGAACCACTCTGTATTTGAGAGTTTGTAGTTTAGCTTCTCCATCGTCTACTCCTTGGGCCAATAAATCCCCTACATGGATTCTACATATAATAAAACAAAATTTCCCTTTTAAACTATGAATATTTAATAAAAAGTGAGGCTCACTTAGAATTATAAATGAAAACTTTCATTATTACTATATATTATTACAAACAACAAACTAATCAAGAAAATAATATAGTGTTTTATAAAGAACTCTTACATGGATTCTCCAACAAACTCATCTGTATACAAGTCTTGGTCCATAATTTTGATGATGATCTTGTGTTGATGATTTGATAAAGGGTATTCTACTTTGAAGATAAATTTCTCATTCCATACCGGATTTATGCCCTGGCCTGCACAAGACACCATTCAAGATTCAAGACTGTGTTTAACCAAAAAGGTTAAGCATTACAAAACTCTAATCATATTTCTTATCATTATTAGTTAGGCTTAGCTGTGAAAAAAACTATTTAACTAAATTAATCATAGTTGAAAGGTCTCTGCATTTAAGCAGTGATTTGAACACAAATATGTTATGCACAGTTTGAAAGGTATCTGATCTCTATTCAAATATAGGTAAGTTTCTTCTAAAAGCAAAAAATAAGTAACTTGTCATAAGGGAGATTCAAACATGGACTTGGTTACACCAGAACATACCAATGGCGACACTACTCCTTTGCTCTTGGTCTTTGTATTGTATCAGAACATAAGGGTCCATTTCACCTATCACCAAAGGTAAATAAGTAAACAACACAAATTGGTGAGTAAATAACACTCTATATTAATAATTAAGAAGTAGTGTAAAATGTTAGGCAAAGTGAGTTGTTACATACCAATGATATCAGAGTTATGCAGGCCCTTTGCTTTTAGAAGTTGCACCTCCATGAAGCAATTGCCATGTTATTATCTGTGTCTCTGAAGACTCTAATTGTAATTCAGCAAACTTTGCAACGTGCTTGAGAAGTATCTGTTTTAGGCTTATGAGCGTTAAAGTTGGAAATGTTTATATTGGGTCCTTAGCATGAGCCTTTGATATGACCAAGACTTGCACATTCTACAAAATCAAAGTATGAATAGGACCACACACTTGGTCTTCCCATTAAACCTTACACAAATACTTGTTAAATTACCACTAGTACATAATTAAGTGCCAACTATGTACTTTTTTTTCTAATGAAACATAATTATATATCTATAATCCAATAGTCTTATACGTGTTCTTAACCAACCCACTGAATAAAAAAAACTAATCATGAATAAAATCAATAGATAATGAATAGTGGTAATATTTCTAGAAGGGAGGAAAGGCTGCTACGTATTTGTCTTGCTTAAAAGAAAATGGTTCTTTTTTGTTGGATTTATTAATTTATAATTTACAGTGTCCATTTTCTGACTCAGTTTGGTTGAAATGTCTTCAAAACATTAATAGTATCAAAACAATTTTGACAGAAAACTGTTGCTTGGAATCATCGTGGATATGGTCTGGTCTCATCTTTAATTTTTTTTAACTCAATTCATTGAAGCTATGGAGTTTACGTACTCTTAACTTTCTAAGGAAATTATTTATGCATAAAAGCCAAAGAATACCTTTAAGAAGATAACACTTTTTATTGCATAATATTATTTTTTTTGAAAATTATTGTATAAAGTAATTTTAGTTTCTATATTTTATAAAGTTCGCAATTTTAGTCTCTAATGTTTTTTCACATTTAGTTTTTAATTATCCTAATTTTATTTTCTTAGTTTTATCATACAATTTTGATTTATTTTATTTTATTATAGTATCGGAAGATTAATTGGAACCATATGGAGGATCCAATTTTTGAATGATTTAGATGAATTATCAAACTTTATTAAATGATGATCAGAGAGTGATTCATCTTTATAAGATTTTCCAATCATAAATGGTTGAATTTTGTTCCATGAAGATCAACTAAGATATAAGACTATTCAAGTAATTTGTTGAGATTGAGTAAGTAATCTTTGAAAAATAAAATTATATTTATAATATAGTGAGATTTCCAATACAAATATTAGAATGATTAATATATGACTATAAACTAATTTATATTGGGAAAAAAAATCAGTTTTTGAATATATTTAAAATTGTTTGTGATATATAGATTTGACTTGATTATCTCAAATAATTATTATAAATTTTTTAACATTAAATAATACATTACACAATTTATTATTGACTTCGCTCAATTTTCAGTTCAAGTGACTGGAATTATTGATAATTCAAAATTATCAGATTAAAATTGTGAAAAAAAATTAAGAACTATAATTGTAGATTCTGTAAAATTTATCAAAACAACGATGCTTGTTCAAACAAAGGAGTGTCTAAAGTTCAACTCTTATAATTTTGTTCCAATATGTTAAAAAAAATTCAAATCATATATGTGTATATATATAAGTATTTTATTGAAAGAAATTAATATAAAAATTATTTAAAATATTAATATTAAGTCAAGATTATATAAAATTAATTTAAGCATTCATTTTACCAACTTAAACCTTTGAGTGAACTTTTTGAATAGAGTGTTTAGACTAGTAAAATATTATGACCTACAAAATTAAGATAAAGATCTCATTTAGATAAGTATGCAGTGTAATGTGTAATATGTAAAACATGTAAGAAATTATTTCAAACATTATTTAGTTTGCAAAATACAATCCACTTTAAATTCAAAGTCAAACCAAATATTCATAAATGAGTGGATCCACTCTTTTTTACCAAATCTAGCATTTGACCTGTGAAAATAGGTTAAATTAAATTAGTTGACATAAAACTTATGAATTATTTTATATTTTGTTTGAGTGACTGAGACCCAGGCAAATATGTACAAGTAAAAAAAAAATAACTCTAAAAAACTTTTTGACATTATTTTTTATTTCAAATCTCAGTCTTTTCTAAAACATTAATTAAAGAAAAGGACTTGAACATGTTACACCTACAACATTAATTCAGGATGTTCATTATGGAATTTGCAAAAGAAATAAGGTGGGTTGAATTAATATTTCAATCGAGTTGCATGTATAATTATTTGTGTGAGATATGATTAAATATTTTTATTTATTATTTTATCAGTATAATATAGTTGATGGTTGAAGATAATTATATTAATTTTTTTTATCAATTATGAGTTTAGTGAGCAAGTTGAAATGTTATAAATTATAAACTATTTATATTTATTTACACTATTAATTACAAGTAAAAGTTTTGGATGTTGTGAGATTATTGATACCAGACATCTATGCCATTATAATTAGTTTGTGCTGCTACTTTTATTTTGACAAATTAGTGTAAGGCAAGTTAAAAATGATGGAAATGTTGAATTGAGACAATTAATTATCATTTGAGACAATTAATGAGAATAATACAAACTAATTTGATAGTAACATTTTAATACATTTATTTTGATTGCTTGTACTTGCTAAAATAATTAAAGAATGAAATAATACATTATTGAAACTAATGAAATGTGTTGCACAATCACTATTCTAAAACTACTTTCTATCTACATTTCGTTTTCATATGTTGGCTCTGCTAATTTACGGCAAATAAATTTTACTTTCTTCTTGCAATTGTTTAAATAATAAATATGTTGTATTGGTAATATATATATATATATATATATATATATATATATATATATATATATTCATATACTTTAAAAGTAAACATATATTAACTTTTTTTTTATATGGCTAGAGATGAAACCAAATTTTGAAATATCAGTTTTATGAAATTGAATTAGAGATAAATTTACATCAGTGTTTTTTATTGGATTATCCCATAAAAATATTTGTCCATAATTTATTTTGAGAGTGTGATTGCTTAGTCCACATTGAAAAGGCATGGTGTCACAAATCTACTCTTATAACAATTTTTCTCATAAATTTAAACTCTTTGGTCAAAAACTAAATTAATTAATTTTAAAAGAGTGATTTGGTTTATAATTTAATTTATATTTAATCTGGTTTGGTTTTTTATAACCCGAAATTCATATTGTCACCTACTATTTTCTATTATTTTGTATCACAAAATAAGATTTCAAGAGCCATTATATAAAGTAATTACTCCATGCAAGAATGACAAATTTTGCAAGTGCTTTGTGAACATATATTATTTGGCATGTACTGCCAAGAATTTTGGTACCTTTTTCTAGTAGAGAAACTCTAACAAACTCAGTAGAGAAACTCTAACAAACTCTCTATATAAGCATCTATCACACAAACCATAATCCCAAAAAAGAGAGAACTATACAAACATAAATGATGGAAGGTAAATTAAGAAAAAATAAAAACATAAAAACAAAATGTTTCAATTGAAATGTTAATCTGTTCACAACAAAATTCACTTTAAACAAATATTATAACTTAGATTTTTCTTTTTAGTTCAATTTTAGTTTAACTATTCATTCTCTTGTTACAACGACGACGGTAGTTGAAGTACAATACAGTCCTTCTCTTGGATCAACTAGGTCTAGATGAACAGTTCGAGGTTTCTAGTCTCTCTTCATAAATATGCATTGAGATTTCTTATAACCTTCAACTGGAAGAAAGGTATGAGATGACGAAGTGCAACTGAAGTTATTTAAAGATGTGAGTTATACTTTTTTTTATATAATTTTTTTTTATGTTAGACATCACTATGCTACTTGACATCTCAGTTAGGCTGATACCTCAAGTAACAACAATCATTTGTCATCACATGAAAAAAATATTATTAAAAAAAAGAAAAAGAAAGAAAATACAAAAATATGGGGGACTAGACCAAAACCCATATGTTAACAAAAACGATACATAAGTAGACTATACCTATTAATAAAGAATTTTAAGAACAGACTAAATAGAAGTCTATTATACCAATGAAAGGATTCTTTGTGAATAAATCCTAAATTAGCCAACTTATCAGCACACACATTCCCTTCACGAAAAATATGAGTAACCCTAAACCTGATTTTTCAACAGTAATTAAGACAAGTATTTCATCGATTACGAAACATCCAAGGAACATTTGTCCTAACAGTAAACGCAACACAAACTAAGGCAGAGTCACATTTCAACCAGACATTAGTAAGATCCAACTTTTGAGCTTCCTCCAAAGCATATATAACTCTATAAAATTCAGCAACCAAAGCAGTCTGAACGTCAAGAAACACAGAGAAAACTCCAATAAACTCCTCCATACTCCCACGGAAAATACTTCCACAAGCGACAAGACCTGGATAACCCCTAGCAGTCCCATCAGTGTTAATTTTAACCCAGTCTGGTAAATTATATTTAAAATAATTAAAAAGATTAAAACTGGTTTTCATAATTAATATGGAGGTAGAATATATGGAGGTGGATGAAGAATTTACCGAGAAACTCACAGGAGGAAAAAGTCCAAAATAAGTTTATAAAATTAAAATACGAACAAAAACTTGATGGATTAAATTAATCTTTTTGAGACCTTTAGCTTTCAAAAGCTACACCTCCATCAAACCAATTATGGTCATGTTGTCTAAGTCACCCGAATAGTAAAGATTCTAACTCAGCATTCTCTTATAATTAACGAGCTTAAGAAGTATATGTTTTAGGGTTATGAATAGAAAAGTTGGAAAGTGTGGTGAGCTTGTGGTTGTTTATATAATGTAGGGTCCTTAGCATGAGCAGCTATTAGACCAATACTTGTCAAGTTAGCGTTGTACAAAATCAAAGTACGAATATTCACCAAAAATAAAATCAAAGTATGAATAGGACCACACGTCCCATATTTCATGAACTGTGTCACTTGGCATTAAAGACTAAAAATTTAGAGTTGGTCTTTGTTTTGTTTTACGAAAGTTTCTTGTTGATGAAAGAAACGTGTGTACCAAGTAGGACAAATAGGTTTTAGAAAATATTGGAGTTGACTCACGGTCTTCTAATAGGTTTCAATTACTCATATTCACGCAATTTCACTCTAAAACTATACAGCTTTCACTTTTCCTTAACTGAGACCACCACTAATTATTATTGGATTTTCATTATTAGTGTTAGATTTTGATTTACTATAGTATGCAATTTTTGTTGATGTGAAATCAAAAATTGAAAAGTATGGAATGGATTAAATTTTTGTCTCTATATTTAAAACCGATCCAATTCAAAGTGTATTCTGTACTCAATATTCTTTAATAATAAGCCACATTGTCATTTATCTACGATAATTTGAATTTACATTTTTGTGTTGAGTTCTGCATATATTATATGTTGAAAGTTATGTAAGATTAATTAATGAGGATATTTTATAATTGTTGTTATCAGAAACGATTGCGAGTCTCTTAAATGGAAAAGTGGTCTTTTTAAAAAGTGGAGTTTATACTTCCGAGGTAGTGATAGTTGATGAAGTTTGATGGGAGATTTATCTTAAAAATCGACCTTTAGTAAAAACTAGATAAATTATAAAATATATGGATATAAAAGTAAATAAGAGAATGGAGTGAGAACTTCACATAAAATTAATTAATATGTATTTATAAGTTGTTGAATTTATGTTAAAATATTTAAAAAAATATGATTGATTAGTGAATATTTCTCATTGAATTAATTATAATCATATATATACATACATAATACATAAGTTATATATTATATCTGCGCATTCAATTTTGTTGTATAGCATAAAGTAGGTTAACCAATGATGAACCATCATGAAGCAAAAGGGTGAATTGAGAATTCAGATTTGGGATAACGAAAATGATATTAAAAAGTATAAACGATGGAATAATACAAATTAAACTAAGTTGATAATACAATTATTTGTTAAATGTGTCTTGCTAAAAAGAATTAAAAAATGAAATAACGTGGAATTGAAAATGACAATCCAAAACATGGTTTTCATATGTTAGCCTTGCTAATCTTCGAGAAATGCTTGTGACTTTCTTTCCATCCTCCTATCTCTTCTTCAACAAATTTGTCTTCCACCTGCACCAATCCAAACAAAATTTAATTAATCTTAACGTAAATTTCATTACCATTTTAACATTTAATTAATCATTGGGTGGAATAGTATAATTCATAATTAAGTAGATCATGCAATTTTACGAAGAATACCTTTGGAGTAAAAGTAACACCAACATCAATTTCTCCACAATAAGACTTGTTTGCACGAACCACTCTATACTTTAGAGTTTGTAGCTTTGCTCCTCCATTCTCTACTCCCTGGGCCAATAAATCCCCCACATGGACTCTACATACAAAACAACAATTTTCTCTTTAAAATCGTGAACTAAGTAAATTGTTATAGTGACATGAAATTTATAATGAAGCCATTGAACTCTTACATGGCTTCTCCAACAAAGTCGTCTTTATATAAATCTTTATCCATGATTTTGAAGATGAGCTTGTGTTGATCGTTTGATCCAACATAGTCTACTTTGAACATAAACTGTTCATTCCATACCGGATTCTTGCCCTGCCCTGCACAAAACACCATGCAAGACTACGTTCAACAAAAACTTAAAACCATAAATTATTATGCATCTCATGATTTTCATTACTCTGCATTAAAGTTGTTTCTGATGGGTCCAAATGAAAACGAAGTTTAAGCAATCTTTTGGACAACTATAATATGCCATGCACATTGTTAAAGCTACCCAAGTTTCTTGCAAATTGAAGAAAAAGATATAAGGACTTGAATATATAGGGCATAAACGTACCTCTAGCAACTCTACTCCTTTTCTCCTGGCCTTTGTATTGTATCAGAACATAGGGGTCCATTTTACCTATCAACAAAGTAAAAGATTAAACCAACCATTCTAGCATATTACTGATACCATGTCTGATTCAGCTTAATTTAATTAGCTTCATTAGACATGTACTAAAAAGTTCTTATCCATTGATTTGAGTTTTTAAAGAAAAGAAGAGGAAAACTCAGAAAAACACTGATGTTTTCTGAAGACAAAACAAGACAAAGGTAGTTGTTAATAATAATATGTAGATACCAAAGATATCAGTGTCACGTAGGCCTTTTGCTTTCACAAGTTGCACCTCCATGAAACCAGTTGCCATGTCTCTATTCCTGAAGAGTGAAGATTCTAATTCTCCAAATTCTTACAATAGATGTGCTTAATAGAGAAGTAATATCTGTTTTAGGTTTATGAGTGTTGAAGTTGGAAAAATGGTAGCCTTGTGTTTGCTTATATAGGGCTTCCAGTGCATGACCAAGACTTTGGCATTGTACAAAAAATCAAAGTATGAATAGGATAAGACCATACGCGCATGCACCTCAAACTTGGTCTTCCAATTTCCAGAAAGCTACGGAAATAAATTAATGTCATTTGGCCTTAATAAATTGTTGAAAAGGACAACTAAGTACTGTTTTCTATGAAAAGTATTCACAATCAAAAGCAGAAGTAAATGACTTAGTAAGACTTTTAGTCTTCTACTCTTTATTGGGTGAAGGAGGGTCCAGAAGGGCTGCCATGTGCTTCCTTGTTAAATAATTCTCATTAGTAACCTCGTGTGACAAATTCAAAATTAACTTATAGTTTTTTACCTTTATTTTTCCCTTGAGTTTCTGTAGCAGACTCGTTTTGAAGACGAGTCTTTTTCTTAGGGTAGAATCGGTTTGAATTTGACTGATGACAAACCTAATTAACTTTGTTTGGTGTCATATAAGTTTTGATGACCAGTTCAACCTACTCACTATGAAATGTCTGCTAGTCTATATTTTGGAATACATCAAACAATTAGGATTTCCTTGAAGCTAGTTGATTTTTGTAGAATATTGTTATATGTTATAAAGTGAATTAATATATATATATATATATATACAATTTTCATTCATTAAAATATATTTTAAAGATAATTTGTTTTCTTTTTAAAAAAACTTTAGAACATGTTAAGGTAACATTATAAAATCAAAAGTTGAATTGAAAATAGTTATTTGAATAAACGTAATAAAATGTTTTTAATATATTAGTTTTGTTAAAAATAATATTTTTAAAAAAAATATTAAACCTAAAGCAAATTAATTTTTATGTAGCTTAACACATTGATACAAAAAGAATTTGAAAATTTGTTTCTCTTTAACAAACTAATTTAAGGTTGTGACACCGATTTTTGAGGGTTGGATATATAAATGCCCATATAACTCTCTTAAGCTTTCTATTATATTATATTGGTGCTATTTTCTAATACGTGGGGCTGTAGTTTTTATTATAATTATATTAATATTATCATTTTGTTACAACATTATATTACGGTTTGTTATATTATATATTCGTTCATAGAGGAGTATTATATTGGATTATTGTAATTAAAATACTAGAAAAATATCTAAGTCTACTGTCAAATTTTATGATGAAAGTTCCAAAAAAGATTTGTGATATTTATATTTGTCTGTTTGATATGTCATTTGAGTTCTTGAAAAAACTTCCTCAAAAAGTTATAATTTTATTTTTACATACCAACTTCTATCTTATAGAAATTTGACCCAATTAAACTAATTAAGTTTCACATCAGGGAAAATAATATCATAAATCCATTTTTTTTCCTAACAGCATGAAAATGATAGTGTATGTTTTTTAACATTTTTAAATAACTGATGTAAAGAGATGTTCTAAAAAAAATCAGTAGCGCGAAATTTATTTACTGGCGATGAAGCTCTTTGCACATGTTTAGAGAACATATTTTGTAAACACCTTTTTTTTTCACTCTAAATTTTTTTGACAATCCTTTGTCTTTGTTTTCTTTTTGAAGCCATGAGCTAAGAGTAACTCAAAATAATTGTATTTTAACCTGACAAAATTTTGGTAAGAGTAAATTTTTTATTCCTTTTAGTTTTTTAGCTCTCTTTCTTTTGTGTGCATGTGGTCACAGGAATCTCTCGTATGTATGATCAATTAAGAAAATAATTTGTGTTAGTTTAAATCTATAATAGTATATATTTGTCTGTTAAGTTTGACTTTTTGAAAGTAACTTAGAAGATCTTTGAGTATCCTCAGCTCATGCTATGCTCTAGAAATAGATTTTTTTTAAAAAGAGAAAATTTACAAGGAAGTTAATAAAAAATGGCATTAGGATTTGTAAATTTGGATGAGATTTTATGTTTTGAAATTAAATGGTTGATTTTCTTATTCTTGTTGACACTTTGTTTGAAATACAGAATTAAGACGTTTTTCAGTTGTTAAAGTGGAAATGTTATATTATATTTTAAACTAAATGATTATAGAATAACAAATAAGTATAAGTTGAGATTTTTGTTCATTTTTTATATTTTCCATATAAAAACTGTTTTGAACTATGATTTCTAATTTGTAGATAAATCATAAGAATTGTAATAAATTTGACTTTGAAAAGGAAATAATATGTGATTTTAATTAATGGTTAAGTTTTAGTCCAGATTGATCTTGTATGTGAGTTGATGGCATCTATTTTTATCGCTAAACACTAAGTAATATAATTTGGTGTCAGATAATCCAGTGTTTTTAATCAGAGACCAAAGTTCCATCTAGTTATTATGTACATTCACTCAGTGTATGATGATTAAAATTTTACGATTAAACTCATTAACAACCATCTTAATGCCAAGTGTTTTCATCACATCTCAGTCACTAGAAGGGATTTCAAAATCTGCATATTCAACTACATACAAAAAAGACTTAATGTTCCGTTCAAAATCCATATCTGAAGCACACTGAATTAAAAGCCACTTTGCTTCCATCCTCCAGCATCATCATCATCATCATATTCCTGTTCCTGTGAATTCCAAGAACAACATTAAAGAAACTCCTAAAGTCCTAACATACATGTTGACAATACTTCATTTCAAATTTTCCATTGTGCATAACAACTAACTAGCATGTTTTTTTCATATGAACTCAAGCTTACATTCTTTGCTGTTGTTTGCATAACAAGAAATATGAGCACTCTCAAACTAAAATATTACCTTTAAGGTGAAAGTTATACCAACTTCAATTTCACCACAGTAAGATTGGTCTCCTCGAACCACACTATACTTGTGAGGACGAAGCTCAGCTGATCCCTTCTCTGTTCCTTCTGCCAATAAATCCTTTACATATACTCTGGATACAGAAAATTGACCCTTTATTATGAACAAGAAATAAAAGTAAGAATATGCTTTATGATCTTTTTCTCATGATCCCGGTTTAAGGAAGGGTGACCTTCTCATTATTCCATTACGTGCCACCCTTCTTCATTGGATACAGAGGAATCAAAAAAGCTTAATTGCATTCTTAACAAAAAGTTAAGATGAGAATTTAGAAACTAACATGGTGATTCCTTCGTATCAAGATGACTTGAATTTTAACTTCTTAAAATTTTTCCCAAGTGTTAGTATTTCCAGGTGATAAAAGCAATGTATTTCTTGAGAGAATGAATTTGGAGAAATTGTTGACATATTTATTGTTATTATCAATATGTGTGAAAAAACTTTAAACTACATATTTTGAGACTTTTGAGACAGAGAGGTACTAGTAACAATTTCATTCAGTCAATAAGAGCAACTCGTCTTGGCAAATTCAGTATATTTAAGAAGCTAGGAAAGTCTTACGCAGCCTGGCCAACAAAGTCATCTGCAGAAAATACATCCTTGTCCATGATTACAAGGTTGAGCTTGTATTGGTCACCTGATCCAGGATATTCTACTCTGAATACAAACTTCTCATTCCATTCAGGATTTCTGCCTCCCTCTGCATCAATAAAAAAAGTCATCTAACCAAATGCTTATTCATGGAAAAAAACAACAACTGAAAATCCATCTCAGCTTTTATTAGCATGTATGTTACTTTGAAGCTAGTAAGACCCACTATCTATTTTAGTGTTTCAACGTATGTGTGAGTTTGATGCTTTAGCAAACATTATCAGGCGGTTGAAAAAGGGAAGAAAACACACTTATTCTGCTTTTGCTTGCCCATCTCCTTCAACAAAGGAAATAGTGAAGGAAAAAAACTAGTTACAGTTTTGTAGTTGCTTTTAGTGTTAATCTTCAATTAGAATTAGAGGCTCACACCAGAAATCCACATAATAAAGGTTTCTATCAGATAGGTCAACATAGATTATTGAAGTGAACTTCAATTTTAATTGGACAACACTAAAAACAGTTGTGGAACTTTATTTAAGTTTGGTCAGAGCGAAATACACACATAGGGAAGGGAGGGAAGAGAAATGAAGGGATAAAACTCCAGGTCTGACAGTCCTTAATTCTTATTCCCTCCTGTGGTGCCCTTTTAGCTTGAGATTCTTGAGCTCTAAGCATCTAATTACAAAAATCTTAATTCCTTCATAAAAAAAAGAAGGAAGAAAACACATATTGCATCAGAAAAAGCATACCACTTGCAGATGAACTGCATGTTCGCTAGAATTGGCCTAACAAAATTCTTGCTTTACATTTCCTTTTCTCCACTCTTGTAATCTCACCAAGAGAATGAAATGATTGAGCAATTTCACACGAAGTTTAAGTATGGGAAAAGCTTCTCACAAGTTTTGAGGTCGTGTATATGAATATGCTGTGTAGGTGAGTGGATCCAATATCTTGTATGAACTACAGTTTAAAGAAGAATTTTAAACTGAGTCCATTTATGTGTCAAATATATGCATCTCTCCAAATTAATCCTTGTACTCTTTTGGGGAAATTAACCACTACCTTGAAGTAATTGAACTTTGATTTGCTAGGGTTTCCCTCATAAGAACAGCCAATCATGTAATGAATTTAAGAACTTCAAAATACATAGTTCAAGAAACCAAATCTATCAATGGCATGTCACAGGCGATCATTGTAATCGGTGATAAAAAGTTTTACCTATTCCTCCATGCCAAGCTATACAGTTTAGCACACACCACACAATAACCGTGAAATACTAAGCATTTCCAGACTTGATAGTTAATGCTATACAAATTTGTAGGAAAATGAGCATCTAACTAACCATGAATTACACGGCTCTTGCGCTCTTGACCTTTGTATTGTAACAGGACATACGGATCCATATGAGCTATCAACAAAAGAAAACAGATTAACAAAAAACAAACAGCACCTTGTTAGAATCAGATAATAAAAAGGTATTAAACCATTGCATGTAAAGTGAGCACTTCATTAATTACTTCCTTTTAAGTGAAGAACAACTAATCAAGAAGAAAATCATCATAGCAGTGCCTTGAGTCCATCTAAATTAAACTGGACTCAAGGAATTGAGATGTCAGATGATTCAGATCAGAATGATGGGAACAAGGAGTTGAATACTGATGAATGAATGATTAGAAAAATCCCAATTTTAGAATAAGAAAAGGTTCAAGTAATCAAAAGGAACATAAAATGGAAAAGAAAAATGAGAAAAGAAAGGAATCTGAGCTAAAGATTCAATGTACCAAAGACATCGGTTTCATGAAGACCCTTTGCTTTCACCAGCTGCACCTCCATGAACCCAAATGCCATCTCTCTCTCTCTCTCTCTCTAGAACCTTCCCTGGCTTACAATGAAGAAAGAAACCTTAAATGGTCAAAATGAACATCAAGTAATACAAACGAAGACAAATGTGTAAACCTCTGAATAGATTTATTCTAATCCCCTCGTAAAATGTTTATCACGTCTGATTAAAATTTGCTATTACAAAGCACAGAAAAAAAAATAACAAAGTCCTCATATCATCCCTAATTCAGCAAGATGCATTTTCTGAGGACAAACAAAACTCGCAAACGTTCTTTTTATTACAGAAAGTTTCTCAAATCATGATAATAACCTGCTTATATATTAGTAATACTATTTAATAATTTCCATTTAAAACATGCTATTAATTACTAATTAATTTAAGAAATTGATAGGAAAAGCAAAAATTTACGTCATCTAAGTGAAAACAAGTGAAATTATTTTAACTGAAAATTAAAAGTCAGCAACCTTGAAAGTACGCAATGTTGTCACACGTCATTCCACTTTTTAATGACTTGTTCTATAATTCACACGTTGTGCTGTTATATATATATGAATGTTTTGTTTTGCGGTATTTGAGTCAACCAAGATAAAAAAAATGTTTCTTAAACTTACAGAATAAATATATTAATCATTAGCAATCAACACAATTTTTAAAAATTGAAATTAGTAGCTTCTAGAAAATGTCATTTTCTGAAAAAAATTGTTCAGAGCAGAAGTAAGCAACTCCATTTTTCTTAAAATTAAAAGAAGTTGAAAATGCTCAATGAGTTTGAGTTATTTTGAAAAGTTAATGTTTTCTGCAAGTACTACGAAAGCAAGATTACGTAACCTTTGAAAATAAATATAAAACTAAAACTAGATTCGACTATTAAAATAAAAAGTAAAGTGATGAATATTCTTGAATATTATAAAACAGAAAATAAAAACACTATGAAAAAAGTTAAACACGCCAAGAATATAGGGATAGTATATATGTCCCAGGAAAATGTTGGCCAGAAATTGTTTAGCTTATTAAAAATCATGACTTGAACTTGGAAACTCTTTCTACTATTAGTCTTGCTTTTGGGTTCTCATCTCATAGAGCTAGTGATTCCAGCTCTTCACACACTTTAAGGTGCTTCAAACTATGTTTAAATCACAAGAACTAAAAATATGGGCTAAAAGTCATTATCTTGTAAAATTCATACCTTGAGCTTGAAAGTTCCTTTTTCCCGTGAATCCTGCTTCTGAGTTCTCACAACACATAGAAATAAGATTATAGCTGATAATACCTTTTTAAGGTGCTTCAAATGGTTCTGTACTCAGCAACACATTAAGCTATCATATTCCTAGTTGAACCTCAAAACCAACAGCCATGAAAACATAACAACAACCTTGAATTTGCATGTGGCTTATTTATTTAGGTCCAAATAACTAGAGGTGAAACCAATAATGGAGATTAACTTATATAATTAAATCTTTAAAACTTTTAGAATGTTACATAGTTTTACTTAGCAATTGAATAATTATAAGATTTAAGTACAAATTCGGGGTCGAGCAAGAATTGTCCAAAGCTACTCGACCTTTCAGAATTCTGGTCTGTAAAATGCCACAATCACGCAATTATATTTAACAGGCTTTCCAAGAATAAACATTTATTCAAGGTGTTTATCAAATCAAGGGTCCAGATTTCAGTGAAAATTCGTGGGAAAAGTGTTATTTTATTTTAGTGGCTAGTTAAGCATTTAGTGCAGTTTGGATTAGAATTTGCATACATAAAATTTAATCAAAAGTTTAAAAGCAAGTTGACAAAACTAATTTTGTAGGAGGAGCCCGAGCGGCTATCCAGAGATGCTCTTAGTTCGCAATTTGTAGTTAACGATACACTCATAAAACAGCAGCAGTTGAAGTAAGATCATAGGGTCATAAAGCAATCTCAATAAATAATTCAAGGTTGTAGGCTAAGTTCAAATGGTCCAAAACAAACCGCACGTGAAGTCAGTTGTTATACATTCATCCATCGTATTCGTAAACATCAGGCAAATACAGGTTTTTGCAAATGTCTTAATAAATTGCAGGAAATGTACAGAAGCCCAGCAGCATATTGTCAGTGGCCTGCAACCTGCATGAAGAAAACCATCAAAACAAAATCAAACCCAAGGAAAATCCAATCTCCTAATATAAAAAAATCCCACTCTGGAAATTTTACCTCATCTTCCACGCCTTGGTGACAGGTCAGCAGATCTTGATCTAGATCCAACGGGTGATCTCGATGACTTCCACTGGCCTCGATCAGCTTCAGACTTGTACATAGATTTCCTTTTTCATAGAACGATAATAAATAAGTAAACACACAAGGGGAAAATAAAGGCACATGGTCAAGTAAAGAACCTAAACAGAAAATAGATGGACTCACTCAGCATATCCATTGCTTTGATTCTGTTCAATACCATTGCCATATCCAGGAGAATAAGATCTACGCTTTTGCTCACCATCTCGCTCCCGGGGAGGACCTCTTGGTGATCTAGGATGCTCTGCTTGCCTCCTAGGGGAAACAGAGTAATCACTTTGCCGTCTTGGAGCAGGAGAATAGGACCTGATAAATATCAGATTAAAACCATGATTACATGCTTCAGTGAACTATAAACGAAGACACTTTGAACTTTGAAGAAACTTGCCTTGAACGATATCGACTTCTAGAACCAGAATGATAAGGTGGTGAGCGTGATCTACTAACTGAGCGAGATCGAGAACGCCCTGATAACAAAAGGCTAGGTCTTATCAAGAAAACAGAAGAACAAACTTCAATACAGCGCAATTCTTCAAAAAAAAATGGAAGCATCCCGTGAAACAAATTAGTTATTAATTCTGAACTTAACAAGTTAGCAGCGTCCAGTTCCCCATCACAACAATGGTTGATGGAATCCGGCACCAAAGTAAGGAAATCCTTAAAATGGTTTTCAGTAAGCTAACTACTATGTTAATTAAATTAGCCTTTATAGACACAGGAAGGTTCCATATAGGCTCAGATGTCCTCACTATTAATAACTGGAGCAACCAATATGATCATAGAAGTTAACGGTATAACAAAGTCCAGATACACAACTATAAGAAAGCAGAACAACACCATTACTCTCATACATCAGATTAGATTAAAACAATGGCTTAAATACACTAATGCTAATTCAGATTAAAATAAGCAAAAGTCTACACTTAAGATTAATTATTGCGACAGTCATATTCATGACAAACAACAATTATTTTTAGATAACTAGTAAACACTGATTTTTCAAATCAACAAAACAAAGATGATCAAATTATTAATTCAATCAGATATCCATCTAAACTATCATTTCATTCTCATGTTCACCCTACAAGGACAAATGTCCTAACATGAAAGAAGAATGAAAAATGCATAAGAATTGCAGGTCGAACAGAGTTTCATATCTAACATGGAGGAAAGCCCAAGTTATATATATTTTACAACTGATATTACCGTAATGAGAAGACCTACGTCCTCCATAGCCTGCTGGTCCTCTGTAAAATACAAAAATCATGTAAATATATTTAAATAGTTAAGCCAAAATAAAATTTAGACAATGATGAGAAAAAGAAAAAAATACCTGGCTCTGGTCCTGTGTCGCATCTCCTCTGGTCTTTTTCTTGTCTCTTCAGCCACAACTACAGATATTTCCCTTCCAGCAAAAATCTGTCTGTTCATATGGTACTGTGCCTCTGAGGCATCATAAGGATCCACAAACTGCACAAATGCAAAGCCTCGAGGTTCTCTGTACGGGAAAAAAGTGGAGCTTCATTCTAACACTGCTAGAAAAAGATTGGCAGACAGATTGTAGAATATGCTGACTAGGCAGAATTTGCATAGCCCAGTAAACCACCTCAAATCACATTACTTAGTATAGCTTTCTTTACACACAGCAGTGGATGCTGAATTTACTAAATCTTCTAAAAATCCAAAAGCTTAGTTGTAACCGGGCCTTTCCTTTACTTACACTCAAGTAGTAAAGGGAAGAGACTTCAAAAATTCTTCAACACTTATACTTACAAGAAGCACTTGAACTCAAAGCTCCCACAACAAACTAAAAAAAACTCCTCACGAAGCCTTCAATTGGGACAAGAACCAACCAACCAACCAATCTTGCATTCATTGTGTTGTGTATTTATATAATTTCTCTTGGTATGAAGTATGAACACTAACACACTTGAGGACCAATATGTTAAAAGAGTTAGTAGATCTCCTCTTCAAACGTGGGGCTTGTTCTTGTTTTAACTTGAACAATTTCAAACCAACATACCCCCTGACAAACCAGTCCAAGATCAATTCAACAATCCAATAATTTAAAAAATAACACTTAGGCCTATTTGGGTAAACTTGTCAATAAAACACATGAAAGTACAAAATAGAGGTAAAGTGAAATAAGCTTCTTTCACAAATTAAAATTGACATATGCATAAACTAATTGGTAGAAGCTCTCTCATTTAGCTTCTCTAAATGTTGAAATTCTCACATGCATAAGCTAATTTTAGTTTATGATAAAAACTTATTTCATTCTCCGCTAAGTGTATATTGAGAAGTTTATCCAAACACGACCTAAATCAAAATCAAGGTTAACTTCTGCACCCAGCAGCACTTTGACATCCTGAAACAATTAACTACTCAACAGACTCCCTTCAATTTGAATCAGAAGCAAAACCTAGCCCTAAAAAGCTCTTAACTTGAAGTAAACCCTAGGCGTTGTGAAATAACCAAATATTTAAGTGGCTCACCCAGAGTAATAATCCTTGGGTATGTAAACATCGCGAACAGGTCCGAATCGCTCGAAAGGAACCCGCAGCTCCTCAGGTCTGCAATCGAGAGGAATGTTCCGAACCAAGAGGCTTCCATTGCTGGTGTCCCTGCGCCTGCCTCCACCGAATCCCCTCCTATTGGAACCCCCTCCTCGGCCACCGTATCCTCGCCGCGGAGGACTGTAGTATGCAGGACTGTTCCGCCGCATCCCTAACCCTAACAAACAATGAAGCAATTCAAAAACGTCAGAGACAAATTGGAACGTGCTTAATTCCTTTACAACCATAACTGCGAGAAAAAAATGAGATTGATGATACCTTGAGTGAGGACAGAGAAATCTCGCAGGTGCGTACCAGGAAGATGAAGACTACGACGACTTCGAAGGTTTAAACCCTAGCACCAACACACACCTATGATGTCTTCTTTTTCCTTTTATTTAATCCATTTGGTTTGATTTAGGTTTTTAAATTCATCGGATTAATTTCAAATTATGGATATTTATTTTTAAGTATTTAATTGTTTTTTAAAATAATGGATGGATAAGAAAAACATACATTAAAAACTACAATGAAAATATATTACTAATACTAGATCTCAAATTTTGTCAACATAGGAAAATGTCAGATTCGTATTACAAATTTTAGTCTTAAGATTTTTTTAACAAAAAAATAAAATATTAGAAATTAATATAAATATTTAATTTTTTAAATTATCAGTCTTTAATTGTTACCTACTTTATGTCTTTACCTAATTTCTTCATTTTCATATTTTTTAAAATAAAATACATCTAAGTAAAATATTTACATCATACATAATTAATACACGAACTATTACATCACACCGTAATTATTTTAAGTTAAAATTTAAAGTTAAATTTTTTTTAATTAATTTTAGTATACCATTTTTTTATATTAAGGTGGGTTATTTGCAACTAATAAAATATGATATGTGATATGATTTATTCAATGTTTCTTTAATTATGCAAACATTGAATATTATGATATGTGACATGATTTTATTTTGTCAAGAGAATGATATCTTTTAAATCTTATTATAAATGCATGAAAAAAAAAACTAATTTGCTATAATTGGTATATATGTGATACTAATTATGTACAAGTGTGTAGTTTTTATAATTTATATAATTATTTTTAATATTAAAATTGAATAAATGATATCATTATTTACGTACTTATACTATCAATATAATTTTATAATTAATTATTATAAAAAATAAAAACATAGTATGAACAGTAATAATAAATATGGAATTATAAGTAATTATTAAGTAAAAAGTGAAAAAATAATAATATATTTTATTCAAATTATTTCGTAAATAAATTAACGGTTATGCTAATTCAAAAAGAAAAGCAACAAATAAAAAATTAAATTTAAAATTGTCTACAAAATAACAAAAAACGATTATTTAGGAGAATTTTCTTTATATTTAACTGTTATTTAAAAAAAAAATCATATATAAAAAAAACAGTTACAAAATAATAAAAATAAGAATAAAATAGAAATAAAATAAAATATTAATATATAAAATGTTAATAAAATATAATTGATTTTGAAAATAAGCGCTCATCCACCTCTCTTTCAATTCATAAGTGTTCCTCCAAATCTCTTTCAATTCAATAAAAAAAAAAAAAAGACACAATGACTGACCATGATATAATAATAAAATTAAATATTAATATAAGGATAAAATAGAAAAAAAAATAAGAACAGTTAAGAGGGGAATCTACTATATATAAATAGTATATAAATATATAAGTATAGATATAGGTATAGATTAAATTCCATGTAAAATAAAGAGAACAATAGATTCTACAACTATTTTAAATTACACTATACAAGTATTTTTAAATTATACTTTAATAGGAGATCACAACCATTTAATTTTTTAAATGAAAAATAGTTTTACAACACATTTAGTTTTTTTTATTGAGTTTTAAAATGTGATCCGTTTAATACATCCAAGGGTTGAAATTAAAGCAGAGAGAGAGAGAGGCTTGGTGGGTTATCAGAGTAGAGATTGTGTACAGCAACATAAATAGCCAAACAGGGGATTTGGTTAGGGTTACTTTCCAGCAAATCGGAAATCGCAAAGAAGAGAAGGCGCAGTGAAATTCTTCGTTCACATTCAGTTTGGATTTTTCTTTTCGTCATCGGAATGGCTCGAAATGAGGAGAAGGCGCAGTCGATGCTGAACCGCTTCATCACGATGAAGGCGGAGGAGAAGAAGAAGCCGAAGGAGCGCCGTCCGTTCCTCGCCTCGGAGTGCCGCGACCAGTCGGAGGCCGATAAGTGGCGCCAGCAGATAATGCGCGAGATCGGACGGAAGGTGGCGGAGATTCAGAACGAGGGTCTGGGAGAGCACCGGCTGCGCGACCTCAACGACGAGATCAACAAGCTGATTCGGGAGAAGTCTCACTGGGAGCGCCGCATTGTGGAGCTCGGCGGGGCCAATTACGCGAAGTACTCGGCCAAGATGACGGACCTCGACGGCAACATCGTCGACGTCCCCAACCCGGGCGGCCGTGGCCCCGGCTACCGCTACTTCGGCGCGGCGAAGAAGCTTCCCGGTGTCAAGGAGCTTTTCGAGAAGCCCCCGGAGCTCCGCAAGCGGCGCACGCGGTATGATATTTATAAGCGGATTGATGCGAGTTATTATGGTTACCGTGATGAAGAGGATGGTGTGCTGGAGCGGCTGGAGGGCCCGGCGGAGGAGGCGATGCGGCGGGAGGCGGCAGAGGAGTGGAGGAGGTTAGATGAGGTGCGGAGGGAGGCGAGGAAGGGGGTGAAAAGTGGGGAGGTGGCGGAGGTGTCGGCGGTGGCTAGAGAGATGTTGAGGGAGGAGGAGGAGGAGGTGGTGGAGGAGGAGAGGGAGAGGGAGAGAGAGAAAGAGGAGAATAGGGAGAGGAGGGAGTTTATTGTGCACGTGCCGCTGCCGGATGAGAAGGAGATTGAGAGGAGGGTGCTGGAGAAGAAGAAGATGGAGTTGTTGAGTAAGTATGTGAGTGAGGGGCTTATGGAGGAGCAGACTGAGGCCAAGAACATGCTCAATATTCAACGTTAGCGGGGACTGTGCAACATTGTGGTTGGAAACTGTTTTTTGGTTAGGTTTTTTTATCTTGTGTTTTGAAAATTTTAGTGTGTAATTAGGCTGGTTATAACACCTTTTGCAATTGAATTAGTGCAAAATGTAGAGGAATGAATGTGTTGCTCCAGGATGCTTTTTCTGAAATTTTATGAATGGGCGCAATTCATGATCACCACTTGAAACCCAACACACATTCTCCTATGAGTTCACCACTGCCACAAATATGTGGATAAATATCTATAAATATAACAAATAGAAGGCACTTCTAGGGTAAGTTTTAAAAAAAATTCAAAAAGAAAAAAATTCAAATTTTAACTAAAAATAGCAAGCTGAAACTCATTCTGGGAGTGACAAGTGGCACTCTATATGACTTACACGTGTCCAAAATCCCATTTCTTTAAATACTATCTTTCTTTATATACCCTTTCAGCCTTTCTCTCTCCTATTACTCAACTTCTCCGATCTCTCTTGGTTTCTTCTCCTCTGCGTTTCCTTTATTCTTCATTTCTGGGTTCTTCATTTCAGCCTTCTCCTTCTCCAGGTGACTATTTCTTCATCTCATTTACGATTTCTTTGTTCCACCGCATAAACATGAAAACTTATTTTGTTTTTCTTATCAAAGTTTCGTTCTTTTCATGTTTAGGATGAACTTTTTTCTTCTTTGGGTTTCCTGCACCGATCTTCTCTGGGTTTCCTGCGGTTCTCTCCTATTTCTCCAGGTTATTATTTCTTCTTTTTGGGTTTTTCTTATCAAAGTTTCGTTCTTTTCATGTTTCTACCGTTTATTTTCCTCTTTGTTCTTCACATGCTTGATTCTGTGTTTTCTCATTTACGATTTCTTTGTTCCACAGCATAAAAATGAAATATTTTTTGGTTTTTCTTATCAAAGTTTCGTTTTTTTCCATGTTTCTGATGATTTTTATTCTTCTTTGGGTTTCCTGCACCGATCTTCTCTGGGTTTCCTGCGGTTCTCTCCTATTTCTCCAGGTTATTATTTCTTCTTTTTGGGTTTTTCTTATCAAAATTTCGTTCTTTTCATGTTTCTACCGTTTATTTTCCTCTTTGTTCTTCACATGCTTGATTCTGTGTTTTCTCATTTACGATTTCTTTGTTCCACAGCATAAAAATGAAATATTTTTTTGTTTTTCTTATCAAAGTTTCGTTTTTTTCATGTTTCTGATGATTTTTCTTCTTCTTTGGGTTTCCTGCGGTTCTCTCCTATTTCTCCAGGTTATTATTTCTTCTTTTTGGGTTTTTCTTATCAAAGTTTCGTTATTTTCATATTTCTACCGTTTATTTGCCTCTTTGTTGTTCACATGGTTGATTCTGTGTTTTTTTGTTACTTTTGACAGCATCAAAATGATATTCATCTACATTTCAGTTTCTGCAGCAACCGGTAGTGGAAGTGGAATGGATTTTCAAGCACCAAGGTGAGATCTTTTCCTTCCTCGGTTTGTCTGTCATCATTTTTTTTTTCATTTTTCACTTTGCTGTTGATTTAATCTTTTCTGGAGTTTTTCCATCTACATTTCAGTTTCTGCACCAACCGGTAGTGGAAGTCGAATGGGATTTTCGTTCATATCAACCATGTTCAAGCACCAAGGTGGATTTTGTTAATCTCATTTAGGATTTCTTTTTTCCACCGCATAAAAATTAAATCTTTTTTTGTTTTTCTGATCAAATTTCGTTCTTTTCATTTTTCGACCGTTTATTTTTTTCTTTGTTGTTCACATGGTTGATTCTGTGTTTTTTTGTTACTTTTGACAGCATCAAAATGATATTCATCTACATTTCAGTTTCTGCAGCAACCGGTAGTGGAAGTGGAATGGATTTTCAAGCACCAAGGTGAGATCTTTTCCTTCATGTGTTTGTCTGTCCTCATTTTTTTTTTCATTTTTCACTTTGCTGTTGATTTAATCTTTTCTGGTATTTTTCCATATACATTTCAGTTTCTTCAGCAACCGGTAGTGTAAGTGGAATGGGATTTTCGTTGATATCCATCTTTTTTTCAGCATCAAGGTGAAATCTTTTCCTTCCTTGGTTCTCATTGTTGTTTTCATTGTTTATTTTTTTTGCTGATAAAATCTTTAATGGTGTTTTTTTGTGTTTATTTCATAAATCTCATACATGTGTTTATTTTCTTTTAGGATCTTTATCCTAAGGCCAAAAAAAGCTTCTGTTAAATTTGGTTGTGGATGGAGGAAATTTTGTCAGATACATGTACTGTGTGAAGACCACAAACTGATCTTTGAAAGTGAACTAACCCCAATTCATATGATGGTGTTGTTAGTGCTTCAAAATTCAATATTGTATTCAGAATTTATTTATAGATAGATGTAATTTCCAAATTGTTGTAATGTCGAGTATAGAAAATTAATTCTTTACTTTATTTTGGTTATCAATTTTGTTTTAAATTTTTATTCGCATTAATGTACTCTTCAGACAAACTTTAACCTTAAGATTATTCGCATTATATTATTCTTCAAAATTCAAATTCAAATTCGAAATTCAAATTCAAATCTATAAATACATTTAAAAGTCCAAGATCATTAATTACCTGACTTATTTTGCTGAATCAAATCTTCTTTTTCTGACTTATTTTGCTGTTGCCGCACACTTTTTTTCGAATTCCAAGATTATTATTATTATTATTATTATTATTATTATTATTATTATTATTAATCTGCAAATATTTAATTTTTGATATTTTCAAATTGTTTAATTTCCAAGATCATTAATTACCTTTTTTATTCATATATTCTTTTTTCTAACTTCCCACTTATTTTCAATTCCCAGATAATCTTCAAATACATTTAAAAGTCCAAGATCATTAATTACCTTTTTGATTCATATCTTCTTCTGAATCATATCTTCTTTTTCTGACTTATTTTGCTGCTGCCGCACACTTTTTTTCGAATTCCAAGATTATTATTATTATTAATCTGCAAATATTTAATTTTTGATATTTTCAAATTTTTTAATTCCAAGATCATTAATTTTTTCTGACTTCCCACCTATTTTCCATTCCCAGATAATCTTCAAATATTTAATTATTCATATTTTTAAATTTTACAATTCCAAAGATCATTAATTACCTCTCTGATTCATATCTTCTTTTTCTGACTTCTCTGCTTCTGCACAGTTATTTCCAATTCCCAGATTATTAATTACCTTTTTATTCATATATTCTTTTTCTGAGTTCTCTCCTTCTGCCCCATTTATATATTCATATTTTCAAATTTTACAATTCCAAGATCATTAATTACCTTTCTGATTCAAATATTCTTTTTCTGATTTCTCTGCTTTTGCACACTTATTTTCAATTCCCAGATTATTATTATTAATAATCTTAAAAAAATTTGATTATTCAAATTTTCAAATTTACAATTCCAAAGATCATTAATTACCTCTCTGATTCATATCTTTTTTTTCTGACTTCTCTGCATCTGCAAACTTATTTCCAATTCCCAGATTATTATTATTATTTTTCAAATATTTAATTTTTCATATTTTCAAATTATACAATTCCAAGATCATTAATTATTTTTTTATTTGTATCTTCTTTTTCTGATTTTTCTGCACACTTATAATTCCAAGATTATTATTATTACTAATAAACTTCAAATATTTAATTTTTCAGATTTTCAAATTTAAAATTTAAAATTTAAAAATTTCAACAACATTATTAATATTAATTACCTTTTTTTTATTCATATCTTCTGCCACACAATATTTGGGATTCCAAGATTATAATTATTATTACATTTGGTTCCAAACTTTTCTAAACTTCTAAGATCTGACACTCCCATTTTCATTCTAAATCCTTAATCTAACATGTTCCCACATAAAAATTAGGGGTACATAATAATAGTCAAATATTTTCATTCCTTGAAGTCATCTTTATCATCAAGGGGAATTGGTTTGTTCCTCCAAAACACAACAAGAATACTCTCACCGAGCTGCATGAAACCATACTTTCAGTAAACTTAGATCTGATTTTAAACCTTTACCCGCATGCGTTGCATTGATTTTTTTGTTTCTATTTCCTTCTTGGCTTAAGTCATTAATGTTGTTTCTGTGCTCTTTGTATCCAACCTTTTCTCTTCTTTGATTTCCTTTCCTTTTTCATGAATCTGTCAACCCCACAGCTACTTTCAGAGGTTTGTATCTTCATTTTCCTGTTTTGCTAAGTAAGTATTAAAAAGTTTTCATTTTTTCAAATATAATTTTGCAGAGATCTGATTTGGTTCTTTTGTTTTTATTACCTGATTATGTTAAGCCATTATCTCACTTTTTCTTCTCTTTCATTTGTTTAGGGTTTCAGTAATCTGTCAACGCCACCGCTACTTTTATAGGTTTGTTTCTTGATTTTCATGTTTTCAAATTGATTCCCCAGTATATGAAGCACCAAGGAAAGATTTTTTCCTTCTTTCGTCCGCATGCAAAAGCAAGAGTCTATGGTTATATGAAATTGGTAAGATTTCTCTGTTAGAGTTTCCACTTTCTGTCTATCTGTGTATTATTTCAGAAATTTCAAAGTAGGGGTTTTTTTGTGCTAAACAAGAATCATCTTTTTCAAATCTCCTTTCAAAACGTACCTAAAATTCCATTTCTTTGCAAAGTAGGGTTTTCCGATCATGCTGGCAATTTTCAAAAATTGTGTATTTTCAACCTTACTTTTCAAATTCAAACCACAATTTCATTAATCGCAATCCTTGAAGTTTAAATGTTTGCCCTTTTTACAGTTTCGATTTTTTATAGGCTTAATCTCTTCTGTATGAAACCTGACATGCTTAACTTTCTTTTTTTCATTCATTGCAATTGTAAATTTGTTTTTTTGATATTTTTGATAATTTCAAAGTAAGGTTTTTTTTTGTGCTAAACAAGAATCCTCTTTTTCAAATCTCCTTTCAAAACGTACCTAAAATTCCATTTCTTTGCAAAGTAGGGTTTTCCGATCATGCTGGCAATTTTCAAAAATTGTGTACTTTCAACCTTACTTTTCAAATTCAAACCACAATTTCATTGATCGCAATCCTTGAAGTTTAAATGTTTGCCCTTTTTACACTTTCGATTTTTTATAGGCTTAATCTCTTCTGTATGAAACCTGACATGCTTAACTTTATTTTTTTCATTCATTGCAATTGTAAATTTGTTTTTTTGATATTTTTGATAATTTCAAAGTAAGGTTTTTTTTTGTGCTAAACAAGAATCCTCTTTTTCAAATCTCCTTTCAAAACGTACCTAAAATTCCATTTCTTTGCAAAGTAGGGTTTTCCTATCATGCTGGCAATTTCAAAAATTGTGTACTTTCAACCTTACTTTTAAAATTCAAACCACAATTTCATTGATCGCAATCCTTGAAGTTTAAATGTTTGCCCTTTTTACAGTTTCGATTTTTTATAGGCTTAATCTCTTCTGTATGAAACCTGACATGCTTAACTTTCTTTTTGTCATTCATTGAAATTGTAAATTTGTTTTTTTGATATTTTTGAAAATAATTCCTTACCACCTCCTCAGTATATATATGGGTATGTTTTGTGTTTCACATTGACCATTGCATACTACATTTTCCTTTTACTCAAAGGTCACCCTTACAATGTCTGTGTCAAGACAAAATACAAATTGTGTGAAAGATGTTAATCCACAAAGTGAAAATTGGATCCTGATAGCAAGGGTTATACGTTTGTGGTTTGTTTCTGATTTCAAGAAAACAAAGTTTCCATTCTCCATGGAAATGGTCATACAAGACAAAGATGTAAAATACTTTATCATTTTCTTCCATATTTTTTTTTATTACAGTTTAATGTCATTTTTATTAATCATGCTTAATGTTTGTTGCTATCTTTCAGGGTGATAGAATTCATGTTTCCGTTAGAAGAACTCTAATTTATAAATTTCAAAATGATATTTTTGAGGATAAAGTTTATTCCTTCAATTTCTTTAGTGTGTCTACTAATTCAGGATCTTATCGCACTACCTGTCACCAATACAAAATCAATTTTCAGTTTGGAACCAAAGTAAGCTCTATTGGTAATGATCTGGTCTCATGTCCGAAACCTCATTACACACCAATTTCTGTGTTAAAGGCGCCTGGATTTGATACGGACTACTTAGTCGGTTAGTAATATTCTTTTACTTCAACAGATTTGTTTGAACATGTTTTTAAATGAATATGTTTTTACAGATGTTATTGGAATATTAACTGGTGTGGGAACTGAAAGAGAGCTGAATAGATCAGGGTCAACAACTAAGTTAAATGCAATTTCTATTGAAGCTGATGGGTAAGCTAATATTTTGTACCATAACTAATCCAAAATATTTGTTCTTACAATTGTAATTTTAATTTACAATAGCTACCGCATTGAGTGTACTTTATTTGGTAACTATGTTGATGAGCTCAATGCATTTCTGTCATCTGGAGAGCTGGAAAATATTGTCATCAGTGTGCATTTTGCTAAAGTCAAAATTTTCCAGGGTATGTCAAGTGTTGAATTTCTAATTTATTTATATTTTTTATTTTATTATTTTATTTACATTATATTTTAATTTTAATGTAGACAAGGTTTTTATACAAAATTGCTTGGAATGTACGAAAATAATATATAATGATAGGTCCAAAGATGCAACCGAACTCAAGAAAAGGTTAGTTTAATATATTATTTTTCGATAATTAAAATGTATGAACCTTTCTAACTACAACTTTTACCTCTGTAGGATGATTGAAAGTTCGGATTCTCCTACACAGGGACTCAGTCAATTGTGTGACTCTGGAAAACAGAATGTTGAGGATGAATTCATCACCTTCATTCATAGAAATACTATTCAAGGCCTGAAAGATTGCAAAGAGGTATTACTAATGTTTTTTAACAGTGTATTGAAATCGATTATTAATATTTGAAGATAATTTTTTTTTCTTTTTACAGGAAAGCACTTTTGTTATCTTAGCTACAATAAAACATATTGTGTCTGATGACGATTGGTGGTACACAGCTTGCTTATGCGGTAAAGCTGTTTACCCTGATTCCAAAATGTTTTTTTGTGAGAAATGTAACAAACATGTTATCAAAGTCCAACAGAGGTAGTGTTTGTACTTGCATGAATTTATTTTTAATAATTTGTTAATGATTAACTATTAATTATTTTCGTTAAATTATAGATATTATAGATATAATTTGTAAACCTTTCTGTATTTTATATTTCAGGTATAAGCTGAAGCTGCGAGTGATTGATGAAACGGATTCTACGACTTTCGTTCTATTTGATAGGGATGCCACTACACTGATCAATAAATCTTGCGCCGAATTATTTGAAAGTCATGATAAGGTAAATTATCGAACCATGCATTTGTTTATTTATGCATTTAAGAAAAGGTTATTATATTAATTGATATTTTTTTTAATATTTAGAACGGTGATTCTGGTGTACTACCAAAAGACTTTGATCTTTTGATTGACAAAGCTGTTTTGTTTAAAGTTGGTTGTGTTAAAGATCAATCTCTTAGGTTTGATCAATCATTTCGTGTCAAAAAAGTTTGTATTGATGATAGTACTATACAAAGGTTTTGTGAAGGTCGTGTTGAAAATGTGGTATGTTTCCTAATTTGAGTGTATTCTTACTTACATTTTAACCTTAAATTCGTTATTTATACTGTTTTTGTTTAATTTAATTTACTTATCATTTTGTGAAGGAACTTCATTCTCAGAAGAAACGACTGTGTACTATTAAAGATGTCCAACAGGATGAGTCTTCTGTACCACTTTCTCAGGTAATTATCATTTAAAGTATTAAGTTAAAAAAGTGAATAATTTACTCTTACTAATATGTTTTGCTATCATCGCAGGATTTATTTAATAAATTCTCCACTGAAGCTGCTGAATTGCAATCTAAAACTATTGATTTAGGCAGTGATAGTGTGTTAGGTACTGTTACTGAATTTGTTGCTCCACGGGTTACAAGAGATTTTGCTTCACCTGCTCACACACCTGATGATGATATCCCGCTTAGGGTATTAAGGAAAAATATCAAGATCGAAAAGGGAGTACTATAATTTCATACTATTTCTCTAACGTTTTGTAACTTGAACAATCTATTTTCATGTATTGTGGGCTTTCTTTAATTTCTATGTAGAACATGTTATGGTGTATCAGTACAATTCTATTTTTAAAACTGTTTATGTAATATTGTTAGTTTCATATGTTGACATTATCTTTGAGGTACGTACTTATTTTATAGTTCATTTTGAAGTTGTTATATTTTTGTTTTTTTTTTCAATTTTATGTCTACATTTTAATTTATTTAATGAGTTTGTTTTTGTGTAATTCATATTATTCCATACTTTTTGTAACTCTATTTTGTAACAATGGTTCTTTCATTAAATATCAGAATCGTAATGGTAAGTGCCTCAACTTTTACTTTTTCTTTAATTCATAAATTTATATAGAATTATATAATATTTTAATAATTATAATTTGTGTTTTTTTTGTGAAGGTTATTGAAATATTCTTTTCCTTTCCCAGGGAATTTTTTCCTTTATTACAGGTATTGTTTTCCTTTATTAAAGTTATTCTTTTTTTGGTCAATTCATTTTTTATACATAATATCTTAGTATGTGATAAAAAATAATTCTTTGTGTAATGATATGTTTGTCCTTACGAGAAAGAATTTTTTTAAACAAAAATTAACCTTACACTCAACTTCTAAGAATTCAAACGGATTTAGAGGATAGCATTAACTACGTGTCAGAGCAATTAATGCATCAGTTCATTTTTTATTTTTTATTTTTGCATCAACTGTCTCTTCTATATCTTTTACACTTTTTTCAAAGTATTCATTTCATCTTCCAAGACTAATTTATTAAAAATTATGGATAGAAGTAATAATTACAGAAGTTAAAAATATTATATTTTAAATTCAATATGAAATTACATTTTCAATTTTAAATTTTAATTACATGTATGTTATTTAATGTTAGACGTTAGGGTTTAAGTATTTAATTTAATTATATGTATATATATAATATGATATATTAATAATATTTAATATGTTTAATATATTTTATATTATATTTATTTTATACTTATGTATATATATATTTATTTATTATTTATTTATTTATTTATATATAATACAGTTTTATGTTAACTATTTTAATTTATTATTATATAATGCTAATTAATTATTAATTATACGTATCATTAATATTCATTTTATTTATCTATTGAAATAGTTGTATTTTTATTAATTTTTTATTTTGTTAATAACTTATTTAAACTGAAAAAACACTGTTGTATAAGGCAATGTAAAATGGAACGTCAAAGAATAATTACAGCTAACACCTAACACCTAACACCTAACCTACTATGCTTTTTAAAGTTTTGTCTTTTCATATTCATTTTTTTTACTTTAATATTATTTCATTATTAATTATGAATATTTTTTCTTAATTTATTTTACTATCATTATTTGATTTTAATGATTTTTTTAATTATTTAATTTAGTAACTGAAAAGACATGTTGCTTCAGAGGAAATTTAGCGCAGATTTGGGATTGAAAAGGTATGATTGCTATATATAAGTAACGTAGGGCTTTCTATTACTCAGAAACCTATTGCTATTAGTCTTTTATACTTCTTCCCTACTTCTATTATCTTGATCTTTCTTTTTCTCATTGTCATGGTTGTCATTCCCGAAGAGATCGTAAAACTTAGTGGGAAAGGTTTATTTACAACAGTTAACATTCGTGGGGAGGTATGTTTTTGGTTCTTAAATTCCTTACTTTTCATAGTTTTTTCAGTTCTTTAAGTATTTTTATGGTTTTAAAATGGATAGAATGGACACGTGGATCGTGCATTCGCCATCGAGTTTGAAAATGAACTGGAGGAGGAATGGACCCTCAGCGACAGTCAAGGCAATATTCATATAGTATATTATAACAAAGATATACTTTGTCCCCAAATTGTGTATGGATGGTCCCGTCTGAGTGATTTTTATGGGTTTAAAGGTGACCACAATATATTGTTCCGTTACGTGGGTAATAACTCCTTCCATATAACTGTTTTTATGGGGGAGTTATGTGAAATGATTTTGACAAAATTTCTGAAGGAAGTTGAAGGGAGGTTGCTGCTCAACAGTGGCCCCTTTATACATTTTGGCTTAAAGTTGAGTTCGAAACAGGTCTTTGGAGGATATGTGGTAAGTTTACCATCCTTTCTTTTTAAATGGATATTAATATATTCTATTTCTTTTATTAACTAATTATTAACTAATATTTTCGTTATTGTTTAAGGATCTGCCTTCTCCTTTTTCTGAATATATTCGTAGAGGGAAGTTCAAGAAGGTTAATCTACATGGATGGCTAGAAGCTGTTGAATGCACCATTTTCAAGTCCAAGTTTCCTTCCAGAAGCGTTACACTCTGTAACGGGTGGAAACAATTTTGTCGTCTTCATTCTATTCGTGAAGATGACAAAATTATATTTGAATGTAACAAGAAGCCCTATTCTGATATCAGGGTTCTACTACTGAAGACGTGTCACTACAAAAGACTTAGTGCTTAGGATAATCATTTATTGTTTTGAACTATATTAGTTTGTTTAAGTTAATTTATTTTTGCAAGTATTGCTTCTTTTTGTTGGAAAGTATCCAGTTTCCACTTTGAGGAAACAAGAACAATTTATTTTGTTTACTCTTTATTTTTATTTCATTGTGGTTCTGTTTAATTAGCTCATCTTATTTCTTTGTATTTATTGTTTAGTGTTTCTTTTGTTTCAATATGTATATATATATGCTTTTAATTTTTCATTTCTTATCTGGCATATTAATAATGCGTTGGCATTTCTAAATATGCTCAATGCTATAAGAATTGCCAGTATATTAAAAAAATCATAAGCCTGTTTTATATTTTTGAATGCATGCATATTAATTGGATTTTCTATATAATGTTTATGTTTATATTTTTTATTATTAATTATTATGTTATTATTTATTGTTGTATTAACTATTTTTTTATCTCGAAACCTTTTGATGTACATTTGTTTGTTTTTCAGTATTATTTTTCTAATTTTTAAAAAAATTTATGAATACTATTTCATTTTCAAAATATTTCTTATTTATTTCTGCAGGTGACTTCATAGTTCAATATGAATTTGCCTACAATTCGTTTCTATTGGAAGAAACACACATTTTTTTATTTACAAGGACTTCATTTGATATAATGTAATGAATTATACTTTTACTTGCAATAATTATTTTGCAGTATTTTTTTTGCTACTTTTACTTGCAATAATTATTTTGCAGTATTTTTTTTGCAGGTTCAACTTAACGAAGGAAGTTGGTCTTTTATACTTTATTTTTTATGTATATATATCTTATGGGAACATAGTATAAGAAATCGTTTTATTTAATTTAAATTAGTTTAAATTGTAATGTATTGTAATTTACAAGTCATTGTAAAATTATGTAATTTTAATGTTAATTTTTTTGTGTATTATATTTAATTTAATTAAATTAAATTTAAACTTCTGAATTTCAATATTTCTATATTTCTATATTTCTATATTTATATATTCCTCACTTTCAGAATTTTTATATTTAACCAGACTTATTATAATGTTAAAGTTCAATAAAAAAAACAGTTAAAATGTTATATAGCATAAAAATATTATTAAGAAAAATTAAAAAATCCGAAGAAAGGAAATATATCTTATTTTAAAATAATAAAAAGTTGTATAAAGTATTATTTAAGAATTCCAGAACTTTCAAGTAATCATTAGTTCCACTGACTACAAATTTCGAAGTTAAATTAAAAAATAAATAAAAAACAAATTAAAATAAATATAATATTAGTGTAGATTCAAAATAAGTTAAGAACAGAATTTTGAGTGTAAATCATTAACAAAATGAATGAAGAAGTTTCTGGGGAAGCACATAAAGTTGGTTCTATTAGTTCAAACTCATTTGTCCCTTATCATCTTCATCTTCTTCGACATTCATAAGCCAACTGATATCTATATTTTACATTTTAGAAACAATCTTTGTCTCAACATCTTCTTTTTGTTCATTATATTAGATATCAGATACCAGATCTGCTCTCCATGGTGTACTATGTTTCTGCTTGGTTCTGGGAGGTACAACTCAAACGCTTTAGAACGGAAAAGGTAATTAAAGCTTTGATTTTTTTCATTCCGACCATAAATATTAATTAAAGGTGCATGCATTTAAGACAAAAAAACTCTTTCTCTTCTTCTTTGATTTCCCAGTATAGAACTTGGTAAAAATAGGCACTGCAGAGGTATCCATGGAATGGAAAAGGTAATTAAAGTTTGGATCTTTTTTCATCCTAACCCTAAATATTGATTAAAGTTTCCATTTTTAAATGTTTTAAGTTCACAGATTTAAGGTATAATAATTATTTTAAGTTCTGTTTTAGTGAAATTAGTAAATACAAAATGAGAATATCTGTTTTAGTCACTTTTTTTTGGCGGTATACATATAGTACATGTTTTTGCATGTTGTGTAAAAATTCCTTTTTTTTGTTAAACAGAAAAGCTGTTCTAGAATGGTGCAAAAGAAAGTTAGCCAAAGTTCCTTTTTTTTGCTTAATAGGGTTGTGGGATCAGGGTATATTGATGTACTTTATGTTTCTGTTTTTGGAGGTTGCTTCGTTCATCTGTGTTTTAAGAGATGATTGTTCCTAGATAAAAGTCCGTCCACATATATTACTATATTTATTATTTACTATATATATTATTATATATACAATCTGATAAATTTATTCCCTGCAGGTTTCCTCTTTCAAAAGTCAACCAACAATTCATTAATGAGAATGCTTAAAGTAGAACGTTGTTCTTTTGCACTGGAATAGGAATTTGTTTTCATATCTTAAAAGTTAAGTTCCCCTTTTTTCACAACAACTTCTACACATGCATTTCTTCATCGAACATTGATACTACCTAAATTTTTAAATTTTTTATTCTTCTTACATTTCGAAGTTTGATTGTTTATTATGCAAAATATAGAAAAATTGTGCAAGTGTTATCCCTTTTGGAAGGTAAATTTTTGGTTTAACATTTTTAAGTATTAAATATAATTATTATATAATTATATAAATAGATATGATTATTATATAAAAATATTACACATTTTTTTTCAATATTTTAATAGTTAATTAATAAATTTATTATGTCAAAGTAATAACATAAAAGGGAGTCTCGTGCGTGACCATATACCGTCAAAATTGGCGCCAAAACAAAGCTACTGTGAACAATATATTATTTTACATACTTACTGCTGAAAACAGTACATACTTTTATGGCTGAAAATATTTGTTCTTACTACAATACTCCCTGAAGTTCAGTCATTCAACTTTCAATAGTTATGGAGAAACTGAAGGAAAATATTAATAGAAGAAATAGCATTCTTAGCCTTTCTCAAACAAATTCTAATGCATCAGGTATACCAACTACAATGTATATTTATATTTTTAAGTGTCATATATACATACATATAGATATAGATATATATTTCAAAATTATTTTTAGAAAACAATTTCATAGTCTATTATGATCTATATATAATCAACTGTCACGCCAATTTATGGTAAAAATATATAAAAAATAAATGGTATGTTATAGTTCTTAATAGATTTATTGTTTGTTTATGATTTGACCTATTTTTTTAAATGTTTTTTATTTTCCAGAGAATCAAAATCCAAACACAACATGCATATCTGAATCCCGCAATGGTAAGCATAAGTTTAAGCATATCTGAATCCCGCATTTTTATTTATCATTTTCACTGTCATTTTTTTTTATTGCTAGCAGCTGATAATGGAAAAGATGCCAGAAGAAAAAGAAAAAATATATTGTATGAATTGCGAAGAGAGAATGTCAAAACAACAGGTAGTGAACATAATTACCTTTTTTTTATCATTAATAATACTAAATGTCAAAATTTATGCATGTATTTTTATTTTTAAACAAGTTAATCCAAATGCAATACACTTAACTCATAATTCTATGAACTTAACTTTACTGTTATCTAATTTTTTTTATTATATATTTAAAAATTAGGTTCATAAAAGAAGTTAATAATCACTTATGATATAAGAGTGAATCAACTCTCAACACAATTTATGGTAAAAATATATAAAAAATAGATTGCATGTTATAGTTTTTAACAGCTTATTATTTTACATGGGTTTTATTCTCCAGAGAATCAAAATCCAAACACAACATGCATATCTGATTCAAACAATGGTAAGTATAACTTTAACAATATTCTTTACTTTCAAAGTACTTTATCCTATTTATATATGATTTTCGTTCTAATTTTTATTTATTTTAGTTCTCGATGATAATGGAAAATATAACAGAAGAAAAAGAAGAAATATATTATATGAACTGCGCAGCAAAAAAGTTAAAACAACAGGTACTGAAACCTAAATACCTTATTTTTATATATATTTAGATTTAAATTTAGATTTAAAATATAATTAGCATTATTTGTCATCCCTTTACCTTATTTATCACCAATTATGACTTATTGTTGTAGGTGGAAGTACTCCTAACTCATGTGAAGATCTTGGTTCTCCAACATCAAGAATTATGATAACAAATATCCCAGTTTATGAGAAGTTTACTCCCAACAATCAATTAATGCATTCAGCAACCAAAGTATTGTCATCAATGAGTACTGTTAGTAATTTAGAATTGCTTCAAGGTTAGTGAAAACGTATTATAAGTTTTATTCATAACAATTTAAACTAATACTACATCAATAAACATTTCAATTTTTATATATACTGTTTTTGTGGAATCATTTTTTTTTTTTATTAATCAGATGTTGCCAAATCTGCAAAGGTAGAAGAGGGAAACTTCATTTATGGTCAGCGAGAAAAGGTTAATCCAACAAGAGGTAATAACAGTGACATTTTATTTCATAAACATTTTATATTACTAAAGTCAAATCTTATGCCTAATTGATTTTTTTGTAGGTCAAACTATTGTGAACTCAAGTAAGAAATTTTTGTGTCAAAGTTCTCAAAATACAAGCATAAATGATTCTATCTGTGCAAAACTGACTCCTGACAATGAATTCAACACCATGCATTCAATTCCAAAAGTATTATCATCAATGAGTACAGTTAGTAATGAAGAATTTGGTCTTACGGTGCAACTTCATGGTTAGTTTTAATGGATAATTCAACTGTTTTCATTACAATTATAGTACTAATTTATGTTTTACTATATTTTTTCTAAATAAACTGAAATCATTAAGTAGTAATAATTATCATATATATATGGTTCAAACACACTCAAATGCTAAAGTTCTTCAAATCATTTTTCTAAGATTAAGTTTAATGTAAAATAATTTATAAGTTTTTATATACTGATGTTAATTGATTTATCTTATTCGATCACTCATTGAAAGTTTTTGTTTTAGGTCAAAGTACTCTTAAATCAATTCAGGATTTTGATTCTCAGACATCTGGAATTACAGGCTCAAATTTCCTTTCTTCTCATCAGCTTACTCCTAAAAATCAGTTAAACATGATGAATTCTACTACCAAAGCAATGTCATCAATGCAAACAATTACTCATGGAGACATTACCCTCACTCAACTTCCTCATGGTTAGTTTACGACCAGTGATTCGTTATATTTGATTAAACTATCTAGCAATGGCACATTATAATTTTATTTCTTTATTTTTTGAAAAAAAAAATCTTTGATTTTGTGCACATTTGGATAAAGCTGCAAAATGGTGATCAAGCTAGAGGTAGTAGAAATATAGACTGAATGAAAATTCATTTAATGAAAAACATTTTTTTAACAAAAATCATTTTGTTTTGCAATTAGTGACCCCTAAGAGTCATGTGAACGTGATGGATGCAACTTCTCAATCATTGTCATGTTTACAAACAATTTGTACTACCCCTAAATTTCAAGGTTAGTTCAGGAAACCAATGTAAATGATTTTTCGTTTATCTTTTTTGTCAATTAAATTTCAAAATCATACTCATGTTTTAGTACTAATTATTTGTTGCTTTGGAACATATTTTCTCCAGGTAATTCAGTTGCAGGGAGTTTAGGGTATGTATTTAGTAACACACTAAACTTACATAACAAGTCCGGTACACACAGTGTTGAAATCATAGAATCAGTGACTCAGAGATTGAATTTTGACGAAGATATCCAAAATGAAGAAAATAATGGTACTAAAAATTGTTAATTTATAATTCTTTTTTTTTTAATTTTGTAACAACCACTTTCTTTTATTATTTTTTGTTTCAGATGACACCAGACAAGTTTTTAGTTCTGAATTATATTCAAAAGCTGAAAATGAAGGTGCATATCTTTAACTATAACTTCTTCACTTCTTCATCAAACTAAATCAATTTATATCAAAAAAGTAATAGATCACCTTTCTTAATTTTCTGAAAATAGCTACTGTTGAATTTGGACAACCTACTATTCAATGTGAATACTGCTTGGGCGAGGTTTGGTATGAAGAAAGATCTCAGAAATCTAAGATTTATGTTAAGGTTGATTTTTCTATTTGTTGTCAAAAGGGAAAAGTACAACTCCCTTTCTTACAAAAACCTCCTAAATTGCTGTTAGATTTATTAAATGGGAAAGATAGTCGAAGTCAACACTATCTACAAAATATTAGAAGTTACAATAGTATGTTTTCATTTACTTCAATTGGAGGGAATATTCAGTCTTCGATAAATGATGGATCTGGCCCTCCTCAATTTATTCTGCATGGACAAAACTATCATAGGATTGGAAGCTTGCTCCCCAATAGTGGATCATCTCCTAAGTTTGCACAACTTTACATATATGACACTCAAAATGAAGTGTCAAATAGATTATCTCACTTTGGGTATGTGTTATTTTTAGTTACTTTACTGACTTACTTTCTATTTACTGGATTAATTCAAAGATTATTTTTAATGATATATTTTTAAAAATTGCATGTAGGTCAAAAGTGAAAAATGTGACGTTTGACAAATCCTTAATTGAAGATCTTACCAAGATGATTGACGACAACAATGTTTTGGCCAAAACTTTTAGAAGAGTAAGAGAATTTCTACATGATGATGTAAATTCAGATTTTGCATTGAGGTTATTTAGACACCGATGCAAAGATCCAAGAGTGTACAATACCCCTACAACAGATGAGATAGCTGCATTAATTGTGGGTGATATGAGCAACATGGAAGTAGGGCGAGATATCATAGTGAAAAAATATTCAGGACAAATGTATAGACTCCATGAAACACATACAACCTTTATTCCATTACAATATCCATTAATATTCCCCTTTGGAGAGGATGGGTATCAAGAACATATTCCAATACGGAATTCTGGAAGTAATAGCAGAGAACGTAAGAGAAGTCGTATTTCATTAAGGGAATTTATTGCATTTAGAATTCAAGAAAGAAATGTGGAGTTTGGGAATATAGTCCATTCACGTCGATTGTTTCAACAATTTTTGGTTGATGCATATACAATGGTTGAAGCTCAAAGATTGTCTTTTATAAGGCTAAACCAAAAAACAATCCGTTGTGATATTTTGCAAGGCGTACAAGAAGCAATGAATCGAGGAGAAACAAATTCTTCTGCAATTGGAAAGCGGATAGTTTTACCTTCATCTTTTACAGGAGGAATGAGATATATGTTCAACAATTGCCAAGATGCTATGGCCATTTGCAAAACATTTGGATATCCGGATCTATTTATCACTATTACCTGCAACGTAAATTGGTCAGAAATACGTGACTTTGTTACCTCAAAAGGATTAACTGCTGCTGATAGGCCAGACATTGTTTGTAGAGTTTTCAAGATGAAATTAGATCAAATGATGATTGACTTCAAAAAAAATGACTATTTTGGCAAAGTTAATGCAGGTAATCCACATTAACCCATATTTAACAGTTTGTTTAATTTATTATTATGTATTACATTTTGAAGAATTTTTTTCATATTCTTTCAGGTATGTACATTGTGGAATTTCAAAAAAGGGGTTTACCTCATGCCCACATACTACTGTGGTTGGATGGAGAGAATAAGTTAAGAAATCCAACTGATATTGATGGAGTCATTTCTGCAGAATTACCCGATGCATTTTTATATCCTAAATTGTCAAAGGCAGTGACAACCTACATGATACATGGCCCTTGCGGGGTAAGTCGAATAAGTTCACCTTGCATGATTAATGGTAGATGTTCAAAATTTTACCCAAAGAAATTTAAACTGTTGACTACTATTGATGAGGATGGATATGCATGTTATAAACGTCAAGATAATGGAACATTCATTCTTAAAAATGGAATTAAGTTGGACAATAGAAATGTTGTGCCATATAGCCCTTTGCTACTACTGAGGTATCAAGCCCATGTTAACACAGAATATTGCAACAAATCAAATTCAATCAAGTATTTGTTTAAATATGTGAACAAGGGTCCAGATAGAGCCAATTTGAAAATTACTACTGCTGATAAAGACTCTACAGAGACCCCAGTTATTGATGAAATTAAACAGTATTATGATTGTAAATACATATTTCCATGTGAAGCTGTGTGGAGAATATTTGCCTTTGATATCCATCATAGATGGCCTCCAGTTCAACGATTAACTTTTCATCTATTGTATGAGCAACCAATTGTTTTTAAAGACAATGAAGACATTGATGAAATATTGAACTTCAATCAACATAAAACAACAATGTTTTTAGCTTGGTTTGAAGCTAATAAAATTTATCCACTGGGAAAAAATTTGACTTACTGTGAATACCCTAGATTTTTTGTTTGGATGGCAGACAGAAGAGAGTGGAAGCCAAGAAAAAATGGTCTTAGTATTGGAAGGTTAACATATATTCCTGCAGGGTCAGGGGAATTATATTATCTGAGGTTATTGTTGAATTATCAAAAGGGTTGTTGTAGCTATGATAATATCAAAACTGTTAATGGTTTCATTCACAAAACATATAAAGAGGCATGCTATGCAATGGGGCTATTGGCAGATGATAAAGAGTTTATTGATGCAATTATAGAGTGCAGTGTCCTTGCTTCAGGAAATCAGTTGAGAAGACTCTTTGTTACCCTTTTAATGATGAATACTATGTGTAGACCAGATGAAGTGTGGAACAAAACATGGAAGTTGTTATCAGATGATATTTTATACCAAAAAAGAAAGGAGTTTGTCCTACCAGGTATAATTTTATTATTTTATTTGAAATTTATAATTTATAATTTTATAATTGCTATATGACATATAATTTCTTTCCTAGGTCTTAGAATTGAAGATGCTCAAATTCAAAACCTTTGTCTTCTACAAGTAGAAGAGTTATTAATTTCAAATGGTAAGTGTTTGAAAGATTTTCCAAGTCTGCCAGAACCTATTCATTCTGATTCCTTTATTTATCAAAATAGATTCATTATTGATGAATTGAATTATGACAAAATACAAATGTCTGAAATGCATTGTTCTCTTTTTCAAACTCTTACTCCTGAGCAAGTGGAAGTTTATGAGAATATAATGACAGCAGTCCTGTCAGACCTTGGTGGATTTTTTTTCTTATATGGTTATGGGGGAACTGGAAAAACTTTCATGTGGAAAACTTTGTCCACTGGTCTTAGATCAAAAGGGTTTATTTTTTTAAATGTAGCTTCTAGCGGTATAGCTTCTTTGTTACTTCCAGGGGGAAAAACAGCTCATTCTACCTTTTGCATTCCTTTTGTAATAAATGAAGAGTCAACATGCAATATTCCTCAAGGAAGTCTTAGGGCCAAATTGTTGATCAAAACGAAATTAATTATATGGGATGAAGCCCCAATGATTAATAGGTTATGTTTTGAAGCCCTAGATAGAACTTTAAGGGATGTCATGAGAGCTGTAAGTGAAGAAAATGCTCTTAAACCTTTTGGTGGTAAAGTAATTGTATTGGGAGGAGACTTTCGTCAGATATTACCTGTTGTCAAAAATGGATCAAAGTATGACATTGTGAAGGCAACAGTAAATTACTCTGACTTATGGAAACATTGCAAAATCTTAAAACTTACAGAGAATATGAGATTAAAGAGTGATACATCAATTCAAAGTAAAACAGAAATAAAAGAGTTTGCTGATTGGATACTTCACATTGGAGATGGAGATATGGAGTTAAATGAGTTGGGACAAGGAATGATTGAAATACCGGAAGAGAATTTAATTTTAGATGTTGAACAACCTTTACTGCAGTTGGTTGAGTTTGTTTATCCCTCCTACATAAACAATGTGACATCTGATGATTCTTTTGATGATGGTGCAATATTATGTCCAACAAAAGAATGTGTGGATCAAGTGAATGAATTCATTTTATCATTAATACCAGGATCTGAAGTTTGTTATTTAAGTTCAGACAGTCCTTGCGAATGTGAAGAACAAGAAAATGCTCAAGCTGAGTGGTTTACAACTGAATTTTTAAATGAGATCAAATGCTCTGGAATTCCCAATCACTGTGTTAAATTAAAAGTCGGAGTTCCAATAATGCTTCTAAGAAATATTGATCAAGCCAATGGACTTTGCAATGGAACAAGATTACATGTAACTCACTTGGGGAAAAATGTTATTGGTGCCAAAGTTATTACTGGGAAAAATATAGGTGATCAAATATTTATTCCCAGAATGAACTTGACTCCTTCGGAAACAGGTTTGCCATTTATGTTTCAAAGAAGGCAATTTCCAATATCTTTGTGTTTTGCCATGACAATAAATAAAAGTCAAGGTCAAACTCTGAATAAAGTTGGTCTATATCTATCCCGTCCAGTCTTTACACACGGACAATTATATGTTGCTCTTTCAAGAGTAAAATCTAAGAAAGGGTTGAAGATATTGATTTTGGATGATAATGGTATTCCCACAAATTTCACTACTAACGTGGTTTACAAAGAAATATTCGAAAATGTTTGAAGTATTAACTTACAGCGTTACAAATGAGGTATGAAATTTCTTTATTTATTTGAAATATATTTTTATTTATCATATTTTTTTGTAATATATGAACAACAATTTAAGAATTGATATACACTATCTCTTATAGGTTTTAATCAATGCTTTTGTTTGACACAATTATTCATGGTCATCTTGAAAGTATGGTACGTATCTTTTATTTTGACATATCTTTGTCAAGTTTGCTTAATTTAATTAATGTTTTACAGGAATTACTTATAAGAAGTAACAGTTTTGTAAAATTAAAGTTCAGAAATGATGAATCTGTAAAGCACTTGGTGACGTATGTTTACTTAAATTATTAATTACATAATTTATTATTACTATTACAAATTTCGTGTACCTATTTGTGTACTTAATCTTTTATTCAAGCTCTTGAAAGGCAATGTGAAATTCTTGATTTATGGAGTCAAATTCTATTGAGGGTTGCGTACTGGATGATCATATCTCATTCAAGATATTAAGGACAAATATCAACATTGATTCAAAAGGAAGTAATTTTAATGAAGAAATTTGATGTAGTATTAGCACTGCTTGGACAATTTTGCAGTATATTCGTTACTCTCTGCTTATTATTTAATTTATATTCACACTATATTTTGATGATTTGTAGAATTACTATTGCACATTTCTTTGTATAATGTTTTGGTCTCACCACAGGACACAATGTTTCAGGTACTGTTAATATTAGAGTTAAAACAATTTCTTAAATTTCAATACGTTTATATATTATATATATAAATTTTTATTATTATCTTATTTTAATCAGTATTTTTTTTTTATAACTGATATAATTTTTTTTTATCTAGAATATTTCAGGTGAGTTATTTGTTTCAAGAACCTTTACAGGTATTGTCATCATTTTTGTGTACATTTTAATAGTTTGTTTTATTAGTAATAAATATGTGTTTTATTAATTTTTAGCGTTTTTACTATTTGGACACTTTTAATTTCTTTGTGTAATGTGTTACTGTGCTCAAATTATATCTTAAATCATAACTTATACCTTAAATGATTATATAAGTTACTGTGCTCATATTATATCAACATTATGGTCCACAAGATAAAAGGTAGATCATTTCTTATTTTCAAGCTTTTTGTTTATTGATAAATGGTTGCATTAAATAGCTATCAGACTAATTAAGTCAATAATTTATTTTATTCTTTTTGAGATAGAGTGTGCCCTTTATATTTTCCTGATACACTTTTTTCGAAATTTATTTGCTTTTTCCTATGCAAAACTTTTTTCGAAATTTAATTGTTTTTTCCTATGCAGAGTTTGTGAAGTAGGTAATCATTTCATCCCAATTTCCAAATTTAAGGATTTCAAAATTTATTTTTTTAAACAATCATTTATTTTATAAATTATTTAAATTTTAACCGTTGGATTTACATGCTTATTATTATTATTATTATTTATGTCAAATCATTATATGTTGTGAGAATTGATTTTTTTTCTGGGACGAATTCTTTTTATGTTATATTTCTCATCATCAAACTTCTTAAAAACGAACAAATTCATTATTCAAAAATATTTATTAAATCAAACAATTTTTTAAAATAAAAAAAGATATTTAAAGGCTTTATTTATTGATAAATGTGTGCTTTCCATGTATCTGATAGCAATCAACTCACAATTTTTCAGATTGTACTTTTTTTAATTTAGTCTGACTTGCTTGATTTTGTATTTTTACAGATACACGTGGCTAATGTAATCTCTCTTACACATTTCTGAAAATATTGATTCCTCTTCCCTATCAGATTTGGTAGATATAGATAATCATTTCAACATTAAACATTAAATATTTCGCTTCCCAACAACCGTACTCATTTCTACCAAATCTTCTATAAAATATCCTTAACCCTACTTTTTTTCTGGTGCTCTACTACTTTGTTTCTGGTGGTTTCTCTATTACTCTTTTTCTCTTCTACTCAGTTCTTGGTGTTTTCTCCACTACTCATTTAATGGCGTCCACTGCTGAAGAAATCATTAGACTTCCAACAAGAGGAGTCTTTTGGTGCATGAACAGCCGTGGTGAAGTATGTATATTTGTTTTTTTTTCCAAAATTTCTTCTTTTCAACATTGTCTTCATTTCCTGACCTTTTTTTTTCTTTATTTCATAAAAAATAGCTTGGTTATGTAGATCGGGCTTTCGCCATCGAGTTTCAAAAAGAACTGGGAAAGGAGTGGACACTGGCTGATTCAGAAGGAAACGTCCATATAGTGGAATATAACGAAAATTTATTGTCGCCGGAAATATTGAGTGGATAGTTTAATTTATTTGATTTTTATGGTTTCATAGATGATAACTACATTTTATTCCGTTATGTGGGTCACAACGCCTTCCATATAACTGTTTATATGGATGACGTCCCTCAGAGTGGAGTAGATCGTTATTTGGAAGAAATTGAAGGGAAGGAACCCTTAAGCATTGGTCCCTTTGATCATTTTTCAATAAAGTTGTCTCGATCAAGTATCCAACTCAGTTATCTGGTTAGTATAAAATTTATTTATTTCAAAATGCTCTTTATTTTATTCTACTTTATTTCTATTTTCTTATTATTTCGATATTGTTGTAGGATCTTCCTGCTAAATTTTCACAATATATTCGACAAGGGAGATTCAACAAGGTTACTCTGCATGGTCTACTAATGAATGTGGAATGCAAGATCTTGAAAGGGAAGCCTCCTTTTAGACGGATTAAACTTGGAAAAGGGTGGAAGAATTTCTGTAGTCTTCATTCTTATCGTGAAGGAGACAAGATAATCTTCGAATGTGATACGAGAAATCCTTCTTCTCATATCAGGGTTTTGTTACTTACTTCTATTCACAGTTTAAGTTATCCTGCATAATTTCGGTTATTATTCTCATAGCATAATAGTTACCAAGGACTAAGAAAGCTCATACATATTTATGTTTCTGCTTGGACTTTTTTGGAAAACTGAACAGTTAGGTACTCTTTATGTTTATATTATATTCACTATATGTTTCTGTTTAGTATTGTTCATATTCTATTTGTTCATCTGTTTATTTATAAATTTGTTTCATTATCTGGTATATTTATAATAGGTTAGCATTATTACATATGCTTAACACTATAACAATTGCCAGTATATTAAAGTCAGAAAAATCTTTTATCATATTTTTTATTATATATATTTTGTGTTAATATTAGAGAATGCTTATATTCGTTTTATTCTTTGTATATTGTCTATTATTAATTAGTCATTCAAGTATTAATTGTTGCTTTTTTTTTATATAGAAACATGATGATGTATATATGTTTATTATTGTTGTATGGTTTTTAAGATCTTTAGTTATTTATATAATAGTATTTCATTATGTTTTAGTTGTATTATATTACATTACATTTTAATTTAATTTAGATCATAAAAGGTGAATTCATAATTTAATATGATTTTGCCTACAATCTGTTTCTTGAAGAAACACACATTTACTGAGAGTTTTTTTGTAATAATTGTACTTGGTATAATCTCCTGAATTCTATTTTTTAATTGTAAACATTTTTTGGAGAGTTTATTCTATTTTTTAATTGCAAAGATTTTTTGGAGAGTTTTTTTGCAGATTAAATTACAGGTTGAAGATAGCATGAGGTTGGTGAAGAGGACTTCAAAATGAGAGGACTTCAAAATGGATACATAGTATTAGATAATTGTTTATATAATAATCTATTTGTTCAAAATATTTTATTGTATTGATATTGTAATGTATTTATTATGGCCAAAATATATTCATGAATTTTTAATTATGTTACATTATTTAAATTCATTAATATACTAAAATTATATAAATTTATACTATTGCAATATATTTAATTTCATTTCATCAAATTAATAATTAATATATATCTAAATAAATTTATTATTTTTAATATTAATATTTAAATATAAAAATTTCGAAAAAGTCACGTGCATTGCACGGGTCAACCTACTAGTTGGTATATATTTAGAAGTATAATAGATCAAATATAATCACTTTTATATTCTCAATTAATTAAATTAGTGTTGATTTATGTTTTAAAGTTATTATTACAAATTTAGTTTATTTACATTAAACTTTTTATTGGACTATCATTATTTTATACTATTAGCACATAATTTATTTTCTCTATACTGATACTTAGAAGATGCCAGTCTTGGTTGTGTTGGTAAGTTTTTAAAGGTGCAATAATGACTAATTTTGTATACATTAGCCATTAAGGAGGTGTTTGACTATTTTGATGCTCGTGCTCTTTATTGCAGTTAAGATTTGATGGAAAGTTTCATAAGACAGAGTCAATCAATGTTAAATATATCTTAGCCTCCATCTAAGTTTGATTCTTATTGAATCACATTTGGAGGATACACAACCACCAACTGGATAGTTTAGTATTAAGGTTCTAAGTTAAGGAGCATGCCATGGGTAAAAAAGCCACTTGGATTCTACAGAAAGGTTCGATGGGACTAGTGTAATTTAAAGGAAACCTCGTGTTTGGGCTCGAATCAATTTCAGACTGTACAACTCATCTTAGAGTTTTCGCCACATGTAAATAATCTAGTTTGGAGCTGTAAAATTCTTGTTGAATATACAAAGGTTTGAAGAAAGATATGCATAATATTTATATCTTACAGCCAAATTGTTAACCCAATCCAATCCCAAGTCACTAATTAAACGACATGGGTTCCAAAAACTACAAAACTGAAGGGGAAAAAAATGTCCTGCACTGATTGTAGCTCCATAGACACAGAATTAAGATCTAACCAGAAAGTTTTTTTCTCTAATGAATATTATAATTCTTCCACTTGGACTGTAAATCCACACTGACATCGCTTTGTCAATAGAGAGGTTTCCCTGTCAAAGCTCTCGAACTCTTTCAGAAACATATGCTCATGATCTTTTACTGGAGTGCTTAATGATGCACCAAGACTGGTATCACACTGGTCCACCTGTTGTTTTACGTTGTGATTCTTGTCATAGCTATCACCAACTGTGGCACTCGACTCATTATTTATACATTGGCCACCAGTTGGCATCTCTGAAGACAAACTGTTACTAATATAACGATTATTTAACCTCTGACGAGTTACAATAGAAGAAAGAAGTTGGTACCACCGACTAAGAGCCTGTTTTTCATCCCTTTTCTTTTCTTCAGCTTGTCGCCTTTCTTCTTCCTCTGCATAAGCCTAGGGAAAGTAGTAAAACGAAGTTATTAGCATAAATCATAACTGTTATAAAAAAACCAGAAAAACTCACCAAAATTTACATGAGGGAAGAAGAAGCAAGTTCTCTTTTTAAGAAATAAATCTAAAGAAAAAGAGGCTAAACAACTCCTAGAATCAAGAATATCCTTAATAATAAACTGCTAGCCACAGAAAACTTACCCCACCAATGCTATCATACGTGACAAAGCAAAGTTTATCAACTTAAATCAACAGATATATTGAGAGCAATAAAGCAGATGATATACTAGCTTCACAAGTCAAAAGTTTAGTTTATTTGGAACAATTATATTTATTCAGCAAGAAAGATGAAAATACGGTACCTCTAGCAGTACATCCTTGAACTCGGAACACACAACAATACCATCAAAGACAGGATATGAACGACCGTTTTTAAATTCAAAACCAACCATAGCTGGCGCATAATCAATTTCAAGTCTCTTGGCAACAGAAAAGGCTTTTGGAAACCTTAAGTGTACGGTCCCTGGTGGAAGACATTTCTCAGACCAAACATCTACTTGACCTCGTTCATTCTGGATGTAAAATAGAAAATATAACTGTTATTAATATGAAAACATTAATTATCTCAACAAAAACAAGTAAATATGCTCTTGCACTTTCCAGTTAGTTCATGTGAATGTCTATTAACACTGGTGCAGCAACTAACGCAAGCAATTGTATTCAAGCTCTATCAATTTCATTCTCTTAAATTTAAGCCTAAAAGGTCTTTCTCCCTACTGCTTCCATTCATTTAAAGTAGAAAAAAATGACTATTTGAAAGACTCCTCCCGGTCACAGAACATGTGGGGATTTTAATATGATTGTGGTTTTTACATTGTCCCCTCAGATTCTACATAAGACGGTAACTAAGAACAAAAAGTCTTCATTAGAACAGTCATACACTAGAACAGTAGGAATGTATAGTTGGGGTGACAAAATCTGCTTGACATGATCTTAAAATGTCAAACCAACAATTGTTTTGCAATGATCCAGTGTGCAAATCATGTGGTAAATAATTGATTACTTTGCAAACAATTTTTCATACACACGTTATCATACAGATCCATGCTCTTTCCAATATTTAAACAACACCCAGAAAGTTAGAGACATTACCCTGGGAACTATCCCATTCACAGCATGAGGCAAATTTAACGGTTCCAGTTGCCACTTCCCATAAAGTTTAATTTTGTCCATAGAGTCACTGCAGCCATAGTCATCAGCTTCAGAATCTTGTACCTTTTGAGGCTTTATGGAACGTTGAAGCTCCTGATGGGAATTTTTTGGGTAAACAATAAATTACATTAATTAAAGTGAAAGAATACAACAGAATCAGGAAAAAACACTAACATACTCAGCCAGTTGATACCTTCACAGGATGTTCATTGGGTTTAACTTGAAGCCCTTCTCGCAGCCACCTCTCTTTTGTCTTAACTGTTTGCACACAAGTCCTAGGATAAACTGAGTGACCTGAACAAAAGCCCAGTATTGGACCCTTTGGATGAAGTACTTGATACTTCGTAAGCCATTTTTCTAAGGCATAAAGTGGATGACTTTTGTAGGCCTGCAAAGCGATAAAATGTCAAGATATATATCGCCATCTACAATATTAAGCATCATGTTTCCTATTACTTTTAACCTACCTGCTGATTGGTAGGAAGAGGTTCAGTTAATGCTCTAGTTTCCAACTCAATATCCTCAATAGAGCTCCTAGTAGGGACAAAAGAATCCATAGTATTGGATTGCTTGGAAATGCTTTGGCTTTTTCTTAAATTATTCACACCTCCAGTTGCCCCAGACTCCAAGTCTCTCAATGGTGCCAACACGAGATCCCACCATGTTGAATTGACTCGATGTGAAGCTATCTTGTACCACTTCATACAATACCTGACATGTCAACATGTAGTAGCATTTTCAGGCCATCATGAGAAGTAACTTTCTGTAGAGCTGTCTCAAGCCTTATGAAAAGCTACTTATAAGTAATCATGAACTTGTGTTGAAAAAGGGAAGGGTGGGATTTTGGCCCCCTGATTTCCCATCCTCTTCCCTCTAAATTTTTTACTCTAACAAGGTAAAATTATAAAAATATCTCCCCTCCTAACATATTCAATTAGGCTGTTCCATTTTTCATAATGCTGACAACCTATGTACCCAGACATTTACTACGATAGTTTCAAGTGAATAATTCTTATTCTTATTTACTTTAGAGCTAAGTTTGACTGCTGCTGAAGTAATAGTTACTATCAACTCTAATACTTATGCTAGAGATAATGAGGCATCCACTTACATCTTGACACCATGTTTCCTTTCCTACTTTTAGAAACCCATTCAACAGCTCAAGTTATTAAACTTTAATTTAATGCCTCCAATGTCTAAGGGAGAATTTTGGTTTTTCGTATCATTGTGCATGTGACCAAATGAAACATGGATACTTTAGTGAACAGGATTTCCCCATCTATTCCTCTCACTCGAGTGAGAATTAATAAAAAATATAGTATATTATAATCTCGATTACAATAACTGATCCCACATTGCTTGTTCATTGCAAAACTTGTCATCAATTGTCCTTCTGTTAGTATCCAAGAAGTATTCAGTGAGAATTTCTGTTTGATCTCCAACAAACACAAATAATTCATTCTTAATTTCTAAGAATATTTGAAATTTCCAAAACCAAATAATAAAGCAAGTAATAATATAAAAGCTAAAAAAGCTTAACTGTGCCATACTTAACATATATGGAGAAAATGTCAAACCTGCGGGTCACATCTTTGGCCCCTTGCCCAGCAAAGGCAACAACATATCTCAAAGATTTTTTGCATGCAGCTACCATGGCTTCAACCTTGTCCTCTCCATCAATAATCAAATTGACAGCATCAACATGCACCCACTTTCCTGTCAAATTTTCTTCACTGCAATATACTTCTGCCCAATACAGAGGAGATCCTACTTTCATTGATCCAATTGCTGTAGAAATTACTTGGGAGGAGGTTGATGATTCTTCACCTGTAACCCTTTTCACTCTTTTGGATGGAGAAGAAAAACAGGAAGAGTCAGGATTTGCACCTGACTTGTCCTGAGATTCAACGGCTGTAGCAGAAAGAGCCATTTCCAACTGCATATCAAATTCAAGATCTCCTTTCCTCTTTGATTTACGAGATTTGTTGGTGAGAGACGATTCCAGGTTACTATCTTGTGTCTCAGAAGCTTTCGAGTTTGCAACACTATCATTTCTTACTTCAACAATAGGAGGATCTCTAGACTGATCCATGTGCTTTGTCACACGACATTTCTTACTTTTCTGTGAATGGACAAGAGAACTTTCACAGACATTCTCTCTCTCACTACAAGATAATGATTCTTGAGGTGATTTAAAATCCACTTTTCGCTTAGATACCATTGGTGTAGAAGTTTTAAATATCCCGCAACTAGATCCACTTGCAACTTGAAACGCTTTAAGAGGGGAAACATCCAAAACGGACACAAACCTGAAATATGCCTTTGATAAGAAATTTAACAGCACATATGCTCAGAAGTCCATGAGTCATAAAAATTGAATAAATTTTGTTACTGCCACCTGTTCATGGCAATAGTATTGATACTCTAACATCTTTTGTTTTAACATATTTCATTCTACCAATTATTTAAAGGCACACTTCTGACTTGCCTATATACTTTGAATCAGAACTTCATTCTATACCATGAAGGTCAAAATAGAGTAATTGCTACGTTATTATTGTTATCTTTCCTTTTCTAGATTCAATACATGCACCGTCACTGTTTGTATATTACCATTCCCAGCCCAAATAATAGAAACCACATCCTGCAGGTGGTTAAAGATATGAAAGCATTTTGGAGTGGATGATTCATGAATCAGGGAATGCATCAGCAGCAGTTGGAAACCAATATAAATATGTAACATCAGGGTGTTTTTCTATCAAATAGAAAATACTAGCTTAATGTTGCACTTAAAGTATTTAATGTACAATTTTTTCCAATCAGCAATATAAAAAGTAATTGAGGAATGATAGAAAGATATTCTGTTATGTGCTGCAATACCTGGCTGTAAGATTTAAAGCTCTTAATAGAGCCACTGATAATGCTGCAATCTGCAATTTAAAAAAAAAAATCCTTGCCCCAGTAAATGTTCTGCCAAGCACTAAGAAATTATATAAAGTATATAAGATAACAGAACCAACCCAGTCTCTCTTAATAAACTTTATTTTACTACTGATTTATGTTAGTGAATTATAAGCAGATGAAGAGAGTCATTAAAAGACCATAAAATCCTTTCTTTCAAGTAATGAAAGAATTAGTAGTAACATATCCTGCACTTTCAAGTTCCAACTTTGGAACTAGAGCATTTGTTATATGCCTGGGTAATCATACTACAGCGAATGGAAGCTTTATTAAAAGACAAACTCAAAATCTAGTGAAGTATATTAACAAAAATGCTATTAAAAATGGACTGGGCCAAACTTGTTTCCAAAAGTTAGCTCAAGGAAGAAGGATTATCCAGCCTTATAAAAAGTATTGACCATATTCCTAATCAATATGGGATATCTTAGGACACAACCCCTCAAGATTGGACATCTAGAGCCTAAAGTTTGTGGAGCTGAACATCTACAGATAGCCCAACATTGATATTGAAGAGGCTTTGATACCATATTAGAGAACAACTGAGCATAAATCGCTCCAAAAGTACTAGATCGAGAGTGCAGGATTGCAGGATTGCCCAAGTACTAGATCGAGAGTGCAAGATATAAATAAGCAGTATTTTAGCCATATTCCTACCAAATCCCAGACATCTTAACAAAGCCATAATAAAAATAGATCTACCTCTTCAGGACTGCCCTCTTGTGATTCTAAAGCTGAGGCCAAACCAAAGCATGGTGAAGCTTCTCTATTCATACAGTTTTTAACATGGAAATTATCGTGGAACTGCATGTGTTTCACACAAGGATCAAACAAGATATAACAAATGATGTAGCATGAATTTATACAAAACTGCACATTAAATGTAACAAAATAGTATGTGTATACTAATGAAACCATACCCATGATATTAAAGGATATAGAGCTTTTGAAGTGAGTTTTTTAACATTTGACAGCTGGAGCAAGTGTGCTGGTAGTAGAGAAAGCAAAGAAGCCTGCCATTATCAAGAAATGCACAACTTGACAAGCAATTTTGGTGAGCAAACAAGTTTTAAATTGTTTCACTTAAAAAATGTTCTCCAAAATAAATTTCCATCAAACATTATAAAATAGAATTAGGAATAAGTAAACTCAATCAAAATTGACGAAGTGGCTTAAGGTATACATATAAATGCAAACATGTTGTAACGAAATTCCTATATTAACAACTGTTTCAAAAAGTATAACAAAAAAAGTAATATCTGATACAATAATTGAGTTATGGATTACCACAAACAAGTGGTGTTAAGGAAGCAAAAGCTTGATGACACAAATGTAGCATATAAAAGAAATGCTAATATAAATTATCCATTCAAAATATTAAAAATTAACAAGAGTCAACCTGAATAAGAGGATCATCACAAGCATTGTCTATTAATCTTCCTCGAGCGAGTAAAGAAAGCAAATGAACCCTGTGTACAAGTTCAGCCAACTCCTGAAGAATTTTACAAATTACTTTTGCAAAGTAGCTAAAAGCTATTTTATATTAAAGCCAAGACAAGTTCAATGCTACAGCAATTAACCTTATCCTCCACAGAAGCTCGTCGAACTTGTTTCTGTACGGTTTTATTAGGGGTCAGATTCAATTCAATTGTTACAGGATGATCATCCCTGGCAACTACACCATCTTCCCAATCTGAGTCATCCAGCTCTTCCTTGTTATCGAAGTACTCCTGAACTGAACTACTACATTTCTCCCCAGCAGAAGCATTTCCCAAGGAATTTCTACTACAATGTCCAACCTCTGACGTCTTTGATTGAAGCATTGGATCCAAGACTTGGGTTCCATTTTGTTCTGGCTCAAACTCAGCCTATAAGAATATCGGAAGAATAACATGCTGCTTTAGGAATTTAGACACTCATACTTTGATTTAAACATTAAAACACCTAAGAATAAAGTCAAATCAGATAATTAAGTCATCAAAAGAATTGCACAGCACAAATTAAGACAAGTAAAAATAACAAATTAGAGGGACCCACTGTCTTCTTTTTCCGGGAAGTGCCAACTTTATTAGCACGGCGCAGAAGCTTTCCAACAGCCTCTCGAGATATTTCGGTCAGTGCTCCTGAAATTCAGTATAAACATTGATCACTCATGAGTAAAATAATTTTTCTAATAGTTGTTGGACATGATTTTATCAAACCATTATCACTAGGTGATTGAAATTTGTTTCCATCTTCTGAGTTTTGTTGGGCTCCAGTTTGATCTTCTGCAAAATTGAGGGGAAATACTCAAAAGAATATCCTGTTACCATCAATTGGTGTAAAACTAAAATTTGTACCATTAAGATTAGAGCATCGATTTTCACGATTAGTAGAAAGTTAAGAAAATTACGCCTCTCCTATTAACTTGTTGCTTTAATTCCCCTAAGAAAACGAGTCTGGAGAGCGACCCAAGCATATGAAAGTGTGACACCCTATCACATTAGTCCCTAAAAGTGTAATATGTTGTTACATTAGTCGCTGAAACTAAGAAAAATCCAAAATAAGTTCCTTAATTTCTAGTTGTTTCATCTAAATTTTCAAACACTTACTATCATTTTGATCCTTAAACATGTAATAATATCATCACTGGTCATTTTTATTTTGAATTTGGACCAATGTGATTGACAGATTGCTTTTTCAGGAACGTTTTTAAAATTTCCTCAGTTTGGAGGACTAGTGTGACAAAGTTATACACTTACAGGTACTGAAATGGAGGTTTACACTCTCAGTTAACACCAAACCAAGTAATTCTAAACTTGAAAAATTAGGGGAAAACCAAGAACAACTACAAAAAAAGTGAAAAACAAAAGAAAACCGAAACAGAGCATACAAACGTTCCAATTGGTACGTGGATTAGAAGTTGGAACGGAAGAATTAGAAAAATGTGTGTACGTGATGAGAAGATCGTTGAATACCTGAAGTTGAGGGTTGCCTCTTCCGCTGAGAAGCGCTTCCTCTGCGTCGCATTCTTCTTCGGAGATGAGAGGGAGAGAAAGCAAATGAACCACGTCGCGCCCAAAACTGTTGAGTCTTTTGTTTTGGGAACTGTGTCACGCTACCTGCGTCTCCACCCTTACTATCCAATGCACGCGACCGCCCTAAACAAAATGACGTAAAAGCCCCTGAAAGAAAAGCCTTTCACCTAAATGTGTATCTTACGTAATTATATTTTATGATAAGTGTATTTTAATATATATAAATTGCATTTTAAATTTATAATTCAACCTTTTCATATATATGTTTCTGTCAATCACGTTGACTCAAAATAATTATTTTAGATTAATATTTAAAATTTTAAGGTGATATGAAATTAACTTTGGAAGAAAAATAACATCAAGGTATTTATATAATTATTATAAATGAATCTTTAGCTACACTTATAACATTAACCATATTTGGAAAATGAGAGTATGAGATGTTCTTCTTAAGTTAATATCATTTAAAAAGAATTATGGATAAGACTTACTAGTTATTTTTTAGCATCAATACTTACTTCAGTTAACTAATATTTTATTTTAGAGAAATCAATATTATCCTTTATTATAATTCAACGTAGACTTTTATAAATAAATAATTCAATGAAATAGGTAAAATTTTGAAGAATATAAAAATGGATAAATTGTATATGAAAAGATAATTTTCTTATACAGAAATTGTTTTCATAAATACGATTTCGATTGTTTTTTTTTTTTAATTTAATAACAATGAGGGAACTAAGAATAATTTATAGGGACCAACTATAAAAAAAATAAAATTATCCAATAAATATATGTTTAACCTTTTATCTAAATTTATTATGACATAAATTTGAGATTTTCCATAATTGGTTATATCACGAAATTTATTTATAATTGAATATATACTAAACTTTTTATCTTTCTTTTTTCATGTATACTTTTACATAATCGGTCAAAACTTCATTATCAACATTGTGAAGTGTAAGTTTTGAATATACTATTTCTAAACGTGTATTTTAATTTACAACGGACAACTATCAATTCAAAAAATTAGAATAATTAATTTTAGACGTATAAATAATTAAATTAATTATATTTTTTAACATATAAGACATATATACCTATATATACAAAGGAAATTTTCTATTATAACTATTTGTTTTTTTAATTTATTTCTATTTTATCTTTATTAATATTTTATTTTGAATATTTAAATATTTTTTAACTATTTACTAAATAATTAATTGAAAATTACTATTTTATTTTATTTTTAATATTAATATTGATATAATGTCATTTGTAAAAAAACAATTATCAATTTTATCAATTGAGTATTTTGTTAACCGTGGAACAAAATAGTTTACTAAACATGAAACCATTCTTAGCATATGAAACTTTTTTTTTCTTCATATCTACATTATTTTTATCATTTATTTAGTTGTTACTCTTCTTATCATTTGATTTTTTATTTCTTCTTTGTAAAAATATAAATATAATAATAATAAAAAGAAAAAGAAAATGTGGATTATGATTTTTAACATTGTAAGACATATAATATAATTTTGTTTGTCTATATTTTACTTCATGAATTGTTGATTACTTGTGAAAAAAACAAGATTAAAAGAAGGGAATTACTGAAAGTAAAATAGATTTATTTTGATAGAATTAACTCCCACAAAATAACATAAAAGACAATAAAAAGATAATAAAATGATAAAATTCATTAATAACATATTTAAAGTGTAAAAAAGTTTTATTTTTACGATAATTATTTTTAATGAAAGATAAAACCTTATCGGTTAATAATTCAATAGATTTATACCTTATATAAAACATGCAAAAAAAAATTCTTTATTCTATATTTTTATTATAATATCTTACATGTTTTTTATTCTATGTTTCAATATATTAATAATTTTCTTACTTAGTAACTATAAAAAAAAACCACTAATTATTATAACTTTAAACAAAAATAGGATCGTGCCCTCACCCATAACAGAGTTTTATGTATGATTAATCATAGATGAGATTTTAATGTTTCAAAAGTCCATTTTGCTATAAAAAAAACTTGTAAATTTAATAGATAACATAATAGTGTAATAACTATTAAGATTGTTTTTTAGAAGACTTTCATAATGAAGATTGTGTACTTCAGTTTTTTTATGGACTTATATGATAACAATATAAAATTTTATAATACACATCTAAATAGATTGGCTAGATTATACATCCAAGAAGTCAAACTTGTATATTTTATTTACATTCCTAATTCAATCACATCTGGATACAAAAGTACAGGAGAAAGAAATTCTCTAAAACCTATAACATGCTTATCGAAAACAGAATTGGCTGATCATTGATGGCTTGGTGTGTTCACATGACTTGTGGCGTAGCACGATTTTTAACACCATCAGAACATGCAGTCATACTAGTACTGAAAATCAAACCCAGACCAAAGGAATACTTGTGTGGCTATAGGGTTTTCAGAGAAAATTCCTATTCTGAAATCATGTTCATTTCTTAAATTCTACACCACCATCCGAATATACAATGATACCATTATTCAAATTCAACTCAGACCAAGAGAATAATTGTGTTTATTTGCACACATACTCGGAGGACGCCCTAAAAACAATTGTTTTCATCTGTGTAAGACAAGACTCATAGTTTGAATAACATTACATACTTAATTGTAGAAGGTAGTGTAAATTGTGAGCAACAAAGTTTAAATTATGTCTCTCACTCGTTCCCTGATAGATGTTTGTCTAGAAAAGCTTTAGCCAGATTACTGAAACTCACACTAACATCTTCGGCAGCTGCGTACCTTCTAATGATGTCAATAACTTCGGGCTTTAAAATCTCCTCCTTGTTAAATTCGTTACAGATATAATAAAGTGCCCCAAGTGTATAATTTACCTAAAACATCAGTAGATGCATCGTTAATGTACCAAATTGTAAATGTACAGCCCAATATAAGGAACATTACTCCGCAAATGCAAACAAAAAAAAAACATTTATCATAATAAGTAGTTTATAACATATTGTTCTAATAAGTTGAAAAAGTGCATGTTTCAAATAATTAAATTTCATATGAAAAATCAAAAATTATTTTCACGCGTAAAATAAAATACATTTAGTGATGTAGTAAAAAAAACCTGTAAACTTAAGGGAGGAAATTTTGAAAATCTGGATGTTAATGTTTTAGCAATCCCCCTTGACCTACGAGCTACAAGGTCTGCATCTTAGAAGCCAACAAAGCGCAACAATGTAAAAAAAGCAAGCACTTATTCTTACAGTGTTCCTAACTGGACTTGATAAACAGTGAATTATAGGAGGTATCCCACCAAACTTAGTTACAATTGCGGAATTGGCAGGATCTACACAAAAATTGAAATTTTTGTCAATAAGATAAACAATTAGATAAGCAGAAATAATGATATCACTAAAGATACCGTCACTAGAATTACCAACACAAGAATTGCAAATCCCTCCCATGCCAAATTCTACAAGCTTTTCATTGGGTTCCGTCAAGCAGTCAATGAAAAGTTCCAAAACGTTGAGCTGCAAAATTATGCAAGTGCATTTAGTTAACGTCGTGCAGTTTTATTTTCTGGAAAGCAAACTAAAAGGTCCTACCTGACGCAAGAAGTTGTAGTTGTAAGGATCATAGGCAAAGTTGGCCAAATTTGCCAAAATCTTCTCTCTTGTTTCTTCTGCAGATGTGTTCTGAAACTGAGTCACCAATTCCTGAAACAAACATTATCGAATATCCATCTAAGGTCCAAAAGAATCATCACAAAACAAACAATTTAACGGTACATCATTGCTTGCAAATTAAGTGTTTTCATTGTTATCTTATAGTTGAAAATGAGAGAAGGGAAGAAGAACCTGAAGGAATTCCACTCTGGAAGTTCCATATCTCCCTGTTCGTTCTTTTTGCCTCTGGTCATTGGTAAACATGTATGCTAGACTCCACCTTCCAGTGTCACACCAGTAAAAGTGAGGAGAACATCACAAAAGAAAATTTCATTTATTGGGAAATTCTAGATAAGGAGAAGAGGATATCCCCAATGTCATAAAACTCAACCTAGTGATCATCTAGGTCAAGGTGTTTATTATGCAGTGCAGTGGATTACTAGCATTTATTGTGTTTGGGGGTAAACTCAATGAGGCTAGAACAGATTTTACGGCATTTATAATTTATATGCACAACAATTGTGTATGAGTGTATCAATTTCTTCAAAACAGTAAAATGCAAAGCAAGGAGTTTTTGTGCATACATAAATTAGAAGCTATTTTAAGAAAATATGCAGAGTTTGAGCATGTAAAATACCAGAGAGAGGTTTCAATTCCAACAAAATACCTAAATCTTAACACTTCGCAAAACAGTATAATCAATTGAGTTCGATAGAAAATAAATTAAATGAGAAAGAGGAATTGTATTACTGAGTGATCAATGCTTGCAGCCTTGCAGTGTCAATGCCATTTCCGATAACGAAAAGAAAAATCCAAACTGAGTTTGAACGAAGAATTTGACTGCGCCTTCTCTTCTTTGCAATTTCCGATTTCCGATTTCCGATTTGCGAAGGTAACCCTAATCAAAACCCCTGTTTGGCTATTTATGTTGCTGTAGACAATCTCTACTCTAATAACCCACCAAACCTCTCTGCTTTACACCTCTCTCCAGAATTAATTTCAACCCTTGGATGTATCAAACTGATCACATTTTTAAACGTCAATATACTCTCATGAAATCCAAAGGTGTTATTTAAAACAAGCATTCACCAAGTAATCATACAAAACTAAATGTTTTGCGACCTATTTTTCATTTAAAAAATAAAATATACAACATCTTTATCTTAAATTTTAAATACACTTTACATATTTAAATGTTTGTATTATAAATTTTAATTATCTAGAAAAAATATTTATTAATACTATATATTGGAGACTACAATAGTATAGAGGTAAGAAAAAGGTTTATAATGATTAATATATATTTTAAATATGAGATTTTAACTTCAGATTTAATTTGTTAGGTTGAAAATTAGAAATTAGTTTTTTTTAAGTAGTTGGTATAGTCAACAATTTGTTTTCTCATATATGATAATTTTTCCTAATCTTAAATATCTCTCCAACAAATTTTCTTCTGAGTAAGTATTTCCTTTTGAAGTTTGTAAATAACAAGTCTTAAAGGGCAACAAAAATCTTGTTATATATTTTATCACTTTGACATTAGACACTTCAAAAGAGAAGTAAACCCTAAATCCTAAAAAGAAAAAAAAAACTTCTGCTATAAATAATTAATATAGTATATTTCTTTCCAGTGCAATGAAATAAAAAATAATTTAAGGTACTTTCTAAGTGTTTATTGGAACAAAAAATCCTAAAACAAATCTATACTTAATATATTTCAATGGAACACAAACAAAAAGTTTTGATCCGTCTTACTGCCACAATTTTTTCAAGGAAAAAATATTTTACTAAAGGCAGAAACTTTTACTATAAGGCATTTCCTAAGTGTTTATTGGAACAAAAAGGGCTCATACAGTTTTCTTTTACTATGTTATTATTATCATTTCCAAGTAAGTCTAACAACTTGTTCAAATTGAACAAGTGAATGACAAGAATATGTGCACAAGAATTTTCAACATTGTACATCTGAGAAAGCCAATAAAACAATTGCTAAGATATTAAAACTGATTGTCATTTAAACAATCTCATTTACAAATACAATTCAAACCAAGATAAATAGTAGTTTTAAATGTTATTTTCTTATAGGAAAGTGCATTTTACAGCAATAAGAAGTGAAACACGTAGGAAAATCTCCCTCTTGCCTTTTAGGCATAACCCTCTGCTGTTTCTTAACTTGTTGCTCTTAGTGTAGTCCATATAGATGCCATAGACTCCAACAATACTAATGTCCAAGCTCTACTTGATCCAGCAAAATTGCCAACTGATGCAGCAACAGTAAACACCTTTATCATTCATAACAAGTAATAATAGATATTATGCTCATCTTTGACTCATCAACCCTCTCACCAACTGCTTACTGCAAACTTGTTGCTTTATGACTTACAGGTATGTTGGTAACATCAAAGCCAAGAAAGAGACATTGTGCAATCAACAGCTTACTGCAAGATCAATGGGTCGGTGACCAAAGGAGTTTTCTGGAACTTGTTTCGTAGCTGACCACAAGCTGCATTTGCATCCAAACCTCTTGTATGCCGTACACTAACAGTTATTTTAGCGGCCTCCAAAGCACCAGAAAATGCTAGCACCTAACCAATTATGATTTTTAGATTAAACAACCAAAATTACGAAGATGACTCATGCCAAGAACTAAATTGTGTGTTAAAATGAACAAAAGACAAGAAAATTATCATACTGCTCTCTTGGAAGGACGCTTATACTCAGAGTCTTCTATTGGATTGAAAGGTATCAAGTTGACATGATATCCACTGCCTGCTCCATGGAGTAACTCAGCAAGTTCTGCTGCATGGTCTACCGAGTCATTGACTCCAGCTACTCGAACATAAGGCCAAGAATGTATTATAAGGATTACACCAATCTTTTTATAAGAGAAGTAAATAGTATGTATTAGAACTTTCAATACCTAAAAGTGCATATTCAAAGGAAACCCGCCTACTAGTTTGCTGAAAGTATTCTCTGCAGTCTAGCATAAGTGCATCCAGCGGGTAGGATTTTGCACTGGGAACAATTGTCTCCCTAAGTTTCTGATTAGGAGCATGTAGGCTGATACAAAACACAAAAGCAAATTCACATAATAGAATATATATAATACGTGCATAAAAAAGAATCCATTAAAAGGCTACCTGAAATTATACACAAGCACAAAATAATGCTATACTCTGGCCACAAATCCAAAATAACTGACAACAAGTTCTTTTGTTTTTTTTTTTAAAGCAGGTGGGGAAGATATCAGTTTAGCAATCCGGAGCATTCTAGAAAAAAAAGAAAATGATAAAAAGAGAAATGCCATTTTAAAGTTTATATCTTCAACTAACTTAATAGAAAGTGCATTTGCAACATTCTAGTAATGCCTGTGGTTGAGCTGCTGCAAAATTAGTTTCTGGAGAAAATTATGAAATAATGGAATGAAAGATACATACATAGACTGATGAAAGTTCAAATTTTATCCCCAACTTTGAGGATGTTACGAAGTTGCATTGACTAACACCTGATAATATGAAAATTCAAGATGCAGAACGAAAAATTTCTTAACCAAGGACATGAGGTAATTTATATCTGTTTTGTCTCAATGAACCTGACACATCACTTTCACCTATCAGCCAAAAGAAAAGACTGCAGCAAATTATAATCATAAAGGGAGCCAATTACAGTGTCTGGCTGGCAACCTAAAGATCTGAATACTGGTACAAATGCCATTTTGCTACATGACATCTAGCTTAGCATGAAGAGTCAAATTAATGGCAAGTCGATATTTTATTCATATCAAAGGTAATTACCTCACAGCTAAGGTAGATTGAAGTTTTTGAGAAGCAAGTCTCTTTATTGTGTTTGGAACACCCACAGTGGAGATGGTTATCATTCTTTGCCCAATTTGCACATCCTAAAAGAAACACGTTAAAGCATACTTAAAAGAAAAACTTATAATAATACTTTATCACAATACAATGAAATATAGAAAGTGCAACAAGGACAAACATTATGCAGACAGTGTGATTTCTTGACGTTTTGAAGGAGAGAGCAATTTATGTATATAAATTTGCACTTGTATTGAAGATAAATTGCATATGCATTCATATGTGGAGTCTTCATAAAATATATTATTAAATAAATACATGAAAGTTTGATCTCTCAATCTCGTAGAACATTGTTACAACTTACAATTTCAAGTAAGCCTTTCGAAGGAAATAATGCGACATATATTTATTCACCTTATTCAAGCAACGGTGTGCCTCAAGTACTGCTTTCAGATTTAACATTGGTTCACCCATTCCCATGAACACTACATTTGACACCCTATGCTTGAAGACCTCCTCAATGGCCAAGACCTGTTCACATAAGATAACTTAATCCCTGTCTTCCAGAAAACCAAGTGAAGCTTGTTTCAGAACATTAACAACCCTAAACAAAAGCCTCTTATCTTTACTTGATACATTCTTTTTACCTTCTCTTCTCTTGTACAATCTCTTTAAATTAATCACAGAAGCCCTAGGATTCTATCTGACTATCTCATCAACCATGCAGGTAATCTAACATCAAACTGCTTTAACGGACAAACATGGATGGATATGACACAAACCTGTTCAACGATTTCATGTCTCTGAAGATTCCTTGAAAACCCCCCTTTTCCAGTGGCACAAAAAGAGCAGCGTAAAGGGCAACCAACCTAATATCCAAACAACAGATGGCAATAACAACATAATGGAAACATCAGCACTTAATTATCACATAAACAAAAATTAGGTTCCAGATCAACTGTACAAATACCCCCGGAAAGAGGGAAAACACCAGCTAATTATTTAATTATTTAGGAACCAGTGAAACACCTGTGATGAGACACATGCCGTGAGGCGACTCAAACCTGTATCACCCATAACTGGAATGCCAACAGTTTCAATCAATCTATTGTCCTCCAACTTTAACAACAACTGCAAAATCAAATGCCAAGCCAACCCGAAAAAGTGTAAGAAGCCAAGAGAAACCCCATAATCAAATTCCTCAAAGAGCATGTCAATATCCTACTTTTGCAAGTACCAAGTATAATACATCATCAAAAGAAAAAAAAAAAGCTACTGTCAAAACAATTCAGAGCTAGACCACAAAACCAGCATTTCATTATCAAGTGGACATCTTGAAACATAAAATGACCACTAAAACAACAAGAAACCATCAAAATATATAAAAACGAAACCACAACCGCAATTTAAAATGTTTTGTTCAATTATGATTACACTCCTTACCTTAACAGTTCCATCAGCTGCAGTTACAGTTTCGAAAATAGGAGACCGCCCCACCTTCCATCCAGCATCTTCAAGGGTATTCCTAAAACCCTGAGGCACTGCAATGCAAGAAAACCATAACACACCATAATGAAATGTTAAGTCTAAAAAAACATGAAAAGAGACCAAAATATATACAAAAGGGAATGAATAAAAAATAAATACAAAAAATAGTAAAATCAATAAATAAACCCACACTGAGTGAAACCCTTAATTTCTCTAATCTTCCTCTGGTATAAGAAATGATGAAGCTGCTTGCCCCTGTAGGCTTCCTGCAAAAAATGAACCAAAAAATGAGAAATTAAAATTACATTTCATTGTCTTTTACGTTTTGGTCCAATTAAATTGAAAAAAGATGATAAATTTACCTGACCGAAGTTAAGGGCAAGCTGTTGCAGCTCCTTCTCGGACAAACCAAGGAGAGCCTGAGACTGGGAGTCCGTACGTGGGGACAAGGATGCACACACCTTGGACGTTAAATAAGGTTGCACCTGCGTGCGAGATGGAGGTCGCACCGCACGTGCGAGTGGCATGGAGCAATTCTGAATTAGCGCCAGCATTGGATTGGAGTGTAGTTCAATCTTCCTTCTCTTCTTTCAGTCTTTGCTTTGGCATGAGATGAGAGGAAGATAATGAAAACTCGTAAAATGAAGAAGGAAAGAGAAGAACAAAAAAATAGTTTCACTTAAAACCTTATTCAACCTTAAACCCTTACTTTCTGTTTTTTTTTTAAAATAATAATTAAAATTATAATGATAAAACAAACACAAAACAAAAACCTTTTCCAACCATTGTTTTCGAGTATTGTTTAGGAATGATTATTTTTTTATAAAAAACTATTTTCTTGACAAAAAATCTTATAGAGTTACTTTGAATTTTGGACTTATATTTTACCTTGTTTTTTTTTTTGTTATTTAAGTTCGTTTTATTTGTTATTGATGCTATAATATGTATTGAAATTATAATAGGTAATGTGTGAGAATGAGAAGAATAAAAAGTTGAATTTTTGTTTGGTATGGGAGGAAAAGAAAAAGAAAAAAAAAGCGTAAGGATAGAAAAGAAGGCCAAAACAAATGAGAAATAGAATAAAATAAATATATTTGGTTAAATAAAGAGGTAAAAGGGAGATTTTTTTTAAATACAATAGAAGTTGATAATTATTTATTTTTATAAATATATATAATCAATTATGCCTTTTTTAGAGTGATTTTGTATACAAATTAAAGGGAAATAAATTATATTAAATGCGTGATAATTTTTTTTAATATTTTTAGCTTTTTTTTTCAATTTTTACGAAGAAAATGAAAGGTGTGAGACTTACATTTTGTTTCTTCATTTCTCCTTTTTTTTACTCTTCCCTTAGTCTTTCTCTTTTTCTTCATTGTTACAAATTCCTCCCATGTAAATAATTCATATATGGTAATTACTTTTCATTTTAATCTTTTTTATTTATATAAAAAACTAAAAACTTATTATTATTATTATTATTGAACGTGAATGTCATTAATATTTTTTTTTTCTGTATAACATTTATTCAACAATTAAAAAACATACATTGATTATATTTTCATGTTTGAATCATTCCCTTTTCTCTCTTCTATTATAGGTTATTGAAATTATTTAAAAAAATCTCTTAACAATTTTTTTTCAATCCAAATGACCTTTAAAACCTAATTAAATTTTATTTATTTATTTTTGCTATAAATTATTTTAAGAAAATTAAAGTGTTCAATAGTAATGAGTATATTTCATCAAACAGAAAAACCATTTTACTTTGGAAAAACTTTATATACTTGTTACAGTAAATTCTAAGTTAAAAGTCACTTTTTTTAGAAAAAATAGTAATATTTTACTGTTTTGTTTATAATTTTATGATAATTGAATTATTTAATTTTGTTCTTAAGAAATGGTTGAACATACTCATATGTTTCCTTATAAGATTATGTTCAACATTATTCTGAAAGAGCAAAATTTTAATGAATTAGTTATGATTCAATAATAATAGATAACTATACATATTATGATGATATGATATCATAATTTTATAATACATGTTATAAAATTTGGATATGGAACCACTTTGAGAGGAGATATTATGTTTGTTCATATCCTTGAAAGTGCATTGCAGCCATGAATATTCCATATCAATACCATGCTTAAAAAAACACCAATGTGAAAATTTTAATATTATTACTGAATCAACAACTGTACAATAATCAGAAATCTTAAGACAAGTTTAAGTTCATCATGATATACATACATACAATTACCAACTCGAGCAAAATCAGATAACATGAAAACAACATTCACTTTCACTTCTTTGTTGTTTCATGTTGTTTACCTCTATGTAGTCTGTAGCCACTGCTGCTTGAGCTATGACCACTCCTTCTCACAGTTTGATAATGATAGCTTCCCACCCCTGCAACAGCTTTATCACCAGAATCCTGAAGTTCCTCCAATGTTCTCACCACTTCATCCATTTTTGGTCTAAATCTTGGTTCCACAGAGAGACATTGAATGGCAAGGTTGGATACTTTCATAGCAGTGCGCATAGAGTATTGGCCTTCAATGCGAGCATCCATGACTTGGAAGATCCTACGTTTGTTGCTGAGGTATGGTTTGGCCCATTCAATTAGATTGTGCTCCCCACCTGGCCTGTTGCTGTCAAGAGCACGTTTGCCAGACATAATTTCAAGCAGAACAACCCCAAAACTGTATACATCACTCTTCTTTGTCAAGTGACCTTCACAAAAAGACAAGACCAAGGACTCAGCTTTGATTCTAATTAAACACTTTAAGAGACTTCAAATGCATTGTTTGATTATGCATGGTGTTCTAGTGATGACTTAGGATCTGTTTGAATATATTTTTGTAGAATAAGAAAAGCTGAAATAAATTCTTTTATAAACTACAAAAAATAGTTTTTCAAGAAAATAGTATAAGAAAACTTTTACAAGTTAATTTATACATTAACTAATTTTAGTTTTTTGAAATTTATTTCATTATTTCTTCTAATTTTTCTCTCTCCAAGTGTTTATAGAAAAGATTATTTAAGCAAACTTTCAGGGAGATTTGACATCAATGAGTCATACCAAACTCATAAGAGATTATGATACCACTTTCAATTCAAAACCTTAAGACGATATGTTTGTGGATCTTTTTCCTTCTATTGTTTCAACTTTCTAATTTCTACTCGATGTGAAACTCAAACTCAAACTTCAATTTCTAACATGTAGCATGGAGACTTCAAAATAATAACCCTGTTCATCTCATATGGGAGACGTAATCATAAGATACTTTGAATATAATAATTCTGTTCATGGAATACTCATGTTAGATATGTATTTTTTGGACACTTAGACACTTAGAATACTTCTAACTGTATTTGGAAAACAAGAAAGAGACAAGAGCGGGGAGTCAATTCTGATACTTCAAAATAATAATTTTGTTCATAGTACACTCATGTCATACACTTTATGGATACTCAGAAGTTAGATTACTTGTAACTGCATTTTGAATGCTTAAAAAATGACAAGTACTGGGATACGACTTTGATACTTCAAAACACTTTGAATACTTCGAAATAAGAATAGAGGTCATGGCATAGTCATGTGGGATGGTATTCGTCAGACAATTTTTGTGGACACTTAGAAGTCAGAAAACTTCTACCTGCAGTTTGAGTACTTCAAAATGACAAGAAGTGGACTCAACCCTAATACTTCAAAGCACTTTGAATACTTCAAAATAATAATCATGTTAATGTCATAGTTAATTGTGAGACAATTTATGGAAATTTTTACAGCTTCTAACTGCTTTTTATAATATTTTTACTTGTTTTAAACTTCTGTAGGAACACAGATGAGATTATCATTAGATGTAAGCTCATCTTTCAGTCAATTCTATCTTTTGAGTTAAGATTTGTGCTTTATTTCAATTAATACTATTAGCATACCTTGTATACTGGTCGCATTGTGCACTATGTTTTTAAAAATTCTTGTGTTCATATCACATCATATCCACGTGACCTTGTGCCATACCTTATTTGTTCATGCCTTTTAGGCACAGAAGTCTGTGTTTATGAAAGTGAATGGATTGTACAGTGTATCTTTGGGAGATCTCTGAATTTCAGTTAGCATAGCAAAATGCCATAGCCAATTTCACCCTGCTAGTTTGTGAACAAGTTAATTGCTTTTAGGACATGACTTGCACTAAAAAATTTGATGGTATATCATTTTCTAATCAGTCAACTGATGATAGATGTTACCAAAAATTCAAAGAGCCTAGAGGCATAGAATAGAACCTCTAGGCCCAAATTCTAGTCCAGTAGTAAATTGCAAGATGTGATTGGGAGATCAAATGTGCGGCAGTGGGAAAATTTTGTTTGCTAATGAAGGGGAAAAAAGAAGTTAAAAAGCTCCACCATCGTTTGGAAAAGAACAAATAAAGGTTTCTTCTTTCTTGTAATCTATTACATGATTGGTGCACAATAATTTAGAAGACAGGATTATATTATATGTAAAGAAGTTTGTATGACCAATTAAAGTGCTCATAAGCTGACCAACCTGTGGCAATATATTCAGGAGCAGCATAGCCATATGTGCCCATTACCCTTGTAGAGACATGGCTTTTATCACCTGCTGGTCCATCCTTTGCCAAGCCAAAATCAGAAAGTTTTGCGTTGTAATTCTGTCATCAACAAAAACGAATGTTGGAAAAGAGAGTATTATGATTAGTAAAATATAAGTTCAATGAGATTTGCTTACTGAATCAAGCAGGATATTTGAAGCTTTGAAGTCTCGATATATCACTTTTGCTTCATCGCTATGAAGATATGCAAGACCCTTAGCAGCATCAAGAGCAACCTTCATTCGGATGTTCCAAGAAAGTGGTTGAAAATAAGAAGCTCCTGTCCCAAAAAATAGTACATTGTTGAGAGATTGAGGTGTTTAAGGACTAAACAATGTCACACAAAGGAGAGAAATCAATAACTTACTCCTAAATAAATGGTTATCCAAACTTCCCTTGGTCAAAAACTCATACACCAAAAGCCTTTGGTCATCCTCTAAGCAGTAACCAATCAGTTTCACAAGATTAGGATGATGCAGCTGCCCCAGGTAGTTGATTTCTGTCTATAGCACAAGGCTAATTAATTGCAAACCAAGAAAATCATCTAAAATATTAATGTTTGCTACATGTATCCAAAGGAGGAATTCCATCAAACTAATTTGGTATTTCCCAGAGCATTAAAACTGTATCTTAAATTCTGAGGCTTCAAGCAAAGTTCCAAATTACAAATAAGCCCTACTAAGTGACACTCACCAACCATTCACTGTGTCCCTGCAGACCTTCTTGGTTTAGCCTCTTCACAGCAATGACCAATCCAGTCCCTGGTCTAACTGGTGCAAGTGACTGCTCATCAATCCACCCCTTAAAAACACAACCAAACCCTCCTTCACCCACCACACTATCCGGACGAAAGTTTCTTGTAGCAATTTTTAGCTCACCAAAGGTGAAGCTCTTCATATTTGAAGACTTCAAGATCTCACCCTCTGTCCGTGGAGTTGGAGGCACGGAGGGAGTGGAGATCTTGCCACTTAAGCCATCCTCTTCTGTGTTACCATCCTTTGAGCTCAAACCTGCCCATGTCAAAACAAAAACAGGGTCCATTTTTCAGACCATAAATAAACATTCAAATCTAGTAACAAACAAACATGGAGAAGACAACAATTTTCCTACCAATTATACACTGCACTGTTTGGTTAGAGCATTAAAACATCCAACACTTCAGAAGCTACATAAACTTATTTCACTAAGCACGACAAGGGTTGAAGATTTTAAACTCTAATTCTCGCCCTAGATTTCATCTTAACAACTGAAACAAAGCAAGTTAAATCGAAGACAGTGGGAAAATCCTGACAAGAGGATTTGCTCATCCAATGCTCCAAAATTAAAAAAATCAAAAATTCATTTTTTTTTACTATTTCCACAATCCTTTGTAAGAAACCAACTATACGGTTCCAGTTACTGTTTATTTTCATCTACTCTTGCAGCCTTCACCAAATCCTACATGACAGCAAAACTACCCAGCAAGCACAAAAAACCAATTAAAGCAAGTCTCCCCTTGTGTTGTGATTTGTGAATCATACTTCAAAAACAGACAAAAATGTCCGAAAATTGTTTTCCTCTTCCACACATGAAGCTGCCAAAACTATCATCCACGTTTCAAAGTGCCCACAAACCATATTTTATCAAAAAGAACAGCAAAAATACAAAGACAACAGTTAGTTAAGTCAATCAAACTCTAAAGGAATCCAAACAAGCTGATCAACCCAAAAAGTTGAAGCAAAGGGGGAGGCGGAGAAGGCTAAAAGCAACACATGCAAGAATGTTGATTACCGTTGCGTGGAGGGCTCTCTGCTTTGATCTTGGCACTCAAGCAGCACCCCATGAAGAGAGAACTGGTGAAGAACACAGAAGCTAGAGAGAGAGAGAGAGAGAGGGTAGTAAATAAGTAACAAGTTGAAGTTCTGGAAAGTGGTGCAGATGAAAGATGATGATGGTGAAGCAAAATGAAAAGATGAGAGAGCCCGTGAAAAGGAGAAAAACAAGAATGCAAGTGTGAAAGGAACGCTATTTCCACATGAAGGTTAGCTGTCAACCGCGGATTTAACCGCCCTATTCAATGCAATGGCTTCCAGTTCCTAAGGATTGTGGGTGTGTGAATGTGAACGCCTTAGGAGTGATCTTGGAAACTTCATGCTTTTGACTTTTGACCATTTGGAGGGACAAAACAAAAACCACAACTGGGTTGACCTGATGCTGCACTTTCCTTACATTAGATTATACCAGTGGAACATGATGTCATCACAAATATTATCAATACATTTTTTTTTCTTTAAATAAGAGATTAGATAGAACCACTTTAATAAGTCACAAAATCACGAGCATCCATGACAGAATTCAAGATCATTAAAACAACTTCTATCAGTTAATTTAACCTTATAAACTGTAAAATTATTTTATCCATTTTTTAATGTTTCTTACTTAATAAGTTCTGTACTTTTAGTAAATTTTTAATTCATAAAAAACATGTCATAAACTGATAAAGGGTGTGCTGTTGTTATTGCTCTTCTTGTCCCTTGTCATATATGAATTTATTGATTCCATGGTTTGCCTTTTTTATTTTCGGCCTTGGTGGGACCCATAGCTCCAACCTTATCTTTGCATGGTCTCAACCGTTAGATTTATATAATATATATACAAGAGAGAGAGAGACAGAGAGGCAGAGAGATGGTTGTGAAAGTTCAAAGCTTTTTATAACCCAAAAGACCATTCAATGTCTGGTGGATGCTATTGTTGACTAATATCACTCATAAGAATAAGTTGGAAACACACAATTGATGGTGTGAAAACATTTGATTTTTTTAAGGTAATATGGATATGATTCAAGAGCATCACAACTTTTTATGCTGAAAATGCAAATTTTCAGGCAAAAAGGTTAGAGTTAGATATATGTTCGGGGTTTGGACAGAGAAAAAAAGAGGCTTTTTTGACTAAAACTATTGCAAAACTTACCATAGCATTTGTCTTTTCCTGAATTTAAATATTGAATCTTTTTCCTTATATAACTCAGCAATAACCCATTAATGTGTATGGTGTTTGTTTTCTCTGTTATTTTGACCAAACAAATGAAAGAGCTGGAAGGTGGAGAAGGAAGTGAATGTTGGTAGTTTAGTATTATGATATTGACAAAAGTTGGTGTAGATGATCAAGGGTTGACATTGAGCATATTAAGAAACCATATTTGGTGATGGCATTTGGCATGGAGTGAGAGGACCTTATGCTGGAGCCAATCATGATAAAACATTAAAAAGTGCCAAAAATCTTACTATATTTTCCACTTGCTTGGACAGTAAGGAGTGAGGACCAAACTCTGAATTTTCAATTAATGTGGTCATAGATGGCAATCCCTGGTCTACCATAGTAGTACTGTAGTAGCAAGTAGCAGTGGTGTAGGCATGAAGTGATTCAGACTCACTGCCCACACTTCCATGCCACACTACACCACACCATTGACTTTCATATCAATCTACTTATATCTCTGCAAGACACATTACTTTATTCAGTTTTGTGTAAGCACTTGTTACCAAAAGTTTTTTTTTTTCCTTAAGGTGGAACAAATCACACTCTAAGAAATTAACTGAGAAACAAATTTTAATTTTCAATGTGAACTATGATATTAATTGATATAATCAAGTTTTTTTTTTATAAAGTAAGACATTTTATGAACTTAATTTAAATAAATTGTAAGGGTAGGAAAACATACATGTATTGAATAAGATATTTCCCTTTCTTTGTATTTAATAATTTGACATTAACTTCATTGATTGTTAATATGACTAAATTTATTGAACGAAATGTGAACACAGGAATAAACAATGGTGTACGCAAATGTTACATTATATTTTAACGTTAAAATTAAAGTCACGTTCTAAAACAATCAAACAAAACACTAGTATAATAAAATATTTTTGAGTAAGTTTCAATTATTGATTGGAATTGAATAATTTGACGTGTAAAAATAATATTTTTCTTCTTATATTTAATTAAAAACGTTAAAACCTAACAAGTTGGCACCCTTGGTTGTCATGTAGATGCTAAAAATGAGAACAAAATCCCAAGTGTTAATAAAAAAGGGGAGAAATGGAAGAAAAATAGAAAAGAACAAAGAATTCAAAATAAAATAGTGCAATTCAGGTCATATACGTAGTACAATTTCATCTGCTAGTGCTATCTGCTTCTGATTATCTCATTGTCTCAAACAAGTCATAATAAATCCACAAGTTTCTTAATCTATGAAAGCTGGAAAAATACCAAATTTGAGCAGATCTGTAAATAATAAATATCAATCTCCATCAAAGTTATTGAAAGTCTATCACAGCAAAGAGAAAAGTTACTGAATTTCTACTTCAGATCCAACATCTGACTTTTAACTCAATTTGAATTTTGAATGCTGTAAAGTGATCTTCCTAGAGTTTGTCTGCAAATGTGAAGCTTAGGTATGCCTTACTGTACAATCTATGAGAAGGGTAGGGCTTGAGAGTAAGTTGGCCAAAAGGCAATGCAAAGTGGCATGAGAATGATGACATGATCCACATTTTTAACCTACTAGAGCTTCATCATCCAACATCTCCACTACAGGAGCATACTGCAAAGTGAACCAACAAGGTCCATGAACAAACAAACATACACAGATAAAAAAGCAACAGTCACAAAGCAAAGAAACTCCAATAGATTCATATACGGACCTCATCATTCTCCTCAAAATATATCCCATCACCAGCACTGCCCTGCTGAAACTCCCACCCTAGACTGCTCTCCAACAGCTCCTTAAATTTCCTTGTCTGCAAGAACAGGGAGATTGCAATTTCCTCTTCACAAATAATCAAATACATAGTACCTAGCAAGCAGCAAATGCTGCAAGTCTGCAACCAATTTTATAGCAGACAAAATAAAGCAAAAGCATAGACAGTCATTATAGACTTGGCATTATACTCTACAGTCCAAACCCTGTCGCATGATAATCTCAAATTAGAACATGCATGTGTTTAAGGTGATTAGAATTGTTACTCCCTAAATATTGACAAGAGATTGTTCATAGAGGCAATTATACATATCACATCAACAAGTTTTCAGCCTAAAAATTCATATAAATAATATGGAGGACCAACATATCCAGGAAACTTTTTTTCTTCGAAAATTTCAAAATCTATCCATCAAATATTGTATTCCTGCATATTTCAAGCACGTGCAGCGCGCGCCACTTGAAGTCACTTTATTCTAATACTTTTTTTACCCTTCACTTTTTCTTTTTCTTCTTTTAAAACATCAATGCTTTATTATGTGGCAGGTTAGGGTGGGGAGGGTGGAATATCAATAATATCACATTGTATGAAAACATGAGTTCCATGCTCGTACCCATTTTAAAAGATCTCCATCAATAACCGACCCATCTAGCAATGATGAAAAGAAGTCCTGCAATTCCAAAACAATCAAAAGGAATAAGTTGCAATTGAGCTCAGGAAAGCATGTAAAATCAATTTTCTGTAATGGTAAAGTAATATTCAATTAGTATTAGCAGAAAGAGACAATACTTTGGGCAACTAGTCCACAAGAATCAAAGGCCTCCTCAAAATAAAACCTGCCTTGTAAGGAGGATAGCTGAATCATAGAACAAGAATGGGGAATTTTCTTCTAGTGCCATTTACCCTGACCAAGGCTCCCTTGAAAATTTTTTAGAAGTTAGAGTTCTCACAAAAACATCTGTATATTTTATCATTCTGACATCTTGTGGTAGCCTTACAAAATATGTCTGTTTGTTCTAAGAATGCGTTAATTGTGTTATTCTGGAAACAGGGATGCTGATGCCAGTAGGAAGGATGGATAAGCTTAAATCTGGAGAATTTGATTTTCAGTTAGGAAAGGAAACTGCATTCTGAAAAACCTACATTATTCTTACAAAAATTATGAGGTTGTTTTTCTGATTTACACCTTGGAATGAGTTGCTTATGTAACAGTTTTGGGTATAAGGGCACTAACTACTAAAAAGACAAAAGGATGATCAGAAAGTGGAGGCAATATCAACTAGAGGAAAAAAATGTGCAATCTAAGATGCTAACCATTATACATCAAATATCTGAAATGAACTTCTAACATCTACATTGAAGATTGACTAGTGTTTTTTTATGCTAAAATGACGAGTTTTAGAATTTCAGGATCTTAAAATCCATAACTGACCAGAATATGTGCCAATCCAGCTACTTAGAATTAATAAAGGTAGGTCAGAGTAAAAAATTAATTTTTCATATGACTATTGAGTAATCATCAGTGAACATACCTTGCAAACATGGTGCAAAAAGCTATCAGCAGAAATCAAAGAATCATCCAACAGTGTGGATCCTGTATCCATGTGATCATTTTGTAGTCCGTATTTTAGTTGATTATGGATGACTTTTATGAACTGCAAGAATCCGCAATGTAATAGAAATGAGTTCGGCAAGAGAAGATGATCGGAAAACGAGAAAGCAGGCAAGGTACATGAATTTTAGACCAACTTTAAAGTATTAACGAAGACATCTCAAATATACCAGAAATTTAAAAAACCATGGATTCCTGATAAAAAAGAAATCCAATCAAATTGATGTACATAATGATAAAGACAGGATCCTAAATAAAAAGTTATATATTACAAATAGTCAAAGAAGAACCCTAAACTAGAAATTATAAACTATCTCAAACAACTAACACATTAAACTTATGGACTATAATATAATTCATATTATTTGCTGCCTCAATTGAATTACTTTGTAGATTTTTTTTTGTTCTGATAAGTACAGTCCACCCATTTAAATATCACCAGACCTGCCAAACACTTCTCCCTTATTTCTAGGACTACATATAGTCTGCTAAACGGAACTTTATTTTAGTTCCCCTGCTTTCACACCCCAAACCACAAAAGTGTGAAGGTGAAAATTCTGATTTCCAAACATTGAAATGAGTTTGACAAATAATACAAGATTCAAGATCGTGACTCATTTTTTTAATGAACAATCAGTAGTTTGCAGTTCCAAGACTACATTCAGAAGTCAGAACAGCTAAAACTAAGGATGAATTTAACAGCATTCCAAGGATTAATGCTACTGTTTTGTGCTAAAGGTAACAAAAATAAGAAAAGTATATTAAAAAGTTCACCTTTGTGAATAGTTGAGTTCGTGTGCGGAAAGGCTGCAAAAGAGCATACAAAGTCATGCAAACATAATAACAAATTATATATCTATGAAATCATACAACTTCAAATTGATTTGTACCTATGCAATCCAACACTACATATCTTACCAAAACCAACAAGGGTGGTCTTCTATCCATATCCAATTAGTTTATCCTATTTAATGTGGGACTCCTAACACATAACCGACGCTCTACCACCATAAAATGTCCTAAGAAAGAAGCAAAAAGTGTTCATGGGAAAAATATTGCAGAAATCTCCATAAAAAAGAATAGAAAATGATGTCTCTTGTTATGTTACTTTCTGGCTAGAAGCACAAATCTCAAAAGATGAGGAACCCTCTGGCAAATGATGCAAAGGAAAAATGGTAAAGCCCATAGAATCCAAGTTAGAATAAAGAACTTAACAAACTGACCCACCAAGTTGAAAGACCAAACAAGCATCCAAGAAAACATAAATACTCATTGAATATAGAGTAACAGGCATTAAGCAGATGTCATTGAGCCACTTCACTTAAGGCGTAAGCTGTTAATAAAATAATCAAGAACCCAATAACGAGTTTATTAACTCAAAAGATGAATGTTAGAGGTTCACACACACACATATATCACTTGTACTAAGTCAATTGAACAGCAGATTAATGAAAATCATAATGGTTAACAACTTAACTATTGTGTTTAATTAAATATAGACATCTCATACAGTTTGAAAGTTTGATTAAACAGCTTTGATATATTCAACATCAGCAATTCAATATGTTTATTTTTTGAGGTGGAAAAGCAGATTGTTAGAGATGTAATATAAAACCATTCCCCTGCTTTCACCCAACAGCTAAACATGTTATCCACCCTTCAAGCCCAAAGGGCTTCACGTAACGGTGTATGTTAGAGATGCAATATAAAACCACTTGCATGCCTTCACCTAACTGCTTGAAATCTTTGGGATAGTTGGTTTACGGATCATGACACAGACAAGTATCTGAATAAGACAGAAACTCCACAGTCCAGGCAGAGAGTATATGCATGCATTATTCAGTCTGGTTGAAAAGTAATGCTTACTGCTTCAGTGCAGCCAAACAAAAGGCTAACTAATGACTTCCATTGGAGAAATGCTTCTAGCGATTGGCCCATCTGCACCATTGCAAAATGTCACATTGGATAGAACAAAAGTCAACAAAATATATAAAGAAAATACGTTTCATCCACAATACCAAAAAGACAACAAATGCAAACTGCAGTTCTCCAAGAAGCATGTCTTCAGAACCTCCATAATCTTTTGCCAGTAAAGTTTCTAACAATTGTGTCTGAGAAGGTACACAAAAAAAGTGCACAAATCAGCAAACAATAATATGTAAAATTTCAGGGTAAGAGAATTGATTATAGTAAGCCTTTTATAACAATTACTTTTCAGGGACCAAACATTCAGCAGTGTGTGTATACCAACCTTGTCAAGATTTAAAGAAGTAAGTTCCTGCCCACTAATACCCTTGCATTTAACAACACGTGGAATTGAGGTATAATAACATCCTTTCCTATGAGACTTGCCAACAGATGATGCAGAATTACCAACCTCCAGCTGCTTCTCTGGTGCTTCTTCCAATGGGATTTTAGTAGTGTTTCTAACAATCTCATTTTCACATTCAACAGTAATTTCACCTCCAATTGGTTCTGATTCATAAAATCAATATTAACAATATAATACAAGATCAAATTATCAATGAAGTGTTTAATACACAGAACACATCAGTCATGTAAATGGCATACCAAGCCGTTCAATGACACTCTTTGTGATAAAATTAGATAATTGTTTCCAATCTTCATAACGGCTAAGATTGTAAGGCCCAAGTTGTCTGTCAAATTCCAAATTTTTAACAGCTTGACTGTATCTTTCTTCCTAAATGATAAACAGATAAAACAGAATAAATATGTGCCATAAAATGAAGAGCATGGAATAAAAAGAAATGAAAGCAGAAAAATTGTTTCCTTGGTAAGTTGTGGCTGATATATAAACACAAACACAAATTAGCACTAATTTGACAGAGTTTTAGGGGATACTCCACATTTTCTACAAAATGCACAAACCCTGTGAAGGAAATTCACTAAAATTATAGTTTTCCAAATATTTTTCTCACGATAAGCCAATTTGACTAACAGGATGTAAACTACATCAATCATGACATTTTGCTGCATTACAGACATGTTATGTTAATTATATCTATGTTAAAATTTTAACCAAACACATACCTCTTCCTCATAAACTTTGACTAACCTTTCCTCTCGTTGATCCCATTTACGAACAATTACCTGCATGGTCATGACACCAAAAACCACATAATCACCATCACATTTTTCTTATATTTTTTGGAAATACATAGTAACCACAAACAGGGTTAAACAGATGAGCATTGATAAATAGATTAAGTATTTCTCCTTGATTCTCAGTGATACTGTTCTAATGCCTTTTTTATAGGAGTGTCTTTGTTAGATTTACAGAGAAATTAACCTGTTGTGTTGCATGTTTCTCGTTCTTAATCTTTTATTCGCCTTTCTTCAAGGTCTTGATTGCTTTGGATAATTCCCAGCTCCCACATTTATAACTCTATCTTCATTTTTAGATATCAGTTTACTTATAATGAAGATGGTTAAAGTGCACTTACACCCCAAAATTATTGAAAGACAGAACGATGTACAAGTAAGAAAATAATTCCTCACCAAGAAGGCAATAACTGTATGTAATAGTTTTAACTTCACCATCATTCAGCAAGGAAATAGAGTCACAGTTAAACTTCTAGCTCAATTAACAGGAAATGTTTACGTCACTTTACCTTCTTCATAAAACTAGTATTGGTATTATTCAAAACTAATTCATTTCTCAATTTTTTAAGCTTTGACGTATCATGGACATTTTCCAATAGGCCAGTACAAAAATAATGAACTAATGTCCTGGAGAATCTATCAAAAAACCATAGCAAAAATCAATGTCATCAAAAAGAAAAAAAAAATATTTAAAAGCTAAGCATACAGATTACACCCCGTCTCAACTGTGATTCCATTGTCAAATAATAAGTACGAACAGTAATTACATCATTAAGATATGGGGCCAATCGTGATTTTTAACTATAAAAAATATTCGACCAAAGCTCTGTCGAACCAAGATTAATGTAAATTTCATTCAACTATTTTAGAAACCGAATTTTTTCTTTTCATACCTCTGAAGGGCCAGCATCAATGAAGAATCCAACAATTGGTGAGAACACTTTTCCATCTCTGCATGAATCCCCCAAAAGAAAAATTCAATGCACCAAATAATTTGAAAAATCATGAATTTAAAACTATCAATTCTAGCAACTGACAGAAACAGTGACGTCTTATGCTCAAAACATTATATGGTCAGCAAACATGATAATAGAGAGACCATATGAAAGAGATAAATCATTTCAAATACTATGGTCCAAGGTTATTTCCCAAAAAATACACTTTGCCACAGTATATAAGATTGAAAGGACACTAATACTCACAGAAAAGACAAGAACACCCACCACTCTTATCTTTGCCTTTTAATCTACTAATAGGCTCCCCAATATATCCACAGGGGAAACATAGGATTTCGCAGGAATAAAAAGAACTAAACAAAAGAGTGATGTGAGTTAAAAACTAGGCCTGGATAACTGGGCAAGATGATCAAACCTGCTTGATGAACTATAGTACACAAAGTGAGTGCCAGGAGGGATCATCTTAATACCCTTAAAAGCAGGTCCCACAGAGAACATCTACGAAACGAAAAACAGAAGAAAAATAATGTCAGATTATCAGTGTGAAACAAATATCAAATAAAGGTTGGACTTTTATTTTAGCTTTCCACCCCACGAATTTCAAATTTTATTTTCAGATGCCATGATGACAGCATTGAAATAAAAAGACAACAACTTGGTAATCCAGAAAATAATGAAAGAATATAAGTACCTGAGTATCGATGGCGACCATAGTGTACTGAGGAACATCGAGGAAGAGAAGAGTGACACCGTGCTTGACAAGCTCTAACGCTTTTTCAGAATCCATAGATTGGAGGGAAATTAACAAGTTACAGTATCAATTTCGAGATGTTGGGGTTCTGTGGTAATGGCAGTAGAAGCAGAGAGTGCTGTGCTGCAACAAAGAATAGCTAAGAAATGAGAACTATGTTCTAGAGGCGATTGATAAGAAATTAAAATATAAAATAAGCTAAATTACCTTTATAATAAATTTGCTTCAATTTAATTATTCCCATGTTATAAGTACAACCTTTGTTATGCAACGTTTAAAGCAAACTCCAACAATGTCTCTTTGGATGACAATGTTCTAAAAATCTACGCATATAGAAAAGTTTAATATTTTATAATAAACCATCTTGTTTCTTAAGAAATTTTAAAAAAATATGGAAATTTCAAAATAATTGTAGGTATCATATGAAAAGTAATAATTTGAGTTTTTTTTTATATTTTTCATATTTTCTTTTTATCTTATTTAGTTTGAGATATTGTTAACTTATTTTTAATTTTAAAAAGATGTCAAAATTTTAAAAACTCATAAAAATAATGTAATTATTTAAAATAATAAAATTTTAAATCTTATTTTAAAAAATATTAATAATTTGAAATATTGTTATATTTAATTTTTTTATCTTTTCTTACATTTAAAAATCAAGTCGAAAGGTAAAACTGAAAAGAATGACAAAAGGTTAAATGTAGAAAATATGTATATAAATAAATAATATTATAAATAATTACTATAGCAAAATCCATAAAAATAAGACCCAAATTAATAGGTGTATATTTAAAAAGATATTAAGTACAAAAAGAAAATTCCAAATAGGTTATGGGCCCACTAGAAAAATACTATGAATAGAACATCAATCTAAGAGATAAGTAGAGTGAATTTTATCTGATCATCATATCAAACTGATTCTAACTTTGACATCGGAGCGCTTTGCAGGTACACACACCCAACTGCAAGAGAAGACCGAGAGAAGAAGCCAAAATATCTAGTTGATCCAGTTCAACATAGAAACCTTGTCAGCTATAGGAGCAACCAGAGGTAGAAGCCCAGTCCGAGAGCCCAGTTCGAGAAATCAACCACAAAAGTGAAAAGGACTTGAGAAGTCAACACATTCTACTTGAAAAGAAATAGTTTCTAGGCCCTTTGTAGGAACATCATCAATTTATCGTTGAAACATAGTCAACTTAATTAGATTATGAGATTTCTAAATATAAAAAATAATCAAATTAGACAAATGATAAAAAAACAAAAATTAAAAAATGACATTTTAAATAGATATTAATTAAATAAATAAACACAATTCAAATTAGTTTTTAAGATTAAAATAAACAACACATATTTTTTTTTTATATTTTTTCATCTTGAAATCTATTCTAATTCTTGATCCACCAATCAAGTTCTAATAACATGAACATTACATCATGTCATTCCCTATATATATATATATATATATATATATATATATATATATATATATATATATATATATACTAGTTTTTTCAACTAATCACACAAATATATTCTCCCAACTTTATGCATTATTTTAAATCATTTATAGCTTACATATAAAGTATATCCAAAGGATGGATTTAGTTTTGTTCAATATAAACTTAGATCTAATGTCATTGAGGATGTATACATAAATTGGTTAACTAAGTTTAAAACTCTCACAATATATAATGGATAGAGTCATTTTTAATAGAAAATAAAGAAATTAGATTGTAGAAGAAAGTTTAGAGTTTTATTTTGTGTTGGATTCTCTTATGTTATTTATATCATTTTCTTAATTTGTTTTACTAGTAGTAGTCTTGCTAATTTTTTCTTCTCCTTTATCTATTTGTCTTTGTGAACATAATAAATGAAAACTCTAATTGGATGATGACTTTTTTTTTTACAACAAGTGTACCAATAATTTGTCTCTAAAATATCAAATCCACACGGAACCATTATTTAAAATGCTAACAATAACATTCACTAAGTATGAGAATATGTACAATAATTTGATTTGAAAGATATTGACATAAGTTTGCATAAAAATTAAATAAAAGCAAAGTAAATTATTTGGATGAGTCAATTGGGAATATTGGAAATGGGTTAATCCTTCTTACTCGTCTGTAGTTTCAATGAATAAAAACATATAACATTTTATCTTGATTGACATTGATGCACGTATAAAAATCATTCAATATGAATCCTCGCATACAAAATTATTAAGAGAGTCTCCTAAATATCGATTCCTCGCATATTTATAAAACAATTAGCATTTCAAATTTATTCCTAGCATTCAAATATGTTAAGCAATATCATTTAGGAAAGATGCTTAGAAATATTTTTCAGTCAAATCTAAAGATCAAAATCATGAATAATTTCAAGCTTTGAGAATAAAATGATAATATCAATCATCAATAAGACCTGAATATTATAGATAAATATCACCTCAATACATAAGAGTTTGAATAAATTACTCATAATCTCAAAGGAAAGAATTAGTCACTCATATTGACCATTACAAGCAGGGAAAGCAAGAAAAGAAGATACAAGGTGTTTCTTCTTGATGGTTGCCTCTTTTAGGTTTTCTATCTCTTAATATCCTTCCAATGATGCCTAGGGTTATGCATCACACCTTCTATTCAACCTAATTAGGCTTGGACTAAGTGGCATATTACTTAAGCGAGTTTTACGAGAAAAAGTCCAACGTCACTAGAATGAACTCCTCAGGTGAGTTCCTCTTGAATGATCTTGCTTGGTCGAGTTTGGGCAAATTTTCAATGTTTTAACTTTGTCTTTTCATATTGTTTTTAACCTGTTCATTCTCCTTTAACCATTTTATCTTTATTTTTCCTTAGAATCCTGAAATTAATATAAATTTGGGAATAAATCATTTACATTCATCTTATAATCCGAAATATATGTAAAAATGTTCAAATTCCTAAATTAAAGGTTGAATTATGATTATTTTATCAATTAAAGTCCATAAGTGTATATCTTTTTGTATGAAATATTACTAAATTATGACACTTATCAGATAACAAGCAAATTCTGAAGAAGAAAAAAAAGGTTGAATAGAACTTAAATTGTGTCACAATAACACTAAAATCATCTAACAAAATATCGTTTAAAGAGCAAGAAGGATAAGTGCATTTATACTAGTTCATCTTATTTTTAGTATAATCAATCATTGAGTACACAAGTCACTCCTACCAACACGAGTATATAAGTCACTTTTGCTATATGTATTGTTATCTCATGGTAAAAGGGAATATAATTGTTCTGAAAAGTTTGTTATAAGATCTATTAATCATTAATAGATGAATTCAATAAAATTACCAAGAATCTTAACAAAAACATAGGAATATCTTTTTGTGGTACTTAAAATTAATTTAAGAGATTTTTAAGGATTACATAATATTAGTTAAGATTTATAAGATAAGAGATAACGATATATCTCTTTGTGGTACTTGAGATCAGTTAATAAGATTTAGAAGATAATTGATAACTGACTAGGACTTATAAATATATCGATCATGATGAACAAGAGAACCCAATTTGTATGCTTTGGTTTGAAAATATTTAAACTTTGAATCATAACACTTTCATTTCTTATTCTCCCTTTGAGACTAAGAAGTTCAAATATTTTTTTCTACCATTTCTAACTACAAGTAGTAAAGGTTCATAAGGACTAATTTTTGTAAGGAGAATTTATAATAACACTTTCTCACAGGGATGTTTACTTCACAAAATATGAACAAAATTAAGTTTCTCACTCTCACCTATACAAACATTAAAATAGAAAGGATATAAGCTATCAAAGTTTTTCATGGATAAGAATAGACATAGACATGTATCTTTATCTAATAATATATATAGTTACTAAAAATATGACCATTGTATAACAATCTACACATTGATGACTTTGTTGTAATTATAATATTGCATATCTTGAATCTAGTGATGAGAAATTACTTAATTTAACTTTAATCTCTTTGTGTCTATATAAAGAAGACTTTGATTCGTTTTCCCATGCTTAATGTAAAGTTGTATGATATTTATAGTATAAAGATAGTCATTTATGGCTGATAAAAAAAATAAAAATAAAGATATTCATTACAAACATTTATTAAAATATGAAAAGTTTCTGCATCCCTTGATATATTTGAATTAACTTATTAAAACAAATAATGATTATTATTAACGATTGATTTTATAAATAAAAATAAGCCTTTTTTTTTAATCAGCAATAAAGAATAATATAAATGGAAATACTTGGGGTACTCCAACCCACCTACAATACGCATAATTTTTAGCCAAAATTTGTATATATACAACTTACTATAATACAAAAAATAAGGCAACAACATAACTCATGTCAAGGATATAAGGTATGACATCTCCACAAAGGTATGTTGGTTTCTTGTTCCTCCCCAACATCTGGGGTTGAATCGCACTCAGCAAGATGTGCTCTCATCCAAAATAGAACCCACCATAAACGAGGAGGAAAATAATTAACCATCAATACTATTAGTGGACTTTAAGCCTAACTCAACCCCATAAAACAGGCTTATAGGGTTGAGGTTTGCACCCACTTATATACAATGAAAGACTCTAATCTCTAGTCGATGTGGGATCTCCAACACACCCCCCTCACGCCGAGACTGCCAACTCGTGTGTGAGACTATATATTATGGGTGGTCCGATAGCGACCCGATAGCAGGTGGCACGATAGGCCCAACAAATACTCGCTAGGATAGGCTCGAAATGGCTCTGATACCATATTACAGTAAATGAAGATGAATATTCCTTGTCTGATGTGATGTTTTAATGTAGCGTACGTAATCGCACGTAATCGTAATAAAGAAATAGAGGTTTTGATGAACCCTAATTATAGAGAAAAATAAATATAAAAGAAATTTTTATTCACTTGTATATTAGAGAGTAAAATACATGGTGTATATATAAGAAAAAGATTAAGACCTAGCTGAAACAGAAAAGGAAAGTTGGGTCAAACAAACAAAGCCCAATAATTTAAAATAGAAAATTAAATATATTAACACCCCCTCAAGCTCGGGAGTAGATATTTGTCAGGCCCAGCTTGGATTTGAGAGTAGAGAATTGTGCGGAAGCAAGGGGCTTGGTGAATATGTCAACAACTTGCATTGCAGAAGTAATGGGTAGTAGTTTGAGGAGACCAGAGTTAAGTTTTTCACGAACTAGGTGGCAATCAATTTCGATATGCTTGGTTCGTTCATGAAAAACTTGATTGGAAGCTATTTGAAGGGCAGATTTGTTGTCACAGTACAGGGTTGCAGGCTGGGAGAGAGGAAGATGTAAATCCTGAAGGAGGTAAGACAACCATTGTAACTCACATGTGGTGGTGGCAAGGGCTCTATACTCGGCTTCAGAGGAGCTGCGGGAGATAGTTGACTGCTTCTTTGATTTCCATGATATTAGGGAGTCTCCTAAGTAGATGGAATATCCAGTGACAGATTTGCGTGTGGTAGGACATGTTGCCCAGTCAGAGTCACTAAAACCACAAAGGTGAAGTGAACTAGTGTGAGAAAAATATAGTCCTTCACCAGGAGTGCCCTTGAGGTAACGCAAAAGACGTGAGACAGCTTGCTGATGATGAGTTGTGGGTGCAGATATGAATTGGCTTAAATTGTGGACAGCGAAGGCGATGTCTGGTCGCGTGTTGGTTAAATAAATTAGACGTCCAAGGAGTCTTCTGTATTGAGAAGTGGCATCAGCATCGAGAGGTGAGCCTTGGTCGGGAGAGAGACGGGAGGTGTGAGTCATAGGAGTGGCCACAGGTGCAGAGTCAAGCATGCCAGTTTCTTGAAGGAGATCAAGAGTATACTTGCGTTGACTTAAATGAAGACCATTGTGAGCAATTTCCAGTCCCAAAAAGTAAGTGAGATTACCTAAATTTTTTATCTTGAAATGATGGTGAAGGGATGCAGTAATTGTATTGATTTCCTCCGTGTCTCACCAGTTAAGAGCAAGTCATCAACATAAACAAGAAGAGTTTATCATTATTATATTTAAGAAAAAGAGAGTGATCAACAACAGAAATAGAGTAATTATTTGATAAAAGAAAAGTAGAAAGTTTGGCGTACCATTGGCGACCAGCTTGACGAAGGCCATACAAAGACCATTGAAGCTTGCAAACATGCTGGGGAGAAGGAAGAGAGAGGCCAGGTGGGGGGGTCATGTATATCTCTTCATGGAGATCACCATGAAGAAATGCATTATTGACATCAAGTTGTTTTAAAATCCAATTTTTGGTAGTGGCAATAGCAAGCAGAAGGCGGAGAAATCAAGTGCAAGTTGGGTAAACCCTTTGGCAACAACTCTAGCTTTGTGGCGCTCAACAGTGCCATCAGAATGGTATTTGATTTTATATACCCATTTACAACCAATAGTTTTCTTTCCTGGAGGGAGAGGGGTAAGTTGCCAAGTATTGTTAGCAGCAAGAGCTTGAAACTCATCTTGCATGGCAGATTGCCAAGAAGCATGTTTGGAGGCTTCGTTATATGTCCGAGGTTCAGGATGAGAATTGATAAAGGAAATAACATTTCTAAAATTGGAAGATAAGGAATTGTAAGACAAGTAATTATGAATAGGATATCTACTACTTACAGTGTTGGTTGCAGTGTGAAAACTTGCAAGATAGGCAGGTTGTCGGTGAGGACGAGCTGATCTTCTTGGAAATTGGGGTGAGATGCTTCCTGGAGATGCAGGCGGTGATAATTCTGATGGAGGTGCAATGTTGGATGCAGGAGCAGAGGCACTATTTGTTGGAAGATCATAGGATAATGAGGCTGGTGGAGGAACAGTATTGGGTGCAGGAGTAGAGGCACATGGCTCGACAGGAGGTGCAATATCAGAAAAAAAAAATCAAAAGAAGAATTATATGCATTAGAAATAGGGAGAGATAAAGTGTTAGGGTCCTTAGGCAAGCCACTGTCCAATTTATATGGAAAGTGGTTTTCATGAAAGATTACATGTCTTGATATCTCTATGCTATGAAACTTTAAATTTAAGATAATATAATCTTTTGTATTTTGCGGGAAGCCAAGAAAAATACCTTTGATAGATCTATCATCTAATTTTTTTCCTATATGCAGTAATGGTACTAGCATAACAGAGACAACCAAACACTTTTAGAAAGGAAATGTCATATGGTTTTCCAAACAACTTTTCATGAGGAGTGATGTTATCAAGTAATGGAGTAGGAATAGCATTTATTAAGAAAACAACATGATTTACAGCAAATTCCCAAAAAATAAGAGGAAGATTTGCTTGAAAAAGTAAAGCCCGGATTACATTTAGTATGTGTTGATGTTTACGTTCTACAATGCCATTTTGTTGTGGTGTTTCAACACAAGATTTTTTATGTATAATTCCCTTTGAAGCATAAAAATTTGACATAGCAAACTCAACACCATTGTCAGTACGAATCGTTTTGATATTAGTTTTGAAATGATTTTGAAGGAAAACAGTGAAGTTAATGATGTGTTGACGCACTTCAGATTTGTTATGCAGCAGAATAACCCAAGTATAACGCGAGTAATCATCAATAATAGTCAAGAAATAACGAAAACCTTGCATAGAAATTATGGAACATGGTCCCCAAATATCAAAGTGTACAAGATCAAAAATAGCAGAGGTAACAGTATTACTTAAAGTGAAAGGAAGTTTTCTCTGTTTTGCACGACTACAAGTGTCACATACATGATGAGTATCAACAGTAATAAAAGAGTATTGTTTGCTTAAGACATGTAATCTTTCATGTGAAGGGTTTCCTGATCTATAATGCCATAGTGTTTTGTCTGTGATATTACAATTAATAAAATGAGCAAAACAATGTGGTTTAGAATGACTAGAAGCAGACAAGGTAGTGACAAGGTACAAGCCAGCGGTGGCTTTAACTGTACCAATCCTCTCTTGAGTGAGATTGTCTTGTATAATGCAGTGGGTTGAAGTGAAAGTTAAAGTGCATTTAAGTTGGTGTGTGAGTTTAGAAACAGATATTAAGTTTAATTGAAAATGAGGCACGTATAACACATCAGACAAATAAAACTGATCAGAAAATCGTACTAAACCAGAATATGTGGCATAAACAGTTTGGCTATTTGGAAGACTAATTAAGACAGGTTTAATTTTAGTATAAGTAGTAAAAACGTTCAAATTGTGACAAACATGATCAGTGGCACCAGAATCAATAATCCAATATTCTTTTATAGAAGATAGTGAAGAGAGAAACTTACCTGTTGAAGAATGCTCAGTATTGGGGATTTCATCCGTAGAGATGGTGCCGACTTGATTAATTTGAGTGTGAGGGGCAGGATCCTCAAGGTTTTGCTGACGCAAAATGTTGGTAAGGAATTGGCACTGTTGTGATGTAAATTGAATCCCCTTTACATCCTGTTCTTTAGGAAAAAGCTCAGAAAAAGTGTCAGTAGTAATCATATTATTGGCTTGGGATGTCCAATTGGTGAATTTGTAGCCAGGAGGGAACCCATGCTTTTTATAACAGGTGTGAACAGTGTGGTCAAGACGATTACAAAAAGTGCAGACTTTTCTAGTAAAAGAAAACTTTGAGGTTTTAACATTACCACAAGGAAAACCCACTTTGCGAAAACAAACAGCCTCAGTATGACTATATTTACCACAAAAATTGCATGTAATAGTGTGACTACTATTAAGACTAGGGTTTTCATTAAACATTGCCTAAAAGATTTTTAAAACCAATCAAGATTTTGAAAGAGAACAAAAAAAAAAAAAACCAAGAACAACAAAGAGGGAAATAAAAATCAGAGAGAAGCGCAGCAGAACTCTTCATTCGAAGAGCTTTGATACCATATTAGTGGACTTTAAGCCTAACTCAACCCCATAAACCGGCTCATAAGGTTGAGGTTTGCACCCACTTATATACAATGAAAGACTCTAATCTCTAGTCGATGTGGGATCTCCAACAAATACAGTGATTTCAAACATTCATATACATCAAAACACCAATCAGAATAACAGAAGTTTGATTTTGGAAATTTACAAGTTACCTATGCCCACACCTTTACTTGTGTCATAACAAAAATTTCAATAGGATGTACCACTCCATTATTAAAAATAATCGTATATTGTTTAATAAATTATTTTATTATTAACAACATAAATGCTAAACTGTTTGGTTATTTTCTAATAATTGAATGTTGTTATGGTTACACAATTATATTATTTCATTATTAACACACACGTTAATATACATAGAATCAATATCATACTAAGAAATAATAAGTTCTATAACTTAATTATATTATATTTACCATATTCAAAACTTGTAATGTAAGTATTGATTATGACTCTTAGACTGTTGGGCGTAAGACTATTTAGGTCTTAACACTAGTAAGTTGAACACTACATGTTCTAAATAGACAAAAGCAAAGTTTTATAATAGTACCATTATTAAAAACAACTTAGATTTTTTTAATTATAATCTCTATCATAATAACAAATCTTAAATTATAATCAAGAGTTTTATAAAAAATATCTATCACATCAAATAATATAATTATAATAAATAATTTTTTTATTATAAAAATAAAACTGAATAATTAAACCTCGTGCATGCATATTTATTATATACTAACAATAGTACAAAATAAAAAATAATATTAAAAACTACTGATAATATAAAAAAATTGTATTATTGTTAATATATTAAAACAATTAATAAAAAAATGAAAAATAAGATACATTTATGTCCCCCTAAGGGTCCAATTCCATTTAGCATCAAATGACAGCCTAGCTTGGTTGGACTTAGAATGGGATCAACCTCACCTCACTATTATTTTTATCTTCCTATCCTCTCAACCTTAATAGGAACAAATACTCACATATAATAAATAATTCACAAGAGGAACACTGCAATACATGTAGAGTTCATATCCCTAATTTTCTTAAATACAATGAATCATTTGTATAATAGGTTTTAAATATATTTATTACTTTTTATTTAAAATGTATGTAAAAAAATATATAATGTATTCAAATTAAATATCTGATACATATTAAAAAATAAACTTTAAATATTTAATGGATCAAATAAGATTTATATATAATTTTGTCCTTATATCTAATTCATGTCGATTTCTTAAAATGAGTTGTTCCATACCAATATAGTTTCACATCACTCAAAAGTCAACGCTAAAAACGGTTTATATATTGTTCCTCCTCCAATCCATCACACTTTGTTGGAGATCCAACATCGACTAGAAATGAGAATATTTCATTGTATATGAGTGAGTGCAAATCTCATCCCATAAGTCGGTTTTATGAGGTTGAGTTAGGCTTAACATCCACTTTGTAATATGGTATGAGAGTAATTTAAAGTGTATTCTAACAAGTGTTTGTTGAACCTATCATGTCACCCACTATCGGATCGTTATAAGACTACTCATAATATGTTTCCACGCCAATCTCCGAAATTGAATTTTAATAGAAAATATATTTCAACATCATAACATAATTCCGTTTTCTATATTTTATCAGTACTAACCGCCGACACCAATAATTTCACTTTAAAATCATATCACAAACTTATTTTTATATCTTCATTTTAAATTACTAAAATATTATTAATGATTGGATATTTTATTTTAGAATTTTATATAATTACAATTGTTCTGTTATATTCATAACGGAAGTCCCAACTCTATATTAGATAATTTGTTGTGATTTTGTAGTGATTACTTGTCTATATTTCAGTAATTAAGCATGTAAACATATTGATATTTTGAACTATTATTGGGAACATGGGTTGATTCTTTAAAAGAATGTAAAAAAAGGTTTAGATTTAAGAATGAATGGAAGATGTGAAATCCAGAAGGCTTTCCTTATCTTAACCAACACTTCCAACAGTGAGATGGCCAAGAAAAAAGACAAGATTGACAGCACACATTATTATTACATTAATGAAAAAAAATCACCTGCAACCTTTTTATATTGCAAGTTCTGGACCCATCTCAATTCTCAAGGTGTTTTCTCCAATTATCAAGGACCCATTTAGTTTAACTTTATGCAATTGCAATCAACACTAACTAATTAAGCAATTCCATAGCTCCAACTAAGAAGAAGTGCAACCATGAGATCTTTCACTATATGCATAGGAACATAAATTTGTTATTATATTGAAATTATTTTTTAGTTAGACTTTCTATATCTTAATATGAGATTAGATTTTGAAATACAGATAAATCATATTCATAAAGAAATGCTAATATATTTTTTGGTTGCCAAAAGTATCCATGATTGTTAAAAAGAGTCACCTTTTTATTTGGCACCTTGCAATTTGGTTAGATGGTGACCACCACTTCATACTTTTACCTCTTGATGCACTATTTTTGTTTCATGTTTTTGTTGTCTCTTTTTAGTTTCACTGCCATCATTTTCATTTTATTTATTTTCCTATTTTTAAGTAGTGTACTGGCCGAGTCAATACAAAAGGTGGAAGTCTCGCTATTTGGTTAGAATTGATCAACACAACCAAGTTTATTATGTCTTACAGAAGATTAACCAAGTCAAATCGTGATTAAATATTAGGTAATACACTCTTAATCATGATCCAAAATTCTAATCCGACTCAATAATAAATGATCAATGATGATTATATAAATAGTCACAGATTTTGAAAATAAAGTACATCATCATACCACATTAATTACACCAAAGATCAAATACCAAGATCTTACTTCAGTGTCGGGATGCGAGGACAAGAAATCGGGTGATGGAAAAGTTAGGAGATTATTTCGAAAAGAGAAAAAAAAAACACCGATTGAAAAAAAATATAATCATTCTCTTAGTTTAACCTATTTACAACAAATTTTCTTTAATATTTGTATATGAATATTTGAAAAAGAAAGAGTATGAAAACATTGTAAGTCAAAAATAAATTATAACTTAAAAACATACGTCTCTTTATATTACGTGCAATGAAAACTAAAAAAAATGGTGTTTTATTGGAATGCCCATTATACTCAACTGAAATTTTAAGAAAAAGTGCTATTAGTATACTTGGCAATAAATTAATTATTTTTAATTTTATAAATGTTAATATTTAAGGATGTAGTCAAATAGTAATCTAATCTTTATTGTAATAGCCGGTAGATAATTATATCTTATAAGAAAATAATTAAGAATGATTCTCAAATCTATATGCCTAAAAAAAAATTATTTTAAAAGAACACAGCCTTTAATTGGTCAAAGAATAATTAATTGATTCTTGAAAAATACCTTAAGATGACATACATTCACACAAAAATCTTTGTCCACTTAACACTTCTCTGCATATGCATTTTTATTTAACAGAATTAATTAATCATTTAAACCTTGTCCAAAATGATAAAGCATCATTTCAAAACACAAAACTTACACCTTTCTCGTGTTGGAGCGTCATTGATTGCTGGAGAAACATGCTACCTAACTTTAGAAACAACGATAATATACCAAAATTCAAATTTCGAAAGAACCATCGTTTTAATTAACACTATCAAAATCAAAATTTAAAATTCTTAAAAAATAATAAACAATTGGTGATTCCAACAAAAACGATTGAGGTAAATAATTAAATCCTCATGAAAAGAATTTAAAAAAAGAGAAAAAAAAGGTGGAATTAATTTGGTTCACCTGATTCCGCTGCCAATCACATTCACATTCACATGCAAATGCAAATGCAATTTATATTTATTATTGGCCCCGCTATTTTGCCGGCCCCGGTCCGGTTCACCTTATACGCCGTCGTATTGGGTGTGCGACTACTGTCACCTCTGTTCCTTCGTCGGTTACTAAAATACTAATTCTCTCTCTCTCTCTCTCTCCCTTCGTCTTCTTCACACTGAGTTGACTGAGTCTTCGTAACTCGCTCACTACTCTCTCAGCTACTCATCGCATTCTCTGCATTTTTGCTCCGATCACTCTCTCTCTTCTTCTCTCTTCATTTGGTAATCTTTCTCTCTCTCTCTCGACTGTCTACTGTAATTGAAGTGATCCGCGCGCGCATTTGCGATTACTGTCTCGTTTGTTTTTCTGTATTCGAATTGAATGCTATGGTGTTAGGGTTTAGGATTCAAATGCGAGTGTTTGTGAATGGAGATTCGGGGAGTGTAGTGCGGAATATACCGAGATCTTGCTGTTTTGTTTTGTATTTTCTTTTTTCTTGGAGATTTTTTTGGGGATTTGGCTGTGCGCCGTCAATTTTGCATTGAATCTGTTGGTTTATGGCTTTTGTCTGCGTTGTATTATGATTTTGGTAATGTTTTGATCTGTGTTGTATGCAGTGTTTATCTGTCTTGACGCTCGCGAATCACGTCTAGTGCTTCGAATTGTGCTTTATTTTTTTGTGTGGAGAGTGTTGCGTGTGGTGATTTGCTTGGTATCTGGCTGTTGTGCTTGAAGTGAAGTTCAATTCTAAAATTGGAATTGGCATTTGATAGAATGGATTTCTTTAGAAATTCGATTATTTGCCTTTTTATCGGATAAATGAGATTGAGAACGAGAAGAATAACAGTGTTGAAATACCAAAGTTTGGGGATGGATGGAAAACTAGGCGCGAATCAGAAATTGAGAATGAGAAAGAGTCACTTTAATTCAATGGACTAATAGATTTAGTATTTTCTTTTGGGGTGTGGGGAGGTAGCGTTATGGAAGTGCATCATATTTTCATGACTATGCCTTTATCGTTAACTTCAGATCTTGACTTGTGAGTTTGTTTTTGGGTGTTAAATTCATTCTTTACATTGAACTCGTTTTAAGAAAATAAATGGTGTTTTGAGTACCTCTCCTCTTATTGTTGAGTTTAATTTGATTTCTTTCTTTTGATCTCAGACTAAAGCTGACAGGGATGTCAGAGAAAGCTCTTAGAGATCTCAATACAATTCTTGGAACTGAAAGGAAGAATGAGGACTCCGGTAAGACATGTTTAACCAAGCCTTCTGTAGACAGTGCTGATGAAAATATTGAAGAACGGCAAAAGAAAAAGACTTCTTCCTCCTTGGTTTCTCCAGCTGTTAATGGAAATCAGACTGTGACTGTTAATTCTGGTGCGGAGGTTGTAAATACAGAAGTAGAATACATTGAATCTGAGAACTTGAATGATGTAGAAGATATTGATACTTGTCTCAAGGTATTTTTTTATCCACTTATTGAGTCAAGGAATTAGCATGGTTTTGAATATTGATAACCATTGAAACTGGTGTAGCTTAAATGCTTAAATAATGTGGGTGTTTCATTTTTCTTTTTAGCAATTTACCTTTGATTATTAGACTCATCTAAGAAATGCAACACTTGTATCGTGTGAAAATAGTTATTTGGTTTTGTTACAGACCCTCTTAGCTGGACTTGACTCAAAGGATTGGGTCCTGGTTTGTGATACACTAAATAACGTACGGCGGTTATCTTTATTTCATAAGGAAGCAATGCTTGATATGCTGTAAGTAACAAACTCTTTTTTTTCTCTTATTAAAATATGGTTTTTAAATTAAAATATCATTGATTATTCTTTTATGCATTTTAGTTGGATTTATTAAATTATTCATATTCTATCTGGTAAACAGGGGAGATGTGATCTCATCTATTGCAAAGTCCCTGAAAAATCCTAGAAGTGCTGTTTGTAAAACTGCGATTATGACATCTGCTGACGTTTTCAGCGCATATAATGATCTTATAATAGATTCACTGGATCCTCTGGTAAGTCAGCTAATAAATTTTCTCATTTAAGCAAAATGGAATTTCAATATACACTTGATAGTGTTATTTCAAATTAACATGTTCTATTGAAACATATATGGTGAATGCAGCTAGTACAACTTCTTCTCAAGGCTTCACAGGACAAACGCTTTGTATGTGAGGCAGCTGAAAAAGCCTTGATATCAATGACTACATGGATTTCCCCTATTTCTCTATTGCCAAAATTGCAACCATATCTTAAGAACAAGAATCCTCGTATCCGTGCAAAGGCATCTATTTGCTTTTCTCGAAGTGTCCCACTGCTGGTATGAGAAACATTTATGATTTTAGACGTGCTCTTATCAATGACTTTTGTCACAAAGTGATTTTATCTTCAAAAAATAAAACTTAAAACGTTAGGTAATGATGCAGGAAAAGAACATTCCTCACGAATGACTTTGAAGTTCCAAATGTCTGCCTTGATTATGGATATATTGTAGAATTCTTAAATTTGTTCAGCTTGTCCAAAATTATCCAACAAACCTTCCCATGTTTATGATTTTAGAATGGTTTGTCATGATCTTGCCAATAAATAATATTTTTTTGTTTATATATGGCCAAACATGGCCTCACCAAATAGTAGGATATTTTTTTTTGCCGATGAGGAGCACTTATCTTGATTGACAGTGTACGTAATGCCATAAAAGGTTTTCTCTGATTATTAAGTAAATTTATTGTGTTTCTTGCTTGGTTCTAATCTGTTTGACCTACTAAATTGTTTGTAAAGAAAATATATATTCGTTCGTCTGTTTCTCTCTTTGTATTGTTCTTTTCAAAATTATTTTCAGGCTCTTTGGTTAGATAGTTATATATGTATATGAAGCTCAATTATATTTCATTGCTATTTTTATAAAATTTACGTTATCAATAGATACTGGACAAAGGGGGGTGGGTGGGGGGTTCTATAAAAGATTCAAATGACTGTTAGGTATTTAAGTATATTATCTAATTGGAATTTGGAAGGATTTTAGTGAACTAGAAAGGGTATATATATGACCAGCCTATTTTTGCAATTTGGATTCGGAGCATTACTTAACAGTTGCTGTTTTATATCCTTGAACTTTTATTTAAAAGGGTGCAGAAGGCATAAAGACATATGGGATTGACAAATTGATCCAAGTAGCTGCATCGCAGTTGAGTGACCAGCTCCCTGAGTCCAGGGAAGCAGCTCGAGCTCTACTTCTTGAGCTTCAAAATGTGTATGAGAAATTTAATGATCTCATGGTATCCTCTGTCAACGAGCATACTGTCACGGAGCACACTATCAACGAGCAGACTATCAATGATCACACTGTCAATGAGCACGCAATGAATGATCACACTGCCAACGATCATAGTGTGAATGAGCATCCAGAGATGAGTTCTTGGGAAAGCTTCTGTCAGTCAAAACTTTCACCTCTAAGTGCGCAAGCTGTACTTCGTGTGACCAGTATCGCTCGGGAGGGTCTTGTTTCATGACACGCGCATCAAATTCAGTTAGAGGACTTCTTGGTTTCCTGGTTTGCCTATCATTTCCTTCTGTAAATACAGTGCTACAATTGATATGATTGAGTTGTGGTCGAAGCACGTATTGAGCCCAAGATTTATAATGTATTATTTTCGTCCTAGCGGTGGTTACCTATATTACCTTTGATTATTAATATTTGATAGATATATAAATTTCCTTAATTGTTTTTTGGCTATCCTACAATGCTGGTCTTTTGAAAGCTTTAATTTTCATCACCTCATTGATTTTCTAAGTAGGCTTTCCTAAATGTACTTCTAGATTCCAAAATGTTCCTTCCAAAATGAATAGGAAAAAATCCAAGAAATTATGAGATGTAAGAATAAATGCCCTTTCTTCAATTGTCCAACAATTAAAAAAACATAATAAAATAAAAAGGCTTCATAATAGGTTTTGCATATCTGTTAATTGACCCATCACCATTTTATGCATTCATCTCCATTTCTGTTTGAGGTGAAATTGGTATTTAAGTTTAGATATCAACCGTCAAAAGTTGTTGATTGAAGGCTTATGGCAATTTCGGGGATGTACTTGTGGATTTTGTTACTCGGTGCCAGAAATTGGGAATGAGCCGACAAAGCAAAGGCGAAATATTTACATGTTAGACACACATACAGGAGAAACAAATTAACAATAACCATCTAACCGACCAATCAAATGAGAGTTTTGGTGTCCCTTTTAAAGAAATGATATTGAATGAAATTAATTTCATAAAATTGATTTTGTGAGAGTTTGGAATTATATTACATTAAATTTGATTCGTGTTTTAAGTGAAGCAAATGATTGTAGTTTTTGCATCTTTTATCACTTTAGACATGAATTTCAGGTTTAACATACATACAACAACATATTTTCAAACACTGGTTTTAAGTGAAGAGATTCAAGTTTCATTTTTTCTATCTTAAAAGCAAGTTTGATGTAAAACTCAACGTACATTGTTCAATCAAACACAAACGTTGTTTTTTATTACTTTTAGTCAAACATATGTTTGGTAGCAAAACCATTTTCATGTGACAATCATATTTACGAAAATTTCGTTTGATACGAATAAAATTAAATTCTATCGTGAAATTAAACACATACTAAAGATCCAATGATTATTTGAATTCTTGGATTAATCAAAATGACAAAAGTATAGAACAAAATATGTGAACATTTTGCCTACAAAATTTCAATGCAAGTGCTCTAACTCATGAACATGCCTTTAATTTCAATGTAATCATATTCAATGCAAGAAGTGTCCAAACTAAAGTTCAATATAAAAAAAAAATTAAAAATTTGAAGGAAATTTAAAAAACGTAAAAAGAATTTGGAAATGTGTAGATTATGGATTTAATAGTAATTAAAAGATGTAAAGTATAAAAGGGAAAGGATAGTTTGGTTGGTTGACCCACTGAATTCACTCTGCTTGTCTTGAAGGGGTTTTATTTGTGGGAAAGAAAAGAGTGTGAAGAGGGTCGAAGCAAAGCAAGGTGGCTTCTGCGTTGAGTTCAACGAAATCCATTTTACATCGACCAATCAATCGATCAAGGAATCTCAGTGGAATCCACTGTCAATGAAGCGGAAGAAGTGGTCGGAAGTGGAGGAGCAAACCCTACTGTCCAAATACTCAGACCTCCTCCGTTCGGGGACCTTGGCCAAGCTCAAAACGCGCGAGAAGAAATTCAAGCCCGTGGCGGAGCACGTCAACGCCGTCCACCACCACCGTGACCCCTCCTCCTTCCCCTTCAAGTGGTCCTGGCGCGACGTCTCCATCAAGGTCCAGAACATGCGCCACCAGTACCTCGGCGTCAAGCAGAAGATTCGCCTCGCGCCTCACCACTTCAATTGGAAGGACGGGAACAATCACTGGGAGAATTTTCTCAAGTATAAAGAAGTCTTCGGCGACGTGCAGTTGTTGGAATCGCCTAAACCCCTCACCACCGCTAAATTAGGGTTTGAGGTCGATTCCGATGATGATGATGATGAGGAGGAGGAGGAGGACTGTGGTGATGAAGACGAGGATGTTTTGAAGGTGAGGAAGTTGGGCTCCGTTGTGGAGCTGAGGGAGGCGGTGGTGAAGCGCGAGGAGAGGCGGCGGGAGCGGGAGTTCCGGCGGGAGAAGGTGGAGGCGGAACGGGAGAGGAAGCGGCGCGAGGTGGAATTTCGGCGGGAGCGGCGGCGGGAGTGTTTGGAGGAACGGGAGATGGAGTTGGAGGAGCGGCAGTTGAGGTGGGCGAGGGGGGAGCTGGAGAAGAGGATGAGGTTAGAGCGGGAGCTGGATGCGGAGCGGCGGTGGCGGAAGCGCGTGGAGGAGAAGATGGAGGAGGAGGAGATGGAGTGGAGGCAGAGGATGGTGGCAATGCAGGTTGAGCATGAGAAGCAGATGATGCAGATGCATGTTGAGGCGTGCCAGAATCAAATGCAGGTTCTTGGGATCATGGCAAGGCTCCTTTGCCAGTTTTTTGGGTCTGGAACTGATGGATTGAGTAATGGATTAGGGGCATTGCCTCCTCAGGTTTTGCATCATGGAGGTGGATTAGGTGATGTAAAACCCGATGTTAATTCGCCTTCTGAATTTATATAGTTCAAGTGATTTTTTACAAATTGAAAGCAATTCAATTACATTACATGTCCTTTACAATTGTATCATATTAAGTAGGGGAAACAGTTGAGCATGTTTGACGTGCTTCTAAGGTTTAAGAATACTGTTGGAATGGTTCTTTTGCTTGTAGAGAAGATGTGAAGAGTAAATCTTTTATTGCATGTAATTTGAAAAGAAAAGTAATTGTTTTAAAGTTCAATGATTTATTTAACAGTTTCAGCTGATGAATGTGTTCGTTATGGCAAAGTATGGATATCTGCTTTTGAATTACACTAAAATGCTAATTTTCGACAGTCCACTGGTTGCATTACGATCATATTTTGGGTAGGGTCTTTAGGGTCATCAAATCCATATAAAATCAATGATTCTTTTTCTTATTTTTAGTTAGATATTTGCATTCACAGTGTGTAGTTTTGTGAGTATATTGTCATGATAGATTTGATCCTTCCTCATCAGTAGTGGCCACAAATTTTAGGTTCTATTAAATTGTTGAATCGGTTAGGAATGGAGTGTTTATTTCTTATGTTTGTACTAAACTGTTTTCCATTATAAATTTGTTGAAACATTTTGGCGAGTGTTCTCACTATTTTACTAGAAGTTTACTATGCTGCCCTACTACAAGATTAACGGATACTTGTTTGCACAAAACTATTGCAACATTCACTTCGATGCACAATGTTATATATTGACTGATATCAAATTGTAGTTAGTGCTTAAGGATTAGTTTTGCATCATTTTTCCTGTTGATTATCATCAATCTTAGTTGTCTCTATTCTTTGTTTTTTTATTTATTTCTCTATTAGTTGTTTATCTTTGTCTAACTATTGTTTCTAAATATATGCCGTTTCCCCCCCTTTTTTCCCCCGTAGTTATGAAATCTTCTCTGTTCCTCTATGCTGTAATCTGAAGTTGTTGGTGTGTTTCTTTGTGTGATCCTCTTACACATTTTCGATTCGAGCTTAATTAACGTTTGATCTGATCTAAATTTTATTTTCTTACATGTTTGTTTTATAATCGTGTATTTTTTCTGAACATTACTAACTATCAACCAAATGGCTAAAGGGTTTAGGGCAATAAACAATAGAACATCTGCTACAGAAAAAGTATGACTCGGATGATGTAAGAGATGGATTTGTACTACGTGTATAAATATTCTACATTTTCAAAAATCTGTCTTTTTATTGTTGTTGAGTTCTTGTACTGAATGCTTTGGGTAAATATTAAAGTGTTATACAAGCACTCAAAAGTAGGTCATTTGCATACTTTTATTTCTACAATATTTCACAATTAAGGTAATTAAATATTTTACGGTGTACAGACCTATTTAATTCATCTACTGTGGAGTTGTAAGTTCTGATTTAATTTGCAAGCGGTTTCCAAGAGAAGTATCCATTATAGAAGGAAGAAACAATGCAATTGTCAGATTAAAATAAGAATTCTATTATACATAGTATACAATAAGAAGGAAAATATGCAAAAAAGATTAATAAAATATATTACATTAGAATTGAACGTTGAGCCTGATTTTTCAAATCTTGAATTTTTGTACATACCCTTTGTTTGTTTGCACAGTGAAAGTTTGATTTCAGAAAGTGAAAAGTACAAGTCTTAAGTTTGTTTAAATATTTATAGTAATTTTCTTTATTACTATTGTGATCACACACACACATACGATTTGGCAAAATCGTTTCTTCATGTTTTTACATGATATTGTATCGCTTCCAACCACCATTCCTTCAATTATGGCAGTAAAATGACTGCCCCCACAAGAACCATAAATCCTTCAAACATCAAAGTGTTTGCTGTTTCTCTACAGTGCTGGAAGTGGCAGAAAATAGGATAGCTACATAAAAAAAAAAGTAGTTAATTGAGATGTGGATGGATTAGAAGTAGGTGACATGAGTCCTCCTATTTAGTCCTTTTAACCACTTCACAGATGCCAGGAATGTTGGCAATAAGGTCAAACCATGGTAGAACCTAGACATGCTTAATCTCACCATCACACACAGATATGCTTTGCCTCTTTTTACTTCATATCCACACTTTTACATTTTTTTATACTTCATTTCGACTAACATTTTGGAATTACCCTAAAACATCTCCTAAACAAGAACAGATAAATCAAAAACACTCTTATTTATAATAATTATAAAATTTGGCTAAAAAAATAAAAGTTCCATAGTTTTAACAATGCTATCATAATTTTCACTATGTTAAATGGAAACTATAGATTCATAACTTAAAAATAGTTTATATGTAAGTTTAAATTACTTAAAAAGAAATTTAACATAGAATAATTATATAAACTGACTGAAAACTGTTTTATTTTATTAAAAATATTTACAGAAAATGTTATGTAACACAATTGTGAGAATTTTGTTGTTCTTAATTTTTGGCGTGTTAGAAGTGAATGCTTGATCCAACTAATAATTAATAAGTTGGAAATTTGGTGGTAGAAATGAGGCTCTCAAAATTGAATGACTCTTCACCACAAAGCAGAAAAGCGATTTTGATATCTAATCTGAATCTACTTTTAACAAAGTAAGACCGTTAGACGTTGAACTGCGACTAACCTACCAGTCCATTATTCACCAACATAATATATATTAATCATTAACGCATTCAAGACAAAATACCACTACACATTTATTTCCTTTCTTTTCATCTTATGTTTAGCATCAAAACTAGAGTTCAATAACACATATATTAGTATTTAGGATAGTGTTGTATGTGAAACCAGATGTCTTGAACTGATTAGATACCATGATTTAGTGAGTGAGTTTAATTATTGTGTTCCCTCTATAATCTCTATTTAAGAGATATTTGTGTTTGTAATAAAATTGTAACAAATAGAATGAAAACCTAATTAGTTGCCCATTGACGATCAAACCACTTTAAATCTTGTGTTGTTTACCTTTTGCAGTTGATTCGTGACTATGTGATTCGCTTGCATTTTTTCCATAAAAAATTTCTCCAAATTTTTTTTATCTCCATTTACTCTCTTTAGAAAGATTTGACGTCAATTAACTATAAACATACTATATATAAAAGAGTATCACATCATCTTTAACTCTAAAACTCTAAAAAAAAGTATAAAATAATAACATGTGGTTATTTTTTCTTATATATTATTCAACTTTTTTTTATTTTTAATTAATGTAAAATTAAACTCATTTTGAGCTATTATAAAAATAGCTCTATCTAAATTCATCAATATTTTGGCCACAAATAATCAAGAGTGAAACCAATATGGGACCTCTATAAATGGTAACACAATTCAAAGCCATTACACTATTTTATAAATTGGTTAAATTGTCTCTATTTTTTTTACGGTTTTTATATGTTTTTTTTTCTATTTTTCGGACATATACTAATTCAAATTATTCATTTTCTAGTATAAACCGAAACCTATATGGTTTAAATATAATGTCTCTTTTAAAATTCTTTGCAATACGCGAATTAGCTATTATTAAATGGTAACTTTTGTATTTAAACATTTAATTATTTTTATTGATATATATTATATTGGTTTATATGTTCTTGTAAAACATACATATAAAATTAATTTAAAAATTAAACATGAAAAACCGATAATGTCACATGTTTTTTTATCCCGCCACCCCAGTCCATAGATTTCAAAATTAATAGCATGCTAGTATTTCATATCAACATTATCAAAATTAATATTAAAATAATGTAATAAATAGTATTAATGCGAGAAGTTTAATTCTTGCCAAGTGCAATTAGGTTAATTAAATTTAATTATATCAAATCAATGATTATTGTAAAGTTGAAATCTTAACTGATGCTTGCTAATTAAATTTTCCTTTACCTCTCACAGATAAGTCTATATTTATAATAATTATAGCACTTGATTACTTAATGAAATTGTAACTAAGTTTTTGATTTAGAAGGGTGTGATGGGTTAGGCAGCAAGGCATATATAATCAATCTAGAGAAATCTGAAAAGCTACTTCTTCTGTCACTATAAAAATGGTTTCCATTCAAATATTTTCGTTCAATGTGCATAAGCCGCAGCAATGAAAAAGAAAGTAATTATTCTTAAATAATTAATTGTTATTTTTTTTACGATAGTCGTTTAAGAAGTTGACTTTAAATTTAACTAAAATAAAATATTCTTATTTTTAATTGTGATCTCAACCTATACCGTTTTAGGGTTCACTTTCTGTTTGATATACCAAATTATTTATAAATGTGTGTATCTAAATCACAGTGTTTATCTTATAAGATATGATATTAGATAATAATAATAATAAAAGTATTATGACATAAAGAAGGAAGTGCAGATGAGACTTGTTGTTGAGTTAGCTTGTTATATATACCGAGTTAGGTATAAGTCCATGATTGATGATTGAAGCATAATGAAGGTGTTTGTTCTTATATATATTTTGGTTAGAACTAAAGAAGTTGTTTCCGTGTCTACGAAGGTGTTCATATGAGTCACGTTGTCTGGTTGGAGACATCAACTTCTTCATCACTTTCTCTGCTATCATCCATCATATCCCTCTCATTAATACATATAACTCTGCTCCTCATCTCCCTCACTTTTTATTCTAAGATAAATTACATTTTTAGTCTCTTTTTACTACAAAATATGAGACACAAGTATATATGAAGTGAATACATAAATTACAGTCAAACTATTCCAATTAATCAGTGGAGTTTGAATTTTAAATGTTATTAGCCTTATCTTTATTATTAGTTAAAATGATATTGGTTCATCCAAGCATTCCAGTTAAATCAGTCAAAATACCGACTATGAATTAAGTGAGAAATAAGGATTTTTATTGCTGACTAGGCAGGCCACGTTGGCTTGACTAGTCAAAGACAAAGCACGATTAAGACTAGAGGAGACACGAAGAGATTCGAGGAAAACATTTAAGGACGTGGAGCTTGGGTGGAGAACGTGGGGTAAACGAAGTGGCGTAGAAAGAAAGGATAAAAGGAAGGGGAAGAGAAGGAGAAAGGGAGGGCTTTCTGGAGAGAAGAGAGTGAAAAAGAGGACAGAAAAAGGAGACAAGTAAGTAGGTGTTTGGCGAGTTTGAAATTCCGAACTTGGTCAGAACATTTTGGCACCCACCATGGTTTGGTAAAACCGATCCTGCCAGCTATGAGGTACTGACTGCAAAGTGATACGGTAACAAAAGATGGAGAACATCCACCAGCATGCCAGGGGCGAAGGCGAAACGCCCACCCTCCAACAAATCATAGAAACAATGTTGGCATTACAACATGACTATGAAGAAGTCAAGAGATAGACACAAGAATTTCGAGAAGAGGTGGGTCGGGCAAACGTTTAGCTCAATGAGGATTTCTTTTTCGAAGATGGTTAGGGGCAAATGCAGGTATAATTTAATGAAAACGATGCCATAGAAAAAACAAAATGACCTTGAGGAGTCACAATAGTCGTCCCTACAAACTTGTTCGTCGGGCTCGAAAGCAACGACCTTGACGAATCTTTTGTGAACTCTACTCAAGCTATGCGACTCACGAAGGTTCCTAATCATCTCGCGAGAAGTGTAAATAGAAGTCTCCCTAAGCAAATCCTTTTTTTCCCAATAAAGAGCTGAGTAATCCATAGTCTAAAAGAGCAAAAGAACAAACTAGGAAAAGCCAGAAACAGGCGATACAAATGGTATGAACACTAGCAAAACCAGAGGGTGTAGGGCAACGAAAAAGACAACTAAACACTAAAGCCACCACCACATAAAGCTAAAGTAAGTATCAATAGTTACGGAGACGTACCTAAAATGGCAATCACAAGGGAAACCACGTTGGAACAGAGAGTGAACGAAAACTATGGTTTGGAGCGAATGGAGGAAAATGTGAAGTAAGTTAGCAGTGGAAATGTGGAATGTTAAAGAATCCCCTTGGCAGAATTCGAAACGAACGAATCAAGCCATAAAAAAAATGACACGTAACCCATACTGAATAGTATCCAGTGGTCAAAGTCAGGATAAAAGTCTTGTCATAAGAGTCTTGTCCTCTCAAGGAAGCGAAAGCGCCAAGAAGGGAAGGCCAACCCCTGCGCGACACATGTAGCGTGGGGTTCAATGTTCTGAGGACTTAGGGTGTTGAACCCTATCAACACAAGCCGCGCGGAGATAACATGTGTATGTTAGGTATGTTAGCCTCTTCACCTAGCTATGCTCGGCTGGAGGCCGAGGGGTTGTGTCCCATCCGAGCAATCCAGTTAAATCGGTCAAAATACCGACCACGACCCAAGCAAGAAATAAGGATCCGTTTGCTGACTAGGCATGCCACGTTGACCTGACTAGTCAAAGGCAAAGCACGATTAAGACTGGAGGAGAACATTTGAGGACGTGGAGCCCAGGTGGAGAACATGGGGTAAATGAAGTGGCATAGAAAGAATGGATAAAAGGAAGGGGAAGAGAAGGAGAAAGGGAGGGCTTTTTGGAGAGAAAAGAGTGAGAAAGAGGACAAAAAAAAAGGAGACGAGTAAGTAGGTGTCTCACGAGTTCCGATTTTGACAAGAATACATATTATTATAAATTAATTAGTATTAGTCTTATATCAATTAGTATCTGATAACTGATTCTTATATATAATTTATATAATCAATATTATATATATGAGTGAAATTCTTACTAATATGGCATGTCACAAATTTTTTATGGTATTGAAGTGTTTTGTTGTGCACTTTTATTGTCTTATCCTAATACTAGCATTGTTCCATTCTTCCATGGCTTTGACCAATTCGATGAATCTAATCCTCATAATATATATTATGTACATCTAAATGAGAATCAATCAATCTCTTCTATTTCTGCTCTTCTTATCTCATGAAGTTCGTGTGAATAATATATAAGATTGAGTTTGTTGATGGTTCTTTACTGCAATCAACACCTAATCATACTCTGCATGTCGCATGGAAACATTCTAAAAATATGTTGATATGATGATTGATACACTTGATATAACCTTCAATAAGACAAAGTATATTGTTGTTGGATAAAGTTATTGATATTTGAAAAGACCTGAAATCAAGATATTCACAAAGGAATCTGTTGAGCATCTCAAAACTTTTGCAAGAAGTTGCTTTCGTCAAACAATGTGATGTCTCTATTATAGTATATATGCAAAATTAAGGGTGATATGGGATAAATTAGAATCCTGTAGACCAAATCCAATATGTAATTGTGTTAAACATTGTTCACGTGATGCTCTTGTAACTGTGAAACAAAAGAAAATATAAGACCAAGTTATGCAATTCTTGAGATGATTGAATGATCAATATAGTAATGTAAGGTCTAATATACTAATGATGAACCGACTTCCTTTAATTAATAAAGTTCTCTTACATACTCAACGAGAAAGAAAATTCAATGGAACAATTAATACAAATATCTCAACTTGGTTAATGCTTTTTTTATTCAAGAAATCTTTGTAGTTATTGTTGAAAGAATGAATATACAGTTGAACATTGTTGGAAAAAAGATTATCTAAAAAATTTATCATCGAATAGAGGGAAAAGGGGTCAAACTTCTCACAGTAATGGTGAAGATTCACATGCTGATAGCAAAAAAGTATGCATTTATTGTGGAATCACAGTCCACACTGAGGTGGAAGGCTACAAGAAACATGGATATCCAGTAGGGCATCATTTGTACAAGGCACCCTATGTTAACATTAACAACACAATTATAAAAATAGCAACTAAAGATAGGATGCAAAAATTTCAGAATTGATATTAACTTCACAACAATCAAACTCTAATGAATTTAGTGCAACAAACACCCATTACATGATCTTCTTCCTCCACACAAAGTGCTCCGATTAATCAACTTGGTATTGTTCCTAAAACCAATTTTGTTGTAGGAAGTATTTTACTTGTTGTTTGCACTATAAACAATTATTCAACAAGAAAAAGAAAAAAATATTCAGAGTTATTCATGATATGTTTCTTATGGTAACTGAATTCATAAATCATAGTGAACAAATAATACGAGCTGTTGCATATATTGGTCAAGTCATGATTACCTTATCTTAGGCAAATAGGTTATCCGTAACTATTCAATATCCTTATGTCCTAATACTTGGCTTCTTGACTCGGGTGTTATTGAGCATATTGCATCTTATCTTGATTCATATAGTGAATATAAACAAATTTTACCCATCATTGTTAGTCTCCCCAATGGAAACTAATTCATTGTTAAATATTCTGGTATCATACACATTTCAGAATTTATTATTCTCACTTATGTGTTATATCTAACAAATTTAAAATTTAATTTGATCTCTATTTCCAAATTAACTAATTTCATGCATTATCCGTTGTTGTTCATGGCTAGTAAGTGTGTGATACAACACATCACCACCACCACCAAGAGGACGATTGATACAATTAATCTTGAAGATGATTTGTGCAAATTCAAGCTAACCTCTAGCATTCCCAATAATACATCTCTTGTTATATTCAATCCCTTCAATTATGTCAATTCTTGTAATAAAGTGTTCATTAATATACCACCGTGTAGACTAGGATATTTATCCAATGAAAGAATGTTAGCCACGTGAAGATTGAAAACATTGATAAAAAAAATCCATTAAAAACCAATCATTCTTAATAAAAAACGAAAATTGAAACTGAAAATAAAAAACAAAAATTTTAAAAAATGAAAAATAAATAAAGATTGAAAACCTTAAACAATAACAGGAAATAACTTTAGAACAACAACACTTTCATAGTTACAGATTGAGCAACACTATTTTAGACAGATCGAACAACTTTATAACAACCAAAGCATTCTTACACAAGTTATCGACAAATTCACAAAGAGCATTTGTAGGTTTACGAAACTATGTAAGGTAAAAACAAAAGATGAAAGAAGAGAAAAAGAGAGTAAAAAAATGTTTTAACAAATTTATTTCAATTTAAATTAAGTTCAGTTTTCAGTTTTAAAAGTTTATTAGAATACAATTCAATTTTTAAATGTTATATTTGAAAACAATTTTGTTTTTTTTTTAAAAAAAATCAATAACTTCGTAAAGGTTCAATGCACTCTAGATACAGTTGAATTCAATTAATTCAGACTTTTTTGCCCATTCCTAGATATAGATAAACTTGTGGAAATATCTTTTAGAGTTGCTTGAGATTTTGGAGGTGTTATCCAAACCAAAACATCGAAGAAGGACATGCAGACAGTGGTCTTGAACGGTTGATTCCTGTTATCTATGTCTTTTTCCAAAATTTGGCATATCATTCGTTACTTTCTCCAAATAAAAGCAATATAGACACCACAAGTTCTTCGAATTAGTACGAAAATTGTGAATTGGACCCAATAACAACCATATTATAGATTCATGACAACGACATTTACTTAACGGTAAGCAATGGAATGCTAAGAACACCAAGGCCAAATGCCCTTAACCTATCATCTCACCCAAAAAAAAAAATTCAAACAAAACAACACATTTCACACACAGTTATCACCATTCACCACCATCACCACCAACAACACAGCAAAACCACCAGTCCAAGTCAATGTATATCCTTCATCCTCTCTCCTTTACAAATACATATCCATCTACCCTCTCTTCTGCCATTTGTCAGACCTTCCATTCCCTTTTTTCTCTCTCTCATCACAACCTACAAAACGAAAACAACTATGAGAAAACCTTGTTGTGACAAAGAAAACATCAATAAAGGAGCATGGTCTAAGCAAGAAGACCAAAAGCTCATTGACTACATCAGAGTTCATGGTGAGGGTTGTTGGCGTTCCATTCCCAAAGCTGCTGGTTAGTGTTATTTTCCTTCCCACACAATTAAGTGGCTTCAAACTTCTACTCATGAGGGTTTATCATTGGAGAGAGTTGAAATCTCAAGAGGGTTTTGAGACTCTTGAATGATTCTAAGCTCTAAAGAAGAAAGAGTTTCATTAAATGGAAATTCATTCAACTATTATGATTAAGAAAATATTTCTTATATACAGAAGAATTTCTTAGAGTACCATTTTTGTAACCATTTGTAGGGTTGCATCGTTGTGGCAAAAGCTGCAGGCTGAGATGGTTAAACTACTTACGACCAGATATCAAACGTGGAATCTTTGCTGAAGATGAAGAAGACCTTATCATCAAACTCCATGCCCTCCTTGGTAACAGGTAACTTCAATAGCCACATATATATATACTACTTACTATATCAGTTAAGAAATTTGAATTAGAACTTTTTCATTAACAATCAGAATCCATAATTTATTAATACTTTCTTATCGTTATTTATAATGAAATTAATTTCAGTGGTTGATTTCTTAACTATCATATGACATTTTTAGAAATTTTTGGCAAATAATTCACTTTATAATTGGATGCATATGTTTGTAAATAGGTGGTCACTCATTGCTGGAAGATTGCCTGGAAGGACAGACAATGAGGTGAAGAACTATTGGAATTCTCACATCCGTAGAAAACTAATAAAGATGGGAATTGATCCAAATAACCATAAGCCACACCAAAGCTTTTCTTTTCCTCATTCTTCTTCTGCAGAGGGTGCATCAAATACCGAGTCCATGAACAAAGACCACAGAATCCCTATCTTCCCAGTTGCTGCTACCCATCATAGGATTTCCTTCAGAGAAGAAGAATCAGCAATTATTTCGTCACCTACTTTGAATCTTGACCTAACAATTGCTTTACCTTCGTCTATGATTGGTGCTTTGGAAGAGAAGGCAATACAAAATTCCAAGTCCACCAAGACACTGGACATGGAAATAGATCTCAACTGTTAGCACATGTTGGCAAGTTATTACCAGTAGTAGTAGTGCATGCTTGTTACAGAATAATCTTGAAAACATATTCATTTTTTTAAAAGCACTTAAAAAGAAGCTTTGAGATTTTATTATCTCTTTAAAATAAGTCGAATTAAATACACCAAAAGGACTACAATACTAGACAGGGAAATTCGAGGGAAGATCTTGGAGGATTTAACATAAGTTTTACATTTCATGTAATGGAAAAAGTGTCCTTTGTATATGACCTAAACTAGGTTCGTGTGCATGTTCCTGCAACATAGTCCTTGATTATAAATAGTTCGGGATATTGTTCATATATGGCCAAAAGCAAAGAAACAATGAACAATCAAGTTATCTCAATGAATGCAAGATATCCATTAAGATCAGAGTTAAGTAGTCGGTAGAATTTCCATTCAGTTTTCCATGTGAATGCTATCTCAAGAGTGGTGGTTGCAGCTACCAGAAGACTAATGCAAAAGATATTCTACAAATGGAGCTAGCTTCTAGCTATGATTTCTTTCGGAGTGTAACATTTGAAAAAAAAGAAGAGTAACAAACTCAAGTTAATTCGAAGTGAAAATATTTTAACTTTTCTCTTTTGATCTTCTTTTAACCAAAAGATGTACATATGTAATCAATATAGTTTTCTAATAAATAAATTAATGATTTTTTAAATACACGAGTTTTGAATCTTAACAACATAAAAAACTCAAGGCGTTAATCGATAATAAGTATTAACTTTTCACAAATTCTTTTTTTACTGAAACATGTTTATGGAAAATGAAAAGTATATATGAGTAAGATATACTATTATAGTAAGTCCTCATGATGTCAAACTAAGATGAAGACCTAACCTTCTATAATCCATAACTTTTGCTAAATCTACTTGTTCTTCCGTAAAGACAATTCCATTTCTATGAGACCAAGTAGTCCAACAACCACCACTATCAGGAAGAACATCCAAAACTTCTCAAAGTAATTCATCGTGCTTAAAGTTAGTTAGTGTACGTATTTTCTTGGTTTTTTGTTTTTTGTCCATTAGGCAGGAGTTAAAAGTGCAAGCACAAGGCGTAATCATGCATGCGACTTGAACATCTTCTTTTGATGAGGCAAAGACCTTTTTGGTGCATTAACATTTCTAAAGTTAGTTCTGCATTCGATATAAACACAAGTAAAGAATCTAATTATTAATCTATATTTGTAGCAACAATCAACCACAAGAAGAGTGTGGTTAAAAATGAACATTCGGTTCTGGTTTTGGAAGATCCTGCAATGGCATCTCTAGTTTAGAGCATTCTGGTTTTGGTGTATAGACATGCTACTGTGTGGATGGAAGCATCTTCATGGAAGCCTAAGCACGATTTATGGAAGGAGGGTCTTTTCTATTATACACCTTATATTATGCTATTTATATATGCCAGTAGCTTTTAACTTCGGTGTAAATAGTATTAATTTAAATAGTGTAATTTTATAGGTTAATTATTAAAATAAATAAAATTTTAAATTTTTTTAAAATACAAGTGATGTTAATTTTTTGTGAAGAACTCATTAAATGTATTTGAAGTGAAGTGATATCAAAATATATCATTTTAGTATAATTAGATTTTAATTAAAATTGTGTCACATAATTACATTGTAATATGTCAAGATCACACTAACTTATCTATTCCGTTAACTTTTTAAAATTTTATTTAATTTGGTAATTAATCTATAAAATTAACCAGTTTATTAAAGAAACATAATTTGTAAGTTTGTATGTATTCTGATTACCTCACTCATAAAAAATCAACTATGACAATTATTACCGTTGCTTATATTTTATAGAGATTTATTTAAGCTGTTTATGTTTTGAGTGTTAGGCTTTGTTTTTAAAAAAATAATAAAAATGAACAAGTTGTTTTGGGGAAGCACGCTTTAAAATGAAGAAATTAAATTAACAAAGACAAACTCTTGTTTATAATTTTTTATATTTAAAAAAGTTATTTTAGATACAATACTTCAATTTTTATAGAAGTTCTATATAGGATCAACTACTTTTTCTTTTTATCCTTCTATTTTGTTTTACTTTTTTATATGTTTAATTGTTTTTTAGAAATCATGCACTTCATATACGATTTTTTTTAAAACGTATACGTCTGCACTTCTGTTTTTTTAATAATTTTTTAGAAGTTAAGACCTCTTTTTTTTCAAAACGCATACTATATGTTTTTAAAAAAAATTATATCAACATATTCTTTTAAATTGTTTTTAATAATTTGATTAATATATTTTTCATATTCTTTGAATTTTTATGTCATCATATTTTCTTATTTTCAGATATTAATGTTAATTTATTAATCAAATAATTAAAATAAATTGAAATATTTTTTTTTACCTGAAATAAAATAAATAATTTTTTAATATAAAAGAAACAATATATATATATATATTTAAAATACGACTTTATTTCAGTATAGAAGTGGTTTTTACGGAGGAGAAATTACCCATGAATTTAATGTCCCTGCTTAAAACAAGTTTTAATGCTTTTCCTATTTGATATACATTATTTTCTTTAACAACACTCTTTGAATAAAATATTTGTTATTCTCCTCCCCTGTTACTCCAAATACTACAACTAGGAATGCGTTGGATATGTAGATAGGCTATAGAAAAACGTTCTGGAAAATTAAGGGATAAGGTTGATTAGTGTGTGCATTGGTGAAATTAAATTTAGTAATTGTTAAGAAGGAAGAAAAGAAAAGAAAAAAAGGAAAATGTATTTTGTTTACACCGTTGAAACAATAAGAAAGCCATAATAAAGAGAAATATATATAACCAAACACAAAAATGGAAGAAGTAGTGAATAATTACTAGTTTTGGATTGGTCATTAAATTAATGAATCATAGTAACAAATTCGTGTGAATTCGTATACTTTTCTTTGCCACTGTCTAACATTTCCCATTAATTTCATGTACCTAATAACAACATTGAGATGGAGACAACTATAACGACCATGCAACATACGATGAGTTGAATTGAATTAGTAAGCAACTTGAGATTGATTCAAGAACTAGGAAGAAACTTCATTAGTTTTTACTAAAACATTTTTTAATTGGGCCAAAACAAACTTTCTGAATTTGTCAGCGTTTTCAATAAAAACCTTGGTATATGAATCTTTATTTTCACATTCAAAATGATAATCGGAAAAACAAATTATTAATGGAAGTCTCAGTTAAGGTGATGAAAATTCTCTTACTCATTAACATGTTCAAAGTTCTTTCTAACTAATAATTCAAACGAACTAGCATTGAGAAGACTTGTCAGATTTGGTCATTTTTTTCAATAATAAGAAGTCAAGCTAAAATAAAATTTGCCGTATTAAAAAAAATTTAACTATACAAACAAATTCTTTAATATTATTATGATTTTTATTATACTTAATATTATTAACAATATTAATATAATATTAATAATATGAATATAATATTAATATTAATAATATGAATATTAATACTAATAATATTAATAATAATACTAATAATATTTATAATTATATTAATAATATTTATAATTATATTAATTATAATATTAATTACAATATTAATTACAATATTAATTATAATATTAATTACAATATTAACTACAATGCTAATTATAATATTAACTACAATATTAATTATAATATTAATTACAATATTAATTATAATAAGTATAATAAAAATGATAATATGATCAAATAATTTGTCTAGTCTAGTGATTAATGTTTTTCTGTGATCTGTTTTTAATTTTGTTTTTAACAATTAAGTGATCAAGCATAAATTTAACATTTTATATAGAATTTTATTCTAAAACTAAAATTTAAAAAGTAAGTGTTTAATTTGACATTATATTTTTTTTTTTTATCAATTTCAGTTATTCAGAGTTTTTTTTTTTAAGTACTTATTTAAGTATCAATAGTTTAATAAGCAGCATTACATTTTTTTACTCCAATAATTTTTTTTTAAAATGGTGTTCACTACAAGAAAATGATGAAATAGAAATTAATTTTTAGAGACCAAAATAATTAATTGCAATAGTAACTAAATTAGAGATCATTTTGGAAACTAAAACAAAAGAATTGGTAGATAAATAAATTAGAGACTAAATTTAGAAACTAAATAATTGGTAGATAAAACATTGGTTACTAATTAGATACCAATTTAGAAACTATTTAACAATAATAGAAAATAATATAAACTAATTTAGAAACCAATTTTTGTTTTAGTTTCCAAAATAGTCTCTAATTTAATTACTATTGCAATTAATTATTTTCATCTCTAAAAATTAGTTTTTATTTGGTTGTTTAACTTTAAATAATCTTTGTAAAGTAGAGAATGTTGTCTATGTACCTACTAATTACGAAGGAAAGATAAAGAGCAGAAAAAGAATAATATATATTAATTGCACAACTTCCATTCTGTATAAATAATTAAGTAAACCTAAAAGTGCATTAAGCAGTAAGATTTTGAATAATGAAATTTATATAAGATGCCATCACAATTTTTTTTTATACAAGATGGAATATAATATACAAGTGTGTGTAGAGTTGTTTAAATAAGAAAAAAGAAACATAAAATAATAAAAAAAAATAAAAATGAACAGAAACATTGGAAGGTCAACATTAGACAGAAGCATGTGAGTGTGAGCTCCGTACGCCGACAGCCATTGATTAGAAGACTACGTATTAGCAATAGGAAATGGCTTGTATGACAAACTTTAACTCAATCAATCACTTTTAACTTCACATTTAAATTTTTCATGCACTTCAATAACATAAGCAGAGAAATAGAAAAAAAATTAAAAAAAAAATTGAATAATTAATAAAAAAATATTATTATAAACAAAATGTTTATGCTTAGGTGTGGAAAACCCTGTAACCTTTTCTGTGATGATGCAGCAGCAGTGATAAGGATAGATCTATGTGTGTGTACATCATTTCCATAAAGAATGGTTATGGTGCAGACCATGAGCCACTTTCATAATCATGTTAGGTTTGAATCCACATTAGTGTAGTATTTCATAAACTTTCTCATTTTTATCATTTTTCCAAATTCATTTTCTCCAAAACAAACTAAAGATACACACCTTTTCTCTTTCTCTACAATTTAGTTTTTATTCACTTATTTCACGTGCGCTTGGATTGGTCTTATGTTATGAATTGAAACACTAGAAGGTTAGACTTTCTAAAGTGTGTATGTATTGCGAAAACTTTTCCTCTCTTTTTTTGTACTTTTTTTAATAGTCATTTTAACATTTTCTTCTTCTTCTTTTTTAATTTTGTATTTCACATATTTCTTTTGTAATTAGTCAAATTACTACTTTATTTTGAACAATATAATTCAATTTTTTTTTTTTTGATAGAGCCTTTCAGTTACTACTTACCAAAATAATGTAGACAAAAGTTATTGTTTCAACTCAACAAACATCAATAAGAAATAATATTATAGATTTTAACTAAAATAATATCAACTAAAAATATTTGCTTAAAAATTCTTGCTTTACATCATTTTAAAATTAGTATCATTAACGTTGATAAATAATTTCAGTTGAGAAATAAAATATATTTATACTAATAGAGAATAGTGATGGAAGAATAATCATGATCAAATTTGAAATAAATTTGTACCAACATTAATCGAAAAAATAATGTTGAATGACGCATCATTTTCAATTAAACCGACAATACTTCAACTAAACTTAAGTAAATAATATCTCAACCTTAACTCAAGAATGTCTCACATAAAATTAAGGAAATATGACTTAAATAACCTCCACTCAATATTTATATTTTAATCAAAATCAGGTCGACAATCTCTCAACATCTATGGAGTTAAAGTAAGGATACGAAAAGAAACATGAAGTCAAAAAGAGAAAAATGATATGAAAAAGTACTAATCTTATTTATATAAAGTTAAAATTCTTTAATTTTAAATAATTAAATATGTAATCAACTTCTGATTTTAAAGCTATTTATTTAATTAATATATATTTTAAAACATTTCCAATTCTTTATAAAAAAAATAATTCATAATATTAAATTTAAGTTTAGATATAAAGTATGAGTACAAACCTCATCTTATAAGTGGATTTTAGTTGAACTTAAAATTCACTTCTTCTTTTTTATCAGTAATAAAAAATTAATAAATATGAATCATTTTAAAGGTAATCCAATCCTAATACAAAAATGTACTTTATTCTTCTTTTACCTATCAAGAAACTCTTACTCACTTCTTAATATGGTTTCAGAGTCATTTAGAGTCTATCCTAACTAGAGTTGGATGGACATATTTAGACTTAAAAGTCCACCTTTAATTCAGAAAAGCTAAAAAAAAAGAAAAAAAAGTTATTTTTTAATATATAAAGGAGAAAAGAGATGTAAATAGAGAAAAAGGAAAGAGATGTTAATTATTTGGATAGGAAAGATAATTTGGCTTTTAGAAAATGCGACGTCATGGTGTATGTGATAAACCCAAGTTGGTTGAAGAGGTAGAGAAAGCATATATGAAAAGAATATGAGGGTAGCTTATTTGTTTTTCTTCTTTTCTGAAATGGGAGATTGATTAGAAGGAAAGGTTAGTTTGGGGGTACCCCACAACTATTCTTATAACCCAACCAAACTAGAGTTTATCCCAAACAACCAAAGTTTTCCCACTACTATTTACCATTCATATCACTAAACTAACCATTTATTTTCAAGATTCCACCAATTCACACATGCATCTCCATCATTCAAATTTGATTTTGTCAACCGCTTCCTACCAAAGCATCCCCATATAAATGCCCCACAAAACTGGGTCAGGCAAGAAAACACCTACCTCAATTTCGCCTACTCCAAAACCCAAACACAAAATCCAGAGTAAAGAGATAGAGCTATGGGGAACACCATAGGAAGGAGTAGAAAAGCAAAGGTGATGAAGGTGGATGGAGAAACGTTGAAGCTCAAAACTCCAGCCAGAGCAAACGACGTCGTCAAGGACTACCCCGGCCACGTTCTCCTCGAATCCGAAGCGGTCAAACATTTCGGCCTTCGGGCCAAGCCCCTTGAGCCTCACCACGAATTGAAGCCCAAGAAAATCTACTTCCTCGTTGAATTACCCAAGATTCAGCCCGAAGAGGAAAAAACAGCGCTGCATAGGAGGGTGCGATCCAGTGGTATCCGCGGCATGAACGCTAAGGATAGACTCGACCTCTTGATGCTCTCCAAACGCTCCGCTTCAGACCTCACCCTCGTCAGGCCCAGCCCCAATCTCGCCTCTGATGGGCCCATGAGGGTTAAGATGAGGCTCCCCAAGGCCCACTTGGACAAGCTCATGGAGGAGAGCACCGACGGCTCCGAGGTGGCCGAGAAAATCATAAGTTTGTACATGGGAAACAATGCCCGCGAGCCCGCCGCCGCCGCTGCAGCGGCAGACGACGGTGGCGCGAGGACGCTGCACCATCACACTCACAAACCACGTGGGGTATGTATTTCTCTTTCTCTTTATACTGCTTTGTTAATTATTTTATCATGTATTTATACAATTACTTATTCGTTGAATCTTTACTTTTTCATTTCTATGCTTAAGAAGTGATCTATTTTTAACTTTATAAATATTATTTTGATTTCTCCAGTACACCATAAATATATGGATTGCTTCGTTAGCACTACTGGTTTATGATAAGATAATAATATAAAAATGCTTTACGCTAATTTGTCATAATTACTAATCCCTTTGAGATAACTATTATTCGTGAGAAATGATTAGATGATAACTTGAAAATGTTTTATATAATTATAATTATATTTTGAGTCACGAATCTTTGAAAGTGGGTTGAACTTTCGTGTGTTTGGCTGTTTGCGTTCACGGGCGCTAATTAAGGAGTTGGTTAATAGCGACATGGACGTGCGCGAAATCCCATGTGGTTCCTTAGACACGGTCCTTTTCTTCCACCGGATTTCGTGGGATTATAACTATTTTTTAAGCGTTCATACTTCACAACTTGAATTTTTTCTCATCTTTATACTAACAAATGTTTATCCTTTTTAACAAATACGGGTTAAACTATTTTTTTGAAAGGCATGCTTTGTTTTAATAAGTTGACTTATATCAATACTTATACTATAACGTATATTCAACTCCAATTCGTATTAAGTCTATATTTAGTTCTATTAATGTCTTTGCTACAAGTTTATTTGCACTCAAGGTGAACTTTGAAGCCATTAATAGTTGTTTTGTGTTGATTTGCATCGAGGTAGAATTTCTACAAATAGTAAGTTGATTTGCACTGAAAGTGAAAGCATTTTTAGTGATTATAAAAATAACATGTTGGTTTTACAATTAAAAAAAAATTAGAATGAAGACTTGAAACGTAATTTTGTCTCAAACAAAACAATACCAAACACACTAGCATGACGAATGAAAAGGAAGTCGCATTGAGGGAAACAAACAGGGTTTTGGAAGTTTATGAAAAATCAAACACGCCACTAAAGAATAATTTACAATTTTGTTAGTATTACATGTGCACTCAATGACAGTACTGCTCGTTTACTACTATTAAAATAACGAGAAAGAAGAAAGAAAGGTTAGAATGTGTGTGGCAGTTTCCTAGTGATTCATTAAGAAGCTAACATTTGATTATGAAGGATTTTTTTTTTGTATGTTCTTACTTGAATATTGCTATGATTTTGCAGAAACGAGTGAGTTTTAGCCCCGTGGAAAATGATGAAATTCACGTGGAAGCACCTTCGCAATAGTGAGTAGTGAATAAGGGTAGTTTCTTCTTTGTAATTATTTAAGTAGAAGAAAGGCAAAAACAGAAAAGCTAGCCAGAGCAATAGCACCCTCAGAGTTTGGTTTTGGTGCTAAAACATGTTAATTTTGTGGTCTGCGTACCCTACTTTACAATGAGAGAAGATATAGATTTGTATATACATGCAATATTCATATGTAGTAATCAGATTACTGATGTAATAGACAATTTCTTTTTGAGGGTTAAAATAGTTTTTTTATATCAGAAATAAGAAACTGAAAGCATGCATCCTCCCACCATTTTAAAGTAAAATAAATTTTAAAAAATAAAAATTATGAAATCGTTATGCACTGACTATGTAAAATATTCCATATTTTCATTAAACTACATTTATTATTGTTTTTTTCATTAACTACCTCCAAAGTTGTATTAACATGATATTTGAATCGTTGCCAGTGATTTTTCTACAATAACAATAAATAACCTTAAACTCATGTTTAGTTTACACAATAAATAAAATTTATCATTCAACGAAATTTGGGGTTGAGAATGGTCCACCTTACTCTAGGTTGTAAACACGGCATTTAATCTAATAAAATACTTTTAAATTGAGTTCAGTTTTTTAATTTTTTTATTACACTTAATGCAACCCAGATTGAGTTGTATGGATTGGCTAAGTGGTTTTATTTTTTATTTTTAAATTTTAATTTGCAGACACTTTTTTTGGATTTTTTAGAATATATTTTAAAAAATAGACTATCTCATTTAATATTTAAAAAATATACACTTAATAAATATAACGATGAGAAAATTATAGAATGGTTATATTCTTATTATTATTATCATTATCTAATAATTTTAGACTGATTTAGTGGGGTGTCGAATTTATCATACAGAACATCTAGACTTTTTAGTAATATGAGTGGGGTAAGGGGAAATTGAGGCAGGCTTTGCGTGGCGCATTTAGCGGATCGAATATGAAGGATATTGGCCCAGGCAAGCCCTCTTCATAACAAAACAAGACAATTGCTTCCTACATTTCTATAATTTCTTTTTACACCCCCACATCAATGGTAAAAATAATCTTTTAAAATTATTTCGCTTTCCTATGTCCTAAATGTATTATAATGTGTGCACAAATTATCAATTACACTTATAAAAATAACATTCCGAAAGGAAAATATTATTTGAACAATTTTTAATCAGTTTAATTTTGGAAACCTCTAATTATAACTATTATTTGCTATTTTATTGTTTAGCATTTTTTATTAAATAAAAATATGAATACAACTAAGGAACTAGGCGGAAGTAGTTAATATATGGAACCCACTATTAGATTATTATTTTTTTGGTTAAATAAATTATAATTTCTTCTTAAAGTGCTTATTTTAACCAAATGTGCTCATAATACTAGTATTTCCTAGCATGTTATATTTAGCAAAATGATTTTGGAGAAAATAGTTTTATACCTACAAGAAATGTCTCATAGTTAGAATTTGTTTTTACTAATTATAATTGCATAATTATAAACTACATATTAACTTGTTTAAAAGCATAATTAAATATTTATGCGACAGTTATAAATATAAATTTGTATGCAATTACTAGAATGGTATTTCTCTATTGTTTTGATTTGTACGACACTAAAATATTTATCAATTAAATTGATTTAAACGTAATAGTTAAATTGAGTGGAAATAAAAATAAAGAAAAAGGGAATTGATCATCATTTTACTTTGTCTTTTTCTCTTTTCTTCATGCAAAGGTATCTTTGCTACACTACACCCATTTCATATAATTTGTTAACAAAAACCATAAAGCATTCATTTACTTTTAAATATTATAAAAGCGTGCTCCGAGTGGAATGTCCCCTACGACAAGAAAATTTCACAACCACAATTAACTTTAATATGTTGAACACCACACAAAAGAAAACCCTTATTATGGGTTTGGGTTTGGATAGGAATCTTTTTAGATGATTTAAAATGTTTTATGGAGATTTTTTTTGACGAAATTAAAATTCTAAAATTTTATTAAAATAATTAAATTACATAAAATTAGATAATTTTAAATTTCATCCAAAAAATTTAGTTTTTCATATTCGTTTGAATTCTCATCGATTTAACTAAACCGATATATTATTAGAATAACTACTTTTTTTTATTAAGATTAATTATAACTTTTTAATGATGTTAATAAAATTTATTTTATAATTTAAATTATAACAATAAATATTATAAACTACTATTATTTCTTACTTAACATTAGTTAGATTTTTTTCAGTAAATATGTGAGGAAATTTTTTTTTTTTTCAAATGTGAATTAAAATCTATTATCATATATGTTGTGATTATTTTTTGTCAATGTTTATAGTAATTTTTTACCGTCAACAAATATATAACATTTTAGAAATTCCGAATTTCCTATACAATTACTCCATAGAAACACTTCCACAAAGTTAACAGTCTATAGAGCCAGAAACTGAAAATGGGTTTTGACTGTGTCAGACTATTCTTCATTTTCTGCTTCAGTTGGAAGACCTTAAAATATATGTTATCCTTTTTTTTATGTTGGAAATTTAAGAACTAAACAATTAATTTTATCATTTCAATCTGAACGAAGCTAGAAAATTATATCTCTAACATTTCCTCGTGTAAATCCTAAAAAAACTGAACAAAATTAAAACAATAACAAAACCAAAAGAAGAAACTAATCCCATGTTTCAGGAACAAAGTTTATAAAGTGAAAGCCCAGGTTTGTAGCCACAGGAGTTCCGACAAAAAACAAAAGTTGCTAAGTTTGTTTCCATGTTACAAAACCACAACAAAAAGGAGAAAGCATTAATTCTTGCCTTGAAAATCATTGTCAAACTTCCCAGAAAAGTTAAGAGGACGACACTTTTCTCCCATTAGGATGTTCTTCCTCCAAAGGGCTTCTTCATCATGGTCACTTTTGTAATCTCCTTCAGCTTCTCCCTCTGCCCGCACCTTCCTCCACGACAACAACTTCACCACGGAGAGTGCTCGGTTGCCGAAGTTGCTGTTCAGCTTCGAAACCAGCTTTTGCTCCTTCGAATTCGACCTTTTTGTTGTTGCTTTCTCAGCTTCCATGTGGAGCTTCTTCAGTTTCTCAGAACCGCAGAGAAAAGTTATGACAGAAAACACAGACATGAGTGAAAGAACAAGAAAGAAGAGGGTGAATGGGAGGGAGGAGAAGAGAGGATTGTGCAGGGAAGAGGTGAGAAGAAACCTTGCCATGTGTAAGAAATGAAGTTACTTAGAAGAGAAGAGAAGGGTTAGATGGTGCTGCATTAAAAAGAGACAGCGCAACACGTTGGTGTGTGTACCAGTGTTGTACTTGTTTGGTTTAAGAGTATGTCACACGTTCTAATGTTAATCCGTGTTATAGATTTTGGCACACCTTAACGTGTATCGTGGAACTCCTCCACACAAAATTTCTACATTGTCAAATAACTCTAAATTATTATCACATATTATATCTGTAGCTATATTTCTACATTGTTTTTATTTTTTTCCCTTACGGGCTTACATTTATTTTATGATTATGATAATTATATTTTATTATTTTTTACTGTGTAACTGACAAATCACGTAACCGATCATATTAATATATATTAAAGACATTCAATAAATGACAACGAAACTTCCTATAAATCATGATGACACTCTCAAGAAATCAATTAACACTGATTTAGTGGAAGATATTGATTTATTAAAGACATTCTCCAAATATACCAATATCTCTCCTTATAAATAAGGGAATCATGCTAGAAATAAGTGAACACTGATATTTGATAGATTTGTTCTATCATAACAAAGATCAATGACTAAAGACTATAAATAAACCATATACAGTGTAAGATACACTTTAATTGCGATGAGGCAACCGACACATCTGCAACTATGCAACCCGTTCTAAATACTATCTAGGTTCACTTTATCTATACAAGTATATGAGAGGTTATGTACACCTCTCATGTTTCGGAGAAGATCCTTACTATAAATTTTGACTAAGTATTTGGTGTAGCTTAAACATTATGATAAGTATTTGGTGTAACTTAAACATTAAATAATAAGAAAGTATTTTATATTTGTCTAAAATATTAATGAATTCCATTTATCTAAAAAATGATAGGTAAAATAATAGAGAAAATTGATTTGGATCATAATATCTAATAATTTCAATTTGTTCTGGTTAGAACAAAACAAAAGATAAAATTAATAAACAATATATATAAGTTTTATTTTATAAATTGATTTTATAAGATTGAATTATGTTTAAAGTTTATTTTTTTTAAGATGTGTTAAAAATCTTACATCAACTATACCTAAGATCAATTTATATGTACAAATACATGTATCTATAAAAACCAGTGTCAAAATAATTTTTCCTAGATAATATAAGTCTATAAGACTGGATTAAGTTTGCCAAACAAATGTATGCATACTCCATAAATTGTTTTAATAAGAGTAAAAACACATAAAGAACATGATCTCTTCAAAATAAATTTGATTTATTCATGAACAACTTAAGTAAATGTTGATCTTATAGGGAATATCTTAACCTTTTTTTTTTATAAAATTTTCGTGTTAGACATCACTATGCAACTTGACATCTCAGCTTAATTGACACCTCAAGTAATAACAATCATCTGTCAAGGGAATATCTTAACCTCAAATGTGGATTATGGTAATATAATTAAGTTTTAAATACTTCATGAATTTAAGTATTTTTAATTGAATTTCTATTAAAAAATGTATTATATAATTAAGTGTACAAAGTATTTTTTATTTCTATCTAAGTAACACGTCATTTTGAGTTTGTCATCAGGTGATTGTTCTTTTTGTCTTTTTTCTTTTTTAAGGAGTTAATAGATGAGTTGGAGAAGATTTGAAAAGAAAAGAAAAATTAATCGATGAGTTATAGAAGAAAAGACATAAGTAGCAATTTTTAAACTTAATTAAGCCTTAATACTAGACTTTTAATTTAGATTTTTTTACTTAATCAAGAATTTCCTTTAATATTATTTTTTTTAATTTTTTCAAATTACAATCAATTAAAATGATTAGTTTAATTCATTAATTAAATTATCTAAAAAATAACATCTACGAATATAAAACTGTGTTTATGAAATAAAAAGTACATAACTAGCAAATTTTAAAATTTTAAAAACAAGTTATGTATAAAAGCACATTAAGAAAAATCTAATTAAAATATCATGTTTTAAAGCACACTTTTTTTGACAGAAATTTATTCTTATAAGAGGGTCTACTTGTAAGGTTTCACTTAATACTTTGATAGTTGATACCAAATTTTTTCTACATTCACTTCACAACACACAATATTATTATTTTAAGAATATTTATATTATTTAGTTACAAATTTTATTCTTTATTAAAATCACGAGTTCTATACAACTTTTCGAGTGTCAACGTATATATATCTTTTGTACTTACAAACACCATGAAGGTGAATTTTTAAAAAATTATCTATTTTCATAATTTTAATGTAAAATTCATAACTTTAATGAAAAAAACTTCTTTTTCATAAATATTTATAAGTATATTTTCTTTTAAACATTATCTAATTCCAAACACTAATTTTCAATAAAATAATTACTATGTTTTTATATATCACTATAAGAAATTCATTAAATAACAACTAAATTGAGACAAAAAATAATTAGTCACTATATTAACTAAATTAGATACTAATTTAAAGATTAAAAAATTATTTGAATTTAAAGTGGTTTCTATTATTAATAAAAATATAAAAAATAATTTTTAAATGGGTATCTAAATTAGCTACTAATATTGTAGATTCTACATTAGTCTCAATTAGTCTTTTAAAGACTAATTTAGAATATAAAATATTAGTAACTAAAACATTGGTAACTAAAACATTGGTAGCTGATGGTTAGATACCAATTAAAAAACCACTTATACTCTAGATACCAATAATATTTTTAGTCTATAAAATTATCTATAATTTAGTATAATAATAATTAGTTAATTTAGTCTTTAAAATTAATTATAATTTAATAATTTTTTTATAGTATATTCTTAAGAAAATCATTTAAAATAATAAAACCACTGATAGAAATATACTTTATTTTTTGTGATAAAAAAAGATAATATATCATTATTATTGTTAATGAGAAGATACCAAAGTTCCTTAATGAGCTAGGCCAAAAGTGTAAGTACAAGTGGATATGGGAAATGGACGTTTCATGTCCGTCCAAAGGGTTTACTTGACTTACACTGCTAGACTTCGGTCATCCCTTTTGTCACCATTCTCTAATTCAATCTCCACTATCAACTCCCTTTTATATATCATTTCATTTTTTAATCTGCATTTAAAAATTATTTATTTCAGTTCTTTTCTATATATAAATCAATGAACAAATTTACCAACAATGAAAATTCAAATTACTTTAAGTGTAGATTTAAATTTATTCCTTTTAACAACTGAATGAATATTTATTTATTAACCATCTTCTAAAATTTATCTTATAATTATTAAAAATTAAAATTTAAGTTTAACTCAATCTTGTAAAATCAAATTTTAAGCGAGATTTACCATTTATATGTTATAAAATTTTCATCTTTAGTCGTGGAATCTCCAACACACTTCGTTCATGCCGAGAACTGTCAATTCGTATGTGAAACTATATATTATGAGTGATCTGATAACGAGTAATCTAATAAGTCCAACAAACTCTCACTAGGATAGACTCAAATAACATTGATATTATATTAAGCAGTACACTTTAAACCTAAATCAATCTTGTAATTTATTGAATTTTATATCCATTTATATACTAAAAAATATCTTTATCGTGGATGTGAGATCTCAGGCCAATTAAGTTTTTTTAATCATTGTTGGTTACCAGAATCTTTGCAACAATTGTCTTGGCATGTAACCACCATGCTTCATTAATTGTAAAGGTTCATGTTGGTCAATTTAGGTGCAGAGCTGGGCATTCCCTTTATATAGACTTGAAGAGGAGGAGATGGTGTTGGTGCCAACTCAATTTTTCTTCTGTGTCTGCATTTATGCATCCAATAGTGAATTCTACAATTTCTCATTAACTCCCTCTTTGTTTAACTATATACATTTATTAAACTAAAATAATATTACATTTAAAAAAATTTATTTGATATGAATAAGTGGGACAACTTAGACTTTTAACTAATAGCTCCTATAATTATTTTAGTTTGAGGGAAAAAACATGAATAGTGGTTGTTTCATTCAACATGTCAATTTATGGGAATAAACTTCTCTAATAGCCACTCATTTGTCACTCCCATTGAGTGACTAGTTGAGGACAACCATTGCTTTATCTGGTCCATGAATGACTTTAATTAAATAAAGCTAAGAAAAATAATAAAAAATAACTTTTTTGTTGTTCTGCTGAAGAAATAGATTTTGGAGTCTACATATGTTTTTGCTGAAGTTATATATATATAATAATGTTTTATAGTCATTTGATAAAGTTTTATACATATAATTTGATAACTACATTTCATTTAGCTAATAAAATGTTTTCGTTGACCCAAACTTATCTACTGAATAAACTCATTCAAGGTTTCAAATGAGATATTTACTTTAAAAGGTTAGTTTTGAGTCATTGAAAAAAATTTATGGCCATCAATATTGGTGGTCCATATAAAAAAAATATTGTTTTCTCATTATGTCATTTAATGGTTCCATCCGATCAATTTATATTAGTTAGAATATAGTATAACTTATGAATAATAAGGAAGATAATACTTTTTTTTGCATGATTTATTTAAACCGTCATTTTACCGAACAACATTATCTTAATATTTTTTATAATAAATTATTTTATTTTTTAAAATATATTCTGACTTTACATTGTTGGTGAAACTTTGTAGGCAGTTTCTTTCTCTACCCCCTACATTTTTTTTCTGTACTCCCACAATTTTATAAATCTCGAAACCCACATTCACCTGTTATTTGAATTTAGGATCTGGAAGTGTGTTACGGATTCATCAATCTGGAAGTTAATCATGTTGCTTTCTGGATGAGGAGGTGTTCCAAAAGTAAAGTCTACATAAATTGTTGATTTTCGGATTGCTGAATCCGGAAGCCTAATTTCTATTATGGATTGGTGGATCCGAAATGATTTTTTTTTCAATTATGAATTTTTGAATCCAGAATGTATATTTTGAATTACAGATTGATGGATCCATAATGGTTTTTTTCAATTATGGATGTTCTGCATTTTTTTATTTTGGATTAACACTATCATTCATAATGTACTGCCGGAAACACCAATCCAGGAGATTACCGGATGCGTCAATACGAAATTTTCCTGGATTTCATAATCTGGAATGTCAAAAAATAAATGTAGTTTTATATAGGGACAGTTTTGTCTTTGTGCAATCTTGACGGGGTGCAAGAAGAAAAATGTAGGGGTACAGAAAGAAACTACCAACTTTTTAATATATTTTGGAAAACATTTTTCAAAAATTGTAAGAAAATTGTTATTTTAAGTCCTTCAACCTAATTGGCGTGTGGCTTTTATTTTTGGGTCTACAGAAGCCCAATACATCCTTCTCTGTTGAATACGGTGGGCCATGCAATCCACTAACACTTACACAGACAACTTTTTTCTGTAAGTTTTTCACTACGTTCCCAAACATTGCTTATATTAAATAATATTTTTTTTATATATTTTTCTATTAACTACTTATTTGTAACGGTTTTGGTTAATACGCATAAGAAAATTGAACTTGCTTCTCATGAAGTGTACAAGTATTCATTAGCTTAAAGAACATAAATAGTCACTTAATAATAAATTATAGATTGAGAACAAGACAAAATAATTACAAAATAATGTGTTATACTATTTCTTTTATCTGATATGGCACACTAAGATTTGAAACTAAATTCTTTTAAGTTAAGTTTGGTTAAACATAATTGATAATCGAGTATCAATTATTTATATATATAGTTAATTAAACACAAAAAATGAGTCGATTAATGTGCCACGTGTCCACCATAGAGCATTCTACGTGTCGGTCCTAGAATGAACCATGTCATTTGTTTTCTTTCTACTTTTAGTATACTTTGTTTTAAAAAATTATTTTACTGTTTTTTGTTGTGCTGACACGTGTCCAAACTTACCTTTTGAATAAGTTTATTCAGTATTTAGTATTACTTTTAGATATCAAATTACAAAGCAAGTAAAATATTAACAAACTTCAAAATAGGTTGAACTTAATTTTGATACCATTTTAAAGAAAAAAGTAAACTATTTAAATATAATTCAACTTTAGAAAATCAAATGGAACTTGATAAAATAAAGTTTTTACGCCCAATTTATATATATATTAGTTAGAATATAGATCTCCACGAATGAAGAATATTAATATTGCTTATCTCAAAAAACATAAATAGCTATTCATTAATTTAATCAAGAAATTTTTTTGAAATAGAAATATTTTAGAACCATAAAACAATCGTCTTTACAATCAACAAAAAATGTTACACGTAACTAATATTTTTCTATTTTCTTATTTCCCAACGCACCTTTGCTGTGTATATTTCATAAAAGAAATTGAGTAAGGCCATTTTTATATTATTTTATCAGCAAAAGTAATATATATATATATATAAAAGAAAGATTATTAAAAAATGTTCTTCTTTTCTGATCATACGCTATTTTGTATTTGGCTATAGATGCATCTGATGTGAATGGAGAGTTAAGTTGAACAGTTGAGAAATAAGTATGAGGTGGGCAAGAATTTTCCAGAGAAAAGGCAATGGTTCTTGCGTCAGGTTGGAACCTCCTTCCAGGAACATCTGATTCCTTTCTTAATTTCTTACAAAACAATCTTTTACTACAATGCCTTTGCCTTTTAATTAAAGAAGATAAAACTTAAATCCTACACAATTAAATAGAAACTCATTTACCAAAATACTCACATATGCTTTACAGATAAACATGAAAATGTGATTATGAGTTCAATTTTCAAGTTTATTTGTATGAAATGACAAGTATGCAGAGAAATGAATCTGATTTAGTCTTTAGCTCTCATCTTTTAATGAAGAGACATTCTAAGTTTATAAGAACAAATAGAAACTCATACTAAAACTGAGGAAAGGAAAACTAGAATAATGAGATACTAATGTGTTAAGTGCAAGCTACAAAAAATGAAGATGCCAATAATTAGTCACGTATGGGAAAGAATAAAACCAGCTTTACACTTTATGCAAAGTGAAGTAGCCCTTCTGCTATTGTTTACTGCTGCAAATCTCCTAACAGAACCAATAAACAATAAACAATGGTTTCGATTAACTAAACCTTATTTAATAGATTTTATAGAGTTGAGTTATTAAACATTTCAACACCTTGCAATAGCCATGGAAGTTAAATAACATAAGATGGTGGAGTAGAGAGAATGAACTAGAGAGCCTTGTAATTCATGTCTCATCACCATATACTTCATGCAAAAGGTAAGAATATACTTGTATGAAACTACATTTATATACAATTTCATTCATTATCAATGATCAGACAACTATAGCCAACCCCATAAAGTTAAACTCATACAAGATTTCATTCTTATTGCTCACAGTTATAAGTTAGGAACACTTGAAAGTTACAATAGAAAATACACAAACATTTTCCAAGTGAACTAATTAGATCAAGTTTCCAAGTACTTTTTGAAAGAAAAAAAACCATGTTAGCCAAATAGGTTACCTATGCTTTGGCATAACGTAAGGTAGTGAAGAGCATCACACCCTACTTAACATACAAGCTCTTATTTATATACCTTGCCTCAGAAGGAATCAAATTCCAAGTACTACTCACACAATGGTGTCTCCAACAAAGACATGGAGTCCTCAAAAACTTACAATAGTGCTGCTTCTTTTCTGTGTCACAATTTCATCTCCAATTTATGCCATCACATCTTCTACCAAGTTAGACCAACCACTAGCTTCTCAGCAACCATACACTGAAGTCAAATGTGGATCATGTCCTTGTGGAAGCCCCTGCGATGAGCAACTTCTGCCATCTCCTCCTCCACCTCCTCCTTCGCCGCCACCACTACTCCTACCAGAAATTTCCTCCCCACAAATTTGTGATGAATCGCCACCGCCGCCTCCGCCGCCACGGCGACGGCCACCACCACCATCACGACCTCCACCAACACCGCCGCCTCCAAGGTTCATATATGTAACCGGTTCACCGGGTGATGCATATGCATACTATTACTCTGCTGCTCAAAACAGAGTTGTGGAGTTGCTGGTTTTGGCTTTGTTGGGAGCACTATCAGTCACAATGTTATTTGGTTGAACTTGGTCTATTTATTCTTGGTTTTATGTCATTTTTAGGTACATTATATTTTAATTTCCGTTTCCTTTTGTCTTTCTAAATAAGCTTGTTGGTGAGCTGATTCCAATATGTGATGCTAAACAATTCAATATTAACATTTGATGTACAAAAACTTAGTTCTTATGTGTTGCTAATTGATTTTCAGTATGTGGTTTAATTCAGTTAAGACCATCATGAATCACAGTGGTAAAAGTTGTCACAGTGTTGAGTTTAGTTTTTCATCACATTTTGAGAAGCATTAGCTCTTTTCTCGGGGTTGGTAAATAAATTTGGACCATTATAGAAAAATTTAGACAGAGCATATTTTGAACCACAGTACCCTGTGAGGTCCAGTGAGGTAATTTTTTGAGATGGAGACCATGATCAATGGTGCCATTCAAATAGAAGCACTCTCTTAGCTGCTTTCCAATGAGATTCAATATGGCTATGCATGAATGACATAGTTTGTTGTCGCATTAAAATTATACATAACTTTGACGTAATTCAAAGTCATAAATAAAAAATAAATTCAGAAGTTCATATGAAGTTTTAATGAGAATCAAATTTCCATGTTATGTAGCCCCTGTGGATCTAAGAAAGTTATAGGCAAGTGCTCCAGCTATGGCTCCAATAATTGGACCAACTATGTATATCCACAACCCTTTGTAAACATGCATCACAAGCGCAGGACCAATACTTCTTGCAGGGTTCATGGAAGCTCCTGATACAGGCCCGCATGAAATTGTAAAACCAATTTCAATTTTAATAAGAAAACAGCATCAGACCCCAGTAACTGAGCAAAAATGTACAGTGGCACCTACATGCATGAGCAAAAATCAGTATACAAATAGTGCAGAAACTAGTTATACCTGAATTGGAGTCTTAATTCTCCCTGGTGGCCTAGTCTAAGTTATATTAAGTAACTTTTTAATGTTGTTTTCTAGGAATCATTCCATGTCAACTTTAAATGGTGAACTTCATTGAGCAAGACTGAAACTCCAATTTTAATAAAAAAAACATAACTTTGAAGAATTGTGTCTAGTTATTATGTTTCCAAAAATTGAAAATGATGTTAAGAAAAGAAAGTTACCTGTTTATACGAGAAGCGACGAAAGATGGCCAAAGTTATGGTGACTGATTGAAGTGTGCTCCAGAGATATGTGTAACAGTGTAAATCATGACCATTACAATGTTACACTAATGCCTGGACATGTGACTGAGCCATAGATCTTATTCACTGCCACAGATCCACAACCAGCAAATACCACAAAATATGTGCCAATCACTTCTGCTATCACCTAGTCACAATCCATAGAAAAAAAAGAAGAAAAACAATCCACCCTCATTTTAGTTCACTCCTATCAATTAATGAGTTTAATGATAATAGTATAGAACAGTTTTACATGACTAATCAATCAATAAAAAACTACTAATGGGGTCATTATTTGTAGTTATAATCTATAAGTTGCTAAGCCTATTTTCTCAGCTAGTATTGTATACTTGTGTTGCGCAACTGTTAATTCTTGTGAGACAGAAACACACATCGTCACTGACCTTCTGTGCCAGGGTTGCAGCATGGTTTGAACAACAGTGATGCAATTCAAAGGTTCTGGAAGGGCCAGCGGTTAAACCTTCTTCCATACTTAACATTATATCTTCTTCTTGAGTGCCTTCAGCTTTGGTGCTTATTGCTGTTAATATCTCAGAACAGAGTGGCAGTTTATGAGAAACAAACACTATCTCAGTCCGAGAATGTTTGTTAAGTATAATTGCCCCAACATATAAATACAAGTAATTCCGTGATTTTCTGACAAACTATCAATTATTTTAACTTTGAAATAACCAATTAAATTCGTGCAAATTTGTGATGTATGACGGCATAACTGAAAATTAATTCTAGATAGATTATGTTTTAAAGATAATAAGCACTAAAGAATTTGTTTCTGATACACAATTACACGATGAAAATGATACTCATATACATCTTAATTTAAATTTAATAGAACCGAAACTTTAGTGCTTGTTTGTTTTTGGATTACAAAACCAATATTTTGCAGCTTTTAAAAAAGTACATATTTCAATAAAATTAATTTTATTTCAAGTTTAAAACAAACAGTGTTAGTTGAGATAAAATAAGATAAAATATCTTAAAATGTAGTGCTGCTAACACTAGAAATCTATTCCTTGAGCAGAACCTAGAAGCCACCGTGTGAACCGTAGAATAACAGAACAAATATGATAAGCTTTGAGATTTTTACTTTTCAGTTTATAAACATTGCATCCAATCTTTTCACCCATGTTTTCAAGCTAGGAAGTAGATGTTGGAATTTTATTTTAATTAAGGTAAAAACAATTTAGTTAATTAGAGAGCACAATTATTAAGAGTTTTATTTTATATCAGTAATGTATCTCGAATTAATTTCTGTACAGATTTATGGTTAGATAAGCTTTTGGTAGAATCATTACACATCCATTCTGATCTGCATAATCAGTTGACAAAAACAATTTCTGCTTTCATACCCTGGTCAATGATGTGATTTGGATTTCATTTCTAAAATATTTCCTATGAGACTTGAGTTGAACTCTCAAAGACTATATGGTACGAATTTAGGAATATGACGAACAACGAACAACAACGGTCATGCACAAGAACCACATGAAATCATACTACTTTATATTTTTATTATTTTTTATGATATTGGAGTATGTTATAAGTTCGATTTTTCTAAATTGAGTTTGGTATCTTTCCCATACTCCTTTGTATTTTTATAATCTTTTATGATATTGGGATATGTTACAAACAATTGATATCACATTTGGGTTGTGAACCTATTTAAAATCATAAATTATATTTTTTAAATATTAAAAAAATTATTAATAGAATTTCATTTGAGATTGTTTGGAACATTAATATAAATTTAATACAAACTTAAAAAAAAAATATGTCTTTTTTATAGATATATCATAATTTTTAAATAAAATATGAAAATTTATAACTTTATACATATCCATCTCAATATTTACTTTAAAAAAATCTTTATCAGCATGAAAGTTACTTATTCAATCAAAATTTAAATCTAAAATTAGTATGGACAAAGTCGAGTCGGACTTAGGTTAAGTTAAATCAATCACATCATGTCAAGTTGGTTGGAGATTACTCAAATTAAGACAAGTTGGGTCCATATCAAATAAAAATGGACTAAGTTTAGGTAAGTTTGAGTTGGGTTTGACCAAGTCATATCGAGTCAGGTTAGGTCTTGGAACAAGTTAAGTCGGTTCAGTTTTGGCCAAGTCAAGTTAGGCTGAGACGAGTCAAACTCATGTTCAGCGAATATGGTTTAGACCCACATTGGGTCAAATTAGATCAGGCTTAGGTCAAATCGAGTTGTATTGAACCCAAATTAGGTCGAGTTAGGCCTAGGTCAATATGGGTGGGGTTGGGTTGGGGCTATGTCAAGTTAGGTTGAGTTGGAACATGTCAAGCAAGTATGGTTAGCCTTGGTTAAGTCAGGTTTAGGCCAAGCTCATGTTGTGTTGAGTTGAGTTGGGACCATGTTGGACTGAGTTGAATTGGGCCTAGGTTGGGCCAAGTCCATATCAGGCCACATCAACTTGGGCTAAGAGGATCTTGGCTTAGGTCGAACCCACATCGAACAATGCTATGTCAAGCTTAGGTCAGGTTGAATTAGATTAAACCTAAGTTGGGATGGGTCAGCCTAGTTAAGTAGGTACGAGGCTAGGTCAAGTTGACAAAGGCTAAGGTTAAACTGAGTCAGGTCAAGCCCAAGTCAGGTTGGTCCCAAATCAAGAAAGGTTAGGTCAGGTTAGGCTTAAGTCATACAAGATTGGGCCAGGTTGAGATAGGTCAAACTAGATCCAAGTAGGTTAGGTTAGTCCCAGATTAAGTTGAAGTGGGTTGGGTCTGACCTAGGTTAAGATGAGACTGAGCCAGGTTAAACTCAAGTTAGTTTGGTCAGGCCTATCTGAGGTTTGAATGAGTTAGATCGAGTCGAGTTCAAGTCAGACTTTGTCGAGTCGGCTGAGTTGACCTAGGTTGAGGTCAGGACAAGTTGTGTTAGACCCAGGTTAGGTTGGGTCCAAGTCGAGAAATGTTTTACTAGGTTAGACCCAAATTATGTAAGGTTGAGTTGGACCAAGTCGAACTTTACAATTCAAAATATAGTTTATATTCTAAATGGCATAATTCAAAAGGTATTTGAGAATATAGAGAGTTCGAACTTTATAATTCAAATATAAATATATTCTGAATTTTAAAGTTAAAAAATTTACGAATTATACCGTAAAAATGAAAAAGAATAAACCCAACACTTTTTTATCAAAAGGTAATTTTGGAATTAAAAGAACTGAAGAGGTGCAAGAAGAAAAGATGGAGATGCATGAAGAAAACACCCAGTTTAGTTATGATCTTAACCCACTTTATGTGGGGTCTTCGGGGTTGGGCTTTTTCAACTCATTCATTTACTAAGTCAATAAAAGTGGGAGCAATTACTTCGTGCAGCTGATGAATATTGAATTTGAAACCAAATTTATGTGAAATGACTTAAATAAAAGGGAAGATGCATATCAAAACTAATTTCGGAAACCCTTTTGCTAGATAATATTCTTGGATTTGAATTTTTGGAACACTTTTCTGAATTTTGAAGATTTTTTTCAGAACTCATTTCCAAATTATTTTTTTCATAACGTATTTTTTTCATTCTGAAATTAATTTTCCAAATTTTGATTTTTGAATTCTATTTCATAATTTTATTTCTTAAATACAATAATTTAATTATGAATTTTTTTTAAGAATATATTTTTTAATTTTAAATTTTCAATTTCGGAATGAAAGATAATTTTAAAATTTTTTTAAAAAAATCGGGTGTAGATATTTGCCTAAAATGAACTTAATTTTAAAAGTAAGTTAAAATGGATTGATGTACCATAAGTCAAATTGATAGTAATAAATTATATATCTAATCAATTAATAAAATCATTTAATTTTTACCGATATCCCAAATACAACCAAAATGTCTGTTATGTCATCAGTAGACAATAAAAGATATTAGTTTCAAAAAAATTAAAAATTATAAGGATGAAAAAACCAACGAAGTAAAGTTTAAAAAGTAAAATTAAAATTCAATATAATTATCGGGCAAAAGGATTCAATTGTTATCTGTCACAAGATGAAAGCCTTCCCTCAAATTATTCTAAATGATTTCAGTTGAATAGTCAAACAGCCGAACCTCACTCCATCACCGTCAACATCAAATTTGCCACGAAAAAAGGCATCACATTATTTGTGACCAAAATAGTTTTCTTAAGCTCATAAAAAGTAGCATTAGAGTCCTTCTCTGATGTCCAAAATACCAAACTCTAAAGAAAAGGTCCCATTAAGATGCACTATGCAATATAGAAAGAAGTACTTGCTAGCTACGCAACTGTAAAGAGGAGAAGAAGAATTGACAAGACCCTCAACTACTTCTGTATACTATTTTATACAACGTTTCCTTTACAAATCAACTAGAAAATCAAGTTCTTTTAATCATACAACAACATTTTATTGACAATTGCCATTACCAGTCACTCGATACCTCCACCATGGCCTGGACTGGCATTTCTTTCACTGTGTTATCAGTTTTTTTTTTTCTTTTTGTTCTTATATTACAGAAAATTTATCTGATAAGTTCCAAGTGAAAAGTAAAAGATAGGAGAAAAAAAAGGGAAAAGATACAAAGTAGAAGAGCCCCAACTCAACTACTATTTTGAAGAAACTTCAGAAGCACAACTTGTCATAGGAATATCACTAGGGGTACATACAAGAGCCCTTTGCTGCAAATGTCTCAAACTCTGCTCCATGCTGACTTGGACCATCTCAGCCAGCATCTTCTTTGCTTTACCAGATTGATCATCCCCATCAATCTGGGATATGATGTCACACACTATGTTCTGAAGAGTGTCAGGTTCAACTTCAGGTCTTGAATATGGAGACTCTCTAAGTAACTGCAAAAGGGTACGTGCTTTTGGCTGTGATTTAGGGGTTCCTTGAACTGTAAGCTCAAGAAGTCCCGGAATAACACCTTCTCTAAGAATTGGTTCCCTGTATTTACATCTATCACTTTGACACATTGTCAGCAGTGCTCCAACAGCATGTTCCCTACTCTGGGGAGTACCATTTTCAAGAACTTCCACAACTGCAAGAACCCCACCCTCTTCAGATGTTAAGGCAGTTCTGCCCTCCTCGTAACCCACCAAGGATTCTATCAGACCAGAACATTTTTCAGCTATTTTTGAGGATTTTCTACAGGTTTTTAGAAGACTAACTATAAAAGGCGTTGCATTTGTTTCGAGAATGATGCTGAGGTTATCGGGGTGTGTTGATAAATTGGACAGAGCCTTCACAGCATCAACTTTAGCTTGGGGGCTTCCATCTCTGAGAGTATTTACAAGGAGAGGAATGGCGCCACAAGCACTAATGATTGGTTTGTTGGTTGGAGAGGCAGATAGAGTGAGTAAAGATGCAGTTGCATACTCCCGCAGATTTGGATTTTGTGACTTGAGGAAACTGATTATTGGCTCTAATGCACCAGCTTCCACAATGTTAATTTTGTTCCTGCTTGATAAGAATAGCAGAAAGTTAAACACCATTGAATCTGAAGCATTTGACAAAGGAAGACTAAGTGATTTGTAATAAAGAGAACAGGGAAAAAAAAGCAATAATAGTTCTGATTAATTTCATTTTTTTTCAATTAGACTACATTTTCTAATAAACGGCTCTATCAGATTATCTTCTATCCAAAGCTGCAACATATTAAAAAACAGGCCTCAGATGTAAGACTAATGCCAAGCTAAAAGGGGTAAACAATACCAAGACCACACATTTAAGCCAGATTAACATTAGATCCCTGATTTACACTCTTTTGATGATGGCTAGAGTATGTTCAACATTTTTCCTTGCCAGCAGAATTTTTCTATGATTATAGCTCATTTATGGACCCGACAATCTATCGGTTATTAGATAACATATAACCCACAAAACCTCCTACCGACCCCATGGACCCAACCCAGTAAAGAGAGAATGGAAACTTGAATGCAGAACACACATAAAAGTATGGTCTTCCCTTCTCAAAAGCATTTAATATAAAAGGTGATTAGGAAACACAGCTTACAGCTAATTTTTTTTATGTTTTTTCACTACATGGGAAATGGGGAAGTGAAAATTTAAAATTGAAATCATTTCAAACTTAATGATAAAGCAAAAATATAAGAAAGAAAGAAAGGAGTAGCATAAATTATTTACACTGCCAGCCAGAAAGTGATTTCACTAAGCAACAATTGGTAAAAATCAAAACATTTGATTTTATCTTTTTGTATTATCTTTATTTATCAATTCCACCTACTACCACAACCATATCCTTAATGAAAAGAATAGTACAGAAGTTGAAAAAAAGTCATTCGGTGATTGAATACCGCATTGAATGAAGGGACACGAACCATCTCCAACAATAAACATTAAAAATAAAAACAGGGCACAGTTTACTCATTGGATCAAGCCTCAAAGAAAAGTTGAATAACATAAACAATACCCGGAATTCTAGAATATAGAGATTTTAAGTGTTTAGGTTGATAGCTGCCTTGTTTTGCAACTTTTACTTTGCATGTTTCTATCCACAATCATAAAAAATATTTTCTTTTTACTATATCACACCATTTGATAACTGTATACAAAAATTTTACTATCTTCCGTTGACAAATTTATCGTCATTTATAACCTGTGCAACTTTTTGCAGGTTAACTTCATTTAAATAAGACAAGACTAAAACGTTAAAAAGGTAAAGTGCACCATATGTACCAAACAAAAACCACCCACCAATTGGATAAGATTCTACTGTTAAAGCATCTAATATTTCTTGTCAACCAGTTTATGCATCCATTGAATTCATAAGAAACAATGATAAATCCCTATCTAATCACTACACGTGACACAGTATAAAAAGTGAAAAACATTGAAAAATATGACTAGCAAATACTCAATCATCTTCTTCAGAATTTCTCATCAATTCAGCCAACCAAATTCTGCATTCTGATTCTAAGCCATGAAAATCTGTTTTTCCTCTTCTTTCTTCCCTGAATTCCAACACATATCTCACTATCATTAATCACTTATTTAATAATATTTTATCACATGAAAACTTACACCATAATTTTAATTATGAAACTTAAATCATCTAAAACTAATCAACAACTTCAACCAAACAATTACTAAAATAAAGTAAAACTATTGTTATAAGCTCTCACAATCTCTTCTAAATATCTAAGAATAAAAAACTCCTCCTTATTGGATCATGTATTTGAATGTTTACCAAATCGAAATTATTTATCGCATATTCTTATATTCTATTCCCAACTAGACAAACTCCACGGATCCCATGTGTTTCACACCATCCAAATAGATTGAGAAATTACAACAAAATATTAAAGAAAAACCAAAATAATTGCCACCATAGGAATACCTCTGACTCGTACACCCAAAATCCTAAACCCAAATTACATAACAAACACAAGTATTATATATATATATGCATATTTTGAGTAAAAAATAGTTTTTTTGTTCCAAAAACACAATTTGAGAAGAAAACTGGTCGATTGAAATTTTGGAGAAAAAGATGTAAGGTGGTACGTGCTTTTCGTCTTGTACGGCGAGGTTGAGGAGAGCGAGGAGCGCGGGTTCGTGGAAGTCGGGCGAGTCGACTCGGAGCATGGAGACGAGTGGCGAGACGGCCTGGCGGAGGTGGCGGCGGCAGCGGTGGGAGTTTTTGGTGAGGCGGCGGATGTCCCTGGCCGCTTGGACCCTCAAAACGGGGTCGTTTAGCTGCAGCAGCTCCAACGCTCGCCGTACGGCCACCGCCTCTGCCGGAGGAGCCTCCTCCATGGGCTTTGTTTAGTAACAGAAAAAAACACAGAGAGAGAGAGAGAGAGAATTGGTTTGTGCGTGCGTGGCTTTAAGCAACAGTTATTATAACTCAGAACACATCACAGTGTTGATATATAGAGAGAGAGAAAAGGGTAGTTGTTGGTTGAGACAGTTTCTTTGTTTGTTTATTCAACTTTGGTGTTGGTTTATTTCGTTTTGTTGCCAAACTCATTTTCCCATTCAAACCAGTCAAACACTCTTTGTTAGCGTTCAAGTAACATTTCACACCAAAATTCTTAAATACTTTACTTCAACTAACACTATATTCATTCATCTCATTTTTATTTTTCTCAAAACAAATCTATCATAGATTCACCTTAAAATACATGCTCATAAAAAAAAAGTTAACCAAGAAAAAAATGACAATAAAAAAATTAAAATTTCCTGTGTATAGCTTATACAATAAATTAAATATATATTGTTCAAGATAAAATTAGTTTTGTACAGTAATTTGAATAACACTTTTACTTTTACCAAAATATATTCTTAAATTGGTGCTTTTAACATCTGTCCTTTTTTTTTAAGAAAAGGTTAAAAAGCGCCTAGTGTATAACCAGGAAGAATTAAATTTAATAAATTTCGTGAGTTATTTCATGTGATTAGTTAATATAACATTAAAATTTAATAGTGAGCCAAATAAAGGATATTCTTTTCTCCCAAACTTGTATTTATTTGAGTTAAAAAATAAGTTAGGCATGTTAGGTCAGGTATTGTATTTAACTTTGATTTGATGACTCAACACTATAATACCAAGAAATGATGAAGATAATTAATAATGGCACATGTTAATATTAACATCATACAGACATAACGAATAGACCAAAGAGAGTTATTTTTATTTCTTCCAAAGTTTTGATTGAGTTATTTATTTAAATATCGATTTGACTCGATCAAGCTTAAAATAAATGGAAAGAAATTGAAAATTGCAAACATGTATAATATATTAATATTATGTAATTAAATTATGAAATAAAATAATAAAAAAATTAATTCAATGTACATTTATAATATACTTTAAAGTAAAATCATACTGTTATAAATATATAGCATCCATGTTGATTTTAGTATATCTAGAGTTTGAGACTAATTGCATAGAATATCTTATGTTAAGTCAACAACTTTTCTTTTTTTTCTTCACAATTATAAATAGATTGAGAGCATGTACCATGGATGAGAGGAATCTATACATCCTGAATATGGAATATTTATATATACAACTGTTAATATTTATAATATATATATATATATCATTGGATAAAATTCTCTTTATATACTTTTAGGAGAAAGAAAGGAAACATAATGAAATAATTTTTTTATAAGTTTAAATTTTAAAATTAGTTTACATATAAATTAATTTATAAAAATTGTTTGATATAAATTGTTTAAATTTAAACATAAGTTAAACAACGTGATCAAGTTTTTTTTTATATTAATACTTTGTATTGATAAAGTTATTCTTCCTCTTCCTGTTAGATAAGAGTTTCCTTCACTAGGTTCGATTAAAATTAACACTGATGAAGCTGTTATGGAATATCTTGGTCATGCTACTTATGAAGGTATTTTCCGTGAGAGTATGAGAAAATTTATTGGAGCTTTCTCGGTGTTTCTTGAAGTTCAGACTGCTTTGGTTGCTGAGCTTTATGGGGTTATACATGCTATGAAGGAAGCTCAAAAGATTTAATGTCTGACTGAAATGTGATTCTGTTTTGGTTTGTGCTACGTTTACTGACTAATGTTTCTTAGATGTTTCATAATCGATGGAATACTTGTCTTAATTACGGTGGGAAAATCAGGTTTATGGTTACTCGTATTTTTCGTGAAGGAAATACATGTGCTAATAAGTTGGTTAATTTAGGATTTATTCATAGAGAATCTTTTCATTGGTATAATAGGCTACCATCTAGTATGTTCTTAGAATTCTTTATAAATAGATATAATATACCTATGTATCATTTTTGTTAACATATGAGTTTTGGTCTAATCCCCCATATTTTTTATTTTTTTTAATAATATTTTTTTTCTGTGATAACAAATGATTGTTATTGTTTGAAGTATCAATATAGCTGAGATGTCAAGTTGCACAATAATATTTAAAATGAAAACTTTTATTTAAAAAAAAAAAACTTATAAGGAAGGTTATTTTATTTTTCTTATATTCACACACGCGCTCCTCTATTATAGTAAAGAAGTTTGTCTAGATACTTTTATATATTATTAAATTAAAGTTAGATAATCGCAATTGTACCTGACCACAAATTATATTAAGACTTAGAAGTTTATTAGGTAATCATAATTGGACAAGATGATGAATCTTTCAAAATTTTGAGTTTAGAACTTAGTTGATAGATCATATTACAATTTTATCTAGTAAATTAAAATCACTATTAAAACATAATAATTTAAAAAAAAATTATAGTTTAACAAAATTACCAGACATTGCACTGGATTTAGCCTATTAAAAAAAACTCAAACACTTATAGAAAAATAGATTGAGTATAATTTTGAAACCTAAATCCCTTAAAATGAATAAGATTAACAGAAATTAGGTTTTGGTCACGTTCATCTTAGCTTAGGTAGTTCCCTAGAAACTATAGGAGTTGTTTAATATATATATATATATATATATATATATATATATATATATATATATTTAGAGCTTTTGGTTCAGTTTCTGAATTTTTTTTAATATATTTTAGAATGTTAAGGTCATAAAATGTGGATGAAATTGATAAATGTTTCTGTTGATGTGAGTGTTGATTAGAATGGGCAGTTAGGTACAGTTGACTATAGCTTAGCTATAATTATTTCGAAATCTTAGTCTTTGCAATAATTTTCTCTTTGATTTAGATGCATGCTTCTATTAACTTTAGTCTAAAAACAAGTTATGTATTTATTCTTTTTATAATTAAAGGTAATTATTGATAAAGAAATAAATAGGTGAATGAAATTAAAGCTTGTTGAAATAGGTGAATTGATATTCCACTGAGATAAATAAATAAATAAATAATATACTATATCACTGTTCACTTTGCTTTTACATATATGGCTTTATTCTCATTATAAATTACAACTTTAAAATATTCCACTTCATGCCTTTGTAAGTGCATTATTTCAAAGTAACTTCAAATAAGCCAAGCCAAAAAGAAATTTGCTTTGAACTTTTTTTTATCTCCTTTATCTTTTTTTTTTCTTTTGTGAAAGAAGTTAGGGTTGCTTTTATACTCGTAATTATCTTATCTCAAAATTAATCAAAAAATGAAATGTTTTATTTTCCCAAGAGTGTGAGGAATGAATCTTTGTGTTGAGGGTGCTCCAAATTCAACTGGAAGAGTAAATGTAGCTTCATGGTATGTTTAAGTACTTTTAAAAATGCATTTTATACATTAAAATTTTGTTCAAAAATTCAACTTTATAAAAGTGAGACTTTTTTGCAAACTTAATTAATTTAACCAAAACTTGAATGAAAAACATGCACCCAATATACAGCTTTGGAAAGTGGTTGTTGCCAGATCTCAAACTGCTCAAAAGCCCCACTGCTATATTATTTAACTAATAAACCTTCTAATTAACTCAGTTTTGAATTAAAGCATCTATGAATTAATTAAGAGTGATGAGTGTATAATTAACCTTTTTGTTGAATAGGGAAATAAGGCATTATGATATCAAAACAAGTGCTTAAAAGTTAGGGTTGTTGGAGGAGAATAAATAATCTTAAATCTGTATGTTGGAATTTTGTTTTTTGACGTGGAACCGTTTGTTGGCACATTACTGTGTACTCTTGGCAAATGACATGTATTTGTTCCTAAACTTCAAGTATTTTTTTTAAGCTTTCGTAGAGTACACGTTTTGTGTGCTAACAAGTTAATGGTACTTGTCATAAGAAAAGAAAAAGGTGAAGGAAGACATTTATATGGTATAAAACAAAAAATGGTAAATTTTTAATATATATTTTTCAACTTAATTTTTTAATTATTTACGACGAAATTTGTCTAAATATAGCCTAAGTTTTAAGTTATGTATTTACAATGTATAAACAAATTCCTTTCTTGAGTTTCAAGTGATATTTTTGTGTGTACAAGAATCTTTTAACTTTTTTTTCTTTCGATCATGTTCTCTTTTCCCTGTATGTGCCCTTGGAGCTAGGTTTATGTATCGGTTTTGATATTTCTAAACATTTTAATACGAAATAGAATATCATGATAAAAAAGTTTGACTAAGATGTTCAAAATACATAATGGAAAACAAGCTTCAAAAACAAATTTTGATGAAAGTTACTAATTTTTTTTTATATATTTTTGAAAGATTCTATTAGAAATTTTGAGTTTATAATTTTTTATTTTAAATTAATTAAATTTAACGAGTGATACAATGTTATAATTTATCTATTCTAATTATTTCTTAAAAAGTTATAGGTAAATCTTCATCAACAATTTTGTAATTAAATATTATATTATAAATATTAGAAATTACAAATATTACATTATAAGATATTAGAAGTGAAAAACAGGTGTTTTAAGATATCTTATTATTGATTCGTCAATCATAAAATAAAATAAGAACTAACAAAGTAAAACGAATTAAAAATATTAACTCGAATTGCTGAATTTTTTAAAATTGTGTATTTTTAAAATGTGTTATATATATATATATTAATTTTATAAGAACACATTTAATCATAAAATTGTTTTGAAGTTTTTATTTATTTAATTAATATTTTTAACCGAATAAATAAGATTTAATTTTTCATATTAAACTATTTTATTATAATTAATAATTTAAACTTAATCTATAAGTATTGATATATTATTACATATTTACTTATATAATATAAAATTAAGCTTTAAAATTATTTTAATTTTAATTTTTAATTTAAAAAATAAGTTAACTCGGATTTGACAAGTTGACTGATTAAAAAGCCTAACCTAAGTCAAATTTTGACTGACTCATAATGTAGACCCACTTAGCCACCGTATAAGTTGTTTGATGTATTAATGTTGGTGTCTTGCGCAATATATTTTAATTGTGCCACCTGTGGTAAAAATAACTTTTTTTTAATTAGAAAATTGTTTAAAAATAGCAATTTTCAACGGCATTTAAATTTATGAAAAATCCTGAATCTGAAAAAGATATCCACGAAAACACTTGTGTGTTTGTCCTTTTTCAAATTTTTAAAGAAAAAAAAAATAGTTTTAGTCGTAACAATTGCATCTTCACATGACACGACGTCTACGATAATAACAATTTTAGTAAATGTGTATCTTGTCATCCATAGCAATGTATATATAAAATTTCCCTTTCCTAAAATTTTAAAATCACTATAAATAATTCTCCATAACACTAACCAAAAATATTTTAAAAACTAAAATATAGTGAAATGAAACTTTTAAATAAATTTTTAAAAAATATGCATATTTTATGTAACTGTCCGCCTTTTATTAATTTTATTTAATTAATTGTTATTATAAAATAATTTTAATATATTATATAATAAATAAATAAAATTATCTATTATATTTTAAAAAAAAATCTTAAATTTAAACTTATTAAAATAAAATATTATAATAATAAATATGGACAGATAATTACCATGTTATTATTATTATTATTATTATTATTATCCTTTGGTGACCAAAACATTGCGCAATAGGTTGGGGCCCAGTTTGGAGCATGAGCCCACCATCGCCATTTATGTCCCAATTGGCCCTTAACCAAAAAAACAATTACTTCTATGCTGCCAAAACTTTTCCATATCAAGCAAATTTCAACACATAAATCCAAAATAAATAAATAAAACCCACACTCCAATTTACTATTTAAATTTAATTTAGGTTTATATATTTTTAATTTTTTTTAAATTATATTAGTAGATAATAAATTTTATGCAAATATTAATTTATTATAAGAAAAGGTTGAGTCCTCTTGTTTTAAATAGTTATCGCAAACATTTTTATAAGCAGTTAAATAAAAAAACGTATACGGTGAGTTCGATCCATCTATTTAGTATACGAGTTAAAAAAAAACAAGTTCTAACATTTTTGGTCCGTATCAACTCAATACATATTAGTGGATTAAATGGATTCATCCACTTAATTTAAAAGTAAATCATTTTTCTAAAAAATATTGTTTTTTAGAAAAAATCTAATAAAATCAAATAATAACATTTTACTAATTTTTAAATTCCTAAATAATCATAAAATAAAATTCTTAAATATGATAAGTTTTAATTTCTTGTCCATCAATATTATAAAATGTTCAAACTTTAAATCCATTGAATGAGACTATTGGGCATATCAAAAAAGACTCCAGTATGGCTAATGGCTAAGGGAACATGAGATAATATCGTTAGGGTCAATTATCACATTCGATATATTGTCTATTTTGGATATCAGAACTCCGTCATATTTTGTCCCTAAAAGACGGGAGGGAGGAAAGTGTATTAAGATGCGTTTGCCAAAACAGGCTAGCTTGCTACTGTTTAGCTTATGGTGTTTACCATATGATAGAATAGTCATGGGAAAGTTTTATTCTAGATTAATGGTGAACGTCAAATGTTTTTATCGAATTTAGCGTTTGAACTTTCCGAGTGTTGAATTTGAGTTGTTGGCTAAGTTTAAGATGGATTGTTAAATTTTAACACCAAAACTGAATGAAAGTTCACGTGCCTGCAAACGACTTTTTGACGCTCAATATCTCGTTGTTAATTGCTTACCGTCATTAATAGATGATTTCCTTAAAGAGAAGAGATATGCTTATAAGTCAGACACTGAACAAAGATATTTCCATCCTTCACAAAATGGTGATAGTGAGAGTGGTGTGGTGTTGAAATTAATGGGAGCAAAAGAAAAGAGACAATGATGAAAAGAGAATTGTCCCAAAGAAGAGGAGAATGAAGCAAGGTTAAACGAAACAAATAACAATGTTAAAAAATAATAATTGTATCAATTGAATATGACGATGGTTAATTTAAAAAGTGTGGTTGTTTAATTTTGAGAAGGATTCTATTAAAATAAATGTTTTTGATGGTGGTCCCCTATAAACCATTCTCAAAGATGTCATAAAATACATACATATTTGATAGTAATGTTTGCATTGTAGGTGATGAAGTCAATTTTATAAGATGTGCATGCGTGCGTGATGTATACATATGCAAATGCATCCCTATTAGACCCATCAAACCACAAAAATTGGCTTCAACAATGACAGTTTTAAATAGGAATTTATGGATGACAAAGTCTTAGTTCGTGTGCCTCTTTATTTCATTTTGGCAACACATAATTTGTGGTTCTGCTAAGCCCCACTCATACACGAGATATCAAAATTAATGCATATACTTAATTAATTCGGAGAAAAGTACAAGGTTTTTTTTTTAAAACTTTTTATTATGAATTTTTTTCTGTTTTAATTTTCAGTTGTTATATTCATATTTTTCTTTTATACGTAGAACAAAGTGCACATAGCTACAACCCTAAGCCATCTATTACTATATAAATAAGGATAATGTTTTTCTTTATTTAACTATTTTAATTTTTTAGGTTTCTGCATTAAAGTGGTGCAATTGATTAGGTTTATTATGTAAATATATATATATATATATATATTTTAATTATGAGATTGGATAAATATTTTTTTGGCAAAGGATAAATAAATTAAAAATGAATACTTTAGGAGTGTCACAATCCTTAAACTTAACAAACCAGTAGAAAAAGTACCAAAAGATCTGCCACTTAGCTTACATTCCATAAAACTTTACAAATCGGTAGAGAGTAATAAATGGTTACACTACAAAAAAAAATCATAAAATAAAAATCAATTTTTAGAGACCAAAATAATTAGTTGCAATAATAACTAAATTAAAGACCATTTTAGAAAAAAAATTGATTTCTAAATTAGTTTTTAAATAGTTTTTAAATTGGTATCTAAATAGCAACCAATTTAGATACATTGCTTGCTATTTAGATACCAATTTAAAAACTATTTAATAATAATACAAATTAATTTAGAAATCAGTTTTTTTAGTTTCTAAAATGGTTTCTAATTTAGTTATTATTGCAACTAATTATTTTGATCTTTAAAAATTAGTTTCTTTTCGATGATTTTCATTTAACCATTTATTAGTTTGTACTGTTTGTAAAGTTTTATGGAATGTAAGTTAGGTGGTAGGTTTTTTTTTTTTTTACTTTTTCTAATGGTTTGTTAAGTTTTATAGAATATAAGCTAGGTGATAGGTTTTTTACATCATCAATCACAAATTCTATTTTAGTTTCTCTTTCTTTAATATGTTTAATTTGTACCCATTGCCAACTTATACAACAATAGATAACATAACAAAAACCCTGTCTTCCAAGATTTTTCATCAAATTAATTGGCATGGTGATATTCAATTGAGAGAAAAAGTCAAAGAACATTATCTTATATCGTTTTCTCTTTTTCCATGATAACAATAAACTGCATAGAAACCCAGTATAGTCAGATATTTATTAGAAACACTTCCATCACACCTAGCATACAGAGAAAATTACAACAGTTTGTGGTTGAAATCCTGGGACATGGTTTGTAGCCCCAGCACATACACAAACACTATCACATGCTCCATTTTTCTGCTAGATCTTGATTCAATTTAGAAGTTTACAAATTAGAAAGGTCATGTATTCTGAAATACTAAAATGTCCTTCAGAACGACCAACTTCCTGAACTAATTCCTTATTCATTGGATCCATGACCTTTAATTCATCATTGAGATGAAAGAATGGCATCAATGGCTTGTCTTACTTGAGAAATGTCAGGAGCTTTTCCACCTTGGACAGGCCAAAATTCATCAGCTGCCAACACCTTCACAAAGATGTGTCATGATGAACTTAGTTTGCAGATGAATGACCAAAAATATGCATATCAAAAGAAGAAGGAAATTAGTGCATTGTGTGCTAGTCCCACCTTCACTTGCAACTGAAGAAACTTCACGTAACTAATTGCTTTCTCCAACATGGTGACCAAATCAACCTGCAAAATTCATCAATGGAATTAAATCATAATCCTAGATATTGTTGCAAAGGAAATGCAAAAGAATGCAGCATTTCAGACTAGTTTGAAAAATCTACCTTGGAGCCGTTAGGGACCAGTTCTTGGAGTATCTTAAGCCGCTCACTTATTCTCTCTCTTCTGTTCTGTGATACACTCGTACAAACATTCTATCAGCATTGAGCTCATATTTAAGTTTTCTTAATTTACAATCAAAACATGGAACATATATGCGACATAATTTAACTTAGGTTTGAAGCAATTAAGCAAACCTTAGCAGCAACACTTTGAGGATCCTTGGATGGGCTTGACTTTGGTTTTGTTGCTTTACTTGCAGTTGTGCATGGCTTCTTGGCATTGGCAGCTTGCATGGTCTCTCCCTATAAACACCAATCTCATATCATTCTTCCATTCTAATTAATTTCATGTAATTCTTATGGACTAATGCTAAATATATGTATAAAAAGAAGTTAAGATGTGATTAAGAAGCAAGCAATGATTAATACCATAAAAGATCGCTTTCTCAAGACTAATTCTTGTGCTGCTGACTCATTCACGCTATCACTGTGGCCATTAGGTTCTGAGTATAGCCACCCAGAAGATGAACTTTCACCATGTTGCTGCTTCTCTTTTGCACCTTTGAACATGGAGCTATAGCAAGTAGCAGTTTCAGAGCAACTGAAATTTTGGACCAGGCGCATGTCTGTGGTGCTTTTGGGACTAACATGGTTCCATTGGTCACAACCTTCATGCAAATTACTCTCTTTGGAAAACAGCCAACTCTGCTGAAAGCTAAGAAAAGACTCACTACCTTGCATGAGGTTGCTGAACTCATTGGCTTTGAAATTGATTAGAGATTCTGCTTCTTCAAGATGGCAATGCGTGCTCTTTTGAACATAGTCATTGCCAATGCCACATAGAGGAGGACACTGAGTTATGGCTGAAGCTGAATCATTGCTGAGGCCATTAGTACTTTGTGAGCCATCTTCCTCTTCAACCCCAGACTTTTGGTACTGGTTGACCCCATGAGATGTCAAAGATAGTGCCATTAGGGAAGTAAAGGACCCAAATGCAAAAGCAGCTAAGGTTTGTTAAGGTCAATAATGAGCATGTCAGAAGTAGTGAAGAAGACCTCTCTATATAGGCCTAAAAAACGAAGTACCATTTTGTATTGATGGGAATTGGAGCAATAGTACTACTTAACTGAAATATTTAATGGGGGAGCAAGAAATCAGAGTAAATAATAGTAAAATATTGATGTGTTTAGGAATTTAAAAAATGTTGTTTAATCGATCTTGATATTGGGAGTGTTAGCTGGCAAAAGAGAATGCAAAGTAGCATAAGGGTCGCCGGATCCTTCGCCAAACCCACGTCTCTCTTTGATTGATTCCAAATTGGTTAGTCTCACTTTGATGAAGAAGTTGGAGCTACTAGCTTCTCACATGCTTCCTTTTTAAAACTTAAGCACGTGGATTCATACTCTATTCTGTGAACTCTATATTATATTTATGTTAACATTCTGTGCAGCTGTCTGCACTGCTTATTGAACTGGCTAAGATACCACTCATTGCCATGCATCATGGGTTGTGTTCTGTATATAATTCTGTTTATTTTCTCTTTTTATTTTGTTGCAAAATGGACAAATGTGCATGAAGAAATGGAAATCCTATAATTCATACAAGTAGTGCTGATAGGTTGACAATCCTCCATCAACTTACAATAATTAGAAAGAAAAATAATTCTTTTACTAAAGTGTAAATCCTAGTTAAAATGATTGATCCTAAATTATATTATATCACATTACAAGCTGTAATTCTTTTTCTTGTATAATTTTTTTTATACAAAGCTCATAAACACTTTTAAGAGTGTTTCCATCCTTATACAAAGCTCATCTAAAAAGATAGAATCCAAAAAATATAAAAAACTAGGTTTCTTATAAAAACACAAAAGTATCTTAAAGTATAGCATGCTCTAATTCTTCATTCTTACTCGTTATAGGTTCTACCACCATCCTACAAAACATATGGTCAAACCTACACCTAAAACACTAGTTTTAGACCAAAACTTATAGCTTTGCAACCACTAATTTCACCTTGGCAATCTTCTACCAATCCAGCTTTGCTCTACTCACTAAGTGTCGGACATAACAGAACCAAACACCAATGTCCATGCTCCACAATTATGCAGATATTATGCAGCAGAATTATGCATTAAACAACATGAATCTGATGCCTTTGCACCAAGGACAATTGTGGCTGTACCAAACAATATGACTCATAACTTGTGCTCGAACCTGTTCTTGGTCTTTCCTTGATGTTAATACTAGCAGAATCTGCCACGCCCTTCTTCTATATGCTCTGGTGCTAGGTATAGCACATTATTTTTCTTTGTATAGTATGCATTCTGACCCTACTTGTTCAGTTTCATTGCTCACTGCATGCAACTCAAACATTTAGACGAAAGCTTCGTGAGAGATGAAGTTAAGTATTCATGTACAAATAATCTGACTTTTTTTTCTTCTTAAAAACAGAGAAAAATCTTACTGCACTCTTACTTTCGAAATGCAACAAAAGTCTAAAAAAGAAGAGAATAGTATATCGATAGTCTTTGAGAAGTGTAAAGAATTATGTACAAATAAAGTAGGTAAAAAATTGTACTAATAAATATATTGTTAATAGTTAACATATAGTCTGTCCCAGTGCATAATTTTCAATTTCTAATTATATATTTATATTTAAATTTTAGTTATTAAAATAAACAAAATAGATAGGATAACAAGTTTGTAGATATAAAGTCTGCTACTAATAAAAAATATTAATATGTAAATATAAAGATGTAATTAAGTACTCATTATATTTTCATTAACCATATGTGAGAAAATAGTGATCATGAGTATATATCAGTATTGTGGAATTGATATGTAAAATTATACTTACAAGTTGCGGTAATGTGTCAATATCTTAGTTACTGAATGCTTTTTTCTTATAACATAAGAGGTAAAAACACACTAAACAAAATGGTTAGCAAAAATTGAAATAATAATGATGCAGAAATACTGTTGCTGGCATTTTTTGCATCAGTAAAAGAAACATTTATTTATTAGATATAAGTTAGAAGATACCTAAACCCATTATAAAATAGAAGTTACACATTATTTTCATATGTAGGAGTTGAAGATCTTTAGAAGAAGAAAAACTTTTATTTTTTATAGCTAATCATGATCATGTAAGATCTAAATTTAATAAGATACATCATGTACTTTACGTTAGGCATATTTAAAATAATGTTATTTTTATGAGATTAGATCATCCAAACACAACCCTCCAAGACTTTTTTTGGTTCTTTACTGCTATTAGAGAATAATGGTGCCGCACAAAGTGAAATCTAATGACAGATGAAACCCCAAAAAACTACATGTTTCCAGATTGAAGAACAGGTACAAGCTTAGTTGCAATTTTTACCACTTTACTGCAAAAAAGGGCAATATTCGTTAACCAACACAATATATCATCCTTTTGAGACCATCTTTTTGGCTGAACCATGTTCAACACAAACTTCCATACAAAACATTATATTGTATTAACTTAATTACATATAATGTTAGTATTTTATGAATTTTATCGTTTAAGTTTTCATGCTATCTTTTTTTATACATTGTACCGATTAATTAAATGTCTTTTATTTATATACATTATTTTAATAATGTAAGATCCTTAATATCCTTAGTTGAGAATCGAACATCTAGATGATGAAATTATATGCAAATGATCTAATAATAACTTGATAACATGTTATATAATAAAACCAGTTATTAAATAAAAATTTAATTTAAACACACAATATAACTACTTACTATATTCATTAAATTATATATAATTTTATAAACTAACAAATTATTGTTATTAAAATAGTTTCTATTATTAATAAAAAAAATATAATCTGATTTTTAAATTAGTATGTAATCAGTGATTAATATTTTTTTAGTTATAGCTAAAATATTGATTTTAATTAGATACTAATTTAGAAACTAGTTATTTTTTTATTAATAATTGAAACTACTATCAATAATTTTTTAATCTATAAAATAATATTTAATTTAATCAATTATATAGTAACTAATTATTTTTTATCTCTAAAATTAGTTTTTATTTAATTATTCTTTTAGTGGTACTAGAATAAATTCATGTACAATTTTAGAATTGGATTTTGAACTTATTTTGGTTATATAATCTGCTACAAGAGAATCATTAAATAGAAACTAATTTTAGAGACAAAACATAATTAGTCACTCTATTTACTATATTAGATATTATTTCAGAGAGTAAAAAAATTTATTGATATCTAAAAAGTAATTTATATTATTAATAAAATTTATGAATTAATTTATAAATTGGTATCAAATTAGTTATCAAGTTTTAGCTACCAACTACTTTAGATTCTAAAATTAGTAGCTAAAATTTTGGTATCTAATTAGATATCAATTAGCTAATTAGATACCAATTTAGAAACTACTTTAGATATTAATAATTATTTAATCTATAAAATAATATCTAATTTAGTCAATATAGTAACAAATTATTTTTTATTTTAAAAATTGATTTTTATTTAATGATTTTCTAATAGTAATACGAGAATATGAGACTTTTAAGGTTTTTTTTTTTAAAAAAAAAATTACATTTCAAATGTGAAGTTTGTAGGTCAGATGAAATCAAAGTGAACTAAATTTTAATGATAAAGTTGCTTATTAGATAATGTTAAAAAATGTTATAAGTGATTTCAATGATCCAGAACCAAAGTTCATTAACTATTTTTCAATAAAGAAAATATTGATCAAAATAGAGATGAAATTAAAGTATAAATAAACTTGCTTAATAAGCAACATATTTTTTTGAACTTGTAGCTAGTACATCTAAATGTGTTAAACAAAGATGAATACAAATGTTATTTTTTTCTAAAACAAAAAAAAAGTTTAATGAAATTACTTTTAGAATTTCAGTTACTTGCACTTATGAAAGACTTTATTTACGTCTAATGAATGTTATTACGATCTATATGCACGGTTCTCTTGAAAAAAGGATATTTATATGAAACTTCTTCAATAATTTAATTATTAAAACAATCAAAATGAGTATTTATAAAAAAGAATGGTATAAAACTAATCCCATTTTTTCCTTATACAAGGAAATGGATTTGCCATAAGTGAATAAAGGATTTAATTTCGAAATAGATGAAAAATACTTTAAATTTTGTGAACTATAAGCAGAAATTAATTTGATCTTGAATTTATTTTATTTTGTATATCCATTTGAATTTTCATTTACTTTTTCTTGAAATGAAATCAAACATGAAAGGATCTTTGGGAATTAGATTTAAAGGAGGGAAAACAGGATAAATTTTTTATATCTAATAAATATTCTCTAACATAATTTTTAAAGTAAGTGAAATAAAATGACAGATTTACATATATTATTTAAGTCGATCCTAATCTTCTACTTATTTCCATAAAACATTAAAAATGGCATACAATAATTAATGTCCTAATCTCTTAATTACTTCAACAAACATTACTTAACTCTCTTAAACACCATTCATCAATGTGAAGTATAACATCTAAGAGCTGGCTTTTGTAAGTTTAAACAATTTACTCAGCATTAATTAGCTGTTGCCAAAGAAAAAAGTCAACATTCTCCAAAACAGATTCCATCATAGTGATTTTTTAAAAGCAAAAGGAATTCCTGTGGTCAACTCAGTTTAATTATGTCCATTTTTTAGGGTTATCTTTCTCACAAGGTGCAGAAGTGTTTGTAGCTGCTCATGAAATACAGTTAAGTATATCTTTTGTAGACACAAAGAAGATCATCCACATGTTAATTAGTTCTACACAGATTCAAAGTTTAGGGCAAAGGGGGAAAAACCAAAGCTGGCATTGAAAATCAACAATTCCTTCTCCTTGTTTCATGGAGACTGTCTAATTCTGTCCTTCTTACTATGAACTTGGAAACTCTTTATCAGAGACAACATCAGAATTTTCCATATCTTCCAAATCTGCTCAATTTCCTCATTACAGTTGCCTTTACTTTTCTATTATTTTTTTATTTATTATATAGAATACATTATTCAAGTAATCATATGCATTAGAATAAAACTTTCAAGTAATTAATTTAACTGCATATTTGAAATTTAAATTCCAGATTATTAATGAAGTCAGAACACCTTAATATTTTCATTAGATTTCCACTGTTAATACTTCAAGTAAATCAAATTTCATAAGTACAAAAATAAGAAAAGAGCGTTCTCCTTATTTAATGCGGTTCCGCGTTTAAACGCATTTGTAAAAGATGCGGTGACATTTTTGAAATTATTTTGATTTACAAATGCGGTTATTTAAATAACCGCATTTGTAAATCAAGAGCTTCCATTTACAAATGCGGCTAAAAGTAATAGCCGCATTTGTAAATCGAAGCGCTTGATTTACAAATGCGGTTTTTACGTTTAGCCGCATTTGTAAATGGTTTTTACCCTAAAAATTTTACGCGCTCAACAGTTTCGTTCATTCTCTGTTTGCGCTCATATTTGTTCTTCGTTTTCTCTGGTTGCGAAGTTCTGCATTTTCGAAGGTACGTAATTGCACTGCCCCTCATTCTCTTGTTTCCATTGCCCCTAACAACTGCATTGAACTCCAATGGCTTTTGCTTTCCATATTGCTTTCGTTTTTAATGGGTTTCGCTCTGCATTTTGAAGGTGTATTCATTGCTTCCGCCGCTGTCGCATTTCGCTCTCGCCGCTCCGCCACTGCTTCCACCGCCGCACTCGCCACCGCTGTCATGTTTCCTCTTCTCCCCTTCCACTCTTCACCAACAATGTGCCCCTAAAACCCCAGCTCATTCAGAAGAATATACAAATGCGGCTATTTCAAATAACCGCATTTACAAATGAGGCTCTATAGCCGCATTTGTATTTCTCTGATTTACAACTGCGTGCTGATCAAATGCGGATCTATAGCCGCATTTGATTAGCATTTCTGCACTAGTGTTTAGATATCAAACATTTGTCAATATATTAAATAACTTAGATATTATTTTAAAAACTAAAAAATTATTGGTATCTAAAGTAATTTCTATTATTAAAACAATTTATAAACTAGTTTCTAAATTGATATCTAATTAGGTAGTAAGGTTTTAGCTACCAACTAATTTAGATTCTAAGTTTGTAACTAATTTGATACTAATCTAAAAACTAGTTTATAAATTTTATTAATAATATAAATACTTTAGATATTAATACTTTTTTAGTTTCTAAAATAGTATTTAATTTAGTTAATATAGCACTACAAGTAAATTATTAAATAGAAACTAGTTTTAGTTTTTAGAGACCAAAAATAATTAGTCACTATATTAACTAAATTAGATATTATTTTAGAGGAAAAAAAAATGATTGGTATCTAAAATAGTTTTTAATTTTATAAACTAGTTTCTAAATTGGTATTTAACTAACTCGTCGATATGGGTTATGTAACAGTTAACACTTAAGGTTAACACTAAATAAAGAAATGCATCAATATACTTTTTATTTATTTTTAATTCAAAAGTACATACAATTGAGATTGATGTATACACCATTACTCTGAAAAAATAAGTTTTCTATATTTAAATTATGATACTATATTTAAACAAGTTTGTGTATGAATTAATCTATATAAGTTTTCTTATATTTTTTTAATTTATATATAATTTCTTTTAATTTATAGAAAAATTAAATTTCTAAATAATTTATAAAAAAATGTCCAAAAATACCTTGGATATATTTAATATGAGAGTTTAGTTTTGACAGTATATTACTCAAACTACTAACATTAGATTTTCATTATATTGGGCCAACGTTAATTTTTAGTCTTAAAAACTTTCTAAGTTTTTGTTTTAGTTCCTGACTTTTAAAATATTGGTTAGTATTTTTGTTTTTTCTAATACTCAAACGTTAAAAATGTTGGTTTTAGAGATAAAGTTAGAATATCTTTAAAAATATAATAAGAAAAAAAATTGTTAATTTTTAAAGTCAGGGACTACAACCAAATTAAATTTAAAAAAGAAAAAGTTAGAAGCTAAAAACACCATTAACCTTATTACCTTTATTTTCTTTTCCAGTACTCTATTTCAATGACCCCTGTAATATTTTTTATTCAAGTAATCACATGGTATCCTCTAAATTTCAACCTTTTACATCTTCATTTTATAATACACCAACCACTAATGATAGATGTAATCATGTTCTGTTAATTTAATTGGGTGTTTTATTGGGATTTTGAGTAGACTAATTTTATTTTTAAAAAAATATTAAGAAAACTTGTTACATGTATTTATAGGTGAATTTGGAACCAAACGTAGTTCACCAAACTTATTTATTTATGTTTTGCTCGTGTAATGAATAAAACTACCACGTGTATTTTTCTTTTTCATTTGCTTTTAATTTTTGTGTTTTGTTCCAAAGTTGTATATTGAGAATGCCTGACGGAATGAAAATGACACATTAATTTTTTTTTTAAACTATGTTGTTGGGAAGAAAAAAAAATAGTCAATATGTTGAAAATCCTTAATTAACATTTGCATCGTTTTCTCTTAAATAATTTCCTATTTGATATAAAAAAATATATAAAAAATTATTAAGGATGAAAACAAAAAAAATAATACACATGTAAGTAAACCTTTACCTCTCACTCAACAAACAAGTCACTTATTAATGAACAAAATGAGAAATTGTTTTTTACTTTATTTAAGTGAAAATAAGACAAAATAAAGTCAAATTAAAAATATTAGTGGTCACATATGATTGTTGTTACTTAACGTTTGAACCTAATTGAAATGTCTATAATCATGCGTAACATCATGAAAACTTTTATAAAAATAAAATAAAAAATAATATGAAATGAATAGGTAAATGAGTACAAGGTGGAATACTCACATCCAAGTACATTTTCAAAATAATTTTCAGATAAATAAATTTTAACACCATTACTAATAGGTAAGTCCAAACACAAATGAAGAAAGTAGAAGAGGTGTTTTTGTTGAATAAATGTGTGGATTCTCAACATAAGTCTGAATTCCAGAACATAGATAGCATAAGCTTAACAAGTAAAAAATATGTAACCACTGAACATGGATTTCAACAACACTTGCTTTAGTTTTGAAAAGGTACTTTGTTTTCATCCATGAACTAGCATTAGACTTTACAACATATAGAAGTACTCCATCACACAGCAATTGATAACCCTGCAAATTTCTCTAACAAAACATCCAATTAATCATAGGACACAAATCACTCTAAAAATAAAATTAAGCTCTGCCTCCCAAACAAACAAATAAGCTCAAATCACATAACTACTAAACAAGCACTATACATCATCCCATAACATCAAGAAAACAAACTACTTATACTCATACACAGGCTTTCAGCATGCCAATATTCCAACTATAATGAAACATGCAAAATCTCAAACCCTTAAAGTGTTAACAATGGAAGGCTTATATTATTGTTTCACAATCACAAGAAATCTACTCCATACAAAATGAAGTCTATGAATTATTTTTATAAGCTAAGTACTAAACTATATATATTCTCATGTCTTGTAAGATAAATAACTTCTCTTAAAGAGTGAGAAATATGTAGGAATTCACATAACACCATTGCTTGTTGATCTCACAGTAAAAGACAAAAGGTATTAAGATCCATTCATGGACAATGTGAATCTCAAATGCTATGGACAGACAAGGGAAACAAGTAGACTAAAAGGTAAATAATTTATTGTCAGCAGGAAAAGAGTTACACATATGAATATAAGAAAGAAAGCAAAAGAGACACTGTATCAGAAATGTGACATAATAAAAACTTACAGTGATTCCAACTATGACTTCTTATATCCTTCTTCTACTTCTCTCTATGTCTTTTCAAACTTGAACCACCATGAAAAGTAGGAGCTGAAGATCGGGGTAGGTACACATTTGATCCCTTGGTGGCCGAAGGGAATAGTTCTTGCTTTGGTATCTTAAATTCTTGACTTGGGGAAACCATCCTAGAAGACTCAAGAAATTCAACCTCAGTTTTAACATTTTTATCAGCCACTGAACCTGCAAATTCCTTATCACCCAATCTAACACAGGTATTTCCTGTCTTTGAATTGGGTGTCACAGTACTAAGATGAATACCTTGCACTCCCTTCTTTCTTTTTATTGCATGATTAAGTTTAGATTTTGACTTAATCATCTCAGCAAGCATTGATCCTGAACCAGAATTATCTGAATTAAACATTAGTTTAGTAGGCAAACACATTGTTATTGAAAATCTATTAAATATTTGGAAGACTTCAATAAATTTCAGTTATTTAATATATTATCTATTTTGTTATGAGTACCCAACAATTATTTTTCAAATTGAGTAATTAATAAATTAAAAAAAATTGGTTTAAGTTATCCAAAAGAATATTTATCTGTGTCTCGTTATTAATATTATGTTGTTTAAACTTATTTCTAAAGCATTTTAAAATTTCTTTTTTAGTCTTCTAATTTGTTTTATCATCACACCAACCGATACATTTTTTTATCTCATGAATAACATAATGCATGTCAATTTTTAATACTCTAAATGATGTGATACACATTTCAAATTAAGTGGCATATGAATAGTAAGTAAAACTGACAGATAATAAAAGGGACTCAAACCAAAATATCTAATTCATTAGATACTTAACTTGAAAAACCAATTGTTGGGTACTCAAGTAAAAATCCATTGTATATCAGAAATCTTGTGTAACTGTTAAGCATAGCAAAGGATACTCAGAATTGAGAGAATAGCAGCACTGGCAGCTAACTGTTCAGCATCCTTTTTGTTTCTAGCCGCATCACCAGTGTAACTTGTGCCATTGAAAACTAAAGAAGATATAAAACTAGGAAGCAACCCTTCTTGCTGAACAGTCTTATAAGTAGGTCCTTCTAGCTTCAATTTAGTAGCATATTCATTCAAGATAGACTTGCAAAATGCAGAAATCTGGAAATCAAAGACAAGTTGCTGATGCTTTTAACCAAGATTTATGGAATGGTAATACAAGGTTTAGCCAAAATGATGCAATAAAATTCTTATTAAAGCGTCATCAAGCTTAATGCTATTTCACAAGCTTTTTACTTTTGTAAGTCTGCAAAGTCAGCAGTTAATATGAAAACAATTTTCCTAAACGGAGACTTTTAGTGATTAGTTCAAGCTATACTAGATTAGCTCCAAATCTTTACAGAGTATGAAAATTGAAAATGAAGCATCTAAACTCTATTCCCACAGGCAACAAGTTTTATTTGTTATTATAATGGTACTTCTTTTAGATAAAACTTGTATGAATTAAATGCTTCCATTACAAGGAAAACATGACAAACTATATGATATTATGACCTTCCTGAAAACTTAACCTCTGCAATAGTTTGCATGGTCATTTTCAAGTAAGATTCTTTAGCATCATATCCAATAACAAAATTACTTGAAAAATGCATTGTAATTCTTTAAAGAAAACTATAGACCAGGTCTTTCTAGGCAAACAACATAGAATAGCAAGGAAGAGAAAGAAAATTCAGATCATCAGACAATACCTTCTTCTTGGTAGACTGAGAACAAGAAAAACATCTAATGCAGGAAAAACAAAATCTAATATTCTTCCAATGTCAAAGTAGTTTGTTTGCCAACCAGATGCAAAATAAACATAAAACAAACTAAGTATCTAACAGTCTAGAATTTTGGAACATATTATTAGCAGACATTGGCTAAAAATTGCTAAACAGTGTGTCTAAGTCAATCAACTGAAGCTGCACCTACTGAAATCAACACCAACAATTTTGCTACAACACACCTCACAATCAAGAGATGGTGCTTCATCTCTTGTCCTTTTAGGGAGGCACTCCATGGCCAGTCTGGCAGCATCCTGTTCAGCAGTTTTTCTGTGGGAAAAAGTAGATTGGGAAATGTAACTCATTCCATCCACCCACACCTTTGACCTAAATCTTGGAGCATGTTGTTGTCCCTCGTTGTTAGTTTGATACACGGGAAGTGCAATGTTACACTTTTGAGCAAACTCTTGTAAGCGATTTTTGTGCATCAGTTGTTCTGAAAAACCTCATGGCAGAGCAATCCACAGTGTTAGAGATCTGTGTTTAATAAAAAAAATCTTCATAATTTCGTAACCAATCAATGTTCTAGTAACATTCAACACCCTTCAATGTATTATTTTCAAACTCACTTTCTCCAAAAACAAATAGCTAGTATTTCGAAAATAAGTTAATTCAAACACTCAAGATACAATTTTTCATGCATCAATCATTTCACTTTCTATAAGGGTACTTTGAATAACTTTTTCCATCATAATTACTTACAAAATTCTGCACATAAAATCTATTATAAAAAATAATAATAACAAAATTCAAAAATTATTGCGTAGAATTGCAGGGCATACGAGCAAAAAGTTGAACAGGAAGGGGAAAAGGAGATGGTCGAGGAGGTAAAGGTTTGGAAGAAGATGAAGCCATGGATGAGTGAGAAATAGTAGAAGAAGTTTCTCTTACTATTCCAGCATCAAGTTGGTCTAGGAATGCAAAGGAGAGAAGTGTGAACACTGTTGTTCGTACAAAAATTCTCATAATGTTTGTTTGTTGCTTATGGTACGACAATGATAGTCATGTTTTTCTTGCTTCTGAGAGTGTGAATGGGAATATCACTTTTTTAACATTTGAAAATAAATAAAAGTATAAAACAATTAATTTGTTGTATTTCAAAATTGTAAGAAAATAATTAATGCTTCATTTTTTTTTATATTTATATGTAATAAACTCAAATTATTTTAAATAGTAGTTGGATAGTTTATATTTACATGTGGTAGAAATAATGTATTTATCACAAAATTTGTATTTGATCTTTTAAATGTTACATGCTATTAATTAATTTTAAGCGTTATGACTGTATTATGAGACTATTAATATATTTTTTTCATTCAAATCAAATTAACAAGAGATTGAAAGTAGAAAGAATTTTTTTATTACAACTCATGATAGACTGAATTTTTTTAAAAAAAACTTATATTAGTATGTGTATTTTTGTATCAAGGTGCTTAAATTTGCTATTTGTTTAAAATTTGATTTCCATACTTTGTCTTTGTGATAAGATAATCAAAATGAAAGGTGTAAAATTTTCACATTAATTATTTTTTTTCCTCATAAAATATGTAATTACTCCATTTATTGTCCTGTAAAACTATTATATTAGATCGTCTTTACATCAACAAACAACAATTTTTAAATTTCTTGGCAAATCAAAAAAACATATACGGCTAACATATTTTTCTGAAAAGATAAAAATATAACTTTGATTTTCTAAAAATATATCTAAAAATACAAAATCGTGATCACAATCTTTATAAAAAAAAAAAGAAAGAATATAGGTTAAAATAGGAGCAAGAGGGTAAAGTCCAATTGAACACATGATAGTGTCTTTAGATTTGTTTTGTTTAAATTTTTAAATAAATTATTTAAAACTTTGATATTAAAAATATAAATATTTTAAAATTTGGTAAAAATAGATTAATATAGTAAAATTGAGAAATACCTCAAATAGCACAAGATTCTTAATTACCAAAAATTTATTTTAATTTCAACAATTTATTTTAATAATTTCTCAAATTAGTATCAATGTTATTTTAAATATAAATATTATATTTTATCTTACCAAAGCCTAAAAATTGGTTTAGATTCGATTAAAAACTGGATCCCAAAAACCATTATAATTTCTCAAATATTTGAATTAAAACCAAATCATGCACAACTCTATTTACTTGTATCATAAGACCAAAATAATAGGCTAAATACAAAAGTAGTTTATGAATTGATTAAACAAAAGTAGTTTAAAATAGAAGTTGAAACCAGTTCAAAAATAATTTGGCTTTAAAAGCCAATTTAAAACTGGTATGATCCAAAATACTTAGTGTAATTCAAACATTTTGGTATTAAAAATTCCATTCATTCAAATTATTTAATTCAAGTTTTTTAAGCAGATCACAAGAACCCTAGTTAATGCAAAATTTCCTTCATTTTACCGAATTCATAACTTTAACAAGTATATTAATTTACATTCAAATCGAACCAATAATATATGACACGGTCGGGTAAACATAAAATATCAATTTTAACATTATATAAATTTAATAAAGGAAAAAAATATATATATATAATTCCAAAATAAAGATGAAAATCTTTATAATACCATGCATGCGAAATATTTTTCATAAATCTATAAATTTTGATGCAAAAATATTAAGAAGGGAAAGTTTAGATTAATAGAAAATATATTTGAGGCAGTCCTAAAAAATTCTTAAAACTAGCTTATAGTCAAGACAGGTCAGCGGTACAAGATGATAGAACAGCCCCCACAGGAGAGTAAAGCTGTGCCTTCACAACAAAAGTTTGAAGTCAAAACAAGTACCAAGTGCCACCAGACCAGGATTTTAATAACACTTAGTAGATTTTAACAAGGATCTACGGTTTTTTCTGCATGAACTTAGTCTTTGGATTTTGCAACATATACAAGAATTGCATCACATTTTATATTTTTACTGTGCCACCGAACAAGGAGGGGCTTGGTTCATGGGATCTGCAGTGCATGGAGGGGCTTGGTTAATGGGATCTGCGCATGGAGGGGCTTGGTTCATGGGAACTGTAGTAATCGGTAACCTGCAAATTTTCACAACAGAGCATTCAATTAATCACAAGACACATTCAGAGCATGAGAAAAAGAAAAGAAAACTAGTTCAGCCTCCCAGACAAGCAAATATATAACCATATCTATCTGGCTTTAAATCAAGTCACAACACAAAGCCACCAAAACAGTATTATATATCATCCCTCACTATATAATACAAACACAAACTTGTTTACTTACCACCAGGCACAAGCTTCAGCATGCGTACCAATGTATGATCTCACTCAGATAGTAAGATGATAAACTTTTCTTTAGAATGACGACTATCTATGAATTATTAAATAAATATAATATAATTAATAATTATATAAAATGTTATATCATACATAATAATATTTAAAAATAACATATATCCTCTCTCTTTTACATAATATTCATAGTGATTTCACCTCACTGGGAATTGACTCAAGACAATGCATTAACATCCACCTGGACAATGTAAACTTCAAAAATGTGGAAGTCAATGGAAACATGTAGGCTAAATGCTAAATAATTTTTTGTTTGCAGGGACAATTACACTTAGACATACACGAAGAGTAGAAAAGACTGAAGAAAGAAATAGACAAGGAAGCAAGAGAAACACCAAACAAAATAACACGTGATATTATAGAAACTTACGGAGATTCCAACCGTGACTTCTTATTAGCCCTCTTCTTGCTCTTTCTCCGCCTTTTTGAACTTACACCATCATCAATTGAATGTGCTGAACCTGGTTGCAGAGGCAGGGTGGCTTGAAGAGAAGATTCTTGTTTTGGAATTTGAAATGTTTGACATGTAGATTGAATTTCAGAAGACTCAGGATAATCAACTTTAACTTCACTATTATCAGCAACAGAACCTGAAACTACTGCATCTTTCCGATCCAGTGTAAGAGAGCTATGTTCTGAATTTGGTGTGGATAACACTGCATTAGCCTGTAACAGAGATATGTCCTTTCCTTTGATTGCATCATAATATAAAGACTTCGACTTAATTATCTCACAGAGCTTACTTCCTGAGCTAGAATCACCTACATTAAATGGTCATTTTAGCAGGTAAGCACATAGATATATAAAATATATTGAGAATATGTAATTAAGCATACACAAAATGATACCCATAATTGAAAGAATAGCAGTGTGTGCTGCCGACTGCTCAGCTTCCTTTTTGGTTCTGGCTGGATCACCGGTGTAGCTTGTACCATTGAAAACTAAAGATGTTGTAAAAACCGGAAGTACACCTCCTTGTTGTTGCTGAACAGTGTTGTATGAAGGTCCTTCAATATGCAGTTTAGAAGCATATTCATTTATGATAGACTTGCAAAATGGAGAAATCTGGAAGATAATGAAAAAAAATCAACAATTTAAAAAAATATATAATATTGAATGATAAAACTAAACCAAATCAAAATGAGGCAATGACAAAACTTAACTGAAGCATAAATGCATAATTAAGATAAATGTTATTTTACCGGCTATTTACTTTTTATAAGTCTGCAATAAATTGCTACAACAGCAGTAAGCACTTGATATGAAAACGTTTTTGCAAGAAACAAATATAAGAATGATTAATTCAAGTTATACTGGAAGAGTTTCAAACCATTAACAAAGTAAGATAAGGAAGGGTCCAAACTCAAGTTTCATTGGCAACAAATAATATTTATGATGATGATACTTCTATTGTACCAAACTTGCATGATTATTTGAGACCTCTACCTTACCTGCTGAAAACTAAGAGCCTTTGTGCCATTTCACAAAGATGATCTTCAACTAAGATTCTTCATCATTACAGAGGTATATATCCAATAAAAAATATCACATGTGCAGAAGCACATCTTAATTTATTATAGAATTCAAAATAGACAGGAACCATCTTAACATTTATATGTACACTAACTGAAAATGACAGGTTGCGCAAGATATCAAACGTCACTAAACAACTTATTTTATTTGATAAACAAGGATATTTCGTTAGGAAAAACAATAGAAACTACATTGTATCTAACTATAAGGCAAGATAGCATACATTTTCACAAAACTGAAACCAATCCTTCTAATTTCTACAAAGCACTAGGGTGTTTGTCAATCAGATGCAGAGTAAGCAAAAACAAACCTAACATATAGCAGTGTTTGATGTCTAAACTGTTGAAAGGTATTATTAACAAACATTAGCTCAAAATTACTTCACAATTTCTATACGTGTATTGCATCTACTGAAAAAACTGACAATAAGTTGTGTTACATCATACCTGACTGACAAGAGAGGGTCCTTCATCTCTGGTCTTCTGAAGGGTAATTTCTAGAGCAAGTCTAGATGCTTCCTGTTCAGCAGCTTTTTTCTGGGGAAATGTGGATTGGGAAGTATAACTAATCCCAGCCACCCACACAGTTGACCTAAACTTTGGATTATGTGGCTCTCCCTCGCTAACGGTTTGATACACAGGGATAGCAATGCCTGACCTTGTCGCAAATTCATGCAACCGATTTTTGTACATCAAAGGTCCTGCAAAATTTCACGAGAACAATTCAGACCACTGGAAATCTTTTCTGCATTTAACATAGATGCATCAAGACTTTCAACAAAAGAAAAAGTGTGATGATTGCAACAACTATTCATAAGCTCATACATAGTATGCATATCAAATAATTTATCTGACATTTAGATAGAATCCGAGCCTGTTTGGACAACCTCCTTCATAAGTTCCTTCTATAAGAGAAAAAATAAGAGGAAAAATTTAAATTAGATTCCTCATAAGCTAAAATTAGTTTATGCATAAGCTAACTTAAAGAAGCTCTCTCATATAACTTCTCTAAGTCGTTATTTCTAACTTGTACATAAACTAATTTTAACTTATAGAGAATATTATTTCATTGCAGTGAGTAAACAATCATGCACACTGTGACACCAATTGCAGTTGCAAAACACAGTTTAAAACCATGATAATGTAATGTAAGGAAATTGCACACTAATGCTGCCAACTAAAATTATAAAAACTATATTAAAAAAAATCATTCTTACTGGACTTTTTTTAACACTGTTTCAAGAAGAAAAGTAATATAAACCGCATAAGTTAACTGCAAACACAATGGCGGCAGCATTTACCACAATTTCCTGCATTGTCAAAGATCTCAAGGAAACAGCTACCACAGTTTAAAATAACCCTTGACAGAAAGCATGATCTAGCATAAAAAGTCTATGGATCTACACAGCAAAGTTTTCAAAAAATGAAAGTGACAGATATAACAAAATCCACAAACATCTATACCGTTTTAGGCCAAATTCATTCCCAGTAAAAATTAATTAAAAAGGGTTTTCCAAGATAATTGTTTTGTCAAAATCCCAAATAGCCTCAAACACAGTAGTAGAATAATAGGTTTCGATGTTAGGTTGAAGAAGTAAAGGACTTACCAGGAGACTGAGAAACAACGGGAACGGGAACAGGAACAGGAACCGCAGGTAGAGAAGGAGGAGCAGAGTCAGAAGGAGGAGCAGAGTCGGGAGGAGCAGAGTCGGAAGGGGCAGAAGCCATGAGTGGAGGACGGAGAGTTTATCCCTCTAGGGTTTAAGAATCAGCAATGAAAGATAAGAACTTCAGATGAGAACTGATTTTTTTTTTTTATTGTTTGTGCTTTGGACTATTTATTAAAGCACTGCAACTTTTACACCTCATTCCAAAAAAAAATATTTTCTTACAAAAAAAATGGTACTATTTTGATGGTTTTTACCAAAATAAATATTTTTATTTTTATTTTTAAACGTTTTCAAACACAATTTTGTGTGGTGCTTTCATTTACAACTTTGCCTTTGTCCAATTCTATGGGGTTTTTTTTCTAACTTTTATAATTGAAGCTGTATTTAAGCTTATATTTGTATTATTTATTTTAAATTGTTATTAAAAATATAACTTTAACTTTTTTTTTCTTTTAAAAATGATGTAATGCTTCACGATTTTAAGATTTTATATACAAATTTTATATATTTTGGTGCCGTATCTTACGTCATAATTTCATGTTTTTTATTTTTTTATTTTTTATTTGAAGTTGTGAGTTGGGATATAATTTTAGTAGTGTTTTCTTTTTTTGGTTTTGTTTATGTTTTTTTTTAAATATTTAATGATTTTTTGTTGTGTTTACTTTAGTTTGTAAATTATTTTTTATTTAATGTAGGTTTTGTTAAAACTTCTATGATTTAGTGCATTGTGTTTTCACACAGATAATTTGCAGATAATTGCTTTGTTGTGGGTAGGATTGCTTGAGAATCTGCTCATGCAATGCATATGCAGTTCTTGATGTGATAAGGAATGGTGGAAGTGGGTGCTTGGCATGGGATGGCATTTTAAAACATGAAGGATTTGAACATATAAACAATAATTAAAATAAGAACATGTTATGAATGAATATATACTATATAGGGGTGGCAAAGTGGAAAAAAAATCATGGGTTATTTCAACCCACTAGTCCGCTTAGACCCGTTCCGCATAATCCATAATCCGCGCGGGCTAAGTGTAGGGCGGGGCGGGTTGGCTTGCATAACCCGCATAACTTTAAAATGTATAATTTTTTTTTCTACACTCCATATTTTCTTCATGTAGCATCATATTTTACATTCTGAAATTTTTAATAGCATCTTACTACGCATGTTTAAGGAAAATAATATTATGAGACCATTTATCTCATGCATCTAAATAAATCAAAAATCAAAATTTTTATTTAAAAACTTAATTTTTAATAAATATTTCTTATGCGGACTAGCCCGCAGGCTCGCGAGCCAACCCTTATGCGGGGCGGGTTAGAAAAATCAACCCGCAAATTCTATGCGGGGCTGGCCTATGCAGGGCAGACCAGCTCGCATTGTCACCCCTAGTTTATATAGACCTTTACAAAACATTCCAAATAATTCATACTTTTTTATCAAACATTCTCCAACACACCCCTCGTGTAGGGAGTGACAGCTCGTGCGTGGGATAACATATTATGGGTGATCCGATAACGACCTGATAGCGGGTGACCTAATAAGCCCAACAAACACTCGTTAGGGTAAACTCAAAATGACTCTCATACCATATTACAAAATGAACTTAAGCACCCACTTATATACAATGAGATATCCTAATTTCTAGTCGATGTGAAATTTTTAAGAAATAAATTCTTCTCAACATAAGAAAGAAAATACAAACTTTACAAAGAATTCATAAATATATGATTTAAATGTATAATATTGACAAATACAGAAAAAATTAAAATCTAGACATTATGATACAACAAACACTTGAAAAAAATAAAACCGATACTTTATGATAACACTGAATACTTGAATAAAAATAAATGAATTGTCATTATATCAACATATATTTCATAAAGTCATGATAAAACTTTGGGAAAAAATATATATTAAAGGGCATTATCGATCAAATTACAAAAAATATTTACTATTGACTAAGATTACAAAGATTTTAGATTTTGCGCCATAGCAACCATCTAAGAACCAAAAGTAAAATACCATCAAAGAATAAAAATAGCATGCCTCAAATGTCATTTTAGACCTTTTCAATTAATATATTTACAACAATAATTTTATCGAAAGATCAAATATTAAACATTCATGTCTAATTTTAATGTTGAACTAAAATTGTTTAATTTAAATTTAGAAAAATTAAAAATCAACGTTTTACTAATTTTTTAAGAAGAATCATTATTAGACATTCGTAAAACAATTTAAAATAGATTAAAGTAAAAATTAAATAAAATTTTATAATTTAAAATTAATTTATAATAAAAAAATTAATAAAGTTGTTTCACACAACTCCTTTTATTTATAAGATTTTTTTCTTATTTTCATAGAAATAATTGATGTAATTAGCAAGTTGAATGGATTTGAAAAACAAAATTATTTTTTATTACATTTTTATAATAAATGTATTGCATTATTTTTTCCCAACAGTCAGTGATATAGAAAATGAGTTTTTTTTTTTTATAAAAATAGTGCAATTTTGAATATTTTTTTTATCAAAATGATTATTTATTTTTTTACGAGCGTGTGGATTAAGTGTTTCTTTGTTTTATCATGTAATAAATGTTCAAATGAGACAATAAACTTTATAATAATACAAAACATGATTTGTTGGAAGAAATATATTATCTCTTCTAACTAACAACTTGATATTTTGCAAATATCTAATTTTAGAAATATTAAGATAAAGTTTCATAAATACTTGGATCATTTAAAAATAATTATAAGATTATATTTAGAACGAAGGATATCTATAATTAAATAAGATGACATAAATAATAACAAACTTATTTCCTAATAAAAAACCCTCTAATGTTTGGGAGATACACGTGTATCCATATAAGAGACTGCGACAATTATTTTACTCCAATAGAAAATAATCAAAGTGTCCTTAAAATTGAGATTCAGTCTTAAATATACCTGTTATATTAAATAAATATCCTTTATAATCAACAAGCTGGAATAGCTCAGTTGGTTAGAGCGTGTGGCCCTTAACCACAAGGTCGGAGGTTCAACCCCTCCTTCTAGCGATTTTTCATTTTTCTTTGCATTTTTAAAAATGATTTCTTCTAAATTTTTAAAAAAGAAAAAAAAATTATTTTTAGAAAAAACGTGAACGGCAGGATTCGAACCTGCGCGGGCGGAGCCCACATGATTTCTAGTCATGCCCGATAACCACTCCGGCACGTCCACGGTTGTTATTATATTTAATAATTTGACCTATATATTTAAGGTAATAGTTTTCACAATATTAATTTATATGAAACTGTTATCGAGTTAAAGAAAATAAAAGTATAATTTCCTTAACAAAATGTAACATCTTAAATAAAATTTAATATCTAATTTTCATAATTAAAATATTTAATGTAATTTTATCAATAGCTTTCCACTACTTGCAATTAATGTTTCCTATGTATTTTTATTATTGAGTCTCATCCTAAAGAATGATAAGGGATTTGTCAACTTATTGTCTTCGGGAATTATTTTGTATATTAAAAATAATATAAAACTGTATTTTACACATTTTAATTAATTTTTAGTTTTAATTCATCGTTCACCAAAATAAAATATCTTACCAGGGTTGGGCCCAATTATTAAAGCCCAGCCTCTGTTTCTGATTTGCATCCATTTTCAAAATTAATTTTTGGAATGCCTAACAAACTTCATTAATTGTTGAGTAGGGTACATCTTCTAGTCTAACTTCTTATCCATATTTTTTTTAATATAAAAAAGTTCATTAATTGCATTCAATCTCTTCTTGTCAATTCAAGAAATAATAAATAATTTTTAAATGAAACAACAAAAAACTTGTGATTTTGGTTACCTTTTTTTTTCCAGTTTTTTCCTAATATTTTGACCTTATTTTGTTCATAGAAAAAAAGTTGTCTAAAAAGTTTCAATTTCTTTAGAAAGATAAACTCAGAAATAGAAGTATTTTTATTAATATTATGGATTTATAGAAATACCGTACTAAAATAATAGCAAAGTATGTGTATACATGAGAATATCTTATTAAAGAAAGCATATAAAAAAAATCAACATAAAACAACTCAAGTCTAAATATTCGACGAAAAAATGTTTTACCAATGAGAAACATTAAATTACTTTCATTATAAATTTTTTTATAACTAGTTGGTGATAAAAGCTTGTTTACAGTTTCATGATTGCAATAAATTATATTTTTAAGATGACTAATAATTTATTAACGTTAGTTAATAAAGGTCAAACCCATGTTTAATTGGAAGAACGTTTTTAAACATTTGATTATTAACGTTAGTTAAATTTCGTTGAGCTTCCATAAGCAATTTTAATATTACTCTGACTTATGGGTAAGTTTATTACGCAAACATTTGTATTTTGTTATTAAAAGTTTGTTTACATTATACGTTATGCCCAATTAAACTCATATTTATAACCATAAGCTTTTGAATTTCCACACTGATCATATTTATAAACCATATGTAATTGTGAACACTTTGGTCCATATTTATAACTATAAAAAAACCAAACACATTTCTAATTATAAATAGTTTAGAAATAAACTTATGCTTAAAGCATATACTTAAAATCATATGTAAGTGAATAATTATTTTGAATTGGAAGTTATGTGTTATAATACGTAATTTATAATATGACAAACCCAAAGAAGAGTTGGTAAAAAGTTCATAGAGCTTCCATAAGCATATTTATTATTCTGACTTTGAGTACCTCATTACATAATATTTGTATTTTTAGCATTCAAAATCATACATCACGTTATGCCCCTCCTCTATTTAGCTAAGGAGAATAAAAATGTTTTTACATACTAGCCTATGCATAAACTAATTTTAATTTATGATTTTTTTTTCTGAAAATATTTATAAAAAATATTTTTTATATTAGAATAAAATGTTTTAGCATGCACCAAGATGTGGTTGGTTTAAGTGTTATTAGATTCAATTCTCTTAATAAGATTTCTAAATTTGGACCTTTTAGAATAAGTTTTTTTAATGGAAATTAATTATTAACACATACAAGTTTTAAAAAAAATGTTTTAGCATGCATGGTAAGAGATTACGTGTTTGTTTGGACATTCTCACTAAGTCTTTGTTTAGACGGTGGAAAGAAAATAAGGAACTTGAAATTGAAAGAAGGAAATAAATATTCATAGCATAAAAACTCAATGCAATGGAATTAAAGTAAAAGTAGTGAAAATTAGCCTTTAAAAAATAAGAAATAATTTTAATAATCTTTAGACTTTAATAAAGTTATTATTAAGATATGAGATAAAAAAAATATTTGAATGCACAGAAAAACATGGGTGGAGATGAATGGAGGGTCGATGTAGATAGATATATTTGATGAAAGTGGTAGGGTCCATTAGGACACCGAATCGCACTCCACGTGTTAAAAAAAATTAGACAACAAAGTATATATATATATATATATATATATATATATATACATATATAATTATGTGAAGAAACATCATGTCATGGTATCAAAATATGAAAAAACACATGATTTGAAGAAATTGGCTGTATGGTTACCAAACTGCAAAGCCAATCGAATATTCGATATTGATTTTGCTGGATTTAAACTTCTCAATCTATTGCTTTGTAATTTTTTTACAATTTAAAAAAAGTTGTTGAATATTTAGTTGATTTCTCTATCCATTCAATTACAAATATTTCATTTTTTATAATATAATTGAGTTTCTACGTGCATGCATATTGGAATCATCATACATTATAAGTAGTTTCTTCTTATTTTTTTATGTGTGGTTTTTCTTATTCATGAGTCCCTACCTAACAACTAAATTATGCTGAAAAATGTTCCCTGGTGTGTGTTCTACCTTCTGTCACCTTCAGTCTCAGAAACACGAGATTCTCTTTCTCATTTCTCACCATCAGTTCTTGCTCTCTCCTCCCTCTATACTATAATCATTTTAACATAACTAATAACTTGAAAGGTGGTGTCATCATCATCACCACACTCTCACCCTTACCCTTGATGATAGCCAACTTTTCTTAACCTTCTTTCACTCTGATGCAACCTTACATCAATCCAATTTCAATTATTCAAAGACAACCCCAACCACTTCCCATCTTTCTTCTTTTCTGTGCGGTTGAGAAAAAAAAATGCTCCAATCCAACAAGCAAAGAAGTTTCTCCCAACTTTTCTTCTTTATCTTTTTTCTCTGACCCTTTTGTTCTCTCTACTTCATTATGAGTTTCTGTTCTGATCATACCAAGGGTGTTTCCAATGCACATGTTTCCTCTGCAGTTGGAAATGACTCTTTTGAGCACAAAAGGCTCAAACTCATGACCCTTTTGAGAAAAATCATGTGGGACTTTGCCTTGGCATGTGTTGGTGTTGGTCCTTGTGGTGACAACAACGACCATAACGGTCAAAGGAAGACCACTTTGGAGCATAACAAGGCGTGGTTGCTGGCGGAGTCTGGAGCAGAATTGGCAAGTGCTGACCCTCAATCGGTTCACTCGTCTTTCAGGTTCAGCTTCTGCTCTCAGGTAGAGGTTGAGTCCTTCAACATGAGCTCTTCTGCTTCTGCTGCTGCCGCTGCAACCTTTTTGATGGTAAATTTGGAATATGAATCTCAAATTAAGGAGATGAAATGGAGAACACATTCACTGGGGAAAAGCATATCTCCAGTCTTCAACCCCTTGACCAGGTTCAGCTATAGTGAAATTCTGTCAGCTACTCAAAATTTTTCCAAAGGTAACTTGTATGTGAATATTCTGTTGGTGGAATTGAATTTGATTCCTTTGAGTGAGATTGACATTCTATGTTTTGTTGCGGACAGAGAGAGTGTTAGGGAGAGGTGCCTTGAGCTGTGTTTTTAAAGGAAGAGTTGGGCTATGGAGGACTGCTGTTGCTATTAAAAGGTTGGACAAGGAAGACAAGGAGTGTGCTAAGGCGTTTTGTAGAGAATTGATGATTGCTAGTTCTCTTCATAACACAAATGTTGTTCCTCTAGTGGGGTTCTGTATTGACTCAGAGGAGGGTTTGTTTTTGGTATACAAGTATGTGTCAGGGGGCAGCTTAGAGCATCACTTACATGGTAGTCATCTTCTCTGATTTTGTTTGTGTCCTAATGCTAGTCATGTAGTTGTTTCCATTGAATTTTATGGTTTTCACTGATTATAGATGACCTTTTTTTATAGGGAAGAAGAAAAGTGTGAAGGGTAGTTCACCACTTCCATGGTCTGTGAGATATCAAGTTGCAATTGGGATTGCAGAAGCCGTGGCTTATCTGCATAATGGAACAGAAAGATGTGTTGTTCATAGAGACATTAAGCCTTCAAACATTCTTCTCTCCTCTAAGAAGATTCCCAAGGTAAGATTCCCTTTTGCTGATAAGTTGTAGTATACCGTATGCAGTGGAAATTGTATCATAAAGAAGCCTTACTACTTACAAGTCATTCTGATTGTTTATTTTTGTTGCTAAATTGCAGTTATGTGATTTTGGATTAGCTACATGGACTTCTGCCCCGTCAGTTCCTTTTCTTTGCAAAACTGTGAAAGGAACATTTGGGTGTGAACTTAACTCCTATACATATCTAATTTTGCTTTTTCATTTTCATATTTTGAACATTCAAATAAATTGTTTTATCTTCTCTTACTCAACAGTTATTTGGCTCCTGAGTATTTCCAACATGGGAAAGTATCAGATAAGACTGATGTTTATGCTTTGGGAGTTGTTTTATTGGAACTCTTAACTGGCCGCAAGCCAATTGAAGAAAAAAGACCCCCTGGAGAGGAAAACTTGGTAGTATGGGTGAGTTAATGATAAAGTGTCATGTCATGGCTTGTAATTTCATATAATCCAACCTCAGAGCATCAACAACTCCTATCAATTAAGCCAATAATTAATGAACAAATCAATGATATAACTCTTAGCTTTTAAATTTCTGACTTCTGCAAGACTAGAACAAAGTGAATAAAATAGAATTTTTTTCAGTTTATCTTACCCGATCTAGCTGCAAAATGACATTTAGGACTGTTTGGTTTAAGCAAATGTTTTTGGTTCTATTTTTGTATTTCACTTGTAATTACAAAAAATTCAGTTTGTTTTAATCCGTGACATTCATTTGCAGGCTAAACCTTTGCTTAGAAAAGGGAAAGGAGCCATTGAAGAGTTGCTTGATCCTCAAGTCAAGTACAATTCGAGTTACATAGATCAAATGGCTCGGATGGTTGATGCAGCAGCTGCCTGTGTTACAAATGAAGAATCTAGGAGGCCTAGCATAGGTGAGATTGTTGCAATACTGAAAGGTGAAGTTGAGCCTGTGTTCTCTAGAAGAAGGAAGTCTGGTTATCTTGGTAATGGATTTGTGATTGATTATTACCCTCAGTTACAACAAACAAATAATGAGATGAAAAGTCACTTGGCCTTGGCAATGCTTGGAGTTTCAGAGTGTGAGGATGATGATTTTCTCTATGGTCGTTGAGAATTGTTTTTTCCAAGATTCTCACCATAGTGCAGGGTTTAGATGTGAATGTTTTCAAGTTGTTACTAGGAACAGAAGCTCAGAGGAACATTGCTTGTTTGTACATTTCTTGCCTCTCTATCTTTCCCTTACCCCAAGGAGTAAAGTGTAATATATTTTCTTGAGTAAACAACTATTTCTATGGGTAAACAATTTCAATAAATCCTATTTTCATTATTTTTTATGGATAATGTTATATCTGCGTAGGAAAATTCATTGTTATCAGTTTATCCTTGTGAGTGTTTTGGATTCTTTCTCATGGCTCTAGAACATACAATTTTTTGAAGACCCCAGCTTCTCTCTCTCCACCAATCAAAAGAACACACACACAACCAAACCAATTTTGCATTGACAAAGATCAGTTAAATATATAGATAATGAACAAAACCATGTTATGTGTCCATGTACTTGGTTAGATGACGTACAAACATAAAATTGCATGGTTTAAAGTGGACTCCATTTAATAAGATAATCTCTACTTGTTGGTGCACCTATATCTTGGCGTCTAGGGCAAGGACCTTGTTATATAATTGATAATACACACAATAAGTCCTACCATGTTAACACCCATTGTAGAAAAGGTCCAAGAGGATTACAAAATGAAATCTATAAACCTCTCACATTTTGATCATTATCGCAGAACGTTAGAAAGCATGCACACATACACAAGAACTGTTTGATCTTCCCATTGGTGACAACATACATAGAATAGAACAACTGAAGTAAGAATGAAATTGAATTAATGAATATTAATTACAAAAGGGTGGTGGTTAATTAATCTAAAAAATCTTTGCAACATCTTTGACTAGGCCACGGTTGGCTTTAGCAAATTCTGTGAACTCTTCGTGTGAAATGTAGCCATCTCCATCAGTGTCAATCTCTTCCATCATCCTTTGCACCTCTTCTGCTGTTACTGATCCAAGGGCCTTCAGTGCTTCTCCTAGCTCAGCTGAAGAGATTTGGCCATCGCCGTTCGCATCAAAACGCTTGAAAATGCGCTCCCTGTCAGCCACGTCTTGAGGATCATCAGCCATTGTGATTAGACAGACACAAAGAAAGAAAGAATATATAACAAATGATAACAATGTGTTGTGTCAATGAATGAGTTCCTTCTGCTTTGTTTGGTTTGGATGAGTTGCAGTGAAATTGGAGATTGGTCAAAGGGTTTGGAACTTGGTTCTTAAAGACCTGGGGTGCCACTTCATGTAAGGACACCCTTTAATGTCGGGGTTGGTGTCCTATTTCATGAGACTTGGTCATGGTTTACAACCGTTTTATTACTATACTTTTGTTTATGGTTGAAAATGTTTGGGACATGAATGGAGAATGTTTCTGAGGTGTGGTTGAAAATTGAAAGTGTTTTTTACCTTTGGTTTAATTTGCAATGGGAAAATTTGAAAGATTTTAATTAAAAGGCTATCTTAAACTCAAATATTTATAACTAAAACAAGACAAAAGAAGTTGTACTCATTAGAAGATAGAAAAGAATATTAAAAATAAACATAGTTTAAAAAATATATAATTTTAAGAAGAATTATTGGCATAAAATAAATTAACCATTTTTTTAAAATTTTGATAGATTAAGTAATTTACTCTTTCTTAATTTTGATGGATAAAGTAATTAAGTCTTATAAATAAAAGCAGAAGAAGTATAATTTAAAAATTTAAAATAATACTAATTATCAGTAATTTATCAATTATTTGCACTTTAACAAATAAAGAAATAAATAGTAGAGGGATGTTAATTTACACACATCTTAAGCGAATATGTTAATTTAGACAATATCTTTGTTGATTTTTCTCGGCAAGTGTACCGAATCAACTGTAATATAGTACTCTTTAAAGTACGAATGTCGAACCCACAGAGAACAATTCTAATTAAGATGTTCTGTTTTAAAACTCATTAAGTATAGAAAATAATTTTGAGACTTTGTTCATAACCAAATTAAAGATTTCACAAGAACTCAAAGATTTAGGGTTTGATTCTGGATGTAACAAAACCAACTTATCAAATATAGAGAAAGATACTTGGGATTGAATTGCGTTTATATCAATCATCTGTATTTTGAATAATACAATATATAATACTCAAAACTACTTATTCTTGATGCTTAATTTAAAGTCATTCATCTTGATTCCTCACAGATGAAATTCATAAGATAATTTCTCAAACTGATTCCTCAGATATTTAACAAATCATCCAGCTTTAGGAACAGAATTATAATGCAATCAATAACCTGGAATCTATTCCTAGCATTACAAGTTATCAAGTATTTTCGTTTATTTCAGATCCTTAAAGGTACTTTCCAGTTAAATTTAAGGATCAAAATCAAGACTCTATTGATTAGACAGAATCAAGCAATAAGCATAAAACGAAAATACCAAGAACAAGTAGAAAAGAGAATTTTATATATATATATATATATATATATATATCACCAAGAATACATTTCATCAAGATAAATTACATTCAATCCCAAGTTAAAAAGAACTTAGTCACTCATGACAGCTCCTCCAATCTTCATTCTTGATCTAGATTGCATAAGAAGGGCTGATCTGAGCAAGTTCTTCTCCTAAGAACAGAGGTTTCTTCTCTTTCTCTCACTAGTCTCTCTCTAAAAAACCCAATCTGTTTTCCACCGCTGGTTTTGAGTTATGTTTCAGAATTTATATAATCAACTTTAGCTCAAGCTAGCCCGTTTTAGCTTGAGCTAGATCTTTCGGTGCATTTTTAGCTTGAGCTAGCGATTCTAGCCTGAGCTAGATCAGTACTACACCTTTAATCAACTCTGGACAGTTTTAGCTTGAGCTAGCAATTCTAGCTTGAGCTAAATCTTCTTGTAATCCAATTAAGTTTTTACTTTTTTTTCTTTCAAAGCCAACTTGAATAATTCTTGAATACATTCTTTCAATGCTTCATATTCATCTGCAATTTACACAAAAATTGAGATTAAATTTCTTCATTTGTTTATTGGTTCAAAAAATATAAAATCAGATTCAATAATTTTCAGATTAGGGTAATTTTCCTACATTAAGCAACAATTAAGTTCCAAAGTGTTCAATTTTCTCAATCATAAAAACTACACATTGACACTTATTTTTTTTAGACAACATCTTAAAAGAATATTTTTTTTTATAAAAAATAAAAAATCAACAAAAGAATCTCTGCACTTAAAAAGTAAATTTAACTCATATATAAAACTAAAAATATATTCAAACTATTTTATTGAATCATTCTCTCATCTTTTTTTAGAACTTTCAAAGTATACAATGATTTTAGTAAACTACTATTCTTAACTTGATTTTTTTTATAGTGCAGTGAGTTCTTAACACACTTTAATAATGATTAAAAGTTTTTTTTTAATATCAATTTTTATATATTTAATATGTGAGATAATAATTTAGAAATTATTTTTGAAAGTTTTTCTCACCAAGTATATTACTCTTCTCATTCTTTTCCTTCCATCAATAAAGGATCAACCATAAACATATTAATAATCACGCTTTGTTGGAGATTCCACATCGACTAGAGATTAGTGTCTTTCATTGTATATAAGTGGGTGCAAACCTTAACCTTATAAGTTGGTTTTATGGGATTGAATTAGACTTGTAGTCCATTTTCTTAATATGCTTATTTATATTTAGTTGGTAAAAGAATAAATATACTTTACTTTTTTTATTTATGTCTTAAAAAGTTATTTATTATATTATAACAATGAAACAATAATTCACCTAACAAAGAAGGATTAAGAAGGAATTATTAGTTAAATTAAAAAATATATAACAAATTACACAGCAATTCCTACATCATAGATCAAGTACAAATTGATGCATGGAGAAGGATTATCCATTAGCCAATGATGAACTTGATTAGTGTAGAATTTTGCCTGAACTAAATGACCAGTTCCTATTCATTGTCCTAGCTCACAAGTTCCCAAGAATTTAAATTCCCTCCTCCAAAAAGAATTATCATCACTGATCACATAATTACAGAGAGTGGCAGCAAAGTTAGGAGACGGGCTTAAGCATAGCATCAAGAACAGCTTCCTTGGTGGGAAGAGCTGGAATTGCACCTCTCTCAGTCACAGTCAATGCACCACAGACATTAGCAAACTTGAGAGAATCTCTCAACTCTTCCTCTTTCTGCAATCATAAATCACAAAACTTGTCGGTCTCACCATACATGATAATCTGTAACTAAATAACATTGTAAAATTTATTATATTGTTTGCACTTTTCAGTTAAGTTCTTAAGCCTTATACTCACTTATGGGGCACCCATGTGCACCCAAAGTATAAAGATTAAAAACACTTTTTTTTCTTATTCCAGTTCTCAATTCTTCTGTGTTTTACATTGGGTTACAGGCATAAAGTTACAGGATTGAGAATTTAAGGCAAGAAATTGAGATTTCTTTTAATAATTTAAGCAATAATATGTGCTCCGTACTGCTAGAGTTTCTCCAGTTGTGAGATGTAAACTTTTGGGATGTGTTAATAACAAAGCAAATACATTTTTCTCACCTGAAGTAATGAAGGATTCTCTGCTAATTGTGATAATATTCCAGCCACAAAAGCATCACCAGCACCAGTGGTGTCAACAGCATCCACCTTCAATCCCTTCACCCTGCCACTGAACTCCTGCAAAGAAATACCAGGACAGGTTTCAAATCATAATAATCAATAATACACTAAAATTAGCAGCATAAATACTATTGGAAATCATAACTAATAACTTTTCCAGAACTTCTTTTAGTAGTCTTTTACAATCAATTTCCAATAGAAGATAGGATGTCAAACAAATATTCCCTATTTTGTTTTCAACAATTTTCTGTTCCAACTGTAGCATGCAAGAATTACAGCAAGGACATAGTGAAGGTTTATTATTACATATCTTTTTCATCAGCATCCCACTTTGAAAAATTGGCTAAGATTAAGAACCTTGGCTCAAGTGGCTCCAAGTCTCTTTGTGCGACACTTGGTGCTGCGTTCAAATCCCACAAGCTTCTTTGCCTTAACTTTAGCTTCAAGGGATAACAGGACATTCTATTGGTACAAAGGAAGTTATTCATCCTGTTCGTATGGAGTTGTTCAATTCATTTTTCTAAATTACACAAACACTGTAATATGATATGTACCTTTATTGTGCTACAAATAAGCTGCTTCAATTCTTAATGTGACAGGAATATGAGGGTGAAGTTTATGCAACAAGTGCTTAATTAGTGAACATTACTGCCTCGTGATACACCAAATGGTGACCGTAAAACAAATAAGCAAGAGTTGAAATGAATTTCGGAAAACAGCATGTTTGGAAGGCTTACCTTAGTGTAATATCTACAACCTTCTGCACCTTCAGTAACTAGGAGCAGCTTGAGGTTTTCATGGAATAGTTTACGTACAACAGCATCATCGTATGGGTCCTCACCTTTTGTAAGAAAAGAAATCTCTTCTTCACTTACCTGAACAGTCATCAGATTAGTTGCCAGAGATAGTATTTCTGTCTGTTACATTACATTCCGTACTCTGGAAAAAAAGAGCAAGAAAAACCTATTGCTAAAGAATATAATCAATATATATTCTACCTTAATGATATCTGCAGTCTCCCATATACTCAGAATTCCTTCTCTTGCACTATCTTCAGAAGGCCATAAAGGAAGCCTCAGGTTAGGATCATAAGACAGAACTACACCAGCATCTTTTGCAGCCTTTGCTGCAGCTATGTGTGCTGATTTGCATGGTTCTGTTATAAGACTTATAGAACCATAATGAAAAATCTTCGCCTGCTAGCATGAAATAATAGAACAATGTTACTAGAATTTATAAATTTAGAAGAGTTAGAGCAGAAAATATTAAGAAATGGAACATAGACTTGGCAATGAAGAAATTCATCCAAACAGATACTAATAGTTAAACAAATTCACCAAATATTAGTTGAAAGAAGTGATGTTGAGTAGCTTAACAAATAATATTACTTGAGAAAAGTGCAACAGAAAGAATGTTGAGTAACATGCTCAATAGAGTTTGATTTTCCTTTTATTCCACTCGGGGTACATTTTGCTTTTGTTTGACTACCACAAATTCTGCTTTTGGTTTTACCTTTCTGATTAGGTCCAAATCAAGTTCATCTTCTTGGAGCAGCATATCAGCACTGGGATTACGATAAAACATGAACTCTCGCTCTCCATCACTTCTCAATGTAACAAATGCCAAGGCAGTACGTGCACCAGGGTCAAAACGCATCCCTTCATGGTTAACATTATTTTCCTTTAGTATATCCGCAAGCATATATCCAAATTCATCTTCACCAACCTGTTCATGTTGCAAAAAACATTCTTGAACTCGAATTTAAAAGAGACATTTTAACAATGACTTCCAACTTATAAGAACTTAAAATACTGTTCAAAATCAGAGTTTATTTATCTTGATACCAGATTCTCATTTGACTTTCATTTTTCATACCAAACTGTTAGTGGTTGTAATTCAGGTTACAGAAGTTGTTAGACAGTTAAAAAGGTGTGATGTGATCAACTTTATTGATGATATGACTGGGAGGGTGTGGGTCAACTTGATAAATAAGAAAAGTGATGTGTTTGATATGTTTAAGAAGTTGAAGTCCCTAGCTTCGAGGCAAAGTGGCAATTTCTTGAAAATTATAAGAACTACAGAGGTGGTGAATATGTTTCCGAAAAATTCAATGGCTACTATGAAGGAGAGGGTATATTATCCATGAAGTTACACCTCCCTATACACCACAATATAATGATATTGTAGAAAGGAAAAAAAAAACATTATGAACATGATGAGATGTATGTTGAGGAGCAAAGGCTTACCAAGTTATCTATGGGGGAGGAAATCTCAACATATGTATATGTTCTAATCAGATCACCCACTAAGAAGCTAGAAGGGAAGACTCGCGAGGAAGCTTGGACATGGAGCAAGCCTAGTGTTGATCATCTCAAAATTATTGGATCAATTTGTTTCAAGCATGTGTTAAATCAATTGAGAAGGAAACTTGACAACAAAGGAGAGCAGATGATACTCGTATTGCATGTAATTCCCAAGAGCAAAGTAGACCTATCATGTTTCAAGCAAACATACCCTTCAACTCTCTAACACCAACATAGTATCTACCAATAAACCCATACCTCCTGCACATCACACAAAATAGAAAAGCCAAAGCCCTAACTTGACGCTTATGTGGTGGAAACTTTCATTATAGAGGGACTAACTAATGACACAAATCTTGTAGGGACTAATTTGACATCCCATAAATATTTCAAGGACCAAAATAGGAGTTAACTCTTGATTTACCTTATCATCTACTGCTTCATAAAACTTGATTCTGTAACAAACATGCTGAGATTAACAAAACAAGCCCCTAAAGTTTGGCAGCACAGGATTAAGGATGCCTGGAATATCAAGTTTGCTAGCAAAATCAATTTTGACAGTATGCCAAAGCGCACAAGTATATATGATGCTTCCTACACCTATTGGAAGTATAAAACAACATACATAAGTACTTATATAATACCTTTCCAATGAAAGCTGATGAACCCCCTAATCGAGATATGCCTACTGCAACATTAGCAGGGGCACCTCCAGGAGCCTTTTTAAACGCAGGTGCTTCAGCCAAAGAAAGGCCATTGACAGTTGGGACAAAATCAATGAGCATTTCCCCAAAACAAACCACAAGAGGTGATTCCTTTGTTTCAGGTCTCCCATCACCAGGAAAAGCCTTTCCTGTAGCAAAGAAAAGTTGAGAACTAAAATACATTCATATCATAACTTGATACCCTACAGAAGTGACACTAAAGAAAGAACTTTTAAACTAACGAGGACTTTGAATGAGGTTCTGCAAAGCTTATTTGTACTTACGAAAATAGTTTTATAACTATTATTAACATTTTAAGCTTATTTTAATAACATGTTTATGTTTTCTACACTATCATCTGATAAAAAAACCAACACAATTATAGATTCTTATAATAACTCTTGAAATTCATACATGGGTGATTTTTTTTCAATAGTGAAAAACTTTTACATTGACAATGCATGCCTATTAATTTCTTGTCTTAATAACTTATCAGAGCCAGGTTTACTAAATCATCTCTTAATTAAGTTTATTACCCAAAGACATCTAAAAGCTCACATGCACGCAACTCAAATTGATAGCACAAACTGCACCCTCCCCTAGTTGCAACAAGCATATTCGAAAACATTACAAAGGTTCAAACAGAACAGTAAACAGTTGCTCATCCTCACATCATGCATAAAACTTAGACTTAATGAAGACCCATAATTTGGATTACCTCTGACATTCAATTTGACAATCGGAGGGGCAAGAGGGGAAGAAAAGGCGGAAGCTTTGACAGTGGGCTGGCTGAACTTGACAGAACTTAGAGGGTGAGAAGCCACACTCCTGAAGCTGAAAACACCACAGTCAAGAGCCATCAAACAAATCACTACTAAACAACCCTCAAGGATTTAGCTCTTGAAATTCCTTTCTTTTCTCTCTTTATCACCCGAAATTGAATGTTTTTCTGGATTTGTGATGGGGGCAAGAGAATTAATTGATGGGGTTTGTGTGAAAATTGCCTTTGGAATGGACGAAATCTGGGCTACTCCGTGTTGCGTAGTATGTGCAGTTTCTCTGCTGTTTTTTTTTATTAATTCATTTATCAGACAATAATAGAAAGATTCATAAGCATCTGAACGTTTTGAACTGCTTAGTGCTGACGCTGTTCAACTGAGAAACATGTTTATGTTGTTCAAACCGTTAAATAACAAACCTAGTTTATTTACCGCTGCCACCTGTACGCAAATATTTGTAAGTAAATCAACATTATATATCTTGTAAATATCAATCTATTTATAATATTTTAATCAACTTTTATTTCGATGGATCTAATTTACTCAATTCACTAGTTCTAATACCTTATTGGAATTTTATCTACTTGGTGATGTAACATTGTTTAAGTAATTATTTAGGCATGATGATATAATTGTAAAGAATTACTTAAAATTATATTGATAAAAAATTTAAAATTGTATTATAAGATAGTAATTAATTACTTAAAATTAGATATCTTCACATCCCACCTAAAATATAATAATTTGTGTATGCTTTCAAATTCACTTATGGTCTTTTGTATTATGTTGTGAACTCTTGATTTTGAAAATTCTCATTCTCTTAATTTTTTTTTATGAAAGTACATATTTTTTCTATTTTTTTAATATTGATAAGAATAATTTTTTATCAATAATATCAATCTTATTATTTATTAATAGTTTGTCAAGATCTTTTATCTAGCGTTAATAGGGAAACTTTTGACCAACAGAGTATGATTTTTTTTTTTGCTAACATCAGTTGAAGAAATTTTCTAATCAAAATCAATCGAAAAATCAGAAGAAAAAAAACTCTCAATCAACAATTTCGTAAAAACAAACTCAATCAATATCAATTTAAATAAGTATAGATAACATAAACTAAAAACAGTTTTGACACATGTTAACAGTGAAAGAATTTTGTCAAATTCAGTTCAATATATTTTAACACAGTTTAGCCGAAAAATAATATTAATCAAAATAGACTACAACATAACATAGTTAATATTATTATTTTTTATTATTAACAATCATTTAACATTTAACTAATATTTTCTATTTAGTAGTGATTGAAGTATTTTACTCAAATAAAATAAAATAAAATGCAGTTTAATAAATTTAAATTGTTGTACTCAAATAAAATATTTAAAAATGAAATTATTTAAATAAATTAATATATTTAAATATCTAGTAAGTTTTGAAAATTTCAATCCAAATACAAAGAGTGCTAGAGTTTTAACGCGGCAGTTAGCAAAATTTAAAACCCAGGTTACATATGAAAATACGATTTTTCCCCCTTAAGTAAAAAAACAAAAGCCTAAAATTCCAAACATCTTTTCACCTTCTTCCTTCTTTCTATTTTTCCCTCTCTCACTGACTCATCTTAAACCCTAGAACACTTTCACTGAAGAAGCTGCGAGGAAAATTTTTGTTCTTCCAAAATGTCGATGTCTAAGAGTTCCAAGATGCTCCAGTACATCAACTACCGAATGCGCGTCACCATTCAGGACGGACGCCAGCTTGTCGGAAAATTCATGGCGTTCGACCGCCACATGAACCTTGTTCTCGGTGACTGCGAGGAGTTCCGCAAGCTTCCTCCTGCTAAGGGCAAGAAGCCCGCCGACGGCGGCGACCTTGAGGACCGCCGCACGCTCGGTCTTCTCCTCCTCCGCGGCGAGGAGGTCATCTCCATGACCGTCGAGGGCCCACCTCCGCCGGAAGAGTCCCGCTCAAAGGCTGTCAGTGCCGCCGCCCTCGCCGGCCCCGGCATCGGTCGTGCCGCCGGCAGAGGCATTCCTCCCGCCCCCGGTATCCAGGCCCAGCCTGGGCTCGCGGGTCCAGTTCGCGGCGTTGGTGGCCCTGCCCCGGGCATGATGCAGCCACAGATCTCGCGCCCACCGCATCTCAATGCGCCTCCCGTGTCGTATCCTGGCGGCCCGCCGGTGATGCGCCCACCGGGGCAGATGCCAGGCCAATTCGCTCCTCCCCCCATGGCGAGGGGTCCGCCTCCTCCGATGCCACCTGGGCAATTTGGTCCTCCTAGATCTGGTGGAGCTCCGCCTCAGTTCTCTGTTCCGCCCCCGCAGTTTGGACAGCGCCCCATGGGACCTCCTCCTCCAGGACAGATGGTGAGAGGACCTCCGGCTCCGCCTCGCCCTGGCATGCCTGGGCCTCCTCCGCCTCGCCCCGGCATGCCGCCACCACCTGGCAGCGGTGTTCCGGTGTTTGGTCCTCCTCGACCTGGCATGCCTCCTCCCCCAAACCCTCCAAATCAACAACAGTAATGGGTGTGTTTATGTTTGTGAAATTTAGCGTGATTTATGTTTGTTCAAGCTTACTCTCATAGTTAGTATGTTTGATGTAAGATCTAAGATCTACTTCATCAAGGTTTTAAAATGGTGGTGCAGTCGTGATCCTTTGTATTGTGGTAATTAGTGGATCATATTACTTTTGTTGGTAAGGGTACTTGGAGCTATTAGTAATCCCTACTCAAATTTAACATCAACTTGTTATGAACTCAAATTTAACATCAACTTGTTATCAGGTTTCTGAATTCAATTGGATTGTGTATAGATATTTTGTGTTGTGACCAATGAGTTGCAGAGTAAAGAACTACCATAAACGATTTTTGAAGCTTAAATAGGGGTCCTAACAGTATATGCCTGCAATAATCAAATTGAAAATTTAGGACAATTAAATGCTTCAACCACTAATCTTGGCAGTACCCATAACATAACCAAATCACCTTCTTCAATAGCAAAACATCAAGAAGGGAACTAAGGATGTAGACTGGATTATCTCTTCTGCATATGACCAATTTTTGTTTCTTCAGCACCTTTTCATTTGTAGAACTAACTATAAAGCTCTTCGTTGCAAGCATGTAGCCAACAGTTGAGAAACTAGTCTGCAGTTCCAACATATCCAAAATTATTCCCAACTACATTTCTTTTCCCCCTATTGTGGAATAATTAATTAGAAGAACCCTCCCACAACATTTAAAAGAAACAATCCCAACTAGGTGAGGTAGGACATTGAAAAGAAGCATAACGCAAAAATAAACAAATAACATTTATAGTGCGAAACAACCCGCTGACCCAAAAGGCTATGGCCATTGACAAAAATGAAATTTACAGTTTTAAAATTTTGACTCAGGTCACCACCATATTACTTACTATTTAAGAATTTCTAAAACAAAATCTCTATTTATTCATTTAAAAAAGCTACAATTAATTGACAATGTTAAGGATGTTATTAATTAGTCCTCATGTTTTAAATAGAATGTGGAAAAAACATTTGTATTGTATGTACTCAATCATCTGCATACAGTACACAGGAGTTCTCAAACATTTAAACAAAAACTGTTTCCAGAAAGACCAAGGTTAATTAAAGATAGACTCATTATTCAAGTTTCAATATTCTCGGTCTCGGTCTCCTCATATAAGCCAGTCCATGCAGTCACTGAGTCTTTTCAATTTTTATTTAAATCTTTGTATCATTTTGCTAACCATCATAAATATAATTTATAGACAAATGTGAAAATTCACTGTGGAACAGCACTAATTAGTCAAGAAAATGCAGCAATCATTATATCAACTCATCAATTATGGTGAATGATATGCTGCTAATAAAACATTGACTTCATTCTTCAACTCCACATAGAATTTATTGTTCAGTTTCTTCAAAACAGTGATGCAAGGCTTTACACATGCAGGTCATCCATATTCAAATCCCGAAATTGAAATGTCCAAATAATGAAGTTAGTATATTCAAAATAACAATACATGATATCGGAAAAATATACATAAAATATCTCACCCGCAATACTTTGAGTAAACATCTTGTAGATCATTTCCGCCAAGTGGGAGATGACATAACACAACTCTACAAACAAAGTGGAATAAGTTCACACCTAATCTCAGAATAAAGGTTCCATCAACTAAAATTAAACACAAAACACATACCTCCAGCAAAAGGCATGTTATCTGAATTTCATTTTCTGACAATTTTAGACAAGAAATGCTGAGCTCTTCATAGCATTGCTTCAGAAAAGTGAACAATAAAGAACCAACTTCTGGAACATGCATAAGGACATTTCCAATTCCTTTGAACAAGGATAAAATCATTAGCTGCAGGGACATCAACAAATAAGTTACTTCCATACAGTATCAGGATTGCATAAAAACCAGATGCAACACTGTTAATCTGAACTGAATATAAAAAACCTTCATTTGTATCACTATCTCTTTAACCATAAGATAAATAGCAAAATAAAAGAGTGAAGACATCAAAACCTTTCCATAGTTAGAGAGTTTCAAAGTGGAACCCAAAATGAAGTCAGTAATTTTTATTTTCGTAGGTTGATCAAACTCGTAAAGATATGTTTAAAAACAAAGTGGAACAAAGTATCTGAGAAATTAGTACAAATGAACATAAACTACCAACAGGCAAAATCAAAAGGATGGAGAAAGCTACAAGATGACTCAAAGAAATTTACATCAAACAATGATCATAAGTATCGGAACCAAACAAAACTGAGTATTCCTAAATGACTAAACCTATTCTATCCCCACTTCATCTCAATAAAGACAACACAGCAAATTAAACTACTAAAAAAAGATAAAGCCACACAATCTGAAACACTGAACAGATTGTAAACAAATAAACAAAAAGAAAAACACTATTGTAAATCACATCAGATATGTGACTGTACATCTGTGAAGTGCAGCAATTTACACCTATCCTTCATTATCCTCTAATATAATGCTAGGATTAATTCACAAAATAGTTTAGGTGGCCAAATCACTTCTTCAAATCCAAGCTGTCCCAGTGGCAAAGAACCACTTGGGGACAATAATGATATTATGGTTTATAACGTTATTTTATTAATGGTTGCTGGCTTACTTTTTTATTGTAGAGTCTTTCGTTTGTCTTAAGTGCAGCCTCTTGGGTTGTTGCCTTAATTGCAACCACAAGGCTGGTGATTTAGTCCCACTTTGACAAGAAAAAGAGCCAAAGTATATGATATTGAGTTAGGCCCAAAACCAATTATAAAAGGTACGAGATGATATACATATGGGACAAAAGAAGAATCATGTCAAGGAACTTAGAATAGTGTGCTTAATATTCCATCTATTGCATAAATCTGGAGATAAAAGCAAAGGAGAAACACTCATACAAAAGCCTGACATAAATAGTCTCACCTTGAGAATCTGAAAAAAAAAACTTGAACCATGAGTCTTCTTTTGTTAAGTTTCCTCTTGTTCATCCCAATCCTTCTTCTGCTTAGAAGAGAAAGAAACCCCTCCAAAAGGTTTCCTCCTGGTTCACTTGGAATACCTATTATTGGCCAAAGTCTTGGCCTTCTAAAAGCTATGCGTGCCAACACCGCAGAAAAATGGGTTCAAGAAAGAATCAACAAGTATGGTCCCATTTCAAAGCTAAGCCTCTTCGGAAAACCTACAGTTTTAATCTATGGACAGGCTGCAAATAAGTTTGTATTTTCTAGTGACGGTAACACAATTGGTAACCAGCAAACACAATCCATCAAAAGGATCCTAGGTGACCGGACCTTGCTGGAACTGAGTGGTGAAGATCACAGCCGAGTCAGAGGTGCACTTGTCTCATTTCTGAAGCCGGAATCCTTGAAGAGGTATGTTGGAAAAATGGATGAAGAAGTCAGGAATCACCTTCAGATGCATTGGCAGGGGAAACAGCAAGTCAAGGTATGTACTTTGTTCTTACAATTTACTACCCAGTATCTGTTTGATTAAAGAGCAGTGTAATTTGTCATGTGGAGAGGGAAAATAAGACACTTGGGTAGCAAATCCTAACAAAATGCAAACCAAAAAACATGCTGGATTGTAGCCTGTCTGTAACTTATTATACATATACACTCTCTTTTGGGGGTTAAGGAAAAGCAAATCTAGATTGGGAAAAAAATTGTCCCTTTTTATTCTTGTTTTTCTTTCAGGTACTGCCCCTGATGAAGACTCTCACATTCAATATAATTTGCTCTCTTTTGTTTGGTCTTGAGCGTGGAAAACAAAGAGATCAATACCTGGATCCCTTCCAAGCGATGATAGAAGGAATGTGGTCAGTCCCAATTAACGTACCCTTCACACGCTACAATCGTAGCCTTAGGGAAAGTGCAAGAATCCAGACCATGCTGAAGGAGATTGTGCACAAGAAGAGGATTGAACTCGAGCAAAATGCAGCATCTACACGCCAAGACTTGATTAGTTGCTTGTTAGGCATGGTTGATGAAGATGGCAAACAAGTTATGACCGAAAAGGAAATCTTTGACAACATTAAGCTTGTCATGGTTGCTGGCCATGACACTTCATCTGTTCTAATTACTTTCATCATCCGACTCTTAGCCAACGAACCTGATATTTATGCAGCAGTTCTTCAAGGTATGAATCAACAAAGTGTGTGCGCATTGTCATCTACACAGTACTTACTCCTTAGAAAGATATCACTATTGATTTAACACTTTTTATTTGTATAAACTAAAACAGGAAAAAATTTGTCATGATCTTACATTGACAATGCATAGACATTAAACACTTGGTTGGATTAAACAGTATATGCTTTAACAATCTGGAGTTTTTACATTATTATAGTCAATGACAAACCACCATTTAAAATAAGTTTGTTAACTTTTATAACATGATAAAGCGTAGAAATTAAACTCATTTGATTTCATGCTTGCAGAACAGGAAGAGATAGCAAAAGGCAAGCCCTCGGGAGAGGCACTCACATGGGAAGACCTTTCAAAGATGAAGTACACCTGGAGAGTAGCAATGGAAACTCTTAGGATGTTTCCTCCTATTTTTGGTGGCTTCAGAAAGGCTGCAACAGATATTGAGTACGATGGATACTTCATACCCAAAGGATGGCAGGTAATTGAAACTCTGTTGCCTGTCATTAAAACTTCTTTCCATGCAATTATGTTACTGATAAAATCCTTTCTACACGTTTTTAGATTTTTTGGGTCACAGCAATGACCCACATGGATAGCAGCATTTTTCCAGAGCCGTCCAAGTTTGAACCTAGTAGATTTGAAAACCATTCATCTGTAGCACCCTACTGCTTCATCCCATTTGGAGGGGGAGCAAGAATATGTCCAGGGTATGAGCTCTCCAAGCTTGAAACTCTAGTTTCAATTCATTACCTAGTCACCCGGTTCAGTTGGAAGCTATGTTCAGACAATTTCTTCAGTAGGGATCCTATGCCAGTACCATCTCAAGGGCTACTGATTCAAATTTGGCCTAGGAGACTTTCTTAATGCTCATTTCAATAACAGTTGGTCTTATGAAAAAATGTACCAAAAATAAGTCAATGCTAAGTAACTGTTACCTTATTTGTATTCACACTTGAAAATAAGGATTTCAGACTTCACAGCCGGAATAAAGGAGCTGAATACATCTCCAGGCTAACTGTTTGATTACTGTCATACACATATAAATATATAGTTTCAATACACATGAGCTAGCAGTTGTCGACATGAAAAATGTGTCTTAAAAACTCATGTTGATTATAAAAATATTTGATAGGATATAACTGAATAGAAACCTTTGAATTTATAAAATTAAGTTGCATTTAAAAGTATTATTTTTAATTTTTTTTCATTCTTAATTAGAACAGTATTTAAAGCTTACAACGCGTAAAATGATGAGAATCACATGAATGAAGTGATATAGCTAGAAGTGTTAAGTCTTTCCGATCATTCTCTCATTGTTGCCTGTTAAAAGGGTCTGTTAACTCTAGTACATTCATATTATTATCCTTTTTGCTCAAAATATAATTCATTTTGATATTTGGTAACTTTATTAAGTCCGGTCTTAAAAAAATACTTTAGTAGGATAAAGAAAAATAATATCCATTTTGTTTTGAAAAACTCTAAAACTCTGTTAATGAATAAAAGAGGAATTTGTTTACAAATAACCATTCATTTTGACTTTAACATTAGGTGAGATTTTTAGGATGTTGCAGAACAAAATATTGAGTTATTTAATCATTAAAAATATATTTCTTACAGATTTTAAAGTCATACTTATGCTTTAAGATACACGCTATCCCTATAAAAGGAGCCAAATAATTGTGGATATTGTTTGTTGTGTTGTCAAGTGAGACAGTTGTTCAAACCATAAACCACATAACTCAAGCTGGCCATGTGAAATTGTGTCGCTGATGGTGCCAAATTTTCTTGCAATAAATGGGCATCTACTTGGTATTCATAGAACTCCATAGTTTTCTATGTTTTGTTATCTGCATGCACGACAAAATTGTTTGCCATTTAACACTTGTTGTCTTGTCGTGATGCATTGCATCTGTTGGCATCAACACATTTGGAGAAAAGCAACTGTAGTTATCATAATTTTCTAATAATAAGTATAAGTTGGTTTGTCTACTTTTCACCCTTCATGCAATTATATGATTCTTCAATCTCATTTGTATATTTTTTTTAATGCTAACTATAGGATTTTTTTTTTACATTAATAATGTAATTTTGCATAAAATTTACTGTACCGGTCAGCATCGAAAGAGTTATTGTTGATCTTTTATGCCTTTCTTACGTGTGTCTTTCATTTTCTTTTGAAGAACTTGAAATATAGTGGTATGATTTTCAGGGATTGACATACAAAAAATACTCCAACGATGAAGCAAATACTCATATTCAGAGTGTACATTAAGAACTGAATCAAAAACGTATTTTACTCCTTTTTAGATAGTTTATTTATAGTGTTTGGTCATAGACTCTTTGTTATAATGACCGAATCTATTATATATCAATGTTAACTTATTTTTAGGAAGGTTTCCTGATTTCTCGGGAGGTTATCCGAATTTGGTGAGACGTGTCCCTAATTCTCAAAGAATCTTTGCAACTGCCTTAACTTTTATTATCGTAATTACTTTAAATGTGTTTTTGACCGGTTAGTCGATCACTTAAACTAAATAATAAGGTTCATCCGGTATAGACCGGTATATTTCAAAAATTAATAAATTTAAAAAATAGATAATTGTGTTTGAGGAATCCTACTTCCTTTTTTTCAAAAATCTGTGAACAAGGAACACAACTTTTTGTTGTAAAAGATTGACAGAAGAAGAAGTACTAGGATGGGTAAGGTCTTTTTGAGACATCACACCAAAAAAGTAATAGTTTTGTATATCACCTCAATTGTTTCAATTTTTAGAATAAAATCGCATAATGTGAAATAGTATGGTAATCTATAATGTTGTGTTCATATTCATTCATCTAATGTTGATGAAAATAAAAATGTGGATATCCAACGTGTTTGTATTTATATTTATAAATGAACAGAAAAAGATGAACACGGATTTACAAGAGTATGCATTGTTCTCATTTTAGTGCATCATAAGAAATATTACGATGATTTACAATGTTGTGTTCGAATTTACTGATTTAGTTTGATGAAAACAAAAATAAAATGGCAAACGTGCTTGTATTCACGAGTTAACGCAGAAACACGCTGATTTACAAGAACATACACTATTCTCATTCTAGCAGAGGTGAAAAAAAAAACACAAGGAAAAACAGCTTAACAACACACCAAATACATATTTATTCTTATAAATCAATATTATTATAATTATATAAATATTACATATGTATAATAGATTATATCTTACTATTAAAAATATATAAAATCAATTATATATAATCGATTATAGGTTATGGTTGTAACATACATATTTTTATATATGTTAAATTTATAACATATAACTAATTATATATATAATTAATTCCATAATATAATATAATATTTGCTCACTTTTTCCATGTAAGATTTGTTCTGAATGCACAGTGGCTTCATGCATGTTGCAAGGATTTCTTTGATCGATGTAGTTTAGGGTTTTAATTCATTCTTAAATACCCATTAAATGGGTTTAATGTGTTGCTTTGAGTTGGTGAGGTTTGGAGCTAAGTGGTGATCGTGTTTAGTGAGGTTGTTCTTGAGGTGCAATCCATTGATGTCAGCTTTCATGGAGAAAAATAAAGAAAGAGAAGAAGAAGGAATTAATTATGACCATTACATAATAGATTATCAATGGTAAGATGATTGGTTATCTTTTAATATATAATCAATTAGAAACATTTTTTTATAGAGATAATCAGTGGTTAATTTTGCTTACATAATTGATTATGGGTTTGTTTTATAATTGATTATTCTTGAAACATAACCGATGAAGAGTGTATTTTTATAGAATAATCTATTGCTTGAGTGATTATAGAGTTGTTTTCTACTGCATTTTGGTTCTGTGATTTGCTTTCATTAGTTGAGGTTTGCATGGTTAGTTTGTTGTATGAGACTCACTTTTAACATTCTATGAACCATTGTTAACAATTTTGTAAATCTATCAACTTATGTGAAGTTATGAAAGGAAGTTTATATATGCTGCTGTTATTGAGCTTTTGCTCTTCTTCACTTTTATTTATTTTAGATTTTTATTTTAAATAATTTATATTTGTATTTATTTATAATTTTGAATAATTTAAAAAAAAAATATTTATTTTATATTTTTATTTAAATACAAAGTAAATAATTTAGGATTTGTATTCATTTAATATTTTGAATAATTTATGAATTTTATTTTATTTAAATAGAAATTAAATAATTTAGATTTGTATTTATTTAAGATTTTAAATAATTTATGAATTTTAGTTATTTTAAATTTTTATTAAAATAAGACATTAAATAATTTAAGATTTATATTTAATATTTTAAATAATTTAAGAATTTTATTTATTTCGTATTTTTATTTAAATAGAAAGTAAATAATTTAAGATTTGTATTTAATATTTTTGAATAATTTAGAAATTTTATTTATTTTAAATTTTTATTTAAGTAGGAAATTAAATAATTTAAGATTTTGAAAAATTTAGAAATTTTATTTATTTTAGATTTTATTTAATTATGATATTAAATAATTTAGAATCTATATTTATTTAAAATTTAATAATTTATAAATTTTATGTATTTTAAATTTTTATTTAAGCAAGACATTAAATAATTTATTATTTATGTAGAATTTTTAGTAATTTAAAATTTTTATTTAAATCAAATTTATGTATAAAAACTAGTAAAATATTTTTACATAAACTTTAGTTTGTTTATATATAAAAAAAATTAATCATATTTCATTTTATTTTAATTTTAATCACAAGGATAAATTTATAATATTATATTTTTATTTGTTTTAGAAAATTATTTTATCTATCACACTTATTACATATTACATTACAGTAGACTTTTTCATAAATTTAATTTATTTTTCATAATCTTTATCTCAATACAAACAATTTAAAATTTTAATTACTTTTTCTTCAAATTCCAACAAAACATCAATAAAATAGTGTACATTATAAAGTAATTGTTAATAGTTAAGTATCACACTTATATTAGGCACAAAAGTATAACTAATCTTCTATTTTCATGATGTTTGAGAATTTATAAAAGAAATGTGAATATAAATATGTAAAATTAAGATAAAGAAACATGCTATTTAAATAGAAATCAAGAGTGAAATTTTAAATTAAATTTTAATTACAAATAATATCTTAAGCATGGGAATAATTATTACAAATTTTAAAATTATATACTCAACATGATATACTGATTGAAATGATGGAATTAAAGCCAATTTATAAATTATTAAGAAAATTAAACAATAAACAAATAAATTTGATTTTGTGACTACCTAGCATAATATACTTTGAAGATTTCTTTTAAACTTATCACAACATTGCTTATTGATTTATTTATTTCAATTACATAGGAACAATTCACTTCACACACACATTTATAATGTGCATTCGGGTGTAATAATAAGTATATTATATTAAATATTTTAAACGAAACAAATAATATTTAATAACTTTCACGCTTTCCTGACATGACAGTAGATATTTTTAGTTATATTTTTTTCCTTCTTTATAAAAAAATCTGTACATGAACAAAATCAGAAAATTCCTTTTCTATATTAAATAAATTAGCAAAAAAAATCATTTTATTTTTTTAATAAATATTTTTTATTTTATTCCTAAATTAATACATTTCTGTTAGAAAAATGTTTGTATTTTTTAAATTTAATTAATAACAAAACTTTTAAATAATTAATGCAAAAATTGTTTCTAAATATATTTTTCCATTCTCCTCAAACAAAATATCTTCTGATGGGTTAATTCACGTGTACTGAGACGCGTGAATACACGTCATGGTTCCCTTCTCTTCCAGTACACTCAACTGCCGTTGATAAACCCACCAGGACCCACTCTTATTTTTACGTTCTCACTTCGTCATTGACGCGCTAAGCAAGAAACCGCGTGAAACAAACGGCTCACTATAAATACAACAACCCAACCATAAATAACGCCGTTCTGTTTAGTGTGAGAATAAAACTCCAACAAACAAACCCTAACAGGAGAGATTTTCATTTTCGTTTCTCACTCTTTTGTACTGAAACAACCCCATGGATGATGAGGTGCGCCAGATCTTCAACAAGTTCGACAAGAACGGCGATGGAAAAATCTCGATCACGGAGTTACGAGACATGCTTGGCACGCTCGGATCCAAAACGACGAAGGAGGAACTGAAACGCATAATGGAGGAGCTCGACCAGAACGGCGACGGTTACATCGATCTCAAGGAGTTCGCGGACTTCCACTGCAATGACGCCGGAAACGACGAGTCGAAGGAGCTCCGCGACGCGTTCGATCTCTACGACGTCGACAAGAACGGCCTTATATCTGCGAAGGAGTTGCACGACGTGCTCAGCAAGCTCGGCGAGAAGTGCTCCCTTAGCGACTGCCGGAGAATGATCAGCAACGTTGACGCCGACGGCGATGGTAGCGTTAACTTCGAGGAATTCAAGAAGATGATGGCTCGCTCTTAAAATCAACGCGATTTCATTGTTGAAAGGTACGTTTACGCTTCTTCATGTCAGGGTTTCGTTTAAGCAATTATTAGGAAAGTAAGAATTGCACATAACGTAGTTGTTAACATCTTCTGTACATTCTCTACCGTGACATGTGGCTTTAGGTGTTAGGTTAGGGGAAGAAGATCGAAGAACGAAGGAGTAGTGTAATTGTAGAAGTGAAATTTGTAGGACGAAGTTCTCTAGTTATTCTGATAATAACTCTTGTTGTTTTTTCATGGAAACCTACCGTTGTTTTTTTAATTCCATAGTCACTGCATTATTTTTTTTTTGTTTCTAAAAAAATATGAATCGAATGACCATTCTAATTTCATGCACTGCAACACTTTTTTTTTTATTTCTCTTCAAACTATTTCTTTCTTATCGTGTGGTGCCAATTTTGGAATAATATAAGATACCGTGTCCGACCTACAAGGAACTAACAGAGGAAAATTTGTAAAGTATGTTGGTTTTCTGTTTCCGTTTTGTTAAGTAACGATTAATTAACGGTAGTTTTGACCTACTCTTATTTTTAATTTTATAAAATGTATAAAAGATTATGAATGGTTGGTTGATAGTGTCTATGCACGATATCTGCAATTTGGAATTGAAAGAATTAAAAACTGAAAAAATATAAACGAGAAAACGCGTGAACGGTCTGGGACGGTTCATTGCGTGATGTGATGATGAATGATGTGAAGGGAGTGGTGTTGCTGGCTCAACGCGCAGTTGAATTCAAATTGAATAGGGTGGGTTGGGTTTGGGAGTCAAAAAGACTAGCAAATTTAATAACCCACTACCTACAATAGAACCATTCCCTCATATGTATTTATTTCCTCAGTTTTTGGTCCACACCTTCTAAATGTTTTTTTTCTATAATTATATTAACTTCTAGGGTTTCTTATTAACAGAAAGAAAAGTCCAAAATTAACCTTTTTCCCTCCAGCTTTCTATTCAGATATGGACATGGCATTATTGAATGATTCTAATTTACATATTTAATTGAAATATGTAACTTATAATTTTTTCCTTAGTTTTTATGATAATTTAAAAATTATATGTAAGTTATTATCTAATTAACATATCTTTTTAGAACACAAAATCAACACTCTATGATTTTTATTTTAAATTCACAAAATCTGTTCCTTGTTCAACTTTATAGTATCCCCTTAGAAGATGAATTATGCAACATGTGTTTTTTTTTAGTATGGTGTTAGATTAAAATAATTTAAATAATCAGTAGAGGTTATTCAATAAAAAGGAGACAAAGTGTCATGTGTTTTTAGTTGAAAAGACATTTTTTAATAGTTTTTTATAAACATTTAAAAAAAAAGAAACAGAAACAAAACAATAAGTTTTCATATGATATAATTAGTTTTATACTCTATAGCAACCTTTACAAAATGAATTATACAAATGTGTTTTTTTCTTCCTAATATGTTGTATAAAAAAAAAGAGACAAGAGTTGAGTGTCAAGTGAATTTAGAGGGAATCATTTTGAATGTTTTTTATAAACATTTAAAAAATAAGAGAAAAATAAAAAGAACAAGTTTTCACATGATAAAATTAGTTATATATATCTACTTTTTAAAAATATTTTGAAGAAGCTAATATAAGAAAAAATTTAACAAATTAGTTTATACATACGAAGATGTTTATATAACTTTCTATATTGTTTTCTCCTAAAATTAATTAGGAATACTTTTATCCACATATATTTTTATATAACGGAGTTAAAATTTTATGGTAAGAACATATAAAATTCTATTCCTATAAAATATTAAAAGTATAAAATATATTATCATTTTCTTTTTGTAATTTACTATAGTCCAATCATTTTATTGAAGCCGTATCTTATAAGCATCATAAAATATTTTAGATAATTATGTATATACAATTTTTGCCTACTAATTATTTAAAATTTATATGTCTAACATTAGTTGAGACGTCATTACAAAATTTATAATTACAGAATTGGGACAAGAGCTTGGTCCAATGTTATGCAGCTTTAAAAAAACACAATCGGATAAAAAAAACTTAGAAATATTTATGATGTCGCTGCTAGCAGTCAACTTGAAGTCGTGGAGAAGTTTTACAACATTTTAAGGTCGCATTAAAGAAAAAGGACTACACTGTTGCGTACGGAGGGAAAGATACATAAATGCCATTTTTAGTTTGAACACACATTTTTAGTTTTAAATTATTAAACTATTCAATTATTCTTCGTATTTGATAATACAAAATGTGTATAAATAATTATAACCATAAATTTTTAATGATTAATTGGTATTTGAATTAAATTGTGGAACTCGTCAGATAAAATTGGTTTATAAAATTCAAATTTGCCTTTTTCGGTTTGAAGAAATAATTTAATTCTTTCTCATAATTAAAAACACGTACTATTCTCTGTTATTAGGTAATTTATCTCATTTTATTTTTGTTTTGTAAATGTAGAAGTTTGTAGGATTTTCATAAATCTAAATGAATGCAAAATTGTTATTTGAGAGGTATTGCTATTAATTGTTCATTGTTATGGATTCATAGTTACTTTGAGTCAGCGTCAAGGATAGCAGTTTTTTTCGCTTTATCAGCATAGGTTTAGAATAAAATGTAAGTATTTGTTTGGTTTTGTTGCGGTGGAAGAGGATGCAGCAGTTATGTGAAGAAAGAGGAGATGATCGATCATTTGAATGATCTAATGTGTGAAAGAAAAAGAAAAGGAAAAGAAAGAGATGAGAGATGAGAGATGAGAGATGAGAGATGAGAGTTTTTATAAGCGTATGCCCAATTTTTCTCTCAAAAAGGATACATAATCACTTGTGTTACATTTAATCTATTTAGATTGTTAAAATAATAGTTCTTTTTAAGTGTTTTGTATATAATTAATTATGGGACACTATACTTAATTATGAGTATTTTTTTATTATAATAGTAATAATAAATATAAATAAATAATAATTAACATTATTAATTATAAATAAAATTATATTTTTCCAATTATTTCTTACATATTTCACGTATTTTCTTTAATCTTTTATCATTCTTTCCCTATATTTTGACATTCTTTTTATACACACCATTCAAAATAATTCTGAAATTCATTAAAAAAATATTAGTAATATATTTTTTGATTTATTTTTAAATATACTTGTTTTTGCCGGTTGACGTCGATTGGACTGAACAGAGAACTTTGTTTCTGGTTGATCTCCTCTTGGTGTACTGGAACAATGCTCTGTACTAGGTAATCACTTTCAATCTCAAGTATTCAAAAACAACATACATTTTTCGGGGGTCTCAAACCTATAGTTATTCCTTTAACAACTTTCACTTACGAGAATATAATATCGACGAAAAACATATATAACAAAAAGATATTTTGTCTACGAGCATCTCTCACGGTACTAACAACAGAAGAGAATCTCGTACATCTTTATTCATGGATGTTTGCTACTTAATTAAGAGCTTTATTAACATATATATTCAATTAACAACTTATATAAGCTTTATATTCACATATATATTTAAATAAAGAATACATTATAATAACAAATGACCAAACTTAATATTTCTTGTTCTTTAATTATTTTTTATCGAGCTTACTATTAAAACTGGACTGAACCCATGATCCGTTTTTTTGACTCAAAGTCGAGTTGACCATAGCCAAATATTTGGACCGAGGTTCCGAACATTACTGCCAAAAGTAAAATACTTTTACTACGAACTTTATTTTGTTTAGAAAATATATTCTTAACACTCCCCTGTTTTATTTTTCTTCTCAAATTATGTGCTATAATGCGCATAATTGCTATTGTATGGGAGAAAAAAAATCTAAAAATAGTTATCGAGAGAACATTTCGATAAATTTATTAATAAACATTTATAAGAAAATAAAGTATTTTTTAAATGCATATTTCAACGAAAATTCTCTCATCAATTTTCTTTTTCAAAATAAAATGCTTAACATGTAAAAAGAATTTTATTTTGATTTTCTTACTTATTTTATTTCTCAGATAATTATTTAACAAATTTCTTGAAACAGTATCAATATATATTTATTAGTAGTAGCAATATTGATAAATTGTGTTGGAGTAGGAATTAATACCAACACTATAAGCAAAGGATGGGTAAATGAACATATTTTTACCTTTTTAAACTAAATTAATATAAAACTATGAAAAGAGTATTTATTTTAGGCCCATTTTCATACCATATAATTTATAATTTATGTTTAGTTTTTGCTAATGAAAAATTTGTCTCTTCACAAAACCATTTTTTAGATATTGAATTAATGGCAATATCTTGGCAACATATGGAAGCACCTTGATTTCGTTCATATCAGGGGGATTCTTTCGTGTCAAATTGATATTACGTAAAGCATCTTTTTACAGTATTTTTGTTTTCATTGACTCTTAATACCATAGGAAGAAAATATTAATTCAGTAGGTAATTTACTTAAAATCATGAGAACTATAAATATTTTCTACTTTATTTACTAAGTAAGAAGTTGAAAGAAGATGTGTAATTTTTTCATTGATGTCTTCGTAGTTTTACATGCTGAGTAATGTTATATATACCATTTTGCAATGTATTCTTATTAATTTTCTATGAAGAAGTGAATGAAACAGTAAATACATATAACGTCTTGAAAATATAATAAATAGTAATTATTTTTTGTTTAGTAAATAGAAAGATTAATAGGAAAATATTGTAAGATAATACAGAATATTGTATATTAATTTGACATTATATGAAATTAACCATACTGTTAAAGACCGTATTTTTATTTGTGTTAATAGAGATAGTTGAAAATATTGGACAGTTACTATTAATTCAGTTATTATAAATTAACCAGAATATCCTTGGTATTAACACAGTTCAGAATCCTTTTTAATTGTGAAGAAATATAACATGAGTTAGTTTTGCAGAACGATTTATAATATTTTTTATCAGCAATAAAAAAATAATAAATATAAATTATTTTAGGATAATTCAACTCTTATATAAAATTACACTTTTTCCTCTTCCTACCAAGTTTACCATATTGACAAAGTCACACAACCAAACAAAATAAAATTTTTCAAACAAGGCATTAAGAAACTAGTCTTATACAAACCAAAGGGTCCAAACACCAACTAGAATATGAGAAGAACACACCAAAACGAGATTTTGAAGAAATTCAAGACCAAACCTTTACTTGAACCATTGCGAACACTTCAGACGCATTAACAATGTCCCTTTTAAAAATGACATTGTTCATGTACTTCCAGATTTCACTCACTACTTTAACCCAAATTGCACCACAAATATCATTAACCAGACCTGAAGCATTGCACATCCTGAACTGTAAAAAAATTGACACAAGATTATTGTGAAACACAAGCGACTCACCAAGGCACCCAAAACAATGACTCTAAACAAGCCAAGCAAATCCGCAATCAAAAAACAAGTGGCGACAGGACTCCTCCTTCCCGCACAAACTTTACCAAGTATTTTCAACCAATATACCACGCCTTTTCAAATTGACCCTAATAGCAATCTTATTCTTCATGACCCTCCAAACAGTGAAAAGTGCAGAAAGCAAAGCTTTACACCTCAACAACTTGTTGTACACAGAAGACAACTCCTCATCATGATCCCTCTTTAACAAAACACAGATAGATTTATAACATAATATTCAAAATAAGTTGAATATATTACAAGAAAAGTAAAAATGTAAAAAAAATACATCTGAAATCTAAATCACTTTCACTACAACAATAAGTGCATAAACTAATCCACTACATCTCGAAGACTAATATTCTCCATTTCTCTCTTAATTTTGCTTTCTAATGATATGTTTGAGTGAAAAAAACTAGACAAAATAAAAATTACAGATAAACGGTTTTTATTTAGAAAAAAAAACTAATAATACATGATTTATTATTAATTAAGATTTATTAAAATAATAATAATAACTAGTATTTAATATTTTTTTAAAAAATTTATCAATTATAAAGGGTGATAACATTCGTTCTATAAACGCATGCTCAGCAAATATGAGCACAAAATTTACTTGATGGCTCAAGCATTTTGCTTCGTCTTTAGATTATTTCTTTTAAAATAATCAAATGCTACTATTCCCTCTTAATTATAATCAATCCTAACTTGCATTGTTATGAGTCTTTTGTTTTATATTTTGGGGTGCGGGATTTGATGACTAAAATGAGTGAAAGAAATTGTGAAGTATTGTATGGAGAATGATATTGAAGCTTAAGAGAGGTTAGACCAACTCATAAGAGGTTCCTTACTAAAACACTTAGAATTAAGACTAGCAAAGAGTGAGTTAAGAGAGTAGTTGATATTGAAATTTTGGCAACAATTCAATAGTCTATCCAAAGCTAATTTACAAGGGGACTAACACTTGTATTTATAGTGTCATTGGTAGTCAAAGTGCAAGCTTTAGCCCTAAAAACTCTCCACTCATAGAAGGAAAAGTGACTCTCTCTAATTGGAGCAAATTCTCTCAAATTAGATATTGACCGATGTCCTCCTCTAATTGGAGAGAATCCTCTCAATTCCCATGAAAACAAATGTCCTTTTGGCATTTGTGAGAATCCTCTCCATTAAGGAGATGACATGTGGACCTTCATGTTTTCCTTGCCACTCCATGTTTTCTATTTGTACTCTAGTAATATATTTGTGCACCCTAGATGGTTTAGAATTGCATTGGGTCCAAGCCGGCGCAATTGTAATTATAGTTAGACTCTTTCTTTTTCTATTTACACCCTATTCTAATTGACTCAATACATGATCCATGAAAATTGACCAAAAACATGGCCCATGGAAATTGATTCAAAACATGATCCAAGATAATGGCCAAACTACAATCCCAAAATAAAACCTATATTACTTTGTACAATTTTATAAGACTATAAAATTTGGAAGAAAAGTTAAAAATTAATTATGCATAAAAATAGAGTTTTCTGAATTCCTTCTTTTTCTTCTTCCATTCTTCTAACCATGACCCTAGTTGGCCCAATATATGTATTTCGGATGCTCCTTCATCACATTATTTACTAATTCACTTCAAACTTTATACTTTAAAGATGTTGAAACATGGTCAAATTTTTTGTGATGAAGCAAAAACCATTCCCCAATTTTCTTGCAAATTCTAACTGCTGTTGTAATATGACGGAATAAAAATAATTTTGATTTCTAAAAATGTACAACACCTCTACAGTTTCCTTTTGTGTTGGTACCCATTTTTCTTTTTATTGGACCAGAAATTGTAGTCATCAAGTTTATTACTTCGGTTTTAATTGCACATTCAGTTCAAATTATTTTCATTTTTTATATCTCAAAACTAATGTGAAGCAAGCGAACTAAGCTTTATCTTGATAACAAAAGTTTAAGAGTTCCACTAAAATTTTGTTTCTATATTTTTTAATCACTGAATATTTAGCACCCATTGAGACCCATGATTCACATTGATTATACAGCATATCACATTCCGACAGTGCATGCATACTGCATGCAGATGTACGTAACAACAGACAAAACCAAGATTAATTTACCTAGCTGGTTGTTGAATCTTTACACAAATAATAATTCTGGTTAAGACAACAAAATTATTACATTGATTATCTCAACATCCTCAAAACCTTAAAGTAGTCTTGTCTCAGACACAATGTTCGGCTAATGAACTGTATTGAGCTTTTGGTTTTTGGGGACTAATAATAATTTCACTTTATAGTGTAGTTATAATCATGATTAGTTACTTGTGACATGAAATTCATCATTGTATGCAATTCTAGCAACTTAAACCACATGACTAGTTTTGCATACTACAAGAAAGTATAAAATAAAATCATTTTAAAAAATATTTTTATGTGCGTTTCAATTAGTTATGAATCAATATCAATTAAAAGATTTCAATTATTCTTTTTAAAGACAAAACCTACTTAAGTCAGAGTAAAACATGCTCATTTTGAAAATTACATTTGTGGAAAGAAACAAATTTTGCCAGTTGTATATTTTAAATTTCCATATTTTCTTTTGATCTACATGAATCGTTATTATTTCTCAAACTCAGATAAAAATTTCATTACAAAGTGTAGAGACATCGTTACAAATGTATTCAAAGATGGTCTTTTCCAACAAAAGTTTGAATCATTAAAGACTTTGTTCTTTTACAAATAAGAAAAGTGTAAATTTTCCTTTAAGAAACATCAAGCTGGAATAGCTCAGTTGGTTAGAGCGTGTGGCTGTTAACCACAAGGTCGGAGGTTCAACCCCTCCTTCTAGCGTTTTTAATATATTTTTTTGTTACTTAACATTTTTTATTAAAATTTTCCATCTCCTTCTAGCGTTTTTAATATATTTTTTTGTTACTTAACATTTTTTATTAAAATTTTCCATGTAAATTTTTCTTAAAATATAAAATGGTTCCATCGATTTTCTTTAAGAAAATGAGGTTGTGAATTTTTCTCTTAATTATTATTTAACTTTCTCTGCTTAGGCTCAATTGGATTAAAAATTCCTAGCACATGTAGATTTGTGCTTTATTTTATGCTTTAACATGATATTTAATTTTTATCATTGTTCTGCATAATTTTTGGGGTTAAAATAATTTATGAATATCAATTTAACCTTTATTAAATAATTAAATACTGAGTATATTCTAAATATTGATCTAATTTAAAAATATTAATTATGAACATGTGTAAAATTATAAGAAGTTATTCCTTTAGAAATTATCAAGCTGGAATAGCTCAGTTGGTTAGAGTGTGTGGCTGTTAACCACAAGGTCGGAGGTTCAACCCCTCCTTCTAGCGTTTTTTAATTTATCTTTTGTTACTTAACATTTTTTTTTAAATTTTCCATGTAAATTTTTCTTAAAATATAAAATGGTTTTATCGATATTTTTTTAAACTTTTTAATTTCATTTTGCAGCGAAAATACATTAAGAAAATTGATACATATTTAAAAAAATTATTGTAGAAATTTTGAGATTTCATTTTTTGTTAATTACTCTCATAATTTTTTACATATGGATTAATCATTGTATTGTTTACCTTTACTGTATATATTTTGGGCATTATATTTAACAGAGTTTATTTTTCTGTTTAGATTTACTCTTTATATATGGAGTGGAACGAAATCAAATAAATACTAATAGATTTATAAGCTAATTATAAGGAAATAATACACAGTTATTGGGTTGATTTTGGGATACATAAGAAATTGTTGGCTTGTTTGAAGGACTAATAATGAGACTGATATTATATTGTTTGAGAGTTAATTACAAAGAAATGCAATAAGATAATTAAGATAGTTAATTCTGATCAGGTTTCTTTCATCCATTCCAATGTTTTACAGGATATAAAATTACACTGTGAGGAGAGACCAAACATGGGTTTGGTTTGGGATTTTTAGAGGGTAATTATTTTTAATTTGATAAAATATGTTATCTAAATACAATATTTTAAAACTTCATGGTTAAAACATCATGGTTTAGTTTAAGTCTTAGCTTCTGGATTACATAATTTGGAAGTCTTTTCTATACATTAGATTAGTTTCTGGATATGTAATCTAGAAGTTTTTTTTTCATATGTGTGATTAGCTTCTGGATTACATAATCCAGAAGTCTTTTCTAAATATGAGATTGACTTTTGGATTATGTAATTCAGAATATAACTGGATTATATAATCCATAGGCTTATTTCAAATGTAAAAAAAAGTTCCAGATTTTATAAATCTCAGGAAGACTTCCGGATCCAAAAATATCTTTTGGATTCCGATCCAAAAACATCTTTTGGATTATGTATGGAGGTGTAAAAAAAAGGAAAAAATTATATTTTTACATTTAGTATTTAGTATGAGGTAAGAGAAGAAGGTATGGAGATGTAGTCACAAAACTCTTGTGTGCTTCTTGCAGCATTGGTCCCTGTTAAATTTCTATATATTTATTACATTTCAATCAAGTATTGTGAGAAACAGTGATTCTACATTATAGGCAACAAGGGAGGGAAGAGGTGAAATAAAGAGTGAGAAGAAGAGAAAGAAGAAGGAGCATGTTCGTGAGTTGACAAAAGGGAATAAAAACAAACATTACAGAAGATATGGCGCTGTTATCGCTCACTTTTTCATGCAACTTTTCCAATCAATTTTCCTACCACCCTTTTCAACGCCTTAAACAACGGAATTCTATTGCTAATTTATTTTTCTTCTTCATCTTACTTTTCACTGTTAGCTTCGGACCCTCTCTTGTATAAATATCCTTCCAATGCCTAAAAAGGAATAACAAAAGCTTGTATTCTGACAGCCATGGCAGGACGTTCCTACAGCCCCATCATGCTTGCCCTCTCTTTGCTTCTTTTGGTCTCATTCTCTGATGTAGCTCAGGTACGTTAGAAAAACAACAACAAGAAGAAGACTTGATGAAAAGCATAATGATTCTCTAACAATACAAGTGTATTTGTGATGTTTGAACAGGCTTATACGCGCAGTGGAACACTTCGGGCTTCAGGTAAAAAGCATGTTATGTATAGTTATGGGTTTGAAGGGGTTGAGTTAATTTGAATGATGATGATGATGATGAATGAATGGTTGGGATTGAACAGATTGTAAAGGGAGGTGTACGTACCGTTGCTCAGCAACTTCACACAAGAAGCCATGCATGTTTTTCTGTCAGAAGTGTTGCGCAAAATGCCTATGCGTGCCTCCTGGTACCTATGGAAACAAGCAACTCTGCCCTTGCTACAACACCTGGAAGACCAAGGAAGGACGACCCAAGTGCCCTTAAACCCACCACTTCTGCATTTCTAATCCTATATATATATAATTCTTCACCATTTCTCCATCCCTACATGGATAACTTCTTTCACAGATTGTATTTTTACCTTCCAAGGAGAATGAGAATGGTTTTTAGCTCAAACACAACAAAAGATCATTAAGTTTTGCTTTAGTAAGAGTAGGAGCAAAAGATACTTGAATAAAACAATACATATAAATCTAAATTATTATTACGTTATAGCTTAAAATATAATTAAAATTATTTTTAATTCAAAATAAAAAAATTATAATATTAATGATTCGTTATTGTTAATCATTATTGTTATATTAAAAACTAATAAAATCTAATTAATTATTAATTTTTGCTTTGTACCTTATAATATTTTTATTATGATTTATTTTTTTAATACATTAGTAATATTTTAATTCTTAATTTATCAATGAATGTTGTATGCTATCTTCTCATTTTATAAAGTCATCATATTAAGTTGTATGTTTTATCGTAATCTCTAATGGGATATATAAATTAAAAGTAAAAAATTATAAAGACCACGATTAAAATTATATAAAATAATAATTTAAGTGATATTCATGAGTAAAAAGTAATTCTTACTAAAAAAAATTATAAGAATGGTTGTTTATTAAGGAAAAATTAAAGTTAATATGGAATTAATCTTGAAGAGAAGTAATAAAGATTTTAATTTTACAAAACACAAAACAAAGGTAAAAGACTCAATTAATTGTATGTTAAAGTCAATCTTCCTCTTAATAAAGATCAAATGTGTGATTAATTATTTTAAATATTAATCCAATTTAAACAAAAGCTAATAAAATTAAAGTTTTGTTTTAAAATTAATTTTTATATTTAATGTTTTTCTTACGGTGATTATATCTAATTCAAAAACATTAAAGTTATCTCTAGGTCTTCCATTCTTTCTTTTATGTTACACAATTTTATCTTTTCATCATTCATCTTATACTTAAATTCTTAAAAATCTCCACCAAGTTCATTACAAAAAAATTATTAAAAAATAACTAATTTTAAAAAAAAATTAATCATTATTTGATTAAATTATATATTATTTTATAAACTAAAAGATAATATTCCTCCTAATAAAAACATGTGACAATTACTTTTAAAGATAATTTTTTACCTTTTAAGGATAAAATTGTGACGAGTTCCCAGTTTCAAAACAAACAATACTTCAAATGTGGTGATTGACTATAACAATATCAATATATCAACTAATTATTTTTTATTTTTAAAAATAATTTTCATTTAATATTTTTTATAGTAATTTCGGAGACAAATTCTCATTCCTCTTAAATCTCTCGATTTTAGGACTTGTTTTGATACGTCTAACAATTTCACATCGTCTAGATTTTTTATAAAAAATATTTTAAAACAAAGTAATTAAATATTCGTTAAACAATTTATTTGAACTTCAGTTAAAATTTATATTAAAATTTCTTTGAATCATGAGATAAAAACATTAAAAAATGTAAATATAAAATATTTTAAAAAACTGATAAAATATACAAGAGTAAGAGTTGAAATTTGTGTATTAATTATTTTTTATAGATGGTGAGAATAGCCTTACATAAGTCATCCAAATAAAGATGATTATTTTTAAACTTCACATAATCATATGAGTAATGTTGTTATATTAAAATTTAATAAATAAGTCTTGAAGATTAATAAATGCTACAAAGTAAATGCAATAAATAAATAAAAATAGGACATTAAATACTATACAATAAAACTATAAATTAATTACTATGTAATAAATACTGCAATAAATATATTTCTTAGTTTCTGCATAAGAAACTTAAAATGAAAAAAAATTAGTTTAATAACAATATATGTTGCAGGTGAACCTATGTAGCACATGTTGAAGATGGTTGCTGCCCCTTCAAGATTGTGTTTGATGAAGACTTATATGTACATTTCATTTGTATTTTGCTTTGCTTTAAGTATGTCTTAAGTAGTGGTTAGAGGTTGTCTAAGAGTGGGCTTTTTGCTGAGTAACTCACCTCATAACCTTGGCCATGTGATAAGAACAAGCATAAGTTTTCTTAAACTGTTTTTCACATGTTTTACAAAAAAACACGTTTACTGCATAAAAATAGATATGTTCTTTTCTAAATAAACAGATTCTTTTTTTACACTGATGCCTTGGCTAAGTCTTGTAAAAATTAGATTTGTTTGTAATAATGTCTGAGTTTAATGTGCTTTTTGCTGAGGGTTCTGCTGTTAATAGACCACCTATGTTCAATGGAATGAATTATGCATTTTGGAAAGTTAGAATGAGAATTTTCATGGAATCCATTGATGCATTAATTTGGGAAGCTGTGGTCAATGGACCTTATGTGCCAATGCAGGTTGTCAAGGATGAAGAAAAGGTAAAGCCAAGATCAGAATGGAATGAGACCGAAAGGAGGAAGGCTCAACATGATCTTGTGGCCAAGAACATCATAACCTCTGCATTGACAATGGATGAGTTCTTCAGGATATCTCAATGTAAGTCAGCTAAGGAGATGTGGGAAGTCTTAGAAGTGACTCATGAAGGTACTGAAGATGTGAAGAGGTCAAGGAAACATGCTCTCATCCAAGAATATGAACTGTTCAGAATGCAACCCGAGGAGAGCATTGCTGATGTGCAGAAAAGATTCACCCATATTGTGAATCACCTCACTGGCTTGGGAAAAGAATTTGACAGAGAGGAACTCAACATAAAGATATTGAAGTGCCTCGACAGAAGCTGGCAACCAAAGGTGACAGCTATCTCTGAAAGCCGTGATCTGTCAAAGTTGGGAACTGCTGCACTGTTTGGAAAGCTGATGGAGCATGAGCTAGAGCTTAAAAGACTTAAAGAGCAGGAAACAACAGAGAGAAAACCCAAAGGTCTTGCACTGAAAGCAACTGAACTAAATGAGATCAAGGAAGAAAAAGAAGATGCTGAAGATGATGATACAATCAGCCTTCTTACAAAAAGATTCAGCAAATTCCTGAGAAAGAAAAGCAAAAATAGGAACCAACAGAAAAGAAGGTATCTTAAACCCAATGATTCAAATTCCTCTAAATATACTTGCTTTGGATGTGGCAAAACATGGCATATCAAAACAGATTGTCCAGACAATCAAACAAAGGACAAATCTGCCAGTAAGAAATTTGAAAGGAACAAGGGAAGAAGAGCCTACATCTCATGGGAGGAAAATGAAGCATCCTCAACCAGCAGTTCTTCAACAGAAGATGAGGAGAACAATTTGTGCTTCATGATGAAGGATGAGGAGTCAAGCTCTGATTCAGTAAGTAATTTTTCTGCTGATTCTGATAACTATGATGATTTGCTTGCTGCCTTCAAGGAAACACATGATGAAGCCAATAGGCTAGCTGTAATATGCAATAAGCTGCAAAAGGTAAATAATGTGCTTGCACCTAAAGTAAAAACACTTGAGGAAGAATTGCATAAAGCCAAAACAGATTTGGTAAGCCTTGAACTAACTTGCTTGCATGCCTCTATTAAATCCTGTGAAAATTGCAAAAAATTGGAAAAACAAGTGGAGTATTTGCTGAAAACCCTTTCCAATTTCACCAAGGGAAGAGAAAACCTTGAGTCTCTCCTTGGATCACAGAATGCTGTTTTCAATAAGAATGGACTTGGTTATACCCCTGGAAATGTAACCAATGTCAAAAAGCTTTCAAGTTTTTTTGTTCCAGCAAAATCAGTTTTTTCAGCTTTTAACAGTGGCAAAAAGGCATCTCATGTAACCTGTTTTTACTGCATGAAGTCTGGTCATACATCTAGATCTTGCATTGCTAAAAAGCATCTTGTGCCTAAGAACTTAGCAAAATGGCTGCCAAAGAGAAGGTTTTAATCTGTGCTGGACCCTATACTGAAAAGGGTACCATTTGTATCATTTTTATTCTATTTTGCATATTGGCAGCAAGAAAAATTAGTGGTACTTGGACAGTGGCTGTTCCAAGCATATGACTGGAGATCTTACAAAGTTTACCAGCTTGAAGCTCAAAGCAGAAGGACATGTAACCTATGGTGATAATAACCGAGGGAGGATTTTGGGCAGAGGAACTGTTGGAACAGGGAATTCAACAACCATTGAGAACGTGCTGTATGTAGAAGGACTCAAGCATAGTCTTCTCAGCATAAGTCAGCTTTGTGACAAAGGATACAAAGTGAATTTTGAGTCAACTGGCTGCACAATCTCAAGTAATTCATCTAGTAAGGTACTGTTTACTGGTAAGAGAGTGAATAACATTTATCTGTTGAATATCATGGAAACTAACTCTTCAAATGAGTGCTTGCTGTCCAGAAGTGATGAGTCTTGGTTGTGGCACATGAGGTTAGCTCACATACACACAAATCACTTGAATAAATTGAAATCTAAAGATTTAGTTTCTGGTTTGCCTAACATTAAATTTCAGAACAATAGGCTTTGTGATGCTTGTGTTAAAGGTAAACAAATCAAATCCTCTTTCAAGTTAAAGGATATTGTCTCTACAAAAAATCCATTGGATGTGTTACATATGGACTTATTTGGTCCATCTAGAGTTGCTAGCTTGGCTAGAAATTTGTATGCTTTAGTTGTTGTGGATGATTACTCTAGATTTACATGGACTTTATTTCTTGCACATAAACATGATGCTTACACTGCCTTTAAGAAATTAGCAAAAATTCTGCAAAATGAAAATGATTGCTGCATTAAATCAATTCGAAGTGATCATGGGGGAGAGTTTCAAAATGCTAAGTTTGAGAGGTTCTGTGAGAAGCATGGGATAGCACATACCTTTTCAGCCCCTAGGACACCCCAACAAAATGGTGTAGTTGAAAGGAAAAATAGATCATTAGAGGAACTAGCTAGAACTATGTTAAATGAATCTAAGCTTCCTAAGTATTTTTGGGCTGATGCTGTTTATACTGCAAGTTATGTCTTAAATAGGACCTTAATAAGACCAATTCTTAAGAAAACCCCATATGAATTGTATAAGGGCAGAAAACCTAGTGTGAGCCACCTTAGAGTATTTGGGTGTAAATGCTTTGTATTGAATAATGGCAAAGAAAATCTTGGTAAGTTGATGCTAAATCTGATGAAGGTGTGCACATTGGTTATGCTTTGAATGGTCATGCATATAGAGTCTTCAATAAAAGGTTGCTTATAGTAGAAGAATCAATGCATGTTGTTTTTGATGAAACTGATCATAGTATATCTAAAACTGCTGATGACCTTGACAGTAATGAATTTAAATCTGTTTTAAATCAAAATGAATCGATTCATTTTGATACTGCTGATACACATGCTATACAAGAATCTACTGCAGCTGCAGGTTTGCCAAAAGAGTGGAAAACCCCAAGAGATTTAACACTTGATAATGTCATTGGGAACATTGAGAAAGGAGTGTCAACTAGAAAATCCTTGAACAATTTCTGTGAAGCAATGACCTTTGTACCTCAAGTTGAACCCAAGAATTTGAATGAAGCTCTCAAGGACAGCAACTGGATTTTAGCTATGCAAGAGGAACTAAATCAGTTTGCTCTTAATGAGGTATGGACTCTTGTTCCTAGAATACCTGAGATGAATGTAATTGGAACAAAATGGGTATTTAGAAACAAGATGGATGAGCATGGAGTGATCACCAGAAACAAGGCTAGGCTTGTAGCTAAAGGGTACAATCAAGAAGAAGGAATAGACTATGATGAGACATATGCACCAGTGGCTCGATTAGAAGCTGTTAGACTGCTGCTTGCCTTGTCCTGCATCAAAGGGTTCAAGCTATTTCAAATGGATGTGAAAAGTGCCTTTCTAAATGGCTATATAAATGAAGAGGTATTTGTATCACAACCACCAGGTTTTGAAGACCATCAACATCCAGAACATATGTTCAAACTCCAAAAGGCTCTCTATGGACTCAATCAAGCTCCTAGGCAATGGTATGAGAGGCTAAGTGATTTTCTCACCTCACAAGGCTATGACAGAGGCACATCAGATAAGACCTTGTTCATTAAGAAGAAAGGAGATGACTCAATTCTAGTCCAAGTATATGTGGATGACATCATTTTTGGATTAAATAATGGAGAATTGTGTGAAGCTTTCGTGAAAGTCATGAAGAGTGAGTTTGAAATGTCAATGATGGGTGAGTTGAACTATTTTCTAGGCTTGCAGGTCAAACAACTCAAGGATGGCATTTTCCTAAGTCAAGCTAAGTATTGCAAGGATTTTCTGAAGAAATTTGAAATGGACAAGTGTAAACCAATCAGCACACCCTTCTCAACAAGCTATCATTTGGATCATGATGAAGCTGGAATTTCTGTTGATGAAACCAAATACAGAGGACTCATAGGATCACTACTGTATCTCACTGCCAGCAAGCCAGATATAATGTTTGCAGTGTGCATGTGTGCAAGGTTTCAATCTGCTCCTAAAGAATCACACTACAATGCTGTCAAAAGGATTTTGAAGTATTTGCAAGGAACTAAAGAAGTTGGCTTGTGGTATCCAGATAATATTTCATTAAGCTTAACTGGTTATTCTGATTCAGATTTTGCAGGTTGCAAAATTGACAGGAAGAGCACAAGTGGAACCTGTCATTTGCTTGGATCAAGCTTGATCTCATGGCAATGCAAAAAGCAGGCTTGTGTAGCTCTTTCCACTGCTGAAGCAGAATACATTGCAGCAGGGAGTTGCTGTGCTCAAACTATATGGCTAAGACAACAATTGAACGATTTTGGTATCTTACTTAACCATATACCTCTGCTGTGTGATAATACAAGTGCAATCAACTTAACCAAAAATCCTGTCATGCATTCAATAACCAAACACATTGAAATTAGACATCATTTTCTAAGGGAACACATATCTAATGGAACATGTGATATTAAGTTCATTGGTACTGATTTACAACTTGCTGATTTGTTCACAAAACCATTAGCCAAAGATAGGTTTAATTTTCTGCTTAATGAATTGGGTATTATAAATGTCAATTGTGCCTAGCAGTGAAAAATTAAATCTGTTTATTCGCAATTGAATGTGTTTATTTTCTGCACTGATATGCATTGATGACTAGGAAAGAGAAATTTTGATCTTTGACTGCTTGACTGACCTAGTGGGCATTAACCTCTGTACCTTTGATAGTTTTGGTCATGGTTATGTAACCGATTTGATGGTTTGGGTGCTCAATAAAGGCACGAGTATATGCATCGTGACCCTAAATATTTGTTGCACATTTTCAAAGATTCTCTGCACAAATTCATAGCATAAAATCTTCATGCATATCCACTCATAACTGCCATATCAACCCATTCATTTCTATATAAATCTGTGTGAATACTTGCTACCCACATTGGCTATTCGTTTTCTGTTCTCACCATTTGAAACCAAGAAAAGAATTCAGGTTCAACCATGGCTTCTTCTTCCAAGAAACAGAAAAATAAGGGGAAGCAAACCATCTTTCAAGGTGTGTTAGAAGGATGGTTCGCTGGAAATGAAGAAGGCATCAATGCCTACATTCATGAGACAAGCAGGAAGCAGATCAACATACCCAAAGTGCTGGATTTCAACTGGCTGAAATCTGAAAAACTGGTAGAAACAAGGACTGTGTTGAAGCACCAGAAACTGAAAAAGCTGCTAGAATTAACGGGTAATGTATATCCTGACTTGGTAAAGGTGTTTTACACTAACCTCACATTGGATGGGAAGAATGTTGTCTCTTATGTGAAAGGAATTAAGATGAAGATCACAAGTGAGGTGTGAAATTCTGTGGCTGGAATAAAATACGCTGGATTGAAAGTAGGAAAGGGAAATACCAGTGGAATTTCAGAATTCAACAAGCTGCAATATTATAAGAGTTGCATGAGGAATCCTACAGAGAGTATAAACAGGTTCCATGCAAGGCATTTGAACCTCACTCCACGCCTAGTTGCATACATCATAGCATGGCAACTAATTCCAAGAGGGACAAACCATGCTGTCTTACATGAAGAGGATCTCATTCTCCTATATTGCATCATGAACCAGATTAAGGTAAACTGGGTGTTCACTGTCAATGAACACATGCTCAAGTCAAAAAGGTTGGTCGATTACCGCTTTCCCTATGCTATTCTTGTTTCCAAATTAATTGACTACTTTGGTGTTGATGTTACAAATGAGAGAAACGACCCTATTAAAGCTGTAAGTGAAATTGATAATTCAACTCTCACCAAAATGGGTTTTCACAAAATTGAGGACAAGTGGGTGGTTCTCAAGGAGAAGGACCCTCAAGCAAAACATGAGGATGAGGATGAAGCTATTCCTATGGATGATGACTCACCTGCTACCCAATCTGTACATGAGGAAGTTGCTGCAAATGCCATAGTTGCCTATCAAGCTCCAGAATACCGAGGAGAACCAATGTCTATGTTTGAAAGGAAAGTGTTGTATCATCTTGATGTAATGTCTGCAGAACAAAGGGCATACTTTGAGACTACTCATGCAAGGTTTCAACACCTTGATGATCAGATTGAAGGGGTTCAGACACAGCTTGCAGAGCTTTACTACAAGGATCAGTAGTCTTCTGTTTTTAATGCTGTTTTTATCATTTTTCAAATGTCTGTAATGCTGAACAATATGGTTTTATTTTTTTGGACTATTATGGTTATGGTTTCTGTTTCATATTTGTTTTCCCTATGCTTATATGCTGTTTGATGAATCCAAAGGGGAAGAAAAATAGTTGCTGAAAACTGAAACAGGGAGTTAATTCTGCACCTTAAAACCATGTCTTATGCTATGCAATACTGCTGTTTTTTTCTGGTTTAAAATCTGGTGCAGTGCAGGTGCTTAAAGCAACAAAGCTATGAGGTTAGCTATGGGGATTTGTCTCCATCAAACAGGGGGAGATTGTTGAAGATGGTTGTTGCCCCTTCAAGATTGTGTTTGATGAAGACTTATATGTACATTTCATTTGTATTTTGCTTTGCTTTAAGTATGTCTTAAGTAGTGCTTAGAGGTTGTCTAAGAGTGGGCTTTTTGCTGAGTAACTCACCTCATAACCACTGGCCATGTGATAAGAACAAGCATAAGTTTTCTTAAACTGTTTTTCACATGCTTTACAAAAAAACACGTTTACTGCATAAAAATAAATTTGTTCTTTTCTAAATAAACAGATTCTTTTTTACACTGATGCCTTGGCTAAGTCTTGTAAAAATTAGATTTTGTGCATCATGTATTTTGACTAAGTCTTCTACCTTTCAAAACGACTGAGTTTTAAATAGTTAAACTTTCTCTGTTTTCGTTTTGAAAAATAAATCTGTTCATCTGTAAATGAATAGATTCTTTTTGTCTCTGGTGCCATGTCAAGCTTAAACGTTTTTCAGTTTTATCTCTGCACCAGAATGGTTGACTAAGTCTCCTCACTTAACAAATTCTCTAACTGTTTTTTGAAAATAAATCTGTTCATTTTCTTTTCAATCTGTTCATTTTATAACAGCTTTAACTGTTTTTCAAAAATCTGTTATAAGTTGGTTTTCTATAAAATGAAAACTTGTTTTCTGAGTTTAATAACCGTTCATACATTTGCAAAAACAAGTTTTGACAGCAGAGAATCAAAAGTTTACAAAGGATTAGCATTTGTTCTTCAAAGATTTCGAAAATCACAAAGTGCTTGTTCTTGGTTTGGTTCCAAAAGCTTGGTGTGAGGTGCTGCTACTGTTCTAGCAATCTTGCCTACTGGTTTAAGGCAGATCTTTGTATCCTCAATCAGGTGTAGTCGTTTCACTTCTCATTTCTTGTAATAGTTTGGTTGAACACTCTTCTTGATAGGTGTTCTTGAAGAGTGGGTGTGTGTGTGTGCTGAAATAGGTTTTTTCAGCAAGAGTACCTAAGTTCTTGTAGGTTTCAAGAACAGTGGGAATTGTACTTGGTTGTACTGTGGTTTAGTGATTTCCACCTGGTTTTGGTGAAGACTGGATGTAGCTCAGTTGAGTGAACCAGTATAACTGCTTGTGTTCATTCTCTCTCACTCTCTGCAATTTCGTTTCTGCATAATTGATAAAACAGCAAAGAAATAAATTTGTTCAATTGAAAATAAATCTGTTCTTTCTGGGCACTGTGCATACTGTTCTTAATTTCTGAAAAAGTTGTTTGAATCTGATAAGAACATATATAATCTGCTAAAAGCCACTGGAATAGATTAACTGTGATAGGTTGCTCAAGAAATTGTCAAAGCTATTAATTGAACCTTAAACAATTGCTTAGAGTTGAAGCTTGCTGTTCTGTAATTCATTGTTCTTAATTTCTAGAAAATTGCTTGACATCAAGAAGAACACTCATAGTTTGTTAAAAGCCACTGGAACAGGTTGTTTGTAAAGGTTACTCAATTAATTGGCATGCTATCAATTGAACCTTAATCACTTGCTTGAAATTGAAGTTTGCTGTTTTGTATTTCACTGTTTTTCAATCTGATATCTGTGTGTGTGCATCTGGAAAATCTATCTGCATAATCTTGTGATTAACCTTGCTGTATTAAAAGCTTTTCAAACAAAAACAGTGCTGAAATAAATCTGTTCATTTTCACATAAATCGATTTATTTTCTGCAAAACTGTGTTAAACACTGTTTCTGCGAGAAAGTTTTAAAAGGTCAATTCACCCCCCCTCTTGAACTTTGGCACTATTAAACCCAACAGCACAGACACTAACACTAACACTGACACTGATACGACACGAACACGGATACGGAGATACGTAAAATCTTTAAAATGTAGGACATGAGGACACAAATCTATATATTATATAATTATGAATTATGAATTATATAAATTGACAATAAATATTTATGTACACAAGTATGTTCCAGATTATTTTTTGGAGCAAAAAGATGTTTTTCATGACTGGTTCACAAAGATTTGTTTCTTATTTTTATAATCATAATAACAATTTATACAATAAAGTTTGAATTTTGAGAAAATTAATGTATTTTTCCTTTTTAAAATTGTGTTAGAACCGTATTAGAATTGTCCGAAATCTAACAAATACTTTTTGAATTAGACACTTCACGGATACGTGTCCTACAAGTGTCATACGAGTGTCAGTGTCCGATACGAGTGTTGTATCTGCCATCGACACACCATTTAAGAAAAGTGTCTGAACTTCATAGCTGTAAACCAATTAAACATCATGCTCATCTTACTCTTACATTTTAATTAATTTATTTTTTTGTGTTAATATATTTCACTATCAATTTTAAAATACATTAATTATTTGTAAAGTATTTTTTTAACATTTCTAGTCACCTATATATATAGAAAGAGAGAGTTGAGATGGTAGAGTTGAGAAAAGGATGATGAATATGTTGTTCTTTATCTTATAATTGGGTATTAGTCATATTAGCTATAATGTTGATGCTATTCAAGATACATTCAAGAAAGATTTGGAGTTGGAGACAAAACCAAACCTCACACATAAGTCTCCAATCAAGACTATTCATGTATGTCATAATTCTTATATTTTTTCATATACTTTTTCTTTTTCTTTTATTGAAATTGATATATATCACACAAATGGATTACTGATTTTTTGTTTGTTTGGATTTTACAGACCAAATTTGGAGACATTGTTGATTGCATTGACATTTATAAACAACCAGCTTTCGACCATCCTTTATTAAAAGATCATAAATTGCAGGTATATAATAAAATATCTAATTATATAGAATAAGTAAACTTTAAAACCTTTCAATGTTTCAATATTTATTTGATTATATTTTTTTCTCTAAACTTTAATTTTTTGGTTATTTATTTACAGATAAAACCCAACTTTCAGATTGAAAAAACAAGTATGAATAATTCACCAATTGAATCCGTGTTTGGGTTTGATAAAGATATATGTCCACCAGGAACGATTCCTATCCAGAGAACAACAAATGTTGAAGAAAAATCATTATTAAATGATCATATATTCCTTGAAGATATACCCGGTGTTCATGTAAGATATGTTATACAATATTGATTCTTTATTCCTATAAATTATATCACATTTAATTTTTGAAGAGCATTAGTTATTTGAATATATTGAATTTTGTAGGTTGCAGAAGTATCTCTTCGAAAACATTTTGGTCCTTTTTATAAAGTTAGCGGGATAACTAGCGTTTATAATCCTCGAATTGAAAGGAAGGGTCAAATCACTCTGTCTCATGTATGGGTTGAAAATGGACAATTTTCTGTCAACAAAATCTCGGTTGGATGGCATGTGAGTTATAATTATTGTATTTATGATTTTCCTAAACAAAAATCAAGTCATTTAATTTATGTCTTAAATCTGAAAAAAAAATTGAGTATTGTTAACGGTTGTTTTTTCAGTTAAAAATATTTCTTTTTATAAAGTATTTTTTTTTTCTAATTATTTGATTTTTTTTCTATCTAATCTTCTATTCTCCAACTTACCAATTAACTTATTTTTTTCTCCAATCTCCTTCAACTTTTTCTTTTCCTTTTTAGAATTAATTAACTGAGAAGTTTTAAAGAAAATGACTAAAAGTATAAGCAAGTTAATTGACGAGTTAGAGATAAAAACAAAATTAACTTGGATTATTTCATTGACAACAAAATCAAACGGAAGAAAAGAAAATGAAACATAAAAAAATTCTAATTAATTTCACTTTTTTATTTCAGGTGCATCCACACTTATATGGTGACAATGAAACCCATTTTTATTCAACATGGACGGTAAGAAGAAATATCATTGCATTTTATTTAATCTTAATTTATACAAATGAAACATGGAGAAAATATACTCTAAAAACTTTTTAGAGTATATATTTCTCTTAGTATGGTATATCACAATTTGCATGCTATATGCATTTTATATATATAAAAAACGGAATGTACATGCAAACCTTTTTCATAACTACTAGAAATTTATTACATAATAACTAAATTTAGAAATTAAAAATAATTAGTCAATATATTAATTAAATTATATACTATATACTATTTTACAGACTTAAAAAATTATTTATATTTTATTATTAATAAAAATTTATAAAATATTTTTTAAATTGATATTTAAATTAGTTATCAAAGATTTTAGTTACTAAAATTTTAGATTCTAAATCGGTCTCAATAAAATATTAGTAGCTAAAACTTTGATAAATAATGATTAAATATCAATTTAAAAATTATTTTATAAATTTTTATTAATAATAAAAACTGTTTTAGATATCAATAATTTTTTTAGTCTCTAAAATAATTTATATAATTTAATTCAATAATAACTAATTATTTTAATCTTTAAAATTAGTTACAAAATTTGATGTCTCATCCATTTCAAATTGATGGCGAAACATTTTCAACCTCAACCACAAGAAATTTTCATGCTTTCGTTTTCTTCTCTCACATTTTCACAACTCCCATCCATATATCATTATTTAATTTTTTTTATGCTACACACTCCATTATTATTTAAAGTTCAACTTATTAAATGTTAAAAAAAATTACAGTCAGATAATTTCTCAAGAAAACAGGATGCTACAATGCTCGATGTCCAGGTTTTGTTCATATTGACAGACGTAATTTCCTTGGTGGACGTTTCCCCCACAAGTCTATCTATGGTGGACCAACTTATGAGATTAAAATTTCTATTAATCAGGTAAATAATTATCCTATTAAATTTCACTTTAATAAGAACTAAATATGACTCTTAAATATAAATTTTTAAATACAGCATGTAGATATAATATATTATTAACAAAAGTTGAGATCGATGTGTTTTCAGGATCCAGTAACAAAAAATTGGTGGGTACGTTTGCAAAATATAAACATTGGTTATTTTCCAGCAGCATTGTTCTCCGACTTGAAATCAGCAGATATAGTAGGGTGGGGTGGGAGAACAAGAACAAGTGCTGGTAACCCTAGTCCTCAAATGGGTTATGGGTATTTTCCTGATGGAAACAGTGTTCATGCATGCTATTTTAGATATACATTGATTCAAGATGAATCAAGAAAAACTTATGCACCCAGTTTTTATCAAATCACATCCTTCACTGATAAACCTAAATGTTTTGGAGTTAAATCCTATGGATATCAAGGAGTGTCTGTTGGAAATTTTCTCCAATTTGGAGGACCTGGAGGTAATTGTGATAAATAATTTTCTTTATGATTATGTTAAGTTAATAAATAATCATCTTTATTTGGAGGACCTCTATGTAAGGCTGTTCTAGCCATCTATAAAAAATAATTAATGCACATTTCAACTCTTACTTCTTTTATATTTTATATTTACGTCTCTTTTACTTGTTTTACATATCATTTCGTTAATTATGTCAATCAAAGAAATTCTAAACTAAATTTTATGTTAAAGTTAAAATAATTTTTTCAACAAATATTTTATTGCTTTATTTCAAAATAAATTTTACGAAGAATCAATAACAAATATGAAAATAAATTATGTGTTAGAAGTTAAAATAGATTGTTCAATAAATATTTAATTATTTTGTTTCAAAATAATATCTTTAGAAAAAAATCAATGACAAATTTTAAAATAAATATGTTGACATTAAAAAAAATTGTATAAAAATGTTATCCATCAAAGAGAGTTGCTTCCTCAGTTGACCTCAGAATATCAGTTCTTATACTATAAACTTAAAAAAAATTATTAAATAAAAATTAATTTTAGAGATAAAAATAGTTAATTATTATATTAACTGAATTAATTACTATTTTAAAAACTAAAAAAATTATTAATATCTAAATTAATTTCTAATAAATAATTTCTAAATTATATCTAATTAATTATTAAAGTTATAAATACTCACTTTGAAAAAAGATAATAATAATTTTTCATAAATTAATAAATGCTACAATGAAAGTAATAAATGCTACACAATAAAACAATGAATGCTATAAATAAATAAAAATAGGACATTAAATACTATACGACAAAACTATAAAATAGTTACTATGTAATAAGTACCATACAATAAATATATTTCTTAGTTTTTGCATACGAAACTTAAAATGAAAAAAATGAGTTTAATAACAATATATGTAACGGGTTTCAGACTGTGAACCAATTAAACATCATTCCTCACCTTACTCTTACATTTTAATTAATTTATTATTTTTATGTAAATATATTTCACTATCGATTTTAAAATACATATTATACATTAATTATTTGTAAACTATTTTTTTATAACATTTCTAGTCACCTCTTATATATAGATAGAGTTAGATGGTAGAGTTGAGAAAAGGATGATGAATATATTGTTCTTTATCTTGTATGTGGGGATTAGTCATATTACCCATAATGTTGATGGTATTCAAGTTACATTCACCAAAAATTTGGAGTTGGAGAAAAAACCAAACCTCACAGATAAGTCTCTAGTCAAGACTATTTATGTATGTCATAAATCTTATATTTTTTTTCATATATTTTTTTCTTTTATTAAAATTGATATCACACAAATGGATTACTAATTTTATTCTTATTTTAAATATTATAGACAAAATTTGGAGACATGGTTGATTGCATTGATATCGACCATCCTTTATTAAAAGCAGGTATATAAAAAAATTCTTTAATTATATAAAATAAGTTTAAGTTTAAAATCTTTTAATGTTATGGTTTTAATTTTTAAGTTTTCTTTGATTATATTTTTCTTTTTTATTTTATTTTTTTATTGTATTTTTTTCTAAATTTAAATTTTTTGGATCTTCATTTACAGATGAAACCCAACTTTCAAATTGAAACAACAACTCTAAATAACTCGCGAAGTGAATTCATATTTGGACTAGGTAAGGATAAATGTCCGGTAGGAACGGTTCCTATTCAAAGAACAACAAAAGATGATCTGATGGAAGAAAATTCATTATTAAATGATTCTATACTGTTTTCAGACAATCCTGGTGTTCATGTAAGATATGTTATACAATGTTGATTGTTTATTCCTATAAATTATATGACATTTAATTTTTGAAGTTGATTGGTTATTTAAATATATTGAATTTTGTAGCTTGCAGAAATATCTCTACAACCAAGTTATGGTCCTTATTATCAAATTAGCGGAACAAATAGCATTTATAATCCACGAGTTGATACGAGTAAGAGTCAAATCTCTATGTCTCATATATGGGTTCAAAACGGACCAATTCAATCTTCCAACAAAATCTCTGTTGGATGGCATGTGAGTTATAATTAATGCTTGTATTTATGATTTTTTTTTCAAAACAAAATCAAGTTATCTAATTTGTGCATTAAATATGAACAAATATTTGAGTATTTTAACTATTTTTCTACTAATTTTTTTCATAGAATATTTATAATATTTGTTATTTTTGTTTAAGTATATTGTTATTTGATTTTTTTCTCAATAAAAAGATGTAAATGTAATTTTTATTTTTTAACTTATTATTTTCCAATTCAAAAATGAGTTGACCGTCAAATTTAAAAAAAAAACTAAAAATATATAAACAAGTTAATTAATAAATTAAAGATAAAAGTAACTATTATATTATTTCATTGACAACAGAATCAAACAAATAAATAATAAATGAAAAATATAAGAAGGTTTTTTTAATTAACTTCACTTTTGATTTTCAGGTGCTTCCAAACTTTTATGGTGATACTCAAACCCATTTTTATGCATCATGGACGGTAAGAAAATATATCATTACATTTTATTTAATCTTAATTTATAGAAACAAAACACGAATTGAAAATACTCTAAGAAGTCTTAGGTTTTGGTGGTGGTTATGCTCTTTAAATTTTCTCTTTTTTCTATTAGCTTTTCTCATTTTTTTTTCTATAAGGAGAATGGATGTTTTGCCTTTGCATTAATGCTTGATTAAAGATTATAATTAAACATACTAAAGAGAATTTAATTTTATTTATTTATTTATTTATTACAGATCTTATTCAATTTTTTTATGCTACACATTCCATTATTTTTTAAAACTTTAAATGATGAATGTTAAAAAAATAGTCAGATAATTTCAAGAAGACAGGATGCTACAATGTTCGATGTCCAGGTTTTGTTCATACTGATAGAAACACTTTCCTTGGTGCACGTTTTCCCCATACATCTGTCTATGGTGGACCAACTTATGAGACTGACATTTCTATTACTCAGGTAAATAATTATTCTATTAAATTTCACTTTAATTAGAATTTAAAATGACTTTTAAATACATGATTAATATTCATTTTAAACTTCTGAATAGAGCATGTAGATATAATATATATTATTAAGAAAAGTTTAGATGTGTGTTTTCAGGATCCAGTGACAAAAAATTGGTGGGTAGGTTTACAAAAGAAAAATATTGGTTATTTTCCAGCAGCATTGTTCTCGAACATGAAATCAGGAGATATAGTAGGGTGGGGTGGGAGAACAAGAACAAATGTTGGTAGCCCTAGTCCTGAAATGGGATCTGGGTATTTTCCTGATGGAAACAGTGCTCATTCATGCTATTTTAGATCTGGATTGATTCAAGATGCATCAAGAAAAGTTTATGGACCTAAACCTTATCAACTCACAGCTTTCACTGATAAACCTACTTGTTTTGGTGTTAAATCCTATGGAGATCAAGGAGGGATTTTTGGATATGTTATGCAGTTTGGAGGACCTGGAGGTAATTGTGGAAATTAATTTATGATTATGTGAAGTTTAAAAATAATCATCTTTATTTGGATGACTTATGTAAGGCTATTCTCACCATCTATAAAAAATAATTAATACACAAATTTCAACTCTTACTCTTGTATATTTTATCAGTTTTTTAAAATATTTTATATTTACATTTTTTAATGTTTTTATCTCATGATTCAAAGAAATTTTAATATAAATTTTAACTGAAGTTCAAATAAATTGTTTAACGAATATTTAATTACTTTGTTTTAAAATATTTTTTATAAAAAATCTAGACGATGTGAAATTGTTAGACGTATCAAAACAAGTCCTAAAATCGAGAGATTTAAGAGGAATGAGAATTTGTCTCCGAAATTACTATAAAAAATATTAAATGAAAATTATTTTTAAAAATAAAAAATAATTAGTTGATATATTGATATTGTTATAGTCAATCACCACATTTGAAGTATTGTTTGTTTTGAAACTGGGAACTCGTCACAATTTTATCCTTAAAAGGTAAAAAATTATCTTTAAAAGTAATTGTCACATGTTTTTATTAGGAGGAATATTATCTTTTAGTTTATAAAATAATATATAATTTAATCAAATAATGATTAATTTTTTTTTAAAATTAGTTATTTTTTAATAATTTTTTTGTAATGAACTTGGTGGAGATTTTTAAGAATTTAAGTATAAGATGAATGATGAAAAGATAAAATTGTGTAACATAAAAGAAAGAATGGAAGACCTAGAGATAACTTTAATGTTTTTGAATTAGATATAATCACCGTAAGAAAAACATTAAATATAAAAATTAATTTTAAAACAAAACTTTAATTTTATTAGCTTTTGTTTAAATTGGATTAATATTTAAAATAATTAATCACACATTTGATCTTTATTAAGAGGAAGATTGACTTTAACATACAATTAATTGAGTCTTTTACCTTTGTTTTGTGTTTTGTAAAATTAAAATCTTTATTACTTCTCTTCAAGATTAATTCCATATTAACTTTAATTTTTCCTTAATAAACAACCATTCTTATAATTTTTTTTAGTAAGAATTACTTTTTACTCATGAATATCACTTAAATTATTATTTTATATAATTTTAATCGTGGTCTTTATAATTTTTTACTTTTAATTTATATATCCCATTAGAGATTACGATAAAACATACAACTTAATATGATGACTTTATAAAATGAGAAGATAGCATACAACATTCATTGATAAATTAAGAATTAAAATATTACTAATGTATTAAAAAAATAAATCATAATAAAAATATTATAAGGTACAAAGCAAAAATTAATAATTAATTAGATTTTATTAGTTTTTAATATAACAATAATGATTAACAATAACGAATCATTAATATTATAATTTTTTTATTTTGAATTAAAAATAATTTTAATTATATTTTAAGCTATAACGTAATAATAATTTAGATTTATATGTATTGTTTTATTCAAGTATCTTTTGCTCCTACTCTTACTAAAGCAAAACTTAATGATCTTTTGTTGTGTTTGAGCTAAAAACCATTCTCATTCTCCTTGGAAGGTAAAAATACAATCTGTGAAAGAAGTTATCCATGTAGGGATGGAGAAATGGTGAAGAATTATATATATATAGGATTAGAAATGCAGAAGTGGTGGGTTTAAGGGCACTTGGGTCGTCCTTCCTTGGTCTTCCAGGTGTTGTAGCAAGGGCAGAGTTGCTTGTTTCCATAGGTACCAGGAGGCACGCATAGGCATTTTGCGCAACACTTCTGACAGAAAAACATGCATGGCTTCTTGTGTGAAGTTGCTGAGCAACGGTACGTACACCTCCCTTTACAATCTGTTCAATCCCAACCATTCATTCATCATCATCATCATCATTCAAATTAACTCAACCCCTTCAAACCCATAACTATACATAACATGCTTTTTACCTGAAGCCCGAAGTGTTCCACTGCGCGTATAAGCCTGTTCAAACATCACAAATACACTTGTATTGTTAGAGAATCATTATGCTTTTCATCAAGTCTTCTTCTTGTTGTTGTTTTTCTAACGTACCTGAGCTACATCAGAGAATGAGACCAAAAGAAGCAAAGAGAGGGCAAGCATGATGGGGCTGTAGGAACGTCCTGCCATGGCTGTCAGAATACAAGCTTTTGTTATTCCTTTTTAGGCATTGGAAGGATATTTATACAAGAGAGGGTCCGAAGCTAACAGTGAAAAGTAAGATGAAGAAGAAAAATAAATTAGCAATAGAATTCCGTTGTTTAAGGCGTTGAAAAGGGTGGTAGGAAAATTGATTGGAAAAGTTGCATGAAAAAGTGAGCGATAACAGCGCCATATCTTCTGTAATGTTTGTTTTTATTCCTTTTTGTCAACTCACTAACATGCTCTCACTGTTTATTTCACATCTTCCCTCCATTGTATGCAATCATTTTTGTTCACAATCACTTGTTTGAAATGTAATGAATATATAGAAATTTAACTCGGGATCAATGCTGAAAGAAGCACACGAGAGTTTTGTAGTATGATTTTTGTGGGCCACGCATTCCTTTATATTATTTTCTACTACCATTCCCTCACATGCACACTTCACTGTAGAATATGCAACTCAGTCTTTATTTTAATATCAAGAGTTAATGGATGAGACAGAGTGATGTTACTCACGTGTTAATTAATTTTTAAGAAATTAACATGATAGAAACTTATTTCTACAAAAAAAAATGTTTGGAGGTTTCAGTAGGAATACGGGGTGCCAATAGTAATTCTCTTCAGAAGGTCCTTTATTCCATCTTGACCTAAAACGTGAAAGACCTTATTGGTTCATTTTATTTGAAAACAAATGTGAATTAATACAGGGAAATAAAATCGGGCTTTTAGATCCAATCTCTAAGAATAAAACAAAAAATAAGGGGAATAAAATACATAAATAAGTAATTAATAAATAACAGGAAATGATAGGAATTACGAACCTATAAATATGGATTTTATAAGTGCAAGGCCGAAAACGTGAATCTCATAATAGTAACCCTATCCATAAGGCTTTCTTCCTCCTTGGCCTTCCTTAAGTACTTTATCACTCTTTTTTTGTATGTTGTATGTTCCTATATGCTCTATAAGTATATGGTATTTTCCTAAATGTTCATGTTAAATTAATAAATTAATTTCACTTCTAAATCTTAAATCAATTTACTTTTAGTCTTTTAGTTTTTAATTTTACTTGTGAATTTGGAGAAATCACGCCACACGAATACAGGTGTTCTCAAACAGAAAAAAGTACCAATAACTAACCCCAAACCACAATGCTATCTAATAGATTGCACTAGGAAAAAAAATGCTCTATAGAATGTTTAACCCAATAGTAAGATTGGGTGATTTTGAATATTTTTAGGAAGTGAAATGACCCTGCCATTGGGATATCATATGTATAAGATATACATTATTATTTACTTAGATTTTTTTTAAAAAAGAAACTGCATATTGAACCACTTTTTTTTATAATTGCTGATCGAAACACTAATCTAAAGAAAGATAATAAATAGCAGCATGAAATATAACAAACTAAAGTCAGAATAAATGAGAATTAAAATATTTCAAAATTAACATTCAAGCACAGCTTAATTTCACCTTCATTTGCATTTCTCTATAGCCATTTGGCACTTTATCTGAAAATCAATATATAACAAGCCACTATAAAATTTCTTAATAAAAAATTTTCAACTTGACCTAAATTTGAGAACACACATTAACACCTATATAAATGGCCAGCACAAGCTTCCATGGTTTTGTTCCTATTTTTGTTTGATTTCACTAAGTTGAAGACTAAAATAAATTAAATATTCCTCACACCTCACACTATTGGCTTAAGTGATTCACGCTGGGAATAAGCACCGACTAAGCCACAGGATACTCTGGCAACCTAGGAGAGGTTCAACATTTCTGTCAGTTTATTATAATCCCATAGATTCATGTTCTGGCACATGTAAACGGCACCAACAGCAAGTATAACAGAAAAAACTGCCATGCTCTTCATGCACCCATGGCCTTGCGACAATCGTCCCAAAATGACCTTGCAGTACTTGTCTGCATCCTTTAATAATGCATGGCTAGAACCATCATCCACATTAGCAAACGCCTCCTCATTCTACAAAAGACAGATTGAGTGAGATGGCATAAGATTAACAAATATAGTTAAATTAGGTTCAAGATAAGGTGCATTCTCTACATTGATTCTGGAACAATGTGTCACCTAAGATAACTACGTTATTTAGTTTCTAATCTCACTGCTCTCGCCTAAGGATTTTGAAAACGTGTTAAGAAACATTTGGATATGCTGCAAGAGATTAAACAGCCTAAATATACTGTTGCCAAATTAATAAACCCATTTTGGGAGCCTTTGGAAGAAACTTTTACAGAGCTTTTTGGGCTTATATTATTCAAGTACTTATGTGGAAAAATTTTAAGGTGTTGGGTTAAGCATATGAAAGTGGCTAATGACCCCCTTGTGTAAGCTTCTTTTAATGAGTTATTATGTTGGGAAAGTAGATCAAGGTCAGCCACAAGCTGACCAAAAACCTTTGCTAGTATGTCAAAGGAAAAATAGAAGACAGTGGTGGGCAAAATAACAGTAGACTGTTGAATCAGTTACGACGGCTAGAAAGGAAGGGTATAGATAGAGCACTTAAGGGTTTGTGGGGATAGGTAAAGATTACATTGTTGTGAGAAGGATAAGTCCTTGTCCAAAAGGGGAGCAGCTTCCTTTGTAGAGCCTCTGTACTTGTGATTCAATCAATAAAAGTTTTTAAAAATTGGTCCAACCTGCCGGATTCGAAAGAAAACAATGGACAAACGTGAAACCAGGTTATCGACTTGAAATCAATGGTAAAAGTGTTGAAGACAACCAACGATCAAGGGGTACACATCGAAATAAAGAAAAGCAAGAGGCATTGATGGGATCAAAGATTTGCTTAAAGACTGGAAGTAAAGGCAAGGCATCACTCATATTGGAGAACAAAGTGGCCATGAAACAGCAGTGGAAAGTGAAATGCTCGAAGCAGAGGGAGATGATGTTCGCCAGTGGAAGGTGGAATTACCCATGTTTGAGGGAAACAACCCTTTGGGTTAGTTTGCAAAATGAAATTCGCTTTTATTAGCATGGAGGAAAACACTGTTCATTTGTTCCATAATTGGAACAATTACTAGTGATTCGACAAGAAGAAAGAATGAGTTGTTAGTGGTACAAGCATCTTTGACCTCAGATGATCAGTTGTTAGGGTATTTCTTAGCGGGTTTGTAACAGTATTAGACCCAATATTCACCCTCATGATCCCAAGGAATTGGTTAGAGCTGAGGAATTAGCTTATGACTTGGAATAAGCAAAGATTTTTGGGGAGACTCAAAAGCATAACACAGTAGCGAATTCGAGATACTATGGTTGATGAACGAGTGATAGCTCGTCCAAGTGGGATGGAACCAAGGTCCAGACTTGACTTATTAAAGTAATTTTGGCAAAGGATGAGCATGTTAATGAAGAAGTTGAAATTACAAAATTAACTAGTGACGATGAAGAAGAAGAGGGTTTGGAAGCTTTATGCCAATGGATCTTTCCTTGCGTTTGGCAGGGAGGTTGACTTAACCCTGAATTACGAAATTGGAAGGAAGACTACAAGGAAAAAAGGTGTTGATTCTAGTTGACAGTGGCGTGCGTGAGTCACAATTCTATTTCTTCTAGATTAGTACAATGCTTGGAATTGAGCGTGGAACCAACTCAGTACTATGGAGTGCGGCTAGGAGATGGGAATAGAAAAAGAGCACAAGGTTGTCGCAAACATATTGCAGTAATAATAAGAGAGTACGAATTGATGGAAATTTTCTTGTTTGAGATGGCAGGGTTGGACTTGATTTTAGGAATAGCATGGTTAGCAACTATCGGGTAAGTTAAGGTGAACTGGAAAACTTTAGCTATGGCGTTTGTAAATCAGGGACATGTAAGGCTTCTCCTCAAGCATTAATGAAGGTAAGAGAGGTGGACGTAACGCCATTATTGTGGGTGGTGGACATTGAGGATGACGTAAATTCAAATAAAGCGTGACAGATTGAAACTAAAGAGCAAAAACAACTACAACAAATATTAAGATCAATATCAACATGTTTTTGCTGAACCTCAAGATTTGCCACCAAGTAGAGAAATCGACCATAAAATTCTCATGAAGACAAGGGTTGATCCAGTGAATGTTTGACCCTACATATATTCTTACATTAAAAAGAATGAGATTGAAAAACATGTTAAAGAAACGTTGGTCTCGTGTATTCGGCCCGGCAATAGTCCCTATTCAAGATCAGTCATTCTAATTAAAAAGACAGGGGCAATTAGCATTTTTGCATTGATTATAGAGTTCTCAACAAAGTGAATACACCAAATAAGTTTCATACTCCTGTTATTGAGGAGTCTTGAGTTACAAGACGGGTTAAATGGGCCAAATATTTTTGTCAAGATTCCAACTTCTATAGTAAGTGATAGATATTTTGTGTTTCTTTGTCTTTTTTGGAAGGAACTCTTTAGAAGACAAGGCACTACATTAAGGATGAGTACATCTTATCATCCAGAATATGATGGACAAACCAAGGTACTGAATAGAACACTGGAAACATATTTATGATGTTTCACTTCTGGACAGCCGAAGGCTAGGGTGGAGTTCATGGGAAAAATATTGTAAAATACAAGTTACCAAGGGGCAAAAGTGTACACGATTCAAGGTGGTATATGGAAGGGCTCCTCCTTCAGTAGCCAGATTTATTCCAGCAGACATTTTGGTAGAAGCAGTAGCACCATGCCTAGTGGAGAGGGATGAAGCTTTAAAACAGTTGAAATATCAGTTAAGGGCTCAGGATCACATGACAAGATATGCTAATGCTCATTGAGTAACATCTAAAATAAAGGTGGGAGATTGGATATATTTCACAATTTGTCATCAAGACCAAGTAATGCCTACAAGACTGTATCCAAAACTGGCAACCAGATACTATGAGCCCTATAAAGTGATCAAGCAAATAGGAGTAGTTGCTTTACAGTTACAGATTCAAGTGTAGGGCAGAATTCACCCAATTTTTCATGTTTCTCAACCCAAGTTGGCAGTAGGAGATCATCCAGTCGAAGTTACAGGACCATTCCACCGGATTACAACCATATCAAGTGTTAGGAACTAGGATGGTAAAGCAAAGGGAAGAATCGGTACATCAATTGTTGATTCAATAGCAAGATAAATCACCAGAGGAGGCAACATAGGAAGATAAAACTAATATACAACAACAATCTCTGAAATTCAACCTTGAGGACAAAGTTCTGTTTTGAGGGAGAGGTATTGTTAGGAAAAATGATCAAGATCAGCAACAAGCTAACCCAAAACCTTTGTTAGTATATCAAAGGAAAAACAGAAGACAGTAGTCGGCAAAATAACAGAAGGTGGTTTGTGATTCTCTTGGTAACAAGCTCTTACTTAATAACCACTCAATTAAGTTATTTATCCAAAATCACCCTTGATCATACAAGAACAAATTGTAAAATATACAGAGGCTTCAATGTGCATACCAATGTGTTCATTAATATAAAATGCAGCAGTACAGTTAGAAAGGTTGAGTGTCTCAAGCTGTGTGCAACTGCATTTACTAAAAATGAAAATAGTTTACCTTTTTACAAAAGCTCTTAAGAGTTTCCCTCAAAGGATCAAGATTAGTATGTTTGGCAAAGTATTCCTTCCATTCACCAGAAAGTCTTCTCAATACAACAATACTTGCTTCAAGGTTATCCATATAAAGCAAATCCTGTTTCCCAGTATAAAACACATGTTTGTGTTAGTAAGTACGAAAGGAGTCCCAAGGGAAAAAGTGTAGGAAATGAATGAAAATAAATTTTGAAATAGCATTCCCTTGTACTTACCCATTGCTTGTAACACTCAGGATTCTGAGTCAAGCACCAAATAAAGATGTCACTTGCCTCCTTTGATAGGTCAGGATTAGCTGTAAAAGACTCAAGCATTTAAGTTTTCAAACAAAAGTAAAACACCAACACTTTCATCTTTTAGTAATAAATACTTAAATACTCGAGAGACCGCACAAAAAGCAAATAACTAGTAAATTGTAACATATAGATAGTGTTTGGTCTGAAATAGGGGTGTTTGTTTGCTTTGAAACAATCAATTATAGGATATTTCAGAGGTTCCGAAATAACAAATTATTTCTGCAAATAACATTATTTCAAAAAGTTGTTTGTAGTGAGTTCACTATAATAATTAATTATTTCAAGAAATAATCGATTAATACTGCTCCATATTTTAGATTCCTTTATGTAATAATTGATTATTTAAACCAAAACAGTGGTTTTGATGAGTGTTAGAAGTTTAATTAATTATTTTAAAACTTAATAGATTAAAAACGTGTCCAGACCAGAAAATTGAAGGGAAACTAATTTCTCTTAGTATTTTAAAGGATTTAGTGTTTTTCGGGTTCAAAGTTATCAAATATGAGAAGAGGAAGGAGAAGAGCTTTGTGTGTGAAGGGAACTGAAGAGCACTCACATTTTTCTCCATTGAAGAGGTGACTAAAATCTCAAGTCCTTACTCTTCCATCTCATGTTTTGGCGGGTTTGGGGTTTGAGGTTCTTCTTATTTGGGTTTAAAGTAAGAAATTGAGAGGTTTGTGAATTATTCTTGTGAAATCTAACACGGGGGAATTTGGTGATTTTTCAGAAGTGCTAAATTAAACCCTATTATTTTCATTTATGAATTCATGAGTGATTTTGGGCGTTGGTTATTCATTAATTGACTAATAGTGTAATTGTTAATTGTGGTATTGGTTCTAGAGTGACTTGCTATGAATTAATTGTCAATTGATTGTGTGATTTCCAATTGTGGATACGCGGATAAATCACAATTTTGTTATATTGTATGCAAGTGAGAACAGTTATCTCCAAAAATGGCCAAGTACACTTTTCCATCAAAAAGGGAAAAGTAATACCCTCTTTTTTTGGTAAAGGGAATAAAGCATTACCAGCTCAGACCATGGGTAGCATATGAAACTATCATCGTCTAGGATGACATGAGAAACTCCTTTCCTTTGGGATTGGAGAATATGAGAGCTACCACCATCTTGGATGAGGTAGCATACACTTGTCTTATAAGATGAAGCAAATTAAGCATTATAGGTGCCAAGGTCGGCCAACTCTCAGCTCACATAAGTTAATTCACCACAAGTTGAGCTAAAATTGAGTTGACTCAACTCGTTCACTTTATGGTAAGCCAAAAAACTTTCAACCTGGCTCAAACCACTACGGATTGATACATTAAAGGAACTAAATTTAAAGAAACAAAAAAGAACAATTATTTTTTTATTAATAGTATTTTATATGTGTGTGCATGTGTATAATAGCATTGAATATTTAAATATCTAACCAATGTCAAGAGTTCTTCGAATATCTTCAAATTGCATTTCTTTTTCTGAAATTGAAATTGGTCAACTCACTTAAAACTCAACTGGAACATGTTTGGCTCACGGGTTAACTGAGCTAGATTGATTTTGACCCACAATAAAAGAATTCTTTTAACTTTTTCAACCCAATAAGATGATGAGTCAGGCTGACTCACGAATTGCAACTCACTTTGACATAGCACTACCACCTTCAGAAACAAGGGTAGCAAAATGTCTTTGGGGATAGAGAGGGCAATGGGACATCCTTGCCTAAGTGGTTGTAATGGGGGCTTGTCAAATAAAAGTCAGATTGTTTAACATGATTACTATGATCTTTCGTATTCTTATATGCAAAGATATATTATTATACCATTTATATATATATATATGTGTGTGTGTGTGTGTAATATTATGGAATGTTTTAGAAGAATGTGGGTATCATGGATGCTTTGTTTTTCTGGTTTGTCGCACAGGCTGAAAACAATGCTTTTGTGAAATCTTTAAATGTGTCTTATGCTCACTAAGATTATAAATTTCTTTTGTTTAGATGCCCAGTTTTGGAACCATGTCAAGTTTCTGCACATTTTTTTTTTATTCTTTTTGCTTTCTTTTATAGGATTTTTTACACACAAAAGAGTTGAATTGAATGGGATTAATATACGTTTATATTGTAAATAAATATTAAGTTTATGGATAACGTTATCTTTGATGTATGGTTGTCCCCGTGTAACAGCACTACATAAATTACATCTGCAAAGGAAAAAATTGACGGCAATCAACATTAACTAGAAATTACCTTCTCCCGCAGCTTTAATTGCTAAAATTAGTATCTGCTGCGCAAGATGCTTTAGTGCTTTACTTCCAGGGGAACCAGAAAGGGCAACTTCTTTTATTGTTGGATAAACAGCTTCAAAACTTTCAGTGGCCTAAATAAAATATACAAAATACCAGATGAGTATCTCAGCTAAACCAATGATTGCAATGCAAGTGCTTAGAAGATACAAAGGATTATTTTAAAATTCTACCTTGACCCGAGCTGAAGGAAGAGGGAACGTAACTCTCAATAGCGAATCAAGTGCCCACGGGGGCACAACACGCTCCCCCTTTCTGACAGCCCCATTTAGTAAAATAGAACGAGCTTTAGGAAATGTGATAATTCTGTTAAAAAAGAAAGAATGGATGAAGATAAATTGTTAAAGGAAAGAATGAGCATCTAGGAATTCTGCACTAGTTACAATCAATAAATCAGGGGAAGTTAGTGAGGAATCACAAAGGTTCCTAACCTCTCAACCAACTGTAATATCAAGTCTCTTGACTGTGGATTGCAGCCAGACTTCGCACTCAGCATGGGCAAGAGAAGAGATACCCACAAGTACAACCCCATAACTAGATCTCCTTGAGAAGCCTACAACAAATCCAAATCCAGTTACAAATCCATATAACAAATTTGTGTTTAGGGTGGGGGCACTATATCATGTTGAAAGAAGTCACCTGAGTTATCACCCAAACAAACACAGGGAGTTTATCCTGTCCTTGGTATTTTTTACTCTCCTTCATTATTGGCAATAAACTAATCATGACATCAGGTTTTCGTCGAAGCACCATTGCTAAAACCACAAATATGGCAACCTGTAGTTCAAGTGATATACAATATTCACACCAAATATTCAATGAATTATAGTTATAGCTCATATGTAAACATGTTACAGAATTAAAATAACATTATAAGATTTGACTGATATTTCAACAAGTTTATAAATATTCAAATAAATTTGGATGCCATATTGCAATCATCAATAAGTAGAAAAAATAAAAAATACACAAATTACATTGAAAAAGTGACATCAGCCAAGTTGATCCTGGAACACCAAGAAGTTTATTGAAAGGGCCACCTTTACAAAATCTCCTTATTAATATGGATATCTGGCTACATTTACAGAAAATCAGATGCACAACCATTCAAAGCTGAGAATCAGACTGTAATATATCACTGTCTGAGAAGGTAAACCCCACATCCAAACTTGTCCCCCTTAGCTTATGCCGTACATCCTTGTCATCCTTAAATCTTAATGCATTTCAGACTCATAGGACACATTAAATAATTAACCAATATTTGTGTTGTTTGAAAAGCTAGTCATTCACTAGTGCCAACAAAGCTAAGGAACCATAAGAAAAATATCAAATCTAATACGGCTTGAGAAATGGTCATTTTATTTTGAATATTTCTATATTTCATATTAAATAGGAAACAACTTGGTAAAGAAACTAAGAAAAAGTCAAAGTTGCAATACAGTCATCTATAAAATTTGATGGTAATTAAAACAAAAAGTTATGAAATTAACATCAACATTCAGAAAAGGTTATCATTGACATCCAAAAAGGTTAGAACAACAATATCCAACCAAGCATTAAGTCACTAGATGGTGCCAGCAATCCAGATACCATCTCTCACAGATACATATACTTGCTCATATGGAGACACAAATCAACAAAGACGCAAAGTTTATTTCTGTACTATTAAAAACGCCAAAAAAATATAGTAATGTCCTCATCAACACAAAAATTTAAGAAATGCAACACCGTTACAGAACCACGACAAATTGTCATAACCGTCATGGTGTGATTTCAAAGGGTACCTGAGATTTCGATGATGATTGTTGGACCACCTTCTTAGATCCCTTAACAGTTCCCTGATGACTTGTAATGTCTGCAAGAATGCTGTCTAACGACCATATCACAAAGGAACCAAGGGCTTCATATGATCGATGACTGATCCAATCAGTTGATATTTTGTAAATATCCTCAGAAATATGCAAAAGAGGGATCTGTTGAGAAAGGCAAAAATGATAAGAAAGACTAACAATTACCACCGACCAAGGACCACAAAGCATCCAAACCATCAAAAACAACAAAGACTATAAAAAGAGTGATGCATTAGGATGATCATCACAGAAAGTCAACACACATAATTCAGCGACATTTTCACAAAAGACTCAAAAACAACAATGATCAGATCAGAGCTCACTCATGCAATTAAAAATTCTATACATACTACCATATATCGCGCATCACAAAACCATACAACTTAGTTTCCAAATTTTTAATCCGAATTACAAAATAAAAAGGAACAGAAACAACTCACATCAACAATCTTCGCAATGGTGGATTCTTTGAACGTCTTCAACCACGGAAATTGAGCTCCACTCACCGACGAGAACGCGCGACCGAAGTAATCAGCAAATCGCATCATCATAATATCTTGTTGCGATTCATACGAAGCCTGCGCAAACAGGATTCATCTTATCTATCACATACAATGAACAAAAACGAATCGCAATTACAGCAGATCAGTAGCGAAATCGAAACACTCACGGTAATTTCAGCAAGAAACGTGTCGAGTTCATCGGCGCTGATTCTGGAAGCAGCTTCGGCCACAGTCACCTTCGGTTTCTTCGGCTTCTTCTGCTTTGCCTTCTTCACTTCGGAAGAACCGTTCTGGATGGCGCCGGCTTCCGGCTCCGCATCGCCGTCGTCTTCGTCGTCGGAAAGCTGCTTCGATCTGCTCGGAGTGGCGCCCGCCGCCTCAGCAGCGGCAGATATCTGAGACTCGAGGAGGCGGCGGCGGCGCTCCTCGGAATGCCGCTCGACGGAGCTGAAGACATCGGAGGACTGATCGGCGGTGAAATTGTCGTTGGCTAGGGGCTGCTTGGAGGAGGACTTCTTGTTGTTACGGTTTCGCTTCTGATAGGACACAGTTTGCCATTCGTTAGTGTTGTTTTTAGCGGCGGTGTTTTGCGTGGTGCGGGTTCTTCTTCTGTGAGCTTCTTCTTCTTCCTCTTGCTCCCTGAGAATGGCTTCAATGAGAGCTGAAGTCTCATCCATGGCGCTCTGTTACGAGGCAGAGGAAGAAGATCGAGACGGCGTCGTTGGAGATAGATCGGAGGCAGAGAGAGACAAATAGAGAGAGAGAGAGGGTAATTAAGTAGAAGATGATGACAGAGAACACATACAGATGGACTCTCATGTGTGATAAAAAAACACACGTGGGTGTTTCCTTCTGCTTTTTAAGTTTGACATCACTCAATTACGACACTGTATTTGCATTATCCCTTGCGTTTTGTCACTTTTTTGGTAAACGTTGAAAAACAAAAATATAACAGATAACACAAAAGAGTTTAATTTTTACCTAACTGTAAAATGTTTTATATAATTAATATCGTAATAAATACTCATAACTCTATGAAAAATTAATAAATTTATATATATTGGTCACAGTAAGTTAAGAACAAATTTATAAAAATACGATTAAATAATTTAGAATATGATAGTTAAGAATTTTTTAAATTTAATTGTTTAGAAAATTTAGTGTGTGCTTATCTTTTATCATTAATTGTATTTATATATTTGGTATTTTTTATAACACGCCATCAAGTTTAATCTATTACTTTTATTTCATCTTTAAATCACTTTTATTTCCATCTTTAAAAAGTAAGTGATAATTGAATATTTCTAAAATATGATAATGAAAATACTTTATTTTTAATCTTAAATATTTGATTGAGTATTTAGATTTTTTATATATTTTTAAGTAATTGTTAAATATTCTCATTAGACCCTCCTCCACTATATTAAATTATCATTCTCAATCATTATTTCTATTCTTTTAAAAAACAGACCACCACTTTTATCTATTCACTTTTATTTATGTATCTCTAAATCCATTTAAAATTAGATTTACATATAATCTCATAATTCAATTTAAAAAATTATTAAAATAAACAGTTTATAAATTTCATGAAAAAAAAAATCACTTTTATTAGTTTAACTTGTGTTTTAGTTTCAAGGAGTTTTATTATAAAATAATTTAAAAGATTCCACTGTGTAATAAATATAGATTATATTAAATATATATTGTCTTACATTACTTTTAACTTATACGAATATATAATATCATTTTTAATACATCCTTTTTTATTTTTTAGCGAGATCAAGTTGATATTAAACTTGTTTTTTTAATTTTATAAATATTTTTTAGTTATGATTTCTAATTATAAATAAAAATATATTTAATTAACTCTGAAGGATAAATTTCAATCAAAATAACATAATTAAATATTTTTCAAAATATTTTATTATTTAAAAACTAACAAGTCTTTTTTTTAAATAAATTATTAAACTAAATATGTGATTTCAGTAAAATCTGATATAATTGAAATCGTCAATACCAAATATAATTTCAATTTAACTTTACACTGAAGTCATACTTATTATATACGACTTCAATTATCAGTTAATATTAATTAAAATTGTATGCACCAAATACAATTTCAGTACGAATGTTATCGGAATATGATTTAACTTATAGTCGTATTTTGCATGTACAATTTTTTGAAAATATTTTGTATATACAATTTTTTTGAAAAAAAAAATATGTTTTTCAGATATCGTGAGCATAAATGACAATTTTTGTTAAATAATTTTATACTCTATAATACTTGTACAATTCTAAAAAAAAAAATTCAAAATAACAAATCGAATTACAACGTGTAGGAAAAACACCAAGACTTTTACTACATATAAGAATTTTGTCTTTCATATGTCCAATTGTAAAATATTTTATTATAGATATTGAAAAAAAGTTTTTATTATTATATGACGTTGATATTCTTGTGAAAGGTTAATTTTGCTTTTTATTGTTATTATTATTATGTTCATTTGTATCTTTTGTTTGTTGACTTCTGCTTTGCACGTAACAAAGTAAATTCAAGCCAAACTTACGCGTCTCAAGAGTAATGTATAGTATTTTTTCCTTTTAGACGCGAGATACTATTTTGAATATGAATCCATGTTATCTTCACGTAAAATAAACACTGATCTTTAGAAAATTATTTCGTTTTTTTTTTTAAATAGAAGCATATTGGAAAAAAAAAAACTATATGTAAATTTGTTTGACATCCTAATTGATATATCCATTTATAATATACTCATCCTATGAAAGTGAAAAGTTAACCTTCTTTAAGTAGAAAAAATACTGCAATAAAAATGTTCTCATTATTATCGTTGGATTATATAATATTCTAAATAATTAAATTTTATAAAAAAAAATGCAAATGTCTTTCATTTTCAAGAATTGTGATTTTCAACCCATATAGAAAAAACTTTAAACATGCCTTTAGAACACGTAACACTTTAAGAAAAATACTTAAATTATAAAATAATGGTTTATTTTTGTTATTATTTACAAAAGCAGTATTTTTTTTACTTATGGATGATAAATAATAATTATGTATTATTATTATTATTAATATTGTGATCATTATTAATGATGACAATAATAATCATAACGAAAGTTATAATTTTAATTAGGGTAATAGGATCAGTCAGAGTAATAGTATAAGTGACAAAATAGTATCATTTAATGATAATAACACTCACAAGAGCGTTGATGATAATAATCATTGTTTTGTTATCATATTATTATTGTTACCATCACAAGTCCAAAGTGATAGCAATAATTACAGTAAAAATGGTAAAGAGAAAGATAATGATAATAATCATGGTACAAAGTGATTTTAATAATTATTTTTATTCAAGATTGAATGTAATCATAATCAAATTTATGTAAATACTATTTAAATTTTTGAAGATTTATTTTCAATTTTCAATAATGACGATATTTTTTCTTACACAGCTTTTATTTATTTAGAATCTTTCTGTAGTTACTATTTTTCAGTTTGTTTCTGTTAACTCAAATTTTCAGCCCAACGATATCGAACCCGTATGATTAAATTTTTGTATTGTTATTATTTATGCGTGGAAATATCTTCATCTTCAGGCTTTTGCATTTTGTTTCCAACACACTGGTGCCTACTACACGTAGGGGTCGTATTCTGCACCCATATATTGTATTTCTGCACCCCTATATTTTATTCCTGCACCCCGTACAACAACTTTTTTCTTTTAGAAATAAATGGTGAGATGTTGGTAGTAGTGTGTTTCTTTGGAGAATTTATAGTGTGTGTGTGGTGGCTGTCATTGGTTGGAGGCAGTGCTTGTTGTCTTTGGTAACTATGGATGGTGGTTAGTAGTGGTGTTGGTTGAGTTACGCGGTGATTCTTATAAACAATTTTGGTGAGTGTTTCGTCAAGTTGGATTTGTGTATTTTCTAACGTAAAATCTGAAATACAATATGTATTAATATATATATATATATATATATATATATATATATATATATATTGTACGGGTAGAGTTTGTATGATTGAGATCATGTTTCCGACCTGGTTATTACACTTTTAAACATGACTCAGCTTCCTAATCTGACCCAATAAGAATGGTCCATCAAAATAATATAAATAGTATAAATTTCAAGAATCAGATACGTCATTACACAGTACTCAAAATACCGAGTATCGAATACTAAATCTAACTTGAGCGAAGTGCCTTCTGTTGGTACCTTTAGCATGTTTAAGGAAGGAGAACATAGATGCAATACATATAAAAAAAAAAGAATTATTGGTTATGATTCTTGAAAGCACAAAAAGTTGAAAGTAGGAAGAATCTATTCCTATTGATGAAAAAAAACAAAAACAAAAAATCATCATGAAAAGTTAGAAAGAAAATGATGATTAGATAATATATGTGTTCTCTATAATTGAACTGTAGGTATGTTTTTCTTCTTTAAGATGTGCATTTTGTTATCTGAACAACCAATATGTTTTGGAAGCCTAACCTCATTACAATCCTGGAAAAGACCTCAAGATTCATGTTTCTAATATGTTGTGATTTGAAGATGAGATGAAAAGCAAATGTGATTTGTTATGATTCAATAAAAATAGAGAGAAACACTTACCTGTGAGCATATGAGAAGAAATTCCTTAATGAATTGTCATTCATTTGTTTTGAGTTGATCCTGGAAGTTGATTATGTCTACATATTTTACATAAGGTGTTTTGATATTTAAATTCAAATATATTCATTTATTTTGCTTGAGAACAAACAAGATTCTAAGTTGGGGAGAGTGATAAGTGTATAATTTCAGTAATATTTTATATTAAAATATAGGCACTTGTGAGTATTAATTGTTAAAATACATATAAAATAATATCTAATTTATGAATTTATATTTTTTTACATTTTTTTATTATCTTTATTGAATAAGAACATCTTATTTCAAAATTTAGTGTTAATTTCAGATTTCTAGGAAAAAATAAGATTTGAAAAAAAAATATCTATGATAAAACGTTCAGATATTTTAATCAATTTTCCATGGGATGAATCCACAATTAAAATTAAACCTAAGAGGAATTAAAAGTTTAAGATTTGATCATTATGTAACTCCACGATACCACAAATTACCTATCAGGTGACAATATTAGTGCAAGTAATTGCAAAAACAAATGTGGGATATAAGCTGTGAGTTTTGGAGGTAATAGAACCAAGAGAGTCGTAACCTCTTAACCTTCCAACACTTTAATAATTTCTTTATGTTAAAATCTCAGATATTTTTTATACATGGACTTTTCGGATGAAAAGTGTTGAAATCTGCCCCTATAAAGACACAAAAAAAATTAAAGTCATTATTTTGAACCATAACATTAAAATCACTGTAATGAATAAGAACAAATACCAATACTTTTCATTTATACATAAATAATATTCATATAATAAAATGTAGATCTATTTTTTACATTAAAATTACTGGACAAAAAGTATTAAATTTTCATTACGTAGTTGAATTAAGTCAGATTCATCAAATTTGAAATTTATGAATCTTTTATCAAATAAAATTATGATTGGTGCTAAAAAACACTTAACCTAACCTACGAAATTGAATTGAATAAATTTGTGAAATAGGGACAACTTACTTATTATTCACATAAGTTTAATGCAAGGTTCTATATTTTGAGATCTTATACTACTTCTTTTTAATAATGGATTCTATTGTGTCATATAATACAAAATCTTTTTATTAAATTTTTGTTTATCTCACAATTTAATTTAATTTTTGATGGTACGAAGGTATACAAAAGTACTTTTCTTGAGATCTTGAGAATTCTTCTAAAAAACTCTTGTTTTTTTCCTCTATAGTGTAGGTCTTGAACGATGTAGATGCTGAATGTTGCTTGAATAGGAAATCTTGTGAAAACGAAATCTCAAGTGAAGATCTTGCATTAAATGCACTCTAACATCTCAATCAAATTTATTATCTCATTAATACACATACAAAATAAATAATGAATATATTGATAAAAGACAAAAAAAATAATGAATATTTATATATAAAAGACAATAGTTCACTGGCTTTATGAAAACCCAATCATCCATTTTTTTTAAATGAGTAGTATTCAAATTTTCATTTAAAATAAAAATTTAAAAATAGGTCAGGAAAAAATGCAACCAAGAAAAGTAAAGAAAATAAGCAACATAAGAGTTGTGTGTGGAGAATGAACGCAAGGGTTAAAATGAATTGGAGTTGTAAAAAACCGAAAATGTTTGTCTTGAGTTAATGTGTGAGTAGATAGTTGTGATGGAAGTGGCATATATCTCTCTCTCCTGAGATTTATTGTTGGGTAGCACAGCATTAAAAGAAAACAAAAACGTTAGCCCTATCAAACTGACATTGATATATTCTCCAACTCCAGATCCTACAGAGCTCCTTCGACTGTACCAGGCATGCTGTCCCCACACTTAGCATTCACATCAATTAATGTTAGCGGCTGATCCAATGATGCCAAAACAAAGTCTATATAACGGATCAAGGGAATATTTAAGTGCACTTATTGCTCAAATTCAATGCTAAAACGATTATGATTAAGCCCAAGGAACTAACTCACTCTCTCTCTCTCATCATCATAAATGATACTATTGCTATTAGTACATTGTTGATTGGCCTAATCCACCCCTATTATCAACGAGAATCACAAACACAGGGAACGTGAGAGCACGCGCGTGAAGCAGAGCGTGCTTGAAGGATTGAAATAGAGCCGTAATGTGAGCATATACTGTGTTATCTCCATCAGCCAGCATCTTTTGTTCTTGGCATTGCGGTGCTGTCACGGCTCTTCTATATGTCTAAACCAAAGCTTCATTTCTAGCACACACGTATCATCACATTATGCCATTATTCGCACACACACCGCCCAAAAGTAACAATACTTAAGATCTAATTGTTTTGCGTAAGGGGAAGCCAAGAAAAAAACAGCATCAGCTACAGTTTCTCTGTTTTTTTTAAGCTCGCTCAGAGAGATGAAGAGGGAAGGGATGGAAGACGCCAATGCAGTGAAAGGTGAATGTTCAAGCAGTGGGAAGGGGAAGGTGGTGTTTGAGGAAGAAGAAAATGAAGACAGGTTGTTGGCAGGTGTAGGATACAAAGTGTGTTCCTCAAACATGGTTGACGTGGCACACAAGCTCGACCAATTGGAGATGGTAATGGAGGGAGATGGAATGTCCCATCTCGCCAACAACACCGTGCATTACGACCCAACCGATCTCTACGGCTGGGTCCAGAACATTCTCAACAATGCGCCCAATCACATCACCGCAACCAACAACAACAACGCTGTCATTCCATCGCCGTTAATCACCGTCCCCGAGAACGATCTAAGAGCGATTCCATTACCATACATTGAAGCGTATCCCCAACTAGAAAATCAGAATTGCCACAAGCAATTTAAGAGCTCCTCGTCTCTGTTTTCGCCCGCGATATCATCGGACAACGTGCTTCCGGTGGTTCTGATGGAGGAGGCCGGCGTGCATCTCGTCCACTCGCTCATGGCCTGCGCGGAGGCCGTTCAATTCGGAAACGCGAGCCTTGCGGAAGGCCTCGTGAAGCATGCAGGAAACCTTGCTGCGTCGCAAGGAGGTTCAATGGGGAAAGTCGCGTCGTTCTTCGCTCAAGCTCTCGCTAGAAGAATCTACGGCTTCTACCCTCACGAGACTCTAGACTCTTCCTACTCCGACATGCTGCACACACATTTCTACGAATCGAGCCCGTACCTCAAATTCGCGCACTTCACGGCAAACCACGCCATCCTCGAAGCCTTCGCCGCTGCGGACACGGTGCATGTTATCGATTTTGGCCTGAAGCAGGGGTTGCAATGGCCGGCGTTCATGCAAGCGCTCGCGGTCCGTCCGGGAGGTCCGCCAGTGTTCCGTCTCAGTGGAATAGGACCGCCGCGGCTCGACGACCCCGATTCCGACACGCTTAGTCAGGTTGGTTTGAAACTGGCGGAACTCGCTCGAAAAGTTAGGATTCAATTCGAGTTCCGCGGATTTGTGTGTAACAGTTTAGCGGATCTAGATCCGTCCATGCTCGAGATCCGAGCCGGAGAATTCGTCGCGGTTAACTCTATCTTCGAGCTTCACCGCCTACTGGCGCGACCGGTTGACATTGAAAAGGTGTTAGAAACGATTAAGAGGATTAAGCCGGAGATTGTTACCGTGGTGGAGCAAGAAGCGAATCACAACAGTCCGGTTTTTCTGGAGCGGTTCACGGAGGCTTTGTACTATTACTCGAGTTTGTTTGACTCGTTGGAGGGATCAGTGGCAGCGTCTAGTGAAGAGGCGTTGGTGATGGCGGAGATGTACTTGGGGAGGCAGATATGTAACGTTGTGGCATGTGAGGGGGATGAACGCGTGGAGAGGCACGAAACGCTGGGTCAGTGGAGGGGGCGGTTCGGTTTGGGAGGGTTCGAAGCGGTTCGTTTGGGTTCGAACGCGTTCAGACAAGCGAGGATGTTGCTGGGCCTATACGCCGAGGGGGGAAAAGGGTATAGAGTGGAAGAAAACAATGGGTGCCTCTTGCTTGGGTGGCACACCAGGCCACTCGTTGCCTCCACCGCGTGGAGACTCGCGCCCAATGGCTTGCGCTGAGTTAGGTATCAGGATGACATGAACCGATATTTCCAGATACTGTTCAGTCAAAGTAGAGTGACTCAATCGTGACCTAGTTCCAGAGACAGAGAGAAAGGGTAAATATAAAGGTAAAAACCAACTAAAGATCTTAATTATAATTACCCTTCTAGTATTTTTCTTTTACCTCTTAAGTTAATGAAAGAGTTAGTTGCGTTTCCTTTTTATTTTTTTAATTCAACTCCTTTTTCCAACCTCAAAGAATAATAGATATAATAAAAATTTCTTTCATGTAATAAATTTTGATATTTATCTTAAATAGCTTATCGATGTCGATATAATACTCGTATCACATATATAGGTATCGATAGAACACGTATCCGTAAAATTTTTAATTAAAAAGTATTTGTTATCTCTTAAGTTAATGAAAGGATTACTTGCATTTCCTTTTTATTTTTTTTAATTCAAACTCTTTTTTAATTTCAACCACAATGGATAATAGATATAATAAAGATCTCTTTCATGGCTTTAAGAATTTTAATAAACTAATTCTTTCAAGATTTTTTTCTTTACCTTACTGCATTTTGGAAATATAATTTATTTAAGGATAAATCAAGAATTAAAACAAAATCTATTAAAATCCAAAAAATCAATCATTTAAATATTTTAAAAGAGTTAAAAATTGGCTATTTTTGAAAGAATAATGATACATTTTTTTTATCAGAAAAAATAATGATACATTGAGAATCTCAATTTTTTATATAATTATATTATTACTTTTAATATTATTATTTTAATATTTTTATATCATTTAATTATAATGTATTTTTTATTATATATATATTTATTTTTAAATTTATCACTGTATAAAAATAATAAACTATCATTTTGCATTTTGAAATTCAAAATGTTCTTGCATGTTGGCGTACAAAATCCTAGTGTGTAACTTTTAAAGGAGATTATTTACCTGCCCTCCAAGTCACGGGTTGAAAAAGGGTACTTGTGGCTTTTGCATTTGGTCAGAGTAATTTGGTAAGAGAAAATTTTGGTCAGACCATGACCGTAGCTTGGTGAGTTTTGCGTTTTCCACTGAAATTGTAACATTTAGTCAAAATGGTAATTTTTTGTTTATATACAATATTTTTATTCTTAAATCAATCCAATCACATTATATAATAAATAAATTACTGATATGCCTCTAGTAATATTTTATTAATGATGAGTATACAATAAATTTAAATAATTGTTAGTAACGAAGTGAATTGTTTAAAACAATTTTTTTCTAAAATTACTTTAATTGATTTTATTATATATGCGTGTGTATTTATAAGTAAAGAAATAATGAATTTGAGCATATTTTGAAAAAAAATTATTGGTTATAAAATAGTTTAAAAAATTGTAAAAGGTGAAATGTTAATTAGAATTTAAATTTAAATATTTATTTATAAAAGACTAATATGTGAATGAAAATAATGTAGTACAACCCAAAATTAGTTGAACATGTTGTCTTCAACTTTATTTATCTTTGAGATGTGTTATTAAATCATAGTTGGATTTCTTACAACTATTTTGATTTCTCAACATGAACTCAATATTTTGATTTTATCTTTATTTATTTTTTGATTTTATTCTTATTTTTTTTCTTCAACGCTTCAGTGACTATATCTTTGATGCTAGTATATTGAAATTTGTGTAGAAGACTTTGACGAGGTCATTATATATAGTAATGATCTTTCTATGACAAATTCTTTTTATGTTCTAAAATGTTTAAGTGTGGAGGAAACTCAAATCCAAACAAAAAATAAATAAAATCCATGACCATGAACAATAGTTCTTTTCTCAAAATCGCCATAATGTTTCTTTATCTATTTTCTATTTGTAAAGTATCGTGTGTGGTGTATATATGATTATAAATAAATTATACCAATAAATAAAATAAAAATATTATATTATATTTAGAAATAGCAATATTAAAATATCTAATTTGTTAAACATAGTTTACATAGGTATATTATATTATATAAATTAAATTAATAATAAGTTTAAAGCTGCATGGGAAAATATGAGGCATACAAGAAAAATAGTTAAATTACAATTGTTTCTTCTATGACCATATATTTACAACTCTATTTAATAATAAAATATTAAATTATAATTACAATATAAATTAAATTATTTAATAATAATTAACAAATTTACACAATAAAAAATAGTAAATATATCATAAACATATCATATTACTTTAGCATTGTATTCAAAAGAATTTGTTTTCTAATTAAAATCTAACGAACATTTCAAACTAACAATATCAAAATTTTAAATTAAATTTCTAACCTCACAAATAAAGAGTATGGAAGACAATATGAGAATCTCATTTTATTCAAAATGATAACATAACCACATAATCGATTATGCAGTCAGGTGTAGTTGATTTTGTTATCACTTTGAACAAAATCATATTTTTAGGATCATGAATTAAGTTGACATAACTACAAACAAGGGTCAACAAAATGACGCATGTAGAAATGCATGTAACATATTATTGTTTTTATAATGAAGTAAAAAATACAACACAAAATGTTCCTCCAAATGTCTAAGTAGTTCTCTTACTTGTGCAATGAAGGTGATGTAAAGTCCAACTTCCTACACAACCGATTCGCAATGAAGTTGTGTATCTTTCAAAACACTAGTACAAAATATCATTACCACGCCCTATACAAAAACGATTATCAAAAAAAGTCGTTAAAAAAATATCAAGGGCAGTTTCGTAATTATTCAACCTTTTTAACGACAGTTCTATGCCCAATCGTCGTGAAAGATGCTAGGGGTAATAATGGCGGCTCTCTCTCCAACCGTCGTTAAAAACCCTATTTATTTTTCCCCATCCGCACCTTCACACTTCACTCTCGACTCTCGTGCTCTCTCTCCCATATTTCAGTATCTCTTTCTCTTTTACTCTCGCACTCTCTCATTTCACTCATGCAACTTCGTCATTGCTCCCCGCTCGTGTCGCACCGAACCGCGTCGTTACCTATGAATTGAAAACTTTGCAACATTTCGTTTTGTTTTTTTTTATTTAAAAGTGATTGTAGTTTCAAGTGCAATGGGTGCATGGATTATGGAAGAAAGTGGATATCCGAATGAGGTTATTTAGAACATAGTATACAACTTCGTACATGAATATTCAGAATGAGTGAATATCCACACTTGTTTTGCCATAAGAAATATGTAACCAAAGGAACATCAAACTCACATTTCTTCTCAAGGAGTGGGTCTCTAAAGAACCCCCACCTAAAAGCACTCTAAATTGTCGCATAATCACCACAAAACCATCATGGCACACTTCAGAAAACACGCATGAATGCTACCAACCACTCAAAACGTCAAATGGTTCGCCAAGACTCGCCCACCTCGTCAATCGTCAACCACCGTCAGCCAAACTTGTCGTTGCACACTGTTGTTGTTGTCGCACACAAGCTGCCACACAAGCTGTCAAAGAAGTTGCTAAAGATGCAAACCCTAAATTCAAATTCATTAATAGCAAATTGGTAAAATCAATTTATTTGTTGGGTGCAGGTTCAACTTGATATAGTGTATGAAAAATTTGTCTTAAAAGTGTTTGTGTACAACCTTTTTTCAAGTCTAGGTCCATTCATTAGGTTTCTCCCGTCGCTCCATAATCAAACTTGAAAAGGTCGACGTCTCCATTGATAAAGAGGAGAACAACCTCTCTTCGATCGGTAAGTTTCTTACTATACTTTTTTATGGACTTTTTTGTTCAAAACTGAAACAACTCTGTTTTGACTTGCTTCGATTGCAACAAAACAAAACTATACCGTTTTGACAAGACGATAAATTCCAATTTTAACACATAATAATTTTATATATTTTGATTTAAATAATTTACTTTTACATATTTATTTTCAGTTTTAATATCAAATTAAAATAGAAAATATGAAGTAATTAAAAAACGTACTATGGTGAGATTAGTAATTTATCTATCAATTTTTAAAATACTAATAACAACTAAATATATGAGAAGCATTTAAATTTAAAAATTCTTTGTAAGTTATTTATCTATCCATATTTTCATGCAGAAGGTCAAGAGCATATTATTTTGATACAAAATTTCATGTTAACGGTGAAAAAAAAATGTTGAGAATCTACCATTTTTTAATACTATAATAAACAAAACATTTGAAAAAGTGTGTGAAGACATGATAATCATGGTTGCTACTATGTGAGTGGTTTATAATAATATTTAAAAAAAACAAATATGTATAAATTTATAATAAAAATAAAAAATACAAAAATACTACAACAATAATTATGTTTCCACTAATATTAAAAATATTGATAATAACAATACCGATAATAATAATATTAATATCAATATTAATAATATTAATAATCATAACATTAATAATAATATTATTATTAATATGAATAATAATTATTATTAATAATTTTCTTATTATTAATATTAATAGTATTATTATTATTATTATTAATTATTAATATTATATTTAATAATATTATTAATTATTATTTTTATTAATATGACTATAATCCGTATGTAAAATTAATAGATAACGCATTACTTTATTTACTTACTGATACACTTAATGATAATATCTTTCAAAAGAAATTTATTCTTAAACTTCAAAATTCTGTATAATATTATTTATAAATTATTATTGTTAAATTATTTCACTGTTGTATATGAAAAAAATTATAAATAATTTGATTTTACGTATTGATAGATAATTATCAGTAATTAATAGCACATCTTATAATATCACTAAACATATTTTATTTATGGTTACATCTTTTATTTGTCACCAAATGTGATATTTATTGTTATATTCTATTTAAAAGTTTATATATATGCTCCATATTATATAATAAATGTGATGTTGGAAGAAAAATATGATAATTTGTGAGGTGAAGATTTCTTGATATTGTTAATGACGTTGTTTAAAAAAAACTAAGAGAAATATGTTTTTAAAATGTTACTAATTTTCAATTATAAGTAATTATATAATAAATGAGTTTAGATATAAATGGATCCTTAATTCATTTCTTTAGATATAATCCGTTCCTGTCAAATATCTCAGAGAAAACTTATAGACAAACAAATGAATTTTCGAACAGCGTGTAAGTTATTATCTGATAATAATTCTCGTTTAAAATTGTGAACTTGTCATTCTTTTTTGTAATTCAAGATAAAGGGAATTGAGCAAACAGATACTTTGATGACATATAACATATAGTCTCATAACTCAATAATTAGATGAGAGTAATTTATAAAAACATCACAACGTTAAACCAAGTTATAACAGGAAGTGAATCTAGCTACCACCACTGGAAGATGAAATTGTGTGACATCGAAAACACGACACAAACCAATCCCATAAAGGGTGCAAAAAAACAACAACCATAACGATAAAAATAGTAATAAAAGCATAAGATTGAATCTGAAGTGGATTTGGCCATTGATGAGCCCAAGTTTAAATTCGAAATTGTGTGACAAAGCAGATCAATTACAGACATTACCATTTTATGTCACCCTGACAGTTAAGAAGAGTCACGCGCACTAGGCTAGCGGTCAAACCATGCCATGCCAGCCTATTTCCCCCCTCAGGGAAACAACAACGACTTCACACCACACTGGAGACGTCTTATCAACACAGACATGGGAATATAGATTGTGTCGTACGAGGTTCTCCATAGGTTGGTGTCCAGATATCAAACATACAGTCAAATCTATTACATCATCACTATTACCTTCTCCTTTTTCTATCTCTAGGGCCACCACCACAACTTACCCTCTCATTTCCCATCGTTAAAATGTTCAGAGGGATCATCAAATTTTAGAATCATACACATAAACCTACTTCACAAGAATATCTATCATAAACTCATTGCATTATATATTTATAGTTCTGATATTACTTTTTATTGAAGTTTTTATTACCATTTTGGGCTAACCATAAACATTTTCCATTAAAATTCTGCTTTGATTCACCACCAGGGATAATTGACTACAATAAACAATGGCCCCTTTTTTTTTTTCCTTTCTCCATTATGGTTTCCAAGATAGAACATGACAAACATAAGATAAGAATTAGCAAGTCCCTGTTCTCTTTGATAATTAGAAAGGAAAACAAACAAGAAAGCCTCGCAGTAAGTCAGCTACCACTACATAATTTTACAACCAGATGACATCAACAACACAGGATCTAACATCACACCCACCACTTATACAGTGTAGGAACACTACATTTGCCACCCAAATAAAAGAAACAATTCTATGTCTCAACACTCACTTCTGTCAACTGAGGCTTCACCTTAGGAGGCCTACCCCTGGGCCTTCCGCTGGATACGGCGGCCGTCGACACCGTGGCCGCTCCCGGAGATCGAGGAATCTTCTTTGGCCTGCCTCTTGGCCTGCCACTTCCAGGGGTGGCTTTAGGCTTTGGGGACTTTGGAGGGGCGTTAGGGTCCTTTGGGGGACGACCCCTTGGCCTTGGAGGGGAGACCACGGTGCTTGGTGAGACAGGGGCCTTTGGCTTTGGTGGTCTTCCACGGCCCCTCTTTGGTGGAGCACTTGGGTCGGGCTTCATGAAGTTGTTCTTACTGAACACAAGCTCTCCACTGTCTTTCATCTTGTTCAGTTGATTCCCCAAAACAGTTGAGTCCGGCAACTCACCATAGGTCGATTCTATGTACTTTGATATTGCTGATTTGCTGGATCCACCTGGTTCATTCAGAGCTTCTAGTGCTTTCAGTATCAGCTGCATCAACACCACCCAAAGTCAACAAAACACAACTCTCATCAAAAACCAACTCTCTATCTCAAAACCATAACCCGCTTCGTGACTTTCTTAAGTTACAGGCCAAATTAATTAAAACCCTTTTTACTGATTTCTCAAGTTCCTAAAAGAATCTTAATTTCTTTTCGAAAAGTGGTAAAAGTCGAGCAGGGGTAGACAAAAGAAGAAACCCAAGTCAGTGAAAATGCATAGATCAGTTAGATCAGTGTGAAATCCACCAGATTTACAAGGAAATTTGTTGGAAAAAAAATAATTTTGGTAAGAAAAACCTGAAAATTGGGATCTGAATTTCGGTGTAAATTACCTCGGGGTACGGAGGAAGTGATTGAGGTTTATTAACCTCTTCAGTGGCCATTGATGCTGCAGGTTGTGAAAAATGTTGAAAAGCTTGTACAGTACCCTCAACCAACCCCACCAAAAATCTGCAACTTTAACAGAGGAAGTTTAAAAAAAATTTAAGGAAAGTGGAGAGTATGATATGGATGACTCTTGCAAAGATCTGAGGATTGAATTTAAAGGAAGATAAATAAATTAAAAATTGGAAAGAAATTTAATTAAAAAGATAAAGGAAAAAATTTCATGCCTCTTTTACAACTCTCCTTTGTTCATCTTTTTGAGAAAATGGACGGTTAAGAATAACGCAAAAGATGAATATCCGACGGCTGAAAATATATTACGCGGAAGGTCACTCGGATCGATGACGTGGCAGGAATGTGCTAGTTCACAGAAATATTTGAAGGTACCTGTTGTCTTTTGCTTCATTCTTTCTCACGGATTAGGTTTTCTGACGGAGACCATCCCAATTTTTAACTCTTTTTTCATTTTTTTATTTAAATTTTAGGAGAGTTCAGAATTGAAAGTCTACCAGAATTTTTTTGTCTGTTTACAATATTTATCATTTTAAATTTAATATTTTACTTCCGTTACATATATTTATATTAATTTTCACTAACAGATTATAAGTGTTTTTAGAGAGTTAACGTATAACCTAATGAATAAATATACAAATATATAATTATACAAATTCTATTATATAAATAAAATTTGTGTTCTTTTCTAAATTATTATATATTATAATAGATTATTAAAAAATAACCACATTTTTATTAACTCTTTTAATGTTATTAATTTTTAAAAAATATATATTTTCTTATTTAAAAATTCATTTTACTTAAATTAATTAATTAAATAAGTATTAAATATTTTTTAATTTGAATTACATAAAAAAATAAAAGTAACATAGCAAATATTAAAAACAGTCTAATTATTAAAATAAACATTCAATGTTTTAAATGTTAAAACTCCTGTCCATCATTCTATCCGTAACGTCCAATACAGTTTATTTAAATATATTTTTAAAAATGTAAGAAACATATTAAAATATAAAAAATATTAATGAAATAAAATTAAATAAATTTTTTGATGTAGTATAATTATTTTTTACTTTAATATATTTAAAATATAAGTTGTAAAATAAAATTAAGAAAAATATTTTAGAATGATTTAATTTATTTTTTAATAAAAATTTTATATTAAGCATCATAAATCTCTGAATTAGTCTAACACCCCAACTTTCAACAATCATATATTATCACACAAAACAAAGAAAATATACACAAAAAAAAGAGTATGAGAGGACTAAGTCAAAAAACATATAAAGAAGGTGACACTTTCGAATACTACTAGGTGAAACATATCAAGCTTGCACCTATTATGAAAAAAATACAAGAAAATACAAGAAGGTAAACTACTATACCAAGTAAAATTACTTTTATGAGTCAATCCCAAAGAAGTAAGCTTATCCGCTCAATGATTTCTTTCTTTAAAAATATGAGAAACTTTAAAACTAATCACTCTACGGTACGAAAGACATTTCATCAGTATGTTTTGAAGTGTCTAAGAAACTTGAGTTCTGAAGAAAAAATCTCACAAACCAAAGTAGACATTCAAGTCAAAGATGAGAATAACTAGTTTTTGTGCTTCCTCAAGAGCAATAATAGCCCCCATAAACTCAACCAGCATGGAAGAACAAACCTCAAGAAAGGTCGAAAATCCATTAACATACTCCCCCACTACCATTAAAGATCCCAACGGAAGAAATAAGACTAGGAGACACTTTAGGTTGGAAAATCCCAAACCACACAAAAAGGCTGGAGAGTTTTACCAAGCTTAGAGCTTATACCAAAAATTTAATCATAGAAAGATTAGAAATATCCTTTTTCCTATTCTTATTAAAAGCATTTCCAAATAACCTGATAAAATCCTTTATGGTATGAATCGTCATCCCCATATTAATGTGTTCCTAAAATCTATGGTGATTTCTCATTCTCCATAACATCCAAATTGAGAAAGTAATAACAACCAATCTAATGTTTAATTAAAGGACTACCAATATATTTTAAGAAGGAAATAAAATCACCTAAAGAGGTAAAAGAAGTCTAAGGAAAACTTTGCTAAATCCAAACCCAAATAGAACATTACAAATAGGTGCAAATCCAAACCCAAAACATTTGGACATTCAAATAAAAGATGTTGTATATATTCAACATTAGCATTACACATAGAACATAGAGAAATACCTCTACACTACAACTCACAACCTATAAGCAATCTACAATGAAGAATTTTCCATAAGACAAGTGATTTAGCAAGAGAAATAGAAGAATTAGATAAATTGAGATGATACTTTTACATATTAAATTATTCAAAAATTGAATTTTAATTTATAATTATTTATAATTTACATATAATTTATATTATAATGTTAATTATATATTTACCCAAAAAAATTATTTTTTTAATTATTTTTTTAAAATTTAAAAAAAAGCTTGCATATCAAGATAGATAATTAGCAAGTTAAAAATAATAATTTGTTCCACTAAATTAATGATAAGCTAACTAGTCGTTAGGGATGACAATGCGCGTTGGTTCGCATTGGCTCGTCCCGCATAGAAAATGCGTGTTTATTTTTTTGGTCGTCTTGCATAAGAGTTGACCCACATACTTCCGAGTCACCTCGCATAAAAAATATTTATAAAAAAAATTAATGAAAAATATTTTTTTTAAAAGAAATTTTAAATAATTTTTCTATTAAATTAATTATTTTTCTTATTTAGATGAATTAGGTAAGTTGTCTCTCAATATTTTTTCTCACGACACTTGCGTGATAAGATATGGGTAAAAAAATTATTATGATGTTTTGATTTTCAATGAAATTTTGATTTTAATTGTACTAATAAATTGACTAATAAATATTTTATTAAATACATACATTTTTTAATGTAATATATTAGACACGTGATTACTATTCTAATTGAAAAATAATATAAAATAATCTTTATAATATAATATTATATTTAAATTTTATTATGTAAATGACTCGGGTTCGACTACTACATTGGATATGAGTATTGAAATCTAAAAAATCTATGTATTTAGAAAAAAATAAAACATACTATAATATTTACGAAAAAACTATCATTAGTACAAATTGTTAATACTATGACACCATACAAAGTCGGTTATAATAACACCATCATTAAAAAAGGTGCAATGACAATGTGGTAATTATATAGTGGTTGTAACGACAGTTCCCTAGCGAACCGTCTTTATATTGACAAAAATTAAAGAACAACAATAGTTCCCTATATGAACTGTCGTTGTATATGCATTCAAGTCAAAAGTTACGACGGTAAGCGTGTGAACCATCTTTATTTTGGTGTTTTATATTTCCCACGCGCACACACTTTCTTCACTCTTCACTGTCGCACTACTACTTCCTTCTTCGTCTTCACTCTTTTCTGCACTGTCACCTACTTCCAACCAAAGGTCCCCTGCCCTCGCCACCGGTTCACCAAACTGAACCCGCATTGCACCGCCTTCCGTGCGCCACTACACTGCCGCCAACTTCTTTCGCGTGTTACTGCACTCCAGTTAGTGCCCTTCGTACGCCCTAAGTTCTTCACTTGCACCTCACTGCTAGGGTTCTTCCATTGTGTTGCAGTCCACTTTCAGGTTAGTGTGTCTTTATTTATTATTTAATAATATATTAAATTTGACTATATATATTTATATATATATGTATATTGATCGTGTGTTTATTATGAGTTTAGGGTATTTGACCTTCGATAATTTTGATTTAGTTTTTAATGATTAGATATTGCTTTTACATATAGAATGTCCTGATTCTGAGTCCGGAGGTGTCCGACCTTCAACAATTTTGATTTAGTTTTGATTTAGTCTGACTTTCGACCATGGGATGCCAATGTTTTTGGAAGGCATAGTGATGTACCATTGTACTTTCACATGTCTGATTTGTTGGACCTTGCATCCGGAAATCAGGAGATTAACATAACAGTTCTGTAATTATGGATCATGTAAGTTCAATTATTAAAATCTTTATACTTTTGATTTATTATATATATTAGTAATAACTTATTCAAATTTAGGTATATTTGTGGATTATGTTTCAATGAGGGGAAACAAGATACATATGGGTTTTTAGACCCTCAACTCATTCAATCACTGGAAAACAAAAAGTCATAAACACAAATGTACATCACCACTACCTTAAAGAAGGGAGGAAAACAAATTTATTTTGCTCCATATATTCATGAGTAAGTCCATATTTATTAAATAAGTTATATTAAATTATTGAAATAAGATAAACTAACTGATTTGTTATATAGGCGTTATTGACAACTATTGATGATATATGTTCAAGATCATACCGCTGCATGATTTTGCTCCTTGCATAAGAAATCTCCTAACTATTTTAAACACATTATATATAGATGTGATAATTTAATTTAACGTTTATTATTACTTACATAATGTTATGTGTTCTAACATGAAATTATTATTTCAGTGTTTATTCTTGATATAACATGTTGAGTGGGAGGGGAAGTGCAAACGCAAAAAACTCACTTGGATGCACCTTAAGGTATTTAAAGTATTTGTTAAGTCACTTTAATGTTTTTCATTCATTCATTTAATAACATTTATCTTGACTTGCAATGCAATAGGCAATCTGAAAGTTATGAGTGCGGTTATTATGTTATGCAGTGAATGTCGACTATTGTGCGGGATGAAATTAATAGAGGTTGGGATCAGGTAATACCTCAATACAAAAAACACTTTAAAATTTGAGGTTTATTATTCATGCACTAATTCAAAAAAAATTCAAATGTCACAGTTTTTCAATGACCCATAGTCATTAGATTCAGAAGCATTTAAGTATGTAACGACATAATGGTCAAAATATTTTGTAATCAGGTATAACACCTTAAGATAGATAAATGACTAGAATGACATATAACTTTTTCATATATTTACATAACTTTTTGTAAAATGTTATATGTATTTAATTTGTTGTATGTATTTTTAAGATTTAAATTATGATATTAAATGCTTTTATTTTTTGAAAATTTGATGTTTTATGCAGGGTTTAAGGTGTATATATATAAAAAATAAACATTTTTAAAAAAAAAAGACATATAACGACGGTTCCATCTGAAACCGTCTTAAAAAAAATAGTAAACCAAGAAACCTACTTATAACGACAGTTCCAAAAGGAAACGTCTTTAATTTTTTTTTTGTTATTTACTTGGTAAAAAACGACAGTTCACTACACGTGTCATTATTATTCTTTTATAACGACGGTTCCTGAATCCTTGTTATAAATAACTTATTTATAACGACACCCACAATAATGACGGTTCATGAACTGTCTTTATATTGCATTTTTAACCGTCGTTAATGTGTTTTTTTGTACTAGTGTATCGAACCTTACCAAATTTCATGAAGGTGTTATGAATTAGGGATTGAGGGAATTTTCTTCCTCCACTCCATACTTTTAAAAATACTCAAATTATCCTATGACATTTTTCATTTAACTTTTTTCTTGAATTCCAAAATATGGAATCCAGAGACTTCCCAAGTTATAAAATCTAGAAGTTAAAATTTATGTTTTGGATTGTACAATTCAAAATACAAATTTTGTATTTTAGATTATACAGTCAAGAATACAAATTTGTATTTTAAATTGTAGAATCTAGAATGGATATTTTCCAAATTTTATAGAGTAGGAAGATGCAAGAAGAAATTATGGGGATACAATTTTTTTTCTAGAATTTTAATATCCCACCCCGCTCTTGATCCATGCGAATTACGGATTATGTGGGACGATTTTAAGCAAACCAACAAGTTAAAATAGATATAACATGACCTGTGTTTTTTCTTACCGGACCACGACCCGATCCACACGGCTCACCCCACGTTCTCATCCTTACTAGCCATCCATTAAACCCATAAATTTTTCCAACCCTATTTTAGATTCAATAGAAGTTTTTAAAATAGTCAAAGATTTCAAAAAAAAACTTAAGAACTTTTCTTAAGAAAAGAATGTGAGGAGAAAAAAAAAAACTACCAACAAATATTGTTGATAAAGCCTTTTAGTTAGGTCTCCTTAGTCAAGTTATTTTCCGTAAAATATAATTTAATTGAAGTTTTTATATTTATTTTATTCTTCAGTTCAACTATATATAATATTTAATAATAAAATTGATATATCTAATTGTGATTTACTTAAATGATATGAATGTGAATAGTACATGATATTTTAAATTAAGATGAAATTGGAGATGAGTATCTACATATCTATTCCATTTCTCTTTTAAAGTATTTACGTTATTAGTTTATTAGATAACTTAAATACACTTATTTTGACTATACTATGTTATTTAGTTTTTTTTCTTCATTTTATTTGAAGAACCATTCTTTTGTTATATAATTTTTTTGTTGTCTTTCAATTTTTTTGGCTCATTCAATATATACGAAGTTCATTCAAATCTCTAAAATATTTTATCTCTCATCATAACCTCAAATTCAAAAAAGAAAAAATGTCCTTTGTTTAAATTTACATTGAATTAAATTGTGAAAAACATGATTTATGATGTAATCTTAATTTTTTTTCGTCTTTGGTTCTTAAGTTTGTCAACATTTGCAAATATAAATATAATAAATGTTGTAAGTTGTTATGACATTTCAATTATGTGTAATTATTATTTAATAACATGATTTTTTAATTTTAAAACCAATTTAATTAATAGTTGGAACAATAGGTATGGACGTAAATATGAATATACCTGCAACCTAACGAGGACGAGGATAAGGATGCAACACAAATTTTGTACCTAAGGATGAAAAAACGAATGACTATGAATTATAATTTAAAGTATAATCAAACTTTAAACCTTAAATTCTAAATACTAATTTTGACTTACTCATATCAACCAAAAGGAATACCTATCATACTATTTTAAACTACACGAATAGAGATACTAACCTAGAATGTTCTCTTTTTTTCTCTATCATTCATTTTTTTTAATATCAATTAATTGAACCATAACTGAAAGGAGAGGTGTAAAATAAATACTGTTAGTTGTAACCTCAACTGGTACTAGATGTCACTAAAATTAGCTAGTGTGTTGATGGTGTCAATTAGAAAAAAAGTTGAACCCTCACTTTCACACCGTCCCTTTTATTTTTCTATCTTATCATTCTTCACTTCACAATCGATGGCAAAATTTGAGAGCAAATTATTCTTTTAGTAGTATGACTTATCTGAAAGAATATGAAACATGACAACAAATGTACAACAAAAAAAACATAGACAAGATAAGAAATAGATACAGATTATACATCATGATGGACACATGATTTTGCATTGAAGTTTACAAGCCCATACTTTTAACACCCCATTTTTCACCTACAACTTCACTATTTTCCTTCTCCCACCTAATAAACCTAACATAGGGTAAGGAAATGAAAGAAAAACAAAATATGCAGATGTGATGTATTGAGAAATAGGACCAAGTTGATGAGACCAAATGATGTTCTCCTTAGTCCTGCAAAATTTTGGGCCACACAATTTTTTGCAGATAGCCCATAAAGCTGACACCTTAGACATGGACAGACTTCAACTCTCTTCTTACCAAATTAACAAGCCATCACTTGATACCAGAAATCCCTCCCTCCATTGGAGAAATTTTCTGACTTTTTGCAACAAAATTTGGTTAAGGTAGCTCTACACAGTGCAGGGTGAGCAATGGCTTCTCACAAATCCTAAATGTGGACATTCATCATGAAGCAACATCTGCATTGACCAAGGAGTGAAACATTTCAGCATTTTGCTACATTTATGGTTGGCAACTAGCATGATTTTTTTAATAAGTGCATACCTTATGCCTACATGTTTTGGTTGGTGAATGCATAGTTCACTATAGTGGATCATTTCCCAAAGTCTTGAGGCGGAGTTCCACATCCTTAAGATCACGAAGATGCTGTAAGATTTCTTGAAGCAAATCCACTCCTTTCTCTCCACCATTTTGTATGGAACCCATGCAGTGTTGTAGAAACTCCTTATCTGTTTCAAGAGCTTGTAACCTCTCATAAACGAGATCAACCTCCTCTTCAATGGATGTCTTCATGCTATCCATTTCAAGTATAGTAACTGAGTTCTGCATATCAGATGATTCAGATTCCAATTGTCTCTCAAGTGTGTATGCTTCCTCAGTCTCATTTTCAGCTGCATCTAAATATGGAAGTAGCTTCTTTGCCAAGGAACTTATTGGAGAGTGTTTATCATCTGAAAACCCATTAAAATATCCATTCTCATTCAAGTCTTTGTCACCGCCATACATTGATGATTGCTCAATCAATTTGATCTCATCAAGGAGTTCCTCGTTATCTCCCAATGAAATAATTTTTTCCTCTAATGCTTTGAGCTGTTCTAGAATGGAAGCCCTCTCTTCCTCAAACTCTGCCAATGTGTCATCAAGTGCACTCACATGCTTTACACAGTCTAGTGCCATCTCCTCCAAATTAGAAACTGTATCTTCAGATGCATTGTTCTGGCTGCTTTCCTCATGGTTGAATAAAACATTATCTTCGTCGCGCACCTCGCGGTTAAGATCAATGGATAGATCATCACTGTAGTTCATATTGCTGCAAGAAGAAGAGGAGTCTCTACTTCTTACACTTCCATCTTTCATTCTTCTCAGCACCCTCAGTTTCTCTTTTGCTTCATATTCCATTACCTTCTGTCTGTACTCTTCCAACTCCTTCTCAAGTCCCTGCTTCTCTTTCTCCCTTTTCATCATCAACTCATTTAAAAGCTGTAAAGCTTCCTGATCATACTCGGATTGTTCTTCCATCATCCTCTGGTACTGCAATGCTTCCATCTGCATTGCTGCCTTTTCTTCCTGCAGCCTTGTAATCATTGCCATTGTCTGATTGGCTGCTATTGCTGATGCACTTCTCTCTTCTTCTAGTTCTTGATATATAGCTGTTAGGGCCATTCTTTCAGATTTTATAACCGTTTTTAGCCGATCAATTGTTGATACTGGATCGCCACTTTCTACCTCACTTGCAACACTACCATCCATAGAATCATCTGCTACTGGTTCTCTTTTAAGCAGGTACTGCAGGCCATCTACAGATCTAGGAGTCTCAGGAAGTTTATCTTCTTCTACTTCATATGGCTCTGAGCATTTGGAAGATTCATTGCTTGTTTCTTCATGATTTTTCTCAACTGCTTCTGTTTTCTCAATCATCTTAGAACACTCGTTATCATTTACACGCTTTTTATCTGGACCTACAATGTCATAGTTCAATTAGAGTTTAAAGATATTGAATTGAAAAAGGAAATCTTTGCATTTCTTTTAGAATTAAATGTTTCACAATTAGAGAAGGTAAAAAGAAAACTGTTTTGCTGACCATTGCTCACCAAAGAATCAATAACTAGAAAGTTCTTTTGTTGGCAAAAGATAGCAAAACTGAAATCATCACCACCATAATTATATTAATAATAAACGAGGTTCTGGATGTAAAACTTACAGACATTATTCTGGGCAATGAAATCATCAAAGGCATTTGGAGCTTCAGTGTCATCCTCACTTGTGGTAGATTGATCTTCTGGTACGCTTTGAGATGAGCTAGCTGGTTCTTCAGATGGAGGATGATCATCTGTGAGAGCAAATACTGAAAACATGAATGTTTAGGACATTGTCTCTCAAGTATGCTAAACTAATTCCCTTTTTATTCCCACTGCATACGGGGTTATAATTAACGAACTAGCCAACTAGGAGACAAAACAGATTCGTTCATGCACTTCTTTGTACCTCGTGTATTTTCTGGTTCTTTCATATCAGCTTCTATACTTTTATAATCATTGGATAAACTTTGAGACTGAACTAGATGATTCTGAGCAATAAATGCATCAAAGGCGTTTTGAACTTCAGCATCATCATCACTTGATGAAGAAGATTCGTCTTCTGATATGCATTGAACAGAGCAGGCTGGTTCTTGAGACGGAGGGAGATTAACTGTGTGAGAAAATGTTGAAGTTACAAAGATTTATTATGATTGAGTATGCTAAGCTTTGTTTCTTCTAAATATGCTATCATTATTAATGAACAAGCCAACTATGAGACAAGAAGCAAAACAATTGCAAAGGGACAAATGTTTGATCTTTAAAATTCATGTACTGCCTTGTACCTCCTGGTGGACTTTCTGGTCCTTGCATAGCTGCTTCCACACTGTTGTCATCATTAGATAAACTTTGAGTCTCACTAAGATGATTCTGAGAAATGAATTCAGCAAAGGCATTTTGAACTTCAGCATCATCTTCACTTGATGAAGATTCATCTTCTTGTGCGCAGTCACTAGAGCAGACTGGTTCTTGAGATCGAGGCAGATCGACTGCATGACAAAAAAATTGTTAACAGAAGCATACTATGCCTTTTGTTTTCTAGGACTGACTTTAATAATAAGAAAAAGAAGAAATAGGAAACGTGAACAACACTAGTGTTAATAAGTAAAGAAGCAGAAATTCTACAAATCATGCACTTCCTTGTACCTTGTGTATCATCTAGTTCTTCAGTAGCCGCTTCAACACTGTTGTCATCATTCAGCGAAGTCTGAACTTCCCTAGAGGTAATCTCTGAATTCGGTTTCAACCCTTCAAATTCCAAATTTATAGAATTTTCCGAGCTTTCAACTGCTCTCATACTTTTTTTCTCTGCATTCTCATCCAATGTGAGTAATCCTTCCCTTTCTAAGATACTTGATTGTGCTTCAATTGGTGACTCGTCAACAAAGGTCTGAGTCTGAGTCTTTTGTTCCCCCAAATCCTCACCCAGTTTGCATGTTTCAAAATTCAAAGAGGTAACATGGTCTATTAACTTGACAGGCACCAAGCGGCGGCTATCACAAGCCATATAATTCTCAAAATGCAGATTGATGACTTCAAGTGATCTATCTTCCCAGAGTAAACCCTGCATAGTGGAAGTGAATTGACAAGGAAAATTGTCATCAGCACTTGGATCCAGCTCAGTAATGGTAAGATCATCTTCCTTCTCATCTTTTCCCCCATCCTTTTCATCTGAGTGCAAGTTTGAAACACTTGAACGATCCTCAGCAACCTCTCTGAGGATAAAACTCTCAATATCAGAAAGTATCTGATGCTCATCTGCCACCCCTTCATCATCATGACCTTCCTCGTTGTTGCTCTCAAACTCGAGGTCTTTATCACTTTTTTCATCATCTATTGCCTCTTCAACAATCAGGGACCCTTTGCTCGTGTAATTCTCGTCGTGCCATGAAGGTTTCAATAGCAAATAAGGAGGGTAAAGCTGGCTGCTCAAGCTCTCATTGCAGCAAGAGCACCTTCTAATCAAGCTATCTCCACTTTCATGTTTGCCATGACTACTCACCCACGAAATGAAAGCGATCCTGTGCCTCATTCCAAAGGAATTTTCATGATGGTTTGGCCGAGAGGCCAAACAATCCTCACACATGCTGTGCGTTTCCGCCAGTCTTTGATGATTTGAGCAGTAACCGAGCTTGGAAATCTCAGCTGCATGAGCCTCACACACGAGATCCTTGTGCACATGCGCGTCATTTTCTTGCTGCAGCACGTGATCAACCCTTGAACACCAAACACACGGTGGTTGAAGGCCAACCCATTTGGCAAACTTCGTGATGAGATAACTGAACAAAGAGTTAAGAAGAAGGAGTGCAATCAAGACCCATTCAAGCACTGCATAAACTAGAATCACCACCATCTTGTTGGTGTTTCTATGAAGCATGGTTGCAAACTTGTTGGTAGCCATAGATGTTTCCACTTTCAAACCTTTGTTTTTCTCGTGACTTGTGTGACACTGAGAGATTCAGATATTGGAAATGAAAAGTACAAACTAGAAGCGAAAAAATATTGAGAAGAGAAGTGTGTGTTTCTGAGGTTTGGAGAAGAACAAGGAATGAGTAATTGGCAAGAGAAACAGACTCTGAGAAACGTGCAAGTGGTGGATTGATTCTGTCACACTGTACAGTAATATGCACCGTTAAAGTGGATGTTCGCAGTGACTTTGATTGTAATATTATATTTTATTATCTGAGGTTGTTTCAGGGGCAACCCGACATGATATAATAACCTGTTAATATTATTGCATATATAAAAAAAAATACTCTTTTTCATCTCTCGCACCATATTCTATTATGCTCATTTATCCATCCAAAGTTAATGCAAGCTTTCAAATTGCAGAAATTGCAGAATATGATGTGAGTTTACAGCAATCACGCGTATTTCCACAATAACTATACACTTTATATTTAATGCAAATGTTAATTAGTGTTTCCCAAGAATTTAAGAAAATTGTTGGAACAGATAAAACCATATTTTTATGTTCTTCGTGATTTTTTTAAATGCCCTTTTATATAATAATAAAAAAGTCTCCTTCTTTAACAATATCCTGGTTTTATAAATAAATGAAACGATTAAAAAATAACTTAACAACGATTAATGTAGTTTTTTTGTGTTGAAAATGTATTTGGTTGTATCTGATCATCAAACGTTGGAAGTGAGACTTAGGTGAATGTTTTGGTTGTCCACGCACTCTTTTAAGACAGGACTAATTACAGCAAAAAGCAAAAGACAGTCCTTGTTGTTGGATGAAATTGGGTTGGGCCACACCACGCGCAAGTGGTCCCCACCACCATCCATGAAAATGGATGGTAGGTCATACACATTGGCCACAACCATTGCTACTCATAAAACATACGCTCTTAGCAACGGCATAAACTTTTACAATTCATTATTCAAGATGATTTTCTGAACAAAATATGTGCTGTTTTCACCTTAATGCATCATCCTTTTCATATTGCTATCATTGCTCTAATGAGGTTTCAGTTTAGGCTCTCTACATACTCATTCAACTTTTAACTTTTAATTCAAATTATTAAGGTAGGATAAACAAATAGTTGGTTCGAGTATAAGCAAAGTCTTAAAAAGTCTTTATATTTGGAAAAGACATGGTTAGAAGGTAGAGTTGCACTAAAAGTTATTAGTCATTCACAAACTTGATACATAAAAATTGTAAGCATTTTGTTTTGTTTTTCAGGATAATATACACAATACTCTCTGTACTGAGAAAAAGAAAACATCATAAGGAATGGTGGGTAACTTGGGATTCTTCTATTGAAAATTTTAAAGTGAAGGGCAGAAATGATGGAAGAAGGGTGCAACAGTGGTTGGCATGATAAAAAGGCTAAAATGAAAAGAAAAGGTGAGTTGAAAGGAGGGGAGGGATTGAATCAAATTGGGGGGCTATGACAGTGATTTAAGGTCTTTTGTATGAATAAAGATTGGAAATAATGTAATGTGGGATCACGGTCTTGCCTCACCCAGCTTTTGCTTTTTAGGTCCGGGTTTTCTTTAGCTTTTGAAAAGTTCATTCCTGGATTTAAGATGCAAAGAGATTGTTAATGAAATAATCAAATCATATCTCACCAACTGATACCTTAAATGAAATTAAAGAATGGTGAAGACAACTTAAGGCCACGTTTACTAGCCGGGAACCATTATTAGGATACTGCCCCACATGAACCCAAAGCAACTCATTCCGGGGTGAGATGAATGAAGCTTCTCTAAAGATACACAATCAAATAATAATGACAGACTGTGTAATTTTGTGGTCAACTGTTCATGTTGTCTTTCAACTAATAGTAAAAAGAGCATACTACTGGTGTTATTCACAATCTTTTTAGAAACTATTCTTTTTAGGATGCAGAATTTTGTTGAAGAGATTCTAAAAAACCTGATATCATTGTTACCCTATCAGCCGAAGTGGCAGGTTATGATTTATCAGCAACGGTGGCAGGGTAATGGTTATTTATGATCAACAACTATCTTGGGAAATATGTTCAAATATTCTTGTTTTGGTTCTTTACCGTGCCAAGATGATATCAAAACATCCCAAGTCAATAAAAAAAATGTTCAGGCACATAGTGAAGGGATAAAACAAAACCCCATTTCTTGGTAGACGTTTATTTCAAGAATGAGTGATTGCCCCAAGCATCAATCATTTGTCTAATAATGTTCAAATAGTCTAACATCAAGGGAAGAAATTGCTCTGCAATGCTCAAACAACCTTGGCAATGTTGTACTACTACAAACAAAACCCCACTATGCAGCGTTTAAGGTGCCTCCATCATATATATTATGACAATGAACGGCCCAACTCCAGTGCTGTAGCAGATGAAAGAGCAACTGAGCAATATGTGTACGAAACGCTCCTTCAAACAAACAAGTATAATCACAAATGTGCATCTATGCTCAAGCTCTGCATTCTGTGATGCACATACCCAACATTCAGCAATTTACACTGGCAATAGTTTTGTTTCTAGTGATTACGTGGGTTAATCCTATACTAGTTAGTATATTAGGGAGGCAACTATGCTGTACAGTGCAGTGTTTCAATTATTTCTCATTTGTTATCTTCTTTTTTATCAGATTCTCTGCTTCCTTTTTCTTCCGTGGCGTTTTCATCCATCATAAACCTCCAGCTATCGCCTTCATCTATTTCCCATTGTTTTTTCAGTTCATAAATGGCTTTGGATGCTGCAGCAGCAATGGCTGGGTTGCTATCTTCTGCCAGTCTCTGCAATACAAACCAAAGGGAAAAAAATGAAGCCATATTGCCTGTGAAAAGTACTTTTGTTGTAATGAAATTATAATCACTTACCTGTAGGGCCCCCATCCCTGCATTTCCAAGAGTCCACATGGATGGTGCGGCTGCCAGTGCATTGGCTAAAGCTCGCCTAGAAAATGCACATGGCACACATGCACATATTCAACAAGCCAACAGAAAATGAAAATAAACAAGGAAAAGCATAATAAGGCATTGATTAAGGTTGCATTCTTGCATTTTTTTATTTGGTAGTTTTACTTTTGCAAGTGAATGTTATTACCATGTATTTCTTTAGAAGTAGAGAGAATTCACGAGAAGCTTTGCATCATATATTCACCTTTTTTTACCACTATACATCTTATCTAAATCCAATATTGCATAACTTAAAGTCAAGGAAATTTTAATTCAATATTTGAGAATGTTTGCAGCTAAGAAAGAACGGTGAAAATATGCTAAATATGAAGAATACAAAATCAATCATGAAGCCAACCATATATCATCATGGCGTATGGAACTACTAACAAAATAACCTTCCTATTAGTTATATATATTGCCAGAAATTTTAAAGAAGAAAGTAAAATGAAGAAGTAGAAAGAGAAATGATTTTGTATGTTGATTAGTAGGATAGAAAGAAAGTCAAATATATATGTAAATTGGAATAAACATCCCTAATAAAAGATTATAATGTGTAAAGATAAGGATAAATTGATCTTTTAATTACAAAAGTTGTTTTGCCTTCCAATTTCAAAGGATTGAATATATAGGTGGGTCCCACAACATTTTTTCATCATTATTACCCTTTTAAGTACTACCAAACAATGGAAGAAAAGAAAAATTAGTTATTTCCCTCCCATCCCTTTTCTTTTCTTCCACTTTCATGCCTTCCAAACATACCATAAAAACAAAGAGTTTGACACAGAAAGACATGGCTTTTCACTCTGCACATTAAAGAATACAATCCATTTCCTTGAAAGATTGTAATTTCACGTGAAGCTTACCTAGTGCTGACATCAGGGGAACTGGAGCACTCTACCAACAAAGATACACTTTGTTTACCATCCATTGCATCCAGATCTATAAGAGTTCTGATCAACAACTCAAGCTGCTCCCAGTACAAAAGAGTATGTAATTACTTAAATAATATTGAGATCAGAAAAACAATTTAATGGACAATCAAACCTCTTCAGGATCAGTGTAATCGATTCCATCTGCTTCAGAAAGTGCTGATGCCATACTCCAGTATGCCTCCTGCATGCCTTAAAATTTTAGAATATGATTGATGCATTTTTCCTGATTCAATTGATGTAGGTGGAGCGGGCTATATACAAACAGAACTAGAACAAAATGGAAAAGACGAAAGACCTGAAGAGCAGCAATCCTTTCTGTGGTCACATCCCCAGGAAAGGAATTTGTGGTTTTTCCATTCTTTTCAAGCATTATTCGCCCTCTTGCATTGTTTTCTGAAAGTGATCCTTTATCTCTGCGAAGTGGACTACATGCCAACATCATATGAAACATTTTAGACCTTATTATGCATATAAACATGCATTTGAAGTTTCTTGACTTACAAGTTATACATCTTGCTCACCATCCTGTTATGGATGTTTTTGATAAGCTGCAGAATTTACAAAAATAGAAAGTAGAGTTATTCCTTTGGAGCTTAAAAATATGAGCATGGCATTTAGAAATAAGTTAAGAATTATAATGTTTATTAACTACTACATCATACGCAGAATAATGCTTGCTAGCAGGGATCACAAACTCTGAAGTGAAAAAATTAAACACTAGAAAGTTCAATAGAAAACATTTGAAGACCATAAAATATCACCTCCAAGGACATCAAGGCATCTTCCATTGCACGTTGCTTAGCACGGAAGTCAGCAAGACGTAAATCAGCCTGACAGTTCAAAAGTTATGTCAATAGGAGTCTTGTATTTCCTGGCTATTCATATGTATTTTATGTAATCCAACACTCTTGAATTTTCATTATGTAAACTTGCAAAAGAATCCAGCAATCCATACAATAGGAAGCAAACCAAACTTAGTTTCTATATTAAGCAGCTTTTTAGATTCAGTTAAAAAAGATAAAAGCATAGTTTTATTTGGTCTATGGTTTGATTTGAAGGGTCAAAGTGAAACATATGGCATTACGCATATAGTACTGTAGATATTTCATAGAATTGGGATCAGAAGATAATGATATAAAATTTAAGATACATTCCCCTCTAAAGGCCTGTTTGTTTTACCTCCCACTGTGGCACTAAAAACTACGATTGAGATCAAAATTAATTCCCATAAAAAAATTGCACACATATCTCAATTACATTCAATATTTTAAAATTACACCAATAAAAAAATTCTAGTCAACTTTAAAACAATCCGGCCTTAAAATCTCCTCAAAAATTTATTTTGGTCAATCCTACAAGCACTAACAGTAATTCCGTGTAGATAATGCATAGATAAGCTAAAATAAAAAATATGTTAGAGATCAAATGGTTTGCCGTTCCTCTTTTCAAAAACTGCATTGTGTGATGCAAAATATTTTGAAATATAAGAAATTTGAGAGCATGGAAACAGGTTATAGTTGCCTGAGTTATTATAACTGCTATGGTTAAATTTTATTTCTTAATAAATTATGCAAAATATCAACATATTTGATTAAAATTTAATTTAACTTAATAAATAATTGCTTGGGAATATTGAACTTCAAGTTTTACCTTGTCAATTTGTCTTAAATGTGCTAAAAATGAATTTTATAGGTGTTCCAGAAAATATGTTTAAGTGATCATGAGTTAAGATTTAATTGCAGAGTAAGACCGAAATATGAGATTTAAATGTGGGCTTTTTTACAGGGTCTTGAGTTCTCCAACTAAAATGAATAGCTTTTGTGGTGTGGTTCTCCTTGGGTGCTTATCATCATGCTACTCCCAAGGTGTGCACATGCCAAACCTTACAAATCATATAGCAAAAGACCTTGTCTTACATTTATCACTTGTGTCCATAAATGAATTTAGTTCTTTGTTAAATAAAGATACTGATGTCCAACGGAAGAGAAAAACAGGTATATGTTTAAGATATTTTTAGCAAAAAATATTTCAAGAATAATGCTAAATGATAACCAACAGAAATGATAGTGCAAAAGAAAACATTGACAATCACAAACCCTATGCGTGCTTCAAAAACAACAACCATGATAGTGCCAGGGAAAACAATAACAATGGAGTGAGCTACAATACATAGATCACACAATACCAAAATGTTCTTTTTTTTATCAACACCAAAATATTCTATTGAAAATCATGACATGCAGATTTACAGGTCTTCCCTAAACATACTTCAACCATTTTTTTCTACAATAGGTGCTATCTAACTTTTTCTTTGATGCCTTTATTCTTAATCCTATCTTGTATAGTACAAACAAAATAATAGAAAAGAAAATATCAAATTATGCAATTTTTACCATTAATGATTTTATACCAAACTAATCACAAATAGGATCTTATAGATGAAAACTAAGCGATTAAATGAACAAAGTTACCTCTAAAGCCCCATCACTCCAATGCTCATCAGCAGCATTTTTCAATCTGGACTGAGCTTTATCCTTCAATAACTGCAGAACAAATATTATAAATAAAAAGAAAAAAATTTATCACCAGTCTGTACTCTCATCTTCAACCAGAAAATTTAAAGATCTAGATGATACAGACAGTAGCAATACGACTAAGCCAGCTAGCTTTTTCCTTCACATCACGGTCAATTTTTTCAGTATCCTCTCTAGCCCGAGCTGTGCATCAAAATAAAAGTAAATTTAGTGGACCCTATAATGAGTACATGTGAATAAATTATATACAAAGTTGCATCGGTTGAACCTTTCCCTTAAGAAAAATAAATCATTGGAAAGAGAGGTTCAACACATATCCAGTGAAAGGAGAATGACAATAAGTAATCACCATTCACTATGATAGAATTATATACTTGAACTACAGATGCTGGTTTGATAAACTTCCTATATCGTTTGACTTCTTTGTCCCTTCCTTTCTTTTTGTTGGAAAGATGGCAAGGGCTGGGAGGATATTACTGTCGTTGTGTATGAAATGCAATGACTTGTAGTGCAGATATTTGGAAAATTATCATTACTAACAAAGAAAATTGTTTCATTGGATGAAATAAGTGAAATAAAAAGTTGAAGTACAATAATACATTATTTAGGTAGAGAGCTAACCATCCAGTTTGAGAAATTCAGTTCCAAGAAAAGCAACATCTTGGCGGGCACGAGCATCAAGCCTCATTATGCCTCTGAGGAAACAAGTATTTAACAGTTATATTTTGCATCAAGACAAATTAATGTTTACTGTTATGTCTTGAATTTCTTGAAAGAGAACTAGTTAATGTTGTAAATTATACAACTATATGAACCGACATTGACATGACAGCCCATATTTAAGTCCGCTAAACATTCCATGTTACAATTCTTCATGTCTTGATTACTAAAATATTTAGACCAGTTAAAACAAGGTTTGTTAAGTAATTGAATGTATGGTGATGGTTCATAAAAAACGGAGTCATGAAAAGTAGTGGAAGCAAATTTCAAAATATTTATCGTATAAGATCAAAAACAGGTTAGTAGCAGTACCGTGAGAGAAACTTTGCATCGTTGCAAACAAATCTACATGCTTCAGCCAAGCCATGGACAACAAGAGTGTGATCATTTTTCTCGCCTTTGGTATGTGCCCTGTACACATGACAGGATCTCTAATATGTAAATTGGAGTCTCAGATATCTTATTGTGATAAAATTAGAAGTCATCGTCAAAAGGGTATGAAAGATATATTCTAGTTTGGCATACAATAAAATTGGCAACTGAAAGACATTAATTAAGGGGTACAGGTTCAGAATTAGTAAACAGCAGAAAAAATTGCAACAGATGTACCATCTTTATTTAATTCTCTTACCTAGTTAAATCAGTAATGTCATCATAAGTTTTAATACATTCTTTCTCTTCAGTATTATTTGCTCCTGTTGATTTACATGAGATAGAAGATTTCTTGGAGATCAAACCAACTGGTTTTCCATTAATGAACCAAAACCAGCCATTGAATACGGTTGATCTCTCTGTGTGGAGACATCTATGGTTCAGATGTCCATGTTCCAGTCTATGCCTTGAAAACTGTATTCTATTAATCCTTGTTGACGAGGAAAGATAATGTTTTTCATGTGATTTACAGAGAGCTGTTCTTTTAGTGACCATAGGACTGCTTGAAACATTGTTTGCAGTAAGTGCCATTAGAAAGATCAAGAGAAGAATGAGATAGGCCTGGCGGTCATTTCACTCGAAATATTTCAATTCTGTAGCAAACATTGAGAGAAAGAAGTCAGAATTTACATAGAAGTAGTGGATTTTACCATGAGTACTTATCTTACCAAAATTTTCACTCTGCAGCAGCCAAGTAAAAAAAAGGAAAACATGTATGATTTGTCTTCTAAAAAATGCAATTGAGGATTGATTAATAAAAAGGACAAAATAATCAGAAGTCCTTCAGTGTTAATCATGACTGGAACATCATCATCAAATCAAGAATGGTATAAATGAAAAAGTTTCATTTCATAGTACTTAAGAGTATGTTGTACAGGTTAAAGTATTGGTGAAGTCTATACCACTTCTTAGTGGATTACTTACAGAAATAATAATGCAATAAACTTTGAATGTTCAAGTTTCAGAAAGAGTAGTCAAGACTAAGCATGCTTCTAAGGTTGTTCTAATGAATTCTGCCTATCCATCTGTGGTATGAGTTATTTCAAATATCTGATGATATAAGCATTCGTGCAACAATCTGCACCCTATACTCTCATAAACAACATCTGTTCAATAAAGTGGCACGGCTTAATTAACTGTCAAATCTCAAAATTTTCATTAATCAACCATCTTATTTCAAAGCAACATATTGATAGAGTTTTGGTTCTGATCACAAATTCCATTATTTAAAGATACTTAAAGTAGGAAAGATAACTAAAAGGTTTGAAATACAAGGACCAAAACAATTGGATGAGTGCAATTTCTATTTTTTATATAAAACTTGAAGTCAATTGACAACCAAAACCCTGCAGCAGATGAAAATGTTGTTCGTCCCTTTTTCAATATCCGGAAGTAAATATTGATAAATGAACAACATCAACACTATTGTGATTATAAAGACTTCAGGTTTGAAGTTCAAAACTACAGATGCAGGTTTGAAGTAAATATATTACCATTTTTCATAAATACAAATTCCACACTCTTCAATGAAATTAGCCCAAAATTGACATGCCCAACAACAATTTTCATCATCGCAAGAGGAACCTCAACATTTCAACATTGAAAAATCAGACAGATCACCAAAAAAAGGGAAATTTCCGACATCATCGCACTCGTTCCCCTGTGATGCCGTAAGTTTCCAAAACACAAAAAAAGCACTCACTGTTGAGCACAACCCAAATAAACAGGGTAAATGAGAATGCCCAATTGATAAAAATGGTGAAATGCGTGGAAAGGTAGCAACTTACTTGTGTGAGAAAGACAAAGGGGGAACAGGAATGAAGAATTATAGTGGGTGAAGGTGCACTATCATCATATATGTATCATATCAGAGTGAGTGATGGAGACTGGGGGTTGAAGGAAGGGAGAAAAGCCATATAAAAAATAGAGGAGGAATGAGAACCACAAAGTGAGGGTGTGGTCCTTTAAATGCCAACAACGAAGTAACAAACAAAAACTGAGAATGGCGTAATAGAGACCATAAGGGATGGAGCAGAGAGTGTGAGAGAAAGAAAGAGAGAGAGAAGGGAAATGAAGCTCCACGTCATTTGGGGTTCAGACATGTTTAATAATTGCCCTGTTTCTTTGGACAACAACCCAACAACCTTATCTATGACAGATGAGTGGCATGTTTAGAATCTAGACTTGGAAAGAAGGGAAGAAATGAAGGTAAAACAGCAAAATTTTACCTTTTCTAAGAACTATCATTGACATCAAAATGAGTTCATCATAGCAATTTTTGTTGAATTTCAATTGCAAGAACTAAATTTGACTTTAAATAAGGTAAAACTGATAGGTTGGTTTCACACGTTACACCATCCGAGGAAAAAATCATGTAACAACAAATCCCTGTTTCATTCATGGTAAAAATAATCAAGAACAAATTTGTGTTTGATTCAGGTCATATGTTAAAATTTGTTTGATAAGTAACTTCTTATTATCATGTAACCCTGAAGTTAGTGCGTAAATCAATAAATTAAAAAAAAAAGTATGTAATACCACAAAAAAAACGAATTGCATACGGTTCATTATATACATATTTACAAATATATATTATGTAAAATATTTTTTTATTTTAGTAGACTTATATAATTTATTTATTTTGGTTAAAATAAAGAAAATCATAGAAAATAATTATAATTTTAAATTGAGTTCAACCTATTACGTTAATGAAAATAATCGTTAAACTTTAACCAAATCAAGTTTGAATAAAAAAAATCAACGTCGAAATTTAATTAAATTTGAATCAGTTTTTATTTTTATTTAGTCAAGCTTATAATGGTTGAACTCATTCTTGACCCTGAATTATTTTCTTTGGATATTATTGGTATAGTGAGCGCGGAAAGTCAAAAACATTTTGGACCAATTTTGTTTTTATTCCTAAGTCTAAGTTCTTATCCAACAACACAACAAATAATTTTACTGTACGGATCGTTAAAAAAATTTATCTTCTAATTTATAATACTAATAATAATAAATTAATTTTTATGTTGTAATAAACCTTTTTGTTCTTAATATAAAAAAAAGCATTCATCTCCTCATTTATAACCATAATAACAATAAATTGTTCTTTATGTTATACTAGATTTGTTATCTAATTATCAACTCCTCATTTATCATAAAAAAATTATCTAATTATGATATATAAAATACATCAATTTACTCAAATTTGTTAATATTTTCTTACTCAAAATTTCAAATATGAATAAACACATACATGCATCATCCCAACAACTTTGGTATCTGCATAAGTTTTATAGCACTTCTGCATATAGTCATGATTGTACATCTGAATTTTAATATTAAAAAATGTCTCAGATGTATTTCTAGAGACTGGTTTCCAAAAAAAAAATCAAAAATTATGTGACGGAACACAAGTTAATTGTATTTTGGAATGTCAAAAACAATTTCAAAAACTTGTTTGAAAAATAGGCAATAATTATAAAAAATTAAACATCAATGAGACACTCTTTCCTTTCATAATTATAGAATAAGATAAATTATTTTTTATTTTATTAATGTATACATCTTTGAGATATATGTTCTATAAAGAAATATTTAATAAAAATACCTTAAAATTACCATATGCAATTTTGATTATTTCAATATATATCATTATCTACAGGTATATTTTTTTTAATATACTCATATGGATTCCTACTTACATTTTATTTTTGTAAAGCTAAAAAAAACATTAAAAATAAGTATATATAATTTATTTGTAGAATGTCATCAGTAAGGCATACAATGGGAAGTGTAGTAACAATAGGTAATACAAGATCAAGATTAAAGGATGACGAAAAGAGAGTGCTTAAGGATGAGCCCACAAGAAAGGAAGAAAATGATGGAAAATGATCTTTGTAAAAAGTAATATTTTGTGAAACAACAAAGGTACGAATATGAATGTTATAAGCAAGGTAGTCTTTAGTATGAGAAAGAAAATGGAGAAAAATACAAGGATAGGCTCGTGGATTGAGTTTGGTACAATAAAAAGTGGTGGTGGTGATATAACAAAGACAACCAAAAACTCTAAACAGATTATGATCATTCACTTGATCATGCAATTTCTAAAAAGGAGAAAGATTGTACAAAAAGGTGTAGGAATGTAATTAATGATATAAGTTGCATGTAATAAAGCAAAAATTGTGAAAACAGTGTGACAGATTAGAATGGAAAAGAATAGCACAAGTGACATTAAGCAAATATTGATGTTTATGCTCTACAACCCTATTTTGTTATGGAGTTTCAATACAAGATGTGATGAATGATTCTTTTGAATGAAAAAAGTCATGCATGAAAATTTCTTTTCCATTATTGGTATGTCTAATTTTAATTTGGGTATCAAATTGGTTTTCAATGAGATTGATAAAATTAGTAATATGAGTACAAAATTCACTTTTATTCTGCATCAAGTAAAACCAAGTGTAGTGTATGGCGATGATGAGAAAAAAAACTATGTGCATGCATGTAAGGGTTGGAGCATGATCCCCATATGTCTATGTGAAGAAGAGAAGGGGTGTACGGTTTGAGAATAACTGATAGGAATAGGCAACTTGCACTTCTTAGTATGACAAGTATTGCATACAAAAATTCTATTGTTCTTTAAACATGGATATTGTTGTTGCATAATATGAATTTGTTCAACAGAGAGGTGCCCAAGACGAAAATGCCACAAATAAACAGGAATCGCATTATATGTGGGATGCATGATCGTGGAATTAATATTGTGAAGAGAGAAGCTATCAAGAAAATGTTGATATAATTCATCTATCACATCAACTGAACCAATTGTCATTTGGGTTGTTGCATCTTGAATAAGACAATGAACAACATTGAGTATGAGTTGGTAAGATGTAGAGGAGACAAACTTTGAAATAGAGATTAAATTGAAATTAAAAGAAAGAATGTAAACAACATTGTTAAGTTGAAAAAGAGATGAAAATTTAATAACCTTGAGTAAGTGGCAGTCACATGTTGTCCAGTGGGTAATTTAACAATTATAGGATTAATTTTATAAAAAGAATGAAACAAACTGAGAGAAGAAGAAACATGATCGACTGCTCCCGAATCAAGAATCGAAGTGTTCAGTTTGTGTTATGTGTAATGCATATAAGGTGATCTCTGTTACCTGACATATCCTTGGGGAGAAGAAGAAATGGAACTTATATGAGCAACATTTGATCCTGTGCCAATATTGGGTGGTTGTTGGATTAGAACTAATAAAGTTTGATATTACTAAGGAGAGAAGCAATTTTATTTGGTCTCATTGGTATTATTTTGTTGTTCAATTTCAAATTCCTTCCTGACACTGGTTATGACAACACTGGCACATGTAGATTTGAATTGCTAATGTCTGGGAGGAAATTCATGTTTCTATAACAAACATCTACTGTGTGACCATTCCTACCATATTGAGTGCATTGTTTCCTTTTCACATAGTTTTGCTTAGTGTTTTTGTCATGTACAACAGGAAAACCATGTTTCCAATAACATGCGGTCTTGGTATGTCCAAGTTTATTTAACATCAACTTTATTTAACATTTCATCCACATAAAAATAAAAGATGAGTGCAACAAAACTCTGCAAAAAGAACTCTCACAAAAACAGAAGTACAGAAAAAAAATGAAAGAGATAGAACAGCAAAAATTGTAGCACAACAGAAAAAGGCGTAACAGGTGTACTGGAATCGTAGCACAAAAATAATTAATGAGATATCAAAATCTTTGTTAAGAATGAGACGGGAATTATCTTAAGACTGTTTCATCTAACACTTCAATGTAATTTAAGCGTATGCCCCATTCACAAGCGAACCCGATGTTTTCCCCCTTCTCTCCCTTTTCTATGATATACCCCGAATAAACAAAAACAAAGCAAACGACTCACATTCCTTCGTAAACAAACATACATATTATAATGAAGTGGACAAAAATGAATCGCGAACTCTCTATGATGTCGTTTCACCGAACAACATTCATGTTAAGATAGATCTTTAGTACTTCTCTCATTATTGCCATTGGTCATTTCGGGGATTTCTTCACATTTGAAAGTCCAGCCAACAAAATCAGTCTCTGAAAACAAAGAGGAAGGACTTGCTTTGTAGAATGCTAAGGGAACCTGCTTTACTCTCCGCCTTATCTGCAATAATGCAAGGTTACACATACAAGACAATGAGCAATAGGTACATTCTCTTCTTCCTCTTCTCAAATAATATAAGCACGTCATGCGAAGCAAAGAAAAAATAGAGCAATAATATCACCTCTGCTCCAAGGATTGTTGCATATGAACCGGCACTAAAATCACCGACATTAACTTCACTTGTTTTGGCTCTCACTGTCAAATCATTCCCAAGAGACAAAGCAAACCTAAGAGCACACGCAAACATTTAAGGTTAGTATGTCAAGATCCAGATACGACAGTCGAAATAAAAGTGAGAAAAAGGAAAAGAACAACTATTAATAAAGTAACAAGTTCAAAACACTTGCCTTGAGACAGGAGGACAGTAGTGGTGAAGAATAGTGTCAATTTCCCAGAGAGAACTCCCTGCTCCAACAGATCTCATCAACCAAACAAATATAGAAAACCAGGAAATATCATGTAACTCTTACCAAGAAAGTAGTTGACTACTTGACTTCATTTTCTTAAATACTTATTAGAACTATGGGATCTAATGCAGAATATCATGTGGCCAGTACAATTGATCCACCCCGTGATGCCCAAAACTCAGACCTACGGCCGTCCAAATTTTTAAATTTAGACTAATAAAAGTAAGATATAAATGTAGAAATTTATAAAGGTCATGAAGTTTACTAACCAGAATTTTTCCTGGTCAACCAAATATAAAATTATGGCAATAGAATTTTTATAAGTACCACATCAGCCTCTGCTGACAATTCAAACTTGGCATACCTTTTAGTTGGGAGTGAAATGGAGGGAAGAGGGGAAAGGAGGGTTTTTTTTTAATTTTCTTGTTTGGTTCAATTTAAGGGAAGCAAGAGGAAGAGAGAAAAATATCTCTTCATCAATTATCGTTCTCCTCTAATATTGGGGGATTTGGAGTAAAGGAAATGAGATTTAAGCCATTTCAAATATTTTGTCCAATAACTCAATTAAAATTATTATTATTGTAATGATATAAAATTTAATTTTTAAAATCTCCCTCCACTCCTTGTGAACCAAACAAGATATATAACCAAAATCCCCCTTCCCCCTCCCCTCCTTTAATCAAACAATCCATAAAAGTTGTGTACACTCACGCTAATAGGAACCAGGCAGGGGGGACTATTTTGAAATCTGGATATATCAACCCAATGATGCAGAAAATTTAATCTGTGGTCCATAATGTCATGCTTAATTTGTTTTTGTGTGGTGTGTGTGATGTACAATACAATAAAATAATCACGCAGTTTTCCAGCTTTTGCAAGGTCTGATTTGAAGCGGAGAATAGACTGAAGTTAGATTGGAAAATAGATGACAAAGATACTTACTCATAGCAGCTGACTTCTTGGGATCAGTTTCAATACTGTTAAAATGGTCAATGCCTGGTTTCTGGCAGGGTATGGCACTAGTCTTGACATTATCCGAGTTGGCAGTTGATCCTTCATCTGTTCTATGGTCACTTTTCCCTTCGTCAACACCATCTTCCTGCTCATATATCAGAAATTATGAATCATACTACAATAGAAAGAAAGAAATATTTTTCGACACATTAACAGACATATCCTAACCATCTTACAAGAGGAAGATATTTTGAAATTTGACATGAAAAACACAACCTAAGAACAAACTTATAAAAAAAAAAGATGAAAGTAAGGTTCCTAAACTAACTAATTTCTTGACATGTACAATTCCACTTTGCAAATTCCATTCTAGATGGACACTAAGCAAAGCAGCTAGTGAATATTTTAAAGGTCCAGTCCCCTACGGAAACCCAGTGCCAAAATTATGACAGCTGGAGTGAAAGTAAATCCAAAGCATTTATACCGTCACACATTTCCTTCATTGATATATTGAAAGAGATCAGGCAGTACTACTTGTTATAAAGTCTCTTTTCGTTCCTAATCCTCTATATTTGTCTTATAATGTTCCATATAAGACCAACTCCAGATTCAATCACCTAGCCTTGCCCGACCATTCTTAACCAAGAATCCAGAGTCCTAGCTACCCGTAAAAGGAAAAAAAATTGAGCAAACAAAAAGACAGTGGCAATCATCTACTCTATATACAACCAATCTGGAAAATAAAGCTCATCAAAAAATTTCAAAGCTGGAGCAGTATGATCATGTGTTATAGGCCACAGCTAACATTTTTTCTCACATATCAGCGATTGCATGGTTAAGCAACAATCCAATCCACAAAGCCAACATATAAGACAACGGTTGAACAACCTCATTGAATGCAATAATAACTTAAAACAAACAGAAAAGTCAGTTCAGAACATGACATATAGTCTTTTACTGTCTTTCAAATGGAGTCGCGGCCATATAATGAGCCAACAGACTGTACTTTAAATGCTAAGAAACTATAAATTATGTTTTATTTTAATTTAGTGTTAAGAATCATCAAGTCTTAAATAAGTGTCTTCAGCTGTTCAATGACCAATTTGCTTTTAGAAAAATTGTCTCTAACACTGAGGATGCAATCAAGAAACCAAAAATTAAAGCATTAGGCAACAAATTCAAATGAAAGGAAACTTATTTACCCGGTGCACCAAACAGTTTACTGAAGGATGTCTCCGCAAAATATTGTGAATCAGAGCCGTAATAACTAATGCCCCTGAAGGAGGAACTGAAAGCAACAACCTACTCAGTTTCTTTGCAAAGGAAGCAGCCAGGTAAGCTGGAAGAAGAGGTGACTTGAGGCAAGAATCAAGAAGCTGCAGTAGGAAGTTGTATATTGTTAGCAAGCAGCTAGTGCATAGGATTTGCATGACAAAACCTTTCTAATCATTCACTTAATCTCTACAAATTTGGCTTGCCAACTGACTTAACTTCCATCATCCAGATTTGAAAGCTCAAAAAAATTATAGTTAAAATATAACATTTCATAGAACATTAATGTCCTTCATACACCTGAACAGAGCATTTTTTATTCAAAATTCTACTTTTCTCTATTTTTACCTGTCATAAATAAGTGAAAAAAATAATTAACAAAGATTTACCTGGAAAAACCTTGCTCGATGTTTTGCCATGAAGGTAGATGGAACTAAGAGGGCATATAGTTTTTCATAGAAATTTGGGTATTCCAAACCATACTGGGTCATTAGAACAAAAAGGCTGCTAAGAGCCATCACACTGACTACACCACCAACATCATATGATCTTGTTAAGAAATCACTGCACACAATAAAAAGTAACATGATACTAGATTCAACTTCTTGTTATAATAAATTGCTAACTTTGTAGAGCAATTGATACTTACCATAACATGATGGGATTAGAGAGATGAGGAATAACAGCCTGGTGAAGATTAACAAGAACCTGAAATAAATAAAAATAATATGCACATATTAATGATATAGAAAGGATTAGAGACAAAACAAGTCACAGAAGACAGTAGTGCTCTAGTACCATGTTAAGGAGGGAGAAATTAAAAAGGAATATAATGAATTTTGTATGTTGGGTACACACATAAGTATTCCTATTTATAATGCGGAAGAAATTCAATAATAATGAATAAAATCAATATATAAATATTTCCGTATCAAATCATGTCATATCTCCCTTTTAATGTGATCAAATCATATCTCTAACATAATCAACTCATATCTCTAACTCTCCTTCTCAAGCTGGAGCATATGCGTCATATGAGGAAAGTTTGTGCAAATGTTATTAACATTGGACCTCTTCAGAGACTTCGTAAACATGCCAACCAGTTGGTTGTCGAAGCTCACAAAGTAGAAAAATGACAACACTAATAGATATTTTCCAGACAAGACTTTCAAATCATGTTTTTAAAATAATCAATTCGTATCTCTGACAAATCTTATTGTGCACATAAGCAAGCAGGTACATGCGTAGACGGCATAAGAACATACACAGGTGCTCATGCAAGGTCCTGAAATATTTATGGACAATTAAAAATGGACTACACCTAATTATTCCTACAAACTAGCTCAAAGGAGCAGAATTACCTGAGTTCTATACAGAGTATCCTTGGGACATCATAACACAATCCTATCACGCTCAAGACTGAATATCTATAGTGTGAAATTTGTAAGATTGGACATTGTAGTTGAGCCAATATCATATCGAGATAGGCCTTAATACCATATTAGAAATGGACCGGTCCCAAGTCACTTTCAAAATCAAGCTCAAAAGAGGAGGATTACAAAAGTCTTAATAAGAGTATTTTAGTCACATTCTTAGTCAACGTGAGACATCTTAATACAACCACCTCATGCCCAAGACTAGACTTCTAACTTCAACGAAGTGAAATTTAGAAGACTAAACATTCAACACAAGTGACAAGATATGAAAACTAGATAGGCTATAATACCATATAAGAAAGGACAAGGCCTATCTCAAAAGCTAGATGAAAGGAGAGTCTTATAAGGAGTATTCTTACCATATTCCAAGCCAATTTGGGACATATTAACGTCAAATAATCAAAATTACACCCAAATAACAGTATTCTACTAAAATCAAGTTTATTCCTTCTACTATATGCTCCTTGTGCCCATCCCAAATACAAAGAAGTATTGAAGTAGTTTACCTTCAATAAACTTGAAGACCTGTGTTTTGAGTATTGGGATAACAAAGACAAGATATGATCAAGCCAATGCATGATTACAATTTAATTGAGTAGTTCATTTAACATTACCTAAAACATATAGTTGATTTAAGAATCTTATTGCAACTAAGGTGTTTGTGACCATAAGAAGAATGTTTAAGATCCGTAGATTAATAAAGGTTCAGAATGAAAAAAAAAAATGCACAAACTGAATTAATCTGTTCCCCTGCAGAAAACAGCAAAAAAATGTATGAATGAACTAATGACTAGGACATTGATAGAAAGTTGGTATCGTTACTAGAAAGACCATAATTTCCTCACAAATAACAAGTTTTCCTCTTTCTTAACCCTCCTTATTTATAGGCAACATGCGTCATTTATTTGATTAACTAACCTAAAATGTTGTAACTGCCCAACTAATGTGTATCTATCAGCCTTCTAGCTAGCAATGATTCAATATCATGATTACTGTAGTAAAATTGGAGGGTATTAGGAATAAGGAAACAGAGTACATATAGAAACCATCTTAACTCCAGAAAAACAACAAATATCCAGAACCACAGCTCTATTGGTTAAAGAAACTTACTGGCGAACCTATCAATAAAGTAAGGTCCCAGTATTTATATGGAAGGGAAACCCAAATTTTCGTTGTACCACACCATTGTATTTATGAATATTATGTTAATTGCTGTTAAAACTGTAATGTTACATGTAGGAACATAGGAGCCAACGACTTTAAACCCATTTTGGTTCTCATTGCAAGATTATCAGGTAAACATGCAAAATCAAGGGATCGGCAATTCTCAGTTTTAGATCCATTGACACAAAGATCCAGTTTTACAAACCAGCACAGAATGGTTTCTTTTATAAAACAAAGCATCATTTTGCCCTAATCATTCATCTCTGCATGTGAAACAGCATCCACATGCAGCTCTCCTCCTTTTCTAAATTGTCTCCCCGGAAAATTATTGGAGAATGGAACAGAAAATGTAAATTAGAATTCTCTCCCAGGAATTCCCCTTCAAAAAGGATCTCTCCTTTCACTAACACAAACTATCAAATTCGTGGAATGCCCCCATCAATCCAATTTCCCCTGTTTATAACCAAACTCTTTTAACGAGTCCAACTAAGAGTTTTCCTTTTTCAACTCACATTATAACAATGGAGACCATATGGACAGTGATGATGACTACTGTCATTATTTAAATGATTTAAGTGCAGGTTGTGATTTAAAGAAAGTTTTTCACACATTTCGTATCTCTACTAGGATCATACAATGCATGTCACAATCCCACCATTTGTGTTTCTTCCCCCCTTCTGCCCGTACATTGAATCGCACGACAGCCTTGAGATATCTTAAACACGGAATTTATACCATGTTTCAGCTATATTCCAATTTCAAAAGCATAACTATTAGATTACCTCTTTGTAAACATCAAGTGGAAGTGGCAATCTAAGAAATGCAATCCAAGCTTTTGTAAATTTTAACTTCATCTTCTTGGCAATTTTGGCGGCTGACAATACCTATAGGTGTAATATGAAAAAAGACAGTAAAAAAACTAGACAAAAATGACGAGAGGTTAAATGAGAAGGTTCTACAATATATAAAATCATTAAAATAAAGATAACAAGACCAATAGGAAATTGGAGGATACGTGATGCTCAATAATGAAAAAAAAAGGGGGAGTAAATAACTTAGCAAAGAGTATGGAATAATAACTGACATTTTTGTTAGGCTTCTTGGACTTCAGCAACTTATCATCAACACTCACATCTCCAGAAAGCTGCTTATGGTCACTTTCTGATGGCGGACTTTCTATGGACAAAAAACCCAAATTAAAAATACAGGTACACTTCTATAGTTCCTTAGTCTAGAAAGAAATAGCATTAACTACACAGTATTAAAGGAGGAGGGTGCAAGAAAGCATAGAATATTATGATACATAGCCTTTTAAAAAACCAAATGTCTAACAAGTAAATGAGAACTCACCTGAGCTGCTCCACATTTCCAAATCAGATGTATTATTTGAGCCTTGAAGAGGGGGAACGTGCGATATAGTATAATACATATTGTGGATGAAACACTCCATGCTGAAAATAGTACGTTTTCAACTTATCATCAGAACAAGTATTTAAAGTAAATTATTCATCTCCTAGTTTCATAACTTGGACCTGTATTGTCTGGCAGAATTCAGATAATTACAACTTTCAACTTGAACCATACAGCATTGAGTTGCAAAATTAAATACATTGCCTATAGGCTATAGCATGTTGTAAGCATGGTTTATGAACAAAGAAAAAGGAAATAATTAATTTACACTAATAATAGGCTACCAAAAACAATGATCTACAAACATATATTGACAAAGGAAGGAAATAGAAAACCATAGAAGTAGCTTCAAAGCAATGGTCATAGATCTTACTAACTTTGAGCTCAATTGACTTTCATTGGGGCCATCTGCACTTGCAATTTTATCATCTGACAAGGATAAGCAAACAAATTATCCAATGGACTAATATTCAAAATGGTGAGAAATTGAAAATATAATACACAAGTCTCCTGTTTGCAATTTCACATATTAAAATCTGGACGACTAAGACAAAAGACAGGCTAGAAAAGCACCTGAGGCATCTTTGCCTTCCAAAGTAGTAGCCAGCTTTTTTAGACTTATATATGTAAAATAGCTGCACCAAGTAACTTGATACATCAGCAAACAAACGAAACTCCATGGCCAACATGAGTTATTCACTAAACACTCCCGCAGATAAAAATAAACAGGAATATCGTGTCGGTGAATCAAGGACTAACAAATTCATCCCCATAACACAAGCTACATAAATTAGCCTTCCGTAACAGGGGCTAAGAGTGAAACAATATATTCCATAAATAATAATAATAATAATAATAATAGCAAAGAGCCATGCTAAAAAAATTGAAATGAACGAATAGTTAGTACAGAAAAACAAGGTCAACATAACAACCATACCGAACATCAATATACTTGAAATACTTTGACTCCAGTAGATCCACAAAAAACGTAGCGGGACTAGTGGAGCGAACCTGATAGCACAAACCCAAAACCAACAAAATCAGATCGAAATAACAACAACAACAACAGTTATCAACAAAATTGGCATAACGTACAATGCTAAGGAGAAGTTTGTGGTACAAAGCAGAGTGGAAGGCGCCGCCATTGGCCACCTTCACGAACTCCATGAGCGTGTCCAGCACGAGTTCCTTGAGCGTCTCGTCGGACTGTGGCGAGGCAAGAATGTCGAGGAGGGACTTGAGGAACTCATCGAATTTGGAACGGAGCCAGGTGAGGTAGATGAACTCGGACTGGTCAGCGGCGGAGGGAGCGGCGGCGGAGGAGGAGGAAGGGAGCTTGGGTAGAAGAGGGAGGAAGAAGGAGTGGAGAGAAAGGAGGGATTCGAGGACGTGGTGCGGAGGAGAAGAAGGGGAAAGGAATGTGAGGAGAAGAGGGAGGTTGTTGATGTGCGAGGCAGAGGAGAGAAGCTGGTTCCCTAGGGTTTTCAGCTCTGCGACGCCGTATCGTCCTTTCTTCTTCTTCCTTGGAGGATCCACGCACGCCATGGTTCGGCACAGAAGAGGAACCGCAGCAGCACAAGGTTTAGTAGAATTGAGGGTTTGGGTTTTAGACAGAGGGAGTTAATTAGTTTAATTGAATTTGCGTTTTACTTTTGCTCTGTGCTAACTGTCCCACGCTGCTTTGGGTCAATAGGTTTTGCTCTCGGTCGATACCAGGTCCACTTCAACGTAATAGGTCTATGAACAAGTAAATCTAAAAAAAATAATCAATCAATGAATATAAAAATATATAGACTTAAATAAGATTCACTTCCTAATTTTTTTCTGAAATTAGATATATAATAAGATATTTTTAAATTTCAGAAAAATAATATATTAAACATACAAAATAAAATTAGATAAATATATTGAAACATAGTACTTAAGTGTGTGTATATATATATATATATATATTTTGTTTGTTAATAAAAAGAAGTTTTCACACGTATCGACTTTAGAATAATTTTAAAGAAAATAATTTATCTTTTAACTATGTTTTTAAACTAAACTAATATTTTAATAATATTTGAAGTATTATAACAAATTACAGTTTTTTAATGCATTCATTAATCAATTAGTTTATATGTAAAATATGCCGAAATATATGAGAAAAAATTGGGTGGTAAAATTGATATATACAAATAAAGATGATATAACAAACAAGTTGTTACGCATTAATATTATAATATATTTTTTAAGTGTAAAAGAAAATAATTTACCTTTTGACTGTTTTTTTGACAAGGAAATAATATTAAATTATTGAAATCGATTAATTTATATGTAAAATGTGCCGAAATATATGACAAAAATTTGGGTGGTAAAATCGATATATACAAATAAAGATGATAAAAAAAACAAGTCCTTAGGCATTAATATTAATTTACCTTTTTTTTATTAATATTAGTCCTTAGGCATTGATATACTTTTTAAAATGTAAAAGAAAATAATTTACCTTTTAACTACTTTTTGACATGGAAATAATATTTAAATTATTAAAAACAAATTATATATTCTTATTATACTTTGTTACTTATTAACTTGTTTGTAGAATGCACCGAGATGTGAAAAACACTTGGATGATAAAATAGACAAAAATGATAATAATTAAATAATAAAATGTGTAATAAATATTTTATTTTAAACTTAACTAGTATTTTGAAAATAAGTTACTGTGTTCTATTGTAACTCAAATTGATATTTCAATTACTTGTTAATACTCCATATCAATGAAGTAATAAAAAAATAGTATTTTAATTTATTGTTAAAATAATTTTGTTATAATTTTATTTATTTTATTTCTTATCTCCAACCATTTTAGGTTGTTGCTATAATAATTTTAGTAAATATATTTATTTTTTATGATTTTAATTCATTCTTTATTAATGTTAAAAAATAACTCAGACATTTATATAAAATCTTATTAATGTTTACATTAAGGTGAAATTATACTTTTTCAACTTCTTATTATATAATTAATATATATATATATATATTATTTTATCTTTTATAACATTATACATTTATCGACTCGTTTATTTTAAAAAGTTGACTATTTTAAAATAAGAAACACTTAAAGAATAATAAAATATAATATTAATTAAAACTGAACATATCCTTAATTTTTATTCGTACAAAGTAATTGTCAGTATATGTGTGTTAAAATATAAAAAAAAAATATTATCAATTTATTTTCATTATATCCATATAGATGTATATTATATTTATCATTTATCTTAATAATAATAAACTGTGTATATGATTTTCTAAGGAATAAAACCACACAAAATAAAAGTCTTAGAAGTGTATCAGAACTATCATTTTGTACAAGTGTGATAACATATTCTGATGGGAGAAGTGCATCTTTGACTTATATTTCTTTTTCTTCTTTTAAGGAATGAGATATTTCTGGGTGGAGGACACAATTTTGAAGACTTGTAAATTGATATAACAATGATAAAATTCCACAAGTGAAATATATCTTTTATTCTCATCTTATACTTCAATAAAAGACAAAGAAAAACAATTTATAAAATTCCATAAGTGGAATATCTCTCTTATTCTCATGCTACTTCAACAAAAGATAAAGAAAAACAATTTAATAGATTTCAAAAATATTTTTAAAAGATTGTAAATTAATAATTTTTTTAAGACCTTAGAACAAATACTCACACCAGCATAATTTAAGAATGAGTTGTTATTCAAGAAAATGAGACTCATAAAGGAAAAAATTATTGAGTTGAAGGTCGATTGTAGTGTTATCATTCAAAAGTCTTTGCCTATAAAATCTTATCATGTAGACAGTTTTATTATCCAATGACCATAAGTGTTTTTCCTATGAGAAAGACTTTATTAGATTTGGAGGTTGGCATCAACTTAATGTCTTTTGTTATGATGAGGAGGGTATGTGACTTAGAGGTTAGACATGCCATGGTGACATTACAATGGGTTGAAAAATAAATTAAGTATCATCATGGTGTTGTTGAAGGTGTCTTTGTCAAGGTGAAGAAATTTATGTTCCTTATGGACATTGTTCTGATGGATACAAAAGAGGATATGCAAGATTCCTTAATACTTGACAGACATTTCATAAAAATTGCTAAAGTTATAATTGGTGTTGATGAAGAGAAGCTCAGAGTGAGATCTCAAGATCATGAGGTGATTTTTAATGCTTTTGAGGTTTTACTACATCCCAATGACAAAAAAGATTGTTCAATGTTAGATGCATCAAATGAAACCTTTTTTAAGCTCTCCACGTTGTAGATAGAAGAGGAAGTCAAGGTTCACCCTGACATGGTTATAATGAAAAATAAACTCAAACTTTACAACCAATTATGTTATAGCTCCAAGATTAAACTCCTCCCTAGAATATTAAAGTTGAAATGGAAGTTTGAGTTGTCAAGGAAATCAAAGTTGATGGTACTATATAAATTGAAAGTTCATATTACAAAAGAACCAAAATTGTCATAAGTAAAAGGTCAAAACCATATTTGGGTGGTGAAGTAGAAAAAACCACTCATCCATCATGATTAAAACATGTGTCAAGTTGGTGATGTTAAACAAACACTTTTTGGGAGGCAACCTGTATCTAAATTGTTCTTATTTAATTTTAGTGTGTTACAATTAAGTGTTATTTTTTATGCTTGTTTATAACATGATAATATACTTTTTTTTTTAATTGTGTTTGTCATAGTTATTTTGTTCTCGATGTTTGTGCATAAGTTGTATAGTGCAAGGATTGCAAGGTTGAGAGAGTGAAGTAATTTTTCGATTCTATAGACTTTGAATGTATATGAAATAGTAAAAATAAAGGTTAATTGGGCTAAAAAAAGCATATAATCAAACTTAAGCACCTCAGTCATTTTAAAAAAACTGTCTCTAGAAGACTCAAACAATGTGTGAACAACCCAATGCCCAACCTAATTCTCAAATTTTGGCCATTGGAAGCTTCACGCTCAACCTATGTAACACCATGTCAAACACAATTTCACTTTGTATTCTCTAGGAGTACAATGCCCAACCCTAACTATCTTGAGCTCAATAACAACACCAATGATGATCGCTTCAAGTTATAGAATATTTTGTGCTCAACGCGATCTCTTAAGGGTTTAATGTCACGTCAATTCGATTCAAAAGTTGAATTGGAGAGTTCGTAGTACGATATCCAATGGTATACGTGGCGTCAAACATTGATGCCCACATGGGTTGAACATGACATTTTTCTTTTTGGGCTCGTTAGGTAATTTTTTACACGGCGTCCAACACCATTTTTAAACAGGAAATGAAAGGAAAGCAAACATCTCTTCTCTCCCTTCTAAACCCTAACTTATCTTCTCCCTAAAATAGTCAATTTCTCAAATTATCAAATCCATAAACTTGGCTCCGTGAGACAATCACTCTTTCATTCGCTTAAGAACCTTTTTCACTCTCCACACCTCCATTTCGCTCGAGTAAACTTTCTTTATTTTTTATTCTCCTTTATTTGTGTTTGTGATGTTTTTTTGGTTGTGTTTCATGCAATGATGTTATGCCCTTTTTTGGCCTGACTGTCTTATTATTTAGTTGTTTTATTTTCTTATGCCTTTTGTTTTCTTTTTGGATTTAATTATGACCTCAAAATGTGATTTCTCATGCACAAATATAACATGTGGTGTCTAACAATTTTGTTTTATATTTATTAGCGCCTAAGGAGATGAGTGTAGTTGATGCATTAGAATTTTATTAATAGTGTTTCTCTTAATTTTCTATAATATCTTTATCTATATTTCTCTTTGTCGTTATTGCATACTTTCTCTCTTTCTTTTAATTGATTAAATTTGTTCTTACATACATTTTTTTTTCTTCATCACACACACATATATATATATATATAGGTAATTTTATTTTATTTTTATTTAATTTAAATGTTTTATAATTATTGAAATGGGGATTTTTAATCTCTAGTTTATCTTCATCTTATTGTTTTTTTTAAATAATAATATTTTTTTTTAGTTGATGCTATAATATTTTAGAAAAATAAAAAAATATAAACTATCCATAAATAATTTATTTTAATTGAAAAATATTGTATTGTGAATTTTGAGGTGTTACGTTTCCTCCTAACTTACAAAAATTTCGTAAATTTTATTATTGAATTTTTTATTGAATAAAACATATAAAGATATTTTTCTTTAATTTTTTCTGTTAAGGTAACATCTCCAATGACTTTCCAAATGACTTTCACAAGTGGAAATTTTCTATCTTTTAAATGTTTAATCTTCATGTTCAAAATATGTACAAACATTGCTTTAAGTGTAAGATTATCATTTAATTGTGTTGTATAAGATATTATTATATAAGAAGAGTCAAAAATGTATTTTTTTAATTAAGACACATAAAACACGTTGTGAATACTAGAAAGAAAAGGAGGTAAAGAAACTTGATAAACTGTTGGATCATTTTTTACGATAATTTGATAAGGACTAATGAATTAGATAGTGAATTTCTTCCATCTACCAATATCACTTATTGGTGTGGCTTTCAAGAGCACATGATCACCTTTTTGGAATTCAAGGGGTTGTTTTTTCTTATCAGCATAACTTTTCTATCTAATTTGAGTTTCTTTCAAATTTGTCCTAATCATCTTGATTTTCTACGTAGTTTGTTGAACCATGTCAAGACCTAATATTAAATCTTCTCTAACCTCAAATGCTATAATGAAAATTGTTGTTGTAAGTGAATTCAATCAACAATGGATGTCAATTCCAACTACAAGAGTCCTTTTACACAAGATTTCAACAAATCTTCCAAGGATTAGATGATCCTTTATGAGTATCCATTTGTTTCGGGATGACAAATTGAGCCAATATGAAGCTTAGTCCATAGGCCTCGATGTAAACTCTCCATAATTTAGAAATAAACTTATGGTCATTGTCAGATACTATACTGGATGGAACTCCGTGCAACCTTACAATATCTTTTATGTACAATTAAGTAAATTTCTCCAATGAATATCTAATGTTGATAGGTAAGAAGTGAGTTGATTTTATTAGGCTATCTAAGATAACCTACATGGAATCAAATTTTTTAATTGTTCGTGGTAAGCCAATTACAAAATCCATCATTGTGGTATCCCATTTCCACTCAAGTATATTTAAGGATTTTAACATTCTTGCTAGCTTTTAAGGTTTTATTTTAATTTTTTGGCAAATTAAATTGTTGTTATATATTGTGTTACTTCCTTTTTTCATTTTGGGCCACCAAAACATTTTCTTGAAATTTTGAAACATTTTTGTTACACCTAGATATTGTTACTCTCTATATCATGAAATACACACATTAAATATCAAAAACCTCTTTCCCATTTTTACCTAATTTTCTCCATTATTTTGTCCTATCAACCTCTTTTTTTTCTTTTGAATAAATTCAATCACTTACTTAGGCCACATGTATTTGTTTGTGTAGGTCACTATTACACGAGTTTAACCATGTTCTCTTTACCTCAACTTTCTCTTAATTTTTTTTAGTCTCTTTACCTCAATTTTGTTTTTCACTCACTCTTGTATACTTTATCTCCTTAGCTCACTCTGACAAATTTTTCCTTTTTATACACTCCTTCCCTTTATTACATATATTACACATTTTTCTTTTTCATTTATTTTAAATGTTTTGTAACGATAGAAAAAAAAGATTTTTAATCACTAGCTTATTTATTCTTGTACAAGTATACAAGCTCATTTTATCACTTATTTTTTTTAGTTGGTGTTATAATATTTCAAAAAAATAATAAAAAAAAGTATATAATTTAATGCATTATATTTAAAAAACATTGTATTATACATTTTGAGATGTTACATTAGACGCATACGACAAAGTTGAGGTTGAAACAATTGATGATGCAGTTGAAGAAGCAGATGACCACACCATGACATTTAGGACATGTTTGTTTTGAAAGAATGCTACTTATTTGAATCCATAGTTTTGCATAAAAGAGAAGGAGATGATATACTAGTGAACATTAAATATTATCTCCCCTTCTTAAAATTAAGAGAGGCTCATGGAAAGTCAACTTACCATTGTGGTTTTTTTCAATTTTGCCTTTTTTTTTTTATGTGGACACAGTGTTTATTTTCATAGGACCATGCATGATTTCATATTCTCTTTGATGCATTTTCACACTTTTTTTACATTTTTTATTAATAAAAATTATACTTCATTACAAATATTAGTTATTACATAAATTTAACTAACACAAATATTTTAATAAAATGAAATAATAATAATAATTAATAAAAGTAATGATAAAATAATTTTTTAATAAAAAATATGTAGTTATTTATAATAAACAAATCATATAATAATTATTATTATAAATATAATAATATTATTTACATTTAATACAAAATTATTTTCTAATTATAATTTAATTTATATATATATATATATATATATATCCATAAATTTACATGTAATTTTTTTTAAGTAACTCATATTTTTTTTTTTGAAATTAATTATTCAACTATATCATAAATAATTTATATAATTTCAATTCACTCAAATTTAAACAAAAAAAACCTAATATTTTATTATTTTAATATTTTATTATTTTATTATTTTTTTTTAAAGACAACTATAAATTTGTAATCTTACATTTGACACCTTTAAAAAAATCAAAATACCATCACAGTCCCAATCCAAACTTTATTTACATTTTTCTTTCAAATTTTCCCACATTCACTCTCTCAAATCCTCACACTTCCACTCGTCAATCCAAATACAACCTTAAAATTTGATGGAAATTCACACTATTGAATGCCTTTTTTATTTTGAGAAGATAATCACATTTTGCATTTCTATTTTTTAGTTTAAAATTGTGTGAGTTGGTTAGCTTGATAAATATGATGATATCATTGATTTAATGATTTATGCTTTGTTTGGATTGGGGAGTGGAGAGTTGAGCGTGTGGAGGAGTGAAAATGTGAAGTTTTGAGAATAAAGTGTAAAGAAAGTTGATGGTGTTTACATTGGAGTATGTTAAAGTGAAAATATGAAAAAAATTTATTTAAATATGTGAGTGATGTGATAGTCATAAGAATATTCTGATTTATTTTGAATTATGTAAATTATAAGATTACAAATTTACCTTTGTATATAAAAAAATAAAATAAATGATAATTAATTTTGTACACATTTTAGTTAATTAAAATAATTTAAAATTTCAATCATAAATAAAAGAATAAAATAATGTAGAATTAAAATAAATAAATAAATAAATAACTAAATTTAAAATTTAAATACAATTATATTATTTTTCATTTTATTAATTTAAATTAATTTTGTTACTTAAATTAATGTATTTAGATAATTTTAATATTATTTATGATTCTTTAAATTATATATATTAATTTTGTAGTATAATTAATTTCTCTTATAAATAAATATATATATATATATATAATATTTTGATTTTATTATAATTGTATTTATATTTTTTATAATTTTAGTTATATTTTTTTATGTTTTATTATATCTGCTGTGAATAATTTTAAAAAATATATAAATGTGGAATGTGATTAATTTATAGTAATTCTTTGAGAAGCTTTCAGCCCCCTCTCACTTACTTCTTTGTTGTCCCACCATCTTCCATTTGCAGATTCAAAGAGGCCATGAGTTCTGCAAGTAATTGATGATAATCTTTTCTGCTGGTTTGTGATTGAAATTTTATCATGAGTCTATTTAGTAAAGTCAATAAACTAGCTACTAACTTATAATCTAGTTTGACATCCCTAAAATAATTTATTTTAACATGTTTTAACTTATACATTAAAAGCTATTTAACTACCTTTTAACTTATTTTATTCTTTTATACTAGTATCCGTTATATTTTAATACATTTCTTTATTATTCTTAATTTCCTTTTACCTATTATTTGCATTATAAATTGAAGTGATTGATATTTGCTTATATGGTACTAGTTGAAAATTACACATAACGAAAATTCTAAAAGAAAAAGTCTGTAATAGTAGTTTAAATTAAGCACTAAAAGTTTAAAATTTATAGAAAAATCAAATTATAATTACATAATAATTTATATTTTTCTATAAAATAAAAGTTTTATTTATATAATAGGAGTTGTGCAATTACGTCATTTATATCAATTGGTTAATCACTTAGTTTACTAAATATTTTTAATTCAATATTAACTACTAACTTGTTTTTTTGTCATTAGCTTTTGAGCTACTAACTAGCTCAATTGGTAATTAACTTATTAGTTTTTGTTTTGTTTGAGTTAGTTTTATCAAATTATACATTTTAGCAACATGCCAACATTCTTTTTCATCCTCTTTGAAATCATGGCATTAGAAAGATCATTTCGTCTCACTTATTAAGATTTTCCTTTTATAAAAGAGTTTTGTATCTTTGCTCTTTCTCGGACAAAAATCCTTAATAACATTTTAACACAACAACAAAACCTAATTAATAATATTTTTGTCCTTTTTCAACATAAATGATTATATACTTGTTAAGAGTTGAAGTAAGTTACTATCCTTAATCACTTGATGTACTAATTAAAAAAAATTTGCGATGAAACTATCATTTTAAATTAAATAATAACTTAGATGTGATAATGGAATATAATGATATTATTTTAGTAGATTTAATGTTTGATCATTGAAATCCTTTATAAAAATGGATAAGAAGTTAAACAATTTAACCATAATTTCTCTTAATCCTTAACTAAATTATTTGTTCTTATTCGTCTAATATGATTTAGAATGTTTAGAAATTAAGACTAAAAAATAATTTATATACATATTCCACCTTTCAAAAAATTAATTTATATACATATTTCACCTTAAAAAAAACACGTATTTTAAAAATATAATTGATGAAATTATTGAGTTCCCAAATACACAATATCTTATATACAATAATTAATTATGATAGTATTATTTTAATATTTTTGATGTTGATATATCCAACATAATTGAAGTTGATTTATTTTAATTTATTGGAAAAAAGGGATTGCAACTTTATAAATATATATATATATATATATATATAAATGTTTTAAACTCAATTCAAACATATATTACAATTTTTTTTATGGAATTTTATTGATTGTTAGCTATATTGAAGGGGTTTGATTTCTCATAGTATGATTATATAATGTTTATTGAAGAATAATTTTTTACGTTAAAAAATATCGAATTTGCAAGAACTTCAATTTTTACTGAAGAAACTGATGAAAATTAAAGTGTATGTTTTTTTTTTTTAATAAAAATGGAAAATATTAAATTAAAATAATTAAGATTGTAAACACACACAAAAATTGTCGTAGACTTTAAATTTTAAACTATCCAAAAATTTAAATATAAAAATGAAAAAGAGTTAAAAATAGGGATAATCTCCCTTAGAAAACCTCTTCCGAAAGAAGAAGGAAGCAAAAGACAACAGGTACCTTCAAATATTTCTACGAACTAGCACATTCCTGCCACGTCATCGATCCGAGTGACTTTCCGAATAATATATCTTCAGCCGTCAGATAACAGTCTTTTACGTTATTCCTAGCCGTCCATTTCCTCGAAAAGATGAACAAAGGATAGTTGTAAAAGAGGCATGAAATTTTTTCCTTTATCTTTTTAATTAAATTTCTTTCCAATTTTTAATTTATTTATCTTCCTTTAAATTCAATCCTCAGATCTTTGCTGGAGTCATCCGTATCATACTCTTCACTTTCCTTAAAGTTTGCAGATTTTTGGTGGGGTTGGTTAAGGGTACTGTGCAAGCTTTTCAACATCTTCACAACCTGAAACATCAATGGCCACTGAGGAGGTTAGCAAACCTCAGTCACTTCCTCCATACCCCGAGGTAATTTACTTCCAAAATTCAGATTCCAATTTTGAGTTTTTTTCGAACAAATTTACTAGCAAAGCTGCTAGATTTCTCACTGATCTATACATTTTTTGGGAAAGAAATTAAGATTTTTGAGGAACATAAGGAATCAGTAAAAGGGTTTTGAGATAGAGAGTTGGATTTTGATGAGAGTTGTGTTTTATTGACTTTGGGTGGTGTTGATGCAGCTGATACTGAAAGCACTAGAAGCTCTGAACGAACCAGGTGGATCCAGCAAATCAGCAATATCAAAGTACATAGAATCGACCTATGGTGAGTTGCCGGACTCAACTGTTTTGGATAATCATCTGAACAAGATGAAAGACAGTGGAGAGCTTGTGTTCAGCAAGAACAACTTCATGAAGCCTGACCCAAGTGCTCCACCAAAGAGGGGCCGTGGAAGGCCACCAAAGCCAAAGGCCCCTGTCTCACCAGGCACCGTGGTCTCCCCTCCAAGGCCAAGGGGTCGTCCCCCAAAGGACCCTAATGCCCCTCCAAAGTCCCCAAAGCCTAAAGCCACCCCTGGAAGTGGCAGGCCAAGAGGCAGACCAAAGAAGATTCCTCGATCTCCGACAGCGGCGTATCCGGCCGCCGTATCGAGCGGAAGGCCGAGGGGTAGGCCTCCTAAGGTGAAGCCTCAGTTGACAGAAGTGAGTGTTGAGTCATAGAATTGTTTCTTTATTTGGGTGCCGAATGTAGTGTTCCTACTCTTTAAAGTGGTGGGTGTGATGTTAGACTCTGTGTTGATGTAATTTGGTTGTAAAATTATGTAGTAGTAGCTGACTTACTACGAGAATTTCTTGTTTGTTTTCCTCTATCTATCAAAAGAGAACAGTAACTTGGGCTAACTGTTGTCTTGTGTTGTCATGTTCTAACTTGTAATCCCACGATGCGGAAGGAAGGCAGAAAAAAAAGGTTATTAATTTGGACATTAATGTCGTTAGTTATCCTAAACTGAGTCCCCATCCGTTAGGACACTCCCTGACGTGATATGACATGGCAATTTTTATTTTTTTTTAATGAATTGTGGGGCTCACAATTAACTTCAAATTTTGGAGGTTGCGTTTCAATTTTCGTAATTTTTATTTTTTTTCTACTCGTGATTATCATTGTTCTTGCCATTTTTGGTCATGTTCTCGTGACTTTCATTAGCGTCGGGTGTCTTGTTCTTGGTGATGGTGTCACTTGATGGTGGAGGTTTGTTTTCTTCTGTTTTATGGTTTCTCGGGCATTGTTGTGGCAATATGGTAGTGACATTAAGTGTGTGGGGGGGGGGGGTGTTTAAGTATTTTTTGATAGATTGGGTGGGGTTTGGGGGGGTGTTTAAGTATTTTTTGATAGATTGGGTGGGGTTTATCTTCGAAGAAAGGTAAGATTTTTGGGTTAGGGTTTTGGTGGTTTGTGTTTGATTTTTTTTTTTTAAGAATGATAATAGGTAATGAAATGAAAATTCACATTTTATGGTCATATATACTTATTCACTCTTATTTTTTGTTGATTTTTAAAAGAAAAAGGACAGAGATACTGATTTGATGAAGATTTGGAATGACGCCAAAAGGAGAGAAGAAGTGGAAGATAAAACAATGTCCACGTAGAAGAGGAAGTGCAAAGAAACCTCTTCTGGTATTCACATTCTCATGATTTATTTCTACCATGCTATCTCTTGTATTTAGGATTAGGCTTGTATGATTATGGTTTTTCTTGCTTACCCTCTTCAGGTTTTGTGATTTTCAATTGATTTTTTTTGAATCTTTGTGCAATATGTGCATGCTACATTTTGGTTGTGATGATAATATTTGCAGAGGAATAAATTCTTTTGGGACTTTGTATTAGAAGTAATGAAATATATAAAGTCACAAGGGAAATGTGAAGTTTCATAGGATTGATTATATGCATCCTTAAAAATTGAAATTCCCTACATAATTGAACAACAGAACAAGTATTGGATATTTAGAATAGAATGTTTCATTTACTTCGTTGTGTTTATTTATTTTTGTTTCTTTTCTTGATTCTTTCAGTTGTGGAAATTAAGGATGGGGCTGTCTCAGTAGCTTCTGCGTTGTTGGTCACTATGAAGGTAATTCTTTTGCAGTTTAGATTTCTGGTTGGCGATTTGACTCTTTTAGTTATCCATGAATGACTTTCATTAATGCATTTACTTTTAATGCCTCACATTTTCTGATATTTTTCGTGGTCAGTTTTATATTTATTTCAAATTTCAGAGTCCTATGCATGTATTATGATTTCATCAAAAGAAAGAAACTTGGAGTCATTATTCATATGGGCAAACATTAGACTTGAAAACAAATTATATATTATATATCTAATCTTTCAAAGCCTGTTTATGCAAATCAATATGTGATTTTTTTAAGAAAATGAAAAGCATTAGTTAGAGTTTTTGTTTTGCTTGCTTGATATTTTGTACTAGTCTCTTAGTGCTTTTCTTTTGTTGTGGTCGTTGCTTAGTAACGAAAGCTGTTGAAGAAGCATATAATGGGGTAGATTGTAAAGACGGAGGCCCGTAGTTATAGTTAGGTTAACTATCCCTCTCCTTGTGACTTTTATTTAAAAAAAAAAAAAACCAAAGAGGAGCTTGGGAGCGTTTTGAGTGGAGATGGTAGTGGTGTAGTAATTTGTTGTGGTGGTGGAGGCCACAATATTGCTACTAGGTGCAGTGGAGTTGCCTTTTCATGTGATGGTTGTAGCTGCAAATGGTTCAAAGCTGTTACTTGATGTTAGGATTCAGAGAGTGACCTGCGGATGCAAATATTCGAAAGTATGTAGTGTATATTTGGAATTTTCGCAATTGATGTTTGAAAAGTATTCTTGTGTTCAAATAAGATTGTGTGTTCAAATAAGATTGTGGATACTCATATTTAGAAAGCACATCTCAGTTATGAATTTGTATATTCAGAATTGTCTTATTTATAGTGTAAACATAGATATTCAGAAGATTAAGGATAAAATAGACATGTACAGATAATAATTGATCTGAAACCAGAAGAATTAGCCTATACTAGTTGCCACAACAACATGATTGTGAGAAGCACATACCTATATGCATATGTTACAAGGCTATGCACGCTTTAGGGTACTAATGTCCGTTTAAATTTTAGTAAGTAGACTATGTCTTACGTGAAAATGTTGTTACATTGTGAAGAATTTAAATGTATATTTGAAAATGCAATTAGATTTAATACCTCACTTTTAGAACAACATATTTATGATTAGACAATTTGTTGGTTGACGTGGCTCTATTTAGGTTTTGGATAGGGTGGTTAAGGCTTTAACTTCCAAACAACTGAAATGTGATCGAGTTATTCTCAAAACAATTGAAATGTGATTTAGTTACTATGCGCGCCTTGTTTTTTTTTTTTTTTATACTTTATATGTAAGAAACATTATGGAATGAATAATAAACAAAAACTAACAAATGCAATGTTTTAATTTCACAAGCATTTAAGAACCTTAACAAAATAGAACTTTTAGACTACCATAATGGTGTTGGAAGAAGAGCGATGGAAGAAAGGACTTTCTACGGTGAAAAAAAAAAAATTATAAAATTCAATCCATAATTATTTAAATTCATATTAGTTTTAATCAATTTTAATGGATTTATCTCAAATCCAATCCATTAAATTGGATGCATATTAGAAATAGATTGAATACATTTTTTGATTATTCAAATTGTATTTTGGGTTTGATTTTGACTTCGCCGGATCCAGGTTGAGCCAAGATAATGTCAAGCTGAGCGGACCTGGACCGATGTCGAACTGAGCAGTCTCGGATCCATGTCGAGCCGAGCGGGCCTGGGTCGATGTCGAGCCAAGCAATCCCGAGTCGATGTCAACTGAATCGGCCCAGGCAGATGTCGATCCGAGCAAGTCTGGGTTGATGTTGAGTTGTCTAGGCTCGTGTCAATGTCGAGTTGAGCGGGCCAATGTCGATATTGAGTCGAGCAGGCCCGAGCCTATATCGATTCGAGCGGGCGATATCGAGTCGAGCAGGCCTGAGCCAATGTCGAGCCAAGGGGTCCTGAGTCAATGTCGAGCAGGCCTGGGCCAATGTCGAGCCAAGCGAGTACGGGCCGATGTCGAGCTGAGTGGGCCCAAGCCGATGTCGAGTTGAGTGGGCCCGGGCTGATGTCAAGCTGAACAGGTCGAGCCTATGTCAAGCCGAGCCGGCTTGGGCCTACGTCAAGCTGAGCCGGCCTAGGTCGATGTCGAGTCGTCCGAGTCCTGATCGATGTCGAGCCAAGCGAACCTGAATCAATGTCGAGTCAAGCGAACCCAAGCCAATATCGAGCCGAATTGGTCCGCATTCAGGTTGAGTGGCTTAGGTCTAATTCGAGCCAAGTTAGTTTGTTTCCATATCAAAGGGATATAATGTAATTGACAAAGTAGATTTAATCTAATTAACAAAATGAGTTTTAATCTAGATTTAATTCACTTAAAATGAATTTTAAAAAAATTCATATAAATTTGATCTAATTAAAATATATATGAATTTTAAATTCAATTCATTTATTTAGATTGGATTTTGAAAATTCATGACCACCTCTACTTTCGTAGAGTCATTAGTTGTAATTAGGATTTTTATTATTTTTATTTATTTATTTATGTCTTTATGTATTTTTGTAATAATATTATGTTAAGTTTAATGAAAATGGTAATACATTGCGATCCTTAGCAAAATACCAATGTTCTAGCTCTTTCTCTCTCTTGATTTTCAAAAACGTTTTAAAAAAATTTCAAAATATAATTTATTAAATGGAAAGACGAAAATACCCTTCATTACACCTTCTATCCATTCCACGTTAAGTTGTCAAAAGTGAGAATTATTAATAATGGGGTGTCAAATAAAAGTTTTCGTTTTAAATTACATTTAAAATAAGGAAATGGGACAACTTACCATGTCCCTAGAGATACGAAAAGGAGTAACTTATTGTTTAATGGAGGAAGTGGATCATTATTAATATATTGCTCTTCACATTATTATTATTATGTTGGTCATTAAAACTTTGCAAAAATGAGATGACGTATTCTTATTTCTTTCTCTTATTAACCACATTAGAAACATCACAAACACACGTAATTGTGCAAGTGCATATTACATCTATCAACTAATCGTAAAGTATTTGGAACTCAGTGAAATAATTCGTCACTATAAGGTCTTCTTAGTTCGTGACAAATATTCTGTGTTTCAGACATGAAATTCTCATCAAGTGACCTTGTCAAAATCGTGGTTTCAAATCTTTCTAAATATCTGTAGCACTGTGCATCCACAAAATATTTTGTCCTTTCTTTGATTTATTCACCGAAAAATTTAATTTTATCTTCAATGTGAGTGCTGTTTTCATAGAATGACTCCAAATGTTGTAATTTCTACCATCAAGCAGTGCCAAAACAAAAACGAGTGAAATCGAATGAAGATGATATAAACTACTTTCATTGTCACGAAAAAAAATGAAGAGAAAACATTTGATGAAAATTGGTTAAGAAATAAAGAATAAAAAACAACATGGACACAACATAGCTCTAAAAAATAGCTTTATACCCTATCTAAATTAGGAATAGAAACATGATAAACAAGAATTTGAGATGACAGAAATAGTTTTCACAACAAAATATTTAAAACTAAGTTTAAAATTTCGCCAAATGAAATATATATATATATATATATATATATTGTTGAAAAGAATAAATTGATTTGTTATTGTTGAAATATTACTACACGAATACAAAAGAGTTTTGGATACTCTGAACCAAATATGAGTTATGACAATCTCTCTCTTCTTCACTTTTTCTTAAACAGTAATAACAAAGGCAAAATAATATCTTTCTATTATACTTCTACAACTTTATTCAATTTTTAAAAAAATTAGGGTTTATAAGTTGAGTCTGCAGTGGAACTTTCTCAAATAAGATTTAAAACCTTTTACAGTGTGTTACGGAATTTCAATTTTTGTGGTTTTAGTTAAATCAAACTAATAATTTAATACAATTCGAAAATGCTTTTTGTCATAAAAGTAAGTATTTATGTGATGTGTAATTCAATGTTTAAATCTAGACATATTTGGGACCAAAATACTTAGATGGTTGAAAAGCACACGTTTTGACCAAAAAAGAACAATTTGAGGAAGATTGTAAGAACAAATAAATTGATAAAGAAAATAAACATTTAACAAAAAATAAGGATGGGAAGAAAATAAATTGATAAAAATATAATTTTGCTATAAACAAAATGGATAGATAATTATTTTGGCGGAAAGATTGTAGGAAAATTGATAGTGTAGAAATGTAAGAAAAAATAATGTGTAAATAAAAATTTATTTGCCTTTGTTAAATAGTAGGATAGTGAAAGAATGAGAAACACTTTGTTGGGGAGAGTAAGGTGTATTTTGTTTCACTCTAAATTGAATAGAGAGTTATTAAGCTAAATTCTCAGCTATAATATGTTTCTTAGTGAATCTTGTTCGTTTACAACTAATAGTTTAAGATTTTGTTTGAAGTAAGAACTATTTTACTGTGAGGGTGTTTGGATGTTTAGTCCTTTATCACCTAGACAATGGTAAAAAAAACATCAAGCACTAAAATTCTGCTTCCTACACAAACATCTATTTAGAGAAAAAAAAGCTTTGACTAAACCAATTACTTAATTTAACATTTAAGCAAAACGTTCACACAATGACTTAAACAAATAGAAATTGCTACTTGGAGCAGAAGAAATTGGCCTTAAAGTGAATGGCGTGCGATTTACACAAAAAAACCAAACTAATAAGGGTTTCCAAAACTTTTGAGTCAATCTACAAACAACAATTATAGATATATTTATAAATTCATAAACAATTGTACGAGGTAAAATAAAGTTGTCAAATGAAGTTCTCTTCCGACAGCCAAGTGCATAAAAACATAGTACAATCACGCAACGTTGGTGTGCTTCGGAAACGAAAACTATAGGGGCGGTATTAGCGACATCCAACGGTGAACAGCTGTCCAGAAGAAAAATTAGAAGCCCGAACCAGCAGCCTTTGCTCCATTCCGCCTCCTTCTTGGCTTTGTTCCAATAGAGTATAAAGCAAAGCAGTGGGTTCGTAGACATTACTAGATTTAAATTCTGATGCATGATACATTGCTACTCCAATGCATTTCTCCTTTCTCCTTTTCCTACTTTTTCTTTCAGCTTTATAAATAACAAATCTTTCTCATTCTACATTTTTCACAAGAGAGAACGCTTCTCATTCACAAGAAGAATCCCTTCCATGAAGTCGTCACCGCCGCCATCACCCTCAGAGATGTCTGCGCCTCTGTGCTCTGAGAACTTAGTTCAGCTGGATAACAACCACCACCGCTCCTGGGCGATTCTGGTGATAGTAGCGGCGTTGGTGTTATCCTGTATCGTGATATTGGTGGCCATCCTTAATGTGCTGCTTAAGTCGTATGCACGCCAGCCACCGGCAGCAGCAGCGGCACCAGCAGCAGCGGCGGCAGTGGAATTGGTTGATGAGGGTCCTTCCCGGTCGACTTCTACTTCTCCTTCAGACGTGGCTGTATCTGTCGAAGGACGATGAGGAGCCACACTATGTGGACAACCGGTAATACCCTCCAAATCCTGACGTGGCAGGGATTGGTGATGTGGCAAAGGTAATAACTTATTTATCGAATTTCTGGATAAAAATCATACAATCTTTATGATCATGAAAGTTTCTGCAATATTTTTATATATAATTGTATAAAGTTTATAGAAGTAAAAGATTATTCACATTATATACCTACATATATGCACACCATACCTTTTTGCAATTTCTTTTGATGTTTTTTAAGTATATACTTTTATTCCTTAATCTACAAAATATAACTAATGCTGCAAATCCCAATTCAGATGTGAAAACCTGAGCAAAATTCAACCTACATCTATGAATTTGTCCAACTGAACACGTGGGTCCTACAAGATCTTTATGATCATGAAATTTTCTGCAATATTTTTATATATAATTGTATAAAGTTTATAAGTAAGAAATTATTCACATTATATGCATATATATACGCCATACCTTTTTTAAATTTCTTTTGATGTTTTTTAAGTATATACTTTTATTCTTTAATCAACAAAATATAACTTTTGATTTAATAAAATAAGTATTCATCAGCTTCTCTATTATCTAAAATAACTAAATACTTTTCTATTAAAAATAAGTATTACATGTTTTATTTTAATATCATTTATATATATATGTGTGGATTTTTTTAATTTTTTTTATCGATAAATTGTTTGAATTATAAAAAATAGAGATTTTTTTATGAAAGAAACGAGTAAGAAAAGTTATATAAAAATTTATAATAGATTTGATTGATGTGATAAAATAAATTTGGTTGTATATTAATATATTTTTAGAATAATTTATAAAATAAAATTTTCAAAAATAATTCAGTGTAAAAGATTCTTTTTTTAAAATGTAAATTAAAGTTAAAATTGAAATACAAAATTACCTTAAAATTTTAATAAATAAAAAATCATATTTCATAATAAAAATATATTAAAACAAATTATCAAAATTTAAATAAATAAATTTTATTTATTATTTTAATTATTCAATTACTAACCACACCTTACTCAAATTACTAAGCACATCCTACTCTAGCTATTCTTCTATTTGACACCCCTAAAGTGAGTGCAATTTATTTTGGATAAACTTGTCTTATGAAAAGACTAGAAGAAATAACAACTGATATTCTATATTCTGATCCATGTTTGGTTTTTTTTCTACTGAGACTTTTTTGAGGTTTGGTGGGGTCTGACCTTGTATGTTGAGATGATTGGTCTAGTTGTGAATTGTTTGTTGTGTCTTTGATCATCTGCTTGTCGAGTTGGGTTGTATGACATAAAGAATTTTTTGTATTGCATAACTATTTATTTAGAATTGAATTTTGATTTTTTAATTATATTTCGAATTTTGATTTCTAGAACACAATAATCTGTTTTAGATCTATTTTTCTAGAATGTATTGTTTCTAATTTTAGATTTTCATTTTCAAAATGAAAGAAATTTTTGAAATTTAAAAGTGTGTAGGATGCATGTTAAAAAAAAGTTGAATGTAAGAAGATAAAGCCCCAAATAAATACATTGTGCTTAATTATCCAGGTTTCCTGGATTTTTCGTACAATCTATGATGCTATAATACGAGCACAAATGAAAAAAAGAGAGTACATTATTATTAATAATAGTAATAATATTATTATTATTACTTTTTATATATTTCTCTCAAATTAGCCTTTTTAAGAAAAAAGTTATACGATGCTAATATATTACTTAATTAGGTCTATATCTCAAATTTTAATTTGATTTTGAAGATTTTTCTCATAAGGTTTTTCTAATATTTTATTTCCAAAACTAAACCTTACTAGCTATATTTCATGTAAATAATTTTTTATTTAATGATGTTACAATATCGAATGCAACAAATAAAAAACAAATACATTTAATTTATTTATAAATGAATTTAGATTATGGAGAAAATAGTGGAGTAAATTCAGCTTCAATATAAAGCCTAAATTCCTTTCAAATATTTGTTTTTGTTTTGATTTAAAGAATAAACTTGGATAGGTAAATTTTACCTACAAATTTTTATCCATAGGTAAAACTAAATTATCTAAGAATATTGATATTATTATTTTTATTCATATTCTAAATTTTAATGTTATTATTATCATTATTAATCTTATTATTGTAACTATTTTCATTTATTATTATTATTATTAATATTAATGTTATTATTATCATTATTAATGTTATTATTGTAACTAATTTTATTATTTATTATTAATATGATTATTAATACTATTAATAACATTATTATAATTGTTATCAATACTATTCTTAATAATATTAATATTATTATTCACATTACACTACAAACTAAAAAAAAAAATAGAAATTAAATTTGAAGATTAAAAAATTTATGTGGTTTTTATTATTAATAAAACTTACTTTTTTTTATAATTGGTATTTCATTAGCCACCCAAATTTTAGGTACCATCTAATTTAGATTATAAAGTTGGTGACTAAAACCTTAACAGCTAACTTGATATCAATTTAAAAAATTATTTATTAATAATAGAAACTATTTTAGATACTAATAATTTTATAGTTTTTAAAATAATATTTAATTTAGTCAATATAGTAATTAATTTATTTTTAAATTAGTTTTTATTTAGTAATTTTCTTATAATGTTAAAAATATTAATAATAATAATAATAATATTAATAACAGTAAGAATAATATTAATATTAATATTTTTACTATTATTATTAATAATAATAACAGTAATACCAATATTAATATTATTACTATTATTATTAAAATGATTAATATTATTAATAAATTAATAATAATATTATTAATATTATTAAAAGTGTTGTTAATATTACTATTAATAATTTTAATATTATTAATAGTATTAATTTTATTACTATTGTTAACACCCTCTACCATAACAGTGAATGTATAACACTTATTTGTAATTAATAATAATAATAAGAACAATATTAATATTATTACTATTATTATTAAAATTATAATAATAATATTATTAATATTATGGATAATTTTATTAATATTATTAATGATTATTAAAATTATTGTTAATAGTGTTATTAATGTTATTAATAGTGTTAGCAATATTATAAAACTGTTGTTAATATTACTATTAATAATTATAATTTTAATAATTGTGTATCCATATTTTCCTTTTTTACTCAATTTTCATAATGATAGAAATTTAAGATACATACAGAAATAATTTTGGATGAGTTGAAATTGAAAAACAAAAAATGGAGTGTAGAGTGATTGAAAATGGAGGTTATTTTATTTGATATGTGATATTTGGTGTGAAAATGTCTAAGAGTATGGTCTTTCTTTCTTCTTATTGTTGTCTTAAAGTAAGGAATTAAGTAAAAGTGAGGGAGTTATATAAAAATTATACATTAATATTAATTTATTTATTTTTTTAATTTTTTAAGTAATTCATATGAAATGACAAAATACTCAATTGTATTAATAAAATGAGATATATTAAATAAGGATAGAATTGGAAAAAAATTGTGTAAAAAAAAAGTTATAATGGAAAATGAAGAATTCTCTGGTATATATTATTAGCACCCTCTGCAATAACAATGAATATATAACACTTATTGATATTAAGTAATATTATTTAAAACATAATAACTAATTATAACTCCTATCTTTATAACAAAAATAAATGTATTTAGCAATAAATATAATAATTATAACTGTATTAATTATTAAATATAAATTAATTTTAAAGATAAAAAATAATTAATCATCCTATTACTAAATTATATATTATTTTATAGTCTAAATATATTATTGGTAGTTAAAATATTTTTTCTAATATTAATAAATAATTTATAAAATTTATTTTTAATTAACTATTAAAATTTAGCTATTAACTAATCAGATTCAAAAATTGATAATTAAAATTTTGATAGCTAAATAATAATTTAAAAATTAGTTATTGAAAATAAAAATTAATTTAGATATATCAATAATTATTTTGATCTTTCATATAATATATAATTTAATTAACATAATAATTATTTATTTTTTATTTCTAAAAACAATCTCTTTTGACTGCGAATTTATATAATCTATTTACCCTTCAATCATTTAATTCCTTGTTGACTGCAAAAAATAGCTATAAAAGAGGCAATTCCATAAGGTGATCAAATAAGCACTCATTTTATTTGATAGATAGAAGAGTCCCGCACCAGAAATGATCAAGATATTCTTCTTTGTCTTTTGCTTGTTAAAAAGCTATGATAGTCATGGAGTTCATGCTATTCAAAAAGATGATTTGGAGCTGGAAAGAGAATTAAAACTCATTAACAAGCCTCCTATCAAGAGTATTCAAGTACATATTCTTCTTCTTCTTCTATTTCATTGTATTTTTTTTTCTTCAATTTGATATTTCTTCTTCTATTTCATTGTGTTTTTTTTTCTTCAATTTGATATCACCAAGTGGTTTCATTAATTCTTTTATATATTTTGTATGTTAATTTCAACAGACAAAATTTGGATATATTGTTGATTGCATTAATATTTACGAACAACCAGCATTTGATCATCCTTTACTAAAGGACTACAAATTACAGGTACACTTTTTTGTTTTAAATCTTTAAATGTGATAATTTCTAGTCATTTTTTTACAATACTTGTTTTATTTATTTCTAGAGAAAACCTAGCTTTCAAAATTCATATGAAAAAATAAGTATGAAGAATTCATCGAATGTACTCATATTTGGGCTTGGAAAAGAGAAATGTCCAAAGGGAACTGTTCCCATTCGAAGAACAACAAAGAATGATCTTATTCAAGGAAGATCGTTATTATATAGTCAAAGCATGGTTCAAGGTTATCCTGGTTTTCATGTAAGTTTTTTATTGTATGATAGAGTTTAAAATTTTGAAATTTTATTTCTATAAAATGAATTCATCACAACTAATATTTTGATTTGAATCATTATTTAAATCTATTTAATTTTGTAGAATGCAGAATTATATCTTATACCAAATTTTGGTCCTTATTACAAAGTTAGTGGAAGAAATAGCATTTATAATCCGAGAGTCCTAAGGAATGATCAAACATCCATTTCTAATACATGGGTTCAAAATGGACACAAAGAAGGCACTAACAAAATTTCTTTCGGATGGCATGTAAGTTTTAATTTGATACACTTATTCTTAATAAAAGAATTGTGTACGCATTTACATATACTCATCATGTGGGTTTTAATTCATACTCATCATTTAATTTGTGTCAAAGGTGGCTCCACGATTACATGGTGGTGATACAGCAACTTATTTGTACGCAGCATGGACAGTAAGCAAACACTTATTTACTTGTTTTGTAATCTTTACTTATCTAGTTTTTCTAGTAAAAATCCTTACTAACATTATCAAATGAGATATTATACTATATGATAACTTTATTTACATAATTATATAATATTCATAAATGTTACAGTCAGATAATTTTAAGAAGACAGGATGCTACAATGTCCATTGTTCTGGTTTTGTCCAAATTCATCAAGGAACCTTCCTAGGTGGACGCATATCCAATTCATCTCTCTACGGCGGAACATCGATTGAGTTTCTAATTCAGATTACTCAGGTCATGTTGATGCCTATACTACTAGTATGAATTAAATATAACTTTCACTATGTAATATTAATAATGATATTATATAACTGATAGAAAACTATATATATATTTTCAGGACCCAAACTCTAAAAATTGGTGGTTAAATATTCAGGGGGAAGATATTGGATATTTTCCAGCAAAATTGTTCTCGAACATGGCTTCGGCTGATCAAGTGGGATGGGGTGGGAGAACAGTTACTCCTCCTAATACTCCAAGTCCTCAAATGGGATCGGGATACTTCCCAGATAAAAACTTTTCCCATGCTTGTTATTTTAGGTTTATCTCATTTCAAAATGATTCAAGAACAGATTATGGACCTCCTCTATACTTAATGAATACATTTGTCGACAAATCTAATTGTTTTAATGCTAAATATTATGGAGATCTAGGAGGAACAGTTGGATATTCTCTCCAATTTGGAGGACCCGGTGGCGATTGTGGCAATTGATGATAAGAAAATACAACAACTTTATAAGAGTTGAAAATGTCAATAAACATTTGTTTTCCATCCATGATTAAACATTGTGCTTTTAAACCTTAATTTATTTTCTTTTTCTTTTTTCTCTCTTTAGCTCTTAAATTTCGTCCATATTTTAGATTTTTCATAAAAAATAGTTAAAATACAATTAGTGTTTTTATTAGTTATGAAACTCTTAATTATGATTATATACTAAGTTAACTAAATACTTTTTTTCTGTTTAAGATAGTTTTATAGTTATATATAAGTCAAGTACTACTCGTGCACGATCACCATCAATTATATTAAATAAGAAACTAGTAATCTATTCCTTATATATAACCATGATGCTTTGCTATTCTGATTACTTCTGTGACTAGTTGTAGTAAAATTAAATTTTCTGATAAAATAGTCATAAATAAAGGTTTTACATCAAAAGAGTTGTATAATATTAAAAATGAAAATCTAATTCTAATTAAAGAACAACACAAATACTCCTATGAAACCAATGTAACTTTTGTCCGTTAGGAACTGTTCTCCTGTTTCGAATATATGTTTGGTTTCAACATAAAAAACGATTGCTTCTTTATGTAGGTTTAACCTCTTGCAAACGAGACCCAAACATGCTAATAATTGGTAATCAATTGTTGAGTGTAAAACTACTTTAATGTTTTATTTTCATTTAATAATATCAATTTGTTTTTACTCATGATGTTATGAATAAAAGGAAATTATGAGGATCTCACGTATGTCTTGATAAACATGATACATACCAAGATTGATGGTTTAATGGAGAAGATTTTAACCATGAACTGCAGTTGAAACGACTTGTGAGAGAAGAAAGAAGAGTGTTTAGAGAAACAAAATATTAACGTATAATTGTATTATACTTAAATAATCATACACTTAAGTACTAATTTGGTCTTGTTCTTCTTGTGCATAGCTCAGTGTTGCCGGAGCAGGCAGGTGAATACTCGTACCAAACCATCCAAATGGCATCTATTAACATTGGGCAATTGCTTCCTTCACCCCCTTCAATTTAAGAGTGCAGGAAGAAACTGCCGTCTTTAAAACTAGATAATGGAAAACAAATTACCAAAAAAACACTCTACTACCAATTTCTTAGACAAATAGTCTTGAATTTTGGGACACTTTCAAATGGTGAATACATTTTATTTGGGAAGCATTCATAAAGAAAAGCTTTCCACCCCTCCGCTCCCATATAAGGAAAACACTAGCATTCCATTTTCCAGACAAAATAAAGTTGCTGACTTCATTATATTAAAATTTGAAACGATAAAAAATGTAAAAGACCAACTAATTGGTTGACGGCACATAAGATGTCGCATGGAAGATTTGACCCGGTTTGATCACTATACAAACAAACTTGAGCTACAACTAATTAACGAAAATATATTCTACCACGAAGGAATTTCCTCAACACCTTGCATCTTTGACCAAAAATGAAATACTGCTCAAACCAAAGATCATTTTGCAGTTCTTGAGTGTTTGATGAGCCAGTCAATGACCACATCTATGTTTACAGAGTCCTTGCATGAAATCATATAGCAGCAGACCTCTCTCTCTTTCATTGACTCAAGTCCTCTGCAATCACCCATGCAGAAAATGCAATGTTCAATTAGTTACACAATGAATCAAGACAAATTTCAACATATATATATGACAACGTTGGTTTCTAGAACTCACAGCTGATCTACCAATGCTTGCTTAGAAAGAGCTTCTGACTTGTCAATTTTGTTTCCAAGAACAAGCAAAGGAATCCCACCCAAAGAAGGTTTTGTCAATAGCTCATGTAACTCACTTCGAGAAATCGGAACACTGTCTCTATCAGCAGCATCTACAACATACCTGTCTTTGCATCCATTAATGAAACGAACAGAAGAGTAAAAGCACCGAGAATGGAAACTTCAATAACTTGAAAGGGCTATATTATATATAATAATAACACTCCACAAGATGAAACATGCATGACCATCTTCCATTAGATAATTGGAAACAACACATTTGGACAAAACCAAGTATTAAGTTTTCCATTCTTTGTGTTGGAACAGGAAAGAAGACAACATTACACAAAATGCTTTTGGGGTCAGTATCCTCTATTCTTGGTTGTTAGAGATCTAAGCAATATAAATGACAATATCCCCGAGCCTTTCCTAATGCATAATACTTCCAGGATGATTGAACATCATATTGAATTAGAGCCTCTTCCATGAGGAAACCAGGAGTTCAGTTCTTAATAGTACCATCTCATATCAAATTATGCTTCAGCAAATGTAGTGGTGAAATAAAATTTGTCCACACTTAAATCCCAAAGTCTACTTGTTTGAGGGGACATATTAGAGATCCAAATAAAAACTGTTCCCAAGTCTTTTCCCTGATAGCTTAAATAAACTTAAAGAATAGTATAGGTAATCATTATAAGAGTAGGCTTCAATAAAATTTTCCTTTTCTCCTAAAAGATCTTTAGAGGAGGTCTTTGTGTTTCACGGTATATAACATTTAAAAAAAATATGCTTATGATTGTTTAGCCAACATTTAACATTTCTGGGAATGTTTTGAAAAATTCAAAGGTTGGGAGGAAGGATGTGGTAGAAGTGGAAATGTCGTAGTGGTTGGAAGACAAGATAGCTTAGGAATGGGAGAGCTGCATATCCATCCCTCATTATGGGAATAAAAGAAGTAAAACAAGAGTTGGAAATGTCTCACTGGCCAGGGAATTAATACTGCTAAGGAATTATTTTTAAAATTTATAACAGACATGAAAACAACATATTCCAAAAAATAACTAGCTATGCCTAGAAACAAATGCACCCTTAGGGGAAGGACAAGGGTGTCATTTACATTGTTGATTCTTTGTAAACTCCTCCAAGGAACCAGAAAAAACCCTCTAACCATATGAGGTAACTTAAGTAAAATGGGATGAAATGGCAGTTTCTTGAGAACTTTGGAGGAGGAGGAGGAGGAGGGGGGAATCATTACCGTTAAAACTATGTACTCAAAATATCCAGTTAGTCTAACACTATAGAAAACTTGTGATCCAATGCCAAAAGAAACAGAATGAAAGACATGCAAGTATATGAATGAAGATATGCTCTTGCACGCATTAATATATATCTGAAAGAGAGAGCATTGAGAGAGAAAGTACACAATGGCAGAGACACCGCGACAGTATCTTTCCCACATGGTTCGGAACCTCCTCTGCCCACCAAGGTCCCAAAGCTTTATCGTGACATTTCCCTTGGTCACTTTTCTCATGTTGAATCCAACCTGGGTTTAATAATAGCAAGAATTACATTCCAATGCAAAGGAAAACATGCTCACAATCTTCAAACATATAATAATCGAAGATGCAAAAATAAAACGAAGATACACACAGTTGGAATCATGTCCTCACTGTAGCCCCCAGTCTGCAGGCAAACAAAACCAAACATCAATGCAATGTGAAAACAAGGCCACGAGAGCAAAACTCGGTAACGAAATTGAATTTGAGGGCAGTAAATTAAGCAAATTGCAATGAAGCAAGCAAGTAACTCACAGCAATTGAATTGACAAGAGAAGTCTTGCCAGCATTCTGAAGGCCAACGAGGGAAAGTTCCATCTCCTGTTTGAAAAACAAGCTGACCCAACACACAGAAACCCATAATCATTGAAGGACTTATCTCAAAAGGAAGCCTTGAATCAATTAACCTAAGCTCAAGTTTTAATAAGGCGGCTATCTGAATCAGAAATCCTCAACCAATATGACATGAAATTGTAAAGAATATGAATTGTAGAAACGAGGTTTTACCTGCGGAGCCAATTGAGGAAGGAATCCCAAAGACCCATTGTGTCTGAATAGAAGAAAGCGAAAAGAGAAATTGAAAGAAAGAGAAAGAAAGAGAAAGAGAAAGAGAAAGAAAGAGAAAGAGGTAGTTGGAGGAAACAAGAAACTTCGCGGACCAAAGAAGAAAAGGTAGATACGATAATGGAATGTGAAGAATAGAAATGGAATCTAAAATAGGAATACCACACACATAATATACATGTCTTCTCCTTGTCCCTCTCTTTTCTCTTTCTAGTACCTTGTTTTCTCATTCAAAAATAACAATACTACCTTATTTTCTCATTCTACTCTACACACTGCCCATTCACCTTTCACTTCTACAATTAATATCATTTTATTTATCACTTCAAATTTAATATTTTTCAGCTCCATGCATACTTTTAAAATTATTTTAGAACAACATTTTAGTTATCCAAACAAAAATCCATCCTAAATATAATTAATTATAGTAATTATCAATTATATATAGTGGACTATTAAGATATTTTTAATCGTCAAGTAATTAATTAGGTTTATTATTTCTAGGAAGATTTATAAGATGAAATTGATAAATACCACTAAAAAACCCACGGGTGACATATCTAATACATACAGTAGATATGGGATAAGGAATCAAAGACGGCTTTTTTCTACCTCCATTCCTTCGTACCTTCTTACTTAACTTCTATAAATTTTTGTATTTTAAAAATATATTTTTTAAAAATGTTAAAGTGTAGTTTATATTTTAGATTATATAATTAATTTTTTTTTAATTCGTAATTAGTTTTTGAATTATTTAATTCATAAATTTTTTTTCTAAATTACATCATTTATAATTATTTTTTAAATATGAGAGTAGCTTTTAAATTATGTAATTAATTTTTTTTTTAAATTACTTCTAAATTCTATAAATCTGGAAAGCATTTTCGGATTTGAAGATATCAGAATATAAAATATGTGAAATTTAAAGTTAATTTATTTTTTTACAGATTAACAAAAAGTATTTTTACATTTAATATGGGTTGTTAGGAAGAAGCAACCCGTATCAAATACAGAGTTTACTCTCTTTTTTCAACTTATTTTAAACAAGTTTGGAGACTAACTTAACAAAAAGGTTGGTGAGAATAACAAAAGCCTTGAACTTTCGGCCTTTTCTTGGAGGGAAATTACTTTCTGCACCATATAACTGCCCCAATTTCAGTTTTAAAGAACGAAAATGTCCTTAAATAAAATGGAGATACAAATCAAAATACATTTTGGATCCCTTTTTCAGAATATATTTTCAGATTTTTATTTTTCTAAAACGAAATTTTTGTATTACAAAAATATATTTTGGGTTGAATTTTTATTTTTTGGAACACAATAATCTTTTCCAGATCTATTTTTTCATAATGTATTATTTCTAATTTTGAGTTTTTATTTCCAGAATGAAAGGCATTTTCGAAATTTAAAAGTGTGTAGGGTGCAAGTTGAAAAACGTTAGATGGGAAGAATATCTTCTTGGAGTTGTCTGAAGCTCCAATGTATTATAAATACATTGGGCTTAATTATCTAGGTTTTCTGGATTTTTTGTACGATTTATGATGTATAATACAAATGAAAAAAAAATATTATTATTATTATTATCACTTTTATATTTCACTCAAATATAAAAAATATTAATATATTCCTTAATTAGCTTTATATCTCAAATTTTAATTTGATTTTAAAGACTATTCTTATAAGGTTTTTCTAATATTTTATTTCCAAAACTAAACCTTACTAGCTATATTTCATGTAGATAATTTTCTTATTTAATGATGTTACAAGATTGCAACAAATAAAAAATAAATACATTAATTTATTGATAAATGAATATAGATAATGGAGAAAATTCAGTTTCTAAGTGGAAAAAATATCTCCCACTTTGCATAAAATCCTCTCAAGTATTTGCTTATGTTTTTTTATTTAAAGAATAAACCTGAACTTTTATATATTTGGTTAATTCATAAAAGATAAACACTTTCTTCATATGTTTATTCTAAAAACACAAAATTAACATAAATAATATTTAAAATTTAAATAAATTTAATTATATGAATCTTAATTAAAATAATAAATTTATTTATTATTATATTTCAATTATATATGATTAAAATTATTAAATGTGAATTGTTCTTCTCCCATCCAAAATCAGTTTCTTATCCAGTGAAACTTTCATTTTCACTCCCTTTCCCAATCTCATATACTTGTCTTATTGTCAATGTTTGTTGCAATGAGTTATTGTATAATCTGTTATACTTATATTTAAAGGATGAATCTCTCACTCATATTTTTTAAAAAAATCACAACCTAACCATACCCAACCGTTCTAGTTACGTTTTTACATCACTAACTCCTTAGTTGATCTTAACATGTTATCTTCCCTAAGTAGCTCATGTGTACAAAATCCATACAATCTCTTTTTCACTACTCTTTTTAAACTGTATTTTGATTACCACTATAAGAAAATTTGTTATTACCAATTTGAGTTATTTTGTTATTTCACTATTACGCACAAAAAAAAATCATAAATAACATGTGAATTTTAACTACGAATTATTATTCATAGGTAAAATTAAATTATTTAAGAATATTGATATTATTATTCTATGAGGGTGGTGGCGACTCCATGGAAAGCATGAGGTATTACAGTCAATGAATATGAGTATTTCTTGCTTGACGTGGTGATTAATGGAGCGCACGTAATCGCAATAGAGAAAGAATTTAGGGTTTAAGGTTGAGTAAAAGTGAGGAGAATATTACAAAAGAAAATTTAATTTATAAGAAATATTAGATAAGGATAAAAGGATATCCCCAATGTCATAAAACTCAAACCTAGTAATCATCTAGGTCAAGTATGATGAATATCCTACTTTTTTGCAAGTAAAGTATAATATACAACATTTCATTAGACATCTTATTAACATATTATTGACCAGTTATTCCCTCTATCCTTCTTCCACTGCTGGTTCCGGTGTCGTTGTCGTTGCCCGTCGTCGATTGCGTGCACACTCCTTTAACTTAACCACCATACAATAAATGAACATCGAGAGTACGAGACAACACGTGAACACGATCTGCAGGTGGTCGTAATCAGGGTCAATGAAGATTTCCGAGTTTAACAACGTCTGTGAGGGTGGTGGCGACTCCATGGAAAGCATGAGGTATTACAGTCAATAAAGATGAGTATTCCTTGCTTGACGTAGTAATTAATGGAGCGCACGTAATCGCAATGAAGAAAGAATTTAGGGTTCTCCTCGCTTTTACTAGTGACACCTTCCAGTGTCACTAGTAAAAGTGTGGAGAACATCACAAAAGAAAATTTAATTGATGGGAAATATTAAATAAGGAGAAGAGGATATCTCCAATGTCATAAAACTCAAACCTAGTAATCATCTAGGTCAAGTAAGATGAATATCCTACTTTTTGAAAGTAAAGTATAATACACAACATTTCATTAGACATCTTATTAACATATTATTGACTAATCTCTTATTCCCTCTATCCTTCTTCCACTGCCGGTGTCGTTGCCGGTATCGGTGCCGGTGCCATATCCGCTGCTGGTGCCATTGCCAGTACTGGTATCGATTCCGATGTCATTGTCGCTGTCCGTCGTTGACGATTGTGTGCACACTCCTTTAACTTAACCACCATACAATAGGTGAACACCGAGAGTATGAGACATCACATGAACACAATCTGCAGGTGGTTGTAATCTGGGTCAATGAAGGTTTTTGGGTTCAGCAACGTCGGTAAGGGTGGTGATGACTCCATGGAAAGCATGAGGTATTACCGTCAATGAAGACGAGTATTCCTTGCTTGATGTGATGATTAATGAAATGCACGTAATCGCAATGGAGAAAGAGTTTAAGATTCTCTGACATAATCAATCATGTTTCTTCAAAAAAATTAATTATGTTTTCATATTATTATTGCTGAAAAAAAAAATTGATTATATTATTGAGTAATGTAACCGTGAATAGAGAAGAGATGGGTATGTATTACACAACTTTACATGGTTATAACAGATACTCTTAACACTAAATTTTCTTTTCATCTTTGCACATCTTCTGTTTCCTAATCAATTTCTCCTCAAATCTTTCGCTATAAATGCTGGACCAACACCGAACTTGCATGCACATTTCTCCTCAAATCTTTCGCTACAAAAGCTGGACAAACACCCAACCTGCATGCACCTGCACTGCAAAATTTAGCTTTCAACCTGCATTGACAAGATTGTTCCCAGTCACCACATGGAGTCGCCACCACCCTCACACAAGTTGTTGGACCGGGAAACCATAGTTGATACTCATTTCGACCGCATGCAGATCGTCTTCGTGTGCTAACCACTGATTGTGGATGTATCCTTTTTCTTAAATTTAATGGTGGAAAAGTTAATTTAAAAATAAACCTTTACATTTACATAACATAATATCTTTCCCAAAAATATGAAATTAATAAATTTATATGAATATATATTTATATATATGTGTAAACATATAATTGTCTATAATTAATTATATATCATTAAATCAATTAAAATATTTAATATCATTTTAATTAATTATAAAATATTTAGGAGTAATGGTTTTTAAATTAATAAAATAATTATTCCTCCTAAACAATAAATTATTCTAAATTTAATACTAAAAAATATGCAGTAAAATATATAAATTTTACTTATTTCTTATTCTTAATAAAATATAATTTTTTAAATTAAAAAAATACATATTAATGCAATATATATATATATATATATATAAATTGTGCAATAATATTAAATATTACAATTAAATTAAATTATAATATTATACTGGAAGATTAAATTTTCATATTAATAAAAATATTAGAAAATATAAACTATTACTAAGTCAATAAAAATATATCTTTTCATATTTTTACTACTAATTTATTATTATTATTATTATTATTTTATGAATTTGACTGTGTAAGTTTATTTTTTATTTATTCATTTTATCGTTATCTTAACACTAATTCGTTAAAAAAAATTTAGTGGTGCAAAAAGAAATCTTCTAGAAAAATAATACCCAACAGACAAAAGGCCGATTAAATGAGTCCAAAAGCCCACGCTTTCACGTTCTGTGTGTTGTTTTCCTGAGAGGGGAAAAATTATCTGTATATTGCTAATTTGCTTTTTCAGCAGTCATTAATTTTTATTGAAATAAAACACAAAAAACTCGAATTTTATTGAATTATTATGCACCCTGCACACTAAAAACTGGATATATCAAACTTAGAGACACACGGAACCAATAACTAATAATATAATAAACATAAAAAACTTTAATATTATTTTAAAAAGTAAAATTTAAACTTAATTCAATCTCACAACAAATTTTATGAGATTAAATTAATCTTAAATAACTTTTCATATAAATATTGTTTTATTTAAATTTAAAACCGTGAAATAAATTTACATAATTTGATATTTTTTTATTGAATGGTCATTATTAATTCATATATTGGTATGTAGGTTTTTGTGGACTTTGGCTATAGTCGTCTATCTTCTTCTTCTTCTTTGCTGTTTAGTCAGTGATAACAATGAAATGACAAATACATGCACACAAGTATTTTTCACCAAACTTGAAAGCCATGGCTGAGATTTTTTTTATGAGTTGCTTTCAAGCAGCCCTAAAATATGATCTATGCATTATTTCCTTCCTTGGTAGACTTTTCTCAAAATCTTTGTACTCAAATTAGATTGTTACCATATCTCTTCAATTGCGTCTGCGATATGCTAAATTCTTTCTTCAAAACTAATTTCAATATACATATATATATATGATCTGAATGCAACGTTTCTAACACATTCACACAGCAATAATTGAAAGCTTAGTATACGTTTTTTTTTTGTTCAGCAATAAAAGCTTAGTATACGTATAAATGCATGATCCAAAGTCCATGAAATTTCTACGAGAAAACGAATCAAAGGAGAAGAAAAAACATCACCCTTGGACAAAAATGAAAATCTCACGTATTTATTTTACTAATTGGAAAAATTTGTGGATTTGAGAGAAGCACCTAACATTTGAGTTGACCGTGAAGTCAGCAACGTCAATTTGTAATGTTCTTGAGGGAAAAATGGTGATGTAAGCATGAAGTGTATTGAATAGAGAAATGAAATGAAATGAAATTGTTATATTATATATAAACAGAAAGGAAAATAAGAATATAATATAGTATTAAGCACCTAATGACTATAATTGAGCGAATCAGAATTGAGATTTTTGATTTGTTGAGAGCTCTACACGCATGCACTTGGTTGTCTAAAGGTGTGATTAAGTAGTGGAAAAAAGAAAGTTGAAAAAGCACGTTGTGATGCATAGTTTCTTGATTCTTCTCCACATAGTTGTGTACTTGGATAATTATTTTCATTAATACTCCATTAGACATGATGATAAAGGTTTCCAATTAAGCACAACATATTTTGAACCCTAGCTTCGAAATTGTTGCTCCTTGCTTATAGTCAAGAATTAATTTATTTTGTTGGAAGATTTTGAAAATCATTGTCCTCGTGACTTTGAAACTGAAACACTTTTTAACGTAATAACACAGGCATCATTCCTCACTCTGGTTGTGCAGGACAATTCTGTCTCTCACTTACATGTGAAACCCCAAAAGAACATCAGTGGTTGCACACACCACCCTCACGTTAGAATGACGTCAAATTGTAACAAAGTGATTAAAAAAAGCCAAAAGCTTAAACCCAGTTTTATATAATCACTTATTAGGTGCCACTAAGCAGTTAAGTCCAACATGAGTAGTTGTTGTACGTCAAAGATTGCTACTCTACTCACAAAAAATAATACAATATTTACACACTATCAACCAAAAACTATAAGCTTCATTTTTAAGTATAATTCCAATATAAACACAAAATTAATAAAAAACTTTTACTAAATTATTTAGTTACGTATTTAGCAAATTAATCATAAGTAGCAGTTAGAAGAAGCAGGTCTTGATTAATTTTTGGGACCTGGATGCATGGTAGAGAACTGAATCACTGGTGTTTGGAAAAAATATAAAATTAAAAGCAATGTATACATTGCAGGGAACTCAACAAATAATAACAAAAGAAGTTGTTAGTTAATAGAAGATTGAATTCAACTATAAAAAAAAAAGCTAATGTTTGCCAAGTCACTAGTGATCTTGATAGAAATATTTTGTAAACTTTTTTTACTCAATCTAACCTAATACACTTATGATCGAGTTTAGTAAATTTTGGTTACAAATTTAAAATATAATTTCGTTAAAGCTTGTAACTTTTAAATATTGTTTTTAAAAAAATTAAATACAAATTGAAAATACAAATTAAATATATAAAAAATTAAACAAATAACTAAATTGTTAAATAAATAAAAAATAGAATAACTAAATTGTCTAATTATATATATATATATATATATATATATATATATATATATATATATATATCAGATTTTACCTACATACCTCATTACCCAATATAAAATTTTGAATCGGTTTAAACAAGGTTAAATTTGACTTAATCATGTAAAAAAATTAAACTTAATATATTTAGATTGAATTAAATCCTCAAATTATCCAATCTAATAATTGTTCACCGTTATTTTGACATATGCTTAAACAACTTTATTATATACATTAAAAAAAATCTAACATAATTTAAAAATTAAAAATTAGAAATATTTTAAATACCTCTTTTTTAACTCATCGATGAAGACAAATTTAGCAGGTGAAAATTATATGTTGCATGGTTTTCGAGACATTTTTTTTAATCGGCTTGGTTTTTGAGACATATTCAGTAACGCTGATAGTTTCTTGCCGTGATCAAACGTGGTTTTTATTCGATGATATTTGTTTAGTGTTTTAAGAAATTAATTCTCAACTCATGAATGTGAATATGATTTTTTTAAAGTCACGTTACCCTCTATAAAATGTAAATTAGCCCTTTTTTATTATAAAAAATTAATTCTCAACACATAGATTTCTATTTTTATTATAAAAAAATCAGCCCTTTTTTTTTTTGCTCTTTCCATTCAAAAGATTATAAAGGCATTTAAAGTTTTGCGAAGGAATCTGAAATCTCTATATAGTTTTTCAACTTTCTAAGCTAAAAATTCTGCCCTATTCACTTTCCATTGTTACGTGTTTTTCATTTTTTTTTGGGATAATCAAAGAATGTACTACAATGAGTTAATATGTTGAATTTTAGGTTGATTATTATTAATTTTGAGTGAAAACTATAAACTAAAGTTTACTTAATTTCTTATAAAATTAGTTTAATGTTAGATGAAACTTTAAGATACTAATAAACCATATCCACAAAAGAAAGAATATTTTTTGGATAAGGTTATATACGAAGATGGTACATGACGTATATATCTTTGAACCTACCATGATCACATTAAAATAGTGAAGTTAGCTTTCTGAATGATTTACGAATATGTGGGATATATTTAAGCAGACAAAACATCACTCTTGTTTCGCCAGTGAAGCAACAATTTGGATAAAACAATCACAGTTAAGTCCATTCACCATGTAACTATATAGGACGATGCTATTCTCATTGCACAATAGTCAACACAAACAATAGTGTGCAAATGTCAAATTCAAACGCTCTACACTGTTTACTAGGTTGTTGCTGTTTCATTTTCTGCCTACGTACCTAGGAAATATAACTCACCAAAAACACAAACACAAAAAAAAAATATTATTATTATTATTTTTAAATTTATTTGTCCAATCTTCGTGTCTCACAATGATCTTAACTCAAACTTTGTCCAATTTAGGATGAATACGTCCTCCGGTTCGATTTGATTAATGAAGTGTGGAATACAAGTTGGGTGGGGGTCGTGGAAAAAATATGGAATCACAAAAATTCTATTATTTTCAACAGGAGTGTGACTGACGCGTCTGAAGTTTGTACCCGGATGCATGCAAATGTTTGGTCTTGGATTTCTGCAAAATCTCGCACTACTTCGGTTTCCTTTTCTAATTGGTGTTTGGAACCTTTTGGAATGTATGCATTTGATTATTTGATGTTTTTAAGGTTTTTAGATTCTTAGAATGGATTGTGTTTTTGTCTTTTTGGTTTAGAGGGTACGGTTAGAAGTTGAATTATGTATTTATTGTATAAGAGTTGAACCATAAATAAATAAATAAAATTAATTTAAAAATTATTTTATAAATTTTTATTAATAATTGAAAACTACTTTTAAATACCATTAATTTTTAATCTTTAAAATTAATTTTTATTTAATAATTTTCTTCTTAAAATTGATATTCACTGTCAATTAATAAAAAAGAAACTATTATGACAAATATAAAAGTGATTTTTAAGGTAATAGTTACAAAGATAATAAATTTAGTACATTCATATATACAGATGAACAAAGTGGAAAAAAAACTCTAATTTTTTGTGTGCAAATAATTATTCACAAAATTAATATTCCATTTATTAGTTAAGAGGTCTCTTCAACGCAGCATTTAAAATCGGAGTGTATTCATAAATTTAATTTAGTTTGACATTTTTTTACGAGAGCCCTCTTAAACAGTATTTAGAATTCGTAACACTTCTTCATTTCGCCATTTTTTCAACTTGATAAGGTTTGACCTAGCTTGGTTTTGTAACATTCGCAAGATGGCAGAAGTTATGCTATGAAGTCAGAGTATTATATTTATATTGATGATAGACGTTAATTATAAATTAATTAACATAATAGACTGTGAAATATAAAAGCTTTATCTGAGTGTTAACCATGCTTATTATATCTGAAGTCAGATTTAAAAAAATATAAAAGTTATTATCATGTTTATTTATTTTCTTTATATTAGTTTTATTTTAAAATAGAAAAAATATTTGCTACCTACCTTCATTTCATGGCAGAAAAGCAAATTTCAAAATTGCATAAAAAAAATCGGGATATGTATTTCATATTTATTTTATCAATCATTTTATCATGAAAACCAAAGTTAACGATATTGACTAAAACACATCAAAAACATGTTTTGGTTCAATTTGATGGCAACATTTTTTTTTTCTTAGGCTAAACTATATTTTTCCCATCTTCGAAATGAAGATTGACATATTGTCACATCAAATTTCCAACATTGGATGTAAATACAAGCTTCGTTGAGTGTGAGCATATAATAACATTTGGATTAAATTTAATATAACACATTCTTCCATCTACATGGTTGTTGTTTTAATCTTCGCGAAAGGTGGATACAACAATAGTTGCATTCATAATTATCTTCATATGTACTAATTTTTTTAGGTACTGGTTATATAAGTTTAATGTAATACAAATATCAATTTTTTATTACTATAATATATTATTTGTTTGAAGTAAATAAGGAACTTCTAGCATCATTCGGTGATATAATAATAGGATATAACAAATAACTGTCAATAATTGTCAATAATATTCGTATTGAAAATTAATTATTGCAAGAATTTTAAACAATTTATAGTTTATTTATTAAAAATGTATTTATTCAGGGATTATAGAGAGCAAAATAAATATTTTCCCCTGTCATCAAGTAGTTAGTAATCTATGTTTGTGTTTTAAATTTTTTTGTTGTCCAATAAGTAAATAAGTTGAAGATATAAAAATTCATACACCTTAGGTTTTCCTTCATCCACTAATAATTCAAGCATATACATTGTTTGTCTAATGGAATCTCTAAAACATCAAGAATGTCTATATATAAGACATCATTATTTTTGTAAAAAAATAGTGGTGTTCCATGACATTGCAAAAATTGTTCCTGTATCCACAATAATCTTTGTAGAGTTTATACCATCTTCATACATATATGTTTCTAAAAGAAATAAAAAAATTCAATATCACAAATTATATCATCCAATTAATTGTTTATTAATTGTTTATGGTGAAATCAACAACCTTCTCGATTTGTTAAGTACTTGATAAATCTAACAACTCTTCATGTCATATTCATATTGTATAATTTCTAAAAAAATCATCATATTAAAGAAAATCATTAATTTATTTACCATGTAATCATCTTCCATTTAAACTGTTTATACAAAGACAAATAAATTTCCTATCATTATCATTACTAACAACATTATATTACGTAGATTGTAGACAAAATTTCACTCCTCTTTCACACTGATTAGTTGTGCATGTTGAATAAATTCAACTTTGATTTATATACATTTAAATTTGTCATATGCATGTAAATTTTTTATTTTTTTTATTAAAGGTGTAACCTTATCCAATTTAGGAAGATTTATTTTTATAGTAATTAGTACATAAATTTACTTTTTAATTAAAGGTGTAACCTAATCAATTTAGGAAGATTTATTTTTTTATAGTAATTACTACATAAATTTTAATGAATATTTCTTATATTTCACAAAATTTTGAAACCATTTACATTGATATTTAGGTGACTGAAAATGAAAGTGATGACATCAAAGTACAAAAAGCTCACGTTTAGTTGTGTGAAAAGGTAATAGTTTGAATATTTTATTTAACAATGTTTTATTTTCTTTTTCTAGTTAGGGAATAGATCTGAATCCGAATATTCAAAGTTGTGTTTAATGAGTTGATGTTTTTATTGAGGCAAAGTAGTAGTTAAAACAAATGATCCATTTTTGTTTCTTGCGATCTCTTGGCACCGCTTTCACACATTGGAAGTAGTTAGCAGAAATGAAAAAAAGTGGAAGAAAAATGATGAGAGAAGAGTTTTGGTGTGTATATCACTTGCGGTATTGTCTTACTTTTACTTAATACTCTTACCATCCTCAAGAGGTTTGAGTCAGTGAGTGGAGTATCTCACGCTTCCATCTCAAGCAAAGTTGGTCGATGAGGTGGCGCTTTCTGATCGAGACTCGGCACGTGCCTCATCCCTCATGCACACGTGTTCATTTTGAACAAAACTTGTGACAACAATTCAAGCAAGAAGTAACAGAGAAAGAAATTGATTTGAATAATCCACACAATTTTGTTCATCAATAAATAAAAGATAAATTGAGATAGTGGGGTTTGAGGACTTTTGGCAACTTTGGAGTTTAGAGTGGTTGATTTGTGTATATAAATAAGTAGGTGGTGGTGTTCTTTCCTAACTTAACTCCCTTAAACTCTCTCTCTCTCTCTCTCTCTCAACTAGTGACACTCTCAATTTGCACCTCAGGTGTTTGGGAATTGTTTTTCATATCTTGGCTTTGTAGCATTTCCCTTTTGGTATAAAATGGGAAGACAGCCATGTTGTGATAAAGTTGGGTTGAAGAAGGGGCCATGGACTGCAGAGGAGGATAAGAAGCTCATCTGCTTCATCCTCACCAATGGCCAATACTGCTGGAGAGCTGTCCCTAAGCTTGCAGGTCTCCTCTCATTGTTCCTATTGGTTAGAGCATTTCTTAAATAGTGACATGGGGATTTAGTCCTTAATTTGCAGCCCTTCAATTCCTTAATGAATATCTTTTAAGTGGGAAGCTGAAATCTAAGTTTTTCATGCCTCTGCTCTTTTGTTTTTAAATGGGTTCATCAATGTTTTTGCATTATGGTCAATTGGTTTTTGGTCTTTCTTCCTTGTTCCTCTGTTCACTCAAAATTGGCATATTCATTTCACCCTCCAGAACTACTCTTCAAAACATGTTTAGGCTTTTTAACTGCAAGAATACATTAAATGTTTGAATTTGAATGTGTTTCTTGTGCTGTTTCATTTGGGGAGAGGAGGGTCATACATTTTTCCCTCGTGTTCATGTTAGTTTTGTAATTTGGAACACAAATGGTAGGCAGAAAGAATCACTTTGCTGAAATTAAGACTAACAATTGGGGTGTGACTCCATGCAGGACTGTTAAGGTGTGGGAAGAGTTGCAGACTGAGGTGGACAAATTACCTTAGACCAGACTTAAAGAGAGGTCTTCTTTCAGAATACGAAGAGAAAATGGTGATTGATCTTCATGCTCAACTTGGCAATAGGTTATTTCCTCTCCCACCATTTTCCTCTGTTTACCTTTTCTGCATGTATATTTTTTTTCTTACTAATGATTAAACAAAATGATTGCTAAGCTCATCTGAAATATTAGAGTATGGTTATCCAGGGAAATGATTAAAAGCATCCAAAGATATCTTAAGTATCACCAAACGCACCAACCAAATTGAATTTATTATTCTATAGCACATACACCTCAAGTTGTAATTTCTTTATTCATCTTAGGCAAAAGACGTGGCCCCATAATGGGTCGCACCAGCTAGGGGAAGGAGGCGTACAAAAATTGTAGACCAAGCTCTATCCTTTTTCTTTTTTTCAGGATTGAAAAAGTAAAAAGGAACTGCTCATGATTGCAGTTAAAATTGACTAAAACTGGGTCTGATTGACGTAGAAAAGTAAATAGGGCGAAATTTGTCCTGTGGGAAAAAATTTCTGATTTCGTAACTTGCATGGCATTTGGAACATTTTAGTGGCCATAAAGTCATTCTTCCTTTCAAGTGATCTCAGTGTGGACCTTATGTTAATGATGGAATCTTTCTTTCGCGTGTTTTCTTTTATCATAAGAACACATATTTATATATACTATTTTATTAATTTGTCATTTTTTCTTTTCAGATGGTCCAAGATTGCTTCTCATCTCCCTGGAAGAACTGATAATGAGATTAAAAACCATTGGAACACCCACATAAAGAAAAAACTCAAGAAAATGGGCATTGATCCCATCACACACAAACCACTCCCTAATGCAACTGAACAAACCCAAAATCAACCCAATCAACAACAACTACACCAACCACTAGAAGAAGAGCAAAACCAACAACCTCTGCAAGTTGACTTTGACCCCAAGGTTGACCCTAGTAAGGAGCCAGAGATTTTACTGGAGTCATCAACCACCAGTACTGAAGCCAGAGGGGAAGACCAAATCATAGCAACACCCCAATTTGACACAATGGAGCTTAACCAGCTAGTGAATAATGGGTTCTGCACAGATGAAGTTCCAATAATTGAACCTAATGAGATTCTAATGCCTTGTGCTCCTTCCTCTTCATCCACCTCTTCATCTTCTTCTTCAAATTCAACCAACATCCTTCAAGACCTGCAGCTACCTGATTTTGAATGGTGTTGTGATTACAGTGATAGTAGTCTTATTATTAACAATAACAACCATGAAGATAAGAACAGCAACAATAGCGCTATGGCCTTGTGGGATGATGATGACTTCATTTCCAAACTTAATTGGCTGATTAACGAAGATGATGATTCTGATGGAAACCAAGTGTTTGATGGTTCTCTCACTCAGTTCTCAAGAATGGTCACGGATTCAGAATCTTGGGCATTTGGCTTGTTTTGATTTAAAACTTTCTACCCTTTCCTTTTGCCTTGTTTTCAATCTCATTCTAAGTTTTTAATTAAGAAGAATAAACAGATAACCATTAGGAAGAACACACCTCTTGTTAGCATTACCAACTTCCCCTGACTTCTCACTTTTTCATGTACAAATACATATATCCATGTGCAATATGATAATGGAAATAAGTTCCTTTATTTTATTTTTTTTAATTTAATGAAAGTGCACTGAGTTAAAACTGTTTTACAATGTTATTAATTATAAATTATTCTGGTTTTGCTTTTCTGAAGTAAAAATGATGTATTATTGTTTATAATGTAAAGAGTTTTGCACTTTTTCTTACATGTATTATTTATTCTTGTCTTTTTATTAGCAGCACTTTCTGTTTATTTCTTTTATAATAAGACACAAATCTGGAATATGAAAATTCTTGCCACTCATCCTTGTGGCATGGGTGGAAGCACGTTGATTTGTTGTTCTGTTCGGTCGCACTCACTTTTAATTTTATTTTTTTAGTACAACTGATGTTGATGTGGCCTTATATATACTGCAACTTCCAAATTCCTTGTCTTTCCATAAATTATATATATATATATAAAATGTATTACCTACACCATTTGGAGACACCCTATTAAATATCTTATATATTTAAAAATAATTATTTATTTTGTTATAAGAGACAAAACTAAAAAACTAGCCGATTTTACTTTCAATATTGTTATATTATATAATCCCGGTAAGATATAGAACTTAATGGTTCAACTCTTTATAGTATATTATTATGTTATGAAAAATTAATATAATCTAATATGATAAAAATATCAATAATTAAACGATATTATCATAATTCATATCAATAATTTTATTTATTTTGTATTTATTATTTTTGTTTATTTACTTACAGATTTGGACGTCAAAAAGGTATTATTTGTAAATGAATTTCTATTCAATTTATATTAAATCTTCATTTCAATAAACACATTAGCTCAAACTTAAAAGAATTAGAGATAATCTATTATAAAGAACTTAACCCAAATTATTCAATCCCCAATTAGAGTATTTAGTGTTCAGAGGAGGATTTAACAAAATTTTCTTTACCATCACTCAAAAATCAACATGCTAGAAATCATCTTATCAATCACCTATGAATATTGTAATTATGAATTTTTTTCTTTTATTTTTTGTCGATTGATTAATATATATTGGACTATAATAGGTTATAATTGTTATCTCATATAATATTATAATAACACTAATATTATCAATATATTCCATTAATTTATCAATATGTAATATTTTATGCATGATAATGATTAATTGATACTTTGACTTCATTAAATTTTATCATAACATTTTTAGAATATGCAACTTGAATCAATGTGCATCCTTCTTAGAATAACTTACCATTTTACTAGATTCGACGTAACTTGATAAATGTGAGAAATTACTTAAAATTTGATAATTATATCTTAATTATTGTACTTTTATGTTGTCAAGTCATAGATGAGTTTCAGCTTTTTCATTATTTATTAAAATTGTATATTTTAGGAAGAATTATTCTTTTTATCTATGTATTTACTATGAGAATAATTACAAATATACAATATAATATTATTTTATTTTATCTTTTGTTGTGGTGCTCTAAATATATTCATTTTAAAATCATATATTTAATATGAGTAAACTGGTTACCACCGTAGCTTTATATTTTTCTTATGAATATTATAAGTGTAAAATTAATGGGTTTGAGAAAGATATGAAATATGGTTCACCCATTATTTTTCTGGGTAAAGAACGTAGCTATCACCTTTCATTTCGCGTCACGTTTAAATATCGTAACGAGACAGTATTTGACTTTAGGAAAGAAATTGGAAATTTCAGATCACACAAAAGCTATAAAAAAAAGTGAAAAACTTAAAATATCTAATATTCTCTCTTAAATTCTCATCCAATCAAATAATCCATTTTATACCTATATATTTACGCAATATACATTATGGGTAATTTTTATAACAAAATATAGCTTCATGTTTTACACGTTTAATTTTGTCCGGAGTTCAATATTTGTTAGAATTTAATTTAATATAATATAATAAATAGATCAAAAGTGTTTTCACATATAAAATGTAGTATTTCTGATTTCTATACTTGACATTTTTTAAATTTAGTTTTTATCACTATAAATAATTGTTGTCACCATAAAAATGTCCTGTATTATTAAACAAAAAAATGTTGTGTGTTACAATTGTTTTCATATATATCTAATATGTTAGTATAGACATTAATAATATAATGCCTGAAGTTAATATTTATGTATTAATAATATGCCAATGTTAATTTTTATCAATAGCTTGTTCTTGAATAGGGAATAAAAACACAACTAAAATCCTCATGGAAAAACAACAAAAGTAGTTGTCAAGTAACAATGAAACTTAAGAAAAAAAACATCTATTGAAATTATTTGTATGGACAGAATGAAGTTGACGATCGAAGACTTATATAGTTTTTCTTTCTGAGTAAGATTTTAGACCTTATACAATACCACATAATTTGAGTGACTAAGTTATGGCAGCCACAATTTTGAATTATATTTGGCATGAATAATATTCCTAAAACCATATAGTTATTTTCTTATAAGTTTGATCCTCCAAGTTCTGATGAGGTTGATGATACAACCAAGGTAGTGGAATAGAGAAAAGGACACCTACTGTTACTATCCATGAGTTAGCTTCCACACCCACTTTATTTGTCTGTTACTTCAATATAATATATATTTAGCATAGATTCAAAATAGAGGATATTAATCTTTTTAAATTAGGAACTATGGGTTAAATTGATTTTTAATTAAAAAATTAATTGTATTCTTTTCGTTTTCTATAGCATACATAATTTTGTGGATTTTATCCTAATGTTTGTGTACTATTTATTGTTATTGACTGACTTTATTTTGATAATATTGGTTTAAATTATTAAATATATTTTTTATAAGTAATAAAAAATGAATAAATATGAACCACTTTAGGGGTGATTCAACCTTATACATGAACTCAACTATAACTCTTCCTCACTAGACTTACTTCCATGTTTGCCTATACAAAATTCTCATAGCTAACCCAGATGAAGATATCTGAGGAAAACAATCATACAACTTAAATGAATACATAATGAGATTATCCTCGTATAAACAAACGGATCTATGCACCAATCAGAAAAGGAAAAATTTGCGGACTGTAACTTAGATGTAATCTATGACCAAACCTTTAATTGAACCAAAGTAAAAGCTTTAAGTACATCTACTACTCCCCTTTAAAGATTATCTTGTTTTTATGCTTCCATCTTTAGATATTTTACCCCTATAGTGAAATTAAGCTTTTGAAAACTGTTAATAAGAACCCTTAATATCTTTCTATTATGTACAATCATCAAATTCACTAATTCCTTACTAATTTTGTTTAGTCTGTATAATTCTATTTGTTGATTGAATTTAACGTAATTAAAATATTAAAAATAGAATGATACATTTTTTATGAATACAAATTTATCAATAATTGGTAATGTTCTTAAAAAATTATATGTAGTAAATATTTATAAATTGATTTTCTCTTTTTTCTATTTAATTGCTTCTGACCTTATTTAATATTGGAGAAACGATATAGATAATGTAATTTGAAGTTATCTATATTCTCCAATCAAAATAGATAAAAAAAATATCTGATGACTTTCCAATATTTATTATTTTTAGTTAATTTTAATTAATTAAAAACATTTAAAAAATGAAAATACAACAGATAATTAGAAAATAATCTTATAAAAACCAACAAACAAATTCCTGTTATAAGATGGTATAATACAATATTTATTTCATGTTGGTCAATTATTTGAGATGTAACACAAACTATTGAGTTGTCTTCATTAAACTTTTCCTATAGTGAGGTTCATGACAATAGTTTCTCTTTTAAAAAAAGTGAGACAATAATGTAAGGAAACCAAATTACAAAAGAAAGACAAGGTAGCGACGAGGACATTGTACCAAACAATGACAGATGAAAAATAAACTAATTAAGATTAAAACCAAAAAATATTATAATCACACATTACATACCAACTGTGACTTCAAAGCCACCATTACTCTCTCACCCAGCTTAGTTCAAAGTAATTTTAATTTGAAGTTAACTGTCAACGATAAATTTTAATAAAAAATAATAATATATATATATATATAATATAGTGAATATTATATTTGAGATTTTAAAACTATTTCGATATTTTTTTTTACGGACAATTTATCGATATACTTATCATATAGTATGACATTTTGTTTGTTATTCTCTTAAGTAGGAAGAGTTGTACCATTATAAACTATAATTTTTGTGATCCAACTAATCCAACTTATATCCATATTTTCATTATGTGTGTTATAAGATTAGAATTAAGTGTACTCACAATTAATGCATATAAAATTTAATTTTTAAAATTAAAAGTGTGATCATATCTCATTTAGGAATATTCACCTTTTTATAGTTAATATGTAAATATTAATAAACACTCCTATATTTCACAAAAAATTTGGCAACATTTTATGTTAATCTTTAAATGACACAAAATGAAAATATAACATGAAATCAACCATAATCAAATATGTACTAAAAGATAAAAAAAAATTCATGAAATATTCAAATACATATCGAAATATACATACTAACAAAAAAATTATGAATTGTGTCTAACTCAACAAATATTATTACAATTATTTCAATAGTACCTCTTCTTGATTTTATATAATATAAAACAAATCACACTCTCACTAATATTTCACAGTACAAAATTAACATATAATTCTAATTTGCTTATGGTAAATATACAGTTGCAAATAATCCTGCCAAAATAATAGAATTAACCCTAAAATAATTTCAAATAGAAAGACTTAAAAAGTAAACTATTGAAGACAACTTTTAGAAGTTATTGTTATATTGTAAAATGTTCAATGAGAATTGGAATTATTATTTCCATTCATACACCCTAATGTTTTGTAGACCCATTTTCTTACAAACTAAACTGCTAATATTTTCTATACATTCTTCTTACTGAATACATCACATCACATGTTTTCTACATCCATTATTATTACATTTCACTCCTATAGTCACTTATTAATTCTCTAATAATAACATCAACAATTATAATAAACTTTTTTAGAACTCACTAATATCAACAATTCTATAAACTAATTTTCAACCAAACCAATATTAATTCAATCACACTTAATAATAGATCAAAACAATATTCAATCACATCAATAATCAGTAAAACCAATTTTTTTTTTTGTTTAACCAACTTACCTTCTACGTTAGAAGAAAGAATATGAAACACAAACAGTTGGATGACAGAGAACTAAGTTGCAAAAAGTGGGGTACTGAAATAGAGAACACCAACAAAGAACAAAACAAGGATAACAAATACATCATAAATGTATATTTTTATACTTATTATATATATACATATTTATTTTAATAATAGTTATATATATATTGTACCGCCCTGGTAGTCGGAAGTGATGACGTGACATCAAGCTACAGTATAGGCGTGTTGACAAGGCGCCAGATTCGCAGAAGGGAAGGAAGTCGAGGGGGGGCTCATGAAGTCGCCAGTTATGAAGCTGGCGTGCTCCGATCTCTGGCATACCAGAACCGGCGATCACCCAGTTGAAGATGAAGTCGCCAGATGTAAACTCGGGCGACCAAGCGGTTGGAGATCGCCAGAGCAAGCACATTGCCGAAGATAAAGGTGGTGCAGGTTATGAAGGCGGCCGGCGAGACCACAGGGAAGGTGTACGAAGGCACCCTAACTCGCCAATTCCAGTAGAGATCGCGCTCCCAAGTTAGCTATGCACTGGGCAGTACCATGCATAAGTAACTTAGCCAAAGGAGAGTCAGAAGCAGCGCCCAGGTCAAGGAGGCTCCAGATGATGGCACGTGTACGACCGGATGCGAGCCACGTGTCCAGGTCTGTAACTGCCAGAAGAGAGAAAGTGACCAAGTATTTAAGGGTTTCTCAACGAACTTTCGAGGTACGCAAGTTCAGATTATACTCTTTACGCTTGCGAGTTCTTGAGCATACTGTGAGAGAGAACATTGCACGGCTCCTTAAGAGTTCTTGAGTGTTTTTGCTCTTAATATTTGGTGGTTCGGTCACTGACTTGGGCGTTGGAGTGCGATCGGCCGCAGCGGCGCCGCTCTGTTCTTTTGCAGGTTCTTGAGGTAGATCTTGAAGAAGGATGGAGGTTTGAGGCGGTGCACACGTCGATCCAAGTTTGATGAGGCAAGTTCCAACGTTCCGGTCAACAGGCAGGATCATCAGGTGCCCACCGTGGGGCCGTGTAAAACTTGTTCCCATCCGCAGCGTGAACTCTTGGAGGTTTTCGTAGTTTTCTGTGTGGTTGTGTGCTGGTGCAACCGTAGTTCGCTGTTCATCTAGTTTTGTTCGGTGTTTTCACATTCTCCACCGTTCGTTTGAGGTTTTGTTCGGTGAGGTGAAGTTCTCTGCGGACCGCGCGAGTTTTTGTTCGGTGAAGATTTGAGTTCTTTGGTTCGTTTGGTTTTCCGTGGAAGAAGCGGTGGTTTCTGGTGGAGTTGCAGGTTTCTGTGGAGGTTTTTTGTGTTTCTGAGTTTCTTGAGGAGTTTCGCGCAGGACTGACCGATTGATCGCTGAGTTGATCGTCGCTGAAGGAAGTGTTGACCGTTGCACTCTGTGATTCGTCAAATTTCATGAGAAAAATGAGAAGCAATCGTTCAAGTCCAGTTGCGCCCGTCGCTGCTGAAGGCGCCGCCGCCATGACCATGGCGCAGATGGTAGAGATCATGCGCTCGTTGCAGGCAACTGTGGAAGCCTCGCACATAGAACAGACGAGAATGCATGAGGACCTGGCCGCCTCTCGGGCCAGGAATGATGAGCTTAGCAAGGTGACTGAGGAGCTGCGTCAAGCTCTTCAGGAGCAGCAAGGGCGTCCTGTTGCTGAAGAGGTCGCGCTGTCAACGCCGCCTCGTGTTTTCCCCATGCCTTTCGTTCAGGCGATTACTGACACGCATATTCCTACGAGTGGTACCTGTTAAGGCTGTTTTTACCGGCGTGGAGGATCCTGAGGCTCATCTCACCACGTTCCATACGCAGATGATGCTGTCAGGGGGATCGGACGCCGTATACTGCAAGATGTTCGTGAGCACACTCCAGGGAACGGCGTTGGAGTGGTTTGTGAGCCTGCCTAACGGTCACATAACCAATTTTCAACAGTTCTCGAAGATTTTCGTTGAGCAGTACATCGTGAATAAGGCACCGCCCAGGGTGTCTTACGATTTGTTTGATATAAGGCAGTACCAGGGAGAGTCCCTCAGGGACTACTTGAATCGCTTTGGGGCGCAGATGGTCAGATCGCCGGCTAAAGATGAAGAAATGCTGGTCTATGCATTTAAGAAGGGCGTGCTGCCGGGACCATTCTGCGAGGCATTGATCAGGGCTCACCCCGCCACGTTCGCTGAGGTTAGGCGACTTGTGGTGGCCCACATCGCCGACGAGAGCGAAGTCGCCGAGAAGAGAGGAAGCGTGGCTCCCACTAGGCCACGCGCCCAGACCAGGATCCAGCCACAGAGGGTGCTGGAGACAGCGGCGGCCAGGAGGGATCAGAGGACTCGCCATCCTTATGATCCAAGGAAGAACAAGGGCAGGAGCCAAGGACGCCAGCAGCCAGCACGTCGGGAATACAATCGCCCGCCTAAATACAAGTTTGTCATGGGATTGACGGACCTGATCGCCATTCCCAATATATCTGCTAGGTTGAAAGCGCCGGAAAAGGTGGGCGACAAGGTGCTGGGACCAAAGCCAGACGCCTGGTGTGAGTCTCACCAGGGCTTTGGCCATACAGTTGATTCGTGCTTAGCTTTAGGATACCAGCTCGACGATCTGGTTAAGAGCGGGTTCCTAAATGACTATCTGCTGAATAGGAGGACGGGGGGAGCGTCGAGCTCCCAGCCTGCAGGTGCTGAGGCTCAGCAGCACGAGATGCCCACGCACGGGGAAATTCACACCATTGCAGGGGGTTTCTCAGGAGGTGGATGCACCGCATCACAGAGGAAGAGGTACGCGAGGTCTGTGATGACGGTGGATATGTTCGAAGACCACTCGTCGAAAGTGGATATTACATTCACCAAGCAAGATCTTCGGGATGTTGTGCCTCATGACAACGATCACATAGTGATTTCGTTAATCACAGCAGGAAGAAAGGTCCACAGGGTGCTGGTGGACCAGGAAGCTCGGCAGACGTGATGTTTTGGCCGACTTTCACGCAGTTGGAGCTACCCCTTGACCAGCTGAGGCCCTATGGAGGGTGTTTGTATGGTTTCGCCGGTGACCAGGTGGAGGTCAGGGGGTACATAGAATTGAGGACAACGTTTACCGATGTGGCAGGTTCAAGAACGGAGAAAATCAAATACCTTGTTGTAAACGCTCCTTCAGCATACAACATCCTGTTGGGAAGACCCACGCTCAACAGGATAGGTGCCATACCGTCAACCCGGCACATGAAGGTGAAGTTGCCGTCTATGGAGGGGGTGGTGATCACCATCAAATCCGATCAGAAAGAAGCGAAAAAGTGCTATGAGAATAGCCTGAAAAACAAGAGATCGGTGAGTTACGTGACGACCACCCCACCTCCCGGTGTGAAGCCCAGATCGACGGTAACAGAAGAGACCGCCGGAAGGGACGTGGAGATGGTGGACGCTGAGCTGGAGGGGGAAGAGGCAAGGAATCGCCCTGAGGAAGCGAGAGAGCTGGGAATTGCCAGGGCGGTGATCGCCAGAGAAACCAGACCAAAACCCGTCGAGCAGTGGCTCGAGAGAGAAATCGGGGGAAAGATCTTCAAGCTGGGAAGATCTCTGGAGGTCGAGCTCCAGGACCAGATTGCTGAGGTGATAGAACGGCATCTGGATGCCTTTGCATGGTCCGCTTCGGACATGCTCGGGATCGATCTCGACTTCTTGTGCCATCATCTGGCGATGGACAACTTAGTGAGACCAATGCGACAAAGAAGAAGAAAGTTCAACGAGGAGAGGAGGCAGGCGATAAGGGACGAAACACAAAAACTCCTCGCTGCAGGCCACATCAGGGAAGTTCAGTACCCTGAATGGCTGGCAAATGTCGTACTGATAAAGAAGAGCAATGGGAAATGGCGCATGTGCGTCGATTTCACCGATCTAAACAAGGCTTGCCCAAAGGATTCATATCCTTTACCAAGCATAGACGCCCTGGTAGATAGTGCTGCAGGGTGTAAGTTGTTGAGCTTCCTGGATGCCTTCTCGGGGTATAATCAGATCAAGATGCATCCCATGGACGAAGAGAAGACAGCCTTCATGACGGAGAGATCGTGCTACTGCTACAAGGAGATGCCGTTTGGGCTGAAGAACGCGGGGGCCACGTACCAAAGGTTGATGGATCAAGTACTTGCACCAATGCTGGGAAGGAACGTGCAAGCGTACGTCGATGACATGGTCGTGACCTCGCCGGAAAAAAGCAAGCACGTTGCAGACTTGGAGGAATTGTTCACGATGATCGCCAAGTTCAGACTGAAGCTGAATCCAGAGAAATGCATCTTTGGCGTGGAGGCTGGAAAATTCCTGGGATTTCTCTTGACTGAAAGGGGAATAGAAGCCAATCCAGATAAGTGTGCCGCCATCTTGGCGATGAGGAGCCCCGCTACGGTGAAGGAGGTTCAACAGTTAACAGGTCGGATGGCAGCCCTGTCTCGTTTCGTGTCAGCTAGCGGAGAGAAGGGACATCCCTATTTTCAGTGCTTGAGGCGCAATAACAAGTTTCCTTGGACGAAGGAGTGCGAGGAAGCCTTCGTCAAGCTGAAGGAGTATCTGGCGAGCCTGCCGGTTTTGTGTAAACCGCTGTTGGAACCCCTCTTAGGTTGTATTTTGCTGTAACTGAGAGGGAGGTGAGTGCGGTGCTAGCCCAGGATCAAGATCAGGTTCAAAAGCCTGTTTATTTTGTTAGTAAGGTGTTGCAGGGCCCCGAAACGAGATATCAGGCCCTGGAAAAGGTTGCGCTGGCTGTGGTATTTTCGGCGAGGAGGTTGCGCCACTATTTCCATAGTTTCACCATACTGGTGATGACTGACCTGCCCATCCAGAAAGTTTTGAAGAAGCCCGACGTTGCGGGAAGGATGGTGAAATGGGCAGTGGAGCTGTCAGAGTTTGACATTAAGTATGAGCCCCGAGGCCCGATCAATGGGCAAATCTTTGCAGATTTCGTGGTCGAGCTCTCATCTGAGGCGACACGAGTGGAAGGGGACGACTTCTGTTGGGTACTCTCGGTGGATGGATCGTCGAACCAACAGGGTAGCAGTGCTGGGGTCATTTTGGAAGGACCCAACGGCGTGCTGATCGAACAATCTTTGAGATTTGCCTTCAAAGCCAATAACAATCAAGCAGAATATGAGGCGCTGATCGCCGGGATTTTGCTGGCCAAAGAGATGGGAGCGAGAGTGTTGATGGCTAAGAGTGACTCGCTGCTAGTCACAGGGCAAGTAACAGGCGAGTTCCAGGCTAAAGATCCACAAATGGCGGCTTACCTGGAGTATGTGCAGGAATTGAAGAGTTCCTTTGCCTCCTTTGAAGTAGTGCATGTGCCCAGAGAGCAGAATGCCCGAGCTGACTTGCTAGCTAAGCTCGCCAACTCAGGCAAGGGGGTAGGCAGAGGACAGTAATTCAAGAAACTCTGAAGACGCCAAGAGCATTTGTAGCAGATCACCTGGTTCTTCAGATAAGCAAGTCGACGGAGAAAGCAACGAGAAGTCATAAGTCCCTGACGCAAGAAACTTTGAGATCGCCGAGAATTAGAGCATGTCGAGGAGAGAAGGTGAGCATGACGCAGGTCTGCGCTATCCATGAGCCAGACACCTGGACAACACAGTACAAGCGGTGCCTGGCAGATGGCCTTCTCCCACTGGATCCGACAAAAGCTAGGAAGGTAAAGAAAAATTCTAGCAAGTACACGATGATCGACGACGAGTTGTACAGGTTTGGGTTCACTCACCCACTCCTGGAATGTGTGTATGATGAGAAATGCACGAGGATTATGACAGAGCTCCATGAAGGTATATGCGGAAGCCACGTCGGGGGTCGAGCTCTGGCCGCAAGGACCCTCCGTGCAGGTTACTACTGGCCAACGATGAGAGAAGACTGCAAAAAGTATGCGCAGTGTTGCAAACAGTACCAGCAGCACGCCGATTGGCACAAGACGCCTCCCGAGGAGTTGAAGTCGATCTACAGTCCTTGGCCGTTTCATACTTGGGGAATCGACATCCTGGGACCATTCCCGCTGGCGATCAGGCAGATGAAGTACTTGGTGGTGGCGATTGAGTATTTCACCAAGTGGATCGAAGCAGAACCCGTGGCCCAGATCACCGCACACAAGATCGAAGGTTTCGTGTGGAAGAACATTGTGTGCCGGTTTGGTGTGCCCAAGCGCCTGGTGTCGGACAACGGGACTCAGTTTGCAAGTCATCTGTTGAAGAAGCTGTGCGATGGGGTGGGAATTCAACAAGTGTTTGCATCCGTCGAGCACCCTCAGACAAATGGCCAAGTAGAGTCAGCTAATCGGGTGTTGCTGAGAGGATTGAAGAGAAGGCTCGAGAAAGCCAAGGGAAGCTGGGCTGAGGAGGTACCCCGTATAGTCTGGGCGTACCACACCACCGAACAGTCAGGAATCCATGAAACCCTGTTCAGCTTGGTGTATGGGTGTGATGCGATGATTCCAGTAGAAATTCAGGAGAACTCGCCGAGATTCCAGAACTTCGTAGAAGAAGACTCGAATGAAGAGAGAAGGCCGAACCTGGATCTCCTGGATGAGGTCAGGGAAGAGGCGAGACTGAAAGCTGAGGCGGTGAAGAGAAGGATTGAACGAAGATACAACTCGAAGGTGATGCCAAGGCAGTTTAGAGAAGGCGACCTGGTGATGAGGAAAGCCCACCAGTACGAGATGGAGAATAAACTGTCGCCCAAGTGGACGGGGCCGTTCAGAATAACCGAGGCGCTCGGGAACGGCGCCTACCGCTTAGAGACACTGGAAGGAGGGGCGATTCCTCGCACTTGGAACGCCACGCACCTGAAGTTGTATTACAGTTAAGAGCTTTGTAAGTAAAAACGAACACGAAGTTATATTACAATGTCTCTGTTAAAACAGTTTGAAGGGGGCACTCTTTTTTCCCTAAGGAGGGTTTTTGATGAGGCCACCCAATAAAAGAAGAGTTTTCAAAGTTCAAAGTTGTTTTAGATTGCGTGTTTGTTGTTTTCAGAAAGTGTTGAAGAAAGACCTTGTCACTTATATGTGATTTAAGGCAAGTAAAGATATATTGCATGCTTTCTAAAAAGTTTTAAAATCCTCATCGTTTTTCGGCGATCGGAGGCATCAGTTAAAGTTTAAAGTCTTCATCGTCTTTCGGCGATCGGAGGCACCAGTTGAAAGACCTCAACGCCCTCGCGCGTCCTGAGGCGAGATAAAGACCTCCTCACCGTCGAGCGAGTGCAGGCGAGGAAGAGTGAAAAGTCCTCAGTGTTTCTGGGGGCGAGAAGATGTAACCCCTGGGGCAATGTAGAGGCACCAGTAAAAAGTCTTCAGTGTTTCTGGGGGGGAGGAGATGTAACCCCTGGGGCAATGTAGAGGCACGATTTAAAGACCTTCTCGCCTATGAGCGAGTTCAGGCAAGATAAAATCCTTCTCGTCTCGAACGAGTTCAGGTATGGTGTAAAGGGTGGAAGAAGTTTGGAAGGTGGCTAAGGTAGGTTCGAAGAGAGCGCCTAGCCACCCGGTCTTTTGTTCTGAAGCTCAGGAAGGTAGAGAAGGATCCGAAAGGCGCCTCTACCCCCAGATAAAAGAACAATGGCCAAGGTATGGAGCCAGATAGAAGCTGATATCGCCAAGAGTCTTTGGCGACCAAGAAACGTTCAAGCAACGACGAGAAAGTTAAAGGCCCGTTTTGATGAAGCAGATCGGGTGAAGCGATGTTTTAAGCCAGTAGTTGAGTTAAAGTTCGTTGCTTGAAGAGTGATTTTGCGCTAAGATTCATTGCCTTAAGATTACGAGTTGTTAAATTGATTATTATTTGAAGTCGAAGTGGTTCGAAGCAGTTAAGTATATGCTCGCGCTTACAAAATCTCTAAGTTAATTTCTTGAAGAAAATTGTGCAAGGAAAGTTAAAGCAGCTAAAAGAGTTATAAGAAAGAATGCCAAGACTTTGTCATTAAAGATAAATGTCAGTTCAGAACATATGCACAAGAAAATATGAAGTTTTTTACAATTTTTATACAAAGAGAAAGCACAAAGGCAGCGGATGGAGGGAATTGATCAGTCTTTAGCGGGAATCACTTTCCCATCCACCACCTCGTTGTCAAGGGACACCATGCTAAGGTCCAAATCGGGGAACAAGCAGGCGAACTGTTCCCGTGCAGCCTCGAATCCAGCAGCCAGAATTTGGGCAGAACTCAGATTAAGTTCTTCAATCTGCTTCTTGAATTCTTCAGTTTGTTCCTTCAGCCCTTTATTCTGCTGCTCCAGCTCTTCAACTTGCTTCTTGAGTTTTTCGTTGGTTTCTTGAGCCTGGAGAAGGTCTTCAGCAACCTTCTTGGATTCTGCTTGCACCTTACCCAGTTCAGCAGCAAGCTCCCCTTTTTCCTTGTTGGCTTCGGCAAGCTCAGCCATGGCGTCATCCCTTGCTTTCTCCACCTTACCAAGGAAGACCTCTCGGTCGGCTGACCTTTGCTCCAATTTCTTCACCTTGGCGGCGTCAGTTTTTATGAGAGCCTTCAGGTCAGCCACCTTGACGCGATAAGGCACAATCTTGCTCTCCAGTTCGATCTTTTCCTGAGCCAGTTGCTGCACCTTATGGCGGAGATCGGTGGCCTCCTTGCGCGCCATCCTGAGCTCGGTGCTCATTGCATCTTCTACTCGGGAGTGTTCAATTTCCGCGAGTGTCAGATTGCAGGACAACTTCTCCGCCTCGATTCTTATAGTGTTGTTTTCAGTTCGAAGGGCGTAGAGGTCGTCCTGGAGCTTCCTGGTGGAGCTCTCCACAGCTCTGGAGATAATGGTGGGGAAGTCTTCTGCCATCATCTTCAACTTGGCAGAGAAAGGCTCCCACATCCTTGTGACCTCAAGAGAGAGGTTTGCTGTTGGAGGCACCGGATGGGTTTGCTGTTGGTTTTTGCCGCCACCCTCTTTAGTTGGTTGTTCAGCAGGCGCTTCTGGGCGTGGTGGCGACGTCGGGGATTCGGTAATCAGGATTGGAGAGTTGTGGGCAACCTCATCCCCGATTGGTGCGACGTTGGCAGTTGAGGCATTTGAAGGAGGACCCCCTCCAGCTGATACAAAAGGCGTGGAGGCGCTTGGGGGGTCCTCCATGAAGTTTGGCTTGGGGGCCTCAACCGCAGGTGGCGCAGTTGCCAGTGGAATGGCTTGGACTGGTGAAGCAGGAGCTTGTGGGGGTGGCGATGATGGAGGAGGAGCAGGTGTAGATGGCGGCGTTGATGTTGGAAGAGGGGGTGGTGCAGGTGGTGAAGAAGGTGTCACCCTCTTCCTCTTCGTGACAAGGCCATCCTCAGTTGCCTCGTCGTCCTCCTCTTCCTCCTCGTGGACTACCTGGGGGGCTTTCCTCTTGGGTCTCCTGAGGACAAGTTTCTTGCGTTGGGCGGCGGTTTGGACATCGGAAGGAGTTGGGCCCCTGGGTGGCGATCTGCCTTGAGCAGCGGCGATCTCCACCACAGAGTTTGGCACTGTTTGAGAGCCTGTTGCCAATCCGTGGGTTCGGGCGAGCGCCCTCAATTCAGCGAGCCTGCCCCGGCCTAACATGTTATCTGCATAGAGCGAAAATGCATGGGTTAGCTCAGAAAGAAAATCAAGGCATAAGGCAAAATGCAACAAAGCAGGCAAATAGTGTAGAAAAATAAAACCAAAGTCTTGCGCACAACGCACAAGACGCCAAGAAACAGTTAACAGAAGCAGTATTAGAATAAGAACTTAAATGTTCTAACCTATTCGAATTTCAAGTTGGTCCTCGAAGAACTCGAAGCAGATCAGGGTGGTAGTGAGGAAGGTGATGTTGGCGTCCGCCACACTCTTCCAAAAGAAACAGAGATCTCTGTCCAAAGCGCCCATGCTATCAGGACTTCTGGGTCTCCTGAAGCAGCTTTTGGACTCTTTGTTCCCCTTGTTTACCCAGTACAAGGGGAGACCGTCGAGCAAGGAAGCGTCCCTGTCGTTGGGGCGCACCTGAACAAACTTTCCCTTCCAGTCTTTATAGGATTGCTGGAAGATGGAGAGGATCGACCTCCCAGCGATCCCATTCAAGCTTACCCACAGGCGATCTCCTGGGTGCTTGGCTTCAAAAAGAAACAGGAAGACATCCACCGATGCTGGCAACCCCAGATGGTCGCACATGACTTGGAACGCCCGCACAAACGCCCAGCTGTTGGGATGGAGCTGGGCGGCGGCAATGTTGAGTTCGGTGAGAAGCTCCCTCTCAAAGCGGGTGAAGGGAAACCTGAGTTTCACCTTCTTGAATAAAGTTGTGTAAACAAAGCAGAAGGGCCCGTCATTATTCACCTTGTCGTCGCGCAAACTGGCAGCTCGGGGGGGCAAGGTAGCACTGTCATCTTCTCGTCGTGCTCCTTGTGGAATGATTGGTGAGGTTCATCCCCCTTCGTCAACCGCAGAACTGCCCCAGCAGTGTTCACAGAAGACGTTTCCCTCAACAGGGTCGAGTTGGCCCAGGGGTACAATTTTTTGAAGTCTGGTGGGGGGACGGAGGTTCCTCCGGTGACAGGTGGAGTAGCCTGGGCCGGGTTGGGGCGGGAAGGTGCAGGCCTCTCAGCCTGAGAAGACGAAGCACCGCGTGCTCGCGGTGGGTTGAGTGCTTGAGAAGAAGGGTTTCGCGACGAAGGAGAAGGATTTGGGGTGATCTTGGAGCGAGTCATCGCTGAAGCTGCAAAGGAAAAAGAAAAGGAGAAATGATCAGGGTTCACAGAGGCTGACTCGATCATAAAAGAAGGGTGAAAGACGAACGAACGTAGGTTCGTTGTGACGCTGACGGAGCCCTAAGTTACGAAGAAGGGGAAATAGCAAAAACAATCCACAACGTATGCACCAGACAGTTAAAGGATGATGCGAATCGGTTAAAATGCAGGAAAAACCAGCAAAAGAAGGAAAGGAAATACCTTTTTATGATCGGAAAGGCGATGAAGGATGTTGGTGATTCAGAAAGTTGAAGAACGCTGAGAGCTTTTTTGCAGAAGAAAGTAGGAGCGTCTGAGAATACGAAGAAAGTGATGGAACAGTGAAGAGAAATGGGTTTAAGGGTTTTTTGAAATGGGTTTAGGAAGCGCAAACGTTAACTGAAGGTAACCGTTGATGAAGCCACGTGTCGAGTGATGGGTGAGGGGTTTGGTGGAGCGTCAAAGAAGCAGAAAGTACAACCGCTTGGAATTCTGCGTCAGTGCCACGTAGGTCGGTGTTGACGTGACTCTTTTAGTCTTTTCGCTGGACAAGTCTTCGCTTAAGACTGGGGGGCTTGTGTACCGCCCTGGTAGTCGGAAGTGATGACGTGGCATCAAGCTACAGTATAGGCGTGTTGACAAGGCGCCAGATTCGCAGAAGGGAAGGAAGTCGAGGGGGGGCTCGTGAAGTCGCCAGTTATGAAGCTGGCGTGCTCCGATCTCTGGCATACCAGAACCGGCGATCACCCAGTTGAAGATGAAGTCGCCAGATGTAAACTCAGGCGACCAAGCGGTTGGAGATCGCCAGAGCAAGCACATCGCCGAAGATAAAGGTGGTGCAGATTATGAAAGCGGCCGGCGAGACCACAGGGAAGGTGTACGAAGGCACCCTAACTCGCCAATTCCAGTAGAGATCGCGCTCCCAAGTTAGCTATGCACTGGGCAGTACCATGCATAAGTAAGTTAGCCAAAGGAGAGTCAGAAGCAGCGCCCAGGTCAAGGAGGCTCCAGATGATGGCACGTGTACGACCGGATGCGAGCCACGTGTCCAGGTCTGTAACTGCCAGGAGAGAGAAAGTGACCAGGTATTTAAGGGTTTCTCAACGAACTTTCGAGGTACGCAAGTTCAGATTATACTCTTTACGCTTGCGAGTTCTTGAGCATACTGTGAGAGAAAACATTGCACGGCTCCTTGAGAGTTCTTGAGTGTTTTTGCTCTTAATATTTGGTGGTTCGGTCACTGACTTGGGCGTTGGAGTGCGATCGGCCGCAGCGGCGCCGCTCTGTTCTTTTGCAGGTTCTTGAGGTAGATCTTGAAGAAGGACGGAGGTTTGAGGCGGTGCACACGTCGATCCAAGTTTGACGAGGCAAGTTCCAACGTTCCGGTCAACAGGCAGGATCATATATAAAAAAAAAACCATTAAATAGTAAGCAAATTTAGAAATAAAAAATAATTAATCACTAAATTAAATACTAATTTAGAAATTAAAAGTTTATTTTTATTTAAAGTGATTTTTATTATTAATAAAAAATTATAAAATAATTTTTAAATTTATATTTAAATTAACTATTTTAAAAATTAATATTTTAGATTATAAATTAGTTTTTAAAAATCTATTAGAGACTAATTTAAAATATAAAATAATAAGTAATTAAAATCTTACTAGCTAATAATTAGATATCAATTTATAAATTATTTTTTAAATTTTTATTAATAATAGAAATTACTTTAGAAACTAATATTTTTTTTAGTTTATAAAATATTTTATAATCTAATTATATAATAATTAATTATTTTAATATTTAAAATTAATTTTTATTTAGTGGTTTTTTTATTATACATATATATTATTGAATTTATATTATTTCTTGTACATTCCTATCTTTTCACCCTCTTTTTTAATATGTTAGGCATTTCACAAAATTAATAAACTATGAATGGTTGTAACAAGAGTAAATGAACGTATAAAAACTGAATAAGAACTCTTATAACGTGACATGCACAACAAACTTATTGTGTGGATTATGATTAGGATATAGTTTAACTATTCACGTCTCTTAGTATATTGAAGTGACATTTTTTAAAATGTAGAAAAAAAAAAGTAAGACAGTATATATAATATAATAATTTATATATATAATATAATAATTTATATATATAATATAATATAATAATTTATATATATAATATAATATAATATTTTAAATATATATATATATATATTTATTGAAGTGACGAATATTCTCTTAAAATATTGAAGTGGCTGTAATAAGAATTTTTTTTTCAATGAGAATAGTTTGTAATAATATATAACAAATATAGGCCACAGAAATAAGAGTCAACTATGAAATTTTTTTAAATCTATTAATATTATTATTATTATCGTCCCACAATCTTTAGCCAGTGTATGAAAAATGCAAATTAAGATTTGGCTATGAAAAATACTGTTATCGCCTAGTCAGCAAAATCTATACATTTTTTTTATATTTATTTATTTAACTTAATTGCATGTCCTATTATTCCCATATTATAGTTTTGATACTCTTCCGTTTATTTTTTATGTGCTTTTAAGGTTATTTTTTATAAATGAAGAAATATAATAATTTTTATTTTAATAAAATAATACAATATTTTATATTTTAGAAAAATAATAAATATGTTATTGAAATTCTAAAGAAACATAAACAATTAGTTATTTTACAAAAGACAAAGAAAATGGAACGGAAGAAGTAAACAATATTATTTATTTTTTTATAATTTTTCATTATCTTTATCAATTATCATATATTTTACTGATCAATTGAATATGTAACATGTTAATATGTCATAAAATATCAAAATTAAAATGATATTTGGACAACGTTATTTAACAAGTTTCCGGGTTTTTTTATCTTATTTGGTCACATATTAGCAAACAATTACACATCTAGTGAATCGATAAAATATATAAAAAATAAAATATAAAATGATAATAATGAAATATTAAAAATAACATACAATTAGTTTGTTTGTTTTAAACTAAACTATACTCAAATTAAATGCAATGTGTCAAAATATCCATTTGTAGGAATAAAATTCATTTACACCAAAGATAAAAGTTAATTAAATTACATAAGTAATAAATTTTATAAAATACAAACTTAATCAATCCAACGTATTAATTTAATGATTCTATCGTAATATTTATACCAAATTTTATATAATTTACATTCATAATAGACATGCCATGTCATCTAATAATAAATACCTACATACTTTCTAAATATCATTTATACGTTAAAATTAATTTTGGTATAATAAACTTCCAAATAATTTTGAAATTATTTAAAATTTAATATATATACATTTTTTGTCTTCGTTATAAAAGTCAACTAGTGTAAAATATTTTTATACAAAAGGATACATATAATCAATTAATTTATGGATACAAAAAAGTATAATAACAGTATAAAGGAGTAATTTAGTTATCTTTTAACATTGTCGCAATCCAAAACAAGAGAATGAGTACATTATCTTGCTATAGTTTTTTTTTCAAATAGTTATAATATAACTTATTTTTAATTTTTCAGATGTTTATTTCAATTTTTTTAAATAAAGCATAAAAAAATGTAAAATATTATTAAAAATAAAATGTTTTTTTTTTAAGTTTTCATGTTAGGCATTATTATGTAACTTGACATCTTCGCTAGGCTGACACCTCAAGTAACAACAATCATCTGATGAAAAAAAATATTATTAAAAAAATTATAGAAATAATTGCTTATTTTAAAAGTTAAATAAAAGTTAACCATGAAAATTTTGTTTTTCTTTCTTTTAAACAATTAGGATATAAAGTTTTCACCCAATAGAAACTTATTTTATAGTTGTGATTGATGTGTGAGGAATTTGTAAGCAGAGATGAATTATTAAGAAGTTGTTAGAAGGGCAATTCATAGATCCTATATTCCAACATTATTGCTAGTCGCATTAATTGCATTCATCCATAATTTGTTAACTATAACGTGTTTGACACAATTCATATATAATATCCCTTACTTACACAATTCTAAGTAATTTCTTTATATTTTTTTTTCACTAAATACATAATTTATTTGGAAGTATTTTAGCTTTTCAAATGATAAATTTTATTTTAATAAATTGAAATTAGTTTTACTATGTTCTTCAATAAGTTTACAAGGAAGAATAATTTAATTTATTAAAAACATTTATTAATTAAAATATTTTAAAGTATAATAATTTTATTGTTTTAATGGATTGAATTAAAACTCAAACTTTTAAATGAGATTTATCTCAATCACTTCTGAAATGGAAATTAAATTCTAGAAGATAGAAAAATACTTTTTGAAGTTACTTTATTAAATCAATAATTTCAATATCATAGATTGACCATAATAATGGATTCGATCTTGACTAGGTTTTCAAAGATGATGCTTGTGAATGGGATTTTATAAATAATGGTATAATAACATCTGGTCTAAGATCTTTGCAATGTTTAATATATTCATTAAAAAAATTACTAAATCAATTTAAGAAAAAACAAAAAATAATTAAATACTAAATTAGATATTATTTTAGAGATTAAAAAAATTATTAATATTTAAAATAATTTCTATTATTTTAAATACCAATAATTTTTTAATCTCTAAAATAATATTAGTTTAATCAATATATTAAATTTATTATTTTTTAAAATTATTTTTTATTTAATAATTTTTTTGTAATAATTATTATGTATATAGCTTCTATTCTTTTCTAGAAAAATATTATAGTAAAACTTGAATATAACTCTTAGTCAACCAATATAAATCTTTAGGTGTCCTCTTCTATTATACATTTTCAATTGATATATTATTTATTATATATTTAATATTTTTGAAATTTAAAGAAGATTACATATTAAATATTTGTAAAACTTTTATTTTACATTCTTAATCAATTCAATTTAAAAAAACTTAATATTTTTTTGAAAAAAATAAATTTGATAGTTAATTCACACATCCCAAACCTCAATCTATTTCTAACATGTTATATTTTTCCTCTCTATCAAAAAAATGAAGAAGTCATGGTTAGAAAGATAAATTACCTGTGAATACCATGTAATGATAATAGAAAGATAAAATGAAAATATATATTAGAGAAACAAAAATGTATTATATAAAAAGTGGTCGAGTCCTTCTCACTTGATTTTGTGGAATCCAAAACAAGCTAAATTATTCCATTTTGAAAATCATTAATAAGGTCCAAATGCTGATAGATTTAAATATAAATATAGTTTTAATATCTTAATTACACTAATTCACTTTATAACCCCATTTTCATTTGAAGTTAGAGTATCCATAAAAGGAAAATATATAAGAAAAATAATGAATAAAGGGCAGGAGCAGAGAGCAATAAATGGAAAAAGCAGCAACAAATGCAGAGGTTCTTTACAAAAGAATGTGCCTAAAGTGTTGTATATAGTAATAATAAACATGTGAAAAGGAAAGTCCATAGTTTCATGTCATCCACAGAAACACAAGTAGATTAGATCAAATAGGAAAATAAAGAGCCATGGAAATAAAAAAAAAAAGGTGGTGATTGATTGGGGAAAGAGGTAGATATGCTTTTCTAAGAACAAAAAGGAATCAGATGAAGTGAAGTTGGTAGCAAATGTTCTTTCTACAAATTCCCAAGAGAAAGGAGATAAGAAAATGAAACATGATTCATAGTATTTCATTATATTGCTACCTCACTCTTCTTATTTTATTTAACTTATTATAAAACCACAACTAATTATTAGATAGGGTTTGAAACAATATGTTTTTCACTCTCTCCATTTGATTATGTCTAAAGAAATAAGTTTCAAAATGGTTGTCATTTTAAATTTTTTTAACATACTATATAATTACAAATTAAATATATTCCAGTAGTTAGATATTGAACCAAGAGAAACATCCTTAAAAAAGAGTATTTTTCGTGTAGGAAATCTCACGTCGAGAAGAGATTAGAGTCTTTTATTGTATATAAGTGGATACAAATCTCACTTCATGAGCCGATCTTATGAAATTGAGTTAGACTTAAAGTACGCTTCTTAATATTATGTGTAAAAAAGAAATAAAAATACTATAATTTATTATGATAAAAATTTAAAGAATATTTATGAAATTGAATGCTAAAAAAAGAATTTATGGGGAGAGTGGGAGAAAAAAGGTGCAGAAGAGAAAAGAAAGAGTAATAAGATGGGGCGGTGGAGTTTGGTCTCCCAGTCCAATCCATTGGTAGATGTAGTGGGATTGTGGGCCCCACCTAATGCTTCCAAAAGCTTTCATAAACAAAACAGTGCCCCTCACACACACCTATACAAAACCCTCCTTTTCTTTCCCTCTCTCAACTTTCATCATGTTTCAAATGAATCAATCTCCCAATGAGTGCTTCTTCTTCACAAGTCAAATTTCAGAGTTTAACTACTTTTAGTAAACAATGCATTACTCAAAAACAAAAATGAAGCTCACTAATTATTGTAAGTTTGGATAAGTTTACTGATAGTGTTAAAATTCTAAAATAAATTCGATGAAAGAAGGTCATAGTATATAAGTAGGTGCAAATCTCATCTTATAAATTGATTTTGGTGCAAATCTCATCTTATAAGTTGATTTTGGTGCAAATCTCACCTTATAAGTTGATTTTGGTACAAATCTCATCTTATAAATTGATTTTATGAGGTTGAGATAAGCTTATAGTCTACTTTTTAATATGATATTAGAGTCATCTTTGTTGGAGATCCCACATCGACTAGAGATAATGACATTTCATTGAATATAAGTGGGTGCAAACCTCAACCTTATGAGCCAGTTTTATGGGGTTGAGTTAACACACCCCCGCCTTAGCGTGAAGGATGTGTTGAAAATCCTACATTAACAGTGATTAAGACATTTTATAATATATAAATAGGTACAAAACATCATCTTATAAGTCGATTTTATAAAATTTAATTAGGTTTAAACTTCAGTTTTTAATCAAATATATTGAAATATTATGGTTTTTAATAGCATGATTAAACGTACTGAAATTAAATATGATACATTTGTTTTCTAACTATGGTTGAATCTATTTGGATTAGGTTAATTGGTGTTAAGTATTTTAGTCATGGAAGATCCATTCCTAAACACACATATGCTAGCTTGAAACCTATTGGGTGTAGAATGACTTCCACAACCTAATAAGAATGACTTCACCAACGCACTTGCTTGACGCAATAATACTAAGTTGCTAACCCTATAAGTAAAAATACCTTATTTTTCCTAACTAATCTTGCAACATTATGATAATGTGGTTCACACACAATTGCCATGTTCTGAAAGTACAAGAAGTGAGATATAACAGTGTTATTGTGTTTGAAAATTGACATGTGAAAAAAGAAGAATGAAGGAATTATAGTGTCACATTGCACTGAAATGATGATCAAATTCTTTGGCCCACAACCGTTGCCAAAAGTTGGATTAGTTTCTAGCTCAGTCTTTGGACATCACTGCTTGCCAACGCAACACAAACTTAAACATACCAACAATTTAGAAGGCACTAGTTTTATCAAACCCACTCACTAGAGAGGAAAAAAAAAGTTGCAATGAAGAATTATATTGTTATTTTTCAACACCAACTTTATCAATTGTTTATTTATATATGTATGACACATCCTAGTTTTCTGTACTTATTTTATGTCTATAACTTTATCTGATGATTGTAATAGTATTTCTATTGATGGGTATTCAAAAGTCTAATTCAATTTTTTTAAGGACATGCCACATTTTTTTTCATAAAAACCTAATTTTGCACATCTATAATTGCTTGAAAATTTCTCAATGTGTGCTCTTTTCAACCAATGTGAGCATTTTAGACATTATGTTATGGAGATTACACAATTCTTCACGTTCTCCACACTTCTATTTCTATACATACCTTATCTTGGTAATTTTATATTTTTGGTGATTATAGTGAACATTGATAATTGAGATAATAATTAAAATAAATTTTGTGATACGTTTTTTTTTGTTTTTTTTTAAGTCATAAAATTTAGAAGAAAAAAATAGTCATATAAAAATGGATTATAAATTTCTTAACCTTCTCCAAGTCTAAAAGAAAAAATTTAAGAAAGTTTTTTTTAAAAAAAATGTGATGTGGAGCATTAACACTTTGGCCCAACATTTCTATTTGGTTTTGCATTTTAGTCTTTGGTATGATCAATTATACGTGCTATTTAAGCTTTGCTTTTTATTAATTAATTTTCATATATTCTTACTTTCTGAATGAGTTGGCAGAAGCTGTGACTTTCCGACACTGTCTCATTGGCTGTTTAATTGTCAAATAGGTACCAAACTTTCAATTAAAAATATATAAAAAAAATATTTAACTACAATATTTTAGTTCTTGTTGTGTTCCAATTCAAATCAAATTCTGCTAAATATACTGAAGTCTCATATGATGTAAGAAATTGATCAAAGTTACCTCAAATGTGTCATCAATAACGTCATCTAAATATATTTTTTTTTGTTTTTTTGGGTTATAGAATATTATTGCATATTTTGTTTAATTCAAAGTTAAATTGGAGAAACCTCCACGATTTGATGGACTAGCATTCAACAATTGACAAGTAATGATTGGTGGAAGGTTTGAAAATCATTATTAATATGTTATGAAAAGACTAGAAGGTAAAACCATAAAGAAATTTTTTTATAACATTAATACTAATGCCAAATTAAGTTTTTATTACTTCAATTAGGAAGAATTAATGTAGAAATTAGGATGGCATTATTCTTTTTACAATTTAGAAGAGAAATTGTACATTAAGTATTAATCTATGTAGTATATTCTAAAGGTTTTTTAGCCACATCTACAAAATTATTAACTATTCTAGAAACCGGGTTAGTAAGATTTTTTTAATATATCTTTATTATTAGTTAGAATTTATATAAATGACAAAATTACGAGTGAAATTTATAAGACGTGAAATTCATAAATTTGTGTGATTTTTCACAAAATTTAATTAAATATAAAATATATATTTATAAAAAAAAGTATGTTTCAAACCTTTTTTTTTATATTGTAAAGAGATATGAAATTTTGATTGATAAGAAACTATTTATACTATTTTTTTTATGATGTCATTTAAATATCTTTGTACAATCAGTTTTTTTATCTCAATTGGTCAATTTGTAAAATTTGAACCAATATAATTATGTAATTTTTAGTTGGTTTATAATAATATTAATGTAATATAATTTTAAATGTTTTTAAAAATATATATTTGATTATCTTTTTTAATATTATTATTATTATTATTTAATTTCAAAATTTCACACAAAGAACTATATCTTTACAAGTCAATAATTAACTTGAAAAAGTATATTTATATAAAATTACGAATAACATAAAACTAAGAATAACTAAAAATAATTTAATTCATATATTATAAACTGATCATTTCCTTTTAAGTTTTTAAAATATTATCATTAATAAAAATAAATATTTTTTGTCAGATGTAGTACTTTAATGGAGTAGTACTTTAATGGAGTAGTACTTTAATGGAGTAGTACTTTAATGGAGTGTACGTAATCATAATAGAAATTTTTTTTTTATTTACTTATGTATTAGAAAATAAAATACATAGTGTATAATATAAGAAAAATATTAAAACCTAGTTGAAAAAAGTTTGGTCAAACAAACTTTAATAACTTAAAATAGAAAAAAAAATATGTTAACAAATTATTTTATTTTAATTATTTTCGTTCTTTTAAAAGATAAAAATATTTAAAAGGATAAAAAATAAAATGGTTTGATATTTACAACATAGTGATCAATATAATAAAATACACATTCTCTTTTTGAAAACAATTATTATTTTAGAAGGTAATGATTTTTTTTCCTCCTAATGTGTCTTTTTAAGAAATATGTAAAGTGTTTTTCAGGAAGCACCGATGGTCCACATTACAATAATCATCATTAGATATGATTATGTAAACTAAAAAGTATTATGTATTAAAAAAACTAAAAAGCATAAAAATAATTTACAAATTTATCATAAACAATAAAAATGAGTAAATGATCTAAAATTTAGGTGGATTTCCCTTTAAAAAAATCATGTTTTCAATAGCTTAATGAACCAGTGAAAAAGTACCTACTAAAGTGGATCAATAATAATGATTAAAAAACTCTAACCAAAATGGTACAAACTTTTCGGTTTCTTTGTTCATTCTTGTTCCTAAGATGAAGTGGGGTCCTTTTCTTTTTTGAATTTTGGCTCATAACCTATGGCTGATTTGAACTAGAAAAATAGAAGAAAAAGTTGAACAATAAATAATTTATATTTTAAAAATATTTTTTGTTCACTTTATTTCCAATCAAAGAAAATTAAAATAGTTCTTTATTTATGTTTTCTTTCCACCTCTTTCTTTTTCTTCCATCCAAATATAACATACTTAAAAACTAAAATGGAAAAATTAATAATTTTGGTATATTTTAATATAAAAATTCGAAATGTTAACTGATTAAAAAAAATTAATAATTTTCACAGAAATTAATGATGTAACCATATATATGACATTTATTATTATATTATTAGTGTATTTTAATTAAATTTAAAAGTAGACATCTTGTAACTGGGAATAACTATTTTTAATATTGCACTGTAAATTTATTAATTTATCTCATGACAGTTCACTACAACTATTTTACTTTTAAGAAAGTTTATAATATGAATAATAGTTTATAAAATTTCTTTAAATTTGGATTTCTAAAAACTTTATTCCTTGAAAAGTAGTTTAGTTAAAAAGTAACTCTTATACCAAACCCACCATAGTTTAAAAAGTATCGTCATAAATTTTTGTAACTACTTATATTTATCTAATAACATGTGAAGTTATTCAAAGTTTATAATTAATTCATTTTATACTTTATCACTAAAAAGTACTAAAACATATATGTAGGTTACTTTAGATTATGTCATTAGAGAAAGTAATTGTTTTAATTTTCGGGGTTTAAAATAGTAATTTTGGGGGCCGTAGATAGTAAATCAATTTTGGGCTTTGGATTGATACATTCTCCACCCCTATGTTTTAATCCTACACCCATGAGGGGTTGAAATGACAAAAATATTCTTTAAAATGTATTTCAAAATACACATTTCGTTTTGTATGTTCAAAACATTTTTTTACTCAAAACATATAACAAGAGCGTTAAAATGTTGATAATTTTATCAAAATTTAAAACAATCTATTTTTCTAGTAACTGCAAATTTATAATTAGTGCTGCATATAAAAAAAACAAGCATGGAGACTGTAGGCATCACTTACCACGCCCTTCAAAATGAAACTGATTTTTTTTAAAAAAAAAACTCATTTGGAAAAATGACCTGAGTCTAAGCCAACTCAACCTGTACCTAGACTGACACGACTAGATCTATATCCGGGCTTACTCAACTAGACCTAGATCCAGACCGAATAAGCTAGACTTGGACTCAGACCAAATTTGGTCAACCTGGACCCAGACCGATTCATGTCGACTTGGACTCATGCAGACTAGACTTGACCTAGTACCAGTAAGGCTCAACTCGACATGGGTTCGAGTCGACTCGACTCAATATGGGTCCAAGCCAACTCGACTCAACATGGATCCAGATTAACTGAACTCGACGTAGGCCTATACTGAATCGGCTCTACTTGGGCCTGGTTCGACATGGGGTTGGACCCACTCGGCCTGACATGGGCTCGAGCCGACTCGACATGACCTAGACCCAGTTGCGACTCAACTTGGATCCAAACATACTTAGCTCGACATGGACTCGAACCAACTCGACTCGAAATGGGTCGAATCGACTTGGAATGACATGGACCCAATGTCAACTCAACCTTGTATGGGTGTCGACTCAACTTGGGATCAGGCCCACTCAACTCAACTTGGACCAAGGTTTACTCGGCTCGACTTTGACCTGGGTCGACTCTACTTGACTTTTGCCTAGACCAACTAAGCTCGAATTTGGTCAAGAATGACTCTGCTCGACTTTGACAATTGAATAAATTTTTTATTCTCTTTTAAAAACAATTTAATTGGACAATTTTACCCTTTAATAAATAAAAATAATTTATTTATTTATTTAATAAAATAAAAAAATTAAGTAACTTTCATTTATCCTCTTTTGAAAAATAACATTTTTAATACTATGTTTACAAAATATATTTATATACTTTTTAAATTATAATGTTTTTATTTTTAATTAGTTATTAATAAAAATAATGAAATTATGCATATTTTAGTGTAATAAAAATGCTAGTGGAGATAAACTCCTTAGTAACGTGCAATCTTAAAATGCATCTTTTAAGGACAAATTGTTTATATATATATAAAGTAAATTTACTTTGTCATTACCCTTTCAATAACAAATTGTATATTATCAAACACTTTCAATACTATTAGTTCAATCAATGTTCAAAATTTATTCAATTAAAATTGTACATAATAAAGTATATGTACGTTCCTAATAAAACAATGTTATATCGAATAACTAAATTTTAAAATTTAATCGTCATTAAAATAACTTTCAATCGATTAAACTGATATTTTTCTCAATCATTATTAATATTTTCATACTTCACATATAAATAAAAATACCCATTCAGTGTACACAACACTTGCTAGTGTAAAAAAAATATTTTACTCCATCTTAAAGACCGGTTATGAATAAACATATACAAGGTATAATACATACATATGGAAACACTTTCCTGCACAAGCTAACCTCTAATCAGACATGGGACTGCTGCAGCTTGTGTCAATGAGAGGGCTTCGAGAATCTTTTATTGGGACATCAGGCTTCACTATGGTTCCGCCATTGTAACCATCCGCCAGTAACTTCCCTATTTTAGATCGCCATTCTGAAGTTAAGTCCTCATTTTTCCTGTCATGCACAACTCTGTCACAGTAGTTAAGCATAGTTCCCAGGCCAGTTCTTGGCGTCCAACCAAATTCCATTAGTACCTTGGCTTCACCTTCACTCAAATCTTCTCCAACCTGTGCCAAAGACAATGAATTGAGTACAGCAAATTTCAGCTTGGTGTGGGACAGATAGCAGTTATAAGGCAACTTATTGCCTCGATTCTAAGAATTCACATAAAAGGGAAAAAGTGAAAAATTGACAGAAAAAGATAGTATACAATCAGATAATAGGTGGTTATTAATCATACATGCTTTGCTTTAAGAACTTTTTATGGAATGATAGGTTGGCTGACAAATTTCTTTCATGATACAGATATTATACAAAAACAAAATAGTGATTAATAGCTTCTCTTCCACAATCAACACTATATTTTCTATCACTTTGATCTACATCAACTTTAAAGCCAACCACCAAATATAACGAAAAACAAAATCAAAGCATGCTTCCAGCTAACGAAGAGATGCAAAAAAAAAAAAATCGTAATTAGGGATTACTGATAAATCTTACGAGTACAAGCTTAACAGGGAACTTTTATATATGGGTAGCAAAACACAAAAGGTCTGTTTGGATAAGATTTTCCATAAGCTTATTCTAAGAAAAAATTTGAAATTATAGCTTCCTTAACTTCCGTATAAGCTAATTTTTAAAAGTTCTCATAATTTCTCTAAATTTATTTTCAACTTGTGCACATAAACTAATTTTAGTTTATGGAGGAATTAATTTCATTTTTTCTCTCTTAATAGCTTATGAAAAAAACTCGTGCAAACAGATCCTAAATCCATCAAGTAATTCATCCAACAGTGTTTAAAATATGCATGAAGTCACTACCACCAATTCTTTATTCTCAATAATAGAAATTCTGCTACAGGTAGTCAATTTCATGGCAATCACCAACCGCTTGACCTGCCATTGGACTGGTAAGGATTCTACCAGCTCAAAAAAGTATGTTGCATAACCATATTCAGGGCGCTCCAGCACTATCCTGCAATGAAATTCAACTCCAACTTCACGGAATGTAATGAGAATAAAAGAAAAGAACCAAAAAATGAACTTTAATGAAAATCAAACACCTGTTATGTCTCTCAAAAACAAAAATAAAAGATTGTAAGTCTCGGCACCAACCCCATTCAAATGGCCACTTTCGAAATTTTAAATATCGTGTCTGTAGCAGAAAAAATAAACATTACATACATAAACTAAGAATTAATCGGCATAAAACCAATATTGCACACTGTAAGCTTGTAAGAAACTAGTTACCTGCTCCACAAGTGAGAATAAACAAGCTAGGCAATAAGTTGCTCTTGAAGCCTTTGAGGCGCGTGTAATAGGGAATTTTAAAAAAGTGTGCCGTTGAGAGAAAACCTGTCTCCCAGTAAATTAGGAAATATTATAAATATTATAAATACTGAGTGTAATATTATAAATACTGAGGATTCAGCTTTATCCATTTTCTATAAACAAATAGTTTTTGGAATTAGTATTAGCCAAATCTGATCTCATTTAATCCTTATATCCTGTCAAACACATTTCAACAGAAGATCTTATCATAAATCATCATAAAATCTACGCATTTGGAAAAGAAAAAGCTAGCAGCACCGCCCCAATCTATGAAACAAACAAGAAAATGCAGAAGAGGAGTAGAAGGTCTCAAGCTGTCCATGCCAATACAGAGAACAAGAGAATGCAAGACCTAAAACAGCTGAGAAAAAAAACAACAAAAATCTGTTCGTGCAACAGGAGAACACAACTGAAGCTGGAAGTCAACACCCAAAACGGACAGAAGCTCACGAGAGAGATCTCAGATAACCACAAAATTGTGCCCTAGGTATGTTCAGCATAAATCACGACCCAAAAATAAACATATCCAGTGTCATTTTTGGCTTTTTTCTAATGTCCAACCAAACTCGATGAATCAACCCTAAACTCCCGATTTTACACAAGTTTGAGCAACCCCTACTCAGAAACAATTCTATGAGCAAGTTAAGTTTGGGGTGTGGGAATGTAAACTTGTACGAAATTACAAGTTGACTTGTGATTTTGAGAACCATGTCCATGTAAGGCTTTTTCAAATATTCCTAACAGAAGTTTTACAATTTTTCTTATTTCTATTTCTTCAGCTTTTATTCCATTACAGAAGGGAGTATCACCATAATTAGATATTTGAACCATTTATTATAGATACAACCATTTGTGCTTCCTTTTAAAACATTGATTCTCTCTTTTGACTCAACATTAGTTTTTTTTTCAATTTAATAAATTGTATTATGCACATGCCATCCATGTCCATGTATGACAAAAACATCTATTTATCGATAATTATGAAACGAAATGAAAAGGAAAACAATTAAACATTATAACTTACTGATAACTTGAGTTAGTTTGGCCCTGAAATGAAATTAAAGGCAAACCATTAAGGAAGACAATATAATTATAGCATGTTCTTCACCTTGGCCATCACAGCCTCAAGTTCTGAAAAGCTATCTTCACCAAATGATTCATCCAGAGCTTCATCATTTTCTTCCTCTCCATAAAGCTTAATTTCATCAACTAACACACCTTTGTCAAGCAATACCTGCCAAATGACATTTTCAAGAAGATTGATATAAATTACAGTTTCAGTGACTGTACACAAACTAAATATAGCACCTGCAGGAGTCCAGGAACATCCTCCTCAAGTGCTTCTTGAACTGAATCACTGCCAAAAAAAAATAACAGTTGGAACAATTATTATAATATACAATATGGTTGTGGAAGTAAAGTTGGCATAATTTTTATAGAGGACAATTTAATGCAAGAATTAGACAGTACGTGGCCGTTTTTTTTCTTTTGCGCCTACACTTGATGCTTGAAGGTTCGGTGGATTTTGAAAAAGTAGGGCTCGATAAAGAGGAAAAAGGCCCACTTTTCTTCAAATATGAGTAGCTTGTAGAAATATTTAAACTAGAATCTGTTCCATACTTGAGAAAATTAAGTCGATCTGTTAACTTCATATGGTCCACTTGATCTTCATGATATTCATTATGGACTTCCCTTTCCTGTTTTACATTTGGGAGTTCGATAGAAATCCTACCCAAATTATCCTTGTTAACATTGAGGTTTTCACTGCAATCCCAAGGTTCATCCTTAACTTTGACGAAGGTTGGAGAGGTTGAACTAAATGGGCCATCATTGTTTATGATATTATGTTCCACATGTGCATCAAATTGCTTGACTATTCCTCTGGATTTTAATATAGGCCCATCTTCTTGAAGGCCAGCTGAAATTACTGATCCTTTTGATTTAGATGAGGCATTATCAGTTAATAAAGATGGTATACATGTGGCTCCAAATGGCAGCGAAATATTACTTCCATCTAGGATGTCGTTACACTGGTCTCTAACCACTGCTGCTTTCCCATTGGCAGAATTAATCTCTTCATTTCCGTTTTTAACAGTCTGTTCTATGATGGTTTCCAACAAGCCTCTATTACTACACTGTAACATAAATAAGTTGCAATTTTAAGAAAGAGATCCAAGATAAAATAGATTGAATTCACTTCTCAGAAGTCAACATGAGACTATTCTAAGTGTATTTGAACAAAGCACTTAAACAACATCCAATTGGTGGTAACATGGAAAGGAAAGTGTAGGCATGCCAATTTAAATTTGAAAAGAAAATGAGTATATGATATGAACGCAATACATAATACTATTTAACATCTCTAGTGTTTGTAAATCACAGACTAGTTAGAAACTAATACAAACAAAAGGAAAAAGTCATCATTGCTAATGAATGTTGTCAGTACCAAAATTGTGATTTGAACTATTTGATCTTAAGATTCCAGGCATACTCCCCAAACTAACTGTAATTTTAACAAATAAAAAGTGGAATTTCTTCAATATCCACCCTAATCGTTTGTATCACAAAGTAGCAGTTCATTTTTCCTAAAGTACAATTGAATTAAAGTGCTGGTTAGTGAGTAATAAATTGTGCAGATGCTCGAAAAGTGACTCCTCATTAATTAATAGACTTGAGAAAGATACAAAAGAATAAAGAATGAATTTGAGAGAGTGAATTTCCCTCTCTTAAGATCTCATATTTATAATAACTTTGGAGATATCATCAGATACAATGTGTGAGAGGGAAAAGGGGGAATAGGAAAAGTCATATCTAGGGAACTAGGTGCAGCACAAAGCATACAGCATTTTTTCAATAAATTTTATTTAAGACAACTTAGGGAAGGGAGTTGGTTCAAAAAAAATGATATTGGCAATGGCAGGCATATAGTACTTCTTGGTTTTAGAAGAGTAACATCGATATCTTTTTGAGGTCAAGAATAGCCCAAAAAGAGACATTTGATGGCTCTAGCTGAGAATTTATCTAAACTTGGAGACATCATGGAGAAAACATACACAGCCAGAAACACGTGAAAAATATGAAAGAGAAGTTCCTATGGAAATAGAATAGAATAGGGAACCTTATTGTCAAATGAAGGAGACAGAGAAAACATATATTTTTGCTAGCATCACCCCAGTAATGAATAGGCATATTTGTACCAACTAATAAGGTACGAGTAGTTTCAACCAAATGTTTATTTTTCTTTTCTACTCTACCATTTTGTTGAGGTGTTGCAAAATGTCGTGTGAGCTTAAGAGTTTAAATAAATCAGAGGAAAAATATTCTTTGGCATTATTGCTTCGTAATATTTTGATTACTTTTCCAAATTGATTTCTAATTTCATTAAGGAAAGACATAAAAATAGACAAAAGTTTGTAACAACTTTTCATTACACAAATCCAAGTATAGCAATAAAAGTAACAAAATATCCAAAACCAAAAGATGACACACGGTTTGGCCCCCAAATGTCAGAATGGATAATAGAAAAGCAGATTTACATCTAGATTCAAAATGTCAAGGAAAAGAAGACCTAACAACTTTCCTAAATGACATGATTCATTTTCCAAAGTTTGGAAACTATTAAGTTCAAGAACCATCTTTAATTTTGACAAATGAGGATGACCAAAGCGTTCATATAGCAATTTAGGAGAGGAGAAAGCAACACAAGATATACATGAGCTAGTACCAAGGTAGTACAAGCCTCCAGAATCAGTGATTTAGTTAATTAACTTAAAAAATGAGACTGAAGGTACAAGCAGAAACAAAAAAGAACAAATTTGAAGTTTAAAAAAGAAGAAAGGGAAACTCGACCAATTCTTTAGGAAGCTACTTTAGATTTGTTGGCTAGGGTTATGAAATAAGGTGTTTTAGAAAAGTTGAGAGAAGAGAACAAAGAGATTTTACCAAAAATATGATCAAATGCATCTGAGTCAATTATCCATGGATTTTGACTCTCCAGAGATTGCAAAATGCAAGTTGTTGACAAACTGGGAGTTGTAGATGATTGTGCTAGGCTATTGGATTTCATTCAAATATTATTGATATTCTTCATTAGAGAACTTATTCAAAAACTTCATATTTAGAAATATTGGTTGTCATGTCAAGAAAGTCATGTAAAGAATAACAGTTCTCTTGAGTGTGGCCCATTCTTTTACAATATGTGCATTGAGGGCCCATTCTACTCTTAAGAGTTGGAATACAAAGGATTTGTGTTATTAAATTTTCCATAGAAGGAACTTCTTGACTAGTTCAAATTTCATCTCTAACATGATCAAAATCTGGATTCATTGTGCGAAGGATCATAACTAAATAAAACTTATCCAACATCTTTCTTATCTCATCTAATGAATCAACCTACATGAACATCTTCAATTCCTAAACTGTTGATTGAGCTTCAACAATAAAAGACATCATGTCATTATTAGATTGCTTCATAGATGTCAATCGATTAGCAAAATCGTATACGTGTTGGATATTGTTTGCAAAAATATTTTGGGCATTTTTCTAAAAGGAATTACAAGTTTTGAATGACCTAAGAGTGCTCACAATAGTGGGCTATATTGATTGCCAAGGTAGAGCACAAAGCTGAAAAAACAATTTTATTCGACTATTGAATTTGATCTACTAGTATTGTACTCCCATCTTCTACTAAATGATCATGGAAACCTAGTCCAAGAAACCAATGTTCAACACGGGCAAACCAAGATAGGTAGTTTTTCCCATTTAATGTCTCAGAAGTTGTAGAAAGAGTCTCAGAAAAAGAGGAAATAGTCCCTAAAGACATGTTGAGACAAGGTAGAGGCACGGACAGTCTTGTAATGTGACAGAGAAAGAATAAAGGGCAACCCTAGGGTTTCAAGAGAGAGAAATTGTGATCAACTCTAGATGACCCACCAAATGGTAACAAAACGAAGAATAGAGGACAAAAATGGGCTCAAAAAACTCCGACAAGTTAAATCAAGGAGGTACAGAAGGATTCCAGTCACTAAAAGGCCGTGCTTGAGACACACACCTAGGTTGGTCGAGACAGTGATGGCACATGACGACTCCTTTTTCAAAATTTGAATCTGTGACTACCAGGATTGGGTAGCACTCCTAGAGGTAGTACCAAGGTAGTACAAGCCTCTGGAATCAGTGATTTAGTTAATTAACTTAAAAAATGAGACTGAAGGTACAAGCAGAAACAAAAAAGAACAAATTTGAAGTTTAAAAAAGAAGAAAGGGAAACTCGACCAATTCTTTAGGAAGCTACTTTAGATTTGTTGGCTAGGGTTATGAAATAAGGTGTTTTAGAAAAGTTGAGAGAAGAGAACAAAGAGATATTACCAAGCATCAGAAGACAAAACTCTGGCAACAGAAGGCTACGGACAGTGACCGGATGGCAATTTCTTTGTCGGATATGGATAGGCAAAGCGGGACCAACCCGCTCTAATACCATCTTGAGAAAAATACAAAAGAATAAAGAATGAATTTGAGAGAGTGAATTTCCCTCTCTTAAGATCTTAAGTATCAAATACAATGTATGAGAGGGATGAGAAGAGGATAAGAAAAGACATATTTAGGAACTAGGTACAGCATAAAGCACATAACAACTTTTCAATAAATTTTATTTAAGATAACTTATTCTAACAAGTAGCAACCATTATTCAAATATTGTTAATGTGGATAATTGTTCCTGAAATGAAAATATTATTTTTATACCAAGAATTCATTTTTCAAAGCCAGAAAAAAGAAAGAAAAGATATGCATTGTGAAAAATCAAGGACAAAAAGGTATAGAAAAGTTTTATTTCTCAAAGTTCAAAGGCATTGTAATCCTTATTAACATCCAAGCAATTGATGTATACACTACGACATAACAATTTACTTATAGTTATCAAGAGTTGAAGCTAAATCACCAAAAAGGAGTGATGAGCTAGCTATATTTCAATAAATATATTAGTCTACTAAAAGGGGGAAGAAGCTAACAGAACCAAAAGTGAGTTATGATTAACTCTTCTAGTCTTTCAACTAAATATGTGATTGAAGTAAATAAAAAGAATATTAAATTACCTCTAAAGTTGTATTTGACAATCCTGGAAGCTTCCTGAAATAAAAAGATATATTATTTGAACCATGTTTAAAGAAACAAACTCTATCTAGGTTCCTTCGAACAAAAGGTTTTCACTTTGGCTCTTCACAATGGAAAAATATGACATTTCATACTTCAATTGCAATAAGATTGGTTCTTTGGTCATAAAATGTTTGGATCAAACAGTTAGGATCCAAGAATTATAAAGAGAAGAAAAGAAAGGTTTTTATTGAATAGAATGAAAAAAACAAGAAATAGGAGAGCACTCTCTCCTTCAAGGGCTTCTCCTTCACAAAGAGCTAAAGCTCAATCTACAAAAGAAATTACACACTCCCCCTCCCCTCTCCTTCTTTCTTATTTATATCTAACTAGCAAATCAAGTAACTAACTCATGACTATTCTAATTCTAACTAACTCCTCCTCTTTGTGTATCCTAACAATACACTCTTCCAAAAAACAACCTTGTCCTCAAGGTTGGAACAATGGAACCTTGATTTTGTGGCTCATCTTCAACACCATGATCTTTATCTACACTTCCTGAAAGTATCGTGATATTGTCTATCATAGGGAGGGAACCCATTGGCTACTGCATGCAAATTCATGTCTGGAGGCTTAGGTGGTGGTGGGAATGAGAGGGGTTTTTGTATAAAAGTCTTTGCACCGAGCAAGTTGAAATTCCAAGATTTTGATGTCATTGATATTCTAGCCACCTTCATTATCAAATCTGGATCCAACAATGATTTCTTATACATATTAAGTAAATCGAACTTTCTTACTCGTTAGCTCTATAATTGGGCCATCAAGAAAAAAATCATTATAGTACATAGTGTTCATTCTCTTTATTGATGCATCCCCTTCTACCCTCGTCATTTCTGTTTCTCTTGGAAATCTCACTTCATTTTTGGTTTTTTCGTGTGGTTCTTCATTGCTGAACCTTCTTCCACATCTCGGGTCTTCTTCTCTTCATCATTAACAGATTTCTCTCCTCCCTCCGACATCACTCTTCTTTTTGTTTCGCAGCAATTCTTTAATTTCTTTCAAGTCCAGTAGGCTTTCCTTCAAGAAGGTTATGTCCGCTCTAACAGATTTCTCTCCTCCCTCTGACATCTTGCCCCCTTTCTTGATGTCCCGCAACATTTCTTTTATTTCTTTCAGGTCCAGCATGATTTCCTTCAACCCAGTAATGTCTGCTCTCATTTCCGCAATCCACCTTCCTTGTTCGCTGGTCAACTTCTCCAATGTAGCCGTCCTCTGTTCCATCCTTTCTTCCTCCCTTTCTGTTTTTTTTATCCGACAGGTCAGACCAATTTGTTATGAACCAAGAATTATAAAGAGAAGAAAAGAAAGGTTTTTATTGAATAGAATTAAAAAAAAAACAAGAAATAGGAGAGCACTCTCTCCTTCAAGGGCTTCCCCTTCACAAAGAACTAAAGCTCAATCTACAAAAAAATTACACACTCCCGCTCCCCCTCTCCTTCTTTCTTATTTATATCTAACTAGCAAATCAAGTAACTAACTCATGACTATTCTAATTCTAACTAACTCCTCTCTGTGTATCCTAACACAAACCAAAAAAATTATTTGTTAAAAGCAACTGAAATCAAAATGGAAAAAACTGAAAGGAGAGGGGTTGTGCTATTGAACTTTTCAAACATACATGCCAAAAAACAAAACAAAAAAACATACCAGGTCAAAAGAGCAAAACCTAATTTGCATAAACACATTTTAAGCCCCTTTTTTCATTTTTTTTTCTGAAAAGACAATAGGTGCCATCTGGTTACAAGTAATTCAAGTCCTTTCCAGCAAGCTAGACCAACATAATTATAGGGACTAGTGCTTGTTGCAGATTAGTCTTTATATTTTTAGAGATACATCTACATACAAAATACTAGTTTTGCAAATCAGTCAATAATATTTAGTATTCAACAGTTTCAATCTCAAGTTAGCATCAAAGCTCTCATGTCCTAATCCTGCCCAGCACAAGTTTGATATCCTTACTGGTTAGGCTTAGCCACTGTTAAGGCTTATCTGTCTTGTACACAATCTTTGACGACTTTGGTTGTTGGGTCTGTTTAGAAGGATGTCACCACCAACCAACATCCCATTAATGTGCTTGCAATTGTTGGATTTTCTTCCGTTGCCATCAGGCATTTGTAATTCACAAGCTGCCTTCACGGTCAACTCACTCTTTGCCACTGGTAGTGCTACTATCATGGTCTCAAAAGTCTTCTGAACCACTTCCACCTTTGTATGACCAGATTTTCTCAATTTGATTTTGTATTTCTTGCACTAACTCACTTTTAGAGTACTGGTAGTCTGTTACTGTTTGGTTCTTTTGTAGGATTTCTGTTGCTGTGTTCTTGTCTGTTTGGATTTTAAGGCTGATTGTAAAAGTTAGAATGAATTGATTCTTAGCCTTCACTTTTTCAGGGTCATACCCACCACCACCAAAAGCTTGAATGGAAATTATTTAAACCACACTATTGAGGTCTGATTTCTCCATCAAGACCTCTCTCTGAGCATCTCACTAAAAAGGTGGACATACCACCACTAGTAAGAAGGAAGAATGGAAACAGGAAGACTATTAACTCCTTAATTTATTATGGAAATCCATTGACCTTAAGTTAATGGTGCACTTCAATTTATATAAGACTTGCTATGACTTTTGGAATATAAAGCTTGGTATATCTATGACAAATCAGAAGTGATATAGAACAGCTATATGAATCGTTCAAAGATTGGCTACACTAGATCATGGTATGTCTCCTTTCTAATCAAGGCAAAATCTATTGATTAGCTCAAGTTTACGTTGATCAATGATGACCATGAAAAAGATGTTGCAAAAGCTTGATCATTTTTGTGGTTTTTATGCCCATGATCTCCTCAAGAACTTTGAATCTATTCAATCAAATTTTGAGGCAGGTCATAATGTTTTCTATCTACAATAACTTGTGGGGAATGAGGACAATTAAATTGACGAATCATACCATGCAAAAACCTGAAAGGAATGAACAGGATAAAAAACAATCATTTGCATTGTCACTACATAAAATACGAATGTACTAATAGAAAGAAGGGTGAAGAAAGGAGGAGATTTGGTGGATGACAAAATTAAGAAGAGAGAAGAATTACCAATAATGCAAATGAAAGCACCAGAATACAAAATCCAAGATCCAAACAACATAGAATGAGAGAGATGAGCTATGGAATTACAAGTAGTACTTCCACAAAGAGTAGTTTGATGAGACCATTTGTTGATGGGCCTATTCTAGAATTATTGTCAAAGGATTTCTAGGATTTTGTTGGCTCAAAGAGCTGAAACCTATACACTCAAAATAAGTAAAATGGCTTTGATAACAACTTGAAGAGATTGAAAGGACTTTGAGAATTCTTATGAATTTGCTTGAGTGAACCATACTCAGCATAGTTAGGACCATGTACATCAAAAATTAATTACAATTTGTTCTGAGCAAAAAATAAAAAATAGAAGGATCTCCTAGAATATCAAGACTTCAATACTCGTCCAAACTACTCAATTAATTAATAATACTATGTAAATTTCATAAGATATCAAAAGGTCCATTTGCTGCCTTATTTTCATTAATAATCTAATAGTTTGCTTCTTCATTGTTGTTTTAGCAGGTTCAAAAACAAAGTTAAAGAAGGCAATGAGACAAAATGTATATTTAATAGCCCAACCAAAGAGAAAATATTAAAAAGTAACATAAAGTACCCAGCTAGCAGCATCCTTAGTCGCTCTTTCAATACAATACGGTCTGGATCATCAACAATGCCTTCAGGAATCTCCTTTTTCACCTTTGGGGTAGGAGAATCTAATTGAATAGATGCTTCTCGACCCTTGTCAACAGAACTCGAAGGAGTTTGATAGTCTTCAGCCTTTATAGTGGCACAACCACCAAAGGCAGAAAGTGTCGAACATCGAGCTAAAATGGAAACATTAGCACTGGTTTTCTCTACTCTGCTGTGCTCAATTTCAAACATGGGACACGTTACCTGTAGCAAATCAGGGCATAATCACAATTGAGTCCTACCACTTGCAACCAATGCAAATGACGCAAAACTGCCACTTCTAAACAGCTGTCACCACTACAGAACTTTTTATAGAAAATAATTTTGATTGAACAAATCAATTAATTATAATTATAAGTAGATCTTTCATGTAAAATTTATAAAAATAAACAAGAACAAGTGTATGATCAAGTGATTCATCTCTTAGTTTATTATAAAACTATACTCTACTATACTTTTACAGCACTTTTGACTTCTAAAGGATGCTAAACGTGTATAAAATTCCATGAACGTGACACCAGTGGTGGTAGTACCCTCCTATATTTATGGTCAAATATCAAGAAACAAATGCATAAAGGAAATTCATTTATAAAAATTTTAAAAATATTCAGAATTTTTGTTGAAAAGAACCGTGTCATAAAACAATAGCTAGGCATATAGCAACCAAAAATAATCCACTAGGATATATTGACATTAAGTAGCAGCCCCATGGCCACCAGGTCGAATGGCACAGCGGATTTTTGACAAATGCTAGAGGCAATTTGTGAGGGAGCCCCACTATGGCAGCCAGGATATCATTCTGTTGTTTAAAGAATAAAATTGTTAGAGAGAAAGAGAGTCATCCTCCATATTTTTTTTCATAACAGGCTAGTGAGACACATGAGAAAAAACAAACTACATCTAATGCAATGTGTCTAATCTCTCAAGATGTTTAACAATATTATAAGGTATCCAAGTCCCAAATCAAATAGTATGGATGTTCTGTGATGTATTTAAGTGTTTGGTGGTTACCCTTAGGCCGCGTTTAAGGGAGGGGTCCTTAAGTGTTTGGTGTTTATCAATTGGTATCAGAACTAGTTTTTAGTGTCTTGGAAAGGTCTATCCAACAAAAAAAATGAATGAAATTTCATAGAGTATGAGTTGCCAAGATGTCGACTCTCAAGGGCATTCCTATGATAGACCTGGTTATTAAGGACTGTTTAAATCCTACATTTAGTATGGTATGTTTGGGGGAGTATTATGTGTTTGGTTCTCTCTCCCTTAAAAACTAACTTTTAAGGGAGGGTTCCCGGGTGCTTATCGCAATGGCAGCTGAAAAAACCTATGAGCCACTTAGCCAAAAACACTCACATACATACACGAATTCACAAACATTAACTCTATCTCAAACAGTGCAAAGAGAAAAATTAAAAATCCAAAACATAGTGCAAACTAACCAAATTGCTGGGATGGGGGCTTGGGAGACACCAAATTACCTTGAAAGTGAAATAACCAAACGACTACATTGGATGGGCTCAGAAATATTAAGGAATTATTTTTCTTCTTATCTTTTTGTGTTACTTTATTTTAATTTCCATAAGCTAGGATGATGAGACTTGTAGGGGTCATCAGCAGCACGTGATTAAATTATATAATTATGATAAAACCTGATACCATTTCAGCTACCCTCACAAATTCACACACACCCTGCAGCTTCAACCATAATTGGATGATTTGCCTAATATCACCAAATCAAGTGTGTTTGCTTCCCACATTTGCATGAACCCGATGCCACCCTTCCCTTTTTTTCTGAAGCCCCAACAGCCATTAGATTATTGTCATTGATCATGTGCTCCCATACCCATCTCCTTCCGTGGTTTGGTTTTGCCTCAGAACCTTGAGTACAAGGTTTTACTGGAATGCAGTAGCAAAAATACTCTAAACCTAAATGATTAAAAGACTATATTGGACAGGCTTAGAAAATTAGGGTATTATTTAGTTTATCTAAGGATGATGACACTTGTAGAGTCATCATTACCAGCGATCAGGTTACAAAATTTTACTCCTCATAGGCTATCATCATCGATGAAAAATATGAATGTTTATTTTCATTTTTCTTAACTCTCTTATGGTATCAGAGGTTATTAACAGTAGATGGCTGTTAGCTCTTTTACAAACCCCGGTCTCCAGGTCAATCCTAGTGGTCCTAAAACATAGGTTTACCTTCAATTCAATGCACCACCAGTAAAGCATATAAACAGGGCATCTTCCCTTGTTTGTTTCCATGACTCGAAGATGATAAACAGAAATCACTCCAAATCATAATGAACTCAGTGCACTGAATCATTCGGCACGGTACATAGAAAACAAAAAAGCTCTAGACAGTACAAAATTTCTGCGACTGAAGAAACAAAACAACTCAAAACTCCGGTCGGCAACCTAACATCACCAGATATCCGATTCTTAGACCAAAGTAGGCCATTTAATAGACCTTAGGTAACGAATTGCTCACACTCGCATCAGCGAAACTATATTAACAGCGGAAGGAACACTGCCAGCTTATAAAATAATAGTAATAGGAATAGTAATTTACCAGAGAATCGAAATTCCCTTCCTCCTTTTTTACAACGGCGTCGAATTGCAGAGAGGGCTCGCAAGCGAGCGATGTTCGAGTGTGGTTTTGAAGCGTTTGGGAATGCAGCAATTTCCGGCGCTGTGACAAGGGAAGGTGCTCGAGGGAATGGAGAGGAGAGTATATTGAATTTGCGTCGGAAACGCCAGAAGGAATCATGATTTTTAACGTTTAAATTCGCGTGAAAAATTGGAGGGAGGGTTTCACAGTGATGTTGGTATTTGAAGTTTCATTTGCAAATTTGTTGCAAAAATAAAAAAGTTGCAGAGAATGGAAGAGTATATATAGTAAGTGAGGGACGGAGTCGGAGTTTATAGCAGTACAGCCACACCCGAATTTGAGGTGGGTATGACCCGAAAATGTTTTTATTATTTATATATACCTAATGTCGTTTATTTACAAATTTATTTTGAATGAGATAAAATAATTAATACAATTAATTTTCAAATATCAATAAGGAAAAAATAACGTTTTCGATAAAAAATAATAATAATAACAGTATAATTTCAATATTAAAATTAGTTATGAACTTGGATAAGTTATTTTTTTTAAGTGTTTTTAGGATTAAAATAAAATAAAATCATTCACTCATATATTTTTATTTTTTTATTTATGTGTGAAGAAAAAATTTATTTATTTATGACTATACTCCATTTTATTTTATTTTTGTTTTTTTAAGAGTTTAAAATATTGTGTGACCTCTTATTACTAATATTTAGGAAACAAACTTATTTTGAGTATAAATTTTTAGACTCTATTAAAATAATTATTTTTAAATGTTAGCTTTCATCTTTTTATAACTATTCATATTTTCTTAAAACATTAATTATGTTTTCCTTTTATTCTTTTCTATATATAAGGTATTATTTAGTTTATTTATATGCCAAGAAAATATGAATTTATTTTTTTCATAAGATAAAAAACTATGTCTAATTTTTTACTTAATAGGGTATTTACAAATAAATTTATTATTATTTATATTTTTTATGTTATATCATTTGTTTTCATTATTTTATTATTTACAATATTTATTTTAATATTTCGGGATAATAATTGAATATGTGGTAGTTTATATATATAGTATCATATAGTATGTTTTAATTATAGTTTTACTGTATTTTAAATATCTTATATCTATTTAACAATTAAAAATATTTTCAATTTTTAATTTGTAACTGTACTGGTAGGCTAAAACCGAGAGGTTCATGCAGAGAACTACATAATATAACAACTAAGATGTTAGGTTAAAACCGAGAGGTTTTGACCGAAAGTGATGAAGATAAATGAATAAAACAAAAATATAAATGTTGTAAAAGCCCAATTAGATAAAAACTTGCAAGAGGGGTGTGCAAATAATAAAAAAGGTGCAAAAAGAAAGCCCAAGAGTAAAGGGGAAAGCCCATTAAAGAAACTCTATAAATAGGAGTTCAGAGATAGAAAGAGGTAAGAGTGATTTTATCTGATAAATATTAAACCTTTTATGACTTTGGCATCAGAGCGACTTGCAGGTACCCCACCTGTTGTGAGGAGAAGCCGAGAGCACCAGCCGAGAGCACTAGCCGAGAGGAGAAGCCAAGAGTTCCTATCAAGGAAATAAATTAAGTACCCAGCTCAAGATAGTATTCAGTCCAAGATTGAAGGATTAGTCTTGTTAACCTTTTTCGAGTGTTCTTAGTCCCTGTTGTAAGAACAGTAACCATTTTTTTCTGCAATTTTAGTCATTACAATCTAAAAGAATTACAAAATATTGACTGAATATTTAACTTATATATACATATTGTTTTAACATATTTATTTCTGAAACTTTCAAGAAATAATTAATTAATATAATATAAGAAAAAACAAAAAAAAATCCAAATTTTATTTGAATCTAAAAGCGATAATATTAAAATGGGGGTAACGTAATACTGTTAATAAAGTTAGAAGAATTTTATTTATCTATTTCGACGCCACGTGATATGTTTTTTCTCCAAAATCAAATGACTGTAGCAATGGTCTAATCTTATTGAAAAAGTGATATAACATCTGTAGTTTCAATTTTATTAAAATATTTAAAATACATATAAATTATTCTTATAGATATACATTACTACGTACATAAAAAAGGTGAATTAACTATATAAAATAAAATAAACATACAATTAAAATAAGATACATATGTAATTTATATAAATATATAATTGTATTGATCGGAATCGGACAAGACTTATATGTGTTGGTATCCGATTCTGAACTATTGACATGTTTAAAATGCATTAAGGTCAATACATGATTAATAAAGGTTGTATGAAGATTTAGATAATATATTTTTAATCATGATTCATAAAAATAACATCATCCATCACAAATAAATAAATAAATACAATATAAGAAAAATGTACATTATTACGCATTTTTATACTAAATATTTAACACTTACTTGAATATCAGGACACTCTTTATATATGTCTTCTTCAGCAAACGAAAGAAAAGAAACTTGACCAAAAATATTGAACAAGAGTTGAAAAAATAATAGTAACCCGACCAAACATAAGAACTGAAAGAAAAAATGAAGAAAGATATAAAAGTCAATTGTTTAGTCGATAAAAGTTATTTCAATCTTTTTTATTTTTTATTTTTATCGACAATCTCAATCTTTTTTATACAATAACAATAATAATATATTATTTTTAAAATATTAATATTAAGTAATTTTTCATCCTTTTAATTTAATTTAATTTTATAAAATCGATTTATAAAATAAAATTCACATATATATAACTTTTCACTTTCAACTTAATTTTTTTTTTTAGCAATCCTTTCAACCTTTTTTTTATCAGCAGCAATACTTTCAACTTAAACTTAATGCTATAAACTCCATCACTTCTCACTTCCACCTTTCATTATAAAAAAAAAATACATGACATTGTACAATCAAATATTAATTTATTAATTTATTATTAATAAATGCAAAATGCAAACAAAAGAAACGTTTCGTATGTGATGAATTGTATTTCTATTAGAGCCATTTCACAGCGAATTTAATTACTTAAATTACATATCCGTTTTTGAATTGAAACTAAAATATCATTCGATGGATGAATAATTAATTGGTTAAACAAAAAAATGTGCACCTAAACTTATGTTATTTGTATGAGATTACTTGGATAAATTTTGAAAAATCAAAACTCTCATAATTAACCCAAAAAAAATCCAATTTCAAACTATAAATCCTAACACATTTAATACCTCAAATAGAACTTCTTTCACCAATTTAAATTCCAACTACATCTTCAAATGAATATATACATATTCAATACTTAAAATCCATTAAAAAATATTTCATGTGATGACTTTATGTGATGCAATGATGAGAGATTATTATCGCTACATAATAATACTTAATATAAAAAAAATTATATAAAAAATTCTATTAAAAAAATGTGTTCATGGTTGCAAAATAGTGGTGTTATGACGTATCTAATAATAACAGCATTTATAGAGAGTGGACCAATTGGTAGCTACCATGCCATGCCCCATTCTATCATGCTATGCCTCTTTTCATTCACCCAAACTTTAATATAACATGCTAAAATATGCCCAAAAATAACCTTACATCACTTTCATTATTAACATCTTCGTATAAAAAATATTGGGTCATTGCTTCCGCAAAAACAGTTTGAGGTAGGTTCTCTTTTTAATGACAGGTTAAACTTTTTTACATCTCACGTTCACGGATCCCAATTTTTACTCATTAATAAATTTCTCTTCAAATTTCTTTAATTAATTCAACTTCACAAATTTAATTCAAAAGTTATAATATTATTAACAATTATAACAATTATTAATCTCAATTTATTGAATTTGTTTTTTTATAATTAAGTGATTAAAAACTATTTTTTGATATTATTTGTAAAAGTGAGTGTAACATGTTCAACGGAAGTCCATGGTGAGATTATCAGAACTCAACCCACAATAATTGAAATAGGTCCATCCCTAAATCCCTTAACTTTCACCCAAAAGAGATGCAATCACTATTCCTTGTTTGTTTCCATCTTTTAAAAAACACAAAAGATGTGTATAGAGGTTGCAGGTGAGAGATGCAAACAAACAAACAGAGGGTCAGACACTTCACAGCTATTAATACAACACAACAAACCACTCCAACTGAGAAAATAACCATCCGTACTGTAACGGCTAGGAGAACAGGTGCATGTCTTCTCCTCCACATGCACACACCATAAACATAGTAATAATAATAACAACACTTCAACACTATTATTTTTAAAGTCTAACATTTATTATTTATACACCAACTTACACTCATTCATTCTCCATTTACTACTCCCATTAGGGAGGGAGAAAAAATATGTCATATCTTTTTCTGTAGCAAGAAAAGATGACAGAATTTATAATGAGTGGAAACTGGATCCTAACGTTCATGTCTGGTTTTTTTTTTTTAGTGTTTGATTTTATATCTTTGTATGTATATATTTTAATGAGCCGGTTTTATGGAGTCGAGAAGTTAGGCTTAAAGTCCACGTCGAAATAAAATCTTTTGTTAGATTACATATTAGGTGATTAAACACAATATTATACACTGTTTCATGTAAGATCTAAATTTGAAACCTCATTAATAGCATATCTTAAATTATTCAAACTACAGAAGGATTATTCAATGCTTGGCCCAACTGTTAAAGCAAGCTCGATTCTTTCTAAAAATATTCGAGTCTTACAAAAGCCGAAATTTATTCAAGCACCTCATAATTTGGACAACTATATATGTTTTCACATTGTAAAATGAAGAGATTAGTAATGTAAAAAAACAAATAGAGAGAGAAAAAGTTGTCTTAATTAATCTTAAGTTCTGGTGTTGTTTCTTGATTTATTTGGTCTTGTGCTGACTCTTCTTCAGCCAGTTGCATATGCTTGTTTAATGTATGTCAACAGTGAAACTTCATTGAAGGATGATTCCTTAGCCGTTTGATTTGTCTGACAACCTTTCCACGTATGATTTCTGTCTTGATCTTGTAGCCCCCTCTCTAACACAGTCATATATTCTCAAACAGCTTTACCCCACTTTCTGCTTTTCAATTTAACCTTGTGTTTTCATATCCTGCTGGTCTCTATTCATACTCCTTCTCTCTCTCTATCTCTCTCTTTCATTATTGAGACTTCTCTCCAGATTTCTCAGAGCCATTGAATCTATATGGCTGTGCATTTTCTTCTTCTGCTTTTTGCAGTGTCTCTTGTTGTAGCTGATGACGGTGAGTGGACCCTTTTACCTTCTCCCTCTTTGCTTACTATGCTTCTAAGAGATCCTGTGTTTTCCTCTTTTTGAAGTTGTGCTTGTTTTCTAAATCTTTCATTGCCCTTTGGTCTGTTTTCTGTACACGGGGTTGCCTTGTTCTGAAATCACTGTAAAACTAACCTGCATGGTTCTTCTTGAGCCTTTACTTGTTTAGTTCTCGTAGGATTCCTTGCTGTTTTCATGAGATTTTTGGAGTCGGCTTGGTGGGAGTAAAACTTAGCTATGCTTTGCCTTATCAATGCCCAAATACACTTGTTCATTTTGACACCTTAGCTAAGAGTAGCACACTGCTGTGGATTAGCTTATCAGAAGGTTGTTTGAGATTTATTTGATGCTGAATGTTGAGAACCATGATTTAGTAGGCATCTTATAGCTGGGATTGTGAAAGATTGGTTAGTGTGTGTCCTAGCAGAGTTCGTACGTTTACATAACATTTTTATTCTGAGATTGAGCCTGTGGCTAATATTTAATAACACATGTTTTTAAAATAGTCAGGTGTTTTTTGGTTGTTGATCTTCTTGGATGCGGTCCATCAGTAGGATTCAGATATTTTATATTGAATAGGACGGTTCTTTTGTCCTTCTAGAAAGTCATGCATTGTCATTTCCCCCAACATTTGGATGTGTGTAATAGTTTGTAGTGGAGATTGATGAAGTTATTTTTGGAAAAGATTTCTACTTTTGGAAGAACTATTCTATTGTTTACAAGTTTTGCAGGTAATCTTCACAGATAGCTCAACATAAAAAATTATATTACCCACCAAACAAAATGTGCACAAGAGTCTGCTTGCATATATGCTTCCATTCCAAGTTCCAACTTGACTGCTGGATTGTGTGAGGACTTAAATCTTGTTTGTAAGGTATCTTAATGTTTTGTATGTTGCAGAAGCATTTATTGGAGTGAACATTGGAACAGATCTCTCTGATATGCCACACCCTACTCAAGTGGTAGCTCTACTTAAAGCCCAGCAAATACGGCATGTTAGACTGTATGATGCCGACCAAGCTATGCTCCTTGCACTAGCGAAGACGGGCATTGAAGTTGTTGTGACTGTACCTAATGAAGAGCTCCTAGCAATTGGTCAATCGAATTCCACAGCTGCCAACTGGGTTTCCCGCAATGTGGTAGCACATTATCCAGCCACCAATATCACAGCCATTTGTGTTGGTTCTGATGTTTTAACTTCCCTCCCAAATGCGGCAAAAGTACTTGTCAGCGCCATTAAGTACATTCATTCAGCCCTTGTTGCTTCGAATCTTGATCGCCAAGTTAAAGTTTCGACACCCCTTTCCTCTTCCATCATCCTTGATTCATTTCCACCTTCCCAGGCTTTCTTTAACAGATCACTCAATCCAGTTTTAGACCCTCTACTTGATTTCTTGCAATCCACTGGATCTTATCTAATGCTGAACATTTACCCTTACTATGACTACATGAGATCAAATGGAGTGATTCCATTAGACTATGCACTCTTCAAAACTCTCCCTCCCAACAAAGAAGCTGTCGATTCAAACACCCTTCTTCACTACACCAATGTCTTTGATGCCATGGTTGATGCTGCATACTTTGCCATGGCTTTTCTGAACTACAGCAACATTCCTGTAGTAGTGACCGAGTCAGGGTGGCCCTCTAAAGGTGGCTCCAACGAACCTGATGCAACTGTAGACAATGCCAACACTTACAACAGCAATCTGATCAAGCATGTGTTCAACAAAACCGGAACTCCCAAACATCCTGGAATTGCTGTTAGTACTTACATCTATGAGCTCTACAACGAGGATACGAAGCCAGGGCCTATATCTGAGAAGAACTGGGGACTATTTGATTCAAATGGAGCACCTGTCTACATTCTTCGCTTGACAGAATCAGGGGCACTCCTAGCAAATGATACCAGTAACCAAACCTTCTGCATTGCAAAAGATGGTGCTGACCCGAAGATGCTGCAGGCTGCATTAGATTGGGCATGTGGACCAGGCAAGGTCGAATGCTCTCCATTGCTGCAAGGGCAACCATGCTATGAACCAGACAATGTGATTGCTCATGCAAATTATGCTTTTGACACTTACTATCATAAGATGGGAAAAACTCCCGATGCATGTGACTTCAACGGTGTAGCTACCATCTCTACCTCAGATCCAAGTAAGTTGTTGTTCCCTAGTATTGGATTGGATTAGCTTTAGCATGTTTTCATTTTGTAGGATGATTAACACATTTTTTTAAATGATTGTAGGTCATGGTTCTTGTTTATTTCCTGGAAGGTAAGATAACATTTCATTATTTGATTCATTTTCATTATTACTCTATGTTTTGTTTGTGTTGTAATTACTCACAAGTGACATGTTTGTGCACATCCGCAGTCTTGGCAAAAATGGCACCTTAGGTAACTTCACAGCTCCATCCATGAATTCTACAAATTCAGATTCCTCGGCCTACAACCTTGGCAACTGTGACTTGAGAATTAGAAGTCTTCTAATGGTAACAGGATTTCTAATATGGGGAGTGGTTTTGCTATGAAGTGGTATATGTCTGAACAAGCGTTACTTGAAAATTTTTGTTAGATGATAATGCTACATATTCTACTTGGTAGCATTGTGTTGTTCATAGTGGTCCATTCAATTTTGTACAAAAACCAGCTAAGGGTTTGGACTGAATGAGGCTGCAACTGAATCACCATCTTTATTATTCTTTTCAACTAGAATTTGATTCAATCTTTATCCACCATTGACTATTTTCCATTGGGATAGTTCCTGTTCTCTTATGCTATATAAATATATTGCATTTACCCATCCAACCTCTTCAACGAAAGGAAAATAAAACTTACTCATTAGTACCGATCAAACTTTTCAATGTAACTTTGTTTGATTCAAGTCAAGAAAATAATATATTGGTGTGGTATCCTCTTAATTCAACCAAAAAAGGTCTCATTGAGGTTATCTATTTTCAAGACAGATCTTGGTTTTTTTTGCTACTGATTAGTCCAAGTGTCTAACATTGTCAAATTTCAGCTTCTGCTGTGTAGCTATTGCACAAGTAGTTAGTTCTTATTGCCAATAGGGTATGTTTCTACTGTAGTATATAATTGTTAGGCCAATTGAAGTTTTGAAAAAGAATGAGATAATTTCACAAGGAGTACAAAATTGGAAAATTCTTCCTGAAACATGCCAATTTGAACCTATATCCTATCACCTTTAAAAGTTTTAAAAGTACCCTTTTAGTCTGGATTTCAAAATCCAGAATTTTAAAAATACTATGAAAATCAAAATCTCATTATGAAAAAGTAAATTCAAAATGTCAAAAATACATTTTATAAAAAAAAAATCCAACACAAAATCTGAAAATGTATTCTAGAAAAGAATTTTCAGAATTTATAAATGTGTTCTGAAAATCAAAATCCAGAATTAATATTTCTCTATCTGTAACCATATTTCATTTAAGGTTATTTTTGTTATTTTGCACAAGTATTTTATTTTATTAGAAAATCGCGTGCATGTTCACATTATATGTTACAGAAAGAATTTGCCTAAAAATTTGGATCAGGCCTGTTATCTAGCCTACAAGCTCAGTGGGCCAGATTGACCTATCCCAATCCATCTAAAAAAATTAACCTAATTGAAATAATAAAGTTAAATTAAAACTAATTTCTATATATTATGTGAAAACTTTGGAGTTGATAGATAAAAATGTTATTAAAATTTAGAAAGTTGTGAAGATTGAAGATTGATTTATAATAATATTTTTTATGTTTTTTTTAAATTTATTATGCATATTATACAAAGTACTTAAGTATTAATTAATTAATTATGCTGATAAAAAAAAATTAAGTATTAATTATAAATTCTTAATTTTATTAAATATATTAAGATTCAAAATATTTTTTAAATTTAAACATAGTTTTTTTTGTCCATGTGTCTATTTAAACCTCCAACTTGTGGTCTAATATTTTTCAAAGTAAATATTAAATGAGTGATGTTACATAGATCCCTTTATAAAAAGAGTTAAAGTAGATTAAATTTACTCATTTAGATAGTTATATCTAGAGACTCATATAATTTTGATTTTAAATATAAAATTTTGCAATGCATATACAATTCATATTTCATGTAAGTTTGCAAGGTTTTAATGTAAATAGAAATATTTTTATTTCATACAAATAACGCAAAATTATAAATAAATGGCATGGTTATATATACACATTATATGAAGCCTAAAAAATTAATGGTGAGATTGCGTATTTAATTATAAACACTATGTGTTTTTAATAAAAAAAATCATGTTAAATTTATATTCTAATTTGTAATGTGAAGTGTTATTTTTAATCAAATGATGATACTTTTATTTATATGTTTTCCCCCAAAATTATATATTTGAAATTGTATACACTTTTGTTGTAATATATATAATAAATATATAATTTCATAATTTATTACTTTAATTATGTATGCGAAGTTTTTTTAATTTTTCTTTACAATTTATGGATTTGTTCCTCTTTGTGTTGATATAATTAAATTAAATAGAAAAAATAACAAATAATGAGAATAAATAGCCTATTTTTGTCAAAAAGTAACCAACGAATTAGATATTAGTCCATAAAAGTATCCGTTGAAGTGGTTAATATATATAAAATAGAGGAACCTGCCATCACAAACACTGATTATTATTTTTTAATTCCAATATAGCAAATGGTCAAATCAGACAAAAATTAAAAAAAAATGTATATTTTTCAATGTACTTATAATAAATTATTTAAAATCTTATACATTTTCACTTTAATTTGAAGAAAAGAAAATGCATTGCTTTGAGATTTTATGAGAAAAGAGGACTCAATAAGTTTTGTTATATATAATAATTTATTTGTATGACCTTATCCAATGTACTATCACCATGAAAAGTCCTAATCACATAAATCAATTATTTATATCTAATTCAAACTATAGATAAACAAAATAGAATAAAATTTGTTTGACAGAAAATAATAAAAAACACCTACTTAACAATTTTTTATAATAATATTTTTAGTTAAAAAATAAAGTAAATATAATTAATACTTCCGGCTTAATATTTTTCTAAAAAAAAATAAAACTTAAATCTGTCTCTCCACTCTTCCACGTTTGGCACGTGCTCCTCTCTCCTGGCTTCATGCTTTACCGTTACACTGGCAAATTGGTAATTTTAACCAAACCCTAGTTCAATTGGGGATATATAATCAACATCAACCTCGTTCCTCTTCCCCACTCACACTCTCTCTATTTCCCCATCCCAATTTTTCATGGCCCTAACTATCTCTTCTCCAAATCTTCTCTCCTAAATCAACACTTGTTTCTGTTAGTAAGCTGCATCTACTATGATTCTCTGTTTCTCATGTACTGAAACAGAGAATACGAAAAGATGCCAAATCAACAGGTTCCTCAATGGACTGGCATAGTCCCAATTTTAATAGGCTTTTGCTATTTCTCGTAGGATTCACAATTTCTAATCTTTTCTACAATTTTTGCTCTTCTCCTTTCTGGGTCTCGGTTTTCATTTTCCAAAATTAAGAAATAAGGTTTTTTCTTTTCAATTTTTATTACTCTTTCAGGCTTCTGGGTTTCAATTATTATTTCTCATAATTTAGGGATTCATGGGCGAAGTTGCATCTTTGTTTGACTTGAGTTGTTTTATGTTATTCTTTTTTATGTTTTTTTGATCTGGTTGTATATATAGATGTGATTGCTCGATGATGATTCTTTTTGCTTTAACCACACCGAAGAGATGCTGGGTAGGGTTTCAGGGCTCATTTCCATTAAGGGTTGATGTGTTCTTATTGTGCTTGGGTTAGCCTGGTGACTTCAACTTCTAACTTAAGAGGTATTTGGTTACCTCTTCTTTTAGAGATTGGGAGAGGGCTTTTTCAAGCACTTTGAGGGGACTCACTTAAACTGGAGGGGTCTTTACCTATCTCAAGTTTTCTCATGTGGAAAAAACTGGCCTTTGACTGAGAGCAATCAACCACCACAACTACTCTTTATGTTTTGAATTTTGAATTTTGATTCCCTTGTAATTTTTAACTGTTGATTTGTCTCATGGTGTTATTGTGGATCTTTTAAAGAGAAGATTCAATTGAATTGTTTTGGTCTCTGCAGGTAGATCTCAGAAGAATGTTGGGATGCTATCACAAGGGAAAACTAACATTTTGATGCATTTTATAATCACAATGTCATATAATTATGAATGAATATGAATAAAGGTGCTGCAGTTGTTTTTTTTTATTCTTTTTATGAAACATCAATTTTGATTATATAATTAAAAGTTAGAAAATTAGATGCGGTATGATGAATTGGTAGTTGATCAAGGTGTCGTAAACAATTTAGAACCTTTTTTTGAAGATCTTAAGATTATTATACAATCAAAATTTAGAATACTCTTGAAATTTAATTAAAACTGAAAGATATTTAAAATAACTTCTTTTAAAATAGCTCTATGTCTATAAACAAACGTATAGAGTTTCTGACTTTTTGTAAAAAAAATAACTACTAATTTATATTCAGAAAATAATGTATTTTAGTCTAGTAATAGAATCCAAATAAATTTACATTACTTTAAAATTTTGGACTAAATTTATCAATTTGAATGTAAGGATACAAAATATAAATCTTGACAGGAAGATTTACTAAATAATCATTTTCTGAAACAATAAGGTGTACTGCTACAAGCGAACCTAAAATCAGTTATAGTTTTATATTGGTATTGTTTAACACCATGAGACACTATAGTGTTACAATCTAAGTATATTCGTATGGTGTTACAGTTCAATGTAACAGAGAAAATTTAGGGTGTAGGAGAAGGAGTTGGTGCTGCAAGCTGATCTGGTGTGAAGAGAAGGGAGAAAAACTTTTCTGCAAGAACAGCATTGGCTGCATCTGAAGGATGGAAGGCATCCCAAAATACAAACTCATGGCGGTTTTTGCAGACCTTTGAGTTTGGCAAGCACAAACCTCCAATACTCGTGTCTACGTTGCAACACGACGTATTTGAAACCTTAAAACCTGCTAAATCGTTAATTAAAACATTTGTTATATACAGCAGAAAAAAAATGCCACAAAATTTCACTTTAACTAAGTGGGGTGAAATATTTTTTTAAGTATACCATAACCATGTATTTTTATGATATTCAGTAGAGAGATGTCAAATTATTACCGTAAGTATAGGGATTATTGATCAAGTCAAGAACTAACGGGTAAGTATCTCCAAAAATGAACTTTGCATTTGGAAGACGATGATTTAGTTTGCTGATCAGCTTCTCTACATTCGAGTTGAATTGCAAGATCCATTCGTTGACTCGCTTTAGACATTGGCCACGTTTGGATTTAACCCTCTGTGATGGAATGCAACCGAGTGGACCCAAGCCGTGGAAGACTATTTTTCGTGCTCCCAGTTGATAAAGACTCTGGTATAATCAGATTCTTTTTTAGTTGATTAAACTATAGATATGTATGATGCTGATGTGAAGAAGTATATGTCTCACTGGATCATAGTTTTGTTCAGTTATTTTACAAGTTAACATGTATACTGCATTGATTTTTACCTGAAGTTGCTTATCTAAGGTTGAGATTAAGAGCTCTATGAACTCATCATGAGTGTATTGTTGGCCATCAGCCAAAAAGGGTTGCAAGAAATTGTTGACGTAATCATTGCTGCCTGCCAAATATATGGGGAATCCAAGGTTTTAATATTCGAAAGAAATATTAGAACAAAATTTAGATCCAGCTTTAGAAGCATTTTTCATATTGTGGATAACTATGGGGAATTGCATTTCAGGTTTATTTATTCGTGTGAAGTGTTACCAATCCCAATGAAGTATGTGGCTTCATTGAAGTGCTTGCTGGCAGCCTCCTCTTTTATGTTTGCTGTGATTACTTCTTTTGTTTTCTTGAAACTGCTTATTTGATCATCGAAAGATAACCTCTGAATCTACAATGATCAAAAGATAGAGAATAAGTCAGATGAGAGGCCACTGAAGTTATAACCTGTAAATAGGATTCTGAGGGCTTGAATTATGCTTACAAAGTAAAGTCCTGTATCATTCAGAATTCCTGCCCCACCAGATGCATAGTTTACTCCTTTGAGTAAGGTATCAACATTTTGAGACACCGACAGATAAGCTGGTGGTGAAGGGATTCCAAGTTTTTCAGCTGCAAAAAAGCCATAAAATAAGATCATTAGTATTGCTAGGTAATAGTTTATTCAGTGAGTAAATAGTATTTGCAATCACATATCAGAACACTATCATTTCATTACAAATTAGGGTGTATGATCTGATTATTTTTACATTAACTATCTTAAAACTAGTGTGCATCATACTTTTTATTGATAGACAATATAAAAGGGTAGGTAAAAATTAAATTCTCATCCAATTTCAATATAAAGAGGAAACAAAAACATGAAAAAGTTGAGTTGCAGGAAATACATATGAAATCACCAATAGTTCTCCCATTGCTGAATCTTCCAGTAGCCTGACCACCACCATAGTCAATCCCATACCAGGGATAGTTACATTTGGCTAAAGAATATTGCAGAAAATTATTGTTCCCAACATCTGTTAAGGAGTCACCAAATATATATGTTACAGGCACAGCTGCAAGAACAATTGCTGCCATAGAGAAGATACAAGCAGCAAAAACCAGCCTTGATATTGACATCTTTGTTTTTTTGAACCTTCTATTGCTGAGCATATAGAATTAAGTCACAGTTTTTATAGCAGTATTACATTCAGTTTCTGCACTGTTGTGTCAATTCTTCAAGTATGCATGTTAGTTGTGCCGATCAACAAAAGAAAATGCATGTTAGTTGCTTATTTTCCAAACCACACTGACACTTGAAACTAAATGATTTATTTCATCTTGGTGTGATAAAATCATAAAACTCAGTGGTTGAATTCTCTTAACAGGAGTTGGCCAACAAAGAACATTTGAGTCAGTGATTGGTTTATTTAAATGGCGCACGGGTGCATATTTGTGTGCATTTGCTGTGTGTTGTCTCACTCAACTCCTTTACTTGCTGAAGGTTAATTGAAGGACAAGAAAATCCTCTTTTGTCAAAGAAAATTTAGAAAATATGTGAAGAAGCTAGTGAGAATTATATTCAATATATTGTTTACCAACTATATATGCATTTTCTGTTTAAGGTAATGAAAGTTTGCTTAAAATTAGGCTTGACCTCTTGTGCTGCTTGGTTTAACTAAGGTGATTTTATGCTTAGTTAAGGTCAATTTTCTACCACTTTGGAGATTTCAGAACAAGCAAGATCATTGCACCTATCTTTTACCTCTAATTTCATGTGTGCTCATTCACATTAAGGAGGCGTTTCTATATTTTATTTTGAGAAAATGTCATAACAACAAGGGAGAGAAAAAAAGTTTAAAATGTAACATTTTACAGAGAAATATTCAAAATTGTTGTAGAAATTATTGTAAATATGACATCTATTTTATTTTTGGGTAAGTTACTTAGCCCTTTTCATAAGAGAAGTTGATGAACGAAATTTTATTAATTTATGCTTTATCGTTTATCATGCAAGAATCATGCGTGAACAATCTTTTTAGTATGTGTATTATTTTTACTGAAAATAAGATTCAATTTACTATGCATAAAATAGAATTTTGATAAATTAAGGCAAACTAGATTAAAACGTTAGCATATAAAAATTAAACATTTTGAATTTGTATTAATATGCATTTTAATTTTGTTACTTAAACATTTAGTTTTAATCAAACTTAATAATAAGGTTCAATATTTGTTTTTTGTTTTTCAATTTGATGTTGTACTTTTTTATGTCTTGTTTTTATTTTATTTTATTTTAATTGGTCTTATTTGCCCATAATTTTACATCTCCTTTATTCATTGGTTAAAATAACTTTTTTTAATGAAACTAAAATAAAAAAGTTTTAGAAATTCATTTTTACATAAAATGATTTTAATTTATAAAAATATTATTTTATATCAGGGATTTAATTGGTGCAGTGAGGCATTTGTTCCAGGACTGACAGTTAACTACTTCTGACCATAAGGTATCCTCTAATTTAAAAAGCCAACGTCCTTAAAATTTTGAAGCTTACCCACCAAAAACATCGTTTTCAATTGAAGATTTTGTAGATGGAAACTAGCCATCTGATTTTATTAAATTCTTTTACAGTAAAAAAGCCTTGCAATGGTACTATTATGGAACATATGGGACAACTTTTTACTGAATTATCTTATAAATTAGCTACTAACTAATAAATTAGTTGCTAGTTAATAAACAAATTCGATAAATCAGATCGTTAAACTAAAAATATTTAATAAAACAAATTGATTAACTAATTAGTAGATATAATATATTATAAAATAACATAATTACATAAATTTTATTATATAAATAGACAAGTAAGGTGAAAGATAAGATAAGTTCCTAATATTATATTCCCAACCTCCTCCAGAACCATAACTCTTATGTCATGCCACTAAAATACCATGTCAGGAACCAAGTGGTGAAGTATTTGATTTCACTTAACCCAGATATCATTTCATTCATTTCCCAAACTAACCCAAACAACTCAGTTTCAACAAATCAAAATTGCATCAGAAGCCAAAACTAGCCAATTAGCAACACTGCACATTTATCTCTCCTTTTCTCCTTTTCTTCTCTGATGACATTGGTTTTAGATTATAGTAAGTTGGAAAGCAAAAAATTTTACAGCTAAGTTTCAACAAACTCAAGATGAATCTAAAAGAAACATAACAAAACATTTCGTATGCACTTAAAAGGTGTGCAACAAAAACTACATGTCAATTTCAAAAGAACAAGAACAGATGCCTTAAAAGGGAAGCACATAGCAGAGAATTCTATATTTATCTTTGTCTGAGATCAAGTGTCAGTTGTTAGTTTTATTTTCTTTTCTTTTGTCCCAGATCTATTTTAGAATAGAAGAGCCAAAGGATCGGTGTAGACAATAAATAAACTTATGTATTTCAAATTTAAAAAATAGTTATTAACAAAATATCTAAGATATTAGTATTTTTATGAATTGGGTAATTTTTCAAATCATTATAAAAAAATGAAAAAAATATATTCATTTAAATGTAATTCATGGAATCACTATGGTAGTAGAATGTATTTTAGAAGCTTTTGGTTTGGTATGTGATGTGATGAAGTTTTTTAACATTTGAGGGACTGCAAAATGACAGAATACATGTGCTGCTCTCTGCACTTTACTTTTATTTTGTATATGTATCTATAGGTGAATGAAAAAGAGTTTCACGTTTTCTGTACTTCTATTCTGTCAGCATAGATTGCCTGGTTGAGAATAAAAACCCTCTTTACTTCTACCTTGTAATCTTGTAATGTGTTCCAAGTTCCAACCTTCTAGCTCTCACTTCAGAAAACCTTATTCAAATTTTTAACTATACCTCACCTCATTGTGTGATTATAATAAAACCTTAATAAATAAATAAAATGCATAAAATGACTTGGGATGCTTTTAGATAACAATTTTAAATAATACTGCTATCATTTTATTTAGGATATATATTCTGGCACCTGTTTTTTCTTTAAAAACTCCTTCACAAACCCTTTTAACAATAAAATATTATTTTTAATGATAAAAATAACTATATATAAAAATTTAAAACAATATGGGAATTGTTAAAACTATCATGTTCCAGAAAGATACAACCCAATCCGGAGGAAGAAAAACCAACCACCCATGTAAATATCCAAACGAATTATCCACAATTCACGCATAATCCCTGTAAAAATGAAAATGAATAACCGTCTTTTGAGGAATATAATGAAATAGTAAACAAAGTGGGGGAATGGAAAGCCCCGAACCAAGACTCAGAATAACAAAAGGGACTGAGAAGAATAAGGTAGTAAGAGTGTAAGACAAAGGACACATACACAGGTGGTTTCTATAATCCCTCAATGAATAAACCAACAAACAAACAACACTTGTTGTGTAATAATATGCATGCCAAAAACAGGCCAAATATCAAACAATGAGGTCTTTCTTCAGTTCTATATTCAAGCTTGGGTGTGACAGTGATGAAATAAAAGGGCTCTTTCTTCAATTCTGTATTGAAGCTTGTGACACACCCGAGTCAACAGAGTAGTATTGTTGGGACAATCCATTATCAGCATCTTTAAAATCATTGTTCTTCTCTTCCTCTTTCTCTAAACTAGGATGACAAATTTCCTCAATCTTGCTTTCCACCACATCCATTGAAGGTCTTTTATCAGGATATTGGGCAGTGCATTCAAGGGCAAGCTGCAAGAGCTTCACCATTTCCTCCTCAACACTCTGGTACCTTAGAAGCTCCATGTCAAACACATCAGTATTCCACTCACCTTGAACCACAGATTGAACCCATCTTGGGAGGTCCACCCCTTCGTCATTCAGTGAAGAATGAGCAGGAGCCTTCCCTGTAAGCAGCTCCAAAAGCATGATACCAAAGCTATAGACATCAGCTTTTTGGGATACTTTGCGCGCATCAGTGATCTCTGGTGCTCTGTAACCAGAAACACGGTTTGGAGTAGAGGTTGGAAGGGCAAGGTAAGCAAGGCCAAAGTCAGAGACACGAGCTTCAAAAGATTTGGTGAGAAGAATATTCGATGACTTGATGTTTCCATGAGAGGATGTTGGGCCATGCGAATGAATGTAGGCAATCCCACGAGCAGCACCAAGGGCAATGGCAGACCTTGTTTCCCAATTCAGTGGAGTCCTCCCCACCCCACCATTTGCTGCAACAACAAAAACAAAAATGTCAGATCATAAAGTGTTTGACTTAACAGCATCCAAATTAAAATCCATTTTTTTCGCATCCCATTGCACTTTCATTCACCTACGAGTAATCAAATGCAGCCCACATTTCATTTTATCAAATGTAGAAGCTTCATACTGCATTCACAAATGAAGTATTTGACAAGCAGTCACTAAATACTTCAGAAGAATTATGATGAGTGTTAGTTAGAAATCACAATCCTGAAAGCAAACATTTACTGACAATAATTTTTCTTTAGAACATTGAGGATTATCTTAAGACATAATTTAGAGGCACGAGCTTCAGCTTTCTCAGATAATATTTTAGACATCAGACTTCACTCTTGATGCAACATTGTATCTCCCTTTGACATAGTGTAGGTAAAATATGCAATGACATCCATTATCCAAACTAGAATATCAAATCAAATTTATTTTAAACAAAACCCCTTAATTCAGAAAAGTAAACCAAAATCCGACGGGCAGAAGATGTGATGAAATAAAGCCACAATCTAGACAAGACATATAGCAGAGCTAAAAGCCAAGCCATGACAGTACATTACAAAACTGAATGGATAAACAACAACAGCAAGCAAAACATTAAGAAACATAAAAACAACAAGTAGCCACCTAAAGAGCTAGCATTGAGTAGACACATGAACAGCCACAATCATTCACCTGATTTAACAAAAGAAATGGCACCAAGACAGAAAAAAGAGAGACACTATTGTCCAAAAATAACAACCAAGCATGAAAGATGGGGTATTACCATGTAAGAGAGCAGATAAGCTTCCCATAGGCATGTAATCATAGACAACAAGCTTCTCATCCCTGCTAAAGAAATAACCCCTAAGTGGGACCAAGTTGTGATGAACCATCTTCCCCACTTGCTCAATCTTCTCCCTGAATTCCCTCTCTGTGGCAGTAACATCCTTCAACCTCTTCACCGCCACACTCACCCCCATTTCCAAAGTCGCCTTATAAGTCGTTCCAAACGTTCCTTTCCCCAACACTTCCGCAGAAGCCCTCAACAACTCGTCCAAACTAAACACTCTATTCACATTCCCAAAAAACACCAAACTCTTATCTCCACCACCACTACTTTGAACCTCACTCTTCTCCACCGAACCTGCCACTGCGGAACCTGAATTCCCACTCTCGACACTCTTGTCACGAGACACTTCACCTTCCACATCACGCTTCCCAGTTGTCACACTTTCATCGTTTTTCCCACTCCTTTTTCTACACAAAAAGAACAAAAGCAGCAGAATCAACAGCAAACCAAACACGGAACCAATCACGATACCCGCAATGGCACCACCGGATAATTTACTCTTTCTCTTCTCCTCGGTTCCGGGGCAAAGTTGTAAGGGCTTCCCGCAGAGCGAGTTTCCGAGAAAAGCGGTCTGGTCCACACGCGAAAACCGGTTCGGAATGGAACCGTTAAGGGAATTATACGAGACGTTGAACTGATCCAGAGGCGGAACACTAAGGTCAGGGATTGAACCAGTGAAATTGTTGCGTTCGAGATAAAGAGTGGACAAACGAGTGAGACCATTGAACTTGGGCGAAATCTCGCCGCTGAAATTGTTGCTACCTAAATTCAACCTCACGAGGTTCTGCAAAGCGAACACCGCATCAGGAACTTCGCCGGAGAAGAAGTTTCCCTGGAGATAGAGGTTCCGCAGCGCTTTGAGGTTAACGAAATCCGCCGGGATTCGTCCGGTTAGCGCGTTGAACCGAAGGGAGAGCGTCTGCAATTCGGTGAGGTTTCCCAAACCGGAGGGCAGCGAACCGGAGAGACCCATCGCAGGGAGGCGCAGCAAGGTTACTCTGCCGTTGGTGCAGGTTACGCCGGTCCAGGAGCAAGGGGTTGTTTGGGTGGTGTTCCATAGCAGCGTGCGTCCCCCCAACGCGCTTCGGAGTGACACTAACCCCGCTCTGTCCGAAGCTAGATCCAAATCGGCAATGGCGAAGAAGCACGTTAGGAGAGTAAAGAAAATCGCTTCTACAACCCGCGCAGACTTCATTTGGGTAGTTCGAGTTGTTGGAGGAAAGGAGTTAGTTATCTACGGAATTGGCGCCATGAGAACCTCGGAGGATGCAAGTGTGGTTCTGTTGGGTTGTGCTGAGAATGTTTTTTTAGAAAAGAAAAAAAAAAAGAAAGTGTCGTGAGAAGCGTGAGTGATGCGAGGGAGGGTGGTGGGTGTCACGTATTATAGCAAAGGGTGTTGCGTTTGCGAGGTTGGAGAAAGGGAAATAGATGATAGATAGAGAGAGAAGGAATAGAAGATGTTTTTGAGAGGGAAGAGAAAGTTTAGAGTACGTTCACGTGCAACGAACGACCGGTGTGTCGCGCGGGTGAGCAATGTTTGTTTTAAGATTAAAAATAAGTGAGGGAAGGTTCCAGGTGAGACCCACTTCTTAGAGTGGTGGTCCAGTTATAACTTCAAATCACTCTCATTTGTAGCTGCCCTCCCAGCTGGACTCTCTGTACACCAAAATAAACCTTCTTTTAAGCACTGCATACATTTTCATTTATACTATCAGACATTAAAACGATACGGATATTTCGAATATTGATACGACACAGATATAAAAATACATAAAAATTTAAAATATAGAATACAGAATACAGAGACACAATCTATATATTATATAATTTATATAATTATGAATTACATAAATTGATAATAAAAATTTATGTGAACAAATATATTTTAAATTATTTTTTGAAGTAGAAAAATATTTTTTATTTGTTTATTTTTTTTTAATCATAATAACAATTTTTATAATAAAGTTTGAATTTTGAAAAAATTAATATATTTTTCCTTTTTAAAATTATGTTAAAACTGTTCTAGAATTGTCAAAAATCTAACAAATACTTTTTGAATTGGACACCAAATACGTGTCTTACAGGTGTCATACGAGTATCGAACACCAACACGTCATTTTAGAAGAGTTTCCAAACTTCATATTCTTTATTTATTTTTTATTTTTTTACTTTCCATCTTCTGTTGAAATTACCAGTTTTTTTTTCTTCTGTTTGACTAGCTGTTCGTGTAGTTTAATGAAGTTTGTTTTTCTTTATATATTACAAGTAAAATAGGATTTGTTTGAATATAATAAAAATAAATTAAATTCTTATTATCCTGTATTTGTTTAAATTTAGAACGGTGGTCCCAAACACAACGTTTAAGGGACAATCCATTTACTAACCTTTCCTTTGGGTTCCTGTGATGGACCACTTTTCTTCCCACTATTTTTTTTATATATATATTTTACCGAATGAATTTAAAATAATTATTTTTTTTAACGACAGATTTCTACAACGGAAATCTTTTCGCCGTTTGTTTAAATGGAAAGGGTAGAGGCGTTTTCGCTGCCGGTCAAAATTTTAAAAGCGTTTTTTAAATCTATAAATTCTTAAGATAAGAAATATTATGTCATCCAAAATTTGTATCTTATAAGTTAACTAGTATGTTTATTATTTATCTGTGAAGATTATTATTTATATATATACTTGTCTTATATGTTACTGTTTCTTTTCATTTTATTTGAATTAAAAAAAGGTAATGTTATTATTATTAATATTAATAAATAGACTATTAGGTGTATCTTACGATATTTTATATTACTATGTATTTATTCATTTACTATTTAAAATCCAACTTAATGTTTTCCTAATACCACATTAAAATTAATTTAGTTTTTTTGGGTATATATTAATAACAATTACAGATTGTTATATCAGACGACTGAAAGTTAAAAAGCTCTTCTATTATTATTAATAATAATAATTTCTAAAATTATAATATAGAAATTTAAATATGTTAAAAGGTTGTAACGCTAAGAATAGTAATAGTCATGTTACAACGTTCAAATGTTCAAATTCATAAGAAAATATTTTTATAACCAAATTATAAGAAAACATACTTTTATGAATATGCATAATAATTTATTTGTAATTTATGATAAATGAAAATGAATATATTTTTCACCTTTAAACCAACTCTACTAAAGAATGAGTAAGGAAATTTTATTCTTAAAACTTTCATAAATTTATTTTTAAAATGTTACCCTAACGTGTGCTTAACTGAGTTTATTATTGAGAATGAGTTCATTGACAATTTTATGAATTTTAAGACATTTCTGTTATAACTCATTTCATGAGATTTTAAAATAATTTTGGTGTTTTTTTTTTTAACTTGCAAATACAATGGTTATTTACTCTCTTATTAGTGTTTTAGTTATTTGTTGGTTGAAATAGATATTTAAAATATATAAATATTTTTTTGTACTTATAATCTTAAATTTCACGTCACGTTAATATATTTTAATAAGAAGATCTTAAAATATATATATATATATATATATATATATATATGTGTCTTAAGCCTATTATTCTGTATATAACACGTGAACATGATAAAATTTAATAGTAATCATTTCATGCAAACCTTATATTTAATATTTTTATATACTTTGATTCCTTGTCAAATGTAAATTAAATTATTAATGATCAATCACATTCATAAATTATTAAACTAGTTATTTTAATTTAAATATTGAATTTGATTTTAAGTTTTTCATCTATTGAGAGTATAAATGGTTCTACTTGAGTATAACAAAATGTCTAATTCACACTATTGGGTATTTACAATTTTGTTTTTTTTAAATAGTTAGATATGAACCTTAATTAGTTACTAGTTGTATTAATTTTACTTTATTTTTATTCAATAGTTAACATTAAAAAAAATGTATTTAATAGTGATATGTGTGTAGTATATGCTAACCATTTGGTATTTTAGAGATGTACCTATCTTTGATTTTCTTCTGAAACAATTTTTTAATATTTATATATCTCTCGTTTTTTTGCAATCTTATAAGTTTTTTTTATAAGTAAAATGTTGTATGACGTGGAACTTACATTTCAAATAGTGTTTGTCTTATATTTTTGATATGATTGTCTTTCACTATTAAATTTCAAAAATTGAAAGGATTAAGAAAGATTTATGTACCGTTTGGCTTCTAGGTTTAGTATCAAATCGATCGACTTCTCAACCTCTTTGTTAAATATTTTTTTGCACTACTTCTTTGTCTACGAGCGTCTCAACATGTCGATTTCATCAATTGAGTTAAACTCATGGTTGTTTCCAATCAATATCGTTATTAATAAACATAATTTAAGAATTATGTTGTAGTGGGCCAAAAAAAAAAACAAACCAAAAGGAGGTCCAACACTGTTCACAATTCATCACCAAGCTCACCAGAAACAGGTATAAATAGAACATTCAATGAAGAATTAGGGGGTAAGTAACCAAAATATTAAATGCTTAATTGAACACACCATAGTTGACTTAGGCGTTATAGTATCTTTGCACGTACTCGTCTCGAACTCGAGACTAGGAGATCAAAAGAAGGATACCTGAACCAAAAACATATTGTTAGAGGTTGTTCTGAGTGACATTTGACCTTACCTAGCCCTTGCAATAATAATTTGTGATTCTAATGTTGATGTTGTTAATTTCTATCTAAATTAATTTCTATTTAGTGAAAACTTCTTTTATAATTTTTCATTACATATTACAAATTAGTTTGATATTATATTCTTATGTAAGATGTGTTAACAATTACTTTAACTTTTTATGAATAATTTAAAAATGATATTCATTTTGAACAATTTTTATATATTCTTAATGTAGGGAATATAGGGAAGAGTAAGCTTGCTCAATGTTAAAAGTTGGTTAAAGGTTTAAGTATGTTATTGTATCTTGTATAAGGATTGAGGAATTACTGAAATACCTTCATTTTATAAATCCACTTTTGTCAATAAAAAAATTATTCTTAATATAAATAAAAATATTTCTAGAGATTATTTGACATGCCAATTCTCTTTACTTTTTTGAAAACAACTATCACTTTTCAAAATAATATTTTTTTCCCTTATATAGTTAGTTGTGGTAGTTTACTTATTATATCAACTAAGTGAATTTGTGAAGTTATTAATCTTGGTAAATATTCATTCAAGGATATTATGAGATAAAACAACTATTTAAGATAAATAAATTTGTGTACGTAGAGTTAATTATGAATTATTAAGTTTGTTCTTTTAACTTAAATCCTGATGGGAAGTCTCATTGTTTTGTTCATATATAATTATATATAAATTAATTTTTCTAAGTAATTACGTATTGTCAAATTCTAAGTAATTACATACAAATTAAAAAGTATGGATAATTACATTATTATTATTAACTATTATTAGTATAATTATTATTATTATTATTATTATTCATATGAATAGTAATAATATTAATAGTCCTAATATAATCAATAGTATAATAATCATATTAATAAATTCAATAATAATTAATAATATTGATAACATTAACAATAATGTTAAGAATAATAATATTAATACTATTATTAATAATAAAAATAGTGATAATATTTTTATTAATATTATTATATTCCTATTTAAAAATATTAATATTATTATTATCAATAGTATAAATATCATTTTTTAGCTTTATTAATATTATTATTAACATCATTAATAATTTTTATTAATATTATTAATTTTAGTATTAATATTAAATATTATTAATATAATTCTTAATAGTATTAATATTATAAATTATTATTAACATTATTATTAATTTATTGTTTCTACTATGAAGAATAAAATTAATCATAAGAATAAGAAATGTTTGTCTTGGTTAAAGATTATATCTCTGAGAGCTTTTCATTTAATAAAGTCACATATATAAATCTCAATTAGAACCACTTGTATGACAAAATCTCTAAATCGTCAACACGCAAAAGTTTAATTCACTACTATATTTTGTTAAGTCAAGTAAATTATGAATTAAATTAAGTATTATTAACCTAATTTATGGTTTACGTAGTTTGCACTAGAATTCTAAAAATATTTTTTGCTTTTTGTAATATGCGAAGACTTGTTATTTGAGCATAAAAAAAATATTTAAAGTTCAAACCCCAACATATTTATAATTTATTTTATTGATTATTAAATTTCATATTCCTTAACCGTAACTTTGTTATTAAAAAACACACGCATAATATATATATATATATATATATATATATATATTGTGTATTTGGTATTTGGAGATGTATTATTATCTAATATTCTTTTATTAAAACAAATTCCTTATTAACAAGTATTTCTCATTACTAATATGTTGTGCTATGGATGGAAGATCGCAAGTAAGTTTTTTTGATACAATACATGCTTAAGATTTATTTTGATTGTCACTGGCTATTAAATTTCATCATAATGCTTTGTAAAATTATTATTATTTTAAGTTAATATTAGAGCCAAAACATCCAATTCAATGATTAAATTAATTAAATTTATATTTCATAAAATTCATTAAAAGTATATAATAGTATAGGAAACAAAAGCAATAGGTAGAGTTGCTATATGTTCCTATGAAAGAAATAGTAGTTCAAAAACATTATTTTATTCCTTTAAAAGTAAGGATTGAATTTAAAGGTGAAGTAATGAGGGTAGTTGAGGCATGTGGTAAGAGTTTAGACTATTATTTATTGCACTACGAAAGACCTAATAAAACCTATCCTTTTTATTTCTTCATTTTCTCTTTTCCCCTCACAACCCATTTCTTCAAACATTCTTTTTTTTCATCTAAATTTTTTAAATTATTATAGCGCAAAAATATTTTTTTATTGTATTTCTCTGTTCTATAAAAATGATTGAGATTTAGAACGAAAATTGAGCATCGAAATTCTAATTATGGCATTCAGAAAATGTCTAATGACCTCATTACACTTTTATTCTAAAAATATAGTTGTTTAATGCATACAAATAATACGAAATTAAGATTCAACTGAAATTGAAATTTGAAATTTTAATTATGGCAGTTAAAATACTGTAGTGACTTATCATATCGATGTTGTGTTGTAGTAAAGTAAGAGATCAATTTCTATAATATGTTTATATATATTATCAAAATTTTAAATATATTTTCATATAATATTTCTTGGTTTGGAACTAAAAAAGTCAAAGTCTCTGGTTCGTCAAAATATAATATATTAATTGAAATATTTTTTTTGTTTTAATAAAGTTAAATTAAAACTATAAAATTTTGTAAAATGATGATATAAGTGTTTTTTTACTTAAATTTAAACCAGTCCTACTCGTGTGTGGTCTAGATGATGTGAATTGATTAAGTAAAATCTAATTTTTAATTTATATTGAGGAGTAATTTATAAAAATATTTATTAAAAATTATAAAAATATCATATAAAGATATTTTATTATATATTATGTAACTAAGTTGAGTTGAGATTATCTGGATTTAAAGTTTATGAAATCTTTACTCTATCCATTATAGTTGAATATAGTAAATAAAACTAAAGTTAACCTAAAAAAATTTGAAATTAAAATGGATTATATTAATAGCTGGTTAATTAAATCATTCTAATTGCATTAATAATGCCTTGCATTTATAAGTGACAAAATAAAATTTTAACTTCAAATTAAAATTCAATACTTAAATTTTCTTCCCACTTGAACATAAAATTATGATTATAAACCAACTTCAAAATAATTATAAACAACACTTTTAATTTCATAAATAAATCTGATGTTTAATCTATATATTTATGAACCTATATGAGGAGCTTTTATAAAATAAATATTCTTAAGGTTTTTTATATATAATAGCATAACAAAGCTTTTTGAATTCTATCTTTCACTGTCTTCCAAATTCATATAAAATCAATTTATAATATATAGAAGAAATAACCGTCACCATAACAAAGAACAAAAAAACACGAAAATTAATAAATAAAAAATTAATTAAAAACAGAAACAAAGGAGAAGAATTTGAGCGCTTTTTCTTTCCCTGATTGGTGAAGATATGCAACGGAAAGTTGCTATTAAATATATTATATATGTTTATAATTATTATATTAAATCTATATTATATTTAATATTATTAATTTATTAATATTTATATTATGATAAAATAAATATAATTAATGAATTATATAATATAATATAAATAATTATTATTAAAGTAATAAAAATATTAATAAAAAACAATAAATAATAATAATAAATTCATAAAATAATTATAAATAATAAAAAATACAATTTCAATTACATTAACTATTCATAAAAAAAATCATTTTATTTATTTAATTCAAACAACAATACTCCCTTGAGACTTTCTTCTTTAAATTGACTTCCTGAAAACAAAACCCCTACCTAATACAAATACAAAGAAAAGATAAAAGTAATCCTAAAAGCAACAAAACAAGATAACTACAAATGGTCATGACAGATATAAGTACATAGAGACTACACTTTTTTCAACTCTTAATCAAAATTCCCTATCCATGCAACTGTAGGTTGGAAGATTTATAAGTAGTTTAGTGGTTACGGAAATAACATGAATACTATTGTAGGATAGGAGAATACGAATATATATATTATATAATTATGAATTATATAAATTGACAATGAACATATGTTTCAATTTTTTTTAGCATAAGTATTTTTTTCATTGTTAGTTCAAAATGATTTGTTTCTTATTTTTATAATCGTAATAAAAATTTATGTAATAAGTTTGAGTTTTTAAAAAATTCATATATTTCTTCTTTTTAAAATTGTATAAGAATCATGTTAAAATTGTCAGAAATTCAATAAATATTTTTTGAATTTGACACTTCTTTTTGAATTTGACACTTCAACAAGCGAGCTTGAGTAACACTAACAACTAATATTAAAAACACTCTTTTAAGTTTTTTATTTTTTTATTGATTTTTTATCCTACTATTTTTATTTTTAGTATTTTTTTATCAAAATATCCGTAATTACGTAGTCGATAAATAATAAATTTTATAAATGAACAATGTACCTCTCCTTGTAAAGATAATAAATTTTAAAAAATTAAAATTTATTTTTTATAACTCTTACTCTCTCTTTGATTATATTTAAGACTAATTTTGAAAAACAACAGTACAGTTAAAAACAATTTTAATACAGTTAAGTGAACTAAATCAATAAACTTTCTTAAAATCTGGGAACTAATTGTCAATGTCTTCTATTTAAAGACATACAGAACAATTTTTAAGTAATTTATTCAAAAAAAAAACTCTACCAGGATGCTTAAAACTTTGTGTTGTTTTTTAATACACTCGTAAGTAATTTATTCCAAACAAAAACTTCTGAAGACGTTCGTGTGCAAGACTCTTATGTAAATAGACATTCCTATATTATTTTTAGTGATTTTCATTAAATTTTAACAAACAAGAAAACATATTAAAGAGTGTGTTCTTATCCATATTTTGTATAATTACGTATGGAAGTGAGATTACTAATCATTATGATTATGAGTTAACTGATGTAAATACTCTAAAATATGAATATAATAATACGAGGTTATACTTTTTCGGTGCCGCCAATGAATTAGGTGATAATATGATGTGTGTGTTTTCCATTTGCTGCTGAATTTCCAGAATGAGATGACATGTCTTCAGTTGAGTGCAGGACTTTTGATGAAATTCTTTACAATAATTTTTAGAAGAAAAAATATGAAAATTTATTTTTTTCCCTTTAATTAGAAATATGACGACATCATGTTGGTGGAAACAGTGACATGCAATGATTGGAGGATGTTAACAACACTGACTGGGAGATAGTAGTCTCAAGCCATCTTCAATTAAATGCTTAAATCACTTGCTCAACCATTGAAACATAACTTTCATTTGGCTCCATTTTGTTGCTTCTGTATGAATTCTTAATAAATAATCTCTAATGATACAATTTGTTGAGGTGTAGCTTGTTCTGCAGTAAAAATAGTTTAAGAAATTGCCTTTAAAGTCACTCTTATAGGCAGAAACAAAATCAGTTTGACATGGTATTTTATAGGAACAAGTGTTTGTAAGTTGTAACAAACAAAAGGATCAACAAATATAAAAGATTATAACTTTAACTGTGTTATTACTTTTATATCATACACTTGGCAATGATATAGCAACACCTATGAACATCTGATGTTGATATGAAATCTTTTGAAGGCCTAAAACAAACCCCCATTACCAGTTCAACTGACATCAAATCTCTTTAGAGACAACTTTGCCTCTGCCTTAGTCTAATCTATCTACCATTTTCCACACACCTCATATTCCTCTTAAATATAGTTGGCAACTCGTATATAATATAGGCATTATTGATTATTAATTCCATACCAATGTTGTGAGAACATGAATGTTGTTATAGTTGCAGAAGTAATTAAGTTACAGTGGAACAGATGTTTGGTTTGTTGACCTTTGGCACAAACTATACTCTTTTTCATACCAAACTATCTTTTCATTAGCTATTTAGAGGCATGATGGATGAAGGTGGGAGAATTGGTTCTTTTGGTGCAGGCTCTTGGTTGATTTGACAAAAGGGACATGAAAGTTACACAAGGTTCATAACTTCATATCAACCCAGAAGGAGACACAATACACACACATACACAGAAAATAACTTATATGGTCTTCTATAGTTTTACATCATGAACACATTTTTATCCCTTGATTCTTATTCATATAAACATATATTCTATATCTGAAAAGCTTAAAGCCTGCTAGTGATGTTAATGTTTCTCACTTTAGGCGATTTGGGTGTTGTGTCTTTAGGCAAAAGTATAGTGAGGACTCCATTTTCAACCTGTGCTTTAATCTGATCCACCTTGACATTTTCTGGCAATTCAATTTCCCTTGAGAAACCCCCCTTCCCAGTGCCTCTCTCAGCAACATGCCAAACAGCATCCTTTTCCTTTGCTCGAGGCTCCTCTTTCCCACCTTCCACTTTGATGTGTAGAACATTCCCATCCGCAATCTGCACCTTTATGTCATCCTTGCTGAATCCTATCCACACACACACACACCCATCATCCAAAACTCAATTATAACCAATCAACCACTCCACCACTCAAGTCAAACCCTAACAAAGATTCCATTTTTACCACTACACACAGCATCTCCACTCATGATTCGAATGGGTCATTGAATGTGCAGAAAAAGTGAAAGATTGTAATAGGGTACAAGGAAAGAAAATTAGATGCACTTGTCCATATATACCTTTACTGTTCTTCTACTTAGAATTAGAGTTTCAATTCTATAATACACATAACAAAATTATACATTAAACATTACGTGATGAAATTAAAATTGAAAAAATAACACTAAAATCACTTAAATTGTTATATCAGAAATTATTTTCATATTATGGTACCTGGAACATTAATTTTTAAGATGTGGGCATTGGGTGATTCGAGCCAATCCAAGAGGGCTGTGGAGGCAGACCATTCTCTGAAAACTGGAGGGTGACTCCAGAAGAAGCGTCTGAGAGGGTACCCAAAGATAGTGTCAGCCATTGATTGATTATACAAGTGCAAAGAGAAATGAAGCAGCAAAAGGGATAAACACGATGTATGATAACGTTCTTGCAATTTTTGTTATGAACAATGAAATTATTATATATTTTTTGAGTTTATGATAGGAGTTGTCGCGGACACTCCAGAATGTTCTTCCCGAATGGCGAAGTGGAAAGTGATTCACTGCAGCTGGTTTTGATATCAAGCCCATTATTTCGGCCATTCTGCAACCCAATATATATTACCCATAAAACATTGATTTTTTTGTTTTATCCTTTATAAATATTTATTAATGTACTATTTGGATCTTAAAAAATTCATAATCCAAAATATAAATTTTGTATTCTGAATGCTGTGTTTTGGAATACGAATTTTATGAAGTTTTGTTTATTTTTTAAGACTTTTTTAATACAAAATTGATTTTTTAATGTATAATTTTTTTAGTACAAATTTGATTTTTAATAATAATAAAAAATATCCATATAAATTAATAATAATAATATTATCGTAAATTAAGGAAATATTTCAATAAATTAAAGTTAATATAATTTTAAACTAAAAATAAAAAATTAAAAGAAAAGTATTTAAATACTATGTATCGATTGTCTTCTAAATACAACACATGAACGACTAGTATACACAAACATGAAAGTTTTTATTTTAAAAAAAACATATTTTTCATTTGTGACGCCACAAGTTAATTGTAATGCATTATGGGTTTTTTTTTTCCACGTGGAAGTACTTTCAGAAACATGCTCACACTGAATCATGTGTTGTACCCATAAAAATTGAATTTTTTATAATGCATTTGTATTTTAGATTGTACAATCCAAAATATATATTTTGTATTTCGAATTGTATATTCTGAAATATGAATTTTATGAATTTTTATTTATTTTTTAAGACTTTCATTGAGACAAAATTGATTTTTTTAATATAAATTTAATTTTTATTAATAATATCCACGTAAATTAATAATAACAAGTAATTCAGAGCTATAAACTTCCATATCTGATGAACTAACACTCTTCGTAAACCTCTCACAACCATTTGAGTCTAATATGTGCGTCTAAGTCCACTTCAATCATCTCAATCAACAATGTTGATGTTGATGTGAAATCCAACGTGTAACACGTCTACAAAATTATCCTACGATAGTGATATGCAATGATACAAACACATCATCAAACATGATGATCATGTTATCAACGTAAAGGTGGAAAACAATGACTTCTTAGTGTCACTTTTCCACAATGACTAATATTAGACATTTATCAACGATCTCATAACCGATGTTGCATAGTGACAACAATACAAATTTAAGGACGATAATCTCAATTTGGGGATGAGAGGTCCCAAATTTATTTAACTTGCAGTTATTAGATATCAATTTAAATTCTTCTCGATCTCAACAAAAAATATATCTATATTTCTAACTATAAATAATAATAAATAAGGAATCATAACATCATTAATTGAAGACTTTATCTCTTATTTCACCCTAACAAAATCTTAATGCAACATTATCACTATAACTCACAAATATGGAGGTGTCAAAAGGTGCATTACAGAAAATTTGATGCTTATCATGTCCTAGTACAGTTTCATGTAAGACATTAACCACAACTTCTTCCCGAAATCTTATATGAACCAATGTTGTTGGTCTCAATCAATCATTGCCTTAAAATACATCAGTTATAATTCTAATAATAATTTATTATTTTTTAAAGGACATTATGAATTGCATTTTGGAATGTAGACAAAAACTTCATTTTTAGACTGTACAATTCACCAAATATAGAATAAACCAACATCTTCAAATGCGGCAGTGAGGCAACAAAATTTGAGGTCGTTTTTAAGAAAGTAATATTGTTTCGGCAAGTTCTCTCAAATGTGAAACGAGGGTATTTTGGACATTTAATTACCCCCATTAGGGTGCAAAATGCATTGGCCTTTCAGTTTCTGTTTAGTGTAATTGATTGGGCTGGGCTTGGAGTTCGGCGTCGGAAATGGGACTAGTTATTGGGCTTGTAATTTAACAAAAGAAGTAAATACGTTCCTCCGAATTTTAAACACATACATAGTTATGTTATCCCAATTACGTATATTATTTATTTTAAATAATAAAGTAGTTGCTGCGTTCTAACATAATATCAAATAACAGTTAACTTTCTCTGATAATAATGATTAATAATAAATAAACATAATTATATAATATGCGGTTAATAAGATCGTAAAATTATTGACATGCTTTGTAGTGACTAATTTTATATCACACATAGTTAGCATATCATAAGTTTATTGAAATATCGCACAATAATTAATTTTACTTATATTAAAACACGTGTGAGTTTTTTTTTATGGTTATCACTCAAACAACTTTCAATACATGTTTACTTTGAAATGAAAATTCATGCATAAATGTTTTTTATGATTAAAGAATTATTTTAACAATTGTACTATGTTTTCATGAATAAAACATTTATGTACAAAATTAATACTATTTTTTAGTTGATTTTAAACATAGTCCTGTTTATATTATAAAATTCATTCGTGCATGGCATCAGTAACACGACTAGTAAAATTTAATAAATAAAAAATGTATTTTATAAACGTGGTAACAGAAGACTTTGACAAAAAGATAAATGAGTCATTATCAAAATTAATTCTAAACTTGTATATTTTAGAATATCATTATGTAAAGGTTGATTAATTTTAAGATTCCACTAAAAACTGCAAGTGCTTAATTATTTGGCGGGTCTCTTAATTTGGAACTAATTAGTGGGGTACAAAATTAAACAATCTTTTAATGGCACTTTATTGTATGATGTACAGATGTAGATGGAATGATTGTGTTTCCTTAATCTCTAAGTTTGGGATATATGGGTTCAGAGATGGATTCCATGGAAATAATGATGATTTTCGGGTAAAAGAAGGAGAAAAGTGTTTGTGTTGTGGTACTTTTTATGCATTGTATATGATATTAAAACGGATTTTATTATATTAACTTCTCTCACTCTCACTCTGTATGTTAACCCTTTTTGGATATTCTTTGCCAGATAACTATTAGTTTGATTTAAACTTATAATTTTTTATTTGTATTTACAAAGTTTCAATCTTCTCTTAAATTATTTGGACTCTTTATAATTTTGTTTGAGGATGCTTTGTGTAGGTGGTGTATTTATAAAAGAGACTTTAATACATAATTAGATTTTAGATGAGTTTCATCGTTTCATTCTTAAATTAATTAGAATTTTTTTTTGTAGCTAGGAGTTTTCTGTAGTTGGGGTAAATTTATTTGGTATTCATTTACTCCGTTTTCCAAAAACTCTAGTACTATAGAAAGTTTTTTATGGGCGACTTCCTACACATCAACATATTCAAAATAAAAGTGTGCATATATGTTCTGTGTGTTCGCTTTGTGAAAAGCATGAGTATTTTATTCGACATTTATTTTTTGAATGTTCTAATGTTTTGCATATTTGGAGTTGGATTCGAAATTTTTTTCTTACTTCTCATTTCTCTAATAAAGATTATCATCTTTCTTTTATTAAGGGTGATGACAGTCCTTTGGTTAAATCGATTAAATTTGCTGTGATAACTTTTTCTATTGGACGATATGGCGTATGAGAAAGTATGTTAGATTTCAGGATAAGATTGATGTTTCTATGACTATTTCGATAATTAAAGATTTAACTTGTTTTGTGGGAAATTCGTCTAAAACTTTAATGAAGAATGATATGTTGGATTTCAACATGATTAAGTTTTTTGGTATTAATACTTGTAGTGGTAAAGTTCTTCGTCCTCTTCCTGTTAGATGAAAGTTTTCTTTACCAGACTGGGTTAAAATTAACACTGATGGGTCTGCTAGGGGTATCTTTGTCTTGCTACTTGTGGAGGTATTTTTTGTGGGAGTATAGGGCAGTTTATTGGTGTTTTTGTTGTGTTTCTTGAAGTTCAGACTGCTATGGTGGTTGAGTTTTATGAAGTTATACATGTTATGGATGAAGCTCAAAAGATGAGGCTTATTAATGTCTGGCTTGAATGTGATTTTACCTTGATTTGTGTTTACTGTCAGGACTACTATTTCATTAATTACTGTGAGAAAATCAGATTTAGGGTTATTCATATTTTTCGTGAAGAGAATGTGTGTGCTAATAAGTTGGCTAATTTATGATTTATTCATAGAAAATCATTTCATTGATATAATAAGTTTCCATCTAGTTTGTTATTCGAATTTTTTTTATGAATAGGTATAACTTACCTATCTATCATTTTTCTTAACATATGAATTTTGGTCTAGTCCCCCATATTTTTGTATTTTTTTTTTTTTTTAATAATAATATTTTTTTCATGTGATGGCAAATGACTGTTGTTACTTAAGGTGTCAGACTAATTGAGATGTTAAGTCACATAGTGATGCCTAACATGAAAATTTTTATAAAAAGAAAAAGAAAATCCAATACATAAGTCAATACTTGATATGAGATAGTTAAGTGTAATAAATATTATTTAATGCATACTTTTATCTTGATTTATTTGTTTATTTATAGAGTTGTGATGAACCTTTGACATTGAACCACTATTAAGGTAGGTGATCCGAACCTTCCAATTGTAAATAAAAATTGTGTGAATATAGATCACGCCATTCGAAATATATTCGTCAAGCATATTGTATATTATTTATTTATAATACTTTAATAAACTTTTCCTTATAAGAGTTTTTATCAAAATTAATACTATCTTATTCTTATTTAACTTACAACTAACTTATACCCAAATTATGACTTAATTAGCAGAAATATACACAAAGCATATTAAAAGAAATATTCTGTTAAATTTCTTGTTTATTATAGAATCAGGAGTAGGTAGGTGTCTTTGTTAGCAGTTCCATGCTCAACTATCCATCAATTATAGGTTGGGATAATGGACTAATAGTTCAACTTGATTTTATTGATAGTTTGGATTAGCTTGTTGAGTTGTATCTGTTGTATGGTTAAAATTAAAATTTGTAATTTGATTGATGTTAATTGAATTAATTAATCATAAATATTAAAATAAACTAATTAACTAGTTTTTTTGCAGTCGAACCAATATCTTTTCAGTGATATTTATATAAATTAAAAAATATAATAATTTCAATAAATAGTGATTAGGGGTGAGGAGCATATTTTTTTTAATGACTTTCCACAACTCATTGACCCACGTTACTTTTCAATAAATATTTTTTTATTATTTATATATTTCCTAAAGAATATATAAATAAAAAGTAACATACTTAGTATAGAAGGCAACTTTATTGGCACTTACGGGATCTGAATTTTGCGAATTTAAAGTTAAAAAAATTTAGAACCTCTTGTTATAAAAATAATATTATTAGTCATTGGTATAATATGTTACCATCTATTCTATTCTTAGAATTCTTTATGAATAAGTATAGTTTACCTATGTATCGTTTTTGTTAACATATGAGTTTTGGTCTAATTCTTCCATATTTTTATATTTATTTATTATTTTTTAATAATACTTTTTTTTTTCATGTGATGATAAATGATTATTGTTATTTGATATGTTAGCATAACGAAGATGTCAAGTTTCATAATAATATCTAATATGAAAACTTCTATTTAAAAAGAACAATATTATTGAGTGAGGTATGCTTTTCTTTCTGATAAGCAGAAAATAACATTAATAGTTTGGAGAATTTAAACAATTTGAATCTAATTAAACTACCTATTACGAATCTCACAAAAGTATGGTATACGTAATTTTATTTTAATGGAAAATAGAAATTCCATTTTAGGTAAGTATTCAAAAAGCTGGTGAATGCATATAAAGAAGATACAAAAAAGCAAAAACATCGTACACTTTAAAGAAAGAAATGAATGATATATATATATATATATATATATATATTTTTTTTTTTTTTATTTTCTTTTTTGTTTACAAGCATTGGACAATTGACAACACAACTTTGTGAAGTGGGGAAGAAAGTAGGTAGAATCTCTTTCCTCTTGTATTCAAAATTTCAAATACAGTTTCTTTTGCCATATGTATGGTATCCTCCTGAAGGTTCAAAGTTCTCTTTCGAAGTAAATTTTAAATTTAAAAGTAAGTAATAAATAAAGAAAAAGCAAAAGAGGCACAAAAAAGTAAAGCAATGCAGAAGAGAAATGATATAATTTGAGTTCAAAACTAATGAAATTTATTTACCTGCATGGGAAAAATACAGAGAAAAAGGAGGAATCATGTTAGTATATACTGCTAAATTCATATATTTAGTTTTGAATATAATAAATGGAAAATTACTTACCCTGTCTCCCACAAATTTTGGTCATGAAAGCAAGGAAAATAATAAGTATAGCTGCTCCTGCTAATGATCCAATAATTATAGCAAATGTCCTTACACCTCCATGACTTGATTCCCCTGCATCACGCCACAACATCTTATTTTCTCTTCTTTTATCAAAAACTATCTTAAAATAAAACACTTCTTAAAATGTTTTATTGGAGAACAAAAACTTCTTAAGATGTTTCAGGGATGATTACTCAGAGGTTCTATTTTCTGGGTTTTTTATTATATTTTTAATCTATTATTCCCTGTATTTAAATATTTGTGAGGAAATACTATAAAATATTTCATATATCTTATGTACAAATATTTAAAAACAAGAAGATAATTAAAAACAATACAACATCAATGTAATTAAAAAGTAAAAATAAAACATAAGTAAATGTCCCTTCGATTACTCGTTTGGTTATTATATTTATATAATTTTTACCTTTTGTTCATATACCTAGTCTTTATACTCTAAAATAGTTGAAACTAAAAAGAATTAAAAATTTAATGTAAACAAGTTAAAAAGTGTAGATATAGAAAAAAATAATATTAAAGTAGTGTAAATATAGAAATGAGGAGTTAAACACTTGTTAATTTTTTTATTCTTACATTTTGTGAAAGAAAATTACATTTTTTTTACATCCAATGGAATTTGTGAACACACGATCAAACTTCTCTCATGAGAGTTCAGAACTTGAAGCCCATGAGAGGTAGTAAGAGAAGAAGAAGCATGCGATCATGATGATGGGCCTTACCGTGGGCCTTGGAATTATCGTGGGCCCCACCGGTGGAGTACCGCGCATAACACTTCCCCAAGAACATGTCCCCGTAATCCGCCGTGCCGCAGTCGCCCTTCAGCCGCGAGATGGCCTCCGCCACGCAGTCCTGGCACTCGCCGTAGCTCAGGTCGCCGCTGCACTGCGCCATGCCTCGCACTCCGCCGGAGCCGCCCACCCTGAAGTTCCCTCCGGCGGCTGTGAGCCCTGCAAGCAACGCGTCGCGGCTCCCCATGGCGTCGGGGTTGTACCCCACGGAGGGCCCGCACTTCTTCAGCACAACCGTCTTGTCCTGTGCGCCGAGGAACGTCTCGTTGTCGTACTTCACGAAGCAGCCGTCGAGCTGCACCGAGCCGCCGCACGTCCCGCGACAGATATCGCCGGCGCGGGTGACAGCGCGCGCCACGCAGGCGGCGCAGTCCGGCATGGCGAGGTCGCCGCGGCACTGGTAGAGGCCGGACACCGCGTCCTGCTGCGTGGACCCCACGATCGTGAAGTTGTTATAAGACGAGAACGTCGCCGAGTTCACCAGCGAGGAGAATAGCGAGTCAAGGTTCATCTGGTACGGCGAGTTTGGGGTGTACCGTTGCTGCGTGCACCCGCTGTACAGAACCGCACTCGAGCTCGAAGACTCAGAAAACTCAGGGAACAACAAAGTCATGCAGAAAAACACACCCACTGTGATGAGTCTGCGTGAGATGCCCCTTTTGGTCATTTTCATTTTTCGGAGATGTTGACGTAAGTTAACTCTAATATGGCTTTGAATGCTTATATGCATGTGAATGATTATATCATTATATGGAATGAATGAGTGTTTTTGGTGCTATTACTATTTCTCCAAATGAATATGAAGAGTTTTAGCTATGAAGGATCCACCTGTGAGTTTTCACATTCAGTTGCTTTAAATAAGCAAAATCCACTACCAAAAAAAAAGCTTCTCTTTCATTATTTTACAGCTATGGGGTTCGTCTAAACTCTTTTTTCTTTCTTAGGCTAGTTGATTATCTATGGTGTTTGCTTGCTTTTCTTTTTGGTTGCTATAATTCAAACAAAAGTAGCAACTTTAGTTTCTTTCTTTTTTAAAAAATAATTTAAAATTCCAACAATGTTAAAAGTGATCTGTATTTATAAACCATTGAGAAATTTATTATTATGTGCTCATTTTAAATGGGTGGAGAAGATAACTTAGTAGAAGAAAGAGTGTGGAGTTTTTTGAAAGTGGGGAAAATTGGTCTGTGATCACTGAAAATCTAGTTAAAGTTGGAGAGAGCGACATTCTAAGTAACTTGTTAGTCAACAATATACACTCGACAGTATAAAGTAAGAAATTTACTTAGTTAGGGGGCAGAGAACACATAAGTTGTTTCTTTTCTGCTTAATTCAGAGTGTTCTGAAACCAATTAATAGAAACAAATAAGTTTGGTACTGGTTTAAATCAATGGTTTTTTTTATATAAATTTTGCAGAAATATATATATGTATTGCACTACTTTGTGTTAGCTACTTTAAAGTCACTTTCCACCTAATGAAACAAGTCCCTTTTAGAGGTATGACTGGTTTGAAGTTCAAACAACCTTCCTCTTCAAATGATGTTTCAATAATTTGCTTTTGTTGTTTCTGTGTTATACTTGTTTCTGTGAAATGCATAAAGCTTGTATCAACTTGAAGGAAACCCTAATGTGATTAGCAGATGTGGAATCCTGCATCAGGCACAGACTTGTGTAGCAATGATTTGTGAATATATTATTGTATAGGTCTATGGATTAATTGCGAAGTAAAGGTATAACACTGATAAAAAGAAAGGGCTAAGACACTTTCCATTCACACACTGCATCATCACCTTTTTTCACAGTAAAGGACAACTATGACATCTCACTACCCCCTCAATCTCATCATTTCACACACATAATAAATATATATATATATATATCCATGCTAAAACTGTTTGGACTTCAGTTCAGGAATATAAATAATGTGTTTGTTTTTTTTTCTTATTTTTACATATTACATATTTACAATTCAATCATTTAATTATACCTTGCTTTTGATTTTTTTTTTTCTGATTAGCCTAATTTTTATATTGGTTATTTTATTTATTATTTGTTTTCAATGATATATTTTCTTCATTTTTCTTAAAATTGTCTAAAATTTTTGTGCTTTTTTTTTCTCGGTTGAAATATACAAGAAACTTCGTACTGTTAATAAACTTAAATCTACTAATGAAAAAACATGTTTTTTTAATTATTTTTTTTCCTAAGTTCTCTTAACTATGTTATAGTAGAATTTTTTCTTATTTTAATGAAAGTATAATGTATTTGTACATTTTTCATTTACTTACAAAATATAGCAATTTAAAACTTTTATTACACTTTTGTTATAAAGTTAAAGTAACGTATTTGAATGAAGAAAAATCATACTATTTTTCAAGTACATCATTTTTTATTGTCTTTGAATTAAACCTATTACTTTCAAATCGTATTTTTGTAATTGTCCAAAAACTAAAATATTATTCACTTAATCAACTATTGGCCCAGTATAAATATTTCAAGACTGCTTCTTCCAGCCCCCATAATAAATGTCAAAATAAGACTTTGGCTTTACTATAAAAAAAACCCCTAAAATCCCACACTGTTTTTCACCTTCTCATTGTTCTATTTTTCTCCCAAGAATTCCAGCACCCCTAAACACCCATTTGAGTAGAGGTGTAATATGGAACGGGCGGGTCCGTTCTATAGCTCGCTACCAAAAAAGGTAGGACGAATTCATTAATCTAGTTTATTCGTACATCTTGGGTTGACTGTGTGGGCTAATAATAGATACGAGTTGGTCTGCTGGTTCGCGTAAATAAAAAAAAATATTTTAAAAAAATTATATCTCATTCATTTATTATTGTAGCAGTGTGACATTTTTTTTATTTTTAAAAATTAAATTTAATGTAAAAAAAGAATATTTTATTTTAATCATCTAAAGGAGTTAATATTAAGAGTGATAGAGAATTTAATTTTAAGTAAAATCTTATATTTAAAATTGTTAATAAAAAAATAATATAAAAAATAGATTTCAATACGATAGTTAAAAAATTAGTCATCTTCATTAAAATATTTTGTAGCAAAACTTTGATAAGATACTCTTATACATTTACATACATAGATAATGAAAATATAAATGCAAAGAAAAACTTTATTATTTTTAATCAAGCCTTATAGGAATCATCATATTTGAATTTATATTTTTATCTTAATTAAATGAATTGAAACACGGATAAAATTTTAATTTTTCCGTAAGTTTTTTTTATAATTTATGATTTTTTTAAAATAAAAAAAAAAACTTATGTGGGCTAGCCCACATGCCCACGAATTACTTTTTATGCGGGACGAGCCAATGAAACAAGCCCACAAATTACTTCTTATGTGTGGGGTGGACCAACCCAACCCGCATTTTGCAGGTCAAATGTGGGACGGGCCTATGCTAGCCCGCATTGCCACCCCTCTTATATTTTTTTATTTATTTTGTAAACATTCTGAACTATAATGGAAAGTTATTTTGTAATTTAAAATTATTTTTCAAATATAAACAATCTAAAAGTAATTTAAAAAAAATATATTTTAAATTACATAAACGAAAAATCTGTACCAAATTCGATAATAACTTTCGCTTTATATACTCCAAAATTTTGGATTGCAAAATTTGGTAATACATTGAGAAATTTATACTCAGAAATGTATTTTCAGATTTATAAATTATTTTTAAATATAAAATCAGAATATAAATATATTAATACATTCAAGGATGGATGCACATTGTAGAATGCATTTTCATAATGTGCGTTCCAAGATGTGAATTGTCTAATGTATTAATACATTTCAAATTACATATTTTATAATGTATTTGTAGTTCAGATATATTTTTTGAGATATTTTTGAATTTGAAAATATATTATGAAATATAACATCCAAAATATAAAAGATAAAAGATAAAATTAAAAATTCAATTTATGGAGGTGGAGGAGTGCAGAATGCAATACCCAACATCCCTTCAAGCCCAATATAGTGCTTGTGCCGATGTTTTTAAAAAAAAGGCTAACATCGTGCTTGGACCACTTTTATTGATTTTAGAGGTTTATCTGTTGTTTTCAGGTTTAGGAACTTTCCCTGAAACCCACACTCTGCTGATTCCTACACTAATCTTGGTCTTCAATCAAATTTCTCTTGTTAAAGACCAACATAAATAAATGAATTTTCTTAAGCTGATCAAAACTTTGAAATCAAATTCCACTTCAACTTTCCCCTTCCCAATTTCACCCAAGGAACTCCACTAATGACAACGACTGGTCAACCAATTCCACACGGTATTCCTCTATGCATCAAAGGTGCATTTCAATTCATACATCAAAGTGGTTGAAGCACCAAAAATGTTGCTTCCAAATTCCAATCTTAGCTTCAAGTTGATTGTTCAAAAAGAATGTAAATGAAAAATAGGAACAAAGGAAGAGAGGTTTATCTTCACTTTGCTCTTCATTAAAAGCTATAATGTCATTTCATGACTAAAATGTTTTATCCCTTCTTACCATATATAGCCACAAACAGTCATTTATAGTGCAATAATTTCTATAGATTACTATTATTCATACTTCTTTTTTCTGCCATATTTTTAACCTTTCTCCTCCTCGCAGTCTCTCTTTTGTATCACTATAGAAGTTAGCATAAAAAGTACCGTGACTGTAAGATAGTTTTACTATAAAAATGAGTAAATTTATAATTTATAGAAGTTTAAAATCATTTATAATACTACTAGTATGATTTATTGTTATTACTGACATGTTTTCAACTGTTGCTTGAAAGGAAGAACAAAATAGTTTATTGAACAATGGATTCTGAGGAGTATGACTATACAGATGGTGAATTCTGACCTTCATTTTTCACATTTTAACCCCATTAGATTTGAAGTACTGTATCTTAATTGGGGAATTGACAACTTCCAAGTTGTGTACCATTACTATTGTTATTCTAATTATGTAGTGTCTTTTCTTGTTCTAATTCCAAAGGATTGTACTATTCCTGAGTTCATTCCGTCGAAGAAAAGCTAAAGGATTAGGATATCCCCGTTTACAAGTCAGAATTGGCATCTCCTATGCAGTGTATAGAACCTACTATTTGTCTGAGAGGACCAAGTTTCCGAGCCATGAGACGGTGTACTAGTCTCTCCAGAGCTTCTTTCATCCACCAGTGTTGACAAACTTCCCTTGCATCAGAAACGCTCATCTACACCCCAGAGGAATTTTTCAAACACTTTTTAGTTCGTGATCATTACAAGAAACAAAAAGAATCATTCAAACACTATCTATCACACTGATCATTTAGAAGAAGCAACAAAGACAAAATCAAACACTGTCCTCAGTATTCCATTTTTAGTATTACCTACCCATATTCTTTGACGAAAATTCTGTTCTGGCCAGAACTCCAATTGCTCTTGGACAAGTAGAGGGAACATGTAGCCCTCGTAAAATGTATCATGAGTCTTGCTCTTGAAACTCCACTTACCCAATTTCCCCTGCACCAATCAAAGCAAACTTTCATCTCAGCTTAAAACAAGTTTTGCTGATAGTTAAGTTACATAAACAATGATTCATGATTTCACTGTTATCAAACTTTTATTATTTTATAGAGTATAGCCTGACCTCAACAGTGCCTCGAACCCCTGCTTCCTCTATGGTTTCTCTCAAAGCTGCCTCCTTTTTGGATTCGTCCAATTCCCAACCTCCCTGTTGTTTGGTCAAACGGATAGCACAAAATGGGGTGAATAAAAATGATAACAAATCCAAATATATCCCATTTGGGTGGTGAATTTCATTGACTAATATTTTGGTGTGCGGTTACCTTAGGAAATAGCATCCCTTTGCCTTTCTGAGAAGTGATAACCAGAACTTCTAAATCTTCTGGTCCCTCCAACGAAGTTTGATCAACGATTTTATATCTGTAGGGTATGCATCTGCAGACATGTGGCCATCAAATTGAAAGTAAAAAACAAAAATGTTCAGTGACAATTGAAACGAAACTCAATAGAGGCACAAAGACTTACATGAAGAAAACATGGTTTTATAAATAGAGAAAATTGAATACTAAAGGGAAGCATTGGATTAGAAACATGAGACAAACCCCACGACTTGGCGACGACCTTTTCTGTAGCGTTGTAACTCTCTGCCTGTACGAGAAACCAATGCAACAAGGTTGTTGTCTTGGGAAACCAAAGACACCATTTTTGAAAGAATTGGAAAGAGGGAGAGAGAAAGAAAGGTTAGAAGTTGAGAGAGGAAGAGAACATGCAAGTTGTGTTGTGTTGTGTTGTATTGTGTTTATTAGTGGATAGGATAACAAAGAGAGGGTCCTATTAATAATGGAATGGTAACGTTAGAGGCTATGCCTTTTTCTACCAAGTGGAAACAAATTACTTTTTATTATTATTTCATATTAAGAAACAAGTGTGCAAATTCAAAAAATAAAGCTACATTTACCTTTATCTACAAATCACAATGTATTAAAACTTACACCAATAAAAATTATTAAAATAAATAAATCGTATCTTAAAATCTATTTATATTTCAAATCATACTACTTACACCATACTTGATATATCAACACGATTTACCCATTTCAATAATTAATATGTAAAATTATACATATTTATTAAAAAAAATTTAAATACTTACTCTAGTGTTTTATTAAAAACATACCATAAAAAAGATAAATATATTTTTTACGATGATAATAAATAAAGAAAAGTGTAATAAACAACGACTCCACAAGTGTATTTTTCTTAAAAAAACTAAAAAATAAATAAATAATATTTATATTTGTATATTTTATTGTCTGAAATCTATCCAATGAAGTATTTTAATCATTTACGTTTCGAAATATATTTAGACCTTTCTATGTCTACCATATAACACTTTTGTTTCTTTAACAACAATCGCAAACTATTCTACCGCTTTATTTAAATTTCTCAAATTAATAACATTAATAAAAGAACCGCACCAATTACTTATACCACAAATTTAATATCAAAAATAAAAAAATTAGACACGTAGACGTAATTTCCTATTCATATATATATTGAGACAAAACGCATGCACCTTTTTGTGTTTTGTTATTTTAAATGGAATAATTTTAAACACTTTTATAACTTCTTTTACTTAGCAGGAAGTGACGTAATGGGAGCGAATTTCGTAGCTGGGTGCGAACACAGGTGCTATATATTTGCGTGAGAATCATGTTATTTATTTTGTTGTGTTTCTTAGTTTAGTTTGGGTTTTTTAGAAAACAAAATAGTGGAATTGATTATTTATTTTTAATAAATTCAATTAAATTTTTGAGTCGTTAAATATTTTCACATTTATCTTAATATTTTTTAAAATATTGACTTTAGTTATATATATATATATATAAATTATCATACATTTACTTTCATAATTAACATAATTTCTTAGTTGTTAAAATTAGGGGTTTATCCTACTTTTTCATATGATAATTAATGGAAATATACTAAATAGGTAACCTGATGTTAACTCACCACAATTAAATGGAAAATGTTTAGAGATCTCATAAAAGGCAACTAATCAATGCTTTAATGACAAACATTTAAATCTTGAAGTCGAAGGATCCATGGAGATAATTACCATGTAGGGTAATTGTTATGGTCCTCTAAAAATACAACTGAAATATATATATATATATATATATATATATATTTTTAAATGAAAAATTGTAAAGTTTAAATTATTAAGTTTTAAATTATATATTATTACAGTTATTGCATCAAGCATTTTCTGTAATAATTAGTAGAATATTAGTATTTGTTTATCATGAACGAAGAATATATTGATAAAGAATAGGTACAAGGGTATACAATAGTGGTGACCAAAACAATACAAAAGGAACGTATTGTAAAAAGAAGTTATTTTATATTTACACACAAAAATATATAAATGCTATATAATAACGCGGTGTCACCCTACAATTAGAAACAAATAATAGTGGGAGTACATACAGCATTTCCCTCCTCAACTATTACATCAAAACTTAACACATTCTATTGCAAAGCAATAATATCATATAATCTACCTACATATTAGAAAGACAAAAATCCAAAACAATAATGCCATTGAATGCAAGGTTGATATAGGCTAATATAGTTGTTACTCTCAACAACAAAATTTAATATCTTATAGTTACAATTGTTTTAAACTCAATCTCATAAAATATTTTAGATTTTAGATTTTTATAGAGATTATTTCACTAATCATAAATGATCTATTTTGTTGAGAAATGACATTGTTATCATTTTTTTCTATTTATAATTGAACTTCCACATAAAATAAACTGTATCGGTCGAGTCAATCTCGGATCTGGTGACTGACCGACCGAATCAAAGAACACATCAAGTTACACAATAAATAACAATAAAGACAGTTATCATAGGACTTAATGAGTCATATTCATATCCTGAAATATGCAGGAAATATTTTCGACAAATCAGTTAAATACTCTGAAAGTTGTTACAAATATTCTCTAGATATTCCAACATATCTATATACCAATATACCTCCCTATTAATTAGGGATCACAATGCGTATCAGTCAATACCTGATATTTAGCCCATCATAGCAATGACCAATAACCAACACTATAAATAAAACTCTTTGCGAAGGTGTAAGGTACGTTTTAATCAGTTTTACAAAATGCACTCTTTATTCAAAGTACTTTTTTAGGTTATCCCGATCGAGCATCAAGATTTGGAGAATGAGACTTGAAGGGAGAAACCAAAGGATTACTAACAAGTCAGCAATTGTACAACTAGTTCCAAGTACTATCTAGGTCTCTCTTTGTCCATACATGTACATAAACTTTGTTATATGTGAACAGCATATGATCAATAAATTTGTCTTTCATACCACACATGCATATAATATATTATTATTTACTTAAACATATTTATTTTACTAATATATATCTGGTTGGCCATTAAACAAATTTCAATATGTAATATGCAATCTTTGAAACCTTACTTCTCCACACTTACTTGTACAAACTCTTTTTAACTACCAAATATTAAGTTATAAATACTTTGATTTAAAAAGTTACTATGATATGAAAACTTACTATACACTAGTGCAGAAACATAAAACAAATGCGGCTATTTCGAATTTATAAATGCGACTTTATAACCGCATTTGATCAACACGCACTTGTAAATCAAGAAATATAAATGCGGCTATATAGCCGCATTTATAAATACCATTTACAAGTGCGGTTATTTGCTTTAACCGCACTTGTATATGCCAAATCATTAAAAAAAAATTAAAAATTTTAAAACATCGTCAATCTTGTGTGAAACCAACGTTGATGAAGAGTCACGGGAGCGAACAACGGTGGCGGCAGCAGAAGCGACGGCGGACAGGGAAGCAGCAACGGAGCAAACCAAAAAATCCACAAGAAAGCACGAAGACAATGAAAGAGTACTGAGCAATGCGAGAAACCAAACAATGTAAGAAAAACGAATGTCAGCCAACGAAACAGTGCTTCGAGACCACCAATGCAAGGAAAAAAACATATATAAGAAAAATGAAAAACATTTATGCATATATTTGTGAAGATGAAGAGGAAGAAAGAGAGTTCAAGGAACTTACATTGCACAAATAGAATGTAGATGCAGCAGAAGGAGACGAACTCAGAGTGCGAACGCGAAACGAAGGCAAAGACGAGAAATAAAGTTTGAAATTGTGTGTGGCGCGCTTCAAAATTTAGGGTAAAAAAATATTTACGATGCGGTTAAAGGTAAAACCGCACTTGTAAAACAAAGCGCTTGATTTACGAATGTGGCTATTCAAATAATCGCATTCGTAAATCAAAATAATTTCAAAAATGTCACCGCGTTTTTTTACGAAAGCGGGTAGCGCAAAAACCGCACTAAATAAAGCGTATCCTTTTCTTCTTTTTGCATTAGTGATAATATTTTCTTCCTTATAGGTATACTTATCTTTAACACTATCTTTTATCGTGACACTAATCAATAATTTGTCATCTAAATATTTCCCTTTCTCATATAAGTTTATATCTATAAAATAACAATTTAGAGATAAAAAAAAAACTTTTGTCACATGTTAGTCGCAAAAAAATTTACATCAAAATTTTAAAACAAATAAAAAAAATCAAACTTTTTAAAAAAGGAAAAAAAATTAGACGTGTTCAATAAACTAGACTTCTAATATCCAAAGTCTTCATGTCTCTCACTCAATACCTTCCTCTTTTTCTCGCACAATAGATTTTAAATTAGTTTTTAATTATAAATTAGTGATTAATTTATAATCTAAAATAGTTAGTAGATAAAACCTTATAACTAATGTTAGATATCAATTTAGAAACTACTTTATAATTTTTTTATTGATAATAAGCTACTTTAAATATCAATAATTTTTTAATTTATAACTTAACCAATATAATAATTAATTATTTTTTTCTCTAACATTAATTTTTACTTAATTATTTTTTTCGTAGTGTTAGCTAATTTTAAAGATGGAAGAAGTAAGTAAAAACGTATGAAAATGCCAAAATTTGGCTTAACAAATTATTTTAGAGGAGTTTAAATTTTAAATAATTTTTTTTACTTAATTAGTAAGAGAAAATATATCACACATTTTATTTTATCAGCAATGAATAAATAGAATTAAAAAAAAATTCTTATGGGTGTCTCATCCCTTATATAATAAAAAGATTAAGATGAATTTTCTCTTCACCTAACCTAAAGAAATTCCAATTGGCAATACATGTCCATATAATAAAAAAACTAGGAAAGAAGCATGTAGGAGTCTTCTATATTAGAGATAGACAAATATACTAACAAACAAGTCTTAGATAGGCATAATCATCCTTTGAACTGCAATAACGAGTACAAAGACTAAACAAAAAGAAAAGCTCCCTATTAATTACCAAATAGCCCAAGTATAATCCTTGGACACACAGCCTCAGAAATTCATTTACTTTCCTCAAAAATTCTCACCGTATTATCAACACAAAAAAATAAAGATCATCACACATGTTAGCATATTTAAGTTACCTGCATAAGACATCACATTTTGGCATATTTAAATTATATCACTCGTGCAGGAAAATATTTTCATTTTTTATGTTGTTCTGTGGTTAACATACATATATTACTTAACATACACAATGTTCCTTATTTTATATCTAAATATATAAATAATTGAAAAAAAATGATTTCATCAATGCACAAATTTTTCTTTTTTACGCATTGTATGTTAATAGTTTATAGATGTGAAGAGATCAATTCTACCAGACTTTCGATAAAAAAAGATGAAAAACTAACAAGATGTTAAACTTCTGAACTAGCTATTATTTTTTTAAACTTAAGTCATTATTATGCTTCTTGTTACATCATACGATTTGTAGAATAATCACTTAAAGAAAGTCAAGAAAGTCACATTATTAACAATATACATTGGTGTGGTTCAGTTTTGGTGGGGGGAAATCGGCTTTTGCAAAGTTAATTAAATTAATTATTAACTTATCTTTCAATAAGAAAAGAACCGAAGAGAAAATATCGTTTGAATAATGAGACCTAAATAGCTCCTTATTTTAAACAGGATTAATATATCTTATATTCTATTATAGAATATTAATTATTATGCTTATTTTTTTCCTCTCTTTTTTTTATGCGACGTTTAGAGCAAAAATATCTGAAAATGTTTACTCTAGATATGTTAGTCTCGTACAATCAGATGAAAATTATAATTTAAAATATAATCTCTGAATATATTAAAAACTATGTTTTGGTTACATTTCATTATTAATGTTTTTAAATTTAAAAATAGTTTCAATAGAAAATTAAGTAAAAATGAAGGTGGGCGCATGACATGGGTGGATGAAGATGCAAACATAGTTTTTCCATTTGATTGAGCCGACTCCGACCATTTCCAATGCGCAAATATATAAAGATTATATATATATATATATATATATATATATATATATATATATAATATTTATATATACAGAGACACATTTTCCAAAACTGTGAAATTACCAGGGAGCTAGACAAAGGTTTGAGTTTTATTTTCAATGAAAAAGTCAGACATCAATTATATTTAGACACTTTATGCTAAAGTTCATTATAAGTTGGTTGTGTAACAGAATTTTCATTGTGAGTGTGAGAGAATGATAATTATATTGTAATTTTTTAAGTTTTTATGTAGTTTATTTGAGGAATAGAATTTTTGGATTGGCCTTAGATCCTTGATGTAGTTTTTTAAGTTTTTATGTGATGAGAATTTAAGTTTTTGTGTTATGGTAACACCACGACTTTAATATACAATCTTGTGCAATAAATTCATCTTAACATATGGAGTTGAGTATGTTCATTGTTCAATAAAAAGAAAATTTTGTTTGTTATGTATTTTTTTTTTGTATGATTTGTATTAAATTGGTCTCAAGTTTTAAAGATTTTCTATCTATCTTTAGTTTTCAAAAATAGTGAATTAATAATAACTAGGAATATTGTAAGGTCATCAATTTGATCCAATGTAATATAATAAATAATTTATCTTTCGACCTTCAATTTACCATAACTTTATTGGTCTGCATCTGAAGTTGGAGTTATGTAAGGTTATGGGTCTGACCCGATGGTTGGTCATTTATGAGTTATTTTCCAATGTGTGTATCTAAAGTTATGAGGGATCACAAGTCAATAGATCTTAATCAATTAGCCTTAATCACTCAATTAAGACAGAATCGTGATTAAAGGCGGAGATGTTATATTTCAGTCTATATATACGCTCTACAAAAGGATATCTAATACACAACACATGGAGTACTTCTAATTCATATTTTATAAACATTATATTTTATATTCTTACTAACTAGAAAATAGAGTATCTTCTGCAGGTGAAGTCCTCTTGAAGATTAACCGACTTCAACTACATGTTCTGGTTAAAAGACATCCCCTTGACTAGAAGAGATATATATGAATAATTCAATTTTAAGCTTTCATACAAAAGATTGTAGGAAAAATGTAATGAAGATGTAGTATTTTTTTAGCTACAAACATGGTATAGGAAATAATTTGATATATATTTTTCTGAAATGTTTTAATTAAAATTAAGAAGAGTGTTCATAAATACAAGTTGACATTATTTATTATTGATTGAAAACTGTAATTAAAGAAAATAATTTATATTTAAATATTTTGATGCAAAATGATATTAGATGAGTATTCATAATTTTAACCAAATAGAGTATATAGGATATGAGAATGGTTCTAATCGATTATGAATAGTGTCATAATCGATTAAATCCTACAATATAATTAATTAGATAATGATATGTAATCACTTACGAAGAAAATTATAATAAATATACATGACAACCTAGTCGATTATGTATTTAAATCTAATTAATTATGCTCACATTTATAATCAATAATTATTATGCATACCCATCTCATGACTTGATTTTCCAACCGTAGACACAATTCCTCCAATTCTCTTATACGTTATAAACATGTATAAAATCATGCAATTACCAACATCAACATACCATATTTCTTCCATAGATCAAAACTATGCACCATAATTAATACAAAAAAATATTATTTCTTTTTTTAATATTCTTAAGAACCAAACCGATTATAGAAAGATTCATTGATAATCGATAATGAATAAACCATAACCGATCAAGTCAACTTTCCTATGTATCCTTTCAATGGCACGTTTGTAATTAATTAAATCAACCAAAGTTTCTTGCATTTCTTAACTGTAGAGGGGACATCTTTCATTCCTCTTTTTTCTTTTCTTTTTTCTTTACTCCGAAATCAATGGCAATTCATCCAATTTTGCATAAACAGAACCATACTTTTTTCAAACACCAAAAGTAATTTGACCCATCCAAATCAGTAGTTATTTGAGTTACGTATAAATCGTACTAAATAATCCCATGCACCTAATTATAGCACACCTTATTCCCGATATTTCGTGCAGCAGTTATGTTGCACGTGACACCTTTTTTTAATCTCCAAATAATAAGATAAACAGTAATAAAAAAATTAAAAAATATCAATGTTGACATGTCTGTTCTTTGTCCAAATAGTATTCCACAATTCATATATATTATATCATAACTAAGTTGAGCTGAGTGATTGGTGTAGAGTGGTGATGAAAGTGAATTTGATAGGAAGATAATTGTAAGAGTCGCTTTTGTAAGTATAGTACATATACCTAAGTAATTCTGAGAGTTACGTAAGGGTACGAAATTTGGTGCAGTGGCATTATGATTTGATGGTAAGAAAAATATGTAACTTACACGCAATGGATGCTTTGATAATAGTCATAATTGTTTCCCTGTTGAGTAGTAACATTGCAACCTTCAGTTTCGGTTTCTGGTTTGCGATGATGTGATTGTTTCAGTGAACTCAACTTCGTGTCATCTATTTTGCTCTAGTGATATTGGAAACCAGAAAGCGAAAGGGCATGGAAGGGGACACAACAAGGACTTGAAGGCCAGTTGCATTTAAAAACACTATTGGTAGGTCTGGGACAGCATTTGCAATTACAAAAACACTTAATATTAATAACAACCTTCGAGATTGTTCTTCTTTTTTGTTTCGTTTTTTGATTGCGATTATGATGTTTGAGACTTGCATTTAATTAAAAATAATAATACATTGTCACGTAGACTAATGAAATCATGATAGATTTAAACTATCTAATACTAAATTGGGACCTTTCACCGAGGAGGTTCCATAAAATTGGAATTTGTGAGGGTTGTTGGAGTAAAATGATTCAAACATGGAGTCTATATTTTTATTCAATTGCATCATCATTCGTGGGATCTCTCTTTCTCACGTGTACTATATTAGCTCAAGTACTTTCCATATCTACTTCGTTTTGGAAGAATATTTGTTCTTTAAATCTAAATTTTTTAATCTATAAAATAATATTTAAGTTAATTAATATAATAGTTAATTATTTTTTATTTTTTAAATTATTTTTTATTTAATAGTTTTGTTAGAGTCAACAAACTATATACACTCATCAAGTGTAACTATATATGTGGTTTAACTTCTTTGGGACTTGTATGTATTCTTCAGCTTCGACCTTAGTCGCACGTTTTCTTTTGCATTTATTGTCGAGATTCTTGAGTTTGAGGTCATAAGACCTTGGAGAAGAATATTTTGACATTTAACTAATTTTTAAATACTTCTTTTTGATAACTCTTTTAATAATGAAATGTTATTATTTAGGTGATTATGATGAATATAAATAAAGTTTTAACATAAAATAATAATAATATACATAGATATTAGATAGATAATTAAATAAAATATGAATTTGTTAATTTATTATCATTTTATGCTCTTTAATACAGTTGAATTGTTGTATTTAATAATTTAAAAAAGATAATCACTTATTAAAAAAACTTCATAATCAGTAGTTTTAATATTCTTAATAAGAATAAGATAATCACAACACTTATGGTATTTAAATTAATAGTATTATCCTGTAATATAAAATTAATTTATAATAAATTATTAAACAAATAATATTTTTTATGATATATTTATTTCACAGTCTAGTTAAGTTGGATTAAATCTTGCTTATTTGATAAAGTACGTTTTGAAAATTTTCAATTTTATTATCTAAACAACTTATTTTATTAAAAAAAATCAAAATTTATTAAATAAATCTCTTAAATTATACATCCTAACTCTTATAAAGTGTTCTTTCATGACGAGATCATATAATCTGATTCCTCTTTTTATATATGAAAGTAGGAGAAACACTCACATGCCTTTTTTTAGGTTTTTCATTGTATTTTATTTTAGTTGTATTATTTTGTATTTTACATCTGTACTATATTTTACTACATTGCACTACAATAAAATTATGAAATAGAAACCAATTTTTAGAGACCAAAATAATTAGTTACAATAAAAATTAAAATAGAGACTATTTTAGAAACTAAAAAAAAATTGGTTTCTAAATTAGTTTATATTATTTTCTATTATTGTTAAATAGTTTCTAAATTGGTATCTAATTAGCAACTAAGGTTTTAGATAACAAATATTTAGTCTCTAAAACCTTGGTTGCTAATTAGATACCAATTTAGAAACTATTTAACAATAATAGAAAATAATATAAACTAATTTAGAAACCAAATTTCTTTTTAGTTTCTAAAATGGTTTCTAATTTAGTTACTATTGCAACTAATTATTTTGGTTTCTAAAAATTGGTTTCTATTTCATTATTTTCTTCTAATGTTGAAATTATTTATCAAGTGATTAAACTTATACATTCATTTAAAAAAATGTTAAACTATGAGAATAACTAGATTATATAGATTATTGTTAAGTTTCTCAACTCATAAAAATATTAAGTTATTCAATAAAAAATTAACAATATAATAATTAAATTATTACATTAGAAACTAGTTTCTGTAATACTGTTATAGTAGCGATGGGTCAAACTTTTTAAATTTACATTCTGAAAAGAGTGTTTTTGTCAAAAAAAAAATGCAAAAGAGGAAAAAGTAGCATGAATAATAAACTCTCTTGGGACACTCAAAGCATTCAACTTTATGGGCCATAAATATATGGATCATGGAAGCACACAGGCCTAAATTGTGAGAGGCCCAAATGGTTAATGCAAAATTGTAATATGCACCCATGATCACATTCAGTTTAGACTATAAATAGATAAATAAAATAGTTTAATTTTGAAAAATATTTATACTAACAAGAAGTGAATCAAATCCATTAACTTTATCTTGTAAATACCTGAATTGCACATATATTTTTTTTTATCTTATATACATTGAATTCCATTAATATTTTAAACCATTATTTACAAATATTTTAAACCATTAGCTAATATTTTATATGTTCTTAAAAGCAGCAAGAAAGTTAATTATTGTTTTATGCTATGAATAGTTTGTTCCAAATATTGCAAGTATGTTTCATTTATGTTATGGAAGTTTGTGGCACATGCATATATATATATATATATATATATATATATATATATATATATATATATTCCCTTTATGAAAGTTAAAAAGATATTTTACCCAAGTTGATGTTCATAAACAAAAGCAAAGTGCGAGAGAAAGGGCAAAAGTTGAACGTACACATTTATACGTAAACATGAAAATGCAAAAGTGATATCGATGTGGAAGAATTTGAAGTGTGTGGTAGAGAAGCACATGAACAAAAATTGAATGGTCCTCGTGTAGAACATTTTCTGTAGAGAATAGGTTCCTCATTTTTACAGAAGCAGTACATCATGGGAAACCATGCAACGGTTGTAAAGCACTCAATTAAGAAGAAGAATATAAAAAGTAAATTTTAAATTTAATTCAATCCTTATAAAATTAAATATAAAATAAATTTTGTATTCATTTATATATTATAAAATTTTGTGCTATGTTTACTCTTAGGACCAATGTTCATTGGATGTTTCGTGATTGATAGAATACTTGTCGTGAAAAAAATCAGGTTTTGCGTTACTCGTATTTTTTGTAAAAGGAATGTGTGTACTACTAAGTTAACTAATTTAAGATTTATTAATAGAGAATTTTTTCATTGGTATAATAGGCTATCATCTAGTCTGTTATTAGAATTCTTTATGAATAAATATAGTCTACTTATCACTACAAGAAAATCATGAAATAAAAATCAATTTTAGAGACAAAAAATAATTAGTTGCTATAATGACTAAATTAGAGACCATTGTAGGAACTAAATAAATTTTTGATTTTTAAATTAGTTTCTATTATTATTAAATGATTTCTAAATTGGTATCTAATTAGCAACTAAGATTTTTGCTACCAAATTTAGAATCTAAATAATTGGTAATTAAAAGGTAGTTAATTAGATACCAATTTAGAAACTACTACTTTATAGTAATAGAAACTAATTTAGAAACTTTTTTTTTTTTAATTTCTAAAATAGTCTCTAATTTAGTTACTATTACAACTAATTATTTTGGTCTCTAAAAATTGATTTTTATTTGATGATTTTCTTGTAGTGTATGTATATTTTTGTTAAAATATGAGTTTTAGTATAGTCCTCCATATTTTTGTATTTTTTTTTTCTTTTTAATAATATTTTTTTCATGCAATGACAAATGATTGTTGTTACTTGAAGTATCAGTATAACTGAGATGTCAAGTTCCATACTTAACATAAAAACTTTTATTTAAAATATATTATAATTTTTTTTATTTCTAATTAAAAATAAAAAATTTAAAATGTATTTAATGAAAACTTACCATCACTTATATATTATAAAATATTTTATATAATGTTATGGATTAGTTAAAAAAGATATAGAAACCAAAAGTTGTACAAGTAGTAGATGCCACACATTATGGGGCTCTAAGGGATGAGAAAAAACATGTGTGATGTGTTGAGGGATTTGTCATAGCCTCTAATTGTGGCATCTTAAAGGCTGAAAAGTGCAAAGATGTTTGTTGCTTTCAATAAATTGTAGGGCACAAGTGCCATAGATAGATGTTGAACATGCTGCATGGCTTTTCCACTACTTATCTTATCACCATGTATCTAAATCATCAAATCAAGTTTGGTTTCTTTTCCATCCACCAAAAAAGTTGCTTTGGCTGTTTATTATAAGTAGACAATCTTAGTGCCTTCAAGAGATCACAACATAACTCACATTCATACTCATTTCATGTTTATTTTATTCCTGTTATTTTCCTTTTTCAACTTTATTTTTTAAAACTATAAACATTTCAACCTTTAAAAAGCTAACTTTCCATTTTGGTTTATCCGATTTTAGTTTTTACATTTTTTTTTAATTTCCTCCAAATATTTAATATTGGCTATATTTCATTTCCTTTATTTTGATACAAATTATTCTTATATCTAACCTGTTTAACATATTATCAAGAAATAATTTAACTGATTGAGCACAAAATAATGAATAAATGTATGCAAATTAACCATGAAAGATATAATAAAGAGAACAAAGTAATTTAGTGAAATTGAAAATAAGTTTCTAAATTTAACTATGCATTACAACTCAAATCCACGTCATTTATTTTTAGGCAAAATTAATATTTTTGTCTAGTAATTTTAGTTTTTTAGATTTATGTTCACTTTAACTCCATTTTATCAATTTTAGTTTTTATTTCACTTTTTATAAAGTAGGGTAATTTTTAGCATCACTAAAACCAGTAGCTTCACAAAATCAAACTAAAAAAAGGATAAAAAACAGTGTAGAAAAATTAAAAGATCAAATAAAAAAGAAATAAAGTTAAAAGTGATAATTTTACCTTTTGTTCACTTAATCATTACGCTATAACATTTGCCTTTTGATATTAAAAAAAGCTATACACATTGAAAGTACTTCTGCATCAAATTTTATTGGCTAGCAAGTATTATAATGTGAATATATTTTTAAAATTAAATATAAAATATGTTTTAAATAATAAATGTATAAAATTATAGATAAATTACTCAATTAAAAAAAAATTTTGAAAATATTTTAATTTTCAGAAAACAAAGGTATTGATAATTTTAAATAGTTATTTAAGATATTTTAACTTTCAGAAAACATTATTTGAAAAGAGATATTAATAATGACCCGTGATATTCTTTAAGAGAATAAACTTTATTCTGATGTATAAAAGTTAAACGCAATAATGAATAAATAAATAAATAAAATCACTTATCTTTTTAAACATATTTATATTTAAGTCAGATAAAACTATTAAAGATTGTCTCTTCTCTTTCATTTTCCTTTTAATTAGAGAAAATTAAGTAGGCAATAAATATTAACTTAGTAATTTTTTTCTTCATCTAAGATAACTTTGAATTTTAGTCTTTACAAGTGAAAAATGCTACCTTGTTATTCCTAATGCAAAAAGTTTATACAATTTGTTAAAGTTAGCATAATTTTCTTTATGTGAGGATCAAAACGTAGAGTTTTTTGTTTTTTATGTTTTTATATATAAAGACCAAAATAAAGTGTACAGATTGTAAGATTATATTTTAATTAATTGTCTTTTATGTAAGGATCAAATTAATGAATTGTCTTTTATTTTGCAAGCGTGGTACTAAAAACTAAAAGAACAACAATTCCAATGATTTTTTATTTAACTTCATTAGCTCAGCAAACACCAACATTGTTGTGATTTTGACAAAGGATGTGGATTGCTCAAAGACAAGTTTTCTACGTAGTTTTTATGTAGAAATTAAAATTAAAATATTTCTAAAAGTAAAGCTTAAAACACTAATTTGACTAAATAAAAAACATGAAAAAATGTATATTATCATGAAAATGTAAAAGAGGCTTATTATATAGTTTATTGAATGTAACAAATATATATGAAAATCAGAGGGCAGAATCGGAGCCACATAAAATAAAATTTAATTGTTTTCATTTAAAATGACCTTTGTGATTTGCAAAAATACTATATTGGTAAAAAAATATAAAATTATATACTTATCATATTTCTGGGGAACATATCATATACAGAAATTGCGTGTGAGATTTTGAATGGAATGTGTTTCTTAGCCACTTATGTACGTATCCTTTTGTTTTGGGTTCATTGTTTTTTGGTTTTAAAATTTTGTTTTTAATTTCTAATCAATAATAATATTTTTGTTTTTGAAAAGAAGATATTGTGATTGTAACATATATTTTATATTACCATTTACATTTTTTATTAAAAAATTATATTTATAAAATATTTAAAATATTTCAACCCATATAAAAAAAATATACACACAAATGAAATAAAAAATAATAATAACAACACATCCATTTTTTTATTCTCCTCGCCAATAATAACTATCCTAATACCAACAAATCTACTTTATTTAATAAATTTTTTTCCAAATCTTAATATTTAATAATAAAAGATTCACTACAACAAAATCATTAAATAATAAATTATAAAAATTATTAAATAATAACTAAAATTAAAAATAATTTTATTATTATTATATTGATTAAATTAAATACTACATTACATTAGAATATTGTATAAATACTTATTTTTAAAAATAACTAATCACTAACAATAATGAAACAAAATTATTTTTTCTATAAGAAAATAATTAGTGTAGATATTTTAGATATTATAAAATTTAATTATGTATATATATATAACTTCCAATAACATCAATTACTAATATAATCCATGTCTATACACACCATTCCTCACTATCATCTATGCAAGAACATGTAAACAATTTTTCTCTATTCTACAAAAGAAATAAATGGTCGTTGACACTTTTATTCCACCTCACTTAAGTTGGTATTTAACCATTTTTATTTTATCATTAGAAAATTTTGTACTTTGGATGGGATCGATTTGAGAAAATTACCAAATTCAAGCTAAATCCATTTCAATGTCTTTATTTAGATTGGATTAGTTAATTAATATACATTTTCTCAAGTTTTCCTTCTAGATAAGACTGTTGCTTATCTTAGATTTTTTTAGAACACCACTGATGCATGAAAATTGTAAATATATACTCTTGTCATCAAGTAATAATCTTGAATTCATAACATCGTGTGTTTATTTTTGTAATTACCACAATTTCATATGAAATAAAAGGAAGAGAAATATATTAAAATTGAGAACTCATTGTACAACAAGAATTCAAGGAAAAGAAATAAAAATTGAAATAATAATAATACAATAAAATTTATGTAAAAAAGTTCTATTGGCTTTCACTCCAAATTTTTTATGGACTTATTTTAAACAAACCTTTTGGTGCTATTAAATGTTTCACAGAGGTAAAAGCATTAAAAGACAAATCAATACAAGAAATAAAAAAAAAACATAAATCGGTTAAAATGAATAATAATTAAGGAACTAGTTCTAAATTCCAAAATAAACAAAATTACTGATACATAATTTATGAACAATTCTAAAGAAAACATAAAAGAGAAAATTAAAATTACTAAATGGAGAAGATGTTAAAGAAGTTTGTGACTTTTATTTGGTCATCAATCCTCTATAAAGTTCAAAATATCTAATCTAGATAAAGTAATAAAATCTAATTGGAGATGTGAATGCATATTTGTCATTCACCAATTATGGTTTAATTATATTGAAAAATGCTTAATCACGCATAAAAACATAAAAAAAACACACATTAGGCTCAATAAAATAGTAAAAAATGTACAAGACAAATGCAACCAATCTTAACTTAAACAATGCTTGATGAAGGACTTCAATTTTTCACATCAACAATAAACATAAAAGTTATATAATGAAAATTCCTAAGTGTAAACACTTAATAACATTGACATTTAAAAATATATATAAATATGATCAATTGATGATATAGTTGATGATGTTTTAGGTTGAATTTATCTTTTTAATTTTTGATAGACTGAATGAACCCAATCAACCCATCCAATATCTTTTTCAATCCATGTTTATAAGTTTTATCATTTGATTCTTGAAAGAAGAGATTTTTTTTTCCACAATAGGATTAAAGCTTATGATTTTTTGCTGCCGAATGATAGAAAAAGTCGTAAAGATAATTGTCATAAACATTCATGTTGACGGGAGATACAAATTTTAATTTGAAAATTTAGATAAGTAAACCTAAGTTCAAAAATTTTAGGATGTCTAGATAAGTTAAAGGTTTCATTATTTTCATAATTTATACTTTCTTTTATAAAAAAATTGAAATATTTTATAATAAAATATGTTGATTGTGTATAAAATATTTTTCTCAAACTATTTTTTTATTTATTTTTTTACTACTTATTTTTAAATGAACTGTATATGAATGTTTATTTTAAATGTGAAGGATGACAAACGATCGGCAATCAGCTATGAAAAATGTGAGACAAATTTATTATTTTGGCTCGTTGACCTGCTTAGGTCCGACCTGTATAACTCACAATTTACATGGATTGGGGCGGGTCAGCCTGTAACTCACATAATAATAAAAAATGTGTCTTTTCTTGCAACCCCTCAAGTGTTTTTCCTCCACCCATCAATTTAGAAATCAAATTTTGAAAGTTAAAATATTTTTTTTCTAGATTCCAAATGGTAAAATAATTGTTTTGAAAAGGTTATTCTCGAATATCTTTTTCTCTTATGAATTTCTATTTATGGAATTGACTTTTATGTTATGAAAATTAAATTCCGAAATTGATGAGGTGCAAATTTGTTTTGATGGGGTGCAAGAAGAAACATCTTAATACACAAAAAATACAAAATTGTCTTCTTCACCTTTTGATTTTCATCAACAAATGCATTAATACTTCTTTTAGTTTTAATGAAAATTAATTTTATTATGCGGGTTGGCCCATAGGTCTATGGGTCATCCCTTATGCAAGACATACCAATAATTTCAATCCGCATTACTTAAGCGGGATAGACCAACCCAACTCGCATTTTACAGACCAATGCAGGGTGGGTCAACCCACATTGTCACCCATATATGAAATGAATATTAAGTTGTAAATTTAATTGATTTTGTATTTTTGTTTAAATAAGTTATATTGTATAGGTGGAATTTGTATGAATTGGTGGTCACATATTTGAGATGCTATGTGAACTATTGTTTGATTTGCATATTAAGTATTGATGTCTATGTTGTAATAGAAATCTCCTTATTTTATTGATGATATATGTAACATAAACTAAGATATCAGGTGTTGAGAAACTAAGAAATTTTTTTTTACACATCTTGATCATATGTAGATACATGGTTTGTGTTGTAATGAACTTACCCTAATCTATTCTCTTAGGTTCACTAAGTCTTATATATTATTGGTTTAAATTCAAAATTTAGTGTAAAAGTACAATATGTTACTCATATATGCCAAATTTTTTTTATTGTGTGAGGTTGTTTGTGTTTATGATTATTTAATTGTCATAATGCATCAATAAAAAAAAATCATTATTATAATATTACTTAACGAAGAAATAAAAATGAATGATAAGTAAAGTTTCGTAAACATTTCTTTCTTTCAAAAAACTAAAGTGTCTGAAATTCAACCTTTCACTTGGAAATGAAATTGATAATTCTCCAAAATATAATTTGAAGTTTATGCATATTTATGAACTAGTGTAATTAGAGAAGTATTCAAAGTCAAATAGAAAATATTTTTCCTAATACATTAAACACTTTATATATAAACACGGTATACTAATTATTATATTTAATTATTGATTAGGGTACGAAAGTACAGTCTAATATTAATTAGAATATTTAATGGTGGGAGAAAAATAAAAATATTTGGTAATTACCAAAGATGAAAAGGCAAATTTCAATAACCATTTATTTTATAAAAAATCTATGAAATGGCCTTTGGGGTTTAAATAACATGTTAAGCTAGCTTAAATAACATGCAATAAATGAATAGTCACCATTGAATTATATTTATATTTATGTATAAAAACTATGTAGGAAAAGGTTTTTAAGATGTTTGAAAATATAACAGTATTATTCTTACCAGTGAAAATACATGTGCGTATTCTGATACAGTTAAAATACCAATTTTCTTTTAAAAGTTATCTTGCAGTATTTGTTTTGGAAACTGAGAGATAGCATAAACACTATAAAACCCACTGCAACAACCTTGTATCAACGCATTGAAAGGAAGAGAAAGAGAAAATTTCTCTGTGAAGAGTCTCTGCTGAAAGTTTTGGTTTCTTGAAGATGTCATCAATCTCCGATCTTGTTAACCTTAACCTCTCTGACTCCACCGAGAGGGTGATCGCCGAGTATATATGGTTAGTGTTTGTTCCCTTCGTTTTTTCCTACACTCAAGTCCTCTGTTTCCCCTGCACGTCAAAACCACCATTGTAATGCAGCATGATACATTCACTCACCATTGCTTCTTGCCTAATTCAACTACCATTCTCACTTCTAGCCTTTTTCATTTCTTTTACCTGCGCTTAATCAACGCTTCAACTCTTGTATTTTCTCTATCTTTAGGGTTGGTGGATCTGGCATGGACATGAGGAGCAAAGCAAGAGTAATTTACTTCACCCTTTGTAACCAAAAGAAGCAAAAAAAACATAGAAATTGCATTTGATTTTGTCTAATAATTTTTTTGGAGTATTTTAGAAAGAGTACAAGTTTCTACAGAACTTTTTTTAAAATATATTTTTATTAGTTAAAAAGTAAAATATTTTTCAACTGGAATATGTAAAAATATGTTTTGCTATGATTTTTAAATCTGTTTTTTTTTATTAAAAAAAATTCTCTTTTTAATTAGTTAATCAACATCTTCCTTTTGAACTGTTTAATCAACATCTTCAGAACACTAGTAGGTTTTGTTTTTATTAAATGATTTTCGCGTAAAACATGCGACTAATTGATTTTCCTAAAATTTCGTTTTATATTTTTCCAATTTTAGTCATTTTTCTTAATTTATTTTGAACTGTCGAAATTATTCGTGGTTTACAGATTATAAGAAAACTAAGTACAAATTCCAGAAAAATATGAAAAATGTATGTATTTATTATTTATTTTGCTGGTTAGTTAGGCAAATAAAAAATGATTTTGGATTGTAGACTCTCTCCGGACCGGTTAAAGACCCTTCAAAACTTCCAAAGTGGAACTACGATGGTTCCAGCACAGGTCAAGCTCCTGGACAAGATAGTGAAGTTATCTTATAGTAAGTAACTTTTTTTTTTTTCTTAATTCACATTGATAATTTCTTCTCAGTATGCACTTTTAAATCTTGTTTCATTTTCTGGTAATTTTGTACTCTTACATGTTTTAAGAGTGGTTCTTTTCCAAGATTTTCTTATTAATGCCGAGTATCTTAATCATATACAACAGCCCACAAACAATTTTCAGGGATCCATTCAGGAGGGGTAACAATATCCTGGTATGTTTCATCTTGTCTACTGTTTAACCTGTAATGAATACATATTTCATCACTTAAACTTGTTTCCATGGTGTAATCATCTCATATCTTTCAATTGTAATCGATTTCAGGTTATGTGTGATGCTTACACTCCTGCTGGGGAACCCATCCCTACCAATAAGAGACATAATGCGGCAAAGATATTTAGCAATCCTGAAGTTGTTGCTGAAGAACCCTGGTATATATCTATTGTGGATTCCTTGCAGTTTCTTATGAATTTTTACTATGATTTTATTCTTTTTTTTCTCAACTAAGCGTCACATCATGATCTCCAAATAGGTATGGCATTGAGCAGGAATATACCTTGTTGCAGAAAGATGTTCAGTGGCCTGTTGGATGGCCTCTTGGTGGTTTTCCTGGGCCCCAGGTGAAAATTCGTTTCTTCAATCTCTTAAATAATATATACATTTTATTGATGATATGTATATTTCTTTTGATGAAAGGTTATTAACTTTTGAAACCAGCTTAAACTTATTCCTCTTTTTGTTTCTGACTTGTTAACCCTAATTGTGACTTTTTATGGTGTAATTCACTTTTTAATAATGCATTCTCTGTTTTTTTTTTCTTGCTCAACAGGGACCATACTATTGTGGTATTGGTGCTAACAAGGCTTTCGGGCGTGATATTGTTGATTCACATTACAAAGCATGTCTTTATGCGGGCATTAACATAAGTGGAATTAATGGAGAAGTGATGCCTGGTCAAGTAAGTTGAAATATATGTAAAAAAATCTTCATGTTCATCTAGTTTTTTACCCTTATATTTCATATCCTTATTGTTTTTCTGATGTGTTGTTGTTTTTCAATTTTAACTCTCTCAATTCAATCTATTCTTCATGATGGGTAGTGGGAATTCCAAGTTGGTCCATCAGTAGGCATCTCTGCTGCTGACGAGT